>NC_090449.1:749040234-754040234 GCF_031143425.1 Pleurodeles waltl | reverse complement strand
TAGGTTTGTGGCCTATATGTATGTGTCACTGGGACCCTGTCACACAGGGCCCCAGTGCTCATAGGTGTGCATGTGTATGTTCCCTGTGTGGTGCCTAACTGTCTCACTGAGGCTCTGCTAACCAGAACCTCAGTGGTTATGCTCTCTCATTACTTTCAAATTGTCACTGACAGGCTAGTGACCATTTTTACCAATTTACATTGGCTTACTGGAACACCCTTATAATTCCCTAGTATATGGTACTGAGGTACCCAGGGTATTGGGGTTCCAGGAGATCCCTATGGGCTGCAGCATTTCTTTTGCCACCCATAGGGAGCTCTGACAATTCTTACACAGGCCTGCCACTGCAGCCTGAGTGAAATAACGTCCACGTTATTTCACAGCCATTTTACACTGCACTTAAGTAACTTATAAGTCACCTATATGTCTAACCTTTACCTGGTAAAGGTTAGGTGCAAAGTTACTTAGTGTGAGGGCACCCTGGCACTAGCCAAGGTGCCCCCACATTGTTCAGAGCCAATTCACTGAACTTTGTGAGTGCGGGGACACCATTACACGCGTGCACTACATATAGGTCACTACCTATATGTAGCTTCACCATGGTAACTCCGAATATGGCCATGTAACATGTCTATGATCATGGAATTGCCCCCTCTATGCCATCCTGGCATTGTTGGTACAATTCCATGATCCCAGTGGTCTGTAGCACAGACCCTGGTACTGCCAGACTGCCCTTCCTGGGGTTTCACTGCAGCTGCTGCTGCTGCCAACCCCTCAGACAGGCAGCTGCCCTCCTGGGGTCCAGCCAGGCCTGGCCCAGGATGGCAGAACAAAGAACTTCCTCTGAGAGAGGGTGTGACACCCTCTCCCTTTGGAAAATGGTGTGAAGGCAGGGGAGGAGTAGCCTCCCCCAGCCTCTGGAAATGCTTTGTTGGGCACAGATGTGCCCAATTCTGCATAAGCCAGTCTACACCGGTTCAGGGACCCCTTAGCCCCTGCTCTGGCGCAAAACTGGACAAAGGAAAGGGGAGTGACCACTCCCCTGACCTGCACCTCCCCTGGGAGGTGTCCAGAGCTCCTCCAGTGTGCTCCAGACCTCTGCCATCTTGGAAACAGAGGTGCTGCTGGCACACTGGACTGCTCTGAGTGGCCAGTGCCACCAGGTGACGTCAGAGACTCCTGCTGATAGGCTCCTTCAGGTGTTAGTAGCCTTTCCTCTCTCCTAGGTAGCCAAACCCTCTTTTCTGGCTATTTAGGGTCTCTGTCTCTGGGGAAACTTTAGATAACGAATGCATGAGCTCAGCCGAGTTCCTCTGCATCTCCCTCTTCACCTTCTGATAAGGAATCGACCGCTGACCGCGCTGGAAGCCTGCAAACCTGCAACATAGTAGCAAAGACGACTACTGCAACTCTGTAACGCTGATCCTGCCGCCTTCTCGACTGTTTTCCTGCTTGTGCATGCTGTGGGGGTAGCCTGCCTCTTCTCTGCACCAGAAGATCCGAAGAAATCTCCCGTGGGTCGACGGAATCTTCCCCCTGCAACCGCAGGCACCAAAAAGCTGCATCCCCGGTCCCTTGGGTCTCCTCTCAGCACGACGAGCGAGGTCCCTCGAATCCAGCGACACCGTCCAAGTGACCCCCACAGTCCAGTGACTCTTCAGCCCAAGTTTGGTGGAGGTAAGTCCTTGCCTCACCTCGCTGGGCTGCATTGCTGGGAACCGCGACTTTGCAAGCTTCTCCGGCCCCTGTGCACTTCCGGCGGAAATCCTTCGTGCACAGCCAAGCCTGGGTCCACGGCACTCTAACCTGCATTGCACGACTTTCTAAGTTGGTCTCCGGCGACGTGGGACTCCTTTGTGCAACTTCGGCGAGCACCGTTTCACGCATCCTCGTAGTGCCTGTTTCTGGCACTTCTCCGGGTGCTACCTGCTTCAGTGAGGGCTCCTTGTCTTGCTCGACGTCCCCTCTCTCTGCAGGTCCAATTTGCGACCTCCTGGTCCCTCCTGGGCCCCAGCAGCGTCCAAAAACGCCAAACGCACGATTTGCGTGTAGCAAGGCTTGTTGGCGTCCATCCGGCGGGAAAACACTTCTGCACGACTCTCCAAGGCGTGGGGGATCCATCCTCCAAAGGGGAAGTCTCTAGCCCTTGTCGTTCCTGCAGTATTCACAGTTCTTCAGCCTAGTAAGAGCTTCTTTGCACCAACCGCTGGCATTTCTTGGGCATCTGCCCATCTCCGAGCTGCTTGTGACTTTTGGACTTGGTCCCCTTGTTCCACAGGTACCTTCAGACAGGAATCCATCGTTGTTGTATTGCTGATTTGTGTTTTCCTTGCATTCTCCCTCTAACACGACTATTTTGTCCTTAGGGGAACTTTGGTGCACTTTGCACTCACTTTTCAGGGTCTTGGGGAGGGTTATTTTTCTAACTCTCACTATTTTCTAATAGTCCCAGCGACCCTCTACAAGGTCACATAGGTTTGGGGTCCATTCGTGGTTCACATTCCACTTTTGGAGTATATGGTTTGTGTTGCCCCTATCCCTATGTTTCCCCATTGCATCCTATTGTAACTATACATTGTTTGCACTGTTTTCTAAGACTATACTGCATATTTTTGCTATTGTGTATATATATCTTGTGTATATTTCCTATCCTCTCACTGAGGGTACACTCTAAGATACTTTGGCATATTGTCATAAAAATAAAGTACCTTTATTTTTAGTATAACTGTGTATTGTGTTTTCTTATGATATTGTGCATATGACACTAAGTGGTACTGTAGTAGCTTCACACGTCTCCTAGTTCAGCCTGAGCTGCTTTGCTAAGCTACCATTATCTATCAGCCTAAGCTGCTAGACACCCTATACACTAATAAGGGATAACTGGGCCTGGTGCAAGGTGCAAGTACCCCTTGGTACTCACTACAAGCCAGTCCAGCCTCCTACAGCTGTGCACCAGGGAGAGGATAGGCCCAGGGAACCGACTGTCCAGGAGGCACTCACCAAGATCCTGGGGGCCTACCAACAATCCCAGGACATGATGGGCCAGATCCTTACCAACATGCAGGAGAACAAGCGGCTGTAGGAGGAACACCATCAGGAGATCAGGGAGGACTTGTAGGCCCTCAACACCACCATGATCTCCATAGCAGGGGTGCTGGCAGACATGGCCAACATCAAGAGGGAATCGACAGCTTAGCAGCGGGCCCCTACCACTAGCCAGTCTATTGACCAGCCCTCCACTTCCGCTGTAGCTAGTGGGCAGGAGGCCCCGCCACAGGACCCACAGGCCACTAGCACCCCTCCCCCTGCAGAAGGTGAACCACCCTGTAAGTGTTCTCTGCGACCCAGACAGAAGCCAGAGACACTTGCCAAGACCAAAACCACCGCCAGGAAATGAGACTCTCCTGATTGCCCCCCTTGTGTCCAATTTGAACTGCCTTTGCTCCCCTTCCTATGGCCCCTTGGACACTGGACCTGTGCTACAAACAGACTGGAACAATACCCTGGACTTTCCTCTACTATCAGCCAATTCTATTGCACCTTTCCCTCAGTTATTTGCACTAAAATAAACACCCTTGAACACAACTTGAGTGACACTGTTTTATGTTATGAAAATGTGCATTTGTGGGAACAGTCACATCTAGTGCAAATGATCTGGACACTGTGATAGCATACAAATAATGACCTATATCTGTCTGTAGTAATCACATCAGGACACTGTTGTCATATCACCAGCATATATAAAATGACAAGCCATAGGTGACAGTAAGTTGAGATGCAAAGGAAGTGAATGCTTTCATGCTACAGCCACTCAGATAAAATCAACAGTCAGAGTAATGGTCAGTTGAACTGTCTCACCTGTGTGTCGTTGGAAGTATTGACATATAACTGATGTTCTGTTGTCCACATCCTCATCCTCTGCCTCCTCATCCTCACTGTTCTCAGGGTCCACTACTGCCACAGGGTCATCTCCAGTCTCCTCCTCCTGCAGAAAAGACACATGTCGTCTGAGGGCCAGGTTGTGCAACATTCAGCATGCCACTACTATCTGGCAGACCTTCTCTGGTGAGTAGCACAGGAATCCACCTATCAGATGGAGGCATCTGAACCTGGCCTTCAGGAGGCCAAAGGCAAGAAGATTATTCTTCTGGTTCGCTCATGTGCATCATTGTAACGGTTCCCGGCCCCTGTCCTGGCATTCCTCACAGGTGTCAGGAGCCACGATAGGTTTGGGTAGCCAGAGTCACCTGCAAGTATTGAGGGACAAACATTAGCCTTACACATAGCTATGGGGTTAACACCTGAAGGCATACACTGACGTACAGTGGGTGGGGACTCTGGCTCACATATTAGCCACACCCTGTGCAACTGTAGTTGGGCCATCAAATTTGGGATGCTGCTATTCCTCAGAACAAAGGCACCATGCACCGACCCAGGATACTTGGCAGTGACGTGAGAGATGTACTGGTCCACTAGGTACACCATTTGCACATTCAGTGAGCAGAAACCCTTCTGATTCCCGAACACCTGTTCATTCTGGCAGGGGGGGCAAACGCAATATGTGTACCGTCAATCGTCCCAATAATATTGGGTATATGTCTCATTGCGTAGAATTCTGCCTTCACACTGGCCAAATATTCTACCTGGGGGAAAGCAATGTAGCTGCACGTGTTTCACCAAGGCAGACAATACCCTTTCCAGCACGATTGAGAACATTGGCGGTGACGCTCCTGCTGCCAAGCCCACTGTCACTTGGAAAGAACCAGTTGCCAGGAAATGGAGCACTGATAGAACCTGCACAATGAGGGGGATCCCAGTGGGATGACGAATAGTTGATATCAGCTCAGGCTCCAATTGGGCACACAGCTCTGTGATTGTGGCCTTGTCCAGTCTATAGGTGAGTATTATGTGCCAGTCCTCAGTGTAGCCAAGGCCACAAGTGGTCTGTACACGGGGTTTGTCTCCTCCTCCTGTTCATCCGCAGTGGTAGGTATATAAGGGACACAAGAGTGAGTAGGCTGTCAGAATTTGAACAATGGAACCACCACCTCAGTGTACACACAGCATTAATGTAATGGGACAGTGGAAATTGCAATGTATGTGCAATTTTCAGTAATGACGCAGTTTTGGAAGGTCTGAATGTTGTCCACCACCATGAAATGGTGACCGCCTGTCCTGTATCTATGGACAGGTGGAAGTGAGGTAAATCCGCCGATGTTGGGTATTGTGGCGGAAGGCGGTCTTACACCGCCGTGCAATTCCTTATTGACTAATATGGGGCTCTTCGGAGTATAGTGGCCAAAGGGGATCAGAGGTGGCGATGACGGTGTACACCATTGTGGACGTTACTGCCATTTTACATCTGAATCCTCACTTGATTACTCACTCTCCACAGGACAACACCTACACTGGTGTGCTGCTCTGACCTGTGTCTGGAACCTACCATGGCCCGTGTGACTGGGGAAAGGGCCCCTGCCTTCATTTTGATGGAGTTGGAGCGCTTGTGGATGGGGTCCTACCCCAGTATGGGGGTGCATGGGCCTCCAGACCAACAGGGGCATGATGCATGTGGGAAGGTTGCATGGAGATGTGTGTGCAGGCATCGTGCCATTTGGGGGGTGGATGTTTGGTGGTAGTGTACATGATGGGCGCTGGGCGATGTGTGTGTCAATGGAGTTAGAAACAGGATTTGTGGGCCATATGTGTGACAGGCTGGTTTGTATGTGTAATGCTGTCCTCCTGTCTGTATTACCTCTGCATGTCAGCGCCCATCAAAAGAAGGGATTGTGGCGTGCCATCACCAAGGACGTGGGGACCCTGGGGGTCTACAGCAGGTGGAGCACCCACTGCAGGAAACGGTGGGAGGACCTGAGATGCTGGGTTCGAAAGAACGTGGAGGGCCAGCTGGGGATGCCCTCCCAACGAGGAAGGGGTACTCGTCGGAACCTGACCCCGCTGTTGGCCCGCATATTGGCAGTGGCCTACTCAGAGCTGGATGGACGCTTGAGGGCATCACAGCAGCCACAAGGGGGTGAGTGCATTACTACAATAATTAGTAGGTGGCATGGGATCTGGGTGGTGGGTGTGAGTTAGTGAGTGCCCCCTAATGCCAGGTCAGACATTGCAGCGTGATCCAGGTCAAGGATAATGGATGTATAGCAAATGCAGGTAACCTAGCTTGGTTGCATTTCATGTCAGTCAGGGCTTTGTGGGTCCCAGGAGGGGTGCAGTTGGCGGTGGTTAGCCCTCATCTTGCTGTGGCATCTAGCCAATTGAATGCCAGTGTAATGCATAGTGCTCAATCCTGATCCCTGTGTATGACGTACTGTGTATGCCAACTGTGATATTGGTGCTGTAATTGACCCAATGCTCCCTCTCCCTCCCTCCCTTTCTCCTTCTGTCATCCTGTTCATGTGTGCATTAGCATCATCTGAGGGAGGAGCAGGGGCACCAGCGACAGAGGGAGCTGTAACCCACAGGACCTAAGAGGCAGAGTCCACTGACCTAGGAGGCAGAGTCCACTGACGCCGAGGGAACCAGTGGGACGGAGGGCGAGGGGAGCACCACGTCGGAGACAGGAGGTAACAACACAGACTCTGATTCCTCCTCCGATGGAAGCTCCCTGTTGGTGGCGGACACCTCTGTGACCATCCCAGCTGCAGGTACATTCACCACCCCTGTACCAGCACCTCCCTCCCAGTAACCCCTCAGCGACTTGCCCATGTCCGTTCACTCAGGAGGGTGGGCATCTCCTTCACCCCAGGCACCTCAGGCCCTGCCCCAGTGAGCCCGCTGCCCTGAGTGAGGAGGCTATTGCCCTCCTGACATGCATCTCTGCAGGGCAGTCAGCCATTGTGAATGCCATCCAGGGGCTGCCATCCCAGATGCAGCAATGGAATGCATTCCTGGAGGTCATCTACAGCGGCCCAACAGAGATTGATTCTGGCTCTTGCCTCCTCTCTGATGGCTGCCATTGTTCCTGTTCCTACCGTTTCCCCTCCAACTACCTCTTCCCAATCCCAATCTCCTCAACCCCAACCCATCCCATGCACACATATAGACGGGCATGCACAAAAGATATCACACAAGAGTGGCACAGTCAAACACAGGCACCACACTTCAGTCCACAAGCACTCACACAAGCAACAGTTGCACACACATCCACTGCCTCCACTGTCTCCTCCCCCTCATCCAGCTCCCTCACAGTCACGTCCACACTCACACCTGCATGCACTGCTTCAACAGCCACCACCAGCATCACCACACCAAGCAGCACACACACCTCACTAGCAGACACCTCCACAACATCTATCCGCATGTCCCCTGTGTCCTCTCCCACCCTGTCTGTCCCTCCCTCCTAAAGGACACAAACTCAGGCACTCAGACACCCATCAGCCATCCACCTCACATCAGCACACTGCCCATGCACCAGCATCCAAGTCCAGCAGATGTACTCCTTCAACAACCACTACTTCAACCTCCACTCCAATCTCTCCTTCCTCATCCTGCCCCAACATCCCTAAGAAGCTTTTCCCTGCCCCTCCCCCCATCCTACCTGTAAGAGCAGGGCCCCAATGACTCAGCCCAGCACCTTAGCCAAACAGTCCACGGGGAGAGTGGAGGCACCTGCTAGTCGTGGAAGCAAGGCAATGAAGGATCCCACTCCACCAGCCAGGAAAGGAAAGGATCCCACTCCACCAGCCAGAAAAGGGAAGGCTCCCACTTCACCAGCCAGGAAAGGGAGGCATCCCACTCCAGCAGACAGGGAAGGTAAGAAGCCCTCACCTCCAACTGAGACACAGTAGCCCTCACCTCCTGAAGAGACTGGCAGGGTACCAACACCACCACCACCATTGGGCACGGGGCCCTCATCTCCTGTTGAGGCACAGCAGCCCCCGCCTTCAACAGAGGCTGCCCAGGAGGCATCTTCCCCTGCTGAGACACAGCAGCCCTCGACTCCTGCAGAGGCTGGCAGGGTACCAACATCACCACCGGGCCCTCATCTCCTGATGAGACACGGCAGCCCTCAGCTCCAGCAGAGGCTGCCCAGGAGGCACCTTCCCCTGCTGAGACACAACAGCCCTCACCTCCTGCAGAGGCAGGCAGGGTACCAACACCACCAGTGCGCACAGGGCCCTCATCCCCTGCTGAGACACAGCAGCCCTCACCTCCAGCAGAGGGCATGTAGGCCGCGCTCCAGGGACTGATGTACAAGGAGCCCCCTCCTGAACCAGTGGGCAAGTTCCCCACCTCAGAGCCTGTGACCTTACACTATCCAGCAATGAGAAATGGGCATGGAGCCCTATCCAGAACCATTGGGCAAGTTCCCCACCTCAGAGACTGTGACCTTGCACTCCATAGCAAAAGATAATGGGCATGGAGCCCCCTCCAGAACCGGTGGGCAAGTTCCCTACCACAGAGACTGTGACCTTGCACTCCCCAGCAATGAGAAATGTGCATGGAGCCCCACTCCCCTCCCCCCTGAGGTGCCTGTCCACTTCCGAGATGTTGCCCCTGCACAGTTTTGTGCAGCGTTAGTCAGGATCAAGTTGGGGCTTAGACTGTGCCCTGTGGCCATGTGGGCCTTTTGTACTTTGTACTGGGCATTGGCCCTTTCTGGACAATTGTTCATATATCTTTGTTCTCCAGTTGGTTCTTATGGTGGCTGTTGCCATGCAATTACAATCTCAGTACTGCCGACCTGTCGTCCTTGTATTATTATGCTGTGTGTCCTGTGCCATTTATTTACGTCTGCAGCTGGTTGTGTGTATGGTGTGTGTTGTGCGTGTGTGTCACTCTCCTTTTCCTCCCTCCCTCCCTTGTGTGCTAGATGGCTGTACTCACTTCGTCGTCTTCGTCGCCGTTGGTGTTCCAGGTGGAGAATGGTGTAGAAGAGCATCGGGAAGACTTGAATTTCTGGGTCCATGGCAGCGTTGATCTTCTCTGTGTCTCTGTTGCTGAGTCTTTGGTCTTCTATGTTCTATTTCCACCAGGCTTTTGATGGCATCGGTACTGCCCTGGAAATCATGGCGGTTTGCTGTGTCATGATATGGTGGGCAGTACCTTGTCTTACGCCTGGCTGTTGATGGCTACCATCGTGGTGCGTGGTGTTAACGCCCTAGCGGTTGATGTGGTACATTGGCTGCCTATGAGAGTTATCACCGCCATGGTCCTAATGTTGCAGTAATTACCGCCACCCTGTTGGCAGTATTACTGCCACTTTAACAGTTACCGCCAATATCATAATGACCACCTATATTCCTTATAATACATGGTGTCCCATGTTTAGGTCTTGTTCCTTAGTATGAAAGTGTGGTTACAGACAAGAATAAAAGTGGAATCTGCAGTGTGAATTAAAAGTAATAAAAAGTAGGTAATAATATTTCACAAAAACATATACAAAACAGTTTATTTTAAATTTGAATAAAGACGATCTGTAGCTCCGAATTAGTAGTAACTTGCAGGGTGATGCTTTCTGTCCTCTCATGAAGTATTTGCTAGAATTATCATGTTACTACACATCTCTCCTCTCTGCTGATAGCTCTTCATTATCAAAAAAACATATATGACAAGTGAAGTGCCATTTTCTGTTTTCATTGTTTAAACTGTTGCTAAATGTGCTCTGCCTTTCACCTTGGCTGTTGGCTTTGGCAGAAGGTATTGTGCCATCACATCTTAAATGTACTTAATTATTACAGTTGAACAGCTACGCTCTTTATTTATTTATTGACTATCCTGCAATAAAGAAATTAAAGGCAGCGTTTATACAAGGTTTGCAGGTTCCTATGTTTAACAAATAAAAGTAAAAAGGTAGTAACATTTCTGGGCTGACTTGCCAAACATAAACCAAACTAGAATATCCACTCTGCTCAAAAGGATTGGTAAGGACGAGTTTGGAGATTAGTAAACTCCCACAGGCTGGTGTTAAAACATTCTTTCCTGCAAAGTGGCTTAAGAAATTCAGAGTCTCAGGTACACTAGTAAATTTACTATGGTACTGTCCAAAACTAAACCGGTACTGCAACAAAGCCATGTAGGATGTAGATTTGATGTTCAACAAGGAACATCCTGGATTTCCATCATCAATAATACTAGGCTCACAAAATAAATAAACATTCTGCAATCCCCCACAGAGAAAATGATATCAGCTGATCTGTGTGCAGAAAGGAATTTTCATTGTATTGAGGGGCTGCTGAAAATGGCCCTCCCCACAAGGTCACCCTGAAATGTTTTGCTTTCCTCCTAAGTTTTTCTGGATTTTGCGTGGTGGCCTTAGAGCTCTGTGCACTTTACCCCAGCTAACCAGTGCTAAAATGCTTGCGCTAACTCCTCTAAACATGGTTTGATTGGTATATACCTGACTGGCATATTTAATTTACACACACATCCCTTGTTGAGTGGTATATCATATGGCCAGGACCTGTAAATTAATTGCTTTTAGTGGGCCTGCAGCACTCATTGTGCTAAGTAGACCTCTAAAACGTGTCCCGGGCTTCCATTGCAGCCTGAAGGCAGTGTCCCACTGTCATGATGACTTAATCTTAAAACTCCTTGCCAAGGTTTAAACGCCCCTTTTATTACATATGTCAACCCTAAGGTAGGCCCTGGGTAGCCCATTGGGCAGGGTGCTGTGTAATTAAAAGGCAGGAAACTCCTGGAACTTCAAAGAACCTTTCTGGAAATGTCTCCCACCTTCTAGGAGCAGGACACCAGGGTATAAAAATAGGACTTTTAGACCCACTCTTGAGTTCACTACTGGACCTGTGGAAGGACTCTCAGAGGATTGCCTGCTCCTGTGACCTGCTGTGCACTCTACCAGTCTGTTGCTGTACCTGGAAGGACTGCTTTGCTGCCTGGAGCCTGGTTGAATTCTCAGAGGTCAGCTCTGTTCTTGTGCAATGCATCTTTCCTGACACCCAGGACTTCCAGAAGTGACTCCTAGAGCTAGTTTGCTGGCCTCCTGTTTAGAGCCACAGGCATATAATAGGCTCCCACCATCTTGAACCCACACTTGGAACCAACTTGAGTAAGTCCTGAGCCCCCAAGAAGTCGCCTTCTACTGCTGGACCCCTGGTTCTGGTGTTAAAGGGGCCCAGATGACCTATTTCCAAAACTGAGGAAAATTTTGCCAAAACTGCTTTGAGAATCAGAAGGTTCTTTGTCAAAGTGGTATCCAACCTTGTGGAAGTGTCTTTGCTATAGCCTTATTTTTTGCCTAGATTTTTGACTTTCATCTCAACGAGTAAGTCTAAAAGTAAAAATCTTTATCATGGCTTCGCTCCATGGCCATCCAAGGTCGACACTCCCTTCTCTGACACTGTTGCCGCCTTGTCCCGCTGAACTTCTACCTTCTTAGACACTTTTTCTCCAAAATTGTTCTATGTCTGAAAGGAAGCTCTGTCCAGGCCTAATTCCCTTTGTGTGTCTGAACTGTGCTCCTTCGTGGTCGGCCTTAACTTTGACATCTCCCCAGTCTAGCATGACCAGATGTCCACAGTTGGCACCTTTTGCTTTTAAGCACTATTTTGAACCTTAAAATTTAAAATCTTATAACTCTGGTTCGACTAATTGGAGTTTGATGGTTTTGGTGTCAAATTGTTTTTTACATTTTTCTCAATTGTGCTAAATTGATTTGGGATTTTTATTGTATTGAGTTTTCACTTTATTGCAGTTTGTGTGCTGCATAAATACTTTACACATTGCCTCAAAGTTAAGCCTGACTGCTTTTTGTGCCAAGCTACTCAGAGTTAAGCACAGATTAATTTAGTGACTTTGTGGTCCCCCCGTAAGGGATTGTGGCTGTTGCTTGACCAGAGTTCACACCGCAAGCAACCAACAACCAAATTTCTCACAGGGGCACTGTGAAAAAACAGAACATATAAGTTGTGCATACTGCCTCTGGGAACTGATGAACATGGAAAAGATCTCAATGGAACTGGATCAGAGTGGGGGTTACTCTGAGGATAGTTCTGTTGCATGTGAACCTTTTTCAGGAAAGTTATTTTTTAGAGAGCTGTCTTGCCCCAAGCACCTAAGAGTCTTACAAAAGTCACTTTAGAACCAAAATGTCAGAGTCAGTAAGACTCAGTATTTGACCTTAATGAGGTGGGTAAACTGGTGCCAAAACAGAAACAATGACTAAGAGCTCATGACGCGATGAACAGGAGGTAAGGAGCATGATACATAGCAGCCCAGGAAGAGCAACTGGGGAGATTCCAATAACTTCACTAAATGGAAAGGGATGGAGGTGAAGGCTGCTCATTCATCGATTAGATTAAGTAGAGTCCCTAGGAAGGAACAGCCTTTGCTCTTTTACTAGAAGGTAGCCATTTAGGAGCCTGCCCAGTGAAATGATAGCTGGTGGCAGATTCATTGTTGGCATAGCTTAGGAGGAGGGGATTCTCAATTTCTTAAACATATCTCTGACTGCCACACAAGCTACCTTCAAGGACAGAATTCCTCTGTGTAATTTTTCATTTCCCTTAGAATAGTGCATTCTGGGATAGTTAGCAGTAATTCAAACAGGATAGGCGGAAAAGTGGGTACTGTCTCCACGTTGGACAAGGACTGCAGTGCATTGGCTAGTAAGCATACAAAGCTCACATATTTTCCCCAAGAAAACTTCCTGGACATGTGGGAAAATGACAGACTGCAATTGCTGTTTAGAACGTACCAGGACCTGGAGGGTTATACCTGGTCCTAATTGTTCTCAGGACAAAGAAGTGGACTCCTAGGCTCATTTGGCTGCCCTAATTCATGGCTATACAGACACAACAAGTTGCAGGGGTCCTTTTTCCTCGAAAGACCTATTACAACAAGAAAAGGATGCGACCCTAATGGTGTCCTCTGCTAGAATGAGTTCCGATGCTGTGTGCTGGCTTTGAAGTCCAGATGGACCTTTCTGAAATATCTGAAAAATTGAAATTCAGTACAATATTGGACCTCTGGAGGACCAGGACCAACCACCCAAGTCAATTCACCCAAGGCATGACCTCACTGGGCAAGAAAATCAAGTTGTTCGCGCTCTGTACTTTTGCCACTTTCAAAATTGGTTCAGCGAACTGTTGTGATAAGCTTATCTGTCTTCAGGGCAACCTTCCAAGATAAAGCCTGCATCCTTGCCTCGCTGGTGGATTTGGAGCTTAAAAAAAGAGTCTAAAGGCCTCATTATGAATTTGGCGGTTAGAATGAGCTGACTGCCAAAGCCACGAGGAGGAGGCTGCTGTCATACCGGCGGCTCCCCCCCAGTCGTATTATGATCTTTCCACCGGGCTGACCAGTGGAAACATCATATTACGACGTTTCCACCAGTCAGAGAGGTGAAAACAGTGCCATTGCATTGGCCTTGGCTCCCTTTAGGGAGCCAAGCTCTATGCCATGGCACAACAGCACCCTTAGAATGCACACTGCCTGCAGTGCAGATAGTGCCCTTTCCGAGGGTGCTGGGTGAGGGGGGACCCTTATTGCCCGTGCCATGGGCAGTGCATGTGCTCACCTGTGGCTCCCAGCACCGGCTTTCCGCCAACCTTTTTATGGCGGGTACTACACCATGAAAAGGCTGGTGGAAAGAGGACTCATGATCAGCACTGCAGCACTAAACTCAGCACTGCTGTGGCTGACCAGGACTCTGACTGCCACCACCCATCCCATCGGAATCCATGATCCTGGCGGTGGCGGCGGTCCGACCGCCAGGGCCATAATCTTGTGGTTGGACTGCCAAGAGTGCAGTGGTCTGACCACCAATGCAGGTTTGCCAGTCCTTGGACTGCCACATTCATAGTTTGCCAGTCCTCGGACCGCCAAACTCCTAATAACCCCCTAAGTCTGAACAAAATAATCTTGACTAGGTGAAGGGGCAAAGGGAAGACAGTCAATAAGCTGCCTTCTCTAGGTGTGAAATGTGAACTGGTTCCACTCTCCCCTCTTTTGGCCAAAGCCAACAGCCTTCGTGGGTTCTCATCCAATGGCTATCTGACTTTGATGGAACTTTCTCAGCTGTGTTCTGCAACCTTGTCCCTTCAAAGAAATGTGGCTTCCCTTTTAGTGACTAAGACCCGATTTATATCTTAGCAGTTAGCATACTCTGTTGCAACAGTGACAGAGAGTATGCTTACCACCAAGAAAATGGTCCCTCCAGCCAATTTAGGTGGAGCAGCCCATATGTGTAATCACTGCTGTGAATTTTCCATCTCTCCTGTGAATAAAACCCCTCTAAAGGCTCAGTTGAGGTCATTGGAGGCAGACTGTAATTCTGCACACCTGATCTAGATGGGCAGAATTACAGGTCAGTTTTCATTGCCTTTTATCGCCTTGAAAACTAAAGGTAAGGGCCAAAGAAAACTGCTAAATGCTCCCCCTTCCATGTGAGAGGAGCCCTGTTGCAAGGGGAGCGGTCTTTTTTATTTAAAAAAAAATAAGTATCCCATTTTAGGATTTTGTTTTTTAAATCAAAAAAGAAAACTGTTTGTTGTTGTCAAGAACCGCTGTCACGGTGGTTCCTGCATACACTTTAGAAATTACCTCCAGCTTGGCGGTCAGTTATAAACTGGGTGGGAGGTCTTTACACATTGGTGATATAGTAATTCACTCCATCACCCTAGCGGAACAATGGGCTGTCTGCTGGGAATTTAATTGGCCCCTAAGTCGGAAGGTAAAATCTTTGACTTGCAAACTCGCTTGGAATTATGACCCGCAATCTTTCAGGAAAATGAGCTTAGTTCCCAGTCACATGTAGCCAATAATTTCTATTGGCACTTTACTTTTTCTAGGCTCTTTGAGCATAAATCTTTAAAAATTAAAATCTCTGGTTCTCCATGGTAGAATGCTGTTATTTTGGTGGAATTGTGTTCATTGAATTTAACTCTAGTACCTATTGTGCTGTTTTTTTTTACTTTTCAACTTTTTGGGTGCTTCTAAAAACTTTACTCATTTGCTTTAGGTTAAGCCTGTCTTCTATGTGCTATAGGTACTAGGGACTGAGCTCAGGTTTAATCTATTGAAACCTACGACTATACCTAACAGGTTAGACAACTTCCTGTGTTGTGGTGAACTACTATGCACCCCAATTAATAATTCTCTTTCCTACACCCATATCTTAGGTAGACTGTCTTTAACAGTCCACATAAAACTCAATAGTGGGTCATAATGCTATACTATAAAATACATTATTCATTACTATCTTACCAGGGTAAGAAAATGTGTGTTTGACCTGTCTCAAACAGAGTTGATTTCACCCAAAAAGGTAAGGTAATATAAACTTCAGAAACTTAAATTTCCCATCATGCAAATGCTCTTTGCAAAGGTGTCCTTTGCAAACATGTCAATGTTAAAGTGACTGTTTTGTACGAATAGTAGAACTGAAAAATATGCTAAAAATATGTCACTGATCTTGCTCGTAAAGAGACCTCAAGGCATTGTGACTCGACGTAATTGACTGTGGTGTGACCAACTGACCTTTTTTGTGACTTATATTAAGCATTGGTGCAAGTTATTGCTTAGTACCAACCCGGTAATTGGCAGTCAATCACTATGTAACAATTTATCAGAAATATTTCAAAGCAAAGTAGCAGATATTTACAGTGAATTTGCATCTAAAGAGCACCCCAGCCAAGACAATAAGGAAGCTCTTCTGGCTTTTCCTATCAGCAGCACTCTAACTGATTTCTCTCCTCTTCCACTGAAACATGTCAATAATTAACTTGTCTTAGATATATCTAGATCACCCTTTGGTCTGTGTCCCCCAGCAACGTTAGAGATGGCATCAAAGATTATAGCACCCCACCACAGAAAGATTTTCAATGAGATTTTTCAGGTCATTTATTTTCCAAAATTTTCATCAAATACCATCTTACCTCTCTTCAAGAAATCCACTCTTAATCCTTTTGGAGGTCAGCAGCTACTGTCTAATATCCCACCTTCCTTTTCCAGCCAAAGTAGCGGAGAAAGCAATTAATAGGGAAATCATCTCCTTCTTGGACGACAACCGCCTTTTATACCATACTCAGTTTGTTTTCAGAAGTGGGCATAGATAGTACAGAGACTGCTCGGATTGTCTCCTCAGAAAAAGTAGGAACCAGCATTGATCAGGGAGGGAAACCTGTTCTACTATTTCTACTCTTTTTTGACCTATCAGTGGCATTCGATACAGTCAACCAGAAGGTCTCACTCAACCACCAATATGATATAGGCATAAAAGGTACCTCACTGGCAACACTTACATCAATCTGTTTCCAAAGAGAACAGTCTGTTTCCATGAATGGGTTTGTTTCCAGCCCTTTCTCTCTGCCAAGTGGGGTTCCACAAGGGTCATCCTTAAGCCCAGTGCTCTTACACATGTCACACCACTGGCTCTTTTGCATTTTTCCCTAGAGTCTTATGCCGATGACTCACAAATCATTGTTTCTATTTCCAGTAACATGCCTGTAACAGTGGTTAGATTTCACAAATGCATGGAAGAGGTTGGAAGAGGAATGAAACAAAATAGTTTAAAGTAAAACTCAGTTAAGACTGAGGTCCTTCTTTCTGGTAACAATCCTGCATTTTAGTCCCCTATTTGGTGGCCACAAAGTTCGAGACCATGTCGATTCTGGTCAAAAAGGTCAGGAACTTGGGTGTCCTATTCAATGACAAACTGACTTTTGAAGCAGATGTGAATGTGCTTACTTCCTCCACCTTTAATACTTTAGCAACAATGAAAAAAATCTTCCCTTTTATTTCCGACGAAATTAAAAACACAGTGGTCATCACTTTAGATTTATCAAAAATTGATTACTGCAATTATCTCTATATTAATATGCAACAAAGAATGCTAATGAAGCAGCAGACATTGCAGCATCCAGCTGTTTCGCTGCTGCTAAAGATTTCAACGTTTTAGTCAGCCTCCCAGGCTATGAAGTAATTTCACTGGCTTCCTATTACGTAACACACCACATTCGAGGCCTTATGTAGCACCCGTAAAGCCGTACATGGCTTTGGACGTTTATATTTTAAAGAGAAATGTCAATGGTACACTCCTACAAGAGCACTAAAATCCATCTCAGCCAAGAATGTCATCCTTTCTCGGTGCAAGTTGGAGATTTGGGGAGGCAGGAGTTTCATAGACGGTACTGGGAAACTTTGGAATAACCTCCCTCTGTACCTTAAATCTCAAACACCCTGATTAGATTCAGAAAAGATCTTAAGACTTGACTTTTTTACTACTCAGTCCTAGTTCAACTTCTTTTCAATGTTGTTTTACACATTGTAAACCCCATGATTCCCTAGCACCAAAACACCCATGGGCATTCCCATGCTCTATAAAACTAACATTAACATAAACATTACTATGCAGCTAACTGGCAGTTGTGCTCTGAAGAGGTGCCATCGTAGGTGTATGTTTCCTGCAACTTAATGAACCTTTCAAATAAGGTGCCATTCTCTGACCGTGAATTTTTGGTACATGCTTTTGTGTGACATGTACAGAAAGGCTTAAGTTAAGTAGGTAGTCTGGGAATTATGGGCTTGGAGATTGAAGAGTCAGATAGTGGATGCAAACCTCACAACCCATGTCTATACAAGGAGCAGTAGACAAATTCCTTTAGGACTTTTTGTAACTTTGAAGATAACATTTACTTTTGCACAATCATCCTAAATGTTGAGTTCAGATATGCAACCAAAATTGCTACAGAGCTTCACATCCCCATAATAGAATAAGCCAACATGCAGTTTTGACTGATTATGCTATATGTTCAGGTGGTCCATTTTATATCATGAAACGTATAACACAATTATACTTTTTCAGACCTTAGTACTGTACGTAAGAATTAATCACAGTAATGCTAAGAAAGAGACATGGGGGTTAGTTGAATATCACACTGGCAAAGAAACATCTCAACAACAGTTTCATAGTAAAGAGAGGTCCCTCTATTTGCAGTAACATAAACTACACTGTCTAGTAAAATTAATTTCAGATATCAGAAAAAAATTATACGTGCATACCATATTCAGTTTTAAGGATTCCTCAAAAGTTTTGCCAGTCGGTAAGGATGAATCCCCTTTTGCAATTTCTGCAGGAATCTGTACTGGGTGGTATTCTTCCAGATGTGCCTAAAGGATAGGAAGACATAAAGGTTACCAAATCCACACATATTGGAGTTTATTTGATAATACGTTTGTAATACTATTATCACCATAAATTAATTTTAAACTGAACCAAATCCACAGGAGGGTGTGTGAAAATGTAGATCTCATGTATGCAACCAAAATCATTACACAGTTTCCCACCTCAATAATAGTGTCAGCCAACATGCACTTTGCCAGATTATGATATATGTTCATAGGGTCCATGTTATATAATGGAATCAGTACTGTTCATACTGTAGTAGTGTAATTAAGAATTATTCACATGTGTGATCAACAAGCAACATATGGGCCCTCACCGTGATCATTATGTGGCGGGTTGGCCCGCCATGCCGGCTGGCGGTTTCACCCGCGAACGCCGGAATGGCGGGGCAACCCACCATGTTCATAATGACCGCCATGGTGCCTTGTATATTATGCCCTGGTAGAAACATCTCAAGATCATGCTCACAGTAATTCGAAAACTCACTCTGTAAAGTAACATACACTATAAAATAGACTGATATATCCATACCATATACAGTTTTATTGAGTCTCCAAAAGTTTTGCTAGTCGGTGAAGAGGAATCTCCTGTGGCAATTTTTTCAGCACTTTGTCCTGTGGTGCATTCTTCCAAGAGTGCCTGAAGGACAGGAATACAGAAAGGCTATTAAATGCACACATATTGGAGTTCATTTTGTAATACTCTTTCAATACTATCATTATCATAATTTAATTTTAAAATGAAACAAGAGGGTGTGTGAAAATGTAGATCTCATATACACAACCAAAATTGTTACACAGCTTCCCATCCCTATAACAGTGTAAGGCAAAAACTACTTTGCAAGATTAAGATACATGTTCAAGAGGTCCATGTAATATCCTTAAATCTATACTGTTCATACCATATTAGTGTAATTAAGGATCAGTCACAGTAATGATAAACAGGAGACATAAGTGTTCTTGAATATTACCCGTGTAGAAACATCCTAAGTTCAGGATCACAGTAATTAGATAAACTGTGTCACACTAACTGTTATGTGCATACCATATCCTGTTTTACTGTCTCCTCAGTATTTTCTCTAGTGGGTGAAGAGGACTCTTTTGCCTTTTTTTCAGCTGTGGGTCCTGGAGAGCTTTTTTCCAGTAGAAGCTGAAGGATAGAAAGCAAAATTATTAATCAATGCACACATACTGGAGTTTGTGTACAAATAGTAGATCTAAAAGATATGATTAAAACATGCCACTGATTGTGCACAAAAATGGACTGCAGGGCATTAGGCTTCTGCATAATGATGAAGGTGTGAGTGAATGAGCTTTTGTGTGACATATATTAAGCACTGCTCAGCTATTGCGGTATCTCCCATAGTACTTTGCACCAAACTTCCAGCTGTGCTCTGAAGAGGCAGCATTGTAGGTGTATTTTGTGCCTGGAACTTGGTGAATCTTTCTAAAATGGTGCTATTCTCTGACCACCTGCTTTTGTGCTACATGTACTGAAATACTTAAATTAAGTGAGTAGTTGGGCAAGCATGGCTTGGCGATTGGACAGTCAAATAGTGGATGCAAACCTCACAGCCTGTGTCTATTTGGTGAGCAGTAGACTAAGGGCCTCATTACAACTTTGGCAGTCCTGAAAGCCATGGGGAGGACACCATCGATATACCCTTGGCGTCCATCGGCATTTCTGCTGGGCTGACCGGCTGGAACAGTGCTAGCATATTGACCTCAGCTCCAGCCAAGGCCAATTTATTAGCACTCCAAAGTAGAGCAGAGAGTGTGCATTCTGATGGTGCTGGGCGGGGGGGCTGAGTGGCTCTCGACCCTTGCTTTCCACCAGCCTTTTCATGGTGGGGTCCCCACCATGAAAAGGCTGGCAGAAAGTGGTGCTGTAATTAGCCAGGCGGGGCTGAGTTCAGAGCCGCCCTGGCAGGTTACAACTCCGACCGCCGTCAGTGTTCCTGGCAGGAATGGTGCCAGGGTTGTAATGTGGCGGTTGGACTGCCAAGGTTGCAGTGGTCTGACTGCCACCATGAGACTTACCGTAATAAGGCCCAAAGTCTTGTAGGATTTTATGTGACTTTGAAGATAATGTTCACTTTTACACAATCATCCTGAATGTAGGGCTCAGATATGCAGCCAAACTTGACATAGAGCTTCACATCTATCTAATAGTGTGAGCCAAAATGCCCTTTGTTCAGGTGGTCCATGTTATATCATAACATTTTTAATGCAACAATACTTTTTCAGCCTTAGTACTGTAATTGAAAATTAATCACAGTAATGTTAAGAAAGAGAAATGGGGGGGGGGCACTTGAATATCATGTCAGTGTAGAAACATCACAAGAACAGGTTCAGAGTTCAGAGTAATGAGATAAATCACTCTATCTAAAAGAACGTAAACTACACTATCTAGTAAAATTAATTTTAATTATCAGTAAAAATGATATGTGCATACCATATTCAGTTGTACTGATTCCTCATACATTTTGCTAGTTGGTAAAGAGGAATCCCCTTTTGCAATTTCTGCAACACTGGGGACTGGGTTGTATTCTTCCAGGTGTTCCTGAAGGATAGGAAGATATAAAGGTTATTAAATGCACACAATTTGGAGTTTATTTTGTAACGTTTTTGTAATACTATGATCATTATAACCTAATTTTAAACTGTACCAAATCCACATGTAAGAGGGTGTGAGAAAATGTAGATCTCATGTATGCATCCAAAATCATTATACAGCTTCCCATCTCTAAAATAGTGTCAGCCAACACGTACTTTGACAGATTATGATATATGTTCAGAGGGTCCATGTTATATAATACATTAGTACTGTTCATACCGTGAGAATTAATCATATGAATGATAAAAAGCGACATATGGGGACTTGAATATTTCACCCATATAGAAACATCTACGTTCATGCCCACAGAAATTTGAAAAATCACTCTGTGGAGTAACATACACCATACTATCTAGTAGGATTCTTTTAAAATATCATGACAGACTGATATGTGCATACCATAATAGGTTTTACTGATTCTTCAAATGTTTTGCTAGTCGGTGAAGAGGAATCTCTTTTTGCTGTTTCTATAGCACTTGGTCCTGTGCGGCATTCTTCCAGGAGTGCCTAAAGGATACGAATACATAAAGGTTATTAAATGCACACATGTAGGAGTTTTTTTTCCAAAGCTCTTGCAATCCTATCATTATCATAATTTAATTTTAAACTGAAACAAATCCACACATAAGAGGGTGTGTGAAAATGTAGATCTCATAATAGCAACCAAAATCCTTACACAGCTTCCCATCACAATAACAGTGTGAGGCAACACACACTTTGCCAAATTAAAATACATGTTGAAGGGGTGCATGCTACACCTTTAAATATAAACTGTTCATAGCATAGTACTGTAATTAAGACTCCATCACAGTAATGAGAAACAGGTAAAATAAGAGTACTTGAATATTACACCCTCGTAGAAACTTCTCGAGTTCAGGATCACAGTTATTAGATAAACCACTCTGTAAAGTAACAAACACTATACTGTCTAGAAAAATCATTTAAAGTATCAAAATAGAATGGTATGTGCTAACCATATTCAATTTCACTGATTCTTCAAACGTTTTGCTAGTTGGTGACAAGGAATCTCCTTTTGCAATCTGTTCAGCACTAGGTCCTGGGAGACATTCTTTCAATTCAATCATTATAAAAAAATAGTTTTAAACTAAACCAAATCATTATGTAAGAGGGTGTGTCAACATGTAGATCTCATAAATGCACCCAAACTCCTTACAAAGCTTCACAGCTGTGTAATGTATGGGCGAACATGCACTTTTCGAGATTATGATATATATTCAGGGGTTCCATGGTATATCATGAAATCTATAATGTTACATATTGTAGTACTGTATAAAAGGAATAATCTCAGTTATGATAAACACGAGACATAAGGATACTATGAATATTATTCCCTTGTAGAAACATCTCAAGTTCAGGTTCACAATAATTAGGTAAGCAACTCTTTGTGAAGTGAAATACACAATACTATCTAGAAAGAATCATTTAACATATGAACATAGACTGCTATGTGTGTACCATATTCAGTTTTGATGATTCTTCAAAGGTTTTGCTAGTTGGTGAAGAGGAATCTCCTTTTGCAATTTTCGTAGCAGTGGGTCTTGGGGGATATTCTTCCAGAAGTGTCTGAAAGATAGGAAGGATTACTAAATGCTTTCACTTTTCCACAATCATCCTGAATGTAGAGCCATGATTATTAACCACAGTTCGTACAGAGCTTCACAGCTCTATAACAGTTTGAGCCAACATGCACTTTGCCAGGTTATGATATATGTTCAAGTGGTCCATGTTATATCATGAAGTGTATGATGAAATAATAATTTTTCAGACCTCAGTACTGCAAATAAGAGTTTTTCACAGTAATGCTAAACAAGAGACAAACTTGAATACCGTGGCCGCTGTAAAAACATCTCAAGTAGAGGTTCATAGTAATGAGATAAATCACTCTACATGAAGTAACATACGGTATGCTATCTATTACAACTCATTTGCAAAAACAACTGATATGTGCATACCATGTCCAATTTTGCTAATTCTTTGAACGTTTTGCTAGTCGGTGAAAAATAATCTTCTTTTGTAATTTCTTCAGCACTAGGTCCTGAGGATTATTCTATCAATCAATCAATCAATCAGAGTTTGTTAAGCGCAAATATTCACCTGTGAGTGTCTCAAGGTGCTCGGGGTGTGTGGGGGGCGTGGAGCGTCCATCAGTGTAGTGGTTCTTAAAATATACATGTCTTTGAATAGTCATGTCTTCAGCTTTTTTGTGAAGTTGAGGCGTGGTGTAGTCTGTCTGAGGTGGGGCAGTAGGGCATTCCAGGCTGTGTTGGCAAGGCAGAAGAATGAGCATCCTCCTGTTCTTGTTTTTCTGATGTGGGGTATTTGGCGAAAGAGAGCTGGGCTAAGCGTAGGGTCCTGTGGGATATGTGAAATTGAGTCGCCTGTTCAGGTAGGCTGGTCCGGTGTCGTGGAGGGCTTTCTGTGCGTGGATGAGGATCTCTAAGGTGATTCTTTTCTCTATGGGGAGCCAGTGTAGAGTGCGCAGGTGCTTGGAGATGTGACAGCATTGGGGAAGGCCGAGGACCAGTCTGGAGGCGGCGTTCTTGAAGTTCTATAGTTTGCGGGTGATTGTCTTGTTGATTCTGGCATAGAGTGTGTTGCCATAGTCCAATCTGCTGGTAACGAGGGCATGTGTGACGGTCTATCGGTGTTCGAGGGGAATCCATTTGAATGTCTTGCGTAGGAGGTGAAGGGTATGGAAGCAGGTGGATGAGACTGAGTTGATTTGGCAATCCATGATGAATTTGGAGTCCAGGATGATTTCAAGGTTGCAGGCTTGGTTCGTAGTTGGGACTTCCGAGGGTGGAGGGCCACCAAGAGTCGTTCCACGCGTCGGGTTGAGGGCTCATGATGAATACTTCAGTTTTGTCTGTGTTGAGTTGTAGGCAGCTGCTTTGGCCACTGCTCCATGCCTTCGTGGAAGTTGTGTCTGGCTGTGCTGGGTTCGTTGGATGGGGAGAGGATGAGTTGGGTGTCATCAGCTTAGGAGACAATGTTGAGTCCGTAGTTTCTGAAGATGGAATCTAGTGGGGCCATGTAGATGTTAAACAACGTGGGGCTGAGGGAGAATCCCTGGGGAACTCCGCAGGTGGTAGGTGTGGGGTCTGAGAGGAAAGGGGGAAGTCTTAGTCTTTCAGGAGTGCCTGAAGGAAAGGAAGATGTAAAGGCTACTAAAAGCACATATATTGGACTTTATTGTTTAACACTCTTGCAATACTATCTTTGCCATCGATTAATTTTAAACAGAACCAAATCTGCATGTAAGAGGATGTGTGAAAATGTTGATCTCATGTGTACAGCCAAAATCCTCACATAGCTTGCCATCCCTATAATATTGTGAACCAACAGACACTTTGCCAGATTATGGATATGTTCAGGGTGTCCATGTTATGTCATGAAATCTATACTGTTCCATACCGCAGTACTGTAATTAAGGATTATTCAGAGTAATGATAAACATGGGACACATGGGGACCTGACTAAAATGGCCTTGTGGAAATATCTAAACGTCCAGGTTCACAGGAGTTCAATAAACCACACTCTGTGTAATAACTGATACTATACCCTCTATTAAGATTAATTTACAATATAAAAACAGCGTGATGTGCATACCATATGAAGTTTTACTGAATCTTCAAAAGTTTGGCTAGTCGGTGAAGAAGAATCTCCTTTTGCAATTTCTTCTGCACTTAGCCCTGGGGGGCATTCTTCCAGGAGTGCCTGAAAGATAGGAAGGCATAAAGGTTAATAAATGCACATATAGTGGAAGTCTATTATTTGATATTCTTACATTACTATCATTATCATAAATTCATTTGAAGCTGAACCAAATCCATATGAGTGTGTGTGAAAATGTAGTTCTCAAATATGAAAATAAAACCCTTAACACAGCTTCCCATATCTATAATAGTGTGAGCCAATGTGCACTTTGCCCATTGATGACATATGTACAGGGGGTACATTTTATTTAATGAATTTATACTGTTTCATATTTCAGTAGTGTAATTTAGAATGAATCACAGTAATGCTAAACAAGAGATAAATGTGGGCTTGAATATTATGTTCTTGTAAGAACATCTGAAGTTCAGGATCACAGTAACTGGATAAACCACACTATGTGAAGTATCATCCACTAAACTCTATAGTAAGATTCATTTAAACTATCCGATCAGAGTGATATGCACATGCCATATTCTGTTTTACTGACTCCTGAGAATTTTTGGTAGTGTGTTACACCATACTATCTAGTAAGATTCATTTAAAATATCAGATCAAACTGATATGTGCATACCACATTCTCTTTTACTGACTCCTCAATATTTATTTCAGTGGGTGAAGACAAATCCTCTTTCATAATTTCTTCAGCTCTAGGTCTTAGAGAGCATTCTTCCAGGAGTGACTGAAAGATGGGAAGACAAAAAGGTTTCAAGTGTATTTGGTAATAGTCTTACATTACTATCATTATTGTAAATTAATTTCAAACTGAACCAAATCCACATGTGAGGGGCTGTTCTAAAATTCTTAAGAATTATGTGGATACAACATATAGTATAAAACACCCACTCTGTATATCATATGTTACCAAGGAGTTACAGACTCAATAGAAGAACAAGTACAAAGGCTTAGTTCATTTACAAAGTCATGAACTCCATAGTGAATTGCAATTTATTCTGCTCAATGGACAGAAGATATGTTATTCAATATAAATCATGGTCTTCCATGTTGAGATCTTGTTCCTTTATATGAAAAAGTAGTTACAGACAATAAAAGTGCTATCTGCAGTGTGAAGGTGAAAGTCATAAAAAGTAGTAATATTTTATTAAATTATATACAAAGCAGATTAATGTATGTGAGAAAACAGGGCTGATCGCAGAGGCCCCCTAACTTTTTGCCCCCATTTTCCACTTTTTGCTGGTGTTTTCCTGACTCTGATGGTGCCCTGGGTACTGCTAACCAGTCCCAGGGCCTGTGCTCTGTGTAAAATGGATATGCAAATTAGGCAAAATATAATTGGATAAGTTAACCTACCTATCAGTCCCTAGTATATGGTAGGGCTTGTAGGTTTAGGGACCACAGCATAGATAGTGCACTCATTGGTGCACTGCTGAGGTGCCCAGTGTCATTTTGAAGGCAGGCCTGCCTTGCTGTCTGCTTTTAAATTAAAGTTATATGCAAATTTGACTTTGGAATTAAAAGTAGTTCCAAAGTCTTAAACTACCTTATTTTTACATATAAGTCACCCCTAAGGTGTGCCCTATGTGCCCCTAGGGCTGGGTGCCATGTAACTATAAGCAGGGACCTTATAAAAATAGTTTTAAAAGTCCTGGTGAGGTAAAAACAGCCACATTTTCCCTCGTTGTACTAAATGGCCTTCATAGGCTAGAATGTGGAGACTTAATTTAAATTTTTAAAGTCCCCTTAAATGATGGATACCAAGAGTTTGGTATCAAATTAATTGTTCAGGTAAAGAGTTTTAAACTTTACCTGACAAGTTGCCAATTTCAGCCCTGCATTGTTTTTGCTGCTGTGCTCTGATTGGCCAGCCTCTAGCAGCCTGGCCAGGCTGCATTGATGAGGTGTGAAGTCCCCTCAGCAGATGGTGAGGCAGAAAGGGAGAGGGCTGGCAAACTGGCCTTCAGAGGCAGAGAAGGACATTTGGAGCAACCAGCAACACCCCCACATCCTGCAACCCTAGACAACTAGGTACCCCTTGATTAGATTAGGAGAGGGCAGGAGAGGGGTGTGTTTATGATTTTTAGCAACACCAGTGGGTGAGCTTAGCCAGATGTAACCTCCAAAAATCAGATTCAGCCATGATGGAGATTTGAGATTTGGAGATTGATTTTTGCCACACTTCCCAGGAAGTGGTCATCACAGGGGGGAGGACCCTGCACCTGATTGGAGAACCAGGACCCCCCTGCTTTTCACCCAGGAGCAAGGATAAAATCGGCAGACCTGCACCCCCAACTCAGTTCCCTACCATATACAACAAGGAAGAACTACAGAAGAAGAAGGACTGCCCTGCTGGACCCCTGACCTGTACCTGGAACCTGCACTCAGAAGGACTGCACCAGCTGCACACCTGGGCTTCACCACAAGAAGGACTTTGCCTGGCTTCAACTGGTTCAAGGAGGGACTCCCTGTTTGCTACAGGTAAAAAATTGCTAACCAGAGTCCCCTGCACCCACTCCTGAAGAAAACGACCAGCTGACCACTGTCCAGTGGCCAAAAAGGAGTTTGTGCCAGGTGCATTCTGGGAGTTGTAGTCTGCAGCCCCCAATGACCATCTCAGAACTTCTGGACCCTTGGGGTGAGCTGCGGACCTCAAAAGAACCTTAAAAGGACATCTGGGGAAGCCCCAGAAGTTTGGACAACTTTTGAAAAAAAGTCCATAGAGTGACCGACCCGCCGCGGCAACTCTAGCCGGCTTGACTCAAACGCGACCCGGCCTGATTTGCTGGTTCATCCCGGTAAAGAAAATCTCTGAAAAAGAGACTAAGGGGGTCATTCCGACCCTGGCGGTAAAAACCGCAAGGGTCGGGGTCCGCGGGAGCACCGCCACCAGGCTGGCGGTGCTCCTTTGGGCATTCTGACCCGACTTTACGCTACCCATGGGAATCCTCCATGGCGGCGCAGCTTGCTGCGCCGCCATGGGGATTCCGACCCCCATACCGCCATCCTGTTCCTGGCGGTTTCGGCCGCCAGGAACAGGATGGCGGTATGGGGTGTCGTGACCCCCTAAGTCTGAAGGTAAAAAGTTGACCGGGACCTCCCAGCCAGCGTATCCGAGGAGGGCTCCAGGGACGTCGGATCAAGATCCAGGTTTATCCCGGTCGAAGGATTTTCACCTCGAAAAAACAACTAAGTCCGAAGGTAAAAATCTCCACCGAGGATTCCCTCAACGCGTATCCGGAGAAGGGCTCCAGGAGGTCGGATTGGACTGGCACGTTCGTCCCGCTGAAGAAAATCTTCGAAAAAGAGACTAAGGCCCTCATTCTGACCTTGGCGGTCTTTTCGCGAGACCGCCGAGTTACCGCCGCGGTGAAGACCGCCGACCGCGGCGGTATGCCGCTGTGCGCATTCCGACCGCTGGGAGCGTTCCGCCGGGAAACCGCCAGCAGCCACACTGGCGGTCGGCGGAAAAGTGGAGACTGGTCAACCTCCACCGCCACGCCAGCAGAACACCGCCCACAGAATTACGACCCACATATCTGTGTGGCGGTCTTCTGTTGGCGGTGTTCTGTTGGCGGTCACCTCCCCATGGCTCCCGTCGCCTCCCGGAGGACCAACGCACAAGGTAAGTTGACCGTCCGTGAGGGGAGGGGGAGGGGGGGTGTTGTGTGATGTGGGCGTGCATGGGGGTGTGCGTGTGAGTGTGTAGAGGGGGTGTGTGAGTGCGTGTATGCGGGCGGGGGGTGCTGCTGTGTCTATGGGTAATGTGTGCTGTTCGGCAGGTGCGCATGTCTGCATGTATGTGTGCGGGTATGTGTCCCCGTTGTGTATGTGTGTGTAGGGGGTGTGTATATGTGCATGTTGGGGGTGTGTGCATGTCGGGGTGCATGTATGTGCATGTCGGGGTGGGGGTGGGGAGGGGGTTCGTACCACCTCTGGGGGGTGGCAGGGGGGTGGAGGGTGTGGGGGGAGGACTCGGGTGGGTAGTGGGGGGTGGGGGAGACCCCTATCAGTGCCAGGGAAGGAATTCCCTGGCCCCGATAGTGCTTACCGCCATGGTTCGCATGGCGGTTCCCGACCGCAAGAAACCGCGGCGGTAGGCAGGGTCATGATACTGTTGGCGGTCTTGGGACGACCGCCGGGCCGGAGTGCGCAAACTCCAGCCCGGCGGTCATGACCGCCGTGGTGGTCGGAGTGGGGAAGTGGCGGGCGATCGCGGCGGTGACCGCCGCGGTCAGAATGCCATTTTTCTGACCGCCGGTCTGTTCGCGGTCCGACCGCCGCCTCTCCGCCGACCGCCAGGGTCAGAATGAGGGCCTAAGTGTGAAGGTAAACTTTTAACCGAGGCCTCCCGCTGCCTGTAGCCGAGTAGGGCTCCATCGCGGTCATCCTTAAACTTTGACTTTGCCCCGGTCGAGGTGCAACCAGATGACCCTATTGGCGCTTTTTGTTTCTAGGCGCTAAAAAACCAATAATTCTTTAAAAATTAATATCTCCGGTTCCCCTTTTCCGATTTTATTCGTTTTTGTGTCATTTTAAAGATAAAAAAATAAACTATGTTTATGAATTGGTTTTGGATTTTTGAACTGTTTCCTGTGTTTTATTTAATTACTGTTTTGTGAAATTTCAAGTGCTTTACACTCTGTCTCCTAAGTTAAGCCTTGATGCTCGTTGCCAAGCTACCAAGAGTTGAGCTGGGTTTAATTTACTGAGACCTAACTGGACCTAAGTGGGGATTAGTGGCCTATTACTAAGTGTAGGTACCTACCTGCCCTTACCAATAAACCATTTTCCAACATTTTTGGTGAGCAGTGGTGGGATCCTGTATTTGTGTTCAGTATCACATTACAGTTTTAGGTCAAACAAATTAAAAATCCTTTAAATTGTCCTAGTGCAAAACATTTTTTCTATTTTTTATTTGGATTAATTTCAATTATTGAATTTTTGTGATTTTTCTAAATTCTTGTTTCCAATTTTTGCAAAACGTTTTTGTTGACACAAAACTAGGGAACCATGGAGCTTGATCTGGCTAGCCTACCCACACTGACAGTAGTCCAGCTTAGGGGGTTGAGTACTGAAAGAGGGTTGCGTGCAACCACTGACCTCAGGAAGCATGTCCTGATCAAATCCCTGACAGCGTGGGCTGAGGCCCAAGAGGTAGACCCAGAGGAAGCTCCAGAGGAGGGAGAAGTAGGGGAGGATGCTAGCTCTAAACACTCAGGGGAGGGAGCGCATCTGAGCCTAAGTGAGTATGAGGAAGACTGGTCCTCATTATATACAGTCACTATGAGCAGACCCAAAGCTAGTTGGAGGAAGGGGGTCCCTTCAGGAGGAGAGAACATGTCCCTCAGAGAAAGAGAGCTGGAGGCCCAGCTAGCATTCAAAGCTTTGGAGGCAGAGAAGCTGGCCCTAGAAAAGAAAAAGTGGGCAAAGAGAGAGAAAAGTGATGGTGGCAGCGACAGAGAAGTTGAGGTGTCCATGGGTGGGGGGGTTTGCCCCAGATTACCCAAGGGGGTGGTTCCTGCTTATGTAGAGTGGGATGATATAGACAAGTGGTTGGAGGCCTTTGAGAGGGCACTCCAAATGAGAAGGGTTAGGCCTCAATACTGGGGTTCCATTTTGTGGGAGTTCGTCCCCAACTCAGGGAGGGATGGGCTTCTGACCTTAAAGGGGGAGGAGGAAGATTCATACCCTAGTATGAAGAGGTGCTTAGCCAAGAAGTTTGGTCTGACCCCAGAGCAGTATAGAATGAAGTTCAGGGACACCCAGAAGGTCAGTATCCAGTCTTGGGTTTACTTTGTAGACACCTCACTTAAGGCACTAGAGGGCTGGATTATTGGTAACAAAGTAAATGCTCATGAGGGGTTATACAATCTGATCATGAGAGAGTACATCTTGACCAATTGTACCCAAAAAGGTTACGCCAGCATCTAGTGGACTCTAAGCTGACCAACCCTAGAGAGCTAGGGGAGGCAGCTGATGAGTGGTTGAGAACCAGGGTGGTTGTCAAGTCCCAGGGGGGAGACTCCAAGAAGGGGAGGCCAGGTCCCCAAAAACCTAAGGAGGGAGGTGGTAAGCCCACCACAGAAACTCCCTCTGTACCCCATAACCCTAAGAAGGAGGAGAGTAAATCCCACTCCCACTCTGACAAGCAGAGACAGGGAGACCCAGGGTTAAAAAAGCTCTTGGATAGTAAGGCTTGCTTTGACTGTCAGCAGACATGTCATTTCAGAGGAGATGCAGCCTGTCTAAAGAAGGTGGTTAGCACTGGGCTGTCCAGTGTAGCCATGGAGGAGGAATCCTCAGATGATGAAGTCCTCCTACCATTGAGCTGGGAGACAGGACCAGATGGTAAGCTGGTGATCCCTGAGGGTGGGAGTAGGCACTTCCACCCAATTCAGGTGAATGGGATCCCTACTACTGCCCTGAGAGACACCTGTGCCAGTCACACTATGGTGAGTGACCAGTTAGTAACCCCAGACATGTATGTCCCAGGAGAGACCAGGAAGTCAAGATAGCCACAGGGGAGGTCACCTCCATACTGTAGCCATAGTGCCCCTAGAGAGGGAGGGTATCCTTGACTGGTTTAGGGTGGTAGTCAGTGCTGACCTCCCCCTGGATTGTATCCTGGGCAATGACCTCCCAGAGGTGAGTCTGGTCCCAGACGGGGCAGTCGCCCAGGGTGCCCCCCCAACCGAAAGCCCTGGGGAGTCAGTCCCTACAGTTAGGAGACAGGGTTCCCCAAGAAAAGGATAGAAGAAAAGGAAGGGTAGGCTACTCCTAAAGAGAGTTCCAGGGAGCCAAAGGCCTGCTGCCCCAGTAGGGGGGGAGCCCAGAGTTGGCACTGGTGAGGTCTCACCTCACCCCAAGGAAGTCCTGAGTAGTCAGGCAGCTGTCCAGATGCAGGCTGATGCCCCTGCACTGACAGAAGGGAGAGTGGAAGGAGGGTGTCTGCCTCAGGAGGTGGTAGCCCCCCACTCTAGACAGCAAGAGGGGTGCCAGGACCCCACAGTTGCCCCTAAAACAGCTCAGCCACCTGTCAGTGGAGAGCTTAGGGTGTGGTTCTGGGTACTGACAGCTGTCAGTAGCCTCTGCTGGGTGCTAGCCTTACTGACAGCACTGTACTTGGCCTGAGAGGCAGACCTCAGAGCCAATAGCAAAGTAGGCCCCCTGACCCTGTTGGTCATGGTGGGGTTGCTCAAGTGTTGGGTGACCTCTTTGGGTAAGCTAGGTGTTGCCCTAGCAAAGTTAGGAGTAGGGGAGGTGGGCACCTCACTACCCAAGTTGGCAGAGAGAGAGGAGGAAGACCCCCCTGAAGGGAAGTTTCGGTTTGAGATGGGTCCTTTCACTGTTGGGATGGATTCACTACCCAGAGGGAGTGACCATGATAGGAGGATGTAAGGCAGAGTAGGCGCTGCAAAGGGACAGCCAGTTTTCTTCACTGTCTTCCTCGCCTAACAAGCCAGGAAGACTCTCCCAGGGTTGGGCTGCGTCTCCTGGGCATGTGGGCTGGGGGGGGGGGGCTTGTGTGAGAAAACAGGGTTGATTGCAGAGGCCCCCTAACTTTTTGCCCCCATTTTCCACTTTTTGCTGGTGTTTTCCTGACTCTGATGGTGCCATGGGTACTGCTAACCAGTCCCAGGGCCTGTGCTCTGTGTAAAAAGGATATGCAAATTAGGCTAAATATATTTGGGTAAGTTAACCTACGTATAAGTCCCTAGTATATGGTAGGGCATGTAGGTTTAGTGACCATAGCATAGGTAGTGCACCCATAGGTGCACTGCTGAGGTGCCCAATGTCATTTTAAAGGCAGGCCTGCCTTGCTGGCTGCTTTTAAATTAAAGTCATATGCAAATTTGACTTTGGAATTAAAAGTAGTTCCAATGTCTTAAACTACCTTATTTTTACATATAAGCCATCCCTAATGTGTGCTCTATGTGCCCCTAGGGCTAGTTGCCATGTAACTATAAGTAGGGACCTTATACAAATAGTTTTATAAGCCCTGGTGAGGTAAAAACAGCCAGATTTGTTTTTCCCCTCATTTTAGTAAATGGCCTTCATAGGCTAGAATGGGGAGCCTTTATTTTAATTTTTAAAGTCCCCTTAAATGTTGGATACCAAGAGTTTGGTATCAAATTAATTGTTATAATGAATCCCACAACTTCCAGTTGTTGGATTTAATATAACGTGTTCAGGTAAAGAGTTTTAAACTTTACCCAAAAAGTTGGCAATTTCAGCCCTGCATTGTTTTTGCTGCTGTGCTTTGATTGGCCAGCCTCTAGCAGCCTGGCCAGGCTGCCTTGATGAGGTGTGAAGTGGCCTGGCTTCACACAATGGATTGTGCCTGTGGGAGTGAATCTCCCATCATCAGATGGTGAGGCAGGAAGGGAGACGGCTGCCAAACTGGTCTTCAAAGGCAGAGAAGGACATTTGGAGCAACCAGAAACACCCCCACATCCTGCAACCCTAGACAACTAGGTGCCCCCTTGATTAGATTAGGAGAGGGCAGGAGAGGGGCTTGTTTATGAATTTTAGCCAAGCCAGTGGGTGGGCTCAGCCAGATTCAGCCATGATAGATTTTTGGAGAATGTTGCCTCCTGGGATTGATTTTTGCCACACTTCCCAGGAAGTGGTCATCACAGGGGGAAGGACCCTGCACCTGATTGGAAAACCAGGACCCCCCTGCTTTTCAACCAGGAGTAGGATAAAACTGGCAGACCTGTACCCACACCTCAGTTCCCTACCACATCCAACAAGGAAGAACTACAGAAGAAGAAGGACTGCCCTGCTGGACCCCTGGCCTGCACCTGGAACCTGCACTCAGAAGGACTGCACCAGCTGCACACCTGGGCTTCACCACAAGAAGGACTTTGCCTGGCTTCAACTGGTTCAAGGAGGGACTCCCTCTTTGCTACAGGTGAAAAATTGCTAACCAGAGTCCCCTGCACCAACTCCTGAAGAAAGCGACCAGCTGACCACTGTCCAGTGGCCAAAAAGGAGTTTGTGCCAGGTGCATTCTGGGAGTTGTGGTCCGCACCCCCCAAGGACCATCTCAGAACTTCTAGACCCTTGGGATGAGCTGTGGACCTCAAAATAACCTTAAAAGGACATCTGGGAGAAGCCCCAGAAGTTTGGAGAAGTTTGGACAACTTTGAAAAAAAGCTCCATAGAGGGACCGACCCGCCGCAGCAACTCTAGCCGGCTTGCCTCAACTGCGACCCGGCCTGATTTGCTGGTTCGTTCTGGTAAAGAAAATCTCTGAAAAAGAGACTAATTCCGAAGGTAAAAAGTTGACCGGGACCTCCCAGCCAGCGAATGTGAGGAGGGCTCCAGGGACGTCAGATCAAGATCCAGGTTTACCCCGGTCCAAGGATTTTCACCTCGAAAAAACAACTAAGTACGAAGGTAAAAATCTCCACCGAGGACTCCCGCGATGCGTATCCGGAGAAGGGCTCCAGGAGGTCGGATTGGACTGGCAGATTCGTCCCGCTGAAGAAAATCATCGAAAAAGAGACTAAGGGCCTGATTCCAACTTTGGAGGACGGTGTTAAACCGGCCCAAAAGTGGCGGATATACCACCTACCGTATTACGAGTCCATTATATCCTATGGAACTCGTAATACGGTAGGTGGTATATCCGTCGCTTTTGGGACGGTTTAACACCGTCCTCCAAAGTTGGAATCAGGCCCTAAGTGTGAAGGTAAACTTTTAACCGAGGCCTCCCGTGGCCTGTAGCCGAGCAGGGCTCCATCGCGGTCGGCCTTAAACTTTGACTTTGCTACGGTCGAGGTGCAACCAGATGACCCGATTGGCGCTTTTTGTTTCTAGGCGCTAAAAAAACAATAATACTTTAAAAATTCATATCTTCGGTTCCCCTTATCCAATTTTATTTGTTTTGGTGTCATTGCAAAGATAAACATATAAACTATGTTAATAAATTGGTTGTGGATTCTTAAACTGTTTCCTGTGTTTTATTTAATTACTGTTTTGTGATATTTGAGTGCTTTACACTCTGGCCCTCATTCTGATTCTGGCGGGCGGCGGAGGCCGCCCACCAGAATTCAGCCCTCCATAATACCTCTCCGCGGTCAAAAGACCGCGGAGGGTATTATGAGTTTTTCCCTGGGCTGGCGGGCGGTCTCCAAAAGACCGCCCGCCAGCCCAGGGAAAAACTCCCTTCCCACGAGGATGCCGGCTCGTAATCGAGCCGGCGGAGTGGGAAGTTGCGACGGGTGCTGTTGCACCCGTCGCGTATTTCACTGTCTGCAACGCAGACAGTGAAATACATTTTGGGGCCCTCTTACGGGGGCCCCTGCAGTGCCCATGCCGTTGGCATGGGCACTGCAGGGGCCCCCAGGGGCGCCGCGACTCCCCCTCCCGCCATCCGGTTCCCGGCGGGAGAACCGCCAGGAACTGGATGGCGGGAGGGGGAGTCGGAATCCCCAAGCCGGCGCAGCAAGCTGCGCCGGCTTGGAGGATTCCTTGGGGGCATCGGGAAACCGGCGGGAGACCGCCAGTTTCCCTTCTCTGACCGCGGCTAAGCCGCCGCGGTCAGAATGCCCCGCGGGGCACCGCCGGCCTGTCGGCGGTGCTCCCGTGTGCCGCGGCCCTGGCGGTTCTATACCGCCAGGGTCGGAATGAGGGCCTCTGTCTCCTAAGTTAAGCCTTGACGCTCGTTGCCAAGCTACCAAGGGTTGAGCTGGGTTTGATTTACTGAGACCTAACTAGACCTAAGTAGAGGTTAGTGGCCTGTTGCTAAGTGTAGGTACCTACCTGCCCTTACCAATAAACCATTTTCCAACAATGTAAATCTGATCAAAGAGGTAACTTTATTAGTTGTTGTGGACTTCCACATGCCCAAATTATTAATTTCCTATACTACATCTATATCTTCAGTGTGGTGTATTTAACAGTTCACATAACAGTCAACAGTGGGCCTCAGCGCTATACTAAGGACCTGCCAAGTAAAACAAAACTTTCAGTGTGAGGAGAGAGCTGGGCCTTGGAGAAGGTTGAGGCTTATGCTAAGAAGCACCTAAAATGCACTTTTGCCTGAGCACTGTCCCTAAACATCCTTCTCCGCAACACAAAATAAAGTTGCTGACGCTGGTGCTGATGTTTTATGTGATTTTGAAGATAACATTTTCTGTTATAGAATCACCCAAAAAATAGAGCTCAGATATGCAACCAGCAGAGCTTCTCATCTACTTAAAAAAGTGAGCCAACATGCACTTTGCCATGTTTTGGTATATATTCACCTGGGCCATGATATATCTTGAAAAGTATAATGTGATAATATTTAAGACCTTAGTATTGTGATTAGGAATTAATCACAATAATGCTAAACAAAAGACACACGGGTACTTGAATATTAAACTGCAGTAGAAACATCTCAAGGACAGGTTGACAGTAATTAGATACACCGTTCTATGTAAAGTAACACATTATATTGTGTAGTAAAACTAATTTACAATAGCAGAAAAAAATGATATGTGCATACCATATTCAGTTTTACTGAATCTTCAAAAGTTTGGCTAGTCGGTGAAGAAGAATCTCCTTTTGCAATTTCTTCTGCACTTAGACCTGGGGGATATTCTTCCAGGAGTGCCTGAAAGATAGGAAGACATAAAGGTTATTAAATGCACACATAGTGGAATTGTATAATTTGATACTCTTGCAATGCTAGCATTACCATAAATTCATTTTAAACTGAATCAAATCCATATGTAAGAGTGTGTGTGAAAATATTGATCTCATGTATGCAACCAAAATCCTCACACAGCTTGCCATCTCCAAACAATGGGAACCAACACACACTTTGCCAGATTATGAGATGTATTTGAAGGGTCCATGTCATATCATGAAATCTATACTGTTCCATTCCGCAGTACTGTAATTAAGGATTCATCAGAGTAATGATGAACATGGGACACATGGGGGACCTGACTATTATGGCCTTGTGGAAACATCTAAAGTTCAGGTTCACAGGAGTTCGATAAACCACCCTATGTGTAATAACTTATACTATACCATCTATTAAGATTAATTTACAATATCAAAACAGCGTGATGTGCATACCATATGAAGTTTTACTGAATCTTCAAAAGTTTGGCTAGTCGGTGAAGAAGAATCTCCTTTTGCAATTTCTTCTGCACTTAGCCCTCGGGGGCATTCTTCCAGGGGTGCCTGAAAGATAGGAATACATAAAGGTTATTAAATGCACATTAATTTTAAACTGAACCAAATCCATATGAGTGTGTGTGAAAATGTAGTTCTAAAATATGCAAACAAAACCCTTACACAGCTTCCAATGTCTATAATAGAGTGAGGCAATGTGCACTTTGCCCAGTGATGAAATATGTACAGGGGGTACATTTTATTTCATGAAATGTATACTTTTTCATATTTTAGTAGTATATTTCAGAATGTATCACAGTAATGCTAAAAAAGAGATATATGTGGGCTTGAATATTATGTTCTTGTAGGAACATCTGAAGTTCAGGATCACAGTAAATAGATAAACCACACTATGTGAAGTAACATCCACTAAACTCTATAGTAAGATTCATTTAAACTCTCTGATCAGACTGATATGCACATGCCACATTCTGTTTTACTGGCTCCTCAGAATTTTTGCTAGTGTGTTACACCATACTATCTAGTAAGATTCATTTAAAATATCAGATCAAGCTGATATGTGCATACCACATTCTGTTTTACTGACTCCTCAATATTTATTTCAGTGGGTGAAGACAAATCCTCTTTCATAATTTCTTCAGCTCTAGGTCCTGGAAAGCATTCTTCCAGGAGTGACTGAAAGATGGTAAGACAAAAAGGTTTGGAGTGTATTTGGTAATAGTCTTACATTACTATCATTATTGTAAATTAATTTCAAACTGAACCAAATCCACATGTGGGGGGTGTTCTGAAATTCTTAAGCAGCATTATGTGGATACAACATGTGGTATAAAGCACACACTCTGTATATCATATGTTACCAAGAAGTTACAGAATCAATAGAAGAACAAGTCCAAAGGCTTAGTTCATTTACAAAGTCATGAACTCCATAGTGAATTGCAATTTATTCTACTGAATGGACAGAAGACCTGTTATTCAATATAAATCATGGTCTTCCATGTTGAGATCTTGTTCCTTTATATGAAGTGAAGTGATATGCAGTGCTATCTGCATTGTGAAGTTAAAAGCAATAGAAAGTAGTCATATTTTATTAAATCATATACAAAGCAGTTTAATGTAAATCTGATCAAAGAGGTAACTTCATTAGTTGTTGTGGACTTTCACATGCCCAAATTATTAATTTCCTTTTTGTACCTATATCTTCAGTGTGGTGTATTTAACAGTTCACATAACAGTCAAGAGTGGGCCTCAGCGTTATACTAAGGACCTGCCAAGTAAAACAAAACTTTCAGTGTGAGGAGGGAGCTGGGCCTTGGAGAAGTTTTAGGCTTATGCTAAGAAGCAGCTAAAATGCACTTTTGCCCGAGCACTCTCCCTAAACATCCTTCTCCGCAACACAAAATAAAGTTGCTGAGGCTGCTGTTGATGTTTTATGTGACTTTGAAGATTACATTTTCTGTGATAGAATCACCCAGAAAATAGAGCTCAGATATGCAACCAGCAGAGTTTATCATCTACTTAATAAAGTGAGCCAACATGCACTTTCCCAGGTTTTGGCATATGTTCACCTGGGCCATGATATATCTTGAAAAGTATAATGTAATAATATTTAAGACCTTAGTATTGTGATTAGGAATTAATCACAATAATGCTAAACAAAAGACACAGGAGTACTTTAATATTAAGCTGCAGTAGAAACATCTCAAGGACAGGTTGAAAGTAATTAGATACACAGTTCTATGTAAAGTAACACACTATAATGTGTAGTAAAACTCATTTACAATCTCAGAAAAAAATGATATGTGCATACCATATTCAGTTTAACTGAATCTTCAAAGGTTTTGCTAGTCGGTGAAGAAGAATCTCCTTTTGCAATTTCTTCTGCACTTAGACCTGGGGGATATTCTTCCAGGAGTGCCTGAAAGATAGGAAGACATAAAGGTTAGTAAATGCACACATAGTGGAATTTTATTATTTGATACTCTTGCAATGCTAGCATTACCATAAATTCATTTTAAACTGACTCAAATCCATATGTAAGAGTGTGTGTGAAAATATTGATCTCATGTATGCAACCAAAATCCTCACACAGCTTGCCATCTCCAAACAATGGGAACCAACACACACTTTGCCAGATTATGAGATGTATTTGAAGGGTCCATGTCATATCATGAAATCTATACTGTTCCATACCGCAGTACTGTAATTAAGGATTCATCAGAGTAATGATAAACATGGGACACATGGGGGACCTGACTATTATGGCCTTGTGGAAACATCTAAAGTTTAGGTTCAACAGAGGTCGATAAACCACTCTATGTGTAATACCTTATACTATACCATCTATTAAGATTAATTTACAATATAAAAACAGCGTGATATGCATACCATATGAAGTTTTACTGAATCTTCCAAAGTTTGGCTAGTCAGTGAAGAAGAATCTCCTTTTGCAATTTCTTCTGCACTTAGACTTGGGGGATATTCTTCCAGGAGTGCCTGAATGATAGGAAGACATAAAGGTTATTAAATGCACACATAGTGGAATTGTATTATTTGATACTCTTGCAATGCTAGCATTACCATAAATTCATTTTAAACTGAATCAAATCCATATGTAAGAGTGTGTGTGAAAGTATTGATCTCATGTATGTAACCAAAATCCTCACACAGCTTGCCATCTCCAAACAATGGGAACCAACACACACTTTGCCAGATTATGAGATGTATTTGAAGGGTCCATGTCATATCATGAAATCTATACTGTTCCATACCGCAGTACTGTAATTAAGGATTCATCAGAGTAATGATAAACATGGGACACATGGGGGACCTGACTATTATGGCCTTGTGGAAACATCTAAAGTTTAGGTTCAACAGAGGTCGATAAACCACTCTATGTGTAATACCTTATACTATACCATCTATTAGGATTAATTTACAATATAAAAACAGCGTGATATGCATACCATATGAAGTTTTACTGAATCTTCCAAAGTTTGGCTAGTCGGTGAAGAAGAATCTCCTTTTGCAATTTCTTCTGCACTTAGACCTGGGGGATATTCTTCCGGGAGTGCCTGAATGATAGGAAGACATAAAGGTTATTAAATGCACACATAGTGGAATTGTATTATTTGATACTCTTGCAATGCTAGCATTACCATAAATTCATTTTAAACTGAATCAAATCCATATGTAAGAGTGTGTGTGAAAATATTGATCTCATGTATGCAACCAAAATCCTCACACAGCTTCCATCTCCAAACAATGGGAACCAACACACACTTTGCCAGATTATGAGATGTATTTGAGGGGTCCATGTCATATCATGAAATCTATACTGTTCCATACCGCAGTACTGTAATTAAGGATTCATCAGAGTAATGATAAACATGGGACACATGGGGGACCTGACTATTATGGCCTTGTGGAAACATCTAAAGTTCAGGTTCACAGGAGTTCAATAAACCACCCTATGTGTAATAACTTATACTATACCATCTATTAAGATTAATTTACAATATCAAAACAGCGTGATGTACATACCATATGAAGTTTTACTGAATCTTCCAAAGTTTGGCTAGTCGGTGAAGAAGAATCTCCTTTTGCAATTTCTTCTGCACTTAGCCCTGGGGGGCCTTCTTCCAGGAGTGCCTGAAAGATAGGAAGACATAAAGGCTATTAAATGCACATTAATTTTTAACTGAACCAAATCCATATGAGTGTGTGTGAAAATGTAGTTCTCAAATATGCAAACAAAACCCTTACACAGCTTCCCATACCTATAATAGAGTGAGCCAATGTGCACTTTGCCCAGTGATGACATATGTACAGGGGGTAAATTTTATTTCATGAAATTTATACTTTTTCATATTTCAGTAGTATGTTTCAGAATGTATCACACTAATGCTAAACAAGAGATATATGTGGGCTTGAATATTATGTTCTTGTAGGAACATCTGAAGCTCAGGATCACAGTAAATAGATAAACCACACTATGTGAAGTAACATCCACTAAACTCTATAGTAAGATTCATTTAAACTATCTGATCAGACTGATATGCACATCCCACATTCTGTTTTACTGACTCCTCAGAATTTTTGCTAGTGTGTTACAACATACTATCTAGTAAGATTCATTTAAAATATCAGATGAAGCTGATATGTGCATACCACATTCTCTTTTACTGACTCCTCAATATTTATTTCAGTGGGTGAAGACAAATCCTCTTTCATAATTTCTTCAGCTCTAGGTCCTGGAGAGCATTCTTCAAGGAGTGACTGAAAGATGGGAAGACAAAAAGGTTTGGAGTGTATTTGGTAATAGTCTTACATTACTATCATTATTGTAAATTAATTTCAAACTGAACCAAATCCACATGTGGGGGGTGTTCTGAAATTCTTAAGCAGCATTATGTGGATACAACATATGGTATAAAGCACACACTCTGTATATCATATGTTACCAAGGAGTTACAGACTCAATAGAAGAACAAGTCCAAAGGCTTAGTTCATTTACAAAGTCATGAACTCCATAGTGAATTGCAATTTATTCTACTCAATGGACAGAAGACATGTTATTCAATATAAATCATGGTTTTCCATGTTGAGATCTTGTTCCTTTATATGAAGTGAAGTGATATGCAGTGCTATCTGCATTGTGAAGTTAAAAGCAATAGAAAGTAGTCATATTTTATTAAATCATATACAAAGCAGTTTAATGTAAATCTGATCAAAGAGGTAACTTCATTAGTTGTTGTGGACTTTCACATGCCCAAATTATTAATTTCCTTTTTGTACCTATATCTTCAGTGTGGTGTATTTAACAGTTCACATAACAGTCAAGAGTGGGCCTCAGCGTTATACCAAGGACCTGCCAAGTAAAACAAAACTTTCTGTGTGAGGAGGGAGCTGGGCCTTGGAGAAGTTTTAGGCTTATGATAAGAAGCAGCTAAAATGCACTTTTGCCCGAGCACTCTCCCTAAACATCCTTCTCCGCAACACAAAATAAAGTTGCTGAGGCTGGTGCTGATGTTTTATGTGACTTTGAATATAACATTTTCTGTTATAGAATCACCCAGAAAATAGAGCTCAGATATGCAACCAGCAGAGCTTCTAATCTACTTAATAAAGTGAGCCAACATGCACTTTACCAGGTTTTGTTATATGTTCACCTGGGCCATGATATATCTTGAAAGGTATAATGTAATAATATTTAAGACCTTAGTATTGTGATTAGGAATTAATCACAATAATGCTAAACAAAAGACACAGGGGTACTTTAATATGAAGCTGCAGTAGAAACATCTCAAGGACAGGTTGACAGTAATTAGATACACCGTTCTATGTAAAGTAACACACTATAATGTGTAGTAAAACTCATTTACAATCTCAGAAAAAAATGATATGTGCATACTATATTCAGTTTAACTGAATCTTCAAAGGTATTGCTAGTCGGTGAAGAAGAATCTCCTTTTGCAACTTCTTCTGCACTTAGACCTGGGGGATATTCTTCCAGGAGTGCCTGAAAGATATGAAGACATAAAGGTTATTAAATGCACACATAGTGGAATTGTATTATTTGATACCCTTGCAATGCTAGCATTACCATTAATCAATTTTAAACTGAATCAAATCCATATTAAGAGTTTGTGTGAAAATATTGATCTCATGTATGGAACCAAAATCCTCACACAGTTTGCCATCTCCAAACAATGGGAACCAACACACACTTTGCCAGATTATGAGATGTATTTGAAGGGTCCATGTCATATCATGAAATCTATACTGTTCCATACCGCAGTACTGTAATTAAGGATTCATCAGAGTAATGATAAACATGGATTACATGGGGGCCCTGAGTATTATGGCCTTGTGGAAACATCTAAAGTTCAGGTTCACAGGAGTTCGATAAACCACCCTATGTGTAATAACTTAAACTATACCATCTATTAAGATTAATTTACAATATCAAAACAGCGTGATGTGCATACCATATTAAGTTTTACTGAATCTTCCAAAGTTTGGCTAGTCGGTGAAGAAGAATCTCCTTTTGCAATTTCTTCTGCACTTAGCCCGGGGGGGCATTCTTCCAGGAGTGCCTGACAGATAGGAAGACATAAAGGTTATTAAATGCACATTAATTTTAAACTGAACCAAATCCATATGAGTGTGTGTGAAAATGTAGTTCTAAAATATGCAAACAAAACCCTTACACAGCTTCCCATATCTATAATAGAGTGAGCCAATGTGCACTTTGCCCAGTGATGACATATGTACAGGGGGTACATTTTATTTCATGAAATTTATACTTTTTCATATTTCAGTAGTATATTTCAGAATGTATCACAGTAATGCTAAACAAGAGATATATGTGGGCTTGAATATTATGTTCTTGTAGGAACATCTGATGTTCAGGATCACAGTAAATTGATAAACCACACTATGTGATGTAACATCCACTAAACTCTATACTAAGAATCATTTAAACTATCCGATCAGACTGATATGCACATGCCATATTCTGTTTTACTGACTCCTCAGAATTTTTGTTAGTGTATTACACCATACTATCTAGTAAGATTCATTTAAAATATCAGATCAAACTGATATGTGCATACCACATTCTGTTTTACTGACTCCTCAATATTTATTTCAGTGGGTGAAGACAAATCCTCTTTCATAATTTCTTCAGCTCTAGGTCCTGGAGAGCATTCTTCCAGGAATGACTGAAAGATGGGAAGACAAAAAGGTTTGGAGTGTATTTGGTAATAGTCTGACATTACTATCATTATTGTAAATTAATTTCAAACTCAACCAAATCCACATGTAAGGGGGTGTTCTGAAATTCTTAAGCAGCATTATGTGGATACAACATATGGTATAAAGTACCCACTCTGTATGTCATACGTTACCAAGGAGTTACAGACTCAATAGAAGAACAAGTACAAAGGCTTAGTTCATTTACAAAGTCATGAACTCCATAGTGAATTGCAATTTATTCTACTCAATGGACAGAAGACATGTTATTCTATATAAATCATGGTCTTCCATGTTGAGATCTTGTTCCTTGATATGAAGTGAAGTGATATGCAGTGCTATCTGCAGTGTGAAGTTAAACGCAATAAAAAGTAGTCATATTTTATTAAATCATATACAAAGCAGTTTAATGTAAATCTGATTAAAGAGGTAACTTCATTAGTTGTTGTGGACTTTCACATGCCCAAATTATTAATTTCCTTTTGCTGGACCTATATCTTCAGTGTGGTGTATTTAACAGTTCACATAACAGCCAACAGTGGGCCTCAGCACTATACTAAGGACCTGCCAAGTAAAACAAAACTTTCAGTGTGAAGAGGGAGCTGGGCCTTGGAGAAGGTTTAGGCTTATGCTAAGAAGCAGCTAAAATGCACTTTTGCCCGAGCACTCTCCCTAAACATCCTTCTCCGCAACACAAAATAAAGTTGCTGAGGCTGGTGTTGATGTTTTATGTGACTTTGAAGATTACATTTTCTGTTATAGAATCACCCAGAAAATAGAGCTCAGATATGCAACCAGCAGAGTTTCTCATCTACTTAATAAAGTGAGCCAGCATGTACTTTCCCAGGTTTTGGTATATGTTCACTTGGGCCATGATATATCTTGAAAAGTATAATGTAATAATATTTAAGACCTTAGTATTGTGATTAGGAATTAATCACAATAATGCTAAACAAAAGACACAGGAGTACTTTAATATTAAGCTGCAGTAGAAACATCTCAAGGACAGGTTGAAAGTAATTAGATACACAGTTCTATGTAAAGTAACACACTATAATGTGTAGTAAAACTCATTTACAATCTCAGAAAAAAATGATATGTGCATACCATATTCAGTTTAACTGAACCTTCAAAGGTTTTGCTAGTCGGTGAAGAAGAATCTCCTTTTGCAATTTCTTCTGCACTTAGACCTGGGGGATATTCTTCCAGGAGTGCCTGAAAGATAGGAAGACATAAAGGTTATTAAATGCACACATAGTGGAATTTTATTATTTGATACTCTTGCAATGCTAGCATTACCATAAATTCATTTTAAACTGACTCAAATCCATATGTAAGAGTGTGTGTGAAAATATTGATCTCATGTATGCAACCAAAATCCTCACACAGCTTGCCATCTCCAAACAATGGGAACCAACACACACTTTGCCAGATTATGAGATGTATTTGAAGGGTCCATGTCATATCATGAAATCTATACTGTTCCATACCGCAGTACTGTAATTAAGGATTCATCAGAGTAATGATAAACATGGGACACATGGGGGACCTGACTATTATGGCCTTGTGGAAACATCTAAAGTTTAGGTTCAACAGAGGTCGATAAACCACTCTATGTGTAATAACTTATACTATACCATCTATTAAGATTAATTTACAATATAAAAACAGCGTGATATGCCTACCATATGAAGTTTTACTGAATCTTCCAAAGTTTGGCTAGTCGGTGAAGAAGAATCTCCTTTTGCAATTTCTTCTGCACTTAGACCTGGGGGATATTCTTCCGGGAGTGCCTGAATGATAGGAAGACATAAAGGTTATTAAATGCACACATAGTGGAATTGTATTATTTGATACTCTTGCAATGCTAGCATTACCATAAATTCATTTTAAACTGAATCAAATCCATATGTAAGAGTGTGTGTGAAAATATTGATCTCATGTATGCAACCAAAATCCTCACACAGCTTCCATCTCCAAACAATGGGAACCAACACACACTTTGCCAGATTATGAGATGTATTTGAGGGGTCCATGTCATATCATGAAATCTATACTGTTCCATACCGCAGTACTGTAATTAAGGATTCATCAGAGTAATGATAAACATGGGACACATGGGGGACCTGACTATTATGGCCTTGTGGAAACATCTAAAGTTCAGGTTCACAGGATTTCAATAAACCACCCTATGTGTAATAACTTATACTATACCATCTATTAAGATTAATTTACAATACCAAAACAGCGTGATGTACATACCATATGAAGTTTTACTGAATCTTCCAAAGTTTGGCTAGTCGGTGAAGAAGAATCTCCTTTTGCAATTTCTTCTGCACTTAGCCCTGGGGGGCCTTCTTCCAGGAGTGCCTGAAAGATAGGAAGACATAAAGGCTATTAAATGCACATGAATTTTTAACTGAACCAAATCCATATGAGTGTGTGTGAAAATGTAGTTCTCAAATATGCAAACAAAACCCTTACACAGCTTCCCATACCTATAATAGAGTGAGCCAATGTGCACTTTTCCCAGTGATGACATATGTACAGGGGGTACATTTTATTTCATGAAATTTATACTTTTTCATATTTCAGTAGTATGTTTCAGAATGTATCACACTAATGCTAAACAAGAGATATATGTGGGCTTGAATATTATGTTCTTGTAGGAACATCTGAAGCTCAGGATCACAGTAAATAGACAAACCACACTATGTGAAGTAACATCCACTAAACTCTATAGTAAGATTCATTTAAACTATCTGATCAGACTGATATGCACATGCCACATTCTGTTTTACTGACTCCTCAGAATTTTTGCTAGTGTGTTACACCATACTATCTAGTAACATTCATTTAAAATATCAGATCAAGCTGATATGTGCATACCACATTCTCTTTTACTGACTCCTCAATATTTATTTCAGTGGGTGAAGACAAATCCTCTTTCATAATTTCTTCAGCTCTAGGTCCTGGAGAGCATTCTTCCAGGAGTGACTAAAAGATGGGAAGACAAAAAGGTTTGGAGTGTATTTGGTAATAGTCTTACATTACTATCATTATTGTAAATTAATTTCAAACTGAACCAAATCCACATGTGGAGGGTGTTCTGAAATTCTTAAGCAGCATTATGTGGATACAACATATGGTATAAAGCACACACTCTGTATATCATATGTTACCAAGGAGTTACAGACTCAATAGAAGAACAAGTCCAAAGGCTTAGTTCATGTACAAAGTCATGAACTCCATAGTGAATTGCAATTTATTCTACTCAATGGACAGAAGACATGTTATTCAATATAAATCATGGTCTTCCATGTTGAGATCTTGTTCCTTTATATGAAGTGAAGTGATATGCAGTGCTATCTGCATTGTGAAGTTAAAAGCAATAGAAAGTAGTCATATTTTATTAAATCATATACAAAGCAGTTTAATGTAAATCTGATCAAAGAGGTAACTTCATTAGTTGTTGTGGACTTTCACATGCCCAAATTATTAATTTCCTTTTTGTACCTATATCTTCAGTGTGGTGTATTTAACAGTTCACATAACAGTCAAGAGTGGGCCTCAGCGTTATACTAAGGACCTGCCAAGTAAAACAAAACTTTCTGTGTGAGGAGGGAGCTGGGCCTTGGAGAAGTTTTAGGCTTATGCTAAGAAGCAGCTAAAATGCACTTTTGCCCGAGCACTCTCCCTAAACATCCTTCTCCGCAACACAAAATAAAGTTGCTGAGGCTGGTGCTGATGTTTTATGTGACTTTGAAGATAACATTTTCTGTTATAGAATCACCCAGAAAATGGAGCTCAGATATGCAACCAGCAGAGCTTCTCATCTACTTAATAAAGTGAGCCAACATGCACCTTGCCAGGTTTTCGTATATGTTCACCTGGGCCATGATATATCTTGAAAAGTATAATGTAATAATATTTAAGACCTTAGTATTGTGATTAGGAAATAATCACAATAATGCTAAACAAAAGACACAGGGGTACTTTAATATGAAGCTGCAGTAGAAACATCTCAAGGATAGGTTGACAGTAATTAGATACACGGTTCTATGTAAAGTAACACACTATAATGTGTAGTAAAACTCATTTACAATCTCAGAAAAAAATGATATGTGCATACCATATTCAGTTTAACTGAATCTTCAAAGGTTTTGCTAGTCGGTGAAGAAGAATCTCCTTTTGCAACTTCTTCTGCACTTAGACCTGGGGGATATTCTTCCAGGAGTGCCTGAAAGATAGGAAGACATAAAGGTTATTAAATGCACACATAGTGGAATTGAATTATTTGATACTCTTGCAATCCTAGCATTACCATTAATCCATTTTAAACTGAATCAAATCCATATTAAGAGTTTGTGTGAAAATATTGATCTCATGTATGGAACCAAAATCCTCACACAGTTTGCCATCTCCAAACAATGGGAACCAACACACACTTTGCCAGATTATGAGATGTATTTGAAGGGTCCATGTCATATCATGAAATCTATACTGTTCTATACCGCAGTACTGTAATTAAGGATTCATCAGAGTAATGATAAACATGGATCACATGGGGGACCTGACTATTGTGGCCTTGTGGAAACATCTAAAGTTCAGGTTCACAGGAGTTCGATAAACCACCCTATGTGTAATAACTTATACTATACCATCTATTAAGATTAATTTACAATATCAAAACAGCGTGATGTGCATACCATATGAAGTTTTACTGAATCTTCCAAAGTTTGGCTAGTCGGTGAAGAAGAATCTTCTTTTGCAATTTCTTCTGCACTTAGCCCTGGTGGGCATTCTTCCAGGAGTGCCTGAAAGATAGGAAGACATAAAGGTTATTAAATGCACATTAATTTTAAACTGAACCAAATCCATATGAGTGTGTGTGAAAATGTAGTTCTAAAATATGCAAACAAAACCCTTACACAGCTTCCCATATCTATAATAGAGTGAGCCAATGTGCACTTTGCCCAGTGATGACATATGTACAGGGGGTACATTTTATTTCATGAAATTTATACTTTTTCATATTTCAGTAGTATATTTCAGAATGTATCACAGTAATGCTAAACAAGAGATTTATGTGGGCTTGAATATTATGTTCTTGTAGGAACATCTGATGTTCAGGATCACAGTAAATAGATAAACCACACTATGTGATGTAACATCCACTAAACTCTATAGTAAGATTCATTTAAACTATCCGATCAGACTCATATGCACATGCCATATTCTGTTTTACTGACTCCTCAGAATTCTTGTTAGTGTGTTACACCATACTATCTAGTAAGATTCATTTAAAATATCAGATCAAACTGATATGTGCATACCACATTCTGTTTTACTGACTCCTCAATATTTATTTCAGTGGGTGAAGACAAATCCTCTTTCATAATTTCTTCAGCTCTAGGTCCTGGAGAGCATTCTTCCAGGAGTGACTGAAAGATGGGAAGACAAAAAGGTTTGGAGTGTATTTGGTAATAGTCTGACATTACTATCATTATTGTAAATTAATTTCAAACTCAACCAAATCTACATGTAAGGGGGTGTTCTGAAATTCTTAAGCAGCATTATGTGGATACAACATATGGTATAAAGTACCCACTCTGTATGTCATACGTTACCAAGGAGTTACAGACTCAATAGAAGAACAAGTACAAAGGCTTAGTTCATTTACAAAGTCATGAACTCCATAGTGAATTGCAATTTATTCTACTCAATGGACAGAAGACATGTTATTCAATATAAATCATGGTCTTCCATGTTGAGATCTTGTTCCTTTATATGAAGTGAAGTGATATGCAGTGCTATCTGCAGTGTGAAGTTAAAAGCAATAAAAAGTAGTCATATTTTATTAAATCATATACAAAGCAGTTTAATGTAAATCTGATTAAAGAGGTAACTTCATTAGTTGTTGTGGACTTTCACATTCCCAAATTATTAATTTCCTTTTGCTGCACCTATATCTCCAGTGTGGCGTATTTAACAGTTCACATAACAGCCAACAGTGGGCCTCAGCACTATAATAAGGACCTGCCAAGTAAAACAAGACTTTCAGTGTGAGGAGGGAGCTGGGCCTTGGAGAAGGTTTAGGCTTATGCTAAGAAGCACCTAAAATGCACTTTTGCCCGAGCACTCTCCCTAAACATCCTTCTCCGCAACACAAAATAAAGTTGCTGAGGCTGGTGCTGATGTTTTATGTGACTTTGAAGATAACATTTTCTGTTATAGAATCACCCAGAAAATAGAGCTCAGATATGCAACCAGCAGAGCTTCTCATCTACTTAATAAAGTGAGCCAACATGCACTTTGCCAGGTTTTCGTATATGTTCACCTGGGCCATGATATATCTTGAAAAGTATAATGTAATAATATTTAAGACCTTAGTATTGTGATTAGGAATTAATCACAATAATGCTAAACAAAAGACACAGGGGTACTTTAATATGAAGCTGCAGTAGAAACATCTCAAGGACAGGTTGACAGTAATTAGATACACCATTATATGTAAAGTAACACACTATAATATGTAGTAAAACTCATTTACAATCTCAGAAAAAAATGATATGTGCATACCATATTCAGTTTAACTGAATCTTCAATGGTTTTGCTAGTCGGTGAAGAAGAATCTCCTTTTGCAACTTCTTCTGAACTTAGACCTGGGGGATATTCTTCCAGGAGTGCCTGAAAGATAGGAAGACATAAAGGTTATTAAATGCACATATAGTGGAATTGTATTATTTGATACTCTTGCAATGCTAGCATTACCATAAATTCATTTTAAACTGAATCAAATCCATATGTAAGAGTGTGTGTGAAAATATTGATCTCATGTATGCAACCAAAATTTTCACACAGCTTGCCTGCTCCAAACAATGGGAACCAACACACACTTTGCCAGAGTATGAGATGTATTTGAATGGTCCATGTCATATCATGAAATCTATACTGTTCCATACTGCAGTACTGTAATTAAGGATTCATCAGAGTAATGATAAACATGGGACACATGGGCGACCTGACTATTATGGCCTTGTGGAAACATCTAAAGTTCAAGTTCACAGGAGTTCGATAAACCACCCAATGTGTAATAACTTATACTATACCATGTATTAAGATTAATTTACAATATCAAAACAGCGTGATTTGCATACCATATGAAGTTTTACTGAATCTTCCAAAGTTTGGCTAGTCGGTGAAGAAGAATCCCCTTTTGCAATTTCTTCTGCACTTAGCCCTGGGGGGCATTCTTCCAGGGGTGCCTGAACGATAGGAAGACATACAGGTTATTAAATGCACATTTATTTTAAACTGAACCAAATCCATATGAGTGTGTGTGAAAATTTAGTTCTCAAATATGCAAGCAAAACCCTTACACAGCTTCCCATATCTATAATAGGGTGAGCCAATGTGCACTTTGTCCAGTGATGACATAGGCACAGGGGGTACATTTTATTTAATGAAATTTACACTTTTTCATATTTCAGTAGTATATTTCAGAAAGTATCACAGTAATGCTAAACAAGAGATATATGAGGGTTTGAATATTATGTTCTTGTAGGAACATCTGAAGTTCAGGATCACAGTAAATAGATAAACCACACTATGTGAAGTAACATCCACTAAACTCTATAGTAAGATTCACTGAAACTATCTGATCAGACTGATATGCACATGCCATATTCTGTTTTAATGACTCCTCAGAATTTGTGTTAGTGTGTTACACTATACTATCTAGTAAGATTCATTTAAAATATCAGATCAAACTGATATGTGCATACCACATTTCGTTTTACTGACTCCTCAATATTTATTTCAGTGGGTGAAGACAAATCCTCTTTCATAATTTCTTCAGCTCTAGATCCTGGAGAGCATTCTTCCAGGAGTGACTGAAAGATGGGAAGACAAAAATGTTTGGAGTGTATTTGGTAATAGTCTTACATTACTATCATTATTGTAAATTAATTTCAAACTGAACCAAATCCACATGTGGGGGGTGTTCTGAAATTCTTAAGCAGCATTATGTGGATACAACATATGGTATAAAGCACACCGTCTGTAAATCATATGTTACCAAGGAGTTACAGACTCAATAGAAGAACAAGTCCAAAGGCTTAGATCATTTACAAAGTCATGAACTCCATAGTGAATTGCAATTTATTCTACTCAATGGACAGAAGACATGTTATTCAATATAAATCATGGTCTTCCATGTTGAGATCTTGTTCCTTTATATGAAGTGAAGTGATATGCAGTGCTATCTGCATTGTGAAGTTAAAAGCAATAGAAAGTAGTCATATTTTATTAAATCATATACAAAGCAGTTTAATGTAAATCTGATCAAAGAGGTAACTTCATTAGTTTTTGTGGACTTTCACATGCCCAAATTATTAATTTCCTTTTTGTACCTATATCTTCAGTGTGGTGTATTTAACAGTTCACATAACAGCCAACAGTGGGCCTCAGCACTATACTAAGGACCTGCCAAGTAAAACAAAACTTTCAGTGTGAGGAGGGAGCTGGGCCTTGGAGAAGTTTTAGGCTTATGCTAAGAAGCAGCTAAAATGCACTTTTGCCCGAGCACTCTCCCTAAACATGCTTCTCCGCAACACAAAATAAAGTTGCTGGGGCTGGTGCTGATGTTTTATGTGACTTTGAAGATAACATTTTCTGTTATAGAATCACCCAGAAAATAGAGCTCAGATATGCAACCAGCAGAGCTTCTCATCTACTTAATAAAGTGAGCCAACATGCACTTTGCCAGGTTTTCGTATATGTTCACCTGGGCCATGATATATCTTGAAAAGTATAATGTAATAATATTTAAGACCTTAGTATTGTGATTAGGAATTAATCACAATAATGCTAAACAAAAGACACAGGGGTACTTTAATATGAAGCTGCAGTAGAAACATCTCAAGGACAGGTTGACAGTAATTAGATACACAGTTCTATGTAAAGTAACACACTATAATATGTAGAAAAACTAATTTACAATCTCAGAAAAAAATGATATGTGCATACCATATTCAGTTTAACTGAATCTTCAAAGGTTTTGCTAGTCGGTGAAGAAGAATCTCCTTTTGCAACTTCTTCTGAACTTAGACCTGGGGGATATTCTTCCAGGAGTGCCTGAAAGATAGGAAGACATAAAGGTTATTAAATGCACATATAGTGGAATTGTATTATTTGATACTCTTGCAATGCTAGCATTACCATTAATCCATTTTAAACTGAATCAAATCCATATTAAGAGTTTGTGTGAAAATATTGATCTCATGTATGGAACCAAAATCCTCACACAGTTTGCCATCTCCAAACAATGGGAACCAACACACACTTTGCCAGATTATGAGATGTATTTGAAGGGTCCATGTCATATCATGAAATCTATACTGTTCCATACTGCAGTACTGTAATTAAGGATTCATCAGAGTAATGATAAACATGGGACACATGGGGGACCTGACTATTATGGCCTTGTGGAAACATCTAAAGTTCAGGTTCACAGGAGTTCGATAAACCACCCTATGTGTAATAACTTATACTATACCATCTATTAAGATTAATTTACAATATCAAAACAGCGTGATTTGCATACCATATGAAGTTTTACTGAATCTTCCAAAGTTTGGCTAGTCGGTGAAGAAGAATCTCCTTTTGCAATTTCTTCTGCACTTAGCCCTGGGGGGCATTCTTCCAGGGGTGCCTGAACGATAGGAAGACATACAGGTTATTAAATGCACATTCATTTTAAACTGAACCAAATCCATATGAGTGTGTGTGAAAATTTAGTTCTCAAATATGCAAGCAAAACCCTTACACAGCTTCCCATATCTATAATAGGGTGAGCCAATGTGCACTTTGCCCAGTGATGACATAGGTACCGGGGGTACATTTTATTTTATGAAATTTACACTTTTTCATATTTCAGTAGTATATTTCAGAATGTATCACAGTAATGCTAAACAAGAGATATATGTGGGTTTGAATATTATGTTCTTGTAGGAACATCTGATGTTCAGGATCACAGTAAATAGATAAACCACACTATGTGATGTAACATCCACTAAACTCTATAGTAAGATTCACTGAAACTATCTGATCAGACTGATATGCACATGCCATATTCTGTTTTTCTGACTCCTCAGAATTTTTGTTAGTGTTTTACACCATACTATCCAGTAAGATTCATTTAAAATATCAGATCAAACTGATATGTGCATACCACATTCCGTTTTACTGACTCCTCAATATTTATTTCAGTGGGTGAAGACAAATCCTCTTTCATAATTTCTTCAGCTCTAGGTCCTGGAGAGCATTCTTCCAGGAGTGACTGAAAGATGGGAAGACAATAAGGTTTGGAGTGTATTTGGTAATAATCTGACATTACTATCATTATTGTAAATTAATTTCAAACTCAACCAAATCCACATGTAAGGGGGTGTTCTGAAATTCTTAAGCAGCATTATGTGGATACAACATATGATATAAAGTACCCACTCTGTATGTCATACGTTACCAAGGAGTTACAGACTCAATAGAAGAACAAGTACAAAGGCTTAGTTCATGTACAAAGTCATGAACTCCATAGTGAATTGCAATTTATTCTACTCAATTGACAGAAGACATGTTATTCAATATAAATCATGGTCTTCCATGTGGAGATCTTGTTCCTTTATATGAAGTGAAGTGATATACAGTGCTATCTGCAGTGTGAAGTTAAAAGCAATAAAAAATAGTCATATTTTATTAAATCATATACAAAGCAGTTTAATGTAAATCTGATTAAAGAGGTAACTTCATTAGTTGTTGTGGACTTTCACATTCCCAAATTATTAATTTCCTTTTGCTGCACCTATATCTCCAGTGTGGCGTATTTAACAGTTCACGTAACAGCCAACAGTGGGCCTCAGCACTATACTAAGGACCTGCCAAGTAAAACAAGACTTTCAGTTTGAGGAGGGAGCTGGGCCTTGGAGAAGGTTTAGGCTTATGCTAAGAAGCACCTAAAATGCACTTTTGCCCGAGCACTCTCCCTAAACATCCTTCTCCGCAACACAAAATAAAGTTGCTGAGGCTGGTGCTGATGTTTTATGTGACTTTGAAGATAACATTTTCTGTTATAGAATCACCCAGAAAATAGAGCTCAGATATGCAACCAGCAGAGCTTCTCATCTACTTAATAAAGTGAGCCAACATGCACTTTGCCAGGTTTTGTTATATGTTCACCTGGGCCATGATATATCTTGAAAAGTATAATGTAATAATATTTAAGACTTTAGTATTGTGATTAGGAATTAATCACAATAATGCTAAACAAAAGACAAAGGGGTGCTTTAATATTAAGCTGCAGTAGAAACATCTCAAGGACAGGTTGACAGTAATTAGATACACAGTTCTATGTAAAGTAACACACTATAATATGTCGAAAAACTCATTTACAATCTCAGAAAAAAATGATATGTGCATACCATATTCAGTTTAACTGAATCTTCAAAGGTTTTGCTAGTCGGTGAAGAAGAATCTCCTTTTGCAACTTCTTCTGAACTTAGACCTGGGGGATATTCTTCCAGGAGTGCCTGAAAGATAGGAAGACATAAAGGTTATTAAATGCACACATAGTGCAATTTTACTATTTGATACTCTTGCAATGCTAAGGTTACCATAAATTCATTTTAAACTGAATCAAATCCATATGTAAGAGTGTGTGTGAAAATATTGATCTCATGTATGCAACCAAAATTTTCACACAGCTTGCTTGCTCCAAACAATGGGAACCAACACACACTTTGCCAGATTATGAGATGTATTTGAAGGGTCCATGTCATATCATGACATCTATACTGTTCCATACCGCAGTACTGTAATTAAGGATTCATCAGAGTAATGATAAACATGGGACACATGGGGGACCTGACTATTATGGCCTTGTGGAAACATCTAAAGTTTAGGTTCAACAGAGGTCGATAAACGACTCTATGTGTAATACCTTATACTATACCATCTATTAAGATTAATTTACAACATAAAAACAGCGTGATGTGCATACCATATGAAGTTTTACTGAATCTTCCAAAGTTTGGCTAGTCGGTGAAGAAGAATCTCCTTTTGCAATGTCTTCTGCACTTAGACCTGGGGGATATTCTTCCAGGAGTGCCTGAATGATAGGAAGACATAAAGGTTATTAAATGCACATTCATTTTAAACTGAACCAAATCCATATGAGTGTGTGTGAAAATTTAGTTCTCAAATATGCAAGCAAACCCTTACACAGCTTCCCATATCTATAATAGGGTGAGCCAATGTGCACTTTGCCCAGTGATGACATATGTACAGGGGGTACATTTTATTTCATGAAATTTACACTTTTTCATATTTCAGTAGTATATTTCAGAATGTATCACAGTAATGCTAAACAAGAGATATATGTGGGTTTGAATAATATGTTCTTGTAGGAACATCTGAAGTTCAGGATCACAGTAAATAGATAAACCACACTATGTGAAGTAACATCCACTAAACTCTATAGTAAGATTCACTGAAACTATCTGATCAGACTGATATGCACATGCCATATTCTGTTTTAATGACTCCTCAGAATTTGTGTTAGTGTGTTACACCATACTATCTAGTAAGATTCATTTAAAATATCAGATCAAACTGATTTGTGCATACCACATTTCGTTTTACTGACTCCTCAATATTTATTTCAGTGGGTGAAGACAAATCCTCTTTCATAATTTCTTCAGCTCTAGATCCTGGAGAGCATTCTTCCAGGAGTGACTGAAAGATGGGAAGACAAAAATGTTTGGAGTGTATTTGGTAATAGTCTTACATTACTATCATTATTGTAAATTAATTTCAAACTGAACCAAATCCACATGTGGGGGGTGTTCTGAAATTCTTAAGCAGCATTATGTGGATACAACATATGGTATAAAGCACACACTCTGTATATCATATGTTACTAAGGAGTTACAGACTCAATAGAAGAACAAGTCCAAAGGCTTACATCATTTACAAAGTCATGAACTCCATAGTGAATTGCAATTTATTCTACTCAATGGACAGAAGACATGTTATTCAATATAAATCATGGTCTTCCATGTTGAGATCTTGTTCCTTTATATGAAGTGAAGTGATATGCAGTGCTATCTGCATTGTGAAGTTAAAAGCAATAGAAAGTAGTCATATTTTATTAAATCATATACAAAGTAGTTTAATGTAAATCTGATCAAAGAGGTAACTTCATTAGTTTTTGTGGACTTTCACATGCCCAAATTATTAATTTCCTTTTTGTACCTATATCTTCAGTGTGGTGTATATAACAGTTCACATAACAGCCAACAGTGGGCCTCAGCACTATACTAAGGACCTGCCAAGTAAAACAAAACTTTCAGTGTGAGGAGGGAGCTGGGCCTTAGAGAAGTTTTAGGCTTATGCTAAGAAGCAGCTAAAATGCACTTTTGCCCGAGCACTCTCCCTAAACATGCTTCTCCGCAACACAAAATAAAGTTGCTGAGGCTGGTGCTGATGTTTTATGTGACTTTGAAGATAACATTTTCTGTTATAGAATCACCCAGAAAATAGAGCTCAGATATGCAACCAGCAGAGCTTCTCATCTACTTAATAAAGTGAGCCAACATGCACCTTGCCAGGTTTTCGTATATGTTCACCTGGGCCATGATATATCTTGAAAAGTATAATGTAATAATATTTAAGACCTTAGTATTGTGATTAGGAAATAATCACAATAATGCTAAACAAAAGACACAGGGGTACTTTAATATGAAGCTGCAGTAGAAACATCTCAAGGATAGGTTGACAGTAATTAGATACACGGTTCTATGTAAAGTAACACACTATAATGTGTAGTAAAACTCATTTACAATCTCAGAAAAAAATGATATGTGCATACCATATTCAGTTTAACTGAATCTTCAAAGGTTTTGCTAGTCGGTGAAGAAGAATCTCCTTTTGCAACTTCTTCTGCACTTAGACCTGGGGGATATTCTTCCAGGAGTGCCTGAAAGATAGGAAGACATAAAGGTTATTAAATGCACACATAGTGGAATTGAATTATTTGATACTCTTGCAATCCTAGCATTACCATTAATCCATTTTAAACTGAATCAAATCCATATTAAGAGTTTGTGTGAAAATATTGATCTCATGTATGGAACCAAAATCCTCACACAGTTTGCCATCTCCAAACAATGGGAACCAACACACACTTTGCCAGATTATGAGATGTATTTGAAGGGTCCATGTCATATCATGAAATCTATACTGTTCTATACCGCAGTACTGTAATTAAGGATTCATCAGAGTAATGATAAACATGGATCACATGGGGGACCTGACTATTGTGGCCTTGTGGAAACATCTAAAGTTCAGGTTCACAGGAGTTCGATAAACCACCCTATGTGTAATAACTTATACTATACCATCTATTAAGATTAATTTACAATATCAAAACAGCGTGATGTGCATACCATATGAAGTTTTACTGAATCTTCCAAAGTTTGGCTAGTCGGTGAAGAAGAATCTTCTTTTGCAATTTCTTCTGCACTTAGCCCTGGTGGGCATTCTTCCAGGAGTGCCTGAAAGATAGGAAGACATAAAGGTTATTAAATGCACATTAATTTTAAACTGAACCAAATCCATATGAGTGTGTGTGAAAATGTAGTTCTAAAATATGCAAACAAAACCCTTACACAGCTTCCCATATCTATAATAGAGTGAGCCAATGTGCACTTTGCCCAGTGATGACATATGTACAGGGGGTACATTTTATTTCATGAAATTTATACTTTTTCATATTTCAGTAGTATATTTCAGAATGTATCACAGTAATGCTAAACAAGAGATTTATGTGGGCTTGAATATTATGTTCTTGTAGGAACATCTGATGTTCAGGATCACAGTAAATAGATAAACCACACTATGTGATGTAACATCCACTAAACTCTATAGTAAGATTCATTTAAACTATCCGATCAGACTCATATGCACATGCCATATTCTGTTTTACTGACTCCTCAGAATTCTTGTTAGTGTGTTACACCATACTATCTAGTAAGATTCATTTAAAATATCAGATCAAACTGATATGTGCATACCACATTCTGTTTTACTGACTCCTCAATATTTATTTCAGTGGGTGAAGACAAATCCTCTTTCATAATTTCTTCAGCTCTAGGTCCTGGAGAGCATTCTTCCAGGAGTGACTGAAAGATGGGAAGACAAAAAGGTTTGGAGTGTATTTGGTAATAGTCTGACATTACTATCATTATTGTAAATTAATTTCAAACTCAACCAAATCTACATGTAAGGGGGTGTTCTGAAATTCTTAAGCAGCATTATGTGGATACAACATATGGTATAAAGTACCCACTCTGTATGTCATACGTTACCAAGGAGTTACAGACTCAATAGAAGAACAAGTACAAAGGCTTAGTTCATTTACAAAGTCATGAACTCCATAGTGAATTGCAATTTATTCTACTCAATGGACAGAAGACATGTTATTCAATATAAATCATGGTCTTCCATGTTGAGATCTTGTTCCTTTATATGAAGTGAAGTGATATGCAGTGCTATCTGCAGTGTGAAGTTAAAAGCAATAAAAAGTAGTCATATTTTATTAAATCATATACAAAGCAGTTTAATGTAAATCTGATTAAAGAGGTAACTTCATTAGTTGTTGTGGACTTTCACATTCCCAAATTATTAATTTCCTTTTGCTGCACCTATATCTCCAGTGTGGCGTATTTAACAGTTCACATAACAGCCAACAGTGGGCCTCAGCACTATAATAAGGACCTGCCAAGTAAAACAAGACTTTCAGTGTGAGGAGGGAGCTGGGCCTTGGAGAAGGTTTAGGCTTATGCTAAGAAGCACCTAAAATGCACTTTTGCCCGAGCACTCTCCCTAAACATCCTTCTCCGCAACACAAAATAAAGTTGCTGAGGCTGGTGCTGATGTTTTATGTGACTTTGAAGATAACATTTTCTGTTATAGAATCACCCAGAAAATAGAGCTCAGATATGCAACCAGCAGAGCTTCTCATCTACTTAATAAAGTGAGCCAACATGCACTTTGCCAGGTTTTCGTATATGTTCACCTGGGCCATGATATATCTTGAAAAGTATAATGTAATAATATTTAAGACCTTAGTATTGTGATTAGGAATTAATCACAATAATGCTAAACAAAAGACACAGGGGTACTTTAATATGAAGCTGCAGTAGAAACATCTCAAGGACAGGTTGACAGTAATTAGATACACCATTATATGTAAAGTAACACACTATAATATGTAGTAAAACTCATTTACAATCTCAGAAAAAAATGATATGTGCATACCATATTCAGTTTAACTGAATCTTCAATGGTTTTGCTAGTCGGTGAAGAAGAATCTCCTTTTGCAACTTCTTCTGAACTTAGACCTGGGGGATATTCTTCCAGGAGTGCCTGAAAGATAGGAAGACATAAAGGTTATTAAATGCACATATAGTGGAATTGTATTATTTGATACTCTTGCAATGCTAGCATTACCATAAATTCATTTTAAACTGAATCAAATCCATATGTAAGAGTGTGTGTGAAAATATTGATCTCATGTATGCAACCAAAATTTTCACACAGCTTGCCTGCTCCAAACAATGGGAACCAACACACACTTTGCCAGAGTATGAGATGTATTTGAATGGTCCATGTCATATCATGAAATCTATACTGTTCCATACTGCAGTACTGTAATTAAGGATTCATCAGAGTAATGATAAACATGGGACACATGGGCGACCTGACTATTATGGCCTTGTGGAAACATCTAAAGTTCAAGTTCACAGGAGTTCGATAAACCACCCAATGTGTAATAACTTATACTATACCATGTATTAAGATTAATTTACAATATCAAAACAGCGTGATTTGCATACCATATGAAGTTTTACTGAATCTTCCAAAGTTTGGCTAGTCGGTGAAGAAGAATCCCCTTTTGCAATTTCTTCTGCACTTAGCCCTGGGGGGCATTCTTCCAGGGGTGCCTGAACGATAGGAAGACATACAGGTTATTAAATGCACATTTATTTTAAACTGAACCAAATCCATATGAGTGTGTGTGAAAATTTAGTTCTCAAATATGCAAGCAAAACCCTTACACAGCTTCCCATATCTATAATAGGGTGAGCCAATGTGCACTTTGTCCAGTGATGACATAGGCATCATACATTTTATTTAATGAAATTTACACTTTTTCATATTTCAGTAGTATATTTCAGAAAGTATCACAGTAATGCTAAACAAGAGATATATGAGGGTTTGAATATTATGTTCTTGTAGGAACATCTGAAGTTCAGGATCACAGTAAATAGATAAACCACACTATGTGAAGTAACATCCACTAAACTCTATAGTAAGATTCACTGAAACTATCTGATCAGACTGATATGCACATGCCATATTCTGTTTTAATGACTCCTCAGAATTTGTGTTAGTGTGTTACACTATACTATCTAGTAAGATTCATTTAAAATATCAGATCAAACTGATATGTGCATACCACATTTCGTTTTACTGACTCCTCAATATTTATTTCAGTGGGTGAAGACAAATCCTCTTTCATAATTTCTTCAGCTCTAGATCCTGGAGAGCATTCTTCCAGGAGTGACTGAAAGATGGGAAGACAAAAATGTTTGGAGTGTATTTGGTAATAGTCTTACATTACTATCATTATTGTAAATTAATTTCAAACTGAACCAAATCCACATGTGGGGGGTGTTCTGAAATTCTTAAGCAGCATTATGTGGATACAACATATGGTATAAAGCACACCGTCTGTAAATCATATGTTACCAAGGAGTTACAGACTCAATAGAAGAACAAGTCCAAAGGCTTAGATCATTTACAAAGTCATGAACTCCATAGTGAATTGCAATTTATTCTACTCAATGGACAGAAGACATGTTATTCAATATAAATCATGGTCTTCCATGTTGAGATCTTGTTCCTTTATATGAAGTGAAGTGATATGCAGTGCTATCTGCATTGTGAAGTTAAAAGCAATAGAAAGTAGTCATATTTTATTAAATCATATACAAAGCAGTTTAATGTAAATCTGATCAAAGAGGTAACTTCATTAGTTTTTGTGGACTTTCACATGCCCAAATTATTAATTTCCTTTTTGTACCTATATCTTCAGTGTGGTGTATTTAACAGTTCACATAACAGCCAACAGTGGGCCTCAGCACTATACTAAGGACCTGTCAAGTAAAACAAAACTTTCAGTGTGAGGAGGGAGCTGGGCCTTGGAGAAGTTTTAGGCTTATGCTAAGAAGCAGCTAAAATGCACTTTTGCCCGAGCACTCTCCCTAAACATGCTTCTCCGCAACACAAAATAAAGTTGCTGGGGCTGGTGCTGATGTTTTATGTGACTTTGAAGATAACATTTTCTGTTATAGAATCACCCAGAAAATAGAGCTCAGATATGCAACCAGCAGAGCTTCTCATCTACTTAATAAAGTGAGCCAACATGCACTTTGCCAGGTTTTTGTATATGTTCACCTGGGCCATGATATATCTTGAAAAGTATAATGTAATAATATTTAAGACCTTAGTATTGTGATTAGGAATTAATCACAATAATGCTAAACAAAAGACACAGGGGTACTTTAATATGAAGCTGCAGTAGAAACATCTCAAGGACAGGTTGACAGTAATTAGATACACAGTTCTATGTAAAGTAACACACTATAATATGTAGAAAAACTAATTTACAATCTCAGAAAAAAATGATATGTGCATACCATATTCAGTTTAACTGAATCTTCAAAGGTTTTGCTAGTCGGTGAAGAAGAATCTCCTTTTGCAACTTCTTCTGAACTTAGACCTGGGGGATATTCTTCCAGGAGTGCCTGAAAGATAGGAAGACATAAAGGTTATTAAATGCACATATAGTGGAATTGTATTATTTGATACTCTTGCAATGCTAGCATTACCATTAATCCATTTTAAACTGAATCAAATCCATATTAAGAGTTTGTGTGAAAATATTGATCTCATGTATGGAACCAAAATCCTCACACAGTTTGCCATCTCCAAACAATGGGAACCAACACACACTTTGCCAGATTATGAGATGTATTTGAAGGGTCCATGTCATATCATGAAATCTATACTGTTCCATACTGCAGTACTGTAATTAAGGATTCATCAGAGTAATGATAAACATGGGACACATGGGGGACCTGACTATTATGGCCTTGTGGAAACATCTAAAGTTCAGGTTCACAGGAGTTCGATAAACCACCCTATGTGTAATAACTTATACTATACCATCTATTAAGATTAATTTACAATATCAAAACAGCGTGATTTGCATACCATATGAAGTTTTACTGAATCTTCCAAAGTTTGGCTAGTCGGTGAAGAAGAATCTCCTTTTGCAATTTCTTCTGCACTTAGCCCTGGGGGGCATTCTTCCAGGGGTGCCTGAACGATAGGAAGACATACAGGTTATTAAATGCACATTCATTTTAAACTGAACCAAATCCATATGAGTGTGTGTGAAAATTTAGTTCTCAAATATGCAAGCAAAACCCTTACACAGCTTCCCATATCTATAATAGGGTGAGCCAATGTGCACTTTGCCCAGTGATGACATAGGTACCGGGGGTACATTTTATTTTATGAAATTTACACTTTTTCATATTTCAGTAGTATATTTCAGAATGTATCACAGTAATGCTAAACAAGAGATATATGTGGGTTTGAATATTATGTTCTTGTAGGAACATCTGATGTTCAGGATCACAGTAAATAGATAAACCACACTATGTGATGTAACATCCACTAAACTCTATAGTAAGATTCACTGAAACTATCTGATCAGACTGATATGCACATGCCATATTCTGTTTTTCTGACTCCTCAGAATTTTTGTTAGTGTTTTACACCATACTATCCAGTAAGATTCATTTAAAATATCAGATCAAACTGAGATGTGCATACCACATTCCGTTTTACTGACTCCTCAATATTTATTTCAGTGGGTGAAGACAAATCCTCTTTCATAATTTCTTCAGCTCTAGGTCCTGGAGAGCATTCTTCCAGGAGTGACTGAAAGATGGGAAGACAATAAGGTTTGGAGTGTATTTGGTAATAATCTGACATTACTATCATTATTGTAAATTAATTTCAAACTCAACCAAATCCACATGTAAGGGGGTGTTCTGAAATTCTTAAGCAGCATTATGTGGATACAACATATGATATAAAGTACCCACTCTGTATGTCATACGTTACCAAGGAGTTACAGACTCAATAGAAGAACAAGTACAAAGGCTTAGTTCATGTACAAAGTCATGAACTCCATAGTGAATTGCAATTTATTCTACTCAATTGACAGAAGACATGTTATTCAATATAAATCATGGTCTTCCATGTGGAGATCTTGTTCCTTTATATGAAGTGAAGTGATATACAGTGCTATCTGCAGTGTGAAGTTAAAAGCAATAAAAAATAGTCATATTTTATTAAATCATATACAAAGCAGTTTAATGTAAATCTGATTAAAGAGGTAACTTCATTAGTTGTTGTGGACTTTCACATTCCCAAATTATTAATTTCCTTTTGCTGCACCTATATCTCCAGTGTGGCGTATTTAACAGTTCACGTAACAGCCAACAGTGGGCCTCAGCACTATACTAAGGACCTGCCAAGTAAAACAAGACTTTCAGTTTGAGGAGGGAGCTGGGCCTTGGAGAAGGTTTAGGCTTATGCTAAGAAGCACCTAAAATGCACTTTTGCCCGAGCACTCTCCCTAAACATCCTTCTCCGCAACACAAAATAAAGTTGCTGAGGCTGGTGCTGATGTTTTATGTGACTTTGAAGATAACATTTTCTGTTATAGAATCACCCAGAAAATAGAGCTCAGATATGCAACCAGCAGAGCTTCTCATCTACTTAATAAAGTGAGCCAACATGCACTTTGCCAGGTTTTGTTATATGTTCACCTGGGCCATGATATATCTTGAAAAGTATAATGTAATAATATTTAAGACTTTAGTATTGTGATTAGGAATTAATCACAATAATGCTAAACAAAAGACAAAGGGGTGCTTTAATATTAAGCTGCAGTAGAAACATCTCAAGGACAGGTTGACAGTAATTAGATACACAGTTCTATGTAAAGTAACACACTATAATATGTCGAAAAACTCATTTACAATCTCAGAAAAAAATGATATGTGCATACCATATTCAGTTTAACTGAATCTTCAAAGGTTTTGCTAGTCGGTGAAGAAGAATCTCCTTTTGCAACTTCTTCTGAACTTAGACCTGGGGGATATTCTTCCAGGAGTGCCTGAAAGATAGGAAGACATAAAGGTTATTAAATGCACACATAGTGCAATTTTACTATTTGATACTCTTGCAATGCTAAGGTTACCATAAATTCATTTTAAACTGAATCAAATCCATATGTAAGAGTGTGTGTGAAAATATTGATCTCATGTATGCAACCAAAATTTTCACACAGCTTGCTTGCTCCAAACAATGGGAACCAACACACACTTTGCCAGATTATGAGATGTATTTGAAGGGTCCATGTCATATCATGACATCTATACTGTTCCATACCGCAGTACTGTAATTAAGGATTCATCAGAGTAATGATAAACATGGGACACATGGGGGACCTGACTATTATGGCCTTGTGGAAACATCTAAAGTTTAGGTTCAACAGAGGTCGATAAACGACTCTATGTGTAATACCTTATACTATACCATCTATTAAGATTAATTTACAACATAAAAACAGCGTGATGTGCATACCATATGAAGTTTTACTGAATCTTCCAAAGTTTGGCTAGTCGGTGAAGAAGAATCTCCTTTTGCAATGTCTTCTGCACTTAGACCTGGGGGATATTCTTCCAGGAGTGCCTGAATGATAGGAAGACATAAAGGTTATTAAATGCACATTCATTTTAAACTGAACCAAATCCATATGAGTGTGTGTGAAAATTTAGTTCTCAAATATGCAAGCAAACCCTTACACAGCTTCCCATATCTATAATAGGGTGAGCCAATGTGCACTTTGCCCAGTGATGACATATGTACAGGGGGTACATTTTATTTCATGAAATTTACACTTTTTCATATTTCAGTAGTATATTTCAGAATGTATCACAGTAATGCTAAACAAGAGATATATGTGGGTTTGAATAATATGTTCTTGTAGGAACATCTGAAGTTCAGGATCACAGTAAATAGATAAACCACACTATGTGAAGTAACATCCACTAAACTCTATAGTAAGATTCACTGAAACTATCTGATCAGACTGATATGCACATGCCATATTCTGTTTTAATGACTCCTCAGAATTTGTGTTAGTGTGTTACACCATACTATCTAGTAAGATTCATTTAAAATATCAGATCAAACTGATTTGTGCATACCACATTTCGTTTTACTGACTCCTCAATATTTATTTCAGTGGGTGAAGACAAATCCTCTTTCATAATTTCTTCAGCTCTAGATCCTGGAGAGCATTCTTCCAGGAGTGACTGAAAGATGGGAAGACAAAAATGTTTGGAGTGTATTTGGTAATAGTCTTACATTACTATCATTATTGTAAATTAATTTCAAACTGAACCAAATCCACATGTGGGGGGTGTTCTGAAATTCTTAAGCAGCATTATGTGGATACAACATATGGTATAAAGCACACACTCTGTATATCATATGTTACTAAGGAGTTACAGACTCAATAGAAGAACAAGTCCAAAGGCTTACATCATTTACAAAGTCATGAACTCCATAGTGAATTGCAATTTATTCTACTCAATGGACAGAAGACATGTTATTCAATATAAATCATGGTCTTCCATGTTGAGATCTTGTTCCTTTATATGAAGTGAAGTGATATGCAGTGCTATCTGCATTGTGAAGTTAAAAGCAATAGAAAGTAGTCATATTTTATTAAATCATATACAAAGTAGTTTAATGTAAATCTGATCAAAGAGGTAACTTCATTAGTTTTTGTGGACTTTCACATGCCCAAATTATTAATTTCCTTTTTGTACCTATATCTTCAGTGTGGTGTATATAACAGTTCACATAACAGCCAACAGTGGGCCTCAGCACTATACTAAGGACCTGCCAAGTAAAACAAAACTTTCAGTGTGAGGAGGGAGCTGGGCCTTAGAGAAGTTTTAGGCTTATGCTAAGAAGCAGCTAAAATGCACTTTTGCCCGAGCACTCTCCCTAAACATGCTTCTCCGCAACACAAAATAAAGTTGCTGAGGCTGGTGCTGATGTTTTATGTGACTTTGAAGATAACATTTTCTGTTATAGAATCACCCAGAAAATAGAGCTCAGATATGCAACCAGCAGAGCTTCTCATCTACTTAATAAAGTGAGCCAACATGCACTTTGCCAGGTTTTCGTATATGTTCACCTGGGCCATGATATATCTTGAAAAGTATAATGTAATAATATTTAAGACCTTAGTATTGTGATTAGGAATTAATCACAATAATGCTAAACAAAAGACACAGGGGTACTTTAATATGAAGCTGCAGTAGAAACATCTTAAGGACAGGTTGACAGTAATTAGATACACAGTTCTATGTAAAGTAACACACTATAATATGTCGAAAAACTCATTTACAATCTCAGAAAAAAATGATATGTGCATACCATATTCAGTTTAACTGAATCTTCAAAGGTTTTGCTAGTCGGTGAAGAAGAATCTCCTTTTGCAACTTCTTCTGAACTTAGACCTGGGGGATATTCTTCCAGGAGTGCCTGAAAGATAGGAAGACATAAAGGTTATTAAATGCACATATAGTGGAATTGTATTATTTGATACTCTTGCAATGCTAGCATTACCATTAATCCATTTTAAACTGAATCAAATCCATATTAAGAGTTTGTGTGAAAATATTGATCTCATGTATGGAACCAAAATCCTCACACAGTTTGCCATCTCCAAACAATGGGAACCAACACACACTTTGCCAGATTACGAGATGTATTTGAAGGGTCCATGTCATATCATGAAATCTATACTGGTCCATACTGCAGTACTGTAATTAAGGATTCATCAGAGTAATGATAAACATGGGACACATGGGGGACCTGACTATTATGGCCTTGTGGAAACATCTAAAGTTCAGGTTCACAGGAGTTCGATAAACCACCCTATGTGTAATAACTTATACTATACCATCTATTAAGATTAATTTACAATATCAAAACAGCATGATTTGCATACCATATGAAGTTTTACTGAATCTTCCAAAGTTTGGCTAGTCGGTGAAGAAGAATCTCCTTTTGCAATTTCTTCTGCACTTAGCCCTGGGGGGCATTCTTCCAGGGGTGCCTGAACGATAGGAAGACATACAGGTTATTAAATGCACATTCATTTTAAACTGAACCAAATCCATATGAGTGTGTGTGAAAATGTAGTTCTCAAATATGCAAGCAAAACCCTTACACAGCTTCCCATATCTATAATAGGGTGAGCCAATGTGCACTTTGCCCAGTGATGACATAGGTACAGGGGGTACATTTTATTTCATGAAATTTACACTTTTTCATATTTCAGTAGTATATTTCAGAATGTATCACAGTAATGCTAAACAAGAGATATATGTGGGTTTGAATATTATGTTCTTGTAGGAACATCTGAAGTTCAGGATCACAGTAAATAGATAAACCACACTATGTGAAGTAACATCCACTAAACTCTATAGTAAGATTCACTGAAACTATCTGATCAGACTGATATGCACATGCCATATTCTTTTTTAATGACTCCTCAGAATTTGTGTTAGTGTGTTACACCATACTATCTAGTAAGATTCATTTAAAATATCAGATCAAACTGATATGTGCATACCACATTTCGTTTTACTGACTCCTCAATATTTATTTCAGTGGGTGAAGACAAATCCTCTTTCATAATTTCTTCAGCTCTAGATCCTGGAGAGCATTCTTCCAGGAGTGACTGAAAGATGGGAAGACAAAAATGTTTGGAGTGTATTTGGTAATAGTCTTACATTACTATCATTATTGTAAATTAATTTCAAACTCAACCAAATCCACATGTGGGGGGTGTTCTGAAATTCTTAAGCAGCATTATGTGGATACAACATATGGTATAAAGCACACACTCTGTATATCATATGTTACCAAGGAGTTACAGACTCAATAGAAGAACAAGTCCAAAGGCTTAGATCATTTACAAAGTCATGAACTCCATAGTGAATTGCAATTTATTCTACTCAATGGACAGAAGACATGTTATTCAATATAAATCATGGTCTTCCATGTTGATATCTTGTTCCTTTATATGAAGTGAAGTGATATGCAGTGCTATCTGCATTGTGAAGTTAAAAGCAATAGAAAGTAGTCATATTTTATTAAATCATATACAAAGCAGTTTAATGTAAATCTGATCAAAGAGGTAACTTCATTAGTTTTTATGGACTTTCACATGCCCAAATTATTAATTTCCTTTTTGTACCTATATCTTCAGTGTGGTGTATTTAACAGTTCACATAACAGCCAACAGTGGGCCTCAGCACTATACTAAGGACCTGCCAAGTAAAACAAAACTTTCAGTGTGAGGAGGGAGCTGGGCCTTGGAGAAGTTTTAGGCTTATGCTAAGAAGCAGCTAAAATGCACTTTTGCCCGAGCACTCTCCCTAAACATGCTTCTCCGCAACACAAAATAAAGTTGCTGAGGCTGGTGCTGATGTTTTATGTGACTTTGAAGATAACATTTTCTGTTATAGAATCACCCAGAAAATAGAGCTCAGATATGCAACCAGCAGAGCTTCTCATCTACTTAATAAAGTGATCCAACATGCACTTTGCCAGGTTTTCGTATATGTTCACCTGGGCCATGATATATCTTGAAAAGTATAATGTAATAATATTTAAGACCTTAGTATTGTGATTAGGAATTAATCACAATAATGCTAAACAAAAGACACAGGGGTACTTTAATATGAAGCTGCAGTAGAAACATCTCAAGGACAGGTTGACAGTAATTAGATACACAGTTCTATGTAAAGTAACACACTATAATATGTCGAAAAACTCATTTACAATCTCAGAAAAAAATGATATGTGCATACCATATTCAGTTTAACTGAATCTTCAAAGGTTTTGCTAGTCGGTGAAGAAGAATCTCCTTTTGCAACTTCTTCTGAACTTAGACCTGGGGGATATTCTTCCAGGAGTGCCTGAAAGATAGGAAGACATAAAGGTTATTAAATGCACATATAGTGGAATTGTATTATTTGATACTCTTGCAATGCTAGCATTACCATTAATCCATTTTAAACTGAATCAAATCCATATTAAGAGTTTGTGTGAAAATATTGATCTCATGTATGGAACCAAAATCCTCACACAGTTTGCCATCTCCAAACAATGGGAACCAACACACACTTTGCCAGATTACGAGATGTATTTGAAGGGTCCATGTCATATCATGAAATCTATACTGGTCCATACTGCAGTACTGTAATTAAGGATTCATCAGAGTAATGATAAACATGGGACACATGGGGGACCTGACTATTATGGCCTTGTGGAAACATCTAAAGTTCAGGTTCACAGGAGTTCGATAAACCACCCTATGTGTAATAACTTATACTATACCATCTATTAAGATTAATTTACAATATCAAAACAGCGTGATTTGCATACCATATGAAGTTTTACTGAATCTTCCAAAGTTTGGCTAGTCGGTGAAGAAGAATCTCCTTTTGCAATTTCTTCTGCACTTAGCCCTGGGGGGCATTCTTCCAGGGGTGCCTGAACGATAGGAAGACATACAGGTTATTAAATGCACATTCATTTTAAACTGAACCAAATCCATATGAGTGTGTGTGAAAATGTAGTTCTCAAATATGCAAGCAAAACCCTTACACAGCTTCCCATATCTATAATAGGGTGAGCCAATGTGCACTTTGCCCAGTGATGACATAGGTACAGGGGGTACATTTTATTTCATGAAATTTACACTTTTTCATATTTCAGTAGTATATTTCAGAATGTATCACAGTAATGCTAAACAAGAGATATATGTGGGTTTGAATATTATGTTCTTGTAGGAACATCTGATGTTCAGGATCACAGTAAATAGATAAACCACACTATGTGATGTAACATCCACTAAACTCTATAGTAAGATTCACTGAAACTATCTGATCAGACTGATATGCACATGCCATATTATTTTTTAATGACTCCTCAGAATTTTTGTTAGTGTTTTACACCATACTATCTAGTAAGATTCATTTAAAATATCAGATCAAACTGATATGTGCATACCACATTTCGTTTTACTGACTCCTCAATATTTATTTCAGTGGGTGAAGACAAATCCTCTTTCATAATTTCTTCAGCTCTAGATCCTGGAGAGCATTCTTCCAGGAGTGACTGAAAGATGGGAAGACAAAAATGTTTGGAGTGTATTTGGTAATAGTCTTACATTACTATCATTATTGTAAATTAATTTCAAACTCAACCAAATCCGCATGTGGGGGGTGTTCTGAAATTCTTAAGCAGCATTATGTGGATACAACATATGGTATAAAGCACACACTCTGTATATCATATGTTACCAAGGAGTTACAGACTCAATAGAAGAACAAGTCCAAAGGCTTAGATCATTTACAAAGTCATGAACTCCATAGTGAATTGCAATGTATTCTACTCAATGGACAGAAGACATGTTATTCAATATAAATCATGGTCTTCCATGTTGAGATCTTGTTCCTTTATATGAAGTGAAGTGATATGCAGTGCTATCTGCATTGTGAATTTAAAAGCAATAGAAAGTAGTCATATTTTATTAAATCATATACAAAGCAGTTTAATGTAAATCTGATCAAAGAGGTAACTTCATTAGTTTTTATGGACTTTCACATGCCCAAATTATTAATTTCCTTTTTGTACCTATATCTTCAGTGTGGTGTATTTAACAGTTCACATAACAGCCAACAGTGGGCCTCAGCACTATACTAAGGACCTGCCAAGTAAAACAAAACTTTCAGTGTGAGGAGGGAGCTGGGCCTTAGAGAAGTTTTAGGCTTATGCTAAGAAGCAGCTAAAATGCACTTTTGCCCGAGCACTCTCCCTAAACATGCTTCTCCGCAACACAAAATAAAGTTGCTGAGGCTGGTGCTGATGTTTTATGTGACTTTGAAGATAACATTTTCTGTTATAGAATCACCCAGAAAATAGAGCTCAGATATGCAACCAGCAGAGCTTCTCATCTACTTAATAAAGTGAGCCAACATGCACTTTGCCAGGTTTTCGTATATGTTCACCTGGGCCATGATATATCTTGAAAAGTATAATGTAATAATATTTAAGACCTTAGTATTGTGATTAGGAATTAATCACAATAATGCTAAACAAAAGACACAGGGGTACTTTAATATGAAGCTGCAGTAGAAACATCTCAAGGACAGGTTGACAGTAATTAGATACACAGTTCTATGTAAAGTAACACACTATAATATGTAGAAAAACTCATTTACAATCTCAGAAAAAAATGATATGTGCATACCATATTCAGTTTAACTGAATCTTCAAAGGTTTTGCTAGTCGGTGAAGAAGAATCTCCTTTTGCAACTTCTTCTGAACTTAGACCTGGGGGATATTCTTCCAGGAGTGCCTGAAAGATAGGAAGACATAAAGGTTATTAAATGCACATATAGTGGAATTGTATTATTTGATACTCTTGCAATGCTAGCATTACCATTAATCCATTTTAAACTGAATCAAATCCTTATTAAGAGTTTGTGTGAAAATATTGATCTCATGTATGGAACCAAAATCCTCACACAGTTTGCCATCTCCAAACAATGGGAACCAACACACACTTTGCCAGATTATGAGATGTATTTGAAGGGTCCATGTCATATCATGAAATCTATACTGTTCCATACTGCAGTACTGTAATTAAGGATTCATCAGAGTAATGATAAACATGGGACACATGGGGGACCTGACTATTATGGCCTTGTGGAAACATCTAAAGTTCAGGTTCACAGGAGTTCGATAAACCACCCTATGTGTAATAACTTATACTATACCATCTATTAAGATTAATTTACAATATCAAAACAGCGTGATTTGCATACCATATGAAGTTTTACTGAATCTTCCAAAGTTTGGCTAGTCGGTGAAGAAGAATCTCCTTTTGCAATTTCTTCTGCACTTAGCCCTGGGGGGCATTCTTCCAGGGGTGCCTGAACGATAGGAAGACATACAGGTTATTAAATGCACATTCATTTTAAACTGAACCAAATCCATATGAGTGTGTGTGAAAATGTAGTTCTCAAATATGAAAGCAAAACCCTTACACAGCTTCCCATATCTATAATAGGGTGAGCCAATGTGCACTTTGCCCAGTGATGACATAGGTACAGGGGGTACATTTTATTTTATGAAATTTACACTTTTTCATATTTCAGTAGTATATTTCAGAATGTATCACAGTAATGCTAAACAAGAGATATATGTGGGTTTGAATATTATGTTCTTGTAGGAACATCTGATGTTCAGGATCACAGTAAATAGATAAACCACACTATGTGATGTAACATCCACTAAACTCTATAGTAAGATTCACTGAAACTATCTGATCAGACTGATATGCACATGCCATATTCTGTTTTACTGACTCCTCAGAATTTTTGTTAGTGTTTTACACCATACTATCCAGTAAGATTCATTTAAAATATCAGATCAAACTGATATGTGCATACCACATTCCGTTTTACTGACTCCTCAATATTTATTTCAGTGGGTGAAGACAAATCCTCTTTCATAATTTCTTCAGCTCTAGGTCCTGGAGAGCATTCTTCCAGGAGTGACTGAAAGATGGGAAGACAATAAGGTTTGGAGTGTATTTGGTAATAATCTGACATTACTATCATTATTGTAAATTAATTTCAAACTCAACCAAATCCACATGTAAGGGGGTGTTCTGAAATTCTTAAGCAGCATTATGTGGATACAACATATGGTATAAAGTACCCACTCTGTATGTCATACGTTACCAAGGAGTTACAGACTCAATAGAAGAACAAGTACAAAGGCTTAGTTCATGTACAAAGTCATGAACTCCATAGTGAATTGCAATTTATTCTACTCAATTGACAGAAGACATGTTATTCAATATAAATTATGGTCTTCCATGTGGAGATCTTGTTCCTTTATATGAAGTGAAGTGATATACAGTGCTATCTGCAGTGTGAAGTTAAAAGCAATAAAAAATAGTCATATTTTATTAAATCATATACAAAGCAGTTTAATGTAAATCTGATTAAAGAGGTAACTTCATTAGTTGTTGTGGACTTTCACATTCCCAAATTATTAATTTCCTTTTGCTGCACCTATATCTCCAGTGTGGCGTATTTAACAGTTCACGTAACAGCCAACAGTGGGCCTCAGCACTATACTAAGGACCTGCCAAGTAAAACAAGACTTTCAGTTTGAGGAGGGAGCTGGGCCTTGGAGAAGGTTTAGGCTTATGCTAAGAAGCACCTAAAATGCACTTTTGCCCAAGCACTCTCCCTAAACATCCTTCTCCGCAACACAAAATAAAGTTGCTGAGGCTGGTGCTGATGTTTTATGTGACTTTGAAGATAACATTTTCTGTTATAGAATCACCCAGAAAATAGAGCTCAGATATGCAACCAGCAGAGCTTCTCATCTACTTAATAAAGTGAGCCAACATGCACTTTGCCAGGTTTTGTTATATGTTCACCTGGGCCATGATATATCTTGAAAAGTATAATGTAATAATATTTAAGACTTTAGTATTGTGATTAGGAATTAATCACAATAATGCTAAACAAAAGACAAAGGGGTGCTTTAATATTAAGCTGCAGTAGAAACATCTCAAGGACAGGTTGACAGTAATTAGATACACCATTCTATGTAAAGTAACACACTATAATGTGTAGTAAAACTCATTTACAATCTCAGAAAAAAATGATGTGTACATACCATATTCAGTTTAACTGAATCTTCAAAGGTTTTGCTAGTCGATGAAGAAGAATCTCCTTTTGCAACTTCTTCTGCACTTAGACCTGGGGGATATTCTTCCAGGAGTGCCTGAAAGATAGGAAGACATAAAGGTTATTAAATGCACACATAGTGCAATTTTACTATTTGATACTCTTGCAATGCTAAGGTTACCATAAATTCATTTTAAACTGAATCAAATCCATATGTAAGAGTGTGTGTGAAAATATTGATCTCATGTATGCAACCAAAATTTTTACACAGCTTGCCCGCTCCAAACAATGGGAACCAACACACACTTTGCCAGATTATGAGATGTATTTGAAGGGTCCATGTCATATCATGACATCTATACTGTTCCATACCGCAGTACTGTAATTAAGGATTCATCAGAGTAATGATAAACATGGGACACATGGGGGACCTGACTATTATGGCCTTGTGGAAACATCTAAAGTTTAGGTTCATCCGAGGTCGATAAACCACTCTATGTGTAATACCTTATACTATACCATCTATTAAGATTAATTTACAATATAAAAACAGCGTGATATGCATACCATATGAAGTTTTACTGAATCTTCCAAAGTTTGGCTAGTCGGTGAAGAAGAATCTCCTTTTGCAATGTCTTCTGCACTTAGACCTGGGGGATATTCTTCCAGGAGTGCCTGAATGATAGGAAGACATAAAGGTTATTAAATGCACATTCATTTTAAACTGAACCAAATCCATATGAGTGTGTGTGAAAATTTAGTTCTCAAATATGCAAGCAAACCCTTACACAGCTTCCCATATCTATAATAGGATGAGCCAATGTGCACTTTGCCCAGTGATGACATATGTACAGGGGCTACATTTTATTTCATGAAATTTACACTTTTTCATATTTCAGTAGTATATTTCAGAATGTATCACAGTAATGCTAAACAAGAGATATATGTGGGTTTGAATATTATGTTCTTGTAGGAACATCTGAAGTTCAGGATCACAGTAAATAGATAAACCACACTATGTGAAGTAACATCCACTAAACTCTATAGTAAGATTCACTTAAACTATCCGATCAGACTGATATGCACATGCCATATTCTGTTTTACTGACTCCTCAGAATTTGTGTTAGTGTGTTACACCATACTATCTAGTTAGATTCATTTAAAATATCAGATCAAACTGATATGTGCATACCACATTCTGTTTTACTGACTCCTCAATATTTATTTCAGTGGGTGAAGACAAATCCTCTTTCATAATTTCTTCAGCTCTAGGTCCTGGAGAGCATTCTTCCAGGAGTGACTGAAAGATGGGAAGACAAAAAGGTTTGGAGTGTATTTGGTAATAGTCTGACATTACTATCATTATTGTAAATTAATTTCCAAACTCAACCAAATCCACATGTAAGGGGGTGTTCTGAAATTGTTAAGCAGCATTATGTGGATACAACATATGGTATAAAGTACCCACTCTATATGTCATACGTTACCAAGGAGTTACAGACTCAATAGAAGAACAAGTACAACGGCTTAGTTCATTTACAAGGTCATGAACTCCATAGTGAATTGCAATTTATTCTACTCAATGGACAGAAGACATGTTATTCAATATAAATCATGGTCTTCCATGTTGAGATCTTGTTCCTTTATTTGAAGTGAAGTGATGTGCAGAGCTATCTGCAGTGTGAAGTTAAAAGCAATAAAAAGTAGTCATATTTTATTAACTCATATACAAAGCAGTTTAATGTAAATCTGATCAAAGAGGTAACTTCATTAGTTGTTGTGGAATTTCACATGCCCAAATTATTAATTTCCTTTTTGCATCTATATCTTCAGTGTGGTGTATTTAACAGTTCACATAACAGCCAACAGTGGGCCTCAGCACTATACTAAGGACCTGCCAAGTAAAACAAAACTTTCAGTGTGAGGAGGGAGCTGGGCCTTGGAGAAGTTTTAGGCTTATGCTAAGAAGCAGCTAAAATGCACTTTTGCCCGAGCACTCTCCCTAAACATGCTTCTCCGCAACACAAAATAAAGTTGCTGAGGCTGGTCCTGATGTTTTATGTGACTTTGAAGATAACATTTTCTGTTATAGAATCACCCAGAAAATAGAGCTCAGATATGCAACCAGCAGAGCTTCTCATCTACTTAATAAAGTGAGCCAACATGAACTTTGCCAGGTTTTCGTATATGTTCACCTGGGCCATGATATATCTTGAAAAGTATAATGTAATAATATTTAAGACCTTAGTATTGTGATTAGGAATTAATCACAATAATGCTAAACAAAAGACACAGGGGTACTTTAATATGAAGCTGCAGTAGAAACATCTCAAGGACAGGTTGAAAGTAATTAGATACACAGTTCTACGTAAAGTAACACACTATAATATGTAGTAAAACTCATTTACAATCTCAGAAAAAAATGATATGTGCATACCATATTCAGTTTAACTGAATCTTCAAAGGTTTTGTTAGTCGGTGAAGAAGAATCTCCTTTTGCAACTTCTTCTGAACTTAGACCTGGGGGATATTCTTCCAGGAGTGCCTGAAAGATAGGAAGACATAAAGGTTATTAAATGCACACATAGTGGAATTGTATTATTTGATACTCTTGCAATGCTAGGGTTACCATAAATTCATTTTAAACTGAATCAAATCCATATGTAAGAGTGTGTGTGAAAATATTGATCTCATGTACGCAACCAAAATTTTCACACAGCTTGCCTGCTCCAAACAATGAGAACCAACACACACTTTGTCAGATTATGAGATGTATTTGAAGGGTTCATGTCATATCAAGAAATCTATACTGTTCCATACTGCAGTACTGTAATTAAGGATTCATCAGAGTAATGATAAACATGGGACACATGGGTGACCTGACTATTATGGCCTTGTGGAAACATCTAAAGTTTACGTTCACAGGAGTTCGATAAACCACCCTATGTGTATTAACTTATACTATACCATCTATTAAGATTAATTTACAATATCAAAACAGCGTGATTTGCATACCATATGAAGTTTTACTGAATCTTCCAAAGTTTGGCTAGTCGGTGAAGAAGAATCTCCTTTTGCAATTTCTTCTGCACTTAGCCCTGGGGGGCATTCTTCCAGGGGTGCCTGAACGATAGGAAGACATACAGGTTATTAAATGCACATTCATTTTAAACTGAACCAAATCCATATGAGTGTGTGTGAAAATTTAGTTCTCAAATATGCAAGCAAAACCCTTACACAGCTTCCCATATCTATAATAGGGTGAGCCAATGTGCACTTTGCCCAGTGATGACATAGGTACAGAGGGTACATTTTATTTCATGAAATTTACACTTTTTCATATTTCAGTAGTATATTTCAGAATGTATCACAGTAATGCTAAACAAGAGATATATGTGGGTTTGAATATTATGTTCTTGTAGGAACATCTGAAGTTCAGGATCACAGTAAATAGATAAACCACACTATGTGAAGTAACATCCACTAAACTCTATAGTAAGATTCACTGAAACTATCTGATCAGACTGATATGCACATGCCATATTCTGTTTTACTGACTCCTCAGAATTTGTGTTAGTGTTTTACACCATACTATCCAGTAAGATTCATTTAAAATATCAGATCAAACTGATATGTGCATACCACATTTCGTTTTACTGACTCCTCAATATTTATTTCAGTGGGTGAAGACAAATCCTCTTTCATAATTTCTCCAGCTCTAGGTCCTGGAGAGCATTCTTCCAGGAGTGACTGAAAGATGGGAAGACAATAAGATTTGGAGTGTATTTGGTAATAATCTGACATTACTATCATTATTGTAAATTAATTTCAAACTCAACCAAATCCACATGTAAGGGGGTGTTCTGAAATTCTTAAGCAGCATTATGTGGATACAACATATGGTATAAAGTACCCACTCTGTATGTCATACGTTACCAAGGAGTTACAGACTCAATAGAAGAACAAGTACAAAGGCTTAGTTCATTTACAAGGTCATGAACTCCATAGTGAATTGCAATTTATTCTACTCAATGGACAGAAGACATGTTATTCAATATAAATCATGGTCTTCCATGTTGAGATCTTGTTCCTTTATATGAAGTGAAGTGATATGCAGTGCTATCTACAGTTTGAAGTTAAAAGCAATAAAAAGTGGTCATATTTTATTAAATCATATACAAATCAGTTTAATGTAAATCTGATCAAAGAGGTAACTTCATTAGTTGTTGTGGACTTTCACATGCTCAAATTATTAATTTCCTTTTGCTGGACCTATATCTTCAGTGTGGCGTATTTAACAGTTCACCTAACAGCCAACAGTGGGCCTCAGCACTATACTAAGGACCTGCCAAGTAAAACAAAACTTTCAGTGTGAAGAGGGAGCTGGGCCTTGGAGAAGGTTTAGGCTTATGCTAAGAAGCACCTAAAATGCACTTTTGCCCGAGCACTCTCCCTAAACATCCTTCTCCGCAACACAAAATAATGTTGCTGAGGCTGGTGCTGATGTTTTATGTGACATTGAAGATAACATTTTCTGTTATAGAATCACCCAGAAAATGGAACTCAGATATGCAACCAGCAGAGCTTCTCATCCTCTTAATAAAGTGAGCCAACATGCACTTTGCCAGGTTTTGGTATATGTTCACCTGGGCCATGATATATCTTGAAAACTATAATGTAATACAATTTAAGACCTTAGTATTGTAATTAGGAATTCATCTCAATAATGCTAAACAAAAGACACAGGGGTACTTTAATATTAAGCTGCAGTAGAAACATCTCAAGGACAGGTTGACAGTAATTAGATACACCGTTCTATGTAAAGTAACAAACTATAATATGTAGTAAAACTCATTTACAATCTCAGAAAAAAATGATATGTGCATACCATATTCAGTTTAACTGAATCTTCATAGGTTTTGCTAGTCGGTGAAGAAGAATCTCCTTTTGCAATTTCTTCTGCTCTTAGCCCTGGGGGGCATTCTTCCAGGAGTGCCTGAAAGATAGGAAGACATAAAGGGTATTAAATGCACATTCATTTTAAACTGAACCAAATCCATATGAGTGTGTGTGAAAATGTAGTCCTCAAATATGCAAACAAAACCCTTACACAGCTTCCCATATCTATAAGAGAGTGAGCCAAGGTGCACTTTGCCCAGTGATGACATATGTACAGGGGGTACATTTTATTCATGAAATTTATACTTTTTCATATTTCAGTAGTATATTTCAGAATGTATCACAGTATTGCTAAACAAGAGATATATGTGGGCTTGAATATTATGTTCTGGTAGGAACATCTGAAGTTCAGGATCACAGTAAATAGATAAATCACACTATGTGAAGTAACATCCACTAAACTCTATAGTAAGATTCATTGAAACTATCTGATCAGACTGATATACACATGCCATATTCTGTTTTACTGACTCCTCAGAATTTTTGTTAGTGTGTTACACCATACTATCTAGTAAGATTCATTTAAAATATCAGATCAAACTGATATGTGCATACCACATTCTGTTTTACTGACTCCTCAATATTTATTTCAGTGGGTGAAGACAAATTCTCTTTCATAATTTTGTCAGCTCTAGGTCCTGGAGAGCATTCTTCCAGGAGTGTCTGAAAGATGGGAAGACAAAAAGGTTTGGAGTGTATTTGGTAATTGTCTTACATCACTATCATTATTGTAAATTAATTTAAAACTCAACTAAATCCACATGTAAGGGGGTGTTCTGAAATTCTTAAGCAGCATTATGTGGATACAACATATGGTACAAAGTACCGGGGAGTGGTACTAAACCTGAGACGATATCGGCAGCATTTCCAGCAACCTCAGATATTTTTGTTGTTCCTTGGTCTCTACTGATGAAGGGCACTAACCCAGAAACACGTGTCTAGAGATGAACAGTACTGTCTGCACTAACTTTAGTTAAATACTACAGATTTTTTCAAGGAAGCGTTAATTGTTCAAACTGCATGTACCAGGATGCAAGGGGCGAAATCGACTGGAATGTTAGGCAGTGTGCTCCCAATCGGACTTTATGTGGATACAACATATGGTATAAAGTACCCACTCTGTATATCATACGTTACCAAGGAGTTACAAACTCAGTAGAAGAACAAGTACAAAGGCTTCCTTCATTTACAAAGTCATGAACTCCATAGTGAATTGCAATTTATTTTACTCAATGGACAGAAGACATGTTATTCAATATAAATCATGGTCTTCCATGTGGAGATCTTGTTCCTTTATATTAAGTGAAGTGATATGCAGTGCTATCTGCAGTTTGAGGTTAAAAGCAATAAAAAGTAGTCATATTTTATTAAATCATAAACAAAGCAGTTTAATTGTAAATCTGATCAAAGAGGTAACTTCATTAGTTGTTGTGGACTTTCACATGCCCAAATTATTAATTTCCTTTCCTACAGCTATATCTTCAGTGTGGTGTATTTAACAGTTCACATAACAGTCAACAGTGGGCCTCAGCGCTATACTAAGGACCTGCCAAGTAAAACAAAACTTTCAGTGTGAGGAGGGAGCTGGGCCTTGGAGAAGGTTTAGGCTTATGCTAAGAAGCACCTAAAATGCACTTTTAGCCGAGCACTGTCCCTAAACATCCTTCTCCGCAACACAAAATAAAGTTGCTGAGGCTGGTGCTGATGTTTTATGTGACATTGAAGATAACATTTTCTGTCATAGAATCACCCAGAAAATAGGGCTCAGATATGCAACCAGCAGAGCTTCTCATCTACTTAATAAAGTGAGCCAACTTGCACTTTGCCAGGTTTTGGTATATGTTCACCTGGGCCATGATATATCTTGAAAACTATAATTAAGACCTTAGTATTGTAATTAGGAATTAATCACAATAATTCTAAACAAAAGACACAGGGGTACTTTAATATTAAGCTGTAGTAGAAACATCTCAAGGACAGGTTGACAGTAATTAGATACACCGTTCTATGTAAAGTAACACACTATAATGTGTAGTAAAACTCATTTACAATCTCAGAAAAAAATGATATGTGCATACCATATTCATTTTAACTGAATCTTCAAAGGGTTTGCTAGTCGGTGAAGCAGAATCTCCTTTTGCAACTTCTTCTGCACTTAGACCTGGGGGATATTCTTCCAGGAGTGCCTGAAAGATAGGAAGACATAAAGGTTATTAAATGCACACATAGTGGAATTTTATTACTTGATACTCTTGCAATGCTAGCATTACCATTAATTAATTTTAAACTGAATCAAATCCATATGTAAGAGGGTGCTTGAAAATATTGATCTCATGTATGGAACCAAAATCCTCACACAGCTTGCCATCTCCAAACAATGGGAACCAACACACCCTTTGGCAGATTATGAGATATGTTCGAAGGGTCCATGTCATATCATGAAATCTATACTGTTCCATAGCGCAGTACTGTAATTAAGGATTCATCAGAGTAATGATAAACATGGGAAACATGGGGACCTGACTTGTATGGCCTTGTGGAAACATCTAAAGTTCAGGTTCACAGGAATTAGATAAACCACCCTATGTGTATTACCTTATACTATACTATACTATACTATACTATACTATACTATACTATACATTACAATTAATTTACAACATCAAAACAGCCTGATGTGCATACCATATTACGTTTTACTGAATCTTCAAAAGTTTTGCTAGTCGGTGAAGAAGAATCTCCTTTTGCAATTTCTTTTGCACTTGGTCCTGGGGGGTATTCTTCCAGGAGTGCCTGAAAGATAGGAAGAAATAAAGGTTCTTAAATGCACACATAGTGGAAGTTTATTATTTGATACTCTTGCAATACTATCATTATAAATTCATTTTAAATTGAACCAAATCCACATGAGTGTGTGTGAAAATGTTGTAGTCAAATATGCAACCAAAACCCTTACACAGCTTACCATATCTATAATAGTGTGAGCCAAAGACCACTTTGCCAAATTATGTTATATGTACAGGGGGTACATTTTATATCATTGAAATTTATACTGTTTCATATTTCAGTAGTGAAATTTAGAATGAATCACAGTAATGACAAACAAGAGACATATTTGGGCTTGAATATTATGTTCTTGTAGGAACATCTGAAGTGTAGGATAACAGTAAATAGATAAACCACTCTATTGAAGTAACGTCCACTAAACTATATAGTAAGATTCATTTAAACTATCAGATCAGACTGATATGCACATGCTATATTCTGTTTTACTGACTCCTTAGAATTTTTGCTAGTGTGTTGCACCATACTATCTAGTAAGATTAATTTAAAATAGCAGATCAAACGGATATGTGCATACCTCATTCTGTTTTACTGACTCCTCAATATTTATTTCAGTGGGTGAAGACAAATCCTCTTTCATAATTTCTTCAGCTCTAGGGCCTGGAGAGCATTCTTCCAGGAGTGACTGAAAGATGGGAAAATAAAAAGGTTTGGAGTGTATTTGGTAATAGTCTTACATTACTATCATTATTGTAAATTAATTTCAAACTGAACAAAATCCACATGTAAAAGGGTGTTCTAAAATTCTTAAGCAGCATTACGTGGATACAACATATGGGATAAATTACCCACTCTGTATATCATACGTTACCAAGGAGTTACAGACTCAATAGAAGAACAAGTACAAAGGCTTAGTTCATTTACAAAGTCATGAACTTCATAGTGAATTGCAATTTATTCTACTCAATAGACAGAAGATATGTTATTCAATATAAATCATGGTCTTCCATGTTGAGATCGTGTTCCTTTATATGAAGTGAAGTGATATGCAGTGCTATCTACAGTGTGAAGTTAAAAGCAATAAAAAGTAGTCATATTTTATTAAATCATATACAGAGCAGTTCAATGTAAATCTGATCAAAGAGGTAACTTCATTAGTTGTTGTGGACTTAATAGAAGAACAAGTACAAAGGTTTAGTTCATTTACAAAGTCATGAACTTCATAGTGAATTGCAATTTATTCTACTCACACGACAGAAACCATGTTAATTAGTATAAATCATGGTCTTCCATGTTGAGATCTTGTTCCTTTATATGAAAAAGTACTTACAGACAATAAAACTACTATCTGCAGTGTGAAGTTAAACGCAATAAAATGTAGTTAGTATTTTTTTGCGAAATCATTAGTTGTTGAGGACTTCCACCTGCCCAAATTGTTAATTTTGTTTCCAACACCTATATCTTCAGTGTGGTGTCTTTAACAGTCCACATAACACTCAACAGTGGGCCTCAATTCTATTCTAAGGACCTGCCAAGTAAAACAAAACTTTCAGTGTGAGGAGGGGGCTGGGCCTCGGAAAAGGCATGGGCTTGTTCTAAAAAGCACCTAAGATGCTCTTTTGCCCGGGCACTGCACCTAAACACCCTTCTCCGCAACACAAAATAAAGTTGCTGAGGCTGTGTAGGAAAGTACCATCTTGCCTGGCATGTTACCCCCATTTTTCACTGTATATATGTTGTTTTAGTTGTATGTGTCACTGGGACCCTGGTAACCCAGGGCCCCAGTGCTCATAAGTGTGCCTGAATGTGTTACCTGTGTAGTGACTAACTGTCTCACTGAGGCTCTGCTAATCAGAACCTCAGTGGTTATGCTCTCTCATTTCTTTCCAAATTGTCACTAACAGGCTAGTGACCATTTTTACCAATTTACATTGGCTTACTGGAACACCCTTATAATTCCCTAGTATATGGTACTGAGGTACCCAGGGTATTGGGGTTCCAGGAGATCCCTATGGGCTGCAGCATTTCTTTTGCCACCCATAGGGAGCTCTGACAATTCTTACACAGGCCTGCCACTGCAGCCTGAGTGAAATAACGTCCACGTTATTTCACAGCCATCTTACACTGCACTTAAGTAACTTATAAGTCACCTATATGTCTAACCTTTACCTGGTAAAGGTTGGGTGCAAAGTTACTTAGTGTGAGGGCACCCTGGCACTAGCCAAGGTGCCCCCACATTGTTCAGAGCCAATTCCCTGAACTTTGTGAGTGCGGGGACACCATTACACGCGTGCACTACATATAGGTCACTACCTATATGTAGCTTCACCATGGTAACTCCGAATATGGCCATGTAACATGTCTATGATCATGGAATTGCCCCCTCTATGCCATCCTGGCATAGTTGGCACAATCCCATGATCCCAGTGGTCTGTAGCACAGACCCTGGTACTGCCAGACTGCCCTTCCTGGGGTTTCCCTGCAGCTGCTGCTGCTGCCAACCCCTCAGACAGGCAGCTGCCCTCCTGGGGTCCAGCCAGGCCTGGCCCAGGATGGCAGAACAAAGAACTTCCTCTGAGAGAGGGTGTGACACCCTCTCCCTTTGGAAAATGGTGTGAAGGCAGGGGAGGAGTAGCCTCCCCCAGCCTCTGGAAATGCTTTGTTGGGCACAGAGGTGCCCAATTCTGCATAAGCCAGTCTACACCGGTTCAGGGACCCCTTAGCCCCTGCTCTGGCGCGAAACTGGACAAAGGAAAGGGGAGTGACCACTCCCCTGACCTGCACCTCCCCTGGGAGGTGTCCAGAGCTCCTCCAGTGTGCTCCAGACCTCTGCCATCTTGGAAACAGAGGTGCTGCTAGCACACTGGACTGCTCTGAGTGGCCAGTGCCACCAGGTGACGTCAGAGACTCCTTCTGATAGGCTCCTTCAGGTGTTAGTAGCCTATCCTCTCTCCTAAGTAGCCAAACCCTCTTTTCTGGCTATTTAGGGTCTCTGTCTCTGGGGAAACTTCAGATAACGAATGCATGAGCTCAGCCGAGTTCCTCTGCATCTCTCTCTTCACCTTCTGATAAGGAATCGACCGCTGACCGCGCTGGAAGCCTGCAAACCTGCAACATAGTAGCCAAGACGACTACTGTAACTCTGTAACGCTGATCCTGCCGCCTTCTCGACTGTTTTCCTGCTTGTGCATGCTGTGGGGGTAGTCTGCCTCCTCTCTGCACCAGAAGCTCCAAAGAAATCTCCCGTGGGTCGACGGAATCTTCCCCCTGCAACCGCAGGCACCAAAAAGCTGCATTACCGGTCCCTTGGGTCTCCTCTCAGCACGACGAGCGAGGTCCCTCGAATCCAGCGACTCTGTCCAAGTGACCCCCACAGTCCAGTGACTCTTCAGTCCAAGTTTGGTGGAGGTAAGTCCTTGCCTCACCTCGCTGGGCTGCATTGCTGGGAACCGCAACTTTGCAAGCTACTCCGGCCCCTGTGCACTTCCGGCGGAAATCCTTTGTGCACAGCCAAGCCTGGGTCCACGGCACTCTAACCTTCATTGCACGACTTTCTAAGTTGGTCTCCGGCGACGTGGGACTCCTTTGTGCAACTTCGGCGAGCACCGTTTCATGCATCCTCGTAGTGCCTGTTTCTGGCACTTCTCCGGGTGCTACCTGCATCAGTGAGGGCTCTTTGTCTTGCTCGACGTCCCCTCTCTCTTCAGGTCCAATTTGCGACCTCCTGGTCCCTCCTGGGCCCTAGCAGCGTCCAAAAACGCCAAACGCACGATTTGCGTCTAGCAAGGCTTGTTGGCGTCCTTCCGGCGGGAAAACACTTCTGCACGACTCTCCAAGGCAAGGGGGATCCGTCCACCAAAGGGAAAGTCTCTAGCCCTTTTCGTTCCTGCAGAAACCTCAGCTTCTTCTGTCCAGTTGAAGCTTCTTTGCACCCGCAGCTGGCATTTCCTGGGCATCTGCCCATCTCCGACTTGCTTGTGACTTTTGGACTTGGTCCCCTTGTTCCACAGGTACCCTAGATTGGAAATCCACAGTTGTTGCATTGCTGGTTTGTGTCTTTCCTGCATTATTCCTCTAACACGACTTCTTTGTCCTTAGGGGAACTTTAGTGCACTTTGCACTCACTTTTCAGGGTCTTGGGGATGGTTATTTTTCTAACTCTCACTATTTTCTAATAGTCCCAGCGACCCTCTACAAGGTCACATAGGTTTGGGGTCCATTCGTGGTTCGCATTCCACTTTTGGAGTATATGGTTTGTGTTGCCCCTATCCCTATGTTTCCCCATTGCATCCTATTGTAACTATACATTGTTTGCACTGTTTTCTAAGACTATACTGCATATTTTTGCTATTGTGTATATATATCTTGTGTATATTTCCTATCCTCTCACTGAGGGTACACTCTAAGATACTTTGGCATATTGTCATAAAAATAAAGTACCTTTATTTTTAGTATAACTGTGTATTGTGTTTTCTTATGATATTGTGCATATGACACTGAGTGGTACTGTAGTAGCTTCACACGTCTCCTAGTTCAGCCTAAGCTGCTCTGCTAAGCTACCATTATCTATCAGCCTAAGCTGCTAGACACCCTATACACTAATAAGGGATAACTGGGCCTGGTGCAAGGTGCAAGTACCCCTTGGTACTCACTACAAGCCAGTCCAGCCTCCTACATTGGTTGTGCAGTGGTGGGATAAGTGCTTGAGACTGCTTACCACTCTTGTCATTGTACTTTTCATAAGAGAAAAATATACAAAACAAGGTCAGTGTATATACACATAGCCAAAAAGTTTTGCATTTCCTCTTTTCACTCTTTTCTAAGTGCTGAAAAGTACTTCTAAACTTTCCAAAAGTTCTTAAAAGTTTTAAAAGTTTTTTTTCTGTCTTTCCAAAAAGTTCTGGAAACTTTTTTCTCTTTTTCTATCACTTTAACTCTCTCTACAAAATGTCTGGCACAGGCCAAAGTGTTGATCTGTCCAAACTTGCATATGACAACCTTAGCTGGAAAAGAGCAAGGAGTCTCTGTATATAGAGAGAGGTTTGAGTGTAGGGAAGAATCCTGCCTTGGAACTGTTACTTAACATGCTTAGAGAACAGGATAAGGCCATAGGTGCCCCATCTGTTGAAAAAGTACCTAATAGTTCCCAATCTGATTCAGGGACTCCCCCAGGAAAAGATTCAGGAAAGAAACTTCCTAGCCTGCCCATTACTAGACAGTCTAGCATAGATGGTAATGATGATGAGCCACACCAGAGAAATAGTGTTGTCTCACATCATAGCAAAAGCATATATTCTCACCATACTGGTAGTAATGTTTCTGTAAACCAAGCTGTTAGGGTGCCTTCTGTAAGGGACAGGTCTCCTTCTGTTCATTCCCATCATAGCTCTGTTTCTAGAAATGTCCCTCCCACCAACCCTGAATGTTAGAGAGGGAACTCAATAAGTTGAGGGTGGAACAAACCAGACTGAAGCTTAAAAAGCAACAGCTGGATTTGGATAGACAGTCTTTTGAATTAGAGAAGGAAAGACAGAAGTTGGGTTTAGATACCCATGGTGGCAGCAGCAGTATTCCCCATAGTCATCCTGCAAAAGAGCATGATTCCAGGAATCTGCACAAGATAGTTCCCCCTTATAAGGAGGGGGATGACATTAACAAGTAGTTTGCTGCACTTGAGAGGGCCTGTGTTGTACAGGATGTCCCTCAAATGCAGTGGGATGCTATCCTATGGCTATCATTTAGTGGAAAAGGTAGGGATATGCTCCTTACTGTGAAAGAAAATGATGCTAATAATTTCCAAGTTCTTAAGAATGCACTCCTGGATGGTTATGGCTTAACCACTGAACAGTACAGGATAAAGTTCAGAGAGACCAAAAAGGAGTCTTCACAAGACTGGGTTGATTTCATTGACCAGGCAGTGAAGGCCTTGGAGGGGTGGTTACATGGCAGTAAAGTTACTGATTATGACAGCCTGTATAACTTAATCCTGAGAGAGCATATTCTTAATAATTGTGTGTCTGATTTGTTGCACCAGTACTTGGTGGACTCTGATCTGACCTCTCCCCAAGAATTGGGAAAGAAGGCAGACAAATGGGTCAGAACAAGAGTGAACAGAAAAGTTCATACAGGGGGTGACAAAGATGGCAACAAAAAGAAGGATGGTAAGTCTTCTGACAAGGGTGGGGACAAATCTAAAAATGAGTCTTCATCAGGCCCACAAAAACACTCTGGGGGGGGTGGTGGGTCCAAATCCTCCTTTAATCAGAACAAGGAAAAGAAACCATGTTGCTATTTATGTAAAATAAAAGGCCATTGGACAACAGATCCCAGTTGTCCAAAGAAAGGCACCACTGCTCCTACCACTACAACCCCTACTGCTACACCTAGTGTCCCTACTAATAGCAGTGGTGGTGGGAGCAAACCTACTAATAGCCAATCCAAGGGAGTAGCTGGGCTCACTTTTGGTAATTTAGTTGGGGTTAGTCTGATTAGGGAGACCACAGAGGCTACTTTAGTCTCTGAAGGGGCTAATGATTTAGCCACTTTGGTTGCTTGCCCCCATAACTTGGAGAAGTACAAGCAACTAACCCTAATAAATGGTGTTGAGGTCCAGGCCTACAGGGACACAGGTGCCAGTGTCACAATGGTGATTGAGAAACTGGTGCACCCTGAACAACACATACTTGGACACCAGTACCAAGTAACCGATGCTCACAACATAACACAAAGCCACCCCATGGCTGTTGTAAATCTCAACTGGGGGGGGGGTAACTGGTCCAAAGAAAGTTGTGGTAGCTTCAGATTTACCTGTAGACTGTCTATTAGGGAATGATTTGGAGACATCAGCTTGGTCAGATGTGGAGTTGGAGGCCCATGCAGCAATGCTGGGCATTCCAGGGCATATTTTTGCTTTGACAAGGGCTCAGGCCAAAAAGCAAAAAGGACAGGGAATCTTGGATCCTGGAACAATGGACCAAGTGCTCCCTAAAGCTAGGGCTAGTAGAAGCAAACCACTTCCTACTATCCCTCCCTCTACAGTGGATTCTACTTCTGAGGAAGAAGAATTCCCTCCCTGTGCAGAACCTACACCAGAGGAGCTGGAAGCAGACACTGCTGAGCTTTTGGGTGAAGGGGGGCCTGCCAGAGAGGAGCTGAGTGTGGCACAGCAAACCTGTCCCACATTAGAGGGTCTCAGACAGCAAGCTGTCAAACAGGCTAATGGGGATGTCAGTGACTCTCACAGAGTTTACTGGGAGGACAACCTCTTGTACACTGAGCATAGGGATCCTAAACCTGGAGCTGCCAGGAGATTAGTGGTTCCTCAGGAGTACAGAAAGTTCCTCCTAACACTGGCACATGACATTCCCCTAGCTGGGCACCTGGGTCAAATGAAAACTTGGGACAGATTGGTTCCATTGTTTCATTGGCCTAGGATGTCTGAGGACACAAAGGAATTTTGTAAGTCCTGTGAAACCTGCCAAGCCAGTGGCAAGACAGGTGGCACTCCAAAGGCACCCCTTATCCCACTGCCTGTGGTTGGGGTTCCCTTTGAAAGGGTAGGGGTTGACATAGTTGGCCCCCTTGACCCTCCTACTGCTTCAGGCAATAGGTTTATCTTGGTGGTAGTGGACCATGCCACAAGATACCCTGAAGCAATTCCTTTAAGGACCACTACAGCTCCTGCAGTGGCAAAGGCCCTCCTGGGAATATTTTCCAGGGTGGGCTTCCCAAAGGAAGTAGTATCAGACAGAGGAAGCAATTTCATGTCTGCATACTTAAAGGCCATGTGGAAGGAGTGTGGTGTAACGTACAAGTTCACAACACCCTATCATCCACAAACAAATGGACTGGTGGAGAGATTTAATAAAACTCTCAAAGGCATGATTATGGGTCTCCCTGAAAAACTCCGCAGGAGATGGGATATCCTTCTACCATGCCTCCTTTTTGCCTACAGGGAGGTACCCCAGAAAGGAGTGGGCTTCAGCCCCTTTGAACTTCTTTTTGGACACCCTGTTAGGGGTCCACTCACACTTGTAAAGGAGGGTTGGGAACACCCTTTAAAAGCTCCTAAGCAGGATATTGTGGATTATGTACTTGGCCTCAGATCAAGGATGGCTGAGTACATGAAAAAGGCCAGTAAAAACCTTCAGGCCAGCCAAGAGCTCCAGAAGCAATGGCATGATCAGAAGGCTGTTTTGGTTCAGTACCAACCAGGGCAGAAAGTGTGGGTCTTGGAGCCTGTGGCCCCAAGAGCACTCCAAGATAAATGGAGTGGACCCCACACAATTGTTGAAAAGAAGGGTGAAGTCACCTACTTGGTTGACTTAGGCACTGCCAGGAGTCCCCTTAGGGTGCTCCATGTCAACCGCCTGAAACCCTACTATGACAGGGCTGATCTCACCCTGCTCATGGCAACAGATGAGGGACAGGAAGAAGACAGTGATCCTCTACCTGATCTCTTCTCTTCCACAGAACAAGATGCTCTTGTGGAAGGTGTAGTTTTGGCTGATTGTCTTACTGCTGAGCAGAAAGACAATTGCATAAATCTCCTAGGACAATTTTCAGAACTCTTCTCTACTGTGCCAGGCACCACTTCTTGGTGTGAGCACACTATAGATACTGGAGACAGTTTACCTGTCAAAAGTAAGATCTATAGGCAGCCTGACCATGTCAGGGACTGCATAAAGCAAGAAGTTCAGAAAATGTTGGAACTAGGAGTGGTTGAGCACTCTGACAGTCCATGGGCTTCTCCTGTGGTACTGGTACCAAAACCCAATTCTAAAGATGGAAAGAAAGAAATGCGGTTTTGTGTAGACTATAGAGGTCTCAACTTGGTAACTAAAACTGATGCTCACCCTATACCCAGGGCAGATGAGCTTATAGATACACTGGCATCTGCCAAGTATCTAAGCACTTTTGATTTGACTGCAGGGTATTGGCAGATCAAATTGTCAGAAGATGCTAAACCTAAGACTGCATTTTCTACCATTGGAGGACATTACCAGTTTACTGTAATGCCTTTTGGTTTGAAAAATGCACCTGCCACTTTTCAGAGGTTGGTGAACACAGTCCTGCAAGGGCTGGAAGCTTTCAGTGCAGCATATTTGGACTATTTGGACGATATAGCTGTCTTTAGCTCCAGCTGGGATGATCACCTGGTCCACCTATGGAAAGTTTTGGAGGCCCTGCAAAAGGCAGGCCTCACTATCAAGGCTTCAAAGTGCCAGATAGGGCAGGGTAAGGTGGTTTATCTGGGACACCTTGTTGGTGGGGAACAGATTGCACCACTTCAGGGGAAAATCCAAACTATTATTGATTGGGTTCCCCCTACCACTCAGACTCAGGTGAGAGCCTTCCTAGGCCTCACTGGGTATTACAGGAGGTTCATTAAGAACTATGGCTCCATTGCAGCCCCTCTTAATGACCTCACATCCAAGAAAATGCCTAAAAAGGTATTATGGACAGCAAACTGTCAGAAAGCTTTTGAGGAGCTGAAGCAGGCCATGTGCTCTGCACCTGTCCTGAAAAGCCCTTGTTACTCTAAAAAATTCTATGTCCAAACTGATGCATCTGAATTAGGAGTAGGGGCAGTCCTATCACAACTTAATTCTGAGGGCCAGGATCAACCTGTTGCTTTTATTAGTAGGAGGTTGACCCCTAGAGAAAAGCGTTGGTCTGCCATTGAGAGGGAGGCCTTTGCTTTGGTCTGGGCTCTGAAGAAGTTGAGGCCATACCTGTTTGGCACTCACTTCATTGTTCAGACAGACCACAAACCTCTACTTTGGCTAAAACAAATGAAAGGTGAAAATCCTAAATTGTTGAGGTGGTCCATATCCCTACAGGGAATGGACTATACAGTGGAACATAGACCTGGGAGTAGCCACTCCAATGCAGATGGACTCTCCAGATATTTCCACTTAGACAATGAAGACTCATCAGGTCATGGCTAGTCTTATTGTCCTTCGTTTGGGGGGGGTTGTGTAGGAAAGTACCATCTTGCCTGGCATGTTACCCCCATTTTTCACTGTATATATGTTGTTTTAGTTGTATGTGTCACTGGGACCCTGGTAACCCAGGGCCCCAGTGCTCATAAGTGTGCCTGAATGTGTTACCTGTGTAGTGACTAACTGTCTCACTGAGGCTCTGCTAATCAGAACCTCAGTGGTTATGCTCTCTCATTTCTTTCCAAATTGTCACTAACAGGCTAGTGACCATTTTTACCAATTTACATTGGCTTACTGGAACACCCTTATAATTCCCTAGTATATGGTACTGAGGTACCCAGGGTATTGGGGTTCCAGGAGATCCCTATGGGCTGCAGCATTTCTTTTGCCACCCATAGGGAGCTCTGACAATTCTCACACAGGCCTGCCACTGCAGCCTGAGTGAAATAACGTCCACGTTATTTCACAGCCATCTTACACTGCACTTAAGTAACTTATAAGTCACCTATATGTCTAACCTTTACCTGGTAAAGGTTGGGTGCAAAGTTACTTAGTGTGAGGGCACCCTGGCACTAGCCAAGGTGCCCCCACATTGTTCAGAGCCAATTCCCTGAACTTTGTGAGTGCGGGGACACCATTACACGCGTGCACTACATATAGGTCACTACCTATATGTAGCTTCACCATGGTAACTCCGAATATGGCCATGTAACATGTCTATGATCATGGAATTGCCCCCTCTATGCCATCCTGGCATAGTTGGCACAATCCCATGATCCCAGTGGTCTGTAGCACAGACCCTGGTACTGCCAGACTGCCCTTCCTGGGGTTTCCCTGCAGCTGCTGCTGCTGCCAACCCCTCAGACAGGCAGCTGCCCTCCTGGGGTCCAGCCAGGCCTGGCCCAGGATGGCAGAACAAAGAACTTCCTCTGAGAGAGGGTGTGACACCCTCTCCCTTTGGAAAATGGTGTGAAGGCAGGGGAGGAGTAGCCTCCCCCAGCCTCTGGAAATGCTTTGTTGGGCACAGAGGTGCCCAATTCTGCATAAGCCAGTCTACACCGGTTCAGGGACCCCTTAGCCCCTGCTCTGGCGCGAAACTGGACAAAGGAAAGGGGAGTGACCACTCCCCTGACCTGCACCTCCCCTGGGAGGTGTCCAGAGCTCCTCCAGTGTGCTCCAGACCTCTGCCATCTTGGAAACAGAGGTGCTGCTGGCACACTGGACTGCTCTGAGTGGCCAGTGCCACCAGGTGACGTCAGAGACTCCTTCTGATAGGCTCCTTCAGGTGTTAGTAGCCTATCCTCTCTCCTAAGTAGCCAAACCCTCTTTTCTGGCTATTTAGGGTCTCTGTCTCTGGGGAAACTTCAGATAACGAATGCATGAGCTCAGCCGAGTTCCTCTGCATCTCTCTCTTCACCTTCTGATAAGGAATCGACCGCTGACCGCGCTGGAAGCCTGCAAACCTGCAACATAGTAGCCAAGACGACTACTGTAACTCTGTAACGCTGATCCTGCCGCCTTCTCGACTGTTTTCCTGCTTGTGCATGCTGTGGGGGTAGTCTGCCTCCTCTCTGCACCAGAAGCTCCGAAGAAATCTCCCGTGGGTCGACGGAATCTTCCCCCTGCAACCGCAGGCACCAAAAAGCTGCATTACCGGTCCCTTGGGTCTCCTCTCAGCACGACGAGCGAGGTCCCTCGAATCCACCGACTCTGTCCAAGTGACCCCCACAGTCCAGTGACTCTTCAGTCCAAGTTTGGTGGAGGTAAGTCCTTGCCTCACCTCGCTGGGCTGCATTGCTGGGAACCGCGACTTTGCAAGCTATTCCGGCCCCTGTGCACTTCCGGCGGAAATCCTTTGTGCACAGCCAAGCCTGGGTCCACGGCACTCTAACCTGCATTGCACGACTTTCTAAGTGTGTCTCCGGCGACGTGGGACTCCTTTGTGCAACTTCGGCGAGCACCGTTTCACACATCCTCGTAGTGCCTGTTTCTGGCACTTCTCCAGGTGCTACCTGCATCAGTGAGGGCTCTTTGTCTTGCTCGATGTCCCCTCTCTCTTCAGGTCCAATTTGCGACCTCCTGGTCCCTCCTGGGCCCTAGCAGCGTCCAAAAACGCCAAACGCACGATTTGCGTCTAGCAAGGCTTGTTGGCGTCCTTCCGGCGGGAAAACACTTCTGCACAATTCTCCAAGGCGAGAGGGATCCGTCCACCAAAGGGGAAGTCTCTAGCCCTTTTCGTTCCTGCAGAAACCTCAGCTTCTTCTGTCCAGTCGAAGCTTCTTTGCACCCGCAGCTGGCATTTCCTGGGCATCTGCCCATCTCCGACTTGCTTGTGACTTTTGGACTTGGTCCCCTTGTTCCACAGGTACCCTAGATTGGAAATCCACAGTTGTTGCATTGCTGGTTTGTGTCTTTCCTGCATTATTCCTCTAACACGACTTCTTTGTCCTTAGGGGAACTTTAGTGCACTTTGCACTCACTTTTCAGGGTCTTGGGGAGGGTTATTGTTCTAACTCTCACTATTTTCTAATAGTCCCAGCGACCCTCTACAAGGTCACATAGGTTTGGGGTCCATTCGTGGTTCGCATTCCACTTTTGGAGTATATGGTTTGTGTTGCCCCTATCCCTATGTTTTCCCATTGCATCCTATTGTAACTATACATTGTTTGCACTGTTTTCTAAGACTATACTGCATATTTTTGCTATTGTGTATATATATCTTGTGTATATTTCCTATCCTCTCACTGAGGGTACACTCTAAGATACTTTGGCATATTGTCATAAAAATAAAGTACCTTTATTTTTAGTATAACTGTGTATTGTGTTTTCTTATGATATTGTGCATATGACACTGAGTGGTACTGTAGTAGCTTCACACGTCTCCTAGTTCAGCCTAAGCTGCTCTGCTAAGCTACCATTATCTATCAGCCTAAGCTGCTAGACACCCTATACACTAATAAGGGATAACTGGGCCTGGTGCAAGGTGCAAGTACCCCTTGGTACTCACTACAAGCCAGTCCAGCCTCCTACAGGCTGGTGCTGATGTTTTATGTTACTTTGAAGATAACATTTTCTTTTATACAATCACCCAGAAAATAGAGCTCAGATATGCAACCAACAGAGCTTCTCGTCTACATAATAGAGTGAATCAGCATGCACTTTGTTAGGTTTTGGTATCTGTTCAGGTGGTCCATGATGAATCATGAAATGTATAATGTAATACTAATAATTCAAACCTTAGTACTGTAAATAGGAAAAAATCTCATTAATGCTAAAAAGAGACATAGGGGAAGTTGAATATTAGGCCGCTGTGCAAACATCTCAAGCACAGGTTCACATTAATTCGATAAATCACTCTGTGTAAGGTAAAACTCATTTGAAATAACAGAAAAAAGATGTGCATACCATATTCAGTGTTACTGTTTCCTCAAACGTTTTGTTAGTTGGTGAAGAGGAATCTCCTTTTGTAATTTCTTCTGCAATGGGTCCTGGGGAATATTCTTCCAGGGGTGCCTGGGGGATAGGAAGACAAAAAGGTTATTAAGTGCACATATATGTGTGAGTTTATTGTTCTAATACTCATTCAGTACTATCATTACCATAAATCATTTTTAAACTGAACCAAACACACATGTAGGAGGGTGCCTGCAAATGTAGATCTTATATATGCAACCATGATCCATACACAGAATACCATCTCTATAATATTGTGAACCAACACACATGTTGCCAGATTATGATATTTGTTCAGGGGTCCATGTTATATCATGAAATCTATACTGTTCCATACCATAGTACTGTAATTAATAATAATAATTACAGTAATGATAAACAAGGACCATGTAGGGACTTGAAAATTATACCCTCATAGAAACATCTCAAGTTCAGGTTGATAGTAAATAGATAAACCACTCTATGTAAAGTAACACACACTATACTAACTAGTAAGATTCATTTGCAATTTTAAAATAGACTGATAAGTGTATACCATATTCAATTTTACTGATTCTTCTAAAGTTTTGCAAGTCGGTGAAGAGGAATCTCTTTTTGTAATTTCATCAGCACTTGGTGCTGGGGGGCATTCTTCCAGGAGTGCCTGAAGGGTAGGAAGACATGAAGGTTATTATATGCACACACATAGGAATTTATTTTTAATGCTCTTGCAATAATATCATTAACATGCATTCATTTTAAACTGAACGCAGTACAAATATAAGATGGTGTTTGAAAATTCTTAAACGGCATTATGTGGATACAATACATGGGATAAAGTACCCATGCTGTATATTTTAAGTCACCAAGAAGTTTCAGACTCAGTAGAAGAACAAGTCCAAAGGCTGAGTTCATTTTACAAGGTCATAGAACTCCCAAACGACTTGCAATTATCTCGAGACACGGGGCAGAAGACATTTTACTCCTTATAATACAGAGTCTTTCATGCTGAGGTATTGTTCCATGAAATAAAAGTGTGGTTACAGGCAAGAAGAATAAAAGTGAAATCTTCAGTGTGAAATTAAAAGCAATAAAAAGCAGTTAGTAATAGTTCACAAAAACATATGTGAAGCACTTTAATTTATAGAAGATATGCAGCTAAGAATGAGTAGTAACTTGCAGGTTGATGCTTTTTGTTCTCTTGTGAGCTACTTGTCCGATTTGATGTTATAATACATTCCTCCTTTCTGCTGATGGCCTCTTTATTATCAAAATAATCTATGAAAAAAAGTTACATTTTATGTCTTCATTGTTCAAACTGTGGCTAATTATGCTGTGGCTTTTACCGTGGCTGCCGGATTTGGCAGAAGGCATTGTGACCTCACAATCTTAACTACTTGTTAAAGTTGAACACCTATAATATTTCTTCATTTATTGACTATCCTGCACTTAAGAAATGAAAGGTTGTTTTTTAAACAGGGTATGCAGGTTCCAATGTTTAATATATAAAAGTAAAAAGGTAATAACATTTCCAGGTTGACGTGTGTATTGAAAATAGGTAGGGTTGACCACTGACTTTGTGTTTCATCACTGTGCATATTAGTTGTTCAATGTTCACCAGTTGCAGATTACATTTTGTATTCAGTTTAGCTGCCTATTGGCTTTATTGTGGCGTTAGACATTGCAGTTGAGACATTGCAGATGAGCTGTGTCTTTCCACATGGTAAACTAAGCTTGTGTTTTTTGTATTTTCTCTCACCGAACACGAACAGTTCATGATAAGAGAGTACATATTTTTTATTTTTCTTCAGCGAAGGGAACAGGTCGGCCTTGGAAGGGGAGCCTTGAAAGGTTGGCTGATTTTCAACATTTTTCTTCCAACACTGAGCTACAGTAGCCAGCATGTTTGAATATTTCCATCTGAAAGGGGAGGGCCTTTTAGAATGCTTTTTCCATGATTGTTTAAGCTATAAAAGAGGTGACCCTGCTCAGTAGGGAGGGAATTTCTGAGACCTCAATTAGGATTGGACGTCAAATGCCTGGCATTTTCCTGTGAGGATGGTAATCTCTTTCTCGCAGTTGAACGGGGTCATCAACTTGCTGGCATGAGAAAGATGAAGAGCTTGGCAGGCCCTACGGTGATGAATTTTTATTTTATCCTTTGCTTTGCAATTATGCTATAGTATAATCACATATATTTGCTGTGTTCGTTGCAGTTGAGAATCATATTGATATATTTTCCTTTTATTGCTGTGACTATTTTAAACTTGTGCCTCCGACCTACTAATCTCTTTAATTTTTTAGGAACCTCGTGCTGAAATAATAATAAATGTATTCTTTAAACTAAGAACTGCATTCCAGAGATTTTTGTCAGCTTTGTCATTAGTGAAAGCAAAACAACGTGCCAAACATAAGTAGAACTGGGATAATCACTCTGCTCAAAAGGTTTGCTGAAGATTACTTTAGTGATGAGTAAGCTCCTATAGGCTGATGTGAAAATGTCAGAGGAAATTTGGAGTCAAAGGTACTTTAGTAAATTTACTACGGCAATGTCCCAAACTCAACCGGTGCTGTAAGACAGTCATAGAGGATGTAGATTAATGTTCAACAAGGAACATCCTGGATTTCCAGGATCAAAAATCTTAGGCTTATAAAATAAAAAAACAAACACTACGATCCTCCACATAGAAAATGGTATCAGTTGACCTTTGTGCACGAAGGGAAACCTAAAAACAGAACATAGAGTTGGGTATTTCACCTGTGGGAACTGATGAACATGGAAAAGATCTCAATGGCAGTCAAACAGAGTGTAATTACTCTGAGGATAGTTGAGTCTCTTGTAAAAGAGTTCTAGAAAAGTTATTTTTTAGTGAGTTAACGTTATTTGCATTGGTTAAGGTCTGCAAAGCATTGTCTGCTAAACAAAGCTGGTACCTTATTCACAGGAACACTTTTGGGATCTGTGGAAAAAAGACATACAGCATTTGCTGCTTAGGACAACCTGTGAAGAGACCTGAAGGGCTGGACCTGCTCCCACATGGTCTCGGGACAAGAAGGTGGACTCAATGACTCAGTTAGCTGCCTCGGTTGTGGCTACACAGACACAACAAGTTGCCAGAGGACTTTTTCCTGGAGTGACCAGGTACATCTAGAAGAGGACTGGATCCTATTAGTGTTCACTGCTGAAATGGGTTCTGACCCTATGTGCTGGTCTTGAGGTCCAGTTGGACTGTTGTGAAAAAATTGAAAAATTTGCATTAAGAAACATTTTGTACTTCTAAACCTCCGGAAGACTGGGACCAACCACCGAGTCAATTAACCCAAGGCACAAACTCACTGGGCAAGAAAATCAACTTGGTCACAACCTAAGCTTTTTGTCAATTGAAAAAACTTTTCAGTGATCCTTGTGGAAAGCCTGTCTGACTCCAGGGCAACGTTCCTTGATAGAGCTAGCAGCCTTGCCTCACTGGAGGATTCAGAGAAAGAGGTTTTGACCTTGCAAAGGTGAGAAGAGTAGTTGGCCAATGAGCTGCCTTCCCTGGGTGTAAAATTTGACCTTCTCCCTCTCTGGCCTTTTTATGCCAAATCCGAACAGCTACATTGTAACCTCATCCAATAGCTATCTGACCCTTTGACAGAACATTTTTGGCTATAGATTGCAACCTTGTCCCTCCAAAGGAATTTGGCTTCTCTTTTAGAGTTTAAGGTCCTGATTTACATCTTGGCAGTAAGCATACTCCATTGTAACAGTGGCAGAGTACACTTACTGCAAAGATAACGGTATGTCCACTCGATTTATCTGAGGGCAGACCATAGATTTGTTTGCACCAGAGACCACTCTGTCTCTGCCGTGTATAAATCCCTCCAACGGCCGTGTGGAGTAAGGGCATCTGGAGGCAGAACTGTAATTCCACCCACTTCATTTAACTGGGCAGAATTACAGTCAGTTCTTCATTGTTTTTAATTGCCTTGAAAACTCTAATGGTAAGGGACAGGGAAAAAAGCTAAATGTTCCCTTTGCAATGTGAGAGGACTCCCATGGCACGAGGAGCATAGTTTTTTTTTTATTTCAAAAAGAAAATTCAATTTTATGGTTCAACCCTCATTTTTGGATTTCAGACATCGAAAGTACAGCAGTGCCGTCCGCAAATAGCTCATCATCATTAGTTCAAATATGAAGAGACAAAATGTATCCCTAACTCCCCTCTCCCCCATGACATACAGTGCTTAAGAGTGTAATGCCTAAGGATAGCTCAGCATCCCTAGTGTGGCAAACTAGTCTGTGCCCGTATGGTTGGTATCAACAGGAGCCTCAATTAAGCAAAGGAGCCAAAGGTATCTGGGCCAGGTAAGTTCAAGAATTTCTGAGGATAATCTCCGAGTATGAGGTACTATGAGCAGAAAGAGCGAGAGTCAAATTTCCATCCCCAGGATATACTAAAGGCTGTGTAACCATCCTTGGTAGGGAGCTGTCTCGTGCCCCAGTCCGGCAGAATATTTTGCAAGGCTGCAACCAGAGCTAGACCAATCTGACATCCCCAGCTGGATTTGAGTGGAAAGTGAGTGTGCTAGGTAACCCCAGAATGGTGTAGTCAGGAAAGTGAGGGAACTGGGTATTAAGGTGGGTATCAACAGTGTCAAGCGGTTGCGTCCAATAAGAAGTAAGATTCAGACATTCCCATAACAAATGTAACAATGTGCCAGGGGAGCCACAGTCGTGCCAATGTTGGGTTTTGATAACGGTTCCGTTGGTGCAAATGGACTGGAGTGAGGTACCAGTACTTGATGATCTTGGTAGTCATCTCAATACTGGCCGTGTTATGGGCTCTATGTAGGAAGGATAGAATAGGCCATAAAGTTCAGTGATAAGGCATCTCTATCCAATGTTTAGGTAACCAACCATTTTTCAAAAGTGGTAAGGAAGCGTTGTGACCATGGGTGAACAGATAGATGCATCAAGCAGTGTCTATTCTGCAGATGATACAATTGTTCTTCTTAAGTAGTGCATGATCCAATCGAAGTTGCTCGAAAGAGATGGGACCCTCCTCATCAAGCTAGTGTCCTATGGACTGGTATCCAGCTTTGTGCCAGTGTTGGAAGCTGATTGGACTGCGACATGGAGTAAAGTCTGGGTTACCGACAAGGGGAGTCAGCAGGGACGGGAAGGAGGACAGGCCAACTCTTTCGGCCACCCAGTCCCACACAGCCAGGACAGAGCCTTGGTAACTGGGGAATAGGTAAAGGATTTGTGGTTGAGCATGTCTATATAGAAAGGGGTGCCCGCCACCTCCCTATGCATGATAACCCAATGATTTTTAGACTCCTTTGGAGACCAATCAAGGAGAAATCTAAGTTGTGCCACCTGATCATAGTGAAGCAGATTTGGGATACAAAGGGCACCCTTGTGCGGGGATCTGTAGCTGAACTCTTTTTGCATGCAAGAATGACTATCTGCTCCTACAAGCCTACAAAGCAATTCAGATCTTGCGGCAAGGCCCAGATGTTCGCAGTAGGGGCCACCACAGGTGAAGACTGAAAGAGGATTAATATTTTAGGTAGGATCCACATCTTCAGGGCTGCCACCCGACTGAACAAGGAGAGGTGATATGGCCTCCATCTGTGTTGGTCTGACCTAATCTGCTGCCCAAGATCTTGCAGTTGAGGGATGCAGTCGCCTGGGCTAAAGAACTGAGTCGCATACCCAAGTAAGGGGTGGAGGTCATCGCCAATTGAATTGGGTGGTTATGAGCAAGGGCCTTTTGAGTGTCAGGCGTGAGAGACAGATTAAGCACCTTGGATTTATACACATTTACTGAAACCCCGCTGCCTGTCCAAAAGTCTCCAGTTCTGACAGAAAGGCTGGTACGGAGGTGGAAGGTTCCTCCAGGACCACCGAGACATCATCAGCATAGAGACTGATGGTATGCTCATCTCCTCTAAACATTCTGCAGATGATGCAATTGTTCTTCTTAAGTAGTGCATGATCCAATCGGAGTTGCTCAAAAGAAATGGGACCCTCCTCATCAAGCTAGTGTCCTATGGACTGGTATCCAGCTTTGTTCCAGTGTTGGAAGCTGATTGCACTGAGACATGGAGTAAAGTCTGGGTTACCGACAAGGGGAGTCAGCAGGGACGGGAAGGAGGACAGGCCAACTCTTTCGGCCACCCAGTCCCACACAGCCAGGGCAGCCTTGGTAACTGGGGAATAGGTAAATGATTTGTGGTTGAGCATGTCTATACAGAAAGGGGTGCCCAGCCACCTCCCTATGCATGAAAACCCAATGATTATTAGACTCCTTTGGAGACCAATCAAGGAGAAATCTAAGTTGTGCCACCTGATCATAGTGTATCAGATTTGGGATACAAAGGGCACCCTTGTGCGGGTATCTGTAGCTGAACTCTTTTTGCATGCAAGAATGACTATCTGCTCATACAAACCTACAAAGCAATTCAGATCTTGCTGCAAGGCCCAGATGTTCGCAGTAGGGGCCACCACAGGTGAAGCCTGAAAGAGGATTAATATTTTAGGTAGGATCCACATCTTCAGGGTTGCCACCCGACTGAACAAGGAGAGGTGATATGGCCTCCATCTGTGTTGGTCTGACCTAGTCTGCTGCCCAAGATCTTGTAGTTGAGGGATGCAGTCGCCTGGGCTAAAGAACTGAGTCGCATACCCAATTAAGGGGTGGAGGTCATCGCCAATTGAATTGGATGGTTATGAGCAAGGGCCTTTTGAGTGTCAGGCGTGAGAGACAGATTAAGCACCTTGGATTTATACACATTTACTGAAACCCCGCTGCCTGTCCAAAAGTCTCCAGTTCTGACAGAAAGGCTAGTACGGAGGTGGAAGGTTCCTCCAGGGCCACCGAGACATCATCAGCATAGAGACTGATGGTGTGCTCATCTCCTCTAAAAGGAATACCCTTGATGATCGGATTGTCGCAGATGTGCTGGGCCAATGACTCCATACATAGAACAAAAAGCAGGGGTGAAAGAGGGCACCTCTGGTGAGGGCCTCTATAGATAGGAAATGTGGTTGCGTTTGCCCATTCACTCGAACAGTCACGACCACATGGCCGTAATTACTAAGGATCCAGGAACAAAAGTGTTCGGGTAGGCCAAAATTCTTTAGAGTGGCCTTGAGGTATGGCCAGTGAACCCGATCAAACGCTTTCTCGGTGTCCACTGCCAATAGCATGCGGTCCTGCCCTCAGCTGCAAGCTTTAGTGATTTAATGCATGATGAGGCGATGGGGAACAAAGCCGGTCTGAGTGGGAGGGGCACAAGACCCAGTAGAAGAGGGCCTTTGCAGGCCGCTAGAATGCCAATGAATAGCTTAAGATCAATATTGAGAAGTGATATTGGCCGATAGAATGCACAGTTTTGCTTATTCTTGCCCAGCTTTGGGATAATGATGGTGGAGGCTGCTAGCATAAAAGGCAGGATTGAGGCTGCCTCTTTGATAGTGTTAAATATTCTAGTTAGAAGGTGAGCCAAGGTCATGCGGATTGTTTTATAGAAAAGTGCCGGAAACCCGTCCGAGTCTGGCGACTTAAGAGGAGATTGTCTGGCAATGATCGCTATAACTTGCTTGCCCGAATCAGGTGACCAAGATGAGATGCCTGTTACGATGTTAACTTTGGTGTGCAGGCACCCTGAAGGTAAAGGCCCAGTCCGTCTGCGGGCACATCCTGTTTTGCGTAAAACTCTGTGTAGAAGTCAGGGAAGGCTACGACAATCTCATGATCGTCAGTATGTTCCAAACCATTGCGGTCCAGAATAGCCCGGATCCCAGCGACCTGTCTCTGCGCCTGTAGTATGTTGGCCAAGAGGTGGCCACACCTGTCCCCGCCAATATAATAAAAATGGCAAAGTTGGAGGTCAGAGTATTCCATCTTGTCCAGGTCAATTTCAGCTATTTGTGTCCAGGAGGCCTCTAGTTGTCACCATACCCGGGTGCACCTGTAAGCTTGTGAATCCATTCAAGTTCCTCAACATGTCGGGACAGGTGCTCCCTCTTGTCCTTGTGGATCTTATTGCCTACTGCAGAAATCACTATTAGTTCGCCCTGGACCACTGCCATTAGCATTTCCCACAACATTAAGATTGAAACATCTGCACTGTTGTTAATTGCCAGGAAGTCCTCTAGGACTTTATTAATTTGTTTAACAACTGTCAGGCGGTGTGAGAGTGTTTCTCTCAGCCGCCAGGTCCTAGTTATAAGCAGAACCAGCGGAAAGGTCAGGGTAAAGGAAACCGCTGCATGATCAGACAGAAAACTAGGTTCTATCTTCAAATCCAAGGTCATAGATTGGATGCCGGGTGTGCCTAAGAAGTGATCTAATCAGGTGTACATCTTATGTGCGTGTGAGTAGAATGTATAGTCCTGTGTTTGTGGGTGTAGCTTGCCGCAAATGTCACCTAGACCCATTTCTCCCAGCCAGAGGGAAAGAGAGTCGCCCCTGTTTGACCGTAGCACTGGGCATATCTGTCCATGTCATTATCAAAAACCAGGTTGAAGTCACCCCCTAAGAGCAGCAATCAGTCCTGTGTTGTCATCACCTCAGCCACTGTGCGATGTATAGAGCGCTCCTGACCCTTATAAGGAGCATAGATAGTCCCTAACCTAAAGGTGTGTGAACCCATGAACACAGAATAAGCTAATAATCTACGCTCATTTCAGCCTGTTTAGAGCCTATTTTCCCTCTAACAGAACTGGATACCAGAATTGCTACTCCTGTTTTTTGTGGATTTGGAGAAAAAGAATTGATGTGGGAAGGCTTTGAAGTGCAATCTATACCAATCAGCAGCCAACAGTTGGGTTTCTTGGAGGACGCAAATATGGGCTCCGAGTGTTCAAAGACCCCTCTCTCCACCCCCGCCCCGTCCACCCACCTTAGTGTAAAGTGTGACAACATTACGGCCATGTCTTCTCTGCTCCAACGAGGTCTCTAACACAGTTTGCTGTTCTTTATCTATGGTCACTGGGTCAGGATGGAGTCTCACTAGAGACGCTCTGGCGCCCCTCCATCGGGAATGCTTGCAGTTTCTTCTCTCATGCTAGTGAGTTCGGGACGGCTCCGAGGCAGCCTCAATGCCCAGCAGCCGACAGGTTTCAAGAGATCAAAGCTTGTGGAGTGTTAAGTTCAGCTGAAAGACAATCTGGAAAAGCTGCCCCCACAAATATGATATGCCTGCATATCGGAGATGGGCGGTCACTGGGCAGAAGTCCCTGGGTTTCTGGAGAGTAGAGGCAGCCAGGCCCTGGTAAAGCATTAGCTGAGAACCCCAGAACTGGAATGGGCAAGGATCCTGAGCCTTGCAGAGGATGCGCTTCTTAAGTGGGAAAGTCATGGACGCATGTCAAAATGTTTGCAGGGGGCCATGTTTGGTCTCTTAGGGCTGACTCTGTGTTCTGTCCAGCTTTATTTCTGTTTCCGAATATACCTCCAGAATCGAGCAGAAGAGCTCCATGACATATTGAATTATGTCGACCCCCTCTGCCCCGGTAAGTACACCTTTGATGCAAATTCGATTGCACAGTGATCTGTTCTCCAAATCTTCAGCAAGCACCTGGAGGTCCAGCTAATGGTCCTGGAGCCGCAGGACCACCTACTGCAACTGTTCAATCTCTTCCTCGTGACTGGGTTCATGGTCCTCCACCCAAGATGTAAGTGCCTTGGCAAATCCCCTTGACATCGTTTGAGAGGTATTTTCTGAGAGTCTGGACGTCACCCCGGAGGGAAGCGAAGAGAGCCTCCAAGAATGGGCGAGTTACCGGTCATCTGTTCCCTTGGCATCTGACGTGATGTCCAATCCCAGAGATGACAAGGGACCCCCAGAATGCCAGCTGGCAGGTATAATCCTTTTTCTCTCATCCGGTAGTCATAGCCCCACAGCCACTACTACACATCACCAGAGGTGAAGGAAAGGCTCACCGCACCCTCAAGTGCCGGGGGCTCTCTCAGCACTGGGATCCAGGTCCACCAAGGAGGTTTGAAACTTCAGAGCCTCAGTTGCTGTGGAATTGCTTGTTCAATGGGATTAGCAGAGTGGGAATCTGTCAAGGGCCATCGTGGCTCTGAGATAGCAGGCCTGTCTGTGATGTTTATTGTGTGGTGGACCCCAGAGGCGCTATTGTCAAGCTGGCTCAGCTTCAAAGGCCACCCTCACCTCTTTGCATGGGTACTTGTCTCTCAACAGGGCACAAGGCCACCCAAGAGGGTCCAATCAATGTTCTCAGCCTTGGGCCCCCAATCGCGAACCCTCGCCAGACGAATGCCCAAGGCCGTGCTGCTGGGAGGAGGCACATAGTATAGAGCCTTCAAGTCCAGGCCCAGGAACCCCAGATGTTTAATCGCACTGGGTGATGCCAGCACTGTAAACGGGTTTCCAGACCAAGCCCCTGAGGTCACAAGCAGAACCAAGCTCAGGTCAAGGGGACACCACCTAGGATCCACACCAGGCCAGGGTACCCACTAGCGGGCCAGTTCTTGGGGCCCTCAAAACTCACCTCAGTGTAGCCCCTCTAAGTGGGGCCTTCAGGCAGCCCCCAGCATGGCAGGACATCAGGGACATCTTATCAGTCCAAGCCGAAGCTCCAAGCCGTCCCTGTCCATTGCAGAAAAAAGGCTGGCATCGGGCACCCCCAGGCCACCATTGGAGCGCAGTCACCAAAGGAGCTATATTCTAGGGCCCCTGGCTGCCACAGCAGCTGAACTCAGGTCCAGCACTGCAGGAGCTATGTGTACTGGCACAGCCCATTCCCGACACTTCCAAGGCCTTGGAGACAGGCGTCAGCAATACCTCTCCAACCTTCTGGCCTGCGGGGGTGGAGGAGCATGTCCAGAGGTGGCCGTCGGGACCACCAAGTTCCTGCAGTGTTCACTGCCTTCCAGCTCCTCTATGTAGCGGGGGCATCGCCCGAGTCGCTCCAGCAATTGGGCCGTGTAGTGAAGTTGGGTCTCTCTCCACTAAGTCCGGCTGCAGCTGGACTGCACCTGTGCAATTTTGCTGCTGGCCCCTTCTCTCCACGCAGCTGGCACCAAGCCTCCTAAACACGAAACTCCGGGTCTCACATGAACTTTGCTGGTGCTCAGCGTCTCCCTCGACTGGTGTCCGCAAATCGAAAGGTGCAAAATCCCGGTCAGTAGGCGGCTGTGTCAGGTGTAATGGCAGCAGGGATGGAGAGACTCAGGAATGCATCTTACCCATTCGCTATCTTGGCCAAACCCTGAAATTTAGTTTTCTTAAATAAAAAAGAAACGTGTTTGGTGAAGGCTTCCATCAGGGATGGCCCTAATGGTGGTTCCTGCAAATGCTTTATAAATTACCTCCAGCTTGGCAGTGATTGGGTCCATAATATATTATCACATTTATACTGTTTTAATCATTATTCACACCTTAGTATTGTAATTAAGAATTAATCACAGTAATGATAAACAAGAGACATAAGGATAATTTAATATTATGCTGCTGTAGAAACATCTCAAGTACTGATTCACTTGTAACGGCATAAATCACTATATATGTAGTAACATACACTATATTATCTATTAAAAGTAATTTAAACTATCAGAAAATACTTATAAATGCATACCATATTCAGTGCAGGGGTGCCCTCACACCCAGGTACTCTGCACCCAGCCTTCAGGGTTGGAAGGCCTGACGTATGGGTGACCTATAAGTGACCTGGTGCAGTGTAAATGACAGTGAAAGGGTGCATGCACCATTTCCCTTAGGCTGCAATGGCAGTCCTGTAGAAGCCTTTGCAATGGGCTTCCTATGGGTGGCAAAAGAAATGCTGCAGCCCATAGGGATCCCCTGGAACCTCAGTGCCCTGGGTACCTAGGTACCATGTACTAGGAACTTATATGGGGCAACCAGTATGGCAATTTTGGGTGAAATACTGGGTTACGATTATGCAGTGACAAAACTTTGAGGAGAGAGAGCATAGGCACTGGGGTCCTGGTTAACAGGACCCTAGTGACACAGTCAAACACACTAACATCAAGCAGAAATAGGAGGCAAAATGCCAGAAAGAGGATACTTTCCAACAGTTTTAGTTTTCAGAGAAATGACGATCGGTGCACATGGCTATCACAGCCCCCTGAGCATCTAGGCCGATAGAGGTATCATTGGAAAAGGGGGACTCACCCCTTTCCAATAGTACCCTTTCCTAGTGGATCCCTGCTCAGGGATCACCACAGGAGGGTGATCCCAAAGCAGGAATCCAGGGCACTAGGCACTAGGGAGGGGGGAGCAGCTCCTTGGACAAGGAATTTCACTAGGTTTCAAGGTTTACAAATTGTATAGGTTGGCTAGGTTTCCCAAGGTGGCAGCTGAGCTAGGGTGCAATATCTAGAACTATGCATATCGGAAAAAGAACATCTATTTTCACTGGAAAAATGTGCTCCATCCATATTGCATTTTCGTCCATTGCCTGTCGCAGGCAGCAGGTCTACTCACAGAAGTGAGGGACCATTTGTATTGAGAGACTTGGGGGAATACCAGGTGGAAGGAAGTTAGTGGCTCCCCACAATTTCCAGCTCTTTCATACAGAGAAATGTGGGGAAACTGTGTTTTTTTAGTCAAAGTTTGATGTTTGCATGGAATTCTGGGTACAAAAAGGTGGTGAGAGCCGCGCATGTCAGCCCACCCTGGATACCCCTAGGTGTTTTAAAAAATTTACAGGTTGACTCAGTTTCCCTAGGAGCCAGCTGAGCTAGGGTCTGAAGTCTAGAGCTACCCACATTGGAAAAAGAGGGCCTGTTTTTATTTGAAAAATGTGCTGCGTCCATGTTGTATTTTCATCTGTTTCCTGTCAAAGCACTCAGTCTACCCACACACGTGAGGTATCATTTTTATTAAGAGACATGGGGGAATGCCAGGTTGGAGGAAGTCTGTGGCTCCCTGCAGATTCCCAAACTTTCCATCACAGAAATGTGAGGGAAATGTGCTTTTTGTCAAAGTTTGAGGTTTGCAAGGGATCCTTGGTAAAAACAATGTGCCAAGCAAGTCAGCCCACCTTGGTTACTCCCATGGGTCTTGTTTTCAAAATGTACAGCTTGGCTAGGTTTCCCTAGGTCCCTGCTGAGCTGGGATCCAAAACCTAAAGCTATCCACATCGGAAAAAGGGGGTCAGTTTTCATTGGAAGAACGTGCTATGTCCATGTTGCATTTTGGGTTGTTTTCTTTTTGTGAGCAATAGGCCTACCCACACAAGTGAGGTACCGTTTTTATCGTGAGACTTGTAGAGACATAGAATAGTAGAACATTTGTTATTACCAATTGGATTTCACTGATTTATGCCTTTCAAATGTAAGCCAATGTACAAGAAAGATTACATTTTTAAACATACCCTCCAAATCATACAATAGTACAGGTCCCTTCAGATTCAGATAAGTAGAAATAACCACTGCTCCTAAACTCCATATCATGTGCTCATTTCAGAAATACAGGTTTCCTTGTTACCCGTTTTCACTCTGCCTATTTTTCTATAAGATTTGGTCTATACCTAGTACTCAATGAAACTCCTTTGTGTGTTGTGGCTAAGTTGTTAGTACTGGGCAGCTTGGGTTCTTTTGTCGATCAGCCAATGTGACAAAAAGTTACAGATGAAAATGTTGTCACAAAGGCCTGTTTTTCCTACTAATTTCCAATATTTCTTTATTTTTACTGTTATTTTCCTTCAGAAAACCTTGAAGCATCTATACATATGACCCACTGATGAATTTGGAATTTTGTCTACTTTTGAGAAATCTATAGCTTTTCTAGATCACCCATGGGTTTTACACTGGCTTCCACCACAAGATGGAAGTAGGTTGAGCGCAGAAAAAGTAGGGAAAATAGGCTGCCTCTTGGAAAAATGTCAAAACTGTGGTGCAATATTACGTTTTTCATTCAGCTTTGCATGTTCCTGAAAGTTCAAACTGTTTATGAATGCCACTTTTTTGAAGAAAAAAACAGACACTTTTGTCTGGATTGCTTTTTCCCTTTTTTTTTTTTTTTAAACCTCAAATGCTTGCTATAATTTGCCTATTTCCTCAGTCCCCTCCAGGGAAATTCACAGACCCTGGCTATCTTTAGAATACCCACTATGTTTGGGAAAAAAAGGACATATTTTGGCAGGGATAGCTTATGAGGACAAAAAGGTATAGAGCACTAAGTGCAAACTACTCCAAATAGCCAAAAAAAGGCTCAGCGCTTAGACCTAGCAGCGAAAGAATTTAACAAACAAACACACTATGATCCCCAAAGGAGAAAATTATATCAGTTGTCCTTTCTGCAGGAAAGGAAACCTTCATTGTATTGAGGGGCACAGCCAAAAAACAGAACATATGAGTTGCGTATATTGCCTGTGGTAACTGATAAACATGGAAAAGATCTTAATGGCACTGGATCAGAGTGATGGTTTGTAGAAAAGTACCATCTTTCTTGGCATGTTACCTCCTGTTGAGGTCATTAAGAGGGGCAACAATGGAGCCATAGTTCTTAATGAGCCTCCTGTAATACCCAGTGAGACCTAAGAAGGCTCTGACCTGGGTCTGTGTAGTAGGGTGAGCCCAGTCCATAATGGTCTGAATCTTCCACTGTAGTGGTTCAATCTGTTCTCCCCCTACCAGATGGCCCAGATAAACCACTTTCCCATGCCCTATCTGGCACTTTCAAGCCCTGATAGTTAGGCCTGCCTTTTGCAGGGCCCCCAAAACTTTCCAGAGGTGGACCAGGTGTTTATCCCAGGTGGAGCTAAATACAGCAATATCATCTACGTATGCTGCACTGAAAGCTTCCCAACCTTGGAGGACTGTTTTCACCAGCCTCGGAAAAGTGGCAGGTGGATTTTTCAAACCAAAGGGCATAACAGTGAATTGATAATGCCCTCCTATGGTAGAAAATGCAGTTTTTGCTTCAGCATCCTCTGACAATTTGATCTGCCAATACCCTGCAGTCAAGTCAAAGGTGCTTAGATACTTGGCAGATGACAGTGTATCTATTAGCTCATCTGCCCTGGGTATAGGGTGAGCATCAGTTTTGGTTAAAGTATTAAGACCCCTATAGTCAACACAAAACCGCATTTCTCTCTTTCCTTCTTTGCTATGCAGTTTGGGGATAAGCACCCCTGGGCTGGCCCAGGGGCTATCGGAAGCCTCAACAACTCCTAGATCTAACATTTTCTGGACCTCAGTTTTTATGCAATCTCTGACATGGTCAGGCTGCCTGTAAATGTTACTTTTGACAGGTAAACTGTCTCCAGTGTTTAATGGTATGTTCACACCAGGTAGTGGTACCAGGAATGAGAGAGAAGAGGTCAGAAAACTGTCCTAGGAGATTTTTGCAGTCTTCCTTCTGCTCAGCAGTAAGGCAGTCTGCCAGAACTACTCCTTCCACTATGCCATCAGCTTCAGTGTTGGAGAAGCGGTCAGGGAGAGGGTCACTCTCTTCCTCCTGCCCCCCATCTGTGGCCATGAGCAGGGTTAAGTCAGCCTTGTCATAGTAAGGTTTCAGGAGATTGACATGAAGCTCCCTCAGGGGGGCTTCTGGCAGTGCCCAGGTCCACCAGATAGGTAACCTCACCTTTCTTTTCCACAATTAGATGGGGTCCACTCCATTTGTCCTGGAGTGCTCTTGGGGCCACAGGCTCTAATACCAACACCTTCTGTCCTGGGTGGTACTGGGTCAGGAGAGCCGTCTGGTCATGCCACTGCTTTTGGAGCTCTTGGCTTGCCTGATATTTTCAGTGACCTTTTTCATTTACTCAGCCATTCTAGATCTTAGGCCAAGTACATAGTCCACAATGACTTGCTTTGGAGGTTTAAAAGGTTGTTCCCAACCCTCCTTAACAAGAGCAAGGGGACCTCTAACAGGGTGACCAAAGAGGAGCTCAAAGGGACTGTAGCCCATGCTTTTTTGGGGTACCTCCCTGTAGGCGAAAAGGAGGCATGGCAAGAGGACATCCCATCTCCTTCTGAGTTTTTCAGAGAGTCTCATGATCATGCCTTTGAGAGTTTTATTAAACCTTTCAACCAATCCATTTGTTTGTGGATAATAAGGGGTGGTGAACCTGTAGGTAACACTACACTCCTTCCACATTGCCTTGAGGTATGCTGACATGAAGTTACTACCTCTGTCTGATACAACTTCCTTAGGGAAACCCACCCTGGAAAAGATTCCCACGAGGGCCTTTGCCACTGCAGGTGGTGTAGTGGTCCTTAAGGGGATAGCTTCTGGGTACCTTGTGGCATGGTCCACCACCACAAGGGTGAATCTATTGCCAGAAGCTGTTGGAGGGTCAAGGGGGCCAACAATGTCAACCCCTACCCTTTCAAAGGGCACCACAACCTCTGGTGGTGGACTTAAGGGGGCCTTTGGGGCGCCACCAGTCTTGCCACTGGCGTGGCAGGTGACACAGGAGCGAAAAAACTCCTTTGTGTCTTCTGACATACGGGGCCAGTGAAAATGTGGAATAAGTCTGTCCCATGTTTTACTCTGGCCTAAATGCCCAGCCAAGGGAATGTCATGAGCAAGAGTTAGGAGGAATTCCCTGTACCGAAGGGGGATGGCCTTCATGGTGGCACCAGGTTAGGGTCCCTTGCTTCAGTATAGAGGAGCGTATTCTCCCAGTAAACCCTGTGGCTGTCATTGACATCCACAATCTGCTGTTTGACAGCTTACTGTCTGAGACCCTCCAGTGTGGGACAGGTTTGCTGTGCCATATTCAGCTCTTCCCTGGCAGGCCCCCCTGCACCTAAAATTTGTATCAGCTTCCAGCTCCTCTGGTGTAGGTTCTGCACAGGGAGAGGATTCCTCTTCCTCAAAAGGGGAATCATCTGTGGAGGGAGCGATAGTGGGCAAGGGTTTGCCCTTCTTACGCCTAGTTTTTGGGGGCACTTGGTCCATTATTCCAGGATCCAAGTTTCCCTGTCCTCTTTGCTTCTTGGCCTGAGCCCTAGTAAGAGCAAATATATACCCAGGAATACCAAGCATTGCTGCATGGGCCTCCAACTCCACTTCATCCAAGCTGAAGTCTCCAAATCATTGCCTAGCAGACATTCTATAGGTAAATCAGTGGCTACCACAACTTTCTTTGGACCAGTAACACCCCCCAGTTGAGATTCATAACAGCCATGGGGTGGCTAACAGTGTTGCTATGGGCGTCTGTCACTTGGTAGTGGTGACCAAGTAGGTGCTTCTCAGGGGCAACCAGTTTCTCTATCAACATTGTGACACTGGCACCTGTCCCTGTAGGCCTCAACCTGAACACCATTAATCAGGGGTAGTTGCTTGTACTTATCCATATTAAGGGGACAAGCAACTAAGGTGGCAAGGTCAGTGCCACTATCAGAGACTAAAACAGCCCAGTGATCTCCCTAACTATACCAACCCCAACTACATTATCAGTGGTGAGCCCACCTACACCCTTTGAATGGCTATTAGTAGTGTTCTTCCCACTACCACAGCTATTACTAGGTGCACTAGAGTTTGCAGTAGGGGTTGTGGTGGTGGGAGGTTTGGTGTTTCTTTTTGGACAATGAGAATCAGTTGCCCAATGACCTTTGGCTTTACACAAATAACACCATGGTTTCTTATTATTGTGAGAAGAGGATTTGGACCTACCACCCCCAGAGGAGTTTTGTGGGCCTGATGAAGACTCTTATGATTTTTTTACACTTTTCCCCACCCTGGTCATGTGAATTACCATCCTTCTTCTTGCTGTCCTTGTCACCCCCTGTATGAACTTTTCTGTTCACCCTTGTTCTGTCCTATTTATCTGCCTTCTTTCCCAGTTCTTGGGGAGAGGTCAGATCTGAGTTCACAAGATACTGATACAACACGTCAGACACACAATTATTCAATATAGGCTTTCTCAGAATTAAGTTATATAGGCTTTCATAGTCAGTCACCTTAATGCCATTCAATCAACCTTCTAGATCTGATCTAGATCTGGTTGACTACTGGCAGGGCCGGGGACCGCAGATGCACCGCCAACAGGCTGGCGGTGCATCCATGGGCATTCTGACCGCGGCGGTACAGCCGCGGTCAGAAGCGGAAAACCGGCGGTGTCCCGCCGGTTTCCCGCTGCCCTGGGGAATCCTCCATGCCGGCGCTGCAGGCAGCGCCGCCATGGGGATTCAGACCCCCTTACCGCCAGCCTGGTTAACGCCAGAACCTGGCTGGCGGTAACGGGTGTCGTGGGGCCCCTGGGGGCCCCTGCAGTGCCCATGCCAATGGCATGGGCACTGCAGGGGCCCCCTAACAGGGCCCCACTAAGATTTTCAGTGTCTGCATAGCAGACACTGAAAATCGCGACGGGTGCCACTGCACCCGTCGCACGCCTTCAACTCCGCCGGCTCCATTCGGAGCCGGCTTCCTCGTTGAAGGCGCTTTCCCGCTGGGCTGGCGGGCGGCCTTCTGGCGGTCGCCCGCCAGCCCAGCGGGAAAGCCAGAATGGCTGCCGCGGTCATTCGGCGGCTCCCACCGGCCCTGCGGTTACCGCGGCCGGCGGGAGTCAGAATGACCCCCTTAGTGACGAAACCCAACCTGCATTCATCTACTCGATGTGGGACATCTGCTGCACCAAGCAGGACCCTACAGCTGTTTTCTCTGGTCCATTTCTGACATTTTCTTCCAACCAGGGGTTTTACTTTTGCACCTTCATCCGGGTTAGCAGAGGCTCCTGTTCTTCCTAGACTCTTCAGCGACTCTTGGACTCTCCACAGGTATTCAGGTCCAGGAATCCATCATTGGTGTCTTGCAGTCTTGCTTGGTTTTTGCATTATTCTTTATCACAACTTCTAGTGTGTTTTAGAAAACTTGCTGCACTTTACTTCTGCTTTCCTGGGCTCTGGGGTGGGGTATTTTACTTACCTTTGGTGTTCTCTTCCAGTCCCAGCGCCCCTCTACACACTACACTTGCCTAGGTGGGGAACTGACATTCGCATTCCACTGTTTTAGCATATGGTTTGTGTTACCTCTGGGCCCATTGCAACCTATTGTGATTTTCACTATTTGCACTATTTTATGACTGTTTACTTACCTTATTTTGGTGTCTAGTGTATATATTGTGTATAATGCTTACCTCCTTAAGGAGTATTGCCTCTAAGATATTTTGGGCCTTGTGTCATAAAGTACCTTTATTTTTGGTACCACTGAGTATCGTCTTTTATTGTGTATAAGTACTGTGTAACTATAGTGGTATTGCAGGAGCTTTGCGTGTCTCCTAATTCAGTCTTGGCTGCTCTGCCTGCAGCTACCTCTAGAGAGCCTGGCTTCTAGACACTGACTACATTTCACTGATAAGGGATAACTGGACCTGGAATAGGGTGTAAGTACCATTGGTACCCACTACAAACCAGGCCAGCCTCCTACATGGTTACTCTAATGATAGTTGGGTCCCATGTAAACATATTCTAGAAAGTTATTTTTTAGAGAGCTGTCCTGCCCCAAGCCTTTAAGAGTCCTAGCAAAATGGATTGTGAGTCACATTAGAGCCAAGGCATCAAAGTCAGTTAGAATCATAAAACCTTTCTAGGAAAGTTATTTTTTAGAGATCTGTCCGGCATCAAGCATCTAAGATTCCTCCCAAAATGGATTGTGAGGCGCATTAGAACCAAGACATCAAGTCCGATTTTTTACTTTAATGGGGCGGGACAACTGCTGCCAGAGCAGAGAAAATCGCTAATGGCTCATGACTGATGAACTGTGGGTAGGGAGCGAGATACATACCAGCCCAAGAAGACCAGCTGGGGAGGTTACAAGGACTTTATTAAATGGAAAGGGGTAGGGGTGAAGCCTTTGCATTTATAGGTTAGTGTATTCAGAGGCCTCAGGAGGGAATAGCCATTTTTCTTTCCAACTCTTTATTTTACTCCAAGGTAGGCAGTTGGGAGCCAGCCCAGTGAAAGGAGAGCTGGTACCAGATTATGTTAGGTACTGCCTTGGAGGAGGGGATACACAATCTCCCTCCAAGGGTAGAAGGCATGTCCCATCTTTCATTCCCCTTATGTGCAATATGGGATAGATAGCAGTAATGCAAACAGGATGAGTTGAAGAAGTGAGTAGATTTGTCCTTGGGAACATTTTTCACATTGGTTAAGGACTGTTCAGCAGTAGCTGGTAAATATACAAAGCTGGCTCCTAAATCATAGCTTATAGGAAAACCTTTTTCATCTGTGGAAAAAGAAGACAGACTGTACGTGCTGTTTAGGAAGTGCAACAAGATCTGACAGGCTGGACCGGTTCCCACTTGTTCAGAGGACAAAGAAGTGGATTCCAAGGCTCAGCTGGCTGACCTGCCTTTGAGGCTACGCAGACACAAGAAGCTGCAAGAGGTCTTTTTCCTGGAGTGACCAGTTACAACTAGAAGGGGGCTGGGCCGTACTGGTGTCCTCTACTGGAGTAAGTTCTGACCCTAAGTGTTGTAATTGAGGTCCTGTAAGGCTCTTTAGAAATATCTGAAAAATGTGCTTTTAGAAAAATGTTGGACTTCCAATGTGCCGGAGGACCGGGACCAACCACCCACATCAATTCACTCAAAGCAAGACCTCACTGAGCAAGAACATCAAGTTGGCTGCACTTCGATCTTTTTATTACAAGAAAAAAGAGTTCAGAGAACTTTTTGGAAAGCCTATCGGACATTGAGGCAACCTTCCTAGATAGAGCCTGCAGCCTTGCCTCATTGGGGGATTCGGAGCTTAAAGAAGAGAGCAAGTTCAAACAATAACATTTTGAATTGGTGAAGGTATGAAGAATCGAGAGCTGGTGGGCTGCCTTCCTTGGGTATGAAAAATGACCTTCTACCGCTTCTACCTTTTTCTGTCCTAGCTAACAGTTTCAGTGGGACCTCATTCAACGACTGTCTGGCAATGACAGAACTTTGTTGGCTATAGTCTGCAATCTTGCCCTGCCAAAGGCTTTCAGATTAGATTTTAGAGACTTAGGCCCGTATTTATACTTTTTTTGCGCCGCATTTGCGTAGTTTTTTGATGCAAAAACGGCGCAAACTTGCAAAATACCATTGTATTTTGTAGGTTTGCACCGTTTTGCGCCAAAAAGCGGCGCAAATGCGGCGCTAAAAAAAGTATAAATACGGGCCTTAGAGTCTCATTTATATCCTGGTTGACAGCATATGGTCTTGTCAGAGCAAATGAGTAAATTACTCAGACTCCCTACTGGGGGTGTATCCTGCCCTGAATATGCATGGGTGTAATGCGCTCTGACAAACAGCTTGTGCCCTGAAAATGTGGGAATTTTGGCATCTAGAACTGGTCCAGTGTAAAGGCCTGAAGCCAGATTTTGGCACCTGATGTGGCTCAAACATGCAGACTATAGATGCTACACTTTAACTCCTGAACATCGCCTGTCGTATTTAAGCTTGTCAAATAGGCCGGCTTTAAAATCACCAACTTGAGTCACTGTACAGGCAATAAAAGATTTTTGTGGTAAAACCAGGGAGCTTTCACATTTGAAATTATTTGGTTGACTTTCTTGTGATGTTGTGTGTTACACCATGGAGGTTGCCACTGTGACAGAGATTCCGCTGGAAGAGCTCCTTCCTGGAAAGTTCCAGGGTGATCCGTGGGGAACGAGAATTGGGGGGTCCAAAAACACATTTTAACCAAGCAATTTCCCATAGGGATTTTAGAAAGTGATACAGAAAACATGACTGACTAGAATTACACTGCCAGAAAGCTAGTACTCAGTAAGTGTACTTTATGTGATTTGGTCGAAAGCCCTACTCCTGTGGTTCTGTAAAGTAAAACATAGAGCAATTTGATTGGTTGAGAAGGCTTTTTTTCCTGTTTGCTTCCTCAGTGACATAGGACCAAAGTTGTCCTGCTGTACACAGTGGTCTGATTGGCTGGCTGCAAAATCCACAGAATTGTTGCAGTGGTAATTTCAGAATTCGGGAATGAGGTCCCTTTGTCCTGAAATTGTTTTCATAAAACATATAAGCCGAAGGAGTAGACGTACCCTGGCACTTTTAGGGTGGGTCCCAGAGAGACCCTCGAAGGTTGAAATAAGCCTAGATGGTCAAAAGGAAAAAAGACCCCTCGTCAAATCAGATTGCTCATTTTTTTTAATGTTAAATTCTATTGATGAAATCGCTGATGATATTAGCCAATGATTGTGTCACTGTGCTACATGCTTTATGAGCTGGGAGTAATTAAACAAGTTAAAAATGAAAACCATCTTTAGAGTAATTAGCAGATAATGGCTATTACTTTCACTATTGTGCAACCGAGACTGCATATGTGTCAGCTCGCCCACATTTTGTGGATGTCACCCACTTTGCCTTGTATTCTCCCACCAAAGAAAAAATAGCCTCTATAGATTTTAAGAGTTTACATGATTTTTTTTAATAGTTTGACCACCAGTGAAAAAGCGTTTGTTCTTTGAATTCACTTGAATTCTAACACCCACTGAAACAAATAAGAAGTCTCACAATCTATAGTGAAAGGTTGACATATTCATAATTCAACGATGTCAACTTCTGCAAGCTGCAATAGACAACCATCTGTTATTTTGTAAGATATACTACACATCTTACTTAGTTGAGATTTGCAAATAAGTTAAGATTCATCCTTAAAAGCACTGTCTAAGTAAAACCATGTGCAAGTGGTCACCCCTGTATGGTACATTCTTTAATAATGTGCAACTACTCAAATCCTTGTGGGAAGGTTCTCAGCTAAACATGAATACCTTACAGACGTTCAATTAACATATAATTTGTCTTCAATTCTGTATGACAACTTTATTTATTTATAATGGTTTATGGCCAGACATGTACAGATGGATAATCTTTTATGACAACAAACGTTGACGTTTCTCACAGATTTCTAGCAACAAGCTATGCTGTTAGGGCAGAACCTACTTTCAAATATGCCTTTGCAACCCACATCAGGTTGATTCAAACTTTACTAATACATTTACTAGAGCTTGTTTAGGATAACAGTTTTTGGATTTCAGACCCCCGGCACTAAGGATTCAGTCACTGTACCAATCTGAATCGGAAACCATTTGTACTGCAACCAATACACAACCCACTGAGCAATGTTTCAGTAAGATGTGTTTCTGGTAATGATCAGTCTCATAAGACAAGACAGGGACTCTTTGGAGGAAACTCAATCCTTTTTCATTAATGAATCCCACGGTTAATGAGCACTAAAAAATAGAATGTTTGTATGGAAATGTTTCTTTTTGCATGATTAACCCCAAATATTTGGACTGATGGTGATGGTTTTTCAACTCTGAAAGTGCACTGGGACTTGCCATTCAGGCCCCGGTGCCAGTGCTCTGACCCTTAAAAGTATGTGTTCAATTGGTTTACACTAAATTGGCATATGTTAACTTACTTATAAATCCCCAGTGTATGGTACCTGGTGGACTGAAGCACTAGTTGTGCCACGACTAGTGTGGCAAAGTAAAACATGACCCCCAGGCTGCCACTGACTGATATGGTGGTCTTTAACGGCTAACTGGACTTTGCTATTTCAGCCCCGAGCAAAGCACAAGCCTTTTTTTTTTATATTTACAAGTCACCCCCAAGGGAGACTGTACACACCCTAAAAGGCAGAGTACATTATATTAAAAAGAAGGACATGTGCTTTGATGACTTTACATGTCCTGGCAGTAAAAGCACTGCATTATCAATTTTAAGTGTAGTAAGGCTAGTAGCCCCATTCGTGAGTAAGGAATTGACACCCTGGGAACTCAGGAGTGCTAACTTCCAGACTGGACTACTAAATCTGATACTTTAAGATATCAAAAGAATCGCTGCATTCACCCCAACCTGTTGCCTGAGTGAAACTTAATGTAACTTATAAATAGCAACTTTAGAAGGTTGCCAATTTAGTGCCCATATTTTCCAGTGCGTGCTTCCAGTTGCAAACTGCTACTACCCTCGATACTCTCAGGAATGTGCATTTCAAAATATGTAATTTAAAGGCCAAAATGAGTGCATAAAATATGAATTGTAACTCCCCTATTCATAATAAAAACAATAAAGGTGAGAGAAAATAAATCAATACTGTTAACAGCAGGACATATTTGTGAGAACTTAGCCTCTTTCTAGCATTGTTACCCCTACTTTTGGCCTGTTTGTGAGTGTATGTCAGTGTGTTTTTACTGTCTCACTGGGATCCTGCTAGCCAGGACCTCAGTGCTCATAGTGAAAACCCTATTTGTCAGTGTGTTTTGCCTGTCACACTGGGATCCTGCTAGCCAGAACCCCAGTGCTCATAACTGTGGTCTAAGTGTGTGTTGTCAGTAGTGCTTAACGGTGTCACTGAAGTTCTGCTAACCAGAACTTCAGGGTTTATGCTCTATCTGCTTCCAAATTAGTCACTATAGTTTATTGACTTCATTTACCAATTCCAAGTGGCACACTGGACCCCCTTATAAGTCCCTAGTATATGCCACCCATAAGGAGCTCAGACAAACCCTTTCACAGGACTGCCACTACAGCCTGCGTGAAGTAGTGCACACACTATCTAACAGCCATTTTCACTGCACTTAAATAACTTATAAGTTACCTATATGTCTAACCTTCATTTACTGAAGGCTAGGTGCAAAGTTACTAAGTGTGAGAGCACCCTTGCACTAGCAAAGGTGTCCCCACGCTGTCCAGGGCTAAATCCCCGGACTTCGTGAGTGCGGGGACGCCATTACACGTGTGCACTACATATAGGTCAATACCCATATGTAGCTTCACAATGGTAACTCCGAATATGGCCATGTAAGGTGTCTAAGGTCATGGAATTGTCCCCCATTCCACATCTTGTATTGGGAAGAAAATTCCATGCATCCTGGGGCTCCACCATGGAACCCCAGTCCTGCCAAACCAGCTCTCTGAGGCATGCACTGCAGCTACAGCTGCTGTCAGCTCACAGGCAGGGTTATGCCCTCTTGGGGTCTGAGCAGCTCAGTCAGAGGAAGGCATAACAAAGCATTTCCTTTGGGAGGTGGGTGTTACACCCTCTCCCTTTGGAAATAGGTGTTACAGGCTGGGAGGGGTAGCCTCCCAGAGCCCCTGGAAATGCTTTAAGGCCACAGATGGTGCCCTTCTTGCATATGCCAGTCTACACCAGTTCAGGGACACCCAGTCCCTGCTCTTGCACGAAACTGGACAAAGGAAAGGGGAGTGACCACTCCCCTGTCCATCACCACCCCAGGGGTGGTGCCCAGAGCTCCTCCAGTCTGTCCCTGGCATTAGCCATCTTGTTTTCCAAGGTGTGGGGACACACTGGAGTCCACTGAGTGGCCTGTGCCAGCAGATGACATCAGAGACCCCTCCCGATAGGTGCATACCTGGTTAGGTAGCCAAACCCCCTCTCAGGGCTGTTTAGGGTCTCTCCTGTGGGTTCCTCTTCAGATTCTGCTTGCAAGTTTCCATCAGGAATCCTCTGCAACCACGGTTTCATCCTCTGCCCTCGGATCAACCGCAGACTGCTCCAGGAACCGCTGTAACTGCAACAAAGTATCCAGAAGGGCTACTTTTCCTCTGCAACTTCAGCTCCAGCCAACAACTGCAACAGTTTCCACGGTGTGCACGCTCTTAGCACTCCCTGTCTTCACCCTGCACCAAAAGGACTGAAGAAATCTCCACTGGAGTGACGGAGTCACTTCCCTGCTCCAGCAGGCACCTTCTAAGACAACGACCGGTTCTCTTGGACTCCTCTCCTGGTGACAAGCGTGCTCCTTCGAACACAGGTGGTGGACCCCTTCGACACAGACTGTCCTAAGGTCCCTGCTGTCCAAATTTGGAAGAGGTAAGAGCTTGCCTTCCCCGTTTGCGACAGCTACCTCTATCAGCCTAAGCTGCTAGAACACTTCTACATTTCACTAATAAGGGATAAATGGACCTGGTATAAGGTGTAAGTACCCAAGGTACCCACTGCAAACCAGGCCAGCCTCCTACAATATTTTAAAAGAGTGACTGCATTTCTAATACTTCACGTCCTTGTTTGCTACTTCTAGGCACTATGCAAGGTACAGCAGATCTTTGCAGCCTATGTTTTAGTTTAAAAGGTAATGTGCACTGACTATATGATTCAGAACAACAGGACTTGTTTTTCCTGAATAGCAATTCTGCTCTTTCTGTTATAGAGCAGCCATCTATATCAAAGAACAAACACAACCACTCAGGCAGCCAGTGAAGACTACTTGCAGTCCCACTGCAACCTTTGATTAAAGTGGATGAAGTTGTGGTCATCCTGTTGTGAAAGCACTTGCATGGATTCCCTCTCTAACTTCGTGTGCTCTGCATGTTCTTTTATAATTCCTAATCAGAGGCTTGTTGACAAGTGTTAGAATCAATATACAAAAGTGCAATGCCCTTTCAGCTATTTCATATCATTATACAATGCTCTTTGATCAAAAATAAAATGCAGCCTACGAACGCTAACCTTCTAGAAGTTCTGTGCATTTATAATGCATAATAATGCAATGCTTCAGCAGAAATTATTCAATAAAAAGAATATATTTGCAAAAGATTGATTATCATATTTGCATGATACAATCAAAGTGCAACACAACATGCTAAGAATGTGTAATTGATGAAATCATAGTTGATAATTTCTTGATCATTTGACTAACACAATTTCAAATTAAGAGGAGGGGAAAATCAGACAGTATTACTTTGTTTAAGAAGCAGTACTGATTGCACACAAATCTTTACTGATAGGTAAACCATGCACCATATGTCCTCTATCATGCACAGCCACACATGTATCTTTTACATACTGTATATCCATTATGTGCACCAACACATGTAATCACAGTAATTTTTGCCTATATAATAATTTACTAATAATTGTATTTTTAATCAGATGTGTGGGTTAATGGAGAAATGTGAATAAGCGTATCATGGATACTGTCATCAGCAATGTTATCAGCGGTTATTAATGTAATTTGAGAAGTCATCAGCACTGTCATCAATGACGCAATTTAACATTCTATGACTGATGTAATAATTAAAGTCATGAACAGTGGATTAAGGGAGATTAAGATATAGTTAGTTTACTAGACTATACCTGGCTAATTTTTAGTCTGTGAAGGTTTCTAAATGTTAGTAGTTCGCATCACATTCAGCCCCTCACTACTATGCCATGTTTGTGCTTTTTGTGATTTGGTGTAAATCTGTTCAGTAGTATTTTTGAGAAATTAAAGTTAAAAATGAATTGTATATTTTGGCAGTTGGGATCTCAAGAGTCCCTCAATCCTCTCACATGAGTGTAAAATAAAAAACAGAGCCTTTGATTGGTTGAGGTAGTTTTTCCCGGGAGCCTTCAAGCTCTTCTGGGAACGAGAAGCTCCAGTGAGTCCCACGTGAGAGAGCTCTCTGATTGGCTGCCTGTTCGAATGTTAGAAATGGCCACCATTACTGTTTACTGTGACAAATTGGAGGTGCCTTGGAAATTAAGTTAAAAAGCTATATAAGGGGGCAGCTGAAAGGTATGCTGTAACCCTAGAATTAGAGACGAGGTGTCTAAGGGATAACCACTATGAAGATAATAAATGTATATTGTTTTACCTCATTTTTATGATCTCATCCATTATCAGAGAGAAGGGTGTTAGTGGAGAGGACAGTCTCTCTCCACACACCCTACTAGGCCCAACCATCATCTGGAAGAGAGGTGTGAAAGGACATGCATGTCATTCTTCACACACTACTACACACACTCATCATCTGAGAGAGAGATCTTACAGGAAGGGTCAGTCCACCCAAATACTATACTGCGCACTCCCATCATTTGAGAGCGAGGTCTGATATGAGAGGGCAGTCCCTCCCCACACACTACTACACATACCTGTCACCTGAGAGAGGGGAGTGAAAGGAGGGGCAGCCCATCCACACACCAAAATTGCACAGCCATTGTCTGAGAGAGAGAGATCTGAAAGCAGATTATTACTACATTTAACTATAGTGTTACTTTAATATTTGTTTTTTTCAGTGAATATATATGTATGCATATATACATATACATATATGTATACACACACATATATATGTATATATATTTATATATATGTATGTATATATATATATATATATATATATACATATATATATATATATATTTATTTATTTTTCACTTAAAATAACAAAGGATACGTTATAGTTAGGCTCACATTTTCAATGTAACAAACCATAGAAATTCAACTGCTATAGAGAGAGTTATCTCAAGTAACTATAATTGGTTCCCTAAGATAACTATAAGTCACGCCCCTGCCAGACACAGTTTTATTGTCAGAAATTTTACTGCAAATATAACATTGATATTATCAATGATGTTATCAAAGATGTCCTGAGTGCCGTAATTTGTGTGGTAATTAGCAGTGCATGGCAAGGGTGCAAATTATAGTTACCTTAGTGTTGGTGGTTGGCCTGGCTGATAGTGGGTACCTGATAGTACTTACACCTTGTGCCAGGACCAGTTATCCCTTTTAGCAGATTAGTAATGTTCTAGCAGCTTAGGCTGATAGAGGTAGCTATAGCAGAGCAGCTTAGGCTGAACTAGGAGACGTGCAAAGCTCCTACTATACCACTTATATCATTTAGGTACTATAGCATAAGAAAGGCAATACTCAGAGGTACTAAAAATAAAGGTACTTTATTTTAGTGACAATGTGCCAAAAATATCTCAGAGGATATAGTCCCTTAGGAGTTAAGTAAAATACACAAAATATACAGACAAGCCAAAATCAGGTAAGTAACACAGTCAGAAAGTAGTGCAAATAGAATACAATAGGATGCAATGGGCCTAGGGGCAACACAAACCATATATTAAGAAAGTGGGATGCGAACCACGAATGGACCCCTAGGCTAGTGTAGTGTGTAGAGGGTCACTGGGAGTGTAAGAAAACAATAAGGGTGTCTAAGATACCCCACCCCAAGAACATGGAAAGTAGGAGTAAAGTTCTACTATTTCCCCAGAAACACACTAAGTTGTGATAGAGGATTTTGCAAAGACCACAGCAGACTGCAAAGCACTGAAGATGGATTCCTGGACCGGAGGACCTGCAAAGGAAGGGGACCAAGTCCAAGAGTCATGAAAGTGACCAGGGGTGGCAGGAGCCCAATAAACCCCAGATGAAGGTGCAAAATGGCTGCCTCTGGATGGAAGAAGCTGAAGATTCTGCAACAACGAAAGGTGATAGGAACTTCTCCTTTGTGCAGAAGATGTCCCACAGAGGGCTGGAGGGTGCAGAGTTGTTTCCTTGGCAAAATACCACAAATAAGCCTTGCTACCTGCAAGAGTTGTGGTTAAAGAAAAAGGGTGCTGCCTGGGCCCAGGAAGGACCAGGATGTCACCACTTGGGAGAGGAGACAGAGGGGGCCCTCAAGCAACGTAGAGAGCCTTCCACAAGAAGGTAGCACCCACAGAAGTACTTGAACACAGGTTCAAGAAGTCTGAACATGGCGGTCATCTCAACACTGCAAAAGAGGGTCCCATGACACCGGAGATCAACTCAGGGAGTTGGGCATCGCAGGACAGAGTGCTGGGGACCTAGACTTGGCTGTGCATGCAGGATTTTGTGGAAATGTGCACAGAAGCCCTTGTAGCTGCAGTTCACCCTGGTGCACAGGATTACTGTCTGGAGAGGGGAGGCAAGGACTTACCTCCTCCAAATTTCGACAGTTGGTCCACTGGACAGTCTGGGTCACTTGGGTCCACCACCTGTTTTCCAGGAACCATGCTCGTCAGGATGAGAGGGGACCCAGTGTACCAGTGACGTTGACGTTTGGTGCCTGCTGAAGCAGGGGGAAGATTCAGTTGACCCACAGGAGATTTCTTCGTGGCTTCCAGTGCAGGATGAAGGCAGGCAGCCCCCAAAGCATGCACCACCAGGAAACAGTCAAGAAAGCCGGCAGGATTAGGCGCTACAATGTTGCTGGTAGTCTTCTTTATACTTTGTTGCAGTTTGCAGGCATCCTGGAGCAGTCAGCGATTGATCCTTGGCAGAAGTCGAAGAGAGAGGTGCAGAGGAAGTCTGGTGAATTCATGCAAGTCGTTAACCGAGGAAAAGCCCACTGGAAATAACCTAAATAGCCCTCAGAGGAGGATTGGCCACCTAGTCAGGTAAGCACCTATCAGGAGGGGTCTCTGACGTAACCTGCTGGCACTGGCCAATTTGAGGCCTCCAAAGTGCCCTCACACCTCTGGATCCAAGATGGCAGAGGTTTGGGACAGGAGGAGCTCTGGGCATCACCCCTGGGGTGGTGATGGACAGGGGAGTGCCTTTCCTTTGTCCAGTTTCGTGCCAGAGCAGGGACTGGGGGTTCCCTGAACCGGTGTAGACTGGCTTATGCAAGGAGTGCACCATCTGTGCCCTTCAAAGCATTTCCAGAGGCTGGGAGAGGCTACCCCTCCCCAGCCCTTAACATCTATTTCCAAAGGGAGGGGGTGTAACACCCTCTCTCAGAGGACATTTTTTCTTCTGCCTTCCTGGGACTGGGCTGCCCAGATCCCAGGAGGGCAGAACCCTGTCTGTGAGGTAGCAGCAGCGGTAGCTGCAGAGAAAACCCCAGAGAGCTGGTTTGGCCATACCCGGGGTCCATAGTGGAGCCCCGGGGATGCATGGAATTGGCTCCGCAATACCAGATTTGGAATGGGGGGACAATTCCATGATCTTAGATATGTTACATGGCCATATTCGGAGTTACCATTGTGGAGCTACATATAGGTATTGACCTATATGTAGTGCACACGTGTAATGGTGTTCCCGCACTCACAAAGTCTAGGGAAATGGCCCTGAACTATGTGGGGGCACCTTTGCTAGTGCAGGGGTGCCCTCACACCTAGTAACTTTGCACCTAACCTTCAGCAAGAGAAGGTTAGACATATAAGTGACTTATAAGTTACTTGAGTGCAGTGAAAATGGCTGTGAAATAACATGTGCGTTATTTCACTCAGGCTGCAGTGGCAGTCCTGTGTAAAGATTTGTCTGAGCTCCCTATGGCTGGCAAAAGAAATGCTGCAGCCCATAGGGATCTCCTGGAACCCCAAAACCCCGGGTACCTAGGTACCATATACTCGGGAATTATAAGGGTGTTCCAGTGTGCCAATTGAAATTGGTAAAAGTTGTCAGTAGCCTATAGTGACAAATTTAAAGGCAGAGAGAGCATAATCACTGAGGTTCTGGTTAGCAGATCCTCTGTGACACAGTTAGTCACTACACAGGTACACACATTCAGGCCACAAACTATGAGCACTGGTGTCCTGGCTAGCAGGATCCCACTGAGACAGACAAAAACAACTTACATACATGTAAAAATGGGGGTAACATGCCAGGCAAGGTGGTACTTTCCTACACTTAGGGCACAACTTATAGTTACTTGAGATAACTATAACTATAACAGGTGAATATATATGGTATGGTACGTTTAAACTGTGAGCCTAACTATAATGTCCCTGTAACCTTTGTGTTTTTAAGTGAATTTCTATTTTTTCTAGTTTTTTTCCTAACTATAATGTCCCTATAACCTTTGTTTTTTTCAGTGAATATCACAGTTTTTTTTAATGCAAAGTAATTTTCATTACTATACATTAATCCAGTCACCACTGCGCACTGCCTTTGGCTGTGTGCAGCGTGTGTTGGCTGCAGGACCTGGCCTGCAGCCAGTTCCTGTGGCCATCCCCTATACTAACCAAACCCTGCAAGGCCCGCCACCGCAGACCGATCTCAGCCCCGGCAACCCATCCCAGGAGCCCAGCCTATTTTTTTTTTTTTTTTTTTGGAGGGGCCGCGTGGCTCCCCTCTCCCTGGCCAATCTCAGCCCCAGGGACCCCATCCCTCAAGGCCCGGCCTAAGCATTTTGTTTTTTTTGAGGATTGTGGGGGCACACGGTTCTGCTCCCCAGGCTGATCTCGGCTCTGGGGACCCCCATCCCCGGGGCTTCACCTATTATTATTTTTTATTAGGGAAAGTGGGCCACGTGGCCCTCCTCCCAAGGTTGATCTTAACCCTTGGGGTCCCCTTCCCTGGGGCCCGGCCTAATTATTATTATAAAGTTTTTTTTTTTGCAAGGGGGCTATGTGGCCCCCCTCCCCAGGGCCAATCTCAGCCCTGGGTCCCCATCCCCTGGGGACCAGCCATGTGACCTGTATGTCCCCCAGGGCACCCAGTCACAATGTTGGGGACCGTGGGGGGAGCCTGAAGGCCCCTACATCTAAAGCAGCTCCCTCTCTGTGCGAGCAATTGTTTCCTCTGTGTCCATGGGCAGGGAGACAGAGGAACCCTCTGCTCGCAGCGAGGGAGAGCTGTTAGACACCACCTTCCAGAGTCTTCAATCTAATTCTATGCAGGGGTGTGCATTCCCTCACAGCCCCGGGGACCACCACCTCCCCAGGGCTTCAATTTAATTCTATGCAGGGGTTGGTGCAGCCCCCCAGCAGCCCCTGAGACTACCACGTCCCCTGGGCTATTATGTTGGAGGGGGCCCACGCGGCCCCCCCTCATGGAGCCAATGATGGCCCTGGGGACCTCCACCCCCCAGGGACGGCTCCTGGTATGTCTTGGGGTGCCCACCCCCAGAACATAACTGTTTGCTCTGACTTGGTGGAAGCTTTGACAGCTCCTGCCAAGTCAGAGCAAAGACTTCACTTTCTGCAAGTGAGACCTGTCAAACAGCTACCACTTGCAGGAAGTGAAGTTTTCATCTGTCTCACTACATTCAAATATGCATGTAGGGAAACAGATGAAAATATTACTCCCTCAAGCAGGGAGCTGCTATTTAAAGCAGCTCCCTGTTTGTGGGAGCAATGCGAACTCCTGCAGGACGTTAGGAGCCAGATAAGACTGCGGACCACTCCAATCTACATTACTGCACTGTACACCACTTCGCTCTGTGTAGCTCTGCTCTACATTATTCCACTGTACGCCACACCACTCTATGTCACTCCACTCCACACCACTCCATTGTATGCCATTGCACTCTACGATATTCCACTGTACCCATTTACACTGTCTGCCACTTCACTGTATGGTAATCCACTCTAACTCACTCCACTGTACCCCACTCCACTCTAGGCTACTCCACTGTTCATTATTCAGCTGTATGTCACTCCACTGTAGGCAACTTCACTCTACACCACTGCACTATACACCCCTCCATTCTCCATACTCCACTGTACGCCACTCCACTCTATGCCACTCCAATCTTTGCCACTCCATAATACACCGCATACCAATCCACTCTATGCTACTCCACTATATGGAACTCTATGCCAATCCACTCTATGCTATTCCACTCTACTCCATTCCACTCTATGCCATACCACTCTAGGCTATTTAACTGTATGTCACTCTATTGATGCCGCTCCAGTATTTGATATTCAATTGTCTGCTATTCCACTCTATCACACACCACTGCTTGCCACTCCAGTCTAGGAGAATCCCCACATGCCACTGAAATGCCACTTCACTGTACACTACTCCACTATATGCTATTTCACTCTATGCCATTCCACTGTACACCACACCACATTACAATATTGAATGCTCCTCCATTCTATGCTATTTCACTGCATGCCACTCCAGTCTATGCTATTCCACTGTGTGTTGTTCCACTTTATGCCACTCCATTGTACGCTAATGCACTGTATACCACTCCACTCAATGCCACTCTAATCTGTGCTACTCCACTTTACCCCACTCCACTGTGTGCTATTCCACTATATGCAACTGCACTCTACGCCACTCCTCTATATGCGACTCCACTTTACCCTACTCAACTATATGCCACTCCAGTCTATGCCACTCCACTGTACATCTTCGCTACTCCACTCTATGCTACTCCACTCTGTCACCCACTCTGTCCCTTCTTTGTGCAACACTCCACTCTACACTATTTCACTGTATGCTACTCCACTGTATCCTACTGTACTCCATACCACTCCACTTTATGCCACTCCACTATACACCACTTGACTGTACAACACTTCACTCTACTCCAATCGACTGTACATTACTCCCTTCTAAGCCAGTATATTCTATGCTATTCCAACATATACAGCTCCACTCTATGCCCCTCGACTTTATGCTATTTCACTCTACCCTAGTCTACTGTACACCACTTCATTGAAAGTGCTGCACTGTATACCACCCTGTGCTATTCCACTGTATAGCACTGCACTGTACGCTACTCCACTGTTTGCTATATCACTGTACCCCAGTGTACTATACGCCACTTTAACCTAGGACATTTCACTATATGCCACTCCACTGTACGTTACTCCACTTTATGTTATTCTACTCAGTGCTACTCTACTGTACGCCACTCCACTCTTTAGTGTTCCACTATATACCAATACACTGTATGCCACTCCATTTTACGCTAGTCTGCTATATGCAACTCCATTATATGGTACTCCACTCTATGCCAATCCTCGCTACACTAGTCCACTGTATGCCACTCCACTGTATGCTGCTCAATTGTTTGCCACTCTACAATATTCTATTCCACTGTATGCCACTCTACTCTACACCATGAAATTCTACACCATTCCACAGTAGGCCACCAGACTTTGGGGGTTATTACAACTTTGGAGGAGTTGTTAATCCGTCCCAAAAGTGACGGTAAAGTGACGGATATACCACCAGCCGTATTACGAGTCCATTATATCCTATGGAACTCGTAATATGGCTGGTGGTATATCCGTCACTTTACCGTCACTTTTGGGACGGATTAACACCTCCTCCAAAGTTGTAATAACCCCCTTTATGCCAAAACACTCTACACCATGACACCGTACGGCAAGAGACTCTATAATACAACACTCTACAACACAACACTATAAATCACTGCACTCTACGCCACTGAGTCTAAACTGGTCTATGAACCTCTAATCCGCTGTATGATACTGTATGCCACTCCACTTTACCAAACTCTATTACGCTATGCCACTATACAACACTGTATTGAATTTGAATTTGAATGACAACACTGTAGTCCACTTTAAACCACTCTGCTGGACTGTACTCCACTCTACACCACGCTACACAACTCTTTCTATGTCACTCCACCAGAATTCACTCTATAACACACTGCTCCACTCTACATGAATTTATTCCAATACACCTCACCACTCCACTCAACGGCACAGTATGCCATCCTTCGGCACTCTTATGCCAGTGTTGTCACGAAACTGGAAAGGGCTCCCCTGCACAGAACATGGAGGGATGCGCCTCCAGGCTCACTCAGGCCAGGTGCTATTCTGAGGAGCCCCCCCCGGAACTTGCCCCTCCACATTGCAGGGACTGCAGTGGCCTTTGTTGCACCCCTGCTCTATGACACTATACTGTACCACACTCTACTCCTCTATACTCTATCTTATTCCACTATTCCACACTTTACTCCACTCTATGCCACTCCACTCTACTCTGCTCTATGACAGCTTCCAACACTGTATGACATGGCACTCCCCTCTATAAAGCTTGACCCTACTCCATGCTATGCCACTATGGTGTACTCAGCTCCACAGCACTGTACTATAGGAGATGCCCCCGCACTATATAACACTTTAGTCCACTCTATCCTACACTACTCCATTCACCTCTTCTGTACGACTGTTTACCCCACTCTACATCACTGTGCGACACTCCAATGTATGCTGCTCCACTCTATATCACTTTAATCTACTCTGTACAAGTGTACTCTACAACATTCTTCTGCACTCTATGCCTCAGTACAACACTGTACTATGTTGTATACCCCTACAGTACACTGTAACATTGTATAACACTGCACTGTATTACTGTTTACTCCATAATATTCTACGAGACTCCATAAACTCTACTACACTCTACTCCACTGTACAATTCTTAGACCCACTCTCGGCCACTGTTCAACACTGCCCTTTTCGCCAGCGCACTGTACAACACCCTACTATACTCTATGTAACTCCACTCTACACAAATCCAAAACACTCTATGCCACTATGTGATACTTTACTCCGCTCTATACCCATCCACACGGCACCTGACGAGCAGCCTCGGTCCCAGTGTTATATAATTTGTCAATACCCTCGGGTTGTAAGATCAGTCACTTGCGTATAGTGCCACAAGACTATCAATAATATTGCCATGGTCTGTGTTATGAGTGTGTATTTGAGTGTTATCCATGCTTGTTACAAGTTTTTTTCATAATGCGCCTTGATGAAACCAATATCATTATTTCTTTGCCTTGCCTTTGCCAATGCTTGTTATTTAGTGAGTGCCTTGTGGTCTTGTTCTATGAAGCACCAACTACTCGTGCTATGATTCATGCTCTGACCGTGTTCGCAGGTAGTTTGATTTCCTGTTTACTAGGCAACGACCACGCCTGAGGCTTTTACAAGTGTTTTGCCTCATGCTAAGAACAACATCTCTGATTGGCTATAAATAACCAAGTTGTGCACATGACAGTGCTTGGCTTCTTCCCGTTTATGGCATGGAGATTCATCAGCGCTTGTGGAGCCGAATTGTTCCTCCGACTCTCTTTCTTGGGCATGAACCTCCTTCTTCCAGTGGCTCCTGATAGCAGCATCCGAGTGACACCAAGCCTCTGTGATCTCTGCTAGTCAGCTAAGTGGAGTTCACTGTCTGGGAGTCTCTGTGATTTTAGCTTATTTTCTGAACTCTGAAAATTGAGCTTGAGCCGGTATTGAACCACTTGAACTAGAACTGTCTAACAAACTTTGCATGGGCCTTCATTAAGACTTTATCTAATTTATGCATGAGAGTGTACCAGTGGTTGGGAGCCACAGACATAGCAGATAGTCTTTTTATTTAATTTTTTTGGTTTATAGTTAACCCTTATTTTGCGTGACATAGGTCCTGGCAACACATGTGAGTGTTCTGACATTACTTTCCATTATGGTTATGGTAATAATTATTTATTAGGGAATAAATGCAAAATTCCACCACCCTCAGGCAATGTGAGAAATTAAATGGGAGCTGCAACTTTTCTATCGGGTTGTGGTCAGCCAATCAGGCCTTACTTTTCCTCAGAGTCCCCAGATGACCCCAGGAGGCTCTGCGTTCCTCTATACACAAATTTGGTTGTCATTTAATAACTAGAAAACTACTGAACAGATTTATACCAAACCAGAGAAATTCAGCAGTTTTAGTTAGAGTACTTTCAGTAACCAAAACTCGTAGCCTAAGTTTACTAAAACTCACGCCCCTGATATGCACAGTATTTTCATCAATAATTTGACTGCTAATGTTTATTGATATTTTTAGTGATGTTACAATAGTTGACGTGAGTGCTGTAATATCTGGGGTAGTTAGCAGTGCATGGTGAAGGCGTGAGTTATAGTTACCTTAGGCCATGAGTTATAGTTACTTAAAATAACTCTAACTATAACTGCTGAATTTCTCTGGTTTTATGTGAGTAAATTCAGAACCTAACTATAATGTCCCTGTACCCTTTGTTTTTTTCAGTAAATTTTTCTTTTTTTTTAATGTAAAGTAATTTTCATTAGTATACGTTAATACAAACACCATCTGCGGCAATGCCCCCTAACCTCCAAATCCCAAAATGTGAGATGCCTTTGGCCGTGCGTGGCAGGAGTTGGCGGCGCACCTGTCTCCCTGCATATGAGAATGCATGGCTGTGAGAGCATCTGTTTGGGTGCGAGAGTGCATGTGAGAGGGTCTATGTGGATATGAGAGTGGATGTGAGAGTGTCTGATTGCACTCCAATAGATGAAAGATGGATTCATCTCGACAAGGGATTTCAAGTCAATTTTTCAATATGGACTCGCAAAGTAAACACACTTGTTTTTCCTTTGCCAAGCCCAGGAGTTAGGATTATTTGTCCTTCCAGAAGTGGAGCTTCACCTGAGGCACCTGCTATGTTTACATTTGTGAGTGCTTCCTGTTGAGGTATAATTTCTGTGAAATGAGCATCATGGCCAGAATGGAAGCTCACCTGCTCCTTTATCCAACAAGAGTCCACAGTTCTGCACAAAATGTTTATCCAACTGGAGTACATTCTATTGGTTAGTTAGTAAGTGCTACCTCATTATGAGTGCTACATTGTTGGATGCAATAAGCACGAGGGATGGGCTGCGTGGCCCAGCCATCTGTCCTAGGTGCCCTCCAGGGCACCAAGTGTGCAATGGGACCGGAGGGGAACCTGAAAGCCGCGTGGTCCCAGCCGGCTTGCCTCCTCCTGCGGGAGTTGTCATTGCTGTCACGGACAGGGAGCTGCTAAACATGAGAGCAATTGTTTCCTCTGTTTCCCTGTCCACATGTTTACGGGCAGGGAAAAAAGGAAACCTGTGCTCCCAGCAAGCAAGAGCTCTGGTAGCAGGGTTGTGTTTTCTCTGACTTGCTCGGAGCTGTCAAAGCTCCCGTCAAGTCAGAGAAAACAGCTATGTCCTGGGGGTGCATACCCCAGAACATAGCCAGATCTGGCCCTGATGGGTGGTGGTCCCCAGGGCTATTATTGGCTCCTTCAGGGGTGCCATCGGCCACCCTCCAACTTTTAACTTTGCCCCGTGGAGGTGGTGGTCCCCTAGGCTGAGTGGGGGCCACACGCCCCCCTTATTTCCAACAACTTGCCTTGGGAGGTGGTGGTCCCCAGGTCTGGGGGTCTGCATCAAACCTCCTACATCATTTTCATTCAGCCACGGGAGGTGGTGGACCTTTAGTTTTTTCAGTGAATTTTTATAAGTAATTTTAATGACTATACATTAATCCAAACACCAGGCCCTGCGGCTAACCCCCCTTTAACAACCCAACCCTGCACCACGCATGGCAGCTACCCAACCCCACGCCATGCACAACCTTTGGCCGTGCATGCTGGGGGTTGGCTTCAGGGCCTTGCCTGCGGACGTTACCCTATAACCACCCAGCCTGGCATCACACATGACAAACACCCAACACCGCGCTACGCACGACCTGTGGCCTTGCTTGACAGGAGATGACAGCAGGGCCAGGCCTATGGCCAGGCCCTGTACCCAACCCCCTTATAGCCATCCAACCCCGTACTACGCACAGCAAACACCCAACCCACGGGCCACATACTTCCTTTGGCCAGGCCCTGAGGCCAACCCCATTATTACTACATAACTGAACAAAAATAACACTTTCCTCTGAAACTGGCTCAACATTACACTCAAATTAAGCTGCTGAACATGATGGCAGTTTTCACATCAGGGATTGACATGAAAATCACTAACGCTAACAATCTAATAACCAAATCCCAAAACACAGCTGAGGCTTGGACACCTGCAGGCCCTTGTGTCTTTTCATCAATTTCTGACAAATTAGTGACTCTTCCAGGAATATTAAGCAATCTTGTTGATGATCTAAAATGCGCTTCAGCAAGCGCTAAGGCTACTGAAGCTGCCAGTAGCATGCACATCTTGACATATCAAGCCAAGCCCTTTCCTTTCATATCCTCTTAAGGAGTATGCCAGGTGTCCTCCAAGTATGCAATTCCAGCAATGCTGGGGCCAGCAACCAGATTGCAATTGGCAGAACTCATTGAAGTATTTCCGCAACTTAATTGCCACCAGGACAGCCAGCACTCACACCTAGATGTTGACTCCAATGGCAATCTACGGGCACAGAAAATGTCCCAACCGTTGCCCATCTGCCGGCACAGCCTTCAAAGAAAAACCAGCGCAATGGATGAGAACACAGAGTGAATGCCACAGGGAGGAAAACTACCTACAACTTCTTTAGCAGCCAAAAATAACAACCCAAATCACCTTCCAGATTCAATGCAGGAGAGCAGGAGGGAGGCCCTGAGGTGCAGAGCAACATCTCCCCGAGCTCTTCCCAGGTACACTCAAGCAACTGCCCCAAGATGCTACTCTAGCATGCTCGACAAAATATACATCAACGGCCCTCCAAGGGGGGTCATCGGGCTTCGCAAAATCAACCATCCAGTTAAGCACAGGCCCTTCAACAAAAAAAACCTTCTCAATAGCAGGGAGAACTCATTGCTAGCTCTCCCGTAGTCAATGAGAGCACACAGCTTATTGTGTTCACTGACTATGCAAGATAAACATGCATACACAAGGTGGCCCAGTATTCGCTCCTCCCCAGAACTGTCAACTTGATGACGCCTTCAGCAGCTACTCAGAGCCCGTATTAGTTACTCAAGCATCCTCTCGCCCTCAACTAGCTACAGACAATGTGAAGTTCAAAGCTCTGGAACCTCCTCCATTACAACTTACAAGCGCAATCCTAATGTACCCTGAAAACCAGTCAAGAGGAGCATTTGATCTGCTTAACAAGCGCAACATCCTTCATCTGTTAAGCCAAATACCTGCCACCATGAACTTAACTCCAGCCGACATGACGTTAGTGGAATTTTTACCATGTTGATCAACGAAATCACCAAGGTGACTGGGTCTTCCAGCGAAGCTGCTAACTTGGTTTTGGGGGCAGCAGAACACTTTAAGAACTGGGGCATTCAGGTTACTCCTGCTGCCAAATCGGCATATCCACACCTTCTACTCACGAAAAGAGTTAACTGGGGCTTTCATATCATCACAAAAAGACCCGAGTGATATCCTAAGGAGCATACAAAGTAAGTCATCATCGCTCCCCAGTCCACAAGGTGCTTCTAGAACATCGCAATCTCTTAAAGTACATACTAATCGTTAAAATTGGAGCTGGCTCACAACAACCCTGACTTCAACAGCAAAGCAATTATGAATAAGCAGACCAACTGCTAGAACCCTAGAGTCAAAGGAAGGACTCAATTTATGCTCATGGAACATCATTGGTCTACTTGACAAGCTAGGTGACAAAGTGACATTGAACAATCTATCCTCTTTTCAAATAATCTTGCTGCAGGAGACTTGGGCCAAAATAACTCTAGCGATCCCAGGATATGTGAATTATTACATTCCAGCTACAAAAAGTGATCATTATGTTCGTCCAAACTGAGGTTTTGCTATTTACATCCCCTCTGCCATACAAGGAAGCCACCTTGTGCACTCAACCAACTGCAAAAACGTACAAACTGTCCTGCTTTCTCTGAACCAAGGCAGCCTAAACCTCAATTTAGCTCTTATGCATATCTGCATCCTCCCACAATAGACCACAAATTGGGAATTAAAGCACATCTTGTCAGGGAAATAGAAGAGCCGCAGGACAGTCCATCCCACTTTAAGTTAATCCCCTCAAGAGATTTTAATATGAACCTACTGGGCACGGAATGCTCTGACAAAGTAATCGTGACTCAGAATGTTTTCTGGCAGGTTCCGGATCAAATTTCAAGTGGAGTCTTTAAGACGGACAAATTTGGGGGGTTATTTATAAACGGTCTGGAATTCATGAACTTACGAGTAGTCAACGGTCGTTTTAACACAGATCAGCCCCCTCCTTTACTTTTCACAATCAGAAGGCACGCACATTAATCGACTTTATGATTCTTTCATCTTTTTTGTTTCATCAAGTTTCAAAGTTCCAGATCACAGTGAGGAATGAAAGCGATCACCTACCACAGGAACTGTTCTTTACCACAGCCATAGACCACTATGATCCAACAGATGCATGGCAGCGCATTATATATACAAATAACTGTAAAAAGTCATTAGACGCCACTTTTGGTCTATAAGAAAAGGCGAAACAAAAGTAGATTACAATATCTGATTACGCAACTTCTGTACAAGCAGCCTGGAATCAGTTTGTTGAAGAATTTGTAATCTCCTTTCTGCATAAGTCAGGATCATCTAGACACAATAATTGCCTTAAATAGCAGCACCAAGCCATGAAACTAGGGCACTATAACGGAATTTAAAAGGAGCTCTACGCATATGTCAACAACACCCTAGAGATACAGCTTAAAGACTCTTGTGTCCAAATCCAGGTCTTCCTACAGAAAACATTTGTGGTAACATCAAAGGGACGTGACATCAAGTTTAGTGACTACACTTTTGTATGCACTCAAGATAAATAGGCACACAACATTATGGAGGCATGTGAACAGCCTGGACAGGACAGCATAAAGCTATAAAAAATATTTCTGAAGCCACCTGGCACTAGTATCTTTCCTAGCATTTTGACTCTTCAGTTCAAAAATCAACCCATGGGTGAGATAAAGCTAGTCTGGCATCTTCGATCATTCAAATGGAAGCTAGAAACCTTAGGTGTCTACTTATTCAACCGGGAGCGGTTGAGCGGTGAATAACAGGGAGGGGGCTCGAGGTCCCAATAAAATTCCTGCTGCACTTTTTAAAGAAGGTCAACTCTTTTGGCCGACCTGTCTGTCTGCATTTTATAACAGCATAGCCTCCTCCAATTCTGTCCCGCATTCATAGAGAGGCTCAGTAATCTCCCCAATTTTTAAAGCGGGTTCAACTAACAATCCAGAAAATTATCAGCTAATAGCACTTCTGGACATTGAACCAAAGATAATTGTGGGCCGCTTCCTGGAAGGACTAGAGGCCTGGGCTTCGGATAAAGACCTAATCCTGTTTAATTAAACAGGCTTTTCTAAAGGGATGAGCACAACAGCCAACCTTATGGCACTATTGTTACTGTTTGATCAAAGCAGGCAGGCCAAATTACCTCTTTTTCTATCATTTATCGACTACAAGGCTGCCTTTGACAGATTAAAGAGAGGCAAACTATGGACCAGACTCGCAAAGTGGAACATCCCGAACCGTCTGATAAGAGCGATAATTCTTCTCCATACATACACTTGGGTGAGAATTAAATTGGGGGGTGGAATGCATCTTTCTAGAGAAATACTGACTTCTCAGGGTCTGTGACAGGGGTGTGTGCTAGCTCCTCTTCTTTTTAATCTTTTCTTGGCCGATTTACCAACCAGCCTAGAGCAAGTCAACTTACATCACCCAAAACTGGGGAAAACTGCCTTGCTGTGTCTGATGTACGCTGATGATTCAATTCTTCTTAGTCATACCAGAATTGGGCTACAGAGGCTTCTGAATTTCACAGCTCAGTATTTCAATAAGAATGCACAGATTACTAACCTGATAAAATCTAAAAAAAAAGTCTTTCATTGCAACTCCGTAGCACTCGCACCAGTGTTACCTGGGCGACAGCAGAGTAGAAGCGGTACAGAAATACAAATATTTGGGAATTCTTCTTGACAACAATGGGTCTTTCAAGTCCCACATGGAAGTACTAAGGCGGAAGTTTCTTTCCCTCACATCCGCGTTCAAGCGTATCAAAATCGCCACATGTAACTCGACTTACTTCTGCTACAAGCGAACCTGGTTAAATTAGTTCCCATTATAGCATAAGGCAATGAAGCCCTGAGAGGAAGAAAATGTTTTTTTTCTGGAAAAAATAGTGATTAGACGTTTCAAATCTATATCTAATCTACCTAGTTATACATTACCAGTAGAACTGTGCCTTGAGTTTGGCCTGGTGAGGCAGCCATTGGCAAGAAGTGGAGCATACACTAAGCTGTGTTACAAACTCAAAGCAGCAAGTCCAGCCACACTAATCTCCCTCCTCTGGGGGTGAATCAACAGCCAGAATGACTCCTTAGCCAGGCACTATCTACAGTCCTCCTTGGAATCACTAGGTCTCACGGACCATTGGGAACACCTCAGCTCGTATCATCAAGCCAAGCTGCTAGTTTATAAAAGTGTTAAGGCTTACTCGTTGCTGGTGTATAAAGAGACATTCACCAGGAGAAAGCATGCTTGGCTTACTCAATCATCATACATCAACCTTGCCCCTTAGTCGTACTTGGGAATAGCCATCAAACCACGAGTCGAAGCAGCCTTCATGAAGTACTGATTGGGATGCTTGCCTACATATATGCACCTCTCTCCATGGAAACAATAGAACATGACAGGGCTATGCCACCTTTGCGGACTAGCTCCAGTGACCCTGGTCCACCAGATTTGTATTTGCAAAGGTGGCATGGACGATCGGAGAGCCATCCTTCGGCCTATGTGTGTTCAGAGAGGTCTGTGTAGGTGCAGACCTGCTCCTATGGCCGGTTTTAATAAGAAGGGCATACAGCTTAGCTGCATGTTGGTGAAATATTTAGATACACTTAAGGGTAAGCTCCTAAATCTTTAAGGCACAGGCTAATTTCCAAGTATGCTCCTGCTATCTGTCTCCGTGCTGTTTTCTAACGGCTCCCTAAGGAATTTAAATCAGTAACATCTTTTAATTACAACATTGTGCAATCTAGTTAAAACACATATCCTCTACTACTACTTTTGCATGTTGAATTGCACTTGATTTTGACTAAGCGTTTGACTAATTGTGTGCTAGACTAATTTATACTGTAAATTTTCACATTTTACTGCTGTGTTTTTTATGTTCACATGTGCAACAGTTTCAATGAACCATGCATTTTTTCTGAGATAAATATATACTAGACATAGTGAAATAATGGATCAGAGAGCTAATAATGATTTAGTGTACGGAGGTGTCCTGGTGCTCTTGGAAACCAGAGAGTGTTTGTTTTGAGGATATGGGGCGTCTCGGAGCCCGACCAGGACCGCTGTGACATTAGCGGCCTCACTCCGAGACTATTCTTGTGGAGTATCATGTATATATATATATATATATATATATATATATATATATATATATATATATATATATATATAAATATATATATATAAATATATATATATATATATATATATATATATATATATATATATATATATATATATATATAATTGTGAAAGCTGGGTATTGGGTATGTGCCGGGTGCTGATACTCATATGCGTTGATACCCCATCAGCATAGTTATAGGTTATAGTAATTCTCATTCATCTGAGAAAACAGACAGTTCTGTAATAAAAGTTCAAAGTCATCCGTTTTGTATCAAGATCTCTTGACCCATGTGAGGTGCGAGGCACCACGATCATCAGGCAGTGCTGTGGTTAAATCTCTATAGTTAATGAACACTCTTTGCAGTACGTATAGCACACAACATATGTATTTCTTCCTGGATGTATTTATGGGCTTCATCTAGTGCTATGTCTAACCTTATGGTTACTTCAGAGCGCTCGTGGGCCTGGGGCATTTCCAAAGAAGTGCCAGCACGGGCTGCGGTAGTGCTAGCTCTTAACAGCACACTATGCTCAAGACGTGTTACTACAAAATCAGGCTTGTTGTCTTCCTGGGCTCCTCGAGGCCATGTTCTCCTGAAAAATCTCTGCAGAATGCGCAGATAAAATGGCAGGTCCTGGTATTGGAGGTTATTAAATGTCCTGATCTGAGGTAGCTCTAGAAAATCACCTGAAAACAAAACTTACTGCATCATTAAGTGACAGGCCCCTGTTTAAGAGCTCCCACACGTCCACGTGTTTGCAGACCCAAACGACTACAAGTTAGCACACCTGTGGTGACTTCTGTCCTCATGTTTATAATGTGTTTTCACAATTGAACTGGAATATGTGCTCTTTCTTAGTGATACAAAAACTCCACGGACCACGTGACTGAACTTCAGAAGGATGAGTTGAGCCTCGGTGACAGCTAGCTATACAATGATTACAGCAGTGAACGCTTGACCGCCTGTACTACTCTTGCATGGATTCACATTGTTATTTGTGTTAGCAATGCTGAAGCATGTTTCCAGTAATGTCCCAGCCTACTGACACACCAGAGGCATCTTCTCATTCTCACAGCCATTGCCCTGTGCATGGCATACCTATGACTGAATGTGGAACTATTATGACTTTCAATTTCATAACGTGCTGCTCTGTGGGTCCTCCGTACATCTAAGGTTATCTTGGGCCAATTTTTTCATTTTAATACTATGAGCCTCAATATATAGCTGCTCCCTTGCACGCTATATTGTACATTTAACCCGAGTCTCACTGCTGATTGTATGCGATCTACTCGAATTAGCCTAAGACTTGCATGTAATATAATAAATATGTGGTGTATTTGCTAAAATTATTGTTAAAAATGGGGTCTCTGGTTGGCAGTCAGTTTGCACTTTGTCCAACCAGGGACACTCACTCTATTCAGGGCAATAGAGATACACACTTAAAATAACCCTTGCCCCCCCCTTGCTAGTTTGGCACAACCGGTCAGGCTTATCTCAAAGGCAATGTGTAAAGTATTTGTAACAACACACACGCACACAGTAATACAGTGAAAACACTACAAGATGGACACCACACTAGTGTAGAAAAATAGGCAATATTTATTTAAATATAGGAAGACAAAAACGGCACAATCCAACAATCCAACATACACAACTAAAGTTATTAATTTTTAAAATAATAGAATATTACTAGAAAACAATTGAAACGTTGTTAAACAGAGTACCTGGTTTGTGTAAAAAATAAAGCAGCACAGGCGAGTGTGCGCTGGAAAAGTCAGTGATGCCTCAATTACTCGCAAGTGAGTCTGTGCGTTATTTCTTCTCTGGTCGGGCAGGCGATGTGTCGTTTTTCTCTCCCGCAAGAGAGTGACGCATCGATTTCTGGACGGGGCACCTCGAATCCACGCAGGTTCACTTTCATTTTGATGCCCAGCGAACCACGCTGCATGGTTGTTGCACCATTTTCAGCAGCTGTAAGCGTGTGTTGCGTCGTCTCTCCAGCCGCGAGGCAGGTGATGTGTCGATTTCCCAGCCGTGATACAGGTGGTGCGTCGATTTCTCAGCCGCAATGTAGGTGGTGTGTCATTTTTACAGCCGTGTTGTAGGTGGTATTTCAAAATTTTCCCTGCACAGCTCCTGTGCATACATTTTCACCTTGGTTCTACCAGTTTCAGCTTCCAAGGGCCCAGGGACTGGATAGGGCACCACTTGGCAGGGCAGGAGTCTCACAGAGGGTCCACATACTGGCAGAGAAAGTCTTTGATAGCATTGAGACTTCAAAACAAGAGGCGAGCTCAGTCCAAGCCTGGGAGACACTTTACAAGCAGCAATATACTACAAAGTCCAGTCTTTGTCCTCTTTTAGGTAGAAGCAGCAACTGAAGGCCAACCCAGCAAAGCACAGTTACAGACAAAGGGGCAGTACTCCTCCTCCAGTTCTTCAGCTCTTCACCTTGACAGAGGTTCTTCTAGGTTCCCGAAGTAATTAAAAAATCTGGGGTTTTGGATCCACTACTCATACCCCTTTCTTCCTTTGAAGTTGGCAAACTTCTAAGGAAAGTCTCTGTTGTAAAGAAAACAGCCGACACGTGTTACGCCACTCACAGAAAGTTTAGACGTTAGACCAGTAGCAGACTTCCCATGGTCTCTGGACTCCGATATCATCCATGCCACAATTTGCATATTTTCTTACATCCTTGAAAATTGGAGTCTGTTAATACATCTGTAACCTCTATAACTTATAAGCCTTGAAAAAGTCAATGGTGACGAAACACTTGTCGGCTGTTTTCTTTACAACCATGAAAATAGTTTTGGCTTTCAACCTACTTACCTAGTGTGTTTCATTGGATCAGGGGCCTTGTTTCCTGATACATCACAAAGGAATAAATGGATTTCACTACGATCCTGTGATGTGCCGTGGTTTTCTTCATTTCATGCACTTAAAAGTTATTTAAAGGCAGCCCCCATATTAATCTATGAGAGGAATAGGCCTTGCAACAGTGAAGAACGAATTTGACAGCATTTCACTGTTAGGGCATGTAAAAACATACCAGCACATGTCCTACCTTTAACATACACTGTGCCCTGCCCATGGGGCTACCTAAGGGCTACCTTAGGGGTACCTGACATGAATGAAAAGGGAAGGTTTGGACCTGGCAAGTTGAAACACTTGCCAGTCGAATTGGCAGTTTAAAAACTGCACACACAGACACTGCAATGGCAGGTCTGAGCCATGTTTACAGCGCTACTCATGTGAGTGGCACAATCATTGCTGCAGGCCCACTAGTAGCATTTGATTTACAGGCACTGGACACCTCTAGTGAACTTTACTAGGAACTTACTAGCCAATCATGGAAAAGCCAATTACACCTATAATTTACACAGGGAGCCCTTGCGCTTTAGCACCGGACAGCAGTGGTAACATGCCCAGAGTACCCAAACCAGCAAAAACAAAGTCAGCACACAGTCAGAACATGGGAAGCAGAGGCAAAAAAGACAGGGGAGACCACACCATGGATGCTGGGTCTAAAATGTGTCCCTCAAAGCTGAAAGTGGGGAAAACTACCCACAATCATGGGAGTTCTCATCACTACAGGGGAAGAATCTGGACAGACCATCAGCATTGGCCTGTTCTGTTCCAGGGCTGTGTTCCACTGTAAATTCCATTCCCTGTAGGGAGATGGACCACCTCAACAGTTATTAGTTCTCACGCCTCATCTGCATTAACCATCTGAGGGGCCTGTGGTCTGTCTGAACCCAGAAGTGAGTCCCAAACAAGTACGGTCTTAGCTTCTTCAGCGCCCAGACCACAGCAAAAGTTTCTCGCTCAAGTGCACTCCACCTACGTTCCCAGGGAAGAAAGCTTCTACTAATGAAGGCTAATGGCTGTTCTCAGCCCTCTCATTTAGCTGTGCAAGTACCACTCCCACACCATCCTCTGAAGCATCAGTCTGCATGACAAACTCCTTGGAGTAATCAGACGCCTTCAGCAGGGGTGCCGTGCACATGGCTGCCTTCAGGGCATCAAATGCTGTCTGGCAAGCCTCAGTCTAGATCACCTCTTTGGGTTGCTTTTTGGAGGTTAACTCAGTCAACGGAGCAACAATAGTGCTATACCCCTTGTCAAACCTCCTATAGTATCATGTGAGACCTAAAAAGGCTCTCACCTCTGTCTGGGTCTTGGGAGGCTCCCAAGCCAGAATGGTGTCAATCTTTGGCTGCAGGGGTGTCACCTGGCCAATCCCCACCTTGTGTCCCAAGTACACCAAAGAACCCTGTCCCATTTGGCACTTACTTTTGTTAATAGGAAAGTCTGCCTTCTGGAGAACCTCCAACACTTTTCACAGGTGCAGCAAGTGTTCCTCCCAGCTCGAGATAACACAGAAATGTCATCCAGGTAGGCTGCACTAAAGTCTTCCAACACAGCCAAAACCTGGTTAACCAACCTCTGAAAGGTGGCAGGGGAATTTTCATCCCAAAGGGCATCACAATGAACTGATAGTGCCCATCTGGAGTGGAAAATAAATGCAGACCTCTCCTTGGCCCCTTCAGGTAGAGCAATCTGCCAATACCCAGACGTTAGATCAAATGTGCTGAGAAACTGAGCAGCTCCCAACCGATCAATAAGCTCATCAACTAGGGTGATGGGGTGCGCATCAGTCTTCGTGACAGAGTTGAGTTCACTGTAGTCCACATGGAACCTGAGTTCTGGAGTGGCACTGGGTGCAGCAGCCTTTGTGACCAAGACCACTAGACTGGCCCAAGGGCTACTGGAGAACTCAATAACCCCTAATGCTAACACTTTGGAAACCTCATCCTTAATGTTAGCCCTTACCTAGTCAGTCACCCTGTACATCTTGCGTTTTACAGGTGGACCGTCCCCAGTGTCCACATCGTGTGTACACAATTGAGTGACCCCTGGGATCAAGGAGAACAAGGAGGCAAACTGTCCCAACCTCTGACAACAGTCCCTCTGCTGCTCTGGGGGTCAGTGAAGGGGAGAGGTTCACATCCTTCACAGACCTGTCTTTCTCCTGAGCAGACAGGAGGTCAGGAAGAGACTCACTCTCTTCGTCCACTTCCTCCACTGTGAGAAAGCAGCCTCTGTCTAGCATGGCTACCCCCATTTTTGGCCTGTTTGTCAGTGTGTTTGGGCTGTCTCACTTCACTAGGATTCTGCTAGTCAGGACCCCAGTGGTTATGGTTTGTGCCCTACTAGTGAGCATGTTTCACTATTGTTGTCAGTATGCTTGACTGTCTCACTGGAGTCATCATCATCATCATCAAAGATACTTTATTCAATTGAATTTAACAATCATAAAAGCAGTTGTACATAAAACAATATTCAAGAAAAAAGCAGATACAAAACATATATAAATATAAATATAAATACGACCATGTAAGAGAATAAAAGAGTTAAAAGGGATCAATTAACAATTTAGTTAAAACAAGAAGGATACTCTCTGATATAACGCTTAAGAAATCTCACTCATTTGCCTCAAGGTGTAATCTGGTCTTAATCACTGAGCACAGGAATAAGGCTAATCCATTACAAACCATGATAGTTGGGAGAGACAAAAGATACAGAAAAGCGGGCGACATTGTTTAAAATGCATTGATTTTAAAAATGGTATCACAAAAGTTTTCCTCGGGTTGAATACAATTTACAAAAAAGAAGTGAATGCATTGTGTTTTGGTCAGAGACTGTGTCGCAAGGGCATTTTTCTAATTGTGGAGACCAATCATTAATCAGGGGAAAACTGACAAGGCGATGAAAGGACTCTAGTCTTAAACGCGTAAGGACAAACCGGTGTCTTGGGTTCAAAACGTTACATAGGTATGGTTCCATACCGTTTGTTTACTGTATCATACAATTTCTCCTAACACTATGTTTATTTGCTTCTATATCCCATCTCGATTCGGCCAGGTGGGTGAGGCAAATATTTTTCATGTCTTTCCTGGAGATTGTTTTCATTTTGTCTGGGGTAAAATACAGCTCAGGGTGACCCAGCTCGACACAAAGATTCTTTATAAAGTTTAACCATGGGATTTTGAGCGAGTGAGTGAGTGCTAGAGCGTCTGCTATAATGGCCCTGTTCCACCTCGCAGAATCAGAGGTCCATACTTTATGCCAAAGTAAAATTGGTTGGACGTGAATAAGATCTGTGAGATATGTTATACCCATTTCTGAGTGGCATACTAATGTTGAGGTTGATTTCGGGACGCTTAAGACTGTCTTCAGAAGAGCATTTTCAGCTAGCTGTAAGGTGTTGCAGTCTGGATGACCCCAAAGTCCTGCCCCGTACAATGCAACTGGAACGTATTTCACGTTGTAAAGAGTCATCATATCTTTAGGAGTTACTCTCCCAACCTTTTTAGAGAAGTTTTTTATCGCCATAACGGTTTTTGCAAATAGCAGTTTCCTCGCTTTTATAGCTTGTACCCATGTACCTTTGTTATCGAACGTGATACCTAGGTACGAGAATGTCCCTGTATTGGCTAATTTCGCGTCTTTTAACACGATGTGACAGTTCTTTGTGCGACTTCTGCAGTATGTCATTGAAAAAGTTTTAGTGTGATTAATTCTAAGACCCAGGGTATCCATGCAATTATCAAAGGTTGTTGTTAATCGTTGCAAGGCCACTGGGGCCATCAAAACGGCATCATCCGCATACGGAAGTGCCAGGATCTTTCAAGGGCCTACTTGTGGGAGATCGCTGCAGGCATCGGATAGGGTCCCCTCTAACCTATTAATATATAAGGCGAACAATAAGGGAGCTAGCACGCAGCCTTGACGCACCCCTCGTTCAATGGAGAAAGATGGGGTGCATTAATCCTGGAGCCCGTAAGGAACTCTAGCGTTTGCTCCGTCGTACAGTTCCCTAATGAAGTGAACAATGGTAGTATCAACCCCCATGTCCAAAAAAATAGACCACAATTTTGAATGCACCACGCAGTCAAATGCGGAGGTCAGGTCGACAAACACGAGATATAGGGCTCTGGCTTTGGCCCTTGTGTATTTACCAGGTATGATCTCTAAGTTAAGAGCATGTTCCGTCGTCCCTATCCCAGCCCTAAACCCATATTATAAGTCAGAGAGGATATGGTTTTCTTCTGTCCATTCTTGCAGTCTATTTAGAACAATGCGTCCTGCAATCTTTGCAAATGTATCGAGCAAAGAAATTGGGCGATAACATGTGGGATTTTGGCGATCTCCCTTTTTATAGATTGGAATAATTATAGACTCAGCCCAGGTCGAGATGAGAGCTGTAGAACAGCAGGCGCGTAGCACCTGCGACAATAGTGGGCCCCAGAGTGACACGTTAGTTTTATAAATATCAACTGGGACTCCATCTGGGCCTGGGGCTTTTCCGCTTTTACTTGCATTAATGGCGTCAATAACCTCATTTAAACTAAATGTTGAGATGGTAGCGTGAGAGTCTAGTCTAGGGAGATTTGATTCCAATGCCAGATTTTCTGAGGAATATATGGCAGAAAATAAAGCAACCCAATCCTCTTCCGTGATGGCAATTTCAATTTTTTGTGACTTTCCATCTCATAGGAGGGGGGAATTCACAATTTTCCAGAACTTAACATTATCATTCTGGAGGCTTGCATCGTAAAGGGATTGCCATGCCTATTTTTTAGGTTCTGTTTTCTTTTCTTTATGGCGTTTTTGTACTCCTTCCTCTTTAAGCTTATTTCATGTTTATCAGGGTTTTGTAGATGTAAATAGCATTTTAAGTTCTTGCAGGCTTGTGTGCATTCAGCGTCAAACCAATCTTTCTCCTCCTGCGGTCTCGGTTTGCTAGAGATTACTTTAAGGGACTGTTTTATTCCAGCGGTAATTGCGGTAAAGGCTTTAATACAATCTCGAGGACTCGTGTTGTCTGAGAGGCAGATGTTAAATTCTTTAGAATAATCACTCATTAGTCGTTTCATAAAACCTATGGGTTCAATCTCTGACCACCGGATTGTGTAGCCATTTCTTGCTCCCAATTCAATGTTTTCTACTACCTCTTCCAGTTCCCTATATTTGGGAGTATGTTTAGGAATTGTGAGGCCTAAGATTTGAGGATTATGGTCGCTGAGAATAGTATCTTGAATATTATAATCAGATACATGAGAAATAAGGTTGTTGGAAAGTAAAATAAAGTCCATTATCGTATTGGCATGCCTACCATTAAAAGTGGGTTTCAGTTGTTGTCTACCGTAGGTCAGACTATTGCACAGGATGAGGTCAAAACTAAATAAGGCTTCATTCAACAAATTGCCTGAGTTATTATGTGTGAAGTGTAATAGATCACCGTCTCCGCCAGGGACTTGAGGGCAGAGACCCTCAATCGTTTGAGGACACAGATGTGTATTAAAATCGCCACCCCACACGATGTAAGACTGTTTATTTGAAGAGTTGCAAGCTCTATCTAGATCTTCCTGTAAGGAGTTAAGTACTGATCGAAAGTCTTGATGAGGTACATTATTATAGAAATTAATGACCACCAATTGTGCAGTATTTTTTTAAATCACAAGTAATCACTTGATAAAACGTATTGGAAGTTAAAACAATGTCCTTGATTATATCACACTTGTTAGAAATGAAGGTGCATAGGCCACCCTTAGCCCTGCCCCGTACAGAAGGAGTAGCAGGAGTATGTAGTGTCCTGTAGCCATTTATGTGAATCGGATTCATGGACCAAGTCTCTTGAAAACACACCCAGGGAAAACTCTGAATATATTCTGACCAAACCTCATTCTCCACTTTAGATCGAAGGCCTACCACGTTCCAAAATAAAAGTGAAAAATGCTCTCTATACGTTTTTGTGGCCTGCCCCACGGGGAGCTTGTCCGTTGCCTGGATTCTCCATGGAAAGGTGTTGCTTTCTTTACATGCAAAAGAAGTCAATACACAGGTGGGCAATTTTTTTGACAAGGTATTTGGAAGCGATTCGTCTTTGGCAGATTGACTAAGGGAAGGTTCCATCTCCAGCCATTCTTCTCCGGGATCTGCTGCCAGGCTGTCGACACCCAGTTGGACGGGGACTAATGCTTCTGTAGGATACATGGACCTGAGGAATTCCTTATCAGGGGATAGTCAATCTGTATCTTCCAGGCTGAGCTCCCGGAATCTATTCACACTAGGGATCATGTATTGGGTCTCAGCCCTACTTATCTGTTCTCCAAGGTGAAGGCCAGGCCCATCATGGCCTATAATACTCGTGTAAAAGAAACCCAAAGGAAGCAGGGCAATGCCATGATCAGTAATCCACTGTGGGCTTAAATGTATTAGAATATCTTCGACCAGTGTAGGTGTTTTAAATGAGAGAACTACACAATCACCCCTAAATATTTTGTGGTTTCTACCCACCCATTTCACCCTTCTAACCATCTTAATGTCTTCAAAGAGTTTATTTGTCAAGCCAGGTTTCAAACGGGTTGCAATCCAATTCAGGGACTTGTTCCTCAAGGCTGCCCATGATTCCCCCTGTACTCCAGGTAGGGTGGGGACGTTGGCGAGGACTACCGCATAGGGGGTTGCCACAGGCGGGAGATCAAGTGTGCCTCTCCCTATTGGAGAAGTACCCTGGTGAGGTTTGGCAATATTTACATGTTCCCCACTATTTAGTCCCTTTTTATGAGGTTGGGAATTATTAATTCTATTGAGTAAGACATAGTAGTCAGCTTGTCTTTGGGTGATCTGGGGAATAGGTGGTAAGATCTGATGCGTCAGAGGGGAGCTAGCGTTAGGGTCAGTGTCGCCAGAATACTGGATAGTTGAAGCCAGTGGATTTATAGATTGTGCCTTCAATGAGTTGAGCAAATAATCAATTTTTCCCCCCAATTGAGTTCGGCGTTTTATTACTTGGTCAAAGCATGAGCTAACTAAATTTTCTAAAGCAGTCGTCGACTCTGCAACACTAGTTTTCCCTTTCACCGTATGAAATTTATTCTTATGATCAGGTTTTACATTTTGGGAGCCGATTTGTGCGTTTTGCGTAGGTGCGTTGGATTGGGCTTCCAAAGAGCCAGGTCTGATATTAGCAAATGGCTCTTGTCTAGGTACTTTGTCCTTCTTTGCTACTTGGGGTTTCCTTTTGCGTTTTGGTGAAGGTGGGTGCTCGTCAGCATCTGAGGTAGAATCAATTGTGTCTTGAATGCAACCATTTATACTTCTAATCTGAGTTCCACTTTCCACAGGCTTTGCCGGGTTATCAGGAGTTATTGCTAGTGAGGGGGAATTGAGAGGAACTAGTGACCTATTCTGGGTAAGTATTTTTCCTTCAACATTAGTAATCTGTTTGTCAATTTTCCCCATGGCTCCTGAAATGAATTTCAATATTGACGTATGATTTCTTTGGGAGGAAATATCATTTACGCTAGATTGTTTCCTTTTTCCCATTGTTACTGACTGCTTTGGGCAGAAGAGTTCTATAATAATTGCCTACGGGGTAAGATTTATTTTGAAAGGTATGGTAGCTGGCGTTTATAAAGAAGTGGAGACAAGGAAGGGTAAATAGATTTTTTCACAGTATTTGGAGATTTTTTAACTGAAGGACAGAGGTACAGGCTATGAAGGGACAATCACAGGGAGTCGAGAGAGAAGGATGCAGTACCTGTTTGGAGACCTAGCAACCAGATCCTGAGACCACGAGGAAGTTCTCAGGGGGGTGGCCCAGCCCAGCCTCTGCCGGCCGCTGACGGGCGCAGGACGGGCCCTCCCTTGGCCCGGGCTTTGCCTGGGCACCGCCCGCGCGCGTCCCGCGAGGCGGGAGCGCTTTCAAAGATTTAAAGGGCTCCTGCCCTTTGACAGGATGCCGGTGCCTCCTCCTTAACCCAGGTGCCGTAGTGCGCGGACCGCGAGGCGGGAGCGCTTTCAAGGATTTAAAGGGCTCCTGCCCTTTGACAAGATGCCGGTGCGTCCTCCTTGCCCCAGGTGCCGTAGTGCTAATCAGAACTCCAGTGCTAATGCTCTCTATGGTTCCAAATTTGTACTTACATACTGGTAACACAGTATTCCACTCCAATTTGGCATACTGGACGCCCTTTATAAGTCCCTAGAATATGGTACCTAGGTACCCAGGGCATTGGGGTTCCAGGAGATCCATATGGGCTGAAGAATTTCTTTTGCCACCCATAGGGAGCCCATACAAATACTTCAGGACTGCCATTGCAGCCCAGGTGAAATAGTGCACCAGGTCACTTATAAGTCACCTAGATGTCAGGCCTTCAGACCCTGAAGGGTGGGTGCAAAGTAGCTGCGTGTGAGGGCATCCCTGCACTAGCAGAAATGCCCCCACGTCATGCAAGCCCATTTTCCTAGACTTCATGAGTGCGGAGACGCCATTATAAGTGTGCACTTTACAAAGGTCAATACCTATATACAGCTTCACAATGGTAACCCTGAATATGGCCATGTAAGGTGTCTAACAGCTGGAAATTGTACCCCAATAGTGATTCCAGTATTGGTTGCACAATCCCATGCAGTCTGGTGTCTCCACAGTGGACCCCCCAGTACTGCATACCAGCCGTCTGAGGTTTTTACTGCAGCCCCAGCTGCTGCCACCTCGCAGACAGGCTTCTGGCAGAACAGTGCATTTCCTTTAGTAGAGGGGTGTTACACACTTACCTTTTGAAATGGGTGTTACAGGCATGGGAGGGGTATCCTCTCAGAGCCCCTGGAAGTGCTTTGAAGGGCACAGATGTGCCCTCCTTGCATAATCCAGTCTACATCAGTCCAGGGACCCCAGCCCATGCTCTGGCATGAAACCGGACAAAGGAAAGGGGAGTGACCACTCCCCTGTCCATCACCACCCCAGGGGTTGTACCCAGAGCTCCTCCAGAGTGTTCCTGGGTTTTGCCATCTTGGATTCCAAAGTGGTGGGGCACTCTGGGAGCATCTGAGTGGCCAGTGCCAGCAGGTGACATCAGAGACCCCTCCTGATAGGTCCTTACCTGGTTAGGTGACCAATCCCCCTCTCAGGGCTATTTAGGGTCTCTCCTGTGGGTGTTTCCTCAGATTCTGATTGGAAGACTCCAGCAGGAATCCTGTGCATCCTTTATTTCACCTTCTACCATCGGATCAACCGCAGAACTGCTCCAGGAACTCTACAACTTGCAACAAAGAAGCAAAGACGACTTCTGCAACACTGTAACTCCAGCTCCTGCCAGCATCTGCAACAGTTTCTAGGTCGTGCACCCACAGAGGACTGGCTGTCTTCAGACTGCACCAGAAGAACTGAAGGAATCTCCCGAGAAGTGACGAAGTCACTTTCCTGCTTCAGCAGGCACCTCTCTGCAGCAAACGAATGTTGCTGTGGGTCCCCTCTCCTGACGAAGAGCATGGATCCTGGAACACAGATGGTGGACTAAAGTGACCCTGACTGTCCAAAGGTCCAGCTGTCCAAATTTGGTGGAGACAAGAGCTTGCTTCCCCACGCAAGACAGTACCCCCATGCACCACGTTTTTTCAGCTGCTAAGGCTTGTGCAACTCCCTAAGAAGTTCCTTGTGCAGAGCACAGCTTAGGTCCCCAGCACTCTATCCTGCGACCCACAGCTCCCTGAGTGGTTCTCCTGCGCTGGGGGAATCCTTTGTGTAGTGCTTCATGGACCTCCATTTGCACCTCCTTTGTCCCCGTTCTTTGAGACTCCCATGCACGCTGCCTGGTCTTCTGAGGGTTCTTTGAGTTGCTGAGAGCCCCCTCTGTCTCCTCCTCCTGAGTTGAGACTCCCAGGTCTCTCCTGGGTCTGGGCAGCTCCATTTTCTGCCAATCACGTGTTTTGTGTGAGCTAAAGCTTGTAGGCAGAATCCAGTGACACAAACCAGCTTGCATTCATCCATTCAACATGAGACATCTCCTGCACCAACCAGGACGCCACAGCTGTCTTCTTTGATGCATTACTGACTTTATCTTCTAACCAGAGTTTCCACTTTTGCACCTTCATCTGGATTAGTGGGGGCTCCTGTTCTCTCTGGACTCTTCCGCTGGTCTTGGGCTTAGCCCCCTTCTTCCACAGGTCTTCAGGTCCTGGAATCTATTGTTGGTGTCTTGCAGTCTCTTCTGGTTTTTGCATAAGCTTCTATCACGACTTCCATTGTGTTTTAGAAAACATGCTGTACTCTACTCCTGCTTTCCTGGGCTCCGGGGTGTGGTATTGTACTTACCTTTAGTGTTTTCTTACACTCCTAGCGTCCCTCTACATGCTACACTTGCCTAAGTGGGAAACCATCTTTCGCATTCCACTATTTTAGTATATGATTTGTGTTCCTGCTAGGCCCATTGCAACATATTGTGATTTTCACAGTTTTCTGACAATTTATTTAACTGATTTTGGGTACTAGTATTTATATTGTGTATAATACATACCTCCTAAGGGAGTATGGTCTCTAAGATATATTTGGCATTGGGTCACTAAAATAAAGTACCTTTAATTTTGGTAACACTGAGTATTGTCTTTCATGTGTGTGAGTACTGTATGACTACTGTGGTATTGCAAGAGCTTTGCATGTCTCCTAGTTCAGCCTTGGCTGCTCTGCCTACAGCTACCTCTAGACAGCCTGACATCTAGACACTGAATACATTTCAGTAATAAGGGATAACTGGACCGGTATAAGGTGTAATGCAGGCACCAAAAGACTGCATCACCGGTCCTCTAGGTCCCCTCTCATCCTGACGAGCGTGGTCCCTGGAACACAGGAGCTAGATCCAAGTGACCCCCACAGTCCAGTGATCCTTCAGTCCAAGTTTGGTGGAGGTAAGTCCTTGCCTCCCCACACTAGACTGCAAACCTGTGTACTGTGTGATTTGCAGCTGTTCCGGCTTCTGTGCACTTCTCCAAAGATTCCTTCTTTCACAGCCTAGCCTGTGTCCACAGCATAACCCTCTCAGTTGGACTCCGACGTCGTGGGACCCTCCTTTTGTGACTCCGGTTACCCTAATCTTATAAGCTCCTGCTCCGGTACTTCTGCAGGTGCTACCTGCTTCTGGGGGGGTCTCTGAGTTGCTGAGCGCCCCCTCTGTCTCCTCCTCCAAGGGGCGACATCCTGGTCCTTCCTGGTCCCCAGCAGCACCCAAAAACCTTTACTGCGACCCTTGCAGCTAGCGAGGCTTGGTTGCGGTATATCTGCGTGGAAATACTTCTGCAACATCCAACATCAGGAAAATGGAGATACACTTAAAATAACTGCTGCTCACCTCCTTGGTAGCTTGGCACAAGCAATCAGGCTTATCTCAAAAGGCAATGTATAAAGTATTTGTACCAACACACACAATAATACAGTGAAAACACTACAAAATGGATACCACACCAGTTTAGAAAAATAGCCAATATTTATCTAAAGCAAAAGTGATGAAAAGGACAAAAATCCAACATACACAAGTAAAGTTATGAATTTTTAAAATAATAGAATCTTACTCCATAGAAAACAATTGAAATATTGTTGCACAAAGTACCTGGTTTGCATCAAAAATAAAGCCACATGTGTGAGCGTGCATTGGAAAAGTCAGCGATGCACTGATTCCTTACTCGCAAGTGAGGCCATGCATTGTTTCTTCTCCGGTCGGGTAGGCGATGCATCGTTTTTCTCTCCAGCAAAAGAGTGATGTGTCGATTTCTGGACGGGACACCTCAGACCAGCGCAGGCTTGCTTTGATTTTGATGCCCAGAGATGATGCGTGCGAATTCCAGTCACACGCTGATGCAAAAAACGCACTGCAGGGGGTTGCATCGTTTTCAGCAGTCACAAGCGGGTGTTGCATCGTTTCCCCAGCCGCGATGCAGGTGATGCGTCAATTTCCCAGCCTCAGTGCCGGTGGTGCATTGATTTCTTAGCTGCGATGCAGTTAGTGCTTTTTACAGCCGTGTTGCAGGTAGTGTGTTAAACTTTTCCTCCATGGCTCCTGTGTGTAGGTTTCCACCTTAGTTCTACAAGCTTCACTTTTCAAGGGACCAGGGACTGGATAGGGCACGACTTGGCAGGGCAGGAGTCTCAGCAGAGTGTCCAAGTACTGGCTGAGTAAGTGTTTGATGTCCCTGAGACTTCAAAAAAGGAGGCAAGCTCAGTTCAAGCCCTTGAAACCCCTTCACAAGCAGGAATCTACCACAAAGTCCAGTCTTTGTCCTCTTTCAGGCAGAAGCAGCAACCGCAGGCCAACCCAGCAAAGTACAGTCACAGGAAAAGGGGCAGTACTCCTCCTCCAGCTCTTCAACACTTCTCTGTGGCAGAGGTTCTTCTTGGTTCCAGAAGTAATCTAAATATCTGGGGTTTTGAGTCTACTACGTATACCCCTTTCTGCCTTTGAAGTTGGCAAACTTCAAAGGAAAGTCTCTGTTGTTGACAAGATCTTGCCTTGCACACTAGTGGGTTGGAGACTGCATTGTGAGAGGGCAGCCACAGCCCTTTCAGGTGTAAGTGACCACTCTTTCCTCCACTCTAGCCCAGATGGCCCATCAGGATATGCAGGCTACACCCCAGCACTCATTGTGTCACTGTCTAATGGTGATTCACAAACAGTCAGTCTGACCCAGACAGGGAATACACAAGCAGGCAGAGTCATGGAAAGGTTTAAGCAAGAAAATGCCCGCTTTCTAAATGTGCAAAAACAACACATGATGGATGGAATGCAGAGCAAATCAAACATTCATCCCCTGTCACAGATCTGGGTTTAATCCATCAATTTTTTTTACTTGCTATGCCGTTCCTGTTTGGACCCAGCTATATGGAAATCAGTCTGGACCTGTTCCCCATGGGAACAGTCCAGTCCGAACTGCCAGACCAGGTCCTCTCTGGACCAGAAACGAGCATCCTGGGACCGGTTTCAGGGTATCATCTTTCATCAGCCAGGCTAGTTTGAATTTGGAGACATAGCAAGCACAATCCCACATCTGGGCATACCCTTCCCACTTGGAGCGACAAATGATGCACTTAATGCAGAGCAAATCAAACATTCACCCCCGTCACAGATCTGGGTTTAATCCATCAGTTTTTTTGCTTGCCCTGTGTAGGAGGCTGGCCTCATTTGTAGTGAGTACCATAGGTACTTACACCTTATACCAGGTCCAGTTATCCCTTAACAGGGAAATTTAGTCAGTGTCTAAAACCCAGGCTGTCTAGAGGTAGCTGTAGGCAGAGCAGCCAAGGCTGAACTAGGAGACATGCAAAGCTCTTGCAATACCACTGTAGACACACACATGAGAGACAATACTCAGTGTTACCAAAAATAAAGGTACTTTATTTTAGTGACACAAATGCCAAAAATATATAAGGGGCTACACTCCCTTAGGAGGTAAGTATAATACACAAAATATAGTAACCAAAATCAGGTAAGTAAACAGTCATAAAATAGTGCAAACAGTTAAAAACACAATAGATTGCAATGGGCCTAGGGGCAACACAAACCATATACTAAAATAGTGGAATGAGAAGTGTAGTGTGTAGAGGGGCGCTGGGAGTGTAGGAAAACACAAAAGGTAAGTAAAGTACCCCAATCCAGGGCCCAGGAAACCAGGAGTAAAGTACAGCATGTTTCCTCAGAACACACTACAAGTGGTGATGAAGAATTATGCCGGAACCAAGCAAGACTGCAATCAACCAATGAAGGATTCCTGGAACTGAAGACCTGTGGAGAGAGGAGACCAAGTCCAGAAGTTGATGAAGAGGCCAGGAAGAACAGGAGCCCATGCCTGCCTGGAAGAAGGTACAAAAGTGGATTCTCCGGTTGGAAGAAAAATACAGAAATGCACCAAAGAAGATAGCTGTGGGTTCCTGCTCGGTGGAAGAGATGTCCCACGTCGAGTTGTTGGATGCAGGCTGTTTGCATAGCTGGATTCCACCAGAAAGCCTTGTTTCACGCAAGAACGTGTTTTGCGTCAATGAGGAGATGTCCGGACCCAGGAGGAATCTGGGGGTCTCAACTCAGACATAGGAGACAGAGGGGGTTTTCAGCACTTCAGAGAGCCCTCAGAAGACCAGGCAGCACCCATGGGAGTCCCAGGACATGCGGACAAAGGATTTGCAAAGTGCGGTCATTGCAGCACTACACAGGAGGATCCCACACCACAGGAGAACAACTCAGACATCTGTGCGTCACAGGATAGAGTGCTGGGGACCTGGGCTACGCTGTGCAGGAAGAACTTTTGGACGAAGTGCACAGAAGCCCAAGGAGCTGCAGAGGACGCGATGCACAGGGGTACTGTCTGGCACCGGGAGGCAAGCTTTTACCTCTGCCAGATTTGGACAGACTGGGTGACTTCGGTCCACCACCTGTGTTCCAGGGATCATGCTCATCGACAGAGGAGGAGGCCCAGAGTACTGGTTGTCATCGTAGAGAGGTGCCTGAAGACAGGCAGTCCTCAGAGCGGGCACACCTTGAAAACTGTTGCAGTTGCTGGCTGGAGCTGAAGTTGCAGGTCACAATAGCCTTCTTGGATGCTTTGTTGCAGTTACAGCGGTTCCTGGAGCAGTCTGCGGTTCATCCGGCGGTCAGAAGCTAAAGCAGAGGATGCAGAGGAGTCCTGGTGGAGTCTAGCGAACCGAATCTGAGGAAACACCCAGAGGAGAGACCCTAAATAGCCCTTAGAGGGGATTAGCTACCTACCCAGGTATGCACCAATCAGAAGGGGTCTCTGACGTCACCTGCTGGCACTGGCCACTCAGATGCTCCTAGAGGGTCCCCACTCCTTGGAATCCAAGATGGCTAACGCCAGGGACACTCTGGAGGAGCTCTGGGCACAACCCCTGGGGTGGTGATGGACAGTGCAGTGGTCACTCCCCTTTCCTTTGTCTAGTTTTGCGCCAGAGCAGGGACTGGGGGTCCCTGAACCGGTGTAGACTGGATTATGCAAGGAGTGCACCGTATCTGCCCTTCAAAGCAATTCCAGAGGCTCTGGGAGGATACCCCTCTCATGCCTGTAACACCTATTTCCAATGGGAGAGGGTGTAACACCCCTCTCCTATAGGAAATGCATTGTTCTGCCTTCCTAGGATTGAGCTGCTCAATCCCGAGGAGGGCAGAAACCTGTCTGTGAGGTGGCAGCAGCTGGGGCTACAGTGAAAACCTCATTGAGCTAGTTTGGCAGTACTAGGAGTCCATGGTGGAGCCTCCGGGGTACATGGAGTTGGCCCCCAATACCAGATTTTGATTGGGGGTTGAATATCACAATCTGAGACACAACACATGGTCACATTCGGAGTTGCCATTGTTAAGCTACATATATGTATTGACATATATTGAGTGCATGCTTATAATGGTGTCCCTGCACTCACGAAGTCAGGGGAATTGGCCTTGGATCACGTGGGGCACCTTTGCTAGTGCAAGGGTGCCCTCACACACAGTAACTTTGCACCTAGCCTTCAGTAACTGAAGGTTAGACATATAGGTGACTTATAACTTACCTGGTTCAGTGAAAAATGGCTGTGAAATAGAGTGTGCACTATTTCACACAGGCTGCAATGGCAGTCCTGAAGGAGTGTTTGTATGAGCTCCTTATGGGTGGCAAAAGAAATGCTGCAACCAATAAGGATCTCCTGAACCCCAATGCCCTCGGTACCTAGGTACCATATACTAGGGACTTATAAGGGGGGTCCAGTGTGCTAATTGGAATTGGAATATGAAGTCACTAGACTATAGAGACTAATTTGGCAGTAGAGAGAGCATACACACTGAAGTTCTGGTTAGCGGAACTTCTGTGACACAGTCAAGCATACTGACAACACACATAGGCCACAAACTATGAGCACTGGGGTCCTGGCTAGCAGGATCCCAGTGAAACAGTAAAAACACACTGAGAAATAGGTTTCAAACTATGAGCACTGGGGTCCTGGGTAGAAGGATCTCAGTGAGACAGGCCACAAATGGGAGTACACTGTTCCAATGAAAGAAGGAAAGGATACTCAAGGGGGATCCTAATCTTTAGGAGCAGAAGCCTCACACACCCGTGAGGGTGTCATGCTTCATCATCGGCATTGCTCCTCGTCAGACTTCTTTTCCATGATAGAGTGATTAAGCATTGCCTCTGTTGCACTCTTTTGACTTTACCCCCTTTTTTTAAATCTTGGCCTCTGATTCCCGTATCGACTATTAAATGGATTATTCTCTTCGGTTTTAGAGAGTCAATCTTAACTTTTTTCGTTTGATCTCCTTTCCCCACACTCTTATGTAGGGCTGTGGCATCTTCATCAATTAAGATCTCCGGTAAAGAGCCCCCCCATTTGGGGTGGTGCCCGTCAGATATTGCAGCGCCAGTCTGACGAGGAGCAATGCCGATGATGAAGCATGACACCGTCACGGGTGTGTGAGGCTTCTGCTCCTAAAGATTAGGATCCCCCTTGAGTATCCTTTCCTTCTTTCATTGGAACAGTGTATTTTCTTTATTCACGTATTCATTGGGAGGTCTTACACTGGACCACTAACCCTCCCCATCCCTCTGTTTTTTGACTGACACAAATGGGAGTAACCATGCTAGAAAGAGGCTACTTTCTCATACATCCCTACCGGCCGTTTTACCTTCCATCACCTCAGTTTATGCATGAGGTCCAACTTTTCTTCCCACCTCTCTCCCTAAAACGTATGCACACATGTACATACACACAGTTCTGACCAATAGACATCACATTGGCCTTTGGTCTATTAACCCCTTCGGTGCCAAGGACGAGCCGGTCTCACCCTCAGCTGCACCGCTGCTGTGCCGAGGGCGAGACCAGCTCTTCCTGCACCTCACCCGCTAGCACTCCCCCGTAGGTCTTCCACCAACTCCCCCGGTGAGGGATGGCAGGGGAAGCGCTTCCCCTGCCACGCCGACCCCCCCCCCAGTGACGTCTGATGACATCAGTGCGTGATCGCGTGTTAACCTCATCAGAGGTCACCTCCATCGCGCTGGAAGCATGGCTTCAAGCGTGTCTGAGAAGTAACAGATGAGTTTCTCCTTGGCACGGGGCAGAGGAAGTCAGGGAGGCATGATTAGGAAAGGAAAGGCTTTTCCTTTTCATGTCTCTCTGAGCATTCCTGCAGCACAAGTGCATAGCGACCATGTTGTAGGAATGCCACTAGACGCCAGGGACTTTATTTTTTATATGAAATGGACATGAGGGGAGCAGCCCCTTGGGCAAGGGTCGCTTCCTAAGGGGGGCATTTTTTATAAGGCCATTTCTGCCCCTCTTGGGGTCAAATCAGCCTTTATTTATTAGTCCCATCTGCCCCAACGGGGCAGAAACCTCTAGACGCCTCGGATTATTTTAGGGGAGTGACCTCTTAGGCAAGGGTCACTCCCCAAGGGGGGCAAATTTATTTTAGGCCATTTCTTCCCCCTCTGGGAGGAGATCTGCCTATTTTTATTAGGTCAATCTTCCCCCAAGGGGGCCAGAATCCACTAGACACCAGGGATAATTTATTTTTGTTTATTAACAGGAGGGGCGCGACCCGCTCAGGCAAGGATCGCTCCCCTGGGGGGCAAATTTATTTGAGTTAATTTCTGCCCCTCTTGGGGGCAGATTGGCCTATTTTAATTAGGCTGATCTGCCCCCAAGGGAGGCAGAAAACACTAGACACAAGGGATAAAAAAAAAATTGTTTATAAACAGGAGGGGAGCAACCCCTTAGGCAAGGATTGGTCTCCTGGGGAGCAAATTTATTTTAGGCCATTTCTTCCCCCCTTGGGGCAGATCGCCTATTTTAATGAGGCTGATTTGCCCCCAAATGGGGCAGAAACCTCTAGTCACCAGGGATTTTTTTATTTTTCACAGATGGGGACAAATACATTTTTGGCCTTTTTCCATTAGGCCAATCTGCCCCTGGGGAGGCAGAAGCCACTTAGGCACCAGGGATTGGTGTGTTGTGTGCTTCGTCTGTGGGAGCAGCCCCATAGGCAAGGGTCGCTCCCCATGGGTGCACATCACTTTTGTCCATTTCTGCCCCCATTTGGGGCGGCAGCACACCAGACAACAGGGAAGAATTTATTTTTAAAAAAGAGGGTGGGATTATAGCCATACCCCTACCTCTAATAAATGGGGACAAAGTTGTTCTGCCAACCGGTGGGCACGTGGGGTAATTACCCCCGATCAACTCCACGGGGGCAAAAAGCACACTAGATGCCAGGGAATAAAAAAATAGTGGGTTAGTGGTTACCACCCGGTATGGGCATGGTTATGTCCCCACCCCAACTGAAGGGGGTAACAGTCTTTCATCTTTCCATCCGCACACCAAAAGATCTTACTCCAATGGCAAGCAAAAGGACATTTGATTATTTTGGGTTTTGGTTTTACATTTGGGCCATGAAAGCATGTATAACTCTCAAAATCGTCCCACTTTGAATGGTGAGGGCTGCACTTTTTAGACTTTGGGACGCTGCCATGTAGAAATATCTACGAGACCTAGACACATCTGAAAACCAAACATCTGGGTGTGTCCAGGGTGGTGTGCTTCACATACACCCGCACCAGTTTCTTACCCACAATGCCCTGCAAGCCTACAACTTTGCTTGAAATCACACATTTTCCCCACATTTTTGTGATGGAACCTTCCGCAATCTTCAGGAATCCACAAAATTCCTACCACCCAGCATTGTTGCATCTATACCGATAAATATTCTGTCCCACTTGTCAAAAACGGTTGCTTCAAACTGTTCTTTTGGACCTGCTTTGGTTCCCCCTCAATTTCGACATGTTTTTAGCTCCTCCCTGTCACAGGCACTTGGCCCACCTTCACAAGTGAAGTATCACTTTTATCGGGAGACTGAGAGGAATGTAGGGTGGTAGGAAATTTGTGCTGGTGCGGTGATCCCACACAGAAACGTGGGAAAATGTGATTTTTTTATTTAAATTTGAGTTTTGCTGAGAATTCTGGGTAAGAAAACACTGGGGTATCCATGCAAGTCACACCTCCCTTTACTCCCTTGGGTGTCTACTTTTCAGAAATGTCTGGGTTTGGTAGGTTTCCCTAGATGACTGCTGAGCCGAGGACCAAAAACGCAGGTGCCCCCTGCAAAAACAGGTAGTTTTGTATTTGATAATTTTGATGTGTCCACGTAGTGTTTTGGGGTATTTCCTGTGACAGGCACTAGGCCTACCCACACACATGAGGTACCATTTGTATTGGGAGACCTGGGGAATGCTGGGTAGAAGGAAGTTTGTGGCTCCCCTCAGATTCCAGAACTTTGCGGCACCAAAATGTGAGGAAAAAGTGATTTTGAGGTTTGCTAAGGATTCTGGGTAACAGAACCTGGTGAGAGCGGCACAAGTTGCCCCATCCTGGGTTCCCTTAGGTCTCTAGTTTTCAGAAATGTTCTGGTTTGCTAAGTTTTCCTAAGTGCTGAATGAGCTAGATGCCAAAATCCCCAGTTAGGTACTTTGCAAAAAACAAGTCAGTTTTCTTTGGGTAAATGTGATGTGCCCATGAGGTATTTCGGGGCATTTCCTGTTGCGGGTATCGCGGGTACTAGGTCTACCCACTAAAGCAAGGTACCATTTTTATTGGGAAACACAGAATAGAAGAACAAGTGTTATTGTCAGTTGTCTTTCTCTATATTTTTGTCATCCAAATGTAGGACAGCGTGTTAGAAAGAAGTCATTTTGAGAAATGTCCTGTAATTCACATGCTAGTGTGGGGACCCCGGAATTCAGAGATGTGCAAATAACCACTGCTTCTAAACCCCATATCTTGTGCCCATTTTGGAAATAGATGGGTTTCCTTGATACCTATTTTCCATTCTTTATCTTTTACCAAATGAATTGCTGTATACCCCGTATACAATGAAAACACATTGCAAGGTGCAGCTCATTTATTGGCTCTGGGTACCTTGGGTTCTTTATAAACCTAGAAGCCCTATATATCCCCAGCTCTGTGTGTGTCTGGTTTGTGGAATGGAACAGAGAGGCTTGCCTTTATTTTTTTTAATTAAATGTATTTCAAGGGATCGAGTCCTCAAAATGATGTTGATGTTGCAGCCTGTCAGTCGAATTTGAGCCATCGCCAGGTATCTCCAGCTTTTGAACCTTAAATTCTCATAAATGGGTAAATGAATTTACACTAAATCACGAAAAAGTAAACTTTTAAAACAGCTAGATAAGATAGGCAGCAGCTGTTTAAATTGTTTAAGAGGACATTAGCTGTGAATTCCAAACAAATAGGTTTTGCCACCACAAAATAGTGTGTTGCTAAGTTTAGGACTCCTTTCTCACATAAAAGAGGACTTTAGCACCCCATTAAGAAATGCAAAAAGGAAGTGTTATGAAAGCGAATTTCACTCCTATTTGGAAGTTGCAGTGGCATCTGTCAGTGCTTGCAACTGCAATTGCAATGCATAGGTGAAATACTGACACCTCAAAACGGGTGATTATCAGATTTGCTTCCGCTTTCAGAAAGCTATCTGCCAGCCTAATGGGTGGGCAGCAGACCGTGGTCTGGGGGAGCAAGTGCAATAGTGAGGGTCTTCTGTCTCGATCTAAACACAATCTCTTAACTCTAATCCATTTCCATGAAGTCGTAAATTCAGAGCTTCTTACATGATGTTCATTAGGTAGATTGAAGCATACCTTCCCTCCTGCAAATGTATAGTTTGTGATGCATATCCATTTGGAAACTAGTCAGTATGCAAATTGCATTTTCTGCTGTGCCTTAGAAAAATAATAACGCTGCATCAACAGCAAGGTAGAGAGGAAGAAGACACAAGTCTAGCCTTACCGGAGCTTGGACTGTGGAAGCAGGCAGAAGGAAAACAATCTAAACAACTCCCACTGCATTGGACCTAGAAATGTTTTTTTTTTCTTGAAGGGTTCGAAGTGCTGCATTGAAGAAGGCAGACAATTGGCTCTAAATATTTTCAGTAGCGGTTTTAAAGATTGTAGGAGGCTGGACTGGCTTGTAGTGAGTACCAAGGGGTACTTACACCTTGCACCAGGCCCAGGTATCCCTTATTAGTGTAGAGGGGTGTCTAGCAGCTTAGGCTGATAGAAAAGGTAGCTTAGCAGAGCAGTTTAGGCTGAACTAGGAGACGAGTGAAGCTCCTACAGTACCACTAGTGTCATCTGCACAATATCATAAGAAAACACAATACACAGATGTACTAAAAATAAAGGTACTTTATTTTTATGACAATATGCCAAAGTATCTCAGTGAGTACCCTCAGTATGAGGATAGCAAATATACACAAGATATATGTACACAATACCAAAATATGCAGTAATAGCAATAGAAAACAGTGCAAACAATGTATAGTCACAATAGAATGCAATGGGGGCACATAGGGATAGGGGCAACACAAACCATATACTCTAGAAGTGGAATGAGAACCACGAATGGACCCCAAACCTATGTGACATTGTAGAGGATCGCTGGGACTGTAAGGATACAGTGAGGGTTAGAACAATAGCCCACCCCAAGACCCTGAAAAGTGGGTGCAAAGTGCACCTAAGTTCCCCAAAGAGCACAGAAGTCGTGATAGGGAATTCTGCCAGAAACAACAACACCAGCAATGCAACAATGATGGATTTCCTGACGAGAGTACCTGTGGAACAAGGAGACCAAGTCCAAGAGTCACAATCAAGTCGGGAGTGGGCAGATGCCCAGGAAATGCCAGCTGTGGGTTCAAAGAAGCTGCCACCAGATGGTAGAAGCTCTGGATTCTGCAAGAACGACAAGGGCTAGAAACTTCCCCTTTGGAGGATGGATGTCCCACGTTGTGAAGAGTCATGCAGAAGTGTTTTTGTGCAGAAAGACCGCAAACAAGCCTTGCTAGCTGCAAGGGTTGCGGTTAGGGTTTTTGGATGCTGCTGTGGCCCAGGAGGGACCAGGATGTCGCCAATTGCGTGAGGAGACAGAGGGGGCGTCCAGCAAGACAAAGAGCCCACTCAGAAGCAAGCAGCACCCTCAGAAGTGTCGGAACAGGCACTACAAAGTGGAGTGAACCGGAGCTCACCCGAAGTCACAAATGAGAGTCCCACGCCGCCAGAGGACAACTCAGGAGGTCGTGCACTGCAGGTTAGAGTGCCGGGGACCCAGGCTTGGCTGTGCACAAAGGAAATCCTGGAAGAGTGCACAGGAGCCGGAGTAGCTGCAAAACACGCGGTTCCCAGCAATGCAGTCTAGCGTGGGGAGGCAAGGACTTACTTCCACCAAACTTGGACGGAAGAGTCACTGGACTGTGGGAGTCACTTGGACAGAGTTGCTGAGTTCAAGGGACCTCGCTCGTCGTACTGAGAGGAGACCCAGAGGACCAGTGATGCAGTTCTTTGGTGCCTGCGGTTGCAGGGGGAAGATTCCGTCGACCCACGGGAGATTTCATCTGAGCTTCTAGTGCAGAGAGGAGGCAGACTACCCCCACAGCATGCACCACCAGGAAAACAGTCGAGAAGGCGGCAGGATCAGAGTTACAAGGTCGCAGTAGTCGTCTTTGCTACCTTGTTGCAGTTTTGCAGGCTTCCAGCGCGGTCAGCAGTCGATTCCTTGGCAGAAGGTGAAGAGAGAGATGCAGAGGAACTCTGATGAGCTCTTGCATTCGTTATCTAAGGAATTCCCCAAAGTAGAGACCCTAAATAGCCAGAAAAGGAGGTTTGGCTACTTAGGAGAGAGGATAGGCTAGCAACACCTGAAGGAGCCTATCCGAAGGAGTCTCTGACGTCACCTGCTGGCACTGGCCACTCAGAGCAGTCCAGTGTGCCAGCAGCACCTCTGTTTCCAAGATGGCAGAGGTCTGGAGCACACTGGAGGAGCTCTGGGCACCTCCCATGGGAGGTGCAGGTCAGGGGAGTGGTTACTCCCCTTTCCTTTGTCCAGTTTCGCGCCAGAGCAGGGCTGAGGGATCCCTGAACCGGTGCAGACTGCCTTATGCAGAGATGGGCACCATCTGTGCCCATCAAAGCATTTCCAGAGGCTGGGGGAGGCTACTCCTCCCCAGCCCTGACACCTTTTTCCAAACGGAGAGGGTGTTACACCCTCTCTCTGAGGAAGTCCTTTGTTCTGCCTTCCTGGGCCAGGCCTGGCTGGACCCCAGGAGGGCAGAAACCTGTCTGAGGGGTTGGCAGCAGCAGCAGCTGCAGTGAAACCCCGGGAAAGGTAGTTTGGCAGTACCCGGGTCTGAGCTAGAGACTCGGGGGATCATGGAATTGTCTCCCCAATGCCAGAATGGCATTGGGGTGACAATTCCATGATCTTAGACATGTTACATGGCCATGTTCGGAGTTACCATTGTGACTCTATACATATGTCGTGACATATGTATAGTGCACGCGTGTAATGGTGTCCCCGCACTCACAAAGTCCGGGGAATTTGCCCTGAACAATGTGGGGGCACCTTGGCTAGTGCCAGGGTGCCCACACACTAAGAAACTTAGCACCCAACCTTTACCAGGTAAAGGTTAGACATATAGGTGACTTATAAGTTACTTAAGTGCAGTGGTAAATGGCTGTGAAATAACGTGGACGTTATTTCACTCAGGCTGCAAGGGCAGGCCTGTGTAAGAATTGTCAGATCTCCCTATGGGTGGCACAAGAAATGCTGCAGCCCATTGGGATCTCCTGGAACCCCAATACCCTGGGTACCTCAGTACCATATACTAGGGAATTATAAGGGTGTTCCAGTATGCCAATATGAATTGGTGAAATTGGTCACTAGCCTGTTAGTGACAATTTGTACAGAGAGAGCATAACCACTTAGGTTCTAGTTAGCAGAGCCTCAGTGAGACAGTTAGTCACCACACAGGGAACACATACATATAGGTCACAAACGTATGAGCACTGGGGTCCTGGCTAGCAGGGTCCCAGTGACACATAACAAACATACTGAAAACATAGGGTTTTCACTATGAGCACTGGGCCCTGGCTGGCAGGATCCCAGTGAGACAGTGAAAACACCCAGACATACACTCACAAACAGGCCAAAAGTGGGGGTAACAAGGCTAGAAAGAGGCTACTTTCTCACACAACCCCCCCCAAACGAAGGACAATAAGGCTAACCTTGGCCAGTTGAGACTTTATTGTGTAAGTGGTGATAAGTAGAGAGTAGCTCTGCAATAGACTGGTTACTCCCTTTATCATCCACTATATGGTTACTTCCCTGTGGGGATGTAAACCACCCTGTTTGAAGTTTTTTAGCTAAGCAACAATGTGAAGATGTATTTTCAGAGTTTCTATCAGTAAGTTTTAGTTTAGAGCAGTGGGAATTGTCCACTGAACCTATTTGTAGTGATGAAAATGCCAGACAGGGATTCTGTCTCAATAAAGCCATAGCTGGGCAAAAACGTTGTCCATATGGCTGGAAGAGAGAACAGGGATGCTGTTTCTCTTGATTTGGAGCAGGGCAGGGATGCTGTCCTATGAGCTCCACACTAGGGCAGGGATGCTGTCCTAAGTGTTGTGAGGCAGTGCAGGATTTCTGCACTAAAGTTTCTCTAGGAGGGTTGGAGGGATGCTCCATGTTAACTAAAATGGTGCTCTTTTTCTCACCAATGTTAGTTATCCCACAGAGAGGTACTTCTACCTCAGGGAGTACAGCTTTGCCAGCTGATGATTCCCTTGGAACAGGTGCCACCCCTGGAGAGGTTTCTCCCACCACAGGAATGATATCCTGATTGGCAGGGTGGTTAGGGGATACTGTGACACCCTTTTTACCTGTTGTTGGAGAGGGATCCTGAGTTTTCAGGCCTTCTCTCCTTTGCTTTTTCATTTCAGTAGAAATGAGAGGGAACAATTCCTCTGGGATGCCCAGCATGGTTGCATGGGCATATAACTCTACATCAGCCCAACCTGAGGCCTCTAGGTCATTACCTAAGAGACAGTCTACAGGTAAGCTAGGTGATACTACCACCTGCTTAGGGCCAGTAACTCCACCCCAACCAAACTGAATTATAGCTAAGGGAAGAAACTTAGTGGAGTTATATACATCAATAATCTTATACTGTTGTCCAATGATGTGTTGTTCAGGATGCACTAGGTTTTCAGTCACCAAAGTGATACTGGCACCTGTGTCCCTGTAGGCCAAGGCCTCAACACCATTTATTGAAACTGTCTGCCTGTACTTATCCATTGTAAGGGGACAAGCAGCCAGTGTGGCAAGGCCAATGCCACTAGGTGTGACAGAAACTGTCTTGGGACTAACTACCCCAGTTTCTATTATGGACCCATAAGTGAACCCAACTACACCCTTAACTTGACTGTTGCCAGCAGTCCCACCACTAGTACTATTACTGCTAGGGGCACTAGAGCTTGATGTATTAGTGGTGGTAGGCTCAGGGGGTTTACCTGGACAGGACTTATCCCCTGGCCTATGGCCTCTGTTTTTACACACAAAGCACCAAGGCTTTTTAAATTGTGTAGGTTGAGAAGAAGAGGAAGAATTTGTTTTATCCCCACCCCCTGAAGTGTGTTTAAGATTTGAAGTGGGATCTTTGGTTGTACCCTTATCCCCATGCTTATCTTGAGATTTCTCACCATCTTTCTTCTTGCCATCCTTGTCACCACCTGTATGAACTTTTCTGTTCACTCTTGTTCTGACCCATTTGTCTGCCTTCTTTTCCAATTCTTGGGGAGAGGTCAGATCTGAGTCCACTAGATACTGGTGCAACAAATCAGACACACAATTATTAAGAATATGCTCTCTCAGGATTAAGTTATACAGGCTTTCATAGTCAGCAACTTTACTGCCATGTAACCACCCCTCCAAGGCCTTCACTGAATGGTCAACAAAGTCTACCCAGTCTTGTGAAGACTCCTTTTTGGTTTCTCTGAACTTCATCCTGTACTGTTCAGTGGTTAAGCCATAACCATCTAGGAGTGCATTCTTAAGAACTGCAAAATTATTGGCATCACTTTCCTTTACAGTAAGGAGCCTATCCCTACCCTTTCCACTGAAAGATAGCCATAGGATAGCAGCCCACTGCCTTTGAGGGACCTCCTGTACAACACAGGCCCTCTCAAGTGCAGCAAACCACTTGTTAATGTCATCCCCCTCCTTGTAAGGGGGAACTATCTTGTGCAGATTCCTAGAATCATGCTCTTTTGCAGGATGACTATTTGGAATACTGCTGCTGCCACCATGGGGTTCAAACCCCAATTTCTGTCTTTCTCTTTCTATCTCCAAGGACTGCCTATCTAAATCCAGCTGTTGCTTCTTGAGCTTCAGCCTGGATTGTTCCACTCTCAATGTATTGAGCTCCCTTTCTAACACTCCGTCATCAGGGTGGGTGGGTGATGCATGTCTTGAAACAGAAGTATGGTGAGAATGAACAGAGGGAGACCTGGCCCTAACAGATGGCACTCTAACAACCTGGCTAACAGAAGTAACACTCCTACTATGATGAGAAGGAACACTCTTACTGTGATGTGAGGTAACACTATTACTGTGGTGTGAATTCACATCAGTACCAGCTATGCTAGTTGGTCTGCTAATGGGCAGGTTGGGAAGGTTCCCTTCTAAATCCTTTGCTAGGGGTGCCCCAGGGTCAGATTGGGAACCATCAGCTAATTTCTCAACAGAAGTGCCAACTAAGGTCTTATCTTGTTCAATGAGCATATTAACCAATAGTTCTCTAGAGGGATTCTTCCCTACCCCTAAACCTCTTTCAATGCAGAGACACCTTGCTCCTTTCCAGCTAAGGTGATCATAAGCAAGTTTGGTCAGATCAACAGTTTGACCTGTGCCAGACATTATAGAAAGTGTTTAAGGGACAGAGAAAGTGTGAAAAAAAAAATTAAGAACTTTTTAAAGGACAGAAAAAAAACTTGTAAAACTTCTTAAGAACTTTTTGAAAGTTTAGAGGTACTTTTCAGCACTTAGCAAAGAAGTGAGAGAAGAAAAGCAAAACTTTTTGGTTATGTGTACATACACTGAACTTGTTTTGTATATTTTTCTCTCATGAAAAGTACAATATGACAAAGTGGTAAGTAGTTGCAAAGTACTTATCCCACCGCTGCACAACCAATGTAGGAGGCTGGACTGGCTTGTAGTGAGTACCAAGGGGTACTTACACCTTGCACCAGGCCCAGGTATCCCTTATTAGTGTAGAGGGGTGTCTAGCAGCTTAGGCTGATAGAAAAGGTAGCTTAGCAGAGCAGCTTAGGCTGAACTAGGAGACGAGTGAAGCTCCTACAGTACCACTAGTGTCATCTGCACAATATCATAAAAAAACACAATACACAGATGTACTAAAAATAAAGGTACTTTATTTTTATGACAATATGCCAAAGTATCTCAGTGAGTACCCTCAGTATGAGGATAGCAAATATACACAAGATATATGTACACAATACCAAAATATGCAGTAATAGCAATAGAAAACAGTGCAAACAATGTATAGTCACAATAGAATGCAATGGGGGCACATAGGGATAGGGGCAACACAAACCATATACTCTAGAAGTGGAATGCAAACCACGAATGGACCCCAAACCTATGTGACCTTGTAGAGGATCGCTGGGACTGTAAGGATACAGTGAGGGTTAGAAAAATAGCCCACCCCAAGACCCTGAAAAGTGGGTGCAAAGTGCACCTAAGTTCCCCAAAGAGCACAGAAGTCGTGATAGGGGAATTCTGCCAGAAACAACAACACCAGCAATGCAACAATGATGGATTTCCTGACGAGAGTACCTGTGGAACAAGGGGACCAAGTCCAAGAGTCACGATCAAGTCGGGAGTGGGCAGATGCCCAGGAAATGCCAGCTGTGGGTGCAAAGAAGCTGCCACTGGATGGTAGAAGCTCTGGATTCTGCAAGAACGACAAGGGCTAGAAACTTCCCCTTTTGAGGATGGATGTCCCACGTTGGGAAGAGTCGTGCAGAAGTGTTTTCGTGCAGAAAGACCACAAACAAGCCTTGCTAGCTACAAGGGTTGTGGTTAGGGTTTTTGGATGCTGCTGTGGTCCAGGAGGGACCAGGATGTCGCCAATTGTGTGAGGAGACAGAGGGGGCGTCCAGCAAGACAAAGAGCCCACTCAGAAGCAAGCAGCCCCCGCAGAAGTGCCAGAACAGGCACTACAAAGTGGAGTGAACCAGAGCTCACCCGAAGTCACAAATGAGAGTCCCACGCCGCCGGAGGACAACTCAGGAGGTCGTGCACTGCAGGTTAGAGTGCCGGGGACCCAGGCTTGGCTGTGCACAAAGGAAATCCTGGAAGAGTGCACAGGAGCCGGAGTAGCTGCAAAACACACGGTTCCCAGCAATGCAGTCTAGCGTGGGGAGGCAAGGACTTACCTCCACCAAACTTGGACAGAAGAGTCACTGGGCTGTGGGAGTCACTTGGACAGAGTTGCTGAGTTCAAGGGACCTCGCTCGTCATGCTGAGAGGAGACCCAGAGGACCGGTGATGCAGTTCTTTGGTGCCTGCGGTTGCAGGGGGAAGATTCCGTCGACCCACGGGAGATTTCTTCGGAGCTTCTAGTGCAGAGAGGAGGCAGACTACCCCCACAGCATGCACCACCAGGAAAACAGTCGAGAAGGCGGCAGGATCAGTGTTACAAGGTCGCAGTAGTCGTCTTTGCTACTTTGTTGCAGTTTTGCAGGCTTCCAGCGCGGTCAGCAGTCGATTCCTTGGCAGAAGGTGAAGAGAGAGATGCAGAGGAACTCTGATGAGCTCTTGCATTCATTATCTAAGGAATTCCCCAAAGCAGAGACCCTAAATAGCCAGAAAAGGAGGTTTGGCTACTTAGGAGAGAGGATAGGCTAGCAACACCTGAAGGAGCCTATCCGAAGGAGTCTCTGACGTCACCTGCTGGCACTGGCCACTCAGAGCAGTCCAGTGTGCCAGCAGCACCTCTGTTTCCAAGATGGCAGAGGTCTGGAGCACACTGGAGGAGCTCTGGGCACCTCCCAGGGGAGGTGCAGGTCAGGGGAGTGGTCACTCCCCTTTCCTTTGTCCAGTTTTGCACCAGAGCAGGGCTGAGGGATCCCTGAACCGGTGCAGACTGGCTTATGCAGAGATGGGCACCATCTGTGCCCATCAAAGCATTTCCAGAGGCTGGGGGAGGCTACTCCTCCCCAGCCCTGACACCTTTTTTCAAAGGGAGAGGGTGTAACACCCTCTCTCTGAGGAAGTCCTTTGTTCTGCCTTCCTGGGCCAGGCCTGGCTGGACCCCAGGAGGGCAGAAACCTGTCTGAGGGGTTGGCAGCAGCTGCAGTGAAACCCCGGGAAAGGTAGTTTGTCAGTACCCGGGTCTGAGCTAGAGACTCGGGGGATCATGGAATTGTCTCCCCAATGCCAGAATGGCATTGGGGTGACAATTCCATGATCTTAGACATGTTACATGGCCATGTTCGGAGTTACCATTGTGACGCTATACATATGTCGTGACATATGTATAGTGCACGCATGTAATTGTGTCCCCGCACTCACAAAGTCCGGGGAATTTGCCCTGAACAATGTGGGGGCACCTTGGCTAGTGCCAGGGTGCCCACACACTAAGGGGGTTATTCTAACTTTGGAGGAGTGTTAATCCGTCCCAAAAGTGACGGTAAAGTGACGGATATACCACCAGCCGTATTACGAGTTCCATAGGATATAATGGACTCGTAATACGGCTGGTGGTAAATCCGTCACTTTTCCGTCACTTTTGGGACGGATTAACACCTCCTCCAAAGTTAGAATAACCCCCTAAGTACCTTAGCACCCAACCTTTACCAGGTAAAGGTTAGACATATAGGTGACTTATAAGTTACTTAAGTGTAGTGGTAAATGGCTGTGAAATAACGTGGACGTTATTTCACTCAGGCTGCAAGGGCAGGCCTGTGTAAGAATTGTCAGATCTCCCTATGGGTGGCACAAGAAATGCTGCAGCCCATAGGGATCTCCTGGAACCCCAATACCCTGGGTACCTCAGTACCATATACTAGGGAATTATAAGGGTGTTCCAGTATGCCAATATGAATTGGTGAAATTGGTCACTAGCCTGTTAGTGTCAATTTGTACAGAGAGAGCATAACCACTGAGGTTCTGGTTAGCAGAGCCTCAGTGAGACAGTTAGGCACCACACAGGGAACACATACATATAGGTCACAAACGTATGAGCACTGGGGTCCTGGCTAGCAGGGTCCCAGTGACACATAACAAACATACTGAAAACATAGGGTTTTCACTATGAGCACTGGGCCCTGGCTGGCAGGATCCCAGTGAGACAGTGAAAACACCCTGACATACACTCACAAACAGGCCAAAAGTGGGGGTAACAAGGCTAGAAAGAGGCTACTTTCTCACACAACCCCCCCAAACGAAGGACAATAAGGCTAACCTTGGCCAGTTGAGACTTTATTATGTAAGTGGTGATAATTAGAGAGTAGCTCTGCAATAGACTGGTTACTCCCTTTATCATCCACTATATGGTTACTTCCCTGTGGGGATGTAAACCACCCTGTTTGAAGTTTTTTAGCTAAGCAACAATGAGAAGATGTATTTTCAGAGTTTCTATCAGTAAGTTTTAGTTTAGAGCAGTGGGAATTGTCCACTGAACCTATTTGTAGTGATGAAAATGCCAGACAGGGATTCTGTCTCAATAAAGCCATAGCTGGGCAAAAACGTTGTCCATCTGGCTGGAAGAGAGAACAGGGATGCTGTTTCTCTTGATTTGGAGCAGGGCAGGGATGCTGTCCTATGAGCTCCACACTAGGGCAGGGATGCTGTCCTAAGTGTTGTGAGGCAGTGCAGGATTTCTGCACTAAAGTTTCTCTGGGAGGGTTGGAGGGATGCTCCATGTTAACTAAAATGGTGCTCTTTTTCTCACCAATGTTAGTTATCCCACAGAGAGGTACTTCTACCTCAGGGAGTACAGCTTTGCCAGCTGATGATTCCCTTGGAACAGGTGCCACCCCAGGAGAGGTTTCTCCCACCACAGGAATGATATCCTGATTGGCAGGGTGGTTAGGGGATACTGTGATACCCTTTTTACCTGTTGTTGGAGAGGGATCCTGAGTTTTCAGGCCTTCTCTCCTTTGCTTTTTCATTTCAGTAGAAATGAGAGGGAACAATTCCTCTGGGATGCCCAGAATGGTTGCATGGGCATACAACTCTACATCAGCCCAACCTGAGGCCTCTAGGTCATTACCTAAGAGACAGTCTACAGGTAAGCTAGGTGATACTACCACCTGCTTAGGGCCAGTAACTCCACCCCAACTAAACTGAATTATAGCTAAGGGAAGAAACTTAGTGGAGTTATATACATCAATAATCTTATACTGTTGTCCAATGATGTGTTGTTCAGGATGCACTAGGTTTTCAGTCACCAAAGTGATACTGGCACCTGTGTCCCTGTAGGCCAAGGCCTCAACACCATTTATTGAAACTGTTTGCCTGTACTTATCCATTGTAAGGGGACAAGCAGGCAGTGTGGCAAGGCCAATGCAACTAGGTGTGACAGAAACTGTCTTGGGACTAACTACCCCAGTTTCTATTATGGACCCATAAGTGAACCCAACTACACCCTTAACTTGACTGTTGCCAGCAGTCCCACCACTAGTACTATTACTGCTAGGGGCACTAGAGCTTGATGTATTAGTGGTGGTAGGCTCAGGGGGTTTACCTGGACAGGACTTATCCCCTGGCCTATGGCCTCTGTTTTTACACACAAAGCACCAAGGCTTTTTAAATTGTGTAGGTTGAGAAGAAGAGGAAGAATTTGTTTTATCCCCACCCCCTGAAGAGTGTTTAAGATTTGAAGTGGGATCTTTTGTTTTACCCTTATCCCAATGCTTATCTTGAGATTTCTCACCATCTTTCTTCTTGCCATCCTTGTCACCACCTGTATGAACTTTTCTGTTCACTCTTGTTCTGACCCATTTGTCTGCCTTCTTTTCCAATTGTTGGGGAGATGTCAGATCTGAGTCCACTAGATACTGGTGCAACAAATCAGACACACAATTATTAAGAATATGCTCTCTCAGGATTAAGTTATACAGGCTTTCATAGTCAGCAACTTTACTGCCATGTAACCACCCCTCTAAGGCCTTCACTGAATCCCTACCCTTTCCACTGAAAAATAGCCATAGGATAGCAGCCCACTGCCTTTGAGGGACCTCCTGTACAACACAGGCCCTCTCAAGTGCAGAAAACACTTGTTAATGTCATCCCCCTCCTTGTAAGGGGGAACTATCTTGTGCAGATTCCTAGAATCATGCTCTTTTGCAGGATGACTATTTGGAATACTGCTGCTGCCACCATGGGGTTCAAACCCCAATTTCTGTCTTTCTCTTTCTATCTCCAAGGACTGCCTATCTAACTCCAGCTGTTGCTTCTTGAGCTTCAGCCTGGATTGTTCCACTCTCAATCTATTGAGCTCCCTTTCTAACACTCTGTCATCAGGGTGGGTGGGTGAGGCATGTCTTGAAACAGAAGTATGGTGAGAATGAACAGAGGGAGACCTGGCCCTAACAGCTGGCACTCTAACAACCTGGCTAACAGAAGTAACAATCCTGCTATGATGAGAAGGAACACTCTTACTGTGATGTGAGGTAACACTATTACTGTGGTGTGAATTCACATCAGCACCAGCTATGCTAGTTGGTCTGCTAATGGGCAGGTTGGGAAGGTTCCCTTCTAAATCCTTTGCTAGGGGTGCCCCAGGGTCAGATTGGGAACTATCAGCTAATTTCTCAACAGAAGTGCCAACTAAGGTCTTATCTTGTTCAATGAGCATATTAACCAATAGTTCTCTAGAGGGATTCTTCCCTACCTCTAAACCTCTTTCAATGCAGAGACTCCTTGCTCCTTTCCAGCTAAGGTGATCATAAGCAAGTTTGGTCAGATCAACAGTTTGACCTGTGCCAGACATTATAGAAAGTGTTTAACCCCTTCGCTGCCAGGCCTTTTCCCCCTCCTGTGCCAGGCCTTTTTTTGCCTATTTGGGGCAGTTCGCGCTTAGGCCCTCATAACTTTTTGTCCACATAAGCTAGCCAAGCCAAATTTGCGTCCTTTTTTTCCAACATCCTAGGGATTCTAGAGGTACCCAGACTTTGTGGGTTCCCTTGAAGGAGGCCAAGAAATTGGCCAAAATACAGTGAAAATTTCGTTTTTTTAAAAAAAAAAATTGAAAAAGTGGCTGCAGAAGAAGGCTTGTGGATTTCCCCCTGAAAATGGCATCAACAAAGGGTTTGTAGTGCTAAACTCAGCAGCTTCCTAGCTTTCAGGAACAGGCAGACTTGAATCAGAAAACCCAATTTTTCAACACAATTTTGGCATTTTACTGGGGCATATCCCATTTTTGCAATTTTTTGTGCTTTCAGCCTCCTTCCAGTCAGTGACAGGAATGGGCATGAAACCAATGCTGGATCCCAGAAACCTAACCATTTCTGAAAAGTAGACAAAATTCTGAATTCAGCAAGGGGTCATTTGTGTAGATCCTACAAGGGTTTCCTACAGAAAATAACAGCTGAAAAAGAAAAATATTGAAATTGAGGTGAAAAAAAATCAATTTTTCTCTACGTTTTACTCTGTAACTTTTCCCTGCAATGTCAGATTATGGAAAGCAATATACCGTTACGTCTGCTGGACTCCTCTGGTTGCGGGGATATATAGGGCTTGTAGGTTCATCAAGAACCCGAGGAACCCAGAGCCAATAAATGAGCTGCACCCTGCAGTGCGTTTTCATTCTATACCGGGTATACAGCAATTCATTTGCTGAAATATAAAGAGTAAAAAATTGCTATCAAGAAAACCTTTGCATTTCCAAAAAGGGCACAAGATAAGGTGCTGAGGAGCAGTGGTTATTTGCACATCTCTGAATTCCGGGGTGACCATACAAGCATGTGAATTATAGGGAATTTCTCAAATAGATGTCTTTTTTACACACTCTCCTATATTTGGAAGGAAAAAATGTAGAGAAAGACAAGGGGCAATAGCACTTGTTTTGCTAATCTATGTTCCCCCAAGTCTCCCGATAAAAAAAATACCTCACCTGTGTGGGTAGGCGTAGCGCCGGCGACAGGAAACACCCCAAAGCGCAACGTGGACACATCCTAAATTTTGGAAAAAAACGGAGGTGTTTTTTGTGAAGTGCCTACCTGTAGATTTTGGCCTCTAGCTCAGCCGGCACCTAGGGAAACCTACCAAACCTGTGCATTTCTGAAAACTAGAGACCTAGGGGAATCCAAGGAGGGGTGACTTGCGGGGCTCGGACCAGGTTCTGTTACCCAGAATCCTTTGCAAACCTCAAAATTTGGCTAAAAAAACACATGTCCCTCACATTTTTGTGGCAGAAAGTTCTGGAATCTGAGAGGAGCTACAAATTTCCTTCCACCCAGCGTTCCCCCAAGTCTCCCGATAAAAATGATACCTCACTTGCGTGGGTAGGCCTAGCGCCGGCGACAGGAAACACCCCAAAGCACAACGTGGACACATCCTCAATTTTGGAAAAAAACAGAGGTGTTTTTTGCGAAGTGCCTACCTGTAGATTTTGGCCTCTAGCTCAGCCGGCACCTAGGGAAACCTACCAAACCTGTGCATTTCTGAAAACTAGAGACCTAGGGGAATCCAAGGAGGGGTGACTTGCGGGGTTCGGACCAGGTTCTGTTACCCAGAATCCTTTGCAAACCTCAAAATTTGGCTAAAAAAACACATGTTCCTCACATTTTTGTGGCAGAAAGTTCTGGAATCTGAGAGGAGCTACAAATTTCCTTCCACCCAGCGTTCCCCCAAGTCTCCCGATAAAAATGATACCTCACTTGCGTGGGTAGGCCTAGCGCCGGCGACAGGAAACACCCCAAAGCGCAACGTGGACACATCCTAAATTTTTGAAAAAAACAGAGGTGTTTTTTGCGAAGTGCCTACCTGTAGATTTTGGCCTGTAGCTCAGCCGGCACCTAGGGAAACCTACCAAACCTGTGCATTTCTGAAAACTAGAGACCTAGGGGAATCCAAGGAGGGGTGACTTGCGGGGCTCGGACCAGGTTCTGTTACCCAGAATCCTTTGCAAACCTCAAAATTTGGCTAAAAAAACACATGTTCCTCACATTTCTGTGGCAGAAAATTCTGGAATCTGAGAGGAGCTACAAATTTCCTTCCACCCAGCGTTCCCCCAAGTCTCCCGATAAAAATGATACCTCACTTGCGTGGGTAGGCCTAGCGCCGGCGACAGGAACCACCCCAAAGCGCAACGTGGACACATCCTAAATTTTTGAAAAAAACAGAGGTGTTTTTTGCGAAGTGCCTACCTGTAGATTTTGGCCTGTAGCTCAGCCGGCACCTAGCGAAACCTACCAAACCTGTGCATTTCTGAAAACTAGAGACCTAGGGGAATCCAAGGAGGGGTGACTTGCGGGGCTCGGACCAGGTTCTGTTACCCAGAATCCTTTGCAAACCTCAAAATTTGGCTAAAAAAACACATGTTCCTCACATTTCTGTGGCAGAAAGTTCTGGAATCTGAGAGGAGCTACAAATTTCCTTCCACCCAGCGTTCCCCCAAGTCTCCCGATAAAAATGATACCTCACTTGCGTGGGTAGGCCTAGCGCCGGCGACAGGAAACACCCCAAAGCGCAACGTGGACACATCCTAAATTTTAGAAAAAAACAGAGGTGTTTTTTGCGAAGTGCCTACCGGTAGATTTTGGCCTCTAGCTCAGCCGGCACCTAGGGAAACCTACCAAACCTGTGCATTTCTGAAAACTAGAGACCTAGGGGAATCCAAGGAGGGGTGACTTGCGGGGCTCGGACCAGGTTCGGTTACCCAGAATCCTTTGCAAACCTCAAAATTTGGCTAAAAAAACACATGTTCCTCACATTTTTGTGGCAGAAAGTTCTGGAATCTGAGAGGAGCTACAAATTTCCTTCCACCCAGCGTTCCCCCAAGTCTCCCGATAAAAATGATACCTCACTTGCGTGGGTAGGCCTAGCGCCGGCGACAGGAAACACCCCAAAGCGCAACGTGGACACATCCTAAATTTTGGAAAAAAACAGAGGTGTTTTTTGCGAAGTGCCTACCGGTAGATTTTGGCCTCTAGCTCAGCCGGCACCTAGGGAAACCTACCAAACCTGTGCATTTCTGAAAACTAGAGACCTAGGGGAATCCAAGGAGGGGTGACTTGCGGGGCTCGGACCAGGTTCGGTTACCCAGAATCCTTTGCAAACCTCAAAATTTGGCTAAAAAAACACATGTTCCTCACATTTTTGTGGCAGAAAGTTCTGGAATCTGAGAGGAGCTACAAATTTCCTTCCACCCAGCGTTCCCCCAAGTCTCCCGATAAAAATGATACCTCACTTGCGTGGGTAGGCCTAGTGCCGGCGACAGGAAACACCCCAAAGCGCAACGTGGACACATCCTAAATTTTGGAAAAAAACGGAGGTGTTTTTTGAGAAGTGCCTACCTGTAGATTTTGGCCTCTAGCTCAGCCGGCACCTAGGGAAACCTACCAAACCTGTGCATTTCTGAAAACTAGAGACCTAGGGGAATCTAAGGAGGGGTGACTTGCGGGGCTCGGACCAGGTTCTGTTACCCAGAATCCTTTGCAAACCTCAAAATTTGGCTAAAAAAACACATATCCCTCACATTTCTGTGGCAGAAAGTTCTGGAATCTGAGAGGAGCTACAAATTTCCTTCCACCCAGCGTTCCCCCAAGTATCCCGATAAAAATGATACCTCACTTGCGTGGGTAGGCCTAGCGCCGGCGACAGGAAACACCCCAAAGCGCAACGTGGACACATCCTAAATTTTGGAAAAAAACAGAGGTGTTTTTTGCGAAGTGCCTACCTGTAGATTTTGGCCTCTAGCTCAGCCGGCACCTAGGGAAACCTACCAAACCTGTGCATTTCTGAAAACTAGAGACCTAGGGGAATCCAAGGAGGGGTGACTTGCGGGGCTCGGACCAGGTTCTGTTACCCAGAATCCTTTGCAAACCTCAAAATTTGGCTAAAAAAACACATGTTCCTCACATTTCTGTGGCAGAAAGTTCTGGAATCTGAGAGGAGCTACAAATCTCCTTCCACCCAGCGTTCCCCCAAGTCTCCCGATAAAAATGATACCTCACTTGCGTGGGTAGGCCTAGCGCCGGCGACAGGAAACACCCCAAAGCGCAACGTGGACACATCCTAAATTTTGTTAAAAAACAGAGGTGTTTTTTGCGAAGTGCCTACCTGTAGATTTTGGCCTCTAGCTCAGCCGGCACCTAGGGAAACCTACCAAACCTGTGCATTTCTGAAAACTAGAGACCTAGGGAAATCCAAGGAGGGGTGACTTGCGGGGCTCGGACCAGGTTCTGTTACCCAGAATCCTTTGCAAACCTCAAAATTTTGGCTAAAAAACCACATATCCCTCACATTTCTGTGGCAGAAAGTTCTGGAATCTGAGAGGAGCTACAAATTTCCTTCCACCCAGCGTTCCCCCAAGTATCCCGATAAAAATGATACCTCACTTGCGTGGGTAGGCCTAGCGCCGGCGACAGGAAACACCCCAAAGCGCAACGTGGACACATCCTAAATTTTGGAAAAAAACGGAGGTGTTTTTTGCGAAGTGCCTACCTGTAGATTTTGGCCTCTAGCTCAGCCGGCACCTAGGGAAACCTACCAAACCTGTGCATTTCTGAAAACTAGAGACCTAGGGGAATCCAAGGAGGGGTGACTTGCGGGGCTCGGACCAGGTTCTGTTACCCAGAATCCTTTGCAAACCTCAAACTTTGGCTAAAAAACACATGTCCCTCACATTTCTGTGGCAGAAAGTTCTGGAATCTGAAAGGAGCTACAAATTTCCTTCCACCCAGCGTTCCCCCAAGTCTCCCGATAAAAATGATACCTCACTTGCGTGGGTAGGCCTAGCGCCGGCGACAGGAAACACCCCAAAGCGCAACGTAGACACATCCTAAATTTTTGAAAAAAACAGAGGTGTTTTTTGCGAAGTGCCTACCTGTAGATTTTGGCCTGTAGCTCAGCCGGCACCTAGGGAAACCTACCAAACCTGTGCATTTCAGAAAACTAGAGACCTAGGGGAATCCAAGGAGGGGTGACTTGCGGGGCTCGGACCAGGTTCTGTTACCCAGAATCCTTTGCAAACCTCAAAATTTGGCTAAAAAAACACATGTTCCTCACATTTCTGTGGCAGAAAGTTCTGGAATCTGAGAGGAGCTACAAATTTCCTTCAACCTAGCGTTCCCCCAAGTCTCCCGATAAAAATGATACCTCACTTGCGTGGGTAGGCCTAGCGCCGGCGACAGGAAACACCCCAAAGCGCAACGTGGACACATCCTAAATTTTGGAAAAAAACAGAGGTGTTTTTTGCGAAGTGCCTACCTGTAGATTTTGGCCTCTAGCTCAGCCGGCACCTAGGGAAACCTACCAAACCTGTGCATTTCTGAAAACTAGAGACCTAGGGGAATCCAAGGAGGGGTGACTTGCGGGGCTCGGACCAGGTTCGGTTACCCAGAATCCTTTGCAAACCTCAAAATTTGGCTAAAAAAACACATGTTCCTCACATTTTTGTGGCAGAAAGTTCTGGAATCTGAGAGGAGCTACAAATTTCCTTCCACCCAGCGTTCCCCCAAGTCTCCCGATAAAAATGATACCTCACTTGCGTGGGTAGGCCTTGCGCTGGCGACAGGAAACACCCCAAAGCGCAACGTGGACACATCCTAAATTTTGGAAAAAAACGGAGGTGTTTTTTGAGAAGTGCCTACCTGTAGATTTTGGCCTCTAGCTCAGCCGGCACCTAGGGAAACCTACCAAACCTGTGCATTTCTGAAAACTAGAGACCTAGGGGAATCCACGGAGGGGTGACTTGCGGGGCTCGGACCAGGTTCTGTTACCCAGAATCCTTTGCAAACCTCAAAATTTGGTTAAAAAAACACATATCCCTCACATTTCTGTGGCAGAAAGTTCTGGAATCTGAGAGGAGCTACAAATTTCCTTCCACCCAGCGTTCCCCCAAGTATCCCGATAAAAATGATACCTCACTTGCGTGGGTAGGCCTAGCGCCGGCGACAGGAAACACCCCAAAGCGCAACGTGGACACATCCTAAATTTTGGAAAAAAACAGAGGTGTTTTTTGCGAAGTGCCTACCTGTAGATTTTGGCCTCTAGCTCAGCCGGCACCTTGGGAAACCTACCAAACCTGTGCATTTCTGAAAACTAGTGACCTAGGGGAATCCAAGGAGGGGTGACTTGCGGGGCTCGGACCAGGTTCTGTTACCCAGAATCCTTTGCAAACCTCAAAATTTGGCTAAAAAAACACATGTTCCTCACATTTCTGTGGCAGAAAGTTCTGGAATCTGAGAGGAGCTACAAATCTCCTTCCACCCAGCGTTCCCCCAAGTCTCCCGATAAAAATGATACCTCACTTGCGTGGGTAGGCCTAGCGCCGGCGACAGGAAACACCCCAAAGCGTAACGTGGACACATCCTAAATTTTGGAAAAAAACGGAGGTGTTTTTTGCGAAGTGCCTACCTGTAGATTTTGGCCTCTAGCTCAGCCGGCACCTAGGGAAACCTACCAAACCTGTGCATTTCTGAAAACTAGAGACCTAGGGGAATCCAAGGAGGGGTGACTTGCGGGGCTCGGACCAGGTTCTGTTACCCAGAATCCTTTGCAAACCTCAAAATTTGGCTAAAAAAACACATGTTCCTCACATTTTTGTGGCAGAAAGTTCTGGAATCTGAGAGGAGCTACAAATTTCCTTCCACCCAGCGTTCCCCCAAGTCTCCCGATAAAAATGATACTTCACTTGCGTGGGTAGGCCTAGCGCCGGCGACAGGAAACACCCCAAAGCGCAACGTGGACACATCCTAAATTTTGGAAAAAAACAGAGGTGTTTTTTGCGAAGTGCCTACCTGTAGATTTTGGCCTCTAGCTCAGCCGGCACCTAGGGAAACCTACCAAACCTGTGCATTTCTGAAAACTAGAGACCTAGGGGAATCCAAGGAGGCGTGACTTGCAGGGCTCGGACCAGGTTCTGTTACCCAGAATCCTTTGCAAACCTCAAAATTTGGCTAAAAAACCACATATCCCTCACATTTCTGTGGCAGAAAGTTCTGGAATCTGAGAGGAGCTACAAATTTCCTTCCACCCAGCGTTCCCCCAAGTATCCCGATAAAAATGATACCTCACTTGCGTGGGTAGGCCTAGCGCCGGCGACAGGAAACACCCCAAAGCGCAACGTGGACACATCCTAAATTTTGGAAAAAAACGGAGGTGTTTTTTGCGAAGTGCCTACCTGTCGATTTTGGCCTCTAGCTCAGCCGGCACCTATGGAAACCTACCAAACCTGTGCATTTCTGAAAACTAGAGACCGAGGGGAATCCAAGGAGGGGTGACTTGCGGGGCTCGGACCAGGTTCTGTTACCCAGAATCCTTTGCAAACCTCAAAATTTTGGCTAAAAAACCACATATCCCTCACATTTCTGTGGCAGAAAGTTCTGGAATCTGAGAGGAGCTACAAATTTCCTTCCACCCAGCGTTCCCCCAAGTATCCCGATAAAAATGATACCTCACTTGCGTGGGTAGGCCTAGCGCCGGCGACAGGAAACACCCCAAAGCGCAACATGGACACATCCTAAATTTTGGAAAAAAACAGAGGTGTTTTTTGCGAAGTGCCTACCTGTAGATTTTGGCCTCTAGCTCAGCCGGCACCTAGGGAAACCTACCAAACCTGTGCATTTCTGAAAACTAGAGACCTGGGGGAATCCAAGGAGGGGTGACTTGCGGGGCTCGGACCAGGTTCTGTTACCCAGAATCCTTTGCAAACCTCAAAATTTGGCTAAAAAAACACATGTCCCTCACATTTCTGTGGCAGAAAGTTCTGGAATCTGAGAGGAGCTACAAATTTCCTTCCACCCAGCGTTCCCCCAAGTCTCCCGATAAAAATGATACCTCACTTGCGTGGGTAGGCCTAGCGCCGGCGACAGGAAACACCCCAAAGCGCAACGTGGACACATCCTAAATTTTTGAAAAAAACAGAGGTGTTTTTTGCGAAGTGCCTACCTGTAGATTTTGGCCTGTAGCTCAGCCGGCACCTAGGGAAACCTACCAAACCTGTGCATTTCTGAAAACTAGAGACCTAGGGGAATCCAAGGAGGGGTGACTTGCGGGGCTCGGACCAGGTTCTGTTACCCAGAATCCTTTGCAAACCTCAAAATTTGGCTAAAAAAACACATGTTCCTCACATTTCTGTGGCAGAAAGTTCTGGAATCTGAGAGGAGCTACAAATCTCCTTCCACCCAGCGTTTCCCCAAGTCTCCAGATAAAAATGATACCTCACTTGCGTGGGTAGGCCTAGCGCCTGCGACAGGAAACACCCCAAAGCGCAACGTGGACACATCCAAAATTTTGGGAGAAAACAGTGCCTACCTGTGGATTTTGGCCTGTAGCTCACCCGGCACCTAGGGAAACCTACCAAACCTGTGCATTCCTGAAAACTAGAGACCTAGGGGAATCCAAGGAGGGGTGACTTGCGGGGCTCGGACCAGGTTCTGTTACCCAGAATCCTTTGCAAACCTCAAAATTTGGCTAAAAAAACACATGTTCCTCACATTTCTGTGGCAGAAAGTTCTGGAATCTGAGAGGAGCCACAAATTTCCTTCCACCCAGCGTTCCCCCAAGTCTCCCGATAAAAATGATACCTCACTTGTGTGGGTGGGCCAGGTGCCTGCAACAGAATAAGGCCCAAAACCTGAAGGGATAGAAGGGATAGCACAGCAAGTTTATAAGGGCATATTCTTTTATACATCTTTAGACGGACTCTGCTTTGGGGACCCACATCAGTGAGGTGTCATTTTACTTGGGAGATTGAGGGGAAAACTGGGGAGTAGGAATTTTGTGCTGGAGCGGTGATCCTACTAAGAAAAATCAGGAAAATATGCTTTTTTATGCAAATTTTGAGGTTTACAGAGGAGTCTGGGTAAGAAAATGTTGGAGGAGCCACACAAGCCACACCTCCCTAGACTCCTTGGGGTGCCTAGTTTTAAAAAGTTTCTGGGTTTTGTAGGTTTCCCTACATGACGGCCGCACCCAGGACCAAAAACATAGGTGGGCCCTCCCCCCCAAACACAGGTATTTTTGGAATATATCACTTTGATGTGTGCACATACGTCCGTGATGTGCCAAACACTAAAATTGTGAAAAGAAACACACTTAGGTTATGTGAAGAAGACCCCTCACCCACCAACCAAGTTGGTGGCATGCTTCATCATCGGGGTCCCACCCGAGGCACCTAGCGTGTCTCAAGTGTGCTGCGACGCCTGATTACAGCGGAGCAGGTTTTGTCACACATACTGGTTGGATTTGGCACGAGGGTGAGTGATGGTTCAGTAGATCAAATTTTATTAACAAGAGATTTCACAAAAGTGAAATGCACTGGTAATAACTGAAAGGCCAAAAAACTGAACCAATGACTCACAGCTCGTGAGCTGTAAAGCCACGACAAGGCACCAACCGCTTTACAGTCCATTCACACATCTTTCATACATGACATGCACTAGACCATTCACGCCGCCAGCCACGGGCCCAGCACATTACAAGACTCGCATCCACAGACAGCGCCAGTCAAGGGCCCATCACTTTCATACGCCCACATGCCTGATACAGCAATCACACCAGCTGATGAGTGTGTGGACTGGCGTTTGGCCGGCACTGCCAGCCAAGCGCCACCCCACCCACACCACCAGCCAAGCGCCACCCCACACACACCGCCAGCCCAGCGCCACCCCACACACACCGCCAGCCAAGCGCCACCCCACACACACCGCCAGCCAAGCGCCACCCCACACACACCGCCAGCCAAGCGCCACCCCACCCACGCCGCCAGCCAAGCGCCACTCTACACATGCCATCCCCTTTTTTTTGTTTTTAAACAACAAAGAAACCACTAATCATAAATTAGTACAAAACTACAAACACAAAAGCTCTAACTGAATACATGACTAATGCCAACCGTGAAACCGAACATATAAAAATATAAAACACCAGTTTACGCTCACGGAATTTCCCAATAATTCTTCTGTGTGTGGTAGCTCCTGAAACAGCCACCCACACACAGCCCAGGCTTTGAAGGACAATCAGGGCAGTACATCCTAGTCTCCTTCCTGATACCTCTTCGAGCACAGACTCTACATCTCTTAGCAGGAAAGTTTTTTTTGGCCGTGGGAGGAATGTGCTCAGCAAAGTGACGATCTTTCAATCTAGCCACATCCTCCACCACTGCTTCTCTAGGAACTCTTGCCTGTTCCAGCACAACAAGGCTAGCTATGATAGACTCCTGAAATTTCACAAATGTCATCCTTGACTCTGGAGAACTATCCTTAAACACAACAAAAGCATTAAAAGTTGCCAAGTGGAACAAGTGAAGTGCTAATTTCTTATACCACACATAAGACTTACGAGCAGCAGTGTAAGGTTCTAACCTCTGATCTACTCTATCAACACCACCCATGTGCTTATTATAGTCTAAGATGCACACAGGTTTGCGCACTTCGGCAACCTGACCCCAAACAGCCACAGGTGAAGTACTCTCATCATGGATGGTGCTTAGCATGTATACATCCCTCTTGTCTACAAATTTCAGAGCTAGCAGCTCATCATTCCGCAAGGCACTGCACTGTCCCTTCTCAAGTTTTTTACAGACAAGCTCTTTTGGATAGCCTTTCCGATTAGAGCGGATTGTGCCACAAGCAACAGTGTCCACTCTGAACAACTCCTTGAACAACCGAACTCCAGTGTAGAAGTTATCTACATATAAATGGTGACCTTTGTTAAACAGTCGTCTACCAAGTTCCCACACAATTTTCTCACTAACTCCAAAAGTGGGAGGACAACCAGGGGGGTCAATATTGGAATCCCTACCAGTGTAGACCCGGAAATTATAAACATATCCTGTACTACTTTCTGACAGCATATACAATTTAATTCCATACCGTGCCCTCTTGCTAGGAATGTACTGCCTAAAAACCAAACGACCCTTGAACAGGACCAAAGACTCATCTACAGATATTTCTTTCCCTGGAACATAGATCTCTGAAAACCGATCTACCAAATGATCAAGGACAGGTCTAATCTTAAAAAGACGGTCAGAATCAGGATGATCTCGTGGCAAGGCTAAAGCATTATCTACAAAATGCAACATCCGAAGAAGAAGCTCATACCGGTTACGACTCATGATGGCAGGAAATATAGCAGTTGCCATCAAGGGACTAGTAGACCAATATGAAGACAGCGACGGCTTCCTTATCAGCCCCATCAAAAAAGTTGAACTTTTTCAACTCTTCCAGATTTGTGGGAATCCACCGGCTAGCTCTAGAGTGTGGCCTAAGTCTGGCAGCGTTGTCCCTCAAAAAATGCTCTGCATACAAATTAGTCTGCTCAACAATCTCTTCCAAAAATATATCGTCCATAAACAACTCAAAAAAGTTGACGGGCAAAAAGTTTTCCGTATTAACTCGACACCCTGGAAAACCAGTAAACGCAGGCAACTGTGGCTGCTCCATGTTTGGTGCAACCCATGCGTCAGGTCTTCCAATGGGAAGCCTTTCAGCCGCTGGCTCCTGCACCATTGACACATCACTGTCCTCCTCTAAAACAGGCCCTTCATCAGCACTGAGAGTGGCTTCATCATCAGATGATTCATCTCTGACAGAAAATTCACTTCCAGAATCCTGCACTTCCTCCTCTGCCTCAGATGCAGAGTCAGTCTCATATTCATGGTCAGAAGATGACTCAAAAAGCACACTAACAACCTGCTGAGCGGTCATCCTACGGCTGGCCATGATCCTTCCTACAAAAATTAACTGGACAAATACACCACCAACAACCAGCACTGTGTAAGATAAGTAACAAAGTATAGGTTTATCACTAAGAATTATAAACTCAAAAACTATACTGCTCACTTGCCTGAAAAAGCTTGACTCACCAGCAACTACTCTGCACAGCCACAGCAATCACCAACGATATCCCACTAAAAAGAGAAAACAAAAAGCAAATTAGACATAAGACAACACAATAATCATTGTGCATAACTCTAAGGACAATTTCACACACAATCCTGCATTCAGTACACCACCTACAAACATGTCATTCATGCATTGCAACAATACTCACTTGGAGTAAATTTATTTACTTACCTAAAACATGCAACTACGCAAGCCGCAGGACAACTACTGCCAAAACTGCAACAAGCCACAGCAAAGTCAGCAAAAGCTTTGAACTAGAACAAAAAGGAGAAAAACTGTTATTATCATAAAAGCAAATACTTCGCCAGTTGACAAACACTCCGCCACTAACCATTTTTTCATTTTCCCTTGTGTCTAGTCTTCTCTGCTTGGGGGAAGATGGGCCTAAAAAAAAATAGGCCAATCTACCCCCAAGGGGAGGGGGCAGAAATTGCCCAGATTACATTGCACCCTTTGGGGGGGGCGACCCTTGCCCAAGGGGCCACACCCCCACACAAAGCACACACACACACACACATATAGTATCCCTGACGCTATGGGGATTCTGCCCCCCTTGGGGACAGAAAGGCCTAAAAAATAGGCATATCTGCCCCCAAGGGGGGCAGAACTGCCCAAAAATACATGTGGGCCCCTGGGGGCGACCCTTGCCCAAGGGGCCGCCCCCCAACACAAAAAATAAAAACCAACAATAAAATCCCTGGTGTCTAGTTGCTTTCTGCCCCCCTTGGGGGCAGATCGGCGTAAAAATAGGGCCAATCTGCCCCCAAGGGGGGCAGAAACGACAATAAATACATTGCGCCCCCGGGGGGAGCGACCCTTGCCCAAGGGGCCACCCCCCAACACAAAGCACACATACAAACATATCTTTCTGGCGCTATTGGGATTCTGCCCCCCTTGGGGGCAGAAAGGCCTAAAAAAAATAGGCCTCTCTGCCCCCAAGGGGGGCAGAACTGCCCAAAAATACATGTGGGCCCCTGGGGGCGACCCTTGCCCAAGGGGCCGCCCCCCAACACAAAAAATAAAAACCAACAATAAAATCCCTGGTGTCTAGTGGCTTTCTGCCCCCCTTGGGGGCAGATCGGCCTAAAAATAGGGCCAATCTGCCCCCAAGGGGGGCAGAAACGACAATAAATACATTGCGCCCCTGGGCGGAGCGACCCTTGCCCAAGGGGCCACCCCCCAACACAAAGCACACATACATACATACTATTTCTGGCGCTATTGGGATTCTGCCCCCCTTGGGGGCAGAAAGGCCTAAAAAAAATAGGCCTCTCTGCCCCCAAGGGGGGGCAGAACTGCCTAAAAATACATGAGGGCCCCTGGGGGCGACCCTTGCCCAAGGGGCCGCCCCCCAACACAAAAAATAAAAATCAACAATAAAATCCCTGGTGTCTAGTGGCTTTCTGCCCCCCTTGGGGGCAGATCGGCCTAAAAATAGGGCCAATCTGCCCCCAAGGGGGGCAGAAACGACAATAAATACATTGCGCCCCCGGGGGGAGCGACCCTTGCCCAAGGGGCGACCCCCCAACACAAAGCACACATACATACATACTATTTCTGGTGCTATTGGGATTCTGCCCCCCTTGGGGGCAGAAAGGCCTAAAAAAAATAGGCCTCTCTGCCCCCAAGGGGGGCAGAACTGCCCAAAAATACATGAGGGCCCCTGGGGGCGACCCTTGCCCAAGGGGCCGCCCCCCAACACAAAAAATAAAAATCAACAATTAAATCCCTGGTGTCTAGTGGCTTTCTGCCCCCCTTGGGGGCAGATCGGCCTAAAAAAAGGGCCACTCTGCCCCCAGGGGGGGCAGAAATGACGTAAAATACATTTGCCCCCAAAGGGGAGCGACCCTTGCCCAAGGGGTCGCTCCCCTACACTAATAAGCACTCAACAGAGAAATCCCTGGTGTCTAGTGGGCATTCCTGCTGCCCGATCGCATCGCGATCGGGTAGCAGGAATGCTCAAAGAGACATTGAGGGAAAGGAAAACCCTTTCCTTTCCCTCGATGCCTCTCTCAGAGCACCTCCACCCCGCACGAAGGTGAAATACTCACCTTCTCCCTTGACGCGCTGGAAGCAAATGGCTTCCAGCGCGTCTTTCCCCCTTTCCATGAAATCAGCACGCGATCGCGCGCTGACGTCATGGGGGGGTGGCGGGGGGGGTGGGTGTGAAAGGGGAAGGGATTCCCCTTTCAGCCCTGGCCTGGGGGTGTTGGGGGGCGGCCCTCGGGGGAAGTGCTAGCGCTTCCCCCGACTGCCAGTCCCAGGACGTAATGGTTATGTCCATGGCGCCACACGGGCGCTGCCATGGACGTAACCATTACGTCCCTGGCGGGGAAGGGGTTAAGGGACAGAAAAAGTGTGAAAAAAGTTTTCAGAACTTTTTAAAGGACAGAAAAAACTTTTTGAAAGTTTAGAGATACTTTTCAGCACTTAGAAAAGAAGTGAGAGAAGAAAAGCAAAACTTTTTGGTTATGTGTACATACACTGAACTTGTTTTGTATATTTTTCTCTTATGAAAAGTACAATATGACAAAGTGGTAAGTAGTTGCAAAGTACTTATCCCACCGCTGCACAACCAATGTAGGAGGCTGGACTGGCTTGTAGTGAGTACCAAGGGGTACTTACACCTTGCACCAGGCCCAGGTATCCCTTATTAGTGTAGAGGGGTGTCTAGCAGCTTAGGCTGATAGAAAAGGTAGCTTAGCAGAGCAGCTTAGGCTGAACTAGGAGACGAGTGAAGCTCCTGCAGTACCACTAGTGTCATCTGCACAATATCATAAGAAAACACAATACACAGATGTACTAAAAATAAAGGTACTTTATTTTTATGACAATATGCCGAAGTATCTCAGTGAGTACCCTCAGTATGAGGATAGCAAATATACACAAGATATATGTACACAATACCAAAATATGCAGTAATAGCAATAGAAAACAGTGCAAATAATGTATAGTCACAATAGAATGCAATGGAGGCACATAGGGATAGGGACAACACAAACCATATACTCTAGAAGTGGAATGCGAACCACAAATGGACCCCAAACCTATGTGACCTTGTAGAGGATCGCTGGGACTGTAACGAAACAGTGAGGGTTAGAAAAATAGCCCACCCCAAGACCCTGAAAAGTGGGTGCAAAGTGCACCTAGGTTCCCCAAAGAGCACAGAAGTCGTGATAGGGGAATTCTGCCAGAAACAACAACACCAGCAATGCAACAACGATGGATTTCCTGACGAGAGTACCTGTGGAACAAGGGGACCAAGTCCAAGAGTCATGATCAAGTCGGGAGTGGGCAGATGCCCAGGAAATGCCAGCTATGGGTGCAAAGAAGCTGCCACTGGATGGTAGAAGCTCTGGATTCTGCAAGAACGACAAGGGCTAGAAACTTCCCCTTTGGAGGATGGATGTCCCACGTCGTGAGGAGTCGTGCAGAAGTGTTTTCGTGCAGAAAGACCGCAAACAAGCCTTGCTAGTTGCAAGGGTCGCGGTTAGGGTTATTGGATGCTGCTGTGGCCCAGGAGGGACCAGGATGTCACCAATGGCGTGAGGAGACAGAGGGGGCGTCCAGCAAGACAAAGAGCCCACCCAGAAGCAAGCAGCACCCGCAGAAGTGCCGGAACAGGCACTACGAAGTGGAGTGAACCGGAGCTCACCCGAAGTCACAAATGAGAGTCCCACGCCGCCGGAGGACAACTCAGGAGGTCGTGCACTGCTGGTTAGAGTGCCGGGGACCCAGGCTTGGCTGTGCACAAAGGAAATCCTGGAAGAGTGCACAGGAGCCGGAGTAGCTGCAAAACACGCGGTTCCCAGCAATGCAGTCTAGCGTGGGGAGGCAAGGACTTACCTCCACCAAACTTGGACGGAAGAGTCACTGGACTGTGGGAGTCACTTGGACAGAGTTGCTGAGTTCAAGGGACCTCCCTCGTCGTGCTGAGAGAAGACCCAGAGGACCGGTGATGCAGTTCTTTGGTGCCTGCGGTTGCAGGGGTAAGATTCCATCGACCCACGGGAGATTTCTTCGGAGCTTCTAGTGCAGAGAGGAGGCAGACTACCCCCACAGCATGCACCACCAGGAAAACAGTCGAGAAGGCGGCAGGATCAGCGTTACAAGGTCGCAGTAGTCGTCTTTGCTACTTTGTTGCAGTTTTGCAGGCTTCCAGCGCGGTCAGCAGTCGATTCCTTGGCAGAAGGTGAAGAGAGAGATGCAGAGGAACTCTGATGAGCTCTTGCATTCGTTATCTAAGGAATTCCCCAAAGCAGAGACCCTAAATAGCCAGAAAAGGAGGTTTGGCTACTTAGGAGAGAGGATAGGCTAGCAACACCTGAAGGAGCCTATCAGAAGGAGTCTCTGACGTCACCTGCTGGCACTGGCCACTTAGAGCAGTCCAGTGTGCCAGCAGCACCTCTGTTTCCAAGATGGCAGAGTTCTGGAGCACACTGGAGGAGCTCTGGGCACCTCCCAGGGGAGGTGCAGGTCAGGGGAGTGGTCACTTCCCTTTCCTTTGTCCAGTTTTGCGCCAGAGCAGGGCTGAGGGATCCCTGAACCGGTGCAGACTGGCTTATGCAGAGATGGGCACCATCTGTGCCCATCAAAGCATTTCCAGAGACTGGGGGAGGCTACTCCTCCCCAGGCCTGACACCTTTTTCCAAAGGGAGAGGGTGTAACACACTCTCTATGAGGAAGTCCTTTGTTCTGCCTTCCTGGGCCAAGCCTGGCTGGACCCCAGGAGGGGAGAAACCTGTCTGAGGGGTTGGCAGCAGCAGCAGCTGCAGTGAAACCCCGGGAAAGGTAGTTTGGCAATACCCGGGTCTGAGCTAGAGACTCGGGGGATCATGGAATTGTCTCCCCAATGCCAGAATGGCATTGGGGTCACAATTCCATGCTCTTAGACATGTTACATGGCCATGTTCGGCGTTACCATTGTGACGCTATACATATGTCGTGACATATGCATAGTGCACGCGTGTAATGGTGTCCCCGCACTCACAAAGTCCGGGGAATTTGCCCTGAACAATGTGGGGGCACCTTGGCTAGTGCCAGGGTGCCCACACACTAAGTAACTTAGCGCCCAACCTTTACCAGGTAAAGGTTAGACATATAGGTGACTTAGAAGTTACTTAAGTGCAGTGGTAAATGGCTGTGAAATAACGTGGACGTTATTTCACTCAGGCTGCAAGGGCAGGCCTGTGTAAGAATTGTCAGATCTCCCTATGGGTGGCACAAGAAATGCTGCAGCCCATTGGGATCTCCTGGAACCCCAATACCCTGGGTACCTCAGTACCATATACTAGGGAATTATAAGGGTGTTCCAGTATGCCAATATGAATTGGTGAAATTGGCCACTAGCGTGTTAGTGACAATTTGTACACAGAGAGCATAACCACTGAGGTTCTGGTTAGCAGAGCCTCAGTGAGACAGTTAGGCACCACACAGGGAACACATACATATAGGTCACAAACCTATGAGTACTGGGGTCCTGTCTAGCAGTGTCCCAGTGACACATAACAAACATACTGAAAACATAGGGTTTTCACTATGAGCACTGGGCCCTGGCTGGCAGGATCCCAGTGAGACAGTGAAAACACCCTGAAATACACTCACAAACAGGCCAAAAGTGGGGGTAACAAGGCTAGAAAGAGGCTACTTTCTCACAAAGATGGACTGATTAATTAACTAGTAAATCATGAAGCACAGAACTTCAAGAGGTTGCTTTCCATTTTATGGCAGTCAGATTTGATTTACAACTGCCCTTTACAAGAAACCACACCCCTCAATATTTGTATCTAGTCACAATAGATATAACTAGATCATTGTAAAACAAACCTGTTGCTTCATCAGTTTTCTTGCAAAAAATAATGCTGTTGTGTTAGAAACAGTGACTTTCGTTGGAAGTCAGGTTACCCCCTGTATAAGCGAGGCATGCTCACTCTAGTCAGGGTAATAGAGAATGACCCTCAGCTAACCCCTGCTTACCCCCTTGGTAGCTTGGCACGAAAATCAGGCTTAACTTCAGAGTGCTAGGTGTAAAGTATTTGTACCAACATACACAGTAACTCAATAAAAACACTACAAAATGACACAACACAGGTTTAGAAAAATAGAAAATATTTATCTAAACAAAACAAGACCAGAACAACAAAAATCCACAATACACAAGCCATCACTAAAAATGCAAAAAGAGTCTTCATGTAATTTTAAACATAACGCTAACGCTGTTAGCATGAAAGTGTACCTCGGGTGCGTCAAAAATAACCTGCACGGACAAGTGTGCGTCAAAAAGGGCTTGCGATGTGTCGATTTCACCCACAAGCGAGACCTTGCGTCGTTTCTCCTTTAGTCGGGTCGGCGTGCATCATTTCTTCTCTCCGCAGGAGGACGATTCGTCGATGTGATCAGTACTCTCGGGTCCGGGCAGGCCTTGCATTGTTTTTACACTCCCAGTGTTGTTTGCGTCAGAAATTTAGCTGCACAATGGTCCGAAAACCAGGCAGTGTGGGTTGCGTTCTCCATCAGCGATGCTGTGCACCGTTTCTCCATCCGCGGGAGTTGATCTTTCGGTCGCATTGCAGGCGAGCGTTGATTTTCAGCCACGAAGCTGCTGGAGCATCGATTTTTCAGCGGCAGATCAGAGTCGCGTTGATCTTTTCCACGCACCGCGGTCGGTGCGTGGATTTCTCACTCTTGGGCTGCCAGCTTCTCTTCTCAGGGCCCTAGGAACTGGATGGGCACCACTTGGCAGAGCAGGAGTCTTTCCAGAGGCTCCAGGTGCTGGCAGAGAGAAGTCTTTGCTGTCACTGAGACTTCAAACAACAGGAGGCAAGCTCTAAATCAAGCCCTTGGAGATCTTCACAACAAAGGAAGGCAACACAAAGTCCAGTCTTTGTCCTCTAGCACATGCAGAAGCAACAACTGCGTTATAGCTCCACAAAGCAGTCACAGGCAGGGCAGCTCTTCTTCCTCAGCTCTTCAGCTGTTTTCCAGGCAGAGGTTCCTCTTGGTTTCCAGAAGTGTTCTAAAGTCTCTGGTTTTGGGTGCCCTTCTTATACCCATTTTGCCCTTTAAAGTAGGTTTACTTCAAAGGAAAGTCTCTCTTGATTGTGAAAGCCCTTTCAGGTGTGAGTGACCACTCCTCGCTGCCCTCCAAGCACAGATAGCTCATCAGGAAATGCAGACTACACCCCAGCTCCTTTTGTGTCACTGACTAGTGAGAGGTGCAACCAACCCAACTGTCAAACTGACCCAGAAAGGATATCCACAAACAGGCAGAGTCACAGAAATGGTTTAAGCAAGAAAATACTCACTTTCTAAAAGTGACATTTTCAAACACACAATCTTAAAATCAACATTACTAAAAAGATTTTTAAATTGTGAGCTCAGAGACCCCAAACTCTGTATGTCTATCCGCTCCCAAAGGGAATCTACACTTTAATCATATTTAAAGGTAGCCGCCATGTTAACCTATGAGAGGGACAGGCCTTGCAACAGTGAAAAACTAATTTAGCAATATTTCACTGTCAGGACATATAAAACGCATTACTATATTTCCTTCCTTACCATACACTTCACCCTGCCCTTGGGGCTACCTAGGGCCTACCTTAGTGGTACCTTTCATGTAAGAAAAGGAAAGGTTTAGGCCTGGCAAGTGGGTACACTTGCCAAGTCGAATTTACAGTTAAAAAGTGCAAACACAGACACTGCAGTGGTAGGTCTGAGACATGATTACAGAGCTACTTAGGTGGGTGACACAACCAGTGCTGCAGGCCCACTAGTAGCATTTGGTTTACAGGCCCTGGGCACCTCTAGTGCAGTTTATCAGGGACTTACTAGTAAATCAAATATGCCAATCATGGATAAACCAATTTCATACACACTTTGTATAGGAGCACTTGCACTTTAGCACTGGTTAGCAGTGGTAAAGTGCCCAGAGTAACAAAAACAGCAAAAACAGAGTCCAGCACACATCAACAACCTGGGAAACAGAGGCAAAAAGTTAAGGGAGACCACACCAAGGAAGAAAAGTCTAACACATGTACCCCCAGCTGAAAGTGGGGAGCAACTACCCAACCTAACGGGAGTTCTCATCAATAAGGCGGAAGAACCTGGACAGACCATCACCATTGCTGTGTTCTGTACCAGGACAGTGTTCCACCATAAATTCCATCCCCTGTTTTCAATTCTCACCCCTCATCTGCAGTAACCATCTGAGGGGCCTGTGGTCGGTCTGAACCCGGAAGTGAGCCCCAAACAAGTAGCTTCTTCAGCGCCCAGATCACAGCAAACACTTCACGTTCCATGGCACTCCATCTATGTTCCCCGGGAAGTGACCTCCTGCTAATGAAGGCTATCGGTTGATCTAGGCCCTCTTCATTAATCTGTGAGAGTACTGCTCCAATACCATGCTCTGATGCCTCTGTTTGCACAATAAACTCCTTGGAGTAGTCAGGTGCCTTCAGCACAGATACTGTGCACATGGTAGCCTTCAGGGCATCAAAAGCGGCCTGGCAAGCCTCTGTCCAGATCACCTTTGTGGGTTGCTTCTTAGAAGTCAGCTCAGTGAAAGGGGTAACAATGGTACCATATCCCTTGACAAACCTCCTGTAGTATCCTGTAAGACCTAAGAAGGCTCTCACTTCAGTCTGGGTCTTGGGAGGCTCCCAAGCTGGAATGGTATCAATCATTGGCTGTAAGGGGGACACCTGGCCACTCCCTACCTGGTGTCCCAAGTACACCAGAGAACCCTGGCCTATTTGGCACTTGCTTGCCTTAATAGTGAGGCCTGCCTTTTGCAGGGCCTCTAACACTCTCCAGAGGTGTTGCAGGTGTTCCTCCCATGTGGAACTAAACACAGCAATGCCATCCAGGTAGGGAGCACTGAACTCATCCAGCCCAGCCAACACCTGGTTGACCAATCTCTGAAAGGTGGCAGGGGCTTTCTTCATTCCAAGTGTCATCACTTTAAATTGAAAGTGTCCATCTGGGGTAAAAAATGCTGACCTCTCCTTGGCCCCCTCAGTTAAGGCAATCTGCCAGTACCCGGATGTTAATTCAAACTTACTGAGGTACTTGGCAGCTCCCAAAGGGTCAATGACTTCCTCAGCTCGGGGGATGGGGTGTGCATCGGTCTTGCTGACCGCATTGAGTCCCCGGTAGTCCATACAGAACCTGAGTTCTGTAGTGGCACCTGGTGCAGCAGCCTTTGGGACCAATACCACTAGGCTGGCCCAAGGACTACTTGGAATGCTCAATAACCCCTAGGGTTAACATTTTGGATACTTCATCCTTAATGCAAGCCCTGACCCTGTCAGTCACCCTGTAAACCTTTTGTTTAATGGGTGTATTGTGCCCAGTGTCCACATCATGTGTGCCCAAGTGTGTGACCTCTGGAATCAGCAAAAACAGTGAGGCGAACTGTCCCAACCTGTGGCGACAGTCACCCTGCTGCTCTTCAGTCAGGGAGGGGGAGAGGATCACTCCCTCCACAAACCCATCTTTCTCTCCTGCAGACAGGAGGTCAGGAAGAGCCTCACTCTTCTCCTCCACCCCATCATCTGTCGCAAGGAGCATGGACAGTTCAGTCCGCTCAAAGTGCGGCTTGAGGCGTTTGACATGCAGGACACTTAAAGGTTTCCTTGGAGACTGTAAGTCTACCAGGTAGGTGACTTCACTCTTGCGCTCCACCACCCCAAATGGCCCAGTCTACTTGTCCTGTAGCACCCTAGGCTCCACTGGGTGCACACTTTTTGTCCAGGTTGAAACTCGACCAGAGTGGCATTCTGGTCATACCAGCGTTTCATGTCCTCTTGGCTTGCTTCCAGGTTCTCCTGTGCGAGACTCCTGAAGCGGGCAGTCTAGTTTCTCAGAGCCAGCATGTAAGTGAATAATTCCTGGGGGGGGGGGGGTTACTAGGAGCTTTTTCCAAAGCCTTCATGACCAGACTTAAAGGTCCCCTCACAGGGTGGCCATAGATGAGATCAAAGGGACTAAACCCAAGTCCCTCTTGAGGCACATCCCTGTAGGCAAACAGAAGACATGGCAAGAGGACATCCCACTTCTGCCTCAAGAGCTTTGACAGGCCCATGATCATGCCTTTCAAGGTGCAGTTGAATCTCTCAACCAGACCATTACTTTGGGGGTGGTAAGGGGTGGTGAACCTGTAGGTTACCCCACACTCCTTCCACAGAGACTTCATATACGTGGATATGAAGTTGGTACCCCTATCAGATACCACTTCCCTGGGGAACCTCATGCGGGTAAAAACCCCCATCAAAGCACGACCCACCACAGGGGAAGTGATTGATCTCAAAGGAATGGCTTCTGGGTACCGGGTGGCATGGTCTACCAAGACCAGGATGAACCAGTTGCCCATGGCTGTCTTGGGATCCAGAGGCCACACAATGTCAATACCTACCCTCTCAAAGCGAGTACTGACAACAGGTAAAGGTTGGAGGGGAGCCTTACATTTCCCCCTACTCTTGCCACTTGACTGACAAGTCTGGCAAGACCTGCAATGTGCATCTGAGTGCCTGCGCATTAGGGGCCAGTAAAAGTGGGTGACAAGCCTCTCAAAGGTCTTGTCCTGCCCCGAATGTCCAGCTAAAGGCACACCATGAGCCAACCCCAGTAGGAAGGCCCTGAAGCACTGGGGTACCATCAGCACACGGGCTGACCCAGGCTCAGGAACCTTAGACTCACTATACAGGAGGTCCTCCTCCCAATAGATCAGGTGGGATCCTGGCTCCTTGCCAGCCACCTGGTCTGCAGCTTGCTACCGCAAACCCTCCAGAGTAGGGCATGTCCTCTGTGCTCAACAGAATGTTTCCCTGGTGGGCCCGCCTTCCTGCTGCCACTGCAACAGCTCAGGGACCTCACCCAGTTCAGCCACCTGTTCTTCTGTAGGCTCCAGAGTGTCACCCTCAGGCTCTGCCTCCTCCCGGACTGTGGGAACTTCTGGGGCTGGTTTCCCGTGCCCCCTGCCCTTCCTCTTCTTGGCGGTCCTCTGGGCCACTGTTTCAGGCTCCAGGGGCTCTTGACCACCCTGACAGGCTGCCATTGACCGGGTGGATACGCACACCCACCCAGGCAGACCCAACATCTCCAAGTGAGACCTGTGTTCCATCTCCTTCCAAGGGAAATCCTCCAGGCCATTGCCTAGCAAACAATCTACAGGCATGGTTGGACTCACAGCTACCTTCAAGGAACCTGAGACGCTCCCCATTCAAAGGGAACCTGCGTCACTCTGCACAGGTGCTCTGAGTTGTCCACTGCAACTACTTGGTGAAGTACACGGGGATCAATCTGCTCTTCAGACACCAGCTGACTCCTCACTGTAGTCACACTGGCTCCTGTGTCTCTCAGAGTCTCCACCCTCTGTCCATTGATGGTCACCCACTGCCTGTACTTCTTAGTGTTCTCAGGCACGAGGGTTCTCTGGACCAACTCACTGTCCCCTAGTGAGACAAGGGTCATCTCAGCTGGCTCCCACCACCTGGAACCAACTCCTCCCCAAGCACTACACATGGGAGGAGCAAGTCTTGGCAATCATGCATCCTGAGGGCCTGACAGGAGTAGGAAGAGGACTGGACTCTGGTAAGTCAACTCTTTACTACTTTCACCCCCTACCTGCATGCCATCACATACCCCCACCCTTACCCTCACTCCCATCACTCCACCACCTCTCACACACCCCACTATCACAACCCACTCATCCCAATACCAAGCCCTGCATGCAACACCAATGCATGGACAACACTCACAGACCTGCATGGACACCTATAACTAAAGCATGCACACTAGAGGGAAACAGCAAGCCCACCAAATAATTACTCACACAAGGCAAAGCTGCCAGGGCAATAACAAATATAGAGGGCAACACACCCATGCACAAGTCATCACACGCAGAACCAATAACACTGCATTTACATCCCCACAGCTCACCCAGTCAACGTCACCAGAGAGGAGGTACCAGCAACATCCAGTCCCCCCTTAGAAGAGGCCCACAGTGACAACAGCAGCTCTGGACGCCTGGATCTGGATAACCAACCTGACCCATCAGTGATCTCCGGACAACCGGTTACCCAGGCACAGTCCCATACCACCACAGAGCCTCCCCCCTCAGGAAACACCACCACAGTACCCACCCAGTGGGCCCATACCTCTGTCTCCAGGATACGTCAATCAGCAGCGTGTCCACCACTACAGGGACCCTAGGCCACCCCACAAATACAGGACGATCAGGGACCTGGGGTCAGTGGCAGTGGGCACACGGTTCAGAGGACAGAGGCATAGGACAACAGGGAAGCTGGGAGGACTGCTGTGCGACAGAGGAAGGACAGGCTTAGGGAACCAGCTCTCCAGGAGGCACTCACCAATCCTGGGAGCATACCACCATTCCCAGAAGACGATGTGCCAGATACTGGACAAGATGCTGGGGAACCAGCGGCTGCAGGAGGGACAGTACCTGGGGATCAGGGAGGACTTGTAGGACATCAACACCACCCTGGTCACCATTGCTGGGGTGCTGTCAGACATGGCCAACACTATGAGAGAGACAGTGGCTGACGGATAGCAGATATCCTGTCAGACTCCAATTGAGCACACAGCTCTGTGATTGTGGCCCTGTCCAGTCTATAGGTGAGGATAATGTGCCTGTCCTCCATTGTTGCCAAGTCCACCAGGGACCTGTACACGGGGTATGTCTGCATCTCCTAGTCATCCGCAGTGGTTGCAATCTAGGGGGCAAAACGGTGAGCAGATGGTCAGTATTCCATATTTCCAAACACTAAACTGCATTGCATGTTGTGACTGTAACAGTATATTGTTGGAAAGGCTCAAATGGTGCCTATGTGTACTGTGACACAGTTAGGCGCAATGGCCTCCCCCCCCCCCGAAATGGCGTCCGCCTGTCCTGTATGGAGGCACAGGTGGAAATTAGGTAATTCTGCTGACGTTGTGCGCCCTTGCGGGAGGCGGCCAAGAACCACAGTGCAACTCCTCATTAGATACCATTGGGCCCTATGGGTTACAGTGACCAATGGTGATGCACACCGGCGGTGATGTGACTGCCATTTTCTATCTATTCACTCACTTGCTACCTGACCTTCAACAGGAGAGGACTTATACTGCAAGTGCTGCTGTGACTTGTGTCTGGAACTGACCATGGCTCATGTCACTGGGAAAATGTCCCCTGCCTTCACCGCTGCGAAGTTGGATAGACTGGTGGATGGGGTTCTACCCCAGTACCGAATGCTGTATGGGCCTCCAGAGCAACAGGTGAGTACACTGTGAGCATGATGCATGGGGCATGAATGCATGGAGTGCTGTGTGTGAGGGCCTCGTGTGGGGGGGTTGGTGGAAGGCCCTGTGCAGCATGTCGCATGTATAGTGGGCCATGTCTGTGCATAAGGGGATGTAAGGGTTATGGTGGGCCAAGAGTGTAACAGGCAGGACGGTCTGACTGATACCTTTTCCTATGTGTATTTCTCTGCAGGTCAGCTCCCATCAAAAAAGGGTATATTGTGTGCCATCGCCATGGACATGCGGACCCTGGGGGTCTATGGCAGGTGGAGCACCCACTGTTGGAAATGGTGGGAAAACCTGAGATGCTGGGCACAGAAGACCACGGAGGCCCAGCTGGGGATGGCCTCCCAACGAGGAAGGGGTGCCCGTCGAACCCTGACCCCCCTGATGGCCCGCATACTGGCGGTGGCCTATCCGGAACTGGATGGGCGCTTGGGGGCATCACAGCAGCCACAAGGCGGTGAGTACAGTTCCCCAATTTACTACTTGCACATGGTGGGGTGGCATCCGGGTGGGTGATGTGGGCCTGTGGGTGCCCTTAGGCCAGGCCGGACGTTGCAGGGTAGGTCCCATATTGGGCACGGTCTGATGTAAACCTCCTCCAACCAAGCTAGTAGGCATCCACTACTGGGCAGGGGTCTGTGGGTCTCAGGGATGCTGCAATTGGCATTAGGTATCCCTGTCCATGGACTGGTGACTAGCATTGTGACTGGTAGTGCATTGCCTAGTGTGTAGAACTGTTCGCTGTGTGTGTGTGTGTGTGTCGTGTACGCCAACGGTGGTGTGGTTGCTGTCATTGACCAAGTGTATCCTTTGTCTCTCCCCCCCTTTTTGTTCTGTCACTCTGTCCTTATGTGCATTAGCATCATCTGGTGGAGGAGCAGAGGCACCGGCGACGGGGAGAACTGCATCCCACAGGGCTTAGGAGGCCGAATCCACCTACGGTGAGGGCACCAGTGGGACACAGGGTGAGGGGAGCACTGCAGCAGAGACTGGATGGGAAAGTTCTGACAGTGATACTTCCTCCGATGGAAGCTCACTGGTTGTGGCGGACACCTCTGTGCCCACCCCAACTACAGGTACAGCCGCCACCCCCTATACCAGCACTGCCACAGGAGTGATTTAGGCAAACACAAGCACCACACATCATCCCACAGGCACTCACACAAACACCATCCAGTTGCAGACATACCAACATCCACTACCTCCACTGTGTCCCCCTCCTCCTCGTCATCCACCTCCCTCCCAGTAGCATCTACACTCACATCTGCATGCACTACATCTGCATCCACTACCTCCATCACCAACACACCTATCAGGACACACCCCTCACTGGCAGTCACCACCCCCTCATCCGTGCACACGTCCCCTGTGTCCTCTCCCACTGTGTCTGTGCCGCCTCCTCTCATAGTACAAACACGCAAGCACTCAGACACCCAACAACCAACCACCTCCCAATAGCATCCAGCCCATGCACCTGCACCCAAAATTAGCAGACAGACACCTCCTACAACCACTTCCTCCTCCTCCACTCCCAAACCTTCACCATATTCCTGCCCCAATGTCCCTAAGAAGCTTTTCCTCTCCACCCTTCCTTACCACTCCCCCCGTCCTTCATGTCGGGCCAGGGTGGTCAGAACCCAGGCGAGCACCTCAGCCACCCAGTCCATGGCCACAGTAGTGTCGACAGCTACTGCAGGTAGGAGAGGACCCCGGGCACCAGGCAGCCACACTGAAAGGGTGCCTGCACCAGCGGCATCTAGGAAGGGCAAGAGAGCACCCCCAGCTGCAACAGGGAAGGGCAAGGAGGCAACACCAGCAGCGTCTAGGAAGGGCAAGGAGGCACATCCAGCTGCTACAGGAAGGGCAAGGTACAGTCCCCGGCTGCTGACAGGAAGGGCAAGGGGCCTTCACCCACAGGCAGGAAGGACAGGAGGCCTGGTGGTGGGACTCATTTGGAGCCCCCACCACCAACCATGTTAGTTTAGCTGTCCGAGACTGCAAGGGAAGAGCTGGAGCCTCCGCACACCACTGCCAGCACCGCCACCAGCACCACTGCCATCAGCCCCAGTGGGCAGCCGCCCGAGACTGCAGGGGATGGGCTGGAGCCTCCCCCCACCACTGCCAGCACCACCACCAGCACCACTGCCAGCAGCAGCAGCCCCAGTGTGCAGCCGTCAGAGGCTGCAGGGGATGGGCTGGAGCCTTCCCCCACCACTGCCAGCACTGACACCAGCACCACCACTGCCACCACTGAGCAGCTGTCACCGCCGGCGGACAGTGTGTAGTCCTGCGTCCATGAGCTGTTGTGCGGCCTGGCCCCTGCAAATCCTGTGGGTCTGATACCCAGCTGAGAGACTGTGACCTTGCACTCCCCAAGATCTGCATCACAGGGCACAGTGCCCCCTCCAGAACCAGTGGAAGAAGCCATTTACTCACCCCATCCTTCCCAGGATGAAGCACGCTGGGCACAATGCCCTCTCCGGAACCAGTGGAAGAAGCCATCCACTCACCCTATCTTTCCCAGGATGAAGCACACTGGGCACAATGCCCCCTCCAGAACCAGTGGAAGAAGCCATCCACTAGAGAGACTGTGACCTTACACTCCCCAGGACCAAACAGTGAGCAAACCACCCTCTTGAGAAACTGTGGCCTTGCACTCCGCAGGATCAAGCAGTGGGCAAACCACCCACTTGAGAGACTGGCCTTGCACTCCCAAGGACCAGTCAGTGGGCAAACCACCCACTTGAGAGACTGTGGCCTTGCACTCCCCAGGACCAAGTAGTGGGCAAACCACCCACTTGAGAGGCTGTGGCCTTGCACTCCCCAGGACATCACACAGGGCATGTAGCCCCTCCAGGACCAGTGGTTTTGTACCATCTTCCGGCTGAGGTGCCCCACCATTCCCCGTCCCAAGGTGCCTGTGTATTTTCGACCTGATGCCCCTGCAGTGTTCTCTCCGTGTTGTTGCAGGAGTGAGGTGGGTGCCTTGGCCTATGTGATGTGGCCTTATTGCCCGCGGACATTGAGGACTAAACTCACTTTCTTCCAATCTTTTTGTCCTTGCATTATTCCTGAGGGGTACGGGATGTATATGTAATGTTACTGCATCTGGTTGTGTGTCTGGTGTTGGGTTTGGGGGTGTTGCGGGTTGCGTGTGTGTGTCACTCTCTTTTTCCTCCCCCCTCCCTTAAGTGCTAGGCGTCAGTACTCACTGTGGTCGTCTTCACCGGCATTGATGTTCATAATGCAGCAGAAGGTAGGCGAGCATCGGAAATATTTGCAGCTTGGGCTGCATGGCGTCGTGATTGTTCCCTGAGTCTCCACAGGTGAGTACTTTCACTACTGTGCAGTGTTTCCGCCAGGCTTTTGATGTCGTTGGTACCACCACTGAATAGGTGGCGGATTGGACTGTTTTAATACAGTAGGCGGTACATTGTATTCCGCCTGGCTGTTGGCGGTTACCGCCGTGGCACTTGTTGATTCCGCTGTGGCGGTCGGTGTGTTAAAGTGGCTGTCTGTTTGAGCGGTTTCTGCCGTGGTCATAATTCCATTTTGGTTATCGCTGGCCTGTTGGCGGTATTACCGCCGCTTTATCACCGACCGCCAGGGTTGTACTGAGGGCCTCTATGTCCTACCTGAACTATACACTGCACCCGGCCCATGGGGCTACCTAGGGCCTACCTTAGGGGTGCCTTAAATGTAAGAAAAGAGAAGGTTTAGGCCTGGCAAGTGGGTTGACTTGCCAAGTCGAATTTACAGTTAAGAACTGCACACACAGACACTGCAGTGGCAGGTCTGAGACATGATTACAGAGCTACTTAGGTGGGTGGCAACCAGTGCTGCATGCCCACTAGTAGCATTTGGTTACCCCTAGTGCAGTTTTCTAGGGACTTACTAGTAAATCAAATATGCCACTAACATGCGCTGCCTTTACCACGCATTGCCTATACAACACAATGCCTTTACCATGTTTGCCTTCAGCACGCAAACACCCTTACCATGCAATGTTATAGTTAGGAAATAGAATAAAAAAAACATGGAAATTAACTTAAAAAACAAAAGGTTACAGGGGCATTATAGTTAGGCTCACATTTTAAACGTAACAAACCATAGAAATTCACCTGTATAGTTTTCTTAAGTATCTACAACTCGTGCCCTAAGGTAACTATAACTCGCACTTCCGCCATGCACAGTAGTTTTTTGTCAGAAGTTTGACTGCAACTATTATATTGATATTATCAATGGTGTTATCAAAGATGTCATTAGTGCCGTATTTTGTGGGGTAAATACTAGTGCATGTTGAAGGCGTGAGTTAAACTGCCACTTTCAATTTCAGCTTTTACCCCCAGGGATTGTGTCCTGTGAAATGAAATGGCAGTTGCAACTTTCTAGTCAGGTTGCGGTTAGCCAATTGCAATAATTCTTTACACACGCGTATTCACAAAAATGTGTGAATTTCTCGATTAATCGCGGCCAGGGATATGCACATTTATTTGCCATTAAACATATCCTAAACTACTGAATGGATTTGCACCAAACAGCAAAAAGCAAAACCTTTCTGCCAAATTTGGTGTAATTCCGCCCAGTGGTTCGGGCTGTAGATGTGTTGACAGATCCAATGTGAATTAACATGGGAAACACAATGTTTTTTTTGCCCCCTTTTTCTCAGCCCCCACTTGACAGATCAACCCGAAACTTCCTGAGTGCAACAAGAATCACCGGGCCACTTTTTTGGGATAATTTCGTGAAGGTTCATCAAATGGTGCCAAAGATGTAGGCAAGTCCCAAAAACTTTTTTCTATGGAAACATGGTCCTAACTACAACTACCTATATATATATATATATATATATATATATATATATGTGTGTGTGTGTGTGTGTGTGTACATATATATATATATATATATATATCTATATATCTATATATATATATGTCTATATCTATATATCTATATAGATATATATAGATATACATGGCAACTGCCAGTAGGTAGCTATAGTTAGGACTTCTTTATAGGAAAAGTATGTTGTGATTTGCTAATAGCTTTGGAGCTGTTTGACAAATCTCTGCAGAAGTTTTAAAACTAGTATGAACCTGAGTTCAGCTGCTCTGTGGAACGTTTTGACGTAATTTGTCAACTAGGGGCCGAGAAAAAGAGGGGGTCCCAAAATGCTTTTTCCTCATGCAATTTGCAGTAGGGATTTTATACATGAATACAGCTCAAACCGCTGCACAGAATTACACCAAAGTTGGGAGAAATCTAGCTCTTGGTCCAGAAATAGCTAGTTTTTTGTGATTTGGTGTAAATCCATTCAGTAGTTTTTGGGTTATGAAGGAAAAATACATTTTTATATCTAGGGATGCAGATCTTCCATGGATCCGACAGATCTCATACTGTGATCTGATTGGCTGCCAACACTTCAACCAGGAAGTGTTGGCATCAGCCACCATGTGACTCGGACTGGCCCAAATCCCAAGAAAAGAGGCAAAAATACCATAATGGGTGTAGGAGGCTTGGCTGGCTTATAGTGGGTACCCTGTGGTACTTACACCTTATGCCAGGTCCAGTTATCCCTTATTAGTAGAATAGTAGTGTTCTAGCATCTTAGGCTGATAGAGGTAGCTATAGTAGAACAGCTTAGGCTGAACTAGGAGACATGCAAAGCTCCTACTATACCACTTATATCACTTAGCACTATAGCATAAGAAACCCAATACTCAGAGTTACTAAAAATAAAGGTACTTTATTTTAGTGACAATATGCCAAACGTATCTCAGAGGGTATACTCCCTTAGGAGGTAAGTAAAATACACAAAATATACACACAAACCAAAATCAGGTAAGTAAACAGTTAGAAAAGTAGTGCAAACACTGTAGAACACAATAGAATGCAATAGTAGACAATAGGCCTAGGGGCATCACAAACCATATACTCCAAAAGTGGAATGCAAACCACAAATGGACCCCAGGCCTAGTGTAGTGTGTAGAGGGTCGCTGGGAGTGTAAGAAAACACTGAGGGTGTCCAAGATACCCCACCCCAAGACCCTGAAAAGTAGGCGTAAAGTTCCCCTACTACCACAGAAAGAGATAGGGGATTCTGCAAAGACAACAACTGACTGCAAAGCACTGAAGACGGATTCCTGGACCTGAGGACCTGCAAAGGAAGGGGACCAAGTCCAAGAGTCACGCAAGTGTCTGGGGGGGCAGGAGCCCACTAAACCCCGGATGAAGGTGCAAAAGAGCTTCCTCTGGATGGAAGAGGCCGAAGATTCTTCAACAACGGAAGGTGCCAGGAATTTCTCTTTTGGCCAGAAGATGTCCCACGGCGTGCTGGAGGATGCAGAGTTGAAAGACCGCAAACAAGCCTTGCTAACTGCAAGAGTCGGGGTTGAAGGTTTTGGGTGCTGCCAGGGTCCAGGAAGGACCAGGAAGTCACCCCTTGGAGGAGGAGACAGAGGGGGCACTCAGCAACACAGAGCCCACGCAGAAGCAGGCAGCACCCGCAGAAGCACCTGAAAAGGTGTTCAGAAGGTCTGAGCACGGCGGTCATCTCAGCACAACAAAAGAGGGTCCCACGAAGTCAGAGTCCATCTCAGCGAGTTGGGCAATGCAGGACGGAGTGCTGGGGACCTGGGCTGTGCTGTGCACGAAGGAAGTCTTGCAAAAGTGCACAGAAGCCCTAGCAGCTGCAGTTCAAGCAGTACACAGGATTACTGTCTGGCATGGGGAGGCAAGGACTTATCTCCACCAAATTTGGACAGAAGGGCCACTGGACTGTCGGGGACACTTGGATCCAGTTCCTGTGTTCCAGGGACCACGCTCGTCAAGATGAGAGGGGACCCAGAGGACCAGTGATGCAGAAGTTTGGTGCCTGCGTTAGCAGGGGGAAGATTCCGTCGACCCACAGGAGATTTCTTATTGGCTTCCAGTGCAGGATGAAGGCAGACAGCCCTCAGAGCATGCACCACCAGGAAACAGTCGAGAAAGCCAGCAGGATGAGGCAATACAATGTTGCTGGTAGTCTTCTTGCTACTTTGTTGCGGTTTTGCAGGCGTCCTGGAGCAGTCAGTGGTCCATCCTTGGCAGAAGTCGAAGAGAGAAGTGCAGAGGAACACTGGTGAGCTCTTGCATTCGTTATCTGTTGAGAAACCCACAGGAGATTCCCTAAATAGCCCTCAGAGGAGGATTGGCTACAGAGAGAGGTAAGCACCTATCAGGAGGGGTCTCTGACATCACCTGCTGGCACTGGCCACTCAGAGGTCTCCATTGTGCCCTCACACCTCTGCATTCAAGATGGCAGAGGTCTGGGACACACAGGAGGAGCTCTGGACACCTCCCCTGGGGAGGTGCTTGTCAGGGGAGTGGTCACTCCCCTTTCCTTTGCCCAGTTCCGCACCAGAGCAGGGCTGGGGGGATCCCTGAACCGGTGTAACCTGGCTTATGCAAGGAGGGCACCATCTGTGCCCTTCAAAGCATTTCCAGAGGCCAGGAGAGGCTACTCCTCTCAGGCCCTTAACACCTGTTTCCAAAGGGAGAGGGTGTAACACCTTCTCTCAGAGGAAATCCTTTGTTCTGCCTTCCTGGGACTGGGCTGACCAGGCCCCAGGGGGGCAGAAACCTGGCTGAGGGTTGGCAGCAGCGGTAGCTGCAGAGAAAACCCTGGAGAGCTAGTTTGGCAGTACCCGGGCTCTATGCTGGAGCCCCGGGGATGCATGGAATTGTCCCCCCAATACCAGAATGGTATTGGTGTGACAATTCCATGATCCTAGACATGTTACATGGCCATGTTCGGAGTTACCATTGTGATGTTACATATAGGTGTTGACCTATATGTAGTTCACACGTATAATGGTGTCCCCGCACTCACAAAGTCCAGTGAATTGTTGCCCTGAACAATGTGGGGGCAACTTGGCTAGTGCCAGGGTGCCCTCACACTTAATAACTTTGCACCTAACCTTCACTAAGTGAGGGTTAGACACATAGGTGACTTATATGTTACTTAAGTGCAGTGTAAGATGGCTGTGAAATAACGTGGACGTTATTTCACTCAGGCTGCAGTGGCAGTCCTGTGTAATAATTGTCTGAGCTCCCTAGGGTGGCAAAAGAAATGCTGCAGCCCATAGGGATCTCCCGGAACCCCAATGCCCTGGGTACCTAGGTACCATATTCTAGGGACTTAGAAGGGGGCACCAATATGCCAATTTTGGGTGAAATACTGGGTTACCAGTATGCAGTGACAACATTTAGAGGAGAGAGAGTATAATCACTGGGGTCCTGGTTAGCAGGATCCCAGTGAGCACAGTCAAACACACTGACATCAGGCAGAAAATGGGGGTAACATCCATCCCCGGGGGGGCAGAAACCACTTAGGCACGAGGGATTGTTGTGTGTGTGTTTTGTTTGGGGGGCAGCCCCTTGGGCAAGGGTCATTCCTTTTTGGGGGGATGGCATTTATTTTGGCCTTTTCTGCCCCCCTTACGGGCAGATGGGCCTATTGTGGTAAGGCCCATCTGCCCCAAGGGGGCAGAATGCCCACTAGACACCAGTTTTTTTAGTTTGTTTTAAAGAGGGTGGGGGTATGGCCATACCCCATCCTACATAAATGGGGACAAAGTTGTTCTGCTAACCGGGGGGCACCAGATGCTGGTGAATTTTGAAAAAAACATAGCGGGTGGGGGCTGCCAACTACTATTGGTATGGTTATGCCCCCCACCCCAACTGAAGGGGGTAACAGTCTTTTATTTCATCCCAATGGCCAGCAATGACTCTTTTGGGTTTTGATTTTAAATATGGGCCAAGAGAGGTTGGCTAACTCCCAATATCGTTCCTCTTGGAATGGTGAGCGGCTGCACTTTTTGAACTTTGATACGCTGCCATCTATAAAAACCTACCATACGTAAACACATTTAAAAACTAAACATCTGGGTGAGTCTAGGGTGGTGTTCTTCACATGCACTCCACACAGTTGTGGCACAGGTCTGAGCACCATTTGTGAGTCACTGCCAGACTTGTGATGACTTAGGGGGTCATTACAACATTGGCGGTAAAAGACGCTTACCGCCATGCAGAAGACCGCCTACACACCGCCGTGGCCGCGGAAATCCGCCGCAGCTATTACGACACTCATCCCGAAATCCGACAAAATTCAGAAACCCACACAAGTCCGCCACACCAAAGGTCAGTGATAAACTGGCGAAAACAAAACCGACACCGTCATGCGAACAGAAATACGCCCATGCTATCACGACACACGAATCCACGCTGCGGTCTTTCAACTGCGGTATTCCATTGGCGGGACACACCGCCGCGCTCAAAATACACACACATCTCCAAAACACCACCACATTGGACAATTTGAAATATACACACCTGATACACATACACACACCACTCCCACACACTCAATACTATATAAAACACACACCCACATCACCCACAAATCCCTACGACCAAAAAATCTGAAAGAAGGCCAGAGAGAGACACCACCATCCACAAACTAGCAGCCACAGGCACTCAAAACCATCACCCACACTACTTCCACGCATAAAACACCACACACCACTACATATCACCACACTTATCACCACATACACCACCCCACACATCACCTACACCACCCCATGGCACGGCAAAGACACCCCAGGTTCTCGGAGGAGGAGCTCAGGGTCGTGGTGGAGGAAATCGTATGGGTAGAGCCACAGCTATTTGGATCACAGGTGCAGCACACCTCCATAGCTAGGAAGATGGAGCTATGGCGAAAAATAGTCGGGGGAAGGTGCATTCCGTGGTCTCCAGACACAACATTGCGGTACAGCGGACTGGTGGCGGACCCCCACCTCCTCCCCAACAACTAACAACATGGGAGGAGCAGGTCTTGACTATTATGCATCCTGAGGGCCTCGCAGGAGTCGGTGGAGAAATGGACTCTGGTAAGTCAAATCTTAACTATCATATCCCCCACCCTACCTGCATGCTATCACAGACCCCCACCCTCACCCCCTCCCCTATCACTCCAACTCCTCACATATGTACTACTAACACAAACCACCCATCCCAACACCAAGCCCTGCATGACACAACAAAGCATGGACACCCATCACTAAAGCATGCCCACTGCACATACCCATAACACCCCCCTCAACCATCATCACACAATCCCCCACACAGGAGTGCAAGCACTGGGGTACACGGTCACCCACCCATTGCACACCATGACACACACAGATGCAATAATCATGCTTTTACACCCCTGCAGGACCACTACCCAACGTCACCAGACAGGAGGGTCCAGACATCTCCACCCCACCCACAGAAGAGGCCCACAGTGATGACAGCAGCTCTGTCCAACTGGATCCAGATGACCAGCCCGGACCATCGTGGGCCTTGAGACAGTCGGTTCCCCACACCCAGTCACAGGCCACCACAGACCTTCCACCCTCTGGTAACACAAGCACAGCACCCATCCAGCGGGCCCATACCTCCGTACCCAGGACACGTCATTCAGCTGTGTGTCCACCACTACAGGAAACCCAGGATAACCCACCACCCCAACAACAACAGGGACCTGGAGGCAGTGGTATTGGGCACACAGTCCAGGGGACGGAGGCCCAGGAACACAGGGGAACTGGGAGGGCTGCTGTGCGACAGGGGGCGGACAGGCCTAGGGAACCCACTCTCCATGAGGCCCTCTCCTCCATCATGGGAGCATACCACCACTCCCAGGATACGATGGCAACGGTCCTGGACAAGTTTCAGGAGACCCAGCAGCTGCAGGAGGAACAGTATTTGGGGTTCAGGGAGGAACTCAGAGCCATCAGCACCGCCCTGGGCACCATCGTAGGGGTGCTGAAGGAGATACTTAACACCAGGAGCGACACTGTGGCACTCCAAGGGGCCCCTGACACTAGCATGGACGAAGAACTGCCCACCACCTCCGCTGGTGCTAGTGGACAGGACGCCCCGCCACAGGACCACCACACCAGCACCCCACCCCCTGCAGACGGAGAACCACCCGCAAACAGTCCCTGAGATCCAGGAACAAGACAGAGCACGATGCCAAGACCCCCGCCAAGAAATGAGACCACCCTGATTGTCATCCTACTGTCCCACTTTGTAACCCTGTCCATATTGGAACTGCCTCAGATCCACTTCCTATGCCCATATGGACAATGCACCTGTGAGACTAATAGACTGGACTCTGCCATGGACATTCCTCCACCATCACCCCTCACCATTTTACAACCCCCCTCCAATATTTAGCACTACAATAAACACCCTTGAAGCACAAAACAATCTGGAGTCAGTCTGTGATTTTGAAAATGTGTATTAGCTACGAGAGTGACAAAATCCGTTCTCAAATGTAATGTCAACATACCTATGTCACACATCTCAAGTCCATGAGGAATGTAAGCAGATGACACACGTTGGTAACCACACCTGTGAAACCGTAATGGAAATGTACAACTCAGTTACCATATACTGGTTGAAATCGACAGACAGGATAGAGGTAGAAGTGTGAAAGTACTTGTAGTAGGCACAAATGTGTTCTCACCTGTGTGTCACTGGAAATATTGCTGGATAACTGAGTCCCTGTTGTCAATGTCTTCTTCCTCTGCTTCCTCCTCATCACTGTCCACAGGTTCCACAGCTGCCACAACACAGTCATCTGGACCATCCTCCTGCAGAAAACGCACCTGTCGTCGAAAAGGCAGATTGTGAAGCATACAGCAGGCCACAATGATCTGGCACACCTTCCTTGGTGAGTAGAATAGGGAACCACCTGTCATATGGAGGCACCTGAACCTGGCCTTCAGGAGGCCGAAGGTGCGTTTGATCCCCCTCCTAGTCCGTCCATGGGCCTCATTGTAGCGTTCCTCTGCCCTGGTCCTGGGATTCCTCACTGGGGTCAGTAGCCATGACAGGTTAGGGTAACCAGAGTCCCCTAGTAGCCACACACGGTGCCTCTGGAGTTGCCCCATCACATAAGGGATACTGCTATTCTGCAGGATGTAGGCATCATGCACAGAGCCAGGGAACATAGCATTTACCTGGGAGATGTTCTGGTCTGCCAAACATACCATCTGTACATTCATGGAATGATAACTCTTCCGGTTCCTGTACACCTGTTCACTCCTGTGGGGGGGACCAGAGCTACATGGGTCCCATCAATGGCACCTATGATATTGGGGATATGTCCAAGGGCATAGAAGTCACCTTTAAATGTAGGCAAATCCTCCACCTGAGAGAAAACAATGTAGCTCCGCATGTGTTTCAGAAGGGCAGACAACACTCTGGACAACACGTTGGAAAACATAGGCTGGGACATCCCTGATGCCATGGCCACTGTTGTTTGAAATGACCCACTTGCAAGGAAATGGAGCACTGATAGCACCTGCACTTGAGGGGGGATCCCTGTGGGATGGCGGATTGCTGACATCAGGTCTGGCTCCAACTGGGTACACAGTTCCTGGATTGTGGCACAGCCAAACCTGTAGGTGATGATCAAATGTTGCTCCTCCATTGTCAACAGGTCCACCAGCGGTCGGTACACCGGAGGATTCCGCCATCTCCTCACATGTCCCAGCGGACGGTGACTAGGAAGGATAACAGCGACCACAGAGTCAAACAACTCAGAGGTATGTACCCACAGTCTACATAGAACACCATTCATACACAGAATCTGGCCTGTATTTGTGTTGTGCGACAAGGCCTAGGTCTGTGTGACGCAGTTGTGAATCAGGCCATGTGGGCCCCTGAAATGGCGGCTGCCTGACCTCTAAAGTGGGACAGTGGGATGTGAGGTAACTGCGCTGGCGTTGTACACTGTCACGGTAGGCGGTCGAAGACCGCAGCGCATTGCTGCATTGCTTAATATTGGACCCTATGGGTCCCAGGAGCCAATGACGATGTACGCCGGCGGTGATGGTACGCACTTTTCTATCTGTTCAATCACTGGTACCTGATCTTCGACAGGAGAGGACCTACACTGCAAGTGCTGCTGTGACCTCGGTCTGGAAGAGACAATGGCTTGTGCATCTGGGGAAAGGGCCCCTGCCTTCACTGCAGAGGAGTTGGAGAAGCTCGTGGACGGGGTCCTCCCCCAGTACACGCTACTCTACGGTCCTCCAGACCAACAGGTAAGCACACAGGGAGCACTTTGTATGGGCTATGCCTGTGTGGAGAGGGGTGGTTGTAAGAAGGAAGGGGGCACAGTTCTGCGTGCATGAAGGACTGTGAATGAATGTGCCACATGGCAAGGCTAGAGATGTGGGCCACACACTTCAACGGTGCAGTTGGTAATGACTTCTCTTCTTCCCCTGTTTATTTTATGTAGGTCAGCGCCCACCAGAAGAAGGATATTTGGCGTGCCATCGCCAAGGACGTCCGGACCCTGGGGGTCCACCACAGATGGAGCACCCACTGCCGGAAAAGATGGGAGGACATTCGCCGCTGTTGCAAGAAGAGGGCGGAGGCTCAGCTGGCGATGGCCTCCCAACGTGGGAGGAGTGCCCGTCGAACCATGACCCCCCTGATGTTCCGGATCCTGGCGGTGGCCTACCATGAGTTGGATGGGCGCTTGAGGGCATCACAGCAGACACAAGGGGGTGAGTACAGCATCATTCAGCGGAATTTGCGGCAAGTGAAGGTGTCTGGGTGGGGGAGGAGGGCTGTGGGTTTCCCTAAGCCAGGGCGAGTTCCGTAGGCTAGGCCCCTCCATAATGCAGGCCATGTGGCACCCCACCCCACCTCTGTAGAGTGCCAAGTACAGGTATACATGCCCCTGCGTCATCTATGTGTGCAGATGTCGACCATAGCTATGTAGGATATATCCCAGGAATTGCATCTGTAGAGCCCAACAGCGCGGCGTAGTGCAGGGGGCTTCTGTGTCTGCATTGTCCGCCAACGGTAGTGCTAAGCCATGCACTCAACCTGTCTTTCTTCTGTCCCCCCCCCTTTTTGTGGTCTCCCTGTTCTTGTGTGCATCAGCATCATCAGGCGGAGGTACAGTGGCACCGGAGCACAAGGGAGCTGCATCTCACATGGCCATGGAGTGCCACACCACGGACTCGGAATACACCAGTGGGACGGAGGGTGAAGGGAGCTTCACGGCGGTCACAGGATCTGCAACCAGCAACACGGACTCGTCCTCCGATGGGAGCTCCCTTGTGGTGGTGGCAAAATCTGTGCCCCGTACTTCTACAGGTACAGCCGCCACCCCCCCTACCAGCACCGCCCTCCCAGTAGCCCCTCAGCCTTCACCCCATGCCCGCTCACCCAGGAGGGTGGGCATCACCTTCACCCCAGGCACCTCAGCCCCTGCCCCTGTCACCTCTGCTGCCCTCAGTGAGGAGGCCATTGACCTCCTCAGGTCACTCACTGTTGGACAGTCTACCATTTTGAATGCCATTAAGGGTGTAGAAAAGGAATTGCAATACACAAATGCATTCCTGGAGGGCATTCATTCTGGTCAGGCTGCACTTCATCGAACCCTGCAAACTCTGGCCTCAGCACAGATGGCAGCCATTGTCCCTGTCTCTAGCCTTCCCCCTCCAACTTCCTCCACCCAGACCCAATCCCCTGTACCCCAGCCTATCCCAAGCACACCATCAGACCAGCATGCACACATGTCAACACACAAGGGAAGCTCAGGCAAACATAAGCACCACACATCCCACAGGCACTCACGCAAGCATCACACACATACAGACACAGCAACATCCACTGCCTCCACTGTGTCCCCCTCCTCGTCGTCTCCCTCCTCCCTCCCAGTGTCATCTACACTCTCACCTGCATGCACTACCACTACAGCCACTACGTCCCGCACCAGCACACCCACCACCACACCACGCTCACGTGCACTCACCACCCCACTTCCATTTACACGTCCCCTGTGTCCTCCCCCAGTGTGTCTGTGACGCCCCCTCCCAAGATACACAAACGCAGGCACACACCCACCCAACAGCCATCCACCTCACGACAGCCTCCAGCGCATGCACCTTCATCCAAAGTCACCAAACGTACACCTCCTACAACCACTACCTCTTCCTCCACTCCCAAACCCCATCCAGCTACCCGTCCCAGTGTTCCTAGGAAACTTTTCCTGACCAAGCTTGACCTGTTTCCCACCCCCCCTCCAAATCCTAGGTCCCGTACTAGCACCTCAGCCAAAAAATCTCCGGGACCAGTGGTGCCTGTTGTTGTTGTCCACCAGGACAGCCAGTGTGACACAGAGCCACAGCACAGCCAGTCCCCCCCCCCCCTGTGAAGCACCAGAAGTTGGACAGTGCCCGGCCGGAGAGAGTGAAGACTCCAGCCAGCAAAGCCGCTCACAAGGGTCCCGGGGGGGAGTGTCGACTCAGCTGTGACTCCTCCCAAGGTGGGGAAGGGTCAGAAGAAATCTCCAAAGTCTGGGAGGAGCAGTACGGCGGAGAAGACCGACATTATCCCCGCTGCCCAGGAGGCCACTGCCAGCCCAATCGTCACTGGCCAGGAGGCCACCGCCAGAGTCAGTGCCCAGGAGGGCAGCCCGATCATCACTGGCCAGGAGTCAGTGCCCAGGAGGGCAGCCCGATCGTCACTGGCCAGGAGGCTACCGCCAGAGTCAGTGCCCAGGAGGCCTCCGCCAGCCACAGCCCAGCTGCCCAGGAGGGCCCCGGAAGCCACACCCAGCTGCCCAATGAGGGACCGACAGCCCCAGCCCAGCTGGGCAATGAAGGACCGCCATGGCAAACTCCGCTGAACAGGGCAAGCACCGCTGAACAGGTCAGGAACTGCAAACTCAAGCACCGCTGAACAGGGCAAAGACCGCCATGGCAAGCACCACTGAACAGGGCAAGCACCGCCATGGCAAGCACCGCTGAACAGGACAAGCACCGCTGAACAGGGCAAGCACCGCTGAACAGGTCAGAAATTGCAAACTCAAGCACCGCTGAACAGGGCAATGACCGCCATGGCAAGCACCGCTGAACAGGGCAAGCACCGCTGAACAGGTCAGAAACTGCAAACTCAAGCACCGCTGAACAGGGCAAAGACCGCCATGGCAAGCACTGCTGAACCGGGCAAGCACTGCTGAACAGATCAGAAACTGCAAACTCAAGCACTGCTGAACAGGGCAAAGACCGCCATGGCAAACACCGCTGAACAGGGCAAGCACCGCTGAACAGGGCAAAGACCGCCAACGCAAGCACCACTAGTCCACTGGCGGCAGGGGCAGTGACGCAACTGGGACCGTCACGGGGTGAGTGATGCACTCTGGGCACCAGTCCCCCTCCAGAACCAGTGGAGACATGCATCCACTCCGTCTGTCCTTCACAGGATGAAGCACTCTGGGCACCAGTCCCCCTCCAGAACCAGTGGAGACATGCATCCACTCCGTCTGTCCTTCACAGGATGAAGCACTCTGGGCACCAGTCCCCCTCCAGAACCAGTGGAGACATGCATCCACTCCATTTGTCCTTCACAGGATGAAGCACTCTGGGCACCAGTCCCCCTCCAGAACCAGTGGAGACTGTTATCCACTTGAGAGACTGTGGCTTTGCACTCCCCAGGATATGGCAGTGGGCAACCCACCCACTGTAGAGACTTGAGAGACTGTGGCTTTGCACTCCCCAGGATGGTAAAGTGGGCAACCCACCCACTGTAGAGACTTGAGAGACTGTGGCTTTGCACTCCCCAGGATATGGCAGTGGGCAACCCACCCACTGTAGAGACTTGAGAGACTGTGGCTTTGCACTCCCCAGGATGGTACAGTGGGCAACCCACCCACTGTAGAGACTTGAGAGACTGTGGCTTTGCACTCCCCAGGATATGGCAGTGGGCAAACCACCCACTGTAGAGACTTGAGAGACTGTGGCTTTGCACTCCCCAGGATACATCAATTGGCATGGAGCCCCCTCGTGGATCTGGCGTGGTGCACTCATCCGGCTGAGGTGCCCCCCCTTCCCTTCCCCCTGAGGTGCCTGTTGTATTTCTATCTGATGCCCCGGCAGTGTTCTCTCCGTTTTGATCAGGTATCTGGTGTGGCCCTCGCCCATGCATTTTGGGCCCAGTGGTCCACAGACAATGAATGGTGCATTACCTGCACTACTAATCGTGATGTATATTTTGTTTAATGTGTATATATATATATCTGTATATATTTGGTTACTGTATTTTGATATATTACAATGGTTCCACTCATTTCCTTTTGTCTTGGCATTCTTCCGGTGGGCTTGGGGGTTGTTACTCTAATGTTTGGATATGCATTGGTGTGTGTGTTGTAGTGGGTGAGGGTCGGGGTGGGGGTTGGGATGTTGGTTGTGTGTGTCCCTGTCTTTTGCCTACCCCTCTCCTATGTCGTAGGTGCAGTACTCACCGTTGTCTTCGACGCCGGCGTTGATGATCATCGTATAGGAGCAGGAAGACTAGTGCAGGAAGAATATGGAGTTCCGGCTCCATGCTGCCCTCCTTCCTCGTGGAGTGTGTAGAGGTGAGCGTTTTCCCTTTGAAATGGCTGTTTCCGCCGTGTTTTTATCCGCGGTGAATCCGCCCCGGAAAAGGTGGTGGATTGGTAGGTTGTGATACTGTGGGCGGTACATTGTCTCCCGCCTGTCTGTTGGCGGTGACCGCCAAGCTGTTTGTCTGTACCGCCGTGGCGGTTGGAGTGTTAAAGTGGCTGTCTTTGTTGGCGGTTTCCGCCACGGTCATAATTCCCATTTTTTTACCGCCGGCCTGTTGGCGGTCTTACCGCCGCTTTAACACCGTCCTCCAGGGTTGTAATGACCCCCCTAGTGTGGTTTGGGAACAAAAAAGGCTTATCTCTTTCCATACCTAACTCAGGGCTTTTAGCATGTGGACTAATTAATGCACAATCATTGGCAAAACACACTTCCAAAAATAATCTTTTACTTCCCGCAGAAAGGTTTGATTTATTGTTTATCACAGAAACCATGGTGACTGCTGAAGCAAACTATAATTTTGGTGCTGTTTACTCAGAACACTATAAAATTATTTATTTGGGCCATAAAGAGTGCAGTATGGTAGCCATTTTTAAAACTGGATGGCACCTTAAAGCCCTAATTTATACTTTTTTTGCGCCACATTACCATAATTTTCTTACGCCAAAGTGGCGCAAACTTACAAAATACAGTTGTATTTTTTATGTTTGAGCCATTTTTGCTTCAATAAATGACGGTAATACATCGTAAAAAAAGTATAAATCAGGGGCAAAATGTCCAGGATAAAGCAATTTTGATTAGACTGAGCGTTTAGGCTTTGATTTGAGTTTGTCTGCCTTTAGGCCAATTGCTGGAATTGTTTGCTATTGTCCTCCCTGCCCCTCGTCTAATTTTGTGCAAGTCTTGGCCGTTGTCGCATGCCCTTTAATTGAATGGTATTTGTGTTTTTGTGTTAGGTGATTTTATTTTTTGGGCCAAACTACTGACAAACTCTTCTGCTTTGGATGTCCTGAGCTCATTAGATGCTTTGGGTTTGCAGCAATAGGTCTCAGGACCAACTCACAATCACTGACACACTCTGGACCTAATTAGTGCTCCTGGGGGCTTGATTTTTGTAATTAAAAAACACAACCTCTAACTGATGCCTTAATTAGTTTCAGGATTGTGAATCCAGAGATTTCTTCCTTTACGAGGGCTAGGGCAATGAAATTTGGTCTATTGAGGACTTAGTCTGAATTATTGTATCAGACTTGTGCAAATGCTTTTTCGTTTCCTCAGTCTGTCATGTAGATGAGTATGATGATAACTATCTGCATTGAGTTACAATTACTCTGGACTTGGTTTATTCACCCCCATTTATAACTACTTTCTTCCTGGTGAAAGATGGGGAGTTGAGAAAAGTGGTAAGTTTGCCCTTTAGACACTGGCCAAGGCTTCCATCTTACCCAGGTGAAGAAATACTGATTATTCCTTCACATACTGTTTTGCCACTTCGAATTCCCATATTTTCACTGTTTTTCAGTGTTCTAAAATTCTACCAAATTAACTTATTGGTACATGCATTTACTCTAGGAACCCTAAAAGTCCAGAGATAGTGGGATCAGAAGAAAGGAATTTTGGCAGATTTTCAGGGTTTCTTGGTGCTTAGTACACTCAATAGTTGGTTCACTGACCTCGAGCTGGTGGCAGAGGAGTATCAGTGAAAGTGCTCAGAATGAAAGAAATGCACTGTTTAGAGAAGGTCTGTTGAACCCAAAGCATAGGTTGAATAGTTCATGCCTCAAATTATGTAAGAGGTCTCAAAATAGTTTCCCCCTCAAAATTTGTGGAAAAATTAGCGAGAATAAAAAAATAATTGAATAGCCATAACCCTAGACAAGTTCAGCCCCTTTGCAATCCTTATCTCCATTTCCACACATGAGAAGAACAAGTATTCAAATCCTTCAAAAAATTTCCCATAGACAATCTAGTTCTTGAACTTATCTATCATTCTGTCAACTCCATGAGCAACGGCAACACACTTTTTTAACACTACATAAACATCTGTGCCCCAATCAAAACATGCCCTAGCACAGGATAGAAAATAGAATTAAAACAGAACTCCAGATGATTTCGTACTACTGAAGTCCAGCTCTTAATTTGTGCTTGTTGTTTCCGGTGCTGAGCACCGGCACTTATTTTGGAGGCCCGGCGCTTATTCTTCTTCCTTAAGCATTTGCTGAGAGCAAAAGCCTCATATGGGAAAGACGGAGGAAGAGAAAAAGGAAAAAGCGTCACAAAGGTAGAAAGCAGAAAGCTGCAAGAGTGAGCTGAAGGGGCAGGGAGTGGTTTTAAATGGATTGAAGAGGCCCGAGATGGCTTCAGGATTACGCTGCCTCAGTATTCCATGTATGCACATTTAAATACAGCAGCCGAATGTTTAAGAGGAGGGCTCTGGGCACCGGCACGTTTTTATCTACAAATTAAGCACTGTTGAAGTCCCACTCTTAAACAAACCTACACTAGATCCTGATGACCTCACAAACTAAAAGCTCAACCCTCCCCTCAGATACATTCTGCATGTCTACCAGTCTGACTTCACATCAACCTGCAGCAGGGGACCACTACTTTACACATGATAGACAATGCCTTTCTGACCACGGATGAACATAACCACTACCTCTAGGCATTGCTAGACCTCTCAGTTGCCTTTGACACAATTGACCATCTGACCCTCATATGCACCACATAATCTCAATTAGAATTTCACTGGTTCTCCTTCTACTTTTGCAGTTGTCACTAGTTTGTTCACTTTGGCATCCTCAGGTCAAAAAGATCTGTATCACCTGGGGAGTACCCCAGGATTCCATACACAGCGCCACAACATTAGTTTTATATATGCTCCCAAAAATCCATAAAGATTGATTTACACTACCTGGATGATCTATAATATCAGGGTTAAACCACAGTATAAAACCTTTAGCAAAGTATGAAGACATCTATTTGAAACCGTCTGTAAAACCATCTTACACGAGAGACACAATGGGCATAATTAATCAAATTTAAGATCTAGAATGGGAAACCCAGAAGTATTTACCTGGTTACCATGGAAGTGGTGAATCTTTACACTAACATTCCTCATGATATAGCCTTGGAAGTGATAGAAAGGTACCTTAAATCAAGACCACAGCTGCATCCAGTTACAGTGAATTCATACTGAAATTTGTGAAAGTATATCTCACAAAACAAATTTAAATTTAATCAAGAATTTTATTTTCAAATCAATGCAATATCAATGGGGTGTACCTTTGTCTTGGAGCTAGCTCTGGTATTCAAAGCCTGATATGAAGACAGGCGGATATATACCATCAATTTATTCAAAGGCGACATCTTTAATGATGTGTTTATTATAACCTAAATTTAAGAAGACAATGGTGGGCCTGCTGTGCTTTTCAGTCCAGGCAGCCATTTTATGCAATTCTCTTCCATTTGAGCTGCGTGTCACAGGTGATCTATTTCATCTACAACTTGATTTTTTGTAGATGGTTATTTAGTTGCTGTAGTGATCCTCAGCACCAGGACAGTGTACTCCATAAGTGGAATTAATCATAATACTTATATGGAAAGGCACTAATAATAATCTAATTGCCTGCCCTGAGTGCTTAAACTCAAGGCAGCAGACATTAAGGCCCATATGTATACTTTTTTAGCGCTGCATTTGTGTCGTTTTTTGATACATTGGTATTTTGTAAGTTTGCGCTGATTTTGCGTCAAAAAACGATGCAAATGCGGCGCTAAAAAAGTATAAATATGGGCCTAACTTCTCAATTAACTTTAGCACATTGGAAATTACCTTACATAATGATTAAGATGGGACAATCTACACCACACTATACATCAAACAGATAAATAAAAATTCCCTACTGCATTACTAAAAGTCAATTTGATTTATAGTACTTTCCTACGGATCAGATGAAGTTATAACAAGGGGGATTATTTCATCAACTCAAGATAATGCAGAAAATGCTCCAGTGGATCTACTCAAGGAAGTTGTGGCGATGATCCCCTAAAAGGGCATGGATCCCCCGACAGAATTCATCCAAGGATTAAATAGTCAGTGTCACAACTTTAATTTCACATTCTTATCTCACTAAAGATTGTCATACACTGAGTAATTTGGACCACGGTTTGAAGACCTTACATAACAAAATGAAAACCTGAAGATAATTTGGTAAAATCAAAACCTGAATGGATACGTCAGTTGTTACCTTGAGATTAATGTTTGGATTACCACCTGCAAAGGGCCACCACAAATGTGGAAATTGCTCTGTCTGTGTGGGAAATGACCCTCTCTTCAGGGTCACCCTAAACATTTTGTCTTCGTCCTCCTACTTTTAGTGAATTTTTGCATTTGTTGACCTTAGGACTCTGTACACTTTACCACTGATAACCAATGCTAAAGTGCCTTTTCTCTCTGCCGAAACCATGGTCTAATTGGTTTATATGCCATATTTAATTTACTTGTAAGTCCATTGTAGAGTGGCATAGCTTATACCCAAGGCCTGTAAATCAAATACTAGCAGTGGGCCTGCAGAACGTAAAGTACCACCCACCTAAGTAGCACTCTAATACATGTCCCAGGCCTGCCATTGCAGCATCAATGCAGTATCACACTGCCATGTTGACGTGGCATGTACACCCCCTTGTCAAGCGTTAAACTCCCCTTTTAATACACATGTCACCCCTAAGGTGACCCCTAAGGTAGACCATATACTTTTAGGTTTCACATATCATGGTAGTGAAAAACATAGACATTTGTTTCTCACTTCCGTGTGGCCTATCCCATCCGTATGATAACAATGGGGATTCCTTATTACATTAAATAAGATATAATTCCTAAATCAGACAAGGTAGATATATCATGGCTGGTACTTGTGGAACTGTAATGATAAAGTCAAATTTATCATTACAATTCTGAAGATGCCACTTTTAAAACGTTGGCATTTTCCTGCCCTTTGTGCCCGCAACCTGTCTTGGTCACATGAGTGAGTGTATGTGAGGGACTTTGTGAATTCCGCCCAGACAGTCACACAATAGTGGGATTAGGCGTACCTCAATGGGCCATTAACTGGCTTGATGGGGAGGGCAGATCTGAGCACAGCCTCACTTGCACCTGAATAGGCTGAGCCCTGTCTCCTCACAATAGACCTAACAACCCTGTATTGTCTCTGTAGTCAGCTTGGAGCCAGCGCAGGGGAGGCAGGAAAATCCCATAACTTCAAAGAACCTTTCCGGAATCAAATCCCACTTCTAGGAACAAGGCACCAGGGTATAAAAATAGGGCTCTCAGACCCACTCTTCAGTTCACTATTGGAGCCTGGAGAAGGACTCTCTGAGGCCTGCCTCTTGCTGTGACCTGCTGCGGACTCTGCCAGACTGCTGCTGTACCTGAAAGGACTACTTTGCTGCCTGGAGCCTGCCTTGAATGCTCAGAAGCTAACCCTGCTGTTGCGCCCTGCATCTACATTTGCACCACAGACTAACAGAAGTGACTACAAGGGCTAGTTTTCTGGCCTCCTGTTCAGAGCCACAGGGACAGAATAGGCTCCCATCACACCTGGACCCAGCCTCAGTAAGTCCTGAACCTCCAACAGGCCTGCAAGCACTCCTGGGCCCTTGGTTGTGGTTTCGAAGTTGACCAGATGTATGTGGTTGCCGCCTTTATCATTTAGGTGCTATTTTGAACTGTAAATGTTAAAAATATATATCTATGGTTCTACAGATTTGAGTTTTGTCATAATGCTATCAAATAATTTATTACAATGTACTTTATTTTTCTAAATTGTTTTGGGATTTTTCTTGTGTTGTGTTTTCACTTTATTACTGTTGGTGTGATGCATAAAACTTTACACATTGCCTCTAAGTTAAGCCTGACTGTATTTGTGCCTAGCTACCCTGGATTCAGCAGAAGTTCATTTTGAGAGTTTTTGTGGTTCACCCTGCAAGGGACGGTGGCTATTGCTTGGCCACTGCTCACACCCCAGTCAACTAACAGCCCAATTTCTCACAGTCTGTTATATCACCATTGAATATACATAATTAAATTACAACAATACATGAATTAAACACAGCGAATTTTCTGTAATGCAAGCAATGATATATACACAACCCTTGGTCCTTCCAATAAGGCTAGCATTGGATAAACATTGCAAGCAATTAGAAAAATAATAATTCAATACAAATCTCACATTAGAAGCAGAATGATGACACCACCAATGGTGCAGCATTTTATAGAACACCATCATGCTGAAAATCAAATAACAGTATTTTGAAACATATGGAAAACTACAAAGGAGAGAATGGGTTATTGTTACATAATTTTCAAGCCATGGTGATTTTAAGGCTGAAAACTGTTGATCTTGATGTGAACTAATTTTCAGAGGTCAACAACATTATCTATAAAAAAACAGGAGATTAATCAAAATACTGAATCCAGCAGTTGCAATTAGTCACCATGGAGTATTCAAGAGTACAAATACCATTAGTTCTCACAATCTGAAGAAAAGTAGAGCCCTAGATATTTGGTTACCTGCATTTAGTCATACATTAATATTCATAAGCACCTAAAAAAATAATAATAAGGATTGCACAACATCTTCTAGAATTCATGGTTCCTCTGTAAAATATTGAATGTGAACTTTTTTCAACAAATGAATGAATTTTCTTGAAAATGGTAGAGCACAAACACATTTATGGTGACTCAAGACACAAAACAGACATTTGTAGCCTAAAATAACCATACAAGCAATGAGAAGTATCAATACCAAAGTTGATAAAGACCCACATTACAAATCTCATCATACTCAGCTGACCTATAAAGTTTGCAGAGAAATACAGGCAAACAATCCCCATTTTTCACCCTATTAGAAAAAATAAATTGATAAAATAGGAAGTTCATGCTTTATAAATCATAATAATGAAAAACTTTCAACCAAAATGGGAAAACTAGATTTACAAACAACTGATTAACATGAATCCCTCAACGTGATGATGTAATTGAAGTTGCATGGTAGAAGACTACCAAAATGTAGTCCAGAGTCAGTGTGGGGAAGGAGAGATATGAATGGAGACTGTCTTGAGAGGCAAATAGGAGAGCGTAAACCACAGGAAGATGAGGCCCAGAGGATGTTTGGTGTGGGGCATATGCATTTTGCCACTCACTGATAGCAGCATGAAGAATCATTAATATACTGATGATATACACCTCTCCTTCAAAGACTACACTGCTTCAGACATGCAATATCTTAAACAGTGCTTGCACACCTGCCAGACCTGTGTGTTCAGCACTTATCCAAACTTTTGCCCAAAAATGACAGAATTCATGGTATTACTAAGAACAAAGAGGAAACACTACATAGTTTGCATGAAAACACTGTCACTTGGATTCACCAAAGACACAATCTCACCCTCAAGGAGCACATAACCAAATGAAAGACAGAAAGTGACTGCAGAATTGCTATTCAACTCCTAGTACTCTTCACATTCCAAATGTGGTAAGGCCCTTCTCTATGATGTTTCAGACTCCAAACTGGCAATTGATTGTTGCCTAGCAGATAAGTCACAGCACGGGCTATGTGGCAATCGTAGGGATATGATCGACCTTTGGATTTACTTAAACGTATATCAAGTGGGCTCCGGTCAACAGGATCTCAGAGTACCATACTTGTAAGTGTCCCCCAATTCTTTTTTAATTGTTTGCACTTACACATTGCAAATATAAGTGACAGAGTAAATGAGTCACTGTAGGGTTCATAAAGCATAACGGCATTAACACTAATGTGACAAACACTACCTACACATCACCCAAGCCTGGATGTCCAATATTTACCCGAAACCCAAACCAACCAAGACACAATTCCTGTTATTTGCCAAGAAAAAAACCAATAAACAATACAAAGCTGATAATATGAACTTTGATAGCTTTGAAGCCAAACATTTACTGAAAACTAAGGCCCTCAAACTCTTACCGCCACCTGACTGCCAGTGGGGCCAGAACACTGCTGGCCCTGTTATGAGTTCACCGCAGGGCCAGTGGGCAAAAGCAGCATTTCCACCTGTGAGCCCTGCGGTGAACAAGGCCTTTATATTGAATCCGGCTCATAATCAATCCGGCAACAATGTGGCAGTGCGGCAGGTGCAGTAGCACCCATCGCACTTTCTACTGCCCGTAATCCGGGCAGTGGAAAGCACATCAAGGCTGTCCAGGGGGGCCCCTGCACTGCCCATGCCAAGTACATGGGCAGTGCAGAGGCCCCCATGGGGCCCAGGTCACCAATTTTCTGCCAGCCTTTGCACGGCGGAGCTACCACCATGCAAATCCCCAGGGCAGCGCTGCAAGCAGTGCTGCCCTGGCATATGAGGTATGTGAAACCAGCCAGTATGGAAGATGGGTGGGTTCTAAATCAGCTCCTCTGTCAGGATTTTGCTAATGGAGGCACCAAAATAGGCTGTTAGCTGATATCCACTGAAGCTGCCTCTGAGCTAGATATCATAATGGGGTCCTTGGGGTGGCCTCCTGAAAGGAGATGCGTCTTCAGCATTACTCAGGCGAGTGGAGCAGGCAAGGAGTAGCTGGACTGGGGATGGTTACTATGTAGGCAAGGGAGGAGTTTCAGGGACAGTTGGCCACTTCATGGCATTCCAGGGAATGCAGCTGGCCACGTCGCATGGTGGGCGACAATAGGGGGGACAGCATCCTAGTGTTGCTCCCCTGCTAGGGCTAAAGATGGACGGAAGGGGCCTCCGTAGGTAGAGAGGGTGGGCCACCCCTTGGTTTATGGTCCCTAGGCGTCAGGAGGGAGGAGTGAGGCCAAGAGGTCTCATAAGGGGTGACCTCTCAGGGCTGGGCCTCTTTGGCGACCAGCGGTATAATCCCATCCACCCAACAACTTTAAACTAGGTTCAGACGCATACAGGGAAGAAGGGGTAGGTGTGTATAGTATGTAGACAGATATGTATAACATAACTTTCTTTACAGAAGAATCAAGGATCGTCGCAAGGCGGAGTTACAGGGTGATCCTAAAGCTTTAAAATGAATAAAAGGCCTCCAGACAGTGATTTTTGGAGCCAAAAGCAATTCCTTAGGTCACTGGGAGTCTCTACGGCGGGGCCTGGGAGGAGCGACGGCGCTCCTTAATCCCTCAAGGGACAGTTGGAATCCTGAGCAACTGTGGAGACTGGCCGGGGTCTCGCTCTGACTTGTCAGGAGCATGACACATAAGTAAAGGAGGAAAGTGGTAACGATAGAGGAACAAGCTCTAAAGAATCTAAGCGCGTTGGTGCTGAGAACACCAAACGGGACAGCTCTAGCTTTCTCAGGATGGGTTTCGGCCATTTAAGGAACTCACCTCCGACACCTGGATCCCCTGTAAGCTAACCCAACCTGTGTAATCAATAAACTTGCAACATATAGTACCCACAAATGGTGTTTCTGGCAGTTATTATGTTGCATGCATTATATTGTTGTAAATCTCTAGGTCCACAAACCCTAAAGGGCTAGGGGTAGCAACGCTAAGCTGGACGCACTGTTCTCCTGTAGTGAGACAGGGTATGTAAATAGTTCATTTTAAAAAGTGTTTTTCTCAAATGTCTTGATAACAGGACTGTATATAAAACCTCGCTAGCAAGCAAACACATGGCTGAAAACAGTGCTGCTGTCAGGGAGGCGCTGCAGATTTTGTGTGCAGCCGGACATGATGATTTTATTAGGCCCAGCATGCTCAGTGAGGCATGGGTTGGCCTCGAGAGGCCAGGTCATGACACTGTGAGTGGTGTGGCAGCAGCTGTACTGGCATTGTCGCCTCTCTTGCATAACAAAAGGTCTTGTAAATCCAGAGGTGGGTGTGCCTCTGACACAGTTGATGGGAAAGATGTATTAGCCAGCAGCGAAAGGCCTAACAGGAGTATGCATACCCCGAGGGAAATTCCTGTCAGAACGCCAGTGGAAGGCTGGGTGCGATCCCTGCATGCTAGGAGTGCAGAACTCTGAAAGGGCACACCCTGGGGCTCAAGTCAGCATTCCCCAGAGTCTGGATCAGCCCCACTGTGAGTGGAGACAATTAAGTCTCCGAATGCCCAATCAATTAAAGGCTGAGGAAAAGATTAAAGTCAGAGTAGCTCCATTATGGCAGGGAAGTTAATAAACCCCCCCAAAGAAGCAGGTGGTAAACAAGCAGTCACCTTAAAAGGGGACACGTACAATTTTTGGAGTCACTTACCGTGACCATTGAAGCCACAGTAGCACTACAAGGGAAAAGAAAAAATGCACCCTTTGTTTTAGGAGGAGAGAATGTTTTGGACATGGCAAAAAAGGATGGCAGTCAGTGTACAAGCCAGAACAGGTATGCAGGTCAGCAGACAGTAACACAATTTTAAAAAAAGGTGTAAGTGATTTTTCACACAAAGGGAGCCAGCACACATACACATACAATACAAAGGACACAGTTCAGGAAAAATGGGTTTGGATGCCAGACAGAGTAAATGTGAAAGAGTCAGGTAGGGGTATAAAAGAGGTAGGGAACAGGAGCAAAGCATTCCCTGCGTTTGACAACCTGGGGGACAAGAGTGGGAGCAACTTGTTAGACCAGACCAGACAAAGTTACCAAGAAACAGCTTAGTTACAAACAACCTGTGGGTGCTGGGCTATAGGAAGGGATAGGTCTGACACAACTTTCCTGACATCAAGGGAGCAAGAAGAGGAGCCATGTCAAGCACAAGAGTCTGAGATTGTATGGTCAACTTTTGATGTTTTTGTGGGGGATAGTGAATGTACCGGAGTGGGTGGGGATTGGGCACCTGAGGTTATGATGAGATGTGTGAATTGGACTATAATATGGAAGAATAAGAACTTGAGGAGGGGGAGATATGTGCATGGCAAGACAAGGAGGGAGGGATGACAATGTGTGAGGGGGAAGCAGCTAATATGTAAAAAATGACATATTTTGCAGGTATCAAGAGTTCAAACACAGGGCACGGGGGCAGACCACAACAGGGAAGGAGACACATGAAACAAAGAGCATTGATTAAAGGTGTTTACAAACAGGTGAGCAGGATTGGTGGCACTGTTGGGGAAATGGGACAAAGACAGCAAAAACCAATAGGGTAGAGAGAGGGTCTCGGCCCATAGCAGTAGCTAAAGGGGTTGGCATGGGCGATGAATTGGCAAAAAAAGGAAGTGACAAAGGGGACACAAATGATGGTAAGAATGAAGGCAGTAACAAAGACAAAGAGAATAAAGATGATGAAAAACATTGACAAACATGTTAACAAAGTGGCCATATCCATACCATTAGGGGCACACTTGGCTGCGAAGACAAAAGAAAAGATCTGGAAAGGTCAACATGTGGATGTATACAAAATACTACATAGGGGGGTACAGTCAAAAGAAGGGTTCAGAGAAAAGGCATGGGAGTTGGCTCAATGATCTGAGTTTCCAATAACATAGATACATCAGCTTTCCTAATATATGCAAGTACATACTGTGAAAAAGTCCCCGAGCGGTCTTTGTCTATCTTTAAATATATAGGTACCATAAGAAAAGCACAGATACATTTTGGGGGAATGGCTTGGCTTCACTATGACGAAGAATTCAGAGAAAGGCTGGGTTTGAAACCAGAAACTCCTAAGGGAAAGTTAATAACAAACTCTGGCTCCAATGGATGCACCCAGTGAGACCCCCACCTGTGCATACAGCCAGCTGTTTGGCAGTTTAATACCGGTCCTTTCAAGGGAGTACCATCCTGGAAGGGTTGGGGGTGGCGGAGCGTAGTGGAATCTTAGGTGCGAGGCCAAGGGTTCAACTCTGGAGCATGCTGGAATTTTAGCAGGAGTTTTTACTGTGAAACCCATGCGAACGCAAGCATGAATGTTCCAAATGTAGAGGTAAACACCCCGTTTTGCAGTGCTTTGGGTAGCAAATGGCCCAAATGAGGACAACACCAATCTGGTAACAAAAGCTTTTACTCCAATTAATGTGGGCAGCCTGGTGCATGGGTTATCTTTTTATCCTGATAGAGAGGTTGCTTGTTTGCTAGTGTGGGGCTTCAAAGAAGGTTTTTAACTAAGTTACCAAGGATTCAGAGCTAGAAAGTTTGCAGATAGTTGAATGTCTGGTAAGAAATTGCCACGGATTGTGACTGAGAAATTGTGCAAAGAAAGGGCTGAAAACAGACTGGCAGGTTCTTTTTATTACTGGCCGATACAGGACTTAATGATCTCCCCCTTGGGTTTGGCCCCGAAGAAAACAGCAGGCCAATGATACATCACCTGCCATGGTCTGAGGGTGCTTCAGTAAATGATTTAATTGCCAAGGAAGATACAGTGGTGCAGTTTGCGTCAGTAGACAGGACAATATCCCTGATCAGAAATTGTGGTGTAGGCTTGAGTTAGCTGTGTGTGACATAAAACTGCCTTTTGTTTTCTGCCAGTACACCCCCAGGATTTCTCTCTGCTAGGGAAACAATTTGAAGGGTAGATTTATGCAGATAAAGCCTTACTGATGGGGTGTGCCATATCTTGCAAGCTTTTTGACTCCTTTAGCACCTTTTTGCAACAGTATTTCACACTTACAACAGGCCGTCAGTTGATAACACATTATCTGGATGATTTTATGCTCCTGAGTAGGGGGAGCAAAGGTGGATGCGAGTGTGAACTACAGCAATTTTAAGCAATGGCAGGAGAGTTAGAAGTCCCCTTTGGCTCCTGAAAAACCAGAAGGCCCCACCCTGGTATTTTTAGGGACTGAATTGGGCTCCAGAAAGATGGAAGCCAAGTTACCATAAAGATTCAAGAAATAGTACTGTTACTGGATGAGTCTGTAGACACACAAAGATGTCCTTAAGCCAAGTTCAATGTTTGTTAGGCCATCTACATTTTGCATGTAAAGTGGTCAGAGAACGTCGGTCATCTGCTAGAGGTCTAGGCTTTAATACAGCAGGAGTTACAAACCCATATCACCGGATCAGGACTACAGTCACATTAAGAGTGGATTTAGAACTGTGGTCAATGTTTCTAAGGAACTTTAATGGTGTGACTATGTGGTCTTTACATCTGGATTTCAATTTGCTTGTGCAAATGTATTCCGATGCTATTGGCCCTTTCCCTGTGGGGCAAAGAATTAGCAAACAGGACAATGACCTTTAACATGGATAACCAGACTGTAGTAGCGTAAGTAAATGGCCAAAAGGCAAAAGACAGGAAGTTCTTAAAGTTGTTGCAGTGCTTCATGCTGGGCTGTCTCATGTATAACATTGTGTTTAGGGCCAAACATGTGCCAGGTGTGTATAATGACATCGCAGGTGCATTGTCTCATTCACAGTGCCAGAGATTCTGTGGTATGGTGCACACAGTGGATGCACTGAAGATACCGGTACCAGCAGAGATCTGGGAGACTGAGGATCGAAAATCTGGTAGAGAAGTCAATTGCACAGAAGACCAGGTCAGCATATAGATAAGCTCGGGAGGAAATTCTGGATATTGGTGCAATCAAGAGAGGTACAGACACAAGGAGCTTGGAAGAACAAAGGGAGGATATTATCTGTTTTATTGTTTGCAATATTGAGAAGGGCAGAGTGGGTACGGTGCCAGGGATCGCCTTTTATGGCAAATCCTTTTGGAGATATGAACCCAGTGCAGGCGGAATGAGGAGGGGAACTTTACACCGTTGGTCTAAAGAGCAAAAGAAGCAGTGCCAGAAAAAGGTAACTCATTACCATACCGCTGTTAATAATGTTAGTTCATAAACTGAGTGATTTGGTACAGCAAGTTTGAGTTCTTGTTATTTGTTGGCTAAGTTATGGTTGTTCTTTGGGGTTTTAGAATCTCAGGGATCCTAGGGGTAAATAAGGCAGCAGTAATGGAAGCATCAGATATTAAAAAACAAGAAAATACTTTGTTGTTGACATTGCATAAGTCCAATATGGATCAGAAAGGAAAGGGATCACAGATTGTGATGAAAACCATAGGGAAGGAATTGTGCCAAGTAGCCGCTTTGGACAGCTTTTTGTTTGCAGAAGGTGCTTCAGCGGGAAGAATATTTTGACAGAGGGATGGAACACATTTGAAAGCAAAGTTCTTGAAGTTATGAAAAAGATTCTGACATTGCAAAGAAAAAGAGCTGTACAATTTGGCACACACTCTTTTGGAATAGATGCAGCATCACAAGCAAATAAGTTGGGTTTTTCTCTAAGACATATTATGCAACTGGGATGTTAGTCCTTGGATTGCTGGCCACAATACATTAGGTTGATGGAAAATTCATAATAAATCGCATTGGCATGATGCTGTCTCTTGTTTTCGGTTGTGTTACAGGCCCCAACATGCCACACTTCTCCATCTGGATCGTGAGGTATTCATTTGTGAAGTGGGCACGAAGCAGGCAGAAAATCGTCCATTCAAAAGAACTTGGTTTTTCTTTTAGTCGATTTTTCAAATTGAATGGTGGGGCAAAGGGGGCATGAAGAGGGCACAGCTACTGCCTTGGTTTTCTGACCTAGTAAGAATGAGTCATTGTCCGAATATACTGATTATTCATTTGGGAGAGAATAATTTGGTGCAACTGTCTGGTTTAGGTCTTATTAAATTGATGACAAACGATTTGGATGCAACTGGGAGGTCATGATCAGGCACTTTTGTTTTTTGGACTGTTTTAGTGGCAATAACAGTGTGGAGTGGAGCAGTAAAAACAATGGAGTCCAGAAAGTTAGGCACAAAGTTAACAAAGAAATGCATTGTTTTTGTCAGAGTAGAGTCATAGGTGTGTTAGATCACAGACACATAAATAAAGAAGAATTTCTTTGTTTAAGCAGGATGGGGTACATCTGTCCTTTCTAGGAAATGAACTCTACTTACTGGAAATCCGAGAACAATTGCCAAAGAAACCAGCAGTTTGAGTATGGTGCTAGGCTTTATTAACAAGTTAGAACAGCGCACCAGTTCTATGACAGCTGATAAGCGACAGCCTATGACAGCAACAAGGTTTAAGAATTAAGAAAATGGCTGTTGGAGTGACAGTCTCTGATGCAAAAACAACACTTGTCAATCTGATAAAGGGGGAAGAGGAAATAACACTTTTTTTGCGTGGCAGTCAAGCGGATGGCTCACACACTAGGCCGGAAGGTTTGGGGCCTTGCCAAGGGTCCTTGGCAGAAGGAGGCCAGGGCTTTGAAGCTGGGGTTAGGTGTGAAAGGACAGTGAATGGAATAGAAAGGGGAACAGGGTGAATGCGGGGATCATGGAGGAGATTTTGTATATGTTGGGTGGAAGGTTTAAAGGTGGAGGGGTTAGGTTGACTTATTGTATTAGTGAGGTGGGGTTGTTGATGTTATTATGTTGTATATAAAGTTAAACTGCAACGTGCACTAATAAAGCAATCTTTTACTCTCTACTTGATTGCGTCTGTGCTCCATCTCGCCCGATACCCTGGGTATAGTCCCGTCAGTGAGATCCATAGCTGTCCTGAGTTGTGCTGGTCTGTGAGTCAATGAAACTATGGCACAAGAGCATGGCAGCCTTCTACCTTGGAGTGTTTGCGCCACATGGGCACCCTTGAGACTGGTTCTGTGAGTGACACCTCTGGAGGGAATGGTGTTCAGGAGCAGGACTTTTCAGGTGTCAGCTGAGTGGTGCTGCCTCCTAAGTTCGAGAGGGTGCATAAAGAATTTCAAACACCAGGGCAGGCCTATTCTTCAGATCATGCACTGTCAGCTGGAAGGAGTGGGGTCCCTAAGGACATTAATGGTGCTTGTGTTGGTGCTGTCGCCTGTGAGCACTTATACAAACATACGGATGCATGCACACCGACTGATTTCATGCTAGTATGCCCATTTGACTAGAAGGTTATTTGAAACCTAATGTACCCTGTTGGACCTGGCCCCTTTTGCAGGGTCATCCCCAACTTTTTGCCTCCTTCCGCTTTTTTTTTTCTGACCTCTTGTTGTTGGCTCTAGTACTTTGAGCACTTTATCACTGCTGCTCAGTGATAAAGTGCAGGTGCTTTCCCTACTAAAGATGGTATGATTGTCTTACACCTAATTGGCACATTTAATTTACCTGTAAGTCCCTTGTACAGTGGGATCCCTATACCCAGTAAATTAAATTCTACTAGTGGGCCTGCAGCACTGCTTGCGCCACCCACAGAAGAAGCCTTTCAAACCTGTCTTAGGGCTGCTAGCGCAGGACCTGCATGCACAGCTTACTGCCACGGGGGCCTGGCACCGAAATTTACTTGCCAGGCCCAGAACTCCCCTTTTACTACATCCAATTCAGTCCTAAAGTAGGTTCTAGCTAGCCCTATGGGCATGGTGTTATGTATGTAGAAGGGAGGACGTGTGCCTGATTGTGTGGCCTGTCCTGGCAGTGACAAACAGCCTATTTGGTTTCTCACTGCTGTGAGTGCTGCCTTGCTCTTAGGATTGCATTTCAAATGCCCTGCCTTGTGACTAAGGGGTATTGTCTAATTTATGAGGTCTAACATAGGCATGTTTGGGATGGTTGCAATGGTAGTGAGAAATGCTGCTTACAGGTGTAAGTGGATTTATTTATTACCTTTATAGAAATGCCACTTCTAGAAAGTGAGCATTTCCCTGTGCTTATGACTCTGGTGTTGTGCAGCTTGACTCCAATCCACATCTGGGGCAGAGTGACAGCTGGGCTTCGTGCATACTTTTCAGATAGCCTTTACACAGGGAGGGTGGAGTTGTTAAAGAGGTGCATCTGCATATTGAATGGTCTTCCTGGGCTGAGAGAAGGGGAGGCGGGGCACACCTGCATTTGTAAAGGCTGTGCCCTGGCCTCACACAAAGGGCTCTTTTACCCCTAACTGATGTCTGGAGCCTGTGCTGGAGGAGAGAGGGGATACTCCTAGAACCAGTTGCAACTTGTTGGAACCTCTTCTCCCCCTCATTGAAAATGCTTTACAAAACAGAGTATAAGTACAAGGGATTTTTCCCAATGTGGTGTGCACAAGAAACATACTTGGAACTGGACACAGAATGCTGCTGGAGGGACTCACCAAGAACGGCCTTGGACCAGAGGCTGGGAGAAGTGGCACCTGCCTTCGGCAACCCTTAGCTTCCTGGCATGAGGAAAGAGCTGTGCTGGAAGCCCCCGGTGTTGGATTTAAGTGCCTGGTGAGTGCTTTTCCTTATTTTCCACAGTGTCTTGAGAGCATCTTGTGTTATTTTCTACAGTGCCTGGAGAACGCGTTTCTCGGTTTCTGGAAGGGAAAAACCACAACCGCAGTCCAGGCAGGCTGCATCATCGAGCGCGTTGTAACGTGCTTCCCTAGATGTCCCAGGGGCACGGAACGGCGAAGGCAGTAGAGAGCGTATGCCTAACGTTGCCCCTGAGGTGAAGCGCGCTGCAAGGAGCACCCCCGGGGCACCAGCCAGCATCCACTTTGGCATAGGATCACCGTCACGGCCCAGAGGAACTCACGCACCACGTTGGGTGCAGGCACTGCATGGGCAGGGAGTAAACCTCATCGGAGGCTCCCCGCTGAACTGGGAAACCTCTACTGTGTACGTACTGGGGCAGGGTGGAAGCCTCATAGAAGGCCCCCCACATTTCCTTTAGTGTTCACGGGGGCCCCTGTTGCCGCTGGGTCCCCACAGTGGCTGTAAGGAACACGGGTCTGGAGGGATCCTCATCGGAGGCCCCCTTCTCCACTGGTCCCCCATTCAGGCTGTGTGCCTCACGGGTGGGGCAGAAGCCTCATTGGAGGCCCCCCACGCTGCTCGGCCCCTTCCTTCTGTTTTTGGCTCACGGGAGGGATAGGGGTGGTGACACTCGTTGGAGGTCCCCAGTCCTGCCAGAATTAGCCACAAAACTGCAGCAGGGCGGAAACTGGAGCAGAGGAGCTCTACAGTTGGGACACGGACTGCCCCGATTTGCCCACGCTGTTTTTGGGTAATATGGCATTTCAGGCTTTTATGTTGACACCTTCTCAGGGTTATGATAATATGGGCTTTTTGGGATTATGATGATCTACCAGATAGGAATCTTCCATACTATGCATAATTTCAGTGATGATGTCGGGTCATGTGTTTTCTGATGTTCCTTTAATGGGCATTTTTGATGATGCGTTTTTCATGACTTGCCATTTGTTTTCTGATGTTCCTTTTATGGGCATTATGATGATTCTATGACATGTTGTAGGAGGCTGGACTGGCTTGTAGTGAGTACCTAGGGGTACTTGCACATTGCACCAGGCCCAGTTATCCCTTATTAGTGTATAGGGTGTCTAGCAGCATAGGCTGATAGATAATGGTAGCTTAGCAGAGCAGCTTAGGCTGAACTAGGAGACGAGTGAAGCTCCTACAGTACCACTTAGTGTCATATGCACAATATCATAAGAAAACACAATACACAGTTATACTAAAAATAAAGGTACTTTATTTTTTATGACAATATGCCAAAGTATCTCAGAGTGTACCCTCAGTGAGAGGATAGGAAATATACACAAGATATATATACACAATACCAAAATATGCAGTAATAGTCTTAGAAAACAGTGCAAACAATGTATAGTTACAATAGGATGCAATGGGGACACATAGGGATAGGGGCAACACAAACCATATACTCCAAAAGTGGAATGCGAACCACGAATGGACCCCAAACCTATGTGACCTTGTAGAGGGTCGCTGGGACTATTAGAAAATAGTAAGGGTTAGAAAAATAGCCCACCCCAAGACCCTGAAAAGTGAGTGCAAAGTGCACTAAAGTTCCCCAAAGGACAAAGAAGTCGTGATAGGGGAATAAGGCAGGAAAGACACAAACCAACAATGCAACAACAATGGATTTCCAGTCGAGGGTACCTGTGGAACAAGGGGACCAAGTCCAAAAGTCACAAGCAAGTCGGAGATGGGCAGATGCCCAGGAAATGCCAGCTGCGGGTGCAAAGAAGCTTCTACTGGACAGATGAAGCTGAGGTTTCTGCAGGAACGAAAAGGGCTAGAGACTTCCCCTTTGGTGGACGGATCCCTCTCGCCTTGGAAAGTCGTGCAGAAGTGTTTTCCCGCCGAAAGACTGCCAACAAGCCTTGCTAGCTGCAAATCGTGCTGTAAGCATTTTTGGATGCTGCTGTGGCCCAGGAAGGACCAGGATGTCGCAAATTGCGTCAGGAGAGAGAGGGGACGTCAAGCAAGACAAGGAGCCCTCTCAGCAGCAGGTAGCACCCAGAGAAGTGCCAGAAACAGGCACTACGAGGATGCGTGAAACGGTGCTCACCCGAAGTCGCACAAAGAAGTCCCACGTCGCCGGAGAACAACTTAGGAGGTTGTGCAATGCAGGTTAGAGTGCCGTGGACCCAGGCTGGACTGTGCACAAAGGATTTCTGCCGGAAGTGCACGGAGGCCGGAGTAGCTGCAAAAGTCGCGGTTCCCAGCAATGCAGTCTGGCGTGGGGAGGCAAGGACTTACCTCCACCAAACTTGGACTGAAGAGTCACTGGACTGTGGGAGTCACTTGGACAGAGTTGCTGGATTCGAGGGACCTCGCTCGTCGTGCTGAGAGGAGACCCAAGGGACCGGTAATGCAGCTTTTTGGTGCCTGCGGTTGCAGGGGGAAGATTCCGTCGACCCACTGGAGATTTCTTCAGAGCTTCTAGTGCAGAGAGGAGGCAGACTACCCCCACAGCATGCACCACCAGGAAAACAGTCGAGAAGGCGGCAGGATCAGCGTTACAGAGTTGCAGTAGTCGTCTTTGCTACTATGTTGCAGTTTTTTAGGCTTCCAGCGCGGTCAGCAGTCGATTCCTTGGCAGAAGGTGAAGAGAGAGATGCAGAGGAACTCGGATGAGCTCTTGCATTCGTTATCTAAGGAATCCCAAGAGACAGAGACCCTAAATAGCCAGAAAAGAGGGTTTGGCTACCTAGGAGAGAGGATAGGCTAGCAACACCTGAAGGAGCCTATCAGGAGGAGTCTCTGACGTCACCTGGTGGCACTGGCCACTCAGAGCAGTCCAGTTTGCCAGCAGCACCTCTGTTTCCAAGATGGCAGAGGTCTGGAGCACACTGGAGGAGCTCTGGGCACCTCCCAGGGGAGGTACAGGTCAAGGGAGTGGTCACTCCCCTTTCCTTTGTCCAGGTCCGCGCCAGAGCAGGGCTAAGGGGTCCCTGAACCAGTGTAGACTGGCTTATGCAGAAATGGGCACCAAATGTGCCCATGAAAGCATTTCCAGAGGCTGGGGGAGGCTACTCCTCCCCTGCCTTCACACCATTTTCCAAAGGGAGAGGGTGTAACACCCTCTCTCAGAGGAAGTCCTTTATTCTGCCATCCTGGGCCAGGCCTGGCTGGACCCCAGGAGGGCAGATGCCTGTCTGAGGGGTTGGCAGCAGCAGCAGCTGCAGTGAAACCCCGGGAAAGGTAGTTTGGCAGTACCAGGGTCTGTGCTACAGACCACTGGGATCATGGGATTGTGCCAACTATGCCAGGATGGCATAGAGGGGGCAATTCCATGATCATAGACATATTACATGGCCATATTCGGAGTTACCATTGTGAAGCTACATATAGGTAGTGACCTATATGTAGTGCACGCGTGTAATGGTGTCCCCGCACTCACAAAGTCTGGGGAATTGGCCCTGAACAATGTGGGGGCACCTTGGCTAGTGCCAGGGAGCCCACACACTAAGTAACTTAGCACCCAACCTTTACCAGGTAAAGGTTAGACATATAGGTGACTTATAAGTTACTTAAGTGCAGTGTAAAATGGCTGTGAAATAACGTGGACGTTATTTCACTCAGGCTGCAGTGGCAGGCCTGTGTAAGAATTGTCAGAGCTCCCTATGGGTGGCAAAAGAAATGCTGCAGCCCATAGGGATCTCCTGGAACCCCAATACCCTGGGTACCTCAGTACCATATACTAGGGAATTATAAGGGTGTTCCAGTAAGCCAATGTAAATTGGTAAAGTTGGTCACTAGCCTGTTAGTGACAATTTGTAAAGAGAGAGCATAACCACTGAGGTTCTGGTTAGCAGAGCCTCAGTGAGACAGTTAGGCATCACACAGGGAACACATACATATAGGTCACAAACTTATGAGCACTGGGGTCCTGACTAGCAGGGTCCCAGTGACACATAACAAACATACTGAAAACATAGGGTTTTCACTATGAGCACTGGTCCCTGGCAAGCAGGATACCAGTGAGACAGTGAAAACACCCTGACATACACTCACAAACAGGCCCAAAGTGGGGGTAACAAGGCTAGAAAGAGGCTACTTTCTCACACAACCCCCCCCCCAAACGAAGGACAATAAGGCTAACCTTGGCCAGTTGAGACTTTATTGTCTAAGTGGTGATAAGTAGAGAGTAGCTCTGCAATAGACTGGTTACTCCCTTTATCATCCACTATATGGTTACTTCCCTGTGGGGATGTAAACCACCCTGTTTGAAGTTGTTTAGCTAAGCAACAATGTGAAGATGTATTTTCAGAGTTTCTATCAGTAAGTTTTAGTTTAGAGCAGTGGGAATTGTCCACTGAACCTATTTGTAGTGATGGAAATGCCAGACAGGGATGCTGTCTCAGAAAAGCCATGCCTGGGCAAAAATTTTGTCCATATGGCTGGAAGAGAGAACAGGGATGCTGTTTCTCTTGAGTTGGAGCAGGGCAGGGATGCTGTCCTATGAGCTCCACACTAGGGCAGGGATGCTGTCTTAAGTGTTGTGAGGCAGTGCAGGTTTTCTGCACTAAAGTTTCTCTGGGAGGGTTGGAGGGATGCTCCATGTTAACTAAAATGGTGCTCTTTTTCTCACCAATGTTAGTTATCCCACAGAGAGGTACTTCTACCTCAGGGAGTACAGTTTTGCCAACTGATGATTCCCTAGGAACATGTGCCACCCCAGGAGAGGTTTCTCCCACCACAGGAATAGTATCCTGAATGGTAGGGTGGTTAGGGGATACTGTGATACCCTTTTTACCTGTTGATGGAGAGGGATCCTGAGTTTTCAGGCCTTCTCTCCTTTGCTTTTTCATTTCAGTAGAAATGAGAGGGAACAATTCCTCAGGGATGCCCAGCATGGCTGCATGGGCATAAAACTCTACATCAGCCCAACCTGAGGCCTCTAGGTCATTACCTAAGAGACAGTCTACAGGTAAGCTAGGTGATACCACCACCTGCTTAGGGCCAGTAACTCCACCCCAACTAAACTGAATTATAGCTAAGGGAAGAAACTTAGTGGAGTTATGGACATCAATAATCTTATACTGTTGTCCAATGATGTGTTGTTCAGGAGGCACTAGGTTTTCAGTCACCAAAGTGATACTGGCACCTGTGTCCCTGTAGGCCAAGGCCTCAACACCATTTATTGAAACTGTCTGCCTGTACTTATCCATTGTAAGGGGACAAGCAGCCAGTGTGGCAAGGCCAATGCCACTAGGTGTGACAGAAACTGTCTTGGGACTGACTACCCCAGTTTCTATGATGGACACATAAGTGAACCCAACTACACCCTTTGCTTGACTGTTGCCAGCAGTCCCACCACTAGTACCACTACTGCTAGGGGCACTAGAGCTTGATGTATTAGTGGTGGTAGGCTCAGGGGGTTTACCTGGACAGGACTTATCCCCTGGCCTATGGCCTCTATTTTTACACACAAAGCACCAAGGCTTTTTAAATTGTGTAGGTTGAGAAGAAGAGGAAGAATTTGTTTTATCCCCACCCCCTGAAGAGTGTTTAAGATTTGAAGTGGGATCTTTGGTTTTACCCTTATCCCCATGCTTATCTTGAGATTTTTCACCATCTTTCTTCTTATTGTTCTCTTTGTCACCCCCTGTATGAAATTTTCTGTTCACCCTTGTTCTGACCCATTTGTCTGCCTTCTTTCCCAATTCTTGGGGAGAGGTCAGATCAGAGTCCACCAAGTACTGGTGCAACAAATCAGACACACAATTATTAAGAATATGCTCTCTCAGGATCAAGTTATACAGGCTGTCATAATCAGTAACTTTACTGCCATGTAACCACCCCTCCAAGGCCTTCACTGAATGGTCAATGAAATCAACCCAGTCTTGTGAAGACTCCTTTTTGGTCTCTCTGAACTTTATCCTGTATTGTTCAGTGGTTAAGCCATAACCATCCAGGAGTGCATTCTTAAGAACTTTGTAATCATTAGCTTCATTTTCTTTCACAGTAAGGAGCCTATCCCTACCTTTTCCACTAAATGATAGCCATAGGATAGCAGCCCACTGCCTTTGAGGGACATCCTGTACAGCACAGGCCCTCTCAAGTGCAGCAAACCACTTGTTAATGTCATCCCCCTCCTTATAAGGGGGAACTATATTGTGCAGATTCCTGGAATCATGCTCTTTTGCAGGATGACTAGGGGGAATACTGCTGCTGCCACCATGGGTTTCTAAACCCAGTTTCTGTCTCTCCTTCTCTACTTCTAAAGTCTGTCTATCGAAATCCAGCTGTTGCTTCTTGAGCTTCAGTCTGGTTTGTTCCACTCTCAATCTATTGAGCTCCCTTTCTAACAATCTGTCATCAGGGTGGGTGGGAGGGACATGTCTTGAAACAGAAGTATGATGAGAATGGACAGAAGGAGACCTGTCCCTTACAGAGGGCACCCTAACAGCTTGGCTAACAGAAACATCATTTCTACTGTGATGAGAATGAATGCTCTTGCTATGATGTGAGACAACACTATCTGTATGGTGTGACTCAACATCAGTACCAACTATGCTAGACTGTCTAGTAATGGGCAGGATTGGAAGTTTCTTTCCTGAATCTTTTCCTGGGGGAGTCCCTGGATCAGATTGGGAACCATTAGCTACTTTTTCAACAGATGGGGCACTTTTAGCCTTATCTTGTTCTCTAAGCATGTTAAGTAACAATTCCAAGGAAGGATTCTTCCCTACACTCAAACCTCTTTCTACACAGAGACTCCTTGCTCCTTTCCAGCTAAGGTGGTCATATACAAGTTTGGACAGATCAACATTTTGGCCTGTGCCAGACATTTTTAGAAAGAGTTAAAGTGATAGAAAAAGGATAAAAAGTTTGTCAGAGCTTTTTAGAAAGACAGAGAAAAAAACTTTTTTACTTTTTAGAACATTTTTAGAAAGTTAGAAGTACTTTTCAGCACTTAGAAAAGAGTGAAAAGAGGAAATGCAAAACTTTTTGGTTATGTGTATATACACTGAACTTGTTTTGTATATTTTTCTCTTATGAAAAGTACAATGACAAGAGTGGTAAGTAGTCTCAAAGCACTTATCTCACCGCTGCCACCAATGTAGGAGGCTGGACTGGCTTGTAGTGAGTACCTAGGGGTACTTGCACCTTGCACCAGGCCCAGTTATCCCTTATTAGTGTATAGGGTGTCTAGCAGCATAGGCTGATAGATAATGGTAGCTTAGCAGAGCAGCTTAGGCTGAACTAGGAGACGAGTGAAGCTCCTACAGTACCACTTAGTGTCATATGCACAATATCATAAGAAAACACAATACACAGTTATACTAAAAATAAAGGTACTTTATTTTTTATGACAATATGCCAAAGTATCTCAGAGTGTACCCTCAGTGAGAGGATAGGAAATATACACAAGATATATATACACAATACCAAAATATGCAGTAATAGTGTTAGAAAACAGTGCAAACAATGTATAGTTACAATAGGATGCAATGGGGACACATAGGGATAGGGGCAACACAAACCATATACTCCAAAAGTGGAATGCGAACCACGAATGGACCCCAAACCTATGTGACCTTGTAGAGGGTCGCTGGGACTATTAGAAAATAGTAAGGGTTTGAAAAATAGCCCACCCCAAGACCCTGAAAAGTGAGTGCAAAGTGCACTAAAGTTCCCCAAAGGACAAAGAAGTCGTGATAGGGGAATAAGGCAGGAAAGACACAAACCAACCATGCAACAACAATGGATTTCCAGTCGAGGGTACCTGTGGAACAAGGGGACCAAGTCCAAAAGTCACAAGCAAGTCGGAGATGGGCAGATGCCCAGGAAATGCCAGCTGCGGGTGCAAAGAAGCTTCTACTGGACAGAAGAAGCTGAGGTTTCTGCAGGAACGAAAAGGGCTAGAGACTTCCCCTTTGGTAGACGGATCCCTCTCGCCTTGGAGAGTCGTGCAGAAGTGTTTTCCCGCCGAAAGACTGCCAACAAGCCTTGCTAGCTGCAAATCGTGTGGTAAGCGTTTTTGGATGCTGCTGTGGCCCAGGAAGGACCAGGATGTCGCAAATTGTGTCAGGAGAGAGAGGGGACATTGAGCAAGACAAGGAGCTCTCTCAGCAGCAGGTAGCACCCGGAGAAGTACCAGAAACAGGCACTACGAGGATGCGTGAAACGGTGCTCACCCGAAGTCGCACAAAGAAGTCCCACGTCGCCGGAGAACAACTTAGGAGGTCGTGCAATGCAGGTTAGAGTGACATGGACCCAGGCTGGACTGTGCACAAAGGATTTCTGCCGGAAGTGCACGGAGGCCGGAGTAGCTGCAAAACTCGCGGTTCCCAGCAATGCAGTCTGGCGTGGGGAGGCAAGGACTTACCTCCACCAAACTTGGACTAAAGAGTCACTGGACTGTGGGAGTCACTTGGACAGAGTTGCTGGATTCGAGGGACCTCGCTCGTCGTGCTGAGAGGAGACCCAAGGGACCGGTAATGCAGCTTTTTGGTGCCTGCGGTTGCAGGAGGAAGATTCCGTCGACCCACGGGAGATTTCTTCGGAGCTTCTAGTGCAGAGAGGAGGCAGACTACCCCCACAGCATGCACCACCAGGAAAACAGTCGAGAAGGCGGCAGGATCAGCGTTACAGAGTTGCAGTAGTCGTCTTTGCTACTATGTTGCAGTTTTTTAGGCTTCCAGCGCGGTCAGCAGTCGATTCCTTGGCAGAAGGTGAAGAGAGAGATGCAGAGGAACTCGGATGAGCTCTTGCATTCGTTATCTAAGGAATCCCAAGAGACAGAGACCCTAAATAGCCAGAAAAGAGGGTTTGGCTACCTAGGAGAGAGGATAGGCTAGCAACACCTGAAGGAGCCTATCAGGAGGAGTCTCTGACGTCACCTGGTGGCACTGGCCACTCAGAGCAGTCCAGTCTGCGAGCAGCACCTCTGTTTCCAAGATGGCAGAGTTCTGGAGCACACTGGAGGAGCTCTGGGCACCTCCCAGGGGAGGTACAGGTCAGGGGAGTGGTCACTCCCCTTTCCTTTGTCCAGTTTCGCGCCAGAGCAGGGCTAAGGGGTCCCTGAACCGGTGTAGACTGGCTTATGCAGAAATGGGCACCAAATGTGCCCATGAAAGCATTTCCAGAGGCTGGGGGAGGCTACTCCTCCCCTGCCTTCACACCATTTTCCAAAGGGAGAGGGTGTAACACCCTCTCTCAGAGGAAGTCCTTTGTTCTGCCATCCTGGGCCAGGCCTGGCTGGACCCCAGGAGGGCAGATGCCTGTCTGAGGGGTTGGCAGCAGCAGCAGCTGCAGTGAAACCCCGGGAAAGGCAGTTTGGCAGTACCAGGGTCTGTGCTACAGACCACTGGGATCATGGGATTGTGCCAACTATGCCAGGATGGCATAGAGGGGGCAATTCCATGATCATAGACATATTACATGGCCATATTCGGAGTTACCATTGTGAAGCTACATATAGGTAGTGACCTATATGTAGTGCACGCGTGTCATGGTGTCCCTGCACTCACAAAGTCCGGGGAATTGGCCCTGAACAATGTGGGTGCACCTTGGCTAGTGCCAGGGTGCCCACACACTAAGTAACTTAGCACCCAACCTTTACCAGGTAAAGGTTAGACACATAGGTGACTTATAAGTTACTTAAGTGCAGTGTAAAATGGCTGTGAAATAACGTGGACGTTATTTCACTCAGGCTGCAGTGGCAGGCCTGTGTAAGAATTGTCAGAGCTCCCTATGGGTGGCAAAAGAAATGCTGCAGCCCATAGGGATCTCCTGGAACCCCAATACCCTGGGTACCTCAGTACCATATACTAGGGAATTATAAGGGTGTTCCAGTAAGCCAATGTAAATTGGTAAAATTGGTCACTAGCCTGTTAGTGACAATTTGTAAAGAGAGAGCATAACCACTGAGGTTCTGGTTAGCAGAGCCTCAGTGAGACAGTTAGGCATCACACAGGGAACACATACATATAGGTCACAAACTTATGAGCACTGGGGTCCTGACTAGCAGGGTCCCAGTGACACATAACAAACATACTGAAAACATAGGGTTTTCACTATGAGCACTGGTCCCTGGCAAGCAGGATACCAGTGAGACAGTGAAAACACCCTGACATACACTCACAAACAGGCCCAAAGTGGGGGTAACAAGGCTAGAAAGAGGCTACTTTCTCACACATGTGCATTATTTCAGTAATGTTTTCCTGACTATTGCTTATGTTGCAGAATAATCATTAACCTATGTGTTTTGTGTGACTACTGCTGGCTTTCGCAGAGTAATAGTACTGTGTAATGTTCTGACAAATGCTTGGGTAGCAGGGTATTACTGACATGTTGTGTTTGGTCTATTTATGTTGCGTACCCAAGGGTAGGTCGCTCCCCCTGCCGCTGCAGCTCCTCCAGGTTCCTGAGTTCCTGAGACCCACCTCACAGTAAGTACCCCCCCTCCCAGCCCCTCGCTCTGCCCCGCGCCACTCACCCTCTCTCCTGCTCCTGCTTCTTTTCTTCTTTTCTTCTTCTCTGTTCTTCTGTTCTTCCTCCTCGCTCCTCGTCTGTAATCTTCTTCTGTACTCTTCTTTCCCCCGTCTTCACTCTTCTTCTCTTCTTCCTCATCTTCTTCTGTGGTCTTCTGCCCTCTGTTCTTTGTTTTCTGTGTGCTCTTCTGTGTTCTTCTGTGTTCTTCCGGTCTTCCTTTCTTCTCTCCTTCTCTCCTTCCGGTCTTCTGAACTTCCTTTCTTCTCTCCTTCTGGTCTTCTGTTCTTCTGTTCTTCTGTTCTTCTGTTCTTCTTGTCTTCTGCCTTCGGCTCTTCTGCCTCCTCCGTCCTCTTCTCCCCGCGCCTGCCCTCCTGCTCCTGCCTCATCCCCCTCCCCCACTCGCATCCCCCTCTCTATCTCCCCTATCTAACCCGTTCACTATCTATCTCCCTCACTCCTCCTATCTACCTATCTCTCTATCTCTCTATCCCACTATCTAACTCCCTCACTCTCCACCTCCTCCTATCTTCCTATCTCTCGATCTATTTCCCTATCTATCGATTTCCCTATCTATCCATTTTCTCTATCTATTTCTCTATCTCTCCCCCCTCCCTCACCCCCTCTATTACCTATCTTCCTATCCTCTCACTCTACCTCTCACCCTCACCCACCTCTACAACCCCCCTCCCCTATCTTCTCAACCCTACTCCTATCTTTCTCCCTTATCTCCTAAACCTCCTAACACTCACCCCCCTCCACCCTTAAACCCCCCTCCCCCAGCTCTTCTCACTCTACCTGTCCCCCCCCCTCCCTCGCTCTGTCCCGCCGCGACCTCCTGCACGCCCCGCCCCCCAGCTCCCATTCGCCCCCACCTGACCCCTCCCCCCCTCCTACCTCATATGGCGGCCGCTGCGCGACAGTGGTAGCGACCCTTGACCCAAGGGTAGGTCGCTCCCCCTGCCGCTGCAGCTCCTCCAGGTTCCTGAGTTCCTGAGACCCACCTCACAGTAAGTACCCCCCCCCTCCCAGCCCCTCGCTCTGCCCCGCGCTACTCACCCTCTCTCCTGCTCCTGCTTCTTTTCTTCTTTTCTTCTTCTCTGTTCTTCTGTTCTTCCTCCTCGCTCCTCGTCTGTAATCTTCTTCTGTACTCTTCTTTCCCCCATCTTCACTCTTCTTCTCTTCTTCCTCATCTTCTTCTGTGGTCTTCTGCCCTCTGTTCTTCGTTTTCTGTATCTTCTTCTGTGTTCTTCTGTGTTGTTCTGTGTTCTTCTGTGTTCTTCCGGTCTTCCTTTCTTCTCTCCTTCCGGTCTTCTGATCTTCCTTTCTTCTCTCCTTCCGGTCTTCTGTTCTTCTGTTCTTCTTGTCTTCTGTTCTTCTGTTCTTCTTGTCTTCTGTTCTTCTTGTCTTCTGCCTTCGGCTCTTCTGCCTCCTCCGTCCTCTTCTCCCCGCGCCTGCCCTCCTGCTCCTGCCTCATCCCCCTCCCCCACTTCCATCCCCCTCTCTCTCTCCCCTATCTAACCCGTTCACTATCTACCTCCCTCACTCCTCCTATCTACCTATCTCTCTATCTCTCTATCCCACTATCTAACTCCCTCACTCTCCACCTCCTCCTATCTTCCTATCTCTCTATTTCCCTATCTATCGATTTCCCTATCTATCCATTTTCTCTATCTATTTCTCTATCTCTCCCCCCCTCCCTCACCCCCTCTATTACCTATCTTCCTATCCTCTCACTCTACCTCTCACCCTCACCCACCTCTACAACCCCCCTCCCCTATCTTCTCAACCCTACTCCTATCTTTCTCCCTTATCTCCTAAACCTCCTATCACTCACCCCCCTCCACCCTTAAACCCCCCTCCCTCAGCTCTTCTCACTCTACCTGCCCCCCCTCCCTCGCGCTTTCCCGCCGCAACCTCCTGCACGCCCCTGCCGCCCAGCTCCCATTCGCCCCCACCTGACCCCTCCCCCCCCTACCTCATATGGCGGCCGCTGCGTGACAGTGGTAGCGACCCTTGACCCAAGGGTAGGTCGCTCCCCCTGCCGCTGCAGCTCCTCCAGGTTCCTGAGTTCCTGAGACTCACCTCACAGTAAGTACCCCCCCCTCCCAGCCCCTCGCTCTGCCCCGCGCTACTCACCCTCTCTCCTGCTTCTTTTCTTCTTTTCTTCTTCTCTGTTCTTCTGTTCTTCCTCCTCGCTCCTCTTCTGTAATCTTCTTCTGTACTCTTCTTTCCCCCGTCTTCACTCTTCTCTTCTTCCTCATCTTCTTCTGTGGTCTTCTACCCTCTGTTCTTCGTTTTCTGTATCTTCTTCTGTGTTCTTCTGTGTTCTTCTGTGTTCTTCCGGTCTTCCTTTCTTCTCTCCTTCCGGTCTTCTGATCTTCCTTTCTTCTCTCCTTCCGGTCTTCTGTTCTTCTGTTCTTCTTGTCTTCTGTTCTTCTTGTCTTCTGCCTTCGGCTCTTCTGCCTCCTCCGTCCTCTTCTCCCCGCGCCTGCCCTCCTGCTCCTGCCTCATCCCCCTCCCCCACTCGCATCCCCCTCTCTATCTCCCCTATCTAACCCGTTCACTATCTACCTCCCTCACTCCTCCTATCTACCTATCTCTCTATCTCTCTATCCCACTATCTAACTCCCTCACTCTCCACCTCCTCCTATCTTCCTATCTCTCTATCTATTTCCCTATCTATCGATTTCCCTATCTATCCATTTTCTCTATCTATTTCTCTATCTCCCCCCTCCCTCACCCCCTCTATTACCTATCTTTCTATCCTCTCACTCTACCTCTCACCCTCACCCACCTCTACAACCCCCCCTCCCCTATCTTCTCAACCCTACTCCTATCTTTCTCCCTTATCTCCTAAACCTCCTAACACTCACCCTCTCCACCCTTAAACCCCCCCTCCCCCAGCTCTTCTCACTCTACCTGTCCCCCCTCCCTCGCGCTTTCCCGCCGCGACCTCCTGCACGCCCCCCAGCTCCCATTCGCCCCCACCTGACCCCTCCCCCCTCCTACCTCATATGGCGGCCGCTGCGCGACTGCGCAGCTGGCGTGCCAGAGGCAAGCCCGTCTGCGCTCGTCTGCGCCTGTCCCGTGCCCAGCGCCACGACCCCTGGTCCCCAGCTCTCCCAAGCCCCGCTGACCCGCTACGACCCCACCACCCTCCACGCCCTCAACCCAGGACGCTCCAACACTTGCTTCCAAGCTCACCCCAAACGCACCCATGGACCCTTCGCCTGCAACTCCTGCAAACGCACCTTCCACCACGCAACTACCACAAACACAAGCCCACGCGCCATCAACCACCTCAAGTGCATCCTAGTCAACGCTCGCTCCGTCCACAAACACGCCGTTGAACTCTGGGACCTCCTGGACTCCATAGCACCGGACGTCGCCTTCATCACGGAGACCTGGATGAACGCCTCCTTGGCCCCTGACATCGCCACTGCCATCCCCGAAGGCTACAAGATCTCCAGAAAAGACCGCACCAACCAGGTAGGAGGAGGTATCGCCATCATCTTCAAAGACTCCATCAGCGTCACCACCTCCACCGAAGACACCCCTCTCGCCGCTGAACACCTGCATTTTCAGATTCGCACCGATCCGAGGACCACCCTCAGAGGATCCCTCATCTACCGTCCTCCCGGGCCACGCGCCCCTTTCAGCGACGCCATCGCCGACTTCATCTCTCCGCACGCCCTCGCCTCGCCGGACTACATCCTCCTAGGTGACCTCAACTTCCATCTGGAACAAAACAACGACCCCAACACCACCACCCTGCTCGACAACCTCGCCAACCTCGGCCTCAAACAACTGGTGAACACCGCCACCCACATTGCCGGACACACGCTTGACCCCATCTTCTCCGCCAGCAAACACGTCTTCTTCAGCCACGCCTCCGCCCTACACTGGACCGACCACAGCTGCGTCCACTTCACATTCTGACGCGAGACCCGCCACCTCCGCACCCAACCCATCCCTCGTCGACAGTGGAACAAGATCCCCGAAGAGCAACTCTTCTCCGCACTCGCCGCCAACCAACCCACCCTCACCACCGACCCCAACGATGCAGCCCTCAACCTCACAAACTGGATCTCCAACTGCGCAGACATCCTTGCTCCCCTCAAACGCACGCATCGACAGACCAACACCATAAAACCTCTCTGGTTCTCTGACACCCTCAAAGAATCAAAGAAAACTTGTCACGCCCTTGAGAAAGCCTGGTGCAAGGACCGCACCGCTGATAACATGACCGCCCTCAAGAACGCTACCCGCGAACACCACCACCTGATACGCGCTGCCAAAAGGAACTTTTTCACCGACAGACTGGACAAAAACAGACACAACAGCAGAGAACTCTTCAGCATCGTCAAGGAGTTCTCCAACCCCAGCGCCAACGCCATCACGCCCTCACAGGATCTGTGCGAATCCCTCGCCACTTTCTTCCATCGCAAGATTAGCGACCTCCACGACAGCTTCGGACACCAGACCCAACCAAACACCACCGAACCGGCATCCACGGCCATCACCCTCAACAACTGGTCCCACATCAACACGGAAGAAACCAAATCCATCATTAACTCTATCCACTACGGCGCCCCTTCGGACCCCTGCCCACACTTCATCTTTAACAAAGCCGACGACATCATCGCCCCGCACCTCCAGACCGTCATCAACTCTTCTTTTTCTTCTGCTACCTTCCCCGAATGCTGGAAACACGCCGAAGTCAACGCCGTACTAAAGAAACCTACGGCTGACCCGAGCGACCTGAAAAACTTCCGCCCCATCTCTCTTCTGCCTTTCCCAGCCAAAGTAATAGAGAAGAACGTCAACAAACAGCTGACCACCTTCCTGGAAGACAACAACCTGCTCGACCCCTCACAAACCGGATTCCGAACCAACCACAGCACTGAAACCGCCCTCATCTCAGTCACTGACGACATCAGAACCCTGATGGACAACGGTGAAACAGTCGCCCTCATTCTGCTCGACCTCTCGGCTGCCTTTGACACCGTCTGTCACCGCACCCTAATCACCCGCCTCCGCTCCACCGGAATCCAAGGCCAGGCCCTGGACTGGATCGCCTCCTTCCTCTCAAACCGTTCCCAAAGAGTTTACCTCCCTCCGTTTCGCTCAGAACCCACCGAGATCATCTGCGGCGTACCCCAAGGCTCATCACTCAGCCCGACACTCTTCAATGTCTACATGAGCCCCCTCGCCAACATCGTACTCAAGCACGACATCATCATCACCTCCTACGCCGACGACACCCAACTTATACTCTCCCTCACCAAGGACCCCGCCAGCGCCAAGACCAACCTACAAGAGGGTATGAAGGACGTCGCAGATTGGATGAGGCTCAGCCGCCTAAAGCTGAACTCTGAAAAAACAGAAGTCCTCATCCTCGGCAACACCCCGTCCGCCTGGGACGACTCCTGGTGGCCTACGGCCCTCGGCACCGCACCGACCCCCACAGACCACGCCCGCAACCTCGGCTTCATCTTGGACCCTCTTCTCACCATGACCAAGCAAGTCAACGCCGTGTCCTCCGCCTGCTTCCTCACCCTCCGCATGCTCCGCAAGATCTTCCGCTGGATCCCCGCCGACACCAGAAAAACCGTGACCCACGCCCTCGTCACGAGCCGCCTGGACTACGGCAACACCCTCTACGCCGGGACCACAGCCAAACTCCAAAATCGCCTGCAACACATTCAAAACGCCTCGGCCCGCCTCATCCTCGACATACCCCGCAGCAGCCACATCTCCGCACACCTGAGACACCTGCATTGGCTCCCAGTCAGCAAAAGGATCACCTTCCGACTTCTCACCCACGCACACAAAGCCCTCCACGACAAGGGACCGGAATACCTCAACAGGCGCCTCAGCTTCTACGTCCCCATCCGCCTCCTCCGCTCCTCTGGCCTCGCACTCGCTGCTGTCCCTCGCATCCGCCGCTCCACGGCGGGTGGGAGATCTTTCTCCTTCCTGGCGGCCAAGACCTGGAACTCCCTCCCCACCAGCCTCAGGACCACCCAGGACCACTCCGCTTTCCGGAGACTCCTAAAGACCTGGCTGTTCGAGCAGCGATAACCCCCCTTTTTCCCCTAGCGCCTTGAGACCCGCACGGGTGAGTAGCGCGCTTTATAAATGTTAATGATTAGATTTGATTTGTACAATTCTGTTTATTTTTTTATATAACTTGGTGTTGTGTTGCCTTTGTGGTGGGGATAGTGCATCATGTGTGTTGTGTGTGTTGTGCAAATGCTTTACACATTGCCTCCGGGATAGGCCTAACTGCTTGTGCCAAGCTACCAAGGGGTGAGCGGGGGGTTATCCTGGTTGTGTAACTCCCTCACCCTAACTAGAGAGGGTTGGTTCTGCCTGGCTTAGGTGCATACCCCAGCCAATCAGAAACCCCATTTCTAACATAACCTTCCCCCCGCCTTGGATGTACAGAAAAAAGAGGGTGCCTTCCTGGTGAACTGATGGACCTATGGCAGAAAGCCCTCTCTCTTGATTCTGAGGAGAAAATGAATGGTGGGCTGGAAGACATAAAGGCCATATAGATACCACTGTTTACACATGCTTTCTCCATTAGTTAAAAGTCAATTGATGGCTGGGTTATTCAGGACATAGGCCTGCAGGTACAAAATTATAGGCCAAGCAGATAAGTCACAACCCAAGCTCACATTTGACTCCAAGAAGACCTCATTTAACACTGACAACGATATGTTGCAAAACCAGCCTCCTGTCCAGAGGCCTGAGAAACCAGTAGAAAACTACATCTGATCTTTCCTCCTAGACTATAGGTGATTATTGCTCATCTTGCGTTATGGAGAGTGGGATGTGGCCCTAAGGAAATCTCATGAAATTAAAGATCTACACTACTCGGCTCAGCACTGCCATTGTTCCTCGACTTTACCATCACTTTGTAGGGAACTTGTAGGTCCTTTCCAGCAGGTAAAGAGGAGTTGAGAACTATCAGTATAGGATATAGGCCCTCATTCTGACCTTGGCGGTCTTTTCGCAAGACCGCCGAGTTACCGCCGCGGTGAAGACCGCCGACCGTGGCGGTATGCCGCTGTGCGCATTCTGACCGCTGGGAGCGTTCCGCCGGAAAACCGCCAGCAGCCACACTGGCGGTCGGCGGGAAAGTGGAGACTGGTCAACCTCCACCGCCACGCCAGCAGAACACCGCCCACAGAATTACGACCCACATTTCTGTGTGGCGGTCTTCTGTTGGCGGTCTTCTGTTGGCGGTCACCTCCCCATGGCTCCCGTCGCCTCCCGGAGGACCAACGCACAAGGTAAGTTGACCGTCCGTGAGGGGAGGGGGTGGGGGGGTGTTGTGTGATGTGGGCGTGCATGGGGGTGTGCGTGTGAGTGTGTAGAGGGGGTGTGTGAGTGCGTGTATGCGGGCGGGGGGTGCTGCTGTGTCTATGGGTAATGTGTGCTGTTCGGCAGGTGCGCATGTCTGCATGTATGTGTGCGGGTATGTGTCCCCGTTGTGTATGTGTGTGTAGGGGGTGTGTATATGTGCATGTTGGGGGTGTGTGCATGTCGGGGTGCATGTATGTGCATGTCGGGGTGGGGGTGGGGAGGGGGTTCGTACCACCTCTGGGGGGTGGCAGGGGGGTGGAGGGTGTGGGGAGAGGACTCGGGTGGGTAGTGGGGGGTGGGGGAGACCCCTATCAGTGCCAGGGAAGGAATTCCCTGGCCCCGATAGTGCTTACCGCCATGGTTCGCACGGCGGTTCCCGCCCGCAAGAAACCGCGGCGGTAGGCAGGGTCATAATACCCTTGGCGGTCTTGGGACGACCGCCGGGCCGGAGTGCGCAAACTCCAGCCCCGCGGTCATGACCGCCGTCGCGGTCGGAGTGGAGAAGTGGCGGTCGGTCGCGGCGGGGACCGCCGCGGTCAGAATGCCATTTTTAATACCGCCGGTCTGTTCGCGGTCCGACCGCCTTCTCTCCGCCGACCGCCAGGGTCAGAATGAGGGCCATAGTGTGCTCTAACCCTCTTGCCTCCAATTCGAGTAAAAAGCAGAACGCAGATTTGTTTCTGACCCGCAGCAAGCCATGACAGCTGGAAAGAAGGAAACCCCTGGGCAGACTTCACACTCACAAGGATGCAGCCTAGAGGATTATACAAATATTAGCATTTTACAATTAGTTATTATATTCTTATTGGTAGATAATAACATCGATAAACTGCTATAAATAGTGCTTGAAAGCTATGTAAGTATTTTGCTACAAGTTTAGTTGCTTTTGGACTACATTACTGCATGTCTCAACTATTCAAATCATTTATTTTGATCTGTAATTCACACTTCCCCTCATCAGCAGGGATCAGGGTAATCAGTCTCACTCTTGACAGTAATGGCAAATGGTAGACAAATGATGAGGCTTCGACTGCTAACATAGAACGTCAACAGGTTGAATATTCCACGTTAGACTTATGGTGGCACATCTGGAGAATCATTCTGTGGGTATTACATTAATTCAGGAAACCCACTTGACCACACATAATTCTGGGTACAAAACTAATAAAATGAAAGGGACACCAGAAAAGTACAACTCGCAGCCCACTCACAATGAAGGACTTTGATAACTGCTATTGGTATTTCATCTCATTTACGAAGTACAAGAAAATTTGAGTCTGCTGGGGTCTGAGCCTAGGAAATGCCTGCACTTTGCTATGCACTTTACCGTATAATCCGTCTGTGGTCATATTTCATGGCATCCATTTTTTGTTGCCATAATAGGGGAGAGGTATGGGGGGCCTGAGCTGCCAAGATGGCGGATGTGCTCTAACAATGCTCCATTGTAAGGCCCTGATTATTCTGAGAATATCTTGCCATAAGCTCAGCATCACCACACAGCACACTGTGGACCTCACCACTTTTACATGTGCGTGAAGCAATACTGTTCACTTCTCCCTCCCTCACAGGGATTTCAGAAGGGACCTGTAGGAAAATACCCTGTTTTTGCCATGGTTACCCCCATTTTCTGCCTGAGGTCAGTGTGCTTGACTGTGTTCACTGCTAACAGTGATCTCTCCTCTAAATATTGTTGTTGCATACTGGTAACCCAGTATTTCACCCAAAATTGGCAGACTGGTGCCCACTTATAAGTTCCTAGTATATGGTACCTAGGTACCCAGGGCATTGGGGTTCCAGGAGATCCCTATAGGCTGCAGCATATATTTTGCCACCCATAGGGAGCCCATGCAAAGGCTTCTGCAGGACTGCCATTGCAGCCTGTGTGAAAAGGTGCAAGCACCCATTCACTGCCCTATACCCCTATAGCAGGCCCTCCAGTCCTGAGGGCAGGGTGCAGAGTACCTGTGTGTGAGGGCACCCCTGCACTAGAAGAGGTGCCCCACAACCTCCAGTACCATTTTCTCAGACTTTGTTAGTGTGGGGACGCCATTTTACATGTGTACTGGACATAGGTCACTACCTAGGTACAGCTACATAATGGTAACTCCAAACATAGGCATGTTTGGTTTTGAACATGTTGGCATCATATCCCAAGACTTTTGCAAGCATTGGTTGTATGATTCCATGCACTCTGGGGGCTCCTTAGAGGACCCCCGGTATTGTCATTCCAGCCTTCTGAGGTTTTCCAGGCAGCCCCACCTCTCAGACAGGTTTGTGCCCTCCTGTTGCTTGAGCAGCTCAAGTCCAGGAAGGCAGAACAAAGGATTTCCTTTCGGAGAAGGGTGTTATACCCTCTCCCTTTGGAAATAGGTGTTACAGGCTTGGGAGGGGTAGCCTCCAGAAGCCACTGCAAATGCCTTGAAGGGCACAAACGGTGCCCTCCTTGCAAGGCTATTTAGGGTCTCTCCTCTGGGTGTTTCCTCAGATTTGGTTTGCAAGATTCCTCCAGGACTCCTCTGCATCCTCTGCTTCAGCTCCTGACCATCGAATCAACCGCAGACTGCTCCAGGAACCGCTGTAACTGCAACAAAGTATCTAGGATGACTCCTGTGACCTGCAACTTCAGCTCCAGCCAGCTTTTGCAACGGTTTCCAAGGTGTGCATGCTCTGAGGACTACCTATCTTCACCCTGCACCAGAAGAACCAAAGGAATCACCTGTGCTTCTGCAGGCACCCTTCTGCGACGACAACCGATACTCTGGGACTCCTCTCCTGACGATAAGCATGCTCCCTGGAAGACAGGTGGTGGACCGAAGTGACCCAGACTGTCCAAAGGTCCAGCTATCCAAATTTGGTGGAGGTAAGAGCTTGCCTTCCTGTGCTGCCACAGTACCCCTGTGAACTGTGTCTTCTGCAGCTCCTTGGGCTTCTGTGCACTTCTTCCAAGAATCCTTTGTGTACAGCATAGCCCAGGTCCCCAGCACTCCATCCTGTGATGCACAGCTCCCTGAGTTGTTATCCGGCGGTGTGGGTCCCTCCAGTGCAGTACTGTGACGACCACACTTTGCATCTTCTTTGTCCCAGTGTTCTGGGACTCCAGTGGGTGGTGCCTGGTCTTCTGAGGGCTCTGTGAAGTGCTGAAATCCCCGTATGTCTCCTCAGTCCAAGTTGAGACCCCCAGGTCCCTCCAAGCAGGAACCCGCAGCCATCTTCTTTGGTGCTCTTCTGTACTTTTCTTCTGACCGGAGAATCCACTTTTGCACCTTCTTCTAGGTTCTTCTAGGTTGGCAGTTACTCCTGTCCTTCCAGGACTCTTCTTCAACTTCTGCCCTTGGTCTCCTCTCGGCACAGGTCTTCATGTCCAGGAATCCATCGTTTGTTGCTTGCAGTCTTGCTTGATTCTTGCAAAATCCTTTATCACAACTTGTAGTGTGTCGGGGGGAACATGCTGTACTTTACTCCTGCTTTCCTGGGCTCTGGGCATGGGGTACTTTACTTACCTTTGGTGTTTTCCTACACTCCCAGTGCCCCTCTACACACTACACTTGCCTAGGGGGGAATTTGACACTCACATTCCACTATTTTAGTATATGGTTTGTGTTGCCCCTAGGCCTATTGCATTCTATTGTATTTTCTACTGTTTGCACTATTCTTTGACTGTTTACTTACCTGATTTTGGTTACTAGTGTATATATTGTCCATAATACTTACCTCCAGAAGGAGTATTACCTCTAAGATATTTTTGACCTTGTGTCACTAAAATAAAGTACCGTTTTTTTGAAACACTGAGAATTGTCTTTTATTGTGTGTAAGTACTGTGAATCTATAGTGGTATTGCAGGAGCTTTGCATGTCTCCTAGTTCAGCCTAAGCTGCTCTGCTACAGCTACCTCTAGACAGCCTAAGCTGCTAGAACACTGCCTACATTTCACTAATAAGGGATAACTGTACCTGGTATAAGGTGTATGTACCTTAAGTACCCACTGCAAACCAGGCCAGCCTCCTACAAGCACCGCAACAAAGGATCCCACGCCGCCGGAGAAGCTCTCTGGAAGCTGTGCATCGCAGAGTAGAGTGCTAGGGGCCTGAGCTGCACGGTGCACAATTTACTTCTTGGAAAGGTGCCAACAAGTCTTGGCAACTGCAAAACACGCAGTGCACTGGGGTACTGTCTTGCGTGGGGAGGCAAGCTCTTACCGCCACCAAAGTTGAGCTGCTGAAACCCCAGGAGGGCAGAAACCTGTCTGTGAAGTGGCAGCAGGTGGGGCTGCAGTGGAAACCTGAGAGAGCTGGTTTGGCAGTACTGGGGGTCCATGGTGGGATTGCCCCCCCAATACCTGATTTGGATTGGGGGTTACAATTGCCTGACCTCAGACATGTCATATGGCCATATTCGGAGTTACGATTGTGAAGCTACACATATGTATTGACATATATATAGCGCAAGCTTGTAATGGTATCCCTGCACTCACAAAGTCCGGGGAATTGGCCCTGGACAACACAAGGGCACCTTTGTTAGTGCAAGGGTGCCCTCACACACAATAACCTTGCACCCAGCCTTCAGTACATGAAGGTTAGACATATAGGTGATTTATACGTTATAGTGCAGTGTAAAATGGCTGTGAAATAGTGTGTGCACTATTTCACTCAGGCTGCAGTGGCAGTCCTGATGAAAGGTTTGTATGAGCTCCTTATGGGTGGCAAAAGAAATGCTGCTGCCCATAAGGATCTCCTGGAACCCCAATGTCCTTGGTACCTAGGTACCATATACTAGGGACTTATAAGGGGGGGTCCAGTGTGCCAATCAAAATTGGAATATGGAGTCACTAAACTATAGTGCCTAATTTGGTAAGTAGAGAGAGCATAAGCAGTTGCGTTCTGGTTAGCAGAACTTCAGTGACACAGTTAAGAATACTGACAAATAACACATAGGCCACAAACTATGAGCACTGGTGTCCTGGCTAGCAGGATCCCAGTGAGATAGGCAAAACACACTGAGAGTTTTATACTATGAGCACTGAGGTCCTGGCTAGCAGGATCCCAGTGAGACAGTAAAAACACAGTGACAAACACTCACAAACAGGCCACAAATGGGGGTAACCATGCTAGAAAGAGACTTCTTTCTCACGGTGCTGCATGGGCTTCCTTTTGCACCTCTTTAGTCCCATTGCTGTGGGACTCCTGTGTGCACTGCTTGGTCTTCTGTGGGCTTTCTGAGTTGCTTAGAGCCCCCTATGACTTTCCTTCCTGGGTAGAGTCCACCAGGTCTCTCCTGGTCCCGGGCAGTGGCATTTTTCGCTAACCGCGAGCTTTGTGTGTTCCACGGCTTGTTGATGGAGTCCAGCGACGCGACGCAAAGCAGACTGCAATCATCAATCCAGCGTGGGACATCATCTGCACCAACCAGGAACCCAAATCCGTCTTCTTGGGTGCTGCACTGACTGGTCTTCTTCACCTGTGGTTCTTCTTTTGCACCTTCATCCGGGCTAGCCCGTGCTCCTGTTCTCCCTGGACTCTTCTGTGCTTCTTGGACTTGGTCCCCTTCTTCCACACATCTTCAGGTCCACGAATTCACTGTTGGTGACTTGCAGTCACTTCTGGTTCCTGCATAATCTTCTTTCTCGTGTTTCTGTATGTTCTAGGAAAGTTACTGTGATGTACTCCTGCTTTCCTGGGCTCTGGGGTGGGTTCTATTACTTACCTTTGGTGCTTTCTAATACTCCCAGCCCCCCTCTACACACTACACTTGCCTAGGAGGGAAACCGACATTCGCATTCCACTTTCTTAGTATCAGGTTTGTGTTTTCCCTAGGCCCATTTCTAACTATTGTGATTTTCACTAATTGTACTGTTTTCTAACTGTTTTTTTGCTTTTTTCTGCATACTACTGTATATAATTTGTGTATTACATTCCTCCTAAGAGAGTATAGTCTCTATAGTATTTTTGGCTTTTGTGTCACCAAAATAAAGTACCTTTATTTTTGTAACACTGAGTATTTTCTTTCATGTGTGCGAGCACTGAGTGACTAAAGTGGGATTACGTGACCTTTTCATGTCTCCTAGATACACCTTGGCTGCTCAGCTACAGCTACCTCTAGAGAGCCTGGCTTCTAGACACTGCCTGCATTTCACTAATAAGGGATAACTGGACCTGGTATAAGGTGTAAGTACCATAGGTACCCACTACAAACCAGGCCAGCCTCCTACAGGACCAGAGCCAGGAGCTCCCGCCATAATTCTGCAAGGCTTACATCACCCCTTGAAGCAGCTGTGCATGGAGATGTGGGGTAACTACTGGTGACGGAGGCACAGCGGCACTTGCACGACTGGTGCCTTGATCTTCCCTCTCACCATTAAGGGTGCTGCTTATGCTGCTTCTTTGTGGCCCTTCAAACCCTGAGGCATTTATTGGGCTGCTGCACCCATCCTTTATTATGGGGCCTGTTCTTCTGGCCGTATACTGCTGGCCATTAAGTGGCAGAGGGTTGACCGCCACCATCTCTATCTGCTTTTCCCTACCCCTCTATGAGCGCGCCATGTGCAGCGACTAGAAGCTTGAAGTGCCTTACATGATCGGGCTCCAGTGACTTGGATGATGCCTTTCATTAAACACTGTGCAGTCCTCTCAAGCCTCAGACAGTAGAGACCTGTATTCCTATGACATTTCAGGGATTATGTCACCAGCCTGAACATCTCAGAGATGACTACTACAGATATTGTTACGCCCAGTGCAACTGCCATTACCTGTCTCAGTGGAAAGGAAAGACTTGAATAGACACACACCTTTCCCAGTGCGCTGGTGACATTTTTGGTCACCTTTAACTGCTCTAAGGCAACGCAATCTCTCAGTTACCTTTTGGTGCTGCGATGCAGGGGCTGCAGAACTAGGACTCTACCGGGTTGCACGTGCTGCTGTGCTATTATAAAACTGAACAGTGTAAGCAAGTGGGCCTTTGGTCAGTAGTTCTACTGTGGGTGCCATAATCTATCAGGAACGCACCACAGCTATAACTTATCCTTCTGTATCTCGCACCTTGTGAATACCATTGACTCCCAGTTCCTGCCATCTGTAGACTGTGCACTTCAGCTTTTGATAGCTATGCACCTGCCCTCTCTGTCACTATTTGTGCTGAGGCATCCTTGGCTGCCGGACTGGAACCCCCCCACTACCGGACATGCGGGGTTGCTCATGCTGCGGCACCCAGAGAACTGGCAAGCGTCAGCAGGCAGGCCCTCTTAACACAATCATCTGTTGCTCTTCATCTGGAACCTACTTCCCTTGTCTCTCATCAGGGGCCAAGTATGCTCTGGTATTATTGGAATGTCTCTGTGCACACCTGTCACAATGGAGTGGCAGGCTAGCAGCCCGAACAAGTTTCTACAAGCATCCTCTATGTCCATAGGGGAGAAACTAGACACAGTCCTGGAAGTTGTAGAAAGAATTAGAGCCTCTCTGGAACATACTGAAGTGTCCCTGGAAAGCAAAATCGACAATGTGGCAAACCTCACATCACCACTGCATATTAACCGACAAAGTCCGGTCCGTGGAAAAAACTCTTGCTGAACTTCCAAAATCTGGAGAGATGGAGGCATCATTAGAGGCACTAGTGGATAGAGTACACATCCAAAAATGTAGAGCGTAGGACGCAGAGGGGAGCTCCAGGACAAACAATGTCCACATGGTTGGTCTCCCGGAAGGAGTAGAGGGACAAGATGCAGTCACATATGTGAAACACTGGTTGCGCGAGCTGCTCACACCAGCAGCATTATCACAGTTCTTTTGCACTGAATGTGCCCATTGTGTTCCTGCACGTAAACCCCCGCCTGGCTCCAACCCTAGACCATTGCTGTTCCAGTTGTTACATTATAGTGACAAAGACTCTATTCTGTGAGAAGCACGCATACTTGTCATCACGGAAGGAAAAACACAGTTTTTTTATTCACATATGGCCTGCTTGGAGTGGCTGGACTCGAATGCACTGGTGAATTCAAATCAATTCACACAAGACATGAGGGGGACTCATGGTTCACCTGCGCGTCGCGGTCACAGACACTGGGAAGATGGCTCCCCACAACCAAAAGCAGCCCCTCTTAGGAACAAATTATACAAGAAAGCGTCAGGCGCTACAGATTGCAGCCACCATCCGAGAAGTTGCACAAGACTCTTACCCTTATAATGGCTCCACCAAATCTGCCAGGGACAGGGGTTCCTAGGCCATCTGGCCTTCTCATTTTGACTCAGGAGCTCTCCCTGATGTGACGACGCAAACAGCGGACAGTATAATTTAACTACAATTCACTAATCTTCTGCCCCCAGTCGATCACCCATGCACTCATTGGCACTTGTTATTAATTTACTGTTGTTTCTGTTCATTTTTTCCTAACTTTCGCATGTCACAAGCGATGCCCGTGAATTGATGCTCCTATTATCATGACTGATTACAGCACTGAGCTGTGTTGGTATTCTACGGTTATATCCTCAATGCTGTTGCACCGCATGCTTTAGCTGATGCCTGATCATCCTATATGTTCAGGGTGCCTGCTACTTGCCTGCTGCGCTTAATCCCCTCCCCCCCCAAACACTTATTTAATTGTTATTGACCTGCATGGTTCGGTAGTTTGGCTGGATACATGTTGTCCCTCTACTCTGATAGCATTTGCTGCTTTCTTTGTTTACTCCTACATTCTATGTTATTGTTACGTGGAGCCCAACCCTGCATCCCACACTTGCATACATTTGACACTGCTTTCAAATGGTTCCCTTGACCAGCAAATAATTGTCAGTCTGAACACTCTCCTCAATTGTGCGCATGACTCACACTAACATTATCAAACGGAACCTGCAGGGAATGCATACACCCTCAAGTTGATATTCTGTCTATCATTCCTCAAGCAATGCTCCACTCATATGGCTCTTTTGCAAGAAACACATTTAACACTCCCAGAGGCAGCAAGACTTCAAAAGCGATCTCATGGCCAAGTATATGCCACTAATTTTTCCACCTATGCTAAGGGGCATTGATATGGATTAAAACGGGGTCCCCCTTTATAGTGGACAAGATCGACATTGGGCCACTATGTATTTGTGAGAGGCCGACATGAAGGCTGCCAAATTCTAATTGGCTTGGTTTATGCACCAAACTCAGAGCAAGCTATGTTCCCCTGCACACTTTCTAACACATTATCCCACTGGAGCGGGATCCTGTGGCTCATAGGTGGTGGCTTTAACTGCGTCCTCAACACTGACCTTGACCACTTGTTCCCTCTGTTGCCCCGTAATTTCTAATGCACCGCCCCTAAGTAACTGGCTCCAGTATTGAAAGTTGGTTGACATTTGGCGCATCCGCAATGCAAATACAAAAGTATATTCCCTTTTCTCTTCCCCACACCACTTACATGTCTGAATTGACAGGCTACTTGAAACAGCCAACTTATTACCTTCCGTCCTTCTGTCGACTATCTAGATCATACACATTCCGGTCATAACCTCTATTATTTGCAACTCACATGGGACACAAAGTCCCCCAGCCATTCCCACTTAGGGTCTTCAGACATCGGCAGTGGAAGGTTCTCTCTTCTGTTTGTCTCTTGGCACTGCCATCACTGATTACTTTGAACAGAGTAACAATACAGCATCCAAAAGAATTATTGAGTGGGGCACTCGGTAAACCAGATAGAGATCCTACCATGTTTGTATCATACAGACTGTTGGCGTTGCTTATGGCAAATTACAAAGGGGGTCATTACAACCCTGGCGGACGGTGTTAAAGTGGCGGTAAAAATTTTGCAATTACAACCGTGGCGGAAACCGCCAACAAAGACAGCCACTATAACACTCAGACCGCCACGGCGGTACAGACAAACAGCTTGGCGTTCACCGCCAACAGACAGGCAGGAGACAATGTACCGTCCACACTATTATGACATGCCAATCCGCCACCTTTTCCGGGGCGGATTCAACGCGGATAAAAACACAGCGGAAACAGGCATTTCGAATGAAAAACGCTCACCCCTACACACTCCACGAGGAAGGAGGACAGCATGGAGCCGTAACTTCATATTCTCCCAGCGCCAATCTTCCTGCTCTTCTACGAGGATCACCAACGCCGGCGGCGAAGACCATGGTGAGTACTGCACCTACGACATAGGGGAGGGGGAGGCAAAGAACAGGGACACACACACTCAACACCCCAACCCCCACCCCGACCCTCAACCACTACAACACACCCACCAATGCATATCTATACATTACAGTAACACCCCTCCAACCCCCCCAGAAGAATGCAAAGACAAAAGGAAATGAGTGTAACTATTGTAATATATCAAAAATCAGTAAGCAAAAATATACATATATATATATATATATATATATATATATATATGCACTTTAAACAAAATATATACCACAATTAGTAGTCCAGGTTTTGCATCATTCATAGTCCGTGGACCACTGGCCCAAAATGCATGGGCGAGGTCCACACAAGATACCCGAACATGACGGAGAGAATACTGCAGGGGCATCAGATAGAAATACAACAGGCACCTCAGGGGGAAGGGAAGGGGGGGCACCTCAGCCAGATGAGTGCACGACGCCAGATCCACAAGGGGCCTCCATGCCCATTGATCAATCCTGGGGAGTACAAAGCAAGAGTCTCTCAAGTCTCTACAGTGGGGGGTTTGCCCACTGTACCATCCTGGGGAGTGCAAAGCCACAGTCTCTCAAGTCTCTACAGTGGGTGGTTTGCCCACTGTACCATCCTGAGGAGTGCAAAGCCACAGTCTCTCAAGTGGATAACAGTCTCCACTGGTTCTGAAGGGGGACTGGTGCCCAGAGTGCTTCATCCTGTGCAGGACAGAAGGAGTGGATGGATGTCTCCACTGGTTCTGGAGGGGGAATGTTGCCCAGAGTGCTTCATCCTGTGCAGGACAGACCGAGTGGATGCATGTCTCCACTGGTTCTGGAGGGGGAATGATGCCCAGAGTGCAGCACTCACCCCGTGACGGTCCCAGTTGCGTCACTGCCCCTGCCGCTAATGGGCTAGTGGTGCTTGCCATGGCGGTCTTTGCCCTGTTCAGCGGTGCTTGAGTTGGCTGTCTCTGCCCTGTTCAGCGGTGCTTGAGTTGGCAGTCTCTGCCCTGTTCAGCGGTGCTTGCCCTGTTCAGCGGTGCTTGCCATGGCGGTCTTTGTCCTGTTCAGCTGTGCTTGAGTTGGCAGTCTCTGCCCTGTTCAGCGGTGCTTGCCCTGTTCAGCGGTGCTTGCCATGGCGGTCTTTGCCCTGTTCAGCAGTGCTTGCCATGGCGGTCTTTGCCCTGTTCAGCGGTGCTTGAGTTGACAGTCTCTGCCCTGTTCAGCGGTGCTTGCCCTGTTCAGCGGTGCTTGCCCTGGCGGTCCGTCATTGCCCAGCTGGGCTGTGGCTGGTGGTCCTTCATGGGTCAGCTGGGCTGTGGCTTGCAGGGCCCTCCTGGGCAGCTGGGCTGTAGCTTGTTGGGCCCTCCTGGACAGCTGGGCTGTGTCTTGTGGGGCCCTCCAGGGCAGCTGGGCTGTGTCTTGCGGGGCCCTCCTGGGAAGCTGGGCTGTGGCTTGTGGGGCCCTCCTGGGCAGCGACAATGGGGCTGGCGGCGGCCTCCTGGCCAGCGACGATGGGGCTGGCGGTGGCCTCCTGGCCAGAGACGATGGGGCTTGCGGTGGCCTCCTGGGCAGCGGCGGTCTTCTCGGCCGTGCTGCTCCTCACTGACTTTGTAGGTTTCTTCTGCCCCTTCCCCACCTTGGGAGGAGTCACAGCCGAGTACACTCCCCCGGGACCCCTTTGAGCGGCTTGGCTGGCTGGAGTCTTCCCCCTCTCCCGCCGGCCCTGTCCAACTTCTGGTGCTTCACGGGGGGGACTGGCTGTGCTGTGGCTCCGTGACAGACTGGCTGGCCTAGTGGCCGGTGCACTCCATATACCTGTAACAACAGGCACCACTGGTCCCGGAGATTTTTGGGCTGAGGTGCTAGTACGGGACCTATGAGTTGGAGGGGGGGTGGGAAATAGGTTAAGGGGGGACAGGAAAAGTTGTTTGGACACACTGGGACGGGTAGCTGGTGGCGGTTTGGGAGTGGAGGAAGAGGTGGTTGTAGTAGGAGGTGTAACTTTTGTGGATTTGGGTGCAGGTGCATGCGCTGGAGGCTGTCGTGAGGTGGATGGCTGTTGGGTGGGTGTGTGCCTGTGTTTGTGTATCTTGGGAGGAGGCGTCACAGACACACTGGGAGAGGACACAGGGGATGTGTGAATGGTAGTGGGGGTGGTGACTGCACATGAGCGGGGTGTGCTGGTGGGTGTGCTGGTGAGGGACGTAGTGGCTGTAGAGGTAGTGCATGCAGGTGTGAGTGTAGACGAGACTGGGAGGGAGGAGGGAGACAATGACGAGGGGGACACAGTGGAGGCAGTGGACGTTGCTGTGTCTGCATGTGTGTGATGCTTGTGTGAGTGCCAGTGGGATGTGTGGTGCTTATGTTTGCCTGAGCTTCCCTTGTGTGGTGAGGTGTGTGCAGGCTGGTCTGATGGTGTGCTTGGGATAGGCAGACGTACAGGGGATTGGGTCTGGGTGGAGGAAGTTGGAGGGGGGAGGCTAGACACAGGGACAATGGCTGCCATCAGTGCTGAGGCCAGAGTTTGAACGGTTCGATGAAGGGCAGCCTGACCAGAATGAATGCCCTGCAGGAATGCATTTGTGTGTTGCAACTCCCTTTCTACACCCTGGATGGCATTCAAAATGGTAGACTGCCTACAGTGAGTGACCTGAAGAGGTCAATGGCCTCCTCAATGAGGGCAGCAGAGGTGACAGGGGCAGGGGCTAAGGTGCCTGGGGCGAAGGTGATGCCCACCCTCCTGGGTGAGCGGGCACGGGGCACACGCTGAGGGGCTGCTGGGAGGGCGGTGCTGGTGGGGAGCTCCCATCAGAGGACGAGTCCGTGTCGCTGGTTGCAGATCCTGTGACCGCCATGGTGCTCCCCTCGCCCTCCGTCCCACTGGTGTATTCTGAGTCCGTAGTGTGGGCCTCCATGCCCATGTGGGATGCAGCTCCCTCGTGCTCCGGTGCCACTGTCCCTCCGCCTGATGATGCCAATGCACACAAGAACAGGGAGACCGCAAAAAAAGGGGGGGGGAACAGAAGAAAGACAGGTTGAGTGCATGGCTTACCGCTACCGTTGGCGGACAATACAGACACAGCAGCCCCCTGCACTACGTCGCGCTGTTGGGCTCTACAGTGCAATTCCTGGGAAATGGCCTACAAGGCTATGGACGACATCTGCACACATAGATGACCCTGGGGCATGAATAGCTGTACTTGGCACTCTACAGAGGCCTGCCTTATGAATGGGCCTAGCCTACGGAACTTGCCCTGGCCTAGGGGAATCCGCAGCCCTCCTCCCTGACCCAGACACCTTCACTGTGCGCAAAGTCAGCTGAATAATAGTGTACTCACCCCGTTGTGTCTGCTGTGATGCCCTCAAGCGCCCATCCAACTCAGGGTAGGCCACCGCCAGGATCCGGAACATCAGGGGGGTCATGGTTCGATAGGCACCCCTCCCACGTTGGGAGGCCATCCCCAGCTGAGCCTCCGCCGTCTTCTTGCTCCAGCGGCGAATGTCCTCCCATCTCTTCCGGCAGTGGGTGATCTGTCTGTGGTGGACCCCCAGTGTCCGAACGTCCTTGGCGATGGCACGCCAAATATCCTTCTTCTGGTGGGCGCTGACCTACATGAAATGTACAGGGGAAGAAGAGAAGTCATTACCAAGTGCACCATCAAAGTAAGTGGCCCCCATCCCTACTCTTGCCATGTGGCACAGGCATTCACCGTCTTTCATGCACTCAGAACTCTGCCCCCTTCCTTCTTACAACCAGCCCTCTCCACACAGGCATAGCCCATACAACATGCTCCCTGTGTACTTACCTGTTGGTCTGGAGAACCGTAGAGTAGCGTGTACTGGTGTAGGACCCCGTCGACGAGCTTCTCCAACTCCTCTGCAGTGAAGGCAGGGGCCCTTTCCCTAGACGCACGAGCCATTGTCTCTTTCAGACCGAGGTCACAGCAGCACCTGCAGTGTAGGTCCTCTCCTGTCGAAGATCAGGTATCGAGTGATTAAACAGTTAGAAAATGGCGGTCACGTCCGTGGCGGTGCGTACCATCACCGCCGACGTACATCGTCATTGGCTCCTGGGACCCATAGGGTCCAATGTTAACCAATGCAGCATTGCGCCGCGGTCTTCGACCGCCTACCGCGACGGTGTACAATGCCAGCGCAGTTACCTCACATCCCATTGTCCCGCTTTAGAGGTCAGGCAGCCGCCATTTCAGGGGCCCACATGACCTAATTACCAACTGCGCCACACATACCTAGGCCTACTCTCAACACACATACAGGCCACATTTTGTGTATGATTGGTGTTCTGTGCATACTGTGGGTACATACCTCTGAGTTGTTTGACTCTGTGCTCGCTGTTGTCCTTCATAGGCACCGTCCGCTGGGACATGTGAGGAGATGGCGGAATCCTCCAGTGTATCGCCCGCTGGTGGACCTGTCAACAATGGGGGAAAGACATTTGATCATCACCTACAGGTTTGACCATGCCACAATACAGGAACTGTGTAGCCAGTTGGAGCCAGACCTGATGTCAGCAATCCGCCATCCCACAGAAATCCCCCTTCAAGTACAGGTGCTATCAGTGCTCCATTTCCTTGCAAGTGGGTCTTTTCAGACAACTGTGGCCATGGCATCAGGGATGTCCCAGCCGATGTTTTCCAACTTGTTGTCCAGAGGTTTGTCTGCCCTGCTGAAACACATGCGGAGCTACATCGTTTTCCCTCAGGTGGAAGCCTTGCCTACAGTGAAAGGTGACTTCTATGCCCTTGGACATATCCCCAACATCATAGGTGCCATTGATGGGACCCATGTTGCTTTGGTCCCCCCCCCCCCCCCCACAGGAGTGAACAGGTGTACAGGAACAGGAAGAGTTATCATTCCATGAATGTACAGATGGTATGTTTGGCACACCAGTACATCTCACATGTGAATGCCATGTTCCCTGGCTCAGTTCATGACGCCTACATCATGCGGAATAGCAGCATCCTTTACGTGATGGGTCAACTACAGAGGCACCGGGTGTGGCTATTAGGGGACTCTGGTTACCCCAACCTGTCATGGCTACTGACCCCAGTGAGGAATCCCAGGACCAGGGCAGAGGAGGGTGATCGAAAGCACCTTTGGCCTCCTGAAGGCCAGGTTTAGGTGCCTCCATATGACAGGTGGATCCCTATTCTACTCACCAAAGAAGGTGTGTCAGATGATCGTGGCCTGCTGTATGCTTCATAATTTGGCTTTGCAACGACAGGTGCCTTTTCTGCAGGAGGATGGTCCAGATGGCGTTGTTGTGGCAGCTGTGGAGCCTGTGGACAGTGATGAGGAGCAGAGGAAGAAGACATTGACAACAGGGACTCAGTCATCCAGCAATATTTCCAGTGAAACACAGGTGAGAATACATTCCTGCCTACTACAAGTACTTTTACACTTCTACCTCTATCCTGTCTGTTGATTTCACCCAGTGTATGGTCACTGAGTTGTCACTTTCCCTTACGTTTTCACAGGTGTGGGTCCCAACGTGTGTCATCTGCTTAGATTCCTCATGGACTAGAGCTGTGTGACATAGGTATGTTGACATTACTATTTCCTGGAAATGTTGTCACTGTAATTGCAAATCCACTATTTCAAAATCACAGACAGACTCCAGATCTTTTGGTGCTTTAGGTGTGTTTATTTAAATGCAAAACATTGGAGGGGGAAGTTAAATGGTGAGGGGTGATGGCGGAGGAGTGTCCATGGGAGAGTCCAGTCTATTTGTCTCATAGGTGCATTGCCCATATGGGCATAGGAAGTGGAGTTGGGGCTGTTCCAATATGGACAGGGTGACAAAGTGGGACAGTGGGTTGACAATCAGGGTGGTCTCATTTCTTGGCGGTGGTCTTGGCATCGTGCTCTGTCTTGTTCCTGGATCTCAGGGACCGCTTGCGGGGTGGTTCTCCATCTGCAGGGGGTGGGGTGCTGGTATGGTGGTCCTGTGGCGGTGTCTCCTGTCCACTAGCGCCGGCAGAGGTGGTGGGCAGTTCATTGTCCATGCTAGTGTCAGGGGCCCCTTGGAGTGCCACAGTGTCCCTCCTGGTGTTTAGTATTTCCTTCAGCACCCCTACGATGGTGCCCAGGGCGGAGCTGATGGTTCTGAGTTCCTCCCTGAACCCCAGATACTGTTCCTCCTGCATGCGCTGGGTCTCCTGAAAGTTGGCCAGGACCGTTGCCATCGTCTCCTGGGAATGGTGGTATGCTCCCATGATGGAGGAGAGGGCGTCATGGAGAGTGGGTTCCCTTGGCCTGTCCGCCCCCTGTCACACAGCAGCCCTCCCAGTTCCCCAGTGTTCCTAGGCCTCTGTCCCCTGGACCGTGTGCCCACTGCCCCCAGGTCCCTGTTGTTGTTGGGGTGGTGGGTTATCCTGTGTTCCCTGTAGTGGTGGACACACAGCTGTTTGACGTGTCCTGGGTACGGAGGTATGGGCCCGCTGGGTGGGTGCTGTGCTGGTGTTACCAGAGGGTGAAAGGTCTGTGGTGGCCTGTGCCAGTGCGAGGGGAACCGACTGTCCCGAGGCCCACGATGGTCCGGGCTGGTCATCTGGATCCAGTTGAACAGAGCTGCTGTCATCACTGTGGGCCTCTTCTGTGGGTGGGGTGGAGATGTCTGGACCCTCCTGTCTGGTGACGTTGGGTAGTGGTCCTGCAGGGGTGTAAAAGCTTAATTATTGCATCTGTGTGTGTCAAGGTGGGCAATGGGTGGGTGACCGGTGTACCCCAGTGCTTGCATTCCTATGTGGGGACTTGTGTGATGATGGTTTAGGGGGTTGTATGGGTATGTGCAGTGGGCATGCTTTAGTGTTGGGTGTCCATGTGTTGGGGTTGCATGCAGGGCTTGTTGTTGGGATGGGTGGTCTGTGATAGTGGGGTATATGTGAGTTGGTAGAGTGATGAGGGTGAGGGTACGGGTAGGAGTTTGTGATGGCATGCAGGAAAGGTGGGGGATATAGTAGTAAAGATTTGACTTACCTGAGTCCATTCCTCCACCGACTCCTTCGAGGCCCTCAGGATGCAGAATCGCCAAGACCTGTTCCTCCCATGTTGTTAGTTGTGGGGGAGGTGGTGGGGGTCCGCCGCCAGTCCGCTGAACCGCCAGGTGGTGTCTTGAGACCACGGAACGCACCTTCCCGCGTAGGTCGTTCCACCTCTTCCTGATGTCGTCCCAATTTCTTGGGTGTTGTCCCACTGCGTTGACCCTGTCGACTATTCTTCTCCATAGCTCCATCTTTCTTGCAATTGAGGTGTGCTGCACCTGTGCTCCAAATAGCTGTGGCTCTACCCGGACGATTTCCTCCACCATGACCCTGAGCTCCTCCTCCAAGAACCTGGGGTGTCTTTACGTGCCATGGGGTGGTGTGGGTGATGTGTGGGGTGGTGTGTGTGGTGATAAGTGTGGTGATATGTAGTGGTGTGTGGTGTTTTGTGCGTGGAAGTTGTGTGGGTGATGGTGTTGAGTGCCTGTGGATGCTAGTTTGTGGATGGTGGTGTCTCTCTCTGGCCTTCTTTCGGAATTTTTGGTCGTAGGGGTTTGTAGGTGATGTGGGTGTGTGTTTTATATTGTATTGGGTGTGTGGGAGTCGTGTGTGTATGTGTATCAGGTGTGTGTATTTCGAATTGTCCACTGTGGCTGTTGTTCGGATATTTGTGTGTATTTTGAGCGTGTCGGTGTGTACCGCCAATGGAATACCGCGGTTGAAAGACCGCCGCGTGGATTCGTGTGTCGTGATAGTGTGGGCGTATTTCTGTTGGCGTGACGGTGGAGGTTTTGTTTTCGCCAGTTTATCACTGACCTTTGGTGTGGCGGACTTGTGTGGGTGTGTGAATTTTGCCGGTTTTCGAGATGTGGGTCATAATAGCTGTGGCGGAATTCCGCAGCCTCGGCGGTATGTTGGCGGTGTTCTGCACGGCGGCAAGCGACTTTTACCGCCAATGTTGTAATGACCGCCAAAGTCCTTAACAAAATCATTGCAGGTCGATTGGCACCCCAGATTCCAGCACTGGTCCAGTCAGACCAAAATGGGTTTGTCTCAGTGCACAACACTTCTTTAAACCTAAGGCACTTTTTCATGTCATAAAATATTCTCTGCAGTGTTGGCCTCGAACAGGATCCGTGGTATTAAACCTTGAAAAGGCATCGGATTCCTTAGAATGGACTTTCTTGTTTGAAGCATTGAGGCGTTATGGTGTTGGGATGTGTTTTCTCTGCCTGGTTCAATTACTGTAAACCTATCTACTGATTAGGGTCATGACTGGCTCCCTCGTTTTAGAATTGATACCTATATACAGGGGCATCTGCCAAGGTTGCCCACTCTCTCCCTCACTTGCTTCCCTGGCAATTGAACCACTAGCTGTTTCCTTTTTGGGATCAGGGTGAAGTCTGGGTATTCCTCTGGGAGACAGACTTCATACTATCTCCCTTTATGCGCACATTCTACTACTGTATCTCAGAGATGTCCATAATATGATTGCTACAAAACTCTGCTGCTTTGCTACCCTCTCTGGCTTAGCAGTTAACTAGGCAAAATCATGTCTATTACCCTTTACATCAGAGTTGCCGAACTCAGATCTCACTTTTACTGACACACAAATACTGTTGCAACCCAGAATGTTCAGGTATCTGGGCGCTCAAGTATATTATTCTCTGGTGGACTTGCATGATGGCATCCTCACAGGTGAAGCTACCTCTATTAGATCCCAGATGGCCGTGAAGTCTGTGTATTCCAATCGGAGATGGACTTCAAACTATCTCCCTTTATGCGCATATTCTACTACTGTATCTCAGAGATGTCCATAATATCCCTGACATGATTGCTACAAAACTCTGCTGCTTTGCTACCCTCTCTGGCTTAGCAGTTAACTAGGCAAAATCATGTCTATTCCCCTTTACCTCAGAGCTGCCAAACCCAGATCTCACTTTTACTGATACACAAATACTGTTGCAACCCAGAATGTTCAGGTATCTGGGCGCTCAAGTACATCATTCTCTGGTGGACTTGTATGATGGAAACCGCACAGGTGCAGCTACCTCTATTAGGTCCCAGATGGCCTTTTGGCAGACATTACCATTGTCGGTAGCGGTCGAGTAACCCTACTGAAAATGGTGGTCCTACTCCGCTTCTTATATCACTTTACCAACCAACCACTGCATATCCCAGCTCAATTTTTTTGCAATCTCGAGAAACACATACGAAATTTCATCTAGAACAAATCATGCTGCAGGGTGGCACTAACAAAACTTTACTCACCCTTGGATCAGAGCAGACTTGTTGTGCCAAACTTAGAATTTATTACCGTAAGTCCCAACTTCAGTGGGTTGCTAAGTGGCTTACAACTGATCAAAACTGCCACAACATTGCCAGCTTGGAGTATGCCCAAAATCCTACACTTGTTTCACCCATGCACCTGAGCAAAGACACCTGACCCTCTCTGGCTAGGAGTGGCATATTGCTGTTATCGCTGGAGAATTTACCTTCCTTGACTGGTAACCCCTTATGCACTAGCCCTATTTGGTACACCCAATAACCTCACTTTCACCTTATTGGCGGAACTCTCGACTTGGCATGCAGCTGGCTACAACCCTTAAGAGATCTTTATTAGGGCAGTGCCCTCATCCCATAAGAGATACTAATAGAAAGTAAAAACCTGCCACCCTGTCGATTTCTATTATATAACTCACTACTCACTTCACTGACACACAAGTGGGGTGACTTAACTCAAAAGCATCTAACCCATCTAACAGTATAGGACCTTCATGTAATGGTGCCAGACTGGCACCTCATCCCCTGTTTTTATGAGTTATTGCAAATTCACACCACACCATCACTTATGGCCCTGTGCTGCTGCTGGGAGGATGATCTGCATGTCCCTGCACGGAGAAGGAATGGGCAGCGGTGTTGGGAAGCACCATGTGTATTCCATGCAAAGCTAGATTCTGCCTTATACAGTTTTTCATTGTGCACAGAGCTTACATTACTACTGCCAAAATCAACCTCTATTTCCATTGTGTAGGGGCTGCGTACCCTTGATGCCACCTAGTAGATGCAGATCTGCTTGATATGCTATGGGCTTGCCCATCTCTCCAACACTACTGGCAAGGTATCATGACCAGATCGGCCATCTGCAGTTAAAGCCCAGTGCTACACAAATGGAAAATACGTCTTTATGGTCTCTACCATGGAGACAAAAAGCGAAGGAGTACCCCTCATTTTCTAGATTTGGGATTACTAAAGGCTAAACGCCCCATCACTCAGCAATATAAAGCACCCAAGCCTCCAACACTTGTGGCATGGATGCAAATGCTCCTCAAATGGGCACAGGCGGAAAGTGTAGTGCTGCAAAGGGAGGATGCCTTTGGACCGACCAAGTACCCTACAGCTACTAACTGGGATTCTGTCCTGGTGGATTTTCAAACTACTGCACAGGAGGAGGTTGGGAGTGTTGGACTCGCCATGTGGCAGAGATGAAACGACAGTTGATTACACCCCTCACTAACTAACTGTTATCCACAGAGGTACAACAGTTTCCCTGTAAAATGCTCTTTCAACTTCTTCAGTTTGTATGTTCTCCAGTCTAACCACATGCTCTTCTGATTAAACATGCTGGGCGCGGGAGGCGGTATAGAGGTCCACAGTTTAGGTTTCCCTTTCTTTGTTCTTTTTTATCATAACAGAATCTTTTTTTCAGTTTTAGCAATGTATGAACCCAGTCCCCAATTTGGTCCATAATGATCATCTTATGTCTATTCTCCTGCGACAACATTTTTAATTTTGACAGCCATGTATAAAACTAATATGCTTGATCTGATAGTTGTAACACTTTATGATGCCAAATAGACATTGCATCCTAGAGAACTGATTAACCATTAATATGTTGGTTGTATTTCGATTGTAACTGCTTGAAGATACTGCTTAATTGAATGTTCTCAATGTAATACAAGAAAATCAATAAAAAGATTGAAAGAAATAGGGGAAAGGTATCACTATGGTGTCCAGCTTCTCCCCTTCTGCTTCAGGCCATGAGAAGCTGTAAATATTTTCCGTTCCACGTTGCCATGACCAGCTTAATGTACTTTAGTTCGTGTTGCTGTTATGACCTGCCTTGATGCACTTTAATTTGTGCTCTAGCCTGACTACATTAGTTTTAATAGTTCCCTACTTGGATCATGTCATCCAAAAAGACACAGGTCTAGATGGAAGGATTGGTTTCACCCTGCACTTCTGTGCGTATTAATATTGTCCTACTGTCTTGTGTACTTTATGCCTAATTCACTGGTCGATTTATTTAAGGGTATGTTGTCTTTTGTGATGTGTGGCACATTGTTGTTATCCCGTCACATTAGGGCTATTCATTTTCAACAATACTCACCTCCGAGTATACTATGTATTTAATGATTATGGAGCTCAAGTCTAAACCTTTGTGGAGACTGCAGTATCCCAATTCATACTTTTCTGCATCTAACTGATTACCTTCTTGGGAAATAACAAAGCCATGGAATGCAAATGAGGTTTTGTAATCAAAAAGGCAAGTGGGTAGTCGGACATATGACGTATGTTGCTTTGGTATAATAAAAATATCTAGCATAAATTGTCAATAGTTCTCTTCTCTCCTCTTCTCCATTTTAGATGGGATTTATGTACCATGCAGTAATGCATTACCTGGGGTACATTAGGGCACAGCTTCTTTGTCTACCAAATTTACCAGTGACAAAAGGGACCATTCAGTCTGCTTGTATTATCCAGTAGCCAATGTAAACGTTTTATTTTTACTTTCCTTCTGAACTAGTAGTGGCTTTTGACTATTTGAATTCATTTGGGCTGTTAGTTTCTGAGCCCATCTCTATAACAAGCTGGAAAATGTCACAAGAACCGTACAATCCTACACTTCAAGACATTCTTCTATTTAATATTGTTCATCCAAGAACTCTTAAAACTGACCATTTGTAGAATATGCTAATGAGGAATCAGGAATACACAAGATGCTGCGAAGAAGACCAACGTCTTGAGATCAAATATGTACTTAAGTGTCACAAAGTGCCCCCTGGTGTACTCTAGTGGATGGATGGCTCTGGTCGTTGAGGATGGCATGTGCAGACTGTACTGACTGGGTGAACCTGGCATAGTCGTGTCTCAACCGTATGACTGATCTCTGTCTGGAACCGATTTGGTGAGTCTTCAAGATGTGCAATAGGCTTTTAAGAGCCTTACCTAGATGTCCCATTAGCTTACCACCTTTGCTATGTGTTTATTTAAATGTATTCATATCTATAGGTGCCCATGTTCTTTACTGAAGGAGGGGTCCGATGTGCTGTGCCCAGGACTATCTACCAGAGAAACAAATCTGGCTATCTCAAAAAGGTTTCTAATTGAGCTACCTTAGTGTTTGACCTTTATGTGGCCAGCTTCCTTTTTGAAAGGCATGAACACGGGCCGTCCCTTCACTATCTCCCCCTCTTCTCTACCACCAGTGGGGGGCTCTGGTAGACATCTGATTATCTCAGATAGAGGCAGCCTGCAACGACTGTAAAAGCATGGGGAACGGCGAGGATCCAAATTTGTAACAGCACAGTTCAGTGGCAGAGATTAAGAAAAACAGTTCCCCGCCTTCTCCAGTTGAAAATGTTCCGATCCAGAAAAATGTGATCAAGGTGTTAAGGACTTTGATCAAATCTTTGTGTTTTTGAGGATCTCTACAAGACGTTGAAGGTCAAAGGTTGTTGATTAGTCTATAGAAAGAGGGTTTCTTTCTGCCAATGTCTTTAGACCGTACAGCTAATCTGAAATGGTAGCGGTGTAGACTTTGTGCAGTGTGCTGCTTAGACACGAGTGGTGCCCGGCGACTTTAGACCCTAAAGAAGTGCTTGTATTTGTTTTCCATTGCTTTCAAGCATTTAGCATGGCTTTCAACCCCTTTGTCTTCAAGTGGTCCAACATAACAGGTTTTTTTCAGGTCTGACTACAGACACCTTCGACTGTGTGGAAAGAACGCGTGTTGCCACAAACAGCATAGCTACAGACAATACAGCAGAAAGTGACATACAGTCACGTTTTGGGACCAACCCATGGCATTTGGCGGGTGTATATAAGTGGCTCATTTTATTATAAGTGTGGACACTCGTACCTCTTCAGGATTGAAGCTGTTCTTCAAAGCCCCTTTCCTTATAAATTGACATTCATTATTTTTTACCTGTGCCCAACTTCGCAGTTTCTAGGATTCAGGATGCGGCTGCTTAAAAGAAAGTGAGTCCGGCCCGTGGAACCGCCTGCATGTGCCTCTCCGATGCCTACTTCACCAGCACTCACAAGCACTGTTGGCCGTAACACTCTAGCTACCTACAGACACTCTCTATTCATCTCTCCTCTCTGCTGAATGCTGCGGTGCTCTTATTGCTTTCCCTCTATTCCACTCTGCTTTCATCTGACCTTCAAAGCGTGACACTGAAGGACAAGGCAGCAGTGCTTAATTTGTAAATAAAAACGTGCCGGTGGTCAAAGATCTCCTCTTAAACACGTGGCTGCTGCAATTAAATGTGTGAGCACAGAATACAGAGGAAGCGTAATCCTGAAGCCATCTCGGGCCTCATTAATCCATTTACAGCCACTCCCTCCCCGTTTAGCTCACTCTTGCAGCTTCCTGACGCGTTTTCGTTTTTCTCCGTCTTTTGCTCGCAGTAAATGCTTGAGGCAGAAAATTAAGTATGGGCCCTCAAAAATAAGTGCCGGTGCTCCGCACTGGAAAAAACAAGCGCAAATTAAGCACTGAAAGGCAGGAAGCAGAGCTCTCCTAGTGCCCGGGCTCCACGCATCCCATAAGAAAAGCCTATGCCATCCCAGCTTCACTTATTAACGCCTAGAGCTATGTCCCGGATGTGTGCTCAACTCTACCGGTGCTGTCACACGCTGGTGGGTAAATCTTTATTTAAATCTGTAAATCTTTATTGGTTAATCAAAACTGTTGCATCATCCATATTACATACATAATCTTAATACATAATGCATATAAAAAACCATAAACCATTAAAAATTGTTATCTATACAAACCCTAGTGTTCATTAATAAAATTAATTACACATGTATACAAATTCTGTTGCCATATCCATTGAAAAATGTAATTATAAAATCAATCATTACTTATCTTTTAATCATACAAACTGCAGGATCGATTTGTATGAAGGGCACCCAGACTTAACCAAAAATCTATTAACCGAAGCCTATATATAGAAAGACAACTATACATCCAATAAAATCGCATTACCCATGCCCCAAAATTTAGATTAAATGTATTGCACCCTCAAATGGAATTATATTAATTTGGGCGTCCAGTTTTTTTGAAGCCTGGTTTGAAAATTGAATTAGTCTGGTATTCAGGCTAGTGTCCAAGGAATTGTAACTGCTGATCACTGCTTGCCTGCATGTGCGTATGACACTCTGGTTAAAAGCAACCTTGAGGTATTTTCTACGTTATTACTTTAAGCCTTGACATATACAAATCAAGGGCCATATGTACCAAAACATTTTCCCATTGACACAGAATGGGTAAAACCCTTTGATACATCTGGCCCCAAATGTAGTAGGTTCCCGACTCCACTTCCACATAAAAAGCGAGGAGAATTAATGTCAGAGCCTATGGAGCAGAGTTTAGGCCCCCGGGGAAAAGACCATATCAATATTTGGTAAATTTGTATTTTTCTTTTTTTAACCAGCTAAAGTCCAGGTACGACTGACGTTTTAGAGTTTTGTACTCCTTTATTATACAGTAGATTAAGCATGAGATCTACCAGCACAGAGACTCTTGTCAACAGCTGGGGATTTTTTTCCACAGTACGATTAATGGTTAATTTAAAAGCATCAAGTGGTAAAGACTTTTCCCACTGTGAGCGGGCCCCCAGATCATCAAGGGCCTGGTCTAAATATAGCCGTGATAGGGCCCTCGGGTTCATAATAATCTCTTTCCAGAGTGCTTGACTTAGCCCATTTGCCTTAGCTTGTTGTGTGTGTTTCCAGATTTTAATGTAGGCACCCTGTCTTGCTATTACTTGGTTCGAGTAACCAAACTCCAGCCTAATTTGGGCCTGCAAGGCTTTCACTGGGAGATGGAAAAGAGCTCTGAAGACTTTCCCGATTATCCCGCTCAGAATAATAGCGCCCCTACCTCTCAAAGCTTTGCTACCATAAGTGACACTTGAGATTAACTTGCCGGTTATCACTTGTAGCAGTTGTCTGTAGCTAGGGCCATATAGCGGTCTTAGTAGGGTACGGAAAGCGAGTAGCAGGGTGTTTCCTTTTCGGGTTAAGTCAAGTTTCTGAGGAGTAAAGGTCCCCTTCTCATCAAATAGAACCACCAAGTACCTGTATGTTTTAACTTGTTCAAGTATTTGGCCTTGGAGGAACCACTTATGTGATTTGTGTATTCTGCTGCTTATTTCCATGGTTTTTGTCTTCTTATTTACTTCCAATCTGTTTATTCTGACAATTTCACTATCAGATGTTGTCGACCAATGTTAGTACAACTTAAAAGGACTACATCATCCACATAGAGCAAGTTCGAAATGGATAAGTCACCGATCTTTGGAGGGGGAGCATGTACCTCGTCTAATATGGAGGACAGATCCAATACAAAGAGGTTAAATAGGTAAGGCGCAAGCATGCAGCCTTGTTGTAGACCGCGTTCGGTCCCAATTTTCCTTGATAGGAAGGAGCTGTCCACAGTTTTCACTCTAACCCATGTATCTGTGTATAGCCTCTGTATTGCTTTCAATAACTTTGCTGGAATACCCCAGAAGATAAATTTTGCCCATAACTGGCTGCACTGTACCGAATCGAAAGCGGATTTAAAATCTACGAAACATAAGTACAAGGGTTGTTTTTTCTGTTTACATTTATCGATAATGGTGGTAAGTGATAGAAAGTTTACAGCTGTTCCTGGCCCTTTAATAAAGCCTGTCTGATTAACTGGGATAAGGTTATTTCCTTCAGCCCAGGCTTGGAGATCTCCCAAAAGAGAGCCAGCATAGTATTTTGATTCTGAGTCGGTTAGAGTAATTAGGTGATAGTTCTCAGGGGTTCGTGCGGTTGTTGCCCTTAAAGATCAGGTGAATAATGCCCCCCTTCCAGGAGTTTGGAATAATTTCGTGCTCCAGCGCATCATTATAAACCGCTACAAGCCTCTCTGCCCAAAAACCTGAGTTTGTTTTATATAAGGCATCTGGGACCCCGTTTGGGGCAGATGCCCCGCCCTGCCTGCTGTTATCGATCAGTTTGGTAATCTGAGCAATGGAGAACATTTGTTCATTTTCTTCGTTAGACCTCTGGCGGGTTAGCTTATCACCAGTTTGCTGGCCGTGAGTCCCTAATGGCCTCCCGGTACAGAGCACCACTTCGTGACAGTTTTTATCTTGGTTAAAATATTGGGTTAAAAAGTCAAACCAAGATGATTCGGAAATATCAGAACTGGTCTGGATTGTGGGGGCTTTGTTTAGGTTATTTACCATTGTCCAGAATGCCTGAGAGCTCCTTTGTTCCCTTAAAAATAGGGCCATTGCCCAGAAGTCCTGCTTGTTCCTTACTTTTCCCTCCCACATCTGTCTCTGATATAAGCTATTTATAGTCTTTAAATCTGTATGTATACAGGGGTCGAATGGGTGCTTTTTTGCCAGTCTTAATAGTCTATTCCTCTTTTTCCTTAGTTGCGAAGTAACAGCTGCTGTTTTTATTCATTCTCAGTTTTTTATGTTTTCTCGAATATAATACTGGTAAGGTTTATGGGAAGTGTCAGAGAAAAACGTGGTTGCAAACTCCTCTAGTAATACTGACCATAAATTATTGGATCATCAATCGGATCACATATGAGTTTATTAAATAGTGCCTCTGAGTTTTTTCCAATAATTTCAATTGAATCTCCGCACCATCGACGTTTCTTATAATTGGTTGAGGCAAGGTTCCTGGAAGAGGTTGCAGCTAGTTTGTGCTTTGGATAACTATGACTGATCTCAATACTTTGGAGCCCATGGTCACTTAGCTCAGTCATTACAATAGAATATGAGGAGACTAAGGTTACAAACGGCAATGTAACCAGTGCATAATTAATTAGGGATTGCTTTCCAAAGGCGTAATAGGTGACCGCAGGAGGAGTATCCTGTTGATACCTACCATTCAGAATTCTAAGATCAAGCGCCTCTAGATTCTTAACAGAGATGGCCACCTTGACATCTGTAGTGCCGCTCCCTATGTTCTCTAAAGATTGCTGTGGGACTGACCATTGAAAGTCCTGCTGCACAATCTGTTTCTTTCTTTCATAAGGTTGCAATAATTTCATATTAAAATCCCCTGCATTTAATAGCTCCAGGGTATCTGGGTCTTGGAGTCCGGCTAAAATTACATCAACAAGTTTGGAGGACAGACATTTCTTAGAGTGGGTATCAGGATGTACATAGATGTTTATTATCAGAAGGGATCTCCCTATCGTTTTATGCCAGTTTGACACTCTTAGTACCAACATTTCTGCATGTTCTTCTTTTAGCTGTGTGCAGGTTACTTTCAACCCAGCTGCAATAAAAGGCACCAAACCTCTCTTTGGTCGCCTAAAATTATTCACCTTGTTGATTGGGAAGAAAAAGCCCAGATAGCCATCAATTGTGAATGGTTTTAGTGCCCAGGTCTCCTGAAGCAACACAATTTGAAAGTCTTTTAGTTTTTGCGTTGATTGTTAGCACTAATCCCGTTTATTTTCCAGGAACAGATGTTTAGTAAATTACAAAGATGTGGCACTTTGGAAGAATTTAATAAGGTGTGATATTGTCAGGGGCTGCCACCGTTATGAAGAGCAGCTGAGAGCCATCCTAAACTTAATTGGCCAGATCCCCGCCTCTTGTCCAGTGTATAGCTTAGTGGGTGGTAGATGGACGGTGTGGAATTTCCAATTGCAGTTTATAAAATTGAATAGGGTTTTTGAACTTTGTTTTTTAAAGTGAGTTCTGCTGTCCGATTACCTGAATCCAAGGGTTCAGGATAACCAATCTGTTGGGGGATTTTTAGGTCAATTCCCCAATTGTGGAAAATATTTTCCTCCTTAAAGACAGTGTTGGCAACAAGTGATGAAGACCAAGTCACCAGTGTGGATTCTCAGGTGGAGCTGTTTGCTGACTCTGCTGTGACTACAAATTCAATTTAATCAATATATACCGGTTGGATATTCTCTAATGGTGGTATTGCTCACAAAAGTGCCAATATATTCCCACGATTTAATATATCTTGTAGGCCCATAGTCTGGTCTTTTGGAGAGAAGACTATCTTATTTCCACTTTCATGCAGATCTTGACGAAAACCCTCCAATATTGAATCCTGACTAGCTTCACACGCTTGACCGTGCTGGTCATTTCTGGTAGTGAGTGGAAACCTTTCTATACTGTTCGATGGCTGGTATTCTCAACCCAGACCTTTGTCTGAGCTAGTTATCATGATCTGCTCTGTAGTAGGCCTTCCCTGGGGCTCAAACACAAAGGGGGGCGTTATTCTACCTACTGGCCCACTTCCTCTATTTACAATGGCATCTATTGTAGAAGCTACTGCTACAGAACCATTTCAAAAACCTTCCATTTAAGATTCCCTCTTTGCCCCTCTTCTAACCTAATTTCGGAGTCAGACTCTTGATTTTGGTCTTTACCCCCAGGTCTTGGGGCGCTTGCACTTTCATTTACCCATAGCCTATGGTTTTCAAAATAGGTACGGCCCCTGCCTCCTCTAATCGTGGAGTATACTCAATAGAGACTGGGGATGATGTCCCCCTTTATGAGTGTTAAATAACAGGTACATCTTAGCCTCTGAAGTACTGCTCTGGTTATTTATATCTTTTTCGATTATTTTTTTCCCTTTCTCAAATTAGATACTTGTGGAAACTGGTATATTTATCATGGCGTCATCGGTAGCACCCTGGACACCCTTCAACGTTTTCCTAGCTTACCTTTGTTTTTTCCTTTGCCTTTTGGTTGCCGGTAACTTTAATTCATTTGGGGTTTGGGACTTTAAAACCATGGGGGAAGGTGAGGAAAGGTACGGTAGGGTCTGACTAAGTGATCCTTCCCGGGATTCTGATATTTCTTTTGCTAGTACCTTTGTGATACCTTTGTTTCCTGGGCTTAGGTTCACCTCCACTACATCTTACTCTATTATATCCACTCTCTCCCTTCCACCAGTTGCCTACCCCTCTGTTCCCCCACAATCAACCCTATTTCATCATCTTTTCTTCCCAAAGTAATAAGCTTGGCTTTGAAATCGGGCATCAGAGTGCTTACGACCTCTGGTAGAGCAGCTAATTTGCTAATTATTGGGGCACAGGTACGGTCATGCTCTGTTGTTTCCGCATAGTTCTTAGCTTGTTTAATCAGAGTATTTAGATCTGCCAATTTTTTATCAATCCCTGAAACAGATTGCGCCTTTATATTTAGCAGGTCCACCTGCACGTCCATTTTTGTAGATTGATAAGACAAGGCATCCAGGGTTAGTTGTGAGGTTTTGAAGAAGAAGTCCCACACTTTATCACTATGGCTTTCCTCGTTGAGATAGTCTTGTTTTGGAGCTTCCGTTGGGTCGCTCTCTATTGATCTTGTCACTTTGAGGTTATCTGGTTATTACACGTGCTGATCTGCGCTACAAGTGGCATGTTTTCTCGCACAGATGGAGAACTAGTTCTAAGATCGGTGAGTAGACATTTACCTAAGCCATGCTGGGTGCCTTTCTGACAGTCATTGACTTGAATCCTGCTGCCTGCACTGTGGTTTAGGTCCCCAGTTTCCAAAGAATGGGGGGCAATGGGCTGTTGCTTTTCCCAAGCTCTTTCACAATCCCTCATTTTAGAATTTTCCATGGCCATTGCCTTCTTGATGATAACATTCACCTCGAGGAGGATCAGGTCTCTTCTCTTCAAGGAGTTTTTAGAACTGTTAAGAGATGGAGATGGAGGAGGAGACTGTGATCTCAAAGTGAGTAGGTCCAAATCAATAATTGATCCCCAAACGTTTCCTTTTCCAACTGGTGTTCTAAGGGAGATACCCAGGGGGTGTTTCGCCCCCTCCTCGTCTACGTCCGATTGAATGTGATCCCCTTGTTGATAATCCAAATTGCACCTAGTTGAGTCATTTATATTTGGAGAGATAGGCATATGGAGTTGCCCTCGGGTTTTGAAAAACTAAAAAATGGAAGATTTTCCTTGGATACTTGTTGACTCCCCTTGAGCCACATCTGAGCCAACGTTCTCCCCCTTTCCATATTCAAAGGTACCTTTGCTTTTTATTGGGGAGATGGGATGAGGAAGGGCTCTTTGATCCTTGGTGGAGGAAAAAGAGCTTCCACTGGGTCTGCCAAAAGTCAAATTCATGTGGCATCTTTACTTCCTTCAGAAACATATGGGCAAGAGGAGAAATCAAGGTCGGCCACTCTTCCACAGCCTTTTTTGATTCCTTGGAGTGCACAGTTTGCAAATGGGAGGTTTTGGGTTTCCTCTTACTTCCAGGGAAGATGCCCTCAAGCGCATTCTCCCAAGTGAGCAATACATAACTCTTACACTGTAATTTCCTTCGATAGCAACAGCTTTTACGGACTTGTGGAGATTCTAGGTATACTAGAATGACCATCACACCTCAACAGCCAAGGGGCACGAGCACGCAAGGATCTGTTAGTTGAGGGGGGGATGGAGGGAATAAAAGAGGAATTTATTGTTGTTGTTTCCTATCACTTTCCGGTTGCAAGCTGCACCCCTGAACAAGGACTGCTTCCATAATCCACTAGACACAGATCAACACATCAGTTGCACTGAGATTCACAGGGGGTTACTGCTGTGTCTGCCTCACAGATCACTCTGGTTGAGGTGGCAGGGGAGCACACAGGGTGTTGCTTGCCGCACCAGGACCTAGCCTGGCTTCTTCCACGCCTCTCCAACTCTACCCTAGTGCCCTGGCTCTAACGCCACAGCCATGCTCACTGCACTCCCTTATTTTACAGTGGGTCTACAGTGTGCTCTATCTGTCCTTGCAACGCAAGTCGCTGTTGTTGATCGGGCCAAACAGCCAATCTGTGAGCACCTTCTTCTGATATTCTTGTGGCCCGTATACACTCTTACATCGCCTTGCAGCGTTGGATCGTTAATTGATCTCTCCCCTTCTCATTTTGCTCCTCCTGCGCTGCGCTGAGTCCACAAGTTGCCGAAGTACCAAATGTGTTAGTGATGCAGTGTTGGTACAGAAGCAGTACAAAGTCATGCGGGGTGTAGAAGACGCAAAAGCAAGACAGGAGATTTTGTTAAGGCAAAGGATGGGGCCTCAAAGATAAGGTTGGGAATGTGCAGTGGTGGTGAAGTGATGATAATAATGAGCTGCACAGGATAAATTTCTTCCTCCACACTACACCCTCAACCATGCACCTCCACCCAGCCAGTTTGCCACCACCAGAGAATGAGGGGTGGAGGGAGGTGACGAGGAGCCAAGGGCATCTTCGGGATCGTATTCCAGGTCAGATCAGTTCAGCTCCAGTCAGTCAAGACCGGTAAGGGGTCACAAGGGTCATGGGTCGCAAACCCACTGCTTACCCCCAACCTGACCACTTTCTGTTATCTTTTGCTACCCTGCCTCCTTGGCACCTTACAGCACTGCCTCCTATCCATTATGCTGCAGTTCTTTGACACCACCACGGCCCTGAACACTCCTCTCGTCGGCTGGAGTGGGCTTCAGCTGTGGCGTCCTCCGGCTCCCTTCTCAGTCCGGTGCTGCCCGCAGTTCTGTGGCAAGAGCGGTCCTTTGCGGCCCACCCTCACAGCGGCCTTCTTTGCCGCCCGGCACTCGCAGCACCCGCAGCTCCCCAGCTCCACTGCACGGAGTCCTCAGTGGCCCACCTTCACAGCAGTCTTCTTTGCCTTCTGTGCCGCCTGGCATTTGCAGCGCCCGCAGCTCCGCAACTCCACTGCACGGCACAGCAAGACCGCTCCCCTGGAAACACTCCTCTTGTCACTGGAAGCAGAAACCAGTCAGCAGCCAAGGAAGAATGAGCTGGTGTGCACAGAAGGAGCTGCTGGTGAAGTCGCTGATCCCCCGAATTCTCCACCGACAACTCCGGCCTGCAACACTGTCATCAAGCTGCCATAGAACAACAAAGTGCATTATTGTGGAGAAGTGTGATAGATCAGGGCCGTCTGCGCATTTGGCTCTTATGTCAGGTGATCACAGCCTCCCACTGACCGCTGGAGGGCCTGGTGCCTTTCTTCCCACAGGCCTCTACTCCTAGTGCCAGACAAGCAAATTAGTTGTAGTAGGTACTAATCGCCAGGGAAGTCGGGGAAAGGTGCACAAACGCCGTATCCTGGACTGCCCTGTCACTCCCAAGCAGGGCTTTACCTTGGGCAGGTCCTGTTTAGTCCTCAGACCCCACAGTAATTAATACAGTCTTTGTAATTGATTCCCATTGTGCTGTATATTCAATGCCTTAAATGGCTGGACATTAAAACTATGAACTGACTTTGTTTGAAACAAGGAAACTTCACAGTTTTCCAACATAGCCGCAAATTCACTCAACGAACTCGCACACTGAAATAGCTAAACAATGTGTGAGAAAACATACAATTAATGCAAGTTTCTTTTCAAGTGTGCAATTCATTTAATAGGAGCTGTATAATGTACTTTCTTGAAAATATATTTTAAATGAGTTATTTTTGCAAAGTAGAAAAAAACTTACAAACAACAAATAGGCATGAACCATTTACGACGTAGTATCAATTAGGGGGGCTCAAGAAATTGCAGAGATATTACAATCATTCACTACAAATCCACTGTCAGCGCGTGCCCGACAATATCCATAGTCCAGTCTTTCCAGATACAGTGTGTATCTTCATTTCATTTGCCAATCCCTGGCAAGGGAAATACCTTAGGTGTGCAGTGCTCCATCATCGTTCCCACCGGACACCTGAATCACGAAAACATCCCACTTATTTGTCCTGTGCCGTTCATTGGTTCCCCCTTATTGACTGGGACAGTGCCCCAATTTCAGCTCCCACCCATTTTTGCAACTCCATTTCCCATTCTTATAGTGATGGAGCTCCCACACATTTCCCACACAGTGTTATTAGCTTTTTGCTTCCCCCATCCTGATTCTAGAGCAGGCATTCGATACAGTGGGAAACATTATGTAGAGCCTACTGGTTGTCAAATATCTGCAATGCAAAATATGAAATTGTAGGAACCTGAATCTAGCATTTCGTGCCGCTTCTCACGAGTATGCTCTTACATCGCTCCATTCTGTGTCTAAAATAATGCCATCCACGTCTGCCCACCTATCTCACTCTATAAACAGACACTGATTAAAAGTGATAGTGTTGAAACATGAACTTGGATACATTATTGGCTTGCCCTCCCCAACAACAATGAATGAAGAGGCAAGTCAGTAGTCATGTCAACCCTAAACATGGCCTAGATTCTTATTGCGTAGATGAAGCAACATTATAGTCTAATAAATCAAACATAAAAAGTGCAAGCCCTGAAATCTAGTATTTAAAAGTGCTTCAAAGGTGATAATAAAGAAAAGGTAAGCTTGGTGATATAAAATACTTGCATATATATATAAGTATAAGATCACACAGTTTGGACAAGCAGGGAAACTGGTATTGATTCCATGTTATGTGGTTTCAAATTTTGAAATTCAACAACCAGATGCATATCTGTTCCGTGTTTTATCTTCCTCTACTGTTTACAACAAAGGTCACTGTTTTGCCTTTTACTTTTGGTGCATGGCGAGAAAAAATGACACAAACATAGCAAACCAGACTCAGGGCCCCCAGACCCATCTACCAAGCCAAGAATGCATTTATTTTGGGTGTGTGACACCACAAACACCCCTTTGAAACTATGCCCATGAAGATGAACACTTTGAGAAAGGATTCTCACAAGTGATGGGTGCCAGGGAAGAAGTAGCACATAGATACTGTAAAGGGGTAAGGTCAGCTCGGCTCGGACAATCCAATCTGAGATTCTGCTATAACCATACCTCTCAGTAACCAATGATTAGGGAGTGACAAGGGATGTTAATTTAAGCTTCAAAGTGTGTAGCCTACAGCTTTAAAAAATTCAAAATAGCAGAGCCAGGAGATATAGAAATATTCCTAATGATTCAATGGAAAGGACGGAAGAGGCATATTGTTTACAATTAATTGGGCTTAAAACCTACCCACAGCATAGCATTAGTTGTTTTCATTGTCACTCTCATTTACAATTGTATCTTTTGCTTAGCTCCTTTAGGCTTCCCTTATTTTCTTGATTTCTCTTCTCTCTGGAGTATGGACCAAGTACCTGTGTTTTACCTCATCTTTGTTATTTTTTCATCTTTTTGCAACAGACTATTTTTTAAAATTTTATTAGCATTTCGGTATTATTCCTGAATGTGCAAACTGCTTTACTTCGCTTAACCAGCCATACAGCTTCTTTTCTATGTTGCTTTCTCCCTATCTGCCATCTCTGTTGACTCTTTAGTTACACCCACAACACCCACAACTGTACTACTCTATGCCACACTACTCTATGCAACTCCTCTCTATGCCACTCCACTCCATATAATCCTACACCACTCCACTGTCTGCCACTCTACTTTTTTGAGCCACTCTACTCTACACTATTGCACTCTATGCCACTCCACTCAACTCTATACCACTCTACTCCACTCCATGCAATTCTATTCCACTCCATGCCACTGCACACTAAGCCACTCTATGCCACCATACTCTACACCACTCCACTCTAATCCACACCACTCTAGTGTATGCCACTCCAATCTGCACCACTCCATTCTACTCCACACAATTCCACTCTGCTCTGTCACTGTACTCCACTCCACCCCAACCCACTCTACTATACCTCATCACTCCACTCTATGCCACTTAATTCCATGCTACTCTACTCAACTCTATGCCACTCCATTCCACTCTATGCCACTCTACTCCACTCTAATCCACTTTTCCCTATGCTACTCCACTCCACACAATGCCACTCCATGGCACTCAATGCCACTCCACTGTACACGTCTGTGCAGCTCATCTCTATTCTGTTCTGTGCCACTCTACTCTATGCCACTCCACTCTGTGCTATTCCATGCCACTCTAATCCACTCCATCCCACTTCATGCCACTCTACTCTGTGTCAGTGTATGCCACTCTGCTTCAATCCTCTCTACTCTATGCCACTCTACACCACTTCACTCTACTCTACACCACTCTACTCTACCGCACTCCACTCGGCGGCACTCCATTGTATGCCACTTCACTCAGTGCCTCACCACTCGATGTCTGTCCATTCCTTGCAAGTCTATGACACTCTACTCTATGCCACTGTTCTCCGAGCCAGTCTATTTCATGCAACTCCACTCTAAACCACTCTACTGTACTCCACTCCACTCTATGACATTCTACTCCATGGGACTCTACTTTAAGCCACTCTTCTCTACACCAGTCCACACTACTCTGTTACACCCCATGTTACCATACACCACTCTACAACATGCCACTCTACACCACTCCACTCTATTCCACCCCACTTTGTGCCACTCTTGTCTACGCCACTGTACTCTGGGGCATTGTACTATATACCACTTTGTCACTCTACTCTATGTCACTCCATACCACTCTACGCCACTCTACACCACTCATCTCTATGCTACTCCGCTGTAGGCCACTCTACTCTAAACCACTCTACTCTATGCCATTCTCATCTAAGCTACTCTATGCAACACTACTCCACCCCACTTCACTCTATCCACTCTTTTCAATGCTAATCTACAATACACCATTCCACTTTATGCCACTGTACTCTACTCTACTCCACTACACACCACTCTATGCCACTACACTCCATGCTCCTCTACTCCACACTGCTCTACTCTACTGCACATCACTCTTTGCAACCTCATTTTATGCCACTCTACTGCGTGCAGCTCTACTCTGTCACTCTATTTTATTCCACTCTATGCCACTCCTTTCCACACTTAATTCCACGCAAAGTCACTCTATGCGACTCCACACCACTCCACTTCAAGTCACTGTATTCAATGCCACTCTACTTCACACTACTCTACACTAGTCAACTCCATTCGACACCTCTCTACTCTACATCACTCTGCACTACTCCTCACTACACCACTTCACTCTACGCCACTCCACTCAACTCTGATCAACGCTACTCTACACAGCTCTGTTCTACTCCATTCTACTTCACGTGACTCTACTCCACCTCACTCTATCCCACTCTACTCTAAATCATTCTAGGCCACTCAACTCTACACCACTCCACTCTATGTTTCAGCACCCTGAATTCCTATTTTGATAGGAGTGGTAACATTGGAAAAGGAAGATGACACATAGTAGATCCTTGCTTTAACCTCAAACAAGAGGGAGATCACCTAGCAGGAATCCACCCATCAGACTCCAAGGAAGGTGGGGAGTGGCTCTTGTGCATGTGCAAGTGCTTTCCCAGGAAAAATATATCTTCCTTTTCTGCCCTCGTGGTTGATTATTGTGGGTGTCAATATAATCTATGCATGGTTCCTGGTTTGATCCATTCCTGACTAGGCCCTCCCATACAAGCTATGTACTAGCTTTATCAGGAGAACTATGCGAATGCTGGGTGGTAGTAATTTTGTGGAGCCTTGCAGATTGCAGCTCTTTTTTTCACATAATATTTTTGGGCCAAGTTTGAGGTTTGCAAACATTATAGGTAGGAAAAGGTAGCTGGATCCACACAATCCGCAATCTACACCACCCTAAATGCCATAGACTGTCTAGTTTTCAGAAACGCCTGGGTTTGGTTGGTTTTCCCAAGCTTGTGGGCGAGTCCAGCCCCATAATCCATATCTACCCACATTGCAGAAAGGTTCAATTTTGACTAGGAAAATTTAGAGCTTGATTTAGACTATGGTTATAAATGTTTTTATTTTTCCCTGTACTTTACCATGCAGAGAACCTGACTCCGACTGTGGAGTTTCCCCATTGTAATGTGTAAAATTGTTTAAAAAAATCTATTTATCTCAAAAATAAATATTAAAAATATTTCTGTGTTAAATATTAATGCAAATTTGTTTTATGTATTTACTTTAAATGTAGTACACAATAATAAAATTCAACAGCTCTATTAAATACATAATTTTGAATTACAAATGTAATAACAGAAATATATTACATTAAATTAATATTTTTTTTATTTTAAGTTAAAATATACATTTCCACCTAAAGAAAAACACACATACATTTTCATAGTTTAATACCATTAATTCATATTTATTTATATTTTTAACTATTTTAAATAATTTAATTTAATTTAACGTAGGTTCCAATAGGGTTTTATTTGAATTTCTTACTGCCAGTGGTGCATTACTAATGGTTAGCCATGTGTAGTGCTGGACTTAATACATTTTTTCATGTTAGCAGTAAATTACACTCATAGGGCCTGATTCACAAACTGCACTTTGTAGTATGTTTTTGTAGTAGTGCAAAACATACTACAACTTGCAATTAAGAAACTACCTGCAGAGTTTTACGCCTCCCCATTACCCATACTTATATGTGCAGATTTCTCCACTCTGACTGTGGAGTCTCCACATACGTAAATATAGGTTTCAGTAGTAAATGTCGGAGGGACACAAGAGACTGGATTTAAGGAGGGGCAGATTTACTAGAAACGGGGATGGAATCAGAGCGAAGTAAGAGGGGTTAAGGGCGGTCAGGGAGGGGCGTCACCCACCTAACATTGCAATACACCAATTGCAATACTCAAGGGTGGAGACATGCAATTCACACGTTTGTAGTAAGTGTATGTGGAATAAAACAATGGACAAAATATGACTTATTCTACAACCACAAAAGCATGGCCCTGAAGTAAATACCTATGTAAACCCTATAAATGGTCCATAAGTAGTAGTTAAGGCACTTAGATAAGGCTACACATATCACTGTCACCAAACATTCCGAATTAAAGAAATCACAAATTGGGTTGCAAGGGTTTTAGAGAGATTATCCACCACAATCCCTTGATAAAGACCTCTCAGATGGTCAGTCCAACACAACAATCATATGTAAGCAAACTCAGTACTCTTTATGGTTATGTATCAATATGATCACCCCACTCAATTATGAACCAATATTGACAATGATACATTGTGATCCTATAAATCATCCCTTTATTTGAAGATTATTCATGACAAAATATAAACTTGATTGTAGCTCATTCAAAAATCAGAAGCTCACATTTTGCTCCATCCAAATTTCTAGTCAACATCATTAGGTATTGTCAATATTTCATCACAGTTGTCATTGGAGGTGTGTTTACTTTTGCAGGTAACCTTATGTCTGAATATGGCCTTCAGATTCTTCTATGTGTTTATTCATGTTTCCACACTTCTTAGTTAAAACAATAAGAAGACTCAATCCTCTCTTTGTCCCAGGAATAGCCTTGAGAAAATCCAAAGATTGAACGAAACTTATGTCAGCTGATTCATCTGTATCTCATTGTTATCAGAACAATCATATTTTGCTATTGGCTGAATCATCTGTATCGGAACAATTATTATTTTAATGTTCAATGTACTAGGAGGACGTAAATACATCAATTGATTATGTCATATAATTTCTGAACTTTGTGAGTGACAAAGGAACATTCATAGATTGAAAATCTCCTAGAATGCTGATGACATTGGTTTCTGATAGTGCGCTAGTCTTACACATCTCTGTATGTTTACATGCATTTTGAGTGTTCGCCTGGGAGTTCTGTAAAAAAACTCTAATACATAGTTTGCATTTGAACTAAAGCAGGGAGAAAGAAAACTACCTAATAAATTCAGATCAGCGACAATAGTGAATCAAACAGCAAGTAAATTGGAGGCTGAGCAAACTGCCAAGAAAAAGCAGTGGGTGTTCCTCCATAAATCTTGCTTCTCAAGGACCTTGAGTGAATTTTGGAGATGGGTTAATAGAATTTTCACCACTTGTAATTCTCTTGCATATGGTTATATAATTCCCACTGATTGGGATTATGTAAAATCCTTACCTGGAATAAAATATGTCTATTCAATGAAGAAGCCTTCATATTGGATATTGAACACTTTACATTTACTAGAACCGATAGATCAAAGAAGCAACTAAAACAGGAACATTATTGTACTTTACGGTGGAACAATCATGAACGGTTGCTCAGATTAACAAATAAAAGAAGAAATGATGCAGCACCTAGACCAAATGGGATGCTGGCAGTTGCCTGTAAACAAATCCAACATGCTGGCTGGATACATTGGTAAGGGCCTTGGAGGGCTGCTATAGTTCATCAACAGTTCCTGAATCATGACTGTCAAGAATAATGTAGGTACTCAATTCACAAAAAGTAAACATGAAAATTCCACCTAATTTAGACTTGTAGCTCTTCTGAAGATAGATGTCAAATAATGTGCCGTACTGCAGCAAAACATTACATAATATCTGAGTTCTAAACAGAGTTCAGGGAAAATGTGGAACGACTGATAACAATTGTGGCAATAGCATTAGTTGTTCATAAAACAATTAGAAAGTTCAAATCCCTATATGGATTTTTCATTGACTTTAGAAAGGGCTTCATCTGTATTCTCAGAAGGTTACTCTGGTCAAAACTGAATCAGTATGGTATCCCAGACAAAAGTTTTAAAGAAATTATATTTCACTTTATTCCAGGAACTGGATTCAGGTGAACAGGTGGGCCGACGGAATGTCAACCATCAAAATATTCTCATCAGAGTAAAAAGCAAGGTGGCTTCTTTGTTTCTATTGTATTTAGTTTGTTTGATGCTGGCATAGAAAACACTCAAACCAAAAACCAACCCTAGAGAATGACCACCAAAGCTCAAAAGCCATCTACTGCAATTTGTAGATATCACAGTTATTTTATGCTATACCTGTGTAGTCCTACAACATACCCTTAATTATCTGAATATGTACCGCAAAGGCAACAAATTTAACATAAATCATAAGGAAGACCAAAGTGATGACTTTTTTTAAATGTAGCAGTACTAGACAAATTTGGAAATTAGGTTCTAGCTTCATCTTCACTACCATATCACATAATACCCACAGGTGGATTTCCAGGAAAATATAAACTACATCAGTACACAAGAGAGGGGAAGCCTCACAGCTGGTGAACTATTAACTTTTTAAGAGTTCAGAATCACTGTTCTCACTATATAACAAAGTGGAAAGGGATCTGCACCCAGCTTGAAATGGTGCAACCCTTGCATCATATGCCTATATTAGTAGGATACTCACCCACTAGTACCACCAGTGGTATGCTTCATCATTGCACCTAGTGTGAGAGGGTGGGCTCAACGCAGTTTGTAAGCAGAGCTCTTACTAAGACCTAAGTGCAAGTTAAAAAGCCTTCAGGATCCTAATTCTTTTTTATTAATAAGGTTCTTTAGCTGAGATAAAAACAGTGTGGTGTATGAAGGAGGTAATGACCTCTAACTTCTATAGTTCAGTGAGGTCGCCTACAAACTGTGTTCAGCCCACCCAATCCCTAGGTGCAGTAGGTGAAGATCCAGTGATGAAGCATGCCACTAATGGCTTCCCTCTCTTGTGTACTGATGGTAATATTGAAGGGAAGCTAAGGGTGGCCCCATCTCTTTGTTGCTCTCTCCGCCTTGTATTCCTAATATCAACTACACATGCACACCCTTGAACACAAAGCAGCAGGGTTAACACTTGCTAAGCTACAAAACTTTCTCGTGGGCCCATCATCACAGTCACGTTTCAAAGTAATATAATTCAAACTATCTTTGAGTTATGAACATGAAGATTTCCACATTTTAAGCTGTTGGTTAAATTGTGAGCAAACTTAAAAAACTAATGTTCAGGGTGCCAAACTCAACTAATAAAGATCACATGTGACTGGAATTTATTTTACTTGAGCAAACACTGGCATTAAATGCAGCACTGCTAAACTGTTGGTTCAAACTAAAACATGCAGACCAAGGCTCTTTTAAAGGCTTCCTTTGTCAACAATTAGATCATGAGAAAAACACCCCTTAGACACCATACTAACAGAATTCCAAATGACACATCTTAGCAGTGAACTTGCCTTATGGAACATTTGAGCAGATACAGAACAAGCAACATAACAAACTAATTGTGAGAAGCTGGAAAAGTCAGAACGTCAACCTTACTGAGATCTTGCCAGAGCTTAATTTGAGCCGGTGGTTTCCGGTGTGGGGCACCAGCACTTATTTTTAAAGGCTGGCACTTATTCTTCTGCCTCAAGCATTTCCTGTGACCAAAGACACATATGGGAAAGACGGAGGAAGAGAAAGACAGAAAAGCGTCACAAAGGGAGAAAGGAGAAAGCTGCAAGAGTAAGCTGAAGGGGCAGGGAGTGGCTGTAAATGGAGGCCTGAGATGACTTCAGGGTTACACTGCCTCAGTATTCGGTACTCGCATATTTAAATGCAGCAGCTGTGTGTTTCAGAGGAGAGCTTTCGCCAATGGCACGTTTTTATGTACAATTTAAGCACTGGATCTCGCCCTTTCGTGGGATATCAAAATTCAATTCCTATTATTGCATTCTGATATTTGATGTAGAAGAGGTGGTGCAATCACAGACACACAGAAAACAAACCATAGCCTGCTGTTTTGTAATTTTAGAAAAATATAATTTGCACATGTGCTGCTGTCTAGTTTTTACACTCAACATAAATGGTTTTTAAACTGAAATTACAGGACGCGAAGCTAAGACATTGCGATTCAGCAATTTTAATATATTTCAATGGCTCTGGGGACCCTTTTAAAGTATATTATATATGGGATTTTAAAACCCACCTTAAGTTATATGCTCTTGAAACAATTTGATCTAATTATTGAATGATTTTAATTCACCACCAATAAAAATGTTTAAGTGAATTCTAAATGTTTTCTAGTTTCAGAAAAGCTTTACAGGTTCACCTGTTTTCATCCCAACCTGAAAGAAACCACAAAAAATAGGAACACTAAACCACCAATTAAAAAATCCAAAAACGTTGGAAAATGTATTCTTACAGCTGTGCTTGTTGCTGAAAGCAGCTAAACTGTTAAGTTAACAAAGCAAACCTTTTGTTGATGTCACTTTTTAGGGAAAAAAACACCTTCTTCCATAGCACTTGTTTCCATTTTTTAAAACCCACATTTAAATGTAGTTTGGCTAATTTCTCAAATCTCTCCAGAGGAACCCACCAACCTTGCATACCTTTAAAATCCCCAAGATGTAGGAACAAAAGAGCATAAATGTGGCCTGGATACCATTTGCGGAAAAAAACAGTCATGAAGGCTTGTGCGTGAACTACCTCAAACACCTGAAAAAAGGCTCAACACCAGGGAAAGAGGACTCTAGCAGTCAAGTGACTAAACAGAAACTAGGTGCCTGTAGCAAGTAGCACTGTGGATACTGATATCGCATTGCAAGCAGTGTGGATGGACCAATTACACTTTGTGAATACAAGACAAGGGATGTGTCAATGTTTCTATCTTACATTTTTATGCAGTTTCATTCGTTCTTTCCAAGTACTATTGATAGTAACCTTGTTATTTATCCCAGAGTCTGAATGATAGGGGAAAACTGTAGTTGTTGTAGATGAATGTGAAGCTGTTCAGGTTTGCAGTATAGCTCTAACTGGATCTGACATTGCAGGAAATGTCAGTGTTGAAGATGAAGCTGTATTTTCCAGCGGAATAATTGAGTCAGTAAACGTAGGCACAAACAGCAGTCTAACTCGCAACATGGTGGACATATTTCATCAATATATAAAAGCACCTCAGGAACATCCTCTAAGGTCTTCATATTTCTTGCTGCATACAGTCCAGAGCTACTCGTATACCCCTGTGGCACTCATATCCATATGCAGTGAAAACCAATGAATGAAAAAGTGACTAGGCAATGGGATTCAGTCACTATAGTTTGGCTAAAGAAACCATTAGATATAACTAACTTTTAAAAATATGTTTCTGACTACATTAATGATTAATCCAGTACTGTAATCATTTTGTACAGCATGTGTGTGTGTTTGTGCATTTAAACGTCTATATTCTGAAATTATTCTTTAGGAATTATTAGACTTTAATACCAGAGAAAGAAGAGTGTTCATGGTGGAATGATAAGGCAGTATATTCGCCATGATGGGTCCTTCATTAGGACGGAGGAGTGTTCAACCCTCACCCCCACCCCCTTGCTGCAAAATCATCAAAGGTGAAAAATAAAATGCTGGAGCAGTGAAAAATAAACTGGTAATAAATGTACTTTATTACTATTTTCTTTTTCACAGTTCGAGCTGAGTCAGTGTCAGGATGGGGTGTACAATTGCTGCCGATTGACACCACTGTAAGAGTGGTTCCACCTCCAGTTTACAGTGCATTTGTCACTTTGCCAGGCTGGCTTGCGATGGCCAGCTCAACATGTGTATTTTAAACCTCTCCAACCAAAGCTGTGCTAGACAGCTAGGTAGAGAGCCTGCACAGGCCCCTAGTACCTCAAGAAGCATCGAACCATCCCTCTGCCACCAATCATGGTACTTCTCTCATGATGCTTAACATTATTAACAGCATGAGAGCATTCTCTGGATTGGGTATGGGATTTGGATCTGAGACCATGCACTTGGACAGACCGGATGCACACAGAGGATGGAGGAGGCAAGCCAGTAGGTAAATACACATTTTATTCTTAACTTTATGATCCACTGACAAGCACTATGAGAAACTCGCACTGCCTTCAGCCTCAACTCTGTGGGTCTCAGTCATGGCCATTATAAACACTGTTTATAATGAGCCATGACTGAGAGCTTAGGTGTTGACCCTAAAGGTATTGCTGGCTTCTCACAGTGCCTGTTAGTGAGTCAAAAAATGTATTTGCTTGCCCCCTACTTTTTCATGACACCAGCAGCCACTGGTTATAACTTAATACTGTAGCTGGCCCAAAATATCTTCAATGTAGCACATATCTTCTAGCGTCAGAGGATACTACGCCTGTATTTGGTTCTCACTCTTTAAGATAATCATGTGGAAGAGATTCTTTATCCCATCCCACTTGCTATACAACACTGGAGCCTGCTTCGAAGCCCATTTCATGTATATGTTTCCCAGAGTTCTTCAGGTATTAATGAGGAAAATCCCTATATTATTACCTCCTCACCTCAAGCATCTGGAGGTGCATCCCTTACAAACATGGAAGGCCGGTGATCCTTTGTTAGAATGATATCTAACAACGTCAGCGTTGCTGGTACTTACCCTGCAATCTCCTAGTGAAATCATCAACAATTTTTCCCCATTGGTCATATGGACCTTTGCTGGTTGACTTGAAGCACCGTAAAGGAGAAGTCGTCAGTAATACATTTCAAACTTGTGAAGCCAATGTGAATCCACAATAAGGGTCGGTAATCACCAATTGTAGATGAAGGTTTTTAATTTGGATTTCGAATCAATCCAGTATATAAGTAGACCAAAAATAAGTTCAGAAAATACAGCATTACAGCAGGTAAGCTGAAATATCTCAGTAGAGTCAGTCATAGTAAGATAATATATTGAATAATGATTGCCACTATAATAAAGAAACAGATTAAAACAGACAGAAGTTCCATAAATAAACATCCCTTCTTTCTTTTAAAAATAAGTGAGTTTTTGGATTATCTATCAAAACTCTCTTTTTAGGGAGCATAGAAGGTGTCAACATAATCAGACTCCAGTAGAAGTCTTGGAATAAGGAAATAAGCGTATAACATCAGACTTGCAAAGGTGAGGAGAGAGGTCTGTACCGCTCAATGTGTAAAGGGAATCATCCTGCCCCCCAATTGTGAGAAAATAAATTAATAATAACAGGAGATTCATAAACATCCTTATCTCCTTTCACATAACCGGGAACCAAAGCTTTACTCCAGTGAGCAACTGCAACATCCCTTCAGTTTCCGATCGCATTGAATTTAGAAAGCAGTGCTCAACATTGAGCATATCTCTATCTTGGTATATGATGAACAGAAGATTTATTTCGACCATTAACCCTCTACTTTTATTGCCAAGTTCTTCCCACTAGACCTCACTATCAGCAAGTTTAACAAACAATAGGACTTTCTCTAGCTAACAGGAATCATGATAATGCACCTGCAAGGAGAGAATATTCTGAAAGGGCAAAATGCATTTCAATTGAGGTGTCTTGTCAGACTAAGTTAGCTAAATAGTTAAAATAAACATTTAATACGAGTATACATACACATGAGTAATATCGAGAATAAATGCAAACATAAGTAAAAGAGTACATGGACATTAGCGTACATGTGTATACATTTCTAATCTCTGTGCTGATTACATATCATTAATATATTTAAAGGCTTCACGTAAAGTTAAGGCACACAAAAATATAATGTCAATTATGAATATATATTGCATAATTTTGGCATATGAGAGAGGAGCCTAAATTGCACTACTACGCCATACTAGACACATATTCCCAATGCAGGTGGCCAATAAGCTTCACATGTTCTGGACCTGTAGGGGACTACAGAAATTTCTGGGAAATTTTACGCTTACACATTAGACAAGTAATGAGTCACTCGGAGGCCTCCATTGCACAACTCTGCCTCCTACACCTAAATCCCCACTCTAAAACTGAAAAAGGTTATGACAAGATTTATTTATTTGGCTTTTGTTTTTGGCCAAACAGGCAGTAGTGAAGAAGAGAAAATCACATATGCTTCATCTGGTCGCAAAATGGAGAGGGGAGATGATCAGACTTGTACAGGCAGAGCACAAGGCTTTCTCTGCAGGGAATGAAAGCAGGGCCTGTGAAAGAGCCCCCTGGCAGTCTACTAGGATGTGACCCTCCAGGACTTTATAGAACATGCCAAGGTGGATGCCATACGTCCCTAGACACTCCGCATATAAAAATATAGGACTATCTTATCTTTTTATGTGCAGAGACTCCACACTCTAAAGATACGTCTTGCAAATGCCTTTGTGAATAGCACACAATCATAATCATACACAAAAGTGTAAGTTTACCTTAGTGAATCATGCCCCTAGTTTAGATTGCTCAATGGGTCCCCTGACACATTCGGAGATCCTTGAGGTAAGATATCATTTTCTTTACCCATTCTACGACCTATGGCTTACCTGTCTGTCCCTCTTTTATGTCCTTGATATTTCCTATACATCAGCGTTCATCGAAATACAATTGTTAGGAGTAGGTTCTGACTGGAAAGATACATGGCTTTGCACATAAGTGATGATTCTGCAAAGAGTAGGGGGAGGAGTTTTTAAATTCGCTAAAAATATTTTTCTTCTAATCCTGATTGCAATATACCTTTCGGTACTCCTTATACTCTGGTGCCAATACTCTCAGTCACAAGTTACCAGAAGATGTGTGATATTTTGATAAATTGTGATATTTTGCTTGCCCAGATGCATTCCTTTTATTTCAGGTATTTTCCTTGCAATCAGTGAGATGCTTACAGAAAGATGTACTGTTATTTGAAAACTTCAATAAAATATATTTAAAATAAAGCTTTCAGAGCAGGAACAGTTGTCCCGGGCCCTCCATGCCCCCATGGGTCATTTTAGTGTCACCCTCTGCACTTTGTAGCTTATTTCAACATTTTGGCCAGTGCTGAATTTTGGGGTCCAGTTCAGCCCTGCTGAAATTGTACATTTTCTATATTCTTGGGCCTTCAACTGGCAGTTCTTTCTGCAATAAAAATGTCACTTTGACCACCCAGATTATACAGCACAAGGTTAATAAGAGTGATTAATAAGAGTGATTACCCTACACTAACCTTTCGTAAAAACAATATTAAATGCTGTCAGTTCAAGTAAATAACTTTAAAATGTATATATGTGCTCTCAGTGCCTTTGGTTAGGAGGACACCTTCTTAATCGTGCCTCTCATTTTAACAATGCTGTAAAGCCATAAACAAATGCTGTAAAACCATAAACAAATGTTTGCCTTAGGAATTCCCTGGCATTTTGGGTTCTCCACTGGCTGCAGTATAAGGGGATGTCTGCCAATCAAACTCTAAGAGAATTCCTAGTGGCAGGAAAGAACTGCTAAAAGAGGCTTATATTTTTGTATTCAAAAGATGTTAAAGGTATCAGTTGTCACATACATGGCACATGGAATGTGCAAATTGTTCTTGAATGGTTGAATGTATACCTAATCTTGCCAATCAGTGGTTAACTTTGAAAAGAATTAAGGAACTGGGAGGCCAGAAAGAACTACCACAAGTGCTTGCTCAGATTGATTCCTTTTAAAAGTTAGGCAACTTTATTTCTGTTGCAGAATGACCATCAGCCACTTCAGAAAGGTAAATTAATAACATAATATAACAAATAAAATATAGGACCAGCATGCGTGCGCCCACAGGCAAACGCATAGACGGTCTCAGATTTGAATGATTTTTTTAACGATTAAAGGCATTCTAAGATAGCCATCCTTCCATGTGCATGTTTACCTACTGATGTTACAGCAACCAGTTTTGATTTTCTTTTTTTTTTTTTAATACTTTGCTCAATGCCAAAGTAGAAATGCTTTGCAAAGTCAAACATTCTCTTCATGGACGTCAATTCACCAAAATACCGGAAGTGTCGGAACATACATGTATGTGTTTTTTACTTACCTCAGCTACCAAGGAGGTTCATATTCCAGCTAACTGTTCTCCACTTCTAAATACAATAATATTTTATAATATAATGTTATTCCCTATTACTGCAATACAAAAACTGATTAAAAACAATGAAGTGGAGCCACAAACGACGTCCATAAGGACGAGCTGTCCCTGGCACTGATTTTGCCACCCCTGAGACCAGAGGTCGCAAAGGCAGTGCCAGGGATCGCAAGGGGCAAGCTGGGGGTCGCAGCTGCGACCTCTGCAACCCCTAAATTACGTACTTCTGACCCAGGCTAAGGCAGATGAGATGGGGCTCATGTGTAGTATTGGGAAAGGAAGACCAAACCTGTAGACTTTGCAAGGAGGGGGAAAAGACAAGCTATGGGGAAAGACTATGTGGCAAAGTGAAGAGAGCTGGGAGGGAGGGATGAGGTAGAGGTTTAACACAGACCACAAGAGGAGGGTAGCTGAGAGGCTGCCTCACCTTGAGGCAGTTCACTCTGCAACGTGAGTGTGATAATGGAATAATGAACAGAAATCAGTGGCTCTCTTGCTGCAGTCTGTTTCCAACTGTCAGCAGAGTAAATTCACCCAACAGAAAAGTGTCAAACATAGAAATGCTTGCATTTATTGTTGTAGGGCTGGAGGCACTCATTTTAAAAAGTGCATCTGTTTTTCTCTTTCTCTCGCTCGCTCTCTTTCTGAAACTGCCTGACCACTCAAGAGAAGTAGAGGAATGGGAGAGGGAAACAACAAAGTGTAGGTAAAATAGCAAGGAAATGTAGAACAGTAGAGAGCGAGAGAAAGGTGAGAGACATAGAACATCTGACAGAGCTGGAGATAGGTGTTAAAGAGGCAGAGACACACGAGAAAGAAGAAACCCAAAGAGAGAGGGAGAAAGTGAGATACAGACAGTGAGAGATAGACTAGGTGAGCAGAGCCAGGTGACATTGAAAAAGGAATGAAGCAAAGACAACCGTAGACCAGAGACAAGCACAGAAAGAACAGAAAACAGGGTAAGCCAGGAAAAATAACAGCAAGTGCATAGCTACAGAAATTACAGCAGGAGCAGTGGCAAACAGTTCAGAGTTGTACAGCACCCAGGGCACATACATATTAGCTGTCTTTTAAAACTCAAGCGGAATGCAGGGGTGTAGGAAAGTACCATCTTTCTTGGCATGTTACCCACAATTTCTGTCTGTCTGTCAGAGTTTTTTGCCTGTCTCAATGGCATCCTGCTAGCCAGGACCCCAGTGCTCATAGTTTGTGGCCGATGTGGGTTGTCAGTATGCTTAACCAAGTCACTGAAGTTCTACTAACTAGAACTCAAGTGCTTATGCTCTCTACTTACCACATTTGTCACTACACTTTAGTAACTCCATATTCAAATTCTGATTGGCACACTGGACCCCCCTAATAAATCCCCAGTATATGGTACCTAGGTACCCAAGGAATTGGGGTTCCAGGAGATCCTTATAGGCTGCAGCATTTCTTTTGCCCCCCATAATGACCTCATACAAACCTTTCTTCAGGACTGCCACTGCAGCCTTAGTGAAATAGTGCACACACTATTTCACAGCCATTTTCACTGCACTAAGGTAACTTATAAGTCACCTATATGTCTAACCTTAATTTACTGAAGGCTAGGTGCAAAGTTATGGTGTGTGAGGGCAACCTTGCACTAGCAAGGGTGCCCCAGCGTTGTCCAGGGCCAATTCCCCAGACTTCGTGAGTGCGAATCATACATATATGTAACTTCAGAATGGCAACTCAGAATATGGCCATCTGAGGTGTCTAAGATCATGGAAGTGTCTCCCCCAATCCAAATCTGCTATTGGGGGGCCAATTCCATGCACCCTTGGGGCTCCACCATGGCCCCCCAGTACTGCCAAACCAGCTCTCTGAGTTTTCCACTGCAGCTCAGTTGCTGCTACCTCACAGACAGGTTTCTGCCCTTCTGGGGACTGAGCAGCTCAATCTGAGGAAGGCAGAACAATGCATTTCCTTTGGGAGGAGGGTGTTACACCCTCTCCCTTTGGAAATATGTGTTACAGGCTTGGGAGGGGTTGCCTCCCAGAGCTTCTGGAAATGCTTTGAAGGGCACAAACGGTGCCCTCCTTGCATAATCCAGCCTACACCGGTTCAGGGTCCCCCAGTTCCTGCTCTGGTGTGAGACTGGACAAAGGAAAGGGAAGTGACCACTCCCCTGTCCATCACTGTCTCAGGGGTAGTGCCCAGACCCCTCCTGATGGGTGCATACCTGGGAAAGTAGCCAGTCCCCCTCTCAGGGCTATTTAGGGTCTCTCCTCAGGATGTTTCTGCAGATTTGGTTTGCAAGATTCTTCCAGGACTCCTCTGCATCCCATGCTTCAGCTTCTGACCGTTGGGTCAACTGCAGACTGCTCCAGGAACTGCTGTAACTGCAACAAAGTATCCAAGTGGACTCCTGTGACCTGCAACTTCAGCTCCAGCCAGCTTTTGCAACAGTTTCCAAGGTGTGCACACTCTGAGGACTGCCTATCTTCACCCTGCACCAGAAGAACCAAAGGAATCTCCAATGGGGTGACAGAGTCACTTCCCTGCTTCTGCAGGCACCCTTCTGCGATGACAACCGATACTCTGGGACTCCTTTCCTGATAATGAGCGTGCCCCCTGGAACACAGGTGTGGACCAGGTAACCTTGGCTGTCCAAAGGCCCAGCTGTCCAAATTTGGAGGAGGTAATAGCTCCTTTGGTTTCTATGCACCTATTCCAAGAATCCTTCGTGCACACCGTAGCCCAGGTCCCCAGCACTTTATCCTGTGATGCAGAGCTTCTTGAGTTGTTGTCCGGTGGCATGGGACCTTTCTGTGTAGTGCTGCAATAACTGCACTTTGCATCTTCTTTCTCACCATGTTCTGGGACTCCTGTGAGTGCTGCCTGGTTTTCCCGGGCTCTCTGAAGTGCTGAGAGTCCCCTCTGTCTTCTCAGTCTGAGTTGAGACTCCAAGGTCCCTCTTGGATACAGGCAGCTCCTTTTTGACGCAAACCACGTACTTTCTTGAACCAAGGCTTGTTGGCGGAATCCAGCGACGCAAAAGGCCTGCATCCAGCATCTAGACGTGGGACATCTCCTGCACCAAGCAGGAACCCGCAGCCATCTTCTTTTGTGCTCTTCTGTACTTTTCTTCTGACCGGAGAATTCACTTTTGCAACTTCTTCTAGGTTGGCAGGTGCTCCTGTCCTTCCTGGACTCTTCTTCAACTTCTGGACTTGGTCTCCTCTCTCCACAGGTCTTCAGGTCCAGGAATCACTAGTTTGTTGCTTGCAGTCTTGCTTTGTTCTTTTTCACGAATTGTAGTGTGTCTTGAGGAAACTTGCTGTACTTTACTCCTGCTTTCCTGGGCTCTGGTACTTTACTTACCTTTGGTGTTCTCCTACTCTCCCAGCGCCCCTCTACACACTATACTTGCCTAGAGGGGAATTTGACATTCACATTCCACTATTTTAGTATATGGTTTGTGTTGCCCCTAGGCCCATTGCACTCTATTGTATTTTCTACTGTTTGAACTATTCTATGACTGTTTACTTACCTGATTTTGGTTACTAGTATATATATTGTGTATAATACTTACCTCCAGAAGGAATATTGCCTCTAAGATATTTTTGACCTTGTGTCACTAAAATGAAGTATCTTTATTTTTGGTAACACTGAGTATTGTCTTTTATTGTGTATAAGTTCTGTGTAGCTATAGTGGTATTGCATGAACTTTGCATGTCTCCTAGTTCAGCCTAAGCTACTCTGTTACAGCTACCTCTAGACAGCCTAAGCTGCTAGAACACTGCCTACATTTCACTAATAAGGGACAACTGTACCTGGTATAAGGTGTAAGTATCTTTGGTACCCACTACAAACCAGACCAGCCTCCTACAAGGAGCTTCTTTTGCTTGCTTGCATTGGGGCTAATGATGCCCCTGCAAAAAGGTCAAATTGGAGACCAAACAAAGAAGAGAAATAGGAAAAGAGGGATGTGACGAACTGAGTGGTTCAGTGGTTCAATTTGTCAAGTTACACATAGATCAACACACCTTTGGAAAATCTAATTGTTAAGTGTAATAGTGTGACGATAAGTGCAATACAATATCCGTCATAATTATAATTTCTATATCATTCAAGACCTCATAATAATGTTTGGGAATGTGTTCCACTGCAGACGGCCCAGGGTGTCACAAAGAGATCTGTAGTACGGGGTCAATACATAGTATTTAAATCAGAATAGGACCATAAGTTCATGTTTGACACCCTGAGATTTCATTTACGTTTTGACTCTATTGAATAAAGTCATGGATTTTATTAGGACAATACGCGTTGTCTGGTACCCGTTTAAGAAAATGGGGTATTAGTATTGGGACGTCTATGTCTAAATAGTCAGAGTTAAGACTAATCAGAGGCTCACAACATAACTTCCGTGAAGATCTCATTTACATGCACTGAGGTTAGTCCAAATCACTAGTCACTTGATGTACACCTGTAATAATGTCAAGCATTGCATAAAATTATACCCCCCATCTATTGACATCTCCCCAGGCGTGTGTCTTCCACTGTGCACAATTGTGCTCTTCATTCCATCTATCATTTTTGTTTGTTTGTTTTTGTCAGTATAAGTGTGACTGGTATGCCCAAACGTGGGTCCCGGGCTCACTAAGCCACTAGATTCAACCTAGCCTGGCTGATGAAGGGTGATAACTTGAAACTGGTACCAGGATAATTATTTCCAGTCCAGAGAGGACATAGCCTGGCAGTTCGGTCTTGACTGTTCCCATGGGGAACAGGGTAAAGACTGATTTGCATATGATTGGGTCCAAACTGGTGTGGTGAGCAAAAGAATTGATGAATTAAACCCAGATCTGTGACTGGGGGTGAATGTTTGATATGTTCCACATTACGTCCATCATTTGTGTTTGTTTGCTTTTGTCACCCTAAGTGCGCCGGGTATGTCCAGATGTCGGTCCCGGGCTCACAATGCCACTGGATTAAATCTAGCCTGGCTGATGAAGGGTGATAGCATGAAACTGGTCCAGGAATGCTTATTTCCTGTACAGAGAGGACCTAGCCTGGCAGTTCGGTCTGGACTGTTTTGATGGGAAACAGGGTCAAGACTGATTTGCATAAGACTGGGTCTAAACCGGGGTAGAGTGGTGAGCAAAATAATTGATGAATTAAATCCAGATATGTGACTCTGGGTGAATGTTTGATTTGTTCCTCATTCCATCCACCATTTGTGTTTATATGCATTTGATAAGAACACTGGGCATCTCTGGACCAAGTTTCTTGTACAAAATATGAAGTGAGAATAATTGTATTTTCGCGCCTTTTCCATAACATATCCATAACTCTGATAATCCTTGATTTATGAACATTGCAACAAATCTAGGTAGCACAATAATAACATGTGTGTAATTTGACAGTACAATGCCTTGACTGGAATGATTTCAAACAGCCCACTCAACATGTGGCACAACACAAAGGTCAGTTTCCTCCATTTTTGCTGTTAAGTTCTTGAACAATATGGCCTGTACCATTTGAATATGTCTCTGTAGGAACCAACTCCTCATTGACAATAATTCCACTTTCAATAATTGGAAAATCAGTGTTCACCTAAGCATCAGCAATGTTTTGGCGAGTTAACTTCTCCAAGTTTATCTTGTTTGATGTTGATGACCAGAATTTATCAAGTTGGACATGTAAACATGTTGAATTCATGATGCAGGCAAGGTCAATTGCTCCACTTGTAGACATTCACCTGATTCACTCACATTCTTTGACAGCTGGTTCAAGAAAACTGTCAAAACCAATGTGCAGTTCTTGTAAAGGGCACACTGACTTTGATATCTGTAGAACAGACTAAATTACCTCTCTGAAATTTTGCATGGATGAAATCTTGACCATTCAGAATTATGACATATAGTCCACAACAACAGCAGTTTTCAATGAGGAAACCTTTTCAAATTTAAATTCTTTGAGTGAAAGTTTTTTTTTAGCTCTTCTACAAGTTTGTGCTTCACTGATCAAACAGCTTTTTCTCTTTCAGTGCAAACCTCTCCTGCTTCAGTTCTACGTATAGTTTCGATCCATGTTCCAGGACATCTAGAAGATGTGTCTTTATATCATTATCCACATATTGTTCGGTCACAAAGTTGTGTAGTTGCTCATTCTTAAGGGGTTTCCCTGCTGCTGCTTAAAATGAAAAAGGCTGTCAACATGTTTATTAAAATGTAACCCTCTTTTTCCAACAGGTTAGTGGTGAGGACCAGTTTCAGGATAGTCCATTAGTTTTGAATTTGCCATCTCTCTGAAAAAAATGAAAATAGAAAGGACTTCATTGTAAACTAGTTACCATTGAGCAACATATTCACATTTACATGTCTGACCAACAATTAATTCCCTTGGAGCTTTTCTGTGCTCTCTGGACCATCTGTTCCAGTTCCATATCTGGAGCCACAACATTGAAACTTCCCACTCTGTCTTTCACCACAAAATGTCTTTGGATTAATTTTCTGAATATGTATGGTTTTTCCACCTCTAGCTTCTTCACTCTTTCCAAATATATCAGGTAGGTTGTGCAATTGAATTCACAGAACACAGTAATCAGTGACGCCACAGTCTTCTGATGCAGCTCCCAATCACCTTACCGATCAGCATGTACTAGCGTTATCATGTGTAAAACATTTCCCCAGTACTTTCAATCTTTTGATTTCTTTCACATTCTTTGAAAAATTCTACAACCTTGGTTTTCAGGTTTTCGGGCTTTAACTGAGTGTATTAAACTTTGCCTGGCTTTGTATTATGCCTTTTGAATGAAGTGCACCCTATGCCTTGTTCACTTCTGAGAGAAGATGTGCAAAACCATTTGTCATTCTTGTTCCATAAAGCATTTCAATGCATTGTTTCTATAGCCTAAGAGATAATGAGCATATCTTATAACAAATTAACATAATGAGTTCTGCTCAATGAAGAATGGATAGTTTTGCTTCCAAAGATTTCAGCCTCAGTAAGTGCGTTGTCTATGCCACATATACTTAGATAACTTCTTGCATAGTGCAACACAACTTTTATCAAGTGGAAAATGACCATCATTATATAAAGATCATCAAATTACTCATACCAATGTCAGCCACAATACAGAAAACACCATCGCACACAATTGGGTGGATAGGCTGGTCTTCAAGCTGAGCACACACATTTTGGAATTGTGTATACGGCTGCATAGTTTGTGCCTAGAGATGATATTGCTGGTAAAAACCCAGCTATTCTTAATTCTTCAGTCTGCACCAATTAAGCAATATTAAAATTTCAGTTAAATTAGCTTTGTGGACCACAGTATCAGGTTGAAGAAAATCCTTGTCCTCAGTCACTTTGAAAATTTCTGCTAGACTGGGGCACATTGATGACTTGTAGTGTTTCTGCACACACTGGCAATTGGGTTATAAGTTTGCAGCTTCATTTGTTTATGCCTACAGCTGACACAGCTTTTTTTCCAGCATCTACGTCATTGGCACAGTCCTGAAAAAGCACCATGGCAGTATCATGTGTGCCGGATGTTCCACACAAAGAAGAGCTGTCTTCAAAATCAAAATTATCAAGAGCAGCAATTGTAAATCCGCTCCTGGTAAAGTGACTTGGAAGTGGTGTGCTGTCAGATTCACAAGATTTTATAGCATGAGCTGCTAACAAATTCCTGCTCCATACTATGTCATTGTAACTTGTTGATGCACCAATCGTGTTCAGTGAAGTGATTAGCTCTCTACTTTTGCACTTGTTATAGATTGCTTAGACAATCTTCATGTATAGCAGAGTTTTCTTTTTTGCAGTGATGTAATTCATAAAACATGATTTTGAAACAATAGTACATTTGTACAGCATAAGCCTGTCAATTCATGGGTTTGTCTTTCACTTCTTCGCCTATATCTTCAAAGCCATCATCAATGTAGTCGGTTTCTGTTCAGAACTCAACAACTTCAGTTTGTACAGTTTTGCTTTGCTGATATTAAACATTGATGTAAAAAATGTTATGACAGCATCAGGCATTCTTGTTGACTCCCATGATTTGTGGCGCTCTGGGGCATCACATTTGTCATTAAGTCCAAAATCTAAATCTTTCAGGACATTTCTTAGAATGGTTCCTGCTGTCTTTGCTGCTTTATATGATCTTATTTTGGCATCAAGAACTTCAGGAGACAAATCAGCTGAGAACAAGTGGCTTATTAGTTTTGTTAGACTGAAAAAAACTATTTGAATCCTGTCAATGTAAAGAGCACTACTCAACTCTACTCTACTACTACTATGCTACTCAGTTGAAAACTTCATCTTGGAAGAAATTAGCTGCAGATAAAACATGTTTGCCCTTTGAGACTCAGATACTCTGTGCTTTGTTCTTTCATTAACCCTTCTGGCCCTTGTTCTGGATAAACCACAGATAACACATTGAAGATCCTCTGCTTTCTGATTAGTTGTTGGAGGTGGACGAGGGCTAGCCATCGATCTTCTAGGTGGATGGGCATTGCATTTGGGTGTCACACCTTTCTCGGAAGACTCAGATTCTTGATGTGATCCTGTCAGAGGTTTCTTACCTAGGACTTGCACAGGAGCAGGACAGTGGTAGTTCCCAATGTCCATCTAGAGCACTGTCTGCTCACTATGAATTTTCTGGAGGACAGAAGTGCCCCAAGGGGGGAAGGGGAATGGGAATTAAGAGGAGACAGCCAGTCAACAATGTGGTTTCTTCTCCAGATGGAATTCCTATATTCTACTGCTTAGTAATGGTGACATGTAAACCCTTTCTTATGGAGATTTAAACTGTAAAAGAACACAACATTTTTTTTATACCTCCTAGCTACCCTGCACTACAACTGTAACTATTGAAATAACATTACCATTTCTTACCCAATCTGTCTATGGCTTTAGCTCCTCTTCTAATGCAATGTGATATGTACTTTTGCACATACAGGTATAACTGTCACACTGTCTTCTTCATTCTATTGCATGAAACCTTACTGTTTGTGTTTTTCTCAATTGCAGTTCAAATATTTCACTGGACAACTATTTATTTAATGAATTAGTGTCTTTTTACTTTCAGGACAATACTTGCCTGCTCCGGGATATGAAATTGCTGAGAAAGACTAGTCTTATGCTAAATTCTGGTAAGTTATATTTTTTTTCTTGTTGAATTTTACTCGCCACTTAATTAGTTCTGAAATAAAGACTATTGGGAATTTGTTTCACCATCCATTTACTCAAGCAGATTTACAGTATTAAGAACACTACTCTCCAGGTTTGCTTGTTTCATTTCTCTCAGCACCCTACATAACAAAATTCTTATTGCAGTTACTCTCTGTCATGAAACTAATCCCTCATGATAGGCAGACTTCGAGTTGAACACTATGGGCCTGATTTTGACCCTGGCGGACGGCGGAGGCCGTCCGCCAAGGTACCGCCGCTGAATGACCGCACCGCGGTCAAATGACCGCGGCGGCCATTTAGACATTTCCTCTGGGCCGGCGGGCGCTCTCCAAAAGAGCGCCCGCCGGCCCAGAGGAAATGCCCCTGCAACGAGGACGCCGGCTCAGAATTGAGCCGGCGTAGTTGCAGGGGTGCGACGGGTGCAGTTTGCACCCGTCGCGTATTTCAGTGTCTGCTTAGGGGGATTCTAAGGGCAGCGGTAAACCGGCGGGAGACCGCCGGTTTGCCTCTTCTGACCGCGGCTGAACCGCCGCGGTCAGAATGCCCTGCAGGGCACCACCGCCGCCGGGGTCAGAATGACCCCCTATGTCACTTTAATATTCCTCTGAGGCTTGCTCACTGACGAGACGCTACACAGCAAAAGAAGGCAGACTCTAAAACAAGACACTAATCCACTGGGCAGATTCCTTACCGCTTAGATGTGGTCACGAAGGCACTAAACAATGTTATTTTATGATGCCACTACCCTGACTAAACCTTTCACGACGGAGAACTCAGGTGAGGCTGCCCTCTCAAGAATTTACTTCAGTGAAGTGCACGTTTCTTTGATAGCGTGCGCTTAGCATTCTATACATGCCTTGCGGAAAACAACTAGTCCACTGCAGGAGGAGTGGACGTGGCAGCCATCTTAAGTTTCCAGAGTTGCCAGTTCAGAGCCCAGTCATTGGTTTTGGTTTCAATTATTTTCTTGTTTTGTGCCTTAGAAGTCAATGTACTGATGATTATTGTTTTTTTACCTGAGATCCTCTGCAGGATCCTGACAGTTTCACTGGTTTCTGATATTTTTTGACAATTGTTTTCCAGGCTCTCTTCCATTGTAAATAACAATGATAAAATATTTATCTTCTTAAAACATGAGTTTCAATCTTTTGTGAACTTCGCATGGTGTATTTCTGCAGCATAGTAAACTCTCTTGTGCTCAGCAGCTGTTGATGTTTTAACTTTTCTTTTAGATTAGTTTGGCATATGACACATTTTTCTTTGTTGAAGGATTCCTCAGATTTTGTAGTTACCAAAACTCTGCCAGGAGTCAAAGATCCTCTGCTACCATCTGCCTAGCTTATAGTTGCAAATTTGAATCAACAGAAAACCTGAAATAAAAATGTTATTAAAATAAATGACCAATATGATGGCCAAAACGCATCATTATAGAGCTGCCATTTTGGAAAATGGCAGAGGAGTTACTTTCTGTCTCTATAAGAATACTTGACCCCAAAACCTATGATTTGACATCAAAATGAAGTATATAGGTCTCATTGTTCCTGAAACACATCCTCCATTTTTAAAAATGACGTCCAGAAAAAATTGGCCTGGATTACCAATGTCTACCCAAGCTAAATTACTTCTCTAATGATCCAAAAACACAAATCAAAAATGAAAATCTCTGGATAGATTTTTTTTTACAGAGGTATATCAAGGGGCCTGGACTATAAGAGGTGGTAACAGGAAACTGCAATTTTGGAGGCTTGAGTTCCACCAAATACTACATTTGGATACTGAAATACCAGTAGGTTTGAACACTGAAGGAGAATTTTATGTATATCTCTGATACCTCCATGCCCCCGAGGCCAATGAGCTGTTTATGTATTTCTAGGATGATCTAGTTTAGGCCCAACCTTCTGAGTTGTGTTTAGTTGTGTCTATGATTTAGCTTTAATGTGAGATTTTCATGTCAGAACTCAGAACATAGATTTAAGTCCACTAGGGCAGGATTGTCCAAATATGCATATGTCATAATAAGATTTATGGGGAGATGGTATCATGGAATGCATTCTTACGAAAAAGAGGTAAAATGAATTTGCACAAAGGGATGCATGCCCAATAGGGCTTAATTATCATTTGAAATATGCAAATATTACACATATGCAGATTATCCATGTGCAATGGCGCTCGCTATGTGAACAAGGCCGGGTTAACAGATGGAACGCGTTATGGTGGTCACGCAATAAATCAATTCATTTTACAAATTCCTTGTAGCGTCCGAGCTTATTTTATAAATTGACATTGCTGAACATTTGCACAGACCTGCTGGTGTTCCCCTCGATTTGGAGCACTGCAGCAGCCAGTGGGAGCGTGTAGTTTATTTTATGCAACTAAAACTAGGCACATGTACTAAACAGCAGGACAGGAATAGTAACCAAAAGCAGACTGGCAAATTTTGTCAGACCAGCCCTCCTGCTGAATGTAGAAAATGAGCAGAGCTACCAAGCTTAACCCCCGGAAGGTGGGTTTGGGGTTGTTCTTTTCCTAAGAAGGGTTTTCAAAAAGTCAACTATGGTGAATTTTACAATCTCTAAATGGATGGATGAAAATTGGAGACATGGTTGCATGGCTCAATGGATGAATGAATTAATAGATTAATGAATAGTTAGATAGGTGAAGAGTGGGAGGATTAATTAAGTCAAGAATAGTTAACAATGATTAAAGCCTTTCAGCTACATGTCTCAATTCAGTCACTAATGTCGGATGCTTGGGTTTTCATTTTAGGTGAAGTATTAAAATATCTCCTTCGCCAAACACAAACACCCCCAGTCCTTCAATCCTCGTGAAGCATGCATAGCCAGGGTGTATTTAGCACTGTGTACTGATTTATCACGACTAGGAATTAAGCACAAAGCACTAATCTTTGACCAAAAATGGGAGACAAAAATAGATAAGAATGTATTGGCTGAATTGTACAAAATGAAATCAGGAAAACATGCCTCAGTATCAACTTCTAGTTGAACACATTTTGTGATCCTAGACCAGTGTTTTCACAGTGCCTCTGTCTCCATCATCAAATAAGATCTTAAAATACATCAAGGGGCGGGCTGCACAAAAGAAAGGGCTATAATGCTAATATGTCTCATAGTAACACCCTCGGCCATATACAGAGTCAAAAGATTTTCCTCTTGGTTCACTAATAGCATTGCTGTCAGATCAATGTGTGTGGGTCCATGAATGTTTCTAAGTTCATGATTTAAACCTATCGCCTCTAACAGTTGACAATAGTATAATTTAATCTACTAAATTGAAATGTGTTGCTATGCATGCATTATAAAAAAATATACTGTTTTGAAGCGTCTTTTACATACATGGGCTGGACTCTGAGCCAAGTAATAGCAGACTTCTCACTGGACTGTCTTAGCCAAGTAATAGCAAAACTTCTCACCCCGATTACCCATGAAGCCCCAAAAGTCAGCTTGACTGGTGGTGATCCACAAGGAGACAGGAACCAACCAAATGCAAAAATGAATGAATATGAAGTTATTATGATCTGTGTGGGCACTCTTAAGAACCAGTTGTTTCACATTTCGCAACAGGCAGAAAACATGGCTGGCCTGGCCCTTACCAACAAAACTGACGACCACCAACAGTACAATAGGCCCCTACTTTCTCAGCCCACCAGGAAAATGGAGAGAGTGTCAGAGAGAGAGAGGGAGCGTGAGAGAGTGAGACAGAGAGAAGAGGCATACAAATGCAAGAGAAAACAGACTCAGAAGGGACAAATGGTCATAGTACGAAAGGCAGAAGGAAGCAAAATAAAAGATCACAGACGTTGCTTACACATTAAGGCATCCAGATACTGCCCCAGCTCTTTTAATTCCTGGTACTGGTACTCCATGGTTCTGAAGGGGCAGCAAAAAATCAGAGGGAAAAGGAAACACAAAGGGGGTCATTACAACCCTGGTGGATGGTGTTAAAGTGGCGGTAAGACCGCCAACAGGCTGGCGGTCTTTTTTTTTTGTATTATGACCATGGCGGTTACCGCCATGGTCATCCGCTGCTTCTCCGTTCCGCCCGCCAGTGCGGAGACGACCGCTGGGCTGGAGACCTGGGTCTCCAGCCCGGCGGCCGCCACCATACTGCCGCCGGTATTTTGACCTGGCTTACCGCCGTGGATTTCCAGCGGTAGGAACCACCATGAAATCCATGGCGGTAAGCACTATCAGTACCAGGGAATTCCTTCCCTGGCACTGATAGGGGTCTCCCCCCACCCGACTCCCTCCCCTACACCCCCCACCACCCCTGCCACCCCCCAAAGGTGGCAGGGTCCCCCTCTCCACCCCGACCCCAACATCACATAACTCACACACACACGACACGCACGCACGCACCACCAGCACACACACGCACACACCGACATACATGCCTACATCCACACACTCAGTCAGACACGCACACCCATATACAGACATACACGCACACATCCATACAGACATACATACAGACATACACGCACTCATTCCCAAAACATGCAACACACCGCAAGCATACACGCACTCACACACCCCCTCTACATACACAGACACACACCACTATGCACCCACACAACACCCCCCCACCCCCCTCTCCCCTAACGGACGATCGACTTACCTGTTCCGTCGATCCTCCGGGAGGGGACGGGAGCCATGGGGGCTGCTCCGCCGACACCACTCCACCAACAGAACACCGCCGTGGCGAATCACAGGATGTGATTCGCTGGGCGGTGTTCTGTTGGCGTGGCGGTGGAGGTGGAGCAACCTCCACTTCCCCGCCGCCCGCCAATATGGCTGTTGGTGGCTCTCTGTCGGAAAAAGGATGGAGAGCAGCCAATAGTCATAATACTCTGAGCGACAAACCGCCACTACTGGCGGTCTTCCGCACGGCGGTCCCTCGGCGGTCTTGTAAAAAGACCGCTGAGGTTGTAATGTCCCCCAAACTGTCCATGTCTGATGGGCCACCGATCCAAGTTCAGCCCCTCGACTAGCATGTTATACTTTTCTAAAATCAGATTACCAAAAAGGAAGCATTAGCTCTTCGTGTCAACAATCAGAAATCAATGACAGACCCAGGGTAACATTTACAAAACACGGCCGGCATAGCATAGATTGACAGACATAGCAGGGCATTCAATTAGACATACATTGTCAATTATAGGCAAGTGTTTAACAGGACTTGCCAGGCAATGGGAATGGTTTTTGGGACTTGGAAAGGGATAGAGCATACCAAGCATTGTCTGGGAGGTCAGCAACTGATCATCTCAAGCACCTCGAGAGATAAGGGCTCTCACACAGACCATGCAGTGAATAGCACCCCTATCCCTAAACCTTCGGAAGCCGTAAACCCTTCACGGGCCCCCCTGTCAATCTAAGGTCAATGAATATTAGTGAGATATGGGAGACTGAGGGCACCTCTTAACATTCTGCAAACAAGACTTATCATTTTACTCACACCACTGAGTGAGAGAAGCGGGAATGTGTGCTAATTTCTCTGTGTGCATGCATGTGTGTTAACAAGTTTTTTTTTTTTTTTACAGGAGAGACACCCAATACCCTTTTATCTGCACCCTGTGCCCATTCTTACTCTCTTCTCCATGCCTATTTTAAATCATGATTTTCTCTTTGCCCAGACAAGGAGAAGAGAGTAAGAAGGGGAAAAAAGGTACATCCCCCATTCAGTTCCCCTACCCACCCTTTCCTTCATTTCCCTTTTCTTGTCATCCTTTTTGCAGAACTCTTTAATAGCACTTGGTAATCTACAACATATTCTACAACATGCACAACAGACAAGTTACCCCAATTCCCCAGCATTAGACATTGAAAACAGGAGTGAAGATATCAGCTAAATATCAATCACTGCGAAACTCCAGACACCATACATTTTATATTCAGTAATTTAAGAGCCTATTTCTGTCCCCCCAAAGTAGATATGATAAAAAAAACTAATATGTCCTCCGTCTTGCAGGGTACAATGTTGAATTCTCCTGTTTCATCAATTAGTTTAGCAAAGAAAACCACTTCGCTGAAAATCTGCCATCAATGTGTATTAGGGCGTATGTTTCTACAACACCATGAGTTGCCATACTGCATGTAAACAGCTAGCAATATTAGGGGCCTCACTGGTTTTTCTGTGAAGTGCAACAAGCATCCTGACTGCTCCTACCAGCTGGCCCAGAAAGAGCTGTTCTGCTGAATGCAGATCCAGTAGGGGAGTCCCACGGGCCCAGAACAATGATTGCTGGATCTCTGGGGATTATAACCCTGGAACCTTTTATATTATCCAGAACCTCCTTTTAAAATGATTGACTAAAGAAGCATGACCACCAAACATGAACCACAGAACCCCATGTCCTCCTGTGCCCTATCCAGCATTGATCAGACACCTTAGAAAATATGGTATGAAAATAAACCATTAGAGCAGTGCTTCCCGAAATTTCTAGAACCACAATCCACACTTGAGTTTGACAAACATTTGCAGCCCACTTAGCTGTAGTAGACAAAGTGCAGGAGATTTTTCAGTGTAATAAAGAATCATTTGGTAGTGCATTGTTATTTGCAGACAGCAGGTTTTCAATTGAAATGGTCATTATGGCCCTGATTCTGACCCCGGCGGTCTGAGACCTCCGGGGCCAGGGTCGGCGGGAGCACCGCCGACAGGCCGGCGGTGCCCCGCAGGGCATTCTGACCGCGGCGCTTTGGCCGCGGTCAGATTTGGAAAACCGGCGGTCTCCCGCGCTCCGCCGCCATGGGGATTCTGACACCCCCTACCACCATCCTGTTCCTGGCGGGAGACAGGATGGCGGTAGGGGGTGCCGCGGGGCCCCTGGGGGCCCCTGCAGTGCCCATGCCAATGGCATGGGCACTGCAGGGTCCCCCGTAAGAGGGCCCCACTCTGTATTTCAGTGTCTGCTTTGCAAATTATGGGCCTGATTACAACTTTGGAGGAGGTGTTAATCCGTCCCAAAAGTGACAGTAAAGTGACGGATATACCACCAGCCGTATTACGAGTTCCATAGGATATAATGGACTCGTAATACGTCTGGTGGTATATCCGTCACTTTACCGTCACTTTTGGGACGGATTAACACCTCCTCCAAAGTTGTAATCAGGCCCAAAGTGTCTTGATTTCTTCATATCTACTAAAACCTAAAAGCTTTCATCTTACTCCAGAAGTACAAAAATTTGCTTTATCTTGCTTTCCTAACTATTGAATGTGTACACTTCATTTACAGGCATTCACATTTCTGTGTGTGTTAGGAAAAACAGCATCCTCCAGCTTTCCTTTTACACTTTATATAGCCCAGATGGATTGTCACATAGGTGGTCATTACAACCTCGGCGGTCTTTTAAGAAGACCGCGAGGGAACGCCGTGCGGAAGACCGCCAGTAGTGGTGGTTTGCCGCTCGGCGTATTATGACTGTTGGCTGCCCTCCTTCGTTTTTCCGACAGAGAGCCGCCAACAGCCATACTTGCGGGCGGCGGGGAAGTGGAGGTTGCTCCACCTCCACCGCCACGCCAACAGAACACCGCCGAACTAATCACGTCCTGTGATTCCGTGCAGCGATGTTCTGTTGGCGGTGTGGTGTTGGCGGAGCTGCCCCCATGGCTCCCGCCCCCTCCCGGAGGATCGACGGAACAGGTAAGTCGATCGTCCGTTAGGGGAGGGGGGTGTTGTGTGTTGTGTGGGTGCATGGGGGTGTGCGTCTGTGTATGTAGGGGGTGTTTGTGAGTGCGTGTATGCTTGCGGGGGTGTTGCGTGTTTGGGAAATGTGTGCGTGTCTGTCTGTATGTATGTCTGTATGGATGTGTGCGTGAATGTGTGAATGTGGGTGTACATGTCTGAGTGTGTGTGTGGATGTTGGCATGTATGTCGGTGTGTGTGCGTGTATGTGTGTTGGTGGTGCCTGCGTGCGTGTCGGGTGTGTGTCAGCAATGATATGTTAGGGTTCGGGGTGGGGAGGGGGGCCCTGCCACTTTTGGGGGTGGCAGGGGTGGTGGGGGGTGTAGGGGAGGGAGTCGGGGTGGGGGTGGAGGTGGGGGAGACCCCTATCAGTGCCAGGGAAGGATTTCCCTGGCACTGATAGTGCTTACCGCCATGAATTACCGCTAGAAATCCACGGCGGTAAGCAGGGTCACAATACCGGCGGTGGTATTGTCACGGCCGCTGGGCTGGAGACCCAGGTCTCCAGGCCAGCGGTCGTCTCCGCCCTGGCGAGCGGAACGGGGAAGCGGCGGATGACCATGGCGGTAACCGCCATGGTCACAATACTAAAAAAAGACTGCCAGCCTGTTGGCGGTCTTACCGCCGCTTTAACACTGTCTGCCAGGGTTGTAATGACCCCCATAATCCACTGTACGTTCTCTGTCTTCAAAGTGAGAGGAGTTCTAAAAACACCAGTCCCCATGTTGAAAAAGCAGCAGTAGACATAGCCTGACATTCGACCTCTGTCTTTCAAGTGCTGCAAATGTGACCAGATAAATACAAAATTTAAAGTCATCTTCATTCATTGCCCGGACTTTGCCAACCCACTAAAAATAGCCTCACGACCCGACCAACAGTTTTGAAACACTGCATTGGAGTATTACCTAGTAAACTGACTGTTTATAAGCCGTTCTTTGAAATGGTCTGGGGATACCATTGCACAAGGTCAACTATTCTTTCAGTACTATGGGGGTCATTACAACATTGGCGGTAAAAGCCGCTTACCGCCATGCAGAAGACCGCCGATACACTGCCACGGCAGCGGAAATCCGCCACAGCTATTATGACCCACATCTCGGAATCCGCCGAAATTCAGAAACCCACACAAGTCCGCCACACGAAAGGTCAGTGATAAACTGGCGATAACGAAACCTCCACCGTCACGCCAACAGAAACACGCCCATGCAATCACGACCCATGAATCCACGCGGCGGTCTTTCAACCGCGGTATTCCATTGGCGGTACACACCGCTGCGCTCAAAATACACACACATCTCCAAAACACCGCCACATTGGACAATTTGAAATACACACACCTGATATACATACAAACACCACTCCCACACAATCAATACAATATAAAACACACACCCACATCACCCACAAACCCCTACTACCAAACATTTTGATGAAGGCTAGAGAGACAGCACAGCATAGACAACCCCACCACACACAGGCACACCACACCATCACCCACACATCATCCACACACAAAAAAACACACACCACTACATATCACCACACTTATCACCACACACACCACCCCACACATCACCGACACCACCCCATGGCACAGCAAAGACACCCCAGGTTCTCGGCGGAGGAGCTCAGGGTCATAGTGGAGGAAATCGTACGGGTAGAGCCACAGCTATTTGGATCACAGGTGCAGCACACCTCCATAGCTAGAAAGATGGAGCTATGGCGAAGAATAGTGGACAGGGTCAACGCAGTGGGACAGCACCCAAGAAATCGGGACGACATCAGGAAGAGGTGGAACGACCTACGGGGGAAGGTGCGTTCTGTGGTCTCCAGGCACAACATCGAGGTACAGCGGACTGGCGGCGGACCCCCACCTCCTCCCCCACAACTAACAACATGGGAGGAGCAGGTCTTGACCATTATGCATCCTGAGGGCCTCGGAGGAGTCGGTGGAGGAATGGACTCTGGTAAGTCAAATCTTAACTATCATATCCCCCACCCTACCTGCATGCTATCACAGACCCCCACCCTCACCCCCTCCCCTATCACTCCAACTCCTCACATATGTACTACTAACACAAACCACCCATCCCAACACCAAGCCCTGCATGACACAACAAAGCATGGACACCCATCACTAAAGCATGCCCACTGCACATACCCATAACACCCCCCCAACCATCATCACACAAGTCCCCACAAGGCTACCACTGGGGTACACGGTCACCCACCCATTGCACACCATGACACACACAGATGCAATAATCATGCTTTTACACCCCTGCAGGACCACTACCCAATGTCACCAGACAGGAGGGTCCAGACATCTCCACCCCACCAACAGAAGAGGCCCACAGTGATGACAGCAGCTCTGGCCAACTGGATCTAGATGACCAGCCCGGACCATCGTGGGCCTCGGAACAGTCGGTTCCCCACACCCAGTCACAGGCCACCACAGACCTTCCACCCTTTGGTAACACCAGCACAGCACCCACCCAGCGGGCCCATACCTCCGTACCCAGGACACGTCAATCAGCTGTCTGTCCACCCCTACAGGGAACCCAGGATAACCCACCACCCCAACAACAACAGGGACCTGGGGGCAGTGGTAGTGGGCACGAGGTCCAGGGGACGGAGGCCCAGGAACACAGGGGAACTGGGAGGGCTGCTGTGCGACAGGGGGCGGACAGGCCAAGGGAACCCACTCTCCACGAGGCCCTCTCCTCCATCATGGGAGCCTACCACCACTCCCAGGAGACGATGGCTACAGTCCTGGCCAAGTTTCAGGATACCCAGCGCATGCAGGAGGAACAGTATTTGGGGTTCAGGGAGGAACTCAGAACCATCAGCTCTGCCCTGGTCACCATCGTAGGGGTGCTGAAGGAGATACTGAACACCAGGAGGGACACCGTGGCACTCCAAGGGGCCCCTGACACTAGCATTGACGATGAACTGCCCACCACCTCCGCCGGCGCTAGTGGACAGGATTCCCCGCCACAGGACCACCACACCAGCACCCCACCCCATGCAGACGGAGAACCACCCCGCAAGCAGTCCCTGAGATCCAGGAACAGGACAGAGCACGATGGCAAGACCCCCGCCAAGAAATGAGACCACCCTGATTGTCATCCCACTGTCCCACTTTGTAACCTTGTTCATATTGGAACTGCCCCATCTCCACTTCCTATGCCCATATGGGCAGTGCACCTGTGAGACTAATAGACTGGACTCTGCCATGGACATTCCTCCACCATCACCCCTCACCATTTTACCAACCCCCTCCAATATTTAGCACTGCAATAAACACCCTTAAAGCACAAAACAATCTGGAGTCTGTCTGTGATTTTGAAAATGTGTATTAGCAATGACAGTGACAAAATCCGTTCTCAAATGTAATGTCAACATACCTATGTCACACATCTCAACTCCATGAGGAATCTAAGCAGATGACACACGTTGGTAACCACACCTGTGAAACCTTAAGGGAAATGTACAACTCAGTTACCATATACATGTTGAAATTGACAGACAGGATAGAGGTAGAAGTGGGAAAGTACTTATAGTAGGCAGGAAGGTGTTCTCACCTGTGTGTCATTGGAAATATTGCTGGATAACTGAGTCCCTGTTGTCAATGTCTTCTTCCTCTGCTTCCTCCTCATCACTGTCCACAGGCTCCACAGCTGCCACAACACCGTCATCTGGACCATCCTCCTGTAGAAAAAGGCACCTGGCGTCGCAAAGCCAGATTGTGAAGCATACAGCAGGCGATGATGATCTGGCACACCTTCCTTGGTGAGTAGAATAGGGAACCAACTGTCATATGGAGGCACCTGAACCTGGCCTTCAGGAGCCCGAAGGTGTGTTCGATCACCCTCTTAGTCCACCCATGGGCCTCATTGTAGAGTTCCTCTGCCCTGGTCCTGGGATTCCTCACTGGGGTCAGTAGCTATGACAGGTTGGGGTAACCAGAGTCCCCTAATAGCCACACATGGTGCCTCTGGAGTTGACCCATCACATAAGGGATGCTGCTATTCCGCCGGATGTAGGCGTCATGCACTGAGCCAGGGAACATAGCATTTACCTGGGAGATGTACTGGTCTGCCAAACATACCATCTGTACATTCATGGAATGATAACTCTTCCGGTTCCTGTACACCTGTTCACTCCTGTGGGGGGGGGACCAGAGCTACATGGGTCCCATCAATGGCACCTATGATGTTAGAGATATGTCCAAGGGCATAGAAGTCACCTTTCACTTTAGCCAAATCCTCCACCTGAGGGAAAACGATGTAGCTCTGCATGTGTTTCAGCAGGGCAGACAACACTCTGGACAACTCGTTGGAAAACATAGGTTGGGGCATCCCTGATGCCATGGCCACTGTTGTTTGAAAAGACCGACTTGCAAGGAAATGGAGCACTGATAGCACCTGCACTTGAGGGGGGATCCCTGTGGGATGGCGGATAGCTGACATCAGGTCAGGCTCCAACTGGGTACAAAGTTCCTGGATTGTGGCACGGTCAAACCTGTATGTCACTCCTCCATTGTCAACAGGTCCACCAGTGGTCGGTACACCTGAGGATTCCGCCATCTTCTAACATGTCCCAGCTGACGGTGCCTAGGAAGGACAACAGCGACCACAGAGTCAAACAACTCAGAGGTATGTACCCACAGTCTACACAGAACACAAAAATGAATCCAAAAAGTTGTATGTATGTGTCTTGAGTCCAGGCCTAGGTATGTGTGACGCAGTTGAAAATGAAACCATGTGGGCCCCTGAAATGGCGTTTGCCTGACCTCTAAACTGGGACAATGGGATGTGAGGTAACTGCGCTGGCGTTGTACACCGTCGCGGTAGGCGGACAAAGACCACTGCGCAATGCTGCATTGGTTAACATTGGGCCCTATGGGTCCCAGTTGCCAATGACGAAGTGCGCTGGCGGTGATGATACGCACCGCCGCGGACGTCACCGCCGCGGACGTCACCGCCATTTTCTATCTGTTGAATCACTCGATACCTGATCTTCGACAGGAGAGGACCTACACTGCAAGTGCTGCTGTGACCTCGGTCTGGAAGAGACAATGGCTTGTGCGTCTGGGGAAAGGGCCCCTGCCTTCACTGCACAGGAGTTGGAGAAGCTCGTGGACGGGGTCCTCCCCCAGTACACGCTACTCTACGGTCCTCCAGACCAACAGGTGAGTACACAGGGAGCAAGTTTTATGGGCTATGCCTGTGTGGAGAGGGCTGGTTGTAAGAAGGAAGGGGCCACAGTTCTGCGTGCATGAAGGACTGTGAATGCATGTGCCACATGGCAAGGGTAGGGATGTGGGCCACTCACTTTGACGGTGCAGTTGGTAACGACTTCTCTTCTTCCCCTGTACATGTCATATAGGTCAGCACCCACCAGAAGAAGGATATTTGGCGTTCCATCGCCAAGGACGTCTGGACTCTGGGGGTCCACCAGAGACGGAGCACCCACTGGCGTAAAAGATGGGAGGACATTCCTCGCTGGAGCAAGAAGACGGTGGAGGCTCAGATGGGGATGGCCTCCCAACGTAGGAGGGGTGCCCATCGCACCATGAACCCCCTGATGTTCAGGATCCTGGCGGTGGCCTACCCTGAGTTGGATGGGCGCTTGAGGGCATCACAGCAGACACAAGGGGGTGAGTACAACATCATTGTGGGGACTTTGCGCGCAGTGAAGGTGTCTGGGTGGGGGAGGAGGGCTGTGGGTTACCCTAGGCCAGGACGAGTTCCGTAGGCTAGGCCCCTCCGTAATGCAGGCCATGTGGCACTCCACCCCACCTCTGTAGAGTGCCAAGTATAGGTATACATGCCCCTGTGTCATCTATGTGTGCTGATGTCCACCATAGCCATGCAGGCCATATCCCAGGAACTGCATCTGTAGAGGCCAACAGCGCGGCGTAGTGCAGGGGTCTGCTGTGTCTGTATTGTCCGCCACCGGTAGCGGTAAGCCATGCACTCAACCTGTCTTTCTTCTGTTGTCCCCCCCCCCTTTTGTGCTCTCCCTGTTCTTGTGTGCATCAGCATCATCAGGCGGAGGTACAGTGGCACTGGAGCAAGAGGGAGCTGCATCCCACATGGCCATGGAGGGCCACACCACGGACTCTGAATACACCAGTGGGAGAGAGGGCGAGGGGAGCTCCATGGCGGTCACAGGATCAGCAACCAGCGACACGGACTCGTCCTCCGATGGGAGCTCCCTTGTGGTGGCGGAAAAATCTGTGCCCCCCACTTCTACAGGTACAGCTGCCCCCCCCTTACAGCACCGCTCTCCGAGCAGCCCCTCAGCCTTCGCCCCGTGCCCGCTCACCCAGGAGGGTGGGCATCACCTTCGCCCCAGGCACCTCAGCCCCTGCCCTTGTCACCTCTGCTGCCCTCAGTGAGGAGGCCATTGACCTCCTCAGGTCCCTCATTGCTGGGCAGTCTACCATTTTGAATGCCATCCAGGGTGTAGAAAGGGAATTGCAACACACAAATGCATTCCTGGAGGGCATTCATTCTGGTCAGGCTGCCCTTCATCGAACCCTGCAATCTCTGGCCTCAGCACTGATGGCAGCCATTGTCCCTGTGTCTAGCCTCCCCCTTCCAACTTCCTCCACCCAGACCCAATCCCCTGTACCCCAGCCTATCCCAAGCACATCTTCAGACCAGGCTGCACACACGTCAACACACAAGGGAAACTCAGGCAAACATAAGCACCACACATCCCACAGGCACTCACGCAAGCATCGCACACATACAGACATACCAACATCCACTGCCTCCCCTGTGTCCCCCTCCTCCTCGTCTCTCTCCTCCCTCCCAGTGTCGTCTACACTCTCACCTGCATGCACTACCACTACAGCCACTAGGTCCTGCACCAGCACACCTACCACCACACCCCGCTCACCTGCACTCACCACCCCCACTACCATTTTCACGTCCCCTGTGTCCTCTCCCAGTGTGTCTGTGACGGCCCCTCCCAAAGTACACAAACGCAGGCACACACCCACCCAACAGCCATCCACCTCACGACAGCCTCTAGCGCATGCACCTGCACCCAAAGCCACAAAAGTTACACCTCCTACTACCACCTCCTCTTCCTCCACTTCCAGACCCCCTCCAGCTACCCGTACCAGTGTTCCTAAGAAACTTTTCCTGAGCAAGCTTGACCTCTTTCCCACCACCCCCCCACTCCAATTCATAGGTCCCGTACTAGCACCTCAGCCAAAAAATCGCCTGTACCAGTGGTGTCTGTTAGAGGTATGTGGAGTGCACCAATCACCAGGGCAGCCAGTGTGACACGGAGCCATAGCACAGCCAGCCCCCCCGCTGTGAAGCACCAGAAGTTGGACAGTGCCCGGCGGGAGTGGGGGAAGGCTCCAGCCTGCAAAGCCGCTCACAAGGGTCCCGGGCGGAGTATCCACTCAGCTGTGACTCCTCCCAAGGTGGGGAAGGGGCAGAAGAAATCGCCAAAGTCTGGGAAGAGCAGCAGGGCGGAGAAGACCGCCATCACAACCGCTGCCCAAGAGGCCACCGGCAGCCCCATCGTCACTGGCCAGGAGGCCACCGCCAGAGTCAGTGCCCAGGAGGGCAGAGCCACCACCAGAGTCAGTGCCCAGGAGGGCAGCCCCATCGTCACTGGCCAGGAGGCCACCGCCAGAGTCAGTGCCCAGGAGGGCAGCACCATCGTCACTGGCCAGGAGGCCACCGCCAGAGTCAGTGCCCAGGAGTACAGCCCCATTGTCACTGGCAGTGCCCAGGAGGGCAGCCCCATTGTCACTGGCCAGAAGGCCACCGCCAGAGTCAGTGCCCAGGAGGGCAGCACCATCGTCACTGGCCAGGAGGCCACTGCCAGAGTCAGTGCCCAGGAGGGCAGCACCATCGTCACTGGCCAGGAGGCCACCGCCAGAGTCAGTGCCTAGGAGGGCAGCCCCATCGTCACTGGCCAGGAGGCCACCGGCAGAGTAGGTGCCCAGGAGGGCCCCGGCAGCCACAGCCCCGCTGGGCAATGAAGGACCGCCAGCCCCAGCCCAGCTGGGCAATGAAGGACCGCCATGGCAAGCACCGCTGAACAGAGCAAGCACCGCTGAACAGGGCAAGCACCGCTGGACAGGGCAAAGACCGCCATGACAAGCAGCTCTGAACAGGGCAAAGACCGCTGAACAGGGAAAGATCGCCATGGCAAGTACCGCTGAACAGGGCAAGCACCGCTGAACAGGGCACACACCGCCATGGCAAGCACCACTGAACAGGGCAAAAACCGCTGAACAGGGCAAAGACCGCCATGGCAAGCATCGCTGAACAGGCCAGTACTGCAAAGTCAAGCACCGCTAGCCCATGTGCTGCAGGGCAGTGACGGAACTGGGACCGTCACGGGGAGGGTGATGCACTGTGGGCACTAGTCCCCCTCCAGAACCAGTGGAGAACAGCATCCACTCTGTCTGTCCTTAACAGGATGAAGCACTCTGGGCACCAGTCCCCCTCCAGAACCAGTGGAGACTGTTATCCACTTGAGAGACTGAGGCTTTGCACTCCCCAGAATTGAACAGTGGGCAAACCAACCACTGTAGAGACTTGAGAGACTGTGGCTTCCCCAGGATTGAACAGTGGGCAAACCAACCACTGTAGAGACTTGAGAGACTGTGGCTTTGCACTCCCCAGGATTGAACAGTGGGCAAACCAACCACTGTATAGACTTGAGAGACTGTGGCTTTGCACTCCCCAGGATTGAACAGTGGGCAAACCAACCACTGTAGAGATTTGAGAGACTGTGGCTTTGCACTCCCCAGGATACATCATTGGGCATGGAGCCCCCTCGTGGATCTGGCGTGGTGCCCTCATCCGGCTGAGGTGCCCCCTCTTCCCTTCCCCCTGAGGTGCCTGTTGTATTTCTATCTGATGCCCCAGCAGTTTTTTCTCCGTTTTGATCGGGTATCTGATGTGGGCCTCGCCCACGCATTTTGGGCCCAGTGGTCCATGGACATTGAATGGTGCATTACCTGCACTACTAATCGTGATATATATTTTGTTGACTATGTATATTTATCTGTATATATTTGGTTACTGTCTTTTGATATATTACACTGGTTGCACTCATTTCGTTTTGTCTTTGCATTCTTCCGGGGGTTTGAGGGTTGTTACTGTAATGTTTGGATATGCATTGGTGTGTGTGTTGTAGTGGGTGAGGGTCGGGGTGGGGGTGTTGCGTGTGTGTGTCCCTGACTTTTGCTTCCCCCTCCCCTATGTCGTAGTTGCAGTACTCACCGTTGTCTTCAGCGCCGGCGTTGATGATGGTCGCACAGGAGCATGAAAACTATCGCAGGGAGTATTTGGAGTTCCGGTTCCATGGTGTCGTCGTTCCTCGTGGAGTGTGTAGAGGTGAGCGTTTTCCCTTTGAAATGGCTGTTTCCGCCTTGTTTTTATCCGCGGTGAATCCGCCCAGGAAAAGGTTGCGGATTGTTAGGTTGTGATACTGTGGGCGGTACTTTGTCTTCCGCCTGTCCGTTGGCGGTGACCGCTGCGCTGTTTGTCTGTACCGCCGTGGCGGTCTTAGTGTTAAAGTGGCTGTCTTTGTTGGCGGTTTCCGCCACGGTCATAATTCACATTTGTTTTCCGCCGGCCTGTTTGCGGTCTTCAACACCGTCCGCCAGGGTTGTAATAACCCCCTATATGTCCTCTCAACATCTGCTTCTACCTTTCAAAGTATTTCCAATCTAGAATCTGAGAACCTGTTTGTATTCAATTGGTAAAAGTTGGAAATTAGGCCCTGGAACCAGACCAAATTCTGGTGAATCTTTCAAAGTATGTTAGTTGTCTCACCGCTGCCTCCCTCTTTTCGGGGTGTAAACCCAGTGTCACATTTAAAGTTATGTAATTTTATCCCTCTCAATAATCCTAAAAGATGCTTTACATTCCACAAACTTTTGGTTCATCCTCATTTAAAATAACACACAATTACCCTACATTGTCATTATGTGTCAAAGGAGCACTACCCTGCACAAACATAAGTTCAGGATTTAAATGATTTGAGATATTTGGTGATGGAAATGAAGTCAGACTGAGCCCTCACTACTATCCAATCCAACTACTACTGTTTTCATTTGTGTGGTCAAAATGCACTGCTGGGACATAGTACTTTTCTTTACCAAGTCAGGTTCCATGGCAATCTCTTGGCCACTGACTAGTTCATAAATAACAATTTCTTCTCATTTTGCCTTTCCACCCACTTCATAATTATTCCTTTCCTACAAAGTAAGGACTCCAGAAACTCTGTTGTTCCTTGCGTCATTTTCAGTGAGGTGGGCAAATCCTCATATCCATTTACTTTATTGTCAATGCCTGATAGTGCCAATCTGGCCACTGTCAAGTTCAGCAATAAATTGTCTAATTAGTGTACACTATTTTAGTAAAATGTTTGCATCTGTAACAATGTTCTTCTGTAAAAGGCACTCTCTTCCAAGGCTGTCCTTGGCATAAGTATTAAGATATATCAACTTTCTGTAAGGAAAGTGTGATGCCTAAAAAAGTTAAATAATGCTGATACTGGTGTTTTGAGGCAGAAATGAGGCATTGTAGATAGGGATGAGAAATCTACCCTCACATGGTACTTCGTTTTCTGGGATGTGAAGAGCTCAACTCTTGATCAATTATTTTGGGAGTTTGGGATGCAGCACTTATTCTGTATATCCCATTCTTTATTTGGTCCATTTATATACATTGAATGATCAAACTCTAAGATTTTCTGTTTTCCTGTTCTCTAAGAGCACAGGCTTGATTGGTCACCTTAACATTGAGTATGTGTGCCTTGACCCTCTGAAATTCTAAGTGAATCGCCACAAGAGTTCCTACTTTGTCTCCCTTTTCAAATCCGCCCTAATTTTAAGAAACTGATCTCCGTCCTATTAGTCTGCAAACAACTAAAGTGATGCCAAGTTGAGGTGGTATAGATTTTGTTTCTCTAAATTCTCCAGATCCTTCAGTTTGACTAATTGATATTCCTGCAACCTTCTTCTCAAAGATGTCCCTTGCAACTCTTCCAGCATGGTAAAACATGATGATAGCTGGTGCCTTAAATAGGCGCGGCTCCTACGCTAGGGTGGAGTAGCGTTGCACCCCACCAGCAGCAGCAGCTATAAACCTCTTACTAAAAAATGCTAATAAACTACGTTTGTTATTGTTTTTTAGTAAAAGGGACGGGCCAGGGGCTGTGAGGAGTACTGAGGGGGAGTACACAGCTCTCTCCCTCACTGTGCATGTATGTGTGGCCGGTCGTCTCGGGCTGGCCAGACACACATGCTCAGTAGGCTCTCTCCAGCCCGGCACTGTGTTGCCGGGCTGGAGAGAGCAGGCACCGGTTCCCAGTCTACCTGCCCTGCAGCCTCAGGATTGGCCACAGGGCAGGCTGGGAGGTGGTTCCTGCAGCCTACCTGCAGCAGAGGAGCGGCGCGCTGGAGACAGCAGCAGCGACGATACAGGTACGTTTTTAAAAAATTTATTCCCACTCCCCCGCGCACACGCTGCCCGTATTAAGCACCCTGGCCACTCCTGGCCTTAAATGCATCTTAATTGGTAGCCAGTAAAGTGTCAGATGGCTAGCTGACCTGTAGAGTCTTCAATTCTGTTACCATAGCTAATTCTATGTATTTGGTCCACACAAATATTCTCCTTTTTTTTAAACAAACTTTATTGCTTTTCACAAAGCATCATATATTCACAACCATTGATTTTCATGTGATGACATCATAACATATAAAGCACATGGCAAGCATTGATTTTCACAGTAGCTTATTCGCTGTTACAATAATTTTTGTGCCAAATTGTTCAGCTTTGGTGATACTGTGATGTTGAATATGACAAATAGCGCCGTCTCAGCTTACCACCCCATCCATACCATTGTCATTATATAAACACCGAACTGTCCTATAATTGGTGCTCAGTGGACATGTAGATGTAGAAGGAAATGGACAATAGTATGAGCATACTCAAAAGTAGTGCTTGCTTTCAGATTTTGGTGGTGTCCATTCTTGAACGTGCATGTCAGAGGGAGGGCCTAATGGCTCTAGGTCTGTACGTGTGTTCAAAAGTAATATTTATATCTCTCTTAAGGCTTTATGGTACTGCAATAGTTCCCAAAGAACCCAGGGCTTTAAAGGATTGTAATAAGTCATCCCATTCTATTCTTATAGGTTTATTTCACAGTCCTCTATATTCCTCTCAGCGTAGAGTCCCGCCCTCTGTCAAGAGCGCATTGTGGCTTTTGGTTTGAGGAATAGGTCCAGTAGGCAATATTTCCACTGGTTCCATTAGTTATTGTTTGTAAGTTATGCTACCTCCCCGGTGATTTCTGTCCTGTAGGGGTTTAGTCTACTGCATTCCCATAAAATGTGTACCTATTTTACATCTGGTGTATGACAAAGGTGGAATGTTGAGGGAACAGTGGGGAACATTGCATGTAGCCTATGTGGTGTGAGATAGGCGCTTATAAATTTGAAGAGAGAGTTTCTCGAAGTCTAACAGTGTTATTCAAGTATAAAGTCCCATTCTTTGTCTTAGAGGTTCCTGGCCAAATTATTTTCCCAATTATTCCTCAATGGGGTTAGGGAAGTTGACAAGTATGCTCAGGTGCCCCTGAATAGCCATCGACCTAAGTGTCTTCCCTATCCTATAGTGTGTATCTCTTGTAGCAGTTCGAAAGTGGTGGGCTCTGTGTCATCGGTAGTGCCCAGTGGCATTTGACAAAGCAGATAATGCTAGCGTAGATTAGGAACAATGTCTCTTGTATCCCCTGCGTTTATGCAAAATTAGTTGGGTTTAATAGCGTGTGCTTCGTGTAAAGGCCTCCCGGTGTGGCAACCCTGTTGCTGAGCCACGGCTGCACTCTTTTTCTTGATAATATTCTTGATGTGGTGGGAAGGCCCACCAGAGGTATTTTCGGGGTGTAAGGTAGTGGATGATTGGTGTATTGCAGCGCCAAGCTCCAGGAGGTGAGAGCAGTCCGCAATAGAAGGCTGTCAGTAGGGAACTTAGATACCCGCACATCATGCTAAGTAGTTTGCCGGTGCAAAGCATTTCCTGTGTATAGTCAATCTCTGGGAGGCTATAGACCACTAGCCAATAAAAAAGCCACTGTATTTGTCCAACTATGCAGTAGGTTTTAAAATCCGGGGCTCCAACTCCCCCTTTTACATGAAGAAGTTGGAGCTTAGATAAGCCGACTCTACAATGCCCATTCACCCATATCAGGGTAATTAGTATAGTATTGAGCATCATAAAGAACATCCTGGCCAACCACCAGGATGTTCATTAAGTGATAAAGTAATCGCAGTAATCGCAGCCCTACCTGCCACTGAAAGAGGCTGTGTCTCCCAGAAGGTCACCCAGGACTTAAGACTCGTCATGGTTTTTAAGAAGTTGCCATTTAATATGTCCGGTATCTCACAATATATTTAGATGCCGAGGTAGCGGAATGTGAGGGATACTACTTGTATAACCGTGTCCCTAAAGGGCACATGTGGCAGATCATAGCGGCCTTGAAAATCAAAGGCATGGGATTTATTAGTGTTAATCTGTAGACCTGAGATGGACTCAAATGTGGTGAACAGTCAGGCGTTCTGTGAAATTCCACCAGATGTCCTTTACATATAATATTATATCGTCAGTGTATAAAGATATTCCATATGTTGTGTGACCAATCAGGATACCCACATTATTGGCGTCTATATGTCAATGTTGCACTAATATTTTCAGGGCGAAGACAAACAGAAGTGATGACAGCGGACAACCTTGTCTTGTTCCGCGATGTATCTTATAGGTATGTGAGATAAGTGGGCCCGTGCGCGTTCATGCTGTGGGGTCGGAGTGAAGCAATCTCACCCAACGAGTGTACATGTGGGGATATTAAAGTGCTCAAGCGCTGCAAACATAAAGTCCCATGCTACAGTATCAAATGGCTGCCGCAGATCTAGTGATAGGCAGCCAACTTGCTGGAGCTATCCCCTGTAGCATCCATGATATGGTGGAGGCGTTGTATATTAAGCAATGTATTGCGGTTAGGGGCAAATCCACATTTGTCGGTATGCAGAAGCTTTGGTATCAGTGGCAGCAGACCGTGGGCCAACACTTTACTAAGTATTTTATATTCAGTATTAAGTAACGAATGTGGCGTAGAAGGGGACTTATCAGATGGAGGTTTACGAGGTTTCAATAGTGGAATACCCAATGCTTGTGCCATGGTAGGAGGTATTCTGCCTTCAGTTAGTGGTGTATTATACAGGTGTCCTAGCTGAGGGGCCAAGCGGGTTGCAAATGAGGCATAAAATTCAGAGGGTAAACCATCCACTCTCGGTGTTTTATTCTTGGCTACTTCCTTTATTGTGCCACAGATCTCAGCTGCTCTTATGGGTGCACTTAATAGGTCGCATTCAACAGCTGTCACCTTGGCAGGGCCAGCTGGTCAAAGATGTCTGAGATTGCTGTAGACCCTATTGGTGGGGGAGCATAAAGAAGTGAACACAAATCATGCAACACAGTGTTAATATATTAAGGATTGGTATGGATGAGGGCATTGGTTGTATCAAGCAGGCCAGTAATGCTCCAGATCTGTCCACCTCTGAATGTTTTTTCTGCAGGTACGACTTATGATCAATAATCCACAGGCATTCTAGTATTCATATTCAGCCCTAGCATCTTGGAGTGACAGTATCTAATTTTTACTATTCACTGTTGCCTTTTCCAGGGAGCCAAGGTTCTCTTCGACCTGTATGAGGGCCTGGAGAATCATCTGCTGGGCTCCTGCTGTGATACTTATAGACGCCCCACTTATTACCACTTTGAATGTATCCCATTCTGATAATGGTGGAGAAGCTGTGTTAGTGTTTTCGTGGAAATGATTATCTACTGCAGTCTCCATTGCATCTTGGGATACTGCATCTCCTAGTAGGTGCGGCGATATACACCATGTGGGGAACATGACCCCACATGAGTGTGACCTCTAAGGGGTTATGATCCAATAGTGTTTTTCCTAAATATGTTGTGTGGGCGATATGAGTAAGCAAGGACGTACACAATATCCTGTCTATTCATGTGTGGAGGAGATGGATGGGAGAGTGGAACGAATTTTCCTGCATACCAGCGTTGCAGGAGCACCAGGCATCCTTAAGGGAACAATTTTCAGACCAGTGTTTCAGGGCTCTAACGTGTTACAATGAGGCATTAATCAGAAGGGTGGGGTGTGATATATCTAAGTGAATGTCTAGTACTGCGTTATGATCCCCTCACAGTATCTAGGGACATGGCAGCCAGTCTGTTAAGGTTGTGGTTAAGTGTGATAAAAGCTTCCTGTTTCACATTAGGGTCATAAATACTTCCCAGAACAACCAGAGTGCCATCAAGTGTGCCTCGCAGTAGGACATACAGACACTGTTTATCAAGTTTTGTTTCTGCGATTAGGAAGGGTACTCCCACTTTAATCCATATTGCTGCCCCTCTGGAGAAGGTAGAATAAGAGTTATAAAAGAGCTGGCCCCTCCATTGTTTGCAAATTTTGACTTCACTAGCAATCACATGTGTTTCTTGAATATATACTATACGGAGGTGTGGTAGGATCGTATATCTTTTCTGTACACATCCCAACCCCCTGACACTCCAGGTTATCACTTTGTATTTGTTTGGGGCATCCATAAGTAGGAAAAAGAGCTACAGCATGTTTGGGGCAACTGTTTCGGCAGCCTACCAATGTGATGACAGGAATTAGTGTTGACGATAGTATGTAACCAGCAGTAACTAACAAAAACGTATTCCATTCCAATACAAGGTCCAGCGAGATAACATTGTTCAATAGAAAATGTAGACAAAGGCAAAACTGAACATAACAGTGTGAGCATTCGCCTGTGGGGTCTATGGCGGTCTTATGTCTGGTCAGTACCATAGTAGAGTAGTTGCTGATTGTTGGCAGTTTCAAGGGCCCGGCTGAGGAGTTAAATTAAAGTTACAGTGGCATCTGCCAATCCAATCTGGGCACATCTGTGTGCATGGACACCAGTGGACCTAGAACAACCAGACATAAAACCCCACTATGTGTATCAGAGTCATGCAGCAGTTATGCACCTCATAGGATGAATAACCCCCAAGCCATCATTTGTGTTTCCTTGAAGTGGAAGTGGGTTGTGCAGGATAGTAGGCCCCATGTGCTAACATACTTACTGTGTCCTCAACCCACCAAGTCATGAGTCATCTGTGGGGTAATCATGGGGAAGAGGGCTGAGCTATCTTCTGAATCTGAGTCCACTGCATTGTGTGGGGAAGAGATGGGACTGATCTTAAGTCTGCTGGATTGGAATGAGGTGGCAGAAAGCAGTGCATCCTGTAGACCCTCAAGGGACTACTGCGGAGAAGGAGCCAGGCATCGTCTCATGTGCTGTTCCTGCTGACTCCACACCTTTGGCCTCTGCCTCTTTTTTTCTGTTGTCTGTGGTTGCTGCACTGTCATTCTGCTGGAGCCCAGGTATTGATGTTCCACCCAGTCCCATGTGTCTTCTGGAGTATTGAAGAAATAGGTTTTCTGTTCATGGATCACCATTAGCCTTGCCAGGAACATGAGGGCGTAGGTGAGACCTTGTGTTCTGAGTTCTTGTTTAACCACTTGGAAAGATGCCCCTTTACGTTGGACTTGTAGTGTGTAGTCTGGCAATATGGCTATCCAGGCATTTTCTAGTAGTATTGGCGATCACTTCCTTGCTTGTTAAAGAATCACTCTGTACTGAATATTCAAAATTCAGGCCACCATCAGTCTAGGGGGTGCCCAGGGGCCTCCATTATTGTCTCATACCAAGCAGAATCACTTATTTGTGTATACATTTCTTGTCCATAATTCAATCTCTTCTTTATCATGATGTTACCACCCTTGTCTGCTTCCCTGATTATTATATCATTGCTCTCCAGATTGGACATTCATATCAGCTGCTTTATAATATGAACAGATCAACATACTTGCAATTTTGATATAATTGGTGAGAGCTCTACTTAATCTTCTTCTAATGAGTTTGACTTCTTGAATGCTTTATTCACATTATTTAAATTTTTGCTGCATCCTGTTGTGTAGGAGTTTTATTATTTGGCATGATTGACTTCTATGAAAGATAAGGACGTTGTTGTTATAGAAGCAGTGTATAAATAAGGCAATTCGTTTCCTTTGGTGCTTTTACTATTGGAAGCACCTGCATTTTTCATAACATTTTCATACGTAGTGGATGCCATTCTCCTTGTATGTGACCAAAATATTCGTGCCTCATGACTCCTTTATGTATGTCCTTTCTGGGTATCAATTATATGTTCTGCATAATTGTATTTTCTTTCTTTTCTCACACTAAAAAACATTTGCCTTCTACACAATTACAGGTCACACACTAAATGATTCATTCATTATGAACATCTTGCTTTGTCAATATACACTATATGTAATTACTAATGCGCATAGGTTTCCTCTTGCAATATGATTCCTGCACAACACAGCACCGACAATGGTGACTGTGGTGTAGGGGAATTTGATTATTTATATACAAAGATAATTTACAAAAATGGAAATTAATTATGTTATTTCCAGCCCTGACAAAGTCATAGGGATATTCCCTTTTGACGAAACACGTGTTGGCTGGGACTGTGAGGCACCAGAATGAGAACTGGTCAAGACTAAAATGAAGAGCAAGACTTTGGACTTATTATCATTATTGGGCATGTGCCTTGGATTTGAGTCTATATATTTGTCAGTACTAGGATTGAATTTACGGGGGAGTTGAGTGGATCTCCTCCTTCCAGGCACACCACATATATATTGACAACAATAGAATCCGTGTGAAACTGTGAGCACCCCCTAGTTCTTTCTCAATGTTCTGTGTGTGTATTATTGTTCAGTTATCAGGGTTGTGGGTCAGATTGGTGTCACTGATTTCTTCAGAATGACCCCAGCAAGGGTAGTATATGAGAGATGTCTTTTGTAGAGACTGTTGCACAAGCGAGGGTTTCCATGGCATGATCCACAATAAGGGAGAATTGTGTAGACCCCACCTTACATCGGTTGCCACTTCAGGGATCAGCTGAGTCCATGTCTTTGTCTTGCCAAGTACCATGCCTCAGCCCATGTAGATCTTGGGGCGACAGAGCTAGATTTTCTCTCAGAGTTTTGACAGCGATCACTGCCGTCCGGGAGGCCTCCCCTATAACACATTCATGCCACACTCTTGGCGCCTGTGCAGAATGTATTACTAGTAGACAAGTGTTGCATGGGTACCTTGTTATTTCATCAGGCTGGGAGCATTGGGTCTTGCCCTTCACAGTTAATTTTTATATTCAAGAAATTCACCTCAGCAGTTGTGGCTCCTGGAATTGATTTCCAGGTGGGTGCCTGTGGGGTTCCCCCTCCAGTGTTGCAGTCCAGCCAACTGGCCCTTACAGCACAGACCTGCCCAACTAAAATCCCTGTAGGTGCAACCTGGTCTTGTGTCGAAGGCTTTCAGCAACCAGAGAGGCCCCCGATATGGCTGTTCTGGTGTTGTAGGGCCCCCCAACAGGGGCTGGTGCCTTGCCTCAGGGAGGCTGCTCAGACGGCATTGTCAGCAGTCATCCCAGGGTATCAGCAGGCATATTGGGCTGAAGTTCTACTGTGGGGTTTCCTTCCACGCACTGTGCCTCCAAGTAGACCGCAATGCAGTCTTAAGGCTCATGGAGCAGCCCCACCTGCATCAGTACAGCCTCATATTAGAGTGGCCCTGCAGGCCAGGCTGTGTTGGACTAGTCAGCAGTCCCCGCTCTCCGGCACTCATCAAAATTCCTGGCCCCGGCTGGTCAGAGCGATTGGCTCATGCTCCGTCCATGATCGGTGAGGTCCCACGGGACCACCTACTCACCAGGTGCTCACCTCACAACCAATTCAAGCTGCAACATCACAGGGTCCCAGCCGGTTGCCTCAGCAAGTAAAGCTGGCCCCCGCCATCAGGTCCTAGCAGCAGGACGTGCCACAGTCAGCCTCGGGCAGGGAAACTCATCCATCATGGGTATTTCCCGGCCCTTTGTTTCAGCCAGTGGTGTGTTGGGTCATTGGGGGCACCATTTGGTGCCTCAGTTAGCTCTGATGCTGCTTCAGGACTGTGGATTCAAGGCCAGGCCCAGATGTTTGGAGATTATGCTACCACCATATTCGGCGGGTGACCACGAACCCAACAAAAATATTCTCATATAATCATCAGCATCACCCCTCTCTATTATCCTTAGTGCCTTCGAAGACAACTTCTGTATAAGTATGTCACCCTTGTATAGGTGTATTCCCATACACATCAATCACACCCTTGAACCCAACTTAGGCCAACAGATCCTTGAATTTATTCTCAATAGTGAATAACCTAGCTTCCATTAAGGGAATGACAAAGAACTATCCTGTCATATCTGACAGGAATCAGAATCAGAACTGCCTACAAATTTAAACAATATCTAAGACGATATCAACATTATTTGGCTGTGTACATCATTGGGTTACGACAAGAAATGCTCATCAGTGGTGGTTCACTGAGATTATTTGCCAGGCCATTAATAACTAACCATTGAAAGTCAAAGGAGCCACCTGATTTTCAAATGTTGATTAAATGTTAAGAATGATATATGCAAGAAAAGACATATATCCAAAGCATGTAGGGATGTAAAAAATATACAAGTATGTGCAATAGGCATAGGCTTTAGAGAACTAATTAACTCATCATGCCATGCATTTTCTAATAGACGATTTCCTGTAATAATGAAAAATATAGTTTGAGTTACACATTTATTTATTATACTTTCAAAAATCTGTGTCTTTTATTCATAAAACATTTTCTGTATTCCCAGCAAGGCTGGGTCTATTCATGATGGGAATAAAGAAAATGAAGTTGAGGTTTGGAGATTTGTTTGATTGCATGATTCGTTTTATGCCATCGGTGCCATTGGAATTATGTAGTACTGTGTATTGTGAACAGGATTGCCTCATTTACACAATTTGCCCTTCTGCAGTGCGTTTTCCCTCTGTAGCTCGGCCCCTATGTCCATGAACGGTGCACTCGTTGGTGGTGCCCCTGTTGGGTGGTAATAGCCCATCCACCTCTGTGCCCCTTGAGTCTGTGAAGCTTTAAGCCAATGGGAGGGGTGGAGGTACTCATGTCTCAGCATCTAAGCCCCTGACTACAGGAGGCTTGCATCCAGTTTTGGTGTACCTGGCAAGCAGTATTATTACGTCAGCAGTGATACCCCAAGGTGCCCTGGTGTGTGAGTGATATTAGTGACTCTACAGCTGGCCCTTTGAGACTGTGGGACGTAAATCTGATGGTGGCGTAATGATGGGCCTGGTTGAAATGTTAAGAGTAATTATTGTAATTTCGGTAATTTATTGTTACTCTGGTGACATGAAATTACTGAATATTACACGATCTCTCACATAATCCTGAGTAATTTCGGAACAAATGACTGATCAAGAGCACAGGAACAGAAAGCAAGCGGCTGTTGACTGCATCGATTCCTGTTCTGTGCATCTAGCAGTAGTTTCTTCGCACATAATACATCCTCAAGTCCATTTGGATGTGAGGGTGCATTTTGCACTAAGGAAATAGTGCTAAATGTGGGGTTACGCTCACCCAGTAGTTATGAATGATCTCACATATTTTTGCAGTAATTTTGCATAATTACATTGCAGAAAATTACAAAAATTAGCTCCATCCCTAGTACTGACCAGGCAGTTCTAGGACCTAGGACGAGCAATATAGTTTGACTGCAGAATCTCTTCTATAACCACACCCTTCGATATTTATTTTTCATTTATTTTGCTTTTGGATCTGTGGATCCAAAACATGATCCTAGATTCAACTTTAGTGGAACTCAATATGATCTTCAAATCCACACCCTGGATCCACACACCCAGTGAAATATATTTTTTTCTTTTTAATTTTAAACCTCCTAACGTGGGCAAGGGGGTCAGGGTGTGCTCAACCTGTACCCTTATCCGCCCTTCTATTTTATTTCAGGACTCAGTGTCAGTCCCTGAGTCCTTTAAGAGTTGTCACAACATCTTCTTTAATGTTGCAGCAGTTATTCAGATCCCTTCATTGGGATCCATGGACCTGAAATAGACGACAGAAGAACAATCTTCCTTGGCCAAGGATCTATGAACCCTCAGTGGTTCAGGTCTCACTAATCTTTTCTTTACCTCTTTATCCCCAAACTGAGTCTCTCCTTGAATACTATTTACTCAAGAACTACTGAATTAATTTACACCAGGCCAATAAAAACACATTCCTTAAATTAAGTTCTAATTTTTTGCCAAGTTAATTCCATTCAACTTTTTTTATGTATTGGAGAGCCAACGTCCTTTGGAAATTAAAATGCAAAATCACACTTTTGGGAAATCTCTTTTTTTATTGGCCTTCATGTGACAAATCAGCACTAAACTTTCAATGAAAGTTAAATATACACTAATGGCAGCGAAAGCGCCAGTGTAGTTATGGTTTCCATAGGAAAGGCATTTTTGTTTTCTCAAAATAACTTTGGTGCCATTCTATGAGTCTGCACAAAACGTTCAAAAAGAAAAGCTCACCTTTACTTTCCTCAAGGAACTTTTCATGCCAACGCATTGACAAGAAAGATGAGGGGTCCCAAAAGCTCAAATTCCCATAGGTGGATTTGCTCTTCAGCTTAACGGTATTACAAAAAACTTGGCACGAAGTTAGGATTTTACTCGAAGACTGTGTTTTTATAGGTTTGGTGCAGATTGTAATCTAGAATCCCAAGACTGAAAAAGTAAGTAAAACGTATTGGCAAATAGAACGTTTTCTCTCATTGGCCATTTTGGAGCTGCAGATCCAAAAGCACCCAATTGGCTGCCATAGCGTTGAAATAAAAATTTGAGGACAGCCATTACAGGACACCAGTGCTCAATTTGCAGGTTTGAAAATAAAATTCAAAGTGCACATAACGGGGCAGGTTGTACACACCCTGGCTCCCAAGACCCAAGTTGGTGGATTCTAAAGGCTGGAACAGCCAAGCTCCCCCACCCCCGAAACACCTATGTCAGTATTAGCTTCACACACTGAAGGTGTCAGTTGCAAAACCTTCGAAAGGTAAAACCAACCAGCTTCCCACAGCCTGTATTCCAAAGCATGGGCAACCTTCACTAACTGAAGAACTGGGCTGCAAAGCCTAATAATGGTGGAACCACCAAGTTACCCCTCACTCTATAATGCAATGCCAGGGCAAACCTAATGGACTGGCTGCATAACTGCCAAAAAGTGGCCTCTGCCAATCTGCTCCCCTTCTGGAACACAAACAGAGGGAAAGCTTTGGAGACTGCTAAGCTCTTCCCTACCATGAAACATCTGCACCAGACCAAGCTTCATGGAATGATGGGCCAGTTCTGAAGCTGATGAAAGGCAGAACTGCCATGCAACCTACCATCCTAGAACTTCAACCCTCGGACATCTATCACAGACTAAGGGACCAGTTGTGAAGAACTGCCATTCTCCCAAGAAACCCTTGAACACCAATGTCAGGGCAAGCTTCACAGAATGAAGGGACTTGCCATGGAGTCGTTGAAAGGAAGAAGTGCCAAGCTCCCCCCAACACAGAACCCCAGCACCAGGAGAAGCTTCACAGACTGAAGGGTACAGCTACAAAGTCGTAAAAATGGTGCAACAGCCCTTTTCCTCCCCATCCACAATACCAACACCAGGGCAACTTTGGAAAACCAAAGGCAGGGTTGCAAAGCTACAAAAATGTGGAAATGCCTCTTCAGGCTAGAATACCAGTTCCTGGGCAAGCTTCACATACTGAAGGGCTTGGCAGCAAATCTGAAAAAAGATGGCAATTCCAAACTCCCCCCACCCTGCAACATTCAGATTTGGGAAAGCTTCCTTGGCTGAAGAGCCCATCTGTGAAGTGGCTGAGAGGAGGAATCACCGGCTTCACCAAACTTAGAACTCCAACACCAGAGCAAGCTTCATGGGCAATAGGTTCTTGTTGTGATGTCAAACCCATCCTCAGCTCACAAATGCAATGGAAAGCCTTGTGGGCTGAATCATTATACTGTGAAATATCAGAAAGGCTGAATGGTCACACTAGCTCTAGCCCAGTAATCCAATAGTAGAGCATGTTTCATGGCTTGAAGGGCCTGGCTGTGAGACACTGATAGTGAGAACCATTAATGTCCACCCTGTAAAACCAATGGCATAATAAGCCTTGCAGACAGAAGGGCCTTGCTTCGAAACTGCAAAAAGGTGAAGCAGTCAGGACACACAGCCCAGAACACCTAAGCCAGTAAATGCCTCAAGGTCAGGCTGCAAAGCTTCCCATAAAACCACAATACCACCAACAGGACAAGCCACTTGGACTGAAGGGACAGACACATCAATAGTGTTAGAAGCTTCACAGACTGAATGTGACAGCAGTAAAGACGCTAAAAGAAGGAACCGGCAAGACCCCCTTGCTCTGAACGGCAATGGCAGAGCAAGCATCCTGGACCTAGGGAGCTATTTGTGAAGCTGTAGTACAATGGAACCACCATGCTCCCCACCTCAGCATGCAGCACAAGAGCTAATTTCACAGATATAAGGACCTGCCTGTGAAGCTGCTAAAAAGCAGAAATATCAAACGTTCCCACTGTGCAATATCAATGCCAGGACAAGCTTTAAAATCTGAAGTGCTCAGCAGGAAAAACAGTAAAAGAGGGAACAACCAAGCAACCCCCATGCAGGAATCCCAACTGGGGCAAGTTTCACAGACTGATAGGTCCAGCTGGAAAGCAACTGAGATATGGAACTGGCAAGCTTCATCCCCAACATGGAATGCAAGGGGCCAGGGCAAGTTTCATGGACTGAAGAGCCTGGCTGAATAGACACTGATGGGCTCGCCGCCTGCCAAAGTCCAGTGATGGAATGACCGCCTCTGCAGTCGTCCCTCCGGGGTCCTATTACAAGTTTCCCTGCGGGCCCTATTACAAGTTCCCTCATGGCCCGGGAAACTCACCACAATGTTGCCGCTGGCTCATCATCGAGAAGGCGAAAATGGGTGCGGTGCGTCACGTCGCACTTTTCACTTCCCGTAATTTGGGCAGTGAAAAGCGTGATAGCGCTGGCCATGGGGGCCCCTGACACCCCCTTTCCACCAGCCTTTGCATGCTGGTCTGACCGCCATGCAAAGTCTGGCAGAAAGGGGACTCGTAAACTAAAGGGCAGTGCTGCCCTGGCACATTATGACCTCTGAGGCCACCAGGCTGTTGACTGGTGGCAACCTGGCAGTGCCGGTGGTTGCGCCACGGTTGTAATGTGGTAAGACCGCCACTATGGCGGCGGCCCGACCGCCACCGTTAGTGTGACGGTCTTAAGACCGCCACACTTGTAATGGGGGCCTGATACTCTTAACTGACAACCTCCCTACAAGAGTGAACAACAAAGCCTGGGCAACCTTCACACGCTGATGTGCCAGTCTGCAAAGAAGCCAAAAGGGAAAACTGGTAACCTCTATGTAACCTGGATAACCAGTGTCAGAGAAAGGTTTGAGGTCTAAATTGGACAGCTGATAAGTGGAGGAACGTCATAACGCCAAGCTCTCCTCTGCCCCATAATTCTAACACCGGGAAAAGTAAAAAAGGACTACTTGTGAAGCTGCCAATCAAGAAACCACCAAGCCACTGCCTCACAGCCAAACACAAATTCTGGGGCAAACTTCACAGACAGAGGGTCTGGGCTCTCAAATTGCTGAAATGTGGACCCACCAAGTTCCCCTCACCCTGGAATTCCAAGGCAATGAATACTTCACAGACTGAAGCTGACAAAAGGCAGAGCTATCAAGCTCCCTGTACTTTGGAACACCAACTCATGGGCAACTTACATGGACTGAATGGTTGAGCAGTAAAAATGCGGTAAGGCTGAATTGCCAAATTTCCCAGGGCACCAATGCTGTAGCAAACTATTCAGACTGAAGGGACTAGCTTCAAATTGGATAAAAGGGGAAACTGCCAAATTACCCCCTTCCACCACAAAGCAGCAATGGAATGCTTAATGTAAAGAAGAGCAGGGGTGCAAGATTACCAAAATAGCTAAACTCTGCCCACACAACTGAACACCAATGCATAAACACGCTTCACAGACTCAAGGACATTGCTGTAAAGTCACAGAAAGGCAGAACTGCCACATTATCTCAACTCCTGGGCAAATAAATACCGGAGAGAGCCTTACAGACTGGGGGGGGGGGGGGCACAACTACAAAGCTGCAGACATTTTTAACCACCATGCTCACCACAAGAAGGAACACCAAAGCAAGCTTCACAAACTGAAGGGCCCATCTTTTAAGTTGCTAAAAGGGATCTGCCAAGCTCCATTCCACCCCAGGGCAACAGTCATGGGCTGAAAAGCCTGGCTGTGAAGATTTTGAAGGAGAGCCACCCACTCTGCACCACCACGGACCTCCAAAGAGGTGCAAACTGTCACAGACAGAAGAGCTTGGCTGCTAAGCAGCAGAAAGGTGACACTACCAAACTCTCTTCCACCCTGTCACACAACATGAGGACAAGCTTCTCAGGCTAAAGGATCTGGCTGAGACATTGCCAAAAAGCAGGAAGCGACTGAAAGTTGGAACTGCCAACCTCCTGAGACCCAAAAAAAACAACACCAGGCTAAGCTTAATGGACTGAAGGGTGTCAGCCGAGACAATACCAAAAGGCAGAACTGCCAACATACTGCCCAACATGTAAAACCAACACCTGAGCAAGCCTCATAGACTACATAGTCAGGCTGCAAAGACATCAAAATGTGGAACGGCCAAGCTCCTTCGAATCTTGGAACTCTTACACCCAGGCAAGCCTGAAAGACTAAAAGGCCAAGCTGTCAATCCACAGAAAGGCTGAACCTCAAAGCTATTTTCCCAAACTAAAACACCACTGCCTGGCAAGGATTGAGGACTGAAGGGACAGGCTGACAGGCCCCTGAAAGACAGGATTGACAAACCTCCCCCTCTCCCAACCGGGGGAGGCCAAGGCTGGGATAAGCTTCACGGACTGAAGGGCCCATCTGCAAAGCTGCTGGAGGGTGGAACCACCAACTTCTTTCTGACACAGGATGGAAGGGGGTGGCCGTGATGATACTGGCACGTACAACTGACAAGTTACCCCCACCACACTGAACAGAAATGCTGGAGAAAAGCCTAAAAAAATGAAGGGCCTGGCAATGAAGCCAACGTAAGGCAGAACTGCTGAGCTACTCTTCATCACAGAACACCAAAGCTGGAGCAGCTTTCACAGACTGAAGCCATAGAAAGTCCAACCCACTCATGCCGAGCTCCTTCCTAAATCAAAAAAAAAAAAAACAATGTTGGGGCAAGTTCCAAAGAAGTTGAAAAGTAGAACCACTGAGCACACAGGAACACCAATGCAAGAACAAGCTTCATGGACAGTTGGTTCTGGTTGCAGTGTCACCAAAAGGACAAATCACTAAGCTCTCCCCACCACCAAGGCAACTTTCATGGACTGAAGAGCATAGCCACAAACCTTCTGCAAGAGATGTATCAGTCCCCACCCCAGAAAGCCAATGTCATGGTAAATGTCACAGACAGAAGGGCCAAGTTGCTAAGTCAACAAATGCCAGAACTGCAAACTGGAAGGCGGAACTGCTGAACAACTGGAAGAACAATGCAAGGGCAAGCTTAATATACAGTAGGTTCTGGCTGAGATGTTATTGAAAACCCATATTGCTACGCTCCCTCCACCCCTGGGGCCTCAAGCTACAATCCTTCCACAAGCGGTGAAATACCCAATGCCTCATAAACCATAGAAAACCAATGTTGGAAAATGGCCCTCTCTGAAGGGTCACCCCACCCCAGTCATTTTGCCTTCCTCCTCCTCTTTTTCTGACCTAATGTTTGCTGATTTTAGGACTCTTGGCACTTTACCATTGCTAACCAGTTCTGAAGTGCATGTGCTCCCTCCCTAAAACGCATGGAAACATTGGCTCATACGCAACTGGCATATTTGATTTACATATAAGTCCCTAGTACAGTGCACTAGAAGTGTCCAGGGCCTGTAAATTAAATGCTTTTTTTTTGTCCTCATTCACCCTAGGCAGTGTATAGAACTTCCTTTGCTTGTCAGCCGACACATGGGAAGTTATTTTCGGCCAGGGGTTACCCTCTCTTCTCGACCAATCCTTAGACTGTCTCAACTCCCTAAGGATTTCAGAGCAGGGTATGTAATCATCGGACCGATGACACGAAACCATATCAATTTCAACAAACAATAAAAATAGAAATAAAGTTACAACCCTCAGTGATTCATTTTCCAATCCAACAATGGTATCCAGAAATCTCCTCGCACCTTATCCTTTCCCCCTAAAGCTTGATCCAAAACTGCTATGCTTAATATATCTCTAAGCCATTCTGCATACCCTGGCGGGGCCTTCGACATCCATTTCCTGCAGATTTCTCATCTCCCCAACACTATTGCATAGAATACAAACTTTTTCTCTCTCACCGTAACAGGCCGTCCCAACCAGTCCTGGGCTTGACTGAAAATTATCAATTTTAAGGAGGCCTCTATTCTCTGTTTCAGAATACTCGAAATTGTTCCACATACTTCTTCCCAAAAATATCGGACATCCAAGCATTCCCAAAACATATGAATATCCGTAGCTTGGGCCAAACCACATTTTGAACAATTCACCCCCTGGCCTCCTTTCATTTTGGATAATTTATCTGGGGAAATGTAAGCTCTATGTAGCGTGTAATAATGTTTTTTCTTTAGCGCAGCAGGTTTCACTGTACCATAAAGTAGTGCTAATGACTCCTCCCACCACTTTTCAACCAGTTCTTCCGGAAAACAGTCTCCCCACAGTTTTGCGGGGAGATCAAATTCGCCATCTACCCCTTCCAGGATCCCCCAGTACCAAGCTGACACTTTGTGGGGGCCTGTTACAGGGCAAGGGATAATCACATCCAAAGGGTTGTCCTTACCCACACCTTCTTTAATCCCTTTGGCCCATTCTCTAACTTGCAAAAATTTCCACCTAGTCAAGGCTCCTCTCGTTAGTAACACTAATTCTTCCCACGAAAGCAGGTCCCCTTCAAAAAACAACTCTCCCCAGTGCTCTACCCCAGCCTGTTTTATCGGTAGCGCAAGTATGTCTTGAAGACATTCTGGAGTACCCGGGGAATCCCATATAGGTGCATTGGAGTTATAATAGGTTAGTTTTGCTAATCGTCTGATCCGATACCAACATTCTGCTAGGCCCCGCATAATTTTCAGCCTTATCTTCTTGTAATTTAGGGTCCCCAAATTTAAAAATAAAGTTTGTTGACGCACCCTTAATATTAGAAACCATTGTTTTGAACATTAGACCAACTGTTGTAGAGTCTGATGTGGAAAAAACTCTGACATTTTTTAAAAGAAAAGCCCAAGCATAATATTGCAGATCCGGTAGTGCCAAACCTCCCTTTTGCTTACGCCGCCTCAACTTTCTCCTGGAGATTCTAACCCCCTTAGAGTTCCAAATAAAATCACTTATTAGGCACTGCATTTTTTCTATATATTTTTTCTGCATAGGGAGTGGAGAAGTAGAAAACTAAAAATTCCATTTTGGGAGAATAGACATTTTTACCAAATTAACCCTGCCTATAATGGACAGAGGGAGATGGGTCCAGCCTTTTAATAGGCCCTTACATTCCTGCAATAATTTAACCTGATTCATCTCTGCTAGTTGATCGATGTTTTGAGGTATCAAAATTCCCAAATATCTGATTTCCTTCTTACAATAGACTGATCCATATTCCATGCCATTATCTCTGTTTTTTCTACATTCACCTGATACCCTTAAATCTTACCAAATTCTTCCGCAAGCCTAATAGCCTCAGGGAATGCCGTTGAAAGATTATCAGTAAAAAGCAGAAGATCGTCTGCGTACAAAGATAATTTTTTCTCCCAGCCCTGATAACGGAAGGGGGAAATCACCCTGTTCAGCCGAATCTTTCTTGCAAAAGGCTCCATATACAAATTAAACAATACAGGGGAAAGCAGGCAACCCTGTCTAGTACCCCTTGCAATACCAATTGGGCCGGTAAGATTCCCGTTCACTAGTATTCTGGCGGTGGGGGCCTTATAGATTTGATTTACTACCCCACACACATTAGTTCCCAAATTAGCCTTCCTTAACAGGAACTTTAAATAATCCCAATTTACTTGATCGAAGGCTTTAGCTGCATCAATTGTAATAATCCCTAAAGGGGAATCGAGTGATACCGCAAGGTCTATTGCCCCAATGAATTCATATGTCAGCTTGTGGAGGTATCTACCTTTTGAAAAGCCCTTCTGATCTGGGTGTATTAAGTTATTTGCAACTCTGTTTAGTCTGTCCGCTATAATTTTAGAAAATAGCTTATAGTCACTATTCAAAAGTGAGATACGTCTGTAAGATGCACAGTTAGTCGGGTTTTTACCCGGCTTCAAAATCAACATAATAACTGCCTCATTCCAAGAGAGAGGCATATCTATCTCATTAGAAAAAATTCTACCAAATAATTCCAACAAAATCGGGCTTATTAGATCCCCAAAGCTTTATACACCTCCACCGGGATACCATCAGGGCCCGGGGCTTTCCCGTCTTTGCCCCCCACTAAGGCCGCCCTTACCTCTACAGCCGTAATAGGGCCATTCAGCCATTCCCGAGCTTGTTGCAAAATCTCTGGCAAGATATCTTGGGCTAGCCAGTTTTCTACCTGCTTTTCTTGCCCATCCACATGTTCCGTATACAGAGATAAAAAAAGATCTTGAAACCCACGTTCAATATCCTCCCTATATATCAGTTTTTCACCTGTATCCTCGATCATTATTTCCTTAATCTGGCTCCTAACCTGGTCTGATTTGGCTTTCCAGGCTAACAGCTTCCCTGAATTTTCCGCATATTCAAAGTGTTTTAATTTGCTGACCTCCCATCTATTCGCGATACGTGCCTGCAAAATATCAGCCAGTTGCAATCTTAACTCAGCCAATTCCACTCTTCCAGTCTCCACCTCCTGAGACCCAATCCCTTTACCAACCAACACTTCGGTTTTTAACAGCATCTCCTGCTCTAAAGCCCTTATTTTGTCTCTAAACACCTTACGTTTGTAGCATGCTATACATTTGAGCACCCCTCGTATTACTGCCTTAAAAGAATCCCAAACCACTGATAATGGTGCCGACCCTATGTTATTGTTGAAGAAGGCCTCGGATTCCCTACGCAGTTGCAGCAAGACATCTTCATCTAATAATAGTACACGCTCCAATGTCCACCTCCTAATCAGCCTTCTCTGTGAAGCAGACAGATGCAGAATTACTGCCGCATGATCCGACAAATGTGGAGGCAAATATTCGACTTCTTCCACATTTTCCAAAAACCTTTCGTCGACTAGGAAATAATCGATACGTGACGCGTGACTATATTTCTTGTTAAAAAAGGAGAAGGCTCTAGCCTCCCCTTTCTTCTTCCGCCAAATATCACACAAACCTTGGTCCTTCATCATTCTCTTTAAATAACATTGTGCTTTGGGTGTACCCTGTAGGAGGCTGGACTGGCTTGTAGTGAGTACCAAGGGGTACTTGCACCTTGCACCAGGCCCAGTTATCCCTTATTAGTGTATAGGGTGTCTAGCAGCTTAGGCTGATAGATAATGGTAGCTTAGCAGAGCAGCTTAGGCTGAACTAGGAGACGTGTGAAGCTACTACAGTACCACTTAGTGTCATATGCACAATATCATAAGAAAACACAATACACAGTTATACTAAAAATAAAGGTACTTTATTTTTATGACAATATGCCAAAGTATCTTAGAGTGTACCCTCAGTGAGAGGATGGGAAATATACACAAGATATATATACACAATAGCAAAAATATGCAATATAGTCTTAGAAAACAGTGCAAACAATGTATAGTTACAATAGGATGCAATGGGGAAACATAGGGATAGGGGCAACACAAACCATATACTCCAAAAGTGGAATGCGAACCACGAATGGACCCCAAACCTATGTGACCTTGTAGAGGGTCGCTCGGACTATTAGAAAATAGTGAGAGTTAGAAAAATAACCCTCCCCAAGACCCTGAAAAGTGAGTGCAAAGTGCACTAAAGTTCCTCTAAGGACAAAGAAGTCGTGTTAGAGGAATAATGCAGGAAAGACACAAACCAGCAATGCAACAACTGTGGATTTCCAATCTAGGGTACCTGTGGAACAAGGGGACCAAGTCCAAAAGTCACAAGCAAGTCGGAGATGGGCAGATGCCCAGGAAATGCCAGCTGCGGGTGCAAAGAAGCTTCTACTGGACAGAAGAAGCTGATGTTTCTGCAGGAACGAAAAGGGCTAGAGACTTCCCCTTTGGTGGACGGATCCCTCTCGCCTTGGAGAGTCGTGCAAAAGTGTTTTTCCGCTGAAAGGACGCCAACAAGCCTTGCTAGTCGCAAATCGTGCGTTTGGCGTTTTTGGACGCTGCTGAGGCCCAGGAGGGACCAGGAGATCGCAAATTGGACCTGAAGAGAGAGGGGACGTCGAGCAAGACAAAGAGCCCTCACTGAAGCAGGTAGCACCCAGAGAAGTGCCAGAAACAGGCACTACAAGGATGCATGAAACGGTGCTCGCCGAAGTTGCACAAAGGAGTCCCACGTCGCCGGAGACCAACTTAGAAAGTCGTGCAATGCAGGTTAGAGTGCCGTGGACCCAGGCTTGGCTGTGCACAAAGGATTTCCACCGGAAGTGCACAGGGGCCGGAGTAGCTGCAAAGTCGCGGTTCCCAGCAATGCAACCCAGCGAGGTGAGGCAAGGACTTACCTCCACCAAACTTGGACTGAAGAGTCACTGGACTGTGGGGGTCACTTGGACAGAGTCGCTGGATTCGAGGGACCTCGCTCGTCGTGCTGAGAGGAGACCCAAGGGACCGGTAATGCAGCTTTTTGGTGCCTGCGGTTGCAGGGGGAATATTCCGTCGACCCACGGGAGATTTCTTCGGGGCTTCTGGTGCAGAGAGGAGGCAGACTACCCCCACATCATGCACAAGTAGGAAAACAGTTGAGAAGGCGGCAGGATCAGCGTTACAGAGTTGCAGTAGTCGTCTTTGCTACTATGTTGCAGGTTTGCAGGCTTCCAGCGCGGTCAGCAGTCGATTCCTTATCAGAAGGTGAAGAGAGAGATGCAGAGGAACTCGGATGAGCTCTTGCATTCGTTATCTGAAGTTTCCCCAGAGACAGAGACCCTAAATAGCCAGAAAAGAGGGTTTGGCTACCTAGGAGAGAGGATAGGCTTCTAACACCTGAAGGAGCCTATCAGCAGGAGTCTCTGACGTCACCTGGTGGCACTGGCCACTCAGAGCAGTCCAGTGTGCCAGCAGCACCTCTGTTTCCAAGATGGCAGAGGTCTGGAGCACACTGGAGGAGCTCTGGACACCTCCCAGGGGAGGTGCAGGTCAGGGGAGTGGTCACTCCCCTTTCCTTTGTCCAGTTTCACGCCAGAGCAGGGGCTAAGGGGTCCCTGAACCGGTGTAGACTGGCTTATGCAGAATTGGGCACATCTGTGCCCAACAAAGCATTTCCAGAGGCTGGGTGAGGCTACTCCTCCCCTGCCTTCACACCATTTTCCAAAGGGAGAGGGTGTCACACCCTCTCTCAGAGGAAGTTCTTTGTTCTGCCATCCTGGGCCAGGCCTGGCTGGACCCCAGGAGGGCAGATGCCTGTCTGAGGGGTTGGCAGCAGCAGCAGCTGCAGTGAAACCCCTGGAAGGGCAGTTTGGCAGTACCAGGGTCTGTGCTACAGACCACTGGGATCATGGAATTGTGCCAACAATGCAAGGATGGCATAGAGGGGGCAATTCCATGATCATAGACATGTTACATGGCCATATTCGGAGTTACCATTGTGAAGCTACATATAGGTAGTGACCTAAATGTAGTGCACGCGTGTAATGGTGTCCCCGCACTCACAAAGTTCAGGGAATTGGCTCTGAACAATGTGGGGGCACCTTGGCTAGTGCCAGGGTGCCCTCACACTAAGTAACTTTGCACCTAACCTTTACCAGGTAAAGGTTAGACATATAGGTGACTTATAAGTTACTTAAGTGCAGTGTAAAATGGCTGTGAAATAACGTGGACGTTATTTCACTCAGGCTGCAGTGGCAGGCCTGTGTAAGAATTGTCAGAACTCCCTATGGGTGGCAAAAGAAATGCTGCAGCCCATAGGGATCTCCTGGAACCCCAATACCCTGGGTACCTCAGTACCATATACTAGGGAATTATAAGGGTGTTCCAGTAAGCCAATGTAAATTGGTAAAAAAGGTCACTAGCCTGTTAGTGACAATTTGGAAAGAAATGAGAGAGCATAACCACTGAGGTTCTGATTAGCAGAGCCTCAGTGAGACAGTTAGTCTCTACACAGGTAACACATTCAGGCACACTTATGAGCACTGGGGCCCTGGGTTACCAGGGTCCCAGTGACACATACAACTAAAACAACATATATACAGTGAAAAATGGGGGTAACATGCCAGGCAAGATGGTACTTTCCTACATACCCAAAGATCTGCAAGAGTAGGACCTATCCAATCTATTGTCCAGAACCACATTAAAGTCACCCGCCATAATAACTGAATCTGAAAATTCAATAAGCTGAGAGAATACTTTCTTCAAAGGTCCGCTATCGTCGCAGTTTGGGCCGTAATAACCAGCCAAAACTAAAGATATTTCATTCACCTGTAATTTTACTATAATCCACTGACCAGCTTGGTCTGTCTTTATTTCGAAAATTTCTGGTCTGGCTTGAAATCCATGTTTAATTAAAATGGCTACCCCCCTTGTATGAAAATTATGGGAGGTACAAAAACACATTTGCACCCACTTTTGAGTGCTAAATAACTCTTTACACTCATCTTCAGCCAAATGAGTTTCCTGCAAAATTAAAATTTGCGCCAGGGAATCCTTTAAATATTGAAGAATTCTGTTTCGTCTCGACTTAGTCCTCAACCCATTTATATTCCACGCGAGAAGTTTTATCATAGACTTGCCCTCCCCCTGGCCCGTACCAATTTTAGTAATTTAAAACTAACCCACCACCCCACCGCCTTGGTGAAAGAGAAACAATTTCTGACCTTATCCCCAGAAACTCACTCCCTTGTACCCCCCCTCCCTAACCCCTCCCATGGAGAACCCCCCCACTATGTCAGCCACAATGGGCCTGATTTTAGAGTGCCCTGCCTACCTGGGGGGCACAAAATTCAAAAACGTATTGCAAATATTACACATGATCAGCCTGTTCTTTCCTTATAGCATCTAACAATTCATCTGCCTTATCTAGCTCTCTTATATTATACATTGTGTTATTATACATTATTTGTAAAAAAGCTGGGAATTTCAATTGAGCCGTGGCTCCGAGTTTTTTGAATTCATCTAGTCTTTTTCCCAGCTCCCACTGCCTGTCCATTGTGATTTTAGATAGGTCAGATCTGATCTCAAAAGTCACGTTATCCATCTTTAATGCTTTCTGTTTTAACGCCTTGGTCAAAATTTTCTCTTTTAGCTGATAAGTTAAGAAATTAACCAGAATTTTCCTTGGTCTTGTACTATTGGGCCGCCTCGTGAAGGGATCCCGGTGGACTCTCTGAATGTCTCTTTCGATCTCTTCATTACTTTCCTCCAGCTCACAGACCGATTTGATTAATGAGACAACGTATGACTTAAGATTTACTCCTTCTGCTCCTTCCGGAACTTTTAACAATTTTAAATTGTTCCTACGTGAGTGGTTTTCCAGATGCTCGATCCTAACTTGTAAGCCTTGTTCTTTTTCACTCAGGCCACGGATTTCATCTTTGTGGAGTTTCAACTCCTCCTTTATCCCCCCCACTGTTTCCTCTAAAGTCTGGATCCTCTCCATCAAGTTATCAATTTTTTTTTCCAATACCTTGCAAGCTTCTCGAATTTCGCCTTGGTTACACTCCGAACTTGCAAACCCTTTCTTTATATCTTCCGATATGGAGAGGATCACATCCTCCATAGAGAGGGTATGCCTCGGATCAGAGGCCCCCGTTTGATCTGGGGGGGGACTAACGGCTTGTGCTACTTGACCTAATTCCTCCTGTCGTGAAATGGGCAGCATGTCACCTTGACATATCATATCAACACCCATACCAACTTGCATATTCTCATGCAAGGGTGAATTCGCAACTAAGGAGGAGAAACCTTCTTCGGCCACCTTGTCAGCATCTGTACCACTTCCAATGTCCTTAATCACAAAAGTATCCATTTTCCCTTGTCCCGGCACTAGCACAATATCCTCTGGCCTAGCCCTAAAATAAGATCTTAAAGAGGGTGTCAATCTATGTTTTATTTTTGTTCTTCCTTCAATCCCTTCTCTTTTTTTTTTAGGGTAGTTCACCTGGTCCGGGATTTTTCCCTTCAGCTTTCCAAGGCTATTGCTAGCCGCCAAATCCCCTCTGTCCCCCTTTATCCCCAACCCCTGCCCCCCTACCTGCCATCAGCTGATGGAGGGCTGGGGTGGGGCGGGGCTCTTCTCCTCCTCTCAAGCCTTGCTTGAAGCCCCAGCACCAGCTGCTTTCTCGCTGGCTCTTCTTGAAATTTCAGAGGGAGCGCGTATGGCCGCGCTACCAAGCTCCCGGGATATTTTCCCGGGAGCCTTGCCAGTGCTGGCGTTTCCTGGATTCCCCCAAAGGGGAATCCTAGCCGATCCTCTACGCGCCCGGCGGAGCTCCAGTGCGGCACGTCCCCAGTGCCGGAGTCTCCCGCCGGGTGCCTCATCCGATTTACAGCGCGGGCGGCTCTCCGGGGATGGCGCTTCCTTCCAACACATTCGGCAGATCCTCTCCACGCAGGTGCCACGCCCCCCTGGTGCGGCAGACGTCACAACTAGCGAGCTGCGGCCGTAACAGCCCTAACGCAGCCCGCCATGTCCTCCCTCTGGCTGTAAATTAAATGCTGCTAGTGGGCCTGCAGCACTGATTGTGCTACCAACAGTAGCTCCTTAACCATGTCTCAGGTCTGCCATTGCCAGGACTATGTGTGGAGTTTCATGGCCACTTCGACTTAGCATTTAAGACTCTTAGCCAAGCCTTAGACTCCCTTTTCTCTACATATAAGTCACCTCTAAGGTAGGCCCTAGGTAACCCATAGGGCAGGGTGCTATGTAAGTAAAAGGCAGGACATGTACTCAAGTGTTTTACATATCCTGGTAGTGAAAAACTCACAAATCTATTTTTCACTACTGTGAGGCCTGCTCCTCTCATACGCCATCATTAAAACTGCCCTTCTATACTTTTAAGTGGTAGATTCTGATCTGAAAGGAGATGCCTTAGCTTGTTTAGTATGGCCAGAATGGTGATAGAAAATCCTGCTTACTAGTGAAGTTGGATTAAACATTACTACTTTAGATATGACACTTTAAGAAAGTGGGCATTACTCTGCACTTACTGCCTTCAGTGCCATGCAGCCTGTCTCCAGTCCACGTCTGGGCTGTGCTGGTTGACAACTCCCCTTGTGCATTCCACCCAGACAGCCATAAACACGGGACACTCAATCACATCTGTATTCATCTGCATACTGAATGGGTGTCACTGGGCAGGAAGGGTGGAGGGGCTCCCTCTTACATTTCAAAGGCCAGTGGCTTGCCCTCACTCAAAGGACTGATGACCCCCGACAGGGATCCTGGCAGACAGGGCTGGGCTGAAAGGGGAACCTCTGCACTTTAAAATCACTGAAGTTTGAAGTTCCCCCCACTTTGCTGGAAGGACTCTGCCTTCCCCAAAAGTGCTCTCCAAGGGCTTGGATTGAGCTTGTCTTCTGTTCTGAAGTCTGAATGCCAATAAAGACTTCACCAGCTAGCTTCTAGCTAGTTTTCTGACTTCAGCGCTGCCAGGACTGACTTCAGTGACTCCAGCACAGACGCTGCTATCCGACGCCATGCTGCTACATGCTCCAGCTCTGTGGTCCTCACTGCATGCAACAACAGTGGCTTGCAACACAAGTCTGACATTGCTGCGCTGCCGCTGATGCCCCACAGTGTGATTTTGACAAGTCAACACATCACGTCTTGAACGACTGGATCCATCGACCCCCCTTCCCGGTCACAAGGAACCAAAGCCTCGCCACAGACGCCGCACCAGCTACCCCTGCAACCGGACAGAACTGACGCCTCGCCTCTCCCTGCCTCGTAGTGTGGAATCGGTGCCTCTCCTCCCCGGATGCCATAAGGGACTGATGCTGCATCGGATCCACCAATGCATCACCTCCATGACTTTATTCAATGTCTTTGTTTCTTAGTTTCCAAAGGTACTGTGCCGGGGGGTCAGTGCGACTCAGTTACTGGTCCCTGTGGTGTCAGATTATTGGGAACGACTCTGTTAGTGATGCTGTGAAAGCCACAGTTGGAGCTATTGTGTTTCTAAGCGCTTTAGTTGGATTTAATATTTAAAAATTCATAACTTTGCTTGTGTGCATTGGATTTTCATCGTTCTGACCTTATTTTAATCAGGTAAATATTATCTATGTTTCTAAAGCTGTGTGGTGTATTTTTGAGGTGTTTTCCATTTGTTACTGTATGAGTTATTGCACAAATACTTTACAGATTGCCTTCTAAGTTAAGCCTGCCAGCTCTGTGCCAAGCTACCAGAGGGTAAGAGCAAGATAATTTGGGTTGTTTTGTGACTTACCCTGAAGAGGACTGTGGTTTCTACTTGGACAATGGTGTATACCTCTGCCAGCTAGAGACCCATTTAGATTAAAAATGGAGGCAGAGGAGAGGACGGCTGAAGCTGAAAGAGCCTTAGGTGAGAAGAAACTTCAGTTGGCTGAACTGAATCTGAAAGAGCTGGAGCTCAAGGCCAGGCTGTCTGAATCCAGCAGTAATGGTGGTAGCATGCATGTAGGACCTGCTGGAGACAAGACGGTTTATATACCCAAGGATTTGGGACTCAGTTATGTGGTGGAAGATGACATTGACAAGTGGTTTTCTGCTTATGAAGTTGCACTGAGGGCGCATGGGGTTCCTGAAGAGCACTGGGGCGTGCGGCTGTGGAAACACATGCCTACATTTGGGAAGGACACACTTCAGACATTAGAAGTTGGGGACCAAAACAAGTACACTCTCATGAAAACCATTTCAATTGCCAAATTTGGACTGGCCCCTGAGAAGTATCACCAAAGATTAAGGAACAGTAACAAGATTCCCAACCAGTCCTGGGCAGACTTCATTGATTTTCCCAGTAAGGCACTGAATGACTGGGTGAGGGGCGGCAAAGTCAGTGATTATGTTGAGTTATACAATTTAATCCTGAGAGAGCACATGCTCAGTATTTGGTTTGTAGAGTTGTGCCAGCATCTAGTTGACAGTAAGCTGACTGAGCCCAGGAAGCCTGCTGAGGAGGTGGGCCTCTGCGCTAGCACTAGAGTGTCAAAAAGGTATCCCACAGAGGTGGTAAGGGTTCCCAACAGAAGAAGGAGGGGGAGAAAAACTTCAAAATAAGGATTTTCTAAAGGCCCCCAGAATAATTCCCAAGGGAATTGTAGTAACTAGTCCCAGACTTATCCTAAAAAGATGAAAATGTTCTTTGATCACAAGACAGGGAGGTGGGTTCCCCAGAGTGCTCCAAGTATGGTCACTATAAAGGGTGACTCCAAATGTCCAAAGAAGGCACAGCCCCCCACTGGTGGGAAGACACCTGGGTTGGCTAGTATAGCTCTCGGGGAGGAGGTAGTCCGAGATAGCTTTGCGGAGCAGACAGAGGTAACTCTAGGGTCGCAAGGGGATGCAGATGTGATGCCAAATGCCAATACTTCTAAGTACAGACAGTGGGTCACCATTAATGGGCAACGGGTGGAGGCTCTGCGTGACACAGAAGCCAGCATGACTACTGTCAAGGGTCAGCTTGTGTCAGCAGAGCAGGTCCTACAGAGCTCATCCCACCAAGTCATAGTCGCTGACAATCGTGAGAGCCATCTACCAGTGGTTCTTGTTCCCTTTGAGTGGGGGAGGGTCTCTGGTACTCTGAAAGTAGCTGTGAGTCCTGCCATGCCTGTAGATTGTCATGTTAGGCAGTAACCAAGAGCACACTACCTGTAAGGAGGTAGAGCTCAGACCTCACTTGGAGATGATGAGATTGCCTGAGGGGGTCTGTATGACCACACAGTCTGTGGCTGCCCGGGAGAGAAGTCAAAAGCATCTGGAGCCTGGAAGAATGACCCAGTCAGCTGCCAAGGAGATGGGCAAGGGGTGCTGGAAACCAGTCCCAGAAGATTCCACTATGGAGGTTGACTGGGTCTCTGAGGAGGAGGCCCTGAGCCATTGCCGCCATAGGTGACTTACTTGAGCTTGCTGGCTGGCAAGTTGAGGGTGGGCCCACCAGGGAGGAATTCTGCAAAGCACAGAGAAAGTGTCCCACTCTTGAGGGCTTGAGGCAACAGGCCTCAGCTCATGCTGCAGGTGAAACGTCTTAGGATCACCTGATTTACTGGGAGAATGATCTCCTATATAGTGAGCCTAAGACTCGGGGTATGGGGGCAGCATGTGTGCTGGTGGTCCCCCAGTGTTACTGGTCCTTCCTATTGGGTTTGGCTGGTGACATACTCCTGGCAGGACATTTAGGGCTAGACAAGACCTTTGCCAGGCTAGTCACCCACTTCTATTGGCCCCGATTGAGGACAGCCTCAGATGCATACATTCAGCAGGTCAAGTCCCACCTGCAAGGCCAGTGGGAAGTCAGAGAAAAAGCTGAGCGCTCTCCTTATCCCACTTCCTGTCATTGGCACCCCATTTGAAAGGGTGGGCATCAACGTCATTGGTCCATTGGACCCAAGACAGCCTTAGGCAACAGGTTCATCCTGGTCTTGGTGGACCATGCCACAAGCTGCCCAGAGTCAATCCCTCGGAGGACGGTGACTGCACCTGTGGTGACCAGAACCTTGATGGGGATGTTTACCCATGTGGGGTTCCCCAAAAAGATAGTGTCTGACAGAGGCACTAACTTCATGTCTGTTAACATGAAGTCCATGTGGCGTGCATGTGGCGTAAACTACAGGATCGCCACACCCTATCACGGTCAATCCAATGATCCAGTTGAGAGATTCAACAAGACATTGAAGGGCATGATTACAGGCCTACGGGAGGCTATGAGGCGTAAGTGGGATGTCCTCTTGCCATGCCTTCTCTTTGCTTACAGGGAGGTGCCCCAGAAGGGGGTAGGGTTTAGTCCCTTTGAGCTTCTCTATGGCTACCCTGTAAAGGGGCCTTAAAGCATTGTCAAGGAGGGGTGGGAGAAAGCTCCCAGGAAACCACCCCATGATGTCAGCTACATGGTGGCCCTCCGCAACCAGATGAACTGCACCATTGTACCATTAGACGAATCTTCACAAAATTGTAATCATCCAGACAAATGTTAAGGAGGATGTTACAACTGACATCCTTATGGTGGTCATCCTCCAACTTTTTGTCTGCCTCCTTCCATTTTTCTAGCCTTGTTTTTGCTAGTTCTAGGACTCTGCACACTTTACCACTGCTGATCAGGGTAACAATGGTTCCAACCCAATTAGCATATTTGGTTTACCTGTAACCCCCAGTAAAGTGCTCTACATGTGCCCAGGGCTGTGAATTAAATGCTACTAGTGGGCCTGCAGCACTGAGTGTGCCACCCACATAAGTAGCCCCTTAATCATGTCTCAGACCTGCCACTGCCAAGCCTGTGTGTGCAGTTTCACTACCACTTCGACTTGGCATTTAAAAAACTACCTGCCAAGCGTTAAACTCCCCTTTTTCTACATATACCTCACCCCTAAGGTAGGCCCTAGGTAACCAATAGGTAAAAAGCAGGACATGTAATTATGTGTTTTACATGCCCTGGTAGTGAAAAACTCATAAATTCATTTTCCACTACTGTGAGGCCTGCTCCTCTCATAGGCTAACATCAAAACTCCCCTCATATACTTTTCAGTGGTAGATTCTGATGTGGAAGGAGTGGCCTTGTCATGTTTAGTATGGGCAGAATGGTAACAGAAAATCCTGCTTACTGATGAAGTTGGATTTAATATTACTATTTTAGAAATGCCACTTTTAGAAAGTGGGCATTTCTCTACACTTACTGCCACCTGTGCCTTACAGCCTGTCTCCAATCCACGTCTGGTCTGTGCTAGTTGACAGCTCCCCTTGTGCATTTCACTCAGACAACCATACACACAGGACACTTAGTCACATCTGCATTCATCTGCATACTGAATGTGTTTCCCTGGGCAGGAAGGGTGGAGGGGCTCTCTTTTACATTTCAAAGGCCAGTGGCCTGCCCTCACACAAAAGACTGATAACCTCCACAGGGATCCTGGCAGACAGGACTGGGATGAAAGGGGAACTTGTGCACTTCAAAACCACTCTTTGAAGTTTCCCCTGACGTCCTGCAGTGTGATCGCGACACTGTGAACACATTGCGTCTTGATCAAATGGATCTATCGACCCCGCCGAGTCACAATGAACCGACGCCTTGCCATCGACACTGCACCAGCTCCCCCTGTAACTGGATGGAATCAACACCTCACCTCCCGCTGCATTGCTCTGTGGAACTGATGCTTCACCTTCTCAGACCCTATAAGGGACTGACGCCACACCGACTCCAACAACACATCACCTCCATGACTCTGTGCAATGTCTTCGTTTCTTCGTTTCCAAAGGTACTGTGTCTGGGACTCCGTGCTACTCTGTACCGGCACCTGTTGCGTTGGTTTATTGGGAACAACTCCATTAGCAATGCATGATAGCGCTTGTGTTTCTAAGCGCTTTAGTTGGATTTAATGTTTAAAAATTCATAACGTTGCTTGTGTACATTGGAATTTCATTGTTTTTACCTTATTTTAATCAGATAAATATTATCTACTTTTCTAAAACTGTGTTGTGTATTTTTGTGGTGTTTTCACTGTGTAACTGTATTTCACAAATACTTTACACATTGACTTCTAAGTTAAGCCTGCCTGCTCTGTGCCAAACTACCAGAGGATGAGCACAGGTTAATTTAAACATATCTCAGCCATATATGAAACTCTTGAGTTCTGGCAATCAAGTTCGAATTTGTCATGAAATGTGATTGTTGTATTAAGGTCTTTAATTATGTTTGTTTCTGCTGCCTTGAAATGTGCACATTTACAAAACCTATTTGTTTCATACCCTAGAGAAGGGAAGACCTCATGGTGAGTTCTAGGCCACGAAGATTGTTAGACAGATAATCTAAAGTACAGAAAAGTTTCACAATAAAATGAAAACATGCATTCATTTATTCAATAATATTAATTCAATGAACATGTGATCATAAAAGATTCATAAAACCAATAAAACACATAATACATTCAAGTTAAAATACATGGTAAAAAGAAAACTCATTACAGTACAACAGATGCCCTCTGTCGTACAATATGTTGCATATATGTAGTAATTAAGAAGCAGATCCTCACCATTGTCAGAGAATGCAAAAATACTAAAGCGGCCCTATTATTTCTGATTCTGATACTGTTTAAAACAAGGTAGAATATTCCGCTTTCTCAAGGATACATAATATTTGCAAAACAACAGAAAGTGCAACTTGTTTTGTACTGAGCAGCCATCACAGGGACACAGGGTTAAATTACCAATATAGGGACCCTGCTGAAGGTATGCCACTAGAAAGTGTACAGTGTTCAATCTTAATCTCACTAACCTATGATGCAGATTGCTAACCCATGTTAAGTAGGGCTCACTACCATTGCTAGTGGAAATCTGAACAAAAGCCTGGACAGTGGGTTTATCATCTTCCCACTGCACTCTCTTGTATGTGCGTTTGGCTAAAGACATTTCTCTAAAGTGCTTAAGAAACTAGCCATAAAACTGCCGGGAGATGTAAAAAGATCTTCCAAGTCCTTACTGATACAGATGTTGTGAATGTACCAGATTCAGAGAAGTTTTTAACATCGAGCCAACTTCCAACAGTCAATGAGAATTGCCCGGCTGAAAGAGATTTGGCTACTTGTCCGGATCTTAAACCACAAGGGGAGTGCTGACATCACTGATAAATCCTAGCGTAACCAATTCATCCAGTGGGAGCAATCTCACAAACTCCAAAGCTTTTGCGAGCACAAAGTCGCACTTTTTTATAAGGCTATAGGTGCCATGTTCCTGACCATTTGAGTTACAGTGAATTTACATATTTACCAAGACAAAAAACTGACTATGCATTTAAGGGACCAAGGAAAACAAGACTAAAATACAGGAAAATAAGAGCATATGAACAAAGGCACAGGACTGCCAGTGTGTACAGTAAAAAAGTACATTCGAGCATCAAGTCAAGAGCTTCAAGACATTGGCTCAATAAAAAAGAAAAAGAAATGAGTCCTCTCGTCAGCTGCAGGGCTTCTTGGAATGCATGGTTTTGGGTGATGAGTCTGCTGTGGCCTGACACCTGGGCATTTCAGAGGAGGGTCTGCAAGCAGAGCAGTCTCTTCATCCAACCCCCATAATACACAACTGAGCTCCGTATGAAATCAGGGCTGCCTTTATGCTCAACTGCTAAAATTCCATTTAAAAGAACCTTGAAAAAATTCCTTGGAAATTACACATAAAATAATATTATGGTTTAGTTAGTGAAAACAGTAAAACATTATCCTGGGGAAACAACTATGAAAATCACTGAAAACAATGTTAAACTGGTGATATGGTTCTACATCAAAACATAAAAACCTCTGAAATTCACCAATTATGGTTCACTACACAAATCATAACTTGCATCTCTGCCGTCAAACCATAACTTGCACCCACATAGCTTTCAATGTGGGCAATCAGAGATATTTTTGTTCAGCAGACCATAACTGGTGAAATTCGGGGTCTTTTAAATATTGATTAGGACCCACAGCAACGTGGCTGATTCACGGACAAGATGACAAAATCCTAACCTATAGCTTTGGTCCCATATAGATTTACAAAGGGTTGATGCAAAGCATGGTGGCAATCAAACTTGCTTGGCTGTGTTGCATCAACTGGAGAGCGCAGAACCGTATCATATTTACAAAGAAGTGATGCAGATCTGCTCTCTTAGTGTGCTGGTGCACATTTATATGGTGGGCACCTACGCAGTTACCCTTGCACCATAGTGGAAGGCTGTGTGTGTTATGGTCAGCATAGTTTTTGTGCACAAAAACTATGATTTAAGGCAATTTCCTCTTTGTGTGTGTGCTCCTGAATGTGAGGAAACACAAGAGGAAAAAAAACAAGGAGATATATTTCCCTCAATATGCAGCCTAAGGGAGGTTCTGTGTTTTGTCGCTGCTGATTTGCATCAGACTCTATGGGTAGCTGCACAGGAAACCAACGAACCACCCATGGAAAGCCCCCTTGATAAAAAGAAATGCAAGGTAGCACTTTGCCTGCCGTGTGTTACTTTTGCTTACAAACCAATGCACACCACAATATGCGTAAGTTTGTAAATACTAATCTGGATTTGCTTCAGGTCTGCGTTATAAAACGTGATGTAATCTCAAGGCAAAATCTTTGTAAACCTGGACCTAAACATCTTATCTAGAATTCCAAAATACGTTGTAGATAAAACGTGACCAGGGGGATCGATAGATAGATAGATAGATAGATAGATAGATAGATAGATAGATAGATAGATAGATAGATAGATAGATAGATAGATACCCCTAACCATCAGCGGAGCTGTGGGGCTGCAGTCAGCTGTTGTGCTTAGCCTACTCTCATATATCATAGTATGGGGGAGCTAAAGAAGCTCACCCCAGCTGAAGAAAAGGTATATCTTTGCTCTCCCTTGCCCTATTCCGCCTGCCATCAGACAATAAAAAAAAAAACCTTGAGCATTTACCACCTACTCTAAACCTCAGTAATTTGGGTGAATTGTTTTCCCTAAAAGGGGGTAACAAGTGATACTGGACCCGGGATCCCAAATTTCACATGTTATTTCCCATTCTGGGGAAGCAGACTTTAGTTCCTGGTATCTCACAAGGAGATAATACCTGAGTTGTAAATTACACCCTAGTATCTCCCCGTTGAGATAGGGGGTAACTCGCAAACGGTCCCAGGTGATGTGATCGACTGATAAATTTTGATAGGAAATGTTTACTTCAAGTTATTACTGCTAAAAGGGGTTCCAATATGTTCAGTGCCACCCTTGCTGACTACAAACAAGACTGCCATCAGCCTGTTGGGATCTTGTATCCTGGCGGAGGTGGCAGTCAGTTGGCAGGTCCGCCGGCCAATGTTGCAGGGCTTAATTTGTAAATAAAAATGTGCTAGTGCCCAAAGCTCTCCTCTGAAACACGTGGCTGTTGCATTTAAATGTGTGAGCACAGAATACTGAGGCAGCGTAATCCTAAATCCATCTCGGGCCTCTTTAATCCATTTACAGCCCCTCTGTAACCTTTCAGCTCAATATTGGTGGCTTCCTGCTTTCTCATGCTTTTCCGTCTTTCTCTTCCTCCGTCTTTCCTATATGCTTCCTTTGCTCTCAATAATTGCCTGATACAGAAAACTAAGTGCCAGCCCACAACAATAAGTACAGGTGCCCAACGGCAACCACCGTCTCAATTTAAGCACTGCAACCTTGTAATGTGGAGGTCGGACCACCACAGGTGCTCTAACCGGCCTAAATTAAGAGTAGATGAAGGTCAGATAGGCAAAACCATAGGATCTTAAGACAGTACCTTTTAACATCACATTTACATATCTCAGTGCAAATGTTTATGTACATTTACATATATACGCCGCAAAGGAAGTGGAACTGAATCAACTCCACCGTACAATAGCAGGTTCCAATCATCACTAAAGTTTGGCTGACCTTTCTGCATGTGATACAAGACTATAGAAACCTCTCACACTAACGTGACACTTCATGAAAACGATATTCACTCGTGAAAAACTTCAAGACTCAGCCCTTTTCTCTCCATGCCAGGGCTGGGCAACCATTTTCATCAAACAGTCAGGACCGTTCACTCTCCCGTCTGCGTACACTAACCACACCAATATGACCTGACGAGAGCACCCCAACCAAAAATAAAAATATTTTTACGGCCTTTTTTACCATGCCTGTAATCCGAAATGTATAGCACTCTACAGCCTTTTCGCAGTTGACAAACTCTCTAATATAAAAAAAAATACTCGTAAAAAAGACAAATAGAATGATATAAAAAGAACAGCGCATGAACTGAATGTCGAGGCTCAGTTGATTTCTTTACCCATGCAGCACACACCTAAAGGTCTCAGCGCTCTCTTGTTTCACATAATGTTGGAGTATATGGAATACTTCTAGAAAGAAAAGAACAGTTGCCTTTGATGATAACGAGCTATCATTATTAATAAAAAACGAATGTCATAATCATCAGGCACGTATATGTCTGCTGTCTGAATTAAAAGTGAGCATCTCCACTCCGAGCTTTCACCTTCTGAACACATTCACTTTACGATTTGATTCACAGTCACCATTTCAGAAGCTATTGTGCAAAAGGACGTTTTTGAACTTATAAGAAACGAAGAAATATGTTGCTCTGGCGCCAGCGATCTCTTGAGGACCCTCACTCTTAATGTGTAATTTATTCATATTTTTTGTGTTTTTTTTAGACGTTTTATGAATAAAGCACCTTCGCTTTGTGCACAAATTATTTTTAAAAAAGTTGGGTTCTATGCACGGTTTAGTGGTTATGCACTTAAACGCGCTTTGCACACGATTCAAACTTAAGCTTTCAAGAAAAAGGCTCTTTCACGCAAGCATGCAGCACTTGACAACACCCAGGTAACTGTTGGTGACGTATTACAAGAGTTTTTCAGATGGGTCGCATGTTCCAGTTCAACAACAAAAAGAAAACTCCACAGTGTATTATAATAGTCAGACATTATTGAATTACCTTACTTCGGCAAATCACTAATAGAATTTGTGTTTCCTTTAGGCAATAAAAAACGTAACAGTGGAAAGCAAATGTCTCAGCATTATTTCCGGTGAGTTACATAATTTATTCTAGTTAAACAAAACTAAAACTTTTTAAGGAGAATGTTTTCAAAACTACTATAAATCAGTCCAGAATCGATTAATCAGTGGAACTCATTAAGAACCCAGGTGTAAATATCTCTGAATAACAGGTTATTATATTTAGTACTGGTAAAATCATTATTGTTATTGTTATTATAATTAGCAGTACTATTAGAAGAATGACAACAATAACAATAAATGTAATGACAAAATTACTAAGGTAGTAATGGCATTTATATACAGCGGTGCATATAGAATTACCACTACCTCGAAGTTCTAAAAAGCAGATAATACTTTTTCCCAACATAGGGCTACTAATATTATGCACAAGAAATGTAATTAGTGTTGTAAACAAAACGCTCTTACCTTGGGCTCCTCCATTTTTCTGGTCGTCGCAATTCCTTGGTTTCACGATACTGTCCGCCCCATTAGGGGTACGGAGAGGAGCTGATGTTCTGAATGTGATTTATGGTGTTAATCTTGCCCGAGGACAAATTAAAATTAAAAGACGTACCCAAAATAATACAACAAGGTGACAGAAAGTCTGATGAAATGATCCCCAACGGGTGGAATTAAGGGGAACACTTTCTGTGTTATAAATCCGGTATAGAAATGCACCTTTTGTAAACAAAAGGTACTGGAAAATCGCTAAACTCCACACCACCTACTCCGCCAACACTACCATTAGGTAAGCATATCAGGTGAGAATGTTTTCAAACATGTTCTCTGACATCACCTGGACACTGGCCTTCACTGCCTAGCAACCAGTATCACAATAAAGAGGCCAAGAACTTCATGACCAGGGGCTGCATGGTGTAGTCAGCACCTGGGCCTAGAGATAAATGGACTTAAGCTAATGACCATTTGAATTTTGTGGGTGCTGGGAACCCCTACTTCAGGCATGGCAAAGTTTACCTCAGTCAGAATGCCCACAATCCGATTAAACAGAGGTGCTAAACCCCAATTTCATGTGGCAATGTGGACCCACGTTAAAGCACCTCCTAACACATTAAAGTATTAGAATTACAGTCAATTTAGTAAAGGGCCCACTCAATAATTGCCTTCTACATCCATTGAGTAATTAAAGGTTTTTATTTCAAAAATTTGAAAGTAAGACAATACAGGGTCAATGCTATAAAGGCTATCAGTGAATAAGGTAATACAGATGAATGTTAATTCAAAAATTATTCTAAGTCTCATGTGGTCAGCAAAAGCAGGAGTCAAATGTACAGCATCCTAGTAGAACAGAAAAGCCTCTGGCTTTCCCCCAAAATCAAGAGTTTTACATACTATCTTCGAATATGTAATTATCAGAACTGCAGAATCACTGCTGTGAGTAAATGTATTGTTTCATTAGTGTAGGAAGTTGGCTCTGTATATACTATTTCAAAGTAAGAAATAGTGTGCACAGAGTCCAAGGGTTCCCCTTAGAGGTAAGATAGTGGCAAAAGTAGATATTTCTAATGCTCTATTTTGTGGTAGTGTGGTCGAGCAGTAGGCTTATCAGAGGGTAGTGTTAAGCATTTATTGTACACACACAGGCAATAAATGAGGATCACACACTCAAAGACTTACTCCAGGCCAATAGGTTTTTATACTGAAAAATATATTTTCTTAGTTTATTTTAAGAACCTCAGGTTCAAGATTTACATTAAACACTTCAAATGTAAGGTACTTCGTTTAGATGCTTTAGGAACTTTGAATGAAAACAGTATCATGTACAGTGTTTGTAAAAATGGCAATAAGCTATTTTCAAAGTGGACACAGTGCAAAAATCAACAGTTCCTGGGGGAGGTAAGTAAAGGTTAGATTAGGAGGTAAGTAAAACACTTACAAGTCTCAGTTCTGGGGCATAGGCAGCTCACCGTTGGGGGTTCAAGGCAACCCCAAAGTTACCACACCTGCAGCTCAGGGCCGGTCAGGTGCAGAGGTCAAAGAGGTGCCCAAAACACATAGGCGCCTATGGAGAACAGGGGTGCTCCGGTTCCAGTCTGCCAGTAGGTAAGTACCTGGGTCCTCGGGGGCAGACCAGGGGGGTTTTGTAGAGTACTGGGGGGAGACAAGTAGGCACACAAAACACACCCTCAGCGGCACAGGGGCAGCCGGATGCAGTGTGCAAAGCAGGTGTCAGATTTTGGATGGGTTTCAACGGAGGGACCCGGGGGTCACTCTAGCGGTGCAGGCAAGCACAGGGGGGCTTCTCGGGACAGCCATCACCTGGTCAAGGCAGAGGGTCACCTGGGGGTCACTCCTGTGTCGAAGTTCGGTTCCTTCAGGTCCTGGGGGCTGCGGGTACAGTGTTGGTTCCAGGCGTCAGGTACCCTTTTTATAAGCAGTCGTGGTCAGGGGGAGCCTCTGGATTCTCTCTTCCGGCGTCGCCGTGGGGGCTCAGGGGGGTCGTCTCTGGTTACTCACGGGCTTGCAGTCGCCGGGGAGTCCTCCCTGTGGTGTTTTTTCTCTGGATCTCGAGCCGGGGGTGTCGGGTGCAGAGGGTGAAGTCTCACGCTTCCGGTGGGAAACGTGCAGTCTTTGAAAGTTGATTATTTGTGGCAAAGAAGTAGCTGGTTTTGAACAGGGCCGCTGTTCACTGGAGTTTCTTGGTCCTTTAGTCCAGGGCAGTCGTCTGAGGCTTCAGAGGTCGCTGGTCCCTGTCTGATGCGTAGCTGGAGCAGGTTTTCGAAGTTGGGAACAGGCCGGTAGGGCTGGGGCCAAAGCAGTTGTCGTCTTCCTCCTTCTCTGCAGGCTTGTAGGTCAGCAGTTCTTCTTGTTTCTTCACATAGCAGGAATCTGATTTCCTGGGATCTGGGGAGCCCCTAAATACTGAATTTAGGGGTGTGTTTAGATCTGGGAGGGCAGTAGCCAATGGCTACTGTCCTTGAGGGTGGCTACACCCTCTTTGTGCCTCCTTCCTGTGGGGTTGGGGGCACATCCCTAATCCTATCAGGGGAATCCTCCAAACTCAAGATGGAGGATTTCTCAAGGCAGGGGTCACCTCAGCTCAGGACACCTTAGGGGTTGTCCTGACTGGTGGGTGACACCTCCTTGTTTTTCTCATTATCTCCTCCAGTCTTGCCGCCAAAAGTGGGGGCAGTGGATGGAGGGGCGAGCATCTCCACTAGCTGGGATGCCTTGGGGCGCTGTAACAAAAGGGGTGAGCCTTTGAGGCTCACCGCCAGGTGTTACAGTTCCTGCAGGAGGAGCTGAGAAGCATCACCACCCAGTACAGGCTTTGTTCCTGGCCACAGAGTGACAAAGGCACACTCCCCATGTGGCCAGCAACATGTCTGGTGTGTGGCAGGCTGGCAGAAACTGGTCAGCCTACACTAGAAGGCGGGTAGGTATTCAGGGGGCACCTCTAGGATGCCCTCTGGGTGTATGTTACAATAAATTGCACACTGGCATCAGTGTGCATTTATTGTGCTGAGAAGTTTGATACCAAATTTCCCAATTTTCAGTGTAGCCATTATGGAACTGTGGAGTTCGTGTTTGACAAAGTCCCACACCATATACTCTTATGGCTACCCTGCACTTACAATGTCTAAGGTTTTGCTTAGACACTGTAGGGGCATAGTGCTCATGCACATATGCCCTCACCTGCGGTATAGTGCACCCTGCCTTAGGGCTGTAAGGCCTGCTAGAGGGGTACCTTACCTATGCCACAGGCAGTGTGAGGTTGACATGGCACTCTGAGGGGAGTGCCGTGTCAACTTAGTCATTTTCTCCCCACCAGCACACACAAACTGAGAGGCAGTGTGCATGTGCTGAGTGAGGGGTCTCCAGGGTGGCATAAGACATGCTGCAGCCCTTAGAGATCTTCCCTGGCATCAGGGCCCTTGGTACCTGGGGCACCAGTTACAAGGGACTTACCTGAGTGCCAGGGTTGTGCCAAGTGTGGAGACAAAGGTACAGTTTAGAGAAAGAACACTGGTGCTGGGGCCTGGTTAGCAGGGTCCCAGCACACTTTCAAATCATAAATTAGCATCATCAAAGGCAAAAAAGTTAGGGGGTAACCATGCCAAGGAGGTATTTCCTTACAATTAGCAAATCAGAATATAGTTTACATAAAAGATGCCTTTACCATCTTAGAACTATCCCACTCCATGAATAATTATTCTGCCCCCTTTATGTTAATGTGCGTGGGAGATGCTAGAACGAACTAGATGCATGAACAGCTGTGTGATATATGAATGTACAGGGCATAATGTTTTGCCGTAAGGATCTTGAAGAAACAGTTGAAGTTTGTGAAAGAGCTGGGAAACGTTCATCAAAATACTGTGACCAATGACAATGGAAATAAACAAATATCAGTCTACTTTACTAGGTGCTATAGAAACAACAGTCAGTGAAATATGCAGTGGGGAAGACAATTCGTAAGGTTACTTGTGTACATTGGAATTTCATTGTTTTGACCTTCTTTTAATCAGATAAATATTACCTACTTTTCAAACTGTGTGGTCTTTTCACTGTATTACTGTATTGCACAAATACTTTACATGTTGCCTTCTAGTTAAGCCTGCCTGCTCTGTGCCAAACTACCAGAGGATGAGCACAGGTTAATTTAGGTTGTGTTGTGACCCTAACTAGAATTGTGGTCCCTACTTGGACAAGGGTGTATACCTCTGCCAACTAGAGACACAGTTTCTACCAGGGGAGATGTATTTCCCACCTTAGCTTATAAAGTACATTGTGTTCTCTGCTGCAGCAAGTGTGCAAAACTATTGATCAAGGACCAAAGATTTAAAATGTAAACATATCTCCATAAATGAAACTATTGAGTTCTGACAATCAAGTTCAAATTTTTCATGAAATGTGATTGTTGTTTTAAGGTCTTTAATTATGCTTGTTTCTGCCACCTTGAAATATGCAAAGTTACAAAACCCACTTGTTTCATACCGTAGAGAAGGGAAGACTTCATGGCGAATTCTAGGCCATGAAGATTGTTAGACAGATAATCTAAAGTACAGAAAAGTTTCACAAAAAAATGAATAAAATGCATTCATTTACTCAATAATATTTATTAAATTATAAACGATTCATAAAACCAATAAAACACTAATACATTCAAGTTAAAATACATGTTAAAAAGAAAACTCATCACAGTACAACAGATGCTCTCTGTGGTATAGTACCTTGAATATATGTAGTAATTAAAAAGCAGACCCTCACCATTGTCAGAGACTGCAAAAAATACTAAAGCGCCCCTATTGTATCTGATACTGGCCTGTTTTAAAAAATTGTAGAATATACTGATTTCTCAAAGATACATAATATTTTTAAAATAACATAGTGTGCAACTTGCTTTGTACAGAGCGGCCATCACAGGGACACAGGGTTAAATTGGCAACTGCTGAGGGTATGCTACTAGAAAGTGCATAGTGTTCAATCTTAACCTTACTAACCTATGATGCAGATTGCTAACCCGTATTAAGAAGGGCTCAATACCATTGCTAGTGCAAATCTGAACAAAAGCCTGGACAGTGGGCTTATCAGCTTCCCACTGCACTCTCTTTCTGTGCATTTGGCTAAAGATATATTCTTTAAAGTGCTTAAGAAACTAGCCATAAATCTGCCGGGAGATTTGAAAAGATCTTTAACGTCCAAACTTATGATGGTGTTGTGAATGTACCAGTTTCAGATATTTTTTTTAATATTGATCCAACTTCCACCAATCAATGAGAACTGCCCGGCTAAATGAGGTTTGGCTACTAGTCCAGATCTTAAACCACAAGAGGAGGGCTGACATCACGGATAAATCTTAGCCTAACCAGTTCATTCAGTCAGCAGCAATCTCACAAATTCCAAAGCATTTGAGAGCACAAGGTCGCAATTTTATATAAGGCTATAAGGTGCCATGTTCCTAACCATCTGAGTTACAGTGAATTTGCATATTTTACAGAGACAAAAACTGACTATGCATTTAAGGGACCATGGGAAAACAAGACTAAAATACAGGAAAGTAAGAGCATGTGACAAAGACACAGGACTGTCATTGGGTACAATAAAAAACTACATTCAGCTCAGGCTATAGAATAAACACACATTTCGAGTATTGAGTCAAGAGCTTCAAGACATTGGCTCAATATAAAAGAAAAAGAAAGAAAAAGTAACGAGTCCTCTCGTTAGCTGCAGAGCTTATTGGAAAGCATGGTTGTGGGTGATGGCATCGCTCTGCTGTGGTCTGACACCTGGGCATTTGGGAGGAGGGTCTGCAAGCATGTCAGTCTCTTCATCCAACCCCCTTAAATCAGAGCCGATGTCCGTATGAAATCAGGGCTGCCTTTATGCCAAACAGCTAAAATTACATATGAAAGAACCTTGGAAATTCCTTGGAAAATTACACTTAAGATAATATTGTGGTTTAGTTAGTGAAAACAGTAAAACATTAACCTGGGGAAACAACTATGAAATTCACTGAAAACACTGTTAAACAGGTGATATGGTTCTACAACAAAACATAAAACCTCTGGAATTCACCAATTATGGTTCACTACACAAATCATAACTTGCACCTCTGCCCTCAAACCATAACCATAACTTGCCCCGCATAGCTTTCAATGGGGGCAACCAGCGATATATTTGTGTAGTAGACCATAACTGGTGAAATTCTGAGTCTTTTAAATGTTGATTAGGACCCACAGCAATGTGGCTGATTCACTGGATTTGGTGGACAAGTTGATGAAATCCTAACCCATAGATTTGGTCCCATATAGATTTATGAGGGGTTGATGCAAAGCAGGGCAGCAATCAAATTTGCTTGGCTGTGTTGCGTCAACTAGAGAGTGCAGAATTGTGTCATATTTACAAAGAAGTGATGCAGATCTGCTCTCCTACTATGCTAGTGCACATTTATATGGTGGGCACCTGCAGAGGCACCCTTGTGCCATAGTGCAAGGCTGTGTGTGTTATGGTCAGCTTTTTGTGCACAAAAACTATGATTTAGGGCAATTTCCTTTTTGTGTGTGTTCTACTGAATGCGAGGAAACACAAGGAGATGAAAAACAAGGATTTATATTTTCCTCAATATGCAGCCTAAGGGAGGTTCTGAGTTTTGTCGCTGCTGATTTGTATCAGACTCTATGGGTGGATGCACAGGAAACAATGAACCACCCATGGAAAGCCCCCTTGATGAAAAGTAATGTAAGGTAGCTCTTTGCCCTGCCTTGCATTAGTTTTGCTTGCAAACCAATGCACACCACGATATGCGTAGGTTTGTAAATACCAATCTGGATTTGCTTCAGGTCTGCATTATAAAAAGTAATGTAATCTAAATGCAAAATATTTGTAAACATAGATAGATAGATAGATAGATAGATAGATAGATAGATAGATAGATAGATAGATAGATAGATAGATAGATAGATAGATAGATAGATAGATAGATAGATAGATAGATAGACCTAACCATCAGCGGAGCTGCAGGGCTGCAGGCAGCTGTTGTGCTTAGCCTACTCCCGTATATTACAGTATGGGGGAGATAAAGAAGCTCACCCCAGCTGAAGAAAAGGGATATCTTTCCTCTTACCTGCCCCATTCGCCTGCCAACAGGCGATAGAAAAAAAACCTGAGTATTTACCACCTGCTCTAAACCTCAGGAATTTGGGTGAATTGTTTTCCCTAGAAGATGGGGAAACAAGTGATACAGGACCCAGTATCCCAAATTTCATATGTTATTTCCCATTTTGGGGAAACACATTTTAGTTCCTGTTATCTCACAGGGAGATCCTGCCTGAGTTGAAATTACACCCTAGTATCTTCCTGTGGAGATTGGGGGAAACTCGCAATACGGCTCCAGGTGACGTGATAGACTGATAAATTTTGACAGGAAATTTTTACTTCAAGTTATTGCTGCTAAAAGGGGTTCCAATATGTTCAGCACCGCCCTGACTAACTACAAACACGACTGCCGTCAGCCTGTAGGGATCTTGTATGCTGGCAGAGATGACAGTTGGTTGGCAAGTCCGCCCGCCAGCCTTGCAGTGCTTAATTTGTGAATAAAAACGTGCTAGTGCCCAAAGCTCTCCTCTGAAACACGCGGCTGCTGCGTTTCAATGTGCGAGCACAGAATACTGAGGCAACGTAATCCTAAAGCTATCCCGGGCCTCTTTAATCCATTTACTGCCCCTCCCTAACCTTTCAGCTCAATCTTGGTGGCTTTCTGCTTTCTCATGCTTTTCGGTCTTTCTCTTCCCTCGTCTTTCCCATATGCTTCCTTTGTTTGCATTAATTGCCTGATGCAGACTAATAATTGCCAGCCCCAAAAAATAAGTGCAGGTGCTCCCCACCGGCAACCACTGTCTCAGCTTAAGCACTGCAACCTTGTAATGTGGAGGTCGGACCACCACAGGTGCGGCAATCTGACTGCCCTAAATTAGGAGTAGATGAAGGTCAGACAGGCAAAACCATAGGATTTTAAGGGAGTACCTTTTCACATCACATTTACATATCTCAATGCATATGTTTATGTATATGCCGCAAGGGAAGTGGAACTGGATGAACTGCACAGTGCTATAGCATGTTCCAAATCATCACTAAAAGCTTGGCTGACTTTTCTGCATGTGCTACAAGACAAAAGAAACCTCTCCCACTAACATTACACTTGATGAAAACCATATTCACTCATGAAAAACTTCTAGACTCAGCCCCTTTCTCTCCATGCCAGGGCTCGCAACCATCTTCATAAATCAGTCACGACCATTTACTCTCCCGTCTGCATACACTATCCACACCAATATGACCTGACGACAACACCCCACCCAAAAATAAAAATATTTTTACAACCTTTTCACCATGCCTGTGTTGCAGCAGATATGCTAATATGAGAATATTCTAATGATTTGCGTATACATACTAATGAAAAATAATGACAATTGAAACTAATTATTGAAAATAATGTGTAATGTGCAAAATTTGCCCCCGGGGAGTGGTCACCATCTGTGTTAACAGCACTAAAATAATGTGAAATCAATAGAATTGTGGTTGGTCGGCGCTGGACCTTGCTTGCTTAAACGTGGAGACGCGATGAGCCGCCGAGGACTTGAACTGGAGAAAAAGACCTTGAACTGTACAGAGTTCAAAATGAGCTGTGCTAGAAATTTCTGCAAACTCACCAGCGGACAGGAGACGATCAGAACAAATTGATACAATTATGTGTAGAGTAGGCTAAATGTACTTCCCAGGACTCGAACAATGGAACCAGTGACTAAGAGCTGTGAGCAACAATTTTGTTACCTGAAGAGCCGGATGATGTTCTCATCGACAGAAGGACCAATCATATTAATGGAACATGATGCTTGAATCAATGCAAACAAGTGGTAAACAAAAAGTATACGTTAGAGTCATAACCCCTGATAAGGATGACCAATTAGCAATTTGTTGGACGGACTTAAAGACCCTAATAAAAAGTCTTGACACGAGAAGGGAAATCAGAGTCGAGAGGCGAAAGTTGATGACGTCAGGAGACGCTGTCCGAAGTGCTGAATTTTGGGCTTGCTCCCTGTGAGCCCCAGCCTTGCTGATGACTGACAACCTGGAGACGAAGACTGACTCGTTGCTGATCTATCTTGGATAGGTAGCTATAACGTTGACTGACTAATGTCTGCTTTTTCCTTCTAGGTACCAACTGCGCTGCTTAGAAATGTTTTTCTCTCTTAGTTAGATTTTTCCAAATTACTGGTTTTTGACTAAATTGTTTTCACATGAAGACCCACATGCTGATGCTAATCTGAGATAGGTAGGCTGACAAAGGGCGACTCTATGGTGACTTTGACTGACTGACTTGCATTGCTGAATTATTCAATGATTAAGATTGCTGCTTATATTAATGTTGTTTTGCCTATTAATAATCTTGATGAATTGTTGTTCATAATGCAACAAAGTTTGATTAACCAGGAATTCTCGAAATAAAGGTTTTGGTTAGATTTGTAATCAGTAGGGAATAAAACGAATTAACCATCTTGTGAGTGATTGTATTTTCTTATTAGACTAGTTTTTGGTAATATATGGTGGTTGGAATTATTGTTGATGTTTTCACTGGTCACCACTTGGCTAGGATACTCTATGCGATCCAAAAGATTAATCGACCTATACGCGTCCCCTTGTAAGATTACTTACTAAGGGCAAGGCAAGCTAGCACCTGTAATCCGAAATGTATAGCACTCCATTGTCCTTTCCCTGTTGCCAAACTCTCTAATATAAAAAAAAATACTCATAAAAAGACCAATAGAATGATATAAAACGAACCGCACATGAACTGACTGTCCTGCTCAGTTGATTCGTTTATCCATGCAGCACACACCTAAAGCTCTCAGTATTCTCTTATATTGTTGGAGTTTATTATTAGTAAAAAACTATTACCATAATAAACAGGCACGTATATATCTGCTGTCTGAATTAAAAGTGAGCATCTCCACCCCAAGCTTTCACCTTCTGAGCATATTCACTTTATGATTTGATTCACAGTCACCATTTCAGAAGCTATTGTGCAAAAGAACGTTTTCAACACATAAGCAGCGAAGAAATATGTTGGTATTGCACCAGCGATGCTTTGAGAAAGAACCCTCACTCTTAATGTGTAATTTATTCATATTTGAGGTAATTTTTTAGACGTTTTATGAATAAAGCGCCATTGCTTTGTCCACAAATTACCTAAAAAAAGGTTAGGCTCTATGCACGGTTCAGTGGTTTTATACTACAATGCGCTTTGCAAAGTGTTCAAACTTAAGCTTTCAAGAAAAAGGCTCTTTCACCCAAGCATGCCACACTTGACAACAGCCCAGGTAAATGTTGATGACGCATTACATGAGTTTTTCAGATGGGTGGCATGTTCCAATTCAACAACAGAAAGAAAACGCTCCAGTGTAGTATAAAAGCCAGACATTATTGAATTAACTTAGTTCGGCAAATCAGTAATAGAATTTGTGTTTCCTTTACGCAATAAAAAAGTAACAGTGGAAAGCATATGTCTCAGCATTATTTCGGGTGAGTTACATAACTTATCATAGTTAAACAAAATGAAAACTTTTTAAGGAGAATGTTTTCAAAACTACTATAAATCAGTTTCCAGAATCGATTAATGAGTGGAAAGCATTTAAGAACCCAGATTTAAATATCCATGAATAACAGGTTATTATAATTAGTACTGGCGATATCATTATTGCTATTGTTATATTATAATAATTAGTAGTACTACTAGAAGAATGACAACAATAACATAAATGTAATGACGAAATATCTAAGGTAGTAATAAAAAATCTTTTAATACAGCGCCGCATTTATAATTAACACTACCTCGAAGTGCTTAAAAGCAGATAATACTTTTTTTCCAACACAAAGCTACTAATAAAATGCACAAGAAATGTAATTAGTATTGTAAACAAAACTTCTTACCTTGGGCTCCTCCATTTTTATCTGGCCGTGGGTGCTAGATGTGTGGGCAATTCCCTGGCTTCACGGTACTGCCCGCCCCATTAGGGGGCCGGAGAGGAGCTGCTGTTCTGAATGTGATTTATGATATTAATCTTGCCCGAGCACAAATAAAAATTAATAGATGTACCAAAAATGATGCAAGGTGACAGAAAGTCTGATCAAATGATCCCCAACGGGTGGAATAAAGGGGAACACTTTCTGTGTTATAAATCCGGTACAGAAAATAAAATAATGCACGTATTTGAAAGTGTGACCACGTGAGTGGCCGTCAATGTTCACAAAGTGTACTTATTAATGGCTTATTAAAATGAAATGTTGAACTTCTGTTTGATTAATGTAGTAATACATCATATTAAGGGTTATGTATTATGTGTTAGCTTTATTAATTGTAGGCCTTAACTTAGCGGAGGTCTTGGCCTAGTTGCACTGCCTCATGTCAAGCTGTATTTCTTAGGTGTTTAATAAAATGTCTGCTTATAGAATTAAAATGTGATTTTCCACTGTGCTCACTTAGTGTGCTCGTAGCTAAACGTCTTTCTCATGAGAACTGCTTGCCAGAAGATGCTGTTCTTGCTAAATGCAAAATTGTAAATGTAATGTGTGTAAGTCTGAATTTCCCAGGAGAGGACAATAGATACACTGACTGGAGTATAAGCTGCAACAATATTGTTACCTGACGAGCCGGATGGTGAGAACAGTACGGAAGGAACCAATCATCGACATGTGAACTGTGTACTAGTGGAACATGTAGATTTGAAGTTTTAGTTTTATTGGACAAAGTGTGAACATGCGATCCCTTGGCCAATAGGGACTAGGGAAATAGTTTTAGGAAACCTAACTTAGCCAGACTGCACTGAGAAGAAGATTGCCATTGTGCATTTGCCTTTTGCCCAGTCCATTCGCCCATTTGCCCGCTGGCCATACCACCATTAATCCTTGAGTGTCTTGAGAAGAGACGTGCTTAACTTTAATGCTGAAAGACTTTGCCTCTTCTGAACTTTGATGCTGAATTATGATACCTTGCTGACCAGACTGATGTCCTGATGATGAAGAGTGTCACAGCTTGCTGATCCAAACAGAGGATAGGTATACTGACGATGATGTTGTTTGCTATTTCTATTTGATTTTCTTTCTAGGTACCAACCATGCTATTTTGATAGAGCCATAGTTATATGTTTTTTCAAAATTGTGTTGCCTAATTGTTTTGCATGACGCCCAACATGCTTTTTCTAATCTGGGGTTAGCTAGGATCCTAACTAATGAAAGCCAATACCTGGAGTAACATTGATGTCTTTTCTTTGCTGAATCTAAATGTATGTAATATCGTTTACGCAGTTGTTCTTGTTATTACTTTGCACTGTAACTTTAGAATGTTAGTAGCTCAAGCTTTGATTAGATTGCATTTCTTCAGTTGCTTTGGACAGCCAGTGTTGTTTCTGTATGTTTATCATTTGATTTTGAGATTATTTTACGTGACACTATCATTGTTAATACAGGGAAATAAATATTTGAACTTTTAAACAAATGTGTGGTTATTCATGACTGCGAGGTCATGGTGGGTGACAATTACTGACTCCTATTTATGACTAATGTTATTGAGTGTAATTGACTTGTGCATGTACAGGCTTTATGGTGGGAACATCTTAAGCAAGTCAAAAGGTTCATCGGCCTATTTGCGTCCCCTTGTAAGTTTACTTATTAAGGTCAGACGCGCCAACAATGCTAATGATCATGTGAATTTTGTGGGTGCTGGGAATCCCGACATTCATACATGTCAAAGTTTACCCCAGTCAGAATGCACACAATTTGATTAATCAGAGTTGCTAAACCCCAATTTCACATGGCATTGGGTACCCATGTTAAGGTGCCTCCTAACATATCAAAGTATTAGAATTACAGCCAGTTAAGTAAAGGACCCACTCATTAATTGCCTTCTACATGAGTGGAGTAATTAAAGGTTTTTATGTCAAACATGTGAAAGTAAGACAATACAGGGTCAATGCTATATAGGCTATCAGTAGATAAGGTACAGAGGAATGGCAACTCAAAAATGATTCTAAGTCTCATGTGGGCAGCAAAATCTGGAGTAAAATGTACAACATCCTAGTAGAACAGAAAAGTCTCTGACTTCCCCCCAAAATCAAGAGTTTTACATACTATTTTCAAATATGTAATTATCAGAACTGCAGAATCACTCTACTGTGAGTAAATGTATTGTTTCATTAGCAAATCAGAACATGGTTTAAATAAAAGAAATAGATGTCCTTACCACCTAAGAACTATCTCACTACATGAGTAATTATTCTGCCCCCTTCATGTTAATGTGCTTGGGATATGCTAGAACGAGCTAGATGCATCAACAGCTGAGTAGTAAATGAATGTACGGGCACAATGTTTTGCAGTAAAGACCTTGAAGAAACAATTGCAGTTTGTGAAAGAGGTGGGAAAAGTTAATCAAAAACAGCGTGAACAATGTCAATGGAAATAAACAAATAACATTCTACTTGACTAGGTGCTGCAGAAACACACGTCAGTGAAATATGCACTAGGGAAGACAAGAGTGGCATCTTTTTGAATATCATGGAGTCTCAGAATGAATTGAGGCCTAGTTAACAATCATCAGGAAAACACACTTTTTACACATAATAGGACATTTATTTCAAAACCAACAGTAGTATATCAGTGTGTACATGTGTAATTGAGTGTGAAAATACTTCATGCACCTTGTTAATGGTGCCCAAAAATCTGAATGCACAAAACAATCTTTAACTCTTTCAGCAGTAATGGTGTAGAGCAATGTCACTACCTTTAGTGAAAGTTATGAGAAGCATGAAAATCCATATAGTATACCACCATCTATCGTGTGGACTTTTCTTGCAGAATAAGGTTTCCGGTTAAACCATGAAAATCAAATACTTTTTAAAAATGTAATTGCCAGTAAGACCATATAAAAAAAGCCCTGACTCTCCCACTGAGACAAAAAAGAACATAAAATTGGATCAACATAAATTCATTTTGAAATGGGTGATATTTTTGTATGATGTCACTGCCATCCAGGCCTTTTTGTAACTCAACACTTGCGTGAATCCAAAAGTGTGAGCACCATTTTACATTTGTTTGTTGGTGCTTGATGTCCATATTGTTTTAAGAATTATTTTCATATGAAAAAGGGGACAAAAACGTTCCTATTAACTGCCTTAAATTCACATGGAGAATTTACATTATTTGGGAAGGAGTTAAAAGTACCATTTTGATAATACAATTCCATGTTGTTTTTTGAATAGTGTTATTGTTCTTCTGTTCATATACTGGACTATAAATGATGGATGTGCTTCTGACTTAAGAACTGAGGAACTGAAACTGAAGGCAAATGAAACGTTCTTTGCGCTTTCTTGATTTTTACCTAACAGAAAGGCTAATGAACACAATTACAAAAAAAGCTAAATATGAATTGTATGCTTAGAAAGTGTCTTTTAATGAAGAACAATGTCAGGGCATAAATGTATGTCAACTTTATCCTGATATTTGTGATTGTTGAAATTTCCATGTAAACCCTTTATAAGATGGCAATTAACATAAAAGTGTCAGAGTGTGAATAATAAACACTTAAGCCACAAACACCTTGTCCCTGAAGGAGACTTGCATTGGGGCATTTCCGTATAGGTTGCCAAAGCTGCGAGAATCAGGAGAGTCATAATGCTTCTATCACCAGGAAGGGTGCGAGTCTCGAAGTGCATAGAGATGCTGGGGCATAATTGATCCCTAAATCAGTGAGACACCCATACCTAGTCTCTCTTACCAATCTCCACTTTCAATCTCAATCTTCTGAGCAACTCCAATGGAGTAAATCCCTGTAAAAGGAATGAATAGGAATTTGTGCCTTGGTGCTATAAAGTGCTATGATGTTCAGGTCATAAATGCTACCAGCCTGCAAAGGATGCTGGTATGATGTCCGGGTGTTGGTGCTTCTCTGTGAAAGGAGTGGGCATACCTAACCTCCCAGATTAACGGTACTGATTCCTAGGGAGAATGGGAAGGTTCTAAGGATCCTACAATGTGAGTGAATTATAAAATGTATGCTGTTGTTATATGCAATGGTTTCTACGTTCCTGTTCTTACGTGGACCTTCACCGTGAACTTGCAGATCTTTCTTTAGGGATGACATACTGGGGACCCTTCCAATGTAAGTGTTGCAACCCTTGTGATTTGCAAATGTTAGGAATTGGAACTCTCCTGCAACAAGTGCAACTGTATGCATACCTTCTTCAAATGCTATGAAAGCATCCCCATCATACAGGTCACTGACACATATTTGCACATGGATTAGAATTCTGATTTGAGTGGTATTTACAGACCCAGTGATTAATAGATGCTGTAAATACCTCAGCGTTTGTTACTTTTTTGCTTGTCAAATCTGCTGGAATTCAACAAGGGAAAACAGTACAGTACTTACTTTGAAGGTGTGTTGCTTAACTCATGTTGGGCCAGATGCAGGAAACTATTTGCGAATCTCAAACGGCAAAAAATGCCGTTTGCGAGTCGCAAATTCCAGTTTCCAATGCAGAAATGCATATTGCGAGTCGGGACCGACTCGCAATATGCATTTCAGAATTGCAAATAGGACGGGGTGTTCCCTTCCTATTTGCGATTCGGAGTGGTATGCATATGCGGTCGCAAAGGGTGTCACAGTTACCATCCACTTCAAGTGGATGGTAACCCACTTGCAAATTGGAAGGGGTCCCCATGGGACCCCTTCCACTTTGTGAATGGACCCAAAACAATTTTTTCAGGGCAGGTAGTGGTCCAAGGGACCACTACCTGCCCTGAAAAAATACCGAAACTAAAGGTTTCGTTTTTTTTTTTAAGTGCAGATCGTTTTCCTTTAAGGAAAACGGGCTACATTTAAAAAAAAAAAAACTGCTTTATCTAAAAGCAGTCACAAACATGGAGGTCTGCTGACTACAGCGGGCCTCCATGTTTGCGAGTGCCTAGACTCGCTATGGGGCCGCAATTTGCGACCCACCTCATCAATATTAATTAGGTGGGTCATTGCGACCCCATAGCGACTCGCAGACGGTGTCTGAGACACCGTTCTGCATACCAATTTGCGAGTTGCAAATTGTGAGTCGCAGGGACTCGCAATTTTCAAGTCGCAAATTGGCTTTTTGCTACATCTGGCCCGTTATTCTGTAAAAACGTAGTGTAAGTGCTTCTTGTTAAACCTGAGAAATATCAAGCTCTGGGCTACTGGATTTTAGCAGATGTGATAAATAGTACCTACTCTGACTGCTGTGGGTGTATGACTGCCTAATAAGGTCAGGTGATACGTAATAGGGCAGTATCTTCTAAACTACCCTCAGAGGTCGACTCAAATCTTTTGACTAAGACAAGAGTAATAAGATCATCCAAATAACCAATAATACCCAATTACAATGATTATACAACAATAATCAAAGTCAGTAACTTATACACACACCATAACCTATGTGGCCATGAATCACCACACCAGTTTAGTAAAGTTAAAACATTTAGGGCCAGATGTAGTAAGCCGTCTGCATGTCGCAAACTGCAAAAATCTCAGTTTGCGGCATGCAAACGGCCAAACCCGATGCTCATTCCCAAATTGCGAGTCGGTACCGACTCGCAATTTGGGAATGCGACTCGCAAATAGGAAGGGGTGTTCCCTTCCTATTTGCGACCGCATCGCAATTCAGAGTTGCTTTGTGACCGCGAATGCGGTCGCAAACCAACTTGCAGTTACCACCAGCGTCACACTGGTGGTAACTCATTCGCAAAAGGGAAGGGGTCCCCACGGGACCCCTTCCCCTTTGTGAATGTCAAAAAAAATATTTTTTCAGAGCAGGCAGTGGTCCTATGGATGGTTTCGTTTTACTTTTCATTTTGCAACTCGTTTTCCTTTAAGGAAAACGGGCTGCAAAATGAAAAAAAAAACAGCTTTATTTATAAAGCAGTCACAGACATGGAGGTCTGCTGACTACAGCAGGCCACCATCCCTGTGAGTGCAGGGACTCACTATGGGGTCGCAAAATGCGACCCACCTCATGAATATTGATGAGGTGGGTCTTTGCGACCCCATAGCGAGTCGCAGAAGGTGTCTGAGACACCATTCTGCATCCAATTTTTCGGTCAGACTCGCAATTTGCAATTCGCAAAATTGGATTTTCCTACATCTGGCCCTTCCTTCCTTTTGATTAACAATACTAAAGTCATGTAGATAATAAGCAAAACCAAGTGATAACAGTACAAGAATAACAGTGGTTGTCCGAAACGTCTAAAGAATCTTAGCCTAGCTACAGCAATAATCATTAAACACTCTAGAAGAATTACACAAGTAACAACAGAATTATATGCGAAATAGCAACAGTTTTCATTAGTTGTGCAGTTGAATCAAACATAATTAATTAACAATACATTCAATTAGGGTTGAATCAGCCATCCTTACTACTATCTAAATTTTGATTGACATGTGTGGGGCTGGGCTTTAGCATATGCAAAAATGGAAAACAAGCCAATGGTTAATTTGTAAGAAATACCCTTTTTATGGCGCTAACAAAATTGTGGTTGGATTTCTAAACGGAAACCTGCAAAGCAAATGCACATGTTATATCTCTTCTAGTAAATACAGCTGTTAGCAGAGTCTTCGTCAGCAGAGCACAGGAACAGCATCAAGGGGGTTATTACAACTTTGGAGGAGGTGTTAATCCGTCCCAAAAGTGACGGTAAAGTGACAGATATACCACCAGCCGTATTACGAGTCCATTATATCCTATGGAACTCGTAATACGGCTGGTGGTAAATCTGTCACATTTGGGACGGATTAACACCTCCTTCAAAGTTGTAATAACCCCCCAAGTCTTGAGCGATCAGCATCAGAAAAGGGCATCAGTTCAATAAAGTTGGGGCTACAGTATCTGAACTTTTAATCATAAGTATAGTCTTCTTGTCAGGCTGAACATAAAGAAAAATACTGAAACGACTGCCCTACATCATCTAGCACTTGCTTAACTAAAGTCCCAAAAGTTACTAGCTAAACTTCTGATTGGACAAAACTATGAGGTGTGATAGAAATAACCAATGAACTTCAATTCTTTTTCGGACATTGCAATATTTCTTCACTTTCCATCATGATTGGTTCACGTCTTCTCTCAGGGCAGCAATTTTGGACGTATATTAACAATGTAGAACAACATAAAACATAACATTTTATTCTCGTAGCTTCCTTTCTAAACTGAGACCCATTGTTAAAACTAACAACATTTATCATGAGGAAGTACAGAATGGACAAGGCAAGAAAACTGTAGATATCCACTACTAGCTTTCAGTGAAGTAAGCACATTAAACATGGTTTGCAAAAGAATTTCACTGTCGTCAACAAAGTACATGACGACATGGAAAACTACTAAGACTTAAGCATTTTTTGTGTAAAGCTAATACATGATGAAGAATAAACCATTTTTATATCTCGAACCACATAATTCTCATGATTAGTATTTCTGTAATTCTTGATTAGCATTATTAATTTTCAAACACATTTGGTACGTCATTTAATTAATCAATAATATTTCAAAACATTAATCTTACCTGTCAATATTAATTACTTTCACCTTTGCAAATGTTTATGATTCAGCAAAATATATTTGAATGTCATTATTATTCCTTAGTCAATATTAATTATGGCGGGCACCATTATGTCAAGCACATTTCAAACATGCATGTTTTACATTTTTGGTACACATTTATCCATTTAGGCCTTTTAATTCACAATATGTATATGATTAATTTCACATAAATTTGGTATTAATTTTCAAGCTCTAACAATCCCTCCTCTGACGGCTAAATGTGCCATTACAAAGGAACATTTCTCCAAAGAAACAATTCAAAACTTATAAATTTTTGTATTTCTAAAATTTTGCTTTTCTTCAACGTTTCTCAAATCACGAAAGTATCTGCTTCTCATTCTCTCCATTTTATTTCTTCCCTCCTCTGATAATTTTTTTGATCTTCCGTAATCTCATATACATGTATAGTTTGTAAAATACAGCTGTGCCAATAAGACACACAACCACCATCAATCATGGTTTCAGTATCATTCCTGTAACACCCTGACCAAGATTTCCCAGCCAATTTCCCACTTTATTAGAACTTTTGCTTATATTTTCCCAGACACTTGGTTGCTTCAGGTCCTTGAAGTCAGAATTCAGATTTGTCAGATTTTTAATAAAACTTCTAATTTCTATACTATTATCCGGGATGAAAGTGCAACAGTGTTGGGCCTTAAGCATCCGGCAGACTCTGACTGCTTTTGCCAAAAGAGATGATGATTCTGAAGAACCATCAAACGGACCGCAACCATTTCTGTGTCCATGAGTAGTATTGCTCCAGAAAAATCTGTTGACATCTTATCCACAATGGTTGCCAATTTTCTAATTTTCTTGTTATCCAGAAAAACTCCTATTGAAGGAGTAATTGCTCCAATTATTTCTGAAAAGTTAGCTTTTTTTGATCTTGGCCTTAGGTTGTCATTTGCATCATTTATGTTGTCAATTGGGTACATCTTAGGAAACACCACTCCCAGATAACAAGTCCCATACCATCCCCTAGGGAGCATATTTACCACAAATATAATACACACCAGTTATTGCAGGATCTTATCCATTCAATATAAAGTCCCCTGTACTCCTAAACAGGAACACGTCTGCATTCACTCGTTCCTACAAATTTAGTAGCAGTTCTTGATTGTGGTCTGTATTTACGAAGCTTCCCCATATATTTGTAATGTAAAGCAAGTTTCCCTTGTGTGTTAGTAGCACTATACGTATAGTCATTCTTATAGTTTCGCTTTAGTAGGCCCTTCTCTATTTTCTCCTTAATTAACTTTCTCCTGTCATCAGCTTGATTCAGACAAGATTTCTGAACTGGCGAAAGGAAACAAGTGAGATTATTGTCCTGAACATAAGCTGTGCCAAATGTTAAAATAGGCTAAAAAAAAAAAAAACTTCACTGTCTATGGCCCTCATTATGATCATGGAACCGCCATATTATGCACATGGTGATGACCGCCAGCGGCAGCCGTCACCCTCCACCAGGCTCCCGCCATCAGGCAGGGTAACTACATTTTCCTAGCGCGTATGCAGCAAAGCTACCTGCCAGGCGAGGAAGCCCACCCTGGACACAGGTTCAAGGTCGTGAGGGAGTGGGGATCTGTAAAGAAGAGCTAGTGTCTGAAGAAAACTCAGAGCCTTCAGTTCAAGCTGATAAGCCAGATCCGCCCAGCCCCCATTGAACAAGTCATGAATACCGAGCAATTGTATTGCCAAATAGTACAGTTGTAGGTTGGCCATGTCCATCCCTGCTTCATAAGGACTCCTTTGACAGTACTGTAGCGCAATGCGGTGTCTCGTTCCACACCAAAGAAAGGAGGCCACCGCTCTGTCTAGGGTCCAGAACCCTGAGCCAAGGACAGGAAGCGGGAAGTTCTGAAGAGCATAGAAGAACTGCAGCAAGATCATAATTTTATATAAGGCCACAGAACCCAAGGCGTTTAATGGCAAGGATTGACACTTCGCCTAGCCTGCCTTCGCCCGAGATGCCAGTGGGGTCATGTTCAGGGCACATATCAGCTCAGGGAGGAGAGTCACCCAGATGCCCAGGTATTTAAAACTCAGTTGGCTGATAGGAACTTGATCTTGCCAATCATTGCAGTCGTGGGAGGGGTCCAATGGCACCAGCACCGACTTGGCCGGATACATTCACAAGCCTGACGCCTCCTCAAAGCAAAGCAGCAGATGAAGGCTCAGTGGGCCAGTTTCACTAGTGTTTGCCATGTACTATAGGATGTCATCAGCATACATGCCACTCGATCATCATAAGTGTGATTCCAGCGCCACCCACGGTATATTGGATCTATCTTAACCAAGCGGGCCACGGGCTCGGTTGCCAGAGCAAACAGAAGTGGGAATAAGGGACAGCCCTGATGCATCCTTTGACCAATGGATAAGGCAAAGGATAGCGTGTTGTTCATCCGAACTCGGGCTTCAGAATTGATGTATAGAACTTGGACCATCCAGCAAAATCTGGACCCCAAACCCGCCCGGATTAGCACCAAACACAAGAATTCCCAGTCCACCACATCAAAGGCTTTCTCAAAATCAATAAAAAGGAGTGCTAGATCAGAGGGAATGTGGTGGCGTCGAGCCAACGCTACATGGAGACGACGTTTACAATGATGCGTACCCCGGTTGGTCATAAAGCCGCATTGGTCGGGGTGAATCAGAAGCGGCAGGACTCACTTGAGGGGGGTCGCAAGAATTTTGGCATAGATTTTTATTTCGTTATTAATTAGTGAAATTAGTCTGTAGTCTGCGTAGGACCTGGTCGGCGGATGTGTCTTCGGGAGCACCACTATGGTGGCTGTGTCCATTCCGTATGGAAAGGAACCTACCTGGGCCACTTCGTCATAGAGGCCCTGAAGCTGTTTACACTTCTTTAAACCTTTAAACCTAGTGAAATGATTACCTCACCTATTTCTTCCCCTGATATAGGCTCATCAACGATGTCTGTGTCTGTTTGGGACAATTCGGGGAGGGGAACATAATGCAAGAATTCCCAGGCATATTCTGGGATGATCGTCGAAGAAGCTTTGTATAATTTGCTGCTACCTCTTGTAGCTTGGTGACCACCTCCCCTGTGGTGTTAATTTCAGAGACAATTCTAGATGATTGATGATGTGATACCAGCCAACAAAGCAGTTTCCCATTTTAGTCCCCTCACCCATGTACACGGGTGGTGGAGGCGCGCTGCCTCCATGGAGAGGTCGCGTATCTCCTCCCACATGAGCATGAGTTGCCGATTTAGTTCCTCTGTGGGTTGTGTGGATTGTTCAGTCTCCAGACAGAGGGCAGTGGCCTCCAGATTAGAGATGTGAAGCTTCTGGTATTGCTCCCGTGCCTGGACCAGTCCCTTCGCAGCCCCCTTACCACTGCTTTACCCGCTTCCCATAAGGTACCTGCCAAGGGGACTGAGTTTGTGTTTATGGAAAAGTATTCGAGAATAACTACCTGCAATTATTGGGGAAAGGGTTTATGTTGTAACTATCATGTGTTCAACCTCCACTTCAGGCCGACGCTCACCCAAGCATGAGCTGCAACGGAGCATGATCAGAGATACCCCAGGGAAGGATCTCGATGTGCGTGAGTTGGCTGTAGTTTCTAGCCGGCAATAAAATTAGGTCTATCCTAGATTGCGTTCGATGTGCTGCCGAGGTGTGCACAAACCAAGTTTGTCGTGGATGACAGATTCTCCATGCATTGCATAGCCCCAGGGATGCCATCCAGTTCATCAGGCTGGAGGCTGCTGCCTGCCTGTGGTGTAGTAAAGGTTCCAAAACGTCCTGCAAAGGGTCTGGACCGCATTAAAGGTTCCACCTATCAGGGTAGTCCCCTGAGACAGATCCAGAAGAATATTGGTAAGGTCATTTTGAACAGTGCACAGGGACACCGGTGGGGCATATATGCCTATAACGTTAAGTGTAAGCCCCACGATGCGCCCGGACAGGACCAAGAACTGTCCTTGGGGATCTCGCTGTACTTTTTTTACCACCATGGGAAAAGATCGGTGCAGCAGCACCACCCCCCCTCTTGATCCATGAACAAACCTGACGTGGTAAACCCTGTCAAACCCCTACCCGTTAGGAAAGGACAATGATCCCCAAGTAGGTGGGTTTCCTGAAGCAGGAGCAAATCAGGTTGGTGGCGGTGGGCATATGTGAGGATGGCTGTGCCATTAATCTTATCCAAGAGTCCGTTGACATTCCAAGAGAGAGCAAAAACAACAAGTGATGGACGGAATGCTGAACATTGTCAAACACTCACCCCCAGTCATAGATCTGGGTTTAATCCATCGTTCTTTTGCTCACCATGCCACCCCAGTTTGGACCCAGCCATATGCAAATCAGTCTTGACCCTGTTCCTCATGGGAACAGTCCAGACCGAACTGCCAAGCCAGGTCCTCACTGGACCGGAAACAAGCATCCTGGGACCGGTTTCGGGGTTTCACACCTCATTAGCCAGGCTAGCTTGAATCCAGTGGCATGGGAAGCACAGGACCCACGTCTGGGCATACCCTTCCCACTTAGGGCGACAAAGCAAAAACAACAAGTGATGGACAGACTGCTGAACATTGTCAAACACTCACCCCCAATCATAGCTCTGGATTTAATCCATCGTTCTTTTGCTCACCATGCCCCCCCAGTTTGGATCCAGCCATATGCAAATCAGTCTTGACCCTGTTCCTCATGGGAACAGTCCTGACCGAACTGCCAAGCCAGGTCCTCACTGGACCGGAAACAAGCATCCTGGGACCGGTTTCGTGGTTTCACCCCTCATCAGCCAGGCTAGCTTGAATCCAGTGGCATGGGAAGCACGGGACCCACGTCTGGGCATACCCTTCCCACTTAGGGCGACAAAGCAAAAACAACAAGTGATGGACGGAATGCTGAACATTGTCAAACACTCACCCCCTGAGCACAGGCGAACTGCACTGCAATGAAGCAAAGGTCCTTGTGTTCCTGGACTACACCAGGGATGTTCAACAACAATGCTGCTCTTACACAGAAGTAAAGCAGAAATTGAGGGCAATGGCAATACCTTAAAGCCTTCTTTTCCCGGCTCCCCTCAGAGTGGTACACGCGAACAGAGCCCATTTTTTCGAGTCTCCTGACGTGGCCTGAACATGGCTGACCGAGGAGAGTCCACTGGCAATATCTGGAAGTGGCCTCCAGCGGGCAGCTGACTCCAGGCCTGGATCGCCCGTCTTGGCCTGGATGCGCATCCCTGTCTTTATAGTTGAAAAATCGAGGTATTACTGGCCTCTGCGAGAATCCCGCGGGGGTCTGGCCTGCAGCGGTCTGTGAGCTCGTTCTATGGCAAACCAAGGCGTGAAGCAGTTCGGTGGCACCCAGGATTTGCAGCAGTCCTCCAGATAGGAGGCAAGGGAGGAAGTCTCTGTATTTTAAGGAATGCCAATTATGCAAATGTTGTTGCTTCATGAGAGATTTTTGGCATCCTCTGCTCTGCAATGTAACTCGGATGTCTGTACAAGAAGCTGGGCAACCTGCGTTTTTAGGGTACTCATTTCGTATTCCATGCTGGACAATCTGGAATCCACCTCCATGATCCTTGACGTAACATTGCGCAGATCCTGACGCACAAGGGCCACGTCCACTCTGCCCTCCCTGATTTTGGTCTCCACTGCCGCTTGGAAAGACTGTATAGCCCGAAGGATAGTGGTCACATTTCCCTGGGGCAGAGATTTCCCCCCGTCCCGCCCTCACCAGGAGGGGTCGAGCCTGCACCAGTGGCAAACTGATCAATGAGTGTTTGTGCTGACTTTGACCGGGTGGGCTTGTCCTTACCCATTGCAGCCCCAGCTAGTTCCTCCACCTGTTACAGTCAATGCAAGTAATTGGGAGGCTACATCCATCACTCCATGGCCCAGTTCAAGTTCCTTTGAGGCTCCACGACAAAGTATCCCCACTCCGCGGCCTGCGGCCATAGCTCCCCATCCTCAAAAACTAGGAGCCACTGCCCAGAGCATGATTGTGCAGCTGCCACTCCTCTGCAAATCCACGCCGCAGGCCGCTCCGGATGCCAACCCTTCCTCCGTCCTTCCGGGTGCCACCGCTCCCCAATGGGGGCCTCCTCGCCCGCGGCGGACCCCCCGCGGCTCCAGCCGGGTCACCCAGGGAGGCGGGCCACCACAGTCTCTCATTCAGTTGGGAGGATTGGGGATACACCACACAGTCCAATCCCCCTACCCTTGGTCCACGCTAACACCCCCTCTACCTCCACTGCCGGATATAGCTGCCGGCCCCCTGGGCCCAGTCCTCGAGCACCGCCGTGCTCCTCTGCAGTGTCTGTGGCGATGCAGACGCAATCAACGGCCCGCTTCGGTGCACCAGTTGGGTGGCCAGTCCCACTCCGCTTCTCTGTTGGGCTCTGGGCAGGGGCCCCCTCTGTCCGCTGAGGCTGCTATTCCCCTCTGGTCCCTGCAGGCCGCAGCATACCCTTCAGCCATGGCCTCCGGCAGCCACGGTCCCTGCAGGACCAATCATCTCAGGCTCGGATGGGGCCCCTCGGCCTCTCTTCAGGCAGCCGGGCGCAGCTGCCCCTTCTCTCCGCCACTATCACCGTGACGGCCGCTCCTCTCTGTTTGTGCGACCCTGCACTGGGCTGCACCTCGGCCCCTTAAGCAGATGGGGCGCATGACACCTCACCCGGCCGCCTCAGCACAACGCCCTTTCTCGTCCCAACACCGAGAGTCAGGGCCTCAACATGCCAGTCGGATGGCAGCCGCCATTTTGCAAGGGCCTCTGTCTTTGGGTACCTGAGACACAAGAATCAGCCCGCAGGACGGGGGATTATAGGGCTTAGGCAAGTATGGAGGGGTCGGGAGCACTTCTAAAGTGCGACCACCATCTTGACGCCTCCGCCAAACCCCTCACTTCTTTTTAACAGTACTGTAATTTTGCCAGAGACACTTTGGGCCTCTTGGGCCTCATTGTGAGTCTGGCAGTCTCTTGACTGCGAGACTCGAGGTGGGGTTTGGACCACTGCCAAATGCGGAGTCTGAATGCCACAGTATGGCTGCGGCGGTCAGACTGCCAGACCCGCCAGGATTAGTCGTCCTTGCAGTCTGGCGGTCATGGCAGTCCTAACCCGCCAGGGCAGCGCTGCAAGCAGCCCTGGGCATTGCAACTTCATTCTCCGCCACAAATTTCATGGTGGTGACACCGCCATGAAAAGGCTGGGGGAGAATGGGTACAGGGGGCCACAGGGGGCCCCTGCACTTCCCATGCGCTTGGCATGGGCAGTGCAGGGCTCCCGCTGGCCGGTACTCTCTCAATGTTCACTGTCTGCCTAGCAGACAGGGAACATTTTGAGGGTGCTGGTGCACCCTGCACCCTACAGCATTGCTGCAGGCTCGATTACAAGTTGGTAACAATGCTGTAGGGTGTTTCCCACTAGCCTCCTGGGTGGAAACTCTGGTTTCCGCCCGCAGACCTAGCGGGAAACTCATAATGGGCCCAGCTGGGAGGCAGCCGCTATGGGCCAGCCTCCCCGTTGGAAGCTCGGCGGACGGCCAAGACCATCCACTGAACTAATTATAAGGCCTTTTATGTCCATTCTCATCCAGATCATTTAATAAAGCAATAGTATCTTGCCTACATGCCTTTTGTGTCATTACGCAATCATCAAGTCATCAATGTACTGGACCAGGGTAGACTAGAAAGGCATTTCCAATGATTTCAAATTATTGTTCAACTCTTGATTGAACATAGATGGGAACTCTGAAAACCCTTGCGGAATTTTATGACAGGTGTACACATGATTTCAGAATTTGAAATAGAAGAGGAACTGACTACTGTGAGCCATCCAGCATCACATGGATTTGGAATAAAATCACTGCTGGGTTGGGCACTATAGGACAACATTTGACCACAATGTTGTTAATCTTCCTCAAATCCTAAACTATTCCCACTTGGTTTTCGCAATCCTGTAATAGGTGAATTACATGGGCTGCTCAGCACTTCTTTCAAAACTCCTTGTGCTACAAAATCTGCAATTACAGGAGTAACCCCCTCAATTACATCTGGAGGCATAGGATATTGAGGAGTTTTAGGGAAAACTGCATTTGGCTTCACTGTGACTTTAACTGGTTTATCTCCCTTAATCAGACCAATATCTTGACCTGAAAGATCCCACACTTTCAAAACAACTCCAGGTCTTGTACTGTAAATGCTGGGTAAAGAGTAATCAGTGGGACTTCCACATTAATTAAATTACATCCCACAGGTATACATGATTCTTCATCATCACTGTTAGTCTGAATGGCAATTCGATCATTTGTACAAGTAATTGAACATCTTAATTAGCACAATAAATCTTGTCCCAGCAAACATACTGGACTTGAGTCACAGACTGCAAATCTGTACATGCCTTCTCTCTGAACCTCGAGTAATCATGTGTGAATGATAAATTATCACTCCTGCTCCAAGGAACATGAACATAATTCTCTCCAAGAATTTCTCGCATAGGTAATATTTTTCTTCAAGACTGCCAGTGCAGCCTGTGTGAAATAGTGCACACACTATTTCACAGCCATTTTCAATGCACTTAAGTACCTTATATGTCCCCTATATGTCTAACCATCATTTACTGAATGCTATGTGCAAAGTTTCTAAGTGTGAGGGTGCCCTTGCACTAGCAAAGGTGCCCCCACGCGGCCCACGGCCAATTTCCTGGACTTCATGAGTGCAGGGATAACATTACACATGTGCACTACCTATCGGTCAATACCTATATGTAACTTCACAATGGTAACTCCGAATATGGCCATGTAAAGTGTCTAATATCATGGAATTGTCCCCTCATTCCAAATGTGGTATTGGAGGGCCAATCTCATGCATCCTGGGAGCTCGCCATGGACCACAGTACTGCCAAACCAGCTCTCTGAGGCTTGCACTGCAGCTACAGCTGCTGCCAACTCACAGACATGGTTCTGCCCTCCTGGGGTCTGAGCAGCTCAGTCCCAGGAAAGCAGAACAAAGTATTTCCTTTGGGAGGAGGGTGTTACACACCCCCCCTTTGGAAATAGGTGTTACAGGCTTGGGAGGGGTAGCCTCCCAGAGCCTCTGGATATGCTTTGAAGGGCACAGATGGTGCCCTCCTTGCCTAAGCCAGTCTACACCGGGTCAGGGGCCCCCAGTCTCTGCTCTGGCACAAAACTGGGCAAAGGAAACTGACTACTCCCCTGTCCATCACCACCCCAGGGGTGATGCCCAGAGCTCCTCCAGTGTGTCCCTGGCGTTAGCTATCTTGTTTTCCAAGGTGTGGGAACACTCTGGAGATCTCTGAGTGGCCAGTGCCAGCAGGTGACATCAGATACCCCTCCTGATAGGTGCATACCTGGGTAGGTAGCCAATCCCCCTCTCAGGGTTATTTAGGGTCTCTCCTCTTCAAATTCAGCTTGCAAGATTCCTCCAGGAATCCTCTGCATTCTCTGCTTCAGCTTCTGACCGTCGGATCAACCGCAGACTGCTCCAGGAACCGCTGTAACTGCAACAAAGTATCGTATCCACGAGGACTCCTGTGACCTGCAACTTCAGCTCCAGCTAGCATTTGCAACAGTTTCCACAGCTCTGAGAACTCCCTGTCTTCACCCTGCACCAGAAGAATCAAAGGAATCTCCTGTGGAGTGACAGAGTCACTTCCCTGCTCCTGCGGGCACCTACCAAGACGACGAATGGCTCTCTGGGACTCCTCTCCTAATGATGTGCGTGCTACCTGGTACACAGTTGGTGGACCTATCCCACCCAGACTGTCCTATGGTCCAGCTGTCCAAATTTGGAGGAGGTAAGGGCTTGCCTTCCTGGTTTGTGACAGTACCCCTGTTCACCACGTCATCTCTAGCTCCTGAGGCTCCTGTGCACTTCTTCCCAGAATCTTTTGTGCACAGGGTAGCCCAGGTCCCCAGCACTCCATCCTGCGATGCACAACCTGCTGAGTTGTTCTCTGGTGGTGTGGGACCTTCTTTTGTTGTGCTGCACCAACCGCGATTTGCACCTTCTTTGTCCCCATGTCCTGGGACTCCCGTGGCTGCTGCCTGGTCATCTGTGGGCTCTCTCAAGTGGTGGGAGCCCCCTCTCCCTCCTCAGTCGAGTTGAAGCCCACAGGTCTCTCCTGGGTCCAGGAAGTGCAATTTTGAAGCAAATCGTGACCTTGCTTGAACCAAGGCTTGTTGGACGAATCCAGCAACGCAAACAGCCTGCATCCAACATCTCAACGTGGGACATCTCCTGCATCACGCAGGAACCTGCAGTCATCTTCTTTGATGCTCTTCTGCAGACTTCTTCTAACCGGAGAATCCTCTTTTGCACCATCTTCTAGGTTGGCAGGGCTCCTGTCCTTCCTGGAATCTTCTATGACTTCTGGACTTGGTCTCCTTTCTTCACAGGTCTTCAGGTCCAGGAATCTACCATTTGTTGTTTGCAGTCTTGCTTGGTTCTTGCAATAACTCTAATCACAACTTGTAGTGTGTCCTAAGGAAACGTACAGTACTTTACTCCTACTTTTCTGGGCTCTGGGTGGGGTATTTTACTTGCCTTTGGCATTCTCTTACACTCCTAACACTCCTCTACACACTACACTTGCCTAGGAGGGAATTCGTGATTTCCATTGCACTTTCTTAGTATATGGTTTGTGTTGCCCCTAGGCCTATTGCATTCCATTGTATTTTCTACTGTTTGCGCTATTCTATGAATATTTACTTACCTGATTTTGGTCTCTAGTGTATATATTGTGTATAATACTTACCTACAGAAGTAGTATTGCCTCTAAGATATTTTTGGCCTTGTGTCACTAAAATAAAGCACCTTTATTTTTGGTAACATTGTGTATTGTCTTTTGTTGTGCGTAAGTACTGTGTAACTATAGTGGTATTGCAGGAGCTTTGCTTGTCTCCTAGTTCAGCCGAAGCTGATCTGCTACAGCTACCTCTAGACAGCCTGAACTGCTAGAACACTGCCTAGATTTCACTAATAAGGGATAATGGACCTGGTATAAGGTGTAAGTACCTTAGGTACCCACAGCCAGCCTCCTACACTCCTCTTAATGGTTTCATTTTCTCAATATCCACTTCGTAGTTTTCTGAAAGATCTGATAACTTCTGATGGGCCAATCCTGCTTTGTGACATCTTTACACATAAAACATAACTCATATTCATTATATAAATGAATTCTATTTAATTCAAGTATTCCCTCAATTATTTAATTTAATTCCAATTTCAATCTTGCCAGGTTCAGTGTTCTTTCTCCTTCAGCAGCTGTTTTTATTAATGATGTTCCACTCATTTTCTCCAGCCATTCTGTTAATTGTTGATCTTGCAAGCCTTGCAAGCTAACATTATTATTTGGGTTTGGCACAACCTGTGGAGTACTACATGGCGGACCTACCATGCACTCTGGTGTTGTCACCAGTGATGTTGGTGAAGCTAAGGAATATGTTGCATTTACTAACGGACCTGTTTTGTCAAAAGTCTGATTTATTGGAGACATAACTCTAGCAGTAGCATTAAGTCTATCCATTTCAGCATTGGGTGTAAAAGGTGTGAACATTGTAGCATTCACTGAATTAAAAATCTGCATATTGCTCTCATTATTTCTCTGAGTACACAATGGAACAACTGGACCAATTATGACAGGAACTGTTAATGCCTCTGGACCCGATGACGTTTTCTGTTTTAATTCATATAGTACTCTTCTCAGATTTTCTAAAATTCTCAAATTAAAACTTCCATGGGCAGGGAAACCTAAACTCCCTTCTTTCTCTGGAATGTGGTACAAATGCTTTAACCAAGTACACGCTGATGGACCTTTCTCCTTAATTATTATGTATACAGGTGTACCCTCTGGCAGGACATTTCCTCCTAATCTAACTGGAATAAATGTGTCTCCCCTCAATGCACTCTTTAATGCTTTAAAAAAATCATTTTTTACTCTTAATAGGATCTAAAACTATGATTTAAATTCAAAACTGGAAGTATTCCAATCCCAAAATCCTTTTTGCTTGTTATTCTCAACCAGTGAAGTTATTTGCGGTTGTCTACCAATCCATGCATGGCTCTCCTCTCAGCAACTGACCAAACCCAGAGCGGACACAGTGATGTCACACTCACACACAACAGCTAACAAAGCCTCTTGGCTGAGACAAACCACCCAATTCACTTACAATCTAAATGTAAAATATTGTGAACACCAAAGAATTCAGCTTGTCTGTTTACTACAGGTAGGAGCTCAATCGAATTGAAGGCTGTATGGCCTCATTTTCAAATATTTCTTTCTCTTATACGCAAGTAAAATTTGACCTGCAAATTTCACTCTTAACATTACTAGATTATCCTTGTGCACTCAGGAATCATCTAATACCTGTCAAACTAGCACACTAACATACACAATAAGGAATTATACCTGTGTTGTCAACAGCGCGCCATTGACCAACACCAACACTACAGAAAGTAACAGCAACAATGAACAAATATCTCATTTACTTGTACAACATTCCAAAGTCTTAGACCATGAAGAGTCCGAACAACAACCATAAGGGCAATTTTCGAATCCTTTGAAGTACTACAACCTCCCTACTCTCACCCTTTGGAGTACGCAAACTCCCTTCTCAGCTACTTTAGAGTATGCAAACTCTCTATTTCACTCATATATCATAATTCACTTGCCATTTGCCAAATCACTTCAGATCGCAAACGCTATTAAAAACTCAAACATCACTGAGAACGCTGGGAACATACCAAACTAATCTAAACAAGAACTGTCACAACCAATTAACAAACGTTTCAAAACAATCATTCCAGTTGAGACTAACCAAATACAAGCATTGGCAACACCAAATAATGCAGTTTAGAAGATGATCTCTCTCCTATTGAGTCAAAACCAAAACAAGCATTGGCAAGCAAAATAATACAATTTAGAAGATGATCTCTTGCCAATTGAGACATAACCAAAACAGAAATTGGCAACACCAAATAATGCAATTTAGAACTTTCCTCCTTTTGAGAAGTAACCATTGTCTGTTACCAAATTATGTGGACGTGTGACCCTGTAATAAGGTCAGGTGACATGTGATAGGGCACTATCATCTGAACTACTCTCAGAGGTCGACTCAAATCTTTTAGTAATAAGATCATCCAAGTAACCAATAAAACCCAAGAACAATGATTAACCCCTTCTGTGCCCAGGACGTAATGGTTACTTCCTGAGGCACAGTGCTGCTGTGCCCAGGACGTAACCATTACGTCCTGTGCACAGAGCCCAGAGGGAGCGCTAGCGCTCCCTCTGTGGGGTTCCCCCCCACCCCCCCAAGTCAGGGATGGAAGGGGAAGCCCTTCCCCTTCCACCCCCGACCCCCCCAACCCCCCCTGTGACGTCAGCGCGCGAGCGCGCGCTGATTAGTCACAGGGTCTCCCCCATCGCGCTGGAAGCAGAGCTTCCAGCGCGATTGAAAAAGAAATGCTTTTGCATTTCTTTTTCAATCCCATGGGGGAGGCCCCGAGAGGCTTCAAAGGGAAGGAAATGTATTTCCTTCCCTTTGAAGTCTCTCACAGGTTTCAAAAGCCGGATTGCTTGCAATCCGGCTTTTGAAACCCCACTAGACACCAGGGATTTTTTTTTTTTCAGTGAAATTGGCAAAAGGGAGCGACCCCTTGGGCAAGGGTCGCTCCCGGGGGGGCATTTTTTTAGGAAGGCCTTTTCTGCCCCCCCTGGGGGCAAATTGGCCTATTATTAGGCCGATCTGCCCCCGGGGGGGCAGAAACCTCTAGGCACCAGGGACCTTTTTTTTTTTTTTTTTTGTGATGATTTCTTTTTTTTTTAGGTGGGGAGCGATCCCTTAGGCAAGGGTCGCTCCCCTACGGGGCAATATATATTTAGGCCATTTCTGCCCCCCTTGGGGGCAGATTGGCCTATTTTGATGAGGCCAATCTGCCCCCAAGGGGGGCAGAAACCATTAGACACCAGGGAGTTCGTTTTTGCGCGCGAATTTCACGCAACGGGAGCGACCCCTTTGGCAAGGGTCGCTCCCAGGGGGGGCATTTTTTTGGGAAGGCCTTTTCTGCCCCCCCTGGGGACAGATCGGCCTATTATTAGGCCGATCTGCCCCCAGGGGGGGCAGAAACCTCTAGGCACCAGGGATCTTTTTTTTTTCTTTTTCTTTTTGTTATGTTTTCTTTTTTTTTTAGGTGGGGAGCGACCCCTTAGGCAAGGGTCGCTCCCCTAGGGGGCGAATTATATTTAGGCCATTTCTGCCCCCCTTGGGGGCAGATTGGCCTATTTTGATGAGGCCAATCTGCTCCCAAGGGGAGCAGAAACCATTAGACACCAGGGAGTTTTTTTTTTGCGTGAATTTCACGCAAGGGGAGCGACCCCTTAGGCAAGGGTCGCTCCCTGGGGGGGGGGATTATTTTAGGCCATTTTTGCCCCCCTGGGGGGGGGTAGATCAGCCTATTTTGATTCGGCTGATCTGCCCCCAAGGGGGGCAGAAACCAGTAGGCACCAGGGATTTTTTTGTTTTTCTGTTTTACAGATGGGGAGCGACCCCCTTGGACAAGGGTCGCTCCCCTGGAGGGGCAAAATGTATTTAGGCCATTTCTGCCCGCTTTGGGGGCAGATCGGCCGATTTTAGGTCAATCTGCCCCCAAGGGGGGCAGAAACCACAAGGCACCAGGGATCTTTTTTTTGCGCCGTCACACAAGGGGAGCGACCTTGTAGTCAAGGGTCGCTCCCCGGGGGGGTGGGGGTTGGGGGGGGCAAAATTATTTTAGGCCATCTCTGCCCCCCCTGGGGGCAGATCGCCCTATTGGTATTAGGCCGATCTACCCCCAGGGGGGGCAGAAACCTCTAGGCGCCAGGGCAACATTTTTTTGTGTGTTTTTTTTTTTTTTTTTTTAGAGATGGGCAGCGACCCATCAGGCAAGGGTCGCTCCCCTGGGGGGCAAATTGTATTTAGACCATTTCTGCCCCCCTTGGGGGCAGATTGGTCGATTTTAGGTCAATCTGCCCCAAGGGGGCAGAAACCACTAGGCACCGGGATTTGTTTTTTGGCGCCAATGTAACGCAGGGGGAGCGACCCCGTAGCAATGGTCGCTCCGGGGGGGGGGGGGGGGGTTCAGGGGGCAGATTTATTTTAGGCCATTTCTGCCCCCCCTGGGGGCAGAAACCTCTTGTTGCCAGGGCAAATTTTTTTTAGTGTTTTTTTTTTAGTTTTTTGTTTTTTTAGAGATGGGGAGCGACCCATCAGACAAGGGTCGCTCCCCTGGGGGGCAAACTGTGTTTAGACCATTTCTGCCCCCCTTGGGGGCAGATTGGTCGATTTTAGGTCAATCTGCCCCAAGGGGGCGGAAACCACTAGCCACCGGGATTTGTTTTTTGGCGCCAATGTCACGCAGGGGGAGCGACCCCGTAGGCATTGGTCGCTCCGGGGGGGGGGAACGGAGGGGGTGTTCGGGGGGCAAATTTATTTTAGGCCATTTCTGCCCCCCCTGGGGGCAGATTGGCCTATTATTAGGCCGATCTGCCCCCAGGGGGTGCAGAAACCTCTTGTTGCCAGAGCAAATTTTTTTTTGTGTTTTTTTTTTTGTTTGTTTGTGTTTTTAGAGATGGGGAGCGACCCATCAGACAAGGGTCGCTCCCCTGGGGGGCAAACTGTGTTTAGACCATTTCTGACCCCCTTGGGGCAGATTGGTCGATTTTAGGTCAATCTGCCCCAAGGGGGCAGAAACCACTAGGCACCGGGATTTGTTTTTTGTCGCCAATGTCACGCAGGGGGAGCGACCCCGTAGGCAAGGGTCGCTCCGGGGGAGGGGGGGAGGAACGGGGGGGGGTGTTCGGGGGGCAAATTTATTTTAGGCCATTTCTGCCCCCCCTGGGGTCAGAAACCTCTTGTTGCCAGGGCAAATTTTTTTTTGTGTTTTTTTTTTAGTTTGTTTGTTTTTTTAGAGATGGGGAGCGACCCATCAGACAAGGGTCGCTCCCCTGGGGGGCAAACTGTGTTTCGACCATTTCTGCCCCCCTTGGGGGCAGATTGGTCGATTTTAGGTCAATCTGCCCCAAGGGGGCAGAAACCACTAGGCACCGGGATTTGTTTTTTGGCGCCAATGTCACACAGGGGGAGCGACCCCGTAGGCAATGGTCGCTCCGGGGGTGGGGGGGGTTCAGGGAGCAAATTTATTTTAGGCCATTTCTGCCCCCCTGGGGGATCGGCCTATTAGGCCGATCTGCCCCCAGGGGGGCGCAGAAACCTGTAGGCGCCAGGGCAATTTTTTTTTTTGTTTGTTTGTTTTTTTAGAGATGGGGAGCGACCCATCAGACAAGGGTCGCTCCCCTGGGGGGCAAACTGTGTTTAGACCATTTCTGCCCCCCTTGGGGGCAGATTGGTCGATTTTAGGTCAATCTGCCCCAAGGGGGCAGAAACCACTAGGCACCGGGATTTGTTTTTTGGCGCCAATGTCACGCAGGGGTAGCGACCCCGTAGGCAAGGGTCGCTCCGGGGGGGGGCGGAACGGAGTGGGTGTTCGGGGGGCAAATTTATTTTAGGCCATTTCTGCCCCCCCTGGGGGCAGATTGGCCTATTATTAGGCCGATCTGCCCCCAGGGGGGGCAGAAACCTCTTGTTGCCAGGGCAAATTTATTTTTGTGTTTTTTTTTAGTTTGTTTGTTTTTTTAGAGATGGGGAGCGACCCATCAGACAAGGGTCGCTCCCCTGGGGGGCAAACTGTGTTTAGACCATTTCTGCCCCCCTTGGGGGCAGATTGGTCGATTTTAGGTCAATCTGCCCCAAGGGGGCAGAAACCACTAGGCACCGGGAATTTGTTTTTTGGCGCCAATGTCACGCAGGGGTAGCGACCCCGTAGGCAAGGGTCGTACCTGGGCAGGGGGGGATTGGGGGGGTGGGGGGTCAAATTTATTTTAGGGCATTTCCCCCCCCCGAGGCCGGCTGAGCTAGAGGCCAAAATCCACATGTAGGCACTTTGCAAAAAACACCTCTGTTTTCTGTGAAAAAATATGTTGAGTCCACGTTGTGTTTTGGGCCATTTCCTTTCGTGGGCGCTAGGCCTACCCACACAAATGAGGTACCATTTTTATGGAGAGACTTAGGGGAACGCTGGGTGGAAGGAAATTTGTGGCTCCTCTCAGATTCCAGAGCTTTCTGTCACCGAAATGAGAGGAAAAAGTGTTTTTTGGCCAGATTTTGATGTTTGCAAAGGATTCTGGGTAACAGAAGCTGGTCAGAGCCCCGCAAATCACCCCATCTTGGATTCCCCTAGGTCTCTAGTTTTCAAAAATGCGCTGGTTTGCTAGGTTTCCCCAGGTGCCGGCTGAGCTAGAGGCCAAAATCCACACGTAGGCACTGTTTTCTATGAAAAAATGTGATGTGTCCACGTTGTGTTTTGGGCCATTTCCTGTCGCGAGCGCTAGGCCTACCCACACAAGTGAGGTATCATTTTTATCGGGAGACGTGGGGGAACGCTGGGTGGAAGGAAATTTGTGGCTCCTCTCAGATTCCAGAACTTTCTGCCACAGAAATGTGAGGAACATGTGTTTTTTTAGCCACATTTTGAGGTTTGCAAAGGATTCTGGGTAACAGAACCTGGTCCCAGCCACACAAGTCACCCCATCTTGGATTCCCCTAGGTCTCTAGTTTTCAGAAATGCACAGTTCTGATGGATACAACTACCTGTGGATTCCTCACCTAATGAATACTCCCATGGCGCCAGCATTTGACGGAAATCTTCTTACTAGTCTCTGCACGTCGACGAGGATGTCACTCTAGCCCACGCGACGCCGTCTGACGTCATACAGGCAATAAGAGGTCCTCGACGACGTGCGGACGTCAGTTCCCTTTTTTCCGTGCATTCGAAACGGTTATCTTCGAGGGAGCAACTGTTACTTTTGTGGTTACAGTGTATTTTTGCTGCGTAGTCTTTCGCTGTGGTAATAATGTCGCAGAGAAAGTCTGGATTCAAGCCTTGTCGTGAGTGTGGAGGCAAGATGTCGGTAACGGATCCTCATTCCGATTGCCTTTGGTGTTTGAGCTCCGACCACGACGTCTCGACTTGTGATTCATGCCAGCACATGAATCCGAAGGCCCTCAAAGAACGTGAGGCGAAGCTGTTTATGGCAAAATCGAAGGAGAAGCATCACAAGAAGTCTTCTTCTCCAAGACATCGGCGTCATCGAGACTCCCGGCGCCGTAGAGAATCTCGGCGTCATTCGAAGGAGACTCGTTCCAGGTCTTCGGATCGGCGCCGAAGGACATGGGAGATTAGTCCCACGGTTACGCCGCATCCTTCAACGCCGTTGCCCTCTCCGGCGTCTCCAACTTCACCTGGACAGGCGTCGGTGATTGAGGTATTGGAGCCTCAGGTGTTTTCTCCGGCGCAGACGTCGAGGCCGGCGTCGGGGTCGCCTCCGAGACAGGCACCTCAGTATCCGGCTTTTCCCACCCCTGGAGCCGATAGTTCCGCATTCTTGAATGCGATGTATGCCATCTTCCAACAGATGGCTCCAGGGGGTGCTCCGGCTGGGCCTTTGGCCTTTTCTTTGGGTGATCCTGCGCCTCTTCGGCTGGCACCCTTTATGCCCTTTCTCCCTTTTGGGAACGTGGGCTCGGCGCCAGTGTCGGCGCCGGTGGCCGCTCCGGTGGCTTCAGAAGGATTGGCCCCGGGGATTTCCATCCCGTCGACATCGACGTCGGGATTTCGGCCTGTGACTCCGGTGGGTCCATCTGCTTCAGCTGCTCTTTCGTCGGCGCCGAAGTTACCTGTGGCGCCGGACGCGGCGTCGGTGGCTTCTGAAGATCGGCGCCGATCTTCGACTTCGGCGGAGGCATTGTCGACTCCGTGTATTGAACAACGACTTCATTCGAGGAGACGTGCTCTCCGTGTATTAGAGGAGCAGGAGTACCAACGAGCCCTGGAGGAAGGAGAGCTAGAGGACTCGGGTGATGGGCTGCGTGGTCTGGAGTCGGCCAGTGGGCTGGACACTTCCCCTGAGTGGGATCTTTCGTCCCCGGGAGAATATACTGAGGAGGCTGCTTCCTTTCATGCAGTGGTACGGAAGGCAGCTAGTTTTTTGGACCTGCCTTTGCCGGTGGTGGAGGCTAAACAAAACCTTTTAACAGAGGTGTTACATCCGGCCTCAGCTGCGGCGGAGCCTCTTTTGCCATTTAATGACGCTCTGCTGGATCCGGTGTTAGAGGTGTGGAAGAGGCCGGCATCTTCCCCAGCAGTTCACAGAGCCGTGGCCAGGAGGTATCGGGCGGCTCCGACTGACCCTGGTTTTCTATCTAGGCACCCTACGCCGGAGAGCTTGGTGGTGCAGGCCTCCTGTTCATCCAAGTCAGCGCCTGGTTCTTTCCTGACGGTGCCTGGGGACAGAGATTCTAAGAAACTAGAGGCGCAGTCCAAGAAGATTTTTTCGTCCTGCAGTCTGGCGTTAAAAGCCACTAATGCAACCTGTATCCTGGGAAGTATATTCATGCTCTGATGGATGACATTTCCTCATCGTTTACAGAGCTTCCCCAGGGTCTTTTGGATCTTGCTTCAAATGCCCAGGCTGCTGCGACCCAGATTATCCAGACGGGACTGGATACCACCGACTCGGTAGCCAGAGCAATGGGCACAACTGTGGTGGCAAGGAGACAGGCCTGGCTCCGTAACTCGGGCTTTTCTGCGGATGTACAGTCCACATTGTTGGATCTCCCGTTTAATGGGGACAAACTGTTTGGGGCCAAGGCTGATTCGGCCTTGGAACGTTTTAAGGAAAGCAGGGCCACGGCTAAGTCGTTAGGGCTCCAAGCTCCTTCTGCCACGGCCTCTTCCAGATTTTTCAGGAGGTTTTGTGGATTTGGGCGTGGCTCTTCCTCCTCTTCCTTTCGGGGAAGATATCAGCAACCTGCCTCTTCCCATCCCTATAGATCTTTTAGGGGGAGAGGTAGGGTCCGCACCAGAGGAGCCTCTCAGCAGCACTCTGCCTCTTCCTCATCCTCTGGCGGGGTGCAGCAGGGGAAGCAGCCTTAGGCTTCTGCCATTTCCCACTCACTTCTCTCCTGTAGGGGGAAGATTACAGCATTTTCTCACGAAATGGAAGACTGTTACAACGGACACGTGGGTTCTCAGTATTGTGGGAAAAGGCTACACCCTTCCCTTTCGGGAGTTCCCGCCCCTCATCCCGCCCCGCCCTTCTTATTGTTCAGAAGAACACCTCCTGTTGCTAGAACAGGAGGTACAAGTCCTCCTTTCAAAGGGCGCGGTGGAGTTGGTCCCAGAGCAGGAAAGGGGTCGAGGATGTTACTCAAGGTATTTCCTGATTCCCAAGAAGGATGGTCGTTTGAGACCAATTCTGGACCTGAGGATCTTGAATTGGTTCCTCAAGCAGGAAAAGTTCAAGATGCTGACCCTAGCACAGGTGCTTTTGGCGTTGAACAAGGAAGACTGGATGGTGTCTGTCGACTTGCAGGATGCTTACTTTCATATCCCGATACTCAAGTCACACAGGAAGTATCTCCGGTTTGTGGTGGGATCGCAGCACTATCAGTTTGCGGTCCTTCCGTTTGGTCTTACTTCAGCACCTCGAGTCTTCACGAAGGTGATGTCGGTGGTTGCGGCAGAACTCAGAAGGAAGGGGATAGCAGTATTCCCTTACTTGGACGACTGGTCAAAGCCAAGTCCCCGGAGCTTGTGTCGCATCATCTGCAGTCAACAACCCAGTTGTTGTTCGACCTGGGTTTTTCGGTGAACGAGCCCAAATCTCACCTAGAGCCCTCTCAGCGCCTCCTGTTCATAGGGGCAGTACTGGATACAACATTGGGTCGGGCCTTTCCTCCGCCTCAGCGGATTCAAGATATTCAGGATTTGGTTCCAATGTTTCGAAATGGAGCGGTAGTTCCAGTCCTCAAGGTCCTTCGTCTGCTCGGTCTGTTTGCCTCCTCCATTCTGTTGGTCACGCATGCTCGCTGGCACATGAGGGCTCTTCAGTGGTGCCTCCGAAGGCAGTGGTCTCAGCACAAAGGGGATCTAGAGGGTACTGTCAAGATCTCCAGAGATGCTGCTGTGGATTTGAAGTGGTGGATTGCAAGCAACAATCTTTCACAAGGAAAGCCGTTCCAGCGGTCGCCACCAGTGGCCACAGTCATAACGGATGCTTCCACTCTAGGGTGGGGAGCTCATCTGGGGGATCTGGAGATCAAAGGTCTTTGGTCTCCAGAGGAACAGATGTTTCACATCAAACTGTTAGAGTTACGGGCTGTACGTCTGGCTCTCAAGGCCTTCCTCCCTTCCCTTCGTGGTCAGTCGGTACAGGTCCTAACGGACAATACTACCACGATGTGGTACATAAACAAGCAGGGAGGAGTGGGGTCGTACCTTCTCTGCAGAGAAGCTCTTCGACTATGGTCCTGGGCAAAGGACCATCAGATTTGCTTGATAGCAAACCATCTGGCCGGAGTCTTGAACGTGCGTGCGGACAGTCTCAGTCGCCATTTCTCGGCAGACCACGAGAGGCGTCTCCATCCAGATCAAGTCCGTTTAATCTTCCAGAGGTGGGGGTTTCCTCGGGTAGATCTGTTTGCCACTCGAGAGAACGCGCATTGTCCGTTATTCTGCAGCCTCCAGTATCCGATGCAGGGAGCGTTGGGGGACGCGTTTCAAATAACCTAGTGCGGCCAGTTGCTTTACGCGTTTCCTCCCATACCCTTGATTCCTCGAGTATTGAGGAAGATTCGCCAGGACCGGGCTCTAGTCATCCTAATAGCTCCGGATTGGCCAAGGAGGGTATGGTACTCCGACCTTCTCCAACTCTCAATGTGCCCTCCGCTCCGTCTCCCTTTCAGGGCAGACCTCCTCTCGCAGTCGCAGGGGCAGGTTCTACACCCCAACCTCCAGAGTCTGCACCTACATGCCTGGAGATTGAACGGGGCAACCTGAGTTCCTTCTCTCTCCCACCGGAGGTAGTGGATGTTATATTAGCGGCCAGGCGACACTCCACTAAATCTATCTACGCTAATAGATGGTCTAAATTTGTTGCGTGGTGTGGAGAGAGGCAGATTGATCCTTTGCATGCTCATCTATCGGACGTGTTGTCTTTTGCTTGTCTCTAGCGCAGAAAGGTTGTGCAGTGGCTACCATTAAGGGTTATTTATCGGCCTTGTCAGCCTTCATATGTCTTCCAGACCAACCATCTTTATTTAAATCCCCTATTGTTATTAGATTCTTGAAAGGTCTTCTAAATAAATATCCTCCAAAGCCATTCATTATGCCGCAATGGGATTTGTCCTTGGTCCTGACTTTCCTTATGGGGTCCCCTTTTGAACCTATGCATTCTTGCCCCTTAAGGTATTTGGTTTTAAAAACAGTCTTCCTGATAGCTATAACATCAGCAAGGAGAGTGAGTGAGTTGCAGGCCTTATCAGTAAAGCCCCCTTATACAACTTTTTATGGGGATAAGGTGGTGTTGAGGACCAAGGCTGCTTTCCTCCCGAAGGTTGTTTCACCCTTCCATTTGGCTCAGGCAATTACTTTGTCCACGTTCTATCCTCCGCCTCATCCTTCCAAAGAGGAAGAAAGACTGCACCGTCTGGACCCAAAGAGAGCGTTGAGCTTCTTTATTGATAGAACAAAGGATTTCAGGCTGGAGGATCAGCTGTTTATTGGATACGTGGGCAAGAGGAGAGGAAAAGCAGTCCACAAGAGAACACTATCCAGGTGGGTTGTTCTTTGCATTAAAATCTGTTACTCTTTGGCAAAGAAGGATCCTCCTGAGGGCATTAGAGCTCATTCCACCAGAGCTAAGTCGGCCACTTCGGCCTTGGCCAGAGGTGTTCCTGTGGTCGACATCTGCAAGGCCGCAACTTGGTCGTCCCTTCACACTTTTGCAAAACATTACTGTTTGGATTCTGAAGTTAGAAGGGACGGCCATTTTGCACGGTCAGTGCTGCAGGATTTCTTGGTTTGACCATTTAGGCACCCACCGCCAGGCGTGGTACTGCTTTGGGACTCTATTCATTAGGTGAGGAATCCACAGGTAGTTGTATCCATCAGAAGAACGAGTTACCTTCGGTAACGACTTTTCTGGTGGATACATTAGCTACCTGTGGATTCCTCACGGTCCCACCCGCCTCCCCGTTGCCTTTCTGGTCTTACCAAGTAATCCTTGAGTACGCTCCTCTTGGTCTTTGAGGGTGCAATAGATGTTGTATATATATTATATTTATATATGTATATATGTATATATCTTTGTGTATATACTTGATGTGTATATATATTTTAAAAAGAGAGAGTTATATATATATATAAAAGATTTACAGTTATTCATGCAATGTTGTGTATTTTTACAATGTAATGGGATGTTGCCTTGCTCTTTCATTGCATTGCCTGGTTGTTCTCATGCACGTAAAAAATGATTGGTACTGACGTCCGCACGTCGTCGAGGACCTCTTATTGCCTGTATGACGTCAGACGGTGTCGCGTGGGCTAGAGTGACGTCCTCGTCGACGCGCAGAGACTAGTAAGAAGATTTCCGTCGAATGCTGGCGCCATGGGAGTATTCATTAGGTGAGGAATCCACAGGTAGCTAATGTATCCACCAGAAAAGTCGTTACCGAAGGTAAGTAACTCGTTCGTTTGGTAGGTTTCCTTAGGTGGCGGCTGAGCTACAGGCCAAAATCTACAGGTAGGCACTTTGCAAAAAACACCTCTGTTTTCCTTCAAAAATGTGGTTGTGTCCACGTTGCGCTTTGGGGCGTTTCCTGTCGTGGGCGCTAGGCCTACCCACACAAGTGAGGTATCATTTTTATCGGGAGACGTGGGGGAACGCTGGGTGGAATGAAAATTTGTGGCTCCTCTCAGATTCCAGAACTTTCTGCCACAGAAATGTGAGGAACATGTGTTTTTTTAGCCAAATTTTGAGGTTTGCAAAGGATTCTGGGTAACAGAACCTGGTCCCAGCCACACAAGTCACCCCATCTTGGATTCCCCTAGGTCTCTAGTTTTCAGAAATGCACAGGTTTGGTAGGTTTCCCTAGGTGGCGGCTGAGCTACAGGCCAAAATCCACAGGTAGGCACTTTGCTAAAAACAGGTCTATTTTCTGTGATGTGTCCACGTTGCGCTTTGGGGCGTTTCCTGTCGCGGGCGCTAGGCCTACCCACACAAGTGAGGTATCATTTTTATCGGGAGACGTGGGGGAACGCTGGGTGGAAGGAAATTTGTATGCTCCTCTCAGATTCCAGAACTTTCTGCCACAGAAATGTGAGGAACATGTGTTTTTTTAGCCACATTTTGAGGTTTGCAAAGGATTCTGGGTAACAGAACCTGGTCCCAGACACACAAGTCACCCCATCTTGGATTCTCCCAGGTCTCTAGTTTTCAGAAATGCACAGGTTTGGTAGGTTTCCCTAGGTGGCGGCTGAGCTACAGGCCAAAATCTACAGGTAGGCACTTTGCAAAAAACACCTCTGTTTTCCTTCAAAAATTTGGTTGTGTCCACGTTGCGCTTTGGGGCGTTTCCTGTCGTGGGCGCTAGGCCTACCCACACAAGTGAGGTATCATTTTTATCGGGAGACGTGGGGGAACGCTGGGTGGAAGGAGATTTGGGGCTCCTCTCAGATTCCAGAACTTTCTGCCACAGAAATGTGAGGAACATGTGTTTTTTTAGCCAAATTTTGAGGTTTGCGAAGGATTCTGGGTAACAGAACCTGGTCCCAGCCACACAAGTCACCCCATCTTGGATTCCCCTAGGTCTCTAGTTTTCAGAAATGCACAGGTTTGGTAGGTTTCCCTAGGTGGCGGCTGAGCTACAGACCAAAATCCACAGGTAGGCACTTTGCTAAAAACTGGTCTGTTTTCTGTGATGTGTCCACGTTGCGCTTTGGGTCGTTTCCTGTCGTGGGCGCTAGGCCTACCCACACAAGTGAGGTATCATTTTTATCGGGAGACGTGGGGGAACGCTGGGTGGAAGGAAATTTGTGGCTCCTCTCAGATTCCAGAACTTTCTGCCACAGAAATGTGAGGAACATGTGTTTTTTTAGCCAAATTTTGAGGTTTGCAAAGGATTCTGGGTAACAGAACCTGGTCCCAGCCACACAAGTCACCCCATCTTGGATTCCCCTAGGTCTCTAGTTTTCAGAAATGCACAGGTTTGGTAGGTTTCCCTAGGTGGCGGCTGAGCTACAGGCCAAAATCCACAGGTAGGCACTTTGCTAAAAACAGGTCTGTTTTCTGTGATGTGTCCACGTTGCGCTTTGGGGCGTTTCCTGTCGCGGGCGCTAGGCCTACCCACACAAGTGAGGTATCATTTTTATCGGGAGACGTGGGGGAACACTGGGTGGAAGGAAATTTGTGGCTCCTCTCAGATTCCAGAACTTTCTGCCACAGAAATGTGAGGAACATGTGTTTTTTTAGCCAAATTTTGAGGTTTGCAAAGGATTCTGGGTAACAGAACCTGGTCCCAGCCACACAAGTCACCCCATCTTGGATTCCCCCAGGTCTCTAGTTTTCAGAAATGCACAGGTTTGGTAGGTTTCCCTAGGTGGCGGCTGAGCTACAGGCCAAAATCTACAGGTAGGCACTTTGCAAAAAACACCTCTGTTTTCCTTCAAAAATTTGGTTGTGTCCACGTTGCGCTTTGGGGCGTTTCCTGTCGTGGGCGCTAGGCCTACCCACACAAGTGAGGTATCATTTTTATTGGGAGACGTGGGGGAACGCTGGGTGGAAGGAAATTTGTGGCTCCTCTCAGATTCCAGAACTTTCTGCCACAGAAATGTGAGGAACATGTGTTTTTTTAGCCAAATTTTGAGGTTTGCAAAGGATTCTGGGTAACAGAACCTGGTCCCAGCCACACAAGTCACCCCATCTTGGATTCCCCTAGGTCTCTAGTTTTCAGAAATGCACAGGTTTGGTAGGTTTCCCTAGGTGGCGGCTGAGCTACAGGCCAAAATCCACAGGTAGGCACTTTGCTAAAAACAGGTCTATTTTCTGTGATGTGTCCACGTTGCGCTTTGGGGCGTTTCCTGTCGCGGGCGCTAGGCCTACCCACACAAGTGAGGTATAATTTTTATCGGGAGATGTGGGGGAACGCTGGGTGGAAGGAAATTTGTGGCTCCTCTCAGATTCCAGAACTTTCTGCCACAGAAATGTGAGGAACATGTGTTTTTTTAGCCACATTTTGAGGTTTGCAAAGGATTCTGGGTAACAGAACCTGGTCCCAGACACACAAGTCACCCCATCTTGGATTCCCCCAGGTCTCTAGTTTTCAGAAATGCACAGGTTTGGTAGGTTTCCTTAGGTGGCGGCTGAGCTACAGGCCAAAATCCACAGGTAGGCACTTTGCTAAAAACAGGTCTGTTTTCTGTGATGTGTCCATGTTGCGCTTAGGGGCGTTCCCTGTCGCGGGCGCTAGGCCTACCCACACAAGTGAGGTATCATTTTTATCGGGAGACGTGGGGGAACGCTGGGTGGAAGGAGATTTGTGGCTCCTCTCAGATTCCAGAACTTTCTGCCACAGAAATGTGAGGAACATGTGTTTTTTTAGCCAAATTTTGAGGTTTGCGAAGGATTCTGGGTAACAGAACCTGGTCCCAGCCACACAAGTCACCCCATCTTGGATTCCCCTAGGTCTCTAGTTTTCAGAAATGCACAGGTTTGGTAGGTTTCCCTAGGTGGCGGCTGAGCTACAGACCAAAATCCACAGGTAGGCACTTTGCTAAAAACTGGTCTGTTTTCTGTGATGTGTCCACGTTGCGCTTTGGGTCGTTTCCTGTCGTGGGCGCTAGGCCTACCCACACAAGTGAGGTATCATTTTTATCGGGAGACGTGGGGGAACGCTGGGTGGAAGGAAATTTGTGGCTCCTCTCAGATTCCAGAACTTTCTGCCACAGAAATGTGAGGAACATGTGTTTTTTTAGCCAAATTTTGAGGTTTGCAAAGGATTCTGGGTAACAGAACCTGGTCCCAGCCACACAAGTCACCCCATCTTGGATTCCCCTAGGTCTCTAGTTTTCAGAAATGCACAGGTTTGGTAGGTTTCCCTAGGTGGCGGCTGAGCTACAGGCCAAAATCCACAGGTAGGCACTTTGCTAAAAACAGGTCTGTTTTCTGTGATGTGTCCACGTTGCGCTTTGGGGCGTTTCCTGTCGCGGGCGCTAGGCCTACCCACACAAGTGAGGTATCATTTTTATCGGGAGACGTGGGGGAACACTGGGTGGAAGGAAATTTGTGGCTCCTCTCAGATTCCAGAACTTTCTGCCACAGAAATGTGAGGAACATGTGTTTTTTTAGCCAAATTTTGAGGTTTGCAAAGGATTCTGGGTAACAGAACCTGGTCCCAGCCACACAAGTCACCCCATCTTGGATTCCCCCAGGTCTCTAGTTTTCAGAAATGCACAGGTTTGGTAGGTTTCCCTAGGTGGCGGCTGAGCTACAGGCCAAAATCTACAGGTAGGCACTTTGCAAAAAACACCTCTGTTTTCCTTCAAAAATTTGGTTGTGTCCACGTTGCGCTTTGGGGCGTTTCCTGTCGTGGGCGCTAGGCCTACCCACACAAGTGAGGTATCATTTTTATCGGGAGACGTGGGGGAACGCTGGGTGGAAGGAAATTTGTGGCTCCTCTCAGATTCCAGAACTTTCTGCCACAGAAATGTGAGGAACATGTGTTTTTTTAGCCAAATTTTGAGGTTTGCAAAGGATTCTGGGTAACAGAACCTGGTCCCAGCCACACAAGTCACCCCATCTTGGATTCCCCTAGGTCTCTAGTTTTCAGAAATGCACAGGTTTGGTAGGTTTCCCTAGGTGGCGGCTGAGCTACAGGCCAAAATCCACAGGTAGGCACTTTGCTAAAAACAGGTCTATTTTCTGTGATGTGTCCACGTTGCGCTTTGGGGCGTTTCCTGTCGCGGGCGCTAGGCCTACCCACACAAGTGAGGTATAATTTTTATCGGGAGATGTGGGGGAACGCTGGGTGGAAGGAAATTTGTGGCTCCTCTCAGATTCCAGAACTTTCTGCCACAGAAATGTGAGGAACATGTGTTTTTTTAGCCACATTTTGAGGTTTGCAAAGGATTCTGGGTAACAGAACCTGGTCCCAGACACACAAGTCACCCCATCTTGGATTCCCCCAGGTCTCTAGTTTTCAGAAATGCACAGGTTTGGTAGGTTTCCTTAGGTGGCGGCTGAGCTACAGGCCAAAATCCACAGGTAGGCACTTTGCTAAAAACAGGTCTGTTTTCTGTGATGTGTCCACGTTGTGCTTAGGGGCGTTCCCTGTCGCGGGCGCTAGGCCTACCCACACAAGTGAGGTATCATTTTTATCGGGAGACGTGGGGGAACGCTGGGTGGAAGGAAATTTGTGGCTCCTCTCAGATTCCAGAACTTTCTGCCACAGAAATGTGAGGAACATGTGTTTTTTTAGCCAAATTTTGAGGTTTGCAAAGGATTCTGGGTAACAGAACCTGGTCCCAGCCACACAAGTCACCCCATCTTGGATTCCCCCAGGTCTCTAGTTTTCAGAAATGCACAGGTTTGGTAGGTTTCCCTAGGTGGCGGCTGAGCTACAGGCCAAAATCTACAGGTAGGCACTTTGCAAAAAACACCTCTGTTTTCCTTCAAAAATTTGGCTGTGTCCACGTTGCGCTTTGGGGCGTTTCCTGTCGCGGGCGCTAGGCCTACCCACACAAGTGAGGTATCATTTTTATCGGGAGATGTGGGGGAACGCTGGGTGGAAGGAAATTTGTGGCTCCTCTCAGATTCCAGAACTTTCTGCCACAGAAATGTGAGGAACATGTGTTTTTTTAGCCACATTTTGAGGTTTGCAAAGGATTCTGGGTAACAGAACCTGGTCCCAGACACACAAGTCACCCCATCTTGGATTCCCCCAGGTCTCTAGTTTTCAGAAATGCACAGGTTTGGTAGGTTTCCTTAGGTGGCGGCTGAGCTACAGGCCAAAATCCACAGGTAGGCACTTTGCTAAAAACAGGTCTGTTTTCTGTGATGTGTCCACGTTGTGCTTAGGGGCGTTCCCTGTCGCGGGCGCTAGGCCTACCCACACAAGTGAGGTATCATTTTTATCGGGAGACGTGGGGGAACGCTGGGTGGAAGGAAATTTGTGGCTCCTCTCAGATTCCAGAACTTTCTGCCACAGAAATGTGAGGAACATGTGTTTTTTTAGCCAAATTTTGAGGTTTGCAAAGGATTCTGGGTAACAGAACCTGGTCCCAGCCACACAAGTCACCCCATCTTGGATTCCCCCAGGTCTCTAGTTTTCAGAAATGCACAGGTTTGGTAGGTTTCCCTAGGTGGCGGCTGAGCTACAGGCCAAAATCTACAGGTAGGCACTTTGCAAAAAACACCTCTGTTTTCCTTCAAAAATTTGGCTGTGTCCACGTTGCGCTTTGGGGCGTTTCCTGTCGCGGGCGCTAGGCCTACCCACACAAGTGAGGTATCATTTTTATCGGGAGATGTGGGGGAACGCTGGGTGGAAGGAAATTTGTGGCTCCTCTCAGATTCTAGAACTTTCTGCTACAGAAATGTGAGGAACATGTGTTTTTTTAGCCAAATTTTGAGGTTTGCAAAGGATTCTGGGTAACAGAACCTGGTCTGAGCCACACAAGTCACCCCATCTTGGATTTCCCTAGGTCTCTAGTTTTCAGAAATGCACAGGTTTGGTAGGTTTCCCTAGGTGGCGGCTGAGCTACAGGCCAAAATCTACAGGTAGGCACTTTGCTAAAAACAGGTCTGTTTTCTGTGATGTGTCCACGTTGCGTTTTGGGGCGTTTCCTGTCGTGGGCGCTAGGCCTACCCACACAAGTGAGGTATCATTTTTATCGGGAGACGTGGGGGAACGCTGGGTGGAAGGAAATGTGTGGCTCCTCTCAGATTCCAGAACTTTCTGCCACAGAAATGTGAGGAACATGTGTTTTTTTAGCCAAATTTTGAGGTTTGCAAAGGATTCTGGGTAACAGAACCTGGTCCCAGCCACACAAGTCACCCCATCTTGGATTCCCCTAGGTCTCTAGGTTTCAGAAATGCACAGGTTTGTTAGGTTTCCCTAGGTGGCGGCTGAGCTAAAGGCCAAAATCTACAGGTAGGCACTTTGCTAAAAACAGGTCTGTTTTCTGTGATGTGTCCACGTTGTGTTTTGGGGCGTATCCTGTCGCGGGCACTAGGCCTACCCACACAAGTGAGGTATCATTTTCATCGGGAGACTTGGGGGAACATAGAATAGCAAAACAAGTGTTATTGCCCCTTGTCTTTCTCTACATTTTTCCCTTCCAAATGTAAGACAGTGTGTAAAAAAGACATCTATTTGAGAAATGCCCTGTAATTCACATGCTAGTATGGGCACCCTGGAATTCAGAGATGTGCAAATAACCACTGCTTCTCAACACCTTATCTTGTGCCCATTTTGGAAATACAAAGGTTTTCTTGATAGCTATTTTTTACTCTTTATATTTCAGCAAATGAATTGCTGTATACCCGGCATAGAATGAAAACCCAGTGCAGGGTGCAGGTCATTTATTGGCTCTGGGCACCTAGAGTTCTTGATGAACCTACAAGCCCTATATATCCCCGCAACCAGAAGAGTCCAGCAGACGTAACGGTATATTGCTTTCGAAAATCTGACATTGCAGGAAAAAATTACAGAGTAAAACTTAGAGAAAAATTGATGTTTTTTTCACCTCAATTTCAATATTTTTCTTTTTCAGTTGTTATTTTCTGTAGGAAACCCTTGTAGGATCTACACAAATTACCCCTTGCTGAATTCAGAATTTTGTCTACTTTTCAGAAATGTTGCGGTTTCTGGGATCCAGCATTGGTTTCATGCCCATTTCTGTCACTGACTGGAAGGAGGCTGATAGCACAAAAAATCGTAAAAATGGGGTATGTCCCAGTAAAATGCCAAAATTGTGTTGAAAAATTGGGTTTTCTGATTCAAGTCTGCCTGTTCCTGAAAGCTGGGAAGCTGGTGATTTTATCACCGCAATCCCTTTGTTGATGCCCTTTTCAGGGAAAAAAACACAAGCCTTCTTCTGCAGCCCATTTTTCCAATTTTTTTAAAAAAAACGAAATTTTCACTGTTTTTTGGCTAATTTCTTGGCCTCCTTCTGGGGAACCCACAAAGTCTGGGTACCTCTAGAATCCCTAGGATGTTGGAAAAAAAGGACGCAAATTTGGCGTGGGTAGCTTACGTGAACAAAAAGTTATGAGGGCCTAAGCGCGAACTGCTCCAAATAGCCAAAAAAAGGCTCGGCACAGGAGGGGGAAAAGGCCTGGCAGCGAAGGGGTTAAACAACAATAATCAAAGAATCAGTGACTAATACACACACCATGGCCTGTGTGGCCATGAATCACCACACCACTTAAATAAAGTTTAAACATTTACTGCCCTTTGATTAACAATACTAAAGTCATGTAGATAATACGCAAAACCAAGTGGTAACAATAAAAGAATAACACTAGTTGTTCGAAACATCTAACGAATCTCAGTCTAGCAAAAGAAATACCCATTGAACACTCTAAAAGAATTACACAAAGTAAATACAGAATTATATGTGAAATAGCAATAGTTTTTATTAGTTGTGCAGTGAATCAGACATAATCAATTAGCAATACATTCAGTTAGGGTTGGATCACAAATCCTTAATACCATCCCGAATTTGTTTGGCATGCATGGGTCTGGGATTTAGCACTTGCAAACATGGAAAACAAGACAAAAGTTAATTTTAGAAAAATATCTTTTTATTGCGCTAGAAAAAGTGTAGTTGGATTTCTAATGGGAAAACCTGTAAAGAAAAAACAACTGCACGTGTTATACCTCTGCTAATAGAGACAGCAGTTAGAAGAATCTTCGCCAGCAGAGCTCAGGAATAGCATTGAATCTTGAGCGATCAGCATCAGGAAAGGGCATCAGTTCAGTAAAGCTGGGGCTAAAGTATCTGAACTGTTAATTATAAGTATAGTCTTCTTGTCAGGCTGAACATAGAAAGGTAAAAATACTGAAAAGACTACTCTACATCATCTAGCATTTGTTTAATTAAAGTCCCAAACGTTACTGGCTAAGCTTCTGATTGGACGAGGCTATGAGATGTGATAGAAATAACCAATGAAACTTCAATTCTACTTTGGACATTGCAACTTTTCTTCACTTTTCTTCATGATTGGCTCATGTCTCCTCTCCTGGCAGCGATTTCTGACGAATATTAACAATGTAGAACAACATAAAACATAACATTTTATTCAAGTTACTTCCTTACTAAACTAAAACCCATTATTAAAACTTACAACATTTATTATGAGGAGGTACAGAATGGACAAGTCAAGGAAAAATTTAGATTTCCACTGCTATTTTTAGTGAAGTAAGCACATTAAACATTGTTTGCAAAACATTTTCACTGTCATCAACAAAGTGCACAACACCATGAAAAACTACTAAGACTTAATTATTTTTGTGGAAAGCTAATACATGATGAAGAATAAACCATTTTTATATCTCATACCACATAAATCTCATGATTAGTATTTTCGTAATTCTTGATTAGCATCATTCATTTTCAAACACATTTAGTATGTCCTTCAATTAATCAATAATATTTCAACAAATTAATCATACCTGTCAATATTAATTATTTTCATCTGTGCAAATGTTTATGATTCAGCAAAATATATTTGAACGTCATTATTATTCCTTAGATAATATTAAATATGGCGGACACCATTAAACAAAGCACATTTCAAACATGCATGTTTTACATTTTTGGTACGAATTTCTCCATTTAGGCCTTTTTATTAACATTATGTATATGATTAATTTCACATAAATGTATTATTAATTTTTACACTCTAACACTACCAAGTCGGAATCAGGGCTATAAGTGTGGGTAAGCTCAGATTTATGTAGACTTGTGATTCCAACACAATGGGAACCCTTTCCATAATTTGTTTAACTGTGTAATCACAAATCTGTCTTATAAGCAACATGTTATGAGGAGCAGCATGTATGGGCATCAGATATGCATGTTAGAATTCAGTTTCCCAGTAACATCCTGTTAGCAGCTTCCACCCCCAGCCGGGTGTTTCAACCTACACTGCATTAAATGTTGTGGTTGAGACTCCAAGCACTACCACTCAAAATATAGAAAGATTTTATCCCTTGCTCATGTGAAAGTTTAAGGGAGATTGGTTTGATCTTGGGGTGGATTCCCTGGTTCCCACCACAATCATTTTATCTATCTTTCAGGATATTGCGCTAGGTGAGTAATACCCAACCTTCTGACTCCTGAGGACCCCCACTGAATCACTACTGGAAGCTGGGGACCCCCAAGCAATTTGTATGATTTAAATTTCAAACATTAAAACAGTAATTCATGGAAAATATTCAAACAAGTACACACCAAATACTCAAATTACTAAAAATAGAATTATTTTATATGAAAAAATATGCAAAAATCGAAGAATTTGAATGGGAACGTTGATGGTGCATCTTAGTGACTAACTTTTCCATGTTTGGTTTTATTTAGGAACGTTGAATCCTCAGGACAGATTCTACATTTCCCAAGTGATTTCAGTTTTTTAGGTACATAAGATCAGAGAAAGCTTTTTCACACAAATATGTGGTGGGGAAAGGAAGTAAAACCATAAAAGCTTCTCATATCTCCATAGCCTTTCTGTCATATGTAATTCATTTGTTTTATAGTACCTCATATACTAGTGTAGGGTGCAGAGAACTTTATAGGGGACTACAAGGTGTAGGATTCACATATCGTCCACACTGATAGGCATTTTCTAATAGTGCTTGGTCTGGAGAAGCACAAACTCTGGATTCAAAACATAACATAGTGGTTAGACTTGACTTTAACACTAAGAATATATTTATACGCAAGCAAACCTTTTTTTTTAGCAGCGTAAAGATAATGAACGGCTGGAGAAAAAAACTTTTTAATTTGTGCCTTGCAGTTTGCATGAAACTCTTTGATGGCAGTTCATAGCTCACTGTGCTAGATCATGATTGTAACTTATGAACTGCATAGTAACAAAATAATCTTTGTGAGAAAAGCAATAACCCACTCTGCTATACACATAAAACACTTTTCTTTGCATGATACACATTCTTTGAATCAGGCATTTTATAAAACAGCTTTATTGATTTTATAACTGAACAAAAAGCCAACATGGCAGAACACTACTGGCCACAATTCACATCCTCTGAATGAGCACTACACAGATAAATCATTTGCACTGGACTTACAATCCCCATATATTCTGCATAAAGTCATGGGTGCGCTACCCCCGCTCACACCTAGGGATCACACCCCAAGTCTTCCTCCCAGGATCCCGTCCATCTCCCCCACACCGCTCATATTTAGCCGGACAGCCCGTGCTTCGTACACCAGTTTTTCTTGAGAGGCACACCAGTCCATCCCTCAGCGCCACTTTGCCAGCGTAGGGGCCGACTCCGCTCTCCAGCCTCAGGCAATTTCCCTTTTGGCCACCAAACAAGCCACCCCTACAAAATTGTGCTCTGCCCTGCTGGAGCCCACTCCCTCCAGAACCCCTAGCAGGACAGGCATGGGGGCGGGCTCTATCTCCTCCTGCGAAACCCTGGACACCGCTAACACTGCACGTCAGTATGCAACGATCTCGGGGCATGTCCACACCATATGAAAAACATCTGCAGACGGGCTCGCACACCCTGGGCACTCCGCTTGCTGCCTAATGCCGGCTGCGTGCAGTCTTCCAGGCGAGAGATATGCTGCATGAAGAAAATAAGTCTGCACCAATCTCAATCGTGAGGACATAGTCAACAGTCTCGGAGCCATCAGGACATCTCTCCAATCCTCCTGAAGCAGGCATTTTAACCATCTGTGGTACCTTAGATCAGTCAAAAGTGCCACTAGACAAAACTCCCATCTCTCTCCAGTAGGTACATTAATCGCCAGAGTTATCTTGACAGTTTTATTTTGGCCAGAAAGCTGCTGGTTGGACAAGGAACTTTGTATTGCTCTTAAAACTGCTGCACAAAATGAAGTAATAAATATAAAAACACACACATATTTCTGTCCAGAGGCCCCAGTTGGAGAAGTGCCTTCCGGCCTGCGGAATGTGGGAATGTGTAATGGGGCCCTGTGGGTCCACAAACTTTAATATCTTTGGTGGTGACACTGTATAAGTTAAAATCAATAGGAAGTGATCTGAAAGGATTCTGCCCACATAATCTGTTCCCATACAATGCAGGTACAACTTATGGCTGCTAAAAAGTAATTTAGTCTACTATAGTATTCATGTGGAAGTGAATAGTAAGAGTACACTAAATCATCTGTTTATTTTAGTGTTTTCTTGTGTGCCATATGTAGCACTCTATCCACCAGCTGTAGAGTGACTTTACTTGGGGGCCTCTGTTTCTAGAGATGTCTATCCTGTGCTGTAACCATCACACGGTTAAAGCAGTCTTCCCATATCATTGAATTCCCAAGGTAGGAAGTAGTAAACCTATTATGAGTTTGGAGGGCGGAAACACCCGTTCGCCAAACACTCAACTGGTCACCACTGTAGGGGCCGACTCCCCACCGACCCCATTAAGACCTTCCTGCTGGGCTGACTGGAGTCAGCCCAATGGGAAAGTGGTGGCAGTATTGTTGCTGGAAATGCTGCCACCCACAGGGGGGCACCAACACACTTGCAATGAGCAGAGAGTGCGCATTACGAGGGTGCTGGGCAGGGGGATCCCATGGGCATTGGCTGTGCAGGGACCCCCCCTGGATCCCTTGCACCTGTTCTCCATCAGCCTTTTCATGGCCATGAAACGGCCATGAAAATGCTGGCAGAGAATCAGGTTATCAGCAGGGCGGGCTGAGTTCAGCGCCATCCAGGCTGATTCTAAACTGCACTGCTGTCAGCCCATCAGGATCTCCATTCCTGGCAGGGATGGAGGGAGGTTGGCAGGCAGATGGACTGCCACTACTGCAGCGGTGTGACAGCTACCGCAGGTCTGGCAGCCCCAGGGCAGCCAGACTCTTTCTCAGGCCCTAAGACCTTGAGTGAAAAGGGCATGTATCCTCTAGCTGGAGCATAGACATTTAGTTAGAATATCTCCCTACCGTTCAGTTCACCACATAACATGATGTAACACCCTTCAGGATTGCTTCATATCTATGATATATCAAGCAGAACTCTGCCATCAATTCATATGGATACTCCACTTGAGCAGGAGGAGTAAGCAGGAGAGTACCGCCATCCTTTCCATTTCATGACCACCTTGCTTAGTTCTTGTGGTGTAAGGTGGAAACTTCACAAAAAGCTAATCTAACATTCTTTCCTCTAATGAAAGATGATGCACTGTGTACACCTATTTATATTGTTCTTTAAAATCTAGCCCCTTGCATTTCACGTGAGAATCATAACAGCAGGGGATGTGACAGAAGTCAACTTCCACTGTGCTCAAAGTTTTCTCACAGTCAAAACTTTAACTCCTAGCCAAAGACATCCAAGTATTGCTTAAGATATCCATCTGTCCATTGCACTATATCTCTCACCATTGATATCTTGATAGCCACACAATCACCAACCCCACTCTCAAACACAGGCACTTAGGCAAGCAATCCTTATCATGAAACTGCAGTTATATTTTTGAACCAATGTATTTAAGTCATCTCTGTCTGCGAAGAAGTCTCACTGACAAGCATTTCCCCATGCAGTTGTACAGTATTTCTTCTGCTTCCTGGTCTACCTCCTCCCTCCCAAAAGTAGTAAAATAGAAAAAGTGCAACAGAAATAGAATCACAAACTAGTAGCCATTGTGGAATGTTACCAACCGATGTCCTCAGCTGCACTGCTCAGTAGGAGCAGTCACCTTACCTGCAAGAAAAGAGTCCAGCAGTGTCAGAAATGTGTTAATAGAGGGAAAAATAACCCAGTTCACTGTTGCCTGCCATCTTTTCCATCAATAAATGTGTTTTAATCACTGACCTATTGGTTCATGTTCATCAAGTCTGAGTTTCTCAGACCTGCCAACTCACCCAATGCCACTGTATGGCACACAATATTGAGTCCCTCCACACAATTACCTGGTGAGGAGCCAATATCACATGGTGGCATGGAAAATGAGCTGAAAACCACTGTAAACAGGTTTTCAGCTTGTTTTTGGAGGCTTTGATTTGTCGATGTCCATTAATGGGTGTGAAAACACCCCAGGACATTGGCAACAGCCAGAGTAACATATGCATTTTTTTTAAAGAGAGAGTTTGAGGCCTGGATGGGGACACAAGTGCCACTTAATGTCCTCATCAGCACGAGGTGCCACCCCCTCCAAGGGCCCATCACCTTCTCACACTGTGTAATCTTCAATTTAGTTGGCAGGTCTGGTTTCTGTCTCAGAGTTCATTAGTATATGATTTTCAGTTATGAATACACAGAGTCCCAACTTGATTCACAATAATTGTTTGTAATGAGGTCCAAGAATTGTCCTGTTGAAGGTTTCCCCGATCAGGTCTTTAAGATGTTCTGTCATCCACAACTCTCCTCAGAGCGGCTCCTGGTTTTGCAGTGTGGGTTTTGTTCCCAGCTGGTTAACCAATCGCAGGTCATTTCTGGAGAGTTGAAGAACTTGGCTTTATTATATTTTATTACCTTCAGCTTAGCAGGAAAACAATCATGTATTTTAAATATACCAGAGGCATCCATGTTACAACACATCAGGAAGTTGATTATTAGACCTTGTGTGTTGACACCAGTTTCAGTGGCAGAACCAACTTTCTCTGCACTCTTTCAACGAAAAAGAGTTTTGAGAGCTCTTTGAGACTGATAGCGTGCACTATCCACTACTTCAGAAAAAGGTCAACAGATGGGGCCGCCACTCTTTCCAGGAGCACCATGAATCATAGATGATTGCACTGAGATATTTCCTCCATGTCCACAACTCCCTTATACAGAATTCATGTTTGCGCAGGAATTTCATCATAGTTGCATGCAGTTTGGAGACATCCACCATGAGTTACTGCACTATCTCTCCTGTTGCTTAAGGACAGTCTGTTAAGTTCTTAATGTCTGATGTGATAAGCTTCATTTCCCCAGACAATGTCAATTTTATGTTAGAGAACAGGGCACAAGTCTCTTATGGCTTTCAATAAATCTGTTGACGTTGGTTCTGGAGGTTCTATTTGTATTTGGGCAGACGGAGAATGCTAATCGGTATCCCTGCCATCCTGCAAAGTAGTGTATTGAATTATTTTGTTAATTTTGGAGGCCTTTCCTACCTTGTCCCTTGCCTTCTTTGCAGCTGTTTTGCAGGCACCTTATTGCTGTTTAAGCGACTTCAGTCGTGAAGCCCAACCTTTCTACCACGTCTCTGTCCAAGTCCCCCGATATAGCTAAAATACACCTCTGAAGTACAATTTATTATCATGGGTTCATTTTTCCATCAGCTTCATAACTAGGTCACTATTTGTGTTTCTTTGAACAGGTGTTAACCCTAATGGCTCTTTTTTATCAAGGCCTTTTTTTTCTTTTACTTGATGGGGTGAAAGTTTCCTTTATTTCCACTGTGGTGGGAGGGCTAGGCATGCCATTTCACTTCTCATGGAACACACATATTCTATTTCCTCTAAGGGATTACACCATGTGAACCCAGGTATCTTCAGCTTATCTTTCTGGGGTTAATGTTTGGACGGTCAATGTTGTCCTTAGTGTGTCCCCACCAGCAATGCATCCCATTAGGTGAAGAGAAAACAACATAAGGCCAGTGTTCCCTCTTCTCTCAATCTTTTGATAAACACCACTGTTGTCTTCCGAACACTAGTCCCTCGTGTTGCAGACACCTCAGCCTCTGCTGCCTCCCAATCCTCACATCTCACACCCTGAGATTCAGTGTTATTGTACTGCAATCGTGGCATGCCAACACTTCCTGGATGACATTCTGGAACACATTGGCTGTGCTGGTGGTTCCAATGTTTAGTCATCTGTACCTACTGTTTTGGAGAAACACCCAACCCAACTTTGTTCACTGACATTGTCATCTACAGTAGAGATATGGTGTTGCTTCCTTTTGATGGCCACATTTGGCAACTGCATGTCCACACACAACTTCACCTCCTCTGGTTGTTTAGGCTTCTGCATGCCAAAAATCGAAGACACCCATAGTGAGAGCCCTTCCATCTTTCTGACGATTCCTACTTTTTCCAGCTTATTAAGCTCATGTTCTTGTTTCAGCCTCAGATGGAAAGAAAATCACCAGTGCCGTAATACCAGCCGCTTGACAGACTAATCAATATGGAGGGCAATCATTGTGACTTTCAGGCTTCCTGTGTCTTCACAAATATCTTGAAACTCCTGCAAGATGTTGTCTATGTTGGTAACATGAACTTTGAGTTGTAAATTGTACAAGATTGAGCTCCACCGCTGCCTGGCAGCTCAGCAACATGCCTGTACCCTCTCATGTTACAAGAGTCATTTTGGTGATTGCTTGGTGATCGTGGGAAATGGTCATCATGAACTTGCCTTCCATCAGCAATGGCTGTGTCTGCCCATAAGCATAGACTTAGACTTTAGGCAGGGCACATTGTGGCTGAGATTTTAGACTTTCACACATTCCTTAGGCCATAATGTTTATAGAGGCTGCAGTGTCAATGATGGACATCAGTTCAGTCACTAAAGTTGTAACTTGGCTTTTTTGTGGGGACCTCATCGTGCAACGAGCAGCCCGATAGCCAGGAAAGTTAGAACTTTGCCCACTGCTACCTCATCATCAATGTCATCTACGTCTCCTTCCACCTTCTCTTCTGGGAGGTGGGCAACCACATTCACAGCTTTGGGTGTATTGCTTTTCCCTTTTTTGCTAGACCAGCACGTGAAAATGGTTGAGTTTACTGCATAATGCCTAGGTCGTCCAGGGTGTGAGACATTTGGTTTGACTTTGGGTTGGCTACCACAATAACCACACAAACACTGGGAGTTTGCAGTTGTTTGGCTTTGTTGGTGGATCTTGTGGCAGTGACTAGATTCACCAGCTTGTTCTTAATAAGCTGGTGTTAAACTGCTTTCATATGAGATGCAGAAGCTCTGGACAACTCCTTTGAGCGACCTAGCATCAGGATTTCACTGAGAGGCTTCCCTGCCTCCTCCAATATGTGCGCCTTGAACTTTGTGTACCCTCACTCCGGCATAACCTGGGTGCAGATCTTTTCACATTCATTTGTGAATGTAGATATGTTCTCCACCTCATTGAGTTTCATTCAAAAATTGTCAAGGGACTCCAGTTTTTGGCAAGCCTGGTGAAAGTTGACGTTTCCATAGTGAGGGTTCACTATTGATTCAAAATTTGCATTGAGCAGTGACCATTGCGGCGTAGGTATGTGAAGGCCACATCTCTTGGAGTGTCTGAACAACTTATAAATGTCCTCCATCCAATGTGGCAGTAAAAAAAGGTTTAGTTTCTTCATACATAATCTCCATTTAGGGATTTGGGGACTTGTGCAACAGGAAGGTGGGGGAGCAGGTTAGCGATAACAAAAGATTCTATGGCCAGAATGTTGGCCATTCATGTTTCAGAGGGTCGTCCTACTTTGTGAAGGGGAGCAGGTTGCTAAGTAGAGACACCACCACTAATGCAGCCTGCAGAAGAGCCAATGCTTTGGCATGTCACTGGCCCCATCACATCCTACTTTCAGTCTTTGTAATTACTATTCCAGTAGCGTTTCAGAAACAGCCTCACCGGACTTATAGGCATGTAGGCACACTCTATCATATTCAACTTACTGCCTATATATTGTGCAGCGAGCTTAGAATCTCAGCACCCTCTTGTGGACAGTCCCTGCCACTGCAATCCTTGCTACAAACCACCCAGCAGACTGCTGATTGGGACCCTCTCCATGGCTTTTGGGTGTGGATGGTGTATTGAGTGGCTGGTACACTTATTTGGATCCATTCACTGCTTGTGAGAAGGACTCATGCAGCCGCAGTCGTAGGGCTGAGCTGCATCAGACCCGTCCCTTGTTTAGGCCAACTCTGGATTGAGCTTACTGTCAAATCGAGTAGGGTTTGTTGTTGATGATGCGATACACAGCAAGTCCTGATACACATCCAGGTCTGCCCTTTGTCACCATTTGTAATGTGGTTGAATCACTAGCACACAAATAGCAAGTGTGGGACCATTACTACACACACAAAACAGTGAGTTGTTGCCTAACTGCCACACACACTGACCAGGAAGTCTATTTATTAATCCTTTCAGGTCACTTTCCACATAATTCACTGCTACAGCAATTAAGGGGATGCATGCATCAGGGTGCGCCAAAGCATCCTCTTCTCCTAATGGCATATTACCTTCACTTCAGGAGTCTAATATGACACTACAATGCCCTATTGTCACCTCTGTCAGTCTGCTGTAGCTGATCAGCACATTTCAGCCCCCTTTTGAGCAGCACCATAAGGATTTCCCAGGGAAGCTGGAAATGCCCAAAAATTCTACTCAGGACTCCAACTGGAAGGTCCCTTGTTGCTGCCTTTCATTGAGCCATCATCAGTCGTAACTTCTCTGATGCCCAAGGGCCCAGATGGTTACGGCAGCCCACAATACTGTCAGGATATTGTTCAGGGCATGGCGGAACCTCATCAGATCACATTTGTGCAGTCACTTGTCCCTTAAGAAATAATTTGGTGGTATGTAAGAGTGTTGTGATTGGCATGGCACTTGGTCAATCTAGGTCTCAAAGGAAGTATGCCGTATTCTCATAGCCATTACATACATGCCAACCGTCCCGATTCAGGTGAGAGGCTAGTCTCCCACCTCCTGATTCCATCATGCAGAAACTTGATTTGGGGTTTTGTAAACGTGCCAAAAGTAAAATGCCAAATACCCTCCAATCTTCTTCTCCAGGCATTACTTTTGACATCAAAGATTAACACTTTGTTCTTAATTCTTGGAGGGAGAGATTAGAGAATGTGACAAGCTTCAGCATTTTAATTTTGGCAGTTTACATAGCACAAACAAAAACTTTTTTTTTAACCCTTTGCCCGCCATGGATGTAATGGATACGTCCGTGGCTGTGCCGCTCAGGCACCACGGACGTAACCATTACGCCCAGGTACCGGCCCTCAGGTGAAGCGCTAGCGCTTCCCCGAGGGCCACCCCCACAGCCCCCTAGGGCAGGGCTGGAAGGGGAATCGCATCCCCTACCACCCCCCACCCCGCCCACCCCTGTGACGTCTGATGACATCAGCACGCGATTGCATGCTGACCTCATCAGAGGTCACCTCCCTTGCGATGCGGAACAGAAATGCTGAGCATTTCTTCTCCGACCGGTAGGTGGGGGCCGGCAGAGGCATGAAAGGAAGGGCCTTTCCTTTCCTTTCATGTCTCTGCAAGAATTTGTCCACTTGACACCAGGGATTTTTTTCTTTTAGGTTTTTGTCAAGAGGGGAGCAGTCCCTTAGGCAAGGGCCGCTCCCTAGGGGGCCCAATAATTTTTAGGCCATTTCTGCTGCCTAATATAATTAGGCCGATCTGCCCCCGGGGGGGGAGAAACCACTAGACACCAGGGAATTTTTATTTTTTTATACATACGCATAAGGGGAGCGGCCCATTGGGCAAGGGCCGCTCCCCGGGGAGGGGGCAAAATATTTTTAGCCCATTTCAGATCAGCCTTATATAATTAGGCCAATCTGCCCCCTGGGGGGGGGCAGAAAACCCCTAGAAACCAGGAATAGTTTTATTTTTGTTTCTCTTTTTTTTTAGATGTGGTTAGCGATCCCTTAGGCAAGGGTCGCTTCCAAGGAGGCCTAATTTTTTTTAGGCAATTTCTGCCCCCGGGGGCAGAAACCACTAGACACCAGGAAATTTATTTTTGTTTTTATACTTACGCATGAGGTGAGCGGCCCCTTGGGCAAAGGCCGCTCCCCGAGGGGGCAAAATATTTTTAGGCTTTTCTGCCCCCCCTGGAGGCAGATCGGCCTAATAGAATTAGGTTGATCTGCCCCCGGGGGAGCAGGAACCTCTAGACACCAGAGATATATATTTATTTATTTATGTTGTTATGTATGGGGAGTGACCCCTTAGGCAAGGGTCGCTCCCCTGGGGGCATATTGTATTTAGGCCATTTCTGCCCCAGATCAGCCTATTTTTGTTAGGTCAATCTGCCACCAATGGGGGCAGAAACCACTAGACACCAGGGATTGATGTGTGTTTGTGTGTGTTTTGTTTGAGTGGTATCCCCTTGGGCAAGGGTCGCTCCCCATGGGGGCGCATTACTGTTGGCCATATGTGCCCCCGTGGGGGGCAGAAAGCCCACCAGAGACCAGGGAAGATTTATTTTTCAAAATAAGAGGGTGGTGGTATGACCATACCCCCACCCCAAATAAATGGAGCCAAAGTTGTTCTGCCCACCAGTGGGCAGAATGGGCAATTACCCCCGATCCACACCCCGGGGGGGAGCAGAAAGTCTACTAGATGCCAGGGAATTAAAAAATACAAAAAATAGTGGGGTGGTGGCTTTCAACCAGTATGGGCCTGGTTATGGCCCCAACCCAACTGAAGGGGGTAACAGTCTTTGAGCTCCCCCCGCACACTAAAACATTTGATCCCACGGCAAGCAAGAGGACATTTGATTATTTTGGGTTTTGGTTTTACATTTGGGCCATGAGAGCTTGGTAACTTTCATATTCGTCCCACTTGGAATGGTGAGGGTTGCACTTTTTTTACCTTGGACGCTGCCATGTAGAAAAATCCACAAGACCTAGACACATCTGAAAACTAAACTTCTGGTTGATTCCAGGGTGGTATGCTTCACATGCACCCGCACAATTTTCTTACCCACAATGCCCTGCAAACCTCCAACTTTGCTGGAAGTAACACATTTTGGCCACATTTTTGTGATGGAACCTTCTGGAATCTGCAGGAATCCACAAAATTCCTACCACCCAACATTGTCTCATTTATACCGATAAAAATTCTGCTGCACTTGTCAGCCTAAAAAGTTTTTTTTCAAACTGCCCTTTTGGACCCGCTTTCAATCCCCCTCAATTTCTACATGTTTTTGGCTCTTCCCTGTCACAGGCTCTTGGCCCACCTATATAAGTGAGGTATCATCTTTACCAGGAGACTGAGGGGAACGTTGAGTGGCAGGCAATTTGTTCCGGTGCGGTGATCCCACATAGTGATATGGAAAAAATTTGATTTTTTAGTTAAATTTGAGGTTTGCTGAGGATTCTTGGTAAGAAAACATTGAGGGATCAACACAAGCCACACCTCCCTGGATTCCCTCAGGTATCTAGTTTTCAGAAATGTGTGGGTTTGGTAAGTTTGCCTAGACGGCTGCTGAGCCCAGGACCAAAAATGCAGGTGCCCCTGCAAAAACAGGTAATTTTGTATTTGATAATTTTGATGTGTCCAGATAGTGTTTTGGGGGCATTTCCTGTCGCGAACACTAGGCCTACACACACAAGTGAGGCACCATTTTTACCGGGAGACTTGGGGGAACACTGAGTGGAAGGAAATTTGTAGTTCCTCTGTCACCGAAATGTGAGGAAAACGTGTTTTTTGGCCAAAGTTTGAGATTTGCAAAGGATTCTGGGTAAAAGAACCTGGTGAGAGCTCCACAAGTCACCCTATCTTGGATTCTCCTAGGTATCTAGTTTTAAAACATGCACAGGTTTGGTAGGTTTCCCTAGGTGCTGGCTGAGTTAGAGGCCAAAATCCACAGCTAGGCACTTTGCAAAAAACAGCTCTGTTTTCTTTGGGAAAATGTGATGTGCCCCCATTGTGTTTTGGGGCATTTCCTGTTGCCGATGCTAGGCCTCCCCACACAAGTGAAGTGCCATTTTTATCAGAGACTTGGGGGAACGCTGGATGGAAGGAAATTTGTGGCTTCTCTCAGATTCCAGAACTTTCTGTCACCGAAATGTGAGGAAAAAGGTTTTTTTGGGGCCAAATGTTGAGGTTTGCAAATTATTCTGGGTAACAGAACCTGGTGAGAGCCCAACAAGTCACCCCATCTTGGATTCTCCTTGGTGTCTAGTTTTAAAAAATGTGCAGTTTTGGTAGGTTTCCCTTGGTGCCAGCTGAGCTAGAGGCCAAAATCTACAGCTAGGCACTTTGCAAAAAACATTCCATATTTCAATGTAAAAATGTGATGTGTCCATGTTGCACTTCCTGTCCCGAGCATTAGGCCTAACCACATACGTGAGGTACCATTTTTATTGGGAGACTTGGGGGAACACAGAATAACAAAACAAGTGTTATTGCCTCTTGTGTTTCTCTTCATTTTTTCCTTCCAAATCTAAGACAGTGTGTAAAAAAGACGTCTATTTAAGAAATGCCCTGTAATTCACATGCTAGTACGGGCACCCCCGAATTCAGAGATGTGCAAATAACCACTGCTTCTCAACACCTTATCTTGTGCCCGTTTTCTTGATACCTACTTTTCACTCTTTATAGTTCAATAAATGAATTGCTGTATACCCGGTGTAGAATGAAAACACAGCTCATTTCTTGGCTCTGGGCACCAGGGTTTTTAATGAACCTGCAAGCCTTATATATGCCCGGAACCAGAAGAGTCCATCAGACGTAACGGTATATTGCTTTAAAAGATTTGACATCACAGGAAAAAGTTACAGAGTACAACGTGGAGAAAAATTGCTATTTTTTTACCTCAATTTCAATATTTTTTTATTTCAGCTGTTATTTTCTGTAGGAAACTCTTGTAGGATCTACACAAATTATCCCTTACTAAATTCAGAATTTCGTCTTCTTGTCAGAAATGGTTAGCCTTCTGGGATCTAGCATTGGTTTCACACCCATTTCTGTCACTAACTGCAAGGAGGCTGAAAGCACAAAAAATAGTAAAAATTGGGTATTTCCCAGTAAAATGCCAAAATTGTGTTGAGAAATGGGGTTTTCTGATTCAAGTCTGCCTGTTCCTGAAAGCTGGCAGGATGGTGAGTTTAGCACCATGAACCCTTTGTTGAAGCCATTTTCAGGGAAAGAATCACAAGCCTTCTTCTGCAGCCCTTTTCCCCATTTTGTTTTAAAAAAAAACAAATTGTTTGCTGTATTTTGGCTAATATCTTGGCTTCCTTCAGTGGAACCCACAAAGTCTGGGTACCGCTAGAATCCCTAGGATGTTGGAAAAAAAGAATGCAAATTTGGCGTGGGTAGCTTATGTGGACAAAACCTTATCAGGGCCTATGCGTAAATTGCCCCAAACAGCCAAAAAAAGGATTGGCACCTGAGGGGGAAAAGGCCTGGCAGCGGAGGGGTTAAGAACTCTGTTCTTGTATGTGCTATGTTACTGAACTGTCAAAATTGAAATTCCGATTGTCTGTCGCCATACATATCAATAAACCCTATTCAGGCACATGACATCTGCTTCAATATAAGTCAGTGGAGAAAGTTCATTTTCTGTGGCGAGGTCCCTACCACTAGTGAAACCGATGAACAGCCCTCTACCTCTGCTGCTGCTAGTGGACAGGAGGCCCCGCCACAGGACCAACAGGCCACCAGCACCCCTCCCCCTGCAGAAGGAGAACCACCCTGCAAATGTTCTCTGCGATCTAGGCAGAAGCTAGAGACTATTGCAAAGACCCCCGCCAGGAAATAAGACTCTTCTGAATGTCACCCTTGTATCCCACTCTGTTACCCTGCCCACCTTGAACTGCCATTGATCCACATCCTATGCCCCATTGGACAATGCACCTGTGATACAAATAGACTGGACTGTCCTCCACCATCACCCAAGCCCATTGTACATCCCCATTTACTTCTTAACACTTAAATAGACACCTTTTGAAAAAATACAAGTATGGAGTATGTCAAATGATTTGAGTATGTATTCATTTAACAAGGTTCAAACATTGCAATTAAACTGTACAGTCATTTATACATAAGAATGACCTGTAGTTGGCTGCAGTCAGCACACCAGGAGCCAGAGTGGGGCACAGATATCTGAAAATAGAGATGCCAAAGGGTACAGTGAGTGGCCATGGAAGTGGGGAAATCAGCCTGCCAGTGGCAATTTCAGTCACAAAACTGACAATGAAATCTTAAGTTACACTGTCTTACTGTGTGTCATTGGAAGTATTGTCGTATGATTGCACTTCTGTTGCCCTCATCCTCTGCTTCCTCTTCTTCACTGACGACAGGTTCCACTGCTGCCACACTCCCATCTCCGACCTCATCCTCCTGCAGAAAAGGCACATGGTGACGTAAGGCAAGGTTGTGCAACATACAGCATGCAACGATGATCTGGCAGACCTTCTTGGGTGAGTTGCACAGGGAACCACCTGTTAGATGGAAGCAATGAAACCTGGCCTCCAGGAGGCCAAATGCCCTCTCAATAATTCTTCTTGTGCGCCATGTGCCTCATTGTAACGTTCCTCTGCCCTTGTCCTAGCATTCCTCACAGGGGTCAGTAGCCATGAGAGGCTGGGGTAACCTGAGTCACCTGCAAATATCGAGGGACAACTGTTAGACACACACACTAACCCTTAGGGCCCACACCATATCCATACACCAACATCTACTGGGTGGGGACCAGGGCTCACCTATCAGTCACACACAGTGCCTCTGGAGTTGAGCCATCACATATGGGATGCTGCTATTCCTCAGGATAAAGGCATCATGCACAGACCCAGGATACTTTGCATTGACATGGGAGACATACTGGTCCGCCAGGCACACTATCTGCACATTCATGGAGTGAAAGCTCTTTCGATTTCTGAAAGCCTGTTCATTTATTTGGGGGGGGGTGAATGCAACATGTGTACCATCAGTTGCCCCAATGATGTTGGGGAAATGTCCCATTGCATAGAAATCAGCTTTCACTGTGGCCAAATCCTCCACCTGGGGGAAAACGATGTTGCTGCACATGTGTTTAATCAGGGCAGACAACACTCTGGTCAGCACTATTGAGAACATTGGCTGTGACATTCCTGCTGCCAAGCCCACTGTCACTTGGAAAGAACCAGTTGCCTAGAAATGGAGCACTGATAGGACTTGCACAAGAGGGGGGATCCCAGTGCGTTGACGGATAGCAGATATCAGGTCAGGCTCCAATTGGGCACACAGGTCTGTGATTGTGGCCCTGTCAAGTCTGTAGGTGACGATGATGTGCCCGTCCTCCATTGTTGCCAAGTCCACCAGCGGTCTGTACGGGGGGGGGGTGTCTCCATCTCCTATTCATCCGAAGCGGTTGCAACCTATGGGGCAAAACAGTGAGCAGCTGGTCAGTATCTCATAAATAGAACCACTACACTTCATTGCATATGATTTTAACTGTATATTGTTGGAGGGGTCCAAATGGTGCATATGGGTACTGTGACGCAGTTAGGAGCCATGGCCTGCCCCCCGAAATGGCATCCCCGTGTCCTGTATGGAGGGACATGTGGAAATGATATAATTCCACCAACGTTGTTCGCCGTTGCAGGAGGCGGTCGAGAACCGCCGTGCAGCTCCTCATTGGTTATTATTGGCCCCTATGGGGTACAGTGGCCAATTGTGATGTACGACGGCAGTGACGGTACGCACCGCCGCAGACGTCACCGCCATTTTCTATCCATTCACTCACTTGCTACCTGACCTTCAACAGGAGAGAACCTACACTGCATGTGCTTCTGTGACCTGCGTCTGGAACCTACCATGGCTCATGTGACTGGGGAAAGGGCCTCTGCCTTCACCTCGGCGGAGTTGGAGAGACTGGTGGATGGGGTCCTACCTCAGTACCAAATGCTGTATGGGCCTCCAGACCAACAGGTGAGTACACTGTGAGCACAATGCATGGGCGTAATGGGATGGGAAGGGCCATGGTGGGCCATGAGTGTAACATGCAGGATGGTCTGACTGATACCTTTGCCTATGTGTATTTCTCTGCAGGTCAGCGCCCATCAGAAAAAGGGTATATGGCGTGCCATCGCCAAGGAAGTGCGGACCCTGGGGGTCTTCGGCAGGCGGACCACCCACTGTCGGACATGGTGGGAGGACCCGAGACGCTGGACACGGAAGACGGCGGGATGGCCTCCCAACGAGGAAGGGGTGCCTGTCAAACCCTGACCCCCCCAATGGCCCGCATACCGGCGGTAGCCTATCCGGAGCTGGATGTGCGCTTGGGGCCATCACAGCAGCAACAAGGGGGTGAGTACAGTGTCCTTCATTACAACTTACACCTGGTGGGGTGGCTTGTAGGTGGAGGATGTGGGCCTGTGGGTGTCCCTAGGCCAGGCCTGACACTGCAGGGTAGGTCCAATGTTGGGCAGGGTCTGATGTAAACTTCCTCCAAACAGGCTAGTAGGCGTCCACTACTGGGCAGGGGTCTGTGGGTCTCAGGTATGCTGCAATTGGCGTTAGGTGTCCCTGTACATGGGCTGGTGACTAGCATTGTGACTGGTAGTGCATTGGCTAGTGCGTAGGACTGTTCCCTGTGTGTGAGGGTGCTGTGTACGCCAACGGTGGTGTTTTTGCTGCCATTGATCAAGTGTATCCTTTGTCTCTTCCCCCTCTTTTTGATTTGTCACCCTGTCCTTCTGTGCATTAGCATCATCTGGCGGAGGAGCAGAGGCACTGGCGACAGAGGGAGCTGAATCCCACAGGACCCAGGATGCCGAATCCACCAACGGTGAGGGCACCAGTGGGACGAAGGGTGAGGGGAGCACCATGGCGAAGACTAGAGGAGTCAGTTCAGAAAGTGATACCTCCTCTGAAGGAAGCTCCCTGGTGGTGGCGGACACCTCTGTGCCCAGCCCAATTACAGGTACAGCCGCCACCCCCGTACCAGCACCGCCCTCCCAGCAGCCCCTCAGCGTGTTTCCTGTGCCCGCTCACCCAGGATGATGGGCATCTCCTTCGCCCCAGGCACCTTAGGCCCTGCCCCAGTTATCCCTGCTGCCCTGAGTGAGGAGGCTATTGTCCTCCTGTGATCCATCTCTGTTGGGCAGTCAACCATTTTGAATGCTATCCAGGGGCTGGCAGCCCAAATGCAACAGACAAATGCATTCCTGGAGGGAATTCACACTGGCATGGCGGCCCAACATAGATCAATCCAGGCTCTTGCCTCTTCTCTGATGGCAGCCATTGTCCCTGTTTCTAGCCTCCCCCTCCAACTTCCTCTTCCCAATCCCATTCACCTCAACCTATCCCAAGCACACAGGCGCAGACCAGCATGCGCACAAGACAACACACAAGAGTGGCTCAGGCAAACACAAGCACCACACATCATCCCACAGGCACTCAGACAAACACCATCCAGAATCAGACATACCACCGTCCACTGCCTCTACTGTGGCCCTGTCACCTCCTCATCCCCCTACCTCCCAGTAGTGTCTCCACTCACACCTGCATGCACTACATCCACATCCACTACCACACCTACCCCTACACACCCCTCACTGGCAGTCACCACCCCCACTTCCATGCACACATCCCCTGTGTCCTCTCTCACTGTGTCTGTGCCCCCTCCTTTCAAAGTACACAAGCGCAAGCACTCAGACACCCAACAGCCATCCACCTCACAACATCCAGCCCATGCACCTGCACCCAAACACAGCAGACGGATACCTCCTGCAACCACTTCCTCTTCCTCCACTCCCAAACCTTCACCCTCTTCTCGCACCAATGTCCCTAAGAAGCTTTTCCTCTCCACTATTGACCTCTTCCCCACCACTCCCCCATCCTTCTAGTCAGGCCAGAGTGGTCAGAACCCAGGCGAGCACCTCAGCCACCCAGTCCACGGCACTGTAGTGACAACAGATACTCCAGGTGGGAGAGGATACTGGGCACCAGGCAGCCACACTGAAAGGGTGTCTGCATCAGCTGACTCAAGAAAGGGCAAGGATGCACCACCAGCTGCTACGGGGCACGGCAAAGGGCCTGCACTTGCAGGCAGGAAGGACAGGAGGCCTGGTGCTGAGACTCATTTGGAGCCCCCACCACCAACTATGGTGGTTTAGCCGTCCGAAGCTGCATGGGAAGGACTACAGCCTACCCCACCACTGCCAGTACCGCCACCAGCACCACCACTGCCACCAGTGAGCAGCCGTCACCGCTGGCGGACGATGTGTAGTCCTGCGTCCATAGGCTGTTGTGCGGCCTGGCCCCCTAAAATCCTGTGGGTGTGACACCCAGGTGAGAGACTGTGCCCTTGCACTCCCCAAGATCTGCATCACTGGGCGCAATGTCCCCTCCAGAACCAGTGGCAGAAGCTATCCAGTCACCCCATCCTCCCCAGGATGAATCTCACTGGGCACAATGCCCCCTCCAGAACCAGTGGAAGAAGCCATCCACTCACCCCATCCTTCCCAGGATGAAGAACACTGGGCACAATGCCCCCTCCAGATCCAGTGGCAGTAGTCACCCACTTGAAAGACTGTGGCCTTGCACTCCCCAGGACCAAGCAGTGGGAAAACCACCCACTTGAGAGACTGTGGCCTTGCACTCCCCAGGACCAAGCAGTGGGCAGACTACCCACTTGAGAGACTGTGGCCTTGCACTCCCCAGGACCAAGCAGTGGGCAGACCTCCCACTTGAGAGACTGTGACCTTGCACTCCCCAGGACCAAGCAGTGGGCAGACCACCCACTTGAGAGACTGTGGCCTTGCACTCCCCAGGACCAAGCAATGGGCAAACCACCCACTTGGGAGACTGTGGCTTTGCACTCCCCAGGACAGCGCACAGGGCATGTAGCCCCCTCCAGAACCAGTGGCATTGTACCATCTTCCGAGCTGAGGTGCCCCCATTCCCCGTCCCCCTGAGGTGCCTGTGTCTTTTCGACCTGATGCCCCTGCAGTGTTCTCTCCGTGTTGTTGCAGGAGTAAGGTGGGGTCTTGTCCTATATGTTGTGGCCCTGTGGCCCACAGACATTGAGGACTGGGCAATATCCCTACATTTGTACATATGTATATATGTTTGGTTTTTGATGCACTTATTCATAGTATTTTTACGTATTACACTTCAATTCATTTTGTCCATGCGCTATTCCTGAGGGTAAGGGGTGAGTATGTACTGTTAATGCATCTGCTTGTGTGTATGGGGGTAGGGGTGTTGCATGTGTGTGTCACACTCTTTTTCCTCCCTCCCTCCCCTGTATGCTAGGTGGCAGTACTCACCGTGGTCGTCTTGACCGGCGTTCGTGTTCATAGTGAAGAAGAAGATAGATGGGCATGGGGAAGACATGCAACTCGGGCTCCATGGCGGTGTGGTTCTTCCAAAGGTGAGTCGTTTCCCTATTGTGCAGTGTTTCCACCAGGCTTTTGATGTCGTTGGTACTGCCCCGGAAAAGGTGGCAGGTTGGTGTGTCATATTACTGTGGACGGAACATTGTCTTCTGCCTGGCTGTTGGCGGTTACTGCTGTGGTGCTTGTTGATTCTGCCCTGGCAGTCGGTGTGTTAAAGTGGTTTCCACCGTGGTCATAATTCCATTTTTTTTACCGCCGGCCTGTTGGCTTTATCACTGACCGCCAGGGTTGTAATGAGGGCCAAAATGTTACTTGGGGTCCCACCGAGCGCAGACGTATAAAACTTAGTGGATATATATTGGCCCATGACTTAATTAATATACATGAGGCAGAAAGCAATAATGAGATTAGAACATCCCCTTTTCACTGTGGGAACTGAGCCTCATTAATCAACTATATGTTAATATCTAGAGGTTTACTAAGCCACCTGGTGAGAGGTGATAATTCGGATGTCGTTTTGGGGGCACCAATATACTACTAGTTTCGTTTGCACTCCCCTGGACATTGTAAGCAGTCCTGCTGAAAACCTGTTTCATCCCCAGTCTTTGCACAATGAGCTCAGACTGCCATGGAATCTTTCTAATTCCAGTACATTTTTATTCTCCTAGATTACATCAGATTTAAGGTATTTTAGTGTATGTCTATCTCATACTCCTACTGTGGGCCAACTATGTTAAACTTTTATTGAACTCTGGGACAATATCAAAACATTAATTTTAAATCAAGGGGACAGGGCCTAAGTTCCCTCCCAGAGATTTGTATAAAGTGTATATTTTAAACACTTCACTGCTAGGGCTTTTCTCCACCATATCTGAGTCCAATTTTAGCTACTTGGGGTAGTTCGCGCTTAGGGCTCTGCAATTTTTTTCTAGATAAGGTATTCACTCCTAATGTGTGTCCTTTTTTTTCCAGCATCCTGGGGATTTTAAAGATACCCAAGTTTTGTGGATTCCCCTGGAGGGAACCGAGAAAATAGGCAAAATACAGCATAATTTTGAGTTAAAAAACAAACAAACAGAAAAGTGCTCCAGATAAAAGTGTTTTTTTCTTTAAAAACTGCATCCACAAACGGTTTACTGTACTGAAGTCACCATCTTCCCAGCTTTCACAGACATGGAGAGCTCAATCCCAAAACTTAATTTTGTACCACAGTTTTGGCATTTTGCTAAACGGTAGCCTTTTTTCCCTATTTTCTGTATTCTCAGACCCCACTTCAAGTTTATGGTGGAAACCAATGTGAAACCCATTAGTGAGCCACAAATGCTATACATTTCTGACAACTAAACAAAAGTCAGAAATTAACAAGGAGGATCCTTCAAGGTTTTCCAAAGGAAAATAGCTGTTGAAATAAAGAAATGCTGAAAATGAGTGGGGAAAATAACAGGCATTGTGGAAACATTTTCATCTCTTACTTTTTGTCACAATGCAAATTGACAAAAGCAATATACCAATACATCCGCTAGACCCTTCTGGTTGCAGGAATATATAGGATTTGTAGGTTCTTCAAGAACCCAAGGTACCCAGAGCAAACAAGTGAGCTGCAACATACAACGTTTTTTCATTGAATACTAAATATAGACCAATTCTTATAGGGAAGTAGGCGGAGTGAAAAAATGGGTATCAAGGAAACTTCTGTATTTCTGAAATGGGCACAATATATAGAGTTTAGTAGCAGTGGTTATTTCTACATTTCTGAATTTGTGGATACCAGTACTAGCATATGATTTGGACAGCATTTTTCAAAATGTCATCTTGCTTATACACTAGCTTACATTTACAAGGCACAAATGCAGCAAAATCCAGTTAGTAATAACAAATGTTCTACTATTCTATGCTCCAAGTCGCCTGATAAAAATGGCACGTCACTTGTGTGGGTAGACCTAGTACCCACAACAGGAAACTAGTCAAAGTGCAACATGGACTCTGCACATTTTTCCACCCAAAAATGACTCTCTTTTTCCAATGTGGGTTGCTCTAGATTTTGGACCCTAGCGCAGCTTCACCTAGGGAAACCTAGCCAACCTGTACCTTTTTCAAAACTAGACACCTAGGGTTATCCAGGGTGAGTGGACTTGCATGGCTCTCACAATGTTTTGGTACCCAGAATCCCTTGAAAACCTCAAACTTTGGCTAAAAAACAAATTTTCTCACATTTCTGTGATGGAAATTTTTGGAATCGGCAAGGAGCCACAAATGTCCTTCCACCCAGCATTCCCCCAAGTCTCCTTATAGAAATGGTACCTCACTTTTGTGGGTAGACATAGTGCCCGCTATTGGAAACAGCCCAAAATGCAACATGGGAGCAGCACATTTTTCCACCCAAAACTGACCCTCTTTTTACTATATGGGTACCTCTAGATTTTGGACTGTAGCTAAATTGGTAGCTAGGGAAACCAAGCCAACCTGTACATTTTTTAAAACTAGACACCTAGGGGTATTTAGGGTAGGTGGACTTGCATGGCTCCCATCACATTTTATTACCCAGAATCCTTTGCAAACCTCAAACTTTGGATACAGAAAATGTCCCTCACATTTCTGTAATGAAAAGTTCTAGAATCTGAGGACAGTCACAAATGACCTTCAATCTGGCATTCTTCCAAGTCTCCTGATAAAAACAGTACCTCACTTGTGTGTCTGGGCCTAGTTCTTGCATCAGAACAAACCAAACCAAGGCCAAGGAGGGCCCCGTTGTGAGGACTCCAATCGATGTTAGTTTGATCAATTCCTGTTGTAGGCACTAGACCCAGCCAAACAAGTAAGACAACATTGTTACTGGGACAAGTGAGGAAAACCGGGTGGTAGGGAATTTCTGATTTCACTCTGATTCTGGAAGTCTATGGCACAGAAATGCAAGGAAAATATGTGATTTTGTCACATTTTGAGGTTTGCAGGGCATTGTGGGTAAGAAAACGTGTTGGGATCCACAAGAGGTGCACCACCCTGTACTCCTCTCGGTGTTTAGTTTATAAAAAATATTCAGAGTTGGTAGATTTCCCCTAAAGACAATGTAAAATCTGGCAGAGAAAGGCAGTAATGACAAATATTACTTCCAAACTATCTATTCATCAAGTACACATACTGGTCGGATTTGGCACGAGGGTGAATGAAAGGTTCAAAATGTAAAGTTTGAACAACAAGAAATTTCACAAAAATGAAATCCCCTGTTAATAATTAAAAGGTAAAAAAACTGAACCAGTGACTCAAAGCTCATAATGTGTAAAGCTGCAGAGAGGCACCAACTGCTTTGCAAGCCTTTCACACACCTTTCATACGTGATACACACAAGACCAGTCACACTGCCAGCCACGGACCTAGCACATTACAAAACCCACATCAACAGACAGTGCCATTCAAGGTCCCATCACTTTAATATGCCCACATGACTGACATAGTTATCGCAGGGGCTGGCGGCTGATAGAGTGTGTGGACTGACATTGGGCTAGCAGTGTGTATAGTTATAAGCAGCAAATCACTACTCAAACACCGCCAGCCAAGCACCTGTCCACACCCACCACCAGCCAAGCTACAGTCCATGCACACTGCCAGCCAAGCGCCAGTCCATGCACACCACCAGTCAAGTGCCAGTACACGCATACCACCAGCAAGTGCCAGTCCACACTCACCGCCATCACATTTTTTTTAACAAAAAACTAAACACAAACCAATTGGAAGTAGATGCAGAACTATAACTACAAACACAAGAGCTGTAACAAAATACATCACACCAATGCCGTGAAATCTGAACAAAAATATAAAACAATGAAGACCAGTTAGTTAACTTTTATGCTCACGGTTGCTTTTAAAAATCCCATTACATGTGGCACAATTGAAAACATATGGGCACTGTAGGAAAATGGCTCCCTGTTGCAGTTACCCCCCACTTTTTGCCTGATACTGATGCTGACATGACTGAGGAGTGTGCTGGGCCGCCGGCTAACCAGGCTCCTGCACCAGTATTTTTTCACTACAAATGTACCATTATTACCACAATTGGCACACCCCTGGCACACAGATAAGTCCCTTGTAAAAAGTACCAGTGGTACCAGTGGTACCAAGGGCCCTGTGACCAGGGAAGGTCCCTAAGGGCTGCAGCACATATTGTGCCACCCTAAGGGACCCCTCACCTAACACTTGCACACTGCCATTGTAGATTATGGCCCTCATTACAACTCTGGCGGTCGGTGTTAAAGTGGCACTAATACCGCAAACAGGCCGGCAGAAAAAAAAATGGGATTACGACCGTGGCAGAAACCGCCAACATAGACAGCCACTTTAACACTCTGACCACCACGGCGGTAGAAACAAACAGCGCGGCGGTCACCGCCAACATACAGGCGGAAGACAAAGTACCGCCCACCATATTACAAGAGGCCAACCAACGCTATCAAAAGCATGGTGGAAACAGTACACAGAAGGGAAAACACTCACCTCTCGACACCCAACGGGGAACCAGGACGCCATGGAGCCTGAACTACACGTACTGCCCATGTTGGTTTACCTCCTCTTCTACCATAGGACGAACTGCGGCGGCAGCGACCACGGTGAGTACTGCACCTACAAAACAGGGAGGAGGGGAGGAAACAGAGTGACACACACACACAACACGCAACACCCCCACCCTCATCCTCACACACAACATACCCAAATACATGCAGCAACATTACATATACACCCCTCCACCCCCTGGAAGAACGCAAAGACAAAAGGAAATGATTGTAACCATTGTAATCATGAAAAATACATTAGTCAAAATTCAGTACATACAAATATGTAACCCAACTACACAAGTCCGGATAGTGTTCCAATCAATGTCTGTGGACCACTGGGCCCAAAATGCATGGGCGAGGCCCACACATGATACCTGACTGGAAACAGAGAGAACACTGCAGGGGCATCTGATCGAAAATATACAGGCACCTCAGGGGGACGGGGAGTGGGGCACCTCAGCCTGATGAACGCATGACGCCACTGCTGCACGAGGAGGCTCTGTGCCCATTGATGTATCCTGGGGATTGCAAAGCCACAGTCTCTCAAGTCTCTCCAGTGGGTGGTTTGCCCACTGCTTTATCCTGGGGAGTGCAAAGCCAGTCTTTCAAGTCTCTCCAGTGGGTGGGGTGCCCACTGCTTTATCCTGGGGAGTGCAAAGCCACAGTCTCTCAAGTCTCTCCAATGGGTGGTTTGCCCACTGCTTTATCCTGGGGAGCCCAAAGCCACAGTCTCTCAAGTCTCTCCAGTGGGTGGTTTGCCCACTGCTGCATCCTGGAGAGTGCAAAGCCACAGTCTCTCAAGTGGATGTCATTCTCCACTGGTTCTGGAGGGGGCCTGGTGCCCAGAGTGCTTCATCCTGCTAAGGACTGAGGTAGTGGATGTGATACTCCACTGGTTCTGGAGGGGGCATGGTGTCCAGAGTGCTTCATCCTGCCAAGGACTGAGGTAGTGGATGTGATACTCCACTGGTTCTGTAGGGGGCCTGGTGCCCAGAGTGCTTCATCCTGCCAAGGACTGAGGTAGTGGATGTGATACTCCACTGGTTCTGGAGGGGGCCTGGTGCCCAGAGTGCTTCATCCTGCCAAGGCCTGAGGTAGTGGATGTGATACTCCACTGGTTCTGGAGGGGGCTTGGTGCCCAGAGTGCTCCACATGCAGTGTGGCCTGTACAATTCCCTCACCTGGGTGTGCGTCCCACGAGATTTGCGAGGTTCCGTAACATGAACTCCATGAAGGCAGCGACATACCCCACACTGCTGCGGCTGCACCTTCCACCTTCAGGTGTAAACAATGATGGAACAAATGTCTCATGGAAGCTGCCCATGGTCCAGGAACTCTCCTCCAGCCTCAGACGACCGACCACTGGGGATGGTAGCCATGTCAGTGGTGGTGCCAGTGTCCGAGGACGCCGCAGGGCCGGTGGCGGTGCTTGCGGCTGTGTCTGTTGCGGCGGTGCTTGCGGCGGTGCTGGCGGCGGTGCTTGCGGCGGTGCTGGTGGCGGTGCTGGTGGCGGTGCTGGCGGCGGTGCTGGCGGCGGTGCATGGGTCAGCACCTGCAGAGGGACACAGCAAGACGTTTCCTGCAGCCTCGGGTGGCTGCCCACTGGGGAAGAGGCTGGGGACTGTCACTGAGGCTGTAGACGTGCCGGGGGTGGTATAGGTGGTGGTGCTTGCGGCGGTGTATGTCGCAGCGGTGTCTGTTGCGGCGGTGCTGGCCACGGTGCATGGGTCAGCACCTGCAGAGGGACACAGCAGGACGTTTCCTGCAGCCTCGGACGGCTGCCCACTGAGGAAGAGGCTGGGGACTGTCCCAGAGGCTGCAGATGTGCCGGGGGTGGTGCAGGTGGCAGTTGTGGTGGCGGGCCAGCTAGTGGTGTTTGCCGCTGTACAGGTTGGTGTGGTCAGGGACAGAAAGTGTGACTCTGGTCCCTCAGTCAGTGCCACCATGCCCTCTCCTGACCTGCTTTTCAGCTTTTGGCCCTTCCCCAGCTTTGATAGTGCCGCAGTTGTCTTGCCACTAGGCTGGGAACTGGAAAGCCTGGCCCTAGGGGAAGGACGGGGGTAGGTGTAGGGAAGAGGTCAATGTTACCCAGGAAGAGTTTTTTAGACACACTGGGACGGGAAGATGGAGGGGGTTTGGGAGTGCAGGTAGAGGTAGTGGTTGTAAGAGGTGTACGTCTGCTGAATTTGGGTGAAGGTGCATGGGCTGGAGGCTCTTGTGAGGTGGATGGCTGTTGGGTGGGTGTGTGCCTGCGTTTGTGTAGTTTGGGAGGGGGGCTCACTGACACACTGGGAAAGGACACTGGGGATGTGTGAATGGTAGTGGGGGTGGTGAGTGCACGTGAGCGGTGTGTAGTGATGGGTGTGCTGGTGTTGGAGGTAGTGGCTGAGGATGTATTGCATGCAGGTGTGAATGGAGACGGGACAGGGAGGGAGGAGGTGGACGTGGAAGAGGGGGACACAGTGGAGGCCGTGTCTGCATGGGGATGGTGCTTGTGTGAGTGCCTGTGGAATGTGTGGTGCTTATGTTTTCCATGTCCACTCTTGTATGTTGATGAGTGTGCATGCTGGTCTGATGGTGTGCTTGGGATAGGCTGAGGTACAGGGGATTGGGTCTGGGTGGAGGAAGTTGGAGGGGAGAGACTGGACACAGGGACAATGGCTGCCATCAGTGCTGAGGCCAGAGCCTGAAATGCTCTCTGTTGGGCCACCTGCCCAGTATGAATGCCCTCCAGGTATGCATTTGTTTGTTGCAAATGCCTCTCAACACCCTGGATGGCATTCACAATGGTAGATTTCCCAACCGTGAGGGATGTCAGGAGGTCAATACCCTCCTCACTGAGGGCAGCAGGGCTGACTGGGGCAGGGGCTGAGGTGCCTGGGGCGAAGGAGATGCCCACCCTCCTGGGTGAGCGGGCACGGGACACACGCTGAGGGGCTGCTGGGAGGGCGGTGCTGGTAGGGGGGGGTGGCGGCTGTACCTGTTGATGCGGTGGGCACAGATGTGCCCGCCACTGCAAGGGAGCTTCCATCAGAGGAGGAGTCGCTGCCACTGCTGTCTGCTCCTGTCCCCGCCGTGGAGCTTCCCTCGCCCTCCATCCCACTGGTGGCTTCAGACTCTGTTGTTTCGCCCTCCAGGGCCAAGTGGGTTGCAGCTCCCTCCTGTTCCGGTGCCAATGCTCCTCCGCCTGATGATGCTATTGCACACAAGAACAGGGAGACCACAAAAAGGGGGGGGGGAGACAGAAGAAAGACATGTTCAGTGCATGCAACACCACTACCGTTGGCAGACACAACACACAGGGAGCAGCCCTCACCACTACACCATGCACTAACAGTTCCTAGAAATTTCAGCTGACCATGGGGTACGAGGCCTAAGACCAATTGCTGGACACCTGGAAGTCACAGGAGCCTGACTAGGTGTAGATGGCTCTTACCACTGGTGGGGTTGGGGTGCCCCATAGCCTGCCTCACAAGGGACCATGCCTACCAACTTCGTCCTGGAGTAGGGGAACCCACTGCCCACCTCCCCCACCCAGAAACCTCATAATGTGCGCTGAGTCAGCTGAATAGGAGTGTACTCACCCCCTTGTGGCTGCTGTGATGCTCTCAAGCGCCCATCCAACTCCGGATAGGCCACTGCCAGGATCCAGAACATCAGGGGGGTCATGGTGCGACGGGCACCCCTCCCACATTGGGAGGCCATCCCCAGCTGGGCCTCTGCCGTCTTCTTGCTCCAGCGGCACAGGTCCTCCCATCTTTTACGTCAGTGGTTGCTCCGTCTGTGGTAGACCCCCAGGATCCGGACGTCCTTGGCGATGGCACGCCAAATACCCTTCTTCTGGTGGGCGCTGACCTAGAGGAATGGTACAGGGGAAGAGGAAGTTACTTACCCGTCCGGATCGTCATACTCATTGCCCCCCAGTTTCCACCCTTGCCCTGACGCACATACACTCCCCATCCGCACATGCAGGCCTCAGCCCCCCCCCCATGTATCTTCCATCCACACCACTCCAAACAGGCATTGCCATGCACCATGCTCACAGTGTACTCACCTGTTTGTCTGGAGGACCATACAGTTGCGTGTACTGGGGGAGGACCCCATCCACTAGTTTCTCCAACTCCTCCGAAGTGAAGGCAGGGGCCCTTTCCCCAGACACATGAGCCATCGTCGCTTCCAGACTGAGGTCACAGCAGCACTTGCAGTGTAGGTCCTCTCCTGTTGAAGGTCAGGTATCAAGTGAGTGAACAGACAGAAAATGGCGGTCACGTCCGCGGCAGTGCGTACCGTCACCGCCGACGTACATCATCATTGGCTCCTGGCACCCATAGGGCCCAATGTTAACCAATGCAGAATTGCGCTGTGGTCTTCAACCGCCCACCACAATGGTGTACAACGCCAGTGCAGATACCTCATATCCCCTTGTCCCACCTTACAGGTCAGACAGCCGCCATTTCAGGAGGCCACATGGGATGGATGTTAACTGCTATATATATATATACATAATGGCTCACTCACAACAGAGGTATACTATAAACCCACTGACCGTAACACCCTCCTACAGTTTCAGAGTTTCTATCCACGCTCTCTCAGGGAAAACCTCCCAGTGGGTCAGTTCCTCCGTCTTCGGCGGAACTGTACCGAATTGACAGTTTACAAGAAACATGCACAGCAACTCACCGACAAACTTCGAGCAAGAGGATACCCTGACCACCTATTGAGGAGAGCTGACAAGCGTGCTCGCGTAAGTCCTAGGGATACACTCCTGCAGTCTAGGAGCAGAACCAATAAGGGAGACCCACTGATATGTGTGACCACGTTTAACCCAGCTTCCAATACGATCAAAAAAATAATAAATGATGACTGGAAAATCCTCACCTCTGGGGGCCTTCCCTTTCAGGCTCCCCTGAATGCCTACAGAAAGGCAACAAGTATCCGGGATATGATCGTACATACCCGCCCACGATTAAGCCCCACCAAAAACAAACAAAAGACCCTCTGGGATCTTCCTCCCCTAAAAGGACACTTCCCATGCGGCAGCTGCAGTGTGTGCGCCTTTACCAAAAAGACCCTTACATTAGACCTGGGACTACGAACACCCTGGGAACTTAGACAATTAACGAACTGTAACAGTAAAAATGTGGTGTAAATGATCACATGCCCCTGTGACAAAAAGTACATTGGTATGACAACAAGAAGAGTGGGCACACGCATCTGTGAGCATAGGAGCACCATCCGGTGCAAAAGAGATGCCACTAGACTTACAGAGCACTACATCTCTAACAATCATCATCTGGATCACATGCAGTGGGTGATACTGGACCAATTGAAACCAACGACAACCAACGCTAAACAGAAGCTCCTACTTTACAAGCAGAGATGGATATGGAGGTTGCGAACTGACACTATAGGACTGAATGATAACGTTCAATGGTCAGCCCTAGGTTGACCACTAGATACCAATATGGTCTCCTTCCCTTAAGACTGAGAGACCTGGGACCCGTCCTACCTTAGACTTTCCCCTGTTCCACGCGTCCTGATATACACCATGATGGTGATCACGACCTGATAACTTTATTGTCCTCCCTGCGGATAAATATCCATGTCCCCCTGAGAAGTCCCCTCCTCCCCTGAGACTATTGTCACCTTCCACTGCTTTACTCCTTCTTACTCTCTTGTGTTCACCCACCCCTCTCTCCCCCCTCTTACTCCTTTTTCCGTTCCCTTCCAGCTTGCACTCACCATCCCAGTCTTTCTATCCCCAGACCCTCTTGACCTTGACCCCCATTGTCTCCCCTCTCGCTCTCTCTCCTCGCCTCGATGATGGTTTCCCTTTTTGTAGGTTCCCCTTTTTTATGTTTTCTTTACTTCTCCCCTTTTTCCCTCGAGCCTCCCTCTCTTAATCTCCCCCCCTTTTCTTTTCTCTCTTCTTTCCTCTCTGGCCTTCTTTTCTCTCCCCCTATGTTTCTCTTGTACTCTTCCCCCCCCTTTCTGTTCTCTCTTCTTTCCTCTCTGGCCTCCTTTTCTCTCTCCCTATGTCTCTCTTGTTCCTTCTTTTCTTCCCCCCCACCCTTCTTTCCCCCTCCTCCCCCCCCCTTCTTTCTTCCCCTTACCTACTTCCCCCGTTCTCTGTTTCCCCACTTTTCCTCCCTCTTCCCATTCCCTTCCTGCACGGGACTCCAACTCCCAGAGTCCCTGGGCGCGTGGTGACGCGCCGCGCCATTCGCGCCGCGTCACCACTGCACGCCCGACAACGTGATCCCACATTCGCGTGGAGGAAGCACTTTGCCCCTCCACGCCACATCCGGACGCGGCCTGCCCCGCGGGACTCCATCCCCCGGGGGTTCCGCGGCCAGACGTGTTATTCCGGACCCTGGAGGGCCGGACCAAACCCCAACGAGGGTGCGGCCGGCCAATTAGCAGGCCGGAAATCAACACTCAAATCAGTGTGCCTACCATCAACGCTACCAGACACACCTGAACTACCTTGCAATCGTGGCCCAACTACGCCCCCTGCCTCATTACGATTGGCGATCGGCTACCATAAGTACCAGGCCAGCCACTCAGTCAGTACCAGAGCGGCCTGGCTCCAGCATGTAGGTACCCCCCCATGGTATTCCCTTTGGAGTGGTAAGTTCGGGCTCTCGGGCCCCCCCCTTTTTACTTTCTTTTCCCTCTTCCTCCCCTCTGCCACTCGCCTTCAGTACCTCCCTGATCCCTTCACCCCCCCTCTTGCCCCCCCCGTTTTTGTCTCACCTTTTCCCTTCCCTTTGCTTTTCCCCCCCTTTTTTCCTTTTCTCCTTCTTTCTTTTCTTCTCTCTATTTCTTCTAGTTTTTTTCTCCCTACTGCTCTTTGCTCCCACTTGGCTTCCCCTTCTCTTTTCTCTATTTATAGTATACCTTTTTTCCCCCGGTGTTCTGGTTTCCCTTCTTGTTTCTTCTCTCCTACCAGGTTCTACCTCTTTCTGTTGCTTTACTTTCTTGTCCTTTGCGTTCCACTCCTAATCTCCTTAGAGTGTGACTACAAGGGAAACCCCCCCCGGCATTAGCCAGACCAGAGGCGAATCGCCCCCAACTACGGGGTAAGTCACGTTTGCATGTGTGTGTGAATTTCCTCCATACACTTCCACTTGTGCTGTGTGCAGTGGTGTGCCACTTTTTCACTGTTAATAATCTGTGGTTTATTTATTAGCCATTTTAGACCTACCCCACCGTGAACTACCTGTTCAGGTAGGCCCTTTATATATCTTCACTTCGAGCACCTCACTTATTACGGGTGCTCCGACCCTGACGAATGCCCCTGACCAACCAGCACTTAGTGAGGGCAGAAACATGTTGGTCATACGTATTTCTTTTTAGACTCTAAGAGACATTGGCCCTCATTCTGACCTTGGCGGGCGGCGGAGGCCGCCCGCCAAAGTCCCGCCGTCAGGTTACCGTTCCGCGGTCGAAAGACCGCAGCGGTAATTCTGACTTTCCCGCTGGGCTGGCGGGCGGTCGCCTTCAGACCGCCAGCCAGCCCAGCGGGAAAGAGGCTTCCACGATGAAGCCGGCTCGGAATCGAGCCGGCGGAGTGGAAGCTGTGCGACGGGTGCAGTTGCACCCGTCGCGTATTTCACTGTCTGCGCAGCAGACAGTGAAATACATGTAGGGGCCCTCTTACGGGGGCCCCTGCAATGCCCATGCCAGTGGCATGGGCACTGCAGGGGCCCCCAGGGGCCCCGCGACCCCCCCTACCGCCATCCGGATCTCGGCGGTCCGACCGCCGGGATCTGGATGGCGGTAGGGGGGGTCGGAATCCCCGCGGCGGTGCAGCAAGCTGCGCCGCCGCGGAGGATTCAATGGGGCGGCGGTACACTGGCGGGACCCCGCCAGTGGTGCCGGTCCGACCGCGGCTTTACCGCCGCGGTCGGAATCCCCATTGGAGCACCGCCGGCCTGTCGGCGGTGCTCCCGCGGTCCTCCGCCCTGGCGGTCAAAGACCGCCAGGGTCAGAATGACCACCATTATCCTCTAATGAGCCGTCTGTTCCCCTATATTCTTAACCTTACCAGCATACACCAGCATTAAAACTAGCAGTAGTAATTGGTGACTTGCTTGTTAATTTTATTTCTCACCCCATCTGGATCTCTGTAATTATCCAGTAAGTCTGCCCAAGTAGTATCATCTTACATGGGTGGGGCTAGGTGGTCAAATGATGAAGCAATACACTATTATGTGTGTGAGGCCACCTAGTCCGTAAGGGAACTCCCCCTTCCACTTGTAGAACTACATAGCACCCCCCTACGTGGATACGTTCCCACCATGACTTCCCCACTTCAGAGTCCTAAGCGACTCCAACACGGTGCACTGGGTTAATCGACCTAGGCCCACCCCAAGTTCCCACTACCCCACACCTTTAGTGATGATATGGATGTTAACTGCGTCACACCTATCTAGGCCGGGAATATAGACAGATACCGGTACAATGCAGATCAATAACGTTTCTGAAAATAAGACATTGTGATACCTCAGTGTTGGATGACTCTCTGCTCGCTGTTCTCCTCCATAGGGCACGTCCGCTGCGGCAGGTGATGAGATGGCGTCATCCTCCGGTGTACAGACCCCTGATGGACCTGTCGACAATGGAAGAGAGACACATCCTAGTCACATACAGACTTGATCGTGAAACAATCCAGGAACTGTGTGCCCAGTTGGAGCCGGACCTGATGTCAGCTATCCGCCATCCCACAGGAATCCCCCTCTAGTGCAGGTCCTGTCTGTACTCCATTTCCTGGCCAGTGGGTCTTTTCAAACAACAGTGGCCATGGCATCAGGGATGTCCCAGCCAATGTTCTCTAACGTGTTGTCCAGAGTGTTGTCTGCCCTGCTGAAACACTGGTGCAGCTACATTGTTTTCCCTCAGGTGGAGGATTTGCCCAAAATGAAAGGTGGCTTTGATGCCCTGGGACATATCCCCAACATCATTGGTGCCATTGATGGTACACATGTGGCATTTGTACCCCCCGCAGAAATGAACAGGTGTACAGAAACTGGAAGAGCTACCATTCAATGAATGTGCAGATGGTGTGTTTGGCAGACCAGTACATTTCCCATTTGAATGCCAAGTATCCTGGCTCTGTGCATGATGCTTACATTTTGAGGAATAGCAGCATCCCTTATGTGATGGGGAAACTCCAGAGGCACTGTGTGTGGCTAATAGGTGAGGCCAAGGTCCCAATACAGTTGACGTAGGTGTCTGGGTATGGGGCTGTCCCTAAGGGTTAGTGTGTGTCTAACAGTTGTCCCTCGACATTTGCAGGTGACTCTGGTTACCCCAAACTGTCATGCCTACTGACTCCAGTCAGGAATCCCAGGACAAGGGCAGAGGAACGCTACAACGAGGCACATGGGCGAACTAGGAGGGTGATTGAATGCACCTCCTGAAGGCCAGATTCCGGTGCCTCCATCTAACTATACTACTCACCGAAGAATGTGTGCCAGATAATCGTGGCCTGCTGTATGCAGCACAACCTGGCTTTGCGACGCCATGTGCCTTTTCTGCTGGAGGCTGGGCCAGATGGTGGTCTTGTGGCAGCTGTGGAGCCTGTGGACAGTGAAGAAGAGGAGGCAGAAGAAGAGGATATCGACAACTGAAACAACATCATGCAACACTTCCAGTGAGACACAGGTAAGAAGATGCCACTGCTTCCCACATCTCATTCTAGTGTTGGAACTAGCATAAATGTGTCATTTTCATTTAGTGTATGGATCCTGACTTGTCACTTTGACTTTCCATTTCACAGATGTGGGTCCCACTTTGTGCCATCTGCTATGTTTACTGCTGGCCTGCAGCTGTGTTACATTGGTATGTGAACAAGTAAATTGCCATTGCCATATTCCATAGTTATTGCAATTACACATTTGTGAAAGCACAGACTGACTCCAGATTGTTTTGTGATTGAAGTGTGTTTATTCCTGTGCTAATAAGTGGAAGGGGTTGTAAAATGGGCTGGGGTGATGGTGGAGAAATGTCAATGGCAGAGTCCAGTCTATTTGTTTCACAGGTGCATTGTCCAAAGGGGCATAGGAAGTGAAGCAATGGCATTTTAAGGATGGACAGGGTGACATAGTGGGACAGAAGAGTAACATTCAGAGGGGTCTCATTTCCTGGCGGGGGTCTGGCAATGTTCTCTGTCTTGTTCCTGGATCTCAGGGACTGTTTGCAGGGTGGTTCTCCATCTGCAGGGGGTGGGGTGCTGGTGTCCTCTTGTTCCTGTGGCGGTGCCTCCTGTCCACTAGCACCGGCAGAGGTGGTGGGCTGTTCATCGTCCAGGCTAGTGTCAGGGGCCCCTTGTTGTGCCACTGTGTCCCTCCTGGTGTTGACAAGGTCTGCCAGCACCCCTGCAATGGTGACCAGGGTGTTGTTAATGGACTTCAAGTCCTCCCTGATCCCAACGTAGTGTTCCTCCTGCAGCCGCTGGGTGTCCTGAAACTTGGCCAGTACCGTTGCCATCGTCTCCTGGGAATGATGGTAAGCTCCCACCCATGATGTTGGAGAGTGCCTCGTGGAGAGTGGGTTCCCTGGGCCTGTCCCCCCCCCTGTCGCACAGTAGTCCTCTCAGTTTCCCTGTTATCCTGTGCCTCTGTCCCCTGAACCGTGTGCCCACTGCCACTGCCCCAAGGTCAGTGATTTTCTTGGGTTGGTGGGTTTGCCTGGGTTCCCTGTAAGGGTGGACACACTGCTGATTGATGTGTCCTGGGGACAGAGGGATGGGCCCACTGGGTGGGTGCTGTGCTGGTGTTTCCTGAGGGGAGAGGCTCTGTGTTGGCTTGTGGCAGTGTCAGGGGAACCAACTGTCCCGAGGTCCCAGATGGGCCGGGCTGGCCATCTTGATCCAGTTGTGCAGAGCTGCTGTCATCACTGTGGGCCTCTTCTGTGTGGGGACTGGATATGTCTGGCACCTCCTGTCCGGTGACGTTGGGTAGGGGTCCTGTTGGGGTGTAAAAGCATAATTATTGTATCTGTGTGTGCCATCATGTGCAATGAGTGAGTGACCCTCTACTCCAGTGCTTGCATTATTGGCTTGGTCCTTGTGTGATTGGTGATTTTGGGGCATGGGTGAGTCTCTGTAGTGGACATGCTTGGGTGATGTATGTCCATGTATTGGTGTTACATGCAGGGCTTGGTTTTGGGATGTCTGGGTTGTATTAGAAGGGTATCTGTGGGTTGTTGGGGTGATGGGTGTGAGGGTAAGGGTGGGAGTATGTGATGGCATGCAGAAGGGGTGGGGGGGATAAGGTAGTAAAGATTTGCCTTACCAGAGTCCAGTCCTCCTGCTACTCCTGCGAGGCCCTCAGGATGCAGTATTGCCAAGACTTGCTCCTCCCATGCTGTTAGTTGTGGGGGAGGAGGTGGGGGTCCACCGCCAGTCCTCTGTACAGCAATCTGATGTCTTGAGACCATGGAACGCACCTTCCCCCGTAGGTCGTTCCACCTCTTCCTGATGTCATCCCTAGTTCTTGGACGCTGTCCCGCTGCATTGACTCTGTTGACAGTTTTGCGCCATAGCTCCATCTTCCTTGCAATGGAGGCCTGCTGCACCTGTGATCCGAATAGCTGTGGCTCTACCCAAATGATTTCCTCCACCATGACCCTGAGCTCCTCCTCAGAAAACCTGGGGTGTCGTTGAGGTGCTGTGGTGTGGGTGATGTGTGAGATGGTGTCTGTTGTGATGTGTGAGGGGGGGTGTTGGTGTGTGTTGTTTGTGGTGCGTGGATGTTGTGTGAGGGATGGTGTTGTGTGTCTGTAGATGCTGGTGTTGTTTTAGGTGGTGGCTCTCTCTGGCGTGCTTTCAAAATTAAGGTAGTAAGGGTTTGTGGGTGCTGTGGGTGTGTGTTTTATATTGGATTGGGTGTGTGGGTGTGGTGTTTGTATGCGTATCAGGTGTGTGTATTTTGAATTGTCCAATGTGATTGTGTTTTGTGAGTGTGTGTGTATTTTGAACACAGCAGTATGTACCGCCAATGGACTACCGTGGTTGAAAGACCGCTGCGTTGACTCGTGGGTCGTGGTAGTGTGGGCGTATTCCTGTTGACGTGACGGTGACGGTTTTGGGATCGCCAATTTATCACTGACCTTTGATGTGGCAGACTTGTGTGGGTGTCTGTATTGTGACGGATTCCGGGCTGTGGGTCTTAATACCTGTAGCGGAATTCCGCTGCTGCAGCGGTATGTTCGTGGGCTTCTGCACGGCGGTAAGGGGGATTTAACGCCATGGTTGCAATGAGGGCGTATGTGTGTTGGTGGGGAGAAAAAGGCAAAGTCGACATGGCATCCCCCTCAGGATGCCATGCCTACAAAATACTGCCTGTGGCATAGGTAAGTCACCCCTCTAGCAGGCCTTACAGCCCTAAGGCAGGGTGCACTATACCACAGGTGAAGGCATAGCTGCATTAGCAATATGCCCCTACAGTGTCTAAGTCTATTCTTAGACATTGTAAGTACAGTGTGGCCATATTAAGTATATGGTCTGGGAGTTTGTCATAAAAGGAACTCCACAGCTCCATAATGGCTACACTGAATACTGGGAAGTTTGGTATCAAACTTCTCAGAATAATAAACCCACAGTGATGCCAGTGTTGGATTTATTAAAAAATGCACACAGAGGGAATCTTCGAGATGCCCCCTGTATTTTACCCAATCCTTCAGTGCAGGACTGACTGGTCTGTGCCAGCCTGCTGCTGAGAGACGAATTTCTGACCCCCTTGGGTGAGAGCCTTTGTGCTCTTTGAGGCGAGAAACAAAGCCTGCACTGGGTGGAGATGCTTAACACCTCCCCCCTGCAGGAACTGTAACACCTAGCAGTGAGCCTCAAAAGCTCAAGGTTCGTGTTACAATGCCCCAGTGCACTCCAGCTAGTGGAGATGCCCGCACCCTGGACACAGCCCCCACTTTTGGCAGCAAGTCCAGGGGATATAATGAGAAAAACAAGAAGGAGTCACCCACCAGTCAGGACAGCCCCTAAGGTGTCCTGAGCTGAGGTGACCCCTCCCTTTAGAAATCCTCCATCTTGGTTTTGGAGGATTCCCCCAATAGGATTAGGGATGTGCCCCCCTCCCCACAGGGAAGAGGCATAAGAGGGTGTAGCCACCCTCAAGGACAGTAGCCATTGGCTGCTGCCCTCCCAGACCTAAACACACCCCTAAATTCAGTATTTAGGGGCACCCCAGATCCCAGGAAATGAGATTCCTGCAACCTGAAGAAACAAGAAGGACTGCTGACCTACAAGCCTGCAGACAAGGAGGAAGATGACAACTGCTTTGGCCCCAGCCCTACCGGCCTCCCTCCAACTTCGAAAACCTGCATAAAGCCTCAGAGGACTGCCCTGGACTAAAGGACCAAGAACCTCCCTTGAGCAGCGGCCCTGCTCAAAACCAGCTACTTCTTTGCAACAAAGAAGCAATTTTCCAAGACTGCATGTTTCCCGCCGGAAGCGTGGGACTTCTCACTCTACACACGACGCCCCCGGCTCGACATTCAGAGAACCAACACCTCAGGGAGGACTCCCCGGCAACTGCGAGCCCGTGAGTAACCAGAGACGACCCCCCTGAGCCTCCACAGCAACACCTGCAGAGAGAATCCAGAGGCTCCCCCTGACCGTGACTACCTGTAACAAGGGACCCTGACGCCTGGAACCGAACTTCAACGCAGGAGTGACCCCCAGGTGACCCTCTGCCCTGCCCAGGTGGTGGCTGTCCCGAGCAGCCCCCGCTGTGCCTGGCTGCACCGCTAGAGTGAGCCCCGGGTCCCTCCATTGAATCCTATACAAATCCAGACGCCTGCTTTGCACATTGCACCCGCCCGCCCCTGTGCCGCTGAGGGTGTGTTTTGTGTGCCTACTTGTCCCCGCCCAGTGTTCTACAAAACCCCCCTGGTCTGCCCCCCAAGGACGCAGATACTTACCTGCTGGCAGACTGAAACCGGAGCACCCCTGCTCTCCATAGGCGCCTATGTGTTTTGGGCACCTCTTTGACCTCTGCACCTGACCGGCCCTGAGCTGCTGGTGTGGTAACTTTGGGGTTGCCTTGAACCCCCAACGGTGGGCTGCCTATGCCCCGGGATTGAGACTTGTAAGTGTTTTTCTTACCTCTTAATTTAACCTTTACTTACCTCCCCCAGGAACTGTTGATTTTTGCAGTGTCCACTTTGAAAATAGCAAATTGTCATTTTTACAAAGTCTGTATGTGATATTGCTTCCATTCAAAGTTCCCAAAGTATCTAAGTCAAGTACCTTACATTAAAAGTATTAGTTGTAAATCTTGAACCTGTGGTTCTTCAAATAAACTGAGAAAATATATTTTTCAATATAAAAATCTATTGGCCTGGAATAAGTCTTTGAGTGTGTGTTTCTCATTTATTGCCTGTGTGTGTACAACAAATGCTTAACACTACCCTCTGATAAGCCTACTGCTCGACCACACTACCACAAAATAGAGCATTAGAATTATCTACTTTTGCCACTAACTTACCTCTAAGGGGAACCTTTGGACTCTGTGCATACTATTTCTAACTTTGAAATAGTATATACAGAGCCAACTTCCTACAGGCATGCATAGCCCAGGATTAGAAGAACACTCAGGGTAGCGCTTACAATTCTTCGTCTGCGTGCCTCTTCAGACACAACCTCTATATCTCCTAGAGGGATAGTTTTTTGGGGCATGTGAGAAATGCAATCAGGAAAGTAGGGATCTGTCAATCTAGCCAAATATTTCACCACTCCAACCCTGGGAATACTTGCTTGTTCCACTACAACAAGGCTGCCTATCACAGACTGCTGAAAGTGAACAAGTGTCATCTTTGAACCTCGAGAACAATCCTTGACTACAACAAAAGCATTCAAGGTTGCTAAAGGGAGCAAATGCCAAATTACCAAATTTAAGCCTTATGAACAGCAGTGCAAGGTTTCAACCTCTGGTCTACTCTATGTACACCACCCATGTGCTTACTGTATTCTAAAACGCACACAGGTTTGTGCACTTCAGTAAGAATTTCATCACTATCCAAGCCACTGCACTGTTCACTCTCAAGTTCTTTACAAACAAGCTCTTTAGGGCACCTTTGCGATCAAAGCGGATTGTGCCACAAGCAACTGTGTCCACCATTTCCTGAGCAATTCCACACCAATGTAGAAGTTATATACATATAAATGATGACCTTTGTTAAAAAGTCCTCTACCAAGTGCCCACACAATTTTCTCACTAGCTCCGAAAGTGAACGGACAACCAGGGTGGTTAATAGTGGAATCCCGACCTGTGTGCAGCCTGAAATTAAAGTCATATCAAGTACTACTCTCAGACAGCATACACATCTTAATCCCATAAAGTGCCTTCTTGCTAGGAATGCTCTGCCTAAAAACTAAACATCTCTTGAACAGGACCAAAGACTCATCCACAGCTATTTCTTTCCCTTGAACACAGATCTCTGAAAATCGATCTACAAAGTGATCGAGGACGGGCTGAATTTTAAAAGAAAGGCTACAATCATGGTGATTTGTGGTAACGCTGAAACATTATCAACAAAATGCAGCATCTGATGCAGAAGCAAGTACTGATCACAACTCATGGTTGCAGGAAATATAGCCTTCGTCACTAAGGTTCTAGTAGATCAATATGAAGACAGCAACAGCTTCCTTATCAAGACCATCAAAAAAGTTAAACCTAAGAACTTCTTCAGCTCATCCAGATTTGTGGGAGTCCACCAGCTTGCTCTAGAGTTGGGCTTAGGATAGGCACTGTTGTCCCTCAAATACTGTTCAGCATACAAGTTAGTCTGGTCAACAATCTCATCCAAAAATACATTGTCCATAAAGAACTGAAGGAAATGTATAGGCAAAACGTTTTCAGTATTTACCCTACACCCTGCAACACCAGTAGGCGGGAAATACAGGCTGCACCAAGCTTTGGGCACCTGAGCGCTCAGCACTTCCAAGACAAGCCTTTCAGCCCCAGGCTGCAATCGAGATGCCTCTTGCTGCACTATCAGTATAGTATACCAGTGTCCTCCTATAAAAGAAACACTTCCTCTAAACTGAGAGTACCGTCATCATCACTGCCAAAATCCTAGACTTCCCTCTCTGCCTCAGATGTAGAGTTAGTCTCATAACCATGGTCAGAGAATGAATCAAAAAGCATTCCAACTACCTGCTGAGCGGTAATCTTGCAGATAGCCATAATCCTTACTTATAAAAGGAACTTGATAAATAAGTCAGCAATAACCCACCATGTGTAAATTAAGTAATAAGCAATGTGTGGCTTTATCAAACGGAAAGTAAAACTACCGGTAACCTGGGAGGAAAAGTCTATCAATATAAAGCACACAAAGACCTATATAATCAAAAACAATACCACTCACTTGCCAGAGATAACTAGACTCACCAGCACCTACTCTGCACAGACACAGCAAGCACTATATACCACTAGAAAGGAAAAATAAAGGAAAATGACACACAAGTCAACACAATACACATTGTGCACAAATCCAAGGAGAATTTCACAATAAAACAGAAGCTAAATATGCTGCTATTATTACACTTTTTACAAAAAACACATCCATGCAGAGAAATGATCCTCATTTGGAGTAAACTGTACAAAAACAAATTCTTACCAAACACATGCAATTACACAAACTGCAGATCTACCAGTGCCGAAACTGCAAACAGGAATCACAGCAAAGGAAATCAAAAGATTTGCACTAAATAAAAAGGCAAAATAAAACATTACAATCAGATGCAAATGATGAAAAGAAATAAAACAGTTCACATTATAAAACACTATGGGCTTGATCATGAGTTTGGCGGTTGGAATAACCGACCTCCAGACCCATGGTGAGGAGATCACTACAGAGCTGATGGTTTCCCTACCTGCCCTATTACAACTTTCCCACTGGGATGACCGGCAGGAACCAGATTTCCCACCGATGGGAAATATGTGGCAGCATTGTTCCCGGCTCATAATTGAGCTGGCGACAATGTTGCTGCACGCAGGGTGCACCAGCACCCTTGAAATGCACACTGTCTGCACCGGACAGTGCACATTTCAAGGGTGCTGGGCAGACGATCCCTTGCAGTGCCCATGCCCTGGGCATGGGCAGTGCAGGGGCCCCCTCGTGGCCCCCTGCACTTGTTCTCTGCAGGCCTTTTCATGGCAGTTGAACCACATGAATAGGCTGATGGAGAACGTGGTTGTAATCAGTCAGGTGTCTCTGACTTCAGCGCCACCCTGGCTGATCACAACCAAGACGGCTGTCAGCCCATCGGGATCAGAGATCCTGGCAGGGTCAGCAGTTGGTTGGTGGGTCTCCCCGCCAACCTTGTAATGTAGTGGTCGGACCACCACAGCGGTGGCGGTCTGACTACCACCGCAAGTTTGGCTGTCTTGTGACCGTCAGACTCATAATTAGGCCCATCACCACCCAGTCCCCGCACACCGTGGCCAAGCGCCAGTCCATACACACTGCCACCCAAGTGCAAGTCCATGCACACCACCAGGCAAGGGCCAGTCCACACACACCACCAGCCAAGCACTAGTCTGCACACACTGCCAGGCAAATGCCAGTACATACACAGCCAACCAAAGATCAGTAATTGAAGACTATCAGCCAAACACCCGTTCAAAAACACACTGAAACGTTCCCTGGTGTCTACTGGTTTTCTCACACACTCCCCCCTTTGGGGGCAGATGAGCCTAAAAATATGACTGATCAGCCCCCAGAGAGGGCAGAAAATGGCCACAATATTGCCCCAATAAAAGGGAGCGAACCTTGCCCAAGGGGCAGCTCCCCTACAAATAAATATTCAAATCCCTGGTGTCTAGTGGCCAATCTGTCCTCTGTGGGCAGGAAACGGTCAAAAGCATACTTTTACTAAAGGCCCCATGGAGCGACCCCCAAACATATGAAAAAGAAAATCACTGGTGTGTAGTTGGCTTCCGCAAACCCTCCCCCCCTCCCCCCCCCCCTGGGAAGGAACATAGGGCTAAAGTTAGCCAATCTGCCCAGGGGGTAGAATTTACAAAAATACACCTCCAAGAGGAGTGACCCTTGCCCGAGGTGCTGCTCCCTGCTAATTATCAAATAAAGTCCCTGGAGTCTAGTCGGTTTAGACCATCCCATGGGGCAGATCGGCCAAGAAAATAGCCAATCTAGGCCCTGTGGGGCGCTGAAACACAGAACAAAAATGTGTTGCTCTCCAAAGGAGCAACCCTTGCCCAAGGGGCCACTCCCTCCAAATTCATCTTATAAAATCTCTTTGTCCTGGTGGGTTTTGACCTGCCCCCTACCCGGGGGTCAGATCAGCCATAAAAAAGCCTATCTATCCTCTAGGGGGTGCAGAAATACAGAAAACACATTTTGCTTCCCAAAGGAGTGATCCTTGTCCAAGGGTTCATGCTATCTTAATTCATCTTATAAAGTCCCTGGAGCCCATTGGGTTTAGACTCCCCAAAGGGGTAGATCAGTCAGAAAAATGGCCGATCTGGACCCCATGGGGGGCTGAAACATAGAAAACACATGTAGCTCCCCAAAGGAGTGACCCTTACCCAAGGAGTCGCTCCCTCCAAATTTAGCTTAAAAAATTCCTGGAGCCTAGTGGTTTTTGACCTCCCGGGGACAGATCGTTTAAAAAAGGGCAAATCTAGCCCCCAGAGGAGCCAAAACATGGATATATTATGGTTCCAGTGAGAGGCCTTTGCCTAAGAGATCGCCACTCTAAAATACGAAATAAAACATCCCTGGTGGTCTAGTCGATGGATTCCTTCTCCATGATCACGGACCTCACCCGTGTTCGTGGAGCAGGAATCCATTCCAAACAGATTTGGCGAATGGAAAAACTCCTTCCTTTCCCACTGTGTCTGTTTCCTGCAAAAGTAACCACCCCCCAGGGAAGGACTTACCCAAGCGTCCTCTCTCCTCCACGCGCTAGAAGCAAATTGCTTCCAGCGTGTCCGTGGCACCATCTGATGACTAAGTATAGGTGGTAAACTCCGCTCCACCAGCAGAGTTTGAGGAGTTTAGCAACTCTGAGCTCTGCCTGCACCATGGAGTTCGGCAAAAACTCCTCCTACTGCCCCGTAACAGATTTTCCCACGTCCAACGAATGCTAATGTGTAGGGGACCTATAATTGGTGACATGGCAGCCAGTTGCAGTGCGCCGGAAGGAATTAGGAAGTGCTGATTGGCTGTGGCCTCTGTCCGAGCTGTCCTTCAATAGTCAGGGGTTTGATGCCCATTTTTAGGGTTGAAACTGCGTCGCATGCGCTTGCGCATGCGTTTCATTAGCGAGACGCTTTAGGAATTAAAAAGGGCTCGAAGCCCCGGCCACGTCACGTCAGTGTCTTTTATTGGTTTGTGGGCTTGCCTGTTAGAATCTGCTTGATTTCATTAGTGGAAGGCACGCATACGTCATGCCTTTTCTGATGGCTAGCCCTCCTCGAGCGCATCGACCAAGTACAGAAAACATACGAGGCTCGCTGTTTTCCATCTGGTTCGTGGACTACTTTTTCTCTAGTTTCTCAGCGTGGTCTCGCTTGGCAGAAGTCGAGCACTTTGCAAGCAAGAGCCCTTGATATGGTTGGACAAAAAAAGAGATAGCCACTTCCAAAGCTTCACTATACAAATGAAAATCCTGTGTGGCCATGACAGTCAATCACACGTCACACATGGCATGTGAAGAGTGTCTCAACTCAACTCTGAGGGGCACAGGGCTTTCTTCCTCTTGGTTCCAGTAAATTGCAGAGCCAGCATAGGGGTTTAAATTAATTTAACAGCGATTGTGAATCCTGCGCTTTATACTGCACGTGCAGTAGTCCACTTCAGGGCTTTTCCTCACAAATACACTTTGAATCCTTGGTTTTGCCGATAAATGAACACCATGAACCGTCAATGAGAAACTGTCGAGAGAGCACTTCTCCTTTTACAGACTCTGTGAAGTCATTCATTCACTTTATATTGTCAGGCCGCTCTCAGGACTTCACACAAATATCTTGGGGCCAGGGCTTTGCCACAGACACTGTGTGGTAGGGCTCTCATCTGACACAGACTCTGGACTCTTTAGTCCACAACTGTGCCTCAAAGGGACTTCAAAACCAGGGCTTCGCCTCACGCAGACACTGAGTAAACTCAGGGTTTCAACTCAAAAGCACTGTGGGCTCATGCCTTCACTCGCCACACAGAAAACGGGCCAAGTGCCTCCCCAGAGACAGACAGTTAGGGCCACTGGCACCTCTTCAGACAGACCGTGTGTGCCAACAGCATCTAATCGGACAGACAGTGGAGGTTTGGGTTTCATCTCACAGAAACACTGAGGCCAAGAGCTCTCGGTGAAAAATCACTGCCAGTAATGGGAATATTGTGGTCGCACTTTTTGTTGTGATAACATATGTGTGGGTAGCTCGAGGTGTGGTCTCGAACCTTCATTCCTGTGAGAGCATGCCTGTCATGATGTCACCGTCATAGCAAGGAATGCACCTTAACCAAAGAAATGAAGTTGCGCACGGAAACATAGAAAACAGGAAAGGAAGGGGGCATTTTTCCAGGTATAAAGTTTTGCAATGTTTAATTCAGACGCACACAAATTACTAATTCTATTTCAGGGAATCAGTGGGCTAAAAGCATTTAAAAGGCAGCTGAACTCCTAACACGTCCAGGGCAATTATCGCCACATATGAGCCATGGCTGCCGGGATGCGCAGAATCCAGCTATATGAGCCACATTTGTTTTTAATATTTTAACTAATGACTAATAAACCACCAAGTTTAGGTCGCTTGGCAAACGCTGATTAAACTTCACAACTCTGTTATTCGATACAAAATCATACAAAAAACTGCAGTGGGAGTCTGTGTTTCCTTCGTGAAAGTGTACATCAAGAGCAGTTTTGCCCATCTTCGAGGGTTCTCATCCATTTTTAGGGTCGAGCCTGCGTGGCATGCGCATGCGCATGCGTTTCACTAGCAAGACGCGTTAGGAATTAAAAAGGGCTCGGCGCCCGTCCACGTCAAGTCACTGTCTTTTATCGGTTCCTGGGCTTGCCTGTTAGAATCTGCTTGATTTCATTAGTGGAAGGCACATACACATCATGCCTTTTCTGGTGGTTAGCCCTCCTTGCGCATCGACCAAGTACTGAAAACATACGAGGCTCGCTGTTTTCCGTCCGGTTCGTGGACTACTTTTTCTCTATTTTTGCAGCGCGATCTCACTTGGCAGAAGTCGAGCGCTTTGCATAATATCGACCCTGTTGCACAGTTAACCTCTTCGTTGCGGGCGTCGGCCACTGGCCGACGCCCACACACCCTCCCTGGTGCGGGTCACGACCAGTGGCCGACACCAGAAAGGGTATCAATAAATCCTCGGGTGCGTCGCACCCGAGGATTTATTTTTTTTTTTAAAAACCCCACGGGAGACACGGAATCTTCCGTGTCTTCCCCCGCCCCCCCACCCGCCCCTTTGTGACGTCAGCGCACCTCGCGGCGCGCTGACGTTGCAAAGGTGTTTTCCCCATCAAAGCAGGAAGCAGCCTTGCAAAGCTGCGATTGGGGGCCAGAAACAGTTTGAGAAGGCCTCGTAAGAAAGGGGAGAGTCTCGCCTTTCTTACGAGGCCTTCTCAAAGTGTTTCCTGGCCCCCGATCGCAGCACAGCTGCGATCGGGGGCCAGGAAACACCACTAGACGCCAGGGATTTCACTTTGGGGGGGCGGCCCCCTCGGAAAACGGGCCGCCCCCCCCGGGGGCATAATTAATTTAAAAAAAAAAGGTAGGTGCCCCCTGGGTGGGGGGCGCAATCGCGCCCCCCCCCCCCCAGGGGATTGTTTTTAAAAAAAAAAAAAAAAAAAAAAAATGACAGGGGGTCGCCCGTGGGCAGGATGACCCCCTGTGGGGACAATTTTTTTTTTAGATGTTGTAGGGTTTCCCTGGGGGCCATTTTGGCCCCCAAGGAAACCATACAACAACTAAAAAAAATAGATCTATATATAGATCTATATTTATATATCTATGTAGATAGATATATCTATGTACATGGATATATCTATAGATATATCTATGTACATAGATATATATATATATATAGAGGTAGATCTATATATACCAAAGAGATTTATAAAGTGTGCTACTCACCTGTGAGGGTCTCAAGGCGCTTGGGGGGGGCGGGGGGAGGGAAAGGGGCTGGGAGGTTCACTGTTCGAAAAGCCAGGTTTTGAGGCCCTTCCTGAAAAGAAGTAGGTTTTGGGTCTTGCGAAGGTGGGTTGTGAGGGCGTTCCAGGTTTTGGGTGCAAGGTAGGAGAAGGATCTGCCCCCGGTGGTGGTGTGTTTGATGCGGGGGACAGAGGCGAGAGAGAGGTCAGCTGAGCGGACGTTTCGTGTGGGGGTGTGGAAGGTGACTCTCGTTGAGGTAGGCAGGGCCTGTGTTGTGGAGTGATTTGTGTGCGAGGATGAGGATCTTGAAGGTGATCCTTTTGTCAATGGGGAGCCAGTGGAGGGATTTGAGGTGTGGAGAGATGTGTTTGTGTCGGCGGAGGTCGAGGATGAGTCGTGCTGCTGAGTTCTAGATGCGTGTAGTTTGCGCTTGAGTTTTAGAGTGGTGCCAGCGTAGAGGGCGTTTCCGTAATCAAGCCTGCTGCTGATGTGTGCGTGAGTGACAGTTTTTCTGGTCTCTGTGGGGATCCATTTGAATGTTTTTCAGTATACGGAGTGTGTTGAAGCATGAGGAGGTGAGAGCGTTGATTTGTTGGGTCATCGAGAGGGAGGAGTCTAGGATGATGCTGAGGTTGCGTGCGTGGTTGGCGGGGGTGGGTGCAGGGCCTAGCGTGGTGGGCCACCATGAGGGGTCCCAGGTGTTTTTGTGTGGGCCAAAGAGGATTATTTCGGTTTTGCTTGAGTTGAGTTTCAGGTGATTGGCTGTCATATATATATCACTTTTGTCAATATGTGTGTGGTTTCCCTGGGGGGAAAAGGGTCCGACTTGTCTAGTGGCAGTTTTAGTGCCATAAAGAAGCGCAGAAGGTTTATATGCCTACTGCAAAGAGCAAATCTGTATTTTATGTAAATAGCTGAGTACATTAGCAAAGTCTATGGAGAGATGAAGGGCACTTTTGCTGGGTGGTAATGAGGGAATCCGAGGAGGAGGGAGTGGGAGCACCAATAATGATTGTTGGACTGGGCGCAGGAGGTGCTAAAGACTGTGACGAATGGTATGTGACAAGGTGTTTTTTGAGTGTCTTGAAAGTACGTGCTGATTGAGGGAAGAAGCGCAGGTAAGGTGGCCTCTACTGTTGGCCATATAGAGAAACACACTAAACCCAAACATTTCTGGAAACTAGACATTCGGGGGAGTCCACAGAGGTGTGACTTGTGTGGCTTCCCCAAAGTTTTCTTACCCAGAATACCCTGCAAAGCTGAAATGTTGAAAAAAAACTCAATTTTTCTCGCATTTCTGTCACACAAACTACAGGAATATGCTGGGATCCACAATATTCCTACCACCCAGTGACTCCTCACCTGTCCTGATAAAAACACTACCCCACTTGAGTGCCTACACCTAGTGTCTGTGTCAGGAATGGATCACCCCAGGGTCAACAGCTGCCTCACGTAAGGACCAACATTGACCGTTGTGTGATCTATTCCTGTTGCAGGCACCAGGCCTAACCACACAAGTGAGGTATCATTTTTATCGGGAGGCTTGGGGGAACGCTGGGTGGAAGGAAATTTGTGGCTCTTCTCAGATTCCAGAACTTTCTGTCACCGAAATGTGAGGAAAACTTGTTTTTTTAGCCACTTTTTGAGGTTTGCAAAGGATTCTGGGTAACAGAACCTGGTCCGAGCCCCGCAAGTCACCCCTCCTTGGATTCCCCTAGGTCTCTAGTTTTTAGAAATGCACAGGTTTGGTAGGTTTCCCTAGGTGCCGGCTGAGCTAGAGGCCAAAATCTACAGGTAGGCACTTTGCAAAAAACAGCTCTGTTTTCTGTGATGTGTCCACGTTGTGTTTTGGGGCATTTCCTGTCGCGGGCGCTAGGCCTAACCACACAAGTGAGGTATCATTTTTATCGGGAGACTTGGGGGGACGCTGGGTGGAAGGAAATTTGAGGCTCCTCTCCGATTCCAGAACTTTCTGTCACCGAAATGTGAGGAAAACTTGTTTTTTTAGCCACTTTTTGAGGTTTGCAAAGGATTCTGGGTAACAGAACCTGGTCAGAGCCCCGCGAGTCACCCCATCTTGGATTCCCCTAGGTCTCTAGTTTTCAAAAATGTACAGGTTTGGTAGGTTTCCCTAGGTGCCGGCTGAGCTAGAGGCCAAAATCTACAGGTAGGCACTTTGCAAAAAACAGCTCTGTTTTCTGTGATGTGTCCACGTTGTGTTTTGGGGCATTTCCTGTCGCGGGCGCTAGGCCTACCCACACAAGTGAGGTATCATTTTTATCGGGAGACTTGGGGGGACGCTGGGTGGAAGGAAATTTGAGGCTCCTCTCAGATTCCAGAACTTTCTGTCACCGAAATGTGAGGAAAACTTGTTTTTTTAGCCACTTTTTGAGGTTTGCAAAGGATTCTGGGTAACAGAACCTGGTCAGAGCCCCGCGAGTCACCCCATCTTGGATTCCCCCAGGTCTCTAGTTTTCAAACATATACAGGTTTGGTAGGTTTCCCTAGGTGCCGGCTGAGCTAGAGGCCAAAATCTACAGGTAGGCACTTTGCAAAAAACAGCTCTCTTTTCTGTGATGTGTCCACGTTGTGTTTTGGGGCATTTCCTGTCGCGGGCGCTAGGCCTACCCACACAAGTGAGGTATCATTTTTATCGGGAGACTTGGGGGGACGCTGGGTGGAAGGAAATTTGAGGCTCCTCTCCGATTCCAGAACTTTCTGTCACCGAAATGTGAGGAAAACTTGTTTTTTTAGCCACTTTTTGAGGTTTGCAAAGGATTCTGGGTAACAGAACCTGGTCAGAGCCCCGCGAGTCACCCCATCTTGGATTCCCCTAGGTCTCTAGTTTTCAAAAATGTACAGGTTTGGTAGGTTTCCCTAGGTGCCGGCTGAGCTAGAGGCCAAAATCTACAGGTAGGCACTTTGCAAAAAACAGCTCTGTTTTCTGTGATGTGTCCACGTTGTGTTTTGGGGCATTTCCTGTCGCGGGCGCTAGGCCTACCCACACAAGTGAGGTATCATTTTTATCGGGAGACTTGGGGGGACGCTGGGTGGAAGGAAATTCGAGGCTCCTCTCAGATTCCAGAACTTTCTGTCACCGAAATGTGAGGAAAACTTGTTTTTTTAGCCACTTTTTGAGGTTTGCAAAGGATTCTGGGTAACAGAACCTGGTCAGAACCCCGCGAGTCACCCCATCTTGGATTCCCCTAGGTCTCTAGTTTTCATAAATGTACAGGTTTGGTAGGTTTCCCTAGGTGCCGGCTGAGCTAGAGGCCAAAATCTACAGGTAGGCACTTTGCAAAAAACAGCTCTGTTTTCTGTGATGTGTCCACGTTGTGTTTTGGGGCATTTCCTGTCGCGGGCGCTAGGCCTACCCACACAAGTGAGGTATCATTTTTATCGGGAGACTTGGGGGGACGCTGGGTGGAAGGAAATTTGAGGCTCCTCTCAGATTCCAGAACTTTCTGTCACCGAAATGTGAGGAAAACTTGTTTTTTTAGCCACTTTTTGAGGTTTGCAAAGGATTCTGGGTAACAGAACCTGGTCAGAGCCCCGCGAGTCACCCCATCTTGGATTCCCCTAGGTCTCTAGTTTTCAAAAATGTACAGGTTTGGTAGGTTTCCCTATGTGCCGGCTGAGCTAGAGGCCATAATCTACAGGTAGGCACTTTGCAAAAAAACAGCTCTGTATTTTGTGAAAAAATGGGATGTGTCCACGTTGTGTTTTGGGGCATTTCCTGTCGCGGGCGCTAGGCCTACCCACACAAGTGAGGTATCATTTTTATCGGGAGACTTGGGGGAACATAGAATAGCAAAACAAGTGTTATTGACCCTTATCTTTCTCTACATTTTTTCCTTCCAAATATAAGAGAGTGTGTAAAAAAGACGTCTATTTGAGAAATGCCCTGCAATTCACATGCTAGTATGGGCACCTCAGAATTCAAAGATGTGCAAATAACCACTGCTCCTCAAAACCTTATCTTGATCCCATTTTGGAAATGCAAAGGTTTTCTTGATACCTCTTTTTCACTCCTCATATTTCAGCAAATGAATTGCTGTATACCCAGTATAGAATGAAAACCAACTGCAGGGTGCACCTCATTTATTGGCTCTGGGTACCTAGGGTTCTTGATGAACCTATAAGCCCTTTATATCCCGCAACCAGAAGAGTCCAGCAGACAAAACGGTATATTGCTTTCAGAAATCTGACATCGCAGGAAAAAGTTACAGAGTAAAACATAAAGAAAAATGGCTGTTGTTTTCAGCTCAATTTCAATATTTTTTTATTTCAGCTGTTATTTTCTGTAGGAAAACCTTGTAGGATCTACACAAATGACCCCTTGCTGAATTCAGAATTTTGTCTAGTTTTCAGAAATGTTTAGCTTTCCGGGATCCAGCATTGGTTTCACACCCATTCCTGTCACTAACTGGAAGGAGGTTGAAAGCACCAAAAATAGTAAAAATGGGGTATGTCCCAGTAAAATGCCAAATTTGTGTTGGAAAATGTGGTTTTCTGATTCAAGTCTGCCCGTTCCTGAAAGGTGGGAAGATAGTGATTTCAGCACCAGAAACCCTTTGTTGATGGCATTTTCAGGGAAAAAACCACAAGCCTTCTTCGGCGGCCCTTTTTTCCCATTTTTTTGGAAAAAACTAAATTTTCACTGTATTTTGGCTATTTTCTTGGTCTCCTCCAGGGTAAACCACAAACTCTGGGTACCATTAGAATCCCTAGGATGTTGGAAAAAAAGGACGCAAATTTGGCGTGGTTAGCTTATGTGGACCAAAAGTTATGAAGCCCTAAGCGCGAACTACCCCAAATAGCCAAAAAAGGGCTCAGCACTGGGGGGGAAAAGGCCCAGCAGCTAAGGGGTTAATTGCACTTTTTCTGGTTAAGTACATGGTTTATGTGACAAGAGAAGTCCGATTAGGAGTTACAATGCTATTAGCTCTAACACAAGCAAACGCGAGACCCGTTGCATTACAAATGCTTGTTAGTAGCTTGTCCTCGGTTGGCTTACATTTGGAGATGGCATGTCTCTCTGCCTGCAGGGACTGACAAACCGTAATTTGAACTTGAAGAAGGGCAGAAGGGGACACAAGAAGTTCGTGAAAGTAGTCTGTGTGTTCCAAAAAAGCTAAAATTGAAAAAGTAAGGCGTCTTTCTGCAGGGAGAAAGGGCGCCTGTTTACTAAACATGTGCTTGAAGGCCTTAGAGCGCCAATTAATGACCCACAGGGACCAATTTTCACTCGCAGTAATGATAATAGTTACCTCAACAATTTGGAAGCACACAGTATTTGGCTCAGCATGCAGGTTTGTTGCGTAATCTCTATTCAGTGCTATTTTTTTTGTTTCTACCTTAGTTAAAAAGATAAACTGAAAGCAAGTGTGTTGTTCATTTGCAGCCTTTCGAGGATTTGTGTTTTAAAGCAGCAGGCACACCGGAATTCATCAAATGCGCTTCAAATCTAAACCTCAGTTTGTAATTTGCTGTATTTCGATCATGTTTTTTTCTTCTCTGACGTTTTATTCAGTAGCATGTGTTATCTTTTCAAAATCTCCGATTATATGTGTTCTAGCGCAGAGGTATAATTCCTCTCCTCCAGCCTACTCTTTAATTCCCTTTCCAGCAAGAAATACGATCACAGAAAGCACTTTTAATGCCAGGAAATGCTGGGTATTTGTAACTTGCCATGATTGCATTACAGCAGACAAGCTGTTGAATTGTTCATGATAATGCATAGTGCAGCGTTCAGATGCCAAGTTTTGATAGAAGCAGAAATCTCAGCCAACAACCAGCTAGACCCGATAAGCAACAAGGACCCAAGGCACTTTAACTGCACCCAAATAGCAAGCACTCATACACTCTCCACTTAGGCTGCTTTCCGGTAAACTGCGCAGTGAGACTGGCCACCTTGGTCTTGTTAGTTTCCTGTGCAATACTACTATACCAGTATTGAAGAAGAACTTTGTAATGGGCCCGCATTGTGGTTTTACTACAAGCCTTGAAATGTGTGAAAAGAAAAAGCTGTGCCGACTCCAATTTGATACAACACGAATCGCGTTAGTTACTCTCCCACAGTGCGATCTTCCGCGTGAGAATTACAATTTAAATCATCCATAAAATAGGCATTGCTGTTCGTTCATGAGTGTGATATTTTGAAAGCGCCCATTAATATATTACCGGAACCGTGTACATAATAAGGACATTACAGAGCATAATGGGGTTTCTGGCACAATATGTGAATTTCAGTTCAATCAGACTGAATGGAAGACATGAATAACACTGTGCTGTTTCTCTGTGACATGCTTTATTATCAGAATATTCCTCTTTTGTCTGTTCACATTTTATTGCTAGTAATAAGCATGTATACCTATCTCGGTCTCACAAAATGTATAGAGTGTGCAGAACTCCGCAGAATTGCACTGAGTTTTTATGCAGCTCTGGGGAATTCCGTGAAGTGAAACTCAGAGCGTTCCGCCCACCCCTACTGATTACATCGAAGCATTGTGTGCATGTTTACATCATCAGATCCCTGAGGGTGGGGTCCGGGTGGTAGTAAAAGCATTTCTGCTGCCATCCCTGGTGGGGCCCTGTAGATGGGTAGCCCCTTGGGAGGGATGAGGATGGCATTGTGCGGTCTTCAGCACTCGTCCACATGGCTGAGGATTGCACTGTGCTGTCCTCAGCTCGTAAGAGGTTAAAATAACATTTATCATAATAATTGTTGTGATTTGCAAATTGGCATTTTAAAATTATAACATTCATTTTGAAACCTAAATATTTTGAATGAATTTTAATTTGATATTCAATGTATATATTAATGGTATTTGGTGTCAAATATTTGTAATTTTTTTTAAAATAATTAATTTATTAAAATGATTTACAAAATAAAACATGGAAAATTATTGTAGTAAAGTAATTAGAAATTATTTTTGTGTAGAAGTTATAAAAGATAACATTTTCTGGAGAAAAGTTTTTTGATTAAAATTTCTTAATAACAGAGAAAACTAATATGGATTTTGTTTTAAAATTATAATTTAATTTTCAAGTCATATTTTTAAATTAAAAATTGGTTTGAATTATGTCTTTAATCTGTGATCTGTGATATGATTTTGGATTATGATTTTAAATCTGTTTTTATGTATAATGCTTAGGGAGATGAGTTTTTAATATTTATTTCAATTATTATTTTTAATAAAAATGTTTTCATATTTTGATGTTTAAATATATACATATATATTGGTCTGCAGTTTTCGATAGTGTGTTTTAGATTACATATTATTGTATTTTATAGTTAAGAAACAGTGTGTAAGTATGGAGTATTGATTCTGTGTATAATATTTTTATTTGCATTTGTGTCTCTAACCTGTTTTAGATTTAGAGATATATAGTACATTTTAGGTCTTTGGGGTCCAGCATCTTCTTCAACTAGCCTTAGATTCGAGTAAATGTCATACCATTAGAGTCAGAACACCTTCCTTCAATATTGTAATTGTATTTATATAGTGCTTACTACCCCAGAGAAAGTATTGAAGCGCTTTTCAGCAAGTAGCATGCTGTTCTGGAACCCAAAAGGATTGGTGGTGGATTAGTATAGGGAAAAATGAGTTAATTTGAGTGATGGATGTAAGAGGCTGGCCGGGTTTGTAGTGGGTACCTATGGTACCGACACCTTATACCAGGTGCAGTTATTGCATATTAGTCTAGTGTATGCAGTGTCTAGAAGCCAGGCTCTCTAGAGGTAGCTGTGGATGAGCAGCCAAGGCTTATCTAGGAGCCATGCAAAGCTCATGCAATACCACTGTAGTCACACAGTACTCACACACATGAAAGAAAATACTCAGTGTTACAAAATAAAGGTACTTTATTTTGGTAACACAAATACCAAAAACACCATAGAGACTATGGGCCTGATTCTAACTTTGGAGGATGGTGTTAAACCGTCCCAAAAGTGGCGGATATACCACCTACCGTATTACGAGTTCCATAGGATATAATGGACTCGTAATACGGTAGGTGGTATATCCGCCACTTTTGGGACGGTTTAACACCGTCCTCCAAAGTTAGAATCAGGCCCTATATTTCCTTAGGAGGTAAGTAATACACACAATATGTACACTAGTATGAAGAAACAGGTGTAAAAACAGCTAGAAAACAGTGCAATTAGTGAGAATTACAATAGTTAGAAATGGTCCTGGGGGACCACAAACCATATACTAAGAAAGTGGAATGCAAAAGTCTGTCTCCCACCTAGGCAAGTAGAGTGTGAAGAGGGGAGCTGTGAGTACTAAAACCCCCCAAAGGTAAGTACTAGAACCCACCCCAGTGTCCAGGAAAGCATAGTAAATCACAGTAACTTTCCCAGAACACACACAATCAATCAATCAATCAAAAACATTTATAAAGCGTGCTACTCACCCGTGAGGGTCCCAAGGCGCTTGGGGTGGGGAGGTGGGGCAGGAGGGTCACTGTTCGAACAACCATGTTTTGAGGTTCTTTCTGAAGAGCAGGAGGTCTTTGGTTTTGCAGAGGTTGGTGGGGAGGAAGTTCCAGGTTTTGGGGGCGAGGTAGGAGAAGGACCTGCCTCCTGTGGTGGTGCGTTGGATGCAGGGGACTGTGTCTAGGGCGAGGTTGGCTGATCGGAGGTTGCGGGTGGGAGTGTGAAAGTTCACTCTTTCATTGAGGTATGTCGGGCCGGTGTTGTGGAGGGATTTGTGTGGCGGATGAGGATCTTGAATGTGATTCTCTTGTTTATGGGAGCCAGTGAAGGGTTTTGAGGTGTGGTGAGATTCGTTCGTGGCGGGGGAGGCCAAGGACAAGGCGTGCGGCTGTGTTCTGGATTCTTTGGAGTTTGCGTGTGAGTTTGAGTGTGGTGCCGGCGTAGAGGGCGTTACCGTAGTCTAGTCTGCTGCTGATGAGTGCATGGGTGACTGTCTTCCTGGTCTCTGGGGGAATCCATTTGAAGGATTTTTTTAGAGTGCAGAGCGTGAGGAAGCAGGAGGAGGTAAGAGCATTGATTTGCTGTGTCATGGAGAGGGAGGGGTCCAGGATGATGCCAAGGTTGCGTGCGTGGTTTGCGGCGGTGGGTGTGGGTCCTAGGGTGGTGGGCCACCAGGAGTCGTCCCATATGGTTTTGTTGGGGCCGAAGATGATCTTTGTTTTGTTGGAGTTAAGCTTGAGTTGGTTAGTTGCCATCCAGTTGGCGGTGTCGAGGAGAGCTGCGTGTAGGTTGGTATTGGCGGTGGTGGGGTTGCGGGTGAGGGAGAGGATGAGTTGGGTGTCATCTGCGTAGGAGAGGATAGTGATTCCGTGTGATCGGAGGATGTTGGCTAGGGGGATCATGTAAATGTTGAAGAGTGTGGGGCTAAGAGAGGACCCTTGGGGGACTCCACAGATGATCTTGGTGGTGGTGGAGTGGAAAGGTGGGAGGCGGACTCTCTGGGTCCGGTTAGTGAGGAAGGAGGTGAGCCAGTCTAAGGCTTTGTGGCGAATTCCTATGTTGTGGAGGCGTGTGTGGTGGCAGACAGTGTCAAAGGCTGCGGAGAGGTCTAGGAGGATGAGTGCGACGGTCTCGCCTTTGGTGGTTTCCGTGCTGTGGTTCATGCGGAACCCGGATTGTGAGGGGTCAAGAGTGTTGTTTTCTTCGAGGTAGTGGGATAGGCGACCTTGGCGGGGAATGGGAGGAGGGAGATGGGGCGATAGTTGGAAAGGATCTCTGGGTCAGCTTTGTTTTTTAGGAGAGTGGTGATTTCCGTGTGCTTCCAGAGGTCTGGGTAGGTGGCGGAGTCGAAGGAGGAGTTGATTATGTTGCGGAGTATGGGGGCGATGGTTGGGCTGACTTTGTTGTAGATGCGATGTGGGCAGGGGTCAGAGGGGGCTCCGGAGCAGATGGAGTTCATGTTTTTTTCCGTTTCTACATGTGTGGTGGGGGCCCAGGTGGTGAGTGTGGTGGGGGGGATCATGAGTGGGGACAAAGGGAACGGAGTGGCAACAAAGGGAACGGAACGGTGAGGTGGAGGGAGGAGGCGGGAGGTGCAGCAGGCGACGCAGCGGCTGGGGAAGCTGGAGTGGAGACAAAGGGAACAGAACGGTGAGGTGGAGGGGGAAGGCAGGAGGGGACGCAGTGATGGGGAAGCTGGAGTGGAGACAAAGGGAACGGAGTGGCAACAAAGGGAACGGAACGGTGAGGTGGAGGGGGGAGGCGGGAGGGGCAGCAGGGGCAGCAGGGGACGCAACGGCTGGGGAAGCTGGAGTGGAGACAAAGGGAACAGAACGGTGAGGTGGGGGGGAGGCAGGAGGGGCCGCAGGGGACACAGCTCTGGGGAAGCTGGAGTGTAGACAAAGGGAATGGAGTGGCGACAAAGGGAACGGAATGGTGAGGTGGAGGGGGGAGGCGGGAGGGGCCGCAGGGGATGCAGCGGCTGGGGAAGCTGGAGTGGAGACAAAGGGAACAGAACGGTGAGGTGGGGGGGAGGCGGGAGGGGCTGCAGGGGACACAGGGCTGGGGAAGCTGGAGTGGAGACAAAGGGAATGGAGTGGCGACAAAGGGAACGGAATGGTGAGGTGGAGGGGGGAGGCGGGAGGGGCCGCAGGGGATGCAGCGGCTGGGGAAGCTGGAGTGGAGACAAAGGGAACGGAACGGTGAGGTGGAGGGGGGAGGAGGGAGGGGGTGCAGCGGCTGGGGAAGCTGGAGTGGAGACAAAGGGAACGGAATGGTGAGGAGGTGGTGCTGGGCGGCGGAGCGGGGAGCTACAAAAAGAAGGATTATGCAAGAATCAGAAGAGACTGCAAGACACCAACAGTGGATTCCTGGACCTGAGGAACTGTGGAAGAAGGGGACCGAGTCCAAGAAGCACAGGAGAGTCCAGGGAGAACAGGAGCCCCTGCTAATCCGGATGAAGTGGCAAAAGAAGAACCACCAGTGAAAAAGAACAGTCAGTATTGCACCCAAGAAGATGGAGTCAGGTTCCTGGTAGGTGCAAGTAATGTCCCACGCCAGATGGAGGATTGCAGCCTGGTTTGCGTCACTGGAGAGCGCCAACAAGCCTTGGCACACGCAAAGCTCGCTGTTAGCAGAAAATGGCACTAAGGCCTAGGTGGATCGACCCAAAAGGGAAAGTCAGAGGGGGCTCTAAGCAACTTGGAGAGCCCACAGAAGAGCAGGCAACACATACAGGAGTCCCACAGCACGGGGACAAGGAAGGTGCAAAAGAGGCTCATGCAGCACGACAACAAAGGCTCCGACTCCGCCGGAGAACCACTCAGGAATCTGTGTGTCACAGGATAGGGTACTGGGGGCCTGAGCTATAAGATGCATGAAGAACTTTGTGGAAGGATGCCAACAAGCCTTGGCAGCTGCAAAACATGCAGTGTATGGGGGTATTGTCTTACATGGGGAGGCAAGCTCTTACCTCCACCAAAGTTGGACGTGAGGACCATCAGGACCACTTTGGTCCACCACCTGTGATGCAGGATCCACTCAGCCCAGCAGGAGAGGGGATCTAAGCAGCCGGTCGTCATTGCAGTCAGTGCCTGCTGAAGCAGAGGAGTGACTCCTTCACCTCAAGGGAGATTGCTTTGCTCTTCTGGTGCAGGATGAAAACGGGCTGTCCTCAGAAGATGCACGACCGGCAAACAGTTGCAGTTGCTGGCAGGAGCTGAAGATACAATGTTGCAGAAGGCGTCTTGCTTCGTCTTGCTTCTTTGTTGCATTTTGTAGAGTTCCTGGAGGGTCCAAATGCAGTTTTTTCAGTGAGAAGTCAACGTGGAGGATGCAGAGGATTCCTGCTGGAGTCTTGTAATCCGAATCTGAAGAACCACCCAAAGGAGAGACCCTAAATAGCCCTGAAAGTGGGATTGGTCACCTTACCAGGTAAGCACCTCTCAGGGGAGGCCTCTGAAGTCACCTGCTGGCACTGGCTATTCAGATGCTCCCAGAGTTCCCTACCAACTTGGAATCCAAGACGGCAAAATCCAGAGACCCTCTGGAGGAGCTCTGAGCACCACCCAGGGGTGGTGATGGACAGGGAAGTGGTCACTCCCCTTTCCTTTGTCCAGTTTTGCGCCAGAGCAGGGACTGGGGGTCCCTGAACTGGTTTAGACTGGTTTATGCAAGGAGGGCACCAAATGTGCCTTTCAAAGCATTTTCAGTGGTTTGGGGAGGCTACCCCCCCAAGCCTGTAGCACCTATTTCCAAAGGGAGAGGGTGTGACACCCCTCTTCCAAAGGAAATCCTTTGTTTTGCCTTCCTGGGCTCGAGCTTTTCGAGCAACAGGAGGGCAGAAACATGTCTGTGAGGTGGCAGCAGCTGGGGCTGCCTGGGAAATCTCAGAAGGCTGCAATGGCAATACTAGGGGTCCTCTAAGGAGCCCCCAGAGTGCATGGAATCATACAACCAATGCTTGCAAAAGCCTTGGGGTATGATTCCAAAATGTTTGATACCAAACATGTTGGAATCATACCCCAAGTTCGGAGTTACCATTGAGTTACCATTAAGTAGCTGAACATAGGTAGTGGCCTATATCCAGTACACGTGTAAAATGGCGTCCCCGCACTCACAAAGCCCAGGAAAATGGTCCTGCAGGTCGTGGGGGCAACTTTGCTAGTGCAGGGGTGCCCTCACACACAGGTACTTCGCACCCTGCCCTCAGGCCTGGAGGGCCTGCTATAAGGGTGACTTATAATTGACTTGGTGCACTGTAAATGGCAGTGAAAGGGTTCTTGCACCTTCTCACGGAGGCTGCAATGGCAGTCCTGCTGAAGGCTTTTCATGAGCTCCCTATACGTGGTAAAATATATGCTGCAGCCCATAGGGATCACCTATAACCCCAATGCCCTGGGTACCTAGGTACCATAGAGTAGGGACTTATATGGGGGCACCAGTATGCCAACAGTGGGTGAAACACTGTGTTAACAGTAAGTAACAACCAAATTTAGAGGAGAGAGTGCATAATCACTAGGGTCGTGGTTAGCAGGATACCGGTGAACACAGTCAAGCACACTGACATCAGGCAGAAAATGGGGGTAACCGTACCAAGAAAGAGGGTACTTTCCTACAGTGGATATGTGAGTCTGTTCATTTGATTGAATAGAATAATGGAACGATGGAAGAGGGAAGAATCTCGAAAGTGTTAATTGGGAGTCCATAGTAGTAAGATGAGGTTTGGGATGAGTAAAAAAGAGAGATGGAGGAGGGAGGAGTCTGTACAAGGGGGTCAGGGAGATCAGAGTAATTAAAGGAGGGTTGGGATGAGTCAAAGGAGAGATACATGAGGAAAGAATATATAGTAGGGTTTTTGGGAGATCATAGTGATAAACAGGTTTGGGGTGAACCCGGAGGCATAGAGGAGGGAGATTCTTGGAAGGGTTATTTTGGTGATCATATTAGTAAAATGAGGTTTGGGATGATTCAGAGAGTGGAGGTAGAGGATAGAGCAAGAGAAATATAGGGTGTGACAGAGTAGTGCATTGGAGACAGTGATTTTTTTTTTTCTTGTACAGTACGAAGTAAGAAATAAATAGATACATGACTACATGGAAAGGGAATATATGTATAAGTAAGATAAGGGGCCCCATTATGAGCTTGGCAGATGAAAAACTCCTTCTGCCAAACTACCAACAGAGTGGCCGCCGCTCCCCGCCAGAGCTATTATGGGCTTCCTGCAAAGGTAAGGGGGCAGAAACCTAAGTTTGTGCCCACTGGCCTAGCGGGAAACAGGCTACAGCATTGTCTCTGGCTCGTAATCATGCCGAAGGCAATGCTGTCGCCTGCAGGGTACACCAACACCCTCACAGTGTTCACTGTCTGCAGTGAACATTGTGATGGTGCTGACCGGGGGGCCCCTGCACTGCCCATGCCAAGTGCTCTGGTGGATTAGGATTACCACTACTGCCTGATCTTGGATCCCGGCAGAGCTGAGGGTTCCCTGGCGGTCAGACCGCCAGGGTTGTAATATGGCGGTCGGACCCGCGAGTGTGGGGGTCTATAGACTGCTGCACTCATAACGAGGCCCAATATATTGAGATTTAAAGTTGTATTGTATAATTACAAACTTTAAAGTGTTGGAGTATTTGAAGGTAATTTATTCCTTTATTTCTTTTATAACTGAATGTTTTTTATCTTTTCCTTATTTCAATAGTGAAGTGCTTGTAGATAAATAGGATAATTTTTACTTATTGTAAATAAATAAGAACAGAGACTCACAACCATCTTATCAAACAACCTATATAGCAACATATATATATATAGTGACAGTCGCCACTAGGTATTTATAGTTAGGACCTGACTTGGGGGGTGATTCTAATCCTGGCGGGCGGCGGAGGCCGCCCGCCAGAATTCCGCCCCCATAATACCGCTCCGCGGTCAGAAGACCGCGGAGGGTTTTATGAGTTTTTCCCTGGGCTGGCGGGCGGTCTCCGAAAGACCGCCCGCCAACCCAGGGAAAAACTCCCTTCCCACGAGGATGCCGGCTCGTAATCGAGCCGGCGGAGTGGGAAGGTGCGACGGGTGCAGTAGCACCCGTCACGTATTTCAGTGTCTGCAAGGCAGACACTGAAATACCTTGCGGGGCCCTCTTACGGGGGCCCCTGCTGTGCCCATGCCATTGGCATGGACACGGCAGGGGCCCCCAGGGGCCCCGCGACCCCCCCCTACCGCCATCCTGTTCATGGCGGCTTTCCCGCCATGAACAGGATGGCGGTAGGGGGGGGTCAGAATCCCCCATGGCGGCGCAGCAAGCTGCGCCGCCATGGGGGATTCTGAGGGCAGCGGTAAACCGGCGGGAGACCGCCGGTTTACCCTTTCTGACCGCGGCCAAAGCGCCGCGGTCAGAATGCCCTGCGGGGCACCGCCGGCCTGTCGGCGGTGCTCCCGCCGACCCTCGCCCCGGCGGTCGAAGACCGCCGGGGTTAGAATCAGGGCCTTAGTTGCCTAAATCTTTGGCGTTTGTTGATAAATTGTCATGAAATGTTCCCAAATAATTATATGTTCACTTTGGCTGCTGTCCAGAAAGTTTTGGGGAGATCCATCAAGCAGGGGCTAAGAAAAAGAGGTGGTCTAAAACCTGTTTTCTTCATGTTCCCTATAGGGTTTCTGAACAGATCTACAGCCCAATTCCGATAAATAGTTTTTGAGGTATTCAAGAAAAAATTGTGCATTTAGGGATGTGAAGACTTCGCAAACTCTCTGGGAACCCTCCTGATCTTGTGCTGAGATCTGATTGGCTGCCAACACTTCATCTAGGAAGTGTTGGCAGCCATCCTTGGGCTCAGCTTCAGCTGAGTTCCTGAGTTGCCAGGGGTACAAGAAACAGATGGTTTATTGGATAAAACCACTATGTAAATCATTGGGCATTAGGGATTGCCATTCGGCTCTTAGAATCTGCAAAACAAGTACACATGTGATGGGGGTATGTGCAATGGCAAGGTTTTTAGAAGCCGTATGGTATGTTAGAGGTAAAAGTCCTTCTGGAAAAGCATAAACCCTATATATTTATAACGGTTACTTACTAGCATATATAAATAGTTATTGCTATTACCAGAAAGATTAAATTCTTATTGTTTGTTTGTATTAAGATTTATAATCATAGTTGCATCAGAACTTTTTTAAAGGTGATTAGCACTGTGTATTTTTTAGAAAAATATTCTTTTGATAATTTGCTTATTTTGGAATATGTTCATTGATAACTTGCCAATTTGCACTTTATGCACTCGAGGACATTCAATGGTGATTAGTACTGTGTATTTTATAATATTTTATAGACAATTTGATCTTTTTACACAGGCAATTTTATATTTTAATTTAGGATATGATTACAGTAGGGGTCTGATTGTGTTGATTTTTAAGATGCTTAATTTCTTTTGAAGAGTTATGAACTTTGTTAGTATGCTTTTATGGTATTATGGGCCTCATTACGACCCTAGCAGCCGGCGGTAACACCGCCAACAGGGTGGCAGTGTACCACCAGTGTATTATGACCGTGGCGCATTAGCCAAAGCCACACTGCCGGCCCCTCCACTATACCGTTGTTTCCGTCCACTGGCCCAGCGGAAAAGTCATAATAGGGAACCACAAATACCACCAGCACTGGCGGTATAGTGGCGCCCGCAGCTTCGGCAGTCTTTCTGTAAGACCGCCGAAGTTGTTATGACGGCCTATATGCCGAAATAAAGCTGGATTGAATTGATTCATGACCCTGTTTGTTTTTAAAGTAAAAAAAAATAAGCGTGGTCTCTTGCACTTGTTTTAATAAAGCCCCCGCTTGGGCCAGTTCCTGGGAGCATATAGAAAATAAAGGAGGGAAGCACACAGGGCCTCCCTCCTATGGCTTATTTATGACCAGGGGACCGCCATCTCCCTGGGCTTATATTTATTAGTATGCAGGGGCTGCTCAACCCCCCTCACCCTGGAGTCCACAAGCTCCCTAGGGCTAAATTGCTTGGGTATAGTAGGAGGGTCCAGTGGACCCCCATGCAGCCCTGAGGACCACCTTCTCTGCGGGGCTGAAAAACAATGATGAAGGGAGTCCGTTGCGGATCCCCAGCCACCTCCCCAGATGCAATTGATTGCAAATAAGGGGGTGCAATGTGCCCCCCACTGCCCTGGGGACCACCCTGCGGCTGAACTAAACTAATGAAAGGGGTCCATTGCGGACACCCAACCCCAGGGACCACCATTTCCCAGGGGCTGTTTAAGAATGGAGGCGGAGCATTCAGCCCCCCTCTTGGAGCCAATAATGGCCCTGGGGACTGCTACTCCCAGAGATGACTCCTGATCTGCCCTGGGGTGCCCAACCCCAGGACATAGCTGTTTGCTCCGATTTGGCAGGAGCTTTGACAGCCATACTGGCCACATTGCTCATTTTACAGAAATTAAACCTCAGCAGGAAGTACTTACAAATATAAATATAGCAGGTACTCCACTCATGGAAAGGACAAATGAGTCTAACTCCTGGACTTGGGAAAGGCCAAGCAAGTGTGTTTACGGTGTGATTCCATGTTGAAAAATTATCTGAAATTGTTTGTGGAGTTGAATGTATCTTTCATCTTTTGGAGCGCAATCAGACACTCGCACACCCACAATGACCCTGTCACACAAGGCATGGTGTTGGGTGGTTAGGGGGCTTGGGCAGACCCTGCAGCTAACTCCTGCCGCACACGGCCTTCAGCGTGGGGTTAGGTGGTTATAGGGGTTGGCTGGTCAGTGTACTGCTCTGCCTCCCGTGGCTCCACCCTGTAAGTAGAGCTCTTTCCATGGCTCCTCTGAACTCCTGACCCCTGTCAGGAGTTTGAGGCCCTCCTCCACCCGCAGGCTTCTGCCTGCGGCTCATCCCTGGTGTCTAGTGGGAGAGCTCTGCTTTCCTACTAGGCTACCTTCTGCCTCTTTCCTCCTTTTGCTTTGCTCTGCTCTCTGCTCTGCTTCACTACTGCCCCTTAGTGCTCCTTTTCCTCGTTTCTCTCTCACTCTGCTCTCTCTCTCTCTCTCACTTTCGTTCTTCCCCTCTCTAACTCCCCCACCGCTGCTGCCCCGTGGCCCTGCCCCCTTTTTCAGCTCCACCGCCTTTTTCGTGCAGTTTTTTGTCCCCCTCCCATCTCCCAGCTGTCCTCTCCCCCCCCCACCTCCCTACTTAATGGGGGCTGCTGCATGGCAGACTGAGCAATACCACTGACCTGGTCAGTGCACTGCTCTGCCTCCTGTGGCTCCACCCTGTAAGTAGAGCCCTTTCCCTGGCTCCTCTGAACTCCTGACCCCTGTCAGGAGATTGAGGTCATCCTCCACCCGCAGGCTTCTGCCTGCGCCTCATCCCTGGTGTCTAGTGGGAGAGCTCTGCTTTCCTACTAGGCTACTTTCTGCCTCTCTCCTCCTTTTGCTTTGCTTTGCTCTCTGCTCTGCTTCACTACTGTCCCTTATTGCTCCTTTTCCTCATTTCTCTCTCACTCTCCTCTCTCTCTCGCACTTTCGCTCCCCCCACTCTCTCCCCCGCCGCTGCTGCCATGTGGCCCCACCCCCTTTTTCAGCTCTGCCCCCTTTGTAATGCTGTTTTTCACCCCCTCCTGCCTCCCAGCTGTCCTTTCCTCCCCCCCACCTCCCTACTTAATGGTGGCCGCTGCAAGGCAAGCCTGTCTGTGCCCGTCTGCGCCTGGACCACGCCCAGCACCAGAACCCCTGGCTCCTGTCCCCCCCACCGCCACCACACACATCTTCACTACGACGCCGCCACCCTTTGCGCCCTCAACACTGGCCACTCTCCCGCCTGCCTTCAATCCTCACCGCAGACCCCCTGCTGACCATTTTCCTGCCAGGACTGCACCTTCACCAGCCTCCATGCCAACGACCCACCCACCAAGGCAGGACGCAACCATCTCATATGTATCCTCCTCAACACCCGCTCTGTCCACAAGCAAGCAGTAGAGTTATGGAATCTACTCGCCTCAGCCTCCCCAGATGTCGCCTTCCTGACCGAGACCTGGATGAACCCCTCCTCAGTGCTTGACATCGCCATAGCCATCCCAGGTGGCTACAAGATCACCCTCAGGGACTGCTCCAACAAACCAGGAGGGGGCATCATCATCATCCACAAGAACACCCTCAGCATCACGACCAACACCGAAGACGCCCTCAGCACCGCTGAACACCTACGCTTCCAAATCCACACTGACCCAAAAACCACCCTCCGATGGACCCTCGTCTACAGGCCCCCTGTCCCCTGGCCCCAGACAGCAGTTCAGCGACTCCATTACCGACATCATCAGCACGCAAGCTCTCGCATCCAAAGACTACATACTCCTCAGAGACTTAAACTTCCACCTCGAGAACACCAACAACAACAACACCGCCACCCTGCTCGACAACCTCTCTAAACTCGGCCTCAAACAGCTCGTCACAAAACCAACCCACTCCGCAGGACACACGCCCTATTTTCTCCGCCAGCAATCACGTCTCTTTCAGCCACACCACCTAACTCCACTGGACGGACCACTGCTGCATCCACTTCTCCTTCAAGAAACCCACAACACACCACCACCCACAACGGATCCCCCCAACGCAGTTTGAACAAGGTTACTGAAGACAAACTTATTGCGACCCCCTCCCAGAACCCACCCATCGACACCAACAACACTGATGCAGCTGCCCGCAACTTCAGGCAATGGGTCAACACCAGTGCCAAAAATCCCTCCAACAGACGAACCGTCAGAAAGGCCTTCTGGTTTACCGCCGACCTCCACGAATCTAAACAAAGCTGCCGAAGACTCAAACGAAAGTGGCGCCAAGATCAGACTTTGGACAGCCTTACTGCCTTCAAAAATGGCATCTGCAGGCACCACCAACTCATCCGAGCCGCCAAGAGAACTGCCTTCAAAGACCGATCAACAACAACGCGCACAGCCACAAGGAGCTCTTCAACTTCGTGAAGGAACTCTCCAACCCCATCTCCAATGCCAAGGCCATCCCGCCATCCCAAGACCTCTGCGACTCCCTAGCCTCCTACTTCCACCGCAAGATTGCAGACATCCACAACAGCTTCAGCACCCAGACCCCGGTGCAAACACCAACACCACAGATTCACCTCCGACCAACCTCCTGCTCTCCTGGACCCCTGTCAACGACAACGACACCATCGAAATCATGAACACCATCCATTCCGGTTCTCGATCTGACCCCTGCCCTCACCACATCCTCAACAAAGCAAGCTCGGTTATGGCACCGCAAATGTGGAAGATCATCAACAGCTGCTCAGAGTCTGCCACCTTCCCGGAGAGCTAGAAGCATGCTGAGATCAACCCCCTCCTCAAAAAAACCAAGGCGGACCCAAAGGACCTCAAGAACTTCCAGCCTATCTTCCTGAGCCCCTTCCCGGCAAACGTCATCGGGAAGGCTGTCAACAGACAACGAACCCACTTCCTTGAGGAGAACCGCCCCCTGGTCCCTACCCAATCCGGATTCCGCAGCAATCACAGCGCCAAAACCGCCCTCATCGCCACCACCGATGACATCAGAACCATACTGGACATCGGGGAAACCATGTCCCTCATTCTCCTGGACCTCTCTGCCGCGTTTGACACCGTCTGCCACCACACCCTACGCTCATGCCTCAGCAATGCTGGAATCCGTGACATAGCCCTGGACTGGGTACCCTCTTTTCTCACCGGCAGAACCCAGAGAGTCTGCCTGCCCCCATTCCGCTCGGAGACCACTGAAATCATCTGCGGCGTACCCCAGGGTTCATCCTTCAGCCCGACCCTCTTCAACGTCTACATGGCCCGCTCGCTAACATCGCCCAATCCCACAACCTCAACGTCATCTCATACGGTGACGACACCCAGCTGATCCTCTCCCTCACCAAGGACTCCGCCAAGACCTACCTCCACGAAGGAATGAATGCAATCGCCGAATGGATGAAGTGCAGCTACCTCAAACTCAATTCCGACAAGGCGGAAGTCCACATCTTCAGCTCCACCCCCTCCGCATGGGATGACTCCTGGTGGCCTGCCACTCTCTGAACCACTCCGACTCCCACTGATCCACATGCTCCAAAAGATCTACAAATGGATACCCACCGAAACCAGAAGAATAGTCACCCAAGCCCTCGTAAGCAGCAAGCTGGACTACAGCAATGCCCTCTACGCAGGAACCATGGCCATGCTCCAGAAGAGGCTGCAACGCATCCAGAATGCCTCTGCCTGCCTCATCCTGGACATCCCCCACCACTGCCACATCACAGACCACCTGAAAAACCTGCAGTGGCTCCCAGGCAACAAGAGAATCACCTTCAAACTCCTCACCCACTCTCACAAAGCACTGCACAACGCCGGACCAGAATACCTCATCAGACGGCTCTCCTTCTACACCCTGGCTTAATTACGAGTGTGGCAGACTGAGGATCGCCACCCTCGCATTGACGGTCAGACCACCGCACCCTGGGTGGTTCGAACATCATATACAGCCCTGGAGGGTGGATTTGCCAGGGGACCACCGTCCCTGCCGGGAACATGGATCCCGACGGGCTGACGGCAGTCTTGGTTGCATTCAGCAAAGGCAGTGCTGAACTGAGCACCGCCTGGTTGATTACACCTGGTTGATTATAACCTTGTTTTCCGCTAGCCTTTTTAGAGCTGTGTCACCCTTCATGAAAAAGCTGGTGGAAAACAAGTGCAGGGGCCACAGTATGGCCCCTGCACTGCCCATTCCCTTGGCCTGGGCAGTGCAGGGGTTCCCCTGCCCAGCACCCTTTAAAGGCGCAAAGTCTGCTGTGCTGACTGTGCGCATTTCAAGAGTGCTGGTGCACACTGCATGTGGCAGCATTGCCGCCTGCCCTATTATGAGCCAAGAACAATGCCCCCCACACCTTTCCCACAGGGCTGACTGGCAGGAACCTTGGTTTCCAAACATCATCTCACTGGGAAAGTCTTAATTAGCCCAGAGAGGAGACCTCTGGGACCAGAGCGGTCTTCTCTTCATGGAGCTGGCAGGCATAATGAGGCCCTAAGTAATGAAAATTACTTTATGTAAAAAAAAATAGAAATTTAGTAAAAAAACAAAAGGTTACAGAGACGTTATATTTAGGGTCTGAATTTTCTGGCTCAAAACCAGAGAAACTATAATTCGTGGCCTAAGGTAACTCTAACTCGTGCCTTCGCCATGCACTGCTAATTACCCCAGATATTACAGCACTCATAACAACTTTTATAACGTCTATTAAAGTATCAATGAAACATTAGAAGTCAAATTATTGAAGACAAATCTGTGCAGTCTGAGGGCCTGATTTATAGTTACTATAACTGCTGAATATCTCTCATTTTGTGCATTCAGACTAATTATAATGCCCCTATAACCTTATAATATATATATACTCACTGAAAAAAACAATAATCACTGCATCACTTTTTTGGGAAAATTTTGTGAAGATTCGTTAAACAGTGCCAAAGATATAGGCAAGTACAAAACGCTTTTTTCTATGGAAACAAGGTCCTAACTATAACTACCTACTAGCAACCGCCGGTAGGTAATATATATGTGCAAATATATATATATATATATATATATATATATATATATAAACACGTTTAAGCAGGCCTGAAGAATATGTGTATATTACAAAAAACATAGGGGCATATTTATACTCCGTTTGCGCCGAATTTGCGTCGTTTTTTTCGACGCAAAACTAACTCCATATTTATACTTTGGCGTTAGACGCGTCTAGCGCCAAAGTTCATGGAGTTAGCGTCATTTTTTTGCGTGAACACCTTCCTTGCGTTAATGATATGCAAGGTAGGCGTTCCCGTCTTAAAAAATGACTCCCAGGCATGTGCGTGGTATTTATACTCCCGGGCAAAAATCACGCCTGGGAGTGGGCGGGGCAAAAAACCCCACATTTGCGCCTCTTTTTAACACCTGGGTCAGGGCAGGCGTTAAGGGACCTGTGGGCTCAGAATGAGCCCAGAGGTGCCCTCCCCTGCCCCCAGGGACACCCCCTGCCACCCTTGCCCACCCCAGGAGGACACCCAAGGATGGAGGGACCCATCCCAGGGAAGAAAAGGTAAGTTGTGGTAAGTATTTTTTTTAAAAAAAATTTGTGGCATAGGGGGGCCTGATTTGTGCCCCCCTACATGCCACTATGCCCAATGACCATGCCCAGGGGACAGAAGTCCCCTGGGCATGGCCATTGGGCAAGGGGGCATGACTCCTGTCTTTGCTAAGACAGGAGTCATGTTAATGGCGTCTGGGCGCCCCAAAAAAATGGCGCAAATCGGGTTAAGACGATTTTTTTGCCTCAGCCTGACTTGCCCCATTTTGGGACGCCCAAACGCCATTTTTACCTACGCCGGCGCTGCCTGGAGTACGTCGTTTTTTTTCATGCACACCTGGCAGCGCCGGTCGGCTAACGCCATTCAGTAAATACGGCGCCCGCATGGTGCTTCAGAATGGCGTTAGCCGGCGCTAATTTTTTTGCCGCAAAACTGCGTTAGCGCAGTTTTGCGTCAAAAAGTATAAATATGGCCCATAGTTCTTATAGGTGTTTGTACAAAGAAACACACATATTTAGATATTTACATATAATCAAATTATAAATGTTTATATACACAGAGATATTCTATAGATTGCTGTTTGAGTATGGTGGTTACGTAGGAAAGAGCAAATCTCGAGTAGTCTTTTGAAGAAAAGATAGTTATCCATGGATCTTATATATGGGGGTACTGAATTCCATAGTTTGGCCGCTTGAACAGAGAAATATGTACCACCTATTGTCTGTTTCTTGTATGGTGGGGTTTTGAGGTGAGGTGCCGATCTTGCCTGGAGTTTCCTTTGTTGAATGTATTTGGTGATATTATTCCTGATGAAAAGCTGTCCTGTTCCATGTATTGCTTTGTGGATGGTACAAAGCAGCTTGAAGTTGGATCTTCTGGCAGCTGGTAACCAATGTAGGGGATGTGGGCTTGTGGCTTTACTTGTAGGAGTAATCTGGCAGTAGCGTTCTGAATCGGTTGTAGTCTTTTCATCATTGATAGAGATGATAGAGGTCATTGATGTAATCCAGTATAAACACTACAAGAGAGATAGTAGCCTGGACCTTGTGTGGAAATCCTAGATGGGTGAAGAGGCATCACAGAGTTTCCATGGTGATGAAGCTTGATCTTGCTACTTTGTCCACTTTGGCATTCATTGTTATCTTGGAGTCCATGATAAATCCAAGGTTTCTTACTTCCTTAGATACTTTAGGAGATGGTCCCAGATCATTAGCCAGGTGCAGAGAGGTCCATAATATTTCCAATCTCCACATGTGAGTATTTCCGTTCTGGAAGCATTCAGTTTAAGATGTCTCCATATCATTCCCTAATCAACAGCTCTCAGGCAACTGAAGATTTTTGAGTTTATAATGTTTTTTGGGCTTTCCAGTTTAAGGAGTATTTATGTGTCATCTGCATAGCTGTAGCATGTGACCTGAAATTCATTGATCATTTCAGGTTATTACTTCCTCCCCCCAAATCTCAGGTTAAAACTCTAGGTGTGATGCTTGACCCCAGGCTTACTATGGACTCTCAAGCCAGTAAAGTTTCTTCTACCTGCTTTGGTCTTATGCGCATGTTCAGAAAGATTCTCTCTCTTCTTCCTCCTACAGCCAGAAGAATTCCCGTCCAAGCCTTAATTCTTTCCCGTCTGGATTACGGAAACTCCCTGTTCCTTAGCTCCCCTTTTTATGTTATAAAGAAGCTGCAAAGAGTGCAAAATGCAGCTGCCAGGCTTATTACTCACTCCTCAAAATATTCATCCGCCAAATTGGCTATCTCCACCCTCCACTGGCTCCCCATCAAAGAACGGATCCATTTTAAATCTCTCTGCATTGTCCATAGGGCCCTACATGGTAAAGGTCCCATCTCTCTAAGGAAACGGATCTCCCTGCATACTCCTTTTAGGAACTTACGTTCCTCCTCACTTAGGTATGCACACATTTCTCGATCTTAGAGAGCCTGGGGCAACAATTCTTTTTCCAGTAAGGCCTCCCACCTTTGGAATACCCTTCCTTTGGAGCTCCGTTATGAACCCTCCGAGCACCTCTTTAGGAAAAAGCTCAAAACTTTTTTATTCTGTAATTAGCATTGATCCCCCCTCTTATTTGTGCGTTGCTGCTTTTAGCGCTGGGATGCCTTCGGGTCGCCATGCGCTTTATAAATCTTAAAAACTAAACTAAACTACTTCATGTATATGTTGACAAGCATGGGTGAGATAATTGAGCCTTGAGGGACCCTTGCTTTAATGAAGAATGGTTTGGATACGAAAGGGGGAGTATGGAAGATGTTTGTTCTGTTTGTTAGGTAGGATGTGGTTCAGTGGAGAGAAGTCCCCTCTATGCCAGCTCGTAGAGTCTTTGTATTAGGGTGTAATGGTCAACTGTGTCAAAGGCATCTGAGAGGTCGAAGAGAAGTACCACAGCAAATCCATTGAGGTCTACTGTGTTTTCAAGGTCATCCCAGATGGCAAAGAGGGTAGATTCTGTGTCTATTCCTGGGCACTATCCAGTTTGGTAATCTGAAAGTATGAAGCTATCTTGAATGAATTGTGACATCTGGGATGCTGCTCGTTCTATCAGTTTTCCCAGGAAAGGTCCATTTGTAATTGTTCTGTAGTTGTTGAAGTCATACGGGACCAGGTTTCTTTTCTTTAGTAATCGGTGTATATATGTCTTTTTTAGGTCTTCTGGAAAGATTTCCATAGTTAAAGAATTATTGATGATTCTTCTTACTGGTGCGGCAGTAGAGGTAGATAAAAGAATGTTCTTGAAAATGTGTAGTGGACAAAGGTCAGAAATTCACCTTGGGATATTTGTTTGAAGAAATGCAAAGACTGGGCTCCTTACTCTGTGAGGGGAGTTTTGGAAATTTGTAGGTGCTAGTGGTTTTCCTTTGTTTTAAATAGGAGTCCAAAGTGTCTGCCTCAGCTGTGTGATGATTTTCCAGTATGTATGTGAATTCTTAAGTCACAGGATGAGTTCCGTCTATGCAACTAGGTTTACGAAATTTTGTGAAAATATTATAAAATTCCTTATTTGCACTTTTAGCATTTTGAATTATGTCTGAATAGTACCTCTTTTTAGCTTTTTTGATTGTGGATTTGTATATTCTGTTAAGTTTGCTTAGATGAATAGATTAAGTTTGTCTTTATTTCTGTTTGTTTTGAGCCAGGTTAATTGCAGCCTTCTTATTTCTTGTTTGTTGTTTTATCTTTTTTAGCTCTGTATTTCTCCAAGGTGGTCATTTTCTTTTATCATGTATTGTTGTTCTAAGTGGTACTCGATTAACAAAAGCTTTCGGTAGCCACTCATAAAGTTTTTGAATGGAATTTGTTGTGTCTAGATCTGTATTGGCTGTTAGTTGTGTTTCTAAGTATTCAGAATTGAGCCTGTTCCATGGTCGATAGGTAGATGCTTGTAAGGTGGTCTTGGGAGTGTTGATTTGTGGTGTTATATGTTGGAAATGGTCATCTGACCATGTGACTAGAGTAATTCTATGAATTGTAACTAGTTTTGGATTTGCAAAAATGATGTCTAGGATGTGTAATGCAATGTGTTTGTGTACGTACTATCTGATGTAGATTCATTGTGACTAGGCCAGTGATGGTAGTTTTTGGATGGGGCATATTGGGTTTGTCAAATCAAACGTTTAGATCCCCGAGAATGCATAGGATGGAAGTGTAGTGTTATAAGGCTTGAAACTGTGTCTAGAAATGTTTCTGGGAATGATGCATTGCTAAGTGGTCGACTGTAATGGATGAGGAAGTTACAGAAGTAAGTTGGTATAGGGTTTCATCTGATGATGAGACCTCACAGCCTTCTATGGAAATGCCATCCATTTTGTTGAGATTTATTGCTTGCTTGAATGTAACAGCTAGTCTACCTCCATTTTAGCCTATACGATGTTGTGTGCTAGTTTGTGGCAACTTCCAACCATGATTCAGTTATGAAGAGTAAGTCAGGTTGCATGTCAGTGAGTATGTTGTAGATCTGGTGCTTATTTTTCAACATTGATCTAACATTTATTAACCCCTTAGCTGCCAGGCCTTTTTTCCCTCAGATGCCAGGCCTGTTTATTTGGCTATTTGGGACAGTTCGTCCTTTAGGCCCTCATACATTTTTTTCCCCATAAGCTACCCACGCCAAATTTGTGTCCTTTTTTTCCTACATCCTAGGTATTCTAGAGGCACCAAGAGTTTGTGGGTTCCCCTGAAGGAGACCAAGAAATTAGCCAAAATACAGCAACATTTTTGTTTTTTAAACAAAAAAGGGCTGCAGAAGAAGGCTTGTGTTTTTTTCCCTGAAAATGGCATCAACAAAGAGTTTGTGGTGCTAAAATCACCATCCTCCCAGCTTTCAGGAACAGGCAGACTTGAATCAGAAAACCCAATTTCGCAACACAATTTTGGCATTTTACTAGGACATACCCCTTTTTTACTATTTTTCGTGCTTTCAGCCTCTTTCCAGTTAGTGACAGAAATGGGTATAAAAGCAATGCTGGATACTGGAAAGCTAGACATTTCTGAAAAGTAGACATAGTTCTGAATTCAGCAAGGGTAATTTGTGTAGATCATGCAAGGGTTTCCTACAGAAAATAACAGCTGAAATGAAAAAATATTTAAATTGAGGTCAAAAAAACTGCCATTTGTTTCCACGTTTTACTCTGTAACTTTCTTCTGCGTTGTCAGATTTTTAAAGCAATATACTGTTACATCTGCTGGACTCTTCTGGTTGCGGGATATATAGGGCTTGTAGTTTCATCAAGAACCCTAGGTACACAGAGCCAAGAAATGAGCTGCACCTTGCAATGGGTTTTCATTCTATATTGGGTATACAGCAATTCATTTGCTGAAAATATAAAGAGTGACAAGTAGGTATCAAGAAAACCTTTGTATTTCTGAAATGGGCACAAGATAAGGGGGGTTATTCTAACTTTGGAGGAGTGTTAATCCGTCCCAAAAGTGACGGTAAAGTGACGGATATACCACCAGCCGTATTACGAGTTCCATAGGATATAATGGACTCGTAATACGGCTGGTGGTAAATCCGTCACTTTTCCGTCACTTTTGGGACAGATTAACACCTCCTCCAAAGTTAGAATAACCCCCAAGGTGTTGAAAAGCAGTGGTTATTTGCACATCTCTGAATTCCGGGGTGCCCATACTAGCATGTGAATTACAGGGCATTTCTCAAATAGACGTCTTTTTCACACACTGTCTTACATTTGGAAGGAAAAAATGTAGAGAAAGGCAAAGGGCAATTACCCTTGTTTTGCTATTCTGTGTTCCCCCAAGTCTCCCGATAAAATTTTTACCTCACTTGCATGGGTAGACCTAATGCTTGCGACAGGAAATGCAACATGGACACATCACATTTTACTCTGAAATCTGACGTGTTTTTTGCAAAGTGCCTAGCTGTAGATTTTGGCCTCTAGCTCAGCCGGCACCCAGGGAAACCTACCAAACCTGTGCATTTTTGAAAACTAGAGACATAGGGGAATCCAAGATGGGGTGACTTGTGGGGCTCTCACCAGGTTATGTTACCCAGAATCCTTTGCAAACCTCACAATGTGGCCAATAAAACAATTTTTCCTCACATTTCGGTGACAGAAAGTTCTGGAATCTGAGAGGAGCCATGAATTTCCTTACCCCCAGCATTCCCCCAAGTCTCCCAATAAAAATGGTACCTCACTTGTGTGGGTAGGCCTAGCGCCCGCAACAGGAAATGCCCCAAAACACAACCTGGACACATCACATTTTACCAGAGAAAACAGAGCTGTTTTTTGCAAAATGCCTAACTGTGGATTTTGGCCTCCAGCTCAGCTGGCACCTAGGGAAACCTACCAAACCTGTGCATTTTTTAAAACTAGACACCTAGGGGAATATAGGATGGGGTGACTTGTGGGGCTCTCACCAGCTTCTGTTACCGAGAATCCTTTGCAAACCTCACAATTTGGCTAAAAAACAGTTTTCCCTCACATTTCGGTGACAGAAAGTTCTGGAATCTGATAGGAGCCACAAATTTCCTTACACCCAGCGTTCCCTCAAGTCTCCTGATAAAAATGGTACCTCACTTCTGTGCGTAGGCCTAACGTCGTGACAGGAAATGCCCCAAAACACATTGTGGACACATGACATTTTCCCAAAGAAAACAGAGCTGTTTTTTGCAAAGTGCCTAGCTGTGGATTTTGGACTCTAGCTCAGCAAGCACCTAGGAAACCTACCAAACCTGTGCATTTTTGAAAACTAGACACCAAGGGAAATCCAAGATGGGGTGACTTGTGGGGCTCTCACCAGGTTCTGTTACCGAGAATCCTTTGCAAGCCTCAAATGTTGGCTAAAAAACACTTTTTCCTCACATTTCGGTGACAGAAAGTTCTGGAATCTGAGAGGAGCCACAAATTTTCTTCCACCCAGCATTCCCCAAGTCTCCCGATAAAAATGGTGTCTCAATTCTGTGGGTAGGCCTAGTGCCTGCGAAAGGAAATGCCCCAAAACCCTGTGTGGACACTTCAAAATTATCAAATACAAAACTAACTGTTTTTTTTTGTTGGGGGGGAGGTACACCTGCGTTTTTGATCCTGGACTCAGCAGCGATATAGGGAAACCTACCAGACGCAAACATTTCTAAAAACTAGACACCCGAGGGAGTCCAGCGAGGTGTGACTTGCATTGATCCCCCAGTGTTTTCTTACCCAGAATCCATTGCAAACCTCAAAATTTGGCTAAAAAAACACTTTTTCCTTCAATTTCGGTGACAGAAAGTTCTGGAACCTGAGAGAAGCCACACATTTCCTTCCATCCAGCATTCCCCCAAGTCTCCCGTTAAAAATGATACCTCTCTTATGAGGGGGACCAGGTCCCTGCAACAGAAAAAGGCCAAAAACCAGTAGAGATTGAGGAGATAGCACAGAGAGTTGATAAGCACATATTTTTTCTTTTATACATCTTTAAGCTGACTCTGCTTTGGGGACCCACACAAGTGAGGTATCCTTTTGCTTGGGAGACTGAGGGGAACGCTGGGGAGTAGGAAATTTGTGCTGGAGCTTTGATCTTACAAAGAAAAGTGAGGAAAATATGATTTTTTAAGAAAATGTTGAGGTTTGCAGAGGAGTCTGGGTAAGAAAATGTTGGGGGATCCACGCAAGCCACACCTCCCTGGACTCCTTGGGGTGTCTAGTTTTTAAAAATGTCTGGGTTTAGTAGGTTTCCCCTAGATGAAGGCCTCACCCGGGACCAAAAACATAGGTGCGCCCTCTCCCCCAAACACAGGTAGTTTTGTAATATATCATTTTGATGTGTCTACGTACTTCTGTGATGTTCCAAACACAAAAATTGTGAAAAGAAATGCACTTAGGTTATGTTAAAAAGACCTCTCACCCACCAACCAAGTTGGTGGCATACTTCATCAACTGGGTCCCACCTGAGACACCTAGCGTGTCACGGGTGTGCTGCGACTCCTGATGACAGCGGAGCAGGTTTTGTCATTTTTACCACACATACTGGTTGGATTTGGCACGAGGGTGAGTGATGGTTCAGTAGATCAAATGAAATGCACTGTTACTAACTGAAAGGCCAAAAAACGTAACCAATGACTCATAGCTCGTGAGATGTAAAGCCACTTCCACGCACCAACCGCTTTACAGTCCATTCACACACCTTTCATACATTAGATGCACAAGACCATTCACGCCACCAGCCATGGGCCCAGCACATTACAACACTCGCATCGAAAGACAGCGCCACTCAGGGGCCCATCACTTACATACGCCCACATGCCTGATAGAGCAATCACACTAGCTGATGGGAGTGTGTGGACTAAGGTTTGGCTGGCACCGCCAGCCAAGCTCCACCCCACGCACACCGCTAGCCAGGCGCCACCCCATGCACACCGCCAGCCAAGCACAACTCCACAAGCACCGCCATCACTTTTTTTGTTTATGAACAACAAAGAAACCACTAACTAATTATATAATAAGTACAAAACTACAAACAGAAAAGCTCTGACTGAAAACATGACAGAAATGTGAAACTGAACATCTGAAAATATAAAACAGGCAGTTTCCGCTCACGATATTTCCCCCAATTTTTTTTAGGGTGTGGTAACTCCTGAAACAGCCGGCCACACACAGCCCAGGCTTTGAAGGACAATCGGGGCATTACATCCGGCTCTCCATCCGGATACCTCTGCTGGCATATAATCTACATTTCATAGTGGGCAAGTCTTTTTTGGGTGTGTGATCTGGAAAGTGGCGATCTTTCAATCTAGCCACATCATCCGCCACTGCTACTGTAGGAACTCTTGCCTGTTCCACCACAATAAGGCTGTCTATCACTGACTTCTGAAATTTAACAAATTTCATTCTTGACTCAGGTGAACAATCCTTGAACACCGTAAAATCATTTAAAGTTACCAGATGAAATAAATGTATGGCCAACTTTTTATACCACACGTAAGACTTATGAAGAGGAGTGTAAGGTTTCAACCTCAGATCTACTCTATCAACACTACCCATGTGCTTATTGTAGTCCAAAATGCACGAAGGTAGTTAGCATGTACACATCGCTCCAGTCTGAAAATTTCAGAGCTAGCAGCTCTTTATTCCGCAAGGCACTGCACTGTACCCTCTCACATTTTTTACAGACAAGCTCCCTTGAATAGCCTTTCCGGTTAGAATGGATTGTGCCACAAGCAACAGTGTCCACTCTAACCAACTCCTTGAACAACTGCACTCCAGTGGATACATTATCTACGTCCCAATGGTGACCTTTGTTAAACAGTCGTCTACCAAGTTCCCACACGATTTTCTCAGTAATTCCAAAAGTGGGCGGACAACCAGGGGGGTCAATACTGAAATCCCGACCAGTGCAGACCTGGAAATTATACACATATCCTGTACTACTTTCTGACAGCATATACAATTTAATTTCATACCATGCCCTCTTGCTAGGAATGTACTGCTTAAAAACCAAACGCCCCTTGAACAGGACCAAAGACTCGTCCACAATTATCTCTTTGCCTGGAACATACACCTCTGAAAACCGATCTACAAAGCGATCAAGGACAGGCCTAATCTTAAAAAGAGAGTCACAATCAGGGTGATCTTGTGGCAAGGCTAAAGCATTGTCAACAAAATGCAGCATTCGAACAAGAAGCAAATAGCGATTACGAGTCATGGTTGCATGAAATATAGCCGTTGCCATCAAGAGATTAGTAGACCAATAAGAAGCCAATGATGGCTTCCTTATCAACCCCCATCAAAAAAGTCTCACCTAAAAACCTTTTCATCTCTTTCAGATTTGTGGGATCCCACTGGGTATCGCTAGACTAAGCCCTAAGTCTGGCATCGTTGCCCCTCAAATATTGCTCCACATACAAATTAGTCTGCTCAACAATCTCTTCCAAAAATTCATTGTCCATAAACAAGTGAAAGAAATTGACAGGCAAAAAGTTTTCCGTATTTACTCAACACCCTGGGAGACCAGTAAATGCAGGTAACTGTGGCTGCTCCATATTTGGGGAAATCCAGGTGTCAGGTATTCCAATGGGAAACCCTTCAACCCCAGGCTGCTGCACTCTTGGCACATCAATGTCCTCCTCTAAAACAGGCCCTTCATCTGCACTGAGAGTGGCTTCCTCATCAGAAGAATCCTCTCAGACAGAAAACTCACTGCCAGAATCTCTCACTTCCTCCTCTGCCTCAGATGCAGAGTCAGACTCATAATTATGGTCGGAAGACAACACAAAAAGGCATGCCAACAACCTGCTGAGCAGTCACTCTGTGGCTAGCCATGATCCTTTCTAACTACAAATGGATTGCCAACAACAACCAGCACTGTCTAAAATAAGTAATAAACAAAGTGTAGCTTTATCACAAAGAGTTATGTACTAAAAAACTATACCACTCACTTGCCTGAAAAAGCTAGACTCACCAGCAACTACTATGCACAGACACAGCAGTCACCAGTGTTATCCCACTAAAAGAAAAAAGAAAAAAGCAAATTAGAAATAAGACAACACAAATATCATTGTGCACAAATCTAAGGACAATTTCACACACAATCCTGCATTTAGTACACCATCTACAAACATGTCATTCATGCATGTCAACAATACTCCTTTGGAGTAAATTGCTTTTACTTACCTAAAACATGCAACTATGCAAACCACAATACAACTACTGCCAAAACCACAAGGATCCACAGCAAAGGAAGCAAAAGCTTTGAACTAGAACAAAAAGAAGAAATAAACTGTTATAATCACAAATACAAATACTTTGCCAGTTGACAAACACCCCACCACCAAGAACTTACACATTTTCCCTGGTGCCTAAGTGCATTCTGCCCCCTTTTGAGGCAGATGGGCTTAAAAAAAAAAAGCCGATCTGCCCCCATGGGGGGCAGAAATGGCCATTGCTAATGTGCCCCTTTGGGGATGACCCTTGCCAAAGGGGCCGTCCCCCACACAAAACACTCACATTCAAGATCCCTGGTGCTTAAGTGGATTCTGCCCCCTTTGGGGGTAGATTGGCCTATAAAAAATAGGCCAATCTGCCCCCAAGGGGGGAAGAAATGGCCAACAGCTCTGTTCCCTCTTTGGGGGAGACCCTTGCCAAAGGGGGTGAAAGGGGGCACCCCCAGCACAAAAAAAACCAAGGAGAAGAAAAAACAAATCCATGACGTCTTGGGGGCAGATGGCCTAAAAAGAATAGGCCAGGGGGCAGAAATGGTCATCAGTAATGTGCCCCCTTTAGGGGGCGACCCTTGCCAAAGGGGCTGCCCCCCCCACACAAAACACACACAAACACACACAAAATCGCTGGTGCCTAAGTGGATTCTGCCCTGCTTGGGGGCAGATGGGCCTAAACAGAATAGGCCGATCTGTCCCCTAGGGGGGCAGAAATGGCCAACAGCTCTGTGCCCACTTTGGGGGGCGACCCTTGCCAAAGGGGGCACCCCTGGTACAACACAACAAAGGGAAACAAAACAAAACAAAATCCCTGGCATATTGGTGGCTTCTGCCCTCTTTGGTGGCAGATGGGCCTAAACAAAACAGGCCCATCTGCCCCCGTGGGGGTCAGAAATTGCCAACACTAATTTCCCCCCTTCGGGGGGGCGACCCTTGGCCAAGGGGTGCCCCCAAGACACAAAACATACACACACAACACACAAACCCTGGGGCCTAGTGGGTTTCGACCCCCACCCAGCGCATGGTCAATCTAGGCCCATGGGGGGCTGAAACATATAAAAAAATATTGCCCCCAGGGTAGCGACCCTTGCCTAAGGGGTCGCTGCCCGAAAACACAATAAAAAACATAATCCTGGGTTCCTAGTGGGTTTTGACCCCCCCTTCCCCCGGGGGCAGATCAGATGAAAAAAACGGCCAATCTGCCCCCAGGGGGGCAGAAACACAGATTTTGTATTGCCCCCAGGTGAGTGATCCTTGCCCAAGGGGTCGCTCCCCAAAATAAACTAACATGAAATCCCTGGTGCCTAATGAGCAGGAATCCATTGAAAACAGGCACTGGGGTAAAGGAAACACTTTTTCCTTTCCCCCTGTGTCTGTTTTCTCCCCCAGAACCCCTCAAAAGAGAAGGAATCACCTGGCGACGTCCTCTAATGGCTTCCAGCGCGTCCTTGGCAGCATTTGATGACGTTGGCGTGCTGTGAGCGGGCTGACGTCATCAGATTGCCGAGGTGGGGTTGGGGTGGAAGGGGAAGCGGTTCCCCTTCCATCCCCGACTGGGGGGTGTGGGCCGAGTGCAGGACGAGCTGGGCTCGTCCTGGGCACACGGTAACCGTGTGCCAGAACGAGACCAGCTTGCCCCAGGCACCCAGGGGATTAATAGGGAGTTTACAGATTGTGTTTTGGCTCAAAAGTGTACAGTGGATGAGAGGAGGGTGAATGAGAGTTGTGTTAGTATTTTTTTTTGTTGGTGAAGATAGAAAATTTGGGAGCAAAGTGGGTTAGGATGTGTGTAGTCATAAGGATCGGTGTGCATGTATCATTCTAATTTGTGATGGAAAGTATTATGACAGAGTGTGCGGGTGTGTGTGATTTTCATGTGCTGGTGGGTGATATTTTGTTTCTGTGGAATAGTGAGAGGAGCTATTGATTTATTGTTTTTCTGTGAAGGATTTGTATGTAAAATACTGCCAGTGAGTGGTATTTGAATTGTACTGTGGGTGGTAATGTGTTCTAAAGAGTAATGTATGTGATGTGTAAGAGGGGATGGACAAGAGTTATGAGTCTTTATGTTAGATTTGTTCACTGGAAGAGGTAATATGTGTTGTGGAGTGGAGTGTAAGGGTTGTTTGTGTGTTTTGGTAAAAAGAGGCGGTGGTTGATACAATGGAAGGCTGAGTATAGGTTCTGTGGTGATAAAAGGGGGGCAGTTAGGGGGAAGTAGAGGATAGAGCTTGTGTGTTCTAAGAATAGGGAGTGTGCGCCTGGATGCATTGAAGGTATGTATAATGTGGCGTTGTGTTGTGTTGGTGATGTGTGAATTTGTTAGTGCCATAGGACACAGTGGTGTTTTGTGTGGAAAGGAAGGTGCCATACTGTTGTAGTTAGGGTTGAGGAGTGCATAGGTGTGGTTTGTTTGGGTCTGTACTGGTTGTTCAGACGAGGAATTCTATTTGAGGTTTGTTTGTGGTACGCGAGTACTACGCTTTTGCTCATATTGTGTTTGTATGTTTACGGATATGGATGGCTTAAAGTGATAAATAGTACGTAGCAAAAAGGGCAGCATGTCTGGCCCTAGGCCCGACTTGGCCCAAACAGGCAACTGCCCTTGTCCTCTCTGCTCTTTGCCTCGATGCCTGGGCTGAGACTCTGTGAACCCTAGGCTTTACTAGCCATATTGGCCAAAGGGAATTCTAGCCCTAACTGTAACCAATCAGAACCCTAACCCTAGAGCCAATGGAAGACCTGGCCCTATTAAGCAATCCTAGCCCTAAGAGCCAATTGATACCCAAACCTTAAGTTCTTAGCCCAATGGAAACCCGAGCCCTAGCAACTAATCAGAGCACAGGTGCAATTACTAGTAAAAACGTATATAGGGGAGGTCACCTTAAGCACAGACTGCTGGGGCAGGGATCTAGGGATGCTCCTAAATTCAGAATCTCCTTGGATACAAAGAGGCTCAATCCACACTTTTTAGCTTCCTGATTCAGCTCTACATGTAAGGCCCAATTCTGAAACCACTAAAATACTATTTTTTTGTGCCATTAAACTAATCACTTTTTCAGGCCAAAAATGAGTGTTACATACACATTCTAAAGACAGTTTGGACCATAAAGCAGATTAAGTAGTCTCTTAAACACACTCTAGTTTGCCACTGAGGTGTAGTTGCATTTTTACCTTGTGGGGCAGTGGGGGCTTATTACACTATAGGGGAAAACTATTTAAACACTCATGGTCAAAACAAAACATCAGTTTTATAGTACAAAATTCACAGAAAACAAGAGGTAAATTTAAACAGTCATGGGTAGGGGAAAAAAGCACTTTTAACATTTTAAAATGACATAGTACTCTTACCACCCTCTTTGTCTCTTGCTCACTGTGCTGCTTAGGGCACAGAGAAGCCAGAGGTGGCTGTCTTGGGGTTCCCTCCACATGCCTAAAGGGCCAGTGCATATGTGAGGGGTGGGCTCAGCCATTAAAAAAACTAGGATTCACTAAAAGTGAGCACGGAACCCATGCCTGGGCATACCGTTCCCACTTAGGGCAACTTTAACAACACAAAAGGATGATGACGTAGTGCTGAAACTTTTCAAACACTCAGCCCTAGCCACAGATCTTTTCTTTTGCTCACCATTCCATCCCAGTTTGGACCCAGCCATATGAAAATCAGTCTTGACCCTGTCCACCATGGGAAAAGTCCAGCCCGAACTGCCAGGCCAGGTCCTCCCTAGACCAGAAACAAGCATCCTGGTATCGGTTTCAGGATATCACCCCTCATTAGCAAAGGCTAGCTTGAATCCAGTGTCACAGCGTCTGGGCATACCTTTCCCACTTAGGGCAACTTTAGCAACACAAAAGGATGATGGACGGATTGCTGAAACTTTCAAACACTCGCACTCACTTCACTCAGCGGCTGTAGTCACTTCATAATTGTCTCTCACACAATGACTCAGACATGCACTAAATGCAAAATATTACAAGCACTTAAAAAAAACAAAAATCTGCCTTCACATTAAGGGTAGGGCTCGAACTTTTTTGAAAGCTGGACTGCTTACACATCCAACTGTGGCTTTTGCAAATACACAACAAGTGAAACTTAACCAGCAATTCTCACCCCGGATGATATGGATCCCCCCTGTGCACTAAGGATTCACCCAATACCAACCAACAACACACACACACTCAAGGAAAAACTAATGGCATTGTCAATGGCACCTCATGACCAGTATCTTTTGCAGACAATAAAATTAACCAAGTGTCTTCTACACTTGTGCACTCCCCTGAGGTCTTAGGCTTCGACGGATCACAACAACAACAACTGCAGACAATTTTTGAGCACCAAATGTCACAACAACTTTGAGTACAATGGCTCCACAAACACCTCACAAAGTTACACTTCACCGTAATCTGTAGTTAAAAGCATTGCAAGCGCAGATCCCTACTTATACTTACACTGCACTACACCTGTACACAAAACGCTGGAATTTCATCAACCTCTCACCCATAGACCAGGTGGGACATTTTTGGACTGAACAATAACATGTGCCTAATACTGAACAAAAATATGGCTACCGATCTCATGGGACATAACCGTCCCTCTGCTACCAAAACTGTTAACGCTTTTTCAGTTCTTTCGTATGAATCAAATCGCTTCACTGAGGTTGGCGGACCTTGTGACCCAGTAAGTAGTGTGGTTAACCATACACAATTATTTCAAACTTACCCCAACACATTTAAACACCATGACCAATGTGGCCAATGAAGCAAAACTCCAGTCAGTGAAAGTTTCAAGACTTTAATTTACATTCACAAAGCTAAAGTCACATAAACTATGGGCAAAATCAAATTGTAAAGATAGATTGACACCATTGGTTGCCCATAATGTCAAAACAAGTTTAATCTACTTAGCATCAACACCATTAAGCGTTCAAGAAGAATAATACAAATAATTAAAGTTAGAATTTGAGCAATAGAAACATATCTCAAATCAGACTGTGTTGACATTTGGCAAATCAAATTAAACAGAGATCAAGAATCAGGGTTGGACATGACTTATCTCTGCAGTTAACTGAATTAGAACATTCCTATGTGGGAATGGACTAACGCATGTGGACAAACGACAAAATGAGACAAAAATAATTTGTTAAACAATCTATCATGGGCTAAGGTAAACCAATGAGAAAAATAAAATAGGTAGGTGTCAGCATGCTAACTTCTGTTAGGAAAAGGACATGTCAAGGGAAATAACATTAACAGGGGGATATACCTCTCCTAGGGTCAGCATTCAAGGGATTTCGTCATCAGCAAAGCATGTAGATCATCAGCAATGGCCGTTAGAAACACCATCAGGGTAAGTTCAGAACACGAGCTGCACAGAGAACAGTTCTTGGGGACAACCAGAGGACAACTAACTGAAACTTACGAAGTCCATTCCGATAGTAAAGTACACAAATGTCTCCGATACAACAGTTCAGTGGTTCTACATCTTGCAAAAGAGGCAATTTCCAATCAGAGTCTAAATACAAGTCTGAGCTGAAACATTGCAAAGTTTTCTCAGGTTTGATCTGAATTATTCTCCTTCTTCCGTGTGAATCCAACAGTCAATTACAATTTTCTATCAGTTTGCAACAAGATTAATTCTTCCCAGGGTATACAATGGACATGTCTTCTTCCCGTGCGAAAGCACATGTTGATAGAAACAACTTATTTCACGTTTAGTCCAGTCCTTAATGTTCCGGAATCAAGGTCATTTCGAAACAATCCTTCTAAAATTAAATAAAGGAACCCTTTACTATTCATGAGACCAACCTAAGATAGCTCATGCTAGAAAACAAGAATTATTAACCACTTTTACACAACTGCAAATATGAGGTCTGCTGGCCTAGTTACGCTAAAACAAGAAATGTAATGCATTCCTATATCTGTTAAGAAAACACATAATATGTAAAATTGTAAATTCAACATTAATAATAAATCCTCAGCAGAAAGAATAAAACATTTCATTATGAAGTACAAGTTTGCTATGGCATCACATTAGATATGACCGAGAAGTGCATTTATTTCTATGCACACGTCTACCTCAACTACTAAATCACACAATAAACATTATAAAATCAAATTAGTTTCACTACTAGCAGTTACCCTAAAGTTTAAAATATACTTCAACTTTACTTAAATCTTGTCAGCACATTGTTAAATCTGGCACAATGGTTTCCACCACAAATTAAAACATGAGCACTTTTAAAATACGTGTCAGTGCAGCTTTTCTCTACGTCGAGCTTTTTAACATGAAACCTTCTGCTTATGTCTAGGTCTAAAAGCATTACTAAAATTTGCCTTCCAGCAGCTTATCTCCAACTGGCATGTTTAATTTACTTTAAGTCCCAAGTAAAGTGCACTACATGTAAACTAAATGCTACTTGTGGTCCTGCAGCACTGACTGTGCCACCCGTTTAAATAGCCCTTTAATCATGTCCCAGGCCTGCCATTGCAGAGCCTGTGTATGCAGTTTTGCAGTGCCTTGTCAACCTGGCAAAACCACCCTTCTACTAGGACTAAGCCTTCATTTTTCATTCATATGTCACCCCTAATGTAAACCTTAGACAACCCAGAGAGCATGGTGCAATATATTTAAAAAGCAAGTCATGCACTTTTAAATTTTATGTGTCATGGTAGTGGATCACTTCCAAAGTCATTTTTCAATACAGCAAGGCCGACCTCTCCCATAGGATTGCCTTATTACATCTTATTAGTGTAATCCACATTTTATAAGTGTAATCCACAATCTGGATAAAATAAACCTTGGTGTCGCTGGACTCACAATGGAAAATCACAATTAATGATGATATTGGATTTTAAATTGCAATTCTGAAAATGCCAGTTTTAGAAAGTTGCCATTTCCCTACTTTAGTCATTTGGTGCCTGCTGCCTGACTCTGATCACTTGTCTGGGGTGGGTGACAGCTGGGCTTTGTGTACTCCCTGTAGACAGCCACACTCCGTGGGAGCATATATGTGACTTGATGGATCATCCTGGGAGGATAAGAGAGAGAAGCTGGGCACAGCCTCACTTACACCTGAATAGACTGTGTCAGGTTCCTACACAAAGGGATGCATAACCCCTGGAGTAGGTCTAGAGCCAGGGTAGGACCTCTGTGCATTTCAAACGCCTGTCTTTGATGTCTTCCACACTTCAAAGTCCAAATTGGGTATAAATACTGGACCCCTGCCAACACCAACTCAGTACACTTCTGGACCTGTGACTGCACTGCCAGGGACAAAGACTGCTGTGCTGCTGAGGTACTGTCACTCTGCTGGACTGCTGCTTTGCTGGGCTCCTGCCTTGCTGTACTTTTGCTGTTCCACCACCTAACGGGGGCATACATATAGGTCCCATAAGCACAGTTACTCAGTGTATCCTCCAGAAAAAATATATCCTCACTCAAGAATCTCATACATATCAACTAGGAACATTTTTCATGTGCAAAATCATTATACCAAACCATAGAAAGCTATTGTGCCAACTGAGAACTATCAAGAAAACTCACATTGGCACTATCCATCGAGAAACGTACATTTTACCCACCTCCAGACTTTATCAAAGTCCCCAATATAAAATACCTAAGCTCCTTCTTTTCTGTGAGTCCATGTCCCTTATTTATATTGTTGCCCTACAGCGTCACCAAAGTGCAAAATGCTGCACTGCGTTCATAAAGGTGCATCTAAAGCACAATTACATGTCATAATATATGTGTTGTATGATCCATTTTAGGAACACTTATTATATCCAATAGCTATTTCAATATTCATAAACCTATACCATCACCTCATTATTGAAATCCATGATATATTAGGTATTAGGCCCCTCGCAGATCAATACCCTATATCTGCCCCTCCCATCAAAGAAGGGGGCACCATCTTCAATTATGATTATGGAGGTACCTTTCATTAGACGTGTGATCATCTGTCTGCAGTATTCTTTATATATAAGGTTATTTTTAAATGTTTCATATGTATTCACAGCCACCCCCCTGCTGATGGTCCTACTAAACATATTCCACCAAATCATAGTCCTGGACAATTGACAAACCCATCTATGAGTAGATCTGGTTTCATTTGAGTAGGGAGAGAGTCTTTGGTTCTCTGAAAGTAGTGCTGAGCCCTGCCATGCCTGTAGATTGTTTGCTAGTCAATGACCTGCAGCACACTGTCTGGAGGGAGGTAAACCTGAGGTCCCACTTGCAAATGTTGGGGACTACCTTAGTGGGTGTGTATAATCACACAGTCCATGGCTGCCCCAGAACGGAGTTAAGGGCGTCTAGCCCCTGAACAGTGGTCCAGACAACTGTCAAGGAGAGGGGCAAGGAGTGTGGGAACCAGCTCTGATGTTCCGAAGGTGAAGGTTGAAAGGGTCCCTGGGAGGAGGCCCACCAAGCCAACTGGGGCGAACATTGCCGCCCTAGGTGACCTACCTGAGCGTGATGGTTGGCAGGTTGAGGATGGGCCCACCAGGGAGGAACTTTGCAAGGTGCAGAAAGAGTGCCTCACTCTTGAGGGCTTCAGGTGGTAGGCCTCAGCCCAGGCAGCAGGAGAAGCCTCTGGGGTTCACCTAATCTACTAAGAGAATGACCTCCTCTCTAGCGAACCTACGGCTTCTGGTGCTGGAGCAGCTGTGAGCTGGTGATCCCCCCCAGTGTTACAGCGGCCTTACTACTGGGTTTGGCTCACAACATACCCTTAGCAGAACACTTAGGGAAAGATGACATTCTCCAGGCTTGTCTCCCACTTCTGTTGGCCCAGAATGAAGACAGCCTCAGATGCATTATGCTTGTGCTGTCCACCTGCCAGGCCAGTGGGAAATCGGAGAAAAACAAAATGCTCCCCTTATCCCATTACCAGTTTTTGGTACCCCTTTGGATGGGTGGGCATCAGCATCATTGGGCCACAAGACAGCCCTAGGTAACAGGTTCATCCTGGTCTTGGTAGATCATGCCACACGCTACCCAAAGGCCATCCCTCCAAGGTCAGTGACTGTATCTGTGGTGGCTAGAGCTCAGATGGTGATCTTTACCTATGTTGGATTTTCCAAGGAGGTAGTGTCTGACAGAGGCACTAACTTCATGTCTGCATACATGAAGTCAATGTGGTGTAACCTACAAGTTCATCCCCGGGCAAATGGTTTTGTGGAGAAATTCAAAAAGACCTTGAAGAGCATGATCATGGGTCTACCTGGACTATGAGGCATAAGTGGGATGTCTTGCCGTGCCTTCACACAGGGTGGTGCCACAAAAAGGAGTAGATCTCAGCCCTTTTGAACTCCTTAATTACCACCCTGTTAGGAGTCCTCTGAGCCCTGTCAAGGAGGGTGGGAGCAAGTTCCCAGGACCCCCACCCACCAGGGTGCAGTCAGGTACATGCTAGCCGTCCACAATCAGATGTAGCGCCTCTGGAAGTAGGCGAAAAGTAACTCTGAGGCCAGCCAAAAGGTAATATAACTCTGGTATGATCAGAATGCCACTCAGGTATGGGCCATGGAACCAGTAGAGCCCAGAGCTTTCTAGTACCACTGGTCCTTCCCATATGAATTAAAGGAGCAGAAGGTGGAGTCAACCTACTTGGTAGATCTCCAGATAACTAGAAACCTTTTAAGAGTGATCCATGTTAACAGACTTAAGTTTCATTTTGAGAGGTCCGAGATGACCATGCTCCTTGTGACAGATGAAAGAGTGGAAGAGGAGAGTGAACTTCTCCCTGAACACCTCTCCGCACAGAAACACAATGGGCCATTGGAAGATGTCAACATCACTTCCTTTCTCACCAGAGCAGCAGAGCGACTATTACCAGTTGCTGGGAGTATTTGCCTCGCTTTTCTCTCTCACCACTGTACTCACATACCTGTGTGTCCATGACACTAACACATGCGACTGTCCCCCTGTAAAGAATAAAATGTATAGGTTGTCACATAAAGTGAGAGCCATTATCAAGGAGGAGTTATGCAAGCTGTGGTTGTTAGGGTGATTGAGCCCTCCAGTAGAGTCAGTTCTAGCCCTATGGTGCTGGTACCAAAGGCTGCCCTTCCCAGCTCCAAACCAGAATTCATATTCTGTGTGGACTACCGGAGACTCAATTCCATAACTAAGATGGATGAACACTCCATCCTTTGCGCTTCGGCTGGGCGCTGCCGAATTCCTCAGTCACTTTGATTACATACATCAGAGTACTGGTAGAATGCTCTATTTGAGGGGAATAAAGAGAGGTCAGCATTCTCAACCCCAGAGGGCCACTTCCAGTTTCAGGTAATGCACTTCGGCATGAAGAATGCCCTTGCCATCTTCAAAAGGTTGGTGAACAGGATCCTGGCTGGAAAGGAGGCCTTTTTTTCTGTCTATCTAGTTAGCAAAACAGTGTGCAGTTCCAGATTGGAGGAGCATCTGCAACACCTCAATGAGGTGCTTCAGGCCTTGCAACAGGCAGACCTTTTGCAGGGCCCGAAGCACCTTCAAGGTCAGTAAGTGGCAGATTTGGCAGGATTGTGTGGTGTACCTGAGTCACCTGGTGGGTGGGGGCAAGGTGTTGTACCTCCAGGTGAAGTTCGAGACTATCGTGGCCTGGCAATCCCCTATAACTCAGAGAGAGGTGAGGGTCTTCCTGGGCATCACAGGGTGCTATGGGGGATTTGTTAAGGGATGTGATACCCTTGTGGCCCCCTTAATCGCACTGGCTTCAAAGAAGCATCCCAGATTGGTGATCTGGACAGAGGCTTGCCAGAAAGCCTTTGATACCCTCAAGGAGACCATGTGTACAGCACCTGTACTCAAGGCTCCTGACTATTCCAAGGAATTTGTTGTGCAGACAAATTCTTCGAAGCATGACACAGGGTGGTCTTAACACAATTGAATGAAGAGGTCCTAGGCCAACGTAGTCTTGGTTAGTAGGAGGTTACTTCCAAGGGAACAGAGGTGGAGTGTGTTTGAGAGAGAAGCTTTTGCTCTGGTCTGGGCACTAGAGAAGCTGAGACCATACCTGTTTGGGACTCACTTCTGGGTCAGACACAGCACAGGCCCCTCATATGTCTTGTGCAGATAAGGGGTGATAATCCCAATCTGGAGAGGTGGCCCATCTCCCTACAGGGAATGGACTTTATGGTGTAACACCGCTCCGTTCAGACCACACAATACCGATGAAAACTCTAGGTTCTTCTGTCTTTGTGAAGCGAACTCCTAAAGGTTTGTGTAGCCACTTTCAGCTGGGGTAACATGTTAGCCCTGACAACCTTAGGGTGGTCTTCCCCCCAACATTTTGCCTACTCCTTCCATTTTTCTGACCTCATTTTTGATGGCTTCAGGAGTCTGTGCACTGTACCCCTGCTATTCAGTGCGAAAGTGCCTGTGCTCTCTTCCCTAAACAATTTAACATTGGCTAATCCTCACCAGGCATATTTAATTTACTTATAAGTCCCTAGTAAAATTCAGTGCATATGCTCAGGGCCTATACATTAAATGCTACTCGCAGGTCTGCAGCGCTGATTGTGCCACCCACTCAATTAGCCCTTTAACCATGTATCAGGCCAACCATTGCAGAGCCTGCATGTGCAATTTCAAACTGCCTTGTCGACCTGGCAAAATCACCCTTTTGTTAGGCCCAAACCTTCCCTTTTGTACGTGTGACTCACCACTAAGGCAGGTACTGGCAACCCAGATGGCAGGGTACAATCCATTTAAAAGGCAGGACATGTACTTTCAGGTTTGACATGTCCTGGTGGTGAAAAAACTCTCAAAGTCATTCTTCACTACAGCAAGGCCTATCTCTCCCAGAGGATAACATTGTGATTACTTTATTACATCTTATAAGTATAATTCACAATCTGGAAGAGATAAACCTTATGGGTTTGGTGTCTCTGGTATCACAATTTAACATCACAACTCATGGCAAAGTCAGATTTTAAACTGTAATTCTGGAAATGCCACTTTTAGAAAGTTGTCATTTTCTTACTTTAGCCATTAGGTGCCTACTGCCTGTTTCCGATCACTTGTCTGGGGTGGGCTCTGTGTATTCCCTTTAAACAGCCACACACAAAAGGAGCTTAAGTGTGACTTGATGGGCCATCCTGGGAGGGTGGAAGGGAGATGCAAGGCAAAGACTTAAAACTTAATACGCAGCGTCCTGTCCCCACACTGTAGTGAGTCTGGAGCTCAGGCAAGAAGAGCAGGACCTTTACAGGCATGTCTTTGAAGTCTCCCTAACTTCAAAGGTCAAACTAGGTATTGGACCCCTGACACCACCACCTCAGTACACCTCTGGACCTGTGACTACTCTGCCAGGAACAAGGACTGCTGTGCTGCTGAGGGACTGCCACTCTGCAGAACTGCTGGATTGCTGGACTCCTGCCTTGCTGTACTTTTGCTGTTCCACCACCTGGGAGAGACGGACTGGACCTTCATCACTAGAACCTCAGTTGACTTCAAGCGCTGGCTGGCCTCCTGACCTGAACTCTCAGGGACATAGAAGACTTCCAACCACCCTAGTCCTGCACCTAGACTCTTCCATCTGTGAGTCTGCCCTACCAAGTGGTGCCACTCCAGTCCACTCTTGGAAGTGGGCCTAAGATGTTTGTTGCAGCAGGACCAATGCATCCTTTGCTGCAGGAGCAGAATCAACTCATCAGCGATATTAAATCGAACAGAACTGGTGCATCATCTTTGGAACTGCCACTGCGATCTGTTTCCCGGCACAAGGTCCTCACATCCCTGTTGACAGCAGCCTTGACGATGACGCTAAATCTCTGCATCACAGACTCTACACTTATCGGAAATGAAGCACCAGCTTGACTGCACAACGCATCCTCAACACTGGTCTTTGCTTTACAAGCCCCAGAGCTTGGATCCTTGATGTCAACACAGCAGGAACTTGCATTCTATCCCTACTTCATCTCAGAACCAACACATCGCTGCTGTTGCATGGAGTAAATCGATGCATGTCCTCTGGTTGGGAACTGACGCAATTCTCTGCAACTAGGATTTACAGTACTTTGGCTCAGTGGGCCCAACGAGGTCCCTGTAGCTAGCTTTTGCTCCACTTCATCCTGAACTTTTGACTCTGTCCCGGTCTGGCATAACCAGATATCCCGGCTGGTGCTTCTTGCTGTTAAGCTCTTATTGTTTAAAAATTAAAAACTCAAGTTCAACTTACTTGAGTTTTGTCCTTTTGGTCTTATTTTGTTTATTAAATTAAGATTTAGTTTTCTAACCTGGCAAATTGCGACCCACCTCATTAATATTAATGAGGTGGGCCTTTGCGACCCCCTTGCAAGTCGCAGATGGTGTCAGGGGCACGATCCTGCATACTGAATTGCGACTCGCAAATTGTGAGTCTCTCTGACTCGCAATTTGCGAGTCACAATTCAGGAATTTTCTACATCTGGCCCTTGGCCCCTAGATTAGAGGACCTATATGCAGAAGTGACTGTAGGAGGGGTATCTCTCTGCCACCACAAGGGAAGCTCTGGTGATTCCTCTGCTTAAACTGGGTCGACCCCCTCATGACGTGTGGGCATACCATTTGCTGTTTATGTTGAACGTGGATTAAAAAATCCTGAGCACGATTCTCACCTCGTTTCTCCTCGCCCATATGGCTTCCCTCATGCACTCTGGCCAGAACAGATTTATTCCAGCTAGGAATACGGCTCTGAATATCCACCGACTGTTCTTCTCAATGGACGCTATGGGCCCTGAAGATGACAATGCAGTGGTAATCTCTAAATATTGAGAAGGCATTTGATAGCCTCCAATGGGACTACCTTTATCAGGTATTTGATCAGATGGAACTGGGAAGAGGCTTTAGCCAATGGACCAACTTCTGTATACCAACCAGAGAGTGCGGGATCGCACTTGTAGGGTAATCTCGCAATCCTAGATGGTGGGGCGAGGTACAAGGCAGGGCTGTCCTCTTCCTCTTCTATTACTGCTATAGCAGTCGAGCCCCTGGCCTGGTGAGTGAGCTTGGGGGTAGCTTATCGAGGACTGATCAGTGGGACCTCTACGCACACCATAGCCTTATATGGGGATGACATGTTGTTATTTCTTGCCAAAGCTAGGGAGGGCATACCTGCAGCAGTCACACTTATCGAACAGTTTAGTGCTGTTTTGGTCCTGCGGATCAACTGGCAAAAGTAACTCTTGTTCCAGCTGACCTCTCTAATGCTAAGACCACCTGAACTGCACAGACTGAGTTGGGAGGGTTCTTGTATGAAATTCCTCAGAGTAAAAATATACCACAATACTAAGGATACCATAGATGGGAACAATGGGGCAGTGGTGAGGGCATTCCACACCGGGGTGGCTGTCTGGAGCACTCTCTCACTGTCAGTAGCTGGTAGGATCGCAGTTGCTAAAACGATAGTACTCCCATGATTGCTATATTTATTCACTTCACTGCCAGTATTAATCCCACGCTGTACCTTCTGGACCTGGAGTCGATACTGGGGGAGTTGATTTGGGGCAAGGGAAGACAAAGGATGGCCCTGACTAAACTGTGCAAACCCACCTCAAATGGTGGCCTTGCAGCTCCTGACCTTGAAATACACTATTTGGCTGCCCAACTTCAGTGGTTGAACAAGTGGCTATATGCTCGACTGCAAGCAGGAGGGGAAATGCCTATGAACACTCCTGCATTATTCGTCCTATTCCAGCTGATTTTGATTGCCAGGTGACCAGTGGCGGAAGGTGATCTGGCAATGCAGACTATCCAGCGCTGCTGGCAACATTGTCTACAGCTCACAAATGCCCTTAGACCCTACTGCTGCAATGCCTGGAGGTATTAAACATGGGAGGGGCCCTGGAGGGCTTAGCTAACTGGCCTAACAGGGGTATCTCCCCAATTGGTGACCTGTTTAGACATGGGGATCTGCTACCCTTCAAAGAGCTATCACAAACATTTGATTTACCCCAGGGTCAATTTCTCATGCACCACGCAACTGTGCTAACACAGTGGAACCACTGGGATGGCAGGTCACTGGAACCCCGAACACTTAATAGCCGTCACATACTTTGCAAACCATCAGGGAAAACCAGAGCTGTCACTATCCTATACCAAGCTATGCAAGCAAATATTGATGTGCCAATAGAAGTACTGAAACACAGTTGGGAGGACATGTCTATCCAGGTTTCTGACCAACAGTGGTTGTCCATCTTTACTAATATGTACACAGTTTCTCGCAATGCAAGGTTTAAGCTTATCAACTATTATGTCCTGCATAGAGCATATCTTACACCAGGGAAAATAATGCGAATATTTGGTGCAAGGGATGCTCAGTGCCCCAGATGTGGGGGGAGAGGGACTGAGATGTTCCATATGCTGTGGGACTGTCCTGCACTGCAAGTTTACTGGACGGATGTAATTGACTGTGTAAATTAAGTTACTGAGATATCAATACCCTGTACCCCACTGGTGTGTTTACAAGGTGGATTTCTTCACCCTTTTTAGCATAAATTGTCTATGCAATTTGTCGATTTAGCATTGGTACTGACCAAGAGGGAGAGTACTATGCGTTGGAAGGCTACCTTTGCTCCTCAACTACATAAAAATGGAATAGAGAAATGGAATGTTACAATGGGCTAACTGTGAGGTGTAGGAGGCTGGCCTGGCTTATAGTGGGTACCTGATGGTACTTACACATTGTGCCAGGTCCAGTTATCCTGCAAGTCATGCACTTTTACATTTTATGTGTCATGGTAGTGGATCACTTCCAAAGTCATTTTTCAATACAGCAAGGCCTGCCTCTCCCATAGGATTGCCTTATTACATTTTATTAGTGTAATCCACATTTTATAAGTGTAATACACAATCTGGATAAGATAAACCTTGGTGTCGCTGGACGCACAATGTAAAATCACAACTAATGATGATATTGGATTTTAAATTGCAATTCTGAAAATTACACTTTTAGATTGTTGCCATTTTCCTAATTTAGTCATTTGGTGCCTGCTGTCTGACTCTGATCACTTGTCTGGGGTGGGTGACAGCTGGGCTTTGTTTACTCACTGTAGACAGCCACACTCCGTGGGAGCATATATGTGACTTGATGGATCATCCTGGGAGGATAAGAGAGAGAAGCTGGGCACAGCCTCACTTACACCTGAATAGACTGTGTCAGGTTCCTACACAAAGGGCTGCATAACCCCTGTAGTAGGTCTAGAGCCAGGGTAGGACCTCTGTGCATTTCAAACGCCTGTCTTTGATGTCTTCCACACTTCAAAGTCCAAACTGGGTATAAATACTGGACCCCTGCCAACACCAACTCAGTACACTTCTGGACCTGTGACTGCACTGCCAGGGACAAAGACTGCTGTGCTGCTGAGGTACTGTCACTCTGCTGGACTGCTGCTTTGCTGGACTCCTGCCTTGCTATGCTGCCTGCCTGCTGCCTTCTGTTCGCCTGCCTGGGTGGGAAGGACTGGTCCTGCATCACTTGAACTCAGAGTGACTCCAAGGGCTAGCGGGCAAGCCGCCTGATATGAAGTCTCGGGGACTTAAAAGACTTCCAACCACCCTGCTCCTGCACCTGGACTCTGCCATCTGTGAGTCAACCCTGCCAAGTGGTGCCACCCCAGTCCTGGACCCCTGAAAGTGGGCCTTAGGTGATTGCTCCAGCGAACCGATGCATCCTCTGCTGTGGGAGCAGAATTGACTCATCACTTCTGTTGCATGGAACAGAAATGGTGCATTGTCTTTGGAACCACCTCTGCAGTGTGTTTTCTGGCGCAGGTCTTCACATCCCCATTGACGGCAGCCTTGAAGACGACATTGAATCTCGACATCGCAGTCCCTGCGCTCATGGGATTTGATGCATTGCCTTGACTGCACAACGCATCCTCAACACCGGTCTTTGCATCGCAAGCCACAACACCTTAATCCTTGATGTCAACACATCAAGAAATCGCACCCTAATCCTTCTGCATCTCGGAACCGAAGCATCGCTGCTGTTGCATGAAGAAAATCGAAGCATCACCTCTGGTGCATGGTTCGAAAGCGAAGAAACACTCCACAGCCAGGATTCAAAGTATTTTGGCTCAGCCGTCCAATCTAGGTCTCTGTAGCCGGCTCATGCTCCATCGCGGTTGGGCTGAACTTTTGATGTGCCCGGTTGGCGATTCTTGTTTCTAAACGCTATTTTACAGTTTATTCTTTAAAAATTCATAACTCAAGTTCTGCTTATTAGATTCTTGTAGTTTTATGTTGTTTTATTTACTAAATTCAGATTTATTTTCCTAACCTGGTGTGGAATATTTTTGTATGATGTTTTCACTATCTTACTGTTTGAAGAGTTACACACATACTTTCCACACTGCCTCTAAATTAAGCCTGAGTGCTCTGTGCCAAGATGCCAGAAGGTGAGCACAGATTATTTGAGGATTTGCCTGACACTTACCCTGACTAGGATTGTGGCTGGTGTTTGACTAATGTTTACACCCGACTCAACCAACAGACCAATTTCTGACATTGGTGTCATCAGTGAGGTTTGGGCTTGTGTTTATGCAGTGCCATGCAGTGACTTGGTGTACACTACCATTCCTTATCCAAGACCAATTGAAATATTCAATTCTCCCTAACTGGTGGATCTACATCTGCATCTGCAAAAATGGAATTTGAGCTGCTCTGCCTTGAGGTTCACACAATGTCCCAGCTCAAACATTTCTGGAACGAATTTGGACTTCCTGCCAAGGAAACCCTCAGGAAGGTAGAATTGCACAAGGTGCTGAGACCTGGGCAGAAGCACATCCCACACTGGGTGTAATCAGAGGAGAGGATGAGGAACTGGAGGAACCGCATGCAGCAGAGGAGGAAGAAATGACCACTGAATTGTAGCTTTCTGCCAGGACAGGGAGCAGTATCTCTTCCCACAGCCTTTCCCCAGAGGAAATGGCTGAGAGGTGGGAGGAGAGGCAATTCAAGTTGCAGATGGCAAAATTAAAAATGGAAGCAGAGGAGGAAAAGACAGAAAGAGCCTTAGCAGAGAAGAAAATCTTAGTGGCTCACAAACTCAGTCTGAAGGAGCTGGATATCAAGGCCAGGGAGGCAGATTCCAGCAGTGGTGGTGGCATCCCCTGAAGGAGAAAAAAGAGTTTGTAATCCCATGGATTTGGTGCCCAGTTATATGGTGGGAGACAACATAGACAAATGTTTTTCTGTTTATGGGTTGCATTTAAGGTTCACTGGGTTCCTGAGGAGCATTGGGAGTATGGTTTGTGGAAACACATGCTTACTGTGGGGGGGGCATGCTTCTAACACTAGAAGTTGGAGACTAAACCAAGTGCCCCCGGCCCCATGAAGGCCATTCTGCTAGCAAAATTTGAGTTGACCCCTGAAAAGTATCGCTAAAGGTTTCAGAACAGACAGAAGCTCCCGACCAATCCAGGGTAGATTTTGTGGATTACTCCATTAAGGCACTGAATGGTTGAGTCCAGGGCAGCAAAGTAAATGATTATGCTGTGTTGTACAATTTAATCATGAGAGAGTAAAGTGTTTGTTTTACATAGTTGCACCACCACCTGTTTGACAGAAAGCTCTGACCCCAGGAAGCTTGCTGAGGAGAAAGACCACTGGGCCAGTACCAGAGATTCCAGAAAGGTATCTGGTGGGTGAGAGGGGCTCCCACAAAGGTGGTCAGGGTTCCAACCAGAAGAAAAAGAGGGAGAAACTTAGAAGTAAGGAGTTCTCTAAAGGCATCCAAAATAATTCCCAAAGAAGTAGTGGTAACCAGTCGCAGTCTGAGTATAAGAAGAATGGCTTCTTTGATACATAAATCTATCACACAGCTAGAGGTTGAAGAAAACTAGCTTAAAAATAGTCACCTTCTCTGGGGTCCCTCCTATTGGGATAAAAGTGCTCTCAGCCACTAGTATTGGCATGCTTCATCATATGAGCGCTACCACACACCCTGTATCATCATCAACACGGTGGAGTAATAAACTGTTTTTCAATTGATCACAATATTTTTTGAGGGATCCAATACTCAAAGGACAGTTATAACTACCTTCAGGGGATAGCCACTAAATGTTTAGTTAATTTTATTCTGGAATTCCTTGATAGGATTACATAATCTCCATGAGATAGTCTCAGGGTATTATCACTCTACCAGCTGCCTAATAATATGGGCATCATGTTTTGGTTAATAAATAATTTACAAGAAGACTGGCAATATTTATCATACCTATCATCATAGTAGATGTGCATTCCAGAATTGATGGTGCACGGATCTGGATGGTCAGTCCTCTTAACCTTTCCTACAGGACAAAAGCTGATAAAATAAACAAGAACTATGCCCCAGCACTCAAAATTAATACAAGTCAAAAATACCCATATGAGGTTCAATCGAGTCCAGAATATTTAAAACACAGCCACATGACATGAAGAATATTAAGTTGATTTCTATGTATTTCTGTTCTAAATTTTTTCTCCAACGCATTTTGTTCCATCCCAGAACTTCTTCAGGGCTACAAAACATGATATATGCAAAAAGACACATGAAACATTTAAAAATAATCTTACATGTGAAGAACGCTGCAGACAGATGATCACCTGTCTAATACATGGTACCTCCATAATCATGCTGTATTTATCTGAAATCCTTTGTTGTATCTCTCTTTTCACAGGCTTTTATATTTCTACAATGCCAAATAACCTTATTTCATAAAATGCTTCTCTAGGATTGGTAACATACATGTTGCACTAAATCACAAACCAATATCAGGCAACCCACACAATGTAATCCCAAAATAAAATGACTATTTACTAACATTTCTTTTTATTAAGATGATACACATTACTTTTTAAATGTTTTGATGGCCAAATTACACACATAATTATTATCAACCCCCTAATATATTTTCAGGAAAGATTCATGTAAGTGTGCATCCAAAATCACCAATTATTAACTCCCCACCTTTAAGTAACTTTAGAAAATATATAATTTGTTGGGTCGCTCTCATAAAACAGATTTGTAATGTATGTTGCAAAGCAATTTATTCCGTCCCAAAACTCCTTTGAAGTCAAGTTTATAATTGTATCACCCTGTTTTGGATGCAACCATATTATGGCCCTAAAGAAACGAAAGATCACTCCTATCACATCTTCAGTTAGATACCATGTACCACTAACCATTACAAGCACCATCACATTGTTAAAAAACAGAAATACATTTCAAATCAAACACCCTCAAGTATGGTTGTGCTCATGTCCCCACTCACTGGGTACCATAATACTCCCACATTTGAAAACAAAAATCACCCCAGGTGATGGCATTCTAATTCCCACATCTACCATGTTGAGGAAGAGCGCCAAAACATCCACTTTCACTTAACTACTCAAGCAAGAAATATCTGGAACTCAATTTCAAAAAGATACACACTTCAATAATTCCAAGGCTAAAGATTGGAAATATTGGTAAAACATACATGGCTTCACAGACCACTCACAATGGTAATATTTCAGACAAATACTCCAAATGTAATTGAAACACACACATTCATCCCATTGATGATATTTAACAGGGGCATACATATAGGTCCCATAAGCACAGTTACTCAGTGTATCCTCCAGAACTTAAAAAAATATATCCTCCCTCAAGAATGTCATACATATCAACTAGGAACATTTTTCATGTGCAAAATCATTATACCAAACCATAGAAAGCTATTGTGCCAACTGAGAACTATCAAGAAAACTCACATTGGCACCATCCATCGAGAAACGTACATTTTACCCCCCTCCAGACTTTATCAAAGTCCCCAATATAAAATACCTAAGCTCCTTCGTTTCTGTGAGTCCATGTCCCTTATTTATATTGTTGCCCTAGGGCGTCACCAAAGTGCAAAATGCCGCACTGCGTTCATAAAGGTGCTTATAAATTCCTGGTCATCAGCTAGACATGAAGTCCCAATTTGTGCATGCTCCGCTTATCCTAAGCTGCACAAGTGCCATCTTGTAATGCCTCAATGTGCATCTAAAGCAAAATTACATGTCATAATATATGTGTTGTATGATCCATTTTAGGAACACTTATTATATCCAATAGCTATTTCAATATTCATAAACCTATACCATCACCTCATTATTGAAATCCATGATATATTAGGTATTAGGCCCCTCGCATATCAATACCCTATATCTGCCCCTCCCATCAAAGAAGGGGGCACCATCTTCAATTATGATTATAGAGGTACCTTTCATTAGACGTGTGATCATCTGTCTGCAGCATTCTTTATATATAAGGTTATTTTTAAATGTTTCATATGTATTCACAGCCACCCCCCTGCTGATGGTGACACAGTGTATGTATTAGTAGCCCTATGATGAAGCATGCCCCTGCTAGTGGATGAGGGCACTTTCATCCCACATTAACGGACCCCAGATAGAGTGACTATTTCTAAGCTATTGTTCTTCAATCTCTAGATATGCGATAGTTTTGGGGACAGCCAAGGGTGACCCTAGTTTCCCTGTGAAATAAGGAGATGGTGCCTAATGTCCATATGTCTGCAAATACTTCCAAGTATAGGCAGCGGGTCACCATCAACGGACAATGGGTGGAGCCTCCAGGAGACCCAGGAGCCAGCAGGACTACTGTGCTGTGTAAGCTGGTGTCTGCAAAGCAGGTCCTACCGAACATATTCCACCAAGTCATAGTTCTGGACAATTGAGAGAGCCATCTATGAGTAGATCTGGTTTCATTTGAGTAGGGAGAGGGTCTTTGGTTCTCTGAAAGTAGCGCTGAGCCCTGCCATGCCTGTAGATTGTTTGCTAGTCAATGACCTGCAGCACACTGTCTGGAGGGAGGTAAACCTGAGGTCCCACTTGCAAATGTTGGGGACTGCCTTAGTGGGTGTGTATAATCACACAGTCCATGGCTGCCCCAGAACGGAGTTAAGGGCGTCTAGCCCCTGAACAGTGGTCCAGACAACGGTCAAGGAGAGGGGCAAGTAGTGTGGGAAACAGCTCTGATGTTCCGAAGGTGAAGGTTGAAAGGGTCTCTGGGGAGGAGGCCCCCAAGCCAACTGGGGAGAACATTGCCGCCCTAGGTGACCTACCTGAGCGTGATGGTTGGCAGGTTGAGGATGGGCCCACCAGGGAGGAACTTTGCAAGGTGCAGAAAGAGTGCCTCACTCTTGAGGGCTTCAGGTGGCAGGCCTCAGCCCAGGCAGCAGGAGAAGCCTCTGGGGTTCACCTCATCTACTAAGAGAATGACCTCCTCTCTAGCGAACCTAAGGCTGCTGGTGCTGGAGCAGCTGTGAGCTGGTGATCTCCCCCAGTGTTCCAGCGGCCTTACTACTGGGTTTGGCTCACAACATACCCTTAGCAGAACACTTAGGGAAAGATGACATTCTCCAGGCTTGCCTCCCACTTCTGTTGGCCCAGAATGAAGACAGCCTCCGATGCATTATGCTTGTGCTGTCCACCTGCCAGGCCAGTGGGAAATCGGAGAAAAACAAAATGCTCCCCTTATCCCATTACCAGTTGTTGGTACCCCTTTGGATGGGTGGGCATCAGCATCATTGGCCCCTTGGGCCACAAGACAGTCCTAGGCAACAGGTTCATCCTGGTCTTGGTAGATCATGCCACACGCTACCCAGAGGCCATCCCTCCAAGGTCAGTGACTGTATCTGTGGTGGCTGGAGGTCGGATGGTGATCTTTAACCATGTTGGGTTTCCCAAGGAGGTAGTGTCTGACAGAGGCACTAACTTCATGTCTGCATACATGAAGTCAACGTGGTGTAACCTACAAGTTCATCCCCGAGCAAATGGTTTTGTGGAGAAATTCAAAAAGACCTTGAAGAGCTTGATCATGGGTCTACCTGAACTATGAGGCATAAGTGGGATGTCTTGCCGTGCCTTCTCTTTACACACAGGGTGGTGCCACAAAAAGGAGTAGATCTCAGCCCTTTTGAACTCCTTTATGACCACCCTGTTAGGAGGCCTCTGAGCCCTGTCAAGGAGGGTGGGAGCAAGTTCCCAGGACCCCTACCCACCAGGGTGTAGTCAGGTACATGCTAGCCTTCCACAATCAGATGTACCGCCTCTGGAAGAAGGCGAAAAGTAACCCTGAGGCCAGCCAAAAGGTAATGAAACTCTGGTATGATCAGAATGCCACTCAGGTATCGGCCATGGAACCAGTAGAGCCCAGAGCTTTCTAGTACCACTGGTCCTGCCCATTTGAATTAAAGGAGCAGGAGGGGGAATCAACCTACTTGGTAGATCTCCAGATAACCAGATACCTTTTAAGAGTGATCCATGTTAACAGACTCAAGTTTCATTTTGAGAGGTCCGAGATGACCATGCTTCTTGTGACAGATGAGGGAGTGGAAGAGGAGAGTGAACTTCTCCCTGAACACCTCTCCGCACAGGAACACAATGGGCCAGTGGAAGATGTCAACATCACTTCCTTCCTCACCAGAGCAGCGGAGCGACTATTACAAGTTGCTGGGAGTATTTGCCTTTATCAAGGAGGAGTTATGCAAGCTGTGGTTGTTAGGGTGATTGAGCCCTCCAGTAGCGTCAGTTACTGCCCTATGGTGCTGGTACCAAAGGCTGCCCTTCCCAGCTCCAAACCAGAATTCATATTCTGTGTGGACTACAGGAGACTCAATTCCATAACTAAGATGGATGAACACTCCATCCTTTGCGCTTCGGCTGGGCGCTGCCGAATTCCTCAGTCACTTTGATTACATACATCAGAGTACTGGTAGAATGCTCTATTTGAGGGGACTAAAGAGAGGTCAGCCTTCTCGACCACAGAGTGCCACTTCCAGTTTCAGGTAATGCACTTTGGCATGAAGAATGCCCTTGCCATCTTCAAAAGGTTGGTGAACAGGATCCTGGCTGGAAAGGAGGCCTTTTTTTCTGTCTATCTAGATAGCAACACACTATGCAGTTCCACACTGAGGTGCTTCGGGCCTTGCAACAGGCAGGCCTTTTGCAGGGCCCGAAGCACCTTCAACGTCAGTAAGTGGCAGATTTGGCAGGATTGTGTGGTGTACCTGAGTCACCTGGTTGGTGGGGGCAAGGTGTTGTACCTCCAGGTGAAGTTCGAGACTATTGGGGCTGGCAATCCCCTATAACTCAGAGAGAGGTGAGGGTCTTCCTGGGCATCACAGGGTGCTATGGGAGATTTGTTAAGGGATGTGATACCATTGTGGCCCCCTTAATCGCACTGGCTTCAAAGAAGCATCCCAGATTGGTGATCTGGACAGAAGCTTGCCAGAAAGCCTTTGATACCCTCAAGGAGACCATGTGTACAGCACCTGTACTCAAGGCTCCTGACTATTCCAAGGAATTTGTTGTGCAGACGGATTCTTCGAAGCATGGCACAGGGTGGTCTTAACACAATTGAATGAAGAGGTCCTAGGCCAACATAGTCATGGTTAGTAGGAGGTTACTTCCAAGGGAACAGAGGTGGAGTGTGTTTGAGAGAGAAGCTTTTGCTCTGGTCTGGGCACTAAAGAACCTGAGACCATACCTGTTTGGGACTCACTTCTGGGTCAGACACAGCACAGGCCCCTCATATGTCTTGTGCAGATAAGGGGTGATAATCCCAATCTGGTGAGGTGGCCCATCTCCCTACAGGGAATGGACTTTATGGTGTAACACCGCTCCGTTCAGACCACACAATACCGATGAAAACTCTAGGTTCTTCTGTCTTAGTGAAGAGAACCCCTAAAGGGTTGTGTAGCCACTTTCAGCTGGGGTAACATGTTAGCCCTGACAACCTTAGGGTTGTCTCCCCCCCCACATTTTGCCTACTCCTTCCATTTTTCTGACCTCATTTTTGATGGCTTCAGGAGTCTGTGCACTGTACCCCTGCTATTCAGTGCGAAAGTGCCTGTGCTCTCTTCCCTAAACAAGTTAACATTGGCTAATCCTCACCAAGCATATTTAATTTACTTATACGTCCCTAGTAAAATTCAGTGCATATGCTCAGGGCCTATACATTAAATGCTACTTGCAGGTCAGTAGCGCTGATTGTGCCACCCACTCAATTAGCCCTTTAACCATGTCTCAGGCCTGCCATTGCAGAGCCTGCATGTGCAATTTCACACTGCCATGTCGACCTGGCAAAATCACCCTTTTGTTAGGCCCAAACCTTCCCTTTTGTACGTGTGACTCACCACTAAGGCAGGTACTGGCAACCCAGATGGCAGGGTACAATCCATTGAAAAGGCAGGACATGTACTTTCAAGATTTACATGTCCTGGTGGTGAAAAAACTCTCAAAGTCATTCTTCACTACAGCAAGGCCTATCTCTCCCATAGGATAACATTGTGATTACTTTATTACATCTTATAAGTATAATTCACAATCTGGAAGAGATAAACCTAATAGGTTTGGTGTCTCTGGTATCACAATTTAACATCACAGCTCATGGCAAAGTCAGATTTTTAACTGTAATTCTGGAAATGCCACTTTTAGAAAGTTGTCATTTTCTTACTTTAGCCATTAGGTGCCTACTGCCTGTTTCCGATCACTTGTCTGGGGTGGGCTCTGTGTATTCCCTTTAAACAGCCACACACAAAAGGAGCTTAAGTGTGACTTGATGGGCTATCCTGGGTGGGTAGAAGGGAGATGCTAGGCACAGACTTAAAACTTAATAGGCAGCGTCCTGTCCCCACACAAAGGGCTGCATCACCCCCTGTAGTGAGTCTGGAGCTAGGGCAAGAAGAGCAGGACCTTTACAGGCATGTCTTTGAAGTCTCCCTAACTTCAAAGGTCAAACTAGGTATTGGACCCCTGACACCACCACCTCAGTACACCTCTGGACCTGTGACTACTCTGCCAGGAACAAGGACTGCTGTGCTGCTAAGGGACTGCCACTTTGCATAACTGCTGGATTGCTGGACTCCTGCCTTGCTGTACTGTTTCTGTTCCACCGCCTGGGAGAGAAAGACTGGACCTTCATCACTAGAACCTCGTTGACTTCAAGCGCTGGCTGGCCTCCTGACCTGAACTCTCAGGAACATAGAAGACTTCCAACCACCCTAGTCCTGCACCTAGACTCTTCCATCTGTGAGTCTGCCCTACCAAGTGGTGCCACTCCAGTCCACTCTTGGAAGTGGGCCTAAGATGTTTGCTGCAGCAGGACCAATGCATCCTTTGCTGCAGGAGCAGAATCAACACATCAGCGATATTACATCGAACAGAACTGGTGCATCATCTTTGGAACAGCCACTGCGATCTGTTTCCCGGCACAAGGTCCTCACATCCCTGTTGACAGCAGCCTTGACGATGACGCTGAATCTCTGCATCGCAGACTCTACACTCGGAAATGAAGCATCACCTTGACTGCACAACGCATCCTCAACACTGGTCTTTGCTTTACAATCCCCAGAGCTTGGATCATTGATGTCAACACAGCAGGAACTTGCATTCTAACCCTACTGCATCTCAGAACCAACACATCGCCGCTGTTGCATGGAGTAAATCGATGCATCTCCTCTGGTTCGGAACTGACGCAATGCTCTGCAACTAGGATTTACAGTGCTTTGGCTCAGTGGGCCCAACAAGGTCCCTGTAGCTAGCCTTTGCTCCACTTCGCCCTGAACTTTTGACTCTGTCCCAGTCTGGCATAACCAGATATCCCCGGTTGGTGCTTCTTGCTGTTAAGCTCTTATTGTTTAAGAATTAATAACTCAAGTTCAATTTACTGGAGTTTTGTCCTTTTGGTCTTATTTTGTTTATTAAATTAAGATTTAGATTTCTAACCTGGTGTGGAATCTTTTTGAGTGATGTTTTCACTATTTTACTGTTTGAAGTGTTGCACAAATACTTTAACCAAAACAATTGAGTATCAGCCTGCTAATAGGCCAAGACCTTTACACCTAAATAGTTTTGTGTCTAGGATTTTTAACTGGTTTTGTGCCGGGGACATAATGGTTACGTCCCACTGCACAGTGCTCCAGTGCCGAGGACGTAACCATTACGTCCCGGCACCGGAGCTCGGAGGGAGCGCTAGCGCTGCCTCCGTGGGCTTTCTCCCCATCCCCCCATGGTAGGGCTGGAAGGGGAATCGCTTCCCCTTCCCCACCCTAGCCCCCCCGCAGTGACGTCTAATGACGCCAGTGCGCGATTGTGCGCTGACCTCATCAGAGGCCTCCTCCCATCGTGCTGGAAGCTGAGCGCCAGGGATCATTTTTTTTCTTTGTTTTTTAGAGGTGGTGAGCGACCCCTTAGGCAAGGGTCGCTCTCTTAGGGGGCAAATTATATTTAGGCAATTTCTGTCCCCCTTGGGGGCAGATCGGCCTATTTTTATTAGGCCAATCTGACCCCAAGGAGGGCAGAAACCACTAGACACCAGGGATTTTTTTTTTTTTTTTACAGATGGGGAGCGACTCCTTAGGCAAGGGTCGCTCCCCTGAGGGCAAATTGTATTTAGGCCATTTCTGTCCCACTTGGGGGCAGATCGGCCTATTTTTATTAGGCCAATCTGCTCCCAAAGGGAATTATTATTATTATTATTTATTTATACTTGCGCATAAGGGAAGCGGCCCCTTGGGAAGGGCCGCTCCCCAGGGGTGCAAAATATTTTTATGCCTTTTCTGCCCCCCTGGGGGGAGATCAGCCTATTATAATTAGGCCGATCTGCCCCCGGGGGCAGAAACCCCTAGACACCAGGGATATATTTTTGTTTATGTTTACTTTTGTTTTTTATATATGGGCAGCGACCCCTTAGGCAAGGGTCGCTCCCCTGGGGGGCAAATTGTATTTAGACCATTTCGGCAGATCGGCCTATTTTTGTTAGGTGAATCTGCCCCAAAGGGGGCAGAAACCACTAGACTCCAGGGATTTTTATTTTTTTGCGTCAATTTCATGCAAGGAGAGCAATCCCTTAGGCAAAGGTCGCTCCCCTGGGCAGGGAATATTTATTTTAGGCCATTTCTGCTCCTCTTGAGGGTAGATCGGCCTATTTCTATTTAGCTGATGTGCCCCGGGGGGCAGAAAACACTTAGGCACCAGGGATTTGTGTATGTATTTGTGTGTGTTTTGTTTGGGGGCAGTGCTTGGGCAAGGGTTGCTCCCCATGGGGGCACATTATTGTTGGCCATATCTGCCCCCACCAGAGACCAGGGAAGATTTATTTTTCAAAATAAGAGGGTGGGGGTATGGCCATACCCCCACCCCAAACAATAAGTTGTTCTGCCCACCAGTAAGCAGGTGGGGCAATTACCCCTGATCCACACCCCGGGGGGCAGAAAGTCTACTAGATGCCAGGGAATTAAAAGAAGAGTGGGATTGTGGCTACCCCAACTGAAGGGGGTAACAGTCTTTCAGCTCTCTCCCACACACTAAAACATCTTATCCCACGGCAAGCAAGAGGACAATTGATTATTTTGGGTTTTGGTTTTACATTTGGGCCATGAGAGCTTGGCTAACTCTCAAAATCGTCCCACTTGAAATGGTGAGAGCTGCATTTTATGGACTTTGGGACGCTGCCATGTAGAAAAATCCACAAGACTGAGACACATCTGAAAACTAAACATTTGGGTGATTCCAGGGTGGTGTGCTTCACATGCACCCAACACCATTTTCTTACCCACAATGCCCTGCAAACCTCTAACTTTGCTGGAACTCACATGTTTTCCCCACATTTTTGTGATGGAACCTTCCGGAATCTGCAGGAATCCACAAAATTCCTACCACCCAGCATTGTCTCATCTATACCGATAAAAATTCTGCTGCACTTGTCAGCCTAAAAATGTTTCTTTTCAAACTGCCCTTTTGGACCCGCTTTGGTTCCCCCTCAATTTCGACATGTTTTTGGCTCTTCCCTCTCACAGGCACTTGGCCCACCTACACAAGTGAGGTTTCATTTTTACCGGGAGACTGAGGGGAACGTTCGGTGGTAGGAATTTTGTCCTGGTACAGTGATCTCACACAGAAATGTGGTAATAATTAGATTTTTTAGCTAAATTTAAGGTTTGCTGAGGATCCTGGGTAAGAAAACATTGGGGGGATCCACACAAGTCACACCTACCTGGACTCCCTCGGGTGTCTAGTTTTCAGAAATGCTTGGGTTTGGTAGGTTTCCCTAGATGGCTGCTAAGCCCAGGACCAAAAACGCAGGTGCCCCCGCAAAAAACAATACTTTTGTATTTGATAATTTTGATGTGTCTAGATAGTGTTTTGGGGCATTTCCTTTCGCGGGCAGTAGGTCTACCCACACCAGTGAGGTACCACTTTTATTGGGAGACTTGGGGAAACGCTGGGTGGGAGGAAATTTGTTGCTCCTCTCAGATTCCAGAACCTTCTGTCACCAAAATGTGAAGAAAAAGTGTTTTTTTGCCAAATTTTGAGGTTTGCAAAGGATTCTGGGTAACATAACCTGGTGAGAGCCACACAAGTCACCCCTTCTTGGATTTCCCTAGGTATCTAGTTTTCAAAAATGCACAGGTTTGGTAGGTTTCCCGAGGTGCTGACTGAGCTAGAGGCCAAAATCCACAGCTAGGCACTTTGCAAAAAACAGCTCTGTTTTCTTTGGGAAAATGTGATGTGTCCACCTTGTGTTTTGGGGCATTTCCTGTTGCAGGCGCTAGGCCTACCTACACAAGTGAGGTACAATTTTTATCGGGAGACTTGGGGAACGCTGGGTGGAAGGACAACTGTGGCCCCTCGGATTCCAGAACTTTCTGTCACTGAAATGTGAGGGAAAAGTGTTTTTTGGGCCACATTTTGAGGTTTGCAAAGGATTCTGGGTAACAGAACCTGGTGAGAGCCCCACAAGTCACCCCATCTTGGATTCCCCTACGTGTCTAGTTTTAAAAAATGAGCAGGTTTGGTAGGTTTCCCTAGGTTCCGGCTGAGCTAGAGGCCAAAATCTACAGCTAGGCACTTCGCAAAAAACACGTCAGATTTCAATGTGAAAATGTGATGTGTCCATGTTGCGTTTCCTGTTGCGAGCATTAGCCCTACCCACACATGTGAGGTACCATTTTTATCGGGAGACTTGGGGGAACACAGAATAGCAAAACAGTGTTAATGCCCCTTGTCTTTCTCTACACGTTTTCCTTCCAAATCTAAGTCAGTGTGTAAAAAAGATGTCTATTTGAAAAATGCCCTGTAATTCACATGTTAGTATGGGTACCCCGAAATTCAGAGATAAGCAAATAACCACTGCTTCTCAACACCTTATCTTGTGCCCATTTTGGAAATACAAAGGTTTTCTTGATACCTATTTTTCACTCTTTATATTTCAGCAAATGAATTGCTGTATACCCTGTACAGAATGAAAACCCATTGCAAGGTGCATCTCATTTATTGGCTCTGGGTACCTAGGGTTCTTGATTAACCTACAAGCCCTATATATCCCTGCAACTAGAAGAGTCCATCAGACGTAACAGTATATTGCTTTCAAAAATCCAACATCACCGGAAAAAGTTACAGAGTAAAACATGGAGAAAAATGGCTGTTTTTTCACCTCAATTTCAATATTTTTTTATTTCAGCTGTTATTTTCTATAGGAAACCCTTATAGGGTCTACACAAATGACACCTTGCTGAATTCAGAACTTTGTCTACTTTTCAGAAATGTTTAGCCTTCTGGGATCCAGCATTAGTTTTACACCCATTTCTGTCACTAACTGGAAGGAGGCTGAAAGCAGAAAAATAGTAAAAATGGGGTATGTCCCAGTAAAATACCGAAATTGTGTTGAAAATGTGGTTTTCTGATTGAAGTCTGCCTGTTCCTGAAAGCTGGGAAGATGGTGAATTTAGTGCTGCAAACCCTTTGTTGATGCCATTTTCAGGGGAAAAAACACAAGCCTACTTCTGCAGCCCTTTTTCCCCATTTTGTTTAAAAAAATGAACTTTTTGCTGTATTTTGGCTAATTTCTTGGTCTCCTTCAGGGGAACCCACAAACTCTGGGTACCTCTAGAATCCCTAAAATTTTGGAAAAAAAGGACGCACATTTGGTGTGGATAGCTTATGTGGACAAAAAAGCAATGAGGGCCTAAGCGCAAACTGACCCAAATAGCCAAAAAAAGGGTAAGCACAGGAGGGGAAAAGGCCTGGCAGCGAAGGGGTTAAGGATAAAGGAAATGTGCTTTTTACAAATAACCCTCACTCACTCTATTGGGACATGCTTCATTATCGGGTTCATCCTGGCTGCTAAAAGCCAGGATGGTCTCAACCAAATTCCAAGGGGCACTTTGTATATATACACACCCAGGGTTACCGGAGATAAATATTAACAAGCATTTGCAATGCAGTGGGTCTTGCATCTGCTCGAGTTAGAGCTATTAGCGTTGTAAACTCCTTACCCGACTTTTCTTGTCACATAAATTGAAAATTAAAAGTTAACCAGTTTCACGTAAGGGAGCTGATTCACAGTGCCATGGCCGCCATGGGCATCAGCGTGAAGAAACACACAAAAAGAAAAAAAGTTTGCTCGCAGTAAAGCTAATTGGCAAAAGTGCAGTTAGCCATGTAACAGGGCCGATGACCAAGGCGGTAACAAAACCTCCCCAAGGAGGGACAAAGGTAAACCATTTACCAATGTCATCAAAGGATTTTTTGAAGGGCAAGCCCACGAACGAGTGGTAGTGATGGGTGTGAGGTGGGCGTTGTTAAAAGCCCAGATACATACCAACACGTCGGAAAAGCAGAGCTTGCGCGCTGCAATGCTCGACCTAAAAGTGACTCATCTACACTAAGGTGTCCCCTTATTAGCAAGGTGGATGGGCATGACTAAAAATATTTTTTTAAGTGATAATTATAAAGGTGGGCTACTGGAGGAATAAGATTGTCCTATGACTCTCAATTTAACATCAAAATGTTTCTGCCCTACTCTTACGGCCAACATTGGTCCTGGGCTATTTCTTTAACTGCTCAGTTCACCTTCTGTTTGTTCTTGTGTACACTCTTTTTAAAAAAATCTACTACCTGTCACAAAAAAGTTGCTGTTTTAATAACTTATTAGGATTGCTTTTAAAATGTATGCATAAAGATTTACAGTTAAGACTATCAAGCTAAACACTATGGAGATTGACAAGGATATCTATGCTAATGCCCAATTGTATGATGGTTCTAATAATGTCTGATAGAATATTTTTAAAGAGATTTGTTTGACTTTTATCTTATGATCAGCTGACCAATTTAGAATGGATACATATGTTTTTATGGTATTGTATTTATGTAACTTTTTAAATGTGTGCCCTTATGGTTTTGTCATAAAACTGAATAAAGCTGGATAATGATGAACATGACCAATAGCCGTGCAAAAAGCAGAGGAACTTCACTATTCACCTGATTACTATTTACCAGCCACCAGCTAAAGAGAAGAAATTATTCTCTATTAGGTCAGCAGCCTTGAAGATAGCAATGAAACTGGGGCTTGATTAGAGTTTGAGTGTTAGAGTTTACTCTGTCCATCTTATTACGATTCCATTATATCCCATGGAAATTGAAATACAGCAGAGAGAATAACTGTCATGTTTGTGACAGAGTAACCTGTCTGCCAATACTCTAAATCAGAGCCTTCACTATTTACAAGCCTGCTAGCTAAATAGAAGAGATTCTGCACTGCTTGACTGGTGTCCCTGCAAATAGCAGAAAAAAATGTACTATTTACCTGGACGCTTCCTAAATATTAGAGATTCTGCAATGTTTGACCGGCGGCCTTGCAAATATTAGACAAACTTTACTATTTAACCAGCTGCTGGATAAATAGTAGGGATTCTGCATAAATACAACTGGTGGCCATGCAAGTAGCAGATAAAGTTCATTATTAATGCAGCTTCTGGATAAATAGTAGAGATTCTGCACTATTTGGCTGGCAGCCATGCAAATAACAAGGAGACTTCACTACTTGCCTGGCCACTGGCTGAATAGCAGAGGTTTTATCCTATTGGGCCAGCAGTCAAGCAAACCTCACTCATTACCCAGCTGCTGGCAAACCAGCAGCCATGCAAATTGCAAACAGAAATAATTATTTATGTGGCTGTTGGTTAAATAACAGAAATTGTATATTATTTGACCAGAAGCCTAGCCAACAAATTTCAATATGTACCCACCAGATGGCTAAATAGAAGAAATGATGAACTGTATTGCTGGTGGCATTACAAATATCTTGAAAAGAAACTTTATTATTTACCACTACTAATTAGCCAGTGGCTGGTTAATTAGTAGACAGAGTACATAGCTTAACCGGTAGGCATGCAAATAGCAGAGGAACTTCACTAGTTACCTGGCTGCTGTCTAAAAAACACACATTTTATTATGCCTTATGCAGGTTTTAACAGGTACTTACACAAGGTAGAACTGCAAACAAGGATTAAACACAAGTGACATCCAGCTCTGTATGAAAGTTAGGGTCCTGATGTATTATTATTTTGTTCGCAAAAAGTGGTTGCAAATTATTCACATAATGTTTACGAACAGGAATCGGGTTGCAGAACGATATGTCTAATTAATAAATGTTAGGCAGGAGCATCAATGGTTCACAACAGCAGTTGCAGTCAGAGACCATCAATAAATTCCTTTTCTGAATTGGAAAGGAGAGGAAGGAAAACCCTTTCATGAACCCTCCTATTTGCAGTTCTGAAACAATCGTAAAAGTGTTTTTAGTAGTCAAAAGAACTTTCCAACCCAAAAAAAGGGGTCTGTACATGATGATCAGCACTTTCGTGGTCACAAAGCCTGTCATTTTGCGATAATAGGCACTTAGGCCCATATTTATACTCTGTTTGCGCCGGATTTGCGTCATTTTTTTTACACAAATCCAGTGCAAACGTAACTCCATATTTATATTTTGATGGTAGACCCATCTAGGGTCAACAATATGGATTCAGCGTCATTTTAAGGATTTTAAGGATGCGTGAAACAACCTTGCGTCAATGAGATGCAAGGTAAGCGTTCCCATCCAAAAAATTACTCAAACACCTTAGCGCCATATTTATCCAACAGGGCAGAAAATGACGCACGGGTGAGAGGCGGACCCGAAAAATGACACTAAACCCGATTTGCGTCAAAATTTAATGCCTGGGTTAGGGCAGGCATTATAATGAGGCAGACACACCACTACGTAATGAAAACACACACAAGCAACATCACAGCCCAACAGGACCACATGGAGGTGCTACTGATGCAGCTTGCAAGACGACACAGAGCACAGGACCAACAGCAGCAGCCACCCCAACGTGGCCCCCAAAGGCAACGCAGAAGGCAGGAGAGGGTCTTCCGGAACAGGATAACCCTCCATGGCCACAGGGAACAGGAAATCATCTGGCGGTATAGACTCAACTGTGAAGCCATACAGAAGCTGCTGCGCCAAATTGAGCTGCAAATAACAGCCAGCCTGCAGACACCACACAATATACCACCGGTGACCAAGCTGCTAGCTGTCCTGTGTAGGAGGCTGGCCTGGCTTGTAGTTGCTACCAGAGGTACTTACACCTTGTGCCAGGTCCCGTTATCCCTTATTAGTGTAGAATAGGTGTTTCTAGCAGCTTAGGCTGATAGAAGGTAGCTATGGCAAAGCAGCTTAGGCTGAACTAGGAGGCATGTAAAGCTCCTACTATACCACTGGTGTCATATGCACAATATCATAAGAAAAAAACAATACACAGAAGTACTAAAAATAAAGGTACTTTATTTTTATGACAATATGCCAAAAGTATCTCAGTGAGTACCCTCAGTATGAGGATAAATTATATACACATGATATATGTACACAAACCAAAATTAGGTAAGTAATAGCAAGAAAAGTAATGCAAGCAGTGTAGAATTACAGTAGATTGCAATAGCAGCACATAGGTATAGTGGCAACACAAGCCATATACTCTAAAAGTGGAATGCGAACCACGAATGGATCCCAAACCTATGTGAGCTTGTAGAGGGTCACTGGGACTGTAAGAAAACAGTGAGGGTTAGAAAAATAGCCCACCCCAAGACCTTGAAAAGTAGGTGTAAAGTGCACCTAGTAACCCCTAGAGAGCTCAGAAGTTGTGATAGGGGGTTTCTGCAGGAAGAACAAACACCAGCAATGCAACAACAGTGGATTTCCAGACCTGAGTACCTGTAAGACAAGGGGACCAAGTCCAATAGTCACGACAGTGTCAAGAGTGGGCAGGAGCCCAGGAAATGCCAGCTGAGGGTGCAAGGAAGCTGCCACCTGTTGGAAGAAGCTTGGAGTTCTGCAAGAAAGAAGAGGACTAGGAACTTCTCTTTTGGAGGATGGATGTCCCACATTGCGATGAAGCTTGCAGAGGTGTTCCCACACAGAAAGACCACAAACAAGCCTTGCTAGCTGCAAGGGTCGCTGTAGAGGTTTGTGGGTGCTGCTGTGGCCCAGGAGGGACCAGCAAGTCAGGGAGCCCTCACAGAATCAGGCAGCACCCGCAGAAGTACCTGAACAGGCACTTGGAAGAAGAGTGAACTGGAGTCCATGCAAAGTCACAAAAGGGAGTCCCACAACGCCGGAGGACAACTCAGAAGGTTGTGCACTGCAGGTTAGAGTTTCGGGGACACAGGATTGGCTGTGCATGAAGGAAATCCTGGAAGAGTGCACAGGAGCCGGAGCAGCTGCAAATCACGCGGTACCCAGCAATGCAGTCTAGCGTGGGGAGGCAAGGACTTACCTCCACCAAACTTGGACTGAAGAGTAATTGGACTGTGGGAGTCACTTGGACAGAGTTGCTGAGTTCCAGGGACCACGTCGTGCTGAGAGGAGGCCCAGAGGACCTTTGATGCAGTCTTTTGGTGCCTGCGGTTGCAGGGGGAAGATTCCGTCGACCCACGCGTGATTTCTTCAGAGCTCCTGATGCAGGGAGGAGGCAGGCTACCCTAGAGCATGCACCACCTGGAAACAGTTGAGAAAGCCGGCAGGATGAAGCGATACAAGGTTGCTAGTAGTCGTCTTGCTACTTTGTTGCGGTTTTGCAGGCATCCTGAGCAGTCAGCGGTCGATCCTTTGGCAGAAGGTGAAGAGGGTAATGCAGAGGAACTCTGATGAGCTCTTGCATTCGTTATCTGGTGAGATCCCCAAAGCAGGGACCCTAAATAGCCAGAAAAGGAGGTTTGGCTACCTAGGAAGGAGGATTTTCTACCAAGAGAGGTAAGAGCCTATCAGAAGGAGCCTCTGACGTCACCTGCTGGCACTGGCCACTCAGAGCAGTCCAGTGTGCCACAGACACCTCTGTTTCCAAGATGGCAGAGGTCTGGGACACACTGGAGGAGCTCTGAGCACCTCCCCTGGGTGGTGCAGGACAGGGGAGTGGTCACTCCCCTTTCCTTTGTCCAGTTTCGCACCAGAACAGGGCTGTGGGATCCCTGAACCGGTGTAGACTGGCTTATGCAGAGATGGACACCATCTGTGCCCATCAAAGCATTTCCAGAGGTTGGGGGAGGCTACTCCTCCCCAGCCTTCACACCTATTTCCAAAGGGAGAGGGTGTTACACCCTCTCCCAGAGGAAGTCCTTTGTTCTGCTTTCCGGGGCCAGGGCTGCCTGGCATTGGGTTGACAATTCCATGATCTTAGTCATGTTACATGGCCATGTTCGGAGTTACCATTGTGGACCTGTACATAGGTAGTGACCTATGTACAGTGCACGCGTGTAATGGTGTCCCCGCACTCACAAAGTCTGGGGAATTTGCCCTGAACGATGTGGGGACACCTTGGCTAGTGCCAGGGTGCCCACACACTAAGTAACTTTTCACCCAACCTTCACCAGGTGAAGGTTAGACATAGGGGTGACTTATAAGTTACTTAAGTGCAGTGGTAAATGGCTGTGAAATAACATGGACGTTATTTCACTCAGGCTGCACTGGCAGGCCTGTGTAAGAATTGTCAGAGCTCCCTATGGGTGGCAAAAGAAATGCTGCAGCCCATAGGGATCTCCTGGAACCCCAATACCCTGGGTACCTCAGTACCATATACTAGGGAATTATATGGGTGTACCAGTATGCCAATGTGAATTGGTAAATTTAGTCACTAGCCTGTTAGTGACAAATTTGGAAAGCAGAGAGAGCATAACCACTGAGGTTCTGGTTAGCAGAGCCTCAGTGGGACAGTTAGGCATCACACAGGGAACACATACAGGGCACACTTATGAGCACTGGGGCCCTGGCTGGCAGGGTCCCAGTGACACATAGACTAAAACAACGTATATACAGTGAAATATGGGGGTAACATGCCAGGCAATATGGTACTTTCCTACACAACCGCCCCCCCCCCAAAACGAAGGACAATGAGGGGGTCATTCTGACCCCGGCGGTCTAAGACCGCCGGGGCCAGGGTCGGCGGGAGTACCGCCGACAGGCCGGCGGTGCCCCGCAGGGCATTCTGACCGCGGCGGTTCGGCCGCGGTCAGAAGAGGCAAACCGGCGGTCTCCCGCCGGTTTACCGCTGCCCTTAGAATCCCTGCGCCGCCATGGGGGATTCTGACACCCCCTACCGCCATCCTGTTCCTGGCGGTTCGCCCGCCAGGAACAGGATGGCGGTAGGGGGTGCCGCGGGGCCCCCGTAAGAGGGCCCCACAAAGTATTTCAGTGTCTGCCTAGCAGACACTGAAATACGCGACGGGTGCAACTGCACCCGTCGCACCTTCCCACTCCGCCGGCTCAATTCTGAGCCGGCATCCTAGTGGGAAGGTTGATTTGCCCTGGGCTGGCGGGCGGCCTTTTGGCGGCCGCCCGCCAGCCCAGGGCAAATCTCAGAATCACCGCCGCGGTCTTTCGACCGCGGTGCGGTGTTCTGACGGCGGAACCTTGGCGGACGGCCTCCGCCGTCCGCCAAGGTTAGAATCAGCCCCTAAGACTAGTCATGACCTGATGAGTCTTCATTGTCTAAGTGGAAATATCTGGAGAGTCCATCTGTATTGGAGTGGATACTCCCAGGTCTATGTTCCACTGTATAGTCCATTCCCTGTAGAAATATGGACCACCTCAACAATTTAGGGTTTTCACCTTTCATTTGTTTTAGCCAAAGTAGAGGTTTGTGGTCTGTCTCAACAATAAAGTGAGTACCAAACAGGTATGGTCTCAACTTTTTCACTGCCCAGACCACATCAAAGGACTCCCTCTCTATGGCAGACCAACGCTTTTCTCTAGGGGTCAACCTTCTGCTGATAAAAGCAACTGGTTGATCCTGGCCCTCAGAATTCAGTTGTGATAAGACTGACCCTACCCCTAATTCAGATGCATCAGTTTGAACAATGAATTTCTTGGAGTAACATGGGCATTTTAGGACAGGTGCAGAGCACATGGCTTGTTTGAGCTCCTCAAAAGCTTTTTGACAGCTAGCTGTCCACAGTACCTTTTTAGGCATCTTCATACTAGTGATATCATTAAGTGGGGCTGCTGTGGAGCCATAGTTTTTAATGAATCTCCTGTAATACCCAGTGAGGCCTAAGAAGGCTCTCACCTGGGTTTGAATTGTAGCGGAAACCCAATCGATGATTGTTTGGATTTTCCCCTGCAGTGGTGCAATCTGTTCTCCACCTACCAGGTGTCCCAGATAAACTATCTTTCCCTGCCCTATCTGGCACTTTGAAGCCTTGATAGTGAGGCCTGCCTTTTGCTGGGCCTCCAAACTTTCCAAAGGTGGACCAGCTTCTCATCCCAGGTGGAGCTAAAGACAGCTATATCATCTAGATATGCTGCACTAAAAGCCTCTAACCCTTGCAGGAATGTGTTCACCAACCTCTGAAAAGTGGCAGGTGCATTCTTCAAACCAAAGGGCATCACTGTAAATTGGTAGTGCCCTCCTATAGTTGAAAATGCAGTTTTAGGTTTAGCATCCTCAGCCAATTTGATCTGCCAATACCCTGTAGTCAAATCAAAGGTGCTTAAATACTTGGCAGATGCCAGTGTATCTATGAGCTCATCTGCCCTGGGTATAGGGTGAACATCAGTTTTTGTTACCTAATTGAGACCTCTGTAGTCTACACAAAACCTCATCTCCCTTTTTCCATCTTTTGAGTGAGGCTTTGGTACAAGCACCACAGGACTCTCCCATGGGCTTTCAGAAGGTTCGACCACTCCTAGATCAAGCATTTTCTGAACCTCTTGTTTTATGCAGTCCGTGACATGGTCATGCTGCCTATAGATTTTACTTTTGACAGGCTTGCTGTCTCCAGTATCAATTGAGTGTTCACACCAAGATGTGGTGCCTGGCACAGTTGAGAAGAGTTCAGAAAATTGTCCAAGGAGATTTATGCAGTTGTCTTTCTGTTCTGTAGTCAGACATTCTGCCAAAACTACTCCCTCCACTAAAGTATCTGTTTCAGTGGTGGAAAAGAGATCAGGCAGAGGGTCACTCTCTTCTTCCTGTCCCTCATCTGTTGCCATGAGCAGGGTGAGATCAGCCCTGTCATAGTAGGGTTTTAGGCGGTTGACATGAATCACCCTAAGGGGACTCCTGGCAGTGCCCAGGTTTACCAGATAGGTAACCTCACCCTTTTTCTCAACAATTAGATGGGGTCCACTCCATTTTTCCTGGAGTGCTCTTGGGGCCACAGGCTCCAATACCCACACCTTCTGTCCTGGTTGGTACTGAATCAGAACAGCCTTCTGGTCATGCCATTGCTTCTGGAGCTCTTGGCTGGCCTGAAGGTTTTTACTGGCCTTTTTTATGTACTCGGCCATTCTGGATCTTAGGCCAAGTACATAGTCCACTATGTCCTGTTTGAGAGCTGTTAAAGGTTGTTCCCAACCCTCCTTTACAAGTGTTAGTGGACCTCTTACAGGGTGTCCAAAAAGGAGTTCAAAGGGGCTGGAGCCCACTCCTTTCTGAGGTACCTCCCTGTAAGCAAAAAGGAGGCAAGGTAACAGGACATCCCATCTCCCCCTGAGTTTTTCAGGGAGTCCCTTTATCATACCTTTGAGAGTTTTATTAAACCTCTCTACCAGTCCATTAGTCTGTGGAAGATAAGGAGTGGTGAATTTGTAGGTTACACCACATTCCTTCCACATAGCTTTCAAGTATGCAGACATAAAGTTGCTACCCCTGTCTGATACAACCTCTTATGGAAAACCCACCATGGAAAGATTCCCATGAGGGCTTTTGCCACTGCAGGAGCTGTAGTGGTCCTCAGAGGAATTGCTTCAGGATATCTTGTGGCATGGTCCACAACCACCAAGATAAACCTATTGCCTGAGGCAGTAGGAGGGTCAAGGGGGTCAACTATGTCAACCCCTACCCTTTCAAAGGGGACCCCAACCACAGGTAGTGGAATAAGGGGAACCTTTGGGGCACCACCAGTCTTGCCACTGGCTTGGCAGGTCACACAAGACTTGCAAAAATCTTTAGTGTCCTCTGACATCCTGGGCCAGTGAAACAGGGGAACACGCCTTTCCCATGTTTTGATCTGGCCCAAATGCCCAGCCAAAGGAATGTCATGTTCCAGAGTTAGGAGGAACTCTCTGTACTGCAGGGGAATGACCAATCTCCTGGCTGCTCCAGGTTTTGGGTCCCTTGCCTCAGTGTACAAGAGGTTGTCCTCCCAGTAAACTCTATGTGAGTCACTGACATTCCCATTTTGCTGCTTGACAGCTTGCTGTATGAGACCCTCTAATGTGGGACATGTTTGCTGTGCCACACTCAGCTCTTCCCTGGCAGGCCCCCCTCCACCCAAAAGCTCAGCAGTGTCTGCTGCCAGCTCATCTTGTGTAGGTTCTGCACAGGGAGGAAATTATTCTACCTCAGAAGGAGAATCATCTGCAGAGGGAGGGATAGTGGGTAGGGATTTACCCTTCCTACCCCTAGCTTTAGGGAGCATTGTTCCAGGATCCAAGTTACCCTGTCCTTTTTGATTTTTGGCCTGAGCCCTTGTCCAAGCAAAAATATGCCCAGGAATGCCCAGCACTGCTGCATGAGCCTCCAACTCCACTTCTGCCCAAGCTGATGTCTCTAAATCGTTCACTAGTAGACAGTCTACAGGTAAATCTGAGCCAACCACAACTTTCTTTGGACCAGTAATCCCCTCCCCCCCCCAGTTGAGATTCACAACAGCCATGGGGTGGCTAAGAGTGTAGTTATGAGCGTCTGTCACTTGGTACTGCTGACCAAGTAGGTGTTGTTCAGGGTGCACCAGTTTCTCTATTACCATGGTAACACTGGCACCTGTGTCCCTGTAGGCCTGAACCTCAACACCATTTATTAGGGAAAGTTGCTTGTTCTTATCCATATTAATGGGACAAGCAACCAAGGTGGCCAAATCAATGGCACCTTCAGAGACTAACACAGCCTCTGTGGTCTCCCTAACAAGACCAGCCCCAACTAAATTACCAAAAGTGAGCCCAGCTACTCCCTTGGATTGGCTATTAGTAGGTTTGCTCCCACCACCAGTGCTATTACTAGGGGCACTAGAATTTGCAGTAGGGGTTGTGGTAGTGGGAGGTTTGGCGTTTTTCTTTGGGCAACTAGCATCAGTTGTCCAATGGCCTTTGACTTTACACAAATAACAGCAAGGCTTTTTAGGTTGATTATTGGAAGAGGATTTGGACCCACCACCCCCACCAGAGGATTTTTGTGGGCCTGATGAAGACTCACTTTTACTTTTGTCCCCACCCTTGTCAGAAGACTTACCATCCTTCTTCTTGCCACCCTTGTCACCCCCTGTATGAACTTTTCTGTTCACTCTTGTTCTGACCCATTTGTCTGCCTTCTTTCCCAATTCTTGGGGAGAGGTCAGATCTGAGTCCACTAGATATTGGTGTAACAAGTCAGACAAACAGTTATTCAGAATATGCTCTCTCAGAATAAGATTATACAGGATTTCATAGTCAGAAACTTTACTGCCATGTAACCACCCCTCCAAGGCCTTCATTGAACAGTCAACAAAGTCTATCCAGTCTTGTGAGGACTCTTTTCTGGTGTCTCTGAACTTAATCTTGTATTGTTCCGTGGTTAAGCCAAATCCATCCAAGAGTGCATCCTTCAAAACTGAAAAATTGTTAGCATCACTTTCTCTAACAGTAAGGAGCCTATCCCTACCCTTTCCAGTGAAAGATAGCCACAATATAGCAGCCCACTGCCTTTGAGGGACCCCCTGTACCATACAGGCCCTCTCAAGTGCAGCAAACCACTTGTTGATGTCATCCCCCTCCTTGTAAGGGGGGACTATCTTGTGCAGATTCCTGGAATCATGCTCTCTATCAGGATTACTATCAGGAATACTGCTGCTGCCACCATGGGGTCCTAACCCCAATCTCTGTCTCTCCTTCTCCAGGTCTAGGGATTCCCTAACTAAGGCCAGCTGCTGCTGTTTAAGCTTCAGTCTGGTCTCTTCAACCCTCAACCATTTGAGTTCCCTTTCTAACATGTTGTGTTCAGGGTGGGTGGGTTGGGAATGCTTGGACACAGAAGATAAATTGGAAACTACAGATCTGTCCCTAACTGACTGAACCCTAACAACTTGGTCTCCAGGAATAAAGACACCCCTACTATGATGGGAACCTCCATTACTACCAACATTACTAGGTGTCCTGCTAGGGGGCAGATCTGGTACAGAACCCTCCCCACCTCCCTCAAGGAGATCCCCTGAGTCAGAATGAGAACCTTCTATTAACCTCTCATTTGAAGTGCCTGCTTGGGACTCATCATTCACAATACTCATGTTAAAGAGAAACTCTTTTGTAGGGTTCTTTCCTATCACTAAACCTCTATCTAAGAAGAGACTCCTTAGGCTCTTGTAATTCAAATTGTCATAAGTAGTATTGACCATTTTAAGAGCAGACTCTACATCAGACATGATAGTAAAAGGTTTAGAAATAGTGAGAAGGAAGAAAACGTTTCAGAACTTTTTAAAGAACAGAGAAAAACACTTTTTCTAACTTTTTAGAAACTTTTAGAAGTTTTAGAATACTGTTCAGTACTTTGTAAAACGTTTAAGAGGAGAAAAGCAAAACTTTTTGGTTAGGTGTACATACACTGAACTTGTTTTGTATATTATTCTCTTATGAAAAGTACACAATGACCAAGTGGTAAGTAGTTACAAGTACTTATCCTTCCGCTACACAACCAATGTGGGAGGCTGGCCTGGCTTGTAGTGGGTACCAGAGGTACTTACACCTTGTGCCAGGTCCAGTTATCCCTTATTAGTGTAGAAGAGGTGTTTCTAGCAGCTTAGGCTGATAGAAGGTAGCTATGGCAAAGCAGCTTAGGCTGAACTAGGAGACATGTAAAGCTCCTACTATACCACTGGTGTCATATGCACAATATCATAAGAAAACACAATACACAGAAGTACTAAAAATAACGGTACTTTATTTTTATGACAATATGCCAAAAGTATCTCAGTGAGTACCCTCAGTATGAGGATAAGTTATATACACAAGATATATATATACAAACCAAAATTAGGTAACTAATAGCAAGAAAAGTAATGCAAGCAGTATAGAATTACAGTAGATTGCAATAGCAGCACATAGGTATAGGGGCAACACAAACCATATACTCCAAAAGTGTAATGCGAACCACAAATGGACCCCAAACCTATGTGAGCTTGTAGAGGGTCGCTGGGACTGTAAGAAAACAGTGAGGGTTAGAAAAATAGCCCACCTCAAGAACTTGAAAAGTAGGTGTAAAGTGCACCTACTACCCCCAGAGAGCACAGAAGTCGTGATAGGGGGTTTCTGCAGGAAGAACATACACCAGCAATGCAACAACAGTGGATTTCCAGACCTGAGTACCTGTAAAACAAGGGGACCAAGTCCAATAGTCGCGACAGTGTCGAAAGGAAATACCAGCTGAGGGTGCAAGGAAGCTGCCACCTGTTGGAGGAAGCTTGGAGTTCTGCAAGAAAGAAGAGGACTAGGAACTTCTCCTTTGGAGGATGGATGTCCCACGTCGCTATGAAGCGTGCAGAGGTATTCCCATGCAGAAAGACCACAAACAAGCCTTGCTAGCTGCAAGGGTCGCGGTACAGGTTTTTGGGTGCTGCTGTGGCCCAGGAGGGACCAGGATGTTGCCACTTGGAGGAGGAGACAGAGGGGGCGTCCAGCAAGTCAGGGAGCCCTCACAGAAGCAGGCAGCACCCGCAGAAGTACCTGAACAGGCACTTGGAAGAAGAGTGAACCAGGGTCCACGCAAAGTCACAAAAGGGAGTCCCACGACGTCGGAGGACAACTCAGAAGGTTGTGCACTGCAGGTTGGAGTGTTGGGGACACAGGCTTGGCTGTGCTCGAAGGAAATCCTGGAAGAGTGCACAGGAGCCGGAGCAGCTGCAAATCAGGCGGTACCCAGCAATGCAGTCTAGCGTGGGAAGGCAAGGACTTACCTCCACCAAACTTGGACTGAAGAGTCACTGGACTGTGGGAGTCACTTGGCCAGAGTTGGTGAGTTCCAGGGACCACGCTCGTTGTGCTGAGAGGGGACCCAGAGGACCAGTGATGCAGTCTTTTGGTGCCTGCGGTTGCAGGCGGAAGATTCCGTCGACCCACAGGAGATTTCTTCAGAGCTCCTGGTGCAGGGAGGAGTCAGGCTACCCCCAGAGCATGCACCACCTGGAAACAGTTGAGAAAGCCGGCAGGATGAAGCGATACAAGGTTGCTAGTAGTCGTCTTGCTACTTTGTTGCGGTTTTGCAGGCGTCCTGAGCAGTCACCGGTCGATTCTTTGGCAGAAGGTGAAGAGGGAGACGCAGACGAACTCTGATGAGCTCTTGCATTCGTTATCTGGTGAGATCCCCAAAGCAGAGACCCTAAATAGCCAGAAAAGGATGTTTGGCTACCTAAAAAGGAGGTTTGGCTACCAAGAGAGATAAGAGCATATCAGAAGGAGCCTCTGACGTCACCTGCTGGCACTGGCCACTCAGAGCAGTACAGTGTGCCAGAGACACCTCTGTTTCCAAGATGGCAAAGGTCTGGGACACACTCGAGGAGCTCTGGGCATCTCCCCTGGGAGGTGCAGGTCAGGGGAGTGGTCACTCCCCTTTCCTTTGTCCAGTTTCGTGCCAGAGCAGAGCTGGGGAATCCCTGAACCAGTGTAGACTGGCTTATGCAGAGATGGGCACCATCTGTGCCCATCAAAGCATTTCCAGAGGTTGGGTGAGGCTACTCCTCCCCAGCCTTCACACCTATTTCCAGAGGAAGAGGGTGTTACACCCTCTCCCATGGGAAGTCCTTTGTTCTTCCTTCCTGGGCCAGGGCTGCCTGGACCCCAGGAGGGCAGAAACCTGTCTGAGGGGTTGGCAGCAGCTGCAGTGGAGACCCCGCAAAGGCAGTTTGGCAGTACCCGGGTTCTGTGCTAGAGACCCGGGGGATCATGGAATTGTCCCCCCCAATGCCAGAATGGCATTGGGGTGACAATTCCATGATCTTAGACATGTTACATGGCCATGTTCGGAGTTACCATTGTGACGCTGTACATAGGTAGTGACCTATGTACAGTGCACGCGTGTAATGGTGTCCCCGCAGTCACAAAGTCCTGGGAATTTGCCCTGAACGATGTGGGGGCACCTTGGCTAGTGCCAGGGTGCCCACACACTAAGTAACTTTGCACCCAACCTTCACCAGGTGAAGGTTAGACATATAGGTGACTTATAAGTTACTTAAGTGCAGTGGTAAATGGCTGTGAAATAACGTGGATGTTATTTCACTCAGGCTGCACTGGCAGGCCTGTGTAAGAATTGTTTGAGCTCCCTATGGGTGGCAAAAGAAATGCTGCAGCCCATAGGGATCTCCTGGAACCCCAATACCCTGGGTACCTCAGTACCATATACTAGGGAATTATATGGGTGTACCAGTATGCCAATGTGAATTGGTAAATTTAGTCACTAGCCTGTTAGTGACAATTTTGGAAAGCAGAGAGAGCATAACCACTGAGGTCATGGTTAGCAGAGCCTCAGTGAGACAGGTAGGCATCACACAGGGAACACATACAGGGCACATACTTATGAGCATAGGGCCCTGCCTGGCAGGTCCCAGTGACACATAGACTAAAACAACATATATACAGTGAAATATGGGGGTAACATGCCAGGCAAGATTGTACTTTCCTACACATTATGTTGGCAAGTGGCTCCTTCCAAACAACGGGTGTCCTGGTTGCTGGGGTATTACAGCCCTCATTCTCCGCCTTCCTGCCCCAGGTGTAAAATGCCATAATCTCCCTCACGCCCGCCACATCAGCTTTCTCAACATTCAGCGGAAGCAACAGGAAATAAATAGGGGTTTTATCAAATCCATGGCTTCCCGCCTGTGCTTGGTGCAATTGCCTGCACCCGTGTCCAGATCGTACCACCAGCAGCAACAGAGCATCTACTCTGGAACAGAAAGCACACGCACTCCATCAATGTGCAGGCCATATTTGACCACCAGGGATTGTTCACTAAAGTCTTGGCCAAGTATCCTTGAAGTGTACATGATTCCGTCATATTCCACCACAGCACGGTCGATCAGCACTTCCAGGATGGACAATATGGCAATGACCTTCTTGCTGGTATGTCCATAAACCTAGCAATATACACACAGCACAGCAACCCTATAGGACACACAAAACATACACCACTACATTGACACGTGGGCAGGATGACACTGAGGTGTGACACAGGTAGTTATGTTGTACACCCTGACACAATGGGATACACACCTATGGACAAATGACGCCTGCCAGAACATTAGCTGCCACTCTAGAGCTAAAAGGGACCAATGTCAAAGCACACAATAACAATGGCATGGCCTGCACTGGAAGTACAACTTGGAAGCTGAACCATTTACAATTACATTAGGCCACACAGTCAATCCGACACCCTCCCAAGCTGTATGTAGCGTGGAAGGGGTGTGCAATGTGTTTTGCTGCCGGTCTAACACCATGAGACACATAGCATGATGATGCTGACTCACATGTAGGTGACACGGAAATACTGAGGCAGTCCCAACATCATACATCACCCCTGGGGTGCCATTGCCTATGACCAATAAGGAAGTGGACTGTGCTATGAACACAAATTGATGTGCCACTAATACAAACTGCACACTGCTGCACACACTGGAAGATCCAATTGTCCATCAAAATAACATATGTACAGGGAGATGGCCCTTCCTGCACAGATGCATACACCTCCACAAGGCAGTTAGCCAGGTTACCTGGAGCAGGTTTGGTAGTGTAGGTGCACGGTTTCACATGAGCCACTAGCAGAGGGAACACCAAAGGTTTCCCTAGAACCAAGTCACACATGGGACAATTGTGCATTGTCAATACTGAATACCTCAGTGCTGCCAACTTATGGAGATGTGTTGTGCATTGTCACCAAGCCAAATCAAAGGGCCTCACTGTTGCATTTCATCTGCAATGACATATGTCCAGTTGGATGGGATGTCCAGGCCATGTACTGCAACCATGTTACCACCACATTGGAATCTATTGTGTATGTGAAAGTATCATGTCCCCTCTAGTGAAAGCACAATAAAACATGTTGAACACTACACACCACATTGTACAATGAACTGCCTGAGGAGGAGGAGGAGGAAGAGGATGGTGCCAGGGTAAATGAGGGGGAACAGCAAAACCCAGCTGCAGGAATGCGCTGCAGACAGCAAATTGCTCAACATTTTTTCACCCAATAGACACTCTACACAACTTGTTAGGATATGTAATTAAACACCTTACTTGATCACACAATCCTGCTCTGGTTTCTTCTTTCTCAATCACATGTTCCTTAGGAATGTGAGTATTACCTCAGGGAACATGTTACAAAGACAAATCTGACTACTTCTGATGCAACATCACATGTGATGCTTATGATTGTACAGCAGACATCACACATATAAAAAATACTAATCTTTTGAATTTCACTTATGAAGGACAAAATCAATGGACCACAGCATGTGACACATATCCACGTTAACAAACATGGCCTACTGTAGCACATGACACACAACTATGACATCTCAAATCATAAGGTAAATAAGCGCCCCATACATGAGGCAGTGGATGTGAAATATCAGTGGAAACAGGAATGTATGAACAGACCCCTGACATTAGTAAGTGTGACATTTGCTATCTCTGCAAGGAGCTTGTGTGACAAGGGGGGCATCATTTCTGAAAATGGATAGCATGAGTGTCCCAGGTATGACAAGCAATGTTCACAACATATGCCCTGCGCAGTCCATCCCTGGAAATAAGTCCTGCCACTGCCATGTGTTATGTCTCTGCCCTCCTATCTCTAGGGGGCACTGTAAATGTACTATCTGTACTCTGGGAATCATCACTCACCCAGAGTCCCTTTCTGACTCCTGTTTGCTTCCGTTTTCCATATGGCATGCTGAAGAAGAACTACATTAGTTTGCATGGACTTCAGTTCCCATAATGCATTGTCTGGTAGTCAGTAAGATGTGTAATCTTCTGTCCATTGTTTCCTATGGGGAAAAGTCCGATTGTCCCTTTATACTGGATTCTCTCCTCAAGAACTTGTGAGAGACTGAAGCTGCACACACCTGTGAACTCTCTTGCACAGCCCAGTCATCCAGTCATCTGACTCTGACCTGGCCATGCTGCTGCCTGGAACTGCTTATAAGCTGCCATTCCCTGATGCTCCTCGTCATGCATTGGAGTACGATTCCTTTGTTTTTCCAGACACCTTGTTGGATTATGTTACAGTCCTGATTCAGCCTGAACCTGCTCTCTGTTTACCCAGCCCTGTTCCTGCTTGTTCCGGTCAGAGTCTGCTCCCTGTTTCTCAGCGTTGTTCATGTTTGTTTCTGTCAGATCCTGCTTTCTGTTTCCCCAACCTGTTCCAGCCTTTACGTCAGCCTGAGCCTGTTTCCTGTGCCTGGCTTTGCCTCGTAGTTGGTTCCCTCGCTTTCTGCTTCCTTTTGGGTTATCATGTCTGGTAAGTGTCCTATCAGTCCTCACCTGTCTAGAAGTGTTTTCCTTTGTATTTGGGCTGGCACCTGGTTTTCAGGAGTCAAATCCAGCCCCCATCCTTTGCCTAATATTGCATGTAGTAATTAGTGCCTAACAGTGAAAGTATGCTATGGCTGAATTCCAGGAATTGCCACTGTATCTCCAGCCGAACCCACAAGGGCTAGTCTAGTGTATGTAAGTAAAATCCTTGTTTGTGCCCTAAGGGTCCAAACACAGAATCACTTCTGCTGCCTACTTTCTATGGGGCTTACGTGGTGACTATCTGTAAGATTAATCTGCACAGAGGAACTGACATTCCCTGTTGCTGTGGAAAGTTCTGAGCCCTACCCTATGTACATTTCTAGTGATAACCCCAGCATGTATGTCTATTACTGACCCGTTCCATATTTGTTCACACTAAGGTTGCTCCGCCTTCACATTTCTGTTTACTCTGCCTTACCATAGCTGGCCTTTTCCCTTGTATGCCTTTAGCTGCTCTTCTGCTTTGGGACACTACTTCCTTGCGAGATACTCTGTGAACTCCAGGGGTGCCCCTAACAGAGTCCTGACTAGACCCTCCTGAAACCATAACACCATGTAGCCCAATCCTGACACATGGTACACATGCCCACACACTTGAACTGGACACTTCTGTGGAATGCACATCTGAAAATATGTTGACACATGCAGCCAGGGCAGCAGGTCCACCACAGCAACACAAGTAATATAGGTAAATTTTATGAGTCAAACTGACGTGTACCAAACATTTAATGGGTGGAATTAAGGCACAGTGTCTCGAACACAGTATGTACCAAATATGTACACATGGCTGATGTAGGAAAGTACCATCTTGCCTGGCATGTTACCCCCATTTTCACTGTATGTATGTTTGTTTTTACCCATGTGTCACTGGGATCCTGCTAGGCAGGACCCCAGTGCTCATAATGTATGCCCTGTATGTGTTCCCTGTGTGGTGCCTAACTGTATCAATGAGGCTCTGCTAACCAGAACCTCAGTGTTTATGCTCTCTCTGCTTACTAAAATTGTCACTGCAGGCTAGTGACTGATTTTACCAATTCTCATTGGCACACTGGAACACCCATATAATTCCCTTGTATATGGTACCTAGGTACCCAGGGTATTGGGGTTCCAGGAGATCCCTATGGGCTGCAGCATTTATTTTGCCACCCATAGGGAGCTCAGACAATTCTTACACAGGACTGCCACTGCAGCCTGAGTGAAATAACGTCCACGTTATTTCACAGCCATATTTCACTGCAGTCACCTATATGTCTAACCCTCACTTGGCGAAGGTTAGGTGCCAAGTTACTAAGTGTGTGGGCACCATGGCACTAGTCAAGGTGCTTGCACATCGTTCAGGGCAAATTCCCTGACCTTTGTGAGTGAGGGGACACCATTACACGCGTGCACTACACATAGGTCACTACCTATGTGTAGCTTCACAATGGTAACTCCGAATATGGCCGTGTAACATATCTAAGATCATGGAATTGTCACCCCAATACCATTCTGGTATTGGGGTGACAATTCCATGATCCCCCGGGTCTCTAGCACAGAACCCAGGTACTGCCAAACTGCCTTTCCGGGGTTTCCACTACATCTGGTGCTGCTGCCAACCCCTCAGCCAGGTTTCTGCCCCCCTGGGGTCTGGGCAGCCCAGGCCCAGGAAGGCAGAACAAATGATTTCCTCTGAGAGAGGGTGTTACACCCTCTCCCTTTGGAAATAGGTGTGAAGGGCTGCGGAGGAGTAGCCTCCCCCAACCTCTGGAAATGCTTTGATGGGCACAGATGGTGCCCATCTCTGCATAAGCCAGTCTACACCGGTTCAGGGATCCCCCAGCCCTGCTCTGGTGCGAAACTGGACAAAGGAAAGGGGAGTGACCACTCCCCTGACCAGTACCTCCCAGGGGAGGTGCCCAGAGCTCCTCGAGTGTGTCCCAGACCTCTGCCATCTTGGATTCAGAGGTGTTGGGGCACAATGGACTGCTCTGAGTGGCCAGTGCCAGCAGGTGACGTCACAGACCCCTCTTGATAGGTGCTTACTTCTCTTGGTAGCCAAACCTCCTTTCCTGGTAGCCAAACCTCCTTTTCTGGCTATTTAGGGCCTCTCCTCTGGGCTATTCCTAAGATAACGAATGCAAGAGCCCACCAGAGTTCCTCTGCACTTCCCTCTTCAACTTTTGCCAAGGATCGACCACTGACTGTTCCAGGACGCCTGCAAAACCGCAACAAAGTAGTAATACGACTACCAGCAACATTGTAGCGCCTCATCCTGTCGGCTTTCTCGACTGTTTCCTGGTGGTGCATGCTCTGAGGGCTGTCTGCCTTCACCCTGCACTGGAAGCCAAGAAGAAATCTCCTGTGGGTAGACAGAATCTTCCCTCTGCCAACGCAGGCACCAAACTTCTGCATCACCGGTCCTCTGGGTCCCCTCTCATCCTGATGAGTGTGGTCCCTGGAACACAGGAGCTGGGTCCAAGTGTCTCACACAGTCCAGTGGCCCTTCTGTCCAAATTTGGTGGAGGTAAGTCCTTGCCTCCCCACGCCAGACAGCAAACCTGTGTACTGCGTGATTTGCAGCTGCTCCGGCTTCTGTGCACTTCTCCAAGGATTCCTTTGTGCACAGCCTAGCCTGGGTCCCCAGCACTCCGTCCTGCATTGCCCAACTCACTGAGTTGGACTCTGACATCGGGGGACCCTCCTTTTGTGACTCTAAATTCACAGATCTTCTTAGTACCTGTTCCGGTACTTCTGCGGGTGCTGCCTGCTTCTGAGGGGGCTCTCTTAGTTGCTGAGGGGCCCCCGTCTCCTCCTCTAAGGGGCGACATGCTGGTCCTTCCTGGTCCCCAGCAGCACCCAAAATCCTCAACTGCGACTCTTGCAGCTAGCAAGGCTTGTTTGCTGTATTTCTACCTGAAAACACTTCTACAACACACAGCATGCCATGGGACATCTTCCATCCAAAGGAGAAGTTTCTAGCCCTTTTCATTCTTGCAGAATCTTTGGCTTCTTCTACCCGGAGGCAGCCCTTTTGCACCTTCATCCGGGATTTAGTGGGACCCTGCCCCCCCGGACACTTTCATGACTCTTGGACTTGGTCCCCTTCCTTTACAGGTCCGCAGGTCTAGGAATCCATCTTCAGTGTTTTGCTGGTGCTTGTGGTTCTTGCAGAATCCCCTATCATGACTATTCTGCTTTTCTGGGGTAGTAGGGTAACTTTACTCCTACTTTTCAGGGTCTTGGGGTGGGGTATCTTGGACCCCCTTACTGTTTTCTTAAAGTCCCAGCGAGCCTCTACAACCTCCCATAGGTCTGGGGTCCATTCGTGATTCGCATTCCACTTTTGGAGTATATAATTTGTGTTGCCTCTAGACCTATGTCTACCTATTGCATCCTATTGTGATTCTACATTGTTTGCACTACTTTTCTTACTGTTACTTACCTGTTTTGGGTTTGTGTACATATAACTTGTGTATATTATTTACCTCCTAAGTGAGGGTATTCTCTGAGATACTTTTTGGCATATTGTCACTAAAATAAAGTACCTTTATTTTTAGTAACTCTGAGTATTGTGTTTTCTTATGATATTGTGCTATATGATATAAGTGGTATAGTACAGTGGTTCCCAACCTGTGGTCCGCGGACCCCCTGGCTCCGTGACACATTCCCAGGGGGTCCGCAGGCCTGAGCTGGCAGGAAGACACCTCTCCAGCTGGGGCCTCCCAGAAACACAAGCGTGTTTTTCTATTCATTACTTTATTTATGCAGCAGTTTAAAAAGCACTTCAAATTCATCCACCAACTTTCACGCAAAAAATAAAAAGGTCAAGAGAACTCATATGATTAATGTTCCTGCAGGCGAGAGATGAGAGGTTTGACTAGGGATAGTTCTGAATCATCTAAGGTAGCGCAGAGGGTTAACATGCCTGCTGCAAAGAATGTACATTATGCAAAGAACAATATTTTATGTGCACAGCACAGTGGGTTACTGCTTTTGTGACAGATTATTTTGTCACTGTGCATTTCATAAATTACAATCGTAATGTAGCACAGAGAGCTGTGAACTGCGGTCAAAGAGCTGCATGCAACACGCCTGGCAGAAATTAGAAATTTGTGTTAAAAAATGTTTGCTTGCATAGGCATACATTCTTATTATTAAAGTCAACGCTAACCACAGTGTTATGTTCTGAATCCTGAGTTTGCACGTCTCTAAACTAAGCACGCTTAGAATATGCCTACCAGTATAGATGACATGTGAATCCTACACTTTGTAGTCCACTGTAAAGCGCTCTGACACCCTACAGTGGTATGAGAGGTGCTATTAAACAAATGAATTACATGTGACAGAGAGGTTATGGAGAGAAGAGAGGCCCTTATGGTTTTACTTCCTATTCCCACCACATTTGTATGTGAAAAAGCTTCTCAGATCTTATGTACCTAAAAATAGAAACAAATGGCTTGGGAAATGTAGAATCTGACCAGAGGATGCTGCTTCCCTACATTAAACCAAACATTGAAAAGTTAGTCATCAAGATGCAGTATCGACCTTCCCATTAAAATCTTTTGATTTTTGTGCATATTTTCAAAATAAAATAATTATATCTTTAGTAATTTAAGTATTTGTTTGGTGGGTTCTTGTTTGTGTATTTTTTGCAAATTATTGTTTTAATTCTTGAAATTTAAATTGTACAAATTGCTTGGGGGTCCCCGCCTTTCAACAGTGATTCAGTGGGGGTCCTCTGGCGTCAAAAGATTGGGAACCACTGGTATAGTAGCTTTGCATGTCTCCTAGTTCAGACTAAGCTGCTTTGCCATAGCTACCTTCTATCAGCATAAGCTGCTAGAAACACCTCTATTCTACTAATAAGCGATAACTGGACCTGGCACAGGGTGTAAGTACCACAAGGTACCCACTATAAGCCAGGCCAGCCTCCTACAGCTGACATATGGGTATTTCACACACATGTCACCATGAAGTCGTAACCAACAATTCATGACATATGAGGTGTAACAAATCCGACCTAGCACTCATCAGCCATCCTCAATCATCTCCGAGTTGTTTTTGTTGTGTGAAATGTAATGTCCCCAGAGTCAAACAACTACACACATCACATGAGTCAACACATATTACAAACACATATCATGACTGTGGTAGATCACTGATTGCCATCAGATGTAGATACCCATTTGAAACATATTCATACATGAGCATTAAGTCCAATGTGTTGCATGGAGTTCCTTCAGAAACACACATATTGTTGTTACAGTTCATTCACACAGAAAACACACAGTTGCATGCTCTACCACAGGAGACCAACCACTATACCACACACTGCAGGCCATACCATCCTATCTTCATGTTGATACAGGGTGCATGCATGTTAAATATATGAAAATCACGCAATCCCAGTTTGAGTAAAAAAATTGGACGCAAATGCGTCGCAAAATCACACAAACGCTAACTAACCGTACATGGGCCCTTAGCATTAATTCCACCTGAGCACCACACGCATGCGGATATCCATTGAAATTGAAGACTACAGGTAATGCTTGGTATTTTGGCGCACATGTAGGTCTTTCGTCGAAAATATTCACACAAACATCGTATGTGTCACAAAAATACACGCATGACGGAAAACGGGCCGCAAAGGGGACAGGAGTGATGTAATAGGAAATTCTGTTTACAGGCATGGTACAGTGGGTGTACTTTCACTTTCACTTTACAGTCTGTGCTTTTTCTTGACTGTGTGGCTGTGTCTCGGTGTTGCTAGTGTCTGGATTGCGTTTCTTGTATCTTGTGGTGTTTCTCTTGTGTCTTTTGTGTGAAATTGGAACCATCAGAAGACCTTTGACCAAAGATGAAAAGGCCAAGCGGTCCTGACAGAGAGGTCGGTATAGGCGCACAGAGAGCGCCCACCTTTGATGCAAGTCTGACTATAAGGGGACGCTCCCTCTCCAGGATACCAGAGGCTAGTAGCCTCTATTGTTAGGGTCCTCTCCAGGTATTCCCTTGGTTAAGGTAGGCCCTTCCTTCCCTTCCCCTTTTTCCTACTGCGATTAATTCTGCAGCGCGCAATAAGCATTTGCAACAGGGATCCAACGCCCTGATGAATGCCCAGAGAACCTCCATAGCTCAATCACAAGGGCAGAAACATGTCGGCAACTTTTTTTAGATAGGTTACCTTGTGAGTCATTGCTCTCACACTGGTTCCCCACTTCTTTTAATCACACCACACAGAACCTTCTATTAAACTCACCCTGGTATCTGAGTAGGTGTTTTTATTCCCATAGCACAGCTGGATCCCTTCTTTCCAGAAATCAAACTAATTTACGCACTCCCTCCTGTTCTTTTAACAGTGAGGTTGAGTCCGCCCAGGTGGTATTATCCTACCTGGGTGGGGCTAGGTGGTCATATGATGAAGCATGACACTATATAGTGTGTGAGACCACCTAGTCCGTAAAGGAAATCCCCCTCTACAGACCTCATACCACCCCACGTTGCATCCACATTTTACCTTTAGTCGAGGTACAAGATTGGTCTAGTGTTGCAACTGGCACACTATCAATCCATTTATAGTTAAAAAACCCCGTACTCTCTTTTGTGATTTAGTATTATGTTTGGGGAGTCGAGTACGGTTTGTGTCCTTTCCCGCTCCCTCATACTCTCCCGTTGTGTATTATCAAAGATGAAAAGGACCTACGCAGAACAAATGGACATTGTCTTTATTGTGGGCGGAAGGGTCATTTTGCCAAAGATTGTCCAATCAAACCAAAGAACAAGCAATTTCCAGTTCAGAAGGTAGCAGCCAATGCACCAGTCGAGTTGGAAAACTAAAACACCCAAGATGCAGAGAAGGGTTGCTCTTGGGTGTCACCGTGGACCCTTCACAATCTAGACATCTTAAACTGGAAATAAGAGTTCATGTCAAGAAAAAGATCTATTTCAAAAAGGCTCTAGTCGATTCTGGGGCTACTAGGAACTTTGTTGATGTCCAATTGGTTCGTGCATGGGGGATCCCATGTATTGAAAAGAATACCCCAGAAATCATCCAGGCAGTCGATGGAAAACTCTTGACTGGAGGTCCAGTAACTCTTCAGACTATCCACTTGTCGATGATTTGTGGAGATAAGAATCAAAGAAAGAAACATAAAGAGAAAATCATTCTTGACGTGATCCATGCTCCCCAATATGGGATTATCCTCGGCTTGCCATGGTTAACTCATCACAATCCAGAGATCAATTGGGCAGAACAAAAAATTGTGTTCTCATCTGCGAAAAAATGTCTCCAAAAGATTCAAGTACCAAAAGTTTGTAACTCTTACATATCTACTGCCGCAGAGAATGAAATTCAGCTGCCCAAACAACATTCATCTTACAAAGATGTATTTGATGAGAAAGGAGCAGAGACTCTACCTCCTCATAGATCTTATGACTGTCAAATTGATCTAGCCCCAGGTGCGATACTTCCCATCTGTCATGTATATGCCCTGTCAGAACATGAAAATCAACATTTACGAAAATACCTAGATCAATTTTTGGAGAATGGCTTCATTCGCCCCTCTAAGTCCCCTGCAGGTTCGCCTTTGGTTTTTGTTCTAAAAGCTAATGGAGAACTTCAAACTTGCATCGACTATAGGGGTTTGAACAAAGTCACCATCAAGAATAAATATCCTTTCACCCCTAATTCCGGTATTTTTGGAACAAATAAAGAGAGCAAAAATCTACACAAAGCTTGACCTTCGAGGTGCTTATCATTTGGTCAGAATGAGAGAGGGTGATGAATGGAAAACAGCGTTCAAGACAAGATATGGCCTTTTTGAATACACTGTCATGCCTTTTGGTCTGTGTAATGCTCCAGCAGCATTTCAATTTTTCTTGAATGACGTTCTTAGAGAGTGCTTCGACATATTTGCCATAGCCTACATCAATGACATTTTCATCTACTCTGACAATGAAAACGAACATGTCCAACATGTCAAGAAAATTCTTGCAGCCCTTCGAAAGCACCATTTATATTGCAAACTATCCAAGTGTGAGTTTGATGTTACCACAGTTGAGTTTTTAGGGGTTATTCTTACCCCTCAAGGTATGGTGATGGCAGAAAAGAAAATAAAAGCCGTATCTGATTGGCCCATCCCTAAGACTGTTCGTGATGTACAATGTTTCCTGGGGTTTGCAAATTTTTACCAGTGATTCATAAATCATTTCTCCCAGACAGTGGCTCCAATCACTAAGCTACTAAGAAAGAAGGAAAAGTTTATATGGTCCCCAGAAGCTGATCAAGCCTTCTCGACTTTGAAGAAAGCTTTCTCCAGTGCCCCAGTCTTGACTCATCCTGATGCGAATCGACCTTTCATAGTGGAAGCTGATGCTTCAGATGTAGCAATAGGAGCCGTCTTATCACAACAAAATAAAGACACTGGTCAACTTCATCCTGTAGCTTATATGTCTCGGAAGTTGAACGAAGCCAAACAGAACTATGTCATTGCTGAAAAAGAGCTTCTGGCGATTCGTGACGCCTTTAAAGAATGGAGACATCATTTGTTGGGTGCCAAATACACTGTCACAGTATATACTGATCATCGTAATCTTCAATTCATGAGTTCCGCCAGACCTTTGACCCCTCGGCAATTACGGTGGATGCTGTTTTTTGCCAAATTTGATTTTGTAGTAACCTTCTGGCCTGGTAAAGATAATCGCAAAGCTGACGCCTTGTCCCGTCAAGAGTCTACCACGTTGCCTGCATTTCAAGCCTCCAGAGCTATCATTGCTCCTGACAAGGTTCTATGTATCATAAAAACTGAAGATTTCTTTGAAGAAATTTGCAACTCTTTCAATGTTGAAAAATGGCAAACATGGGCCCAAGCAGATCCCAAAAGGTCAATCAAGCAAGGACTACCCTTTCATGACGCTCATTTGTTCGTACCCACTAACAAACTTCGCAAGATAGTGTTTCATTGTCTGCATGTTATACCGACGGCAGGTCACCCAGGTACTCCTAAAACTCTTGAACTGATCCAACGCTATTTTTGGTGGTCTACCCTAACAAAAGATGTAAATGCAATGGTAAACAACTGCAAAGTTTGTGCTCGCATTAAAACAGGTCATTCAAAACCAAAAGGGTTGTTACATCCACTTCCAACCCCAAGTCGTTCATGGGAGCACATTTCTTTAGACTTTATTACCGGTCTGCCAGTGGTTCAACAGCATTCAGTAATTCTGGTGGTAGTAGATAGTCTCACGAAATATGGACATTTCATTGCCTGTAAAAAATTGCCCACTTCTAGTGAACTGGCAACTATTTTACTGAACAGAGTGGTTCGTTATCATGGACTGCCAAAAGTTATCCTCTCCGATCGGGGGTCGCAATTTGCCTCCAATTTCTGGAAGACATGGTGTAAAGCATTCCAAGTGACATCTACGCTATCTACTAGTCACCATCCTCAAACAGATGGTCAAATGGAGAGACTAAATCAGACTTTGAAACAATACCTACGTGCCTACGCTGAAAAGGTACTTCATTCTTGGACATCTATGCTCTGGTTAGCTGAGTTAGCTTACAATAACTCATTCCACACTTCTATTGGTGTTACACCCTTTTTTGGTTTATCTGGCTATCATCCTGACACCCTGCCCATCACAATTCCTCAAGAAAGTTCTCTTACTCCAGCTGTGTCAGAAACCATTCAGCATTTGCATCAAACCCAGAAACTGATTCAACAGCATTTAGAAAAAGCCAAACAAAAATACAAAAGGCATTATGACAAGAAACATTGTGAGGGACCGCAATATCAACCAGGTGACAAAGTGTGGCTTTCCACAAAACATATAGGGGGTCATTCCAACTCTGGCGGGCGGCGGAAGCAGCACGCCAGGCGGGAACCGCCATGGCGGCCAAAATACCGCTTCCCCCATTCCAACATTCCCGCCGGCCCGGCGGGAATGAGGCCTGCAACACAGGAGCCGGCTCCGAATGGAGCCGGCGGTGTTGCGGCCGTGCGACGGGTGCAGTTGCACCCGTCGCGCTTTTTACTGTCTGCTAGGCAGACAGTGAAAAGCTGGCCGGGGCCCTGTTAGAGGACTCATGCACTGCCCATGCCAGTGGCATGGGCCGTGCAGGGGCCCCCAGGGGCCCCAGGACACCCCTTACCGCCAGCCTCTTCCTGGCGGTGAAAACCGTCAGAAACACACTGGCGGTACGGGGTCAGAATCCCCAGGGCAGCGCTGCTTGCAGCGCTGCCCTGGCGGATTCACCCAGCCGGGGCAAAAACGGCGGAAAACCGCCGGCCCCGGCAGGGCGACCGCGGCTTTACCACCGCGGTCAGAATGGCTTGGGAAGCACCGCCAGCCTGTTGGCGGTGCTTCCGTCATTCGCGTCAGAATGACCCCCATAGACTTCAAGAAGAAGCACATGTTTAATCCCAAATTTATAGGTCCTTACACAGTCCTTCAGCAAATCAATCCGGTAACCTATAAACTACAATTGCCCAGATCCTTACGGATTCATCCAGTGTTCCACACTTCCCTATTGAAAAGGGCAGTCCAAAAGGTCCACCCTCATCCAGCTCCTGTTCTAGTACAGGGAGAAGAAGAATATGAAGTTAAGAAAGTGTTGGATTCTAAACTGAGAGGGCGTAATCTATGGTACTTAATCTCATGGAAAGGTTATGGTCCTGAAAGTAACTCATGGGTTTCCGCATCTGATGTTCATGCTCCAGTACTTGTGAGAGGCTTTCATCATCTTAATCCAGACAAACCAGGCCCTAGAGCGTGTCAGGAAGAGGGGAGTACTGTCAACACCAGGGCAGTGCGCGCTCTATTGGCGACTAGAAGGCAAAAACCCAGCACTCTCAAAACAACGTAATTTATGCATTGTGCTGCTATGTTGTTGTTTAACCTTTTGCATTGCAGAGTTCAATCCTGAAGACTTATTTTTAATGTGCTTACAAATGCTGTTCATTTGCAATGTATTGCTGCAGGCTTTCAGAGTGTGTTATGGTGTGGTCCCTTTCCAGGGCCTTCTAGAGACTTTCCCTGCAACATGCCTGGGTGTGGTTGTGGGCTGGGCCAAGACTCTATAAAAAGGAGCCAGCCCAGCTCCAATTGCTCACTATTCAGAGGTCCCGGTGCAGAGCAGCAGTTACTTCCTGAGCTCTTGTCCCGTTGGCCTATTTGATCTTCCAGACATCTGACTTTCATTCCTCATTTGGAGATCCTTGTTCTGGGTGGTAAGACGGTGGTCGGGCTGGCCTCCCGACGCCGTTATCGAGAACTCTCATGTTCTTGGGCCTAATTCTTTTATGATTTGACAGTGTACTTTGCGAGTGTTTGTGACATTTGCAGGGTGACTTGCGAATCGGCAAGACGCGTGATTCGTTTCATGATAATTTAATCTTGATAATTATAGCACGCTACCATTTCTTGACATTTACATGGTGGCTTAAGAATCGGCAAGACTCGTGATTCGTTTTATGGTGTTTTAACTTCGTTGTTCATTGCGCGCTATCATTTCTTGACATTTACATGGTGGCTTAAGAATCGGCAAGACGCGCGATTCGCTTTATGGTGTTTTAACTTTGTTGTTCATTGCGCGCTACCATTTCTTGACATTTACATGGTGACTTATGAATCGGCAAAAGACGCGCGATTCATTTCATTGTACTTTGATCTTGTTATTCATTGTGAGCTCTTATTTCTTGGCATTTATATCGTGGTATACGATTCGGCAAGACGCACGATTCTCTCCTCCTTTAATTCATGTTGTTTATTGTATGCCACTATTCTAAGATATTTATCATGTAATATTCGAGTTGACAAGTTATGTGATTTGTTTTTCCTGAATCCATATTGTGTTATTCATGGTGCACAATCCTTTTATGGTGTTTAATATATATATATATATATAAATCTACAATATGCGCAACTTGTGTTGAAACATTTTAAGAGTACACAGAAGATCAGAGTGTCTAGATGCAATATGGTATGGTCCTAGTATGCATTCTCAAAAAAGGATTTATATGACTGGTTTAAAATTTAGTCAGAACTTTTTTCTGATTCTCATGTAAAGGAAAGTACTTGAATAAGAAAGTTTTCATTAAATCCATCTAGATTCCGGTACAGGTATCCGACCATCTTGAAACTTAGTCATTTTAAACTTAATTCTTAGATTGTTCAAGTTTTCAGAATGACTATGCCTAGAATCATAGTCTAGTATTGATTTCAGGAGATATCATTTTCATATTGTGTGTTCTAACCTTTTTCTTACTACAGGTCTCTTTCCCAGCTGTTTCCCTTCCTAATCCCCTCTTCCCCTCTTGAACTCTCCTAGCTTCTGTGATTTATCTATCAGAGTCTTGGAGATGTTCAGTGGTGGACGTGTTGGGAACGTGCGCAGACCCCGAGGATCTGGTGACTCTGACACCTACACACATATGTCCTCCCCCTGAATGCAGTTGTCTTAGCACTATGACACCTGAGATGTTGCATGGTGGCATTGCAGCTATTGTGGCAAAGGGATAAACCCAGGAATGGACAGCATGGGTATGAGATTACTGCTGTGTACATCTTTATGTATGTGGCAGTGCCTGATGGTTATTGAGTCCATGGACATGAGCAGTTGAAAGGAATTGCACTTGGATAGGGATTGATGGGGATTGATCACATAGTCATACTGAACCCTCATTTTGAGTGTGTTTGTGCCATGGGCACCTAACTGCCATTTCGTAATTGACCAGCGCACAAAGCACAGGCAGTAGTGGCAACTGTTGTCAATGGTAAATGCCGCTTAAGCCAATGGCCTGAGACTGGGCATTGTCTTCTAGTTTACATTCTGACAATACCAGTTGCCCTGTGACACCAGACCAGTTTTACGTTCTACCCTACCCTACCCTCCTGCTCTGCTTCAGCATTTCCAGCAGCCTTGGCATGGCGGTGCACCTGTAGGAGGCTGGCCTGGCTTATAGTGGGTGCCTTGTGGTACTTACACCTTGTGCCAGGTCCAGTTATCCCTTATTAGTAGGTTAGAGGTGTTCTAGCAGCTTAGGCTGTTAGAGGTAGCTATAGCAGAGCAGCTTAGGCTGAACTAGGAGACATGCAAAGCTCCTACCATACCACTTATATCATATAGCACTATATCATAAGAAAACATAATACTCAGAGTTACTAAAAATAAAGGTACTTTATTTTAGTGACAATATGCCAAAAGTATCTCAGAGGATATAATCCTTTAGGAGGTAAGTAATATACACAAATTATATGCACACACACCAAAATCAGGTAAGTAACACTTAGAAAAGTAGTGCAAACAATGTAGAATCACAATAGAATGCAATAGGGAGAAATAGGCCTAGGGGCAGCACAAACCATATACTCCAAAAGTGGAATACGAACCACGAATGGACCCCAGGCCTAGTGTATTGTGTAGAGGGTCGCTGGGAGTGTAAGAAAACACTAAGGGTGTCCAAGATACCCTACCCCAAGACCCTGAAAAGTAGGAGTAAAGTTACCCTACTATCCCAGAAAGACAGTAAAGTTGAGATAGGTGATTCTGCAAGTACAACAACTGACTGCAAAACACTGAAGACGGATTCCTGGACCTGAGCACCTGTAAAGGAAGGGGACCAAGTCCAAGAGTCACGCAAGTGTCGAGGGGGGGCAGGAGCCCACTAAACCCCAGATGAAGGTGCAAAAGGGCTGCCTCCAGGTGGAAAAAGACAAAGATTCTGCAACAACAGAAGGTGCCAGGAGCTTCTCCTTTGGCCAGAAAATGTCCCACAGCGTGCTGGAGGATGCAGAGTTGTTTCCACGCAGAAAGATCGCAGACAAGCCTTGCTAGCTGCAAGAGTCGCAGTTGAGGTTTTTGGGTGCTGCTAGGGCCCAGGAATGACTAGGAGGTTGCCCCTTGGAGGAGGAGACAGAGGGGGCGCTCAGCAACACGGAGAGCCAAACGCAGAAGAAGGCAACGCCTGCAGAAGCACCTGAACAGACACTTAGAAGTGTTGCATGGGCTCTCATTATCCTGAATGAGACTACTGGATTTCTAGGCAGCAGGATCGTTCATGGTGTGGGGGACTGAGTCTGACCCACTAGGAAGGACCTCTGTCACCCTGTAGGAAAGTACCATCTTGCCTGGCATGTTACCCCCATTTTTCACTGTATATATGTTGTTTTAGTTGTATGTGTCACTGGGACCCTGGTAACCCAGGGCCCCAGTGCTCATAAGTGTGCCTGAATGTGTTACCTGTGTAGTGACTAACTGTCTCACTGAGGCTCTGCTAATCAGAACCTCAGTGGTTATGCTCTCTCATTTCTTTCCAAATTGTCACTAACAGGCTAGTGACCATTTTTACCAATTTACATTGGCTTACTGGAACACCCTTATAATTCCCTAGTATATGGTACTGAGGTACCCAGGGTATTGGGGTTCCAGGAGATCCCTATGGGCTGCAGCATTTCTTTTGCCACCCATAGGGAGCTCTGACAATTCTTACACAGGCCTGCCACTGCAGCCTGAGTGAAATAACGTCCACGTTATTTCACAGCCATTTTACACTGCACTTAAGTAACTTATAAGTCACCTATATGTCTAACCTTTACCTGGTAAAGGTTAGGTGCAAAGTTACTTAGTGTGAGGGCACCCGGGCACTAGCCAAGGTGCCCCCACATTGTTCAGAGCCAACTCACTGAACTTTGTGAGTGCGGGGACACCATTACACGCGTGCACTACATATAGATCACTACCTATATGTAGCTTCACCATGGTAACTCCGAATATGGCCATGTAACATGTCTATGATCATGGAATTGCCCCCTCTATGCCATCCTGGCATTGTTGGTACAATTCCATGATCCCAGTGGTCTGTAGCACAGACCCTGGTACTGCCAGACTGCCCTTCCTGGGGTTTCACTGCAGCTGCTGCTGCTGCCAACCCCTCAGACAGGCAGCTGCCCTCCTGGGGTCCAGCCAGGCCTGGCCCAGGATGGCAGAACAAAGAACTTCCTCTGAGAGAGGGTGGGACACCCTCTCCCTTTGGAAAATGGTGTGAAGGCAGGGGAGGAGTAGCCTCCCCCAGCCTCTGGAAATGCTTTGTTGGGCACAGATGTGCCCAATTCTGCATAAGCCAGTCTACACCGGTTCAGGGACCCCTTAGCCCCTGCTCTGGCGCGAAACTGGACAAATGAAAGGGGAGTGACCACTCCCCTGACCTGCACCTCCCCTGGGAGGTGTCCAGAGCTCCTCCAGTGTGCTCCAGACCTCTGCCATCTTGGAAACAGAGGTGCTGCTGGCACACTGGACTGCTCTGAGTGGCCAGTGCCACCAGGTGACGTCAGAGACTCCTGCTGATAGGCTCCTTCAGGTGTTAGTAGCCTTTCCTCTCTCCTAGGTAGCCAAACCCTCTTTTCTGGCTATTTAGGGTCTCTGTCTCTGGGGAAACTTTAGATAACGAATGCATGAGCTCAGCCGAGTTCCTCTGCATCTCTCTCTTCACCTTCTGATAAGGAATCGACCGCTGACCGCGCTGGAAGCCTGCAAACCTGCAACATAGTAGCAAAGACGACTACTGCAACTCTGTAACGCTGATCCTGCCGCCTTCTCGACTGTTTTCCTGCTTGTGCATGCTGTGGGGGTAGCCTGCCTCCTCTCTGCACCAGAAGCTCCGAAGAAATCTCCCGTGGGTCGACGGAATCTTCCCCCTGCAACCGCAGGCACCAAAAAGCTGCATTACCGGTCCCTTGGGTCTCCTCTCAGCACGACGAGCGAGGTCCCTCGAATCCAGCGACGCTGTCCAAGTGACCCCCACAGTCCAGTGACTCTTCAGCCCAAGTTTGGTGGAGGTAAGTCCTTGCCTCACCTCGCTGGGCTGCATTGCTGGGAACCGCGACTTTGCAGCTACTCCGGCCCCTGTGCACTTCCGGCGGAAATCCTTCGTGCACAGCCAAGCCTGGGTCCACGGCACACTAACCTGCATTGCACGACTTTCTAAGTTGGTCTCCGGCGACGTGGGACTCCTTTGTGCAACTTTGGCGAGCACCGTTTCACGCATCCTCGTAGTGCCTGTTTCTGGCACTTCTCCGGGTGCTACCTGCTTCAGTGAGGGCTCTTTGTCTTGCTCGACGTCCCCTCTCTCTGCAGGTCCAATTTGCGACCTCCTGGTCCCTCCTGGGCCCCAGCAGCGTCCAAAAACGCCAAACGCACAATTTGCGTGTAGCAAGGCTTGTTGGCGTCCTTCCGGCGGGAAAACACTTCTGCACGACTCTCCAAGGCGAGAGGGATCCGTCCACCAAAGGGGAAGTCTCTAGCCCTTTTCGTTCCTGCAGAAACCTCAGCTTCTTCTGTCCAGTCGAAGCTTCTTTGCACCCGCAGCTGGCATTTCCTGGGCATCTGCCCATCTCCGACTTGCTTGTGACTTTTGGACTTGGTCCCCTTGTTCCACAGGTACGCTAGATTGGAAATCCACAGTTGTTGCATTGCTGGTTTGTGTCTTTCCTGCATTATTCCTCTAACACGACTCTTTTGTCCTTAGGGGAACTTTAGTGCACTTTGCACTCACTTTTCAGGGTCTTGGGGAGGGTTATTTTTCTAACTCTCACTATTTTCTAATAGTCCCAGCGACCCTCTACAAGGTCACATAGGTTTGGGGTCCATTCGTGGTTCGCATTCCACTTTTGGAGTATATGGTTTGTGTTGCCCCTATCCCTATGTTTCCCCATTGCATCCTATTGTAACTATACATTGTTTGCACTGTTTTCTAAGACTATACTGCATATTTGTGCTATGGTGTATATATATCTTGTGTATATTTCCTATCCTCTCACTGAGGGTACACTCTAAGATACTTTGGCATATTGTCATAAAAATAAAGTACCTTTATTTTTAGTATAACTGTGTATTGTGTTTTCTTATGATATTGTGCATATGACACTAAGTGGTACTGTAGTAGCTTCACACGTCTCCTAGTTCAGCCTAAGCTGCTCTGCTAAGCTACCATTATCTATCAGCCTAAGCTGCTAGACACCCTATACACTAATAAGGGATAACTGGGCCTGGTGCAAGGTGCAAGTACCCCTTGGTACTCACTACAAGCCAGTCCAGCCTCCTACATTGGTTGTGCAGTGGTGGGATAAGTGCTTGAGACTACTTACCACTCTTGTCATTGTACTTTTCATAAGAGAAAAATATACAAAACAAGGTCAGTGTATATACACATAGCCAAAAAGTTTTGCATTTCCTCTGTTCACTCTTTTCTAAGTGCTGAAAAGTACTTCTAAAACTTTCAAAAAGTTCTTAAAAGTTTAAAAAGTTTTTTTCTGTCTTTCCAAAAAGTTCTGAAAACTTTTTTCTCTTTTTCTATCACTTTAACTCTCTCAAAAAAATGTCTGGCACAGAAAAAAATGTTGAACTGTCCAAACTTGCATATGATCACCTTAGCTGGAAAGGAGCAAGGAGTCTCTTCATAGAGAGAGGTTTGAGTGTAGGGAAGAATCCTTCCTTAGAACTGTTAATTAATATGCTTAGAGTACAGGATAAGGCCATAAGTGCCCAATCTGGTGAAAAAGTAGCTAAGGGTTCTCAATCTGATCCAGGGACTCCCCCAGGAAAAGGTTCAGGAAAGAAACTTCTCAGCCTGCCCATTACTAGACAGTCTAGCATAGTTGGTACAGAGGTTGAATCACACCATACTGATGGTGTGCTCTCACATTATACTGGTAGCCAAGCTGTTAGGGTGCCCTCTGTAAGGGACAGGTCTCCTTCTGTTCATTCCCATCATACCTCTGTATCTAGAAATGTCCCTCCCACCCACCCTGATGACAGATTGTTAGAAAGGGAGCTCAATAGATTGAGAGTGGAACAAACCAGACTGAAGCTCAAGAAGCAACAGCTGGATTTGGATAGACAGTCTTTAGAATTAGAGAAGGAAAGACAGAAGTTGGGTTTAGATACCCATGGTGGCAGCAGCAGTATTCCCCATAGTCATCCTGCAAAAGAGCATGATTCCAGGAATCTGCACAAGATAGTTCCCCCTTATAAGGAGGGGGATGACATTAACAAGTGGTTTGCTGCACTTGAGAGGGCCTGTGCTGTACAGGATGTCCCTCAAAAGCAGTGGGCTGCTATCCTATGGCTATCATTTACTGGAAAAGGTAGGGATAGGCTCCTTACTGTAAAAGAAAATGATGCTAATAATTTCCAAGTTCTTAAGAATGCACTCCTGGATGGTTATGGCTTAACCACTGAACAGTACAGGATAAAGTTCAGAGAGACCAAAAAGGAGTCCTCACAAGACTGGGTTGATTTCATTGACCAGGCAGTGAAGGCCTTGGAGGAGTGGTTACATGGCAGTAAAGTTACTGATTATGACAGCCTGTATAACTTAATCCTGAGAGAGCATATTCTTAATAATTGTGTGTCTGATTTGTTGCACCAGTACTTGGTGGACTCTGATCTGACCTCTCCCCAAGAATTGGGAAAGAAGGCAGACAAATGGGTCAGAACAAGAGTGAACAGAAAAGTTCATACAGGGGGTGACAAAGATGGCAACAAAAAGAAGGATGGTAAGTCTTCAGACAAGGGTGGGGACAAATCTAAAAATGAGTCTTCATCAGGCCCACAAAAACACTCTGGTGGGGGTGGTGGGTCCAAATCCTCCTTTAATCAGAACAAGGAAAAGAAACCATGGTGCTATTTATGTAAAATAAAAGGCCATTGGACAACAGATCCCAGTTGTCCAAAGAAAGGCACCACAGCTCCTACCACTACAACCCCTACTGCTACACCTAGTGTCCCTACTAATGGCAGTGGTGGTGGGAGCAAACCTACTAATAGCCAATCCAAGAGAGTAGCTGGGCTCACTTTTGGTAATTTAGTTGGGGTTGGTCTGATTAGGGAGACCACAGAGGCTACTTTAGTCTCTGAAGGGGCTATTGATTTAGCCACTTTGGTTGCTTGCCCCCATAACTTGGAGAAGTACAAGCAACTAACCCTAATAAATGGTGTTGAGGTCCAGGCCTACAGGGACACAGGTGCCAGTGTCACAATGGTGATTGAGAAACTGGTGCACCCTGAACAACACATACTTGGACACCAGTACCAAGTAACCGATGCTCACAACATAACACAAAGCCACCCCATGGCTGTTGTAAATCTCAACTGGGGGGGGGTAACTGGTCCAAAGAAAGTTGTGGTAGCTTCAGATTTACCTGTAGACTGTCTATTAGGGAATGATTTGGAGACATCAGCTTGGTCAGATGTGGAGTTGGAGGCCCATGCAGCAATGCTGGGCATCCCAGGGCATATTTTTGCTTTGACAAGGGCTCAGGCCAAAAAGCAAAAAGGACAGGGAAACTTGGATCCTGGAACAATGGACCAAGTGCTCCCTAAAGCTAGGGCTAGTAGAAGCAAAAAACTTCCTACTATCCCTCCCTCTACAGTGGATTCTAATTCTGAGGAAGAAGAATTCCCTCCCTGTGCAGAACCTACACCAGAGGAGCTGGAAGCAGACACTGCTGAGCTTTTGGGTGAAGGGGGGCCTGCCAGAGAGGAGCTGAGTGTGGCACAGCAAACCTGTCCCACATTAGAGGGTCTCAGACAGCAAGCTGTCAAACAGGCTAATGGGGATGTCAGTGACTCTCACAGAGTTTACTGGGAGGACAACCTCTTGTACACTGAGCATAGGGATCCTAAACCTGGAGCTGCCAGGAGATTAGTGATTCCTCAGGAGTACAGAAAGTTCCTCCTAACACTGGCACATGACATTCCCTTAGCTGGGCACCTGGGTCAAATGAAAACTTGGGACAGATTGGTACCATTGTTTCATTGGCCTAGGATGTCTGAGGACACAAAGGAATTTTGTAAGTCCTGTGAAACCTGTCAAGCCAGTGGCAAGACAGGTGGCACTCCAAAGGCACCCCTTATCCCACTGCCTGTGGTTGGGGTTCCCTTTGAAAGGGTAGGGGTTGACATAGTTGGCCCCCTTGACCCTCCTACTGCTTTAGGCAATAGGTTTATCTTAGTGGTAGTGGACCATGCCACAAGATATCCTGAAGCTATTCCTTTAAGGACCACTACAGCTCCTGCAGTGGCAAAGGCCCTCCTGGGAATATTTTCCAGGGTGGGCTTCCCAAAGGAAGTAGTATCAGACAGAGGAAGCAATTTCATGTCTGCATACTTAAAGGCCATGTGGAAGGAGTGTGGTGTAACTTACAAGTTCACAACACCCTATCATCCACAAACAAATGGACTGGTGGAGAGATTTAATAAAACTCTCAAAGGCATGATTATGGGACTCCCTGAAAAACTCCGCAGGAGATGGGATATCCTTCTACCATGCCTCCTTTTTGCCTACAGGGAGGTACCCCAGAAAGGAGTGGGCTTCAGCCCCTTTGAACTTCTTTTTGGACACCCTGTTAGGGGTCCACTCACACTTGTAAAGGAGGGTTGGGAACAACCTTTAAAAGTTCCTAAGCAGGATATTGTGGACTATGTACTTGGCCTCAGATCAAGGATGGCTGAGTACATGAAAAAGGCCAGTAAAAACCTTCAGGCCAGCCAAGAGCTCCAGAAGCAATGGCATGATCAGAAGGCTGTTTTGGTTCAGTACCAACCAGGGCAGAAAGTGTGGGTCTTGGAGCCTGTGGCCCCAAGAGCACTCCAAGATAAATGGAGTGGACCCCACACAATTGTTGAAAAGAAGGGTGAAGTCACCTACTTGGTTGACTTAGGCACTGCCAGGAGTCCCCTTAGGGTGCTCCATGTCAACCGCCTGAAACCCTACTATGACAGGGCTGATCTCACCCTGCTCATGGCAACTGATGAGGGACAGGAAGAAGACAGTGATCCTCTACCTGATCTCTTCTCTTCCACAGAACAAGATGCTCTTGTGGAAGGTGTAGTTTTGGCTGATTGTCTTACTGCTGAGCGGAAAGATAATTGCATAAATCTCCTAGGACAATTTTCAGAACTCTTCTCTACTGTGCCAGACACCACTTCTTGGTGTGAGCACACTATAGATACTGGAGACAGTTTACCTGTCAAAAGTAAGATCTATAGGCAGCCTGACCATGTCAGGGACTGCATAAAGCAAGAAGTTCAGAAAATGTTGGAACTAGGAGTGGTTGAGCACTCTGACAGTCCATGGGCTTCTCCTGTGGTACTGGTACCAAAACCCAATTCTAAAGATGGAAAGAAGGAAATGAGGTTTTGTGTAGACTATAGAGGTCTCAACTTGGTAACCAAAACTGATGCTCACCCTATACCCAGGGCAGATGAGCTTATAGATACACTGGCATCTGCCAAGTATCTAAGCACTTTTGATTTGACTGCAGGGTATTGGCAGATCAAATTGTCAGAGGATGCTAAACCTAAGACTGCATTTTCTACCATTGGAGGACATTACCAGTTTACTGTAATGCCTTTTGGTTTGAAAAATGCACCTGCCACTTTTCAGAGGTTGGTGAACACAGTCCTGCAAGGGCTGGAAGCTTTCAGTGCAGCATATTTGGATGATATAGCTGTCTTTAGCTCCAGCTGGGATGATCACCTGGTCCACCTTTGGAAAGTTTTGGAGGCTCTGCAAAAGGCAGGCCTCACTATCAAGGCTTCAAAGTGCCAGATAGGGCAGGGTAAGGTGGTTTATCTGGGACACCTTGTTGGTGGGGAACAGATTGCACCACTTCAGGGGAAAATCCAAACTATTATTGATTGGGTTCCCCCTACCACTCAGACTCAGGTGAGAGCCTTCCTAGGCCTCACTGGGTATTACAGGAGGTTCATTAAGAACTATGGCTCCATTGCAGCCCCTCTTAATGACCTCACATCCAAGAAAATGCCTAAAAAGGTATTATGGACAGCAAGCTGTCAGAAAGCTTTTGAGGAGCTGAAGCAGGCCATGTGCTCTGCACCTGTCCTGAAAAGCCCTTGTTACTCTAAAAAATTCTATGTCCAAACTGATGCATCTGAATTAGGAGTAGGGGCAGTCCTATCACAACTTAATTCTTAGGGCCAGGATCAACCTGTTGCTTTTATTAGTAGAAGGTTGACCCCTAGAGAAAAGCGTTGGTCTGCCATTGAGAGGGAGGCCTTTGCTGTGGTCTGGGCTCTGAAGAAGTTGAGGCCATACCTGTTTGGCACTCACTTCATTGTTCAGACAGACCACAAACCTCTACTTTGGCTAAAACAAATGAAAGGTGAAAATCCTAAATTGTTGAGGTGGTCCATATCCCTACAGGGAATGGACTATACAGTGGAACATAGACCTGGGAGTAGCCACTCCAATGCAGATGGACTCTCCAGATATTTCCACTTAGACAATGAAGACTCATCAGGTAATGGCTAGTCTTATTGTCCTTCGTTTGGGGGGGGGGTTGTGTAGGAAAGTACCATCTTGCCTGGCATGTTACCCCCATTTTTCACTGTATATATGTTGTTTTAGTTGTATGTGTCACTGGGACCCTGGTAACCCAGGGCCCCAGTGCTCATAAGTGTGCCTGAATGTGTTACCTGTGTAGTGACTAACTGTCTCACTGAGGCTCTGCTAATCAGAACCTCAGTGGTTATGCTCTCTCATTTCTTTCCAAATTGTCACTAACAGGCTAGTGACCATTTTTACCAATTTACATTGGCTTACTGGAACACCCTTATAATTCCCTAGTATATGGTACTGAGGTACCCAGGGTATTGGGGTTCCAGGAGATCCCTATGGGCTGCAGCATTTCTTTTGCCACCCATAGGGAGCTCTGACAATTCTTACACAGGCCTGCCACTGCAGCCTGAGTGAAATAACGTCCACGTTATTTCACAGCCATTTTACACTGCACTTAAGTAACTTATAAGTCACCTATATGTCTAACCTTTACCTGGTAAAGGTTAGGTGCAAAGTTACTTAGTGTGAGGGCACCCGGGCACTAGCCAAGGTGCCCCCACATTGTTCAGAGCCAACTCACTGAACTTTGTGAGTGCGGGGACACCATTACACGCGTGCACTACATATAGGTCACTACCTATATGTAGCTTCACCATGGTAACTCCGAATATGGCCATGTAACATGTCTATGATCATGGAATTGCCCCCTCTATGCCATCCTGGCATTGTTGGTACAATTCCATGATCCCAGTGGTCTGTAGCACAGACCCTGGTACTGCCAGACTGCCCTTCCTGGGGTTTCACTGCAGCTGCTGCCAACCCCTCAGACAGGCAGCTGCCCTCCTGGGGTCCAGCCAGGCCTGGCCCAGGATGGCAGAACAAAGAACTTCCTATGAGAGAGGGTGTGACACCCTCTCCCTTTGGAAAATGGTGTGAAGGCAGGGGAGGAGTAGCCTCCCCCAGCCTCTGGAAATGCTTTGTTGGGCACAGATGTGCCCAATTCTGCATAAGCCAGTCTACACCGGTTCAGGGACCCCTTAGCCCCTGCTCTGGCGCGAAACTGGACAAATGAAAGGGGAGTGACCACTCCCCTGACCTGCACCTCCCCTGGGAGGTGTCCAGAGCTCCTCCAGTGTGCTCCAGACCTCTGCCATCTTGGAAACAGAGGTGCTGCTGGCACACTGGACTGCTCTGAGTGGCCAGTGCCACCAGGTGACGTCAGAGACTCCTGCTGATAGGCTCCTTCAGGTGTTAGTAGCCTTTCCTCTCTCCTAGGTAGCCAAACCCTCTTTTCTGGCTATTTAGGGTCTCTGTCTCTGGGGAAACTTTAGATAACGAATGCATGAGCTCAGCCGAGTTCCTCTGCATCTCTCTCTTCACCTTCTGATAAGGAATCGACCGCTGACCGCGCTGGAAGCCTGCAAACCTGCAACATAGTAGCAAAGACGACTACTGCAACTCTGTAACGCTGATCCTGCCGCCTTCTCGACTGTTTTCCTGCTTGTGCATGCTGTGGGGGTAGCCTGCCTCCTCTCTGCACCAGAAGCTCCGAAGAAATCTCCCGTGGGTCGACGGACTCTTCCCCCTGCAACCGCAGGCACCAAAAAGCTGCATTACCGGTCCCTTGGGTCTCCTCTCAGCACAACAAGCGAGGTCCCTCGAATCCAGCGACGCTGTCCAAGTGACCCCCACAGTCCAGTGACTCTTCAGCCCAAGTTTGGTGGAGGTAAGTCCTTGCCTCACCTCGCTGGGCTGCATTGCTGGGAACCGCGACTTTGCAGCTACTCCGGCCCCTGTGCACTTCCGGCGGAAATCCTTTGTGCACAGCCAAGCCTGGGTCCACGGCACACTAACCTGCATTGCACGACTTTCTAAGTTGGTCTCCGGCGACGTGGGACTCCTTTGTGCAACTTCGGCGAGCACCGTTTCACGCATCCTCGTAGTGCCTGTTTCTGGCACTTCTCCGGGTGCTACCTGCTTCAGTGAGGGCTCTTTGTCTTGCTCGACGTCCCCTCTCTCTGCAGGTCTAATTTGCGACCTCCTGGTCCCTCCTGGGCCCCAGCAGCGTCCAAAAACGCCAAACGCACAATTTGCGTGTAGCAAGGCTTGTTGGCGTCCTTCCGGCGGGAAAACACTTCTGCACGACTCTCCAAGGCGAGAGGGATCCGTCCACCAAAGGGGAAGTCTCTAGCCCTTTTCGTTCCTGCAGAAACCTCAGCTTCTTCTGTCCAGTCGAAGCTTCTTTGCACCCGCAGCTGGCATTTCCTGGGCATCTGCCCATCTCCGACTTGATTGTGACTTTTGGACTTGGTCCCCTTGTTCCACAGGTACCCTAGATTGGAAATCCACAGTTGTTGCATTGCTGGTTTGTGTCTTTCCTGCATTATTCCTCTAACACGACTCTTTTGTCCTTAGGGGAACTTTAGTGCACTTTGCACTCACTTTTCAGGGTCTTGGGGAGGGTTATTTTTCTAACTCTCACTATTTTCTAATAGTCCCAGCGACCCTCTACAAGGTCACATAGGTTTGGGGTCCATTCGTGGTTCGCATTCCACTTTTGGAGTATATGGTTTGTGTTGCCCCTATCCCTATGTTTCCCCATTGCATCCTATTGTAACTATACATTGTTTGCACTGTTTTCTAAGACTATACTGCATATTTTTGCTATGGTGTATATATATCTTGTGTATATTTCCTATCCTCTCACTGAGGGTACACTCTAAGATACTTTGGCATATTGTCATAAAAATAAAGTACCTTTATTTTTAGTATAACTGTGTATTGTGTTTTCTTATGATATTGTGCATATGACACTAAGTGGTACTGTAGTAGCTTCACACGTCTCCTAGTTCAGCCTAAGCTGCTCTGCTAAGCTACCATTATCTATCAGCCTAAGCTGCTAGACACCCTATACACTAATAAGGGATAACTGGGCCTGGTGCAAGGTGCAAGTACCCCTTGGTACTCACTACAAGCCAGTCCAGCCTCCTACACACCCTAAATCCGGTTTTGCTCCGGCTAACTAGCAGTGCCTCATTTCTCCCAAAGGGAAGAGATGATTGGGCAGCTGAGCGCATGACATCTTTGGAACTTCTCAGGGAAGTCGTGGTCACTCAGATCCAAACCAACTCTCTCATTTACAGTATGATCTCATATACAAATGACAAAGGCAGTATAAGTTTTATATAATGTTTTAATAAAACAACTGCATTTTAGATAATAAGGCGTGAGCCGCAATAACCAGAACCATACAACACAGTAGGATTGAAATAGTCACCAGGAGAGTAAAACATAAGAATAACGCTATCATGGTGTTTAACAGTTTCTACTCTCCCTCTGCTTATTCTATTTCGAGCACAGCATGTTAAGCTTCTAACTTGCCCTTCTGAATCCCTCGGGAGACATCAGCCCTCATACCTGAGCAAAGGCCTGTGATCTGGTTCAGCATCTGCAACGAGGCAGTCAGCGTCTAGTTGTGGTTCCCTGGTCGGAATCTCCCTCTTGCGTGTATTGGGACAAGGAAGTGTTTTTATAACTAACATGTCAGCGTGATCACAAAATGTCCCTACGCAGGAATGCCAAAGACTAAACTCCTACCATGTCTATCGGCAATGTACCAGACTGTATCCTTGACTGAAGCACAGAGTAATGCGTTATGGAGAACTCCAGTGCTGAAGTAGGCTAAACAGTGTGATATGAAATATAAAACAAGACCGTAGAACTGGCTATTTGAAAAATAACAGTACAAAGCCGAATAAAAAGCATTTAGAGCAAAGTGCACAAAGGCTCTAAGCTATGAGCAAAGGAATAAAATACATCCAGGGCAAAATGTACAAAGGCCTAAAGCCTGAAGCTAATGCGCAAAGAATACGTAAAACTGACCACACTACAGAAGATCTGAGGACAACGGTCGACTCAGAGTCACAAAGGAGGGTCCCACAACGTCGGAGTCCAACTCAGAGAGTTGACAATGCAGGACGGAGTGCTAGGGACCTGGGCTAGGCTGTGTACGAATGAAGTCTTGCAAAAGTGCGCAGAAGCCCGAGCAGCTGCAGTTCACACAGTACACAGGATTACTGTCTGGCGTGGGGAGGCAAGGACTTACCTCCACCAAATTTGGACAGAAGGGCCACTGGACTGTCGAAGACACTTGGACCCAGCTGCTTTGTTCCAGGGACCACGCTCGTCAGGATGAGAGGGGACCCACAGGACCGGTGATGTAGAAGTTTGGTGCCTGCGTTGGCAGGGGGAAGATTCCGTCGACCCATGGGAGATTTCTTCTTGGCTTAAAGTGCAGGGTGAAGGCAGACAGCCCTCAGAACATGCACCGCCAGGCAACAGTCGAGAAAGCCAGCAGGATGAGGCACTACAATGTTGCTGGTAGTCTACTTGCTACTTTGTTATGGTTATACAGGTGTCCTGGAGCAGTCAGCGGTCGATCCTTGGCAGAAGTCGAAGAGGGAAGTGCAGAGGAACTCTGGTGATCTCTTGCATTCGTTATCTGGTGAGATGCCCACAGGAGAGACCCTAAATAGCCCACAGAGGAGGATTGGCTACTGAGAAAGGTAAGCACCTATCAGGAGGGGTCTCTGACGTGACCTGCTGGCACTGGCCACTCAAAGCTGTCCATTGTGCCCTCACACCTCTGCATCCAAGATGGCAGAGGTCTGGGACACACTGGAAGAGCTCTGGGCACCTCCCCTTGGAGGTGCTGGTCAGGGGAGTGGTCACTCCCCTTTCCTTTGTCCAGTTTCGCGTCAGAGCAGGGCTGGGGGATCCCTGAACCGGTGTAGACTGGCTTATGCAGAGAGGGCACCATCTGTGCCCTTCAAAGCATTTCCAGAGGCCAGGAGAGGCTACTCCTCCCAGGCCCTTCACACCTATTTCCAAAGGGAGAGGGTGTAACGCCCTCTCTCAGAGGAAATCCTTTGTTCTGCCTTCCTGGGACCAGGCTGCCCAGGCCCCAGGGTGACAGAAACCTGTCTGAGGGGTTGGCAGCAGCAGTAGCTGCAGTGGAGACCCCAGAAAGTTGTTTGGCAGTACTCTGGCTCTTTTCTGGAGACCCGGGGATGCATGGAATTGTCCCCCCAATTCCCGAATGGTATTGCGGTGACAATTCCATGATCCTAAACATGTTACATGGCCATGTTCGGAGTTACCATTGTGAAGCTACATATAGGTATTCACCTATATGTAGTGCATGCATGTAATGGTGTCCCCGCACTCACAAAGTGTAGGGAATTTGCCCTGAACAATGTGGGGGCACCTTGGCTAGTGCCAGGGTGCCAACACACTAAGTAACTTTGCACCTAACATTCACCAGGTAAGGGTTAGACATATAGGTGACTTATAAGTTACTTAAGTGCAGTGTAAAATGGCTGTGAAATAACGTGGACGTTATTTCACTCAGGCTTCAGTGGCAGTCCTGTGTAAGAATTATCTGAGCTCCCTATGGGTGGCAAAAGAAATGCTGCATCCCATAGGGATCTCCTGGAACCCCAATACCCTGGGTACCTAGGTACCATGTACAAGGGAATTATAAGGGTTTTCCAGTGTGCCAATGAGAATTGGTAAAATTAGTCACTAGCCTGCAGTGACAATTTTAAAAGCAGAGAGAGCATAACCACTGAGGTTCTGGTTAGCAGAGGCTCAGTGATACAGTTAGGCACCACACAGGGAACACATACAGGGCATACTTTATGGGCACTCGGGTCCTGACTAGCAGGATCCCAGTGACACAAACATACATACAGTAAAAATGGGGGTAACATGTCAGGCAAGATGGTACTTTCCTACAGCACCCCCATGCAAAGGTTGTTGGTGTTGTGTTGTGCTGTGCCCCTGGATGCCCCTTCACAGCCCATGCACCTGGCAGTGCAGGGAATCCCATGCCCCTTTGCCCTTTCCACTGCCTGATTTGCAGGGCTGACATACATTGTGTAGTAGGTATGTGCCTCCACCCTTCTTGCACTTGACATTTAGGCATTATTGTCCCCCGTGCAACTTACCCTGCAAATGTGTTGTTTCCTGGTAGTGTGCGCTGTCCTGCGATACCAGTGAAGATTTCCTCTGGGATGATGGCTGCAACCATCTCCTCTATCTCGTCCAAGTCCTCTTGCGGTGCTACACTCCCACCTCCGTTCTGCAGTGCTGCCTTCCTGTTCCTTGACATTTTTGCTTTGACCTGCGCTTGCAGTCATACCAGAGTTTCTTGCACTCAGTGACAGTTGTCCTGACCTCTGCCACACCGTTAATCTTGTCCACAATCTGTTGCCAAATTGCCTCTCTCCTCCCAGTTGGCAATTTAGAGGTGATAAAGAGTTGATGCTGGTGCTCCGTCACATCTGTGACCAGCATTCATGCTCCTCTGCGCTGAATCAACACTTCCTCTTCTTATCTTTCCCCTGGGTCTTGTATGTGTCCTCCTGGCTGGTTCCTTGTTTTCTGGGGTCTCCTTGGGATCTCTCTTGGCTTCTGGGATCCATTTCGGGGCTCCTTAGCACTGTTTGGTCAGTTTGCGTCGCTTTTTGACACTATTGTGGGGAAACATGGCGCATATCTGTTTTGCAACGTTTTTCCATGTCGTAAACCGAATTAGAGTAATTTTTCCTGCATTAACGTCATTTTGCTTTACGACAAGGCGCAATAGATAGCGTCAGGAAAAATGACTCTAACCTATTCTTAGCGCCACCCAGCGTCAAAGTATAAATTTGAAGCATCAGTGGCATTAAGAAATGGCGCTAGCCAGCGCTAATATTTTTGTAGCAAAACTGTGTTAGTGCAGTTTTGAGTCAAAAAGTATAAATCTGGCCCCTAGTGCTAAAACTGGCTTATTTGCAAGCAGTAACTTATGGGTCTAAAGCTCTCAAATGTTTGAATGTTTCCAAGTTATTTTGACTGGCATAGCACATAATGCTCCTCCCCACCATGGGCCAACACATAGGTGGTCATTACAACCCTGGCGGACGGAGTTAAAGCTGCGGTAATACCGCAAACAGTCCGGCGGACCAAAAAAGGGAATTATGACCGTGGCGGAAACCGCCAACATAGACAGCCACTTTAACACTCCGACCGCCACGGCGGTACAGACAAGCAGCCCGGCGGTCACCGCCAACAGACAGGCGGAAGACAATGTACCGCCCACAGTATCACAACCTGCCAATCCGCCACCTTTTCCGGTGCGGATTTACCGTGGATAAAAACACAGTGGAAACAGCTTTTGCAATGGGAAAACGCTCACCTTAACACACTCCACGAGGAAGGAGGCCACCATGGAGCCCGAACTACAAATACTCCCTGCGCTTGTCTTTCTGCTCCTCTACGATCACCATCTACGTAGGCGCCGAAGACAACGGTGAGTACTGCACCTATGACATAGGGGAGGGGGGAGGCAAAAGTCAGGGGGACACACACGCAACACCCCCACCCCCAACCCGACCCTCACCCACTACAACACGCACACCAATGCATGTCCAAACAGCACAGTAACACCCCCGCCCGGAAGAATGCAAAGACAAAAGGAAATCAGTTCAAACATTGTAATGTATCAAAATACAGTAAGCTAATATATACAGATATATATACACATTCCAGAATTGATACATTACGATTAGTAGTGCAGGTATGCACATATCAATGTCCGTGCACCACTGGGCCCAAAATGTATGGGCGAGGCCCACACTAGATACCTGTCCACAAACGGCGAGAGAACACTGCAGGGGCATCCGATAGAAATACAACAGGCACCTCAGGGGGAAGGGAAGGAGGGGGCACCTCAGCCAGATTACAGCACCACGCCAGATCCACGACGGGGCTCCATGCCCATTGATGTATCCTGGGGAGTGCAAAGCCACAGTCTCTCAAGTCTCTACAGTGGGTGGGTTGCCCACTGCATGATCCTGGGGAGTGCAAAGCCACAGTCTCTCAAGTCTCTACAGTGGGTGGGTTGCCCACTGTACCATCCTGGGGAGTGCAAAGCCACAGTCTCTCAAGTCTCTACAGTGGGTGGGTTGCCCACTGTTCCATCCTGGGGAGTGCAAAGCCACAGTCTCTCAAGTGGATAACAGTCTCCACTGGTTCTGGAGGGGGACTTGTGCCCAGACTGCATCAGGCTCCCCGTGACGGTTCCTGTTCCGTCACTGTCCCAGCTGCACATGGGCTAACGATGCTTGATTTGGCGGTCTTTTCCCTGTTCAGCAGTGCTTTGCCATGTCGGTCTTTGCCCTGTTCAGCTGTGCTTTGCCCTGCTCAGCGGTCTTCACCATGGCGGTCTTTTCCCTGTTCAGCGGTGCATTGCCATGGCGGTCTGTGTCCTGTCCAGCGGTGCTTGACTTTGCAGTTTATGACCTGTTCAGCAGTGCTTTGCCCTGTTCAGTGGTCTTCAACATGGCGGTCTTTTCCCTGTTCAGCGGTGCTTTGCCATGGCGGTCTGTGCCCTGTTCAGCGGTGCTTGACTTTGCAGTTTCTGACCTGTTCAGCAGTGCTTTGCCCTGTTCAGCAGTGCTTTGCCCTGTTCAGCGGTCTTCACCATGGCGGTCTTTTCCCTGTTCAGCGGTGCTTTGTCATGGGAGTCTGTGCCCTGTTCAGTGGTGCTTGACTTTGCAGTTTCTGACCTGTTCAGTGGTGCTTTGCCCTGTTCAGCGGTCTTCACCATGGCGGTCTTTTCTCTGTTCAGCGGTGCTTTGCCCTGTTCAGCGGTCTTCACCATGGCGGTCTCTGACCTGTTCAGCGGTGCTTGCCTTTGCTGTCTGACCTGTGCATTGGTGTGTGGCATGACGATCCCTCATTGCCCAGCGGGGCTGTGGCTGCCGGGGCCCTCCAGGGCACTGACGCTGGCGGTGCTATCCGGACCAGTGACTACAGTGCTGCCCTCCAGGGCACTGACTCTGGCAGTGGTCTCCGGACCGGTGACGATTGTGCTGCCCTCATGGGCACTGACTCTGGTGGTGGTCTCTGGACCAGTGACGATTGTGCTGCCCTCCTGGGCACTGACTCTGGCAGTGGTCTCCGGACCAGTGACGATTGTGCTGCCCTCCTGGGCAATGACTCTGGCGGTGGTCTCCGGACCAGTGACGATTGTGCTGCCCTCCTGGGCACTGACTCTGGCGGTGGTCTCCGGACCAGTGACGATTGTGCTGCCCTCCTGGGCAATGACTCTGGCCGTGGTCTCCTGACCAGTGACAATTGTGCTGCCCTCCTGGGCCCTGACTCTGGCGGTGGTCTCCGGACCAGTGACGACAGTGCTGGCCGTGGCATCCCGGCCACCGGGGACGATGGCGCCCTTCTCCGTCGTGCTGCTCTTCCCAGACTGTGAAGACTTCTTCTGGCCCTTCGCCACCTTTGGAGGAGTCACAGCTGACTCTGCACTCCCCCTGGGACCCTTGTGAGCAGTTTTGCCGCCAGGAGTTTTCACCCTGTCCCGTCAGCCACTTTCCAACTTAAGGTGCTTTACAGGGGGTGGACTGGCAGTGCTTTGGCTCCATGTCACACTGGCTGCCCTGGTGGCCGGTGCACTCCACACACCTTTAACACGCACCACTGGTACTGGACTTTTTTTGGCTGAGGTGCTACTATGGGACCTATGAATTGGAGGGGTGTGGGTGGTGGCAAAGAGGTCAACGTTGCTGAGGAAGAGTTGCTGATGAAGACTGGGATGGGTAGCTGGAGGGGGTCTGGGAGTGGAGGAAGAGGAGGTGGTTGTAGGAGGTGTAACTTTAGGTGATTTGGGTGCAGGTGCAGGTACTGGAGGCTGTCGTGAGGTGGATGGATGTTGGGTGTGTGGGTGCCCGCGTTTGTGTCCTTTGGGAGGGGGCGTCACAGACACACTGGGAGTGGACACAGGGGACGTGTAAATGGTAGTGGGGGTGGTGAGTGCAAGTGAGCGGGGTGTGGTGCTGGGTGTTCTGGTGTGAATCCTAGTGCCTGTAGATATAGTGCATGCAGGTGAGAGTGTAGACAACACTAGGAGGGAGGAGAGAGACGACGAGGAGGGGGACACAGTGGAGGCAGTGGATGTTGTTGTGTCTGTATGTGGGTGATGCTTGTTTGAGTGCCTGTGGGTTGTGTGGTGCTTATGTTTGCCTGAGCTACTTTTGTGTGTTGAGGTGTATGCATGCTTGTCTGATGGTGTGCTTGGGATAGGCTGGGGTACAGGGGACTGGGTCTGGGTGGAGGGAGTTGGAGGGGGGAGGCTAGACACAGGGACAATGGCTGCCATCAGTGCTGAGGCCAGAGATTGCAGGGTTCGATGAAGGGCAGCCTGACCAGAATGAATGCCCTCCAGGAATGCATTACCGTGTTGCAACTCCCTTTCTACACCCTGGATGGCATTCACAAAGGTAGACTGCCCAACAGTGAGTGACCTGAGGAGGTCAATGGCCTCCTCACTGAGGGCAGCAGGGGTGACTGGGGCAGGGGCTGAGGTGCCTGGGGCGAAGGTGATGCCCACCCTCCTGGGTGAGCGGGCACGGGGTGAAGGCTGAGGGGCTGCTGGGAGGGTGGTGCTGGTAGGGGAGGTGGTGGCTGTACCTGTAGAAGTGGGGGGCACAGATGGTGCCACCACCACAAGGGAGCTCCCATTGGCGGACGAGTCCGTGTCGCTGTTTGGTGATCCGGTGACTGACGTGAAGCTCCCCTCGCCCTCCGTGCCACTGGTGTATTCAGAGTCTGTGGTGTGGCCCTCCATGGCCATGTGGGATGCAGCTCCCTCGTGCTCCGATGCCACTGTACCTCTGCCTGATGATGCTGATGCACACAAGAACAGGGAGAGCACAAAAAGGGAAGGGGGACGACAGAAGAAAGACAGGTTGAGTGCATGGCTTACCGCTACCGTTGGTGGACAATACAGACACAGCAGCCCCCTGCACTACGCCGTGCTCTTGGCCTCTACAGATGCAATTCCTGGGATCTGCCGTACATGGCTATGGTGGTCATCTGCACACATAGATGACACAGGGGCATGTATACCTGAACCTGGCACTCTACAGAGGTGGGGTGGAGTGCCACATGGCCTGCATTACGGAGGGGCCTAGCCTACGGAACTCGCCCTGGCCTAGGGAAACCCACAGCCGTCCTCCCCCACCCAAACCCCTCCACTGCGCGCAAAGTCCGCAGAATGAGAGTGTACTCGCCCCCTTGTGTCTGCTGTGATGCCCTCGAGCGCCCATCCAACTCAGGGTATGCCACCGCCAGGATCCTGAACATCGGGGGGTCATGGTTTGATGGGCACCCCTTCCACGTTGGAAGGCCATCCCCAGCTGAGCCTCCGCCGTCTTCTTGCTCCAGCGGCGAAGGTCCTCCCATCTTTTCCAGCAGTGGGTGCCCCGTCTCTGGTGGACCCCCAGGGTCCGGACGTCCTTGGCGATGGCACGCCAAATATCCTTCTTCTGGTGGGCGCTGACCTACATGACATGTACAGGGGAAGAAGAGAAGTCATTAACAACAGCACCGTTGAAGTGGGTGGCCCCCATCCCTACCCTTGCCATGTGGCACATGCATTCACAGTCCTTCATGTTCCCTGACCTCTGCCCCCTTCCTACTGACATCCAGCCCTCTCCACCCAGGCATAGTCCATACAATGTGCTCCCTGTGTACTTACCTGTTGGTCTGGAGGACCGTAGAGTAGCGTGTACTGGGGGAGGACCCCGTCCACGAGCTTCTCCAACTCCTGAGCAGTGAAGACAGGGGCCCTTTCCCCAGACGCAGCAGCCATTGTCTCTTCCAGACCGAGGTCACAGCAGCACTTGCAGTGTAGGTCCTCTCCTGTCGAAGATAAGGTATCGAGTGACTGAACAGATAGAAAATGGCGGTCACGTCCGCGGCGGTGACGTCCCCGGCGGTGCGTCTCATCACCGCCGGCGCACTTCATCATTGGCTCCTGGGACCCATAGGGTCCAATGTTAACCAATGCAGCATTGCGCCGCGGTCTATGACCGCCTACCACGACAGTGTACAACGCCAGCGCAGATACCTCACATCCCATTGTCCCACTTTAGAGGTCAGGCAGCTGCCATTTCAGGGGCCCACATGGCTTCATTTACTACTGCGTCACACATACCTAGGCCTACACTCAACACACATACAGGAAGAGTTTTGTATTTGGTGTTGTGTTATGTGTAGCTGTGGGTACATACCTGGGAATTTGTTGACTCTGTGGTCACTGTTGTCCTTCCTTGGCACCGTCAGCTGGGACATGTGAGGAGATGGCGGAATCCTCCGGTGTACCGACCGCTGGTGGACCTGTTGACAATGGAGGAGCGACATTTAATCATCACCTACAGGTTTGACCGTGCCACAATCCAGGAACTGTGTACCCAGTTGGAGCCAGACCTGATCTCACCAATCCGCCATCCCACAGGAATCCCCCCTCAAGTGCAGGTGCTATCAGTGCTTCCTTTCCTTGCAAGTGGGTCTTTTCAGACAACAGTGGCCATGGCATCAGGGATGTCCCAGCCTATGTTTTCCAACGTGTTGTCCTGAGTGTTGTCTGCCCTGCTGAAACACGTAAGGAGCTACATCGTTTTCCCTCAGGTGGAGGATTTGGCTACAGTGAAAGGTGACTTCTATGCCCTTGGACATATCCCGAACATCATAGGTGCTATTGATGGGACCCATGTAGCTCTGGTCCCCCCCGCAGGAGTGAACAGGTGTACAGGAACCGGAAGAGTTATCATTCCATGAATGTACAGATGGTATGTTTGGCAGACCAGTACATCTCCCGGGTAAATGCTATGTTCCCTGGCTCAGTGCATGACGCCTACATCCTGAGGAATAGCAGTATGCCGTATGTGATGGGTCAACTCCAGAGGCACCATGTGTGGCTATTAGGGGTTTCTGGTTACCCCAACCTGTCATGGCTATTGACCCCAGTGAGGAATCCCAGGACCAGGGCAGAGGAACGCTACAATGAGGCCCATGGGCGGATAAGGAGGGTGATCGAACGCACCTTCGGCCTCCTGAAGGACAGGTTCAGGTGCCTCCATATGACAGGTGGTTCCCTATTCTACTCACCAAAGAAGGTGTGCCAGATCATCATTGCGTGCTAGATGCTTCACAATCTTGCTTTGCGACGCCAGGTGCCTTTTCTGCAGGAGGATGATCCAGATGGCGGTGTTGTGGCAGCTGTGGAGCCTGTGGAGCCTGTGGACAGTGATGAGGAGGATGCTGAGAAAGAAGACATAGACAACAGGGAGTCAGTCATACAGCAATATTTCCAGTGACACACAGTTGAGAAATTTTTTTTTTACTATTACATTCACTTTCACACTTCTACCTCTATCCTGTCTGTCATTTAGTAGCAGTATTTGGTAACTGAGTTGTACCTTTCCATTAAGGTTTCACAGGTGTGGTTACCAACGTATGTCATCTGCTTGCATCCTTCATGGACTTGTGATGTGTTACATAGGTATGTTGGCATTACAATAGAAAACGCATTTTGACACTGTCATTGATAATACAAATTTACCAAATCACAGACTTGACTGACTTGTTTTGTGCTTCAAGGGTGTTTATTTAAGTGCTCAAAAATGGAGGGGGGTTGTAAAATGGTGATGGGGGATGGTGGAGGAATGTCCATGGCAGAGTCCAGTATATTCGTCTCACAGGTGCTTTGCCCTTATGGGCATAGGAAGTAGAGCTGGGGCAGTTCCAATCTGGACTGGGTAACAAAGTGGGACAGTGGGAGGACAATCAGGGTGGTCTCATTTCCTGGCGGGGGTCTTGCCATCTTGCTCTGTCCTGTTCCTGGATCTCAGGGACAGCTTGCTGGGTGGTTCTCCGTCTGCAGGGGGTGGGGTGCTGGTGTGGTGGTCCTGTGGCGGGGCGTCCTGTCCACTAGCGCCGGCGGAGGTGGTGGGCAGTTCATCGTCCATGCTAGTGTCAGGGTCCCCTTGGAGTGCCACGGTGTCCCTCATGGTCTTTTGTATGTCCTTCAGCACCCCTACGATGGTGCCCAGGGCGGAGCTGATGGTTCTGAGCTCCTCCCTGAACCCCAAATACTGCTCCTCCTGCAGGCGCTGGGTCTCCTGAAACTTGGCCAGGGCCGTCGCCATCGTCTCCTGGGAGTGGTGGTATGCTCCCATGATGGAGGAGAGGGCCTCGTGGAGAGTGGGTTCCCTTGGCCTGTCTGCCCCCTGTCGCACAGCAGCCCTCCCAGTTCCCCTGTGTTCCTGTGCCTCCGTCCCCTGGATCGTGTGCCCGCTACCACTGCCCCCAGGTCCCTGTTGTTGTTGGGATGGTGGGTTATCCTGGGTTCCCTGTAGTGGTGGACACACCGCTGATTGACGTGTCCTGGGTATGGAGGTATGGGCCTGCTGGGTGGGTGCTGTGCTGGTGTTACCAGAGGGTGGAAGGTCAGTGTTGGGCTGTGCCTGTGCGAGGGGAACCGACTGTCCCGAGGCCCACGATGGTCCGGGCTGGTCATCTGGATCCAGTTGGCCAGAGCTGCTGTCATCACTGTGGGCCTCTTCTTTGGGTGGAGTGGAGATGTCTGGACCCTCCTGTGTGGTGACGTTCCGTAGTGGTCCTGCAGGGGTATAAGAGCATGATTATTGCATGTGTGTGTGTCATGGTGTGCAGTGGGTGGGTGTGTCTGTACCCCAGTGCAAGCATTCCTGTGTGTGGGTTTGTGTGATGATGGTTAGGGGGTCGTTATGGGTATGTGAAGTGAGCATGCTTTAGTGAGGGGTGACCATGCTTAGTTGTGTCATGCAGGGCTTGGTGTTGGGATGGGTGGTTTGTGTTATTAGTACATTAGGGAGGAGTTGGAGTGATAGTGGAGGGGGTGAGGGTGGGGGTGTGTGATAGCATGCAGGTAGGGTGGGGGATATGATAGTTAAGATTTGACTTACCAGTGTCCATTCCTCCACCGACTCCTCCGACGCCCTCTGGATGCATGATGGTCAATACTTGCTCCTCCCATGTTGTTAGTTGTGGGGGAGGAGGTGGGGGTCTGCTGCCAGTCCGCTGTACCGCAATGTTGTGCCTGGAGACCACAGAACACACCTTCCCCCGTAGGTCGTTCCACCTCTTCCTGATGTCCTCCCGATTTCTTGGATGCTGTCCCACAGCGTTGACCCTGTCCACGATTCTGCGCCATAGCTCCATATTCCTGGCTATGGAGGTGGGGTTCTCAATTGCTGTGCTCTCTGTCTCTCTGCTTCCTCAAAATTTCTGGTTGTAGGGGTTTGTGGGTGATGTGGGTGTGTGTTTAATATTGTGTTGGGTGTGTGGGAGTGGTGTTTGTATGTGTATCAGGTGTGTGTATTTTGAATTGTCCAATGTGGCGGTGTTTTGGAGATGTGTGTGTATTTTGAGCGCAGTGGTGGGTACCGCCAATGGAATACCGCGGTTGAAAGACTGCTGCGTGGATTCGTGGGTTGTGATAGCATGAGCGTGTTTCTGTTGGCGTGACGTTGGAGGAATTATTTTTGCTAGTTTATCACTGACCTTGGTGTGGCGGACTTGTGTGGGTGTCTGAATTTCGGCGGATTTTCGAGATGTAGGTCATAATAGCTGTGGCGGAGTTCCGCGGCCGCGGCGGTGTATTGGCGGTCTTCTGCACGGCGGTAAGTGGCTTTTACCACCAATGTTGTAATGACCCCCATAGTGACTTGGGAGGCCCTTTTATGCAGCTGTCTTGTGCTATGGAAATGCTCCTATCTCTTTATGTTTACCTTCAAAGGTGTCTAATGATAACGATGATTAGAATCTTTGTGAGACTAGTTAAAGCTGTTTACTCTTCTACAGCTATGTACTCGCTCTTACATAGCTATAGAAATGTAGCAGGGTCAGAGATAGGCTTACCAAAAGGCTCCATGATATCAGAACACCTCTTTTTCAGCAGCACATCAGTGCATTCTGGAATTATTAATTCTGGTTCAGTTCAGTTAAACATATTCAAACTAAAACACCTGAAACAAATGATTTGTAAAATGAAAACACAGAACTGGACATGCTGTATTCCAATGACATAGAGCCATGTGTCATCTATGGTGATTTTATCAATTGTATAGGGCCCCGTATGAAGTGATCAACACTGTAAAGGTTTCCTTCCAATCTCATGACAGAAGAAAGTAAAACTATGGCCTGATTCAACCATCAACCCTGTCTATCCAAAGTCATTCAGAGGATGAATACCAACCAACATAAATGTAATACTTTTAAGACAAAGGTTCTCAGTTTTGGTTACAATTTTAACATAAACTTGCAAGTTAATGCGGCTAAAAAACCTGGGAGTCAAGCCTGGTAAACAGATGACCTTGCCCAACAAAATTAACACAGTATTTGCCACATGTTCTGGTCTTTTGCGCAGAGCAAGGAAATTCTGCTTTTACTTTTTGTACCTGTGAGGATAACAGAGGTCCTGCCCTTGATTATGGCCAGGTTGGACTACAGCAATGTCCTTTATGGAGGTTTCCCACAATTTTTGCTGAGGAAACGGTCCAAAATGCAGCTGCTTACAAGTGCTCAATCTACCCAGCTGGGTCCATGTCTTGCCATATTCGAGAAACCTGCACTGGCTCCCTGTGAGTAAGTGGATCCTATTTAAGACCCTTCTTCTAATGCACAGAGTAATGCACCACTCTGGCCTTGGCTGTCAGTCACCTGGGATATGCCATTACAAACCCAAGAGAAATCTGTGCTCTCCTTGTGACCAACTGGCCATAATTCCTTGGGTTTGTCTACCTAAAACAGGAGGGAGATCATTTTCCTTTCTTGGACCACAAGCCTGCAATAGGCTTACCTTTAAAGTGTGTTAAATTGAAGGTGAGTGGACTTTTTGACCCGGCTTTTTTGATTTTTGCCTCTTTGCACTCCATTCCTTTCTTATACTCCCCATAGGGCAGGGACACTCTCTCTGAGTATCCTCGCGCTCAACAAATTCCTTCACTCATTGGTCCTCTTAGCCCTGTTCCTGCTTACTTTGATTTTACTGGTCTATTTAATCTTCCCCCATCTAGTCTTTGGTCTTAATGGCCCTAGTCCACCTGCTCCTGAACTGACTCATTCTCTGGGTACCCCTCCAATATGTCATGATAATCTTGGCCCTGATCCTCCTGCTCATTGTCATCTGAACTATGTGTCCACTTTGTCATGATCCTCCTTAATCAGGTCATTCTGTTCTTATCCACCTAGTTTGGTCATCATGGCTCCTGTCATCCTGGCCTTCTTTGTCCTCCTTTTCCTCTTTGCCAGATCCTAATATTCCTGGGCCTCTGTGACTTGGTTGTAACCCCACTTGTCCTCCTTTCCCTAGTCCTCTTAGCCCTTGTCCTGCTGGCTCCATTTTCCTGACCATCTCCTCTTAATTCTTCAGGTCCTGTTCTTCTACTCTTACTCACTTTCAGTCAGGTTTGCCTAGCAATGTTCTTCCTACTCCTGGTCCTCATGGTCTGTGTGCTCTTCCTGGTTCTGTGCCCACTGAACTTGATCCTTTAGTTTCTGCTCCTTCTTCTTGTAATCTTTGTATGCCTAATATTCTAGATTCTGGTCCTTTTGGCCATCCTGGTCCTTTCGGGGCCCGTACTCATAGATCTTCTTTTTCTTTCCCAATCCTCTTGACACTAATTCATTAGACCTGGTCCTTCTGATCTCATCTTGCTAATCTGACTCCTTGTACATCAGTTCCTGGTCTTGCTGGACCTCTGGATCTACCTGACCTTTAGTGTCCTGGACCTCTTAGGCCTTTCCTGGTTTGGATCATCCTTGTCCTCATGGTCCTTCTGGCACTGACCCAGTAGTCTGGGCCCTCTTGCTTCTGGTACTTTTTGTTTGGGTCCTTCTGAAACTTGTCAGTTTGGTCCTGGAACTCGTGGACATCCAGGTCCAGTTCCCTTAGTGTCCCTGATATTGCTACCTCCTGTTCCTGGTATTCTGCTCCACATTGTACTCTGGGCCCTGGTCCCATGGTTATGGTCTTCCTGGAACTCCTAGGCCTGTTTGTGGTCCTATAGGTGCTGATCCTTCTGATCCTCTTTTGCACTGGTCCTGTCTATGGTCCTCGTTGTATTCTTGATATTGACTCCCCTCATCTGATTTGCTTATTCTGCCCCCCTGATCTTATTGGGCTCGATCTCGTCTGCGAATATTGGACTGATCCATGTTGATGCACACAGCAATACATTTATATACATGAACGAAGTTGCATCACCACTGTTAGGTTCCCCCATTGTGAACTCTCCGTCAACCCCAGCACATAGGTACGTGGTCAGACAGGCTCTCAGACCTAGTCTAGACCTAAGGAACCTAACAGTGGTGATGCAGCTTCGTTCATGTATGACTGACAGATCACAGGTGAGGTAACACTTAGCCAGGAGGCAAACGCACAAAGAAGAAAATTTAGATCAGATCCCACAGAAAGGCAGCAACACCACAATGGTCACCGGAGATTGGCCCCAATAAAGGACACATGGCCAGAGGGACGCGAGCATTCCTAAACACACATTGAAGTTAGATGCCACATGTAGTTAGGAGCACATAGCCAATCAGGACACAACACATACCACACACACAGCAACCATATGCCCCTCAGGCCACACATCTGCACACATACTTGCTGGCCCACATTGTGTCCATGACAGGTTGAGGCCCACCTGAGTTCACTATCTGGGATTGTATTCATGACTATGTGACAACTGTTTTAATTTGTTACCAAGAAAAGAATGTCTTTTATGGTTGTATGGCACTCAGAGAAATGTATCAAAGCCTGCTTCAATCCAATGTACAACAAGAGATAGTCCTCAGACTTCGGTTGTGACCTGCTGTCCCAGCCCTAATGTTTAATTAAACAAACTATTCCTGTTTTGCCAGACGCCTCTCATGTTTTGTTTTTTAAGATACATTCTCATTAGAGCAACATGTCTTCCTGGAACTGGTCCTGATTTTCTGGCCCTGGCCTCCCTGTTCCTTGTCCTTGTACTTCTACACTAGTTATGATGATCTACCTTTGTGTGGGCCTTCTGCACTTCGCCGTCCTTGCTCTAAATGTTGGCTATTTTGTTCCTAGCCATGTGTCCTTGACCCCCCAGGCTGTTATCATTCTGGTCATAATGTCCCTGGTCCTGATCATTCCTACTGTGGTCCTCCTTGTCCTGGTATTCAATATTCTGATCCTCTTGTTCCTGTTTTTTCTGGTCCTCCTAGTTCTTTGTTTCCTGGTCCTCTTAGAACTTTTCTTTCTGACTCGTTTGTCTGTGTCCCTGTTCTCAGCTACCTAACACGACAGACCAAGGTCATGCTATTCTTGTTTTTCATAGTATTTGCCCAATTCTATATTTCATGCTTGCTGTTCTTGCTTTCTGTATCCTTGCACTCTTAGTCTTTGTCCTTCTGGTTTGCGGTGTTCTGCTTCTCCTAGATCTGTTCCTTATCTATTTAGCCCTACTGGTACTGCAGTCATTCATTCAGGTTCTCCTTGTCTTCGGTCATCCTGAGCATGGTAATTTTGGTCAAGGTCCTCCTGGTCACCATTGCCCTATCCACTTGGTCTTCCAGATTCTGGTTGGTCTTCTTACATGTTATCCTCCTTACCCAGATCTTGCTACTTATAATCTAATGATTGCTCTGCCCTACTTGGTATTCAGAGCCCTAGTGCCCTAGGAACTGAACCGTTTAGCCCTTTTTCCGGTCTTCCTGGTCATGGTCCTTTTGCTTACCAAGTGCTCCTGCCCTGGTCTTCTAGGTGCTCTTGGGACTGCCCCCTGGTCTTCCTAGTGCCTATTCTACCTATTCTAATATACTGGACACACTGGCCATTGCACTAAGGTCCTGATCTTCGGTAGTCTTCTTCAATCTGGTCCTGATCCTCCTGGCCCTCATCATCTTGCTCCTTGCCTGCATGGTTCTGCAATACTTTTCCCTTGCACAAATCATCATATTCTTGCCTAGTTCTGATATTCCTTGACCTCTGATTCAAGCTGGCCTTAAAATTTCCTAGCCCTGTCCTCGTCTGTCTGGTTGCCATTTCCATGTACTCCTGCCCCTAGACTTTTGGATCACGGCCTCCTGTTCCACAGGCTCCCAGACATTTTTATTCACCTCACCCTAATTCTCACCCATCAGACCTCCTGGTCCTGCTTCCCTGGTTTTTCTAGTCTCCTGGTTTGCCTGTTCCTGGTTCATCTGATCTTGGTTCTCATGTCTATGTAGACTGGGACTTAGCTTTGGATCTTCTGGAACTTTTTTGACTGGTCCTCAAGTATCTGGTCTTCTGATAATGGTCCCACTGGCCTTGGCTTCCCTGGCCCTCCTGCCTCATCCTAATCCTACTAGTCCTTCTGGTTTGCATGTTCTACATTGTTCTGGTCCATTTGGCCATGGTCCCCACCATCATGGTCTTCCTAGTAATGGTTCTCCTGAGTCTGGTCTTCCTCATCCCTGTGGAATTGGTCCTCCTAGATCCCTTTTTGCATGCCACCCTTGTCCTTGTATTGCTTGTCACACTGGTTTAGGATCTCTGTGAATCTGATACTTCTAGAATTTCTGATCCTAGCCCCACTGGGCCTTGATTTCCTGGACCTGTTATGTCCATACTGGTCATTTTGATCTAGGGTCTCCTGGTCCTGTTAGCCCTAGTCCTTTTCAGTTGTGGTCTTCTAGATCCTGGTCCACTCAGTTCTGGCCTCTTGGTTCTCCTTGATCTGATCTCTGTGGTTTAGGCTCTTCTGTGGATGATCCTTCTTTCCATTGGTCTCCTTTTACTGGTTGTGTTTGGTCTGTATACCTTGGTTTACAACTCCTAGCCATGTTTGTCCTCCTCCCTCTGGTCAGTGCACTCGGGCCTTCGTAGCCCTCCTCCTTGTTATTGTCCAGGGCCCTCTGTTTCTCCAACCCCTGGTCCTTTTTCCTTCTGGCCCTTACTCACTGGGTCCCTATACCCTGCTCCACTTCCTCGATGTCCCCCTGATCCTTCTCACCCTGGCTCCTGTACCCCTAGTCCTATTATTCCTCATCATTTATTTGTTCTCTCCCCCCTGGTACTAGTAACCCTTGTTCTCATAAATTAGGTTACCCTAGGGTGTTTCTTTTTGTACTAGTCCTTATTTGTCTTGGTACTTATTCTCCTACTGGTCATAATCCCCAATCTACTGGTCCTACTGCATCCTTTCTCAGATCCCTCCACAAAGTCTTTAGTCAGGTACAGGCACCAAGCTTGCTCCTTAGATGTTTATTTTTGGCTTTAACTGAGACAGCACTGTCAAGGACAACAATGAGGTCTCATTAGAGACATAGCCTTAACCACTTAAAACACTGCTTAGCATAATAAAAAACACATGTAACATTCCCATGATAGACTGTGCAGATGAATAAGATGTTACTGTGACTGAATGGCCACTCATGACATGGGCTCAATAAGCATCTATGTCTGAAACCCACTCTGCTGGGTGGCTAGTATTTACATGTGTATTTATATATCAGACTGCTGAATGAACTGCCCAGATGTGTTCACTTCCCTATTCCACAGAAATCCCATTACTGTGACTAACACAGTTTACCTTCTGGAAATGTTCCAGACTACTGTGCCCCAAACACTAAGGCCCTAATTTTAACATTGGTGGTACTTACCGCATACCGCCGCAGTGACGCCCGCCAACATACTGCCACCATGGCTACCATCGTCTACCAGATTATGAGCACTGCCTGACTTCTGCTACAATAAGGGCGGAAATCCGGCAGTGTTCATACTGGCGGACGGTGGTGACCTGGCGCTGCTACCACCAGCACCGCCCCATCAGTAGAACACCGTCAGCCGTATTATGACCATGAATACGGCCTGGCAGTGTCCTGCTGTTTGGGCGCTGCCGGCGGTAGCAGCGCCCCTTCCCATTCCCTGCCGGAAAACCTCCACGCCGGACAAGGTAAGTCGGCCATCCGACGGGGGAGGGGTTGGAAGGGTGGGGGGTGTTGTGTGTGTGTCTGAGTGTGTGCATGAATGTGTGAGTGTGTGTGTGAATACGCCTGTGTGTGTTGTTTTGTGTGCGTGGGTGTATGAGTGTGAGTGAATGCGTGTAAGAATGGTGAAGTGAGTTTGTGTCTGCATGTCAGTGTGATTGTGTGTAAGAATGTGTGTGAATATGTCTGGAAGTATGTGTGAATGAATGCATGTATGTCAGTGTGTGAATGAATGTGTGTATGTCAGTGTAAGTGAATGGGTGTATGCGTTGTGCGTGTGGGTGTCTGCGTGCATGTATGTGGGGAGGGGGCGTGGCGTGAGGGGCGCTGTGACTAGTGGGGGTGGGGAGGGGAGTGATGTGTGGCTGGGGGTGTGGTCAGTTTTGTGGTGTGTGCATGTATGGGGGTGAGTGAGTGGATCGGAGGGGGATGAGTCTGGATGGAGTGTGGCATCACATGAGTGTTGGGGGGTGGGGGAGCCGCCTACAGGTGATAGGGATTCCATTGCTAACGACACGGAAACCATGGTGGTAGGCCAGCTCATAATGCCATGGGCGGTGCTATGCCGGCTGCCGGGCTGGAGATAGATATCTTCAGCCCGGTGGCTCATACCGCCATGGCGGTATGAGTGGAGAAGTAGCGGGTTAGCTGCCGCTGACCCACCAATTTCATAATGTGGCGGTATACACCGCCAGCCTGTTTGCGGTGATACCGCCACATTAACCCTGGCAGTCAAAAGACCGCCAGGGTTAAAATGAGGGCCTAATTGTCTATTGCAAGTATCCTGGGTGGCAAAGATATAACCTACTTGTCAACATTCCCTTTTTGCAGCTGATTGTCCACTGCTATTGTGTTGCCAGGTTTGAAATACTAAGGCCCTCATTACAACATTGGCTGTAAAAGCCGCTTACCGCAGTGCAGAAGACTGCCAACACACCGCAGCGGCCGCGGAATTCCGCCACAGCTATTATGACCCACAGTTCGGAATCCGCCAAAATTCAGACACCCACACAAGTCCGCCACACCAAAGGTCAGTGATAAACTGGCGAAAACAAAACCTCCACCGTCACGCAGAAATACGCCCACACTATCACGACACACAAATCCACACGGCGGTCTTTCAACCACGGTATTCAATTGGCGGTACACACCGCTGCACTCAAAATACACACAAATTTACAAAACACAACCACATTGAACAATTCGAAATACACACACCTGATACACATACACACCCCGACTTCCAGACACCCAATACACTATAAAACACACACCCACACCACCCACAAACCCCTATTACCAAATAATTTCAAAGAAGGCCAGAGAGAGACAGCACCAGCATCCACAGGCACACAACACCATCACCCACAGAACTTCCACGCACCTCACACAATACACCACTACATATCAGCACACTTATCACCACACACTCCACCCCACACATCACCTACACGACCTCATGGCACGGCAAAGACACCCCAGGTTCTCGGAGGAGGAGCTCAGGGTCATGGTGGAGGAAAACATCCGGGAGAGCCACAGCTATTCGGATCACAGGTGCAGCACACCTCAATTGCAAGGAAGATGGAGCTATGGCGAAGAATCGTGGACAGGGTCAACGCAGTTGGACAGCACCCAAGAAATCGGGAGGACATCAGGAAGAGGTGGAACGAACTACGGGGGAAGGTGCATTCCGTGGTCTCAAGACACCACCTGGCGGTTCAGCGGACTGGCGGCGGACCCCCACCTCCTCCCCCACAACTAACAACATGGGAGGAGCAGGTCTTGGTGATTCTCCATCCTGAGGCCCTCGCAGGAGTAGGTGGAGGAATGGACTCTGGTAAGTCAAAACTTAACTATTACATCCCTCACCCTACCTGCATTCCAGCACATACCCCCACCCTCACCCTCACCCCCATCACTGTAACTCCTCACAAATGTCCCTACATCACAAACCACACATCCTAACACCAAGCCCTACATGCAACAACAAAGCATGGACACCCATCACCAAAGCATGCCCACTGCACATACCCATACAACCCCCTAAACCATCATCACACAAGGTCCCACACAGGAATGCAAGCACTGGGGTACACAGTCACCCACCCATTGCACACCATGCCACACACAGATGTAATAAACATCCTTTTATACCCCTGCAGGACGCCTACCCAATGTCAATGGACAGAAGGGTCCACACATGTCCACACCACCAACAGAAGAGGCCCACATTGATGACAGCAGCTCTGTCCAACTGGATCTAGATGACCAGCCTGGCCCATCAGGGACCTTTGGACAGTCGGTTCCCCTGACACAGTCACAGGCCACTACAGACCTTCCCCTCTCTGGAAACACCAGCACAGCACCCACCCAGCGGGCCCATACCTCCGTCCCCAGGACACGCCAATCAGCAATGTGTCCACCACTACAGGGAACCCAGGCTAACCCACCACCCCAACAACAACAGGAACCTGGGGGCAGTGGCAGTGGGCACACGGTCCAGGGGACGGAGGCCCAGGAACACAGGGGAACTGGGAGGGCTGCTGTGCGACAGGGGACAGACAGGCCAAGGGAACCCACTCTCCACGAGGCCCTCTCCTCCATCATGGGAGCCTACCACCACTCCCAGGAGACGATGGCAATGGTACTGGCCAAGTTTCAGGAGACCCAGTGCCTGCAGGAGGAACAGTATATGGGCTTCAGGGAGGAACTCAGAACCATCAGCTCCACCCTGGGCACCATCGTAGGGGTGCTGAAGGAACTCGTGAAAACCAGGAGGGACACTGTGGCACTACAAGGGGCCCCTGACACTTGCATGGATGATGAACTGCCTACCACCTCCGCCGGCGCTAGTGGACAGGACGCCCCGCCACAGGACCACCACACCAGCAAACCACTCCCTGCAGAAGGAGAACCACCCCGCAAATGGTCCCTGAGATCCAGGACAAAGACAGAGCATGATGCCAAGATCCCCGCCAGGAAATGAGACCACCCTGATTGTCATCCTACTGTCCCACTTTGTCACCCTGTCCATACTTAACCTGCCCCAGCTCCACTTCCTATGCCCATATGGGCAATGCACCTGTGAGACTAATAGACTGGACTCTGCTAGGGACATTCCTCCGCCATCACCCTCACCATTTTACTACCCCCTCCAATATTGAGCACTTAAACACACTTAAAGCGCAAAACAATATGGAGTCTGTAGGAGGCTGGACTGGCTTGTAGTGCGTACCAAGGGGTACTTACACCTTGCACCAGGCCCAGGTATCCCTTATTAGTGTATAGGGGTGTCTAGCAGCTTAGGCTGATAGAAAATGGTAGCTTAGCAGAGCAGCTTAGGCTGAACTAGGAGACGAGTGAAGCTCCTACAGTACCACTAGTGTCACTTGCACAATATCATAAGAAAACACAATACACAGATATACTAAAAATAAAGGTACTTTATTTTTATGACAATATGCCAAAGTATCTCAGTGAGTACCCTCAGTATGAGGATAGCAAATATACACAAGATATATGTACACAGTACCAAAAATATGCAGTATAGTCTTAGAAAACAGTGCAAACAATGTGTAGTTACAATAGGATGCAATGGGGACACATAGGGATAGGGGCAACACAAACCATATACTCCAAAAGTGGAATGCGAACCACGAATGGACCCCAAACCTATGTGACCTTGTAGAGGGTCGCTGGGACTGTAAGAAAACAGTGAGGGTTAGAAAAAAAGCCCATCCCAATACCCTGAAAAGTGAGTGCAAAGTGCACTAAAGTTCCCCAAAGAGCACAGAAGTCGTGATAGGGGAATTCTGCAGGAAAGACACAAACCAGCAATGCAACAACAATGGATTTCCAAACGAGGGTACCTGTGGAACAAGGGGACCAAGTCCAAAAGTCACACGCAAGTCGGAGATGGGCAGATGCCCAGGAAATACCAGCTGTGGGTGCAAAGAAGCTGCTACTAGGCAGTAGAAGCTGAGGATTCTGCAGGAACGACAAGGGCTAGAAACTTCCCCTTTGGAGGATGGATGTCCCACGTTGTGAAGAGTCGTGCAGAAGTGTTTTCCCGCCGAAAGACTACCAACAAGCCTTGCTAGCTGCAAATTGTGCAGTTAGGGTTTTTGGATGCTGCTGTGGCCCAGGAGGGACCAGGATGTCGCCAATTGCGTCAGAGGACAGAGGGGGCGCCCAGCAAGACAAGGAGCCCTCTCAAAAGCAGGCAGCACCCGCAGAAGTGCCGGAATAGGCACTATGAAGAGGAGTGAAATGGTGCTCACCCGAAGTTGCACAAAGGAGTCCCACGCCGCCGGAGGACAACTTAGAAAGTCGTGCAATGCAGGTTAGAGTGCCGTGGACCCAGGCTTGGCTGTGCACAAAGGATTTCCGCCGGAAGTGCACAGAGGCCGGAGTAGCTGCAAAAGACGCGTTCCCAGCAATGCAGTCTGGCATGGGGAGGCAAGGACTTACCTCCACCAAACTTGGACTGAAGAGTCACTGGACTGTGGGAGTCACTTGGACAGAGTTGCTGGATTCAAGGGACCTCGCTCGTTGTGCTGAGAGGAGACCCAGGGGACCGGTGATGCAGTTCTTTGGTGCCTGCGGTAGCAGGGGGAAGATTCCGTCGACCCACAGGAGATTTCTTCGGAGCTTCTAGTGCAGAGAGGAGGCAGACTACCCCCACAGCATGCACCACCAGGAAAACAGTCGAGAAGGCGGCAGGATCAGCGTTACAGAGTTGCAGTAGTCGTCTTCGCTACTTTGTTGCAGTTTTGCAGGCTTCCAGCGCAGTCAGCAGTCGATTCCTTGGCAGAAGGTGAAGAGAGAGATGCAGAGGAACTCTGATGAGCTCTTGCATTCGTTATCTAAGGAATTCCCCAAAGCAGAGACCCTAAATAGCCAGAAAAGGAGGTTTGGCTACTTAGGAGAGAGGATAGGCTAGCAACACCTGAAGGAGCCTATCAGAAGGAGTCTCTGACGTCACCTGCTGGCCCTGGCCACTCAGAGCAGTCCAGTGTGCCAGCAGCACCTCTGTTTCCAAGATGGAAGAGGTCTGGAACACACTGGAGGAGCTCTGGGCACCTCCCAGGGGAGGTGCAGGTCAGGGGAGTGGTCACTCCCCTTTCCTTTGTCCAGTTTCGCGCCAGAGCAGGACTGAGGGGTCCCTGAACCAGTGTAGACTGGCTTATGCAGAAATGGGCACCATCTGTGCCCATGAAAGCATTTCCAGAGGCTGGGGGAGGCTACTCCTCCCCTGCCTTAACACCCTTTTCCAAAGGGAGAGGGTGTAACACCCTCTCTCTGAGGAAGTCCTTTGTTCTGCCATCCTGGGCCAAGCCTGGCTGGACCCCAGGAGGGCAGAAACCTGTCTGAGGGGTTGGCAGCAGCAGCAGCTGCAGTGAAACCCCTGAAAAGGCAGTTTGGCAGTACCAGGGTCTGTGCTACAGACCCGTGGGATCATGGGATTGTGCCAACTATGCCAGGATGGCATAGAGGGGGCAATTCCATGATCATAGACATGTTACATGGCCATATTCGGAGTTACCATTGTGAAGCTACACATAGGTAGTGACCTATGTGTAGTGCACGCGTGTAATGGTGTCCCCGCACTCACAAAGTCCGGGGAATTTGCCCTGAACAATGTGGGGGCACCTTGGCTAGTGCCAGGGTGCCCACACACTAAGTATCTTTGCACCTAACCTTTACCAGGTAAAGGATAGACATATAGGTGACTTATAAGTTACTTAAGTGCAGTGGTAAATGGCTGTGAAATAACGTGGACGTTATTTCACTCTGGCTGCATTGGCAGGCCTGTGTAAGAATTGTCAGAGCTCCCTATGGGTGGCAAAATAAATCTTTTAGCCCATAGGGATCTCCTGGAACCCCAATACCCTGGGTACCTCAGTACCATATACTAGGGAATTATAAGGGTGTTCCAGTATGCCAATGTGAATTGGTGAAATTGGTCACTAGCCTGTTAGTGACAATTTGGAAAGAAATGAGAGAGCATAACCACTGAGGTTCTGGATAGCAGAGCCTCAGTGAGACAGTTAGTCATAACACAGGTAACACATTCAGGCACACTTATGAGCACTGGGGCCCTGGCTGGCAGGGTCCCAGTGACACATACAACTAAAACAACATATATACAGTGAAAAATGGGGGTAACATGCCAGGCAAGATGGTACTTTCCTACACAACCCCCCCCCCCCCAAACGAAGGACAATAAGACTAGTCATTCCCTGATGGGTCTTCATTGTCTAAGTGGAAATATCTGGAGAGTCCATCTGCATTGGAGTGGGTACTCCCAGGTCTATGTTCCACTGTATAGTCCATTCCCTGTAGGGATATGGACCACCTCAAAAATTTAGGATTTTCACCTTTCATTTGTTTTAGCCAAAGTAGAGGTTTGTGGTCTGTCTGAACAATGAAGTGAGTGCCAAACAGGTATGGCCTCAACTTCTTCAGTGCCCAGACCACAGCAAAGGCCTCCCTCTCTATGGCAGACCAACGCTTTTCTCTAGGGGTCAACCTCCTGCTGATAAAAGCAACAGGTTGATCCTGGCCCTCAGAATTAAGTTGTGATAGGACTGCCCCTACTCCTAATTCAGATGCATCAGTTTGGACATAGAATTATTTAGAGCTACAGGGGCTTTTCAGGACAGGTGCAGAGCACATGGCCTGCTTCAGCTCCTCAAAAGCTTTCTGACAGTTTGCTGTCCATAATACCTTCTCAGGCATTTTCTTTGAAGTGAGGTCATTAAGAGGGGCTGCAATGGAGCCATAGTTCTTTATGAACCTCCTATAGTACCCAGTGAGGCCTAAAAAGGCTCTCACCTGAGTCTGAGTAGTAGGGGGAACCCAATCTAAAATAGTTTGGATTTTCCCCTGTAGTGGTGCAATCTGTTCCCCACCTACCAGGTGTCCCAGATAAACCACCTTCCCCTGCCCTATCTGGCACTTTGAAGCCTTGATAGTGAGGCCTGCCTTTTGCAGGGCCTCTAAAACTTTCCATAGGTGGACCAGGTGATCATCCCAGCTGGAGCTAAAGACAGCTATATCGTCTAGATATGCTGCACTAAAAGCTTCCAGCCCTTGCAGGACTGTGTTCACCAACCTCTGAAAAGTGGCAGGTGCATTTTTCAATCCAAAAGGCATTACTGTGAATTGGTAATGGCCTCCAATGGTTGAAAATGCAGTTTTTGCAAGTACAGTGACAAAAGTGGTAAGTAGTTGCAAAGTACTTATCCCGCCGCTGCTTCCAATGTAGGAGGCTGGACTGGCTTGTAGTGAGTACCAAGGGGTACTTACACCTTGCACCAGACCCAGATATCCCTTATTAGTGTATAGGGGTGTCTAGCAGCTTAGGCTGATAGAAAATGGTAGCTTAGCAGAGCAGCTTAGGCTGAACTAGGAGACGAGTGAAGCTCCTACAGTACCACTAGCGTCACTTGCACAATATCATAAGAAAACACAATACACAGATATACTAAACATAAATGTACTTTATTTTTATGACAATATGCCAAAGTATCTCAGTGAGTACCCTCAGTATGAGGATAGCAAATATACACAAGATATATGTACACAGTACCAAAAATATGCAGTATAGTCTTAGAAAACAGTGCAAACAATGTATAGTTACAATAGGATGCAATGGGGACACATAGGGATAGGGGCAACACAAACCATATACTCCAAAAGTGGAATGCGAACCACGAATGGACCCCAAACCTATGTGACCTTGTAGAGGGTCGCTGGGACTGTAAGAAAACAGTGAGGGTTAGAAAAATAGCCCACCCCAAGACCCTGAAAAGTGAGTGCAAAGTGCACTAAAGTTCCCCAAAGAGCACAGAAGTCGTGATAGGGGAATTCTGCAGGAAAGACACAAACCAGCAATGCAACAACGATGGATTTCCAAATGAGGGTACCTGAGGAACAAGGGGACCAAGTCCAAAAGTCACAAGCAAGTCGGAGATGGGCAGATGCCCAGGAAATGTCAGCTGTAGGGTGCAAAGAAGCTGCTACTAGGCAGTAGAAGCTGAGGATTCTGCAGGAACGACAAGGGCTAGAAACTTCCCCTTTGGAGGATGGATGTCCCATGTCGCGAAGAGTCGTGCAAAAGTGTTTTCCTGCCGAAAGACCACCAACAAGCCTTGCTAGCGGCAAATCGTGCGGTTAGGGTTTTCAGATGCTGCTGTGGCGCAGGAGGGACCAGGATGTCGCCAATTGCGTCAGGGGACAGAGGGGGTGCCCAGCAAAACAAAGAGCCCTCTCAAAAGCAGGCAGCACCCGCAGAAGTGCCGGAACAGGCACTACGAAGAGGAGTGAAACAGTGCTCACCCGAAGTTGCACAAAGGAGTCCCACGCCGCCGGAGGACAACTTAGAAAGTTGTGCAATGCAGGTTAGAGTGCCGTGGACCCAGGCTTGGCTGTGCACAAAGGATATCCGCCGGAAGTGCACAGAGGCCGGAGTAGCTGCAAAAGACCCGGTTCCCAGCAATGCAGTCTGGTGTGGGGAGGCAAGGACTTACCTCCACCAAACTTGGACTGAAGAGTCACTGGACTGTTGGAGTCACTTGGACAGAGTTGCTGGATTCAAGGGACCTCGCTCGTCGTGCTGAGAGGAGACCCAGGGGACCGGTGATGCAGTTCTTTGGTGCCTGCGGTAGCAGGGGGAAGATTCCGTCAACCCACTGGAGATTTCTTCAGAGCTTCTAGTGCAGAGAGGAGGCAGACTACCCCCACAGCATGCACCACCAGGGAAACAGTCGAGAAGGCAGCAGGATCAGCGTTACAGAGTTGCAGTAGTAGTCTTCGCTACTTTGTTGCAGTTTTGCAGGCTTCCAGCGCGGTCAGCAGTCGATTCCTTGGCAGAAGGTGAAGAGAGAGATGCAGAGGAACTCTGATGAGCTCTTGCATTCGTTATCTAAGGAATTTCCCAAAGGAGTCTCTGACGTCACCTGCTGGCCCTGGCCACTCAGAGCAGTCCAGTGTGCCAGCAGCACCTCTGTTTCCAAGATGGCAGAGGTCTGGAGCACACTGGAGGAGCTCTGGGCACCTCCCAGGGGAGGTGGAGGTCAGGGGAGTGGTCACTCCCCTTTCCTTTGTCCAGTTTCGCGCCAGAGCAGGACTGACGGGTCCCTGAACCGGTGTAGACTGGCTTATGCAGAAATGGGCACCATATGTGCCCATGAAAGCATTTCCAGAGGCTGGGGGAGGCTACTCCTCCCCTGCCTTAACACCTTTTTCCAAAGGGAGAGGGTGTAACACCCTCTCTCTGAGGAAGTCCTTTGTTCTGCCATCCTGGGCCAAGCCTGGCTGGACCCCAGGAGGGCAGAAACCTGTCTGAGGGGTTGGCAGCAGCAGCAGCTGCAGTGAAACCCCTGAAAAGGCAGTTTGGCAGTACCAGGGTCTGTGCTACAGACCCGTGGGATCATGGGATTGTGCCAACTATGCCAGGATGGCATAGAGGGGGCAATTCCATGATCATAGACATGTTACATGGCCATATTCAGGGTTACCATTGTGAAGCTACACATAGGTAGTGACCTATGTGTAGTGCACGCGTGTAATGGTGTCCTCACACTCACAAAGTCCGGGGAATTTGCCCTGAACAATGTGGGGGCACCTTGGCTAGTGCCAGGGTGCCCACACACTAAGGGGCTGATTCTAACCCCGGCGGTCTTCGACCGCCGGGGCGAGGGTCGGCTGGAGCACCGCCGACAGGCCGGCGGTGCCCCGCAGGGCATTCTGACCGCGGCGCTTTGGCCGCGGTCAGAAAGGGTAAACCGGCGGTCTCCCGCCGGTTTACCGCTGCCCTCAGAATCCCCCATGGCGGCGCAGCTTGCTGCGCCGCCATGGGGGATTCTGACCCCCCTACCGCCATCCTGTTCATGGCGGGAAAGCCGCCATGAACAGGATGGCGGTAGGGGGGGTCGCGGGGCCCCCGTAAGAGGGCCCCGCAAGGTATTTCAGTGTCTGCCTTGCAGACACTGAAATACGCGACGGGTGCTACTGCACCCGTCGCACCTTCCCACTCCGCCGGCTCGATTACGAGCCGGCATCCTCGTGGGAAGGGAGTTTTTCCCTGGGCTGGCGGGCGGTCTTTTGGAGACCGCCCGCCAGCCCAGGGAAAAACTCATAATACCCTCCGCGGTCTTCTGACCGCGGAGCGGTATTATGGGGGCGGAATTCTGGCGGGCGGCCTCCGCCGCCCGCCAGAATTAGAATCACCCCCTAAGTAACTTTGCACCTAACCTTTACCAGGTAAAGGATAGACATATAGGTGACTTATAAGTTACTTAAGTGCAGTGGTAAATGGCTGTGAAATAACGTGGACGTTATTTCACTCAGGCTGCATTGGCAGGCCTGTGTAAGAATTGTCAGAGCTCCCTATGGGTGGCAAAAGAAATGCTGCAGCCCATAGGGATCTCTTGGAACCCCAATACCCTGGGTACCTCAGTACCATATACTAGGGAATTATAAGGGTGTTCCAGTATGTCAATGTGAATTGGTGAAATTGGTCACTAGCCTGTTAGTGACAATTTCGAAAGAAATGAGAGAGCATAACCACTGAGGTTCTGGATAGCAGAGCCTCAGTGAGACAGTTAGTCATAACACAGGTAACACATTCAGGCACACTTATGAGCACTGGGGTCCTGGCTGGCAGGGTCCCAGTGACACATACAACTAAAACAACATATATACAGTGAAAAATGGGGGTAACATGCCAGGCAAGATGGTACTTTCCTACAGAGTCCGTCTGTGATTTTGAAATAGTGTATTAGCAATTACAGTGACAAAATGCTCTTACAATTGTAATGTCAACATACCTATGTCACACAGCTCTAGTCCATGAGGAATCTAAGCAGTTGTCACACAGTGGGACCCACATCTGTGAAATCGTGAGGGAAAGTGACAACTCAGTGCCAACACACTGGGTGAAAACAACAGACAGTAGAGAGGTAGTAGTGTTAAAGTACATGTAGTAGGCAGGTCTGTACTCTTACCTGTGTCTCACTGGAAATATTGCTGGATCACTGAGTCCCTGTTGTTCATGTCTTCTTACTCTGCTTCCTCGTCTTCACTGTCCACTGGCTCCATAGCTGCCACAACACCGCCATCTGGACCATCCTCCTGCAGAAGAGGCACCTATCGTCACAAAGCCAAGTTGTGAAGAATACAGCAGGCCACGATGATCTGGAACACCTTCTTTGGTGAGTAGAATAGGGATCCACCTGTCATATGGAGGCACCGGAACCTGGCCTTCAGGAGGCCGAATGTCCTCTCGATCACCCTCCTAGTACTCCCATGGGCCTCATTGTAGCGTTCCTCTGCCCTTGTCCTGGGATTCCTCACTGGGGTCAGCAGCCATGACAGGTTGGGGTAACCAGAGTTACCTGCAAATGGCGAGGGACAACTGTGAGACACGCAATAACCTGTAGGGATATCCCCAGACCCAGACAACCATTCCCACTGTCTTGCTCCCAGGAATCACCTAATAGCCACACACGGTGCCTCTGGAGTTGCCCCATCACATAAGGGATGCTGCTCTTCCGCAGGATGTAGGCGTCATGCACTGAGCCAGGGAACATGGCATTCACATGGGAGATGTACTGGTCGGCCAGATATACCATCTGTACATTCATAGAATGATAACTCTTCCTGTTTCTGTACATCTGTTGACTCCTGTGGGGGGGACCAAAGCCACATGGGTCCCACCAATGGCACCTATGATGTTGGGGATATGTCCCAGGCCATAGAAACCATCTTTCACTCTTGGCAAATCCTCCACCTGAGGGAAAACGATGTAGCTCTGTATGTGTTTCAGACGGGCAGACAACACGTTGGAAAACATAGGCTGGGTCACCCCTGATGCTATGGCCACTGTTGTTTGAAATGACCCACTTGCAAGGAAATGGAGCACTGACAGCACCTGCACTTGAGGGGGGATTCCTGTGGGATGGCGGATTGCTGACATCAGGTCTGGCTCCAACTGGGTACACAGTTCCTGGATTGTGGCACGGTCAAGCCTGTATGTGATAATCACATGTCTCTCCTCCATTGTCGACAGGTCCACCAATGGTCGGTACACCGGAGGATGCCGCAATCTCCTCACATGTCCCAGCGGACAGTGCCTATGAAGGACAACAGCGAGCACAGAGTCAAACAACTCAGAGGTACGTACCCACAGTTTACACAGAATACCATTCATACACAAAAGGTGGCCTGTATGTGTGTTGAGTCTAGGCCTAGGTATGTGTGACGCAGTTGAAAATTAATCCATGTGGGCCCCTGAAATGGCGGCTGCCTGACCTCTAAAGTGGGACAATGGGATGTGAGGTAACTGCGCTGGCATTGTACACCGTCGCGGTAGGCGGTCGAAGACCGCGGCGCAATGCTCCATTGGTTAGCATTGGACCCTATGGGTCCGAGGAGCCAATGACGATGTACGCCGGCGGAGACGGTACGCACCGCCGCGGACGTGACCACCATTTTCTATCTGTTCAATCACTCGATGCCTGATCTTCGACAGGAGAGGACCTACAGTGCAAGTGCTGCTGTGACCTCGGTCTGGAAGAGACAATGGCTCGAATGTCTGGGGAAAGGGCCCCTCCCTTCACATCGGAGGAGTTGGAGAAACTCGTGGATAGGGTCTGCCCCCAGTACACGCTACTCTACGGTCCTCCAGACAAACAGGTAAGTACACTGGGAGCATGCTGTATGGGCTATGCCTGTCTGGAGAGGGCTGGATGTAAGAAGGAACGGGGGAGAGTGCGGTGTGCATGAAACGACGGTGAATGCGTGTGCAACATGGCAAGGGTAGGGATGGGGGCCAATCACTTTGACGGTGCAGTTGGTAATAACTTACTTTTCCCCCTGTACATTTTATGTAGGTCAGCGCCCACCAGAAACAACATATTTGGCGTGCCATCGCCAAGGACGTCCGGACCCTGGAGGTCTACCACAAACGGAGCACCCACTGCCAGAAAAGATGGGAGGACATTCGCCGCTGGAGCAAGAAGACGGCGGAGGCTCAGCTGGGGATGGCCTCCCAACGTGGGAGGGGTGCCTGTCGCACCATGACCCCCCTGATGTTCAGGATCCTGGCGGTGGCCTACCCGGAGTTGGATGGGCGCTTAAGAGCATCACAGCATACACAAGAGAGTGAGTACACTCTCATTCAGCGCAGTGGAGGGGTCTGGGTGGGGGAGGTGGGCTGTGGGTTTCCCTAGGCCAGGAAGAGTTCCGTAGGCAAGGTCCCTCCGTAAGGCAGGCAATGTGGCACCCCACCCTACCTCTGTAGAGTGCCAAGTACACCTAGTCATGCCCCTGTGTCATCTATGTGTGCAGATGTCGTCCGTAGCCTTGTATGGCATTTCCCAGGAATTGAACAGTGGAGCCCAAGAGCGCGGCATAGTGCAGGGGGCTTCTGTGTCTGTTGTGTCCACCAACGGTAGCGGTAATGCATGCACTCAACATGTCTTTCTTCTGTCCTCCCCCCCTTTTTGTGGTCTCCCTGTTCTTGTGTGCATTAGCATCATCAGGCGGAGGAGCAGTGGCACCGGAGCACCAGGGGGCTGCATCCCACATGGCCATGGAGGGCCACACTACGGATCGGACTTCCCAGTGGGACGGAGGGTGAGGGGAGCTCCACAGTGGGGACACGAGCTGAGACCAGTGACACAGACTCGTCCTCTGATGGGAGCTCCCTTGTGGTGGCGGCAACATCTGTGCCCCCCCATCTACAGGTACAGCCGCCAACCCCCCTTCCAGCACCGCCCTCCCAGCAGCCCCTCAGCCTTCGCCCCGTGCCCGCTCACCCGGGAGGGTGGGCATCACCTTCGCCCCAGGCACCTCAGGCCCTGCCCCAGTCACCCCTGCTGCCCTCAGTGAGGAGGCCATTGACCTCCTCAGGTCCCTCACTGTTGGCATTCTACCATTTTGAATGCCATCCAGGGTGTAGAAAGGCAGTTGCAACAAACAAATGCATTCCTGGAGTACATTCATTTTGGTCAGGCGGCCGTTCAGCAAGCTTCTCGGACTCTGGCCTCAGCACTGATGGCAGTCATTGTCCCTGTGTCTAGCCTCCCACCTCCAACTTCCTCCACCCCGACCCAATCCCCTGTACCTCAGCCTATCACAAGCACACCTCTAGACCAGCATGCACACACGTCAACACACAAGGGAAGCTCAGGCAAACATAAGCACCACACATCCCACAGGCACTCATGCAAGCATCAGACACATGCAGAAACACCAACATCCACTGCCTCCACTGTGTACCCCTCCTCCTCGTCTCCCTCCTCCCTCCCAGTCTCGTCTACACTGACACCTGCATGTACTACCTCTACAGCCACTACGTCCCTCTCCAGCACACCCACCACCACACCCCGCTCATGTGCAGTAACCACCCCCACTACTATTCACACGTTCCCTGTGTCCTCTCCCAGTGTGTCTGTGATGCCCCCTCCCAAGATACACAAACGCAGGCACACACCCACCCAACAGCCATCCACCTCACGACAGCCTCCAGCGCATGCACCTTCACCCAAAGTCAGCAAACGAACACCTCCTACAACCACCACCTCTTCCTCCACTCCCAAACCCCCTCCAGCTACCCGTCCCAGTGTTTCCCAAAAACTTTTCCTGTCCAACCTTGACCTCTTTCCCACACCTCCCCCACCCTGTCCGTCTCCTAGGTCCCGAACTAGCACCTCAGCCACAACATCTCCGGGACCAGTGGTACCTGTAGTCGCCGGAATCTGGAGTGCACCGGCCACCAGGGCAGCCAATGTGGCACGGAGCCACAGCACGGACAGTCCCCCACCCCTCAAGCATCAGAAGTTGGCCAGTGCCCGGCGGGAGAGGGGGAAGACTCCAGCCACCAAAGCCGCTCCCAGGGGTCCTGGTGGGAGTGTGGAGCCACAAGAAACCAGGAAAGTCTGGGAAGAGCAGCACGGTGGAGGAGACCGCCATCATTCCCGCTGGCCAGGAGGCCACCGCCATCATCCCTGCTGGGCCAGAGAGGACCGCCAGCACAAGCCCCGCTGGGCTAGAGAGGACCACCAGCACAAGCCCCGCTGGGCTAGAGATGACCGCCAGCACAAGCCCTGCTGGGACAGAGAGGACTGCCAGCACAAGCCCTGCTGGGACAGAGAGGACCCCCAGCAGCTGAGTCACTGCAAAGGAGCCCGCCACTCCAAGCACCGCTAAACAGGGCACTGCCGCCTCAAGCACCTCTGAACAGGGCACCGCCGCTCCAAGCACCGCTGAACAGGGCACCGCCACTCCAAGCACCGCTGAACAGGGCACCGCCGCCTCAAGCACCGCTGGCCCATGAGCGCCAAGGGCACTGACGCTACTGAGTCCGTCACGAGCAGGATGAAGCACTCTGGGCACAATGCCCCCTCCAGAACCAGTGGAGAGATACATCCACTACCTCTGTCCTTAGCAGGATGAAGCACTCTGGGCACCATGCCCCCTCCAGAACCAGTGGCGACTGTTATCCACTTGAGAGACTGTGGCTTTGCACTCCCCAGGATTGAACAGTGGGCAACCCACCCACTTGTGAGACTTGAGAGACTGTGGTTTTGCACTCCCCAGGATGGAACAGTGGGCAACCCACCCACTGTATAGACTTGAGAGACTGTGGCTTTGCACTCCCCAGGATGGAACAGTGGGCAACCCACCCACTTGTGAGACTTGAGAGACTGTGGCCTTGCACTCCCCAGGATGGAACAGTGGGCAACCCACCCACTGTAGATACTTGAGAGACTGTGGCTTTGCACTCCCCAGGATTGAACAGTGGGCATGTGGCCCCCTCGTGGATTAGGCGTTGTGCACTCAACCGGCTGAGGTGCCCCCCCTTTCCCTCCCCCTGAGGTGCCTGTTTTCTTGCTCTCTGATGCCCCTGCAGTGTTCTCTCCGTAATGGTCGGGGATCTTGTGTGGGCCTCGCCCATACCGTGTGGACCCAGTGTTCCACGGACTTAATTGGAGCACTACCTGGACTACTATGCTTGGTGTATATTTTGTTTATGGTGTATATATATGTATATTTTTGCCTACTTGATTGTAATATATTACAATGGTTACACTCATTTTCTTTTGTCTTTGCATTCTTCCGGGCGGGGTTGGGGGGTGTAACTATCATGTATAATTATTTATTAGTGTGTGTGTTGTAGAAGGTGGGGGTGGGGGTGTTGCGTGTATGTGTCACTCTCTTTCCCTCCTCCCTCCCCTGTGTCGTAGGTGCAGTACTCACCGTGGTCTTCGCCGCTGGCGTTCGTGCTCCTGGTAGAGGAGCAGGAAGACTATCGCAGGGAGAATTTGGAGTTCCGGCTCCATGGTGTCCTGGTTCCTCGTGGGGTGTGTAGAGGTGAGCGTTTTCCCTTCGAAATCCTGTTTCCGCCGTGTTTTTAACCGCGGTGAATCCACCCCAGAAAAGGTGGCGGATTGGTAGGTTGTGATACTGTGGGCGTTAGTTTGTCCTCCGCCTGTCTGTTGGCGGTGACCGCCAAGCTGTTTGTTTGTACCACTGTGGCAGTCGGAGTGTTAAAGTGGCTGTCTTTGTTGACAGTTTCCGCCACGGTCGTAATTGGACATTTTTTACCGCCGGCCTGTTGGCGGTCTTACCGCCGCTTTAACACCGACTGCCAGGGTTGTAATGACCACCTAAATCAGACTTTGAAGCAATACCTACGTGCTTACGCTGAAAAAGCACTTCATTCTTGGACATCAATGCTCTGGTTAGCCTACAATAACTCATTCCACACTTCTACTGGCGTTACACCTTTTTTGGCCTTGTTTGACTATCATCCTGACACCTTGCCCATCACAATCCCTCAAGAAAGTTCTCTTACTCCAGCTGTGTCAGAAACCATTCAACATCTGCATCAAACCCAGAAATTGATTCAACAGCATTTAGAAAAGGCCAAACAAAAATACAAAAAGCATTATGACAAGAAACATTGTGAGGGACCGCAGTATCAACCAGGTGATAAAGTGTGGCTTTCCACAAAACATATTGGGGGTCATTACGAACCTGGCGGATGGCGGAGAAGCGGCGGTAAGACCGCCAACAGGCTGGCGGTAACATTTCTGGAATTATGACCATGGCGGTTACCGCCAAGGTTATCCGCCCCTTCTCTGTTCCGCCCGCCAGGGCGGAGATGACCGCTAGGCTGGAGACCTGGGTCGCCACTATCCCGCCTGCGGTATTTTGACCCGGCTGACTGCCATGGTTTTCATGCGGTTTGGAACTGCCATGAAAACCATGGCGGTGAGCACTATCAGTGCCAGGGAATTCCTTCCCTGGTACTGATAGGGGTCTCCCCCAGCCCCCACCCCCTCCCCAACTCCTTCCCCTACACCCCCCACCACTCCTGCCACCCCCCAAAGGTGGCAGGACCCCCCTCCCCACCCCTACCCCCAACATCACACCACCCAGGCACCCCTAACACACATACACGCACACACACCAACATACATGCCAACAGCCACACACACAGTCAGTGATTCGGTGGGCGGTGTTCTGTTGACTTGGCGGTGGAGGTGGAGCAACCTCCACTTACCCGCCGACCGCCAGTATGGCTGTTGGCGGCCCTCCGTCCGAAAAAGGACGGAGGGCTGCCAAGAGTCATGATACGGCGAGCGGAAAACTGCCACCACTGGCGGTCTTCAGCATGGTGATCCTCCAGGAGGGGACGGAATCCATGGGGACTGCTCTGCCCCCACCACACCATCAACAGAACACCGCCACGCCGAATCACAGGACGTGATTCTGTGGGCGGTGTTCTGTTGATGTGGCGGTGGAGGTGGAGCAACCTCCACTTACCCGCCGACCGCCAGTATGGCTGTTGGCGGCCCTCCGTCCGAAAAAGGACTGAGGGCTGCCAAGATTCATGATACGCTGAGCGGAAAACCGCCACCACTGGCGGTCTTCAGTACGGCGGCCCCTCAGCGGTCTTGAGAAAAGACCGCCTAGGTCAAAATTACCCTCATAGGCTTAAAAAAAAAGCACATGTTCAACCCCAAATTCATAGGTCCTTACACTGTCCTTCAACAAATCAATCCTGTGACCTAGAAACTGCAATTGCCAAGATCATTACGGATTCATCCAGTGTTCCACACTTCCCTCTTGAATAAGGCAGTCCAGAAGGTCCGCCCTCATCCAGCTCCAGTTCTAGTAAAGGGGGAAGTAGGATACGAAGTCAAGAAAGTGTTGGATTCTAAACTGAGAGGGCGTAACCTTTGGTACTTAATCTCATGGAAAGGTTATGGCCCTGAAAGTAACTCATGGATTTCCGAATCTGATATCCATGCTCCAGTACTTGTGAGGCGTTTTTATCGTCTCAATCCAGACAAACCAGGCCCTAGAGCGCTTCTGGGAGAGGGGAGTACTGTCAACATCAGGGCAGTGTGTGCTCTACGGGTGACTAGAATGCAAAAACCTAACAGTTTCAAGCTAACAGAATTTATGCATTGTGCTGATATGATGTTGTGTAACCTTTTGCATTGCAGAGTTTAATCCTGAAAACTTATGTTCAGCATGCATATAAATACTGTTCACATATAATGTACTGCTGCAGGCTTTCAGACTGTGTCAGGGTGTGGTCCCCTTCCAGGGCCTTCTAGAAGCTTTCCCTGCAGCATGCCTGGGTGTTGTTGGTGGGCTGGGCTAAGACTCTATAAAAGGGAGCCCGCCCAGCTCCACGTGCTCACTATTCAGAGGTCCCAGTGCAGAGCAGCAGCAACTTCCTGAGCTCCTGTTCCGGTGGTCTACTTTGATCTTCCGGGCCTTGTCCTTTCACTTTGTTGGTGATCTTTGATCAGGGCGGTAAGACGGAGGTCGGGCTGGGCCTCCGATCCCGTTCTCGAAGGCTTTCGAGTTCTTGGGCCTAATTTTGCATGATAAACGGTTTTACTCTTGTGCGTGTGAATGTGCGCTTGGTTTTTCATGGCATTTACATGCTGATACTCGAATCCGCAAGACGCGCGATTCTTTGCTTGTGTGCAACTCTTAATATTCATTGTGCGCTACCATTTTATGGCATTTACAAGGTAGCATTCAAATCGGCAAGACGCGCAATTCATTTCTTGTGCTTAATTCATGTTATTCATTGTGTGCTACCATTTTCTGGCATTTACAAGGTAGCATTCGAATTGGCAAGACGCACAATTCATTTCTTGTGCTTAATTCATATTATTCATTGTGCGCTACCATTTTATGGCAGTTACATGGTGGCATTCGAATCGGCAAGACGCGCGATTCATTTCTCGTGCCTTAACCTTTGATATTCATTGTGCGCTAGCATTCCTTGGCAGTTACATGGTGGCATTCGAATCGGCAAGACGCACAATTCGTTTCTCGTGCTTTAACCCTTGATATTCATTGTGCGCTACCATTTCTTGGAAGTTACATGGTGGCATTCGAATCGGCAAGACGCGCGATTCATTTCTTGTGTGTAATTCATGATATTCATTGTACGCTACCATTTCCTGACATTCATATGGTGACAATTTAATCGGCAAGCCGCGCAATTCCTTTTCTGTGTTTAAAATCACGGTGTTCATTATGTGCTACCACTTTAAGGCATTTACTTGGTGGCTTTTGAGTTGGCAAGACGCTTGATTTATTACTCGAGTCTAATTTATGTTATTCATTGTGCACAATCATTCCATGGTATTTACAACCTTTGTAAAAATCTGCAATGTGCGCAATTTATGTTCCGGCAATTTTGAAAAAACTAAAAAGCTAGAGTTCTAGATGGAATGTTGTGTGTACATAACAAGTTTCTCAAACACGATTCATATGATGGTTTAGATATCATTCAGATTATTTCCTGATCCTCATGCAAAAGATAATACTTGAATTTGAAAGTTGCATTTAACCTTTCTTGATTCCCTCACAGGTATCCAGTCATCTTGAAGCCTAGTTATTTAAGTCTATGCTTAGGTTGTCCATGTTTTCAGAATGACAATGCTTAGAGTCATAGCCTAGTATTGATTAATATGATATCATCTTGATATTGTGTGTTTTAACCTTTTTGCTTCCTACAGGTCTCCTTCCCAGCTGTTCCCTTCCTAATCCCCTTTTCCCCACTTGGACTCTCTTAGAATCTGTGACAATTCTAATCAGAGTATTGGAGCTGTGTTGTGGTGGAAGTGTTGGGAACGTGCACAGACCCCGAAGATCTGGTGACTCTGACACTGTGGGGGTGTAGAGAAAGGAGCCCATACACCTCCCTCCTCGGCAGGGAGATCTCTCTTGATCTCCCCAAGTGAAACGCTTAGCCTGGGGGGGGGGAGTGTCCCGCAATCCACAGGGTGGGCGCGACCAGATCTGGCCATCTTCTTTGCATTGGCTCCTCCAGTAGTGCTCCTCGTTGCTCACCAGGTCTGGAGGTGACTTCTTTCACCACGGGTAGCCCGCTCTGAGTGCGGCCCGGGCCCCAGTGTGCTTGTAAGCAAATAAGGTAGAGCACTCGTCAGGTGCTATGCTCCAACGCAGGAGCATCCGAACACAGTACTCTCCTCACGCTTAGAAACAACAAAGCGCTTGTCCTTCACCCTGCAGCTAATTAGGTGCAGCTCTTTAGTGCTGGAAGGCAAGAAGGGTTGCAGGGGAAAGGGGACACACCACCCAGCCCCTGGAGACAACAGAGGGGGAACACAGGGCTGAAGGGCCCAAGCAGGCCAGCACAAATAGTGGCAGTCAGTGTCAGTTCCTCCTAGTGACCCAGCAGGTCTGCACAACAGCAGCAGTCCAAGGTGGTTCCTGGTGAGTCCCTCCAGAAGCATTCTTTGTCCAGTCTAGTGTCTCTCCTTGTCTCAAAGTGTCTCTCTTAACATGGGGAAACCCCCTGTAATTATGCTCAGTTTTGCACAACACTTACAAAGAAGGGGAGAAGACGTTTCAACCAGTTCCAGCCAGTTCCAACTGGTTCTAGGAGTGTCCTCTTTCTCCTCTAGCACAGGCTCCAGACATCAGTTGGGGGTAAACAAACCCTTGGTGTGAGGCCAGAGTACAGCCTTTTCAAATACAGGTGTGCCCTGCCTCTCCTTCTCTCAGTCCAGGAAGACCATTCAATATGCAGATGCACCTCTGTGACACCCTCCACCCTCCCTGTGTACAGGCTGTCTGAAAAGTATGCACAAAGCCCAGCTGTCACTCTGCACCAGACACGTACAGGCTGTCTGAAAAGTATGCAGAAAGCCCAGCTGTCACTCTGCCCCAGGCGTGGGTTGGAGTCAACCTGCAAAACTCCAGAGTCATAAGCACAGAGGAATGCTCAGTTTCTAGAGGTGGCATTTCTATTATGGTAATTAAAAAATCCACCTACACTAGTAAGCAGCATTTTTCACTACCATTACAACCACACCAAACATGCCTACGCTACCCCTCATATATCAGACAATACCCCCTGGACATAAGGTGGGCATTTCCAATGCAATCCTATGAGCAAGGCAGCACTCACAGCAATGAGAAGCCAAAAAGGCTGTTTGTCACCAACATGACAGGCTACACAACCAGGCATATGTCCTGCCTTATAAATACATAGCACCCTGCCCATAGGGCCTACCTTAGGGGTGACTTACATGTAGTACAAGGGGAGTTTCAGGCCAAGTAAGTAATTTTAGAAGCCTGGTCCCTGTGGCAATAAACTGCACATGCAGGCCCTGCGCTAGCAGGCCTGAGACTCGTTTGAGAGGCTTCTTCTGTGGGTGGCACAAGCAGCACTGCAGGCCACTAGTAGCATTTAACTTACAGGCCCTGGGTATAGAGATACCACTGTACAAGGGGCTTACAGGTAATTTAAATGTGCCATTTAGGTGTACGCCAGTCATACCAATTTTACAAGGGGGAGCACCTGCACTTTGGCGCTGATCAGCAGTGATAAAGTACTCAAAGTCCTAGAGCCAACAACAAGAGGTCAGAAAAAATAGGAGGAAGGAGGCAAAAGGTTTGAAGCTGACCCTGCAAAAAGGGCCAAGTCCAACAACATGGCTAGATTAAAATTGGAATTAAATTAAATGATTGAGGGAAACTGGAATTAGATTGGATTCTTACAGTGAGAATGAATTGTGCTTCATGTGCAAGGATGTTACGCTTCGTGCAGCACAGGTTTATGAGAAACTGACTAATCTAGCTGAGAAATATATGAAATTGAAAGGAATAAGTCCAAACATTTGAAGAAGATTTACTGATTAGAATTTGACTTGAGAGATATTGCAAACATGAGATCACCTGGAATGAAAATTCACATAAAAGAATTGATTCAAAGCATTCAAGCATGGGGAGCATTAGTTAAATGGGACGGCAGATGGACAAATAGAAGAGATCAGAAAAAGCCGACTGCATCTTCAAATGATGTACAGCAGGTGCAGGGAGCTTTAAAAATAATGTCAATGAGAGAAATTCCAGGAGGGAATTTTGTTCATGTCTCTTGGAGCAGAAGTGTCACACTATCATTTACAAATGATTACCCAAAATTGAACGAGAAACCAGTGGAGTGGTGTAGAAAAGTACCCTCTTTTTGGCATGTTACCCCAAAATTCTGCCTGTCAGTGTGTTTGACTGCGTCACTGGGATCCTGCTAACCAGGACCCCAGTGCCTATGCACTCTTTCCTCTCAATTTTGTCACTGCATACTGGTAACTCAGTATTTCATCCCAAATTGGCATACTGGTCACCCCTTATAAGTCCCTAGTATATGGTTTATATGGTACTTAGGTACCTAGGGCATTGGGGTTCCAGGGGATCCCTATGGGCTGCAGCATTACTTTTGCCACCAATAGGGAGACCATGCAAAGGCTTCTACAGGTCTGCCATTGCAGCCTATGTGAAATGGTGCATGCACCCTTTTACTGCTTTTACACTGCACCGGATCACTTATAAGTCACTTATATGTCAGGCCTTCCAACCATGAAGCCTGAGTGCAAAGTACCTGTGTGTAAGGGCACCCCTGCACTAGCAGAGGTGCCCCCACATCGTCCAGGACCATTTTCACAGACTTCATGAGTGCGGGGACACCATTTTACGCGTGTGCTGAACATAGGTCAATACCTATGTCCAGCTTCACAATGGTAACTCCAAATATTGCCACGTAAGGTGTCTAACATCTTGGAATTATACCCCAATGCTGATTCTAACATTGTTTGTATAATTCCATGCACCCTAGGGGCTCCACAGTGGACCCCAAGTACTGCCATACCAGCCTTCTGAGGTTTTCCAGGCAGTCCCTGCTGCGGCCAGCTCACAAAAAGGGTTCTGCCATCCTGTTGCTCAAGCAGATCGAGCCCAAGGAAGGCAGAACAAAACATTTCCTTTGAGAGAGGGGTGTTACATCCACTCTCTTTGGAAATAGGCTTTACATGCATGGGAGGGGTAGCCTTCCAGATCCTCTGGAATTCTTGGAAGGGCACAAATGTTGCCCTACTTGCATAATCCGGTCTACACCTGTTCAGGGACCCCCAGTCCCTGCTCTGTGTGAAACTGGACAAAGGAAATGGGAGTGACCACTCCCCTGTCCATCACCACCCCAGGGGTAGTGTCCAGAGCTCCTCCAGAGTGTCCCTGGGATTTGCCATCTTGGATTCCAAAGTGGTGGGGCATTCTGGGAGCATCTGAGTGGCTAGTGCCAGCAGGTGACATCACAGCCCTCCCCTGATAGGTGCTTACCTGTGCAGCTGACCAGTCCCCCTTTCAGGGCTATTTATGGTCTCTCCTCTGGGTGTTTCCTCAGATTCGGATTGCAAGACTCCAGCAGGAATCCTCTGCATCCTTTACTTCATCTTCTACCGACTAAACTGCACCTGTGCCCTCCAGGAACTCTACAAACTGCAACAAAGAAGCAAAGACAACTTCTGCAACATTGTATCTTCAGTGCCTGCCAGGAACTGCAACTGTTTCAAGGTTTTGCATCCTCTGAGGACTGCCTGTCTTCAGTCTGCACCTGAAGAACGAAGGAATCTCCCTTGAAATGAAGAAGTCATTTCCCTGCTTCATCAGGCACCCATCTGCAGCAACGACCGGTGGCGTGGGTCACCTCTCCTGAAGAAGTGCGTGGATCCAGCAACACGGGTGGTGGACTGAAGAGGTCCTGATGGTCCTAACATCCAGCTGTCCAACTTTGGTGGAGGTAAGAGCTTGCCTTCCCACACAAGACAGTACCCCCATGCACCATGTGTTTTGCAGTTGCCAAGGCTTGTGTGCGATCTTCCACAAAGTTCTTTGTGCACAGCACAGCTCCGCCCCCCCCCCAGCACCCTTCCTACGATGCACAGCTTCCTGAGTGGTTCTCCGGCAGTCTCGGATCCCCATGTGTAGTGCTGCATGGGCCTCATTTGCACCTTCTTTGTCCCCGTGCTGTGGGACTCCTGTGCACGCTGCCTGGTCTTCTGAGGGCTCTCTAAATTGCTGAGAGCCCCCTCTGTCTCCCCTCTTTGGTAGAGGCCACCAGGTCCCTCCTGATCCCGGGCAGCGCCATTTTACAGTAACCGTGTGCTTTGCGTGTGCCAAAGCTTATTGGTGGAATCCAGTGATGCAAACCAGACTGCTACCATTCATCCAGTGTGGAACATCATCTGCACCAACCAGGAACCCGCATCCCTCTTCTTGGGTGCAGTAATGACTGTTCTCCTTCACTGGTTGTTCTTCTTTTGCCCCCTCATTCAGGTTAGCAGGGGTTCCTGTTCCCCCGAACTGTTCAGTGCTTCTTGGACTTGGTACCCTTCTTCCACAGGTCTTCAGGTCCAGGAATCCATCTTTGATGTCTTGCAGTCTCTTCTGGTTCTTGCATAATCTTCTATCAGGTGTTCTTGTGTGTTCTAGAAAACTGACTGTGATTTACTCGTGCTTTCCTGGGCTCTGGGGTGGGTTCTATTACTTACCTTGGGTGTTTTCTTACACTCCCAGCGACACTCTAAACACTACACTTGCCTAGGTGGAAAACCGACTTTCGCATTCCACTATTTTAGTATATGGTTTGTGTTCCCCCAGGCCCATTTCTATTTATTGTGATTTTCACTATTTACAAACCAGGCCAGCCTCCTACAAGTGGTACCATCAAATGGAGAGGTTTGTCAAGCTTGCAAAGTGTTTGTTGGATGATCTGAACACTGCCCATAGAGAGCCTGGCTTCTAGACACTGACTACATTTCACTAATAAGGGGTAACTGGACCTGGTATAAGGTGGAAGTACCTCTGGTATCCACTTCAAACCAGGCCAGCCTCCTAAAAGTGGTACTATCAAATGGAGAGGTTTGTCAAGCTTGCGAAGTGTTTGTTGGAAGATCTGAACACTTTATTTGAAATTGTGGTTCCAGCAGATTTGTGGGTTGAGTGGTAGAGGATTGTTGATTGGCCAATGTGTAAGCAGGCAAGAGCTGCAGTAACAGGTGCGTCGTCTGAAGGGGCGATGAAAAACTATTACAAGGTGATTGATTTTTGTAGACTAGAGGTCTCCCTTAAAGATATTGATTGGCAAAGGATTTAAGGATGTCATAGGAAAAGAAGGAGTCTGTTCATGCTTATTATGAGAGACTGCTGAAAGCATTCAGACAATACAGTAGCATAGAGATATTTGAACCGAGAGACATGATTCATTTTGTGGTAAGGTTCGTTCAAGGATTGAAGACTGAAATTGGTAACATGATTAAGAATAATTTTATTTGCTGGCAAGGGAAGCCAATGGATAAGCTGTAACAATACACAAAATAATGTAGTGATGAAATTGATCTGAAGCAGAAAAGGTTGAAGGAAAAGGCAATGGTGATGAAGATTAAATCTCCCCAAGCAGCAGGTATGCATGGTCCACAAGGAGTGATGAATGGAGGAGGAATGCAAGGGATGGAACAGCAGGGCAATGTGGTGCCTCAGTTTAGAGGTAGAGGTGTAGGATTCAAGTAGATCCGAAAGAGAATGTGGCCAATATTTAGAACATGAGGAGTATGGTGACTGTTAATGCGTGCGGTGGTGTCGGTGTCGGACAATGGATGTGGGAGTGTCCTTCTAGTAATGTAAATCATTTGGTGCAAGATGGGGGTGTTGCACAGATAGTTGACAATAATCAATTTCAAAATCGAAGAGTTCAGAGACCTCGGAATCCAAACATGAATGTTCCTATTGGAGCAGTCCAAATTCAAGATCCACAGTAACAAGAACAATTTCCCAACAGCAAATTCATGCCCCACAGTAAATGCAGATACCTCAAGCTCCGATGGCACAGCAACAGGTGATGGTTTTTCAGCAGAACTTGAACCAGAGAACACATGTAAATCAGTTAATGACACAATACCCATTGATTGATTTTAGTGATGATGACATGAGTGAAGAATGCGTGAGCGAGTGTTCAGAAGAGGAAGAATGTGTGTTAGCTGCCCCATTGGAGGTAGATCAGCGTGGTCCATATGTGAATGCGAGTGTAATGGGTAATGAAGTTTCATTCTTGGTTGACACTGGAGCAATGCGTTCCACTGTCAGATCTGGAGAAGTCCCAAATGTGCCCCTTTCTGGAAGGACTGTTCAGGTTGTAGGAGTAGTAAACCAGCACTTGGTAAATCCCATTACAGAGCCCATTCCAGTTAAAATAGGGACCTTTTGAAGGTTTGCAATGATTTGTAGTTTGCGATTCAAGTCCCTTGAGTCTGTTAGGAAGACTCACTTGTACACTTGAAGGGATAGCAATTCAGGCTAATAGCGATGATGAAACTTCCAGTCAAACTGATGAGATATATCCTCTCATTACATTGTTTTCTGCCATAACAGTTAAAGATTTGTTACAAGAGACAATCACACTGAGAGTTTGGGATCTCACCAGAAGATATTGGACTTATTCAAGGTGTTGATCCAGTCAAAGTGATGTTAAGCCAAATGCAGTTTTCCCCAGAACTCCACAGTTCAGTATCACGTGACCCAGAAGTAATTGAAGGTATTACCCCAGTAACTGCAGACTTTGTTGAGCAGGGAGTGCTGAAAGAAGTGATGAGCAGCCCATGTAATTCACCAATAATGGGTTTGTGAAAGCCAAGTGGGAAATACTGCATGGTTCGAGATTTGAGAAAGGCAAAAAAAATTGTAGTATCCTGTTGTCCCGTAGTGGCAAATCCAGCAGTGATTTTATTTCAGATTCCATGTGAAGCAGAAAGTTTTTCAGTGATTAATCACAAATGACAAGTATTTTTCCCAGTGCCATTGCACAAGGATAGTCAGTTCTTATTTTCTTTGCGATACTTCACAGGGGTTTTCAGAATTACTGTCCATTTTTAATCAGATCCTGAAAAATAATTTAGAGTCTTTGAACATGCCATTTCAGTCTGCAGTACATTGATGACCTAACAATTGAGTCTAGTACACATGAAGCTTTCAGACAAGATACCACAGCGTTACTGAATCATTTAGGGGAAAACGGACACAAGATTTCCCCTGCTAAGTTACAGTATTGTTAGAAAGAAGTGAGATATTTAAGTAATCAAATTGAGAAAGGTGCAAGAAAAGTTTCCCGAGAAAGTTGCAACAATTATGCAAATTAATTCCCCAGTTACACAAAGAGATGTCAGAATGTTTTTGGGCATAGTGAGCTATTGTTGCCACTAGAGCCTGAATTTTTCAGCAAATTTCAAACTGCTGCAGAAATTAACACATACGAAGTCACAGATCCAGTCTCCTTTAATGAAGAGTGCATGAAAGCTTTCAGTGAGTTTAAAGAGGGTCTGTGCAGAACTTCAGCTTTGGTAATGCCTGATTACATGAAACGTTCTGCACTGTTTTCTCATGAATGTACGGTCGTGCTCTTTCTGTTTTGACGCAGTCGCATGGAGAAACAAACAGGCCAGTGGCATATTTTTCAGGCCCATTCAATCCTGTCGCTGCTGCTTTACCTGGCTGTTTGAAGGTCGTGGCTAGTGCTGGTTTGAACCTCAGTCAATGGAAACGCTTTGTGATGGGACACCCTTTAACTGTTTATGTCCCACGCTCATTCCAAGTACTTCTAACCAGATCAAAAACCCAATATTTGCTCAATGACCATCTTGCCCGTTATGAGTTATTGATCCTTCAATCTGCAAATGTAACAGTCAAGAGGTGTGTGGTCTTAAATCCCACCACATTAATGCCTGTCAATGTTGACAAATCAAATGATGTTAGTGAAATGTAAGATGATTGCCTCAATGCCACTGTACTGTGCACCAAACCAAGACCTGATATTCAGGATCAATCAATCAATCAATCAAAAAAAATTATAGAGCGCGCTACTCACCCGTGAGGGTCTCAAGGCGCTTGGGGGGTGGACAAGAGGGTCACTGTTCAAACAACCAGGTTTTGAGGTTCTTTCTGAAGAGCAGGAGGTCTTTGGTTTTGTGGAGGTTGGTGGGGAGGGAGTTCCAGGTTTTGGGGGCGAGGTAGGAGAAGGACCTGCCTCCTGTGGTGGTGCGTTGGATAGGGGGGACTGTGGCTTGGGCGAGGTTGGCTGATCGGAGTTTGCAATTGGGAGTGTGGAAGTTTACTCTTTCGTTGAGGTATGTCGGGCCGGTGTTGTGGAGGGATTTGTGTGCGTGGATGAGGATCTTGAATGTGATTCTCTTTTTTATGGGGAGCCAGTGAAGGGTTTTGAGGTGTGGTGAGATTTGTTTGTGACGGGGGAGGCAAAGGACGAGGCATGCAGCTGTGTTCTGGATTCACTGCAGTTTGCGTGCAAGTTTGAGTGTGGTGCCAGCATAGAGGGCGTTACCGTAGTCTAGTCCTTCAGAGGAGAATGACCAAGTTGTCTTTGTTGATGGCTCCTGTTTAAGAGACTGTGAAGGTTCTTTGAGAGCAGGTAATGCAGTTTGCACCCTCCCAGGAGTTGTTGAAGCCTCAGGGCTTCAAGTAGTCTTTTGTGCCCAAGTTGCCGAATTGGTCTATGAAGAGTGGAGTAATGAAAGTGACCAGGGAGACAAATCAAAATTTATTGATGTCCGTGGTTGACACCTGACATGAAATTAAGAGGTTGCAGGAAGAAGCAACTGAGGAAGAACACCTTGGTTGGATAAAAGTAGGATGTACTCAAAGAGAGGGGGGCGATGTCTAGATTTCAATTAAAGGGAAAGTTGTTTTGCCAGATTGTATGTGATCTTGATGGCTAGGTATAATCATGGTCAGGTTCATCTCGGCATAGATGCAATGATTCGCATTTTCAAACAGACATTGTACAACCCCAGATTTAGGTTGGTTACAGAGGCGGTTTGTCACAGGTGTGTTACATGCCAACAAATGAATGTAGGGAAATGCACAGTGGTTATTTGAGCCATATAGGTAGGTCGGGAGGTCCATTTAACAGAATGCAACTTGATTTCATTGAGATGCCTGCCTGCAATGGATTGAAGTATGAGTTGGTTATCGTGTGGGTGTTTTTCAAGTCGGGTGGGGCTTATCCAACACGTAGAAATGACAGTCTCACTGTAGCTAAGCTGCTGCTCCAGGAACTAATACCTAGGTATGGATTCCCAACTTCTTTGGAATCAAATCAAGGAACTCATTTTAATAATGAGATCATAAAGTCGTTCTGTGCAGCACAGAACGGTGAGCAAAAATTGCACTGTAGTTAAAGACCAGAGGCATCTGGATTGCTGGAGCAAATGAATGGAACATTGAAAGCTCTATTGGCAAAGGTTTGTGTCTCTATAGCGCTGAAATGGCCTGACGCATTACCACTTGTCCTCATGAGCATGGGTAGCACCCCTGACAGGAAGACAGGATGGCCTTCTCACGAAATCCTGATGGGTCATGAAATGAGACTACCAGCAATACCTGCAAATGCACTTGTGAACAAAACAGATGACTAAGTGATCGATTATTGCACAGGTCTAACAGATGTGGTTCGCTCTTTGTCTCAGCAGGGTAAAGCAGCAACTGTTCAACCAGCTCATGAACAGTGTCACGGCCTGAAGGCTGGTGAATGTGTGCTGGTTAGGAAACATGTGTGAAAGACTTGCTAAGAGCCAAGATGGAAAGGTCAGTTTCAAGCCATCTTGATGACCACAGCAGCTGTGAAGTGTGCTGGTCTTCCGAACTGGATTCATGCAAGCCACACCTGCAAAGTTCCATCTCCTCCTGAAAACAGAGTCTGATCCTCCAAGAGTGAATGCTGATGAAAATGGGGTTCAGCTTGAGCAAGCTGTGAAGATTGAACAAGTGGCTGAAACAGAAAATGTGCAAAGTGGTGAAAGTGCACGCAATCTGAATGCAGGCCAAGGTGCAGGAGAGCAAAGCCAAAGTCAGAATCAACTGACTTCTGCCAGCACAGCAAACATTGTGAATGCAGTTGCACCTGAAAAGAGAGCTGTGAAAGAAGATAAATGTCCTGCAGCTGCACATGAACTGGTTGCTGATAAACTCCCACCAATAACCAAAACAATTGATGAGGCAAATCAGAGTGAAAATGAAGACAGTGCTGTAAGGAGAACAGAAAGGAAAACAGTGCTAAGTCACAGATACTCTTCACCTGAATGGATCTACCCTGTCACAAATAAATGGGAGAGCGAGTTTATTGCCTTTTATTTTGAGAATTCAGTTGAACATTCCAGAACTTGAAATCACATTTGAACTGAGTTTTGAAATAACTTTGCCAATTGATTAACAAAGACATTACATTCTGGAAGTAATCATTAGCAATCATCAAACTGTGTCCTATTGAAAAAGAACATTTGAACTGAATTTTGAGGATTTTTGACTGAGCTCAAGAAGTTTCTTGAAGATCGATAACTGCTGTACATAGTGCAGAGACTCTGAAAATAAATTTTTGTTTGATTTTGCTTCTATCTTTTTATATTTTTATTTTTTCCTCTCTGATTCTATAGAAGCCATGCAACCTGGACAGGGTAAATATAGTAGGTGTACATATGTGTGCATTGGTTTGATTGTAGTATGAATGATTGTGTGCATTTTGTTTATTGCAGGATTGAGTGTTTCAGTGAAAGGAGAAGTGCAAGCCACAGCAACTCCAATGCAGAGAATTACAACATCTATCCAGAATAAGTTTTATAGAGATGAGGGATTTCTTAATTTATATGACACAAAAGGATATTTTTTTTCCAATGTATATAATATAGCTTTCTGTATGAGTATGTGGACACGATAAATGCATGATGATTATGTGTGTACACAAATTCCTTCATCAGTACAAGAGATGATCACTTATCATAGCTTACCACTAATTTACAGGATTAGTTGCATCTTATTATTAACAAATTTTTGTAAAACCGGGAGTACATTCAATATTTCTATTCAGATTATGATATAGTTTTGTCTTTTGTTCCCATTAATCAGCATTTGAGCAGCATTGCAAAGGCAAGAAACCTAAATATAGTCTGAGGTTTCTTTGAACCTACACTGACTTTTGGGACAGCATATGCACACCGGAATAACCTGACATGTATTGTTACACAAGCGAAAAAGGAGTTCAGAAAAACAAAGTAGATGACAGGAGAAAATCAAGGAAAGAAAGGATTGACAAGGGAATAGTTTCCAAAAATAAATAATTTCACAACACATCAAACACACAAGGTGCTTTAGACTGGCAACATGTAGGAAAGCGTTGTATATTTAGGTCTCAATCAAAAACTAACAATAAGTTTGTAGGAACAAGTGAATGCAGACATGTGTTCCTGTTCAAGAGTATATAGGATTTTATGCTAAATGGACAAGACCCAGCTGTACCTGGTATTTATTACATCTGTGATAAGAACGTACCGAAAGGTTGGTGTGGCACTTGCTATTTGGGAGTGGTTTTCTCAAACATTTACCAAATAGACAACATTGACAATCCTGCTGGGATTGAGATGTTTAAAATGAGATTTAAAAGAGGAGCAAGTGGTTCAGAGACTACAGGAGATATTTTTAGAGCTTTCATTCCATCAGTGGGTGTGATCTTGAATGATATCAAGATAAGGAAGTCATCAACGATTGTAGATAAGATGTCAACAGTTTTTTCGGGTGCAATTCTCCTAATGGATACCGAACTGGTTGTGGCAAGGTCAATGACCTTCAGAGTCGCCTTGCGCTAGACATTATTTTAGCAAAAGAGGGCAGAGTCTGCAAGGTTTTGAAATCACAGCACTGCTGCACTTATGTCCTGAATAACAGCAAGGAGATAAGAAGATACTTATCTAATCCGACAAGTTTGAGAAATTACTTAAATTACCTAACAGAGACAAACGTCTCTGAGACAATAGGTAGAGGATTCTCTAAGGTAGGATCTTGATTTGGAAACCTGGGAAGTGGTTTTGTGACAATGATCCTGAAATCTTTATTGAATGTGAGAGTGTTCATAATTTATCTAAACAGAGGAAGAAAGAAATGGAAATGGAGAATATAAGAAACAGGAATTATCAGACGATGAAGAGACTTGACAATTATTGCAAACCTAGATCTATGAGTTATCAAACCACAAGTTCTTGACTTGTCTCATTGTAAATAAGAATAGTTATTTTTGTGATGGCATAGATTGCCATCAGGGGAGGGACTAAGAGAGATCATGTTTTGTTAATAAATTAGTGGCATAGAAGTTAGCATATGGGGGGTTATTACAACTTTGGAGGAGGTGTTAATCCGTCCCAAAAGTGACGGTAAAGTGACGGATATACCACCAGCCGTATTACGAGTCCATTATATCTTATGGAACTCGTAATACGGCTGCTGGTATATCCGTCACATTTGGGACGGATTAACACCTCCTCCAAAGTTGTAATAACCCCCATGGTGATTAATTAACCTATATTTTAAAGCCTCAAAGAGAAAATAACACAAAGTTACCCTCTGGCTCATCGGAAACCCATGATTCCCTGATCAATAAGGTTATTTACTGGCTACGTGCTCAGCGCAATTGTCTTTCAGTCATCCGCGCTAACATCCTCGACGTGGGTAGACATAGTCAACATGGTTCAAACTTTGATTTCATCTCTATTTGTTTTGCAGATGGGCTTCTGGTGGCTAAACCTATGGATTTTGAATCACGTATTAGCTACCTTAGGGATTTGAGAGGGGTTGGCATTAGACTTGTACCACACACACCAGCTGCTGGTCCATCTTTACCCCTAGATGGCTTAGGTTCTATTCAAAAGTGTGTTCTAGCCCCAGTAGCAAAATCCTCCCATATACCATCAGCAATTGATTGACTACATACTGACCCACATCTAACAGCGTCCCCGGAGATCAAACAGGGAGTACTCGATAAGGATACACATTGTTGGGAGTCTCAGTGTCCTGGGTCCAGATATGAGGTAATTCGTTCAGAATTATCTATTGTGTCCAGTCCCTTAGCAGGGCTTAACAGGGAGTTGGGTGACCTTGAATGGGTCAACTATATTAATAATCAGGATATTTGTCTTTTTCAGGACACCTAGGATGAGGAACAAGTATATATAGACAGGTTTTTATCATATTGTATTGAGACTGAACCAGTAGAGAGGGGGTTAGGTTGTGTAAAAGGGGGTCCAATGGTATTGTTAAACAAGAGATTACAGTGCGTCCATTCTGTGTTAAAAATTGACTCACCCGGTTTAATGGAAGTACAACTCACTTTTGATCGAGATTTTCAGATTATTCTAATTAATCACTCTAATGAATGTTTATGCTCGGTCTGTCCCACGGGGAATAAAGTCTCAGACTTTGATGCAGTTGTCTGAATTTCTGGATACCTTACACCCTTTGACAAATTTAGTGATTGCTGGAGATATGAAATGTACCTTCGAACCTTCCTGCTTAAATAGTGGTTTAATAGATGAAGAAGCCGAACTCTGGGGTATTCCACAATTAATGGATAAACAACTGTGTATTCGTTCCTGTGCTTCTTCCCAGCTGATATCTTTATGTCTCAAACATAGGGCTTGGAATGGCCGAACTCCCTCTGATTTGGGGATCACATCGATTTTTAAACGTGGTTTGTCCACCAGTGTAATTGATTATATCTTAGTGGATGTCAGGTTATGGCCTTTCCTAAAAGATATGAAGGTGGACCCACGTTATGAGAGTGATCACAATATCTTGCTTCTCACTACGTATAGTGATATATTCAAGAGATCACAGAATGACCCGCGCACTGTGGTTACAACACCACTGCTGGATAATAGTTCCTTTCGGGTTTGCTGGCCTAAAGTGATGTCTAATCCCTCCTTGATAAAAGGGATCTATCTGTTGCTTGTTGATGTAATGGCTGTATATGAGAAACATTAATTCAATGATATCCCTATCCTTAGCATTCATGGAGCTTTACTGAAGAAACTCCAGGCTTTTTTTTATAAAAAGACCAGTATCAAATATCCTGACTGTAATTCTAAAACCAATGTGTGGTTCAAAATTAGCTCTAAAAACAGTTATTGCGACACGTTCTCAGGCGGCAATTCAATCAGCTAGACATACCTATAATAAGACTGTAATGCTAGCCAAGAAAAGCTGGGAAGACTTAGTTTGGCATAACATGCTTAATGCAATTGAAATCAATGACAACGTGACTTTCTGGAAGTTACTGTCTAATAGACAAAGAGGGGGCAAGAGCACCATGAGCAACTATATTCAACCAGAGAGCTGGGTGAGTCACTTCTCTAAACTTTATTCCCTACCTAGTAATTCTCCAACTCATGAATGCTTCCCCCTGCTGACGGCCAGAATGAATTTTTCTCTGGCAAACCGAGCACCAGAATGTTTTACATGTGAAGATCCAATTTTTTTTACCATGGATGAAACTGTAGCAGCAATCAATTCCCTTAAGTCTGCCAAAGCACCAGGACCGGACAAGATTCCGGGGGACTTATATAAATCTGAACCAATAGTATAGTCCTGGTATATAAATATGATCTTGAACAAAATTACAGACCTATTAGCCTTTTTGACAATCTTCAAAAAACTTTTGCCAAACAGCTTTTGGGAAGGCTATTAAGTTGGTTCAAGATCATCAGGTGCTATCCCCCCTACAGGCGGGTTTTTCGCCCAAAAACTAATATGGTAGACCAGGTTTTCAGGCTGATGCTTCTATATTGGAAATACATAGTTCTTGCTAAGCAACATTTATATGTTGTTTTTGTGGACCTTCGATCCGCCTTTGATAGGGTCCCTAGAGAAGAACTATGGGAAGTGTTGTATAGGATGGGTACTCCTAATAGCATATATCTTCTATTACAACGGTTACATGAGAATACATATGCCCAGGTGAGATGAGGCAATCAGGGAGAATTAACAGAACATATCCCTATAAAGAGGGGGGTTTGCCAAGGATGTGTTCTGGCAACAACCCTATTTACCTTGTTTATAAATGAGGTGGTACAAGTATTGTCTACTTGTCAGAACGATGCCCCCTCTTTAAACTCGCAGAAAATTCATATTTTACTGTTTGCAGATGACTCCTTACTTATTTCTAATACCCCTATGGGTCTTCAAATTATTGTTGATAGGTTTAAATCATATTGTGCAGACTTTGGCTTGGAATTGAATGTTAGCAAAACTAAACTAATGGTGTTTAGTCCAGGACCAACTAGGAAATGCACTATTATTCTAGATGGGACCCCTTTAAGTAAGGTTAGTTCAATAGACTTCCTGGGAGTGAGGATTTCAAATAATCTACTATGGGAGTACCAGATCAGTAAAAGTGCGGCACTTCTTCAGCATAGGGCGGATGCCATCTTGCGTTTTTACAAAAGCTCCGTAACAAAAGAAGTATCTCCAGCCATTAAAATCTATTTGGCCAAGGCTCTGGACACGGCAGTCTATGGTACCGAGGTGTGGGGGGTTTCCAATGCCAATAGATTGTCTGTGGGTGAATATAATTTTGCTAGGGCTTTACTTGCGTGCCCTCATAGCACAACCTTAATCCCGGTTTATTTGGATCTCGGTTTCAATCGTGTTGCTTGATAGCCCTGAGACCCTTGCTTTTCTGGGTAAGGATTTGGACCACCTCTGAGCTTATTGTATATAGGGACTCTCTTCTTGACCTTTTGAGAAGATCGAAGATAGTATCCATTCCATGGTTCAGGCATGTGTGTAGGAAAGTACCATCTTGCCTGGCATGTTACCCCCATATTTCACTGAATATATGTTGTTTTAGTGGATGTGTCACTGGGACCCTGCCAGCCAGGGCCCCAGTGCTCATAAGTGTGCCCTGTATGTGTTCCCTGTATGATGACTAACTGTCTCACTGAGGCTCTGCTAACCAGAATCTCACTGGTTATGCTCTCTCTGCTTTCCAGATTGTCACTAACAGGCTAGTGACCAATTTCACCAATTCACATTGGCATACTGGAACACCCTTATAATTCCCTAGTATATGGTACTGAGGTACCCAGGGTATTGGGGTTCCAGGAGATCCCTATGGGTTGCAGCATTTCTTTTGCCACCCATAGGGAGCTCTGACAATTCTTACACAGGCCTGCCACTGCAGCCTGAGTGAAATAATGTCCACGTTATTTCACAGCCATTTACCACTGCACTTAAGTAACTTATAAGTCACCTATATGTCTAACCTTCACCTGGTGAAGGTTGGGTGCTAAGTTACTTAGTGTGCGGGTGCCCCCACATCGTTCAGGGCAAATTCCCAGGACTTTGTGAGTGCGGGGACACCATTTCACGCGTGCACTATACATAGGTCACTACCTATGTATAGCGTCACAATGGTAACTCCGAACATGGGCATGTAACATGTCTAAGATCATGGAATAGTCACCCCAATGCCATTCTGGCATTGGGGAGACAATTCCATGATCCCCTGACTCTCTAGCATAGACCCGGGTACTGCCAAACTACCTTTCCTGGGGTTTCACTGCAGCTGCTGCTGCTGCCAAGCCCTCAGACAGGTTTCTGCCCTCCTGGGGTATAGCCAGGCCTGGCCCAGGAAGGCAGAACAAAGGACTTCCTCAGAGAGAGGGTGTTACACCCTCTCCCTTTGGAAAAAGGTGTCAGGGCTGGGGAGGAGTAGCCTCCCCCAGCCTCTGGAAATGCTTTGATGGGCACAGATGGTGCCCATCTCTGCATAAGCCAGTCTACACCGGTTCAGGGATACCCCAGCCCTGCTCTGGCGCGAAACTGGACAAAGGAAAGAGGAGTGACCACTCCCCTGACCTGCACCTCCCAGGGGAGGTGCCCAAAGCTCCTCCAGCGTGCCCCAGACCTCTACCATCTTGGATTCAGAGGTGTGCTGGCACACTGGACTGCTCTGAGTGGCCAGGGCCAGCAGGTGACGTCAGAGACTCCTTCTGATAGGCTCTTACCTGTGTTACTAGCCTATCCTCCTTCCTATGTAGCCAAACCTCCTTTTCTGGCTATTTAGGGTCTCTGCTTTGGGGAATTCTTCAGATTCCGAATGCAAGAGCTCACCAGAGTTCCTCTGCATCTCTCTCTTCACCTTCTGCCAAAGGATCGACCGCTGACTGCTCAGTATGCCTGCAAAACCGCAACAAAGTAGCAAAGACGACTACTGCAACCTTGTATCGCTGATCCTGCCGCCTTCTCAACTGTTTCCTGGTGGTGCATGCTCTGGGGGTAGCCTGCCTCCTTTCTGCACCAGGAGCTCTGAAGAAATCTCCTGTGGGACGACTGAATCTTCCCCCTGCAACCGCAGGCAACAAAAGACTGCATCACCGGTCCTCTGGGTCCCCTCTCAGCATGACGAGCGTGGTCCCTGGAACTCAGCAACTCTGTCCAAGTTCCTCCCACAGTCCAGTGACTCTTCAGTCCAAGTTTGGTGGAGGTAAGTCCTTGCCTCCCCACGCTATACTGCATTGCTGGGTACCGCGTGATTTGCAGCTGCTTCGGCTCCTGTGCACTCTTCTAGGATTTCCTTCGTGCACAGCCAAGCCTGGGTCCCCGACACTCTAACCTGCAGTGCACAACCTTCTGAGTTGTCCTCCGGCTTCGTGGGACTCCCTTTTCTGACTTCGGGTTGACTCCGGTTCACTCCTCTTCCAAGTGCCTGTTCTGGTACTTCTGCGTGTGCTGCCTGCTTCTGTGAGGGCTCCCTGACTTGCTGGGTGCCCCCTCTGTCTCTTCATCCAAGTGACGACATCCTGGTCCTCTCCTGGGCCACAGCAGCACCCAAAAACCCTAACCGCGACCCTTGCAGCTAGCAAGGCTTGTTTGCGGTGTTTCTGCGTGGGAACACCTCTGCAAGCTTCTTCACGACGTGGGACATACATCCTCCAAAGGAGAAGTTTCTAGCCCTCTTCGTTCTTGCAGAATCCACAGCTTCTACCATCCGGTGGCAGCTTCCCGGCACCCTCAGTTGGCATTTCCTGGGCATCTGCCCACTCTCGACATTGTCGCGACTCTTGAACTTGGTCCCCTTGTTTCACAGGTACTTAGGTCCGGAAATCCACTTTGGTTGCTTTGCTGGTGTTGGTCTTCTTTGCAGAAACCCCCTATCACGACTTCTGTGCTCTATGGGGGTTATAGGTGCACTTTACACCTACTTTTCAGGGTCTTGGGGTGGGCTATTTTTCTAACCCTCACTGTTTTCTTACAGCCCCAGCGACCCTCTACAAGCTCACATAGGTTTGGGGTCCATTCGTGGTTCGCATTCCACTTTTGGAGTATATGGTTTGTGTTGCCCCAATCTACTGTAACTTTACATTGCTTGCATTACTTCCTTTTGCTATTACTGCATATTTTTGGTATTGTGTACATATATCTTGTGTATATTTGGCATCCTCATACTGAGTGTACTCACTGAGATACTTTTGGCATATTGTCAGAAAAATAAAGTACCTTTATTTTTAGTATATCTGTGTATTGTGTTTTCTTATGATATTGTGCATATGACACCAGTGGTATAGTAGGAGCTTTGCATGTCTCCTAGTTCAGCCTAAGCTGCTCTGCTATAGCTACCTTCTATCAGCCCAAGATGCTAGAAACACCTCTTCTACACTAATAAGGGATAACTGGACCTGGTACAGAGTGTAAGTACCCCTTGGTACCCACTACAAGCCAGGCCAGCCTCCTACAATGTGTCATAATGGTTTAATATTTTGGGGCTTGGAAGCTATTGGGAAAATCCACAGAATTTAGGGAGAAATCATAAATCCATTTTGAAAGCTGATTATTGGTCTTATGTAAAAAATAATCTTCTCTCTTGTACATCACACGGTCGGTTGACTGATCAATTTCTTGTTTTCAAGCGGTACACCCAATTCGAACCATATGTAGATCTCATACCTGATACACTGGGGAAGAGGTTGTATGCTCGTTTCCGTTTTGGATGTCTGCTATTGTTGTCCTTAACAAGCAAATGGGGATTGTCCTTAACATCTGACCAATGTCCTGTCTGTTGTAATTGTACTGAATCTGTTGAACATTTTATGTTCTTTTGTCCGGCATGCTTGTCACAACACCAACTCACTCCGCTGGCCACACGCTGGACCCTGTCTTCTCCGCAAGCTCCCACGTCACCTTCAGCCTCACTACTGAACTCCCCTGGACCGACCACAGCTGCATCCACTTCACCTTTCGGAAACCCACCTCGCACCACTGCACCCAACAGATCCCCCGCCACAGCTGGAGCAAAGTCAGCGAAGACCAGCTGACAACCGGCCTCGCTCGAAACCCGCTCGCCGAACCCACCAACCCCAACCTCACAGCCTGCAACCTCAGGCGTTGGATCGACGACTGCGCCAACACCCTCGCCCCGCTCAAGGAACCCTCTAACAGAGGCGCCGGCCAGAGAGCCAGCTGGTTCACCCCAGGTCTCCAAGCAAACCTGCCGGACTCTTGAGAAGAAATGGCTCTGCGAACTGACACTGAACAGCCATGCAGCCTTCAAGAACACCATCCACAAACACCATCACCTCATCAGATCTGCCAAAAGGACCTCCTTCAAAGACTGCCTTGACAACAACGCACACAACAGCAAGGAGCTCTTCAACATCGTGAAGAACTCTCCAACCCCAACTCCAAAACCAACGACATCCCACCGTCCCAAGACCTGTGTGACTCCCTCGACACCTTCTTCCACAAGATCACTGACATCCATGAGAGCTTTAACAACCAGACCACCCTGACAACCACCGACACCTCAGACTCTCCCCCCACCGTCGACTACGACCTCCTGCTCGCTTGGGCCAACGTGAATGTAAACGACACTATCAAAACCACGAGCACCATCCTCTCTGGCTCTCCATCAGACCCATGCCCACACCACATCTTCAACAAAGCCAGCGCCAGCATCACACCCCACCTCTGCAAAATCATCAACATCTCCTTTGAGACCGCAACCTTCCCAGAGAGCTGAAAGCACGCCGAGATCAATGCCCTACTCAAGAAACCCAAGGCGGACCCGTGAGACCGCAAGAATTTCCGACCCATCTCCCTGCTCCCTTCCCCGGCTAACGTCATCAAGAAGATCGTCAACAGACAACTGACCCACTACCTCGAAGAGAACAACATCCTGGACCCATCCCAGTCAGGTTTCCGCAGCAACCACAGTACCGAAAATGCCCTCATCGCTGCCACCGATAACATCAGGGCCCTGCTTGACAGCGGTGAAACCGCGGCCCTCATCCTCACGGACCTCTCTGCGGCGTTCAACACTGTCTGCCACCGCACCGTACGCGCATACCTCCACAATGCAGGGGTCCGGGATAAAGCTCTGGATTGGACCACCTCCTTCCTCTCCAGCAGAACCCAGAGTGTACACCTCCCCCCATTCTGATCCAAAGCCTCCAAGATCATCTGCAGTATACCCCAAGGATCATCCCTAAACCCAACACTATTCAACGTCTACATGGCCCCACTCGCCCACGTCACCCAACTGCACGACCTCAACATCATCTCCTACGCCGACGACACCCTCACCGCCAAATCCCACCTCTACGAAGGAATGAAGACCGTCAACGAATGAAGAACAGCAGACTGAAGCTGAACTTGGATAAGACGGAGGTCCTCATCCTCGGCACCAACCCCTCAGCCTGGGATTACTCCTGGTGACCGACCGCACTGGGAGCAGCTCCGACACCCACCGACCACGCAACCTGGGCGTCATCCTCGACCCAACACTATCCATAACGAAGCAAGTCAACGGCGTCTACCTCCTCCTGCTTCAACATTCTCCGCATGCTCCGCAAGATCTACAGGTGGATCCCCACAGAAACAAGAAGAACAGTCACCCAGGCCCTCGTCAGCAGCAAACTTGACTACGGAAACGCCCTTGACGCAGGAGCTCCAGTCAAACTCCTCAAACAACTGCAACGTATACAAAACGCCTCTGCAAGCCTGATCCTCGACGTACCCCGCCGCAGCCACATCGCTCCCCACCTGAGAGACCTACACTGGCTCCCCGTCAACAAAAGGATAACCTTCAAGCTCCACACACACAAGACACTCCACAACACCGGTCCAGCCTACCTAAACAGACGACTCACCTTCTACACCCTAAACCGCCAGCTCCGCTCAGCCGACCTCGCCCTCGCCTCCGTCCCTCGCATCAAAAGAGCGACCACCAGAGGCAGACCAAAGACCTGCTGACATTCAGCAGGCTTCTCAAAACCTGGCTGTTCTAGCAGTAGCAGCACCCGCCTTCCTCTCAGCACCTTGAGACCCTCACAGGTATGTAGTGCGCTCTACAAGTGTACTGATTGATTGATTGATTAATTGGTGGCCTGCCACACTAAGAACCGCACCAACAACCACTGACCACGCACGCAACCTGGGATTTATCCTGGACTCCTCACTATCTATGACCCAGCAAGTCAACGCCATCTCCTCCTCCTGTTTCAACACCCTCCGCATGTTTCGGAAGATCTACAAATAGATCCCTACTGAAACCAGAAGAACAGTCACACAAGCCTTCGTAAGCAGCAAACTGGACTACGGCAATGCCCTTTATGCAGGAACCACGGCCAAACTCCAGAAAATACTGCAACGCATCCAGAACACATCCAGAACGCCTCTACACGCCTCATCCTGGACATCCCCTGCCACTGCCACTTCACAGCCCACCTGAGAGACCTGAATTGGCTCAACAAGAGAATCACCTTCAAACTCCTCACCCACGCTCACAAGGCATTGCACAACACCGGACTAGAATACCTCAACAGACGGCTCTCCTTCTACACCCCGACAACCACGGACGGCAGATCATTCTCACACCTCGCCGACAAGACATAGAACACTCTTCCCACCCACCTGCGTCAGACCAAGGACCTCCTTACCTTCAGGAGACTTCTCAAGACTTGGCTGTTTGAGCAGTAGCAGCCCCCCCAGTGCCTTGAGACCCTCACGGGTGAGTAGTGCACTTTACAAATTCCCCCTCTTCTCAAAGCCCAGCCCTCATTCAGAGCAACCTCACATATCAAAAGGCCCCCCAACATTGCTGAACACCCCAGGGTCCCATTGCAACCAAGTGCTATAGGCACTCACCTAATTATCCGTCCCCTACATGATCGTCCTAGATCTTAACATTACTAGCCTCAATATACAAGGCCTAAATAACCCAACTAAATGTGCTGCAGTCCTTTCCCTACTAGAGAGCTCTGGGAGTGACAAATGTCTGTTGCAGGAGACCCACCTACTCCCCAAAGACACTCCCAGAATACTCTCCCGGTGGTTCCCACACCAGTGCTGGTCCTCTGGTTAGTCGAAACGGGGAGGGGGGTGGCCATCCTACTTTCCAACAAATTTAAGGGTGAGTCACTTTCAAAAATTGCTGAAATCAGGGGTAGAATGCTGGCCCATCGGTTTCATGTCGGATCCTTCCATTTCACCCTTCCCAGCATATATGCCCCCCAAGAGCACCAGGAACACTTAATCATGGAAGCTGTGGGACTGTTCTTACACACGAGACACAAACATACTCAGTGGGGGGGTGGAACTTAGTGATGGATAACAACCTGGACAGGTCAGGACAGCGATTTGACCCATCTAGTGCCTTCATGGCCCCAGGACTACAACAGCTGGCGGATTGTGGACTTACAGACATATGGCAAGAGGCCCACCCGCATACACGGTCAGCAGCCCGGAAAACATATGCACATATAGATTATTTCTAGCTTCTCCTGCCTTCTGCACACTAGTTTGAGACACTTCTATCACCCAATAACAATATCTGATCACACACCGTTAACTCTAGAGACATACATAGAACACACCCACTACAAACCTTCTCATTGGCGACTATGAGACAGTTTACTATAAACTATGTCCTCTGTCAATTATCTTAGTTGTACACTTCTAGAATACCAATCCAAAACGACAATGGGTATACCTCGCCCTCAACCCTCCAGGAGGCATTGAAGTCAGTTGTCAGGGGGAACGTGATTGCGCTCTCAGCAACTGAGATTAAACTTCGAAGAGAGAAAAGACTGCAGTTGAAGCAAACAGTTCTAGAAATAAAGGCTATCCGTGAATGCATGGGTGCCCCTAGAGTGAGGAGGTAGTTGGAGAAAGCGCATGCTCAGCTTAAACGTCTGGATCTAGACAGGGCTGAATACGCCATGGCTAGATTATTTACCTTGGGAGCAACCGCTGTGGCTGTATGCTGGCACACATATTATGTGCCCACTCCAAAGCCTCCTCGAATCAGGTGAACAAATCCCCCCAATGGAGGAAGTTACTTCTGCTCACACCATTGCTGCTGCCTTCCATGATTATTATGGTACCCTATATGACGCACCTCTTGAGGACTTCCCTGACTACTTAGACCACCTAGCTGGTTGTACTCTCACTTTCTTCCCAACTGCAGATGCTGAGACCCTTGAGAAACCAATACTCTTAGAGGAGGTTATTCCAGCCATCTCGTGGCTGAAGTTAGGGAAATCTCCGGGTCTGGATGGTTTTACCCAAGTTGCTACAAAATGTTCTGCCCAGAAATAGCCTTGTTGTTAACAAAGCTGTATAACTCATTCGCCGACACAGGCTCACTTACCAAATCCATTCTCGAAGCCACCATTACAGTTATCCCGAAACCAGGCAAGGTTCCTACTACCTGCAGTTCTTACAGGCTCATATCGCTACTTAGTGTAGATGCTAAATTATTTACTAGTATATTAGCCCACTGCCTCAACCCCTACATGCCAGGCCTGGTTGACCCTGATCAAGTGGGGTTCATTCCTGCACGTCAGTGCAGAGACAATACGAAGCGCCTCCTATACCTTGACAAGATACACAGATCTGGGAGAGAGTCCCTCCTTCTGTCAATAGACGCCAAAGAGGCCATTGACAGAGTCCACTGGCCTTAACTTTTTGCCACCCTTATACACGGAGGCTTTGGTAATAAATCCTCATGATGGGTTCAGAACACCTATAGCATGCCATGTGTTTCGGTTCAAGTGAACAGGGTCCCCTCATCTCCTTTTTCTATACATCGTGGTACCAGACAAGGGTGCCCATTACTCCCCCTTCTTTTCGCTCTATATGTTGAGCCTTTAGCGCAGAAAATCTGTGAAAACCCAGCCATTTTTGGTATTAAATTTGGCAGGGATCAACATCTCATCAGTCTATATGCCAATGATGTAAACATACTGATTACCAACCCAATGACTTCACTCCCAGCCTTGGTCTCTGACCTCCGCACCTTTGGGTCATACTCTGGCCCCAAGGTAAACATGCGGGAATCCCAAATATTGAAGATTTCTGTTTACTCCTTCTCATGAGACCAGTTTACACTCCCACTTCCCCTTTGATTGAGCACAAGATCATATTACATACCTAGGGATTAGGATAGCTCGCTCCATCTCTCACACCATCATCTTGAACTATTCAGCTGCAACTTCGCACACAAAGGTACTATTGGACAAATAGCACCAGGTTGCATTTTTCCTGGTTCGGTCATATAGCGGCTCTTAAAATGTCGATTCTCCCCCCATCCTTGACCTTTTCCAAGCTCTCCCACTCACTTCTCTGGCAAAAACTATCCAAATCCTCCAATCAGCCTTTTCTAAGTTCATTTGGGAAAACAAATCACTTTGGCTTGTGAAGAAACTCTTCCATTGCCCGATCTGAGAAGGGGGACTTGCAGTACCAAACTTACTACACTACTTTCAAGCCTCCCAGTTTTGCTTCTTAGTAAAGTGGAGTCGCCTACTTTCGGAAAAGCACTGGTGCTTCGTGGATCATGCCATTGCAGGCTCCACATCTGGATGGAGCCCTGGCTCCCCCGTAAACACAAAGCCCAGGGACTCCACTGTTCCCCAGTCACGAATTCTGTCTTCCAGGTTTAGGATGCTTTAGCAACTAAAAACAAGCTGACCACGTTCCTCTCCCCTATGTCCCCGATCGTCAATAACCCCGCTTTTCCCCTGGAATGCGGTCCAAGCAGTTTGTGACATGGTGGGAGGGAGGGTGCAAGAGAATAGGTTCTCTCTTTGACATACAAGGTATCTTCCAGTTTGACCACCTCAAAGCTGACTATCGGCTAATGGAGTCTGACCGACTCCAATACATGCAGATACACCATTGGGTCACACAACCGGGAATCCTTCCACATGCACAGTGGCCTCTCACCACCTTTGTGAAATGGGTGTTCTTGAAAAAAGACAACCAATTACTAATTTCTAAGATTAACACACTGCTATCCACCTCAGAGCCACCCTCTAGGTCGGCAGGCCAACTTCGGTGGGAACTGGAACTAGGTAGAGCATTAACTGACAAAGAATGGGAGGAGATACTTTACAGGGCACACCACTCGGCACATTCCATTGCAAGCATTGAAACAGCCTACAAAATCACCTCACGCTGGTATTTTAAACCTGTAATGGCTTCAAACTTGGAACTCGAGCATTTATAAAGAATGCCGGCTCTTTAATCCACTTGCTTTGGCACTGACCAAAGCTAGAGCGTTTCTGGGACCATTTTTGAAAGATAGACCATGCTTGGAAAACAAAGATCCCTCAATTTCCAGTGTATACCATCTTTGGCTTAACCAATTCTCTAACTTTCTCGCTCCGCTCTCCCAGATGACAACAGATGGCCCTTGCTCTAGGAGCGGCACATCAGGTAATTCTTGCAAAGTGGGGCACAGACAAAATTGTAGACCACACAGCGAGGCTTCGCAAACTATGGTACCTGTTGGGGATGGAGAAACTATCTATGGTGGCTGACCAAAATGGGGAAGAATATGTGGACACTTGGGCCCCATGTAAAACCATACTATCCTCTGAATTTCATGAACCTACCTGCCCTACTTATCTGAAAGTTCTGCATCTGCTCCCCCAGACTGCATCTCCTCCGATTTGACATTATTGGTCAGACACCGTGCCATATAGGTTTGAGGGTCGGTGCATTGATGACTCTGAACGCTCACTGTGTTTTCCAAGGATTTACCATAGAAGAGTAGGAGGAGGAGGGAATGGGATTGTTATTGTTACTGTTTTTGTATTGTTTCTTAACCTCTGCATCACTGCAGCCCCTGGTTTGTAGGAAAAAAGCTTTTTTCCTATTATTGGTGCGACTCCACGCTGTCGGGCCCCAGGGTTGTAGGCACATAGCTGTGTTATTTTATGATTGCTCACAGGGGTTCCATTGCAAATAATCATAATAAAAATAATTAATCCATAAAGTCAATAGGAAGCAGTGGGAAAATACATAGTGTTATATTTTGTATAATAAGTTATGGTTTTACTAGTTAACAAACATTTTAGAATTTTTTGAAAAATATTTGAATAAATATTTTAAATAATAAACTTGTTGTGGTTATTTATCTATTACATTAAACTTAACAAAAATATTTTAATGTTTGTAGATTTTAGTTTTAATGTTAAAAATATTTCACACATATTTACAAATTCATTTCACTCGTTTTATAATTAACTTTGACTTTAAATAAATAGTTAACTAATTTAAAAATATTAATACTAAGGTATTAAAATATACCTATATCCCGTCATTAAAGGTTGTATTACCACCTTAAAAAAAAAAACGTAATATTATGATTAAATATATATTATGTTGTTTGAAAATCAATACTCAAGTATTAAAATTATTATTATATATATGTATCAATATACTTTCCCATCTAATCCCTTGCATCACGCCCCTAAAGGTTTGTGTCACTGCCCTAAAACAAACAATATCATGTTTAAATATCATATATTATGGTGTTTACATACTAATACTTAGGTATTGGGATTAATACCTTAGTATTAATGCACTTCTCCACCCACTACTCCTATATCCTTGCATTCTGTCCATTCAGGTTTGTATTACAGTTTTCAAAATATTCTAAGTACATAACATTATTGTTAACTATAATTCATTTTTTAAACGTTTATAAATGAATACACAGGTATTAGAATTAACACCTGTTAATTTATCCGTTTCCCCACCCAATACTCCCACACACATTTTACCCCACCTCTTAAGGTTTGTGTTACAATTGTAAAAATATTTTATAGGAATAATAGTATAATTAAATATCATATATTATAATGTTTATACATTAATTTTCAAGAATTAAACCAAATTAATACCTGAGTATTAACAGACACCCCGACCCAATACCCCTGTACATCTTGCATTAATTCTATAAATGTTTATGTTACAGTTTAAAAAAATATTTTATATAAATTATATTATGATTGAATAACATTCATTTTTAATCTTTAATAATTAATACTCAAATATAAGAATGAATACCTGACTATTAATAAGCTTCCTTTCCCAATACCGCTATATCCCTTGCATCCTATTCCTAAAGGTTTGTGTTACAGTTTAAAAATATTTTATATAGATAAGAGTATTACTAATAATCATATATAATAATATTTAAACATTTGTACCCAGGTATTAAAACAAATACCCAAGTATTAATGCTCTTCCTCACCCAATACCCCTATATCCTTTGCATCCCTTCCTAAAATGTTTAAAATTATATTTTGAATATTCAATAAATTAATATGCTATATAACTTACCTATACTCTAACCTACCTACTTATCCAATAATGCGTGGTATGGGTAATAAAAATGCCATATATTTTCATATATAATTACTTATATACTTACTCAATAATGCGCAGTAAAGGCATGTGTGGTAATTGTATATAGCTATGATTGGTGGTAAAGGCATGCATGGTAATGAAGTCAGTGGTAAAGGTATATCCATGGTAATGACATAGGTGGTCAAGACTTATTCATGGTAATGACTTTGTGGTAAATGTGTTGTAAAGACAGAGCTGTAATGATGTTTCCCTCATCAACATTGTTGTTTGAGCATCAAGACAACCCTGGGCACTGATGGGATATTTGTTTTACCAGTGTGGGGCTTCCCAGGGGAGCAGTATCTGGCTGTGGCACCAACTTCATGTCAGCATACATGAAGTCTATGTGGGATGAGTGTGGGGTAACATAAAAGTTCTCCACATTGCCAAACCAATGGGTGTTTTGAGAGATTCAAAAAAAGACCCATAAAGCATGATCTTGGGCCTGTCAGATCCCTTGAGGATGAAGTGGGATGTTCTCTTCCCATGCCTGTTGGTTCCTTCCAAGGAGTTACCACAGAAGGGGGTTGGATTCAGCTTGTTTGAGCTGCATTATGGGCGAGTGAGAGTGCCTTTTAGGTTAGTGAAAGGGAGTTGTGAGTAATGTCCAAAAAAAGCCCCTCAGGACGTGGTCAGCTACATGTTGGCCCTACACACCTTGATGAAGTGCATTTGGACAATCTAAAACCCTAGTCAAGAGGTTATGAAACAGTAGTATGACCAGAAGGCCACTCTGGTTGAGTTTCAGCCTGGCCAGAAAGTGTAGGTGATTAAGGTTGTAGAGCCATGGGGTCTACTAGACAGATGGTCTGGTACCTACATGGTGAAGGAGCACAACTGGGATGTCACATAAAGGGTGGACGTCTATACTCCTAGGAACTCTTTCTGGGTCCTGCATGTCAACCGCCTCAAGCCCCACTTTGAGAGGTCCGAGATTGTCATGCTCCTGGTCAGGGGTGTGGGATGGAGGAGACAAATCTCTTCATTACCTCCTTTTTTCCTTTGAGCAGGATGGGTTGATGGATGGTGTCACCCACTCCTCTTCCCTGATCCTAGAGCAAGAGAGGGACTGTCGCCAAGTGTTGGGACAGTTTGCCTCTCTCTTCTCCCTAACACCAGGGCTCAGTTCATAGTGTACCCATGATACTGACACTGGGCTCAGTATGCCTGAGAAGAGTAACATCCACAGGCTATCTGGCAAGGTGAGAGCCAACATTAAGGCCACTTCCAGTTTAGATTGATGCCTTTTTAGGTTGAAGAACATCCCTGCAATCTTCTAGAAGTTGGTCAACCAGGACATGACTTTGTTGGAGAACTTCAGTGCTGCCCACCTAGATTAGATTGTCGTCTTCAGTTCCATCTGGGAGGACCACCTGTGCCACCCCAGAGAAGTGCATCTGGTGCTGCTGAGAGCATGCCTTACTATCAAGACCAGTAAGTGCCATATAGGTCAGGGGTAAGTGGTCTACTGAGTCATCAAGTTGGAAGAGGCAAGGTACAGCCCCTCCAGGCCAATATCCAGACCATTCTGGTTTGGGAACCCCTCCACCCAAGAACCAGACAGTGGTGAGGGCCTTCCTGGGCCTCACGTATACTACAGGAGCTTTGTCAAGAGATATGGCAACATTGCTGCTCCTTTGACAGAGCTGACTTTGAAGTAGCTGCCCAAACAGGTGAGCTAGAAAGAGGTGTGGGAGACTGATTTTGATACCTTGAAGAATGCTATGTGCACAGCATCTTTGCTCAAGACCCCCTGATTTCTCTCAGGAATTCACCATGCAGATAGATGCCTAGAGCATGGCATAGAGGCCATGCTCTCACAGATAAACGAAGAGGGCTTAGATCCACCAGTACCCTTCCTAGGTAACAGAGGGGAATGGACTTTATGTTGGAGCATTGCCCAGGGTCAGACCACACCAATACTGATGGTCTTTTCAGATTCTTCCACTTTAGTGAAGAGAACTCCCAAGAGGTTGAGTAGCTCTCCCCACCTTCAGCCGGGAGGGGACACATGTTAGACCTGACAACTTTGGGTGGTCTTCTCAACTTTTTGCCTACCTCCTCCACTTTTCTGACCTAATTTGTGCTGGCTTTAGTAGTCTGCGCTGCTTACTCCTGTTAACCAGTGCTAAAGTGCCTGTGCCCTCTCCTCTAAACTTGCTAACATTAGCTTATCCCCAGCTGGCATATTTAATTCACTTATAAATCCCTAGTAAAGTGCCCTACATGTGCCCAGGGCCTCTAAATTAAATGCTACTTGTGGGCCTCTCCGGGTTATTCTGCCTTAGCGAAAAGAACTCCCATGAGGGTGGGTAGTGCTTGTTGCTTTCAGCTGGGGGATACATTTTGGACCTGCTGCCGTTGGTGTGGTTTTCCCCCACCTTTTCGGCTTCCATTCTCCTGAATTTGCTGAACTTCTTTTTTGTTGGCTTTAGGACTCTGTGAACTTTACCACTGCTAAGCAGTGCTAAAGTACTTGTGCTCTCTCCTTTAAACATGATAAAATTGGCTTATAGTCAATTTGAACATTTAATGTACTTTTAGGTTCCTAGTAACATAGTACTACATGTACCCAGGCCCTGTAAATTGAATGCTATTAGAGCCTGCAGCACACATTGTGCAACCCACTTAAGTAAGCCTTTAAAAGTGTCCTAGACCTGCCATGGCAGCCTGAATGCAGTTTTAAACTGCTGTCTTGCTAAGCTCAAACCTTCCTTTTTAATAGGTATGTGTCACCCCTAAAGTAGGGCCCAAACAGTCAGGACGAAGGGTGCACTGCATTGGGCATGTACTTCTAAGTTTTGTATGTACTGATAGTGAAAAACTCTTCAATATGTTTTTTACTATGAGGCCTATATCTCCCATTCAATAACACTGGCTCAACTTAGATTTAATAGGTGACAGCCTTCAATCAGGAGCAGGTGGGAATGCCAGTTTTGATGTCCAAAGAATTGCGATTTAATGCCATTTTTAATGGTGAAGTCAGATTTTAACTCACAGTTCTGACAAGGCCACTTTCAGAAAGTTGGCATTTCTTATCCCAGTCATTTGCTACCTGCAGCCTGTATTGTATGCTGGGTGAAATGACTAGGAGTAGCTGGCAGTTGGTCTTTGTCTATTGCTTCCAGGAAGTAAGACAAAGGTATATAGGCATTTGCAAGATTGGCAATCTCTGACTTGATGAGGGGAAGGAGCTGTCATCTATCACACTTGCAGATATTGTGTTGTGTTTTCACTTAATTACTGTTTGAAGTCCTGCATAAATGCTCTACACATTGCCTCCAAGTTGAGCCTGACTGCTTTTGTGGCAGGATACCTAAGGGATAAGCCCGGGTTAATTTGAGCTTTGGCACATTTCACCCTGACAGGAATTGTAGTTGCTGCTTAAGTAGTGTGTTGGGGTGTGGGTGTAAGTGTCTGTGTGCGTGCATGTGGTGTGTGGAATGCGTGTGTGTATGAATGGGTGTGAGTGCATGTATGTTGTGTGGTGTGAATGTATGTATGCATGGGTGGGTGAATGTGTGTATGAGTGTGTGTATGCGTGTGTATGTTGGTACGTGAATGTGTGTGTATTTCGTGGGGGGATGGTGGAGGAAGACTCTGGGGAGGGGGAGTGGGGGAGGGGAGACCCCTATCAGTGTCAGGGAAGGAATTCCCTGGCACTGATAGTGCCTACCGCCATGGTTTTCATGGCAGTATGGAAGCCACGAAAACCATGGTGGCAGGCGGGGTCATCATCCCGCGGGTGGGACAGTGACGGCCGCCTAGCTGGAGACAGAAGTCTCCAGCCCATCGGCTGTTACCGTCCTGGCGGATGGAGTGGTACATTGGCGGTTTGGCTTGAGCCAAACCGCCAATGTCATATTTTGGGGAAAGGTACAGCCAGCCTGTTGGCAGTACCTTTCTCCAAAATACCACCGTCCACCAGGGTCATAATGAGGGCCTTAGTGTCTTGTGCAGAACTTCCTTGCTGATTTTACGTTATGCCTTTACACATTTGCGGTCCTTATAAATGTGTATTTTTCCATTTTAGTATTGATCGGGAAGTCCGATTTAATTTTTTTTTTTTTTTTTTTTACTATCTAGCACCACCAATAAAGTAACAATATAGGGAAAACGTAAAAAAACATGAACGCCCCATACAGTTATCTTCCTTTTTGATAAATGGTTAAAGGTATATCTTACTATTTGTTCAGTGCATGGCTCATTGGGCAACAGCTAAATCGTATGTGATGCTGGTTATGTTTCTTTTAAAAATTGTCCCTGTAACTGTTTTCAATGAACAGTTAAACTTTCTCACTTGGGTATGGATTATAAACTAACTTGACTTGGTTAAAAAAAAATTAACAATAGAAAAATCACACATTTCAAGGCTGAGCATAGCAGTGTGCAAGCACTACTTTTCGACATGTTGGCATGTATCTGGGCTTTTAACCACACCCACCGCACGCTCACCACTATCACTCATTCATGGGCGTGCCTTTCAAAAATCCTTTGTTTTTGTTGGTATCTGCTTTACATTTGTCCCTCCTTAGGGCGGTTTTGTTACTGTCTTGGCCATTAACCCTGTTACATGGATAATTGCACTTTTGCCGATAACTTTGAATGGGAGAGAACTTCTTTTTCCTTTTGTCTCTCTCCGCGCTCACAGCAGCGCTTGGAACTGGGTCAGTTATGTCAACTGTTTTAGTTTTTCTTTTCAGTTTGTGAGGCAAGAAAAGTCCAGTTAGGAATTTACAATGCTAATAGCTCTAACTTGAGCAAACGTGAGACCCATTGTATTGCAAATGCTTGTTTTACTTTTTTTCCTGCTCCTGTCCAGGGAAGCTTTCCTACTCATTTGCAGAGCATTCTTGCTTTGGGCTAAGCTGTAAACAAGGCTATAAATCAGGCTATCTTAGTCACATTTGGTCTTTTTGTGCTCTCTGCACCCTCTCTCAGCTGCCTGGTTCCCGCCTTTTCTTGGCTTGGATTTTCTTTACTAATGGTGCCTGCATGTGGGGTTCTGAGAGCAAGGTCAGAGAATTGCTTGTAATTGCTTATAGCCCAGGCATCCAGCTCTACCAGGGCTCCACAATCCTTAGAGACAATGCCCATTTCTGCTCCATACTGAGATCCCACTTGCAGCTCCATCAGTGCACCTCAGTTCACACACTCCAAGCTCTCAGATGTGCCAGTGCAGGACCCCACATGCACTGTCTACCAGAGCACTTCAGTTATTCCAGTCAGTACACTCTGCTGCTCCAGTACTCGGACCTCGGGCGCAGCTCCATCAGTGTACCTCAGTTCACACACTCCAAGCCCTCAGCTGTGCCAGTGCCAGGAACCCCACACACGCTGTCTGCGTGAACACCTCAGTTCTTGCACTCAGTACACTCTGCTGCTCAAGTACTGGGACCCCGGCGCAGCTCGATCAGTGCACCTCAGTTCACACAATCCAAGCCTCAGCTGTGCCAGTGCAGGAACCCTGAAGAGCTGTCTGTCAGAGTACCTCAGTTCTTCCTGTCAGTACACTCTGCTGCTCCAGTACTGGGACATCTTGCGTAGCTCCATCAGTGCACCACAGTTCACACACTCCAAGCCCTCAGCTGTGCCAGTGCCAGGAACCCCACATGCGCAGTCTTCCAGAGCACCTCAGTTCTTCCAGTCAGTACAACCTGCTGCTCCAGTACTGGGACCTCGGGCGCAGCTCCATCAGTGCACCTCAATTCACACACTCCAAAACCCTCAGCCGTGCCATTGCCAGGAACCCCACACACACTGTCTGCCAGAGTACCTCAGTTCTTCCAGTCACTACACTCTGCTATTTCAGTACTAGGATCTCAGGCAAAGTTCCATCAGTGCACCTCAGTTCACACACTTCAAGCCCTCTGCCATGCCAGTGCCAGGAACTGCATGCGCTGTCTGCCAGAGCACCTCAGTCATTCCAGTCAGTACACTCTGCTGCTCCAGTACTGGGACCTCGGGGGCAGCTCCATCAGTACACCCAAAGAGGCCACTTCCTTTCCTGTACTGGGACCCCGCTCACATACAGTTCCATAACAGCAGCTCTATTCTAATATTCAGTCCCACTGTAAAGCCACTCCTGGACCCAAAAAGAGCAAAACATAACTCAGCCAGTGCACCTCCAGTCTAACATTCAGCACCACTGTTGATGGGAACCACCACAGCTCCACCAGAATCCATCAATTCTAACATTTAGTGGACATTTCTTCTCATGACTCCTCGCTTCTGTGCTTCAGAGGCACTGCCAATCCCATGCTGGGCCCCACTCGCAGCTTCAACGGGGCACATCCAGGCTAACACTTGGCAACACTGGCATGCCAGTACTAGATTTCACATATAGCTCCATTAACCCATATGGTGCCTGGGACGAGCTGGTCTCGCCCTTGGCCACGGTTCCTGTGTGCCGCGGATGAGATCAGCTCATCCTGCACCAGGCCCACGGGGGAGCGCTAGCGCTCCCCCGTGGCCTCCCACCCACACCCCCCATCAGGGATGGAAGGGGAATTGCTTCCCCTTCCTACCCCGACCCCCACAATTCCCCCCCACTGACGTCTGATGATGTCAGCAAGCGATTGGGTGCTGACCTCATCAGAGGTCACCCCCAATGCGCTGGAAGCATGCTTCCTGCGTGATGCGGAAGAGAAATACTGAGCATTTCTCTTCCGCTCGGGAGGAGGGGCAGGCAGAGACATCAAAAGAAAGAAAGGCTTTTCCTTTCTTTCAATGTCATTCTGAGCATTACTGCGATCGGGCAGCAGAAATGCCCACTAGACACCCAGGTGTTTTTTTTTAAAGTTCCATTTGAAGGGGAGCAACCCCTTAGGCAAGGGTCGCTGCCCAGGGGGGCAATAATTTTATTAGGCCTTTTCTGCCCCCTCCTTGGGGCAAATCAGCCTATATTGATTAGGCCGACATGCCCCCGGGGGGGGGGAGAAGCCACCAGACACCAGGGATTTTTTTTTAAATGAAACTGGCATAAGGAGAGCGACCCCTTTGGCAAGGGTCGCTCCCCAGGGAGCAATTTTTTTATTAGGCCTATTCAGCCCCCCGGGGGCAGATTTGCTATATTGAGTAGGCAGATCTGCCCCCATGGGGGGCAAAGCCTACTAGACACCAGTTATTTTATTTTATTTCAATGAAATTGGCATAAGAGGAGCGAGCCCTTAGGCAAGGGTTGCTCCCCGAGGGGAAATTATTTTATTCAGCCTATATTGATTAGGCTGATCTGCCCCCCGGGAGGGGCAGAAGCCACTAGACACCAGGGATTTTTTAAAATGAAATTGGCGTAAGGAAAGCGACCCCTTTAGCAAGGGACGCTCCCTAGGGGGCAATTTTTTATTAGGCCTTTTCCGTCACCCCCGGGGGAAGATCAGCCTATACTGATTAGGCCGATGGGGGCAGAAGCCACTACTGTAGACACCAGGGATTTTTTTTAAATTTGTTTACATTGACAAGGGGAACGACCCCTTAGGCAAGGGTTGCTCCCCGGGGGGACAAATAATTTTTAGGCCTTTTCTGCCCCCCTTTGGGCTATATTGGACTATTTTTATTGGGAGGCAAAAACTACTAGACACCAGGGATTTTTTATTTGCACTAATTTCACACAAGGGGAGTGACCCATTAGGCAAGGGTCGCTCCCCTGGGGGGCAACTTTATTTTAAGCCATTTCTGCCCCCCTTAGGGGCAGATCGGCCTATTTTTGTAAGGCTCATCCCAGGGTGGCAGAAACCCCACCAGACACCAGGGAAGATTTTTTTTCAAAAAAGAGGGAGGGGGTATGGCCATACCCCCACCCCAAATAAATGGGGACAAAGTTGTTCTGCCCACCGGTGGGCAGATGGGGCAATTACCCCTGATCTACTCCCTGGGGTTTGGGGGGCAGAAAGACTACTAGATGCCAGGGAATTAAAAAAAAATATATAGTGGGCTGGTGGCTACCAACCAGTATGGGCATGGTTATGCCTCCACCCCAACTGAAGGGGGTAACAGACTTTCAGCTCTCCCCTGCACACTAAAACATGTTATCCCACGGCAAGCAAGAGGACATTTGAATATGTTGGGTTTTGGTTCTACATTTGGGCCATGAGAGCTTGGCTAACTCTCAAAATCGTCCCACTTGGAATGGTGAGGGCTGCACTTTTTTAACTTTGAGACGCTGCCATGTAGAAAAATCCACAAGACCTAGACACATCTGAAAACTAAACATCTGGGTGAGTCCAAGGTGGTGTGCTTCACATGCACCCTGCACCATTTTCTTACCCACAATGCCCTGCAAACCTCCAATTTTGCTGGAAATCACACACTTTTCCCACATTTTTGTGATGGAACCTTCCGGAATCTGCAGGAATCCACAAAATTCCTTCCACCCTGCATTGTCGCTTCTATACCGATAAATATTCTGCCCCGCTTGTCAGCCTAAAATATTTTTTTTCCAACTTCCCCCGCAATTTCGACATGTTTTTGGCTCTTCCCTGTCACAGGCACTTGGCCCACCTACACAAGTGAGGTATCATTTTTATCAGGAGACAGAAGGGAACGTTGGGTGGTAGGAAATTTGTCCCAGTGCGGTGATCCCACACAGAAATGTGGGAAAAATTAGATTTCTTTTTGGTAATTTAACCTTTTCTGAGGATTCTGGGTAAGAAAACACTGGGGGATCCACACAAGTCACACCTCCCTGGACTCCCTTTTGTGTCTAGTTTTCAGAACTGTTTGGGTTTGGTGGGTTTCCCTATATGGCTGCTGAGCCCAGGACCAAAAACGCAGGTGCCCCCCCCCCCACCAAAACAGATAGTTTGTATTTGATAATTTTGATGTGTCCAGATAGTGTTTTGGGGCATTTCCTTTTGCGGGCACTAGGCCTACCCACACAAATGAGGTACCATTTTTATCAGGAGACTTGGGGGGAACACTGGGTGGAAGGAAATTGTGGCTGTTCTCAGATTCCAGAACTTTCTGTCACTGAAATGTGAGGAAAAAGTGTTTTTTGGCCACATTTGAGGTTTGCAAAGGATTCTGGTTTATAGAACCTTGTGAGAGCCCCACAAGTCATCCCATCTTTGATTCCCTCAGGTGTCTAGTTTTAAAAAATGCACAGGTTTGGTAGGTTTTCCTAGGTGCCTGCTGATCTAGAGATCAAAATCCGCAGCCAGTCACTTTCTAAAAAACACGTCAGTTTTCAATGTAAAAATGTGATGTGTCCATGTTGCATTTCCTTTCCCGGGCATTAGGCCTACCCACCCAAGTGAGGTACCATTTTTATCAGGAGACTAGGGGAAACACAAAATAGCAAAATAAGTGTTACTGCCCTTTGTCTTTCTCTACATTTTTCCCTTCCAAATGTCAGTGTGTAAAAAATACGTCTATTTGAGAAATGCCCTGTAATTCACATGCTAGTATGGACACCCGGAATTCAGAGATGTGCAAATAACCACTGCTTCTCAACACCTTATCTTGTGCCCATTTTGGAAATAGGGTGGTTTCCTTGATACCTATTTTTCACTCTTTATATTTCAGCAAATGAACTGCTGCATAACCGGTATACAATGAAAACCCATTGCAATGTGCAGCTCATTTATTGGCTCTGGGTACCTAGGGGGTCTTGATGAACCTATAAGCCCCATATGTCCCCGCAACCAGAAGAGTCCAGCAGGCGTAACGGTATATTGCTTTCAAAAATCTGACATCGCAGGAAAAAGTTACAGAGTAAAACATGGAGAAAAATGGCTGTTTTTTTCACCTCAATTAAATATTTTTTTATTTCAGCTGGTATTTTCTGTAGGGAAACCTTGTAGGATCTACACAAATGACCTCTTGCTGAATTCAGAATTATGTCTACTTTTCAGAAATGTTTTGTTGTCCGGAATCCAGCATTGTTTTTACACCCATGTCTGTCAAATTGGAAGAAGGCTAAAAGCACAAAATACAGTAAAAATGGGGAATATCCCAGTAAAATGGCAAAATTGGCTGAAAAATGTGGTTTTCTGATTCAAATCTGCCTGTTCCTGAAAGCTGGGAAGATGGTGGTTTTAGCACCAGAACGCTTTGTTGATGCCATTTCCAGGGAAAAACCACAAGCCTTCTTCTGCAGCCATTTTTCCAATTTTGTTTTTAAAAACGAAATTTTAACTGTATTTTGGCTAATTTCTTGGTCTCCTTCAGGGGAACCCACAAACTATGAGTACCTCAAGAATTTCCAGGATGTTGGGAAAAAAGGACGCAAATTTGGCGTGGGTAGCTTATGTGGATAAAAAGTTGTAAGGGCCTAAGTGCAAACTGCTCCACATAGGAAAAAAAGGCCTGGCACCTGAGGGGGAAAAGGCCTGGCAGCGAAGGGGTTAACACACCTTACTTCTGACATTATGTGCCTGTTACTATTCCAGTACTGCAGCCCACATACAACTCTGTCAGTGCACCTCAAACCTAACCTGCAGCGCTTCATTATTCCAATACCAGTAATTACAGAACACTTTGTTTCTCATTCCTCACCTGCTTTTTTTCTATTATTCCGGCACTGGCCCAGGACACCTCTCTGTCTATACCCCCAATCCTGATCTGAAGCACCCCCAATATTGCTGTATTGGGGTTCACATACAACTCTGCTAATGTACCTTTTGCTCATCTGCAGTTCCCCCTGCTGTTCCAAACTCTGACTTCTGTGTGAGGACGGGGGAGCCAATTCAATCTATTCTTAGGTGCCATCTTTATTTGGGAGGGTCTGTTTCACCTATCTCAATCCGTTCTTTCCTTTACTCTGTTTACTCTCAGTTTTTTCTTTCTCCCCCACCTTTCTCTTTCCAGCTCTTGAAATTCACATTTGCTCTTTCATTCAACTGTTTTTTCCACTCTTCTCCCTTTTTTTATTTCCCTCTTTCTCTTGCTACCTCCTCTGTCAAACTCGCAAAAACTTTGAGTTATTTTTCTCCTTGTTTCGTTCCTCTCCTTTTTCTTTATCAGGCGTTCATTTTTTCACTATTTTTATTCTCTTCCCTTCATTCTTTCTTTGACTTTTTTATTTGCTATTTCCTTTGACTCTGTATGCATCATTTTACTTTTTGGTAGATCTTTATTCCTTTCTTTCTCTTATCTTTAGCTGTCAATTCACGTTTTACTAAAAATCCCTCTTTTTCCAATCTGCATGTGGAAGGCACAAGTTAATTGTCAGCACCTGAGGTGTCAAAGTGGTTTTCCTATTCTATGTCTTTGGGAAATGTGTCAGTACATACACACCCTGCTTCTTTCGCTGCTTGTTTCTCTCACCATATCTCTTTTTTCTCTAATGTTTATTTTTCTCTTTCTTTTCACACTTTTCATTATTTTTCCTCTTTATCTTTTGTTCGCTATCTTCCTTCCCTTTTTTCTTTGTCTCACACGTTTGCTCTATTTCTTCTCTTAGCTGTGTTCTCATTTTCTCGTTCTTTCTTTACCTTCTTTTTTATTTCTTTGCAACCCCCTCTCTTTCTTCTTTTTTTCTGCTGTATTCCTTTCACTTCTCTTTTTCTGCCCCTCCACTTTCTCTCCTGAGGCCTAATTATCAGTGGGGCAACAGATGCAGTGGAACCGGGGCCCCAGAGCTCCACAGACCTCACTCAACTCTGCTGTATTTTCCTACCGAAATTCCAGTCAACCATTTTCCTTTCTTCTTCCATGGCCCATTACACCGTTATTATGCCACTTGTCCTCTCCATCTTTACTCTGGACTCACTTTTTCCTTTCACCTTCCAATCCATCCCAAATTATATATTTTTTATGGTGTTTTGAGCATTACACTCTAATACCAAACGTTTATTTCTGATAAAGGTTTGTATGATAATTGTATATGTTTTAAGATAGAGGAAGAAGGTAAATGGAAGTGCTTTAGTTAAATGCTGGGCCACCGGAGTTATATGGCAAGAAAAGACGAAATTATAAGGCTGGGTTGACCAATTTATGTGGCAAGAAAAGTTCTGTTATGAATTTACAATGCCAATAGCTCTATCTCAAGAAAATGCAAGACCTATTGCATTGCAAATGCTTGTTATTGCAAGCAATTATGGGCATTACAAAACTGCATCAAATAAATCAATAGTAAAGAAAATATACATTTTCATGAAAACACAGACAAAAAAAATCTTTCATGTTGACTTTAACATTTGCTGCAAGTTTCACCTGTAAGTAGACTTATCCCACCACATACGATACCCAACTTATTATTGTTCACTAAGCACCTCTTTACAAAGCCTGGATACGTTTGACCTTACCAGACTGATCAGCATGTCTTTACTTTACAGAAATCTGTAATGCATTCAGGTTGGAATTTGGGCACGCTCTGAGCATTTGATTACCAAACAGAAGCATGGGAGAAGAAACATCCTGTAAACCGGTATTCTCCACAACTGCTTGTTGCACCAACTGCTTGTTGGGCCAAACTCATTCAAATACGGAGTGAACACATCTGGGCCAGATACTCAACCCTGGTTCACAGGGAAATGTTCTGCATATTCTTTTTTCTTGACTGCCACCTGTCACAAAAATTGATACACCTGACCACAATTATTAATTTTATTTTTGTTTTGAATACAATAAGACCAATCCTTTGGTTTTCAGGCCCTTTTTTCATTTTTTCCTGCAGCTGCATCTTCTGAAAAATCTAAAAAGTTGTGAAAAACATGACTGATTCACATCATCCTTACTCTCTTCGTCTTGGCAGTTTTGGACTGGGTCTGCTGGAACCGGGGCCTGAAATTAGACGTAAAATGTTATTAATATAGAGAAACATGCACTAGTGTATTTCAGTAATACAGTGGTTTTCTCTGGATTTACTTTCAGGTCATGGTAACTTCTTCATTTGAGCAACCGTAAATCAATCAACTACAACCTTAACTAATGAGCGAGTCTCTTTTTTAGCATAATTCATGTTTATTCTAGCACAATGATTTTCATCCACTCAATAATAATATTCAGTCAAAAAGTTTGTATATTCAAATTTAGTAGGTATCAGAAAAATGTACCTAAAATATATTTCAACACCAGAATATCTGTTTATTAGCTAGCTAATCTGCAACCCCTAACAATATTTCGGTGTTCTGTGCCACTTCAGCCCTCATCCTAGTTAGCTGCATTTGTGAAAATGCTTAAAATTAAGACATTTCCTTCCATATTACCCTCATCATCAGAAACTTGGATGTAAAAAGATGAGGCCCAGTTTATAGACATGCTATCTTGCAATGGCGTAATATAGAGTGCGAGTAAATCATATTGAAGGGGCGAGGAGATTTACCTGGAAAGTTTGGTAACGTCCACAAACTAGAATTTGTGGGTGTTCCTAGACTCTTTTCTGAACCCTCTCACCATATAAATTATCCCAGAAAATAACTTTACAGAGTGTGGAGATGAAAACCCCCAAAACAAGGTGGGTGTAATGGAAGGGTGTTCTCTAACGAGTAATATTTTTCTTGTGGACACAATAAAGAAATTATAATTGACAAATTCAACGGTTCTGGGTTTACTGTGTTAAAGCATGCAACAAAAGCATATTCATACCAGCAGTAGAGGACAGAGAGGGATATAGTTGTAAAGTGCACTAATGTCGAGGCAGAAGGGTACACAGAAAGAGCCAACAGTTTTTGGTGACAGCTGAATACTCCACTGGGCTGAGCTAAAGAAAAGAATGACAAAGGTGCGGGACAGTGGTTGAATGTAGCTAGACGAGTAAAGCCAGTAATAAAAAGGGTCAGACTCAAAACTCACTCTAAGTACATTGTAAACAATATCTATTTGACGGTTGTGCTGTCAAACGAAAGACCTATAAAGCAATACTGTTGTAGAACAGTTACTATTATGCATGTAAAAATCAATTCTTAAACACTTGCCCAAAAACAAGAATTCCTTAAGTTTTCTAGGAGCAGGCCTCAAAATCTGAGGCTATTACAGCTTTACAACTTTTTTAGAATTCTAGAAAGTTGTATATCTGCAGCCATATGAGTTTTATTACCTCGGTTGCACAGAATTTTCCATGAATAATTGAGATCATTTTCAAAATATGTTTTTTGGGAAGGATGGAAAATAAAGATGAAGTGGTGCTATTCTATTGCACCTTTGTGTGACTATTTTGCTGAGTGGGTACTTAATTTTATATATGCTTACTCTATTCTGTTGTCTTGCTTCCCTCTTCCAGATAAAGTTCAGTTGCAAAATCACAATGTGTTTTTTACAGTATTTTAGTATGAGAAATGTTGAAAGTAAAACACTGATTTCTATGGTTTTCAATGTATGTATCTGTTTTAAAGCAGGTGTTCATAGGCACTCAGTACAAGTTAAGGTCTAATCTAGGTGTTAATTAGAGATACAACATATATATATGATGAGTGGTGTCAGTTATCTTTACTCTTTTTTAAACCAATCATTGATTATCGATTATCACTGGTATGTCCTAAAGGATCATTGTAGAGTTTTTTTGTCTCGACTTTTGAGAGTTCTACATACTTCCCATTGCATCTTCAAAAATAATTAACTAGAACAGATGTGCTTACACCATGCTATGTGGCAAATCCTTAAATTAACTTTACTTTTTTAAGATTGGATCGCAGCTTTTAAAATTGACCTGTGTCGGAATAACAAGCACAAAATATTCTACTAAAAATATTGTGAGAGTAAGTATACACAAGTAAATAAAATGGAGCACTTGTACTTACTAAAATAATTTGGACTTTAATTTTGATATGATTTTCAATTGTATTAACTGCTCTATTTATTAAATGTACATTGCAAATACAAAACAATAGGAACCCAAAAAGGATCTAATATATGTATACAAGGATCAAAAACAACAATACAAATTTATAGCAAACAGCAGAAATCTGTTTCTAAGCCAAAGTCTGCTTCTTCAAGGCAGCTAAAAAGAGATGGCGAATGCAGAGGGCAAGGGTGTATTCAGTATATTCAGGACACTCTGACTCACAAGTGAATGTAGGTACAACTAAACACTTCAAAGTCCAGGATCCAATGAATATGTTCAGGCCATAGATTAAGTATAGAACATGCTAAGACTAAAAGCGTAAAAAGTGAGAGAATAAATAAATAGTAACAGAAGCAGTTACTTTCTGTCTAAACTGACCAAGAAGAAACTGTTGGCCTAATCTGGTACCTTTTCATAAGCCTTTTTGGAAGCACCACATCTCATCTTTGGTTACTCTGTTGCTTTCAATCTTTAGTTTTAGTCTGGTTTTGATGTGTGATCAGTGGGACTGTGCACAGTAAAGGTCTGCACACAATATATTTCTGCAAACATTATCGGAATCATTCCATTGTAAAAGTAATTGTATTGTGTGTATTGGCTTACCAGCTGTTCTTAGTATCAGAATGCCCCTGCAAGATGTTGGTAGTATGCGCTCCTACCATAAGTCACTCAAATGCAAGTCTTTCTGGTGGAAAATGAAAAACCAGATCATTGCTTTGATCTGGAGGGAGCATCATGCGTGCTCTTCACAGAAAGCGGCACTACAGTTCCATTACTGGTTTACACAAGAATTGAAGTGATGGGTGTTCAGTGTCATCCATTTTGGATTTCACTGACCTTCGATTTGCACTGGGGAGAGTGAGACCCATCATACTTGTTGAAAATGACTGTCTTATTATGTTTTTTGCCTTGACTGTGTTGTTGTCCCTAGAATTCCTTGCACACTTTCCCTGCTAGTCAGCTGTAAAGTGATTGTTTTTTCCCTTTAATCACAATCAAATTGGTAAAGCTCTGACTGGCACATTTAACTTATCTATACTGCACCAGTGTTTGGCACAACGTGTACCCAGAGCCTGTAAGTTATATGTCACCAGTGGGATTCAGCACCTATGGTGCCACAAACTGCACTATCACAGCAAACACACCACCAGGCTTACCAATGTAGACTTGCAGTACAGTATAAAACTGCCAATTCAACCTGTCAAAATGAACCCTTTTAAAAAGCCTAAACCTTCCTTTTAAATGGTAATAAGTCACCTCTGTGGCAGGGTGCATGCTATGTAAAAGTAGGACATGTAGAAGTTCAGTGCTACAGATATCCTTACAGTAAAAAAGCATTACAGCTATTTTCACTACAGCAAGCTTTGCTGCCTCCATGGAAAATCACTGGATTAAATTATTCCACTTTATAATACTAATATCAGGGACTTAACAGCTAGAGAAGTATTTCAAGGACAAGTTGTATTACTAATGCAAAATCCAATATGATGGTAATATTAAATTATGTCGAACTATAAAGGGAAAAGTACCTAAAAAAAAGTTACCTTTCCATGCCCAAACCCTCTAAGGCCTTTCTGGAAATATTCCATCTGTCACCTGGCAGCTGATGGCTCCACTGTAGAAAGGTGAGAATTTGTTCCAGGACAGGGCCAAGGTGCTTTGGGTATGCGGGAGTGTTGTCCTTACATTGAGAGGATGGCATTGGGCCATGCCCAGGCACTTTGTTAACTTCAAAGGAGGTCTAGCCTTTTAAAGGCAGATGTTGAGCTGCCTCAGAACCTGTTAGGAATGGGGCACCCACAGTACTCTCTTTAGAGCACAGCTGCACATGAGAAATATTCAGAAGAGAACTGCCCTTCTGTCTGAGGACATAAAAAGCCTTGGCCTGATTTGCTTATACCCAGGATCTCAGAGGTGACTCCAAGGGTCATGAGACTGACTTTCTGTTTCAGATATCAGAACACAACAACCCTCAGGAGGCAGTTTTCCTTCATTCCTAGCTGACTACTTACAACTGGACCTGCCTGGGACCCTGCTATTAGCCTCTGTTTGAGTGAGTCTTGACCACCTGTGTGTTGTAACCCAAAACCCTGGATCCCTGGGTGAGGTCAAAATATACTTTTCCCTGTCTAGATCTAAAACCTGGGCCTTATAAAACTTTTGTCAACTTTATGCCTAGAGAACCATCAAACGACCAGTACCAACCTGACAAAAGTGTTTCACCGCTGGCCTGAGTTCACAGTAGCACCAAATCCTGTTTAGCAGAACCTCTCGATCTTGGAATCCATAAAAGCCAACTCTTCTTCAGTTACAGCCTGCAGCCTTGCACCGCAGTAGAAATCCAATTTTTAGAAAGGTTTCTAAGTCTGATTCTACAAAGCTTCACTGTTGCTGGCATCAAAGGAGAGCCAATAGATGTTGAGGACTTCTTGGACGTGAAATCTGAATGTTTCTAGCTTCGAGCTTTTACAATTAAGCCGAGCTCAAGTTTTTTTAGTGACTTTATGTGATTCATTCTGACAAAAATTGTGATTATCATTTGAGTTGGACTCTCACTCCTTTTAATTAATAATCTAATTCATACAGCACTACTAAAAAATAACTGAAGTGTGTGGCTCTACCCAAGGTGGCCCAAGTGACTGAATGACTGAAGCTGCTCTCTAGAGTGCCTTGAAAATATAATGTTTAATACACCCCTCTTGAGCTCAAGAGTGCAGGCTATAGATCAGGCATTATTCCCCTAAACCTCTTCAGGAAACCGGGTCAGTGCGAACCACAAACTGTCCATCAATGGCCGCCTTGTTTCCTTGTTTTCGGATAGCAACTATCCCCGGCTCCCACCCAACACATACAGTTTTATGTGGTGGAGAACTTAACAGACTAAGGCCAATAATTACAAACACTTTATATTGAGTATGCATTACTTTCCTAACTCAAACCCGACGCAAAGTATTCAGGTGGGTTTAACTATCCAATGCAACTCAGGATTTGCGCTCAATAGTAAAGCAAGGTAAAACAGAGTTGTGTAATGTGTTGCCTTGCACTACTTTGCATCAAGGGGGCATTATTTGGATAGTGCATGGGTGTGCCAATGGAAGCACCTACGGGTTTTGACATAAATCCCTATCTACAAAGAATCGTTTACAGGAATTTGCACCAAGTCGAGGCAGGTGTAATGAGAAGAAATGGTTTCATTTCCCCTTGTTGTTTCCAATTTGTATATGTGTTGCAGTGTACAGCACACATACAAAATGGGAAACACCTTTATACATAGAGTTTGTACTGGATGAGACTCCAATCAATGCAAAACCTATGGCCTAGACAATGCAGAATCTCTTCTACTGTGGTGCAAGGGTGTCAGCATTGGTGCATGGCTGACTAAATTACAGGGAGAGAGCAGAATGGTGCCACATCTTTGTAGATATGGCACTGTTCTGCTCTCTCCATTTCACACATAGCAGCATAGCACAGAAGCTTTTTTGCTGTGCTGCATTGTATTGCTGCATGATAAATCTGGGCCTGCATGTATGGATCATCAAGGAGCATGACCATTGAGTCGCCCAAATTTGAGAATGCCGCTAATCTTGAATACTGTCAGCAGCACTTGTCTAGATTTCTCCTGTATGGCATAGTTCCTTCAGTCCTATTAATAGTATATTTAGTATCATCCAAGTATTTAATGCTCTGTATCCTAGTTACTATTTCATTAATGACATAAAATACTTTTTTCTTTTCTTTTCAAGTACAAGCATTTGCTGGACTTTGCATAATGGGGCAGGACTCTGCATTTTCGTGCTCAGACTATCTAACTCCATACCACCTCCTCAAATAAGCCTTGAACTGCTTGTGTCACTACACTGAGACTCAAGTGGCAAGGCAGTATGTTTGGTGGTCAGTTATCAGTGTCTATAGTATGTCAGGGTTCCGGCTAGCAGTGAAAAATTGACTCAACCATCATTCCTGAACCTCAGTTACTCCTGTGTGCCCAGGGACCCTAGAGCCTTTGCTAATGATTGGGGGTAGCAATGGGCTCACTAGATCCCAGTTACAGTAGCCCACATAGGGGTTCATAAGTTCATTTTGGTTATACCACTGCCTACACAAAAAATGGTGCTACCAGATGAGAAGTAAACCGTAGCAACCTAACACTAGATCAGTTCTGGGAGATGTGTTGGGTTAAAAGGTGGAGATGCTATACCAAGGAGGTCCTTGTAGTGTTTGTGAAAAGCCAGTCAGAGACACAAGGGGATAAGACCACATTAGGAGCCTCAGAGGAAGGTGAACTAGGAGCGTCTCAAAAAGAGAGTACTGCTTGTGTGAAGCTCTCTGTAAGAAATTGTGTGGTGGTCTCCTTTAATTGTTTTCCTTTTTTTACTGATCCCTATTTTTGCTGGGTGTAGCACCATGTGTTCTTCACCCCTGCTAACCAAAATATGACCATTTGTTGCATATACTTTAATGTTGTGCGCTGTGACTGTTGGGTTTGCATATTATCATGATTTCAACATGTTTTTAACCTTTTTTTCTGCAGGAGATGAGGAAGAGAGACTCTTGTGTGCGAGGCTGTTGCACCCCCTATCCTTGTCTTCATGGAAGCTCAGTGAATAACTCCTTGATTTCAAGTAATGTGTATTCACTTTTTTACAACATGTGTGAGACTGTTCTGGTGGAATAGTGTTGGTCTATATCATGGGTACTTGCAAAACAGTTTCTCAGGGGCCAAAAAGTTTGGTCTCTGATGTGCCTGTGGGCTGCATTGATGCCAGGGCAGTGGGGGTTGGGTGGGGTGGCTGGGGGGATTGGTGGCAAGGTAGGTTGAGGAGAAGCAAGGGATATACATCTAGTGCTGAAATAAACAATAGGAAACCAGAAAACCTGGAATTAATTCCGGCTTACCCACTTTTCTAAATTGTGTGATCCTAGGCAATTGTTTAATCTCATTTTCCCTCCTCTTTCTACATTATCACATTTATGAGGATGAGGACCTCGAAATACATGATTCATGGTGTGCGCTGCAGAAAACCTGTTTCTGTGTTTGATTTAATAAACTATAATGTTGTTCATGTATGATAGGAACCCAGGCCACCCATATAGTGCACATACCAAGTGACTTGTCTCTTTAATTTACTATTGGTGGTGTTCTCAGGGTAAAGGGAAGAATTAATGTTTCCAAAACTATCACTTTTAAATGAATACATCTCAATGCACTGATAAAATAAAATGTACTAAGGTGAAAAGGTTCTGCATGTTAACTAAATACACTTTTTTATTTTTAAAGAGACTGTCTTAGTTCTACACTTATGCTGCAAGATATCCTTAAAAATGAAGGTGTTTCTAAAGTTAAGTGCAGGAGTCCCTAGGTACTATCTTTCTTTAACACCAATTAAGTTTGAAATAAATGATTGTGTGTCTATTTAATGTTAGTGTGGTCGAGCAAACAGCTGCACAGTGCTCCTGTTGCCCAAGGGGCCGCATGTAAAGGCCAGGGGGGCCGCATGAGGCCCGCGGGCCGTACTTTTAGTATCCAGGGTCTATGTGTTTCTTTGCATGAAAGAAAATATATATATATATTTGTCTCTAGGACATGATCCTGAGATGTAATTTAACAATATTTATGGTAATATCTGTATGGAATTTCTTCTGTAGATAGTTCTGCTTAAACTTTTCTTTTTTCTTGACTGCCCATTTGTTATTAATATATTGATAAGATATTCTCGGTTGAGAATTTCGAGAATTTGTTGGAAACAGGTCAGGAATCTGCACCCAATGTTCAGGGACCAAAGGACATAACACTTTAGGCTAAAAAATAAACTACTACTTAGTGACCATTCCTCTTTCAAAATAGTGCTGCCAGCTATGTGAATCTAACGATCGATATATATATATATATATATATATATATATATATATATATATATATATATATATATATCCTAAAGCACACTCTCCCGTATCCAGGCACGAAACAAGCCCACCATCCGGTAAGACTCAACACAATTGAATATATATATATCGCGAATGGTACTGATTTATATAATATGATGATTAGTCACTGATTACCAGCATAGTTTGGGATTTATTATTGTGGACTAATCCAACTGAAGTCCTTTCTCAATGTTTATAAATGTGACATAAAAAAGGAGCAGCCGATTATCGTCTATTGGCATATGATGAATACCCATAGGGGTTCAAACGCGTCTGCGTAACAATGGATTCTGCATTAAATTGTGTTGACAGTCTTACTGGATGGTGGGCACGTTTATTGCCTGAATACAGCAGAGTGCGCTTTTTGATATGGTTATGGTGACACCCGTTGACAAGCCCCGACCCGAGCGGCTGGGCGTTCTACAGTGTCAAATCTCATGGATATATATATATACATATATATATATATATATATATACATATATTCAATGAAACCAAAAGTTACATGGATATTATAGTTAGGAATTAGAATTTTTTAAAAACATAGAAATTCCCTTAAAAAAAACAAAGGTTACAGGGATATTTTAGTTAGGCTCACATTTTAAACGTACAAAACTATAAAAATTCATCAGTTATAGTTAGAGTTATCTCAAGTAACTATAACTCGTGCCTTAAGTTAACTATAACTCACGCCCTCGCCATGCACTGCTAATTACCCCGCAATTTTCGCCACTCATGACATCTTTGATAACATAGTTTATATTATCAGTGTAAAATTTGCAGTAAATTTGGTGGGGGTTCAAGTTATATATATGTTTTATATATATATATATATATATATATATCTATCTCTGAAAAAAAAGAGAAAAAGCAGGCTAGGGTTACCCTAACCCCCTAAACTTGGTCCCTGAATCCCCATTGGACCCCATGGAGCAAAAAATGAATTTTAAAAAAAAACATTCACTGCTAAATTTCTGTATATTCGCAAATTTCGTCGAGAATTTTTTTAAAAAAGCAAGCACGTTCCTGAGGCATCGCTCTGATTTTACAAAAAGTGAGGGGGCGCATGAGGCCCCCTCCACCGGCCTAATGAAGCACTGAGGACTACCACCTCCCCAGGCGGGGCTGAATTCTCCGTTATGTGGTAGGACTCCCTTAGGGCCCAGGGACCACCTTCTCCCCAGGGCTACAATATTGTAAAAATGCGGGCGCAGTGTGGACCCCCCAGTCGCCGGGGGCTACCACCTCCCTGTGGACCCAGTGAGCACCACCTTCCCAGGGCCATAGTAAGGAAATAAAGCAGGGGGCCCAGGGGGCCCAGGGGGCCCAGGGGACTACCACCTCCCTAAGGCCAATACATTTATTTAGAATATTGGAGGGAGGCCCTCCTCCCGGGCGATATACTGCTTCGGGGACCTCAATCTCCCTGGGGCTGACCCTGAACATAAAACCAAAGATTACAGGGACGCTATAGTTAGACTCATATAAAATCATAGAAATTCAGCTGTTATAGTTAGAGTTATTTGAGGTAAGTAGAACTTATGCGCTAAGGTAATTAAAACTTGTGCCCTTGCCATATACGGCCCTGGGGACCACCACCTCCCCGGGGCCGACCCGTGAAGATCAAGGGAGGTAGCAGGCTTAGTTGTTTATAGGGCGTTGGCTGCAGACCCTAGCCACAGGCCAACCCCTTGCCATGGGCCGTGCATGGTGCTGGGTGGTTATAGGGGGTTGCAGCCTTGGGGCCAGCCCCGACGCACATGGCCAAAAGTAATGAGTGGCACGGAGGTGGATGGTTATAGGGGTTGCCCACAGTTTGGATTCATGTTTAGTAATTAAAATTACTTTACTTAAGGAAAAAACATAGGATACAGGGAAGTTATAGTTAGGAAATGGAATTTTTAAAAAGTAGAAATTCACTACAAACAGCCATGTCAAATACATTAAAATCTCCCCCATATAATTGTCAGAAACATAACAGCAACTATAACTGTAGAATCACACCCTGCAACCCCACTTACCTCCCTCAGTTGTGCCCCATATCTACTTAGTCTATGTTGGTGTTCTAATTGAAACCATCTCTGCCTGAGTAGTCCCACACAGCCATTAATTTGATTATATGTGTGAGTGGAGTCCTACAGAGCATCTGCCTCACATGCTTCTGTTTAGGGGAGGTCAGACACATGAGAAGTGACCTATCCCTAGGGAGTACCTGATGATGCTCCTTGTGATGGGGGTTCTGGGATCTTGACTCAATCCACTGGATCTTCCTAGGCTCTGGCCATATCTAGCAACCCTTGTACACTTCTAGCCTTTTGGAGCAGCACTACACATTCATAGCCTGCCCGTCTTTCTAGTTTTTTTCGCCATACCTGCACCCGGGGTCCCCCAGGGGCCTTCCAATTCCTGGTGATTACCTGCTGTGCAAGACTAAAGTCTCAGTCCTAAAACCTGCTTGTGGCTTTGGTGTTGGCAGTGTGTGGGAACCAGCTCAATAAAGTGTCCAGGGGTACATGGGACCTCTTTTTTGATAACCTCTGCAAGTACACCAGTGACTTCCTCCCAGTAGGCAGCGAGCATCGGTCAGTTCCAAAGTATACGTACAAATTCTGATTCTCCTCTGCAGACCTCAGGCATGCCGCCCCCACTATACAAAACTATCTATTTATTATTTCGGGACTCAGGAACGCCCTATAAAGCATATAGAAATGTGTGAGTTTAAACCGGGCATTCCTCGATATTTTGGGATCCATTTCTAAAATGTTCACTCAGTCTCTTTCTGGTATGATGTTTTACAGGTCTTTCTTCCCAGTGGACTTGGGGGTGGTCAGGGGCCACAACATGTCCTCCCTAATCGTCTTATAGAGGCAGGTGGCAGCTTTAAAGTTTCCCGAACATGTGGCTATATAGCACCAGCTCTTGTGGTGCAGTGGTTTTGATATGCCCGCAGCCCAATTTTTACGGATTGCAGCCGTCACTGCACTATGGAGCAGAAACTGGGCCTCAGGTAGGTCATGCCCCGAATGGAACTCCTTGGCCGTGATCAAGGTGTCTTGCACACCGAAAGAATTGGGTTTTGTTGCTGCAGGGTGTATTTCCACTTGAATCAAGAAACTGGATTTTTGGATTAATCTTGCTGTTTGTTTCTACACCGGAGTGCGCGCTTACCTGTCCTCTGAAGTGTTGAGTCAGATATTATATATATATATATATATATATATATATATATATTTATATATATATATATATATATATATTTTTTTCCACTGAAAAAAAACGAAGAAAGTCACCTGTTATAGTTAGAGTAGAGGTATTTTAAGTAGCTATAACCGGTGCCATAGGTTACTGTAACTCAGCTGAATTTCTATGGTTTTGTATATTTAAAATGTGAGGCTAACTATAACACCTCTGTAGGGGGGCGGAGCTTGCCGAGCCACAAGATGGCCGCACTGTAGTGAAGCTCCGCCGGCTACCCCACGATCCGGACAAAATCCTGCGGGCCACACCCGATGTCGCGGGTTTCCCAAAGTGGCATTCGCTGCACAAGCAACTGGAGGAAAGATTGAGGCCGTCGGATGCCTCAAACGGGGTCCGGATCGATTGCTGGGCCCAGCAGAGGTGCCGAGGGCGTGGGGCGAGGCCGGGCAGAAACGGCCTGGGCGGGCCGCGGCAGTGCTGGGATGCACTCGTGCACGCACCGCAGGGGAGATCCGGCGGCGACTTGGGGTGTGCTTGACCGTGCCTGGGATCTGCGATGAGGTGCGGCCGGGGATATCTCCAAGCAGAACAGCGAAGCAGCGGCGGACTCCGAGGTAGGCCGCCTGTGTGCATCGGCGCACCGCGGTGGGGCCGGCTGCTCGGAGAGGACCTCTAGGTGAGGCGCCGGCAGAACTGAATTAGATGCAGAGACCCTCTGCTCTACGTTGACGGAGACAGACTGGAGTGGCCTGCTAAAACAAGTATGAACATGGTCCAAAAGCGAGACTGCTGTGCTTGCTGGAGTGGCTTGGGGGGGCGAGTTCAATTTAGGCGGAGACAGGCCCCTATGAGTACGGACCTGGGCACTCTGATTGTTACTGGGCCCCGGGTTGGACATCGCGGAATCGGTGGACGGCGGGGGGGGGCGCTGAGTGAGGCGGGCCCGCCTCACTTAAACAGAGCCTGGTCTGAACCCCCTGTTTATAGGTGGGAGCCCCGCGGAGTTGCCCTCGACTGTGGTAGGGTCACCGCACCTGCAACATTGAAATAACCCAACAAGTAGATTCACTGAGGACGGTGGGTTCGCTGCGCAGAGGAGAAACTAACACTCATTCCCTTGGGGAAATCCGACAAAGCCCAGGCTAAGCTACACTTTGAGCGGCGTAAAATGATCAACCAAGCCAGGGAGGGCACAGAGACTGAGCCGGAAAAGACTTCGTAGGTCCCTGCTCAAGAGGATCAAGACCTGCAGCATATTTTGGCAGCTATGCAACAAAGTTTAACCCAAATAGATGGTAAAATCGACTCTCTATCATATCGCATGGACAAAATGTTGGAGCGGCTAGATAAGCAGGTTAAGCGTTTAGACCAAACGGAGAGAAGAGTATCAACTGTGGAAGATGGGCAGACAGCATTTGCCACTGGACAACTAAAGGTTAGCACAGAGCTGGGCACTCTCAGACACAAGATGGACGACTTGGAGTCCCGCTCTCGAAGGAACAATCTTCGCATTGTGGGAATAGCTGAGTCCACATCGATTGCAAACATGAAGAGCTTCATTGAAAACCTGCTGATACAGCTGCTGGGTCGGGGCACCTTTTCGGGGATCTTTGTGGTGGAACGGGCACACAGATCCCTGTCAACTTGCCGTCCACCTGGGGCTCCACCTGGTCCATTTGATAGCGAGACTGCTGAACTATAGAGACCAGGACGCAGCACTGAGGCTGGCATGAGAGTTGAAAAGTTTGCAATACGAAGGGATGTCCCTCTTGCTATACACGGACTTCACACTGCAGGCACAGGAAGTGAGAAAGCAATTTCTAGCAAGGAAGAAACAACTAAGGGCACTGCAACTGGACCACAGAATTTTATACCCAGCCAAATTGAGAGTGGATGTGGATGGAAGTACAATATATTTTACTGACCATAAAAAACTGGAACAATTTGTGAATCGTAAACTAGCTGATAAGAGAAGCGCTCCAGCAGCTGATTCGGCGGATGATTAGTCAATGTTGATGTATTGATTGTAAAATTATTGCTGTTGAGATTTGATTAGAGCACTAACTCAGCAAATGGTGGGTTAACTACAGACATAGACCCATTGCACAGGGTTCTTAACCATCATAATAGTTTTGATGTCATTTAATGGTAGCGGTTAGCCACACGCGCGCCACACACTAGATACTTCATGTCTCGCAGCATTGGAGTGGTCCGTTGGTAGTGTGTACAGGTAGTTGGCATAACAGAATTATTAGTTAAGGCGAAGCAACATCTGCCTTCATGTGTGATCCACTTATAGTTTTGTTGGGGATTGTTTTAACTGGGGTAGGTGGTGGGGAGATTTTGTGAGTAATAACTAGATGGGAAGGTTGGGGAATAGCCTATTGTGGGAGGGGGGTGGGTGTGCGGGAAGTTGTTGAAACTGTAATGTTTGAAAATGTATATATGGTGAAGCAGACAAAATGCAGACGAGTACTGTGCACAGTCAGATCTAGAAAAACAACTAGGGGAATTAGATGACTCCAGTACATACCACCACTGATTTGTCCTCATAGGCTTAAGTTGGGTACCTGGAATGTGAGGGGACTTAACGATGCATGTAAAACTCGCAAGGTAGTTGCATACTTGCTTCAACACAAGGTTGATATTGCAGTTCTGCAGGAGACACACTTGGCCCCGAATAGCCCTATGCTCACTCCTCGTAGAATGCAGGGGCAGTTCTTGGCTGCAGGTTACACAACTCACTCTAGGGGGGTCCTGTTGTGGGCCTCCTGTGCATCTGCTTTTGACTTTGGGTGTGTGGAAATAGACCCTGGAAGATGATATGTGGCGACACAATGTAAGGGGAGAGCTTTAACCTTTTTACAAATAGGAATATATGGACCAAATTACGATGGCCCTCAGTTCTACAGAGACCTAGCGGTGCTGGCGATGAGATGGGGGGACCTCCCACAGCTTTGGTGTGGAGACTTTAACTGCACGCTGACTCCCGCACTAGATAGATTGGGTGGTAGAGCCAGAGGCCCGGCTGCTGCCGCACGCCCAATACTAGACATAGTGGTTAATATGGGTTTGATGGATGTCTGGAGAGATAGACACCCAGAGAGAGGAGGCTATACTCAATATTCAGCAGCTCACAACTTGTACACATGTACAGATTTATGGTTGGTCTCCCGCAGCCTGTTACACACAGTGAAACCCGAAGCTCCTTAGCCTCAAACTTATTCAGACCATTCACCAGTCCCAACATTACTGACAGTAGGTCCTATACCACGTCCACCGTTCTCGTGGAGGTTCCCTCCATACTCGCTGACAGACACCGCATTCAGAGCGGAATTGGCCAATGCAATCAGGGAATTTTTCCAGCTCAATAAAGGGTCAGTCGCCCAAGTAACCACAGTCTGGGAAACATTTAAGGTGTACATAAGAGGGATCACTATGTCTAAACATGCGGGTGTACTCCGGTCGATACGAAGGCGACTACAACTACTTGAAGGAGAGCTATCCCAACTAGAGGAAGAACATCGTGACACTGCGGATGTACATATTTTAGGGCATTTTCGTGCAAAGTTACAAGAATTTCAAGAGACTGCCCTCTCTGACATTCGACACATGGGGAAATATTCTACTGCCCGAGTATATGGGGAGGGAGACAGACCTGGCAGAGTTCTAGCGATTTGATCCGCCCCAGTCGAAGTGCCAATCTAATTAACACTGATGGTATCGTGATCAGTGACCCTGAAATGGTAGCTACTAGATTTCCCGAATATTATCAACCTTTATACACTACCAAAGGTGACCCTGATCCAAATGCTATATGGGACTATCTCACCCAAATTGTACTGCCGAAGCTGGCAGAGGTCGATAGAGAGGCTCTGGAAGCACCATTTAATCTGGGTGAAATAGCGAAGGCGTTGGGGGGAATGGCTGAGGGTAAGGCTCTTGGCCCTGATGGCCTGACTGTGTATTTCCCCAAAGCATTTCAAACTTTGATACTCCCACATCTACAAGAGGTGTTTGAGAAGATGGTGGCGGGCGGGTGCACGCCTCCATCAATGCGGGAAGCTATGATAATCACACTACTTAAACCAGGTAAACCACCTGAACAATGCTCCTCCTATAGACCACTATCGTTGAATGTAGATGTAAAAATATATGCAAAAATTTTAGCAGACCGACTGGCCAGGGTGCTGCCTCTAATGATTAAACCAGAGCAGGCAGGGTTTGTCCCCGGCCGTAATTTAACTATGAACCTACGCACCTTATTTGGCACTATACAAAATATTAATCCTGATATTCATGCCATAGCGGTATTTCTAGACGTGGAAAAGGCGCTTGACTCGGTAGAGTGGGACTTCTTGTGGGCTGCGCTGCGGCGGTTCAGAGTGGGGGACACGTTTATGCACCTGATAGCCAAATTGTACAGGGATCCCTGAGCCAGAGTCCAGGTTAACGGCACAGTGACGGAAGCGTTGGACATCACCAGAGGTACCAGACAGGGATGCCCGCTTTCCCCCCTATTATACTCACTGGCAGCGGAAACTTTGGCTTGTGCCTTGAGGGAATATCATGGACACCGTGGCCTTAATTTTAAACATTATACAATTGTGATTTCTGCATACGCTGATGACACCTTATTATGCGCCAAGTAATAGTGCGATATGGCACACTGTCCGGACTTAAAGTCAACTGGGGAAATCAATGATATTTCCGCTGACTCCGGTCACAAAGCAGACAGAAGTGGGTTTCCCACTTAGATGGCATACTGGGTCAGTTAGATATCTGGGAATTAAAGTACATACTGACCCTAATATTGTGGTAATGGATAATTATGACGCAGCAATAGCAAAATTGGCGACTGATGTGGAGAGGTGGATTCAGCTCCCATTGTCCTTGCTTGGTCGTGTAGCGTTGAAGAAAATTGTAGTATTACCACGCTTTCCCTTCCTATTCCAGAATATACCAATGGTGCTACCCAGAAAATATTGCACCACATTAAGATCATTACTGATAAGACTAGCCTGGGCAGGCAAGCAACCCAGTGTGCAGTGGCGAGTACTAACCTTACCGTACGAACTAGGTGGGCTGGGGGCCCCAGATCTAGAGGCCTATAGTGTGGCGGCCCGGGCTGCGGTGGTGCAGGCTTGGCATCCCATTTCTTAAAATAGAGAGAGCTAACCTCGCCGGTCCCGTTACAGGGCGAGATGTATCACACCCCGAGCAGGCGATATAAAGTATTGGCCTCCCTGGACTCAGTGGCGAAAGCACGACAGGAACTCGTGCATAGGCAGGGATTGGCTTTATTGTACTCTCCACATGTGCTGTTGAGTTGTTGCACTTGGTTTCCACTTTGGCGTGATTGTAAGTTGATACACACCCTGAGCGAACTAGGCATCAACACTATGGGGGATTTATTTGAAAATAACAATGAAACACTGGGAGCGGGTGAGGAACGAGTCTCTTGAGCCGACCCCCCTACATCAATTTCAATATTATAGAGCGCGGCACGCACTGGCGCAGCTCTTGGGCGAAGACATGCAGGAAACCCCCGAGGTCATGTTGCTCTCTTTGGTCCTGCAGGGGAGTTGTTCGTGGCGCTTGGTGTAGGAAAGTACCATCTTGCCTGGCATGTTACCCCCATTTTTCACTGTATATATGTTGTTTTAGTTGTATGTGTCACTGGGACCCTGGTAACCCAGGGCCCCAGTGCTCATAAGTGTGCCTGTATGTGTTACCTGTGTAGTGACTAACTGTCTCACTGAGGCTCTGCTAATCAGAACCTCAGTGGTTATGCTCTCTCATTTCTTTCCAAATTGTCACTGACAGGCTAGTGACCATTTTTACCAATTTACATTGGCTTACTGGAACACCCTTATAATCCCCTAGTATATGGTACTGAGGTACCCAGGGTATTGGGGTTCCAGGAGATCCCTATGGGCTGCAGCATTTCTTTTGCCACCCATAGGGAGCTCTGACAATTCTTACACAGGCCTGCCACTGCAGCCTGAGTGAAATAACGTCCACGTTATTTCACAGCCATTTTACACTGCACTTAAGTAACTTATAAGTCACCTATATGTCTAACCTTTACCTGGTAAAGGTTAGGTGCAAAGTTACTTAGTGTGAGGGCACCCTGGCACTAGCCAAGGTGCCCCCACATTGTTCAGAGCCAATTCACTGAACTTTGTGAGTGCGGGGACACCATTACACGCGTGCACTACATATAGGTCACTACCTATATGTAGCTTCACCATGGTAACTCCGAATATGGCCATGTAACATGTCTATGATCATGGAATTGCCCCCTCTATGCCATCCTGGCATTGTTGGTACAATTCCATGATCCCAGTGGTCTGTAGCACAGACCCTGGTACTGCCAGACTGCCCTTCCTGGGGTTTCTCTGCAGCTGCTGCTGCTGCCAACCCCTCAGACAGGCATCTGCCCTCCTGGGGTCCAGCCAGGCCTGGCCCAGGATGGCAGAACAAAGAACTTCCTCTGAGAGAGGGTGTGACACCCTCTCCCTTTGGAAAATGGTGTGAAGGCAGGGGAGGAGTAGCCTCCCCCAGCCTCTGGAAATGCTTTGTTGGGCACAGATGTGCCCAATTCTGCATAAGCCAGTCTACACCGGTTCAGGGACCCCTTAGCCCCTGCTCTGGCGCGAAACTGGACAAAGGAAAGGGGAGTGACCACTCCCCTGACCTGCACCTCCCCTGGGAGGTGTCCAGAGCTCCTCCAGTGTGCTCCAGACCTCTGCCATCTTGGAAACAGAGGTGCTGCTGGCACACTGGACTGCTCTGAGTGGCCAGTGCCACCAGGTGACGTCAGAGACTCCTTGTGATAGGCTCCTTCAGGTGTTAGTAGCCTTTCCTCTCTCCTAGGTAGCCAAACCCTCTTTTCTGGCTATTTAGGGTCTCTGTCTCTGGGGAAACTTTAGATAACGAATGCATGAGCTCAGCCGAGTTCCTCTGCATCTCCCTCTTCACCTTCTGATAAGGAATCGACCGCTGACCGCGCTGGAAGCCTGCAAACCTGCAACATAGTAGCAAAGACGACTACTGCAACTCTGTAACGCTGATCCTGCCGCCTTCTCGACTGTTTTCCTGCTTGTGCATGCTGTGGGGGTAGTCTGCCTCCTCTCTGCACCAGAAGCTCCGAAGAAATCTCCCGTGGGTCGACGGAATCTTCCCCCTGCAACCGCAGGCACCAAAAAGCTGCATCTCTGGTCCCTTGGGTCTCCTCTCAGCACGACGAGCGAGGTCCCTCGAATCCAGCGACACCGTCCAAGTGACCCCCACAGTCCAGTGACTCTTCAGCCCAAGTTTGGTGGAGGTAAGTCCTTGCCTCACCTCGCTGGGCTGCATTGCTGGGAACCGCGACTTTGCAAGCTTCTCCGGCCCCTGTGCTCTTCCGGCGGAAATCCTGTGTGCACAGCCAAGCCTGGGTCCACGGCACTCTAACCTGCATTGCACGACTTTCTAAGTTGGTCTCCGGCGACGTGGGACTCCTTTGTGCAACTTCAGCGAGCACCGTTTCACGCATCCTCGTAGTGCCTGTTTCTGGCACTTCTCCGGGTGCTACCTGCTTCAGTGAGGGCTCTTTGTCTTGCTCGACGTCCCCTCTCTCTGCAGGTCCAATTTGCGACCTCCTGGTCCCTCCTGGGCCCCAGCAGCGTCCAAAAACGCCAAACGCACGATTTGCGTGTAGCAAGGCTTGTTGGCGTCCATCCGGCGGGAAAACACTTCTGCACGACTCTCCAAGGCGTGGGGGATCCATCCTCCAAAGGGGAAGTCTCTAGCCCTTGTCGTTCCTGCAGTATTCACAGTTCTTCAGCCTAGTAAGAGCTTCTTTGCACCAACCGCTGGCATTTCTTGGGCATCTGCCCATCTCCGAGCTGCTTGTGACTTTTGGACTTGGTCCCCTTGTTCCACAGGTACCTTCAGACAGGAATCCATCGTTGTTGCATTGCTGATTTGTGTTTTCCTTGCATTCTCCCTCTAACACGACTATTTTGTCCTTAGGGGAACTTTGGTGCACTTTGCACTCACTTTTCAGGGTCTTGGGGGGGGTTATTTTGCTAACTCTCACTATTTTCTAATAGTCCCAGCGACCCTCTACAAGGTCACATAGGTTTGGGGTCCATTCGTGGTTCGCATTCCACTTCTGGAGTATATGGTTTGTGTTGCCCCTATCCCTATGTTTCCCCATTGCATCCTATTGTAACTATACATTGTTTGCACTGTTTTCTAAGACTATACTGCATATTTTTGCTATTGTGTATATATATCTTGTGTATATTTCCTATCCTCTCACTGAGGGTACACTCTAAGATACTTTGGCATATTGTCATAAAAATAAAGTACCTTTATTTTTAGTATAACTGTGTATTGTGTTTTCTTATGATATTGTGCATATGACACTAAGTGGTACTGTAGTAGCTTCACACGTCTCCTAGTTCAGCCTAAGCTGCTCTGCTAAGCTACCATTATCTATCAGCCTAAGCTGCTAGACACCCTATACACTAATAAGGGATAACTGGGCCTGGTGCAAGGTGCAAGTACCCCTTGGTACTCACTACAAGCCAGTCCAGCCTCCTACATTGGTTGTGCAGCGGTGGGATAAGTGCTTGAGACTACTTACCACTCTTGTCATTGTACTTTTCATAAGAGAAAAATATACAAAACAAGGTCAGTGTATATACACATAGCCAAAAAGTTTTGCATTTCCTCTTTTCACTCTTTTCTAAGTGCTGAAAAGTACTTCTAAACTTTCAAAAAGTTCTTAAAAGTTTAAAAAGTTTTTTTCTGTCTTTCCAAAAAGTTCTGAAAACTTTTTTTTCTCTTTGTCTATCACTTTAACTCTCTCTAAAAATGTCTGGCACAGGCCAAAAAGTTGAACTGTCCAAACTTGCATATGATCACCTTAGCTGGAAAGGAGCAAGGAGTCTCTGCATAGAGAGAGGTTTGAGTGTAGGGAAGAATCCTTCCTTAGAACTGTTAATTAATATGCTTAGAGTACAGGATAAGGCCATAAGTGCCCAATCTGTAGAAAAAGTAGCTAATGGTTCTCAATCTGATCCAGGGACTCCCCCAGGAAAAGGTTCAGGAAAGAAACTTCTCAGCCTGCCCATTACTAGACAGTCTAGCATAGTTGGTACAGAGGTTGAATCACATCATACTGATGATGTGCTCTCACATTATACTGGTAGCCAAGCTGTTAGGGTGCCCTCTGTAAGGGACAGGTCTCCTTCTGTTCATTCCCATCATACCTCTGTATCTAGAAATGTCCCTCCCACCCACCCTGATGACAGATTGTTGGAAAGGGAGCTCAATAGATTGAGAGTGGAGCAAACCAGACTGAAGCTCAAGAAGCAACAGCTGGATTTGGATAGACAGTCTTTAGAAATAGAGAGGGAAAGACAGAAAATGGGTTTAGATACCCATGGTGGCAGCAGCAGTATTCCCCATAGTCATCCTGCAAAAGAGCATGATTCCAGGAATCTGCATAAGATAGTTCCCCCTTACAAGGAGGGGGATGACATTAACAAGTGGTTTGCTGCACTTGAGAGGGCCTGTGCTGTACAGGATGTCCCTCAAAAGCAGTGGGCTGCTATCCTATGGCTATCATTTACTGGAAAAGGTAGGGATAGGCTCCTTACTGTAAAAGAAAATGATGCTAACAATTTCCAAGTTCTTAAGAATGCACTCCTGGATGGTTATGGCTTAACCACTGAACAATACAGGATCAAGTTCAGAGATACCAAAAAGGAGTCTTCACAAGACTGGGTTGATTTCATTGACCAGGCAGTGAAGGCCTTGGAGGGGTGGTTACATGGCAGTAAAGTTACTGATTATGACAGCCTGTATAACTTAATCCTGAGAGAGCATATTCTTAATAATTGTGTGTCTGATTTGTTGCACCAGTACTTGGTGGACTCTGATCTGACCTCTCCCCAAGAATTGGGAAAGAAGGCAGACAAATGGGTCAGAACAAGAGTGAACAGAAAAGTTCATACAGGGGGTGACAAAGATGGCAACAAAAAGAAGGATGGTAAGTCTTCTGACAAGGGTGGGGACAAATCTAAAAATGAGTCTTCATCAGGCCCACAAAAACACTCTGGTGGGGGTGGTGGGCCCAAATCCTCCTTTAATCAGAACAAGGAAAAGAAACCATGGTGCTATTTATGTAAGATAAAAGGCCATTGGACAACAGATCCCAGTTGTCCAAAGAAAGGCACCACAGCTCCTACCACTACAACCCCTACTGCTACACCTAGTGTCCCTACTAATAGCAGTAGTGGTGGGAGCAAACCTACTAATAGCCAATCCAAGGGAGTAGCTGGGCTCACTTTTGGTAATTTAGTTGGGGTTGGTCTGATTAGGGAGACCACAGAGGCTACTTTAGTCTCTGAAGGGGCTATTGACTTAGCCACTTTGGTTGCTTGCCCCCATAACTTGGAGAAGTACAAGCAACTAACCCTAATAAATGGTGTTGAGGTCCAGGCCTACAGGGACACAGGTGCCAGTGTCACAATGGTGATTGAGAAACTGGTGCACCCTGAACAACACATACTTGGACACCAGTACCAAGTAACCGATGCTCACAACATAACACAAAGCCACCCCATGGCTGTTGTAAATCTCAACTGGGGGGGGGTATCTGGTCCAAAGAAAGTTGTGGTAGCTTCAGATTTACCTGTAGACTGTCTATTAGGGAACGATTTGGAGACATCAGCTTGGTCAGATGTGGAGTTGGAGGCCCATGCAGCAATGCTGGGCATCCCAGGGCATATTTTTGCTTTGACAAGGGCTCAGGCCAAAAAGCAAAAAGGACAGGGAAGCTTGGATCCTGGAACAATGGACCAAGTGCTCCCTAAAGCTAGGGCTAGTAGAAGCAAACCACTTCCCACTATCCCTCCCTCTACAGTGGATTCAACTTCTGAGGAAGAAGAATTCCCTCCCTGTGCAGAACCTACACCAGAGGAGCTGGAAGCAGACACTGCTGAGCTTTTGGGTGAAGGGGGGCCTGCCAGAGAGGAGCTGAGTGTGGCACAGCAAACCTGTCCCACATTAGAGGGTCTCAGACAGCAAGCTGTCAAACAGGCTAATGGGGATGTCAGTGACTCACACAGAGTTTACTGGGAGGACAACCTCTTGTACACTGAGAATAGGGATCCTAAACCTGGAGCTGCCAGGAGATTAGTGATTCCTCAGGAGTACAGAAAGTTCCTCCTAACACTGGCACATGACATTCCCTTAGCTGGGCACCTGGGTCAAATGAAAACTTGGGACAGATTGGTACCACTGTTTCATTGGCCTAGGATGTCTGAGGACACAAAAGAATTTTGTAAGTCCTGTGAAACCTGTCAAGCCAGTGGCAAGACAGGTGGCACTCCAAAGGCACCCCTTATCCCACTGCCTGTGGTTGGGGTTCCCTTTGAAAGGGTAGGGGTTGACATAGTTGGCCCCCTTGACCCTCCTACTGCTTCAGGCAATAGGTTTATCTTGGTGGTAGTGGACCATGCCACAAGATATCCTGAAGCTATTCCTTTAAGGACCACTACAGCTCCTGCAGTGGCAAAGGCCCTCCTGGGAATATTTTCCAGGGTGGGCTTCCCAAAGGAAGTAGTATCAGACAGAGGAAGCAATTTCATGTCTGCATACTTAAAGGCCATGTGGAAGGAGTGTGGTGTAACTTACAAGTTCACAACACCCTATCATCCACAAACAAATGGACTGGTGGAGAGATTTAATAAAACTCTCAAAGGCATGATTATGGGACTCCCTGAAAAACTCCGCAGGAGATGGGATATCCTTCTACCATGCCTCCTTTTTGCCTACAGGGAGGTACCCCAGAAAGGAGTGGGCTTCAGCCCCTTTGAACTTCTTTTTGGACACCCTGTTAGGGGTCCACTCACACTTGTAAAGGAGGGTTGGGAACAACCTTTAAAAGCTCCTAAGCAGGATATTGTGGATTATGTACTTGGCCTCAGATCAAGGATGGCTGAGTACATGAAAAAGGCCAGTAAAAACCTTCAGGCCAGCCAAGAGCTCCAGAAGCAATGGCATGATCAGAAGGCTGTTTTGGTTCAGTACCAACCAGGGCAGAAAGTGTGGGTCTTGGAGCCTGTGGCCCCAAGAGCACTCCAAGATAAATGGAGTGGTCCACACACAATTGTTGAAAAGAAGGGTGAAGTCACCTACTTGGTTGACTTAGGCACTGCCAGGAGTCCCCTTAGGGTGCTCCATGTCAACCGCCTGAAACCCTACTATGACAGGGCTGATCTCACCCTGCTCATGGCAACAGATGAGGGACAGGAAGAAGACAGTGATCCTCTACCTGATCTCTTCTCTTCCACAGAACAAGATGCTCTTGTGGAAGGGGTAGTTTTGGCTGATTGTCTTACTGCTGAGCAGAAAGATAATTGCATAAATCTCCTAGGACAATTTTCAGAACTCTTCTCCATTGTGCCAGGCACCACTTCTTGGTGTGAGCACACTATAGATACTGGAGACAGTTTACCTGTCAAAAGTAAGATCTATAGGCAGCCTGACCATGTCAGGGACTGCATAAAGCAAGAAGTTCAGAAGATGTTGGAACTAGGAGTGGTTGAGCACTCTGACAGTCCATGGGCTTCTCCTGTGGTACTGGTACCAAAACCCAATTCTAAAGATGGAAAGAAGGAAATGAGGTTTTGTGTAGACTATAGAGGTCTCAACTTGGTAACCAAAACAGATGCTCACCCTATACCCAGGGCAGATGAGCTAATAGATACACTGGCATCTGCCAAGTATCTAAGCACTTTTGATTTGACTGCAGGGTATTGGCAGATCAAAATGTCAGAAGATGCTAAACCTAAGACTGCATTTTCTACCATTGGAGGACATTACCAGTTTACTGTAATGCCTTTTGGTTTGAAAAATGCACCTGCCACTTTTCAGAGGTTGGTGAACACAGTCCTGCAAGGGCTGGAAGCTTTCAGTGCAGCATATTTGGATGATATAGCTGTCTTTAGCTCCAGCTGGGATGATCACCTGGTCCACCTTTGGAAAGTTTTGGAGGCCCTGCAAAAGGCAGGCCTCACTATCAAGGCTTCAAAGTGCCAGATAGGGCAGGGTAAGGTGGTTTATCTGGGACACCTTGTTGGTGGGGAACAGATTGCACCACTTCAGGGGAAAATCCAAACTATTATTGATTGGATTCCCCCTACCACTCAGACTCAGGTGAGAGCCTTCCTAGGCCTCACTGGGTATTACAGGAGGTTCATTAAGAACTATGGCTCCATTGCAGCCCCTCTTAATGACCTCACATCCAAGAAAATGCCTAAAAAGGTATTATGGACAGCAAACTATCAGAAAGCTTTTGAGGAGCTGAAGCAGGCCATGTGCTCTGCACCTGTCCTGAAAAGCCCTTGTTACTCTAAAAAATTCTATGTCCAAACTGATGCATCTGAATTAGGAGTAGGGGCAGTCCTATCACAACTTAATTCTGAGGGCCAGGATCAACCTGTTGCTTTTATTAGTAGAAGGTTGACCCCTAGAGAAAAGCGTTGGTCTGCCATTGAGAGGGAGGCCTTTGCTGTGGTCTGGGCTCTGAAGAAGTTGAGGCCATACCTGTTTGGCACTCACTTCATTGTTCAGACAGACCACAAACCTCTACTTTGGCTAAAACAAATGAAAGGTGAAAATCCTAAATTGTTGAGGTGGTCCATATCCCTACAGGGAATGGACTATACAGTGGAACATAGACCTGGGAGTAGCCACTCCAATGCAGATGGACTCTCCAGATATTTCCACTTAGACAATGAAGACTCATCAGGTAATGGCTAGTCTTATTGTCCTTCGTTTGGGGGGGGGTTGTGTAGGAAAGTACCATCTTGCCTGGCATGTTACCCCCATTTTTCACTGTATATATGTTGTTTTAGTTGTATGTGTCACTGGGACCCTGGTAACCCAGGGCCCCAGTGCTCATAAGTGTGCCTGTATGTGTTACCTGTGTAGTGACTAACTGTCTCACTGAGGCTCTGCTAATCAGAACCTCAGTGGTTATGCTCTCTCATTTCTTTCCAAATTGTCACTGACAGGCTAGTGACCATTTTTACCAATTTACATTGGCTTACTGGAACACCCTTATAATCCCCTAGTATATGGTACTGAGGTACCCAGGGTATTGGGGTTCCAGGAGATCCCTATGGGCTGCAGCATTTCTTTTGCCACCCATAGGGAGCTCTGACAATTCTTACACAGGCCTGCCACTGCAGCCTGAGTGAAATAACGTCCACGTTATTTCACAGCCATTTTACACTGCACTTAAGTAACTTATAAGTCACCTATATGTCTAACCTTTACCTGGTAAAGGTTAGGTGCAAAGTTACTTAGTGTGAGGGCACCCTGGCACTAGCCAAGGTGCCCCCACATTGTTCAGAGCCAATTCACTGAACTTTGTGAGTGCGGGGACACCATTACACGCGTGCACTACATATAGGTCACTACCTATATGTAGCTTCACCATGGTAACTCCGAATATGGCCATGTAACATGTCTATGATCATGGAATTGCCCCCTCTATGCCATCCTGGCATTGTTGGTACAATTCCATGATCCCAGTGGTCTGTAGCACAGACCCTGGTACTGCCAGACTGCCCTTCCTGGGGTTTCTCTGCAGCTGCTGCTGCTGCCAACCCCTCAGACAGGCATCTGCCCTCCTGGGGTCCAGCCAGGCCTGGCCCAGGATGGCAGAACAAAGAACTTCCTCTGAGAGAGGGTGTGACACCCTCTCCCTTTGGAAAATGGTGTGAAGGCAGGGGAGGAGTAGCCTCCCCCAGCCTCTGGAAATGCTTTGTTGGGCACAGATGTGCCCAATTCTGCATAAGCCAGTCTACACCGGTTCAGGGACCCCTTAGCCCCTGCTCTGGCGCGAAACTGGACAAAGGAAAGGGGAGTGACCACTCCCCTGACCTGCACCTCCCCTGGGAGGTGTCCAGAGCTCCTCCAGTGTGCTCCAGACCTCTGCCATCTTGGAAACAGAGGTGCTGCTGGCACACTGGACTGCTCTGAGTGGCCAGTGCCACCAGGTGACGTCAGAGACTCCTTGTGATAGGCTCCTTCAGGTGTTAGTAGCCTTTCCTCTCTCCTAGGTAGCCAAACCCTCTTTTCTGGCTATTTAGGGTCTCTGTCTCTGGGGAAACTTTAGATAACGAATGCATGAGCTCAGCCGAGTTCCTCTGCATCTCCCTCTTCACCTTCTGATAAGGAATCGACCGCTGACCGCGCTGGAAGCCTGCAAACCTGCAACATAGTAGCAAAGACGACTACTGCAACTCTGTAACGCTGATCCTGCCGCCTTCTCGACTGTTTTCCTGCTTGTGCATGCTGTGGGGGTAGTCTGCCTCCTCTCTGCACCAGAAGCTCCGAAGAAATCTCCCGTGGGTCGACGGAATCTTCCCCCTGCAACCGCAGGCACCAAAAAGCTGCATCTCCGGTCCCTTGGGTCTCCTCTCAGCACGACGAGCGAGGTCCCTCGAATCCAGCGACACCGTCCAAGTGACCCCCACAGTCCAGTGACTCTTCAGCCCAAGTTTGGTGGAGGTAAGTCCTTGCCTCACCTCGCTGGGCTGCATTGCTGGGAACCGCGACTTTGCAAGCTTCTCCGGCCCCTGTGCACTTCCGGCGGAAATCCTGTGTGCACAGCCAAGCCTGGGTCCACGGCACTCTAACCTGCATTGCACGACTTTCTAAGTTGGTCTCCGGCGACGTGGGACTCCTTTGTGCAACTTCAGCGAGCACCGTTTCACGCATCCTCGTAGTGCCTGTTTCTGGCACTTCTCCGGGTGCTACCTGCTTCAGTGAGGGCTCTTTGTCTTGCTCGACGTCCCCTCTCTCTGCAGGTCCAATTTGCGACCTCCTGGTCCCTCCTGGGCCCCAGCAGCGTCCAAAAACGCCAAACGCACGATTTGCGTGTAGCAAGGCTTGTTGGCGTCCATCCGGCGGGAAAACACTTCTGCACGACTCTCCAAGGCGTGGGGGATCCATCCTCCAAAGGGGAAGTCTCTAGCCCTTGTCGTTCCTGCAGTATTCACAGTTCTTCAGCCTAGTAAGAGCTTCTTTGCACCAACCGCTGGCATTTCTTGGGCATCTGCCCATCTCCGAGCTGCTTGTGACTTTTGGACTTGGTCCCCTTGTTCCACAGGTACCTTCAGACAGGAATCCATCGTTGTTGCATTGCTGATTTGTGTTTTCCTTGCATTCTCCCTCTAACACGACTATTTTGTCCTTAGGGGAACTTTGGTGCACTTTGCACTCACTTTTCAGGGTCTTGGGGGGGGTTATTTTGCTAACTCTCACTATTTTCTAATAGTCCCAGCGACCCTCTACAAGGTCACATAGGTTTGGGGTCCATTCGTGGTTCGCATTCCACTTCTGGAGTATATGGTTTGTGTTGCCCCTATCCCTATGTTTCCCCATTGCATCCTATTGTAACTATACATTGTTTGCACTGTTTTCTAAGACTATACTGCATATTTTTGCTATTGTGTATATATATCTTGTGTATATTTCCTATCCTCTCACTGAGGGTACACTCTAAGATACTTTGGCATATTGTCATAAAAATAAAGTACCTTTATTTTTAGTATAACTGTGTATTGTGTTTTCTTATGATATTGTGCATATGACACTAAGTGGTACTGTAGTAGCTTCACACGTCTCCTAGTTCAGCCTAAGCTGCTCTGCTAAGCTACCATTATCTATCAGCCTAAGCTGCTAGACACCCTATACACTAATAAGGGATAACTGGGCCTGGTGCAAGGTGCAAGTACCCCTTGGTACTCACTACAAGCCAGTCCAGCCTCCTACACTTGGTTTCCTGCCTCTATGCACAGATACAGGAATCACGGGGACACGAGCTCTCAAAAGCCCGATTGGAGTGGCAAATAGAGCTGGGTGTGCAGATTACGGACATGCAGTGGCGTTACTGTTGTGCTAAGACACGCTCTGTTTCCTTGAATGGTAGGCACCGACTTATCCACTTCAAATTCCTTAACAGAATATATTATACCCCACTCCATCTACATAGATATGGACTGCGCAACAGTGCGAACTGCCCTAGATGTGGGGCAGAACGGGCTGATTTCCTGCATATGGCCTGGACTGGTGAGAGAGTGCAAGTCTTCTGGAGGGCAGTTATTAACGAATTGGAAGCTATAGTTGGGGAACCAATAGATGCTGGACCGTTTTTGGCACTTGTGGGATGGGATGGCCATTTGCCGGGGACTATTCGCAGATTGGTGGCAATTGGGTTGTTGCTTGCTAAGCGCAGGGTTGCCATGCGGTGGGACGTTGGCCCGATCCCAAAAGTAGATGAATGGCACAGAGATATGGCATATTGTAACACGCAAACAGATAATTACAGTGAGCTACTTCCCCCTTCAAATAGGCCTGCGAAATTCTGGGATGTATACAAACAGTTCCTTATAAGAAAAGAGACGGGGGAGGCAGAGGGTGAGAAACCTGAATGACATATTGAATATGGTTATTGATATATATAAATGTTGGGCCTACCTGTTATAAGTATACATGATTGATGGTCTCTGCATCAAATGGTTCTGGAGGGTGAAGTCTATCCATTAGGAGGACACAATATGACATATGGATTGTATTAGTCTGCAAATGCATGATCTTATTGTATTGCTTCACTTGTTTGCATAAAAGTATAAATAAAGTTTTTAAAAAACTATTACGTCTCTGTAACCTTTGTTTTTTAAGTGAATTTCTATTTTTTTTTTAAATTCTATTTCCTAACTATAATGTCCCTGTAACCTGTGTTTTTTCAGTGAATTTCTATGGTTATTCTAATGTAAAGTAATTTTAATTACTGTATGTTAACCCAACCTGCGACCATCCCCTATAACCATCCAACCCTTTGACATGCACGGCCTTCTGCTGTGTGTGGTGGGGCCTTGCAGCCAACCGCTGTAACCACCTAACCACAGCGCCATGCAGGACATTCAAACATGCGCGGTGGGGATGCAAACGCTTCCGTTAGGGATTACAGATAACTTTTTAACCTCCAAATGCTGAGAAAAATTCTTGCTTTGCCTTAACCATGTGCAAGAAATTTGGATAATTAGTACTTTACAGAAGTGGAGCTTCAACTTGAGCACCTGCTTTGTTTATATACCTAAATGCTCCCTGTTGAGGTTTTATTTCTGTGAAATGAGCATTGTGCCAGAATGAATCCTGCCCTGCTTATTTATCCAAGAAGAGGCCAACATTTTGTGCAGAATGCCTACCCAACTGGAGTAGTTTCCGCTGGCTAATTAGTAAATGCTACTTTATTGGGTTAATGTATAGTGCATCTCCTACACTACAGCTCAGTAAAGGAAACAGAGGTAATGTCTCCAGTGATGTTGTGTGTATGAGACTTTGCATTGTGATTGTTCCTGAAGCGTCTTCATCAGATACATTTACAGGGTGGAACTGCATAGAAAACACACTACGGTGATTTGTACTTTATTGAAGCAAGAGGTTTGATTTTTCTTTTTGATGGAAGGGACCATTGGGGGATCCTCAATGCCCCCGTGGTCCCAGCCAGCTCCCTGCCTCCTGTGGGAGCCAGCATTGCTGCTGCATGCAGCGAGCTGCTGTAAATGCAGCTCCCTACATGTGGGAGCAATGCTTTCATGTCTTTTCCTGCATGCATGTCTGCGGACAGGGAAAGAGATGAAATCTCTGCTTTCAGCAAACAGGAGCATTTTTAACTCTCCCGCTTGCTGAAAGCAGAGTGTTTGCTTTTGATTGGCGGGAGCTGTTATAGCTCCTGCCAAGCAAAGCAAACAACTAACTCCTGAGGGTAGACACCTCAGGAGGTAGCAGGGACCGGCCTTGGGGGTTGGTGTTGCCCAGGGCTATATATGGATCCAGGAGGGGGGCCGAGCCACACCCTCCTATGATCTTCACGGGGGCTGTATATGGCGAGGGCGTGAGTTATAGTTACCTTAGGGCATGACTTATAGGTGCTTGAAATAACCTTAACAGCTGAATTTCTATGGGTTTGTGTGTGTAAAATCTGAACCTAACTTTAACGGCCCGGTAACTTGCTTTTTAGTGAATTTCTAAGGTTGTTTTTAATTTTAATTTCTAACTATAACATCTGTGTAACTGTGATGGGCCGACGCTACCATAGTCGGACCCGCCATGCCCCGGGGGAATCGACACCGTGGACACTTCCAACCCGGAAGTGCACCGTGAAACTACTAATCCTGTTGCACATCCGGGTGACGGCAGGCAGAGGGAGCCGTCGAGGACGGTGGCAGAGTTATTCCCAAGGACGGCTAAGCAGAATCCAGCAACGACGACTGGACGGCAAACCGAACCAGCAGCTTGGGAGGCACCCAACGCAAGCTCCGGCCACGCTGGGGGAAGAGCGTGGTCACTTCAGGTGTGTGAAATATACAGACAAGAGGGAGGGAGGAACAGGAGGAAGGGAATATGAACCACCATATTGAGGGTCGGACATTTCTTTGATTAGTGGCTCCTTTCCTTGTTTTCTTTTTTTTTTTTTTGGTGTATTGTTTAATTTACTTTCGGTTCTTTCACGAATCCTGCAATCGTTTTTTGTTACTTTAGACATACCAGCAGGGTATATTTATGTTGTTTCGGCTAAGATAAACAATAAATAAACAGACTCCAGGGAGGGTGGCTAAAACAGGGCAAGAGCAAAGAAAGCCCTTTGAGAAATGGTGTCAGGGAAGTAAAGGGAGGGAATAAAAGCATTTGTGCAGCCAAGAGAGTATAGGGCAATATACAATACAACTAGACAGGTCCCTTAAAGAGTGAGGAATGTGAATAGTGTGGAGAGACAAAAAAAGACAGGAAAACACTATAGAGAAAACCTGCGATAGCCCAAGAGAAAGGAGAGAGAAAAGGAGAAAGAAGAGAGAAAAGGAGAAAGGAGAGAGAAAAGGAGAAAGAAGAGAGAAAAGGAAAAGGAGAGAGAAAGGAGAAAGAAACAGCAAATACAGTAAACAGAGGAACAGAAAGAAGACAGAACCGAGACTAGGGAAGGGGAGGGGAAAATTCAAGTAAAGGACAGTCCACTTACCTCTATCTGTTTCACTCTTTTTCCCACATGCGCCTCCTGAGAGCCCTAAAAAGAGAAGAGGACGAGAAGAATATCAGAAGGATTATTCACCAACCGCCTCTATAAAACCAGAACTATTTGGAAAATTCTCATAAATAATAAAATCACCATAGCATCACCATAGCATCTGACCACTGGCTATTTGTCATCATTGCGCCACCCTGTTACAGTAACCTTTGCGTTTTTCAGTGAATTTCAAAAGTTTTTTTTATGTTAAATAAAATGCCTGTCACAGTAAATGTTGGAGAGGGGAGTTATTGCAGGGCCCGACCTGCCATAGTGCTGCCCCCACCTAACTTTGTTGGTCCAGCCCCCCTTCTGCTTGCCATCCACTATCAAAGCCCATGCCCCTGCTCCCTCATTACAACCCTAAGTGGCCATTGTTCTGCAACTGCCCTTCCATCCTGTCCTGAACAGCTTTCAGCCCATATACCTGATCCTTACCCTCTATTGTCCAAGTCTGTGCACTAGCTCCCTCCTTTCCCTCCCTCCTGCCCAGCATGGTCCGATGTGTTGCCACTGCCCTTCATTTAGCTTGATGTCCCTGCCCTTCATTGCCAAATTCTGTGCCCCATCATTGCCCTCCTGCTTAGCCTCTGTGCTCAGCTTGCTGCCACTATTCTCCTTCCTCCTGCCCTCCGATGTCTGTGTGCGTGCCCTGGCTCCCTCTTTTTTGCCCACTATGTTTCATGGACCTTCCACTACCCCTCCTATCCACTTGGAGTGTTCTGTTGAGCTGTCACTGCCTCTCCCACCTGCCTAGCATGGTCAGATGACTGCTTCCTGTCCCTGGCACCTCTACCCTGGCTTTCCAAGTTCCATGCCCTTATCCTCCTGCCCTCCACTGTCCATTTTGCTACCACTCCCTTCTACCATCCATTCTCTGTTGTGCAGCAACTGCTCCCCTTGCCTCCTGCCTACCCTGTGAAGCACCTTCCATGCCCTATCTTGTCTGTGCCAAGCCCGTGCCCATCCCTTTAGTGTGTGTGTATGCCATTATAGTCTCACTGTTGCCCTCCATGGTGTTTTGTGCCTCCAGTCCCTATCCCATCTGCCTTCCATGGTCAGCTTACTGCTCCAGCCCTGCCCTCCTCTTTCCATGTGCAGGCCCCTATCCCCTCCCTCCTGCCTTGTCTGGTAGATTGTCATGCCTCTGTCCGTTATGCTGCAACTGTCCCTCCTGTCTGCCCGGTATGGTCAGCTTGCTGACCTTACCTATTTTTCCTCTGCTCTCTGTTGTCCATGTTCATGGTTATGTCCCCTCCCAACTACTTTCCATGGTCCATTGTGCAGCACTGCTGCCTGTTTGCCTTGTGTGTTGGATTGTGCTGCTACAACCCCTGCTGCCTGCCCTGTAAGGTCAGTTTGGTACCCCTGTCCATCTCCCGCCTGCCCTCTGTTACCCAAGTCAATGTTCATACCCCATTCCTCCTGCCCTCAGTGATCTAATGTACCATACTTGCCAACATTTTGAACTTAGTAAGAGGGAGATTTTGAAAAGAAAACCTGGGAAATTGATTTTTCCTGTTGACTTACATTGAAAAAGAGAAAACTTTAGGCAGGAAACAGATACAATCAGGTCTGTTGGCATCAATGGTTGTACTGCCACTGCCTCTTCCTTCTTCCCTCAAAGATCAGTTATATAGCCACAGCCTCTCTTGCCTGTCCTGCATGGTTGGTTTGTTGCCCCTGCCCCATTTGCCCTGCCTTCCATGGTCCCTTGTGCTGCCATTGACCGTCCCACAATTATCTGAGTCTGTACCCCTGACATCTGCCTCCCCACAGTAATCTAATGAACAACTAGATTGCAAACATTCGCTATTTATTACAAAAGTGTGGCACGCCTGAAGTATGTAATCCAAACTGTAATACCTAAAACATTTCCATTAGAAATAATTAAAATGAGAGGGTCTTATTCTCATGGAAATTATAGTTAGTGCTCTAACAAACTAAAGTGATGACATAATTTCTCAAGTAGCGACAAAGCACTTTTAAATTATTTGCTATCTTGATTTTTTTTATCCAGTTCATCAATTGATTATATATTGCACTTACAGTAGAGAATGTGGTGTAAGGGCCAGAGCTGCACAGTTTGCAACTGGGAAACCAGGTTTGAGTTTCAGCGTCAGCTTGACATCCTGTGATTCTGGGCAAATCACTCAGGGCCAGATGTAAGAGCATGTGTTTTGCTACTTCTTTGCGAATCGTAAATTGTGAGTCGCAGATTTTTTTTTACAAGTGTCTGAGACACTTAGCGATTCCCAGAAGGGTTGCAAGGGACCGAAGGCATTTGGGAATGACCACACTCACAGGGATGGTGGCTTGCTGGGGTCAGCAAATCACTATGTCTGTGACTGCTTTTTAAATAAAGCATTGTTTTAAAATGCAGCCCGTTTGCTTAAAAAAAGGGCTGAATTTAAAAAATAAAAATGAAACATTTCAGTTTCATTTTTCAGAGTAGGCAGTGGCCCGTGGGACCGCTGGCCGCTCTGAAAACAATTTTTTGCACCCCCCCCATTCACAAAGGGGAAGGGGTCGTTTGGGGACCCCTTCCTGTTAGCGAATGGGTTCACACCAGTTTGAAATTATTGTTAACTGTGATTGCTTTACAACTGCATTCACTGTCACAAAACAATCATACATCCCCCTGCGAGTCGCAATAAGGAAGGGACACCCTTGGGACGCCCCTTCCTAATTGTGAATCGTAAACCCTGTTTTGTGAGTCTGTCACTGCATATTGACTCACAAAATAGTGATTTGTTCATAGGGAAACACTTTTTTTTGGCTGCAAAAGACCAACAAAAAAGCTACGTAAATGTAGCCCTTAATCTGTCCATGCCTAAAGCCCAAAAGGAATTTGTTCTTGTGTAATGTAAGTGATGCTCATGTAACGCACTCCAATGCCTTCGGGTCAAGTTTGCGCTAAATAAAACTGCAAACAAACAACAAAATTAAGTGTTTTGCATGCTTATGTCAATGGGCTATATTTGGGCTACATTTGGATGATATTTGTGCTACACTCTTTTTTCTCTGGTGGCTAATTGAAAGACTCTTGTTATGAAGCTCCCTATTCTCCTCATTTACAGCAGTGTCCTCAGTAGAAAATGCCATCAGTTTTCAACTTCGATTCCATTAGGATGGTGGCCAGATGTGCCACACTTTTGGCATAAATTTAGAATGTGCATGTTTCAGTGTACATGTCAGAATGTTCTAATGAAATAGAAGAGGAAGTTATTTGAGAACTCACTTAAAACGTGTCCTAATTTTTCTTTCTACAGCACTAGTCATTTCTACGACAAAATGAAAACCCTCATTTTGGCCCTTTTTAAATTAAATTTTTTAACTTTCTACCAGTTTGATTCAATCAAGATGGCTTCAGGTGCACCATGCTTCTGTCATAAGTAATACTGTTAGCTCTCTAGTTGTTCTTTAGAAGGAGTCTTCAGTAGAACACAAGGGAATCAACTGACAGGCTGCTCCTGTTGGAAGTTCATGTTTTACTGAGAATGTCACACTTAATTTTCATATGGCTGAGAAATAATTTACAGATACTATGCTATACTAAGAGTTTTCTCTAAAACATGATTCATGACATTTCAGCAGGGTGAAATCACCTTAGACCATACCACAATTCCTAAACTCAGTATGGTACCATCAACAAATGATCTACATTGTAACTAAAAATCTGTTGTCACTTTTTATATGTTCTTGTTTCTGAGACCCTCAAGACCTGCCTTTCACTGCAATGCATTTTAAAGGGTGCTATCATGTATATCGGTCCCAGGATATCTGCCATCACTTTGTGGTTGAAGTGCTGACAGCCAATCAGATCGCACCATGAGATCTGTCCTTAGCTTAGGCTCCCCCCAGACATACCAATTTGGATTTGCTTTAATAGCTTGAAAATTACTGAACGGATTTACACCACATAAAAAAGGGTGCTCTGCGGACCAGAATCTACCTTTTTGCCAACTTTGGTGTAATCTCTTCCAGCGGTTTGGGCTGCAGGCGTGTCTAATGAGTCTATGAGAGAAGTACATTTATGATCCCCCCCCCTCCTTTTTCTCTGCCCCCACTTGACGGATCATCACAACATTTTCCATCCACAACAAGATTCTTTGTCACACTTCTTTTGAGAACATTTTGCAAAAAATGCTTTTTCTATTGAAAATAGTTCCTAACTTTTACTACCTACTGGTAATCGCCAGTAGATGATATATATATATAATAGATATATATAGGGTCACTCTTACACCCACTCTCACTCACAGAGAGACACTCTCATACTTATTCAGACGTTCACACACCCTCTTTCACACTCAGAGAGACAGTCTTACATCCACTGTCACAGCCAGAGGGACACACCCACTCACTCACATACAGAGAAAAACTCTTACACCCACTTTCACACACAGAACAACACTCTGACACCGAGGCCCTGATTACGAGACTTGCTGTGGCGGTCGGACAGCCACCAAAAAGGCAGTCCAATATCCACATTATGACCGTGGCAAAAGTGCCACGGTCCGACCACTGGCACTGCCATTTTTTCACCAGCTGACGGCCTGGCGGTGCCAGCGGTCTTAATCCACCAGAGCAGCGCTGCAAGCAGTGCTGCCCTGGGGATTACAACTTGGGTGACTGCCAGCTTTTGAGTTGTGGTTCTACCACTATTCAAAGGCTAGCAGAGACAGGGTGCCAGGAGCCCCAGGGGGGCCCCTGCACTGCTTATGGACTTGGAGTGGGCAGTGTCAGGCCCGCATGGGCAGCCCCGTAGCGCTTTTAACTGCCTGAATTACAGGCAGTGAAAAGTTTGAGGGGTGCTGTTGCACCCGACGCACCGCTACACTGCCGCTAGCTCGATTTTGAGCCGGCGTCATTTTTGGCCCAGCGGGAAACTCATTATAGGGCTAGGAGACAGAAGACCGGATTGGCCGTCTTCTGACCTAAGGAGCTACCCACCGAACTCAGAATGAGCCCCTGAGTCTCACACCCACTCTCAGACACAGAGGCACACTCTTACACCGACTCTCACATCCAGGCACTCACACACCATTCTCACAACTAGACACACTCTCACGTACACTCTGACACTCAGACAGACCCTCTCACACCCACTTATACACCCAGAGAGACAGTCACATACCCACTCTCACACCCAAATATACTGTCCCACCCACTCTCACACTCAGGGTGAGAGTCACACACCCACTCTCACACCTGGAGAGACTGTAGCACATCCGCTCTCACACCCAGATACACACACTCAAATCCGCTGTCACTTCCACATACATTCTCTCACACATACTTTTACACACAGACCAAAAGTTATACACTCACACAGCTACTCCTTTAGTCTGCGGTGCCTACGATCTGAGAGAGAAAATCTTTGATTTTGCTGCTATTTTGCTATATTAGGAAAGTGTACAAGGGCTAGTATGTGAACAATGATGCATATGAAGGGGTCAGGGAAGGGGTTTCCGTGGCCACAAGGGTTTAAAGAAATATGGCATATTGGGAACCAATGTGTAGAGAATGTCCAAAATTTTTTTTTTTTTTGAGAGCCGAGGTTGAATCCTTGGATCTGAATTACATTTTACAAATTAAGTATTTAAAAATAAATATGTGTATGGCTAAAGGATTGTCTCTGAAAAGAGCCTTTGTGTTTATGATGTGTAGCTGATTACTACAGATGAAAGAAGATGCAGTCTCTCAAGTGATGCAGGAACACCCTGTTGCCTATGTCTGTTAGGTTAACTCCATCATTTCTGTAGATACCATCCATTTCAAATCGTGAATTGTTGTGAAGTATAGAGCCCATGTTAGGAGGAATGCAGAATCAGTTGTAGTAACATGTTTCCTGGATTTGTCTATATGTGGACAGAATTCAGTTGACAAGTTCCACTTCTGCCTTTGGCAAATGTTAGAAAAAAAGAAAGGCAGTGTGTGGTAAAAGTGTCATTAATTTTCTTTCATTAGGATTTCCAAACCAGCAATAATGAATTAAAATGATTATTTGGTGTGGATATATCTTTCGTTAGCAAAAAGGCATGTATATGGGTTTATTTTATTAACATGTTGGAAAAATCTATTTCATACTTCCCCGTGGATCTGAAGATCCACCTGCGGATTTCCATGGGGGGGAGTGCCGAGCACTGCAGAGCCATTTGCGGATTTACACGGGGGCCACGCTGAGCACTGCAGTGGATCCACTGATCCACTGATCTGGCAAAAACTCCTACCATTGGGCTATCTTCTGAGGATTGTTGGAAAGAGTTAAATATAGAAGCCAGTCATAAGTGGTAGAACATAAGTTTAACATGAAAGAGAGATTCTGATTGGTTTTCTGATTCAGTAACCTTGAAATCAAAGTTGAAAAGGTTGCCATTAATGGTTCCCTTCTGTGAGAGTGGATTACCATTCTTGTGGGTTTCTTTGTACATTTTTCAGTGAGAAGAAATTCTAACTGATGCTGAAAGACAAACATACACTCCAACAAGCACACTTATCAGCCATGTCTAGTGAAATATAGTTAATTTAACAAAGTATTAATAAAGAAACGAGTTAAGATGAGGATTAATTAAACTGAGCAGCTTGTTGATAAAATGCCATAACTAATATAAATAGTAGGTTTGGAATTCATGTAAAGTAATTATAGAAGCCATTCAATAAATAGCTAAAGAATTGAATTGAAATTGGAAAAGCTTCTATTTTCTTTCAGTATACTAAACTGACCCCTGAACTTTGTTGAAGCTAGTACACAGAATGAATTGATTAGTCATTAAATAAGTAAAAATGTTGAATTGAGTTTTAAAAAGTTAGATGTGTATGCCTACGCTGATAATGGATATTTATAATTGCAATTGTTTAGCTCATAGAAAGAGTCAGATATGTATTTAGAAAGCGTAGAGATTGTTTCAATATCATTTGAACAGAGACATGACTGAACTGCACTTCCTGAAAGCCTAAGTGTGAAGATTCACTGTTAAGTTCAGTTAGCATTGAAAACCCGCTTAAGAAACCTTAAACTGTGTTTTCACTGTAGAAATCGAAGCACTCAGATAGGGTGTGTATACGCCATAGAGGAGATAAAAATGTCCTTTTACGTTTTACTGCCTTAAATATGCACTTCCCATGTCAAGTTATATATGCTGTCTCTAATCTATACTGTTAATCATGTACATAATTAGGAAAGTATAAAGCCACACTCAGGCGGTCATTACAACATTGGCGGTAAAAGCCGCTTACCGCCGTGCAGAAGACCGCCAACACACCGCTGCGGCCGCGGAATTCCACCACAGCTATTATGACCCACATTTCGGAATCTGCCAAAATTCAGACACCCACACAAGACTGCCACACCAAAGGTCAGTGATAAACTGGCGAAAACAAAACCTCCGCCGTCACGCCAACAGAAATACGCCCACACTATCACGACACACGAATTCACGTGGCGGTCTTCCAACCACGATATTCCATTGGCGGTACACACCGCTGCGCTCAAAATACACACACATTTACAAAACACAACCACATTGGACAATTCCAAATACACACACCTGATACACATACACACACCACTCCGACATAACACCAACACCACTATAAAACACACACCCACATCACCCACAATCCCCCACAACAAAAAATTCTGAAAGAAGGCCAGAGAGAGAGCACCAGCAAGAACAATAGCAACCACAGGCACACAACACCATCACCCACAGAACTTCCACGCACCTCACACAACACACCACTACATATCAGCACACATATCACCACACACTCCACCCCACACATCACCTACACCACCCCATGGCACGGCAAAGACACCCTAGGTTCTCGGAGGAGGAGCTCAGGGTCATGGTGGAGGAAATCGTCCGGGTAGAGCCACAGCTATTCGGATCACAGGTGCAGCACACCTCCATTGCAAGGAAGATGGAGCTATGGCGAAGAATAGTGGACAGGGTCAACGCAGTGGGACAGCACCCAAGAAATCGGGATGACATCAGGAAGAGGTGGAACGACCTATGGGGGAAGGTGCATTCCATGGTCTCAAGACACCACCTGGCAGTTCAGAGGACTGGCGGCGGACTCCCACCTTCTCCCCCACAACTAACAACATGGGAGGAGCAGGTCTTGGAGATTCTGCATCCTGAGGGCCTTGGAGGAGTAGGCGGAGGAATGGACTCTGGTAAGACAAATCTTAACTATTACAACCCCCACCCTACCTGCATGCTATCACATACCCCCACCCTCACCCCTAGCACCCCAACTCCTCACATATGTCCCAATATCACAAACCACCCATCCCAACACCAAGCCCTGCATGCAACAAAAAAGCATGGACACCCATCACTAAAGCATGGCCACTGCACATACCCATACAACCCCCTAAACCATCCTCACACAAGGTCTCACACAGGAATGCAAGCACTGGGGTACACGTCACCCACCCATTGCACACCATGGCACACACAGATGCAATAATCATGCTTTTACACCCCTGCAGGACCCCTACCCAAAGTCACCGGACAGGAGGGTCCAGACATGTCCACTCCACCCACAGAAGAGGCCCACAGTGATGACAGCAGCTTTGTCCAACTGGATCTAGACAACCAGCCCGGCCCATCTGGGACCTCAGGACAGTTGGTTCCCCTCACACTGGCACAAGCCACTACAGAGTTACCCCCCGCTGGAAACACCAGCACAGCACCCACCCAGCGGGCCCATACCTCTGTCCCCAGGACACGTCAATCAGCAGTGTGTCCACCACTACAGGGAACCCAGGCTAACCCACCAACCCAACAACAACAGGGACCTGGGGGCAGTGGCAGTGGGCACACGGTTCAGGGGACAGGGGCCCAGGAACACAGGGGAACTGGGAGGGCTGCTGTGCGACAGGGGGAGGACATGCCCAGGGAACCCACTCTCCACGAGGCCCTCTCCAACATCATGGGAGCCTACCACCACTCCCAGGAGACGATGGCAATGGTACTGGCCAAGTTTCAGGAGACCCAGCGGCTGCAGGAGGAACAGTATTTGGGCTTCAGGGAGGAACTCAAATCCATCAATTCCACCCTGGGCACCATTGTAGGGGTGCTGAAGGAACTCATCAACACCAGGAGGGACACTGTGGCACCACAAGGGGCCCCTGACACTAGCCTGGACGATGAACTGCCACCACCTCCGCCGACGCTAGTGGACAGGATGCACCGCCACAGGACCACCCCACCCCCTGCAGAGGGAGAACCACACCGCAAACGGTCCCTGAGATCCAGGACAAAGACAGAGAACGATGCCAAGACCCCCGCCAAGAAATGAGACCACCCTGATTGTCATCCATTTGTCCCACCTTGTCACCCTGTCCATCCTTAAACTGCACCTGTCGTCGCAAAGCCAAGTTGTGAAGCATACAGCAGGCCACGATGATATGGCACACCTTCTTTGGTGAGTAGAATAGGGAACCACCTGTCATATGGAGGCACCGGAACCTGGCCTTCAGGAGGCCGAAGGTCCGCTCTATAATCCTCCTAGTTCGCCCATGGGCCTCATTGTAGCGTTCCTCTGCCCTTGTCCTGGGATTCCTCACTGGGGTCAGTAGCCATGACAGGTTGGGGTAACCAGAGTCACCTGCAAATGGCGAGGGACAACTGTTAGACACACACTGACTCATAGGGACATCCACAGACCCAGACAACTATTCCCACTGATTTGGGTCCAGGTGCTCACCTAATAGCCACACCCGGTGCCTCTGTAGTTGCCCCATCACATAAGGGATGCTGCTATTCCGCCGGATGTAAGCGTCATGCACTGAGCCAGGGAATTTTGCATTAACATGGGAGATGTACTGGTCTGCCAAACACACCATCTGCACATTCATGAAATGGTAACTCTTCCGGTTTCTGTACACCTGTTCACTCCTGCAGGGGGGGACCAAGGCCGTATGTGTCCCATCAATGGCACCTATGATGTTGAGGATATGTCCTAGGGCATAGAAATCACCTTTCACTGTAGGCAAATCCTCCACCTGAGGGAAAAGGATGTAGCTCTGCATGTGTTTCAGCAAGGCAGACAACACTCTGGACAACACGTTGGAAAACATAGGCTGGGACATCCTGATGCTATGGCCATTGTTGTTTGAAAAGACCCACTTGCTAGGAAATGGAGTACTGACAGCACCTGCACTTGAGGGGGGAATTCCTGTTGGATGGCGGATAGCTGACATCAGGTCTGGCTCCAACTGGGCACACAGTTCCAGGATTGTGGCATGATCAAGCCTGTAGGTGATGATCACATGTCTTTCCTCCATTATCGATAGGTCCACCAGCGGTCTGTACACCGGAGGATGCTGCCATCTCCTCACATGCCCCAGCGGATGGTGCCTATGGAGGAGAACAGCGAGCACAGAGTCAACCAACTCTGAGGTACGTAAACACAGCTTACCCTGAAAATATTCATAAATCGAAATTTGCCTGTATGAGTGTTTAGGCAAGGCCTAGGTATGTGTGACACAGTCAAAAATAAAGCCATGTGGGCCCCTGAAATGGCGGCTGCCTGACATGTAAGGTGGGACAAGGGGATATGAGGTAACTGCGCTGGCGTTGTACACAGTCGCGGTAGGCGGTCGAAGTCCGTGGCGCAATTCTGCATTGGTTAATCTTGGATCCTACGGGTCCCAGGAGCCAATGACGATGTACGCTGGCGGTGACGTTACGCACCGTCTCGGACGTGACCGCCATTTTCTCTCAGTTCAATCACTCAATACCTGACCTTCGATAGGAGAGGACCTACACTGCAAGTGCTGCTGTGACCTCAGTCTGGAAGAGACAATGGCTTGTGTGTCTGGGGATAGGGCCCCTACCTTCAGCACGGAGGAGTTTGAGAAACTCGTGGATGGGGTCCTCCCCCAGTACACGCTACTCTACAGTCCTCCAGACAAACAGGTAAGTACACTGTGAGAATGAGGCGTGCATGAAACTACAGTGAGTGCATGTGCGTCATTTCAAGGGTAGGGATGCGGGCCAATGACTGTGACGGTGCAGTTGCTAATTACTTCTCTTTTTCCCCTGTACAATTCCTGTAGGTCAGCGCTCACCAGAAGAAGGACATCTGGCGTGCCATCGGCAAGGAAGTATGGACCCTGGGGGTCTACCACAGACGGAGCACCCACTGCCGGAAAAGATGGGAGGACATTTGCCGCTGGAGCAAGAAGACAGCGGAGGCCTAGCTGGGGATGACCTCCCAATGTGGGAGTGGTGCCCATCGCACCATGACCCCCCTGATGTTCAGGATCCTGGCGGTGGCGTACCTGGAGTTGGATGGGCACTTGAGGGCATCACAGAAGCAACAAGGGGGTGAATACACTCTCATTCTGCTGATTCAGCGCGCATTGGAGGTGTCTGGGTGGGGGAGGTGGGCTGTGGGATCCCCTAGGCCAGGGCGAGTTTAGTAGGCAAGGTCCCTTCTTAAGGCCATCCCTGTGGCACCCCACCCCACCTGTGTACAGTGCCAACTACACCTAGTCAGGCTCCTGTGACATCCATGTGTGCAGAAATCGGCCATAGCCTTGTAAGCCATGTCCCAGGGATTGAATAGTGGACCCCAAGTGCGCGGCGTAGTGCAGGGGGCTTCTGTGTCTGTCGTGTCCACCAACGGTAGCGGTATTGCATGCACTGAACATGTCTTTCTTCTGTCTCCCCCCCTTTTTGTGGTCTCCCTGTACTTCTGTGCATTAGCATCATCAGGCGGAGGAGCAGTGGCACCGGAGCAGGAGGGAGCTGCATCCCACATGGCCCTGGAGGGCGAGACTACGGACTCCGAATCACCAGTGGGACGGAGGGTGAGGGGAGCTCCATGGCGGAGACAGGAACTGACACCAGCGAAACGGACTCCTCCTCTGATGGGAGCTCCTTTGCGGTGGCGGCCCCATCTGTGCCCCCCACATCTACAGGTACAGCCGCCACCCCCCCTACCAGCACTGCCCTCCCAGCAGCCCCTCAGCCTTTGCCCCATGCCCGCTCACCCAGGAGGGTGGGCATCACATTCGCCCCAGGCACCTCAGCCCCTGCCCCTGTCACTCTTGCTGCCCTCAGTGAGGAGGCCATTGACCTCCTCAGGTCCCTCACTGTTGGGCAGTCTACCATTTTGAATGCCATCCAGGGTGTAGAGAGGCAGTTGCAACAAACCAATGCATATCTGGAGGGCATTCACTCTGGTCAGGCAGCCCTTCAGCGAGCTTTTCAGACTCTGGCCTCAGCACTGATGGCAGCCATTGTCCCTGTGTCTAGCCTCCCACCTCCAACTTCCTCCACCCCGACCCAATCCCCTGTACCTCAGCCTATCACAAGCACACCTCTAGACCAGCATGCACACACGTCAACACACAAGGGAAGCTCAGGCAAACATAAGCACCACACATCCCACAGGCACTCACGCAAGCATCAGACACATGCAGACACACCAACATCCACTGCCTCCACTGTGTCCTCCTCGTCTCCCTCCTCCCTCCCTGTCTCGTCTCCACTCAGACCTGCATGCACTACATCCTCAGCCACTACGTCCATCACCAGCACACACACCACCACAACCCGCTCATGTGCAGTCACCACCCCCACTACCATTCACACATCCCCTGTGTCCTCTCCCAGTGTGTCTGTGAGGCCACCTCTCAAGGTACACAAACGCAGCCACACACCCACCCAACAGCCATCCACCTCACGACAGCCTCCAGCCCATGCACCTTCACCCAAAGTCACCAAACGTACACCTCCTACAACCACTACCTCTTCCTCCACTCCCAAACCCCCTCCATCTACCCGTCCCACTGTTCCTAAGAAACTATTCCTGTCCAACCTTGACCTCTTTCCCTCACCTCCCACACCCCTTCAGTCTCCTAGGGCCCGACTCTCCAGGTCCCAACCTAGCATCTCAGCCACAACATCAGCGGGACCAGTGGTGCCAATAGTCACCGGATTATGGAGTGCACCAGGCAGCAGGGCAGGCATTGTAGCAAGGAGCCACAGCACGGACAGTCCCCCACCTGTCAAGCATAAAAAGTTGGCCTGTGCCCGGAGGGAGAGGGGAAAGAAACTAGCCACCAAAGCCGCTCCCAGGGGTACAGTTGGGAGTGTGGAGACAACTGCGACACCGTCCAAGGTGGGGAAGGGGCACAGTAAAACCGGCAAGTCTGGGAAGATCAGCACGGCTGACAAGACCGCCAGCAGCCACACTGCCCAGGAGGCGACCGCCAGCAGCCCTGCTGCCACAGACAGGACTGCCAGCAGCAGCCCCGCTGCCACAGACAGGACCGCCAGCAGCTGAACCGCTGCCCAGGAGGCGACCGCCAGCAGCCCTGCTGCCACAGACAGGACCACCAGCAGAAGCCCCGCTGCCCAGGAGGCGACCGCCAGCAGCCCTGCTGCCACAGACAGGACCGCCAGCAACAGCCCCGCTGCCAAGGACAGGACCACCAGCAGCTGAAATGCTGCCCAGGAGGCGACTGCCAGCAGCCCCGCAGGCCAGGACAAGTCCGCCACCAGCTGAACTGCTGCCAAGGACACCGCGCCACAAGCACCGCAGGCCAGGACAAGACCGCCACCAGCTGAACCGTTGCCAAGGACACCGCTGTCACAAGCATCGCTGCCAAGGACACCGCCGCCACAAGCACCGCTGCCAAGGACACCACCGCCACAAGCACCACGGAACAGGACAAGCACCGCTGCCAAGGCAACGCCGCCAAAAGCACTGCTGAACAGGACACCGCCGCCACCAGCACCGCAGGCCAATGAGCGCCAAAAGCTCTGACGCTACTGAGGCCGCCACGAGCAGGATGAATCACTCTGGCCACCAAGCCCCCTCCAGAACCAGTGGAAAAAAGCATCCACTACCTCAGTCCTTGGCAGGATGAAGCACTATGGGCGCAAAGCCCCCTCCAGAACCAGTGGGGAAAAGCATCCACTACCTCAGTCCTTGGCAGGATGAAGCACTCTGGGCACAAAGCCCCCTCCAGAACCAGTGGAGAGATACATCCACTACCTCAGTCCTTGGCAGGATGAAGCACTCTGGGCATCAAGCCCCCTCTAGAACCAGTGGAGAAAAGCATCCACTACCTCAGTCTTTGGCAGGATGAAGCACTCTGGGCACAATGCCCCCTCCAGAACCAGTGGAGAATGTTATCCACTTGAGAGACTGTGGCTTTGCACTCCTCAGGATTGAACAGTGGACAAACCACCCACAGTAGAGACTTGTGAGACTGTGGCTTTGCACTCCCCAGGATAGAACAGTGGGCAAACCACCCACTGTAGAGACTTGAGAGACTGTGGCTTTGCACTCCCCAGGATTGAACAGTGGGCAAACAACCCACTGTAGAGACTTGAGAGACTGTGGCTTTGCACTCCCCAGGACTGAACTGTGGGCATGAGCCCCCTTGTGGATCTGGCTTCGTGCACTCAACCGGCTGAGGTGCCCCCCACCTTCCCTTCCCCCTGAGTTGCCTGTTTTATTTCTAACTGATGCCCCTGCAGTGTTCTCTCCGTCTTGTTCGGGTATTGAGTGTGGGCCTCGCCCATGCCTTTTGGGCCCAGTGATCCACGGACTATGATGGTGGAATCCCTTGGACTTGTGTTCTTGGTGTATATAATTGTATATAGTATAAATGTATATATTTGTAAATATTTTTGATATATGTAATTGAATATATCACAATTATTTGACTCATTTCTTTTTGTCCTTGCATTCTTCCAGGGGGGTTTGGGGGGTGTAACTGTTATGTATCAATATGTATTAGCATGTGTGTTGTAGTGGGTGAGGGTGGGGGTGGGGGTGTTGCGTGTTGCGTGTGTGTGTCACTGTTTTTTCCCTCCACCCTCCCCTGTGTTGTAGGTGCAGTACTCATCGTTGTCTTCGCAGCCGGCGTTCGTGCTCCTGGTAGAGGAGCAGGAAGATAAAGGCTGGCAGAATCGGGAGCTCCGGTTCCATGGCGTCCTGATTCCTCATGGGGTGTGTAGAGGTGAGCGTTTTCCCTTCGAAGTCCTGTTTCCGCCGTGTTTTTGTTCGTGGTGAATCCGCCCCGAAAAAGGTGGCGGATTGGTGGGTTGTAATAGTGTGGGCGGCACATTGTCCTCCGCCTGTCTGTTGGCGGTTACCACCGTGGTGTTTGTTTGTACTGCAGTGGCGGTCGGAGTGTTAAAGTGGCTGTCTATGTTTGCGGTTTCCGCTACGGTCGTAATTCAATTTTTTTTACTGCCGGCCTGTTGGCGGTTTTACCCCTGCTTTAACACCGACCGCCAGGGTTGTAATGACCACCATAATGTCCTTCACCACCCTGACAGATTTAATACTGTAAATTGAACACTAGATCTGGCCCTAAGTGTTTTTGAATACTGGGCTTGATCTACTAAGATTCTATTCTCAAAAAGAGGTTGCACATTGAGCTCCAAAACTTTTGTGAATAGAATCTGATTTTTTTAACCGACCTATGTACTAGTAGGTCGGTTCGCAAAATCACCTTTCCCATGGGGTTGCAGAACACCTGCCTAATTACATTCATTAGCCAGGTCACAAGTTGCAACTCCCTGTGACAGCAGACCTCCATCCCTGTGATTGCATTCCAAAACTGATTTGTTTAAGCACTCACAATCCCTAAAGGATTCTGGACCCCAATTCCTATTGCAAACCAATGATACATTCAACCCCACATCACATTTTGACAGGAACACCATTTTCACTGCCCTTCTCACTTATGATTCTGTATGGCTCGCAGACCCATTTTACAAGTTTAAAAAGGGTTTGTGACTCGCAAAATGGGTTTTGTACCTTACAAAATGGACTTTGCAGTCGCAAATTAGCCATTTAGTGAATCCCAGGGTTTGTGTCCTCTAAATCCTTTTGCACTTCAGGCTCATCATTACTTATGGCCCAATCCTGATCAATAAATATTATATATGCCTCACTATTTACAAAGCAGAGGAGTTAACAACCTTTCCTTTTTCTGATTTAATCACTATTGGTAAATAATACAAATGATCATCAGCATTTATTCATACAAGGCCTAATATAACGAAGCTTACAAACTTCCATCGTCTTCTCATGAGAAGCTCAATGATTTCTAACATATTCATAGGCCAAAATAAGACAAGTTTGTGTTCTGCACAACTCAGCTTCTTACCAACGTTCCTTCCCACTCTCAAATAAGGGACCTCTCACTGCTTCAACTTGTATTGGATATGCATGTGAGAATGGTTCTACAGGAATCTCATATTCATCAGAGTAAGCATGTGGCAGAGGCATAGGTCTGTCCCTCACTAAGAAAGATCCTGAATCTGTCTTGTGACCTGGAGTGGCACACCAATTGCATGGTCATTGTTGAAATTTGATTACTGATCCTATCATAGATATGCTGCTTAGAGCATTAGTGGCAGCATATCATTGTTAAGAGAATTAATATCATAACCAGACCTTTTTATCTGTGTTTTTACCTGTGTACCTGGAATTGATGCCTACTGGCCCAAAAGTGTCAAGTTTCACTCGTATGAGCAAACTTAGGTCCTTGCACTGACAACCTTTGTAACTGATCTTGTGTGTAGTGCATTAGCACATGGGCGGTGTGTTAATAAGACAGAGTAAAGAAGGCCAGTGGGATCCTTCTAGGATTCCCACAATATGGCCTAGCATTAAATGGAGGGAAAGGATTGTGTTCCAAGATAACTGAAGGGTACTGTTTACACTCCTGCAACTGGATGGAGGAAACCTCGACACTGAAGTGGCAGGAATGGAGGCCTGTCTTTAGAAATTCTATAAGGTATTTTATTTAGCAAAGAGGATATGATTAAACAAAACTGTAAACTTTGCACTTGTATAGCGCACTACTCATCCACTAGGGTCTCAAGGAGCTGTACACATACCACAGTGGAACCCCTCCTGGCTTTTTCTTGTGAGGCACCCACTCCTGGACAACTCCTAGGGTAAAGCCAGGCATCCAAGCACTGTGAGGAATGTTGTGGAGATTAAGCAAGCTATTGCCTAGAATTACAGAGTGGGACCCATTAATTAGATTAGGCACTGAAGTGAGAATTATCTGGTCTGAGCGAATTGAGCCCAAGACCTAACAAGGCAAGAATTGAACCCTGGTCCCAGACCAGATCTCTGCATAAGGGTCTGCCGCTCTAACCATTGTGCCACACTTATCCACAGGTTTATTTATTTTTATCAGATTAGTCATCCTGAACACTCCAGTTTGGTGGGTGGTAGGAATGGTAGGGATGAGAGCTGGGACTGCAGACCATGTTCAGAAAAAGAAACCTTTAGTTGTAGACTGTCTATTCATCTTTCTTTTTTTAGTCCTTCAGAAGGTTTAGTGACAGCCAAGTGAGGGAAGCTCACATCTGTTTGTGGCTCTGTTGTGGGTACTCCAGGACAGAGTCAACCCTGCTGTGAGAACCATCACTGTAAATAAATGTGATGTGTGGAGAACAGCCGAGAAGTGATAAGAAAAGGACTACATTCATTTGATCTGTGGGTGACAGAAACTCTACAACTGCCTTATTCAGACTAATCCTGATTTCCCAAGAAGACTGGGGCTTGGAGGGAAGAACAAAGCCCAGTGATATCCCCTAGGAGGAAGCACAGCTAAAGTGGAGGGTTCTAAGATGTACATGTCATAGCACCCAGATTCACAGACGTGTATATTTAGTGAACTGTGTCCTTTCTAGTGCAACAATGTGATTAAACTACTTTATTTCATGCAAAGATGAGCAAGGAGTTAAAACTTACCCTTATTGTGCCACTTTCTTTAGTTTTGAGCTCTGGCACCCCACACAGCCCACTCGAGAAACCAATAACCTCAAATCCCATTATTGAGGGCTAGTATCCTATTGAGGGCTAGCATCCTTTCCCTGCCCCGTGTTCCTGATACGGGGTCTAACACAGACAGAAAAACGAATGATGACTGACCAGCTCTAAACCTTCTTCTCCTACATGTTTGTTCAATTAAAAGTGCAGAATGAATATGTGCAGAAAAGGTTGTAAGATGCTGTAATCAAACTCTTTCATCCTTAACCTTCTGTTTTTGCTCACATCCAAATGTCATCTGCTTTCTTTCCGGCAGGAAGCCAGCTGACTAAATCGATTCATAGACGTTAAGACATCCAGTCCACTTTGCTGAATATCCCACAAAACACTCTCGCAGAATTTTCCACATTGAAACATTCAGAAATCTTCCCAAAGGCTAACAATCCATTAAAGGAATTTTAGTTGAGCATCTGAGTTGGCTACTAACGGGTCTGCCCAATACAATGCAGATTCAGTAAAGCAATTGATCAGTTATCCCTCATCATTTTGATCTTGATTAAAATATTAAGGGACTAAAGCAAATGCACCCTAAAGAGACTAAAAAATGTACTACTGGGCAAATCCTCCCAGTAACAAGGTTGCCAACCCACCAGACAAGTGTTGTTCGCCTGAGGTTAACCTCCAGTACACCATGCAGTTTTCTGAAAGCCAGCTACTGCCTGTGGTACCTGAAACCAGTGGGAACCTCTTCTGGGAAACCGTGAGCATGGAAGGAGTTCAGTGATCCTTGGCACAAGTGAGTTCTGCAGCTGACTGAACATAGAGTTCTTTAATGGACTGATGCATTGATACCACTGATACCAAGTACCTTTGATACAACTTCTTGTTCTGAGTGTACTCAAGTTTTAAATTAGTTTTTAGTACTGTCTTGCTTATGAATGCATTATAATGTGGACCATTGTTAGGTACTGGTCTCTCTTCTTTGACACCAGGTTTGTGGTCCAGATGGTTCACAGACTGCAAAGTGAGAGTTTAGTTTTCCTCTCTTGGTTACTCTCTTTACTCGCCTAATCTCTTAACTGGGATTACACTTCACCATGAAGTACAAATCTAGACTACAGCACAGTAAAATAGATGGACTTTCCCACTGTTTTTGCCAAATTAACAACTGGGCTTCTCCAACAATGAAATCAAGATCCAATTAGTCAGGTTTAATAGGGATGGTAATGTCCCCTCCATAATGTTGTGAGAATACTTGCCTGCCTTATACACAAATGTAAGCCTCCGCTCTGTTTTTAATACTTGGCCCAGCACACAAAATCATGATGCACATGCACTGAGAACTGCTTTAAGTTAATGGAATACGAGACCCAGAGGAGGTCTCTATGGTTAGAGAAGAAAACATACATGCTTTCCTCAGGAAGCATACCTACTCTCCCCTTGCTGTTTCACATGTGCTTGCCAAAGGTGGCAGAGAGTGTTTCGGAACCATAGTCCAAGACCAGGTCTTTTTTCTATTCTCTGCATTTGAACATGTGACCTACTGACACTTCATTAAATTTCTGTTTAATTAGCCATGTTCTTAGCTTCATATCCATTGCTTGGATATTGCATATATTTGGTATAGGAGAGTGGCATTATGTGATGGCCTGTCTTTACATTGATGATGAGAGTATGGTGGAGTACATCTTGGATTCCAGCCGCAAGCACGTTACATAAGATGGAGTTTGAAGGTAATCTGCCAGATGAGTATTGTCCGTTGCTATTACTCCTAAAGCTCATGTGAGGTATCAGGTTCTACTGTATGGAGAAGATGGAGACACAGATCTCTTCAACTGTGTATAAGTGATATTTTGCTGTTTCGCTACTCCTATTAGAGAGGGTGAAAGACCTAGGGAGTCTGTAGAGAGCAGTGTCATCTGTGGTGCAGGCTTAGGCTCTTGATTCAACTTTGTTCCCCTAGAGGTGCTGCTCCCAAAAGCTAGGTAAATGTCCGATGTGATAGCTTATCTCTTCTTTATGGTCATGTTGTATGTTTTGCAACAGATTCCTAGCATCAGCCCCACAGCATGTCATCATCCTGACATGTCACAAAGGAGTGTTCACGCTCATCCACTTTTGGTCCTGAGCATTGGTAGCTAATCTTTTCACACCTTGCTCAAGACGTTGCACTTAGGATACTGTCTGCGTTGTTGTGATATAAATCAAGTCATCTAGAATTGTGGCTGCAACATGAGTGCTACCCAGTATCACTCTTTACACTAACACATCCAATCCTGTACCCATGCAGGCACACCAAAAGCTATGACAATATACTCCATTTAAGTGGCAGGCAATGCAGTTTGAGGGTCCACAGCAGGATTTAGGAATCCTGGGTTTTGTGGATCTACTGAAAGATTTGAGGACCCTGCAGGCTTTAAAAGCAACAGCAAGGACATCACCAGGTGCTTGACTGTCCCCCTCTGTTGACATGTTTGATCTATGTTCCTTTGCTTGCATTATGTTCTTTACCTGTGTACCTAGCTCTTCAACTGAGACAATCTTTAGGCCCAAAGCTGAATTCATCTCATATGTTTTGTGCTTGTGACGCACCTTGGAGCTTCTTCTGTTGTGTCACTTTGAAGAATTTCCTCACAAATTGTGTCAAAGAATGTCCTTACATCCTTGAAGCACTTGAACTTCTTGTAGTGCTGCCTTCAGCTGCCTCAGATTAGTTATAAAGCTATGGGCGAGTTTGACTTATTTGTTTGAATTGTGAGCCTAGTTTTGGCTGCTTGAAATGTTCTAGTCAGCTACATACTGGAACTCTGCCTGGCGCATCTTCTAAGTAGTACTGTACCAACTGGGAACTTTGCAAAGTTAATGATCTAAATGTGAATCAATCTCTAGGAAGAATGTGCAATTTAATAGGGGACAAGAGGCAGAGTAACCTACAGTCAATTCAGGGGCTCCTTTGGTAGGGAACAAGAGGCAGGGTAACCTACAGTTCACTCTAATACAAGAAGAGGAAATTACATTTGGGATCATCCTACATGATGAATGTACGGCATCGCTGGGACTCGGTATGTGTGCATTAACGCTCACCTTCAGGCCAGCCACACAATTTAATCAGCTATACACCACAGCCGAACAATGTGTCATGGTGTCTGGAATCCCCGTTGACCAGAGGGAAGTATCTGTATTCCTTGCAGTGCTGCTGATAAATTTCCTGGGCTAGCCATGTATTCATTTAAGAACAGCAAATTGGGAAATAAGACACAGAGACCCTGATTCAGAGTTTGGAGGATAGAGCAATGTCTGTCGTGGCAAGGTGAAAATTACTCCGTAGTCATGACGAACATCCAATCCCCAAATTTAGAGGTGCTCACCGACTCTGCAAATATGTCTTAACATTGGAAGGAACCGCCGACATTTTTAATCAAAAACAAACTCCCAAAGTAGGTTCTTGTTTTTAAAAGCAGTAAAACTGAAGAACCCCAACACCATGAGAGTTTTCTCCCATAGTGTGAGGGGTAATTTTTAGGTTTTGCCTGCACAACTCCTGCAAAATCTATTGTATTTAATAAAAAAAAAAGTTAAACCTAGCTTAGAGCCCATCAATTACTTATATCTGCTTATCATTGAGAAGTTTCCACATGGCTCCCATGTCACTTTACTGACTGGCTCCCATGTGGGTTTTGTTTCTTTGTTTTCTTATGGTCAGCACTCCTCCTGGCCTTGGCTTCATCGTCTTGAAGTCTTCATCTATGCCGCCATTGCTGTGGAGCTTGAACCAAGTACTGCTGCCTGTGGCCTGTGTCATTCCACTGACCACATGCTTCCCAAGGTATTTTTTCTTTACTTTTGGAAATGCACTTTCTAGGAATGCATGTGTCTGCAGACCATCCACCAAGCTTGCTGTCTTTGTTTTTTCAGACTTCCTTCTTCCAGCTGTGTTTAATGAATTCATCAGCAACAGACTAAAGCACCTACTCCTTTGAAAATATAATTACTTTCTAACTGATTATGTCCCTCTTTAGCTGAGTAACACATCTCTTGGCAAAGTGTACGAAGAAATGTGCAAATCTGCCTGACACACACACCCCACACACACCCCAAATCACCAGTATCATTGCCCTAAAAATAAAGTTGGTTCACGGTGAGGAGAAAGTGGTCAGCTTAAAACAGCATGTGGCAAATCTTCTGACAGAGAAGCATAGCTTGTGTGTGAAATCATCAAGAGTGCAAGGCTGTGTATCTTCCAGAGACAGCACATTAACAGCGTAGGCAAAACACACATTGTCGCAGTCTGCTTCTAAAGTCTAAGATAAAACAATGGCCTTTTGAACGACACAGCCTATCACCGAATCTTTAATCTGTGTTATAGTTTAACTCCGAAAAATGTGAGTTGGAGTTACTTTATTGGATAGAAAGCATTTAGAAGATGGCAAATAACATTCTCCTGCCTTAAATTTTCTATAGACAGGACATATTCTACTAAAACAGGCCTATCATGGGTGGAATAAGTGGAATGGAATCAGGACACTCGGTGGCCCATAGGAGAGGCACTCAGCATCATAATTTTACACAACCAGGGTGCAGGGGATGCCACTTAGCTTGCAAGTATAAGGGCTGTAGGTACAAAATAGTGCTAAAACAAACATTGACAGTCACTATATTTCATGTGGGGCAACCTATTGGGTTTTCCAATGCTTGTTTATATTTTTTTCTGTCACTGCCAAGATTTACCTAGCAGTTACAGACATCAAAAAAACATCTGACTGCCTTCTCTAAATTGTGTGAGTGGTCAGATGGTTTACTTATGACAGACCATATTCCATCAGGCTGTCAGAGGAGCATGTTGGTGACAGAGCCAGAATAGGTTCCTTTATGGTAATACTGTTGGTACGCACACCTGTAATCAGGTGGTTAAACTCTGAGTTTGGGTATGAGAGTACACCGTCGCAACAACCTTCTCTTTCAAACTCTAAATCAGAACCCTAAGCCTATTGAACTTACAGGGAGCCACAAAGAGAGCAATTTAAAATGTGTAAGGAGACCTGACAGGCTTGCCAGGCTGACAGTGACCTCACCTCTGCCCCTTAGCAGAGGATTGGCTGACATATTTAAAGATTTTGAAGTCCTGAGCTGAGTTCTCTTTTATGAAAGCACAACCACAGGGGCAGACAATATATTTTAAGCACAGTAGTAAATCTTAGATCTTTTTGTAAAGGAAAACAAAATGGTGGGGAGGGGAGGCCTGTACTGGGGATAAGGATGGCACCTTGGAGGTGAACTTTGGCCAGACTCCTCACCCACTGTATGTTTGCAGTTATGATCTCATGGTGATACCTTCTTCAGTCGGAGATCATGGGCAGAAATGAGGTGGAACACATGATTCAGGCAAAATGACACTGAGCTGCAGCTGTGAAGACTGGTGAAGGTTCCCTTTGCCATTTCGAGAAATGTAGATGCACCAGACATCTTGAGGGCTTCCAGCGTATTGCTTAATGGAAGTAAATTCACTCTGTTCCTAACATAGCTATCAACAACTGTACACAACAAGCCACCGAGAGAGGTGGGAGCATAGCTGCCTGCATCACATGTAAACTAGGCAAGGCAGTGCACCCAGCCCTATGCAAGTAATTATAGACACTAGGTGTAAGAAATAAGAAATGAGAAGTGCAAAACAAAATCAGTCTCAGATACCTGTCTTAAACAGGGCAGTCACCACAGAGACCCAGTGACTGTGTTGCAGATATAACACTATAGCAAGGGTTTCCTCTGGCAGAGGGAGCTGATTATCCACCGCTTCTGCTTTCTCACTCACGGGAGACTGGACTCAGTTCAGAACACCATTGCTTGAGTGTGAAAGTCCAGCTAATTGTAGCTCAACACAGCCCCAATGAGCATAGCTTCTGGTGTGGTGTCTGTGCGTTCTGGGTTACTAGAAGTCCCATAAAAGGGTCATGGATGAAGTAGTAATTAAAAAACAATATTATTCCTAAAAATAGCACACACAAGCACTGCACTAAGAAAAACACTCTGTTTAAAAAGTTTTATTTCAACTGTCTCATCCTGTTACTGAGTACATGAGTAATAACCACGCAGAAAATAATTAAAACAGTACTAATAGTGAACCTAACACCCTAAATATTACCTCTATGTATTACACTATGAGAGATGGAGTAGTTAGCCTGCTTCTAGAGTTTTTTGGGGTTCAATGCTCTGCATGTTTAAGGCAGATCAGAAGGCATAAAAAAAATAATATCAGACTTCTGCCGGGAGAGTGTTCCCTCAGAAAGAAAAGATACATCAGCTTGGCTCAGCTTCTATGTTCTCTCTATCGACTCAGCATAACAGTGGATGATGCAGTATTCTGGCAGGACCACCCGTGATAACCTGGCTCTGTAATTCGGTTGCCAGTTCTTCACTTTTATGTGTGGAGAAGTGTGGCACAATGGTTAGCGCGGCAGACCGTGAAGCAGAGATCTAGCTCAAGACCAGGTTTCAAGTCCCGCATTGGCAGGTCTTGGGCTCAATTTCCTTGAGCCAGATAATTCTCGCCTCTGTGCCTAATATAATTAATGAGTGCAACTCTGGGCAATAGCTTGCATAATCTCCACAACAGCGCTTGGATGCCTGGCTTCACCCTGGGGGTGCCCAGGAGTGGGTGCCTTAAAGGGAAAAGCCAGGAGGGGTTCCATAGTGGTATGAGTACAGTGCCTTGAGACCCTAACGGGTGAGTAGTGCGCTATACAAGTGCAAAGTTTACAGTTTTGTGTGTGATTGCTCATCGAGTTTTACACTTCATTGGGGTACTTTCCATTATTCTGAGACTTAATTGGTATGAATCAGCATGATCACAATACATCAGCTCTGACTACATGTATATTTTACATAGCCACTTTCAGACCTTGAAATATAGATATCAGGGAGTTTGTAGTAGACTTGTGTAGCCTTACGTGCTAGCAAAGTTGTCTCTTATATGAATTGACATTTCACAAGTTCTGAGATAGATGACATGCTGAGTGTGGACCAAAGGCAGACAGGCTAACTTAATATGCTCAAAACAAGGTCTGTTGTTGTTAGTTTGGGACACCAGCGGAAACCCGGTAGCTATGCCAGATCCAAATGAAGAGGGGAAACCACAGGTTTATTAAGCAGCTTTACTCATTTATGACCTCAAGCGTTGTCATAATCCCCAAAGACATTCTGAGAGAGGATCACATTCTACTCCATTCATAAATTATTTAGAGAGATGTAATCAAGGAGAGATTTGGAGTTTGGCAGAAAGGGCTTCTGCCCACCAGCTCAGCATAGTCTATGGTTTCTGCTCTTCTGCTGGGAGACCCCTCGCCATATTTAGAGATCCCAACCCTGAAGGCAGGAATAAGTCCCTTCAGTGGACCCATCACACAGTGGTCCACTAAAGGCATTTAAGTAATGCTAAGTGATAATGTGTAGTGGGCCAGTTCAGCATTGCATACATACCTTTTATAAGCAGTCACGTGGCCAAGGATTATGTGGAAACAAACCACAGTGGTCATGTACTAAGATAAGCCGAACAGGCGGCCTAAAGTGGCTTTAAAATTGATTTAGTGTGAGGTGGAACATTGTAAGTTCTAATTCATAGCAGGGCAACCAGTTTGAATCGCCGCCATAAAATAACAGCAATTTTCTTCACCTGTTGCTCTGTATGAGGAGGTTTATAGGTAATATAGTTGAGCCTGCTCTAAGAATTTCAATTATTTCTGAGTCTGCTTAATTGAAGAAGGCAGCAAGTGAGCTGATAGCTTTACCAGAGAAATACTTCTTTGAGATAAACAAGACAAATAAGACCCATTGTTGAACCTGGCCTTCTCTGCAGAGTGAGCACAAAACCTTTTGAGTTTACCTTCCGCTTTCTGCTGAATTCATTTTCATTTGCCTTAGGACTATGTACTCTTTATCACTGCTAACCAGTGCACAAGTGCTTGTGCTCTCTCTCATAAACATGGTACAATTGACTTCCACCCAAATGGTATATTTAATTTACTAAAAAGTCCCCAGTAAAGTGGTATCACATGTACCCAGGGCCTGTAAACAAAATTCTACTCCTGCACTCATTTTGCCACCCACTTAAGTAGCCCTTTAAACAAGTCTCTGGCTTGCCATTGCAGCCTGTGTGTGCAGTTTTAAAACTGCCATTTCGATCTGGCAAAATAAACAATTTGCAAGGCCCAAATCGTCCCTCTTAATACATATGTCACCCCTAGGGTTGCCCCCTGGAAAGCCCAGAGGGCAGAGTGATGTGTATTTAGAAAGTTGGACATGTACTTTCAAGTTGGACATGTCTTGGTAGTGAAAAACTCTTCAATTCATTTTTTTTCAACTCAAAGCTTGCCTCGCCATTACATAATGATCAAGGTAACTAGTTCATGTTTGGGGTGTTTGGAATCATAATGAAAATCCTCTTTAATGGTAAAGTTGAATTTTAAATTACAATTTTGAAAATACTACTTTTAGAAAGTTGACATTTTTCTGCCTTAGCCCTTTAGTGCCTGCAGCCTGTCTCTGACTCACATGAGTGTGTTTAGCACACAGTTGAGCTTTGTGTATTCCTCTTAGATAGCCACACATAATGAAGCGCTTAAGTGTGCCTAGATGGCTCATCGTTGACAGGTTGAGAGGGCAGAGCTGTGCACAGCCATACTTACACTTAAACAGGCTGTGTTCTGCCTCCACACAAAGGGCTGCATACCCCCTGTAGGTAGTCTAGAGCCAGGACAGGAAAGGCAGGACACCTGTAAACTTCAAAGCAAAACCTCTAGAGACTTCTCTCACGTCAAAAAAAGGTCCAGGTATCAGTATTGGACCTCAGGCACCCACTATTCAGTACTCTTCTGGACCTGTGGATACTCTGCCAGGAAGGATTGCTTTGGTGCTTAAAGGACTGCCACTCTGCTGTTCTGATGGACTGCTGACCTGCTGCGCTGACCTGCTGCCCTCTTGACTGTGTAAGAAGGACTGGATTGGCACCTGTTCCATCCAGGACCCCAGAGTGAATCAAAGGGCTAGTTAGCTGGCCCCTTGATAGGGCCTCAAGGACAGAAGTCTCCAGCAGCCTTGAACCCAGAAGCTGGACTCTGGCATTTTTGAGTCATTCCACCCCAGTCCTCCCAGTCCTGTACCATTGGAGGTGAGCCTGAAGGTGCTCTACCAGCACATCTGTGGGCCCAAGAGAACCGATCATGGGCGTCTCCTCCATAGGGGCGGAGGAGCGTTGCCCCTCCCCCCGCCAGCAGCCACAGCTGCAAATCTTTTTCCCAAAAAATGATCATTAACTATGTTTATGATCTTTTTTTAGGGGGAAGGGGCGGGGCCATGCACTCCCCCTCAAAGCGCATGTGTGTTTGGGGCCAGCCAAACACACATGCGCACAGGCCTGCACTGGCTCCCAGTCTGCTTGGGAGTGCCCAGCCAGGACCCTCCTAGCCAATCCTAGTGCTGCTCTAAGCAGCATCAGGATTGGTGTAGGGCAGACTATGAGCCTGTACCTGCCTCGCCAGCGAGACGGAGGAGCAGAGGGGGTCCCACCCCCTCCACTTGCGCTCATCACCCCGCCCCTTTCCATGAGCTCGAGCTGCGACTGGAACCGATGCATTCTCTCTGCTGTATGGCTCAATTTCCAAGTGGAATTGCCTCTGCTGCAAGGCTTCTCTCAGCGCAAAGGCTCCACATCGACCTCACAACTTGCATCGGAACAGCCGCTGGGCAAAGCTTCACTGACACAGGCCCTCGCATCGCAAATCTCTCATTGACAGAGGCCTCGACAATGACACAAGTTCTCGTATCACAGACTCGTAGCTCCTCAGAACCGATGCATCTTCTCAACTGTGTGACGCATCAAGGAAGGCTAGACTTTGAATCGCAATCCCTCGTTGACAAAATCCTCTCAACTGTAATTCAGAATCTTGCTGCACAGCTTCGCAGCCCTTTGGAACCAATGCATGACGCAGGACCTTGCAATGTTCCTCAAACCAGATATAAGGTACTCCTGTTCAGTGGGCCTAACTGGGTCCCCATAGCCTGCCTGCACTCCATCGCAATTGCCCTGAACTTTTGGCACGACCAAATATCCACGGTTGTTGATCTGATCTTTTTTGTGCTATTTCCACTAAAATCTTTAAAATTGCATACCTCCAATTCTACTGATTGGATTTTTGTTGTCTTGGTTTTTTTTTTTATTTTTAAATCACTCTCTTTTTCTAATCTGGCGTGTGGTGTTTTCACATTATTACTCTTTGAAGTGTTGCACACATACTTTGCACTTTGCCTCTAAGTTAAGTCTTTACTGCTCCGTGCCAAGATACCAGAGTATTGAGCACAGGTTAATTTGGGGTTTCGTTGTGCTGCACCCTCACAAGCATTGTGGTTGCTGCTTGAGTAGGGTTTCAGCCCTCACAACCAGTAACCCCAGTTTCTTGCATTCATGTTATCAATAGGGTCATCTGTGACAGCACATTTTATTTTTTATTTTATTTTTTCACACTGTATGAGGAATTATGAACAAGTAACTTATCTTCAGTAAGGCCCTAACTGGTAGAGACTTTATACAGCTGAAAGCGGAGCTGAACAGCTCTGCAATAGTGTCCTCTTTCATGGTTCCATCCAATGTCACATTTGTAGTCCCTATAAAGGTGCCAGTGCACTGACCTCAGTTTCTGTGTGACTGTTTCTGCACCAGATGCACGTAGCCACACCAAGGTGTTGTGACTAGTATTCAGAACTACAGGTCGATAAGGACCTTTGGAAGCGGTGACGTTCAGTTGTAGAACAGTGAGAATGGGAGAGTCTGTAAGGAATCTGCAGCTAGATAGAGTCTCTACCATATAAGGCATTACCAATGGCATGTAACTTGTTCAACTGATAGAGACTTCTAGCTGCAGACGTCTTACCTTAGAATAGATACAGAAGCAATGCTTTCGCACAGATGGGTCTGCAAATTGACTCATACTCAAAAGCCCTAGAGGACTTAACCAGCAAAGTGGCCTTCAGGAAAGACCTGACTGTCAAGGCAGTAGTGAACATGTGCAGAGAAGCCCACAGAGCAGCCTGACAGATGTTCAGGACAGAGACTCCTCAAGCTAACACAGTGGTCGCAGCTTTGGCTCTCGTAGAATGAGTCTGCAAGCCCTCAGGAGGTTGCTTCTTGACCAGTGCATAGCAGATCCTAATGCAGAATACAATCTATCTGGAGAGGGTCCATTTCTGCACTGCTTTCCTTTCTTTGTACTGGTGAACCCAACAAAGAGCTGTTCGTCTACCCAATGTTCTTTGGTGCAATCAAGATAGAAGGACAATGCTCTATTTAAGTCCAAATGGTGCAGTTTCTTCTCCTCCTTAGAGAAGTGTGGAGGAGTGAAGAATGTTGGCAGACTAATGCTTTGACTAACATGGAAAGGAGTCACCACCTTCGGTAAGAACGAGGCACAGGTTCAGAGAACCACTTTATGTGGGAATACGCTGGTTATGGAGATTGAGCAGACAAGGCGCCCAATTTATATACTGGCAGTATGCATACTCCTTTGCAACAGTAAAAGAGTACACATACTGATAAAATGAAGGTCCATCTGCCTGATTTGAATGTAGGTGGACCTCTGGTTCGGCCATGGCAGAGGCTACTCGGTCTCCACCATGGCCAAACTTCTCCAAATGCCCTGGAGACCTACTGAGGTGGATGGGCAAGGACCAATGTTTTATTTTTCCTTGCCGCCAGGTTAAAGACCTTTCCGGAAATATGTAACAACAGTTGACTTGGGGAGAGAGGGATGATCTAGCAACCACAAGAAAGCTAATAGGGACTAAAGATACCCATGACTGTGCGCAGAGACAGCTTTTGCCGGGCTAAAGACAAAACAAACAACAACACTTCAGACAACAGTGGATCAATGAGCCTGATTCACAAAGGTAAACACACACTTTTGTGTAAGTTTGTTTGTTTTGGAATTCACAAAACTTCCTTTTAACAGGAAGTTTACGAGTGCATTGCACATTCTTGTCAGTGGGGAATAGACCTAGCCAAGGTTTTTACCCAGTTCTAAAAGAAGCCTTGAGCTACTCCTAATGCAGCCACCATTCATGGTCCTTGAGACATTAGGCACGATGGCTGAGTGTCCAACTTGACATATAGCGATCCCATTAGGTATTGCACAACCAAGAAAATGTTCTGACGTTCCAACCATATCCGGAGAAGCAGAGCCTCCTGGCACGGGGTCCATGATCCCATCCCGCCCCGCTTTTTGCAGTACCACAGGGTAGCAGTGTTGTCCATGAACATCTGGACTATCCTCCCTTTGATGGAGGGCAGGAAAGCTTTTAATGCTAAGCAAATCACCCTCAACTCCAAAAGATTGGAGTGAAGCTGTGTCTCCGCCAGAGTCCTCTGATATCTACTTCTCCCAGATTGTCACTCCAGTCCAGAAGCAGTGCATCAGTCACTACTGTCAGCTCTAGGTGAGGAAGGTATTGCTGTTTTTTGCTGACCCAACCTTGGTCCAATAACCATCATTGCAGATCTTACTCAGTCTCCTTGAAATCTGGACCAGGTTTCCTTGGAGTTGTGTCCATTGGGAATTCAAATCCTACTGCTTAGCTGCATATGCAATCAAGTGTACTTCTCTAGCAGGATGCAGGCCATCAGACCCAAAAGTTTGCGAGTCAGTCTCGCCGCAATCCAAAACTGAAGTTGAAACATTGAGACCATAGCCCGAATGTCCTGAACTCTCTGAAGAGTAGACGCAAAATCATCCTATTTTCAGAATGGCTGTGGTGAAAGATAGCAGCTGAGAAGGAGTCAGGTGAGACTTTGACATGCTGATAGTGAACCCACCAAATGCAGGTCTGTCATAGTCTGGAGGTAGCGGACAACTGCTTGTCGTGAGCCTGCTTTCAGCAGCAAGTTTACAAGGTAGGGGAAAACTGGGACCCATGACCTCTACGGTAGCAACCATCACCTTGGTGAACACTCGAGGGGTACTGGTGAGACCAAAGGGGAGCACAGAAAACTGGAAATGCTCCTGGCCCCCACGAACTGCAGGTAATGCAAATGGGCCTGGAGGACATTAATGTGAAAATAAGCGTCCTGCAGCCCTAGCGCTACTAACCAGTCTCCAAGGTTGAGTACAGTGAGGACCGTAGCATGCATGAGCATCTTGATTTTCTCCTTCATCAGGAAACCAGGGAGGGAGCAGATCTAGGATACGATGGAGTAGCAGGAGTAACATCCACAACCAACATCTGATGTTGGTACCCTCTCAGTGGCTTGTTCAGCCAATACAGCCTGCACATCCTTGCGTAATGATGAGAAGTTGTTCTCCATCAGCCAGTCTAAGGAAAGCAGCAGTGACGGTAGGGTTTCTGTAAATAGAAGGGCATGGACCTTCCGGACAATTTGAAGCATCCACTTGTCTGAAGTAATGGCATGCTATTGGGGCAGGAGGTGTCGGATAGTGAACCCCAGCGAATGCAGGCAATCTGCCATAGTCTGGAGATGGCCGTTGACTGTGGCAAGTCTACCTTCAGAAGCCAGTCATCAAAGTAGGGGAAGACTGGGACCCTTGACCTCCACAGATTGCATCAGCCGCCATCATCACCTTGATGAACACCTGAGGGGTACTGTGGAGACCAAAGGGGAGCCCAGTGAACTGGAAATGCTCCTGGTCCCCGAGAACCGCAGGTAACGCCGATGGGCCTGGAGGACGGGGATGTCAAAATAGGTGTCCTGCAGGTCTAACACTACCAACCATTCTCCAGGGTCTAGTACAGAGAGGATCTCAGCAAGCATGAACATCTTGATTTTCTCCATCCTCTGGAAAGCATTGAGAGTGAACAGATCTAGGATAGGAGGGAGGCCTCCAACCTTATTGGGCATCAGAAATTATTTGGAATAACATCCACAACCAACTTCAGATGCTGTCACCCTCTCAATGATTTGTTTGGCCAAAAGAGTCTGAGATTCCTGGTGTGATAGAGGGGTGGTCCTCATTTTGCTGGTCTAACGATGGTGGCAGGATGGCGTGCCATTGGGGCTGGTGGTTTCTGATCTTGCTGCCCAAAATTTGAACATACTGGTGTTAGGGCATGCTGAAAAGGCTTGGAAGCAGCAGCTGCTGGAGGGGTGATGGACTGGACAGATCTCTGGCTCTGAGCCCCATAGGATTTGTGTGAGCCATGTCTATACCCATGAAAAGGCTGGGAAGCCTGTTTGGCCTTGGTGGCTGGGTTGAAAAGGGCACAGCTGGTAGCCCCTACCATATCCACAAAAGGAGCTGAAGGAAAACAAGAGTGCAGCTGACCCTACTCTCCTTAAAGTGCTCAAGCGCCAAATTGGTCTTGCTGCCGGACAGGTGAGTGCTGTCAAAGGGCATGTCAATAAGGGTTGCTTGGACATAACCTGAGAAGCCAGTGGATCCAAAACCAGACGTGACGACCAAGCACCACTGATGACGCAATGGGCCTGCCCACCGAGTCTGTTGTGTCCAGTCTGCATCTGATGGCACAATTAGCTGCATCCCTGCTGTTGCCAACAGCCTGGGTGAGGATAGCTCAGGCCTCCTCTGAGCCCATGGGAAGCACTAGCTCAACTGAGCCTCACACTATGTGGCTGTAGCAGCCCAATAGGCATGTGGTGTTCACTAACCACAGCACAAGGCTAGTGGAAGAGAAAACCCTTTTACCGAAGGTATCCAGCTTCTTGAATTCCCTATCCAGTGGAGTGGTAGGGAACACACCAGGTTAACCTTAGAGGTAGAAGCCTGTAGCACCAGGTTTTCTAGGGTACGGTGCTGGGTGAGGAAAGCTTGGTCTCTAGGAATGGAGTGGTGGCAGCGTGTGACTGTCCTCTGAACAGGAGTGCATTAAGTTCAATAAAAGGTCCACACAGTTGTATGTGGTGAAGCTAATCTTCCTTAAAAAGTAAACATCTTCAGAGATTCAATCCACATCAAGATCCTGGAGCAACTCTCAAAGAATCACACTATCTCCAGATTCCATGTTAGCAGCCAACTATACATTCCAGAGCATTACCTCATTGCACGGTTACAGAACACCAGACTGCCCATGTAGGTTTGGCCCAGGTACCAGCAGAGAGGACTTGATAGACGGGTAGCAGGGGTTCTGAGTAGGACATCATAGGCTAAAGCACCTCCCATAAAGACATTTGTCTTGACTTTCACCAACAGTAGTGTGAGGTCAAGGTCTTCTGTTACCCACCGCACCACCATAGCAAAGGGTGCCCCTTCCTCCATAGCCATACTAAGATTGAGAGATCAGACCAGTGTCCTATGAGATGCCCAGACCACTAGCATCCGCCAGGTCTTAATATGAGTTGTCTTCTACCAAAGGTTCTTCAGGGGTGTCAGGATAGCTGTAAGGATCAACAGATCTACGCCAGTCATACTCCTTTTCAGGGCCTGTTAGGAAAAGGTGGCACTGTTTCTGACCAAGGAGGGTTGTGGTCTGGTCAGAGTTGAAATCGGATGATGCCAGTCTGGCTTGGTACAGGAGCTGGAAATTAATATGGGGCCGGCGTTGCCAAAGAGTATAGCAGCACCAGCATCACCCAACCGATCTGCTGCAAAGGTAATAGATTTACGGCCAGAGTTGGCTCCTTTCCAGGAACCAATCCAGAGGGCTGAATGGCGCAGCACAAATGGTGAACCAGGTGGCGGTTACCCAGTCAAGGTACCATTCAAACCTGTGGATCCTGAAGGCAATCCAGAGTGGTCCATCCACCCCCAGAAATGAGGTGCAACTCCTTGAGTTAGGCCACGGTCACTCCGGGTCCCAGAAATTCAGGCAGGGGCAGAGTGCACCCGGGCTTTGACTCCACAGTGGACATACGGGAGTGGGGCCTAGAGTTGTGATATTATTCCTGTGCCTTGTCTAATGACTTGGACTAGCATGGAAAAGTCATAGAGCACTTTCTTGTGGGACTTACTCAATGAGGACTTTGACCTCGACGCCAACCGGTGGGAATAACTCTGAGAGCAGGCCTGAGACATTCCATGTGACCGGGGACCTGGAGCAGTGTGGAGCTATTCGGTGTTGAGTGGCCAGGAGCTTCATCACCAGCTAGAGGATCCCCTTGGGGTTCATCGTACGGCATTCGGGGCAGGCCCTAAAACTGTGGTCTGGCTTCAGGCACCACAAGCAAACCAGGTGAGGGTCTGTCACAGACACTTGCTTGAAGCAGGATCCACAGGCTTTAAAACCCACAGGTTTCTTAGGGGACATCCCTAAGGCACCGTAGGAGCAACAAGGCTCAGAAAGGTCGACAAAACTTCAACAATGAGAAAGGTAGAAAGGAACTGAAGTCAGCATGACGGGCGGGTGCCTATATAAGCATAGACCATGTCACATCTGGTGCGGATGCTGTGAAGCTATTTGGTGCCACCTACTGGTGCGCAGAGATACTGCTCAAGATTTTCCAGATTCAGGTCTGACATCTGGGGAATATTCCAAGCAGCTAGAAGTCTTTATTAGAATGCTACAATGCAGTGTTCACTTTTGAAAAGACTGCAGTGAAAGGCTTGCCAAGTAAGAAAAGATTGAACATACAAGTATGAAAAGAGAAATAATATTTGCTGAAGGAATTGAGAAAAGATCTATAATAAACTGGAGTATTAGTTGAGGAGGGTACCCACTGCAAGTAATAATCACAATCCTTGTGAGGGTGAACCACTTAAATCACTAAATAAACATGAGCTCAGCCCTCTGATAGCTATTTCACAGAGCAGACAGGCTTAACTTAGAGGCAATGCGTAAACTATTTATACAGTGCCAAAAATGTAAGAAACTTGAAACGCAAAAAATTTAAATCCAAAAGTCAAAACAGAAACATATAGTAATGTTTCATTAACAAATGGCATCACAATGACAAAAATACAAAATGTGGAACCAGAGATATGATGTTTTAAAGTTTTAAGTAGAAATATCTCCCAAAACTCACAACGCACTAATGAAAGGCAATGGTTGCTGTAGACTGGGACCTAGGTGCAATTTGAAGCTGACAGCGATTAAGAGTGGGTCGGATACACCAAAAAGGTTTGTCAAAGATTTTTAACTTTCCGATTTAGAACTTGGTGGATGGAATTATCCATCAAAAACGTGATAAATATCCCATCTGACATATTACAATCCCCATAGGATATAATGGGATCCTAATACGGCAGACGGGATATCAGTCACGTTTGTGACAGAGCATTCCCCTCTGCCAAGTTCTAAATCAGACCCATGGTCCTTCAAGTCCCAATCTACCACAGGAGTACACTTCCATAGCCCCCAGGACCACAGGGAAGGCATTTAGAGACTCACAAGGTGTCAGTAAGAGGCCAAAAGCAAGATCCAGTATAAGCCCATTTGCCACTAGTCAACTGGGCAGTTGCAGGAAAGGCATCTTGTGGCTTGTTGAATCCATGCAGCTTGAACAGGTCATCCATATGACCCCAGGAGTCAACTTTTCTGACCTGATACAAGAGGGACCAGGTTCAACTCTTTAGTCTTCTTCTGTTCTTCCCTAGATCAAGCAGTGTTCTGAGGTGGGTGCCTAGAGGTACTACATTTAGGCCTAGCACTAGATTTTGGGTTGGAATGACTCCTGGGCTCGCATAACTAATGGTATAAAAGTTCCCAGGGCCAACCTTACCCACGTTGGGTATTTTCTAGATGGTAAGTCTTCTGCCATACTAAACTTGGGATCTGGGAGTCTGTGAGGGGAGTACTCCTGATGTTCTCCCACATCCAACACTAAAATCCAGTTTAAAGAAGCCTCAGTACCCACAATAAAACCAGAGAGAGATGTTTGGTAGGACGAAAGTAGAGTTCTTCTACAACTAGACAGTGTCTGCATAAGAATTTTCTTGTCATCTTATTCTCGCCCTTTGAAGTGCACCCCAAGTGTTATTTGTAAAACCCAGAAACAGCAGTCTGGTACGACAAAAGCAGAATTCCTCAGCAACTAATGGATGCACAAGAAGTGTTTTAGCATCCTTTTCTCTACCTTTGAAGTGTTACGTTTGGCTCAGAAGACCTGTCAAGTAGCATTTGACACTGTGCGATCAAAAAAGAGGCCCACAGCCCCACACTGCATATTTCATAATGAGCAGGTCATTCAGGTTAGCCTGTCATTTGCTTCTACGAGGCAGGTCACCCTTATTTCTGCCTATTCAGAGGCTAACTACTGGCTGGGAAAAGCTGGAAAGCAAATTCAAATTAGCTTCCAGGAGCTCATGCAGAGACAAGATAACTTTCCAGAAGTTACCTTTCCTTAATATTTATTAAAAATCCAACTTCACCATTGAATTTAATTTTTAATAACTTTAAAAAAATAGTTGTTTATTTTTCTAGCTTATCCCATTCCTGAGATACAGTATTAGTATTTAATATTGTATCCCAGCATTGTCCCTATGAAACAGCCAGCCTTTGAACCATGAGAATAGCTTTGAGGTGCTAGTTACTATAAGGAGATGTTTAAAAGTAAATTTCTGTGTCCAACCCCTCATTGGCTCCCAACATCACTACGGCAGTCCCAGCGGGCTACAAGATCACTCCACAAAACCCCCTCCAGAAACCAGGAGTATGACTAATTATCATCTGCAAGGAACCCATCAAATGTACAACATCCACAGAGAATGCCACCCAATTCATGGAACACCTGCACTTCAAACTGCAAATCTTTAAAAACTTCACCCTGATCGGAACATTCACCTACCAACTACCCATACCACAAAGTACCTTTACCAACCTCTTCACCGACTTCATTGCTCCGCTCACCATTGACTCCAAAGCCTAAATTCTCAACTGTGACTTCAACTTTCACCTGAAAGATTGAAATTACCTCTACTCCATAGCACTCCTTAAAAGTTTGAGCATCATCGGGCTCACACAGCTTGTCTAGGAATAAACACACACTAGATACAATCTTCACCACCAGCAACAGCCAAACCACTTGCATGGACCTAACACTCAATCACCTGCTTCCAAATCAGCATACCTCAAGTCAACACCCCTAGCAGGTTCAGCATTCCAAGTCACAACTTAGGCAAAATCACAGCAGCAGATTGGCTTAGCGCCCTCGGCACAGATCTACCTCGCCTCACAAACAACCTTGACAAGGATAGCAGCACCTTTAACAATTTGTTCAAGAACTGCACGGACACCGTTGCACCCATCAAACCCAACAAGCATAGTAGATCAAACAATCAGGCAACTGGAACACTGAAGGCCTCTGAGACACCAAATGACACTGTAAACAGCTGGAATGGAAATGGAGAGCCAGCCATGACACCACCAACAGAACTACCTACAAGGTTGCACTCCGATGCTATCACCAGGAAATAAGAGACACCAAGAACAAGGCACTAGTAGACCGTATCAACGTAAGCTCCAACAGCTGCAAGTATATCTTTTCAATATTCAGAGGTTTCACCCCACCCTCGGCCAGTGTCAAACACATCACTGCCTCCTAACAACTCTGAGACAACCTATCCAATTTCTTCCACAGCAAAATTGTAAGAGAACTCATTGCTGAACTTACCCACCACCAACCAAGACAGCCACCTGACTGAATGGACAACCCTTATCAAAAATGACATAGCGGCATCATGTGGACCATCCATTGGGCCCCAATGGATGCATGGCCCCACCACATTTACAACCTGGGAACATCAGCAATCATCACCACCCTGACCCACAGTATCAACACCTCCATTATATCCATCACTTTCCCAAATGAATAGGAACTTTCAATCAATGCCGTCCTCAAGAAGCCTACAGCCCATTCAAATCAACTGAACAACTTCCGACCCATCTACCTGCTCCCCTATCTAGCCTAAGTGATTGAGAAGGCCATTAATCAAAAACTCACAACCCACCTCGAACTTCACCATCTTCTAGACAAAACTCAATCAGGATACAGAAAGAACCACAGCACTGAAACAGGCCTCACTGTGGCCACCGATGACATTTGAATCATCCTGAACTGAGGAGAAGCATTGGCCCTCATCCTGCTCAACAAATGTGTGGCCTTAACCACTGTCTCCCACAACACCCTTATCAGATGACTACATAAGATTGGCATACAAGGATCCACTCTCAAATTGATCTGTTCCTCCCTCACACGAAGAACCCTAAGGGTTAGGCTGCCACCCTTCACATCAGAGACCAAAAACCTGAAATGCTGAGTTCCACAGAGATCGTCCCTCAGGCCTCTGCTTTTTCCACATATACATGATACCACTTGCCAACAATCATCCAATTGCAACACATCATCGTCCTCTCCTACACCAATGACACTCCAATCATCCTCTTACTGATGGACAAAACAACCACTACCAGAACAAACGTCACCAACTGCATGACCATTGTAGCAGATTGGATGCATACCAAGTACCTGACTGTCAACTCCGACCAGATGGAAGTACTGTTCATCGGCAACAAGACCTCTCTTGGGACTCCACCTGGTGGCTGTCAGAGTTAGGACCAACGCCCACATACACAGACCACGCAAGAAATATATGGATCATCCTAGATGACAAGCTCAACATGACGGCTCAGGTCAGTGCAACACATCAGAGCCTTCTCCTCACTTCTTGAGCTCTGCAAGAAGCTTGAGACCAAGCTCTTCGCTTCAGCACCTTGGGGACCACTCACCTACACACCTGCCAAAGCATGTGGACATCCTCTTGGATGATTACAGTGTGCTAAACTAATCAACATAACATATAACATATAACATAACACAACATACGGTTTTGACTTGTTTTAACATGTTGAAAGGAGAAGCATAAGCACTTTATCTCTGGTTAGCAGGGGTAAAGTTCAGAGTCCTAGAGCCAGCAAGAACACAGGGTCCAACACATGGCGGGAAATCCAGGGTGACCACACAGAAAAGGTAGATTTCCTGCAGGATCGTTGACTAAACAGACCACTCAGAAGTTGAACTCATTAAGTTCTTCATGATGACCGTCTTTATTCACAGATAAGAGAACATTTTTATGTGTGAGCAGGAGCACGCTGTGGCTTTAATAGTAAACATAATTAGATAAAGAAAGTACTAACAATTATTGTATGGTAATTTCTTTATTACAGATTCTATCTATTTTTTCATCACGACCAGGAAGAACAGGGGTGTAAAATTACAGGTAACATTTCTGATTGAAAACACTGACTTTCATTTGTGAAAATGACCACTTCGATCTTCTCAAGTGCTTCTTTTCAACATGCTGTTTTTTGCTGCAGTCTTTTGAAGTTAAGTCTTCCACATGGTATTTTTCAAGTAACAATTTCGATCGGGCAGTTTTTCGTGAATAAAGATATGCACAGGAGAGATACTTACAGGACTTCTTATACTTGGATCTTGCATAATTTTTAGGTCGAGCATAGCAGCACGCAAGAGATGCTTTTCCTGGTGTGTAGCTATCAATTTGGGCTTTTAAGCACGCCCACCTCACATCCATCACGTTCACTCGTTCGTGGGATTGCCCTTCAAAAATCCTTTGTTATCATTGGCAAATGCTTTAGGTATGTCCCTCCTTGGGGCAGTTTGGTTACCGCCTTGGGCATCACCCCTGTTACATGGCTAATTACACTTTTGCCAATACGATTGGCTGCAAGCAAAATTATTTTTCCTTTTGTGTGTCTCCTTTACACTCATGCTCATGTTGGCCATTGCCTGGCTTATGTGAAACTGTTTTAATTTTCATTTTAAACTTACATGGCAAGAAAAGTTCTGTTAGGAGTTTACAACGCCAATAGCTCTAACTTGTTTTATCTGTCTCTTGGTGTCTGTACAAGTGTTTCTTAGTGAGTTACACGTGTGTTGTGTGTGTGTGTGTTACGCGCTTTCCATCCGTGCACTTAGTGTTTGTATGGATGCACAGCAGTGTTTTACATGTGTGTGTTGTCTGTGTCACCATTGCTCCTATGTAAAGTTACCTGCCCGAAGTGCACATCAGAACCACTGCCCTAGGTCACCAACAAAGCGAATTTACCAATTTAACCAAAAATAAGCCTTTTCCATCAGTTCAGCCAGGTTAAGGAATACTGCCATTCCCACCCACACATCAGGCGTCTTCCGTGGATACCAGCAGATCAGTTAAGATCTCCGTAAACGAGTCTGTTGTTTGAGTGTTTTGCTGTATCTGAGTCGATTCGTGTGTTTTATGTGTCTGCGAGATGTTTTATGTGTCTGTTTGATGTTACATGTCAGTGACAATGCACCATTGGTTGGTGTGTATGTGCACCTGCATGTTTTTATGTGTGTATTCAAGTGCGTTCATATGTTCGAATGCAGCAGTGCATCTTTGTGTGCACCGGTGTGGTTTGTTTGTTTCCTTATCTACCTGAACATGGAGCAGTGCACCACTGTAGTGCAGCAAATGTCACCACGATATTGTCTCACACTGGAGCACGCCGAAGTTTTGACGCACAGTATACATACGTTTTTCTTGCTGGCACCCTTTTCTCAGTTTTGCTAGTACTGTTAGTATCTGTATATTGTAAAGTGCAGTGCATCGAGCGCACTAATGCGTGTAAAAGTGGCAATCTAATTCTATGAAAACAGAAACTATGGGGGTTATTACAACTTTGGAGGAGGCGTTAATCCGTCCCAAAAGTGACGGTAAAGTGACGGATATACCACCAGCCGTATTATGAGTCCATTATATCCTATGGAACTCGTAATACGGCTGGTGGTATATCTGTCACTTTACCGTCACTTTTGGGATGGATTAACACCTCCTCCAAAGTTGTAATAACCCCCTATATGTTTTCTCCTTTATCTGTGTGTGTGTGTGTACATGTACATACATTTTCATGTTTATCTGTGGTGTATGTACCTCTGGTAACAGTTTTTTTTACTCTATGTAAGTGTAAATCCGTTTGTGTATTTATATAAGTACACACTGTGAAACTATGCTTTTGTGTACATATGATATTCGCCCAAGTGTACACATGTGTGTGCTAGTAAGGCTGCATGCAAGGGGGTTCTGTGTATCTTTATGGAAAGTAGAAAGTAGATTTCTGTGTTTGTATGTGACAGTATCTGTGCAGCTATCTGTTTGTATGTGTTCTGTATTCGTGTTTATATTTTTGTGCACGTGTGTCTCTTTCTAAGCGCTACCTTACTGTACTGTGTGTCCACGTGTATTTTCAGTGCTGATTGTGTGACTTGGTATGGTACTTTATGTGTGTCTGGCTAGGGCCATTCAGATTTCATCTGTATATGAGCATACATCCAAGGAACTTGAAGTGGATGGTAACTCATTCGCAAACGGGAAGGGGTTCCCCTTTGTGAATGCTCACAATAATGTTTTTTCAGAGCAGGCAGTGGTCCTATGGACCACTGCCTACTCTGAAAAAAAACTGAACAAAAAGGTTTCGGTATTTTTTTCTATTTGAAACTCATTTTCCTTTAAGGAAAACGGGCTGCAAAGAGAAAAAAAAAACTGCTTTATTTAAAAGCAGTCACGGACATGGTGCTCTGCTGTCTCCAGCAGGCCACCATCTCCGTGAGTGCCTAGACTCGCTATGGGGTCGCAAACTGCGACCCACCTCATAAATATTTATGAGGTGGGTCTTTGAGACCCCATAGCGAGTCGCAGAAGGTGTCTGAGACACCTTTCTGCATACCAATTTGCGAGTTGCAAATTGCAAGTCGTAAGGACTCGCAATTTGCAACTCGCAAATTGGTTTCTACCTACATCTGGCCCTTAATCCTGCACTTGACAGGGCTTAGGCCCTCATTATGACATTGGCGGTGAGTGATAAAATGACGGTAATATCCGACAACGGGCAGACGGTAAGTACTGACAAATTATGACCATGGCGGTGATAACTCCCATAGACAGCCAATGTACCACACTGACCGCCATGGCGGATACAACATAACACACCATGGCGGTAGCTGCCAACAGCCAGGCAGAAGACAAAGTATCGCCCACCATATTTTGACCCTGCAATCTGCCACTGTTTCTGGGGCGGTACCAACGCCTTTAAAACCCTGGCGGAAACGCATCACGGAAGAGAAAGGACTTACTATCGGAGACACAGGGAAGAACAACGCTGCCATGGAACCCGAACTGCAAGTTTTCCCGATGATCTTCTATGTTATGCTCCACCTGGAACACCAACGCCAACGCAGACGACGACGGTGAGTACAGCTGCCTAGCACACAAGCAAGAGAGGGAGGAAAACGAGAGTGACACACACACATGCATGAAACACATCCGACACACACACACACACCATACACACAAACAGCTGCACACGAAAAACAATCTGTCCCCAAAACACGGCAGAATAATGCAAGGACAACAGGAATGGACGAAAGTGATTGTAATCAAATCAATATGTAAAAACCTTAATTGATTTGTCAATGAAACAGAAATGTACACCTGTACACAACGGGACACTGCCCAGTCCAATGTTCAAAGGGCCCACATGGCCACAGGGCACAGTCTAAGGACCAACTCGAATCCTGACTTCATCTTGATAGTACTCTGCAGGGGCATCAGTTTGCAAATGGACAGGCACCTCAGGGGGATGGGGGGCACCTCAGCCGGATGCGGGAACAAGCCCACTGGTTCTGGATGGGGCTCCATGCCCAGTGCAAGGCCACAGTCTCTCAGGTGGGTGAATTTACCACTGGTTATGGAGAGGGCAACATGCCCATTGCTCTGTCCTGGGGAGTGCAAGGCCACAGTCTCTCAGGTGGGTGACTTCCCCACTGGTTCTGGATGGGGTTCCATGCCCATTGCTCTGTCCTGGGGAGTGCAAGGCCACAGTCTCTCAGGTGGGTGACATTCCCACTGGTTCTGGAGGGGGCTCCTGGGGAGTGCAAGGCCATAGTCTCTGGAATGAGTGACTTCCCCACTGGTTCTGGATGGGGCTCAATGCCCATTGCTCTGTCCTGGGGAGTGAAAGGCCACAGTCTCTCAGGTGGGTGACTTTCCCACTGGTTCTGGAGGAGGCAACTTGCCAATTGCTCTGTCCTGGGGAGTGCAAAGTCACAGTCTCTGGAGTGGGTGACTTTCCCACTGGTTCTGGATGGGGCTCCATGCCCATTGCTCTGTCCTGGAGAGTGCAAGGCCACAGTCTCTGTGACTTTCCCACTGGTTCTGGACATGGTATCTGCTGGCGTTGATGGCTGTAGTGTGTTAGCGGATGGAGGTGCCTCCTGGGCAGCCTCTGCAGTTGATGATGGCTGCAGTGTCATGGTGCATGGCGGTGCCTCCGGGGCAGCCTCTGAAGTTGCTGATGGCTACAATTCATCAGCTGGCGGTGGAGGCCTGTGACAGCTGGTGGTGGTGGAGGTGTCACCTTGACAGCCTCCAGTGGACTAGAGGGCTTTGTCTCCCATTACATGGGGTGTGGATCCCTTACCCTTCCTGGCAGGGTGGATGGCCTCTTCCCCTTCCTGGATGGAGGTGCAGCTCCTTCTTCTTCTTGCCTGGAGGTGCAGGCTCCTTCCCCTTCTTGCATGGAGGTGCAGGCTCCTTCCCCTTCTTGCCTGTAGGTGCAGCCTCCATCCCCTGCTTCGATGTAGGTGTGGTATCCTTACTACCACGAGTAGGTGGTGCTACCAATGTCCCCGTGGACTGTTTGGCTGAGGTGCTGGGCTGGGTCTTTGGTACCCTGCTCATACGGGCAGGACAGGGGGGAAGGAGAGCGAAGAGGTCAAGTTGGGAAAGGAAAAGCTTTTAAGGGACATTGGGGCGTGAGGAGTGATGGATTGGAGGTTGAGGGAGTGGCTGTATGAGGTGTATGTCTGCTGGATTTGGGTGCAGGTGCATGGGCTGTATGCTGATGTGAGGTGGATGGCTGTTGGGTGTGTGAGTGCTTGCGTTTGTGTCCTGTAGGAGGGAGGGGACAGACAGGGTGGGAGAGGACAGAGGGGACACGTGTATGGCTGTTGAGGAGGTGTCTGCCAGTGAGGTGTGTGTTCTGCTTAGTGTGGTGATGCTGGTGGTGGATATTGATGTAGTGCATGCAGGTGTGAGTGTGGACATGACTGGGAGGGAGGTGGAAGAGGAGGGGGAGACAGTGGAGGCAGTAGATGTTGTTGTGTCTGCAACTGTATAGTGTTTGCATGAGTGCTTGTGGGATGACGTATGGTGCTTGTGTTTGCCTTTGACACTCTTGGGTGTTGTCTTGTGTGCATGCTTGTCTGTATGTGTGCCTGGGATGGGTTGGGTTGGGGTTGAGGAGAATGGGACTGGGAAGTAGAAGTTGGAGGGGGGATGGTAGAAACAGGGACAATGGATGCCATCAGAGAGGAGGCCAGAACTTGAATTTATCTCTGTTGGGCCACCAATCCACTGTGAATGCCCTCCAGAAATGCATTGCATTGCTGCATTTGGGATGCCAGCCCCTGGATGGCATTCACAATGGTTGATTGCCCTACAGAGAAGGATCTCAGGGGGTCAATAGCCTCCTCACTCAGGGCAGCAAGGCTGACTGGGGCAGGGCCCGAGGTGCCTGGGGCGAAGCAGATGCCCACCCTCCCGGGTAAGCAGGCAAGGGCAACTCGCTGAAGGGCTGCTGGGAGGGCAGTGCTAGTACGGGGGTTCTGGCTGTACCTGCAGCTGGTGTGGTCACAGAGGTGTCCGCCACCACCAGGGAGCTCCCATTGGACGAGGTATCTGTTGTCTCCTCCAGTGTCCGCTGTGGTGCTCCCCTCGCCCTCTGTCCCACTGGTTCCCTCTGCGTCGGTGATCTCTGCCTCCTGGGTCCTGTGGGATGCAGTTCCCCCTGTCGACGGTGCCCCTTCTCCTCCACCAGATGATGCTAATGCACACAAGGACAGGATAACAAAACAAGAAAGGGGGGGACAGAGACAAAGGATACACTGAGTCAATGACTTCACCAACACCACTATTGGCATACACATCACCATCACACACAGGGAACAGGCTTAAGCACTGTGCATTGCACTAACAGGGATATGGCTAGTCACTAAGTAAAGATGAGGACCACACACCGCCAACTGCAGCACTCCTGGGAACAATGATGCCTTGGCTGAAATGGACTCCTAACAAGCTAGGTTGCCTGTATTGGCCATACACCCATTACCCTTCAGATGACCCATGCTGCAATGTCTGGCCTGGCCTTAGGGGCACCCATTAACACACATCCACCACCCGGATACCACCCCACCAGCCAAAATATGTAATGATACCCACTGTACGCACCCCCTTGTGGCTCGCTGTGATTCCCTCAAGTGCCAATCCAGCTCAGGGTGTGCCACCGCCAGAATGTGGGTTATCAGGGGGTTCAGGGTCCGACGGGCAACCCTTTCTCCTTGGGAGGCCATCTCCAGCTGGGCCTCCGCGGTCTTCCGTGCCCAGCGTATTAGGTCCTCCCACCATTTCTGCATGTGGGTGCACCACCTGCCATAGACCCCCAGGGTCCGCACGTCCTTGGTGATGACACACCATATTCCCTTCTTTTGATGGGCGCTGAACTGCAAAGGCAATAAAGACAGAAGTACACCATTAAACAAACAGTCCAGCCTGTCACAGAAATGGACCACCATACCCGTTTCCATCACCATTGGCACACTCATAGCCCAGCGCACACCATGTACACCGCCACAAGACATTCCCCCCACCCCCAACCCCCTTATGCGATGCTTGCACACACATCTCCATGCATCCTTCCCACATGAATTGTGCCCAAAGTTTACTCACCCGTTGGTCTGGAGGCCCAAACAGCTGTCTGTACTGGGGTAGGACCCCATCCACCAGTTGCTCCAACTCCTCCGAAGTGAAGGCTGAGGCCCTTTCCCCGGTCACACAGGCCATAGTAGGTTCCAGACACAGGTCACAGCAGCACACGCAGTCTAGGTGTTGAAGGCCAGGAAACAAATGGGGAACAGATAGAAAATGGCGGTCACGTCCGTGGCGGTGTCCACCGTCACCGCCGGCGTAGATCTCCATTGGCCACTCTACTCCATTGAGCCCCATATTATACAATGAGGAATTGAAAAGCGGTGCAAGACCGCCTTCCGCCACAACGGCCATCGTCGGCGGAATTACCTCACTTCCATTGGTCCCTACATACAGGACAGGCAGTCGCCATTTCAGGGGGGAAAACAGGCATATCGACAATTACTGCGTCACAGATTAGATTGGCACATATTTCGCATTATCACAGTCCCAATACATACAGTAAGTGCACCATGTGGACTGCATTTGTGGTTTTGTTGTTCCAATTGCGACAGCCTAGTTGTCAGCAGTAATCCGAAAGTCAAGTGCTGCGTAGTAGTAGCAATTAAGGACTCATCATACATACTAGGTGTAGCTGCTCTAGAATGTGCACTGTCAAAAACAAAAAATTCCACCCAAGCTGGTGTCTTTCATACTGGTGAAGTCTTAAAAAGATATTTTTTAATTACATCTTTCACCATTTCAGGAAATCATTTCAGTGCATCAGGTGAATCACTGAAGGAAGCAAAACCACTCCTCTCCTATTAGGCTCCTTTTCTGTTATCCATGGCTTTAAAGGTATAAGTATGTTGACTTGGTCAGGGATCCTATCCAGATGTTTGAAATGTGCTTTCCTATGGAAAGCCCTCCACCTATCAAAAGCAATTGGCTTTCAGGAGCTTGAGGAATCTCCTATGATGCAGTTCACCATTTGGTCTATGAAGAAGAAGTTGGTGAAGTTTCCAGAAGTGCTCTATACCTCTCCGTCTGCCTCTTTCTCTTGTTGCTGAGGCCGGCTTAGGACTTGAGCACTGGGGCAGGCAGTCCGAGCTAAGGAGCATCATTCCTCAGAGCATGGACCTTGACACTGGCAATAATTCTCATTCCTACATCAGGAATATAAATACAGCACATTTGTGGTTAGTATCAACTTTAGCCTTGTTAGCATATTTGTTAGAAATGGGGCCTCTGGTTGGCAATCAGTTTGCACTCTGTCACTCTAGTCAGGGTAATGGATATACACACTTAGATAACCCCTGCTCGTTCCCTTGGTAGCCTGGCACAAGCAGTCAGGCTTATCTCAAAGGCAATGTGTAAAGGGTTTTTGCCAATAAACACAGTAATACAGTGAAAACACTACAAAATGGACACCACACCAGTTTAGAAAAATAGGTAATATTTATCTAAATCAAACAAGACCAAAACAACAAAACACCAACATACACAAGTCAAGATATGAATTTCTGAAGTAAAAAGAGTCTTACTCTATAGAAAACAATGGAAACGTTGATTTTTGCACAAAGTACCTGGTTTACGTCAAATATAAAGCCGCACGGGCGAGCATGCGTCAGAAAAGTAAGCAATGCTTCGATTCCATACATGCAGGTGTGGCCGTGCATTGTTTCTTCTCCAGTCGGGTAGGCACTGCGTTGTTTTCCTCTCCCGCAAGAGAGCGATGTGTCAGTTTCCGGAAAGGGCACCTCGGATCCACGCAGGGTCACAATGTCTTTGATGCCCAGCGACGATGTGTGAGGAATCCGGTCGCACGGTGTTGGAAAACCACACTGCATGGGGTTTGCGCCATCATCAACAGCTGGAAGCGGCTGTTGCTTCGTTTCTCCAGCCAAGATGCATCGATCTCCCAGCCGCGATGCAGGCAGGGCGTTGATTTCAGCCATGAAGCGGGTGGCGCATTGTTTTTCAGCCACGTTGCAGGTGGTGCGTCAACATTTTCCCCACACAGCTTCTTGTGTGTGGATTTCCATCCTTTTTCTACCAGGTTCACCTTTTAAGGGCCCAGGGACTGGATAGGGCACCACTTGGCAGGGCAGGAGTCTCAGCAGAGAGTCCAGGTGCTGGCAGAGGAAGTCTTTAATTGCCCTGATGCTTCAAAAAAGGAATCAATCTCAAATCAGGCCCTTGGAGATTCTGCTCAAGAAGGAATATACCACAAAGTCCAGTTTTGTTCCCTTTCACAGGCAGAAGCAGCAAATGCAGGATAGCCCAACAAAGCACAGTCACAGGCAGGGGCAGCACTCCTCCTCAGCTCTTCTCCTTGGCAGAGGGTCCTCTTGAATCCAGAAGTGATATAAAAATCTGTGGTTTTGGGTCCACTACTTATAGTCCTTTCTGCCTTTGAAGTAGGCAAACCTTAAAGGAAAGTCTGTTGTTTACAAGATCCTGCCTTGCCCAAGCCTGGCCCCAGACACACACCAGGGGTTTGGAGACTGCATTGTGTGAGGGCATGCACAGCCCATTCAGGTGTAAGTTACCACTCCTCCCTCCACTCTAGCTCAGATGGCTCATCAGGATATGCAGTATACACACCAGCTCCCTTTGTGTCACTGCCTGGTCACAGAATGGTTTAAGCAGGAAAATGCCCACTTTCTAAAAGTGGCATTTTCAAACTAAAAGTCTAAAAACCACCTTCACTAATAGATGTATTTTTTAATTCAGAGACCCCAAACTCCCCAGTTCAATTTGCTCTCAAAGGGAAACTGCACTTTAAGGATATTTAAAGGCAGTAATGTTATTAGTGTGCAAGTCAATTCAGATATTTTTTCCCAGGTAAGCAATGAAACAGTTATAACATCAAGGTCAAGTCTGAACCATGGAACAAGTCATAACTTCTCAATAAACCCAGGGAACCAAACAAAGTCGTAGTGAAAGCATAATTACCAATTTAAAGGATATAAGGACAATGAAAGGCTTGCTGGAATAGGCCAACCAAAAGATCAGGATCAGCTACACATTCATGGCATAATCAAAAACCTTTAAATTAATCTGTCATTTCTAATGCAATGAGAAAAAAAGGTTTAGACTGAGTATGTAGTGAACTTTCCACAATAAAAAAGGCCCAAACACATCAGTAAAAATGTCAAAGCTGACCAAATACTGCGGTTGTAGAGTAAATCAGATGCTACTTGAAAACAGATCCAAAAACCAATATGATTAAATGAACATAAAGCTATGGGTTAAATATATCAAAAAACAGTAGCTGATATAAAAATATAAAAATCAAGTTAATTGAAGATCAAATGATGAGCAGAAGTAAATTTGGATACACTTGCCAACACATGCAACATTACATCTTGTCAAAAACACACTTTTGAGCAAAACCCACAAGAAAAGTCTGTCAGTCACCACAGTACAGATTTTGGCTGAGAATCTCCAAAGAAGCTGCATACTCTTAACAAATGCTCAACTGGGCCTAAGGTCATGAAATAACAAATACATGCTCTACAAGAGGTTTGCTCAGACATGTGTATACTTTCGGATCCCCGGTGGTAAAGATTTGAACTTCAGACTAGGCATGTCAGATCATATTAGATCAAGGTAGGAAGAGTCTATGTCAGATTTTCAAGATAATTGGTGAATAAGACTGAGTTTTCTTTAAATCACTTCATGTAGGTTTTTTTTTTTTTTTAAATCCTGAAAATGTTCCTTTGATAACCGCACAGTACAAAAAGGAGTTATATTTGGATTCACTTCTGGATATGTGAATATCCTTACAAATTTGTGGCCCTAAATGGGAAGGATATGTCCAGACGTGGGTCCCCTGCTGGCTATATCACGGTTTTCAATGAGCTTACCATCGAAGTTGATGAGGGTTGGGGAACGACCCCGGTTCCGGCAGGTTCTGCTCTGGCCGAGGTAGGGGCGACCCCTTCCGGTAGCCATGGTGCTGTTTGACAATAGCAAGCCACTACAGTCCGTGCCCTCCAGAAGGAGTCCCAGAGGAAAAACCCCAATAGGGTAAAAAACCTCCAACAGGAACTCCCTGAAACAGAAGGAGGACACCAAGGCATTAGAGCTGATGATCCGAGGGTACAGGAAGACTGGAGATGAAGACAGGTCAGGAAATACTGGATTACAAGAAGAAACCAGCCGGAGCGCGACTACCACCAAAGGAGTGTTGCAACGCAATGAACAAGCAGCTGAATTCCCCTTATATACCTCTAGGCAGGAAGTAGGAAACAGGAAGTAGAAACACCACCATCTTGGATTGGGGAAAAGAGTATAATAGTGAATAAAGTACATGCGTCCAAACAAAGAGAAACAATGCATGCTGGGAAGAGAGGAAGTGGGCAGCATGCTGGGAAAGGGAAAAGGCAGGCATAAAAACACCACCATGTGCAAGTATTCGGCTTTTGCCTGTAGACACTGGTAAGTGGTGAGCAGATGTTTATATAAATTAGTCTGAAATGTAAAGCGCACTAAATGCGCTATGCGCGATCAGGTCTGAAACCCACTCGGGGTCTCAAGCCCTGCTGCGTCTGCCTTTGCGGCAGAACTGAAAGAAGGGGGTGCAGCGAGTGCGGCGAACCCTGACCAGGCTTGCGGCTTCTCCCGCGGCTTGTGCGCAAGCCGCGGCTTCTCCCGCGGCCCGCACACAGGCCGCGGTATGAAACAAATGCCGCGTCGCTGCGACCCGAGCCTACGGCCGCGGCTGCCACAGGAGCCGCAGCGTGACAGGCTATGCCACTGGATTCAGGCTATCCTGGCTGATGAGGGGTGAAACCTGGAAACCGGTCCCAGGATGCTTGTTTCAAGTCCGGGGAGTACCTGCCATGGCAATTCAGGCTGGACTCTTACCATGGGTAGCAGGGTCGAGACTGATTTGCATATGGCTGGGTCCAAACTGGAATGGCGTGGCGAGCAAAAACATTATGGGTTTAGGGGCCAGATTTGTGGTTGGGGTGAATGTTTGACATCACTCAGCATTACTGCCATCATCTGTTCATTTTGCATTTGTCGCCCTAAGTGGGACAGATATACCCAGACTTGAGCCCCGTGCTCGCTATGACACCGGATTCAGGCCAGCCTGGCTGATGAGCAGCGATATCCTGAAACCGGTCCCAGGATGCATGTTTCCGGTCCAGGGAAGACCTGACGGTTCAGGCTGGGCTGTTCCAATGGGGAGCAGGGTGGAGACTGATTTGCATATGACTGAGTCCAAACTGGAATGGTGTGACAAGAAAAAAAACCAATGGATTTAGGTCCAGATCTGTGAAATATTTGACATTGTTCGGCATTCAGTATATCATCATCATCATTTTTTGCATTTATCCTTTCAAATTTGGCATGGATAACCATTGACCAACACAATTAGTACAATTTAGATTCATTTTACAAAGAGATTCCACCATGGGCTTCTACTTTTTACCTCAACAAGAGTCATTACCCATGTTCAGCCTCCCTAACATCCATGATATGATTATTATATCACTTTCAGGTAGTCTCCCAAGATGTTACGAGGTGCAAATTGAAATCCAGTCAGGTGTGCCACATGTCAAGTATTTCCAAACTAATTCAGTGGGATTTGGCAGACCTTCAAAGTTTAGAGAGGTTGCCAGAAATGAAAGGCAACATAAACAAACGGCAAGTGCATGTTTATCAGTCCATATTATTTGGCTGACACAGACCTATGGTGTACAGCAAATGGCTAACAAAAAGAATGGAAAAGAATGGCACCATAAGGAACAATATAATACCGAGTGATATTATGGTGAAATGATTTGAGCAAAAGCATGACAATCAAGCTGTCCAATTGTGGGTGTGTTATGCATGGAATAATCAGCAGGTGAAGGAACATATCAAACAAGAGCACATTATGAATATTCCACATGGACTTATCGATGTGGTGTATTATTCATGTTCATGTAAACAGGACCACCTTGAAGTAAATACGTTTTACAGAAAGAAATAGAATAATAAAACAGTACCTGTTGCACATTTAATAGCTGGTGCTCTGGGGGAGCTTCAGTTACATTTACCACTCTACAGTGGCATGGAGTGGGGGGTGGACCACATCTTTTCCAGAACAGAAATTTGTTTCTTTTCATTTTGTTGTCAATCTGTGAAATAAAATGAAGTACGTTTATAGAGAACACGAAACAACACATTATGCTTAATTTCTTTAGAAAAGCAATACCTTTTTCCTAGGAGCAGTGTATCTTGAATACACCATCTCAATGGGCAAAAACTGTTTTACAACTCTGCTGCACAATCCATTTGAATGAGGAAGATTATGGGAAGATGATCTAGATTCACATGTGCAGGAGAAGGGGGCCATCAATCAATTGTTAACAAATCGAAATTATCAGATTTTCCTTGTTGTGATTATCATGGAAATATATAAAATATTGTTCTGGATTTTCCCAGTGGACAAATAAATTCAATCAAAGCAATAGAGAATTGATAGAGAACTAGTGCTTCTCATGTGTACATTAGGCTGCCAAAAATGTCTACAAATCATTTTCTTACAGTTCCTTAAAAAGCTATGCAATTTACTTAGGATGTCAGAAAAACTGAAAGTTAGCAAGCAGTTGTAATTGGCATTGTCTAACACAGAAGCCCACATTTTTGCTTAGCTTTTAAAAAATTATTGTTATTATTTCTTTCGAGTGACAATAGCATTACAGACATTACAAACATAACATTGTTAACATAACTCCATCCCAGCAACATATTGTGCACCTTCCCCTTCCTTGTCTGTCTAAACGGTTTGCATACAGTGGTTAGGTGCCATTGAATCACATTGCTTCAGGCTGATATTTGTTTTCCATTATGAGTCATTTTCTCTTAGTCATAGGGCAATAAGAGGATATTTGACAGTGTCAATGCTAGTTACTGTCTCTAGTCACTGGTTTATCAGTACTGCAGATAGAATTGCATTTCATTTTGGTAACTAAGTGCTTCTTTATGCACTGCTGCTTCTTGAAGAGTAACTAGGTTCAGCAGTGAGGGCTTTCTCCAGGAGGCAGAAGACGTCTTTTAAGACAGATAGAGTATGATAAAGTAATCACATGTAATGCATGTGACAGTCAGGCAGAACAATCACCATTAAAATGTAATTTGTATATTTAATTGGTATACCTCGATTTTTTTTAGTTAGGTTCATTAAAAAATATATATATTGCCAGCAACTTCCAGAGGCAGGTTATATAATTCCAAAAAAGTTTATAGCGATTAGTACATCAAACAAGAGCGCTAGAATTAACAACCATTGATTTCAGTCAGGAACGTTTCTACCCAAGTTACTCAAGGGTTATGCTGAGAAACTTTACATTGTTGCCACAGTGTAACTCTTGGTTAATGATGTTATAGCCATGTCCTAGTTTTTTTGAAGCTCAGGGTTCTTGGGGGTAACTCACCGGTGCAATGATGGTTCCCAAAGCCCAACAGATCACCACTCAGAAAAAGCTATATCCCAACATAACTTTAAGTGTACTGCTGGTTTGCAGAGAGTGAAAGTGGAGATACAGCAAACAGACACAATTTACAGAGATGAGCCCTTTTCTTCTTTTAAAACTTGTCAAAAGTCAATATTTCAGAAGGCCGCCGGTGTCAGTAAGCCACCTTCGGGTATGAAACAGTTAGGGGACTATTCACAAAGATAAATGTACTTGTGAGTAAATTTACATGTGTAAAATCTAATGAGAAATCTATATGGGAAGTGCACCCAATGATAAAAAGTCCAAGGTGTCCAATATTTACAAGATGATCTTTATTTTTCTTTCTTTTTTTCCTTTCCATAAAATACAGCCAATGTGTTTCGTTCATAGAATGAGCTTCTTCTTGGATTTTATGTAGGCTTGTGTAGGCAAAGGAAGAAATTATGAAATTTCTCAATTTCAAAATTATTGGGGGTCCAAGTTATCTCATACCATGATATGTCATGAGTTTGCAGATTCCAAATGTAAAAGGTAAGAGTACCCAGTAAAGACACCCTTATCTGTGTCCATCCTCACCTTTACATATCCCAAATGACAAGGGTAAAAAAGCAAGAATGAAATAAAAAATGCAATAGCACTAATAACGGTTTGTGGAATTAGATATTGCCATAAATAGAATGCAATAAAAAATTGCAATTGAAGTAAAATATTTGTATTTATTATGTACTAAACGTTAGTAAACATTACTGTAAGATGTGTATTTTTAAATTACAAAGGGTTATTAAAATGTTTTGTACTATAATATTTTTTAATTTAAATGTAATTAACTTAACAGTAATATAAATGTATATAGTTTTAAAAAGCCAAAATCAATTAATGTATTTAACATTATGTTTTCTGTGGATTTATTTTAAATCCACCCAACCCAGTCTCTGTTATTTTCTGAAGAAATGTGCTACAGTACCAGTGGCTCGCCATGTATAGTGCTGGAGTTACTCCACGTCTGAGCTGGAATACAAATATTACTGGTTTGGGGCCTTTATGTCTGTAATAAGAATAGATGTGTAGTGTGTGAATAGGAATGGGCTCACTATATTGGGGGTGCGTGCATGGCGTTCCCTGAAATCCTCCATAGTATTTAGCTAACCCGTCCTCACTCCTTCCCAAACCTCTTCCTGTCCTATTCGATATTCCTACCTACCCTACCACTTTTCTGTGTCCCACATTTACCATTAAAATTAGATCTATATTTGTGGTGACTGATGCACAGAAAAGATAGATGATATGGAGCCATAGATTGCCACATGGAGGCTTACTTATAACGACTTGCTTATAACGTTTCTCAGTATGAGATGTGATGTTGTAGTACTAGTAAGCATACTTAAAAAATGCAGTTTGCGAATAGACCCCTTAGAAGCCAGTTTCTTGGTAATGACTAGTCAGTTTAAACTGTCTGGCAGTGGGTCATTTGCAAAAAAACAGGCATCCACTGAAGTAGCTTCCTTCTATCTTTGAAAGGGAGGGATCACTATTGTAGACTTAGGCCCTGATTTATACTTTTTGATGCAAAACTGCACCAACGCAGTTTTGCACCAAAACGTTTAGCACCAGCTTGCACCATTTCTGAGCACCAGCCAGGCACCATATTTATGGAATGGTGCAAGCCGTTGCAAAGGGTAGGCTAGCGTCAAGAAAAATGACGTTAGCCGGGTTGGGCAGACAGTATGGAAGAAGGGGGTTTTGCACCAAAAAATTACGTTAAGCTGGTTAGAGTAAAAAAAATGACTCTAACCAGCCTAGCGTCATTTTCTGACGTAAAACCATCCATACCACATGACTCCTGTCTTAGAAAAGACAGGAGTCATGCCCCCCAACCCCAATGGCCAGCACAGGGGACCAGGGTCCCCTGGGCATGGCCATTGCACCTAGTACGATGTAAGGGGGCCCACTTCAGGGCCCCCAATGACACTTACAAAAAAAAAATACTTACCTGTACTTACCTTTACTTACCTGGGATGGGGTTCCCCATACTCCGCTGTCCCTCTGTGGGTGGGGGTGTCCCTGGGGCCTGGGGAGGTCACCTGTGGGCTTATTCTATGGTGTTAGGCCCACATGCCGCCTAACGCCTGCCCTTACCCAGGCGTTAAATAATGGTGCAAAGCAAACTTTGCACCATTATTTGACCCCTCCTCTGCCCTGTGTATGATTTTAGCACGGGGGATAAATGTGGCGCTAAAGCCATAGAGTAATTTTTTGCACGGGAACGCCTACTTTGCATCTAATTGATGCAAAGTAGGTTTCCACGTTCAAAAAATGACTTTAACTCCATAAACTTGCCGCTAGACGGGTCTAACACCAAAGTATAAATATGGAGTTAGGTTTGCACTGAATTTGCGTTAAAAAAAATTATGCACATTTGGCGCAAAACAAGTATAAATATGCCCCTTAGAGTTTTCCAGAGCTTGAAAGCTGGATATCTCTGGAAGCTTGCACCATAGAACAATATCAGATGGTTTCAGGATCAGGCTGACTATCTGAACCAAGCAAAGAAAGTATGGAAACTGGATAAGACTGATATCATGCTTGCTTCTTAGGCTTCGGTATTGTGATACAGGCTCACACAAATCTAGGAGCAGTACAACAAGTGTCATAATCTGATGACTTCTTCACCTTCTCTACCTTAAGGTGATGCAACTGCCATTCATTTAGGGCATTTCCTGCACGGTTGCAGCTTCTTGTAGGTTCTGGAGAGTCTTTCTTTCTTCAGTCATTCTTGACATTGATTGTCCTGTATTCTGTTTGTGCTACTGTGTTTTTTAAATGTCTGAGGACAGCTTCTCTTTTTTCAAGGCAGTAATTTGATTTATCTTTCTTAATAGATACAACGGCTGGACTAATATGATATTTTAGGATTGGGCCAGAGTGTAGATCAACAGCAACATGAAGCCCTGCTCTATAGCAGGAGCCGCAGAGTATTTCAGATGTCCCAATCAATACATCCTACTGGCTTCAAAAGGTCAGCTTTTTTCAGCCTTGAGTAGTTGGTATGAAGTCAGAGACAATGAGGAGTGCCAAATTCATATTTTCAGAGAGCTAGAGGTTGAGCTGGCGAAGGGCAGATTGGCAGTTACCGCTGGGTTCCTTTTGATTTACTGTGTTCTCCTCTGCCGAAATCTTCGCCAGAGAAGAAAGTATGACAGGAGGGTGGAAACAGCTGGGAAGATGGTTGCACTACCTTCATGACCTCTAACTTGACGTGCATGCCATATTTAAAGATTGCCATGCCTTTTTTCACTGTAAGAGCTTCAGCTGACGCACAAATTGTTCAAAGCCAACTCACCCACTGTGAAATTGAAGTTTACCAGTCAGCCTTTTATTTGTTATTTTGTTTCCGGAAACAAACCACAAAAATAGAGGCCTATACAAAACAAACAATCAATGAACCTTTTCCCCCCAGTGGGAAACACTGACTGTTTTTACCTACCCAGGACCACCAGGTCAGAATCCTTGCTTTAAATAAGCATTATTTGCAATGCTGTGAAGAAGGCAGTTCTGTGGTTCACCTAGCGTATCTGTCAAATAATTTATTCTGGAGGGTTCACATGTCACAAGACCCTAGAACTAATTGCAATGACACTCTCTCCAGCTCCCTTTTGAACACAGACTGGTGATCCCCACTGGAGATGAGGACACAAGCTTGTGTTATCAATCTAAACAGACCCACTTTTCTGACATGCTGTCCCAACATCTCAGGTGTGACAGCTCTATCTTGTGCCCTATGTGCAGTGGGTTTTACTTACCATGCTCATGTCACCCTTCCCTTGTGACACCTCCCTGCCCTGAGTTTTCCCAGTCTTGCTTCCCTTGTTTCACTTTCCAGTCTTGAGTATTCTGTGATCCCCCTCCCAGGAAACCTTAATTATTGACACTCCTGTTCTGTTGCTTTGCAAGTGTGGTCTATTGTGACCCTGCAGATATCACATGTCTATTTGGAATAGTTACATTATCCACTGTGACATATTGACTTGTAACATCATGCACTTGGGATTCCATTGCACTTGCTAATTGTTGCCAACTGCCGTTTGCAACTGCCGCCTAAAAGGGCGCATATCCATTGTATATAAAATGTGATCTTTCCCCAGGTTCATTGGAATACTCAATGCTTCCACATAGGACACATGCCTTTCTGGAACACTGTTGGCTTTCAGTACAAATCCCCCCTCTGAACTTACATCAATGCTAGCCTTCTTCCCATCCTCAATTAGCAATGTCCCTGCACTTACCTCCTGAGTTGCCTGAATCGTCGGCGTTCCCACCCTATGCAACTTGGTCCCTGCAGTCCGAGTCGCCCGGAACTAGCAGCACTCTTGTCTTCCAAGCCTTCCTGATGATCCTTTGATCCTGGCTTCTGTAATGCTTTCCTTGTCCTCCTTCATGAGCTACTATTCCGCCAGCCCCCCTGGGATCCCGCCGGCTGTATAATATACATTTTGCTGGGCCAGCCGGGACATTGCTGGTGGCTCTACATGGAACCGCCGTCAGTGCCTCTGTGCGGGGGGTGCAGCTGCACCCGTCGCGCAGATCACTGCCCGTAAATCGGGCAGTGACATGCGTTATGGGGAACTGCACAGGGACCCCTGCACTGCCCATCCCAGTGCAGTGGCCCCCAGGGGAGCCCTGGAGCACCCCTTCTACCCCGCCAGGGAAAGGCTGGAGGAAATGGGATCATTATCCGAGGGGCAGCAGGGCTGCCCTGTCGGATAATGATGCCGTCCACCATCAGGCTGCCTGTCGGAGGCAGCCTGGCGGTGGAGGAGGGCCGCCTATGACAGCCCTCCCTATCTTCATTATGTGTCAGTCTCGGCCGCCATGCCGGATGGCGGTATTTACCGCCACCACTGGCATGGCTCCCCAACATCATAATGAGAGCCTAAGTTTTTTCCCTTCAGGTTAGTGCGTACTAATCCTTTTTATTAGTAAGCAGTTCTGACATTCTGCCTTTCCAAGACTCTAGGCTTGTTGCCAGTTGCTTCTCTGTACTTTATCCTCTGCGCTCCTTGATTGTCCTTACTCTGGATTGACCCTCTGTCCAACCTTTGCTCTTGAACTGTTTTTGCTCATGGACTAGAGACTTAGGGCCCGATGTATCATTTTTAGAAATAGGGATTACCTAGTTATGATTTTCTGTGAATTGCAATAAGGTAATTGCTTTTCCTAATGTAGGAAACTCAATTAATTTCAATAAGCGTTTCCTAATGGGTCGCAAATCGACCTACCTCATTAATATTAATGAGGTGAGTCTCAATTTGCGACCTATTATTAAATACAAAAGTCACAGGGATGGTGGCCTGCTAGTGTCAGCAGAACACCATGTCTATAATTACTTTTAAAGAAAGCAATCTTTTATTTCAAAGCAGCCCACTTTCCTTATAGGAAAACGGGACGTGTTTAAAAAAGAAAATTGAAAAATGTACTTTTCATTTTTTAAGAATAGGCATTGGTCCATGGGACTGCTGCCTGCTCTTAAAAAATATTTATACAAACATTCACAAAGGGTAACGGGGTCCAACACGACTGGGTTACCACCTACTTTAAGTAGGTGGTAAAATGTGAATGTTTTGCTACGGCATTTCGTCATGAAACATTCTTACATACCTCTCAGATTCGGTAACAGGAGAGAACGCCCTGAACACGTCCCTTCCTAATACCATAACATATAATGGAATCGCAATTTGGAATTCATACATACCAAACTGCATTTTACCAGTCACAAATGTCCCAATTCTCTGAATCAGGCTGTCTGCAGCAGATAAAATGCATACTATATGTGACCCTTAATTCTTTGTTTCTTCATTGAATAGAAGAGTCAAGAAGAATGCTCTTTTAAAGCAATTGTTATTTGCATGAACCTTACAACCTTCATTATGTGTTTTCTAGCATACCTTTGGAGTGTCAGAAACTCCAACCTATGCACCAAGTGCAACCTTGGGAGTGTCAGTAACTCCAAACTATAACCTTGCTCCAAGTGTAACAATGTTCTAAGTGAAAAACTGTTTCTAAGCAAATCTTGGGGGGTTTCTCTAAAGCCCAAAACTATGTACCTAGTGTAACCATGGGAGTGTCAGTATCTCCAACTTATGTGCTGAGTGTAACCTTGGGAGTACAAGTAATTCCAGCCTTGTTCCATGAGTGTAGGAGGCTGGCCTGGTTTGTAGTAGGTACCTAAGGTACTTACACCTTATACCAGGTCCAGTTATCCCTTATTAGTGAAATGTAGGCAGTGTCTAGCAGCTTAGGCTGTCTAGAGGTAGCTGTAGCAGAGCAGCCAAGGCCGAACTAGGAGACATGCAAAGCTCTTGCAATACCACTACAGTCACACAGTACTTATACACAATAAAAGACAATACTCACTGTTACCAAAAATAAAGGTACTTTATTTTAGTGACACAAGGCAAAAAATATCTTAGAGGCAATACTCCTACTGGAGGTAAGTATTATACCAATATACACACTAGTAACCAAAATCAGTTAAGCAAACAGTCATAGAATGGTGCAAACAGTGAACAACACAATAGGTTGCAATAGGCCTAGGGGCAACACAAACCATATACTAAAATAGTGGAATCCGAATGTCGAATTCCCCCCTAGGCAAGTGTAGTGTGCAGAGGGGTGCTGGGAGTGTAAGAAAACACCAAAGGTAAGTAAAGTACCCCACACCAGATCCAAAGAAAACAGGAGTAAAGTACAGCAAGTTCCCTCAAAACACACTAGAAGTCGTGGTGAAGAATTATGCAAGAACCAAGCAAGACTGCAAGAAACCAACGATGGATTCCTGGACCTGAAGACCTGTGGAGAGAGGAGACCAAGTCTAGAAGTCGATGAAGAGTCCAGGAAAAACAGGAACCCCTGCCAACCTGGAAGAAGGTGCAAAAGTGTATTCTCCAGTTGGAAGAAAAGTACAGAAATGCACCAAAGAAGATAGCTGCTGGTTCCTGCTTGGTGCAAAATATGTCCCACGTCGAGTCGCTGGATGCAGGCTGTTTGCGTCACTGGATTCCACCAACAAGTCTTGCTTCACACAAGAATGTGTTTTGCGTCAAAGAGCTGCCCGAACCCAGGAGGGACCTGGGGGTCTCAACTCAGACTGTTGACACAGATGGGGCTCTCAGCACTTCAGAGAGCCATCAGAAGACCAGGCAGCACCCACGGGAGTCCCAGGACACAAGGACAAAGGAGTTGCAAAGTGCAGGCGTCGCAGCATTACACAAAGGGATCCCACTCCGCCGGAGAACAACTCAGGGAGCTGAGCGTCGCAGGATAGAGTGCTGTGGACCTCGGCTATGCTGTGCATGAAGAACTTTTGGAAGAAGTGCACAGAATCCCGAGGCGCTGCAGAGGACATGATGCATGGGGGTACGGTCTGGCAAGCCCTTACCTCCGCCAAATTTGGACAGCTGGACCTATGGACAGTCAGGATCACTTCAATCCACCACCTGAGTTCCAGGGATCATGCTCGTCGACAGGAGAGGAGTGCCAGAGTACCTGTTGTCATTGCAGAGAGGTGCCGGCTGAAGCAGGGAAGTCACTCCATGGAAAATTCCTTCAGTTCTTCTGGTGCAGAATGAAGACAGGCAGTCCTCAGAGTGTGCACAACCTGGAATCTGTTGCAGTTGCTGGCTGGAGCTGAAGTTTCAGGTCACAGTAGCCTTCCTGGATACTAGTTACAGCGGTTTCCTGAGCAGTCTTCGGTTGATCCGAAGGTTAGAAGCTGAAGCAGAGGATGCAGAGGAGTCCTGGAGGAGAATGCAAACCGAAAATGACGAAACACCCAGAGGAGGGACCCTAAATAGCCCTGACAGTGGGATTGGCGACCTACCCAGGTATGCCCCGATCAGGAGGGGTCTCTGATGTCACCTGCTGGCACCAGGCATTCAGATGCTCCCAAAGCGTCCCCACACCTTGGAATCCAAGATGGCTAACCACAGGAACACTCTGGAGGAGCTCTGGGCACCACACCCTGGGGTGGTGATCGCCAGTGGAGTGGTCACTCCCCTTTCCTTTGTCCAGTTTCATGCAAAAGGAGGGAATGGGGGTCCCTGAACCGGTGTAGACTGGATTATGCATGGAGGGCACCATCTGTGCCCTTCAAAGCATTTCCAGAGGCTCTGGGAGGATACCCCTCCCATGGCTGTAACACCTATTTCCAATTGGAGAGGGTGTAACACCCCTCTCCTAAAGGAAATGCATTGTTCTGCCTTCCTGAGATTGAGCTGCTCAATCTCCAGGAGGGCAGACACCTGTCTGTGAGGTGGCAGCAGCTGGGGCTGCAGTGGAAACCCCAGAGAGCTGGTTTGGCAGTACTGGGGTTCCCTGGTGGAGCCCCCAGGTTGCATTGAATTGGCCCCAATACCAGATTTGGATTGGGGGTTCAATTTCACAATCTTAGACACCTCACATGGCGATATTCGGAGTTACCATAGTGAAGCTACATATATGTACTGACATATATGAAGTGCACACCTATAATGGTGTCCCTGCACTCACGAAGTCTGGGAAATTAGTCCAGGACAGCGAGGGGTAACCTTTGCTAGTGGAAGGGTGCCCTCACACACAGTAACTTTGCACTTAGCCTTCAGTAACTGAGGGATAAACATATAGGTGACTTATAAGTTACCTGGTGCACTGAAAATGGCTGTGAAATAGTGTGTGCACTATTTCACTCAGGCTGCAGTGGCAGTCCTGAAGGAGTGTTTGTATGAGCTGCTTATGGGTGGCAAAAGAAATGCTGCAGCCCATAAGGATATCCTGGAACCCCAATGCCCTGGGTACCTAGGTACCATGTAGGGACGTATAAGGTGGGGTGCAGTGTGCCAATTAGAACTGGTATATGGAGTCACTAAACTATAGTGACAAATTTGGTCAACAGAGAGAGCATAAGCACTGGAGTTCTGGTTAGCAGAACTCCAGTGACACAGTCAAGAATACTGACAAGACACATAGACCACAAACTATGAGCACTGGGGTCCAGGCTAGCAGGATCCCAGTGAGACAGCAAAAACACACTGACAAATAGGTCTCCAACTATGAGCACTGGGGTCCTGGCTATCAGGATCCCAGTGACACAGTAGAAACACACTGACAAAAAGGCCAAAAATGAGGGTAACTATGCTAGAAAGAGGCTACTTTCTCACGAGCAACCTAGTTCCAAGTGTAACTTTGTCTCTAAGCATATCTTGGAGATTTTTGCTAAACTACAACTAATGGACAAAGTGTGACCTTGTTTCTAGTATGGCTTAGGAGTGTTCCTAACTCCAATCCATGTATCGAGTATAACTTCGAAGTGCTGGTAACTCCAATCTGTGTTCCAAGTTTGCCACAGGAGTGTCAGAGCCTCACATCAGTATTTCAAGTTATTCCTCGAGAGTCTTGTGGGATTCTCATTCCAGAATCTGGTTTCTTGTCATGATTTTTAAGAAACCTGTAAGCGTTGGTTATTGAAGTAGTACATTGTAAATTATGTGAAGGCTTTTTAGTGTATTGATGGTGATTGCTTCTTCTTGTTGTTCCCAGTGTATTGCATCCTCATGAAACCAGAAGAGGTGGTACTGTAAATGTCTACCTTCGCATACTCATAAGGTCTCAGGAGCAACGCATTCTGTTAAGCAAAGTAGTATTGTCGCTGGGCAGAACCAATACCACAAGTTTTGTTTTCATATTTTGGCCCTTCTCCTCCTTTCCCTTCTGGATGCTGCTGGATCTAGGTGTACCTTCCCTGGGTCTGGATTCGAGGGAGTGGAGGTCCCGCATCAGCTCCAGTGCTGTCTCTGCAGTTGGGAGCAAGTGGGTGTGTTACATCAGGCAGACAAACAACTCCCAGGAGCAGCATTTTTCTAGGAGCAGCATTTCTCAATGCCTAGATCCATACATTTACACATACTTGATACAAACGTATATACAACTAAAACCTCTTAAGAAATTAACTAAACTTGCTGAGCTGGTGCCACATTCATACAGCACTTACTCCTTGCAAAACTACAAAGTTACCCACTTTCCTGCTGATCAGGAAGACGTTCAAAAATCAATGTGTTTACTTACGTAGGTACATTGAGGTTAACCCCTTCTGTGCCTTGGACGAGGTGACCTCGTCCAAGGCTACAGTTCCTGTGTGCCTTGGACAAGGTCACCTCCCCTCCCCCCCCAAGGCGGGGATGGAAGGGGAAGACCATCCCCTTCCAGCCCCTCCCCCCCCCGCCCCGGTGCATTTCTCTTTCAATCACGTGGGGGAGACCCGGAGGGGCTTCAAAGGGAAGGAAATGTATTTCCTTCCCTTTGAAGTCTCTCCCAGGGTTTCAAAAGCCAGATTTATTGCAATCCAGCTTTTGAAACCCCACTACACACCAGGGATTTTTTTTTGTTGTTGAAGAAAGTGACAAAAGGGAGCGACCCCTTGGGCAAGGGTCGCTCCCAGCGTGGGGGCATTTTTCGGGAAGGCCTTTTCTGCCCCCCCCGGGGGCAGAAACCTCTAGGCACCAGGGATCATTTTTTTTTCTCTTTTTGTTATGTTTTTATTTTTTTTTAGGTGGGGAGCGACCCCTTAGGCAAGGGTCGCTCCCCTAGGGGGCAAATTATATTTAGGCCATTTCTGCCCCCCTTGGGGGCAGATTGGCCTATTTTGATGAGGCCAATCTGCCCCCAAGGGGGGCAGAAACCAATAGACACCAGGTAGTTTTTTGGCGCCAATGTCACGCAGGGCAAATTTTTTTTGTGTTTTTTTTTGGTTTTTTTGTTTTTTTAGAGATGGGTAGCGACCCATTAGGCAGAAACCACTAGGCACCGGGGATTTGGTTTTTGGCGCCAATGTCACGCAGGGGGATCGACCCTGTAGGCAAGGGTCGCTACCGGTGGCGGGTGGGGGTTGGGGGGCAAATTTATTTTAGGCCATTTATGCCCCCCCTGGGGGCAGATTGGCCGATTTTAGGTCAATCTGCCCCCAAGGGGGCAGAAAGCACTAGGCACAGGGGATTTGTTTTTTGGCGCCAATGTCACGCAGGGGGAGCGACCCCGTAGGCAAGGGTCGCTCCCAGGCAGGGAGGGTTTGAGGGGGGTGGGGGACCAAATTTATTTTAGGGCATTTCTGCCCCCCCCTGGGGCCGGCTAAGATAGAGGCCAAAATCCACAGGTAGGCCCTTTGCAAAAAACACCTCTGTTTTCTGTGAAAAAATATGTTGTGTCTACGTTGTGTTTTGGGCCATTTCCTTTCGTGGGCGCTAGGCCTACCCACAGAAGTGAGGTACCATTTTTATCGAGAGACTTAGGGGAACGCTGGGTGGAAGGAAATTTGTGGCTCCTCTCTGATTCCAGAACTTTCTGTCACCAAAATTTGAGGAAAATGTGTTTTTTTAGCTAAATTTAGAGGTTTGCAAAGGATTCTGGGTAACAGTACCTGGTCAGAGCCCCACAAGTCACCCCATCTTGGATTCCCCTAGGTCTCTAGTTTTCAGAAATGCACAGGTTTGGTAGGTTTCCCTAGGTGCCGGCTGAGCTAGAGGCCAAAATCTACATGTAGGCACTTTGCAAAAAACAGCTCTGTTTTCTGTCAAAAAATGGGATGTGTTCACGTTGTGCTTTGGGGCATTTCCTGTCACGGGCACTAGGCCTACCCACACAAGTGAGGTATAATTTTTATCGCGAGACTTGGGGGAACGCTGGGTGGAAGGAAATTTGTGCATCCTCTCAGATTCCAGAACTTTCTGCTACAGAAATGTGAGGAGCATGTGTTTTTTTAGCCAACTTTTGAGGTTTGCAAAGGATTCTGGGTAACAGAACCTGGTCAGAGCCCCACAAGTCACCCCATCTTGGATTCCCCTAGGTCTCTAGTTTTCAGAAATGCACAGGTTTGGTAGGTTTCCCTAGGTGCCGGCTGAGCTAGAGGCCAAAATCTACAGGTAGGCACTTTGCAAAAAACAGCTCTGTTTTCTGTCAAAAAATGGGATGTGTCCACATTGTGCTTTGGGGCATTTTCTGTCGCGGGCGCTAGGCCTACCCACACAAGTGAGGTATCATTTTTATCGGGAGACTTGGGGGAACGCTGGGTGGAAAGAGATTTGTGCCTCCTCTCAGATTCCAGAACTCTCTGCCACAGAAATGTGAGGAACATGTGTTTTTTAGCCAAATTTTGAGGTTTGCAAAGGATTCTGGGTAACAGAACCTGGTTAGAGCCCCACAAGTCACCCCATCTTGGATTCCCTTAGGTCTCTAGTTTTCAAATATGCACAGGTTTGGTAGGTTTCCTTAGGGGCCGGCTGAGCTAGAGGCCAAAATCTACAGGTAGGCACTTTGCAAAAAACACCTCTGTTTTCTTTCAAAAACTGGGATGTGTCCACGTTGCGTTTTGGGGCATTTCCTGTCGCGGGCGCTAGGCCTACCCACACAAGTGAGGTATCATTTTTATCGGGAGACTTGGGGGAACGCTGGGTGGAAGGAAATTTATGCCTCCTCTCAGATTCCAGAACTTTCTGCCACAGAAATGTGAGGAACATGTGTTTTTTTAGCCAAATTTTGAGGTTTGCAAAGGATTCTGGGTAACAGAACCTGGTCAGAGCCCCACAAGTCACCCCATCTTGCATTCCTCTAGGTCTCTAGTTTTCAAAAATGCACAGGTTTGGTAGGTTTTCCTAGGTGCCGGCTGAGCTAGAGGCCAAAATCTACATGTAGGCACTTTGCAAAAAATACCTCTGTTTTCTTTAAAAAAAATGGGATGTGTCCACGTTGCGTTTTGGGGCATTTCCTGTCGCGGGCGCTAGGCCTACCCACACAAGTGAGGTATAATTTTTATCGGGAGAATTGGGGGAACGCTGGGTGGAAGGAAATTTGTGGCTCCTCTCAGATTCCAGAACTTTCTGTCACCGAAATGTGAGGGAAATGTGTTTTTTTAGCCAAATTTTGAGGTTTGCAAAGGATTCTGGGTAACAGAACCTGGTCAGAGCCCCACAAGTCACCCCATCTTGGATTCCCCTAGGTCTCTAGTTTTAAAAAATGCACAGGTTTGGTAGGTTTCCCTAGGTTCCAGCTGAGCTAGAGGCCAAAATCTACAGGTAGGCACTTTGCAAAAAACACCTCTGTTTTCTTTCCAAAAAATGGGATGTGTCCACGTTGCGTTTTGGGGCGTTTCCTGTCGTGGGCGCTAGGCCTACCCACACAAGTGAGGTATCATTTTTATCGGGAGACTTGGGGGAACATAGATTAGCAAAACAAGTGTTATTGCCCCTTGTCTTTCTCTACATTTTTTCCTTCCAAATATAGGAGAGTGTGTAAAAAAGACATCTATTTGAGAAATGCCCTGTAATTCACATGCTAGTATGGTCACCCCGGAATTCAGAGATGTGCAAATAACCACTGCTCCTCAACACCTTATCTTGTGCCCTTTTTGGAAATACAAAAGTTTTTTTGATAGCTATTTTTTACTCTTTATATTTCAGCAAATGAATTGCTGTATACCCGGTATAGAATGAAAACGCACTGCAGGGTGCAGCTCATTTATTGACTCTTGGTACCTAGGGTTCTTGATGAACCTACAAGCCCTATATATCCCCGCAACCAGAGGAGTCCAGCAGACGTAACGGTATATTGCTTTCGATAATCTGACATTGCAGGAAAAAGTTACAGAGTAAAACGTAGAGAAAAATTGTTTTTTTATCACCTCAATTTTAATATATTTCTTTTTCAGTTGTTATTTTCTGTAGGAAACCCTTGTAGGATCTACACAAATGATCCCTTGCTAAATTCAGAATTGTGTCTACCTTTCAGAAATGTTTAGGTTTCTGGGATCCAGCATTGGTTTCATGCCCTTTTCTTTCACTGACTGGAAGGAGGCTGAAAGCACAAAAAATTGTAAAAATGGGGTATGTCCCAGTAAAATGCCAAATTTGTGTTGAAAAATTGGGTTTTCTGATTCAAGTCTGCCTGTTCCTGAAAGCTGGGAAGCTGGTGAGTTTAGCACAGCAAACCCTTTGTTAATGCCATTTTCAGGGGAAAAACCACAAGCCTTCTTCTGCAGCCACTTTTTCCCATTAAAAAAAAAAAAAAGAAATTCAGTGTATTTTGGCTAATTTCTTGGCCTCCTTCAGAGGAACCCACAAAGTCTGGGTACCTCTAGAATCCCTAGGATGTTGGGAAAAAAGGATGCAAATTTGGCTTGGTTAGCTTAAGTGGACAAAAAGCTATGAGGGCCTAAGCGCGAACTGCCCCAAATAGGCAAAAAAAGGCCTGGCACAGGAGGTGGAAAAGGCCTGGCAGTGAAGGGGTTAAGTAATGACTTGATATTGCAGGCTGGCTTAGAGGGGAGAAAAGACAAGAGTAAGGTAGAGAGGGCTATTTTGGAACTTTGAAGGCTGGCGGGAAGACTTACTTGGGGATATGGCATGCAGTGGGAGTTCATCCTCAGCATGAGTCTCGCTACAGGATTTTCTACCCTTGCTTCTGATAGAGCAAAAGGGTACATGATTTATAAGCTCTGGAAAGGTTTAATTAACCAACAAGCTCTTCTGTCTGAGGTTAGTCCAGAATGTCATATATGTATTGTGACCCTAGAAGGTAGTGCTACTCAAATCTCTTGGTGTGCCCCCGGAGTATCGATATGCTAATCTTTATTGAACAGAACACTGTGAGCAAAATTTCAAGACCGAAATACCAAAAAGTAAGTAGGGATTTTCCATACCTATCTGCTGTTAGACCTACATGTTAGAACCCAATGCATATATTGTATATATGTCAGTCTTAGGGTAGTCTTTCCCCAAACCTTTTGCCTTCACCCCTCCTTAGGAGTCTGTGCACTTTACCACTGCTAACCAGTCCTAAATTACTTGAGCTCTTTCCCCTAGACATGATAGAACTGGCTTATACCCAATGGCCACATTTAATTTATGTGTAAGTCCCTAGCAGGATGGTGCACCAGGTACCAAGAGTTTGTAAAAGAAATGCAGCCGCGCCTCCCCATTAGCTGTTGTGTGCCTGTGGTGCTGGAGGGCTTTTTGTACATTAGCATCTATGTCACCCGATATTCAAAATATTTTCTCCACAGGAACCTCTACATACATCTGAATAGACTCTGTCACAATGTTGGACAGTGGAGGGCCTTCCGCTCTCTCTTATGTGTTGAGCCGCTTTTATAAGATGATGACCCTACCACAGCTTCTATATGTGCTTCGGAAAACACTGTTTAAATTCCCCAAGTATTCCTTTGGCAAGTTGGATCCTGAGGTCTGATTGCTCCTGGGGGATAGTGGTAGCTCTCGCTCTGCCCTCCAAATGCTGCAAAGAAGGGTCTATGATGGAAGACTTGCAGTCCAGGACATTCTTAAACACTATTGTGGTGAAGGACTTTTGGTGGTAAACGACTGGATCTTTGCAGAAGTGACCGAGAAGGCACCTTGGGTTGCTAGAGGCAATCAGACCTAATGGTTATCTGGTGATTCTTTACAGGCAAGGGCGGGAGCATGAATTGCACACTCTCACACATGGATGGTGACGAGAGAGTGAAGGGATGCCATGAAATTCTTGGGCTGGGCCGGAAGCTAACGGAGCTGACTTCCCCTGTGGACCAGTGACCGTTTGAAAGAGGTAGTGGACTTTCGATGGCTTTTCCAAATGAGACCTTTTTGGACTAGAGCACCTGGGGGACTTGTGGAGGGGGTCCTCACTGGTGGCGTTTGAAGAACGTTGACAGAAGTATGAACTTGCAGTGATTGAGCAGTTTAGGTACATTCAGGTGTGGCATGCCTTCATGGGGGTGAAGAACTGTTGGTGGAGGCGGCACCTATGGAAGATCACCTCCTCTTGGATCCTGTGACAGAGAAGGTCATCTCCCTGACATACAAAAAGATTATAAATAATTCAAGGGTGTTCGCAATTAGGGCATGGTTTTGGTTGGTTCAGCTGTGCATCCTCCACAGGTCTTACCATTCTGGGACACACTTATACAAAAAGGGGAGGGGCAATTATACACTGTGCTTGAGGGGCTGGAGTCAGGAGGGCTCCTTCTTTACACTCTGGGCCTGCCCGATCATTCAGCCCTATCAGGGGGAATAACTCGGATAATGGCATGGGTGCAAAACTTGGAGGTCCCGCTGGAGGAGAAGTGTCTCTTGCTTAATATTGAGGGTAAGCAGGGGTAGCCTAAGCAGCCGAAACTGGGGTTGATGGTGGGAGACAAAGTGGCAAAATTAAACATGGCATGTTTATGGCGAGTTGCCACACCCCCTAGGGTTGAATGCATTGAAACGGACATGGATTGGTGCTAACAGGCAGAAAAGGTGGACTATCAGAGTAGAGGCTGCCCTCAAAATGGGAGAAGACATGGGGAAGCTGGTATGCTTTTTGAGCTCTTAAAATTGACAGAATAGAGGCGGGTGGAGACACTGGGCCCATACTACAATGTGTTTCATATTTATGGTGATCCTGTGTCTTTCATATGCTTTGCCTTCAAGTTGAATGTCCTGAATTTACTGGCGCTATTCTGTTAAGCACCCTACTAATCGTGAAGACTGCACAGTTAATTTTGTTTTTGTTTGTTCTCTGATGTGCAACAAAATGAATAAAAATAGTTTAGAAAAAAATGAATATCTAGGACAAAAATATTAGTAAGGCAAGTTTCTATAGGTATACGAAGTTTTACTATATATAACTCTACTTATATGGAACTTTAAGATATATATATATATCTTAAACGTACATAGATCTGAAGTTAAGAATAGTAAATCTATGATTACCTATTTGCACTTACCTTCTCAATATTTTGGTCCTCGATATTTTTGACACAATATTCTTCATTCCGATATTGTCAGTGATCTCTTGCAGTTTGGGTTTTCAGTGTCATGAGAAATGCTTGCATGTTGTGACTACTTAGGCAATGCAAGTTTGATTTGTGCGATAGTTGGTGTATTTGGTTATTGTGATTTTTAAGTTTTATTCCATAATTTAGTTGTGCCTACTAATTGGATCCAACAGGTGTAGGTGTGTGGAATGACATTTATTTTTGGTGCCCATTTAGGTTTATTTAATGTGCTTAGTTGTGGTTAACGTGTTGATTGTTTAAAAATTGTGAATTTGAATCTTTTTGTCTTATTTTTGAGTTGCACTTTTGCAAATCATGTCTGAGACCTATGCATGTGCTGTGAAATTCTGAGTATTTACTCATGTTTATTGGTTCCAAATTTTGTGATTTATGTAGTGATTTTGTAAGGACAGACTTTAATCTTAAGGAACAGATTTTATCTGTAGCTATTTGCAAATTGCAGACAAAGAATATGTTCAGGTATTATGATATATGTCAATCACGGAGGCACAGTGCCGCAGGACATTTCAGTGTCTGGTTGGGCAGTGTAGAGCATTCGGGGGCAAGCCTTATTAGCCCAGCAGTCTAAATTGAAATTGCCTTTCAACAGTCAATTTCATCTGTTCTCTTCAGTTGAAGAGGCCAACCCCTTGCTTCAAAATTTTTTGAATTAGATCACTTAATTGGGGTAAATGCAATTCAGATGTTCTCTAGATTGAAGGTGGTGGTTTTCTTATTTTTAGTTCCTTTTTTTCTGCTGGGTGAGTCCAGTGAAGGTACAGCATGTGCAGTTACAGGGCACCAGTTAAGGGTTTAGGGCCTTGGGGTGGCAGGGGAACAATGTCCCATGATGCTTTGTGGAATTGGGTCATGATGGTTGTGGGGGGGCTGGTGGGGGGTCGGGCGTGGCACGAGTATGAACAATGAGCAGGATAGAATAGAAAGGAAGGGTAGCAAGTCAATTCTGCCAGGAGGCAGAAGCCAGTCATTCGGAGGGAGGCATGTTCTTGAATGTCACATCTTTTGCAGAGTTTCTTAATGGTACAAAATATTAAGATAATCACATGCAATGCAAACGGGCTGGTAAACAAAAGTAAATATGGTTTCATGATAAAATGGGTGTCCTCATTTAACCCTGAAGTGATATGTTTCTACGAAACACAATTCAAGAATTATATACCCAAACTAAGTATTCCGAGAATGTTTTCACATGCATACTATACATCAGCAGGGGTTTCAAGGAGTGGTGTGACAATCCTTTTGAAAATACTGTCAATTGACAGGTAAGGGATGTAATAAAGATACAAATGGAAGATGGATTTGGGTTAAGGTCTCAGTCATGGGCATGGTGTTCAACCCCATGAACTATTATGGTCCAATTTGCAGGTGAGGTTCAACCACTGAAACAGCATCACAATCTCGTTATGAACGCTGAGGGTGTTATTGATTTTAGGATGCGACTTCAATTTCATTCAAGACCTGGAAGCTGACACCTCAAATAGAGCTAAAAGGCAGTAGAAGCCTAAAACTGCAAGAGTTTTAACAACTATCAAACAGAATTTCGCATTAGTAGATCCCTGGTGTGTAAATTACACAGAATCCTCCCAATACACCTGCTTCTAACATTGATTTAATGCAACCTCGTGCTTACATTTCTTTTTGCTTACTGACACGACAAAATGGGGCTCAGTGGAGATCCATGCAAACTCTTTTTTTCTGATTACTTGGAAGTCTTTCTTCAACTGCTGGTTAATATTTAGCCAAAAGAAAGACCGAGATGGCAGTTCGACAGGTCACTACAATCACACCAGGTATGGCTAGATGAAACAAGAACCTTTATCAATGAATTCTTAGAGATTAATCGTAGCAATGCCTCTGATTTTGGTGATAGCGTAAACGTCCCACTTAAATAAAGCATGAATTAATAAGTCCAGCCTTACAATCTGTAGTATATTACGCCACAAGGGAGTTTATGGTTTCTGAAGGGGAAATGCTGTGTGGAGGACAAAGGGATAGAACAGGCATTCACTATTTTCTTTCAAGATCTTTATAGGAATGATGTAAAGGTAATGCACAATCAAATGGAGGGATGGTTTCGGACATTCCCACTCCCATTACTGAGGCTTGCCCCTGAGCTGAAAGCAGAGCTAAATCAGGAGATAAGCCAGGAGGAGGTAAGGGTCGCTGTAATGGGGTTTAAGGAGGGGGAAAGCTTTGGGCCCTGACGTTCTTCCAAATTAATTATATATGATACTGGCAGAAGAGATAACCCCGGTGTTAAGCGAATTATTAGCAGACATTTTTACTAAATGACGCCTGATGCCGCGAACATGGGATGAGACTACAATTGGTTTGATACTAAAACCTAATAAGGTTATAAAATCCATATGCTTGTCTTAGCTAAGAGATTAGACAGGGTAATTGGGGGTCTGGGTCATGAAGACCAGAAGGACTTCCTTAGGGGAAATCAGTTGCACAAACTCATACATGATTTAGTGGGAGCAATAGACACTGCAATAAAAGAGGAGAACTCACTAACAATCTTAACATTTGACGCAGTTAAGGCATTTGACAGGCGGGGGGGCAGAAACCTCTAGGCGCCAGGGCCTTTTTTTTTTTTTGTTGTTTTTTTTTTTTTTTAGAGATGGGTAGCGACCCATCCGGCAAGGGTCGCTGCCCTGGGGGGCAAATTGTATTTAGACCATTTCTGCCCCCCTTGGGGGCAGATTGGACGATTTTAGGTAAATCTGCCCAAGGGGGCAGAAACCACTAGGCACAGGGGATTTGTTTTTTGGCGCCAATGTCACGCAGGGGGAGTGACCCCGTATGCAAGGGTCGCTCCTGGGGGGGGGTTGGGGGGACAAATTTATTTTAGGCCATTTCTGCCCCAAGGGTGGCAGAAACCTCTAGGCACCAGGGCAAAAAAAATAATTGAGTTTTCTTTTTTTGTTGTTGTTTTTTTAGAGATGGGGAGTGACCCATCAGGCAAGGGTCGCTCCCCTGGGGGGCAAATTGTATTTAGACCATTTCCACTAGGCACCGGGGATTTGTTTTTTGGCGCCAATGTCACGCAGGGGGAGCGACCCCGTAGGCAAGGGTCGCTCCCGTGCAGGCGGGGTTTGGGGGGGGATGGGTGGCCAAATTTTATTTATTTTTTACCATTTATTTATTTAATTGTTGTCAGCCTATCCGGCCATAACAATAATACACAATAAGTATCAATCCATCACACGCAATAAAATCACATTAAATAAAACATTGTAAAAAAGAAAAACTATACTTGAGTTTTTGATTTTACGTGGCCCTAGGTGAATCCAATATGCCCTGCAATATCATAAAACTTGATTATTAGCCATAATTGGCATAAGACTCTTTACTTATTCTAAAAACATTATAGATCTAAAATTTAAATATCCTATTCTTGCACTAATCATTTGGGTTCTTGCGATACCTGCCAGCAGTATAATAATAACCCAGGACCTTGCCTGGTTTAATCAGCAACCTTCAGCGATGTCTCATACTAATGATAGCTAGGATAACACAAGTAATTATACTTAGGCCAACTGTGAGTACATTGATGAACGTAACTTCCACGCTTCCAATATATAAGTTGAAACCTTCGCCACAATATGTTTCTCATCTGATCGCATACAAAGCACTTCCGCCTCATTACATTTCCTGATCCCGTATGATCTAAAAAGCGGACGTAAGTACAATTTGCGGAGTTTAAGCGTAAAATGACATAATAAAAGGAAGTGGGATAATGTTTCTTGGCCACCATGAAGGCAAGGACAGCATTCTGATCCGCACTGTGAGACGGCTTGCCATCTGTTAGTCACCGCCTTCACTGGTAATGTACCCATACGAAATTTAAAATAGAGAGCCCTTTTTTCTTCCGGATAGATGCAGTCTATGAAAATTGCTGGTTTAAGCTCTTGGTTGAGCAAAATGTACCTCTTGAGTAAAGGGCTAAGTGTCTCACACATACTCTGAGTCTTTTGGTCCCAGTATGCCTTTTTAATGACAGATAAACTGGGCTTTCTGATTTTCCCTGGATGAAGCCAGAGGTCTTCTTGGCCAATAGCAACCAGGGTAGTTGAGATGTGTTTAAACCAAGGCAATTTTCGGTAATTTTGTAGCTTCATGATGTCCATGAGTGTTTCTCTGTATGGTTTGAGTTCCTCTTTTGCCCAGATACGGATCCAATATCTTATCGGGGCCAGTGCAATGTAATCCTCGACCTTTCTCATTTGTAAATCAGTTCTCAACGCATTCATTGGTGCGGCAGTGCCTAAACAAAGTAATCGGCGTAGGAAATTATTCTCAGTTACTTGTATTAATGGGGTCTTTCTAAATCCCCAAATCTCTGCGCTGTAAAGTGCTGCCGTCCTTGCTTTGGTTTTATAAGCAAGCAGTGCAGAACTCACAGAATGGTTGCCTGTGGCTTTAGCAAATCTAAGTACCGCTCCGGCGTGCTGGGCCAAGGAGATGTTACTTTTGTAGATTTGTGATTTCCATGTCTGTTTTTCGTCCAGTCTGCAACCCAGGTAGTCATAGGTGGTCACTCGAGCCAAGGGCTTGTTGTTTACCCTGAAGGTCGAATGCATCGTTTGTTTTGGGTTGAGAATCATAAACTTTGTTTTCTCCTCATTAATTACCATGCTCCTTGAGGTGCAAAATGATTCGAAACCCCTAAGTAGACGATGCATTGCTATCTCTGTTCTTGCCAGTAATACAGCGTCGTCAGCAAAAAGCAGGATAGGTATACTTTCATTGGCTAGTTTTGGCACATCCAGATTTAATTCCCTCAGATCTTGGCTTACTTTATTTATATAACAGTTAAACAAGGTTGGGGCCAAAACACATCCTTGTTTTACGCCACGCTGGATTGGAATTTCTGCTGTATAATCATTTCTCGTGGAATATCTAACCCTAGCAGTATTCCCTGTGTGCAGTAGAATTAACAGCCTTAGAATTTTCCCCTGTATGCCCATTTCTGACAATAACTGCCATAATATTTGGCGATTGACGCTGTCAAAAGCTGTTTGAAGATCCACAAAGACCAGATATAATGCACAATCTTTTAGGGTGGCGTATTTCGCGCAGATCATATTCAGCTTAAAAAGTTGATCTATTGTGCTTTGGCCTCTCCTAAAACCAGCTTGGTGTGTCGATATTAAATCTCCATCCTCCAGCCATTGATCTAAACGCAGCTGGATCAATTTGGCGAAGATTTTTCCAACACTGTCAAGCAGTGAGATAGGCCTATAGTTGCACACCAAGTCCCGAGGTCCTTTTTTGTGAATTGGGACAATTATTGATTTCTTCCAAGAGGTCGGAATTACCTCGTGGTGCCAAATACTGTTGAATATGCGTGTTAGAGCAGGCAGCCATAACGTTAACTGATTACGATAAACGTCTGAAGGTATGCCGTCTGGGCCTGCAGCCTTATACGGTTTTTGAAGGAGAATAACTTGTTTAATCTCTTTCTCGCTGAATTCCGGTGTCAGCTCCATTGCTCGAGGGATAGAATGGGTTGCTTGCGTGGCATTTGTGCCAAGGAGTTCGTTTGGGACTAATTCATTCTGGGTTCCATTTGACGATCTAATAAAACTTTTTGATGATGCTACATAGGTCGTTTGAAGTGGAACTCCCTTGTTTGATCTTTGGTTACTACCTTCCAGTCCTTGGATGAGGCTGGTTGAGTTATTCATACTCCGGGATGCCGTCTTGGCCTCTTCCTGGTACAAGGCGGTAAAATGCTCTACCCAGAGTTGTGGGTTGATATTCAATTCTAGGTTCTTCGAAGGGCCTTCGCATCCCCATCTGACTATCTCCCAAAACTTTTTGCAGTTTCCTGCCGATATTGCCTGCAGGAGGGATTTCCAGAGCTTATGTGGAAATGTCTTCCTTTTATATCTTAGTAATTTTTTGTACTGTTGCCTGCATTCATAAAAGTATTGCTCATTATGGTTGTTCAGATGGCGATTCTTTAGTGCTTGCGATAGTGTCTTTTTTAGTTTCAAACACTCTTCATCGAACCAGCCCTCCATCGTATTAGGGTTAGTTTGGGGATGCTTAGTTCTTTCCTTTGTTGTTTGTAGTAGCAAGTTGTTAAAATTATCCAGTAGGGGTAAAGCTTCATTAACTGGTAGGTTTAATAATGTACTAAGTGATAGGAACCAGGTTTGACTAGGTACACTCAAATAGGGTTCGTCCACGTTCGACCTTAGTATGTTTTTCCTATTTGGTCTCATGGTTATTGCTAAGCAATTTCCGTTAAGTGGAAACTCAACCTTCCCCAGGCTTGCGTCCGGATGGATTATCTCCATTAGCAATGGGTCGTGGTCACTCTCGATCCTGTCCCTTATTTCCATATCGATAACATAATGCCAGGCTTCGATGTTTATTGCCATATAGTCAATTATACTGTGTCTTTTTCCAGTTCGAAAGGTAGATTTAAAAGTTCTGTCTGAGTTGGTTCTTCCGTTTACTGTGCGAATTCCGCCTTCTATTAGTACTTCAAAGATTAGTTCCCCTTTTTTGGAATCTTGGCAATGTTGGATGAGGGGCGTTGGAATATTCCAAGCGTGATCTTCCTCTACTACTTGTTCATCCCAAAGAATAGAATGGGGTTTAGTGTTAAAATCGCCGCATATTAGAAGAAGGGTTTTACAAAACTGAGGGGGACGGTTATTCGCATGACCTAGTGTTGGGTTCCTCCAACCCTTAGATCTTTTATTTGAGATATGATCTTCGAGGAGCCGCACACCAGGCATGACTTGGGCCCGGCTAACGGGAGGGAGGTACACGTTTACTATTTCAAGTGACCACTCCTCATGTTTTACTGCAAGCGTCTGGATTTCCTTGCTTAATATGGCATGGGTTACAGCTGAGTTTCCCAATAGTGAAGTTCTGATCCAAATGGTCAGACCTCCCGATGGTCTTCCTTTTTTTTGTTTGATAGCAGGTATGTAAAAAGTGGAAAACCCGTCTAGGTCAATGACGTTGGTAGACCAAGTTTCTTGGAAGCAGCTGATGTCTTGCTGTTTAATAAATTCAACCCAATCCTTATCTTCCATTTTGCTTTTTAGGCCTGCAATGTTCCAGCTTAAGATTTTTAATGTGGGACTAGTTCTATTTTTTATATTTGAGCTACCCATTTGTTGCTACAAATTTCTAGATGGTTGCTCTTCATCATTCTGCAACTGTGGGGGATTGCCCCTGCTGTTTCTAGGGGAGTTAACAGACAGGCAGAACCTCATATTACTCAGGTTTATTCGTTCAGGGAGTTGTTGTTTGGAACTAATTGCTCCCTGTAGTATCGAACCAGAATTGCCTTCTGCCTCTTGCCTGCCCGACACATTTTGCTTTGGAGCTTTTTCAAGAAATATTGTTGGATATGGTTCCTTTTGTGGAATAGCAGTAGATATTCCCCATGTCTTCATCATGTTAGAACATTTTAGAATCTGTTCTACTATCCAAGGTGAAGCCCAGACTGTTTCTGTTGATTCCCCGTTCTCCGATTCTTTCCTTTGCATAAATCTTACTGAGAGGAGGTCTTTAGTTGTTACGTTCTGCAGAGCTGGCAAAGAATTGACCAAATGTAGGATGTTAGTCCTATTTAGAATGTCGTGACTTCCTCTTGAGGAGTACTCGGGAATAAATGTAATTGTGGCGTCAGGCTCTTTAATTATTTCAGTGCGAATCTTGGTTTGCCCGACACCTCCCTGTGACCATCTTCCTTGAGGTTGATTATCTTCCTTTGCTTTATTGTAAATAGTAGCTGCCCAACTAGTCAATGTTCGTTCTACCTGGCCTTTTTCCCTCCCGAGTTGCAACTCTTTGTTCCTAAGTTCATCGTAAGGTTGCCTTTGTGGAGGCCAATTATCCTTTTTTCCTTTAGTTTCCAAGTCAAGCACTGGACGCGGTGGAGCAGGTGGATCAGTAACCCACCCTGGCTGGCTACTAAAGTTGTGGTTTCCAGAGCTAGCCTGAGAGCAGTATTTTACTTTTGACCGAGGTGCGGGAACCGGGGCTATTGTATTATCCACGCACATGGTTTTTCTTGTACTTTGTTCGCTTCTTGTGCATTCTGGGCTCTCTGCCCTTCCGTTTTCACTTTTGCTATTTTCTTGTTCTACCCCCTCGATGATAAAGTTCAGAGACTGCTGACGTTTTCCATTATGGACTCCTACTGTATTTGGATAATGCGCCTGAATTGAGTGATCTCTTTTTATGGCTGGGAGGTGCTTATCAATGCCGGTACTTGATTTTGTTGTCTCTGGGCTCCATTTATGTTGTCCATTGACTAAGGGATCGTTTGCCTCATTGATCCCGTGATTTGAACCTGAGTCTTTTTCTGGTCTATTTCCTTTGTCTAAGTCGTACCCAGATGCTTGGTAGCCCCTAGGGCCAATGGGGATTCGGTTTATATGAGAATGGTGGGTGCAGCTTTTATCGCACAATAATCCAGGATTTTTATTTATAAAACTAATATCTTTGTCAGTTGGTTTCTCGAGACTCTCGGGCTTGATGCACTGATCTTTAGGCTGCTGTTGAGTAAACTCATCGCCTGTGTTCCTGATCTGCCCTGTTGGGCTTGCCTGTTTCGGCATATTTAAAGCCTTTTTTGCTGATACTTTGTTGTTTCCTCTAGCTTTTTTCCATGTGTATTTCCGTCTACCTGTTTGTTGATGCCCTTTACTCAGAGTCCTTTTTTCTACTGTATTTGAGATTTCGATTGCAGATACAGGACTTTTGTTGATTCTCTCCGTCTTGTCTATGTGGGTTTTTGCGTCTGGGCACTCGTCTCGTCCCGTGCCAAAGGGCCCTTCTTTGTCTTCACTATCTATTGGTCTTTCAGTTACTCTAGATTCTGTTTTTGCTGACTCGTGATTACACGCCTGTGTGTTATTGAGACTAGATTTGCAATCTTCGATTATGTCTTTGATTACTTTCGGAACTTCCAGTAATTTTTCCAGCAGTGGGCCACAAACTTGCCTGTCCATCATGTCCATTTTTTCAGCCACTGCCTGGTGCAACAGATGTTCCCTTATTACACCCTCTACTAAGGCCATCCTATGATCTATGGTCTGTAATGAGTTAGTAAATTGTTTAGTTAGCTCAAGTTGATCATCAAATTTTTGAGACTGGACCATGATCGTTGTTGCAATTGAGTCCAATGTTGTGCATATAACTTTCATGATGCTTAAAATTGGTTGATCTAATGAGGTATCGTCTCTATTTTCCCAGGTTTGCTCACTTTGCTCATTATTTGTCTGGCCTTCTGGGTTCTTATCGTCCTCTCCTCTATGACCTAGCATTATGCTGCCTTCCAAGAGGTTTAAATCTTCCAATGTTATACTGTTTAATTGGGGCTCTATACTACCAATTACGAAGTTGTCAGGCGAGGAGAGCTCCAGACTAAAAGAACTATGATCAAATCTGCTCAACGTTAGGTTCGTTTTTACAGTTTGGCTCCCATGGTGAAGCTGTGGTGTTGAGAGCTTATGTGAATATTTCTGCAATGATTGTTCTGTTTCAGGCCCCTTTGCATTTTGAAGGACTGTAGGTTCTAGTTTTAGATGAAGTAAAGGGAATATCAGTGGAGAGCTCCCAGAATGTAGTGGTCCCATTTGGGCTTCCGGATGAGGTGATTCATTACTTTTTCTTTTTCTTTTTCTTTGTTCTTCCGAGAAACTGCCCCTTTCTGGGGAACTAATTGACCCCACTTTGCTACCCACAAAAGAGTTGTTCGTTCCACAGGGTAGTCGTGATGATCGGGCAGATCGCTGCTGGGATGAACAGGAATCCTGATGCCCAGTCTCTAAGAGCTCCAGCTCGCCCTCCACATTATTGTCACCTTTTTCCCCTGATGGCTGTGATGGGAGGTCGCAAGCTTTAAAGGTTTGCTTCTGCAGCCAATCAGAATTTAGATTTATATGGTTGTAATAGTTGGTAATAGTATTTATCTTTGATTTAATTTCCCTTGCTCCCCTGGCCCCACCTGAGCCCAGGTGCGCCGGTATATACTGCTGTTTCCTATGCAGAGGACTAACAAGGCCCCCCACCGTTTCACCTGCATTCAGTGATACATGCCCCATATCATCAGAGTCGGTATGGACTAGACGCATAGACAGCATAGACCCTGGTGCCGTTTCGGGTGTCCCTCCTGGTTTGCTTTCATCATTGGGAATCCCATTATGGGCGTCCTCTGCTGCTGCGGCCTCTGCTGTGACCACTCCTTGGGTTATAAATTCCCACTGGGATAATTTAGTGGCTCTAGGGCCCTGGTCTTGCCCCAGATCTTGTAAGCTGTTGGGTTCCTGCTCTGGTCTTTGGGATTTTACTGGATAACTGAGTGCCTCGTTGGCCTCTCTGGCTTTCTTTGTTTTCCCTCTTGTTCCAACCATTTTTGAAGTCTTACTGTTTGAATGGATCAGCAACTTCAACAATTTCTGGGATCTGTAGGACGTTTCTCTAGAATGTAGAGCTTGACTTTGCTTGCTTTGCTGTGTGGTGACGCACAGTATGCACAGTACGCCGTACAAAAAGCGTGATGTTCGAATGATATCTATCCCTCTAGCGCAGTTTAATATGTCAATTAATGGCCTCCTCTGGTTCTCTGGTTCTCTCTATCTGGCCCCTTCTGATCCTCTCTGTCTCTGTTGTAAAGGCGTCTACTTACGCCTACTTGCGCTACTTATGCGTTGCTTATGCACTGCATTACTTTATGCGCTACTTTATGTGGCCCACTCTCGATCCACTCACGGCCACGACACTGGCCACAGGAGCCACTTAGGTCACTTAGGTCGCTTAAGTCACTTAGGTCAGGTAATTTTCCTTAGGTCAGGTCAGGTCAGAGAAACTAAATATGGCTAGGTGCCGCTGTGGTGGCTACGGTGGCTGAAAACAACGGATACCCTCCTTGGCTCACCTCCTTGGCTCACCTCCTTGGCTCACCTAGTCCATATGGTAGCAGGGTAGGGCGGCAACCCCAAACTCTCCTCTGGTGCCCCTCTGGTGCCCCTCTGGTACTCCTCTGGTGCTCCTCTGGTGCTCTGGTGCTCTGGTGCTCTGGGACTCAGGGACTCTGGGACTCCGGTACTCCTCTGGTGCTCTTTCTGGCTTCTGGCTTCTGGCTTTTCCTTGTGCCCAGACCACGCCGTAGTCCGCACCGTTACAGCGAACCGGCGCAACTGAGGGCCCCCAGAGGCGCTGGTGAAGAAACAGGCAGCAGTCCTGGTCACGCCTGCCTGCTCACGGAAGCTCACGGAAACTGCTCTCCCCGAGCCAGCAGCTACAGCCCCCGGACCATGCACCTCGACTGCGCCCGCCACAGAAGCAGCTCACCCGGCTTTTCCGGCTTCCCGAGCTGTTTTCCGCGGCTGTTTTCCCCCTGCTAGCAGCGGCAGACACCGGCTAGCGGCGGCGGCAGCAAACCGTGTGCCGGACGCGCACCTCGCACTCGTGGTGAGCAGCCGCGACGCGAGCCACCCGGCACCAGCGTCGACCAGCGTCGTGTGTCGAACTCCTCTCTCCTCCTCTCTCGTCTCGTCTCGTCTCTGCTGATAGACTTACTCCTTCCTCCAAATCAGTTAACAGGAACAGTGGCCAAATTTATTTTAGAGCATTTCTGCCACCCCCGGGGCCGGCTGAGATAGAGGCCAAAATCCACATGTAGGCACTTTGCAAAAAACAGCTCTGTTTTCTGTCAAAAAATGGGATGTGTCCACGTTGTGCTTTGGGGCATTTCCTGCCGCGGGCACTAGGCCTACCCACACAAGTGAGGTATAATTTTTATCGCGAGACTTGGGGGAACGGTGGGTGGAAGGAAATTTGTGCCTCCTCTCAGATTCCAGAACTTTCTGCTACAGAAATGTGAGGAGCATGTGTTTTTTTAGCCAACTTTTGAGGTTTGCAAAGGATTCTGGGTAACAGAATCTGGTCAGAGCCCCACAAGTCACCCCATCTTGGATTCCCCTAGGTCTCTAGTTTTCAGAAATGCACAGGTTTGGTAGGTTTCCCTAGGTGCCGGCTGAGCTAGAGGCCAAAATCTACAGGTAGGCACTTTGCAAAAAACAGCTCTGTTTTCTGTCAAAAAATGGGATGTGTCCACGTTGTGCTTTGGGGCATTTCCTGTCACGGGCGCTAGGCCTAGCCATACAAGTGAGGTATCATTTTTATCGGGAGACTTGGGGCAACGCTGGGTGGAAAGAGATTTGTGCCTCCTCTCAGATTCCAGAACTTTCTGCTACAGAAATGTGAGGAACATGTGTTTTTTTAGCCAAATTTTGAGGTTTGCAAAGGATTCTGGGTAACAGAACCTGGTCAGAGCCCCACAAGTCACCCCATCTTGGATTCCCCTAGGTCTCTAGTTTTCAAATATGCACAGGTTTGGTAGGTTTCCTTAGGTGCCGGCTGAGCTAGAGGCCAAAATCTACAGGTAGGCACTTTGCAAAAAACACCTCTGTTTTCTTTCAAAAACTGGGATGTGTCCACGTTGCGTTTTGGGGCACTTCCTGTCGCGGGCGCTAGGCCTACCCACACAAGTGAGGTATAATTTTTATCGGGAGACTTGGGGGAACGCTGGGTGGAAGGAAATTTGTGCCTCCTCTCATATTCCAGAACTTTCTGCCACAGAAATGTGAGGAACATGTGTTTTTTTAGCCAAATTTTGAGGTTTGCAAAGGATTCTGGGTAACAGAACCTGGTCAGAGCCCCACAAGTCACCCCATTTTGGATTCCCCTAGGTCTCTAGTTTTCAAAAATGCACAGGTTTGGTAGGTTTCCCTAGGTTCTGGCTGAGCTAGAGGCCAAAATCTACAGGTAGGCACTTTGCAAAAAACACCTCTGTTTTCTTTCCAAAAAATGGAATGTGTCCACGTTGCGTTTGGGGCGTTTCCTGTCGCGGGCGCTAGGCCTACCCACACAAGTGAGGTATCATTTTTATCGGGAGACTTGGGGGAACATAGATTAGCAAAACAAGTGTTATTGCCCCTTGTCTTTCTCTACATTTTTTCCTTCCAAATATAGGAGAGTGTGTAAAAAAGACATCTATTTGAGAAATTTTCTGTAATTCACATGCTAGTATGGTCACCCCGGAATTCAGAGATGTGCAAATAACCACTGCTCCTCAACACCTTATCTTGTGCCTTTTTTGGAAATACAAAGGTTTTCTTGATAGCTATTTTTTACTCTTTATATGTCAGCAAATGAATTGCTGTATACCCGGTATAGAATGAAAACACACTGCAGGGTGCAGCTCATTTATTGGCTCTTGGTACCTAGGGTTCTTGATGAACCTACAAGCCCTATATATCCCCGCAACCAGAGGAGTCCAGCAGACGTAACGGTATATTGCTTTTGATAATCTGACATCACAGGAAAAGGTTACAGAGTAAAACGTAGAGAAAAATTGTTTTTTTATCACCTCAATTTCAATATTTTTCTTTTTCAGTTGTTATTTTCTGTAGGAAACCCTTGTAGGATCTACACAAATGACTCTTTAAACAAAGATAGGGACTGGGAGATTGATTGGTCCAGTGCACAGTCTCCCAAAATGAACCTGTAATATCAATATAAGTGCACTGTTCCACAAAAGAAAGAGAAAAAACAAGAGAACTACTTTAGTTCTATTCGGCAAAGATTAAACTATACAGGGTATTTTAGGAGAGCCCTCAAGCACCCACTAGGGTGACAGGTATCATCATTAGGCTTACTCCTCACCAGACTGGTGCTGCAATGCCTGGCGGGCCACCCAGCATTCTGGGTGGCTCTCAACCATTGTTAAATTGCTAACAAGGAAGTCTGGGAAAGAGACTGGCTAAGAAACGAAGAATATGAAGGAGAGACAAGGAACTCTTAAAATTAGCTCAGAACCTAAACCATTATTTTAATGTGTTGGAAACTAGGTCCAGGCCAAGATTAAAAACAGGAATATAGGAGTGTTACTGGAAATAATGTACCATTACACTCTCTAATTAGGGAAGGTAGTTTACCTAGTCCTACACGGTCAACATGTTTCGCGTCTACGGTCGGTCACAAAGTGATCCTTTGACGCTTCTTCAGGACCCACGAAAAAAACTTGTTATTGAACTACTTCTCCCATATTTCGAAAATAATCAAGTGCACAGAAAGTCACTTACAGAATAGAAGACAGAGTATGTCTAAGTCAATTGGTCAGTACAGTCGCCCTGCATAGAATCAAAAAAACACATAACAATTAGTGCCAGTGATCAACACAGAAAAAACAATTATAGTGACAGCCACCTTCAATCAGTGTGTAAAAAATAAGGATGAATAGGTTGCGATGCTTACCATCCCATATTAGAGATTGGGCTCCCTAGGTCTGCGCTAGCATCAACCAAGGAGATCGTACTGGATAAAAATAATAATATGTAATAATGTAGTACCGCAAACAGTATATAATGACACAGCATTTGGCAAAATCTTCGTCTCGTCGTCTAGATTAGATCACTGAATTCTATATTAGACAGGATGGTGAAAAAAGATGTATATACATATATATAGTATAGGTTACAAATCAATTATATGCAAAACGATGGATTGTTGTAAGCTCTATGGTAACGTAATTCTCATTGAAAGTGCTGTAACCATGTGCCCGCTCAGTCATATAGAAAGCAATCCACATCGTAAGTACTTTTAGATATATTACAGAATAACAGCCCTTATTCATTTTGGCCCCAAAAACATGCCGTTGCAAAAGTAGAGGAAGTTTACATGCTCTAAAGTAACAAGTGTATGTTCCCATATGCCCATTTATAATTTGAAGTCGGAACTAAGATGTATTATTAGGTCTTAGGGAGCCTTATTGGTTCGCCCGGTTAACGCGGCAGCAATGTTACCATGGAAACATTTAAATAATGAAAAAGAGGAAGTGCAGAAATGTATCCGAGAGCGGGGACGGAGGAAATACCTTCCGTGACCCCGTGCTTACTTCGTTTGCTCCTTGAAAGGTCCGTATGACCTGCCCCTGTGCCGCGCGCCTGAAGACGGGGTGCCGGTGCGGCTGAATGTTATTTAAGCCAGAGCTGTTAGGCGCGAGTACGCCGGAACAAACCAGCCGGTTGTTCCGGATACTCAAAATAGAGAACGGACCACAGTTTCTATTCCCGGCGGCCATCTTGGAGGGATTGAATAACGTCGTATTATTATGAAATGGAACTGTTCCTGTCAAGGCTAATACAAGTCAAAATGGGAGCCATCTTTACCTTCGTAAAAGGTATCACAACCCATATGATGGTACTGAGATGGCAAAATTGCCCTATAGTACCAAAAATTGGTGCAGACAACAAAAATGTGTCCATTTCATTAGGGCAATCGAGAGAACCATCATAATAAATGGAAAAAAGTGGATTTTTTTTTTTATATATATATGTGAATATTTTCTGATTTATTAGGTCACTCAACTGGATCTATATAAATGCCTGTTAACTCAGTTGAAAGAGGGGGGGAAAAGAGAGCAAAAGAAACTGGTCAATATAAGACTGCAGAAAATGTACAAATAATTTGAGGTAGGTAGTAATAACCCTTCCACAAATTAAGGTGTTAAAAGATTCCATGGTATGTCATCATTCAGTCCTTCTTTGTGGGTTTTCGATCGAAAAACCCATCTCTGTTCGATCTTAAATAGATAATTAGGGTTATTGCTGTCGTATCTAGGTACTTGTAGTACTATCCACCACATGTCGTCAGGACCGGGTTTTGCATCAAAAAAATGTGAACTAAGCTTTGTAGTGATGCGGGAGCATCTAATATTGCTCCGATGTTCATTGATACGTAATTTTACTGGGCGAGTGGTCATTCCAATGTATTTTAAGTTGCAAGAACACGAAATTAGATAAATACACTGACGTGTGTTACAGTTAGTGTGCTTATTCAAGTGCCAGGTCCCGAAATGGTTAAGATCAATACTATCAATGCGTTTAGTAAGGGGACAGACACTACAAGAGCCACATGGGTAGTGACCCATGACTGGAGGCAAATTCCACAAGGTAGTTTGTTTCTGTATATCATTGGACATACGGGAGTGTGGATGATGAGGTCTCGCATATTCGCCGATCTTTTGAAGGCAAAGAGGGGTTTTGAAATTGAGGTTCCACCACTCTGTAGTATGTTCCATCGTTTATTGATTAATTTTTTGATAGTGTTAAACAATGGGGTGAAGGTAGAGACACATGTCAGTCGTGTTTCTGATTCTTTAGGTACTGAAGTCAAGAGAGCATCTCTATGATTATTCCGGGCTCTCTTGTAAGCTGGGTTAATGATCTTATTCGGATAATGTCTGTCCTGTAATTTCTGTTTCAAATCACGAGATTGAATGTCAAAGGTTTGAATTGTACTGCAATTACGACGTAACCTCAAGAATTATCCAAATGGAAGATTGTCCCGCAATGCTTTCGGATGGTGACTATCGTACACAAGTAAACTGTTGCGATCAGTACTCTTATGGAATGTGGTAGTAGTAAGTCTACCGTTATCGATTTTGATCACAAGGTCCAAAAATGAAACTTGTGTGAGGGACGAATGGGCAGTAAATCTCAAGAAAGGGTCCAGAGAATTAACCCAGGTGATGAATTTATCTATTTCTTCGTAAGGACCATTCCAGATAATTAGAATGTCGTTGATATACCTCTTCCATAATGAAATCATATTATGGAAAGGATTGGATGTTTGTAGTATAAAAAGTTTCTCAAAATTATACATATACAAACATGCCAAACTGGGGGCAAAAGTGCTACCCATCGAGGTCCCTTGGATCTGGTGAAATAGGGAATCTTCAAATTGGAAAAAGTTCTTTTTCATTGCTAGACTAGCACACTGCATAATGAAGTGGACTGGGGTGGAAGATGACCATGTGCTGGCGAGTAGGGCAGATTCCACTACTTGTAAAGTAGAGTCCTGTGGAATGTTCGTATATAAAGCTTCCACATCCAATATGATGAGGGCTTGTGCTTTATCAGTCAAATTGATGTTCTCGATCAAGTTTAGAACATGTGTAGTGTCCTTCAAGAAAGTGCTTGATCCTTTTACCAGTGGTTGAAGGAAGAAGTCACAAAATACGGAGAGTGGCTCTAAAATCGAGCCAATGCCTGATACGATGGGCCGCCCAGGAGGTGGAAGGGTCCCTTTATGTATCTTCGGCAGACAATAAAAATATGGGATCCTGGGGTGTGTTGTATCTAGGAAATCTGCCTCCTTGGGGGAAATCCATGTGTTATTCCTGGCCTCTTCTATCATGCCCCTGATTGTTTTCTGTAAATCTGTAGTGGGGTCATGAGTCATGGGGGCATAGTGAATCCTATCGCTTAGAAGTCGTAGACACTCCTGTCTGTAATCTAAAGTATTCATGATCACAATCGCTCCTCCCTTGTCAGCTGGTTTGATAATAACTGATTGATCTGAGGCTAGATCTTTCAGAGCTTTCTTCTCTATAGAAGGTAAATTAATAAATGGTCTTCTGGGGCAGATGGAGTCCAAATCTGCCATCACAGCTTTTTTGAAAGTCAACACCTCAACAGGGAGGGAATGTATGGGAGGAGTGAAAGTCGATGGTTTTCTAAGGCCCGTGTCATTGTTTCCAGAAGAAATCGGCCGATCTAAAAAGAAAAAATGAAGACGTATTTTCCTAAAGAATTGTGCAAGTTCGCAATTAAGGCGAAAAGGATCCTCAGTTGGAGTAGGGACAAAGCCCAAGCCCTTGTTCAAGGCTGATGATTCATGGCTGGAAAGGTTTCTGTTAGAGAGATTAACCACTAAGCTCTCGGTGGGAGAGGGGTTTTGCCCTGGCTTCGGGTAACCATTTGAGGTTCCTCTCTGTTCCAGTGTACCCGTCTGCCTCTGCCTCTCCTTCTTCCTCTTCCTATGCCCTGGCCGCGGCCTAAAAAAGGCACATAGGGCAGCATAGGGCGGGGTTGGAAGAAGGGATAAGGTGGTTGCCAATAAAGAGGTTGGTTAGGGGGATATTGCGGTTGGTTATACATGGGTGGTTGGTTATATATGGGTGGTTGCATGCCGTCATCAGTGCTCCATCCATCAGATGAAGAACTGTTGCTATAATTGCGGGTTTTCCTGTTGGAAAAAGAGGAGTCATCAGATGAACGAGACTGCGTATCTGTTTCGTAATCCTCCTTAATGTAAGGATAGATTTTCTCACGATCGAATCTCCTGATGTCTTTTTGTAATTTTGTGATTTTCTGCTGAGTTAGAAACTCCTTCGTCTCACTTAGTTCTGTGTTGATCTCAAGAAGACGACTTTTAAATGAAGACAGAGTTATTGTTGTTTTTATAGTGCTTTCAATGCAGGTGATCTGGATCATAATTGATTCGGCCAACCGCTTTGAAGCATTGATAATTAGTACTAGCCAGTCTCTGGTGCATTTCCATGCGATCTGTGCCCAGTCTTTTCTGAATGCCAGATCGTGTAAAAAAATCCTGGGCATATTGGCAACCAAGAGACCGCTAGGGGCGATGTTTGCTCTCAGATATTCTGTCATTATGGTACTGTGCATGACAGTTTTGATTAAATCACGTTTAAGAGAGGAGAGTTTATCCCAGTCTTCTTTTAGACTACCTGTGGGATTGGCCCCTTGCTGAATTCAGAATTGTGTCTACCTTTCAGAAATGTTTAGGTTTCTGGGATCCAGCATTGGTTTCATGCCCATTTCTGTCACTGACTGGAAGGAGGCTGAAAGCACAAAAAATTGTAAAAATGGGGTATGTCCCAGTAAAATGCCAAATTTGTGTTGAAAAATTGGGTTTTCTGATTCAAGTCTGCCTGTTCATGAAAGCTGGGAAGCTGGTGAGTTTAGCACAGCAAACCCTTTGTTGATGCCATTTTCAGGGGAAAACCCACAAGCCTTCTTCTGCAGCCACTTTTTCCCATTTAAAAAAAAAAAAAGAAATTCACTGTATTTTGGCTGATTTCTTGGCCTCCTTCAGAGGAACCCACAAAGTCTGGGTACCTCTAGAATCCCTAGGATGTTGGAAAAAAAGGACGCAAATTTGGCTTGGTTAGCTTATGTGGACAAAAAGCTATGAGGGCCTAAGCGTGAACTGCCCCAAATAGGCAAAAAAAGGCCTGGCACAGGAGGTGGAAAAGGCCTGGCAGCGAATGGGTTAAGTAATGACTTGATATTGCAGGCTGGCTTAGAGGGGAGCAAAGACAAGAGTAAGATAGAGAGGGCTATTTTGGAACTTTGAAGGCTGGCGGGAAGACTTACTTGGGGATATGGCATGCAGTGGGAGTTCATCCTCAGCATGAGTCTCGCTACAGGATTTTCTACCCTTGTTTCTGATAGAGCAAAAGGGTGCATGATTTATAAGCTCTGGAAAGGTTTAATTAACCGACAAGCTCTTCTGTCTGAGGTTAGTCCAGAATTTCATATATGTATTGTGACCCTAGAAGGTAGTGCTACTCAAATCTCTTAGTGTTCCCCCGGAGTATCAATATGCTAATCTTTATTGAACAGAACACTGAGAGCTAAATTTCAAGACCGAAATACCAAAAAGTAAGTAGGGATTTTCCATACCTATCTGCTGTTAGACCTCCATGTTAGAACCCAATGCATATATTGTATGTATGTCAGTCTTAGGGTAGTCTTTCCCCAAACCTTTTGCCTTCACTCCTCCTTAGGAGTCTGTGCACTTTACCAATGCTAACCAGTCCTAAATTACTTGAGCTCTTTCCTCTAGACATGCTAGAACTGGCTTATACCCAATGGCCACATTTAATTTATGTGTAAGTCCCTAGCAGGATGGTGCACCAGGTACCAAGAGTTTGTAAATGAAATGCAGCCGCGCCTCCCCATTAGCTGTTGTGTGCCTGTGGTGCTGGAGGGCTTTTTGTACATTAGCATCTATGTCACCCGAGATTCAAAATATTTTCTCCACAGGAACCTCTACATACATCTGAATAGACTCTGTCACAATGTTGGACAGTGGAGGGCCTTCTGCTCTCTCTTATGTGTTGAGCCGCTTTTATAAGATGATGACCCTACCACAGCTTCTATATGTGCTTCGGAAAACACTGTTTAAAGTCCCCAGGTATTCCTTTGGCAAGTTGGATCCTGAGGTCTGATTGCTCCTGGGGGATAGTGGTAGCTCTCGCTCTGCCCTCCATATGCTGCAAAGAAGGGTCTATGATGGAAGACTTGCAGTCCAGGACATTCTTAAACACTATTGTGGTGAAGGACTTTTGGTGGTAAACGACTAGATCTTTGCAGAAGTGACCGAGAAGGCACCTTGGGTTGCTAGAGGCAATCAGACCTAATGGTTATCTGGTGATTCTTTACAGGCAAGGGCGGGAGCATGAATTGCACACTCTCACACATGGATGGTGACGAGAGAGTGAAGGGATGCCATGAAATTCTTGGGCTGGGCCGGAAGCTAACGGAGCTGACTTCCCCTGTGGACCAGTGACCTGTTGAAAGAGGTAGTGGACTTTCAATGGCTTTTCCAAATGAGACCTTTTTGGACTAGAGCACCTGGGGAACTTGTGGAGGGGGTCCTCACTGGTGGCGTTTGAAGAACGTTGACAGAAGTATGAACTTGCAGTGATTGAGCAGTTTAGGTACATTCAGGTGTGGCATGCCTTCATGGGGGTGAAGAACTGTTGGTGGAGGCGGCACCTATGGAAGATCATCTCCTCATGGATCCTGTGACAGAGAAGGTCATCTCCCTGACATACAAAAAGATTATAAATAATTCAAGGGTGTTCGCAATTAGGGCATGGTTTTGTTTGGTTCAGCTGTGCATCCTCCACAGGTCTTACCATTCTGGGACACACTTATACAAAAAGGGGAGGGGCAATTATACGCTGTGCTTGAGGGGCTGGAGTCAGGAGGGCTCCTTCTTTACACTCTGGGCCTGCCCGATCATTCAGCCCTATCAGGGGGAATAACTCGGATAATGGCATGGGTGCAAAACTTGGAGGTCCCGCTGGAGGAGAAGTGGCTCTTGCTTAATATTGAGGGTAAGCAGGGGTAGCCTAAGCAGCCGAAACTGGGGTTGATGGTGGGAGACAAAGTGGCAAAATGAAACATGGCATGTTTATGGCGAGTTGCCACACCCCCTAAGGTTGAATGCATTGAAACGGACATGGATTGGTGCTAACAGGCAGAAAAGGTGGACTATCAGAGTAGAGGCTGCCCTCAAAATGGGAGAAGAAATGGGGAAGCTGGTATGCTTTTTGGGCTCTTAAAATTGACAGAATAGAGGCGGGTGGAGACACTGGGCCCATACTACAATGTGTTTCATATTTATGGTGATCCTGTGTCTTTCATATGCTTTGCCTTCAAGTTGAATGTCCTGAATTTACTGGCGCTATTCTGTTAAGCACCCTACTAATCGTGAAGACTGCACGGTTAATTTTGTTTTTGTTTTGTTCTCTGATGTGCAACAAAATGAAGAAAAATAGTTTAGAAAAAAATGAATATCTAGATCAAAAATATTGGTAAGGCAAGTTTCTATAGGTATACGAAGTTTTACTATATATAACTCTGCTTATATGGAACTTTAAGATATATATATATATCTTAAACGTCCATAGATCTGAAGTTAAGAATAGTAAATCTATGATTACCTATTTGCACTTACCTTCTCAATATTTTGGTCCTCGATATTTTTGACACAATATTCTTCATTACGATATTGTCAGTGATCTCTTGCAGTTTGGGTTTTCAGTGTCATGAGAAATGCTTGCATGTTGTGACTGCTTAGGCAATGCAAGTTTGATTTGTGCGATAGTTGGTGTCTTTGTTTAATGTGATTTTGAAGTTTTATTCCATAATTTAGTTGTGCACTAATTGGATCCAAGAGGTATAGGTGTGTGGAATGACATTTATTTTTGGTGCCCATTTAGGTTTATTTAATGTGCTTAGTTGTGGTTAACGTGTTGATTGTTTAAAAATTGTGAATTTGAATCTTTTTGTCTTATTTTTGAGTTGCACTTTTGCAAATCATGTCTGAGACCTATGCATGTGATGTGAAATTCTGAGTATTTACTCATGTTTATTGGTTCCAAATTTTGTGATTATGTAGTGAATTTGTAAGGACAGGTAATTCCAAATACACACGTACCATTCTTATAAGTTTGCAGACTTTAATCTTAAGGAACAGATTTTATCTGTAGCTATTTGCAAATTGCAGACAAAGAATATGTTCAGGTATTATGATATATGTCAATCACGGAGGCACAGTGCCGCAGGACATTTCAGTGTCTGGTTGGGCAGTGTAGAGCATTCGGGGGCAAGCCTTATTAGCCCAGCAGTCTAAATTGAAATTGCCTTTCAACAGTCAATTTCATCTGTTCTCTTCAGTTGAAGAGGCCAACCCCTTGCTTCAATTTTTTTTTAATTAGATCTCTTAATTAGGGTAAATGCAATTTAGACGTTCTCTAGATTGAAGGTGGTGGTTTTCTTATTTTTAGTTCCTTTTTTTCTGCTGGGTGAGTCCAGAGAAGGTACGGCATGTGCAGTTACAGGGCACCAGTTAAGAGTTTAGGGCCTTGGGGTGGCAGGGGGACAATGTCCCGGCCCAAGAATGCTTTGTGGAATTGGGTCATGATGGTTGTGGGGGGGCTGGTGGGGGTCGGGCGTGGCACGAGTATGAAAAATGAGCAGGATAGAATAGAAAGGAAGGGTAGCAAGTCAATTCAGCCAGGAGGCAGTCATTCGGAGGGAGGCATGTTCTTCAATGTCACATCTTTTGCAGAGTTTCTTAATGGTACAAAATATTAAGATAATCAAATGCAATGCAAACGGGCTGGTAAACAAAAGTAAATATGGTGTCGTGATAAAATGGTTGTCCTCATTTAACCCTGAAGTGATATGTTTCTACGAAACACAATTCAAGAATTATATACCCAAACTAAGTATTCCGAGAATGTTTTCACATGCATACTATACATCAGCAGGGGTTTCAAGGAGTGGTGTGACAATCCTTTTGAAAATACTGTCAATTGACAGGTAAGGGATGTAATAAAGATACAAATGGAAGATGGATTTGGGTTAAGGTCTCAGTCATGGGCATGGTGTTCAACCCCATGAACTATTATGGTCCAATTTGCAGGTGAGGTTCAACCACTGAAACAGCATCACAATCTCGTTATGAACGCCGAGGGTGTTATTGATTTTAGGATGCGACTTCAATTTCATTCAAGACCTGGAAGCTGACACCTCAAATAGAGCTAAAAGGCAGTAGAAGCCTAAAACTGCAAGAGTTTTAACAACTATCAAACAGAATTTCGCATTAGTAGATCCCTGGTGTGTAAATTACACAGAATCCTCCCAATACACCTGCTTCTAACATTGATTTAATGCAACCTCGTGCTTACATTTCTTTTTGCTTACTGACACAACAAAATGGGGCTCAGTGGAGACCCATGCAAACTCTTTTTTTCTGATCACTTGGTAGTCTTTCTTCAACTGCTGGTTAATATTTAGCCAAAAGAAAGACCGAGATGGCAGTTCGACAGGTCACTACAATCAGACCAGGTATGGCTAGATGAAACAAGAACCTTTATCAAGGAATTCTTAGAGATTAATCGTAGCAATGCCTCTGATTTTGGTGATAGCGTAAACGTCCCACTTAAATAAAGCATGAATTAATAAGTCCAGCCTTACAATCTGTAGTATATTACGCCACAAGGGAGTTTATGGTTTCTGAAGGGGAAATGCTGTGTGGAGGACAAAGGGATAGAACAGGCATTCACTATTTTCTTTCAAGATCTTTATAGGAATGATGTAAAGGTAATGCACAATCAAATGGAGGGATGGTTTCGGACATTCCCACTCCCATTACTGAGGCTTGCCCCTGAGCTGAAAGTAGAGCTAAATCAGGAGATAAGTCAGGAGGAGGTAAGGGTCGCTGTAATGGGGTTTAAGGAGGGGGAAAGCTTTGGGCCCTGATGTTCTTCCAAATTAATTATATATGATACTGGCAGAAGAGATAACCTCGGTGTTAAGCAAATTATTAGCAGACATTTTTACTAAATGACGCCTGATGCCACGAACTTGGGATGAGACTACAATTGGTTTGATACTAAAACCTAATAAGGTTATAAAATCCATATGCTTGTCTTAGCTAAGAGATTAGACAGGGTAATTGGGGGTCTGGGTCATGAAGACCAGAAGGACTTCCTTAGGGGAAATCAGTTGCACAAACTCATACATGATTTAATGGGAGCAATAGACACTGCAATAAAAGAGGAGAACTCACTAACAATCTTAACATTTGACGCAGCTAAGGCATTTGACAGAGTGAGCTGACCCTTTCTGAATAGAGTGATCAGCCAAAATGGCTTAGTGGAGGAATTCTCTAGAACAATACAATCAATTTATAAAGAGCCAACCGCAGAGTTGAGCTTAATGGAAGACTAAACAAACAGGTTAAAATGGAGATGTATTCAGCAAGGCTGCCCATTGTCTCCAATACTCTTCAATTTGTACATCACATTGTTAGCCATAATGATGAGGGAGAGCTCTGAGATCTTCCCGTTTGAGTATAATGTATGGAAGAAAAAGGCTGTGTTGTACGGGGATGATCTATTAATGTTCACCTCCGACCTTTTGTGTTGGAACCCGTAGTTTTACACACGCTGGAGGAGTTTGGGGATCACTCGAGATATCCGGTGAATGCACAGAAAACAGAAATAATGACATGGAATACATTTTGTAGTAGCTATCTGGTAAAAGAAGAAATCAGATATTTAGGGGTCACTGTAACACAACACTTGGAAAAGATGACTGAGCCCCAAATTTTTCAACCAAGTCAGACTGAACACCCTGATGCCGGCCTGTGGGTTATCGGCACAGATTAGGATGTTTTTTTTGGATACCATATGCCCTAGTATGGAATTTGCCTGGTACCCTGGAATGTATAAAGGCTATCCCTGTGAGACCTTTAAAAGAAGCCAAGATAAGTAGTTGGGGTCAGAATATCAAAGGTGGCAGGTTGATAACCTGGCAAGACATATCTTGGGCTATGGGAGGCAGGCTATCCTGAACTATTACAAGGTGGTGTCCCTATGAAGAAAGAGATTGCAAAGTGGTACTGGAGGTTGGTATGAAGCTCTGCCGGAGACTTTACCCTGCTAGAGAAGTTGTGGAGAAGGGACCTGCCAAGGCAGGAGTGCTCTAATCTTTCGCAAGTATCTGTATATGCTCTATAAACCAGTGATGCCTGTGTATTTTAGGAAGAATCACCTATTTACACTTCACAGAGATTACTGGTACCTAAAAGAACTGTCTAAGCTGGGAACCCGAGTGGCGGAGACCTGTCTAAAGTGTAGGATTGAGCTTGCGGATGATGTGCATATGTTTGTGCAGTGTCCCACCATCCAACTTTCCTGAGCAGAAGTGGGTAAGGCTCTGTCTCAGATGTTGGGCAAAAAAACATAAAGGTAAGCCCTGCACTGGTGATTTTCAGTGTGTTGGAGGAGGAAGGGGCTATCAGTATTGTACACAAGAAACAAGAAACTGAGAGCACTTATGCTTACTTTTATTTTGTTGTCAAGAAGTGAAATTTTCTTGTATTGGGTATTGTTTCTACCCCATCCCTGATAGAATGGGCATGGTCAGTCCAACAGACCTATAAGCTTGATTGTAGTACCATTGCCTGGAAAAGGGTGGCAAAGTGGGAACCATTGCAGAGGTGGTAGAAGGGACGATATCAGGAAGATTTAAAATTATCTGGGGAACTGTTGATTAAGACCTGAAAACCAATACATAAAGATTCCCAGGGCCATCACAACAAATCAACTAATGTTGGAAAAGGTCTTGCTCAGGACTATGGCATAGAAGGTGAGATGTTGAGCCTCTACTAGGGCTGCAACTGCTGCTAAATGAGGACAGAAAACATTTTAGGAATATATATAACAGTAGACTCAGTTCCTATAACTGAACATGAACAATATTTCAATGCACTCCATATACCTCAATTGTCTAGATGTCAAAAGGTTCTCTGCTTGACAAAATAGGGCTTCCCAAAATAGCCAGTATCTCAGAAATATGGCTAATACAAAGACCTGTGGGAGCAAAGGCATTCTGATCAAGCTATATAGGATGTTCGCTGAGAAGTTACTCCCTTTTTTAGCAGCATTAATTAATCAAACCAAGGAGGTATTGGATATTCCTAAGTCCTTCAAAGAGTCTATTGTTGTTAGCTTCCTTAAAAAGGACAAATCTCCGACCTAGGTCAATTCCTATCTACTAATAAGTTTGCTAAGTATAGACTATAAAATATTCACCAAAATTTGAGCATCACAAATTCCCTCTAGTGCTCCATAAAGATAAGAATGGGTTCCTTCCTAGTCATTGTACCCGTCAGGGATGCCGAATGTCACCAAATGTTTTTACTTTTTTCATGGAAACCTTAGCCACCAGAATTCGTAATAAAGAGTCACTCATCCCATATTTAGAAAGGATGCCAAAAACTAAATTGTTCATTGATGACAACATTTTATTTTTAAAAACTGACAGAAACAATATCCAAGGGTGCTGGATGAATCTCAGACTTTAGATATGTAACCAATGCTTATTATGATCTCTCCTTTCTTTATCATTGATTGGGAGGGTGGCTTTAATTAAAATGTCCATTTTGGCATTATTTTTACTTCTTTTTTTCCATCCTCCCTATTAAAATTCCTAGTTCATACGTCAAAGAGCTAGATTCGCTTTTGGAGTAATATGCACCCAAGGGTAAGGATTTTGATTTTACAATTAGATCTTCTTGGTGCTTTGCGTTTCCCTATCTACAGACTTATTACCAGGCTGTTCTTTTAGATAATATAGTGCGCTTACTTCGGAGACCATTTATTGAATCAGATGCTCAAAGAGAGTGCAGTCAAGCTACCAGCTTTTTTGAAAACTGCAAAGTTCCCTTACAAGACGATATATATGGTCTTGAGTGTGCTAGAAACGTGTATTAAGACGTTTTTTAAAATCTGGAGGGTTCCAGTTTGACATGCATTCACTTTGCTACAAGACTGTCAATTTTTTGTTCCTGTTTTATTTATCTTAATCAGTTATGCTATCCTGGAAGGCAAAGGTGTTTACTAAGCTGGGAGACTTTTATAACAGCCATAACCAAATGTTATGGGATCAAATTACCCTGCAACTTGGGACTGAGAGTCGTTTAATACTGTTTAGTTTTAAACAAACATCAGGGTTTTTAAAAGTAAATTATCAGGAAATGAGTGAAGAAGCTCACCTATTAATGTGTCTTTTAAGTGAGAACAAACTTTCCAAACTGGGTAATCTGTATATACTGCTCAAGTATTTTAATCAAGCGATGAGACCTGAATTTTTAGATAAGATCTATAGACAGACCAACTGCAAGTTAACAACGGGGGAGTGGTTATATGCCCCTTGTAGGAAAGTACCCTCTTTTTGGCATGTTACCCCCAATTTCTGCCTGATGTCAGTGTGTTTTGACTGTGTCACTGGGATCCTACTAGTCAGGACCCCAGTGCTTATGGTTTTTGGTCTGCTTGTCAGTATGTTTCACTGTTTTTGAAAGTATGCTTGACTGTGTCACTGGAGTCCTGCTAACCAGGACCCCAGTGCTTATGCTCCCTCTGTTTCCAAATTGATCACTACATACTGGTAACACAGTATTTCACTCCAAATTGGCATACTGGTCACCCCCTATTAGTCCTTAGTATATTGTACCTAGGTACCCAGGGTATTGGCTTCCAGGGGATCCCTATGGGCTGCAGCATTACTTTTGCCACCCATAGGGAGCCCATGCAAAGGCTTCTACAGGACAACCATTGCAGCCTGTGTGAAATGGAGGGAGCACCATTTTGCAGCCATTTACACTGCACCAGGTCCCTTATCAGCCACCTATATGTCAGGCCTTCCAGCCCTGAAGGCTGGGTGCGAAGTACCTGTGTGTGAGGGCAGGCCTGCACTAGCAGAGATGCCTCCACATTGTCCAGGACCATTTTCCCGGACTTCGTGAGTGCAGGGACGCCATTATACGAGTGCACCGTGCATAGGTCAATATCTATGTCCAGCTTCACAATGGTAACTCCGAATATGGCCATGCAAGGTGTCCAACAACTGGGAATTGTACCCCAATACTGATTCTAGTACTGGTTGTACAATCCCATGCACTTTGGGGCTCCACAGTGGACCACCAGTACTGGCATACCAGCCTTCTGAGGTTTTCCAGGCAGCCCCAGCTTCTCCCACCTCACAGACAGGTTTCTGCCCTTCTGTTGCTTGAGCAGCTCAAGCCCAGGAAGGCAGAACAAAATATTTCCTTTGGAGAGAGGTGTTACACAGTCTTCCTTTGGAAAACGTGTTACAGGCATGGGAGGTGTAGCCTCCCAGAGCCTCCAGAAATATTTTGAAGGGCACTGATGGTGCCCTCCTTGCATAATCCAGTCTACACTGGTTTAGGGACCCTCAGTCCCTGCTCTGGTGTGAAACTGGACAAAGGAAAGGGGAATTACCACTCCCCTGTCTTTCACCACCCCAGGGGTGGTGCCCAGAGCTCCTCCAGAGTGTCCCTGGGTTTTGCCATCTTGGATTCCAAGGTGGTGGGGCACTCTGGGAGCATCTAAGTGGCCAGTGCCTGATAAGTGCTTACCTGGTTAGGTGACCAATCCCTCTTTCAGGGCTATTTATGGTATCTCCTCTGGGTGTTGCTACAGATTTCGATTGTAAGCGTCCAACAGGAATCCTCTGCATCTTTAACTTCTTCTTCTATTAATGGAACTGCAGCTGAACCCTCCAGGAACTCTACAAACTGCAACAAAGAAGCAAAGACAGCTCCTGCCAGCAACTACAACAGTTTCCAGGTCATGCATCCTCTGAGGGCTGCCTGTCTTCAGCCTGCACCAGAAGAACCAAAGAAATCTCCTGTGGAGTGGCAGAGTCACTTCCCCGCTTCAGCAAGCACCTCTCTGCAGCGACGACCGGTGGCGTGGGTCCCCTCTCCAGATGATTAGCATGGACACAGCAACACGGGTGGTGGACTAAAGTGACTCCGACAGTCCCAAGGACCAGATGTCCAACTTTGGTGGAGGTAAGAGCTTGTCTTCCCATGGAAGACAGTACCCCCGTACACCGCATGACTTGCAGGTGCCAAGGCTTGTGTGCAACCTTCCAAGATGTTTTTCATACTCAGCACAGCTGAGGCCCCCAGCACTCCATCTTGCGACACACAGCTTCCTGAGTGGTTCTCCGGCGGCGTGGGGTCCCTTTGTGTCGTTCTGCATGGGCCTCTATTTGCACCTTCTTTGTCCCCGTGCTGTAGGAGTTCTGTGCACGCTGCTTGGTCTTCTGAAGGCTCTCTGAGTTGCTGAGAGCCCCCTCTGTCTCCCCCTCCTGGATAGAGGCCACCAGGACCCTCCTGGTCCCGGGCAGCGCCATTTTCCGCTAACCTTCAGCTTTGCGTGTGCCAAGGCTTGTTGGCGGAATCCAGAAACGCAAACCAGACTGCAATCATCCTTCCAGCGTGGGGCATCTTCTGCACCAACCAGAAACCTTCATCTCTCTTCTTGGGTGCATAACTGACTTTGTCTTCTCACCGGTGGTTCTTCTTTTGCACCTTCATCCAGGTTAGCAGGGGCTCCTGTTCTCCCTGGACTCTTCAGTGTTTCTTGGAGTTGGTCCCCTTTTTCCACAGGTCTCCAGGTCCAGGAATCCATTGGTGTCTTGCAGTCTCTTCTGGTTCTTGCATAATCTTCTATCATGACTTCTTGTGTGTCATTTTGCAGAAACATAGCCATCCTTGGAAGTCTAAGCACCCGAGTATTGTTCAGTCGATGTTCTTAGAAAACACGTCATGTAGGTGTGATTTCCCTCATCAGTTAAAACACGGACAAGAAAACCCTAAAGGAGATGAGGGCATTAGCTGTACTAAGAATAGGTATGTAGGGGGCCCAGTTTGCTACAGAGACACTCCCCTCTGGTACCTCTGTGGTAAAATGCTAAGCCTGCTGAGAATCATGCCAGCCACAGTCCTTGGGCAGTAATTGGATCTCTCTTCTCCAGGATTTTCTCACTTAAATATAGCGGTGACTGGGAAGAAGTACTGCATGGTAAATGATTAGATTTCAAACAATTTAAAATCGGGGATTGTGGTACTGAAAATTCTGGACCCGTGTTATAAACATCGTCGTATCACAACGATTTTGGTATCAGCAGACCGAGAATGATTAGAATAGTATGCACAAGTATTGTATTCATATTCAGATGACGAAATCACCCGAATATCAGTGTTTCCGTCCTGAACCCTCGTGTTCCATTTAAACGACAGCCATTTATTGATTGCCCTCACATAGGCCAATGTCTAATGCTGAAAACAAGTCTGAAGGACACGTACATCTTTGCTGACTCCTCTGTGACCTGGGCAAGCTGACTCCACTGCCTGAAGCCAAACCTGTTCGGCCAGTTTCTTTCCCAGTGGCCGAATGAGATTAGTATCAAGGCACAACACATCATAAACCTTTCATCACACACAAACCATGCCTAATCTTACACACACCTGTCTCTGTTTCTTTCTTTATGACTTGCTTTACAAGGAGGAGGTGCCCGTTTATATTGGGGGTCCGTCGATATCTGATGAAAGTACTGAGCCTTTCCGGGTAATTGATTGAGGGCTGGACAAACTGAAATATGGGCTTGTCATCATAAACCTGCTATTTCTTTGTAGTGAAAATATGTGAATGGTCAACTGTAAAATAAGGAATGTTTACCTAAAGCATAATATTTTGTATAAAAGAGAAGGTTAGTTTTGCAAAGGGAGCAGTCTCCTGAGAATATATACCGTGTTGTACTTCTAGGATACCTGTTACTGGCTACAGCCAATAAACAAGATCTTTGACTTCACCAAGAAGACTCTGTGTTTCTGTAGTCTGAAACAGGAAGGACTCGAAGTCTTAGGGTGTGTTCTCTGGCACCACTGGGTTCTGAAAAACCCAGTACTTCAGTTGGCGCCCAACTTGGGGCGATTTCAGCGGTACCGGTCCAAGCCAGAGGTTCGTGAGGAGCTTCGTGTGAAAATTCTGGAGGAAGGCCGCCACTTCATCATCCCCTGTATGTCGACGTGGTCCGAAAGTCTTTGCTGCGAGGTTCCCCGCTTTCCGACGGCTATGAAGGACTGCTGCCCTGACTATCGCCCTGTTTTGGACCCTTGATGATTTGGTAGAGCGAAACGATAAACGAGTCTTCTGGTGACGTCATCGATACCTCAGTTAAGTATAAGTGGAGCGTCTCCCAGTCCTTAGTTTGGTTCTTAGTTTGGTATCCCCTTGGGATCTTTGATTTGGAACTTGCAAGTACCAAAGCCGAGGGATTCGTGTATTCACGAGACTATCGTATTCGATAATCCTTTGAAGTTTGAAGCTAGACTAGAGAGCGAAGATGCCTGGTCTTAGCAGATATGGAAATTTGTTTTGTCTTGGTTATAATAGGGATTCCCGATTGGAGGACTTGTGTCCGGTTCCTCCGATTGGAACTCCAACCTATGAACTATATGTGAAACATGGCATAGGCCCCCTCACATATAATGAAGTATGGATCCGATACACCAGGAAAGATGGTGTTTTAAAATGGCCCCAATATGGTAGTTTTGACACAGAGATTCTGAATAATCTGGAGGTTAAACTTTTTAAGAAGAAAGCCCGGCCGGCGATGTTTGACTCTTTCCGCCTATGGCGTAAGGAAACCAAACAGAAGGAAATTAAATTAGCAAAGAGAAATAAGAGGGAAGAGGGTATCTCGATAATGCAAGCTGCCATGCAGTTTAAAGATGATGAAGAAGAACAGATGAATGAGCAGGTGCACAGGCAACGTAAATTGGTGACCGATAAATGTTATCCCGTTCTTCCGCTTCTTCAGCAAGATGCAGCAAAAGAACTTGAGAAAGATCCTTTAATGTCGCACTTGAGGTCGCCACCCCCTTATGCGCAGAATGCTACAGCACCTCCGCAACCTTTAGCTGTGCAACCTCCGGTTATTGTGCCTCAGGTTCTTCCACAGCCGCCAGCTCCTTTTCAGTTGGCTCCTACTACTATGGCGCAGCCCCTTCAAGGGCCGCCGACTTCGCTACCTGCTCCATCTGTACCTCCTACGACTTTATGTACTACATCGACTGCCTCTTCTGGTGTTCTTCCTGATACTGCCTCTGCGTCTGCTTCTGCGTCTGCCTTGCCTCCCTCTGTTTTTCCTCCTGTTCTTTCATCAACTTCTCCTTCTGTCCGACAGAGAATGACAGATACTGTTGCCAGCCTTATATTTCCTCTCTTTGGGTCGTCTGGTGTGACCCCAGATTCGGAGCGTAAGCAGTCGCGTAGTCAACTGCCTAATTCTCAAGAGAGAGAAATGTTTGACCGTATGGCACGTAAATGGGTTGTTTACCCTTTAAGATACGATGTAGAGTCTGTTATGGATGTCTTCCGTCAATGGGGAGCACCAAAACAAAGATACGTTTTTGAGAAAATGTGTGCTTTCCTTTGTGAGGAATTGGAAGATAATGATTTGGAAACAAATCCGCCTGATTTGTGCCGTGTACGGTTTGAGTTTGCAAAGGGCACGATTGTGGGTCCCGATGTTGAGACAGCAGTTGCGACGTTGTTGTCCTTTAGGAATAAGGATCCTTCTCAGTCATTGTTCCAACATGACTCTGTTAAAAAAAAGGTGCGACAGTACCCAATGAGAGAAGTCCCTCCGGTATGGAAGGACGCTGTTGAGGCTGATGATGCTAATCAGATTGAGGCTGTCCCAGCTCATTTTCAGCATGTTTGGGTACATGTTCCGTGGAAGCGAGCTGAAGTTTTAGCCCTTAAGCAGACTTTGCCTGATCCCCGTAAAAACCCTGCAGGGTATTATAAGGAATTATCACAGACTGCAGACTCATGCATTATGAATTTAGCCGACATAGATATGTTATTTGGGAATGTTGTTCCACAGCCTTTGTGGGGATTGATTCGCCATACAGATCTTGCACAAGAGTTAGGTGACTCATGGGCTAATATTAGTGCTTCAAATGATAGACAAGTTGGTGGTGCCAAGCCAGAGCCTTTGGTAGCAGAACTGCCTGCTAGGATCATTACTTACATGAAGACTTTAATGCCTGCGATGCGTGTGAATTGGGATAAATTGTCTGCATGTAAGCAGAAGAAAGATGAAACAGTGTCTGATTTCTTCACCAGGTTTGAGGAAACGTTTATCGACCACAGTGGTCAAGATATGAGTACAGAAGGTGGTCAACGGTTGTTCGTCGACAAGTTTGTGCACAATTTGCTTGTAGAGCTGTGTAAGAAATTGAAGGATTCAGAGAGTTCTTGGGCCGTTTCCTCTTCAGCACAAATATTGGCTACTGCACAGTACTACGAAAATAGGGACAAAGATGAGAAGGATAGAGCAGACAAGAAAACTAAAGAATTAAAGACGAAGGTTCTTTTACAACAGGCGTATCCGCCACGTGGTGGTCAGAGTAACTATCAGCAACCTCAACAGTTCCAGAGAAACTCGCAAAGGTTCGAGTTTTCTCAACCACGTGTTCCTGTAGGTCCCAATCAGTGTTCATATTGTAAAGAAGAGGGTCATTTCAAGTATAGTTGTCCTATTTTGTTACAGCGTACGAATGGTGCTTCTGGCGCAAGAGGTCGAGGTGTTCAACAAGCTCCTAGAGGTAGAGGACGTGGAAGTTTCCCCCAGAACACGCGTTCCTTTCCGTCTCAAAACTCAATGAATAGTTTTGACCAGCAACATAACGCGTCTGGTAGGACGGCTCAGTACTATGCTGACGACTACTATGCAGAAGATGAGAATCTGGAAGGTAATAATTGCTAGGACAGCCATAGACGAAGGGAGGGAGTTTTTTTCGTTCCAGTGGATCAGAATGGACCTTATGTTAAGGTGATTACCTCAGGTGTGTCGGAGCCTTTTCTGTTGGATACTGGTGCTACAAAGAGTTCTATTATGCACTCAAAACCCCCTGGCGCACCTTTGTCTGGCGAGATGAATGTTTCAGTAGGTTTTTCTGGCGCCCCGGTTAGAAACCCGATTTCTAGTCCATTGTCCCTTTCTGTTGGACCTTGTGAATAGGAAGCACCCCTTATTCTGACGACAGGTTGTGGTGAAAACTTGTTAGGATTGGATTTGTTGAAAAGATTGTATGCGACATTATATTGTTCTCCTTCGGGAGTACAACTTACACTGGGTAGGAAAGTGGTCTCTCCAATGTATTTGTCGAAGAATAAACTTCCGACCGAATTGTCGTTTCTTCCTGATACCATTTGGGCTACTGGTCCTAATGATGTGGGTCTTTTGGAAATACCGCCTTATGTTGTGACATTGAAAGCCAATGTTAAATTACCACGCATTCAACAATACAAGATCTCTAGTGAAGGTGAAAAGGCGTTGCTAGCGATCATTTATGATTTAATTGAAAGAGATGTAATTGAAGAGACAAGAGGCAACGTTTGTAATAGTCCTGTTTTGCCTGTTTTGAAACGTACTGACCCTTCTAAGCCACCTGTTTACAGGCTCGTGATTGATCTTAGAGAGGTAAATAAAATAGTTGTGCCACAGTTTCCAGTTGTTCCTGATATCACTGCCATATTGACTATGATTCCAGCTTCCGCCACCTGGTTCTCGGTGATTGACTTAAAGAATGCTTTCTTCAGCATCCCGATTGCAGAGGAGAGCAGGGATATTTTTGGATTCAGTTTAGGAGGCCGAAGTTTCCGCTTCAAACGCGCTCCTCAAGGCTACTGTGAAAGTCCATCAATATATAGTCAGGCTTTAAAAACACAGCTTGATGCAATTGTTTTACCTGACGGCGTTACCCTTATTCAGTACATTGATGATTTGCTAGTCGCTACAGATACTGAAGAGATTTGTAAAGAAGCCACCTTGTTGTTGTTGCGTCATTTATCTGATTTACATCACAAAGTGTCCCTTTCAAAACTGCAATATTGTCGACAAGAAGTGACCTACTTAGATCATCTCTTATCGAAGGAGGGAAGGAAACTGACCACAGAAAGAATTCAGGCAATTGCAAAATTGAATGTGCCAAGGACACAGAGAGAAGTACGTGCTTTCTTGGGCATTACATCATACTGCAGACAATGGATACCAAATTTTTCTTTGCTGGCCAAACCTTTGGTAGCATTGACCTATAAAGATACACCAAACCCCGTTCCGTGGTCTGAAGATTGTCAGAAAAGTTTTTCCGAATTGCGTAATGCATTGTGTTCGGCTCCTGTGTTGGGTACCCCCGACTACAGTAAGCCCTTTACACTGTATGTCCATGAGAAAGAGGGTTGTGCATTGTCAGTGCTGACACAGTCTTTTGGAGACAAGCAGCGCCCATGCGCATATTTTTCGTCGACTTTGGATCCCGTAGCTAAAGCATTGCCGAGTTGCTTGAGAGCCACAGCGGCAGCAGCTGTTTCTATTCGACAGTCTGCTGGGTTAGTGATGAATAATATGTTGATTGTGATGGTTCCACATGCAGTGGACACGTTGTTAAACAGGACCAAGACACAGCATTTAACTAGTGCTCGATTGTCAGGTTACGAGTTGACACTGTTAGCGAGTCATGTGCACATAAAGAGGTGCAATACGCTGAATCCAGCCACGTTATTGCCGATTTCAGTAGAGACAGATGATGCTGAACAACATGATTGTTTTCTTAGGACAGAAGAAGAAACGAAAGGGAGAGTAGATCTTAAAGATACTCCTCTTGTAAAGTGTGATGGTACCTTATGGGTGGATGGTTCATGCTTCAAGCTTCCGAATGGTGATACGACTGCAGCATATGCTGTCACAACTTTGCATACGATTGTTGAAGCTGCACGTATACCACATAATTCAGCTCAAGCAGCAGAGCTGATTGCAGTTACGAGAGCGTGTGTGTTATCGAAAGGAATGAAAGTGACCATATATACCGACAGCCAGTATGCGTTTGGTGTGGCCCATAGTTTTGGACGATTGTGGAAAGAACGTGGGTTCTTGACTTCGCATGGAGCTAAAATTCAGCATGGTCAGTTGGTGAATGAGCTTCTTGAGTCACTGACCTTGCCATTACAAGTTGCGATTGTGAAATGCAGTGCACACAAGAAGGTTACCGATGATGTCGGTCGTGGCAATGCATTTTCTGACAAAATCGTAAAAGAAACAGCAAAAGATGTGATGAATCGAATGTATGTTGCAGGCCCCGCAAGATGGGTTGGTAACGTTGGAATATGTGAAGATACAATAGAGGGTGTGAAGTCTATTCAAGCTGAAGCTTCAGAGAAAGAGTTGAGTGTGTGGAAAGAAAGTACGGGTAAATTGGATGAAAATGGTTGTTGGGTTGACTTGTCAGAACATCAGCGATGGTTGTTACCCGATGCGTATGTGCTTGCAGTGGTGACAATGGCTCATGGAATGGCCCATATCAGTGTGAAAGGGATTTGCAAGTTGTTGGCTCCAGTATGGCAAAATATTGGAATTCCTAAATGTGCAGAGAATGTGGTCAAGAATTGCATGGTGTGTCTGAAATACAATCCTGGTAGGGGAACCCCAACTCCAGCTGGTCATTTTGCACCTCCAACGTATCCGTTCGAGGTTTTGCAGCTAGATTTCATCCAAATGGAAAGGTGAAACAATCTGAAATACGTACTCGTTGTTGTTTGTGCTTTTTCAAGATGGGTAGAAGCATATCCCTTAAAAGACAACACTGCCTTATCCACAGCTAAAGCCCTTGTCAAAGAATTCTTCCCTAGGTTTGGAATGCCGAGAATGGTCTGGAGTGATAATGGGAGTGAATTTGTGGGTCGAGTGATGAAAAAAGTATGTGAAGGGCTAGGTATCCAGCAAAAATTCCACGCTGCAAATCACCCCCAATCAGCTGGACTAGTAGAGTGCTGTAATGGCACGCTAAAACTGAAGTTGGCAAAGATACAAGCGAGCTCTGGTCTTAAATGGCCTGCCGCTCTGCCTCTAGCACTCCTATCAACAAGAATGACCGTGCATTCACGAGTGGGACTTAGTCCATATGAAATTGTGTTTGGCCGCCCGGCCAACATATGGGGAGTGCCAAGACCAACAAAATTCAGTGAGATCGAACACCCTGTACTGCTTGATTATTTGTATGAATTGACGGCTAAATTGCGTGTTCTACACCAACAGGTTCACGATACTCTGCCTCAGGTCTCTGAAGCTCCAGGACATCTTATCGATCCTGGATCATGGGTACTGGTCAAGAACTTCCAGCGGACAAAGAATGACCAGCCCCGTTGGACCGGCCCTTACCTCGTCCTTCTCTCAACAAGATCAGCTGTTCGAGTGGAAGGGAAAAAGAACTGGATCCACGGCGTACACTGCAAGAGAGTCCCTTTTCCTCTACCGTATGACCGGTGGGTCCAGGAGGGGATCGCTGACTCTGAGACTGAGACTGTGCCTCGTTTTTTGCCATTTAGAGATGCACGTGTAAAAGGAACAATTTCTGAACGAGAAAGTGACAATAATTTGCAAGAAGCTGTGCCACCGTCAATTCGATTGAACACTACAGAGCCTGAACTCTTGTTCCAGAACCAGACAGTTCCTGGAAAAAGCCGTTATAATTTGAGACTAAGAACTAAGGACAAATAATTTTTTTCCCGTTCCTTTGCTATTTTTTTTCAAAGTGCAGCTCTCTCATCTGAGAAATTTTCTTATTTTTGTTTTTTTCTTTTTGAACCGCCATCCGGGTTCAGCTGTAGGGTCGTGGTTGCCCAAGTCTTTGGAGTGCAGCTGAAGACGTTAGGTCGACAGTTCTGGTCGGTCTAAGGGAGTTGCCCTGGACTGACAGAAGCATTCCCTAGCATAGAACACCCTACCACCACGAGCAGCAATTAGAGAGGATGGAGTTTTTCAAGAATGAGAGACCTGCCAGACAGATGGCCTTTAAAGCCAGAATGGGTATAATAATGACAAAGAAACGATTTTTGATATTATGTATTTTCATGTTGCTTAGTGTAATGACGTTTTTAATAGGAAATGTTTTATTCTCTTTTCAAGTGACATTTGCACCCATTACTCAGCCCATACCTCCTTCTACTGTTTCCTCGCATTCTTTTCACCCCCTGCCTGAACACGAGTCTGCCAGAAGATTAGAGTTTGCCAACAATTCATTCATTCAGCTTCTACACCAACACCAATTAGTAGTGAACACAACTAACTGTTGGGTGTGTGGTCTTATGCCCCATACTACTGATAAAGGTATCCCTTATCTGGTCCTGCCTTTCAGCCATAATGGTTCTGTGTGGGCATATAGAACGGTGTTCATATACGCGTATGAAGCCATCCCCCTACGTTCTGTGAAAGATAATCCTAAGAATAGTGCTCTAGCTAAGGGTATAGTAGATATGATTAGGGAAGATATTTCCTATGAGACTATCCCGAGAGATGAGACACTAGCATATATTGGATGGAACATAACAGGATATGGAGTTACTCTGAGTGGGAACCAGCGAGCAAAGAGATCCTCCCCGATTTGGATTGTACCCCATCAGGGTCACCTATGTCTGCAAGGTAATGGCAAGAATCCCAGAGCTCAGTTAGGGAAAAGTATCTGCACTGAAACATATGTTTTTGCGTCTCAGACTTCTCCTTCGTTCTTAGCAGCTAAGGGTACCTATTTCATCTGCCATAATAGAGCCTATACATGGTTGCCTCCTGACTTCTCAGGCACATGTTTTGTTTCGTTCCTGTTACCTCCCACCTACACGGCCGCGGCAGATTACCATAAGACAAGGATGGTTCGAGGTGTCATAAGTAAAGAAGACACTACAGGACAAGAATTTGGAGATTTCGCAAAGGGTTTTCTGCCGTTTTGGGGCCCTATGGTTAACAGCAGGAACATAAGGCAATTGACAAAGGTGGTTGAATCCACGGTAGTTGAAACCGCCGGTGCCCTTAGTAATTTGACTGCTGAGCTCCAGTCGGATCGCCTTATGACTCTTTAGAACAGGGTCGCATTAGACGTCATACTTGCAGACCGAGGTGGGGTATGTAAAGTGATCCAATCAAGTTGCTGTGTTTTCATCCCAGATAACGCTCTGACAGTCTACCAGGCCATTTCCAAACTGCATAAGATCTCCGAGTCTATTCACGTGGATAAAGGAGATTGGTCATTGATGGGGTGGTTCTGGGAGCTGATATCCGCCTGGGGATGGAAGACTCTGGTAGTCATTGGGATGATCTTAGCCATTCTTTTTCTGTCCTGTCTGTGTGTACAGTGTGCTCCTGCAATATGTGGCCTCTGTGCTACATCGTGTGTAAGGAAACCTGTATCAAGGGACGAGCTAAGTAATAGGATGATGCTACAGCAACATCTCAACGACTTTATGAATATAGACCTGGACTCAGATTAGCGTGTATAGGTTATTGCCTATGTAAGGGCAAAAGGAGGGTCTGTGGTACTGAAAATTCTGGACCCGTGTTATAAACATTGTCGTATCACAACGATTTTGGTATCAGCAGACCGAGAATGATTAGAATAGTATGCACAAGTATTGTATTCATATTCAGGTGACGAAATCACCCGAATATCAGTGTTTCCGTCCTGAACCCTCGTGTTCCATTTAAACGACAGCCATTTATTGATTGCCCTCACATAGGCCAATGTCTAATGCTGAAAACGAGTCTGAAGGACACGTACATCTTTGCTGACTCCTCTGTGACCTCGGCAAGCTGACTCCACTGCCTGAAGCCAAACCTGTTCGGCCAGTTTCTTTCCCAGTGGCCGAATGAGATTAGTATCAAGGCACAACACATCATAAACCTTTCATCACACACAAACCATGCCTAATCTTACACACACCTGTCTCTGTTTCTTTCTTTATGACTTGCTTTACAAGGAGGAGGTGCCCGTTTATATTGGGGGTCCGTCGATATCTGATGAAAGTACTAAGCCTTTCCGGGTAATTGATTGAGGGCTGGACAAACTGAAATATGGGCTTGTCATCATAAACCTGCTATTTCTTTGTAGTGAAAATATGTGATTGGTCAACTGTAAAATAAGGAATGTTTGCCTAAAGCATAATATTTTGTATAAAAGAGAAGGTTAGTTTTGCAAAGGGAGCAGTCTCCTGAGAATATACACCGTGTTGTACTTCTAGGATACCTGTTACTGGCTGCAGCCAATAAACAAGATCTTTGACTTAACCAAGAAGACTCTGTGTTTCTGTAGTCTGAAACAGGAAGGACTCGAAGTCTTAGGGTGTGTTCCCTGGCACCACTGGGTTCTGAAAAACCCAGTACTTCAGGATAAAGTTATTGAATACATTTAAATATTTGGTATTGAATTAAAGTAAACCTGGCATACCTTGTCATTTTTCTCAGTATTGGTATTTTGTCCTTCTGCCATGCCTCTATCTTGAATATCAAGGCGTTTGTGGTGAATCAGAGATTTTCTAAACAGCTCACCCGCCTCCATTTTCTAAAAAAACAGAAAGGTAAAAAGATTGAGAGGACTGGGTAAAGTTTACAGATTACAGTTGGACTCTATCTCAAAATGTGTGCACAATTTGATGTTTTCAGACAATGGTGCATGTCATGCTCAATACATCAGAATTGTCGCTGACCTACTTCGCATCCATATCAATGGCTCGGAATGTAGAGCCTAGCCCAATGCTAAGGGGATAATGTACTCCTGCACACCAAGCTCAACTCAAGTTATGTCTAATTGGTATCTAATGAAACAAATGTCCATATGGGTAATATTTCCAACTTTTAGCTGTCAGAATTCCATCTGTCAAGCAAACACATGATAAAATAGTATGGGGATCTGAGAGTGGATATGAGATTAATTCATTCAATAATTAGTCTGAGGATAATGGTTCTCTGAGAAGCCATTTGCATGTAACTACATAACAAAATTATAATAAAAGTATGCCAATGGCAGTAAGTTGGGAGCCAAAGTGGAGGTGGCACAGTGAAAAGTGATTGTTTGCCGTATTGTAAATAAACCATTGATTAATAGATAAGAATGCCTGAGAGGCTAGCTGTTCTATGGGAATGATGTTAAAAGGTGTTCCTTCTATCAAAAGTAATCAGTTTCTTAGTTAGCCGCTAGATTTGTTTTAATTAATTTTAACAGTGGTGGCGGAGGGTCCCCCCCGCCAGCAGCAGCAGCTACATAAACTTCTTTATGATTGTTTTCTGGTAAAGGGGGCGGGGCCACGGGGTGAAGAGTAGCAAGGGGGAGTGATTAGCACTCCCCCTCACTGCACATGTATGTTTAGTCGGCCATCTCGGGCCAGCCAAACACACATGATCTGTAGGCTCTCTCAAAGTCGGCAACACAGTTGCCGGGCTTGAGAGAGCTTGCACAGGCTTCCAGTCTACCTGGGTGCACCCTAGTTGGGCGCTCCCAACCCATCCTGACGCTGCCCTGAGCACCATCAGGATTGGCGCAGGGCAGGTTGGGAGCCTGTGCCTGCAGCATCTGACGACAGATGTCCAGATATCCTTTGGTATTGGGTACACTGGATGAAATTGCGGACTTTTTCTTTTTCAACAAATTTCCTTTCTAAACCCCACCACCCTTTCTATCATCACCTCATCTTGGGAGCATGAATGACATGCCACTGTTTGTCTTTCTGTTTCCTATGGACTTTCAAAGCATTTGAGTCTGATCGTATTCACTTACTAATTCCTTGTTAAGTAATTGGTCACAATCATTCAAATTCTTTCTTATCTTGGATTATCACATCTTTACCGACCTCTGCATGGGACTTCCTCTCTGCTTACTTTCTTGATGGTGTCTTTGATGACATCTTACCTGTTTATATGAGTAACTCTACTTGAAACTTGATATTTCTGTTTATTTCCAGCCTTGAGAAAGCCCCGGCTTATATATAGCCAGAGGGGGCGAAACATGTGTTGGCTGATCCTCTCCTCTTCTTTGGTCATCATCTTTGGACCTTGGACCTTGCATTTTGTCCTACTAATCAGTGACTCTTTGAATATTTGGGACTATAATGCCTGTACAACAATGAAATAAATCTTTACTTTTACAATCTCAAGAACCTCCTGAGTGGGACTTCACCTCCTTTGTATACTGTATTCTCACTTTAGAGGACGTGGGTCCCTGTCCTCTGGTCAAGTCCCCCATATCATGAAGTAGGCATCTAATACAGGAGAATAGTGACTTTTGGGCCCCCTCCATTTTTTGGAGTTTTTGTTCTTAATTTCATGGTTTAACTATTCTATCCTGTAATAAGCCTTAAATTCCTGAAAGATGTCCTCTCATATCAATAGACGTGAACAACGCGACCACAAGTTACAACAAGCCTTTAATCCATCAGGGGTGGGTACTCCCCACCTCTCCTCTCCCAACGTACTTTCCGCCAAAAGTACGGTTTTGGCTTTGGAAAAATCGCTGAAGAAGGAAACATTAAAGTGGTGGGAAATAGCCTCATTGAAAAAATATCTGGAAAATGATCGCATCCCACGGGGTCTTCGCATTTTGATTTTTCCACCCATGGATACTACTTCCCAGGAACATTTACAGAAATGGGAAACCAATTTGAAAATGGCCTCAATTAATATGATTAATAAGCTAATTGAGATCTCCGAGGAAGAGTATGATAAACATCGTAAGGAAGTTGATAATGTAACCCAACGTATTGAAGAAGCAAATTGGGGAGAAATCACCACCAAAAATTACGCTATTCTTAACAGTGTTATAGACCGATATGAGGAAGCTATAATACAGAGAAAGAACAGAAAATTCAGAAGAGACTTATTTGATTACCAACATGGGAGAGTATATACTTTCAGTAGGAAATATGATAATATCAAGGACTCGAATCTTTCCTTAGATACACAAACTAGTCATGATACTCCTCCCTCATCTGAAGCCGAGTCAGTAGATGACTCCACAAATTGTACTCTGACCAGACCGCAAGTAATTTTTTTAGAAGAGGCAAGACGTCATCGCCTGGGAACCCTAAAGGATACAAGAGCAAAGCCACCAGATATCACTCCAGTCACCCCAAGTACTTCAGGCATACAAACCAGAGCTCGGAGCAAAACAACTCAACTTTAATCTCAGAAAACCTAATTGTGAATCTTTCTAATCACGAACTATCCTCTACTGACCAACTAATCCTTAACCGGGGCCTGTCTTTTTGTCCTACTAACACCTGGGACATCACTCAAACCAAAATTGACCTTTTTAAATGTATCCGTCACTTGAAACTTAAGTCCTTTTTCGCTTCTATACCTACATCTTCCATCTCACCATCCTCTACTGTCCATTCACAGGATATTACAGTTCAAGATCTGTCTGATATTTCTGTTCCGTGTAATCTCTCTAATACCACTGAACCAGAAGCTACCTTAAACTCTATTGCTCAAGAACTTGATCTTAACACTAATCAATACTTTTCTTCTGATCTCCGTCCTCAATCTACATTCACTCCTACGCTTTCAGCGGGTAACTCCATTGATCTGTTCTCCACAGTAGTACTACATGATCTTGATCGTGAATACAAACGATACTGTGACCAACGTAGATATCTACCTACCAATATCCACGGTGACCACACAGAGGCGATAAAACAGCTGAGATCTAACAGTAACATTATCATCAAAGAAGCTGATAAAGGTGGAAATATTGTTATTCTCAATACTGATGACTATCTCACCGAAGCCTATCGCCAGCTCCAATACAAGACATGCTATAGGAAACTTTCATACAACCCAACAGTTGAAATACAACAGAAACTGTTAGAACTCTTGGAGTACTGGCACTCTTGCCACACTCTCTCCAGCTCCGAAAAGACTGCCCTTTTTCTCCAATACCCTACCATCCCGACTTTGTACCTTCTACCTAAAATTCACAAAGCAGGTCATCCTCCAAAGGGCAGACCTATTATCTCTGGAGTAAACTCCATATGTTCAAAACTGGGATCCCTTATTGACCAAGAGCTCCAACCATTTATGACTAACCTGTCATCATATGTTAGAGACACTAAATATATCTTACAAAAGCTACAAGATATCGAGTGGCAATCTGATTTTTTTCTTGTAACTGTTGATGTTGTCAGTCTTTATACTTCCATCAAACACACTGATGGTTTAGCAGCAGTGAGCAAATGTTTGTCTACCAGATCAGTCCAATATTTGAAACGGAATGCAATGATCTTGGATTTCCTATAATTCAGTCTGGAAAACAACGATTTTCTTTTTGATGGAAACTTTTATCTACAGCTTCAAGAGACCGCGATGGGAGCAAAATTTGCTCCACCCTATGCCTGTATCCTGATGGGAGCTGTTGAAAACTATTGGCTCTGGTCAGACCGTTCGGAACACTTCATCAAACACATCATCTTTTGGGGACGATATATTGATGATATCTTGCTTATTTGGCAAGGCTCAGAGGTCTACCTTCACCAATTCATTCAGACCCTAACACCTAACCCTTGGGAGATTGAGGTAACCTATCAAATTTCTAATTCCTCTATTGAATATCTAGATTTATTGATCTATGTTGAGGACAACAAACTTCAGACAAAGTTCTTTCGCAAAAGGACATCTGCTAATTCGATTCTTCATGCAACCAGCTGTCACTCGTCCAGTACTATTCGGAATATACCCAAAGGTGAATTTCGACGCGCTAGACTCAACTGCTCTAATACTTCTGATTATGACAAAACGTCCTCTGAAATGACCATGAGACTAGTATCCAGGGGGTATAATCGGGCCTCTCTAAACACCATCAGAAATGAAGTGAGAAATATGGATCGGAATTCTCTGTTGAATAAACCTAAAAATATCAACAAGAATACAATTATTCGCTTTATCACAGCCTTTCACAATGTTCACAATCATATTCGAAAATCACTTAGAAAATTTTGGTTTCTATTGGTGAACAACCCTTCGATTAACCAATACATCACTAGCCATCCACAAACAGGGTTTAGGAGGGCACCTAATTTACGCAATAAACTGTGTCCCTCATTTTTTCTACAGTCTTCTACTACATTTTTACCACCCAAACCAAAAAGCTTCTACACCTGCAGTAAATGCTCTATATGCAAACTGGGCCTTTCCAAATCTACAGCAGTCAGTATCAACAATTGTACCCATCGGATTACTGACTTCATTAACTGTTCCAGCACTTTTGTTGTTTATGCCATTTGGTGCCCCTGTAATTTAACCTATATTGGCAGCATGGTCCGTCCTTTAAAAACCCGAATACAGGAACACTTTCGGAACATACAAAGTCTGATACTCAAGCACCTATGGTTGAACATTTTATCAAGTGTCACCAATATCAACGTACGTTTACTTTTTGTGGTTTACGACGCATTACATCCTCCCCGAGAGGAGGTAACACACCACTGCGACTACGCCAAGAAGAGATCCGTTTAATAATCAAACATGATACTGTTAACAATGGCCTCAACAATGTTCATGACTGGCATTTTTGGTTAATGTGAATAGTATATGGTTTTGTGCCACTTCTTTTTCCTCCTTCGCCTTTCAGGAATTACAATAAGTACATGTTTGACAAATGTTAAGTCTAACTCCAGTCCTGTTTGTGAAAATGCACATGCCCGATTTATTGCTCTTAGGTTCTAATTTGTTTTGTGTTACCCTTGATTCCCAAGTAATAATGATGTTCTCATTTGCATTGCTGTTTATTTACTAGCTTATTGTAATTCTCACCGAATATTCACCTTATCATAAAAAAAATTGGTAGAACAAGGTTTCGGTAAGACGGAGCCATTTGCACCCATGTTCTAATTTGACTACTTCAAGATGACAGCTACTTTCTCCATTGTTCAACAAGATGGCGCTGTCCGCTTCGTAGAATGTGAGTCCTTTCTCTATGTTCATTTAGTTTACTCAGACACGGATATTTGAACGTGACCTTAGATGCGTACGCGTCCGTCCCGTTTCCCGTGTTCTCCTCTGTTCCTGGCCGTATTTGTGCGGCATTTTGATCCCTTGCATTTGTAATAAGGTAAGGGTCAGGAGTACTTTCGCTATCCGTTGATAGACCCACTTATAAGCGGGTTTTTTCTAAATTGGTTTTCTTTTTCTAAATTGGCTGTCTTTGAACTCTGCAACTCAGCCTTTTTTTACGCAGGTGGTCTCTCCACTAAACATCGTGACTGTCTACTGCTTTGTCTAAACACGCCCATATATAATGTGATTGTATTTCTGAATTTACGAATTACTTGCGTTATAATTGTTCGACCGATATAAGCCTTCTTATATCATCGATTGAAGCCCAGCATGCCACAACTAATAGATTATAATGCAGTATCCCCTCTCATTTGACCTAGCTTCCTAGATTAGTTATTTTTTGAATTTCAAATTTATTTACCTTTCAGATGGTGGTTTCTCTCAGTAATTCCGTGAACGTTTACTGCTTTGTTCAACATGTTGCAATATAATTTGTATGTATTTCTTAATTTGTTTACTATTTGTATTATTGCCTACACGACTAGATATAAGCTTCACAATACTCTCTATCATATTTCTGAAAAGTTCAGAATGCTCCAACCGATAGATTATTTTCTCCTTACAGAAAATGACTATTTCAGTTTTTATTCTATATATGTCTGCCTCACTTCCCGTGGTATGTTTGTTAGTATCTTAGTATTTCTATTTTTCATTCTCGAGCACTGGTTCATCTAGGGGATCTTTTGATTTCCTTTGGTATTGGGTACACTGGATGCAATTGCGGACTTTTTCCTTTTCAACAAATTTCCTTTCTAAACCCCACCACCCTTTCTATCATCACCTCATCTTGGGAGCATGAATGACATGCCACTGTTTGTCTTTCTGTTTCCTATGGACTTTCAAAGCATTTGAGTCTGATCGTATTCACTTACTAATTCCTTGTTAAGTAGTTGGTCACAATCATTAAAATTCTTTCTCATCTTGGATTATCACATCTTTACCGACCTCTGCATGGGACTTCCTCTCTGCTCACTTTCTTGATGGTGTCTTTGATGACATCTTACCTGTTTATATGAGTAACTCTACTTTAAACTTGATATTTATGTTTATTTCCAGCCTTGAGAAAGCCCCAGCTTATATATAGCCAGAGGGGGCGAAACACGTGTTGGCTGATCCTCTCCTCTTCTTTGGTCATCATCTTTGGACCTTGCATTTTGTCCTACTAATCAGTGACTCTTTGAATATTTGGGACTATAATGGCTGTACAAAAATGAAATAAATCTTTACTTTTACAATCTCAAGAACCTCCTGAGTGGGACTTCACCTCCTTTGTATACTGTATTCTCGCTTTAGAGGACGTGGGTCCCTGTCCTCTGGTCAAGTCCCCCATCTCATGAAGTAGGCATCTAATACAGGAGAATAGTGACTTTTGTGCCCCCCCCATTTTTTTGAGTTTTTGTTCAGTTTGGGAGCCTGTGCCTGCAGCATCTGGTGACAGAGAGGAGCGGCACAGCAGCAGTGAAAGATCATTTTTTTATTTTATTATTACAATAAATAATTATTTATTCCAAAGCCTCCTCCCGAGCCGCCCCGCCCCGCCCCTTAAACGCCATGCGAGCCCCTACTGAATCATGAGGTCTGATTGCTCCTGGGAGATGGTGGTAACTCTCGCTCTGCCCTCCAGATGCTGTTAAGAAGGGTCTATGATGGAAGACTTGCAGTCCAGGACATTCTTAAACACTATTGGGTGGTGAAAGACTTGTGGTGGTAAACGACTGGATCTTTGCAGACATGACCGAGAAGGCACCTTGGGTTGCTAGAGGCAATCAGACCTAATGGCTATCTGGTGATTCTTTACAGGCAAGGGCAGGAGCGTGAATTGCACACTCTCACACATGGATGGTGACGAGAGAGTGAAGGGATGCCATGAAATTCTTGGGCTGGGACGGAAGCTAACCGAGCTGACTGCCTCTGTGGACCAGTGACCTGTTGAAAGAGGTAGTGGACTTTCGGGGGCTTTTCCAAATGGGACCTTTTTGGACTAGAGCACGTGGGGGACTTGTGGAAGGGGTCCTCACTCGTGGCGTTTGAAGAACGTTGACAGAAGTATGAACTTGCAGTGATTGAGCAGTTTAGGTACATTCAGGTGTGGCATGCCTTCATGGGGGTGAAGAACTGTTGGTGGAGGTGCCACCTATGGAAGATCACCTCCTCTTGGATCCTGTGACAGAGAAGGCCATCTCCCTGACATACAAAAAGATAATAAATAATTCAAGGGTGTTCGCAATTAGGGCATGGTTTTGGTTGGTTCAGCTGTGCATCCTCCACAGGTCTTACCATTCTGGGACACACTTGTACAAAAAGGGGAGGTGCAATTATACGCTGTGCTTGAGGGGCTGGAGTCAGGAGGGCTCCTTCTTTACACTCTGGGCCTGCCAAATCATTCAGCCCTATCAGGGGGAATAACTCGGATAATGGCATGGGTGCAAAACTTGGAGGTCCCGCTGGAGGAGAAGTGGCTCTTGCTTAATATTGAGGGTGAGCAGGGGTAGCCTAAGCAGCCTAAACTGGGGTTGATGGTGGGAGACAAAGTGGCAAAATGAAACATGGCATGTTTATGGCGAGTTGCCACACCCCCTAGGGTTGAATGCATTGAAACGGACATGGATTGGTGCTCACAGGCAGAAAAGGTGGATTATCAGAGTAGAGGCTGCCCACAGAATGGGAGAAGAAATAGGGAAGCTGGTATGCTTTTTGGGCTCTTAAAATTGACAGAATAGAGGCGGGTGGAGACACTGGGCCCATACTACACTGCGTTTCATATTTATGGTGATCCTGTGTCTTTCATATGCTTTGCCTTCAAGTTGAATGTCCTGAATTTACTGGCACTCTTCTGTTAAGCACCCTACTAATCGTGAAGACTGCATGGTTATTTTTGCTTTTGTTTTGTTCTCTGATGTGCAACAAAATGAATAAAAATAGTTTGGAAAAAACTAATATCTAGGACAAAAATATTGGTAAGGCAAGTTTCTATAGGTATATAAAGTTTTACTATATATTACTCTACTTATATGGACCTTGAAGATATATATATATCTTAAACGTACATAGATCTGAAGTTAAGAATAGTAAATCTATGATTACCTATTTGCACTTACCTTCTCAATATTTTGGTCCTCAATATTTTTGACACAATATTCTTCATTCCGATATTGTCAGTGATCTCTTGCAGTTTGGGTTTTCAGTGTCATGAGAAATGCTTGCATGTTGTGAGTGCTTAGGCTGTGCAAGTTTGATTTGTGCGATAGTTGGTGTCTTTGGTTATTGTGATTTTTAAGTTTTATTCCATAATTTATTTGTTACTACTAATTGGATCCAAGAGGTGTAGGTGAGTGGAATGACATTTATTTTTGGTGCCCATTTAGGTTTGTTTAATGTGCTTAGTTGTGGTTAACATGTTGATTGTTTAAAAATTGTGAATTTGAATCCTTTTTGTCTTATTTTTGAGTTGCACTTTTGCAAATTATGTCTGAGACCTATGTATTTGCTGTGAAATTCTGAGTATTTACTCATGTTTATTGGTTCCAAATTTTGTGATTTATGTATTGATTTTTTTAAGGACAGGTAATTCCAAATACCCACGTACCATTCTTATAAGTTTGCAGACTTTAATATTAAGGAACAGATTTTATCTGTAGCTATTTGCAAATTGCAGACACAGAATATGTTCAGGTATTATGATATATGTCAATAACGGAGGCACAGTGCCGCAGGACATTTCAGTGTCTGGTTAGGCAGTGTAGGGCATTCGGGGGCAAGCCTTATTAGCCCAGCAGTCTAAATTGAAAGTGCCTTTCAACAGTCAATTTAATCTGTTCTCTTCAGTTGAAGAGGCCAACCCCTTCCTTCAAAAAATTCAGAATTAGATCTCTTAATTGGGGTAAATGCAATTCAGATGTTCTCTAGATTGAAGGTGGTGGTTTTCTAATTTTTAGTTCCTTTTTTTCAGCTGGGTGGGTCCAGAGAAGGTACGGCAGGTGCAGTTACAGGGCACCAGTTAAGAGTTTAGGGCCTTGGGGTGGCAGGTAGACAATGTCCCGGCCCAAGGGTGCTTTGTGGAATTGGGTCATGCTGGTTGTGGGGGGGCTGGTGGGGGTCAGGCGTGGCACGAGTATGAAAAATGAGCAGGATAGAATAGAAAGGAAGGGTAGCAAGTCAATTCAGCCAGGAGGCAGAAGCCAGTCATTCGGAGGGAGGCATGTTCTTGAATGTCACATCTTTTGCAGAGTTTCTTAATGGTACAAAATATTAAGGCTGATAAACAAAAGTAAATATGGTGTCGTGATGAAATGGATGTCCTCATTTAACCCTGTAGTGATATGTTTATATGAAACACAATTAAAAAATTATATACCCAAACTAAGTATTCCGAGAATGTTTTAATATGCATACTATACATCAGCAGGGGTTTCAAGGAGTGGTGTGACAATCCTTTTGGCAAATACCGTCAATTGGCAGGTAAGGGATGTAATAAGGATACAAATGGAAAATGGATTTGGGTTAAGGTCTCAGTCATGGGCATGGTGTTCAACCCCATGAACTATTATGGTCCAATTTGCAGGTGAGGTTCAACCACTGGAACAACATCACAATCTCGCTATGAGCGCCGAGGGGGTTATTGATTTTAGGATGCGACTTCAATTTCATTCAAGACCTGGAAGCTGATAGCGCATCCAGTCCTTATAAATTACTTATACTTGGACACGCCGGAGGTCAGTGAACCTTTTGACCAGGTTGAGTTCTCCTTATCCAAAGAAATCGTCAGATCCCTCAAATCAGTGATCAATAATCATTTATAATCAATAACCATTACTCAATTAGTAATCAATCAACAATTAGTTAAACAGAAATCAGTAATTAGACACACCATGACCTTTCAGTCATGAATAACCACACCTGTTTATTAACAGTTAATGAGTTTATTTCCCTATATTAACAAAGCTAACACAATGTAAGTAAATCTCAAAATCAAATGATACACATATACGAACATTACTGGCTGTCCATAGCGATGGAAGAAACGCAACCTACGTAAAACTAGAATAATCACACACTCTGATATAGCTATGCAAATCACTAATAAAAGTAACTGAAATTGACTAATTTCATACATCAGTCAGCATAACAAGATTTCAATTCAGCACGGTGCATCAAATGGATACCTCAACTAACTTCTGATTAGCATTGGCATGTGGGGCTTCATGCAAAATGAATTTTATCAACATAAATTTAGAAAACTTCTAGCTTAGGCTCTGTCAAAATAAGCAGTTGGTACCTAAGAAGGAAAATACAATGAATAGTACATTTATCCTTTTATAATTACCAAATACAATCAGCATTCAAGGTAAGTCTTCGTCCTTCAGGTACTGGTTCGATCAGCATGGGGCAGACTTCAAAGGGGGCAAAGTTTAAGTCAAGTTTTACTTGCAGCAGCAAGGAAAATGGGGGGCAAAAGTTATTGTATGGGCAATGCAAAGTAAAGTTAAAGTTAAAGTCTCTAGGGTGAGAATTCTTTAAAGTCTCTCTCTCTGGGATAGAGAAAAAGCATCAAAGTGTCATCAAAATGGCTTCTCAAATCTGGCTTCAAAATGGCATCAAAGAAAATGGCTGGCTTTCCTACGTCCGATGGGATTAAGTAAGAAAAGTTCCAAATTCTTCAGGTTCTTCCATTGGAGGGTCCATGGGGTGATTTCTTTTGACCAATGAATAGTGTCTTTTCTCTTAATACTCATCTACGCATAAGGTGTCCTTGGAGTTTTGGAACATAAGTACCAACAAAGTTGCCAATTAATTCTGCATCAGCGTCTTCATTGTCTGCACCTCCAGAAACTGACCTTGAGCTTCAAAGGGGATGAAAGTTGCCTAACACGCAACTTTGAGATAAGTGTATTAGTCATTCTACTGGAAAAATACAGCTTTTAAAGATTCAAAACACGTCTTTGTTAATACAAGTGAAAACTACGCAGTTAAAATTGAGACCAGGCAACTAGGCCAAAGCCTCTGCTAAATTTAAGTTAAGGATATAACAGTTTTAACGAGAAAATCATAGAATATAGCTGCAATTATGACATATTAGTACATTTTGTCGGTTTTCATGATTAATTTAAGCTTGTTTATACTAATGGCGACCTACTTCGTGGGCACATTTTCTACATACATTATTTTTCTTTGCTAAAATCACATTGTCTTATACGATTTTGTTGCATGATATATGAATGTTTGTTAGTCTTTCTTTTTCTGCTTCATCAAAGCTGACACCTCAAATAGAGCTAAAGGGCAGTAGAAGCCTAAAACTGCAAGAGTTTTAACAACTATGAAACAGAATTTCGCATTAGTAGATCCCTGGTGTGTAAATCACACAGAATCCTCCCAATACACCTGCTTCTAACATTGATTTAATGCAACCTCATGCTTACATTTCTTTTTGCTTACTGACACGACAAAATGGGGCTCAGTGGAGATCCATGCAAACTCTTTTTTTCTGATCACTTGGTAGTCTTTCTTCAAGTGCTGGTTAAAAAAGAAAGACCGAGATGGCAGTTCGACAGGTCACTACAATCAGAGCAGGTATGGCTAAATGAAACAAGAACCTTTATCAAGGAATTCTTAGATATTAATCGTAGCTCTGCCTCTGATTTTGGTGCTAGTGTAAACGTCCCACCTAAATAAAGAATGAATTAATAAGTCTAGCCTTACAATCTGTAGTATATTACACCACAAGGGAGTTTATGGTTTCTGAAGGGGAAATGTTGTGTGGAGGACAAAGGGATAGAACAGGCATTCACTATGTTCTTTCAAGATCTTTATAGGAATGATGTAAAGGTAATGCACAATCAAATGGAGGGATGGTTTCGGACATTCCCACTCCCATTACTGAGGCTTGCCCCTGAGCTGAAAGCAGAGCTAAATCAGGAGATAAGCCAGGAGGAGGTAAGGGTCGCTGTAAAGGGGTTTAAGGAGGGGCAAAGCTTTGGGCCCTGATGGTCTTCCAAATTAATTATATATGATACTGGCAGAAGAGATAACCCCGGTGTTAAGCAAATTATTAGCAGACATTTTTACTAAATGACGCCTGATGCCTCGAACTTGGGATGAGACTACAATTGGTTTGATACCAAAACCTAATAAGGTTATAAAATCTATATGCTTGTCTTAGCTAGGAGATTAGACAGGGTAATTGGGGGTCTGGGTCATGAACACCAGAAGGGCTTCCTTAGGGGAAATCAGTTGCACAAACTCATACATGATTTAGTGGGAGCAATAGACACTGCAATAAAAGAGGAGAACTCACTAATAATCTTAACATTTGACGCAGCTAAGGCATTTGACAGAGTGAGCTGACCCTTTCTGAATAGAGTGATCAGCCAGTATGGCTTGGTGGAGGAATTCTCTAGAACAATACAATCAATTTATAAAGAGCCAACCGCAGAGTTGAGCTTAATGGAAGACTAACCGAACAGGTTAAAATGGAGATGTATTCAGCAAGGCTGCCCATTGTCTCCAATACTCTTCAATTTGTACATCACATTGTTAGCCATAATGATAAGGGAGAGCTCTGAGATCTTCCCGTTTGAGTATAATGTATGGAAGAAAAAGGCTGTGTTGTACGGGGATGATCTATTAATGTTTACCTCCGACCTCTTGTGTTGGAACCCATATGTTTTACACACGCTGGAGGAGTTTGGGGATCACTCGAGATATCCGGTGAATGCCCAGAAAACGGAAATAATGACATAGAATACATTATGTAGTAGCTATCTGGTAAAAGAAGAAATCTGATATTTAGGGGTCACTGTAACACAACACTTGGAAAAGATGACTGAGCCCCAAATGTTTCAACCAAGTCAGACTGAACACCCTGATGCCAGCCTGTGGGTTATCGGCACAGATTAGGATGTTTTTTTTGGATACCACATGCCCTAGTATGGAATTTGCCTGGTACCCTGGAATGTATAAAGGCTATCCCTGTGAGAACCTTTCAAAGAAGCCAAGATAAGTAGTTGGGGTCAGAATATCAAAGGTGGCAGTTTGATAACCTGGCAAGACATATCTTGGGCTACGGGAGGCAGGCTATCCTGAACTATTACAAGGCGGTGTCCCTATGAAGAAAGAGATTGCAAAGTGGTACTGGAGGTTGGTATGAAGCTCTGCCGGAGACTTTACCCTGCCAGAGAAGTTGTGGAGAAGGGACCTGCCAAGGCAGGAGTGCTCTAATCTTTCGCAAGTATCTGTATATGCTCTAAAAACCAGTGATGCCTGTGTATTTTAGGAAGAATCACCTATTTACACTTCACAGAGATTACTGGTACCTAAAAGAACTGTCTAAGCTGGGAACCCGAGTGGCGGAGACCTGCCTAAAGTGTAGGATTGAGCTTGCGGATGATGTGCACATGTTTGTGCAGTGTCCCACCATCCAACTTTCCTGAGCAGAAGTGGGTAAGGCTATGTCTCAGATGTTGGGCAAAAAAACATAAAGGTAAGCCCTGCACTGGTGATTTTCAGTGTGTTGGAGGAGGAAGGGGCTATCAGTATTGTACACAAGAAACAAGAAACTGAGAGCACTTATGCTTACTTTTATTTTGTTGTCAAGAAGTGAAATTTTCTTGTATTAGGTATCGTTTCTACCCATCCCTGATAGCATGGGCATGGTCAGTCCAACAGACCTATAAGCTTGATTTTAGTACCATTGCCTGGAAAAGGGTGGCAAAGTGGGAACCATTGCAGAGGTGGTAGAAGGAACGATATCAGGAAGATTTAAAATTATCTGGGGAACTGTTGATTAAGACCTGAAAACCAATACATAAAGATTCCCAGGGCCATCACAACAAATCAACTAATGTTGGATAAGGTCTTGCTCAGGACTATGGCATAGAAGGTGAGATGTTGAGCCTCTACTAGGGCCGCAACTGCTGCTAAATGAGGACAGAAAACATTATAGGAATATATATAACAGTAGACTCAGTTCCTATAACTGACCATGAACAATATTTCAATGCACTCCATATACCTCAATTTTCTAGGTGTCAAAAGGTTCTCTGCTTGACAAAATAGGGCTTCCCAAAATAGCCAGTATCTCAGAAATATGGCTAATACAAAGGCCTGTGGGAGCAAAGGCATTCTGATCAAGCTATATAGGATGTTCGCTGAGAAGTTACTCCCTTTTTTAGCAGCATTAGTTAATCAAACCAAGGAGGTATTGGATATCCCTAAGTCCTTCAAAGAGTCTATTGTTGTTAGCTACCCTTAAAAAGGACAAAGCTCTGCCTAAGTCAATTCCTATCTACTAATAAGTTTGGTAAGTTTAGACTATAAAATATTCACCAAAATTTGAGTATCACAAATTGCCTCTAGTGCTCCATAAAGATAAGAATGGGTTATTTCCTAGTCATTGTACCCGTCAGGGATGCCGAATGTCACCAAATCTTTTTACTTTTTTCATGGAAACCTTAGCCACCAGAATTTGTAATAAAGAGTCACTTATCCCATCTTTAGAAAGGATGCCAAAAACTAAATTGTTCATTGATGACAACATTTTATTTTTAAAAGCTGACAGAATCAACATCCAAGGGTGCTGGATGAATCTCAGACTTTAGATATGTAACCAGTGCTTATTCACAACTATTTCAACTCAATTATGGTGCCATGTTTAGTAAAGGGAAAGCCCTACTGGAAAGATGGAATCTCCTTTCTTTATCATTGTTTGGGAGGGTGGCTTTAATTAAAATGTCCATTTTCCCATTATTTTTATTTCTTTTTTTCCATCCTCTCTATTAAAATTCCTAGTTCATATGTCAAAGAGCTAGATTCGCTTTTAGAGTAATATGCACCCAAGGGTAAGGATTTTGATTTTACAATCAGATCTTCAGGGTGCTTTGCGTTACCCTATCTACAGACTTATTACCAGGCTGTTCTTTCAGATAGTATAGTGCGCTTACTTCAGAGACCATTTATTGAATCAGGTGCTCAAGGAGAGTGCAGTCAAGCTACCAGCTTTTTTGAACACTGCAAAGTTCCCTAACAGGACGATATATATGGTCTTGAGTGTGCTAGAAACGTGTGTTAAGATGTTTTTTTTTTAATCTGGAGGGTTCCAGTTTTACATGCATTCACTTTGCTACAAGACTGTCAATTTTTTGTACTTGTTTTATTTATCTAAATCAGTTGTGCTATCCTGGAAGGCAAAGGTGTTTACTAAGCTGGGAGACTTTTATAACAGTCTTAACCAAATTTTATGGGATCAAATTACCCTGCAACTTGGGATTGATATTTGTTTAATACTGTTTAGTTTTAAACAAATATCAGGGTTTTTAAAAGTAAATTATCAGGAAATGAGTGAAGAAGCTCACCTATTAATTCGTCTTTTAAGTAAGAACAAACTTTCCGAACTGGGTAATCTGTATGTATTGCTCAAGTATTTTAATCAAGCGATGATACCTGAATTTTTAGATAAGATCTATAGACAGACCAACTGCAAGTTAACAACGGGGGATTGGTTATATGCCCCTATTAGGAAAGTACCCTCTTTTTGGCATGTTACCCCAATTTCTGCCTGATGTCAGTGTGTTTTGACTGTGTCACTGGGATCCTACTAGTCAGGACCCCAGTGCTTATGGTTTTTGTTCTGCTTGTCAGTATGTTTCACTGTTTTTGAAAGTATGCTTGACTGTGTCACTGGAGCCCTGCTAACCAGGACCCCAGTGCTTATGCTCCCTCTGTTTCCAAATTGATCACTACATACTGGTAACACAGTATTTCACTCCAAATTGCCATACTGGTCACCCCCTATTAGTCCCTAGTATATGGTACCTAGGTACCCAGGGCATTGGCATTCCAGGGGATCCCTATGGGCTGCAGCATTACTTTTGCCCCCCCGATAGGGAGCCCATGCAAAGGCTTCTACAGGACAGCCATTGCATCCTGTGTGAAATGGTGGGAGCACCATTTTGCAGCCATTTACACTGCACCAGGTCACTTATAGGCCACCTATATGTCAGGCCTTCCAACCCTGAAGGCTGGGTGCAAAGTACCTGTGTGTAAGGGTACCCCTGCACTAGCAGTGATGCCTCCACATTGTCCAGGACCATTTTCCCAGACTTCGTGAGTGCAGGGATGCCATTATACGCGTGCACCATGCATAGCTCAATATCTATGTCCATCTTCACAATGGTAACTCCGAATATGGCCATGTAAGGTGTCCAACAACTGGGAATTATACCCCAATACTGATTCTAGTATTGGTTGTAAAATCCCATGCACTTTGGGGCTCCACAGGGGACCCCCAGTACTGCCATACCAGCCTTCTGAGGTTTTCCAGGCAGCCCAAGCTTCTCCCATCTCACAGACAGGTTTTTGCCCTTCTGTTGCTTGAGCAGCTCAAGCCCAGGAAGACAGAACAAAATATTTCCTTTGGAGAGGGTTGTTACACATTCTTCCTTTGGAAAACGTGTTACAGACATGGGAGGGGTAGCCTCCCAGAGCATCCGGAAATGTTTCGAAGGGCACAGATGGTGTCCTCCTTGCATTATCCAGTCTACACTGGTTCAGGGACCCTCAGTCCCTGCTCTGGTGTGAAACTGGACAAAGGAAAGGGGAATTACCACTCCCCTGTCTTTCACCACCCAGGGGTGGTGCCCAGAGCTCCTCCAGAGTGTCCCTGGGTTTTGCCATCTTGGATTCCAAGGTGGTAGGGCACTCTGGGAGCATCTGAGTGGCAAGTGCCTGATAGGTGCTTACCTGGTTAGATGACCAATCCCTTTGTCAGGGCTATTTACGGTATCTCCTCTGGGTGTTGCTACAGATTTCGATTGCAAGACTCCAGCAGGAATCCTCTGCATCCTTTACTTCATCTTCTATCAAGAGAACCACAGCTGAACCCTCCAGGAACTCTACAAACTGCAACAAAGAAGCAAAGACAGCTCCTGCCAGTAACTGCAACAGTTTCCAGGTCATGCATCCTCTGAGGACTGCCTGTCTTCAGCCTGCACCAGAAGAACCAAAGAAATCTCCTGTGGAGTGGCAGAGTCACTTCCCTGCTTCAGCAAGCACCTCTCTGCAGCGACGACCGGTGGCGTGGGTCCCCTCTCCAGATGATTAGCGTGGACCCAGCAACACAGGTGGTGGACTAAAGTGACTCCTAAAGTCCCAAGGACCAGATGTCCAACTTTGGTGGAGGTAAGAGCTTGCCTTCCCATGCAAGACAGTACCCCCGTACACCGCATGACTTGCAGGTGCCAAGGCTTGTGTGCAACCTTCCAAGACGTTTTTCATGCACAGCACAGCTGAGGCCCCCAGCACTCCATCTTGCGACACACAGCTTCCTGAGTGGTTCTCCGGCGGCGTGGGGTCCCTTTGTGACGTTCTGCATGGGCCTCCATTTGCACCTTCTTTGTCCTTGTTCTGTAGGACTTCTGTGCATGCTGCCTGGTCTTCTGAAGGCTCTCTGAGCTGGTGAGAGCTCCCTCTGTGTCCCCCTCCTGGATAGAGGCCACCAGGACCCTCCTGGTCCCGGGCAGCGCCATTTTCCGCTAACCTTGAGCTTTGCGTGTGCCAAGGCTTGTTGGCGGAATCCAGAAACGCAAACCAGACTGCAATCATCCTTGCAGCGTGGGGCATCTTCTGCACCAACCAGAAACCTGCATCTCTCTTCTTGGGTGCATAACTGACTTTGTCTTCTCACCGGTGGTTCTTCTTTTGCACCTTCATCCAGGTTAGCAGGGGCTCCTGTTCTCCCTGGACTCTTCAGTGCTTCTTGGAGTTGGTCCCCTTTTTCCACAGGTCTCCAGGTCCAGGAATCCATTGTTGATGTCTTGCAGTCTCTTCTGGTTCTTGCATAATCTTCTATCATGACTTCTTGTGTGTTTCAGGAAACCTACTGTGATTGACTCCTGTTTTCCTGGGCTCTGGGGTAGGGTCTATTACTTACCTTTGGTGTTTTCTTTAGTATATGGTTTGCATTCCCCCTAGGCCCATTGCAACCTATTGTGATTTTCACTATTTGCACTGTTTTCTGACTGTGTACTGTTTTTGGATACTAGTGTATATATTGTGTATATTACTTGCTTCCTAAGGGAGTATAGTCTCTAAGGTATTTTTGGCATTTGTGTCACCAAAGTAAAGTACCTTTATTTTTGTAACACTGAGTATTTTCTTTCATGTGTGTGAGTACTGTGTGACTACAGTGGTATTGCAAAAGCTTTGCATGTCTCCTAGTTCAGCCTTGGCTGCTCAGCTACAGCTACCTCTAGACAGCCTAGCTGCTAGACATTGACTACATTTCACTAATAAGGGACAACTGGACCTGGTATAAGGTGTAAGTACCTTTGGTACCAACTACAAACCAGGCCAGCCTCCTACAACTGTGAGATGGGGCATAAATGCCTCAGGGCTGCTAATTTTAAAAGAATGTAATTTTTATCAAGGTGGCTTGCATATTATACTCCTCATAGATTTCACACAGTGCCTAAGTTCTACCTTGATCAATGGTATTGATGTCAAGCCAGATGTCGTGGGGATTGGTTACACATTTTTCTCATGCCCTGCACTCTCATCTCTGGAGCAAGGTTTTCTGTGAACTAAGTAAATGTTCTAATATATGATTCTTCCCAATCCATTCTAGCTAGATTTGGCTCATCACAGGGTATGAGCAGGCTTAATAAACATGATCAGTACTTTATTTTGATAGGAACTGCGGTAGTCCCTTGAGCTTTGTGACCTCTACACTCCGTTATTACCAGGCTTTTCTTCCTTTTAGGGAATTAAAGTCTCAGTCTACTTACCCCCACCTACAAAGACTGGCACACTCTGATGCACCTTTGTATGGAACCATTTAATGCCCCTTTTAATTTGTTTTTAGAACACTCTTTGCACTTCATCTCTGGTTATTTATTTCTCAATGAATTAATTCAAAGTAATAGGTGTATACTTTGCCGACTGTAGGGTGAACTATTCTTCAAGAGTGTAAGAGATCTGTAGCCCTTGGGTTGTAATAGTATGATTGTCTAATGTCTTTATTTATGATATAGCACCAGAACACTTTAATGTACCGGCTGTGTTACATTCTTTTTGAAAGCGAGGTTTATGATCTGGAGGTGCTATAAATACTGTTTGCTGTAATTCTTCCGTTGTCTCACTTACTGTGATCAGCACTACCCCTATTTGTTATTTTGTCTTTTTGTATCCTGCTCAATACAAATAAAAAAAATAGTAACATTTGATGTCACTAATGCAGATGGATCAGGTGGAGCTTTTACAGAAATCCAATACTCCAATGCTCAGAGTTTGTGTGTCTGTTACCTAGTTTCTAGGACCACTGGATTCAATGAAACTTTGCAGTAATGTGTATTTCTTGGAGATGACACACCCAATGAAAATAAGATTTACTTGGTTAAAGCTTGCAGTACAGGATAGTTACAGAACGAATGCATATTTATCGAATAAAATATGTAATTTCTCTTTACACAATTTCGAAGAAACATAGCCATCCTTGGAAGTCTAAGCACCCGAGCATTGTTCAGTCGATGTTCTTAGAAAACACGTCAGTCATGTAGGCGTGATTTCCCTCACCAGTTAAAACACGGAAAATAAAACCCTAAAGGAGATGAGGGCATTAGCTGTACTAAGAATAGGTATTTAGAGGGCCCAGTTTGCTACAGAGACACTCCCCTCTGGTACCTCTGTGGTAAAATGCTAAGCCTGCTGAGAATCATGCCAGCCACACTCCTTGGGCAGTAATTGGATCTCTCTTCTCCAGGATTTTCTCAGTTAAATAAAGCGGTGACTGGGAAGAAGTACTGCATGGTAAATGATTAGATTTCAAACAATTGGCATTTTTCATAACAAAATAAAGTTATTGAATACATTTAAATATTTGGTATTGAATTAAAGTAAACTTGGCATACCTTGTCATTTTTCTCAGTATTGGTATTTTGTCCTTCTGCCATGCCTCTATCTTGAATATCAAGGCGTTTGTGGTGAATCAGAGATTTTCTAAACAGCTCACCCGCCTCCATTTTCTAAAAAAATAGAAATGTTAAAAGATTGAGAGGACTGGGTAAAGTTTACAGATTCCAGTTGGATTTTATCTCAAAATGTGTGCACAATTTGATGTTTTCAGGCAATGTTGCATGTCATGGTCAATACATCAGAATTGTCGCTGACCTACTTCGCATTCATATCAATGGCTCGGAATGTAGGGCCGGGCCCAATGCTAAGGGGATAATGTACTCCTGCACACAATGCTCAACTCAAGTTATGCCTTATTGGTATCTAATGAAAAAAATGTCCATATGGGTAATATTTCCAACTTTTAGTTGTCAGAATCCCATCTGTCAAGCAAACACATGATAAAATAGTATTGGGATCTGAGAGTGGATATGAGATTAATTCATTCAATAATTAGTCTGAGGATAATGGTTCTCTGAGAAGCCATTTGCATGTAACTACATAACAAAATTATAATAAAAGTATGCCAATGGCAGTAAGTTGGGAGCCAAAGTGGAGGTGGCACAGTGAAAAGTGATTGTTTGCCGTATTGTAAATAAACCATTGATTAATAGATAAGAATGCCTGAGAGGCTAGCTGTTCTATGGGAATGATGTTAAAAGGTGTTCCTTCTATCAAAAGTAATCAGTTTCTTAGTTAGCCGCTAGATTTGTTTTAATTAATTTTAACAGTGGTGGCGGAGCGTCCCCCCCCGCCAGCAGCAGCAGCTACATAAACTTCTTTATGATTGTTTTCTGGTAAAGGGGGCGGGGCCACGGGGTGAAGAGTAGCAAGGGGGAGTGATTAGCACTCCCCCTCACTGCACATGTATGTTTAGTCGGCCATCTCGGGCCAGCCAAACACACATGATCTGTAGGCTCTCTCAAAGTCGGCAACACAGTTGCCGGGCTTGAGAGAGCTTGCACAGGCTTCCAGTCTACCTGGGTGCACCCTAGTTGGGCGCTCCCAACCCATCCTGACGCTGCCCTGAGCACCATCAGGATTGGCGCAGGGCAGGTTGGGAGCCTGTGCCTGCAGCATCTGACGACAGATGTCCAGATATCCTTTGGTATTGGGTACACTGGATGAAATTGCGGACTTTTTCTTTTTCAACAAATTTCCTTTCTAAACCCCACCACCCTTTCTATCATCACCTCATCTTGGGAGCATGAATGACATGCCACTGTTTGTCTTTCTGTTTCCTATGGACTTTCAAAGCATTTGAGTCTGATCGTATTCACTTACTAATTCCTTGTTAAGTAATTGGTCACAATCATTCAAATTCTTTCTTATCTTGGATTATCACATCTTTACCGACCTCTGCATGGGACTTCCTCTCTGCTTACTTTCTTGATGGTGTCTTTGATGACATCTTACCTGTTTATATGAGTAACTCTACTTGAAACTTGATATTTCTGTTTATTTCCAGCCTTGAGAAAGCCCCGGCTTATATATAGCCAGAGGGGGCGAAACATGTGTTGGCTGATCCTCTCCTCTTCTTTGGTCATCATCTTTGGACCTTGGACCTTGCATTTTGTCCTACTAATCAGTGACTCTTTGAATATTTGGGACTATAATGCCTGTACAACAATGAAATAAATCTTTACTTTTACAATCTCAAGAACCTCCTGAGTGGGACTTCACCTCCTTTGTATACTGTATTCTCACTTTAGAGGACGTGGGTCCCTGTCCTCTGGTCAAGTCCCCCATATCATGAAGTAGGCATCTAATACAGGAGAATAGTGACTTTTGGGCCCCCTCCATTTTTTGGAGTTTTTGTTCTTAATTTCATGGTTTAACTATTCTATCCTGTAATAAGCCTTAAATTCCTGAAAGATGTCCTCTCATATCAATAGACGTGAACAACGCGACCACAAGTTACAACAAGCCTTTAATCCATCAGGGGTGGGTACTCCCCACCTCTCCTCTCCCAACGTACTTTCCGCCAAAAGTACGGTTTTGGCTTTGGAAAAATCGCTGAAGAAGGAAACATTAAAGTGGTGGGAAATAGCCTCATTGAAAAAATATCTGGAAAATGATCGCATCCCACGGGGTCTTCGCATTTTGATTTTTCCACCCATGGATACTACTTCCCAGGAACATTTACAGAAATGGGAAACCAATTTGAAAATGGCCTCAATTAATATGATTAATAAGCTAATTGAGATCTCCGAGGAAGAGTATGATAAACATCGTAAGGAAGTTGATAATGTAACCCAACGTATTGAAGAAGCAAATTGGGGAGAAATCACCACCAAAAATTACGCTATTCTTAACAGTGTTATAGACCGATATGAGGAAGCTATAATACAGAGAAAGAACAGAAAATTCAGAAGAGACTTATTTGATTACCAACATGGGAGAGTATATACTTTCAGTAGGAAATATGATAATATCAAGGACTCGAATCTTTCCTTAGATACACAAACTAGTCATGATACTCCTCCCTCATCTGAAGCCGAGTCAGTAGATGACTCCACAAATTGTACTCTGACCAGACCGCAAGTAATTTTTTTAGAAGAGGCAAGACGTCATCGCCTGGGAACCCTAAAGGATACAAGAGCAAAGCCACCAGATATCACTCCAGTCACCCCAAGTACTTCAGGCATACAAACCAGAGCTCGGAGCAAAACAACTCAACTTTAATCTCAGAAAACCTAATTGTGAATCTTTCTAATCACGAACTATCCTCTACTGACCAACTAATCCTTAACCGGGGCCTGTCTTTTTGTCCTACTAACACCTGGGACATCACTCAAACCAAAATTGACCTTTTTAAATGTATCCGTCACTTGAAACTTAAGTCCTTTTTCGCTTCTATACCTACATCTTCCATCTCACCATCCTCTACTGTCCATTCACAGGATATTACAGTTCAAGATCTGTCTGATATTTCTGTTCTGTGTAATCTCTCTAATACCACTGAACCAGAAGCTACCTTAAACTCTATTGCTCAAGAACTTGATCTTAACACTAATCAATACTTTTCTTCTGATCTCCGTCCTCAATCTACATTCACTCCTACGCTTTCAGCGGGTAACTCCATTGATCTGTTCTCCACAGTAGTACTACATGATCTTGATCGTGAATACAAACGATACTGTGACCAACGTAGATATCTACCTACCAATATCCACGGTGACCACACAGAGGCGATAAAACAGCTGAGATCTAACAGTAACATTATCATCAAAGAAGCTGATAAAGGTGGAAATATTGTTATTCTCAATACTGATGACTATCTCACCGAAGCCTATCGCCAGCTCCAATACAAGACATGCTATAGGAAACTTTCATACAACCCAACAGTTGAAATACAACAGAAACTGTTAGAACTCTTGGAGTACTGGCACTCTTGCCACACTCTCTCCAGCTCCGAAAAGACTGCCCTTTTTCTCCAATACCCTACCATCCCGACTTTGTACCTTCTACCTAAAATTCACAAAGCAGGTCATCCTCCAAAGGGCAGACCTATTATCTCTGGAGTAAACTCCATATGTTCAAAACTGGGATCCCTTATTGACCAAGAGCTCCAACCATTTATGACTAACCTGTCATCATATGTTAGAGACACTAAATATATCTTACAAAAGCTACAAGATATCGAGTGGCAATCTGATTTTTTTCTTGTAACTGTTGATGTTGTCAGTCTTTATACTTCCATCAAACACACTGATGGTTTAGCAGCAGTGAGCAAATGTTTGTCTACCAGATCAGTCCAATATTTGACACGGAATGCAATGATCTTGGATTTCCTAAAATTCAGTCTGGAAAACAACGATTTTCTTTTTGATGGAAACTTTTATCTACAGCTTCAAGAGACCGCGATGGGAGCAAAATTTGCTCCACCCTATGCCTGTATCCTGATGGGAGCTGTTGAAAACTATTGGCTCTGGTCAGACCGTTCGGAACACTTCATCAAACACATCATCTTTTGGGGACGATATATTGATGATATCTTGCTTATTTGGCAAGGCTCAGAGGTCTACCTTCACCAATTCATTCAGACCCTAACACCTAACCCTTGGGAGATTGAGGTAACCTATCAAATTTCTAATTCCTCTATTGAATATCTAGATTTATTGATCTATGTTGAGGACAACAAACTTCAGACAAAGTTCTTTCGCAAAAGGACATCTGCTAATTCGATTCTTCATGCAACCAGCTGTCACTCGTCCAGTACTATTCGGAATATACCCAAAGGTGAATTTCGACGCGCTAGACTCAACTGCTCTAATACTTCTGATTATGACAAAACGTCCTCTGAAATGACCATGAGACTAGTATCCAGGGGGTATAATCGGGCCTCTCTAAACACCATCAGAAATGAAGTGAGAAATATGGATCGGAATTCTCTGTTGAATAAACCTAAAAATATCAACAAGAATACAATTATTCGCTTTATCACAGCCTTTCACAATGTTCACAATCATATTCGAAAATCACTTAGAAAATTTTGGTTTCTATTGGTGAACAACCCTTCGATTAACCAATACATCACTAGCCATCCACAAACAGGGTTTAGGAGGGCACCTAATTTACGCAATAAACTGTGTCCCTCATTTTTTCTACAGTCTTCTACTACATTTTTACCACCCAAACCAAAAAGCTTCTACACCTGCAGTAAATGCTCTATATGCAAACTGGGCCTTTCCAAATCTACAGCAGTCAGTATCAACAATTGTACCCATCGGATTACTGACTTCATTAACTGTTCCAGCACTTTTGTTGTTTATGCCATTTGGTGCCCCTGTAATTTAACCTATATTGGCAGCATGGTCCGTCCTTTAAAAACCCGAATACAGGAACACTTTCGGAACATACAAAGTCTGATACTCAAGCACCTATGGTTGAACATTTTATCAAGTGTCACCAATATCAACGTACGTTTACTTTTTGTGGTTTACGACGCATTACATCCTCCCCGAGAGGAGGTAACACACCACTGCGACTACGCCAAGAAGAGATCCGTTTAATAATCAAACATGATACTGTTAACAATGGCCTCAACAATGTTCATGAATGGCATTTTTGGTTAATGTGAATAGTATATGGTTTTGTGCCACTTCTTTTTCCTCCTTCGCCTTTCAGGAATTACAATAAGTACATGTTTGACAAATGTTAAGTCTAACTCCAGTCCTGTTTGTGAAAATGCACATGCCCGATTTATTGCTCTTAGGTTCTAATTTGTTTTGTGTTACCCTTGATTCCCAAGTAATAATGATGTTCTCATTTGCATTGCTGTTTATTTACTAGCTTATTGTAATTCTCACCGAATATTCACCTTATCATAAAAAAAATTGGTAGAACAAGGTTTCGGTAAGACGGAGCCATTTGCACCCATGTTCTAATTTGACTACTTCAAGATGACAGCTACTTTCTCCATTGTTCAACAAGATGGCGCTGTCCGCTTCGTAGAATGTGAGTCCTTTCTCTATGTTCATTTAGTTTACTCAGACACGGATATTTGAACGTGACCTTAGATGCGTACGCGTCCGTCCCGTTTCCCGTGTTCTCCTCTGTTCCTGGACGTATTTGTGCGGCATTTTGATCCCTTGCATTTGTAATAAGGTAAGGGTCAGGAGTACTTTCGCTATCCGTTGATAGACCCACTTATAAGCGGGTTTTTTCTAAATTGGTTTTCTTTTTCTAAATTGGCTGTCTTTGAACTCTGCAACTCAGCCTTTTTTTACGCAGGTGGTCTCTCCACTAAACATCGTGACTGTCTACTGCTTTGTCTAAACACGCCCATATATAATGTGATTGTATTTCTGAATTTACGAATTACTTGCGTTATAATTGTTCGACCGATATAAGCCTTCTTATATCATCGATTGAAGCCCAGCATGCCACAACTAATAGATTATAATGCAGTATCCCCTCTCATTTGACCTAGCTTCCTAGATTAGTTATTTTTTGAATTTCAAATTTATTTACCTTTCAGATGGTGGTTTCTCTCAGTAATTCCGTGAACGTTTACTGCTTTGTTCAACATGTTGCAATATAATTTGTATGTATTTCTTAATTTGTTTACTATTTGTATTATTGCCTACACGACTAGATATAAGCTTCACAATACTCTCTATCATATTTCTGAAAAGTTCAGAATGCTCCAACCGATAGATTATTTTCTCCTTACAGAAAATGACTATTTCAGTTTTTATTCTATATATGTCTGCCTCACTTCCCGTGGTATGTTTGTTAGTATCTTAGTATTTCTATTTTTCATTCTCGAGCACTGGTTCATCTAGGGGATCTTTTGATTTCCTTTGGTATTGGGTACACTGGATGCAATTGCGGACTTTTTCCTTTTCAACAAATTTCCTTTCTAAACCCCACCACCCTTTCTATCATCACCTCATCTTGGGAGCATGAATGACATGCCACTGTTTGTCTTTCTGTTTCCTATGGACTTTCAAAGCATTTGAGTCTGATCGTATTCACTTACTAATTCCTTGTTAAGTAGTTGGTCACAATCATTAAAATTCTTTCTCATCTTGGATTATCACATCTTTACCGACCTCTGCATGGGACTTCCTCTCTGCTCACTTTCTTGATGGTGTCTTTGATGACATCTTACCTGTTTATATGAGTAACTCTACTTTAAACTTGATATTTATGTTTATTTCCAGCCTTGAGAAAGCCCCAGCTTATATATAGCCAGAGGGGGCGAAACACGTGTTGGCTGATCCTCTCCTCTTCTTTGGTCATCATCTTTGGACCTTGCATTTTGTCCTACTAATCAGTGACTCTTTGAATATTTGGGACTATAATGGCTGTACAAAAATGAAATAAATCTTTACTTTTACAATCTCAAGAACCTCCTGAGTGGGACTTCACCTCCTTTGTATACTGTATTCTCGCTTTAGAGGACGTGGGTCCCTGTCCTCTGGTCAAGTCCCCCATCTCATGAAGTAGGCATCTAATACAGGAGAATAGTGACTTTTGTGCCCCCCCCATTTTTTTGAGTTTTTGTTCAGTTTGGGAGCCTGTGCCTGCAGCATCTGGTGACAGAGAGGAGCGGCACAGCAGCAGTGAAAGATCATTTTTTTATTTTATTATTACAATAAATAATTATTTATTCCAAAGCCTCCTCCCGAGCCGCCCCGCCCCGCCCCTTAAACGCCATGCGAGCCCCTACTGAATCATGAGGTCTGATTGCTCCTGGGAGATGGTGGTAACTCTCGCTCTGCCCTCCAGATGCTGTTAAGAAGGGTCTATGATGGAAGACTTGCAGTCCAGGACATTCTTAAACACTATTGGGTGGTGAAAGACTTGTGGTGGTAAACGACTGGATCTTTGCAGACATGACCGAGAAGGCACCTTGGGTTGCTAGAGGCAATCAGACCTAATGGCTATCTGGTGATTCTTTACAGGCAAGGGCAGGAGCGTGAATTGCACACTCTCACACATGGATGGTGACGAGAGAGTGAAGGGATGCCATGAAATTCTTGGGCTGGGACGGAAGCTAACCGAGCTGACTGCCTCTGTGGACCAGTGACCTGTTGAAAGAGGTAGTGGACTTTCGGGGGCTTTTCCAAATGGGACCTTTTTGGACTAGAGCACGTGGGGGACTTGTGGAAGGGGTCCTCACTCGTGGCGTTTGAAGAACGTTGACAGAAGTATGAACTTGCAGTGATTGAGCAGTTTAGGTACATTCAGGTGTGGCATGCCTTCATGGGGGTGAAGAACTGTTGGTGGAGGTGCCACCTATGGAAGATCACCTCCTCTTGGATCCTGTGACAGAGAAGGCCATCTCCCTGACATACAAAAAGATAATAAATAATTCAAGGGTGTTCGCAATTAGGGCATGGTTTTGGTTGGTTCAGCTGTGCATCCTCCACAGGTCTTACCATTCTGGGACACACTTGTACAAAAAGGGGAGGTGCAATTATACGCTGTGCTTGAGGGGCTGGAGTCAGGAGGGCTCCTTCTTTACACTCTGGGCCTGCCAAATCATTCAGCCCTATCAGGGGGAATAACTCGGATAATGGCATGGGTGCAAAACTTGGAGGTCCCGCTGGAGGAGAAGTGGCTCTTGCTTAATATTGAGGGTGAGCAGGGGTAGCCTAAGCAGCCTAAACTGGGGTTGATGGTGGGAGACAAAGTGGCAAAATGAAACATGGCATGTTTATGGCGAGTTGCCACACCCCCTAGGGTTGAATGCATTGAAACGGACATGGATTGGTGCTCACAGGCAGAAAAGGTGGATTATCAGAGTAGAGGCTGCCCACAGAATGGGAGAAGAAATAGGGAAGCTGGTATGCTTTCTGGGCTCTTAAAATTGACAGAATAGAGGCGGGTGGAGACACTGGGCCCATACTACACTGCGTTTCATATTTATGGTGATCCTGTGTCTTTCATATGCTTTGCCTTCAAGTTGAATGTCCTGAATTTACTGGCACTCTTCTGTTAAGCACCCTACTAATCGTGAAGACTGCATGGTTATTTTTGCTTTTGTTTTGTTCTCTGATGTGCAACAAAATGAATAAAAATAGTTTGGAAAAAACTAATATCTAGGACAAAAATATTGGTAAGGCAAGTTTCTATAGGTATATAAAGTTTTACTATATATTACTCTACTTATATGGACCTTGAAGATATATATATATCTTAAACGTACATAGATCTGAAGTTAAGAATAGTAAATCTATGATTACCTATTTGCACTTACCTTCTCAATATTTTGGTCCTCAATATTTTTGACACAATATTCTTCATTCCGATATTGTCAGTGATCTCTTGCAGTTTGGGTTTTCAGTGTCATGAGAAATGCTTGCATGTTGTGAGTGCTTAGGCTGTGCAAGTTTGATTTGTGCGATAGTTGGTGTCTTTGGTTATTGTGATTTTTAAGTTTTATTCCATAATTTATTTGTTACTACTAATTGGATCCAAGAGGTGTAGGTGAGTGGAATTACATTTATTTTTGGTGCCCATTTAGGTTTGTTTAATGTGCTTAGTTGTGGTTAACATGTTGATTGTTTAAAAATTGTGAATTTGAATCCTTTTTGTCTTATTTTTGAGTTGCACTTTTGCAAATTATGTCTGAGACCTATGTATTTGCTGTGAAATTCTGAGTATTTACTCATGTTTATTGGTTCCAAATTTTGTGATTTATGTATTGATTTTTTTAAGGACAGGTAATTCCAAATACCCACGTACCATTCTTATAAGTTTGCAGACTTTAATATTAAGGAACAGATTTTATCTGTAGCTATTTGCAAATTGCAGACACAGAATATGTTCAGGTATTATGATATATGTCAATAACGGAGGCACAGTGCCGCAGGACATTTCAGTGTCTGGTTAGGCAGTGTAGGGCATTCGGGGGCAAGCCTTATTAGCCCAGCAGTCTAAATTGAAAGTGCCTTTCAACAGTCAATTTAATCTGTTCTCTTCAGTTGAAGAGGCCAACCCCTTCCTTCAAAAAATTCAGAATTAGATCTCTTAATTGGGGTAAATGCAATTCAGATGTTCTCTAGATTGAAGGTGGTGGTTTTCTAATTTTTAGTTCCTTTTTTTCAGCTGGGTGGGTCCAGAGAAGGTACGGCAGGTGCAGTTACAGGGCACCAGTTAAGAGTTTAGGGCCTTGGGGTGGCAGGTAGACAATGTCCCGGCCCAAGGGTGCTTTGTGGAATTGGGTCATGCTGGTTGTGGGGGGGGCTGGTGGGGGTCAGGCGTGGCACGAGTATGAAAAATGAGCAGGATAGAATAGAAAGGAAGGGTAGCAAGTCAATTCAGCCAGGAGGCAGAAGCCAGTCATTCGGAGGGAGGCATGTTCTTGAATGTCACATCTTTTGCAGAGTTTCTTAATGGTACAAAATATTAAGGCTGATAAACAAAAGTAAATATGGTGTCGTGATGAAATGGATGTCCTCATTTAACCCTGTAGTGATATGTTTATATGAAACACAATTAAAAAATTATATACCCAAACTAAGTATTCCGAGAATGTTTTAATATGCATACTATACATCAGCAGGGGTTTCAAGGAGTGGTGTGACAATCCTTTTGGCAAATACCGTCAATTGGCAGGTAAGGGATGTAATAAGGATACAAATGGAAAATGGATTTGGGTTAAGGTCTCAGTCATGGGCATGGTGTTCAACCCCATGAACTATTATGGTCCAATTTGCAGGTGAGGTTCAACCACTGGAACAACATCACAATCTCGCTATGAGCGCCGAGGGGGTTATTGATTTTAGGATGCGACTTCAATTTCATTCAAGACCTGGAAGCTGATAGCGCATCCAGTCCTTATAAATTACTTATACTTGGACACGCCGGAGGTCAGTGAACCTTTTGACCAGGTTGAGTTCTCCTTATCCAAAGAAATCGTCAGATCCCTCAAATCAGTGATCAATAATCATTTATAATCAATAACCATTACTCAATTAGTAATCAATCAACAATTAGTTAAACAGAAATCAGTAATTAGACACACCATGACCTTTCAGTCATGAATAACCACACCTGTTTATTAACAGTTAATGAGTTTATTTCCCTATATTAACAAAGCTAACACAATGTAAGTAAATCTCAAAATCAAATGATACACATATACGAACATTACTGGCTGTCCATAGCGATGGAAGAAACGCAACCTACGTAAAACTAGAATAATCACACACTCTGATATAGCTATGCAAATCACTAATAAAAGTAACTGAAATTGACTAATTTCATACATCAGTCAGCATAACAAGATTTCAATTCAGCACGGTGCATCAAATGGATACCTCAACTAACTTCTGATTAGCATTGGCATGTGGGGCTTCATGCAAAATGAATTTTATCAACATAAATTTAGAAAACTTCTAGCTTAGGCTCTGTCAAAATAAGCAGTTGGTACCTAAGAAGGAAAATACAATGAATAGTACATTTATCCTTTTATAATTACCAAATACAATCAGCATTCAAGGTAAGTCTTCGTCCTTCAGGTACTGGTTCGATCAGCATGGGGCAGACTTCAAAGGGGGCAAAGTTTAAGTCAAGTTTTACTTGCAGCAGCAAGGAAAATGGGGGGCAAAAGTTATTGTATGGGCAATGCAAAGTAAAGTTAAAGTTAAAGTCTCTAGGGTGAGAATTCTTTAAAGTCTCTCTCTCTGGGATAGAGAAAAAGCATCAAAGTGTCATCAAAATGGCTTCTCAAATCTGGCTTCAAAATGGCATCAAAGAAAATGGCTGGCTTTCCTACGTCCGATGGGATTAAGTAAGAAAAGTTCCAAATTCTTCAGGTTCTTCCATTGGAGGGTCCATGGGGTGATTTCTTTTGACCAATGAATAGTGTCTTTTCTCTTAATACTCATCTACGCATAAGGTGTCCTTGGAGTTTTGGAACATAAGTACCAACAAAGTTGCCAATTAATTCTGCATCAGCGTCTTCATTGTCTGCACCTCCAGAAACTGACCTTGAGCTTCAAAGGGGATGAAAGTTGCCTAACACGCAACTTTGAGATAAGTGTATTAGTCATTCTACTGGAAAAATACAGCTTTTAAAGATTCAAAACACGTCTTTGTTAATACAAGTGAAAACTACGCAGTTAAAATTGAGACCAGGCAACTAGGCCAAAGCCTCTGCTAAATTTAAGTTAAGGATATAACAGTTTTAACGAGAAAATCATAGAATATAGCTGCAATTATGACATATTAGTACATTTTGTCGGTTTTCATGATTAATTTAAGCTTGTTTATACTAATGGCGACCTACTTCGTGGGCACATTTTCTACATACATTATTTTTCTTTGCTAAAATCACATTGTCTTATACGATTTTGTTGCATGATATATGAATGTTTGTTAGTCTTTCTTTTTCTGCTTCATCAAAGCTGACACCTCAAATAGAGCTAAAGGGCAGTAGAAGCCTAAAACTGCAAGAGTTTTAACAACTATGAAACAGAATTTCGCATTAGTAGATCCCTGGTGTGTAAATCACACAGAATCCTCCCAATACACCTGCTTCTAACATTGATTTAATGCAACCTCATGCTTACATTTCTTTTTGCTTACTGACACGACAAAATGGGGCTCAGTGGAGATCCATGCAAACTCTTTTTTTCTGATCACTTGGTAGTCTTTCTTCAAGTGCTGGTTAAAAAAGAAAGACCGAGATGGCAGTTCGACAGGTCACTACAATCAGAGCAGGTATGGCTAAATGAAACAAGAACCTTTATCAAGGAATTCTTAGATATTAATCGTAGCTCTGCCTCTGATTTTGGTGCTAGTGTAAACGTCCCACCTAAATAAAGAATGAATTAATAAGTCTAGCCTTACAATCTGTAGTATATTACACCACAAGGGAGTTTATGGTTTCTGAAGGGGAAATGTTGTGTGGAGGACAAAGGGATAGAACAGGCATTCACTATGTTCTTTCAAGATCTTTATAGGAATGATGTAAAGGTAATGCACAATCAAATGGAGGGATGGTTTCGGACATTCCCACTCCCATTACTGAGGCTTGCCCCTGAGCTGAAAGCAGAGCTAAATCAGGAGATAAGCCAGGAGGAGGTAAGGGTCGCTGTAAAGGGGTTTAAGGAGGGGCAAAGCTTTGGGCCCTGATGGTCTTCCAAATTAATTATATATGATACTGGCAGAAGAGATAACCCCGGTGTTAAGCAAATTATTAGCAGACATTTTTACTAAATGACGCCTGATGCCTCGAACTTGGGATGAGACTACAATTGGTTTGATACCAAAACCTAATAAGGTTATAAAATCTATATGCTTGTCTTAGCTAGGAGATTAGACAGGGTAATTGGGGGTCTGGGTCATGAACACCAGAAGGGCTTCCTTAGGGGAAATCAGTTGCACAAACTCATACATGATTTAGTGGGAGCAATAGACACTGCAATAAAAGAGGAGAACTCACTAATAATCTTAACATTTGACGCAGCTAAGGCATTTGACAGAGTGAGCTGACCCTTTCTGAATAGAGTGATCAGCCAGTATGGCTTGGTGGAGGAATTCTCTAGAACAATACAATCAATTTATAAAGAGCCAACCGCAGAGTTGAGCTTAATGGAAGACTAACCGAACAGGTTAAAATGGAGATGTATTCAGCAAGGCTGCCCATTGTCTCCAATACTCTTCAATTTGTACATCACATTGTTAGCCATAATGATAAGGGAGAGCTCTGAGATCTTCCCGTTTGAGTATAATGTATGGAAGAAAAAGGCTGTGTTGTACGGGGATGATCTATTAATGTTTACCTCCGACCTCTTGTGTTGGAACCCATATGTTTTACACACGCTGGAGGAGTTTGGGGATCACTCGAGATATCCGGTGAATGCCCAGAAAACGGAAATAATGACATAGAATACATTATGTAGTAGCTATCTGGTAAAAGAAGAAATCTGATATTTAGGGGTCACTGTAACACAACACTTGGAAAAGATGACTGAGCCCCAAATGTTTCAACCAAGTCAGACTGAACACCCTGATGCCAGCCTGTGGGTTATCGGCACAGATTAGGATGTTTTTTTTGGATACCACATGCCCTAGTATGGAATTTGCCTGGTACCCTGGAATGTATAAAGGCTATCCCTGTGAGAACCTTTCAAAGAAGCCAAGATAAGTAGTTGGGGTCAGAATATCAAAGGTGGCAGTTTGATAACCTGGCAAGACATATCTTGGGCTACGGGAGGCAGGCTATCCTGAACTATTACAAGGCGGTGTCCCTATGAAGAAAGAGATTGCAAAGTGGTACTGGAGGTTGGTATGAAGCTCTGCCGGAGACTTTACCCTGCCAGAGAAGTTGTGGAGAAGGGACCTGCCAAGGCAGGAGTGCTCTAATCTTTCGCAAGTATCTGTATATGCTCTAAAAACCAGTGATGCCTGTGTATTTTAGGAGGAATCACCTATTTACACTTCACAGAGATTACTGGTACCTAAAAGAACTGTCTAAGCTGGGAACCCGAGTGGCGGAGACCTGCCTAAAGTGTAGGATTGAGCTTGCGGATGATGTGCACATGTTTGTGCAGTGTCCCACCATCCAACTTTCCTGAGCAGAAGTGGGTAAGGCTATGTCTCAGATGTTGGGCAAAAAAACATAAAGGTAAGCCCTGCACTGGTGATTTTCAGTGTGTTGGAGGAGGAAGGGGCTATCAGTATTGTACACAAGAAACAAGAAACTGAGAGCACTTATGCTTACTTTTATTTTGTTGTCAAGAAGTGAAATTTTCTTGTATTAGGTATCGTTTCTACCCATCCCTGATAGCATGGGCATGGTCAGTCCAACAGACCTATAAGCTTGATTTTAGTACCATTGCCTGGAAAAGGGTGGCAAAGTGGGAACCATTGCAGAGGTGGTAGAAGGAACGATATCAGGAAGATTTAAAATTATCTGGGGAACTGTTGATTAAGACCTGAAAACCAATACATAAAGATTCCCAGGGCCATCACAACAAATCAACTAATGTTGGATAAGGTCTTGCTCAGGACTATGGCATAGAAGGTGAGATGTTGAGCCTCTACTAGGGCCGCAACTGCTGCTAAATGAGGACAGAAAACATTATAGGAATATATATAACAGTAGACTCAGTTCCTATAACTGACCATGAACAATATTTCAATGCACTCCATATACCTCAATTTTCTAGGTGTCAAAAGGTTCTCTGCTTGACAAAATAGGGCTTCCCAAAATAGCCAGTATCTCAGAAATATGGCTAATACAAAGGCCTGTGGGAGCAAAGGCATTCTGATCAAGCTATATAGGATGTTCACTGAGAAGTTACTCCCTTTTTTAGCAGCATTAGTTAATCAAACCAAGGAGGTATTGGATATCCCTAAGTCCTTCAAAGAGTCTATTGTTGTTAGCTACCATTAAAAAGGACAAAGCTCTGCCTAAGTCAATTCCTATCTACTAATAAGTTTGGTAAGTTTAGACTATAAAATATTCACCAAAATTTGAGTATCACAAATTGCCTCTAGTGCTCCATAAAGATAAGAATGGGTTATTTCCTAGTCATTGTACCCGTCAGGGATGCCGAATGTCACCAAATCTTTTTACTTTTTTCATGGAAACCTTAGCCACCAGAATTTGTAATAAAGAGTCACTTATCCCATCTTTAGAAAGGATGCCAAAAACTAAATTGTTCATTGATGACAACATTTTATTTTTAAAAGCTGACAGAATCAACATCCAAGGGTGCTGGCTGAATCTCAGACTTTAGATATGTAACCAGTGCTTATTCACAACTATTTCAACTCAATTATGGTGCCATGTTTAGTAAAGGGAAAGCCCTACTGGAAAGATGGAATCTCCTTTCTTTATCATTGTTTGGGAGGGTGGCTTTAATTAAAATGTCCATTTTCCCATTATTTTTATTTCTTTTTTTCCATCCTCTCTATTAAAATTCCTAGTTCATATGTCAAAGAGCTAGATTCGCTTTTAGAGTAATATGCACCCAAGGGTAAGGATTTTGATTTTACAATCAGATCTTCAGGGTGCTTTGCGTTACCCTATCTACAGACTTATTACCAGGCTGTTCTTTCAGATAGTATAGTGCGCTTACTTCAGAGACCATTTATTGAATCAGGTGCTCAAGGAGAGTGCAGTCAAGCTACCAGCTTTTTTGAACACTGCAAAGTTCCCTAACAGGACGATATATATGGTCTTGAGTGTGCTAGAAACGTGTGTTAAGATGTTTTTTTTTTAATCTGTAGGGTTCCAGTTTTACATGCATTCACTTTGCTACAAGACTGTCAATTTTTTGTACTTGTTTTATTTATCTAAATCAGTTGTGCTATCCTGGAAGGCAAAGGTGTTTACTAAGCTGGGAGACTTTTATAACAGTCTTAACCAAATTTTATGGGATCAAATTACCCTGCAACTTGGGATTGATATTTGTTTAATACTGTTTAGTTTTAAACAAATATCAGGGTTTTTAAAAGTAAATTATCAGGAAATGAGTGAAGAAGCTCACCTATTAATTCGTCTTTTAAGTAAGAACAAACTTTCCGAACTGGGTAATCTGTATGTATTGCTCAAGTATTTTAATCAAGCGATGATACCTGAATTTTTAGATAAGATCTATAGACAGACCAACTGCAAGTTAACAACGGGGGATTGGTTATATGCCCCTTGTAGGAAAGTACCCTCTTTTTGGCATGTTACCCCAATTTCTGCCTGATGTCAGTGTGTTTTGACTGTGTCACTGGGATCCTACTAGTCAGGACCCCAGTGCTTATGGTTTTTGTTCTGCTTGTCAGTATGTTTCACTGTTTTTGAAAGTATGCTTGACTGTGTCACTGGAGCCCTGCTAACCAGGACCCCAGTGCTTATGCTCCCTCTGTTTCCAAATTGATCACTACATACTGGTAACACAGTATTTCACTCCAAATTGCCATACTGGTCACCCCCTATTAGTCCCTAGTATATGGTACCTAGGTACCCAGGGCATTGGCATTCCAGGGGATCCCTATGGGCTGCAGCATTACTTTTGCCCCCCCGATAGGGAGCCCATGCAAAGGCTTCTACAGGACAGCCATTGCATCCTGTGTGAAATGGTGGGAGCACCATTTTGCAGCCATTTACACTGCACCAGGTCACTTATAGGCCACCTATATGTCAGGCCTTCCAACCCTGAAGGCTGGGTGCAAAGTACCTGTGTGTAAGGGTACCCCTGCACTAGCAGTGATGCCTCCACATTGTCCAGGACCATTTTCCCAGACTTCGTGAGTGCAGGGATGCCATTATACGCGTGCACCATGCATAGCTCAATATCTATGTCCATCTTCACAATGGTAACTCCGAATATGGCCATGTAAGGTGTCCAACAACTGGGAATTATACCCCAATACTGATTCTAGTATTGGTTGTAAAATCCCATGCACTTTGGGGCTCCACAGGGGACCCCCAGTACTGCCATACCAGCCTTCTGAGGTTTTCCAGGCAGCCCAAGCTTCTCCCATCTCACAGACAGGTTTTTGCCCTTCTGTTGCTTGAGCAGCTCAAGCCCAGGAAGACAGAACAAAATATTTCCTTTGGAGAGGGTTGTTACACATTCTTCCTTTGGAAAACGTGTTACAGACATGGGAGGGGTAGCCTCCCAGAGCATCCGGAAATGTTTCGAAGGGCACAGATGGTGTCCTCCTTGCATTATCCAGTCTACACTGGTTCAGGGACCCTCAGTCCCTGCTCTGGTGTGAAACTGGACAAAGGAAAGGGGAATTACCACTCCCCTGTCTTTCACCACCCAGGGGTGGTGCCCAGAGCTCCTCCAGAGTGTCCCTGGGTTTTGCCATCTTGGATTCCAAGGTGGTAGGGCACTCTGGGAGCATCTGAGTGGCAAGTGCCTGATAGGTGCTTACCTGGTTAGATGACCAATCCCTTTGTCAGGGCTATTTACGGTATCTCCTCTGGGTGTTGCTACAGATTTCGATTGCAAGACTCCAGCAGGAATCCTCTGCATCCTTTACTTCATCTTCTATCAAGAGAACCACAGCTGAACCCTCCAGGAACTCTACAAACTGCAACAAAGAAGCAAAGACAGCTCCTGCCAGTAACTGCAACAGTTTCCAGGTCATGCATCCTCTGAGGACTGCCTGTCTTCAGCCTGCACCAGAAGAACCAAAGAAATCTCCTGTGGAGTGGCAGAGTCACTTCCCTGCTTCAGCAAGCACCTCTCTGCAGCGACGACCGGTGGCGTGGGTCCCCTCTCCAGATGATTAGCGTGGACCCAGCAACACAGGTGGTGGACTAAAGTGACTCCTAAAGTCCCAAGGACCAGATGTCCAACTTTGGTGGAGGTAAGAGCTTGCCTTCCCATGCAAGACAGTACCCCCGTACACCGCATGACTTGCAGGTGCCAAGGCTTGTGTGCAACCTTCCAAGACGTTTTTCATGCACAGCACAGCTGAGGCCCCCAGCACTCCATCTTGCGACACACAGCTTCCTGAGTGGTTCTCCGGCGGCGTGGGGTCCCTTTGTGACGTTCTGCATGGGCCTCCATTTGCACCTTCTTTGTCTTTGTTCTGTAGGACTTCTGTGCATGCTGCCTGGTCTTCTGAAGGCTCTCTGAGCTGGTGAGAGCTCCCTCTGTGTCCCCCTCATGGATAGAGGCCACCAGGACCCTCCTGGTCCCGGGCAGCGCCATTTTCCGCTAACCTTGAGCTTTGCGTGTGCCAAGGCTTGTTGGCGGAATCCAGAAACGCAAACCAGACTGCAATCATCCTTGCAGCGTGGGGCATCTTCTGCACCAACCAGAAACCTGCATCTCTCTTCTTGGGTGCATAACTGACTTTGTCTTCTCACCGGTGGTTCTTCTTTTGCACCTTCATCCAGGTTAGCAGGGGCTCCTGTTCTCCCTGGACTCTTCAGTGCTTCTTGGAGTTGGTCCCCTTTTTCCACAGGTCTCCAGGTCCAGGAATCCATTGTTGATGTCTTGCAGTCTCTTCTGGTTCTTGCATAATCTTCTATCATGACTTCTTGTGTGTTTCAGGAAACCTACTGTGATTGACTCCTGTTTTCCTGGGCTCTGGGGTAGGGTCTATTACTTACCTTTGGTGTTTTCTTTAGTATATGGTTTGCATTCCCCCTAGGCCCATTGCAACCTATTGTGATTTTCACTATTTGCACTGTTTTCTGACTGTGTACTGTTTTTGGATACTAGTGTATATATTGTGTATATTACTTGCTTCCTAAGGGAGTATAGTCTCTAAGGTATTTTTGGCATTTGTGTCACCAAAGTAAAGTACCTTTATTTTTGTAACACTGAGTATTTTCTTTCATGTGTGTGAGTACTGTGTGACTACAGTGGTATTGCAAAAGCTTTGCATGTCTCCTAGTTCAGCCTTGGCTGCTCAGCTACAGCTACCTCTAGACAGCCTAGCTGCTAGACATTGACTACATTTCACTAATAAGGGACAACTGGACCTGGTATAAGGTGTAAGTACCTTTGGTACCAACTACAAACCAGGCCAGCCTCCTACAACTGTGAGATGGGGCATAAATGCCTCAGGGCTGCTAATTTTAAAAGAATGTAATTTTTATCAAGGTGGCTTGCATATTATACTCCTCATAGATTTCACACAGTGCCTAAGTTCTACCTTGATCAATGGTATTGATGTCAAGCCAGATGTCGTGGGGATTGGTTACACATTTTTCTCATGCCCTGCACTCTCATCTCTGGAGCAAGGTTTTCTGTGAACTAAGTAAATGTTCTAATATATGATTCTTCCCAATCCATTCTAGCTAGATTTGGCTCATCACAGGGTATGAGCAGGCTTAATAAACATGATCAGTACTTTATTTTGATAGGAACTGCGGTAGTCCCTTGAGCTTTGTGACCTCTACACTCCGTTATTACCAGGCTTTTCTTCCTTTTAGGGAATTAAAGTCTCAGTCTACTTACCCCCACCTACAAAGACTGGCACACTCTGATGCACCTTTGTATGGAACCATTTAATGCCCCTTTTAATTTGTTTTTAGAACACTCTTTGCACTTCATCTCTGGTTATTTATTTCTCAATGAATTAATTCAAAGTAATAGGTGTATACTTTGCCGACTGTAGGGTGAACTATTCTTCAAGAGTGTAAGAGATCTGTAGCCCTTGGGTTGTAATAGTATGATTGTCTAATGTCTTTATTTATGATATAGCACCAGAACACTTTAATGTACCGGCTGGGTTACATTCTTTTTGAAAGCGAGGTTTATGATCTGGAGGTGCTATAAATACTGTTTGCTGTAATTCTTCCGTTGTCTCACTTACTGTGATCAGCACTACCCCTATTTGTTATTTTGTCTTTTTGTATCCTGCTCAATACAAATAAAAAAAATAGTAACATTTGATGTCACTAATGCAGATGGATCAGGTGGAGCTTTTACAGAAATCCAATACTCCAATGCTCAGAGTTTGTGTGTCTGTTACCTAGTTTCTAGGACCACTGGATTCAATGAAACTTTGCAGTAATGTGTATTTCTTGGAGATGACACACCCAATGAAAATAAGATTTACTTGGTTAAAGCTTGCAGTACAGGATAGTTACAGAACGAATGCATATTTATCGAATAAAATATGTAATTTCTCTTTACACAATTTCGAAGAAACATAGCCATCCTTGGAAGTCTAAGCACCCGAGCATTGTTCAGTCGATGTTCTTAGAAAACACGTCAGTCATGTAGGCGTGATTTCCCTCACCAGTTAAAACACGGAAAATAAAACCCTAAAGGAGATGAGGGCATTAGCTGTACTAAGAATAGGTATTTAGAGGGCCCAGTTTGCTACAGAGACACTCCCCTCTGGTACCTCTGTGGTAAAATGCTAAGCCTGCTGAGAATCATGCCAGCCACACTCCTTGGGCAGTAATTGGATCTCTCTTCTCCAGGATTTTCTCAGTTAAATAAAGCGGTGACTGGGAAGAAGTACTGCATGGTAAATGATTAGATTTCAAACAATTGGCATTTTTCATAACAAAATAAAGTTATTGAATACATTTAAATATTTGGTATTGAATTAAAGTAAACTTGGCATACCTTGTCATTTTTCTCAGTATTGGTATTTTGTCCTTCTGCCATGCCTCTATCTTGAATATCAAGGCGTTTGTGGTGAATCAGAGATTTTCTAAACAGCTCACCCGCCTCCATTTTCTAAAAAAATAGAAATGTTAAAAGATTGAGAGGACTGGGTAAAGTTTACAGATTCCAGTTGGATTTTATCTCAAAATGTGTGCACAATTTGATGTTTTCAGGCAATGTTGCATGTCATGGTCAATACATCAGAATTGTCGCTGACCTACTTCGCATTCATATCAATGGCTCGGAATGTAGGGCCGGGCCCAATGCTAAGGGGATAATGTACTCCTGCACACAATGCTCAACTCAAGTTATGCCTTATTGGTATCTAATGAAAAAAATGTCCATATGGGTAATATTTCCAACTTTTAGTTGTCAGAATCCCATCTGTCAAGCAAACACATGATAAAATAGTATTGGGATCTGAGAGTGGATATGAGATTAATTCATTCAATAATTAGTCTGAGGATAATGGTTCTCTGAAAAGCCATTTGCATGTAAATACATAAAAAAATTATAATAAAAGTATGCCAATGGCAGTAAGTTGTGAGCCAAAGTGGAGGTGGCACAGTGAAAAGTGATTGTTTGCCGTATGGAAATAAACCATTGATAAATAGATAACAATGCCTGAGAGGCTAGCTGTTCTATGGGAATGATGTTAAAAGGTGTTCCTTCTATCAAAAGTAATCAGTTTCTTAGTTAGCCGCTAGATTTGTTTGAATTCATTTTAACAGTGGAGGCTCCTCTGTTTTGGTGGCGGAGCGTCGCCCCCGCCAGCAGCAGCAGCTACACAGCCTTTACCAGAAAACAATCATAAACTTCTTTATGATTGTTTTCTGGTAAAGGGGGCGGGGCCACGGGGTGAAGAGTAGCAAGGGGGAGTGATCAGCACTCCCCCTCACTGCACATGTATGTTTAGTCGGCCATCTCGGGCCAGCCAAACACACATGAATGTAGGCTCTCTCAAACCGAGCAACACAGATGCCGGGCTTGAGAGAGCTTGCACAGGCTTCCAGTCTGCCTGGGTGCGCCCTGGCTGGGCACTCCCAACCCATCCTGACGCTGTCCTGAGCACTATCAGGATTGGCGCAGGGCAGGTTGGGAGCCTGTGCCTGCAGTATCTGGCGACAGACAGGAGCAGCACAGCAGCAGTGAAAGGTAAGTGCTTTATTTTTTTATTACAATAAATAATTATTTATTCCAAAGCCCCCTCCCGAGCCTCCCCGCCCCTTAAACGCCATGCGAGCCCCTACTGAATTTTAACCCAGACTATTCCCCAACTTAATAACCTTGTGTTAGAAATTGTGTTACTGGTTGGTTGGGGTATGAGCCCTGGTCAAGCAGCAGCCACAATCCTAGTCAGAGTAACGTCCAGAAATCCCTAAATTAATCTGGGCTCTCCCTGTGGAAGTTTGGCACAGAGTAGTCAGGCTTAATTTAGAGGCAGAATCAAAAGTATTTGTGCAACACTTCAAACACTAAAACAGTGAAAAACACCAAAAAAAGAGATTCAACGCCAAGGTAGAAAAACAGATCTGACTTTAATAAATAAAACAAGAATACTATGACAAAAATGCAGTAAATAGGAGATATTACATTTCAGAGTTTTTAAATAAAATAGCGGCAAAAAGTATTCTGTGGTACTCTGGACGTACTGGAGCAGGATAGTCACAAGCTCAGTCTAACTGCGATGGAATATGGGCCGGCTACAGGGACACAGTTAGGCCATCTGAACTGAAGTACCTTAAATCCTAGGTTACTGAGAGTTACGTTGGATCCCCGTCAAAGATGTGTTGCTCAGCATAGTCGATAGATCGGTTCCATGATGCAGCAAGGCTACAGTGCGAGATTGTGTTTTATCAATGTCGAGTATCCTGTCAATGGTCTTGCTATGCAAAGGCTGGTATCGATGATGTGGGGTGCAGCCAGGGCAATGAATCGATTCTAATGAGCTGTAATGCTGCAATACAGAGTTTTGGCATCATCGTTGAGAATGCCATCAACAGTAGATGCAAGGAGCTTTTGCTGGAAAATATCTTGCACAGCTGCAATTCTGAAGGATATGCATCAGTCCTTAAGTACGGTATAAAGCAGTGATGCTTGTCTTTGCAGCGAGTGTAGTATATGCAGTGGTATCGATATGTCGGTTCTGCTCTGGATTGCGCCGTGGAGTAGAGGGTGTGTTGGTTCCAATGAGTCCCAGGATGCTTGTTCCCAGTCCGAGGAGGACCTAGCTTTGCAGTTTGGGCTGGACTGTTCCCAAGGGGAGCAGGGTCAAAACTGATTTGCATATGGATGGATCCAAACTGGGGTGGGATGGTGGGCAAAAAAACAACTGATTAAACCCAGATATTTGTGAATATTTGCATTGTTCAGCATTCCACAGGTTCAGGACTGGGATGGCACCACTTGGGAGGGTAGACTCACAGATGCCAGAATCTATGTGCAGGAGTGTTGGAGTCCCTGAGACTTCATGATAAAGGGGGCCAGCGAACTAGCCCTTGGGGTCACTCTGGGTTCTTGAGAGATGCATGTGCAGTCCTTCTACTACAGGCAGGAGGGCAGCAGGGTAGCACAGCAATGCAGAAGTTCAGCAAAGCAGCAGTCCAGCAGAGGGGCTGTCCTTTATCAGCCCAGCAGTCCTTATTCCAGTTAGACTATCTACATGTCCAAAAAGTATACTTAAATGGTGATGTCTGAGGTCCAGGATTTATACTTAGGGATGCCTTTGAAGTGGGGGAGACTTCAAAGGCGTGCCTTTGAAGTGCACAGATCTCTTCCCTTACCTGTCCTGCAGGGTGTTATGCAGCCCTTTGAGTGGAGACAGGGGACAGCCTACTCATGTGTAAGTGTGACTGGGTCCAGCTCCTCCCTCCATTCCTCTCTGTGATGGCCCATTGAAACATACCTAAATGTCTGTTGTGTTTGGCTGTCTGCCAACTGTGAGAAGCTGACCTAGTTTGTAGTGGGTACGAGAGGTACTTACACCTTATACCAGGTCCAGTGAAGCACCTTAGTGAAATGTAGGCAGTGTCTAGCAGCTTAGGCTGTCTAGAGGTAGCTGTAGCAGAGCAACCAAGGCTGAACTAGGAGACATACAAAGCTCTTGCAATACCACTCACACAGTACTTATACACAAGAAAGACAAATACTCAGTGTTACCAAAAATATTAAATTTAGTGACACAAGGCCAAAAATGGCTTCGAGGCAATACTCCTACTGGAGGTAAGTACTATACACAATACATACACTAGTAACCAAAATCAGGTAAGCACACAGTAAGAAAATAGTACAAACTGTGAAAAACACAATTGGTTGCAATAGGCCTAGGGGCAACACAAACCATATACTAAAATAGTGGAATGCGAATGTCAAATTCCCCTCAGGCAAGTGTAGTGTGTAGAGGGGCGCTGGGAGTGTAAGAAAACACCAAAGTTAAGTAAAATACTCCAACCCAGAGCCCAGGAAAACAGGAGTAAAGTACAGCAAGTTTCCTCATAACACACTAGAAGTTGTGGTAAAGGATTTTGCAAAGACCAAGCAAGACTATAAGAACCCAACAATGGATTCCTTCACCTGAAGAACTGTGGAGAGAGGAGACCAAGTCCAGAAGTCGATGAAGAGTCCAGGAAGAACAGGAGCCCCTACAACCCCGGATGAAGGTGCAAAAGTGGATTCTCTGGTTAAAGAAAAGTACAGAAATGCACCAAAGAAGACAGCTGCGGGTTCCTGCTTGGTGCAAGAGATGTCCCGTGTCGAATCATCGGATGCAGGCTGCTTTCTTTGTTGGATTCTGCCTTCATTCATACCAGAACGTGTTCTGCATCAAAGAGGCGCTGTCTGGGCCCAGGAGGGACCTGGGGGTCTCATCTTGGACTGAGGAGACAGAGGGGCCTCTCAGCAATTCAGAGAGCCCTCAGAAGCGAAGACAGCACCCACGAGAATCCCAGAACATGGGGACAAAGGAGTTGCAAAGTGGGGTCGTTGCAGCACTACACAAAGGGATCCCATGCCGGAGAACAACTCAGGGAGCTAAGCAGCGCAGGATAGAGTGCTGGGCACCTGTGCTACGCTGTGCATGAAGGACTTTTGGAAGAAGTAAACAGAAGCCAAAGGAGCTGCAGAGGACGCGATGCACAGGAGTACTGTCTGGCACAGGGAAGCAAGCCCTTACCTCAACCAAATTTGGACAGCTGGACCTTTGGACAGTCAGGATCACTTCGGTCCACCACCTATGTTCAAGGGATCACCCTCATCGACAGGAGAGGAGTCCCAGAGTACCAGTCGTCGTTGCAGAGAGGTGCCTGCTGAATCAGGGAAGTGCCTCTGTCACTCCACGTGAGATTCCTTTGGGTCTTCTGGTGCAGAATGAAGACAGGAGGTCCTCAGAGCGTGCACAACCTGGAAACTGTTGCAGTTGCAGGTCACTGTAGCCTTCCTGGATACTTTGCTGCAGTTACAGCAGTTCCTGGAGCAGTCTGCAGTTGATCCGACGGTCAAAAGCTGAAGTAGAGGATCCAGAGAAGTTCTGGTGGAGTCTTGAAAAAATAATCTGAGGAAACCCCCAGAGGAGAGACCCTAAATAGCCCTGAAAGGGGGATTGGCTACCTAACCAGGTATCCTCCTATCAGGAGTGGTCTCTGATGTCACTTGCTGGCATTGGCCACTGAGATGCTCCCAGAGGGTCCCCACACCTTGGAATCCAAGATGGCTAATGCCAGAGACACTCTGGAGGAGCTGGAGGACCTGGGGTGGTGACGGACAGGGGAGTGGTCACTCCCCTTTCCTTTGTCCAGTCTAGCACCAGAGCAGGGACTGGGGGTCCCTGAACCTGTGTAGACTGGATTATGCAAGGAGGGCACTGTTTGTGCCCTTCAAAGCATTTCCAAAGGCTCTGGGAGGATACCCCTCTCATGCCTGTAAATCCTATTTCCAATGGGAGAGGGTGTAACACCCCTCTCCTAAAGAAAATGCATTGTTCTGCCTTCCTGGGATTGAGTTGCTCACTCTCCACAAGGGCAGAAAACTGTCTTTGAGGTGGCAGAAGCTGGGGCTGCAATGGAAACCTCAGAGAGCTGGTTTGGCAGTACTGGGGTCCATGGTGGAGCCCTCAGGATGCATGAAATTGCCCCCCCAATACCAGATTTGGATTGAGGGTTCAATATCACAGTCTTAGACACCTCACATGGCCATATTCGGAGTTACCATTGTGAATCTACATATATGTATTGAGATACATGTAGTGCATGCTTATAATGGTTTCCCCGCACTCACGAAGTCCGGGAAATTGATCCTGGACAATGTGGGGGCACATTTTCAAGTGCAAGGGCGCCCTCACACACAGTAACTTTGCACCTATCCTTCAGGAACTGAAGGTTAGATATATAGGTGACTTATAAGTTACCTAGTGCAGGGGAAATGGCTGTGAAATAGTGTGTGCACTAAGATATATTAGTGCATCGTCCACATAAAGGGAGATGATTTGATGTTTCCCTCCGTCTAGGATGCCCCAGTGTGGAGCTGCGTTACACAGCCTTACTGCAAGTGCCTCTACCTATTGCTAACTCCTCAGATATGATCCCGCCAGTCTTAACTCTTGCTTTTGGGTCTGCATATGGAGTTGATATCCAGCACATGAATGTGTTGCTGAATCCCATGTGTTTCAGTGCCTCCATCAGGAATGGCCAACCTAAAGTGTTGAATGCCTTTTCTACATCCAGAGAGACCGCTACATGTGTATGGTCTGATTCTGGGGTCTCAGCTATAATCCTTGAAAGGCCTCTAATGTTAATGAAGGTGCTGCGGCCAGGTATGAAACCAGATATCTGGGTGAACCAGGATTGGCATCAGTGGGAGGAGGCGATTCCCCAGCACCTTCCCTAGCAATTTGCAGTCTGAGTTCAGCAATGACAGGGGGCGGTAGGACCGAACGTCCAGGGGATGACAGCCTTTTTTGTGAAGGACCACTATTATTGCTTGGCGCTGTGACTCTGAGAGGTCGACCCAGTTCATACGCCTCCATTAGCATTTCCAGGTAAGGTGTGAGCGTCTGCGCCGAGAAAGTTTGATAGTACTCAGCTGGTAATCCGTCCCCCCCAGGGGCTTTATTATGGGCTAATTGTCGCTAGCCTTGCTAGATCTCTTCCATTTCTACTGTATATGTTTCTCTAATTCAAGTAACTGTGACTCCGTCAGGCGAGTTAGCTGAGATGCCTGGAAGAATTCTCTTATCTGCTCCAAGGGCGGAGGGGGTCCAGCCTTGTACAAAGTGCCATAGTATTGTCTAAAAGCCTCATTTATATCTAACTGTGTGTTAACTATGGCTCCTGTGTCTAGGCGGATGGCGCTTATGGGGGTTTGTTGTTGTTCGCCTTTCACTAGCCAGGCCAAAAGCCTGCTAGAGCGGTCCCCCTTGGCATGCAACCGAGCTGCGTGATGTTGATAGTCAAATTTTCTTAAACGCGCAGCAGCCTCGGCCTATTGTTTTTTTAGTTCAGCCGCATCTCCCTGGTCTCCCTCGCCCGACGCCGCCCTCCAGTCCGCCCCACGCAGCTTCTCCTCAATATCATGTAGGTCTAGAGTTAATGTGCGACTAACCCCCCCCCGGCCTCCGCCATGCTCATGCCCCTTACCACCATCTTGTGTTAGTTCTACTCAACTGCCCGCAATGATGCTGACTGGGTATTTATTTTAAAGTATGAGTCTATGCTGTCCACCAACTGCACACGAAAGGGGGGATCATGCAATAGGATAAGTTGCAAGCGCCAGGTGGGAATGCGTGTGATCAACTTGCCCCATCTTACAGCGGTAACCAGGGGGCAATGATCCATTAAAGTATTAGCCAGATACGATGCGCTATACAGAAGAGGAAGCTCGCCTGAGCACAGCAATAAGTCTATCCGAGTGTGAAGGTGGTGTACCGGGGAGTAAAAGGAGTATTCTCTTTCCATGGCATGTAAGCCCCTCCAAACGTCATGAGGTCTTCTCTCTAGCATCCAGGTCCATAGCGCCTAAGAGTGTCTCCTGCTATGAGTGCCTTCGAGTGGGGCGGGATGCATCCATGTTTACGTCTGGCACACTATTGAAATCCCCTCCCCAAATACTGGGCATTGACGGGTCCTGTGACAGTAGCGCAGAAGTGGACAGCAGGAAATCTCCCTGCTTAGTGCTTACCCATTATAGCCAGCTGTTTACCATCTAGTTCCCCTGTTAAGTGGACATATCTGCAGTCCGCATTTATTTGTGTGTGCTTAACCGTGTAGGGAACTCCGGGGGCGATCCATACCGTCACCCCCCTCGCATATGCAGATGTTTTAGTGCCATATATCGATCCCGACCACCTCCTGCCTATATTGCCCAGTTCGTGAGCCGTGAGGTGGGTCTCTTGAAGTATAGCTATATGTATTTTATGGCGTTTAAGGTAAGCGTCTACTCTGCGGCTTTTAGGGATATTAGCCATACCCCTCACATTCCAAGTTAAAATATTATATGTTGCCATGGTTTTCTGATTGTAGTGTGTTGCAGCGCCCTCCACCCAGGCAGGAGTCTGCTGCACTTCGGGAACCATCCAACCACCCCCCCACCCCACGAGCGTGAAAGAAATGGCATATGAAGAAGAAATAGAGATGTAGTAAAACTTACAGTAATTAAAGCAACATTAAATTGTGCGGCACAACCAGTGCCAACAGAGGCACTAGTCCAATCGAGTTCCATTCGGTAACACATATGGGTGCGGAGGCGCAGCTGGAATAGGGTACGGGTCAGCTCTTGCCCTCGGCCCATACGGATGATCTTGCTTCCCTTGCGGTCTCGGACGTTCCACCTTCCAGGCGTCTTCCTCCCAGTAAAGTAAGAGCTGATGCGGTAGCCAGTTCCGATTTCATCCTGGCCAGGGGGGAATATGCATGCTTGGGTCGCGAGCCCTGGGTGGCCCGGACAGGAGGGACTCCGAGCAGGTCATGAGTGTCTTAAGATGTACCTTTATGTTACGAAGAGCTCAGATCTTCAATTCGCCCCAGCTTACGTGCATTGTCTCAGATATCATCGGCTGTGTGTGGTGTAAGATCAGGACCAAATATAAGAGGCAATGAAGGGAGACTAGGTTGGCTCTGTGGTGAGCCCGAATCTGTGTTTCTGGTTTTGCTTCTGAGCAGTGTTTGCACGGTCGCAAACATGTTGGCCTCCTTTAAGGCTCGTGCCTGTTCGTCCGCCGCCTGTGAGTTGGTCGGGTGTGCCTTGACCCAAGTGCCCTTTTTTTTCTTCCTCCGATGGCGCTGGGTGAGCCAGTCCCCATGTCCATCACTCTCCCCTACTGGGTCCACCAAGCCTTTAGCATGTAGCCACGTCCATGTATCCTCCGATGTCGGGAAAATGAGGGTTCAGTCGCCATCCACCACTCGCAATCGGGCTGGATACATGAGGGAGTAAGTAATGTGTTTATCTCGTAGCACTTGCTTCCCTTTGGCGAAAGTGGTGCGTCTGCGCTGGACTTCCACTGTATAATCTGGATAAGCCGTGACCACTGTGTTCTCCATACGGACAGGGCCCAGCGTCCGAAAGCCTTGTAGGACCTAATCCATATAACGATAGTTTAGGAATCTTGCAATCAGCTGTCGGGGAGGAGCACTGGGGGAGGTGACCCACCTGGGATCCAGTGGGCTCGCTCCACCACTAGCAGAGGCGATACATTCTGTAGCAACACAGTGTCTTTCAGCCAGCTCTCCAAGAAGAGTTCCGCGTTGGGGAGCTCCGTACGTTCCAGAATACCTAAGAATCTGACATTGTTTCGGCGTGAGCTGCCCTCTGCGGCCTCAGCCCGTCGTTCCATTATTATGGAGCATCACGGCGCTCTCCGCACCCAGCAAAGATTCCAGCCGGCCCCGCCGCCCTCCCCCTCCTCCCCCCCGGGACGGGCTCAAGGCCCCACGTCCCCCACAGCCACTCCCGGCAGACAACTATCACGGGGTGCCCGCGGCGTGACTCACCCGCAAGGCCACGCCCCCGCCCCTCCGCTAGGTCGGGAGGCCCAGCCTGGAGCCTCAACAAGCGCTCTGTCACGCCGATGCGCGACAGCTGCCTCCGCCGCTGTTAGGCCCCTCCCGGCTCGAGTTGCACACTGGCAGCAATCTGTTGTCTCCTTCTTCTCCTCTGCTCCTTTTTTTTTCTTTATCTTCTTCTGCGCCAGTGCGCCCGGGTGTCATAGCGGTGGGATACTGCGGCCATGGATAGAAGGCCACACTGCCCACTCTCCGCTCACGGCCCCAGCCAGGGCCCAGTCACCTCCGCCGAGGCTGTTCGCCCGTCTGGGGTGATATTCTGGCAGCCTAAAAGGACGCCGAAAAGCTCCGCGAGGCTGACGCCCGGAGACCTCGGGAACAGAGAATTTCTCAAATTATTGGTGGGCCGCGAGCGGAGCTCTAACTAAGCGTCCTCTCTGCTGCCATCTTGGCCACGCCCCCCAGAGACACCAGACTTGAAGCGTTTATGTCTTCTAAATTGGAAATAATAGATATAAAATGTAATAAGGTAATTCCAATGTTATCATGGGGAAGAGATAGGCCTCGTAGTAGTGAAAAATGCATGCGAGAGTTTTGGACTACTATGACACATAAAACGTAAAGGTACATGCTCTTCCTTTTAAATACATTACACCATGCCTTCTGGGCTGTCCTGGGCCTACACTAGGGGTGACATGTAGGTATAAAAAGGAAGGTTTGCGCCTCGCAAGAGGTTTATTTTGAAAGGTTGACATGACAATGTAAAACTGCACACACAGGCTCTGAAATGGAAGGCCTGAGACAAGGTTAGTGGTCTACTTGAGTGGGTGGCACAATCAGTGCTGCAGGTCCACTAGTAGCATTTAGTATACATATGCCCTGGGCATATGTAGTGCACTTTGCTAGAGAACTATAAATAAATTGAGTATGCCATTTTGGTATAAGCAAATGTTACCACGTTTGAAGGAGAGAACACATGCACTATAGCAGTGAGTAGCAATGGTAATATGCAGATTCAAAATACCAACAAAAACATGGTCAGAAAAAAGTGGAGGAAAATGGCATACAATTTGGGGGTGGCCCTGCAGAAAGGGCTATTTCCAACACCTTGCATATGAAAGGTAGATTTTCTTATGTATATAGGGTGTATAATATAAAATCCATGGAGACAATCAAATGTCTTAATCTGTCAACTAGGGCTGTCACAACTCTCAACAAAGGTGTTACAGGTGAAAATGAGAGATAACTGAATTTGACATTTGTAAGCAGTTCTGTGCTGATGAATAGAAGGCTTTGAATAAAACCATAGAAAAGATTTTGAGGGACATCTGTTGTGTAGGAAAAGTACCCCGAATCAGTGTGGATGTGCAAACCTCCCTAACTGCCCCAGCTGCATGGATATCGTAAATCCAGATAAAGATGTTAAGTTATTGGCTCATAAGTATCATGCAGGTGTGCTATAATCTAGGCCTTTTGCCATGCTGATCTTGTCTGTTTAGACCGGGAGGGATGCACCAAGCGAGCCCTCAGAAGACCAGACAGCACCCATGGGAGCCCCAGAACACGGGGACAAAGGAGTTGAAAAGTGCGGTTGTCACAGCACTACACAAAGGGATCCCACGCCACCAGAGAACAACTTAGGGAGCTGAGCGTCGCAGGATAGAGTGCTGGGAACTTGTGCTATGCTGTGCATGAAGGCCTTTTGGAAGAAGTGCACAGAAGCCCAAGCTGCAGAGGACGTGATGTACAGGGGTACTGTCTGGCACGGGGAGGCAAGCCCTTACCTCAACCAAATTTGGACTGCATAACCTAGAAACTGCTGCAGTTGCTGGTTGGAGCTGAAGTTGCAGGTCACAGTCCTGGATACTTTGCTGCAGTTACAGCAGCTCCTGGAGCAGTCTGCCGTTGATCCGATGGTCAGAAGCTGAAGCAGAGGATGCAGAGAAGTCCTGAAAAAAGAATCTGAGGAAACCCCCAGAGGAGAGACCCTAAATAGCCCTGAGAGGGGGATTGGCTACCTTTCCAGGTATCCACCTATCAGGAGGGTTCTCTGACGTCACCTGCTGGAACTGGCCACCCCTCTCCTAAAGGAAATGCATTGTCCTGCCTTCCTGGGATTGAGCTGCTCAATCTCTAGGAGGGCAGAAACCAGTCTGTGAGGTGGCAGCAGCTAGGGGTTCAGTGGAAACCTCAGAGAGCTGGTTTGGCAGTACTGGGGTCAATGGTGGAGCCCCGAGGACGCATGAAATTGGCCCCCCAATACCAGATTTGGATTGGGGGTTCAATTTCACAATCTTAGACACCTCACATGGCCATACTCGGAGTTACCATTGTGAAGCTACATTTATGTATTGAGATATATGTAGTGCACGCTTATAATGGTTCCCCCGCACTCACGAGTTTGGGGAAATTGGTCCTGGACAATGTGGAGGCACCTTTGCTAGTGCAAGGGTGCCCTTACACATAGTAACTTTGCACCTAGCCTTGAGGAACTGAAGGTTAGACATATAGATGACTTATAAGCTACCTACTGCAGTACAAATGGCTGTGAAATAGTGGGTGCACTATTTCACTCAGGCTGCAGTGGCAGTCCTGAAGAAAGGTTTGTATGAGCTCCTTATGGGTGGCAAAAGAAATGCTGCAGCCCATAAGGATCTCCTGGAACCCCAATGCCCTGGGTACCTAGGTATCATATACTAGGGACTTATAAAGGGGGTCCAGTGTGCCAATCTGGATTGGAATATGGAGTCACTAGACAATAGTGACACATTTGTTACACAGAGAGAGCATGAGCATTGGAGTTCTGGTTAGCAGAACTCCAGTGACACAGTAAAGCATCCTGACAACGCAGCAACACATTCTGACATAACTGGGGTCCTGGCTAGCAGGATCGCAGTGAGACAGTAAAAACACACTGACAAATAGGCAGAAATTGGGGTAACATGCCAAGAAAGATGGTACTTTCCTACACCATCCATCCCAGACCAGTTTCTAAAAGTGTCATTTTCAGAATTGCAATTTATAATCCAACTTCACCATACGTTTGGAATTTAAATTGTGATTCCAGAGACACCAGACTTGAAGTGTTTATGTCTTCTAAATTGATTGGAAATAACAGATATAAAACGTAAAAAGATGATTCCAAAGGTATCCTGTGGAAGAGATAGGCCTTGCAGTAGTGAAAAACACATGTGAGAGTTTCGGACTACCAAGACATGTAAAACGTAAAGGTACATGTTCTCCCTTTTAAATACATTACACCATGCCCTCTGGGCTGTCCAGGGCCTACACTAGGGGTGACATATATGTATAAAAAGGAAGGTTTGAGCCTTGCAAGAGGTTTATTTTGCAAGGTTGACATGACAATGTAAAACTGCACACACAGGCTCTGAAATGGAAGGTCTGAAACAAGGTTAGTTGTCTACTTAAGTGGGTAATCAGTGCTGCAGGTCAACTAGTAGCATATAGAATACAAGCCCTGGGCATATGTAGTGCACCTTTCTAGGAAACTATAAGTAAATTAAGTATGCCATTTTTGCATAAGCCAATGTTACCATGTTTAAAGGAGAGAACGCATGCACTTTAGCAGTGAGAAGCAATGGTAAAATGCACAGATTCAAAATACCAACAACAACAAGGTCAGAAAAAGTGGAGGAAAAAGGCATAACATTTGGGGGTGGCCCTGCAGAAAGGGTTATTTCCAACTCCTTGCATATGAAAAGTAGATTTTCTTGTGTATATGGGCTGTATAATATAAAATCCACGGAGACAATCAAATGTCTTAATATGACAACTAGGGCTGTCACAACTTTCAACAAAGGTTTTACAGGTGAAAATGAGAGAGAACTGAATTTGACATATGTAAGCAGGTGCTGATGAATAGAAGGCTTTGAATAAAATGTTTTGAGGGACATCTGTTGTGTAGGAAAAGTACCCTGAATGAGTGTGGATGTGCAAACCTGCCCTAACTGCCCCAGCTGCCTGGATATCTTAAACCCTGATAAAGATGTTAAGTTATTGGCTAATAAGTATCATGCATGTGTGCTATAATCTAGGCCTTTTGCAATGCTGATCTTGTCTGTTTAGACCGGGAGGGATGCACTAAGTGCTCTTCTTGTGACGGACTAACGCCCTTACCTGGTTGTTAAGTAACATGAGCACAGTGGTGGCAACATACTCCATTTGAGTTCAATATTAATCAGTAGTGTGAACAGGTCCTTTAATCTGTGTCGCTTGACAGGGGCCTACTGGTATAAAGGAAACAGCCTTGAACACTCAGCCCGTTGCCATAGTGGTGGCCGGACTGCTGCCAATGTGGCGGTCAGACATCCACAATTACGACCGTGGCGGTTGCGCCACGGTCAGACCGCTAGCACCTCCACGTCTCCTCCACTGAAGGGGCTGCCGTTGCAAGCAGCACTGCCCTGGGGATTACGAGTCCCATTTCTGCCAGCTTTTACATGGTGGTAGCACTGCCACGTAAAGGCTGGTGGAGGCGGGGTGCAAGGGACCCCATGAGGCCCCCTGCAGTGCCCATGCATTTGGTATGGGCAGTGCAGGGTCCCCCATGGTCAGCCCCGTCGCACTTTTCACTGGCTACATTGCACACAGTGAAAAATGCGTCGGGTGCTGGTGCACCCTTCACACCGCAACATTGCTGCTGGCTCAATTATGAGTTGCCATCAATGTTGTGGGCTGTTTCGCATTGGGCCAGTAGGCAGAAACTCTGTTTCTGCCTGCTAACCCAGTGGGAAACTCATAATAGGGGCTGTGAGAGTAAGAGTGATAAGAATAATTTCAGGGTTTAGGGGTGGGTAGTGGTATGGTACCAGGGATAATGTTAGGGTTTAGGTGTGGGTAGAGGTAAAGGGTTGTAAGGGTAATTAAAAAAATAATAAAAAATCTGTCTATCTATCTATCTATCTATCTATCTATCTATCTATCTATCTATCTATCTATCTATCTATCTATCTATCTATCTGTCTATCTAACTATCTATCTATCTATCTTCACTTAAAAATACAAAGGTACGTTATAGTTAAGAAATAGAATTTTAAAAACCCTTAGAAATTCACTAAAAAAGCAAAGCGTACAGGGATGTTATAGTTAGATTCAGATTTAACAAGCACACAACCATATAAATTCTGCAATTATAGTTAGAGCTATTTCAAGCAACTATAACTTGTGCCCGAAGGTAACTTTAACTCAGGCCCTCTCCATGCATTGCTAATTTTTACCTAAAATAACTGTAACTATAACACCTGAATTTATATGGTTTTGTGCATGTTAGGTCCGCAAACAAAATATAACGTCCCTGAAAACTTTAAAAAAAAAGCATTTTTGCCTAGTTTGTGAATGGAACATTTTGGGTGATCAGTTAACTGTGCAAGGTGAGGGCACGAGTTATAGTTTCCTTATGGCACGAGCTCTAGTTACTTAAAATAACTGTATAATTACTTAAAATAACTGTAACTATAAAACTTGAATTTATATGATTCTCTGTGTGTTAAATCTGAATCTAAATATAATTTACCTTTAATCTCTGTTTTTTTAGATAAAAAGAAATATATATATAAATCTATATCTATATATCTATCTATATATATATATATATCCATCTATATATATATATATATATATATAGATAGATAGATAGATAGATAGATAGATAGATAGATAGATAGATAGATAGATAGATAGATAGATAGATATTTATATATATATAGATATATAAAACTCACTGGGTGTCACCACTGGGTAGCTTGGTAGTTATTGTTAGTTCAGCGATTCCTTAGGAAAGGACTTGTTTGTATTGCTTATCTTATAACTCTGGCACCCTTTGAAGAATCTTTGAGTGAGGAAACTTTCATAACAGTACTCTTTTTTACCTGGTTTGTGAATGGAAAGTTTTGGGTGATCCGTCAAGCCGGTTGACAAGTATAAAGGCGGTTGTGAATCACAATTTCCCCATGCTTTTTACATAGGTGTTTGTTAGAAGTGCTTTTGCTAAAACAGGATTATACCAAATATGGCAGGAGCCTTGATCCTGATTCCCAGATCGTGCCTTTTGTGATTTGTTTAATAGTTTTGGGGAAGTTAAGATTTAAATACATTGCTATACCTGGACAGTTGGGTCCGAGGGACTCTTGTGAGAGTCTTGCAGGAGTGACCTGATTGTTCCATGGAGCTTTTTTCCCTTGGGCCATCTTGCGTCTGACTGCCGCAGAAGCAAGTGCTCTGATTGGCAGCCAGCAACATCAGAAAAATGGTGCTAAAAGTTATTACTTTTTGGGGACTTAGTACCATGTCCTGAAGTTAAAAAAACATAATATAAGCAAAAATTGCCATGAGCCAGTGGTACTCCTGCATTCTTTAATTATAGGCCCTAGGGAGCCTTTCCCCGAGCCATTAGGCCCCGGGGAGTCTAGCCTTGGGACAGAAAACATGGGAAAAGGAGAGAGGGGAATCACAGCCCCCCTCTCTCTAAGCTATTGAAGGTCCTGGGGAGCCCACTAAGGGGTGAAAATTTACATTGAAGGCCTCAGTGACCCCATCCCCTGGGGCCAATATTCTTTTTAAAAAAAGGAAGTGGGCTACATGGCTCCCACCATGAGCCATTAAGGCCACAGGGAGCTTACCCTGGGGCAAAGCAGTATTGAAAAGGAGAGGGGGTCCACATCCCCAAGGGCAGCAAAATTTTATAAAAGGGAGGTGGGCCACACAGCTCCACTCCCTGAATCATTATTGGCCTCTGGGACTCCAGGACCAGCTCTCATGCTATGTCTCATGAGCCAACCTCGGGACATACTGCCCCTACCAGTGTGAGAGGGAAAGCAGAGGTTTTTTGTGTTTGTTCCCGCTTGAAGGGAACATTTATACATTTTTCACTAAGCACCAAGTCTGCTCCCAGCAGGCCGAGGCTTTGAAAATGATCCTGTGAGCTGAGAGTAAATGTTAAATCTGTTTCCCTGCTCACACTGATGTGGACAGTGAAACAGATGAAAATATTGCTCCTGTCCCATTGGGGAAGCATAAATAGCTGCTTCCTGCGGGTGGGAGCAACGCCAGGTCCCGCTGCATGCAGGGAGTCGGCTGGGGCTGCAGGGACCCTGGGGCTAACCCCAGTGCCCCAAACAAGTGCAGGTTGGGAACCCTGGGTGAGCACCAGGGCAAGCACCTTTAATAATATAGGCCTCAGGGGTTAGGATCCCCTGGAGTCCATAACAGTTCAGGGAGGGATGCCGTGCAGCCTCCCTACAATTTATTTAAAGGAGTGGCCCTGGGGATGGGGTCCAGAGGGCCTACCAAGGTTCGGGAAGGGGGGTACACACCACCCCCCCCTTTTACTTCAAATAGTGGTCCTAGGGGTGAGGTCCCCAGGGCCTAAGACAGCTCTGGTAGGGCCCAATAAGGCTCAGGGAGGGGGCCATGTGCCCCACCTTTAATAAAACAAAGACCTTGGGAAATGGGTCTCTAGGGCCTATTGAGGTTCAGGGAGGGGGGCCACACGCCTCCCCTTCAACAAAACAGGCCCTGGGGATGGGGTCCCAGGACCTAATAAGGCTTCGGTGGGGGGCCATGTGCCCTCCCTTCAATTTAAAAAAAAAAACCTTTCATGGCCATCTAGTCATGTGAGACCAGGGCAAAGTCAAAAGATATGGCCAACCACAGTAGAGTAAGATACATATGTAGGGGTGTATTGGGTCTGGTTTCAGCTTACTTTATGACTTGGAACAATTTTTTAAGAAAAGTGTCAGAGAAGGCAAAATTTAGCAGTGTAAGGAAGAAGGCTGTGTCGGAGGAAAAAGGGTGTTGGCATTGATTCGCTGGATGATGTTGCGGTGAAGATTCTTACATTCAAACCTTTTCACTTTTTTGGAAGTTGAAAATCTCCAACAGGATGAAGCTGCAGGCTGTAGCCAACAAGGGCTCCACATGACAGGTACCCTGCTTTCAAGGAGATGCTGAACAGAATTTGTTGTTGCAGAAAATAACCTATTCAGAGCTACAGCAAAGTCAGTTCGACCAACAATATACCTTGGGTGGATAGGTGGTTTCCAGTCTCCTGTTTGTTCTCAGACCACTTTTGATGTAATATTTTCCAAGTTTTGTTTTTGGCTGTTTTAGCACATCTGGTACTACTGCCATGGTCAAGGACTGGCAGGGCACCACTTAAAGTGCATGAGTCACTTCAGGCAGGATCTAGGTGTGGGTTAAAGGTTGTTGGAGGTTTTTGTGCCCTGTCAATCAGAACAGGAGGCCAGCCAACTAGCCCTTGGTGTCAGTCTGCTATTCCTGGGATCAAGCAGTAAGGCAGCAGGGCAGTCCTCTAAGGGTGCAGGCAGGCTTCAAGCAGCAGGGCAGTCTTCCAGTAGCAGAAGTGTTGTCCTCTAATATACAAAGCAGGCCTCAAGCTGCAGTGCAGTCCTCTGAAGTAAAAGGCAATCCTTCTGGGGGTCCTCCGTAGATCCAGGAGTAAACTTGAGCATTTGTATGGGGGTCCAATCTTTATACCTTTTGCCTGCCTTAAAAGTGGAAGAAACATCTAGATATTTCTACATCTGGTCCTGGAAACTTACCCCCTTCGCCCACCTAGGTTCCAAGAGGTCTAGGGTGATCAAATGCTGGTGTGAGATTCTTTGTGAGTGTGCAGGAGGCAGCTCCTTTGAACTATAAGTGGGACAGGGAACAGCTCCGCCCACCCATCCTGCCAGGACGGCTCATCCTGCCAGTAACTATCTCCCATTTGTCTCTGGACCTTGCAGGATTTCCATGATAAAAATCTATAAAGGATTTTGTTATTGGTTCTCACATCAGCTGCAGAGACTTTAATAGAATTCATCAAAAAGACGGTCAGCCGCATTAAAAGAACAACTTATATACTTACGTTTTTAGCAATTATGTGCTTGCATGCCTGTTTAAGTGAAAAATATTCGTCATAGTGAAAGACTGTGCAGCTCTAGAAGCTCCAAGTTTTATAGTGAATCCCAAATAATATGATTTTCATAAAACATAATAGAAATTCTTTGACCACGTCTTTTTTAGATTCAGGGATGCCACCTAAACATGAAATAATCACTGCACTAAAAAACCCTTAAATGCCTGCAAACATGGGAGGCACAGGGTAATTTCCCGTGATGATAATGTATGGTTCTTGATTCCAAAAGTGTGTTCATACAAAAAACCTGGTCATTTATATGGACACCTGAATTCATGGCTACACTGCTTCATTAAGTTAGAATAAAGGTGATTAAGAATCAGCAGACCACATTTCATACTTTGGCACTCAACCCTCTTAAGACACCACCATTGTGGGCCTTGCAGCCTTCCCTCTGTAGTACAAACTTGGGAGGGAGATGAAATGACTATGGAGAGGATGGAAGAAGATTCCATAGCTTATACCGCTGAACTAGAAAGAGAAACGGAGGAGTTAATAGACTGATGGTGAGATAACTTGTGAAATAGGAAGAAGGCCTTTGTGACAAGATTAACAGAATAAAGAAAAATGAAGAGAAAGATGTGAATTCCAAACCTGATGTTGCCATCATTTTTTGAGTAGGTTATGATGCTACATAAATGAATGAATGACTTATGTTTGTTAGGCAGCTTTTACTAGCAAAACTAAGATATCTGAAATACCTGGAACAGAAGATTTTGCCTATTTAACAGAAAGTAATCTGTTCTCGATGTATTAGCAACAAATGAGAGCATTACCTATGTGTTATTTACTAGGTGAGAACCTCAAGTTTGACCTGACGAATATGACCAGCACATTGAGGGTTTTACTTTTGCCTACCAGATTAAGGTGTGGTGGTGCCTAAAGGCAAAATGTGTCCATCCTAAATTAACAGTGACTCCTTGAGTAGTGGCATGGGATTTACTCATAACACCAGGGTGATGATTCCAGACTAGAGGCACCTGAGTTAGATTTGAATACAATAATTTGATGTCTGCACCTTACTGTATCTGTTAGAAGAAGGGAGAAAAGACACTTGCTTGCCCAGAATTAATGTGCATTACAACTGATTCTCTCATTCAAAGGTTGCATATCCTTAAACAAAGTGAATGGCCTGACCTTTTGTGTGCAGGTAATATAAGCCTATTTGTCAGTCGACACCCTTACATTTCATGGCCACTCAGTGACCTGAAGCCAACTTCACTTCTGACCCAGTCAAAAGCTAACAGTCACAAACTTCTAGAAGGGTCGCTCCCCTAATTATGGATCGATCTCCACCGAAACCCTTTGTGCATTCCAAAAGTACGTTAATGATGAAACACTGAAGGTAAACCTGGCTAAGTAAAGGCTTGCGTATAGAAAGCATCAGTGAGACTTGAAAAAAAGAGGCAATTGCCAAATTATCAGCCAAACCTTTGTATGATCTTAAGTTCAATAAGCATAATACATTTCTTGGAAAATTGTGAGTAACCTAAATGACATCACAAACAAGAGTCTCAGTTTATATTCATGAAGAAATGTGTTTCCAGTATCTCCCAAACCACTTTGATTACTGAGGATTCAAGCCGACCCTGGAGAAGTTGACCACTACTCAAGTGATGGCATCCCCTATCCCTAAATTTAGTCTACCTGGGCCTTAAACCACTAGTCTCATTCCCACCAGATTCTAAGAAGCCGAAAAGCATGGGCACCTGTCCCGAATGGTATTCCAACTACACTGTCCAAAGAAGATAAATCAAGCTGAACAAGGCATATGGAGTTTGTATATGAGAGCCTAATAATTTCTAACACTATTCCATCATCTTAGAACAGATTAACAATTACCCCTATTGACAAAGGGGGTACTGATTCCAATTCTGCAAATGATCGTCTCATTACCCACTTGGATGTGGAATCTAAATATGTTGCTGGTTGTCTGGTAGAAGAGCTAGTGACATGGGCATCTGAAAACAACTTAATCCTGTTCAACCAGACAGGGTTTACTAAAAGTGTTAGGAGAACTTCAAAAGTGCTGCCAATATATCTATTGCCCCATCAAAGCAGGGCATCAAAGCAACCCCTTTATCTTGCATTCATAGACTATAAAGCTGCTTTTGACTGAGTGGACCAGGGGATGATATGGAACAAACTGGCCAGTTGGAATATACCCATTTAAACTGTGATATTCTTAGGTCCGACACCTTCCTCCTGTTTTATGATACGGATATTCATATGAGTGAGTAAATCACTAGATGAGGTTTGGACCTCCTATACCTCATATTCCGTGTACAGAAAGGTGAGTGGATCTGACCAATAAGCAGGAATCAGAGGATGATTCTTTGATTTTTCCAAAACGGTTTTGTTGAACACCAGACAATTATTCAGTTATTCCTAAGTGCAGGTATTTTAAAAAGGTTCAGTCAACATGTGTTTTGACCTTACATGGCGAGATGCTGGGGCTTTCTGAAACTGCAAAGATAAATGACACTTAATTTAGTGAATAATATAACTTTGATTTAGAGTGAATGAGTCCATCACTCACATGTGAGAAGTTAAAAGAATGAGAAGAAAAAAGTTTGGACAGAACACTGTGTGACTAAGAAAGAATCAGCTAATATCACTTGGTAGCATTCCTAACTTCTAGGATTAATACCTAAGATTTATATCTAATCCGGACAAGAGGTGATTAGAACAGAGGACAGGAAGCTCTGCTGGCATGCTACTTGTTAGGAGGTATCTGGAATTAACAATTCCAGGCTCTCAAGGTCCATGTGAACAGATAAATAATTAAGGGCCTCATTATGACCCTGGCGGCTGGCGATGAGCTGGCGGTAACACCGCCAACAGGCTGGCGGTGTTCCGCCAGCTATTATGACAGTGGCGCAATAGCCACAGCCATCCCGCCGGCCCCTTTACTATGCCGCCAGGCTTCCACCTGGCGGTCATATTCCCCAGGGCAGCTGTGCAAGCACGGCTGCCCTGGGGATGATGAGTCCCCAATCGCCAGCCTGGGCATGGCGGTAAACACTGCCATGGAAAGGCTGGCGGTAAGGGGGACTTGGGGTGCCCCTGGGGGCCCCTGCACTGCCCATCGCATAGCCCTGTCGTGCATTTCACTGCCCGAATTTCAGGCAGTGAAATGCACAACGGGTGCTACTGCACCCACTGCACATCAGCATTGCCACCGGCTCTATTACGAGCCGGCAGCAATGATGATGTGACTTTTCCACTGGGCCAGCAGACGTTAACACTGTTACCGTCCGCTGGGCCAGCAAAAAGTTGTAATAGGGAGCCAGAAATATCGCCAGCACTGGCGCTATTCTGACCGCTGAGGTTGTAATAAGGGCCTAAGTCTTGATATAGTTGATATAATAGAAAAAATACAAGATTAGTGAGCCCTCATTCCCATATAAGTCACTGGAGCATTCTGTCTTGGTGAAAGTCCTAGGGTGTGCATATCTAATAACAATGCGGTTAGGAAAAACCCCTCTGTATACATTTTTATAGCATAATTTAATTGATGCCAGAAGATGATAATTTGTTCTTGATGCCCAAAATCAATGATGCAGTAGTCAAAATTTAGAACAAACTGAAATCCAGGAAAGATATCTAGATGAGAAGTATATGGACAATATGTATAAAGGTAGGTATGCACGATGCATGATTAGGCATGCTCATATATTGGGGTAGCGTTGAGGGCAAAATAGAATGAAGTGTTGGTATTAGTAGTTACTTTTCAATTAGCAGACTTTAACATATTCTAATTCCAATCACTAAAGTGAGCACAGCTAAATCGCCTTGTTCTGAGCAGATGTGTGATTTCTAATCATAGGAATATCAGAAATGCATGGTGATACATGAGCGCACAGTTGATTGAAATTAGAGGTAAAAATGTAATAGGTTATTGTAATTGCTTCTCAGATACCAGGTTGAAAAACATTCCTTATTCCATTCCATAATATAAGGGCGACAAGGTGAGGAATACATGGTGATAAACTGGCATATTGGGGGTCATTCCAACTTTGGCGGGCGGCGGAGGCTGCCCCCCAAAGTTCCCCAGTCGAAAGACTGCGGGGGTCATTTCGACTTTCCCGCTGGGCCGGCGGGCGACCGCCAAAAGGGTGCCCGCCGGCCCAGCGGGAAAGACCCTGCAACAAGGAAGCCGGCTCCGAATGGAGCCGGCGGAGTTGCAGGGGTGCGACGGGTGCAGTGGCACCCGTCGCGATTTTCAGTGTCTGCAAAGCAGACACTGAAAATCTTTATGGGGCCCTGTTAGGGGGCCCCTGCACTGCCCATGCCAGTGGCATGGGCAGTGCAGGGGCCCCCATGGGCCCCACGACACCCGTTCCCGCCATCCTGTTCCTGGCGGTAAAAACGGCCAGGAACAGGATGGTGGGAAGGGGGTCGAAATCCCCATGGCGGCGCTGCAAGCAGCGCCGCCATGGAGGATTCCCTGGGCCAGGGGAAAACCGGCGGAAAACCGCCGGTTCCCCTTTTCTGACCGCAGCTTTACCGCCGCGGTCAGAATAGCCCGGGAAGCACCGCCAGCCTGTTGGCGGTGCTTCCGCTGCCCTCCGCCCTGGCGGTTTGAAACCGCCAGGGTTGGAATGAGGGCCATAGTCTAGTAACATCAAAGGCAAAATGGGGTGACATTTTGTGTCATTATCATTGTTTCTCAAACAACAGGCCATAACATTTCTTATTTAATTTCATCATATTATTACGAATAAACTGCATTATGTTAAAATGAAACAGGTCTACAAATTCTCTTGATGAAAACATTTGTATTAAGCGAGGTTTGTTATACGTGTTCATATTTGAAACTAGAAATGCACATGTTACGCTAGGCAAAGTAGTAGGTGGCCTTGGTGGGTAGTCCGAGGGCCAGGCCCCATTGTCGTGCTGGTGGCAGAAGTGGATGTAGAGTGCAAGCTTGTTTATGTCATGGCAGAAACCTGAAAAAGTGAGAGATGCACTGTGTGCTATGCATGACTAAAATCAAATACCTGTAGGATAATAGTGTTAATAGTGTTAAAATCAAGCAGTTGGCAGCATTAGTAATGAGCTTGTTGCTAGTGGAGGATATGATTATTAGTCAAGAAAAAGGTAAAAGAATGGGATAAGGTCGCTTAGAGGACAAGCATGTGCGGAGGCAACACTGAGGGAGGGTGGGGGCCTAAAGTTGTGGGGGAACATGGCAGCTAGCATACGAGCCAGCGGCGGGGTTCAGACCCAGTAGTTATGGGCAAAATGAATGCGTCATGAACTCAGAAGAGCGAGGCAATTTATTTACCTCTATGTCTCCAAGGACATGGGCAGACCAAAGCAACAAAGGAAGGCTTGGAGAGCGTGCAATATCTACTACTGCTGTAATAGTGGGCCCTCCAAGGAAGTACCAGAAGAGTAAGGTCGCCGTGCTACCGCACATAGTAAAACCACTGTAGAAAGTACTGGGATGGGAGCAGAGTATGCTTTGAGGAATAAAAGGGAAGGGAAAGTTCTTTTGATAAATAAGAGTGCCAATCCTGTAAGAAAGCTGTCAAATAAGGCTATAACTCTACCCCTGCCTCTTGGGTTGTATTCCAGGGTGCAGAAAGCAGGGTGGCTCTCCCAGTGGTTTTAGTTCAGCCTACCAACAAGGTGCAAAATAAAGAAGCACGAAGAGTTTCAGTGAATGCAGGGGGTAGGCCCAAAATCACTCCCTCATTGTGTTCCTTTTTTGGGACACAAGCAGGTCACGGGGAGCGACAGAACTTGATAGCTGAGGGGGCTACAGCATTAATGCTTATGAACAAGTTCCAAACCCTAACCCAGGAACCCTCAGGGCAAGATAATGAGGGGGCCCTTCAAATGCCATCTCAGGGCCGGGGTAGACAGGGGCAGGATTCAGAATACCAAAACAGAAGTTTGCAATTTTGGAGAGGAATCAGGGGAAAATACAGGGGACATGTGAGAGTTTGAAGATCTAAATGGGTGAGCTCTCAGAACGGATATGTAAGATGGAAGCCTCTATTGAGGTTCCAAATAAAGAGATTAACTTCAATCTTAGAGAGATTTAAACATTAAAATCTGGGGAAAGAGAGTTACAGGACGAGACAGAGACTTTGGAAACAATGGCAAAAGAAATAATATCAGGCTTTTGAATATCCTTGAGGGTATGGAAGGAGGAGATCTGAAAGGTTTTGTGATCAATTTGATAAAAGAGAAGATTCTTTCGAAAGCCCTGACAGTCAACAGCTTTAAGAAGGGTATCATTCCATATCAGATCAGACATTTCCAACGCAACAAAAGACCAACAATGGGAACTAGGGAAATGTATACAGGAACTCAGATCATTAGGGGCCACCATCAGCCTGAAATTGCCTGCCATCCTCAAGATTATGTGGAATAATAAAGTGTACAATATAAGGGAGCCCACCATGGTTCAGAACTTAATTCAGCAAATAGTAGGGAATAATGAGTAGCTACCAGGGGAGGGAAACCCAAGGGTATTATTGATGCCCAAATATAGGAGGAATGGAGGGTTCCCCAGAGAGGGTGAGAAAGGAGGGGTTTCTGGAGATGGTATTTGAAGTAAGGTTTGTTGCCCGAGGTGGGCAGCATGTGGAATAAAAAGAAAAACATATTCCTCATATGAAACAAGGCTATAAAGCCTGGGCCAGAGGATCAGCAGGATAAGTAAGTGAAGGGTTAATGGTCCTGTCTAGGAATGTAAATGGACTCAGGGTGCAGGGCAGGAGGGGTAGAATTTTAAAATATTTAAAACATTCTGATAAAAAAAAAAAAAAATCGGCAAGAACCACACTTACTCCATGGAGAATGGTCTAAGGCTTTAAAAGGGTCAGTTTGTGTGTACAAATCAGAGTTGCAATGTGAAAGGGTAGCCATTTTGATAAAAGAATCTGCACAAGTTAAGGTAGAAAGCTTTGTTACAGACCAGGGTGGGAGGTGGTTAGTAGTGAATACTAAATTGTACATGGTAGGATACACTTTTGTGGGGTATTATGGTCCCAGTATTGACAACCCAATCCCTCTTCAGGAGCTGCACGGGCAACTAATGGAGACAAAGGAGGGACAATACTAAGTGGTTGGAGGAGACTCTAATTTATTAATGGACCCTGCCAGGGAAAAGTCTACATCAAGACCAGCAGTTAACTCTTCAAGTATGATGGTTGGGGTTTACTGCTTGATGAGAGATCTGGGTCTAGTAGATATCTGGAAGCAGAGATCGGGCCAAGAGAAAGGTTACACATATCATAACAAAAAAGATGGGCATTCTTGCAGATAGATTTCTTTTTGATAAGTGGGGGGTTGGTCCCCAAAGTTAAAGAGGTAGGGCATTTACCAGAGCACCTCTCTTACCACTTGGCGGTGAAACTGGAGCTCATTCTGGAAGAAAGACCATATCAACATAGATGGACTGTAGATAGTCACTGCTAAATGACCCAGTGGTAGTCAGTCAGCTTAAGGACGACAGATTAGAGTTCTTTCGGGCAAATGAAGGGTCTATCCCCATAAATGTTGTTTGGTTAATTAGTTGTGCAGCTCACAGCAGATAGATTCACAGGTCTAGAATGATGGCTTTTGAAGGTAAGATAGAAGACCATCAAAGGGATTTATAACTTTGTCATAAGCAGGAGCAGCCCAGATGTATGAATAAACTCAGAGAGGCAAGAGAGGAATTAGCTGGCTATTTGGAGGGTCTCTTAGAGAAAAATGGGAAGCTAGCAAATTGGCTCACTATGAGTACAGGGAGGGCTGCGGGAGCTAAATCAAGAGATAAATTCAGAGGAAGTGAGTAGAGTATTTAAAGGGTTGAAGAAGAGGAAGGCCCCAGGTTCTGACTGTTTACCTAATGAGTTATACAGGGTGTTGAAGGAGGGGATAACATCGGTCATGACTAGACTTCTAAACGCTATCTACTTAGACAGCAGTGCTCTACCAAGCTCATGCATTGAGGTGGTAATTAATATTCTTTTAAAACCTGGTAAAGACCCCGAAGTCTGCGAGTCATATATACCTATCTCTTTTCTTAACAATTATTATATAATCTACACACAAGTTTTAGCTAGAAGGTTAGAGAAGGTGATGGGGGGCTGGTGTACGTAGATCAAAAAGGTTTCATGAAAGGCAGACAACTGTACAAGTTGTCCTATGATCTATGCCAAGCCATAGATGCAGCAACAGAATGTAATCTGTTGCTTACTATCATGGCTTTTGACGCTGTGAAGGCCTTTGATAGAGTAAGCTGGCCCTTTTTGTAACAGATTTTAAACAATATGGATTGGGGGCTGTTTTCTTAACGCGATTAGGGCGATCTATAAACATCCATGGGCAAGGATTCTGGTTAATGGCATCCTCATGGAAACAATTCAAATACAGAGAAAGATGCGGAAGGGGTGTCCCTTATCGCCTCTACTCTTTAATTTGTATATTGAACCCCTAGCGTCTAGGTTGAGGGAGGATCAAAGGATCATCCCATTTAAATATAAGGATTGGGTTAAGAAAGTGGCACTGTATGCAGATGACCTGATGATATACACACAGAACTGCAGAGGTTCTGTTCGTGTCATAATAAGCATGATGACAGAGTTCAATAAAATAACTGGGTACCAAATAAACCAACAGAAAACAGAGCTGATGTCCTGAAATACTATGCCCTCTAGTACCCTGGAGAAAAAATGAAATCAGATACTTCGGGGTTCAGGTTGTCAAGGATCTCAACCAGCTGGCTAGAGTAAACTTTAATAGGCTTTTTTCAGAAACTAGGAGACTTTCAAAGACTTGGGCTTGTCTTCTGCTCTCATTACTTGGAAGGTGCAATCTAGTTAAAATGATGATAGTACTGCAGTTTAGTTGTATTATTAATGCTAACCCACTGCAGTTTAAAGCACACTAGTTTAATACTAATACAAGTAGAACTAAACAGCTCATAAAGGGGCTAATAAAGGGGCACCCCTAGCGTGGAGAAAGTTCCATAAGAAAAAATGGATGGAGGGATAGGCTTACTGGATTTTCAAATTTATAATTGGGCCTTCCAACTGAAAAATGTAATGTTACTGCTGCAAGGAGATTTTCATCAGATCTCCCCTGTATATCAAGCGTTAAAATAAAAGCCACCCAAAAATGTTTAAGAAGATGAGGCTAAAGACTTTGAGAGCTGCATTTAAAGTGTGGACGCAGGTCAGGAGAATATTGAAAATCTCATACTTTAGTGAATTTGCCCCCATATGGAACCCGCTGGGTACTCCATAATGTCTTCGGGATGTTCTAGCATGCCCTTTAAGGGAGACTGGCATTATAATGTGGGGACAATTGCGTGAAGAAGCAACCTTGAGAACTTGGGACAAGCTATACCAGTTTACGGGGAAGAAAATTTTGAGGTTTAAATATTACCAGCTACTAAGCTAGACAGGAGCACAAAGAGACTTTGGCGTCGAGAAAGGTCGAAGGGGAAAGAGGTGTCCAAATGGTACTGGATGTTGGTTTTGGGGGAGGATGGACAGCTGACATTGTCAGAGAAGTAGAGAGCGCACCTGCAGGAGCAGGGGGTAATGAACCATTTTGCCAAGTATCAGTGCGCTTTGGCATGTGATTAAGTCTGTGCCGTTAAAGAGAAATAATGTATTCACAGTTCATAGGGTGTACTGATCTCCGAAGAGATTGGTGAAGCTGGGAGCAATGAGGAAAAGGTACTGCCCTAAGTGTGGTACCGAAGATACTGATGATGTACATCATTTCTGGCAGTGTCCAAACGTTCAACTCCTCTGGCAAGAGTGGGTAAAACCCTGACGAGCATTTTTGAAAAAGAGATCAGTGTAAGCCTGGCTCTAGTTATATTTGGCATTTTCAATGGTGAATGGTCCAGCACTAAATTAGGGAAGTATCAGTCACATCTAATATTCATTCTGATGTTGATTGCACGTAGGGAGATATGCATGAAATTGATTTCTCCTGAGGCACCAAATATAGCAGAATGGCTCAGATCAGCTAGACGTATGTGTAGATTTGATTGCACAAATGGGTCACAGAAAAGAGGGAAGTTATGGGATCTGTTCCAAAAAATACTTCCTAGAGTAGGGGTCAAAGGATTAAAGACATAACAACATGGAGAGGAGTATGTGGTAGATACTTTGGAAACTCACTATTTGTTGAAAGATGTTTGGTGGAAAAGTCAGGACACATTTGAGAATATTGTCCGATTGCAATACCGAGTAGCCATGATACCCATTGTCTGTTATGAGGACAAAAAAAGCAGATGCTTGGCCAGATTTGCTCCATTCTGAATCTAAGTGTCCCTGAGATTGAATGCAAAGGCCTGAAATCTACTTACCTTGTCTGGGGCTAAATCTAGTTATGCATACCTCCAAAGTCGGTCTGGTGTGAGTATAGCAGTACAGTTGTAATGCACCATATTTAAATGGCATAGTTATGGGCCTGGGCCAGTGACATTGAAGAGGTTCTGTGGGAAGGCATATTTGGTGGTTGTAGAAACTGGTCTGCTGTGTGGTGGGTACCTAAGGTACTTACACCTTATACCAGCTCCAGGTATCCCCTATTAGTAAAATGTAGGCAGTGCCTAGAAGCCAGGCTCCTCTAAAGGTAGCTGACAATGAGCAGCCAAGGCTTATCTAAGAGACATGCAATGCTCATTCAATACCCCTGTAGTCACATAGCACTTACATACATGAAAGAATACGCTCAGTGTTACAAAAAAAAAGGTACCTTATTATGGTAACACAACACCAACATTACTATATAGGCAATACTCCCTTAGGAGGTAAGTAATACACAAGTTATATACACTAGTTGTCAGAAATAGGTATAAGAATAGTTAGAAAACAGTGCAAATAGTGTAAAACACAATAGAGAATAGTGGACCTAGGGGGAGCACAAACCATGTAAAAAAAAAAAATGGAATGCAAGAGTGTCATCCCCACCCAGGTAAGTGGAGTGTATAGAGGGTCGCTGGGGGTACCAGGAATGCACAAAGGTAAGTACCACAACGCCACCCCAGCAACCAAGAAAGCAGGAGTAAATTACTAGAATTTCCCCAGAACACTCCCTTACAAGAAAAGAAGAGAATTGCAAAACCCAGAGATGACTGCAAGAAACCAATGGTGGATTTGTGAAGTGAAAGACCTGTGGAAAGAGGGGACCAAGTCCAGCAGACACTGCAAAGTCCAGTGGGGGCAGGAGCCCCTATCCACCAAGCTGAGGATTGCAGGAGTTGATAGATGGTGAAGAAGGAAAGTCAGCACTGCAGCCCTGGAGTCGGAGTCCAGTTCCTGGAGGATGCAGGGGATATCCCACACCAGAAGGAAGATTGCAGTTGGGTTTGCATGTTTGGATTCCACCAACAAGCCTTGGCACAGGCAAATCTCACGGTTAGGGAAAGTGGTGCTGCCGGGGACCAGCAAGGCCCAGGAGGAGTCAACCGAGAAGGGAAAGTCAGAGGGGACCCTCAGCGTCGCAGAGAGACCACAGAAGCACAGACACCACACACAGAAGTCCCACAGACACCACACACAGAAGGTGCAAATGAGCCCATGCAGCACTACGAAAAGAAGTCCCATGCCGCAGGATAGTCACTCTGGGAGCTGTGTGTCGCAGGAAGGAGTGCTGGGACCTGGAGACTGAAGTTCACAGGGGTACTGTCCTGCGTGGGAAAGAAAGGGCTTTCTTTACCTCCACCCAAGTTGAACAGGTGGTGGAGAGGACCGTCTGGACTACTTCCGACCCCCACCCATGGTGCAGGATCCAAGCAGCTCAGCAAGGAATGGGACCCACGCAGCCAGTCATTGTTGCTGTTGGTGTCTGCAGTTTCAGGAGAGTGACTCCTTCACTCCAAGGGAGATACCTTCTTTTTTCCTGTGCAGACCGAAGACAGGCTGTCCGCAGAGGATGCACAACCAGGGAAACAATGTTGCAGGTGAAGACTTCATCTTTGTGTCAGACTGTCAGGTCCTGGAGAGTCCAGGTGAGTTTATTTGGGTCAGAAGTCGATGTAAGGGATGCAGAGGAATCCAGCTGAAATCATGCAAGCCAAATCTGAAGAACCACCCAAAAGAGAGACACTAAATAGCCCTGAAAGGGGGATTGGTCACCAAGCTGGGTGACCACCTATTAGGAGGGGTCTCTGACGTCACCTGCCTGACCTGGAGGAGCTCTGGGCACCACCCCTTGGGTGGTGATGAATAGGGGAGTTGTCACTCCCCTTTACATTGTCCAGTTTCATGCCAGAGGAGGGACTGAAGGTCTCTGAACCGGTGTAGACTGGGTTATGCACAGAGGGCACCAAATGTCCCCTTCAAAGCATACCAGTGGCTTGGGGAGGCTACCCCTCCCAAGCCATGTAACACCTATTTCCAAAGAGAGAGGATGTATCACCCCTCTCCCAAGGGCAATCCTTTGTTCTGCCTTCCTGGGCTTGAGTTGCTCAAGCAACAGGAGGGCAGAAACCTGTCTGTGAGGTGGCAGCAGCTTGGGCTGCCTGGAAACCCTCAGAAGGCTGTAATGGCAATACGGGGGTCCTCTAAGGAGCCCCCAGAGTGCATGGAATCATACAACCAATGCTTGCAAAAGCCTTGGGGTATGGTTCCAACATATTTGATAAAAAAATGCCTATGTTCGGAGTTATCATTATGTAGCTGCACATAGGTATTGACCTCTGTCCAATACATGCATAAAATGCCGTCCTCTGAAGACAGCCGATCTTCAGCCTGCATCAGAAGAGTGAAGGAATCTCTCTTGTGGTGAAGGAGTCACTCCCCTGCTTCTGCAGGCACCAACTGCAACGATGACTAGCTGCGTGGATCCCGTCTCCTGCTGAGCTGCATGGATCCTGCATCACGGGTGATAGACTGAAGTAGTCTCGACAGTCCTCTCTTACAACTGTCCAACTTACCTTCCCATGCAAGACAGTACCCCGTGCACTGCATGTTTTGCAGCTGCCATGGCTTGTTGGCACCCTTCCTCCAAGTCCTTCATGCATCATGTAGCTCGGGCCCCCAGCACTCTATCCTGTGACGCACAGTTTCCTGAGTGGTTCTCCAGCAGTGTGGGAGCCTTTGTCGTAGTGCTGCATTGGGCCTCTTTTGCAACTTCCTTGTCCCCATGCTGTGGGACTCCTGTGTGCACTGTCTGGTCTTCTGTGGGCTCTATGAGTTGCTGAGGGCCCCCTCTGACTCCCTCTCCTAGGTAGAGTCCACCTGGTCCTTCCTGGTCCCATGCAGTGCCGTTTTCCGCCAACCGCAAGCTTTGCATGTGCCAAGGCTTGTTGGCAGACTCTGACAATGCAAACCTGACTGCAATTCTCCATCCGGCTGTGGTTCTCCTTTTGCACCCTACCCGGGTTAGCATGGGCTCCTGCTCTTCCTGGACTCTTCTGTGCTTCTTGGGCTTGGTCTCCTTCTTCCACAGGTCTGCTTGTCCAGGAATCCACTGTTGGTGTCTTGCAATCTCTTCTGGGTTTTGCATAATTCTTCTCGTTTCTGTGTGTGTTCTGGGAAAGTTACTGTGATTTACTCCTGCTTTCCTGGTCACTGGGGTGGGTTCTGGTTCTTACCTTTGGGGTTTTCTAGTACTCCCAGTTCCCCTCTACACACTACACCTGCCTAGGTGGGGGACCAACTTTCGCATTCCACTTTCTTAGTATTTGTGCTCCCCCAGGCCCATTTCTAACTATTGTGATTTTCACAAATTGCACAGTTTTTTAACTGTTTTTATGCCTATTACTGCATACTAGTGTATATAATTTGTCTATGACGGACCTCCTAAGGAAGGAGAGTCTCTATGGTATTTTTGGTATTTGTGTCACCAACATTAAGTACCTTTATTATTGTAACACTCAGTATTTTCTTTCATGTGTGTGGTATTGCATGAGCTTTGCATGTCTCCTAGGTAGGCCTTTGCTGCTCAACCACAGCTACCTCTAGAGAGCTTGGCTTCCAGACACTGCCTATATTAATAAGGGATAACGACCTGGTATAAGGTGTAAGTACCATAGGTACCCACCACACACCAGGCCAGCCTCCTACATTGGTGGTGCAGCGGTGGGATACGAACATGCAATTGCCTTTTTACTTTGTCACTAGATGCTTTCCACAGGAAAGACTACCACATACTGAGAGACAAAACATAGTACCTAGTGCAGGAATGTAGTCTCTAAACGTAATTCCTGAGAGACTAGATGTTAGGTAGGTTAGGTACACCCTTCACCACCCTAACACACACACCATGTCTGCAGCTGAACCTAGATCTGAGGTCTTGGACTCTCCCTACGAGGGCATGACCTTCAAGGAATTGAAGAGGTTGTGTTCAGAGAGGAAGCTAGACATGGGAAAGAATCCTAATAAGAGTTTACTTCTGAGCCTCCTTCTTCAGGATGACCAAGAACATGCTGGTAGCCAGGAGGAGGAGGAGGAAGAGGGAGACTCTAACCCCCTTCAGTTAGAGGATAATCTTCCAGGTTCGGGGGAGGGCTCTTCAGAGGATCTTGTTCCCAGCAGACCAACTAGTGTAGCTGGTAGTGGGAATGGACGTCACTCAGGTAGGTCTCCCTTTAGATCCAGAGGACAGGTAGCTAGGGTCACCAAGACTAGGAAAAGATCCACATCTGCCCACTCTGATGTCACTTCAGTATCTGAGGGGTCACACTGCACAACTCCAGGGGTTGACTCTATAGATAGAGAGCTCAGAAAGCTGAGACTTGAGGAGGCCAGGCTGAGGCTACAGCAGCTAGACCTAGATAGGGAGGCCTTGACAGTGGAGAAGGAGAGGCAGGGGCTGGGCTTAGCACACCAGGGTGGCAGCAGCAAAGGTTTCAGGGATTATAGAGTTAGGGAGAACTCCATACATTCCAGAAACCTGCACACAATTGTTCACTCATACAAGGTGGGGGATGACATATACAAGTGGTTTGCTGCACTTGAGAGGACTTGTAAAGTTCAGAGGGTCCCTCAAAGGCAGTAGGCTACTATTATCTGGTGGTCCTTCTCTGACAAAGGGAGAGATATACTTCCCACTATCAGCAAGGAAGATGCAGACAACTACAATGTTTTAAAAACAGCACTGTTAGAAGGTTTTGGTCTCACCACTGAAGAATATAGGGTCACGTTCAGGGAGACCAGAAAAGAGGCCTCAGAGGATTTGGTTGACTTTGTAGACTGTTCTCTTAAAGCTTTAGAAGGCTGGTTACACGGCAGCAATGTGTCAGGCTATGAGGGCTTATATAATCTGTTACTGAGAGAGCATATTTTAAATAATTGTGTGTCTGACTTGTTACACCAGTAGTTGGTGGACTCAGATCTACCAAGAACTGTTTCCAAGAACTGTGAAAGAAGGCAGACAAATGGGTCAGAACAAGAATGAGCAGAAAAGTTTATACAGGGGGTGACAAGGACAAAAAGAAAGATGGTAAGTCTCATGACAAAGGTGGGGACAAAGATAAAAACAAAGAGACTTCATCAGGCTCACAAAACTCTTCTGGGGTGGGTATAAATCCTCTTCTCACCAGAATCAGAATTAAAAGCCTTGGTGCTATATTTGTAGAAATGAGGGCCACAGGGCAGGAGACAGCTCTTGCCCTAAGAAAAACACCAAACCTCCCACCATCACTACCCCATTGCTACAACAAGTGCCCATAGCAATAGCAGTGGTGGTGGGAAAACTAATACTACAAATAGTCAGTCCAAGTGTGTAGCAGGGCTCACTAAAACCACTGAGGCTGTTTAAGTCTCTGATGGTGGCATTGACCTTGCCATCCTTGTTGCTTGTCCCCTTAATATGGAAGCTTGTCCCCTTAATATGGATAAGTACAAGCAACACCCCCTAATAAATGGTGTACAGGTTGAGGCCTACAGAGACACAGGTGCGAGTGTCACCATGGTGACTGAAAAACCTGTGTCCACAGAGCAACACCTACTTGGTCACCAGTACCAAGTGGCTGACAACAATACTGTGACCCACCCCATGGCAGTTGTTGATCTCAACTGGGGGGGGAGGGGGTACTGGTCCTAAAAAGTTGTAGTGTCCACAGACCTACCTGTAGAATGTCTACTAGGGAATGACTTGGAGACTTCAGCTTAGGCTGAAATATTGTTGGAGGCCCATGCAGCCATGCTGGGCATTGCTGTGTATATCTTTGCTTTAACAAGGGCTCAGGCCAAAAAGCAAAGAGAACAGGGAAACTTGGATCCTTTAAACTATGGACCAAGAGCTTCCCAAAAGCAGGGTTAGGAAGGTTAAGAAATTATCCCCTATCCCTCCCTCCACTGATGATTGCTCCTTTGAGGAGGAGTCAATACCTTGGACAGCACCTACACCTGAAAACTTTCAAGCTGACACAGCTGAACACTTAGGTGCAGGGGGGCCTGCCAGGGAGGAGTTAAGTGTGGCTCAGCAGACGTGTCCCACATTTGAGGGTTTGGGACAGCAAGCTGTCAAAGAAGAAGCAGGGGATGTCAGTGGCACCCACAGGTTGTACTGGGAAAACAACCTCCTGTATTCAGAAGCTAGGAAACCCAAAACTGGTGCCACCAGGAGATTGGTCATCCCTCTGCAATACAGAGAGTTTCTGTTTACTTTGGCACATGCCATTCCCCTTGCTGGACATCTGGGGCAAAGTAAAACATGGGACAGACTGGTCCCTCACTTTCACTGGCCTCATATGTCAGAAGATACCAAGGAGTGTTGTCACTCCTGTGTCACTTGTTAAACTAGGGGAGGACAGGTGGAACTCCAAAGGACCCCTTAATCCCACTGCCAGTGGTTGGGGTACCCTTTGAAAGGGTAGGGGTTGATATTGTTGGCCACCTTGACCCTCCCACAGCTTCTGGAAACAGGTTTCTTACTGATGGTGGTGGACCATGCCACCAGGCATCCAGGAGCCATACCTCTTAGGACCAGTACAGCTCCTGCAGTGGCTAAAGCTCCACTGGGATTCTTTCCCAGGGTGGGTTTCCCAAAGGAGGTTGTATCAGACAGGGGTAGCAACTTCATGTCTGCATACTTGAAAGCAATGTGGAAAAAGGGTTGGTTGAGTGTTTTAACAAAACACTCAAAGGTATAAGTATGGGACTCTCTGAAAATCTCAGGAGGAGCTGGGATGTACTGTTAACATGCCTTCTCTTTGTCTACAGAGAGGTACCCCAAAAAGGAGTGGGTACAGCCCCTATGAATTCCTCTTTGGTCACTCTGTTAGGGGTCCATTAGCTCTTGTAAAGGAGGACTGGGAGCAACCCCTGAAACCCCTAAACAAGATATAGTGGATTGTGTGCTTGGCCTCAGATCAAGGATGGCTGAGTACATGAAGAAGGCCAGTGGGAACCTTCGGGCAAGCCAAGAATTGCAACAGCAATGGCATGACTGGACAGTGTACCAACCAAGGCAGAAAGTGTGGGCCCTGGAGCCTGTGGCACCAAGAGCTCTCCAAGACAAGTGGAGTGGACCACACATCATAGTGGAGAAAAAGGGTGAGGTCAACTATTTAGTTGACCTTGGCACTCCAAGACGTACCCTTAAGGTACTTCATGTGAACCACCTAAAGCCTTACTATGACAGGACTGACTTAACCCTGCTCATGGCCACTGATGAGGGACAGGAGGAAGAGAGTGGCCCTCTCCCTGACCTCTTTTCTAATTCTGCAGCTGATGGTTCAGTTGAGGGGGTGATCTTAGCAGATTGCTTTTCTCAGTCTCAAAAGGAAAACTACAGAAATCTCCTAGGACAGTTCTCAGAACTGTTTTCCCTTACACCTGGACAGACCACATGGTGTGAACACACCATTGATACAGGAGACAGTCTGCCTGTTAAGAGCAAATCTACAGACAACCCGATCATGTAAGGGATTGCATCAAAGCAGAAGTGCAGAAGATGCTTGACCTAGGAGTGATTGAGCACTCAGATAACCCCCAGGCTAGCTCAGTGGTGTTGGTCCCAAAACCACACTCTCTGAATGGGAAAAGAGAGAAGAGGTTTTGGGTTGACCATAGCGGGCTCCATACAGTAACCAAGACAGATGCACATCCAATCCCCAGGACAGATGAGGTCATAGATACACTGACATCTGCCAAGAATCTCAGCACTTTTGATCTTACTGCAGGGTATTGGCAGATTAAGTTGTCAGAAGATGCTAAACCTAAAACAGCATTTTCAACCATTGGAGGGCACTACCAAGTCAGAGTAATGCCCCTTGGTCTGAAGAATGCACCTGCTACTTTTCAGAGGTTGGTGAATACAGTCCTCCAAGGTCTGGGAGACGTTAGTGCAGCATATCTAGATGATATAGCTGTCTTTAGCTCCACCTGGGATGACCACCTGGTCTGCCTATGGAAAGTTTTAGAGACTCTGCAAAAAGTAGGCCTTACTATCAAGGCTTCCAAGTGCCAGATAGGGCAGGGGAAGGTGGTTTATCTGGGACACCTAGTAGGCATATAACAGATTCAGCCACTACAGGGAAAGATTCAAACTATTTTAGATTGGACTCCCCTACCACACAAACCCAGATCAGAGCCTTTCTAGGTCTCACTGAGTATTACGAGAGATTCATTAAGAACTATGGCTCCATTGCTGCCCCTCTTAATGACCTCACCTCCAAGAAAATGCCTAAGACAGTATTATGGACAGCCAGCTGCCAAAAACCTTTTGAGGAACTTAAACAGGCCATTTGTTCTGCACCTGTTCTAAAGAGCCCAAACCACTATAAGAAGTTCATAGTTCAGACTGATGCTTCAGGGATACGGGTGGGGCAGTTCTTTCACAGAATAATACAGAGGCCCAGGATCAACCAGTTGGTGTTCTCAGCAGAAGGTTGACCCCAGAGAAATGTGTTGGTCAGCCATAGAGAGGGAGGCCTTTGCTGTGCTCTTAGCCTTGATGAAGTTAAGACCATACCTCTTTGGTACTCACTTACTTGTTTAGACTGAACACAAACCTCTCTTATGGCTTAAACAGATATAAGGAGAAAACCCTAAATTGGTGAGATGGTCCATTTCTCTACAGGGTACCTTTACAGTGGAACAAAGACCTGGGAGTGCCCACTCCAAAGCAGATGGACTCTCCAGATATTTCCACTGAGACAATGAAGACTCATCTGGGCAAGGTTAGCCTTATTGTCCTTCGTTTGGGGGGACGGGTGTTGTGTAGGAAAGTACTCTCTTTCTTGGCATGGTTACCCCAATTTTCAGCCTGATGTCAGTGTGCTTGACTGTGTTCACTGGGATACTCCTAACGAGGGCCACAGTAATTATGCTGTCCCTCCCAAAACTCTCTATTTCACCCACAATTGGCATACTGGTGCCCCCTTATAAGTCCCAAGTATATGGCACCTAGGTACACAGGGCATTGGGGTTCCAGGGGATCCCCATGGGCTTCAGCATATATTTTGCCACCCAAAAGAAGCCCATGCAAATCCTGTTTGTGAAGGCACCCCCTGCACTAACAGAGGTGGCCCAAAAATCTCCAGGACTATTTTCCCAGACTTTGTGAGTGGGGAGATGCCATTTTACGCGTGTACTGGACATAGATCCTTACCTATGTCCAGATACATAATGGTAACTCCGAACATAGGCATGTTTGTTATCAAACATGTTGGAATCATACCCCAAGGCTTTTGCAAGCATTGGTTGTATGATTCAATGCACTCTTGGGGCTCCTTAGAGGACCCCCGGTATTGCTATTCCAGCCTTCTGAGGGTTCCAGGCAGCCCCAGCTGCTGCTACCTCACAGACAGGTTTCTGTGCTCCTGTTGCTTGAAAAGCTCGAGCCCAGGAAGGCAGAACAAAGGATTTCCTTTGGGAGAGGGGTGTTACACCCTCTCCCTTTGGCAATAGGTGTTACAGGCTTGGGAGGGGTAGCCTCCCATGCCACTGGAAATGTTTTGAAGGGCACATTTGGTGCCCTCCTTGTATAAACCAGTCTCTACCTGTTCAGGGACCCATAGTCCCTGCTCTGGCGTGAAACTGAACAAAGGAAAGGGGAGTGACCACTCCCCTGTCCATCACTACCACAAGGGTGGCGCTCAGAGCTCCTCCAGAGGGTCCCTGAATTTTACCATCTTGGATTCAAGATTGCCAGGGAACTCTGGGAGCATCTGAGTGGCCAGTGCCAGCAGGTGACGTCAGAACTTTCCCCTGATAGGTGCTTAACTGGTTAGGTGACCAATCCCCCTTTCAGGGCTATTTAGGGTCACTCCTTTGGGTGGTTCCTCAGTTTCGGACTGCAAGACTCCAGCAGGAATCCTCTGCGTTCTCCACTTCGACTTCTCGCTGCCTATGTTCAGAGTTGCCGTTATGTAGCTGGACATAGGTAGTGACCTATGTCCGGTAGACGTGTAAAATGGCATTCCTGCACTCATGAAGTCTGGGAAAATGGTCCTGGAGGTCGTGGGGGCACCTCTGCTCGTGCAGGGCTACCTGCACGTCCAGGTACTCTGCACCCTGCACCCAGGGCTGGAGGGCTTGACTTACAAGTGACCTGGTGCAGTGTAAATGGCAGTGAAAGGGTGCATGCACCTTTTCAGGCAGGCTGCAATGGCAGTCTTGAAGAAGCCTTTGCATGGGCTCCCTACGGGTGACAAAAGATATGCTGCAGCCCATAGGGAACCCCTGTAACCCCAAAGCCCTGGGTACCTAAGTACCATATACTATGGACTTATAAGGGGGCACCAGTATGCCAATTGTGGGTGAAATACTGGTTTACCTGTATGCAACAACCATAATTTAAGGGAAATAGCATAACTACTGGGGTACTGATTAGCAGGATCCCAGTAGACACAGTCAAACACACTGACAAACAGGCCAAAAGGGAGGGGGGTAACCAAGCTAGAAAGAGGCGACTTTCCTACACAATGTTTTTATAGTATTTAACTATTGTGTTCTGTTTATAGTTTACTTTTTTTATATATGCTTTATGGCCACTGAGCCAAAATAAAGGTCTTTGAACTGAACTGAATTTAAAATTAATGTATGCCTTTATGCTCTGGAGGTAGTCCTATGCTGTTGTGAAGTTACTTTCGCAATTACACAGGGATTTTTTTTTTGCTTCGGCCTACAGCTTGATCCCTTACACTTCAAGACATGCATTATCATTATAGCCAAAGCTTTATTTTAGTGGAGATGTTTTTATTATTTTATCAGCTTGTCTTTTTGCACAGCATTCTGTTATTCTTTTCCCTGCATGACAGTTTCATTCGGTGCTCCATTCAAGGCTGAAAGTGATAAGCTACAAGTTATTTCCAGCACAAAGGGCCTCATTCTGACCCTGGCGGACGGCGGAGGCCGTCCGCCAGGGTACCGCCGCTGAATGACCGCACCGCGGTCAAAAGACCGCGGCGGCCATTCAGACATTTCCTCTGGGCCGGCGGGCGCTCTCCAAAAGAGCGCCCGCCGGCCCAGAGGAAATGCCCCTGCAACGAGGATGCCGGCTCAGAATTGAGCCGGCGTAGTTGCAGGGGTGCGACGGGTGCAGTTGCACCCGTCGCGTATTTCAGTGTCTGCTTAGCAGACACTGAAATACTTTTCGGGGCCCTCTTACGGGGGCCCCTGCCGTGCCCATGCCATTGGCATGGGCACGGCAGGGGCCCCCAGGGGCCCCGCGCCACCCTCTACCGCCATCCTGTTCCTGGCGGGCGAACCGCCAGGAACAGGATGGCGGTAGGGGGTGTCAGAATCCCCTAAGGGCAGCGGTAAACCGGCGGGAGACCGCCGGTTTGCCTCTTCTGACCGCGGCCGAACCGCCGCGGTCAGAATGCCCTGCGGGGCACCGCCGGCCTGTCGGCGGTGCTCCCGCCGACCCTGGCCCCGGCGGTCTTAGACCGCCGGGGTCAGAATGACCCCCAAAGTGTTCATCATGTCCCCAACTCTCATACACAGAATTATACTTGTTGTCACATCAAGGCGGTTTTCTCAGAACACCAGGGGACAGATTTAAGAGCCCCTTGCGCTACTTTAGCACCACCTTAGTGTAATTTTTTACACTAAAGCGGCTCTAAGGTGGCCTTTACCCCGTGCCATATTTACACAGTGGCGCAGTACAACCATTGCTCTACATTATGCCTGTGCCAGGCATAATGTATGCAATGGGGCGTTCCCCCAGTAGGAGGCCTGAGAAAATGGTGCAGTGAAATGTAAAAGATTTCACTATGCCATTTTTTCTATCATTTGTAATGCCTGCTAACAGCAGGTGTTAAAATTGTGCACCCATTTAAATCAATGGGCCTCCTTGCAATTTGCTACACTAGTGTCACATTTTTTGGCGGTAGTGTAGCAAAGTGCCACAATAGCGTCAAAAACGTTGGAGCTTTTGTTATAACTACCTCCATTGTGCACCATATCTTAAATACAGCAGACACATGATGGCTTTAGGGGGGCAAATGGGGGGGGGGGAGAAAAGTGGCACAGCATTGGATGCAGCTCCACGTTTCTTAAATTCGGCCCCAGATGTTTTATTATATAACACTTCACTCCCCCCTACAAGACAGAGGGAAATTCCACTCAGTTGCCATCAATATCATTGCTTTGATCATCATCAAGGTGGATGTAATGTCATTCTACTGTTCATTTTGCATTTTAATGTCATGATTACTATTGTAATTACTATTCACTGTAATTCATATATTTTACACATTTTAGTCACAATATACAAAAACAGTACACCATATTTTATGTTCGAGGATCTGGAAGCAAAAATTAAATCGCTATGGCGAGAATTTTACGTTTCTAATTTTCAGTTTCACTGTTCCCTTTCTTTTTTGTACTGATGCCTCAGACCCTACAATGCCCCCTCTGGAATTCATGTTCTTTTTTGGGTGCAATCACTTTGCATATGTAGTTTTTTTCATAAACACATTTTTATTGTTTTTCAAAGAGAAAGTGCACATATTATTCAATAAAATCCAATTACAAAGCATCATTGACAATTGACAGTAATACATTCCAGGAGAAAAACGGCATTTCATGTGTTGACCCCACATTAAGAGTCATACCCCCCTCGGCCTACCGCTCCCAGCCACCGTCCCCAAACCCTCTCATGCTTCCGAGGGCAACCCCTTGCTTCATACACCAACTTTTCTTGGCTTGCGCACCAGTCCACTCCCCTTCTCCACTTTTGGAATAACAGACCCGCAGAAGAGTTCCAGGCAGCAGCGATATCTAGCTTTGCTACCAGCAGGGCGGTACCTGCAAGGGCACGTTTTGCTCGTGCTCCTCCCATTTCTTCCATCACCCCCAACAAGACTAGTTTTGCGTACATCTGCATTTTTTGCTCTAGCACCTCACTCAATTCATGGACTACCTTGCCCCAATATATCTGTAGCAACGGACAAGACCAAACCATATGGAAGAAATCCACTGGCTCCCCTTCAAATCTTGGACATTGAGCTGTAGAGCGTAAACCAGCCCGGTGTAGCCTGATTGGTGTTAGATATGCTCTGTGTAAATAGTAGAATTGCACTGTGCAAAGTTTCGCTGACACCGCCAGTACCCTTGGTGCCATCAAAGCCTCAATCCATTCTACCTCATCCAGGGCCCTCACCCATGACTCCCATTTGGTTCTTGATAAGTCCAAGTCTCCCGGAGTATTGTTAACTAACATTTTATAGACCTGGGAAACACCTTTCCCTCCCAGGTTCCCCATGAGTAGATTGGCCTCAAGCGGGCTGAACGCTGGCAGAGGGCCTGTGGCTGACAAATGCTCTCCCAGAGCGTGTCGAAGCTGGAGGTATTTAAAGAACTACATTTGGGTTAGTTGGAAGTCTGCCTGCAGTCCCTGAAATTATTTCAATGCATTACCTTTCCACACATCCCCTACCAGCGAAATACCCAGCAGATCCCACCCCACAAACCCCTCCAGTGCCACCATCTCACTCAACAATTTCCCCCTCCAAAACGGTGTCTGATGGGTGACAAGAGCATTCCATCAAATGTGTCGTAACGCAGAGCACAACGCCAGAAAAACCACCTTAATTATCGCTACCATGTCCCTAGGGAGGGTTGCGCCGTATAGTGCGTCGAGGATACGCGGGAAACCCAAGATCTCCAGCTCCCCCTGATAAGCCGGGTCTGCCCATCCACCGTGAACCAATTATGAATCACCAGCAGCTGGGTCGCCAGATAATATAGATAAGGATCTGAGGCACCCAGGCCTCGTCATATATTCCTCTCCGGCAGTGTTGTGCCACCACTCGATGCCTTGCTCCCTTCCAAAGAAACGATGAGGTGGTGCTCTCTAAAGCTCTAAACCAGGAGCGTGGGATCGAGAGGGGGAAATTCTGAAATACATATAGAAGTCTAGGTAAGACCAACATCTTGTACAGTGCCACATGGCCCATCACATTTAAAGGCAATGCCTGCCACTTCTGCAAGTCCGTTTTGATGCGAGTCAAGAGCGGGGACAGATTTTTGGCCGACGTCAGGTCAGGCAGAAGGGTCACCCAAATACCTTGATATTTAAAGCTGAACAACTGCGGAAGGGGGACATCCTCCAGCAGCCGGCCAGCCTGGCCCGGCTCAATCCGCATCGACGCTCGATACAATATCTGGTAGTACTGGGTGAAGACGTCTGCTATTTCTACGTGACCTGCGACGCAGCCCCCCTCCCCTCATCAATTTCTGGGATGATCCTAGAGCACTGGTGGTGAGAAAGCAGCCAGTATAGCAATTTTCCCATTTTGTCCCCCCTGCTAAAAATCATTGCATAAGTAGCCCTCCACAAGTGCTTTGCAGCTGCTAAAGACTGATCTGGGATTTCCTCGCGGATTAATAGGAGCTGCCGAGCCACCCCTTCGCTGGGGCTTGCATCATATTCTTTCTCTAAACCCATCGCTCGCAATTCCAGCCGTTCAATACTATGAGCTCGCAAACGTTCCTGATCTCGTATCAAACCTCTGGCCGCACCTCACAGTACCGCCTTACTTGCTGCCCACAGGGTTCCTGAAGAAGCCACGGACCCTTTGTTTAATGCAAAGTATTCGTGCTGTGCTTGTCGCAGCTGCTCAACATAGGCCCTGTCCTGCAGATACCACATATTCAGTCGCCACATAGGGTCGGTCAGTGATCGGGCATGGCCTACGATGAACCGAACGGGGCGTGTGGTCGGAAATCGCTCTAGCTAGGATATCGATATGAGAAAGGCAGGTTGTAGGAAGTTGGTTCTGTATATACTATTTCAAAGTAAGAAATAGTGTGCACAGAGTCCAAGGGTTCCCCTTAGAGGTAAGATAGTGGCAAAAATAGATAATTTTAATGCTCTATTTTGTGTTAGTGTGGTCGAGCCGTAGGCTTATCAGAGGGTAGTGTTAAGCATTTGTTGTACAAACACAGGCAATAAATGAGGAACACACACTCAAAGACAAATTCCAGGTCAATAGGTATTTATATAGAAAAATATATTTTTCTTAGTTTATTTTAAGAACCACAGGTTCAAGATTTACAAACAATACCTTAAATGGAACGTATTTCACTCAGGTATCTTAGGAACTTTGAATTATCACAATAGCATGTACAGTTTTGGTAAAAATGGCAATAAGCTATTTTAAAATTGGACACAGTACAAAAATCAACAGTTCCTGGGGGAGGTAAGTAAAGGTTAAGTTCACAGGTAAGTAAAGCACTTACAGGGTTAAAAGTTGGGTCCAAGGTAGCCCACCGTTGGGGGTTCAAGGCAACCCCAAAGTTACCACACCAGCAGCTCAGGGCCGGTCAGGTGCAGAGGTCAAAGTGGTGCCCAAAAAAACATAGGATTCAATGGAAATTGGGGTGCCCCGGTTCCAGTCTGCCAGCAGGTAAGTACCCGCGATTTCGGAGGGTATACCAGGGGGGTTTTGTAGGGCACGGGGGGGGGACACAAGCAGGCACAGAAAGTACACCCTCAGGGGGAGCCTCTGGATTTCCTCTGGAGGCTTTGCTGTGGGGGTTCAGGGGGGGTCAACTCTGGCTACTCATGGGCTCAAAGTCGACGGGCAGTCCTCCCTGTAGTGTTAGTTTTCCTCAGGTCGAGCGGGGGCGTCGGGTGCAGAGTGGAAAGTCTCACGCTTCCAGCGGGAAACGTGTGGTCTTTAAAAGTTGTTTCTTTGTTGCAAAGTGTTGTAGTTTCTTGAACAGGGCCGCTGTTCTCGGGGGCTTCTTGGTCCTTTAGATGCAGGGTAGTCCTCTGAGGCTTCAGAGGTCGCTGGACCCTGTTGGATGTGTCGCTGTTGCAGTTTTCTTTGAAGTAGGAAGACAGGCCGGTGGGGCTGGGGCCAAATCAGTTGTCGTCTCCGTCTTCACTGCAGGGCTTCAGGTCAGCAGTCCTTCTTCTTCTTCAGGTTGCAGGAATCTATCTTCCTAGTTTCTGGGAGCCCCTAAATACTCAATTTAGGCATGTGTTTAGGTCTCGGGGGATAGTAGCCAATGGCTACTAGCCCTGAGGGTGGCTACACCCTCTTTGTGCCTCCTCCCTGTGGGGAGGGGGGTACATCCCTAATCCTACTGGGGGAATCCTCCATCTGCAAGATGGAGGATTTCTAAAAGTCAGAGTCACCTCAGCTCAGGACACCTTAGGGGCTGTCCTGACTGGGGAGTGACTCCTCCTTGTTTTTCTCATTATCACCTCCAGCCTTGCCGCCAAAAGTGGGGGCAGTGGCTGGAGGGGCGGGCATCTCCACTAGCTGGGATGCCCTGCAGGGGGAGGTAAGAAGCACCTCCACCCAGTACAGGCTTTATTCCTGGCCACAGAGTGACAAAGGCACTGTCCTCATGTGGCCAACAACATGTCTGGTGTGTGGCAGGCTGGCAAAAACTAGTCAGCCCACACTGGAAGTTGGGTATGTTTTCAGGGGGACCTCTAAGATGCCCTCTGGGTGTATCTTTACAATAAAGTGCACACTGGCATCAGTGTGCATTTATTGTGCTGAGAAGTTTGATACCAAACTTCCCAGTTTTCAGTGTAGCCATTATGGTGCTGTGGAGTTCATGTTTGACAGACTCCCAGACCATATACTCTTATAGCTACACTGCACTTACAATGTCTAAGGTTTTGCTTAGACACTGTAGGGGCATAGGGCTCATGCACCTATGCCCTCCCCTGTGGTAAAATGCACCCTGCCTTAGGGTTGTAAGGCCTGCTAGAGGGGTGACTTACCTATGCCACAGGCAGTGTGAGGTTGGCATGGCACCCTAAGGGGAGTGCCATGTTGACTTAGTCATTTTCTCCCCACCAGCACACACAAGCTGCCAAGCAGTGTGTATATGCTGAGTGAGGGGTCCCCAGGGTGGCATACGGCATGCTGCAGCCCTTAGAGACCTTCCCTGGCATCAGGGCCCTTGGTACCAGGGGTACCAGTTACAAGGGACTTACCTGGGTGCCAGGGTTGTGCCAATTGTGGAGACAAAGGTACAGTTTAGGGAAAGAACACTGGAGCTGGGGCCTGGTTAGCAGGGTCCCAGCACACTTTCAAATCATAACTTGGCATCAGCAAAGGCAAAATGTCAGGGGGTAACCATGCCAAGGAGGCATTTCCTTACACAGGTGCAATCCGTGCTCGGCAACAGCACCAAATCAATTCTAGATTGCGAGCCGTGGGCTACCGATGTGTGGGTAAACTGCCACCGTCTTGGATGCCACACCCGCCAAGCATCGCAAGGCCCCGTCGCTGAAAGCCATCCTATGACTCCTGCCACCATTGTATGCCTGTAAGTTGAGAGTGGACCAGCCACATCCAAGGCAGGGTCTGGAGCTGCATTGAAGTCCCCTCCCAGCATAGTAAGTGCTGGAGGCAAGTCTAGGAGCAGTTTGGTTAGGTCCTTGAAGGTCCCTCTTACCATTGCAGGAGGGATGTAAACACTGACCAAATTAATTGTGAAACCCTCTACCTTCCCAGTGATGGTCACATAGCGTCCCTGCCGGTCTTTCCACAGCTGGATTTTTGTTATGGGAAATGAACGGTGCAGTAGTATTGGCACTCCCGCAATCCGCGCGTAAACCCCGCGTGGTACAATCTATCAAACCCTGTACAGGCCAATAAGGGCCAATGATCACCCAAGAGGTGCGTCTCCTGCAGCAGGAGCACATCAGGGCGGTATTGGTGTACAAAGTTAAACACCGTGGTGCGTTTAATTTTGTCTAAAAGACCATTAACGTTTCACGAGATAACCTGTGTTGGACTCATAGGAATATGTTATTAGGTGCCACAGGGGGGTTACCGGATGGCACCTTTTCTTGGCCTGGAGCCCCCGTGTTGCTCTCTTCGCAGTGGAATGAACGCCCCTACTCTGTCAATTTGTTCACTGCATCTCCTATCCTGTGCACTTGCTAACAAACACAAACATACTGACGTAGTAAGAAACAGTAACACATACCTTAAAACAAGGCCCAAACTTCCCTTCCTCCCAATTTCCATCCCACCCCATACTTCCCCCCAGAAGCATCGGTCGCCCATATAAATCACCTCACTCTCGAACATAGTGAGGTATGCCATTAACTGATTGACCCCTCCATATCTTCGGATCAAAAAGAAAAACACAATAAGTGGTAATGGATCGTAAGCAATATTGTCTCTCATCCAAGCAATTAGCACCCTCCCAGGTTTATCCATCTGCTTATAGAGTTACAGCACCGGACTGCAGGACAAATCCGAGTCACTCAGGGACCCCATCTAGGCCTGCATTGTCCCCAATGGTTCTGGGCTCCCCCCAACTCCCCCAGAACCCACCAGCGATCGCTGTCTCTGTGGTTCCATGTGTGGGGCCTACAAGGGAGGAGTCTGAGTGGGAGCTCTGATGCGTTTTGCACTGCCTGGAGCGCGTGCGTCAGCGCTCACCAGGCAGAAGCTTCTGCTGCTGGTTCGGCTGCACTTCATCTTGCTTTGGTCTTGGTTCTCCGCTGTATAGACCAAGAGGGCCTTCCTCTGTCAGCCAAGTCCATGCTGCTGCTAGCTGCTACCTGCTCAAAGAAGTAGGTTTAGTTTCCATGGACTACACAGAGTTTCGCTGGAAACTGGAGACGATATGATATGTCCTTTGCCCTCAGTTTCTGCTTTACTTCAGTGAATGAGTGGTGCAATTGTTGCACATCCCCAGTGTAGTCAGGCAAGAGGAGGACCTTTGCCCCGTTGCAAAAGATATCTCCTTTGGAGCGTGCTTCTTGTAGCACGCGTCTCGGTCTTTGAAGTTGAAAAGACGGAGTATCACCGGTCTGGGTGGAGAGCCCGGCGGGGGCCTCGATTGCAAAGCCCTGTGGGCCCGCTCGATCGCAAACCATGGTATAAGACAGTCCGCTGGCATCCAAGAGCGGAACCATTCCTCCAAAAAGGTGACCAGAGATGGGGCCGCCGTGGTCTCTGGAAGGCCCACCATATGAAGGTTGTTGGGCCAGGACCTATTCTCAGTAACTTCGGCTCTTCAATAGAGCTCCGACGTGCGAGATGTCGGTGCGGAGACCTGCACCTTGAGAGCAGTCACATCGTCTTCCACTGTAGATATCCTCGACTCTGCCTCCGTGAGTCGGGCTGTGGCGTTGCAGAGGTCTTGCCGGACCAAGGCTACATCCCCCCTAACGTCCCCGATCTTAGACTCCACAGCTGTTTGGGATATTTGGATAGCTTGAAGAATCTTTTCCAGGTCGCCGGACTTTGCCGGTGGATCTCCTCCTCCACCCTGGGCACGATCTTCCATCCGAGTCCCATTTGTACTCGTGATGAATTGGTCTAGGCGTGTTTGCCCTACCGCCTTTTGCACCGTTTTGTCCTTGCCCATGATGGGTTCCCCAGCCGTGGCACAATGTATGGGTTTGCGGCAAATCTGTCAGTGGAAGCCAATTAAAGTCACCACACATGGGTCCAGGGCCCTTCTCCATGACCCAAGGACTCCCGCGCGGTCCCACACTCCGCTGATCAACAAGTTAGTCTCCAGGATCCAGGGAATTATGGTCGCCCTGTGGTCCCATTCGCTGCCACCCGCAGCCGATCATTTACAAAGATCATCCAAGGGCCCCACCGGTAGCCCCCACCGCGTCTCTCCAGTGTCACCGCGTTCCAGTAGAGTGGAGAAAGGGGGGGTGGGAGGAGGAAGAAATAAAGAAAAGAGGGAACCTCCAGTGAGTCGCGTTCCACCCGTCACAGTTCACTGTTGCGCTGCTCCCCCTGCAGCTGCCCGGGGAGGACCTGGGGTGTCAGTCCATCAAGGGGAGGGCAGGGGGAGGAGGGGGGCCTCTCTCCTGGCTGCCAAAACTACCCCCCCCATCCACCACCTCGCCCCATCCCCTCTGCTCACCGGATTTTTGGACCTTGTTTCACTGCGGCTCCCAGTGTCTGGGCGCCTCAACCTCACCTCCAGCCGGTCTTTGCTGTAGGCGAGCCCCTCAGCGGCTCCGCCCGCAATCCTCCACCGTGTTACTTGGCTGCGGCACGGCACTCAGACGGGTCTGATGCACCGCGCCACCTTCTCCTCAGTCCGCCCCTCAGCGTTCATTCGCCGTCCGCCATCTTGACTGCAGGCGGCGGCGAGCTATCAGTGCTCCTCAGCCAGGCCGAAAGGCTGGACAAACTTTCTTTACTCGTCGCTGCGGTCCAACAAGGGGGGGAATAAAGGGAGGGGGTCCTTCTTCCCTGGTTCCAAAGGGGCCCCCTATTCATCACATCGCTCCTGCCCCTCTGCTCACCCGAGTCCTTGGGCCGTGCTCCACTACAGCTCCAGTGCCTGGGAGCCTCGACCCTGCTCCCAGCCGGCTGTCGCTGTATACGGGCTTCCCAGCAGCATCGTCCGCGACCTCCGCTGAACTATTCGGCTGGTGCACAGTGAGCCGACGAATCTCGGGCTCTGCAACGTCCTGGGGCCCCTTCCACAGCTCACGTCTCGCCGCTCACTCACGGTCCGCCTTCTTGGGCGCAGGCGGCCGTGAGCAATCGGCGTCCCACGACCGGGCCAGCAGGCCGCGTCGGTTCTGCTGCTCGTCCCTGGGGGAACAGCAGGCCCCCCCAAGCAGGAAGGTGCTGCCGCTAAGGGCAGATTTCGGTCGTAGCTAGAGGCGGATGACGGAGGGGTCCGGGGCACTACAAAAGTGCGTCCGCCATCTTGACGCCTTAGCCACGCCCCCCCACTTTGCATATATAGTTTTTCTGATCTGCTTCTAAAATCGCACCCCAAGCAAAAATATTTATTGTATTATCCCTATCTTATCTCGAGGAATCAGCCAGGTTTATCCTCCAATGGCAAACATTCCTGCATTATGCAGATAATAATAGCATGTATTTTAATTAGTATTCATGTGTTCATTTCAATGGTATCATCAATGATAAATTTACATTCATATGCTTATATTATTGTTTTGTATTTTTGGGCGATGATGTGTTTTTCCTTTCCTTTTTAAACTCATACATTTTATATTGACTGTGGGAGTTTCTGTTATTTTGAAATGTGCCTATCTTGCCTGAGTAGATTCTGCCCTAATATAAACTCTGGAAAAAAATAATTTTAAACTCAGTTTTATCCATCCATTCTGCATGTTAACAATGTGTCTAAAACTGCCAAGTTCTATCACCACACTTAAAAAATAAAACAGTACAGTCCGAAGAATTACTGGAAAATAGCAGTTTGTAGCTGGAGGGGATTGAACCCATATTCTACTATGCACAATAGAGTTGCCCCTTCACTCCTTATTATCAACCACCTAACAATAGCACCATTCAAACCCGAATAGTTGGAATACCACCTAAGAGAGCTGTATTGTGCTCTAGTGTGGAAGCCTAGAATACACTTATTGATGAATGAGTTATATTTAAACAATTTAGGATAATGGATAAGGTGACAAATATGTAATTAGATACAGCACACATTTAAATATGAAATACCTTGTCAGTTTCGGCTGGTCTGGCTGACGACCCTACATCAGCTATTACATGACTATCACCCACTTCTCTAGCTTGTAAGTATTTGTTCTTTATAGACGATACATCAATGTCCTGAAATAAAGAAAAGGTTAAATATTTAGAAAGGCATGCACATCTTTTGAATCTACACATTACACAAGGTTGAATTTTACAGTTCTGATGTTCATGTATTAGTATAGAGTGACAAAGTTGTGGTGTGTTTAGTATTTTATTCCAAAGGGTGTTGAGGAGATGAAGGTATAGGATCAGTGTTCATCCCATTATCTTCTTCGGTACACCATAGCCTAGAAAAAAAGCATTAAAGACCTGCTCTATAAAACTACATCGCTATTAATCAGACATTTACTAACGTAGGCAGTCTGATCTATAAAACTACATCGCTACCTATCAGAGATTCACTCATGTAGGCTCAAACCTACAATTTGACTAAATGTCTTACCATTATGGAATTTACAAAGAATTCTAGGCTTATTCTGAAGAACTTGCAACTGCCCCAGAATCTAAGCCCCCATGAAAGTGCACATTTTATCATGCATTTGCACTTTGAATGATAGTGTCTTCATTAGAAAAATATGTTCCACTCTTCCTCTAAATGTCGAATAATTTTCAGGGTATCCTCTCTCCATTTACACCATGAAAACAGAATCACGCCTACCCTTCTGAAGAGTATCGGTTTTTACACATATTACGTTTTGCAGTTGGACACCGAAAATCGTAGCCTCTACAAACAGATTTGCTCACACAGAAATGCTGATTCTGTGATTCAAAATGGCTTTCCGTGTGCCTTATTAGAAAATAGCCATGCAAATAGCTGGTTAAATATTGTCCTGTTTTTAAAGGGCGAGACTGAAAGGGTGACTACCAAAAACAATATGAAACTATAATGAAGGAATACTGGTAACACTGAAAGTGATGAATGAATGATTGTTAGTATCCATAAAGTTATAGGAATGGTTCGTCAAACCATTAGTGTATGCATGAATGTTAAATGACACAAGGTGTTTTTGTTGCAGAAATTCTATTACAAACCTATGTTGATGTTGGATTTGTTAAAGACGATGCACACGAAAACAAGACATTCTAATACATGAATGGTACATTTTCATACACAAAGACCCATTACAGCTGTTAAATTCCCCCGTTGTGAACTCTCCATCAACCCCACATAGGTATGTGGTCAGTCAGACCCTGAGACCCCGGCCTGAAGGTTAATGACTGACAGGTCACAGGTAAGGTAACACTTAACCGACAGCCAAATGCACAAACATGCAAACTTAAAAGACATCGCACTAGGCAGCAACACTACATTGGACCCCGGATATTGGCCCCAATAAAGCACACATGGCCAGAGGGATGGGTACATTTCCAAACCACCATAAAGTTAGATACCACACATAGTTAGGTGCACTTACCCAAACAGGGCACAGCACATACAGCTCACGCAGTGACCACGTGTCCCTCAGACTGGACACCTGGACACATACTCGCTGGCCACATTGTGTCCACGCCAGGTCAAGGTCCACCTGCTTTTACTGTCTAGAATTGTATCTGAGACTCCATGACAAATGTTTGCTTATGATAACTTTATTGCACCCATAGAAATGTATAAAACCTGTGTCAATTTGATGTATTATGAAAGACCCCGGTTCTATAACTGTTCTCCCAGCTGTATTGTTTAATAAAATGAACCTTTTCCTTTTTTGCTGGATGCCTCTTGCCTTTTGTTGTTTTAAGGCAAATTCTCATTCCAGCAACACCTATAAGTATGATGTGCAAATGTAATAATGTACAACAAGGCGCTCTACAGTTCTATGACATTATATATACTACTTATGTAAACCATTGTTTGTGTGTTAGGGAAATTTTATATCTTCATTTAAAAGAGATTGTGGGTTCTACATTGGTCTCATCAAATATAAATAATTATTGTTCTCATGAGGCCCGATTCACAAAGGTAAACTTGAACCGAAAGTCTAAGGGCACGATTTACAAAGTTAAACTTAGACAAAAAGTCTAACTTTACTTGTAGTGAAGTTAGACTTTTTGTCTAAGTTTAGACTTTTTTCAACAGACTTTTTATTGCTTTTATTCATCCTCAGCAATACAAAACAATCAGCGGTCATTAAGTTAACCAACATAAAAGCAAGTTCAAATACAAGACAACGCCAACAGTGTCCTTGCTAACAATATATTCTCTCAAACAACACCCCATTCTACCACTCTTCCCACCCCCCTTCCTGCTGCCTCCTAGTTATCCCTGACTCCCTTAGTTGACCAGCCATCCCATAACAACAGTCAAGTACAGAGCGTCTTATTTCAATTAGGTTTTCTTGACATATCCCCACCCAGCTTGAGATGCAGTGTTCAAGCTTCTCCAGCATTTGCAGCAAGCAATAAGGAACTGTCCGACGAATCATCAGCCAGTGTCTTCATGCAGTCCAAGAGGGTCTCCCATGCCCTGGCTTTGTCAATTGGGCATTGCCCTCTCCACACTTCTTAAAACAGCACCCTACCCTCATGTAGGAAAGTACCATCTTGCATGGCATGTTATCCCCATTTTTACTTGTGTGTTTGTTTTTGCCTGTGTCACTAGCATCCTGCTAGCCAGGACCCCAGTGCTCATAGTTTGTGGCCTATATGTGTTCCCTGTGTGGTGCCTAACTGTGTCACTGAGACTCTGCTAACCAGAATCTCAGTGCTTATGCTCTCTCTGCTTTTTAAATTGTCACTGCAGGCCAGTGAATAATTTTGCTAATTCTCATTGGCACACTGGGACACCCTTATAATTCCCTGGTATATGGTACCTAGGTACCCAGGGTATTGGGGTTCCAGGAGATCCCTATGGACTGCAGCATTTCTTTTGCCACCCATAGGGAGCTCAGACAATTCTTACACAGGACTGCCACTGCAGCCTGAGTGAAATAACGTCCACGTTTTTTCACAGCCATTTTACACTGCACTTAAGTAACTTATAAGTCACCTATATGTCTAACCCTTACTTGGTGAAGGTTAGGTGCAAAGTTACTAAGTGTGAGGGCACCCTGGCACTAGCCAAGGTGCCCCCACATTGTTCAGGGCAATTTCCCCAGACTTTGTGAGTGCGGGGACACCATTACACGCGTGCACTACATATAGGTCAATACCAAATTGTAGCTTCACAATGGTAACTCCGAATATGGCCATGTAACATGTCTAAGATCATGGAATTGTCCCCCATGCCAAATCTGGTATTGGGGTGCCAATCCCATGCATCCCCAGGGCTCAAGCATGGACCCCGGGTACTGCCAAACTAGCTCTCTTGGGTTTACACTGCAGCTACCGCTGCTGCCAACCCACAGACAGGCTTCTGCCCTCCTGGGGTCTGAGCAGCCCAGTCACAGGAAGGCAGAACAAAGGATTTTCTCTGAGAGATGGTGTTACGCCCTCTTCCTTTGGAAATAGGTGTTAAGGGCTGGGGAGGAGTAGCCTCCCCCAGCCTCTGGAAATACTTTGAAGGGCACAGATGATGCCCTCCTTGCATAAGCCAGTCTACACCGGTTCAGGGATCTCCCAGCCCCTGCTCTGGTGTGAAACTGGACAAAGGAAAGGGGAGTGACCACTTCCCTGTCCATCACCACCCAGGGGTGGTGCCCAGAGCTCCTCCAGTGTGTCCCAGACCCCTGCCATCTTGAATGCAGAGGTGTGAGAGCACAGTGGAGTCCTCTGAGTTGCCAGTGCCAGCAGGTGACGTCAGAGACCCCTCCTGATAGGTGCTTACCTGGTTAGGTGGCCAATCCTCCTCTGAGGGCTGTTTAGGGTCTCTCCTGTGGGTTTCTCTTCAGATAATGAATGCATGAGCTCGCCAGAGTTCATCTGCATCTCCCTCTTCGACTTCTGCCAAGGACGACCGCTGACTGCTCCAGGACGCCTGCAAAACCGCAACAAAGTAGCGAAACGACTACCAGCAACATTGTAGCGCCTAATCCTGCCGCCTTTCTCGACTGTTTCCTGGTGATGCATGCTCTGAGGGCTGTCTGCCTTCACCCTGCACTAGAAGCCAAGAAGAAATCTCCTGGGGTCCACAGAATCTTCCCCCTGCTAACGCAGGCACCAAACTGATGCTTCATCCGGTCCACTGGGTCCCCTCTCTTCTTGACGAGCGTGGTCCCAGGTACACAGGAGCTGGATCTAAGTGACCCCGACAGTCCAGTGGTCCTTCTGTCCAAATTTGGTGGAGGTAAGTCCTTGCCTCCCCACACCAGACAGTAATCCTGTGTACTGCAGGATCTGCAGCTGCTAGGGCTTCTGTGCACTTTTGCAAGGAATCCTTTGAACACAGCATAGCCCAGGTCCCCAGCACTCCATCCTGCATTGCTCAACTCGCTGAGTTGACCACCAGCTTCGTGGGACCCTCCTTTGTAGTGTTGAGACGACCGCCATGCTCAGATTTCTTGAACGCCTGTTCAAGTGCTTCTGCGGGTGCTGCCTGCTTCTGCATGGGCTCTCTGTGCTGCTGACCCCCCCCTGTCTCCTCCTCCAAGGGGTGACCTCCTGGTCCTTCCTCGGCCCGGGCAGCACCCATTTTCTTCAACCGCAACTCTTGCAGCTAGCAACGCTTATTTGCAGTCTTTTTGTGTGGACACAACTCTGCATCCTCCAGCTCACCGTGGGACATCTTCTGTGCGAAGGAGAAGTTCCTGGTATCTTCCGTGGTTGCAGAATCTTCAGCTTCTTCCACCCGGAGGCAGCCCTTTTGCACCTTCATCTGGGGTTTAGTGGGCTCCTGCCCCCCCGGACACTTGCGTGACTCCTGGACTTAGTCCCCTTCCTTTACAGGTCCAGGAATCCATCTTCAGTGCTTTGCAGTCAGTTGTTGCCTTTGCAGAATCTCCTATCACTACTTTAGTGTGTTTCTGGGGAAGTAGGGTAACTTTACTCCTACTTTTCAGGGTCTTGGGGTTGGGTATCTTGGACACCCTTAGTGTTTTCTTACACTCCCAGCGACCCTCTACACACTATATTAGGCCTAGGGTCCATTTGTGGTTGGCATTCCACTTTTAGAGTGTATGGTTTGTGTTGCCCCTAGGCCTATTGCATCCGATTGTATTCTACAGTGTTTGTACTACTTTTCTAACTGTTTACTTACCTGATTTTGGTTTGTGTGTATATTTTGTGTATTTTACTTACCTCCTAAGGGAGTATATCCTCTGAGAAATTTCTGACACATTGTCACTAAAATAAAGTACCTTTATTTTTAGTAACTGAGTGTTGTGATTCTTATGATAAAGTGCTATATGATATAAGTGGTATAGTAGGAGCTTTGCATGTCTCCTAGTTCAGCCTAAGCTCCTCTGCTATAGCTACATCTATCAGCCTAAGCTGCTAGAACACTACTAATCTACTAATAAGGGATAACTGGACCTGGCACAAGGTGTAAGTACCATCAGGTACCCACTATAAGGCTGGCCAGCCTCCTACACCTCGCAGTTAGCCCATTGTAACATTCCATTTCTCTATTCCATTTTTATGTAGTTGAGGAGCAAAGGTAGCCTTCCAACGCATAGTACTCTCCCTCTTGGCCAGTACCAATGCTAAAATTGCATAGACAATTTATGCTAAAAAGGGTAAAGAAATCCACCTTGTAAACACACCAGTGGGGTACAGGGTATTGATCTCTCAGTAACTTAATTTACACAGTCAATTACATCAGTCCAGTAAACTCGCAGTGCAGGACAGTCCCACAGCATATGGAACATCTCAGCCCCTCTCCCCCCACATCTGGGGCACTGTGCATCCCTTGCACCAAATATTCGCATTATTTTCCCTGGTGTAAGATATGCTCTATGCAGGACATAATAGTTGATAAGCTTAAACCCTGTATTGCGAGAAACTGTGTACATATTAGTAAAGATGGACAACCACTGTTGGTCAGAAACCTGGATAGACATGTCCTCCCAACTGTGTTTCAGTACTTCTATTGGCACATCAATATTTGCTTGCATAGCTTGGTATAGGATAGTGACAGCTCTGGTTTTCCCTGATGGTTTGCAAAGTATGTGACGGCTATTAAGTTTAAGTGTTGGGGGTTCCACTGACCTGCCATCCCAGTGGTTCCACAGTGTTAGCACAGTTGCGTGGTGCATGAGAAATTGACCCTAGGGTAAATCAAATGTTTGTGATAGCTCTTTGAAGGGCAGCAGTTCCCAATGTCTAAACAGGTCACCAATTCGGGAGACTCCCCTGTTAGGCCAGTTAGCTAAGCCCTCCAGGGCCCCTCCCGTGTTTAATACCTCCAGGCATTGCAGCAGTAGTGTCTAAGAGCATTTGTGAGCTGTAGACAATGTTGCCAGAAGCGCTGGATAGTCTGCATTGCCAGATCACCTTCCGCTACTGGTCACCTGGCAATCATAATCAACGGGAGTAGGACAAATAATGCAGGAGCGTTCACAGGCATTTCCCCTCCCGCTTGCGGTCAAGCATATAGCCACTTGTTCAACCACTGAAGTTGGGCAGCCAAATAGTGTATTTCAAGGTCAGGAGATGCAAGGCCACCATTTGAGGTGGGTTTCCACAGTTTAGTCAGGGCCATCTTTTGTCTTCCCTTGCCCCAAATCAACTCTCCCAGTATCGACTCCAGGTCCAGAAGGCACAGCGTGGGATTAATACTGGCAGTGTAGTGAATAAATATAGCAATCATGGGAGTACTATCGTTTTAGCAACTGCGATCCTACCAGCTACTAACAGTGGGAGAGTGCTCCAGACAGCCACCCCGGTGTGGAATGCCCTCACCACTGCCCCAATGTTCCCATTCATGGTATCCTTAGTATTGTGGTATATTTTTACTCCGAGAAATTTCATACAAGAACCCTCCCAACTCCGTCTGTGCAGTTCAGGTGGTCTTAGCATTCAAGAGGTCAGCTGGAACAAGAGTTACTTTTGCCAGTTGATCCGCAGGACCAAAAGAGCACTAAACTGTTCCATAAGTGTGACTGCTGCAGGTATGCCCTCCCTAGCATTGGCAAGAAATAACAACATATCATCTACATATAAGGCTATGGTGTGCGTAGAGGTCCCACTGATCAGTCCTCGATAAGCTACCCCCAAGCTCACTCACCAGGCCAGGGGTTCGACTGCTATAGCAGTAATAGAAGAGGAAGAGGACAGCCCTGCCTTGTACCTCGCCCCACCATCTAAGATTGCGAGATTACCCTACAAGTGCGATCCAGCACTCTCGGGTTGGTATACAGAAGTTGGTCCATTGGCTAAAGTCTCTTCCCAGTCCCATCTGATCAAATACCTGATAAAGGTAGTCCCCATTGGAGGCTATCAAATGCCTTCTCAATATTTAGAGATTACTACTGCATTGTCATCTTCAGGGCCCATAGCGTCCATTAAGGAGAGCAGTCGGTGGATATTCAGAGCCGTATTCCTAGCTGGAATAAATCCGTTCTGGCCAGAGTGCATGAGGGAAGCCATATGGGCGAGGAGAAACGAGGTGAGAATCTTGCTCAGGAGTTTTTAATCCACGTTCAACATAACCAGCGAATGGTATGCCCACACGTCATGAGGGAGTCGACCCAGTTTAAGCAGAGGAATCACCAGAGCTTGCCTTGTGGTGGCAGAGAGATACCCCTCCTCCTTCACTTCTGCATATAGGTCCTCTAATCTAGGGGCTAAGGGGCAGATGTAGGAAATTTCTGAATCGCAATTCAGTATGCAGGATGGTGTCCCTGACACCGTCTGCGACTTGCAAGGGGGTCACAAAGGCCCACCTCAGTAATATTAATGAGGTGGGTTGCAATTTGCGCCCCCCTTGCGACGCGCAGCACTCACAGGGATGGTGGCCTGCTGGAGACAGCAGACCACCATGTCTGTGACTGCTTTTGAATAAAGCAGTTTTTTTGTTGTTGTAATGCAGCCCGTTTTCCTTTAAGGAAAAAGAGATGCATTACAAAATGAAAAAAAAGATTCCGTGCCATTCACAAAGGGGAATGGGTCTCATGGGGACCCCTTCCCTTTTGCGAATGGGTTACCACCAGTGTGACACTGGTGGTAACTGTAATTGCTTTGTGACCGCATTCGCGGTCACAAAGCAATGCAGCATCGCGCTGTGACTCGCAATTAGGAAGAGGAACACCCCTTCCTAATTGCGACTCGCAGTCCCGTTTTACGAGTTGGTAACCAGGTTACCGACTCGCAAAACAGGGATTGGGCATCGCGATGTCGTTTTTGCACATGGCAAACAGCAACATTTGCTGTTTGCTTCGTGCAAAAACTTTGCTACATCTGGCCCTAAGTCCTCAGTATATGCACTTTGTCTCGAGCCATGGCCTTGATGTCCACTCTGATATCCTGCGTTGTTATGGGCCCTCAAAGTGCACCAGCATTGTCTTCTCCCAACCTGAGTAACACTGCTTGGCTCAGGAAATTGTCTAGTGTATCCTGATGTGGCTCGAGAAGGGGAGCACAGAGGGTGGTGTAATATTCCTTGAATCTTTGACGTATTTCCTTTTGCCCATATACAAGGTCACCCTCGGTCATATCAATTTCCAGGATTGTGGAGGTTATAGGGTTCAGATTAGCCAACCATGCCAAAAGCATTTCCGCCTTCTTTCTTTCTGCATGCGCCCTCATAATATATTTGCGTTAATCAAAGCAGCGAAGCTTCTCTGTGCTGGTCACGCGGCGCTCTTTTGCCTCTAACAGTTGATGCTGGAGTTCTCTATCAATGGGGCAGGCCTTATCAATCTCCCTAAGATCTTTTTCTTGCCCCTGTACCTTATACAGTAGGGAGCATTTTACCCTCACTACTTCAGCTATACACTTACCCCAGATTACAGCCTTGAAGGCATCCCATTCATTAAGAATAGATAGGAGGTACCTGGTGCAAAGTAATCATGAATGGCATCTCCAATGGTGTGCTTGAACCCCGGGTCCTCCAGCACCTCAACTTAAAGGCACCAATCTGGGATTTGAGGGCATTCTCTACGCCAGTTTAGCAGGTGTAATACTGGGTTGTGATCAGACATCGTACAGCACAAGTATTCCACGTTGTGCACCGATCAATGTATGTCTGTGGAACAGAGGAATGCTTCCAACCTCATGTGAAGGTTGTGCATCCCAGAGAAGAATCAATAATCCCTGGTAGTAGGGTTAATGTTTCTCCAGGAGTCAATTAACGCCCACTGAGTTTGCCATGTCTGAAATGTCTGTGCCACTTGCCACACCTGAGAGTCCCTCAGGGGCGGGTGGGATCTATCAAGAGTGGGATCAATTATGCTATTGAAGCCCCCTCTTAATAGCATGAGGTGCATCAAATATGAGGCCATAATGCAGGACAGGCCCTCATAAAAGTTACCCTGATTCTAGTTGGGGGCATATATCCTACCTGTAGGAAAGTACCATCTTTCTTGGCATGTTACCCCCATTTTTACCTGTATGTCAGTATGTTTTTGTCTGTCTCACTGGGATCCTGCTGGTCCTGGGACATTTGTGGGTGCTATCTGGTGCTCTGAGGCCTCTCTGAAGTGCTGAGCACTTCCTCTTCCTCCTCACACAGAGTTGAGGCCCCCAGGTCCTCCAGATAGTACCTAGTTAATGCAAAACATGACTTTGCCAGAACCAAGGCTTGTTGGAGGAATCCAGTGCCAAAACTTGCCTGCATCCAACTTCACGGCGTGGAACATCCTTTGCATTATGCACGAACCCGCTGACATCTTCCTAGGGTGCATTCCTGCAGTCTTCGTCCAAGTGGGGACTCTTCTTTTGCACCCTCGTCTGTGTTGGCAGGGGGTCCTGTCCTTCTTGGAACTTCTTTAGACTTCTGGACTTGGTCTCCTTCTTTTGCAGGTCTGCAGGTCCAGGAATCCACTGTTTGTTGTTTGCGGACTTGGGGCCAGATGTAGCAAAGGATTTGCGCGTCGCAAACGGCGAAAATCGCCATTTGCGAGGCGCAAATGCTTCTTTGCTATGCAGAAATGCATATTGCGAGTCGGGACCGACTCGCAATATGCATTTTAGAATCGCAAATAGGAAGGGGTGTTCCCTTCCTATTTGCGATTCCGAGTGGAATGCAATACCATTTGCGACCGCATATGCGGTCGCAAAGGGTATCGCAGTTACCATCCACTTCAAGTGGATGGTAACTCACTCGCAAATTGGAAGGGGTCCCCATGGGACCCCTTCCAGTTTGTGAATGGACCCCCAAAAAAATGTTCAGGGCAGGTAGTGGTCCAAGGGACCACTGCCTGCCCTGAAAAAATACCGAAACTAAAGGTTTCGTTTTTTTTTAAAGTGCAGCTCGTTTTCCTTTAAGGAAAACGGGCTATACTTAAAAAAAAAAAACTGCTTTATTGAAAGCAGTCACGAACATGGAGGTCTGCTGACTACAGCAGGCCTCCATGTTTGCGAGTGCCTAGACTCGCTATGGGGCCGCAATTTGCGACCCACCTCATGAATATTAATGAGGTGGGTCATTGCGACCCCATAGCGAGTCGCAGACAGTGTCTGAGACACCGTTCTGCATTGCAAATTGCGACTTGCAATTTGCGAGTCGGAAGGACTCACAAATTGCAAGTCGCAATTTGCAATTTTCCTGCATCTGGCCCTTGGTTGGTTCTTGCAATAATTCCATTCACAAGTTATAGTGTGTCCTAAGGAAACTTGCAGTACTTTACTCCTGCTTTTCTGGGCTCTGGGGTGGGGTAATTTACTTACCTTTACTGTACTCTGACTCTCCCAGCGATTCTGCACACACTACACTTGTCTAGGGGGCAATTTATGATTTGCATTCCACTTTCTGAGTATATGGTTTTTGTTGCCCCTAGACCTATTTTCTCCCATTGCATTCTATAGCATTTCCTATTGTTTGCACTGTCCTATGACTAATTACTTGCCTTATTTTGGTGTCTAGTGTATATATTGTGTATAATACTTACCTTCAGAAGGAGTATTGCATCTAAGATATTTTTGGTACTGTGTCACCCAAATAAACTACCTTTATTTTTGGTAACACTGAGTATTGTCTTTACTTGTGCATAAGTACTGTGTAACTATAGGTGGTATTGCATGAGCTTTGCATGTCTCCTAGTTCAGCCTAAGCTGCTCTGCTATAGCTACCTCTATCAACCTAAGCTGCTAGAACACTACTAGTTCACTAATAAGGGATAACTGGACCTGGTATAAGGTGGTAGTACCCAAGGTACCCACTACAAACCAGGCAAGCCTCCTATACTACCAAAGTTAGGTCGCAACCCATGAGTTGCGAGTGATCAGTAAATACATCCCATTAGGGTCTATCAGCTCTCCTGTCTTTTGGAATGGGATCCCAGGTCTGACCCAGATCAGGACCCTTCTGGAGAATGCAGAGTATGTAGTGGCGTAGACTGTAGGGCATCTATATCAGGCGCAGTTAGATGGGTCTCTTGTAAAAAGGCTGTATGTGCGCCCCTTCTTTCCAAATATGTGTACCTTGTACCTTTTTGCCATACTATTTAAGGCCCTAATGTTCCAACTGATTAAATTATGTAAGGGCAGCTGCATGAGAATGTTTGAAATATCAGTCCAAGAGCTCTCATCGTCAGAGCACAGGCTTGTGTAGGGGGATGAGTAGGGTGGCCTTGGACGTGTGTAGTAGTAATGGAGGCAAGGAATGGTCCCAGCAAGAACTCATGGAACAAACAACCAAACTCCCACAATTCCTCAACCCCAGGACAAGAATTGACAACACTCCCATTCAAACAGTTAAACCAAGAAGCAACAGTCATGCTTATACCATACACGCTCCATAACCCAACATAATCAGTGGGAGGGCCGTCCACATTCGGGCAGTCCCCGGGTCACTTCACATCATCCAGGATATGCAGTAGGAAGAAAGAAAAAGGTTCTCTACACCCCACCTGTTATCAAATCAGAGTATTGGGTCTGCCACACTCCTATCCAGACTCTCCATGCTCCTGCACTGACTCCCTCCCATAGTGCGCACAGAGGACTCATAGCAAATCATCCACTGTGCTCGGTGTGACCTGTGAAAGAAAAAGATCAGAGTTGCAGGAAGACAAGGATACAGATTCCTAATCAGAGTTCTCCTCATCTTCTCCTCCCAATTCCGAGGCCTGTTCTGAGCTTGCTCCACGAATGGTTGCTGCTATTTCCACCGCCCTCTGGCATTTCTGCAGTGCCTGAGAGTGGGAGGGCTTCGCTCTCATGCCTGATCTGGGCAGTCTCTTTGGTCTCCCCTTCTGTTGAGTAAGCCATCAGTCAGTGTCATTGTCCTCCTCCCGCTGGGGAAGTTACTCAAGCCAGTCCCATACCAGCTATGGGGAGGTGAAGAACTGCATCTTGTTATCATGGGTCACCCGGAGCCTGGCCGGTAACAGCATTGCGTATTTGATTCCCATGTCTCTCGGTTTTTATTTAGCCTTGTTAAATGAGGCTCTTTGTCCCTTGTGAAATCCAGAAATATTACTCAGTTTTTATCCACCATTATGTCTCCTTTAATTTGGGCTTGTGAGAGGATGTGGTCTCTGTCTTTGAAATGGAGAACCCTGGCCACCAGAGGACGTGGACCCATTCCAGGTGGAGGGGGTTGGGAAAGCACTCAGTGGGCCTATTCAAGTGCAGAAAAGGGGTAGAGTCCCTCGGGTGTGACCCCTGTCCGGAGCCAGGCTTCCAGGAAGGCCTTCATGTGAGTTCCAGGGCCCTCTATACATTCAGGTAAACCCACTATTCGAAGATTATTTCTCCTCGTCCTGTTCTCAGCATCCTCAGTACTTAATTCAAGCAACTTTACTCTGTTTGCCATGGACATCAGTGGCCCCTGCAAAGACATCACCTCAGGGTTTAGGTCATCCAGTGTGTGCTCCGTGGCACTGACTCTTTCTGATGGGTGTCTATGATAGTCTCTTATTAGCCCCATGTCAGTGGCCATTGCATCTATTTTTGCCTCCAACGCAGCTATGGCCTGAAGAAAAGTGAACAACATTGCTCCGGTTTGGCCATCTTGGGCAACACACTCTGGTGCCGTCTCCATAGCTATTGTTGGCAAGTTCAACAACCAGCAACCTACCCCCCTGTTCCGGGGCCTTTTTCTTTGTGATTTTGCCCATTGATAATGGTGCTGTGTGTTCGTCAGTTTGTGCTATTCTGGGGGTTCTCAGGCATGGAAGAAAATTTGGCAGTGCTCCTCCTCCCAGTGATTTCAGCAGGTGCACCTCCGGTGCCCAGAGGTGGGGGCTCCCTCAGCAGCAGTGTCTCTCAACTAGTCCAGGCAAGTTTTGTAGCGAGATCTGCGTGGGGGATGAACTGTCCCAGCTTCCGTGCAAAAGTCACGCCGGCGGGGTCTCTGCACCATTAGGCTTCCACAGTTGTTGATAGTTAGGCGTGCGGACAATGAGATATAGACCTGTCATCCCTTATTTCAAATGTGGCTCTGTCAGGCACCTACTTCCAGATGCATTAGCCGCCGGAGAACAAACCAGGACTTCAAAGTGCTCCACCCCTCACACATCATCACCAAGATTGCAACAGCGCGGGCCACATATGGGCAACTGGGGCTGGATAGCAAAGCTCCTGTGGAAGCCCCTTTCATCTTGGGAGCTATGCACCTGCAGCGGGGCGGGGGATAGCCAATCTACCCCTGCCACCTCCAATAGTTCAAGGCCGGGTGGGAGTGAGGGAGGCCCCACAGGCGACCGCTCACTCACCCCACTATCGTGGCAATCCAGGTGAAGGTGCCGGGGCCTCCTGATTCCCACTCCTCCACCTCCTGAATCTCTCCTCACAATGGGCCCACCGCCTTCCAGGGCGGGTGGGGGCCGGAACAGAACATCGCAGTGCGCGGTCCCCACTGGGTGGTCGAGGACCAAGTAGCCGCCCGTGTGCCTCAGGCCCTCAAGGTGCTTCGCTCCATCAATCGAGCCCACCACAAGACTACGTCCCAGCGCGCTCTGCCATCTTGAGCATGGCCCGCTCGGATAGCTACTACACCAGGAACCTTTCCCAGTGCATCATTGTTGCGAATGGTGTTGTCCCGAGCCGCGCAGTGTCCCGATCAACTGCCCCCAGCACCGGCTCGGATGGGGTGTGCAGGACTGCCTGGATAGCGGATCACTGCCGGGGAGTTCCACCAATACGCGACCTACTCCATTGGAAAAAAAGAAAAAAGGGAGCACACTGCCTCACACTCAAGCAAAAAGTTAGCCCCAATGCATCATGGTAAATGCAGTCACTTCGTTTTGTGCTGAAAAAGTAATCAAAAGTCTTTCACCTAAGTAGGTGCAGCAAGTGCTGTGTATCTCTGGACACGTGTTTCTAGGTTTAGCCCGTCATCAGAAGAGAGCAGCCAAGTCTGTGGGGTTGCTTGAAATGCCGCCAAAAGTCTTCTCGGGTTTATGTACCACTCACTGGCGCACAGGTGCCTCTCCAGAGCTCGTCAGCTCGTTAGCTCAAGGGAGCAGTCATTGGACAAAAAGAAAAAAGGGAGCACACTGCCTCACACTCAAGCAAAAAGTTAGCCCCAATGCATCATGGTAAATGCAGTCACTTCGTTTTGTGCTGAAAAAGTAATCAAAAGTCTTTCACCTAAGTAGGTGCAGCAAGTGCTGTGTATCTCTGGACACGTGTTTCTAGGTTTAGCCCGTCATCAGCAGAGAGCAGCCAAGTCTGTGGGGTTGCTTGAAATGCCGCCAAAAGTCTTCTCGGGTTTATGTACCACTCACTGGCGCACAGGTGCCTCTCCAGAGCTCGTCAGCTCGTTAGCTCAAGGGAGCAGTCATTGGACAAAAAGAAAAAAGGGAGCACACTGCCTCACACTCAAGCAAAAAGTTAGCCCCAATGCATCATGGTAAATGCAGTCACTTTGTTTTGTGCTGAAAAAGTAATCAAAAGTCTTTCACCTAAGTAGGTGCAGCAAGTGCTGTGTATCTCTGGACACGTGTTTCTAGGTTTAGCCCGTCATCAGCAGAGAGCAGCCAAGTCTGTGGGGTTGCTTGAAATGCCGCCAAAAGTCTTCTCGGGTTTATGTACCACTCACTGGCGCACAGGTGCCTCTCCAGAGCTCGTCAGCTCGTTAGCTCAAGGGAGCAGTCATTGGACAAAAAGAAAAAAGGGAGCACACTGCCTCACACTCAAGCAAAAAGTTAGCCCCAATGCATCATGGTAAATGCAGTCACTTCGTTTTGTGCTGAAAAAGTAATCAAAAGTCTTTCACCTAAGTAGGTGCAGCAAGTGCTGTGTATCTCTGGACACGTGTTTCTAGGTTTAGCCCGTCATCAGCAGAGAGCAGCCAAGTCTGTGGGGTTGCTTGAAATGCCGCCAAAAGTCTTCTCGGGTTTATGTACCACTCACTGGCGCACAGGTGCCTCTCCAGAGCTCGTCAGCTCGTTAGCTCAAGGGAGCAGTCATTGGACAAAAAGAAAAAAGGGAGCACACTGCCTCACACTCAAGCAAAAAAGTTAGCCCCAATGCATCATGGTAAATGCAGTCACTTCGTTTTGTGCTGAAAAAGTAATCAAAAGTCTTTCACCTAAGTAGGTGCAGCAAGTGCTGTGTATCTCTGGACACGTGTTTCTAGGTTTAGCCCGTCATCAGCAGAGAGCAGCCAAGTCTGTGGGGTTGCTTGAAATGCCGCCAAAAGTCTTCTCGGGTTTATGTACCACTCACTGGCGCACAGGTGCCTCTCCAGAGCTCGTCAGCTCGTTAGCTCAAGGGAGCAGTCATTGGACAAAAAGAAAAAAGGGAGCACACTGCCTCACACTCAAGCAAAAAGTTAGCCCCAATGCATCATGGTAAATGCAGTCACTTCGTTTTGTGCTGAAAAAGTAATCAAAAGTCTTTCACCTAAGTAGGTGCAGCAAGTGCTGTGTATCTCTGGACACGTGTTTCTAGGTTTAGCCCGTCATCAGCAGAGAGCAGCCAAGTCTGTGGGGTTGCTTGAAATGCCGCCAAAAGTCTTCTCGGGTTTATGTACCACTCACTGGCGCACAGGTGCCTCTCCAGAGCTCGTCAGCTCGTTAGCTCAAGGGAGCAGTCATTGGACAAAAAGAAAAAAGGGAGCACACTGCCTCACACTCAAGCAAAAAGTTAGCCCCAGTGCATCATGGTAAATGCAGTCACTTCGTTTTGTGCTGAAAAAGTAATCAAAAGTCTTTCACCTAAGTAGGTGCAGCAAGTGCTGTGTATCTCTGGACACGTGTTTCTAGGTTTAGCCCGTCATCAGCAGAGAGCAGCCAAGTCTGTGGGGTTGCTTGAAATGCCGCCAAAAGTCTTCTCGGGTTTATGTACCACTCACTGGCGCACAGGTGCCTCTCCAGAGCTCGTCAGCTCGTTAGCTCAAGGGAGCAGTCATTGGACAAAAAGAAAAAAGGGAGCACACTGCCTCACACTCAAGCAAAAAGTTAGCCCCAATGCATCATGGTAAATGCAGTCACTTCGTTTTGTGCTGAAAAAGTAATCAAAAGTCTTTCACCTAAGTAGGTGCAGCAAGTGCTGTGTATCTCTGGACACGTGTTTCTAGGTTTAGCCCGTCATCAGCAGAGAGCAGCCAAGTCTGTGGGGTTGCTTGAAATGCCGCCAAACACTTCTCGGGTTTATGTACCACTCACTGGCGCACAGGTGCCTCTCCAGAGCTCGTCAGCTCGTTAGCTCAAGGGAGCAGTCATTGGACAAAAAGAAAAAAGGGAGCACACTGCCTCACACTCAAGCAAAAAGTTAGCCCCAATGCATCATGGTAAATGCAGTCACTTCGTTTTGTGCTGAAAAAGTAATCAAAAGTCTTTCACCTAAGTAGGTGCAGCAAGTGCTGTGTATCTCTGGACACGTGTTTCTAGGTTTAGCCCGTCATCAGCAGAGAGCAGCCAAGTCTGTGGGGTTGCTTGAAATGCCGCCAAAAGTCTTCTCGGGTTTATGTACCACTCACTGGCGCACAGGTGCCTCTCCAGAGCTCGTCAGCTCGTTAGCTCAAGGGAGCAGTCATTGGACAAAAAGAAAAAAGGGAGCACACTGCCTCACACTCAAGCAAAAAGTTAGCCCCAATGCATCATGGTAAATGCAGTCACTTCGTTTTGTGCTGAAAAAGTAATCAAAAGTCTTTCACCTAAGTAGGTGCAGCAAGTGCTGTGTATCTCTGGACACGTGTTTCTAGGTTTAGCCCGTCATCAGCAGAGAGCAGCCAAGTCTGTGGGGTTGCTTGAAATGCCGCCAAAAGTCTTCTCGGGTTTATGTACCACTCACTGGCGCACAGGTGCCTCTCCAGAGCTCGTCAGCTCGTTAGCTCAAGGGAGCAGTCATTGGACAAAAAGAAAAAAGGGAGCACACTGCCTCACACTCAAGCAAAAAGTTAGCCCCAATGCATCATGGTAAATGCAGTCACTTCGTTTTGTGCTGAAAAAGTAATCAAAAGTCTTTCACCTAAGTAGGTGCAGCAAGTGCTGTGTATCTCTGGACACGTGTTTCTAGGTTTAGCCCGTCATCAGCAGAGAGCAGCCAAGTCTGTGGGGTTGCTTGAAATGCCGCCAAAAGTCTTCTCGGGTTTATGTACCACTCACTGGCGCACAGGTGCCTCTCCAGAGCTCGTCAGCTTGTTAGCTCAAGGGAGCAGTCATTGGACAAAAAGAAAAAAGGGAGCACACTGCCTCACACTCAAGCAAAAAGTTAGCCCCAATGCATCATGGTAAATGCAGTCACTTCGTTTTGTGCTGAAAAAGTAATCAAAAGTCTTTCACCTAAGTAGGTGCAGCAAGTGCTGTGTATCTCTGGACACGTGTTTCTAGGTTTAGCCCGTCATCAGCAGAGAGCAGCCAAGTCTGTGGGGTTGCTTGAAATGCCGCCAAAAGTCTTCTCGGGTTTATGTACCACTCACTGGCGCACAGGTGCCTCTCCAGAGCTCGTCAGCTCGTTAGCTCAAGGGAGCAGTCATTGGACAAAAAGAAAAAAGGGAGCACACTGCCTCACACTCAAGCAAAAAGTTAGCCCCAATGCATCATGGTAAATGCAGTCACTTCGTTTTGTGCTGAAAAAGTAATCAAAAGTCTTTCACCTAAGTAGGTGCAGCAAGTGCTGTGTATCTCTGGACACGTGTTTCTAGGTTTAGCCCGTCATCAGCAGAGAGCAGCCAAGTCTGTGGGGTTGCTTGAAATGCCGCCAAAAGTCTTCTCGGGTTTATGTACCACTCACTGGCGCACAGGTGCCTCTCCAGAGCTCGTCAGCTCGTTAGCTCAAGGGAGCAGTCATTGGACAAAAAGAAAAAAGGGAGCACACTGCCTCACACTCAAGCAAAAAGTTAGCCCCAATGCATCATGGTAAATGCAGTCACTTCGTTTTGTGCTGAAAAAGTAATCAAAAGTCTTTCACCTAAGTAGGTGCAGCAAGTGCTGTGTATCTCTGGACACGTGTTTCTAGGTTTAGCCCGTCATCAGCAGAGAGCAGCCAAGTCTGTGGGGTTGCTTGAAATGCCGCCAAAAGTCTTCTCGGGTTTATGTACCACTCACTGGCGCACAGGTGCCTCTCCAGAGCTCGTCAGCTCGTTAGCTCAAGGGAGCAGTCATTGGACAAAAAGAAAAAAGGGAGCACACTGCCTCACACTCAAGCAAAAAGTTAGCCCCAATGCATCATGGTAAATGCAGTCACTTCGTTTTGTGCTGAAAAAGTAATCAAAAGTCTTTCACCTAAGTAGGTGCAGCAAGTGCTGTGTATCTCTGGACACGTGTTTCTAGGTTTAGCCCGTCATCAGCAGAGAGCAGCCAAGTCTGTGGGGTTGCTTGAAATGCCGCCAAAAGTCTTCTCGGGTTTATGTACCACTCACTGGCGCACAGGTGCCTCTCCAGAGCTCGTCAGCTTGTTAGCTCAAGGGAGCATCATTGGACAAAAAGAAAAAAGGGAGCACACTGCCTCACACTCAAGCAAAAAGTTAGCCCCAATGCATCATGGTAAATGCAGTCACTTCGTTTTGTGCTGAAAAAGTAATCAAAAGTCTTTCACCTAAGTAGGTGCAGCAAGTGCTGTGTATCTCTGGACACGTGTTTCTAGGTTTAGCCCGTCATCAGCAGAGAGCAGCCAAGTCTGTGGGGTTGCTTGAAATGCCGCCAAAAGTCTTCTCGGGTTTATGTACCACTCACTGGCGCACAGGTGCCTCTCCAGAGCTCGTCAGCTCGTTAGCTCAAGGGAGCAGTCATTGGACAAAAAGAAAAAAGGGAGCACACTGCCTCACACTCAAGCAAAAAGTTAGCCCCAATGCATCATGGTAAATGCAGTCACTTCGTTTTGTGCTGAAAAAGTAATCAAAAGTCTTTCACCTAAGTAGGTGCAGCAAGTGCTGTGTATCTCTGGACACGTGTTTCTAGGTTTAGCCCGTCATCAGCAGAGAGCAGCCAAGTCTGTGGGGTTGCTTGAAATGCTTGTATCTCCATTGGAAGTAGGCCACGCCCCCTCTAAGTTTAGAGTTTCTAGTCTAAGATTTATCAATACCAACTGGTTATTTTCTTCCTTACTAATTGTTTTACATGTTATAATCTGTTATCTGGTTCTTTTATTGTGAATGTCTGCCTTATATATGACTTCATAGTCCTTAAGGTTGATTTACATATTTTTCACAGTGGCAGTAGCCACTGTGTAGTTATGGTTAGAATTGTATTTCATAGGAAACTCCTTTTTTGATGAACGTATAGCCTTTCCTTTTTGTAATAGACCGACTTCCTCTCCAGTTACCATAACCTCATCAGGGACTCCTGTGTTGTCTCATTAAAGCCTTTATTTGTTCCTCAGACTATAGCTAAACCAGGAAGTTAGGCCCCAAGGGAAAAACATCCCTGAAATAAGTGTGGCTGGCTGAAAGAGATTGGTAAGCTGTAAAATAAACTAAGGAGAATGAGGAAGCAGAAAATGAAAAACCTATGTGGAGGGAAGTGCAGCATGCAGGAGAAGAAACCAAGGAAGGAGATCCCAAGAAAGGGGACAGAGACAAAGAAGTTGACCCTGAGAGACACTAGTATGAAAGATGCATTTGCTGGAGACTATTCACAACTGCCAGGAAGAGTGGAGCCAGATTTCTCTGGATAGTGCAGCCTAAAGTAGGGTCGCAGTCCAGGCATATAATGCAGGACTGGCAGGGAAAACTTAGCTTTGTGCCAAAACCACCTCATTCTGAGATTTTGACCAGTCACTACTACATAATACTTTCTTTTGTTTGCCCTCGACATTGGAGCCTATTATAGAGAACCATATACTACGGTATACACCCTGAATGCTTCATTCACACTATGAGGTGTCAGTGGAGAACTAACTATTATCTTATTATTATAGTCTAATTGGCAGTTCTATAGTTTTGTTTTCGATTTAAGAAAGGAGAGTATTGCAAGTTTTTCTGAGGTGGGAGCCATATGAAGGAACCTGACAAACCAGGTTTTATTGCAAAATTCTTTACTATCCTAGTGGGAATAAACAATCCCATGAAGAGAGAGTGTAATATACATAAACATATCCTTTAGCTTGTTCTGTGTATCTGACTCTTTACAGGTGGTGTCAGAAATGGGATTGGTACACCAAAACCAGAGGAGAAAAGAACTAAACAAGTGATTCAGCAATTAGCTGATGTAAAACAGCAATTTTCAACTTGTACTTGAAATACCGACATAAATATTGCATACAGATTATAAAGACTATAACCAAAATTTAATTTGAGTATAGGGAAAACATTTTCTATCAGATCATTATAGTTATTGGAACAACAAACACTGGAGTTTTGTGATTCCATTCCAGATTCCATTCCAGATGGATTTATAAAGTGCTGCTAATCACCCGTGAGGGTATCTAGGTGATGATATCTGTAGCTGCCAAAGCTCACTCGAACAACCTGGTCCTCTTCTGAATTCCAACAGGAACTGTGAGGTCCGTAGCTGAAATGGGAGGTTGCTCCAAGATTTTGCTGTGAGGTAGGCGAATGATCTCCACCGCTGTTGCTGCAACATATGCGGGGGTTGTGGGTGAGGAAGAGGGAGGCAAAGCACAGGTGTCTGGATGGGAGATGGAAATTCAGTCACTGGTTAATGTACTTAGGTCCTTGGTTGTGGAGGGTTCTGAAGGCTGGATCAACATTTCAAACTGGAATCTGTTCTGCACAGGGAGCTAGTGGAGCCTTCTGAGATGGGGGTAATGTGGGTCCATGTGGGGAGGTTGAGGATGATTCTATCTGCTGGGTTCTTTATAGTATGTTGTATCTTGAGGAGTTGTGTTGTGATACCTGCATAGCATAGAGTTTATTGCCATAACCCACTCAGATGATGATTAGGGTTTGAGTGATGTGTCTGGAGTCGACGGGAAGCCACTTAAAAATCTTGTGGAGGATGCGCAGCTTGAGAAAGCAGGAAGAGGAGACTGCGTTGATCTGTTTCCTTATGGTGAGTCTACCATCCAGGATGATGCCAAGGTTGCGGGGATGGCAATGTCAGAATAATTGTAGGATCCAGGAACCAACCTAGTAAACATGGAACCACAACCAGGACGTGATATAGGAAAGAACTGAAGACAGAGGTAACTACAAGGACCAAAATACATTAGGGAGTGGAACAGAGACCTGGACTAAAAGGTGAAGTGAATTGTTGATGTGTATGTCGTCCTATACAGATGTAAAGGCAGAAACGTTAAGGGCCCTTGTGTGTGACATCTGGTGGCAGGATAGGAAAGAGAATAGAAATTAATGTTGGGTCAACTAGTGAATAGAGGTGTGCTCAATACAGGTAACTTGCTTTTGCGTAATTACACAGAAATTTGAGAAAATTACACAAACCTACATAATTGTGCAAAATGCAAAGCTGTCATTTAGTGCTATATTTTAGACAAAACAACACAAGTAACATCAGTAACTGCTTCTCGCTTTCTTGCCGTTTGTGTAATTCCTATGTGCTTACAGTTAAATATTTACCATAGACGGCTCTTAATTACTCACTGTGTTGTAATCACTTCATTTTGGGAGTTTCGAGTAGTAAGCAATATTTGTAATTCCCTAGAAGTCACAAATTATGCCTGCATAATTAAAATTTTACCTGGCCCTACTGGTGGCCTGGAATGACAAAAAATCCTTTCTACCACAAGGAAAACTAGAAGTTAGACAACATATTGGTACCTCAGATTATACTACCCCTTTAAGCTATCTGGCATCTGAGAGCATTCACATTAGTAAAATACTTTACTTTTGTCTATTGGAGAACCCAAATGTCTTATATGATGTGAGTAGGCATATTTTGTTATGAAAGTTAGAAGACTGGGGAATGGAACATGGTCTTCATTCATTAATCTACAGGTATCATTGAGCAACGTGGCTGAAAGTTGATTCAGGTAATGCTCGGGCCAGAACACAGAGAAAATAGAGACTAAAAGCCTGATTTAGAGTTTGGAGTGCAAGGTCTGCCATGACAAACATAGAATTATGATGACCAAACCAATGGTTAACATGCTCTATTTTGGGCTAGAGGAAAGTCAGATTTCTGTGGCTGAGCCCCATGAAGTGTATTTCACAATCACCAAATCCAAAAGAGAAGCAGTTGTTTGAAGACGGGCATTACACTGCCTGCCGTATTTGGGATAAATGGGGTAAAGTCTTTTTTTCTGACACTGACAGATAAAACCTGGTGGTGAGGGACAATAAAAAAATATTGGCCCTTACACTCAGCGCAAAAACTTCCTGGGTATGAGGGTTAGTGGTTATTCGTTTATCAATAATAAACTCCCACTTTGGCAATTTGTTTTTGAAAACCAAAACCTTTAGTAAAGAGTGGGGGCCGATGCCAATCCACCAAACGTTTTGTACCTTGCCAGGACTCACGAACATGACAGTAACTGTAAAGGTACACAAAATAACTCTGAGCTTGCAGTGATCTCTAAATTTGTCAGGCAGTAGTCTGTCAGGGTGGAGGATGTAATGTTCTCTGCCACCCTGACACACTGTACAGGGCTGTGTACTGGCCACTAGTCTGTCACGCTTGTATTTAGTGAATTTGCCTGCTGACTTAAGGGTGATAAATTAATTCCCTGCTAATTTAGGAAGTTTGCAGCTTTTTCTTTTCATGTATGCAGATGACCTATTTCTTAGAAGTCAAACCCCAAATTGGCCTACAAGGATTGAGCAACAGAATGGCCAACTATAACGATGTGGACTATTTAGAGAACAATATGAACACAACCAAAGTTTAACATTTGGTAGGTAAAATAATAAGTTCTATTGGCCCCTGGAATTTAAACTGAAGAAAAAAGCGACACACTTACATAGAGTGGTCTTAATCTGTAGTTTACATTGGGGACAAGCTCTTTCAATTCTGTCTCGGGAGATAAAGGTAAGGTATCAAGTCTGAGATCTTTTAGTAGACAGTACGGGAGGACTATTTTGGTGATCACTATACTTCATGTTGCTTCACCCCATATGGGTATTCATGATTATAAATTAAATTGTTTTGATGAGTAATGCCTGGTAACAGTTACTGAATTTAGCCCACAAACCATGTCGAAAATTGAGCTTGGTGTAATGGCCATCAAGTTGCTGATGTGCACAGTGCTGCAACTCAATATGTTACAGGTCTACTCTGAGCAGAAATAAAGTGGCCTACAAGGGCAGCCCTCTGTTGAATGTTGTGAAGAGGCAGGACTAATTTGAAGTCAGCTTTCTTTCTATTAATGCACCACTTATTAAAACTATTTTAAAAACAATTTAGTTCTGTAAATATTAGTCTGAGCTTTGAAACATATAAACGGACTCAATATACAAGTACACCAGCTCTCAATGAAAGATACTGTGAGAAATAGAGTTGTTTGTTGCATGGGGTGTGAGCCCTTCTCCAGTAACAGCCACAGTCCTTGTCAGGGCAAACCACACAAAGACACTAAATTAACCTGTGCTTAACCCTATGGTAGCTTGGCACAAAAGCAGTCAGGTTTAGCCTAGAGGCAATGTGGAAAGTATCTAAACAGCACTCAAACGGTAATAAAGTGAAAACACAACACAAGAAAAATTAAGTAATTGTTACTAAATTAATTGACAACAAAATAACAAAAAGCCAGTTAGTAGAACCAAAGTTATGAGTTTTTAAAGTTTAAAGTGGCACCGACCTTCGACATGTAGTCACATTAGACCAGTGCAAAGTCGAAAGTTATAGCTGACAATGAGATAGCACAGGTCAAATACTCAAAGTGAATTGGGCCCAGTCTTCAATTACCTTCGGACTTAGAAGAAATTTTAGAGAAAATTTTCTGAGAAGATAAGAGTTCAGTGGGACAAAGCAGTTGGCAGCATCTGAGGAAAAGATGTTATCTGGGAGCCGCAGGAAAAAGTCGCTCAGAAGATTTCTCTGTTCAGACTTGAATACGATCTTGGTGGATGGGATAGTCCATCACAAATGTGATGGCTATTTTGTCCACTGTGTTACAAGTTCCATTATATCCTATATATAACTTGTAATACGGCAGACAGCATATCCATCATGTTTGGGACGGAGTATCCCATTCACACGACCGTAATCAGGCCCTTAGTCTCTTTTTTGGAAGTCAAAAATCCCTAGCAGGACAAAGCTGTAGGCTGTAGCTGATGAGGTGTCCATAAGCTGGATATCCCTTCTGCGAGAAGCTCCTGAACATTATTTGTTGCTGCGGTGAAGAACGTAGCTGGAGCTGCAGGGAAGTCATGCCAACCGGCTTTAGGAGGCTGGTCTGGCTTATAGTGGGTACCTGATCGTACTTACACCTTGTGCTAGGTCCAGTTATCACTTATTAGTAGATTAGTAGTGTTCCAGCAGCTTAGGCTGAGAGAGGTAGCTATAGCAGAGCAGCTTAGGCTGAACTAGGAAACATGCAAAGCTCCTACTATACCACTTATATCATATAGATACTATATCATAAGAAACACAATACTCAGAGTTACTAAAAATAAAGGTACTTTACTTTAGTGACAATGTGTCAGAAATTTCTCAGAGGATATACTCCCTTAGGAGGTAAGTAAAATACACAAAATATACACACAAACCAAAATCAGGTAAGTAAACAGTTAGAAAAGTAGTGCAAACACTGTAGAATACAATAGGATGCAATAGGCCTAGGGGCAACACAAACCATATACTAAGAAAGTGGAATGTGAACCACTTAGGGACCTCAGGCTTAGTGTAGTGTGTAGAGGGTCACTGGGAGTGTAAGAAAACACTAAGGCTGTCCAAGATACCCCACCCCAAGACCCTGAAAAGTAGGAGTAAAGTTACCCTACTTCCCCAGAAACACACTAAAGACGTGATGGGAGATTCTGCAAAGACCACAACAGAGTGCCAAGCACTGAAGATGGATTCCTGGACCTGAGGACCTGTAAAGGAAGGGGACCAAGTCCAAGAGTCACGAAAGTGTCGGGGGGGGGCAGGAGCCCACTAAACCCCGGATGAAGGTGCAAAATGGCTGCCTCTGGGTGGAAGAAGCTGAATATTCTGCAACAACGGAAGATGCCAGGAACTTCTCCTTTGCATAGATGATGTCCCACGGCATGCTGGAGGATGCAGAGCTGTTGCCATGCAGAAAGACCGGAAACAAGCCTTGCTAGCTGTAAAGGTCGCAGTTGAACAAAATGGGTGCTGCCCAGGAAGGACCAGGAGGAGGAGACAGAGCTCAGCAACACAGAGAGCCCACACAGAAGCAGGCAGCACCCGCAGAAGTACTTGAACACGAATTCAAGAAAACTGAGCATGGCGGTCGTCTCAACACTACAAAGGAGGGTCCCACGAAGCCGGTGGTCAACTCAGCGAGTTGAGCAATGCAGGACGGAGTGCTGGGGACCTGGGCTGTGCTGTGCACGAAGGATTCCTTGCAAAAGTGCACAGAAGCCCTAGAAGTTGCAGTTCACGCAGTACACAGGATTACTGTCTGGTGTGGGGATGCAAAGACTTACCTCCAACAAATTCGGACAGATGGACCACTGGACTGTCAGGGTCACTTGGATCCAGCTCCTGTGTCCAGGGACCACGCTCTTCGCGATGAGAGGGGACCCATAGGACCGGTGAAGCAGAAGTTTGGTGCCTGAGTTAGCAGGGGGAAGATTTCGTCGACCCACAGGAGATTTCTTTTTGGCTTCCAGTGCAGAGTGAAGGCAGACAGCCCCCAGAGCATGCACCACCAGGAAACAGTCAAGAAAGCCGGCAGGATTAGGCGCTACAATGTCGCTGGTAGTCTTCTTGCTACTTTGTTGCAGTTATGCAGGCATCCTGGAGCAGTCAGTGGTTCGATCCTTGGCAGAAGTTGAAGAGGGAGATGCAGAGGAACTCTGGTGGGTCTTGCATTTGGTATCTGAAGAGAAGCCCACAGCAGAGACCCTAAATAGCCCTCAGAGGAGGATTGGCCACCTAGTCGGGTAAGCACCTATGAAGAGGGGTCTCTGACGTCACCTGCTGGCACTGGCTACTCAGAGGCCTCCATTGTGCCCTCACACCTCTGCATTCAAGATGGCAGAGGTCTGGGACACACTGGAGGAGCTCTGGGCACCACCCCTGGGGTGGTGATGGACAGGGGAGTGGTCACTCCCCTTTCCTTTGTCCAGTTTCGCACCAGAGCAGGGGCTAGGGGATCCCTGAACCTGTGTAGACTGCCTTATGCAAGGAGGGCACCATATGTGCCCTTCAAAGCATTTCCAGAGGCTGGGGGAGGCTACTCCTCCCCAGCCCTTAACACCTATTTCCAAAGGGAGAGGGTGTAACACCCTCTCTCAGAGGAAATCCTTTGTTCTGCCTTCCTGGGACTGGGCTGCCCAGACCCCAGGAGGGCAGAAGCCTGTCTGTGGGTTGGCAGCAGCGGTAGCTGCAGTGAAAACACCAGAGAGCTAGTTTGGAAGTACCCGGGGTCCATGCTGGAGCCCCGGGGATGCATGGGATTGGCACCCCAATACCAGATTTGGCATAGGGGAACAATTCCATGATCCTAGACATGTTATATGGCCATATTCAGAGTTACCATTGTGAAGCTACATATAGGTATTGACCTATATGTAGTGCATGGGTGTAATGGTGTCCCCGCACTCACGAAGTCCGGGGAAACATGTCCTGAACTATGTGGGGGCACCTTGGCTAGTGCCAGGGTGCCCTCACACTTAGTAACTTTGCACCTAACCTTCACTAAGTGAGGGTTAGACATATAGGGGACTTATAAGTTACTTAAGTGCAGTGTAAAATGGCTGTGCAGTAACGTGGACGTTATTTCACTCAGGCTGCAGTGGCAGTCCTGTGTAAGAATTGTCTGAGCTCCCTATGGGTGTCAAAAGAAATGCTGCAGCCCATAGGGATCTCCTGGAACCCCAATACCCTGGGTACCTAGGTACCATATACTAGGGAATAATAAGGGTGTTCCAGTGTGCCAATCAGAATTTTTTTAAATGGTCACTAGCCTGCAGTGAAAGATTTTAAGGACAGAGAGAGCATAAGTACTGAGGTTCTGATTAGCAGAGCCTCAGTGACACAGCTAGGCACCACACAGGAAACACATTCAGGCCACAAACTATGAGCACTGGGGCCCTGGCTGGCAGGATCCCAGTGAGACATATAAAACACACCGACAAATAGGGTTTTCACTATGAGCACTGGGGTCCTGGCTAGCAGGATCCCAGTGAGACAATAAAAACACACTGACGTATACTCACAAACAGGCCAAACGTGGGGCTAACGATGCTATGTGGAGGCTACCTTCCTACACCGGCGATGCACCTTTGGCAGATTGACAAGCAAGTAGTTCATGGTCTCCTCTTGGTTCTCAGAGCACTTTCTGATAAAAAACTCTCTAAGTCTTAAGTTCTTGGATTTTGGCTATCTGATCACCTTTAGCACCACTTCAGGGGTCCAGGACTGGAGAGGAAAGACATAACTTGGAGGGTCAAGATTAACTCAATCAGGGACCAGGTGAAGGTTTAAGATGGTTGGAGTCTTTTCTGTCCACGAGCCCCTGATCACAAGACCAGCTGGCTAGCCCTTGGAGTCACCCTAGAAGTCCGGGGTTCAAGTAAAAGAGAAGGACTTTAGAAGCTAAGCTCTGAATTCACCCTAATATGTTTTATGAATAGAAGCATGCCATCTACAGATAGTAAAGTGAAATGTGTCCTGTCTCCCCTGGGGGCTCAGAGCAGGCTTCATATAGTAGAGCAGTCCTTCTTGGTGAATCAAAGCAGTCTTCTGAAGTACACATCAGGCTACAGCAGCAGGTAGTCCTCTGATAGTCCTTCTTTGGGTCCAGAATGTTAACTGAAGAGTGATCCGGCTTCCAGAAGAATGTGGAATCCTCCTTGCCTTAGTCCCAGTCTGCCTGCAGGTATAATAGGCTAGTGTGAAGTTCTTTCTGTGAGAGCAGAGCACAGCTTATTGAAGTGAAAGTGGGGTGATAGATGTAATAAAAATGGAGTTTAGGGCTTGGCAAAAGGATTATTTTAGCAGGTCGAATTTCCAGTTTAATACTGCCAACAGGCTGCAATGGGAGGCTTTAGACATGTTAAAAGGCTACTAAAATGGGTGGCACAATAAGTGCTGCAGGCTCACTATTAGTGTTTAAGTTACAAGTCCTGGGTGCATGTAGTACCACTTTACTAGGGACGTATAAGTAAAATATATATTACAAACAGCTATAATCAAATTTTACCAAGTTATAGGGAGTAAGCTCAAGCACTTTAGCACTGGTCAGTAGTGGTAAAGTGTGAAAATCATATCTTTTTGGTCAAATATCAGTTTTGGCTCTAACACCTTGGCTCTGTTAATGTAATGTCTGTAATCAGTGTAGAGATTGTGACACTGAAGAAGAATCATGTGACATACATGTTATTTATATGCCAGTTTTAACTGATATTCAAAAGATTTACCTGAAAGACACATTGTGAATCAATAACATCTGCACAATAAGCAGTACCTTGGAGTTTATAGACAATGGTATCTGCAACAGGTTGTGGCTGTGTCTTTAAATTAATTGACATTGCTCTCAAAAGGCTAAATGATGTGGGGCCAGATGTATCAAAGGATTTTGCATTCGCAAACGGTGCAAATCATTAAATTCCACGTTTGCGAATGCAAAATTGCCTTTCACAATGTATGAAAGGCATTCGCAGGTAAAATGGAAGGAATCGCAAAAATAGCGATTCCTTACAACTGGGACGGGAATTTGCGGTTCGCACTCTGCGATTTGCAAATAGCGACATGAATTTGCGATTTGCATTCTGCGATTCGCAAATAGCGACGTGAATGTGCGAATCGCAGAATGCAAATCACAAATTCCGTATTGCAATGCAATGCATCAACAAATCGCAAATTGCGAATATTCTCAGAATGGCTTTTTGCATGTGGCATTTACCACGAATTGAAATCAGGTGGTAAACAGGTGCAACCTATATAAAGAGGCCCAGAATTACTCAGCCTCTTTTCCACAATGGCTGCACTCTACATCATGGTGAGGAGGAGGAGGATCCTGGCAGGTTTGAGGAGAGGGAGGAGGAGACAGGAGCGCATTTTCAGAGTGCGCATTACCCTTTTTGACCAGACAGAGGAGGAGATTTATGATAAGTACAGGTTAAACTCAGCCATGATACTTGACCTGATAGCTGATCTACAACCCCTACTGCAGCGAAACACCCACAGGACCAATAGCATACCCATCCATGTGCAGGTATTATTCCCCCTGCACCTATTAGCCTCAGGGAGCTATCAAGAGGTCATAGCAGCAGCTGGAGGTGTCTCACAGAGTGCGCTTTCACACTTCTTCAATGCATTCCTCAATGCCATGGTTAGCAAAAAAACATCAGCACACAAGATTCCCCAACACCCTACAGGAATTGCTACAAACCAAATACAACTTCCACCAGATTGCCCAATTCCCACATGTCATTGGCTGCATTGATGGGACACATGTAGCTATCTGTCCACCATCGGCCACAGAGTATGTGTATCGGAACATAAAGAGTACACATTCCATGAACATACAAGTCATAAGCAATGCCTCGAACGGATCTTGTGGCCAGATACCCAGGAAGCACACATGACTCCTACATCTTCAGGCACAGTGGAATACACATAAGACTACTTGCTGGGGAGTTTGACGACGGATACCTACTTGGTAATGTAATAGTTGACAATGTCGCCTTGATGTATATGTGATTTCACGGATAACAAATACTAATTTTACTCCCCTGTCATTCTAGGAGACAGTGCATATACAGTGCGCGCGTTCATACTTACACCCTATCTGAACCCTACTACGCCAAGCGAAAGGAGGTATTATGCAGCACACAGGACAACACGCAGCGTTGTAGATAGGACCTTCGGCCTGCTGAAGAGCTGTTTCAGATGCCTGCACAACAGTGGTGGTGCACTGCAATACAGCCCCAAAAACACCTGCAAAATCGTGGCTACATGTGCTATGTTGCACAACATCGCAACAAGGAGGGGCATACTAGCAGAACCCACAGAGCCTGACTCAGATGAGGATGACGATCCCTTGCCACCCCTTCGGCCAGCAGACAGAAGCAGTGCAGCAGAGGGCAGACAAAGACGTGCTGAGATCACATGCAACTATTTTTGATGTGAGTAATGACAACACCACGTCAACATTTATGTACTGCTGTAGGTAGCATCTTTGCATCTTTATTGCCTTGACTTCAGGTAATACATGTGTGATTAGGACATTGGTAAGCACTATACACAAACAGGTGCTAGTTACAGTGCCACACTATTAGCATCATAGTATCACTGCCTTGCTAAATGATATGCAAGTCCCCTGTACCTCTCAACATTACTTTCTACGTCCACGCACTCCACTTGAGTGCTCAGTGGTCTTGGTGGCACCTCTTGTTGCGGGTTCAAAGACAGTTCTGTGTCTGGTACTGCAACGCCTAGGATCCATCACAGGGACTGTGAGACTGCTGAGGCTAGAGAGCTCCTCACTATCCTCACCACCCAGCTCGCTGTTTGTAGCACTGCGTGCTGTCTGCATTGTCTCCAAAACATTGGTGATTTGCACCAATCCTTGTGCAACGTCCCGACTGCAATGTGCCATCTCCACTTGCATGCCCACAGCGCAACGTGATACCAAAGCAGTTGTGGTAGTGAGCCAATTGACAGACCTGCAGAACCCATCCAACCTGCCCATCAATTGGTTATGGCACATACGGTGGCTGACATGCTCCTGCTGCATCACAATGCAGAGTTCCCAATGGCATTTATCTTCTCTTATGCATGTTCTGCTGCTGTTTGCTGTCCCCCATGCAGCTTGCACATGTTTTCATTGAGAGACTCCAACTGCTTGTGCCTTGATCCCATGTTTTCATTGAGACTCCAAGGGCCAGATGTATCAAACGTTTTAGCATTCGCAAATGGTGCGAATCGCAGAAATCGGCCGTTTGCGAATGCAAAACCATGTTTTGCGATTTATGAAAGGCATTTGCAGGCCAAAAAAAGGAATCGCAGATATTGTGTTTTTTTAGCGAAGCGATGCAGTTTTGCGTGCTGCAATCTGCGTATCGCAATTTGCAACATGAAAAAACGAATCGCTATTTGCATCTCGCAAATTGCGAGCCCGAATAGTTATTCGCAAATACAGAATCGGTATTTGTTTTCACAAATTGCGATACGCAGATTGTGACACTCGAAACCACATCACAATGAGATGCATAAAAAAATCACAAATTGAGAATATTTGCAGAATGGCCTTTTGCACATGCAATTTACCGCGGATTAAAACCTCTTTTCCACAATGGCTGCAATCTACGTCATGGGGAGGAGAATGAGGATCTTGGCAGGTTTGAGGAGAGGGAGGAAGAGACAGGAGCGCATTTTCAGAGTGCGCATTACCCTTTTTGACCAGACTGAGGAGGAAATTTTTGATAAGTACAGGTTGAGCTCAGCCATGATACTTGACCTGATAGCTGAGCTACAACCCCTACTGCAGCGCACAACACACAGGACTATAGCATACCCACCCATGTGCAGGTATTATGCTCCCTGCACCTACTAGCCTCAGGGAGCTATCAAGGGGTCATAGCAGCAGCTGGAGGGGTATCACAGAGTGCCCTCTCTAGATTTTTCAATGCATTTCTAAATGCCATGCTGAGCAGGATACACCAGTACATCAGATTCCCCCACACCCCACAGGAAATACAGCAGACAAAAATCGATTTCTACCAGATAGCACAGTACCCCCATGTCCTAAGTGCCAAAGATCGGACACATGTTGCAATCTGTCCACCATCGACCACAGAGTATGTGTACCGCAACCGTAAAATAAAAGAACATTCAATGAACATACAGGTGATATGCAGTGCCTCCTACATCATAACTGATCTCGTGGCCAGGTACCCAGGGAGCACACATGATTCGCATATCTTTCGCCACAGCGGGATTCACACAAGACTGCTAGCTGGTGAATTTGGTGAAGGATATCTACTAGGTAATTTGCAATGTTACAATGTTGCATTGGTGGCAGTGTGACGTCAGATGGCACAGCTACTGTTTATACCCTCTGTATAAAGGGGCATACCTGTGGAAATATCCGAGCCAGACTCAGATGAGGATGATGATCCCATACCACCCTTACAGCCAGCAGACAGGACCAGTGCAGCAAAGGGCAGGCAAAGGTGTGCCCGACATCACGCACAACCATTTCAGATGTAAGTAATGACAACACCACCTCACTGACATGTATTCCGGTAGTTAGCACCTTTATTACCTTGACTTCAGGTAACATATGTGTCACTAGGACAAAGCAATACACATTAGGCAGACATGAGCCATTAACAGTGTCACACTATTATCTAATAGTTTTACTGCATTGCTACATGTGAAGGTAGTCCCCTGTAGCCCTCAGTGTCACTTCTTACAACCACGCATTCCACTTGAGTATGCAGTGGCCTCGCCGGCTCCACTTGTATCAGGCTCACAGTCAGTACTGTGCCTGGCACTGCGAAGCCTAGGATCCATCACGGGGACTGCAAGACTGCTGAGGCTAGATGACTCTTCAGTATCCCCAACACCCAGTTCGCTGGGTGTAGCACTGCGTGCTGTCAGCATAGCATCCTGAACATTGGTTATTTGCACCAATCCCTGTGCAACGTCCGGACTGCTATGTGTTGCCTCCACCTGTGCGGCCACAGCACGCTGTGATATCAGGGCAGTTGATGTAGCAAGACGATTTACGGATCTGCAAAAGCCATTGAACATTTCCATGAATTGCCTTTCACGCCTGCGGTTGCTCACACGCTCATGCCTGATCTCAGTACAGAGTTCCTTAATGGCATTTGTCAGTTCCTTGGTGTTATCTGCAGCTGTTTGCTGACCCTCATGCAGCTTGCAGATGTTCACATTCAGAGACTCCAACTGCTTGTGCAGTCCTCCCATATTGGCATTGTATGACTGCAACTGCCTGTGCATTGCCCTCATGTTTTTGCATTGGAGGCACTGCACTTTGAGCATGGACGCTTCAAGGCCACCAAAGATTGATGGGCCCTCGCCTTCATCTGTGTGCTGTGTACCTGCATCGTGAGGCCTCCTGCGGGGAGTTGAGTGACGCTGGGGCATGGACTGCTGCCTTCCTGTGGATCTAGCTTCTGGGGGTGGTGTGTGGCCTTCATCTGGCATTTCATGGGAGTCCAGGTTCAAATCGTGGAGAGGTAACACCCTTGCCCTGCGTCTGATTGGTGCTATACACAATGACTCGCTGGTGTTAGAGTCGGACAGTGGCTGTGTTTCTGCATCCCCCACATTGGCACATTCTGCTGCTGCTGGGCCTGAGCCATCAGCAACAACAATGTGCAGCATGTCATTTATGTATGTATCACCAAATGTTGCACAATGGTAATAAATGTACACTTACATCGTATCACTATGAATTGTGTGTTTTGTTCTTCTCTGTGTCTGTATACTTAATTGCTATATATGTGCTATTTTCAGCTCAGAGTTGTGGACTACCACTCCCATAAGGCATTGTTGTGCCACATGTAAGATGTGGAATGGACTACTTATCACAATGCTTTGCACTAATTGCTATTTCCTAAGGAGCATTTGTACATGCACCTATGGGGATACACATCATTATTGGACTTACCTTTACTGGTGCTGGGTGTGCCGGAAGTGTCAATGTCAGTGACCCCACTGACAGCTTCTGGAAGCAGTGTGGACTCCACCAGGTCTTCCATGTGGGTGGAGGGTGTCTGGGTGGATGGTCCGCCTCCTGTGCTCCTTGCCTCCTTTAGCCTGCTGGCCACCCTCTCCTTGGCACAGGAACGCAGGTCGTACTACCTCTTGCGTATCTCTTCCACTGAGCATTGCGCAACCCCCACTGCGCAGATTTTGGTCTGGAGGTCAGCCCAAAGTTTCTGCTTCTCACTCTCTGGTACCTGGCGTGAGCTCTTCCCAAAGAGCCGGTCATGGCTCCTGACCACCTCCTCAGTGAGCACCTCCAATTCTTGCTCACTGAATTTCAGCTTCCTCTTCCTCTCTCCCTTCTCCTTCCCATTGCCAGCATTGACCATGTTGGTGTTAGATCCTGGCTTGCTCCCACACTTGCTCCCTGGGCTTGTCTGTGCCTCTCTGACTGCTCCTGTGGGTGTGGTACCTGGAAACAGCATGGGCTGACTCACTTCCTGCTTGTGATGTCATCAGGCTGTGCCAGGTAACCGTTTTCGCAATTTGCGATTTTCAAATACTGAATCGCAATTTTGTTTGCGATTCGGTATTTGGTCCTCGCTTGTGCATTGTTCCCATGTTGTCATTGTGAGACTTAAACTGCCTGTGCATTGCTCCCATGTGTTTACATTGCAGGCGCTGCAGTTTCAGCATGGAAGCCTCGTGCCCACCAAACAGTTCCTTTGTGCACTGTCTGCCTTCTTCGCAACGCCTCCTGAGGGGAGTGGACTGATGCTGGAGCAGGGACTGCTCTCTTTCAGTGCTTCTAGCCTCTGGGGATGGTGTAGGTATTTCATCTGGCATTTCATCAGAGTCCAGGTTATATTCAGGGAGGGGTAGCACTTTTGCCCTGGGTCTTGTTGGTGCTTGTATGAAGGACTCACTGGTGTTTGAGTCGGACTGTGGCTGACTTTTGCTATCCCCCACATTTCCACCTTCTGCTGCATCAGGGACTGGAACATCTGCAAAAACAATGTGCAGCATGTCATTCTTGGATATGTACTCACACAGTTGCATAATAGGATTACATTTACCCTGGCATAGTATCTCTGAGAGTCTTTTGTGTCGTGTATGTGTTTGGTTTTACACTGTTTTGATATTTATGTGGTAGTTGCACTTTAGGGGGTGTGGACTACCACTCCCATTATGCATTGTTGTGCTGTATGTAAGATGTGGCATTAACTACTTATCACACTGCATAGTGCCATAGCTATTTTCTAAAGACCATTTGTACATGCACATATGGGGACACACATCATTACTGCCCTTACCTTTGCTGGTGCTGGGTGTGCCTGAGGTGTCAATGTCAGTGACACCACTGACATCTTCAGCAAGCAGTGTGGACTCCACCATGTCTTCCATTGGTGTAGATGGTGTCTGGGTGGGTGGTTCTCCTCCGGTGCTCCTTGCCTCCTTACGCCTGCTTGCTACCCTCTCTTTGGCACGTGAACGCAAGTCGTACCATTGCTTGCGTATCTCCTTGATGGAGCGCTGCGCAACACCCACTGCGCATATTTTGTCTAGATGTCTGACCACATCACTTTCAGGTACCTGTAGTGAGTGTTTTCCAAATAGTTTGCCGTGGTTCCTGACCACCTCTTCCAATTGCTGCTCACTGAATTTGATTTGCGCTTCCTATTTCCTTTCTCCTTCATATTCCCATCAGTAGTTATTATCCTGTTTGGTCCTTCCTGGCTTTCAAGACTGCCTCCCTGGTGCTTGGCTGGATCTCTCTGCCTGCTCCTGTGGGTGGGTCTTCTGGAAACAGCAAGGACTGACTCATTTCCTGGCTGTGATGTCATCAGGCTGTTCCAGGTTGCCATTTTCCAAATTTGCGATTTGCAAATACTGATTCGCTATTTTCTGCGCTAATTAGCGATTGCAATTCGCTATTTGAGAAATGCACCCGGGATCTTGATACATCTAGCCCGTGGTATTTTACTGCGATGTGAACTGCTGCTTTTTAATGAAAAAATACCAGAAGTGGTTAATTAACATGTTTTTTATTTTTTGTATGATGACCTCTGATATATCATGTTAGAGTTCTAGCACAATTGTGTGTGCTGTGCAAGTCAGATTTTTAGTCATTGTTAAACTTGTCATATGTCAAGTGGAGACAGTATAAAACTACCCAATGAGCTGGGGAACCACAATCAACATAACAGGCAGCTAATTTATCCGAGGATGGAAACTAAGTTGACAAAAAAGTCAATTTAGAATGAATGAGTGTAGTATAGATAGTGGGCATACAGGAACCAGTTCGGGCAGAATTCAAATCCAGGGGTGAATCCTCACTCTTTTTTCCAATTAAACACATGGGAAACAAATGGCTGCACCTAGCCTCTTCTTGCTTTGGAAAGCATATGGATAAAATTGTCATGTTGCAATTTGACAACTCCCTTTCCATGAGATTTCAAAGGTGGACTCAGCAACTCCCAAAACTCAGTGAAAAGGTAAATTGACTATTGCCTACCACCGGGCACTTGAATTTAAAACCACACCAACTCTTTGAATAGGAGTTCTTCTACCTCTTTGTAAGCCTTTCGCAAACAAGGCACTACCTAACCTTTATATACCAAAACGGAAAATTATATGACTCTCCGAGCTTTGGCTCAGTCCTGTCCGTGCCCACTTGCCTCGGATGAGAAAACAAGAACAGCCCTGATACCGGCGGGGAGGAGTAGGCCGGGTGCAGTGTTCTGAGATCCCCTAAGACTGAGAGAACGCTACCAACAGGCCTAGTCGGGGGACTAATACTGGACAGGTCCTGCCACACCACTTCAACGTTGGGAAACATCGTCCTGCATCCGGGGGAAGCCTCGCCTGGAGATTCGACTCGCCTCACCCGCGTCAGGGTTGAAGCAGAGCAGTGCACTCCACCGCAGGGCCTGCTGTCCGGACCCTGGAATCGAGTGCCACGGCGGCGGTGCAGCAGTCGCGGCATCCATCCGGCCGGACCCCCGGCATGAGTAAGGGGGTTGGGTGCACTGCAGGAGCAGCATGTAGCTCCTCCTACTGGACCCCTACAGAAGCGGCCGGACTGGGTGAGGATTGTGGGGGGGGTGAGTAGGGAGCAGCTCCCATTACCACTGAAATGCCACCGCAACCCCACCACAACAGCCACTGGAGAGAAGCCCCGCTCCCTCAAGAATTCCGAGGAGTGTTGGAATCACGGACCGGACAGGATCCAGGACCCACCACGGTTGCCGGCGTAGCAGCTCAGCAACAGCGGCACAGCAGTAGCCCCATTGCCCGGCGCAGAATTCACAAAGAATTCATGGAGAGCCAAACACAGGGCAGGGGCAAGAGCGCAGGAGCGTTTAGGGAGAGGGTGTGCTCCCCAGTGCACTGAAGCGCACCGAGGCACCAGCAGGAAACGAGCTGTGACCAAGCCAAGCCCAGCCAAAGGCAAGTAGGAATCAAACCAAGGACGCTCAGCGGCAGGGGCAAGGGACAAGCAAGGTGTGAGGTGCCACTGATACTGCTATCAAAGCAGTAAGGAGCGAAGAGAAGAAAGGAGGACCACGGCAGTAGTGAGGAGGTGAGGAGCAGAGAGGCAGGTGGGGGAGTCGGTAAGGGGAGAGAGACTGAGTGATTGACCTGCCACCGTTTCCACCCCCCCAGCATCACGATATATCATATTCAGCATACAACCAACCACACAATCCTGCCATCTCCACAAAAAAGTGGGATAGGCAGCACGGCAGTACGGAGCACAGTGGCAACATTGGTGCAGTTTTGCAGGTGTTCTAGTGGGGTTACAGCGTGATTTGCCTAGGGTCAGGAATACCACCAGAGGAGAGTGGGACGTCACAACCAGAATTAATTAAACAACAGTAACCAACAATAGCTCAGCCCTCAAAATGAGCTTAGGACGTGAAAGACAAGTGACTACAGGAGCAAACAAGCGGAGAGGGATGCAGACGGGGCAAACGTTGAAAAAAGTAAAGGCAAACCCAGCAAGGGAAAATACAGCACTAATATCTCCTGTCGCAAAAATGTTTGACAAACTACAGAAAATCCTGGAAAAATGTAATTTCCTAAAGGACCCAGTAGGGATAATCTTCTCCACTCCAAAGGATACAAACTTACTTACTGCTCCAATTACATCAATAAAATCCAGCCCAGTGAAGGCGGAGGACCTAAAGATCAATGTAAGAGAGAACTCACAGCAAAGCAAGCTAGAATGTCCTGCAGGTAAGCAAGAACATGAAAATAAGGAGAAAACGGAAGATACTGCAGTGCTAGGGTGGGGGTCGGTAAGCGACACAGATCTTTTATCAATTCTGCCAGAGTCCCCATTCCAGCAAAACAGCAAAAGGGAGAATAAAAGTGCCCTGCTGAGAAATGGACAGCCAGCGCCAATAGAAGTAATTGTAGAAGTGACTGGGAACAAAATAGGGGAAACAAAGAGACAAGTATTAAAATCAGAGGGAAAGGATAATACAGAAATAATTGAAATGAAAACGGAGGGTGATGACAAAGAGATAGGAAAATATGTGCCCCACCAAAATAGCACGAAGTCTAAAGTTCGTCAAGCGACACAGCTCACACACGTTAGCCAAGAAAACCCAACAGACCAACAAAGTAAGACACTAGACGTATGGGAAGTGGTTTTCAAAACATCACAACTGACACGCGAGGCACTAACATATCAATCAAATAAAATGGATGTCCAGATAGATCTATTAAACATAATAGCAACTTCAATATCAGGTATTGACCAGAAATTGGTGGATCTAAATAATCTGATTATTCGAGCACAAACCTTGGCAGAAACAACAAATATAGAATGTGCGTGTGCCCCGATAGTGGAAAAATTGAAACAAATTCCTGAAGTCCTAAGCACTATTATAGATTATATAAAAAATTATAATCTTACAGGGCACAGCAAAAAAATGGGGAATGAAAGGGAAATGTGTTACAACCCAAGGTAGGAAGACCTTGGCATAAAAGTTAATGAAGTAACAAAAGGCGTCGAAGATGACTCCCCTGGACATCTCAATGTAGGTGTTAAACAGAGCATTATAGGAAAAAAGAAGAGCAACAACCAAATCGACGGGGCAGAAAATCCGGAAAAATCCACTGTGTTCAAGCAACAAGGAAAAAACAATGCACTGGCAGGGGGGACAACAAAAAAACAGAGGAAGAAACTGAATAAAGCAAGAAAAAAAAAACAAATAAGCTCAGCAAAATTAGAACTCCTAATCGCAAGGCAAAAGATGGAAAAAACCTGTGAGTCAACACTAGAAACAGCAAAACAGGAGAAAGAACAAACAAAATCTTTTCCAATCTTTCAAAAGCACGATAAGGGAAATGAGGATAACACCGGAAAGATAGCAGATATAAAACCAACTAGGGGAGCAAATCACGCAAAATCCACAATGAAAGCAGAGAAGCCTCTCATTACAATTCCCGCAAGCGACGGGGAGAACTCAATTTCTGAACTGAGCCCACAAAAACAGCAGCTAAATGAAACTCCCAAAAAGGTGGGAATTACAGAGAATAAAGGGATCAACTACCAACCTCAGCAGATAAACAGCGAGGGGAATAATAAGGACAGGAATAAGCAACCTCCGCCCTTAAATGAGTATGCATCAAAAGAGCAAGGTATAATTAGGAAAGACATGATGTGCCGACTACCGGATTATGAAGAGGAAGGAAGCAAGAAATGGGACTAAAGCTACAGGAAGAAGTTCAAGGGGAAGAGAAGACCAGAACACCAACATAGAAAGCCCGTAAATTTCAGATAAACTAATGTTTATTCCCACATATAAATCTAGAGGTGCACACAACATTTTGAACAGGGGTAATATATTAAATTTACTGCATGCAATTCCATCACTGACAAACATAACATCGTACGTTATAGTATCAATTGAATTTCCGGAACTTACAGAGGGGAGTGTACAGGAAGCCACTATGGCGTCATTTCAAAATAGCTCACTGGCCCAGGCAGTGATGAGAGAAAAACCTATATTTGCAGCCTGGGGAATACAAGTATCAACACCCATAAAAGATATGTATCCAGAACCGTTTATGATAGTAAGATCCAAGAACGGGGGAGGTCAATCATACTCAGTTCTTAGAGAGGCGAAAGGAAGGATGGAAAAGCCAGATGAGAGTCAAGACGTATACACCAGAGAGGGAAAGGAAAGCCCAATAATAGTAAATGCAGGTTGGATTACTGTGGTACTACATGGAAAGTGTAGGACATGATCTATTGGGTATCGCGGAGAAAGTAGACGGAACGACGTTTTAGACATTAGATCATGGAATATAAACGGAGCACAAACTAAGTCCCAGAAGACAGATATAGCTGTGATGCTAGAAGGAAGTCAATTTATATGCCTCCAGGAAACATGGGCACTGAACCCTTCAATATACTGTAGTAGAGTATGCAGGATATTATAGACCGGCAACAAAAATTAACAAACAGGGGAGACCAAAAGGAGGCTTAGCAATTTTTATAGAAATACCACTCAGAATAGAAGCAGTCGAGGTACCCATAGCAAATAATAATATCCTGATACTAAAACTAAATAATTGGAGGGAAGATACACAGATTCCTTTATATATAATAAATGTGTATTTTCCCCCAAACGATAAAATAAAGTCTACAATAGTGAACGATTTACGTGAGGTTATAATGGGCGAACTACAGGAACAAAATGTACCAGACATAATATTAACAGGAGATTTTAATATGGACTTGATGCACATTTCGGAGCATGAAGAGCAAGCAATCCAGCAAGATTATGTATGGTCAATTCCCCCCCCCCCCAAAGGAATAGGGATCACTTGAGAAGAACATACGATAAAAGGGCAAACTCCTTAATAAAGGACCTGGAGTCCCTAGGGATGAGAACCCTAAATGGGAGATTTCCCTCAGATACTCCTCCGGAGTAGACCTATTACTCACCCTCTGCTTGCTCCATAATAGATTATACAATAGTAACACTAAATCTCTGGGGAAGGATAAAATCCTTCAGTATAAAAAAAACATCAAGTAGCGATCATGGACAACAGAAAATGGTGCTTGCAACACAAACACAATATCACCAACAGTTACCCTTGTGGGCGGGGGAAGACACCACAATAAATTATCGAAGGCTAATATGGTCTAGTGAAGTGAGCACCCAAGTAAAAGAGTTAGCCGAAACTTTAGTAAAGAAAACTCTAGCAAATGGATATGGCAACAAGGTTAAACAGTGGGGGAATTTCCTTAATAGTATAATAGAAAAGGGAGTTGCAAAGAAGCCCCTTAGGGGTCCGCGAGGAAGACTAGAGGAGGAGACCCGGGGAAGAATAAAATTATCCATAGCCGTTCAGAAGTTAAGAAAAGAAAGTAATAAAATGCAAAGGAAAATTATGAAAGACCCACAAAATAAAGAACTACAGCATAGCTTCCGGAAGGTAAAAAAGAGTTTGCAAAGACTAGTCTGGGAACAAAAAAGGGAAAGAAATAATGAGCTCTGGGCAAAGATACTATTTTTGGCTAAACAAAACAATAGAAGACAGTTTTGGAAAACAGTAAATGGAATAAATCGACCTCAAAGACCAGTGGTAAACTCCAATATAGCAGAACAGAGATGGGTTCAATTTTTAAATGAAATATTCAAACCAATAACATTAGGGCCTAGTAAGGGAAAGTCAAAAAGCAAAGATATCAGGAATGGGGGCATAGAAAACAAAGATAGCATTATAGATACCTTCCAAGATAATCAAATAAGAGAAATAGTATTAAAGTCCAGGAAGGACGGTGCTCCAGGACCAAATGGCCTTCCTCAAGCTTTGTACTTGTCAAATACAGATTTATGGATGCCAGTACTAACCACAGTTTATAACTGTGTGCTCCAACTACAGATAGTACCAGATTCATGGCGGGGTCTATAATAAGCCCGGTTTACAAGAAAGGCAACAGAGATGTACCAGAAAATTACTGACTAATTACATTACAAAGTATAGAAGCAAAGTATTTTGCCAGTCTACTTCTAAATGAACTAAGAGAATGGGCAACGGATAGAAATAGTGTCCCTCTAAATCAAACTGGACTCACACAAGGAGTAGGAACAGAAACTAACATATTAGCATTATCCATGTTAATGGATAAACAAACTCAAAAGAAGTTACCAATGTATCTCTGCTTTGTTGATTTTAAATCAGCCTTTGACTCTGTAAATCGAAACTTGTTATGGAGAAAGCTTACAGAATTGGGCATTCCATCTAGTCTCCTTAAAGCTATACAGCTCCTGTACACTGACACTTGGGTGAGGATACGGATAGGGGACGGGTCTGTCTTGTCAAGAAAAATAGATACCTTCCAAGGACTAAAGCAAGGCTGTGTCCTAGCACCCTATCTCTTTAATTTGTTTTTAGCAGATTTATCAGAATAACTAGAAGCAGTAAACTCACATGTACCGAGTTTAGGCTAGACAATGATATCTAATCTGCTATATGCGGACGATGTAGTTCTGATAAGTCAAACACAAGTCGGGCTTCAAAGACTACTGGGAGGGCTAGCAAATTATTCAAAGCAAAATGGTTTGATAGTATATTTAGAAAAGACGAAGGTAATGGAATGTAGCCGTAGGATAAAAAAATATATAGATGGTCCTTGAATGAAGAACAGGTAGAATTAGTCCATTCCTATTGCTACCTGGGAGTGTGGTTTGATGAACGGGGGTGCTTTACCCAATATAGGGAGGAGTTAAAAAGGAAAGCTCTAACACTGCGCATTGCGCTCTTAAAACTAAAAATAACCTTGAATGGCCCGAGCATTACCTCATTACCAAAGGTGATATCAGCCAAATTGGCACCTAGTTTAACATATGGCAGTGTTGCACTGAGAGGACGCGATGAACTATGTTTAAATACAAGTATAATAAGAACATATAGACAGTTATTTCGCATTCCTCCAAATGCATCACCAGCACAGATACGATTGGAGTTCGGGCTAATAAATCAAACAATAGAAAGGAAAGGGGCCTATTTGAAAACTTGGCACAGAATAAAAACCAATAAGAGGAATGACCTGTGTCAGGTTTTGTGGCAAGAACTCCAAAAAAATGGTGAGCATCCGGCTGCGCTCTATCTAAAAAAGGCAATAAATGAATTAGGGCTGCAAGAAAGCTGGGAATGCAACCTAACTGTAGCATGTTTCAAAAGAGTAGTAAAGAACAAAGCCAAGATGTTATCTCTACTGAAGGATAAAGAAACATTATCGAAAAGATCGCATGCTTGGGGGATATTAAATGAGTATAAATGTCTACAACAGCAGCTCTATTTCGAAGAAGGCTGGTCCCCTGCTCTGAGAATGGAATTTCTGACATCCGACTAGGGAAGTTACCTGGTGATAAAAAAGATTATGTAGGGGGGAAGGATAGCCCTAAGGTAGTGTGTAGGTTATGTAATAAGGATAAGTGGAATATTATTCACCTTTTATGTCTGTGCCCCAACCTAGAGCAAGAGAGGAAATGCTTGCTAAAAGCGCTTTTTAATCAACGTGGCATAAGGACATGCAGACAAGCAGTAATAGCAATGCCTAAGACCAGGTGATCCAACCTTGAATTCACATACGGTGACAATTTTAAAGAAGGCTGAGAAGAAATGTTTAGGGAAATTAATAGAACGACGAGACAGGAGCAGGACAAACAAGGAAAAGGCGCTGTATATATTTTTTTTACCCGTTTAAGTCTTATTTATTAAGTGTAATAGTTTGATAGTTTTATATGTAAAAAATTCTCTGATTTTATGCTGACAATATTTTGTACATCATTGTAATGGTTTTAATATAGCCTTAGAACCTGCCGTAGCGGGCTCTACCGGCTATTAAAGGCCCGCTCCCACAAGGGAAAGGGCCTTTGATAGCCGGTAGAGCCCGCTACGGCGGTTTCTAAGGCTATTAGAACATTCTGCCACTCAGGGCAGAATGTTCTATTAAATAAAACAAATTGCTCACAGAGCCCGAGGGGATTAAAATCCCCTCGGGCTCCGTGAGGCTTTGTTCACAGCTGTTGCTGTGAACAAAGCGAACATTGGAATGTTTGCGCTGTGGGCTTTTACCGGACAGTAAAAGCCCGGAGCACTCCATTGTTTTCAATGGAGCTGCCAACGTTCCAATGTTCTAATTAACTGTAAAATAAAGATTATTCATTCATTCACTTGCCTCAATTGTCTTAGTATTATAAGTGTGGAGAAGCATACCAAATTCCAAGGTTCTTTGTAAAACAATAAGAAGCTGGGCTTATTACAGAGGATCAGTGTACAACACTAGTGTTTTTCATATGGGCATAAAAGATGACTGTGTACAACACCCTAAATTCAATAAGGGACCAGGCATCTTGACATGGTGAGTGAATGGTAAAAATAAACTGTATCCAGAAGCAGTAGACCTCAGTCGAACAGCAGGAAATAGGTAGGACACGTTGGAGCAAATCCCTCCTTATCCTTGAAAAGAATGATCAATACTTTTGTATTGTTGCCATAAACAAATGAAGAATCAGACCTTTGACAAATAGTGAGATGTTAAGAAAAAGCTACCTTAGCACACAAAGAAGTAGGATCAATCACAGCTGTAAACTGAAAAGCATGGGTAAGACTGAGGAGACAAATGCCTATATGGAAGGCATCAATTTATAGTGTTTTGAAAACCCTGACACACTTGATGGAAAGTTTCACGGCCTCATGGGGATTTTGCAAGCTGTGCCAGAACCTCAACTGAATCAGGTATGGAGAAATCAGAATCCATTCATAAGGTGACAGAGATGAATGTTCTGAAAAAAAATTACTCGCCCCCAAAGTGCATGGTTACCTGTCAGGATCACCCTTCTTTTTTTTGTTACTCTGAGGAGCTGAGACTCACCAAATTTCACTGCAAGTTTATTGGATTGCAAATGGCTGTATTTCTACAGTCAATCCAATATCTGCAGAAACTGCCCATCAAAATGACACACCGACACCACATTAGAGACATTCAGGCCTCCTTTGACACGCAAAACACTATGGCCCTCATTACGACTTTGGTGGTCTTTTAGAAAGACTGCCGCAGTCGCTAGAAGACTGCCACTGCTGTTGGTCTTCCGATGGCCATATTACAAGTAAGAGGGGTTTCCCATTCAATTTGGGCAGAAATGTTTTAGCATTCGTGGTGGCGGTCAGCGGCGCAGAGGCAGTTCCACAGTTGTCACCGCCATGCCAAAAGGACTCCGCCTTCCGTATCACTATCAGTGGCAGTGTGCTGATGGTGGGGCGCTGCCGGCGGTGGAAGTGCCAGGCCCCATTCCCTGGCGGGCGACCTCCTCGTTGGAAAAGGCAAGCCGATTGTCCGACAGGGGAGGTGGGTGGTAGGATGGGGGGTGTTGTGTGTGCATGTGTGAGTGGGTGTATGTCTGTGTGTTTGAATTTCAGTGTGTATGTGTGTGTGTAAATGTAAGTGTGCATGCGTGTGTGAATGTAAGTGTGTATGCGTGTGTGATTGTTGAAGTGAGTGCATGTTGGTATGTTTGTGTGAATGCGTGTCTGTTGGTGCGAGTGAATGAGTGTATGTATGCGTGTTGGTGAATGCGTGTATGCGGGGTGTTTGTATGCGCGGAGGGGGTGCTGTCATGGAAGGGGGTGAGAGAGGGGGTTGCTGTCATGGAAGTGGGGGTTCAAGGAATCGAAGGGGTGGTTCGGGGAGTCGTCTGCCAGTGACAGGAAAGGAATTTCCTGTCGCCAGCAGACTATCCGCCAGGGTTTTAATGGAGGTGCTACCGCCGGGAAAACCCTGGCGGAAAGGCGACTCATAATACCGCCGGCGGTCTTCTGTGGACAGCCGGCCCGGAGGTGCTGTCCTTCGGCCTGGCTGTCCTACTGCTTTGGCGGTACCAGCAGAGATGTGGTGTGTGAGAAACTGGGGCTGATTGCAGAGGCCCCCTAACTTTTTGCCCCCATTTTCCACTTTATGCTGGTGTTTTCCTGACTCTGATGGTGCCCTGGGTACTGCTAACCAGTCCCAGGGCCTGTGCTCTGTGTAAAATGGATATGCAAATTAGGCTAATTATAATTGGCTAAGTTAACCTACCTATAAGTCCCTAGTATATGGTAGGGCATGTAGGTTTAGGGACCACAGCATAGGTGGTGCACACCTAGGTGCATTGCTGAGGTGCCCAGTGTCATTTTAAAAGCAAGCCTGCCTTGCTGGCTGCTTTTAAATTAAAGTTATATGCAAATTCGACTTTGGAATTAAAGGTACTTCCAAAGTCTTAAACTACCTTATTTTTACATATAAGTCACCCCTAAGGTGTGCCCTATGTGCCCCTAGGGCTGGGTGCCATGTAACTATAAGCAGGGACTTTATAAAAATAGATTTATAAGCCCTGGTGAGGTAAAAACAGCCAAATTCGTTTTTCCCTCATTGAAGTAAATGGCCTTCATAGGCTAGAATGGGCAGACTTTATTTTAAATTTTAAAGTCTCCTTAAATGTTACATACCAAGAATTTGGTATCAAATTGATTGTTATAATAAATCCCACAACTTCCAGTTGTTGGATTTAATATAACTAGTGCAGGTAAAAAGTTTAGACTTTACCTAAAAAGTTGCCAATTTCAGCTCTGCATTGTTTTTGCTGCTGTGCTCTGATTGGCCAGCCTGCAGCAGCTTCTGCCAGGCTACTTTAATGAGGTGTGAAGTGGCCTGACTTTACACAAAGGAATGTGCTTGGGGGAGAGAATCTCCCCTCAGCAGATGGGGAAGCAGGAAGGGGGAGGGCTGCCAAACTGGTCTTCAAAGGCAGAGAAGGACATCTGGAGCACCCAGCAACACCCCCACATCCTGCAACCCCAGACAGCTAGGTGCCCCCTTGATTAGATTAGGAGAGGGCAGGAGAGGGGTGTGTTTATGATTTTTAGCCACACCAGTGGGTGGGCTCAGCCAGATCTCTCCTCCAAAAATCAGATTCATCCATTTTGGATTTTTAGAGACTATTGCCTTCTGGGATGGATTTTTGCCACACTTCCCAGAAAGTGGTCATCACAGGGGGACGACCCTGTCCCTGATTGGAGGACCAGGGCCCCCCTGCTTTTCACCCAGGAGCAAGGATAAAACTGGCAGACCTGCACCCACGCCTCAGATCCCCACCAAATTTCAAGAAGAAAGAACTACAAGGAGAAGAAGGACTGCCCTGCTGGACCCCTGGCCTGCACCTGGACCCTGCACTCAGAAAGACTGCACCAGCTGCACACTTGGGCTTCACCACAAGAAGGACTTTGCCTGGCTTCCACTGGTTCAAGGAGGGACTCCCTGTTTGCTACAGGTGAAAAATTGCTAACCAGAGTCCCCTGCACCAACTCCTGAAAAAGTGACCAGCTGACCACTGCCCAGTGGCCAAAAAGGAGTTTGCGCCAGGTGCACTCTGGGAGTTGAAGTCCGCACTTCCCAAGGACCATCACAGAACTTCTGGACCCTTGGGGTGAGCTGTGGACCCCAAAAGAACCTTAAAAGAACATCTGGGTGAAGCCCCAGAAGTTTGGAAAAGATTGGAGAAATTTTAGAAAAAAGCTCCATAAAGTGACCGACTCGACGCGGAAATTCTAGCCGGCTTGCCTCAACCGCGACCCGGCCTGACTTCGTGGTTCGTCCCGGTCAAGAAAAACATCCGAAAAAGAGACTAAGTCCGAACGTAAAAAGTTGACCGGGACCTTCCAGCCATCGTATCCGAGAAGGGCTCCACGGACGTCGGATCAAGATCCAGGTTTACCCCGGTCGAAGGATTTTCATCTCGAAAAAACGACTAAGTCCGAAGGTAGAAATCACCACCGAGGAAACCGACTTCGCGTATCCGGACAAGGGCTCCAGGAGGTCGGATCCAACTGGCAGGTTCGTCCCGGTGAAGAAAAACTTCAAAATAAAGACTAAGTCAGAAGGTAACTTTTTAACCGAGGCCTCCCGCAACCTGTGGCCGAGCAGGGGTCCATCGCGGTCGGCCTGAAAGTTTGACTTTGTCCCGGTCCTGGTGCAACCAGATGACCCGATTGGCGCTTTTTGTTTCTATGCGCTAGAAAATAATAATACTTTAAAAATTCATATCTCCGGTTCCCCTGAACCGATTTTAATCGTTTTTGTGTCATTTTAAAGATAAAAATATAAGCTATTTTTATAAATTGGTTTTGGATTTTTAAACTGTTTCCTGTGTTTTATTTAATTACTGTTTTGTGATATTTGAATGCTTTACACTTTGTCTCCTAAGTTAAGCCTTGACGCTCGATGCCAAGCTACCAAGGGTAGAGCTGGGACTAATTTACTGAGACCTAACTGTACTTTTGTGGAGGTTTGTGGCTTGTTGCTAGGTGTAGGTACCTACCTGCCCTATCAATAACCCATTTTCCAACATAATTGGAAGCAGCGACGGGATCCTGTACTTGTGTTCAATATCACGTTACAGTTTTAGATAAAACAAATTAAAAATCCTTTAAATTGTCCTAGTGCAAAAATTGTTTTTAATTTTTAATTTTAATTTTTTTTTTGTAATTAATTTGGATTAATTTCAATTATTGAATTTTTGTAATTTTTCTAAATTCTTGTTTCCAATTTTTGCAAAAAGTTTTTGTTGACACAAAACTAGGGAACCATGGAGCTTGATCTGGCTAGCCTACCCACACTGACAGTAGTCCAGTTTAGGGGGTTGTGTATTGAGAGGGGGTTGCCTGCAACCACTAATCTCAGGAAGGAAATCCTAATTAAATCCCTGACAGCATGGGCTGAGGCCCAAGAGGTAGAGACAGAGGAAGCTCCAGAGGAGGAAGAAAAAGAGGAAGATGCTAACTCTAACCACTCAGGGGAGGGAAGGCATCAGACCCCAAGTGAGGAAGAGGAGGAACGGTCCTCACTGGATACAGTCACTAGGGGCAGACCCAAAGCTAGTGGTAGGAAGAGGGTCCTTTCAGGAGGAGAGAACCCATCCATCAGGGAAAGAGAGCTGGAAGCCCAGCTAGCCTACATAGCTTTGGAAGCAGAGAAGCTGGCCCTAGAGAAGAAAAAGTGGGCATACAAAGAAAAAAGAGATGGAAGCATCGATAAAGAAGCTGAGGTGTCCATGGGTGGGGGAGTTTGCCCCAGATTACCCAAGGGGGTAGTTCCTGCTTATGTAGAGGGGGATGACATAGATAAGTGGCTAGGGGCCTTTGAGAGGGCACTCCAAATGAGAAGGGTTAAACCTCAATACTGGGGTTCCCTTTTGTGGGAGTTGGTCCCCAACTCAGGGAGGGATAGGCTTCTGACCTTAAGGGGGGAGGAGGCAGATTCATACCCTAGTATGAAGAGGTGCTTAGTCAAGAAGTTTGGTCTGACCCCAGAGCAATATAGAATGAAGTTCAGGGACACCCAGAAGGTCAGTACCCAGTCTTGGGTTGACTTTGTGGACACCTCACTAAAGGCACTAGAGGGCTGGATTATTGGCAACAAAGTAAATACTTATGAGGGGTTATACAATCTGATCATGAGAGAGCACATCTTGACCAATTGTATCCAAGAAAGGTTACCCCAGCATCTAGTGGACTCTAAGCTGACCAACCCTAGAGAGCTAGGGGAGGCAGCTGATGAGTGGTTGAGAACCAGGGTGGTTGTCAAGTCCCAGGGGGGAGACTCCAAGAAGGGGGGGACAGGTCCCCAAAAACCTAAGGAGGGAGGTGGTAAGCCCACCACAGAGACTCCCTCTGTACCCCAGAACCCTAAGAAGGAGGAGAGTAAATCCCACTCCCACTCTGACATGCAGAGACAGGGAGACCCAGGGTTAAAAAAGCTCTTGGACAGTAGGGCTTGCTTTGACTGTCAGCTGACAGGTCACTTCAGAGGAGATGCAGCCTGTCCAAAGAAGGTGGTTAGCACTGGGCTGTCCAGTGTAGCCATAGAGGAGGATTCCTCAGATGATGAAGTCCTCCTAGCATTGTGCTGGGAGACAGGACCAGATGGTAAGCTGGTGATCCCTGAGGGTGGGAGTAGGCACTTCCACCACATTCAAGTGAATGGGATCCCTACCACTGGCCTGAGAGACACCTGTGCCAGTCACACTGTAGTGAGTGACCGGTTAGTGACCCCAGACATGTATGTCCCAGGAAAGACAAAGAAAGTCAGGATAGCCACAGGGGAGGTCACCTCCAAACCTGTAGCCATAGTGCCCCTAGAGAGGGAGGGTATCCTTGACTGGATTAGGGTGGTAGTCAGTGCTGACCTTCCCCTAGATTGTATCCTGGGCAATGACCTCCCAGAGGTGAGTCTGGTCACAGATGGGGTGGTCGCCCAGGGCGCCCCCCCTACCCAAAGTCCTGGGGAGTCAGTCCCTACAGCTAGGAGACAGGGGTCCCCAAGAAAAGGAAAGAAGAAAAGGAAGGGTAGGCCACTCTTAAAGAGAGTTCCAAGGAGCCAAAGGCCTTCTGCCCCAGTAGGGGGGGAGCCCAGAGTTGGCACTGGTGAGGCCTCACCTGACCCCAAGGAAGTCCTGAGTAGTCAGGCAGCTGTCCAGATGCAAGGTGTTGCCCCTGCACTGACAGAAGGGAGAGTGGAAGGAGGGTGTCTGCCACAGGAGGTGGTAGCCCCCCACTCTAGACAGCAAGAGGGGTACCAGGACCCCAAAGATGCCCCTAAAGCAGCTCAGCCACCTGTCAGTGGAGAGCTTAGGGTGTGGTTCTGGGTACTGACAGCTGTCAGTAGCCTCTGCTGGGTGCTAGCCTTCCTGGCAGCACTGTACTTGGCCTGGGAGGCAGACCCCAGGGCCAATAGCAAAGTAGGCCCCCTGACCCTATTGGTCATGGTGGGGTTGCTCAAGTGTTGGGTGACCTCTTTGGGTAAGCTAGGTGTTGCCCTAGCAAAGTTAGGAGTAGGGGAGGTGGGCACCTCACTACCCAAGTTGGCAGAGAGAGAGGAGGAAGACCCCCCTAGAGGGAAGTTTCAGTTTGAAATGGGTCCTTTCATTGTTGGGGTGGGTTCACTACCCAGAGGGAGAGACCCTGACAGGAGGATGTAAGGCAGAGTAGGCCCTGCAAAGGGACAGCCAGTTTTCTTCACTGTCTTCCTCGCCTAACAAGCCAGGAAGACTCTTCCAGGGTTGGGCTGAGTCTCCTGGGCGTGTGGGCTGGGGGGGGGGTTGTGTGAGAAACTGGGGCTGATTGCAGAGGCCCCCTAACTTTTTGCCCCCATTTTCCACTTTATGCTGGTGTTTTCCTGACTCTGATGGTGCCCTGGGTACTGCTAACCAGTCCCAGGGCCTGTGCTCTGTGTAAAATGGATATGCAAATTAGGCTAATTATAATTGGCTAAGTTAACCTACCTATAAGTCCCTAGTATATGGTAGGGCATGTAGGTTTAGGGACCACAGCATAGGTGGTGCACACCTAGGTGCATTGCTGAGGTGCCCAGTGTCATTTTAAAAGCAAGCCTGCCTTGCTGGCTGCTTTTAAATTAAAGTTATATGCAAATTCGACTTTGGAATTAAAGGTACTTCCAAAGTCTTAAACTACCTTATTTTTACATATAAGTCACCCCTAAGGTGTGCCCTATGTGCCCCTAGGGCTGGGTGCCATGTAACTATAAGCAGGGACTTTATAAAAATAGATTTATAAGCCCTGGTGAGGTAAAAACAGCCACATTCGTTTTTCCCTCATTGAAGTAAATGGCCTTCATAGGCTAGAATGGGCAGACTTTATTTTAAATTTTAAAGTCTCCTTAAATGTTACATACCAAGAATTTGGTATCAAATTGATTGTTATAATAAATCCCACAACTTCCAGTTGTTGGATTTAATATAACTAGTGCAGGTAAAAAGTTTAGACTTTACCTAAAAAGTTGCCAATTTCAGCTCTGCATTGTTTTTGCTGCTGTGCTCTGATTGGCAAGCCTGCAGCAGCTTCTGCCAGGCTACTTTAATGAGGTGTGAAGTGGCCTGACTTTACACAAAGGAATGTGCTTGGGGGAGAGAATCTCCCCTCAGCAGATGGGGAAGCAGGAAGGGGGAGGGCTGCCAAACTGGTCTTCAAAGGCAGAGAAGGACATCTGGAGCACCCAGCAACACCCCCACATCCTGCAACCCCAGACAGCTAGGTGCCCCCTTGATTAGATTAGGAGAGGGCAGGAGAGGGGTGTGTTTATGATTTTTAGCCACACCAGTGGGTGGGCTCAGCCAGATCTCTCCTCCAAAAATCAGATTCATCCATTTTGGATTTTTAGAGACTATTGCCTTCTGGGATGGATTTTTGCCACACTTCCCAGGAAGTGGTCATCACAGGGGGACGACCCTGTCCCTGATTGGAGGACCAGGGCCCCCCTGCTTTTCACCCAGGAGCAAGGATAAAACTGGCAGACCTGCACCCACGCCTCAGATCCCCACCAAATTTCAAGAAGAAAGAACTACAAGGAGAAGAAGGACTGCCCTGCTGGACCCCTGGCCTGCACCTGGACCCTGCACTCAGAAAGACTGCACCAGCTGCACACTTGGGCTTCACCACAAGAAGGACTTTGCCTGGCTTCCACTGGTTCAAGGAGGGACTCCCTGTTTGCTACAGGTGAAAAATTGCTAACCAGAGTCCCCTGCACCAACTCCTGAAAAAGTGACCAGCTGACCACTGCCCAGTGGCCAAAAAGGAGTTTGCGCCAGGTGCACTCTGGGAGTTGAAGTCCGCACTTCCCAAGGACCATCACAGAACTTCTGGACCCTTGGGGTGAGCTGTGGACCCCAAAAGAACCTTAAAAGAACATCTGGGTGAAGCCCCAGAAGTTTGGAAAAGATTGGAGAAATTTTAGAAAAAAGCTCCATAAAGTGACCGACTCGACGCGGAAATTCTAGCCGGCTTGCCTCAACCGCGACCCGGCCTGACTTCGTGGTTCGTCCCGGTCAAGAAAAACATCCGAAAAAGAGACTAAGTCCGAACGTAAAAAGTTGACCGGGACCTTCCAGCCATCGTATCCGAGAAGGGCTCCACGGACGTCGGATCAAGATCCAGGTTTACCCCGGTCGAAGGATTTTCATCTCGAAAAAACGACTAAGTCCGAAGGTAGAAATCACCACCGAGGAAACCGACTTCGCGTATCCGGACAAGGGCTCCAGGAGGTCGGATCCAACTGGCAGGTTCGTACCGGTGAAGAAAAACTTCAAAATAAAGACTAAGTCAGAAGGTAACTTTTTAACCGAGGCCTCCCGCGACCTGTGGCCGAGCAGGGGTCCATCGCGGTCGGCCTGAAAGTTTGACTTTGTCCCGGTCCTGGTGCAACCAGATGACCCGATTGGCGCTTTTTGTTTCTATGCGCTAGAAAATAATAATTCTTTAAAAATTCATATCTCCGGTTCCCCTGAACCGATTTTAATCGTTTTTGTGTCATTTTAAAGATAAAAATATAAGCTATTTTTATAAATTGGTTTTGGATTTTTAAACTGTTTCCTGTGTTTTATTTAATTACTGTTTTGTGATATTTGAATGCTTTACACTTTGGGCCTGATTCTAACTTTGGAGGACGGTGTTAAACCGTCCCAAAAGTGGCGGATATACCACCGACCGTATTACGAGTCCATTATATCCTATGGAACTCGTAATACGGTAGGTGGTATATCCGCCACTTTTGGGACGGTTTAACACCGTCCTCCAAAGTTAGAATCAGGCCCTTTGTCTCCTAAGTTAAGCCTTGACGCTCGATGCCAAGCTACCAAGGGTAGAGCTGGGACTAATTTACTGAGACCTAACTGTACTTTTGTGGAGGTTTGTGGCTTGTTGCTAGGTGTAGGTACCTACCTGCCCTATCAATAACCCATTTTCCAACATGGTGGTTTGGCCTCTGCCAAATCACCACACTCGTAATGTGGTGGTTTTCACTGCCGGCCCGTCAGCAGTGAGCCCACGACCCAGGTGGTCTTCGGGCCGCCAGGGTCGTAATGAGGGCCTAAATCTCTCAACTACTCTCAAGAGAAGTTCGGTATCATTAAAGGACTGCTCTTTCCACAGATTCACAAGTGTTCTATCTGTCCTTCTTTCTTGTTCTAAATTGCTTCATGCCAACATCCATCTGCAACCCCCCCAGTGACTCAGTACTGACAGCTTCTGCTATTTAGTCTCCAGTCAGTAACTTTTCTCTTCCCAGTTTGAAGGTATTATCCCATACTGAAGTTCGCAACATCCTTAAAACCATTAGTTCCATTCACCTTCCAGCTCTTATCCCCCTAATATTTTCAGTTCTAGCTCCAGAAACGGCGAGGCTCATCATCATTTTAAACGTGCAAGTTATAGCAACCACTACATTTAGGTCTCTCCTGGACCTTGATCATGGATATTTCCCCAGTTCTATTTCCATGTTTAAAAAGCCCACATACACAATGATATCATAATCCCATCCTCTGGAATTTATAGTTCTACGTGCTCATGATACATTATTGTATATATACACAATTAGTCTGCATCACAAATCCCACCTCTGCCTGTGTCATCATTTCTGCCTAAGTAATCACACACAACTGCTAAATTAAGGGCTCTTTGGTGAAGCGTAAACCATAATTTGATCCAACATGTTCTCCCTTCGAGAGATGGTGGTGATCCCAATTATTCATGTACTCAGCCCTATCACAAGGTTCATCTTTGCCCCCTATAACCTCTCACATGATTTTTTTTTAGAAAACCCCATACTGTGGACCAATCCCAGCGTAATTCATTTGCAAACCAGATTCAGTTCACTACCTGTATCCATGTTTTTGTCCATATTATTGGTACTATTCCCAATGCATGTTGGTTCTTGTAGTCCCCCCCGTCTGTTTCAACAATTGTTACAGTGACATTATCAATTATGTTATCAAAGACCTTATGGGTGCTATAATTTGTGGGTTCGTTAGCAGTGCATGGAGAGGGTGCAAGTTATAGTTACCTTAGGACGGGAGTTGTAGTTACTTGAAGTAACTATATAACAGGTGAATTTCTTTGGTTTTGCCTGATTAATATGTGAGCCTAACTATAATGTACCTAACCTTTGTTTTTTTGAGTGAATTTCTATGTTTTTTTTAAAGTAAAGTAATTTTTATTACTATACACTAATCCAGCCACCAGCAGACAGGCCCTGCAGCCAACCCCTATAATAATCCACCCTCAAGCTGACCACAGCTGAAAGCCACCCACTGCGGGAGTTGGCCAGAGGGCCTGGCCTCATACCTTAAAAAGGTGGTTTTATCTGTTGTTGTTTGATGCGTACGGGTGGAAAGTTTTCCTCCCTCAGCAAATATTGTGATATCCACAATGGCTATTGTATAGCTATCAACTGTATGAGTGAAGTTCAAAATCCTGTCACACTCATTAATCCAAGTAAGGAATGAAGGAATAGTTTTGTAATTCCCATTCCAAATTACCAAGATGTAATCAATATAAGGTTTACATAAAAATATTGTTTGTTTAAATGGATTGTTGTCATTAAGGAAATATTGTTTCTCAAAGTTATAAACATACAAGTCTGCTACACTTTGGGTAGGGCTTAAATGACAATATTCCCTTCAACTCAGTGGAACTTGGATAAGAATTTCCCATTACCAGGGAAATTGGCCTCACAGATTTTTTATTCCCAGCATTAGTAACAGTATAGACAATATTGGCTTTTGCAAGAGACAGTATTGTAAAATTAAAACGTTCGCCATCAGAATTGTCCCATAACGGGGTCCTGGTTAAGAATTTCAGGGGGGTTTGGGCAAGCTACATTTTATAAAAAGGGGAAGTAACCGAAAGTGAATAAGAATGACAGGTTGTTAACCACCACTATGACATGCGTTGGGGCAGAAACCCCTAGACACCAGCGATATTTCTTTTTGGTTACTTTATGTTTTTATGTATGGAGAGCGACCCCGAGGCAAGGGTCGCCCCCCTTGGGGGGGGGGCAAATTGTATTTAGGCCATTTCTGCCCCCTTTAGGCTAATCTACCCCCAAGGAGGGCAGAGACCACTAGACACCGGGGATTTTTATTTTTGTGCTTCAATTTCACGCAAGGGGAGCGACCCCTTAGGCAAGGGTCGCTCCCCTGGGGGGGCACGTTTATTTTAGGCCATTTATGCTCCCCTTGGGAGCAGAACGGCCTATTTCTATTAGGCTGATCTGCCCCCGGGGGGGCAGAAACCACGTAGGCAATAGGGATTGGTGTGTGTATGTGTGTGGCATCCCCTTGGCCAAGGGTTGCACCCCATGGGGGCACATTATGTTGGCCATATCTGCCCCACTTGGGGACAGATCGGCCTATTTTTGGAAGGCCCATCTCCCCCCAAAAGAGACAGAAAGCCCACCAGAGACCAGGGAAGATTTGTTTTTCAAAATAAGAGAGTGGGGGCAAAGCCAAATAAATGGGGCCAAAGTTGTTCTTCCCACCAGTGGGCAGATGGGCAATTACCCCAGATCTACACCCCGGGAAAGTCTACTAGATGCCAGGGAATTAAAAAAAATAAAAATAATAGTGGGGTGTTGGCTACCAACCAGCATGGGCCTGGTTATGCCCCCACCCCAACTGAAGAGGATAACAGTCTTTCAGCTCTCCCCCGCACACCAAAACATCTTATCCCACGGCAAGCAAGAGGACATTTGATTATTTAGGGTTTTGGTTTTACATTTGGTCCATGAAAGCTTGGCTAACTCAAAATTGTCCTAATTGGAATGATGAGGGCTGCACTTTTTAGACTTTGGGACGCTGCCATGTAGTAAAATCCACAAGACCAAGACACATCTGAAAACTAAACATCTGGTTGATTCCAAGGTGGTGTGCTTCACATGCACCCGCACCATTTTCTTACCCACAATGCCCTGCAATCCTCCAACTTTGCTGGAAATCACACATTTTTCCCACATTTCTGTGATGAAACCTTCCGGAATCTGCAAGAATCCACAAAATTCCTACCACCCAGCACTGTCTCATCTATACTGACAAAACTTCTGCTGCACATGTCAGCCTAAAAATGTTTTTTTTTCAAACTGCCCTTTTGGACCCACTTTGGTGCCCCCTCAATTTCGACTTGTTTTTGGCTCTTCCCTGTCACAGGCACTTGGCCCACATACACAAGTGAGGTATACGTTTTACCATGAGACCAAGGGGAACATTGGGTGGTAGGAAATTTGTCCAGGTGCGGTGATCCCACACAGAAATGTGGGAAAATGTGATTTCTTAGCTAAATTCGAGGTTTGCTGAGGATTCTGGGTAAGAAAATGTTGGGGGATCCACTCAAGTCACACATCCCTGGACTCCCTCAGGTGTTTAGTTTTCAGAAATGGCTGGGTTTGCTAGGTTTCCCTATATGGAAGCTGAGCCCAGGACCAAAAACGCAGGTGCCCCCCGCAAAAACAGGTAGTTTTGTATTTGACAGTTTTGATGTGTCCAGATAGTGTTTTGGGGCATTTCCTTTCGCATGCACTGGGCCTACCCACACAAGTGAGGTACCATTTTTATCAGGAGATTTGGGGGAACGCTGGGTGGAAGGAAATTTGTGGCTCCTCTCAGATTCCAGAACTTTCTGTCATTGAAATGTGAAGAAAAAGTGTTTTTTTTTTGGCCAGATTTTGAGGTTTGAAAAGGATTCTGGGTAACAGAACCTGGTGGGAGCCCCACAAGTCACCCCATCTTGGATTCCCCAAGGTGTCTAATTTTTAAAAATGCGCAGATTTGCTAGGTTTCCCTAGGTGCCGGCTGAGCTAGAGGCCAAAATCAACAGCTAGGCACTTTGCAAAAAACAGGTCTGTTTTCTTTGGGAAAATGTGATGTGTCCACATTGTGTTTTGGGGCATTTCCTTTCGCGGGCGCTAGGCCTACTCATGCAAGTGAGGTACCATTTTTATCAGGAGACTTGGGGAACGCTGGATGGAAGTAAATTTGTAACTCCTCTCAGATTCCAGACCTTTCTGTCACCGAAATGTGAGGAAAAATTGTTTTATTGGCCAACTTTTGAGGTTTGCAAAAGATTCTGGGTAACAGAACCTGGTGAGGGCCCCACAAGTCACACCATCTTGGATTCCCCTAGGTGTCTAGTTTAAAAAAATGCACAGGTTTGGGAGGTTTCCCTAGATGCCGGCTGAGCTAGAGGCCACAATCTACAGCTAGGCACTTTGCAAAAAACACGTCAGATTTCAATGTAAAATTGTGATATGTCCATGTTGCGTTTCCTGTCGCGAGCATTAGGTCTACCCACCCAAGTGAGGTACCATTTTTATCGAGAGACTTGGGGAAACACAGAATAGCAAAACAAGTGTTATTGCCCCATGTCTTTCTCTACATTTTTTCCTTCCAAATGTAAGACAGTGTGTAAAAAGGATGTCTATTTGAGAAATGCTGTGTAATTCACATGCTAGTATGGGCACCCCAGAATGCAGAGATGTGCAAATAACCACTGCTTCTCAAAACCTTATCTTGTGCCCATTTTGGAAATACGAAGGTTTTCTTGATACCTATTTTTCACTCTTTATATTACAGCAAATTAATTGCGTATACCCGGTATAGAATGAAAACCTATTGCAAGGTGCAGCTCCTTTATTGGCCGTGGTTACCTAGGGTTCTTGATGAACCTACAAGCCCTATATATCCCTGCAACCAGAAGAGTCCAGCAGACGTAACGGTATATTGCTTTTAAGAATCTGACATCACAGGAAAAGTTATAGAGTAAAATGTGGAGAAAAATGGCTGTTTTTTCACCTCAATTTCAATATTTTCTGTTTCAGCTGTTATTGTCTGTAGGAAACCTTTGTAGGATCTACACAAATTACCCCTTGGTAAATTCAGAATTTTGTCTACTTTTCTGAAATGTTTAGCTTTCTGGGATCCAGCATTGGTTTCACATCCATTTCTGTCACTAACTGGAAGGAGGCTAAAAGCACAAAAAATAGAATGTGTATGTCCCAGTAAAATGCCAAAATTGTGTTGAAAAATTTGGTTTTCTGATTCAAGTCTGCTTGTTCCTGAAAGCTGCGAAGATGGTGATTTTAGCACCGCAAACTCTTTGTTGATGCCATTTTCAGGGAAAAAAACACACGCCTTCTTCTGCAGCCCTTTTTTCAAATTTTTTGATGAAAACACATTTTTTGTTGTATTTTAGCTAATTTCTTGGTCTCCTTCAGAGGAACCCCCAAAGTCTGGGTACCTCTAGAATCCCTAGGATGTTGGAAAAAAAGGACGCAAATTTGGCCTGGGTAGCTTATGTGGAAAAAAAGTTATGATGGCCTAAGCGCAAACTACCCCAAACAGCCAAAAAAAGGCTTGGCACCTGAGGGGTAAACGGCCGGGCAGCGAAGGGGTTAAAGAGTAAGTGGTGACTGTGTGACTTTAATATCTTACACTCATTCGTAGTGTGTGACTACAGGGCTCGCTCCCTTTGGATCCCCATAAAGTGAGACATAAAGGAGGCATAAGTATCAAATTTGATTTTTACATATCACTTGGGCATTTGCATGCTACAAAGCACATGGGCCCCTTCATGTTAACAAATTTAAAATATACGGTTGAGAAAGTGATTCCCCTATTGAAACGAGCTATACAAAACAAGTGCCCACTAACTAGTTATCATAACCGCATGCAGTGCCAGGGAGCACTTTGTTTGGCACCATTGGTGGATTAAATTAGAAAATTATTCCCCAAAAAGACAAAGACGAGCGAAGTGTTAATAGTGGATTCTTAATAGCACACAGTTTCTATACAATGAATTTAAAGGGACAATAAATACAATCCTGATAAAATTGTGAATACATGGAGAAGTAATACTGGTTGGCTAAATAGACCTTTGGTAATTTTAAGGTACCATGCCTAGGGACAAAGACATACGTTTTAGTTTCCAAAGGTTTAAGGTGTAAGGCTGATGGTGGAACCAGTTGACTAATAACAGTGATATAAATATAGAGCTACCTGTTGTTTGTGTTCCTCTCTTTCTTCTTCTTTTTACTGATTCTCAATTAGAGCAGTAGTATCATTATGAGTGATAGATCTGTAAGTAATCCCGTAAGTAATACCGTATTAGCATCAGTCTTAGTAAGCTGATGAAAAACATCAAAAGGTCCTGATGAAAGCCAATTTTGGCCCCTTTGGGGCACATAGACCAATGGCTGAAACATGTCGACCTTAAACTGGATGTAGGAGGACATCATAGCTCCAGACACATCACATGTAGTTTTTAGTCTTGTGGGAGAGCACCAGTCTTATTAAAATAGGCACATTGTTACAAGGGTGCGCTCTAGGCAATTGTAACATTGCGCTATTTCTAGTTTATGCACATACCAAAAAAACTTCCGACCCGCTCCGCTGTAATGAGGCATGGAGCACACCTTAGAGGCACTAGGCACCTGGGGTGAGACCCTGATGATGAAGCATGCCACCAGCTAGGTCGATGGATGAGGGGGTCTTGACTAGAATGAAAAGATTCTGTCAGTAACACAAGAAACAGGCTCTATGCCACAGGGTAGTTATTCTCTGCTGGTACTGTGCTTCCTGTAAACCCTTTCAGGACTTGTAGGAGATGACCTGCGCAGTTTTGAAAGGAGGTCATTAAAGCACATCCACCACTTCCCTTCTTAACGACCTTATTGACTGTTTTCTGCTACCTGCCCCTGGTAGTGACAGAGTGTCTCCCTGTGCCCCATTTGCGGAGATGCTAATTGCCGGATGACCAGGCCTTGTTGTAGTGACCACTGGGGACTACTATTGGGCCAACATGCCATTATGGGTAAAGACAGGAAACTTTGGAACACTCAGCAAACAACAATAGACCAGTTCATGGCCCAGGGACCATGTGAGCCCAGCAAGTAGATAGCCTTGGGGACTGCAGGAGTCACAGGGCCCAAAGGGAGCACGGATCCTGGTGGGTATTGAGTCCTCAAGCACTGCAGTGCAAGCGAAAATCAAAGCCATTTCCCTTTATGTAAATCTACGACGATATGACGTTTGTAAGGTAACGGTGTGATCCATTGCCACAGAAAAGCAGATTCCTGACTTGCAGATAAAGTTGAAGGTATTGAAGGCCATGGTAGTGGCACATGAGGCCGAGACACGAAGGCTGCAGATGAGAGCAGAAGGTGCGGAAGGACTATCTTGAGATGTAATTTGAGATTTGTGGGATTCCCTGAAAAGAAGGATGGTACTAAGCTGGAACTGTCCCCAGAGGGTTGGAGAAGGTCACAGATTCCAAATCACAATTATCTATCTCAATTCAACAGCAACAAACTTTCAATGAAGCCAAGCAGAAGTGGAGTATATGAGTATATGCTACACTACCCAGCCAAACCTAAAGTGCTGCATGAAGGCCGCTCGTACTTCTTTAGGAAACCACCTGATGTCTGAGACTGGTTGGAGGTCTGTGCGGACTGCCGGATCCAGACGTGGGACTGGGAGGGTAGCCTTGGAGGACCCCGAGGGGACAAGCAGTCAGGCTCGATGATGATGAAGAGAAGCAGATGACGGCAGTGCTCTACATCCAGCAATAGAGTGGTGCTGCACTGAGATGGCACTTTGGACTTGGAACAACAGCACCAGGAAGTAGAACAAGCCAGAGCCTTGGTGGAGATAGTCACTTCAGCTGACTGCAGGGACCGGTTTGGACTTGATGGAGGAGATGCCGATTCCTGAGACTGAACCCACTTTGAAATAACGTCACACTCAAATAGGTGCTATTAGGTGATGTACACTTAGAAGACACAGTATTGTATAAGTCTATAACATAATTACCACATGTAGATGCATGCATAGACCTCAGACCTAATTTGAAAAATGTATGTACAGAGACATTATGGGGGTCATTATGAACACGGCGGGAATCCCTGCTGTGTTCATGCTGCCGGTCTTATCACAGACTGCAAGCCCCCTTGAGACCCCGCCGCCCGAATAATTAACATTCTGCTGGGCCGGGATATTGCCGACGGCTCCATATGGAGCCATCATCAATGCTGCTGTGCGGCAGGTGCAGCAGCACCCGTTACGCAGATCACTGCCCATATATCGGGCAGTGACCTGCGCGACAGGGCCCTGCACGAGGTCCCTGCACTGCCCATACCAAGTGCATGGGCAGTGCAGGGACCCCAGGGGAGCCCCAGAGCACCCCTTCCGCCAGCCTTTCCCTGGCGGGTGAACCCACCAGGGAGTAGCTGGCAGAACAAGGGTTCTTTATCTGGAGGGCAGCGCTGCCCTGTCGGATGAAGAATTCAGCCATCATCAGGCTGCCTGTCGGCGGTAGCCTGGCGGTGATGGAAGACCGCCATGCCGGTGGCGGAAAATTCCACCGCTGCCAGCATGGCGATCTCAACCGCCAAGTACATAATGAGGGCCTGTGTGTCTCAAAATGGGTTCAGACACACAGGATGGAACCACTGTCTGGGTCGGGCCCATTTATTCTTCCATCCTCCCCCTGTGTGTGTGTTTTTAACCTTTCCTTGAGGATGGCTGTGATGTGCAGGGGGAAGAGAGTGAATGTGTAGGCAATATAGGAGAGGTTGGATTGTGACCCGTGTCGCTACCTGGTTTCCTCACTCACATCCTATCCTTGGGATATATGTTTGAGTAGAGGTGGTAGATTTGTTACGCAGTCATGAGTTTCAATTGATTAGTTTTCGGTGGTTAGGTTTATTAGAAATGGGAAGACACATGTTTATTTTAGGTGTGTCTTACCCAGGGAGGAGGGTGGTTTTGTGTTTGTTGTGTAAGTTATTATTTGCTGCAGTTAACAGTGTTCCCTGCTTCTGGGACTGAGTCAGGGGCATGGGTGGAGTGGGGCAGTTATACCGGGGGTTTGGAAACATGGGAGGCCATTGTGCCCATGCTCCTAGATAACCTCTGATGGGTAGCTCTACTTGCTTGCTCACGCAGAATAAAAGGGGCCTAAACTCCTTTGTAAAATGCTATAGGACACATACTCACTTGAGATGAATGGAGTTCCATCTAGCAATGTTACAGAAGACACACCTGACAGTTGGTGAGGTGCAGAAATTGTAGAAAAAGTGGAGAGACAAATGTGCACCTGGACATATTCATCCTACGCCAGGGGAGTCTCCATCCTTGTTGCGCATTAATTGCAGAAACATTCAGGGAATAGCTGTACTCCTCCACATATTCATCCTACGCCAGGGGCGTCTCCATCTAATTTGAACCTGGGCTCCTGTTTCAACAGCTTAGTCATAGAGCAGATATAGGAGGGAGATAAGTCCTCGTACATGGTGTGTTGGATGGTTGGAGAAGTGCCTCCTCAACATCTACGCCCCCAACACTGACAATGGTGCCTTTTTGAGTCTGTAGAAGCCAAACCTTTACCGTATGTGGACATGCCTATCGTTTGGGTGAGGGACTTTAATTGTGTTCTCAATGGAACTTGACTAAGCAGCTGCCCAAGTTGGGAGCCAAATCCAACATGACATTTAAGTTGTAGGAAACAAGGTAAGACATCAGGTGCACTTTCTTTCAGACCATAATCCCCTGCTATTGGAATGCCGACTAGAGAGGCACAGACCCCCATGTACATTTGTGGATACTCTGTCTGGAGTCACTGGGAGACCTGGAATTCACGGTAGACATGCAGCTGGCACTGCAAGGCTACTATGATGCTAACTGGAATTCTACAGGGACTCGGACACAGAGTGAGGTGCCGTTAAGGTGGTCATGTGCGGGGAAGGGAAGCTGGAGCAGGAGCTGCAGGAGGGAAAGGCCCACTTGACCCAGTTCTAGATAGAGAAGGTGGGATGGGAGAAGGAGATGGCGGACTTCAAGGATGCATACACAAAAGTTGCTAGCATTTGGGACTGGCTAAACTGTCATGGGAGACGTGATTACCATCAAAGACTACAGAGAGAAGGCAACTAGTTGGGTCGTATGTTGCCTTGCTCCTAAAGCGGGAAAGACCCACCACCCCTGTGACACTCTCCTTGACCAGGGTAGATGGGGAGACATTTAAGGGTTAAGCAGTGATCAACTTGACTCTGCACAAGCATCTGGCAGGTGGGGACGCGGCTCCACTGGGAATCGAGTTACATGAACATGTGCAGTTTCTTAACCTGGAAGAAGAGATACAACTGGTTAAACTACAAGATGCCCTGCAAGACTTGGCCAGAGGCAAAATCCAGGGTTGGTTGGCCTCCCAGTAAAGTTTTGTATGACATAATCTGCTGATCTTCTCCCAGAACTCCTGGAAAACGTCCAGGTGGAGAAATGGAATGGAATGTTGTCTGAGCAATTATGCTGCGAAAACACGATAAAGACGATAAAGACCTAGAATCATACCACCCATTATCTATACTCAACATAGATGTTAAGTTGCTTGTGAACGTCCTTGCATTGTATCTGAGCCAGCTGGTCACCCATTTGGTACACACTGATCAGTGTGGCTTAATGCCAGGGAGGGGCACACACATTAACTTTCTGAGACTCTCAGACTGATATGGAAGAGGCAGCGATGGTGGTTTTAGATATAGAAAAGGCTTTTGATGCCCTCTCCTGACGTATTTGTGGGAAGTGGTGATGAAACTGGGGTTCGGCATCAGATACTTGTCCTGGGTGCGCCTCTTATGCATAGAGCCAAGGGCGAGTATTTGTACTAGCCAGGTGGTGTTGGATGCTAATAACATCAAGAGAGCTTCAAGACAGGAATGCCCGCTGTCCCCGCTCCTCTTTGCACTCGCCATGCAACCTCTGGTGATCTACCTGAGGGACAAATTCTGTGACTGGAAAGTCAGAGTGGGAAACATGACTCAGCTAGTCTCTATGAATGCAGATGATACTCTTCTTTATGTGTCTGACCCTGAAGCATCAGTGCCGCACCTACTGCGGCTTTTGGCCAATTTTGGGAGAGTGTCAGGCCTTCATGTTAACAGGCACAAGACAGTGATTTTTGCTATGGCGTTATTGGTATTTCGAGCTGTGAATAAGCTGCTAGAGGTGGGACTCCCCAGAGAAATGAGCCAGTTTTGAGATCTCAGGTTTCAGGTAATACATAACCAACTAATGCAATATGAATTGAACATGGGACAAATTGCAGAAGGCCTCACTACTTCCATCGCATTCTGGAAGAACCTACCACTGTCTGTCATGTGCAGGGTAACACTTAGCAAAATGGTGTTGCTGCCCAGATGTCTCTACATCATGCAGAATTCCTGTTGTATTCTGCCAGCCTCTCTGTTTAGACAGCTCAATGGATTGTTTGAGTCCTTAGTCTGGACCATCGAGCATAGCAGAGTCAACTGGAAAACCTAAAATGAGATCTAGCTGAAGGTGGGCTGGGACTCCCAGATCTTCAGTTGTACTTAGCAGGATTGCTTCAATTTGCAGCACTGTGGTGTGGGGAGTGCCCCAGTTAGGAAAAAAAAACATTATAGGGCCTGGTGTCAGCAGACGAACTTCTGAAACGTATAGGTGGCCACAGAGTTCTGACAGGCACCCCGTTTATAGTGGCCCAGGTCACGCAGGCCTGGGAAAAGGCAGTCACATGTGTTTTGAAGCGAGCTCCTTATATGTGTCTTAAGGGCCTGATTTAGAGTTTTGGCGAACGGGTTACTCCGTCACGAACGTGACAGATATCCTGTCTGCCTTATTATGATTTCCATAGGATGAAATGGAATTCGTAATATGGCAGACGGGACATCCATCAGATTTCTGACAGGGTAACCCCATCCTCCAAACTCTAAATCAGGCCCTAAGTTATTTGTATCGAAAGAAACCATGTATAGAAAAGGTTGTAATGAACCTGCAAATTTTTCCAAGTTCCAACTGATGATAACCTTCATTTAAATCAAGGCAAGAAAAGACTTATGCACCATTTAAATGCATTATCATGTCAGCAATGTTTGGACCTGGATGTCATTCTCGTTCAAGCATTATGGGCATTGATGCCCATGTATACACATTGGTTTTCGATGGCATATGCCGCGGTAATGGAGCTACTTCATTGTATTTCTCTTCAGGCATTATGTTTATCAATGCACCACTGTCGATAATGAAAGGTATCGAACAACCATTTATTTTCAATGTGGACAGTGTTTGTACGATTTTGCTGCTTTGGAATGTTGACTTTATTTTGACTGACATTTTTCTTCACATGCGACCAGTCAAACATGCATCTTTCTCAGAGGTAAACATCAACATGCAGTACTCACTTTAACTTGCTATTGAGCAGGAAGAACTGTTTGAAGATGATTTAGATGACAATTGACTTTGTTTAGTTGCAATTAGCCTCAACTGATGCCACCGCTTGACCTTGTGGGCATGCAACAAACATTGCTTCGGGAATGTTATGGCAGCCATTTTGTTTTCAGGCCGTGATGCACTTCCTTTTTCCTTTGCTTTACACAGCGTCACAAAATGGTTCTTTCCCACAGCCTATACATATCTGTCCATTGGCGGGACATTTACCTTTCTATGCAAATGAAAATCCACATCTAAAACATAACTTATTTTTTACATGTAGATGTCACTTTGTGTCCTTCAGTCTTTTGCTTTGGTTTGTTTTTCACACTCATGACTGATTCATTCTGGGCACCTCCGGCCTTCATGTTAGCAGCTTGTCTTTCAGCATGCTCCTCAGATCGGGCCAACATTAACACTCACTCCAGACTAAGAGTTTCTCTCAGCATTTGTTATTGAATGAATCCGATAATGCACCCATCAATAACTCTAAGATGCATAGCTTCTTCGTCATTAGATTCATTGATGTTACAGAGTTTGATGAGTGCATCAAGCTTTTCCACAAACTCATCAATTGTTTACCAACTTTTTGACGTTATTTACTGAAAATGTATTGCTCATAATTCAGGTTTGGTACTGCACTGAACTTAAGGTTCAAAGCAACTTTAATCCTACAGTACGTGATTCTTCATAATTTCTTGGCATTTTCTTTATGACTTCTTTCACACCATCACCAAGAAGATTTTTGGGATACTTGATAATTTTTCTGTTATCAGTCTCTTAAAGAGCATCAGTGAAATCCTCAAATGTCAGAAATCCGGATCAGTTACAATCATGCTCCTACCCTGGCACAGTTGTAGGCCGGCTTCAGGGTCAGCCTTGATGGACTCCATTGGTAGAATAGCCTTAGCCAAAATTTGCGCCGCTGCAGATATGAAGAGCTCTGTAGGTACAACCCCAGGCACTTCTTGTGGAGCCATGCTCGGCCGTGGTATGGTGTCTCTGTTTAATTTAATTGGTTTAGGTAAGCAGATGACCCTTTTATGTAGTTGACAGATCTTGTTTTCAGTCTCTCTTTTCACACCTGGTTGATCTCTTCATTGGAGCGCTTCTGTTTGCAACGTTCTTTGGCAAGTTGTGATTCTCTTTGACTCTGCTTTGTAAACCTGGTTGTATCTGCCTTCAGGGTTAATGTTCTGTACTATGTAAATTTTATTTTGTGTGGCAGTGCGGTACCCTTTAGTGTGGCCTGTGTCATATTTTTTGACCAACGATGCATAGTCTTCTCAGTAGACCTTTCTTTATCTTTAAATGCATCACACTCGCAGGAGTTGTGCTTTGATTCCACATATGCCAATCGTCAACTTGACACTTCGACAAAGGCACATGTAGCACGCTCGAGCAGCTTGTTTGGACCGCGACAAACTCTCTGGGACAGCACTGTCTTTCTTTTGGGTTACTTATCCCCTATCTTGTAGCAAGTTGTTGCCTTCTCCCCAGCCTGGGTACTTAAAACATCCTCCTGCTTACCCTGAAATTCTGGGAAACTATCATCGACTAGCTCTTCTCTCCACTCCATACAAACTCTTAGAGAAAATGCTATTAACAACTAACCTTCTAATTAGTTAGAGAAGAAAAATTAAAAAAAACTTCCGGTCTGGTTTCAGACACTCCCTCAGAAGAGAAACCGAACCAATGCCCACATTGTAGTTCTTATATTATTAGACCTGTTAGCAGCCTTTGATACCATCTCTCACTCAACACTGCTGAAGAGATTCAATGAAATAGGCATATGTAGTCTTGTGCTGAAGTGGCTTTGCTTCCTCCTATCCCACAGAACCCAGACTACTACTGTTCAAAACCTTTATCACCTCTGTACCCAACAAGGTTCAACTGGGCTCCTCTTTAAGAACATTTTTCTCTAATATTCATATATCTTCCCTAGCCGTACTCATCCCCTTTTCAGACTCCTCACCATTTCATACATCGATGATACCCAAAGTATCATCTCCATCCCTAAAAATGCAAATCAGGTACTTTTCAACTTCTGTTCCAGCATGACAGCAATTGCTTGCTGGAAGCAGATCAACTGCCACAAAATAAACAGGGACAAGACATGAATTCTATTTTTTATTCATAAATCCCTATTTTGGATTCCTACATTGTGGCCCATAATCCTGGGTTCTCCCCCCACACCCCAGCAGTCCTGTCTCTTCATTTTCAATCAACACACCTTTGACAAACAAGTACATCAGGGGTCCAGAAGATGCTGCATTTGTCTCAAAATGCTCAAGAAAATAGCTTTCTTTCTCCTACTCGATGACCATAAAATCATCATTTAATCACCACACTTATTTTGAAGAAATTCAATTTGCCTGGTGAGAACAGACTACCTTTCTCTTTGTCTTCAAGTCATCCAGAACTCAATAGCTCAGATGATCGTACAGTTGTCTGCTGCTACCAAAGTGTTATCCCATCTCACGTCTACACTGGTTGCCTATCAATCAATCAATCAAACAATTTCTAAAGCGCGCTACACACGTGTTAGGGTCTCAAGGCACTGGGTGGGGGAGCTAGTGGTTGAAAAGCCGTGTCTTGAGGTGTTTTCTGAAGGCTATGAGGTCTTGGGTCTGTCGTAGTTGGAGCGGTAGGGAGTTCCAGGTCTTGGCGGCAATGTATGAGAAGGATCTTCCTCTGGTGGTGGAGCAGTGGATGCGAGGGACAGAGGCGAGGCTGGCGGAGCAGAGCTGGCGGACAGGGGTGTGGAAGGTGAGTCTGTCGTTGAGATAGGCCGGGCCTCTGTTGTGGAGGGCTTTGTGTGCGTGGGTGAGTAGTTTGAAGGTGAAGCTGTCTATGTTCAATGCCCTCTGCATGCCACTTAACATGGCTAACACATCTATTTGCTTCAGGCACATGCTCTCCTATTATTTTCCTTCTTGTCCTATTTGCTTTGCCTCTGCCAATGGACTGTTGCATGCCTTTCCATATACTGAATTGAGGCCATCCTTCCTCCAAACTGGCCTACAAATTTTGTAATGAGAGTTAAGGAACATTTTCAAAACTCATCTTTTCAGATCACTTGTTCTTGCTGATCATTTTTGCACATATCAATTGCTCCCTCTGCCTCACTTCGGTTCCCTGTTACTACAGCAGGAGTATGTCTTTGAGTATTTGTTGCACTTGCAAATTCCATAATATAACAACAACATAACATTTTTTCCAGATAAATGTGGCATTAAGGCAAAATTCAGTAAATAGTTCAGATTTTCTTAAAAGACTGTTGCAACCATCGGGATAGTCCTGGAGTTTGTGCAACGTGTCCTCGACATTGTCAATAACATACCCAAATATGCCCTTATACTGCAGCATCTTCACAGATGTGACAGCACAGTTCATACATGAATCTCCCCCTTGCCATACTTGGATTGTCAGCTTGTACACAAAAGACTTAGGGGGTCATTTTGACCCCGGCGGGCGGCGGTCGCCGCCCGCCTGGAGGGAACCGCCATATGGCCGCTCCGCGGTCGAAAGACCGCGGAGGCCATTCTGGCTTTCCCGCTGGGCTGGCGGGCGACCGCCAGAAGGCCGCCCGCCAGCCCAGCGGGAAACCCCTCCCCACGAGGAAGCCGGCTCCGAATGGAGCCGGCGGAGTGGGCATGTGCGACGGGTGCAGTTTGCACCCGTCGCGTATTTCAGTGTCTGCTAGGCAGACACTGAAATACACAGTGGGGCCCTCTTACGGGGGCCCCTGCCGTGCCCATGCCATTGGCATGGGCACGGCAGGGGCCCCCAGGGGCCCCGCGGCACCCCCTACCGCCATCCTGTTCCTGGCGGGCGAACCGCCAGGAACAGGATGGCGGTAGGGGGTATCAGAATCCCCCATGGCGGCGCAGCAAGCTGCGCCGCCATGGGGGATTCCAAGGGCAGCGGTAAACCGCCGGGAGACCGCCGGTTTACCCTTTCTGGCCGCGGCAGAACCGCCGCGGTCAGAATGCCCTTTGGAGCACCGCCGGTCTGTCGGCGGTGCTCCCGTGGCCGGTGACCCTGGCGGTCACCGGCCGCCAGGGTCTGAATCAGGCCCTTAGTGTATCACATATTAATCCTTTAACCACACTGTCTCAGCCTTTCTAATTGACAATCTCCAATTATATCATTTACCCCATTTGATCCTGTTGGCCTGAACTTTGTGCAATATGTCCTTGACATTGTCATTACCATATCTGGATAAGCCCTTAATATCTTCAAGAATGTGACAACACATCTCCAACGTGAATCCTAGTGAATTTTGGGAACCTTAAGCAGCAAGGCAAATAACTCTAACTGGGTGATGGGGATAGGCTAAAGATCTTAACAAAGATGGACCCTTGTTATGAATTGCTCTGCGCAAGATGCAAAGAGACTTAAACTGCACTCAGCATTGCACCGGACGCCAGTGTAGGTTCCTCAGGGCCGTTGAGGCTGACTCATTTGGAAACATTCATCAGGGGGTGTGCGGCCATGTTCTACACTATCTGCAACCTCCTGATGACATAGCCAGGAGAGCCTATAAACAAGGGGATTCCCATAATCAAGACAGGCTAAGAAAAGAGCCTGAACAACCATTTGTCTGACATGAGAGGGAAGTAGATAAATGACCTTATGCAGCAATTTCCGAATGCCAAAGCAGCTAGCTGCAATTTATTTTTGCTTGCAAGTCCATAGTGAGGCCAGAGTAAATCTAGAATCCAAGGTTTTTATTGGATCCTTAGGACTAAGAAGGTTTCTGAAACTACCTAAGGAGGGGCTCCAGGCAGGGTTGCAGAGATTATTGCCCAATAGCCTAATCTCTGTGTTTTCTTCATTAAATTTCAGCTTGCAACCTGCCATCCATCTGGCAACTTCTTGAAAACAGGAAGTCAAAGGAACATTCCCATAGTTATGGAGGGGGTAATCAACACAACCAGCTGTGTGTGATCTGCATTTGAGACCAACAGTAGCCCATGGACATGCACAATGCCAGCCAGAGGGTGGAGATAAAGATTAAATAAAGTGGGGCTCAGGGAGGAACCCTGGGGCACTCCACAACAATACGGATGGTTTTCTGAGAGTAAAGACTGATGTTGGGCCTGAAAAGACCGGTCCTGCAGAAAGGAAGTGAGCCAGTCCAAAACTTTACCCCTGATACCAACATTCTCAGTCCTCTGCAAGATGATAGAATGATCTAATATATCGAAGGCAGAACTGAGATCCAGGATTGTATCTGTCAGACTGCCCTGATCCCAGAGACTCCTGAGTTTCTCCACCCTTGCCAGTAGAGCGGTTTTGGGGCTATGAAGAGGGCGAAAGCCCATCTGAGAGGGGTGCAGTAGTGCATTCAAATGAAGGAAGCTGGAGAGATGCTTATTGACTTATTTTTCTGACAGCTTAGAAAACCCTGGCAGCAATGCTATAGGTCTATAGTTGCTAAAAATGGCAGGATCCAGATTGGGGTGCTTTAGAAATGGCTTGACACTTGCTGGTTTCCAATGACAGGGTAAAATCCCATATGATAAAGAAAGATTAAATAACTTTGTCAGTGCAGGGGACACAACATTGAACACTTGTCGGAAATATGAGTAGGATTGGGATCCAAAGGAGAAACTGATTTTACTGTATTTATATGCTCGTTAACTATCTCTGTAGTAAAGGGAGGGAAGGCCAGGAGAGAACACTCAAACAAGTCGCTGGAAGGACCACTTGAGGAGGGATCTGATGACATCAGAGTGTTAGAAAAGAAGGTATAACTGTCCATGGTCCATGACCTTTTTGTGAAAGAACAAGGCAGTTTGTTGCAATGATCTACAGAGGCCATGCAAGGGGGGGCATCTGCTGCAGGTTCAAAAATATGTCTATGGATCTTAAAAATGTCCTTTGGGGAGCTGGAGGAATTAGCAATTTTGGAAGAATAGAAGATAGCTTGAGCTTTCTTGATCTCTACATGATAGCACCTAGTGGAATTCCTATATTCTGCTTTACTAATATTGTCATAGGCCTTCCTCTGTCTCCTTTCTAGGCGTTTACATTCTTACTTTAGACACAGGAGATTGGATGTAAGCCAGGGGGATTTACAGGAATGCAGGGAAATTTTTCTGCCACCTTGGAGGGAGGAAAACATCCAATGAGTTGATCAACCATGTGTTAAGGTGGTGAGCTGCAGAGTCAACATGGGCCAAGAGGTCAGGTTTGGTAGCTTTGAGGACCTCAACCCAATTTGTTAAACAAAGTTTGGGCCAGGGTCGCTCCCAAAGTTTAGCATTTTGCACTCTGTATGGAGCTAAGATGTTTGCCACTTGCTGGGACCTCAATACTACACACAAGAAGCCTGGCATATTTACAAGAGTTAATAAAATTATACAATTTATCTGCATATGCAGTTTTATCTCATCAGCATTTATTAATGACTGTGATCTATGCATATTACACTAGCAAATGTAAGCACATCAACCATTTACCGTTCATATCATACTCATCCACTACCTTGAGTTTACTATGAGACAGCTTACCTTAACGTGTTGTTAGCTAAATTCTGTTATTTGTGTTTCTATGTATGTATGTGGAAGTATTTCAATCAGAAATGCTCATTTGTAATAGCATGATAGTACAAAAGTTTATGGATGAGGCGACTAGCATTTAGATAGCATGAAGGCACACTGTTATGAGTGTTGAAAACTGAGCCAAGCTGAAAGTAACAACAACCTATTTTGAAAATATTTGGAGTTATACACATTATAACAAATACTTTGTGGAATGTCATTGATTGTGAAGGTAGTCAGATTAATGATCAAAGGAAGGCAGAGATATGTAGTCTGCCGTGTTTTCAAGACTGGTGAAATGGAATTTCCTGTTTCACTTTAATTTTGAAGAGATGGTGTTGCTTACTAGTACTTGAGGGAATGCGACAGGAAGGGTCTGAGTAATTCAAAGGAACAAAATGCAAGGTGGAACGCAATGGTCTGTACACTGTGCACAGGTTTTGGTTGTCACAGTAGTGTGCAAGTCAGAATGTTGTTTGGGAGGTAGAATGGTCATCCTCAATTAAATGTTTTGAATACAAGGAAGAACATTTTGAACTGGATCCTTTATGCACGAGAAGGCCTATCTATTTGATGACTGTGGAGTATTCTGGAAGGTTGTGGTGGGAGGTTGAACTCTTAAGAAAGTGCGATATTAAAGGTGTCCTCTACTTGATTTAGATATTACCGTTATACACTTGTAACACCAATATTTTGAATTAGATGGAGGTGGCTATTTATTTGGCAGTTTTTTAGAGAGCAGAAAGGGGCCAGGGTGTAACCTTCCAGTAAGTGGTTGAAATAATCCCTTAATTAATCACCAATATAAGGCCCTACTGGTGACAACCATGGAGAGTCATTAACAATCATGAACTGTTAGTCAACACTTTTTAACCGTGTGGAAAGATCAAGAAGAATTAGGAAATAAGAGAGATGGCAGTGGAGCGCAGGGGTGACAATTAGAACATTGAGCAAATGTGTGAGGACTATCTTAGTGAATGGAGATGTAAACCAGATTCAAAGTAGTCAGTGAGTTCAAAAGGGCAGAGATAATTGCTGATTTTGAGAAAATCACCAGTCCCTGGCTTTTTGGGAGAGTTGAGAGACAAGTGAGTTGTTAGCTGGAAAGGAGGGATCTGCCAACTTTTTTTGTTTAGCTCAGATACGACAACTGCAGATTTTAAATGTACTGAATAGAAACCAGAGGATCAAACATGATTATGAGAAAGAAAGGGCAAATTAGCACTCTGAAAGAAAACACAGGTCACACATGGTGGAATGAGGTGAAATAAGTGGATTTTGTGGAGTTGGAGAACACAAAGCATGGAAGGGTGAGAAGGAAGGGTGAAAATATTGGTTTAAACAGTGGTGATCGAGAGGGCTTGTACAAGATGGCGCCTGTGTAGGAGCCTGTTCTTGGAGCTCTGCCATGTTTTTTAGGCCACAATTGATTCAGCAGCTCCCGAGGCTATCATTTGTGGCCTGAGGACTGGGGGAACAGCTGAAGATCACTGCCTGCCACCAGGGATGCACTGTATTTGGAGAGACCCCTACTCTTGCACTGAAAGTGGCTGCCCGACGGCTCCACTCACTAATGTGGCATCCGCTGCGCGCAGACTCACCAGGACACATCAATAATTATCTGAGTGCCTACTGTTACCGTGGTGAGGGGAGTCTCAATCAGGAGACCTGAGAAGCAGCTGATCATTAGATCGCCTGCTCGTACACACAGCAGAATGGAGGAGGCGTGTGGTTCCTGAATGTGGACAGAGGGCGAGATGCGCTTTCGGCCACGTGACACAGACTGCTGAATGCCACAAGGCCAAACAACTTCAAGGGAGACTCGTGGTCAGCTGACAGAAGTAAACCCAGCACCCACAACCACCAGGGGCAGATCTTTCCCTTGCCTGCCCTGGGATTAACACCTTCACAGGGGTGGGATAGCCCCCCACCCCAGAAGGCTGACCCCTGTTAGACTGTACCTGGGGGCAACATAAACCAGGCCGGTGGCCCTCACCTGGCAACTAAGCATAGAGGCCAGTAAGAATGCTGCACAATGTGGATTATTTGCGATTCCTCCCAGGTCTGAGGGTGGGGGGGCTGAAGTTTGAACAGATGGGCAGACACAACCTGATGACTGGTGGCGAGTGAGGGACAGCATCTGGGCTTATCACATCCCCCCTGCCTCCAAGTAAGACTGAGCCGGACCCCGCCCAGTAGCAGCCATCTGCTGGGAGGTGAATGGGGGCAACACAGACTGAAAATAGGGGACCTCACTTCTGTCGCTCAGCGTGGAGACTGGTGCGAGTGCGATCATTAACAATATAAACTTGATACCCCCTCCCTGCTGGGGACAGCTACGCCTTACCCATGCCAGGACAGACACGCTTTGGTGGTCTGGAGGGAAGCTCTTGTGCTACGTATAGGGTACTGGAGTTGCACCCCTTTTTGTTTTGTTGTGCATCGTGTTCTTCGCCAGGATGAAATGAGGGGCAGGATGGCTGTGTTAGGACAACATCTCCACTGTTCCGTTGAAGAGACGCAGGGCCTGTAGGTTGCGAATTGGAGCAAGCCCTTTGCTCTGTCCCTAGGAGGGGGAGTCCTCCTCACCCTGAGTGTAAATTTTGGCACAGCCCCTAATCAAATGCCCCCACACTGTGAAAGGTTTTCTTGCCACTATTATAACCTGCTGGAGCAAGAGAGACAGCACCATTAAGTGCGTGCTCTCTAAATCTCCCTCTAGACATATAGATTCAGTCTGAGATCCTGAGACCCTGTCACAATCCCTCTCTGCTGCCTCACAAGAGAGCCACATGTACAAAGATGCCCCAGTTACATGCAGATTTATGGTAATCCTTTTCCTCACACTGTGCGACAACATAGGTGTCCTAAAGCAGGAAATAGCCCGAGATATTAAAGAGGTTTGTCATGAGTTGGACGACATCGGCCAAAGGGTTGACGCTTTATAGCAGGGCAATGAGGTCAGGTAGGATGAATTGAAGATGTGCCAACACCACCTAATTGAACTCCAAGATCAGAATGCATATCGCTATTATCAGGAGGAGGATGTAGAGAACAGGTCTCGTAGATCCAATATTCAAGTAAAGGGGTCCCTCTACTGGCGGTCTCTGAAAACCTGGAAGACTATGTCCTACATCTTTTCTGCCATATAGTGCCAGAACTCACTGACAAGGAACTAATTTTGGAACGCACACACAGAGCAGGCCACCCCTCAGGTACCCCTGAGACCACACAAGATATTTTGACCTGTTTTCATAATTGGCGTCAGAAAGAAATGATCATATTTGCAGTGAGGGATCAAGAATTGGTCAACTTTGAGGGATTGAAAGTCTGTATCTATCAAGACATCTCCATCACTCCCCAGTGGTGCAGGGCTCTGAAACTGGCCACCACCATGCTCAGACAGAAAGGAGTCAAATGTAAATGGGGGTGCCAGTGCTTGGAAGGGCCAGATGCATGTTGTGCTCAGCCTGAACGATGCCCATCTGATCTTGGGATTGGAGAAGGTAGATGAGGACCCCTCCCACCCACTCTCACAACAGCAACGGTCCCGATCCCCATCTGCTTGAGCCATGAGCCAGCCTCGACTCCCAGCACGGAAGAGGAACAGGAAGCCCTTAGCCGCCGAGAGTCATAGAGAGCAGTTGGCTCTGTTGCAACAACTTTATCAGTGGGACCCTTCCCTGAACCCCACCATGGATTAATGCTGCCAACAACGAGACTACTGTGTCAGCCCCAGAGGTGGATGATGGCTGCCTGCTCCATTAGAAGGGGGATACACCGCCCTGGCTTGAGGCTCCCCCACTTGCCGTCAGATAAAACTTCCCAGTATGCCAGCTGCTCCTACTGTTCTCATCTCTGGGTGCAGCGGAGCTCTGGCCAGGTATTCCTCCTCCACTTTGGATTCCTGCAAGTGACATGGACTCTGCTCAGACCACACTTTGGACTCTGACTCGGAGCAATTTGTTGCCCGGGTTTTATTGTTCCTCCATTCACCTGATGCTCACAGCTCTTCCCAGCTTATCGCCTTCCACACACTACCTATACAGACATGCTGAGCTAGAGGGCCCTCACCTATGTCATCACATGAGTTGGGCTGCTGATGGCCTAACCCCCACTCTGTAGCTATGGGTAAGATACTCAACCTCAACGTTTGGGGACTCAAAGCTCTGGCAAAACGTCTGGCACTACTTGTGATGCTGAAAGACTCTCATTGAGATGTGTGCCTCTTGCAAGAGACACACCTTCTCTAGCAGGATTGTGGCCATATGAAATCCAAATGGTTTGACAGATACCAGGCCAGGGAATAAGGCAGGTGTGGTGATCCGATTGGCAACGCATTTCCAGGGGCAGGTGCTTCAAGTGCATTCAGAGCTAGCTGGTCATCTCCGTACCTTATGACTCTTTCCACACTCGTACCCTAACTGTGGCCTGCATCCATGCACCCAGTGACCGCCTAGAAGACTTTATTCAACAAGCAGTGAGGAGGGTACGCATGTCTCCAGATGCCGCTTTCTTAATTAGAGGGGGCTTCATTCTAGTTCCTAATGCCCTCATGGACCACTCGATCCAACGGGCAGGTCAAACCAGAGCATTCACACCTCAGAGGTTGACAGAGCTGGGTCTGACAGATATCTGGAGATCCCAGAACTCCACAACGAAAGACTATGACCCTCATTACAACCCTGGCAGTCAGTGTTAAAGCGGTGGTAATACCGCCAACAGGCCGGTGGTAAAATAAAATGGGGTTACGACCACGGCGGAAACTGCCAACACAGACAGCCACTTTAACACTCCGACAAAGTAGCAACAAACACTGCAGCAGTAACCGCCAACAGACAGGCGGAAGACAATGTACCGCCTACCCTATCACAACCCGCCAATTTCGGGGCGGTATCAACGCCATCAAAAGCTCTGTGGAACAGGACTTGGAAGGGAATCCACTCACCTCTCAACAAGAAACGTAGAACTAGGACTCCATGGAGGCCGAGCTGCAGGTATTCCCCATGCTAGTGTATCTTCTCATACACGACAGATATCAAAAGCGGCGGCAACGACCACAGTGAGTACTGTGCCTAGCACACTGGGGTGGGGGGAGGAAAAAGAGAGTGACACACGCAACACGCAACACCCCCACCCCCACCCCCACCCTCACCCACAACACCATACACACAAAAACATGCAGCAACATTACATTTACACCACATAACCCGATGGAAGAATGCAAGGACAAAAGGAATAGAGTCCAATCAGTGATATATTAGAAATAGGCAGACATAGTTAACGATTAGAAAAACAATATATACAAATATTTGCAATACGTGCAGAAGGCCGTACACTGTCCTTTGCAAATGTCCATGGCCGACTGGGCCAAAAAATCCTGGGCGAAGCCCACACTTGACTCCTGCCTGAAAATGGAGAGAACACTGCAGGGGCATCAGGTCAAAAACACACAGGCACCTCAGGGGGAAGGGAAGGGGGAGCACCTCAGCCGGAAGATGGTACTATGCCACTGCTTCTGGAGGGGGCAACATGCCCACTGCTTGGCCCTGGGGAGTGCAAAGCCACAGTCTCTCAAGTGGGTGGGTTGCCCACTGCATGGTCCTGGGGAGTGCAAAGCCACAGTCTCTCTAGTTTGTGGTGCAGGGGGCGGTGCAGGTGGCGGGGCAGGTGGCGGTGCAGGTGGTGGTGCCTGCGGTGGTGATTTCCACGGTACAGGTTGCGGGGCTGTCGGTGCTGATGGTGGGCACTAGTCCCTCACCTGGAGCCTCCGAGGCCTGAAGTGCATTGCCTTGGGTTTTCTTACCCTTCCCCATCTTGGCAAATGCTATTGGGACCTTGGCACTGGCAGCTTGAGTTTTGGAGGAGGCCTTGATGGGTGGGTCGTGCTTCTTGCCCATGCTGCATGCTGGCCCCTTCTTCACCTTGGCAGGTGGTGGAATGGGTTGGTCCTTTGCAGGGGTCGGTGGCACACTGGCCGTGCTGCATGCTGGCCCCTTCTTCACTTTGGCAGGTGGCAGAATGGGTTGGTCCTTTGCAGGGGTCGGTGGCACACTGGCTGCCCTGACGGGTGCCCCCTTTGATTCTCTGGGACTTGCAGGTACCACATCGGACGCCAACTTGGTGACTGAGGTGCTGGCCCGTTATCTTGACACCCTGGCTCGAGGGGAAGAACGGGGGGAGGGGCAGGGAAGAGGTCAACGTTAGCAAGGAAAGGCTTTTTGGACACACTGGGATGGGAAGATGGAGAGGGTTTGGAAGTGGAAGAAGAGGGAGTGGTTGTAGGAGGTGTACGGATGAAGGTGCATGGGCTGGATGCTGTTGTGGGGTGGATGGCTGTTGGGCGGGTGGGTGCTTATGTTTGTGTACTTTGGGAGGAGGGGTCACAGGCACACTGGGAGAGGACACAGGGGATGTGTGCATGGTTGTAGGGGTGGTGACTGCCAGTGAGGGGCGTGTAGTGATGGGCGTGCTGGTGATGGAGGTAGTGGATGAAGATATAGTACATGCAGGTGTGAGTGTAGACGCTACTGGGAGGGAGGTGGAGGAGGAGGAGGAGGGGGACACGGTGGAGGCAGTGGATGTTGGTGTGTTTCCATGGGCATGGTGCTTGTGTGAGTGCCTGTGAGATGAAGTGTGGTACTTATGTTTGCCTGAGTCACTTTTGTGTGGTGATTTGGGTGCATGCTGGTCTGAAGGTGTGCTTGGGATAGGCTGAGGTAGAGGGGATTGGGTCTGGGTAGTGGATGTTGGAGGGGGGAGGCTGGACAGAGGGACAATGGCTGCCTTCACTGCTGACGCCAGAGACTGAAATGCTCTCTGTTGGGCTGCCACACCAGAGTGAATGCCCTCCAAGTATGCATTTCTTTGTTGCAAATGCCCTGCTACAACCTAGATGGCATCCAGTATGGTTGACTGCCCAACAGAGAGGGATCTCAGGAGGTCAATAGCCTTCTCACCGAGGCCAGCAGGGCTGACTGGGGCAGGGTCTGAGGTGCCTGGGGCGAAGGAGATGCCCACCCTCTTGGGTGAGCGGGCACGGGAAACACACTGAGGGTGATGGTAGGGGGGGTGGTGGCTGTACCTGTTGTTGGGGTGGGCACAGAGGTGTCCGCCACCGCCAGGGAGCTTCATCAGAGGAGGAGTCGCTGTCACTGGTCTCCCCTCCTGCCTCTGTCGTGGAGCTCCTCTCGCCCTCTGTCCCACTGGTGCCTTCACCCTCGGTGGATTCGGCCTCCAGGCCTATGTGGGATGCAGCTCCCTCCGTTGCCAGTTCCTCTGCTCCTGTGCCAGATGATGCTAATGCACACAAGGACAGGGTGACAAAACAAAAAGTGGGGGGAGAGACAGAGGATACATTTGGTCCATGCCAGCAACATCACTACCGTTGGCATACACAACACACAGTGAGCTGCCCTATGCACTAGGCCATGCCAACCAGTCACTAAAATAGTCACCAGCCCATAGGTTACAATGCCTAATGCTAGCATCTGCACACCTGACACCCACAGGACCCTGCCCAGTGGTAGATAGCCACTTACACCATTGGGGTAGGAGTGTGCCAGAGCCTGCACACAACGGAGCTACCCTGCCATGATCGCCCTGGCCTAGGGGCACCCACAGCCCACATCCCCCACCCAGCTACCTCCTAAAGCGTGCAAAATCAGCTTTCTGAATCTATACTCACCCCCTTGTGGCTGCTGTGATGCCCTCAAGCGCCCATCCAACTCTGGATAGGCCACCACCAGGATGTGGAACATCAAGTGGGTCATGGTGCGACGGGCACCCCTTCCACATTGGGAGGCCAGCCCCAGCTGGGCCTCCGCTGTTTTATTGGTCCAGCGTCGCAGGTCCTCCCATCTCTTGGGGCAGTGCGTACTCCGCCTGTGATAGACCCCCAAGGTCTGCACCTCCTTGTTGAAGGCACGTCAAATACCCTTTTTCTGGTGGGCGCTGACCTGGAGGGAAAAGACAGCAGAAAAGGTAATCACTCACACATCCGGACCGACATACCCATTGCCCCCCAGTTCCCACCTATGCACTCACACACATACACTGACCACCTCTCATGCAGCACTCAACCAAGGACACATCAGCACCCCCCAACAAGTGGCTTACATCCACACCACTCCAAACATGCATTGCCCACACATCATGCTCACGGTGTACTCACCTGTTTGTCTGCAGGACCTTAGAGTAATGTGTACTGGGGTAGGGCCCCATCAAACAGTTTCTCCAACTCCTCCGCAGTGGAGGCAGGGGCCCCTTCCCCAGACACATGAGCCGTTATCGCTTCCAGACTCAGGTCACAGCAGCACTTGCAGTGTAGGTCCTCTCCTGTTGAAGATCCGGTAGCAAGTGAGTGGAGAGATAGAAAATGGCGATGACGTCCGTGGCGGTGCGTACCATCACCGCCTGAGTACATCGCCATTGGCTCCTGGAACCCATAGAGCCCAATGATAACCAATGCGCAGTTGTGCAGCGGTCATCAAACGCCTACCGCGACAGCGCACATCATTTGCACACTTACCTCATTTCCACTTGTCCCTCCTCACAGGTCAGGCAGCCGCCATTTCAGGGGGGCACATGGCATGGCACCTAACTGCGTCACAGCAGACATTGGCACATCATCTGACTCTCGACTTCACATACTGCTTCTGTGACGTAAATTCTACAAAATTAATGCAATCTATGTGGAAATATGACCCTCTGCTCACATAGGTTACAACTGCAGAGTCAGATTATGAGATGGCGGCAACCTCCGGTGTACAGACCCCTGGTGGACCTGTCGACAATGGAGGACAGACACATTATCATCACATACTCACTTGATCATGCTACAATCCAAGAACTGTGTGCCCAATTGGAGCCAGACCTGATGTCAGCTATCCGCCAGCCCACAGGAGTCGCCCCTCTAGTGCAGGTCCTGTCAGTGCTCCATTTCCTGGCAAGTGGTTCCTTTCAAACTACAGTGGCCATGGCATCAGGGATGTCTCAGCCAATGTTCTCCAACGCGTTGACCAGAGTGTTGTCTCCCCTGCTGAAACACATGCGCAGCTACATCGTGTTTCCCCTAGGTAGATGAATTGGCCACAGTGAAAACTGACTTTTATGCCCTGGGACGTATCCCCAATATCATAGGTGCCATTGATAATACACATGTGGCATTTGTCCCCCCCAGATAAATGAACAGGTTTACAGGAATAGAAAATGAATGTGCAGATGGTGTGTTTGGCGGACCAGTACATCTCTTATGTGAATGCCAAATATCCTGGCTCTGTGCATGACGCCTATATCTTGAGGAATAGCAGCATCCCATATGTGGTGGGACAACTCCAGAGGCACCGGGTGTGGCTAATAGGTGAGCCCAAGGTCCCCACACAATATAAGTAGGTGTCTGGGTATGGGGTTGTCCCCAAGGGTTAGGGTGTGTCTAATAGTAGGTGTCTGGGTATGGGGTTGTCCCTAAGGGTTAGTGTGTGTCTAACAGTTGTCCCTCGATATTTACAGCTGACTCTGGTTACCCCAACCTGTCATGGCTACTGACCCCAGTGAGGAATCCCAGGACAAGGGCAGAGGAACGTTACAATGAGGCACATGGGTGTACAGGGAGGATAATTGAGAGAACCTTCGGCCTACTGAAGGCCAGGCTCCAGTGCCTCCATCTGACTGGTGGATCCCTGTACTACTCACCCAAGAAGGTGTGCCAGATCATTGTGGCATGCTGTATGTTGCACAACCTGGCCTTGAGACGCCAGGTGCCTTTTCTGCACGAGGATGAGCCTGGAAATGGTCTTGTGGCAGCGGTGGAGCCTGTGAACAGTAACGAAGAGGAGGCAGAGGATGAGGATGTGGACAACAGAACAAACATAATACAGCAGTACTTCCAGTGACACACAGGTAAGAGACTGTAACTCCACTTAACATTTCAGTAATCTATTGGACATTGTACATGGCAGCCTCCTACTCTATGTCTATGGCTACTGACTGTTCCCTTTGCATTATCTATTTGCAGATCTCTATGCCCCATTCTGGCTCCTGCTATATGTACTGCTGCCCACCAAAGGTCATCCTGTAGTATATTTCACTGTACATATACGTTGCAATGCTTTGAAAATGTCGTACTAATACATTTGGAATTCATTACACTGACTCCAGATTGGTATTTGTTTCAATTGTGTTTATTTAGGTGCTAATAAGTATAGGGGTATGTGCAAGGTGCTGGGGTGATGATGGAGGAAAGTCCATGGTAGAGTCCAGTCTTTTGGTATCACAGGTGTATTGTCCAAGGGGGCATAGGAAGGGGAGCAATGGCAGTTCAAGGTGGACAGGGGAACAGAGTGGGACAGAAGGGTGACTATCAGGAGAGTCCTATTTCCTGGCGGGGTCATGGCAATGTTCTCTGGTTTCTGCCTGGATCGCAGGGACCGTTTGCAGGGTCGTTCTCGTTCTGCAGGGGGTGGGGTGCTGGTGGCCTGTTGGTCCTGTGGCGGGGCCTCCTGTCCACTAGCACCGGCGGAAGTGGAAGGCTGTTCCTCGGTTTGGCTTATGTCAGGTGCCTTTTGTTGTGCCACTGGCTCCCTCATGGTCTTGCCCATGTCCGCCAGCACCCCTGCAATGGTGACCAGGATGGTGTATATTTTTGTTAGGTCCTCCCTGATCCCCAGGTACTGTCCCTCCTGCAGCCGCTGGGTCTCCTGCAGCTTGGCCAGTATCTGGCCCATGGTCTCCTGGGAATGGTGGTATGCTTCCAGGATGTTGGAGAGTGCCTCGTGGAGAGTGGGTTCCCTGGGCCTGTCCTCCCCCTGTCGCACAGCAGTCCTCCCAGCTTCCCTGTTGTCCTGTGCCTCTGTCCCCTGAACCGTGTGCCCACTGCCACTGACCCCAGGTCCCTGATCGTCCTGTGTTTGTGGGGTTGCCTGAGGTCCCTGTAGTGGTGGACACACTTCTGACTGACATGTCCTGGGGACAGTGGCATGGGCCCGCTGGATGGGTGCTGTGCTGGTGTTTCCTGAGGGGGGAGGCTCTGTGGTGGGTTGGGACTGTGGCAGGGGAACCGACTGTCCAGAGGTCCCTGATGGGCCACGTTGGTTATCCTGATCCAGGCGTGCAGAGCTGCTGTCATCACTGTAGGCCTCTTCTGGTGGGGGGACTGGATGTAGCTGGCACCTCCTCTCTGCTGACGATGGGTAGGGGTCCTGTTGGGACGCAAATGCATTGTTAATGTATCTGCGTGTGCCATCTTGTGCATAGGTGTGTTTCCCTGAAAGATTGTGATCTCCCTGTCGGCTTGGCCTTGTGTGAGGGGTGATTTTGTGGCCTGTGTGAGTCTCTCTATTGGCAATGCTGGGGTGATGGCTGTCCATGCAGGTCTGTGAGTGATGTCCATGCATTGTTGTTGCATGCAGGGCGTGGTATTGGGATGGGTGGGTTATGCTAGCGGGGTATATGTGAGGTGGTGGAGTGATGGGGGTGAGAGTAGGGGTAGGAGTTTGTGATAGCATGCAGGTAGGGTGGGGGGGTAAGGTAGTTAAGATTTGACTTACCAGAGTCCAGTCCTCCTGCTACTCCTGCGAGGCCCTCAGGATGCATGATCGCCAAGACCTGCTCCTCCTATTTTGTTAGTTGTGGGGTAGGAGGTGGGGGTCCACCGCCAGTCCTCTGTACAGCAACTTGATGTCTTGATACCACGGAACGCACCTTCCCCCGTAGGTCGTTCCACCTCTTCCTGATGTCATTCCTAGTTCTTGGGTGCTGTCCCACGGCGTTGACCCTGTCCATGATCCTCCGCCATAGCTCCATCTTCCTTGCAATGGACGTCTGCTGCACCTGTGATCCGAATAGCTATGGGTCTACCTGGATGATTTCCTCCACCATTACCCTTAGCTCCTCCTCAGAAAACCTGGGGTGTCTTTGGGGTGCCATGGATGTGGTGCGAGTGATATGTGTGAGGATGTGTGGGGTGATGTGTTGTTGTGTATGCTGTAATGTGCGTGAATGGTGTATGGGTAATGGTGTTCTGTGCTTCTGATTGGGTGGGTGCCCCTGGCTTGTCTCTCTCAGTTAGCTATCTTTATTTTCATTGTAAGGGGTTGTGGGTATTGTTGGTGTGTGTTTTATAGTGGTGTGAGTGTATGAGTGTGGTGTGTGTATGTGTGTCAGGTGTGTGTAGTTTAAATTGTCCAATGTGGTGGTGTTTTGTAAATGTGTGTGTATTTGGAGCGCGGCGGTGTATACCGCCAATGGTTTAGCGCAGTTGAAAGACCGCCTCGTTGATTCATGGATCTTGCTACTGTAGGCGTATTCCTGTTGGTGTAACAGTGTTCTGATGCGCCCGGTGTGTCCAACCAAAGCATAGCATTGGAGTTCGAAGGCTTCTATGCTGAGTTATACTCAATGGAATAGCTCAGTCACACTGAGGATCCTGAATAAATTGCACGGGCTCCCTTAACCAGCCTACCTGAGAGGGACACCCCCCTCCTGGACAGGGACATCACAGTGGATGAAGTCCTTGGAGCTATAGGGAGACTCCAATTCTATAAGATATTTGCCACTCAGCTGGCGCCAGTGCTGACCATGCTGTAAACCTCTTTTAGTGTGCAGGGAACCCTCGCTGACAGGATGAAAAAAGCTATTATTACAGTCATACCCAAGCCCTGAGAGGACCAGGCTTTTTTGCTCCTCATACCATCTGATATCGCTTCTCAGTATAGGTGCCAAAATCTTCACAAGCATACTTTCAGTCCGCTTAGGGTCCTTTATACCTGGGCTGATAGATCCAGACCAAGTAGGGTTTATTACAGGGAGAAACTGTAGCGATAACACCAAGTGCATCCTCCACCTTACTGATAAAACAACCTGACCTCGTATTCCAGCCTTGTTAATCTCGATTGACATTGAAACAGCTTTTGAACGAGTGCACTGGCCTTTCCTTGAGCCCTTCCTCCTGCTAGCCTTAGAGAGGACAGACCTGGCCTAGACCTGGCCCATGTTTCTGTACCCAGGTACGGTCCACTTATGCTGTCCCCGATGCTTCCATGTGCTTCAAGGGGTTGTTGTCCTGGTCCTTCCCCGTCTCCAGTGGGACTCGTCAAAGTTGTCCATTATGATCACTTTTATTTGTCCTTTACATGGAGTCCCTAGCTGAGCAGATTTGGATGCATCCTCTTATTGAGAATATTACTATGGGAGGTCAGGTCCATAAAATAGTCCTCTACACAGACAATGTCCTGATGGCCATCAATCAGTATTTGTAAAGGCACTTGCGGGGAGGAGAGGGGCCTCATCTGAAGAGCCACGTCTTGAAGTTCTTCCTGAAGATGGTGAGTGACAGGCTTTGTCTAAGGTGCAGGGGGAGGTTGTTCCACCTCTTTGCTGCAGTGTAGGTGAAAGATCGTCCTCCGGTGGTGGTTTTGCAGATGAGAGGGACGGTGGGCGGAGCGGAGGGATCTGGCGAGGGGTGTGGAAGGAGACGCAGTGGTTCAGGTAGGCTGGTCCTGCATTGTGTATGGCCTTGTACATGTGAGTGAGAAGCTTGAAGGTGATTCGCTTCACGACCTGTAGCCAGTGGAAGGTCCTCAGGTACTGAGAGATGTGTTCTCGGTGAGGGAGGTCCAGAATGAGTCTGTCAGTGGCGTTCTGGATGAGTTCAAGTTTTTTGATGTTCCTGGTTGAAGTGCCGGCATAGAGGGCATTGCCGTAGTCGAGCTTGCTCGTGACTAAGGCGTGGGTGACTGTCCTGCAACAGTCTGCTGGGATCCATCTGAAGATTTTCCAGAGTTTGCCGATTGTGTACCAGCAGGAGGATGTGACAAAGTTTACCTGGCGAGTCATGGATAGGGAGGAGTTGAGGATGATTTCTAAGTTGTGGGCATGCTCAGTCGGTGCAGGGGGTTGCTGAGGTATGTGGGCCACCAGAAGTCGTCCCAAGCTGAGGTGGCGTTTCCGAAGATGATAAGCTCCATGTTGTCGGAATTGAGTTGAGGCAGCTTTCTCTCATCCAGGTGACGACGGCTTCTATTCCAGCATGAAAGTTCCTTTTACCCGTGTCTGGGTCTTTGGTGAGGGAAATGAGTTGTGTGTCATCAGAATATGACCCGATGTTCATACTGTGGTTTCTGACGATGGCAGCAAGAACGGCCATGTATATGTTGAACAGTGTGGGACTCAGTGAGGATCCTTGGGGGACTCTGCAGTTGACTCCTGTGGGTCAGGAGGTGCAGGGTGGGAGCCTGGCCCTTGGCGTCCTCCCGGAGAGGAAGGAGTGGATCCATTCCAGGGCTTTTCCGCGGATTCCTATATCATGGAGTCTGGTGCATGAGTGCTGTAGGAGACTGTGTCGAAAGCTGCTGAGAGGTCAAGGAGTATGAGTGCTGCGGTGTGGCCGTGGCCTATGAGTAATCAGATGTTGTTGGTGGCTGCCAGGAGTGCTATCTCCGTGCTGGGATTGCTTCGGAAGCCAGACTGGGAGCTGCCCAGGAAGTTGTTGACCTCCATTAAATTCAATAGTTCTGCGTTGATTGCTTTCTCTAATACTTTGGCGGGGTAGGGTAGCAGCGAGATGGGCCGGAAATTCATCAGTTCTGATGGGTTGGCAGAAGATTCCTTCAGGAGAAGGTGTATTTTGGTGTGTTTCCAGTAACGCCATTGACAGACTCATTCTGGACCTCCCTCACCGAGAACACATCTCTCAGTACCTGAGGACCCTCCACTGGCTACAGGTCGTGAAGCAAACCACCTTCAAGCTTCTCACTCACACGTACAAGGCCATACACAATGCAGGACCAGCCTACCTGAACCACTGCGTCTCCTTCCACACCCCTCGCCAAATCCCTCCGCTCCGCCCACCGTCCCTCTCATCTGCAAAACCACCACCGGAGGACGATCTTTCAACCTCCCCCTGCACCTTAGACAAAGCCTGTCACTTAGCATCTTCAGGAAGAACTTCAAGACGTGGCTCTTCAGATGAGGCCCCTCTCCTCCCCGCAAGTGCCTTTACAAATACTGATTGATCGATTGATGGCCATCAGGACATTGTCTGTGTAGAGGACTATTTTATGGACCTGACCTCCCATAGTAATATTCTCAATAAGAGGATGCATCCAAATCTGCTCAGCTAGGGACTCCATGTAAAGGACAAATAAAAGTGATCATAATGGCCAACTTTGACGAGTCCCACTGGAGACGGGGAAGGACCAGGACAACAACCCCTTGAAGCACATGGAAGCATCGGGGACAGCATAAGTGGACCGTACCTGGGTACAGAAACATGGGCCAGGTCTAGGCCAGGCCTGTCCTCTCTAAGGCTAGCAGGAGGAAAGGCTCAAGGAAAGGCCAGTGCACTCGTTCAAAAGCTGTTTCAATGTCAATCGAGATTAACAAGGCTGGAATACGGGGTCAGGTTGTTTTATCAGTAAGGTGGAGGATGCACTTGGTGTTATCGCTACAGTTTCTCCCTGTAATAAACCCTACTTGGTCTGGATCTATCAGCCCAGGTATAAAGGACCCTAAGCGGACTGAAAGTATGCTTGTGAAGATTTTGGCACCTATACTGAGAAGCGATATCAGATGGTTTGAGGAGCAAAAAAGCCTGGTCCTCTCAGGGCTGGGGTATGACTGTAATAATAGCTTTTTTCATCCTGTCAGCGAGGGTTCCCTGCACACTAAAAGAGGTTTACAGCATGGTCAGCACTGGCTCCAGCTGAGTGGCAAATATCGTATAGAATGTGGAAGTAAACCCATTCTGGCAGGGCACCAACTGTTCTCCAGGGAAGATGCCCGTACTGATGGAGCTGTTGATTGTGTTACGAAGCTTGGGACGAGGGATGCGCTGGCCTTGATGTATATGTGATGCAAGCAGGGGTTTGAGGGAGCCAGCAGTGGGTGCTGTTCATGATGTTGACTGTTTCCTCTGTGGTGAGCGTAGACCAGTCTTGGATGGCCTGTGCAGGTTCTGGGAGGTTGGGTCAGTCGCAGGTTCCGGTGCCAGGATGCTGTCGTAGATGTCCTGGATCTTGTGGTGGAAAAAGGAGACGAGTTTGTTGTGGAGGTCCTGTGATGGGGATGCTGGTGGTTTCGGAGGGGGAACTCTGAACTCGTTGATGACTGGGAAGAGTTTCTTCGAGTTGTGTATGGAGGAGTTGATGCGCTCCCAGGGTGAGTCCTTCCTTGCGTTCTAGATTTTTTATCAGTGGGCGGCGGTTGCAGCTCTGAATGAGGTGAGGTCTTCGCTGCATTGGCTGTTCCTTTATTTTTTCTCTAATCGTCTACGGGTACGCTTTGATTCTTGGAGTTTGGTGGTAAACCATCTGGCCTTCTTAGGTATGCGTTTGGCCGAGGAGAGCTGGAGAGGGGCTAGCGTGTTGGTGCATTAGGTGATCCATGCGTTGAGATTGTGCGCTGCTGTGCTGGTGTCGACATGGGGGGAGGAGAAGATTTGGTGAGCGATGAGGTGAGTTGCTCGTTGTTGATTTCATTCCATTTCCTTTGGTGGGTCGTGGAGGTGCGGCTGCGACTGCTGAGTGTGGTGTTTGTGAAGTGTATGCAGGGGTGGTCGTCTACTCTGGGGTGGAGATGGTCTTGATGGTAAATCCAGTTGCTTGAGGTGACAATGTGGTCCAGTGTGTGTCCTGCAATGTGTGTGGGTGTGGAGACCAGCTATCTGAGGCTGAGGGTGGCGAGGTTGTTGAGTAGAGCTGTGGTGTTTGGGTTGGTGTGGTCCTTCAGGTGGAAGTTCAGGTTGCAGAGGAGGAGGTAGTGAACTGACACCAGTGCCTGGGGGAGGAACGATATCTACGATATTATCTGTGAAAGCTGGGCAGGGGCCAAGTGGACTGTACACCAGGGTGCTGCGGATGAAGGAGTTGTGGTTGGAGTGGCCCAGGAAGTGAAGGTGTTCCATGGTGGTGCAATGTTCTTCTTGGACGGCCTTGACACGTAGTCAGGACCTTTGTACGATGGCGAGTCCTCCACCCGGGCGGGACGGCCGGTACCTCCTTAGGATACTGTAACCCTTGGGAATGGCGATGGCGATGTCTGGACCTGAGGGGAGGTTGGTCCAGGTCTCGGTGAGGAAGGAGATGTCCCGTCGGGTGGTGTTGATCAGGTCCCACGGTTCAGTGGTGTGTTTGTGGAGGGAGTAGATGTTCAGGAGCAGGCAGTTGATGGGGTTGTGGAGGTTGTTGGTATCATTGTGTGCGGAGAGTATCTTTGGTTTGTTGCGGTTGGCACTGAAGTTGCAGTTCCTGCAGGTGAAAGGTCAGTGGGTGTCCTTGAGGGAGATGGTGCAGCAGTTGTTGAAACGTCCGGTGTTGAGGCAGAGGAGGGTCTCGGAGTCATAACGGAGGCAGTCCAGGGGGTGGTTTAACGGAGATCCAGGAATCCTGGCACTGGGCGCGGTCCAGGAGCAGACAGGCACAGACGGGCGCAGAAAGGCTTACCTTTGGCACGCTTTTGGCATGCCAGCGGCACAACCACCATTTAGAAGAGGAGGGGCAGGGGAAGCAGTCAGCTGGGAGTCGGGAGGGCCGGAAAGGTGCTTCGCGTGGAGGGGGAGCAGTGGAACGAAGGGAGAAAGGAAAAAACACTAGGGAAAAACGGGGATGTTAGAAGAAAAAGGCAGAAAATGCAAAAGTAAAAGAGCGACAGTGAGAAGAAAAGAAAAAGAAATACTTACTTGTGATGGCCACTAGACCACCAGGGATGAGGCGCAGGCACAAGCCTATGTGTGGAGGAGGGCCTCGATCTGAGAGTCAGGAAACTCTGAGTTTGTCCCAGTCAAGAAGCAGAGGCAGCAGCAGCAACAGCCACAGGAGCTGGGGACGACAGCAGACACTGACCAGGAGGTCTGTGCAGTTGCCCTCTCACAGCTCTGCGGCTGCCATTAAGAAGGGGAGGGGAGCCCAGAGCTCCTCCAGTGTGTCCCAGACCTCTGCCATCTTGAATCTAGAAGTGTAAAGGCACAATGGATGCCTCTGAGTGGCCAGGGCCTGCAGGTGATGTCAGAGACCCCTCCTGATAGGTGCTTACCTGACTAGGTTGCCAATCCTCCTCTGAGGGCTATTTAGATTCTCTCCAGTGGGCTTTCCGTCAGATAACGATTTGCAAGAATTCACCAGAGGTCCTCTGCATCTCCCTCTTTGACTTCTGCCAAGGATCGACTGCTTACTGCTCCAGGATGCCTGCAAAACTACAACAAAGTAGCAAGAAGACTACCAGTGACATTGTAGCGCCTAATCCTGCCGACTTTCTCGACTGTTTCCTGGTGGTGCATGCTCTGGGGACTGTCTGCCTTCATCCTGCACTGGAAGCCAAGAAGAAATCTCCTGTGGGTCGACGGAATCTTCCCCCTGCTCCAGCAGGCACCAAACTTCAGCGTCACTGGTACTCTGGGACCCCTCTCATCCTGACGAGCCTGACCCCTGGAACACAGGTGGTGGACCCAAGTGACCCAGACTGCCTAGTGGTCCAACTGTATGAATTTGGAGGAGGTAAGTCCTTGCCTCCTCTCCCCAGACAGTAATCCTGTGAACTGCGTGACCTGCAGCTGCTAGGGCTTCTGTGCACTTTTGCAAGAAGTCCTTTGTGCACAGAATAGCCAAGGTCCCCAGCATTCCATCCTGCATTGCTCAACTTGCTGAGTTAACCACCGGCTTCGTGGGACCCTCTTTTGTAGTCTTGAGACGACCACCGTGCTCAGTTTTCTTGTATCCATGTTCAAATACTTCTGCGGGGGCTGCCTTCTTGTGCATGGGCTCTCTGTGTTGCTGAGGGCCCCCTCTGTCTCCTCTTCCAAGTGGCAAGCTCCTGATCCTTCCTGGGCCTGGGCAGCACCCTTTTTCTTCAACCGTGACCTTTGCAGCTAGCAAGGCTTGTTTGCAGTCTTTCTCCAAAGAAACAGCTATGCATCCTCCAGCACTCCGTGGGACATCTTCTGTGCAAAGGAACTGTTCCTGGCACCTTCTGTTGTTGCAGGATCTTCAGCTTCTTCCACCCAGAGGCAGCCATTTTGCACCTTCATCCAGGGTTTAGTGGGCTCCTGCCCCCCCTGGACACTTTCGTGGCTCTTGCACTTGGTCCCCTTCCTTTATAGGTCCTCAGGTCCAGGAATCTGTCTTCAGTGCTTTGCAGTCTGTTATGACCTTTGCAGAATCTCCTATCACGACTTTAGTGTGTTTCTAGGGAAGTAGGGTCACTTTACTCCTACTTTTCCGGGTCTTGGGGTGGGGTATCTTGGACACCATTAGTGTTTTCTCACACTCCCAGCGACCCTCTACACACTACACCAGGCCTGGGGTCCATTTGTGGTTCGCATTCCACTTTTGGAGTATATAGTTTGTGTTGCCCCTAGGCCTATTGCATTCTATTGTATTCTACAGTGTTTGCAGTACTTTTCTGACTGTTTACTTACCTGATTTTGGTTTGTGTGTATATTCTGTGTATTTTACTTACCTCCTAAGGGAGTATATCATCTGAGATATTTTTGGCACATTGTCACTAAAATAAAGTACCTTTATTTTTTAGTAACTCTGAATATTGTGATTCTTATGATATAGTGCTATATGATATAAGTGGTGTAGTGGGAGCTTTGCATGTCTCCTAGTTCAGCCTAAGCTGCTCTGCTATAGCTACCTCTATCAGCCTAAGCTGCTAGAACACTACTAATCTACTAATAAGGGATAACTGGACCTGGCACAAGGTGTAAGTACCATCAGGTACCCACTATAAGCCAGGCCAGCCTCCTACATTGGTGGTGCAGTGGTGGGATAAGTAGTTGTAACTGCTTTACCACTTTGTCATTGGTGCTTTTCATAAGAAAAACATATTCAAAATACTTAAGAGTATACACAGTTAACCTAAACAGTTTAACTTTCTTTCTAAAAACTTTCCAAAAAGTTTCTAAAAAGTTTTGAAAAGTTTTGTCTTTTCTTTAAAAAGTTCTAAACTTTGTTCTCTCTATCTTTAACTCTTTCTTACAACTATGTCTGTAGTAGAGACCAACCTCACAGTTATCCAGACAACCTATGGTAGTTTAAACTTTCAAAGCTTTGAGTGGTCTCTGCATAGAAAGGGGCTTAAACACTGGAAAGAACCCTACCAAAGATCTTCTCCTTAGCCTTCTCCTAGAAAGTGACCATAACCAGTCTGGCTCACTGCAGGATCAGGAGGTAGGGGTAGGTACCCAGGAAGAACCAGGGGAGGGCCCTGAGGACTCTGGGGAGGGTTCCTCCAAAGACCTGTCAGCTAACAGGTCATCTGGTGAAGCTGGTAATGGGAGGTGGGTCACACATCAGTAGGGCTCCTTTCCCTCCAAAAGGTCAGGTAACTAAAGTCCAGTGAGTTAGAGACAGGTCCACTTCTGCCAATTCTCACATTTCCTCTGTGTCTCAGAATTCCCAAGCCCCCCACCCTGAGGATAACACCCTAGACAGGGAACTCAGAAAGCTGAGGTTGGAAGAGACCAGACTGAAGCTGAGACAGCAGCAGTTGGCCTTAGACAGGGAATCTCTAGATATAGAGAGGGAAAGGCAGAAGTTGGGGTTAGTTCTCCATGGTGGCAGCAGCAGTGTTCTTGATAATAATCCTGTAAGAGAACAAGAACCAGGAAACCTGCACAAGATAGTCCCCCGTTACAAGGAGGGGGATGACATCAACAAATGGTTTGCTGCACTTGAGAGGGCCTGTATGGTACAGTTGGTCCCTCAAAGGCAGTAGGCTGCTATTTTGTATCTATCTTTCAGTGGTAAGGGTAGGGGTAGGCTCCTTACTTTCAGAGAAAGTGATGCCAATAACTACAAAGTTTTGAAAGATGCACTCTTAGATGGATTTGGCTTAACCACTGACCAATACAGGATTACGTTCAGAGATACCAGAAAAGAGTGCTCTCAAGACTGGACAGACTTTGCACACTGTTCAGTGAAGGCCTTGGAGGGATGGTTACATGGCAGTAAGGTGACTGACTATGAAAGCCTATATATTCTTATTCTGAGAGCATATTTTCAATAATTGTGTGTCTGACTTGTTACATCAGTACTTGGTAAACTCAGATCTGACCCCTCCCCAAGAATTGGGAAAGAATGCAGACAAATAGGTCAGAACAAGAATGAGCAGAAAAGCTCATACAGGTGGTGAAAAGGATGGCAAGAAGAAGGATGGTAAGTCTTCTGACAAGGGTGGGGACAAAGATAAAAAGCACTCTGAGTCTTCATCAGGCCCACAAACATCCTCTGGGGGAGGTGGGTCCAAATCCTCTTCTAACAATCAAAAGAAGCCATGGTGTTATTTATATAAGAGTAAAGGTCATTGGGCAAGAGATTCCACTTGTCCAAAGAAAAACACCAAGGCTCCCACTACCACAACCTCAACTTCATCCTCTAGTGCCCCTAGTAATAGAAGTGGTGGTGGGAAGTCTACTACAAATAGCCAATCAAAGGGTGTAGCTGGGCTCACCATTGGTAATGTAGTTGGGGTTGGTCTTTGTTAAGGAGCCCACATAGGCTGTTTTAGTCTCTGATGGTGGTATTGACTTTGCCACATTGGTTGCTTGTCCCCTTAATATGGGTAAGTACAAGCAACTTCCCCTAATAAATGGTGTTGAGGTTGAGGCCTACAGGGATTCAGGAGCCACTGTGGTGATTAAGAAACTGTTTCACCCTGAGCAACACCTACTTGGTCAGCAGTACCATGTGAATGATGCTCATAACAACACTCTTAGCCGCCCCATGGCTGTTGTGAATCTCAAATGGGGGGTTACTGGCCCAAAGAAAGTTGTGGTAGCCACTGATTTACCTGTAGACTGCTTACTAGGCAATGATTTGGAGACATCAGCTTGGGCTGAAGTGGAGTTGGAGGCTCATGCAGCAATGCTGGGCATTCCAGGGCATATCTTTGCTCTCACAAGGGCTCAGGCCCAGAAGCAAAGAGGACAGGGAAACCTGGATCCTGAAATAATGGACGAAGTGCTCCCAAAAGCTAGGGGTGGAAAGAGTCAAACCTTGCCCATTATCCCTCCCTCTCTATAAGATTCCTCTTTTGAGGAAGAGGAATCCTCTCCCTGTGCAGAACCTACACCAGATGAGCTGGCAGCAGACACTGATGAGCTTTTGGGTGCAGGGAGGCCTGCTAGGGAAGAGCTGAGAATGGCACAGCAGACCTGTCCCACATTAGAGGGTTTAAGACAGCAAGCTGTCAAACAGCAGAATGGGGATATCACTGATAGCCATAAGGTCAATTGGGAAGATAACCTCATTTATACTGAGTCAAGGGATCCTAAACCTGGAGCTGCCAGGAGATTGGTTATCCCTTTGCAGTATAGGGAGTTTCTTCTGACCTTGGCACATGATATTAATTTGGCTGGGCATTTGGGCCAGAATAATCCTTGGGAAAGACTTGTTCCCTTGTTTCACTGGCCTCACATGTCAGAGGACACTAAGGAGTTTTATCACTCCTGTGTGACTTGCGAAGCCAGTGGCAAGACTTGTGGCACACATAAGGCCCCCTTAATTCCACTCCCAGTGGTTGGGGTACCTTTTGAAAGGGTAGGGGTTGACATAGTTGGCCCCCTTGACCGTACAACAGCTTCAGGCAATAGGTTTATCATTGTGGTAGTGCACCATGCCACTAGGTATCCTGAAGCAGTTCCCTTAAGGACCACTACAGCTCCTGCAGTGACAAAAGCTTTTCCAGAGTGGGTTTCCATAAGGAAGTGGTGTCAGACAGAGGTAGTAACTTCATGTCTGCATACCTCAAAGCTATGTGGAAGGAGTGTGGTGTAACTTATAAGTTCACTAGTCCTTATCATCCACAGACAAATGGTCTGGTTGAGAGGATTAATAAAACTCTCAAAGGTATGATTATGGGACTCCCTGAAAACTCAGAAAGAGATGGGATGTCCTGCTGCCATGCCTCCTTTTTGCTTACAGGGCGGTACCCCAAAAAGGAGTGGGGTTTAGCGCCTTTGAACTCTTCTTTTGGACACCCTGTAAGAGGTCCCCTTGCTCTTGTGAAGGAGGGTACAATCTTTAAAAGCTCCCAAGCAAGACATTGTGGACTATGTACTCAGCCATTCTGGATCTTAGGCCACTTGGCTGGCCTGAAGGATTTTAATGGCTTAGTAAATACAAAAAATGCCAGTAAAACCCTTCAGGCCAGCCAAGAGCTCCAAAAGCAATGGCATGACCAGAAGGCTGTCCTGACCCAGTACCACCCAGGACAGAAGGTGTGGGTATTGGAGCCTGTGGCCCGAAGAGCACTCCAGGACAAATGGAGTGGACCCCATCTCTTCGTTGAAAAGAAAGGTTTGGTCACCTACTTGGTAGACGTGGGCACTGCCAGCAGTCCCCTTAGGGTGCTCCATGTCAACCGCCTGAAACCTTACTATAACAGGGCTGACTTAACCCTGCTCAGGGCAACTGATGAGAGGCAGGGAGAAGAGAGTGACCCTCTCCCGGACCTCTTCTCCACCACTGAAGCTGATGGATTAGTGGAGGGAATGGTGCTTGCAGATTGCCTTACTGCAGAGCAGAAGGACAACTATATAAATCTCCTAGGCCAATTCTCGGACCTCTTCTCGCTGATCCCAGGTACAGCTACCTGGTGTGAGCACACAATCAACACTGGAGACAGCTTGCCTGTCAAAAAGTAAGATTTATAGGCAGCCTGACCATTGCATAAAACAAGAGGTTCAGAAACTGTTAGACCTAGGAGTGATTGAGCCTTCTGAAAGCCCATGGGCTGGCCCAGTGGTGCTTGTCCCAAAACCTCACAGTAAAGATGGTAAACAGGAAATTGGGTTTTGTGTTGACTATAGAGATCTCAATCAAGTAACCAAAACCGATGCTCACCCTATACCCAGGGCAGATGAGCTCATAGATACACTGGCTTCTGCCAAGTATCTAAGCACTTTTGACTGAACTGCAGGGTATTGGCAGATTAAGTTGTCTGGAGATGCTAAACCTAAAACAGCATTTCCCACCATTAGAGGGCACTATCAGTTCACTGTTATGGCCTTTGGTTTGAGGAATGCACCTGCCACTTTTTAGAGGTTGGTGAACACAGTCCTGCAAGTGTTAGAATCCTTTAGTGCAGCATATCTAGATGATAAAGCTGTCTTTAGCTTCACCTGGGATGAGCACCTGGTCCACCTATGGAAAGTTTTGGAGGCCCTGCAAAAAGCAGGCCTGACTATCAAGGTCAGGGGAAAGTGGTTTATCTGGGCCACCTAGTAGGTGGGGAAAAGATTGCACCACTGCAGGGGAAGATCCAGACCATTATGGAATGGGCTCCCCTTACAACTCAAACCCAGGTGAGAGCCTCTCTAGGCCTCACAGGGTACTATAGGAGGTTTATTAAGAACTATGGCTCCATTGCAGCTCCTCTTAATGACCTCACAAGCAAGAAGATGCCTAAAAAGGTATTGTAAACAGCTAGCTGTCAAACGGCTTTTGATGAGCTAAAGCAGGCCATGTGCTCTGCACCTGTCCTAAAAAGCCCTTGTTACTGCAAGAAATTCATAGTCCAGACTGATGCTTCTGAATTAGGGGTGGCGGCAGTTCTATCACACCTTAACACTGAGGGCCAGGATCAACCTGTTGCTTTTATCAGCAGGCGGTTGACCCCTAGAGAAAAGTGTTGGTCTGCCATGGAGAGGGAGGCCTTTGCTGTGGTCTGGGCACTGAAAAAGTTGAGGCCATACCTGTTTGGCACACACTTTATTGTTCAGACAAACCACAAACCTCTATTATAGCTTAAACAAATGAAAGGTGAAACGCCTAAATTGTTGAAGAAGTCCATCTCCCTACAGGGAATGGACTAAACAGTGGAGCATAAACCTGGGAGTACCCACTCCTATGCAGATGGACTCTCCAGATATTTCCACTTAGACAATGAAGACTCACCTGGACAAGGTTAGCATTATTGTCCCTCATTGGGATGGGGGAGTGTAAGGTAGTACCATCTTGCCTGGCATGTTACCCCCATTTATATTGTATGCCAGTTGTTTTTGCCTGTGTCACTGGGACCCTGCTAGCCAGGACCTCAGTGCTCATAGTTTGTGGCCTGAATGTGTGTCCCTGTGTAGTGACTAACTGTGTCACTGAGGCTCTGTTAACCATTGGGGGTAGCATGCCAAGAAAGATGGTACTTTCCTACACTCTAGGCCACCGGTACTAGGATATCCCAATTGTAAATGTTGTTTATTCATGCATCTTTATTCGTGCATCTTATACTGTCAACCCTTAAACCCTTCCACTTTTTTCTCACCACTTATAAAATTGATGGTAAGTATTGTTGATGCTATTGCAGCAAAATATTTTGACGCTATTGTCCTAATGACCACCACGGTGTGCCGTATTGTAAATATGGCACAACCATGATGTCAATAGGTGGGGCCACTTTCTTGTAAATATGCCCCTAAGTATTCGAGGGCTGGCAAAGCAACATGAAGGCTTAAAGGACATTGTGCTGGAGGAATGTTTGAATGCTAAGATGAGGAAAGGGCATCATGGGCTAGCCATGTACTGGTGAGGCCCAGCAAAGGATGGTTCAAAAAGACAGTTTAGGGAGTGAGGTGAGGGTTTCTGATTACCAAAAGATGTGGCACTGAAATGTAACACTGAGGGAAGTGGTCTGCACACTGGTTCAGAGACTGACAAAAAAAGGTGTCTGAAGATTTGAGGGCAAATTAAAAGGTTATAGGACTGACAGAGGGGGCTAAGTGAGAAGAACTACAGACTTGCAGAATGATCTGACAGTCTGGGACGGCCAGCAGAAGGCTTTACAATTTTGGCAACCAGCTTTTAATGATAGATGAGTTTTTAGAACTTGCTCAGGGGAGGGCCTGGAGGATTTTGATGGCCTCTGTGGATAAGCAAGTGGCTTCTGAGAGCCAGTGACACTGGCTTAGGGGCTGTGGACTAGTAAGGGGATTATAAAAGTTTGTGGCACTGGCCCACAGGCTCAGAGTTATTGGAGGTGGTTAGAGAGGTAGTCGGGCACATTGATAATGGCATTAGATCCTGAAGAGAGAAGTGACCGGGACACTGAGGGTCATTATAAGAGAGCAAACTATCTTAATGGCAGTGGGAGGATGCAAAAGCCAGACAAGGTAATGGTCTGAGGTCAAGTGGTGGAGGTGTTGGCAGAAGACATTGGGTGTGACTTCAGTGGTGTCAAGACTGCTACAAGTATTATGGCAAGGGCTTGTCAAGGTGGTATAAGAGCTGATGGCAGTGAGGGGAGTGCCGAGGTTGGAACATGTTTGAAGTTTGTGAGAAGTTTGATGGGGAGCTAACAGTCTGGTTAGGATGGGCTTCTGAGGCTCAGAAGAGAACCCTGAGGAATGGCTAAAGTAACTGTGACAGTAGCATCAGCTGGAAAGCCTCAGGTCCAGAAAGGAAGATGTAAAAACACCAGGCAGCATTATGGGGGTGTTCGAAAGTGCCCACTTTTTGCCATGGTTACCCCCATTTTCTGTGCTTGACTGTGTTCACTGGGATCCTGCTAATCAATACCCCAGTGATTATGCTCTCTCTCCTCTAAATTGTGTTGTTGCATTCTGGTAACCTAGTATTTCACCCAAAATTGGCATTAAAGGACCCCATGTATTGCCATTCCAGCCTTCTGAGGTTTTCCAGGCAGCCCCAGCTGCTACCACCTCTCAGACAGATTTCTGCCCTTCTGTTGCTTGAGAACCTCAAGCCCAGGAAGACAGAACAAATGATTTTCTTTGGGAGAGGGGTGTTACACCTTCTCCCTTTGAAAATAGGTGTTACAGGCTTGGGAGGGGTAGCCTCCCCAAGCCACTGGAAATGCTTTGAAGGGCACATTTGGTGGTCTCCTTGCATAATCCATTCTACACTGGTTCAGGGACACCCAGTCCCTGCTCTGTCAAGAAAGTGGACAAAGAAAAGGGGAGTGAACAGAAAGGTTTGGAGAAAATACATCTTTACCCTAGCTTTACGCCTGCCTCGAGGAGGTATAATTTTTCTGATGTTATTCCCTTTGTATCAAAGTTAGCATACAGGGAACAGTGTCCCAATACATGAGTAAATGCATTGAAGGTCCATGAAATTCCTCCTTGGTGTAAAGTACTACTACTCTAGGGACACTGCCCTATGAAATACAGAATTTGCACTGGAAAGTCCAAAACATTTTATACCATGCAAACCTGGCTCAAAGTGTTAGTAAATCTGCCCACTAAACGTAACACAACAATTGTCAAAGGAGCCCTTTTTAGCAACCTTGGAATACCAACAGACTGATGGTAAAAGCAATGAGGTTCTAAACCTATGCCTTTCAACTTTCATGCAGCACTTTATTACCTTTAGTGTGCTATAGTAGGATTTTTAATTATGATATCAAAGAAGCAGATGGATCTCTGTGACCAAAACAACCTGTTGAGGTAGCTACATAACATTATTTATCTATGATCTGCTTGTACCAGGTTGTGCTTTGCAGCTGGAGCATTAACCCTCTGTGCTACTATATGAGCATGTGTCAAAACTGTAACTAGACAAATTACAGATCTCACCTCCAGTTCATTAACCAACAAAGTTATAATACTGCTGTAATTGTCCCCTGAAAAGTGCCACACCCACAAACATCTCTGCAGTCTGCTGATATCTTGGTTCAGCTTGTCATGCACAGTGCACCCCTTTGACTCTGGCGCCTGGTGTGACAGCACCAGTAAGACTGCCGTAAAGCTAGCAGTCCCTGGAGGCACCCCATGAAGTGGTATCAGCAGCATACACTGTTTTGTGAATTGCTACTCTTAACTATTCTTTTTTTCTGTATCAAAAAAGTGTGCAATCTATTGGCCTTACTAGCGTAAAGTTCTGCTTCAGTTGAACTCTCAGACCTTGGCATTCAATGTGTGTGTCCAGTGTATGTATATATGAAAGATGTGTAGCAGGTAACACTCCCTGTGTGGTGAAAGTCTGAGTGCTGTGACCAGTGGGATGCATTTTGGATGCCAATTGTTCAGCATCACACATGATGGAGTGTAGCTACAACTTTCCCCAAACAGTGGAAGTGTATTGACTGCATGCCTGTGGCTGGAGGGAGGAGCCCCAGACACTGAACTGAGGGAGGATGGAGTTACGGAAATTTCACAAGGTCCTCTTAAGCAAAGGGCTGCTGATTAGCTCTTTCTGGAAAATATAATTTGATAGATGGTGGGAGTTAGGGGTTGGTCGGCAGTTAAATTGATGATGTTTGTAAGCATGGACTGCCCTTTAATCTGTGATTGTTGGCTGCTTTAGGAAGGCTGATGACTGACAACTACAGAGATCCCACACTTCATTTTAACTGTTTGGCTATTTCAAAATGCTTTACACATTTGATCTGTGTTAAGCCCTTCCACTCGGTGCCATAGCTGCCAGAAGTTGAGCATAAGGTTGAAATATTGAAACTGTTATCTGGACCAACAAGTTAGGTAACTTTATTAGTTGTAGTGGACCATCACCCACCCCAATTATTCGTTCTCTTTCCTACATCTGTATTTTCAGTAGAGTGTCTTTGCCAGTCCTCATAACTCTTGACAGCAGGATTTAATGCTGTTCTATAAAACATGGTATCCCTTACTATCTTAGCTTGCTGAATGATACTGTGTTTGACCTGTCTTAAAAAGATTTGATTTCACGAAAAAAGGGAAGGTGATCAGAACATCAGACACATTCATTCCACATTATAAGAAGTATCTTTGGAAAAGCATTGTTTGCCTCATATATCAATGTAAAAGTATCTGTTTCGTAAGAATATTAGAACTAAAATATATGCTAAACATATATTATTGATTTTCCACATAAAATGATTGCAGGGTGTTAGGGCTCTTAGGAAATGACTCAGGCGTGAACAACTATTTTTTGTGACACATATTAAGCCTCGCTACAAGCTACTGAGGTGTCTTCCGTTGTACTGCACACTAAACTGGCAGTGGGCTCTGAGAGGTGCTTTCGTAGGTGTATTTTTGTTCCTTGTAATTGTAACTTTCCAGTAAGGTGCCATTCTCTGACCATAACATTTTGACACCTGCTTTTATGCAAAACTCAAACTACCTAGGTAGTTTGGCAAATATAGGCTTGGTGATTGGAGAGTCAGATAGTGGATGGCAACCTCACAGCCCTGTCTATTTGGGGAGCAGTAGATGAATTCCTATAGAATTTCATGGGGCTTTGAAGATAACAGCTCCTTTAGACAATCATCCTCATTGTTGAGCTCCGATATGCAACCAAAATCATTACACATCTTCCCATCCCTATAATATTGTGAGCCAAAACACAGTTTGCCAGATTATGATATATATACAGATGGTCCATGTTATATCATCAAATGTATACTGTTTTAACAATTATCCAGACGGCAATACTGTAAGTAAGAATTAAACACAGTAATGATAAACAAGAGACATAAGGCGCCTTGAATATTATGCCCTCGTGGAAACATTTCAGGTTCATAGTAGTTAGATAAACCACTCTATGTGACATAGCATGCACTATACTGTCTGGTAAGAATGATATGTACATACCATATTCTGTTTTACTAATTCTTCAGTAATTTTGTTTGTGGGCCAAGATGAATCTTCTCTTGCAATGTTTTCAAAACTGGGTCCTGGGAGGGGTTCTTCCAGGAATGGCTGAAGGACAAGAAGACAAAAACATTACGAAATGCAAACATATTGGAGTTTATTCTTAATAGACTCACAATAGTATAAATATCATAAATATATGATAAACTGAACCATATCCACATATAAGAGGATGTGTAAAGATCTAGATTTGATAAATGCAATTAAAATACTTTCACGGCTTCCCATCTCTATAACAGCGTGAGCTTACTTGCCAGATTATAATATATATCCAGGGGCTCCTGTTGTGTCATGAAATGTACATTGAAATGTACTCTGTTTTTAAGAATTATTCAGACTATAATACTGTAATTAAGAATTATTCACAGTAACTAAAAGAAGAGACATATGGGGACTTGAATATTATGCCAACGTAGAACCATCTCAAGTACAGGTTCACAGAAATGAGATAAACCACTCCATATGAAGTAACATACACTAACCAGTATACTGTACTGAAAGCATAACAATTAGTGACAAATCTTGAAAATAATAAAAAGATGTTTAAAACAAAATGATGTATTATACACTATACTGTATAGTAGGATTCTCCTAACATATCGGAAAAAAACTGATATGTGCATACCATATTCTGTTTTACTGATTTCTTTGTATTTTTGCTAGTGGGTGAAGGAGAATCCTCCTTTATAACTTCTTCAGCACTGGGTACTGGGTGGAATTCTTCCAGGCATGGCTGAATGATAAGAGGACAAATAGGTAAAGAAATTGACACATATTGGAGTTTATATTTTGATAGCTTTACTATATCATTATCATAAATTAATTTTAAACTGAATCAAATCCACTTACAAGATAAAGTACCCTTGGTATACATTATAACTCGCCAAGGAGTTTCAGACTGAAGGGTGAGGTCATTTATATGGTCATGTACTCCAAAGTGACCTGAAATATCATTTATATGCAGAACAGAGTACATTTTGGGCCAGATGTATCAAACATTTTTGCGATTGCAAAAATGCGTTTTGGTATGTAACAAGTCTAATTTGCGACTATATACCAATTCAGTATTAGGAATGGGTGTATCAAGGGCGTCCCCTCCTAATACCGAATCGGAGAGGTATGTATGGTTGTTTTGTGACCGTGAATGTGGTTGCAAAACAATCGCAGTTACCACTTACTTCAAGTAGGTGGTAACCCATTCACAAAGGGGAAGGGGTCCCCAAGGGGCCCCTTCCCCTTTGTGAATGCATGCGAAAACGTTTTTTAAGAGCAGGCAGTGGTCCCACTCACCACTGCCTACTCTTAAAAAATGAAAAGAAAACTTTTCATTTTTCATTTTTAAACGTATCCCGTTTTCAGCTGCATTTAAAAAAAAAAGACTGCTTTATTTAAAAGCAATCACAGACATGGTGGTCTGCTGAGCTCAGCAGGCCACCATCCCTGTGGTTGTAGCCATTCACAATGGCTCGCAAATTGCGACCTACCTCATGAATATTGATGTGGTATGTCCATTTGCGAGCCCTTGTGAATTGCAGTGTGAAACTCCTGGATTCCATACATTCCAATAGCGATTACTTAATGGCGATTCGCAAAACATCACAATTAGGTAATCACTATTGTAAAGATTGATACATCTGGCCCTTTATTCCTTATAATACATGGTCTTTCATGTTGGGATCTTTCTTTGCGTTAGATCTGGAATCCTTGGTGTGTTTCTCCCCTACCCTTTTGCCTTTGGACCTTCTGTTTTTGCTGACTTTGTTTTTTCTGGCCTTAGGACTTTGGATGCCTTACCACTGCTAATGAGTTTGAAAATGCAAAGGTGCCTGTGCTCCTTCCCTAAAATATCATAGCATTGGCTTATACCCAAATGCCATCTTTAATTCACTTTTACATCAGTGATAAAGTGGTATTACCTGTGCCCAGGACCTGCAAATTCAATGCTACAAGTGGGCCTGCAACACTGATTGCGCCACCCAGTTAAGTAGCACTGTAAACGTGTCTTAGGTCTGCCATCTAGAGCCTTGATGTACAGGTTTAAATTGCTCTTTTGACCTGGCAAATAAACCATTTGCCTGGCCCAAAGCTTTCCTTTTAATACATTTAAGTCACTCCTAAGGTAGTCCCTGGATAGCCCAAGGATAGGGTGCAGTGTATTTAAAATGCAGGGCATGTACTTCTACGTTTTAAATGCCCCAGTAATAAAAAAACATTTAATTTGTTTTTCAAGACTGCAAGGCCTACCTTACCTGTACAATAACATTGGAATTATCTTATATTTTATGAGTTCTTTCCAAATGGGAGCAGCTAACCCCTTCATGTTTGGTGTCTTTGTAATCACAATTTAAAATCCTAACTTATGGTAAGTCAGATTTTAAATTACAGTTCTGAAAATGCCACTTTTAGAAAGTTAACATTTACGTGTCTTCGCCTTATGCAGCCTGTCTCTGAGTCACATGTTTGAGTGTGGGTGAAAGTTGGGCTTGATGTTTTCTCCTAGACAGTCACACACATTTGGCAGCGTAGGTGTGTCTGGATGGGACATCACTAGCAGGATGGGAGGGAGGACCTAGACCCAGCCCATCTTAAACTTGAATATGTAGTGGACTGCCAAAACACAAAGGGATGCATACCCCCTGTAGTTAGTCTGGAGCCAGTGGCAGTAAGGCAGAACACCTGTTCACTTCAAAGTCATGCCTCTAGAAGCTTCTCCCCACTTCAGAGGCAGAACTGGGTATATATCCTGGACCTCAGACTCCACCACTTTAGTACACTTAATCAGTACAGCTGCACTGCTGATAGGACTGCCACTCTGCTGATCTTCTGCTCTGAAGAAACTGCTGCTCTGCTGTACCGGCCTGCTGCCTGTTACTTGATTGAGAAGGATTTGATCTGCAACTCTTGAACCCAGAACACAGAGTAACTCCAATATCTAGGTGGCTGGCCTCCTGATCTGAAGCCTCAGAAACACAGCAGGTGTACAACAAGTTTCCATCTGCACCTGGACTCTGCCATCTGTGAGTCTATCCTGTCAAATGGTGTCACTCCAGTCCAGGACCACCGGAAGCAGGCTTAAGATTCTCTGCCAGTCTCTGTGGATTCAGTAGAACTGACACATCTCTGCTATGTGGTAAAACCCCGAGCATAAGCAATGCATTTCTGCTGCTGCATAGTTTGCACCCATCACAAAGACCTACATCTCAATTGCAGCCAGTATCACCTTTGGAACCGCTGCTGTGTGACACATCCTTAGCACAGGCAATCCCATCTCTCGACGGCAACTGCAATGATGCTGCCAGACTCCACATTGCACCCTCACTGCACCTCGGAACCAGCTCATGACCCTGACTGTGTGCCACATTATCAATGCTGAACTTTGAATCATAAGCATAACAACAATACAGGCCCTCGAATTGCAGCCTTGCTGCATCTCGGAACCGATGGGTCATCTTGGTCTCGAAACGCACCGTTTTATTGGCCTCAAATGAGGAAGGCCTGAGATGCTTTCTGCAGTTCCAGTCCTACCTGCAGGACAAGTGGCAAGTCAGGAGGGAAGTGCAAGTCTCCCCTGCAACCTTTGTCTTTGAAAGGGTGACCATCATTATTGGTGCGCCTCAGGACACCAAGACAGCCATTGGCAAAAGGCCTGTCCTGATCTTGGTGGGCCATGCCACCTGCTACCCTGAGACTACCCCTCTAAGGGTGATGACTGCACCTGCAGTGGCAAGGTGTAGGAAAGTACTCTCTTTCTTGGCATGGTTACCCCCATTTTAGGCTGGATGTCGGTGTGCTTGACTGTGTCTACTGGGTCCTGCTAATCAGAACACCAGTAGTTATGCTCTCTCCCTTCGAAAATGGTTGTTGGACACTGTTAACACAGTATTTAATCTACAATTGGCATACTGGTGCCCCCTTATAAGTCCCTAGTATATGATACCTAGGTAACCAGGGCATTAGGGTTCTAGGGAATCCCCATGGGTTGCAGCATATATTTTGCCACCCATAGGGAGCCCATGCAAAGGCCTCTGCAGGACTGCCATTGCAGCCTGTATGAAAAGGTGCAAGCACCCTTTCACTGCCATTTACACTGCACCAGGTCACTTATAAGTCACCCCTTTTGTGGGCCCTCCAGCTGTGAGGGCAGGGTGCAAAGAACCTGTGTTTGAGGGCACCCCTGCATTAGTAGAGGTGTCCCCTGGACTTCCAGGACCATTTTTTCAGACTTTGTAAGTGTGGGGACGCCATTTTATTTGTGTACTGGACATAGGTCACTACCTATGTCCAGCTACATAATGGTAACTCCAAACTAAGGCATGTTTGGTATCAAACATGTAGGAATAATGACCCCATGCTTTTGCAAGCATTGGTTGTATGTTCCCATGCACTCTGAGGTTTCCTTAATGGATTCCCAGTACTGCCATTACAGCCTTCTGAGGTTTTACAGGAAGCCCAGCTGCTGCCACCTCACAGACAGGTTTCTACCCTTCTGTTACTTGAAAAGCTCAAGCCCAGGAAGGCAGAACAAAAGATTTCCTTTGGTAAAGGGGTGTTACACCCTCTCCGTTAGGAAATAGGTATTACAGGCTTGGGAGGGGCAGCCTTTACAAACCATTGGGAATGCTTTGAAGGGAACATTTGGTGCCCTTCATGCACAATCCAGTCTACATAGGATCATGGACCCCCAGTCCCTGCTCTGGCACGAAACTGGACAAAGGAAAGGGGAGTGACCACTCCCCTGTCCATCACCACCCCAGGGGTGGTGATCAGAGTTCCTTCTGAGGGTCCCTGGGCTTTGCCATCTTGGACTCCTAGTTGGCAGGTGTAGGAGGTTGGCCTGGCTTATAGTAGGTACCTGATGGTACTTACACCTTGTGCCAGGTCCAGTTATCCCTTATTAGTAGATTAGTAGTGTTCTAGTTGCTTAGGCTGATAGAGGTAGCTATAGCAGAGCAGCTTAGGCTGAACTAGGAGACATGCAAAGCTCCTACTATACAACTTATATCATATAGCACTATATCACAAGAATCACAATACTCAGAGCTACTAAAAATAAAGGTACTTTATTTTAGTGACAATGTACCAAAAATATCTCAGAGGATATATTCCCTTAGGAGGTAAGTAAAATACACAAAATATACACACAAACCAAAATCAGGTAAGTAAAAGTTAGAAAAGTAGTGCAAACACTGTAGAATACAATAGGATGCAATAGGCCTAGGGGCAACACAAACCATATACTAAGAAAGTGGAATGCTAACCACTTAGAGACCCCAGGCCTAATGTAGTGTGTAGAGGGTCGCATGGAGTGTAAGAAAACACTAAGGGTGTCCAAGATACCCCATCCCAAGACCCTGAAAAGTAGGAGTAAAGTTACCCTACTTCCCCAGAAACACACTAAAGTTGTGATAGGAGATTCTGCAAAGACAGTAACTGACTGCAAAGCACTGAAGACAGATTCCTGGACCTGAGGACCTGCAAAGGAAGGGGACCAAGTCCAAGAGTCATGAAAGTGTCCAGGAGGGGCAGGAGCCAACTAAACCCCGGATGAAGGTGCAAAATGGCTGCCTCTGGGTGGAAGAAGCTGAAGATTCTCCAACAACAGAAAATGCCAGGAACTTCTCCTTTGCACAGAAGATGTCCCACAGTGTGCTAGAGGATGCAGAGTTGTTTCCACGCAGAAAGACCACAAACAAGCCTTGCTAGCTGCAAAGGGCGCGGTTGAAGAAAATTGGTGCTGCCCCGGCCCAGGAAGGACCAGGAGGTCGCCCCTTGGAGTAGGCAACAGAGGGGGCGGTCAGCAGCACAGAAAACCCACGCAGAAGCAGGCAGCACCCGCGGAAGCACTTTAACTGCGTTCAAGAAATCTGAGCACAGCAGTCGTCTCAACACTACAAAGGAGGGTCCCACGAAGCCGGTGGTCAACTAAACAAGTTGAGCAATGCAGGATGGAGTGCTCAGGACCTGGACTATGCTGTGCACGAAGGATTCCGTGCAAAACTGCACAGAAGCCCTAGCAGCTGCAGTTCACGCAGTACACAGGATTACTGTCTGGCGTGGGGAGGCAAGGACTTACCTCCACCAAATTTGGACAGAAGGACCACTGGACTGTTGGGGTCACTTGGATCCAGCTCCTGTGTTCCAGGGACTACGCTCGTCAAGATGAGAGGGGACCCAGAGAACCGGTGATGGAGAAGTTTGGTGTCTGTGGTAGCAGGGGGAAGATTCCGTCGACCCAAGGGAGATTTGTTCTTGGCTTCCATTGCAGGGTGAAGGCAGACAGCCGTCAGAGCATGCACCACCAGGAAACAGTCAAGAAAGCCGGCAGGATTAGGCGCTGCAATGTTGCTGGTTGTCTTCTTGCAACTTTGTTGCAGTTTTGCAGGCGTCCTGAAGCAGTCAGCGGTCTATCCTTGGCAGAAGTCAAAGAGAGAAGTGCAGAGGAACTCTGATGAGCCCTTGCATTCATTATCTGAAGAGAAACCCACAGGAGAGACCCTAAATATCCCTCAGAGGGGGATTGGCTACCTAACCAGGTAACAGACTATCAGGAGGGGTCTCTGACGTCACCTGCTGGCACTGGCCACTCAGAGGTCTCCATTGTGCCCTTACACCTCTGCATTCAAGATGGCAGAGGTCTGGGACACACTGGAGGAGCTCTGGGCACCACCCCTGGGGTGGTGATGGACAGGGGAGTGGTCACTCCCCTTTCCTTTGTCCAGTTTTACGCCAGAGCAGGGGCTGGGGGATCCCTGAACCGGTGTAGACTGGTTTATGGAAGGAGGGCACCATCTGTGCCTTTCCAAGCATTTCCAGAGGCCAGGAGAGGCTACTCCTTTCAGGCCCTTAACATCTATTTCCAAAAGGAGAGGGTGTATTCCTTTGTTCGGCCTTCCTGGGACTGGGCTGCCCAGGCCCCAGGGGGGCAGAAACCTGTCTGAGGGTTGGCAGCAGCGGTAGCTGAAGAGAAAACCCCAGAGAGCTAGTTTGGCAGTACACGGGGTCCATGCTGGAGCCCCGGGGATGCATGGGATTGGCACCCCAATACCAGATTTGGCTTGGGGGGACAATTCCATGATCTTAGACATGTTACATGGCCACGTTCGGGGTTACCATTGTGAAGCTACACATTGGTAGTGACCTATATGTAGTGCATGGGTGTAATGGTGTCCCCACACTCACAAAGTCCAGGGAAATTGCCCTGAACAATGTGGGGGAACCTTGGCTAGTGCCAGGGTGCCCTCACACTTAGTACCTTTGCACCTAACCTTCTCTAAGTGAGGGTTAGACATATAGGTGACTTTTAAGTTACTTAAGTGCAGTGAACAATGGCTGTGAAATAATGTGGACGTTATTTCACTCAGGCTGCACTGGCAGTCCTGTTTAAGAATTGTCCGAGCTCCCTGTGGGTGGCAAAAGAAATGCTGCAGCCCATAGGGATATCCTGGAACCCCAATACCCTGGGTACCTAGGTACCATATACTAGGGAATTATAAGGGTGTTCCAGTATGCCAATCAGAATTGGTGAAAATAGTCACTAGCCTGCAGTGACAATTTTAAAAGCAGAGAGAGTATAAACACTGAGGTTCTGGTTAGCAGAGCCTCAGTGATACAGTTAGGCACCACACAGGGAATACATACAGGGCACAAGTTATGAGGACTGGGGTGCTGGCTAGCAGGATCCCAGTGACACAGGCAAAAACAAACATACACACAAGGAAAAATGGGGGTAACATGCCAGGCAAGATGGTAATTTCCTACACCAGAGGACTGGACACTGGTGAGTCAAGATTTTCTACTTATCACCCCCCATACCTGCATGCCATCTCACCCCTTCACCTTACTCCCATCACTCCACTCCATCCCACACACTGCACCTACATGTCTGACTTACCCCAATGCCAAGCCCTGCCTGCTACACCAATGCATGGACAGCCCTCCCAACCCTGCACGTACACCCATCACAAAAGCATGCACAGCACAGGGGAACTAACAAACCCAGAATACATCACTGTACACATACAAAGGTGGCAGGGCAACAGCAACGATAGAAGCAAAGTCAGGGATGTACTATATGTCACAGACATGAAGCATAATACCTCATCCCCAGAGGTGTCCAAGCCAATGTCAGGGGAGAGGAGGTGCCACGACAAAACAGTCCCCCAACAGAAGATGCCCCCAGTGATGACAATAACTCTGGACTTCTGGATCTGGATGAACTACCTGGCCTATTAGGGATTCACTGGTCGGCCGGTCACTCTAGCCCACTCCAAGTCAATCACAGAGCCTCCCCTATCAGTATCCAACACCACAGCACCCACCCAACATCCTCACACCTCTGTCCCTAGGACATGTCAATCAGCAATTTGCCCACCCGTACAGGGACCCCAGCCCACACAGCGCCCCCAAGACAACCAGGGAGGTGGGCTCAGTGGCAGTGGGCACACCGTTCAGGGGACACACGCACAGGGCAACAGGGACACTGGGAGGACCGCTGTGCACCAGGGAGAGGATAGGCCCAGGGAACTGACTGTCCAGGAGGCACTCACCAAGATCCTGGGGGCCTACCAACAATCCCAGGACATGATGGGCCAGATCCTTACCAACATGCAGGAGAACAAGCGGCTGTAGGAGGAACACCATCAGGAGATCAGGGAGGACTTGTAGGCCCTCAACACCACCATGATCTCCATAGCAGGGGTGCTGGCAGACATGGCCAACATCAAGAGGGAATCGACAGCTTAGCAGCGGGCCCCTACCACTAGCCAGTCTATTGAGCAGCCCTCCACTTCCGCTGTAGCTAGTGGGAAGGGGGCCCCGCCACAGGACCCACAGGCCACTAGTACCCCTCCCCCTGCAGAAGGTGAACCACCCCGTAAGTGTTCCCTGCGACCCAGACAGAAGCCAGAGACACTTACCAAGACCAAAACCACCGCCAGGAAATGAGACTCTCCTGATTGCCCCCCTTGTGTCTCACCCTATCACCTTGTCCAATTTGAACTGCCTTTGCTCCCCTTCCTATGGCCCCTTGGGCACTGGACCTGTGCTACAAACAGACTGGAACAATACCCTGGACTTTCCTCTACTATCAGCCAATTCTATTGCACCTTTCCCTCAGTTATTTGCACTAAAATAAACACCCTTGAACACAACTTGAGTGACACTGTTTTATGTTATGAAAATGTGCATTTGTGGGAACAGTCACATCTAGTGCAAATGATCTGGACACTGTGATAGCATACAAATAATGACCTATATCTGTCTGTAGTAATCACATCAGGACACTGTTGTCGTATCACCAGCATCTATAAAATGACAAGCCATAGGTGACAGTAAGTTGAGATGCAAAGGAAGAGAATGCTTTCATGCTACAGCCACTCAGATAAAATCAACAGTCAGAGTAATGGTCAGTTGAACTGTCTCACCTGTGTGTCGTTGGAAGTATTGACATATAACTGATGTTCTGTTGTCCACATCCTCATCCTCTGCCTCCTCATCCTCACTGTTCTCAGGGTCCACTACTGCCACAGGGTCATCTCCAGTCTCCTCCTCCTGCAGAAAAGACACATGTCGTCTGAGGGCCAGGTTGTGCAACATGCAGCATGCCACTTCTATCTGGCAGACCTTCTCTGGTGAGTAGCACAGGAATCCACCTATCAGATGGAGGCATCTGAACCTGGCCTTCAGGAGGCCGAAGACAAGAAGATTATTCTTCTGGTTCGCTCATGTGCATCTTTATAACGGTTCCCGGCCCCTGTCCTGGCATTCCTCACAGGTGTCAGGAGCCACGATAGGTTTGGGTAGCCAGAGTCACCTGCAAGTATTGAGGGACAAACATTAGCCTTACACATAGCTATGGGGTTAACACCTGAAGGCATACACTGACATACAGTGGGTGGGGACTCTGGCTCACATATTAGCCACACCCTGTGCAACTGTAGTTGGGCCATCACATTTGGGATGCTGCTATTCCTCAGAACAAAGGCACCATGCACCGACCCAGGATACTTGGCAGTGACGTGAGAGATGTACTGGTCCACTAGGTACACCATTTGCACATTCAGTGAGCGGAAACCCTTCTGATTCCCGAACACCTGTTCATTCTGGCAGGGGGGGCAAACGCAATATGTGTACCGTCAATCGCCCCAATAATATTGGGTATATGTCTCATTTCATAGAATTCTGCCTTCACACTGGCCAAATATTCCACCTGGGGGAAAGCAATGTAGCTGCACATGTGTTTCACCAAGGCAGACAATACCCTTTCCAGCACGATTGAGAACATTGGCTGTGACGTTCCTGCTGCCAAGCCCACTGTCACTTGGAAAGAACCAGTTGCCAGGAAATGGAGCACTGATAGAACCTGCACAATAAGGGGGATCCCAGTGGGATGACGAATAGCTGATATCAGCTCAGGCTCCAGTTGGGCACACAGCTCTGTGATTGTGGCCCTGTCCAGTCTATAGGTGAGTATTAGGTGCCAGTCCTCAGTGTAGCCAAGGCCACAAGTGGTCTGTACACGGGGTTTGTCTCCTCCTCTGGTTCATCCGCAGTGGTAGGTATATAAGGGACACAAGAGTGAGTAGGCTGTCAGAATTTGAACAATGGAACCACCACCTCAGTGTACATACAGCATTAATGTAATGGGACAGTGGAAATGGCAATGTATGTGCAATTTTCGGCAATGACGCAGTTTTGGAAGGTCTGAATGTTGTCCACCACCATGAAATGGTGACCGCCTGTCCTGTATCTATGGACAGGTGGAAGTGAGGTAACTCCGCCGATGTTGGGTATTGTGGCGGAAGGCGGTCTTACACCGCCGTGCAATTCCTTATTGACTAATATGGGGCTCTTCGGAGTATAGTGGCCAAAGGGGATCAGAGGTGGCGATGACGGTGTACACCATTGCAGACGTTACTGCCATTTTACATCTGAATCCTCACTTGATTCCTCACTCTCCACAGGACAACACCTACACTTCATTTTGATGGAGTTGGAGCGCTTGTGGATGGGGTCCTACCCCAGTATGGACAGCTGCATGGGCCTCCAGACCAACAGGTCAGTACACCTTGGGCATGATGCATGTGGGAAGGTTGCATGGAGATGTGTGTGCAGGCATCGTGCCATTTGGGGGGGTGGATGTTTGGTGGTAGTGTACATGATGGGCGCTGGGCGATGTGTGTGTCAATGGAGTTAGAAACAGGATTTGTGGGCCATATGTGTGACAGGCTGGTTTGTATGTGTAATGCTGTCCTCCTGTCTGTATTACCTCTGGATGTCAGCGCCCATCAAAAGAAGGGATTGTGGCGTGCCATCACCAAGGATAGGGGAATCTGGGGGTCTACAGCAGGCGGAGCACCCACTGCAGGAAACGGTGGGAGGACCTGAGATGCTGGGTACGAAGGAATGCGGAGGGCCAGCTGGGGATGCCCTCCCAACGAGGAAGGGGTACTCGTCGGAACCGGACCCTGCTGTTGGCCCGCATACTGGCAGTGGCCTACTCAGAGCTGGATGGGCGCTTGAGGGCATCACAGCAGCCACAGGGGGTGAGTGCATTACTACAATAATTAGTAGGTGGCATGGGATCTGGGTGGTGGGTGTGAGTTAGTGAGTGCCCCCTAATGCCAGGTCAGACATTGCAGCGTGATCCAGGTCAAGGATAATGGATGTATAGCAAATGCAGGTAACCTAGCTTGGTTGCATTTCATGTCAGTCAGGGCTTTGTGGGTCCCAGGAGGGGTGCAGTTGGCGGTGGTTAGCCCTCATCTTGCTGTGGCATCTAGCCAATTGAATGCCAGTGTAATGCATAGTACTCAATCCTGATCCCTGTGTATGACGTACTGTGTATGCCAACTGTGATATTGGTGCTGTAATTGACCCAATGCTCCTTCTCCCTCCCTCCCTTTCTCCTTCTGTCATCCTGTTCATGTGTGCATTAGCATCATCTGAGGGAGGAGCAGGGGCCCTGGCGACAGAGGGAGCTGTAACCCACAGGACCTAGGAGGCAGAGTCCACCGACGCAGAGGGAACCAGTGGGACGGAGGGCGAGGGGAGCACCACGTCGGAGACAGGAGGTAACAACACAGACTCTGATTCCTCCTCCGATGGAAGCTCCCTGTTGGTGGCGGACACCTCTGTGACCATCCCAGCTGCAGGTACATTCACCACCCCTGTACCAGCACCTCCCTCCCAGTAACTCCTCATCGAGTTGCCCGTGTCCGTTCACCCAGGAGGGTGGGCATCTCCTTCACCCCAGGCACCTCAGGCCCTGCCCCAGTGAGCCCGCTGCCCTGAGTGAGGAGGCTATTGACCTCCTGACATGCATCTCTGCAGGGCAGTCAACCATTGTGAATGCCATCCAGGGGCTGCCATCCCAGATGCAGCAATGGAATGCATTCCTGGAGGTCATCTACAGCGGCCCAACAGAGATTGATTCTGGCTCTGGCCTCCTCTCTGATGGCAGCCATTGTTTCTGTTCCTACCGTTTCCCCTCCAACTACCTCTTCCCAATCCCAATCTCCTCAACCCCAACCCATCCCATGCACACATATAGACGGGCATGCACACAAGATATCACACAAGAGTGGCACAGTCAAACACAGGTACCACACTTCAGTCCACAAGCACTCAAACAAGCAACAGTTGCACACACATCCACTGCCTCCACTGTCTCCTCCTCCTCATCCAGCTCCCTCACAGTCACGTCCACACTCACACCTGCATGCACTGCTTCAACAGCCACCACCAGCATCACCACATTAAGCAGAACACACACCTCTCTAGCAGACACCTCCACAACATCTATCCACATGTCCCCTCTGTCCTCTCCCACCCTCTCTTTCCCTCCCTCCTAAAGGACACAAACTCAGGCACTCAGACACCCATCAGCCATCCACCTCACATCAGCACACTGTCCATGCACCAGCATCCAAGTCCAGCAGATGCACTCCTTCAACAACCACTACTTCAACCTCCACTCCCATCCCTCCTTCCTCATCCTGCCCCAACATCCCTAAGAAGCTTTTCCCTGCCCCTCCCCCATCCTACCTGTAAGAGCAGGGCCCCAATGACTCAGCCCAGCACCTCAGCCAAACAGTCCACGGGGACAGTGGAGGCACCTGCTAGTCGTGGAGGCAAGGCAATGAAGGATCCCACTCCACCAGCCAGGAAAGGAAAGGATCCCACTCCACCAGCCAGAAAAGGCAAGGCTCCCACTCCACCAGCCCGGAAAGGGAGGCATCCCACTCCAGCAGACAGGAAAGGTAAGAAGCCCTCACCTCCAACTGAGACACAGTAGCCCTCACCTCCTGCAGCTACTGGCAGGGTACCAACACCACCACCACCATTGGGCACGGGCCCTCATCTCCTGTTGAGACACAGCAGCCCGCCTTCAACAGAGGCTGCCCAGGAGGCACCTTCCCCTGCTGAGACACAGCAGCCCTCACCTCCTGCAGAGGCTGGCAGGGTACCAACATCACCACGGGCCCTCATCTCCTGATGAGACACAGCAGCCCTCAGATCCAGCAGCGGCTGCCCAGGAGGCACCTTCCCCTGCTGAGACACAACAGCCCTCACCTCCTGCAGAGGCAGGCAGGGTACCAACACCACCAGTGGGCACAGGGCCCTCATCCCCTGCTGAGACACAGCAGCCCTCACCTACAGCAGAGGGCATGTAGGCCGCCCTCCAGGGACTGATGTACAAGGAGCCCCCTCCTGAACCAGTGGGCAAGTTCCCCACCTCAGAGCCTGTGACCTTACACTACCCAGCAATGAGAAATGGGCATGGAGCCCTATCCAGAACCATTGGGCAAGTTCCCCACCTCAGAGACTGTGACCTTGCACTCCATAGCAAAAGATAATGGGCATGGAGCCCCCTCCAGAACCAGTGGGCAAGTTCCCTACCTCAGAGACTGTGACCTTGCACTCCCCAGCAATGAGAAATGTGCATGGAGCCCCACCCCCCTCCCCCCTGAGGTGCCTGTCCACTTCCGAGATGTTGCCCCTGCACAGTTTTGTGCGGCGTTAGTCAGGATCAAGTTGGGGCTTAGACTGTGCCCTGTGGCCATGTGGGCCTTTTGTACTTTGTACTGGGCATTGGCCCTTTCTGGACAATTGTTCATATATCTTTGTTCTCCAGTTGGTTCTTATGGTGGCTGTTGCCATGCAATTACAATCTCAGTGCTGCCGACCTGTCGTCCTTGTATTATTATGCTGTGTGTCCTGTGCCATTTATTTACGTCTGCAGCTGGTTGTGTGTATGGTGTGTGTTGTGCGTGTGTGTCACTCTCCTTTTCCTCCCTCCCTCCCTTGTGTGCTAGATGGCTGTAGTCACTTCGTCGTCTTCGTCGCCGTTGGTGTTCCAGGTGGAGAATGGCGTAGAAAGCATCGGGAAGACTTGAATTTCTGTTTCTATGGCAGCGTTGATCTTCTCTGTGTGTCTGTTGCTGAGTCTTTGGTCTTCTATGTTCTATTTCCACCAGGCTTTTGATGGAATTGGTACCGCCCTGGAAATCATGGCGGTTTGCTGTGTCATGTTATGGTGGGCAGTACCTTGTCTTACGCCTGGCTGTTGATGGCTACCACCGTGGTGTTAACGCCCTAGCGGTTGGTGTGGTACATTGGCTGCCTATGAGAGTTATCACCGCCATGGTCCTAATTTCGCGGTAATTACCACCACCCTGTTGGCAGTATTACTGCCACTTTAACAGTCACCGCCAATGTCATAATGACCACCTATATTCCTTATAATACATGGTGTCCCATGTTTAGGTCTTGTTCCTTAATATGAAAGTGTGGTTACAGACAAGAATAAAAGTGGAATCTGCAGTGTGAATTAAAAGTAATAAAAAGTAGGTAATAATATTTCACAAAAACATATACAAAACAGTTTATTTTAAATTTGAATAAAGACGATCTGTAGCTCCGAATTAGTAGTAACTTGCAGGGTGATGCTTTCTGTCCTCTCATGAAGTATTTGCTAGAATTATCATGTTACTACACATCTCTCCTCTCTGCTGATAGCTCTTCATTATCAAAAAAACATATATGACGAGTGAAGTGCCATTTTCTGTTTTCATTGTTTAAACTGTTGCTAAATGTGCTCTGCCTTTCACCTTGGCTGTTGGCTTTGGCGGAAGGTATTGTGCCATCACATCTTAAATGTACTTAATTATTACAGTTGAACAGCTACGCTCTTTATTTATTTATTGACTATCCTGCAATAAAGAAATTAAAGGCAGCTTTTATACAAGGTTTGCAGGTTCCTATGTTTAACAAATAATAGTAAAAAGGTAGTAACATTTCTGGGCTGACGTGCCAAACATAAACCAAACTAGAATATCCACTCTGCTCGAAAGGATTGGTAAGGACGAGTTTGGGGATTAGTAAACTCCCACAGGCTGGTGTTAAAACATTCTTTCCTGCGAAGTGGCTTAAGAAATTCAGAGTCTCAGGTACACTAGTAAATTTACTGTGGTACTGTCCAAAACTAAACCGGTACTGCAACAAAGCCATGTAGGATGTAGATTTGATGTTCAACAAGGAACATCCTGGATTTCCATCATCAATAATACTAGGCTCACAAAATAAATAAACATTCTGCAATCCCCCACAGAGAAAATTATATCAGCTGATCTGTGTGCAGAAAGGAATTTTAATTGTATTGAGGGGCTGCTGAAAATGGCCCTCCCCACAAGGTCACCCTGAAATGTTTTGCTTTCCTCCTAAGTTTTTCTGGATTTTGCTTGGTGGCCTTAGAGCTCTGTGCACTTTACCCCAGCTAACCAGTGCTAAAATGCTTGTGCTAACTCCTATAAACATGGTTTGATTGGTATATACCTGACTGGCATATTTAATTTACACACACATCCCTTGTTGAGTGGTATATCATATGGCCAGGACCTGTAAATTAATTGCTTTTAGTGGGACTGCAGCACTCATTGTGCTACCCACCTAAGTAGACCTCTAAAACGTGTCCCGGGCTTCCATTGCAGCCTGAAGGCAGTGTCCCACTGTCATGATGACTTAATCTTAAAACTCCTTTCCAAGGTTTAAACGCCCCTTTTATTACATATGTCACCCCTAAGGTAGGCCCTGGGTAGCCCATTGGGCAGGGTGCTGTGTAATTAAAAGGCAGGAAACTCCTGGAACTTCAAAGAGCCTTTCTGGAAATGTCTTCCACCTTCTAGGAGCAGGACACCAGGGTATAAAAATAGGACTTTTAGACCCACTCTTGAGTTCACTACTGGACCTGTGGAAGGACTCTCAGAGGATTGCCTGCTGCTGTGACCTGCTGTGCACTCTACCAGTCTGTTGCTGTACCTGGAAGGACTGCTTTGCTGCCCGGAGCCTGGTTGAATTCTCAGTGGTCAGCTCTGTTCTTGTGCAATGCATCTTTCCTGACACCCAGGACTTCCAGAAGTGACTCCTAGGGCTAGTTTGCTGGCCTCCTGTTTAGAGCCACAAGCATATAATAGGCTCCCACCATCTTGAACCCACACTTGGAACCAACTTGAGTAAGTCCTGAGCCCCCAAGAAGTCGCCTTCTACTGCTGGACCCCTGGTTCTGGTGTTAAAGGTGCCCAGATGACCTATTTCCAAAACTGAGGAAAATTTTGCCAAAACTGCTTTGAGAATCAGAAGGTTCTTTGCCAAAGGGGTATCCAACCTCGTGGAAGTGTCTTTGCTACAGCCTTCTTTTTTGTCCAAATTTTTGACTTTCATCTCAACGAGTAAGTCTAAAAGTAGAAATCTTCACCATGGCTTTGCTCCATGGCTATCCAAGGTCGACACTCCCTTCTCTGACACTGTTGCCGCCTTGTCCCGCTGAACTTCTACCTTCTTAGACACTTTTTCTCCAAAATTGTTCTATGTCTGAAAGGAAGCTCTGTCCAGGCCTAATTCCCTTTGTGTGTCTGAACTGTGCTCCTTCGTGGTCAGCCTTAACTTTGACATCTCCCCAGTCTAGCATGACCAGATGTCCACAGTTGGCGCCTTTTGCTTTTAAGCACTATTTTGAACCTTACAATTTAAAAGCTTATAACTCTGGTTCGACTAATTGGAGTTTGATGGTTTTGGTGTCAAATTGTTTTTTTACATTTTTCTCAATTGTGCTACATTGATTTGGGATTTTTATTGTATTGAGGTTTCACTTTATTGCAGTTTGTGTGCTGCATAAATACTTTACACATTGCCTCAAAGTTAAGCCTGACTGCTTTTTGTGCCAGGCTACTCAGAGTTAAGCACAGATTAATTTAGTGACTTTGTGGTCCCCCCGTAAGGGATTGTGGCTGTTGCTTGACCAGAGTTCACACCGCAAGCAACCAACAACCAAATGTCTCACAGGGGCACTGTGAAAAAACAGAACATATAAATTGTGCATACTGCCTCTGGGAACTGATGAACATGGAAAAGATCTCAATGGAACTGGATCAGAGTGGGGGTTACTCTGAGGATAGTTCTGTTGCATGTGAACCATTTTCAGGAAAGTTATTTTTTAGAGAGCTGTCTTGCCCCAAGCACCTAAGAGTTTTACAAAAGTCACTTTACAACCAAAATGTCAGAGTCAGTAAGACTCAGTGTTTGACCTTAATGAGGTGGGTAAACTGGTGCCAAAACAGAAACAATGACTAAGAGCTCATGACGCGTTGAATAGGAGGTAAGGAGCATGATACATAGCAGCCCAGGAAGAGCAACTGGGGAGATTCCAATAACTTCACTAAATGGAAAGGGACGGAGGTGAAGGCTGCTCATTCATCGATTAGATTAAGTAGAGTCCCTAGAAAGGAACAGCCTTTGCTCTTTTACTAGAAGGTAGCCATTTAGGAGCCTGCCCAGTGAAATGATAGCTGGTGGCAGATTCAGGCCCATATTTATACTTTTTGACGCAAAACTGCGCTAACGCAGTTTTGCGCCCAAAAAATTAGCGCCGGCTAACGCCATTCTGAAGCGCCATGCGGGCGCCGTATTTATTGAATGGCGTTAGCCAGCGTTAGCCGACCGGCGCTGCCTGGTGTGCATGAAAAAAAACCACGTACACCAGGCAGCGCCGGCGTAGGGAAAAATGGCGTTTGGGCGTCTAAAAATGGGGCAAGTCAGGCTGAGGCAAAAAAATCGGCTTAACCCGATTTGCGCCATTTTTTTACGACGCCCATCCCCCATTGAAATGACTCCTGTCTTAGCAAAGACAGGAGTCATGCCCCCTTGCCCAATGGACATGCCCAGGGGACTTCTGTCCCCTGGGCATGGTCATTGGGCATAGTGGCATGTAGGGGGGCACAAATCAGGCCCCCCTATGCCACAAAAAAAATAAAAAAAAAATACTTACCTGGACTTACCTTAATGTCCCTGGGGTGGGTCCCTCCATCCTTGGGTGTCCTCCTGGGGTGGGCAAGGGTGGCAGGGGGTGTCCCTGGGGGCTTGGGAGGGCACCTCTGGGCTCATTCTGAGCCCACAGGTCCCTTAACGCATGCCCTGACCCAGGCGCTAAAATCCGGCGCAAATGCGGGTTTTTTAGACCCGCCCACTCCCGGGCGTCATTTTTGCCCGGGAGTATAAATCCGACGCATTAGCATCGGAGTCATTTTTTAAGACGGGAATGCCTACCTTGCATATCATTAACGCAAGGAAGGTGTTCACGCAAAAAAATGACGCTAATTCCAGGAACTTTTGCGCTAGACGCGTCTAACTCCAAAGTATAAATATGGAGTTAGTTTTGTGTCGAATTGGCGTCGAACAAAAACGACGCAAATTCGGCGCAAACGGAGTATAAATATGCCCCTCAGTGTTGGCATAGCTTAGGAGGAGGGGATTCTCAATTTCTTAAACATATCTCTGACTGCCACACAAGCTACCTTCAAGGACAGAATTCCTCTGTGTAATTTTTCATTTCCCTTAGAATAGTGCATTCTGGGATAGTTAGCAGTAATTCAAAGAGGATAGGTGGAAAAGTGGGTACTGTCTCCACAGTGGACAAGGACTGCAGTGCATTGGCTAGTAAGCATACAAAGCTCACATATTTTCCCCAAGAAAACTTCCTGGACCTGTGGGAAAATGACAGACTGCAATTGCTGTTTAGAACGTACCAGGACCTGGAGGGTTATACCTGCTCCTAATTGTTCTCAGGACAAAGAAGTGGACTCATAGGCTCATTTGGCTGCCCTAATTCATGGCTATACAGACACAACAAGTTGCAGGGGTCCTTTTTCTTCGAAAGACCTATTACAACAAGAAAAGGATGGGACCCTAATGGTGTCCTCTGCTAGAATGAGTTCTGATGCTGTGTGCTGGTTTTGAAGTCCAGATGGACCTTTCTGAAATATCTGAAAAATTGAAATTCAGTACAATATTGGACCTCTGGAGGACCGGGACCAACCACCCAAGTCAATTCACCCAAGGCATGACCTCACTGGGCAAGAAAATCAAGTTGTTCGCGCTCTGTACTTTTGCCACTTTCAAAATTGGTTCAGCGAACTGTTGTGATAAGCTTATCTATCTTCAGGGCAACCTTCCAAGATAAAGCCTGCATCCTTGCCTCGCTGGTGGATTTGGAGCTTAAAAAAAGAGTCTAAAGGCCTCATTATGAATTTGGCAGTTAGAATGAGCTGACTGCCAAAGCCACGGGGAGGAGGCTGCTGTCATACCGGCGGCTCCCCCCAGTCGTATTATGATCTTTCCACCGGGCTGACCAGTGGAAACATCATATTACGACGTTTCCACCAGTCAGAGAGGTGAAAACAGTGCCATTGCATTGGCCTTGGCTCCTTTTAGGGAGCCAAGCTCTATGCCATGGCATAACAGCACCCTTAGAATGCACACTGCCTGCACTGCAGATAGTGCCCTTTCCGAGGGTGCTGGGTGAGGGGGGACCCTTATTGCCCGTGCCATGGGCAGTGCATGTGCTCACCTGTGGCTCCCAGCACCGGCTTTCCGCCAACCTTTTTATGGCGGGTACTACACCATGAAAAGGCTGGTGGAAAGAGGACTCGTGATCAGCACTGCAGCACTAAAGTCAGCACCGCTGTGGCTGATCAGGACTCTGACTGCCACCACCCATCCCATCGGAATCCATGATCCTGGCGGTGGCGAGGGTCCGACCGCCAGGGCCATAATCTGGTGGTTGGACTGCCAGGAGTGCGGTGGTCTGACCACCAGTGCAGGTTTGCCAGTCCTTGGACTGCCTCATTCATAGTTTGCCAGTCCTCGGACCGCCAAACTCCTAATAACCCCCTAAGTCTGAACAAAATAATCTTGACTAGGTGAAGGGGCAAAGGGAAGACAGTCAATAAGCTGCCTTCTCTAGGTGTGAAATGTGAACTGGTTCCACCATCCCCTCTTTTGGCCAAAGCCAACAGCCTTCGTGGGTTCTCATCCAATGGCTATCTGACTTTGATGGAACTTTCTCAGCTGTGTTCTGCAACCTTGTCCCTTCAAAGAAATTTGGCTTCCCTTTTAGTGACTAAGACCCGATTTATATCTTAGCAGTTAGCATACTCTGTTGCAACAGTGACAGAGAGTATGCTTACCACCAGGAAAATGTTCCCTCCACCCAATTTAGGTGGAGCAGCCCATATGTGTAATCACTGCTGTGAATTTTCCATCTCTCCTGTGAATAAAACCCCTCTAAAGGCTCAGTTGAGGTCATTGGAGGCAGACTGTAATTCTGCACACCTGATCTAGATGGGCAGAATTACAGGTCAGTTTTCATTGCCTTTTATCGCCTTGAAAACTAAAGGTAAGGGCCAACGAAAACTGCTAAATGCTCCCCCTGCCATGTGAGAGGAGCCCCGTTGCAAGGGGAGTGGTCTTTTTTATTAAAAAAAAAATAAGTATCCCATTTTAGGATTTAGTTTTTTAAATCAAAAAAGAAAACTGGTTGTTGTTGTCAAGAACCGCTGTGACGGTGGTTCCTGCATATGCTTTAGAAATGACCTCCAGCTTGGCGGTCAGTTATAAATTGGGTGGGAGGTCTCTTCACATTGGTGATATAGTAATTCACTCCATCACCCTAGCGGAACAATTGGGCTGTCTGCTGGGAATTTAATTGGCCCCTAAGTCGGAAGGTAAAATCTTTGACTTGCACACTCGCTTGGAATTATGACCCGCAATCTTTCAGGAAACTGAGCTTAGTTCCCAGTCACATGTAGCCAATAATTTCTATTGGCACTTTACTTTTTCTAGGCTCTTTGAGCATAAATCTTTAAAAATTAAACTTTCTGGTTCTCCATGGTAGAATGCTGTTATTTTGGTGGAATTGTGTTCATTGAATTTAACTCTAGTACCTATTGTGCTGTTTTTTTTACTTTTCAACTTTTTGGATGCTTCTAAAAACTTTACTCATTTGCTTTAGGTTAAGCCTGTCTTCTATGTGCTATAGGTACTAGGGACTGAGCTCAGGTTTAATCTATTGAAACCTACGACTATACCAAACAGGTTAGACAACTTCCTGTGTTGTGGTGAACTACTATGCACCCCAATTAATAATTCTCTTTCCTACACCCATATCTTAGGTAGACTGTCTTTAACAGTCCACATAAAACTCAATAGTGGGTCATAATGCTATACTATAAAATACATTATTCGTTACTATCTTACCAGGGTAAGAAAATGTGTGTTTGACCTGTCTCAAACAAAGTTGATTTCACCCAAAAAGGTAAGGTAATATAAACTTTAGAAACTTAAATTTCCCATCATGCAAATGCTCTTTGCAAAGGTGTCCTTTGCAAACATGTCAATGTTAAAGTGACTGTTTTGTACGAATAGTAGAACTGAAAAATATGCTAAAAATATGTCACTGATCTTGCACGTAAAGAGACCTCAAGGCATTGTGACTCGACGTAATTGACTGTGGTGTGACCAACTGACCTTTTTTGTGACTTATATTAAGCATTGGTGCAAGTTATTGCTTAGTACCAACCCGGTAATTGGCAGTCAATCATTATGTAACAATTTATCAGAAATATTTCAAAGCAAAGTAGCAGATATTTACAGTGAATTTGCATCTAAAGAGCACCCCAGCCAAGACAATAAGGAAGCTCTTCTGGCTTTTCCTATCAGCAGCACTCTAACTGATTTTCCTCCTCTTCCACTGAAACATGTCAATAATTAACTTGTCTTAGATATATCTAGATTACCCTTTGGTCTGTGTCCCCCAGCGACATTAGAGATGGCATCAAAGATTATAGCGCCCCACCTCAGAAAGATTTTCAATGAGATTTTTCAGGTCATTTATTTTCCAAAATTTTCAGCAAATACCATCTTACCTCTCTTCAAGAAATCCACTCTTAATCCTTTTGGAGGTCAGCAGCTACTGTCTAATATCCCACCTTCCTTTTCCAGCCAAAGTAGCGGAGAAAGCAATAAATAGGGAAATCATCTCCTTCTTGGACGACAACCGCCTTTTATACCATACCTAGTTTGTTTTCAGAAGCGGGCATAGATTGTACAGAGACTTCTCGGATTGTCTCCTCAGAAAAAGTAGGAACCAGCATTGATCAGGGAGGGAAACTTGTTCTACTATTTCTACTCTTTTTTGACCTATCAGTGGCATTCGATACAGTCAACCAGAAGGTCTCACTCAACCACCAATATGATATAGGCATAAAAGGTACAGCACTGGCAACACTTACATCAATCTGTTTCCATAGAGAACAGTCTGTTTCCATGAATGGGTTTGTTTCCAACCCTTTCTCTCTGCCATGTGGGGTTCCACAAGGGTCATCCTTAAGCCCAATGCTCTTAAACATGTCACACCACTGGCTCTTTTGCAGTTTTCCCTAGAGTCTTATGCCGATGACTCACAAATCATTGTTTCTATTTCCAGTAACATGCCCGTAACAGTGGTTAGATTTCACAAATGCATGGAAGAGGTTGGAAGAGGAATGAAACAAAATAGTTTAAAGTAAAACTCAGTTTAGACTGAGGTCGGTCCTTCTTTCGGCTAACAATCCTGCATTTTAGTCCCCTATTTGGTGGCCACAAAGTTCGAGACCCTGCCGATTCTGGTAAAAAAGGTCAGGAACTTGGGTGCCCTATTCAATGACAAACTGACTTTTGAAGCAGATGTGAATGTGCTCACTTCCTCCACCTTTAATACTTTAGCAACAATGAAAAAAATCTTCCCTTTTATTTCCGACGAAATTAAAAACACTGTGGTCATCACTTTAGATTTATCAAAAATCGATTACTGCAATTATCTCTATATTAATATGCAACAAAGAATGCTAATGAAGCAGCAGATATTGCAGCATCCAGCTGTTTCACTGCTGCTAAAGATTCCAACGTTTTAGTCAGCCTCCCAGGCTATGCAGTAACTTCACTGGCTTCCTATTACGTAACACACCACATTCGAGGCCTTATGTAGCACCCGTAAAGCCATATATGGCTTTGGACGTTTATATTTTAAAGAGAAATGTCAATGGTACACTCCTACAAGAGCACTTAAATCCATCTCAGCCAAGAATGTCATCATTTCTCAGTGCAAGTTGGAGATTTGGGGAGGCAGGAGTTTTATAGACGGTACTGGGAAACTTTGGAATAACCTCCCTCTGTACCTTAAATCTCAAACAACCTGATTAGATTCAGAAAAGATCTTAAGACTTGACTTTTTTACTATTCAGTCCTAGTTCAACTTCTTTTCAATGTTGTTTTACACATTGTAAACCCCATGATTCCCTAGCACCAAAACACCCATGGGCATTCCCATGCTCTATAAAACTAACATTAACATAAACATTACTATGCAGCTAACTGGCAGTTGTGCTCTGAAGAGGTGCCATCGTAGGTGTATGTTTCCTGCAACTTAATGAACCTTTCAAATAAGGTGGCATTCTCTGACCGTGAATTTTTGGTACATGCTTTTGTGTGACATGTACAGGCTTAAGTTAAGTGGGTAGTCTGGGAATTATGGGCTTGGAGATTGAAGAGTCAGATAGTGGATGCAAACCTCACAACCCATGTCTTTACAAGGAGCAGTAGACAAATTCCTTTAGGACTTTTAGTAACTTTGAAGATAACATTTACTTTTGCACAATCATCCTAAATGTTGAGTTCAGATATGCAACCAAAATTGCTACAGAGCTTCACATCCCCATAATAGAATAAGCCAACATGCAGTTAAGACTGAATTTGCTATATGTTCAGGTAGTCAATTTTATATCATGAAACGTATAACACAATTATACTTTTTCAGACCTTAGTACTGTACGTAAGAATTAATCACAGTAATGCTAAGAAAGAGACATGGGGGGTAGTTGAATATCACACCGGCAAAGAAACATCTCAACAACAGTTTCACAGTAAAGAGAGGTCACTCTATTTGCAGTAACATAAACTACACTGTCTAGTAAAATTTATTTCAGATATCAGAAAAATATACGTGCATACCATATTCAGTTTTAAGGATTCCTCAAAAGTTTTGCCAGTCGGTAAGGATGAATCCCCTTTTGCAATTTCTGCAGGAATCTGTACTGGGTGGTATTCTTCCAAATGTGCCTAAAGGATAGGAAGACATAAAGGTTACCAAATCCACACATATTTGAGTTTATTTGGTAATACTTTTGTAATACTATTATCACCATAAATTAATTTTAAACTGAACCAAATCCACAGGAGGGTGTGTGAAAATGTAGATCTCATGTATGCAACCAAAATCATTACACAGTTTCCCACCTCAATAATAGTGTCAGCCAACATGCACTTTGTCAGATTATGATATATGTTCATAGGGTCCATGTTATATAATGGAATCAATACTGTTCATACTGTAGTAGTGTAATTAAGAATTATTCACATGTGTGATAAACAAGCAACATATGGGCCCTCACCGTGATCATTATGTGGCGGGTTGGCCCGCCATGCCGGCTGGCGGTTTCACCCGCCAACGCCGGAATGGCGGGGCAACCCGCCATGTTCATAGTGACCGCCATGGTGCCTTGTATATTATGCCCTGGTAGAAACATCTCAAGATCATGCTCACAGTAATTAGAAAACTCACTCTGTAAAGTAACATACACTATAAAATAGACTGATATATCCATACCATATTCAGTTTTATTGAGTCTCCAAACGTTTTGCTAGTCGGTGAAGAGGAATCTCCTGTGGCAATTTCTTCAGCACTTTGTCCTGTGGTGCATTCTTCCAAGAGTGCCTGAAGGACAGGAATACAGAAAGGCTATTAAATGCACACATATTGGAGTTTATTTTTTAATACTCTTTCAATACTATCATTATCATAATTTAATTTTAAAATGAAACAAGAGGGTGTGTGAAAATGTAGATCTCATATACACAACCAAAATTGTTACACAGCTTCCCATCCCTATAACAGTGTAAGGCGAAAACTACTTTGCAAGATTAAGATACATGTTCAAGAGGTCCATGTAAAATCCTTAAATCTATACTGTTCATACCATATTAGTGTAATTAAGGATCAGTCACAGTAATGATAAACAGGAGACATAAGTGTTCTTGAATAATTACCCGTGTAGAAACATCCTAAGTTCAGGATCACAGTAATTAGATAAACTGTGTCACACTAACTGTCAAGTTAGATTCATTTAAAAAATCAGATTAGACTGATATGTGCATACCATATCCTGTTTTACTGTCTCCTCAGTATTTTCTCTAGTGGGTGAAGAGGACACTTTTGCCTTTTTTTTCAGCTGTGGGTCCTGGAGAGCTTTTTTCCAGTAGAAGCTGAAGGATATAAAGCAAAATGATTAATCAATGCACACATACTGGAGTTTGTGTACAAATAGTAGATCTAAAAAATATGATTAAAACATGCCACTGATTGTGTACAAAAATGGACTGCAGGACATTAGGCTTCTGAATAAATGATGAAGGTGTGAGTGAATGAGCTTTTGTGTGACATATATTAAGCACTGCTCAGCTATTGCGGTATCTCCCATAGTACTATGCACCAAACTTCCAGCTGTGCTCTGAAGAGGCAGCATTGTACGTGTATTTTTTGCCTGGAACTTGGTGAATCTTTCTAAAATGGTGCTATTCTCTGACCACCTGCTTTTGTGCTACACGTACTGAAATACTTAAATTAAGTGGGTAGTTGGGCAAGCATGGGCTTGGCGATTGGACAGTCAAATAGTGGATGCAAACCTCACAGCCTGTGTCTATTTGGTGAGCAGTAGACTAAGGGCCTCATTACATCTTTGGCAGTCCTGAAAGCCATGGGGAGGACACCATCCATATACCCTTGGCGTCCATAAGCATTTCTGCTGGGCTGACTGGCTGGAACAGTGCTAGCATATTCTCCTCAGCTCCAGCCAAGGCCAATTTATTAGCACTCCAAAGCAGAGCAGACAGTGTGCATTCTGATGGCGCTGGGCAGGGGGGCTGAGTGGCTCTCGACCCTTGCTTTCCACCAGCCTTTTAATGGTGGGGTCCCCACCATGAAAAGGCTGGCAGAAAGTGGGGCTGTAATTAGCCAGGCGGGGCTGAGTTCAGCGCCGCCCTGGCAGGTTACAACTCCGACTGCCGTCAGTGTTCCTGGCAGGAATGGTGGTCTCCTGGCAGGTACACCTGCCAGGGTTGTAATGTGGCAGTTGGACTGCCAAGGTTGCAGTGGTCTGACTGCCACCATGAGACTTACTGTAATAAGGCCCAGAGTCTTGTAGGATTTTATGTGACTTTGAAGATAATGTTTACTTTTATACAATCATCCTGAATGTAGGGCTCAGATATGCAGCCAAACTTGACATAGAGCTTCACATCTATCTAATAGTGTGAGCCAACATGCCCTTTGTTCAGGTTGTCCATGTTATATCATAACATTTTTAATGCAACAATACTTTTTCAGCCTTAGTACTGTAATTGAAAATTAATCACAGTAATGTTAAGAAAGAGAAATGGGGGGGGCACTTGAATATCATGTCAGCGTAGAAACATCACAAGAACAGGTTCAGAGTAATGAGATAAATCACTCTATCTAAAAGAACGTAAACTACACTATCTAGTAAAATTAATTTTAATTATCAGTAAAAATGATATGTGCATACCATATTCAGTTGTACTGATTCCTCATACATTTTTCTAGTTGGTAAAGAGGAATCCCCTTTTCCAATTTCTGCAACACTGGGGACTGGGTTGTATTCTTTCAGGTGTTCCTGAAGGATAGGAAGATATAAAGGTTATTAAATGCACACAATTTGGAGTTTATTTTGTAACGTTTTTGTAATACTATGATCATTATAACCTAATTTTAAACTGTATCAAATCCACATGTAAGAGGGTGTGTGAAAATGTAGATCTCATGTATGCATCCAAAATCATTATACAGTTTCCCATCTCTAAAATAGTGTCAGCCAACACATACTTTGACAGATTATGATATATGTTCAGAGGGTCCATGTTATATAATACATTAGTACTGTTCAAACCGTAAGAATTAATCATATGAATGATAAAAAGCGACATATGGGGACTTGAATATTTCACCCATGTAGAAACATCTACGTTCATGCCCACAGAAATTAAAAAAATTACTCTGTGGAGTAACATACACCATACTATCTAGTAAGATTCTTTTAAAATATCATGACAGACTGATATGTGCATACCATAATAGGTTTTACTGTTTCTTCAAATGTTTTGCTAGTTGGTGAAGAGGAATCTCTTTTTGCCGTTTCTATAGCACTTGGTCCTGTGCGGCATTCTTCCAGGAGTGCCTAAAGGATACGAATACATAAAGGTTATTAAATGCACACATGTAGGAGTTTTTTTCAAAGCTCTTGCAATCCTATCATTATCGTAATTTAATTTTAAACTGAAACAAATCCACACATAAGAGGGTGGGTGAAAATGTAGATCTCATAATAGCAACCAAAATCCTTACACAGCTTCCCATCACAATAACAGTGTGAGGCAACACACACTTTGCCAGATTAAAATACATGTTGAAGGGGTGCATGCTACACCTTTAAAAATATACTGTTCATAGCATAGTACTGTAATTAAGACTCAATCACAGTAATGAGAAACAGGTAAAATAAGAGTACTTGAATATTACACCCTCGTAGAAACTTCCCGAGTTCAGGATCACAGTTATTAGATAAACCACTCTGTAAAGTTACAAACACTATACTGTCTAGAAAATTCATTTAAAGTATCAAAATAGAATGGTATGTGCTAACCATATTCAATTTCACTGATTCTTCAAAAGTTTTGCTGGTTGGTGACAAGGAATCTCCTTTTGCAATCTGTTCAGCACTAGGTCCTGGGAGACATTCTTTCAATTCAATCATTATAAAAAAATCGTTTTAAACTAAACCAAATCATTATGTAAGAGGGTGTGTCAAAATGTAGATCTCATAAATGCACCCAAACTCCTTACAAAGCTTCACAGCTGTGTAATATATGGGCCAACATGCACTTTTCGAGATTATGATATATATTCAGGGGTTCCATGGTATATCATGAAATCTATAATGTTACATATTGTAGTACTGTATTAAAGGAATAATCTCAGTTATGATAAACACGAGACATAAGGATACTATGAACATTATTCCCTTGTAGAAACATCTCAAGTTCAGGTTCACAATAATTAGGTAAGCAACTCTTTGTGAAGTGAAATGCACAATACTATCTAGAAAGAATCATTTAACATATGAACATAGACTGTTATGTGTGTACCATATTCAGTTTTGATGATTCTTCAAAGGTTTTGCTAGTTGGTGAAGAGGAATCTCCTTTTGCAATTTTCGTAGCAGTGGGTCTTGGGGGATATTCTTCCAGAAGTGTCTGAAAGATAGGAAGGATTACTAAATGCTTTCACTTTTCCACAATCATCCTGAATGTAGAGCCACGATTATTAACCACAATTGATACAGAGCTTCACAGCTCTATAACAGTTTGAGCCAACATGCACTTTGGCAGGCTATGATATATGTTCAAGTGGTCCATGTTATATCATGAAGTGTATGATGAAATAATAATTTTTCAGACCTCAGTACTGCAAATAAGAGTTTTTCACAGTAATGCTAAACAAGAGACAAACTTGTTGTTGTGGACTTCCACATGCCCAAATTATTAATTTCCTTTCCTACACCTATATCTTCAGTCTGGTGTATTCAACAGTTCACATAACAGTCAACAGTGGGCCTCAGCGCTATACTAAGGACCTGCCAAGTAAAACAAAACTTTCAGTGTGAGGAGTGAGCTGGGCCTTGGAGATGGTTTAGGCTTATGCTAAGAAGCACCTAAAATGCACTTTTGCCCGAGCACTGTCCCTAAACATCCTTCTTCGCAACACAAATTAAAGTTGGTGAGGCTGGTGCTGATGTTTTATGTGACTTTGAAGATAACATTTTCTGTTATATAATCACCCCGGAAATAGAGCTCAGATATGCAACGAGCAGAGCTTCTCATCTGCTTAATAAAGTGAGCCAACATGCACTTTGCCAGGTTTTGGTATATGTTCACCTGGGCCATGATATATCTTGAAAAGTATAATGTAATAATATTTATGACCTTAGTATTGTGATTAGGAATTAATCACAATAATGCTTAACAAAAGACACATGGGTACTTGAATATTAATCTGCAGTAGAAACATCTCAAGGACAGGTTGACAGTAATTAGATACACCGTTCTATGTAAAGTAACACACTATAATGTGTAGTAAAACTCATTTACAATCTCAGAAAAAAATGATATGTGCATACCATATTCAGTTTAACTGAATCTTCAAAGGTTTTGCTAGTCGGTGAAGAAGAATCTCCTTTTGCAACTTCTTCTGCCCTTAGACCTGGGGGATATTCTTCCAGGAGTGCCTGAAAGATAGGAGGACATAAAGGTTATTAAATGCACACATAGGGGAATTTTATTATTTGATACTCTTGCAATACTAGCATTACCATAAATTCATTTAAACTGAATCAAATCCATATGTAAGAGTGTGTGTGAAAATATTGATCTCATGTATGCAACCAAAATCTTCACACAGCTTGCCATCTCCAAACAATGGGAACCAACACACACTTTGCCAGATTATGAGATGTATTTGACGGGTCCATGTCACATCATTAAATCTATACTGTTCCATACCCCAGTACTGTAATTAAGGATTCATTAGAGTAATGATAAACATGGGACACATGGGGGACCTGACTATTATGCCCTTGTGGAAATATCTAAAGTTCAGGTTCACAGGAGTTCGATAAACCACCCTATGTGTAATAACTTATACTATACCATCTATTACGATTAATTTACAATATCAAAACAGCATGATGTGCATACCATATGAAGTTTTACTGAATCTTCAAAAGTTTGGATAGTCGGTGAAGAAGAATCTCCTTTTGCAATTTCTTCTGCACTTAGCCCTGGGGGCCATTCTTCCAGGAGTGCCTGAAAGATAGGAAGACATAAAGGTTAATAAATGCACATATAGTGGAAGTCTATTATTTGATATTCTTACATTACTATCATTATAATAAATTCATTTTAAGCTGAACCAAATCCATATGAGTGTGTGTGAAAATGTAGTTTTCATATATGCCAATAAAACCCTTAACACAGCTTCCCCTATCTATAATAGTGTGAGCCAATGTGCACTTTGCCCAATGATGACATATCTACAGGGGGTACATTTTATTTCATGAAATTTATACTGTTTCATATTTCAGTAGGGTAATTTAGAATGAATCACAGTAATGCTAAACAAGAGATATATGTGGGCTTGAATATTATGATCTTGTAAGAACATCTGAAGTTCAGGATTACAGTAAATAGATAAACCACACTATGTGAAGTAACATCCACTAAACTCTATAGTAAGATTCATTTAAACTATCTGATCAGACTGATATGCACATGCCATTTTCTGTTTTACTGACTCCTCAGAATTTTTGCTAGTGTGTTACACCATACTATCTAGTAAGATTCATTTAAAATATCAGATCAAACTGATATGTGCATACCACATTCTCTTTTACTGACTCCTCAATATTTCTTTCAGTGGGTGAAGACAAATCCTCTTTCACAATTTCTTCAGCTCTAGGTCCTAGAGAGCATTCTTCCAGGAGTGACTGAAAGATGGGAAGACAAAAAGTTTTCGAGTGTATTTGGTAATAGTCTTACATTACTATCATTATTGTAAATTAATTTCAAACTGAACCAAATCCACATGTGAGGGAGTGTTCTAAAATTCTTAAGCAGCATTATGTGGATACAACATATGGTATAAAACACCCACTCTGTATATCATATGTTACCAAGGAGTTACAGACTCAATAGAAGAACAAGTGCAAAGGCTTAGTTCATTTACAAAGTCATGAACTCCATAGTGAATTGCAATTTATTCTGCTCAATGGACAGAAGATATGTTATTCAATATAAATCATGGTCTTCTATGTTGAGATCGTGTTCCTTTATATGAAAAAGTAGTTACAGACAATAAAAGTGCTATCTGCAGTTTGAAGGTGAAAGCCATAAAAAGTAGTAATATTTTATTAAATTATATAGAAAGCAGATTAATGTATGTGAGAAAACAGGGCTGATTGCAGAGGCCCCCTAACCTTTTTGCCCCCATTTTCCACTTTTTGCTAGTGTTTTCCTGACTCTGATAGTGCCCTGGGTACTGCTAACCCGTCCCAGGGCCTGTGCTCTGTGTAAAATGGATATGCAAATTAGGCTAAATATAATTGGCTAAGTTAACCTACCTATAAGTCCCTAGTATATGGTAGGGCATGTAGGTTTAGGGACCACAGCATAGGCAGTGCACTCATAGGTGTACTGCTGAGGTGCCCAGTGTCATTATAAAGGTAGGCCTGCCTTGCTGGCTGCTTTTAAATTAAAGTTATATGCAAATTCGACTTTGGAATTAAAAGTAGTTCCAAAGTCTTAAACTACCTTATTTGTACATATAAGTCACCCCTAAGGTGTGCCCTATGTGCCCCTAGGGCTGGGTGCCATGTAACTATAAGCAGGGACCTTATAAATATAGTTTTATAAGCCCTGGTGAGGTAAAAACTGCCCAAAAAGTGTTTCCCTCATTGTAGTAAATGGCCTTCATAGGCAAGAATGGGGCGACTTTATTTTAATTTTTAAAGTCCCCTTAAATGATGGATACCAAGAGTTTGGTATCAAATAATTCTTATAATAAATCCCACAACTTCCAGTTGTGGGATTTAATATAACTTGTTCAGGTAAAGAGTTTCAAACTTTACCTGAAAAGTTGCCAATTTCAGCCCTGCATTGTTTTTGCTGCTGTGCTCTGATTGGCCAGCCTCTAGCAGCCTGACCAGGCTGCCTTGATGAGGTGTGAAGTGGCCTGGCTTCACACAATGGAATGTGCCTGTGGGAGGGAACCTCCCCTCAGCAGATGGTGAGGCAGGCAGGGAGAGAGCTGCCAAACTGGTCTTCAAAGGCAGAGAAGGACATTTGGAGCAACCAGCAACACCCCCAAATCCTGCAACCCTAGACAACTAGGTGCCCCCTTGATTAGATTAGGAGAGGGCAGGAGAGGGGTGTGTTTATGATTTTTAGCCACACCAGTGGGTGGGCTCAGCCAGATGTAACCTCCAAAAATCAGACTCAGCCATGATGGATTTTTGGAGAATGTTACCTCCTGGGAAAGATTTTTGCCACACTTCCCAGGAAGTGGTCATCACAGGGGGGAGGACCCTGCACCTGATTGGAGAACCAGGACCCCCCTGCTTTTCACCCAGGAGCAAGGATAAAACTGACAGACCAGCACCCCCAACTCAGTTCCCTACCACATCCAACAAGGAAGAACTACAGAAGAAGAAGGACTGCCCTGCTAGACCCCTGACCTGTACCTGGAACCTGCACTCAGGAGGACTGCACCAGCTGCACACCTGGGCTTCACCACAAGAAGGACTTTGCCTGGCTTCAACTGGTTCAAGGAGGGACTCCCTGTTTGCTACAGGTAAAAAATTGCTAACCAGAGTCCCCTGCACCAACTCCTGAAGAAAGCGACCAGCTGACCACTGTCCAGTGGCCAAAAAGGAGTTTGTGGCAGGTGCATTCTGGGAGTTGTAGTCCGCAGCCCCCAAGGACCATCTCAGAACTTCTAGACCCTTGGGGTGAGCTGCGGACCTCAAAAGAACCTGAAAAGGACATCTGGGGAAACCCCAGAAGTTTGGACAACTTTTGAAAAAAAGTTCCATAGAGGGACCAACCCGCCGCGGCAACTCTAGCCGGCTTGCCTCAAACGCGACCCGGCCTGATTTGCTGGTTTATCCCAGTAAAGAAAATCTCCAAAAAAGAGACTAAGTCCGAAGGTAAAAAGTTGACCGGGACCTCCCAGCCAGCGTATCCGAGGAGGGCTCCAGGGACGTCGGATCAAGATCCAGGTTTACCCCGGTCGAAGGATTTTCACCTCAAAAAAATGACTAAGGGGGTCATTCTGACCTCGGCGGTAAAACTCGCTTACCGCCGGTCAGAAGACCGCCATAACACCGCCGCGGTCGCGGTAAACCGCCACGGTCATTCTGACCCGCAACTGGCAAACCGCCAAAAACCCGACAACAACAAAAGTCCGCCACACCAAAGGTCAGCGGGAAACTGACGATGACCAAACCTCCACCGTCACGCCAACAGAAATACGCCCATACCATTCCGACCCACAAATCCCCGCAGCGGTCTTTCAACCGCGGTATTCCATTGGCGGTACACACCGCCGCGGTCAAAATACGCACACCTTTACAAAACACAGCCACATTGGACAAATCAAAATATACACACCTGAGACACATACACACACCACTCCCACACACCCAATTAAGTATAAAACACACACACACATCACTCACAAACCCTTACGACCACCATTGCGACTGAAGGACAGAGAGAGACAGCACAGCATAGAGTAGACCATCACACAGAGGCAAATCACAACATCACCATCACAATTTCCACGCACAAAACACCATACACCACCACACTCCCCACACTCTACAACACATACACCACCCCTCACCTCATCCACACCACCCCATGGCACCCCAAAGACACCCCAGGTTCTCTGACGCAGAACTCAGGGTCATGGTGGAGGAAATAGTTTGTGTAGAGCCCCAGCTATTCGGGGCACAGGTGCAGCACACCACCATTGCCAGGAAGATGGAGCTATGGCAAAGAATAGTGGACAGGGTCAACGCTGTGGGACAGCATCCACGCAATCGGGACGACATCAGGAAGCGGTGGAACGACCTACGGGGGAAGGTGCGTTCCATGGTATCAAGGCACAACATCGCGGTGCAGAAGACTGGCGGCGGACCCCCACCTACTCCCCCCGAATTCACAGCATGGGAGGAGGAAGTCTTGCACATCCTGCATCCTGAGGGCCTCGCAGGAGTAGGCGGAGGAATGGACTCTGGTAAGTCAAATCTCCACTACTTCATTCCCCCCACCCCACCTGCATGCCAAATCATACCCCCACCCTCACCCCCCACCCCCATCACACCAACTCCTTGCAAATGGCTCACCATCACAACCCACCCATCCCAAAACCTACCCCTGCATGCCTCCCCAAAGCATGGACACCCATCACCAAAGCATGCCCACTGCACATACCCATCTCCCCCACAAGCCACCGTCACAAAAGCCCCCACAAGGGAATGCCAGCACTGAGGTCCACGGCCACCCACCCATTACACGAAATGCCACACACAGAAGCAATAACCATACTCTTATACCCCTGCAGGACCCGAATGCCACCACACCGCCACGGAGGGTCCAGAGATGTCCATCCCACCCCCAGAAGAGGCCCCCAGTGATGACAGCAGCTCTGTCTCCCTGGACCCAGATGACCAGCCCGGCCCATCGGGGACCTCGGGACAGTCGGTTCCCCCCAGACAGCCACAGGCTACACCAGACCTAACCCCCTCTGGGAACACCAGCACAGCTCCCACCCAGCGGGCCCATGCCTCTGTCTCTAGGACACGTCAATCAGCGGTGTGTCCACCACTACAGGGCACCCAGGTTGACCCACCACCCCAAATACAACAGGGACCTGGGGGCAGTGGTAGTGGGCACACCGTCCAGGGGACAGAGGCCCAGGGAAACAGGGGAACTGGGAGGGCTGCTGTGCGACAGGGGGGGGACAGGCCCAGGGAACCGACTCTCCAAGAGGCCCTCTCCTCCATCATGGGAGCATACCACCACTCCCAGGAGACGATGGCTACGGTACTGGCCAGGTTCCAGGAGATCCAGGTCATGCAGGAGCAACAGTACATGGGGTTCAGAGAGGAACTGTGGAGCATTAGTTCCTCAATGGGGACCATCGTCGTGGCCCTAAACCAGATAGTCACCACATTGCGGGACCATGTGGCACCACAAAGGGCCCCTGTCACTAGCCTGGACCAGGAACAGCCTACCTCCTCTGCCGGCGCTAGTGGACAGGAGGCCCCCACACAACGACAGGCCACCAGAACCCCACCTCCTGCAGAAGAAGAACCACCCCGCAAGCGGAACCTGAGATCTCACAAGAAGACAGAGTAGGATGCCAAGGCCCCCGCCAGCAAACGATACCCCTCTGATGTCATCCCACTGTCCCACATTGTCACCCTGTCCAACTTTGAACTGCCCCTGCTCCATCCTTCCACAGGCATATGGACAATGCACCTGTGAGACTGAGAACTGGACTCTGCCATGGACAATTCTCCACCATCACCCATCACCGTTTTACAATCATGTACCTAATTTTAGCACTTTAATAAATTCACTTATTGCACTTAATAAATCTGGAGTCTGCTTGTATTTTCAACAAATGTATTAGACATAACTTTGCCAAAATGTTCAGTTACATTGTGATGACAACATACCACTGTCACACAGCTGTAGTCCATGGGCAAACAAAGCAGAGGTCACGCAGTGGGGCCCACAGCTCTGAAAACGGAAGGGAAAGTCACAACTCAGTTAACAGGAACTGGGGGGGAACTCAGACAGTAGAGAGGCAGGAGACTTTAAGTAAATGTAAAATGGCGTGGTTGATTCGTACCTGTGTGCTACTGAAAATACTGTTGTATCACTGTGTCCCTGTTGTCTGTGTCGTCCCCGTCGTCTTCCTCCTCTTCACTCTCCACAGGCTCCACAGCTGCTACAACACCACCATCTGGACCATCCTCCTGCAGGAAAGGCACCTGGCGTCGCAAAGCCAGGTTGTGAAGCATACAGCAGGCCACGATGATATGGCACACCTTCTTTGGTGAGTACATTAGGGATCCACCTGTCATATGCAGAAACCTAAACCTGGCCTTCAGGAGGCCGAAGGTTCTTTCTATAACCCTCCTAGTTCGCCCATGGGCCTCATTGTAGCGTTCCTCTGCCCTTGTCCTGGGATTCCTCACTGGGGTAAGTAGCCACGACAGGTTGGGGTAACCAGAGTCACCTATTAGCCACACATGGTGTCTCTGTAGCTGTTCCATCACATAAGGGATGCTGCTATTTCGCATGATGTACGCGTCATGCACAGACCCAGGGAACTTTGCATTTACATGGGAGATGTACTGGTCAGCCAAACAGACCACCTGGACATTCATCGAATGATAACTTTTTCTGTTCCTGTACACCTGCTCACTTCCACTGGGGGGAACCAAAGCCACATGGGTCCCATCAATGGCACCAATGATGTTGGGGATATGTCCAAGGGCATAGAAATCACCCTTCACTGTAGCCAAATCGCCCACCTCAGGGAAAACAATGTAGCTCTGCATGTATTTCATCAGGGCAGACAACACTCTGGACAAAACCTTAGAAAACATAGGCTGAGACATCCCTGATGATATGGCCACTGTTGTTTGGAATGATCCACTTGCCAAAAAATGGAGTACTGACAGAACCTGCACCAGAGGGGGAATCCCTGTGGGTTGGCGAATGGGGGACATCAGGTCTGGCTCCAGCTGGGCACACAGTTCATGTATAGTGGCTCGGTCTGTATGTCAGTATGACATGTCGTTCTTCCATTGTCGACAGGTCCACCAGCGGTCTGTACACGGGAGGATTCCTCCATCTCCTCGCAAGTCCCAGCGGACGGTGCATAGGAAGGACAACATGGAGCACAGAGTCAAGCAACCCACAGGTACGTAACCACAGCTTGCACAAAACACGATTCTCTATACATTGAATGGCTTGTATGAGTGGCAATGCAAGGCCTAGGCCTGTGTGACGCAGTAGAAATTAAGCCATGTTGGCCCTTGAAATGGCGGCTGCCTGACCTGTGAAGTGTGACAATGGGATGTGAGGTCAATGCGCTGGCGTGGCACATCGTGGCGGTAGGCGGTCAAAGACCGCGGCGCAAAGCAGCATTGGTTAACATTGAACCCTATGGGTCTCAGGAGCCAATGACGATGTGCGCCGGCGGTCGCGGTCGCGGTACGCCATTTTCTAACTGCTTAATCACTCGAGACCTGATCATCCACAGGAGAGGACCTATACTGCAAGTGCTGCTGTGACCTCGGTCTAGGAGATACAATGGCTGCTGCGACTGGGGAAAGGGCCCCTGCCTTCACATCTGAGGAATTGGAGAAACTTGTGGATGGGGTCCTCCCCCAGTATGCGCTACTCTACGGTCCTCCAGACCAACAGGTAAGTACACAGGGAGCACATAGTATGGGCTATGCCTGTGTTGAGTGGGGTGGATGTAAGATGGTGGGGAGGGGAGCGAATGAGGAGTGCAACGCACGACAGATGAGAGCATGTGCCACATGGCAAGGTTGGGGAGGGGTGGCCACTCATATCGACCATGCAGGAAAGTGATGATATTTCTTGTTCCACCCTGTCCATGTCACATAGGTCAGCGCCCACCAGAAGATCGACATTTGGCGTGCCATCGCCAAGGACGTCCGGGCCCTGGGGGTCCACAACAGACGGGGCACCCACTGCCGCAAGAGGTGGGAGGACATCTGCCGCGGGAGCAGAAAGACCGCCGAGGCTCTGCTGGGGATGGCCTCCCAACCTAGGAGGGGTGCCACACAGCAATTGACCCCCCTGATGTCCTGGATCCTGGCGGTGGCCTACCCCGATTTGGATGGGCGCGTGAGGACATCACAGCAGACACAAGGGGATGAGTATCAGCACATTCTGCTATATTAGGGCACAGTGGAGGTTTCTGGGTGGGGGAGGAGGGCTGTGGCTATCTCTAGGCCAGGGCGGTTTCTGTAGGCTAGGCCCCTCCGTTAGGCATGGCCCTGTGCCCCCGCCCCCCACCTCTGTAGGGTGCTAAGTACAGATATCCATGGTCCGGCCTCACCTATGTGTGCATTTGTCGTCCATAGACTTGTAGGCCAAGTCACAATAATTGAGTAGTGTACCCCGAGTGCGCGGCGTAGTGCAGGGGGCTTCTGTGTCTGTCCTCTCCGCCAATGGTGCCACCAATACATGCACTCAACATGTCTTTCTTTCTTCTCCCCCCCCTTTTTTTTGGTTTTCCTGTTCATGTGTGCATTAGCATCATCAGGCGGAAGAGAAGTGGCATCGGCGCACAAGGGAGCTGCATCTCACATGGCCCCGGAGGGCCATGCAACCGACTCAGAGTACACCAGTGAGACGGAGGGCGAGGGGAGCTCCACAACGGGGACCCGTGGAGACGTCAGCGACACCGACACGTCCTCGGAAGGGAGCTCCCTTGTGGTGGCGGCAACATCCGTGCCCACCTCAACAACAGGTACAGCCGCCACCCAGCGCACCATCCCCGCCCTCCCAGCAGCCCCTCAGCGTTCGCCCCGTGCCCGCTCGGCCAGGAAGCCGGGCATCTCCTTCGCCCCTGGCACCTCAGGTCCTGCCCCAGTTACCCCTGCTGCCCTCAGTGCGGAGATCATTGACCTCCTGAGGACGCTCATTGTTGGGCAGTCTACCCTTTTGAATGCCATCCAGGGGGTAGAAAGGGAGGTGCATCGGAGCAATGCATACCTGGAGGGCATTCATTCAGGTCAGGCTGCCCATCAGCAATCGTTCAACGCTCTGGCCTCAGCACTGACGGCAGCAATTGTCCCTGTGTCTAGCCTCCCCCCTCCAACTTCCTCAACCCAGTCCCACTCCCCTGTTCCTCTGCCTATCCCAGACACACCTACACACCAGCCTGCACACACCTCAACACCCAAGGGCAGCTCATCCAGACATAAGCACCAAAGATCACACAAGCATTCACCCAAGCAACATCCACATGCAGACATGCCAACAGCCACTGCCTCCTCTGTGTCCCCCTCCTCCTCGTCTCCCTCCTCCCTCCCTGTGACGTCTCCACACACACCTGCATGCACACCACCATCAGCCAGTACGTCCATCAACACCACACCCACAAGAACAGTCCGCACACGTGCAGTCACCACCCCCACTGCCATTTACACGTCCCCTGTGTCCTCTCCCAATGTGTCTGTCACCCCCTCTTCCAAACCACACAAACGCAGGCAGTCACCCACCCAACAGCCATCCACCTCACGACAGCCTCCAGCACAAGCACCTGCACCCAAAGACAGCACACTTGACTCTCCTACAACCACATCCTCTTCCTCCACTCCCATACCCACTACAACTACCCGTCCCTGTCTGTCTAAATTGATTTTCCTTTCCAACCTTGACCTCTTTCCAACAACTGACCCACCCCCTCCATCTAATAAGACTCCAATCAGCACCTCAGCCACCACAAGCCCTGCACCTACTAGGACCATCGTTCAGGGCTATTGGAGTCCACCAGCTCCTAGGGCAGGAACATCGGCCAGCAGCAAGGGGACAGCCAGCCCACCCCCTGGGAAAAGAGCAAACAAAGGGAAGGGCCGGCGCGACAGGCCTGAGACGGCTGCCCCCAAGGACACCACCCTTGCAACGTCACCTGGCCCTCCAGAAAGGGAGGCAAGGCCCCAGAGTTTCTGCCAAAGAGGGCAAGGGCAGGAGGGCGGACAAGTCCAGCAGTGGTCGAGCTGCCCAGGATGGTCCCACCAGCCCCATTTGGGGTGTGACGGAGGACACCCACGGGCCCAGGACTCCAGCACAGGAGGGCCCCGCAAGCGAAAGGTCGGATGGCGACTGAGCGGCATTTATTGTCCAGATCTGGTTCCCTCGGAACACAAGAACAGGGCCCCGCCGTGAGAAGCACCGCTGAACAGGTCCCCGCCGTGAGAAGCACCGCTGAACAGGGCCCCGCCGTGACAAGCACCGCTGAACAGGGCCCCGCCGTGACAAGCACCGCTGAACAGGGCCCGCCGTGACAAGCACCGCTGAACAGGGCCCCGCCGTGACAAGCACCGCTCCGCTGAGCCCTTCCTGTCAAGCACCGCTCCGCTGGCCATCGCTGTCTCTGCACCGCTCCGCTGGGCCCTTCATCTCAAGCACCGCTCCGCTGGGCACCACCGTCTCTGCACTGCTCCGCTGGGCCCTTCCTGTCAAGCACCGCTCCGCTGGGCACCGCCGTCTCTGCACCGCTCCGCTGGGCCCTTCCTGTGAAGCACCGCTCCCCTGGGCACCGCCGTCTCTGCACCGCTCCGCTGGGCCCTTCCTGTGAAGCACCGCTCCGCTGGGCACCGCCGTCTCTGCACCGCTCCGCTGGGCCCTTCCTGTCAAGCACCGCTCCGCTGGGCACCGCCGTCTCTGCACTGCTCCGCTGGGCCCTTCATCTCAAGCACCGCTCCGCTGGGCCCTTCATCTCAAGCACCGCTCCGCTGGGCCCTTCATCTCAATCACCGCTCCGCTGGGCCCTTCATCTCAAGCACCGCTCCGCTGGGCCCTTCATCTCAAGCACCGCTCCGCTGGGCCCTTCCTGTCAAGCACCGCTCCGCTGGGCACTGCCGTCTCTGCGCTGCTCCGCTGGGCCCTTCCTGTCAAGCACCGTTCCGCTGGGCACTGCCGTCTCTGCACCGCTCCGCTGGGCCCTTCTTCTCAAGCACCGCTCCGCTGGGCCCTTCCTGTCAAGCACCGCTCCGCTGGGCACCGCCGTCTCTGCACCGCTGGACCATTGGCAGGGCCGGATCTGTGTCAGGCAGGGCTTCACGAAGCAGTCTGGCCAACATGCCTCCTCCATAACCAGAGGAGTCTGTAATCCACCTGATGGACTCTGGCTTTGCACTCCCCCGGATGGTACAGTGGGCAATCCACCCACTGTAGAGACTTGAGAGACTGTGGCTTTGCACTCCCCAGGATGGTACAGTGGGCATGGAGGCCCCTCGTGGATCTGGCGTCGTGGACTCCTGTGGCTGAGGTGCCCCCCCTTCCCTTCCCCCTGAGGTGCCTGTGGTTTTATCATCTGATGCCCCAGCAGTGTTCTCTCCATTTGAAACGGGTTTCGTGTGTGGGCTTTGCCCATGTGTTTATGCACATTGGCCCACGAACAATGGAATGTAGGCAATATGTGCCGGACTTTTGGACTATGGATATATTGTTAATGTGGTAATATATTTATTTGATAAATCTCATTTTTCACTTCAGTTCAAATATGCTTTAATATACTTCAATTTTAATGAACATTTTATTTTGTCTTTGCATTATTCCGGGGGGTCTGGGGGGGTGTCACTCTGACTTGTTGCTCTGCATTGGTGTGTAGGGATTGGGGGGGGAGAGGGGGTGGGTGTGTCGCGTATGTGTGTGCCTGTAACCTTTTCTCCTCCCCCTCCCCTGTGTCGTAGGTGCAGTACTCACCGGTGTCTTCTGCGCTGGCGTTCGTGCTCCTGGTAGAGGAGCAGGAAGACAATGGCTGGTAGGATGTTTAATTCGGGTTCCATGCTGTCCAGATTCCTCGTGGAGTGTGTATAGGTGAGCGTTTTCCCGTTCGTAGTCTGTTTCCGCCGTGTTTTTATCGGCGGTGCGCCCGCCCCGGAAAAGGTGGCGGATTGGTGGGTCGTGATAGTGTGGGCGGTACATTGTCTGCCGCCTGTCTGTTGGCGGTGACCGCCGCGCTGTTTGTTTGTCCCGCCGTGGCGGTCGGAGTGTTAAAGTGGCGGGTTGTGTTGGTGGTTCCCGCCAGGGTCAGAATTCCATTTTTTTTACCGCCTGCCTGTTGGCGGGTTGGCCGCCGCTTTAACACCGACCGCCAGGGTTGGAATGACCCCCTAAGTCCGAAGGTAAAAATCTCCACCGAGGACTCCTGCGACGCGTATCCGGAGAAGGGCTCCATCGCGGTCAGCCTTAAACTTTGATTTTGCTCCGGTCGAGGTGCAACCAGATTACCCGATTGGCGCTTTTTGTTTCTAGTCGCTAAAAAAGCAATAATTCTTTAAAAATTAATATCTCCGGTTCCCCTCATCCGATTTTATTCGTTTTTGTGTCATTTTAAAGATTAAAAAATGAACTATGTTTATGAATTGGTTTTGGATTTTTTAACTGTTTCCTGTGTTTTATTTAATTACTGATTTGTGAAATTTTAAGTGCTTTACACTCTGTCTCCTAAGTTAAGCCTTGATGCTCGTTGCCAAGCTACCAAAGGTTGAGCTGGGTTTAATATACTGAGACCTAAATGGACCTAAGTGGAGGTTAGTGGCCTATTGCTAAGTGTAGGTACCTACCTGCCCTTACCAATAAACCATTTTCCAACATTTTTGGTGAGCAGTGGTGGGATCCTGTAGTTGTGTTCAGTATCACATTACAGCTTTAGGTAAAACAAATTAAAAATCCTTTAAATTGTCCTAGTGCAATTTTTTTTAAAATTTTTAATTTGGATTAATTTCAATTATTGAATTTTTGTGATTTTTCTAAATTCTTGTTTCCAATTTTTGCAAAACGTTTTTGTTGACACAAAACTAGGGAACCATGGAGCTTGATCTGGCTAGCCTACCCACACTGACAGTAGTCTAGCTTAGGGGGTTGAGTACTGAAAGAGGGTTGCGTGCAACCACTGACCTCAGGAAGCATGTCCTGATCAAATCCCTGACAGCGTGGGCTGAGGCCCAAGAGGTAGACCCAGAGGAAGCACCAGAGGAGGGAGAAGTAGGGGAGGATGCTAGCTCTAAACACTCAGGGGAGGGAGCGCATCTGAGCCTAAGTGAGTATGAGGAAAACCGGTCCTGATTATATACAGTCACTATGGGCAGACCCAAAGCTAGTTGGAGGAAGGGGGTCCCTTCAGGAGGAGAGAACCTGTCCCTCAGAGAAAGAGAGCTAGAGGCTCAGCTAGCATTCATAGCTTTGGAGGCAGAAAAGCTGGCCCTAGAAAAGATAAAGTGGGCAAAGAGAGAGAAAAGAGATGGTGGCAGCGACAGAGAAGTTGAGGTGTCCATGGGTGGGGGGGTTTTCCCCAGATTACCCAAGGGGGCGGCTCCTGCTTATGTAGAAGAGGATGATATAGACAAGTGGTTGGAGGCCTTTGAGAGGGCACTCCAAATGAGAAGGGTTAGGCCTCAATACTGGGGTTCCCTTTTGTGGGAGTTGGTCCCCAACTCAGGGAGGGATAGGCTTCTGACCTTAAAGGGGGAGGAGGCAGATTCATACCCTAGTATGAAGAGGTGCTTAGCCAAGAAGTTTGGTCTGACCCCAGAGCAGTATAGAATGAAGTTCAGGGACACCCAGAAGGTCAGTATCCAGTCTTGGGTTGACTTTGTAGACACCTCACTTAAGGCACTAGAGGGCTGGATTATTGGTAACAAAGTAAATGCTTATGAGGGGTTATACAATCTTATCATGAGAGAGCACATCTTGACCAATTGTACCCAAAAAGGTTACGCCAGCATCTAGTGGACTCTAAGCTGACCAACCCTAGAGAGCTAGGGGAGGCAGCTGATAAGTGGTTGAGAACCAGGGTGGTTGTCAAGTCCCAGGGGGAGACTCCAAGAAGGGAGGGTCAGGTCCCCAAAAACCTAAGGAGGGAGGTGGTAAGCCCACCACAGAAACTCCCTCTGTACCCCAGAACCCTAAGAAGGAGGAGAGTAAATCCCACTCCCACTATGACAAGCAGAGACAGGGAGACCCAGGGTTAAAAAGGTTCTTGGACAGTAAGGCTTGCTTCGACTGTCAGCAGACAGGTCATTTCAGAGGAGATGCAGTCTGTCCAAAGAAGGTGGTTAGCACTGGGCTGTCCAGTGTAGCCATGGAGGAGGACTCCTCAGATGATGAAGTCCTCCTAGCATTGAGCTGGGAGACAGGACCAGATGGTAAGCTGGTGACCCCTGAGGGTGGGAGTAGGCAATTCCACCCCATTCAGGAGAATGGGATCCCTACTACTGCCTGAGAGACACCTGTGCCAGTCACACTATGGTGAGTGACCGGTTAGTGACCCCAGACATGTATGTCCCAGGAGAGACCAGGAAAGTCAGGATAGCCACAGGGGAGGTCACCTCCAAACCTGTAGCCATAGTGCCCCTAGAGAGGGAGGGTATCCTTGACTGGTTTAGGGTGGTAGCCAGTGCTGACCTCCCCCTGGATTGTATCCTGGGCAATGACCTCCCAGAGGTGAGTCTGGTCCCAGATGGGGTGGTCGCCCAGGGTGCCCCCCCCCAACCGAAAGTCCTGGGGAGTCAGTCCCTACAGTTAGGAGACAGGGGTCCCCAAGAAAAGGAAAGAAGAAAAGGAAGGGTAGGCCACTCTTAAAGAGAGTTCCAGGGAGCCAAAGGCCTGCGCCCCAGTAGGGGGGGAGCCCAGAGTTGGCACTGGTGAGGCCTCACCTGACCCCAAGGAAGTCCTGAGTAGTCAGGCAGCTATCCAGATGCAGGGTGATGTCCCTGCACTGACAGAAGGGAGAGTGGAAGGAGGGTGTCTGCCTCAGGAGGTGGTAGCCCTCCACTCTAGACAGCAAGAGGGGTGCCAGGACCCCACAGTTGCCCCTAAAGCAGCTCAGCCACCTGTCAGTGGAGAGCTTAGGGTGTGGTTCTGGGTACTGACAGCTGTCAGTAGCCTCTGCTGGGTGCTAGCCTTCCTGGCAGCACTGTACTTGGCCTGGGAGGCAGACCCCAGGGCCAATAGCAAAGGAGGCCCCCTGACCCTGTTGGTCATGGTGGGGTTGCTCAAGTGTTGGGTGACCTATTTGAGTAAGCTAGGTGTTGCCCTAGCAAAGTTAGGAGTAGGGGAGGTGGGCACCTCACTACCCAAGTTGGCAGAGAGAGAGGAGGAAGACCCCCTTAAGGGAAGTTTCAGTTTGAGATGGGTCCTTTCACTGTTGGGATGGATTCAATACCAAGAGGGAGTGACCATGACAGGAGGATGTAAGGCAGAGTAGGCCCTGCAAAGGGACAGCCAGTTTTCTTCACTGTCTTCCTCGCCTAACAAGCCAGGAAGACTCTCTCTGGGTTGGGCTGAGTCTCCTGGGCGTGTGGGATGGGGGCGGGGGGCTTGTGTGAGAAAACAGGGCTGATTGCAGAGGCCCCCTAACCTTTTGCCCCCATTTTCCACTTTTTGCTGGTGTTTTCCTGACTCTGATGGTGCCCTGGGTACTGCTAACCCGTCCCAGGGCCTGTGCTCTGTGTAAAATGGATATGCAAATTAGGCTAAATATAATTGGCTAAGTTAAGCTACCTATAAGTCCCTAGTATATGGTAGGGCATGTAGGTTTAGGGACCACAGCATAGGCAGTGCACTCCTAGGTGTACTGCTGAGGTGCCCAGTGTCATCTTAAAGGCCTTCCTGCCTTGCTGGCTGCTTTTAAATTAAAGTTATATGCAAATTCGACTTTGGAATTAAAAGTAGTTCCAAAGTCTTAAACTACCTTATTTTTACATATAAGTCACCCCTAAGGTGTGCCCTAAGTGCCCCTAGGGCTGGGTGCCATGTAACTATAAGCAGGGACCTTATAAATATAGTTTTATAACCCCTGGTGAGGTAAAAACTGCCAAATTTGTTTTTCCCTCATTGTAGTAAATGGCCTTCATAGGCTAGAATGGGGAGACTTTATTTTAATTTTTAAAGTCCCCTTAAATGATGGATACCAAGAGTTTGGTATCAAATAATTCTTATAATAAATCCCACAACTTCCAGTTGTGGGATTTCATATAACTTGTTCAGGTAAAGAGTTTCAAACTTTACCTGAAAAGTTGCCAATTTCAGCCCTGCATTGTTTTTGCTGCTGTGCTCTGATATTGGCCAGCCTCTAGCAGCCTGGCCAGGCTGCCTTGATGATGTGTGAAGTGGCCTGGCTTCACACAATGGAATGTGCCTGTGGGAGGGAACCTCCCCTCAGCAGATGGTGAGGCAGGAAGGGAGAGGGCTGCCAAACTGGTCTTCAAAGGCAGAGAAGGACATTTGGAGCAACCAGCAACACCCCCACATCTTGAACCCTAGACAACTAGGTGCCCCCTTGATGAGATTAGGAGAGAGCAGGAGAGGGGTATGTTTATGATTTTTAGCCACACCAGTGGGTGGGCTCAGCCAGATGTAACCTCCAAAAATCAGATTCAGCCATGATGGATTTTTGGAGAATGTTACCTCCTGGGAATGATTTTTGCCACACTTCCCAGGAAGTGGTCATCACAGGGGGGAGGACCCTGCACCTGATTGGCGAACCAGGACCCCCCTGCTTTTCACCCAGGAGCAAGGATAAAACTGGCAGACCTGCACCCCCAACTCAGTTCCCTACCATATCCAACAAGGAAGAACTACAGAAGAAGAAGGACTGCCCTGCTGGACCCCTGATCTGTACCTGGAACCTGCACTCAGAAGGACTGCACCAGCTGCACACCTGGGCTTCACCACAAGAAGGACTTTGCCTGGCTTCAACTGGTTCAAGGAGGGACTTCCTGTTTGCTACAGGTAAAAAATTGCTAACGAGAGTCCCCTGCACCAACTCCGGAAGAAAGCGACCAGCTGACCACTGTCCAGTGGCCAAAAAGGAGTTTGTGCCAGGTGCATTCTGGGAGTTGTAGTCCGCAGCCCCCAAGGACCATCTCAGAACTTCTGGACCCTTGGGGTGGGCTGCGGACCTCAAAAGAACCTTAAAAGGACATCTGTGGAAGCCCCAGAAGTTTGGACAACTTTGAAAAAAAGCTCCATTGAGGGACCGATCCGCCGCAGCAACTCTAGCCGGCTTGCCTCAACCGCGACCCGGCCTGATTTTCTGGTTCGTTCTGGTAAAGAAAATCTCTGAAAAAGAGACTAAGGGGCATATTTATACTCTGTTTGCACCAAATTAGTGTCATTTTTTTTTTACTCTAATTCGGTGCAAAACTAACTCCATATTTATACTTTGGTGCTAGACCCCTCTAGCACCAAATTTATGGAGTTAAAGTCATTTTTTGAAAGTGGAGTCCTACTTTGACTTAATGAGAAGCAAGGTAGGCGTTCCCGTGCAAAAAATGACTCTATGGCCATAACACCATATTTAGGGGCATATTTATACTCTGCGGCATATTTATACTCTGTTTGCACCGAATTAGTGTCATTTTTTTTTACTCTAATTCGGTGAAAAACTAACTCCATATTTATACTTTGGTGCTAGACCCATCTAGCACCAAGGCCCTGATTTAAACTTTTTTTGCACCGCATAACATCATTTTATGACACAAAAGTGGCGCAAACTTACAAAATATTGGCCCTTATTTATACTTTTAGCTGCAAAACTCCACTAACTCAGTTTTGCACCAAAAAGTTGAGCACCGGCTTGCACCATTTCTGTGCACCAGCCGGGCACCATATTTATGGAATTGTGCAAGCCGGTGCAAAGGGTAGGCTAGAGTTTTAAAAAATGACTTTAGTCGGGTGGGGCTGGCAGTATAGAAGAAGAGGGTTTAGCACCAAAAAATGGCTTTAGGCAGGTTAGAGTAAAAGAAAAAATGACTCTAACCAGATTAGCGTCATTTTATGGTGCTAAACCTACCATGCCACATGACTCCTGCCTTAGAAAAGGCAGGAGTCATGCCCACCACCCCAGTGGCCAGCACAGAGGATAGGGGTCCCCTGGGCATGGCCATTGCACCCGGTGCCATGTATGGGGGCCCATTTCAGGGTCCCCTATGCACTTTCAAAAATAAAATGCACTTACCTGTACTTACCTGGGATGGGGTCCCCCATCCTCGCAGTCCCTCTAGTGTGGGTGGGGGTGCCCCTAGGGCCTAGGGAGGGCACCTCTGGGCTTATTCCATGGTGTTCCACCATGGAAATAGGGCCACAGGTCCCCTAACACCTGCCCTGACCCAGGTCTTAAAAAATGGGGCAAAGCAAGCTTTGCCCCATTTTTTGACCCTTCCTCCCTCCCTTGCACCATTTTTACATGGGAGTATAAATATGGTGTTAAGGCCATAGAGTCATTTTTTTGCACGGGAACGCCTACCTTGCATCTCATTAAGGCAAGGTAGGTTTCCACTTCCAAAAAATGACTTTAACTCCATAAATTTGGTGCTAGACGGGTCTAGCACCAAAGTATAAATATGGAGTTAGTTTTGCACTGAATTAGAGTAAAAAAAAATACGCTAATTCAGTGCAAACAGAGTATAAATACGCCCCTTAGCGTCAAAAAATTATGCTAATCTGGTCAGAATCATTTATTTTGACTCAAAACTGTCTAACGTCATTTTTTTTTAAGCTAGCCTACCCTTTGCACCGGCTTGCACCATTCCATAAATATGGTGCCCAGCTGGTGCTAAAAAATGGTGCAAGCCGGTGCAAAACTTTTTGGGGCAAAACTGCCTTAGTGCAGTTTTGCACCAAAAAGTATAAATAAGGCCCTAAGTCCGAAGGTAAAAAGTTGACCGGGACCTCCCAGCCAGCGTATGCGAGGAGGGCTCCAGGGACGTCAGATCAAGATCCAGGTTTACCCCGGTCCAAGGATTTTCACCTCGAAAAAACAACTAAGTCCGAAGGTAAAAATCTCCACCGAGGACTCCCGCGACGCGTATCCAGAGAAGGGCTCCAGGAGGTTGGATTGGACTGGCAGATTCGTCCTGCTGAAGAAAATCTTCGACAAAGAGACTAAGGGGGTCATTCCCTGGCGGGAACTGCCATTTGGCCGCTCCGCGGTCAAAAGACCGCTGGCGGCATTCCGACCTTCCCGCTGGGCCAGCGGGCGCTAATAATGTTAGCGCCCGCCAGCCCAGCGGGAAGGGGGCCTGCAACACTGAAGCCGGCTCCGAATGGAGCCGGCGGTGTTGCAGGTGTGCGACGGGTGCAGTTGCACCCGTCGCGATTTTCACTGTCTGCTAGGCAGACAGTGAAAAGCAGGCTGTGGTCCTGTTAGGGGGCCCCTGCACTGCCCATGCCTGGACACCCGTTCCCGCCAGCCTCTTCCTGGCGGTGAAAACCGGCAGAAACAGGCTGGCGGGAAGGGGGTCAGAATCCCCTGGGCAGCGCTGCTTGCAGCGCTGCCCTGGCGGATTCGCCCAGCCGTGGGAAATCCGGCGGGAAACCACCGGACCGGGTTTTCTAACCGCGGCTTTACCGCTGCGGTCAGAATGGGCTGGGAAGCACCGCCAGCCTGTTGGCGGTGCTTCCATCATTCGCGGCCCTGGCGGTCTTTGACCGCCAGGGTCGGAATGACCCCCTAAGTGTGAAGGTAAACTCTTAACCGAGGCCTCCTGCGGCCTGTAGCCGAGCAGGGCTCCATCGTGGTCGGCCTTAAACTTTGACTTTGCTCCGGTCGAGGTGCAACCAGATGACCCGATTGGTGCTTTTTGTTTCTAGGCGCTAAAAAAACAATAATACTTTAAAAATTCATATCTTCGGTTCCCCTTATCCAATTTTATTCGTTTTTGTGTCATTGCAAAAATAAACATATAAACTATTTTAATAAATTGGTTTGGGATTTTTAAACTGTTTCCTGTGTTTTATTTAATTACTGTTTTGTGATATTTGAGTGCTTTACACTCTGTCTCCTAAGTTAAGCCTTGACGCTCGTTGCCAAGCTACAAGGGTTGAGCTGGGTTTAATTTACTGAGACCTAACTAGACCTAAGTAGAGGTTAGGGGCCTGTTGCTAAGTGTAGGTACCTACCTGCCCTTACCAATAAACCATTTTCCAACAATGTAAATCTGATCAAAGAGGTAAGTTTATTAGTTGTTGTGGACTTCCACATGGCCAAATTATTAATTTTGTATCCTACATCTATATCTTCAGTGTGGTGTATTTAACAGTTCACATAACAGTCAACAGTGGGCCCAAGCGCTATACTAAGGACCTGCCAAGTAAAACAAAACTTTCAGTGTGAGGAGGGAGCTGGGCCTTGGAGAAGGTTTAGGCTTATGCTAAGAAGCACCTAAAATGCACTTTTGCCTGAGCACTGTCCCTAAACATCCTTCTCCGCAACAAAACATAAAGTTGCTGAGGCTGGTGCTGATGTTTTATGTGACTTTGAAGATAACATTTTCTGTTATAGAATCACCCAAAAAATAGAGCTCAGATATGCAACCAGCATAGCTTCTCATCTACTTAACAAAGTGAGCCAACATGCACTTTGCCATGTTTTGGTATATATTCACCTGGGCCATGATATATCTTGAAAAGTATAATGTGATAATATTTAAGACCTTAGTATTGTGATTAGGATTTAATCACAATAATGCTAAACAAAAGACACACGGGTACTTGAATATTAAGCTGCAGTAGAAACATCTCAAGGACAGGTTGATAGTAATTAGATACACCGTTCTATGTAAAGTAACACATTATATTGTGTAGTAAAACTAATTTACAATATCAGAAAAAAATGATATGTGCATACCATATTCAATTTAACTGAATCTTCAAAGGTTTTGCTAGTCGGTGAAGAAGAATCTCCTTTTGCAACTTCCTCTGCACTTAGACCTGGGGGATATTCTTCCAAAATCCTCACACACCTTGCCATCTCCAAACAATGAGAACCAACACACACTTTGCCAGATTATGAGATGTATTTGAAGGGTCCATGTCATATCATGAAATCTATACTGTTCAATACCGCAGTACTGCAATTAAGGATTCATCAGAGTAATGATCAACATGGGACATATGGGGGACCTGACTATTTTGGCCTTGTGGAAACATCTAAAGTTCAGGTTCACAGGAGTTCGATAAACTACCCTATGTGTAATAACTTTTACTATACCATCTATTAAGATTAATTTACAATATCAAAACAGCGTGATGTGCATACCATATGAAGTTTTACTGAATCTTCAAAGGTTTGGCTAGTCGGTGAAAAATCTCCTTTTGCAATTTCTTCTGCACTTAGCCCTGGGGGGCATTCTTCCAGGAGTGCCTGAAAGATAGGAAGACATAAAGGTTATTAAATGCACACATAGTGGAAGTCTATTATTTGATACTCTTGCAATACTATCATTATCATAAATTAATTTTAAACTGAACCAAATCCATATGAGTGTGTATGAAAATGTAGTTCTCAAATATGCAAACAAAACCCTTACACAGCTTCCCATATATATAATAGTGTGAGCCAATGTGCACTTTGCCCAATGATGACATATGTACAGTGAGTACATTTTATTTCATGAAATTTATACTTTTTTATATTTCAGTAGTGTAATTCAGAATGTATCACAGTAATGCTAAACAAGAGATATATGTGGGCTTGAATATTATGTTCTTGTAGGAACATCTGAAGTTCAGGATCACAGTAAATAGATAAACCACACTATGTGAAGTAACATCCACTAAACTCTATAGTAAGATTAATTTAAATTATCTGATCAGACTGATATGCACATGCCATATTATATTTTACTGACTCCTCAGAATTTTTGTTAGTGTGTTACACCATACTTTCTAGTAAGATTCATTTAAAATATCAGATCAAACTGATATGTGCATACCACATTCTGTTTTACTGACTCCTCAATATTTATTTCAGTGGGTGAAGACAAATCCTCTTTCATAATTTCTTCAGCTCTAGGTCCTGGAGAGCATTCTTCCAGGAGTGACTGAAAGATGGGAAGACAATAAGGTTTGGAGTGTATTTGGTAATAATCTGACATTACTATCATTATTGTAAATTAATTTCAAACTCAACCAACTCCACATGTAAGGGGGTGTTCTGAAATTCTTAAGCAGCATTATGTGGATACAACATATGGTATAAAGTACCCACTCTGTATGTCATACGTTACCAAGGAGTTACAGACTCAATAGAAGAACAAGTACAAAGGCTTAGTTCATTTACAAGGTCATGAACTCCATAGTGAATTGCAATTTATTCTACTCAATGGACAGAAGACATGTTATTCAATATAAATCATGGTCTTCCATGTTGAGATCTTGTTCCTTTATATGAAGTGAAGTGATATGCAGTGCTATCTACAGTGTGAAGTTAAAAGCAATAAAAAGTGGTCATATTATATTAAATCATATACAAAGCAGTTCAATGTAAATCTGATCAAAGAGGTAACTTCTTTAGTTGTTGTGGACTTTCACATGCCGAAATTATTAATTTCCTTTTGCTGGACCTATATCTTCAGTGTGGCGTATTTAACAGTTCACATAACAGCCAACAGTGGGCCTCAGCACTATACTAAGGACCTGCCAAGTAAAGCAAAACTTTCAGTGTGAAGAGGGAGCTGAGCCTTGGAGAAGGTTTAGGCTTATGCTAAGAAGCACCTAAAATGCACTTTTGCCCGAGCAGTCTCCCTAAACATCCTTCTCCGCAACACAAAATAAAGTTGCTGAGGCTGGTGCTGATGTTTTATGTGACATTGAAGATAACATTTTCTGTTATAGAATCACCCAGAAAATAGAACTCAGATATGCAACCAGCAGAGCTTCTCATCTACTTAATAAAGTGAGCCAACATGCACTTTGTCAGGTTTTGGTATATGTTCACCTGGGCCATGATATATCTTGAAAACTATAATGTAATACAATTTAAGACCTTAGTATTGTAATTAGGAATTCATCTCAATAATGCTAAACAAAAGACACAGGGGTACTTTAATATTAAGCTGCAGTAGAAACACCTCAAGGACAGGTTGACAGTAATTAGATACACCGTTCTATGTAAAGTAACAAACTATAATATGTAGTGAAACTCATTTACAATCTCAGAAAAAAATGATATGTGCAGACCATATTCACTTTAACTGAATCTTCAAAGGTTTTGCTAGTCGGTGAAGAAGAATCTCCTTTTGCAATTTCTTCTGCACTTAGCCCTGGGGGGCATTCTTCCAGGAGTGCCTGAAAGATAGGAAGACATAAAGGGTATTAAATGCACATTCATTTTAAACTGAACCAAATCCATATGAGTGTGTGTGAAAATGTAGTTCTCAAATATGCAAACAAAACCCTTACACAGCTTCCCATATCTATAATAGAGTGAGCCAATGTGCACTTTGCCAAGTGATGACATATGTACAGGGGGTACATTTTATTTCATGAAATGTATACTTTTTCATATTTCAGTAGTATATTTCAGAATGTATCACAGTATTGCTAAACAAGAGATATATGTGGGCTTGAATATTATGTTCTTGTAGGAACATCTGAAGTTCAGGATCACAGTAAATAGATAAACCACACTATGTGAAGTAACATCCACTAAACTCTATAGTAAGATTCATTTAAACTATCTGATCAGACTGATATGCACATGCCATATTCTGTTTTACTGACTCCTCAGAACTTTTGTTAGTGTGTTACACCATACTATCTAGTAAGATTAATTTAAAATATCAGATAAAATTGATATGTGCATACCACATTCTGTTTTACTGACTCCTCAATATTTATTTCAGTGGGTGAAGACAAATCCTCTTTCATAATTTTGTCAGCTCTAGGTCCTGGAGAGCATTCTTCCAGGAGTGACTGAAAGATGGGAAGAGAAAAAGGTTTGGAGTGTATTTGGTAATAGTCTGACATTACTATCATTATTGTAAATGAATTTCAAACTCAACCAAATCCACATGTAAGGGGGTGTTCTGAAATTCTTAAGCAGCATTATGTGGATACAACATATGATATAAAGTACCCACTCTGTATGTCATACGTTACCAAGGAGTTACAGACTCAATAGAAGAACAAGTACAAAGGCTTAGTTCATTTACAAGGTCATGAACTCCATAGTGAATTGCAATTTATTCTACTCAATGGACAGAAGACATGTTATTCAATATAAATCATGGTCTTCCATGTTGAGATCTTGTTCCTTTATATGAAGTGAAGTGATGTGCAGTGCTATCTGCAGTGTGAAGTTAAAAGCAATAAAAAGTAGTCATATTTTATTAAATCATATACAAAGCAGTTTAATGTAAATCTGATCAAAGATGTAATTTCATTAGTTGTTGTGGACTTTCACATGCCCAAATTACTAATTTCCTTTTGCTGGACCTATATCTTCAGTGTGGCGTATTTAACAGTTCACATAACAGCCAACAGTGGGCCTCAGCACTAAACTAAGGACCTGTCAAGTAAAACAAAACTTTCAGTGTGAAGAGGGAGCTGGGCCTTGGAGAATGTTTAGGCTTATGCAAAGAAGCACCTAAAATGCACTTTTGCCCGAGCACTGTCCCTAAACATCCTTCTCCGCAACACAAAATAAAGTTGCTGAGGCTGGTGCTGATGTTTTATGTGACTTTGAAGATAACATTTTCTGTTATAGAATCACCCAGAAAAGAGAGCTCAGATATGCAACGAGCAGAGCTTCTCATCTACTTAATAAAGTGAGCCAACATGCAGTTTGCCAGGTTTTGGTATATGTTCACCTGGGCCATGATATATCTTGAAAAGTATAATGTAATAATATTTAAGACCTTAGTATTGTGATTAGGAATTAATCACAGTAATGCTAAACAAAAGACACGGGGTACTTTAATATTAGGCTGCAGTAGAAACATCTCAAGGACAGGTTGAAAGTAATTAGATACACAGTTCTATGAAAAGTAACACACTATAATGTGTAGTAAAACTCATTTACAATCTCAGAAAAAAATGATATGTGCATACCATATTCAGTTTAACTGAATAGTCAAAGGTTTTGCTAGTCGGTGAAGAAGAATCTCCTTTTGCAATTTCTTCTGCACTTAGACCTGGGGGATATTCTTCCAGGAGTGCCTGAAAGATAGGAAGACATAAAGGTTAGCAAATGCACACATAGTGGAATTTTATTATTTGATACTCTTGCAATGCTAGCATTACCATAAATTCATTTTAAACTGAATCAAATCCATATGTAAGAGTGTGTGTGAAAATTTTTATCTCATGTATGCAACCAAAATCCTCACACAGCTTGCCATCTCCAAACAATGGGAACTAACACACACTTTGCCAGATTATGAGATGTATTTGAAGGGTCCATGTCATATCATGAAATCTATACTGTTCCATACCGCAGTACTGTAATTAAGGATTCATCAGAGTAATGATAAACATGGGACACATGGGGGACCTGACTATTATGGCCTTGTGGAAACATCTAAAGTTTAGGTTCAACGGAGGTCGATAAACCACTCTACGTGTAATAACTTATACTATACCATCTATTAGGATTAATTTACAATATAAAAACAGCGTGATGTGCATACCATGTGAAGTTTTACTGAATCTACAAAGGTTTGGCTAGTCGGTGAAGAAGAATCTCCTTTTGCAATTTCTTCTGCACTTAGACCTGGGGGATATTCTTCCAGGAGTGCCTGAATGATAGGAAGACATAAAGGTTATTAAATGCACACATAGTGGAATTGTATTATTTGATACTCTTGCGATGCTAGCATTAGCATAAATTCATTTTAAACTGAATCAAATCCATATGTAAGAGAGTGTGTGAAAATATTGATCTCATGTATGCAACCAAAATCCTCACACAGCTTGCCATCTCCAAACAATGGGAACCAACACACACTTTGACAGATTATGAGATGTATTTGAAGGGTCCATGTCATATCATGAAATCTATACTGTTCCATACCGCAGTACTGTAATTAAGGATTCATCAGAGTAATGATAAACATGGGACACATGGGGGACCTGACTATTATGGCCTTGTGGAAACATCTAAAGTTCATGTTCACAGGAGTTCAATAAACCACCCTATGTGTAATAACTTATACTATACCATCTATTAAGATTAATTTACAATATCAAAACAGCGTGATGTGCATACCATATGAAGTTTTCCTGAATCTTCCAAAGTTTGGCTAGTCGGTGAAGAAGAATCTCCTTTTGCAATTTCTTCTGCACTTAGCCCTGCGGGGCATTCTTCCAGGAGTGCCTGAAAGATAGGAAGACATAAAGGGTATTAAATGCACATTCATTTTAAACTGAACCAAATCCATATGAGTGTGTGTGAAAATGTAGTTCTCAAATATGCAAACAAAACCCTTACACAGCTTCCCATACCTATAATAAAGTGAGCCAATGTGCACTTTGCCCAGTGATGACATATGTACAGGAGGTACATTTTATTTCATGAAATTTATACTTTTTCATATTTCAGTAGTATATTTCAGAATGTATCACACTAATGCTAAACAAGAGATATATGTGGGCTTGAAAATTATGTTCTTTTAGGAACATCTGAAGCTCAGGATCACAGTAAATAGATAAACCACAGTATGTGAAGTAACATCCACTAAACTCTATAGTAAGATTCATTTAAACTATCTGATCAGACTGATATGCACATGCCACATTCTGTTTTACTGACTCCTCAGAATTTTTGCTAGTGTGTTACACCATACTATCTAGTAAGATTCATTTAAAATATCAGATCAAGCTGATATGTGCATACTACATTCTCTTTTACTGACTCCTCAATACTTATTTCAGTGGGTGAAGACAAATCCTCTTTCATAATTTCTTCAGCTCTAGGTCCTGGAGAGCATTCTTCCAGGAGTGACTGAAAGATGGGAAGACAAAAAGGTTTGGAGTGTATTTGGTAATATTCTTACATTGCTATCATTATTGTAAATTAATTTCAAACTCAACCAACTCCACATGTAAGGGGGTGTTCTGAAATTCTTAAGCAGCATTATGTGGATACAACATATGGTATAAAGTACCCACAATGTATGTCATACGTTACCAAGGAGTTACAGACTCAATAGAAGAACAAGTACAAAGGCTTAGTTCATTTACAAGGTCATGAACTCCATAGTGAATTGCAATTTATTCTACTCAATGGACAGAAGACATGTTATTCAATATAAATCATGGTCTTCCATGTTGAGATCTTGTTCCTTTATATGAAGTGAAGTGATATGCAGTGCTATCTGCATTGTGAAGTTAAAAGCAATAAAAAGTAGTCATATTTTATTAAATCATATACAAAGCAGTTTAATGTAAATCTGATCAAACAGGTAACTTCATTAGTTGTTGTGGACTTTCACATGCCCAAATTGTTAATTTTCTTTTTGCACCTATATCTTCAGTGTGGTGTATTAAACAGTTCACATAACAGTCAACAGTGGGCCTCAGCGTTATACTAAGGACCTGCCAAGTAAAACAAAACTTTCAGTGTGAGGAGGGAGCTGGGCCTTGGAGAAGTTTTAGGTTTATGCTAAGAAGCAGCTAAAATGCACTTTTGCCCGAGCACTTTCCCTAAACATCCTTCTCCGCAACACAAAATAAAGTTGCTGAGGTTGGTGCTGATGTTTTATGTGACTTTGAAGATAACATTTTCTGTTATAGAATCATCCAGAAAATAGAGCTCAGATATGCAACCAGCACAGCTTCTCATCTACTTAATAAAGTGAGCCAACATGCACTTTGCCAGGTTTTCGTATATGTTCACCTGGGCCATGATATATTTTGAAAGTATAATGTAATAATATTTAAGACCTTCGTATTGTGATTAGGAATTAATCACAATAATGCTAAACAAAAGACACAGGGGTACTTTAATATGAAGCTGCAGTAGAAACATCTCAAGGACAGGTTGACAGTAATTAGATACACCGTTCTATGTAAAGTAACACACTATAATGTGTAGTAAGACTCATTTACAATCTCAGAAAAAAATGATATGTGCATACCATATTCAGTTTAACTGAATCTTCAAAGGTTTTGCTAGTCGGTGAAGAAGAATATCCTTTTGCAACTTCTTCTGCACTTAGACCTGGGGGATATTCTTCCAGGAGTGCCTGAAAGATAGGAAGACATAAAGGTTATTAAATGCACACATAGTGGAATTGTATTATTTGATACTCTTGCAATGCTAGCATTACCATTAATTCATTGTAAACTGAATCAAATCCATATGAAGACTGTGTGTGAAAATATTGATCTCATGTATGGAACCAACATCCTCACACAGTTTGCCATCTCCAAACAATGGGAACCAACACACACTTTGCCAGATTATGAGATGTATTTGAAGGGTCAGTGTCATATCATGAAATCTATACTGTTCCATACCGCAGTACTGTAACTAAGGATTCATCAGAGTAATGATAAACATGGGACACATGGGGGACCTGACTATTATGGCCTTGTGGAAACATCTAAAGTTCAGGTTCACAGGAGTTCGATAAACCACCCTATGTGTAATAACTTATACTATACCATCTATTAAGATTAATTTACAATATCAAAACAGAGTGATGTGCATACCATATGAAGTTTTACTGAATCTTCAAAAGTTTGGCTGGTCGGTGAAGAAGAATCTCCTTTTGCAATTTCTTCTGCACTTAGCCCTGGGGGGCATTCTTCCAGGAGTGCCTGAAAGATAGGAAAACATAAATGGTATTAAATGCACATTCATTTTAATCTGAACCAAATCCATATAAGTGTGTGTGAAAATGTAGTTCTCAAATATGCAAACAAAACCCTTACACAGCTTCCCATATCTATAATAGTGTGAGCCAATGTGCACTTTGCCAAATGATGAAACATGTACAGTGAGTACATTTTATTTCATGAAATTTATACTTTTTTATATTTCAGTAGTGTAATTCAGAATGTATCACAGTAATGCTAAACAAGAGATATATGTGGGCTTGAATATTATGTTCTTGTAGGAACATCTGAAGTTCAGGATCACAGTAAATAGATAAACCACACTATGTGAAGTAACATCCACTATACTCTATAGTAAGATTAATTGAAATTATCTGATCAGACTGATATGCACATGCCATATTCTATTTTACTGACTCCTCAGAATTTGTGTTAATTGTGTTACACCATACTATCTAGTAAGATTCATTTAAAATATCAGATCAAACTGATATGTGCATACCACATTTTGTTTTACTGACTCCTCAATATTTATTTCAGTGGGTGAAGACAAATCCTCTTTCATAATTTCTTCAGCTCTAGGTCCTGGAGAGCATTCTTCCAGGAGTGACTGAAAGATGGGAAGACAATAAGGTTTGGAGTGTATTTGGTAATAATCTGACATTACTATCATTATTGTAAATTAATTTCAAACTCAACCAACTCCACATGTAAGGGGGTGTTCTGAAATTCTTAAGCAGCATTATGTGGATACAACATATGGTATAAAGTACCCACTCTGTATGTCATACGTTACCAAGGAGTTACAGACTCAATAGAAGAACAAGTACAAAGGCTTAGTTCATTTACAAGGTCATGAACTCCATAGTGAATTGCAATTTATTCTACTCAATTGACAGAAGACATGTTATTCAATATAAATCATGGTCTTCCATGTTGAGATCTTGTTCCTTTATATGAAGTGAAGTGATATGCAGTGCTATCTACAGTGTGAAGTTAAAAGCAATAAAAAGTGGTCATATTATATTAAATCATATACAAAGCAGTTTAATGTAAATCTGATCAAAGAGGTAACTTCTTTAGTTGTTGTGGACTTTCACATGCCCAAATTATTAATTTCCTTTTGCTGGACCTATATCTTCAGTGTGGTGTATTTAACAGTTCACATAACAGCCAACAGTGGGCCTCAGCACTATACTAAGGACCTGCCAAGTAAAACAAAACTTTCAGAGTGAAGAGGGAGCTGGGCCTTGGAGAAGGTTTAGGCTTATGCTAAGAAGCACCTAAAATGCACTTTTGCCCGAGCAGTCTCCCTAAACATCCTTCTCCGCAACACAAAATAAAGTTGCTGAGGCTGGTGCTGATGTTTTATGTGACATTGAAGATAACATTTTCTGTTATAGAATCACCCAGAAAATAGAACTCAGATATGCAGCCAGCAGAGCTTCTCATCTACTTAATAAAGTGAGCCAACATGCACTTTGTCAGGTTTTGGTATATGTTCACCTGGGCCATGATATATCTTGAAAACTATAATGTAATACAATTTAAGACCTTAGTATTGTAATTAGGAATTCATCTCAATAATGCTAAACAAAAGACACAGGGGTACTTTAATATTAGCTGCAGTAGAAACATCGCAAGGACAGGTTGACAGTAATTAGATACACCGTTCTATGTAAAGTAACAAACTATAATATGTAGTAAAACTCATTTACAATCTCAGAAAAAAATGATATGTGCATACCATATTCACTTTAACTGAATCTTCAAAGGTTTTGCTAGTCGGTGAAGAAGAATCTCCTTTTGCAATTTCTTCTGCACTTAGCCCTGGGGGGCATTCTTCCAGGAGTGCCTGAAAGATAGGAAGACATAAAGGGTATTAAATGCACATTAATTTTAAACTGAACCAAATCCATATGAGTGTGTGTGAAAATGTAGTTCTCAAATACGCAAACAAAACCCTTACACAGCTTCCCATATCTATAATAGAGTGAGCCAATGTGCACTTTGCCCAGTGATGACATATGTACAGGGGGTACATTTTATTTCATGAAATTTATACTTTTTCATATTTCAGTAGTATATTTCAGAATGTATCACAGTATTGCTAAACAAGAGATATATGTGGGCTTGAATATTATGTTCTTGTAGGAACATCTGAAGTTCAGGATCACAGTAAATAGATAAACCACACTATGGGGGTCATTCTGACCCCGGCGGGCGGCGGGAGCCGCCCGCCTGGAGGGAACCGCCAGAATATCGCTGCGCGGTCAAAAGACCGCCGCGGGTATTTTGGGTTTCCCACTGGGCTGGCGGGCGACCGCCAAAAGGCCGCCCGCCAGCCCAGTGGGAAATACCCCTCCATGAGGATGCCGGCTCCGAATGGAGCCGGCGGAGTGGAGGATGTGCGACGGGTGCAGTAGCACCCGTCACGAATTTCAGTGTCTGCTGAGCAGACACTGAAATTCAAAGTGGGGCCCTCTTACGGGGGCCCCTGCAGTGCCCATGCCATTGGCATGGGCACTGCAGGGGCCCCCAGGGGCCCCACGACACCCCTCACCGCCATCCTGTTCCTGGCGGGCGGAACCGCCAGGAACAGGATGGCGGTGAGGGGGTCGGAATCCCCATGGCGGCCATGGCGGATTCCCATGGGCAGCGGAAAGTCGGCGGTACACCGCCGACTTTCCGCTTCTGGCCGCGGCTTTACCGCCGCGGTCAGAATGCCCGGCGGAGCACCGCCAGCCTGTTGGCGGTGCTACTGCCGACCCTGGCCCCGGCGGTCCTTGACCGCCGGGGTCAGAATGACCCCCTATGTGAAGTAACATCCACTAAACTCTATAGTAAGATTCATTTAAACTATCTGATCAAACTGATATGCACATGCCATATTCTGTTTTACTGACTCCTCAGAATTTTTGTTAGTGTGTTACACCATACTATCTAGTAAGATTAATTTAAAATATCAGATCAAATTGATATGTGCATACCACATTCTGTTTTACTGACTCCTCAATATTTATTTCAGTGGGTGAAGACAAATCCTCTTTCATAATTTTGTCAGCTCTAGGTCCTGGAGAGCATTCTTCCAGGAGTGTCTGATAGATGGGAAGACAAAAAGGTTTGGAGTGTATTTGGTAATTGTCTTACATCACTATCATTATTGTAAATTAATTTAAAACTCAACTAAATCCAAATGTAAGGGTGTGTTCTGAAATTCTTAAGCAGCATTATGTGGATACAACATATGGTATAAAGTACCCACTCTGTATATCATACGTTACCAAGGAGTTACAAACTCAGTAGAAGAACAAGTACAAAGGCTTAGTTCATTTACAAAGTCATGAACTTCATAGTGAATTGCAATGTATTCTACTCACAGGACAGAAGCCATGTTATTCAATATAAATCATGGTCTTCCATGTTGAGATCGTGGTCCTCTATATGAAGTGAAGTGATATGCAGTATACCCTCATAGAAACATCTCAAGTTCAGGTTGATAGTAAATAGATAAACCACTCTATGTAAAGTAACACACACTATACTAACTAGTAAGATTCATTTACAATTTTAAAATAGACTGATAAGTGCATACCATATTCAATTTTACTGATTCTTCTAAAGTTTTGCAAGTCGGTGAAGAGGAATCTCCTTTTGTAATTTCATCAGCACTGGGTGCTGGGGGGCATTCTTCCAGGAGTGCCTGAAGGGTAGGAAGACATATGCACACACACAAAGGAATTGATTTTTAATGCTCTTGCAATAATATTAACATGCATTCATTTTAAACTGAGCGCAGTACACATATAAGATGGTGTTTGAAAATTCTTAAACAGCATTATGTGGATACAATACATGGGATAAAGTACCCATGCTGTATATTTTAAGTCACCAAGAAGTTTCAGACTCAGTAGAAGAGCAAGTCCAAAGGCTGAGATCATTTTACAAGGTCATAGAACTCCCAAACGACTTGCAATTATCTCGACACACGGGGCAGAAGACATTTTACTCCTTATAATACAAAGTCTTTCATGATGAGGTATTGTTCCATGAAATAAAAGTGTGGTTACAGGCAAGAAGAATAAAAGTGGAATCTGCAGTGTGAAATTAACAACAATAAAAAGCAGTTAGTAATAGTTCACAAAAACATATGTGAAGCACTTTAATTTATAGAAGATATGCAGCTAAGAATGAGTAGTAACTTGCAGGTTGATGCTTTTTGTTCTCTTGTGAGCTACTTGTCCGATTTGATGTAATAATACATCCCTCCTTTCTGCTGATGGCCTCTTTATTATCAAAATAATCTACCAAAAAAAAGTAAACTTTTATGTCTTCATTGTTCAAACTGTGGCTAATTATGCCGTTGCTTTTACCGTGGCTGCCGGATTTGGCAGAAGGCATTGTGACCTCACAATCTTAACTACTTGTTAAAGTTGAACACCTACAATATTTCTTCATTTATTGACTATCCTGCACTTAAGAAATTAAAGGTTGTTTTTTAAACAGGGTATGCAGGTTCCAATGTTTAATATATAAAAGTAAAAAGGTAATAACATTTCCAGGTTGACGTGTGTATTGAAAATAGGTAGGGTTGACCACTGACTTTGTGTTTCATCACTGTGCATATTAGTTGTTCAATGTTCACCAGTTGCAGATTACATTTTGTATTCAGTTTAGCTGCCTATTGGCTTTATTGTGGCGTTAGACATTGCAGTTGAGACATTGCAGATGAGCTGTGTTTTTCCACATGGTAAACTAAGCTTGTGTTTTTCGTATTTTCTCTCACCGAACACGAACAGTTCATGATAAGAGAGCACATATTTTTTATTTTTCTTCAGCGAAGGGAACAGGTCGGCCTTGGAAGGGGAGCCTTGAAAGGTTGGCCGATTTTCAACATTGTTCTTCCAACACTGACCTACAGTAGCCAGCATGTTTGAATATTTCCATCTGAAATGGGAGGGCCTTTCAGAAGGCTTTTTTCCATGATTGTTTAAGCTATAAAAGAGGTGACCCTGCTCAGTAGCGAGGGAATTTCTGAGACCTCAATCAGGATTGGACGTCAAATGCCTGGCATTTTCCTGTGAGGATGGTAATCTCTTTCTCGCAGTTGAACGGGGTCATCAACTTGCTGGCATGAGAAAGATGAAGAGCTTGGCAGGTCCTACGGTGATGAATTTTTACTTTATCCTTTGCTTTGCAATTATGCTATAATATAATCACATATATTTGCTGTGTTCGTTGCAGTTGAGAATCATATTGATATATTTTCCTTTTATTGCTGTGACTATTTTAAACTTGTGCCTCCGACCTACTAATCTCTTTCATTTTTTAGGAACCTCGTGCTGAAATAATAATAAATGTATTCTTTAAACTAAGAACTGCATTCCAGAGATTTTTGTCAGCTTTGTCATTAGTGAAAGCAAAACAACGTGCCAAACATAGGTAGAACTGGGATAATCACTCTGCTCAAAAGGATTGCTGAAGATTACTTTAGTGATGAGTAAGCTCCTATAGGCTGATGTGAAAATGTCAGAGGAAATTTGGAGTCAAAGGTACTTTAGTAAATTTACTATGGCAATATAGGATGTAGATTATTGTTCAACAAGGAACATCCTGGATTTCCAGGATCAAAAATCTTAGGCTTATAAAATAAAAAAACAAACACTACGATCCTCCACATAGAAAATGGTATCAGTTGACCTTTGTGCACGAAGGGAAACCTAAAAACAGAACATAGAGTTGGGTATTTCACCTGTGGGAACTGATGAACATGGAAAAGATCTCAATGGCAGTCAAACAGAGTGTAATTACTCTGAGGATAGTTGGGTCCCATGTAAAACAGTTCTAGAAAAGTTATTTTTTAGTGAGTTGCCTCTGGGAACGTTATTTGCATTGGTTAAGGTCTGCAAAGCATTGTCTGCTAAACAAAGCTAGTACCTTATTCACAGGAACACTTTTTGGATCTGTGGAAAAAAGACATACAGCATTTGCTGCTTAGGACAACCTGTGAAGAGACCTGAAGGGCTGGACCTGCTCCCACATGGTCTCGGGACAAGAAGGTGGACTCAATGGCTCAGTTAGCTCCCTCGGTTGTAGCTACACAGACACAACAAGCTGCCAGAGTACTTTTTCCTGGAGTGACCAGGTACATCTAGAAGAGGACTGGATCCTATTAGTGTTCACTGCTGAAATGAGTTCTGACCCTATGTGCTGGTCTTGAGGTCCAGTTGGACTGTTGTGAAAAAATTGAAAGATTTGCATTAAGAAACATTTTGTACTTCTAAACCTCCGGAAGACTGGGACCAACCACCGAGTCAATTCACCCAAGGCACAAACTCACTGGGCAAGAAAATCAACTTGGTCACAGCCTAAGCTTTTTGTCAATTGAAAAAACGTTTCAGTGATCCTTGTGGAAAGCCTGTCTGACTTCAGGGCAACGTTCCTTGATATAGCTAGCAGCCTTGCCTCACTGGAGGATTCAGAGAAAAAGGTTTTGACCTTGCAAAGGTGAGAAGAGTAGTTGGCCAATGAGCTGCCTTTCCATGGGTGTAAAATTTGACCTTCTCCCTCTCTGGTCTTTTTCTGCCAAATCCAACAGCTACATAGTAACCTCATCCAATAGCTATCTGACCTTTTGACAGAACATTTTTGGCTATAGATTGCAATATTGTCCCTCCAAAGGAATTTGGTTTCTCTTTTAGAGTTTAAGGTCCGGATTTACATCTTGGCAGTAAGCATACTCCATTGTAACGGTGGCAGAATACACTTACCGCAAAGATAACAGTATGTCCACTCGATTTATCTGAGGGCAGACCATAGATTTGTTTGCACCAAAGACCACTCTGTCTCTGCCGTGTATAAATCCCTCCAACGGCCCTGTGGAGTAAGGGCAGCTGGAGGCAGAACTGTAATTCCACCCACTTCATTTAACTGGGCAGAATTACAGTCAGTTCTTCATTGTTTTTTATTGCCTTGAAAACTCTAATGGTAAGGGACAGGGAAAAAAGCTAAATGTTCCCTTTGCAATGTGAGAGGACTCCCATGGCACGAGGGGCATAGTTTTTTTTTTATTTCAAAAAGAAAATTCAATTTTATGGTTCAACCCTCATTTTTGGATTTCAAACATCGAAATTACAGCAGTGCCGTCCGCAAATAGCTCATCATCATTAGTTCAAATATGAAGAGACCAAATGTATCCCTAACTCCCCTCTCCCCCATGACATACAGTGCTTAAGAGTGTAATGCCTAAGGATAGCTCAGCATCCCTAGTGTGGCAAACTAGTCTGTGCCCCTATGGTTGGTATCAACAGGAGCCTCAATTAAGTGAAGGAGCCAAAGGTATCTGGGCCAGGTAAGTTCAAGAAATTCTGAGGATAATGAGTATGAGGTACTTTGAGCAGAAAGAGCGAGAGTCAAATTTCCATCCCCAGGATATACTAAAGGCTGTGTAACCATCCTTGGTAGGGAGCTGTCTCATGCCCCTGTCCGGCAGAATATTTTGCAAGGCTGCAACCAGAGCTAGACCAATCTGACATCCCCAGCTGGATTTGAGTGGAAAGTGAGTGTGCTAGGTAACCCCAGAATGGTGTAGTCAGAAAAGTGAGGGAACTGGGTATTAAGGTGGGTATCAACAGTGTCAAGCGGTTGCGTCCAATAAGAAGTAAGATTCAGACATTCCCATAACAAATGTAACAATGTGCCAGGGGAGCCACAGTCGTGCCAATGTTTGGGTTTTGATAAGGGTTCCGTTGGTGCAAATGGACTGGAGTGAGGTACCAGTACTTGATGATCTTGGTAGTCATCTCAATACTGGCCATGTTATGAGCTCTATGTAGGAAGGATAGAATAGGCCATAAAGTTCAGTGATAAGGCATCTCTATCCAATGTTTAGGTAACCAGTCATTTTTCAAAAGTGGTAAGGAAGCGTTGTGATCATGGGTGAACAGATAGATGCATCAACCAGTGTCTATTCTGCAGATGATGCAATTGTTCTTCTTAAGAAGTGCATGATCCAATCGGAGTTGCTCGAAAGAGATGGGACCCTCCTCATCAAGCTAGTGTCCTATGGACTGGTATCCAGCTTTGTGCCAGTGTTGGAAGCTGATTGCACTGCGACATGGAGTAAAGTCTGGGTTACCGACAAGGGGAGTCAGCGGGACGGGAAGGAGGACAGGCCAACTCTTTCGGCCACCCAGTCCCACACAGCCAGGGCAGAGCCTTCGTAACTGGGGAATAGGTAAAGGATTTGTGGTTGAGCATGTCTATATAGAAAGGGGTGCCCGCCACCTCCCTATGCATGAAAACCCAATGATTTTTAGACTCCTTTGGAGACCAATCAAGGAGAAATCTAAGTTGTGCCACCTGATCATAGTGAAGCAGATTTGGGATACAAAGGGCACCCTTGTGCGGGGATCTGTAGCTGAACTCTTTTTGCATGCAAGAATTACTATCTGCTCATACAAACCTACAAAGCAATTCAGATCTTGCTGCAAGGCCCAGATGTTCGCAGTAGGGGCCACCACAGGTGAAGACTGAAAGAGGATTAATATTTTAGGTAGGATCTACATCTTCAGGGCTGCCACCCGACTGAACAAGGAGAGGTGATATGGCCTCCATCTGTGTTGGTCTGACCTAATCTGCTGCCCAAGATCTTGTAGTTGAGGGATGCAGTCGCCTGGGCTAAAGAACTGAGTCGCATACCCAATTAAGGGGTGGAGGTCATCGCCAATTGAATTGGGTGGTTATGAGCAAGGGCCTTTTGAGTGTCAGGCGTGAGAGACAGATTAAGCACCTTGGATTTATCCACATTTACTGAAACCCCGCTGCCTGTCCAAAAGTCTCCAGTTCTGACAGAAAGGCTGGTACGGAGGTGGAAGGTTCCTCCAGGACCACCGAGACATCATCAGCATAGAGACTGATGGTGTGCTCATCTCCTCTAAACATTCTGCAGATGATGCAATTGTTCTTCTTAATTAGTGTAGGAGGCTGGACTGGCTTGTAGTGAGTACCAAGGGGTACTTGCACCTTGCACCAGGCCCAGTTATCCCTTATTAGTGAATAGGGTGTCTAGCAGCATAGGCTGATAGATAATGGTAGCTTAGCAGAGCAGCCTAGGCTGAACTAGGAGACGAGTGAAGCTCCTACAGTACCACTAGTGTCATATGCACAATATCATAAGAAAACACAATACACAGATATACTAAAAATAAAGGTACTTTATTTTTATGACAATATGCCAAAAGTATCTCAGTGAGTACCCTCAGTATTAGGATAGCAGATATACACAAGATATATGTACACAATACCAAAATATGCAGTAATAGTATTAGAAAACAGTGCAAACAATGTATAGTTACAATAGGATGCAAAGGGGACACATAGGGATAGGGGCAACACAAACCATATACTCCAAAAGTGGAATGCGAACCACGAATGGACCCCAAACCTATGTGACCTTGTAGAGGGTCGTTGGGACTATTAGAAAATAGTAAGGGTTAGAAAAATAGCCCACCCCAAGACCCTGAAAAGTGAGTGCAAAGTGCACTAAAGTTCCCCAAAGGACATAGAAGTCGTGATAGGGGAATTCTGCAGGAAAAACACAAACCAACAATGCAACAACAATGGATTTCCAGTCGAGGGTACCTGTGGAACAAGGGGACCGAGTCCAAAAGTCACAAGCAAGTCGGAGATGGGCAGATGCCCAGGAAATGCCAGCTGTGGGTGCAAAGAAGCTGCTACTGGACAGTAGAAGCTTAGATTTCTGCAGGAACGACAAGGGCTAGAGACTTCCCCTTTGGAGGACGGATCCCTCACGCCGCGGAGAGTCATGCAGAAGTGTTTTCCTGCCGAAAGACTGCCAACAAGCCTTGCTAGCTGCAAATCGTGCAGCAAAGGTTTTTGGATGCTGCTGTGGCCCAGGAGGGACCAGGATGTCGCCAATTGCGTCAGGGGACAGAGGGGGCGTCGAGCAAGACAAGGAGCCCTCTCAGCAGCAGGCAGCACCCGCAGAAGTGCCAGAAACAGGCACTACGAAGATGCGTGAAACGGTGCTCACCCGAAGTCGCACAAAGGAGTCCCACGTCGCCGGAGAACAACTTAGGAGGTCGTGCAATGCAGGTTAGAGTGCCGTGGACCCAGGCTGGACTGTGCACAAAGGATTTCTGCCGGAAGTGCACGGAGGCCGGAGTAGCTGTAAAAGTCGTGGTTCCCAGCAATGCAGTCTGGCGTGGGGAGGCAAGGACTTACCTCCACCAAACTTGGACTGAAGAGTCACTGGACTGTGGGAGTCACTTGGACAGAGTTGCTGGATTCAAGGGACCTCGCTCGTCGTGCTGAGAGGAGACCCAGGGGACCGGTGATGCAGTTCTTTGGTGCCTGCGGTTGCAGGGGGACGATTCCGTCGACCCACGGGAGATTTCTTCGGAGCTTCTAGTGCAGAGAGGAGGCAGACTACCCCCACAGCATGCACCACCAGGAAAACAGTCGAGAAGGCGGCAGGATCAGCGTTACCGAGTTGCAGTAGTCGTCTTTGCTACTATGTTGCAGTTTTGCAGGCTTCCAGCGCGGTCAGCAGTCGATTCCTTGGCAGAAGGTGAAGAGAGAGATGCAGAGGAACTCGGATGAGCTCTTGCATTCGTTATCTAAGGAATCCCCAGAGACAGAGACCCTAAATAGCCAGAAAAGAGGGTTTGGCTACCTAGGAGAGAGGATAGGCTAGCAACACCTGAAGGAGCCTATCAGAAGGAGTCTCTGACATCACCTGGTGGCACTGGCCACTCAGAGCAGTCCAGTGTGCCAGCAGCACCTCTGTTTCCAAGATGGCAGAGGTCTGGAGCACACTGGAGGAGCTCTGGACACCTCCCAGGGGAGGTGCAGGTCAGGGGAGTGGTCACTCCCCTTTCCTTTGTCCAGTTTCGCGCCAGAGCAGGGTTAAGGGGTCCCTGAACTGGTGTAGACTGGCTTATGCAGAAATGGGCACCATGTGTGCCCATGAAAGCATTTCCAGAGGCTGGGGGAGGCTACTCCTCCCCTGCCTTCACACCATTTTCCAAAGGGAGAGGGTGTAACACCCTCTCTCAGAGGAAGTCCTTTGTTCTGCCATCCTGGGACAAGCCTGGCTGGACCCCAGGAGGGCAGAAACCTGTCTGAGGGGTTGGCAGCAGCAGCAGCTGCAGTGAAACCCCAGGAAAGGTAGTTTGGCAGTACCAGGGTCTGTGCTACAGACCACTGGGATCATGGGATTGTGCCAACTATGCCAGGATGGCATAGAGGGGGCAATTCCATGATCATAGACATGTTACATGGCCATATTCGGAGTTACCATTGTGAAGCTACATATAGGTAGTGACCTATATGTAGTGCACGCGTGTAATGGTGTCCCCGCACTCACAAAGTCCGGGGAATTGGCCCTGAACAATGTGGGGGCACCTTGGCTAGTGCCAGGGTGCCCTCACACTAAGTAACTTTGCACCTAACCTTTACCAGGTAAAGGTTAGACATATAGGTGACTAAGAAGTTACTTAAGTGCAGTGTAAAATGGCTGTGAAATAACGTGGACGTTATTTCACTCAGGCTGCAGTGACAGGCCTGTGTAAGAATTGTCAGAGCTCTCTATGGGTGGCAAAAGAAATGCTGCAGCCCATAGGGATCTCCTGGAACCCCAATACCCTGGGTACCTTAGTACCATATACTAGGGAATTATAAGGATGTTCCAGTAAGGCAATGTAAATTGGTAAAATTGGTCACTAGCCTGTTAGTGACAATATGAAAGAAAGGAGAGAGCATAACCACTGAGGTTCTGGATAGCAGAGCCTCAGTGAGACAGTTAGTCACTACACAGGTAACACATTCAGGCACACTTATGAGCACTGGGGCCCTGGCTGGCAGGGTCCCAGTGACACATACAACTAAAACAACATCTATACAGTGAAAAATGGGGGTAACATGCCAGGCAAGATTGTACTTTCCTACAGGGTTGCAGTCGCCTGGGCTAAAGAACTGAGTCACATACCCAAGTAAGGGGTGGAGGTCATCGCCAATTGAAATGGGTGGTTATGAGCAAGGGCCTTTTGAGTGTCAGGCGTGAGAGACAGATTAAGCACCTTGGATTTATACACATTTACTGAAACTCCGCTGCCTGTCCAAAAGTCTCCAGTTCAGACAGAAAGGCTGGTACGGAGGTGGAAGGTTCATCCAAGGGCCACCGAGACATCATCAGCATAGAGACTGATGGTGTGCTCATCTCCTCTAAAAGGAATACCCTTGATGATCGGATTGTCGCAGATGTGCTGGGCCAATGACTCCATTCATAGAGCAAAAAGCAGGGGTGAAAGTGGGCACCTCTGGTGAGGGCCTCTATAGATAGGAAATGTGGTTGCGTTTGCCCATTCACTCGAACAGTCACGACCACATGGCCGTAATTACTAAGGACCCAGGAACAAAAGTGTTTGCGCAGGCCAAAATTCTTTAGAGTGGCCTTGAGGTATGGCCAGTGAACCCGATCAAACGCTTTCTCGGTGTCCACTGCCAATAGCATGCGGTCCTGCCCCAAGCTGCAAGCTTTAGTGATTTAATGCATGATTCACTTTGTTTTTTTGACACACTGGCGATGGGGAACAAAGCCGGTCTGAGTGGGAGGGGCACAAGGCCCAGTAGAAGAGGGCCTTTGCAGGCCGTTAGAATGCCAATGAATAGCTTAAGATCAATATTGAGAAGTGATATTGGCTGATAGGATGCACAGTTTTGCTTATTCTTGCCCGGCTTTGGGATAATGATGGTGGAGGCTGCTAGCATAAAAGGCAAGATTGAGGCTGCCTCTTTGATAGTGTTAAATATTCTAGTTAGAAGGTGAGCCAAGGTCATGCGGATTGTTTTATAGAAAAGTGCCGGAGACCCATCCGAGCCTGGCGAATTAAGAGGAGATTGTCTGACAATGATCGCTATAACTTCCTTGCCCGAATCAGGTGACCAAGATGAGATGCCTGTTCCGATGTTAACTTTGGTGTGCAGGCACCCTGAAGGTAAAGGCCCAGTCCGTCTGCGGGCACATCCTGTTTTGCGTAAAACTCTGTGTAGAAGTCAGGGAAGGCTACGACAATCTCATGATCGTCAGTACGTTCCAAACCATTGCGGTCCAGAATAGCCCGGATCCCAGCGGCCTGTCTCTGCGTCTGTAGTATGTTGGCCAAGAGGTGGCCACACCTGTCCCCGCCAATATAATAAAAATGGCAAAGTTGGAGGTCAGAGTATTCCATCCTGTCCAGGTCAATTTCAGCTATTTGTGTCCAGGGTGCCTCTAGTTGCCACCATACCCGGGTGCACCTGTAAGCTTGTGAATCCATTCAAGTTCCTCAACATGTCGGGACAGGTGCTCCCTCTTGTCCTTGTGGATCTTATTGCCTACTGCAGAAATCACTATTAGTTCGCCCTGGACCACTGCCATTAGCATTTCCCACAACATTAAGATCGAAACATCTGCACTGTTGTTAATTGCCAGGAAGTCCCCTAGGACTTTATTCATTTGTTTAACAACTGTCAGGCGGTGTGAGAGTGTTTCTCTCAGCCGCCAGGTCCTAGTTATAAGCAGAACCAGCGGAAAGGTAAGGGTAAAGGAAACCGCTGCATGATCAGACATAAAACTAGGTTCTCTCTTCGAATCCAAGGTCATAGATTGGATGCCGGGTGTGCCTAAGAAGTGATCTAATCAGGTGTACATCTTATGTGCGTCTGAGTAGAATGTATAGTCCTGCGTTTGTGGGTGTAGCTTGCCCCAAATGTCACCTAGACCCATTTCTCCCAGCCAGAGGGAAAGAGAGATCGCCCCTGTTTGACCGTAGCACTGGGCAGATCTGTCCATGTCATTATCAAAAACCAAGTTGAAGTCACCCCCTAAGAGCAGCAATCAGTCCTGTGTTGTCATCACCTCAGCCACTGCGCAATGTATAAAGTGCTCCTGACCCTTATAAGGAGCATAGATAGTCCCTAACCTAAAGGTGTGTGAACCCATGAACACAGAATAAGCTAATAATCTACGCTCATTTCAGCCTGCTTAGAGCCTATTTTCCCTCTAACAGAACTGGATACCAGAATTGCTACTCCTGTTTTTTTGTGGATTTGGAGAAAAAGAATTGATGTGGGAAGGCTTTGAAGTGCAATCTATACCAATCAGCAGCCAACAGTTGGGTTTCTTGGAGGAGGCAAATATGGGCTCTGAGTGTTCAAAGACCCCTCTCTCCACCCCCGCCCCGTCCACCCACCTTAGTGTAAAGTGTGACAACATTACGGCCATGTCTTCTCTGCTCCAATGAGGTCTCTAACACCGTTTGCTGTTCTTTATCTATGGTCACTGGGTCAGGATGGAGTCTCACTAGAGACGCTCTGGCGCCCCTCCATCGGGAATGCTTGCAGTTTCTTCTCTCATGCTAGTGAGTTCGGGACGGCTCCGAGGCAGCCTCAATGCCCAGCAGCCGACAGGTCTCAAGAGATCAAAGCTTGTGGAGTGTTAAGTTCAGCTGAAAGACAATCTGGAAAAGCTGCCCCCACAAATATGATATGCCTGCATATCGGAGATGGGCGGTCGCTAGGCAGAAGTCCCTGGGTTTCTGGAGAGTAGAGGCAGCCAGGCCCTGGTAAAGCATTAGCTGAGAACCCCAGAACTGGAATGGGCAAGGATCCTGAGCCTTGCAGAGGATGCGCTTCTTAAGTGGGAAAGTCATAGACTTATGTCAAAATGTTTGCAGGGGGCCATGTTTGGTCTCTTAGGGCTGACTCTGTGTTCTGTCCAGCTTTATTTCTGTTTCTGAATATACCTCCAGAATCGAGCAGAAGAGCTCCATGACATATTGAATTATGTCAACCCCCTCTGCCCCGGTAAGTATACCTTTGATGCAAATTCGATTGCACAGTGATCTGTTCTCCAAATCTTCAGCAAGCACCTGAAGGTCCAGCTAATGGTCCTGGAGCCGCAGGACCACCTGCTGCAACTGTTCAATCTCTTCCTCGTGACTGGCTTCATTGTCCTCCACCCAAGATGTAAGTGCCTTGGCAAATCCCCTTGACATCGTTTGAGAGGTATTTTCTGAGAGTCTGGACGTCACCCCAGAGGGAAGCGAAGAGAGCCTCCAAGAATGGGCGAGCTACCGGGCATCTGTTCCCTTGGCATCTGACGTGATGTCCAATCCCAGAGATGACGAGGGACCCCCTGAATGCCAGCTGGTGGGTATAATCCTTTTTCTGTCATCCGGTAGTCATAGCCCCACAGCCACTACTACGCATCACCAGAGGTGAAGGAAAGGCTCACCGCACCCTCAAGTTCCGGGGGCTCTCTCAGCACTGGGATCCAGGTCCACCAAGGAGGTTTGAAACTTCAGAGCCTCAGTTGCTGTGGAATTGCTTGTTCAAATGGATTAGCAGAGTGGGAATCTGTCAAGGGCCATCGTGGCTCTGAGATAGTAGGCCTGTCTGTGATGTTTATTGTGTGGTGGACCCCAGAGGCGCTATTGTCAAGCTGGCTCAGCTTCAAAGGCCACCCGCACCTCTTTGCATGGGTACTTGTCTCTCAACAGGGCATAAGGCCACCCAAGAGGGTCCAATCAATGTTCTCAGCATTGGGCCCCCAATCGCGAACCCTCGCCAGACGAATGCCCAAGGCCGTGCTGCTGGGAGGAGGCACATAGTATAGAGCCTTCAAGTCCAGGCCCAGGAACCCCAGATGTTTAATCGCATTGGGTGATGCCAGCACTGTAAACGGGTTTCCAGACCAGGCCCCTGAGGTCACAAGCAGAACCAAGCTCAGGTCAAGGGGACACCACCTAGGATCCACACCAGTCCAGGGTACCCACTAGCGGGCCAGTTCTTGGGGCCCTCAAAACTCACCTCAGTGTAGCCCCTCTAAGTGGGGCCTTCAGGCAGCCCCCAGCATGGCAGGCCTTCAGGGACATGTTATCAGTCCAAGCTGAAGCTCCAAGCCGTCCCTGTCCATTGCAGAAAAAAGGCTGGCATCGGGCTCCCCCAGGCCACCATTGGAGCGCAGTCACCAAAGGAGCTATATTCTAGGGCCCCTGGCTGCCACAGCAGCTGAACTCAGGTCCAGCACTGCAGGAGCTATGTGTACTGGCACAGCCCATTCCCAACACTTCCAAGGCCTTGGAGATAGGCGTCAGCAATACCCCTCCAACCTCCTGGCCTGCGGGGGTGGAGGAGCATGTCCAGAGGTGGCCGTCGGGACCACCAAGTTCCTGCAGTGTTCACTGCCTTCCAGCTCCTCTTTGTAGCGGGGGCATCGCCCGAGTCGCTCCAGCAATTGGGCTGTGTAGTGAAGTTGGGTCTCTCTCCACTAAGTCCGGCTGCAACTGGACTGCACCTGTGCAATTTTGCTGCTGGCCCCTTCTCTCCACGCAGCTGGCACCAAGCCTCCTAAACATGAAACTCCAGGTCTCACATGAACTTTGCTGGTGCTCAGCGTCTCCCTCGACTGGTGCCTGCAAATCGAAAGGTGCAAAATCCCAGTCAGTAGGCGGCTGTGTCAGGTGTAATGGCAGCATGGATGGAGAGACTCAGGAATGCATCTTACCCATTCGCTATCTTGGCCAAACCCTGAAATTTAGTTTTCTTAAATAAAAAAGAAACGTGTTTGGTGTAGGGTTCCATCAGGGATGGCCCTAATGGTGGTTCCTGCAAATGCTTTATAAATTACCTCCAGCTTGGCAGTGATTGGATCCATAACATATTATCACATCTATACTGTTTTAATCATTATTCACACCTTAGTATTGTAATTAAGAATTAATCACAGTAATGATAAACAAGAGACATAAGGATAATTGAATATTATGCTGCTGTAGAAACATCTCAAGTACTGATTCACTTGTAACGGCATAAATCACTATATATGTAGTAACATACACTATATTATCTATTAAAAGTAATTTAAACTATCAGAAAATACTTATAAATGCATACCATATTCAGTGCAGGGGTGCCCTCACACCCAGGTACTCTGCACCCAGCCTTCAGGGTTGGAAGGCCTGACGTATGGGTGACTTATAAGTGACCTGGTGCAGTGTAAATGACAGTGAAAGGGTGCATGCACCATTTCACTTAGGCTGCAATAGCAGTCCTGTAGAAGCCTTTGCAATGGGCTTCCTATGGGTGGCAAAAGAAATGCTGCAGCCCCCTGGAACCTCAGTGCCCTGGGTACCTAGGTACCATGTACTAGGAACTTATATGGGGCAACCAGTATGGCAATTTTGGGTGAAATACTGGGTTACCATTATGCAGTGACAAAACTTTGAGGAGAGAGAGCATAGGCACTGGGGTCCTGGTTAACAGGACCCTAGTGACACAGTCAAACACACTAACATCAGACAGAAATAGGAGGCAACATGCCAAAAAGAGGATACTTTCCAACAGTTTTAGTTTTCAGAGAAATGACGATCAGTGCACATGGCTATCACAGCCCCCTGAGCATCTAGGCCGATGGTAGAGGTATCATTGGAAAAGGGGGACTCACCACTTTCCAATAGTACCCTTTCCTAGTGGATCCCTGCTCAGGGATCACCACAGGAGGGTGATCCCAAAGCAGGAATCCAGGGCACTAGGCACTTAGGAGGGGGGAGCAGCTCCTTGGGAAAGGAATTTCACTAGGTTTCAAGGTTTAAAAATTGTATAGGTTGGCTAGGTTTCCCAAGGTGGCAACTGAGCTAGGGTGCAATATCTAGAACTATGCACATCGGATAAAGAACATCTATTTTCACTGGAAAAATGTGCTCCATCCATATTGCATTTTGTTCCATTGCCTGTCGCAGGCAGCAGGTCTACTCACAGAAGTGAGGGACCATTTTTATCAAGAGACTTGGGGGAATACCAGGTGGAAGGAAGTTAGTGGCTCCCCACAATTTCCAGCTCTTTCATACAGAGAAATGTGGGGAAACTGTGTTTTTTTAGTCAAAGTTTGAGGTTTGGATGGAATTCTGGGTACATAAAGGTGGTGAGAGCCATGCAGGTCAGCCCACCCTGGATACCCCTAGGTGTTTTAAAAAATTTACAGGTTGACTCCGTTTCCCTAGGAGCCAGCTGAGCTAGGGTCCGAAGTCTAGAGCTACCCACATCGGAAAAAGAGGGCCTGTTTTTGTTTGAAAAATGTGCTGCGTCCATGTTGTGTTTTCATCTGTTTCCTGTCAAAGCACTCAGTCTACCCACACATGTGAGGTATCATTTTTATTAAGAGACATGGGGGAATGCCAGGTTGGAGGAAGTCTGTGGCTCCCTGCAGATTCCCAAACTTTCCATCACAGAAATGTGAGGGAAATGTGCTTTTTGTCAAAGTTTGAGGTTTGCAAGAGATCCTTGGTAAAAACAATGTGCCAAGCAAGTCAGCCCACCTTGGTTACTCCCATGGGTCTTGTTTTCAAAATGTACAGGTTGGCTAGGTTTCCCTAGGTCCCTGCTGAGCTGGGATCCAAAACCTAAAGCTATCCACATCGGAAAAAGGGGGTCAGTTTTCATTGGAAGAACGTGCTGTGTCCATGTTGCATTTTGGGTTGTATTCTTTTGTGAGCAATAGGCCTACCCACACAAGTGAGGTACCGTTTTTTATCGTGAGACTTGTAGAGACATAGAATAGTAGAACATTTGTTATTACCAATTGGATTTCACTGATTTATGCCTTTCAAATGTAAGCCAATGTACAAGAAAGATTACATTTTGAAACATACCCTCCAAATTATACAATAGTACAGGTCCCTTCAGATTCAGATAAGTAGAAATAACCACTGCTCCTAAACTCCATATCATGTGCTCATTTCAGAAATACAGGTTTCCTTGTTACCCGTTTTCACTCTGCCTATTTTTCTATAAGATTTGGTCTATACCTAGTACTCAATGAAACTCCTTTGTATGTTGTGGCTAAGTTGTTAATACTGGGCAGCTTGGGTTCTTTTGTCGATCAGCCAATGTGACAAAAAGTTACAGATGAAAATGTTGTCACAAAGGCCTGTTTTTCCTACTAATTTCCAATATTTCTTTATTTTTACTGTTCTTTTCCTTCAGAAAACCTTGAAGCATCTATACATATGACCCCCTGATGAATTTGGAATTTTGTCTACTTTTGAGAAATCTATAGCTTTTCTAGATCACCCATGGGTTTTACACTGGCTTCCACCACAAGATGGAAGTACGTTGAGCGCAGAAAAAGTAGGGAAAATAGGCTACCTCTTGGAATAATGTCAAAACTGTGGTGCAATATTACGTTTTTCATTCAGCTTTGCATGTTCCTGAAAGCTCAAACTGTTTATGAATGCCACTTTTTTGAGAAAAAACAGACACTTTTGTCTGGATAGCTTTTTCCCTTTTTTTTCTTTTTTTTTAAACCTCAAATGCTTGCTATAATTTGGCTATTTCCTCAGTCCCCTCCAGGGAAATTCACAGACCCTGGCTATCTTTAGAATACCCACTATGTTTGGGAAAAAAGGACATAAATTTGGCATGGATAGCTTATGAGGACAAAAAGTTATAGAGCACTAAGTGCAAACTACTCCAAATAGCCAAAAAAAGGCTCAGCGCTTAGGCCTAGCAGCGAAATAATTTAACAAACAAACACACTATGATCCCCAAAGGAGAAAATAATATCAGTTGTCCTTTCTGCAGGAAATGAAACCTTCATTGTATTGAGGGGCACAGCCAAAAAACAGAACATATGAGTTGCGTATATTCCCTGTGGTAACTGATAAACAAGGAAAAGATCTTAATGGCACTGGATCAGAGTGATGGTTTGTAGAAAAGTACCATCTTTCTTGGCATGTTACCTCCTGGTGAGGTCATTAAGAGGGGCAACAATGGAGCCATAGTTCTTAATGAGCCTCCTGTAATACCCTGTGAGACCTAAGAAGGCTCTGACCTGGGTCTGTGTAGTAGGGTGAGCCCAGTCCATAATGGTCTGAATCTTCCCCTGTAGTGGTTCAATCTGTTCTCCCCCTACCAGGTGGCCCAGATAAACCACTTTCCCCTGCCCTATCTGGCACTTTCAAGCCCTGATAGTTAGGCCTGCCTTTTGCAGGGCCCCCAAAACTTTCCAGAGGTGGACCAGGTGTTTATCCCAGGTGGAGCTAAATACAGCAATATCATCTACGTATGCTGCACTGAAAGCTTCCCAAACTTGGAGGACTGTTTTCACCAGCCTCGGAAAAGTGCCAGGTGGATTTTTCAAACCAAAGGGCATAACAGTGAATTGATAATGCCCTCCTATGGTAGAAAATGCAGTTTTTGCTTCAGCATCCTCTGACAATTTGATCTGCCAATACCCTGCAGTCAAGTCAAAGGTGCTTAGATACTTGGCAGATGACAGTGTATCTATTATAGGGTGAGCATCAGTTTTGGTTAAAGTATTAAGACCCCTATAGTCCACACAAAACCGCATTTCTCTCTTTCCTTCTTTGCTATGCAGTTTGGGGATAAGCACCCCTGGGCTGGCCCAGGGGCTATCAGAAGCCTCAATAACTCCTAGATCTAACATTTTCTGGACCTCAGTTTTTATGCAATCTCTGACATGGTCAGGCTGCCTGTAAATTGTACTTTTGACAGGTAAACTGTCTCCAGTGTCAATTGTATGTTCACACCAGGTAGTGGTACCAGGAATGAGAGAGAAGAGGTCAGAAAACTGTCCTAGGAGATTTTTGCAGTCTTCCTTCTGCTCAGCAGTAAGGCAGTCTGCCAGAACTACTCCTTCCACTATGCCATCAGCTTCACTGTTGGAGAAGCGGTCAGGGAGAGGGTCACTCTCTTCCTCCTGCCCCTCATCTGTGGCCATGAGCAGGGTTAAGTCAGCCTTGTCATAGTAAGGTTTCAGGCGATTGACATGAAGCTCCCTCAGGGGGGCTTCTGGCAGTGCCCAGGTCCACCAGATAGGTAACCTCACCTTTCTTTTCCACAATTAGATGGGGTCCACTCCATTTGTCCTGGGGTGCTCTTGGGGCCACAGGCTCTAATACCAACAACTTCTGTCCTGGGTGGTACTGGGTCAGGAGAGCCTTCTGGTCATGCCATTGCTTTTGGAGCTCTTGGCTTGCCTGATATTTTCAGTGACCTTTTTCATTTACTCAGCCATTCTAGATCTTAGGCCAAGTACATAGTCCACAATGTCTTGCTTTGGAGGTTTAAAAGGTTGTTCCCAACCCTCCTTAACAAGAGCAAGGGGACCTCTAACAGGATGACCAAAGAGGAGCTCAAAGGGACTGTAGCCCATGCTTTTTTGGGGTACCTCCCTGTAGGCGAAAAGGAGGCATGGCAAGAGGACATCTCATCTCCTTCTGAGTTTTTCAGAGAGTCTCATGATCATGCCTTTGAGAGTTTTATTAAACCTTTCAACCAATCCATTTGTTTGTGGATGATAAGGGGTGGTGAACCTGTAGGTAACACTACACTCCTTCCACATTGCCTTGAGGTATGCAGACATGAAATTACTACCTCTGTCTGATACAACTTCCTTAGGGAAACCCACCCTGGAAAAGATTCCCACGAGGGCCTTTGCCACTGCAGATGGTGTAGTGGTCCTTAAGGGGATAGATTCTGGGTACCTTGTGGCATGGTCCACCACCACAAGGGTGAATCTATTGCCAGAAGCTGTTGGAGGGTCAAGGGGTCCAACAATGTCAACCCCTACCCTTTCAAAGGGCACCACAACCTCTGGTGGTGGGATTAAGGGGGCCTTTGGGGTGCCACCAGTCTTGCCACTGGCGTGGCAGTTGACACAGGAGCGAAAAACTCCTTTGTGTCTTCTGACATACGGGGCCAGTGAAAATGTGGAATAAGTCTGTCCCATGTTTTACTCTGGCCTAAATGCCCAGCCAAGGGAATGTCATGAGCAAGAGTTAGGAGGAATTCCTTGTACCGAAGGGGGATGACCTTCATGGTGGCACCAGGTAAGGGTCCCTTGCTTCAGTATAGAGGAGCGTATTCTCCCAGTAAACCCTGTGGCTGTCATTGACATCCACAATCTGCTGTTTGACAGCTTACTGTCTGAGACCTTCCAGTGTGGGACAGGTTTGCTGTGCCATATTCAGCTCTTCCCTGGCAGGCCCCCCTGCACCTAAAAGTTGTATCAGCTTCCAGCTCCTCTGGTGTAGGTTCTGCACAGAGAGAGGATTCCTCTTCCTCAAAAGGGGAATCATCTGTGGAGGGAGCGATAGTGGGCAAGGGTTTGCCCTTCTTACGCCTAGTTTTTGGGGGCACTTGGTCCATTATTCCAGCATCCAAGTTTCCCTGTCCTCTTTGCTTCTTGGCCTGAGCCCTAGTAAGAGCAAAGATATACCCAGGAATACCAAGCATTGCTGCATGGGCCTCCAACTCCACTTCATCCAAGCTGAAGTCTCCAAATCATTGCCTAGCAGACATTCTATAGGTAAATCAGTGGCTACCACAACTTTCTTTGGACCAGTAACACCCCCCAGTTGAGATTCATAACAGCCATGGGGTGGCTAACAGTGTTGCTATGGGCGTCTGTCACGTGGTAGTGGTGACCAAGTAGGTGCTTCTCAGGGGCAGCCAGTTTCTCTATCAACATTGTGACACTGGCACCTGTCCCTGTAGGCCTCAACCTGAACACCATTAATCAGGGGTAGTTGCTTGTACTTATCCATATTAAGGGGACAAGCAACTAAGGTGGCAAGGTCAGTGCCACTATCAGAGATTAAAACAGCCTCAGTGATCTCCCTAACTAGACCAACCCCAACTACATTATCAGTGGTGAGCCCAGCTACACCCTTTGAATGGCTATTAGTAGTGTTCTTCCCACTACCACTGCTATTACTAGGGGCACTAGAGGTTGCAGTAGGGGTTGTGGTGGTGGGAGGTTTGGTGTTTCTTTTTGGACAATGAGAATCAGTTGCCCAATGACCTTTGGCTGTACACAGATAACACCATGGTTTCTTATTATTGCGAGAAGAGGATTTGGACCTACCACCCCCAGAGGATTTTTGTGGGCCTGATGAAGACTCTTATGATTTTTTTACCTTTGTCCCCACCCTGGTCATGTGAATTACCATCCTTCTTCTTGCTGTCCTTGTCACCCCCTGTATGAACTTTTCTGTTCACCCTTGTTCTGTCCTATTTATCTGCCTTCTTTCCCAGTTCTTGGGGAGAGGTCAGATATGAGTCCACACAATACTGATGCAACACGTCAGACACACAATTATTCAATATAGGCTCTCTCAGAATTACGTTATATAGGCTTTCATAGTCAGTCACCTTAATGCCATTCAATCAACCTTCTAGGGCCTTCACTGAACAGTCTACAAAGTCTGTCCAATCCTGTGATGACTCATTTCCAGTCTCTCTGAACCTTATCCTGTACTGTTCAGTGGTTAAACCCAGACCATCTAAGAGGGCACTTGTATGAATTTGGTAGTTATCTGCATCACCCTCTCTGACAATAAGGAGTCTGTCTCTTCCCTTGCCAGAGAAGGCTAGCCACAGGATAGCAGCCCACTGAACTTTACAGGCCTTCTCAAGTGCAGCAAACCACTTATATATGTCATCTCCATCCTTGTAAGGAGGTACAACTTTATGCAGATTCCTAGAGTCAAATGAAAGTTCCCTAACATTTGAATTTCTGAAACTGCTGCTGCTAGCATGGGGAACTAACCGCAAACCCTGCCTTTCCCTTTCCGCAGCCAGGGATTCCCTGTCTAAAGCCAACTGTTGATGCTGTAGCCTCAGTCTGGCTTCCTCTAACTTCAGCTTTCTGAGTTCCCTATCTAGGAACTGGTCCTCAGGGTTAGAAGTGTGGGATGCTTCTGAGACAGACGTAACATGGGAATGTGCAGAGGCTAATCTTTCCCTAATTGGAGCCACCCTAGTGACTTGGCCTCTGGGGGTGAAGGGATCCCTACTAGTGTATGAACCCTTCTCACTCCCAGTTATACCAGGGGGCCTGTTAACAGAAAGATCAGTGGAAGGACCCTCCCCAGGATTATCATTGTGCTCATCTGAACCTGCCTGGTTGGAATCTTCCTTTACCCACCCCCCTCTGTCTGATCTTGACCAGTGCTGATTCCCTGGTCTTCTTGGAAGTGAAGATTTAAGAGGAACTCCTTATTGGGCTTCTTCCCAATCCCTAGACATCTTTCAATACAGAGACCCCTCAAACTTTTACATTTTAGATTCTCATAGGTAGTTTTTACAACTCTAGGGGTAGCTTCTACAGAAGACATATTGAAAGAGAAAAAGTTTAGGAAAGTGAGTAAACAGTTAGTAGAATAACAGAGTCAACTTTTCAGAGAAAAGAAGAAAACATTTCAAAAACTTTGTAAAACTTTTGTAAAGTTAAAAGAAGTTAGAAATTACTTCCAGGCATATATAATGTATGCTCTAAGTATTGGAGCAAGCTTTTCTTGTGTAAAGCACTAGTAACAATGTGGTAAAGCAACTGCAAGTGCTTATCCTACCGGTGCACCACCAAAGTAGGAGGCTGGCCTGGTTTGTAGTAGGTACCTTGGGTACTTACACCTTACAGCAGGTCCAGTAATCCCTTATTAGTGAAATGTAGTAGTGTTCTAGCAGCTTAGGCTGATAGAGGCAGCTATAGCAGTGCAGCTTAGGCTGAACTAGGAGACATGCAAAGCTCCTGCAATACCATGTATAGTTACACAGTACTTATACACAAGTAAAGACAATACTCAGTGTTACCAGAAATAAAGGTAGTTTATTTGGGTGACACAGGCCAAAAATATCTTAGAGGCAATACTCCTTCTGGAGGTAAGTATTATACACAAGATATACACTAGACACCAAAATAAGGTAAGTAATTAGACATAGGATAGTGCAAACAATAGGAAATGCTATAGAATGCAATGGGAGAAAATAGGTCTGTGGGCAACACAAACCATATACTAAGAAAGTGGAATGTGAATCACAAATTCCTCCCTAGACAAGTGTAGTGTGTAGAGAATCACTGGGAGAGTAAGAATACAGCAAAGGTAAGTAAAATACCCCACCACAGAGCCCAGAAAAGCAGGAGTAAAATACTGTAAGTTTCCTTAGGACACACTACAAGTCATGATTAGAGTTAATGCAAGAACCAAGCAAGACTGCAAACAACAAATGGTGGATTCCTGGACCTGAAGATCTGCAAAGGAAGGAGATCAAGTCCAGAAGTCGAAAGAAGTTCCAGGAAGGACAGGAGCCCCTGCGAACCTAGAAGAGGGTGCAAAAGAAGAGTCCCCGGTTGGACGAAGACTGAAGAAATGCACCCAAGGAAGATGTCAGTGGGTTCCTGCGTGATGCACTGGATGTCATACGAAGAGAAGTTGGATGCAGGTGAGTTTTGGCGCTGGATTCCTCCAACAAGCCTTGGTTCCGGCAAAGTCCCATTTTGCATCAACTTGGCGCTCTCTGGACCCAGGAGGGACCTGGGGCCTCAACTCAGTGTGAGGAGGAAGAGGGAGCCCTCAGCACTCCAGAGAGCCCTGAGGACACCAGATAGCACCCACAGGAGTCCCAGAACATGGGGACAAAGGAGGTGAAAAATGTGGTTGGTGCAGCACTACTAAGGAAGGTCCCACGCCGCTGGAGATCAACTCAGCGAGTTGAGCACCACAGGATAGAGGACTGGGGATCTGGGCCAGGCTGTGCACAAAGGAATTTTGCAAAGAGTTCACAGAGGCTACAGGAGGTGATGAAGACATGGTGCACAGGGGTACTGTCGTTCTCATGGAAGGTAAGGTCTTACCTCCTCCAAATTGGGACAGCAGGACCTCACAACTGTCTGTGTCGATGAGCTTCTCCCTCTGTGTTCCAAGGAGCACGCTCGTCACCAGGAGAGGAGTCCAAGAGAACAGGTTGTCGATTAAGGAGGTGCCTGCTTGAACAGGGAAGTGACTTTGTTACTTCAAAGGAGATTTCTTTGGTCCTGCTGGTGCAGGGTGAAGACAGGGAGTCCCCAGAGTGTGCACACTGTGGAAACTGTTGCTGGCTGAAGCTGAAGTTGCAGAGGAAAAGTAGCCCTTCTGGATACTTTGTTGCTGTTACAGCGGTTCCTGGAGCAGTCTGCGGTTGATCCGAGGTCAGAGGATGAAGTAGTAGTTGCAGAAGATTCCTGCTGGAACGTGCAGGTAGAATCTGAAGAGAAACCCACAGGTTTCCAAAGGGAGAGGATGTAACACCCTGCTCCCAAAGGAAATGCTTTGCTCTGCCTTTCTGGGACTGAGCTGCTCAGACTCCAGGAGGGCTGAATCCTGTCTGTGAGGTGGCAGCAGCTGTAGCTGCATTGCAAGCCTCAAAGAGCTGGTTTCACAGTACTGGGGGTCCATGGTGTAGCCCCCAGGATGCATGGAATTGGCTCTCCAATAGCAGATTTGGAATTGGGGGACAATTTGATGATATTAGACAGCTTACATGGCCATATTCGGAGTTACAATTGTGAAGCTACATATAGGTATTGACCTATACGTAGTGCACACGTGTAATGGCGTCACCACACTCACAAAGTACCGGGAATTGGCCCTGAACTATATGGGGCACCTAGTGCAAGGGTGCCCTCACACTTAGTAACTTTGCAGCTAATTTTCAGCAAGTGAAGGTTAGATATATAGGTGACTTGTAAGTTACTTAAGTGCAGTGAAAATGGCTGTGAAATAGTGTGTGCGCTATTTCACGCAGGCTGCCATGGCACGCCTGTGGAAGGGTTTGTATGAGCTCCTTATGTGTCGCAAAAGAGATGCTGCAACATAAGGATCTCCTGGAACCCCAAAGCCCTGGGTACCTAGGTACCATATACTAGGGACTTATAAGGGGGTCCAGTGTGCCAATTGAAATTGAAATTGGTAAATAAAGTCACTAGCGTAGAGTGACAAATTTAAAGGCAGAGAGAGCATAAGCACTGAGGTTCTGATTAGCAGAGCCTCAGTGACACAGTCAAACACTATACAAAACACACACAGTAGGCCATAAACTATGAGCACTGGGGTCCTGACCAGCAGGATCCCGGTGAGACAGGCAAAAACATACTGACATACAGGTAAAAATGGGGGTAACATGCCAAGAAAGATGGTACTTTCCTACACTCTCCTCTGGGTGTTTCCATAGATTCGGATTGCAAGACTCTAGCAGGACTCCTCTGCATCCTCTGCTTCACCTTATACCATCAGATCAACCCCAGAACTGCTCCAGGAACTCTACAACTTGCAACAAAGTATCCAAGGCGACTACTGCAACTCTGTAACTCCAGCTTCTGCCAGCAACTGCAACAGTCTCCAGATTGTGCATCCTCAGAAATCTGCCTGTCTTCAGCCTGCACTGGAAGAATTGAAGGAATCTCCCATGGAGTGATGGAGTCACCTTTCTGCAGCGACAACCAATACTCTGGGTCCCCTCTCCTGACGACGAGCATGGATTCTGGAACACAGGTAGTGGACTCAAGTGACCCTGACTGTCCAGAGGTCCAGCTGTCCAAATATGGTGGAGGTAAGAGCTTGCCTCTCCGTGCCAGACAGTACCCCTGAGCATCAAATGTTTTGCAGCTCATAGGGCTTCTGTGTGCTTTTCCACAAAATCCTTTGTGCACATCCTATCCCAGTTCCCCAGCACTCTATACTGTGAAGCTGAGCTCCCTGAGTTGTTCTCCTCTGGTGTGGGATCCCTTTGTGTAGTGCTGTGATGACCGACATTTGCAACTCCTTTGTCCCCATGTTCTGGGACACCTGTGGGTGCTGCCTGGTCTTCTGAGGGCTCTCTAAAGTGCTGAGAGCCCCCTCTGTCTCCTCATCCTGCGTTAAGACCCCCCAGGTCCCTCTTGGGCCCAGGGAGCGCCTTTTGCCATCAAACTTTTTTTTTGTGAGCCAAAGCTTGTTGGCGGAATTTAGTGACGAAACCCAACCTGCATTCATCTACTCGATGTGGGACATCTGCTGCACCAAGCAGGACCCTACAGCTGTTTTCTCTGGTCCATTTCTGACTTTTCCTTCCAACCGGAGGTTTCACTTTTGCACCTTCATCCGGGTTAGCAGAGGCTCCTGTTCTTCCTAGACTCTTCAGCGACTCTTGGACTCTCCACAAGTATTCAGGTCCAGGAATCCATCATTGGTGTCTTGCAGTCTTACTTGGTTTTTGCATTATTCTTTATCACAACTTCTAGTGTGTTTTAGAAAACTTGCTGCACTTTACTTCTGCTTTCCTGGGCTCTGGGGTGGGGTATTTTACTTACCTTTGGTGTTCTCTTCCAGTCCCAGCGCCCCTCTATACACTACACTTGCCTAGGTGGGGAACCGACATTCGCATTCCACTATTTTAGCATATGGTTTGTGTTCCCCCTGGGCCCATTGCAACCTATTGTGATTTTCACTATTTGCACTATTTTAGGACTGTTTACTTACCTTATTTTGGTGTCTAGTGTATATATTGTGTATAATACTTACCTCCTGAAGGAGTATTGCCTCTAAGATATTTTTGGCCTTGTGTCATAAAGTACCTTTATTTTTGGTACCACTGAGTATCGTCTTTTATTGTGTATAAGTACTGTGTAACTATAGTGGTACTGCAGGAGCTTTGCGTGTCTCCTAATTCAGTCTTGGCTGCTCTGCCTGCAGCTACCTCTAGAGAGCCTGGCTTCTAGACACTGACTACATTTCACTGATAAGGGATAACTGGACCTGGAATAAGGTGTAAGTACTATTGGTACCCACTACAAACCAGGCCAGCCTCCTACATAGTTACTCTAATGATAGTTGGGTCCCATGTAAACATATTCTAGAAAGTTATTTTTTAGAGAGCTGTCCTGCCCAAGCCTTTAAGAGTCCTAGCAAAATGGATTGTGAGTCACATTAGAGCCAAGGCATCAAAGTCAGTTAGAATCATAAAACCTTTCTAGGAAAGTTATTTTTTAGAGATCTGTCCGGCATCAAGCATCTAAGATTCCTCCCAAAATGGATTGTGAGGCGCATTAGAACCAAGACATCAAGTCAGATTTTTTACTTTAATGGGGCGGGACAACTGCTGCCAGAGCAGAGAAAATCGCTAATGGCTCATGACTGATGAACTGTGGGTAGGGAGCGAGATACATACCAGCCCAAGAAGACCAGCTGGGGAGGTTACAAGGACTTTATTAAATGGAAAGGGGCAGGGGTGAAGCCTCTGCATTTATAGGTTAGTGTATTCAGAGGCCTCAGGAGGGAATAGCCATTTTTCTTTCCAACTCTTTATTTTACTCCAAGGTAGGCAGTTGGGAGCCAGCCCAGTGAAAGGAGAGCTGGTGCCAGATTATGTTAGGTACTGCCTTGGAGGAGGGGATTTTCATTTTCTTAAACCCATCCGTTGACTGACACACAATCTCCCTCCAAGGGTAGAAGGCATGTCCCATCTTTCATTCCCCATATGTGCAATATGGGATAGATAGCAGTAATGCAAACAGGATGAGTTGAAAAAGTGAGTAGATTTGTCCTTGGGAACATTTTTCACATTGGTTAAGGACTGTTCAGCAGTAGCTGGTAAATATACAAAGCTGGCTCCTAAATCATAGCTTATAGGAAAACCTTCTTGATCTGTGGAAAAAGAAGAAAGACTGTTTAGGAACTGCAACAAGATCTGACAGGCTGGACCGGTTCCCACTTGTTCAGAGGACAAAGAAGTGGATTCCAAGGCTCAGTTGGCTGACCTGCCTTTGTGGCTACGCAGACACAAGAAGCAGCAAGAGGTCTTTTTCCTGGAGTGACCAGTTACAACTAGAAGGGGGCTGGGCCGTACTAGTGTCCTCTACTGGAGTAAGTTCTGACCCTAAGTGTTGTACTTGAGGTCCTGTAAGACTCTTTAGAAATATCTGAAAAATGTGCTTTTAGAAAAATGTTGGACTTCCAATGTGCCGGAGGACCGGGACCAACCACCCAAATCAATTCACTCAAAGCAAGACCTCACTGAGCAAGAACATCAAGTTGGCTGCACTTCGATCTTTTTATGACAATAAAAAAGAGTTCAGAGAACTTTTTGGAAAGCCTATCTGACTTTGAGGCAACCTTCCTAGATAGAGCGTGCAGCCTTGCCTCATTGGGGGATTCGGAGCTTAAAAAAGAGAGCAAGTTCAAACAATAACATTTTGAATTGGTGAAGGTATGAAGAATCGAGAGCTGATGGGCTGCCTTCATTGGGTATGAAAAATGACCTTCTACTGCTTCTACCTTTTTCTGTCCTAGCTAACAGTTTCAGTGGGACCTCATTCAACGACTGTCTGGCATTGACAGAACTTTGTTGGCTATAGTCTGCAATCTTGCCCTGCCAAAGGCTTTCAGATTAGATTTTAGAGACTTAGGCCCTCATTCCAACCCTGGCGGTCTCTGACCGCCAGGGCGGAGGGCAGTGGAAGCACCGCCAACAGGCTGGCGGTGCTTCCAGGGCAATTCTGACCGCGGCAGTAAAGCCGCGGTCAGAAAAGGGGAACCGGCGGTTTCCTGCCGGTTTTCCCCTGGCCCAGGGAATCCTCCATGGCGGCGCTGCTTGCAGCGCCGCCATGGGGATTCCGACCCCCTTCCCGCCAGCCTGTTTCTGGCGGTTTTCACCGGCAGTGCAGGGGCCCCCTAACAGGACCCCATAAAGTTTTTCACTGTCTGCTTTGCAGACAGTGAAAATCGCGACGGGTGCCACTGCACCCGTCGCACCCCTGCAACTCCGCCGGCTCCATTCGGAGCCCGCTTCCTTGTTGCAGGGTCTTTCCCGCTGGTCCGGAGGGCGCCCTTTTGGCGGTCGCCCGCCGGCCCAGCGGGAAAGTCGAAATGACCCCCGCGGAGCGGTCTTTCGACGGGGGAACTTTGGCGGGCGGCCTCCGCCGCCCACCAAAGTTGGAATGACCCCCTTAGAGTCTCATTTATATCCTGGTAGACAGCATGTGGTCTTGTCAGAGCAAATGAGTAAATTACTCAGACTCCCTACTGGGGGTATATCCTGCCCTGAATATGCATGGGTGTAATGCGCTCTGACAAACAGCTTGTGCCCTGAAAATGTGGGAATTCTGGCATCTAGAACTGGTCCAGTGTAAAGGCCTGAAGCCAGATTTTGGCACCTGATGTGGCTCAAACATGCAGACCATAGATGCTACACTTTAACTCCTGAACATCGCCTGTCGTATTTAAGCTTGTCAAATAGGCCAGCTTTAAAATCACCAACTTGAGTCACTGTACAGGCAATAAAAGATTTTTTGTGGTAAAACCAGGGAGCTTTCACATTTGAAATTATTTGGTTGACTTTCTTGTGATGTTGTGTGTTACACCATGGAGGTTGCCACTGTGACAGAGATTCCGCTGGAAGAGCTCCTTCCTGGAAAGTTCCAGGTTGATCCGTGGGGAACCAGAATTGGGGGGTCCAAAAACACATTTTAACCAAGCAATTTCCCATAGGGATTTTAGAAAGTGATACAGAAAACATGACTGACTAGAATTACACTGGCAGAAAGCTAGTACTCAGTAAGGGGCTGTAGGAAGTTGGCTCTGTATGTGCTATTTCAAAGTAAGGAATAGCATGCACAGAGTCCAAGGGTTCCCCTTAGAGGTAAAATAGTGGTAAAAAGAGATAATACTAATGCTCTATTTTGTGGTAGTGTGGTCGAGCAGTAGGCTTATCCAAGGAGTAGTGTTAAGCATTTGTTGTACATACACATAGACAATAAATGAGGTACACACACTCAGAGACAAATCCAGCCAATAGGTTTTGTATAGAAAAATATATTTTCTTAGTTTATTTTAAGAACCACAGGTTCAAATTTAACATGTAATATCTTGTTTGAAAGGTATTGCAGGTAAGTACATTAGGAACTTTGAATCATTTCAATTGCATGTATACTTTTCAAGTTATTCACAAATAGCTACCTTAAAAGTGGACACAGTGCAATTTTCACAGTTCCTGGGGGAGGTAAGTTTTTGTTAGTTTTACCAGGTAAGTAAGACACTTACAGGGTTCAGTTCTTGGTCCAAGGTAGCCCACCGTTGGGGGTTCAGAGCAACCCCAAAGTCACCACACCAGCAGCTCAGGGCCGGTCAGGTGCAGAGTTCAAAGTGGTGCCCAAAACGCATAGGCTAGAATGGAGAGAAGGGGGTGCCCCGGTTCCGGTCTGCTTGCAGGTAAGTATCCGCGTCTTCGGAGGGCAGACCAGGGGGGTTTTGTAGGGCACCGGGGGGGACACAAGCCCACACAGAAATTTCACCTTCAGCAGCGCGGGGGCGGCCGGGTGCAGTGTAGAAACAAGCGTCGGGTTTGCAATGTTAGTCTATGAGAGATCAACGGATCTCTTCAGCGCTGCAGGCAGGCAAGGGGGGGCTTCCTCGGGGAAACCTCCACTTGGGCAAGGGAGAGGGACTCCTGGGGGTCACTTCTCCAGTGAAAGTCCGGTCCTTCAGGTCCTGGGGGCTGCGGGTGCAGGGTCTTTTCCAGGCGTCGGGACTTAGGTTTCAGAGAGTCGCGGTCCGGGGAAGCCTCGGGAAAACACCTACTCAGGTTAAAGTTACTCGGGTACCTGAGTAGGTGTTTTTATTTCCCTAGTATAGCTGGATCCCTATCTCCAGGAATAAGATTAATTTACGCACTCCCTCCTGTTCTTTTAACAGTGAGGTTGAGTCCGCCCAGGTGGCACTGTCCTACCTGGGTGGGGCTAGGTGGTCATATGATGAAGCATGACACTATATAGTGTGTGAGACCACCCAGTCCGTAAAGGAAACTTTCCTTTCCGTGGTTTTTCCCCAGCTCCTCTCCTTCCCCCCAGACCTAACATAACTACACAGTCCACCCATTTTTCACCTCTAGTTGAGGACTACGAGTGGTCTAGCGTCACAACTAGTACACTATTGACCCCCCCACTTTATATACAACCCCGCACTCCCCTTTTTTGTGATTGTGTTCTTGTGGGAGCCGAGTGCGGTTTTGGTTTTTTTCCCCTTGCTCCCATCCGCTCTCCCTTGTGTAATGTGATAGTAGAGCAGCCGCCCGGCTGCGAGAGCTTTCTTATCCTTATCTCTCGATTGTGAGAGACATAGCTTGCTGTCTCTCAGTGAGCACCCCTACCTCGTCTGCGTCCCTTAGAACTTCGGTTCCCGCGTCTGTCTTCTACATTCAGATCCCTTGTTTTCCCTCCTCCTTTTCTGATTTTTTCCCCCCACCCACACCATGGCAGATGGTCTCTCCTTCAATGAAGAGGAAGTATCAGCTATCCTCGCAGCCCCTTCACTTCTTGGGGACACGGCTCTGTCAAAGAGTTTGTCCCAACTGGGGGACTGGGACACCCTAGTGGAATTAAAACGCTCCCAAGTAAAGACTATACTACATGGAGCCGTGCTCACGGAATACCTCCGTAGTAACTCTGCACCAAACGGACTACTCGTTACTAATGAGCCCCGCATATTCCTTGACGACTTTGAGTTTCGTAAAGATTGGTCACTTATAGCATGGAAATGCACTCGAGATTGGCTGATATTAATTATAAAAACAGCCACTAGGCTTTCTGAAACCCTACTGGTCCAGATAAAAACCAGTGAGAACAACCTGAAGTCAGGTGTGAGTATTCTCTCCTTCAAAAAGAAACTGGAGGAGGTAAACAAAAACATGAATGAATATAAAGAATACCTAACTCAGCAAAAAATAGCCAAATTCCAAAAAGATCTGAATCGTTTTTCCCTGGAAAGGATATATCCCTACACTAAACCTGATTATGTAGCAAAGAATTCCACCAACACTTCTGACACCTCATCCGGGGGCAATATCAGCTCAGACAGTGACAGTAACTCTTCAGGAAACATACGATATCGCCGTGGGCGGCGTGGGCAACGTCGAGGAGGATGGAATTTTCCACCGGCTCCTCCCGTTTACCCGCCTTACTTTAACCAACAATGGGGTTGGCCAAATCAATATGGCCCTCCTCAACAATATCAAGCACCCTACCTGCAACACCCAGCCCAATGGTCCTTTCCCGAACCCCCGCCGCCTTTTTTAGACAGAGGTCACGGGAGGGACAGGGGGAGGAGAAAAGAGGTACAGTGGCGCCCAAAAGAGGATGCCTTGGAAAATCCACTACACAGGGATCCCGTCCCAGGGACCAGCAAGACAAAGTGAAACTGGCCCCTGAAAAGACAAACAACATCATCAATCTAAGCAACCGGAGTTTGAGCCAAACCGAAATTCTAGCATTAAACAAAGGTTTGAACTTTGTACCTACCCCGAAGGTTGATTTATTCAGAACTAGAACAGAACTAGCGGGCCTGTTCCGTAAGATCCGCCTAAAGACCTTCTTCCTTGGGAAGGAATATGAAACTCCCACACAGAACACGGGACTACGTCCCAAATCTACTTTCTGTCCCCCGGCAGGGCAAATGCCCCCGGAGGTACTGGCCTTCGAAAAATCAGTATCCCTAAGAATCAATGGTCTCACAAAAGCTCCCAACAAAATATTCCACAATATGAGCCAAATCGAAATAGAGTCACTGAAGGGCCTCACAGCTGACCCCACCATCATTATAAAACCAGCAGATAAGGGTGGGGCTACAGTGATCCTCCCACAACAAATGTACAAAGACGAGTGTGAGCGACTACTAGGGAACACCAGACACTATAAACGTTTGGCACGCGATCCTACTACCGATGTTCAAGAAGAAATCACTTTCCTAGTATCTAAAGGGAAAGAAAACAACTGGATTACAGATCATGAGGCATCTTTCCTGATACAGACCAATCCGAAAATCCCGTACTTTTATATTTTACCAAAAGTACACAAAGAAAAGATTCCCCCCCCCGGACGACCCATAGTTTCCGGTCTAGGCTCAGCACTAGAGCCTTTGTCAAAATTCGTGGATTTCTTTCTACAACCACTAGTTAAAAGAATCCCGACCTATTTGAAGGACACCACCCATGTCCTCCTTTTACTGGATTCTATAACCTTTGACAAAACCAAGGAGCTCCTGATTACCCTTGACGTGGAGTCACTATACACCAATATTCCGCAAGAGGCTACCTTGGAAGTGATAAGTGACCTGCTGGAAACTCACATGAATGAATCCCAAACCCCTCCGGGTTTTATCCTGGACTTAGCACATCTCGCTCTCACCAGAAACTACTTTAAATTTGAGGATAGTTTCTTTTTACAGACACAGGGTACATCAATGGGCAGCACATTCGCCCCTAGTCTAGCATGTCTATACGTTGACCATTTTGAAAGACAAATTGTTTTGAATGAGGAGAACCCCTACCGTGACCAGATAAAACTCTGGAAACGATACATCGACGATGTACTTCTAATATGGACGGGAAGTAGGGCAGAAGCCCAGGCGTTTGCAGTTTGGCTTAACGGAGCAAACCCTTTCCTCACGTTCACAATGAACATAGGCGACAACAAGTTACCTTTCCTGGATTTACTTATCTATGAGAATGATGGAGGGTTAGCCACTGAGGTATACTACAAACCAACGGACTGTAATAATCTGTTACAATATCAGAGCTTCCACCCTCGAGCTCTAAGAGATAACCTTCCGGTTGGGCAGTTCCTACGGTTAAGACGAAACTGCTCTTCAGTGATTGACTATCGCAAACATGCAGACAAATTAACTGTGAAGTTACACACCAAAGACTATCCCCCACACCTAGTGAGCAGGGCTTTAAAAAGAGCACGCAATAACAATAGAGACCAGCTGCTACAGCCCCACGCACCAAAGTCAAGTTTGGACAAGATCGTTTGTGTGACCACATTTAATCCTTTATCTAATGAAATTCAAAAGATCATAAAAGACAATTGGAAAATCCTGACTTCAGGTGGCTTACCCTTTGATCCACCATTACACGCGTATAAGAGAGCAAGTAATATACGTGATATGGTGGTCCATACCAGACCAAAGGAGAAACGGCGACCCGCACAGACCACACTCTGGCAATTGGCCCCCCCTGCTGGTCACCACCCATGCGGCAACTGCAGTGTTTGCCCCTTTACCCAAAAATCCACCACCATCAACCTCAACCTTAGAACCCCTTGGGTGCAAAAATCATTTACCAATTGTAACAGTAAAAACGTAATCTACTTAATCAAATGCCCTTGCCCACTTCAGTACGTGGGGATGACCACAAGAAAAGTTAGCATCAGAATCTGTGAGCACAGGAGCACGATCAGGTGCAAACGAGATGCTACTAAACTTACCAGCCATTTCTTACAAAAAAATCATTCCCCAGACGACATGTCATGGACAGTCCTGGAACAATTTTCCCCCTCGACCACCAACATGTCTGAAAAACTTTTTAGGGCTGAGCAACGTTGGATTTGGAGGTTGCACACAGACACGGTTGGATTAAATGATGAGATACCGTGGTTCTCTCTGCAACCCTAGAACCCACTTGAAGAACTTTTTCTGCCCAGAATTTTCTGCCCATGGACTCTCTCTTCTCTTCTCTCTTCTTTCTCTCTTTATCTTTCTCATCTCTTGGTTGTTCCTTTCTCCTCCCCTTTTTCTGTTCCCTCCCCCATCCTTTCTTCTTCTGTTCCCCACCCCCCTCCCCTTCTTATTTTCAGTTACATCTTTGTTATGTTATTTTATTATATGTATAGAAAAACTTTATTTTTTTTTTTTTGTTTTTTTTATATATATATTTGCCTTTTATTCCCTTTATTTTTACTTTTATTTTTATTTTTATTTTTATCTTCATCTTTAATCTTTCCTTTTTTCAGCTCCATCCTCCTTTCCCCCCCTGCCCTTGGTCTCTCCTCGTTCCCCCTCCCCTTCCTCTCTCCACTTCCCCTTTCTTTCATGTCTGTCTTTTTCCCTTCCCCCCCTTTTTTCCCCCCCCACCCACCCCTTTCCGCTTTTTTGTTCCCCTTTCCCCCCCTTTTTTTCCCTTTTTTTTTTTTTTTTCCCCCTTTTCCCCCCCGTTTTCAGTTTGCGCTCCCTGAGCGCACTAGGCCGCCCGAGAGCTCTGTTTTCCGGCGGCCTGCTCAGCTGGCGTTCCGCGTGTGCTGTTGGGAAACTACATTTCCCTACAGCACTCGCGGGGCGAGCGTCGCCGCCGACGGCGGAGTTCAGGCTGACGCGCCCTCATCCCGGCCTTTCCTCTCACGGAGACAAGGCTGTTTTCCCCCCGGCGCACGTCCGAGGGGATTTTCATGGGTTCCGCCCCCCGGCACTCTAATAGCCATTAAGGGCCACTTCGGGCTTGACCATATTTGGAGGTATAACTCCGTACTTCCGGCCCCGCCCCCCTGGGCCGCGACGGTGATTCACATCAGCTGCCTCTTGTCCTAATTAAGGCCACTATATCTACCCCTCTCCACCAGACCATTGTATCCAAGCGGTCCTGAATGAGAGGTCGGTATAGGCGCACAGAGAGCGCCCACCTTTGATGCAGTGAGTCAGACAGCGTGGGAGACACAGATAAGACATCTCTGTTCCCTTGGATTTATTTAATTTTTTAATTTTATTTTCTTATTTGATCTTCCTACTTCCCTTTCCCTTCCCTTTTTCCTCTCCGCCTTTTTCCTATCTTCCTTTTTTCCTTTTCTTCTTTTTCTTCGTTCTTCTTTCTTTTTTCTTCTTTCTTCTTTTTTCTCCTTGTTCTTTTTCCTTTTTATCTCCTCCTCTCCATCTTGATCTATAATCTTTGCCTCTAATTTCCTTTTTTCCCTCTTTCCCTCTGGCCTTGGATCCCCTCTCTTTTTACTCCGTCACCCTCTTTTTCTCCCTTGTTTTCCTTTCTCCTCATTCTCTTCTTCTCTTCCCCTCCCCTGCATTCCTTTAATTACCTTTATGATTATCGGTTTTCTCTCCTGTTCCTTTCCCCTTTTTTCCCCTGGAACCTTAGAGTCTTACTATAAGGGGACGCTCCCTCTCCAGGATACCAGAGGCTAGTAGCCTCAACTGTGAGGGTAAGAAATTGTCTTCCCATCCTCACACGTACCGTGCATTACCTACCTCGATGCTATTGCGATTTAAAAATTTTGCAACCAGCACTTCTGCGGCGTGCATGAATTTTGACACGTGTGGATTGGTGTGCTGTGTTTTATTATTCACTATGTTTTGGTCTGTTTTCTCCCCTTCTTCTTTAGGTCCTCCCCAGATATTTTCTTGGTTAAGGTAGGCCCTCCCTTCCATTTGTGATTATTTTCGCAGTGTTTAAGTAGGAATCACTACAGGGATCCAATGCCCTGATGAATGCCCAGAGACTTTCCATAGCTCCACCATAAGGGCAGAAACATGTCGGCTACCCCATTTTAGACAGGTGACCTTGTGAGTCATTGCTCTCACACTGGTTCCCCATCCTTTTTAACCACACCACACAGGACCCCCATTAAAGTTACTCGGGTACCTGAGTAGGTGTTTTTATTTCCCTAGTATAGCTGGATCCCTATCTCCAGGAATAAGATTAATTTACGCACTCCCTCCTGTTCTTTTAACAGTGAGGTTGAGTCCGCCCAGGTGGCACTGTCCTACCTGGGTGGGGCTAGGTGGTCATATGATGAAGCATGACACTATATAGTGTGTGAGACCACCCAGTCCGTAAAGGAAACTTTCCTTTCCGTGGTTTTTCCCCAGCTCCTCTCCTTCCCCCCAGACCTAACATAACTACACAGTCCACCCATTTTTCACCTCTAGTTGAGGACTACGAGTGGTCTAGCGTCACAACTAGTACACTATTGACCCCCCCACTTTATATACAACCCCGCACTCCCCTTTTTTGTGATTGGAATCTCTCAACTAAGCCATTAGTTTGTGGATGGTATGGGGTAGTGAATTTGTAAGTCACTCCACACTCATTCCACATGTGTTTTAGGTATGCTGACATGAAGTTGGTACCTCTGTCAGACACCACCTCCTTAGGGAAACCCACTCTGGTAAAGATACCAATGAGGGCCTTGGCTACTGCAGGGGCAGTAGTCGACCTAAGGGGAATAGCTTCAGGATACCTAGTAGCATGATCCACTACTACCAGGATGTACATATTTCCTGAGGCTGTGGGAGGTTCCAGTGGACCAACTATGTCCACACCCACTCTTTCAAAGGGGACCCCCACCACTGGAAGTGGAATGAGGGGGGCCTTTGGGTGCCCACCCGTCTTACCACTGGATTGACAGGTGGGGCAGGAGAGGCAAAACTCCTTAACCTTCTGGGACATATTGGGCCAGTAGAAGTGGTTGACTAACCTCTCCCACGTCTTGGTTTGTCCCAAATGCCCAGCAAGGGGAATATCATGGGCTAAGGTCAGAATAAACTCTCTGAACGACTGAGGCACTACCACTCTCCTAGTGGCACCAGGTTTGGGGTCTCTGGCCTCAGTGTACAGGAGTCCATCTTCCCAATAGACCCTATGTGTTCCATTTTTCTTGCCCTTGGACTCTTCAGCAGCTTGCTGCCTAAGGCCTTCAAGAGAGGGACAGGTTTCTTGTCCCTTACACAGCTCTTCCCTTGAGGGTCCCCCTGGGCCTAAGAGCTCAACCTGATAAGGTTCAAGCTCCAAAGGCTCAGTTCCCTCAGAGGGCAGAACTTCTTCCTGAGAAGAGAGGTTATCTTTTTCTGACTGTGTTGCAGTTGGTTTCCCAACTGACTTTCCTTTTCTCTTGGTAGGCTGGGCCATTTTTCCAGACTCCAGCTCTATTTTTTCACCCTGTGCCTTGCATTGTGCTCTTGTTTTTACACACACCAGTTCAGGGATACCCAGCATGGCTGCATGGGTTTTTAGTTCTACCTCAGCCCATGCTGAGGACTCCAGGTCATTTCCAAGCAGACAGTCTACTGGGATGTTTGAGGAGACCACCACCTGTTTCAGGCCATTGACCCCTCCCCATTCTAAAGTTACCATTGCCATGGGATGTGCTTTAGTTTGATTGTCAGCATTGGTGACTGTATAAGTTTTTCCAGTCAGGTATTGGCCAGGGGAAACCAGTTTCTCTGTCACCATGGTGACACTGGCACCTGTATCCCTCAGGCCCTCTACACTTGTCCCATTAATAAAGAGCTGCTGCCTGTTTTTTTGCATGTTAGGAGGCCAGGCAGCTAGTGTGGCTAAATCCACCCCACCCTCAGAGACTAGAGTAGCTTCAGTGTGGACCCTGATTTGCTCTGGGCACACTGTTGATCCCACTTGGAGACTAGCCATTCCAGTGTTACCTGGATTGGAGTTTGGAGTGGAACTTTTCCTGGGACAGGCCTTGTCTCCAGTTTGGTGTCCAAACTGACTACAGTTTCGACACCAGGCCTTTTTGGGATCAAAGTTTTTACCCTTGTACCCAGGATTGTTTTGTGAAGAGGCTCTGGGTCCACCCTCCTGTGCAGGTTTTTGGGGGCCTGTAGAAGACTCTTGACTATTTTTATTTTTGGCTGTCTCACCACCCTTCCCCTGGGGAGGTTTTGTGACCCCTTTCTTTTGGTCACCCCCTGTGGAAGTTTTGGACACCCTAGTCTTGACCCAATGGTCCGCCTTCTTTCCCAATTCTTGGGGAGAAATTGGGCCTAGGTCTACCAGATGCTGATGCAGTTTATCATTGAAACAATTACTTAACAGGTGTTCTTTCACAAATAAATTGTACAGCCCATCATAATTACTTACACCACTGCCTTGAATCCAACCATCTAGTGTTTTCACTGAGTAGTCTACAAAGTCAACCCAGGTCTGGCTCGAGGATTTTTGAGCCCCCCTGAATCTAATCCTATACTCCTCAGTGGAGAATCCAAAGCCCTCAATCAGGGTACCCTTCATGAGGTCATAAGATTCTGCATCTTTTCCAGAGAGTGTGAGGAGTCTATCCCTACACTTTCCTGTGAACATTTCCCAAAGGAGAGCACCCCAGTGAGATTTGTTCACTTTTCTGGTTACACAAGCCCTCTCAAAAGCTGTGAACCATTTGGTGATGTCATCACCATCTTCATATTTAGTTACAATCCCTTTAGGGATTTTCAACATGTCAGGAGAATCTCTGATCCTATTTATGTTGCTGCCACCATTGATGGGTCCTAGGCCCATCTCTTGTCTTTCCCTCTCTATGGCTAGGATCTGTCTTTCCAAAGCCAATCTTTTGGCCATCCTGGCTAACTGGATGTCCTCTTCACTGGGGTTATCCTCAGTGATTTCAGAGTTGTTGGTCCCTCCTGTGAGGGAACCAGCATCTCTGACTATTATTTGTGGAGTCAGGGCTTGAGTAGCCCTGCTCTCCCTAAGTAGGACTGGAGGGGGGGAATTTCCCTCCAAGTCACTATCTTCATCCTCTGAGTTGCCACCCTCAGAGGGGTTGGCCTTTTCAAACTCTGCCAAAAGCTCCTGGAGCTGTATTTTGGTAGGTTTGGGGCCTATTGTTATTTTCTTTAGTTTACAGAGTGACCTTAGCTCTCTCATCTGTAGATGGAGGTAAGGTGTGGTGTCGAGTTCCACCACAGTCACATCTGTGCTAGACATTTTGCTTCTAAAAGTTGGAATACTTTTTAAGAATCTACAACTAGTTCTAGGTTCTAATTCAAACTTTTACAAACTTTTAAACTCTAAAAGAAATGCTAAACAGGATCTAACACAAGGCCCTAGCAGGTCTTTAAAGAATTTAGAAAACTTTTCAAATTGCAAAAATCAATTTCTAATGACAATTTTGGAATTTGTCGTGTGATCAGGTATTGGCTGAGTAGTCCAGCAAATGCAAAGTCTTGTACCCCACCGCTGATCCACCAATGTAGGAAGTTGGCTCTGTATGTGCTATTTCAAAGTAAGGAATAGCATGCACAGAGTCCAAGGGTTCCCCTTAGAGGTAAAATAGTGGTAAAAAGAGATAATACTAATGCTCTATTTTGTGGTAGTGTGGTCGAGCAGTAGGCTTATCCAAGGAGTAGTGTTAAGCATTTGTTGTACATACACATAGACAATAAATGAGGTAGACACACTCAGAGACAAATCCAGCCAATAGGTTTTGTATAGAAAAATATATTTTCTTAGTTTATTTTAAGAACCACAGGTTCAAATTTAACATGTAATATCTTGTTTGAAAGGTATTGCAGGTAAGTACATTAGGAACTTTGAATCATTTCAATTGTATGTATACTTTTCAAGTTATTCACAAATAGCTACCTTAAAAGTGGACACAGTGCAATTTTCACAGTTCCTGGGGGAGGTAAGTTTTTGTTAGTTTTACCAGGTAAGTAAGACACTTACAGGGTTCAGTTCTTGGTCCAAGGTAGCCCACCGTTGGGGGTTCAGAGCAACCCCAAAGTCACCACACCAGCAGCTCAGGGCCGGTCAGGTGCAGAGTTCAAAGTGGTGCCCAAAACGCATAGGCTAGAATGGAGAGAAGGGGGTGCCCCGTTCCGGTCTGCTTGCAGGTAAGTACCCGCGTCTTCGGAGGGCAGACCAGGGGGGTTTTGTAGGGCACCGGGGGGGACACAAGCCCACACAGAAATTTCACCTTCAGCAGCGCGGGGGCGGCCGGGTGCAGTGTAGAAACAAGCGTCGGGTTTGCAATGTTAGTCTATGAGAGATCAACGGATCTCTTCAGCGCTGCAGGCAGGCAAGGGGGGGCTTCCTCGGGGAAACCTCCACTTGGGCAAGGGAGAGGGACTCCTGGGGGTCACTTCTCCAGTGAAAGTCCGGTCCTTCAGGTCCTGGGGGCTGCGGGTGCAGGGTCTTTTCCAGGCGTCGGGACTTAGGTTTCAGAGAGTCGCGGTCCGGGGAAGCCTCGGGATTCCCTCTGCAGGCGGCGCTGTGGGGGCTCAGGGGGGACAGGTTTTGGTACTCACAGTCGTAGAGTAGTCCGGGGGTCCTCCCTGAGGTGTTGGTTCTCCACCAGCCGAGTCGGGGTCGCCGGGTGCAGTGTTGCAAGTCTCACGCTTCTTGCGGGGAGTTGCAGGGTTCTTTAAAGCTGCTTCTTGAAACAAAGTTGCAGTCTTTTTGGAGCAGGTCCGCTGTCCTCGGGAGTTTCTTGTCGTCGTCGAAGCAGGGCAGTCCTCAGAGGATTCAGAGGTCGCTGGTCCCTTTGGAAGGCGTCGCTGGAGCAGAGTTCTTTGGAAGGCAGGAGACAGGCCGGTGAGTTTCTGGAGCCAAGGCAGTTGTTGTCTTCTGGTCTTCCTCTGCAGGGGTTTTCAGCTGGGCAGTCCTTCTTCTTGTTGTTGCAGGAATCTAATTTTCTAGGGTTCAGGGTAGCCCTTAAATACTAAATTTAAGGGCGTGTTTAGGTCTGGGGGGTTAGTAGCCAATGGCTACTAGCCCTGAGGGTGGGTACACCCTCTTTGTGCCTCCTCCCAAGGGGAGGGGGGCACAATCCTAACCCTATTGGGGGAATCCTCCATCTGCAAGATGGAGGATTTCTAAAAGTTAGAGTCACCTCAGCTCAGGACACCTTAGGGGCTGTCCTGACTGGCCAGTGACTCCTCCTTGTTATTCTCATTATTTTCTCCGGCCTTGCCGCCAAAAGTGGGGGCCGGGGCCGGAGGGGGCGGGCAACTCCACTAGCTGGAGTGTCCTGCGGTGCTGTGACAAAGGGGTGAGGCTTTGAGGCTCACCGCCAGGTGTTACAGCTCCTGCCTGGGGGAGGTGTTAGCATCTCCACCCAGTGCAGGCTTTGTTACTGGCCTCAGAGTGACAAAGGCACTCTCTCCATGGGGCCAGCAACATGTCTCTAGTGTGGCAGGCTGCTGGAACTAGTCAGCCTACACAGACAGTCGGTTAAGTTTCAGGGGGCACCTTTAAGGTGCCCTCTGGGGTGTATTTTGCAATAAAATGTACACTGGCATCAGTGTGCATTTATTGTGCTGAGAAGTTTGATACCAAACTTCCCAGTTTTCAGTGTAGCCATTATGGTGCTGTGGAGTTCGTGTTTGACAAGCTCCCAGACCATATACTCTTATGGCTACCCTGCACTTACAATGTCTAAGGTTTTGTTTAGACACTGTAGGGGTACCATGCTCATGCACGGGTACCCTCACCTATGGTATAGTGCACCCTGCCTTAGGGCTGTAAGGCCTGCTAGAGGGGCGACTGACCTATACTTGCATAGGCAGTGAGAGGCTGGCATGGCACCCTGAGGGGAGTGCCATGTCGACTTACTCGTTTTGTTCTCACTAGCACACACAAGCTGGCAAGCAGGGTGTCTGTGCTGGGTGAGAGGTCTCCAGGGTGGCATAAGACATGCTGCAGCCCTTAGAGACCTTCCTTGGCATCAGGGCCCTTGGTACTAGAAGTACCAGTTACAAGGGACTTATCTGGATGCCAGGGTCTGCCAATTGTGGATACAAAAGTACAGGTTAGGGAAAGAACACTGGTGCTGGGGCCTGGTTAGCAGGCCTCAGCACACTTTCAATTGTAAACATAGCATCAGCAAAGGCAAAAAGTCAGGGGGCAACCATGCCAAAGAGGCATTTCCTTACAGGGGCTGATTCTAACTTTGGCGGGCGGCGGTTGCCGCCCGCCAAGCGGGAACCACCAGAAGACCGTACCGCGGTCAAAAGACCGCGGCGGTCATTCTGACTTTCCCGCTGGGCTGGCGGGCGACCGCCAAAAGGCCGCCCGCCCGCCCAGCGGGAAAGCACCAGCAACGAGGAAGCCGGCTCCAAATGGAGCCGGCGGAGTTGCTGGTGTGCGACGGGTGCAGTGGCACCCGTCGCGATTTTCACTGTCTGCAAAGCAGACAGTGAAAATCTCAATGGGGCCCTGTTAGGGGGCCCCTGCAGTGCCCATGCCAGTGGCATGGGCACTGCAGGGGCCCCCAGGGGCCCCACGACACCCGTTCCCGCCAGCCTGGTTCTGGCGGCGACAACCGCCAGAACCAGGCTGGCGGGAAGGGGGTCAGGATCCCCATGGCGGCGCTGCTTGCAGCGCCGCCGTGGAGGATTCACAGGGGCAGCGGGAAACTGGCGGGAAACCGCCGGCTTCCCTTTTCTGACCGTGGCTTTACCGCCGCGGTCAGATTGGCCCCAGAAGCACCGCCAGCCTGTTGGCGGTGCTCACGCGGTCGTTGGCCCTGGCGGTCCATGACCGCCAGGGTCAGAATGACCCCCTAAGTGTACTTTATGTGATTTGGTGGAAAGCCCTACTCCTGTGGTTCTGTAAAGTAAAACATAGAGCAATTTGATTGGTTGAGAAGGCTTTTTTTCCTGTTTGCTTCCTCAGTGACATAGGACCAAAGTGGTCCTGCTGTACACAGTGGTCTGATTGGCTGGCTGCAACATCCACAGAATTGTTGCAGTGGTAATTTCAGAATTCGGGAATGAGGTCCCTTTGTCCTGAAAATGTTTTCATAAAACATATAAGCCGAAGGAGTAGACGTACCCTGGCACTTTTAGGGTGGGTCCCAGAGAGACCCTCGAAGGTTGAAATAAGCCTAGATGGTCAAGAGGAAAAAAGACCCCTCGTCAAATCAGATTGCTCAATTTTTTTAATGTTAAATTCTATTGATGAAATCGCTGATGATATTATCCAATGATTGTGTCACTGTGCTACATGCTTTATGAGCTGGGAGTAATTCAACAAGTTAAAAATGAAAACCATCTTTAGAGTAATTAGCAGATAATGGCTACTACTTTCACTATTGTGCAACCGAGACTGCATATGTGTCAGCTCGCCCACATGTTGTGGATGTCACCCACTTTGCCTTGTATTCTCCCACCAAAGAAAAAATAGCCTCTATAGATTTTAAGAGTTTACATGATTTTTTTTATAGTTTGACCACCAGTGAAAAAGCGTTTGTTCTTTGAATTCACTTGAATTCTAACACCCACTGAAACAAATAAGAAGTCTCACAATCGATAGTGAAAGGTTGACATATTCATAATTCAACGATGTCAACTTCTGCAAGCTGCAATAGACAACCATCTGTTATTTTGTAAGATATACTACACATCTTACTTAGTTGAGATTTGCAAATAAGTTAAGAGTCATCCTTAAAAGCACTCTCTAAGTAAAACCATGTGTAAGTGGTCACCCCTGTATGGTACATTCTTTAATAATGTGCAACTACTCAAATCCTTGTGGGAAGGTTCTCAGCTAAACATGAATACCTTACAGACCTTCAATTAACATATAATTTGTCTTCAATTCTGTATGACAACTTTATTTATTTATAATGGTTTATGGCCAGACATGTACAGATGGATAATCTTTTATGACAACAAACGCAGACACTGAAAATCTCAATGGGGTCCTGTTAGGGGCCCCCTGCAGTGCCCATGCCAGTGGCATGGGCACTGCAGGGGCCCCACGACACCCGTTCCCGCCAGCCTGGTTCTGGAGGTGACAACCGCCAGAACCAGGCTGGCGGGAAGGGGGTCGGAATCCCCATGGCGGCGCTGCTTGCAGCGCCGCCGTGGAGGATTCACAGGGGCAGCGGGAAACCGGCGGGAAACCGCCGGCTTCCCTTTTGTGACTGCGGCTTTACCGCCGCGGTCAGAATGGCCCCAGAAGCACCGCCAACCTGTTGGCGGTGCTCACGCGGTCGTTGGCCCTGGCGGTCCATGACCGCCAGGGTCAGAATGACCCCCTAAGTGTACTTTATGTGATTTGGTGGAAAGTCCTACTCCTGTGGTTTTGTAAAGTAAAACATAGAGCAATTTGATTGGTTGAGAAGGCTTTTTTTCCTGTTTGCTTCCTCAGTGACATAGGACCAAAGTGGTCCTGCTGTACACAGTGGTCTGATTGGCTGGCTGCAACATCCACAGAATTGTTGCAGTGGTAATTTCAGAATTCGGGAATGAGGTCCCTTTGTCCTGAAATTGTTTTCATAAAACATATAAGCCGAAGGAGTAGACGTACCCTGGCACTTTTAGGGTGGGTCCCAGAGAGACCCTCGAAGGTTGAAATAAGCCTAGATGGTCAAAAGGAAAAAAGACCCCTCGTCAAATCAGATTGCTCAATTTTTTTAATGTTAAATTCTATTGATGAAATCGCTGATGATATTATCCAATGATTGTGTCACTGTGCTACATGCTTTATGAGCTGGGAGTAATTCAACAAGTTAAAAATGAAAACCATCTTTAGAGTAATTAGCAGATAATGGCTATTACTTTCACTATTGTGCAACCAAGACTGCATATGTGTCAGCTCGCCCACATGTTGTGGATGTCACCCACTTTGCCTTGTATTCTCCCACCAAAGAAAAAATAGCCTCTATAGATTTTAAGAGTTTACATGATTTTTTTTATAGTTTGACCACCAGTGAAAAAGCGTTTGTTCTTTGAATTCACTTGAATTCTAACACCCACTGAAACAAATAAGAAGTCTCACAATCGATAGTGAAAGGTTGACATATTCATAATTCAACGATGTCAACTTCTGCAAGCTGCAATAGACAACCATCTGTTATTTTGTAAGATATACTACACATCTTACTTAGTTGAGATTTGCAAATAAGTTAAGAGTCATCCTTAAAAGCACTCTCTAAGTAAAACCATGTGTAAGTGGTCACCCCTGTATGGTACATTCTTTAATAATGTGCAACTACTCAAATCCTTGTGGGAAGGTTCTCAGCTAAACATGAATACCTTACAGACCTTCAATTAACATATAATTTGTCTTCAATTCTGTATGACAACTTTATTTATTTATAATGGTTTATGGCCAGACATGTACAGATGGATAATCTTTTATGACAACAAACGCAGACACTGAAAATCTCAATGGGGTCCTGTTAGGGGCCCCCTGCAGTGCCCATGCCAGTGGCATGGGCACTGCAGGGGCCCCACGACACCCGTTCCCGCCAGCCTGGTTCTGGAGGTGACAACCGCCAGAACCAGGCTGGCGGGAAGGGGGTCGGAATCCCCATGGCGGCGCTGCTTGCAGCGCCGCCGTGGAGGATTCACAGGGGCAGCGGGAAACCGGCGGGAAACCGCCGGCTTCCCTTTTGTGACCGCGGCTTTACCGCCGCGGTCAGAATGGCCCCAGAAGCACCGCCAGCCTGTTTGCGGTGCTCACGCGGTCGTTGGCCCTGGCGGTCCATGACCGCCAGGGTCAGAATGACCCCCTAAGTGTACTTTATGTGATTTGGTGGAAAGCCCTACTCCTGTGGTTTTGTAAAGTAAAACATAGAGCAATTTGATTGGTTGAGAAGGCTTTTTTTCCTGTTTGCTTCCTCAGTGACATAGGACCAAAGTGGTCCTGCTGTACACAGTGGTCTGATTGGCTGGCTGCAACATCCACAGAATTCTTGCAGTGGTAATTTCAGAATTCGGGAATGAGGTCCCTTTGTCCTGAAATTGTTTTCATAAAACATATAAGCCGAAGGAGTAGACGTACCCTGGCACTTTTAGGGTGGGTCCCAGAGAGACCCTCGAAGGTTGAAATAAGCCTAGATGGTCAAAAGGAAAAAAGACCCCTCGTCAAATCAGATTGCTCAATTTTTTTAATGTTAAATTCTATTGATGAAATCGCTGATGATATTAGCCAATGATTGTGTCACTGTGCTACATGCTTTATGAGCTGGGAGTAATTCAACAAGTTAAAAATGAAAACCATCTTTAGAGTAATTAGCAGATAATGGCTATTACTTTCACTATTGTGCAACCGAGACTGCATATGTGTCAGCTCGCCCACATGTTGTGGATGTCACCCACTTTGCCTTGTATTCTCCCACCAAAGAAAAAATAGCCTCTATAGATTTTAAGAGTTTACATGATTTTTTTTATAGTTTGACCACCAGTGAAAAAGCGTTTGTTCTTTGAATTCACTTGAATTCTAACACCCACTGAAACAAATAAGAAGTCTCACAATCGATAGTGAAAGGTTGACATATTCATAATTCAACGATGTCAACTTCTGCAAGCTGCAATAGACAACCATCTGTTATTTTGTAAGATATACTACACATCTTACTTAGTTGAGATTTGCAAATAAGTTAAGAGTCATCCTTAAAAGCACTCTCTAAGTAAAACCATGTGTAAGTGGTCACCCCTGTATGGTACATTCTTTAATAATGTGCAGCTACTCAAATCCTTGTGGGAAGGTTCTCAGCTAAACATGAATACCTTACAGACCTTCAATTAACATATAATTTGTCTTCAATTCTGTATGAAAACTTTATTTATTTATAATGGTTTATGGCCAGACATGTACAGATGGATAATCTTTTATGACAACAAACGCAGACGCTGAAAATCTCAATGGGGTCCTGTTAGGGGCCCCCTGCAGTGCCCATGCCAGTGGCATGGGCACTGCAGGGGCCCCACGACACCCGTTCCCGCCAGCCTGGTTCTGGAGGTGACAACCGCCAGAACCAGGCTGGCGGGAAGGGGGTCGGAATCCCCATGGCGGCGCTGCTTGCAGCGCCGCCGTGGAGGATTCACAGGGGCAGCGGGAAACCGGCGGGAAACCGCCGGCTTCCCTTTTCTGACCACGGCTTTACCGCCGCGGTCAGAATGGCCCCAGAAGCACCGCCAGCCTGTTGGCGGTGCTCACGCGGTCGTTGGCCCTGGCGGTCCATGACCGCCAGGGTCAGAATGACCCCCTAAGTGTACTTTATGTGATTTGGTGGAAAGTCCTACTCCTGTGGTTTTGTAAAGTAAAACATAGAGCAATTTGATTGGTTGAGAAGGCTTTTTTTCCTGTTTGCTTCCTCAGTGACATAGGACCAAAGTGGTCCTGCTGTACACAGTGGTCTGATTGGCTGGCTGCAACATCCACAGAATTCTTGCAGTGGTAATTTTAGAATTCGGGAATGAGGTCCCTTTGTCCTGAAATTGTTTTCATAAAACATATAAGCCGAAGGAGTAGACGTACCCTGGCACTTTTAGGGTGGGTCCCAGAGAGACCCTCGAAGGTTGAAATAAGCCTAGATGGTCAAAAGGAAAAAAGACCCCTCGTCAAATCAGATTGCTCAATTTTTTTAATGTTAAATTCTATTGATGAAATCTCTGATGATATTAGCCAATGATTGTGTCACTGTGCTACATGCTTTATGAGCTGGGAGTAATTCAACAAGTTAAAAATGAAAACCATCTTTAGAGTAATTAGCAGATAATGGCTATTACTTTCACTATTGTGCAACCGAGACTGCATATGTGTCAGCTCGCCCACATGTTGTGGATGTCACCCACTTTGCCTTGTATTCTCCCACCAAAGAAAAAATAGCCTCTATAGATTTTAAGAGTTTACATGATTTTTTTTATAGTTTGACCACCAGTGAAAAAGCGTTTGTTCTTTGAATTCACTTGAATTCTAACACCCACTGAAACAAATAAGAAGTCTCACAATCAATAGTGAAAGGTTGACATATTCATAATTCAACGATGTCAACTTCTGCAAGCTGCAATAGACAACCATCTGTTATTTTGTAAGATATACTACACATCTTACTTAGTTGAGATTTGCAAATAAGTTAAGAGTCATCCTTAAAAGCACTCTCTAAGTAAAACCATGTGTAAGTGGTCACCCCTGTATGGTACATTCTTTAATAATGTGCAACTACTCAAATCCTTGTGGGAAGGTTCTCAGCTAAACATGAATACCTTACAGACCTTCAATTAACATATAATTTGTCTTCAATTCTGTATGACAACTTTTTTTTATTTATAATGGTTTATGGCCAGACATGTACAGATGGATAATCTTTTATGACAACAAACGTTGACGTTTCTCACTGATTTCTAGCAACAAGCTATGCTGTTAGGGCAGAACCTACTTTCAAATATGCCTTTGCAACCCACATCAGGTTGATTCAAACTTTACTAATACATTTACTAGAGCTTGTTTAGGATAACAGTTTTTGGATTTCAGACCCCCGGCACTAAAGATTCAGTCAATGTACCAATCTGAATCGGAAACCATTTGTACTGCAACCAATACAAAACCCACTGAGCAATGTTTCAGTAAGATGTGTTTCTGGTAATGATCAGTCTCATAAGACAAGACAGGGACTCTTTGGAGGAAACTCAATCCTTTTTCATTAATGAATCCCACGGTTAATGAGCACTAAAAAATAGAATGTTTGTAGGGAAATGTTTCTTTTTGCATGATTGGGACTTGCCATTCAGGCCCCGGTGCCAATGCTCTGACCCTTAAAAGAATGTGTTCAATTGGTTTACACTCAATTGGCATATGTTAACTTACTTATAAATCCCTAGTGTATGGTACCTGGTGAACTGAAGCACTAGTTGTGCCACGACTAGTGTGGCAAAGTAAAACATGACCCCCAGGCTGCCACTGACTGATATGGTGGTCTTTAACGGCTAACTGGACTTTGCTATTTCAGCCCCGAGCAAAGCACAAGCCTTTTATTTTTATATTTACAAGTCACCCCCAAGGGAGACTGTACACACCCTAAAAGGCAGAGTACATTATATTAAAAAGAAGGACATGTGCTTTGATGACTTTACATGTCCTGGCAGTAAAAGCACTGCATTATCAATTTTAAGTGTAGTAAGGCTAGTAGCCCCATTGGTGAGTAAGGAATTGACACCCTGGGAACTCAGGAGTGCTAACTTCCAGACTGGACTACTAAATCTGATACTTTAAGATATCAAAAGAATCGCTGCATTCACCCCAACCTGTTGCCCGAGTGAAACTTAATGTAACTTATAAATAGCATCTTTAGAAAGTTGCCAATTTAGTGCCCATATTTTCGAAATTCAACTGCTATAGAGAGAGTTATCTCAAGTAACTATAATTGGTTCCCTAAGGTAACTATAAGTCACGCCCCTGCCAGACACAGTTTTTTGTCAGAAATTTTACAGCAAATATAACATTTATATTATCAATGATGTTATCAAAGATGTCCTGAGTGCCGTAATTTGTGTGGTAATTAGCAGTGCATGGCAAGGGTGCAAATTATAGTTACCTTAGTGTAGGTGGTTGGCCTGGCTTATAGTGGGTACCTGATAGTACTTACACCTTGTGCCAGGACCAGTTATCCCTTTTAGCAGATTAGTAATGTTCTAGCAGCTTAGGCTGATAGAGGTAGCTATAGCAGAGCAGCTTAGGCTGAACTAGGAGACGTGCAAAGCTCCTACTATACCACTTATATCATTTAGGTACTATAGCATAAGAAAGACAATACTCAGAGGTACTAAAAATAAAGGTACTTTATTTTAGTGACAATGTGCCAAAAATATCTTGGAGGATATACTCCCTTAGGAGGTAAGTAAAATACACAAAATATACCCACAAGCCAAAATCAGGTAAGTAACACATTCAGAAAGTAGTGCAAATAGAATACAATAGGATGCAATGGGCCTAGGGGCAACACAAACCATATATTAAGAAAGTGGAATGCGAACCACGAATGGACCCCTAGGCTGGTGTAGTGTGTAGAGGGTCACTGGGAGTGTAAGAAAACAATAAGGGTGTCTAAGATACCCCACCCCAAGAACATGGAAAGTAGGAGTAAAGTTCTACTATTTCCCCGGAAATATTCTAAGTCGTGATAGAGGATTTTGCAAAGACCACAGCAGACTGCAAAGCACTGAAGATGGATTCCTGGACCGGAGGACCTGCAAAGGAAGGGGACCAAGTCCAAGAGTGATGAAAGTGCCCAGGGGTGGCAGGAGCCCATTAAACTCCAGATGAAGGTGCAAAATGGCTGCCTCTGGATGGAAGAAGCTGAAGATTCTGCAACAACGAAAGGTGATAGGAACTTCTCCTTTGTGCAGAAGATGTCCCACAGAGGGCTGGGGGATGCAGAGTTGTTTCCTTGGCAAAATACTACAAATAAGCCTTGCTACCTGCAAGAGTTGTGGTTAAAGAAAAAGGGTGCTGCCTGGGACCAGGAAGGACCAGGATGTCACCACTTGGGAGGAGAGACAGAGGGGGCCCTCAAGCAATGTAGAAAGCCTTCCACAAGAAGGTAGCACCCACAGAAGTGCTTGAACACAGGTTCAAGAAGTCTGAACATGGCGGTCATCTCAATACTGCAAAAGAGGGTCCCATGACACCGGAGATCAACTCAGGGAGTTGGGCATCGCAGGACAGAGTGCTGGGGACCTAGACTTGGCTGTGCATGCAGGATTTTGTGGAAATGGGCACAGAAGCCCTTGTAGCTGCAGTTCACTCGGTGCACAGGATTACTGTCTGGAGAGGGGAGGCAAGGACTTACCTCCTCCAAATTTCGACAGTTGGTCCACTGGACAGTCTGGGTCACTTGGGTCCACCACCTGTTTTCCAGGGACCATGCTCGTCAGGATGAGAGGGGACCCAGTGTACCAGTGACGTTGACGTTTGGTGCCTGCTGAAGCAGGGGGAAGATTCAGTTGACCCACAGGAGATTTCTTCGTGGCTTCCAGTGCAGGATGAAGCCAGGCAGCCCCCAAAGCATGCACCACCAGGAAACAGTCAAGAAAGCCGGAAGGATTAGGCGCTACAATGTCACTGGTAGTCTTCTTTATACTTTGTTGCAATTTGCAGGCATCCTGGAGCAGTCAGCGGTTGATCCTTGGCAGAAGTCGAAGAGAGAGGTGCAGTGGAAGTCTGGTGAATTCATGCAAGTCGTTAACCGAGGAAAAGCCCACAGGAAATACCCTAAATAGCCCTCAGAGGAGGATTGGCCACCTAGTCAGGTAAGCACCTATCAGGAGGGGTCTCTGACGTAACCTGCTGGCACTGGCCACTCAGAGGCCTCCAAAGTGCTCTCACACCTCTGGATCCAAGATGGCATATTCGGAGATGGCAGAGGTTTGGGACAGGAGGAGCTCTGGGCATCACCCCTGGGGTGGTGATGGACAGGGGAGTGCCTTTCCTTTGTCCAGTTTCATGCCAGAGCAGGGACTGGGGGTTCCCTGAACCGGTGAGACTGGCTTATGCAAGGAGTGCACCATCTGTGCCCTTCAAAGCATTTCCAGAGGCTGGGAGAGGCTACCCCTCCCCAGCCCTTAACATCTATTTCCAAAGGGAGGGGGTGTAACACCCTCTCTCAGAGGACATTTTTTCTTCTGCCTTCCTGGGACTGGGCTGCCCAGATCCCAGGATGGCAGAACCCTGTCTGTGAGGTAGCAGCAGCGGTAGCTGCAGAGAAAACCCCAGAGAGCTGGTTTGGCCATACCCGGGGATGCATGGAATTGGCTCCGCAATACCAGATTTGGAATGGGGGCACAATTCCATGATCTTAGATATGTTACATGGCCATATTCGGAGTTACCGTTGTGGAGCTACATATAGGTATTGACCTATATGTAGTGCACACGTGTAATGGTGTTCCCGCACTCACAAAGCCTAGGGAAATGGCCCTGAACTATTTGGGGGCACCTTTGCTAGTGCAGGGGTGCCCTCACACCTAGTAACTTTGCACCTAACCTTCAGCAAGAGAAGGTTAGACATATAAGTGACTTATAAGTTACTTGAGTGCAGTGAAAATGGCTGTGAAATAACGTGCGTTATTTCACTCAGGCTGCAGTGGCAGTCCTGTGTAAAGATTTGTCTGAGCTCTCTATGGCTGGCAAAAGAAATGCTGCAGCCCATAGGGATCTCCTGGAACCCCAAAACCCCGGGTACCTAGGTACCATATACTCGGGAATTATAAGGGTGTTCCAGTGTGCCAATTGAAATTGGTAAAAGTTGTCACTAGCCTATAGTGACAAATTTAAAGGCAGAGAGAGCATAATCACTGAGGTTCTGGTTAGCAGAGCCTCTGTGACACAGTTAGTCACTACACAGGTACACACATTCAGGCCACAAACTATGAGCACTGGTGTCCTGGCTAGCAGGATCCCACTGAGACAGACAAAAACAACTTACATACATGTAAAAATGGGGGTAACATGCCAGGCAAGGTGGTACTTTCCTACACTTAGGGCACAAGTTATAGTTACTTGAGATAACTTTAACTATAACAGGTGAATAATGTATGGTATGGTACGTTTAAACTGTGAGCCTAACTATAATGTCCCTGTAACCTTTGTGTTTTTAAGTGAATTTCAATTTTTTCTAGTTTTTTTCCTAACTATAATGTCCCTATAACCTTTGTTTTTTTCAGTGAATTTCACAGTTTTTTTTAAATGCAAAGTAATTTTCATTACTATACATCAATCCAGTCACCACTGCGCACTGCCTTTGGCTGTGTGCAGCGGGTGTTGGCTGCAGGACCTGGCCTGCAGCCAGTTCCTGTGGCCATCCCCTATGCCAACCAAACTCTGCAAGGCCCGCCACCGCAGGCCGATCTCAGCCCCGGCAACCCATCCCAGGAGCCCAGCCTATTTATAAAATAATTTTTGGGAGGGGCCGCGTGGCTCCCCTCTCCATGGCCAAACTCAGCCCCAGGGACCCCATCCCTCAAGGCCTGGCCTAAGCATTTTTTTGGGGGGAGGATTGGGGGGAACACGGTTCTGCTCCCCAGGCTGATCTCGGCTCTGGGGACCCCCATCCCCTGGGGCTTCACCTATTTTTTTTTTATTAGGGAAACTGGGCCACGTGGCCCTCCTCCCAAGGTTGATCTTAACCCTTGGGGTCCCCTTCCTGGGGCCCGGCCTAATTATTATTATTATTTTTTTTTTTGGCAAGGGGTCTATGTGGCCCCCCCCCAGGGCCAATCTCAGCCCTGGGTCCCCATCCCTTGGGGACCAGCCATGTGACCTGTATGTCCCCCAGGGCACCCTGTCACAATGTTGGGGACCGTGGGGGGAGCCTGAAGGCCCCTACATCTAAAGCAGCTCCCTCTCTGTGCGAGCAATTGTTTCCTCTGTGTCCATGGGCAGGGAGACAGAGGAACCCTCTGCTCGCAGCGAGGGAGAGCTGTTAGACACCACTTTCCAGAGTCTTCAATCTAATTCTATGCAGGGGTGTGCATTCCCTCACAGCCCCGGGGACCACCACCTCCCCAGGGCTTCAGTCTAATTCTATGCAGGGGTTGGTGCAGCCCCCCAGCAGCCCCTGAAACCACCACGTCCCCATCGCTATTATGTTGGAGGGGGGTCATGCGGCCCCCCTCATGGAGCCAATGATGGCCCTGGGGACCTCCACCCCCCAGGGATGGCTCCTGCTATGTCTTGGGGTGCCCACCCCCAGAACATAACTGTTTGCTCTGACTTGGTGGAAGCTTTGACAGCTCCTGCCAAGTCAGAGCAAACACTTCACTTTCTGCAAGTGAGACCTGTCAAACAGCTACCACTTGCTGGAAGTGAGGTTTTCATCTGTCTCACTACATTAAAAAATGCATGTAGGGAAACAGATGAAAATATTACTCCCTCAAGCAGGGAGCTGCTATTTAAAGCAGCTCCCTGCTTGTGGGAGCAATGCGAGCTCCTGCAGGACGTTAGGAGCCAGTTAAGACTGCGGACCACTCCAATCTACATTACTGCACTGTACACCACTTCGCTCTGTGTAGCTCTGCTCTACATTATTCCACTGTATGCCACACAACTCTATGTCACTCCACTTCACACCACTCCATTGTATGCCATTGCACTCTACGATATTCCACTGTACCCATTTACACTGTCTACCACTTCACTGTATGGTAATCCACTCTAACCCACTCCACTGTACCCCACTCCACTGTTCATTATACAGCTGTATGTCACTCCACTGTAGGCAACTACACTCTACACCACTGCACTATACACCCCTCCATTCTACATCACTGCACTCTATGCTGTCCCACTGTATGCCACTCCACTGTACGCCACTCCATCCTATGCCACTCCAATCTTTGCCACTCCATAATACACCGCATACCAATCCACTCTATGCTACTCCACTATATGGAACTCTATGCCAATCCACTCTATGCTATTCCACTCTACTCCATTCCACTCTATGCCATACCACTCTAGGCTATTTAACTGTATGTCACTCTATTGATGCCGCTCCAGTATTTGATATTCAATTGTCTGCTATTCCACTCTATCACACACCACTGCTTGCCACTCCAGTCTAGAACAATCCCCATATGCCACTGAAATGCCACTTCACTGTACACTACTCCACTATATGCTATTTCACTCTATGCCATTCCACTGTACACCACACCACATTACAATATTGAATGCTCCTCCATTCTATGCTATTTCACTGCATGCCACTCCAGTCTATGCTATTCCACTGTGTGTTGTTCCACTTTATGCCACTCCATTGTACGCTAATGTACTGTATACCACTCCACTCAATGCCACTCTAATCTGTGCTACTCCACTTTACCCCACTCCACTCTATGCTATTCCACTATATGCAACTACACTCTAAGCCACTCCTCTATATGCGACTCCACTTTACCCTACTCAACTATATGCCACTCCAGTCTATGCCACTCCACTGTACAGCTTCGCTACTCCACTCTATGCTACTCCACTCTGTCACTTCTCTGTGCAACACTCCACTCTACACTATTTCACTGTATGCTACTCCACTCTATCCTACTGTACTCCATACCACTCCACTGTATGCCACTCCACTATACACCACTTGACTGTACAACACTTCACTCTACTCCAATCGACTGTACATTACTCCCTTCTAAGCCAGTATATTCTATGCTATTCCAACATATACAGCTCCACTCTATGCCCCTCGACTTTATGCTATTTCACTCTACCCTAGTCTACTGTATACCACTTCATTGAAAGCGCTGCACTGTATACCACCCTGTGCTATTCCACTGTATAGCACTGCACTGTACGCTACTCCACTGTTTGCTATTACACTGTACCCCAGTGTACTATACGCCACTTTAACCTAGGACATTTCACTATATGCCACTCCACTGTACGTTACTCCACTTTATGCTATTCTACTCAGTGCTACTCTCCTGTACGCCACTCCACTCTTTACTGTTCCACTATATACCAATACACTGTATGCCACTCCATTTTACGCTAGTCTGCTATATGCAACTCCATTATATGGTACTCCACTCTATGCCAATCCTCGCTACACTAGTCCACTGTATGCCACTCCACTGTATGCTGCTCAATTGTATGCCACTCTACAATATTCTATTCCACTGTATGCCACTCCACTCTACACCATGAAATTCTACACCATTCCACAGTAGGCCACCAGACTTTATGCCAAAACACTCTACACCATGACACCGTACGGCAAGAGACTCTATAATACAACACTCTGCAACACAACACTATAAATAACTGCACTCTACGCCACTGAGTCTAAACTGGTCTATGAACCTCTAATCCGCTGTATGATACTGTATGCCACTCCACTTTACCAAACTCTACTCTATTACGCTATGCCACTATGCAACACTGTATTGAATTTGAATTTGAATGACAACACTGTAGTCCACTTTAAACCACTCTGCTGGACTGTACTCCACTCTACACCACGCTACACAACTCTTTCTATGTCACTCCACCAGAATTCACTCTATAACACACTGCTCCACTCTACTTGACTTTATTCCAATACACCTCACCACTCCACTCAACGGCACAGTATGCCATCCTTCAGCACTCTTATACCAGTGTTGTCACGAAACTGGAAAGGGCTCCCCTGCACAGAACATGGAGGGATGCGCCTCCAGGCTCACTCAGGCCAGGTGCTATTCTGAGGAGACCCCCCTGGAACTTGCCCCTCCACATTGCAGGTACTGCAGTGGCCTTTGTTGCACCCATGCTCTATGACACTATACTGTACCACACTCTACTCCTCTATACTCTATCTTATTCCATTATTCCACACTTTACTCCACTCTATGCCACTTCAATCTACTCTGCTCTATGACAGCTTCCCACACTGTATGACATGGCACTCCCCTCTATAAAGCTTGACCCTACTCCATGCTATGCCACTATGGTGTACTCAGCTCCACAGCACTGTACTATAGGAGATGCCCCTGCACTATATAACACTTTAGTCCACTCGATCCTACACCACTCCATTCACCTCTTCTGTACGACAGTTTACCCCACTCTACATCACTGTGCGACACTCCAATGTATGCTGCTCCACTCTACATCACTTTAATCTACTCTGTAAAAGAGCACTCTACAACATTCTTCTGCACTCTATGCCTCAGTACAACACTGTACTATGTTGTATACCCCTACAGTACACTGTAACATTGTATAACACTGCACTGTATTACTGTTTACTCCATACTATTCTACGAGACTCCATGAACTCTACTACACTCTACTCCACTGTACAATTCTTAGACCCACTCTCGGCCACTGTTCAACACTGCCCTTTTCGCCAGCGCACTGTACAACACCCTACTATACTCTATGTAACTCCACTCTACACAAATCCAAAACACTCTATGCCACTATGTGATACTTTACTCCGCTCTATACCCATCCACACGGCACCTGACGAGCAGCCTCGGTCCCAGTGTTATATAATTTGTCAATACCCTCGGGTTGTAAGATCAGTCACTTGCGTATAGTGCCACAAGACTATCAATAATATTGCCATGGTCTGTGTTATGAGTGTGTATTTGAGTGTTATCCATGCTTGTTACACGTTTTTTTCATAATGCGCCTTGATGAAACCAATATCATTATTTCTTTGCCTTGCCTTTGCCAATGCTTGTTATTTAGTGAGTGCCTTGTGGTCTTGTTCTATGAAGCACCAACTACTTGTGCTATGATTCATGCTCTGACCGTGTTCGCAGGTAATTTGATTTCCTGTTTACTAGGCAACTACCACGCCCGAGGCTTTTATGAGTGTTTTGCCTCATGCTAAGAACAACATCTCTGATTGGCTATAAATAACCAAGTTGTGCACATGACGGTGCTTGGCTTCTTCCCGTTTATGGCATGGAGATTCATCAGCGCTTGTGGAGCCGAATTGTTCCTCCACCTCTCTTTCTTGGGCATGAACCTCCTTCTTCCAGTGGCTCCTGATAGCAGCATCTGAGTGACAGCAAGCCTCTGTGATCTCTGCTAGTCAGCTAAGTGGAGTTCACTGTCTGGGAGTCTCTGTGATTTTAGATTATTTTTTGAACTCTGAAAATTGAGCTTGAGCCGGTATTGAACCACTTGAACTAGAACTGTCTAACAAACTTTGCATGGGCCTTCATTAAGACTTTATCTAATTTATGCATGAGAGTGTACCAGTGGTTGGGAGCCACAGACATAGCAGATAATCTTTTTATTTAATTTTTTTGGTTTATAGTTAACCCTTATTTTGCGTGACATAGGTCCTGGCAACACGTGTGAGTGTTCTGACATTACTTTCCATTATGGTTATGGTAATAATTATTTATTAGGGAATAAATGCAAAATTCCACCACCCTCAGTCAATGTGAGAAATTAAATGGGAGCTGCTACTTTTCTATCGGGTTGTGGTCAGCCAATCAGGCCTTACTTTCCCTCAGAGTCCCCAGATGATCCCAGGAGGCTCCGCGTTCCTCTATACACAAATTTGGTTGTCATTTAATAACTAGAAAACTACTGAACAGATTTATACCAAATCACAAAAAGGGTGTTTTCTGGACTAAGAGCTTGCTTTCCGTCTAGCGGCTCAGGCTGTAGTTGTGTTCAAAATCCCCATGGAAATGATCATGGGAAAAATGTATTTTGGGACTCCCCTTTCTCTCAGCCCCCACTTGATGTACCACGCCAAAACGTTCCAGACATCAGCTGACGTAAGCATCAAAGTTTTGGGGGAAAATTTTGTGAAGATTCACCAACAGGAGCTAAAGATATAGATATAGATATAAAGTCAAAAAAGGTTTTCCAATAAAAACTTGGTCCTAACTATAACTACTTACTGACAACCACCAGTAGGTTATATATTTAACTTAAAAAAACAAAGGTTACAGGGACATTATAGTTAGGTTCTGAATTTACTCACACAAAACCAGAGAAATTCAGCAGTTTTAGCTAGAGTACTTTCAGTAACCGTAACTCGTGGCCTAAGTTTACTAAAACTCGCACCCCTGATATGCACAGTTTTTTCATCAATAATTTGACTGCTAATGTTTATTGATATTTTTAGTGATGTTACAATAGTTGACGTGAGTGCTGTATTATCTGGGGTAGTTAGCAGTGCATGGTGAAGGCGTGAGTTATAGTTACCTTAGGCCATGAGTTATAGTTACTTAAAATAACTCTAACTATAACTGCTGAATTTCTCTGGTTTTATGTGAGTAAATTCAGAACCTAACTATAATGTCCCTGTACCCTTTGTTTTTTTCAGTAAATTTTTCTTTTTTTTTAACGTAAAGTAATTTTCATTACTATACGTTAATACAAACACCATCTGCGGCAATGCCCCCTAAACACCAAATCCCAAAATGTGAGCGGCCTTTGGCCGTGCGTGGCAGGAGTTGGCGGCGCACCTGTCTCCCTGCATATGAGAATGCATGGCTGTGATAGCATCTGTTTGGGTGCGAGAGTGCATGTGAGAGGGTCTATGTGGGTATGAGAGTGGATGTGAGAGTGTCTGATTGCACTCCAATAGATGAAAGATGGATTCATCTCGACAAGGGATTTCAAGTCAATTTTTCAATATGGAGTTGCAAAGTAAACACACTTGTTTTGCCTTCCCCAAGCCCAGGAGTTAGGATTATTTGTCCTTCCAGAAGTGGAGCTTCACCTGAGGCACCTGCTATGTTTACATTTGTAAGTGCTTCCTGTTGAGGTATAATTTCTGTGAAATGAGCATCATGGCCAGAATGGAAGCTCACCTGCTCCTTTATCCAACAAGAGTCCACAGTTCTGCACAAAATGTCTATCCAACTGGAGTACTTTCTACTGGTTAGTTAGCAAGTGCTACCTCATTATGAGTGCTACATTGTTGGATGCAATAAGCACGAGGGATGGGCAGCGTGGCCCAGCCATCTGTCCTAGGAACCCTCCAGGGCACCAAGTGTGCAATGGGACCGGAGGGGAACCTGAAAGCCCCGTGGTCCCAGCCGGCTTGCCTCCTCCTGCGGGAGTTGTCATTGCTGTCACAGACAGGGAGCTGCTAAACATGAGAGCAATTGTTTCCTCTGTTTCCCTGTCCGCATGTTTACGGGCAGGGCAAAAAAGGAAACCTTTGCTCCCAGCAAGCAAGAGCTCTGGTAGCAGGGTTGTGTTTTCTCTGACTTGCTCGGAGCTGTCAAAGCTCCCGTCAAGTCAGAGAAAACAGCTATGTCCTGTGGGTGCATACCCCAGAGCATAGCCGGATCTGGCCCTGATGGGTGGTGGTCCCCAGGGCTATTATTGGCTCCTTCAGGAGTGCGATCGGCCACCCTCCAACTTTTAACTTTGCTCCGGGGAGGTGGTGGTCCCCTAGGCTGAGTGGGGGCCACACGCCCCCCTTATTTCCAACAACTTGCCTTGGGAGGTGGTGGTCCCCAGGTCTGGGGGTCTGCATCAAACCTCCTACATCATTTTCATTCAGCCACGGGAGGTGGTGGACCTTTAGTTTTTTCAGTGAATTTTTATAAGTCATTTTAATGACTATACATTAATCCAAACACGAGGCCCTGCGGCTAACCCCCCTTTAACAACCCAACCCTGCACCACGCATGGCAGCTACCCAACCCCACGCCATGCACAACCTTTGGCCGTGCATGCTGGGGGTTGGCTTCAGGGCCTTGCCTGCGGACGTTACCCTATAACCACCCAGCCTGGCATCACACATGACAAACACCCAACACCTTGCTACGCATGACCTGTGGCCTTGCTTGACAGGAGATGACAGCAGGGCCAGGCCTATGGCCAGGCCCTGTACCCAACCCTCTTATAGCCATCCAACCCCGTACTACGCACAGCAACCACCCAACCCACGGGCCACATACTTCCTTTGGCCAGGCCCTGCGGCCAACCCCATTATTACTACATAACTGAACAAAAATAACACTTTCCTCTGAAACAGGCTCAACATTACACTCAAATTAAGCTGCTGAACATGATGGCAGTTTTCACATCAGGGATTGACATGAAAATCACTAACGCTAACAATCTAATAACCAAATCCCAAAACACAGCTGAGGCTTGGACACCTGCAGGCCCTTGTGTCTTTTCATCAATTTCTGACAAATTAGTGACTCTTCCAGGAATATTAAGCAATCTTGTTGATGATCTAAAATGCGCTTCGGCAAGCGCTAAGGCTACTGAGGCTGCCAGTAGCATGCACATCTTGACATATCAAGCCAAGCCCTTTCCTTTCATATCCTCTTAAGGAGTATGCCAGGTGTCCTCCAAGTATGCAATTCCAGCAATGCTGGGGCCAGCAACCAGATTGCAATTGGCAGAACTCATTGAAGTATTTCCGCAACTTAATTGCCACCAGGACAGCCAGCACTCACACCTAGATGTTGACTCCAATGGCAATCTCCGGGCACAGAAAATGTCCCAACCATTGCCCATCTGCCGGCACAGCCTTCAAAGAAAAACCAGCGCAATGGGTGAAAACACAGAGTGAAGGCCACAGGGAGGAAAACCACCTACAACTTCTTTAGCAGCCAAAAATAACAACCCAAATCACCTTCCAGATTCAATGCAGGAGAGCAGGAGGGAGGTCCTGAGGTGCAGAGCAACATCTCCCCGAGCTCTTCCCAGGTACACTCAAGCAACAGCCCCAAGATGCTACTCTAGCCTGCTCGACAAAATATACATCAACGGCCCTCCAAGGGGGGTCATCGGGCTTCGCAAAATCAACCATCCAGTTAAGCACAGGCCCTTCAACAAAAAAAAACTTCTCAATAGCAGGGAGAACTCACTGCTAGCTCTCCCGTAGTCAATGAGAGCACACCGCTTATTGTGTTCACTGACTATGCAAGAAAAACATGCACACACAAGGTGGCCCAGGATCCGCTCCTCCCCAGAACTGTCAACTTGATGACGCCTTCAGCAGCTACTCACAGCCCGTATTAGTTAATCAAGCATCCTCTCGCCCTCAACTAGCTACAGACGATGTGAAGTTCAAAGCTCTGGAACTTCCTCCATTACAACTTACAAGCGCAATCCTAATGTACCCTGAATACCAGTCAAGAGGAGCATTTGATCTGCTTAACCAGCGCAACATCCTTCATCTGTTAAGCCAAATACCTGCCACCATGAACTTAACTCCAGCCGACATGATGTTAGTGGAATTTTTACCATCTTGATCAACGAAATCACCAAGGTGACTGGGTCTTCCAGCGAAGCTGCTAACTTGGTTTTGGGGGCAGCAGAACACTTTAAGAACTGGGGCATTCAGGTTACTCCTGCTGCCAAATCGGCATATCCACACCTTCTACTCACGAAAAGAGTTAACTGGGGCTTTCATATCATCACAAAAAGACCCGAGTGATATCCTAAGGAGCATACAAAGTAAGTCATCATCGCTCCGCAGTCCACAAGGTGCTTCTAGAACATCGCAATCTCTTAAAGTACATTCTGATCGTTAAAATTGGAGCTGGCTCCCAGCAACCCTGACTTCAACAGCAAAGCAATTATGAATAAGCTGACCAACTGCTAGAACCCTAGAATCAAAGGAAGGACTCAATTTATGCTCATGGAACATCATTGGTCTACTTGACAAACTAGGTGACAAAGTGACATTGAACAATCTATCCTCTTTTCAAATAATCTTGCTGCAGGAGAATTGGGCCAAAATAACTCTAGCGATCCCAGGATATGTGAATTATTACATTCCAGCTACAAAAAGTGATCATTATGTTCGTCCAAACTGAGGTTTTGCTATTTACATCCCCTCTGCCATACAAGGAAGCCACCTTGTGCACTCAACCAACTGCAAAAACGTACAAACTGTCCTGCTTTCTCTGAACCAAGGCTGCCTAAAGTTCAATTTAGCTCTTATGAATATCTGCATCCTCCCACAATAGACCACAAATTGGCAATTAAAGCACATCTTGTCAGGGAAATAGAAGAGCTGCAGGACAGTCCATCCCACTTTGAGTTAATCCTCTCAAGAGATTTTAATATGAACCTACTGGGCACGGAATGTTCTGACAAAGTAATCGTGACTCAGAATGTTTTCTGGCAGGTTCCGGATCAAATTTCAAGTGGAGTCTTTAAGACGGACAAATTTTGGGGGTTATTTATAAATGGTCTGGAATTCATGAACTTACGAGTAGTCAACGGTCGTTTCAACACAGATCAGCCCCCTCCTTTACTTTTCACAATCAGAAGGCACGCACATTAATCAACTTTATGATTCTTTCATCTTTTTTGTTTCATCAAGTTTCAAAGTTCCAGATCACAGTGAGGAATGAAAGCGATCACCTACCACAAGAACTGTTCTTTACCACAGCCATAGACCACTATGATCCAACAGATGAATGGCAGCGCATTAAATATACAAATAACTGTAAAAAGTCATTAGATGCCACTTTTGGTCTATAAGAAAAGGCCAAACAAAAGTAGATTACAATATCTGATTACGCAACTTCTGTACAAGCAGCCTGGAATCAGTTTGTTGAAGAATTTGTAGTCTCCTTTCTGCATAAGTCAGGATCATCTAGACACAATAATTGCCTTAAATAGCAGCACCAAGCCATGAAACTAGGGCACTATAACGGAATTTAAAAAGAGCTCTACGCATATGTCAACAACACCCTAGAGATACAGCTTAAAGACTCTTGTGTCCAAATCCAGGTCTTCCTACAGAAAACATTTGTGGTAACGTCAAAGGGATGTGACATCAAGATAAATAGGCACACAAAATTTTGGAGGCATGTGAACAGCCTGGACAGGACAGCATAAAGCGATAAAAAATATTTCTGAAGCCACCTGGCACTAGTATCTTTCCTAGCATTTTGACTCTTCAGTTCAAAAATCAACCCATGGTTGAGATAAAGCTAGTCTGGCATCTTCGATCATTCAAATGGAAGCTAGAAACCTTAGGTGTCTACTTATTCAACCGGGAGTGGTTGAGCGGCGAATAACAGGGAGGGGGCTCGAGGTCCCAATAAAATTCCTGCTGCACTTTTTAAAGAAGGTCAACTCTTTTGGCCGACCTGTCTGTCTGCATTTTATAACAGCATAGCCTCCTCCAATTCTATCCCGCATTCATAGAGAGGCTCAGTAATCTCCCCAATTTTTAAAGCGGGTTCAACTAACAATCCAGAAAATTATCAGCTAATAGCACTTCTGGACATTGAACCAAAGATAATTGTGGGCCGCCTCCTGGAAGGACTAGAGGCCTGGGCTTCGGATAAAGACCTAATCCTGTTTAATCAAACAGACTTTTCTAAAGGGATGAGCACAACAGCCAACCTTATGGCACTATCGTTACTGTTTGATCAAAGCAGGCAGGCCAAATTACCTCTTTTTCTATCATTTATCGACTACAAGGCTGCCTTTGACAGATTAAAGAGAGGCAAACTATGGACCAGACTCGCAAAGTGGAACATCCCGAACCGTCTGATAAGAGCGATAATTCTTCTCCATACATACACTTGGGTGAGAATTAAATTGGGGGGTGGAATGCATCTTTCTAGAGAAATACCAACTTCTCAGGGTCTGTGACAGGGGTGTGTGCTAGCTCCTCTTCTTTTTAAACTTTTCTTGGCCGATTTACCAACCAGCCTAGAGCAAGTCAACGTACATCACCCGAAACTGGGGAAAACTGCCTTGCTGTGTCTGATGTACGCCGATGATTCAATTCTTCTTAGTCATACCAGAATTGGTCTACAGAGGCTTCTGAATTTCACAGCTCAGTATTTCAATAAGAATGCATAGATTACTAACCTGATAAAATCAAAAAAATAGTATTTAATTGCAACTCCGTAGCACTTGCACCAGTGTTACCTGGGCGACAGCAGAATAGAAGCGGTACAGAAATACAAATATTTGGGAATTCTTCTTGACAACAATGGGTCTTTCAAGTCCCACATGGAAGTACTAAGGCGGAAGTTTCTTTCCCTCACATCCGCATTCAAGCGTATCAAAATCGCCACATGTAACTCGACTTACTGCTGCTACAAGCGAACATGGTTAAATTAGTTCCAATTATAGCATATGGCAATGAAGCCCTGAGAGGAAGAAAATGTTTTTTTTCTGGGAAAAATAGTGATTAGACGTTTCAAATCTATATCTAATCTACCTAGTTATACATTACCAGCAGAACTGTGCCTTGAGTTTGGCCTGGTGAGGCAGTCATTGGCAAGAAGTGGAGCATACGCTAAGCTGTGTTACAAACTTAAAGCAGCAAGTCCAGCCACACTAATCTCCCTCCTCTGGGGGGGAATCAACAGCCAGAATGACTCCTTAGCCAGGCACTATCTACAGTCCTCCATGGAATCACTAGGTCTCACAGACCATTGGGAACACCTCAGCTCGTAACATCAAGCCAAGCTGCTAGTTTATAAAAGTGTTAAGGCTTACTCGTTGCTGGTGTATAAAGAGACATTCACCAGGAGAAAGCATGCTTGGCTTACTCAATCATCATACATCAACCTTGCCCCTTAGTCGTACTTGGGAATAGCCATCAAACCACGAGTCGAAGCAGCCTTCATGAAGTACTGATTGGGATGCTTGCCTACATATATGCACCTCTCTCCATGGAAACAATAGGACATGACAGGGCTATGCCACCTTTGCGGACTAGCTCCAGTGACCCTGGTCCACCAGATTTGTATTTGCAAAGGTGGCATGGACGATCGGAGAGCCATCCTTCGGCCTATGTGTGTTCAGAGAGGTCTGTGTAGGTGCAGACCTGCTCCTATGGCCGGTTTTAATAAGAAGGGCATACAGCTTAGCTGCATGTTGGTGAAATATTTAGATACACTTAAGGGTAAGCTCCTAAATCTTTAAGGCACAGGCTAATTTCCAAGTATGCTCCTGCTATCTGTCTCCGTGCTGTTTTCTAACGGCTCCCTAAGGAATTTAAATCAGTAACATCTTTTAATTACAACATTGTGCAATCGAGTTAAAACACATATCCTCCACTACTACTTTTGCATGTTGAATTGCACTTGTTTTTGACTAAGCGTTTGACTAATTGTGTGCTAGACTAATTTATACTGTAAATTTTCACATTTTACTGCTGTGTTTTTATGTTCACATGTGCAACGGTTTCAATGAACCATGCATTTTTTCTGAGATAAATATATACTAGACATAGTGAAATAATGGATCAGAGAGCTAATAATGATTTAGTGTACGGAGGTGTCCTGGTGCTCTTGGAAACCAGAGAGTGTTTGTTTTGAGGATATGGGGCATCTCGGAGCCCGACCAGGACCGCTGTGACGTTAGCGGCCTCACTCAGAGACTATTCTTGTGGAGTATCATGTGTGTGTGTGTATATATATATATATATATATAATTGTGAAAGCTGGGTATTGGGTATGTGCCCGGTGCTGATACTCATATGCGTTGATACCCCATCAGCATAGTTATAGGTTATAGTAATTCTCATTCATCTGAGAAAACAGACAGTTCTGTAATAAAAGTTCAAAGTCATCCGTTTTGTATCAAGATCTCTTGACCCATGTGAGGTGCGAGGCACCACGATCATCAGTCAGTGCTGTGGTTAAATCTCTATAGTTAATGAACACTCTTTGCAGTACGTATAGCTCACAACAGATGTATTTCTTCCTGGATGTATTTATGGGATTCATCTAGTGCTATGTCTAACATTTTGGTTACTTCAGAGCGCTCGTGGGCCTGGGGCATTTCCAAAGAAGTGCCAGCACGGGCTGCGGTAGTGCTAGCTCTTAACAGCACACTATGCTCAAGACATGTTACTACAAAATCAGGCTTGTTGTCTTCCTGGGCTCCTCGAGGCCATGTTCTCCTGAAAAATCTCTGCAGAATGCACAGATAAAATGGCAGGTCCTGGTATTGGAGGTGAAAACAAAAGTTGCTGCATCATTAAGTGACAGGCCCCTGTTTAAGAGCTCCCACACGTCCACGTGTTTGCAGACCCAAACGACTACAAGTTAGCACACCTGTGGTGACTTCTGTCCTCATGGTTTATAATGTGTTTTCACAAATGAACTGGAATATGTACTCTTTCCTAGTGATACAAAAACTCCACGGACCACGTGACTGAACTTCAGAAGGATGAGTTGAGCCTCAGTGACAGCTAGCTATACAATGATTACAGCAGTGAACGCTTAACCCGCTGTGCTACTCTTGCATGGATTCACATTGTCATTTGTGTTAGCAATGCTGAAGCATGTTTCCAGTAATGTTCCAGCCTACTGACACACCAGAAGCATCTTCTCATTCTCACAGCCATTGCCCTGTGCATGTCATACTTCTGACTGCATGTGGAACTATTATGACTTTCAATTTCATAACGTGCTGCTCTGTGGGTCCTCCGTACATCTAAGGTTATCTTGGGCCAATTTCTTCATTTTAATACTATGCGCCTCAATATATAGCTGCTCCCTTGCACGCTATATTGTACATTTAACCCAAGTCTCACTGCTGATTGTATGCGATCTACTTGAATTAGCCTAAGACTCGCATGTAATATAATAAATATGTGGTGTCTTTGCTAAAATTATTGTTAAAAATTGGGTCTCTGGTTGGCAGTCAGTTTGCACTTTGTCCAACCAGGGACACTCACTCTATTCAGGGCAATAGAGATTCACACTTAAAATAACCCTTGCCCCCCCCCCCCCCTTGATAGTTTGGCACAACCGGTCAGGCTTATCTCAAAGGCAATATGTAAAGTAATTGTAACAACACACACGCACACAGTAATACAGTGAAAACACTACAAGATGGACACCACACTAGTGTAGAAAAATAGGCAATATTTATTTAAATATAAGAAGACAAAAACGGCACAATCCAACATACACAACTAAAGTTATGAATTTTTAAAATAATAGAATATTACTAGAAAACAATTGAAACGTTGTTAAACAGAGTACCTGGTTTGTGTAAAAAATAAAGCAGCACAGGCGAGTGTGCGCTGGAAAAGTCAGTGATGCCTCAATTACTCGCAAGTGAGTCTGTGCGTTGTTTCTTCTCTGGTCGGGCAGGCGATGTGTCGTTTTTCTCTCCCGCTAGAGAGTGACGCATCGATTTCTGGTCGGGGCACCTCGAATCCACGCAGGTTCACTTTCATTTTGATGCCCAGCGATGATGAGTGCGAAATCCAGACTCACGGTGATGGAAAACCACGCTGCATGGTTGTTGCACCATTTTCAGCAGCTGTAAGCGTGTGTTGCGTCGTCTCTCCAGCCGCGAGGCAGGTGATGTGTCGATTTCCCAGCCGTGATACAGGTGGTGCGTCGATTTCTCAGCCACGATGTAGGTGGTGTGTCATTTTTACAGCTGTGTTGTAGGTGGTATTTCAAAATTTTCCCTGTGCATACATTTTCACCTTGGTTCTACCAGTTTCATATTCCAAGGGCCCAGGGACTGGATAGGGCACCACTTGGCAGGGCAGGAGTCTCAGCAGAGGGTCCACATACTGGCAGAGAAAGTCTTTGATGGCATTGAGACTTCAAAACAAGAGGCGAGCTCAGTCCAAGCCTGGGAGACACTTTACAAGCAGCAATATACTACAAAGTCCAGTCTTTGTCCTCTTTTAGGTAGAAGCAGCAACTGAAGGCCAACCCAGCAAAGCACAGTTACAGACAAAGGGGCAGTACTCCTCCTCCAGTCTTCATCTCTTCACCTTGACAGAGGTTCTTCTAGGTTCCAGAAGTAATCTAAAAATCTGGGGTTTTGGATCCACTACTCATACCCCTTTCTTCCTTTGAAGTTGGCAAACTTCTAAGGAAAGTCTCTGTTGTAAAGAAAACAGCCGACACGTGTTTCGTCACCAGGTTACAGATGTATTAACAGACTCCAATTTTCAAGGATGTAAGTAAATATATGCAAATTGTGGCGACGCCACTCACAGACAGTTTAGACGTTAGACCAGTAGCAGACTTACCATGGTCTCTGGACTCCGATATCATCCATGCCACAATTTGCATATTTTCTTACATCCTTGAAAATTGGAGTCTGTTAATACATCTGTAACCTCTATATCTTATAAGCCTTGAAAAAGTCAATGGTGACGAAACACGTGTCGGCTGTTTTCTTTACAACCATGAAAATTGTTTTGGCTTTCAACCTACTTACCTAGTGTATTTCATTGGATCAGGGGCCTTGTTTCCTGATACATCACAAAGGAATAAATGGATTTCACTACGATCCTGTGATGTGCCGTGGTTTTCTTCATTTCATGCACTTAAAAGTTATTTAAAGGCAGCCCCCATGTTAATCTATGAGAGGAATAGGCCTTGCAACAGTGAAGAACGAATTTGACAGTATTTCACTGTTAGGCATGTAAAAACATACCAGCACATGTCCTACCTTTAACATACACTGTGCCCTGCCTATGGGGCTACCTAAGGGCTACCTTAGGGGTACCTGACATGAATAAAAAGGGAAGGTTTGGACCTGGCAAGTGGGAACACTTGCCAGTCGAATTGGCAGTTTAAAAACTGCACACACAGACACTGCAATGGCAGGTCTGAGCCATGTTTACAGCGCTACTCATGTGAGTGGCACAATCATTGCTGCAGGCCCACTAGTAGCATTTGATTTACAGGCACTGGACACCTCTAGTGAACTTTACTAGGGACTTACTAGCAAATCAAACATGCCAATCATGGAAAAGCCAATTACCCCTATAATTTACACAGGGAGCCCTTGCGCTTTAGCACCGGACAGCAGTGGTAACATGCCCAGAGTACCCAAACCAGCAAAAACAAAGTCAGCACACAGTCAGAACATAGGAAGCAGGGGCAAAAAAGACAGGGGAGTCCACACCATGGATGCTGGGTCTAAAATGTGTCCCTCACAGCTGAAAGTGGGGAAAACTACCCACAATCATGGGAGTTCTCATCACTACAGGGGAAGAATCTGGACAGACCATCAGCATTGGCCTGTTCTGTTCCAGGGCTGTGTTCCACTGTAAATTCCATTCCCTGTAGGGAGATGGACCATCTCAACAGTTATTAGTTCTCACGCCTCATCTGCATTAACCATCTGAGGGGCCTGTGGTCTGTCTGAACCCAGAAGTGAGTCCCAAACAAGTACGGTCTTAGCTTCTTCAGCGCCCAGACCACAGCAAAAGCTTCTCGCTCAAGTGCACTCCACCTACGTTCCCAGGGAAGAAAGCTTCTACTAATGAAGGCTAATGGCTGTTCTCAGCCCTCATTTAGCTGTGCAAGTACCACTCCCGCACCATCCTCTGAAGCATCAGTCTGCATGACAAACTCCTTGGAGTAATCAGACGCCTTCAGCAGGGGTGCCGTGCACATGGCTGCCTTCAGGGCATCAAAAGCTGTCTGGCAAGCCTCAGTCTAGATCACCTCTTTGGGTTGCTTTTTGGAGGTTAACTCAGTCAAGGGAGCAACAATAGTGCTATACCCCTTGTCAAACCTCCTATAGTATCATGTGAGACCTAAAAAGACTCTCACCTCTGTCTGGGTCTTGGGAGGCTCCCAAGCCAGAATGGTGTCAATCTTTGGCTGCAGGGGTGTCACCTGGCCAATCCCCACCTTGTGTCCCAAGTACACCAAAGAACCCTGTCCCATTTGGCACTTACTTTTGTTAATAGTAAAGTCTGCCTTCTGGAGAACCTCCAACACTTTTCACAGGTGCAGCAAGTGCTCCTCCCAGCTCGAGATAACACAGAAATGTCATCCAGGTAGGCTGCACTGAAGTCTTCCAACACAGCCAAAACCTGGTTAACCGACCTCTGAAAGGTGGCAGGGGAATTTTCATCCCAAAGGGCATCACACTGAACTGATAGTGCCCATCTGGAGTGGAAAATAAATGCAGACCTCTCCTTGGCCCCTTCAGGTAGAGCAATCTGCCAATACCCAGACGTTAGATCAAATGTGCTGAGAAACTTAGCAGCTCCCAATCGATCAATAAGCTCATCAACTAGGGTGATGGGGTGCGCATCAGTCTTCGTGACAGAGTTGAGTTCACGGTAGTCCACATGGAACCTGAGTTCTGGAGTGGCACTGGGTGCAGCAGCCTTTGTGACCAAGACCACTAGACTGGCCCAAGGGCTACTGGAGAACTCAATAACCCCTAATACTAACACTTTGGAAACCAAGTGGTCACCCCTGTATGGTACATTCTTTAATAATGTGCAACTACTAAAATCCTTGTGGGAAGGTTCTCAGCTAAACATGAATACCTTACAGACCTTCAATTAACATATAATTTGTCTTCAATTCTGTATGACAACTTTTTTTATTTATAATGGTTTATGGCCAGACATGTACAGATGGATAATCTTTTATGACAACAAACGTTGACGTTTCTCACAGATTTCTAGCAACAAGCTATGCTGTTAGGGCAGAACCTACTTTCAAATATGCCTTTGCAACCCACATCAGGTTGATTCAAACTTTACTAATACATTTACTAGAGCTTGTTTAGGATAACAGTTTTTGGATTTCAGACCCCCTGCACTAAAGATTCAGTCAATGTACCAATCTGAATCGGAAACCATTTGTACTGCAACCAATACAAAACCCACTGAGCAATGTTTCAGTAAGATGTGTTTCTGGTAATGATCAGTCTCATAAGACAAGACAGGGACTCTTTGGAGGAAACTCAATCCTTTTTCATTAATGAATCCCACGGTTAATGAGCACTAAAAAATAGAATGTTTGTAGGGAAATGTTTCTTTTTGCATGATTGGAACTTGCCATTCAGGCCCCGGTGCCAATGCTCTGACCCTTAAAAGAATGTGTTCAATTGGTTTACACTCAATTGGCATATGTTAACTTACTTATAAATCCCTAGTGTATGGTACCTGGTGGACTGAAGCACTAGTTGTGCCACGACTAGTGTGGCAAAGTAAAACATGACCCCCAGGCTGCCGCTGACTGATATGGTGGTCTTTAACGGCTAACTGGACTTTGCTATTTCAGCCCCGAGCAAAGCACAAGCCTTTTTTTTTTATATTTACAAGTCACCCCCAAGGGAGACTGTACACACCCTAAAAGGCAGAGTACATTATATTAAAAAGAAGGACATGTGCTTTGATGACTTTACATGTCCTGGCAGTAAAAGCACTGCATTATCAATTTTAAGTGTAGTAAGGCTAGTAGCCCCATTGGTGAGTAAGGAATTGACACCCTGGGAACTCAGGAGTGCTAACTTCCAGACTGGACTACTAAATCTGATACTTTAAGTTATCAAAAGAATCGCTGCATTCACCCCAACCTGTTGCCCGAGTGAAACTTAATGTAACTTATAAATAGCATCTTTAGAAAGTTGCCAATTTAGTGCCCATATTTTCGAAATTCAACTGCTATAGAGAGAGTTATCTCAAGTAACTATAATTGGTTCCCTAAGGTAACTATAAGTCACGCCCCTGCCAGACACAGTTTTTTGTCAGAAATTTGACAGCAAATATAACATTTATATTATCAATGATGTTATCAAAGATGTCCTGAGTGCCGTAATTTGTGTGGTAATTAGCAGTGCATGGCAAGGGTGCAAATTATAGTTACCTTAGTGTAGGTGGTTGGCCTGGCTTATAGTGGGTACCTGATAGTACTTACACCTTGTGCCAGGACCAGTTATCCCTTTTAGCAGATTAGTAATGTTCTAGCAGCTTAGGCTGATAGAGGTAGCTATAGCAGAGCAGCTTAGGCTGAACTAGGAGACTTGCAAAGCTCCTACTATACCACTTATATCATTTAGGTACTATAGCATAAGAAAGACAATACTCAGAGGTACTAAAAATAAAGGTACTTTATTTTAGTGACAATGTGCCAAAAATATCTTGGAGGATATACTCCCTTAGGAGGTAAGTAAAATACACAAAATATACACACAAGCCAAAATCAGGTAAGTAACACATTCAGAAAGTAGTGCAAATAGAATACAATAGGATGCAATGGGCCTAGGGGCAACACAAACCATATATTAAGAAAGTGGAATGCGAACCACAAATGGACCCCTAGGCTGGTGTAGTGTGTAGAGGGTCACTGGGAGTGTAAGAAAACAATAAGGGTGTCTAAGATACCCCACCCCAAGAACATGGAAAGTAGGAGTAAAGTTCTACTATTTCCCCGGAAATACACTAAGTCGTGATAGAGGATTTTGCAAAGACCACAGCAGACTGCAAAGCACTGAAGATGGATTCCTGGACCGGAGGACCTGCAAAGGAAGGGGACCAAGTCCAAGAGTCATGAAAGTGCCCAGGGGTGGCAGGAGCCCATTAAACCCCAGATGAAGGTGCAAAATGGCTGCCTCTGGATGGAAGAAGCTGAAGATTCTGCAACAACGAAAGGTGATAGGAACTTCTCCTTTGTGCAGAAGATGTCCCACAGAGGGCTGGGGGATGCAGAGTTGTTTCCTTGGCAAAATACTACAAATAAGCCTTGCTACCTGCAAGAGTTGTGGTTAAAGAAAAAGGGTGCTGCCTGGGACCAGGAAGGACCAGGATGTCACCACTTGGGAGGGGAGACAGAGGGGGCCCTCAAGCAATGTAGAGAGCCTTCCACAAGAAGGTAGCACCCACAGAAGTACTTGAACACAGGTTCAAGAAGTCTGAACATGGCGGTCATCTCAATACTGCAAAAGAGGGTCCCATGACACTGGAGATCAACTCAGGGAGTTGGGCATCGCAGGACAGAGTGCTAGGGACCTAGACTTGGCTGTGCATGCAGGATTTTGTGGAAATGGGCACAGAAGCCCTTGTAGCTGCAGTTCACTCGGTGCACAGGATTACTGTCTGGAGAGGGGAGGCAAGGACTTACCTCCTCCAAATTTCGACAGTTGGTCCACTGGACAGTCTGGGTCACTTGGGTCCACCACCTGTTTTCCAGGGACCATGCTCGTCAGGATGAGAGGGGACCCAGTGTACCAGTGACGTTGACGTTTGGTGCCTGCTGAAGCAGGGGGAAGATTCAGTTGACCCACAGGAGATTTCTTCGTGGCTTCCAGTGCAGGATGAAGCCAGGCAGCCCCCAAAGCATGCACCACCAGGAAACAGTCAAGAAAGCCGGCAGGATTAGGCGCTACAATGTCACTGGTAGTCTTCTTTATACTTTGTTGCAGTTTGCAGGCATCCTGGAGCAGTCAGCGGTTGATCCTTGGCAGAAGTCGAAGAGAGAGGTGCAGTGGAAGTCTGGTGAATTCATGCAAGTCGTTAACCGAGGAAAAGCCCACTGGAAATACCCTAAATAGCCCTCAGAGGAGGATTGGCCACCTAGTCAGGTAAGCACCTATCAGGAGGGGTCTCTGACGTAACCTGCTGGCACTGGCCACTCAGAGGCCTCCAAAGTGCTCTCACACCTCTGGATCCAAGATGGCAGAGGTTTGGGACAGGAGGAGCTCTGGGCATCACCCCTGGGTTGGTGATGGACAGGGGAGTGCCTTTCCTTTGTCCAGTTTCGTGCCAGAGCAGGGACTGGGGGTTCCCTGAACCGGTGTAGACTGGCTTATGCAAGGAGTGCACCATCTGTGCCCTTCAAAGCATTTCCAGAGGCTGGGAGAGGCTACCCCTCCCCAGCCCTTAACATTTATTTCCAAAGGGAGGGGGTGTAACACCCTCTCTCAGAGGACATTTTTTCTTCTGCCTTCCTGGGACTGGGCTGCCCAGATCCCAGGATGGCAGAACCCTGTCTGTGAGGTAGCAGCAGCGGTAGCTGCAGAGAAAACTCCAGAGAGCTGGTTTGGCCATACCCGGGGTCCATAGTGGAGCCCCGGGGATGCATGGAATTGGCTCCGCAATACCAGATTTGGAATGGGGGCACAATTCCATGATCTTAGATATGTTACATGGCCATATTCGGAGTTACCGTTGTGGAGCTACATATAGGTATTGACCTATATGTAGTGCACACGTGTAATGGTGTTCCCGCACTCACAAAGTCTAGGGAATTGGCCCTGAACTATGTGGGGGCACCTTTGCTAGTGCAGGGGTGCCCTCACACCTAGTAACTTTGCACCTAACCTTCAGCAAGAGAAGGTTAGACATATAAGTGACTTATAAGTTACTTGAGTGCAGTGAAAATGGCTGTGAAATAACATGTGCGTTATTTCACTCAGGCTGCAGTGGCAGTCCTGTGTAAAGATTTGTCTGAGCTCTCTATGGCTGGCAAAAGAAATGCTGCAGCCCATAGGGATCTCCTGGAACCCCAAAACCCCGGGTACCTAGGTACCATATACTCGGGAATTATAAGGGTGTTCCAGTGTGCCAATTGAAATTGGTAAAAGTTGTCACTAGCCTATAGTGACAAATTTAAAGGCAGAGAGAGCATAATAACTGAGGTTCTGGTTAGCAGAGCCTCTGTGACACAGTTAGTCACTACACAGGTACACACATTCAGGCCACAAACTATGAGCACTGGTGTCCTGGCTAGCAGGATCCCACTGAGACAGACAAAAACAACTTACATACATGTAAAAATGGGGGTAACATGCCAGGCAAGGTGGTACTTTCCTACACTTAGGGCACAAGTTATAGTTACTTGAGATAACTTTAACTATAACAGGTGAATAATGTATGGTATGGTACGTTTAAACTGTGAGCCTAACTATAATGTCCCTGTAACCTTTGTGTTTTTAAGTGAATTTCAATTTTTTCTAGTTTTTTTCCTAACTATAATGTCCCTATAACCTTTGTTTTTTTCAGTGAATTTCACAGTTTTTTTAAAATGCAAAGTAATTTTCATTACTATACATCAATCCAGTCACCACTGCGCACTGCCTTTGGCTGTGTGCAGCGGGTGTTGGCTGCAGGACCTGGCCTGCAGCCAGTTCCTGTGGCCATCCCCTATGCCAACCAAACCCTGCAAGGCCCGCCACCGCAGGCCGATCTCAGCCCCGGCAACCCATCCCAGGAGCCCAGCCTATTTATAAAATAATTTTTAGGAGGGGCCGCATGGCTCCCCTCTCCATGGCCAAACTCAGCCCCAGGGACCCCATCCCTCAAGGCCTGGCCTAAGCATTTTTTTTTTGGGAGGATTGGGGGGAACACGGTTCTGCTCCACAGGCTGATCTTGGCTCTGGGGACCCCCATCCCCTGGGGCTTCACCTATTTTTTTTTAATTAGGGAAAGTGGGCCACGTGGCCCTCCTGCCAAGGTTGATCTTAACCCTTGGGGTCCCCTTCCTGGGGCCCGGCCTAATTATTATTATTATTATTTTTTTGGGCAAGGGGGCTATGTGGCCCCCCCTCCCCAGGGCCAATCTCAGCCCTGGGTCCCCATCCCTTGGGGACCAGTCATGTGACCTGTATGTCCCCCAGGGCACCCAGTCACAATGTTGGGGACCGTGGGGGGAGCCTGAAGGCCCCTACATCTAAAGCAGCTCCCTCTCTGTGCGAGCAATTGTTTCCTCTGTGTCCATGGGCAGGGAGACAGAGGAACCCTCTGCTCGCAGCGAGGGAGAGCTGTTAGACACCACTTTCCAGAGTCTTCAATCTAATTCTATGCAGGGGTGTGCATTCCCTCACAGCCCCGGGGACCACCACCTCCCCAGGGCTTCAGTCTAATTCTATGCAGGGGTTGGTGCAGCCCCCCAGCAGCCCCTGAAACCACCACGTCCCCATGGCTATTATGTTGGAGGGGGGTCATGCGGCCCCCCTCATGGAGCCAATGATGGCCCTGGGGACCTCCACCCCCCAGGGACGGCTCCTGCTATGTCTTGGGGTGCCCACCCCCAGAACATAACTGTTTGCTCTGACTTGGTGGAAGCTTTGACAGCTCCCGCCAAGTCAGAGCAAACACTTCACTTTCTGCAAGTGAGACCTGTCAAACAGCTACCACTTGCTGGAAGTGAGGTTTTCATCTGTCTCACTACATTCAAAAATGCATGTAGGGAAACAGATGAAAATATTACTCCCTCAAGCAGGGAGCTGCTATTTAAAGCAGCTCCCTGCTTGTGGGAGCAATGCGAGCTCCTGCAGGACGTTAGGAGCCAGTTAAGACTGCGGACCACTCCAATCTACATTACTGCACTGTACACCACTTCGCTCTGTGTAGCTCTGCTCTACATTATTCCACTGTACGCCACACAACTCTATGTCACTCCACTTCACACCACTCCATTGTATGCCATTGCACTCTACGATATTCCACTGTACCCATTTACACTGTCTGCCACTTCACTGTATGGTAATCCACTCTAACCCACTCCACTGTACCCCACTCCACTGTTCATTATACAGCTGTATGTCACTCCACTGTAGGCAACCACTCTCTACACCACTGCACTATACACCCCTCCATTCTACATCACTGCACTCTATGCTGTCCCACTGTATGCCACTCCACTGTACGCCACTCCATCCTATGCCACTCCAATCTTTGCCACTCCATAATACACCGCATACCAATCCACTCTATGCTACTCCACTATATGGAACTCTATGCCAATCCACTCTATGCTATTCCACTCTACTCCATTCCACTCTATGCCATACCACTCTAGGCTATTTAACTGTATGTCACTCTATTGATGCCGCTCCAGTATTTGATATTCAATTGTCTGCTATTCCACTCTATCACACACCACTGCTTGCCACTCCAGTCTAGGACAATCCCCATATGCCACTGAAATGCCACTTCACTGTACACTACTCCACTATATGCTATTTCACTCTATGCCATTCCACTGTACACCACACCACATTACAATATTGAATGCTCCTCCATTCTATGCTATTTCACTGCATGCCACTCCAGTCTATGCTATTTCACTGTGTGTTGTTCCACTTTATGCCACTCCATTGTACGCTAATGTACTGTATACCACTCCACTCAATGCCACTCTAATCTGTGCTACTCCACTTTACCCCACTCCACTCTATGCTATTCCACTATATGCAACTACACTCTAAGCCACTCCTCTATATGCGACTCCACTTTACCCTACTCAACTATATGCCACTCCAGTCTATGCCACTCCACTGTACATCTTCGCTACTCCACTCTATGCTACTCCACTCTGTCACTTCTCTGTGCAACACTCCACTCTACACTATTTCACTGTATGCTACTCCACTGTATCCTACTGTACTCCATACAACTCCACTTTATGCCACTCCACTATACACCACTTGACTGTACAACACTTCACTCTACTCCAATCGACTGTACATTACTCCCTTCTAAGCCAGTATATTCTATGCTATTCCAACATATACAGCTCCACTCTATGCCCCTCGACTTTATGCTATTTCACTCTACCCTAGTCTACTGTATACCACTTCATTGAAAGCGCTGCACTGTATACCACCCTGTGCTATTCCACTGTATAGCACTGCACTGTACGCTACTCCACTGTTTGCTATTACACTGTACCCCAGTGTACTATACGCCACTTTAACCTAGGACATTTCACTATATGCCACTCCACTGTACGTTACTCCACTTTATGCTATTCTACTCAGTGCTACTCTCCTGTATGCCACTCCACTCTTTACTGTTCCACTATATACCAATACACTGTATGCCACTCCATTTTACGCTAGTCTGCTATATGCAACTCCATTATATGGTACTCCACTCTATACCAATCCTCGCTACACTAGTCCACTGTATGCCACTCCACTGTATGCTGCTCAATTGTATGCCACTCTACAATATTCTATTCCACTGTATGCCACTCCACTCTACACCATGAAATTCTACACCATTCCACAGTAGGCCACCATACTTTATGCCAAAACACTCTACACCATGACACCGTACGGCAAGAGACTCTATAATACAACACTCTGCAACACAACACTATAAATAACTGCACTTTACGCCACTGAGTCTAAACTGGTCTATGAACCTCTAATCCGCTGTATGATACTGTATGCCACTCCACTTTACCAAACTCTACTCTATTACGCTATACCACTATACAACACTGTATTGAATTTGAATTTGAATGACAACACTGTAGTCCACTTTAAACCACTCTGCTGGACTGTACTCCACTCTACACCACGCTACACAACTCTTTCTATGTCACTCCACCAGAATTCACTCTATAACACACTGCTCCACTCTACTTGACTTTATTCCAATACACCTCACCACTCCACTCAACGGCACAGTATGCCATCCTTCAGCACTCTTATACCAGTGTTGTCACGAAACTGGAAAGGGCTCCCCTGCACAGAACATGGAGGGATGCGCCTCCAGGCTCACTCAGGCCAGGTGCTATTCTGAGGAGACCCCCCTGGAACTTGCCCCTCCACATTGCAGGTACTGCAGTGGCCTTTGTTGCACCCATGCTCTATGACACTATACTGTACCACACTCTACTCCTCTATACTCTATCTTATTCCATTATTCCACACTTTACTCCACTCTATGCCACTTCACTCTACTCTGCTCTATGACAGCTTCCCACACTGTATGACATGGCACTCCCCTCTATAAAGCTTGACCCTACTCCATGCTATGCCACTATGGTGTACTCAGCTCCACAGCACTGTACTATAGGAGATGCCCCTGCACTATATAACACTTTAGTCCACTCTATCCTACACCACTCCATTCACCTCTTCTGTACGACAGTTTACCCCACTCTACATCACTGTGCGACACTCCAATGTATGCTGCTCCACTCTACATCACTTTAATCTACTCTGTAAAAGTGCACTCTACAACATTCTTCTGCACTCTATGCCTCAGTACAACACTGTACTATGTTGTATACCCCTACAGTACACTGTAACATTGTATAACACTGCACTGTATTACTGTTTACTCCATACTATTCTACGAGACTCCATGAACTCTACTACACTCTACTCCACTGTACAATTCTTAGACCCACTCTCGGCCACTGTTCAACACTGCCCTTTTCGCCAGTGCACTGTACAACACCCTACTATACTCTATGTAACTCCACTCTACACAAATCCAAAACACTCTATGCCACTATGTGATACTTTACTCCGCTCTATACCCATCCACACGGCACCTGACGAGCAGCCTCGGTCCCAGTGTTATATAATTTGTCAATACCCTCGGGTTGTAAGATCAGTCACTTGCGTATAGTGCCACAAGACTATCAATAATATTGCCATGGTCTGTGTTATGAGTGTGTATTTGAGTGTTATCCATGCTTGTTACACGTTTTTTTCATAATGCGCCTTGATGAAACCAATATCATTATTTCTTTGCCTTGCCTTTGCCAATGCTTGTTATTTAGTGAGTGCCTTGTGGTCTTGTTCTATGAAGCACCAACTACTTGTGCTATGATTCATGCTCTGACCGTGTTCGCAGGTAATTTGATTTCCTGTTTACTAGGCAACTACCACGCCCGAGGCTTTTATGAGTGTTTTGCCTCATGCTAAGAACAACATCTCTGATTGGCTATAAATAACCAAGTTGTGCACATGACGGTGCTTGGCTTCTTCCCGTTTATGGCATGGAGATTCATCAGCGCTTGAGGAGCCGAATTGTTCCTCCGCCTCTCTTTCTTGGGCATGAACCTCCTTCTTCCAGTGGCTCCTGATAGCAGCATCTGAGTGACAGCAAGCCTCTGTGATCTCTGCTAGTCAGCTAAGTGGAGTTCACTGTCTGGGAGTCTCTGTGATTTTAGATTATTTTTTGAACTCTGAAAATTGAGCTTGAGCCGGTATTGAACCACTTGAACTAGAACTGTCTAACAAACTTTGCATGGGCCTTCATTAAGACTTTATCTAATTTATGCATGAGAGTGTACCAGTGGTTGGGAGCCACAGACATAGCAGATAATCTTTTTATTTAATTTTTTTGGTTTATAGTTAACCCTTATTTTGCGTGACATAGGTCCTGGCAACACGTGTGAGTGTTCTGACATTACTTTCCATTATGGTTATGGTAATAATTATTTATTAGGGAATAAATGCAAAATTCCACCACCCTCAGGCAATGTGAGAAATTAAATGGGAGCTGCTACTTTTCTATCGGGTTGTGGTCAGCCAATCAGGCCTTACTTTCCCTCAGAGTCCCCAGATGATCCCAGGAGGCTCCGCGTTCCTCTATACACAAATGTGGTTGTCATTTAATAACTAGAAAACTACTGAACAGATTTATACCAAATCACAAAAAGGGTGTTTTCTGGACTAAGAGCTTGCTTTCCGTCTAGCGGCTCAGGCTGTAGTTGTGTTCAAAATCCCCATGGAAATGATCATGGGAAAAATGTATTTTGGGACTCCCCTTTTTCTCAGTCCCCACTTGATGTACCACCCCAAAACGTTCCAGACATCAGCTGACGTAAGCATCAAAGTTTTGGGGGAAAATTTTGTGAAGATTCACCAACAGGAGCTAAAGATATAGATATAGATATAAAGTCAAAAAAGGTTTTCCAATAAAAACTTGGTCCTAACTATAACTACTTACTGACAACCACCAGTAGGTTATATATTTAACTTAAAAAAACAAAGGTTACAGGGACATTATAGTTAGGTTCTGAATTTACTCACACAAAACCAGAGAAATTCAGCAGTTTTAGTTAGAGTACTTTCAGTAACCGTAACTCGTGGCCTAAGTTTACTAAAATTCGCACCCCTGATATGCACAGTTTTTTCATCAATAATTTGACTGCTAATGTTTATTGATATTTTTAGTGATGTTACAATAGTTGACGTGAGTGCTGTATTATCTGGGGTAGTTAGCAGTGCATGGTGAAGGCGTGAGTTATAGTTACCTTAGGCCATGAGTTATAGTTACTTAAAATAACTCTAACTATAACTGCTGAATTTCTCTGGTTTTATGTGAGTAAATTCAGAACCTAACTATAATGTCCCTGTACCCTTTGTTTTTTTCAGTAAATTTTTCTTTTTTTTTAACGTAAAGTAATTTTCATTACTATACATTAATACAAACACCATCTGCGGCAATGCCCCCTAAACACCAAATCCCAAAATGTGAGCGGCCTTTGGCCGTGCGTGGCAGGAGTTGGCGGCGCACCTGTCTCCCTGCATATGAGAATGCATGGCTGTGATAGCATCTGTTTGGGTGCGAGAGTGCATGTGAGAGGGTCTATGTGGGTATGAGAGTGGATGTGAGAGTGTCTGATTGCACTCCAATAGATGAAAGATGGATTCATCTCGACAAGGGATTTCAAGTCAATTTTTCAATATGGAGTCGCAAACTAAACACACTTGTTTTGCCTTCCCCAAGCCCAGGAGTTAGGATTATTTGTCCTTCCAGAAGTGGAGCTTCACCTGAGGCACCTGCTATGTTTACATTTGTAAGTGCTTCCTGTTGAGGTATAATTTCTGTGAAATGAGCATCATGGCCAGAATGGAAGCTCACCCGCTCCTTTATCCAACAAGAGTCCACAGTTCTGCACAAAATGTCTATCCAACTGGAGTACTTTCTACTGGTTAGTTAGTAAGTGCTACCTCATTATGAGTGCTACATTGTTGGATGCAATAAGCACGAGGGATGGGCAGCGTGGCCCAGCCATCTGTCCTAGGAACCCTCCAGGGCACCAAGTGTGCAATGGGACCGGAGGGGAACCTGAAAGCCCCGTGGTCCCAGCCGGCTTGCCTCCTCCTGCGGGAGTTGTCATTGCTGTCACAGACAGGGAGCTGCTAAACATGAGAGCAATTGTTTCCTCTGTTTCCCTGTCCGCATGTTTACGGGCAGGGCAAAAAAGGAAACCTTTGCTCCCAGCAAGCAAGAGCTCTGGTAGCAGGGTTGTGTTTTCTCTGACTTGCTCGGAGCTGTCAAAGCTCCCGTCAAGTCAGAGAAAACAGCTATGTCCTGTGGGTGCATACCCCAGAGCATAGCCGGATCTGGCCCTGATGGGTGGTGGTCCCCAGGGCTATTATTGGCTCCTTCAGAAGTGCGATCGGCCACCCTCCAACTTTTAACTTTGCTCCGGGGAGGTGGTGGTCCCCTAGGCTGAGTGGGGGCCACACGCCCCCCTTATTTCCAACAACTTGCCTTGGGAGGTGGTGGTCCCCAGGTCTGGGGGTCTGCATCAAACCTCCTACATCATTTTCATTCAGCCACAGGAGGTGGTGGACCTTTAGTTTTTTCAGTGAATTTTTATAAGTCATTTTAATGACTATACATTAATCCAAACACGAGGCCCTGCGGCTAACCCCCCTTTAACAACCCAACCCTGCACCACGCATGGCAGCTACCCAACCCCACGCCATGCACAACCTTTGGCCGTGCATGCTGGGGGTTGGCTTCAGGGCCTTGCCTGCGGACGTTACCCTATAACCACCCAGCCTGGCATCACACATGACAAACACCCAACACCTTGCTACGCATGACCTGTGGCCTTGCTTGACAGGAGATGACAGCAGGGCCAGGCCTATGGCCAGGCCCTGTACCCAACCCTCTTATAGCCATCCAACCCCGTACTACGCACAGCAACCACCCAACCCACGGGCCACATACTTCCTTTGGCCAGGCCCTGCGGCCAACCCCATTATTACTACATAACTGAACAAAAATAACACTTTCCTCTGAAACAGGCTCAACATTACACTCAAATTAAGCTGCTGAACATGATGGCAGTTTTCACATCAGGGATTGACATGAAAATCACTAACGCTAACAATCTAATAACCAAATCCCAAAACACAGCTGAGGCTTGGACACCTGCAGGCCCTTGTGTCTTTTCATCAATTTCTGACAAATTAGTGACTCTTCCAGGAATATTAAGCAATCTTGTTGATGATCTAAAATGCGCTTCGGCAAGCGCTAAGGCTACTGAGGCTGCCAGTAGCATGCACATCTTGACATATCAAGCCAAGCCCTTTCCTTTCATATCCTCTTAAGGAGTATGCCAGGTGTCCTCCAAGTATGCAATTCCAGCAATGCTGGGGCCAGCAACCAGATTGCAATTGGCAGAACTCATTGAAGTATTTCCGCAACTTAATTGCCACCAGGACAGCCAGCACTCACACCTAGATGTTGACTCCAATGTCAATCTCCGGGCACAGAAAATGTCCCAACCATTGCCCATCTGCCGGCACAGCCTTCAAAGAAAAACCAGCGCAATGGGTGAAAACACAGAGTGAAGGCCACAGGGAGGAAAACCACCTACAACTTCTTTAGCAGCCAAAAATAACAACCCAAATCACCTTCCAGATTCAATGCAGGAGAGCAGGAGGGAGGTCCTGAGGTGCAGAGCAACATCTCCCCGAGCTCTTCCCAGGTACACTCAAGCAACAGCCCCAAGATGCTACTCTAGCATGCTCGACAAAATATACATCAATGGCCCTCCAAGGGGGGTCATCGGGCTTCGCAAAATCAACCATCCAGTTAAGCACAGGCCCTTCAACAAAAAAAACCTTCTCAATAGCAGGGAGAACTCACTGCTAGCTCTCCCGTAGTCAATGAGAGCACACCGCTTATTGTGTTCACTGACTATGCAAGAAAAACATGCACACACAAGGTGGCCCAGGATCCGCTCCTCCCCAGAACTGTCAACTTGATGACGCCTTCAGCAGCTACTCACAGCCCGTATTAGTTAATCAAGCATCCTCTCGCCCTCAACTAGCTACAGACGATGTGAAGTTCAAAGCTCTGGAACTTCCTCCATTACAACTTACAAGCGCAATCCTAATGTACCCTGAATACCAGTCAAGAGGAGCATTTGATCTGCTTAACCAGCGCAACATCCTTCATCTGTTAAGCCAAATACCTGCCACCATGAACTTAACTCCAGCCGACATGATGTTAGTGGAATTTTTACCATCTTGATCAACGAAATCACCAAGGTGACTGGGTCTTCCAGCGAAGCTGCTAACTTGGTTTTGGGGGCAGCAGAACACTTTAAGAACTGGGGCATTCAGGTTACTCCTGCTGCCAAATCGGCATATCCACACCTTCTACTCACGAAAAGAGTTAACTGGGGCTTTCATATCATCACAAAAAGACCCGAGTGATATCCTAAGGAGCATACAAAGTAAGTCATCATCGCTCTGCAGTCCACAAGGTGCTTCTAGAACATCGCAATCTCTTAAAGTACATTCTGATCGTTAAAATTGGAGCTGGCTCCCAGCAACCCTGACTTCAACAGCAAAGCAATTATGAATAAGCTGACCAACTGCTAGAACCCTAGAGTCAAAGGAAGGACTCAATTTATGCTCATGGAACATCATTGGTCTACTTGACAAACTAGGTGACAAAGTGACATTGAACAATCTATCCTCTTTTCAAATAATCTTGCTGCAGGAGAATTGGGCCAAAATAACTCTAGCGATCCCAGGATATGTGAATTATTACATTCCAGCTACAAAAAGTGATCATTATGTTTGTCCAAACTGAGGTTTTGCTATTTACATCCCCTCTGCCATACAAGGAAGCCAACTTGTGCACTCAACCAACTGCAAAAACGTACAAACTGTCCTGCTTTCTCTGAACCAAGGCTGCCTAAACTTCAATTTAGCTCTTATGAATATCTGCATCCTCCCACAATAGACCACAAATTGGCAATTAAAGCACATCTTGTCAGGGAAATAGAAGAGCTGCAGGACAGTCCATCCCACCTTGAGTTAATCCTCTCAAGAGATTTTAATATGAACCTACTGGGCACGGAATGCTCTGACAAAGTAATCGTGACTCAGAATGTTTTCTGGCAGGTTCCGGATCAAATTTCAAGTGGAGTCTTTAAGACGGACAAATTTGGGGGGTTATTTATAAATGGTCTGGAATTCATGAACTTACGAGTAGTCAACGGTCGTTTCAACACAGATCAGCCCCCTCCTTTACTTTTCACAATCAGAAGGCACGCACATTAATCAACTTTATGATTCTTTCATCTTTTTTGTTTCATCAAGTTTCAAAGTTCCAGATCACAGTGAGGAATGAAAGCGATCACCTACCACAAGAACTGTTCCTTACCACAGCCATAGACCACTATGATCCAACAGATGAATGGCAGCGCATTAAATATACAAATAACTGTAAAAAGTCATTAGACGCCACTTTTGGTCTATAAGAAAAGGCCAAACAAAAGTAGATTACAATATCTGATTACGCAACTTCTGTACAAGCAGCCTGGAATCAGTTTGTTGAAGAATTTGTAGTCTCCTTTCTGCATAAGTCAGGATCATCTAGACACAATAATTGCCTTAAATAGCAGCACCAAGCCATGAAACTAGGGCACTATAACGGAATTTAAAAAGAGCTCTACGCATATGTCAACAACACCCTAGAGATACAGCTTAAAGACTCTTGTGTCCAAATCCAGGTCTTCCTACAGAAAACATTTGTGGTAACGTCAAAGGGATGTGACATCAAGATAAATAGGCACACAACATTTTGGAGGCATGTGAACAGCCTGGACAGGACAGCATAAAGCTATAAAAAATATCTCTGAAGCCACCTGGCACTAGTATCTTTCCTAGCATTTTGACTCTTCAGTTCAAAAATCAACCCATGGTTGAGATAAAGCTAGTCTGGCATCTTCGATCATTCAAATGGAAGCTAGAAACCTTAGGTGTCTACTTATTCAACCGGGAGTGTTTGAGCGGCGAATAACAGGGAGGGGGCTCGAGGTCCCAATAAAATTCCTGCTGCACTTTTTAAAGAAGGTCAACTCTTTTGGCCGACCTGTCTGTCTGCATTTTATAACAGCATAGCCTCCTCCAATTCTATCCCGCATTCATAGAGAGGCTCAGTAATCTCCCCAATTTTTAAAGCGGGTTCAACTAACAATCCAGAAAATTATCAGCTAATAGCACTTCTGGACATTGAACCAAAGATAATTGTGGGCCGCCTCCTGGAAGGACTAGAGGCCTGGGCTTCGGATAAAGACCTAATCCTGTTTAATCAAACAGACTTTTCTAAAGGGATGAGCACAACAGCCAACCTTATGGCACTATCGTTACTGTTTGATCAAAGCAGGCAGGCCAAATTACCTCTTTTTCTATCATTTATCGACTACAAGGCTGCCTTTGACAGATTAAAGAGAGGCTAACTATGGACCAGACTCGCAAAGTGGAACATCCCGAACCGTCTGATAAGAGCGATAATTCTTCTCCATACATACACTTGGGTGAGAATTAAATTGGGGGGTGGAATGCATCTTTCTAGAGAAATACCAACTTCTCAGGGTCTGTGACAGGGGTGTGTGCTAGCTCCTCTTCTTTTTAAACTTTTCTTGGCCGATTTACCAACCAGCCTAGAGCAAGTCAACGTACATCACCCGAAACTGGGGAAAACTGCCTTGCTGTGTCTGATGTACGCCGATGATTCAATTCTTCTTAGTCATACCAGAATTGGGCTACAGAGGCTTCTGAATTTCACAGCTCAGTATTTCAATAAGAATGCACAGATTACTAACCTGATAAAATAAAAAAAATAGTATTTAATTGCAACTCCGTAGCACTTGCACCAGTGTTACCTGGGCGACAGCAGAATAGAAGCGGTACAGAAATACAAATATTTGGGAATTCTTCTTGACAACAATGGGTCTTTCAAGTCCCACATGGAAGTACTAAGGCGGAAGTTTCTTTCCCTCACATCCGCGTTCAAGCGTATCAAAATCGCCACATGTAACTCGACTTACTGCTGCTACAAGCGAACCTGGTTAAATTAGTTCCAATTATAGCATATGGCAATGAAGCCCTGAGAGGAAGAAAATGTTTTTTTTCTGGGAAAAATAGTGATTAGACGTTTCAAATCTATATCTAATCTACCTAGTTATACATTACCAGCAGAACTGTGCCTTGAGTTTGGCCTGGTGAGGCAGTCATTGGCAAGAAGTGGAGCATACGCTAAGCTGTGTTACAAACTTAAAGCAGCAAGTCCAGCCACACTAATCTCCCTCCTCTGGGGGGGAATCAACAGCCAGAATGACTCCTTAGCCAGGCACTATCTACAGTCCTCCATGGAATCACTAGGTCTCACAGACCATTGGGAACACCTCAGCTCGTAACATCAAGCCAAGCTGCTAGTTTATAAAAGTGTTAAGGCTTACTCGTTGCTGGTGTATAAAGAGACATTCACCAGGAGAAAGCATGCTTGGCTTACTCAATCATCATACATCAACCTTGCCCCTTAGTCGTACTTGGGAATAGCCATCAAACCACGAGTCGAAGCAGCCTTCATGAAGTACTGATTGGGATGCTTGCCTACATATATGCACCTCTCTCCATGGAAACAATAGGACATGACAGGGCTATGCCACCTTTGCGGACTAGCTCCAGTGACCCTGGTCCACCAGATTTGTATTTGCAAAGGTGGCATGGACGATCGGAGAGCCATCCTTCGGCCTATGTGTGTTCAGAGAGGTCTGTGTAGGTGCAGACCTGCTCCTATGGCCGGTTTTAATAAGAAGGGCATACAGCTTAGCTGCATGTTGGTGAAATATTTAGATACACTTAAGGGTAAGCTCCTAAATCTTTAAGGCACAGGCTAATTTCCAAGTATGCTCCTGCTATCTGTCTCCGTGCTGTTTTCTAACGGCTCCCTAAGGAATTTAAATCAGTAACATCTTTTAATTACAACATTGTGCAATCGAGTTAAAACACATATCCTCCACTACTACTTTTGCATGTTGAATTGCACTTGATTTTGACTAAATGTGTGCTAGACTAATTTATACTGTAAATTTTCACATTTTACTGCTGTGTTTTTATGTTCACATGTGCAACGGTTTCAATGAACCATGCATTTTTTCTGAGATAAATATCTACTGATAGAGCGTTCCGTACTAATAATTTACCCGTACTTGGATGCTCTTTAGGCCGATGAATCTTTTGGCTAAGTGGGACTCTCTTCACCCGAGACCAGTCAATTTAATGTAATCGATAATCAATAACGAACATAAGCAATGCCCTGATCAACATAACACTTAACAATTAATCCAGAATACATTTCGGCGAACCATGACCTTTCGGTCATGAATAACCACACCAGTTTATTCAATGTTAATGAATTTATTTCCCTATATTAACAAAGCTAGCACAATATAGATGTGTCTCAACACCAAATGATAAACGTAAATGAACATTAATAGCTGTCCATAACGGCGAAACAGGTGCAATCTATGCAGCATTTGAATAACAAGGCATTCGATAATAGCAATGCAAATCACTAAAACTATTATCTGTAATGAGCTAATTGCATACATTTAGTCAGCATAACAAGGTCTCAAATTGCATCGTGCAACAAAAGGAATCCTCATCTAACCTCAAATTAGCATCGGCATGTGGGACTTCATGCAAAAACAATTTAGCAACATTAATTTAGAAAACTCCTAACTAAGGCTCTTATAAAAAATCAGCAGTTGGTTACCTAAAAGAAACACAATGCAATTGTACAATGTCCTTTCATATTTACCAATTTCAATCAACATTCAAGGAAGTCTTCGTCTCACAGGTACCGTTCCTCGATCAGCATGGGACGGGGCAAAGGGGCAGGGGTGGACGGGGCAGTTGCCTCACGGCGGCAAGATAAACTACTACTTCATGCAAAGGGATCAAAGTTAAAGTCTCTAGGGCAAGAATCATTTAAGTCTCTTTCTCTCGATTAGAGAAAGCATCAAAGTCTCTTTCAAAATGGCGTCGCAGCAAGGTGGGCCATATTAGCTGCAATGTCCTGCAAAATGGCGGGTAATGGCTGGTAACAGCAATAATGGCTGTAATGGCTGTAATGACCGGGTAATGGCTACTTTCTTCTTGTGCACCTGGTTTAAATAGACAACAGTTCAAATCCAGTAGGGTCTTCCATTGGAGGGTTCATAGGTTGGCTTCAAATTGTCCAATCAAAAACAACAGTTCTCAAGCTTTTACTTAAGCATACATTATCCTTGGAGACGGGTACGTAAGTTGCAACATTTTATACCAATTAACTCACTTTCAGAGCTTCCATTGTCCGCACCTGCAGATTGACCTTGGAGCAAAGAGAAAAATGCCAGGCTGGCACGAAACCTTAAGATAAGCATGTGAACGATCTCAGTGGAAAAGTACAGCTTCAAGCAAAAATACACGTTTATTAGCACATTGGAAAAATACGAGCATCTAAATCGTGAGACCAGGCAACTAGGCCGAAGCCTGCACTAAAGTTATGCTAAGCTTAAAACATTTCAAACAAGCAAATCATAGCACACGTTTACGATTATGTCGGATTAGTGCACTTCTAATACACCACGTTATATAAAGCACGCTTATAAATGTTGGCAAACTACTCTAAGGGCACATTTTGTCCCCGTACAATCTTTATTCGTACAATTAAAGTCACACTTGATTATTGCGGCACTACGTTTAAGCGCTAATAAATGTAAAACCTTCATTTCTGCGTCATCAATCCCTCCTCTGATGACTACTTGTCATCACACAAACTATTCCCACAAATTTTATTCCATTCAAATTCTGTCAGTTCTCTTTTCCTTTTAATTCCCCTAGTTTTCGCTTTGTATTCTTCTGCCATCCTTTTCATCATTTTCTCTTCCTTCCTTCTCTTGATTCTTGCCATAATCATTATTATTCCCCTTTTTATTCCCCAAATTCCAAATATACAAATCAGTACTATTAATATTCCCTGTATTATTTTTAGTAATATTCCATTCCAAATTCCCCCAATCCAATTTCCCACTGAAGCAAGTCCTTTTCCAACCTTCTCCCACACTCCTGGTTCTTTCAATTCCTTCAAGTCTGCACTCCCTTTTGTTAGATTAGCAAGCATAGTTTTAATTTTCACACTGTTGTCGGGAATATACGTGCAACAGTGGCGCGCACCAAGCATTTTGCAAACGCCGCCATCCTTTGCTAAAAGAATGTCTAAGGCAAGCCTATTTTGAAGAGTCATAGCTCTTTCCACTGCAAGTTCAGCATCTATCAGGATTATAGCACCTGAAAACTTTGTCAACATGTTATCCACTATAGTAGACAACTTTCTTATTTTGATGGAATTCAACACAACTCCCAATGAAGGAATCATGGCTCCAAATATATCTCCTACCACAGCAGCTGCGGTCTCTCTTTTCTGGATACGATGGGATCCAGATGTCTTTTGAATCATCGATAGGTCATCCAGTTGATAAACTTTTGGGAACACTATACCCAAATAACATCTCCCCCACCATCCTTTCGGAAGACGATAATAGGCATTATACCCACAAATGTAATATACACCTGGTATGACAGGGTCAAGTCCGTTCATCATGAATGTCCATTTGGCCTTAAAGGTAAACGTATGTTTACACTCACTCGCTCCTACGAAAATGTTATCATAATAAGATTCACCTCGATATATACAAAATTTCCCTACATGCCAAGCATCTAAAGCTATTCTCCCTTGTGTTTTTATTGCGGCAAAATCATAATGATCTACTGAAGTCCTCTTACTTAGCTCCTTTTCTAATTTCGCATTCATTTGTGCCCTTCTATCATCTGTGCGATCTAAAAAGCTTATTTCTACTGCAGAGAGCGAGCAGGTAAGGTTTTCCCTATGAGCGTGAGCCGTTTCAAAAGGTTGCTGTAGGAGGCTGGACTGGCTTGTAGTGAGTACCAAGGGGTACTTGCACCTTGCACCAGGCCCAGTTATCCCTTATTAGTGTATAGGGTGTCTAGCAGCTTAGGCTGATAGATAATGGTAGCTTAGCAGAGCAGCTTAGGCTGAACTAGGAGACGTGTGAAGCTACTACAGTACCACTTAGTGTCATATGCACAATATCAGAAGAAAACACAATACACAGTTATACTAAAAATAAAGGTACTTTATTTTTATGACAATATGCCAAAGTATCTTAGAGTGTACCCTCAGTGAGAGGATAGGAAATATAGACAAGATATATATACACAATAGCAAAAATATGCAGTATAGTCTTAGAAAACAGTGCAAACAATGTATAGTTACAATAGGATGCAATGGGGAAACATAGGGATAGGGGCAACACAAACCATATACTCCAAAAGTGGAATGCGAACCACGAATGGACCCCAAACCTATGTGACCTTGTAGAGGGTCGCTGGGACTATTAGAAAATAGTGAGAGTTAGAAAAATAACCCTCCCCAAGACCCTGAAAAGTGAGTGCAAAGTGCACTAAAGTTCCCCTAAGGACAAAGTAGTCGTGTTAGAGGAATAATGCAGGAAAGACACAAACCAGCAATGCAACAACTGTGGATTTCCAATCTAGGGTACCTGTGGAACAAGGGGACCAAGTCCAAAAGTCACAAGCAAGTCGGAGATGGGCAGATGCCCAGGAAATGCCAGCTGCGGGTGCAAAGAAGCTTCGACTGGACAGAAGAAGCTGAGGTTTCTGCAGGAACTAAAAGGGCTAGAGACTTCCCCTTTGGTGGACGGATCCCTCTCGCCTTGGAGAGTCGTGCAGAAGTGTTTTCCCGCTGAAAGGACGCCAACAAGCCTTGCTATTTGCAAATCGTGCGTGTAGCGTTTTTGGACGCTGCTGGGGCCCAGGAGGGACCAGGAGGTCGCAAATTGGACCTGAAGAGAGAGGGGACGTCGAGCAAGACAAAGAGCCCTCACTGAAGCAGGTAGCACCCGGAGAAGTGCCAGAAACAGGCACTACGAGGATGCCCGAAACGGTGCTCGCCGAAGTTGCACAAAGGAGTCCCACGTCGCCGGAGACCAACTTAGAAAGTCGTTCAATGCACATTAGAGTGCCGTGGACCCAGGCTTGGCTGTGCACAAAGGATTTCCACCGGAAGTGCACAGGGGCCGGAGTAGCTGCAAAGTCACGGTTCCCAGCAATGCAGCCCAGCGAGGTGAGGCAAGGACTTACCTCCACCAAACTTGGGCTGAAGAGTCACTGGACTGTGGGGGTCACTTGGACAGAGTCGCTGGATTCGAGGGACCTTGCTCGTCGTGCTGAGAGGAGACCCAAGGGACCGGTAATGCAGCTTTTTGGTGCTTGCGGTTGCAGGGGGAAGATTCCGTCGACCCACGGGAGATTTCTTCAGAGCTTCTGGTGCAGAGAGGAGGCAGACTACCCCCACAGCATGCACAAGCAGGAAAACAGTCGAGAAGGCGGCAGGATCAGCGTTACAGAGTTGCAGTAGTCGTCTTTGCTACTATGTTGCAGGTTTGCAGGCTTCCAGCGCGGTCAGCAGTCGTTTCCTTATCAGAAGGTGAAGAGAGAGATGCAGAGGAACTCGGATGAGCTCTTGCATTCGTTATCTAGAGTTTCCCCAGAGACAGAGACCCTAAATAGCCAGAAAAGAGGGTTTGGCTACTTAGGAGAGAGGATAGGCTACTAACACCTGAAGGAGCCTATCAGCAGGAGTCTCTGACGTCACCTGGTGGCACTGGCCACTCAGAGCAGTCCAGTGTGCCAGCAGCACCTCTGTTTCCAAGATGGCAGAGGTCTGGAGCACACTGGAGGAGCTCTGGACACCTCCCAGGGGAGGTGCAGGTCAGGGGAGTGGTCACTCCCCTTTCCTTTGTCCAGTTTCGCGCCAGAGCAGGGCTAAGGGGTCCCCTGAACCGGTGTAGACTGGCTTATGCAGAATTGGGCACATCTGTGCCCAACAAAGCATTTCCAGAGGCTGGGGGAGGCTACTCCTCCCCTGCCTTCACACCATTTTCCAAAGGGAGAGGGTGTGACACCCTCTCTCAGAGGAAGTTCTTTGTTCTGCCATCCTGGGCCAGGCCTGGCTGGACCCCAGGAGGGCAGATGCCTGTCTGAGGGGTTGGCAGCAGCAGCAGCTGCAGTGAAACCCCAGGAAGGGCAGTTTGGCAGTACCAGGGTCTGTGCTACAGACCACTGGGATCATGGGATTGTGCCAACTATGCTAGGATGGCATAGAGGGGGCAATTCCATGATCATAGACATGTTACATGGCCATATTCGGAGTTACCATGGTGAAGCTACATATAGGTAGTGACCTATATGTAGTGCACGCGTGTAATGGTGTCCCCGCACTCACAAAGTTCAGGGAATTGGCTCTGAACAATGTGGGGGCACCTTGGCTAGTGCCAGGGTGCCCTCACACTAAGTAACTTTGCACCTAACCTTTACCAGGTAAAGGTTAGACATATAGGTGACTTATAAGTTACTTAAGTGCAGTGTAAAATGGCTGTGAAATAACGTGGACATTATTTCACTCAGGCTGCAGTGGCAGGCCTGTGTAAAAATAGTCAGAGCTCCCTATGGGTGGCAAAAGAAATGCTGCAGCCCATAGGGATCTCCTGGAACCCCAATACCCTGGGTACCTCAGTACCATATACTAGGGAATTATAAGGGTGTTCCAGTAAGCCAATGTAAATTGGTAAAAATGGTCACTAGCCTGTTAGTGACAATTTGGAAAGAAATGAGAGAGCATAACCACTGAGGCTCTGATTAGCAGAGCCTCAGTGAGACAGTTAGTCACTACACAGGTAACACATTCAGGCACACTTATGAGCACTGGGGCCCTGGGTTACCAGGGTCCCAGTGACACATACAACTAAAACAACATATATACAGTGAAAAATGGGGGTAACATGCCAGGCAAGATGGTACTTTCCTACAGTTGCATTGGCTCGAAAAATTCCCTCATTATTTTAGCATCCCAATCTTTAGCAATCTGGCTTAGCTGCGCTATTATAGGAACATATGCAAAGGTAACATCATAATTTGAGTAAAAATACTGTATGTTAGTTTGACCATAAAATCTAGAAGTTACTATACTACATGTAATCCCGTATGTAAGAGGCATGTGGTGATAAGTCACCCCTTCCTTTACTGATGTCGGTATCTGTGTACACACATAACAATCTCTCGCATCCATAGTCTCAACATATTCTGTTAGCAAGCGATAGAAAACATTATACGAAAGTTCCTTCTTATCATGCAAGTGTCTCTCATCTAATTCTAGTCTTTTCAATGCGGTTAGTTCAGTGACAGTAACAGGAGCAAAAGTAGAAGCATCAATTTTCTCATTCTCACCCTTTCCATGCATTGCAAGCACTATTGCCATTATTATTAGTACACATGCAATTATCAAGCCTATACACGCATATTTACAATATTTCACTCTACTGTTTTGTGTAGCCATGATCTGTATAGAATCAGAGAGCTAGAAGCACCTATAAAGAAACTATTTAGCAATTCAGTTACAAAGCTGAACGAGCGCAATGTTCACACAGTTTTCTTCAAGAGGCCAGTCACTTATCGGTTAGCAGCATTTGTCTCAATTCGGCAATAACTCAGTCTTTTATCAGTTCAGCAAGTGTCTTATCCGGTTTAGCAATGTCTCAGCTGGTTGTATCACGTTAGATTGTAGCAAGCAATATCATTTATTACCCTTTCAATCGACAGAGTCCATAAAACTTTTCTTTTCTATTGGTATCTCTTCTTCTTCGTTCTCGAGGCTAAGAGATACAAATTCGTCAGTCCAATCGTCATTGACTACATATGCCCATTCTGGACCGGAATATCTCCTGTTTGGTATCCTTTTCCTTTTCAATTTTGCTTCTCTTTTCGATTCTGCCTCACTGGTACTTTCCTCTTTGGCCAAGTCTTTTCCTTCACTTGAGGATGGTACCACGACAGACACTTCCTTTCTTTTCTCTTTCACTTTTGGCCTTTCTCCGTCGTTCAAATTTTCTTTAGTTCTTAGTTTTATTGGTGATATACTTAGTCTCCTCTTTGTACCGTGTCCATTTGATGGACCTGCGATCTTTTCTGTGGAAGCTTGAACTGTTTCGTTCTGTTCTGCCTTGTCCCCTCCTTCTGGGGAATCAATCACGTTCTCTTTTTCTTTTTCTGTATCGTCTGCTTCTGGGAAAGCCCTCCTCTGATCAGGCTCTCCTGCCTTTTCACCTCTTTCGAGCCCTTCGTCACCGTTACTTTCTTTAGACTCTTTATCACTTTCAGCTGCTTCAGGCTCTTTGTCACCTTCAGCTGCTTCAGGCTCTTTGCTACCCTCAGCTGCTTCAGGTTCTTTGTCACCTTCAGCTGCTTCGTCGCTGTCTGAGGTTTCTCCTTGGTCTTCCCCAAGTGAGTCGGTTGCTTCGTCCTCAGAGAATATTTCTCTCTCTCCTGTTTCTGCCTGTTCGCTTTCAGTTCGGTTTTGCTCTGTCTCAGCGCTCAGCACTGTTTTATCAGGCACTGGCAGTTTCAGCGCTTCAACTTCCTCATCTGTGGGACACAACACTTTCTTTGTGTGACTGGCGTGAATCCAGTTGGGAAATCCTGCACACTTCACAGCGGTAGTTGTCGTCAGGATCACTTGGAAAGGGCCTTTCCAACGGGGTTCCAGACACGACTTCCTCACGTGCTTCTTTACCACGACCCAGTCACCTGCTTTCAGTGTGTGTCCTGGACCTTGAATCGGTGGCAAGGTGGTTGCTTCCACCTGGTGAGAGAAAGAGCGAACCACGTCAGCCAGACCTTTGCAGTAGTCTAACACCATATCATCTGTAATATTCAAAAGCGCGTTTGCGGGGACTGCAGGAAGTCTCATAGCCCTGCCCATGAGAATTTCGTGCGGAGACAATCCAGTCTTTCTGTCAGGGGTGTTTCTCATTGACATTAACACCAAAGGCAACGCGTCAGGCCATTTCAAATTTGTCCATGCACATATTTTCGCCATTCTTGATTTCAGTGTACCATTCATCTGCTCCACCAGTCCTGATGCTTCAGGACGATAGCTACAATGCAGTTTTTGCTCAATGTTCAGCGCTTCGCAAAGTAACTTTATCACCTCGTTATTGAAGTGACTTCCTCTATCTGATTCTAAAGAGATCGGGAATCCGAAACGTGGTATTAACTCCCTCAGCAATAGCTTTGCAACTGTAAGGCTGTCATTTCTACGTGTGGGGTATGCTTCAATCCAGTGACTAAAAATGCACACAATCACCAACACATACTTCAGACCTCCATGCACAGGCATCTCAATGAAGTCCATCTGCATCCTACTAAACGGGCCACTCGCCCTACCAATGTGGCTCGCGTTCACAACCGTTCCCTTCCCTGGGTTCATCTGCTGGCAAGTGACACATCGATGGCAAACTGCTTCTGCAGCTTGACGGAATCTGGGGTTAAACCAATCAGTTTTGAACAATCTTATCATGGCATCTCTCCCTAGGTGAGCCTGCCCAGGATAGAACCGCGCTAGCTGCGATAAGAGACTATTTGGCAAAACAAATTTTCCCTCATTTGAAACCCATAACTCATCTGGTCTCTTTATACATTGTGATTTAATCCAGGAATCTCTTTCATCCTCCCTGACGTTATTCTGTAATGCTTTTAGTTCATCTATTGTATCTACGACCTTCAAGGCAAATGCTTCAGCTGGTTCGAGTTCTGGTTCACTTATCGAATTCCATTCATCCCTGAGTAATATACAGTTCAAGGCACAAAATCTTGCGACTTGATCCGCATATGCATTTCCCAGAGAAACATAGTCCTGTCCTTTTGTATGAGCACTACACTTTACCACTGCAACTTCGGCTGGCATTTGAATGGCGTGTAACAATTCCCTTATTCTCTCCCCGTTTTTCACTGGGGATCCTGAAGAAGTCAGGAAACCTCTCTGTGACCATAGTTGTCCAAAGTCGTGCACAATTCCAAACCCGTACTGACTATCAGTGTAAATGGTGACTTTCATCAATGCAGACAGTTGACATGCTCTTGTAAGGGCTACAAGTTCTGCTACTTGTGCGGAATAGACTCCTTGAAGCCAGGACGCTTCCAAGACACCTGTTACAGTACATACAGCATATCCTGCTTTCAAAATTCCCATCCCATCTCTTAGACATGAACCATCAACGAAAACAATTTGGTCATTTTCATCAAGCTTAGTATCCTTAATGTCAGGTCGAGGTTTTGTGCAAAATTCAGTCACCTGAAGGCAGTCATGCTCGACGTCTTCAGCGTTCTCAATTTCAGCATTTTCACCGGGAAGCAAGGTTGCTGGATTCAACGTAGTGCACCTTTTCAGCTGCACATTCGGTGAGCCCAGAATTACCGTTTCATACCTTGTGAGTCTTGCTCCAGTCATGTGTTGCGTTTGGGAGCGGGTCAAAAGTATCTCAACTGAGTGAGGGACCATGACTGTTACTGGGTGTCCCATCACTATTCCTTCACTCTGAGTGAGGCTGATACCAACTGCTGCTACGGCGCACAAACACCCTGGAAGTGCTGCTGCGACCGGATCCAAAGTAGCTGAAAAATACGCTACTGGTCTGTTTATGCCACCATGGGCTTGGGTCAAGACAGACAAAGAACATGCATCACGTTCATGACAAAACAATGTGAAAGGCTTTGTGTAATCAGGCATACCTAAAGCTGGAGCCCTGCACATGCATTCTTTCAATTCAATAAAAGCATCCATCTCATCTCCTTTCAGCTCAATTTGATCCAAGGCATCCTTCTGGGTCAGTTTCAGTAAAGGCTTTGCTAGAGTTGAGAAGTTGGGAATCCACTGACGACAGTAGCTTACCATTCCCAAAAACTTCCTCACCTCCCTCCTTGTCTTTGGTGGACTCATTTGAAGTACACTTGTTATTCTTTCCTTCATTATTCTCCGCCACCCTTTCTCTATCTGGTGACCCAAGTATTTCACTTTCCTCTGACAGAACTGCAACTTGGAAGGAGACACCTTGTGTCCATTCCTTCCCAAATGGTTCAACAGAGCAATGGTATCGGCTGTGCAGCCACTTTCTGTCTTAGATGCGATCAGTAAGTCATCGATGTACTGTACTAGGGTTGACTCGAATGACAATTCTAACGCTTCCAAGTCTTTCTTTAGAATCTGATTGAATATTGACGGTGACTCAGAAAACCCTTGAGGAATTCGACACCAACTGTAAATTCTGTCTAAGAATTTGAAACAAAAGAGAAATTGGCTATCCTCATGAAGAGGCACCGAAAAGAATGCTTGTGACAAGTCGATGACTGAGAACCACTCAGCATCGCAAGGGACTTGAAACATTATCACAGCTGGATTTGGTACGACAGGGCAACATTTAATTATGATGTCATTTATTTTCCTCAAGTCCTGTACAATTCGGACCTTTCCACTCGGCTTTATTAGTCCCATGATTGGTGAATTACATGGACTGCTTAACACTTCTTTCAGTGCTCCCTGCTTTACAAATTCGTCAATGAGTTGGGCAACTTTCATGAGGGTGTCTTGTGCCATGTGGTATTGTGGGGTCTGGGGAAAGGTTGCATTGGGCTTTACAGTCACTTTCACTGGTTCCACTCCTTTCATCAATCCCACCTCTTTCCCTGTCATATCCCACACTTCCTTTCCGACTGTTTCCCGTAATTCAGCTGGAATATCTTCTTCAGTTATCATCGGGAAAAGACAAATCAGAGGATACTCTTCATCGACAGTTTCCATCTCATCCCCCTCTACACTGTCCTCTTCTTCCCCATCACTGCTCGTCTGAATTTTAATTCCCTCGTTCGAACACATAATCGAACATCCCAACTTGCACAATAGGTCTCTCCCTAACAGTGCTATCGGGCTTGAGTCACATACCACAAATTTATGTAACCCTTGATAGTTACCGATGCTGACTGGTACCGGATCTGTAATTGGGTTTGTCAGGTGCCTGTTTGCTACTCCCACCACTTGAACTGTTCTCCCTGAGAGTGGTAAATTTAGTACTTCAATGCTCTTAACAGTTGAATGTGTGGCTCCTGTGTCAACCAAGAATGAGACACGATGACCCATTACTCTTCCCTCCACGTACGGACCCTTTTGATCAACTTCCAAGGATGCTGCAAGCACACAATCTCCTTCCTCCCCTGAACTTTCACTCTCCCATACATTGTTTATTCCACTCTCACTGTGTAATGGGAACTGTTGTACGGTGCCATTTGTATTCATTACCTGACCCGAGACCTGTGGAGGAACCATCACTTGCTGCTGACTCATTGGTGCCAAAGGTATTTGCATTTGCTGATTAGGTACCATGGGTAACTGCTGTTGCATTGGCTGCATTTGCGTCATCTGCATACGGGGCATCTGCATCTGCTGCGGCTGCATAGGTTGTAATCCCTGCAACTGATTTATGGTCTGAAAATTTGGGTTTGGACCTCTCATTTTCGGTCCCCTCATTGTCTGAAATGCATTGACATCATTGTTTTGCTGACCAACACCTGCACCTTCCTGCACCACCATCGGGCACTCGCGTTTCCAATGACCGACAATTCCGCACACGTGACATGGCATCACCTTTTTCAATGCCTGCACACCATTCGGAGTCACAACAGTGTTCAAATCCGGACCATTATTTCCAAAACCTCCTCTGCCTCTCGCCTGTGGCTGAAACATCATATTTCCCTGCAACTGCAGCTGCGGTTGCGGTACCTGCTGTTGGAACCCTTGCAACCCTTGCAAACCTTGCAGACCTGTCTGAGCTGCTTTAAGTTGCATCATCATCACTTTCTCCTTCAACTTTTTCTGTTTCACTTCAATTTCGTCGCTACAGTATTTCGCATAATTCAACACCTCATCAATAGGTTTCGACTGCCAACAAATCAAATGCGACTTTATCATCTGACTTATTTCTGGTCTCAGCCCTTCCACAAATCTAAACACAAAATGAAGCATGTCCTTCGCCTCTATTGTTTCCGTGCCACTGTAGTTCTTGAACGCCTTCAACAACCTCTCATAGTAGCTATGAATCGACTCTTTAGCCTCTTGGGCAGTTCGATCGATCTTCTGCCAATCCACATTTTTCGCGGCAACCTTCGTCTTCAAATGCTCAATCACCTTATAGTACAGGCTCATCACCATAGGTGATGGTGCACCCGTATCCCTGTCTCTCTCTGGTTCACTTGTCGGCCAACCTACAGCTCTTTTGCAATCCTCCCACAAATCTGCCGGAACCACAATCTCAAAGAGAGTGTTCAGGTCTTCCCAAAGACATTTCGCAAGCTTCACAAACCTATCAGTCTGTTGATACCATTCAATCGGTTTCTCTCTCAGTTTGGGAAAATCATCCGTAAAAGACTGAATGTCGCTTCTGTGCCATGGTACATGTATTAATTTTCCCCCTGCTGTCTCCCTCATTGGTAACATGGTTACTGCATCACTACTCTGTGGTCTTTTCTCGTTGAGCTCTGGAACACTGTCTTTCCTCTTTTCCTTTCTCTTTACCCATCTGCTTTCCCATTTGTCTAAGCACCTCCACACTTGTGCACTCTGCAGCAATTCTCTAAGGTGCGCCTTCATGCCTGCTGACCTCATGTGTTCAAAATCCGTGGTCCCGAAATCCAACCTGTAGCTCCTGCTCAAGTGTTTCGTCTTGTCTATATCAACCCCGTTTTTGTCAGCTATTTCTTGCAAGCTTCTATGTACCTTGTTCACTTCTCTCGTAATCCTGGGACATAGATACCTCAGCTCTTCTTCCGAGTAGGACTCTAACCTATTCACACCCATAGTCCCTTCCACCAATTCTTGTGCTTCCATGTTCAACCTGACCCTATTCAGATAGTCTTCTCCCTTCCCACTGGCTGAGCTTTGTGTGGAATTCAGACTGTTGAACCACTGTGTCAGCTGTTGCGCATTCAACCCCATCAGTGTAGCATTCACATCGACTGCCATTGATGGTTGCGGCAACTTTTCAGTGTTCGATGATAGCGGTATCATCAGTGGGGGACTCGACCTCACCAGTGTTGACTGAGCACATATGGGACTAAACTCCATCAAGGACCCAGATCCATTTGGCAGGGCCGCTATCGGAGTTGTCTCTGGAGTGTTTTGAATGCACCTCCTTTCCATCCCGCTCTGCACCATTGAGCTTTGACGGCTCATACCTGGGTTAGGCTGAATGTACAAAGGTACCGGTGGACCTACAGTAATGGGTAGGGATATCGCATCTGCGTTCTGTCCATTCCCCATGTTCTGAGACATGTTCATTCCCACACTATGGGTCATCATTGCCGGCATGCCCATCTGACTCCCCGTCATCTGAGCATGTGCGGTTCCCCCCTGCATCTGTTTTTGAGGCATCAAAAACTGGGTTGATTCAGCTTGTGCCAATATTGGGTTGTGACCATTCTGTCCTCCCATTACGGTTGGATCTAGAATCATTCCCGTACTGTTGTCACTGCTGTAGTACCTTGGGACCTGCGGCTGATAATTTTCTACTGGTTTCAACATGGGCACATCTGGATATATTCTCCTAACCTGCGGTATCTGCGGGGTGAACAGTAAACTCGGGTCCTTAGATCCCGATGATGCTCCTGATCTCTGAGTTTCACTGTTCTGTACCGGTGCCGGAGGGGCAGAACTGGTACTTGGACCTTGTCCACTCTCTGCATAAGGTGGTGGACGGTCGTTCAGCAATTGCATGATTAACTCCTCATCCTCTAACTCCTCTTCTCTTCTCAACTTTTCCTCGTCCTCTCTATCCTTGGAACACCTCCTGTTTGTCTTACAGGTAGCTTTCTTACCTGTCTCCTCTTCTTCCTTAGTAATTGCGGGAAACAATTTTATCCCCTGCAATACATCTGACCTCCACACCTTCTGTGCATTATCCCACCTAGCGTCCGCTAGTGTCTTTTCTACCTTTCTTATCCTGGTCTCGAACTTATTTTGCTGTTGCTGTCTAGCCATCAGTTCCCAAATTGCTAGAGCCTCAAACTGTGCTGGCCTTGGAGGTACCTTCATGTCGTACATCGCAAATCTCAAATTCTCTAGGATCCTTATATTGAATGTCCCATGGATCGGGAACGCTACGCTCCCATGTTTCTCTGTCAGCTTGTGCCATTGCTTTAGCCAAAGGCACGGAGCTACCCCCTTTTCCTCCATTACAATGTAAGCTGGTGTGCCTTCGGGCGGCGTCTCCTCTCCTACGCTCGCTTTAATGTAAGACTCCCCCTTCATCGCACTCTTTAATGCTTTAAAAAATTTCATTTTCACGTCTTTTATTTCACAAAATTTGTAATCAATAAGTGACTTTAATTCCCGGAATACTCTTCGCTTGCCTTTCCCCTTCCAATCGAGCCCCACGGACTGCGTCCAATCCGTGCGCGACCCTTCTCTGCAACCAACCTATCCCAGCGCGGCTCCTAGTGACGTCACACTCACACACTCTGCGGCTGACAAAGCCTCGCGGCTAATCCTCCTTCACTCAGCTCCTCTCGTAACAACTTCTAGCATGTATCGCGAGCAACCAAAAAAATTATAATAAAACAGATCTGTCGGTTTACTACAGGAGGGTAACACAATCGCTTCAGGACCTTAGGGATTTTTCACTAGCCTCGGCAGTTATTCCATCTTTCTCGGTCCCCACTTTCGCAAGCAAATCTGACCCGCAGACCTACTCTCAACTTGTCAGTGATCTATTCTAGTGCACTTAGAATTTTGTCAAAGCCCGAAGTCGAAGTTTTCTTTCACTCCCTTAACACACGTACCGACTTGTTGACCACGCCCGATCAACCTACTAAACCGACCAGACCACAACATAAAACAAGTGTCTCATACACTTTTCAACATACTCCGGAGTCTCTTGACCTCGCAGGGCCCGTCTCAACAACAACAACCACGTGGACCTTTTTATGCACGAAGCGCCACATGCACATGAAGTTCGACGACTTCCCTACTCTCACACTCGGAGTCGCACCTCCGCTATTTCTATGAAGTTCGACGACTTCCCTATTCCTACACTCGGAGTCGCACCTCCGCTATTCTCTAAAATCCTCGCAACCTTTTCACACAATCTGCGGCAATAAGCTGTGCAAGCGCAAAATCCTAACTTCACTCATACCATCACTAGTACCGCCAATGCTGATCTCACACCTCCATTCTCTTCATTCGCAAGCTCCGAGATCCCGGGAAAGTCGCGGTGGACTTAGCCCATCATCATTTTCTCAGTCTGTTTTACCCAAGAAAAATCTAACTCAACACCATATACCTCTCGAGCGGGGTCCCAAAAGTCTAAACCGTTAATTCAACACCATGTATGTCTCGAGTGGGGTCCCAAAAGTCTAAACTGTCCTCTGCTACCATCTACTGATAGAGCGTTCGTACTAATAATTTACCCGTACTTGGACGCTCTTTAGGCCGATGAATCTTTTGGCTAAGTGGGACTCTCTTCACCCGAGACCAGTCAATTTAATGTAATCGATAATCAATAACGAACATAAGCAATGCTCTGATCAACATAACACTTAACAATTAATCCAGAATACATTTCGGCGAACCATGACCTTTCGGTCATGAATAACCACACCAGTTTATTCAATGTTAATGAATTTATTTCCCTATATTAACAAAGCTAGCACAATATAGATGTGTCTCAACACCAAATGATAAACGTAAATGAACATTAATAGCTGTCCATAACGGCGAAACAGGTGCAATCTATGCAGCATTTGAATAACAAGGCATTCGATAATAGCAATACAAATCACTAAAACTATTATCTGTAATGAGCTAATTGCATACATTTAGTCAGCATAACAAGGTCTCAAATTGCATCGTGCAACAAAAGGAATCCTCATCTAACCTCAAATTAGCATCGGCATGTGGGACTTCATGCAAAAACAATTTAGCAACATTAATTTAGAAAACTCCTAACTAAGGCTCTTATCAAAAATCAGCAGTTGGTTACCTAAAAGAAACACAATGCAATTGTACAATGTCCTTTCATATTTACCAATTTCAATCAACATTCAAGGAAGTCTTCGTCTCACAGGTACCGTTCCTCGATCAGCATGGGACGGGGCAAAGGGGCAGGGGTGGACGGGGCAGTTGCCTCACGGCGGCAAGATAAACTACTACTTCATGCAAAGGGATCAAAGTTAAAGTCTCTAGGGCAAGAATCATTTAAGTCTCTTTCTCTCGATTAGAGAAAGCATCAAAGTCTCTTTCAAAATGGCGTCGCAGCAAGGTGGGCCATATTAGCTGCAATGTCCTGCAAAATGGCGGGTAATGGCTGGTAACAGCAATAATGGCTGTAATGGCTGTAATGACCGGGTAATGGCTACTTTCTTCTTGTGCACCTGGTTTAAATAGACAACAGTTCAAATCCAGTAGGGTCTTCCATTGGAGGGTTCATAGGTTGGCTTCAAATTGTCCAATCAAAAACAACAGTTCTCAAACTTTTACTTAAGCATACATTATCCTTGGAGACGGGTACATAAGTTGCAACATTTTATACCAATTAACTCACTTTCAGAGCTTCCATTGTCCGCACCTGCAGATTGACCTTGGAGCAAAGAGAAAAATGCCAGGCTGGCATGAAACCTTAAGATAAGCATGTGAACGATCTCAGTGGAAAAGTACAGCTTCAAGCAAAAATACACGTTTATTAGCACATTGGAAAAATACGGGCATCTAAATCGTGAGACCAGGCAACTAGGCCGAAGCCTGCACTAAAGTTATGCTAAGCTTAAAACATTTCAAACAAGCAAATCATAGCACACGTTTACGATTATGTCGGATTAGTGCACTTCTAATACATCACGTTATATAAAGCACGCTTATAAATGTTGGCAAACTACTCTAAGGGCACATTTGTCCCCGTACAATCTTTATTCGTTCGATTAAAGTCACACTTGATTATTGCGGCACTACGTTTAAGCGCTAATAAATGTAAAACCTTCATTTCTGCGTCATCAATACTAGACATAGTGAAACAATAGATCAGAGAGCTAATAATGATTTAGTGTACGGAGGTGTCCTGGTGCTCTTGGAAACCAGAGAGTGTTTGTTTTGAGGATATGGGGCGTCTCGGAGCCCGACCAGGACCGCTGTGACGTTAGCGGCCTCACTCAGAGACTATTCTTGTGGAGTATCGTGTGTGTGTATATATATATATATATATATATATAATTCACATAAACACTCGGACTGCAGGAACACCACACAGCGGTCCCGGGTGGGCTCCGAGAGGCCCTAATAAATCCTCCAACTCTCCTCCAAATAACAGGAGACCCAGGACACCTCCAAGGTGCAAATCAATTTATTTCAGCACACAAATCCAACGCGTTTCGGCAGCAGCCTTACTCATGGATACATCATTGTTACAGTGCCCCAAGTTAAAAACCATGCAATCCTAGACATAAAAAACAGACAACATCTCAAATCCCCACCAAAAGACACAAAATGTGGCGGCCATCTTAAAGTGCATCTATAAATAAGTTTCACAGTAGTTAGTACCATAGTCCTATCAAAATACAACTCAAATTATTGTTCAAATCCATCAGAATCTTTAAATTAATGTGATATCATAATTCGCACAATAAATAGAGTAGAATTCAATTGCCAAAATACAAAAATTGTAAATAGATTAATTCATTGCATTATAAAAGTTTGTTAACTATGAATGTTTTCAAAATTTTAAAATTCAATATATCACTTAAATCCTGAACATTATTAACTATGCTTGAATTAATTACATATCATCCTATACCATCCAAATAGACCTGTACACCTACACAAAACTTTTGGGGGATCTCATATTATTGGGGAATCTCATATTGGTATATGGAGCTTCTCTACCCAAGTGGGTAGATAAACAAATTATTCTATTGTAGAAACCTTATAGACCCCAACACCTGTACCCTTCTACTAAGAATCAAATAGGATTCAAAAAATCACCCCTACTTCACATTCTGTATCAGATGACCACCCACCAAACAAAGTATCGATTACCCTAGATGGATGCTCAGCTCCTCACTCGAATTTAGCCCTACAGGTTCCAACGTTTCGAAGTCTATTATATATTTAGACTCTAAAACACGTAGCAATCTCTCTCTATCGCCTCCCCTTTTACTCATCCTTACTTGGTCTATAACTACAAACTTCAGCAGATTCTCATTGCCAAAATGATGGCTGAAGAAGTGCCTAGCTACTGGATAGTTTTTATCCTGATTTCTAATGGCTCGTCTGTGTTCTAGAACTCTTTTCTTTGCATTATGTATCGTGCTGCCCACATACAATTTTTCACATGGGCATATCAGACAGTACACACAGTAAGATGTATTGCAATTGTAATTACCTCTAATTACAAAGCTGTCTAACCTTCCTGGAACATATAATATCCTGCAACTATTGCTGGTCTTGCAGGCTTTACACTTCATACAACAGAAGAAACCTTCCATTCCCGTATTCTGTATCCGTCCTACTGATGTTATCTCGTTGCGACACAAATTGTCCTTGAGAGATCTATTTCTCCTAAAGGTTATTTGGGGATTATCACTGATCCAGTCTGCCAAAACAGGGTCCGTCTGCAAGATATGCCAACTCTTACTAAGTAGTGAGCGTATTTTGTGCGACTGATTACTATAGGTTGTAATGAATCTAATGGACTCACTTTCCTTCTCTTGCCTTCTGTTAGTTCCATACAAAACATCATCTCTACTTAATGTCACCACTTTGCGTTTGGCTTGATCGATCACTTTAGCCCCATAGCCTCTGTTCCTGAACCTTTCACACATCACATTACACTCTTGGTGAAAATCAGCTTCTTCGCTACAGTTCCTCCGGGCTCTCAACAATTCTCCAAACGGAATACTCCGTATTAGAGTCCCCGGATGTGCACTGTGAGCACTTAGTAGACTATTACCGGCTGTTGCCTTCCTATACAATTTGGACACTAATCTACTGCCCTTCACAGAAATTTCCACATCGAGGAACTCTATACACTTTGAATCCAAATGCTCAGTAAATCTTAGGTTGCACTCATTGGTGTTCAGATCTCGCACAAATTGCATAGCTGCTTCTTCATTACCCCTCCAAATTACAAAAATGTCATCAATAAAACGACACCACAAGACCACATTGGTATCGAATTGGGTAATTTCTTCTGACACCTGTTCCTCCCACCAGCCCATAAACAAATTTGCATAGCTTGGGGCAAAACAGGTGCCCATAGCTGTCCCTTGAAGCTGTTTGTATAGTTGACCATCAAAGATGAATACATTGTTCTTAAGACAGAACTCTATCATAGTGCATAGCATTTCCGAATGGAAGAAAAAAGACAATGACCTTGCTCTGAGAAAGTGTCTAATAGCTCTCACCCCCAAGCCATGATCTATGCTCGTATACAGACTAGTCACATCTAGGGTTAACAGTAAGAAGTCATCTTCCCATACAATATCCTCAATGATTTTTAAAAAATGTGTGGTGTCTTTAACATAAGAGGGTATTGACTCCACAAAAGGACGTAGGAAGAAGTCAATATATTTTGATGTACTTTCCAGGAGCGATTCCATAGCCGAAACATTTTGTGTCTTTTGGTGGGGATTTGAGATGTTGTCTGTTTTTTATGTCTAGGATTGCATGGTTTTTAACTTGGGGCACTGTAACAATGATGTATCCATGAGTAAGGCTGCTGCCGAAACGCGTTGGATTTGTGTGCTGAAATAAATTGATTTGCACCTTGGAGGTGTCCTGGGTCTCCTGTTATTTGGAGGAGAGTTGGAGGATATATATATATATATATATAATTGTGAAAAGCTGGGTATTGGGTATGTGCCCGGTGCTGATACTCATATGCGTTGATACCCCATCAGCATAGTTATAGGTTATAGTAATTCTCATTCATCTGAGAAAACAGACAGTTCTGTAATAAAAGTTCAAAGTCATCCGTTTTGTATCAAGATCTCTTGACCCATGTGAGGTGCGAGGCACCACGATCATCAGTCAGTGCTGTGGTTAAATCTCTATAGTTAATGAACACTCTTTGCAGTACGTATAGCTCACAACAGATGTATTTCTTCCTGGAAGTATTTATGGGCTTCATCTAGTGCTATGTCCAACATTTTGGTTACTTCAGAGCGCTCGTGGGCCTGGGGCATTTCCAAAGAAGTGCCAGCACGGGCTGCGGTAGTGCTAGCTCTTAACAGCACACTATGCTCAAGACATGTTACTACAAAATCAGGCTTGTTGTCTTCCTGGGCTCCTCGAGGCCATGTTCTCCTGAAAAATCTCTGCAGAATGCACAGATAAAATGGCAGGTCCTGGTATTGGAGGTGAAAACAAAACTTGCTGCATCATTAAGTGACAGGCCCCTGTTTAAGAGCTCCCACACGTCCACGTGTTTGCAGACCCAAACGACTACAAGTTAGCACACCTGTGGTGACTTCTGTCCTCATGGTTTATAATGTGTTTTCACAAATGAACTGGAATATGTACTCTTTCCTAGTGATACAAAAACTCCACGGACCACGTGACTGAACTTCAGAAGGATGAGTTGAGCCTCAGTGACAGCTAGCTATACAATGATTACAGCAGTGAACGCTTAACCCGCTGTGCTACTCTTGCATGGATTCACATTGTTATTTGTGTTAGCAATGCTGAAGCATGTTTCCAGTAATGTCCCAGCCTACTGACACACCAGAAGCATCTTCTCATTCTCACAGCCATTGCCCTGTGCATGTCATACTTCTGACTGCATGTGGAACTATTATGACTTTCAATTTCATAACGTGCTGCTCTGTGGGTCCTCCGTACATCTAAGGTTATCTTGGGCCAATTTCTTCATTTTAATACTATGCGCCTCAATATATAGCTGCTCCCTTGCACGTTATATTGTACATTTATCCCAAGTCTCACTGCTGATTGTATGCGATCTACTTGAATTAGCCTAAGACTCGCATGTAATATAATAAATATGTGGTGTCTTTGCTAAAATTATTGTTAAAAATGGGGTCTCTGGTTGGCAGTCAGTTTGCACTTTGTCCAACCAGGGACACTCACTCTATTCAGGGCAATAGAGATACACACTTAAAATAACCCTTGCCCCCCCCCCCCCCCCTTGCTAGTTTGGCACAACCGGTCAGGCTTATCTCAAAGGCAATGTGTAAAGTATTTGTAACAACACACACGCACACAGTAATACAGTGAAAACACTACAAGATGGACACCACACTAGTGTAGAAAAATAGGCAATATTTATTTAAATATAAGAAGACAAAAACGGCACAATCCAACATACACAACTAAAGTTATGAATTTTTAAAATAATAGAATATTACTAGAAAACAATTGAAACGTTGTTAAACAGAGTACCTGGTTTTTGTAAAAAATAAAGCAGCACAGGCGAGTGTGCGCTGGAAAAGTCAGTGATGCCTCAATTACTCGCAAGTGAGTCTGTGCGTTGTTTCTTCTCTGGTCGGGCAGGCGATGTGTAGTTTTTCTCTCCCGCAAGAGAGTGACGCATTGATTTCTGGACGGGGCACCTCGAATCCATGCAGGTTCACTTTCATTTTGATGCCCAGCGATGATGAGTGCGAAATCCAGACTCACGGTGATGGAAAACCACGCTGCATGGTTGTTGCACCATTTTCAGCAGCTGTAAGCGTGTGTTGCGTCGTCTCTCCAGCCGCGAGGCAGGTGATGTGTCGATTTCCCAGCCGTGATACAGGTGGTGCGTCGATTTCTCAGCCACGATGTAGGTGGTGTGTCATTTTTACAGCCGTGTTGTAGGTGGTATTTCAAAATTTTCCCTGCACAGCTCCTGTGCATACATTTTCACCTTGGTTCTACCAGTTTCATATTCCAAGGGCCCAGGGACTGGATAGGGCACCACTTGGCAGGGCAGGAGTCTCAGCAGAGGGTCCACATACTGGCAGAGAAAGTCTTTGATGGCATTGAGACTTCAAAACAAGAGGCGAGCTCAGTCCAAGCCTGGGAGACACTTTACAAGCAGCAATATACTACAAAGTCCAGTCTTTGTCCTCTTTTAGGTAGAAGCAGCAACTAAAGGCCAACCCAGCAAAGCACAGTTACAGACAAAGGGGCAGTACTCCTCCTCCAGTTCTTCATCTCTTCACCTTGACAGAGGTTCTTCTAGGTTCCAGAAGTAATCTAAAAATCTGGGGTTTTGGATCCACTACTCATACCCCTTTCTTCCTTTGAAGTTGGCAAACTTCTAAGGAAAGTCTCTGTTGTAAAGAAAACAGCCGACACGTGTTTCGTCACCAGGTTACAGATGAATTAACAGACTCCAATTTTCAAGGATTTAAGTAAATATATGCAAATTGTGGCGACGCCACTCACAGACAGTTTAGACGTTAGACCAGTAGCAGACTTACCATGGTCTCTGGACTCCGATATCATCCATGCCACAATTTGCATATTTTCTTACATCCTTGAAAATTGGAGTCTGTTAATACATCTGTAACCTCTATATCTTATAAGCCTTGAAAAAGTCAATGGTGACGAAACACGTGTCGGCTGTTTTCTTTACAACCATGAAAATTGTTTTGGCTTTCAACCTACTTACCTAGTGTATTTCATTGGATCAGGGGCCTTGTTTCCTGATACATCACAAAGGAATAAATGGATTTCACTACGATCCTGTGATGTGCCGTGGTTTTCTTCATTTCATGCACTTAAAAGTTATTTAAAGGCAGCCCCCATGTTAATCTATGAGAGGAATAGGCCTTGCAACAGTGAAGAACGAATTTGACAGTATTTCACTGTTAGGCATGTAAAAACATACCAGCACATGTCCTACCTTTAACATACACTGTGCCCTGCCTATGGGGCTACCTAAGGGCTACCTTAGGGGTACCTGACATGAATAAAAAGGGAAGGTTTGGACCTGGCAAGTGGGAACACTTGCCAGTCGAATTGGCAGTTTAAAAACTGCACACACAGACACTGCAATGGCAGGTCTGAGCCATGTTTACAGCGCTACTCATGTGAGTGGCACAATCATTGCTGCAGGCCCACTAGTAGCATTTGATTTACAGGCACTGGACACCTCTAGTGAACTTTTATAGGGACTGACTAGCAAATCAAACATCCCAATCATGGAAAAGCCAATTACACCTATAATTTACACAGGGAGCCCTTGCGCTTTAGCACCGGACAGTAGTGGTAACATGCCCAGAGTACCCAAACCAGCAAAAACAAAGTCAGCACACAGTCAGAACATAGGAAGCAGGGGCAAAAAAGACAGGGGAGACCACACCATGGATGCTGGGTCTAAAATGTGTCCCTCACAGCTGAAAGTGGGGAAAACTACCCACAATCATGGGAGTTCTCATCACTACAGGGGAAGAATCTGGACAGAGCATCAGCATTGGCCTGTTCTGTTCCAGGGCTGTGTTCCACTGTAAATTCCATTCCCTGTAGGGAGATGGACCATCTCAACAGTTATTAGTTCTCACGCCTCATCTGCATTAACCATCTGAGGGGCCTGTGGTCTGTCTGAACCCAGAAGTGAGTCCCAAACAAGTACGGTCTTAGCTTCTTCAGCGCCCAGACCACAGCAAAAGCTTCTCGCTCAAGTGCACTCCACCTACGTTCCCAGGGAAGAAAGCTTCTACTAATGAAGGCTAATGGCTGTTCTCAGCCCTCTCATTTAGCTGTGCAAGTACCACTCCCGCACCATCCTCTGAAGCATCAGTCTGCATGACAAACTCCTTGGAGTAATCAGACGCCTTCAGCAGGGGTGCCGTGCACATGGCTGCCTTCAGGGCATCAAAAGCTGTCTGGCAAGCCTCAGTCTAGATCACCTCTTTGGGTTGCTTTTTGGAGGTTAACTCAGTCAAGGGAGCAACAATAGTGCTATACCCCTTGTCAAACCTCCTATAGTATCATGTGAGACCTAAAAAGGCTCTCACCTCTGTCTGGGTCTTGGGAGGCTCCCAAGCCAGAATGGTGTCAATCTTTGGCTGCAGGGGTGTCACCTGGCCAATCCCCACCTTGTGTCCCAAGTACACCAAAGAACCCTGTCCCATTTGGCACTTACTTTTGTTAATAGGAAAGTCTGCCTTCTGGAGAACCTCCAACACTTTTCACAGGTGCAGCAAGTGCTCCTCCCAGCTCGAGATAACACAGAAATGTCATCCAGGTAGGCTGCACTGAAGTCTTCCAACACAGCCAAAACCTGGTTAACCGACCTCTGAAAGGTGGCAGGGGAATTTTCATCCCAAAGGGCATCACACTGAACTGATAGTGCCCATCTGGAGTGGAAAATAAATGCAGACCTCTCCTTGGCCCCTTCAGGTAGAGCAATCTGCCAATACCCAGACGTTAGATCAAATGTGCTGAGAAACTTAGCAGCTCCCAATCGATCAATAAGCTCATCAACTAGGGTGATGGGGTGCGCATCAGTCTTCGTGACAGAGTTGAGTTCACGGTAGTCCACATGGAACCTGAGTTCTGGAGTGGCACTGGGTGCAGCAGCCTTTGTGACCAAGACCACTAGACTGGCCCAAGGGCTACTGGAGAACTCAATAACCCCTAATACTAACACTTTGGAAACCTCATCCTTAATGTTAGCCCTTACCTAGTCAGTCACCCTGTACATCTTGTGTTTTAAAGGTGGACCGTCCCCAGTGTCCACATCATGTGTACACAATTGAGTGACCCCTGGGATCAAGGAGAACAAGGAGGCAAACTGTCCCAACCTCTAGCAACAGTCCCTCTGCTGCTCTGGGGGTCAGTGAAGGGGAGAGGTTCACATCCTTCACAGACCTGTCCTTCTCCTGAGCAGACAGGAGGTCAGGAAGAGACTCACTCTCTTCCTCCACTTCCTCCACTGTGAGAAAGCAGCCTCTTTCTAGCATGGCTACCCCCATTTTTGGCCTGTTTGTCAGTGTGTTTGGGCTGTCTCACTTCACTAGGATCCTGCTAGTCAGGACCCCAGTGGTTATGGTTTGTGCCCTACTAGTGAGCATGTTTCACTATTGTTGTCAGTATGCTTGACTGTCTCACTGGAGTCATCATCATCATCATCATCAAAGATACTTTATTCGATTGAATTTAACAATCATAAAAGCAGTTGTACATAAAACAATATTCAAGAAAAAAGCAGATACAAAACATATATAAATATAAATATAAATACGACCATGTAAGAGAATAAAAGAGTTAAAAGGGATCAATTAACAATTTAGTTAAAACAAGAAGGATACTCTCTGATATAACGCTTAAGAAATCTCTCTCATTTGCCTCAAGGTGTAATCTGGTCTTAATCACTGAGCACAGGAATAAGGCTAATCCATTACAAACCATGATAGATGGGAGAGACAAAAGATACAGAAAAGCGGGCGACATTGTTTAAAATGCATTGATTTTAAAAATGGTATCACAAACGTTTTCCTCGAGGTTGAATAAAATTTACAAAAAAGAAGTGTATACATTGTGTTTTGGTCAGAGACTGTGTCGCAAGGGCATTTTTCTAATTGTGGAGACCAATCATTAATCGGGGAAAACTGACAAGGCGATGAAAGGACTCTAGTCTTAAACGCGTAAGGACAAACCGGTGTCTTGGGTTCAAAACGTTACATAGGTATGGTTCCATACCGTTTGTTTGCTGTATCATACAATTTCTCCTAGCACTATGTTTATTTGCTTCTATATCCCATCTCGATTCGGCCAGGTGGGTGAGGCAAATATTTTTCAGGTCTTTCCTGGAGATTGTTTTCATTTTGTCTGGGGTAAAATACAGCTCAGGGTGACCCAGCTCGACACAAAAATTCTTTATATAGTTTAACCATGGGATTTTGAGCGAGTGAGTGAGTGCTAGAGCGTCTGCTATAATGGCCCTGTTCCACCTCGCAGAATCAGAGGTCCATACTTTATGCCAAAGTAAAATTGGTTGGACGCGAATAAGATCTGTGAGATATGTTACACCCATTTCTGAGTGGCATACTAATGTTGAGGTTGATTTCGGGACGCTTAAGACTGTCTTCAGAAGAGCATTTTCAGCTAGCTGTAAGGTGTTGCAGTCTGGATGACCCCAAAGTCCTGCCCCGTACAATGCAACTGCAACGTTTTTCACGTTGTAAAGAGTCATCATATCTTTAGGAGTTACTCTCCCAAACTTTTTAGAGAAGTTTTTTATCGCCATAACGTTTTTTGCAGTTTCCTCGCTTTTATAGCTTGTACCCATGTACCTTTGTTATCGAACGTGATACCTAGGTACGAGAATGTCCCTGTATTGGCTAATTTCTCGTCTTTTAACACGATGTGACAGTTATTTGTGCGACTTCTGCAGTATGTCATTGAAAATGTTTTAGTGTGATTAATTCTAAGACTCAGGGTATCTATGCAATTATCAAAGGTTGTTGTTAATCGTTGCAAGGCCACTGGGGTACGAGCCATCAAAACGGCATCCACCGCATACAGAAGCGCCAGGATCTTTCGAGGGCCTACTTGTGGGAGATCGCTGCAGGCATCGGATAGGGTCCCCTCTAACCTATTAATATATAAGGCGAACAATAAGGGAGCTAGCACGCAGCCTTGACGCACCCCTCGTTCAATGGAGAAAGATGGGGTGCATTAACCGTGGAGCCCGTAAGGAACTCTAGCGTTTGCTCCGGCGTACAGTTCCCTAATGAAGTGAACAATGGTAGTATCAACCCCCATGTCCCAAAAAATAGACCACAATTTTGAATGCACCACGCAGTCAAATGCGGAGGTCAGGTCGACAAACACGAGATATAGGGCTTCGGCCTTGGCCCTTGTGTATTTACCAAGTATGATCTCTAAGTTAAGAGCCTGTTCCGTCATCCCTATCCCAGCCCTAAACCCATATTGTAAGTCAGAGAGGATATGGTTTTCTTCTGTCCATTCTTGCAGTCTATTTAGAACAATGCTTCCCGCAATCTTTGCAAATGTATCGAGCAAAGAAATTGGGCGATAACATGCAGGATTTTGGCGATCTCCCTTTTTATAGATTGGAATAATTATAGACTCAGCCCAGGTCGAGATGAGAGCTGGAGAACAGCAGGTGCGTAGCACCGGCGTCAATAGTGGGCCCCAGAGTGACACTGTAGTTTTATAAATATCATCTGGGACTCCATCTGGGCCTGGGGCTTTTCCGCTTCTACTTGCATTAATGGCGTCAATAACCTCATTTAAACTAAATGGTGAGATGGTAGCGTGAGAGTCTAGTCTAGGGAGATTTGATTCCAATGCCAGATTTTCTGAGGAATATATGGCAGAAAATAAAGCAACCCAATCCTCTTCCGTGGTGGCAATTTCAATTTTTGGTGACTTTCCATCACATAGGAGGGGGGAATTCACAATTTTCCAGAACTTAACATTATCATTCTGGAGGCTTGCATCGTAAAGGGATTGCCATGCCTCATTTTTAAGGTTCTGTTTTCTTTTCTTTATGGCATTTTTGTACTCCTTCCTCTTTAAGCTTATTTCACGTTTATCAGGGTTTTGTAGATGTAAATAGCATTTTAAGTTCTTGCAGGCTTGTGTGCATTCAGCGTCAAACCAACCTTTCTCCTCCTGCGGTCTCGGTTTGCTAGAGATTACTTTAAGGGACTGTTTTATTCCAGCGGTAATTGCGGTAAAGGCTTTAATACAATCTCGAGGACTCGTGTTATCTGAGAGGCAGATGTTAAATTCTTTAGAATAATCACTCATTAGTCGTTTCATAAAACCTATGGGTTCAATCTCTGACCACCGGATTGTGTAGCCATTTCTTGCTCCCAATTCGATGTTTTCTACTACCTCTTCCAGTTCCCTATATTTGGGAGTATGTTTAGGAAGTGTGAGGCCTAAGATTTGAGGATTATGGTCGCTGAGAATAGTATCTTGAATATTATAATCAGATACATGAGAAATAAGGTTGTTGGAAAGTAAAATAAAGTCAATTATCGTATTGGCATGCCTACCATTAAAAGTGGGTTTCAATTGTTGTCTATCGTAGGTCAGACTATTGCACAGGATGAGGTAAAAACTAAATAAGGCTTCAGGGACTTGAGGGCAGAGACCCTCAATCGTTTGAGGACACAGATGTGTATTAAAATCGCCACCCCACACGATGTAAGACTGTTTATTTGAAGAGTTGCAAGCTCGATCTAGATCTTCCTGTAAGGAGTTAAGTACTGATCGAAAGTCTTGATGAGGTACGTTATTATAGAAATTAATGACCACCAATTGTGCAGCATTTTTTAAATCACAAGTAATCACTTGATAAAACGTATTGGAAGTTAAAACAATGTCCTTGATTATATCACACTTGTTAGAAATGAAGGTGCATAGGCCACCCTTAGTCCTGCCCCGTACAGAAGGAGTAGCAGGAGTATGTAGTGTCCTGTAGCCATTTATGTGAATCGGATTCATGGACCAAGTCTCTTGAAAACACACCCAGGGAAAACTCTGAATATATTCTGACCAAACCTAATTCTCCAATTTAGATCGAAGGCCTACCACGTTCCAAAATAAAAGTGAAAAATGCTCTCTATACATTTTTGTGGCCTGCCCCATGGGGAGCTTGTCCGTTGCCTGGATTCTCCCTGGAAAGGTGTTGCTTTCTTTACATGCAAAAGAAGTCAATACACAGGTGGGCAATTTTTTTGACAAGGTACTTGAAAGCGATTCGTCTTTGGCAGATTGACTAAGGGAAGGTTCCATCTCCAGCCATTCTTCTCCGGGATCTGCTGCCAGGCTGTCGACACCCAGTTGGACTGGGACTAATGCTTCTGTAGGATACATGGACCTGAGGAATTCCTTATCAGGGGATAATCAATCTGTATCTTCCAGGCTGAGCTCCCGGAATCTATTCACAGTAGGGATCATGTATTGGGTCTCAGGCCTACTTATCTCTTCTCCAAAGTGAAGGCCAGGCCCATCATGGCCTATAGTACTCGTGTAAAAGAAACCCAAAGGAAGCAGGGCAATGCCATGATCAGTAATCCGCTGTGGGCTTAAATTTCTTAGAATATCTTCGACCAGTGTAGGTGTTTTAAATGAGAGAACTACACAATCACCCCTAAATATTTTGTGGTTTCTACCCACCCATTTCACCCTTCTAACCATCTTAATGTCTTCAAAGAGTTTTTTTGTCAAGCCAGGTTTCAAACAGGTTGCAATCCAATTCAGAGACTTGTTCCTCAAGGCTGCCCATGATTCCCCCTGTTCTCCAGGTAGGGTGGGGATGTTGGCGAGGACTTCCACATAGGGGGTTGCCACAGGCGGGAGATCAAGTGTGCCTCTCCCTATTGGAGAAGTGCCCTGGTGAGGTTTGGCAATATTTACATGTTCCCCACTATTTAGCGCCTTTTTATGAGGTTGGGAATGATTAATTCTATTGAGTAAGACATAGGAGTCAGCTTGTCTTTGGGTGATCTGGGGAATAGGTGGTAAGATCTGATGCGTCATAGGGGAGCTAGCGTTAGGGTCAGTGTCGCCAGAATACTGGATAGTTGAAGCCAGTGGATTTATAGATTGTGCCTTCAATGAGTTGAGCAGATAATCCATTTTTCCCTCCAATTGAGTTCGGCGTTTTATTACTTGATTAAAGCATGAGCTAACTAAATTTTCTAAAGCAGTCGTCGACTCTGCAACACTAGTTTTCCCTTTCACCGTATGAAATTTATTCTTATGATCAGGTTTTACATTTTGGGAGCCGATTTGTGCGTTTTGCGTAGGTGCGTTGGATTGGGCTTCCAAATAGCCAGGTCTGATATTAGCAAATGGCTCTTGTCTAGGTGCTTTGTCCTTCTTTGCTATTTGGGGTTTCCTTTTGCGTTTTGGTGAAGGTGGGTGCTCGTCAGCATCTGAGATAGAATCAATTGTGTCTTGAATGCATCCATTTATTCTTCTAATCTGAGTTCCACTTTCCACAGGCTTTGCCGGGTTATCAGGAGTTATTGCTAGTGAGGGGGAATTGAGAGGAACTAGTGACCTATTCTGGGTAAGTATTTTTCCTTCAACATTAGTAATCTGTTTGTCAATTTTCCCCATGGCTCCTGAAATGAATTTCAATATTGACGTATGATTTTTTTGGGAGGAAATATCATTTACGCTAGATTGTTTCCTTTTTCCCATTGTTACTGACTGCTTTGGGCAGAAGAGTTCTATAATAATTGCCTACGGGGTAAGATTTATTTTGAAAGGTATGGTAGCTGGTGTTTATGAAGAAGTGGAGACAAGGAAGGGTAAATAGATTTTTTCACAGTATTTGGAGATTTTTTAACTGAAGGACAGAGGTACAGGCTATGAAAGGACAATCACAGGGAGTCGAGAGAGAAGGATGCAGTACCTGTTTGGAGACCTAGGAACCAGATCCTGAGATCACGAGGAAGTTCTCAGGGGGGTGGCCCAGCCCAGCCTCTGCCGGCCGCTGACGGGCGCAGGACGGGCCCGTCCTTGGCCCGGGCTTTGCCGGGGCACCGCCCGCGCGCGTCCCGCGAGGCGGGAGCGCTTTTAAAGATTTAAAGGGCTCCTGCCCTTTGACAGGATGCCAGTGCCTCCTCCTTAACCCAGGTGCCGTAGTGCACGTACCGCGAGGCGGGAGCGCTTTCAAGGATTTAAAGGGCTCCTGCCCTTTGACAAGATGCCGGTGCGTCCTCCTTGCCCCAGGTGCCGTTATGCTAATCAGAACTCCAGTGCTTATGCTCTCTATGGTTCCAAATTTGTACTTACATACTGGTAACCCAGTATTCCACTCCAATTTGGCACACTGGACGCCCTTTATAAGTCCCTAGTATATGGTACCTAGGTACCCAGGGCATTGGGGTTCCAGGAGATCCATATGGGCTGAAGAATTTCTTTTGCCACCCATAGGGAGCCCATGCAAATACTTCAGGACTGCCATTGCAGCCCAGGTGAAATAGTGCACCAGGTCACTTATAAGTCACCTAGATGTCAGGCCTTCAGACCCTGAAGGGAGGGTGCAAAGTAGCTGCGTGTGAGGGCATCCCTGCACTAGCAGAAATGCCTCCACGTCATGCAAGCCCATTTTCCTAGACTTCATGAGTGCGGAGACGCCATTATAATTGTGCACTTTACAAAGGTCAATACCTATATACAGCTTCACAATGGTAACCCTGAATATGGCCATGTAAGGTGTCTAACAGCTGGAAATTGTACCCCAATAGTGATTCCAGTATTGGTTGCACAATCCCATGCAGTCTGGTGTCTCCACAGTGGAGCCCCCAGTACTGCATACCAGCCGTCTGAGGTTTTTACTGCAGCCCCAGCTGCTGCCACCTCGCAGACAGGCTTCTGGCAGAACAATGCATTTCCTTTAGTAGAGGGGTGTTACACACTTACCTTTCGAAATAGGTGTTACAGGCATGGGAGGGGTATCCTCTCAGAGCCCCTGGAAGTGCTTTGAAGGGCACAGATGTGCCCTCCTTGCATAATCCAGTCTACATCAGTCCAGGGACCCCCAGCCCATGCTCTGGCATGAAACCGGACAAAGGAAAGGGGAGTGACCACTCCCCTGTCCATCACCACCCCAGGGGTGGTACCCAGAGCTCCTCCAGAGTGTTCCTGGGTTTTGCCATCTTGGATTCTAAAGTGGTGGGGCACTCTGGGAGCATCTGAGTGGCCAGTGCCAGCAGGTGACGTCAGAGACCCCTCCTGATAGGTCCTTACCTGGTTAGGTGACCAATCCCCCTCTCAGGGCTATTTAGGGTCTCTCCTGTGGGTGTTTCCTCAGATTCTGATTTCAAGACTCCAGCAGGAATCCTGTGCATCCTTTATTTCACCTTCTACCATCGGATCAACCGCAGAACTGCTCCAGGAACTCTACAACGTGCAACAAAGAAGCAAAGACGACTTCTGCAACACTGTAACTCCAGCTCCTGCCAGCATCTGCAACAGTTTCTAGGTTGTGCACCCACAGAGGACTGGCTGTCTTCAGACTGCACCAGAAGAACTGAAGGAATCTCCCGAGAAGTGACAAAGTCACTTTCCTGCTTCAGCAGGCACCTCTCTGCAGCAAACGAACGTTGCTGTGGGTCCCCTCTCCTGACGAAGAGCATGGATCCTGGAACACAGATGGTGGACTAAAGTGACCCTGACTGTCCAAAGGTCCAGCTGTCCAAATTTGGTGGAGACAAGAGCTTGCTTCCCCACGCAAGACAGTAACCCCATGCACCACGTTTTTTCAGCTGCAAAGGCTTGTGTGCAACTCCCCAAGAAGTTCCTTGTGCACAGCACAGCTTAGGTCCCCAGCACTCTATCCTGCGACCCACAGCTCCCTGAGTGGTTCTCCTGCGGTGTGGGAATCCTTTGTGTAGTGCTGCATGGACCTCCATTTGCACCTCCTTTGTCCCCGTTCTTTGAGACCCCCATGCATGCTGCCTGGTCTTCTGAGGGTTCTTTGAGTTGCTGATAGCCCCCTCTGTCTCCTCCTCCTGAGTTGAGACCCCCAGGTCTCTCCTGGGTCTGGGCAGCTCCATTTTCTGCCAATCACGTGTTTTGTGTGAGCTAAAGCTTGTAGGCGGAATCCAGTGATGCAAACAAGCTTGCATTCATCCATTCAACGTGAGGCATCTCCTGCACCAACCAGGACGCCACAGCTGTCTTCTTTGATGCATTACTGACTTTATCTTCTAACCAGAGTTTCCACTTTTGCACCTTCATCTGGATTACTGGGGGCTCCTGTTCTCCCTGGACTCTTCCGCTGGTCTTGGGCTTAGTCCCCTTCTTCCACAGGTCTTCAGGTCCAGGAATCTATTGTTGGTGTCTTGCAGTCTCTTCTGGTTTTTGCATAAGCTTCTATCACGACTTCCATTGTGTTTTAGAAAACTTGCTGTACTCTACTCCTGCTTTCCTGGGCTCCGGGGTGTGGTATTGTACTTACCTTTAGTGTTTTCTTACACTCCTAGCGTCCCTCTACATGCTACACTTGTCTAAGTGGGAAACCATCTTTCGCATTCCACTATTTTAGTATATGATTTGTGTTCCCGCTAGGCCCATTGCAACATATTGTGATTTTCACTGTTTTCTGACAATTTCCTTAACTGATTTTGGGTACTAGTATTTATATTGTGTATAATACATACCTCCTAAGGGTGTATGGTCTCTAAGATATATTTGGCATTGTGTCACTGAAATAAAGTACCTTTAATTTTGGTAACACTGAGTATTGTCTTTCATGTGTGTGAGTACTGTATGACTACTGGGGTATTGCAAGAGGTTTGCATGTCTCCTAGTTCAGCCTTGGCTGCTCTGCCTACAGCTACCTCTAGACAGCCTGACGTCTAGACACTGAATACATTTCAGTAATAAGGGATAACTGGACCTGGTATAAGGTGTAATGCAGGCACCAAAAGACTGCATCACCGGTCCTCTAGGTCCCCTCTCATCCTGACGAGCGTGGTCCCTGGAACACAGGAGCTAGATCCAAGTGACCCCCACAGTCCAGTGATCCTTCAGTCCAAGTTTGGTGGAGGTAAGTCCTTGCCTCCCCACACTAGACTGCAAACCTGTGTACTGCGTGATTTGCAGCTGCTCCGGCTTCTGTGCACTTCTCCAAGGATTCCTTCTTGCACAGCCTAGCCTGGGTCCACAGCATCACCCTCTGAGTTGGACTCCGACGTCGTGGGACCCTCCTTTTGTGACTCCGGTTACCCCAATCTTATAAGCTCCTGCTCTGGTACTTCTGCAGGTGCTACCTGCTTCTGGGGGGGTCTCTGAGTTGCTGAGCGCCCCCTCTGTCTCCTCCTCCAAGGGGCGACATCCTGGTCCTTCCTGGTCCCCAGCAGCACCCAAAAACCTCTACTGCGACCCTTGCAGCTAGCAAGGCTTTGTTGCGGTATATCTGCGTGGAAATACTTTTGCAACATCCAACATCAGGAAAATTGAGATACACTTAAAATAACCGCTGCTCACCTCCTTGGTAGCTTGGCACAAGCAGTCAGGCTTATCTCAAAGGCAATGTATAAAGTATTTGTACCAACACACACAATAATACAGTGAAAACACTACAAAATGGATACCACACCAGTTTAGAAAAATAGCCAATATTTATCTAAAGCAAAAGTGATGAAAAGGTCCAAAAATCCAACATACACATGTAAAGTTATGAATTTTTAAAATAAACGAATCTTACTCCATAGAAAACAATTGAAATATTGTTACACAAAGTACCTGGTTTGCATCAAAAATAAAGCCACATGTGTGAGCGTTCATTGGAAAAGTCAGCGATGCACTGATTCCTTACTCGCAAGTGAGGCCATGCATTGTTTCTTCTCCGGTCGGGTAGGCGATGCATCGTTTTTCTCTCCAGCAAGAGAGTGATGTGTCGATTTCTGGATGGGACACCTCAGACCAGCGCAGGTTTGCGTTGATTTTGATGCCCAGAGATGATGCGTGCGAATTCCAGTCACACGGTGATGCAAAAACCGCACTGCGGGGGGTTGCATCGTTTTCAGCAGTCACAAGCGGGTGTTGCATCGTTTCCCCAGCCGCGATGCAGGTGATGTGTCAATTTCCCAGCCTCAGTGCCGGTGGTGCATTGATTTCTTAGCTGCGATGCAGTTAGTGCTTTTTACAGCTGTGTTGCAGGTAGTGTGTTAACATTTTCCTCCATGGCTCCTGTGTGTAGGTTTCCACCTTAGTTCTACAAGCTTCACTTTTCAAGGGACCAGGGACTGGATAGGGCACGACTTGGCAGGGCAGGAGTCTCAGCAGAGTGTCCAAGTACTGGCTGAGTAAGTGTTTGATGTCCCTGAGACTTCAAAAAAGGAGGCAAGCTCAGTTCAAGCCCTTGAAACCCCTTCACAAGCAGGAATCTACCACAAAGTCCAGTCTTTGTCCTCTTTCAGGCAGAAGCAGCAACCGCAGGCCAACCCAGCAAAGCACAGTCACAGGAAAAGGGGCAGTACTCCTCCTCCAGCTCTTCAACACTTCTCTGTGGCAGAGGTTCTTCTTGGTTCCAGAACTAATCTAAATATCTGGGGTTTTGAGTCTACTACGTATACCCCTTTCTGCCTTTGAAGTTGGCAAACTTCAAAGGAAAGTCTCTGTTGTTGACAAGATCTTGCCTTGCACACTAGTGGGTTGGAGACTGCATTGTGAGAGGGCAGCCACAGCCCTTTCAGGTGTAAGTGACCACTCTTTCCTCCACTCTAGCCCAGATGGCCCATCAGGATATGCAGGCTACACCCCAGCACTCATTGTGTCACTGTCTAGTGGAGATTCACAAACAGTCAGTCTGACCCAGACAGGGAATACACAAGCAGTCAGAGTCATGGAAAGGTTTAAGCAAGAAAATGCCCGCTTTCTAAATGTGCAAAAACAACACATGATGGATGGAATGCAGAGCAAATCAAACATTCACCCCCTGTCACAGATCTGGATTTAATCCATCAGTCTTTTTTACTTGCTATGCCGTTCCAGTTTGGACCCAGCCATATGGAAATCAGTCTGGATCCTGTTCCCCATGGGAACAGTCCAGTCTGAATTGCCAGACCAGGTCCTCTCTGGACCAGAAACAATCATCCTGGGACCGGTTTCAGGGTATCATCCTTCATCAGCCAGGCTAGTTTGAATTTGGAGACATAGCAAGCACAATCCCACATCTGGGCATACCCTTCCCACTTGGAGCGACAAATGATGCACTGAATGCAGAGCAAATCAAACATTCACCCTCTGTCACAGATCTGGGTTTAATCCATCAGTTTTTTTGCTTTTCCTGTGTAGGAGGCTGGCCTCATTTGTAGTGAGTACCATAGGTACTTACACCTTATACCAGGTCCAGTTATCCCTTACCAGGGAAATTTAGTCAGTGTCTAGAAGCCAGGCTGTCTAGAGGTAGCTGTAGGCAGAGCAGCCAAAGCTGAACTAGGAGACATGCGAAGCTCTTGCATTACCACTGTAGACACACACATGAGAGACAATACTCAGTGTTACCAAAAATAAAGGTACTTTATTTTAGTGACACAAATGCCAAAAATATATAAGGGGCTACACTCCCTTAGGAGGTAAGTATAATACACAAAATATAGTAACCAAAATCAGGTAAGTAAACAGTCATAAAATAGTGCAAACAGTTAAAAACACAATAGATTGCAATGGGCCTAGGGGCAACACAAACCATATACTAAAATAGTTGAATGCAAAGTATACTGTGTAGAGGGGCGCTGGGAGTGTAGGAAAACACAAAAGGTAAGTAAAGTACCCCAATCCAGGGCCCAGGAGTAAAGTACAGCATGTTTTCTCAGAACACACTACAAGTGGTGATGAAGAATTATGCCGGAACCAAGCAAGACTGCAATCAACCAATGAAGGATTCCTGGAACTGAAGACCTGTGGAGAGAGGAGACCAAGTCCAGAAGTTGATGAAGAGGCCAGGAACAACAGGAGCCCCTGCCCGCCTGGAAGAAGGTGCAAAAGTGGATTCTCCGGTTGGAAGAAAAATACAGAAATGCACCAAAGAAGATAGCTGTGGGTTCCTGCTCGGTGCAAGAGATGTCCCACGTCGAGTTGTTGGATGCAGGCTGTTTGCGTAGCTGGATTCCACCAGCAAGCCTTGTTTCACGCAAGAACGTGTTTTGCGTCAAAGAGGAGCTGCCCGGACCCAGGAGGAACCTGGGGGTCTCAACTCAGACATAGGAGACAGAGGGGGTTTTCAGCACTTCAGAGAGCCCTCAGAAGACCAGGCAGCACCCATGGGAGTCCCAGGACATGCGGACAAAGGATTTGCAAAGTGCGGTCATTGCAGCACTACACAGGAGGATCCCATACCACAGGAGAACAACTCAGACATTTGTGCGTCACAGGATAGAGTGCTGGGGACCTGGGCTACGCTGTGCAGGAAGAACTTTTGGAAGAAGTGCACAGAAGCCCAAGGAGCTGCAGAGGACGCGATGCACAGGGGTACTGTCTGGCACCAGGAGGCAAGCTTTTACCTCTGCCAGATTTGGACAGACTGGGTCACTTCGGTCCACCACCTGTATTCCAGGGATCATGCTCATCGACAGAGGAGGAGGCCCAGAGTACTGGTTGTCATCGTAGAGAGGTGCCTGAAGACAGGCAGTCCTCAGAGCGTGCACACCTTGAAAACTGTTGCAGTTGCTGGTTGGAGCTGAAGTTGCAGGTCACAGTAGCCTTCTTGGATACTTTGTTGCAGTTACAGCAGTTCCTGGAGCAGTCTGCGGTTCATCCGGCGGTCAGAAGCTAAAGCAGAGGATGCAGAGGAGTCCTGGTGGAGTCTAGCAAGCCGAATCTGAGGAAACATCCAGAGGAGAGACCCTAAATAGCCCTTAGAGGGGATTAGCTACCTACCACAGGTAGGCACCAATCAGGAGGGGTCTCTGACGTCACCTGCTGGCAATGGCCACTCAGATGCTCCTAGAGGGTCCCCACTCCTTGGAATCCAAGATGGCTAACGCCAGGGACACTCTGGAGGAGCTCTGCGCACAACCAATGGGGTGGTGATGGACAGTGCAGTGGTCACTCCCCTTTCCTTTGTCTAGTTTTGCTCCAGAGCAGGGACTGGGGGTCCCTGAACCGGTGTAGACTGGATTATGCAAGGAGTGCACCGTATCTGCCCTTCAAAGCATTTCCAGAGGCTCTGGGAGGATACCCCTCTCATGCCTGTAACACCTATTTCCAATGGCAGAGGGTGTAACACCCCTCTCCTATAGGAAATGCATTGTTCTGCCTTCCTGGGATTGAGCTGCTCAATCCAGAGGAGGGCAGAAACCTGTCTGTGAGGTGGCAGCAGCTGGGGCTACAGTGAAAACCTCATTGAGCTAGTTTGGCAGTACTAGGGGTCCATGGTGGAGCCTCCAGGGTACATGGAATTGGCCCCCAATACCAGATTTTGATTGAGGGTTCAATATCACAATCTGAGACACCACACACGGTCACATTCGGAGTTACATTTGTTAAGCTACATATATGTATTGACATATATTGATTGCATGGTTACAATGGTGTCCCTGCACTCACGAAGTCAGGGGAATTGGCCTTGGACCACGTGGGGCACCTTTGCTAGTGCAAGGGTGCCCTCACACACAGTAACTTTGCACCTAGCCTTCAGTAACTGAAGGTTAGACATATAGGTGACTTTAACTTACCTGGTTCAGTGAAAAATGGCTGTGAAATAGAGTGTGCACTATTTCACACAGGCTGCAATGGCAGTCCTGAAGGAGTGTTTGTATGAGCTCCTTATGGGTGGCAAAAGAAATGCTGCAACCCATAAGGATCTCCTGAACCCCAATGCCCTCGGTACCTAGGTACCATATACTAGGGACTTATAAGGGGGGTCCAGTGTGCTAATTGGAATTGGAATATGAAGTCACTAGACTATAGAGACTAATTTGGCAGTAGAGAGAGCATACACACTGAAGTTCTGGTTAGCGGAACTTCTGTGACACAGTCAAGCATACTGACAACACACATAGGCCACAAACTATGAGCACTGGGGTCCTGGCTAGCAGGATCCCAGTGAAACAGTAAAAACATACTGAGAAATAGGTTTCAAACTATGAGCACTGTGGTCCTGGGTAGAAGGATCCCAGTGAGACAGGCCACAAATGGGAGTAACCATGCTAGAAAGAGGCTACTTTCTCACACATCCCTACCGGCCGTTTTACCTTCAATCACCTCAGTTTATGCATGAGGCCCAACTTTTCTTCCCACCTCTCTCCCTAAAACGTACGCACACATGTACATACACACAGTTCTGACCAATAGACATCACATTGGCATTTGGTCTATTAACCCCTTCGGTGCCAAGGACGAGCCGGTCTCACCCTCGGCTGCACCGCTGCTGTGCTGAGGGCGAGACCAGCTCTTCCTGCACCTCACCCGCTAGCACTCCCCCGTAGGTCTTCCACCAACTCCCCCGGTGAGGGATGGCAGGGGAAGCGCTTCCCCTGCCACGCCGACCCCCCCCCCAGTGACGTCTGATGACGTCAGTGCGTGATCGCGTGTTAACCTCATCAGAGGTCACCTCCATCGCGCTGGAAGCATGGCTTCAAGCGTGTCTGAGAAGTAACAGATGAGTTTCTCCTCGGCACGGGGAAGGGGAAGTCAGGGAGGCATGATTAGGAAAGGAAAGGCTTTTCCTTTTCATGTCTCTCTGAGCATTCCTGCAGCACAAGTGCATAGCGACCATGTTGTAGGAATGCCACTAGACGCCAGGGACTTTATTTTTTATATGAAATGGACATGAGGGGAGCAGCCCCTTGGGCAAGGGTCGCTTCCTAAGGGGGGCATTTTTTATAAGGCCATTTCTGCCCCACTTGGGGTCAAATCGGCCTTTATTTATTAGTCCCATCTGCCCCAACGGGGCAGAAACCTCTAGACGCCTCGGATTATTTTAGGGGAGTGACCTCTTAGGCAAGGGTCGCTCCCCAAGGGGGGAAAATTTATTTTAGGCCATTTCTTCCCCCTTTGGGAGGAGATCTGCCTATTTTTATTAGGTCAATCTTCCCCCAAGGGGGCCAGAAACCACTAGACACCAGGGATAATTTATTTTTGTTTATTAACAGGAGGGGCGCAGTCCCTCAGACAAGGATCGCTCCCCTGGGGGGCAATTTATTTTAGTTAATTTCTGCCCCTCTAGGGGGCAGATTGGCCTATTTTAATTAGGCTGATCTGCCCCCAAGGGAGGCAGAAAACACTAGACACTAAGGATAAAAAACATTTTGTTTATAAACAGGAGGGGAGCAACCCCTTAGGCAAGGGTTGCTCCCCTGGGGGGCAAATTCATTTTAGGCCATTTCTTCTCTCCTTGGGGCAGATCGCCTATTTTAATTAGGCTGATTTGCCCCCAAATGGTGCAGAAACCTCTACTCACCAGGGATTTTTTTTATTTTTTACAGATGGGGACAAATACATTTTTGGCCTTTTTCCATGAGGCCAATCTGCCCCTGGGGAGGCAGAAGCCATTTAGGCACCAGGGATTGGTGTGTTGTGTGCTTCGTCTGTGGGAGCAGCCCCATAGGCAAGGGTCGCTCCCCATGGGTGCACATCACTTTTGTCCATTTCTGCCCCCATTTGGGGCGGCAGCACACCAGACAACAGGGAAGAATTTATTTTTTAAAAAGAGGGTGGGGTTATAGCCATACCCCTTCCTCAAATAAATGGGGACAAAGTTGTTCTGCCAACCGGTGGGGACGTGGGGTAATTAACCCTGATCAACTCCACGGGGACAAAAAGCTCACTAGATGCCAGGGAATAAAAAAATTGTGGGTTAGTGGTTCCCCCAGTATGGGCATGGTTATGTCCCCAACCCAACTGAAGGGGGTAACAGTCTTTCATCTCTCCATCCGCACACCAAAAGATCTTACTCCAATGGCAAGCAAGAGGACATTTAGGGGCATATTTATACTCTGTTTGCGCCGGATTTGCGTCGTTTTTTTTACGCACATTCGGCGCAAACACTGCCCCATATTTATACTTTGACGTCCGACGCAGCGGGCGTCAAAGTTCCACCATGTGCGCCATTTTTTAGAAGGGGGAACCAGCCTTGCGTTAATGATATGCAAGGTAGGCGTTCCCTTCTAAAAAATGATTCCCAGGCCTGTGCGCCATATTTAAACTCCCGTGCAAAAATGACGCACGGGAGTGGGCGGGTAAAAATAAATGACGTCCAGCCACGTTTGCGTCATTTTTTAACGCCTGATCAGGGCAGGCGTTAAGGGACCTGTGGGCTCGGAAGGAGCCCAGAGGTGCCCTCCCATGCCCCCAGGGACACCCCCTGTCATCCTTGCCCACCCCAGGAGGACGCCCAAGGATGGAGGGACCCACCCCAGGGACATTAAGGTAAGTGCAGGTAAGTATATTTTCCCGTATTTTTTTGGTGGCATAGGGGGGCCTGATTTGTGCCCCCCTACATGCCACTATGCCCAATGACCATGCCCATGGGACATAAGCCCCCTGGGCATGGGCATTGGGCAAGGGGGCATGACTCCTGTCTTTGCTAAGACAGGAGTCATGTCAATGGCGTCTGGGCGTCAAAAAAATATGACGCAAATCGGGTTGAGGCAATAATTTTGCCTCAGCCTGACTTGCCCCATTTTTTGACGCCCAAGCTCCATTTTCCCCTACGCCGGCGCTGCCTGGTGTGAGTCATTTTTTTTCACGCACACCACTCTGCAGCACCGGCTAACGGCGGCTAACGTAATTCAATAAATACGGCGCCCGCATGGCGCTTTGGAATGGCGTTAAAAATTTTGACGCACAACTGCGTTGGCGCAGTTGTGCGTCAAAAAGTATAAATATGGCCCTTAATTATTTTGGGTTTTGGTTTTACATTTGGGCCATGAAAGCATGTATAACTCTCAAAATCGTCCCACTTTGAATGGTGAGGGCTGCACTTTTTAGACTTTGGGACGCTGCCATGTAGAAATATCTACGAGACCTAGACACATCTGAAAACCAAACATCTGGGTGTGTCCAGGGTGGTGTGCTTCACATACACCCGCACCAGTTTCTTACCCACAATGCCCTGCAAGCCTCCAACTTTGCTTGAAATCACACATTTTCCCCACATTTTTGTGATGGAACCTTCCGCAATCTTCAGGAATCCACAAAATTCCTACCACCCAGCATTGTTGCATCTATACCGATAAATATTCTGCCCCACTTGTCAAAAACGGTTGCTTCAAACTGTTCTTTTGGACCTGCTTTGGTTCCCCCTCAATTTCGACATGTTTTTGGCTCCTCCCTGTCACAGACACTTGGCCCACCTTCACAAGTGAAGTATCACTTTTATCGGGAGACTGAGAGAAATGTAGGGTGGTAGGAAATTTGTGCTGGTGCGGTGATTCCACACAGAAACGTGGGAAAATGTGATTTTTTATTTAAATTTGAGTTTTGCTGAGAATTCTGGGTAAGAAAACACTGGGGTATCCATGCAAGTCACACCTCCCTTTACTCCCTTGGGTGTCTACTTTTCAGAAATGTCTGGGTTTGGTAGGTTTCCCTAGATGACTGCTCAGCCGAGGACCAAAAACGCAGGTGCCCCCTGCAAAAACAGGTAGTTTTGTATTTGATAATTTTGATGTGTCCACGTAGTGTTTTGGGGTATTTCCTGTGACAGGCACTAGGCCTACCCACACACATGAGGTACCATTTGTATTGGGAGACCTGGGGAATGCTGGGTAGAAGGAAGTTTGTTGCTCCCCTCAGATTCCAGAACTTTGCGGCACCAAAATGTGAGGAAAAAGTGATTTTGAGGTTTGCTAAGGATTCTGGGTAACAGAACCTGGTGAGAGCGGCACAAGTTGCCCCATCCTGGGTTCCCTTAGGTGTCTGGTTTTCAGAAATGTTCAGGTTTGCTAAGTTTTCCTAAGTGCTGAATGAGCTAGATGCCAAAATCCCCAGTTAGGTACTTTGCAAAAAACAAGTCAGTTTTCTTTGGGTAAATGTGATGTGTCCATGAGGTGTTTCGGGGCATTTCCTGTAGCGGGTATCGCGGGTACTAGGTCTACCCACACAAGCAAGGTACCATTTTTATTGGGAAACACAGAATAGAAGAACAAGTGTTATTGTCAGTTGTCTTTCTCTATATTTTTGTCATCCAAATGTAGGACAGGTGTTAGAAAGAAGTCATTTTGAGAAATGCCCTGTAATTCACATGCTAGTGTGGGGACCCCGGAATTCAGAGATGTGCAAATAACCACTGCTTCTAAACCCCATATCTTGTGCCCATTTTGGAAATACATAGGTTTCCTTGATACCTATTTTCCATTCTTTATCTTTTACCAAATGAATTGCTGTATACCCCGTATACAATAAAAACACATTGCAAGGTACAGCTCATTTATTGGCTCTGGGTACCTTGGGTTCTTTATAAACCTAGAAGCCCTATATATCCCCAGCTCTGTGTGTGTCTGGTTTGTGGAATGGAACAGAGAGGCTTGCCTTTATTTTTTTTAATTAAATGTATTTCAAGGGATCGAGTCCTCAAAATGATGTTGATGTTGCAGCCTGTCAGTCGAATTTGAGCCATGGCCAGGTATCTCCAGCTTTTGAACCTTACATTCTCATAAATGGGTAAATGAATTTACACTAAATCACGAAAAAGTAAACTTTTAAAACAGCTAGATAAGATAGGCAGCAGCTGTTTAAATTGTTTAAGAGGACATTAGCTGTGAATTCCAAACAAATAGGTTTTGCCACCACAAAATAGTGTGTTGCTAAGTTTAGGACTCCTTTCTCACATAAAAGAGGACTTTAGCACCCCATTAAGAAATGCAAAAAGGAAGTGTTATGAAAGCGAATTTCGCTCCTATTTGGAAGTTGCAGTGGCATCTGTCAGTGCTTGCAACTGCAATTGCAAGGCATAGGTGAAATACTGACACCTCAAAACGGGTGATTATCAGATTTGCTTCCGCTTTCAGAAAGCTATCTGCCAGCCTAATGGGTGGGCAGCAGACCGTGGTCTGGGGGAGCAAGTGCAATAGTAAGGGTCTTCTCTCTCGATCAAAACACAATCTCTAAACTCTCAGCCATTTTCATGGAGTCGTAAATTCAGAGCTTCTTACATTTCATTAGGTAGATTGAAGCATACCTTCCCTCCCGCAAATGTATAGTTTGTGATGCATATCCATTTGGAAACTAGTCAGTATGTAAATTGCATTTTCTGCTGTGCCTTAGGAAAATAATAAAGCTGCATCAACAGCAAGGTAGAGAGGGAGAAGACACAAGTCTAGCCTTACCGGAGCTTGGACTGTGGAAGAAGGCAGAAGGAAAACAATCTAAACAACTCCCACTGCATTGGACCTAGAAATGTCTTTTTTTTTCTTGAAGGGTTCCAAGTGCTGCATTGAAGAAGGCAGACAATTGGCTCTAAATATTTTCAGTAGCGGTTTTAAAGATGGACTGATTAATTAACTAGTAAATCATGAAGCACAGAACTTCAAGAGGTTGCTTTCGATTTTATGGCAGTCAGATTTGATTTACAACTGCCCTTTACAAGAAACCACACCCCTCAATATTTGTATCTAGTCACAATGGACATACCTAGATCATTGTAAAACAAACCTGTTGCTTCATCAGTTTTCTTGCAAAAAATAATGCTGTTGTGTTAGAAACGGGGACTTTCGTTCCCCCTGTCTAAGCGAGGCATGCTCACTCTAGTCAGGGTAATAGAGAATCACCCTCAGCTAACCCCTGCTTACCCCCTTGGTAGCTTGGCACGAAAAGCAGGTTTAACTTCAGAGTGCTGGGTGTAAAGGATTTGTACCAACATACACAGTAACTCAATAAAAACACTACAAAATGACACAACACAGGTTTAGAAAAATAGAAAATATTTAACTAAACAAAACAAGACCAGAATGACAAAAATCCACAATACACAAGCCATCACTAAAAATGCAAAAAGAGTCTTCATGTAATTTTAAACATAACGCTAACACTGTTAGCATGAAAATGTACCTCGGGTGCGTCAAAAATAACCCGCACGGACAAGTGTGCGTCAAAAAGGGCTTGCGATGTGTAGATTTCACCCACAAGCGAGACCTTGCGTTGTTTCTCCTTTAGTCGGGTCGGCGTGCATCATTTCTTCTCTCCGCAGGAGGACGATTCGTCGATGTGGTCAGTACTCTCGGGTCCGGGCAGGCCTTGCATTGTTTTTACACTCCCAGTGGTGTTTGCGTCAGAAATTTAGCTGCACAATGGTCCGAAAACCAGGCAGTGTGGGTTGCGTTCTCCGTCAGCGATGCTGTGCACTGTTTCTCCAGCCTCGGGAGTTGATCTTTCGGTCGCGTTGCTGGCAAGTGTTGATTTTCAGCCACGAAGCCGCTGGCGCATCGATTTTTCAGCAGCAGATCAGAGTCGCGTAGATCTTTTCCACGCACGGCGTTCGGTGCGTGGATTTCTCACTCTTGGGCTGCCAGCTTCTCTTCTCAGGGCCCTAGGAACTGGATGGGCACCACTTGGCAGAGCAGGAGTCTTTCCAGAGGCTCCAGGTGCTGGCAGAGAGAAGTCTTTGCTGTCCCTGAGACTTCAAACAACAGGAGGCAAGCTCTAAATCAAGCCCTTGGAGATCTTAACAAGAAAGGAAGGCAACACAAAGTCCAGTCTTTGTCCTCTAGCACATGCAGAAGCAACAACTGCGTTATAGCTCCACAAAGCAGTCACAGGCAGGGCAGCTCTTCTTCCTCAGCTCTTCAGCTCTTTTCCAGGAAGAGGTTCCTCTTGGTTTCCAGAAGTGTTCTAAAGTCTCTGGTTTTGGGTGCCCTTCTTATACCCATTTTGCCCTTTAAAGTAGGTTTACTTCAAAGGAAAGTCTCTCTTGATTGTGAAAGCCCTTTCAGGTGTGAGTGACCACTCCTCCCTGCCCTCCAAGCACAGATAACTCATCAGGAAATGCAGACTACACCCCAGCTACTTTTGTGCCACTGACTAGTGAGAGGTGCAACCAGCGCAACTATCAAACTGACCCAGACAGGTTATCCACAAACAGGCAGAGTCACAGAAATGGTTTAAGCAAGAAAATACTCACTTTCTAAAAGTGACATTTTCAAACACACAATCTTAAAATCAACTTTACTAAAACGATTTTTAAATTGTGAGCTCAGAGACCCCAAACTCTGCATGTCTATCCGCTCCCAAAAGGAATCTACACTTTAATCATATTTAAAGGTAGCCCCCATGTTAACCTATGAGAGGGACAGGCCTTGCAACAGTGAAAAACTAATTTAGCAATATTTCACTGTCAGGACATATAAAACGCATTACTATGGGGGTCATTCTGACCCTGGCGGCCGGTGACCGCCAGGGTCACCGACCACGAGAGCACCGCCAACAGGCTGGCGGTGCTCCCGAGGGCATTCTGACCGCGGCGGTTCAGCCGCGGTCAGAAAGGGTAAACCGGCGGTCTGCCGCCGGTTTACCGCTGCCCCATTGAATCCTCCATGGCAGCGGAGCACGCTCCGCCGCCATGGGGATTCAGACACCCCCTACCGCCATCCTGTTCATGGCGGGAAACCCGCCATGAACAGGATGGCGGTAGGGGGTGCAGCGGGGCCCCTGGGGGCAGACACTGAAATACGCGACGGGTGCAACTGCACACGTCGCACCCCTGCAACTACGCCGGCTCAATTCTGAGCCGGCGTCCTCGTTGCAGGGGCATTTCTGCTGGGCCGGCGGGCGCTCTTTTCGGAGAGCGCCCGCCGGCCCAGCGGAAATGTTTAAATGGCCGCCGCGGTCTTTTGACCGCGGTGCGGTCATTTCACGGCGGTACCAAGGTTAAAATCACCCCCTATATGTCCTACCTTACCATACACTTCACCCTGCCCTTGGGGCTACCTAGGGCCTACCTTAGGGGTACCTTACATGTAAGAAAAGGAAAGGTTTAGGCCTGGCAAGTGGGTACACTTGCCAAGTCGAATTTACAGTTAAAAAGTGCACACACAGACACTGCAGTGGTAGGTCTGAGACATGATTACAGAGCTACTTAGGTGGGTGGCACAACCAGTGCTGCAGGCCCACTAGTAGCATTTGGTTTACAGGCCCTGGGCACCTCTAGTGCAGTTTATCAGGGACTTACTAGTAAATCAAATATGCCAATCATGGATAAACCAATTTCATACACACTTTGTATAGGAGCACTTGCACTTTAGCACTGGTTAGCAGTGGTATAGTGCCCAGAGTAACAAAAACAGCAAAAACAGAGTCCAGCACACATCAACAACCTGGGAAACAGAGGCAAAAAGTTAAGGAAGACCACACCAAGGAAGAATAGTCTAACACATGTACCCCCAGCTGAAAGTGGGGAGCAACTACCCAACCTAACGGGAGTTCTCATCACTAAGGCGGAAGAACCTGGACAGACCATCACCATTGCCGTGTTCTGTACCAGGACAGTGTTCCACCATAAATTCCAACCCCTGTTTTGAATTCTCACCCCTCATCTGCATTAACCATCTGAGGGGCCTGTGGTCGGTCTGAACCCGGAAGTGAGTCCCAAACAAGTAGGGTCTTAGCTTCTTCAGCGCCCAGACCACAGCAAACACTTCACGTTCCATGGCACTCCATCTATGTTCCCTGGGAAGTGACCTCCTGCTAATGAAGGCTATGGGTTGATCTAGGCCCTCTTCATTAAGCTGTGAGAGTACTGCTCCAGTACCATGCTCTGATGCATCTGTTTGCACAATAAACTCCTTGGAGTACTCAGGTGCCTTCAGCACAGATACTGTGCACATGGTAGCCTTCAGGGCATCAAAAGCGGCCTGGCAAGCCTCTGTCCAGATCACCTTTGTGGGTTGCTTCTTAGAAGTCAGCTCAGTGAAAGGGGTAACAATGGTACCATATCCCTTGACAAACCTCCTGTAGTATCCTGTGAGACCTAAGAAGGCTCTCACTTCAGTCTGGGTCTTGGGAGGCCCCCAAGCCGGAATGGTATCAATCATTGGCTGTAGGGGGGACACCTGGCCACTCCCTACCTGGTGTCCCAAGTACACCAGAGACCCTGGCCTATTTGGCACTTGGTTGCCTTAATAGTGAGGCCTGCCTTTTGCAGGGCCTCTAACACTCTCCAGAGGTGTTTCAGGTGTTCCTCCCATGTGGAACTAAACACAGCAATGTCATCCAGGTAGGCGGCACTGAACTCATCCAGCCCAGCCAACACCTGGTTGACCAATCTCTAAAAGGTGGCAGGGACTTTCTTCATTCCAAGTGTCATCACTTTAAATTGAAAGTGTCCATCTGGGGTAAAGAATGCTGACCTCTCCTTGGCCCCCTCAGTTAAGGCAATCTGCCAGTACCCAGATGTTAAGTCAAACTTACTGAGGTACTTGGCAGCTCCCAACCGGTCAATGACCTCATCAGCTCGGGGGATGGAGTGTGCATCGGTCTTGCTGACCGCATTGAGTCCCCGGTAGTCCATACAGAACCTGAGTTCTGGAGTGGCACCAGGTGCAGCAGCCTTTGGGACCAATACCACTAGGCTGGCCCAAGGACTGCTTGGAATGCTCAATGACCCCTAGGGTTAACATTTTGGATACTTCATCCTTAATGCAAGCCCTGACCCTGTCAGTCACCCTGTAAACCTTTTGTTTAATGGGTGTATTGTGCCCAGTGTCCACATCATGTGTGCCCAAGTGTGTGAACCCTGGAATCAGCGAAAACAGTGAGGCGAACTGTCCCAACATGTGGCGACAGTCACCCTGCTGCTGTTCAGTCAGGGAGGGATCACTCCCTTCACAAACCCATCTTTTTCTCCTGCAGACAGGAGGTCAGGAAGAGCCTCACTCTTCTCCTCCACCCCATCATCTGTCGCAAGGAGCATGGACAGTTCAGTCCGCTCAAAGTACGGCTTGAGGCGTTTGACATGCAGGACACTTAAAGGGTTCCTTGGAGATTGCAAGTCTACCAGGTATGTGACTTCACTCTTGCGCTCCACCGCCCTAAATGGCCAAGTCTACTTGTCCTGTAGCACCCTAGGCTCCACTGGGTGCACACTTTTTGTCCAGGTTGAAACTCGACCAGAGTGGCATTCTGGTCATACCAGTGTTTCATGTCCTCTTGGCTCGCTTCCAGGTTCTCCTGTGCGAGACTTCTGAAGCGGGCAGTCTGGTTTCTCAGAGCCAGCATGTAAGTGAATAATTCCTGGGGGGGGGATTACTAGGAGCTTTTTCCAAAGCCTTCTTGACCAGACTTAAAGGTCCCCTCACAGGGTGGCCATAGATGAGATCAAAGGGACTAAACCCAAGTCCCTCTTGAGGCACATCCCTGTAGGCAAACAGAAGACATGGCAAGAGGACATCCCACTTCCGCCTCAAGAGCTGTGACAGGCCCATGATCATGTCTTTCAAGGTGCAGTTGAATCTCTCAACCAGACCATTACTTTGGGGGTCGTAAGGGGTGGTGAACCTGTAGGTTACCCCACACTCCTTCCACAGAGACTTCATATAAGTGGATATGAAGTTGGTACCCCTATCAGATACCACTTCTCTGGGGAACCCCATGCAGGTAAAAACCCCCATCAAAGCACGACCCACCACAGGGGAAGTGATTGATCTTAAAGGAATGGCTTCTGGGTACCGGGTGGCATGGTCCACCAAGACCAGGATGAACCAGTTGCCCATGGCTGTCTTGGGATCCAGAGGCCACACAATGTCAATACCTACCCTCACAAAGCGAGTACTGACAACAAGTAAAGGTTGGAGGGGAGCCTTACATTTCGCCCTACTCATGCCACTTGAATCACAAGTCTGGCAAGACCTGCAATGTGCATCTGAGTGCCTGCGCATTAGGGGCCAGTAAAAGTGGGTGACAAGCCTCTCAAAGGTCTTGTCCTGCCCCGAATGTCCAGCTAAAGGCACACCATGAGCCAACCCCAGTAGGAAGGCCCTGAAGCACTGGGGTACCATCAGCACACGGGCTGACCCAGGCTCAGGAACCTTAGGCTCACTATACAGGAGGTCCTCCTCCCAATAGATCAGGTGGGATCCTGGGGCCAGATGTAGGAAAAAAGCAAATTGCGACTTGCAATTTGCGAGTCTGTTCGACTCGCAAATTGCAAGTCGCAATTTGCTATGCAGAAAGGTGTCTCAGACACCTTCTGCAACTCGCAATGGGGTCGCAAAGACCCACCTCATAAATATTTATGAGGTGGGTCGCAGTTTGCGACCCCATTGCGAGTATGGGCACTCACGGGGATGGTGGCCTGCTGGAGACAGCAGACCACCATGTCCGTGACTGCTTTTTAATAAAGCAGTTTTTTTTTTTCTATCTGCAGCCCATTTTCCTTAAAGGAAAACGAGCTGCACTTAGAAAAAAAAACGAAACCTTTTGTTTCGGTATTTTTCAGAGCAGGCAGTGGTCCATAGGACCACTACCTGCTCTGAAAAATAGTTTTTGTGATCATTCACAAAGGGGAAGGGGTCCCATGGGGACCCCTTCCCGTTTGCGAATGGGTTACCATCCACTTCAAGTGGATGGTAACAGCGATTTCATTTGCGACCGCTTTCGCGGGCGCAAATGAAATTGCATAGCATTGCGAGTCGCAAATAGGAAGGGAACACCCCTTCCTATTTGCGAGTCGGAAATGCATTTTGCGAGTCGGATCCGACTCGCAAAATGCATTTCTGCATAGCAGAGAGGCTTTTGCGCCTCGCAAACGGCGTTTTTCGCCGTTTGCGAGGCGCAAACCCTTTGCTACATCTGGCCCCTGGTTCCTTGCCAGCCACCTGGTCTGCAGCTTGGTGCCGCAAACCCTCCAGAGTAGGGCATGTCCTCTGTGCTGAACAGAATGTTTCCCTGGTGGGCCCGCCTTCCTGCTGCCACTGCAACAGCTCAGGGACCTCACCCAGTTCAGCCACCTGTTCTCCTGTAGGCTCCAGGGTGTCACCCTCAGGCTCTGCCTCCTCCCGGACTGTGGGAACTTCTGGGGCTGGTTTCCCGTGCCCCCTGCCCTTCCTCTTCTTGGCGGTCCTCTGGTCCACTGTTTCAGGCTCCAGGGGCTCTTGACCACCCTGACAGGCTGCCATTGACCGGGTGGATACGCACACCCACCCAGGCAGACCCATCATCTCCAAGTGAGACCTGTGTTCCATCTCCTTCCAAGGGGAATCCTCCAGGCCATTTCCTAGCAAACAATCTACAGGCATGGTTGGACTCACAGCTACCTTTAAGGAACCTGAGACGCTCCCCATTCAAAGGGAACCTACGTCACTCTGCACAGGTGCTCTGAGTTGTCCACTGCAACTACTTGGTGAAGTACACAGGGATCAATCTGCTCTTCAGACACCAGCTGACTCCTCACTGTAGTCACACTGGCTCCTGTGTCTCTCAGAGTCTCCACCCTCTGTCCATTGATGGTCACCCACGGCCTGTACTTCTTAGTGTTCTCAGGCACGGGGGTTCTCTGGACCAACTCACTGTCCCCTAGTGAGACAAGGGTCATCTCAGCTGGCTCCCACCACCTGGAACCAACTCCTCCCCAAGCGCTACACATGGGAGGAGCAAGTCTTGGCAATCATGCATCCTGAGGACCTGGCAGGAGTAGGAAGAGGACTGGACTCTGGTAAGTCAACTCTTTACTACTTTCACCCCCTACCTGCATGCCATCGCATACCCCCACCCTTACCCTCACTCCCATCATTCCACCACCTCTCACACACCCCACTATCACAACCCACTCATCCCAATACCAAGCCCTGCATGCAACACCAATGCATGGACACCACTCACAGACCTGCATGGACACCTATAACTAAAGCATGCACACTAGAGGGAAACAGCAAGCCCACCAAATAATTACTCACACAAGGCAAAGCTGCCAGGGCAATAACAAACATAGAGGGCAACACACCCATGCACAAGACATCACACGCAGAACCAATAACACTGCATTTACATCCCCACAGGTCCCCCAGTCAACGTCACCAGAGAGGAGGTACCAGCAACATCCAGTTCCCCCTTATAAGAGGCCCACAGTGACAACTGCAGCTCTGGACGCCTGGATCTGGATAACCAACCTAACCCATCAGTGATCTCCGGACAACCGGTTACCCAGGCACAGTCCCATACCACCACAGAGCCTCCCCCTTCAGGAAACACCACCACAGTACCCACAATACGTCAATCAGCAGTGTGTCCACCACTACAGGGACCCTAGGCCACCCCACAAACACAGGACGATCAGAGACCTTTGGTCAGTGGCAGTGGGCACACGGTTCAGAGGACAGAGGCACAGGACAACAGGGAAGCTGGGAGGACTGCTGTGCGACAGAGGGAGGACAGGCTTAGGGAACCAGCTCTCCAGGAGACACTCACCAATCCTGGGAGCATACCACCATTCCCAGAAGACGATGTGCCAGATACTGGACAAGATGCTGGGGAACCAGCGGCTGCAGGAGGGACAATACCTGGAGATCAGGGAGGACTTGAAGGACATCAACACCAACCTGGTCACCATTGCTGGGGTGCTGGCAGACATGGCCAACACTATGAGAGAGACAGTGGCTGACGGATAGCAGATATCCTGTCAGACTCCAATTGAGCACATCTCTGTGATTGTGGCCCTGTCCAGTCTATAGGTGAGGATAATGTGCCTGTCCTCCATTGTTGCCAAGTCCACCAGGGGCCTGTACACGGGGTATGTCTGCCTTTCCTAGTCATCCGCAGTGGTTGCAATCTAGGGGGCAAAACGGTGAGCAGATGGTCAGTATTCCATATTTCCAAACACTAAACTGCATTGCATGTTGTGACTGTAACAGTATATTGTTGGAAAGGCTCAAATGGTGCCTATGTGTACTGTGACACAGTTAGGTGCAATGGCCTGCCCCCCCCCCCCGAAATGGCGTCTGCCTGTCCTGTATGGAGGGACAGGTGGAAATTAGGTAATTCTGCTGACATTGTGTGCCGTTGCGGGAGGCGGCCGAGAACCACAGTGCAACTCCTCATTAGATACCATTGGGCCCTATGGGTTACAGTGACCAATGGTGATGTACACCGGCGGTGATGTGACTGCCATTTTCTATCTATTCATTCACTTGCTACCTGACCTTCAACAGGAGAGGACCTATACTTCAAGTGCTGCTGTGTCTTGTGTCTGGAACTGACCATGGCTCATGTCACTGGGAAAATGGCCCCTGCCTTCACCGCTGCGAAGTTGGAGAGACTGGTGGATGGGGTCCTACCCCAGTACCGAATGCTGTATGGGCCTCCAGAGCAACAGGTGAGTACACTGTGAGCATGATGCATGGGACATGAATGCATGGAGTGCTGTGTGTGAGGGCCTCGTGTGGGGGGGGTTGGTGGAAGGGCCCTGGGCAGCATGTCGCATGTATAGTGGGCCATGTCTGTGCATAAGGGGATGTGAGGGTTATGGTGGGCCAAGAGTGTAACAGGCAGGACGGTCTGACTGATACCTTTTCCTATGTGTATTTCTCTGCAGGTCAGCTCCCATCAAAAAAGGGTATATTGTGTGCCATCACCATGGACATGCGGACCCTGGGGGTCTATGGCAGGTGGATCACCCACTGTCGGAAACGGTGGGAGAACCTGAAACGCTGGTCACACAGAAGACCACGGAGGCCCAGCTGGGGATGGCCTCCCAACGAGGAAGGGGTGCCCATCGAACCCTGACCCCCCCCGATGGCCCGCATACTGGCGGTGGACTATCCGGAACTGGATGGGTGCTTGGGGGCATCACAGCAGCCACAAGGCGGTGAGTACAGTGCCCCAATTTACTACTTGCGCATGGTGGGGTGGCATCCGGGTGGGTGATGTGAGCCTGTGGGTGCCCCTAGGCCAGGCCGGACGTTGCAGGGTAGGTCCCATATTGGGCACGGTCTGATGTAAACCTCCTCCAACCAAGCTAGTAGGCATCCACTACTGGGCAGGGGTCTGTGGGTCTCAGGGATGCTGCAATTGGCATTAGGTATCCCTGTCCATGGACTGGTGACTAGCATTGTGACTGGTAGTGCATTGCCTAGTGTGTAGAACTGTTCCCTGTGTGTGTGTGTGTGTCGTGTACACCAACGGTGGTGTGGTTGCCGCCATTGACCAAGTGTATCCTTTGTCTCTCCCCCCCTTTTTGTTCTGTCACCCTGTCCTTATGTGCATTAGCATCATCTGGTGGAGGAGCAGAGGCACCAGCGACGGGGAGAGCTGAATCCCACAGGGCTTAGGAGGCCGAATCCACCTACGGTGAGGGCACCAGTGGGACACAGGGCGAGGGGAGCACTGCAGCAGAGACTGGATGGGACAGTTCTGACAGTGATACCTCCTCCGATGGAAGCTCCCTGGTGGTGGCGGACACCTCTATGCCCACCCCAACTACAGGTACAGCCGCCACCCCCTATACCAGCACTGCCACAGGAGTGGTTCAGGCAAACACAAGCATCACACATCATCCCACAGGCACTCACACAAACACCATCCAGTTGCAGACATACCAACATGCACTACCTCCACTGTGTCCCCCTCCTCCTCGTCATCCACCTCCCTCCCAGTAGCATCTACACTCACATCTGCATGCACTACATCTGCATCCACTACCTCCATCACCAACACACCTATCAGGACACACCCCTCACTGGCAGTCACCACCCCCTCATCCGCGCACACGTCCCCTGTGTCCTCTCCCACTGTGTCTGTGCCGCCTCCTCCCATAGTACAAATACGCAAGCACTCAGACACCCAACAACCAACCACCTCCCAATAGCATCCAGCCCATGCACCTGCACCCAAAATCAGCAGACAGACACCTCCTACAACCACTTCCTCCTCCTCCACTCCCAAACCTTCACCCTATTCCTGCCCCAATGTCCCTAAGAAGCTTTTCCTCTCCACCCTTCCTTACCACTCCCCCCGTCCTTCACATCGGGCCAGAGTGGTCAGAACCCAGGTGAGCACCTCAGCCACCCAGTCCATGGCCACAGTAGTGTCGACAGCTACTGCAGGTAGGAGAGGACCCCGGGCACCAGGCAGTCACACTGAAAGGGTGCCTGCACCAGCTGCATCTAGGAAGGGCAAGAGAGCACCCCCAGCTGCAACAGGGAAGGGCAAGGAGGCAACACCAGCAGCGTCTAGGAAGGGCAAGGAGGCACATCCAGCTGCTACAGGAAGGGCAAGGTGCAGTCCGCGGCTGCTGACAGGAAGGGCAAGGGGCTTCCCCCACAGGCAGGAAGGACAGGAGGCCTGGTGGTGGGACTCATTTGGAGCCCCCACCACCAACCATGTTAGTTTAGCTGTCAGAGACTGCAAGGGAAGAGCTGGAGCCTCCCCACACCACTGCCAGCACCGCCACCAGCACCACTGCCATCAGCCCCAGTGGGCAGCCGCCCGAGACTGCAGGGGATGGGCTGGAGCCTCCCCCCACCACTGCCAGCACCACCACCAGCACCACTGCCAGCAGCAGCAGCCCCAGTGTGCAGCCGTCCGAGGCTGCAGGGGATGGGCTGGAGCCTCCCCCCACCACTGCCAGCACTGACACCAGCACCACCATTGCCACCACTGAGCAGCTGTCACCGCCGGCGGACAGTGTGTAGTCCTGCGTCCATGAGCTGTTGTGCGGCCTGGCCCCTGCAAATCCTGTGGGTCTGACACCCAGCTGAGAGACTGTGACCTTGCACTCCCCAAGATCTGCATCACAGGGCACAGTGCCCCCTCCAGAACCAGTGGAAGAAGCCATTTACTCACCCCATCCTTCCCAGGATGAAGCACACTGGGCACAATGCCCTCTCCGGAACCAGTGGAAGAAGCCATCCACTCACCCTATCCTTCCCAGGATGAAGCACACTGTGCACAATGCCCCCTCCAGAACCAGTGGAAGAAGCCATCCACTAGAGAGACTGTGGCCTTACACTCCCCAGGACCAAACAGTGAGCAAACCTCCCACTTGAGAAACTGTGGCCTTGCACTCCGCAGGATCAAGCAGTGGGCAAACCACCCACTTGAGAGACTGTGGCCTTGCACTCCCCAGGACCAAGCAGTGGGCAAACCACCCACTTGAGAGGCTGTGGCCTTGCACTCCCCAGGACATCACACAGGGCATGTAGCACCTCCAGGACCAGTGGTTTTGTACCATCTTCCGGCTGAGGTGCCCCACCATTCCCCGTCCCCGAGGTGCCTGTGTATTTTCGACCTGATGCCCCTGCAGTGTTCTCTCTGTGTTGTTGCAGGAGTGAGGTGGGTGCCTTGGCCTATGTGATGTGGCACTATTGCCCACGGACATTGAGGACTAAACTCACTTTCTTCCAATCTTTTTGTCCTTGCATTATTCCTGAGGGGTACGGGATGTATATGTAATGTTACTGCATCTGGTTGTGTGTCTGGTGTTGGGTTTGGGGGTGTTGCGGGTTGCGTGTGTGTGTCACTCTCTTTTTCCTCCCCCCTCCCTTATGTGCTAGGCGGCAGTACTCACCGTGGACATCTTCATCGGCATTGATGTTCATAATGCAGCAGAAGGTAGGCGAGCATCGGATATATTTGCAGCTCGGGCTGCATGGCGTCGTGATTGTTCCCTGAGTCTCCACAGGTGAGTACTTTCACTACTGTGCAGTGTTTCCACCAGGCTTTTGATGTCGTTGGTACAACCCCGGAAAAGGTGGCGGATTGGACTGTTTTAATACAGTAGGCGGTACATTGTATTCCGCCTGGCTGTTGGCGGTTACCGCCGTGGTGCTTGTTGATTCCGCTGTGGCGGTCGGTGTATTAAAGTGGCTGTCTGTTTGAGCGGTTTCTGCCGTGGTCATAATTCCATTTTGGTTACCGCTGGCCTGTTGGCGGTATTACCGTTGCTTTATCACCGACCGCCAGGGTTGTTATGAGGACCTCTAAGTCCTACCTGAACTATACACTGCACCCGGCCCATGGGGCTACCTACGGCCTACCTTAGGGGTGCCTTACATGTAAGAAAAGAGAAGGTTTAGGCCTGGCAAGTGGGTAGACTTGCCAAGTCGAATTTACAGTTAAGAACCGCACACACAGACACTGCAATGGCAGGTCTGAGACATGATTACAGAGCTACTTAGGTGGGTGGCAACCAGTGCTGCATGCCCACTAGTAGCATTTGGTTACCTCTAGTGCAGTTTACTAGGGACTTACTAGTAAATCAAATATGTCACTAATATGCGCTGCCTTTACCACGCATTGCCTATACAACACAATGCCTTTACCATGGTTGCCTTCAGCAGGCAAACACCCTTACCATGCAATGTTATAGTTAGGAAATAGAATTTAAAAAACATGGAAATTAACTTAAAAAAACAAAAGGTTACAGGGGCATTATAGTTAGGCTCACATTTTAAACGTGACAAACCATAGAAATTCACCTGTTTAGTTTTCTTAAGTATCTACAACTCGTGCCCTAAGGTAACTATAACTCGCACCTCCGCCATGCACAGTAGTTTTTTGTCAGAAGTTTGACTGCAACTATTATATTTATATTATCAATGGTGTTATCAAAGATGTCATGAGTGCCGTATTTTGTGGGGTAAATACCAGTGTATGTTGAAGGCGTGAGTTAAACTGCCACTTTCAATTTCAGCTTTTACCCCCAGGGATTGTGTCCTGTGAAATTAAATGGCAGTTGCAACTTTCTAGTCAGGTTGCGGTTAGCCAATTGCAATAATTCTTTACACACGCGTATTCACAAAAATGTGTGAATTTCTCGATTAATCGCGGCCAGGGATATGCACATTTATTTGCCATTAAACATATCCTAAACTACTGAATGGATTTGCACCAAACAGCAAAAAGCAAAACCTTTCTGCCAAATTTTGTGTAATTCTGCCCAGTGGTTCGGGCTGTAGATGTGTTGACAGATCCAATGTGAATTAACATGGGAAACACAATGTTTTTTTAGCCCCCTTTTTCTCAGCCCCCACTTGACAGATCACCCCGAAACTTCCTGTGTGCAACAAGAATCACCGGGCCACTTTTTTGGGATAATTTTGTGAAGGTTCATGAAATGGTGCCAAAGATGTAGGCAAGTCAAAAAAACTTTTTTCTATGGAAACATGGTCCTAACTACAACTACCTATATATATATATATATATATATATATATATATATATGTGTGTGTGTGTACATACATATATATATATATATCTATATATGCCAGTAGGTAGCTATAGTTAGGACTTCTTTATAGGAAAAGTATGTTGTGATTTGCTGATAGCTTTGGAGCTGTTTGACAAATCTCTGCAGAAGTTTTAAAACTAGTATGAACCTGAGTTCAGCTCCTCTGTGGAACGTTATGACGTAATTTGTCAACTAGGGGCCGAGAAAAAGAGGGGGTCCCAAAATGCTTTTTCCTCATGCAATTTGCAGTAGGTATTTTGTACATGAATACAGCTCCAACAGCTGCACGGAATTACACCAAAGTTGGGAGAAATCTAGCTCTTGGTCCAGAAATACCTAGTTTTTTGTGATTTGGTGTAAATCCATTCAGTAGTTTTTGGGTTATGAAGGAAAAATACATTTTTATATCTAGGGTGCAGATCTTTCCATGGATCCGACAGATCTCATACTGAGATCTGATTTGCTGCCAACACTTCAACCAGGAAGTGTTGGCATCAGCCACCATGTGTCTCGGACTGGCCCAAATCCCAAGAAAAGAGGCAAAAATACCATAATGGGTGTAGGAGGCTTGGCTGGCTTATAGTGGGTACCCTGTGGTACGTACACCTTGTGCCAGGTCCAGTTATCCCTTATTAGTAGATTAGTAGTGTTCTAGCATCTTAGGCTGATAGGGGTAGCTATATTAGAGCAGCTTAGGCTGAACTAGGAGACATGCAAAGTCCTACTATACCACTTATATCACTTAGCACTATATAATAAGAAACCCAATACTCAGAGTTACTAAAAATAAAGGTACTTTATTTTAGTGACAATATGCCAAACGTATCTCAGAGGATATACTCCCTTAGGAGGTAAGTAAAATACACAAAATATACACACAAACCAAAATCAGGTAAGTAAACAGTTAGAAAAGTAGTGCAAACACTGTAGAACACAATAGAATGCAATAGTAGACAATAGGCCTAGGGGCATCACAAACCATATACTCCAAAAGTGGAATGCAAACCACAAATGGACCCCAGGCCTAGTGTAGTGTGTAGAGGGTCGCTGGGAGAGTAAGAAAACACTAAGGGTGTCCAAGATACCCCACTCCAAGACCCTGAAAAGTAAGAGTAAAGTTCCCCTACTACCACAGAAAGAGATAGGGGATTCTGCAAAGACAACAACTGACTGCAAAGCACTGAAGACGGATTCCTGGACCTGAGGACCTGCAAAGGAAGGGGACCAAGTCCAAGAGTCACGCAAGTGTCTAGGGGGGGCAGGAGCCCACTAAACCCCGGGTGAAGGTGCAAAAGAGCTGCCTCTGGATGGAAGAGGCCGAAGATTCTGCAACAACGGAAGGTGCCAGGAACTTCTCCTTTGGCCAGAAGATGTCCCACTGCGTGCTGGAGTATGCAGAGTTGAAAGACCGCAAACAAGCCTTGCTAACTGCAAGAGTCGGGGTTGAAGGTTTTGGGTGCTTCCAGGGTCCAGGAAGGACCAGGAGGTCACCCCATGAAGGAGGAGACAGAGGGGGCACTCAGCAACACAGAGCCCACGCAGAAGCAGGCAGCACCCGCAGAAGCACCTGAAAAGGCGTTCAGAAGGTCTGAGCACGGCGGTCATCTCAGCACAACAAAAGAGGGTCCCACGAAGTCGGAGTCCAACTCAGCGAGTTGGAGCAATGCAGGACGGAGTGCTGGGGACCTGGGCTGTGCTGTGCACGAAGGAAGTCTTGCAAAAGAGCACAGAAGCCCTAGCAGCTGCAGTTCAAGCAGTACACAGGATTAGTGTCTGGCATGGGGAGGCAAGGACTTATCTCCACCAAATTTGGACAGAAGGGCCACTGGACTGTCGGGGACACTTGGATCCAGTTCCTGTGTTCCAGGGACCACGCTCGTCAAGATGAGAGGGGACCCAGAGGACCAGTGATGCAGAAGTTTGGTGCCTGCGTTAGCAGGGGGAAGATTCCGTCGACCCACAGGAGATTTCTTCTTGGCTTCCAGTGCAGGATGAAGGCAGACAGCCCTCAGAGCATGCACCACCAGGAAACAGTTGAGAAAGCCAGCAGGATGAGGCGCTACAATGTTGCTGGTAGTCTTCTTGCTACTTTGTTGCAGTTTTGCAGGCGTCCTGGAGCAGTCAGTGGTCAATCCTTGGCAGAAGTCGAAGAGAGAAGTGCAGAGGAACTCTGGTGAGCTCTTGCATTCGTTATCTGGTGAGAAACCCACAGGAGATACCCTAAATAGCCCTCAGAGGAGGATTGGCTACAGAGAGAGGTAAGCACCTATCAGGAGGGGTCTCTGACGTCACCTGCTGGCACTGGCCACTCAGAGGTCTCCATTGTGCCCTCACACCTCTGCATTCAAGATGGCAGAGGTCTGGGACACACAGGAGGAGCTCTGGACACCTCCCCTGGGGAGGTGCTTGTCAGGGGAGTGGTCACTCCCCTTTCCTTTGTCCAGTTCTGCACCAGAGCAGGGCTGGGGGGATCCCTGAACCGGTGTAACCTGGCTTATGCAAGGAGGGCACCCTCTGTGCCCTTCAAAGCATTTCCAGAGGCCAGGAGAGGCTACTCCTCTCAGGCCCTTAACACCTGTTTCCAAAGGAAGAGGGTGTAACACCCTCTCTCAGAGGAAATCCTTTGTTCTGCCTTCCTGGGACTGGGCTGACCAGGCCCCAGGGGGGCAGAAACCTGTCTGAGGGTTGGCAGCAGCGGTAGCTGCAGAGAAAACCCTGGAGAGCTAGTTTGGCAGTACCCGGGCTCTATGCTGGAGCCCCGGGGATGCATGGAATTGTCCCCCCAATACCAGAATGGTATTGGTGTGACAATTCCATGATCCTAGACATGTTACATGGCCATGTTCAGAGTTACCATTGTGATGTTACATATAGGTGTTGACCTATATGTAGTTCACACGTGTAATGGTGTCCCCGCACTCACAAAGTCCAGTGAATTTTTGCCCTGAACAATGTGGGGGCAACTTTGCTAGTGCCAGGGTGCCCGCACACTTAGTAACTTTGCACCTAACCTTCACTAAGTGAGGGTTAGACACATAGGTGACTTATATTTACTTAAGTGCAGTGTAAGATGGCTGTGAAAAGCGTGGACGTTAGTTCACTCAGGCTGCAGTGGCAGTCCTGTGTAATAATTGTCTGAGCTCCCTAGGGTGGCAAAAGAAATGCTGCAGCCCATTGGGATCTCCCGGAACCCCAATACCCTGGGTACCTAGGTACCATATACTAGGGAATTATAAGGGTGTTCCAGTGTGCCAATCAGAATTGGTAAAATTAGTCACTAGCCTGCAGTGACAATTTTAAAAGCTGAGAGAGCATAAACACTAAGGTTCTGGTTAGCAGGGCCTCAGTGATACAGTTAGGCACCACACAGGGAACACATACAGGGCATACTTTATGAGAACTGGGGTCCTGGCTAGCAGGATCCCAGTGACACAGTCAAAAACAACATACATACAGGTATAAATTGGGGGTAACATGCCAGACAAGATGGTACTTTCCTACAAGGGGGCTGAGTAGGAATACCCTGACCCCCTAGGGCTGGTGGTGGGGTTTCATGAATTTGAAAAATAATTGAAAAACAAAAGCAAGCATTGTCTCCCAAGCTTGTTTTTCATTTGCCCCCTCTACTGGGCCAGGTCAGGGGTGGGTGCACTTCCGGATCCAAAACCAACAACACGCTTTAACCCATTCTATGCCATGGACATAACAGTCCTCGGCTGCAGTGCTGCTGTGCCAAGGACATAACCGTTACGTCCAGGACCTGACCACCCACACCCGCCAGCAGAGATGGTGCTTCTGCTTCCATCACAACCACCCTCGTGACATCTGATGACATCAGCACGTAGCGCGCACCGAGGTTATCAGCGGTCACCCCAACATGCTAAAAGCACAGCTTCCAGCGCGTCCCTAGGAAAAACAGATTCATTTTTTCTCGGGGAAGCGGGAAATCAGAGAGGCATTGAAGGAAAGGCTTTTCCTTTCCTTCGATGTCTCTTTGAGCATTCCTGTTGCACTATCGCATAGCGATCGTGCAGCTGGAATGCCCACTAGACACCAATGTAATGTGACATAAGAGGAGCAGCCACTTAGGCAAGGGTCGCTCCCCATGGGGGCATATTATTTTAGGCCATTTCTGCCCCTGTTGGGGCAGATGGGCCTATTTTTCTTAGACCCATCTGCCCCCCCAATTGGGGACAGAAACCATTAGACACCAACCAGGGATTTTTTTTTTTAGGTTTACCATAAGGGAAGCCTGCCAGGGGCCAAAATGTTTTTTATTCCAATTTAGGCAAGGGCTGCTGTACATGGGGGCATATTATTTTAAACCACTTCGGCCCCCTTTTGGGCCACATTGGCCTAATTTTATTAAGCCCATTTTTCCCCAAGGGAGGCAGAAACCACTAGGCGATAAGGATTGTTGTGTGTGCTTTTTTTGGGTGGTGGCCCTTTGGACAAGTGTTGCTCTCCATGGGGGCACATTACTGTTGGCCATTTCTGCCCCCATACAGGGCATATCAGCCTATTTTATTTAGCCCATCGGCCCCCAAGGGGGGCAGAATCCACCTAGGCACCAGGGATTGTTGTGTGTGTGTATTTTGTTTGGGGCGCCCCCTTGGGCAAGGGTCGCTCCCCATGGGGACACATTACAGTTGGCCATTTCTGCCCCTCCTGGGGGGCAGATTGGCATTTTTTTACCAGGCCCATCTGTCCTCCGGGCAGGTCAGAAACCACTTAGACACCAGGGATTGTTGTGTGTGTGTGTGTGTGTGTAGGTGTGTGTGTGTGTTTTGTTTGAGGGTGCAGCCCCTTGGGCAAGGGTCACTCCACATGGAGGCACATTACTCTTGGCCATTTCTGCCCCATTTGGGGGCAGATTGGCCTATTTATATCATGCCCATCTGCCTTCACGGGGGGTAGAAACCACTTAGGCACCAGGGATTGTGTGTGTTTTGTTTGGGGGGGTGGCCCCTTGGACAAAGGTCGCTCCTTGTGGGGTCACCTTACTGTTGGCCATTTCTACCCACCTTGGGGGGAAGATTGGCTTATTTTTATTAGGCCCCTCTGTAGGAGGCTGGCCTGGTTTGTAGTGCGTACCTAAGGTACTTACACCTTAAACCAGGTCCACATATCCCTTATTAGTGAAATGTAGACAGTGTCTAGAAGCCAGGCTCTCTAGGAATAGTGTGGATAGGCAGCCAAGGCCTTACTAGGAAACATGCAAAGCTCATGCAATAACACTGTAGTCACACAGTACTCACACACATGAAAGAAAATACTCAGTGTTACAAAAATAAAGGTACTTTGATTTGTTGACACAAATGCCAAAAATACCATAAAGACTATACTCCCTTAGGAGGTAAGTAATACACAAATTATATACAGTAGCATGCAGACATACCTGTAAAACAGTTAGAAAACAGTGCAAATAGTGCAAATCACAATAGTTAGAAATGGGCCTGGGGGAACACAAACCATATACTAAGAAAGTGGAATGTGAATGTCGGTTTCCCACCTGGGCTAGTGTAGTGTGTAGAGAGGGGCTGGGAGTATTAGAAAACAGCAAAGGTAAGTAATAGAACCCACCCTAGAGCCCAGGAAAGCAAGCGTACACAGAGACCCAAAACACACAAGAACACGAGAAATAAGATTATGCAAGAACCAGAAGAGACTGCAAGACCCCAACAATGAATTCCTGGACCTGAAGACCTGTGGAAGAAGGGGACCAAGACCAAGAAGCACGGAAGAGACCAGGGAGAACAGGAGCCCCTGCTAACCCGGATGGAGGTGCAAAAGAAGAACTACCAATAAATAACAACAGTCAGTTCTGCACCCAAGAAGACGGATGCGGGTTGCCCGTTGGTGCAGATGTCCCACGCCGGATCGATGATTGCAGTCTAGTTTGCGTCGCTGGATTCCACCAACAAGCCTTGGCACACGCAAAGCTCATGGTTAGCGGAAAATGGTGCTGCCCCGAAACAGGAGGGACCTGATGGACTCTATCCAGGAGAGGGAGTCAGATGGGGCTCTCAGCAACTCAGAGAGAACACAGAAGACCAGGCAGCTTGCACAGGAGTCCCGCAGCACAGGGACAAAGAAGGTGCAAAAGGAGGCCCATGCAGCACTACTGCAAAGGGTCCCACGCCGCTGGAGAAACTCGCAGGAAGCTGTGCATCATACGAAGGAGTGCTGGGGGCTGGAGCTGCACAGTGCATAGAGAAGTTAATGGCAACAAGCCTTGGCAACTGCAAAATACACAGTGCATGTGGGTACTGTCTTGCCTGGGTAGGCAATCTCTTACCTCCACCAAAGTTAGACAGTTGGACGTCACGACCATCGGGGCAACTTCAGTCCACCACCTGTAATGCAGGATCCAAGCAGCTCATCAGGAGAGGGGTCCAACACAACCATTCATCATTGCAGAGAGGTGCCTGCTGAATCAGGGGAGTGACTCCTTCACTCAAAGGGAGATTCCTCTGTTCTTCTGGTGCAGGCTGAAGACAGGCTGTTCTCTGAGGATGCATGACCAGGAAACCGTTGCAATTTCTGGCAGGAACTGAAGATACAATGTTGCAGAAGTCGTTTTTGCTTCTTTGTTGCAGTTGTAGGGTTCCTGGAGGAACCAGATGAGGTTTCTTCTGTAAGAAGGTGAAGTAAAGGATGCAGAGGATTCCTGCTGGAGTCTTGCAATCCGAATCTGAAGAACCACCCAAGAGAGAGACCATAAATAGCCCTGAAAGGGGGATTGGTCAGCTACACAGGTAAGCACCTATCAGGGGAGGGCTCTGACGTCACTTGCTGGCACTGGCCACTCAGATGCTCCCAGAGTGCCCTGCCAACTTTGAATCCAAGATGGCAAATCCCAGGGACCCTTTGGAGGAGCTCTGATGGTGATGGACAGAGGAGTGGTCACTCCCCTTTCCTTTGTCCAGTTTCGTGCCAGAGCAGAGACTGGGGGTCCCTGAACCGGTGTAGACTGAATTATGCAAGGAGGGCACCACCTGCGCCTTTCAAAGCATTTCCAGAGGCTTGGGGAGGCTACCCCTCAAAAGCCTGTAACACCTATTTCCAAAGGGTGAGGGTGTAACACCCCTCTCCGAAAGGAAATTCTTTGTTCTGCCTTCCTGGGCTTGAACTGCTCAAGCAACAGGAGGGCAGAAACCTGTCTGAGAGGTGGCAGCAGCTGGGGCTGCCTGGGCAACCTCGGAAGGCTGAAATGGATATATTGGGGGTCCTCTAAGGAGCCCCCAGAGTGCATGGAATAATATAACCAATGCTTTCAAAAGCTTTAGGGTATGATTCCAACATGTTTGATACCAAACATGCCTATGTTCAGAGTTACCATTATGTAGCTGGACATAGGTACTGACCTATGTCCAGTCCATGCATAAAATGGCGTCCCCGCAATCACCAAGTCTGGGAAAATGGTCCTGGAGGTTGTGGGGGCACCTCTGCTAGTGCAGGGGTGTCCACACACAGGTACAGTGCACCCTGCCCTCAGGGCCGAAGGGCCTGTTATATGGGTGACTTACAAGTGACATGGTGCAGTGTAAATGGCAGTGAAAGGATGCATGCACCTTTTCACGCAGGCTGCAATGGCAGTCCTGCAGAAGCCGTTGCATGAGCACCCTATGGGTGGCAAAAGAAATGCTGCAGCCCAGAGGGATTCCCTAGAACCCCAATGCCCTGGGTACCTAGGTACCATATTCTAGGGACTTAGAAGGGGGCACCAATATGCCAATTTTGGGTGAAATACTGGGTTACCAGTATGCAGTGGCAACATTTAGAGGAGAGAGAGTATAATCACTGGGGTCCTGGTTAGCAGGATCCCAGTGAGCACAGTCAAACACACTGACATCAGGCAGAAAATGGGGGTAACATCCATCCCCGGGGGGGCCAGAAACCACTTAGGCACGAGGGATTGTTGTGTGTGTGTTTTGTTTGGGGGGCAGCCCCTTGGGCAAGGGTCATTCCTGTTTGGGGGGATGGCATTTATTTTGGCCTTTTCTGCCCCCCTTACGGGCAGATTGGCCTATTGTGGTAAGGCCCATCTGCCCCAAGGGGGCAGAATGCCCACTAGACACCAGTTTTTTTTTTTTTTTTTTTTAAAGAGGGTGGGGGTATGGCCATACCCCATCCTACATAAATGGGGACAAAGTTGTTCTGCTAACCGGGGGGCACCAGATGCTGGTGAATTTTGAAAAAAACATAGTGGGTTGGGGGCTGCCAACCACTATTAGTATGGTTATGCCCCCCACCCCAACTGAAGGGGGTAACAGTCTTTCATCTCATCCCAATGGCCAGCAATGACTCTTTTGGGTTTTGATTTTAAATATGGGCCAAGAGAGGTTGGCTAACTCCCAATATTGTTCCTCTTGGAATGGTGAGCGGCTGCACTTTGTGAACTTTGGTACGCTGCCATCTATAAAAACCTACCATACGTAAACACATCTAAAAACTAAACATCTGGGTGAGTCTAGGGTGGTGTTCTTCACATGCACTCCACACAGTTGTGGCACAGGTCTGAGCACCATTTGTGAGTCACTGCCAGACTTGTGATGACTTAGGGGGTCATTACAACATTGGCGGTAAAAGCCGCTTACCGCCGTGCAGAAGACCGCCTACACACCTCCGTGGCCGCGGAAATCCGCCACAGCTATTACGACACTCATCCCGAATTCCGACAGAATTCAGAAACCCACACAAGTCCGCCACACCAAAGGTCAGTGATAAACTGGCGAAAACAAAACCGACACCGTCACGCGAACAGAAATACGCCCATGCTATCACAACACACGAATCCACGCACAAAATACACACACATCTCCAAAACACCACCACATTGGACAATTCGAAATATACACACCTGATACACATACACACACCACTCCCACACACTCAATACTATATAAAACACACACCCACAAATCCCTACAACCAAAAAATCTGAAAGAAGGCCAGAGAGAGACACCACCATCCACAAACTAGCAGCCACGGGCACTCAAAACCATCACCCACACTACTTCCACGCATAAAACACCACACACCACTACATATCACCACACTTATCACCACAAATACCACCCCACACATCACCTACACCACCCCATGGCACGGCAAAGACACCCCAGGTTCTCGGAGAAGGAGCTCAGGGTCGTGGTGGAGGAAATCGTACGGGTAGAGCCACAACTATTTGGATCACAGGTGCAGCACACCTCCATAGCTAGGAAGATGGAGCTATGGCGAAAAATAGTCGACAGGGTCAACGCAGTGGGACAGCACCTAAGAAATCGGGACAACATCAGGAAGAGGTGGAACGACCTACGGGGGAAGGTGCATTCCGTGGTCTCCAGACACAACATTGCGGTACAGCGGACTGGCGGCGGACCCCCACCTCCTCCCCCACAACTAACAACATGGGAGGAGCAGGTCTTGACTATTATGCATCCTGAGGGCCTCGCAGGAGTCGGTGGAGAAATGGACTCTGGTAAGTCAAATATTAACTATCATATCCCCCACCCTACCTGCATGCTATCACAGACCCCCACCCTCACCCCCTCCCCTATCACTCCAACTCCTCACATATGTACTACTAACACAAACCACCCATCCCAACACCAAGCCCTGCATGACACAACAAAGCATGAACACCCATCACTAAAGCATGCCCACTGCACATACCCATAACACCCCCCTCAACCATCATCACACAAGCCCCCACAAGGGAGTGCAAGCACTGGGGTACACAGTCACCCACCCATTGCACACCATGACACACACAGATGCAATAATCATGCTTTTACACCCCTGCAGGACCACTACCCAACGTCACCAGACAGAAGGGTCCAGACATCTCCACCCCACCCACAGAAGAGGCCCACAGTGATGACAGCAGCTCTGTGCAACTGGATCTAGATGACCAGCCCGGACCATCGTGGGCCTCGAGTCAGTCGGTTCCCCACACCCAGTCACAGGCCACCACAGACCTTCCACCCTCTGGTAACAGCAGCACAGCACCCACCCAGCGGGCCCATACCTCCGTACCCAAGACACGTCAATCAGCTGTGTGTCCACCACTCCCAGGATACGATGGCAACGGTCCTGGACAAGTTTCAGGAGTCCCAGCGGCTGCAGGAGGAACAGTATTTGGGGTTCAGGGAGGAACTCAGAACCATCAGCACCGCCGGGGGCACCATCGTAGGGGTGCTGAAGGAGATACTTAACACCAGGAGGGACACTGTGGCACTCCAAGGGGCCCCTGACACTAGCATGGATGAAGAACTGCCCACCACCTCCGCCGGTGCTAGTGGACAGGACACCCCGCCACAGGACCACCACACCAGCACCCCACCCCCTACAGACGGAGAACCACCCGGCAAACAGTCCCTGAGATCCAGGAACAAGACAGAGCACGATGCCAAGACCCCCGCCAAGAAATGAGACCACCTGATTGTCATCCTACTGTCCCACTTTGTAACCCTGTCCATATTGATACTGCCCCAGCTCCACTTCCTATGCCCATATGGACAATGCAACTGTGAGACTAATAGACTGGACTCTGCCATGGACATTCCTCCACCATCACCCCTCACCATTTAACAACCCCCCTCCAATATTTAGCACTGCAATAAACACCCTTGAAGCACAAAACAATCTGGAGTCAGTCTGTGATTTAGAAAATGTGTATTAGCAACGAGAGTGACAAAATCCGTTCTCAAATGTAATGTCAACATACCTATGTAACACATCTCAAGTCCATGAGGAATGTAAGCAGATGACACACGTTGGTAACCACACCTGTGAAACCGTAATGGAAATGTACAACTCAGTTACCATATACTGGTTGAAATCGACAGACAGGATAGAGGTAGAAGTGTGAAAGTACTTGTAGTAGGCAGGAATGTGTTCTCACCTGTGTGTCACTGGAAATATTGCTGGATAACTGAGTCCCTGTTGTCAATGTCTTCTTCCTCTGCTTCCTCCTCATCACTGTCCACAGGTTCCACAGCTGCCACAACACAGTCATCTGGACCATCCTCCTGCAGAAAAGGCACCTGGCGTCGCAAAGGCAGATTGTGAAGCATACAGCAGGCCACGATGATCTGGCACACCTACCTTGGTGAGTAGAATAGGGAACCACCTGTCATATGGAGGCACCTGAACCTGGCCTTCAGGAGGCCGAAGGTGCGTTTGATCACCCTCCTAGTCCGTCCATGGGCCTCATTGTAGCGTTCCTCTGCCCTGGTCCTGGGATTCCTCACTGGGGTCAGTAGCCATGACAGGTTGGGGTAACCAGAGTCCCCTAATAGCCACACATGGTGCCTCTGGAGTTGCCCCATCACATAAGGGATGCTGCTATTCTGCAGGATGTAGGCATCATGCACAGAGCCAGGGAACATAGCATTTACCTGGGAGATGTACTGGTCTGACAAACATACCATCTGTACATTCATGGAATGATAACTCTTCCGGTTCCTGTACACCTGTTCACTCCTGTGGGGGGGACCAGAGCTACATGGGTCCCATCAATGGCACCTATGATATTGGGGATATGTCCAAGGGCATAGAAGTCACCTTTAAATGTAGGCAAATCCTCCACCTGAGGGAAAACGATGTAGCTCCGCATGTGTTTCAGAAGGGCAGACAACACTCTGGACAACACATTGGAAAACATAGGCTGGGACATCCCTGATGCCATGACCACTGTTGTTTAAAATGACCCACTTGCAAGGAAATGGAGCACTGATAGCACCTGCTCTTGAGGGGGGATCCCTGTGGGATGGTGGATTGCTGACATCAGGTTTGGCTCCAACTGGGTACACAGTTCCTGGATTGTGGCACGGTCAAACCTGTAGGTGATGATCAAATGTTGCTCCTCCATTGTCAACAGGTCCACCAGCGGTCGGTACACCGGAGGATTCCGCCATCTCCTCACATGTCCCAGCGGATGGTGACTAGGAAGGACAACAGCGACCACAGAGTCAAACAACTCAGAGGTATGTACCCACAGTCTACATAGAACACCATTCATACACAGAATCTGGCCTGTATTTGTGTTGTGCGACAAGGCCTAGGTCTGTGTGACACAGTTGTGAATCAGGCCATGTGGGCCCCTGAAATGGCGGCTGCCTGACCTCTAAAGTGGGACAATGGGATGTGAGGTAACTGCGCTGGCGTTGTACACTGTCACGGTAGGCGGTCGAAGACCGCGGCACAATGCTGCATTGGTTAACATTGGACCCTATGGGTCCCAGGAGCCAATGACGATGTACGCCGGCGGTAATGGTACACACTGCCGCGGACGTGACCGCCGCGGGCGAGACCAACATTTTCTATCTGTTCAATCACTTGATACCTGATCTTCGACAGGAGAGGACCTACACTGCAAGTGCTGCTGTGACCTCGGTCTGGAAGAGACAATGGCTTGTGCGTCTGGGGAAAGGGCCACTGCCTTCACTGCAGAGGACTTTGAGAAGCTCGTGGACGGGGTCCTCCCCCAGTACACGCTACTCTACGGTCCTCCAGACCAACAGGTAAGCACACAGGGAGCACTTTGCATGGACTATGCCTGTGTGGAGAGGGCTGGTTGTAAGAAGGAAGGGGGCACAGTTCTGCGTGCATGAAGGACTGTGAATGCATGTGCCACATGGCAAGGCTAGGGATGTGGGCCACTCACTTTGACGGTGCAGTTGGTAATGACTTCTCTTCTTCCCCTGTTTATTTCATGTAGGTCAGTGCCCACTAGAAGAAGGATATGTGGCGTGCCATCGCCAAGGACGTCCGGACCCTGGGGGTCCACCACAGACGGAGCACCCACTGCTGGAAAAGATGGGAGGACATTCGCCGCTGGAGCAAGAAGAGGGCGGAGGCTCAGCTGGGGATGGCCTCCCAACGTGGGAGGAGTGCCCGTCGAACCATGACCCCCCTGATGTTCCGGATCCTGGCGGTGGCCTACCCTGAGTTGGATGGGTGCTTGAGGGCATCACAGCAGACACAAGGGGGTGAGTACAACATCATTCAGCGAACTTTGCCGCTAGTGAAGGTGTCTGGGTGGGGGAGGAGGGCTGTGTGTTTCCCTAGGCCAGGGCGAGTTCCGTAGGCTAGGCCCCTCCGTAATGCAGGCCATGTGGCACCCCACCACACCTCTGTAGAGTGCCAAGTACAGGTATACATGCCCCTGTGTCATCTATGTGTGCAGATGTCGACCATAGCTATGTAGGATATATCCCAGGAATTCCATCTGTAGAGCCTAACAGCGCAGCGTAATGCAGGGGGCTTCTGTGTCTGTGTTGTCCGCCAACGGTAGCGGTAAGCCATGCACTCAACCTGTCTTTCTTCTGTCGTTCCCCCCCTTTTTGTGGTCTCCCTGTTCTTGTGTGCATCAGCATCATCAGGCAGAGGTACATTGGCACCGGAGCACAAGGGAGCTGCATCCCACATGGCCATGGAGGGCCACACCACGGACTCGGAATACACCAGTGGGACAGAGCGCGAGCGGAGCTTCACGGCGGTCACAGGATCTGCAACCAGCAACACGGACTCGTCCTCCGATGGGAGCTCCCTTGTGGTGGTGGCAAAATCTGTGCCCCCCACTTCTACAGGTACAGCCGCCACCCCCCCTACCAGCACCGCCCTCCCAGCAGCCCCTCAGCCTTCGCCCCGTGCCCGCTCACCGAGGAGGGTGGGCATCACCTTTGCCCCAGGCACCTCAGCCCCTGCCCCTGTCACCTCTGCTGCCCTCAGTGAGGAGGCCATTGACCTCCTCAGGTCACTCACTGTTGGGCAGTCTACCATTTTGAATACCATCCAGGGTGTAGAAAAGGAATTGCAATACACAAATGCATTCCTGGAGGGCATTCATTCTGGTCAGGCTGCCCTTCATCGAACCCTGCAAACTCTGGCCTCAGCACTGATGGCAGCCATTGTCCCTGTCTCTAGCCTCCCCCATCCAACTTCCTCCACCCAGACCCAATCCCCTGTACCCCAGCCTATCCCAAGCACACCATCAGACCAGCATGCACACATGTCAACACACAAGGGAAGCTCAGGCAAACATAAGCACCACACATCCCACAGGCACTCACACAAGCATCACACACATACAGACACAGCAACATCCACTGCCTCCACTGTGTCCCCCTCCTCATCGTCTCCCTCCTCCCTCCCAGTGTCGTCTACACTCTCACCTGTATGCACTACCACTACAGCCACTACGTCCCGCAACAGCACACCCACCACCACACCAAGCTCACGTGCACTCACCACCCCCACTACCATTTACACGTCCCCTGTGTCCTCTCCCAGTGTGTCTGGGACGCCCCCTCCCAAGATACACAAACGCAGGCACACACCCACCCAACAGCCATCCACCTCACGACAGCCTCCAGCGCATGCACCTTCATCCAAAGTCACCAAAGGTACACCTCCTACAACCACTACCTCTTCCTCCACTCCCAAACCCCCTCCAGCTACCCATCCCAGTGTTCCTAAGAAACTTTTCCTGACCAAGCTTGACCTGTTTCCCACCCCCCCTCCAAATCATAGGTCCTGTACTAGCACCTTAGCTAAAAAATCTCCGGGACCAGTGGTGCCTGTTGTTGTTGTCCACCAGGACAGCCAGTGTGACACGGAGCCACAGCACAGCCAGTCCCCCCCCCCCCTGTGAAGCACCAGAAGTTGGACAGTGCCCGGCGGGAGAGGGTGAAGACTGCAGCCAGCAAAGCCGCTCACAAGGGTCCCGGGGGGAGTGTCGACGCAGCTGTGACTCCTCCCAAGGTGGGGAAGGGGCAGAAGAAATCTCCAAAGTCTGGGAGGAGCAGCACGGCGGAGAAGACCTCCACTATTCCCGCTGCCCAGGAGGCCACCGCCAGCCCAATCGTCACTGGCCAGGAGGCCACCGCCAGAGTCAGTGCCCAGGAGGGCAGCCTGATCATCACTGGCCAGGAGTCAGTGCCCAGGAGGGCAGCCCGATCGTCACTGGCCAGGAGGCTACCGCCAGAGTCAGTGCCCAGGAGGCCACCGCCAGCCACAGCCCAGCTGCCCAGGAGGGCCCCAGCAGCCACAGCCCAGCTGCCCAATGAGGGACCGCCAGCCCCAGCCCAGCTGGGCAATGAAGGACCGCCATGGCAGGCTCCGCTGAACAGGGCAAGCACCTCTGAACAGGTCAGAAACTGCAAACTCAAGCACCGCTGAACAGGGCAAAGACCGCTATGGCAAGCACCGCTGAACAGGGCAAGCACCGCCATGGCAAGCGCCACTGAACAGGACAAGCACCGCTGAACAGGGCAAGCACCGCTGAACAGGGCAAGCACCGCTGAACAGGTCAGAAATTGCAAACTCAAGCACCGCTGAACAGGGCAATGACCGCCATGGCAAGCACCGCTGAACAGGGCAAGCACCGCTGAACAGGTCAGAAACTGCAAACTCAAGCACCGCTGAACAGGGCAAAGACCGCTGAACAGGGCAAGCACCGCTGAACAGGTCAGAAACTGCAAACTCAAGCACTTCTGAACAGGGCAAAGACCGCCATGGCAAACACTGCTGAACAGGGCAAGCACCGCTGAACAGGGCAAAGACTGCCAACGCAAGCACCGCTGGTCCATTGGCGGCAGGGGCAGTGACGCAACTGGGACTGTCACGGGGTGAGTGATGCACTCTGGGCACCAGTCCCCCCCCAGAACCAGTGGAGACATGCATCCACTCCGTCTGTCCTTCACAGGATGAAGCACTCTGGGCACCAGTCCCCCTCCAGAACCAGTGGAGACATGCATCCACTCCGTCTGTCCTTCACAGGATGAAGCACTCTGGGCACCAGTCCCCCTCCAGAACCAGTGGAGACATGCATCCACTCCATCTGTCCTTCACAGGATGAAGCACTTTGGGCAACAGTCCCCCTCCAGAACCAGTAGAGACTGTTATCCACTTGAGAGACTGTGGCTTTGCACTCCCCAGGATGGTACAGTGGGCAAACCACCCACTGTAGAGACTTGAGAGACTGTGGCTTTGCACTCCCCAGGACATGGCAGTGGGCAACCCACCCACTGTAGAGACTTGAGAGACTGTGGCTTTGCACTCCCCAGGATATGGCAGTGGGCAACCCACCCACTGTAGAGACTTGAGAGACTGTGGCTTTGCACTCCCCAGGATGGTAAAGTGGGCAACCCACCCAGTGTAGAGACTTGAGAGACTGTGGCTTTGCACTCCCCAGGATGGTACAGTGGGCAACCCACCCACTGTAGAGACTTGAGAGACTGTGGCTTTGCACTCCCCAGGATATGGCAGTGGGCAAACCACCTACTGTAGAGACTTGAGAGACTGTGGCTTTGCACTCCCCAGGATACATCAATGGGCATGGAGCCCCCTCGTCGATCTGGCGTGGTGCACTCATCCGGCTGAGGTGCCCCCCCTTCCCTTCCCCCTGAGGTACCTGTTGTATTTCTATCTGATGCCCCGGCAGTGTTCTCTCCGTTTTGATCAGGTATCTGGTGTGGTCCTCGCCCATGCATTTTGGGCCCAGTGGTCCACGGACAATGAATGGTGCATTACCTGCACTACTAATCGTGATGTATATTTTGTTTAATGTGTATATATATATATCTGTATATATGTGGTTACTGTATTTTGATCTATTACAATGGTTCCACTCATTTCCTTTTGTCTTGGCATTCTTCCGGTGGGCTTGGGAGTTGTTACTGTAATGTTTGGATATGCATTGGTGTGTGTGTTGTAGTGGGTGAGGGTCGGGGTGGGGTTTGGGATGTTGGTTTAGTGTGTCCCTGTCTTTTGCCTACCCCTCCCCTATGTCGTAGGTGCAGTACTCACTGTTGTCTTCGCCGCTGGCGTTGATGATCGTCGTATAGGAGCAGGAAGACTAGTGCAGGAAGAATATGGAGTTCCGGCTCCATGGTGCCCTCCTTCCTCGTGGAGTGTGTAGAGGTGAGCGTTTTCCCTTTGAAATGGCTGTTTCCGCCGTGTTTTTATCCGCGGTGAATCCGCCCCAGAAAAGGTGGTGGATTGGTAGGTTGTGATACTGTGGGCGGTACATTGTCTCCCGCCTGTCTGTTGGCGGTGACCGCCAAGCTGTTTGTCTGTACCGCCGTGGCGGTTGGAGTGTTAAAGTGGCTGTCTTTGTTGGTGGTTTCCGCCACGGTCATAATTCCCATTTTTTTACCACCGGCCTGTTGGCGGTCTTACCGCCGCTTTAACACCGTCCTCCAGGGTTGTAATGACCCCCCTAGTGTGGTTTGGGAACAAGAAAGGCTTATCTCTTTCCATACCTCACTCAGGGCTTTTAGCATGTGGACTAATTAATGCACAATCATTGGCAAAACACACTTCTAAAAATAATCTTTTACTTCCCGCAGAAAAGTTTGATTTATTGTTTATCACAGAAACCTGGGTGACTGCTGAAGCAAACTCTAATTTTGGTGCTGTTTACTCAGAACACTATAAAATTATTTATTTGGGCCATAAAGAGTGCAGTATGGTAGCCATTTTTAAAACTGGATGGCACCTTAAAGCCCTAATTTATACTTTTTTTGCGCCACATTACCATCATTTTTTTACGCCAAAGTGGCGCAAACTTACAAAATACAGTTGTATTTTTTATGTTTGAGCCACGTTTGCTTCAATATATGATGTTAATACATTGTAAAAAAAGTATAAATCAGGGACAAAATGTCCAGGATAAAGCAATTTTGATTAGACTGAGCTATTAGGCTTTGATTTGAGTCCGTCTGCCTTTAGGCCAATTGCTGGAATTGTTTGCTATTGTCCTCCCTGCCCCTCGTCTAATTTTGTGCAAGTCTTGGCCGTTGTCGCATGCCCTTTAATTGAATGGTATTGGTGTTTTTGTGTTAGGTGATTTTATTTTTTGGTCCAAACTACTGACAAACTCTTCTGCTTTGGATGTCCTGAGCTCATTAGATGCTTTGGGTTTGCAGCAATAGGTCTCAGGAACAACTCACAATCACTGACACACTCTGGACCTAATTTGTGCTCCTGGGGGCTTGATTTCTGTAATTAAAAAACACAACCTCTAACTGATGCCTTAATTAGTTTCAGGATTGTGAATCCAGAGATTTCTTCCTTTACGAGGGCTAGGGCAATTAAATTTGGTCTATTGAGGATATGGTCTGAATTATTGTATCAGACTTGTGCAAATGCTTTTTCTTTTCCTCAGTCTGTCATGTAGATGAGTATGATGATAACTATCTGCATTGAGTTACAATTACTCTGGACTTGGTTTATTCACCCCCATTTATAACTACTTTCTTCCTGGTGAAAGATGGGGAGTTGAGAAAAGTGGTAAGTTTGCCCTTTAGACACTGGCCAAGGCTTCCATCTTACCCAGGTGAAGAAATGCCAATTATTCCTTCACATACTGTTTTGCCACTTCGAATTCCCATATTTTCACTGTTTTTCAATGTTCTAAAATTCTACCAAATTATCTTATTGGTACATGCATTTACTCTAGGAACCCTAAAAGTCCAGAGATATTGGGATCAGAAGAAAGGAATTTTGGCAGATTTTCAGGATTTCTTGGTGCTTAGTACACTCAATAGTTGGTTCACTGACCTCGAGCTGGCGGCAGAGGAGTATCAGTGAAAGTGCTCAGAATGAAAGAAATGCACTGTTTAAAGAAGGTCTGTTGAACCCAAAGCATAGGTTGAATAGTTCATGCCTCAAAGTATGTAAGAGGTCTCAAAATAGTTTCCCCCTCAAAATTTGTGGAAAAATTAGCGAGAATAAAAAAATAATTGAATAGCCATAACTCTATACAACTTCAGCCCCTTTGCAATCCTTATCTCCATTTCCACACATGAGAAGAACAAGTATTCCAATCCTTCAAAAAATTTCCCATAGACAATCTAGTTCTTGAACTTATCTATCATTCTGTCAACTCCATGAGCAACGGCAACACACTTTTTTAACACTACATCAACATCTGTGCCCCAATCAAAACATGCCCTAGCACAAGTGATCCATCCGTGGGCAGGATAGAAAATAGAATTAAAACAGAACTCCAGATGATTTCATACTATTGAAGTCCAGCCCTTAATTTGTGCTTGTTGTTTCCGGTGCTTTTGGAGGCCCGGCCCTTATTCTTCTTCCTCAAGCATTTGCTGAGAGCAAAAGCCTCATATGGGAAAGACGGAGGAAGAGAAAAAGGAAAAAGCGTCACAAAGGTAGAAAGCAGAAAGCTGCAAGAGTGAGCTGAAGGGGCAGGGAGTGGTTTTAAATGGATTGAAGAGGCCCGAGATGGCTTCAGGATTACGCTGCCTCAGTATTCCATGTATGCACATTTAAATACAGCAGCCGCATGTTTAAGAGGAGGGCTCTGGGCACCGGCACGTTTTTATCTACAAATTAAGCACTGTTGAAGTCCCACTCTTAAACAAACCTACACTAGATCCTGATGACCTCACGAACAAAAAGCTCAACCCTCCCCTCAGAAACATTCTGCATGTCTACCAGTCTGACTTCAGATCAACCTGCAGCAGGGGACCACTACTTTACACATAATAGACAATGCCTTTCTGACCACGGATGTACATAACCACTACCTCTAGGCATTGCTAGACCTCTCAGTTGCCTTTGACACAATTGACCATCTGACCCTCATATGCACCACAGAATCTCAATTAGAATTTCACTGGTTCTCCTTCTACTTTTACAGTTGTCACTAGTTTGTTCACTTTGGCATCCTCAGGTCAAAAAGATCTGTATCACCTGGGGAGTACCCCAGGATTCCATACACAGCGCCACAACATTAGTTTTATATATGCTCCCAAAAATCCATAAAGATTGATTTATACTACCTGGAAGATCTATAATATCAGGGTTAAACCACAGTATAAAACCTTTAGCAAAGTAAGAAGACATCTATTTGAAACTGTCTGTAAAACCATCTTACACGAGAGACACAATGGACATAATTAATCAAATTTAAGATCTAGAATGGGAAACCCAGGAGTATTTACCTGGTTACCATGGAAGTGGTGAATCTTTACACTAACATTCCTCATGATACAGCCTTGGAAGTGATAATGAAAGGTATCTTAAATCAAGACCACAGCTGCATCCAGTTACAGTGAAATTATACTGAAATTTGTGAAAGTATATCTGTCAAAACAAATTTAAATTTAATCAAGAATTTTATTTTCAAATCAATGCAATATCAATGGGGTGTACCTTTGTCTTGGAGCTAGCTCTGGTATTCAAAGCCTGATATGAAGACAGGCGGATATATACCATCAATTTATTCAAAGGCGACATCTTTAATGATGTGTTTATGATAACCTAAATTTAAGAAGACAATGGTGGGCCTGCTGTGCTTTTCAGTCCAGGCAGCCATTTTATGCAATTCTCTTCCATTTGAGCTGCGTGTCACAGGTGATCTATTTAATCTACAACTTGATTTTTTGCAGATGGTTATTTAGTTGCTGTAGTGATCCTCAGCACCAGGGCAGTGTACTCCATAAGTGGAATTAATCATAATACTAATATGGAAAGGCACTAATAATAATCTAATTGCCTTTCCTGAGTGCTTAAACTCAAGGCAGCAGACATTAAGGCCCATATATATACTTTTTTAGCGCTGCATTTGCGTCATTTTTTGATACAATGGTATTTTGTAAGTTTGCGCTTATTTTGCGTCAAAAAATGACGCAAATGCGGCGCTAAAAAAGTATAAATATGGGCCTAACTTCTCAATTAACTTTAGCACATTGGAAAATACCTTACATAATGATTAAGATGGGACAATCTACACCACACTACAGGGAGTGCAGAATTATTAGGCAAATGAGTATTTTGACCACATCATCCTCCTTATGCATGTTGTCTTACTCCAAGCTGTATAGGCTCGAAAGCCTACTACCAATTAAGCATATTAGGTGATGTGCATCTCTGTAATGAGAAGGGGTGTGGTCTAATGACATCAACACCCTATATCAGGTGTGCATAATTATTAGGCAACTTCCTTTCCTTTGGCAAAATGGGTCAAAAGAAGGACTTGACAGGCTCAGAAAAGTCAAAAATAGTGAGAGATCTTGCAGAGGGATGCAGCACTCTTAAAATTGCAAAGCTTCTGAAGCGTGATCATCGAACAATCAAGCGTTTCATTCAAAATAGTCAACAGGGTCGCAAGAAGCGTGTGGAAAAACCAAGGCGCAAAATAACTGCCCATGAACTGAGAAAAGTCAAGCGTGCAGCTGCCACGATGCCACTTGCCACCAGTTTGGCCATATTTCAGAGCTGCAACATCACTGGAGTGCCCAAAAGCACAAGGTGTGCAATACTCAGAGACATGGCCAAGGTAAGAAAGGCTGAAAGACGACCACCACTGAACAAGACACACAAGCTGAAACGTCAAGACTGGGCCAAGAAATATCTCAAGACTGATTTTTCTAAGGTTTTATGGACTGATGAAATGAGAGTGAGTCTTGATGGGCCAGATGGATGGGCCCGTGGCTGGATTGGTAAAGGGCAGAGAGCTCCAGTCCGACTCAGACGCCAGCAAGGTGGAGGTGGAGTACTGGTTTGGGCTGGTATCATCAAAGATGAGCTTGTGGGGCCTTTTCGGGTTGAGGATGGAGTCAAGCTCAACTCCCAGTCCTACTGCCAGATCCTGGAAGACACCTTCTTCAAGCAGTGGCACAGGAAGAAGTCTGCATCCTTCAAGAAAAACATGATTTTCATGCAGGACAATGCTCCATCACACGCGTCCAAGTACTCCACAGCGTGGCTGGCAAGAAAGGGTATAAAAGAAGGAAATCTAATGACATGGCCTCCTTGTTCACCTGATCTGAACCCCATTGAGAACCTGTGGTCCATCATCAAATGTGAGATTTACAAGGAGGGAAAACAGTACACCTCTCTGAACAGTGTCTGGGAGGCTGTGGTTGCTGCTGCACGCAATGTTGATGGTGAACAGATCAAAACACTGACAGAATCCATGGATGGCAGGCTTTTGAGTGTCCTTGCAAAGAAAGGTGGCTATATTGGTCACTGATTTGTTTTTGTTTTGTTTTTGAATGTCAGAAATGTATATTTGTGAATGTTGAGATGTTATATTGGTTTCACTGGTAATAATAAATAATTGAAATGGGTATATATTTTTTTTGTTAAGTTGCCTAATAATTATGCACAGTAATAGTCACCTGCACACACAGATATCCCCCTAACATAGCTAAAACTAAAAACAAACTAAAAACTACTTCCAAAAATATTCAGCTTTGATATTAATGAGTTTTTTGGGTTCAATGAGAACATGGTTGTTGTTCAATAATAAAATTAATCCTCAAAAATTCAACTTGCCTAATAATTCTGCACTCCCTGTATACATCAAACAGATAAATAAAAATTCCCTACTGCATTACTAAAAGTCAATTTAATTTATAGTACTTTCCTACGGATCAGATGAATTTATAACAAGGGGGATTATTTCATCAACTCAAGATAATGCAGAAAATGCTCCAGTGGATCTACTCAAGGAAGTTGTGGCGATGATCCCCTAAAAGGGCATGGATCCCCCAACAGAATTCATCCAAGGATTAAATAGTCAGTGTCACAACTTTAATTTCACATTCTTATCTCACTAAAGATTGTCATACACTGAATAATTTGGACCAAGGTTTGAAGACCAATCTTTACATAACAAAATGAAAACCTGAAGATAATTTGGTAAACTCAAAACCTGAATGAATACGTCAGTTGTTACCTTGAGATTAATGTTTGGATCACCACCTGCAAAGGGCCACCACAAATGTGGAAATTGCTCTGTCTGTGTGGGAAAAGACCCTCTCTTCAGGGTCACCCTAAACTTTTTGCCTTCGTCCTCCTACTTTTAGTGAATTTTTGCATTTGTTGACCTTAGGACTCTGTACACTTTACCACTGATAACCAATGCTAAAGTGCCTTTTCTCTCTGCCGAAACCATGGTCTAATTGGTTTATATGCCATATTTAATTTACTTGTAAGTCCATTGTAGAGTGGCATAGCTTATACCCAAGGCCTGTAAATCAAATACTAGCAGTGGGCCTGCAGAACGTAAAGTACCACCCACCTAAGTAGCCCTCTAATACATGTCCCAGGCCTGCCGTTGCAGCATCAATGCAGTATCACACTGCCATGTTGACGTGGCATGTACACCCCCTTGTCAAGCGTTAAACTCCCCTTTTAATACACATGTCACCCCTAAGGTAGGCCCTAGGTAGCCTATAGGACAGGTTGCTGGGTAACTAAAAGGTAGAACATATACTTTTAGGTTTCACATATCATGGTAGTGAAAAACATACACATTTGTTTCTCACTTCCGTGTGGCCTATCCCATCCGTATGATAACAATAGGGATTCCTTATTACATTAAATAAGCTATAATTCCTAAATCAGACAAGGTAGGTATATCATGGCTGGTACTTGTGGAACTGTAATGATAAAGTCAAATTTATCATTACAATTCTGAAGATGCCACTTTTAAAACGTTGGCATTTTCCTGCCCTTTGTGCCCGCAACCTGTCTTGGTCACATGAGTTAGTGTATGTGAGGGACTTTGTGAATTCCGCCCAAACATTTACACAATAGTGGGATTAGGTGTACCTCAATGGGCCATTAACTGGCTGGATGGGGGAGGGCAGAGCTGAGCACAGCCTCACTTGCACCTGAATAGGCTGAGCCCTGTCTCCTCACAATAGACCTAACAACCCTGTATTGTCTTAGTAGCCAGCTTGGAGCCAGCGCAGGGGAGGCAGGAAAATCCCATAACTTCAAAGAACCTTTCCGGAATCATATCCCACTTCTAGGAACAAGGCACCAGGGTATAAAAATAGGGCTCTCAGACCCACTCTTCAGTTCACTATTGGAGCCTGGAGAAGGACTCTCTGTGACCTGCTGCGGACTCTGCCAGACTGCTGCTGTACCTGAAAGGACTACTTTGCTGCCTGGAGCCTGCCTTGAATGCTCAGAAGCTACCCCTGCTGTTGCGCCCTGCATCTACCTTTGCACCACAGACTAACAGAAGTGACTCTAAGGGCTAGTTTTCTGGCCTCCTGTTCAGAGCCACAGGGACAGAATAGGCTCCCATCACACCTGGACCCAGCCTCAGTGAGTCCTGAACCTCCAACAGGCCTGCAAGCACTCCTGGGCCCTTGGTTGTGGTTTCGAAGTTGACCAGATGTCCGTGGTTGCCGCCTTTATCATTTAGGTGCTATTTTGAACCGTAAATGTTAAAAATATATATCTATGGTTCTACAGATTTGAGTTTTGTCATAATGCTATCAAATAATTTATTACAATGTACTTTATTTTTCTAAATTGTTTTGGGATTTTTCTTGTGTTGTGTTTTCACTTTATTACTGTTGGTGTGATGCATACAACTTTACACATTGCCTCTAAGTTAAGCCTGACTGTGTTTTGTGCCTAGCTACCCTGGATTCAGCAGAAGTTCATTTTGAGAGTTTTTGTGGTTCACCCTGCAAGGGACGGTGGCTATTGCTTGGCCACTGCTCACACCCCAGTCAACTAACAGCCCAATTTCTCACAGTCTGTTATATCACCATTGAATATACATAATTAAATTACAATACATGAATTAAACACAGTGAATTTTCTGTAATGCAAGCAATGATATATACACAACCCTTGGTCCTTCCAATAAGGCTAGCATTGGAAAAACATTGCAAGCAATTAGAAAAAGAATAATTCAATACAAATCTCACATTAGAAGCAGAATGATGACACCACCAATGGTGCAGCATTTTATAGAACACCATCATGCTGAAAATCAAATAACAGTGTTTTGAAACATGTGGAAAACTACAAAGGAGAGAATTGGTTATTGTTACATCATTTTCAAGCCATGGTGATTTTAAGGCTGACAACTATTGATCTTGATGTGAACTAATTTTCAGAGGTCAACAACATTATCTATAAAAAAACAGGAGATTAATCAAAATACTGAATCCAGCAGTTGCAATTAGTCACCATGGAGTATTCAAGAGTACAAATACCATTAGTTCTCACAATCTGAAGAAAAGTAGAGCCCTAGATATTTGGTTACCTGCATTTAGTCATACATTAATATTCATAAGCACCTAAACAAATAATAATAAGGATTGCACAACATCTTCTAGAATTCATGGTTCCTCTGTAAAATATTGAATGTGAATTTCTTTCAACAAATGAATGAATTTTCTTGAACATGGTAGAGCACAAACACATTTATGATGACTCAAGACACAAAACAGACATTTGTAGCCTAAAATAACCATATAAGCAATGAGAAGTATCAATACCAAAGTTGATAAAGACCCACATTACAAATCTCATCATACTCAGCTGACCTATAAAGTTTGCAGAGAAATACAGGCAAACAATCCCCATTTTTCACCCTATTAGAAAAAATAAATTGATAAAATAGGAAGCTCATGCTTTATAAATCAGAATAATGAAAAACTTTCAACCAAAATGGGAAAACTAGATTTACAAAAAACTGATTAACATGAATCCCTCAATGTGATGATGTAATTGAAGTTGCACGGTAGAAGACAGACACTACCAAAATGTAGTCCAGAGTCAGTGTGGGGAAGGAGAGATATGAATGTAGACTGTCTTGAGAGGCAAATAGGAGAGCGTAAATCACAGGAAGATGAGGCCCAGAGGATGTTTGGTGTGGGGCATATGCATTTTGCCACTCACTGATAGCAGCATGAAGAATCATTAATATACTGATGATCTACACCTCTCCTTCAAAGACTACACTGCTTCAGACATGCACTATCTTAAACAGTGCTTGCACACCTCCCAGACCTGTGTGTTCAGCACTTATCCAAACCTTTGCCCAAAAATGACAGAATTCATGGTATTTACTAAGAACAAAGAGGAAACACTACAGAGTTTGCATGAAAACACTGTCACTTGGATTCACCAAAGACACAATCTCACCCTCAAGGAGCACATTACCAAATGAAAGACAGAAAGTGACTGCAGAATTGCTATTCAACTCCTAGTACTCTTCACATTCCAAATGTGGTAAGGCCCTTCTCTATGATGTTTCAGACTCCAAACTGTCAATTGATTGTTGCCTAGCAGATAAGTCACAGCATGGGCTATGTGGCAAACGTAGGGATATGATCGACCTTTGGATTTACTTAAACGTATATCAAGTGGGCTCAGGTCAACAGGATCTCAGAGTACCATACTTGTAAGTGTCCCCCATTTCTTTTTTAATTGTTTGCACTTACACATTGCAAATATAAGTGACAGAGTAAATGAGTCACTGTAGGGTTCATAAAGCATAACGGCATTAACACTAATGTGACAAACACTACCTACACATCACCCAAGCCTGGATGTCCAATATTTACCTGAAACCCAAACCAACCAAGACACAATTCCTGTTATTTGCCAAGAAAAAGACAATAAACAATACAAAGCTAATAATATGAACTTTGATAGCTTTGAAGCCAAACATTTACTGAAAACTAAGGCCCTCAAACTCTTACCGCCACCTGACTGCCAGTGGGGCCAGAACACTGCTGGCCCTGTTATGAGTTCACCGCAGGGCCAGTGGGCAAAAGCAGCATTTCCACCTGTGAGCCCTGCGGTGAACAAGGCCTTAATATTGAATCCGGCTCATAATCAATCCGGCAACAATGTGGCAGTGCGGCAGGTGCAGTAGCACCCATCGCACTTTCTACTGCCCGTAATCCGGGCAGTGGAAAGCGCATCAAGGCTGGGCAGGGGGGCCCCCGCACTGCCCATGCCAAGTACATGGGCAGTGCAGAGGCCCCCATGGGGCCCAGGTCACCCTTTTTCTGCCAGCCTTTGCACGGCGGAGCTACCACCATGCAAATCCCCAGGGCAGTGCTGCCCTGGCATATTGAGACTGCCAAGAACTCCAAGCTGGCGGCAACCTTGCAGTGTCGGCGGTCCAACTGTGGCGACTCCACCACTGTCGTAATGTGGAGGCCGGACCGCTGCTTAGGTAGCTGTCCAACCTCCACTGCAGCCCTGGCGGTCTGTCGTAATGAGGCCCTAAGTCAATTGGATTCACCCTGGGCACAGCCCCAAGGACAACCTCATACCAGCTCTCTTGTTTAAAGAAAGCAAACCATTTCCTCTAGAAAGTGACTTCAGAACTGCTTTGCAAGCCTTCATGTGTTGATTGTAGTAATACAGTATGCTAATGCCTCTCAGACTTCACACTTTATTCATTTAGGACAGCTTACAGGTCGCACCATGCCTCATCCAGGGCATAAGGAAATACTATCACATCACCCAAATCCTGATGGAACTCCATTGGTTTCCCTCGTTAGCCCACACCATCTTCAATGCCATCTACATCATTTACAAAGCCATCAAGCCCAGCACCATGAGTCTCTTGCAGACAAGCTCACCGTCTCCTGAGGTTCTAGAAATGCCAGTAGCTAGGACATCATCAAACTGCAGACTAAGAAGTATAAAAAAAAAAAAGTCAGCAGTCCTTTTTGCGTCTATGCATCCAGGAGCTTGAACGGCATCCCTGTATCTATCAGGACCGGCTGAAGGCTTCTCCAATTTAGAAAAGAGTTGAAAACTCACCTCTTTAAAGAACACCACATGTGTTAACCATCCACAACCTAGCAACCTCTCCTATCATTAATTTGCTTTATGCTTGTATTTGGCTCTGTGCAGTGCTCTGCTGTCTTTTGGCTAGGTTTGCACTATATATGTGTAAATATACAAATTTCTTTTATAGAAGTGGAGGTACATCATCATGATATGGAAGAAACACAACTAAAGGTGCTAGTAAATACACATTTCTCCTACTTGGCATATAATCTAGATTGCCTTGGCCAAAATGTGACTTTTTGTAAATGTAGTCAATATGCTTTCAAAGATGGAGAAATTAGTTACTAGTAAATACAAATTTCTCCTTCTTGGCATATAATCTAGACTGCCTTGGCTAAAAGGTGACTTTGTGTAAATATTGTCAATATACTTTCAAAGACGGAGAAATTAGTTTTTTCAAGATATTTGACAAATAACAAATATATTAAAGTGAGGTATGTGAAACCAGCCAGTATGGAAGATGGGTGGGTTCTGTCAGGATTTTGCTAATGGAGGCACCAAAAGAGGCTGTTAGCTGATATCCACTGAAGCTGCCTCTGAGCTGCATATCATAATGGGGTCCTTGGGGTGGCCTCCTGAAAGGAGATGCATCTTCAGCATTATTCAGGCGACTGGCTCAAGCAAGGAGTAGCTGGACTGGGGATGGTTACTATGTAGGCAAGGGAGGAGTTTCAGGGACAGTTGGCCACTTCATGACATTCCAGGGAATGCAGCTGGCCACGTCGCATGGTGGGCGACAATAGGGGGGACAGCATCCTAGCGTTGCTCCCCTGCTAGGGCTGCAGATGGATGGAAGGGGCCTCCGTAGGTAGAGAGGGTGGGCCACCCCTCGGTTTATGGTCCCTAGGCGTCAGGAGGGAGGAGTGAGGCCAAGAGGTCTCATAAGGGGTGACCTCTCAGGGCTAGGCCTCTTTGGCAACCAGCGGTGGACTCCCACCCACCCAACAACTTTAAACTAGGTTCAGACGCATACAGGGAAGAAGGGGTAGGTGTGTATAGTTTGTAAACAGATATGTATAACATGACTTTCTTTATAGAAGAATCAAGGATCGTCGCAAGGCTGAGTTACAGGGTGATCCTAAAGCTTTAAAATGAATAAAAGGCCTCCAGACAGTGATTTTTGGAGCCAAAAGCAATTCCTCAGGTCACTGGGAGTCTCTACGGCGGGGCCTGGGAGGAGCGACGGCGCTCCTTAATCCCTCAAGGGACAGTTGGAATCCTGAGCAACTGTGGAGACTGGCCGGGGTCTCGCTCTGACTTGTCAGGAGCATGACACATAAGTAAAGGAGGAAAGTGGTAACAATAGAGGAACAAGCTCTAAAGAATCTAAGCGTGTTGGTGCTGAGAACACCAAACGGGACAGCTCTAGCTTTCTCAGGATGGGTTTCGGCCATTTAGGGAACTCATCTCCGACACCTGGATCCCCTGTAAGCTAACCCAACCTGTGTAATCAATAAACTTGCAACATATGGTACCCACAAATGGTGTCTCTGGCATTTATTATGTTGCATGCATTATATTGTTGTAAATCTCTAGATCCACACACCCTAAAGGGCTAAGGGTAGCAACGCTAAGCTGGACGCACTGTGCTCCTGTAGTGAGACAGGGTATGTAAATAGTTCATTTAAAAAAGTGTTTTTTCTCAAATGTCTTGATAACAGGACTGTATATAAAACCTCGCTAGCAAGCAAATACATGGCTGAAAACAGTGCTGCTTTCAGGGAGGCGCTGCAGATTTTGTGTGCAGCCGGACATGATGATTTTATTAGGCCCAGCATGCTCAGCGAGGCATGGGTTGGCTTCGAGAGGCCAGGTCAGGACACTGTGAGTGGTGTGGCAGCAGCTGTACTGGCATTGTCGCCTCTCTTGCATAACAAAAGGTCTTGTAAATCCAGAGGTGGGTGGGCCTCTGGCACAGTTGATGGGAAGGATGTATTAGCCAGCAGCGAAAGGCCTAACAGGAGTATGCATACCCCGAGGGAAATTCCTGTCAGAACGCCAGTGGAAGGCTGGGTGCGATCCATGCAGGCTAGGAGTGCAGAACTCTGAAAGGGCACACCCTGGGGCTCAAGTCAGCATTCCCCAGAGTCTGGATCAGCCCCACTGTGAGTGGAGAAAATTAAGTCTCCGAATGCCCAATCAATTAAAGGCTGAGGAAAAGATAAAAGTCAGAGTAGCTCCATTATGGCAGGGAAGTTATAAACCCCCCCAAAGAAGCAGGTGGTAAACAAGCAGTCACCTTAAAAGGGGACACGTAAAATTTTTGGAGTCACTTACCGTGACCATTGAAGCCACAGTAGCACTACAAGGGAAAAGAAAAAATGCACCCTTTGTTTTAGGAGGAGAGAATGTTTTGGACATGGCAAAAAAGGATGGCAGTCAGTGTAAAGGCCAGAACAGGTATGCAGCTCAGCAGACAGTAACACAATTTTTTTAAAAGGTGTAAGTGATTTTTCACACAAAGGGAGCCAGCACACATACACATACAATACAAAGGACACAGTTCAGGAAAAATGGGTTTGGATGCCAGACAAAGTAAATGTGAAAGAGTCAGGTAGGGGTATAAAAGAGGTAGGGAACAGGAGCAAAGCATTCCCTGCGTTTGACAACCTGGGGGACAAGAGTGGGAGCAACTTGTTAGACCAGACCAGACCAGATAAAGTTACCAGGAAACAGCTTGGTTACAAACAACCTGTGGGTGCTGGGCTATAGGAAGGGATAGGTCTGACACAACTTTCCTGACATCAAGGGAGCAAGAAGAGGAGCCATGTCAAGCACAAGAGTCTGAGATTGTATGGTCAACTTTTGATGTTTTTGTGGGGGATAGTGAATGTACCTGAGTGGGTGGGGATTGGGCACCTGAGGATATGATATGTGTCAATTGGACTATAATATGGAAGAATAAGAACTTGAGGAGGGGGAGATATGTGCATGGCAAGACAAGGAGGGAGGGATGGCAATGTGTGAGGGGGAAGCAGCTAATATGTAAAAAATGACATATTTTGCAGGTATCAAGAGTTCAAACACAGGGCACGGGGGCAGACCACAACAGGGAAGGAGACACAAGAAACAAAGAGCATTGATTAAAGGTGTTTACAAACAGGTGAGCAGGATTGGTGGCACTGTTGGGGAAATGGGACAAAGACAGCAAAAACCAATAGGGTAGAGAGAGGGTCTCGGCCCATAGCAGTAGCTAAAGGGGTTGGCATGGGCGATGAATTGGCAAAAAAAGGAAGTGACAAAGGGGACACAAATGATGGTAAGAATGAAGGCAGTAACAAAGACAAAGAGAATAAAGATGATGAAAAACATTGACAAACATGTTAAGAAAGTGGGCATATCCATACCATTAGGGGCACGCTTGGCTGCGAAGACAAAAGAAAAGATCTGGAAAGGTCAACATGTGGATGTATACAAAATACTACATAGGGGGGTACAGTCAAAAGAAGGGTTCAGAGAAAAGGCATGGGAGTTGACTCAATGATATGAGTTTCCAATAACATAGATACATCAGCTTTCCTAATATATGCAAGTACATACTGTGAAAAAGTCCCCGAGCGGTCTTTGTCTATCTTTAAATATATAGGTACCATAAGAAAAGCACAGATACATTTTGGGGGAATGGCTTGGCTTCACTATGACAAAGAATTCAGAGAAAGGCTGGGTTTGAAACCAGAAACTCCTAAGGGAAAGTTAATAACAAACTCTGGTTCCAATGGATGCACCCAGTGAGACCCCCACCTGTGCATACAGCCAGGTGTTTGGCAGTTTAATACCGGTCCTTTCAAGGGAGTACCATCCTGGCAGGGTTAGGGGTGGCGGAGCGTAGTGGGATCTTAGGTGCGAGGCCAAGGGTTCAACTCTGGAGCATGCTGGAATTTTACCAGGAGTTTTTGCTGTGAAACCCATGCGAACGCAAGCATGAATGTTCCAAATGTAGAGGTAAACACCCCGTTTTGCAGTGCTTTGGGTAGCAAAAGGCCCAAATGAGGACAACACCAATCTGGTAACAAAAGCTTTTACTCCAATTAAGGTGGGCAACCTGGTGCATGGGTTATCTTTTTATCCTGATAGAGAGGTTGCTTGTTTGCTAGTATGGGGCTTCAAAGAAGGTTTTTAACTAAGTTACCAAGGATTCAGAGCTAGAAAGTTTGCAGATAGTTGAATGTCTGGTAAGAAATTGCCACAGATTGTGACTGAGAAATTGTACAAAGAAAGGGCTGAAAACAGACTGGCAGGTTCTTTTGATTACTGGACGATACAGGACTTAATGATCTTCCCCTTGGGTTTGGCCCCGAAGAAAACAGCAGGTGAACGATACATCACCTGCCATGGCCTGAGGGTACTTCAGTAAATGATTTAATTGTCAAGGAAGATACAGTGTTGCAGTTTGCGTCAGTAGACAGGACAATATCCCTGATCAGAAATTGTGGTGTAGGCTCTGAGTTAGCTGTGTGTGACATAAAACTGCCTTTCGTTTTCTGCCAGTACACCCCCAGGATTTCTCTCTGCTAGGGATACAATTTGAAGCGTAGATTTATGCAGATAAAGCCTTACTGATGGGTTGTGCCATATCTTGCAAGCTTTTTGACTCCTTTAGCACCTTTTTGCAACAGTATTTCACACTTGCAACAGGCCGTCAGTTGATAACACATTATCTGGATGATTTTATGCTCCTGAGTAGGGGGAGCAAAGGTGGTTGCGAGTGTGAACTACAGCAATTTTAAGCAATGGCAGGAGAGTTAGAAGTCCCCTTTGGCTCCTGAAAAACCAGAAGGCCCCAGCACAACCCTGGTATTTTTAGGGACTGAATTGGGCACCAGAAAGATGGAAGCCAAGTTACCATAAAGATTTAAGAAATAGTACTGTTACTGGATGAGTCTATAGACACACAAAGATGTCCTTAAGCCAAGTTCAATGTTTGTTAGGCCATCTACATTTTGCATGTAAAGTGGTCAGAGAACGTAGGTCATCTCCTAGAGGTCTAGGCTTTAATACAGCAGGAGTTACAAACCCACATCACCGGATCAGGACTACAGTCACAGTAAGAGTGGATTTAGAACTGTGGTCAATGTTTCTAAGGAACTTTAATGGTGTGACTATGTGGTCTTTACATCTGGACTTCAATTTGCTTGTGCAAATGTATTCTGATGCTATTAGCCCTTTCCCTGTGGGGCAAAGAATTAGCAAACAGGAAAAATGACCTTTAACATGGATAACCAGACTGTAGTAGCGTAAGTAAATGGGCAAAAGGCAAAAGACAGGAAGTTGTTGCAGTGCTTCATGCTGGGCTGTCTCATGTATAACATTGTGTTTAGGGCAAACATGTGCCAGGTGTGAATAATGACATCGCAGATGCATTGTCTCATTCACAGTGCCAGAGATTCTGTGGTATGGTGCACACAGTGGATGCACTGAAGACACCGGTACCAGCAGAGATCTGGGAGCTGGGAGACTGAGGATCTAAAATCTGGTAGAGAAGTCAATTGTACAGAAGACCAGGTCAGCATATAGATAAGCTCGGGAGGAAATTCTGGATATTGGTGCGATCAAGAGAGGTACAGACACAAGGAGCTTGGAAGAACAAAGGGAGGATATTATCTGTTTTATTGTTTGCAATATTGAGAAGGGCAGAGTGGGTACGGTGCCAGGGATCGCCTTTTATGGCAAATCCTTTTGGAGATATGAACCCAGTGCAGGCGGAATGAGGAGGAGAACTTTACACCGTTGGTCTAAAGAGCAAAAGAAGCAGTGCTAGAAAAAGGTAACTCATTACCATACCGCTGTTAATAAGGTTAGTTCATAAATTGAGTGATTTGGTACAGCAAGTTTGAGTTCTTGTTATTTATTGGCTAAGTTATGGTTGTTCTTTGGGGGTTTTAGAATCTCAGAGATCCTAGGGGTAAATAAGGCAGCAGTAATGGAAGCATCAGATATGAAAAAACAAGAAAATACTTTGTTGTTGACATTGCATAAGTCCAATATGGATCAGAAAGGAAAGGGATCACAGATTGTGATGAAAACCATAGGGAAGGAATTGTGCCCAGTAGCCGCTTTGGACAGCTTTTTGTTTGCAGAAGGTGCTTCAGCGGGAAGAATATTTTGACAGAGGGATGGCACACATTTGAAAGCAAAGTTCTTGAAGTAATGAGAAAGATTCTGACATTGCAAAGAAAAATAGCTGTACAATTTGGCACACACTCTTTTAGAATAGGTGCAGCATCACAAGCAAATAAGTTGGGTTTTTCTCTAAGACAGATTATGCAACTGGGATGTAAGTCCTTGGATTGCTGCCCACGATACATTAGGTTGATGGAAAATTCATAATAAATCGCATTGGCATGATGCTGTCTCTTGTTTTCGGTTGTGTTACAGGCCCCAACATGCCACACTTCTCCATCTGGATCGTGAGGTATTCAGTTGTGAAGTGCGCACGAAGCAGGCAGAAAATCGTCCATTCAAAAGAACTTGTTTTTTGTTTTAGTCGATTTTTCTAATTGAATGGTGGGGCAAAGGGGGCATGAAGAGGGCACAGCTACTGCCTTGGTTTTCTGACCTAGTAAGAATGAGTCATTGTCCGAATATACTGATTATTCATTTGGGAGAGAATGATTTGGTGCAACTGTCTGGTTTAGGTCTTATTAAATTGATGACGAACGATTTGGATGCAACTGGGAGGTCATGATCAGGCACTTTTGTTTTTTGGACTGTTTTAGTGGCAATAACAGTGTGGAGTGGAGCAGTAAAAAACAATGGAGTCCAGAAAGTTAGGCACAAAGTTAACAAAGAAATGCATTGTTTTTGTCAGAGTAGAGTCATAGGTGTGTTAGATCACAGACACATAAATAAAGAAGAATTTCTTTGTTTAAGCAGGATGGGGTACATCTGTCCTTTCTAGGAAATGAACTCTACTTACTGGAAATCCGAGAACAATTGCCAAAGAAACCAGCAGTTTGAGTATGGTGCTAGGCTTGATTAACAAGTTAGAACAGCGCACCAGTTCTATGACAGCTGATAAGTGACAGTCTATGACAGCAACAAGGTTTAAGAATTCAGAAAATGGCTGTTGGAGTGACAGTCTCTGATGCAAAAACAACACTTGTCAATATGATCAAGGGGGAAGAGGAAATAACACTTTTTTTGCGTCACACACTAGGCCGGAAGGTTTGGGGCCTTGCCAAGGGTCCTTGGCAGAAGGAGGCCAGGGCTTTGAAGCTGGGGTTAGGTGTGAAAGGACAGTGAATGGAATAGAAAGGGGAACAGGGTGAATGCGGGGATCATGGAGGAGATTTTGTATATGTTGGGTGGAAGGTTTAAAGGTGGAGGGGTTAGGTTATTGTATTAGTGAGGTGGGGTTGTTGATGTTATTATGTTGTATATAAAGTTAAACTGCAACATGCACTAACAAAGCAATCTTTTACTCTCTACTTGATTGCGTCTGTGCTCCATCTCGCCCGATACCCTGGGTAGAGTCCCGTCAGTGAGATCCATAGCTGTCCTGAGTTGTGTTGGTCTGTGAGTCAATGAAACTATGGCACAAGAGCATGGCAGCCTTCTACCTTGGAGTGTTTGCGCCACATCGGCACCCTTGAGACTGGTTCTGTGAGTGACACCTCTGGAGGGGATGGTGTTCAGGAGCAGGACTTTTCAGGTGTCAGCTGAGTGGTGCTGCCTCCTAAGTTCGAGAGGGTGCATAAAGGATTTCAAACACCAGGGCAAGCCTATTCTTCAGATCGTGTACTGTCAGCTGGAATGAGTGGGGTCCCTAAGGACATTAATGGTGCTTGTGTTGGTGCTGTCCCCTGTGAGCACTTATACAAACATACGGATGCATGCACACTGACTGATTTCATGCTAGTATGCCCATTTGACTAGAAGGTTATTTGAAACCTAATGTACCCTGTTGGACCTGGCCCTTTTTGCTGGGTCATCCCCAACATTTTGCCTCCTTCCGCCTATTTTTTTCTGACCTCTTGTTGGCTCTAGGACTTTGAGCACTTTATCACTGCTGCTCAGTGATAAAGTGCAGGTGCTTTCCCTACTAAAGATGGTATGATTGTCTTACACCTAATTGGCACATTTAATTTACCTGTAAGTCCCTTGTACAATGGTATCCCTATACCCAGTAAATTAAATTCTACTAGTGGGCCTGCAGCACTGCTTGCGCCACCCACAGAAGAAGCCTTTCAAACCTGTCTCAGGGCTGCTAGCGCAGGACCTGCATGCACAGTTTACTGCCACGGGGGCATGGCACCGAAATTTACTTGCCAGGCCCAGAACTCCCCTTTTACTACATCCAATTCAGTCCTAAAGTAGGTTCTAGCTAGCCCTACGGGCAGGGTGTTATGTATGTAGAAGGCAGGACATGTGCCTGATTGTGTGGCCTGTCCTGGCAGTGACAAACAGCCTATTTGGTTTCTCACTGCTGTGAGTGCTGCCTTGCTCATAGGATTGCATTTCAAATGCCCTGCCTTGTGACTAAGGGGTATTGTCTAATTTATGAGGTCTAACATAGGCATGTTTGGGATGGTTTCAATGGTAGTGAGAAATGCTGCTTACAGGTGTAGGTGGATTTATTTATTACCATTATAGAAATGCCACTTTTAGAAAGTGAGCATTTCCCTGTGCTTATGACTCTAGTGTTTTGCAGCTTGACTCCAATCCACATCTGGGGCAGAGTGACAGCTGGGCTTCGTGCATACTTTTCAGATAGCCTGTACACAGGGAGGGTGGAGTTGTTAAAGAGGTACATCTGCATCTTGAATGGTCTTCCTGGGCTGAGAGAAGGGGAGGCGGGGCACACCTGCATTTGTAAAGGGTGTGCCCTGGCCTCACACAAAGGGCTCTTTTACCCCTAACTGATGTCTGGAGCCTGTGCTGGAGGAGAGAGGGGATACTCCTAGAACCAGTTGCAACTTGTTGGAATCTCTTCTCCCCCTCATTGAATATGCTTTACAAAACAGAGTATAAGTACAAGGGATTTTTCCCACTGTGGTGTGCACAAGAAACATACTTGGAACTGGACACAGAATGCTGCTGGAGGAACTCACCAAGAACGGCCTTGGACCAGAGGCTGGGAGAAGTGGCACCTGCCTTCGGCAACCCTTAGCTTCCTGGCGTGAGGAAAGAGCTGTGCTGGAAGCCCCCGGTGTTGGATTTAAGTGCCTGGTAAGTGCTTTTCCTTATTTGCCACAGTGTCTTGAGAGCATCTTGTGTTATTTTCTACAGTGCCTGGAGAACGCTTTCCTCGGTTTCTGGAAGGGAAAAACCACAACCGCAGCCCAGGCAGGCTGCATCATCGAGCGCGTTGTAACGTGCTTCCCTAGATGTCCCAGGGGCACGGAACGGCAAAGGCCGTAGAGAGCGTATGCCTAACGTTGCCCCTGAGGTGAAGCGCACTGCAAGGAGCACCCCCGGGGCACCAGCCAGCATCCACTTTGGCATACGATCACCGTCACGGCCCAGAGGAACTCACGCACCACGTTGGGTGTGGGCACTGCATGGGCAGGGAGTAAGCCTCATCGGAGGCTCCCCGCTGCACCGGGCACCCTCCACTGTGTACGTACTGGGGCAGGGTGGAAGCCTCATAGAAAGCCCCCCACATTTTCTTTAGTGTTCACGGGGGCCCCTGTTGCTGCTGGGTCCCCACAGTGGCTGTAAGGAACACAGGTCTGGAGGGAGCCTCATCCGAGGCCCCACTCTCCACTGGTCCCCCATTCAAGCTATGTGCCTCATGGGTGGGGCAGAAGCCTCATTGGAGGCCCCCCACGCTGCTGGGCCCCTTCCTTCTGTTTTTGGCTCACGGGAGGGATAGGGGTGGTGACACTCGTTGGAGGTCCCCAGTCCTGCCAGAATTAGCCACAAAACTGCAGCAGGGCGGAAACTGGAGCAGAGGAGCTCTACAGTTGGGACACGGACTGCCCCGATTTGCCCACGCTGTTTTCGGGTAATATGGCATTTCAGGCTTTTATGTTGACACCTTCTCAGGGTTATGATAATATGGGCTTTTGGGGATTATGATGATCTACCAGATAGGAATGTTCCATACAATGCATAATTTCAGTGATGATGTCGGGCCATGTGTTTTCTGATGTTCCTTTAATGGGCATTTTTGATGATGCGTTTTTCATGACTTGCCATTTGTTTTCTGATGTTCCTTTTATGGGCATTATGATGATTCTATGACATGTGCATTATTTCAGTAATGTTTTCCTGACTACTGCTTATGTTGCAGAATAATCATTAACCTATGTGTTTTTTGTGACTACTGCTGGCTTTCGCAGAGTAATAGTACTGTGTAATGTTCTGACAAATGCTTGGGTAGCAGGGTATTACTGACATGTTGTGTTTGGTCTAATTATGTTGTGTACAATTCAGTTTATTTTTTTTATATAACTTGGTGTTGTGTTGCCTCTGTGGTGGGGATAGTGCATCATGTGTGTTGTGTGTGTTGTGCAAATGCTTTACACATTGCCTCTGGGATAGGCCTAACTGCTTGTGCCAAGCTACCAAGGGGTGAGCCGGGGGTTATCCTGGGTGTGTAACTCCCTCGCCCTAACTAGAGAGGGTTGGTTCTGCCTGGCTTAGGTGCATACCCCAGCCAATCAGAAACCCCATTTCTAACATAACCTTCCTCCCGCCTTGGATGTACAGAAAAAAGAGGGTGCCTTCCTGGTGAACTGATGGACCTATGGCAGAAGCCCTCTCTCTTGATTTTGAGGAGAAAATGAATGGTGGGCTGGAAGACATAAAGGCCATATAGATACCACTGTTTACACATGCTTTCTCCATTAGTTAAAAGTCAATTGATGGCTGGGTTATTCAGGACATAGGCCTGCAGGTACAAAATTATAGGCCATGCAGATAAGTCACAACCCAAGCTCACATTTGACTCCAAGAAGACCTCATGTAACACTGACAACGATATGTTGCAGAACCAGCCTCCTGTCCAGAGGCCTGAGAAACCAGTAGAAAACTACATCTGATCTTTCCTCCTAGACTATAGGTGATTGTTGCTCATCTTGCGTTATTGAGAGTGGGATGTGGCCCTAAGGAAATCTCATGAAATTAAAGATCTACACTACTTGGCTCAGCACTGCCATTGTTCCTCGACTTTACCATCACTTTGTAGGGAACTTGTAGGTCCTTTCCAGCAGGTAAAGAGGAGTTGAGAACTATCAGTATAGGATATAGTGTGCTCTAACCCTCTTGCCTCCAATTTGAGTAAAAAGCAGAACGCAGATTTGTTTCTGACCCGCAGCAAGCCATGATAGCTGGAAAGAAGGAAACCCCTGGGCAGACTTCACAATCACAAGGATGCAGCCTAGAGGATCATACAAATAATAGCATTTTACAATTAGTTAATATATTCTTATCGGTAGATAATAACATCGATAAACTGCTATAAATAGTGCTTGAAAGCTATGTAAGTATTTTGCTACAAGTTTAGTTTCATTTGGACTACATTACTGCATGTCTCAACTATTCAAATCATTTATCTTGATCTGGTCCAGTTCATGAGCCAGATGGACCCTTTTTGGTGAGAGTCCTGATTGGGCACTTCCTGTACTTACATACAGATATGCCGCTACAACTGCATTGTGCGGTGGATGTTAGGGTTGGTTCACTTTGCCCCATGTGTGTACCAAACCTAAATGTTTAGCCTTTCTGGTTATGTTTTACTTTTGGACAGGTTCGCAGGAAAAGTTTACTGCAGTTTTGGGTGTGCATTACGTTGGAGGTGGGTGGGAAGGTTTCATTTCAATTTCACTGACATGTGACACATAGGGCGTAGATTTTATCTGGGCAAGGTAATTAACACTTCCCCTCATCAGCAGGGATCAGGGTAATCAATCTCATTCTTGACAGTAATGGTTAATGGTAGACAAATGATGAGGCTTCGACTGCTAACATAGAACGTCAACAGGTTGAATATTCCACGTTAGACTTATGGTGGCACATCTGGAGAATGATTCTGTGGATATTAAATAAATTCAGGAAACCCACTTGACCACACATAATTCTGGGTACAAAACTAATAAAATGAAAGGGACACCAGAAAAGTACGACTCGCAGCCCACTCAGAATGAAGGACTTTGATAACTGCTATTGGTATTTCCTCTCATTTTGATCAGTTTACGAAGTACAAGAAAATTTGAGTCTGCTGGGGTCTGAGCCTAGGAAATGCCTGCACTTTGCTATGCACTTTACCGTATAATCCGTCTGTGGCCATATTTCATGGTATCCATTTTTTGTTGCCATAATAGGGGAGAGGTATGGGGGACCTCACCACTTTTACATGTGTGTGAAGCAATACTGTTCACTTCTCCCTCCCTCACAGCGATTTCAGAAGGGACCTGTAGGAAAATACCCTGTTTTTGCCATGGTCACCCCCATTTTCTGCCTGAGGTCAGTGTGCTTGACTGTGTTCACTGCTAACAGTGATCTCTCCTCTAAATATTGTTGTTGCATACTGGTAACCCAGTATTTCACCCCAAATTGGCAGACTGGTGCCCACTTATATGTTCCTAGTATATGGTACCTAGGTACCCAGGGCATTGGGGTTCCAGGGGATCCCTATAGGCTGCAGCATATATTTTGACACCCATAGGGAGCCCATGCAAAGGCTTCTGCAGGACTGCCATTGCAGCCTGTGTGAAAAGGTGCAAGCACCCATTCACTGCCCTATACCCCTATAGCAGGCCCTCCAGTCCTGAGGGCAGGGTGCAGAGTACCTGTGTGTGAGGGCACCCCTCCACTAGAAGAGGTGCCCCCACGACCTCCAGTACCATTTTCTCAGACTTTGTTAGTGTGGGGACGCCATTTTACATGTGTACTAGACATAGGTCACTACCTAGGTACAGCTACATAATGGTAACTCGAAACATAGTCATGTTTGGTTTTGAACATGTTGGCATCATATCCCAAGACTTTTGCAAGCATTGGTTGTATGATTCCATGCACTTTGGGGGCTCCTTAGAGGACCCCCGGTATCCATGATGACTCCTATGACCTGCAACTTCAGCTCCAGCCAGCTTTTGCAACGGTTTCCAAGGTGTGCATGCTCTGAGGACTACCTGTCTTCACCCTGCACCAGAAGAACCAAAGGAATCACCTGTGCTTCTGCAGGCACCCTTCTGCGACGACAAACGATACTCTGGGACTCCTCTCCTGACGATAAGCATGCTCCCTGGAACACAGGTGGTGGACTGAAGTGACCCAGACTGTCCAAAGGTACAGCTATCCAAATTTGGTGGAGGTAAGAGCTTGCCTTCCTGTGCTGCCACAGTACCCCTGTGAACTGTGTCTTCTGCAGCTCCTTGGGCTTCTGTGCACTTCTTCCAAGAATCCTTCGTGTACAGCATAGCCAAGGTCCCCAGCACTCCATCCTGCGATGCACAACTCCCTGAGTTGTTATCCGGCGGCGTGGGTCCCTCCAGTGCAGTGCTGTGATGACCACACTTTGCATCTTCTTTGTCCCCGTGTTCTGGGACTCCAGTGGGTGGTGTCTGGTCTTCTGAGGGCTCTGTGAAGTGCTGAAATCCCCGTATGTCTCCTCAGTCCAAGTTGAGACCCCCAGGTCCCTCCAAGCAGGAACCCGCAGCCATCTTCTTTGGTGCTCTTCTGTACTTTTCTTCTGACCGGAGAATCCACTTTTTCACCTTCTTCTAGGTTCTTCTAGGTTGGTAGTTACTCCTGTCCTTCCAGGACTCTTCTTCAACTTTTGCCCTTGGTCTCCTCTCGGCACAGGTCTTCGTGTCCAGGAATCCATCGTTTGTTGCTTGCAGTCTTGCTTGATTCTTGCAAAATCCTTTATCACAACTTGTAGTGTGTCGTGGGGAAACATGCTGTACTTTACTCCTGCTATACTGGGCTCTGGGCATGGGGTACTTTACTTACCTTTGGTGTTTTCCTACACTCCCAGTGCCCCTCTACACACTACACTTGCCTAGGGGGGAATTTGACACTCACATTCCACTATTTTAGTATATGGTTTGTGTTGCCCCTAGGCCTGTTGCATTCTATTGTATTTTCTACTGTTTGCACTATTCTTTGACTGTTTACTTACCTGATTTTGGTTACTAGTGTATATATTGTCCATAATACTTACCTCCAGAAGGAGTATTACCTCTAAGATATTTTTGACCTTGTGTCACTAAAATAAAGTACCTTTTTTGTAACACTGAGAATTGTCTTTTATTGTGTGTAAGTACTGTGAATCTATAGTGGTATTGCAGGAGCTTTGCATGTCTCCTAGTTCAGCCTAAGCTGCTCTGCTACAGCTACCTCTAGACAGCCTAAGCTGCTAGAACACTGCCTACATTTCACTAATAAGGGATAACTGGACCTGGTATAAGGTGTATGTACCTTAGGTACCCACTGCAACCCAGGCCAGCCTCCTACAAGCACCGCAACAAAGGATACCACGCCGCCAGAGAAGCTCTCAGGAAGCTCTGCATCGCAGAGTAGAGTGCTAGGGGCCTGAGCTGCACGGTGCACAATTTACTTCTTGTAAAGGTGCCAACAAGTCTTGGCAACTGCAAAACACGCGGTGCGCTGGGGTACTGTCTTGCGTGGGGAGGCAGGCTCTTACCGCCACCAAAGTTGAGCTGCTGAAACCCCAGAAGGGCAGAAACCTGTCTGTGAAGTGGCAGCAGGTGGGGCTGCAGTGGAAACCTGAGAGAGCTGGTTTGGCAGTACTGGGGGTCCATGGTGGAGGCCCCAGGGTGCATGGGATTACCCCCCCCCAATACCTGATTTGGATTGGAGGTTACAATTGTCTGACCTTAGACATGTCATATGGCCATATTCGGAGTTACGATTGTGAAGCTACACATATGTATTGACATATATATAGTGCACGCTTGTAAGGTATCCCTGCACTCACAAAGTCCGGGGAATTGGCCCTGGACAACACAGGGGCACCTTTGTTAGTGCAAGGGTGCCCTCACACACAATAACCTTGCACCCAGCCTTCAGTAAATGAAGGTTAGACATATAGGTGATTTATACGTTATAGTGCAGTGTAAAATGGCTGTGAAATAGTGTGTGCACTATTTCACTCAGGCTGCAGTGGCAGTCCTGATGAAAGGTTTGTATGAGCTCCTTATGGGTGGCAAAAGAAATGCTGGTGCCCATAAGGATCTCCTGGAACCCCAATGTCCTTGGTACCTAGGTACCATATACTAGGGACTTATAAGGGGGGGTCCAGTGTGCCAATCAAAATTGGAATATGGAGTCACTAAACTATAGTGCCTAATTTGGTAAGCAGAGAGAGCATAAGCAGTTTCGTTCTGGTTAGCAGAACTTCAGTGACACAGTTAAGAATACTGACAAAAAACACATAGGCCACAAACTATGAGCACTGGTGTCCTGGCTAGCAGGATCCCAGTGAGATAGGCAAAACACACTGACAGTTTTAAACTATGAGCACTGGGGTCCTGGCTAGCAGGATCCCAGTGAGACAGTAAAAACACAGTGACAAACACTCACAAACAGGCCACAAATGGGGGTAACCATGCTAGAAAGAGACTTCTTTCTCACAGTGCTGCATGGGCTTCCTTTTGCACCTCTTTAGTCCCATTGCTGTGGGAGTCCTGTGCGCGCTGCTTGGTCTTCTGTGGGCTTTCTGAGTTGCTTAGAGCCCCCTCTGACTTTCCTTCCTGGGTAGAGTCCACCAGGTCTCTACTGGTCCCGGGCAGTGGCATTTTTCGCTAACCGCGAGCTTTGTGTGTTCCACGGCTTGTTGATGGAGTCCAGCGACGCAAAGCAGACTGCAATCATCCATCCAGTGTGGGACATCATCTGCACCAACCAGGAACCCAAATCTGTCTTCTTGGGTGCTGTACTGACTGGTCTTCTTCACCTGTAGTTCTTCTTTTGCACCTTCATCCGGGCTGGCCCGTGCTCCTGTTCTCCCTGGACTCTTCTGTGCTTCTTGGACTTGGTCCCCTTCTTCCACACATCTTCAGGTCCACGAATTCACTGTTGGTGACTTGCAGTCACTTCTGGTTCCTGCATAATCTTCTTTCTCGTGTTTCTGTATGTTCTAGGAAAGTTACTGTGATGTACTCCTGCTTTCCTGGGCTCTGGGGTGGGTTCTATTACTTACCTTTGGTGCTTTCTAATACTCCCAGCCCCCCTCTACACACTACACTTGCCTAGGAGGGAAACCGACATTCGCATTCCACTTTCTTAGTATCAGGTTTGTGTTTTCCCTAGGCCCATTTCTAACTATTGTGATTTTCACTAATTGTACTGTTTTCTAACTGTTTTTTTGCCTATGTCTGCATACTACTGTATATAATTTGTGTATTACATACTTCCTAAGAGAGTATAGTCTCTATAGTATTTTTGGCTTTTGTGTCACCAAAATAAAGTACCTTTATTTTTGTAACACTGAGTATTTTCTTTAATGTGTGCAAGCACTGAGTGACTAAAGTGGGATTGCGTCACCTTTTCATGTCTCCTAGATACACCTTGGCTGCTCAGCTACAGCTACCTCTAGAGAGCCTGGCTTCTAGACACTGCCTGCATTTCACTAATAAGGGATAACTGGACCTGGTATAAGGTGTAAGTACCATAGGTACCCACTACAAACCAGGCCAGCCTCCTACAGGACCAGAGCCAGGAGCTTGCGCCATAATTCTGCAAGGCTTACATCACCCCTTGAAGCAGCTGTGCATGGAGATGTGGGGTAACTACTGGTGACGGAGGCACAGCAGCACTTGCACGACTGCTGCCTTGATCTTCCCTCTCACCGTTAAGGGTGCTGCTTATGCTGCTTCTTTGTGGCCCTTCGAGCCCTGAGGCATTTATTGGGCTGCTGCACCCATCCTTTATTATGGGGCCTGTTCTTCTGGCCGTACACTGCAGGCCATTAAGTGGCAGAGGGTTGACCGCCACCATCTCTATCTGTTTTTCCTAACCCCTCTATGAGCGCGCCATGTGCAGCGACTAGAAGCTTGAAGTGCCTTACATGACCGGGCTCCAGTGACTTGGATGATGCCTTTCATTAAACACTGTGCAGTCCTCTCAAGCCTCAGACAGTAGAGACCTGTATTCATATGATATTGCAGGGATTATGTCACCAGCCTGAACATCTCAGAGATGACTACTACAGATATTGTTACGCCCAGTGCAACTGCCATTACCTGTCTCAGTGGAAAGGAAAGACTTGAATATACACAAACCTTTCCCAGTTCGCTGGTGACATTTTTGGCCACCTTTAACTGCTCTAAGGCAACGCAATCTCTAGGTTACCTTTTGGTGCTGCGATGCAGGGGCTGCAGAACTAGGACTCTACCTGGTTGCACGTGCTGCTGTGCTATTATAAAACTGAACAGTGTAAGCAAGCGGGCCTTTGGTCAGTAGTTCTACTGTGGGTGCCATAATCTATCAGGAACGCACCACAGCTACAACTTATCCTTCTGTATCTCGCACCTTGTGAATACCATTGACTCCCAGTTCCTGCCATCTGTAGACTGTGCACTTCAGCTTTTGATAGCTATGCACTTGCCCTCTCTGTCACTATTTGTGCTGAGGCATCCTTGGCTGCCGGACTGGAACCCCCCCACTACCGGACATGCAGGGTTGCTCATGCTGCGGCACCCAGAGAACTGGCAAGCGTCAGCAGGCAGGCCCTCTTAACACCATCATCTGTTGCTCTTCATCTGGAACCTACTTCCCTTGTCTCTCATCAGGGGCCAAGTATGCTCTGGTATTATTGGAATGTCTCTGTGCACACCTGTCACAATGGAGTGGCAGGCTAGCAGCCCGAACAAGTTTCTACAAGCATCCTCTATGTCCATAGGGGAGACACTAAACACAGTCCTGGAAGTTGTAGAAAGAATTAGAGCATCTCTGGAACATACTGAAGTGTCCCTGGAAAGCAAAATTGACAATGTGGCAGCAAACCTCACATCACCACTGCATATTAACCGACAAAGTCCGGTCCGTGGAAAAAACTCTTGCTGAACTTCCAAAATCTGGAGAGATGGAGGCATCATTAGAGGCACTAGTGGATAGAGTACACATCCGAAAATGTAGAGCGTAGGACGCAGAGGGGAGCTCCAGGACAAACAATGTCCACATGGTTGGTCTCCCGGAAGGAGTGGAGGGACAAGATGCAATCACATATGTGAAACACTGGTTGCGCGAGCTGCTCACACCAGCAGCATTATCACAGTTCCTTTCAACTGAATGTGCCCATTGTGTTCCGGCACGTAAACCCCCGCCTGGCTCCAACCCTAGACCATTGCTGTTCCAGTTGTTACATTATGGTGACAAAGACTCTATTCTGTGAGAAGCACGCATACGTGTCATCACGGAAGGAAAAACACAGTTTTTTTATTCCCATATGGCCAGCTAGGAGTGGCTGGACTCAAATGCACTGGTGAATTCAAATCAATTCACACAAGACATGAGGGGGACTCATGGTTCACCTGCGAGCCGCGGTCACAGACACTGGGAAGATGGCTCCCCACAACCAAAAGCAGACCCTCTTAGGAACAAATTATACAAGAAAGCGTCAGGCGCTACAGATTGCAGCCACCATCTGAGAAGTTGCACAAGACTCTGACCCTTATAATGGCTCCACCAAATCTGCCAGGGACAGGGGTTCCTAGGCCATCTGGCCTTCTCTTTTTGACTCAGGAGTTCTCCCTGATGTGACGCCGCAAACAGCGGACAGTATAATTTAACTACAATTCACTAATCTGCTGCCCCCAGTCGATCACCCATGCACTCATTGGCACTTGTTATTAATTTACTGTTGTTTCTGTTCATTTTTTCCTAACTTTCGCATGTCACAAGCGATGCCCGTGAATTGATGCTCCTATTATCATGACTGATTACAGCACTGAGCTGTGTTGGTATTCTACGGTTATGTCCTCAATGCTGTTGCACCGCATGCTTCAGCTGATGCCTGATCATCCTATATGTTCAGGGTGCCTGCTACTTGCCTGCTGCGCTTAATCCCCCCCCCCAAACACTTATTTAGTTGTTATTGACCTGCACGGTTCGGTAGTTTGGGTGGATACATGTTGTCCCTCTACTCTGATAGCATTTGCTGCTTTCTTTGTTTACTCCTACATTCTATGTTATTGTTACGTGGAGCCCAACCCCGCATCCCACACTTGCATACATTTGACACTGCTTACAAATGGTTCCCTTGACCAGAAAATAATTGTCAGTCTGAACACTCTCCTCAATTGTGCGCATGACTCACACTAACATTATCAAACGGAACCTGCAGGGAATGCATACACCCTCAAGTTGATATTCTGTCTATCATTCCTCAAGCAATGCTCCACTCATATGGCTCTTTTGCAAGAAACACATTTAACACTCCCAGAGGCAGCAAGACTTCAAAAGCGATCTCATGGCCAAGTATATGCCACTAATTTTTCCACCTATGCTAAGGGGCATTGATATGGATTAAAACAGGGTCCCCCTTTATAGTGGACAAGATCGACATTGGGCCACTATGTATTTGTGAGAGGCCGACATGAAGGCTGCCAAATTCTAATTGGCTTGGTTTGTGCACCAAACTCAGAGCAAGCTATGTTCCCCTGCACACTTTCTAACACATTATCCCACTGGAGCGGGATCCTGTGGCTCATAGGTGGTGGCTTTAACTGCGTCCTTAACACTGACCTTGACCACTTGTTCCCTCTGTTGCCCCGTAATTTCTAATGCACCGCCCCTAAGTAACTGGCTCCAGTATTGAAAGTTGGTTGACATTTGGCGCAACCGCAATGCAAATACAAAAGTATATTCCTTTTTCTCTTCCCCACACCACTTACATGTCTGAATTGACAGGCTACTTGAAACAGCCAACTTATTACCTTCCGTCCTTCTGTCGACTATCTAGATCATACACATTCCGGCCATAACCTCCATTATTTGCAACTCACATGGGACACAAAGTTCCCCAGCCATCCCCACTTAAGGTCTTCAGACATCGGCAGTGGAAGGTTCTCTCTTCTGTTTGTCTCTTGGCACTGCCATCGCTGATTACTTTGAACAGAGTAACAATACAGCATCCAAAAGAATGAATGAGTGGGGCGCTCCGTAAACCAAATAGAGATCCTACCATGTTTGGATCATACAGACTGTTGGCGTTGCTTATGGCAAATTACAAAGGGGGTCATTACAACCCTGGCGGACGGTGTTAAAGTGGTGGTAAAAATGTTGCAATTACGACCGTGGCGGAAACCGCCAACAAAGACAGCCACTATAACACTCAGACCGCCACGGCGGTACAGACAAACAGCTTGGCGGTCACCGCCAACAGACAGGCAGGAGACAATGTACCATCCACACTATTATGACATGCCAATCCGCCACCTTTTCCGGGGCGGATTCAACGTGGATAAAAACACAGCGGAAACAGGCATTTCGAATGAAAAACGCTCACCTCTATACACTCCACGAGGAAGGAGGACAGCATGGAGCCGGAACTTCATATTCTCCCAGCGCCAATCTTCCTGCTCTTCTACGAGGATCACCAACGCCGGCGGCGAAGACCACGGTGAGTACTGCACCTACGACATAGGGGAGGGAGGAGGCAAAGAACAGGGACACACACACTCAACACCCCAACCCCCACCCCGACCCTCAACCACTACAACACACACACCAATGCATATCTATACATTACAGTAACACCCCTCCAACCCCCCGGAAGAATGCAATGACAAAAGGAAATGAGTGTAACTATTGTAATATATCAAAAATCAGTAAGCAAAAATATACATATATATATATATATATATATATACACTATAAACAAAATATATACCACAATTAGTAGTCCAGGTTTTGCATCATTCATAGTCCGTGGACCACTGGGCCCAAAATGCATGGGCGAGGCCCACACAAGATACCCGAACATGACGGAGAGAACACTGCAGGGGCATCAGATAGAAATACAACAGGCACCTCAGGGGGAAGGGAAGGGGGGGCACCTCAGCCGGATGAGTGCACGACACCAGATCCACGAGGGGCCTCCATGCCCATTGATCAATCCTGGGGAGTACAAAGCAACAGTCTCCCAAGTCTCTACAGTGGGGGGGTTTGCCCACTGTACCATCCTGGGGAGTGCAAGGCCACAGTCTCTCAAGTCTCTATAGTGGGTGGTTTGCCCACTGTACCATCCTGGGGAGTGCAAAGCCACAGTCTCTCAAGTGGATAACAGTCTCCACTGGTTCTGAAGGGGGACTGGTGCCCAGAGTGCTTCATCCTGTGCAGGACAGACGGAGTGGATGGATGTCTCCACTGGTTCTGGATGGGGAATGGTGGCCAGAGTGCTTCATCTTGTGCAGGACAGACGGAGTGGATGCATGTCTCCACTGGTTCTGGAGGGGGACTGATGCCCAGAGTGCAGCACTCACCCCGTGACGGTCCCAGTTGCATCACTGCCCCTGCCGCAAATGGGCTAGTAATGCTTGCCATGGCGGTCTTTGCCCTGTTCAGCGGTGCTTGAGTTGGATGTCTCTGCCCTGTTCAGCGGTGCTTGAGTTGGCAGTCTGTGCCCTGTTCAGCGGTGCTTGCCCTGTTCAGCAGTGCTTGCCATGGCGGTCTTTGCCCTGTTCAGCGGTGCTTGAGTTGGCAGTCTCTGCCCTGTTCAGCGGTGCTTGCCCTGTTCAGCGGTGCTTGCCATGGCGGACTTTGCCCTGTTAAGCGGTGCTTGCCCTGTTCAGCAGTGCTTGCCATGGCGGTCTTTGCCCTGTTCAGTGGTGCTTGAGTTGGCAGTCTCTGCCCTGTTCAGCGGCGCTTGCCAAGTTCAGCGGTGCTTGCCATGGCTGCCTTTGCCCTGTTAAGCGGTGCTTGCCCTGTTCAGTGGTGCTTGCCATGGCGGTCTTCGCCCTGTACAGCGGTGCTTGCCCTGTTCAGCGGTGCTTGCCATGGTGGTCTTTGCCCTGTTCAGCGGTGCTTGCCCTGGCGGTCCGTCATTGCCCAGCTGGGCTGTGGCTGGCGGTCCTTCATGGGTCAGCTGGGCTGTGGTTTGCAGGGCCCTCCTGGGCAGCTGGGCTGTAGCTTGTTGGGCCCTCCTGGACAGCTGGGCTGTGGCTTGTGGGGCCCTCCTGGGCAGCTGGGCTGTGTCTTGTGGGGCCCTCCCGGGCAGCTGGGCTGTGGCTTGCGGGGCCCTCGTGGGCAGCTGGGCTGTGGCTTGCGGGGCCCTCCTGGGCAGCGACAATGGGGCTGGCGGTGGCCTCCTGGCCAGCGACGATGGGGCTGACGGTGGCCTCCTGGCCAGCGACAATGGGGCTTGCGGTGGCCTCCTGGGCAGTGACGATGGGGCTGGCAGTGGCCTCCTGGCCAGCGACGATGGGGCTTGCGGTGGCCTCCTGCCCAGCGACGATGGGGCTTGCGGTGGCCTCCTGGGCAGTGGCGGTCTTCTCCGCTGTGCTGCTCCTCACTGACTTTGTAGGTTTCTTCTGCCCTTTCCCCACCTTGGGAGGAGTCACAGCCGAGTACACTCCCCCCGGGACCCCTGTGAGCGACTTGGCTGGCTGGAGTCTACCCCCTCTCCCGCCGGCCCTGTCCAACTTCTGGTGCTTCACGGGGGGACTGGCTGTGCTGTGGCTCCGTGACAGACTTGCTGGCCTAGTGGCCGGTGCACTCCATATACCTGTAACAACAGGCACCACTGGTCCCGGAGATTTTTTGGCTGAGGTGCTAGTACGGGGCCTATGAGTTGGAGGGGGGGGTGGGAAATAAGTTAAGGGGGGACAGGAAAAGTTGTTTGGACACACTGGGACGGGTAGCTGGTAGGGGTTTGGGAGTGGAGGAAGAGGTGGTGGTAGTAGGAGGTGTAACTTTTGTGGATTTGGGTGCAGGTGCATGCGCTGGAGGCTGTCGTGAGGTGGATGGCTGTTGGGTGGGTGTGTGCCTGCGTTTGTGTATCTTGGGAGGGGGCGTCACAGACACACTGGGAGAGGACACAGGGGACGTGTGAATGGTAGTGGGGGTGGTGACTGCATATGAGCGGGGTGTGGTGGTGGGTGTGCTGGTAAGGGACGTAGTGGCTGTAGAGGTAGTGCATGCAGGTGTGAGTGTAGACGAGACTGGGAGGGAGGAGGGAGATGACGACGAGGGGGACACAGTGGAGGCAGTGGATGTTGCTGTGTCTGCATGTGTGTGATGCTTGCGTGAGTGCCAGTGGGATGTGTTGTGCTTATGTTTGCCTGAGCTTCTCTTGTGTGGTGAGGTGTGTGCAGGCTGGTCTGATGGTGTGCTTGGGATAGGCAGAGGTACAGGGGATTGGGTCTGGGTGGAGGAAGTTGGAGGGGGGAGGCTAGACACAGGGACAATGGCTGCCATCAGTGCTGAGGCCAGAGTATGAACGGTTCGATGAAGGGCAGCCTGACCAGAATGAATGCCCTCCAGGAATGCATTTGTGTGTTGCAACTCCCTTTCTACACCCTGGATGGCATTCAAAATGGTAGACTGCCCAACAGTGAGTGACCTGAGGAGGTCAATGGCCTCCTCACTGAGGGCAGCAGAGGTGACAGGGGCAGGGGCTAAGGTGCCTGGGGCGAAGGTGATGCCCACCCCCTCCTGGGTGAGCGGGCACGGGGCATGCGCTGAGGGGCTGCTGGGAGGGCGGTGCTGGTGGGTGGGTGGCGGCTGTACCTGTTGAAGTGGGGGCACAGATGTTGCCGCCACCACAAGGGAGCTCCCGTGTCGCTGGTTGCAGATCCTGTGACCGCCATGGTGCTCCTTTCTCCCTCCATCCCACTGGTGTATTCTGAGTCCGTAGTGTGAGCCTCCATGCCCATGTGGAATGCAGCTCCCTCGTGCTCCGGTGCCACTGTCCCTCCGCCTGATGATGCTAATGCACACAAGAACAGGGAGACCGCAAAAAAAGGGGGGGGGACAGAAGAAAGACTGGTTGAGTGCATGGCTTACCGCTACCGTTGGCGGACAATACAGACACAGCAGCCCCCTGCACTACGTCGCGCTGTTGGGCTCTACAGTGCAAATCCTGGGAAATGGCCTACAAGGCTATGGACGACATCTGCACACATAGATGACCCTGGGGCATGAATAGCTGTACTTGGCACTCTACAGAGGCCTGCCTTATGAATGGGCCTAGCCTACGGAACTCGCCCTGGCCTAGGGGAACCCACAGCCCTCCTCCCTGACCCAGACACCTTCACTGCACGCAAAGTCAGCTGAATAATAGTGTACTCACCCCGTTGTGTCTGCTGTGATGCCCTCAAGCGCCCATCCAACTCAGGGTAGGCCACCGCCAGGATCCGGAACATCAGGGGGGTCATGGTTTGACGGGCACCCCTCCCACGTTGGGAGGCCATCCCCAGCTGAGCCTCCGCTGTCTTCTTGCTCCAGCGGCGAATGTCCTCCCATCTCTTCCGGCAGTGGGTGCTCCGTCTGTGGTGGACCCCAGGGTCCGGACGTCCTTGGCGATGGCACGCCAAATATCCTTCTTCTGGTGGGCGCTGACCTACATGAAATGTACAGGGGAAGAAGAGAAGTCATTACCAACTGCACCATCAAAGTGAGTGGCCCCCAACCCTACCCTTGCCATGTGGCACATGCATTCACCGTCTTTCATGCACTCAGAACTCTGCTCCCTTCCTTCTTACAACCAGCCCTCTCCACACAGGCATAGCCCATACAACATGCTCCCTGTGTACTTACCTGTTGGTCTGGAGAACCGTAGAGTAGCGTGTACTGGGGGAGGACACCGTTGACGAGCTTCTCCAACTCCGCTGCAGTGAAGGCAGGAGCCCTTTCCCTAGATGCGCGAGCCATTGTTTCTTCCAGACCGAGGTCACAGCAGCACTTGCAGTGTAGGTCCTCTCCTGTCGAAGATCAGGTATCGAGTGATTAAACAGTTAGAAAATGGCGGTCACGTCTGTGGCGGTGCGTACCTTCACCGCCGACATACATCGTCATTGGCTCCTGGGACCCATGGGGTCCAATGTTAACCAATGCAGCATTGCGCCGCGGTCTTCGACCGCCTACCGCGACGGTGTACAACGCCAGCGCAGTTACCTCACATCCCATTGTCCCGCTTTAGAGGTCAGGCAGCCACCATTTCAGGGGCCCACATGGCCTAATTACCAACTGCGTCACACATACCTAGGCCTACTCTCAACACACATACAGGCCACAATTTGTGTATGATTGGTGTTCTGTGCATACTGTGGGTACATACCTCTGAGTTGTTTGACTCTGTACTCGCTGTTGTCCTTCATAGTCACCGTCCGCTGGGACATGTGAGGAGATGGCGGAATCCTCCGGTGTATCGCCCGCTGGTGGACCTGTCAAGAATGGAGGAAAGACATTTGATCATCACCTACAGGTTTGACCATGCCACAATACAGGATCTGTGTAGCCAGTTGGAGCCAGACCTGATGTCAGCAATCCGCCATCCCACAGGAATCCCCCTTCAAGTACAGGTGCTATCAGTGCTCCATTTCCCTGCAAGTGGGTCTTTTCAGACAACTGTGGCCATGGCATCAGGGATGTCCCAGCCGATGTTTTCCAACGTGTTGTCCAGAGTGTTGTGTGCCCTGCTGAAACACATGCGGAGCTACATCGTTTTCCCTCAGGTGGAAGACTTGCCTTCAGTGAAAGGTGACTTCTATGCCCTTGGACATATCCCCAACATCATAGGTGCCATTGATGGAACCCATGTGGCTTTGGTCCCCCCCCACAGGAGTGAACAGGTGTACAGGAACAGGAAGAGTTATCATTCCATGAATGTACAGATGGTATGTTTGGCAGACCAGTGCATCTCACGTGTGAATGCCATGTTCCCTGGCTCAGTGCATGACGCCTACATCATGCGGAATAGCAGCATCCTTTATGTGATGGGTCAACTACAGAGGCACCGGGTGTGGCTATTAGGGGACTCTGGTTACCCCAACCTGTCATGGCTACTGACCCCAGTGAGGAATCCCAGGACCAGGGCAGAGGAGGGTGATCAAACGCACCTTTGGCCTCCTGAAGGCCAGGTTTAGGTGCCTCCATATGACAGGTGGATCCCTATTCTACTCACCAAAGAAGGTGTGTCAGATGATCGTGGCCAGCTGTATGCTTCATAATTTGGCTTTGCGACAGGTGCCTTTTCTGCAGGAGGATGGTCCAGATGGCGTTGTTGTGGCAGCTGTGGAGCCTGTGGACAGTGATGAGGAGCAGAGGAAGAAGACATTGACAACAGGGACTCAGTCATCCAGCAATATTTCCAGTGAAACACAGGTGAGAATACATTCCTGCCTCCTACAAGTACTTTTACACTTCTACCTCTATCCTGTCTGTCGATTTCACTCAGTGTATGGTCACTGAGTTGTCACTTTCCCTTACGGTTTCACAGGTGTGGATCCCAAAGTGTCATCTGCTTAGATTCCTCATGGACTAGAGCTGTGTGACATAGGTATGTTGACATTACTATTTCCTGGAAATGTTGTCACTGTAATTGCAAATACACTATTTCAAAATCACAGACAGACTCCAGATCTTTTGGTGCTTTAGGTGTGTTTATTTAAATGCAAAATATTGGAGGGGGAAGTTAAATGGTGAGGGGTGATGGCGGAGGAGTGTCCATGGGAGAGTCCAGTCTATTTGTCTCATAGGTGCATTGCCCATATGGGCATAGGAAGTGGAGCTGGGGCTGTTCCAATATGGACAGGGTGACAAAGTAGGACAGTGGGTTGACAATCAGGGTGGTCTCATTTCTTGGCGGTCTTGGCATCGTGCTCTGTCTTGTTCCTGGATCTCAGGGACCGCTTGCGGGGTGGTTCTCCATCTGCAGGGGGTGGGGTGCTGGTATGGTGGTCCTGTGGCGGTGCCTCCTGTCCACTAGCGCCGGCGGAGGTGGTGGGCAGTTCATTGTCCATGCTAGTGTCAGGGGCCCCTTGGAATGCCACAGTGTCTCTCCTGGTGTTTAGTATTTCCTTCAGCACCCCTACGATGGTGCCCAGGGCGGAGCTGATGGTTCCTCCCTGAACCCCAGATACTGTTCCTCCTGCATGCGCTGGGTCTCCTGAAAGTTGGCCAGGACCGTTGCCATTGTCTCCTGGGAGTGGTGGTATGCTGCCATGATGGAGGAGAGGGCCTCATGAAGAGTGGGTTCCCTTGGCCTGTCCGCCCCCTGTCGCACAGCAGCCCTCCCAGTTTCCCAGTGTTTCTGCGCCTCCGTCCCCTGGACCGTGTGCCCACTGCCCCCAGGTCCCTGTTGTTGTTGGGGTGGTGGGTTATCCTGTGTTCCCTGTAGTGGTGGACACACAGCTGATTGACGTGTCCTGGGTACGGAGGTATGGGCCCGCTGGGTGGGTGCTGTGCTGGTGTTACCAGAGGGTGGAAGGTCTGTGGTGGCCTGTGCCAGTGCAAGGGGAACCGACTGTCCTGAGGCCCACGATGGTCCGGGCTGGTCAACTGGATCCAGTTGAACAGAGCTGCTGTCATCACCGTGGGCCTCTTCTGTGGGTGGGGTGGAGATGTCTGGACCCTCCTGTCTGGTGACGTTGGGTAGTGGTCCTGCAGGGGTGTAAAAGCTTAATTATTGCATCTGTGTGTGTCAAGGTGGGCAATGGGTGGGTGACCGGTGTACCCCAGTGCTTGCATTCCTATGTGGGGACTTGTGTGATGATGGTTTAGGGGGTTGTATGGGTATGTGCAGTGGGCATGCTTTAGTGTTGGGTGTCCATGCGTTGGGGTTGCATGCAGGGCTTGTAGTTGGGATGGGTGGTCTGTGATAGTGGGGTATATGTGAGTTGGTAGAGTGATGAGGGTGAGGGTACGGGTAGGAGTTTGTGATGGCATGCAGGAAGGGTGGGGGATATAGTAGTAAAGATTTGACTTACCAGAGTCCATTCCTCCACCGACTCCTGCGAGGCCCTCAGGATGCAGAATCACCAAGACCTGCTCCTCCCATGTTGTTAGTTGTGGGGGAGGTGGTGGGGGTCCGCCGCCAGTCCGCTGAACCGCCAGGTGGTGTCTTGAGACCACGGAACGCACCTTCCCGCGTAGGTCGTTCGACCTCTTCCTGAGGTCGTCCCAATTTCTTGGGTGTTGTCCCACTGCGTTGACCCTGTCGACTATTCTTCTCCATAGCTCCATCTTTCTTGCAATTGAGGTGTGCTGCACCTGTGCTCCAAATAGCTGTGGCTCTACCCGGACGATTTCCTCCACCATGACCCTGAGCTCCTCCTCCAAGAACCTGGGGTGTCTTTGCCGTACCATGGGGTGGTGTAGGTGATGTGTGGGGTGGTGTGTGTGGTGATAAGTGTGGTGATATGTAGTGGTGTGTGGTGTTTTGTGCGTGGAAGTTGTGTGGGTGATGGTGTTGAGTGCCTGTGGAGGCTAGTTTGTGGATGGTGGTGTCTCTCTCTGGCCTTCTTTCTGAATTTTTGGTCGTAGGGGTTTGTGATTGTTGTGGGCGTGTGTTTTATATTGTATTGGGTGCGTGGGAGTGGTGTGTGTATGTGTATCAGGTGTGTGTATTTCGAATTGTCCACTGTGGCTGTTGTTTGGATATGTGTGTGTATTTTGAGCGCGTCGGTGTGTACCGCCAATGGAATACTGCAGTTGAAAGACCGCCGCGTGGATTCGTGTGTCGTGATAGTGTGGGCGTATTTCTGTTGGCGTGACGGTGGAGGTTTTGTTTTCGCCAGTTTATCACTGACCTTTGCTGTGGCGGACTTGTGTGGGTGTGTGAATTTTGCCGGATTTCGAGATGTGGGTCATAATAGCTGTGGCGGAATTCCACGGCCTCGGCGGTATGTTGGCGGTGTTCTGCACGGTGGCAAGCGGCTTTTACCGCCAATGTTGTAATGACCGCCAAAGACCTTAACAAAATCATTGCAGGTCGATTGGCACCCCAGATTCCAGCACTGGTCCAGTCAGACCAAAATGGGTTTGTCTCGGTGCACAACATTTCTTTAAACCTAAGGCACTTTTTCATGTCATAAAATATTCTCTGCAGTGTTGGCCTCGAACAGGATCCTTGGTATTAAACCTTGAAAAGGCATCTGATTCCTTAGAATGGGCTTTCTTGTTTGAAGCATTGAGGCGTTATGGTGTTGGGATGTGTTTTCTCTGCCTGGTTCAATTACTGTAAACCTATCTACTGATTAGGGTCATGACTGGCTCCCTTGTTTTAGAATTGATACCTATGTACAGGGGCATCTGCCAAGGTTGCCCACTCTCTCCCTCACTTGCTTCCCTGGCAATTGAACCACTAGCTGTTTCCTTTTTGGGATCAGGGTGAAGTCTGGGTATTCCTCTGGGCGACAGACTTCATACCATCTGCGCATATTCTACTTCTGTATCTCAGAGGTGTCCATAATATGATTGCTACAAAACTCTGCTGCTTTGCTACCCTCTCTGGCTTAGCAGTTAACTAGGCAAAATCATGTCTAATACCCTTTACCTCAGAGTTGCCGAACTCAGATCTCACTTTTAATGACACACAAATACTGTTGCAACCCAGAATGTTCAGGTATCTGGGCGCTCAAGTATATTATTCTCTGGTGGACTTGTATGATGGCATCATCACAGGTGCAGCTACCTCTATTAGGTCCCAGATGGCCGTGAAGTCTGTGTATTCCAATCGGAGATGGACTTCATACTATCTCCCTTTATGCACATATTCTACTACTGTATCTCAGAGATGTCCATAATATCCCTGACATGATTGCTACACAACTCTGCTGCTTTGCTACCCTCTCTGGCTTAGCAGTTAACTAGGCAAAATCATGTCTATTTCCCTTTACCTCAGAGCTGCCAAACTCAGATCTCACTTTTACTGATACACAAATACTGTTGCAACCCAGAATGTTCAGGTATCTGGGCGCTCCAGTATATCATTCTCTGGTGGACTTGTATGATGGAAACCGCACAGGTGCAGCTACCTCTATTAGGTCCCAGGTTGGCCTTTTGGCAGACATTACCATTGTCGATAGCGGATGAGTAGCCCTACTGAAAATGGTGGTCCTACTCCGCTTCTTATATTACTTTACCAACCTACCACTGCATATCCCAGCTCAATTGTTTTGCAATCTCGAGAAACACATACGAAATTTCATCTAGAACAAATCATGCTGCAGGGTGGCACTAACAAAACATTACTCACCCTTGGATAAGAGCAGACTTGTGGTGCCAAACTTAGAACTGTATTACCGTACGTCCCAACTTCAGTGGGTGGCTAAGTGGGTATCTGGCTTACAACTGAGCAAAACTGCCACAACATTGCCAGCTTGGAGTATGCCCAAAATCCTACACTTGTTTCACCCATGCACCTGAGCAAAGACACCTGACCCTCCCTGGCTAGGAGTGGCATATTGCTGTTATCGCTGGAGAATTTACCTTCTTTGACTGGTAATCCCTTATGCACTAGCACTATTTGATACACCCAATAACCTCACTTTCACCTTATTGGCGGAACTCTCGACTTGGCATGCAGCTGGCTACAACCCTTAAGAGATCTTTATTAGGGCAGTGCCCTCATCCCATAAGAGATACTAATAGAAACTAAAAACCTGCCACCCTGTCGATTTCTATTATATAACTCACTACTCACTTCACTGACACACAAGTGGGGTGACTTAACTCAAAAGCATCTAACCCATCTAACAGTATAGTACCTTCATGTAATAGTGCCAGACTGGCACCTCATCCCCTGTTTTTATGAGTTATTGCAAATTCACACCACACCATCACTTATGGCCCTGTGCTGCTGCTGGGAGGATGATCTGCATGTCCCTGCACGGAGAAGGAATGGGCAGCGGTGTTGGGAAGCACCATGTGTATTCCATGCAAAGCTTGATTCTGCCTTATACAGTTTTTTATTGTGCACAGAGCTTACATTACTACTGCCAAAATCAACCTCTATTTCCATTGTGTAGGGGCTGCTTACCCTTGATGCCACCTAGTGGATGCAGATCTGCTTGATATGCTATGGGCTTGCCCATCTCTCCAACACTACTGGCAAGGTATCATGACCAGATCGGCCATCTGCAGTTAAAGCCCAGTGCTACACAAATGGAAAATATGTCTTTATGGTCTCTACCATGGAGACAAAAAGCGAAGGAGTACCCCTCATTTTCTAGATTTGGGATTACTAAAGGCTAAACGCCCCATCACTCACCGATGTAAAGCACCCAAGCCTCCAACACTTGTGGCATGAATGCAATTGCTCCTCAAATGGGCACAGGCGGAAAGTGTAGTGCTGCAAAGGGAGGATGCCTTTGGACCGACCAAGTACCCTACAGCTACTAACTGGGATTCTGTCCTGGTGGATTTTCAAACTACTGCACAGGAGGAGGTTGGGAGTGTTGGATTCGCCATGTGGCAGAGATGAAACGACAGTTGATTACACCCCTCACTAACTAACTGTTATCCACAGAGGTACAACAGTTTCCCTGTAAAATGCTCTTTCAACTTCTTCAGTTTGTATGTTCTCCAGTCTAACCACATGCTCTTCTGATTAAACATGCTGGGCGCGGGAGGCGGTATAGAGGCCCACAGTTTAGGTTTCCTTTTCTTTGTTCTATTTTATCATAACAGAATCTTTTTTTCAGTTTTAGCAATGTATGAACCCAGTCCCCAATTTGGTCCATAATGATCATCTTATGTCTATTCTCCTGCGACAACATTTTTAATTTTGACAGCCATATATAAAACTAATATGCTTGATCTGATAGTTGTAACACTTTATGATGCCAAATAGACATTGCATCCTAGAGAATTGATTAACCATTAATATGTTGGTTGTATTTCGATTGTAACTGCTTGAAGATACTGCTTAATTGAATGTTCTCAATGTAATACAAGAAAATCAATAAAAAGATTGAAAAAAATAGGGGAAAGGAATCACTATGGTGTCAAGCTTCTCCCCTTCTGCTTCAGGCCATGAGAAGATGTAAATATTTTCCGTTCCACGTTGCCATGACCTGCTTAATGCACTTTAGTTCGTGTTGCTGTTATGACCTGCCTTGATGCACTTTAATTTGTGCTCTAGCCTGACTACATTAGTTTTAATAGTTCCCTACTTGGATCATGTCATCCAAGAAGACACAGGTCTAGATGGAAGGATTGGTTTCACCCTGCACTTCTGTGCGTATTAATATTGTCCTACTGTCTTGTGTACTTTATGCCTAATTCACTGGTCGATTTATTTAAGGGTATGTTGTATTTTGTGATGTGTGGCACATTGTTGTTATCCCGTCACATTAGGGCTATTCATTTTCAACAATACTCACCTCCGAGTATACTATGTATTTAATGATTATGGAGCTTAAGTCTAAACCTTTGTGGAGACTGCAGTCCCCCAATTCATACTTTTCTGCATCTAATTCATTACCTTCTTGGGAAATAACAAAGCCATGGAAATCAAATGAGGTTTTGTAAAAAAAAATGCAAGTGGGTAGTCGGACATATGACGTATGTTGCTTGGGTATAATAAAAATATCTAGCATAAGTTGTCAATAGTTCTCTTCTCTCCTCTTCTCCATTTTAGATGGGATTTATGTACCATGCAGTAATGCATTACCTGGGGTACATTAGGGCACAGCTTCTTTGTCTACCAAAGGTAACAGTGACAAAAGGGACCATTCAGTCTGCTTATATTATGCAGTAGCCAATGTAAACGTTTTATTTTTACTTTCCTTCTGAACTATTAGTGGCTTTTGACTATTTGAATTCATTTGGGCTGTTAGTTTCTGAGCCCATCTCTATAACAAGCTGGAAAATGTCACAAGAACCCTACAATCCTACACTTCAAGACTTTCTTCTATTTAATATTGTTCATCCAAGAACTCTTTAATCTGACCATTTGTAGAATATGCTAATGAGGAATCAGAAACACACAAGATGCTGCGAAGAAGACCAACGTCTTGAGATCAAATATGTACTTAAGTGTCACAAAGTGCCCCCTGGTGTACTCTAGTGGATGGATGGCTCTGGACGTTGAGGATGGCATGTGCAGACTGTACTGACTGGGTGAACCTGGCATAGTCGTGTCTCAACCGTATGACTGATCTCTGTCTGGAACCGATTTGGTGAGTCTTCAAGATGTGCAATAGGCTTTTCAGAGCCTTACCTAGATGTCCCATTAGCTTACCACCTTTGCTATGTGTTTATTTAAATGTATACATATCTATAGGTGCCCATGTTCTTTACTGAAGGAGGGGTCCGATGTGCTGTGCCCAGGACTATCTACCAGAGAAACAAATCTGGCTATCTCAAAAAGGTTTCTAATTGAGCTACCTTAGTGTTTGACCTTTATGTGGCCAGCTTCCTTTTTGAAAGGCATGAACACGGGCCGTCCCTTCACTATCTCTCCCTCTTCTCTACCACCAGTGTGTGGCTCTGGTAGACATCTGATTATCTCAGATAGAGGCAGCCTGCAACGACTGTAAAAGCATGGGGAACGGCGAGGATCCAAATTTGTAACAGCACAGTTCAGTGGCAGAGATTAAGAAAAACAGTTCCCCGCCTTCTCCAGTTGAAAATGTTCCGATCCAGAAAAATGTGATGAAGGTGTTGATGACTTTGATCAAATCTTTGTGTTTTTGAGGATCTCTACAAGACGTTGAAGGTCAAAGGTTGTTGATTAGTCTATAGAAAGAGGGTTTCTTTCTGCCAAGGTCTTTAGACCGTACAACTAATCTGAAATGGTAGCGGTGTAGACTTTGTCCAGTGTGCTGCTTAGACACGAGTGGTGCCCGGCGACTTTAGACCCTAAAGAAGTGCTTGTATTTGTTTTCCATTGCTTTCAAGCATTTAGCATGGCTTTCAACCCCTTTGTCTTCAAGTGGGCCAACATAACAGGTTTTTTTAAGGTCTGACTACAGACACCTTCAGCTGTGTGGAAAGAACATGTGTTGCCACAAACAGCATAAGCTACAGACAATACAGCAGAAAGAGACATACAGTCACGTTTTGGGACCAACCCATGGCATTTGGCGGGTGTATATAAGGGGCTCATTTTATTATAAGTGTGGACACTCGTACCTCTTCAGGATTGAAGCTGTTCTTCAAAGCCCCTTTCCATATAAATTTTCATTCAGTATTTTTTACCTGTGCACTACTTCGCAGTTTCTAGGATTCAGGATGAGGCTGCTTAAAAGAAAGTGAGTCACCTGCATGTCCCTCTCCGTTGCCTACTTCACCAGCACTCACAAGCACTGTTGGCTGTCACACTCTAGCTACCTACAGACACTCTCTATTCATCTCTCCTCTCTGCTGAATGCTGCGGTGCTCTTATTGCTTTCCCTCTATTCCACTCTGCTTTCATCTGACCTTCAAAGCGTGACACTGAAGGAAAAGGCAGCAGTGCTTAATTTGTAAATAAAAACGTGCCGGTGCTCAAAGATCTCCTCTTAAACACGTGGCTGCTGCAATTAAATGTGTGAGCACAGAATACAGAGGAAGCATAATCCTGAAGCCATCTCGGGCCTCATTAATCCATTTACAGCCACTCCCTCCCCCTTTAGCTCACTCTTGCAGCTTCCTGATGCGTTTTCGTTTTTCTCTGTCTTTTGCTCGCAGTAAATGCTTGAGGCAGAAAAATAAGTATGGACCCTCAAAAATAAGTGCCGGTGCTCCGCACTAGAAACAACAAGCACAAATTAAGCACTGAAAGGCAGGAAGCAGAGCTCTCCTAGGGCCCGGGCTCCATGCATCCCATAAGAAACGCCTATGCCATCCCAGCTTCACTTATTAATGCCTAGAGCTATGTCCCGGATGTGTGCTCAACTCTACCGGTCCTGTCACCCGCTTGTGGGTAAATCTTTATTTAAATCTGTAAATCTTTATTGGTTAATCAAAACTGTTGCATCATCCATATTACATTCAGAATCTTAATACATAATTCATATAAAAAACCATAAACCATTAAAAATTGTTATCTATACAAACCCTAGTGTTCATTAATAAAATTAATTACAAATGTATACAAATCCTGTTGCCGTATCCATTGATGAATATAATTATAATAAAATCGATCATTACTTATCTTTTAATCATACAAACTGCAGGATCGATTTGTATGAAGGGCACCCAGACTTAACCAAAAATCTATTAACCGAAGCCCATATATAGAAAGACAACTATACATCCAATAAAACCGCATTACCCATGCCCCAAAATTTAGATTAAATGTATTGCACCCTCAAATGGAATTATATTAATTTGGGCGTCCAGTTTTTTTTTAAGCCTGGTTTGAAAATTGAATTAGTCTGGTATTCAGCATAGTGTCCAAGGAATTGAAACTGCTGATCACTGCTTGCCTGTATGTGCGTATGACTCTCTGGTTAAAAGCAACCTTGAGGTATTTTCTACGTTATTACTTTAAGCCTTGACATATACAAATCAATGACCATATGTACCAAAGCATTTTCCCATTGACACAGAATGGCTAAAACCCTTTGATACATCTGGCCCCAAATGTAGTAGGTTCCCGACTCCACTTCCACATAAAAAGCGAGGAGAATTAATGTCAGAGCCTATGGAGCAGAGTTTAGGCCCCCGGGGAAAAGACCAAATCAATATTTGGTAAATTAGTTTTTTTTTTTTTTTTTTTTTTAACCAGCTAAAGTCCAGGTACGACTGACGTTTTAGAGTTTTGTACTCCTTTATTATAGCCCAAGCATGAGATCTACCAGCACAGAGACTCTTGTCAACAGCTGGGGATTTTTTTTCACAGTACGATTAATGGTTAATTTAAAAGCATCAAGTGGTAAAGACTTTTCCCACTGTGAGCGGGCCCCCAGATCATCAAGGACCTGGTCTAAATATAGCCGTGATGGGGCCCTCGGGTTCATAATAATCTCTTTCCAGAGTACTTGACTTAGCCCATTTGCCTTAGCTTGTTGTGCGTGCTCTGAAGACTTTCCCGATTATCCCACTCAGAATAATAGCGCCTCTACCTCTCAAAGCTTTGCTACCATAAGTGACACTTGAGATTAACTTGCCGGTTATCACTTGTAGCAGTTGTCTGTAGCTAGGGCCATATAGCGGTCTTAGTAGGGTACGGAAAGCGAGTAGCAGGGTGTTTCCTTTTCAGGTTAAGTCAAGTTTCTGAGGAGTAAAGGTCCCCTTCTCATCAAATAGAACCCCCAAGTACCTGTATGTTTTAACTTGTTCAAGTATTTGGCCTTGGAGGAACCACTTATGTGATTTGTGTATTCTGGTGCTTATTTCCATTGTTTATGACATCTTATTTACTTCCAATCTGTTTATTCTGACAATTTCACTATCAGATGTTGTCGACCAACTTTAGTACAACTTAAAAGGACTACATCATCCACATAGGGCAAGTTCGAAATGGATAAGTCACCGATCTTTGGAGGGTGAGCATGTACCTCGTCTAATATGGAGGACAGATCCAATACAAAGAGGTTAAAGAGGTAAGGCGCAAGCATGCAGCCTTGTTGTAGACCGCGTTCGGTCCCAATTTCCCTTGATAGGAAGGAGCTGTCCACAGTTTTCACTCTAACCCATGTATCTGTGTATAGCCTCTGTATTGCTTTCAATAACTTTGCTGGAATACCCCAGAAGGTTAATTTTGCCCATAACTGGCTGCACTGTACAGAATCAAAAGCGGATTTAAAATCTACGAAACATAAGTACAGGGGTTGTTTTTTCTGTTTACATTTATCGATAATGGTGGTAAGTGATAGAAAGTTTACAGCTGTTCCTGGCCCTTTAATAAAGCCTGTCTGATTAACTGGGATAATGTTATTTCCTTCAGCCCAGGCTTGGAGATCTCCCAAAAGAGAGCCAGCATAGTATTTTGATTCTGAGTCGGTTAGAGTAATTAGGTGATAATTCTCAGGGGTTCGTGCAGTTGTTGCCCTTAAAGATCGGGTGAATAATGCCCCCCTTCCAGGAGTTTGGAATAATTTAGTGCTCCAGCGCATCATTATAAACCGCTACAAGCCTCTCTTCCCAAAAACCTGAGTTTGTTTTATATAAGGCATCTGGGACCCCGTTTGAGGCAGATGCCCCGCCCTGCCTGCTGTTATCGATCATTTTGGTAATCTGAGCAATGGAGAACATTTGTTCATTTTCTTCGTTAGACCTGTGGTGGGTTAGCTTATCACCAGTTTGCTGGCCGTGAGTCCCTAATGGCTTCGCTGTACAGAGCACCACTTCTTGACAGTTTTTATCTTGCTTAAAATATTGGGTTAAAAAGTCAAACCAAGATGATTCGGAAATATCAGAACTGGTCAGGATTGTGGGGGCTTTGTTTAGGTTATTTACCACTGTCCAGAATGCCTGAGAGCTCATTTGTTCACTTAAAAATAGGGCCATTGCCCAGAAGTCCTGCTTGTTCCTTACTTTTCCCTCCCACATCTGTATCCGATACAAGCTATTTATAGTCTTTAAATCTGTATGTATACAGGGGTCGAATGGGTGCTTTTGCCAGTCTTAATAGTCTATTCCTCTTTTTCCTTAGTTGCGAAGTAACAGCTGCTGTTTTTATTCATTCTCCGTTTTTTATGTTTTCTCGAATATAATACTGGTAAGGTTTATGGGAAGTGTCAGAAAAAAACGTGGTTGCAAACTCCTCTAGGAATACTGACGATAAATTATTGGATCATCAATCGGATCACATATGAGTTTATTAAATAGTGCCTCTGAGTTTTTTCCAATAATTTCAATTGAATCTCCGCACCATCGACGTTTCTTATAATTGGTTGAGGCAAGGTTCCTGGAAGAGGTTGCAGCTAGTTTGTGCTTTGGATAACTATGACTGATCTCAATACTTTGGAGCCCATGGTCACTTAGCTCAGTCATTACAATAGAATATGAGGAGACTAAGGTTACAAACGGCAATGTAACCAGTGCATAATTAATTAGGGATTGCTTTCCAAAGGCGTAATAGGTGACCACAGGAGGAGTATCCTGATGATACCTACCATTCAGAATTCTAAGATCAAGCGCCTCTAGATTCTTAACAGAGATGGCCACCTTGACATCTGTAGTGCCGCTCCCTATGTTCTCTAAAGATTGCTGTGGGACTGACCATTGAAAGTCCTGCTGCACAATCTGTTTCTCTCTTTCATAAGGTTGCAATAATTTCATATTAAAATCCCCTGCATTTAATAGCTCCAGGGTATCTGGTTCTTGGAGTCCGGCTAAAATTACATCAACAAGTTTGGAAGACAGACATTTCTTAGAGTGGGTATCAGGATGTACATAGATGTTTATTATCAGAAGGGATCTCCCTATCGTTTTATGCCAGTTTGACACTATTAGTACCAACATTTCTGCATGTTCTTCTTTTAGCTGTGTGCAGGTTACTTTCAACCCAGCTGCAATAAAAGGCACCAAACCTCTCTTTGGTCGCCTAAAATTCTTCACCTTGTTGATTGGGAAGAAAAAGCCCAGATAGCCATCAATTGTGAATGGTTTTAGTACCCAGGTCTCCTGAAGCAACACAATTTGAAAATCTTTTAGTTTTTGCGTTGATTGTTAGCACTAATCCCGTTTATATTACAGGAACAGATGTTTTGTAAATTACAAAGATGTGGCACTTTGGATGAATTTAATAAGGTGGGATATTGTCAGGGGCTCCCACCGTTATGAAGAGCAGCTGAGAGCCATCCTAAACTTAATTGGCCAGATCCCCGCCTCTTGTCCAGTGTATAGCTTAGTGGGTGGTAGATGGACGGTGTGGAATTTCCAATTGCAGTTTATAAAATTGAATAGGGTTTTGGAACTTTGTTTTTTGCAGTGAGTTCTGCTGTCCGATTACCTGAATCCAAGGGTTCAGGATAACCGATCTGTTGGGGGATTTTTAGGTCAATTCCCCAATTGTGGAAAATATTTTCCTCCTTAAAGACAGTGTTGGCAACAAGTGATGAAGACCAAGTCACCAGTGTGGATTCTCAGGTGGAGCTGTTTGCCGACTCTGCTGTGACTACAAATTCAATTTAATCAATATATACCGGTTGGATATTCTCTAATGGTGGTATTGCTCACAAAAGTGGCAATATATTCCCACGATTTAATATATCTTGTAGGCCCATAGTCTGGTATTTTGGAGAGAAGACTATCTTATTTCCACTTTCATGCAGATCTTGGCGAAAACCCTCCAATATTGAATCCTGACTGGTTATACACGCTTGACCGTGCTGGTCATTTGTAGTAGTGAGTGGAAACCTTTCTATACTGTTCGATGGCTGGTATTCTCGACCCAGACCTTTGTCTGAGCTAGTTATCATGATCTGCTCTGTAGTGGGCCCTCCCTGGGGCTCAAACACAAAGGGGGGCGTTATTCTACCTACTGGCCCACTTCCTCTATTTACAATGGCATCTATTGTAGAAGCTACTGCTACAGAACCATTTCAAAAACCTTCCATTTAAGATTCCCTCTTTACCCCTCTTCTAACCTAATTTCAGAGTCAGACTCTTGTTTTTGGTCTTTACCCCCAGGTCTTGGGGCGCTTGCACTTTCATTTACCCATAGCCTATGGTTTTCAAAATAGGTACGGCCCCTGCCTCCTCTAATCGTGGAGTATACTCAATAGAGACTGGGGATGATGTCCCCCTTTATGAGTGTTAAATAACAGGTACATCTTACCCTCTGAAGTACTGCTCTGGTTATTTATATCTTTTTCGATTATTCTTTTCCCTTTCTCAAATTAGATACTTGTGGAAACTGGTATATTTATCATGGCGTCACCGATAGCACCCTGGACACCCTTCAACTTTTTCCTAGCTTTCCTTTGTTTTTTCCTTTGCCTTTTGGTTGCCGGTAACTTTAATTCATTTGGGGTTTGGGACTTTAAAACCATGGGGGAAGGTGAGGAAAGGTACGGTAGGGTCTGACTAAGTGATCCTTCCGGGGATTCTGATATTTCTTTTGCTAGTACCTTTGTGATACCTTCGTTTCCTGGGCTTAGGTTCTCCTCTTGCTCTATTATATCCATCTCTCCCTTCCACCAGTTGCCCTACCCCTCTGTTCCCCCACAATCAACCCTATTTCATCATCTTTTCTTCCCAAAGTAATAAGATTGGCTTTGAAATCGGGCATCAGAGTGCTTACGACCTCTGGTAGAGCAGCTAATTTGCTAATTATTGGGGCGCAGGTACGGTCATGCTCTGTTCTTTCCGCATAGTTCTTAGCTTGTTTAATCAGAGCATTTAGATCTGCCAATTTTTTATCAATCCCTGAAACAGATTGCACCTTTATATTTAGCAGGTCCACCTGCACGTCCATTTTTGTAGATTGATAAGACAAGGCATCCAGGGTTAGTTGTGAGGTTTTGAAGAAGAAGTCCCACACTTTATCACTATGGCTTTCCTCGTTGAGATAGTCTTGTTTTGGAGCTTCCGTTGGGTCACTCTCTATTGATCTTGTCACTTTGAGGTTATCTGGTTATTACACGTGCTGATCTGCGCTACAAGTGGCATGTTTTCTCGCACAGATGGAGAACTAGTTCTAAGATTGGTGAGTAGACATCTACCGAAGCCATGCTGGGTGCCTTTCTGACAGTCATTGACTTGAATCCTGCTGCCTGCACTGGGGTTTAGGTCCCCAGTTTCCAAAGAATGGGGGGCAATGGGCTGTTGCTTTTCCCAAGCTCTTTCACGATCCCTCATTTTAGAATTTTCCATGGCCATTGCCTTCTTGATGATAACATTCACCTCGAAGAGGATCGGGTCTCTTCTCTTCAAGGAGTTTTTAGAACTGTTAAGAGATGGAGATGGAGGAGGAGACTGTGATCTCAAAGTGACTTGGTCCAAATCAATAATTGATCCCCAAACGTTTCCTTTTCCAACTGGTGTTCTAGGGAGATACCCAGGGGGTGTTTCGTCCCCTCCTCGTCTACATCCGATTCAATGTGATCCCCTTGTTGATAATCCAAATTGCACCTAGTTGAGTCATTTATATTTGGAGAGATCGGCATATGGAGTTGCCCTCGGGTTTTGAAAAACTAAAAAATTGAAGATCTTCCGTGGATACTTGTTGACTCCCCTTGAGCCACATCTGAGTCAACGTTCTCCCCCTTTCCATATTCAAAGGTACCGTTGCTTTTTATTGGGGAGATGGGATGAGGAAGGGCTCTTTGATCCTTGGTGGAGGAAAAAGAGCTTCCACTGGGTCCGCCAAAAAGTCAAATTCATGTGGCATCTTTACTTCCTTCCGAAACATATGTGCAAGAGGAGAAATCAAGGTCGGACACTCTTCCACAGCCTTTTTTGATTGCTTGGAGTGCACAGTTTGCAAATGGGAGGTTTTGGGTTTCCTCTTACTTCCAGGGAAGATGCCCTCTCTTTCCCCAAGCGCATTCTCCCAAGTGAGTAATACGTAACTCTTACACTGTAATTTCCTTCGGTAGCAACAGCTTTTACGGACTTGTGGAGATTCTAGGTATACTAGAATGACCATCACACCTCAACACCTCAACATCCAAGGGGCACGAGCACGCAAGGATCTGTTAGTTGAGGGGGGATGGAGGGAATAAAAGAGGAATTTATTGTTGTTGTTTCCTATCACTTTCCGGTTGCAAGCTGCACCCCTGAACAAGGACTGCTTCCGTAATCCACTAGACACAGATCAACACATCAGTTGCACTGAGATTCACAGGGGGTTACTGCTATGTCCGCCACACAGATCACTCTGGTTGAGGTGGCTGGGGAGCACACAGGGTGTTGCTTGCCGCACCAGGACCTAGCCCGGCTTCTTCCACACCTCTCCAGCTCTACCCTAGGGCCCTGGCTCTAACGCCACAGCCATGCACACTGCACTCCCTTATTTTACTGTGGGTCTACAGTGCGCTCTATCTGTCCTTGCAACGCAAGTCGCTGTTGTTGATCGGGCCAAACAGCCAATCTGTGAGCACCTTCTTCTGATATTCTTGCGGCCCGTATACACTCTTACATTGCCTTGCAGCGTTGGATCGTTAATTGATCTCTCCCCTTCTCATTTTGCTCCTCCTGCGCTGCGCTGAGTCCACAAGTTGCCGAAGTACCAAATGTGTTAGTGATGCAGTGTTGGTACAGAAGCAGTACAAAGTCATGCGGGGTGTAGAAGAAGCAAAAGCAAGACAGGAGATTTTGTTAAGGCAAAGGATGGGGCCTCAAAGATAAGGTTGGGAATGTGCAGTGGTGGTGAAGTGATGATAATAATGAGCTGCACAGGATCAATTTCTTCCTCCACACTACACCCTCAACCATGCACCTCCACCCAGCCAGTTTGCCACCACCAGAGAATGAGGGGTGGAGGGAGGTGACGGGGAGCCAAGGGCATCTTTGGGATCGTATTCCAGGTCAGATCAGTTCAGCTCCAGTCAGTCCAGACCGGTAAGGGGTCACAAGGGTCATGGGTCGCAAACCCACTGCTTACCCCCAACCTGACCACTTTCTGTTATCTTTTGCTACCCTGCCTCCTTGGCACCTTACAGCACTGCCTCCTATCCATTATGCTGCAGTTCTTTGACACCACCAGGGCCCTGAACACTCCTCTCGTCGGCTGGAGTGGGCTTCAGCTGTGGCGTCCTCCGGCTCCCTTCTCAGTCCGGTGCCGCCCGCAGTTCTGTGGCAAGAGCGGTCCTTTGCGGCCCACCCTCACAGCGGCCTTCTTTTCCGCCCGGCACTCGCAGCACCCGCAGCTCCCCAGCTCCACTGCACGGAGTCCTCAGTGGCCCACCTTCACAGCAGTCTTCTTTGCCTTCTGTGCCGCCTGGCATTCGCAGCGCCCGCAGCTCCACAACTCCACTGCACGGCACAGCAAGACCGCTCCCCTGGAAACACTCCTCTTGTCACTGGAAGCAGAAACCAGTCAGCAGCCGAGGAAGAATGAGCTGGTGTGTACAGAAGGAGCTGCTGGTGAAGTCGCTGATCCCCCAAATTCTCCACCGACAACTCCGGCCTGCAACACTGTCATCAAGCTGCCATAGAACAACATAGTGCATTATTGTGGAGAAGTGTGATAGATCAGGGCCGTCTGCGCATTTGGCTCTTATGTCAGGTGATCACAGCCTTGCACTGACCGCTGGAGGGCCTGGTGCCTTTCTTCCCACAGGCCACTACTCCTAGCGCCAGACAAGCAAATTAGTTGCAGTAGGTACTCATTGCCAGGGAAGTTGGGGAAAGGTGCACAAACGCCGAATCCTGGACAGCCCTGTCACTCCCAAGCAGGGCTTTACCTTGGGCAGGTCATGTTTAGGCCTCAGACCCCACAGTAATTAATACAGACTTTGTAATTGATTCCCATTGTGCTGTATATTCAATGCCTTAAATGGCTGGACATTAAAACTATGAACTGACTTTGTTTGAAACAAGGAAACTTCACAGTTTTCCGACATAGCCGCAAATTCACTCAATGAACTCGCACACTGAAATAGCCAAACAATGTGTGGGAAAACATACAATTAATGCAAGTTTCTTTTCAAGTGTGCAATTCATTTAATAGGAGCTGTATAATGTACTTTCTTTAAAAGATATTTTTAATGAGTTATTTTTGCAAAGTAGAAAAAACGTACAAAGAACAAATAGGCATGAACCATTTACGACGTAGTATCAATTAGGGGGGCCCAAGAAATTGCAGAGATATTACAATCATTCACTACAAATCCACTGTCAGCGCGCGCCCGACAATATCCATAGTCCAGTCTTTCCAAATACAGTGTGTATCTTCATTTCATTTGCCAATCCCTGGCAAGGGAAATACCTTAGGTGTGCAGTGCTCCATCATCGTTCCCATCGGACACCTGAATCGCGAAAACATCCCACTTATTTGTCCTGTGCGGTTCATTGGTTCCCCCTTATTGACTGGGACAATGCCCCAATTTCAACTCCCACCCATTTTTGCAACTCCATTTCCCATTCTTATAGTGATGGAGCTCCCACACATTTCCCACACAGTGTTATTAGCTTTTTGCTTCCCCCATCCTGATTCTAGAGCAGGCATTCGATACAGTGGGAAAAATTATGTGGAGCCTACTGGTTGTCAAATATCTGCAATGCAAAATATGAAATTGTAGGAACCTGAATCTAGCATTTCGTGCCGCTTCTCACGAGTATGCTCTTACATCGATCCATTCTTTGTCTAAAATAATGCCATCCACGTCTGCCCACCTATCTCACTCTATAAACAGACACTGATTAAAAGTGATAGTGTTTAAACATGAACTTGGATACATTATTGGCTTGCCCTCCCCAACAACAATGAATGAAGAGGCAAGTCAGTAGTCATGTCAACCCTAAACATGGCCTAGATTCATATTGCGTAGATGAAGCAACATTGTAGTCTAATAAATCAAACATAAAAAGTGCATGTACGGTGCACATCCTGAAATCTAGTATTTAAAAGTGCTTCAAAGGTGATAATAAAGAAAAAGTAAGCTTGGTGATATAACATACTTGCATAAGTATATATAAGTATAAGATCACACAGTTTGGACAAGCAGGGAAACTGGTATTGATTCCATGTTATGTGGTTTCAAATTTTGAAATTCAACAACCAGATGCATATCTGTTCTGTGTTTTATCTTCCTCTACTGTTTACAACAAAGGTCACTGTTTTGCCTTTTACTTTTGGTGCATTGCGAGAAAAAATGACACAAACATAGCAGACCAGACTCAGAGCCCCCAGACCCATCTACCAAGCCAAGAATTCATTTATTTTGGGTGTGTGACACCACAAACACCCCTTTGAAACTATGCCCCTGAAGATGAACACTTTGAGAAAGGATTCTCACAAGTGATGGGTGCCAGGGAAGAAGTAGCACATAGATACTGTAAAGGGGTAAGGTCAGCTCGGCTCGGACAATCCAATCTGAGATTCTGCTATAACCATACCTCTCTGTAACCAATGATTAGGGAGTGACAAGGGATGTTAATTTAAGCTTCAAAGTGTGTAGCCTACAGCTTAAAAAAATTTAAAACAGCAGAGCCAGGAGATATAGAAATATTCCTAATGACTCAATGGAAAGAACGGAAGAGGCATATTGTTTACAATTAATTGGGCTTAAAACCTGCCCACAGCATAGCATTAGTTGTTTTCATTGTCACTCTCATTTACAATTGTATCTATTGCTTAGCTCCTTTGGGCTTCCCTTATTTTCTTGATTTCTCTACTCCCTGGAGCATGGACCAAGTACCTGTGTTCTACCTCATCTTTGTTATTTTTCATCTTTTTGCAACAGACTATTTTTTTAATTTTATTAGCATTTCGGTATTATTCCAGAATGTGCACTGTGCTCTACTTCGCTTAACCAGCCATACAGCTTCTTTTCTATGTTGCTTTCACCCTATCTGCCATCTCTATTGACTCTTTAGTTACACCCACAACACCCACAACTGTACTACTCTATGCCACACTACTCTATGCAACTCCTCTCTATGCCACTCCACTCTCTGCCACTCTACTTTTTTGAGCCACTCCACTCAACTCTATAAGACTCTACTCCACTCCATGCCATTCTATTCCACTCCATGCCACTGCACACTAAGCCACTCTATGCCGCCATACTCTACACAACACCACTCTAGTGTATGCCACTCCAATCTGCACCACTCCATTCTACTCCACACCATTCCACTCTGCTCTGTCACTGTACTCCACTCCACCACAACCAATCTACTATACACCACATCACTCCACTCTATGCCACTTAATTCCATGCTACTCTACTCAACTCTATGCCACTCCATTCCACTCTATGCCACTCTACTCCACTCTAATCCACTTTTCTCTATGCTACTCCACTCCACACAATGCCACTCCACTCCACACAATGCCACTCTATGGCACTCAATGCCACTCCTCTGTACGCGTCTGTGCAGCTCATCTCTATTCTGGTCTGTGCCACTCTACTGGGGCCCTCCTGGGCAGCTGGGCTGTGTCTTGTGGGGCCCTCCCGGGCAGCTGGGCTGTGTCTTGCGGGGCCCTCGTGGGCAGCTGGGCTGTGGCTTGCGGGGCCCTCCTGGGCAGCGACAATGGGGCTGGCGGTGGCTTCCTGGCCAGCGACGATGGGGCTGACGGTGGCCTCCTGGCCAGCGACAATGGGGCTTGCGGTGGCCTCCTGGGCAGTGACGATGGGGCTGGCAGTGGCCTCCTGGCCAGCGACGATGGGGCTTCCGGTGCCCTCCTGGCCAGCGACGATGGGGCTTGCGGTGGCCTCCTGGGCAGTGGCGGTCTTCTCTGCTGTGCTGCTCCTCACTGACTTTGTAGGTTTCTTCTGCCCCTTCCCCACCTTGGGAGGAGTCACAGCCGAGTACACTCCCCCCGGGACCCCTGTGAGCGGCTTGGCTGGCTGGAGTCTTCCCCCTCTCCCGCCGGCCCTGTCCAACTTCTGGTGCTTCACGGGGGGGACTGGCTGTGCTGTGGCTCCGTGACAGACTTGCTGGCCTAGTGGCCGGTGCACTCCATATACCTGTAACAACAGGCACCACTGGTCCCGGAGATTTTTTGGCTGAGGTGCTAGTACCTATGAGTTGGAGGGGGGGTGGGAAATAGGTTAAGGGGGGACAGGAAAAGTTGTTTGGACACACTGGGACGGGTAGCTGGTAGGGGTTTGGGAGTGGAGGAAGAGGTGGTGGTAGTAGGAGGTGTAACTTTTGTGGATTTGGGTGCAGGTGCATGCGCTGGAGGCTGTCGTGAGGTGGATGGCTGTTGGGTGGGTGTGTGCCTGCGTTTGTGTATCTTGGGAGGGGGAGTCACAGACACACTGGGAGAGGACACAGGGGACGTGTGAATGGTGTATGGTGCTGGTAAGGGACGTAGTGGCTGTAGAGGTAGTGCATGCAGGTGTGAGTGTAGACGAGACTGGGAGGGAGGAGGGAGACGACGACGAGGGGAACACAGTGGAGGCAGTGGATGTTGCTGTGTCTGCATGTGTGTGATGCTTGCGTGAGTGCCAGTGGGATGTGTGGTGCTTATGTTTGCCTGAGCTTCTCTTGTGTGGTGAGGTGTGTGCAGGCTGGTCTGATGGTGTGCTTGGGATAGGAAGAGGTACAGGGGATTGGGTCTGGGTGGAGGAAGTTGGAGGGGGGAGGCTAGACACAGGGACAATGGCTGCCATCAGTGCTGAGGCCAGAGTATGAACGGTTCGATGAAGGGCAGCCTGACCAGAATGAATGCCCTCCAGGAATGCATTTGTGTGTTGCAACTCCCTTTCTACACCCTGGATGGCATTCAAAATGGTAGACTGCCCAACAGTGAGTGACCTGAGGAGGTCAATGGCCTCCTCACTGAGGGCAGCAGAGGTGACAGGGACAGGTGCTAAGGTGCCTGGGGCGAAGGTGATGCCCACCCCCTCCTGGGTGAGCGGGCACGGGGCACACGCTGAGGGGCTGCTGGGAGGGCGGTGCTGGTGGGGGGGTGGCGGCTGTACCTGTTGAAGTGGGGGCACAGATGTTGCCGCCACCACAAGGGAGCTCCCGTGTCGCTGGTTGCAGATCCTGTGACCGCCATGGTGCTCCTTTCGCCCTCCATCCCACTGGTGTATTCTGAGTCCGTAGTGTGAGCCTCCATGCCCATGTGGAATGCAGCTCCCTCGTGCTCCGGTGGCACTGTCCCTCCGCCTGATGATGCTAATGCACACAAGAACAGGGAGACCGCAAAAAAGGGGGGGGGAAACAAAAGAAAGACTGGTTGAGTGCATGGCTTACCGCTACTGTTGGCGGACAATACAGACACAGCAGCCCCCTGCACTATGTCGCGCTGTTGGGCTCTACAGTGCAATTCCTGGGAAATGGCCTACAAGGCTATGGACGACATCTGCACACATAGATGACCCTGGGGCATGAGTAGCTGTACTTGGCACTCTACAGAGGCCTGCCTTATGAATGGGCCTAGCCTACGGAACTCGCCCTGGCCTAGGGAAACCCACAGCCCTCCTCCCTGACCCAGACACCTTCACTGCGCGCAAAGTCAGCTGAATAATAGTGTACTCACCCCGTTGTGCCTGCTGTGATGCCCTCAAGCGCCCATCCAACTCAGGGTAGGCCACCGCCAGGATCCGGAACATCAGGGGGGTCATGGTTCGACGGGCACCCCTCCCACGTTGGCAGGCCATCCCCAGCTGAGCCTCCGCTGTCTTCTTGCTCCAGCGGCGAATGTCCTCCCATCTCTTCCGGCAGTGGGTGCTCCGTCTGTGGTGGACCCCAGGGTCCGGAGGTCCTTGGCGATGGCACGCCAAATATCCTTCTTCTGGTGGGCGCTGACCTACATGAAATGTACAGGGGAAGAAGAGAAGTCATTACCAACTGCACCATCAAAGTGAGTGGCCCCCATCCCTACCCTTGCCATGTGGCACATGCATTCACCGTCTTTCATGCACTCAGAACTCTGCTCCCTTCCTTCTTACAACCAGCCCTCTCCACACAGGCATAGCCCATACAACATGCTCCCTGTGTACTTACCTGTTGGTCTGGAGAACCGTAGAGTAGCGTGTACTGGGGGAAGACCCCGTTGACAAGCTTCTCCAACTCCGCTGCAGTGAAGGCAGGAGCCCTTTCCCTAGATGCGCGAGCCATTGTTTCTTCCAGACCGAGGTCACAGCAGCACTTGCAGTGTAGGTCCTCTCCTGTCGAAGATCAGGTATCGAGTGATTAAATAGTTAGAAAATGGCGGTCACGTCTGTGGCGGTGCGTACCTTCACCGCCGACGTACATCGTCATTGGCTCCTGGGACCCATGGGGTCCAATGTTAACCAATGCAGCATTGCGCCGCGGTCTTCGACCGCCTACCGCGACGGTGTACAACGCCAGCGCAGTTACCTCACATCCCATTGTCCCGCTTTAGAGGTCAGGCAGCCGCCATTTCAGGGGCCCACATGGCCTAATTACCAACTGCGTCACACATACCTAGGCCTACTCTCAACACACATACAGGCCACAATTTGTGTATGATTGGTGTTCTGTGCATACTGTGGGTACATACCTCTGAGTTGTTTGACTCTGTACTTGCTGTTGTCCTTCATAGGCACCGTCCGCTGGGACATGTGAGGAGATGGCGGAATCCTCCGGTGTATCGCCCGCTGGTGGACCTGTCAAGAATGAAGGAAAGACATTTGATCATCACCTACAGGTTTGACCATGCCACAATACAGGATCTGCGTAGCCAGTTGGAGCCAGACCTGATGTCAGCAATCCGCCATCCCACAGGAATCCCCCTTCAAGTACAGGTGCTATCAGTGCTCCATTTCCTTGCAAGTGGGTCTTTTCAGACAACTGTGGCCATGGCATCAGGGATGTCCCAGCCGATGTTTTCCAACGTGTTGTCCAGAGCGTTGTCTGCCCTGCTGAAACACATGCGGAGCTACATCGTTTTCCCTCAGGTGGAAGACTTGCCTACAGTGAAAGGTGACTTCTATGCCCTTGGACATATCCCCAACATCATAGGTGCCATTGATGGAACCCATGTGGCTTTGGTCCCCCCCCACAGGAGTGAACAGGTGTGCAGGAAGAGGAAGAGTTATCATTCCATGAATGTACAAATGGTATGTTTGGCAGACCAGTGCATCTCACGTGTGAATGCCATGTTCCCTGGCTCAGTGCATGACGCCTACATCATGCGGAATAGCAGCATCCTTTATGTGATGGGTCAACTACAGAGGCACCGGGTGTGGCTATTAGGGGACTCTGGTTACCCCAACCTGTCATGGCTACTGACCCCAGTGAGGAATCCCAGGACCAGGGCAGAGGAGGGTGATCGAACGCACCTTTGGCCTCCTGAAGGCCAGGTTTAGGTGCCTCCATATGACAGGTGGATCCCTATTCTACTCACCAAAGAAGGTGTGTCAGATGATCGTGGCCTGCTGTATGCTTCATAATTTGGCTTTGTGACAGGTGCCTTTTCTGCAGGAGGATGGTCCAGATGGCGTTGCTGTGGCAGCTGTGGAGCCTGTGGACAGTGATGAGGAGCAGAGGAAGAAGACATTGACAACAGGGACTCAGTCATCCAGCAATATTTCCAGTGAAACACAGGTGAGAATACATTCCTGCCTCCTACAAGTACTTTTACACTTCTACCTCTATCCTGTCTGTCGATTTCACTCAGTGTATGGTCACTGAGTTGTCACTTTCCCTTACGGTTTCACAGGTGTGGATCCCAAAGTGTCATCTGCTTAGATTCCTCATGGACTAGAGCTGTGTGACATAGGTATGTTGACATTACTATTTCCTGGAAATTTTGTCACTGTAATTGCAAATACACTATTTCAAAATCACAGACAGACTCCAGATCTTTTGGTGCTTTAGGTGTGTTTATTTAAATGCAAAATATTGGAGGGGGAAGTTAAATGGTGAGGGGTGATGGCGGAGGAGTGTCCATGGGAGAGTCCAGTCTATTTGTCTCATAGGTGCATTGCCCATATGGGCATAGGAAGTGGAGCTGGGGCTGTTCCAATATGGACAGGGTGACAAAGTGGGACAGTGGGTTGACAATCAGGGTGGTCTCATTTCTTGGCGGTGGTCTTGGCATCGTGCTCTGTCTTGTTCCTGGATCTCAGGGACCGCTTGCGGGGTGGTTCTCCATCTGCAGGGGGTGGGGTGCTGGTATGGTGGTCCTGTGGCGGTGCCTCCTGTCCACTAGCGCCGGCGGAGGTGGTGGGCAGTTCATTGTCCATGCTAGTGTCAGGGGCCCCTTGGAGTGCCACAGTGTCTCTCCTGGTGTTTAGTATTTCCTTCAGCACCCCTACGATGGTGCCCAGGGCGGAGCTGATGGTTCCTCCCTGAACCCCAGATACTGTTCCTCCTGCATGCACTGGGTCTCCTGAAAGTTGGCCAGGACCGTTGCCATTGTCTCCTGGGAGTGGTGGTATGCTGCCATGATGGAGGAGAGGGCCTCATGAAGAGTGGGTTCCCTTGGCCTGTCCGCCCCCTGTCGCACAGCAGCCCTCCCAGTTCCCCAGTGTTTCTGCGCCTCCGTCCCCTGGACCGTGTGCCCACTGCCCCCAGGTCCCTGTTGTTGTTGGGGTGGTGGGTTATCCTGTGTTCCCTGTAGTGGTGGACACACAGCTGATTGACGTGTCCTGGGTACGGAGGTATGGGCCCGCTTAGTGGGTGCTGTGCTGGTGTTACCAGAGGTGGAAGGTCTGTCGTGGCCTGTGCCAGTGCGAGGGGAACCGACTGTCCTGAGGCCCACGATGGTCCGGGCTGGTCAACTGGATCCAGTTGAACAGAGCTGCTGTCATCACCGTGGGCCTCTTCTGTGGGTGGGGTGGAGATGTCTGGACCCTCCTGTCTGGTGACGTTGGGTAGTGGTCCTGCAGGGGTGTAAAAGCTTAATTATTGCATCTGTGTGTGTCAAGGTGGGCAATGGTTGGGTGACCGGTGTACCCCAGTGCTTGCATTCCTATGTGGGGACTTGTGTGATGATGGTTTAGGGGGTTGTATGGGTATGTGCAGTGGGCATGCTTTAGTGTTGGGTGTCCATGCGTTGGGGTTGCATGCAGGGCTTGTTGTTGGGATGGGTGGTCTGTGATAGTGGGGTATATGTGAGTTGGTAGAGTGATGAGGGTGAGGGTACGGGTAGGAGTTTGTGATGGCATGCAGGAAGGGTGGGGGATATAGTAGTAAAGATTTGACTTACCAGAGTCCATTCCTCCACCGACTCCTGCGAGGCCCTCAGGATGCAGAATCACCAAGACCTGCTCCTCCCATGTTGTTAGTTGTGGGGGAGGTGGTGGGGGTCCGCCGCCAGTCCGCTGAAACGTCAGGTGGTGTCTTGAGACCACGGAACGCACCTTCCCACGTAGGTCGTTCGACCTCTTCCTGAGGTCGTCCCAATTTCTTGGGTGTTGTCCCACTGCGTTGACCCTGTCGACTATTCTTCTCCATAGCTCCATCTTTCTTGCAATTGAGGTGTGCTGCACCTGTGCTCCAAATAGCTGTGGCTCTACCCGGACGATTTCCTCCACCATGACCCTGAGCTCCTCCTCCAAGAACCTGGGGTGTCTTTGCCGTGCCATGGGGTGGTGTAGGTGATGTGTGGGGTGGTGTGTGTGGTGATAAGTGTGGTGATATGTAGTGGTGTGTGGTGTTTTGTGCGTGGAAGTTGTGCGGGTGATGGTGTTGAGTGCCTGTGGATGCTAGTTTGTGGATGGTGGTGTCTCTCTCTGGCCTTCTTTCGGAATTTTTGGTCGTAGGGGTTTGTGGGTGATGTGGGCGTGTGTTTTATATTGTATTGGGTGCGTGGGAGTGGTGTGTGTATGTGTATCAGGTGTGTGTATTTCGAATTCTCCACTGTGGCTGTTGTTTGGATATGTGTGTGTATTTTGAGCGCGTCGGTGTGTACTGCCAATGGAATACTGCGGTTGAAAGACCGCCGCGTGGATTCGTGTGTCGTGATAGTGTGGGCGTATTTCTGTTGGCGTGACGGTGGAGGTTTTGTTTTCGCCAGTTTATCACTGACCTTTGCTGTGGCGGACTTGTGTGGGTGTGTGAATTTTGCCGGATTTCGAGATGTGGGTCATAATAGCTGTGGCGGAATTCCACGGCCTCGGCGGTATGTTGGCGGTGTTCTGCACGGTGGCAAGCGGCTTTTACCGCCAATGTTGTAATGACCGCCAAAGACCTTAACAAAATCATTGCAGGTCGATTGGCACCCCAGATTCCAGCACTGGTCCAGTCAGACCAAAATGGGTTTGTCTCAGTGCACAACACTTCTTTAAACCTAAGGCACTTTTTCATGTCATAAAATATTCTCTGCAGTGTTGGCCTCGAACAGGATCCTTGGTATTAAACCTTGAAAAGGCATCTGATTCCTTAGAATGGGCTTTCTTGTTTGAAGCATTGAGGCGTTATGGTGTTGGGATGTGTTTTCTCTGCCTGGTTCAATTACTGTAAACCTATCTACTGATTAGGGTCATGACTGGCTCCCTTGTTTTAGAATTGATACCTATGTACAGGGGCATCTGCCAAGGTTGCCCACTCTCTCCCTCACTTGCTTCCCTGGCAATTGAACCACTAGCTGTTTCCTTTTTGGGATCAGGGTGAAGTCTGGGTATTCCTCTGGGCGACAGAATTCATACCATCTGCGCATATTATACTACTGTATCTCAGAGATGTCCATAATATGATTGCTACAAAACTCTGCTGCTTTGCTACCCTCTCTGGCTTAGCAGTTAACTAGGCAAAATCATGTCTAATACCCTTTACCTCAGAGTTGCCGAACTCAGATCTCACTTTTAATGACACACAAATACTGTTGCAACCCAGAATGTTCAGGTATCTGGGCGCTCAAGTATATTATTCTCTGGTGGACTTGTATGATGGCATCATCACAGGTGCATCTACCTCTATTAGGTCCCAGATGGCCGTGAAGTCTGTGTATTCCAATCGGAGATGGACTTCATACTATCTCCCTTTATGCACATATTCTACTACTGTATCTCAGAGATGTCCATAATATCCCTGACATGATTGCTACACAACTCTGCTGCTTTGCTACCCTCTCTGGCTTAGCAGTTAACTAGGCAAAATCATATCTATTCCCCTTTACCTCAGAGCTGCCAAACTCAGATCTCACTTTTACTGATACACAAATACTGTTGCAACCCAGAATGTTCAGGTATTTGGGCGCTCCAGTATATCATTCTCTGGTGGACTTGTATGATGGAAACCGCACAGGTGCAGCTACCTCTATTAGGTCCCAGGTTGGCCTTTTGGCAGACATTACCATTGTCGATAGCGGATGAGTAGCCCTACTGAAAATGGTGGTCCTACTCCGCTTCTTATATTACTTTACCAACCTACCACTGCATATCCCAGCTCAATTGTTTTGCAATCTCGAGAAACACATACGAAATTTCATCTAGAACAAATCATGCTGCAGGGTGGCACTAACAAAACATTACTCACCCTTGGATAAGAGCAGACTTGTGGTGCCAAACTTAGAACTGTATTACCGTACGTCCCAACTTCAGTGGGTGGCTAAGTGGGTATCTGGCTTACAACTGATCAAAACTGCCACAACATTGCCAGCTTGGAGTATGCCCAAAATCCTACACTTGTTTCACCCATGCACCTGAGCAAAGACACCTGACCCTCCCTGGCTAGGAGTGGCATATTGCTGTTATCGCTGGAGAATTTACCTTCTTTGACTGGTAATCCCTTATGCACTAGCACTATTTGATACACCCAATAACCTCACTTTCACCTTATTGGCGGAACTCTCGACTTGGCATGCAGCTGGCTACAACCCTTAAGAGATCTTTATTAGGGCAGTGCCCTCATCCCATAAGAGATACTAATAGAAACTAAAAACCTGCCACCCTGTCGATTTCTATTATATAACTCACTACTCACTTCACTGACACACAAGTGGGGTGACTTAACTCAAAAGCATCTAACCCATCTAACAGTATAGTACCTTCATGTAATAGTGCCAGACTCGCATCTCATCCCCTGTTTTTATGAGTTATTGCAAATTCACACCACACCATCACTTATGGCCCTGTGCTGCTGCTGGGAGGATGATCTGCATGTCCCTGCACGGAGAAGGAATGGGCAGCGGTGTTGGGAAGCACCATGTGTATTCCATGCAAAGCTTGATTCTGCCTTATACAGTTTTTCATTGTGCACAGAGCTTACATTACTACTGCCAAAATCAACCTCTATTTCCATTGTGTAGGGGCTGCTTACCCTTGATGCCACCTAGTGGATGCAGATCTGCTTGATATGCTATGGGCTTGCCCATCTCTCCAACACTACTGGCAAGGTATCATGACCAGATCGGCCATCTGCAGTTAAAGCCCAGTGCTACACAAATGGAAAATATGTCTTTATGGTCTCTACCATGGAGACAAAAAGCGAAGGAGTACCCCTCATTTTCTAGATTTGGGATTACTAAAGGCTAAACGCCCCATCACTCACCGATGTAAAGCACCCAAGCCTCCAACACTTGTGGCATGGATGCAATTGCTCCTCAAATGGGCACAGGCGGAAAGTGTAGTGCTGCAAAGGGAGGATGCCTTTGGACCGACCAAGTACCCTACAGCTACTAACTGGGATTCTGTCCTGGTGGATTTTCAAACTACTGCACAGGAGGAGGTTGGGAGTGTTGGATTCGCCATGTGGCAGAGATGAAACGACAGTTGATTACACCCCTCACTAACTAACTGTTATCCACAGAGGTACAACAGTTTCCCTGTAAAATGCTCTTTCAACTTCTTCAGTTTGTATGTTCTCCAGTCTAACCACATGCTCTTCTGATTAAACATGCTGGGCGCGGGAGGCGGTATAGAGGCCCACAGTTTAGGTTTCCTTTTCTTTGTTCTATTTTATCATAACAGAATCTTTTTTTCAGTTTTAGCAATGTATGAACCCAGTCCCCAATTTGGTCCATAATGATCATCTTATGTCTATTCTCCTGCGACAACATTTTTAATTTTGACAGCCATGTATAAAACTAATATGCTTGATCTGATAGATGTAACACTTTATGATGCCAAATAGACATTGCATCCTAGAGAATTGATTAACCATTAATATGTTGGTTGTATTTCGATTGTAACTGCTTGAAGATACTGCTTAATTGAATGTTCTCAATGTAATACAAGAAAATCAATAAAAAGATTGAAAAAAATAGGGGAAAGGAATCACTATGGTGTCAAGCTTCTCCCCTTCTGCTTCAGGCCATGAGAAGATGTAAATATTTTCCGTTCCACGTTGCCATGACCTGCTTAATGCACTTTAGTTCGTGTTGCTGTTATGACCTGCCTTGATGCACTTTAATTTGTGCTCTAGCCTGACTACATTAGTTTTAATAGTTCCCTACTTGGATCATGTCATCCAAGAAGACACAGGTCTAGATGGAAGGATTGGTTTCACCCTGCACTTCTGTGCGTTTTAATATTGTCCTACTGTCTTGTGTACTTTATGCCTAATTCACTGGTCGATTTCTTTAAGGGTATGTTGTATTTTGTGATGTGTGGCACATTGTTGTTATCCCGTCACATTAGGGCTATTCATTTTCAACAATACTCACCTCCGAGTATACTATGTATTTAATGATTATGGAGCTTAAGTTTAAACCTTTGTGGAGACTGCAGTCTCCCAATTCATACTTTTCTGCATCTAATTCATTACCTTCTTGGGAAATAACAAAGCCATGGAATGCAAATGAGGTTTTGTAAAAAAAAATGCAAGTGGGTAGTCGGACATATGACGTATGTTGCTTGGGTATAATAAAAATATCTAGCATAAGTTGTCAATAGTTCTCTTCTCTCCTCTTCTCCATTTTAGATGGGATTTATGTACCATGCAGTAATGCATTACCTGGGGTACATTAGGGCACAGCTTCTTTGTCTACCAAAGGGACCAGTGACAAAAGGGACCATTCAGTCTGCTTATATTATGCAGTAGCCAATGTAAACGTTTTATTTTTACTTTCCTTCTGAACTATTAGTGGTTTTTGACTATTTGAATTCATTTGGGCTGTTAGTTTCTGAGCCCATCTCTATAACAAGCTGGAAAATGTCACAAGAACCCTACAATCCTACACTTCAAGACTTTCTTCTATTTAATATTGTTCATCCAAGAACTCTTTAAACTGACCATTTGTAGAATATGCTAATGAGGAATCAGAAATACACAAGATGCTGCGAAGAAGACCAACGTCATGAGATCAAATATGTACTTAAGTGTCACAAAGTGCCCCCTGGTGTACTCTAGTGGATGGATGGCTCTGGACGTTGAGGATGGCATGTGCAGACTGTACTGACTGGGTGAACCTGGCATAGTCGTGTCTCAACCGTATGACTGATCTCTGTCTGGAACCGATTTGGTGAGTCTTCAAGATGTGCAATAGGCTTTTCAGAGCCTTACCTAGATGTCCCATTAGCTTACCACCTTTGCTATGTGTTTATTTAAATGTATACATATCTATAGGTGCCCATGTTCTTTACTGAAGGAGGGGTCCGATGTGCTGTGCCCAGGACTATCTACCAGAGAAACAAATCTGGCTATCTCAAAAAGGTTTCTAATTGAGCTACATTAGTGTTTGACCTTTATGTGGCCAGCTTCCTTTTTGAAAGGCATGAACACGGGCCGTCCCTTCACTATCTCTCCCTCTTCTCTACCACCAGTGTGTGGCTCTGGTAGACATCTGATTATCTCAGATAGAGGCAGCCTGCAACGACTGTAAAAGCATGGGGAACGGCGAGGATCCAAATTTGTAACAGCACAGTTCAGTGGCAGAGATTAAGAAAAACAGTTCCCCGCCTTCTCCAGTTGAAAATGTTCCGATCCAGAAAAATGTGATGAAGGTGTTGATGACTTTGATCAAATCTTTGTGTTTTTGAGGATCTCTACAAGACGTTGAAGGTCAAAGGTTGTTGATTAGTCTATAGAAAGAGGGTTTCTTTCTGCCAAGGTCTTTAGACCGTACAACTAATCTGAAATGGTAGCGGTGTAGACTTTGTCCAGTGTGCTGCTTAGACACGAGTGGTGCCCGGCGACTTTAGACCCTAAAGAAGTGCTTGTATTTGTTTTCCATTGCTTTCAAGCATTTAGCATGGCTTTCAACCCCTTTGTCTTCAAGTGGGCCAACATAACAGGTTTTTTTCAGGTCTGACTACAGACACCTTCAGCTGTGTGGAAAGAACATGTGTTGCCACAAACAGCATACGCTACAGACAATACAGCAGAAAGAGACATACAGTCACGTTTTGGGACCAACCCATGGCATTTGGCGGGTGTATATAAGGGGCTCATTTTATTATAAGTGTGGACACTCGTACCTCTTCAGGATTGAAGCTGTTCTTCAAAGCCCCTTTCCTTATAAATTTTCATTCAGTATTTTTTACCTGTGCACTACTTCGCAGTTTCTAGGATTCAGGATGAGGCTGCTTAAAAGAAAGTGAGTCACCTGCATGTCCCTCTCCGTTGCCTACTTCACCAGCACTCACAAGCACTGTTGGCTGTCACACTCTAGCTACCTACAGACACTCTCTATTCATCTCTCCTCTCTGCTGAATGCTGCGGTGCTCTTATTGCTTTCCCTCTATTCCACTCTGCTTTCATCTGACCTTCAAAGCGTGACACTGAAGGAAAAGGCAGCAGTGAATTAAATGTGTGAGCACAGAATACAGAGGAAGCATAATCCTGAAGCCATCTCGGGCCTCATTAATCCATTTACAGCCACTCCCTCCCCCTTTAGCTCACTCTTGCAGCTTCCTGATGCGTTTTCGTTTTTCTCTGTCTTTTGCTCGCAGTAAATGCTTGAGGCAGAAAAATAAGTATGGACCCTCAAAAATAAGTGCAGGTGCTCCGCACTAGAAACAACAAGCACAAATTAAGCACTGAAAGGCAGGAAGCAGAGCTCTCCTAGGGCCCGGGCTCTATGCATCCCATAAGAAACGCCTATGCCATCCCAGCTTCACTTATTAGTGCCTAGAGCTATGTCCCGGATGTGTGCTCAACTCTACCGGTGCTGTCACCCGCTTGTGGGTAAATCTTTATTTAAATCTGTAAATCTTTATTGGTTAATCAAAACTGTTGCATCATCCATATTACATTCAGAATCTTAATACATAATTCATATAAAAAACCATAAACCATTAAAAATTGTTATCTATACAAACCCTAGTGTTCATTAATAAAATTAATTACAAATGTATACAAATCCTGTTGCCGTATCCATTGATAAATATAATTATAATAAAATCGATCATTACTTATCTTTTAATCATACAAACTGCAGGATCGATTTGTATGAAGGGCACCCAGACTTAACCAAAAATCTATTAACCGAAGCCCATATATAGAAAGACAACTATACATCCAATAAAACCGCATTACCCATGCCCCAAAATTTAGATTAAATGTATTGCACCCTCAAATGGAATTATATTAATTTGGGCGTCCAGTTTTTTTTTAAGACTGGTTTGAAAATTGAATTAGTCTGGTATTCAGCATAGTGTCCAAGGAATTGAAACTGCTGATCACTGCTTGCCTGTATGTGCGTATGACTCTCTGGTTAAAAGCAACCTTGAGGTATTTTCTACGTTATTACTTTAAGCCTTGACATATACAAATCAATGACCATATGTACCAAAGCATTTTCCCATTGACACAGAATGGCTAAAACCCTTTGATACATCTGGCCCCAAATGTAGTAGGTTCCTGACTCCACTTCCACATAAAAAGCGAGGAGAATTAATGTCAGAGCCTATGGAGCAGAGTTTAGGCCCCCGGGGAAAAGACCAAATCAATATTTGGTAAATTTTTTTTTTTTTTTTTTTAACCAGCTAAAGTCTAGGTACGACTGACGTTTTAGAGTTTTGTACTCCTTTATTATAGCCCAAGCATGAGATCTACCAGCACAGAGACTCTTGTCAACAGCTGGGGATTTCTTTTCACAGTACGATTAATGGTTAATTTAAAAGCATCAAGTGGTAAAGACTTTTCCCACTGTGAGCGGGCCCCCAGATCATCAAGGACCTGGTCTAAATATAGCCGTGATGGGGCCCTCGGGTTCATAATAATCTCTTTCCAGAGTACTTGACTTAGCCCATTTGCCTTAGCTTGTTGTGCGTGTTTCCAGATTTTAATGTAGGCACCCTGTCTTGCTATTACTTGGTTCGAGTAACCAAACTCCAGCCTAATTTGGGCCTGCAAGGCTTTCACTGGGAGATGGAAAAGAGCTCTGAAGACTTTCCCGATTATCCCACTCAGAATAATAGCGCCTCTACCTCTCAAAGCTTTGCTACCATAAGTGACACTTGAGATTAACTTGCCGGTTATCACTTGTAGCAGTTGTCTGTAGCTAGGGCCATATAGCGGTCTTAGTAGGGTACGGAAAGCGAGTAGCAGGGTGTTTCCTTTTCAGGTTAAGTCAAGTTTCTGAGGAGTAAAGTTCCCCTTCTCATCAAATAGAACCCCCAAGTACCTGTATGTTTTAACTTGTTCAAGTATTTGGCCTTGGAGGAACCACTTATGTGATTTGTGTATTCTGGTGCTTATTTCCATTGTTTATGACATCTTATTTACTTCCAATTTGTTTATTCTGACAATTTCACTATCAGATGTTGTCGACCAACTTTAGTACAACTTAAAAGGACTACATCATCCACATAGGGCAAGTTCGAAATGAATAAGTCACCGATCTTTGGAGGGTGAGCATGTACCTCGTCTAATATGGAGGACAGATCCAATACAAAGAGGTTAAAGAGGTAAGGCGCAAGCAAGCAGCCTTGTTGTAGACCGCGTTCGGTCCCAATTTTCCTTGATAGGAAGGAGCTGTCCACAGTTTTCACTCTAACCCATGTATCTGTGTATAGCCTCTGTATTGCTTTCAATAACTTTGCTGGAATACCCCAGAAGGTTAATTTTGCCCATAACTGGCTGCACTGTACAGAATCAAAAGCGGATTTAAAATCTACGAAACATAAGTACAGGGGTTGTTTTTTCTGTTTACATTTATCGATAATGGTGGTAAGTGATAGAAAGTTTACAGCTGTTCCTGGCCCTTTAATAAAGCCTGTCTGATTAACTGGGATAATGTTATTTTCTTCAGCCCAGGCTTGGAAATCTCCCAAAAGAGAGCCAGCATAGTATTTTGATTCTGAGTCGGTTAGAGTAATTAGGTGATAATTCTCAGGGGTTCGTGCAGTTGTTGCCCTTAAAGATCGGGTGAATAACGCCCCCCTTCCAGGATTTTGGAATAATTTAGTGCTCCAGCGCATCATTATAAACCGCTACAAGCCTCTCTGCCCAAAAACCTGAGTTTGTTCTATATAAGGCATCTTGGACCCCGTTTGGGGCAGATGCCCCGCCCTGCCTGCTGTTATCGATCATTTTGGTAATCTGAGCAATGGAGAACATTTGTTCATTTTCTTCGTTAGACCTGTGGTGGGTTAGCTTATCACCAGTTTGCTGGCCGTGAGTCCCTAATGGCTTCGCTGTACAGAGCACCACTTCTTGACAGTTTTTATCTTGGTTAAAATATTGGGTTAAAAAGTCAAACCAAGATGATTCGGAAATATCAGAACTGGTCAGGATTGTGGGGGCTTTGTTTAGGTTATTTACCACTGTCCAGAATGCCTGAGAGCTCATTTGTTCACTTAAAAATAGGGCCATTGCCCAGAAGTCCTGCTTGTTCCTTACTTTTCCCTCCCACATCTGTATCCGATACAAGCTATTTATAGTCTTTAAATCTGTATGTATACAGGGGTCGAATGGGTGCTTTTTGCCAGTCTTAATAGTCTATTCCTCTTTTTCCTTAGTTGCGAAGTAACAGCTGCTGTTTTTATTCATTCTCAGTTTTTTATGTTTTCTCGAATATAATACTGGTAAGGTTTATGGGAAGTGTCAGAAAAAAACGTGGTTGCAAACTCCTCTAGGAATACTGACGATAAATTATTGGATCATCAATCGGATCACATATGAGTTTATTAAATAGTGCCTCTGAGTTTTTTCCAATAATTTCAATTGAATCTCCGCACCATCGACGTTTCTTATAATTGGTTGAGGCAAGGTTCCTGGAAGAGGTTGCAGCTAGTTTGTGCTTTGGATAACTATGACTGATCTCAATACTTTGGAGCCCATGGTCACTTAGCTCAGTCATTACAATAGAATATGAGGAGACTAAGGTTACAAACGGCAATGTAACCAGTGCATAATTAATTAGGGATTGCATTCCAAAGGCGTAATAGGTGACCGCAGGAGGAGTATCCTGATGATACCTACCATTCAGAATTCTAAGATCAAGCGCCTCTAGATTCTTAACAGAGATGGCCACCTTGACATCTGTAGTGCCGCTCCCTATGTTCTCTAAAGATTGCTGTGGGACTGACCATTGAAAGTCCTGCTGCACAATCTGTTTCTCTCTTTCATAAGGTTGCAATAATTTCATATTAAAATCCCCTGCATTTAATAGCTCCAGGGTATCTGGTTCTTGGAGCCCGGTTAAAATTACATCAACAAGTTTGGAAGACAGACATTTCTTAGAGTGGGTATCAGGATGTACATAGATGTTTATTATCAGAAGGGATCTCCCTATCGTTTTATGCCAGTTTGACACTATTAGTACCAACATTTCTGCATGTTCTTCTTTTAGCTGTGTGCAGGTTACTTTCAACCCAGCTGCAATAAAAGGTACCAAACCTCTCTTTGGTCGCCTAAAATTCTTCACCTTGTTGATTGGGAAGAAAAAGCCCAGATAGCCATCAATTGTGAATGGTTTTAGTACCCAGGTCTCCTGAAGCAACACAATTTGAAACTCTTTTAGTTTTTGCGTTGATTGTTAGCACTAATCCCGTTTATATTACAGGAACAGATGTTTTGTAAATTACAAAGATGTGGCACTTTGGATGAATTTAATAAGGTGGGATATTGTCAGGGGCTCCCACCGTTATGAAGAGCAGCTGAGAGCCATCCTAAACTTAATTGGCCAGATCCCCGCCTCTTGTCCAGTGTATAGCTTAGTGGGTGGTAGATGGACGGTGTAGAATTTCCAATTGCAGTTTATAAAATTGAATAGGGTTTTGGAACTTTGTTTTTTGCAGTGAGTTCTGCTGTCCGATTACCTGAATCCAAGGGTTCAGGATAACCGATCTGTTGGGGGATTTTTAGGTCAATTCCCCAATTGTGGAAAATATTTTCTTCCTTAAAGATAGTGTTGGCAACAAGTGATGAAGACCAAGTCACCAGTGTGGATTCTCAGGTGGAGCTGTTTGCCGACTCTGCTGTGACTACAAATTCAATTTAATCAATATATACCGGTTGGATATTCTCTAATGGTGGTATTGCTCACAAAAGTGGCAATATATTCCCACGATTTAATATATCTTGTAGGCCCATAGTCTGATATTTTGGAGAGAAGACTATCTTATTTCCACTTTCATGCAGATCTTGGCGAAAACCCTCCAATATTGAATCCTGACTTGTTATACACGCTTGACCGTGCTGGTCATTTGTAGTAGTGAGTGGAAACCTTTCTATACTGTTCGATGGCTGGTATTCTCGACCCAGACCTTTGTCTGAGCTAGTTATCATGATCTGCTCTGTAGTGGGCCCTCCCTGGGGCTTAAACACAAAGGGGGGCGTTATTCTACCTACTGGCCCACTTCCTCTATTTACAATGGCATCTATTGTAGAAGCTACTGCTACAGAACCATTTCAAAAGCCTTCCATTTAAGATTCCCTCTTTACCCCTCTTCTAACCTAATTTCAGAGTCAGACTCTTGTTTTTGGTCTTTACCCCCAGGTCTTGGGGCGCTTGCACTTTCATTTACCCATAGCCTATGGTTTTCAAAATAGGTACGGCCCCTGCCTCCTCTAATCGTGGAGTATACTCAATAGAGACTGGGGATGATGTCCCCCTTTATGAGTGTTAAATAACAGGTACATCTTACCCTCTGAAGTACTGCTCTGGTTATTTATATCTTTTTCGATTATTCTTTTCCCTTTCTCAAATTAGATACTTGTGGAAACTGGTATATTTATCATGGCGTCACCGGTAGCACCCTGGACACCCTTCAACTTTTTCCTAGCTTTCCTTTGTTTTTTCCTTTGCCTTTTGGTTGCCGGTAACTTTAATTCATTTGGGGTTTGGGACTTTAAAACCATGGGGGAAGGTGAGGAAAGGTACGGTAGGGTCTGACTAAGTGATCCTTCCGGGGATTCTGATATTTCTTTTGCTAGTACCTTTGTGATACCTTCATTTCCTGGGCTTAGGTTCTCCTCCACTACATCTTGCTCTATTATATCCATCTCTCCCTTCCACCAGTTGCCCTACCCCTCTGTTCCCCCACAATCAACCCTATTTCATCATCTTTTCTTCACAAAGTAATAAGATTGGCTTTGAAATCGGGCATCAGAGTGCTTACGACCTCTGGTAGAGAAGCTAATTTGCTCATTATTGGGGCGCAGGTACGGTCATGCTCTGTTCTATCCGCATAGTTCTTAGCTTGTTTAATCAGAGTGTTTAGATCTGCCAATTTTTTATCAATCCCTGAAACAGATTGCACCTTTATATTTAGCAGGTCCACCTGCACGTCCATTTTTGTAGATTGATAAGACAAGGCATCCAGGGTTAGTTGTGAGGTTTTGAAGAAGAAGTCCCACACTTTATCACTATGGCTTTCCTCGTTGAGATAGTCTTGTTTTGGAGCTTCCGTTGGGTCACTCTCTATTGATCTTGTCACTTTGAGGTTATCTGGTTATTACACGTGCTGATCTGCGCTACAAGTGGCATGTTTTCTCGCACAGATGGAGAACTAGTTCTAAGATCGGTGAGTAGACATCTACCTAAGCCATGCTGGGTGCCTTTCTGACAGTCATTGACTTGAATCCTGCTGCCTGCACTGGGGTTTAGGTCCCCAGTTTCCAAAGAATGGGGGGCAATGGGCTGTTGCTTTTCCCAAGCTCTTTCACGATCCCTCATTTTAGAATTTTCCACGGCCATTGCCTTCTTGATGATAACATTCACCTCGAAGAGGATCGGGTCTCTTCTCTTCAAGGAGTTTTTAGAACTGTTAAGAGATGGAGATGGAGGAGGAGACTGTGATCTCAAAGTGACTTGGTCCAAATCAATAATTGATCCCCAAACGTTTCCTTTTCCAACTGGTGTTCTAGGGAGATACCCAGGGGGTGTTTCGTCCCCTCCTCGTCTACATCCGATTCAATGTGATCCCCTTGTTGATAATCCAAATTGCACCTAGTTGAGTCATTTATATTTGGAGCGATCGGCATATGGAGTTGTCCTCGGGTTTTGAAAAACTAAAAAATGGAAGATCTTCCGTGGATACTTGTTGACTCCCCTTGAGCCACATCTGAGTCAACGTTCTCCCCCTTTCCATATTCAAAGGTACCTTTGCTTTTTATTGGGGAGATGGGATGAGGAAGGGCTCTTTGATCCTTGGTGGAGGAAAAAGAGCTTCCACTGGGTCCGCCAAAAAGTCAAATTCATGTGGCATCTTTACTTCCTTCCGAAACATATGTGCAAGAGGAGAAATCAAGGTCGGACACTCTTCCACAGCCTTTTTTGATTGCTTGGAGTGCACAGTTTGCAAATGGAGGTTTTGGGTTTCCTCTTACTTCCAGGGAAGATGCCCTCTCTTTCCCCAAGCGCATTCTCCCAAGTGAGTAATACGTAACTCTTACACTGTAATTTCCTTCGGTAGCATCAGCTTTTACGGACTTGTGGAGATTCTAGGTATACTAGAATGACCATCACACCTCAACACCTCAACATCCAAGGGGCACGAGCACGCAAGGATCTGTTAGTTGAGGGGGGATGGAGGGAATAAAAGAGGAATTTATTGTTGTTTTTTCCTATCACTTTCTGGTTGCAAGCTGCACCCCTGAACAAGGACTGCTTCCGTAATCCACTAGACACAGATCAACACATCAGTTGCACTGAGATTCACAGGGGGTTACTGCTATGTCCGCCACACAGATCACTCTGGTTGAGGTGGCTGGGGAGCACACAGGGTGTTGCTTGCCGCACCAGGACCTAGCCCGGCTTCTTCCACACCTCTCCAGCTCTACCCTAGGGCCCTGGCTCCAACGCCACAGCCATGCATACTGCACTCCCTTATTTTACTGTGGGTCTACAGTGCGCTCTATCTGTCCTTGCAACTCAAGTCGCTGTTGTTGATCGGGCCAAACAGCCAATCTGTGAGCACCTTCTTCTGATATTCTTGCGGCCCGTATACACTCTTACATTGCCTTGCAGCGTTGGATCGTTAATTGAACTCTCCCCTTCTCATTTTGCTCCTCCTGCGCTGCGCTGAGTCCACAAGTTTCCGAAGTACCAAATGTGTTAGTGATGCAGTGTTGGTACAGAAGCAGTACAAAGTCATGCGGGGTGTAGAAGAAGCAAAAGCAAGACAGGAGATTTTGTTAAGGCAAAGGATGGGGCCTCAAAGATAAGGTTGGGAATGTGCAGTGGTGGTGAAGTGATGATAATAATGAGCTGCACAGGATCAATTTCTTCCTCCACACTACACCCTCAACCATGCACCTCCACCCAGCCAGTTTGCCACCACCAGAGAATGAGGGGTGAAGGGAGGTGACGGGGAGCCAAGGGCATCTTTGGGATCGTATTCCAGGTCAGATCAGTTCAGCTCCAGTCAGTCCAGACCGGTAAGGGGTCACAAGGGTCATGGGTCGCAAACCCACTGCTTACCCCCAACCTGACCACTTTCTGTTATCTTTTGCTACCCTGCCTCCTTGGCACCTTACAGCACTGCCTCCTATCCATTATGCTGCAGTTCTTTGACACCACCAGGGCCCTGAACACTCCTCTCGTCGGCTGGAGTGGGCTTCAGCTGTGGCGTCCTCCGGCTCCCTTCTCAGTCCGGTGCCGCCCGCAGTTCTGTGGCAAGAGCGGTCCTTTGCGGCCCACCCTCACAGCGGCCTTCTTTTCCGCCCGGCACTCGCAGCACCCGCAGCTCCCCAGCTCCACTGCACGGAGTCCTCAGTGGCCCACCTTCACAGCAGTCTTCTTTGCCTTCTGTGCCGCCTGGCATTCCCAGCGCCCGCAGCTCCACAACTCCACTGCACGGCACAGCAAGACCGCTCCCCTGGAAACACTCCTCTTGACACTGGAAGCAGAAACCAGTCAGCAGCCGAGGAAGAATGAGCTGGTGTGTACAGAAGGAGCTGCTGGTGAAGTCGCTGATCCCCCAAATTCTCCACCGACAACTCCGGCCTGCAACACTGTCATCAAGCTGCCATAGAACAACATAGTGCATTATTGTGGAGAAGTGTGATAGATCAGGGCCGTCTGCGCATTTGGCTCTTATGTCAGGTGATCACAGCCTTGCACTGACCGCTGGAGGGCCTGGTGCCTTTCTTCCCACAGGCCACTACTCCTAGCGCCAGACAAGCAAATTAGTTGCAGTAGCTACTCATTGCCAGGGAAGTTGGGGAAAGGTGCACAAACGCCGAATCCTGGACAGCCCTGTCACTCCCAAGCAGGGCTTTACCTTGGGCAGGTCATGTTTAGGCCTCAGACCCCACAGTAATTAATACAGACTTTGTAATTGATTCCCATTGTGCTGTATATTCAATGCCTTAAATGGCTGGACATTAAAACTATGAACTGACTTTGTTTGAAACAAGGAAACTTCACAGTTTTCCGACATAGCCGCAAATTCACTCAATGAACTCGCACACTGAAATAGCCAAACAATGTGTGGGAAAACATAAAATTAATGCAAGTTTCTTTTCAAGTGTGCAATTCATTTAATAGGAGCTGTATAATGTACTTTCTTTAAAAGATATTTTTAATGAGTTATTTTTGCATAGTAGAAAAAACGTACAAAGAACAAATAGGCATGAACCATTTATGACGTAGTATCAATTAGGGGGGCCCAAGAAATTGCAGAGATATTACAATCATTCACTACAAATCCACTGTCAGCGCGTGCCCGACAATATCCATAGTCCAGTCTTTCCAAATACAGTGTGTATCTTCATTTCATTTGCCAATCCCTGGCAAGGGAAATACCTTAGGTGTGCAGTGCTCCATCATCGTTCCCATCGGACACCTGAATCGCGAAAACATCCCACTTATTTGTCCTGTGCGGTTCATTGGTTCCCCCTTATTGACTGGGACAGTGCCCCAATTTCAACTCCCACCCATTTTTGCAACTCCATTTCCCATTATTATAGTGATGGAGCTCCCACACATTTCCCACACAGTGTTATTAGCTTTTTGCTTCCCCCATCCTGATTCTAGAGCAGGCATTCGATACAGTGGGGAAAATTATGTGGAGCCTACTGGTTGTCAAATATCTGCAATGCAAAATATGAAATTGTAGGAACCTGAATCTAGCATTTCGTGCCGCTTCTCACGAGTATGCTCTTACATCGATCCATTCTTTGTCTAAAATAATGCCATCCACGTCTGCCCACCTATCTCACTCTATAAACAGACACTGATTAAAAGTGATAGTGTTTAAACATGAACTTGGATACATTATTGGCTTGCCCTCCCCAACAACAATGAATGAAGAGGCAAGTCAGTAGTCATGTCAACCCTAAACATGGCCTAGATTCATATTGCGTAGATGAAGCAACATTATAGTCTAATAAATCAAACATAAAAAGTGCATGTACGGTGCACATCCTGAAATCTAGTATTTAAAAGTGCTTCAAAGGTGATAATAAAGAAAAAGTAAGCTTGGTGATATAACATACTTGCATAAGTATATATAAGTATAAGATCACACAGTTTGGACAAGCAGGGAAACTGGTATTGATTCCATGTTATGTGGTTTCAAATTTTGAAATTCAACAACCAGATGCATATCTGTTCCGTGTTTTATCTTCCTCTACTGTTTACAACAAAGGTCACTGTTTTGCGTTTTACTTTTGGTGCATTGCGAGAAAAAATGACACAAACATAGCAGACCAGACTCAGAGCCCCCAGACCCATCTACCAAGCCAAGAATGCATTTATTTTGGGTGTGTGACACCACAAACACCCCTTTGAAACTATGCTCCTGAAGATGAACACTTTGAGAAAGGATTCTCACAAGTGATGGGTGCCAGGGAAGAAGTAGCACATAGATACTGTAAAGGGGTAAGGATAGCTCGGCCCGGACAATCGAATTTGAGATTCTGCTATAACCATACCTCTCTGTAACCAATGATTAGGGAGTGACAAGGGATGTTAATTTAAGCTTCAAAGTGTGTAGCCTACAGCTTTAAAAAATTAAAAACAGCAGAGCCAGGAGATATAGAAATATTCCTAATGACTCAATGGAAAGAACGGAAGAGGCATATTGTTTACAATTAATTGGGCTTAAAACCTGCCCACAGCATAGCATTAGTTGTTTTCATTGTCACTCTCATTTACAATTGTATCTATTGCTTAGCTCCTTTAGGCTTCCCTTATTTTCTTGATTTCTCTTCTCCCTGGAGCATGGACCAAGTACCTGTGTTCTACCTCATCTTTGTTATTTTTCATCTTTTTGCAACAGACTATTTTTTAAATTTTATTAGCATTTCGGTATTATTCCACAATGTGCACTGTGCTTTACTTCGCTTAACCAGCCATACAGCTTCTTTTCTATGTTGCTTTCACCCTATCTGCCATCTCTATTGACTCTTTAGTTACACCCACAACACCCACAACTGTACTACTCTATGCCACACTACTCTATGCAACTCCTCTCTATGCCACTCCACTCTCTGCCACTCTACTTTTTTGAGCCACTCCACTCAACTCTATACCACTCTACTCCACTCCATGCCATTCTATTCCACTCCATGCCACTGCACACTAAGCCACTCTATGCCACCATACTCTACACAACACCACTCTAGTGTATGCCACTCCAATCTGCACCACTCCATTCTACTCCACACAATTCCACTCTGCTCTGTCACTGTACTCCACTCCACCCCAACCAATCTACTATACACCACATCACTCCACTCTATGCCACTTAATTCCATGCTACTCTACTCAACTCTATGCCACTCCATTCCACTCTATGCCACTCTACTCCACTCTAATCCACTTTTCTCTATGCTACTCCACTCCACACAAGCCACTCTATGGCACTCAATGCCACTACTCTGTACGCGTCTGTGCAGCTCATCTCTATTCTGTTCTGTGCCACTCTACTCTATGCCACTCCACTCTATGCTATTCCATGCCACTCTAATCCACTCCACCCTGCTCCATGCCACTCTACTCTATACCATTCTACTTCACTCTATACTACTCTGTCCTATTCCACGCTACTCTAATCCACTCCATCCCACTTCATGCCACTCTACTCTGTGTCAGTGTATGCCACTCTGCTTCAATCCTCTCTACTCTATGCCACTCTACACCACTTCACTCTATTCTACACCACTCTGCTCTACCGCACTTCACTCAGTGGCACTCCATTGTATGCCTCTTCACTCAGTGCCTCACCACTCGATGTCTGTCCACTCCATGCAAGTCTATGACACTTTACTCTATGCCACTGTTCTCCGAGCCAGTCTATTTCATGCAACTCCACTCTAAACCACTCTACTGTACTCCACTCCACTCTATGACATTCTACTCCATGGCACTCTACTCTATGCCACTCTCCTCTACACCAGTCCACACTACTCTGTTACACTCCATGTTACCATACACCACTCTACAACATGCCACTCTACACCACTCCACTCTATTCCACCCCACTCTGTGCCACTCTTGTCTACGCCACTGTTCTCTGGGGCATTGTACTATATACCACTTTGTCACTCTACTCTATGTCACTCCATACCACTCTACGCCACTCTACACCACTCATCTCTATGCTACTCCACTGTAGGCCACTCTACTCTAAACCACTCTACTCTATGCCATTCTCATCTAAGCTACTCTATGCAACACCACTCCACCCCACTTCACTCTATCCACTCTTTTCAATGCTAATCTACAATACACCATTCCACTTTATGCCACTGTACTCTACTCTACTCCACTACACACCACTCTATGCCACTACACTCCATGCTCCTCTACTCCACACTGCTCTACTCTACTGCACATCACTCTTTGCAACCTCATTTTATGCCACTCTACTGTGTGTAGCTTTACTCTGTCACTCTATTTTATTCCACTCTATGCCACTCCTTTCCACACTTAATTCCACGCAAAGTCACTCTATGCGACTCCACACCACTCCACTTCAAGTCACTGTATTCAATGCTACTCTACTTCACACCACTCTACACTAGTCAACTCCATTCTACACCTCTCTACTCTACATCACTCTGCACTACTCCTCACTACACCACTTCACTCTACACCACTCCACTCAAATCTGATCAACGCTACTCTACACGGCTCTGTTCTACTCCATTCTACTTTACGTGATTCTACTCCACCTCACTCTATGTCACTCTACTCTACATCATTCTAGGCCACTCAACTCTACACAACTCCACTCTATGTTTCAGCCCCCTGAATTCCTATTTTGATAGGAGTGGTAACATTGGAAAAGGAAGATGACACATAGTAGATCCTTGCTTTAACCTCAAACAAGAGGGCAATCACCTAGCAGGAATCCACCCATCAGACTCCAAGGAAGGTGGGGAGTGGCTCTTGTGCATGTGGAAGTGCTTTCCCAGGAAAAATATATCTGCCTTTTTCTGCCCTCGTGGTTGATGATTGTGGGTGTCAATATCATCTATGCATGGTTCCTGGTTTGATCCATTCCTGACTAGGCCCTCCCATGCAAGCTATGTACTAGCTTTATCAGGAGAACTATGCGAATGCTGGGTGGTAGTAATTTTGTGGAGCCTTGCAGATTGCAGCTCTTTTTTTCACATATTTTTTGGCCAAGTTTGAGGTTTGCAAACATTATAGGTAGGAAAAGGTAGCTGGATCCACACAATCCGCAATCTACACCACCCTAAATGCCATAGACTGTCTAGTTTTCAGAAACGCCTGGGTTTGGTTGGTTTTCCCAAGCTTGTGGGCGAGTCCAGCCCCAAAATCCATATCTACTCACATTGCAAAAAGGTTAAATTTTTACTGGGAAAATGTAGAGCTTGATTTAGACTATGGTTATAAATGTTTTTATTTTTCCCTGTACTTTACCATGCAGAGAACCTGACTCCGACTGTGGAGTTTCCCCATTGTAATGTGTAAAATTGTTTTAAAAAATCTATTTATCTCAAAAATAAATATTAAAAATATTTCTGTGTTAAATATTAATGCAAATTTGTTTTATGTATTTACTTTAAATGTAGTACACAATAATAAAATGCAACAGCTCTATTAAATAAATAATTTTGAATTACAAATGTAATAACAGAAATATATTACATTAAATTAATATTTTTTTATTTTAAGTTAAAATGTACATTTCCACCTAAAGAAAAACACACGTACATTTTCATATAGTTTAATACGATTAATTCATATTTATTTATATTTTTAACTATTTTAAATAATTTAATTTAATTTAACGTAGGTTCCAATAGGGTTTTATTTGAATTCCTTACTGCCAGTATTGTCTATGAGAGTGTGTTGCATTACTAATGGTTAGCCATGTGTAGTGCTGGACTTAATACATTTTTTCATGTTAGCAGTAAATTACACTCATGGGCCTGATTCACAAACTGCACTTTGTAGTATGTTTTTGTAGTAGTACAAAACATACTACAACTTGCAATTAAGAAACTACCTGCAGAGTTTTACGCCTCCCCATTACCCATACTTATATGTGCAGATTTCTCCACCCTGACTGTGGAGTCTCCACATATGTAAATATAGGTTTCAGTAGTAAATGTCGGAGGGACACAAGAGACTGGATTTAAGGAGGGGCAGATTTACTAGAAAAGGGGATGGAATCAGAGCGAAGTAAGTGGGGTTAAGGGCGGTCAGGGAGGGACGTCACCCACCTAACATTGCAATACATCAATTGTAATTCTCAAGGGGTGGAGACATGCAAGTCACACGTTTGTAGTAAGTGTATGTGGAATAAAACAATGGACAAAATATGACTTATTCTACAACCACAAAAGCATGGCCCTGAAGTAAATACCTATGTAAACCCTATAAATGGTCCATAAGTAGTAATTAAGGCACTTAGATAATGCTACACATATCACTGTCACCAAACATTCCGAATTAAAGAAATCACAAATTGGGTTGCAAGGGTTTTAGAGAGATTATCTACCACAATCCCTTGATAAAGACCTCTCAGATGGTCAGTCCAACACAACAATCATATGTAAGCAAACTCAATACTCTTTATGGTTATGTATCAATATGATCACCCCACTCAATTATGAACCAATATTGACAATGATACATTGTGATCCTATAAATTATCCCTTTATTTGAAGATTATTCATGACTATATATAAACTTGATTGTAGCTCATTCAAAAATCAGAAGCTCACATTTTGCTCCATCCAAATTTCTCCGGTCAACATGATTAGGTATTGTCAATATTTCATCACAGTTGTCATTGAAGGTGTATTTCCTTTCGCAGGTAACCTTATGTCTGAATATGGCCTTCAGATTCTTCTATGTGTTTATTCATGTTTCCACACTTCTTAGTTAAAACAATAAGAAGACTCAATCCTCTCTTTTTCCCAGGAATAGCCTTGAGAAAATCCAAAGATTGAACGAAACTTATGTCAGCTGATCCATCTGTATCTCATTGTTATCAGAACAATTATATTTTGCTATTGGCTGAATCATCTGTATCGGAACAATTATCATTTAAATTTCAATGTACTAGGAGGACGTAAACACATCAATTGATTATGTCATATAATTTCTGAACTTTGTGAGTGACAAAGGAACATTCATAGATTGAAAATCTCCTAGAATGCTGATGACATTGGTTTATGATAGTGCGCTAGTCTTACACATCTCTGTATGTTTACATGCATTTTGAGTGTTCGCCTGGGAGTTCTGTAAAAAAACTCTAATCCATAGTTTGCATTTGAACTAAAGCAGGGAAAAAGAAAACTACCTAATAAATTCAGATCAGCGACAATAGTGAATCAAACAGCAAGTAAATTGGAGGCTGAGCAAACTGCCAAGAAAAAGCAGTGGGTGTTCCTCCATAAATCCTGCTTCTCAAGGACCTTGAGTGAATTTTGGAGATGGGTAAATAGAATTTTCACCACTTGTAATTCTCTTGCATATGGTTATATAATTCCCAATGATTGAGATTATTTAAAATCCTTACCTGGAATAAAATATGTCTATTCAATGAAGAAGCCTTCATATTGGATATCGAATACTGTACATTTACTAGAACCGATAGATCAAAGAAGCAACTAAAACAGGAACATTTTTGTGCTTTAGGGTGGAACAATCATGAACAGTTGCTCAGGTTAACAAATAAAAGAAGAAATGATGCAGCACCTAGACCGAATGGGATGCTGGCAGTTGCCTGTAAACAAATCCAACATACTGGCTGGATACATTGGTAAGGGCCTTGGAGGGCTGCTATAGTTCATCAACAGTTCCTGAATCATGACTGTCAAGAATAATGTAGGTACTCAATTCACAAAAAGTAAACATGAAAATTCCACCTTAGACTTGTAGCTCTTCTGAAGATAGATGTCAAATAATGTGCCGTACTGCAGCAAAACATTAAATAATATCTGAGTTCTAAACAGAGTTCAAGGAAAATGTGGAACGACTGATAACAATTGTGGCAATAGCATTAGTTGTTCATAAAACAATTAGAAAGTTCAAATCCCTAGATGGATTTTTCATTGACTTTAGAAAGGGCTTCATCTGTATTCTCAGAATATTACTCTGGTCAAAACTGAATCAGTATGGTATCCCAGACAAAAGTTTTAAAGAAATTATATTTCACTTTATTCCAGGAACTGGATTCAGGTGAACAGGTGGGCCGACGGAATATCAACCATCAAAATATTCTTATCAGAGTAAAGAGCAAGGTGGCTTCTTTGTTTCTATTGTGTTTAGTTTGTTTGTTGCTGGCATAGAAAACACTCAAACCAAAAACCAACCCAAGAGAATGACCACCAAAGCTCAAAAGCAATCTACTGCAATTTGTAGATATCACAGTTATTTTATGCTATACCTGTGTAGTCCTACAACATACCCTTAATTATCTGATTATGTACTGCAAAGGCAACACATTTAACATAAATCATAAGGAAGACCAAAATGATGACTTTTTTTTAAATGTAGCAGTACTAGACAAATTTGGAAATTAGGTTCTAGCTTCATCTTCACTACCATATCACATAATACCCACAGGTGGATCTCCAGTAAAATATAAACTACATCAGAACACAAGAGAGGTGAAGCCTCACAGCTGGTGAACTATTAACTTTTTAAGAGTTCAGAATCACTGTTCTCACTATATAACAAAGTGGAAAGGGGTCTGCACCCAGCTTGAAATGGTGCAACCCTTGCATCATATGCCTATATTAGTAGGATACTCACCCACTAGTACCACCAGTGGTATGCTTCATCATTGCACCTAGTGTGAGACGGTGGGCTCAACGCAGTTTGTAAGCAGAGCTCTTACTAAGACCTAAGTGCAAGTTAAAAAGCCTTCAGGATCCTAATTCTTTTTTATAAATAAGGTTCTTTAGCTGAGATAAAAACAGTGTGGTGTATGAAGGAGGTAATGACCTCTAACTTCTATAGTTCAGTGAGGTCGCCTACAAACTGTGTTCAGCCCACCCAATGCCTAGTTGCAGTAGGTGAGGATCCAGTGATGAAGCATGCCACTAATGGCTTCCCTCTCTTGGGTACTGTTGGTAATATTGAAGGGAAGCTAAGGGTGGCCCCATCTCTTTGTTGCTCTCTCCGCCTTGTATTCCTAATATAAACTACACATGCACACCCTTGAACACAAAGCAGCAGGGTTAACACTTGCTAAGCTATAAAACTTTCTCGTGGGCCCATCATCACAGTCACTTTTCAAAGTAATATAATTCGAACCATCTTTGAGTTATGAACGTGAAGATTTCCCCATTTTAAGCTGTTGGTTAAATTGTGAACACAGCAAACTTAAAAAACTAATGTTCAGAGTGCCAAACTCAACTAATAAAGATCACATGTGACTGGAATTTATTTTACTTGAGCAAACACTGGCATTAAATGCAGCACTGCTAAACTGTTGGTTCAAACTAAAACATGCAGACCAAGGCTCTTTTAAAGGCTTCCTTTGTCAACAATTAGATCATGAGAAAAACACCCCTTAGACACCATACCAACAGAATTCCAAATGACACGTCCTTAGCAGTGAACTTGCCATATGGAACATTTGAGCAGATACAGAACAAGCAACATAACAAACTAATTGTGAGAAGCTGGAAAAGTCAGAACGTCAACCTTACTGAGATCTTGCCAGTGCTTAATTTAAGCCGGTGGTTTCCGGTGTGGGGCACCAGCACTTATTTTGAAAGCCTGGCATTTATTCTTCTGCCTCAAGCATTTCCTGCGACCAAAGACACATATGGGAAAGACGGAGGAAGAGAAAGACAGAAAAGCGTCACAAAGGGAGAAAGCAGAAAGCTGCAAGAGTAAGCTGAAGGGGCAGGGAGTGTCTGTAAATGGAGGCCTGAGATGACTTTAGGGTTACACTGCCTCAGTATTCGGTACTCGCATATTTAAATACAGCAGCTGTGTGTTTCAGAGGAGAGCTTTCGCCACTGGCACGTTTTTATGTACAACTTAAGCACTGGATCTCGCCCTTTCGTGGGATATCAAAATTCAATTCCTATGATTGCATTCTGATATTTGATGTAGAAGAGGTGGTGCAATCACAGACACACAGAAAATAAACCATAGCCTGCTGTTTTGTAATTTTAGAAAAATATAATTTGCACATGTGCTGCTGTCTAGTCTTTACACTCAACATAAATGGTTTTTAAACTGAAATTACAGGAAGCGAGGCTAAGACACTGCGATTAAGTAAATTTAATATATTTCAATGCCTCTGGGGACCCTTTTAAAGTATATTATATATGGGATTTTAAAACCCACATTAAGTTATATGCTCTTGAAAAAATGTGATCTAATTATTGAATGATTTTAATTCACCACCAATAAAAATGTTTTAAGTGAATTCTAAATGTTTTCTAGTTTCAGAAAAGCTTTACAGGTTCACCTGTTTTCATCACAACCTGAAAGAAACCACAAAAAATAGGAACACTAAACCACCAATTAAAATATGCAAAAACTTTGGAAAATGTATTCTTACAGCTGTGCTTGTTGCCGAAAGCAGCTAAACTGTTAAGTTAACAAAGCAAACCTTTTGTTGATGTCACTTTTTAGGGAAAAAAACACCTTCTTCCATAGCACTTTTTTCCATTTTTTAAAACCCACATTTAAATGTAGTTTGGCTAATTTCTCAAATCTCTCCAGAGGAACCCACCAACCATGCATACCTTTAAAATCCCCAAGATGTAGGAACAAAAGAGCATAAATGTGACCTGGATACCATTTGCGGAAAAAAACAGTCATGAAGGCTTGTGCGTGAACTACCTCAAACACCTGAAAAAAGGCTCAACACCAGGGAAAGAGGACTCTAGCAGTCAAGTGACTAAACAGAAACTAGGTGCCTGTAGCAAGTAGCACTGTGGATACTGATATCGCATTGCAAGCAGTGTGGATGGACCAATTACACTTTGTGAATGGAAGACAAGGGATGTGTCACTGTTTCTATCTTACATTTGTATGCAATTTCAATCGTTCTTTCCAAGTACTATTGATAGTAACCTTGTTATTTTTCCCAGAGTCTGAATCATAGGGGAAAACTGTAGTTGTTGAAGATGAAGGTGAAGCAGTTCAGGTTTGCAGTATAGCTCTAACTGGATCTGACATTGCAGGGTATGTCAGTGTTGAAGATGAAGCTGTATTTTCCAGGGGAATAATTGAGTCAGTAAACTTAGGCACAAACAGCAGTCTAACTCGCAACATGGTGGACATATGTCATCAATATATAAAAGCACCTCAAGAACATCCTCTAAGGTCTTCATATTTCTTTCTGCATACAGTCCAGAGCTACTCGTATACCCCTGTGGCACTCATATCCATATGTAGTGAAAACCAATGAATGAAAAAGTGACTAGGCAATAGGATTCAGTCACTATAGTTTGGCTAAAGAAACCATGAGATATAACTAACTTTGAAAAATATTTTTCTGACTACATTAATGCTTAATCCAGTACTGTAATCATTTGTACAGCATGTGTGTGTGTTTGTGCATTTAAACGTCTATATTCTGAAATTATTCTTTAGGAATTATTAGATTTTAATACCAGAGAAAGAAGAGTGTTCACGGTGGAATGATAAGGCAGTATATTCGCCATGATGGGTCCTTCATTAGGACGGAGGAGTGTTCAACCCTCACCCCCACCCCCTTGCTGCAAACTCATCAAAGGTGAAAAATAAAATGCTGGAGCAGTGAAAAATAAACTGGTAATAAATGTACTTTATTACTATTTTCTTTTTCACAGTTCGAGCTGAGTCAGTGTGAGGATGGGGTGTACAATTGCTGCCGATTGACACCACAGTAAGAGTTTACAGTGCATTTGTCACTTTGCCAGGCTGGCTTGCGGTGGCCAGCTCAACATGTGTACTTTAAACCTCTCCAACCAAAGCTGTGCTAGACAGCTAAGTAGAGAGCCTGCACAGGCCCCTAGTACCTCAAGAAGCATCGAACCATCCCTCTGCCACCAATCATGGTACTTCTCTCATGATGCTTAACATTATTAACAGCATGAGGGCATTCTCTGGATTGGTTATGGGATTTGGATCTGAGAGCATGCACTTGGACAGACCGGATGCACACAGAGGATGGAGGAGGCAAGCCAGTAGGTAAATATACATTTTATTCTTAACTTTATGATCCACTGACAAGCACTATGAGAAACTCACACTGCCTTCAGCCTCAACTCTATGGGTCTAAGTCATGGCCATTATAAACACTGTTTATAATGAGCCATGACTGAGAGCTTAGGTGTTGACCCTAAAGGTATTGCTGGCTTCTCACAGTGCCTGTTAGTGAGTCAAAAAATTAATTTGCTTGCCCCCTACTTTTTCATGACACCAGCAGCCACTGGTTACAACTTAATACTGTAGCTGGCCCAAAATATCTTCAATGTAGCGCATATCTTCTAGCTTCAGAGGATACTACGCCTGTATTTGGTTCTCACTCTTTAAGATAATCATGTGGAAGAGATTCTTTATCCCATCCCACTTGCTATACAACACTGGAGCCTGCTTCGAAGCCCATTTCATGTATATGTTTCCCAGAGTTCTTCAGGTATTAATGAGGAAAATCCCTATATTATTACCTCCTCACCTCAAGCATCTGGAGGTGCATCCCTTACAAACATGGAAAGCCAGTGATCCTTTGTTAGAATGATATCTAACAACGTCAGCGTTGCTGGTACTTACCCTGCAATCTCCTAGTGAAATTATCAAAAAAAATTCCCCAATGATCATATGGATCTTTGCTGGTTGACTTGAAGCACCGTAAAGGAGAAGTCGTCAGTAATACATTTCAAACTTGTGAAGCCAATGTTAATCCACAATAAGGGTGGGTAATCACCAATTGTAGATGAAGGTTTTTAATTTGGATTTCCAATCAATCCAGTATATAAGTAGACCAAAAATAAGTTCAGGAAATACAGCATTACAGCAGGTAAGTTGAAATATCTCAGTAGAGTCAGTTATAGTAAGATAAAATATTGAATAATGATTGCCACTATAATAAAGAAACAGATTAAAACAGACAGAAGTTCCATAAATAAACATCCCTTCTTTCTTTTAAAAATAAGTGAGTCTTGAAGAACCAGAACCTTATGGGCCTGGCGGCGCAGGGTACGCCTGAAATCTCCTTGGATTCACCTGCCTCAACTAACAGAGACACGGGACACTCTGTCAGGCGTAAAAGATCAGATTTTATTAGCTGCAGCTAGTACAGTTGTCCAAGAAGTACACAAGGTATGTTCTCAGGAGACTGCCACTTTACTTTGTGGCGCACAATCTTATATACCGTATAAAAACCATTTATTAACTACATACACTCCCAGAACACATAGAAAGGAGCCAGTAAGAATAATGTAAAGATAGAACAGAGCCAATAGAAATGTCGGAAAACAAGACAGCACCAATAGAAGGAATTGGAAAACAAAGTATCAAGTGACTTAAGGTTGCCTCCCCTCCAGCTGTGTTTGTCACCCCTCCCTTGAACTAATTCATTAACGATCCACAACGAAGTTGCATGTGGTGCGATAAGTTTGTGTGCGTTTGGAGGACAGTTGTGAAATGAGAGAATACTAGCAAAGGACAGCGAAGGCCAGACGATAAGATAAGATCGGCGGAGAATAGTGTGAGCCTACAGATAGTTGAAACAAGGATTAGAAAACCAGACAGGGATTAGTGTACTCGGTCAGACCTTAATACCAGCCTTGTAAAGATAGAGGCAGAAGGCTGTTTTGAACACCATGTTGCAGAATAAGCAGAAAAGGCAGAATGGACTTCGTTCGCTGTGCTGCCTGAGTGAAGGCAACATAAAATGGCGGCGGGCCACAAAATGGCGGGTCGATACGATCGTATTAAAAATCGAATTTCCTCAGACCCTCCTTTTGCCAGAACTCAGGCAAGATACACAAACTCATGTTAATCTGAGTCGATGTCTATGGCCATGAGGTCATCAAGCTGTTGCTGTACCATCATTTTGATATTCTCTGCTCTTTGTGACTTGGGTTTGGGAATACATGCAGTAGCACATAGGTTGCAGATGGCAGGACCGCAGTGCATACAAAGACAACAAGAGAATATAAAAGCTAAAATTACTCCAAAGAATGTCAATACCTTCCAACCCCATTTGGACAGTAATCCCCAAAACCACTCTGAAAAGGACCAATCTCCTTCGTCCTGATGAATCGACTCGGAGATTATGTGTAACTTAGAGATAGCTTGGTATACTGTCGGAGCGTCATTAGGTATGAAAATACAGCAACCTGATCCGATCAATTTGCATACTCCACCACGGTCCGCAAGAACAAAGTCTAAGGCAACACGGTTCTGCAAGGTCATAAGACGATCAGCCTGTAGTTCAGCTGTAATGTTACTTAAAGCTCCTACAGTGATGTCTATGGTGGTTTCTACGACACGAACCAATTGCCTTATATTTCTGCTGTTGGCCATTGGACCCCAGAAGGGGAGAAATCCTTTGAGGAAATCTCCTCCCTCTTGTCCTGCTGTGTCTTTCGAATCCACAATCCCTCTGCCATATCTATTTTTATGATGGTTCGCAGGAGCGGTGTATGTAGGGGGAAGAAGAAAGGCTATATAACAAGTACCAGAGAAATCAGCTGGCAACCATGTATAAGCCCTATCGTGGCAAATGAAGTATGTACCTTGAGATGGTACTAACGGCAGTGAATTCAGGGCTGAATAAACATATGTATGGGAACATAAACTTTCTCTTTGTCCGGTGTTTGGAGTTCTACCATTTATTTGCAGACAGAAATTTCCTTGTTGGGGTATGACCCGTATCGGAGGAGATTTTCCTTGCTTAACCTTATCATTGAGGCTGGAAATGTAATTAATTATGTTCCAATTGGTATATGCTTTTCTTTCATCTATGGAAGCTTCACTTTTTTCCATGATTTTAGCCATAGCTACCATTCCCTTTATCAATAAACTATGACTGAAATTTGAACCAACACTATGTGAACTGACAGGTTGTTTAATTTTACTTTGATATGCATTATTGAAAATGACAAAATAAGCCCAAGCGGAACCTTCATAGGAGAATGGAAGAACTAAATATGGCATTCCTTTTTCTACCGTATGTGGTATGAGTCCACACACCCAACAGTCAGTTGTATTGATCACTAACTGATGTTGATGTAACAACTGGACGAAGGAATTGTTAAAGTATTCAGTTCTTCTGATGAGTTCATGCTGGGGAAGAGTGTGAAATAGGTGCGGAGAGATAGTAGAAGAAGATGTAGAGGTAGGAGAAGAGACAACTTTTTGCTGCAGAGTAATAATGATCCAGTTTACAGATGCCAAAAGAATGCACGACAATATAATGACGCATAGAGCAATACTACAACGACTACATATTTCTTTACAATTATTCTTTACATTTTTACTTTCTCTTTTATCTAAGGTAGCCTCCATCTTTCTAAGTGGATGCTCACGGCAATCTTCCTCAATCACTGTAGTCACGATTATCTACCGTCCTATGACACTGTGAGGTCCTGCAGGCCTATTGCCACTTACTCAGGTCGTAACTAAGACTCCTACCGTGACCCTGCAACCGGGATAGAGTACTACATAGGAGAGAAATTTACAAGTTCTTTGGTCTTGGTCTCAAATTATAGCGTTCCTGTCCAGAGGCAGTCTGGTTTTGAAACAATGTTCCTGGATTTGTCATGTTCAAGCGACGATGCGATGGTATTGCTTCTTGAAGGATGTCGTCGTCCTCTTTCTCAGAAAGTGTTCCAATTAGACGCGCATCACTGAATGGTACAAATTGCGGAACTTTCTCACTTTCAGAGTCACTGATGCCTCTACGGACCCATTGATCGAAAGGCAAGGGCAAAGGCACTTTCTTGCAGTGCACGGCATGCACCCAGTTTTTCTTTCCTTCGACTTTAACTGCTGTTCTTGTGGTCAAAAGAACCAGGCGTGGCTCTCTCCATCTGGGCTCCAAATTTCTCTGTCGTTGGAAATTTTTCGTGCAGACCCAGTCACCTGGTCGGATGGAATGACCTGGGTCTGTGGAAGCCTCTGGTAGAGCACTCTGAACCTGTTGATGAAGAACACGCAATTTAGTTGTAAGGTCATGCAAGTAGTCAATCAACATCGGGTATGGCAAGTCTGAATATTTCTTAGGGCGAGGAACTCCCCATACATTAGCTGGGCGACCAAATATCACTTCGTAAGGGCTAAGCCCCAAACGAGAGTGTACTGCTGTTCTGGTGGACAGAAGAGCCAATGGTAAAGCATCAGGCCTATTAAGTCCTGTGCTAGCTTGCACCTTAGCAATTTTAAGCTTCAAGGTTCCATTGTAGCATTCTACTAAACCAGCCGACTGTGGGTGATTCGCCGCGTGGAACTTCTGTTTTATGCCAAGACCTGCACAAACTTTTTGCATGACTTGACCCACAAATTCGCTCCCATTGTCACTCCAAACAATGCGCGGCAAACCAAACCTAGGGAAGAATTCTTTCAAAAGTATTTTGGCAGTTGATAAAGCAGTATTGTCCTTCAGAGGGTAGGCTTCTACCCATCTAGAAAAAGCACATACTACCACCAGAACATATTTGAGGTTGTTGCATCGTTCCATGTGAATATAATCGATCTGCAACACCTCAAATGGATATGTTGGAGGAGCAAAATGACCTGCTGGAGTTGGGGTTCCCTTTCCCGGATTGTACATCAAGCAAACAATACAATGTTTTACTACATTATTTGCACACTTTGGGATCCCCTCATTTTGCCACACTGGAGCCAGAAGTTTACATATTCCTTTTGCACTTAGGTGAGCTGGACCATGTGCCATAGTAACTACAGGTAGTACATAAGCATCTGGTAACAGCCAACGTTGATGTTCTGATAATTCAACCCAACATCCCATCTCATCTAACATTCCTGTACTTTCCTTCCACTTTCTCAACTCATTCTCCGTAGCCTCTCCTTGAATTGATTTCACACTCTCTACTGTATCTTCACACATTCCCTTTTCTCTTACGCAGTTTGCGGGACCTGCAACATACATTCGACTTGTGTCGTCTCTGGCTGTCTTTTTCGCTACCTCATCTGCAAATGCATTTCCTCGACCAACATCGTCCACAATCTTTTTGTGTGCACTACACTTCACGATCGCTATCTGAGTAGGCATTGTAAGTGACTCAAGAAGTTCAGTCACTAATTGACCATGTTGTATCTTAGTACCATGGGAAGTAAAGAATCCTCTTTCCTTCCATAAGCGCCCAAAGTTAAACGCTACACCAAAAGCGTATTGGCTATCAGTGTACACGTTTACTCTTTTTCCTTTGGATAACACACACGCTCTAGTTAAGGCTATCAATTCAGCTGCCTGAGCTGAATTATGTCTAATGCGTGCTGTCTCCACAATCGTATGCAAAGTAGTAATAGCGTAGGCTGAAACTGTATCTCCATTCGGGAGCTTGAAACAAGAACCATCTACCCATAGTGTTCCATCTGGATTCACTAATGGCGTGTCTTTTAGGTCAATTCTACCCTTAGTCTCTTCTTCAGTACGGAGAAAACAATCATGCTGTTCAGAGACATCTCTCTCTTCTGGAAGAGGCAACAAAGTAGCTGGATTCAGGGTATTACATCGTTTGATGTGTATGTGACTAGCCAAAAGCGTCAGCTCATATCCGGACAACCGAGCACTCGTAAGATGCTGCGTTTTTGTCCTATTTAGTAAAGTATCCACTGCATGTGGCACCATAACAATGAGAGTATTATCTAGCACTACTCCAGCAGACTGTTGAATAGAAATTGCTGCTGCCGCTGTCGCCTTAAGACAACTAGGCAATGCTTTAGCTACTGGATCTAACGTAGCTGAGAAATATGCGCATGGTCGCTGTTGATCTCCAAAACGCTGCGTTAAGACTGACAATGCACAACCCTCTCTTTCGTGGACATAGAGCGTAAAGGGCTTACTGTAATCAGGAGTACCCAATACAGGAGCAGAACACAAAGCAATACGCAAATCAGTAAAACTCTTCTGACATTCGTCAGTCCACGGAAGAGGCTGAGGCGTATCTTTTAAAGTTAGCGCCAACAGCGGTTTAGCCAATAAAGAGAAACTCGGAATCCACTGTCTACAATAAGAAGTAATGCCCAAAAAGGCACGTACCTCTCTTTGTGTGGATGGCACTGACATTTGTGCAATTGCCTGAATTCGTTCGGGGGTCAATCGTCGTCCCTCCTTTGACAAGAGATGACCCAAATAAGTCACCTCGCGACAGACATATTGTAATTTAGAAGGAGAAACCTTGTGATTCAGATCAAACAAATGACGCAACAGTGCAACGGTCACGTTTTTGCAAATCTCCTCTGAATCAGCGGCAACTAATAAGTCATCCATGTACTGAATGAGAGCGGCACCGGACGGTAAGGAAAAGGCATCAAGATGACATTTTAGAGCTTGACTGTAAATAGAGGGACTTTCACAATAACCTTGAGGTGCGCGTTTAAACCGGAAGCTTCGGCCTCCGAGGGAAAAACCAAAAATATCTCTACTCTCTTCGGCGATGGGAATACTAAAGAAAGCATTCTTTAGATCAATAACTGAAAACCAAGTCGCTGTAGAAGGTATCATCGTCAACAGAGCAGTGATATCTGGGACTACAGGAAACTGCGGTACGACAATCTTGTTTACCTCCCGAAGATCAATTACAAAACGATAAACAGGAGGCTGAGAAGGATCAGTGCGTTTAAGAACCGGAAGAACAGGACTGTTACATGTATTTCCTCTCGTTTCCTCAACCACACCCTTCTGAATCAAATCATGGACAATTTCCAGAAGTGCTTTCTCACCTTCAGTAGAGATTCTGTATTGCGGAATACGTGGCATTTCAGCATTGGGCTTGAGAGTAACAACATAAGGTGGGATCTCAAGACAACCAACGTCATTCGGACCCGTAGCCCAAAGCGTTTCGGGAAGAGAAAGCAATTCAGGTGGGAATTGATCTTTTGATAAGTACATTGGACTAGTCATTTTCTGTCCTAGAGTGAGGTATACACCAGAAGGTGAACAATATATCGTAGCATGCATTCTTTTTAATAGATCTAAACCCAACAGATTTTCACCACAACCATTCGTCAGAAGAAGCGGAGCTTCTAATTCATAAGGGCCTATTGAAACAGGCAAAGGGCAAGAAACTGGATTGCGAACAGGGGCGCCAGAAAATCCTACAGATACATTCGTTAAGCCAGACAAAGGTGCGCCAGGGAGTTTAGAATGAATGATAGAGCTTCTCATGGCACCAGTATCTAAAAGAAATGGCTCTGAAACACCCATTGTAGTGACATTAACATAAGGTCCATTCTGATCCACTGGAATTGACGTAACCCCCTTACTTTGTCCATGGCTGTCCTATTCAAAATGAAGACTTTCATTCCCTCCTTCAATATACTGATCCTCACTGTAATACTGTGTAGACCTAACATTTTGCTGGTCAAAGTAATTTCCGGAATTTGGAGGAACAAAAGAACGCTGCTCTTGGGTTAACACACCTCGACCTCTACCTCTATTTGCTGACTGAGGACCACCACGACCTCGTGAAGCAGATGTTGCTCCATTACGCTGCAACAATGCCGGACAACTGTTTTTAAAATGACCTTCCTCCCTACAATAAGCACATTGATTGGGACCTAGCAAAGGTCTTGGAATGAATGGTTCAGGCTTTTGATACAACCTCTGAAACTGCGGAGGCTGTTGAAACTGAGGCTGAACATAACGAGGAGGATAAGCCTGTTGCAAGAGAATTTTAGTTTTTAATTCTTTCGTCTTTTTCTCTTGTTTTTCCCTTTCTTCTTTGTCTCTATTTTCATAATATTGTGCAGTAGCCAATATCTGGGCGGAAGAAGAAACTGCCCATGAACTCTCGGAGTCTTTTAGCTTGTGTGATAGTTCAGGAAGCAAGTTATATACGAACTTATCCACAAATAATCGCTGTCCCCCTTCTGTAGTCATATCTTGACCACTGTGATCAATGAATGTCTCCTCGAATCGGGTAAAGAAATCGGAAACACTTTCATCTTTCTTTTGTTTACATGCTGCTAGCTTATCCCAATTAACTCTCAAAGCAGGCATCATTGTTTTCATTAATGTAATAATCCTACCAGGGAGTTCTGAGATCAAAGCGTCAGGCTTTGCACCACCTACTTGACCTCTATCTGCGGCAATAATAGCGTTCCAATCGCCGCCTAATTCTTGAGCGTGATCCTCTCTACGAATTTTAGCCCATATTGTCTGTGGAACTACATTTCCCATCAACATGTCAATATCTGCTAGATTCATAGTACATGCATCAACTGTTTGCGACAACTCTTTATAGTAACCAGCAGGATTTTTGCGTGGATCTGGTAGTGACTGTTTAAGTGCTAAAACTTCAGACCTTTTCCAGGGGACATGTACCCATATGCGCTGAAAATGCGCAGGAATAGCTGGATTAGCACCTGCTGCTGCAACTTCTTCCTTCCATATTGGAGAAACCTCTCTCATGGGATAGTTTTTCAGTGCTGTCCTAACTGAAGGATCAGAATCAGGAAAAGTCTGTGAGAACAATAGAGATCTGAAAGAAATAAGTGTTCTGACAGCGTTTTCAACCTTAGGACCCACAATAAGTCCTTTGTCAAAGTCAGCCTGAACATCTAACAGATCCTGTGGGACCGAACCCAAATTCATATCCTCCCATTCTTTAGCGAGAGTATCGCACATAACTTTAAAAACATATCTCTGCGTAGGTGCATTCCATTGCAGAAAGGTGGACATAATATCAGACGTACTATATTGGGGACCCTTCTTGATCCATCTACAAGCAAGTGAGTCCAATTTTTCTCGCTCTTTGGAGTCTGGGAATTGACTACGAGACTGTCTTCGAGAAAAAGCTGGAGACACATTTAAAGCTTCAAAGAAAGGTGATAAAAGACCAGAGACAGTATCTGCAAATCGCTTACGCATAGATGGAGAATTTGACATAAGGATAGGGGACAAGGTATTAGGTGAATTAACTAAAGGAGCATTAGGAATTGCCAAAGGAGCAGAAGGCAAAGGAGTTAAAGGCAAAGCTGGCATAGGCAATACTTGAGGAGGCAAATGTGGAAAAGCTGGAGCAGGCGGAAGCACAACTGGCGGCTGAACAGGCTGTAACATCGGGGGTGCATTAGCACCTTGTACATAGGGCGGAGGCAATTTCAATAAGTGGGACATTAAGGGATCTTCCTCAAAATCTTTTCTCTTATCAAGGGAAGAGATAGGCAACGTCGGATAGCATTTATCTATTGCCATTCGATGCTGTCTGTCTGAAATTTCCATTGCATTATCTATTTCATCATCTTTGAATTGCTGAGCAGCCTGTATAATCGTCATTCCCTGTGTTTTCCTATCTCGTTTCGCTTGTTTAATTTCTCTCTGTTTGGCTTCCTTACGCCAAAGGCGAAAAGAGTCAAACATTGCCGGCCGGGCTTTTCTTTTAAATAACGTTGCTTCTAAATTATCTAGCACATCAGTTTCGAAACTACCATTTTCTGGCCATTTTAAAACACCATCTTTCTTTGTATATCGGGTCCATGTCTTATTAAAGGCAATAGGACCAACACCATGTTTAGAATAGAGCTCATATGTGGGAGTTCCAACCGAAGGAATCGGACAGGAGTCCTCAAGCTGGGAGTCCCTATTACAACCAAAGCAACAAAGTTTTCCAAACTTAGTCAGACCAGACATCTCACGATTTTTACTGGCTGTTCACAAACATCAAGGGGGTAAAACTTTCAGTTTACACAGCACAAATGCACTTACCCCTCGGCTTTGGCCACTGCAATGGCCAAATCTAAGGACCTAAGGACAAAACAAAGACCAAAATTTGTGGGCGCGACCCACCAAATACTTAACTAAAGATGTCTTCTTACACCAACAGAGGCCCGTCTATCGTCTCGCTTTACCATACATCATCAAAGAAAGGGCCAAGGCAGGGCGGCAGTCAGGGCAGCAGTCGTCAGTAGCCGTCAGGAAGGAGTAACCGCGCTGAAAAAGACCTTCGGACCACTTCGACATACAGGGGTCGCTTGACGTGGCTCGCGATTCCTCCAGAATTTTCTTGCGGGGTTCCTCACGACCTTCAGGCAGAACCGGTACCGCTGAAGCCGCCCCACGTTGGGCGCCAGTTGAAGAACCAGAACCTTATGGGCCTGGCGGCGCAGGGTACGCCTGAAATCTCCTTGGATTCACCTGCCTCAACTAACAGAGACACGGGACACTCTGTCAGGCGTAAAAGATCAGATTTTATTAGCTGCAGCTAGTACAGTTGTCCAAGAAGTACACAAGGTATGTTCTCAGGAGACTGCCACTTTACTTTGTGGCGCACAATCTTATATACCGTATAAAAACCATTTATTAACTACATACACTCCCAGAACACATAGAAAGGAGCCAGTAAGAATAATGTAAAGATAGAACAGAGCCAATAGAAATGTCGGAAAACAAGACAGCACCAATAGAAGGAATTGGAAAACAAAGTATCAAGTGACTTAAGGTTGCCTCCCCTCCAGCTGTGTTTGTCACCCCTCCCTTGAACTAATTCATTAACCGATCCACAACGAAGTTGCATGTGGTGCGATAAGTTTGTGTGCGTTTGGAGGACAGTTGTGAAATGAGAGAATACTAGCAAAGGACAGCGAAGGCCAGACGATAAGATAAGATCGGCGGAGAATAGTGTGAGCCTACAGATAGTTGAAACAAGGATTAGAAAACCAGACAGGGATTAGTGTACTCGGTCAGACCTTAATACCAGCCTTGTAAAGATAGAGGCAGAAGGCTGTTTTGAACACCATGTTGCAGAATAAGCAGAAAAGGCAGAATGGACTTCGTTCGCTGTGCTGCCTGAGTGAAGGCAACATAAAATGGCGGCGGGCCACAAAATGGCGGGTCGATACGATCGTATTAAAAATCGAATTTCCTCAGTCTTTGGATTATCTATCAAAACTCTCTTTTTAGGGAGCATAGAAGGTGTCAACATAATCAGACTCCAGTAGAAGTCTTGGAATAAGGAAATAAGCGTATAGCTTCAGACTTGCAAAGGTGAGGAGAGAGGTCTGTACCGCTCAATGTGTAAAGGGAATCATCCTGCCCCCCAATTGTGAGAAAATAAATTAATAATAACAGGAGATTCAGAAACATCCTTATCTCCTTTCACATCACCGGGAACCAAAGCTTTACTCGAGTGAGCAACTGCAACATCCCTTCAGTTTCCCATCGCATTGAATTTAGAAAGCAGTGCTCAACCTTGAGCATATCTCTATCTTGGTATATGATGAACAGAAGATTTATTTCGACCATTAACCCTCTACTTTTGCCAAGTTCTTCCCACTAGACCTCACTATCAGCAAGTTAAACAAACAATAGCACTTTCTCTAGCTAACAGGAATCATGATAATGCACCTGCAAGGAGAGAATATTCTGAAAGGGCAAAATGCATTTCAATTGAGGTGTGTTGTCAGACTAAGTTAGCTAAAATGTTAAAATAATCATTTAATACGAGTATACATATACATGTGTAATATCGAGAATAAATGCAAACATAAGTAAAAGAGTACGTGGACATTAGCGTACATGTGTATACATTTCTAATCTCTGTGCTGATTACATATCATTAATATATTTAAAGGCTTCACGTAAAGTTAAGGCGCACAAAAATATAATGTCAATTATGAATATATATTGCATAATTTTGGCGTATGAGAGAGGAGACTAAATTGCACTACTACGCCATACTAGATACATATTCCCAATGCAGGTGGCCAATAAGCTTCACATGTTCTGGACCTGTAGGGGACTACAGAAATTTCTGGGAAAATTTACGCTTACACATTGGACAAGTAATGAGTCACTCAGAGGCCTCCATTGCACAACTCTGCCTCCTACACCTATATCCCCACTCTAAAACTGAAAAAGGTTATGACAAGATTTATTTATTTGGCTTGTGTTTTTGGCCAAACAGGCAGTGGTGAAGAAGAGAAAATCACATATGCTTCATCTGGTCGCAAAATGGAGAGGGGAGATGATCAGACGGGTACAGGCAGAGCGCAAGGCTCTCTCTGCAGGGAATGAAAGCAGGGCCTGTGAAAGAGCCCCCTGGCAGTCTACTAGGATGTGACCCTCCAGGACTTTATAGAACATGTCAAGGTGGATGTCATACGTCCCTAGACACTCCACACATAAAAAGATAGGACTATCTTATCTTTTTACGTGCAGAGACTCCACACTCTAAAGATACGTCTTGCAAATCCCTTTGTGAATAGCACACAATCATAATCATACACAAAAGTGTAAGTTTACCTTAGTGAATCATGCCCCTAGTTTAGATTGCTCAATGGGTCCCCTGACACATTCGGAGATCCTTGAGGTAAGATATCATTTTCTTTACCCATTCTACGACCTATGGCTTACCTGTCTGTCCCTCTTTTATGTCCTTGATATTTCCTATACATCAGCGTTCATCGAAATACAATTGTTAGGAGTAGGTTCTGACTGGAAAGATACATGGCTTTGCACATAAGTGGTGATTCTCCAAAGAGTAGGGGGAGGAGTTTTTAAATTCGCTAAAAATATTTTTCTTCTAATCCTGATTGCAATATACCTTTCGGTACTCCTTATACTCTGGTGCCAATACTCTCAGTCACAAGTTACCAGAAGATGTGTGATATTTTGATAAATTGTGCTATTTTGCTTGCCCAGATGCATTCCTTTTGTTTCAGGTATTTTCCTTGCAATCAGTGAGATGCTTACAGAAAGATGTATTGTAATTTGAAAACTTCAATAAAATATATTTAAAATAAAGCTTTCAGAGCAGGAACAGTTGTCCCAGGCCCTCCATGCCCCCATGGGTCATTTTAGTGTCACCCTCTGCACTTTGTAGCTTATTTCAACATTTTGGTCAGTGCTGTATTTTGGGGTCCAGTTCAGCCCTGCTGAAATTGTACATTTTCTATATTCCTGGGCCTTCAACTGGCAGTTCTTTCTGCAATAAAAATGTCACTTTGACCACCCAGATCATACAGCACAAGGTTAATAAGAGTGATTACCCTACACTAACCTTTCGTAAAAACAATATTAAATGCTGTCAGTTCAAGTAAATAACTTTAAAATGTATATCTGTGCTCTCAGTGCCTTTAGTTAGGAGGACACCTTCTTAATCATGCTTCTCATTTTAACAATGCTGTAAAGCCATAAACAAATGTTTGCCATAGGAATTCCCTGGCATTTTGGGTTCTCCACTGGCTGCAGTAGAAGGGGATGTCTGCCAATCAAACTCTAAGAGAATTCCTAGTGGCAGGAAAGAACTGCTAAAAGAGACTTATATTTTTGTATTCAAAAGATGTTGAAGGTATCAGTTGTCACATACATGGCACATGGAATGTGCAAATTGTTCTTGAATGGTTGAATGTATACCTAATCTTGCCAATCAGTGGTTAACTTTGAAATGAATTAAGGACCTGGGAGCCCAGAAAGCACTACCACAAGTGCTTGCTCAGATTGATTCCTTTTAAAAGTTAAGCAACTTTATTTCTGTTGCAGAATGACCATCAGCCACTTCAGAAAGGTAAATTAATAACATAATATAACAAATAAAATATAGGACCAGCATGCGTGCGCCCGCAGGCAAACGCATGGACGGTCTCAGATTTGAATGATTTTTTTTTTGTACGATTAAAGGCATTCTAAGATAGCCATCCTTCCATGTGCATGTTTACCTACTGATGTTACAGCACCCAGTTTTGATTTTTTTTTTTTTTTAATACTTTGCTCAATGCCAAAGTAGAAATGCATTGCAAAGTCAAACATTCTCTTCATGGACGTCAATTCACCAAAATACCGGAAGTGTTGTAACATACATGTAAAAGTGTTTTTTACTTACCTCAGCTACTATGGAGGTTCATATTCCAGCTAACTGTTCTCCACTTCTTAATACAATAATATTTTATAATATAACGTTATCCCCTATTACTGCAATACAAAAACTGATTAAAAACAATGAAGTGGAGCCACAAACGACGTCCGTAAGGACCAGCTGTCCCTGGCACTGATTTTGCCAACCCTGAGACCAGAGGTCGCAAAGGCAGTGCCAGGGATCGCAAGGGGCAAGCTGGGGGTCGCAGCTGCGACCTCTGCAACCCCTAAATTATGTGCTTCTGCCCCGGGCTAAGGCAGATGAGATGGGGCTCATGTGTAGTATTGGTAAAGGAAGACCAAACCTGTAGACTTTGCAAGGAGGGGGAAAAGACAAGCTATGGGGAAAGACTATATGGCAAAGTGAAGAGAGCTGGGAGGGAGGGATGAGGTAGAGGTTTAACACAGACCACAAGATGAAGGTAGCTGAGAGGCTGCCTCACCTTGAGGCAGTTCACTCTGCAACGTGAGTGTGATAATGGAATAATGAACAGAAATCAGTGGCTCTCTTGCTGCAGTCTGTTTCCAACTGTCAGCAGAGTAAATTCACCCAACAGAAAAGTGTCAAACATAGAAATGCTTGCATTTATTGTTGTAGGGCTGGAGGCACTCATTTTAAAAAGTGCATCTGTTTTTCTCTTTCTCTCGCTCGCTCTCTTTCTGAAACTGCCTGACCACTCAAGAGAAGTAGAGGAATGGGAGAAGGAAACGACAAAGTGTAGGCAAAATAGCAAGGAAATGTAGAACAGTAGAGAGCGAGAGAAAGGTGAGAGACAGAGAACATTTGACAGAGCTGGAGATAGGTGTTAAAGAGGCAGAGACACAGGAGAAAGAAGAAACCCAAAGAGAGAGGGAGAAAGTGAGATGCAGACAGTGAGAGATAGACTAGGTGAGCAGAGCCAGGTGACATTGAAAAAGGAATGAAGCAAAGACAACCGTAGACCCGAGACAAGCACAGAAAGAACAGAAAACAGGGTAAGCCAGGAAAAATAACAGCAAGTGCATAGCTACAGAAATTACAGCAGGAGCAGTGGCAAACAGTTCAGAGTTGTAAAGCACCCAGGGCACATAAATATTAGCTGTCTTTTAAAACTCAAGTGGAATGCAGGGGTGTAGGAAAGTACCATCTTTCTTGGCATGTTACCCCCAATGTCTGCCTGTCTGTCAGTGTTTTTTGCCTGTCTCAATGGCATCCTGCTAGCCAGGACCCCAGTGCTCATAGTTTGTGGCCGATGTGGGTTGTCAGTATGCTTAACCATGTCACTGAAGTTCTACTAACTAGAACTCCAGTGCTTATGCTCTCTACTTACCACATTTGTCACTACACTTTAGTGACTCCATATTAAAATTCTGATTGGCACACTGGACCCCCCTAATAAATCCCCAGTATCTGGTACTTAGGTACCCAAGGAATTGGGGTTCCAGGAGATCCTTTTAGGCTGCAGCATTTCTTTTGCCCCACATAAGGACCTCATACAAACCTTTCTTCAGGACTGCCACTGCAGCCTTAGTGAAATAGTGCACACACTATTTCACAGCCATTTTCACTGCACTAAGGTAACTTATAAGTCACCTATATGTCTAACCTTAATTTACTGAAGGCTAGGTGCAAAGTTATGGTGTGTGAGGGCAACCTTGCACTAGCAATGGTGCCCCCGCGTTGTCCAGGGCCAATTCCCCAGACTTCGTGAGTGCGAATCATACATATATGTAACTTCAGAATGGCAATTCAGAATATGGCCATGTGAGGTGTCTAAGATCATGGAAGTGTCCCTCCAATCCAAATCTGCTATTAGGGGACCAATTCCATGCACCCTTGGGGCTCCACCGTGGCCCCCCAGTACTGCCAAACCAGCTCTCTGAGGTTTCCACTGCAGCTCAGTTGCTGCTACCTCACAGACAGGTTTCTGCCTTCCTGGGGACTGAGCAGCTCAATCTGAGGAAGGCAGAACAATGCATTTCCTTTGGGAGGAGGGTGTTACACCCTCTCCCTTTGGAAATATGTGTTACAGGCTTGGGAGGGGTAGCCTCCTAGAGCCTCTGGAAATGCTTTGAAGGGCACAAACGGTGCCCTCCTTGCATAATCCAGCCTACACTGGTTCAGGGACCCCCAGTCCCTGCTCTGGTGCGAGACTGGACAAAGGAAAGGGGAGTGACCACTCCCCTGTCCATCACCGTCCCAGGGGTGGTGCCCAGACCCCTCCTGATGGGTGCATACCTGGGAAGGTAGTCAGTCCCCCTCTCAGGGCTATTTAGGGTCTCTCCTCTGGATGTTTCTGCAGATTCAGTTTGCAAGATTCTTCAAGGACTCCTCTGCATCCCTTGCTTCAGCTTCTGACCGTTGGGTCAACTGCAGACTGCTGCAGGAACTGCTGTAACTGCAACAAAGTATCCAGGTGGACTCCTGTGACCTGCAACTTCAGCTCCAGCCAGCTTTTGCAACAGTTTCCAAGGTGTGCACACTCTGAGGACTGCCTATCTTCACCCTGCACCAGAAGAACCAAAGGAATCTCCAATGGGGCGACAGAGTCACTTCCCTGCTTCTGCAGGCACCCCTTTTCAGATGACAACCCATACTCTGCTACTCCTTTACTGATAACGAGCGTGCCCCGTGGAACACAGGTGTGGACCCAGGTAACCTTGGCTGTCCAAAGGTCCAGCTGTCCAAATTTGGAGGAGGTAATAGCTCCTTTGGTTTCTATGCACCTATTCCAAGAATCCTTCGTGCACACCGTAGCCCAGGTCCCCAGCACTTCATCCTGTGATGCAGAGCTTCCTCAGTTGTTCTCCGGTGGCGTGGGACCTTTCTGTGTAGTGCTGCAATAACTGCACTTTGCATCTTCTTTCTCACCATGTTCTGGGACTCCTGTGAGTGCTGCCTGGTCTTCCCGGGCTCTCTGAAGTGCTGAGAGCCCCCTCTGTCTTCTCAGTCTGGGTTGAGACCCCCAGGTCCCTCTTGGGTACAGGCAGCTCCTTTTTGACGCAAACCACGTACTTTCTTGAACCAAGGCTTGTTGGCGGAATCCAGCGTCGCAAACAGCCTGCATCCAACAACTAGACGTGGGACATCTCCTGCACCAAGCAGGAACCCGCAGCCATCTTCTTTTGTGCTCTTCTGTACTTTTCTTCTGGCCGGAGAATTCAAATTTGCAACTTCTTCTAGGTTGGCAGGGGCTCCTGTCCTTCCTGGACTCTTCCACAACTTCTGGACTTGGTCTCCTCTCTCCACAGGTCTTCAGGTCCAGGAATCACTAGTTTGTTGCTTGCAGTCTTGCTTGGTTCTTTTTCACGACTTGTAGTGTGTTGTGAGGAAACTTGCTGTACTTTACTCCTGCTGTCCTGGGCTCTGGTACTTTACTTACCTTTGGTGTTCTCCTACACTCCCAGCGCCCCTCTACACACTATACTTGACTAGAGGGGAATTTGACATTCGCATTCCACTATTTTAGAATATGGTTTGTGTTGCCCCTAGGCCCATTGCACTCTATTGTATTTTCTACTGTTTGCACTATTCTATGACTGTTTACTTACCTGATTTTGGTTACTAGTATATATTGTGTATAATACTTACCTCCAGAAGTAGTATTGCCTCTAAGATATTTTTGACCTTGTGTCAGTAAAATGAAGCATCTTTATTTTTGGTAACACTGAGTATTGTCTTTTATTGTGTATAAGCTCTGTGTAGCTATAGTGGTATTGCTGGAACTGTGCATTTCTCCTAGTTCAGCCTAAGCTGCACTGCTACAGCTACCTCTAGACAGCCTAAGCTGCTAGAACACTGCTTACATTTCACTAATAAGGGACAACTGTACCTGGTATAAGGTGTAAGTATCTTTGGTACCCACTACAAACCAGACCAGCCTCCTACAAGGGGCTTCTTTTGCTTGCTTGCATTGGGGCTCATGATGCCCCCTGCAAAAAGGTCAAACTGGAGACCAAACAAAGAAGAGAAATAGGAAAAGAGGGAGTGGTTCAGTGGTTCAATTTGTCAAGTTACACATAGATCAACACACCTAATTGTTAAGTGTAATAGTGTGACGATAAGTGCAATACAATAGCCATCATAATTATAATTTCTATATCATTCAAGACCTCATAATAATGTTTGGAAATGTGTTCCACTGCAGACGGCCCAAGGTGTCACAAAGAGATCTGTAGTACGGGGTCAATACATAGTATTTAAATCAGAATAGGACCTGTGACTGGGGGTGAATGTTTGGTATGTTCCACATTACGTCCATCATTTGTGTTTGATTGCTTTTGTTACCCTAAGTGCGCCGGGTATGCCCAGATGTCGGTCCCGGGCTCCCTATGCCACTGGATTAAATCTAGCATGGCTGATGAAGGGTGATAGCCTGAAACCGGTCCAGGAATGCTTATTTCCTGTCCAGAGAGGACCTAGCCTGGCAGTTCGATCTGGACTGTTTTGATGGGAAACAGGGTCAAGACTGATTTGCATAAGACTGGGTCTAAACCGGGGTAGAGTGGTGAGCAAAATAATTGATTAATTAAATCCAGATATGTGACTCTGGGTGAATGTTTGATTTGTTCCTCATTCCATCCACCATTTGTGTTTATATGCATTTGATAAGAACACTGGGCATCTCTGGACCAAGTTTCTTGTACAAAATATGAAGTGAGAATAATTATATTTTCGTGCCTTTTCCATAACATATCCATAACTCTGATAATCCTTGATTTATGAACATTGCAACAAATCTAGGTAGCACAATAATAACATGTGTGTAATTTGACAGTACAATGCCTTGACTGGAACGATTTCAAACAGCCCACTCAACATGTGGCACAGCACAAAGGTCAGTTTCCTCCATTTTTGCTGTTAAGTTGTTGAACAATATGGCCTGTACCATTTTGAAGATGTCTCTGTAGGAACCAACTCCTCATTGACAATAATTCCACTTTCAATAATTGGAAAATCAGTGTTCACCTAAGCATCATCAATGTTTTGGAGAGTTAACTTCTCCCAGTTTATCTTGTTTGACCAGAATTTATCCAGAAGTTGGACATGTAAACATGTTGAATTCATGATGCAGGTAAGGTCAATTGCTCCACTTGTAGACATTCACCTGATTCACTCACATTCTTTGACAGCTGGTTCAAGAAAACTGTCAAAACCAATGTGCAATTCTTGTAAAGGGCACACTGACTTTGATATCTGTAGAACAGACTAAATTACCTCTCCGAAATTTTGCATGGATGAAATCTTGACCATTCAGAATTATGACAGATAGTCCACAACAACAGCAGTTTTCAATGAGGAAACCTTTTCAAATTTAAATTCTTTGAGTGAAAGGTTTTTTTTTTAGCTCTTCTACAAGTTTGTGCTTCACTGGTCAAACAGCTTTTTCTCTTTCAGTGCAAACCTCTCCTGCTTCAGTTCTACGTATAGTTTCGATCCATGTTCCAGGACATCTAGAAGATGTGTCTTTATATCATTATCCACATATTGTTCGGTCACAAAGTTGTGTAGTTGCTCATTCTTAAGGGGTTTCCCTGCTGCTGCTTAAAATGAAAAAGGCTGTCAACATGTTTATTTAAATGTAACCCTCTTTTTCCAACAGGTTAGTGGTGAGGACCAGTTTCAGGATAGTCCATTAGTTTTGAATTTGCCATCTCTCTGAAAAAAATGAAAATAGAAAGGACTTCATTGTAAACTAGCTACCATTGAGCAACATATTCACATTTACATGTCTGACCAACAATTAATTCCCTTGGAGCTTTTCTGTGCTCTCTGGACCATCTGTTCCAGTTTCATATCTGGAGCCACAACATTGAAACTTCCCACTCTGTCTTTCACCACAAAATGTCTTTGGATTAATTTTCTGTATATGTATGGTTTTTCCACCTCTAGCTTCTTCACTCTTTCCAAATATCTCAGGTAGGTTGTGCAATTTAATTCACGGAACACAGTAATCAGTGACGCCGCAGTCTTCCGGTGCAGCTCCCAATCACCTTACCGATCAGCATGTACTAGCGTTATCATGTGTAAAACATTTCCCCAGTACTTTCAATCTTTTTATTTCTTTCACATTCTTTGAGAAATTCTACAACCTTGGTTTTCAGGTTTTCTGGCTTTTAACTGAGTGTATTAAACTTTGCCTGGCTTTGTATTATGCCTTTTGAATGAAGTGCACCCTATGCCTTGTTCACTTCTGAGATAAGATGTGCAAACCCATTTGTCATTCTTGTTCCATAAAGCATTTCAATGCATTGTTTCTATAGCCTCAGAGATAATGAGCATATCTTATAACAAATTAACATAATGAGTTCTGCTCAATGAAGAATGGATAGCTTTGCTTCCAAAGATTTCAGCCTCAGTAAGTGCGTTGTCTATGCCACATATACTTAGATAACGTCTTGCATATTGTAACACAACTTTTATCAAGTGGAAAATGACCTTCATGACATAAAGATCATCAAATTACCCATACAAATGTCAGCCACAATACAGAAAACACCATCGCAGAAAATTGGGTGGATAGGCTGGTCTTCAAGCTGAGCACACACATTTTGGAATTGTGTATACGGCTGCGTAGTTTGTGACTAGAGATGATATTGCTGGTAAAAACCCAGCTATTCTTAATTCTTCAGTCTGCACCAATTAAGCAATATTAAAATTTCAGTTAAATTAGCTTTGTAGACCACAGTATCAGGTTGAAGAAAATCCTTGTCCTCAGCCACTTTGAAAATTTCTGGTAGACTGGGGCACATTGATGACTTGTAGTGTTTCTGCACACACTGGCAATTGGGTTATAAGTTTGCAGCTTCGTTTGTTTATGCCTACAGCTGACACAGCTTGTTTTCCAGCATCTACGTCATTGGCACAGTCCTGAAAAGCACAGTCCTGAAAAAGCACCATGGCAGTATCATGTGTGCCGGATGTTCCACACAAAGAAGAGCTGTCTTCAAAATCAAAATTATCAAGAGCAGCAATTGTAAATCCGTTCCTGGTAAAGTGACTTGGAAGTGGTGTGCTGTCTGATTCACAATATTTTATAGCATGAGCTGCTAACAAATTCCTGCTCCATACTATGTCATTGTAACTTGTTGAAGCACCAATTGTGTTCAGTGAAGTGATTAGCTCTCTACTTTTGCACTTGTTATAGATTGTGTAGACAATCATCATGTATAGCGGAGTTTTCTTTTTTGCAGTGATGTAATTCATAAAACATGATTTTGAAACAATAGTACATTTGTACAGCATAAGCCTGTCAATTCATGGGATTGTCTTTCACTTCTCCGCCTATATCTTCAAAGCCATCATCAATGTAGTCGGTTTCTGTTCAGAACTCAGGAACTTCAGTTTGTACAGTTTTGCTTTGCTGATATTAAACATTGATATAAAAAATGTTATGACAGCATCAGGCATTCTTGTTGACTCCCATGATTTGTGGTGCTCTGGGGCATTACATTTGTCATTAAGTCCAAAATCTAAATCTTTCTGGACATTTCTTGGAATCGTTCCTGCTGACTTTGCTGCTTTATGTGATCTTATTTTGGCATCAAGAACTTCAGGAGACAAATTGCTGAGAACAAGTGGCTTATTAGTTTTGTTAGACTGAAAAAACTATTTGAATCCTGTCATTGTAAAGAGCACTACTCAACTCTACTCTACTACTACTCTGCTACTCAGTTGAAAACTTCATCTTGGAAGAAATTAGCTGCAGATAAATCATGTTTCCCCTTTGAGACTCAGATACTCTGTGCTTTGTTCTTTCATTAACCCTTCTGGCCCTTGTTCTGGATAAACCACAGATAACACATTGAAGTTCCTCTGCTTTCTGATTAGTTGTTGGAGTTGGACGAGGGCTAGCCATCGATCTTCTATGTGGATGGGCATTGCGTTTGGGTGTCACACCTTTCTCGGAAGACTCAGATTCTTGATGTGATCCTGTCAGAGGTTTCTTACCTAGGACTTGCACAGGAGCAGGACAGTGGTAGTTCCCAATGTCCATCTAGAGCACTGTCTGCTCTCTATGAATTTTCTGGAGGACAGAAGTGCCCCAAGGGGGGAAGGGGAATGGGAATTAGAAGGAGACAGCCAGTCAACAATGAGGTTTCTTCTCCAGATGGAATTCCTATATTCTACTGCTTAGTAATGGTGACATGTAAACCCTTTCTTATAGCGATTTAAACTGTAAAAGAACACAAACATTTTTTTATACCTCCTAGCTACCCTGCACTACAACTGTAACTATTGAAATAACATTACCATTTCTTACCCAATCTGTCTATGGCTTTAGCTCTTCTTCTAATGCAATGTGATATGTACTTTTGCACATACAGGTATAACTGTCACACTGTCTTCTTCATTCTATTGCATCAAACCTTACTGTTTGTGTTTTTCTCAATTGCAGTTCAAATATTTCACTGGACAACTATTTATTTAATGAATTAGTGTCTTTTTACTTTCAGGACAATACTTGCCTGCTCCGGGATATGAAATTGCTGAGAAAGACTAGTCTTATGCTGAATTCAGGTAAGTTATATTTTTTTTCTTGTTGAATTTTACTCTCCACTTAACTAGTTCTGAAATAAAGACTATTGGGAATTTGTTTCACCATCCATTTACTCAAGCAGATTTACAGTACTAGGAACACTACTCTCAAGGTTTGCTTGTTTCATTTCTCTCAGCACCCTACATAACAAAATTCTTATTGCAGTTACTCTCTGTCATGAAACTAATCCCTCATGACAGGCAGACTTCGAGTTGAACACTATGGGGGTCATTCTGACTTTGGCGGGTGGCGGAGGCCGCCCGCCAAAGTCCCGCCAGCAGAATACCGCTGTGCGGTCAAAAGACCGCCGCGGTTATTCTGGGTTTCCCGCTGGGCTGGCGGGCGACCGCCAGAAGGCCGCCCGCCAGCCCAGCGGGAAACACCCTTCCATGAGGATGCCGGCTCCGAATGGAGCCGGCGGAGTGTAAGGGGTGCGACGGGTGCAGTAGCACCCGTCGCGATTTTCAGTGTCTGCATGGCAGACACTGAAAATCTTGGTGGGGCCCTGTTACGGGGGCCCCTGCAGTGCCCATGCCATTGGCATGGGCACTGCAGGGGCCCCCAGGGGCCCCACGACACCCCATACCGCCATCCTCTGCCTGGCGGCCAAAACCGCCAGGAACAGGATGGCGGTATGGGGGTCGGAATCCCCATGCTGCGCCGCCATGGAGGATTCCCCAGGGCAGCGGAGAACCGGCGGTACACAGCCGGTTTTCCGTTTCTGACCGCGGTCAGAATGCCCAAGGGAGCACCGCCAGCCTGTTGGCGGTGCTCCCGCGGTCGTTGGCCCTGGCGGATTTTACCACCAGGGTCAGAATGACCCCCTATGTCACTTTAATATTCCTCTGAGTCTTGCTCACTGACGAGACGCTACACAGCAAAAGAAGGCAGACTCTAAAACAAGACACTAATCCACTGGGCAGATTCCTTACCGCTTAGATGTGGTCACGAAGGCACTAAACAAAGTTATTTTATGATGCCACTACCCTGACTAAACCTTTCACGACGTAGAACTCAGGTGAGGCTGCCCTCTCAAGAAATTACTTCAGTGAAGTGCATGTTTCTTTGATAGCGTGCGCTTAACATTCTATACATGCCTTGCGGAAAACAACTAGTCCACTGCAGGAGGAGTGGACGTGGCAGCCATCTTAAGTTTCCAGAGTTGCCAGTTCAGAGCCCAGTCATTGGTTTTGGTTTCAATTATTTTCTTGTTTTGTGCCTTAGAAGTCAATGTACTGATGATTATTGTTTTTTTACCTGAGATCCTCTGCAGGATCCTGACAGTTTCACTGGTTTCTGATATTTTTTGACAATTGTTTTCCAGGCTCTCTTCCATTGTATATAACAATGATAAAATATGTATCTTCTTAAACCATGAGTTTCAATCTTTTGTGAACTTCGCATGGTTTATTTCTGCAGCATAGTAAACTCTCTTGTGCTCAGCAGCTGTTGATGTTTTAGCTTTTCATTCAGATTAGTTTGGCATATGACACATCTTTCTTTGTTGAAGGAGTCCTTAGATTTTGTAGTTATCAAAACTCTGCCAGGAGGCAAAGATCCTCTGCTACCATCTGCCTCGCTCATAGTTGCAAATTTGAATCAACAGAAAACCTGAAACAAAAATATTATGAAAATAAATGACCAATATGATGGCCAAAACACATCATTATAGAGCTGCCATTTTGGTAAATGGCAGAGGAGTTACTTTCTGTCTCTATAAGAATACTTGACCCCAAAACCTATGATTTGACATCAAAATGAAGTATATAGGTCTCATGGTTCCTGAAACACATCCTCAATTTTTAAAAATAACGTACAGAAAAAATCGGCCTGGATTACCAATGTCTACCCAAGCTAAATTGCTTCTCTAATGATCCAAAAACATAAATCAAAAATGAAAATCTCTGGATAGAATTTTTTTTGCAGAGGTATATCAAGGGGCCTGGACTATAAGAGGTGGTAACAGGAAACTGCAATTTTCGGAGGCTTGAGTTCCGCCAAATACTACATTTGGATACTGAAATACCAGTAGGTTTGAACACTGAAAGAGAATTTTATGTATATCTCTGATACCTCCATGCCCCCAAGGCCAATGAGCTGTTTATGTATTTCTAGGATGATCTAGTTTAGGCCCAACCTTCTGAGTTGTGTTTAGTTGTGTCTATGATTTAGCCTTAATGTGAGATTTTCATGTCAGAACTCAGAACATAGATTTAAGTCCACTAGGGCAGGATTGTCCAAATATGCATATGTCATAATAAGATTTATGGGGAGATGGCGTCATGGAATGCATTCTTACGAAAAAGAGGTAAAATGAATTTGCACAAAGGGATGCATGCCCAATAGGGCTTAATTATCATTTGAAATATGCAAATATTACACATATGCAGATTATCCATGTGCAATGGTGCTCGCTATGTGAACAAGGCCGGGTTAACAGATGGAACGCGTTATGGTGGTCACGCAATAAATCAATTCATTTTACAAATTCCTCGTAGCGTCCGAGCTTATTTTATAAATTGACATTGCTGAACATTTGCACAGACCTGCTGGTGCTCCCCTAGATTTGGAGCACTGCAGCAGCCAGTGGGAGCGTGTAGTTTATTTTATGTAACTAAAACTAGGCACATGTACTAAACAGCAGGACAGGAATAGTAACCAAAAGCAGACTGGCAAATTTTGTCAGACCAGCCCTCCTGCTGAATGTAGAAAATGAGCAGAGCTACCAAGCTAAACCACCGGAAGGTGGGTTTGGGGTTGTTCTTCTCCTAAGAAGGGTTTTCAAAAAGTCAACTATGGTAAATTTTACAACACATTTTTTCTTATAGAACCTTGTACAATCTCTAAATGGATGGATGAAAATTGGAGACATGGTTGCATGGCTCAATGGATGAATTAATTAATAAATTAATGAATAGTTAGATAGGTGAAGAGTGGGAGGATTAGTCAAGAATAGTTAACAATGATTAAAGCCTTTCAGCTACATGTCTCAATTCAGTCACTAATGTTGGATGCTTGGGTTTTCATTTTAGGTGAAGTATTAAAATATCTCCTTCCCCAAACACAAACACCCCCAGTCCTTCAATCCTCGTGAAGCATGCATAGCCCAGGTGTATTCAAAACTGTGTACTGATTTATCATGACTAGGAATTAAGCACAAAGCACTAATCTTTGACCAAAAATGGGAGACAAAAATAGATAAGAATGTATTGGCTGAATTGTACAAAATGAAATCAGGAAAACATGCCTCAGTATCAGCTTCTAGTTGAACACATTTTGTGATCCTAGACCAGCGTTTTCACAGTGCCTCTTTCTCCATCATCAAATAAGATCTTAAAATACATCAAGGGGCGGGCTGCACAAAAGAAAGGGCTACAATGCTAATATGTCTCATAGTTACACCCTCGGCCATATACGGAGTCAAAAGACAACTGATTTTCCTCTTGGTTCACTAATAGCATTGCTGTCAGCTCAATGTGTGTGGGTCCATGAATGTTTCTAAGTTCATTATTTAAACCTATCGCCTCTAACAGTTGACAATAGTATAATTTAATCTACTAAATTGAAATGTATTGCTATGCATGCATTATAAAAAAATATACTGTTTTGAAGAGTCTTTTACGTACATGCACTGGACTCTCTGAGCCAAGTAATAGCAGACTTCTCACCGGACTCTCTTAGCCAAGTAATAGCAAAACTTCTCACCCCGATTACCCCTGAAGCCCCAAAGGTCAGCTTGACTGGTGTTGATCCACAAGGAGACAGGAACCAACCAAATGCAAAAACAAATGTATATGAAGTTATTATGATCTGTGTGGGCACTCTTAAGAACCAGTTGTTTCACATTTTGCAACAGGCAGAAAACATGGCTGGCCTGGCCCTTACCAACAAAACTGACGACCACCAACAGTACAATAGGCCCCTACTTTCTCAGCCCACTAGGAAAATGGAGAGAGTGTCAGAGAGAGAGAGGGAGCGTGAGAGAGTGAGACAGAGAGAAGAGGCATACAAATGCAAGAGAAAACAGACTCAGAAGGGACATATGGTCATAGTAAGAAAGGCAGAAGGAAGCAAAATAAAAGATCACAGACGTTGCTTACACATTAAGGCATCCAGATACTGCCCCAGCTCTTTTAATTCCTGTTACTGGTACTCCATGGTTCTGAAGGGGCAGCAAAAAATCAGAGGGAAAAGGAAACACAAAGGGGGTCATTACAACCCTGGTGGACGGTGTTAAAGCGGCGGTAAGACCGCCAACAGGCTGGCGGTCATTTTTTTAGTATTGTGACCATGGCGGTTACCGCCATGGTCGTCCGCCGCTTCTCCGTTCCGCCCGCCAGGGCGGAGACGACCGCTGGGCTGGAGACCTGGGTCTCCAGCCCGGCGGCCGTCACAATACCGCCGCCGGTATTTTGACCCGGCTTACCGCCGTGGATTTCCAGCGGTAGGAACCACCATGAAATCCATGGCGGTAAGCACTATCAGTGCCAGGGAATTCCTTCCCTGGCACTGATAGTGGTCTCCCCCCACCCGACTCCCTCCCCTACACCCCCCACCATTCGGTGGCAGGGCCCCCCTCCCCACCCGACCCCAACATCACATAACTCACACACACGACACGCACGCAGGCACCACCAACACAAACACACCGACATACATGCCTACATCCACACACTCAGTCAGACATGCACACCCATATACAGACATAAACGCACACATACATACAGACATACATACAGGCATACATGCACTCATTCCCAAAACACGCTACACACCCGCAAGCATACACACACTCACACACTCACACACCCCCTCTACATACACAGACGCACACCCCCATGCACCCACACAATACCCCCCCACCCCCCTCCCCTAACGGACGATCGACTTACCTGTTCCGTCGATCCTCCGGGAGGGGAACGGGAGCCATGGGGGCTGCTCCGCCGACACCACACCGCCAACAAAACACCGCCGCGCCGAATCACAGGATGTGATTCGCTGGGCGGTGTTCTGTTGGCGTGGCGGTGGAGCAACCTCCCCTTCCCCGCCGCCCGCCAGTATGGCTGTTGGTGGCTCTCTGTCGGAAAAAGGATGGAGAGCAGCCAATAGTCATAATACGCCGAGCGGCAAACCGCCACTACTGGCGGTCTTCCGCATGGCGGTCCCTCGGCGGTCTTGTAAAAAGACCGCCGAGATTGTAATGTCCCCCAAACTGTTCATGTCTGATGGGCCACTGATCCAAGTTCAGCCCCTCAGACCAGCATGTTATACTTTTCTAAAATCAGATTACCAAAAAGGAAGCATTAGCTCTTCGTGTCAACAATCAGAAATCGATGACAGACCCAGGGTAACATTTACAAAACACGGCCGGCATAGCATAGATTGACAGACATAGCAGGGCATTCAATTAGACATACATTGTCAATTATAGGCAAGTGTTTAACAGGACTTGCCAGGCAATGGGAATGGTTTTTTGGGGCTTGGAAAGGGATAGAGCATACCAAGCATTGTCTGGGAGGTCAGCAACTGATCATCTCAAGCACCTCGAGAGAGAAGGGCTCTCACACAGACCATGCAGTGAATAGCACCCCTATCCCTAATCCTTCAGAAGCCGTAAACCCTTCACAGGCCCCCCAGTCAATCTAAGGTCAATGAATATTAGTGAGATATGGGAGACTGAGGGCACCTCTTCACACTCTGCAAACAAGACTTATCATTTTACTCACACCACTGAGTGAGAGAAGCGGGAATGTATAAATGAATGATAATATGTGTGTGTTGTGTGCTAATTTCTCTGTGTGCATGCATGTGTGTTAACAAGTTTATTTATTTTTTTACAGGAGAGACACCCAATACCCTTTTATCTGCACCCTGTGCCCATTCTTACTCTCTTCTCCGTGCCTATTTTAAATCATGATTTTCTCTTTGCCCAGACAAGGAGAAGAGAGTAAGAAGGGGAAAAAAAGGTGCATCCCCCGTTCAGTTCCCCTACCCACCCTTTCCTTCATTTCCCTTTTCTTGTCGTCCTTTTTGCAGAACTCTTTATTAGCACTTGGTAATCTACAACGTATTCTACAACATGCACAACAGACAAGTTACCCCAATTCCCCAGCATTAGACATTGACAACAGGAGTGAAGATATCAGCTAAATATCAATCACTGTGAAACTCCAGACACCATAAATTTTATATTCAGTAATTTAAGAGCCTATTTCTGTCCCCCCAAAGTAGAGATGATAAAAAAAACTAATGTGTCCTCCGTCATGCAGGGTACAATGTTGAATTCTCCCGTTTCATCAATTAGTTTAGCAAAGAAAACCACTTCACTGAAAATCTGCCATCAATGTGTATTAGGGCGTATGTTTCTCCAACACCATGAGTTGCCATACTGCATGTAAACAGAGAGCAATGTTAGGGGCCTCACTAGTGTTTCTGTGAAGTGCAACAAGCATCCTGACTGCTCCTACCAGCTGGCCCAGAAAGAGCTGTTCTGCTGAATGCAGATCCAGCAGGGGAGTCCCACTGGCCCAGAACAATGATTGCTCGATCTCTGGGGATTGGGAACCCTGGAACCTTTTATATTACCCAGAACCTACTTTTAAAATGATTGACTAAAGAAGCATGACCACCATACATGAACCACAGAACCCCATGTCCTCCTGTGTCCTATCCAGCATTGATCAGACACCTTAGAAAATATGGTATGAAAATAAACCATTAGAGCAGTGCTTCCCGAAATTTCTAGAACCACAATCCACACTTGAGTTTGAAAAACATTTGCAGCCCACTTAGCTGTAGTAGACAAAGTGCAGGAGATTTTTCAGTGTAATAAAGCATCATTTGGTAGTGCATTGTTATTTGCAGACAGCACGTTTTCAATTGAAATGGTCATTATATTTGCACAGATATACAGTTTTATAAATTAAACTGTATTGCACACAAATGACGTGGTACTTGGATTTCAGTAAATATTTATTGTTTGTGCATCACCAAATTATGGGCCTGATTACAACTTTGGAGGAGGTGTTAATCCGTCCCAAAAGTGACGGTAAAGTGACGGATATACCACCAGCCGTATTACGAGTTCCATAGGATATAATGGACTCGTAATATGGCTGGTAGTATATCCGTCACTGTACCGTCACTTTTGGGATGGATTAAAACCTCCTCCAAAGTTGTAATCAGGCCCAAAGTGTCTTGATTTCTTCATATCTACTAAAACCTAAAAGCTTTCATCATACTCCAGAAGTACACAAATTTGCTTTATCTTGCTTTCCTAACTATTGAATGTGTACACTTCATTTACAGGCATTCACATTTCTGTGTGTGTTAGGAAAAACAACATCCTCCAGCTTTCCTTTCACACTTTATATAGCCCAGATGGATTGTCACATAATCCACTGTACGTTCTCTGTCTTCAAAGTGAGAGGAGTTCTAAAAACACCAGTCCCCATGTTGAAAAAGCAGCAGTAGATATAGCCTGACATTCGACCTCTGTCTTTCAAGTGCTGCAAATGTGACCAGATAAATAAAAAATTTAAAGTCATCTTCATTCATTGCACGGACTTTGCCAACCCACTAAAAATAGCCTCACGACCCGACCAACAGTTTTGAAACACTGCATTAGAGTATTACCTAGTAAACTGACTGTTTATAAGCCGTTCTTTGAAATAGTCTGGGGATACCATTGCATAAGGTCAACTATTCATTCAGTACTATGGGGGTCATTACAACATTGGCGGTAAAAGCCGCTTACCGCCGTGCAGAAGACCGCTGATACACCACCGGGGCCGCAGAAATCCGCCACAGCTATTATGACCCACATCTCGGAATCCGCTGAAATTCAGACACCCACACAAGTCCACCACACCAAAGGTCAATGATAAACTGGCGATAACAAAACCTCCACCGTCACGCCAACAGAAACACGCCCATGCTATCATGACCCACGAATCCACGTGGCGGTCTTTCAACCGCGGTATTCCATTGGCGGTACACACCGCTGCGCTCAAAATACACACACATCTCCAAAACACCACCACATTGGACAATTTGAAATACACACACCTGATATACATACAAACACCAGTCCCACACAATCAATACAATATAAAACACACACCCACATCACCCACAAACCCCTACTACCAAAAATTGTGACGAAGGCTAGAGAGACAGCACAGCATAGACAACCCCACCACACACAGGTACACAACACCATCACCCACACAACATCCACGCACAAAAAACCACACACCACTACATATCACCACACACACCACCCCACACATCATCTACACCACCCCATGGCACGGCAAAGACACCCCAGGTTCTCGGCGGAGGAGCTCAGGGTCATGGTGGAGGAAATCGTACGGGTAGAGCCACTGCTATTTGGATCACAGGTGCAGCACACCTCCATAGCTAGGAAGATGGAGCTATGGCGAAGAATAGTCGACAGGGTCAACGCAGTGGGACAGCACCCAGGAAATCGGGACGACATCAGGAAGAGGTGGAACGACCTACGGGGGAAGGTGCGTTCCGTGGTCTCCAGGCACAACATTGCGGTACAGCGGACTGGCGGCGGACCCCCACCTCCTCCCCCACAACTAACAACAAGGGAGGAGCAGATCTTGACCATTATACATCCTGAGGGCCTCGGAGGAGTTGGTGGAGGAATGGACTCTGGTAAGTCAAATCTTAACTATCATATCCCCCACCCCACCTGCATGCTATCACAGACCCCCACCCTCACCCCCTCCCCTATCACTCTAACTCCTCACATATGTACTACTAACACAAACCACCCATCCCAACACCAAGCCCTGCATGACACAACAAAGCAGGGACACCCATCACTAAAGCATGCCCACTGCACATACCCATAACACGCCCCCAACCATTATCACACAAATCCCCACATAGGAATGCTACCACTGGGGTACACGGTCACCCACCCATTGCACACCATGACACACACAGATGCGAAAATCATGCTTTTACACCCCTGCAGGACCACTACCCAACGTCACCAGACAGGAGGGTCCAGACATATCCACCCCACCAACAGAAGAGGCCCACAGTGATGACAGCAGCTCTGTCCAACTGGATCTAGATGACCAGCCCGGACCATCGTGGGCCTCGGGACAGTCAGTTCCCCACACCCAGTCACAGGCCACCACAGACCTTCCACCCTCTGGTAACACCAGCACAGCACCCACCCAGCGGGCCCATACCTCCGTACCCAGGACACGCCAATCAGCTGTGTGTCCACCCCTACAGGGAACCCAGGATAACCCACCACCCCAACAACAACAGGGACCTGGGGGCAGTGGTAGTGGGCACGAGGTCCAGGGGACGGAGGCCCAGGAACACAGGGGAACTGGGAGGGCTGCTGTGCGACAGGGGGCGGACAGGCCAAGGGAACCCAATCTCCACGAGGCCCTCTCCTCCATCATGGGAGCCTACCACCACTCCCAGGAGACGATGGCTACGGTCCTGGCCAAGTTTCAGGAGACCCAGCGCATGCAGGAGGAACAGTATTTGGGGTTCAGGGAGGAACTCAGAACCATCAGCTCCGCCCTGGGCACCATCGTGGGGTGCTGAAGGAGATACTGAACACCAGGAGGGACACCGTGGCACTCCAAGGGGCCGCTGACACTAGCATGGACGATGAACTGCCCACCACCTCCGCCGGCGCTAGTGGACAGGATTCCCCTTCCCCGCCACAGGACCACCACACCAGCACCCCACCCCCTGCAGACGGAGAACCACCCTGAAATCGGTCCCTGAGATCCAGGAACAGGACAGAGCACGATGGCAAGACCCCCGCCAAGAAATGAGACCACACTGATTGTCATCCCACTGTCCCACTTTGCAACCCTGTTCATATTGGAACTGCCCCAGCTCCACTTCCTATGCCCATATGGGCAGTGCACCTGTGAGACTAATAGACTGGACTCTGCCATGGACATTCCTCCACCATCACCCCTCACCATTTTACCAACCCCCTCCAATATTTAGCACTGCAATAAACACCCTTGAAGCACAAAACAATCTGGAGTCAGTCTGTGATTTTGAAAATGTGTATTAGCAATGACAGTGACAAAGTCCGTTCTCAAATGTAATGTCAACATACCTATGTCACACATCTCAACTCCATGAGGAATCTAAGCAGATGACACACATTGGTAACCACACCTGTGAAACCGTAAGGGAAATGTTCAACTCAGTTACCATATACAGGTTGAAATTGACAGACAGGATAGAGGTAGAAGTGGGAAAGTACTTATAGTAGGCAGGAAGGTGTTCTCACCTGTGTGTCATTGGAAATATTGCTGGATAACTGAGTCCCTGTTGTCAATGTCTTCTTCCTCTTCTTTGTCTTCATCACTGTCCACAGGCTCCACAGCTGCCACAACACCGTCATCTGGGCCATCCTCCTGCCGAAAAAGACACCTGGCGTCGCAAAGCCAGATTGTGAAGCATACAGCAGGCGATGATGATCTGGCACACCTTCCTTGGTGAGTAGAATAGGGAACCAACTGTCATATGGAGGCACCTGAACCTGGCCTTCAGGAGCCCGAAGGTGCCTTCGATCACCCTCCTAGTCCGCCCATGGGCCTCATTTTAGCGTTCCTCTGCCCTGGTCCTGGGATTCTTCACTGGGGTCAGTAGCCATGACAGGTTGGGGTAACCAGAGTCCCCTAATAGCGACACACGGTGCCTCTGGAGTTGACCCATCAGATAAGGGATGCTGCTATTCCGCAGGATGTAGGCGTCATGCACCTGGGAGATGTACTAGTCTGCCAAACATACCATCTGCACATTCATGGAATGATAACTCTTCCGGTTCCTGTACACCTGTTCACTCCTGTGGGGGGGGACCAGAGCTACATGGGTCCCATCAATGGCACCTATGATGTTAGGTATATGTCCAAGGGCATAGAAGTCACCTTTCACTGTAGCCAAATCCTCCATCTGAGGGAAAACGATGTAGCTCTGCATGTGTTTCAGCAGGGCAGACAACACTCTGGACAACACGTCGGAAAACATAGGTTGGGACATCCCTGATGCCACGGCCACTGTTGTTTGAAAAGACCCACTTGCACGGAAATGGAGCACTGATAACACCTGCACTTGAGGGGGGATCCCTGTGGGATGGCGGATAGCTGACAGCAGGTCAGGCTCCAACTGGGTACACAGTTCCTGGATTGTGGCACGGTCAAACCTGTAGGTGATGATTAAATGTCGCTTCTCCATTGTCAACAGGTCCACCAGCGGTCGGTACACCGGAGGATTACTCCATCTTCTCACATGTCCCAGCTGACGGTGCCTAGGAAGGACAACAGCGACCACAGAGTCAAACAACTCAGAGGTAGGTACCCACAGTCTACACAGAACACGAAAATGAATCCAAAAAGTTGTCTGTATATGTGTTGAATCCAGGCCTAGGTATGTGTGACGCAGTTGAAAATGAAACCATGTGGGCCCCTGAAATGGCAGCTGCCTGACCTCTAAACTGGGACAATGGGAAGTGAGGTAACTGCGCTGCCGTTGTACACCGTCGCAGTAGGCGCACGAAGGCCGCGACGCAATGCTGCATTGGTTAACATTGGACCCTATGGGTCCCAGGAGCCAATGACGAAGTGCGCCGGCGGTGATGATACGCACCGCCGCGGACGTCACCGCCATTTTCTATCTGTTGAATCACTCGATACCTGATCTTCAACAGGAGAGGACCTACACTGCAAGTGCTGCTGTGACCTCGATCTGGAAGAGACAATGGCTTGTGCGTCTGGGGAAAGGGCCCCTGCCTTCACTGCACAGGAGTTGGAGAAGCTCGTGGACGGGGTCCTCCCCCAGTACACGCTACTCTACGGTCCTCCAGACCAACAGGTGAGTACACAGGGAGCAAGTTTTATGGGCTATGCCTGTGTGGAGAGGGCTGGTTGTAAGAAGGAAGGGGCCACAGTTCTGCGTGCATGAAGGACTGTGCATGCATGTGCCACATGGCAAGGGTAGGGATGTGGGCCACTCACTTTGATGGTGCAGTTGGTAATGACTTCTCTTCTTCCCCTGTACATGTCATGTAGGTCAGCGCCCACCAGAAGAAGGATATTTGGCGTGCCATCGCCAAGGACGTCCGGACCCTGGGGGTCCACCAGAGACGGAGCACCCACTGCCGTAAAAGATGGCAGGACATTCGCCGCTGGAGCAAGAAGACGGCGGAGGCTCAGCTGGGGATGGCCTCCCAATGTGGGAGGGGTGCCCGTCGCACCATGACCCCCCTGATGTTCAGGATCCTGGCGGTGGCCTACCCTGAGTTGGATGGGTGCTTGAGGGCATCACAGCAGACACAAGGGAGTGAGTACAACATCATTGTGCTGACTTTGCGCGCATTGAAGGTGTCTGGGTGGGGGAGGAGGGCTGTGGGTTTCCCTAGGCCAGGACGAGTTCCGTAGGCTAGGCCCCTCCGTAATGCAGGCCATGTGGCACTCCACCCCACCTCTGTAGAGTGCCAAGTACAGGTATACATGCCCCTGTGTCATCTATGTGTGCTGATGTCCACCATAGCCACGTAGGCCATATCCCAGGAACTGCATCTGTAGAGGCCAACAGCACGGCGCAGTGCAGGGGGCTGCTGTGTCTGTATTGTCCGCCAACGGTAGCGGTAAGCCATGCACTCAACCTGTCTTTCTTCTGTTGTCCCCCCCCCTTTTTGTGCTCTCCCTGTTCTTGTGTGCATCAGCATCATCAGGCGGAGGTACAGTGGCACCGGAGCACGAGGGAGCTGCATCCCACATGGCCATGGAGGGCAAAAACCACGGACTCTGAATACACCAGTGGGAGAGAGGGCGAGGGGAGCTCCACTGCTGTCACAGGATCAGCAACCAGCGACAAAGACTCGTCCTCCGATGGGAGCTCCCTTGTGGTGGCGGCAAAATCTGTGCCCCCCCACTTCTAAAGGTACAGCCGCCACCCCCCTACCAGCACCGCCCTCCCAGCAGCCCCTCAGCCTTTGCCCCGTGCCCGCTCACCCAGGAGGGTGGGCATCACCTTCGCCCCAGGCACCTCAGCCCCTCCCCCTGTCACCTCTGCTGCCCTCAGTGAGGAGGCCATTGACCTCATCAGGTCCCTCACTGTTGGGCAGTCTACCATTTTGAATGCCATCCAGGGATTAGAAAGGGAATTGCAACACACAAATGCATTCCTGGAGGGCATTCATTCTGGTCAGGCTGCCCTTCATCGAACCCTGCAATCTCTGGCCTCAGCACTGATGGCAGCCATTGTCCCTGTGTCTAGCCTCCCCCTTCCAACTTCCTCCACCCAGACCCAATCCCCTGTACCCCAGCCTATCCCAAGCACACCTTCAGACCAGGCTGCACACACGTCAACACACAAGGGAAGCTCAGGCAAACATAAGCACCACACATCCCAAAGGCACTCACGCAAGCATCACACACATACAGAAATACCAACATCCACTGCCTCCGCTGTGTCCCCCTCCTCCTCGTCTCCCTCCTCCCTCCCAGTATCGTCTACACTCTCACCTGCATGTACTACCACTACAGCCACTAGGTGTTAGGGTTTGTGCACAGCAAAGAGCATGTCCCCTCTCACTGCAATAGTGGGTTCTGTAATAGATCCCTTTTAAACTTACTATTGAAATCCTTTCTTGTTATCTCACCTTCCCCCTCCCCACTAGGCTTCTGTGTATGTTGTTTAATGTGCTGTTTTGTTTACACATTGGGCCTTGCTTTTACCAAGGCTTCTTTAAAACACTCCTCTCTAGGCCATGTGTTAATTTAACTCATTTGCATAATAACTGAAACTCTGCACACCTTTCAAGAACATGTGCAGCATGTGAGGACCACACCCAGCTCTTCAAACCACACCCAGCTCTGCACACCTTTCAAGAACATGTGCAGCATGTGAGGACCACACCCAGCCCTGTCTATAAAAGGCAGCCCCGAGCCTCACCCAGTGCTTGTGCTCGTCTACCTCCCGCTTACCTGAGGACAGATCCCTCGGCGCTGGCACTCCTGCTCTCTACAGACTTTCATTGGCTTCAATGGGCGCAGCTGCTGGTTCTTCCTTCTTCCGGTTTCCGGTACCTCCTTGCCTCAGCCTCTCTCCTACAAGCAACCTGCAAAAGAGAAAGAAGACAAGGTTAGACTGATCAGTATCTCTTGCCAGCAACAAGTAAGTGCAAAACTTTTATTACCTGAAAGAACTTTGACAACAATTTACCTTCCACGAACATTGTGATTCAAACTCTTTGTTACAAGAATACTTTGCGGAACTTTGTGAAGCAAACATTTTTTATGGAACTTTTAAGAATCGAACCGTAGAAACCATTAACAGCAAGGCAAACAGTAAATCAAGGACTTGCACAAATTACATGCTGTATTTTGACGTAAAAGTACTGTATTTGTTTTATAAAAGATTCTGGAAATATGGGAAAAGTGAGTCTGCTATTGGGAATTTAGGCTTTAGTTATATTAAGATGAATGTTTGATATTAGTAATTCTGATAACGGTATTTGTTTAATGTTTTAGAAGCTTTAGAGTAATAGAAAGCACATCCCAGAGCAGTAACACATTCCAAACCTGGAAACTAGAGACCAGGATCCAAGAGGTACTTTTAGAAGAAAATTTCTAATAAATAAAGGGATAGTCAGGAACCCAGTTAGGAATAGGTTGTACTTATCTGTTCTTTGTTTATGTTTCATTAGGCACCAGTTTCTACAGAAGTCAGAGAGGGCCGCAGATTTGTGCAGCACTTCAACAGTGGAAACGCAAGAACGGTGTTGTCTCTTTATTTTATTTTATCCACTTCCCCCCTTCCCTTGAGCTTCTGTTCTTAGTGCACTGTTTTAAAAACTAGTGTGCTGGAACAAGCAGTTTCAGGGTGGGGTCGGATTGTCTTCAACCTCCATCAGAACTGAACAAGGACTCAGGTGAGCTGGGCTTTGACACTAGGTCCCGCACCAGCACACCCACCATCACACCCCGCTCACCTGCACTCACCACCCCCACTACCATTTACACATCCCCTGTGTCCTCTCCCAGTGTGTCTGTGACGCCCCCTCCTAAAGTACACAAACGCAGGCACACACCCACCCAACAGCCATCCACCTCACAACAGCCTCCAGCGCATGCACCTGCACCCAAAGCCACAAAAGTTACACCTCCTTTTGTGCCAGCGCCCCCCCCCTGTGAAGCACCAGAAGATGGACAGTGCCCGGCGGGAGTGGGGGAAGGCTCCAGCTGGCAAAGCCGCTCACAAGGGTCCCGGGGGAGTGTCCACTTAGCTGTGACTCCTCCCAAGGTGGGGAAGGGGCAGAAGAAATCGCCAAAGTCTGGGAAGAGCAGCACGGCGGAGAAGACCGCCATCATCCCCGCTGCCCAAGAGGCCACCGGCAGCCCCATCGTCACTGCCAGGAGGCCACCAGCAGCCCCATCATCACTGGCCAGGAGGCCACCGCCAGAGTCAGTGCCCAGGAGGGCAGCCCCATCGTCACTGGCCAGGAGGCCACCGCCAGAGTCAGTGCCCAGGAGTGCAGCCCCATTGTCACTGGCAGTGCCCAGGAGGGCAGCCCCATTGTCACAGGCCAGAAGGCCACCGCCAGAGTCAGTGCCCAGGAGGGGAGGACCATCGTCACTGGCCAGGAGGGCACCGCCAGAGTCAGTGCCCAGGAGGGCAGCACCATCGTCAGTGGCCAGGAGGCCACCGCCAGAGTCAGTGCCCAGGAGGGCAGCCCCATCGTCACTGGCCAGGAGGGCACCACCAGAGTCAGTGCCCAGGAGGGCCCCGGCAGCCACAGCCCCACTGGGCAATGAAGGACTGCCATGGCAAGCACCGCTGAACAGAGCAAGCACCGCTGAACAGGGCAAGCACCGCTGGACAGGGCAAAGACGGCCATGGCAAGCAGCGCTGAACAGGGCAAAGACCGCTGAACAGGGCAAAGACCGCCATGGCAAGCTCCGCTGAACAGGGCAAAGACCGCTGAACAGGGCAAGCACCTCTGAACAGGGCAAACACCGCCATGGCAAGCACCACTGAACAGGGCAAAGACCACTGAACAAGGCAAAGACCGCCATGGCAAGCACCGCTGAACAGGGCAAAGACCGCTGAACAGGACAAAGACCGCTGAACAGGGCGAAGACCGCCATGGCAAGCACCGCTGAACAGGTCAGTACTGCAAAGTCAAGCACCACTAGCCCATGTGCGGCAGGGCAGTGACGGAACTGGGACCGTCACGGGGAGAGTGATGCACTGTGGGCACCAATCCCCCTCCAGAATGAGTGGAGAACAGCATCCACTCTGTCTGTCCTTAACAGGATGAAGCACTCTGGGCACCAGTCCCCCTCCAGAACCAGTAGAGACTGTTATCCACTTGAGAGGCTGTGGCTTTGCACTCCCCAGGATTGAACAGTGGGCAAACCAACCACTGTAGAGACTTGAGAGACTGTGGCTTTGCACTCCCCAGGATTGAACAGTGGGCAAACCAACCACTGCAGAGACTTGAGAGACTGTGGCTTTGCACTCCCCAGGATTGAACAGTGGGCAGACCCACCACTGTAGAGACTTGAGAGACTGTGGCTTTGCACTCCCCAGGATTGAACAGTGGGCAAACCAACCACTGTAGAGACTTGAGAGACTGTGGCTTTGCACTCCCCAGGATACATCAATGGGCATGGAGCCCCCTCGTGGATCTGGCGTGGTGCACTCATCCGGCTGAGGTGCCCCCCCCTTCCCTTCCCCCTGAGGTGCCTGTTGTATTTCTATCTGATGCCCCAGCAGTGTTCTCTCCGTTTTGATCAGGTATCTGATGTAGCCTCGCCCATGCATTTTGGGCCCAGTGCTCCACGGACATTGAATGGTGCATTACCTGCACTACTAATCATGATGTATATTTTGTTGACTATGTATATTTATCTGTATATATTTGGTTACTGTCTTTTGATATATTGCAATGGTTGCACTCATTTTGTTTTGTCTTTGCATTCTTCCAGAGGTTTTGGGGGATGTTACTGTAATGTTTGGATATGCATTGGTGTGTGTGTTGTAGTGGGTGAGGGTCGCGGTGGGTGTGGGGGTGTTGCGTGTGTGTGTCCCTGACCTTTGCCTCCCCTTCCCCTATGTCGTAGTTGCAGTACTCACCGTTGTCTTCAGCGCCGGCATTGATGATGGTCGTACAGGAGCAGGAAAACTATCGCAGGGAGTATTTGGAGTTCCGGTTCCATGGTGTCGTTGTTCCTTGTGGAGTGTGTAGAGGTGAGCATTTTCCCTTTGAAATGGCTGTTTCCGCCGTGTTTTTATCCGCAGTGAATCCGCCCCGGAAAAGGTTGCGGATTGTTAGGTTGTGATACTGTGGGCGGTACTTTGTCTTCCGCCTGTCTGTTGGCGGTGACCGCCGCGCTGTTTGTCTGTACCGCCGTGGCAGTCGGAGTGTTAAAGTGGCTGTCTTTGTTGGCGGTTTCCGCACGGTCATAATTCACATTTTGTTTCCGCCGGCCTGTTTGCGGTCTTACCGCTGCTTCAACACCGTCCGCCAGGGTTGTAATGAACCCCTATATGTCCTCTCAACATCTGCTTCTACCTTTCAAAGTATTTCCAATCTAGAATCTGAGAACCTGTTTGTATTCAATTGGTAAAAGTTGGAAATTAGGCCCTGGAACCAGACCAAATTCTGGTGAATCTTTCAAAGTATGTTAGTTGTCTCACCGCTGCCTCCCTCTTTGCGGGGTGTAAACCCAGTGTCACATTTAAAGTTATGTAATTTTATCCCTCTCAGTAATCCTAAAAGATGCTTTACATTCCACAAACTTTTGGTTCATCCTCATTTAAAATAACACACAATTACCCTACATTGTCATTATGTGTCAAAGGAGCACTACCCTGCACAAACATAAGTTCAGGATTTAAATGATTTGAGATATTTGGTGATGGAAATAAAGTCAGACCGAGCCCTCACTACTATCCAATCCAACTACTACTGTTTTCACTTGTGTGGTCAAAATGCACTGCTGGGACATAGTACTTTTCTCTACCAAGTCAGGTTCCATGGCAATCTCTTGGCCACTGACTAGTTCATAAATAACCATTTCTTCTCATTTTGCCTTTCCACCCACTTCATAATTATTCCTATCCTACAAAGTAAGGACTCCAGAAACTCTGTTGTTCCTTGCGTCATTTTCAGTGAGGTGGGCAAATCCTCATATCCATTTACTTTATTGTCAATGCCTGATAGTGCCAATCTGGCCATTGTCAAGTTCAGCAATAAATTGTCTAATTATTGTACACTGTTTTAGTAAAATGTTTGCATCTGTAACAATGTTCTTCTGTAAAAGGCACTCTCTTCCAAGGCTATCCTTGGCATAAGTATTAGGATATATCAACTTTCTGTAGGGAAAGTGTGATGCCTAAAAAAGTAAAATAATGCTGATACTGGTGTTTTGAGGCAGAAATGAGCCCTTGTAGGTAGGGATGAGAAATCTACCCTCACATGGTACTTAGTTTTCTGGGATGTGAAGAACTCAACTCTTGATCAATTATTTTAGGAGTTTGGGATGCAGCATGTATATCCCATTCTTTATTTGGTCCATTTATATACATTGAATGATCAAACTCTAAGAGTTTTCTGTTTTCCTCTTCTCTAAGAGCACAGGCTTGATTGGTCACCTTAACATTGAGTATGTGTGCCTTGACTCTCTGAAATTCTAAGTGAATCGCCACAAGAGTTCCTACTTTGTCTCCCTTTTCAAATCTGCCCTAATTTTAAGAAACTGATCTCTGTCCTATTAGTCTGCAAACAACTAAAGTGATGCCAGGTTGAGGTGATATAGATTTTGTTTCTCTAAATTCTCCAGATCCTTCAGTTTGACTGATTGATATTCCTGCAACCTTCTTATCAATGATGTCCCTTGCAACTCTTCCAGCATGGGAAAACATGATGATAGCTGGTGCCTTAAATAGGCGCGGCTCCTACGCTAGGGTGGAGGAGCGTTGCCCCCCACCAGCAGCAGCAGCTATAAACCTCTTACTAAAAAATGCTAATAAACTACGTTTGTTATTGTTTTTTAGTAAAAGGGACAGGGCCAGGGGCTGTGAGGAGAACTGAGGGGGAGTACACAGCTCTCTCCCTCACTGTGCATGTATGTGTGGCCGGTCGTCTCGGACTGGCCAGACACACATGCTCAGTAGGCTCTCTCCAGCCCGGCACTGTGTTGCCGGGCTGGAGAGAGCAGGTACCGGTTCCCAGTCTGCCTGCCCTGCAGCCTCAGGATTGGCCACAGGGCAGCCTGGGAGCTTGTTCCTGCATCCTACCTGCAGCAGAGGAGCGGCGCTGTGGAGACAGCAGCAGCGACGATACAGGTAAGTTTTTTTTAAATTGATTCCCACTCCCCCGCGCACACGCTGCCCGTATTAAGCACCCCTGGCCACTCCTGGCCTTAAATGCATCTTAATTGGTAGCCAGTAAAGTGTCAGATGGCTAGCTGACCTGTAGCGTCTTCAATTCTGTTACCATAGCTAATTCTATGTACTTGGTCCACACAAATATTCTCCTTTTTTTTAAGCAAACTTTATTGCTTTTCACAAAGCATCATATATTCACAACCATTGATTTTCATGTGACAACATCATAACATATAAAGCACATGGCAAGCATTGTTTTTCACAGTAGCTTATTCGCTGTTACAATAATTTTTGTGTCAAATTGTTCAGCTTTGGTGATGCTGTGATGTTGAATATGACATATAGCGCCGTCTCAGCTTACCCCCCCCATCCATACCATTGTCATTATATATACACCGAACTGTCCTATAATTGGTGCTCAGTGGACATGTAGATGTAGAAGGAAATGGACAATAGTATGAGCATACTCAAAAGTAGTGCTTGCTTTCATATTTTGTTGGTGTCCATTCTTGAACGTGCGTGTCAGAGGGAGGGCCTAATGGCTCTAGGTCTGTACGTGTGTTCAATAGTAATATTTATATCTCTCTTAAGGCTTTATGGTACTGCAATAGTACCAAAAGAACCCAGGGCTTTAAAGGATTGTAATAATGCATCCCATTCTATTCTTATAGGTTTATTTCACAGTCCTCTATATTCCTCTCAGCGTAGAGTCCCCCCTCTGTCAAGAGCGCATTGTGGCTTTTGGTATGAGGAATAGGCCCAGTAGGCAATATTTCCACTGGTTCCATTAGTTATTGTTTGTAAGTTATGCTACCTCCCTGGTGATTTCTGTCCTGTAGGGGTTTAGTCTACTGCATTCCCATAAAATGTGTACCTATTTTACATCTGGTGTATGACAAAGGTGGAATGTTGAGGGAACAGTGGGGAACATTGCATGTAGCCTATGCGGTATGAGATAGGCGCTTATAAATTTGAAGAGAGAGTTTCTCGAAGTCTAACAGTGTTATTCAAGTATAAAGTCCCATTCTTTGTCTTAGAGGTTCCTGGCCATATTATTTTCCCAATTATTCCTCAATGGGGTTAGGGAAGTTGACAAGTATGCTCAGGTGCCCCTGAATAGCCATCGACCTAAGTGTCTTCCCTATCCTATAGTGTGTATCTCTTGTAGCAGTTCGAAAGTGGTGGGCTCTGTGTCATCGGTGGTGCCCAGTGGCATCTGACAAAGCAGATAATGCTAGCGTAGATTAGGAACAATGTCTCTCGTATCCCCTGCGTTTATGCTAAATTAGTTGGGTTTAATAGCGTGTGCTTCGTGTAAAGGCCTCCCGGTGTGGCAACCCTGTTGCTGAGGCATGGCTGCACTCTTTGTCTTGATAATATTCTTGATGTGGTGGGAAGGCCCACCAGAGGTATTTTCGGGGTGTAAGGTAGTGGATGATTGGTGTATTGCAGCGCCAAGCTCCAGGAGGTGAGAGCAGTCCGCAATAGAAGGCTGTCAGTAGGGAACTTAGATACCGGCACATCATGCTAAGTAGTTTGCCGGTGCGAAGCATTTCCTGTGTATAGTCAATCTCTGGGAGGCTATAGACGAAGTTAGCCAATAAAAAAGCCACTGTATTTGTCCAACTATGCAGTAGATTTTAAAATCCGGGGCTCCAATTCCCCCTTTTACATGAAGAAGTTGGAGCTTAGATAAGCTGACTCTACAATGCCCATTCACCCATATCAGGGTAATTAGAAAAGTATTGAGCATCATAAAGACTCATGCGGGGCCAACCACCAGGATGTTCATAAAGTGATAAAGTAATCGCAGTAATCGCCGCTCTACCTGCCACTGAAAGAGGCTGTGTCTCCCAGAAGGTCACCCAGGACTTAAGACTCGTGATGGTTTTTAGGAAGTTGCCATTTAATATGTCCGGTATCTCACAATATATTTAGATGCCGAGGTAGCGGAATGTGAGGGATACTACTTGTATAACCGTGTCCCTAAAGGGCACATGTGGCAGATCATAGCGGCCTTGAAAAGCAAAGGCCTGGGATTTATTAGTGTTAATCTGTAGACCTGAGATGGACTCAAATGTGGTGAACAGTCAGGCGTTCTGTGAAATTCCACCAGATGTCCTTTACATATAATATTATATCGTCAGTGTATAAAGATATTCCATATGTTGTGTGACCAATCAGGATACCCAAATTTTTGGCGTCTTTATGCCAATGCTGCACTAAACTTTTCAGGGCGAAGACAAACAGAAGTGATGACAGCTGACAACCTTGTCTTGTTCCACGATGTATCTTATAGGTATGTGAGATAAGTGGTCCCGTGCGCGTTCGTGCTGTGGGGTAGGAGTGAAGGAATCTCACCCAACGAGTGTACATGTGGGGATATTAAAGTGCTCAAGCGCTGCAAACATAAAGTCCCATGCTACAGTATCAAATGGCTGCCGCAGATCTAGTGATAGGCAGCCCACTTGCTGGAGCCGATCCCCTGTAGCATCCATGATATGGTGGAGGCGTTGTATATTAAGCAATGTATTGCGGTTAGGGGCAAATCCACATTTGTCGGTATGCAGAAGCTTTGGTATCAGTGGCAGCAGACCGTGGGCCAACACTTTACTAAGTATTTTATATTCAGTATTAAGTAACAAGTGTGGCCTAGAAGGGGACTTATCAGATGGAGGTTTATGAGGTTTCAATAGTGGAATACCCAATGCTTGCGCCATGGTAGGAGGTATTGTGCCATCAGTTAGTGGTGTATTATATAGGTGTTCTAGCTGTGGGGCCAGGCGGGTTGCAAATGAGGCATAAAATTCAAAGGGTAAACCATCCACTCTCGGTGTTTTATTCTTGGCTACTCCCTTTATTGTGCCACAGATCTCAGCTGCTCTTATGGGTACACTTAATAGGTCGCATTCAACAGCTGTCACCTTGGGCAGGGCCAGCTGGTCAAAGATGTCTGAGATTGCTGTAGACCCTACTGGTGGGGGAGCATAAAGAAGTGAACACAAATCATGAAACACAGTGTTATTATATTAAGGATTGGTATGGATGAGGGCATTGGTTGTATCAAGCAGGCCAGTAATGCTCCAGATCTGTCCACCTCTGAATGTTTTTTCTGCAGGTACGACTTATGATCAATAATACACAGACATTCTAGTATTCATATTCAGCCCTAGCATCATGGACTGACAGTATCTAATTTTTACTATTCACTGTTGCCTTTTCCAAGGAGCCAAGGTTCGCATAGGACCTGGTCGGTGGATGTGTCTTAGGGAGCACCACTATGGTGGCTGTGTCCATTCCGTACGGAAAGGAACCTACCTGGGTCACTTCGTCATAGAGGCCCTGAAGCTGTTTACACTTCTTTAAACCTTTTGTAGTATTCCAGTGGAAACCCATTGGGTCCAGGAGCTTTCCCTGCCCCTAGTGACATCATTACCTCCCCTGTTATAGGCTCATCAACGATGTCTGTGTCTGTTTGGGACAATTCTGGGAGGAAAACATAATGCAAGAATTCTCAGGCGTATTCTGGGATGATCGTCGAAGAAGCTTTGTTTAATTTGCTGTTACCTCTTGTAGCTTGGTGACCACCTCCCCTGTGGTGTTAATTTCAGAGATAATTCTAGATGATTGATGATGTGATACCAGCCAACAAAGCAGTTTCCCATTTTAGTCCCCTCACCCATGTACACAGGTGGTGGAGGCGCGCTGCCTTCACGGAGAGGTCGCGTATCTCCTCCCATATGAGCATGAGTTGCCGATTTAGTTCCTTTGTGGATTGTGTGGATTGTTCAGCCTCCAGACGGAGGGCAGGGGCCTCCAGACTAGAGATGTGAAGCCTCTGGTATTGCTCCCGTGCATGGACCAGTCCCTTCGCAGCCCCGCTACCACTGCTTTACCCGCTTCTCATAAGGTACCTGCCAAGGGGACTGAGTTTGTGTTTATGGAAAAGTATTCGAAAATAACTACCTGCAATTATTGGGGAAAGGGTTTATGTTGTAACTATCATGTGTTCAGCCTCCACTTCAGGCCGACGCTCACCCAAGCATGAGCTGCAACGGAGCATGATTAGAGATACCCCAGGGAAGCATCTCGATGTGCGTGAGTTGGCTGTAGTCTCTAGCCGGCAATAAAATTAGGTCTATCCTAGATTGCGTTCGATGTGCTGCCGAGGTGTGCACAAACCAAGTTTGTCATGGATGCCAGATTCTCCATGCATTGCATAGCCCCAGGGATGCCATCCAGTTCATCAGGCTGGAGGCTGCTGCCTGACTGTGGTGTAGTAAAGGTTCCAAAACGTCCTGCAAAGGGTCTGGACCGCATTAAAGGCTCCACCTATCAGGGTAGTCCCCTGAGACAGATCCAGAAGAATATTGGTAAGGTCATTTCGAACAGTGCACAGGGACACCGGTGGGGCATATATGCCTATAACGTTAAGTGTAAGCCCCTCGATGTGCCCGGACAGGACCAAGAACTGTCCTTGGGGATCCCGCTGTACTTTTTTTACCACCATGGGAAAAGATCGGTGCAGCAGCACCACCACCCCTCTTGATCCATGAACAAACCTGACGTGGTAAACCCTGTCAAACCCCTACCCGTTAGGAAAGGACAATGATCCCCAAGTAGGTGGGTTTCCTGAAGCAGGAGCAAATCAGGTTGGTGGCGGTGGGCATATGTGAGGATGGCTGTGCCATTAATCTTATCCAAAAGTCCGTTGACATTCCAAGAGAGAACCTGTATTGGTCCTACCATTTATGTGTATATAGGTCGATGGAACATTACAGTCAGGGGCAAAATCACCCGTTCCATGAAGTGGGTGAGTGGGACCATCGTCTCCACGTCCGTCAGTGCATCCCAGTGAGCAAGGTGTAAGTCTAAAACCCTGTGCGTCTGAGTGAGAGGAAACCAAATAATAACTCACAACAACAACACGAGCTGCCCAATGGCAGGTATACCCTTGAGCCCCCTAACTCCTGCCCCACTAGAGACTTCCACCCAGAAGCATCTGCTGCCCTTACAAACGATAAACTCTTGAAGACCCTAACCCAAACTTTAAGCTAATCAGCCTTGGTGACCCCTCCATAAAGCCGGATCTGCTGGTCAAAATTCAATAGATAGTTACATAGCAAGAAATAAACAAGTGTTGAGTTTGACTCGCCCTTCCCTGTTCCTCCCGGTAACTCAAAGCATTGGACTCAGGGACAGGTCAGAGTCACTGGAAAGGTCCCCGGGGCTGGGGGGTAACCCTCTTGCCGATAGCCCTCAGTTGCGTGTTTCTCTCCATGGGGGGGTTGGACTGGCAGACTCCCCCCGAAGCTGCAACAGAGGAGAGCCCGGTTGGGATCCCCATCGTTGCTGGCTCTTCGGTTGTGAAGACGGGCGATCCAGGCCTGGTGTCAGCTGCCCGCTGGAGGCCACTTCCAGATATTGCCAGTGGACTCTCCTCGGTCAGCCATGTCCAGGCCACCTCAGGAGACTCGAAAAAATGGGCTCTGTTCACGTGTACCACTCTGAGGCGAGCCGGGAAAAGAAGGCGGTAAAGTATTGCCATTGCCCTCAATTTCTGCTTTACTTCTGTGTAAGAGCGGCATTGTTGTTGAACATCCCTGGTGTAGTCCAGGAACACAAGTACCTTTGCTCCATTGCAGTGCAGTTCGTCCTGAGCACAGGCCGCCTGCAACACGCATCCCTGTCTTTATAGTTGAAAAATCGAGGTATTACTGGCCTCTGCGAGGATCCGGCGGGGGTCTGGCCTGCAGCGGTCTGTGAGCTCGTTCTATGGCAAACCAAGGCGTGAAGCAGTTCGGTGGCACCCAGGATTTGCAGCAGTCCTCCAGATAGGAGGCAAGGGAGGAAGTCTCAGTATTTTAAGGAATGCCAATTATGCAAATGTTGTTGCTTCATGAGAGATTTTTGGCATCCTCTGCTCTGCAATGTAACTCGGATGTCTGCACAAGAAGCTGGGCAACCTGCGTTCTTAGGGTACTCATTTCGTATTCCATGCTGGACAATCTGGAAGCCACCTCCATGATCCTTGACGTAACATTGCGCAGATCCTGACGCACAAGGGCCACGTCCACTCTGCCCTCCCTGATTTTGGTCTCCACTGCCACTTGGAAAGACTGTATAGCCTGAAGGATAGTGGTCACATTTCCCAGGGGCAGAGATTTCCCCCCGTCCCGCCCTTACCAGGAGGGGTCGAGCCTGTACCAGTGGCAAACTGATCAATGAGTGTTTGTGCTGACTTTGACCGGGCGTGCTTGTCCTTACCCATTGCAGCCCCAGCTAGTTCCTCCACCTGTTATAGTCAATGCAAGTAATTGGGAGGCTACATCTATCACTCCATGGCCCAGTTCAAGTTCCTTTGAGGCTCCACGACAAAGTATCCCCACTCCGCGGCCTGCGGCCATAGCTCCCCATCCTCAAAAACTTGGAGCCACTGCCCAGAGCATGATTGTGCAGCTGCCACTCCTCTGCAAATCCACGCCGCAGGCCGCTCCGGATGCCAACCTTTCCTCCATCCTTCCGGGTGCCACCGCTCCCCAATGGGGGCCTCCTCGCCCGCGGCAGACCCCCCGCGGCTCCAGCCGGGTCACCCAGGGAGGTGGGCCACCACAGTCTCTCATTCAGTTGGGGGGAATTGGGATACACCACACAGTCCAATCCCCCTACCCTTGGTCCACACTCACACCCCCTCTACCTCCACAGCCGGAGACAGCTGCCGGCCCCCTGGACCCAGTCCTCGATCACCGCCGTGCTCCTCTGCAGTGGCAGCGGCAACGCAGACAACGGCCCGCTTTGGTGCACCAGTTGGGTGGCCAGTCCCACTCCGCTTCTCCGTTGGGCTCTGGAGAGGGGCCCCCTCTGTCCGCTGAGGCTGCTATTCCCCTCTGGTCCCTTCAGGCCACAGCATACCCTTCAGCCATGGCCTCCGGCAGCCACGGTCCCTGCAGGACCAATCATCTCAGGCTCGGATGGGGCCCCTCGGCCTCTCTTCAGGCAACTGGGCGCAGCTGCCCCTTCTCTCCGCCACTATCACCGTGACGGCCGCTCCTCTCTGTTTGTGCGACCCTGCACTGGGCTGCACCTCGGCCCCTAAAGCAGATGGGGCATAGGACACCTCACCCGGCCGCCTCAGAACAACGCTCTTTCTTGTCCCAACACCGAGAGTCAGGGCCTCAACATGCCAGTCGGATGGCGGCCGACATTTTGCAAGGGCCTCTCTCTTTGGGTACCTGAGACACAAGAATCAGCCAGCAGGACGGGGGATTATAGGGTTTAGGTGAGGACGTATGACGGAGGGGTCGGGAGCACTTCTTAAGTGTGACCACCATCTTGATGCCTCAGCCAAACCCCTCACTTCTTTTTAACAGTACTGTAATTTTGCCAGAGATACTTTGGGTATCTTGGGCCTCATTGTGAGTCTGGCAGTCTCTTGACTGCAAGACTCGAGGTGGGGTTTGGACCACCGCCAAATGCGGAGTCTGAATGCCACAGTATGGCTGCGGCGGTTGGACTGCCAGACTCACCAGGATTAGTTGTCCTTGCAGTCTGGCAGTCATGTCGGTCCTAACCCACCAGGGCAGCGCTGCAAGCAGCCCTGGGCATTGCAACTTCATTCTCCGCCATCAATTTCATGGTGGTGACACTGCCATAAAAAGGCTGGGGGAGAGTGGGTGCAGGGGGCCACAGGGGGCCCCCGCACTTCCCATGCTCTTGGCATGGGCAGTGCAGGGCTCCCGCTGGCCAGTACTCTCTCAATGTTCACTGTCTGCCTAGCAGACAGTGAACATTTTGAGGGTGCTGGTACACCCTGCACCCTACAGCATTGCTGCAGGCTCTATTACAAGTTGGTAACAATGCTGTAGGGTGTTTCCCGCTAGCCTGCTGGGTGGAACCTCTGGTTTCCGCCCGCAAACCTAGCGGGAAACTCATAATGGGCCCAGCTGGGAGGCAGCCACTATGGGCCAGCCTCCCCATTGGAAGCTCGACGGACGGCCAAGACCATCAACTGAACTCATTACAAGGCCTTTTATGTCCATTCTCATCCAGATCATTTAATAAAGCAATAGTATCTTGCCTACATGCCTTTTGTGTCATTACGCAATCATCACGTCATCAATGTACTGGACCAGGGAAGACTAGAAAGGCATTTCCAATGATTTCAAATTATTTTTCAACTCTTGTTTGAACATAGATGGGAACTCTGAAAACCCTTGCGGAATGTTATGACAGGTGTACACATGATTTCAGAATTTGAAATAGAAGAGGAACTGACTACTGTGAACCATCCAGCATCACATGGATTTGGAATAAAATCACTGCTGGGTTGGGCACTATTGGACAACATTTGACCACAATGTTGTTAATCTTCCTCAAATCCTAAACTATTCCCACTTGGTTTTCGCAATCCTGTAATAGGTGAATTACATGGGCTGCTCAGCACTTCTTTCAAAACTCCTTGTGCTACAAAAAATTCTGCAATTACAGGACTAACCCCCTCAATTATATCTGGAGACATAGGATATTGAGGAGTTTTAGGGAAAACTGCATTTGGCTTCACTGTGACTTTAACTGGTTTATCTCCCTTAATCAGACCAATATCTTGACCTGAAAGATCCCACACTTTCAAAACAACTCCAGGTCTTGTACTGTAAATGCCGGGTAAAGAGCAATCAGTGGGACTTCCTCATTAATTAAATTACATCCCACAGGTATACATGATTCTTCATCATCACTGTTTGTCTGAATGGCAATTCTATCATTTGTACAAGTAATTGAACATCTTAATTAGCACAATAAATCTTGTCCCAGCAAACATACTGGACTTGAGTCACAGACTACAAATCTGTACACGCCTTCTCTCTCAACCTCGAGTAATCATGTGTGAATGATAAATTATCACTCCTGCTCCAAGGAACATGAACATAATTCTCTCCAAGAATTTCTTGCATAGGTAATATTTTTCTTCAAGACTGCCACTGCAGCCTGCGTGAAATAGTGCACACACTATTTCACAGCCAGAACCTTATATGTCACCTATAGGTCTAACCATCATTTACTGAATTCTAGGTGCAAAGCTTCTAAGTGTGAGGGTGCCCTTGCACTAGCAAAGGTGCCCCCACGCTGTCCACGGCCAATTTCCTGGACTTCATGAGTGCAGGGATACCATTACACATGTGCACTACGTATAGGTCAATACCTATATGTAACTTCACAATGGTAACTCCGAATATGGCCATGTAAAGTGTCTAATATCATGGAATTGTCCCCCCATTCCAAATGTGGTATTGGAGGGCCAATCCCATGCATCCTGGGGGCTCCACCATGAACCTCAGTACTGCCAAACCAGCTCTCTGAGGCTTGCACTGCAGCTACAGCTGCTGCCAACTCACAGACATGGTTCTGCCCTCCTGGGGTCTGAGCAGCTCAGTCCCAGGAAAACAGAACAAAGTATTTCCTTTGGGAGGAGGGTGTTACACACTCCCCCTTTGGAAATAGGTGTTACAGGCTTGGGAGGGGTAGCCTCCCAGAGCCTCTGGATATGCTTTGAAGGGCACAGATGGTGCCCTCCTTGCTTAAGCCAGTCTACACCGGGTCAGGGACCCCCAGTCTCTGCTCTGGCACAAAACTGGGCAAAGGAAACTGACTACTCCCCTGTCCATCACCACTCCAGGGTTGATGCCCAGAGCTCCTCCAGTGTGTCTCTGGCGTTAGCTATCTTGTTTTCCAAGGTGTGGGAACACTCTAGAGATCTCTGAGTGGCCAGTGCCAGCAGGTGACGTCAGATACCCCTCCTGATAGGTGCATACCTGGGTAGGTAGCCAATCCCCCTCTCAGGGTTATTTAGGCTCTCTTCTCTGGGTTCCTCTTCAAATTCAGCTTGGAAGATTCCTCCAGGAATCCTCTGCATCCTCTGCTTCAGCTTCTGACCGTTGGATCTACTGCAGACTGCTCCAGGAACCGCTGTAACTGCAACGAAGTATTGTATCCAGGAGGACTCCTGTGACCTGCAATTTCAGCTCCAGCCAGCATTTGCAACAGTTTCCACAGTGTGCACGCTCTGAGAACTCCCTGTCTTCACCCTGCACCAGAAGAATCAAAGGAATCTCCTGTAGAGTGACAGAGTCACTTCCCTGCTCCTGCGGGCACCTACTAAGACGACGATTGGCTCTCTGGGACTCCTCTCCTGATGATGAGTGTGCTCCCTGGTACACAGTTGGTGGACCTATCTGAACCAGACTGTCCTATGGTCCAGCTGTCCAAATTTGGAGGAGGTAAGAGCTTGCCTTCCCGGTTTGTGACAGTACCCCTGTTCACCACGTCATCTCTAGCTCCTGAGGCACAAAAGATTTTGGGAAGAAGTGCACAGGGTAGCCCAGGTCCCCAGCACTCCATCCTGCGATGCACAACTCGCTGAGTTGTTCTCTGGTGGTGTGGGACCTTCTTTTGTTGTGCTGCACCAACTGCGATTTCCACCTTCTTTGTCCCCATGTCCTGGGACTCCCGTGTGTGCTGCCTGGTTATCTGTGGGCTCTCTCCAGTGTTGGGAGCCCCCTCTCCCTCCTCAGTCCGAGTTGAGGCCCCCAGGTCCCTCCTGGGTCCAGGAAGTGCAATTTTGAAGCAAATCACGACCTTGCTTGAACCAAGGCTTGTTGGACGAATCCAGCAATGCAAACAGCCTGCATCCAACATGTCAATGTGGGACATCTCCTGCATCATGCAGGAACCTGCAGCCATCTTCTTTGGTGCTCTTCAGCAGACTTCTTCTAACCGGAGAATCCTCTTTTGCACCATCTTCTAGGTTGGCAGGGCTCCTGTCCTTCCTGGAATCTTCTATGACTTCTGGACTTGGTCTCCTTTCTTCACAGGTCTTCAGGCCCAGGAATCTACCATTTGTTGCTTGCAGTCTTGCTTGGTTCTTGCAATAACTCTAATCACAACTTGTAGTGTGTCCTAAGGAAACGTGCAGTACTTTACTCCAACTTTTCTGGGCTCTGGGGTGGGGTATTTTACTTGCCTTTGGCATTCTCTTACACTCCTAAAGCCCCTCTACACACTACACTTGCCTAGGAGGGAATTCGTGATTTGCATTGCACTTTCTTAGTATACGGTTTGTGTTGCCCCTAGGCCTATTGCATTCTATTGTATTTTCTACTGTTTGCCCTATTCTATGAATATTTACTTACCTGATTTGGTCTCTAGTGTATATATTTTGTATAATACTTACCTACAGAAGTAGTATTGCCTCTAAGATATGTTTGGCCTTGTGTCACTAAAATAAAGCACCTTTATTTTTGGTAACATTGTGTATTGTCTTTTGTTGTGCGTAAGTACTGTGTAACTATAGTGGTACTGCAGGAGCTTTGCATGTCTCCTACTTCAGCCAAAGCTGCTCTACTACAGCTACCTCTAGACAGCCTGAGCTGCTAGAACACTGCCTAGATTTCACTAATAAGGGATAACTGGACCTGGTATAAGGTGTAAGTACCTTAGGTACCCACGGCCAGCCTCCTACACTCCTCTTAATGGTTTCATTTTCTCAATATCCACTTCGTAGTTTTCGGAAAGATCTGATCATTTCTGATGGGCCAATCCTGCTTTGTGACATATTTACACATAAAACATAACTCATATTCATTATACAAATGAATTCTATTTAATTCAAGTATTCCCTCAATCATTTCATTTAATTCCAATTTCAATCTTGCCAGGTTCAGTGTTCTTTCCCCTTCAGCAGCTGTTTTTATTAATGATGTTCCACTCATTTTCTCCAGCCATTCTGTTAATTGTTGATCTTGCAAGCCTTGCAAGCTAACATTATTATTTGGGTTTGGCACAACCTGTGGAGTACTACATGGCGGACCTACCATGCACACTGGTGTTGTCACCAGTGATGTTGGTGAAGCTAAGGAATATGTTTCATTCACTAACGGACCTGTTTTGTCAAAAGTCTGATTTATTGGAGACATAACTCTAGCAGTAGCATTAAGTCTATCCATTTCAGCATTGGGTGTAAAAGGTGTGAACATTGTAGCATTCACTGAATAAAAAATCTGCATATTGCTCTCATTATTTCCCTGAGTACACAATGGAACAACTGGACCAATTATGACAGGAACTGTTAATGCCTCTGGACCAGTGTATTGCTACATGCACTATGTGCAAGGTAAACAGTGGTGGAGGGTGTGGACCATTGGCCTCTGCTTCCATTGGCCTTCGCTTCCATTTTGGTTCACGACTCCATTTTGTCGAGTCTGGTTCTGTGCGTAAGGCACTGTTCTGTGTTTTTCCACAAGCTTCGGCCAGCTGCAGGGTGGGGTGTTTTTCTGCTCAACTTCGCTCCATCTGCCTGATACGAAGGGCACTATTTACATTCCACAAGCTATCAGTTAGGACAACAGGGGGATGTGCCTGTACTCAAGGAGGAATGCAAGCTTCACCTTGGAGCCCTCTCCTGGGAACCTGGCCCGTTCTGAGGAGACATCTCGATGGGTGAACAAGGTACCGCCGATTGCACAATTTGTAAAGGAGGGGGTCTTTTTCTAGAAAAGACTCCTGGGCGTTAGTAAATACTATAAAGGTCAGGAGCCTGGATTGACTGGTTTAGGAACTCTCTTCTGGGTTGGACGCAACGCCAGGAGGACTGATTGTCCTGAAGGAGACTCCCTGTGCCAGTCGATTTGGGTTCCCCGGCTTGGTGTGCGGCGGAGGGATGCAGAATCTCTTTTCGGTGAAGCCTTTCAATTTATAAGCATTGAAGTATATTGTGTGTGCGTGTGTTATATGCACTTATTCTTGCAGTTATTTTCATGCTATTAAGCATTGAAGTATATTGTGTGTGCGTGTGTTATATGCACTTATTCTTTCAGTTATTTTCATGCTATTCTTCATGATATCACAAAGTGCTTATATTCTCACCATTATTCTCATGTTATTCTCTTGATATATATTAGTGTGGTTAGTTTTGCCATATGAGAACTTGCCCCTTAAATAAACTTGATTATTCTACTCACTAAGGTGTCTGAGAGTGATTGCTTTACATTGTGCCTTAAACTATCCTGAAGTGCATAGTTCTGATATTCTGAAGAGTATAGCAACACAACCAGATGACGTTTTCTGTTTTAATTCATAAAGTACTCTTCTCAGATTTTCTAAAATTCTCAAATTAAAACTTCCATGGGCAGGGAAACCTAAACTCCCTTCTTTCTCTGGAATGTGGTACAAATGCTTTAACCAAGTACATGCTGATGGACCTTTCTCCTTAATTATTATGTATACAGTTGTACCCTCTGGCAGGACATTTCCTCCTAATCTAACTGGAATAAATGTGTCTCCCCTCAAAGCACTCTTTAATGCTTTAAAAAAAATCATTTTTACTCTTAATAGGATCTAAAACTATGATTTAAATTAAAAACTGGAAGTATTCCAATCCCAAAATCCTTTTCGCTTGTTATTCTCAACCAGTGAAGTTATTTGCGCTTGTCTACCAATCCATGCATGTCTCTCCTCTCAGCAACTGACCAAACCCAGAGCGGACACAGTGATGTCACACTCACACACAACAGCTAACAAAGCCTCTTGACTGAGACAAACCACCCAATTCACTTACAAACTAAATGCAAAATATTGTGAACACCAAAGAATTCAGCTTCAAATCAAATCAAATCATTAACATTTATAAAGCGCGCTACTCACCCGTGCGGGTCTCAAGGCGCTAGGGGAAAAAGGGGGGTTATCGCTGCTCGAACAGCAAGGTCTTTAGGAGTCTCCGGAAAGCGGAGTGGTCCTGGGTGGTCCTGAGGCTGGTGGGGAGGGAGTTCCAGGTCTTGGCCGCCAGGAAGGAGAAAGATCTCCCACCCGCCGTGGAGCGGCAGATGCGCGGGACAGCAGCGAGTGCGAGGCCAGAGGAGTGGAGGAGGCGGGTGGGGACGTAGAAGCTGAGGCGTCTGTTGAGGTATTCCGGTCCCTTGTCGTGGAGGGCTTTGTGTGCGTGGGTGAGAAGTCGGAAGGTGATCCTTTTGCTGACTGGGAGCCAATGCAGGTGTCTCAGGTGTGCGGAGATGTGGCTGCTGCGGGGTATGTCGAGGATGAGGCGGGCCGAGGCGTTTTGAATGCGTTGCAGGCGATTTTGGAGTTTGGCTGTGGGCCCGGCGTAGAGGGTGTTGCCGTAGTCCAGGCGGCTTGTGACGAGGGTGTGGGTCACGGTTTTTCTGGTGTCGGCGGGGATCCAGCGGAAGATCTTGCGGAGCATGCGGAGGGTGAGGAAGCAGGCGGAGGACACGGCGTTGACTTGCTTGGTCATGGTGAGAAGAGGGTCCAAGATGAAGCCGAGGTTGCGGGCGTGGTCTGTGGGGGTCGGTGCGGTGCCGAGGGCCGTGGGCCACCAGGAGTCGTCCCAGGCGGACGGGGTGTTGCCAAGGATGAGGACTTCCGTTTTTTCAGAGGTCAGCTTTAGGCGGCTGAGCCTCATCCAATCTGCGACGTCCTTCATATCCTCTTGTAGGTTGGTCTTGGCGCTGGCGGGGTCCTTGGTGAGGGAGAGTATAAGTTGGGTGTCGTCGGCGTAGGAGGTGATGATGATGTCGTGCTTGCGTACGATGTTGGCGAGGGGGCTCATGTAGACATTGAAGAGTGTCGGGCTGAGTGATGAGCCTTGGGGTACGCCGCAGATGATCTCGGTGGGTTCTGAGCGAAACGGAGGGAGGTAAACTCTTTGGGAACGGTTTGAGAGGAAGGAGGCGATCCAGTCCAGGGCCTGGCCTTGGATTCCAGTGGAGCGGAGGCGGGTGATTAGGGTGCGGTGACAGACGGTGTCAAAGGCAGCCGAGAGGTCGAGCAGAATGAGGGCGACTGTTTCACCGTTGTCCATCAGGGTTCTGATGTCGTCAGTGACTGAGATGAGGGCGGTTTCAGTGCTGTGGTTGGTTCGGAATCCGGTTTGTGAGGGGTCGAGCAGGTTGTTGTCTTCCAGGAAGGTGGTCAGCTGTTTGTTGACGGTCTTCTCTATTACTTTGGCTGGGAAAGGCAGAAGAGAGATGGGGCGGAAGTTTTTCAAGTCGCTCGGGTCAGCCGTAGGTTTCTTTAGTAGGGCGTTGACTTCGGCGTGTTTCCAGCATTCGGGGAAGGTAGCAGAAGAAAAAGAAGAGTTGATGACGGTCTGGAGGTGCGGGGCGATGATGTCGTCGGCTTTGTTAAAGATGAAGTGCGGGCAGGGGTCCGAAGGGGCGCCGGAGTGGATAGAGTTCATGATGGATTTGGTTTCTTCCGTGTTGATGTGGGACCAGTTGTTGAGGGTGATGGCTGTGGATGCCGGTTCGGTGGTGTTTGGTTGGGTCTGGTGTCCGAAGCTGTCGTGGAGGTCGCTAATCTTGCGATGGAAGAAAGTGGCGAGGGATTCGCACAGATCCTGTGAGGGCGTGACGGCGTTGGCGCTGGGGTTGGAGAACTCCTTGACGATGCTGAAGAGTTCTCTGCTGTTGTGTCTGTTTTTGTCCAGTCTGTCTGTGAAGAAGTTCCTTTTGGCAGCGCGGATCAGGTGGTGGTGTTCGCGGGTAGCGTTCTTGAGGGCGGTCATGTTGTCAGCGGTGCGGTCCTTGCGCCAGGCTTTCTCAAGGGTGCGACACGTTTTCTTTGATTCTTTGAGGGTGTCAGAGAATCAGAGAGGTTTTTTGGTGTTGGTCTGTCGATGCGTGCGTTTGAGGGGAGCAAGGATGTCTGCGCAGTTGGAGATCCAGTTTGTGAGGTTGAGGGCTGCATCGTTGGGGTCGGTGGTGAGGGTGGGTTGGTTGGCGGCGAGTGCGGAGAAGAGTTGCTCTTCGGGGATCTTGTTCCACTGTCGACGAGGGATGGGTTGGGTGCGGAGGTGGCGGGTCTCGCGTCGGAATGTGAAGTGGACGCAGCTGTGGTCGGTCCAGTGTAGGGCGGAGGCGTGGCTGAAGAAGACGTGTTTGCTGGCGGAGAAGATGGGGTCAAGCGTGTGTCCGGCGATGTGGGTGGCGGTGTTCACCAGTTGTTTGAGGCCGAGGTTGGCGAGGTTGGCGAGCAGGGTGGTGGTGTTGGGGTCGTTGTTTTGTTCCAGATGGAAGTTGATGTCACCTAGGAGGATGTAGTCCGGCGAGGCGAGGGCGTGCGGGGAGATGAAGTCGGCGATGGCGTCGCTGAAAGGGGCGCGTGGCCCGGGAGGACGGTAGATGAGGGATCCTCTGAGGGTGGTCCTCGGATCGGTCTGTTTACTACAGGTAGGAGCTCAATCGATTTGAATGCTGTATGGCCTCATTTTCAAATATTTCTTTCTCTTATACGCAAGTAAAATTTGACCTGCAAATTTCACTCTTAACAGTACTAGATTATCCTTGTGCACTCAGGAATCATCTAATACCTGTCAAACTAGGACACTAACATACACAATAAGGAATTATACCTGTGTTGTCAACAGCGCGCCATTGACCAACACCAACACTACAGACAGTAACAGCAACAATGAACAAATATCTCATTTACTTGTACAACATTCCAAAGTCTTAGGCCATGAAGAATCCGTTGGAACAACAACCATAAGGGCAATTTTTGAATCATTTGAAATACTACTTCTTCCTTACTCTCACCCTTTGGCGTACGCAAACTCCCTACTCATCTACTTTAGAGTATGCAAACTCTCTATTTCACTCATATATCATAATTCACTTACCATTTGCCAAATCACTTCAGATCACAAACGCTATTAAAAACTCAAACATCACTGAGAACGCTGGGAACATACCAAACTAATCTAAACAAGAACTGTCACAACCAATTAACAAACTTTTCAAAACAATTACTCCAGTTGAGACTAACCAACTACAAGCATTGGCAACACCAAATGATGCAGTTTAGAAGATGATCTCTCTCCTATTGAGTCAAAACCAAAACAAGCATTGGCAAGCCAAATAATACAATTTAGAAGATGATCTCTCGCCTATTGAGACATAACCAAAACAGAAATTGGCCACACCAAATAATGCAATTTAGAAGTGATCTCTCTCTTTTTGAGAAGTAACCATCGTCTGTTACCAAATTATGTGGACGTGTGACCCTGTAATAAGGTCAGGTGACATGTGATAGGGCACTATCATCTGAACTACTCTCAGAGGTCGACTCAAATCTTTTAGTAATAAGATCTTCCAAGTAACCAATAAAACCCAAGAACAATGATTAAACAACAATAATGAAAGAATCATTGACTTATACACACACCATGGCCTGTGTGGCCATGAATCACGACACCAGTTTAGTAAAGTTTAAACATTTACTGCCCTTTGATTAACAATACTAAAGTCATGTAGATAATACGCAAAACCAAGTGGTAACAATACAAGAATAACACTAGTTGTTCGAAACATCTAAAGAATCTCAGTCTAGCAAAAGAAATACCCATTGAACACTCTAAAAGAATTACACAAAGTAAATACAGAATTATATGTGAAATAGCAATAGTTTTTGTTAGTTGTGCAGTGAATCAGACATAATCACTTAGCAATACATTCAGTTAGGGTTGGATCACAAATCCTTAATACCATCCCAAATTTGTTTGGCATGCATGGGTCTGGGCTTTAGCACTTGCAAAAATGGAAAACAAGACAAAAGTTAATTTTAGAAAAATATCTTTCTATGGAGCTAGAAAAAGTGTAGTTGGATTTCTAATGGGAAAACCTGTAAAGAAAAAACAACTGCACATGTTATACCTCTCCTAATAGAGACAGCAGTTAGAAGAATCTTCGCCAGCAGAGCTCAGGAACAGCATCGAATCTTGAGCGATCAGGAAAGGGCATCAGTTCAGTAAGGCTGGGGCTAAAGTATCTGAACTTTAAATCATAAGTATAGTCTTCTTGTCAAGCTGAACATAGAAAGGTAAAAATACTAAAAAGACTACTCTACATCATCTAGCATTTGTTTAATTAAAGTCCCAAACGTTACTAGCTAAGCTTCTGATTGGACGAGGCTATGAGATGTGATAAAAATAACCAATGAAACTTCAATTCTCCTTTGGACATTGCAACTTTTCTTCACTTTCCTTCACGATTGGCTCACGTCTCCTCTCCTGGCAGCGATTTCTGACGAATATCAACAATGTAGATCAACATAAAACATAACATTTTATTCAAGTTACTTCCCTACTAAACTAAAACCCATTATTAAAACTTACAACATTTATCATGAGGAGGTACAGAATAGACAAGACAAGGAAAAATTTAGATTTCCACTGCTATTTTTAGTGAAGTAAGCACATTAAACATTGTTTGCAAAACAATTTCACTGTCATCAACAAAGTGCACAACACCATGAAACACTACTAAGACCTAATTATTTTTGTGGAAAGCTAATACATGATGAAGAATAAACCATTTTTATATCTGAAACCACATAATTCTCATGATTAGTATTTTCGTAATTCTTGATTAGCATCATTCATTTTCAAACACATTTAGTATGTCCTTCAATTAATCAATAATATTTCAACAAATTAATCATTCCTGTCAATATTAATTATTTTCATCTGTGCAAATGTTTATGATTCAGCAAAATATATTTGAACGTCATTATTATTCCTTAGATAATATTAAATATGGCGGACACCATTAAACAAAGCACATTTCAAACATGCATGTTTTACATTTTTGGTACGAATTTCTCAATTTAGGCCTTTTTATTAACATTATGTATATGATTATTTTCACATAAATGTATTTTTAATTTTTACACTCTAACACTACCAAGTCGGAATCAGGGCTATAAGTGTGGGTAAGCTCAGATTTATGTAGACTTGTGATTCCAACACAAAGGGAACCCGTTCCATAATTTGTTTAACTGTGTAATCACAAATCTGTCATATAAGCAACATGTTATGAGGAGCAGCATGTATGGGCATCAGATATGCACGTTAGAATTCAGTTTCCCAGTAACATCCTGTTAGCAGCTTCTACCCCCAGCCGGGCGTTTCAACCTACACTGCATTAAATGTTGTGGTTGAGACTCCAAGCACTAGCACTCAAAATATAGAAAGATTTTATCCCTTGCTCATGTGGAAGTTTAAGGGAGATTGATTTGATCTTGGGGTGGATTCCCTGGTTCCCAGCACACTCATTTTATCTATCTTTCAGGGTATTGCGCTAGGTGAGTAATACCCAACCTTCTGACTCCTGAGGACCCCCACTGAATCATTACTGAAAGCTGGGGACCCCTAAGCAATTTGTATGATTTAAATTTCAAACATTAAAACAGTAATTCATGGAAAATATTCAAACAAGTACACACCAAATACTCAAATTACTAAAAATATAATTATTTTATATGAAAAAATATGCAAAAATCGACGAATTTGAATGGGAACGTTGATGGTGCATCTTAGTGACTAACTTTTCCATGTTTGGTTTTATTTAGGAACGTTGAATCCTCAGGACAGATTCTACATTTCCCAAGTGATTTCAGTTTTTTAGGTACATAAGATCAGAGAAAGCTTTTTCACACAAATATGTGGTGGGGAAAGGAAGTAAAACCATAAAAGCTTCTCATATCTCGATAGCCTTTCTGTCATATGTAATTCATTTGTTTTATAATACCTCATATACTAGTGTAGGGTGCAGAGAACTTTATAGGGGACTACAAGGTGTAGGATTCACATATCGTCCACACTGATAGACATTTTCTAATAGTGCTTGGTCTGGAGAAGCACAAACTCTGGATTCAAAACATAACATAGTGGTTAGACTTGACTTTAACAATAAGAATATATTTATACGCAAGCAAACCTTTTTTTTCAGCAGCGTAAAGATAATGAACGACTGGAGAAAAAAAATGTTTTAATTTGTGCCTTGCAGTTTGCATGCAACTCTTTGATGGCAGTTCATAGCTCACTGTGCTAGATCATGATTGTAACTTATGAACTGCATAGTAACAAAATAATCTTTGTGAGAAAAGCAATAACCCATTGTGCTATACACATAAAACACTTTTCTTTGCATGATACACATTCTTTGAAGCAGGCATTTTTTAAAACAGCTTTATTGATGTTATAACTGAACAAAAAGCCAACATGGCAGAACACCACTGGCCACAATTCACATCCTCTGAATGAGCACTACACCGATAAATAATTTGCACTGGTCTTACAATCCCCATATATTCTGCATAAAGTCTTGGGTGCGCTACCCACGCTCACACTTAGGGATCACACTCCAAGTCTTCCTCCCGTCCATCTCCCCCACACCGCTCATATCTAGCCGGACAGCCCCATGCTTCGTACACCAGTTTTTCTTGAGAGGCACACCAGTCCATCCCTCAGCGCCACTTCGCCAGCGTAGGGGCCGACTCCGCTCTCCAGCCTGAGGCAATTTCCCTTTTGGCCACCAAACAAGCCATCCCTACAAAAGTGTGCTCTGCCCTGCTGGAGCCCACTCCCTCGAGAACCCCCAGCAGGACAGGCATGGGGGCGGGCTCTATCTCCTCCTGCGAAACCCTGGACACCGCTAACACAGGGGCGCCAGTAGGCAACGATCTCGGGCATGTCCACACCATATGAAAAACGTCTGCAGACGGGCTCGCACACTGTGGGCACTCCGCTTGCTGCCTAAGGCCGGCTGCGTGCAGTCTTCCAGGCGAGAGATATGCTGCATGAAGAAAATAAGTCTGCACCAATCTCAATCGTGAGGACATAGTCAACAGTCTCGGAGCCATCAGGACATCCCTCCAATCCTCCTGAAGCAGGCATTTTAACCATCTGTGGTACCTTAGATCAGTCAAAAGTGCCACTAGACAAAACTCCCATCTCTCTCTAGTAGGTACATTAATCGCCAGAGTTGTCTTGACAGTTTTATTTTGGCCAGAAAGCTGCAGGTTGTACAAGGAACTTTGCATTGCTCTTAAAACTGCTGCACAAAATGAAGTAATAAATATAAAAACACACACATATTTCTGTCCAGAGGCCCCAGTTGGAGAAGTGCCTTCCGGCCTGCGGAATGTGGGAATGTGTCATGGGGCCCTGGGGGTCCACAAACTTTAATATCTTTGGTGTTGACACTGTATAAGTTAAAATCAATAGGAAGTGATCTGAAAGGATTCTGCCCACATAATCTGTTCCCATACAATGCAGGTACAACTTATGGCTGCTAAAAAGTAATTTAGTCTACTATAGTATTCATGTGGAAGTGAATAGTAAGAGTACACTAAATCATCTGTTTATTTTTGTGTTTTCATGTGTGACATATGTAGCACTCTATCCACCAGCTGTAGAGTGACTTTACTTGGGGGCCTCTGTTTCTAGAGATGTCTATCATGTGCTGTAACCATCACACGGTTAAAGCAGTCTTCCCATATCATTGAATTCCCAAGGTAGGAAGTAGTAAACCTATTATGAGTTTGGAGGGCGGAAACACCCATTCGCCAAACACTCAACTGGTCACCACTGTAGGGGCCGACTCCCCACCGACCCCATTAAGACCTTCCTGCTGGGCTGACTGGAGTCAGCCCAATGGGAAAGTGGTGGCAGTATTGTTGCTGGAAATGCTGCCACCCACAGGGGGGCACCAACACACTTGCAATGAGCAGAGAGTGCGCATTACGAGGGTGCTGGGCAGGGGGATCCCATGGGCATTGGCTGTGCAGGGACCCCCCTGGACCCCTTGCACCTGTTCTCCATCAGCCTTTTCATGGCCATGAAACGGCCATGAAAATGCTGGCGGAGAATCAGGTTATCAGCAGGGCGGGCTGAGTTCAGCGCCATCCAGGCTGATTCCAAACTGCACTGCTGTCAGCCCATCGGGATCTCCATTCCTGGCAGGGATGGAGGGAGGTTGGCAGGCAGATGGACTGCCACTACTGCAGCGGTGTGACAGCTACCGCAGGTCTGGCGGCCCCAGCTTAATCAGGCCCTAAGACCTTGAGTAAAAAGGGCATGTATCCTCTAGCTGGAGCATAGACATTTAGTTAGAATATCTCCCTACCGTTCAGTCCACCACATAACATGATGTAACACCCTTCAGGATTGCTTCATATCTATGATATATCAAGCAGAACTCTGCCATCAATTCATATGGATACTCCACTTGAGCAGGAGGAGTAAGCAGCAGAGTACCGCCATCCTTTCCATTTCATGACCACCTTGCTTAGTTCTCGTGGTGTAAGGTGGAAACTTCACAAAAAGCTAATCTAACATTCTTTCCTCTAATGAAAGATGATGCACTGTGTACACCTATTTATATTGTTCTTTAAAATCTAGCCCCTTGCATTTCACGTGAGAATCATAACAGCACTCACAGTGGGGACGTGACACAAGTCAACTTCCACTGTGCTCAAAGTTTCCTCACAGTCAACACTTTAACTCCTAGCCAAAGACATCCAAGTATTGCTTCAGATATCCACCTGTCCATTGCACTATATCTCTCATCATTCATATCTTGATAGCCAAACAATCACCAACCCCACTCTCAAACACCGGCACTTAGGCAAGCAATCCGTATCATGAAACTGCAGTTATATTTTTGAACCAATGTATTTAAGTCATCTGTGTCTGCGAAGAAGTCTCACTGACAAGCATTTCCCCATGCAGTTGTGCAGTATTTCTTCTGCTTCCTGGTCTACCTCCTCCCTCCCAAAAGTAGTAAAATAGAAAAAGTGCAACAGAAATAGAATCACAAACTAGTAGCCATTGTGGAATGTTACCAACCGATGTCCTCAGCTGCACTGCTCATAGGAACAGTCACCTTACCTGCAAGAAAAGAGTCCAGCAGTGTCAGAAATGTGTGAATGGAGGGTAAAATAACCCAGTTCACTGTTGCCTGCCATCTTTTCCATCAATAAATGTGTTTTAATCACTGACCTATTGGTTCATGTTCATCAAGTCTGAGTTTCTCAGACATGCCAACTCACCCAATGCCACTGTGTGGCACACAATATTTAGTCCCTTCACACAATTACCTGGTGAGGAGCCAATATCACATGGTGGCATGGAAAACGAGCTGAAAACCACTGTAAACAGGTTTTCAGCTTGTTTTTGGAGGCTTTGATTTGTTGATGTCCATTAATGGGTGTGAAAACACCCCAGGACATTGGCAACAGCCAGAGTAACATATGCATTTTTTTTAAGAGAGAGTTTGAGGCCTGGATGGGGACACAAGTGCCTCATCAGCACGAGGTACCACCCCTCCAAGGGCCCAACACCTTCTCACACTGTGTAATCTTCAATTTAGTTGGCAGGTCTGGTTTCTGTCTCAGAGTTCATTAGTATATGATTTTCAGTTATGAATACACAGAGTCCCAACTTAATTCACAATAATTGTTTGTAATGAGGTCCAAGAATTGTCCTGTTGAAGGCTTTCCCGATCAGGTCTTTAAGATGTTCTGTCATCCACAACTCTCCTTAGAGCGGCTCCTGGTTTTGCAGTGTGGGTTTTGTTCCCAGCTGGTTAACCACTCGCAGGTCATTTCTGGAGAGTTGAAGAACTCAGCTTTATTATATTTTATTACCTTCAGCTTAGCAGGCAAACAATCATGTATTTTAAATATACCAGAGGCATCCATGTTACAACACATCAGGAAGTTAATTATTAGACCTTGTGTGTTGACACCCGTTTCAGTGGCAGAACCAACTTTCTCTGCACTCTTTCAACGAAAAAGAGTTTTGAGAGCTCTTTGAGATTGATAGCGTGCACTATCCACTACTTCAGAAAAAGGTCAGCAGATGGGGCCGCCACTCTTTCCAGGAGCACCAAGAATCATAGATGATTCCACTGAGATATTTCCTCCATGTCCACAACTCCCTCATCCAGAATTTATGTTTGCGTAGGAATTTCATCATAGTTGCATGCAGTTTGGAGACATCCACCATGAGTTACTGCACTATCTCTCCTGTTGCTTAAGCACAGTCTGCTAAGTTCTTAATGTCTGATGTGATAAGCTTCATTTCCCCAGACAATGTCAATTTTATGTTAGAGAACCTGGCACAATTCTCTTATGGCTTTCAATAAATCTGTTGACGTTAGTTCTGGAGGTTCTATTTGTATTTGGGCAGACGGAGAATGCTAATCCATATCCCTGCCATCCTGCAAAGTAGTGTATTGAATTATTTTGTTAATTTTGGAGGCCTTTCCTACCTTGTCCCTTGCCATGTTTGCAGCTGTTTTGCAGGCACCTTATTGCTGTTTAAGTGACTTCAGTCGTGAAGCCCAACCTTTCTACCACGTTTCTGTCCAAGTCCCCGGATATAGCCAAAATGCACCTCTGAAGTACAATTTATTATCATGGGTTCATTTTCCCATCAGCTTCATAACTAGGTCACTATTTGTGTTTCTTTGAACAGGTGTTAACCCTAATGGCTCTTTTTTATCAAGGCCTTTTTTTTCTCTCACTTGATGGGGTGAAAGTTTCCTTTATTTCCACTGTGGTGGGAGGGCTAGGCATGCCATCTCACTTCTCATGGAACACACATATTCTATTTCCTCTAAGGGATTACACCATGTGAACCCAGGTATCTTCAGCTGATCTTTCTGGGGTTAATTTTTGGATGGTTAATGTTGTCCTTAGTGTATGCCCACCAGCATTGCATCCCATTAGGTGAAGAGAGAAACAACATAAGGCCAGTGTTCCCTCTTCTCTCAATCTTTTCATAAACACCACTGTTGTCTTCCGAACACTAGTCCCTCTTATTGCAGACACCTCAGCCTCTGCTGCCTCCCAATCCTCACATCTCACACCCTGAGATTAAGTGTTATTGTACTGCAATCATGGCATGCCAACACTTCCTGGATGACATTCTGGAACACATTGGCTGTGCTGGTGGTTCCAATGTTTAGTCATCTGTACCTACTGTTTTGGAGAAACACCCAACCCAACTTTGTTCACTGACATTGTCATCTACATTAGAGATATGGTGTTGCTTCTTTTTGATGGCCACATTTGGCAACTGCATGTCCACACACAACTTCACCTCCTCTGGTTGTTTAGACTTCTGCATGCCAAAAATCGAAGACACCCATAGTGAGAGCCCTTCCATCTTTCTGATGATTCCTGCTTTTTCCAGCTTATTAAGCGCATGTTCTTGTTTCAGTCTCAGATGGAAAGAAAATCACCAGTGCCGTAAGACCAGCCGCTTGACAGACTAATCAATATGGAGGGCAATCATTGTGACTTTCAGTCTTCCTGTGTCTTCACAAATATCTTGAAACTCCTGCAAGATGTTGTCTATGTTGGTAACATGAACTTTGAGTTGTTAATTGTACAAGATTGAGCTCCACCGCTGCCTGGCAGCTCAGCAACATGCCTGTACCGTCTCATGTTACAAGAGTCATTTTGGAGATTGCTTGGTGATCGTGGGAAATGGTCATCATGAACTTGCCTTCCATCAGCCATGGCTGTGTCTGCCCATAAGCATAGACTTAGACTTTAGGCAGGGCAAATTGTGGCTGAGATTTTAGACTTTCACACATTCCTTAGGCCATAATGTTTATAGAGGCTGCAGTGTCAATGATGGACATCAGTTCAGTCACTCAAGTTGTAACTTGGCTTTTTTGTGGGGACCTCATCGTGCAATGAGCAGCCCGATAGCCAGGAAAGTTAGAACTTTGCCCACTGCTACCTCATCATCAATGTCATCTACGTCTCCTTCCACCTTCTCTTCTGGGAAATGGGCAACCACATTCACAGCTTTGGGTGTATTGCTTTTCCCTTTTTTGCTAGATCAGCACATGAAAATGGTTCAGTTTACTGCATAATGCCTAGGTTGTCCAGGGTGTGAGACATTTGGTTTGACTTTGGGTTGGCTACCACAATAACCACACGAACACTGGGAGTTTGCAGTTGTTTGGCTTTGTTGGTGGATCTTGTGGCAGTGACTAGATTCACCAGCTTGTTCTTAATAAGCTGGTGTTAAACTGCTTTCATGTGAGATGCAGAAGCTCTGGACAACTCCTTTGAGCGACCTAGCATCAGGATTTCACTGAGAGACTTCCCTGCCTCCTCCAATATGTGCGCATTGAACTTTGTGTACCCTCACTCCTGCATAACCTGGGTGCAGATCTTTTCACATTCATTTGTGAATGTACATATGTTCTCCAGCTCATTGAGGTTCATTCAAAAATTGTCAAGGGACTCCAGTTTTTGGCAAGCCTAGTGAAAGTTGACGTTTCCGTAGTCAGGGTTCACTATTGATTCAACATTTGCATTGAGCAGTGACCATTGCGGCATAGGTATGTGAAGGCCACATCTCTTGGAGTGTCTGAACAACTTATAAATGTCCTCCATCCAATGTGGCAGTAAAAAAAGGTTTAGTTTCTTCATACATAATCTCCATTTAGGGATTTGGGGACTTGTGCAACAGGAAGGTGGGGGAGCAGAGTAGCGATAACAAAAGATTCTAAGGCCAGAATGTTGCCCATTCATGTTTCAGAAGGTCGTCCTACTTTGTGAAGGGGAGCAGGTTGCTAAGTAGAGACACCACCACTAATGCAGCCTGCAGAAGAGCCAATGCTTTGGCATGTCACTGGCCCCATCACATCCTACTTTCAGTCTTTGTAAATACTAGTCCAGTAGCGTTGCAGAAACAGCCTCACCGGACTTATAGGCATGTAGGCACACTCTATCAAATTCAACTTACTGCCTATATATTGTGCAGCGAGCTTAGAATCTCAGCACCCTCTTGTGGTCAGTCCCTGCCACTGCAATCCTTGCTACAAACAACCCAGCAGACTGCTGATTGGGACCCTCTCCATGGCTTTTGGGTGTGGATGGTGTATCGAGTGGCTGGTACACTTATTTGGATCCATTCACTGCTTGTGAGAAGGACTCATGCAGCCCCACTCGTAGGGCTGAGCTGCATCAGACCCGTCCCTTGTTTAGGCCAACTCTGGCTTGAGCTTACTGTCAAATCGAGTAGGGTTTGTTGTTGATGATGCGATACACAGCAAGTCCTGATACACATCCAGGTCTGCCCTTTTTCACCATTTGTAATGTGGTTGAATCACTAGCACACAAATAGCAAGTGTGGGACCATTACTACACACACAAAACAGTGAGTTGCCTAACTGCCACACACACTGACCAGGAAGTCTATTTATTAATCCTTTCAGGTCACTTTCCACATAATTCACTGCTACAGCAATTAAGGGGATGCGTGCATCAGGGTGCGCCAAAGCATTCTCTTCTCCTAATTGCATATTACCTTCACTTCAGGAGTCTAGTATGACACTACAATGCCCTATTGTCACCTCTGTCAGTCTGCTGTAGCTGATCAGCACATTTCAGCCCCATTTTGAGCAGCACCATAAGGATTTCCCAGGGATGCTGGAAATGCCCAAAAACTCTACCCAGGACTCCAACTGGAAGGTCCCTTGTTGCTGCCTTTCATTGAGCCATCATCAGTCGTAACTTCTCTGATGCCCAAGGGCCCAGATGGTTACAGCAGCCCACAATCCTGTCAGGATATTGTTCAGGGCATGGCGGAACCTCATCAGATCACACTTGTGCAGTCACTTGTCCCTTAAGAAATAATTTGGTGGTATGTAAGAGTGTTGTGATTGGCATGGCACTTGGTCAATCTAGGTCTTAAAGGAAGTATGCCGTATTCTCATAGCCATTACATACATACCAACAGTCCCGATTCAGGTGAGAGGCTAGTCTCCCACCTCCTGATTCCATCATGCAGAAACTTGATTTGGGGTTTTGTAAACCTGCCAAAAGTAAAATGCCAAATACCCTCCAATCTTCTTCTCCAGGAATTACTTCTGACATCAAAGATTAACACTTTGGGGGTTATTCTAACTTTGGAGGAGTGTTAATCCGTCCCAAAAGTGACGGTAAAGTGACGGATATACCACCAGCCGTATTACGAGTTCCATAGGATATAATGGACTCGTAATACGGCTGGTGGTAAATCCGTCACTTTTCCGTCACTTTTGGGACGGATTAACACCTCCTCCAAAGTTAGAATAACCCCCTTTGTTCTTAATTCTTGGAGGGAGAGATTAGAGCATGTGGCAAGCTTCAGCATTTTATTTTTGGCAGTTTACATAGCACAAACAATAACTTTTTTTTTAACCCTTTGCCCGCCATGGATGTAATGGATACCTCCGTGGCTGTGCCGTTCAGGCGCCACGGACGTAACCATTACGCCCAGGTACCGGCCCTCAGGTGAAGCGCTAGCGCTCCCCCGAGGGCCACCCCCACACCCTCCTAGGGCAGGGCTGGAAGGGGAATCGCTTCCCCTACCACCCCCGCCCCCGACCACCCCTGTGACGTCTGATGACATCAGCACGTGATCGCGTGCTGACCTCATCAGAGGTCACCTCCCATGCGATGCGGAACAGAAATGCTGAGCATTTCTCCTCCGACCGGTAGGTGGGGGCCGGCAGAGGCATGAAAGGAAGGGCCTTTCCTTTCCTTTCATGTCTCTGCAAGCATTTGTCCACGTGACACCAGGGATTTTTTTCTGTTAGGTTTTTGTCAGGAGGGGAGCAGTCCCTTAGGCAAGGGCCGTTCCCCAGGGGGCCCAATCATTTTTAGGCCATTTCTGCTGCCTAATATAATTAGGCCGATCTGCCCCCGGGGGGGCAGAAACCACTAGACACCACGGAATTTTTATTTTTTTATACATACGCATAAGGGGAGCGGCCCCTTGGGCAAGGGCCGCTCCCCGGGGAGGGGGCAAAATACTTTTAGCCCATTTCAGATCGGCCTAATATAATTAGGCCAATCTGCCCCTGGGGGGGCAGAAAACCCCTAGAAACCAGGAATAGTTTTATTTTTGTTTCTCTTTTTTTTTTTTATATGTGGTTAGCGATCCCTTATGCAAGGGTCGCTCCCCAGGAGGCCTAATTTTTTTAGGCAGTTTCTGCCCCCGGGGGGCAGAAACCACTAGACACCAGGAAGTTTATTTTTGTTTTTATACTTACGCGTGAGGTGAGCAGCCCCTTGGGCAAAGGCCGCTCCCCGAAGGGGCAAAATATTTTTAGGCCTTTTCTGCCTCCCCTGGAGGCAGAGCGGCCTAATAGAATTAGGTCGATCTGCCCCCGGGGGAGCAGGAACCTCTAGACACCAGGGATATATATTTATTTATTTATGTTTTTATGTATGGGGAGCAACCCCTTAGGCAAGGGTTGCTCCCCTGGGGGCATATTGTATTTAGGCCATTTCTGCCCCCCTTGGGGGCAGATCAGCCAATTTTTGTTAGGTCAATCTGCCACCAATGGGGGCAGAAACCACTAGACACAAGGGATTGATGTGTGTTTGTGTGTGTTTTGAGGGGTATCCCCTTGGGCAAGGGTCGCTCCCCATGGGGGCACATTACTGTTGGCCATATGTACCCCTGTGGGGGAAAGAGAGCCCACCAGAGACCAGGGAAGATTTATTTTTCAAAATAAGAGGGTGGTGGTATGACCATACCCCCACCCCAAATAAATGGGTCCAAAGTTGTTCTGCCCAACAGTGGGCAGAATGGGCCATTACCCCCGATCCACACCCCGGGGGGTGAGCAGAAAGTCTACTAGATGCCAGGGAATTAAAAAAAACAAAAAAAACTGGTTATGCCCCCAACCCAACTGAAGGGGGTAACAATCTTTGAGCTCCCCCCGCACACTAAAACATTTGATCCCACGGCAAGCAAGAGGACATTTGATTATTTTGGGTTTTGGTTTTACATTTGGGCCATGAGAGCTTGGTAACTTTCATAATCATCCCACTTGAAATGGTGAGGGCTGCACTTTTTTTTACCTTGGACGCTGCCATGTAGAAAAATCCACAAGACCTAGACACATCTGAAAACTAAACTTCTGGTTGATTCCAGGGTGGTGTGCTTCACATGCACCCGCACAATTTTCTTACCCACAATGCCCTGCAAACCTCCAACTTTGCTGGAAATAACACATTATGTCCATATTTTTGTGATGGAATCTGCAGGAATCCACCAAATTCCTACCACCCAACATTGTCTCATTTATACCGATAAAAATTCTGCTGCAGTTGTCAGCCTAAAAAGTTTTTTTTCAAACTGCCCTTTTGGACCCGCTTTGAATCCCCCTCAATTTCTACATGTTTTTGGCTCTTCCCTGTCACAGGCACTTAGCCCACCTACACAAGTGAGGTATCATCTTTACCTGGAGACTGAGGAGAACGTTGGGTGGCAGGGAATTTGTTTTGGTGCGGTGATCCCACATAGTGATATGGATTTTTTTTTATTTTTTAGTTAAATTTGAGGTTTGCTGAGGATTCTGGGTAAGAAAACATTGAGGGATCCACGCAAGCCACACCTCCCTGGATTCCCTCAGGTATGTAGTTTTCAGAAATGTCTGGGTTTGGTAGGTTTGCCTAGATGGCTGCTGAGCCCAGGACCAAAAACGCAGGTGCCCCTGCAAAAACAGGTAGTTTTGTATTTGATAATTTTGATGTGTCCAGATAGTGTTTTGGGGCATTTCCTGTTGTGAGCACTAGGCCTACACACACAAGTGAGGTACCATTTTTACCGGGAGACTTGGGGGAACACTGAGTGGAAGGAAATTTGTAGTTCCACTCTGTCACCCAAATGTGAGGAAAACGTGTTTTTTGGCCAAAGTTTGAGATTTGCAAAGGATTCTGGGTAACAGAACCTGGTGAGAGCGCCACAAGTCACCCTATCTTGGATTCTCCTAGGTGTCTAGTTTTAAAAAATGCACAGGTTTGGTAGGTTTCCCTAGGTGTCGGCCGAGCTAGAGGCCAAAATCCACAGCTAGGCACTTTGCAAAACACAGCTCTGTTTTCTTTAGGAAAATGTGATGTGTCCCCATTGTGTTTTGGGGCATTTCCTGTCGCGGATGCTAGGCCTCCCCACACAAGTGAGGTGCCATTTTTATCGGGAGACTTGAGGGAACGCTGGATGGAAGGAAATTTGCGGCTCCTCTCAGATTCCAGAACTTTCTGTCACCGAAATGTGAGTAAAAAGTTTTTTTTTGTGCCAAATGTTGAGGTTTGCAAAGGATTCTGGGTAACAGAACCTGGTGAGAGCCCCACAAGTCACCCCATCTTGGATTCTCCTAGGTGTCTAGTTTTTAAAAATGTGCAGTTTTGGTAGGTTTCCCTTGGTGCCGGCTGAGCTAGAGGCCAAAATCTACAGCTAGGCACTTTGCAAAAAACATGCCAGATTTCAATGTAAAAATGTGATGTGTCCATGTTGCACTTCCTGTCCCGAGCATTAGGCCTAACCACATACGTGAGGTACCATTTTTATTGGGAGACTTGGGGGAACCCAGAATAACAAAACAAGTGTTATTGCCTCTTGTCTTTCTCTTCATTTTTTCCTTCCAAATGTAAGACAGTGTGTAAAAAAGACGTCTATTTAAGAAATGCCCTGTAATTCACATGCTAGTACAGGCACCCCGGAATTCAGAGATGTGCAAATAACCACTGCTTCTCAACACCTTATCTTGTGCCAATTTTGGAAATACAAAGGTTTTCTTGATACCTATTTTTCACTCTTTATATTTCAGCAAATGAATTGCTGTATACCCGGTGTAGAATAAAAACCCAGCTCATTTCTTGGCTCTGGGCACATAGGGTTTTTAATGAACCTACAAGCCTTATATATGCCCGGAACCAGAAGAGTCCATCAGATGTAACAGTATATTGCTTTAAAAGATTTGACATCACACGAAAAAGTTACATAGTACAACGTGGAGAAAAATGACTATTTTTTTAACCTCAATTTCAATATTCTTTTATTTCAGCTGTTATTTTCTGTAGGAAACTCTTGTAGGATCTACACAAATTATCCCTTACTGAATTCAGAATTTCGTCTACTTGTCAGAAATGGTTAGCCTTCTAGGATCTAGCATTGGTTTCACACCCATTTCCGTCACTAAATGGAAGGTGGCTGAAAACACAAACAATTGTAAAAATTGGGTACTTCCCAGTAAAATGCCAAAATTGTGTTGAGAAATGGGGTTTTCTGATTCAAGTCTGCCTGTTCCTGAAAGCTGGCAGGATGGTGAGTTTAGCACTGTGAACCCTTTGTTGAAGCCATTTTCAGGGAAAAAAATCACAAGCCTTCTTCTGCAGCCCTTTTTCCCATTTTGTTTAAAAAAAAACAAATTGTTTGCTGTATTTTGGCTAATATCTTGGCTTCCTTCAGTGGAACCCACAAAGTCTGGGTACCTCTAGAATCCCTAGGATATTGGAAAAAAAGAATGCAAATTTGGCGTGGGTAGCTTATGTGGACAAAACGTTATCAGGGCCTATGCGTAAACTGCCCCAAACAGCCAAAAAAAGGATTGGAACCTGAGGGGGAAAAGGCCTGGCAGCGGAGGTGTTAAGAACTCTGTTCTTGTATGTGCTATGTTACTGAACTGGCAAAATTGAAATTCCGATTGTCTGTCACCATACATATCAATAAACCCTATTCAGGCAGATGACATCTGCTTCAATATAAGTCAGTGGGGAAAGTTCATTTTCTGTGGCGGGGCCCCTACCACTAGTGAAACCGATGAACGGCCCTCCACCTCTGCTGCCGCTAGTGGACAGGAGGCCCCGCCACAGGACCAACAGGCCACCAGCACCCCTCCCCCTGCAGAAGGAGAACTACCCTGCAAACGTTCTCTGCGATCTAGGCAGAAGCTAGAGACTATTGCAAAGACCCCGTCAGGAAATAAGACTCTTCTGAATGTCACCCTTGTATCCCACTCTGTTACCCTGCCCACCTTGAAATGCCATTGATCCACATCCTATGCCCCATTGGACAATGCACCTGTGATACAAATAGACTGGACTGTCCTCCAACATCACCCAAGCCCATTGTACATCCCCATTTACTTCTTAACACTTAAATAGACACCCTTTGAAAAAATACAAGTATGGAGTATGTCAAATGATTTAAGTATGTATTCATTTAACAAGGTTCAAACATTGCAATTAAACTGTACAGTCATGTATACATAAGAATGACCTGTAGTTGGCTGCAGTCAGCACACCAGGAGCCAGAGTGGGGCACAGATATCTGAAAATAGAGATGCCAAAGGGTACAGTGAGTGGCCATGGAAGTGGGGAAATCAGCCTGCCAGTGACAATTTCAGTCACAAAACTGACAATGAAATCTTAAGTTCCACTGTCTTACCTGTGTGTCATTGGAAGTATTGTCGTATGATTGCACTTCTGTTGCCTGCATCCTCTGCTTCCTCTTCTTCACTGACGACAGGTTCCACTGCTGCCACACGCCCATCTCCGGCCTCATCCTCCTGCAGAAAAGGCACGTGGTGACGTAAGGCAAGGTTGTGCAACATACAGCATGCCATGATGATCTGGCAGACCTTCTTGGGTGAGTTGCACAGGGAACCACCTGTTAGATGGAGGCAATGAAACCTGGCCTCCAGGAGGCCAAATGCCCTCTCAATAATTATTCTTGTGCACCATGTGCCTCATTGTAAAGTTCCTCTGCCCTAGTCCTAGCATTCCTCACAGGGGTCAGTAGCCATGAGAGGCTGGGGTAACCTGAGTCACCTGCAAATATCGAGGGACAACTGTTAGACACACACACTAACCCTTAGGGCCCACACCATATCCATACACCAACATCAACTGGGTGGGAACCAGGGCTCAACTTTCAGTCACACACAGTGCCTCTGGAGTTGAGCCATCACATATGGGATGCTGCTATTCCTCAGGATAAAGGCATCATGCACAGACCCAGGATACTTTGCATTGACATGGGAGACATACTGGTCGGCCAGGCACACTATCTGCACATTCATGGAGTGAAAGCTCTTTCGATTTCTGAAAGCCTGTTTATTTATTTGGGGGGGGGGGGGGTGAATGCAACATGTGTACCATCAGTTGACCCAATGATGTTGGGGAAATGTCCCATTGCATAGAAATCAGCTTTCACTGTGGCCAAATCCTCCACCTGGGGGAAAACGATGTTGCTGCACATGTGTTTAATCAGGGCAGACAACACTCTGGTCAGCACTATTGAGAACATTGGCTGTGACATTCCTGCTGCCAAGCCCAATGTCACTTGGAAAGAACCAGCTGCCAAGAAATGGAGCACTGATAGGACTTGCACAAGAGGGGGGATCCCAGTGGGTTGACGGATAGCAGATATCAGGTCAGGCTCCAATTGGGCACACAGGTCTGTGATTGTGGCCCTGTCAAGTCTGTAGGTGACGATGATGTGCCCGTCCTCCATTGTTGCCAAGTCCACCAGCGGTCTGTACGGGGGGGTGTCTCCATCTCCTATTCATCCGAAGCGGTTGCAATCTATGGGGCAAAACGGTGAGCAGCTGGTCAGAATCTCATAAATAGAACCACTACACTTCATTGCATTTGATTTTAACTGTATCTTGTTGGAGGGGTCCAAATGGTGCTTATGTGTACTGTGACGCAGTTAGGAGCCATGGCCTGCCCCCCGAAATGGCATCCCCATGTCCTGTATGGAGGGACATGTGGAAATGATATAATTCCCCCAACGTTGTGCGCCGTTATGGGAGGCGGTCGAGAACCACTGTGCAACTCCTCATTGGTTATTATTGGCCCCTATGGGGTACAGTGGCCAATGGTAATGTACAACGGCAGTGACGGTATGCCCCGCCGCAGATGTCCCCGCCATTTTCTATCCGATCACTCACTTGCTACCTGACCTTCAACAGGAGAGGACCTACACTGCATGTGCTTCTGTGACCTGCGTCTGGAACCTACCATGGCTCATGTGACTGGGGAAAGGGCCCCTGCCTTCACCTCAGCGGAGTTGGAGAGACTAGTGGATGGGGTCTTACCTCAGTACCAAATGCTGTATGGGCCTCCAGACCAACAGGTGAGAACACTGTGAGCACGATGCATGGGCGTAATGGGATGGGAAGGGCCATGGTGGGCCATGAGTGTAACATGCAGGATGGTCTGACTGATACCTTTTCCTATGTGTATTTCTCTGCAGGTCAGCGCCCATCAGAAAAAGGGTATATGGCATGCCATCGCCAAGGAAGTGCGGACCCTGGGGGTCTACGGCAGGCGGACCACCCACTGTCGGACATGGTGGGAGGACCCGAGACGCTGGACACGGAAGACAGCGGGATGGCCTCCCAACGAGGAAGGGGTGCCCGTCAAACCCTGACCCCCCCAATGGCCTGCATACCAGTGGTGGCCTATCCGGAGCTGGATGGGCGCTTGGGGCCATCACAGCAGCAACAAGGGGGTGAGTACAGTGTCCTTCATTATAACTTACACCTGGTGGGGTGGCTTATAGGTGGAGGATGTGGGCCTGTGGGTGCCCCTAGGCCAGGCCTGACACTGCAGGATAGTTCCCATGTTGGTCAGGGTCTGATGTAAACTTCCTCCAAACAGGCTAGTAGGCATCCACTACTGGGCAGGGGTCTGTGGGTCTCAGGTATGCTGCAATTTGCGTTACGTGTCCCTGTACGTGGGCTGGTGACTAGCATTGTGACTGGTAGTGCATTGGCTAGTGCGTAGGACTGTTCCCTGTGTGTGAGGGTGCCATTGACCAAGTGTATCTTTTGTCTCTTCCCCCTCTGTTTGATTTGTCACCCTGTCCTTCTTTGCATTAGCATCATCTGGCTCCCTGGTGGTGGCGGACACTTCTGTGCCCAGCCCAATTACATGTACAGTCGCCACCCCGTACCAGCACTGCCCTCCCAGCAGCCCCTCAGCGTGTTTCCTGTGCCCGCTCACCCAGGAGGATGGGCATCTCTCGCCCCAGGTACCTTAGGCCCTGCCCCAGTTTTCCCTGCTGCCCTGTGTGAGGAGGCTATTGACCTCCTGTGATCCATCTCTGTTGGGCTGTCAACCATTGTGAATGCCATCCAGGGGCTGGCAGCCCAAATGCGACCAACAAATGCATTCCTGGAGGGAATTCACACTGGCATGGCGGCCCAACATAGATCAATCCAGGCTCTTGCCTCTTCTCTGATGGCAGCCATTGTCCCTGTTTCTAGCCTCCCCCCTCAAACTTCCTCTTCCCAATCCCATTCACCTCAACCCCAACCTATCCCAAGCACACAGGCAGACCAGCATGCACACAAGACAACACACAAGAGTGGCTCAGGCAAACACAAGCACCACACATCATCCCACAGGCACTCAGACAAACACCATCCAGAATCAGACATACCACCATCCACTGCCTCTACTGTGGCCCTGTCCTCCTCCTCATCCCCCTACCTCCCAGTAGTGTCTCCACTCACACCTGCATGCACTACATCCACATCCACTACCACACCTATCCCTACACACCACTCACTGGCAGTCACCACCCCCACTTCCATGCACACAACCTCTGTGTCCTCTCCCACTGTGTCTGTGCCCCCTCCTTTCAAAGTACACAAGCGCAAGCACTCAGAGACCCAATGGCCATCCACCTCACAACAACATCCAGCCCATGCACCTGCACCCAAACACAGCAGACTGACACCTCCTGCAACCACTTCCTCTTCATCCACTCCCAAACCTTCACCCTCTTTCCGCACCAATGTCCCTAAGAAGCTTTTCCTCTCCACTATTGACCTCTTCCCCACCACTCCCCCATCCTTCTAGTCAGGCCAGAGTGGTCAGAACCCAGGCGAGCACCTCAGCCACCCAGTCCACGGGCACTGTAGTGACGACAGATACTCCAGGTGGGAGAGGATACTGGGCACCAGGCAGCCACACTGAAAGGGTGTCTGCATCAGCTGACTCGAGGAAGGGCAAGGATGCACCACCAGCTGCTACGGGGCAGGGCAAAGGGCCTGCACTTGCAGGCAAGAAGGACAGGAGGCCTGGTGCTGAGACTCATTTGGAGCCCCCACCACCAACTATGGTGGTTCAGCCGTCCGAGGCTGCAAGGGAAGGGCTGCAGCCTACCCCTACCACTGCCAGTACCGCGACCAGCACCACCACTGCCACCAGTGAGCAGCCGTCACCGCTGGCAGACGATGTGTAGTCCTGCGTCCATAGGCTGTTGTGCGGCCTGGCCCCCTAAAATCCTGTGGGTGTGACACCCAGGTGAGAGACCTTGCCCTTGCACTCCCCAAGATCTGCATCACTGGGAGCAATGTCCCCTCCAGAACCAGTGGCAGAAGCTATCCACTCACCCCATCCTCCCCAGGATGAAGCTCACTGGGCACAATGCCCCCTCCAGAACCAGTGGAAGAAGCCATCCACTCACCCCATCCTTCCCAGGATGAAGAACACTGGGCACAATGCCCCTTCCAGAACCAGTGGCAGTAGTCACCCACTTGAAAGACTGTGGCCTTGCACTCCCCAGGACCAAGCAGTGGGCAGACCACCCACTTGAGAGACTGTGACCTTGCACTCCCCGGACCAAGCAGTGGGCAGACCACCCACTTGAGAGACTGTGGCCTTGCACTCCCCAGGACCAAGCAATGGGCAAACCACCCACTTGAGAAACTGTGGCTTTGCACTCCCCAGGACAGCACACAGGGCATGTAGACTCCTCCAGAACCAGTGGCATTGTACCATCTTCCGAGCTGAGGTGCCCCCCATTCCCCGTCCCCCTGAGGTGCCTGTCTCTTTTTGACCTGATGCCCCTGCAGTGTTCTCTCCGTGTTGTTGCAGGAGTGAGGTGGGGTCTTGTCCTATGTGTTGTGGCCCTGTGGCCCACAGACATTGAGGACTGGGCAATGTCCCTACATTTGTACATATGTATATACGTTTGGTTTTTGATGCACTTATTCATAGTATTTTTACGTATTACACTCACTTTCTTCAATTCATTTTGTCCTTGCGCTATTCCTGAGGGGTAAGGGGTGAGTATGTACTGTTAATGCATCTGCTTGTGTGTATGGGGGTAGGGGTGTTGCATGTGTGTGTCACACTCTTTTTCCTCCCTTCCTCCCCTGTGTGCTAGGCGGCAGTACTCACCGTGGTCGTCTTCACCAGCATTCGTGTTCATAGTGAAGAAGAAGATAGATGGGCATGGGGAAGACATACAACTCGGGCTCCATGGCGGTGTGGTTCTTCCAAAGGTGTGTCGTTTCCCTATTGTGCAGTATTTCCGCCAGGCTTTTGATGTCGTTGGTACTGCCCCGGAAAAGGTGGCAGGTGGTGTGTCATATTACTGTGGACGGAACATTGTCTTCTGCCTGGCTGTTGGCGGTTACTGCTGTGGTGCTTGTTGATTCTGCCCTGGCAGTCGGTGTGTTAAAGTGGTTTCCACTGTGGTCATAATTCCATTTTTTTTACCGCCGGCCTGTTGGCTTTATCACGGACCGCCAGGGTTGTAATGAGGGCCAAAATGTTACGTGGGGTCCCACCGAGCGCAGACGTATAGAACTTAGTGGATATATATTGGCCCATGACTTAATTAATATACATGAGGCAGAAAGCAATAATGAGATTAGAACATCCCCTTTTCACTGTGGGAACTGAGCCTCATTAATCAACTATATGTTAATATCTAGAGGTTTACTAAGCCACCTGGTGAGAGGTGATAATTTGGATGTTGTTTTGGGGGCACCAATATACTACTAGTTTCGTTTGCACTCCCCTGGACATTGTAAGCAGTCCCGCTGAAAACCTGTTTCATCCCCAGTCTTTGCACAATGGGCTCAGACTGCCATGGAATCTTCCTAAATCCAGTACATTTTTATTCTCCTAGATTACATCAGATTTAAGGTATTTTAGTGTATGTCTATCTCATACTCCTACTGTGGGCCAACTGTGTTCAACTTTTATTGAACTCTGGGACAATATCAAAACATTAATTTTAAATCAAGTGGACAGGGCCTAAGTTCCCTCCCAGAGATTTGTAGAAAGTGTATATTTTAAACACTTCACTGCTAGGGCTTTTCTCCACCATATCTGAGCCCAATTTTAGCTACTTGGGGTAGTTCGTGCTTAGGGTTCTGCATTTTTTTTCTAGAAAAGGTATTCACTCCTAATGTGTGTCCTTTTTTTTCCAGCATCCTGGGGATTTTAAAGATACCCACGTTTTGTGGATTCCCCTGGAGGGGACCGAGAAAATAGGCAAAATACAGCATAATTTTGAGTAAAAAAAAGAAGAAAAAAAAAAAAAAAAAAGTGCTCCAGATAAAAGTGTTTTTTTCTTTAAAAACTGCATCCACAAACGGTTTACTGTACTGAAGTCACCATCTTCCCAGCTTTCACAGACATGCAGAGCTCAATCCAAAAACTTAATTTTGTACCACAGTTTTGCCATTTTGCTAAGCGGTAGCCTTTTTTCCCTATTTTCTGTATTCTCTGACCCCACTTCAAGTTTATGGTGGAAACCAATGTGAAACCCATGAGTGAGCCACAAATGCTATACATTTCTGACAACTAAACAAAATTCTGAATTTAACAAGGAGGATCCTTCAAGGTTTTCCAAAGGAAAATAGCTGTTGAAATAAAGAAATGCTAAAAATGAGTGGGGAAAATAACAGGCATTTGTGGAAACTTTTTCATCTCTTACTTTTTGTCACAATGCAAATTGACAAAAGCAATATACCAATACATCCGCTAGACCCTTCTGGTTGCAGGAATATATAGGATTTGTAGGTTCTTCAAGAACCCAAGGTACCCAGAGCAAACAAGTGAGCAGCAACATACAACGTTTTTTCATTGAATACTGAATATAGACCAATTCTTATAGGGAAATAGGCGGAGTGAAAAAATGGGTATCAAGGAAACTTCTGTATTTCTGAAATGGGCACAATATATAGAGTTTAGGAGCAGTGGTTATTTCTACATTTCTGAATTTGTGGATACCAGTACTAGCATATGATTTGGACAGCATTTTTCAAAATGTCATCTTGCTTATACACTAGCTTACATTTACAAGGCACAAATGCAGCAAAATCCAGTTAGTAATAACAAATGTTCTACTATTCTGTGCTCCAAGTCGCCTGATAAAAATGGCACGTCACTTGTGTGGGTAGACCTAGTACCCACAACAGGAAACTAGTCAAAGTGCAACATGGACTCTGCACATTTTTCCACCCAAAAATTACTCTCTTTTTCCAATGTGGGTTGCTCTAGATTTTGGACCCTAGCGCAGCTTGCACCTAGGGAATCCTAGCCAACCTGTAAATTTTTAAAAACTAGACACCTAGGGTGAGTGGACTTGCATGGTTCTCACAATGTTTTGGTACCCAGAATCCCTTGAAAACCTCAATCTTTGGCAAAAAAACAATTTTTTCTCACATTTCTTTGATGGAAATGTCTGGAATCGGCAAGGAGCCAGAAACATCCTTCCACCTGGCATTCCCCCAAATTTCCTAATAGAAATGGTACTTCACTTGTGTGGGTAGACATAGTGCCCGCGACTGGAAACAGCCCAAAACGCAACATAAGCGCAGCACATTTTTCCACCCAAAACTGACCCTCTTTTTCCAATGCAGGTTGCTCTAGTTTTTGGACCCTAGCGCAGCTGGCACATGGGAAAACCTAGGCAACCTCTAAATTTTTCAAAACTAGACACCTAGGGTTATCCAGGGTGAGTGAACTTGCATGGCTCTCACAATGTTGTCGTACCCAGAATCCCTTGAAAACCTCAAACTTTGGCTAAAAAACAAATTTTCTCACATTTCCGTGATGGAAATTTTTGGAATCGGCAAGGAGCCACAAATGTCCTTCCACCCAGCATTCCCCCAAGTCTCCTTATAGAAATGGTACCTCACTTGTGTGGGTAGACATAGTGCCCGCTATTGGAAACAGCCCAAAATGCAACATGGGAGCAGCAAATTTTTCCACCCAAAACTGACCCTCTTTTTACTATATGGGTACCTCTAGATTTTGGACTGTAGCTAAATTGGTAGCTAGGGAAACCAAGCCAACCTGTACATTTTTTAAAACTAGAAACCTAGGGGTATTTAGGGTAGGTGGACTTGCATGGCTCCCATCACATTTTATTACCCAGAATCCTTTGCAAACCTCAAACTTTGGATACAGAAAATGTCCCTCACATTTCTGTAATGAAAAGTTCTAGAATCTGAGGACAGTCACAAATGACCTTCAATCTGGCATTCTTCCAAGTCTCCTGATAAAAACAGTACCTCACTTGTGTGTCTGGGCCTAGTTCTTGCATCAGAACAAATCAAACCAAGGCCAAGGAGGGCCCCGTTGTGAGGACTCCAATCGATGTTAGTTTGATCAATTCCTGTTGTAGGCACTAGACCCAGCCAAACAAGTAAGGCAACATTGTTACTGGGACAAGTGAGGAACACCGGGTGGTAGGAAATTTGAGATTTCACTCTGATTCTGGAAGTCTATGGCATTGTGGGTAAGAAAACATGTTGGGATCTACAAGAGGTGCACCACCCTGTACTCCTCTCGTTGTTAAGTTTATAAAAAATATTCAGAGTTGGTAGATTTCCCCTAAAGACAATGTAAAATCAGGCAGAGAAAGGCAGTAATGACAAATATTACTTCAAAACTATCTATTCATCAAGTACACATACTGGTCGGATTTGGCACGAGGGTGAATGAAAGGTTCAAAATGTAAAGTTTGAACAACAAGAAATTTCACAAAAATGAAATCCTCTGTTAATAATTAAAAGGTAAAAAAAATGAACCAGTGACTCAAAGCTCATATGGTGTAAAGCTGCAGAGAGGCACCAACTGCTTTGCAAGCCTTTCACACACATTTCATACGTGATACACACAAGACCATTCACACTGCCAGCCGCGGACCCAGCACATTACAAAACTCACATCAACAGACAGTGCCATTCAAGGTCCCATCACTTTAATATGCCCACATGACTGACATAGTTATCGCAGGGGCTGGCGGCTGATAGATTGTGTGGACTGACATTGGGGTAGCAGTGTGTGTAGTTACCAGCAGCAAATCACTACTCAAACACCGCCAGTCAAGCACCTGTCCACGCCCACCACCAGCCAAGCTACAGTCCATGCACACTGCCAGCCAAGCGCCAGTCCATGCACACCACCAGTCAAGTGCCAGTTCACACATACCACCAGCAAGTGCCAGTCCACACACACCACCATCACATTTTTTTAAACCCAGAGCAAACAAGTGAGCAGCAACATACAACGTTTTTTCATTGAATACTGAGTATAGACCAATTCTTATAGGGAAATAGGCGGAGTGAAAAAATGGGTATCAAGGAAACTTCTGTATTTCTGAAATGGGCACAATATATAGAGTTTAGGAGCAGTGGTTATTTCTACATTTCTGAATTTGTGGATACCAGTACTAGCATATGATTTGGACAGCATTTTTCAAAATGTCATCTTGCTTATACACTAGCTTACATTTACAAGGCACAAATGCAGCAAAATCCAGTTAGTAATAACAAATGTTCTACTATTCTGTGCTCCAAGTCGCCTGATAAAAATGGCACGTCACTTGTGTGGGTAGACATAGTACCCACAACAGGAAACTAGTTAAAGTGCAACATGGACTCTGCACATTTTTCCACCCAAAAATTACTCTCTTTTTCCAATGTGGGTTGCTCTAGATTTTGGACCCTAGCGCAGCTTGCACCTAGGGAAACCTAGCCAACCTGTAAATTTTTAAAAACTAGACACCCAGGGTGAGTGGACTTGCATGGTTCTCACAATGTTTTGGTACCCAGAATCCCTTGAAAACCTCAATCTTTGGCAAAAAAACAATTTTTTCTCACATTTCTTTGATGGAAATTTCTGGAATCGGCAAGGAGCCAGAAACATCCTTCCACCTGGCATTCCCCCAAATTTCCTAATAGAAATGGTACTTCACTTGTGTGGGTAGACATAGTGCCCGCGACTGGAAACAGCCCAAAATGCAACATAAGCGCAGCACATTTTTCCACCCAAAACTGACCCTCTTTTTCCAATGCAGGTTGCTCTAGTTTTTGGACCCTAGCGCAGCTGGCACATGGGAAAACCTAGGCAACCTCTACATTTTTCAAAACTAGACACCTAGGGTTATCCAGGGTGAGTGAACTTGCATGGCTCTCACAATGTTGTCGTACCCAGAATCCCTTGAAAACCTCAAACTTCGGCTAAAAAACACATTTTCTCACATTTCTGTGATGGAAATTTTTGGAATCGGCAAGGAGCCACAAATGTCCTTCCACCCAGCATTCCCCCAAGTCTCCTTATAGAAATGGTACCTCACTTGTGTGGGTAGACATAGTGCCCGCTATTGGAAACAGCCCAAAATGCAACATGGGAGCAGCAAATTTTTCCACCCAAAACTGACCCTCTTTTTACTATATGGGCACCTCTAGATTTTGGACTGTAGCTAAATTGGTAGCTAGGGAAACCAAGCCAACCTGTACATTTTTTAAAACTAGACACCTAGGGGTATTTAGGGTAGGTGGACTTGCATGGCTCCCATCACATTTTATTACCCAGAATCCTTTGCAAACCTCAAACTTTGGATACAGAAAATGTCCCTCACATTTCTGTAATGAAAAGTTCTAGAATCTGAGGACAGTCACAAATGACCTTCAATCTGGCATTCTTCCAAGTCTCCTGATAAAAACAGTACCTCACTTGTGTGTCTGGGCCTAGTTCTTGCATCAGAACAAATCAAACCAAGGCCAAGGAGGGCCCCGTTGTGAGGACTCCAATCGATGTTAGTTTGATCAATTCCTGTTGTAGGCACTAGACCCAGCCAAACAAGTAAGGCAACATTGTTACTGGGACAAGTGAGGAACACCGGGTGGTAGGAAATTTTAGATTTCACTCTGATTCTGGAAGTCTATGGCATTGTGGGTAAGAAAAAATGTTGGGATCTACAAGAGGTGCACCACCCTGTACTCCTCTCGTTGTTAAGTTTATAAAAAATATTCAGAGTTGGTAGATTTCCCCTAAAGACAATGTAAAATCAGGCAGAGAAAGGCAGTAATGACAAATATTACTTCAAAACTATCTATTCATCAAGTACACATACTGGTCGGATTTGGCACGAGGGTGAATGAAAGGTTCAAAATGTAAAGTTTGAACAACAAGAAATTTCACAAAAATGAAATCCTCTGTTAATAATTAAAAGGTAAAAAAAATGAACCAGTGACTCAAAGCTCATATGGTGTAAAGCTGCAGAGAGGCACCAACTGCTTTGCAAGCCTTTCACACACATTTCATACGTGATACACACAAGACCATTCACACTGCCAGCCGCGGACCCAGCACATTACAAAACTCACATCAACAGACAGTGCCATTCAAGGTCCCATCACTTTAATATGCCCACATGACTGACATAGTTATCGCAGGGGCTGGCGGCTGATAGATTGTGTGGACTGACATTGGGGTAGCAGTGTGTGTAGTTACCAGCAGCAAATCACTACTCAAACACCGCCAGTCAAGCACCTGTCCACGCCCACCACCAGCCAAGCTACAGTCCATGCACACTGCCAGCCAAGCGCCAGTCCATGCACACCACCAGTCAAGTGCCAGTTCACGCCTACCACCAGCAAGTGCCAGTCCACACACACCGCCATCACATTTTTTTAAACAAAAAACTAAACACAAACGAATTGGAAGTAGATGCAAAACTATAACTACAAACACAAGAGCTGTAACAAAATACATCACGCCAATGCCGTGAAATCTGAACAAAAATATAAAACAATGAAGACCAGTTAGTTAACTTTTATGCTCACGGTTGCTTTTAAAAATCCCATTACATGTGGCAAAATTGAAAACATATGGGCACTGTAGAAAACTGGCTCCCTGTTGCAGTTACCCCCCCACTTTTTGCCTGATACTGATGCTGACTTGACTGAGGAGTGTGCTGGGACCCTGCTAACCAGGCCCCCGCACCAGTGTTTTTTCACTACAAATGTACCGTTATTTCCACAATTGGCACACCCCTGGCACACAGATAAGTCCCTTGTAAAAGGTACCAGTGGTACTAAGGGCCCTGTGACCAGGGAAGATCCCTAAGGGCTGCAGCACATATTGTACACCCTAAGGGACCCCTCACCTAACACATGCACACTGTCATTGTAGATTATGCCCCTCATTACAACCCTGGCGGTTGGTGTTAAAGCTGCAGTAATACCGCAAACAGGGCGGCAGAAAAAAAATGGGATTACGACCGTGGCGGAAACTGCCAACAAAGACAGCCACTTTAACACTCTGACCACCACGGCGGTAGAAACAAACAGCGCGGCGGTCACCGCCAACAGACAGGCAGAAGACAAAGTACCGCCCACCCTATTATAATAGGCCTATCCGCCACCTTTTTCGGGGCGGAACCAACGCTATCAAAAGCATGGTGGAAACAGTACACAGAAGGGAAAACACTCACCTCTCAACAACCAACGGGGAACCAGGACGCCATGGAGCCCGAACTACACGTACTGCCCATGTTGGTTTACCTCCTCTTATACCATAGTACGAACGGCGGCGGCAGCGACCACGGTGAGTACTGCACCTACAACACAGGGAAGGCGGGGAGGAAACAGAGTGACACACACACCAACACCCCCACCCTCATCCTCACACACAACATACACAAATACATGCAGCAACATTACATATACACCTCCCCCACCACCTGGAAGAACGCAAGGACAAAAGGAAATGATTGTAACCATTGTAATCATGAAAAATCCATTAGTCAAAATTCAGTATATACAAATATGTAACCCAACTACACAAGTCCGGATATTGTTCCAATCAATGTCTGTGGCCACTGGGCCCAAAATGCATGGGCGAGGCCCACACATGATACCTGACTGGAAACAGAGAGAACACTGCAGGGGCATCAGATCGAAAATATACAGGCACCTCAGGGGGACGGGGAGGGGGGCACCTCAGCCTGATGAACGCACGACGCCACTGCTGCACGAGGGGGGTCCGTGCCCATTGATGTATCCTGGGGATTGCAAAGCCACAGTCTCTCAAGTCTCTCCAGTGGGTGGTTTGCCCACTGCTTTGTCCTGCGGAGTGCAAAGCCAGTCTCTCAAGTCTCTTCAGTGGGTGGGTTGCCCATTGCTTTATCCTGGGAAGTGCAAAGCCACAGTCTCTCAAGTCTCTCCAGTGGGTGGTTTGCCTACTGCTTTATCCTGGGGAGTCCAAAGCCACAGTCTCTCAAGTCTCTCCAGTGGGTGGTTTGCCCACTGCTGCATCCTGGAGAGTGCAAAGCCACAGTCTCTCAAGTGGATGTCATTCTCCACCGGTTCTGGAGGGGGCCTGGTGCCCAGAGTGCTTCATCCTGCCAAGGACTGAGGTAATGGATGTGATACTCCACTGGTTCTGGAGGGGGCCTGGTGCCCAGAGTGCTTCATCCTGCCAAGGACTGAGGTAGTGGATGTGATACTCCACTGATTCTGGAGGGGGCCTGGTGCCCAGAGTGCTTCATCCTGCCAAGGCCTGAGGTAGTGGATGTGATACTCCACTGGTTCTGGAGGGGGCATGGTGCCCAGAGTGCTCCACATGCAGTGTGGCCAGTACAATTCCCTCACCTGGGTGTGCATGCCACTAGATTTGCGAGGTTCCGTAACATGATACTCCATGAAGGCAGCGACATACCCCACACTGCTGCGGATGCGCCTTCCACCTTCAGGTGTAAACAATGATGGAACAAATGTCTCATGGAAGCTGCCCATGGTCCAGGAACTCTCCTCCAGCCTCAGACGACTGACCACTGGGGATGGTAGCCATGTGAGTGGTGGTGCCAGTGTCCGAGGACGCCGCGGGGCCGGTGGCGGTGCTTGCGGCGGTGTCTGTTGCGGCGGTGGTTGCGGTGGTGCTGGCGGCTGTGTTTGCGACGGTGCTGGTGGCGGTGCTGGCGGCGGTGCATGGGTCAGCACCTGCAGAGGGACACAGCAGGATGTTTCCTGCAGCCTCGGACGGCTGCCCACTGGGGAAGAGGCTGGGGACTGTCACTGAGGCTGTAGACGTGCCGGGGGCGGTACAGGTTGCGGTGCTTGCAGCGGTGTCTGTCGCAGCAGTGTCTGTTGCGGCGGTGCTGGCGGCGGTGCATGGGTCAGCACCTGCAGAGGGACACAGCAGGACATTTCCTGCAGCCTCGGACGGCTGCCCACTGTGGAAGAGGCTGGGGACTGTCGCTGAGGCTGTAGACTTGCCGGGGGTGGTGCAGGTGGCAGTGCAGGTGGCAGTTGTGGTGGCGGGCCAGCTAGCGGTGTTCGCCGCTGTACAGGCTGGTGTGGTCGTGGACAGGAAGTGTGACACTGGTCCCTCAGTCAGTGCCACCATGCCCTCTCCTGACCTGCTTTCAGATTTTGGCCCTTCCCCAGCTTTGATGGTGCCGCAGTTGTCTTGCCACTAGGCTGGGAACTGGAAAGCCTGGCCCTAGGGGAAGGACGGGGGAGGTGTAGGGAAGAGGTCAATGTTACCCAGGAAGAGTTTTTTAGACACACTGGGACGGGAAGATGGAGGGGGTTTGGGAGTGGAGATAGAGGTAGTGGTTGTAAGAGGTGTACGTCTGCTGAATTTGGGTGAAGGTGCATGGGCTGGAGGGTGTTGTGAGGTGGATGGCTGTTGGGTGGGTGTGTGCCTGTGTTTGTGTAGTTTGGGAGGGGGGCTCACTGACACACTGGGAGAGGACACTGGGGGTGTGTGAATGGTAGTGGGGGTGGTGAGTGCACGTGAGTGGTGTGTAGTGATGGGCTTGCTGGTGTTGGAGGTAGTGGCTGAGGATGTATTGCATGCAGGTGTGAGTGGAGACGAGACAGGGAGGGAGGAGGTGGACGTGGAGGAGGTGGACACAGTGGAGGCAGTGTCTGCATGGGGATGGTGCTTGTGTGAGTGCCTGTGGGATGTGTGGTGCTTATGTTTTCCATGTCCACTCTTGTGTGTTGATGAGTGTGCATGCTGGTCTGATGGTGTGCTTGGGATAGGCTGAGGTACAGGGGATTGGGTCTGGGTGGAGGAAGTTGGAGGGGAGAGGCTGGACACAGGGACAATGGCTGCCATCAGTGCTGAGGCCAGAGCCTGAAATGCTCTCTGTTGGGTCACCTGCCCGGTATGAATGCCCTCCAGGTATGCATTTGTTTGTTGCAAATGCCTCTCAACACCCTGGATGGCATTCACAATGGTAGATTGCCCAACCGTGAGGGATGTCAGGAGTCGAATACCCTCCTCACTGAGGGCAGCAGGGCTGACTGGGGCAGGGGCTGAGGTGCCTGGGGCGAAGGAGATGCCCACCCTACTGGGTGAGCCGGCACGGGACACACACTGAGGGGCTGCTGGGAGGGCGGTGCTGGTAGGGGGCGTGGCGGCTGTACCTGTTGATGCAGTGGGCACAGAGGTGCCCGCCACTGCAAGGGAGCTCCCATCAGAGGAGGAGTCGCTGCCACTGCTGTCTGCTCCTGTCCCCGCCGTGGAGCTTCCCTCGCCCTCCATCCCACTGGTGGCTTCAGACTCTGTTGTTTCGCCCTCCAGGGCCAAGTGGGTTGCAGCTCCCTCCTGTTCCGGTGCCAATGCTCCTCCGCCTGATGATGCTATTGCACACAAGAACAGGGAGACCACAAAAAGGGGAGGGAAAGACAGAAGAAAGACATATTCAGTGCATGCAACACCACTACTGTTGGCGGACACAACACACAGGGAGCAGCCCTCGCCACTGCAGCATGCACTAACAGTTCCTAGAAATTTCAGCTGACCATGGGGTACGAGGCCTAAGACCAATCGCTGGACACCTGGAAGTCAAAGGAGCCTGACTAGGTGTAGATGGCTCTTACCACTGGTGGGGTTGGGGTGCCACATGGCCTGCCTCACAAGGGACCATGCCTACCAACTTTGCCCTGGCTTAGGGGAACCCACTGCCCACCTCCCCCACCCAGACACCTCGTAATGTGCGCTGAGTCAGCTGAATGGGAGTGTACTCACCCCCTTGTGGCTGCTGTGATGCTCTCAAGCGCCCATCCAACTCCGGATAGGCCACCGCCAGGATCAGGAACATCAGGGGGTCATGGTGGGACGGGCACCCCTCCCACGTTGGGAGGCCATCCCCAGCTGGGCCTCCGCCGTCTTATTGCTCCAGCGGCGCAGGTCCTCCCATCTTTTACGGGAGTGGTTGCTCCGTCTGTGGTAGACCCCCAGGGTCCGGATGTCCTTGGCGATGGCACGCCAAATACTCTTCTTCTGGTGGGCGCTGACCTAGAGGAATAGTACAGGGCAAAAAGAAGTTACTTACCCATCCGGACGGTCAAACTCATTGCCCCCCAGTTGCCACCCTTGCCCTGACGCACATACACTTCCCATCCGCACATGCAGGCCTCAGCCCCCCCCATGTATTTTCCATCCACACCACTCTAAACAAGCATTGCCATGCACCATGCTCACAGTGTACTCACCTGTTTGTCTGGAGGACCATACAGTTGCGTGTACTGGGGGAGGACCCCATCCACTAGTTTCTCCAACTCTTCCGAAGTGAAGGCAGGGGCCCTTTCCCCAGACACATGAGCCATTGTCGCTTCCAGACTGAAGTCACAGCAGCACTTGCAGTGTAGGTCCTCTCCTGTTGAAGGTCAGGTATCAAGTGAGTGAACAGACAGAAAATGGCGATCACGTCCGCGGCAGTGCGTACCGTCACCGCCGACGTATATCATCATTGGCTCCTGGCACCCATAGGGCCCAATGTTAACCAATGCAGAATTGCACCGAAGTCTTCAACCGCCCATCACGACGGTGTACAACGCCAGTGCAGATACCTCATTTCCCCTTGTCCCACCTTACAGGTCAGGCAGCCGCCATTTCAGGAGGCCACATGGGATGGATGTTAACTGCGTCACACCTATCTAGGCCGGGAATATAGACAGATACTGGCACAATGCGGATTAATAACGTTTTTTGAAAATAAGACATTGTGATACCTCAGTGTTGGATGACTCTCTGCTCGCTGTTCTCCTCCATAGGGCACGTCCGCTGCGGCAGGTGATGAGATAGCGGCATCCTCCGGTGTACAGACCCCTGGTGGACCTGTCGACAATGGAAGAGAGACACATCCTAGTCACATACAGACTTGATCATGCAACAATCCAGGAACTGTGTGCCCAGTTGGAGCTGGACCTGATGTCAGCTATCCGCCATCCCACAGGAATCCCCTCTCTAGTGCAGGTCCTGTCTGTACTCCATTTCCTGGCCAGTGGGTCTTTTCAAACAACAGTGGCCATGGCATCAGGGATGTCCCAGCCAATGTTCTCTAACGTGTTGTCCAGAGTGTTGTCTGCCCTGCTGAAACACTGGCGCAGCTACATCGTTTTTCCTCAGGTGGAGGATTTGCCCACAGTGAAAGGTGACTTCGATGCCCTGGGACATATCCCCAACATCATTGGTGTCATTGATGGTACACATGTGGCATTTGTACCCCCCGCAGAAATGAACAGGTGTACAGAAACTGGAAGAGCTAACATTCAATGAATGTGCAGATGGTGTGTTTGGCAGACCAGTACATCTCCCATTTGAATGCCAAGTATCCTGGCTCTGTGCATGGCGCTTACATTTTGAGGAATAGCAGCATCCCTTATGTGATGGGGCAACTCCAGAGGCACCGTGTGTGGCTAATAGGTGAGGTCATGGTCCTAATACAGTTGACATAGGTGTCTGGGTAAGGGTTAGTGTGTGTCTAACAGTTGTCCCTCGACATTTGCAGGTGACTCTGGTTACCCCAACCTGTCATGCCTGCTGACTCCAGTGAGGAATCCCAGGACAAGGGCAGAGGAACGCTACAATGAGGCACATGGGGGAACTAGGAGGGTGATCGAATGCACCTCCTGAAGGCCAGATTCCGGTGCCTCCATCTAAAAGGTGGTTCCCTATACTGCTCACCGAAGAATGTGTGCCAGATAATCGTGGCCTGCTGTATGCAGCACAACCTGGCTTTGTGATGCCATGTGCCTTTTCTGCAGGAGGCTGGGCCAGATGGTGGTCTTGTGGCAGCTGTGGAGCCTGTGGACAGTGAAGAAGAGGAGGCAGAAGAAGAGGATATCGACAACCGAAACAACATCATGCAACACTCCCAGTGAGACACAGGTAAGAAGATGCCACTGCTTCCCACATCTCATTCTATTGTTGGAACTAGCATAAGTGTGTCATTTTCATTTAGTGTATGGACACTGACTAGTCACTTTGACTTTCCATTTCACAGATGTGGTCCCACTTTGTGGCATCTGCTAAGTTTACTGCTGGCCTACAGCTGTGTTACATTGGTATGTGAACAAGTAAATTGCCATTGCCATATTCCATAGTTATTGCAATTACACATTTGTGAAAGCACAGACTGACTCCAGATTGTTTTGTGATTGAAGTGTGTTTATTCCTGTGCTAATAAGTGGAAGGGGTTGTAAAATGGGCTGGGGTGATGGTGGAGGAATGTCCATGGCAGAGTCCAGTCTATTTGTTTCACATGTGCATTGTCCAAAGGGGCATAGGAAGTGGAGAAATGGCAGTTTAAGGATGGACAGGGTGACATAGTGGGACAGAAGGGTGACATTCAGAGGGGTCTCATTTCCTGGCGGGGTCTGGCAATGTTCTCTGTCTTGTTCCTGGATCTAAGGGAACATTTGCGCGGTGGTTCTCAATCTACAGGGGGTGGGGTGCTGGTGTCCTCTTGTTCCTGTGGCTGTGCCTCCTGTCCACTAGCACCTGCAGAGGTGGTGGGCTGTTCATCATCCAGGCTAGTGTCAGTGGCCCCTTGTTGTGCCACTGTGTCCCTCCTGGTGTTGACAAGGTCTGCCAGCACCCCTGCAATGGTGACCAGGGTGTTGTTAATGGACTTCAAGTCCTCCCTGATCCCAAGGTAGTGTTCCTCCTGCAGCCGCTGGGTGTCCTGAAACTTGGCCAGTACCGTTGCCATCGTCTCCTGGGAATGATGGTAAGCTCCAATGATGTTGGAGAGTGCCTCGTGGAGAGTGGGTTCCCTGGGCCTGTCCTCCCCCTGTCGCACAGCAGTCCTCTCAGTTTCCCTGTTATCCTGTGCCTCTGTCCCCTGAACTGTGTGCCCACTACCACTGCCCCCAGGTCCCTGATTTTCTTGGGTTGGTGGGTTTGCCTGGGTTCCCTGTAAGGGTGGACACACTGCTGATTGATGTGTCCTGGGGACAGAGGGATGGGCCCGCTGGGTGGGTGCTGTGCTGGTGTTTCCTGAGGGGAGAGGCTCTGTGTTGGCTTGTGGCAGGGTCAGGGGAACTGACTGTCCCGAGGTCCCATATGGGCCGGGGTGGCCATCTTGATCCAGTTGTGCAGAGCTGCTGTCATTACTGCGGGCCTCTTCTGTGTGGGGACTGGATATGTCTGGCACCTGCTGTCCGGTGACTTTGGGTAGGGGTCCTGTTGGGGTGTAAATGCATATTTATTGTATCTGTGTGTGCCATCATGTGCAATGGGTGAGTGACCCTCTACTCCAGTGCTTGCATTATTGGCTTGGTCCTTGTGTGATTGGTGATTTTGGGGCATGGTGAGTCTCTGTAGTGGACATGCTTGGGTGATGTATGTCCATGTATTGGTGTTACATGCAGGGCTTGGTTTTGGGATGTCTGGGTTGTATTAGAAGGGTATCTGTGGGTTGTTGGGGTGATGGGTGTGAGAGTAAGGGTGGGAGTATGTGATGGCATGCAGATGGGGTGGGGGGGATAAGGTAGTAAAGATTTGCCTTACCAGAGTCCAGTCCTCCTGCTACTCCTGCGAGGCCCTCAGGATGCAGTATTGCCAAGACTTGCTCCTCCCATGTTGTTAGTTGTGGGGGAGGAGGTGGGGGTCCACCGCCAGTCCTCTGTACAGCAATCTGGTGTCTTGAGACCATGGAACGCACCTTCCCCCTTAGGTCGTTCCACCTCTTCCTGATGTCATCCCTAGTTCTTGGATGCTGTCCCACTGCATTGACTCTGTTGACAATTCTGCGCCATAGCTCCATCTTCCTTGCAATGGAAGTCTGCTGCACCTGTGATCCGAATAGCTGTGGCTCTACCCAAATGATTTCCTCCACCATGACCCTAAGCTCCTCCTCAGAAAACCTGGGGTGTCGTTGAGGTGCCATGATGTGGTGTGGGTGATGTGTGAGGTGGTGTCTGTTGTGATGTGTGAGGGGGTGTGTTGGTGTGTGTTGTTTGTGGTGCGTGGATGTTGTATGAGTGATGGTGTTGTGTGTCTGTGGATGTTGGTGTTGTTTTAGGTGGTGGCTCTCTCTGGTGTGCTTTCAAAATTCAGGTAGTAAGGGTTTGTGGGTGATGTGGGTGTGTGTTTTATATTGGATTGGGTGTGTGGGTGTGGTGTTTGTATATGTATCAGGTGTGTGTATTTTGAATTGTCCAATGTGATTGTGTTTTGTGAGTGTGTGTGTATTTTGAGCACAGCAGTATGTACCGCCAATGTAATACCGTGGTTGAAAGACCGCTGCGTTGATTCGTGGGTCGTGATAGTGTGGGCGTATTCCTGTTGGCGTGACGGTGACGGTTTTGGGATTGCCAGTTTATCACTGACCTTTGATGTGGCGGACTTGTGTGGGTGTCTGTATTGTGGCAGATTCTGGGCTGTGGGTCTTAATACCTGTAGCAGAGTTCCGCTGCTGCAGCGGTATGTTGATGGTCTTCTGCACGGCGGTAAGGGGGATTTACCGCCAGGGTTGCAATGAGGGCCTATGTGTGTTGGTGGGGAGAAAAAGGCAAAGTCGACATGGCATCCCCTTCAGGATGCCATGCCTACAAAATACTGCCTGTGGCATAGGTAAGTCACCCCTCTAGCAGGCCTTACAGCCCTAAGGCAGGGTGCACTGTACCACAGGTGAGGGCATAGCTGCATTAGCAATATGCCCCTACAGTGTCTAAGTCTATTCTTAGACATTGTAAGTACAGTGTGGCCATATTAAGTATATGGTCTGGGAGTTTGTCATAAAATGAACTCCACAGCTCCACAATGGCTACACTGAATACTGGGAAGTTTGGTATCAAACTTCTCAGAATAATAAACCCACACTGATGCCAGTGTTGGATTTATTAAAAAATGCACACAGAGGGAATCTTAGAGATGCCCCCTGTATTTTACCCAATCCTTCAGTGCAGGACTGACTGGTCTGTGCCAGCCTGCTGCTGGGAGACGAATTTCTGCCCCCCTTGGGTGGGAGCCTTTGTGCTCTCTGAGGAGAGAAACAAAGCCTGCACTGGGTGGAGATGCTTAACACCTCCCCTCTGCAGGAACTGTAACACCTTGCAGTGAGCCTCAAAAGCTCAAGGTTCGTGTTACAATGCCCCAGTGCACTCCAGCTAGTGGAGATGCCCGCACCCTGGACACAGCCCCCACTTTTGGCGGCAAGTGCAGGGGGGATAATGAGAAAAACAAGGAGGAGCCACCCACCAGTCAGGATAGCCCCTAAGGTGTCCTGAGCTGAGGTGACCCCTCCCTTTAGAAATCCTCCATCTTGGTTTTGGAGCATTCCCCCAATAGGATTAGGGATGTGCCCCCCTCCCCACAGGGAAGAGGCATAAGAGGGTGTAGCCACCCTCAAGGACAGTAGCCATTGGCTGCTGCCCTCCCAGACCTAAACACACCCCTAAATTCAGTATTTAGGGGCACCCCAGATCCCAGGAAATGAGATTCCTGCAACCTGAAGACACAAGAAGGACTGCTGACCTACAAGCCTGCAGAGAAGGAGGAAGATGACAACTGCTTTGGCCCCAGCCCTACCGGCCTCCCTCCAACTTCGAAAACCTGCAAGAAGCCTCAGAGGACTGCCCTGGACTAAAGGACCAAGAAACTCCCTTGAGCAGCGGCCCTGCTCAAAACCAGCTACTTCTTTGCAACAAAGAAGCAATTTTCCAAGACTGCATGTTTCCCGCCGGAAGCGTGGGACTTCTCACTCTGCACACGACGCCCCCGGCTCAACATTCAGAGAACCAACACCTCAGGGAGGACTCCCCAGCGATTGCGAGCCCGTGAGTAACCAGAGACGACCCCCCCTGAGCCCCCACAGCGACGCCTGCAGAGAGAATCCAGAGGCTCCCCCTGACCGTGACTACCTGTAACAAGGGACCCTGACGCCTGGAACCGAACCTCAACGCAGGAGTTATCCCCAGGTGACCCTCTGCCCTGCCCAGGTGGTGGCTGTCCCGAGAAGCCCCCGCTGTGCCTGCTGCACCGCTAGATTGACCCCCTGGTCCCTCTATTGAATCCTATACAAATCCCGACGCCTGCTTTGCACATTGCACCCGGCCGCCCCTGTGCCGCTGAGGGTGTGTTTTGTGTGCATACTTGTCCCCGCCCAGTGCTCTACAAAACCCCCCTGGTCTGCCCCCCAAGGACACAGATACTTACCTGCTGGCAGACTGGAACCGGAGCACCCCTGTTCTCCATAGGCGCCTATGTGTTTTGGGCACCTATTTGACCTCTGCACCTGACCGGCCCTGAGCTGCTGGTGTGGTAACTTTGGGGTTGCCTTGAACCCCCAACGGTGGGCTGCCTATGCCCCGGGACTGAGACTTGTAAGTGTTTTACTTACCTCCTAATCTAAACTTTACTTACCTCCCCCAGGAACTGTTGATTTTTGCAGTGTGTCCACTTTGAAAATAGCATATTGCCATTTTTACAAAGACTGTATGTGATATTGCTTTCATTCAAAGTTCCTAAAGTATCTAAGTCAAGTACCTTACATTTAAAGTATTAATTGTAAATCTTGAACCTGTGGTTTTTAAAATAAACTAAGAAAATATATTTTTCAATCTAAAAATATATTGGCCTGGAATAAGTCTTTGAGTGTGTGTTCCTCATTTATTGCCTGTGTGTGTACAACAAATGCTTAACACTACCCTCTGATAAGCCTACTGCTCGACCACACTACCACAAAATAGAGCATTAGAATTATCTACTTTTGCTACTATCTTACCTCTAAGGGGAACCTTTGGACTCTGTGCATATTATTTCTTACTTTGAAATAGTATATACAGAGCCAACTTCCTACAGGCACGCATAGCCCGGGATTAGAAGAACACTCAGGGTAGCGCTTACAATTTTTCTTCTGCGTGCCTCTTCAGACACAACCTCTATATCTCCTAGAGGGATCGTTTTTTGAGGCATGTGAAAAATGCAATCAGGAAAGTAGGGATCTGTCAATCTAGCCAAATATTTCACCACTCCAACCCTGGGAATACTTGCTTGTTCCAGGTAGGAGGCTGGACTGGCTTGTAGTAAGTACCAAGGGGTACTTTCACCTTGCACCAGGCCCAGGTATCCCTTTTTAGTGTATAGGGTGTCTAGCAGCTTAGGCTGATAGATAATGGTAGCTTAGCAGAGCAGCTTAGGCTGAACTACGAGACGAGTGAAGCTCCTACAGTACCACTAGTGTCACTTGCACAATATCATAAGAAAACACAATACACAGATATACTAAAAATAAAGGTACTTTATTTTTATGACAATATGCCAAAGTATCTCAGAGTGTACCCTCAGTGAGAGGATAGGAAATATACACAAGATATATGTACACAATACCAAAAATATGCAGTATAGTCTTAGAAAACAGTGCAAACAATGTATAGTTACAATAGGATGCAATGGGGACACAAAGGGATAGGGGCAACACAAACCATATACTCCAAAAGTGGAATGCGAACCATGAATGGACCCCAAACCTATGTGACCTTGTAGAGGGTCGCTGGGACTGTAAGAAAACAGTGAGGGTTAGAAAAATAGCCCACCCCAAGACCCTGAAAATTGAGTGCAAAGTGCACTAAAGTTCCCCAAAGAGCACAGAAGTCGTGATAGGGGTATTCTGCAGGAAAGACACAAACCAGCAATGCAACAACGATGGATTTACAAACGAGGGTACCTGTGGAACAAGGGGACCAAGGCCAAAAGTCACAAGCAAGTCGGAGATGGGCAGATGCCCAGGAAATGCCAGCTGTGGGTGCAAAGAAGCTGCTACTAGGCAGTAGAAGCTGAAGATTCTGCAGGAACGACAAAGGCTAGAAACTTCCCCTTTGGAGGATGGATGTCCCACATCGTGAAGAGTCGTGCAGAAGTATTTTCCCTCCGAAAGACTGCCAACAAGCCTTGCTAGCTGCAAATCGTGCGGCTAGGGTTTTTGGATGGTGCTGTGGCCCAGGAGGGACCAGGATATCGCCAATTGCGTCAGGGGACAGAGGAGGTGCCCAGCAAGACAAGGAGCCCTCTCAGAAGCAGGCAGCACCCACAGAAGTGCCAGAACAGGCACTACAAAGAGGAGTGAAACGGTGCTCACCCAAAGTTGCACAAAGGAGTCCCACGCCGCCGGAGGACAACTCAGAAACTCGTGCAATGCAGGTTAGAGTGCTGTGGACCCAGGCTTGGCTGTGCACAAAGGATTTCTGCCGGAAGTGCACAGAGGCCGGAGTAGCTGCAAAAGACGCAGTTCCCAGCAATGCAGTCTGGCGTGGGGAGGCAAGGACTTACCTCCATCAAACTTGGACTGAAGAGTCACTGGACTGTGCGAGTCACTTGGACAGAGTTGCTGGATTCAAGGGACCCCGCTCGTCGTGCTGAGAGGAGACCCAGGGGACCGGTGATGCAGTTCTTTGGTGCCTGCGGTAGCAGGGGGAAGATTCCGTCGACCCACGGGAGATTTCTTCGGAGCTTCTAGTGCAGAAAGGAGGCAGACTACCCCCACAGCATGCACCACCAGGAAAACAGTCGAGAAGGCGGCAGGATCAGCGTTACAGAGTTGCAGTAGTCGTCTTTGCTACTTTGTTGCAGTTTTTCAGGCTTCCAGCGCAGTCAGCAGCAGTCGATTCCTTGGCAGAAGGTGAAGAGAGAGATGCAGAGGAACTCTGATGAGCTTTTGCATTCGTTATCTAAGGAATTCCCCAAAGCAGAGACCCTAAATAGCCAGAAAAGAGGGTTTGGCTACTTAGGAGAGAGGATAGGCTAGCAACACCTGAAGGAGCCTATCAGAAGGAGGCTCTGACGTCACCTGCTGGCCCTGGCCACTCAGAGCAGTCCAGTGTGCCAGCAGCACCTCTGTTTCCAAGATGGTAGAGGTCTGGAGCACACTGGAGGAGCTCTCGGTACCTCCCAGGGGAGGTGCAGGTCAGGGGAGTGGTCACTCCCCTTCCCTTTGTCCAGTTTCGCGCCAGAGCAGGGCTGAGGGGTCCCTGAACCGGTGTAGACTGGCTTATGCAGAAATGGGCACCATCTGTGCCCATGAAAGCATTTCCAGAGGCTGGTGGAGGCTACTCCTCCCCTGCCTTAACACCTTTTTCCAAAGGGAGAGGGTGTAACACCCTCTCTCTGAGGAAGTCCTTTGTTCTGCCTTCCTGGGCCAAGCCTGGCTGGGCCCCAGGAGGGCAGACCTGTCTGAGGGGTTGGCAGCAGCAGCAGCTGCAGTGAAACCCCTGAAAAGGCAGTTTGGCAGTGCCAGGGTCTGTGCTACAGACCCGTGGGATCATGGGATTGTGCCAGCAATGCCAGGATGGCATAGAGGGGGCAATTCCATGATCTTAGACATGTTACATGGCCCTATTCGGAGTTACCATTGTGAAGCTACACATAGGTAGTGACCTATGTGTAGTGCACACGTGTAATGGTGTCCCCGCACTCACAAAGTCCGGGGAATTTGCCCTGAACAATGTGGGGGCACCTTGGCTAGTGCCAGGGTGCCCACACACTAAGTAACTTTGCACCTAACCTTTACCAGGTAAAGGATAGACATATAGGTGACTTATAAGTTACTTAAGTGCAGTGGTAAATGGCTGTGAAATAACGTGGACGTTATTTCACTCAGGCTGCAGTGGCAGGCCTGTGTAAGAATTGTCAGAGCTCCCTATGGGTGGCAAAAGAAATGCTGCAGCCCATAGGGATCTCCTGGAACCCCAATACCCTGGGTACCTCAGTACCATATACTAGGGAATTATAAGGGTGTTCCAGTATGCCAATGTGAATTGGTGAAATTGGTCACTAGCCTGTTAGTGACAATTTGAAAAGAAATGAGAGAGCATAACCACTGAGGTTCTGGATAGCAGAGCCTCAGTGAGACAGTTAGGCACCACACAGGGAACACATACATATAGGCCACAAACTTATGAGCACTGGGGTCCTGACTAGCAGGGTCCCAGTGACAGATAACAAACATACTGAAAACATAGGGTTTTCACTAGGAGCACTGGGCCCTGGCTAGCAGGATCCCAGTGAGACAGTGAAAACAACCTGACATACACTCACAAACAGGCCAAAAGTGGGGGTAACAAGGCTAGAAAGAGGCTACTTTCTCACATTCCACTACAACAAGGCTGCCTATCACAGACTGCTGAAAGTGAACAAATGTCATCTTTGAACCTCAAGAACAATCCTTGATTACAACAAAAGCATTCAAGGTTGCTAAAGGGAGCAAATGCCAAATTACCTAATTTAAGCCTTATGAACAGCAGTGTAAGGTTTCAACCTCTGGTCTACTCTATGTACACCACCCATGTGCTTACTGTAGTCTAAAACGCACACAGGTTTGTGCACTTCAGTAAGAATTTCATCACTATCCAAGCCACTGCACTGTTCACTCTCAAGTTCTTCACAAACAAGCTCTTTAGGGCACCTTTGCGGTCAAAGCGGATTGTGCCACAAGCAACAGTGTCCACAATTTCCTGAGCAATTCCACACCAATGTAGAAGTTATATACATATAAATGATGACCTTTGTTAAAATGTCCTCTACCAAGTTCCCACACAATTTTCTCACTAGCTCCGAAAGTGAACGGAAAACCAGGGTGGTTAATAGTGGAATCCCGACCTGTGTGCAGCCTGAAATTAAAGTCATATCAAGTACTACTCTCAGACAGCATACACATCTTAATCCCATAAAGTGCCTTCTTGCTAGGAATGCTCTGCCTAAAAACTAAACATCTCTTGAACAGGACCAAAGACTCATCCACAGCTATTTCTTTCCCTTGAACACAGATCTCTGAAACTCGATCTACAAAGTGATCGAGGACGGGCTGAATTTTAAAAGAAAGGCTACAATCAGGGTGATTTGTGGTAACGCTGAAACATTATCAACAAAATGCAGCATCTGAAGCAGAAGCAAATACTGATCACAACTCATGGTTGCAGGAAATATAGCCTTCGTCAATAAGCTTCTAGTAGATCAATATGAAGAGAGCAACAGCTTCCTTAACAAGACCATCAAAAAAGTTAAACCTAAGAACTTCTTCAGCTCATCCAGATTTGTGGGAGTCCACCAGCTTGCTCTAGAGTTGGGCTTAAGTTAGGCACTGTTGTCCCTCAAATACTGTTCAGCATACAAGTTAGTCTGGTCAACAATCTCACCCAAAAATACATTGTCCATACAAAACTGAAGGAAATGTATAGGCAAAACGTTTTCAGTATTTACTCTACACCCTGCAACACCAGTAGGCATGCAATACAGGTTGCACCAAGCTTTGGGCACCCGAGCGCTCAGCACTTCCAAGAGAAGCCTTTCAGCCCCAGGCTGCAATCGAGATGCCTCTTGCTGCACTATCAGTATAGTATACAAGTGTCCTCCTATAAAAGAAACACTTCCTCTAAACTGAGAGTAGCGTCATCATCACTGCCAAAATCCTAGACTTCCCTCTCTGCCTCAGATGCAGAGTTAGTCTCATAACCATGGTCAGAGAATGAATCAAAAAGCATTCCAACTACCTGCTGAGCAGTAATCTTGCAGATAGCCATAATCCTTACTTATAAAAGTAACTTGATAAATAAGTCAGCAATAACCCACCATGTGTAAATTAAGTAATAAGCAATGTGTGGCTTTATCAAACGGTAAGTAAAACTACTGGTAACCTGCGAGGAAAAGTCTATCAATACAAAGCACACAAAGACCTATATAATCAAAAACAATACCACTCACTTGTCAGAGATAACTAGACTCACCAGCACCTACTCTGCACAGACACAGCAAGCACTATATACCACTAGAAAGGAAAAATAAAGGAAAATTACACACAAGACAACACAATACACATTGTGCACAAATCCAAGGAGAATTTCACAATAAAACAGAAGCTAAATATGCTGCTATTATTACACATTTTACAAAAAACACATTTATGCAGGGAAATGATCTTAATTTGGAGTAAATGGTACAAAAAATAATTCTTACCAAACACATGCAATTACACAAACTGCAGATCTACCAGTGCCGAAACTGCAAACAGGAATCACAGCAAAGGAAATCAAAATCTTGCACTAAATAAAAAGGCAAAATAAAACATTACAATCAGATGCAAATGATGACAAGAAATAAAACAGTTCACATTATAAAACACTATGGGCTTGATCATGAGTTTGGCGGTTGGAATAACCGACCTCCAGACCCATGGTGAGGAGATCACTACAGAGCTGGTGGTTTCCCTACCTGCCCTATTACAACTTTCCCACTGGGATGACCGGCAGGAACCAGATTTCCCACCGATGGGAAATATGTGGCAGCATTGTTCCCGGCTCATAATTGAGCTGGCGGCAATGTTGCTGCACGCAGGGTGCACCAGCACCCTTGAAATGCACACTGTCTGCACACCGGACAGTGCACATTTCAAGGGTGCTGGGCAGACGATCCCTTGCACTGCTCATGCCCCGGGCATGGGCAGTGCAGGGGCCCCCTTGTGGCCCCCTGCACTTGTTCTCTGCAGGCCTTTTCATTGCAGTTGAACCACATGAATAGGCTGATGGAGAACGTGGTTGTAATCAGTCAGGTGGCTCTGACTTCAGCGCCACCCTGGCTGATCACAACCAAGACCGCTGTCAGCCCATCAGGATCAGAGATCCTGGCAGGGTCAGCAGTTGGTTGGCGGGTCTCCCCGCCAACCTTGTAATGTGGTGGTCGGACCACCACAGCCGTGGCGGTCTGACTACCACCGCAAGTTTGGCTGTCTTGTGACCGTCAGACTCGTAATTAGGCCCATCATTACCCAGTCCCCGCACACCGTGGCCAAGCGCCAGTCCATACACACTGCCACCCAAGTGCAAGTCCATGCACACCACCAGGCAAGGGCCAGTCCACACACACCACCAGCCAAGCACTAGTCTGCACACACTGCCAGGCAAATGCCAGTGCATACACAGCCAAACAAAGATCAGTAATTGAAGACTATCAGCCAAACACCTGTTCAAAAACACACTGAAACGTTACCTGGTGTCTAGTGGTTTTCTCACACACTCCCCCCTTTGGGGGCAGATGGGCCTAAAAATATGACTGATCAGCCCCCAGAGAGGGCAGAACATGGCCATAATATTACCCCAATAAAAAGGAGCGAACCTTGCCCAAGAGGCAGCTCCCCTACAAATAAATATTCAAATCCCTGGTGTCTAGTGGCCAATCAGTCCTCTGTGGGCAGGAAACGGTCAAAAGTATACTTTTACTAAAGGCCCCATGGAGCGACCCCCAAACATATGAAAAAGAAAATCACTGGTGTATAGTTGGGTTCTGCAAACCCTCCATATCCCCCCCCCCAGGAAGGAACATAGGGCTAAAGTCAGCCAATCTGCCCTAGGGGTGGAATTTACAAAAATACACCTCCAAGAGGAGTGACCCTTGCCCAAGGTGCTGCTCCCTGCTAATTTATCAAATAAAGTCCCTGGAGTCTAGTCGGTTTACACCATCCAATGGGGCAGATCGGCCAAGAAAATAGCCAATCTAGGCCCTGTGGGGCGCTGAAACACAGAACAAAAATGTGTTGCTCTCCAAAGGAGCAACCCTTGCCCAAGGGGCCACTCCCTCCAAATTCATCTTATAAAATCTCTTGATCCTGGTGGGTTTTGACCTGCCCCCTACCCGGGGGTCAGATCAGCCATAAAAAAGCCTATCTAGCCTCTAGGGGGGCAGAAATACAGAAAACACATTCTGCTTCCCAAAGGAGTGATCCTTGTCCAAGGGTTCATGTCATCTTAATTCATCTTATAAAGTCCCTGGAGCCCAGTGGGTTTAAACTCCCCAAAGGGGTAGATCAGTCAGAAAAATGGCCGATCTGGACCCCATGGGGGGCTGAAACACAGAAAACACATGTAGCTCCCCAAAGGAGTGACCCTTGCCCAAGGAGTCGCTCCCTCCAAATTTAGCTTAAAAAATTCCTGGAGCCTAGTGGTTTTCGACCTCCCGGGGGACAGATCGTTTAAAAAAGGGCAAATCTATCCCCCAGAGGAGCCAAAATATGGATATAATATGCTTCCAGTGAGAGGCCTTTGCCTAAGAGATCGCCACTCTAAAATACAAAATAAAACATCCCTGGTGGTCTAGTGGATGGATTCCTGCTCCATGATCACAGACCTCACCCATGTTCGTGGAGCAGGAATCCATTCCAAACAGATGTGGCGAATGGAAAAACTCCTTCCTTTTCCACTGTGTCTGTTTCCTGCAAAAGTAACCACACCCCAGGGAAGGACTTACCCAAGTGTCCTCTCTCCTCCACGCGCTAGAAGCAAATTGCTTCCAGCGTGTGCTTCCAGCGTGTCCATGGCACCATCTGATGACTAAGTATAGGTGGTATACTCCGCTCCACCAGCAGAGTTTGAGGAGTTTAGCAACTCTGAGCTCTGCCTGGAGCATGGAGTTCGGCAAAAACTCCTCCTACTGCCTCGTAACAGAGTTTACCCACGTCCAAGGAATGCTAATGTGTAGGGGACCTATAATTGGTGACATAGCAGCCAGTCGCAGTGCGCCGGAAGGAATTAGGAAGCGCTGATTGGCTGTGGCCTCTGTCCGAGCTGTCCTTCAATAGTCAGCCGTTTGATGCCCATTTTTAGGGTTGAGACTGTGTCGCATGCTCTTGCGCATGCGTTTCGTTAGCGAGACGCTTTAGGAATTAAAAAGGGCTCAGAGCCCCGGCCACGTCACGTCAGTGTCTTTATTGGTTCGTGGGCTTGCCTGTTAGAATCTGCTTGATTTCATTAGTGGAAGGCACGCATACGTCATGCCTTTTCTGATGGCTAGCCCTCCTCGAGCGCATCGACCAAGTACAGAAAACATACGAGGCTCGCTGTTTTCCATCCGGTTCGTGGACTACTTTTTCTCTAGTTTCTCAGCGTGATCTCGCTTGCCAGAAGTCGAGTGCTTTGCAAGCAAGAGCCCTTGATATGGTTGGACAAAAAAAGAGACAGCCACTTCCAAAGCTTCACTATACAAATGAAAATCTTGTGTGGCCATGACAGTCAATCACACGTCACACATGGCACGTGAAGAGTGTCTCAACTCAACTCAGGGTTTCAACTCAAAAGTACTGTGGGCTCATGCCTTCACTCACCACACAGAAAACGGGCCAAGCGCCTCCCCACAGACAGACAGTTTGGTACACCGGCACCTCTTCAGACTGACCGTGTGTGCCAACAGCATCTAATCGGACAGACAGTGGAGGTTTGGGTTTCATCTCACAGAAACACTGAGGCCAAGAGCTCTCGGTGAAAAATCACTGCCAGTAATGGGAATATTGTGGTCGCACTTTTTGTTGTGATAACATATGTATCTGTAGCTCAAGGTTTGGTCTCGAACCTTCATTCCTGTGAGAGCATGCCTGTCATGATGTCACCGTCGTAGCAAGGAATGCGCCTTAACCAAAGAAATGAAGTTGCACGCGGAAACATAGAAAACAGGAAAGGAAGGGGGCATTTTTCCAGGTATAAAGTGTTGCAATGTTTAATTCAGACGCACACAAAATTACTAGTTCTATTTCAGGGAATCAGAGGACTAAACGCATTTAAAAGGCAGCTGAACTCCTATCACGTCCAGGGCAATTATCGCCACATATGAGCCATGGCTGCCGGGATGCGCTGAATCCAGCTATATGAGCCACATTTGTTTTTAATATTTTAACTAATGACTAATAAACCACCAAGTTCAGGTCGCTTGGCAAACGCTGATTAAACTTCACAACTCTGTTATTCGATACAAAATCATACAAAAAACTGCAGTGGGAGTCTGTGTTTCCTTCGTGAAAGTGTACATCAAGAGCAGTTCTGCCCATCTTCGAGGGTTCATCCATTTTTAGGGTCGAGCCTGCGTGGCATGCGCTTGCGCATGCGTTTCTCTAGCAAGATGCGTTAGGAATTAAAAAGGGCTCGGCACACCCGTCCACATTAAGTCACTGTCTTTTATTGGTTCCTTGGCTTGCCTGTTAGAATCTGCTTGATTTCATTAGTGGAAGGCAAATATACATCATGCCTGTTCTGGTGGTTAGCCCTCCTCGCGCATCGACCAAGTACTGAAAACATACGAGGACCAAGTACTGAAAACATACGAGGCTCGCTGTTTTCCGTCCGGATCGTGGACTACTTTTCCTCTATTTTCGCAGCGCGATCTCGGTTGGCAGAAGTCGAGCGCTTTGCATAATATCGACCCTGTTGTACACTTAATTGCACTTTTTCCGGTTACGTACATGGTTTATGTGGCAAGAGAAGTCCGGTTAGGAGTTTACAATGCTATTAGCTCTAACACAAGCAAACGCGAGACCCGTTGCATTACAAATGCTTGTTAGTATCTTGTCCTCGGTTGGCTTACATTTGGAGATGGCATGTGTCTCTGCCTGCAGGGACTGACAAACCCTAATTTGAACTTGAAGAAGGGCAGAAGGGGACACAAGAAGTTCGTGAAAGTAGTCTGTGTGTTCCAAAAAAGCTAAAATTGAAAAAGTAAGGCGTCTTTCTGCAGGGAGAAAGGGCGCCCGTTTACTAAACATGTTCTTGAAGGCCTTAGAGCGCCAATTAATGACCCACAGGGACCAATTTTCACTCGCTGCAATGATAATAGTTACCTCAACAATTTGGAAGCACACAGTATTTGGCTCAGCATGCAGGTTTGTAGCGTAATTTCTATTCAGTGCTATTTTTTTTTGTTTCTACCTTAGTTAAAAAGATAAACTGAAAGCAAGTGTGTTGTTCATTTGCAGCCTTTCGAGGATTTGTGTTTTAAAGCAGCAGGCACACCGGAATTCATCAAATGCGCTTCAAATCTAACCTCAGATTGTAAATTGCTGTATTTCTATCATGTTTTTTTCTTCTGTGACGTTTTATTCAGTAGCATGTGTTATCTTTTCAAAATCTCCGATTATATGTGTTCTAGCGCATACGGGCAGAGGTATAATTCCTCTCCTCCAGCTTCCCTTTCCAGCAAGAAATACGATCACAGAAAGCACTTTTTAATGCCAGGAAATGCTGGGTATTTGTAACTTGCCATGATTGCATCACAGCAGATAAGCTGTTGAATTGTTCATGATAATGCATAGTGCTGCGTTCAGATGCCAAGTTTTGATAGAAGCAGAAATCGCAGCCAACAACCAGCTAGACCCGATAAGCAACAAGGACCCAAGGCACTTTAACTGCACCGAAATAGCAAGCACTCATAAACTCTCCACTTAGGCTGCTTTCCGGTAAACTGCGCAGTGAGACCGGCCACCTTGGTCTTGTTAGTTTCCTGTGCAATACTACTATACCAGTATTGAAGAAGAACTTTGTAATGTGCCCGCATTGTGGTTTTACTACAAGCCTTGAAATGTGTGAAAAGAAAAAGCTGTGCCGACTCCAATTTGATACAACACGAATCGCGTTAGTTACTCTCCCACAGTGCGATCTTCCGCGTGAGAATTACAATTTAAATCATCCATAAAATAGGCATTGCTGTTCCTTCATGAGTGTGATATTTTGAAAGCGCCCATTAATATATTACCGGAGCCGTGTACATAATAAGGACATTACAGTGCATAATGGGGTTTCTGGCACAATATGTGAATTTCAGTTCAATCAGACTGAATTGAAGACATGAATAACACTGTGCTGTTTCTCTCTGACATGCTTTATTATCAGAATATTCCTCTTTTGTCTGTTCACATTTTATTGCTAGTAATAAGCATGTATACCTATCTCGGTCTCACAAAATGTATAGAGTGTGCAGAACTCCACAGAATTGCACTGACTTTTTATGCAACTCTGGGGAATTCCTGAAGTGAAACTCTGAGCGTTCCGCCCACCCCTACTGATTACATCGAAGCATTGTGTGCATGTTGACATCATCAGATCCCTGAGGGTGGGGTCCGGGTGGTAGTAAAAGCATTTCTGCTGCCATCCCTGGTGGGGCCCTGTAGATGGGTAGCCCCTGGGAGGGATGAGGATGGCATTGTGCGGTCTTCAGCACTGGTCCACATGCCTGAGGACTGCACTGTGCTGTCCTCAGCTTGTAAGAGGTTAAAATAACATTTATCGTAATAATTGTTGTGATTTGCAAATTGGCATTTTAAAATTATAACATTTATTTTGAAACCTGAATATTTTGAATGAATTTTAATTTAATATTCAATGCATATATTAATGGTATTTGGTGTCAAATATTTGTAATTTTTAAAAAAATAATTAATTTATTAAAATGATTTACAAAATAAAACATGGAAAATTATTGTAGTAAAGTAATTAGAAATTATTTTTGTGTAGAAGTTATAAAAGATAACATTTTCTGGAGAAAAGTTTTTTGATAAAAATTTCTTAATAACAGAGAAAACTAATATGGATTTTGTTTTAAAATTATAATTTAATTTTCAAATCATATTTTTAAATTAAAAATTGGTTTGAATTATGTCTTTAATCTGTGATCTATGATATGATTTTGGCTTATGATTTTAAATCTGTTTTTATGTATAATGTTTAGGGAGATGAGTTTTTAATATTTATTTTAATTATTATTTTTAATATTTTTTTTTTCATATTTTGATGTTTAAATATATACATATATATTGGTCTGCAGTTTTGGATAGTGTGTTTTAGATTACATATTATTGTATTTTATAGTTAAGAAACAGTGTAAGTATGGAGTATTGATTCTGTGTATAATATTTTTATTTGCATTTGTGTCTCTAACCTGTTTTAGATTTAGAGATATGTAGTGCATTTTAGCTCTTTGGGGTCCAGCATCTTCTTCAACTAGCCTTAGATTAGAGTAAATGTCATACCATTAGAGTCGGAACACCTTCCTTCAATATTGTAATTGTATTTATATAGTGCTTACTACCCCAGAGAAAGTATTGAAGCGCTTTTCAGCAAGTAGCATGCTGTTCTGGAACCCAAAAGGATTGGTGGTGGATTAGTATAGGGAAAAATGAGCTGGCCGGGTTTGTAGTGGGTACCTATGGTACCGACACCTTATACCAGGTCCAGTTATTGCATAGTAGTCTAGTATATGCAGTGTCTAGAAGCCAGGCTCTCTAGAGGTAGCTGTGGATGAGCAGCCAAGGCTTATCTAGGAGCCATGCAAAGCTCATGCAATACCACTGTAGTCACACAGTACTCACACATGAAAGGAAACACTCAGTGTTACAAAATAAAGGTACTTTATTTTGGTAACACAAATACCAAAAACACCATAGAGACTATATTTCCTTAGGAGGTAAGTAATACACAAAATATGTACACTAGTATGAAGAAACAGGTGTTTAAACAGCTAGAAAACAGTGCAATTAGTGAGAATTACAATAGTTAGAAATGGTCCTGGGGGACCACAAACCATATACTAAGAAAGTGAATGTGAAAGTCTGTCTCCCACCTAGGCAAGTAGAGTGTGTAGAGTGGAGCTGTGAGTACTAAAACCCCCCAAAGGTAAGTACTAGAACCCACCCCAGTGCCCAGGAAAGCATAGTAAATCACAGTAACTTTCCCAGAACACACACAATCAATCAATCAATCAAAAATATTTATAAAGCGCGCTACTCACCCGTGAGGGTCCCAAGGCGCTTGAGTTGGGGGGGTGGGGCAGGAGGGTCACTGTTCGAACAACCATGTTTTGAGGTTCTTTCTGAAGAGCAGGAGGTCTTTGGTTTTGCAGAGGTTGGTGGGGAGGGAGTTCCAGGTTTTGGGGGCGAGGTAGGAGAAGGACCTGCCTCCTGTGGTGGTGCGTTGGATGCAGGGGACTGTGTCTAGGGCGAGGTTTGCTGATCGGAGGTTGCGGGTGGGAGTGTGAAAGTTCCCTCTTTCATTGAGGTATGTCGGGCCTGTGTTGTGGAGGGATTTGTGTGGCGGATGAGGATCTTGAATGTGATTCTCTTGTTTATGGGAGCCAGTGAAGGGTTTTGAGGTGTGGTGAGATTCGTTCGTGGCGGGGGAGGCCAAGGACGAGGCATCCGGCTGTGTTCTGGATTCTTTGGAGTTTGCGTGTGAGTTTGAGTGTGGTGCCGGCGTAGAGGGCGTTACCGTAGTCTAGTCTGCTGCTGATGAGTGCATGGGTGACTATCTTCCTGGTCTCTGGGGGAATCCATTTGAAGGATTTTTTTAGAGTGCAGAGCGTGAGGAAGCAGGAGGAGGTAAAAGCATTGATTTGCTGTGTCATGGAGAGGGAGGGGTCCAGGATGATGCCAAGGTTGCATGCGTGGTTTGCGGGGGTGGGTGCGGGTCCTAGGGTGGTGGGCCACCAGGAGTCATCCCATATGGTTTTATTAGGGCCGAAGAGGATCTCGGTTTTGTTGGAGTTAAGCTTGAGTTGGTTAGTTGTCATCCAGTTGGCGGTGTCGAGGAGAGCTGCGTGTAGGTTGGTTTTGGCGGTGGTGGGGTTGCGGGTGAGGGAGAGGATGAGTTGGGTGTCATCTGCGTAGGAGAGGATAGTGATTCCGTGTGATCGGAGGATGTTGGCTAAGGGGATCATGTAAATGTTGAAGAGTGTGGGGCTGAGAGAGGACCCTTGGGGGACTCCACAGATGATCTTGGTGGTGGTGGAGTGGAAAGGTGGGAGGTGGACTCTCTGGGTCCGGTTAGTGAGGAAGGAGGTGAGCCAGTCTAAGGCTTTGTGGCGAATTCCTATGTTGTGGAGGCGTGTGTGGTGGCAGACTGTGGAGAGGTCTAGGAGGATGAGTGCGACGGTCTTGCCTTTGTCGACTTTGGTCCTAATGTCGTTAGTGCATGCGATGAGGACGGTTTCTGTGCTGTGGTTCATGCGGAACCCGGATTGTGAGGGGTCAAGAGTGTTGTTTTCTTCGAGGTAGTGGGATAGGCGACCTTGGCGGGGAATGGGAGGATGGAGATGGGGCGATAGTTGGAGAGGATCTCTGGGTCAGCTTTGTTTTTTAGGAGAGTGGTGATTTCCGTATGCTTCCAGGGGTCTGGGTAGGTGGCGGAGTCGAAGGAGGAGTTGATTATGTTGCGGAGTATGGGGGCGATGGTTGGGCTGGCTTTGTTGTAGATGCGATGTGGGCAGGGGTCAGAGGGGGCTCCGGAGCAGATGGAGTTCATGTTTTTTTCCGTTTCTACGTGTGTGGTGGGGGCCCAGGCGGTGAGTGTGGTGGGGGGAATCATGAGTGGGGACAAAGGGAACGGAGTGGCAACAAAGGGAACAGAACGGTGAGGTGGAGGGGGGAGGCGGGAGGGGCAGCAGGCGACGCAGCGGCTGGGGAAACTGGAGTGGAGACAAAGGGAACAGAACAGTGAGGTGGAGGGGGAAGGCGGGAGGGGCCGCAGGGGACACAGTGGCTGGGGAAGCTGGAGTGGAGACAAAGGGAATGGAGTGGCGACAAAGGGAACGGAATGGTGAGGTGGAGGGGGGAGGCGGGAGGGGCCGCAGGGGATGCAGCGGCTGGGGAAGCTGGAGTGGAGACAAAGGGAACGGAGTGGAGACAAAGGGAACGGAACGGTGAGGTGGAGGGGGGAGGCGGGGGCGCAGCGGCTGGGGAAGCTGGAGTGGAGACAAAGGGAACGGAACGGTGAGGAGGTGGTGCTGGGCGGCAGAGCGGGGAGCGACAAAAAGAAGGATTATGCAAGAACCAGAAGAGACTGCAAGACACCAACAGTGGATTCCTGGACCTGAGGAACTGTGGAAGAAGGGGACCGAGTCCAAGAAGCACAGGAGAGTCCAGGGAGAACAGGAGCCCCTGCTAATCCGGATGAAGTGGCAAAAGAAGAACCACCAGTGAAAAAGAACAGTTAGTTTTGCACCCAAGAAGATGGAGTCAGGTTCCTGGTAGGTGCAAGTGATGTCCCACGCCAGATGGAGGATTGCAGCCTGGTTTGCGTCACTGGAGAGCGCCAACAAGCCTTGGCACACGCAAAGCTCACTGTTAGCAGAAAATGGCACTAAGGCCTAGGTGGATCGACCCAAAAGGGAAAGTCAGAGGGGGCTCTCAGCAACTTGGAGAGCCCACAGAAGACCAGGCAACACATACAGGAGTCCCACAGCACGGGGACAAGGAAGGTGCAAAAGAGGCTCATGCAGCACGACAACAAAGGCTCCGACTCCGCCGGAGAACCACTCAGGAATCTGTGTGTCACAGGATAGGGTACTGGGGGCCGGAGCTATAAGATGCATGAAGAACTTTGTGGAAGGATGCCAACAAGCCTTGGCAGCTGCAAAACATGCAGTGTATGGGGGTATTGTCTTGCATGGGGAGGCAAGCTCTTACCTCCACCAAAGTTGGACGTGAGGACCATCAGGACCCCTTCGGTCCACCACCTGTGATGCAGGATCCACGCAGCCCAGCAGGAGAGGGGATCTAAGCAGCCGGACATCGTTGCAGTCAGTGCCTGCTGAAGCAGGGGAGTGACTTCTTCACCTCAAGGGAGATTGCTTTGCTCTTCTGGTGCAGGATGAAAACGGGCTGTCCTCAGAAGATGCACGACCGGCAAACAGTTGCAGTTGCTGGCAGGAGCTGAAGATACAATGTTGCAGAAGGCGTCTTGCTTCGTCTTGCTTCTTTGTTGCAGTTTGTAGAGTTCCTGGATGGTCCAAATGCAGTTTCTTCAGTGAGAAGTCAACGTGGAGGATGCAGAGGATTCCTGCTGGAGTCTTGTAATCCGAATCTGAAGAACCACCCAAAGGAGAGACCCTAAATAGCCCTGAAAGTGGGATTGGTCACCTTACCAGGTAAGCACCTCTCAGGGGAGGCCTCTGAAGTCACCTGCTGGCACTGGCTATTCAGATGCTCCCAGAGTTCCCTACCAACTTGGAATCCAAGATGGCAAAATCCAGAGACCCTCTGGAGGAGCTCTGAGCACCACCCGGGGTGGTGATGGACAGGGAAGTGGTCACTCCCCTTTCCTTTGTCCAGTTTTGCGCCAGAGCAGTGACTGGGGGTCCCTGAACTGGTTTAGACTGGTTTATGCAAGGAGGGCACCAAATGTGCCTTTCAAAGCATTTTCAGTGGTTTGGGGAGGCTACCCCCCAAGCCTGTAGCACCTATTTCCAAAGGGAGAGGGTGTGACACCCCTCTTCCAAAGGAAATCCTTTGTTTTGCCTTCCTGGGCTCGCGCTTTTCAAGCAACAGGAGGGCAGAAACATGTCTGTGAGGTGGCAGCAGCTGGGGCTGCCTGGGAAATCTCCGAAGGCTGCAATGGCAATACTAGGGGTCCTCTAAGGAGCCCCCAGAGTGCATGGAATCATACAACCAATGCTTGCAAAAGCCTTGGGGTATGATTCCAAAATGTTTGATACCAAACATGTTGGAATCATACCCCAAGTTCGGAGTTACCATTGAGTTACAATTAAGTAGCTGAACATAGGTAGTGCCCTATATCCAGTACACGTGTAAAATGGCGTCCCCGCACTCACAAAGCCCAGGAAAATGGTCCTGCAGGTCGTGGGGGCAACTTTGCTAGTGCAGGGGTGCCCTCACACACAGGTACTTCGCACCCTGCCCTCAGGACTGAAGGGCCTGCTATAGGGGTGACTTATAATTGACCTGGTGCACTGTAAATGGCAGTGAAAGGGTTCTTGCACCTTCTCACGGAGGCTGCAATGGCAGTCCTGCTGAAGGCTTTTCATGAGCTCCCTATACGTGGTAAAATATATGCTGCAGCCCATAGGGATCACCTATAACCCCAATGCCCTGGGTACCTAGGTACCATATAGTTGGGACTTATATGGGGGCACCAGTATGCCAACAGTGGGTGAAACACTGTGTTAACAGTAAGAGACAACCAAATTTAGAGGAGAGAGCGCATAATCACTAGGGTCGTGGTTAGCAGGATCCCAGTGAACACAGTCAAGCACACTGACATCAGGCAGAAAATGGGGGTAACCATACCAAGAAAGAGGGTACTTTCCTACAGTGGATATGTGAGTCTGTTCATTTGATTGAATAGAATAATGGAACGATGGAAGAGGGAAGAATCTCGAAAGTGTTAATTGGGGGACCATAGTAGTAAGATGAGGTTTGGGATGAGTAAAAAAGAGAGATGGAGGAGTCTGTACAAAGGGGTCAGGGAGATCAGAGTAATTAAAGGAGGGTTGGGATGAGTCAAAGGAGAGATACATGATGAAAGAATTTATAGTAGGGTTTTTGGGAGATCATAGTGATAAACTGAGGTTTGGGGTGAACCCAGAGGCATAGAGGAGGGAGATTCTTGGAAGGGTTATTTTGGTGATCATATTAGTAAAATGAGGTTTGGGATGAATCAGAGAGTGGAGGTAGAGGATAGAGCAAGAGAAATATAGGGTGTGACAGAGTAGTGCATTGGAGACCGTTTTTTTTTCTTTTCTTGTACAGTACGAAGTAAGAAATAAATAGATACATGACTACATGGAAAGGGAATATATGTATAAGTAAGATAAGGGGCCCCATTATGAGCTTGGCAGATGAAAAACTCCTTCTGCCAAACTACCGACAGAGTGGCCGCTGCTCCCCGCCAGAGCTATTATGGGCTTCCTGCAAAGGTAAGGGGGCAGAAACCTAAGTTTGTGCCCACTGGCCTAGCGGGAAACAGGCTACAGCATTGTCTCTGTCTCGTAATCAAGCCGAAGGCAATGCTGTCGCCTGCAGGGTACACCAACATCCTCACAGTGTTATCAGTGTCTGCAGTGAACATTGTGATGGTGCTGACCGGGGGGCCCCTGCACTGCCCATGCCAAGTGCTCTGGCGGATTAGGATTACCACTACTGCCTGATCTTGGATCCCGGCAGAGCTGAGGGTTCCCTGGCGGTCAGACCGCCAGGGTTGTAATATGGCGGTCGGACCCGCGAGTGTGGGTGTCTATAGACTGCTGCACTCATAACGAGGCCCAATATATTGAGATTTAAAGTTGTGTTGTATAAATACAAACTTTAAAGTGTTGGAGTATTTGAAGGTAATTTATTCCTTTATTTCTTTTATAACTGAATGTTTTTTATCTTTTCCTTATTTCAATAGTGAAGTGCTTGTAGATAAATAGGATAGTTTTTACTTATTGTAAATAAATAAAAACAGAGACTCACAACCATCTTATCAAACAACCTATATAGCAATATATATATATATATATATATATATATATATATATATATATATATATATATATATATATATAGTGACAGTCGCCACTAGGTATTTATAGTTAGGACCACTTTTCCATAGAAAAATATCTGACTTAGTTGACTAAATCTTTGGCGTTTGTTGATAAATTGTCATGAAATGTTCCCAAATAATTCTATGTTCACTTTGGCTGCTGTCCAGAAAGTTTTTGGGAGATCCATAAAGCAGGGGCTAAGAAAAAGAGGTGGTCTAAAACCTGTTTTCTTCATAATCCCTATAGGGTTTCTGAACAGATCTACAGCCCAATTCCGCTAAATAGGTTTTGAGGTATTAAAGAATTTTTTTTGCATTCAGTGAAGACTTCGCAAACGCTCTGGGAACCCTCCTGATCTTGTGCTGAAATCTGATTGGCTGCCAACACTTCATCTAGGAAGTGTTGGCAGCCAACCTTGGGCTCAGCTTCAGCTGAGTCCCTGAAAAAAGTAAAAAAATAAGCAAAGGGGCCAGGGTAGGGGCACCCTGACCCCTTAACACTGTGGCTGGTGTCCCAGAGGGACCCCCAAGGGCAACAAACCACTTTTTCCAAAACATTTTGCCACAGATTCATGATTATTAAAAGTGCCTTTGAGTTCGCCTACTCTGCCCATACAAATGGATTTAAATCTTTATTCTATAGCAAAGCTAGCTGCCCTAAGGCCACTCCAATATTGGATTAGATTAAGGGCTACTGACATTTTAGCCCCGTATAGACTCTGGCTTAGAGCAGTGTTAGCAGCCCGCAACATAGAGAAGGTTCCGTGGTGCAATCATGTAAAAACTATTTTTCATAAGCTAGGCCTAGGCTTGTACTGGTCTGATCGTACTCATCTCCCAAAGAATGCCAACCAGGTCCTGAAGGATGTCTATTGGTCGAGCTGGCAACTAAATGAGATGGCATTAGTTCCATCGCCTAGTTTCTATTAACCAAGTATCACTATGAGTACGAGCACTTTTTAGATACAATAACCTCACCCTTAGCATGTGCACTTTATATTAGATTCAGACTTGGATCTCTACCCTTGCGGGCTTTTACATCAAGATGGAAACAAACGGAAAATTCAATCGATCTTTGCCCAGTGGGATGTATGGCCCAAGAGAGTGTTGCACTTGTTTTATTCTTTTGCCAGGGGTACAAGAAACAGATGGTTTATTGGATAAAACCACTATGTAAATCATTGGGCATTAGGGATTGCCATTCGGCTCTTAGAATCTGCAAAACAAGTACACATGTGATGGGGGTATGTACAATGGCAAGGTTTTTAGAAGCCGTATGGTATGTTAGAGGTAAAAGTCCTTCTGGAAAAGCATAAACCCTATATATTTATAACGGTTACTTACTAGCGTACATAAATAGTTATTGCTATTACCAGAAAGATTCAATTCTTATTGTTTGTTTGTATTAAGATTTATAATCATAGTTGCGTCAGAACTTTTTAAAGGTGATTAGCACTGTGTATTTTTTAGAAAAATATTCTTTTGATAATTTGCTTATTTTAGAATATGTTTATTGATAACTTGCCAATTTGCACTTTATGCACTCGAGGACATTCAATGGTGATTAGTACTGTGTATTTTATAATATTTTATGGACAATTTGATCTTTTTACACAGGCAATTTTATATTATAATTTTAAACCATATGCTCTTGGGGGTATTTAGGATATGATTACAGTAGGGGTCTGATTGTGTTGATTTTTAAGATGCTTAATTTCTTTTGAAGAGTTATGAACTTTGTTAGTATGCTTTTATGGTATTATGGGCCTCATTACGACCCTAGCGGCCGGCGGTAACACCGCCAACCGGGTGGCAGTGTACCGCCAGTGTATTATGACCGTGGCGCATTAGCCATAGCCACACTGCCGGCCCCTCCACTATACCGTTGTTTCCGTCCACTGGCCCAGCTGAAAAGTCATAATAGGGAACCACAAATACCACCAGCACTGGCGGTATAGTGGAGCCCGCAGCTTCGGCAGTCTTTCTGTAAGACCGCCGAAGTTGTTATGACGGCCTATATGCAGAAATAAAGCTGGATTGAATTGATTCATGACCCTGTTTGTTTTTAAAGTAAAATAAGCGTGGTCTCGTGCACTTGTTTTAATAAAGCCCCCGCTTGGGCCAGTTCCTGGGAGCCTATAGAAAATAAAGGAGGGAAGCACACAGGGCCTCCCTCCTATGGCTTATTTATGAGTAGGGGACCGCCATCTCCCTGGGCTTATATTTATTAGTATGCAGGGGGCTGCTCAACCCCCCTTACCCTGGGGTCCACAAGCTCCCTAGGGCTAAATTGCTTGGGTATAGTAGGAGGGTCCAGTGGACCCCCATGCAGCCCTGGGGACCACCTTCTCTGCGGGGCTGAAAAACAATGATGAAGGGAGTCCGTTGCGGATCCCCAGCCACCTCCCCAGATGCAATTGATTGCAAATAAGGGGGTGCAATGTGCCCCCCACTGCCCTGGGGACCACCCTGCGGCTGAACTAAAATAATGAAAGGGGTCCATTGCGGACACCCAACCCCAGGGACCACCATTTCCCAGGGGCTGTTTAAGAATGGAGGCGGAGCATTCAGCCCCCCTCTTGGAGCCAATAATGGCCCTGGGGACTGCTACTCCCAGAGATGACTCCTGATCTGCCCTGGGGTGCCCTACCCCAGGACATAGCTGTTTGCTCTGACTTGGCAGGAGCTTTGACAGCCATACTGGCCACAATGCTCATTTCACAGAAATTAAACCTCAGCAGGAAGTACTTACAAATATAAATATAGCAGGTACTCCACTCCTGGAAAGGACAAATGAGTCTAACTCCTGGACTTGGGAAAGGCCAAGCAAGTGTGTTTACGGTGTGATTCCATGTTGAAAAATTATCTGAAATTGTTTGTGGAGTTGAATGTATCTTTCATCTTTTGGAGCGCAATCAGACACTCGCACACCCACAATGACCCTCTCACACAAGGCATGGTGTTGGGTGGTTAGGGGGCTTGGGCAGACCCTGCAGCTAACTCCTGCCGCACACGGCCTTCGGCGTGGGGTTAGGTGGTTATAGGGGTTGGCTGGTCAGTGTACTGCTCTGCCTCCCGTGGCTCCACCCTGTAAGTAGAGCCCTTTCCATGGCTCCTCTGAACTCCTGACCCCTGTCAGGAGGTTGAGGCCCTCCTCCACCGCAGGCTTCTGCCTGCGGCTCATCCCTGGTGTCTAGTGGGAGAGCTCTGCTTTCCTACTAGGCTACCTTCTGCCTCTTTCCTCCTTTTGCTTTGCTCTGCTCTGCTTCACTACTGCCCCTTAGTGCTCCTTTTCCTCGTTTCTCTCTCTCTCACTCTGCTCTCTCTCTCTCTCTCACTTTCGTTCTTCCCCTCTCTAACTCCCCCACCGCTGCTGTCCCCGTGGCCCTGCCCCCTTTTTCAGCTCCACTGCCTTTTTCGTGCAGTTTTTTTGTCCCCCTCCCATCTCCCAGCTGTCCTCTCCTCCCCCCCACCTCCCTACTTAATGGGGGCTGCTGCATGACAGACTGAGCAATACCACTGACCTGGTCAGTGCACTGCTCTGCCTCCTGTGGCTCCACCCTGTAAGTAGAGCCCTTTCACTGGCTCCTCTGAACTCCTGACCCCTGTCAGGAGTTTGAGGTCGTCCTCCACCCGCAGGCTTCTACCTGCGCCTCATCCCTGGTGTCTAGTGGGAGAGCTCTGCTTTCCTACTAGGCTACTTTCTTCCTCTCTCCTCCTTTTGCTTTGCTTTGCTCTCTGCTCTGCTTCACTACTGTCCCTTATTGCTCCTTTTCCTCGTTTCTCTCTCACTCTCCTCTCTCTCTCGCACTTTCGCACCCCCCACTCTCTCCCCCGCTGCTGCTGCCACGTGGCCTCACCCCCTTTTTCAGCTCTGCCCCCTTTGTCATGCTGTTTTTCGCCCCCCTCATCCCTCCTAGCTGTCCTTTCCTCCCCCCCACCTCCCTACTTAATGGTGGCCTCTGCAAGGCAAGCCTGTCTGTGCCCGTCTGAGCCTGGACCACGCCCAGCACCAGAAGCCCTGGCTCCTGTCCCCCCCTCCGCCGCCACACACATCTTCACTACGACGCCGCCACCCTTTGCGCCCTCAACACCGGCCACTCTCCCGCCTGCCTTCAATCCTCACCGCAGACCCCCTGCTGACCATTTTCCTGCCAGGACTGCACCTTCACCAGCCTCCATGCCAATGACCCACCCACCAAGGCAGGACGCAACCATCTCAGATGTATCCTCCTCAACACCCGCTCTGTCCACAAGCAAGCAGTAGAGTTATGGAATCTACTCGCCTCAGTCTCCCCAGATGTCGCCGTCCTGACCGAGACCTGGATGAACCCCTCCTCAGTGCTTGACATCGCCATAGCCATCCCAGGTGGCTACAAGATCACCCTCAGGGACTGCTCCAACAAACCAGGAGGGGGCATCGTCATCATCCACAAGAACACCCTCAGCACCACGACCAACACCGAAGACGCCCTCAGCACCGCTGAACACCTGCGCTTCCAAATCCACACTGACCCAAAAACCACCCTCCGATGGACCCTCGTCTACAGGCCCCCTGTCCCCTGGCCCCAGACAGCAGTTCAGCGACTCCATTACCGACATCATCAGCACGCACGCTCTCGCATCCACTGACTACATACTCCTCAGAGACTTAAACTTCCACCTCGAGAACAACAACAACAACAACACCGCCACCCTGCTCGCAACCTCTCTAAACTCAGCCTCAAACAGCCCGTCACAAAACCAACCCACTCCGCAGGACACACACCCTATTTTCTCCGCCAGCAATCACGTCTCTTTCAACCACACCACCGAAATCCACTGGACAGACCACCGCTGCATCCACTTCTCCTTCAAGAAACCCACAACACATCACCACCCACAACGGATCCCCCCAACGCAGTTTGAACAAGGTTACTGAAGACCAACTTATTGCGACCCCCTCCCAGAACCCACCCATCAACACCAACAACACTGATGCAGCTGTCCGCAACTTCAGGCAATGGGTCAACACCAGTGCCAAAAATCCCTCCAACAGACGAACCGTCAGAAAGGCCTTCTGGTTTACCGCCGACCTCCACAAATCTAAACAAAGCTGCCGAAGACTCAAACGAAAGTGGCGCCAAGATCAGACTTTGGACAGCCTTACAGCCTTCAAAAATGCCATCTGCAGGCACCACCAACTCATCCGAGCCGCCAAGAGAACTGCCTTCAAAGACCGAATCAACAACAACGCGCACAGCCACAAGGAGCTCTTCAACTTCGTGAATGAACTCTCCAACCCCAGCTCCAATGCCAAGGCCATCCCAAGACCTCTGCGACTCCCTAGCCTCCTACTTCCACCGCAAGATTGCAGACATCCACGACAGCTTCAGCACCCAGACCCCGGTGCAAACACCAACACCACAGATTCACCTCCGACCAACCTCCTGCTCTCCTGGACCCCTGTCAATGACACCATCGAAATTATGAACACCATCCACTCCGGTTCTCGATCTGACCCCTGCCCTCACCACATCCTCAACAAAGCAAGCTCGGGTATGGCACCGCAAATGTGGAAGATCATCAACAGCTGCTCAGAGTCTGCCACCTTCCCGGAGAGCTAGAAGCATGCTGAGATCAACGCCCTCATCAAAAAAACCAAGGCGGACCCAAAGGACCTCAAGAACTTCCAGCCTATCTCCCTGAGCCCCTTCCCGGCAAACGTCATCGGGAAGGCTGTCAACAGACAATGAACCCACTTCCTCGAGGAGAACCGCCCCCTGGTCCCTACCCAATCCGGATTCCGCAGCAACCACAGCACCAAAACCGCCCTCATCGCCACCACCGATGACATCAGAACCATACTGGACATCGGGGAAACCATGTCCCTCATACTCCTGGACCTCTCTGCCGCGTGTGACACCATCTGCCACCACACCCTACGCTCATGCCTCAGCAATGCTGGAATCCGTGACATAGCCCTGGACTGGGTACCCTCTTTTCTCTCCGGCAGAACCCAGAGAGTCTGCCTGCCCCCATTCTGCTCGGAGACCACTGAAATCATCTGTGGCGTACCCCAGGGTTCATCCTTCAGCCTGACCCTCTTCAACGTCTACATGGCCCGCTCGCTAACATCGCCCGATCCCACAACCTCAACGTCATCTCATACGGTGACGACACCCAGCTGATCCTCTCCCTCACCAAGGACTCCGCCAAGACCTACATCCACGAAGGATTGAATGCAATCGCCGAATGGATGAAGTGCAGCTGCCTCAAGCTCAATTCCGACAAGACGGAAGTCCTCATCTTCAGCTCCACCCCTCTGCATGGGATGACTCCTGGTGGCCTGCCACTCTCTGAACCACTCCGACTCCCACTGATCCACATGCTCCGAAAGATCTACAAATGGATACCCACCGAAACCAGAAGAACAGTCACCCAAGCCCTCGTAAGCAGCAAGCTGGACTACAGCAATGCCCTCTACGCAGGAACCATGGCCATGCTCCAGAAGAGGCTGCAACGCATCCAGAACGCCTCCGCGTGTCTCATCCTGGACATCCCCCACCACTGCCACATCACAGACACCTGAAAAACCTGCAGTGGCTCCCAGTCAACAAGAGAATAACCTTCAAACTCCTCACCCACTCTCACAAAGCACTGCACAACGCCGGACCAGAATACCTCATCAGACGGCTCTCCTTCTACACCCTGGCTTAATTACGAGTGTGGCAGACTGAGGATCGCCACACTCGCATTGACGGCCAGACCACCACACCCTGGGTGGTTCGAACATCATATACAGCCCTGGAGGGTGGATTTGCCAGGGGACCACCGTCCCTGCCGGGAACATGGATCCCGACAGGCTGACGGCAGTTTTGGTTGCATTCAGCAAAGGCAGTGCTGAACTGAGCACCGCCTGGTTGATTACACCTGGTTGATTATGACCTTGTTTTCCGCTAGCCTTTTCAGAGCTGTGTCCCCTTCATGAAAAAGCTGGTGGAAAACAAGTGCAGGGGCCACAGTGTGGCCCCTGCACTGCCCATTCCCTTGGCCTGGGCAGTGCAGGGGTTCCCCTGCCCAGCACCCTTTAAATGCGCACAGTCTGCTGTGCTGACTGTGCGCTTTTCAAGAGTGCTGGTGCACACTGCATGTGGCAGCCTTGCCGCCTGCTCTATTATGAGCCAAGAACAATGCCCCCCAAAGTCTTAATTAGCCCAGAGAGGAGACGGTCTTCTCTTCATGGAGCTGGCAGGCATAATGAGGCCCTTAGTAATTAAAATTACTTTATGTAAAAAAAAATAGAAATTTAGTAAAAAAACAAAAGGTTACAGAGACGTTATATTTAGGGTCTGAATTTACTGGCTCAAAACCAGAGAAACTATAACTCGTGGCCTATGGTAACTCTAACTCGTGCCTTCGCCATGCACTGCTAATTACCCCAGATATTACAGCACTCATAACAACTTTTATAATGTCTATTAAAGTATCAATGAAACATTAGAAGTCAAATTATTGAAGACAAAACTGTGCAGTCTGAGGGCCTGATTTATAGTCACTATAACTGCTGAATATCTCTCATTTTGTGCATTCAGACTAATTATAATGCCCCTATAACCTTATAATATATATATATACTCACTGAAAAAAACAATAATCACTGCATCACTTTTTTGGGAAAATGTTGTGAAGATTCGTTAAACAGTGCCAAAGATATAGGCAAAACGCTTTTTTCTATGGAAACAAGGTCCTAACTATAACTACCTACTAGCAACCGCCGGTAGGTAATATATATGTGCAAATATATATATATATATATATATATATATATATATATATATATATATACATATATATAAACACGTTTAAGCTGGCCTGAAGAATATGTGTATATTACAAAAAACATAGGGCCAGATGTAGGAATAATCCAATTTGCGAGTTGCAAATTGCGAGTCATTCCGACTCGCAATTTGCAACTCGCAAATTGGTATGCAGAACGGTGTCTCAGACACCGTCTGCAACTCGCTATGGGGTCGCAATGACCCACCTCATTAATATTAATGAGGTGGGTCGCTAATTGCGGCCCCATAGCGAGTCTAAGCACTCGCAAACATGGAGTCCTGCTGTCGTCAGCAGACCTCCATGTTCGTGACTGCTTTCAATAAAGTTATTTAAGTGTAGCCCGTTTTCCTTAAAGGAAAACAAGCTGCACTTAAAAAAAAGAACCGAAACCTTTAGTTTCGGTTTTTTTTTCAGGGCAGGCAGTGGTCCCTTGGACCACTACCTGCCCTGAAAAAAATGTTTTGGGTCCATTCACAAACTGGAAGGGGTCCCGTGGGGACCCCTTCCAATTTGCGAGTGGGTTTTCATCCACTTGAAGTGGATGGTAACTGCGATACCCTTTGCGACCGCATATGCGGTTGCAAATGGTATTGCATTCCACTCCGAATCGCAAATAGGAAGGGAACACCCCTTCCTATTTGCGATTCTGAAATGCATATTGCGAGTCGGTACCGACTCGCAATATGCATTTCTGCATAGCAAAGAGGCATTTGCACCTCGCAAACGGCGATTTTCGCCGTTTGCGATGTGCAAATCCTTTGCTACATCTGGCCCATAGTTCTTATAGGTATTTGTACAAAGAAACACAGATATTTAGATATTTACATATAATTATAAATGTTTATATACACAGAGATATTTTATACATTGCTGTTTGAGTATGGTGGTTACGTAGGAAAGAGCAAATCTCGAGTAGTCTTCTGAAGAAAAGATAGTTATCCATGGATCTTATATATGGGGGTACTGAATTCCATAGTTTGGCCACTTGAACAGAGAAATATGTACCACCTATTGTCTGTTTCTTGTATGGTGGGGTTTTGAGGTGAGGTGCCGATCTTAGCTAGAGTTTCCTTTGTTGAATGTATTTGGTGATGTTATTCCTGATGAAAAGCTGTCCTGTTCCATGTATTGCTTTGTGGATGGTACAAAGCAGCTTGAAGTTGGATCTTCTGGCAGCTGGCAACCAATGTAGGGGATGTGGGCTTGTGGCTTTACTTGTAGGAGTAATCTGGCAGTAGCGTTCTGAATCGGTTGTAGTCTTTTCATCATTGATAGAGATGGTAGAGGTCATTGATGTAATCCAGTATAAACAGTACAAGAGAGATAGTAGCCTGGACCTTGTGTGGAAATCCCAGATGGGTGAAGAGGCATCACAGAGTTTCCAAGGTGGTGAAGCTAGATCTTGCTACTTTGTCCACTTTGGCATTCATTGTTATCTTGGAGTCCATGATAAATCCAAGGTTTCTTACTCCCTTAGATACTTTAGGAGGTGGTCCCAGATCATTAGCCAGGTGCAGAGAGGTCCATAATATTTCCAATCTCCACATGTGAGTATTTCCGTTCTGGAAGCATTCAGTTTAAGATGCCTCCATATCATTCCCTAATCAACAGCCCTCAGGCAACTGAAGATTTTTGAGTTTATAATGTTTTTTGGGCTTTCCAGTTTAAGGAGTATTTATGTGTCATCTGCATAGCTGTAGCATGCGACCTGAAATTCATTGATCATTTCAGGTTACTACTTCATGTATATGTTGACAAGCATGGGTGAGATAATTGAGCCTTGAAGTACCCTTGCTTTAATGAAGAATGGTTTGGATACGAAAGGGGGAGTATGGAAGATGTTTGTTCTGTTTGTTAGGTAGGATGTGGTTCAGTGGAGAGAAGTCCCCTCTATGCCAGCTCGTAGAGTCTTTGTATTAGGGTATAATGGTCAACTGTGTCAAAGGCATCTGAGAGGTCGAAGAGAAGTACCACAGCAAATCTATTGAGGTCTACTGTGTTTTCAAGGTCATCCCAGATGGCAAAGAGGGTAGATTCTGTGTCTATTCCTGGGCGCTATCCAGTTTGGTAATCTGAAAGTATGAAGCTATCTTGAATGAATTGTGACATCTGGGAGAATGCTGCTCGTTCTATCAGTTTTCCCAGGAAAGGTCCATTTGTAATTGTTCTGTAGTTGTTGAAGTCATACGGGACCAGGTTTCTTTTCTTTAGTAATGGGTGTATATATGTCTTTTTTAGGTCTTCTGGAAAGATTCCCGTAGTTAAAGAATTATTGATGATTCTTCTTACTGGTGCGGCAGTAGAGGTAGATAAAAGAATGTTCTTGAAAATGTGTAGTGGACAAAGGTCAGAAATTCACCTTGGGATATTTGTTTGAAGAAATGCAAAGACTGGGCTCCTTACTCTGTGAGGGGAGTTTTGGAAATTTGTAGGTGCTAGTGGTTTTCCTTTGTTTTAAATAGGAGTCCAAAGTGTCTGCCTCGGCTGTGTGATGATTTTCCAGTATGTCTGTGAATTCTTAAGTCACGGGATGAGTTCCGTCTATGCAATTAGGTTTACGAAATTTTGTGAGAATATTATAAAATTCCTTATTTGCACTTTTAGCATTTTGAATTATGTCTGAATAGTACCTCTTTTTAGCTTTTTTGATTGTTGATTTGTATATTCTGTTAAGTTTGCTTAGATGAATAGATTAAGTTTGTCTTTATTTCTGTTTGTTTTGAGCCAGGTTAATTGCAGCCTTCTTATTTGTTGTTTTATCTTTTTTAGTTCTGTATTTCTCCAAGGTGGTCATTTTCTTTTATCATGTTTTGTTGTTCTAAGTGGTACTCGATTAACAAAAGCTTTCTGTAGCCACTTATAACGTTTTTGAATGGAATTTGTTGTGTCTAGATCTGTATTGGCTGTTAGTTGTGTTTCTAAGTATTCGGAATTGAGCCTGTTCCATGGTCGATAGGTAGATGCTTGTAAGGTGGTCTTGGGAGTGTTGATTTGTGGTGTTATATGATGGAAATGGTGATCTGACCATGTGACTGGAGTAATTCTATGAATTGTAACTAGTTTTGGATTTGCAAAAATGATGTCTAGGATGTGTAATGCAATGTGTTTGTGTACGTACTATCTGATGTAGATTCATTGTGACTAGGCCAGTGATGGTAGTTTTTGGATGGGGCATATTGGGTTTGTCAAATCAAATGTTTAGGTCCCCGAGAATGCATAGGTTGGAAGTGTAGTGTTATAAGGCTTGAAACTGTGTCTAGAAATGTTTCTGGGAATGATGCATTGCTAAGTGGTCGACTGTAAAGTTGGTATAGGGTTGCATCTGATGATGAGACCTCACAGCCTTCTATGGAAATGCCATCCATTTTGTTGAGATTTATTGCTTGCTTGAATGTAACAGCTAGTCTACCTCCATTTTAGCCTATACGATGTTGTGTGCTAGTTTGTGGCAACTTCCAACCATGATTCAGTTATGAAGAGTAAGTCAGGTTCCATGTCAGTGAGTATGTTGTGGATCTGGTGCTTATTTTTCGACATTGATCTAGCATTTATTAACCCCTTAGCTGCCAGGCCTTTTTTCCCTCAGGTGCCAGGTCTGTTTTTTTGACTATTTGGGACAGTTCGTGCTTTAGGCCCTCATAACATTTTTTCCCCATAAGCTACCCACGCCAAATTTGTGTCCTTTTTTTCCTACATCCTAGGTATTCTAGAGGCACCAAGAGTTTGTGGGTTCCCCTGAAGGAGACCAAGAAATTAGCCAAAATACAGCCACATTTTTGTTTTTTAAACAAAAAAAGGGGGAAAAAGGGCTGCAGAAGAAGGCTTGTGTTTTTTTCCCTGAAAATGGCATCAACAAAGGGTTTGTGGTGCTAAAATCACCATCCTCCCAGCTTTCAGGAACAGGCAGACTTGAATCAGAAAACCCAATTTCGCAACACAATTTTGGCATTTTACTAGGACATACCCCTTTTTTACTATTTTTTGTGCTTTCAGCCTCTTTCCAGTTAGTGACAGAAATGGGTATAAAAGCAATGCTGGATCCTGGAAAGCTAGACATTTCTGAAAAGTAGACATAGTTCTGAATTCAGCAAGGGTAATTTGTGTAGATCATGCAAGGGTTTCCTACAGAAAATAACAGCTGAAATGAAAAAATATTTAAATTGAGGTGAAAAAAACTGCCATTTTTTTCCACGTTTTACTCTGTAACTTTTTTCTGCGTTGTCAGATTTTTTAAAGCAATATACCGTTACATCTGCTGGACTCTTATGGTTGCGGGATATATAGGGCTTGTAATTTCATCAAGAACCCTAGGTACACAGAGCCAAGAAATGAGCTGCACCTTGCAATGGGTTTTCATTCTCTATCGGGTATTAAGCAATTCATTTGCTGAAAATATAAAGAGTGACAAGTAGGTATCAAGAAAACCTTTGTATTTCTGAAATGGGCACAAGATAAGGTGTTGAGAAGCAGTGGTTATTTGCACATCTCTGAATTCCGGGGTGCCCATGAATTACAGGGCATTTCTCAAATAGATGTCTTTTTCACACACTGTCTTACAATTGGAAGGAAAAAATGTAGAGAAAGGCAAGGGGCAATAACACTTGTTTTGCTATTCTGTGTTCCCCCAAGTCTCCCGATAAAACATTTACCTCACTTGCATGGGTAGACTTAATGCTTGCGACAGGAAATGCAACATGGAAACATCACATTTTACTTTGAAATCTGACGTGTTTTTTGCAAAGTGCCTAGCTGTAGATTTTGGCCTCTAGCTCAGCCGGCACCCAGGGAAACCTACCAAACCTGTGCATTTTTTAAAACTAGAGACATAGGGGAATCCAAGATGGGGTGACTTGTGGGGCTCTCACCAGGTTCTGTTACCCAGAATCCTTTGCAAACCTCACAATGTGGCCAATAAAACAATTTTCCCTCACATTTCGGTGACAGAAAGTTCTGGAATCTGAGAGGAGCCACGAATTTCCTTACCCCCAGCATTCCCCCAAGTCTCCCAATAAAAATGGTACCTCACTTGTGTGGGTAGGCCTAGCGCCCGCGACAGGAAATGCCCCAAAACACAACCTGGACACATCACATTTTACCAGAGAAAACAGAGCTGTTTTTTGCAAAATGCCTAACTGTGGATTTTGGCCTCCAGCTCAGCTGGCACCTAGGTAAACCTACCAAACCTGTGCATTTTTTAAACCTAGCCACCTAGGGGAATATAGGATGGGGTGATTTGTGGGGCTCTCACCAGGTTCTGTTACCGAGAATCCTTTGCAAACCTCACAATTTGGCTAAAAAAACACTTTTTCCTCACATTTCGGTGACAGAAAATTCTGGAACCTGAGAGAAGCCACACATTTCCTTCCATCCAGCATTCCCCCAAGTCTCCCAATAAAAATTATACCTCTCTTGTGTGGGGGACCAGGTCCCTGCAACAGAAAAAGGCCAAAAACCAGAACAAATTGAGGAGATAGCACAGAGAGTTGATAAGCACATATTTTTTCTTTTATACATCTTTAAGCTGACTCTGCTTTGGGGACCCACACAAGTGAGGTATCCTATTGCTTGGGAGACTGAGGGGAATGCTGGGGAGTAGGAAATGTGTGCTGGAGCGGTGATCTTACAAAGAAAAGTGAGGAAAATATGATTTTTTAAGCAAATTTTGAGGTTTGCAGAGGAGTCTGGGTAAGAAAATGTTGGGGGATCCACGCAAGCCACACCTCCCTGGACTCCTTGGGGTGTCTAGTTTTTAAAAATGTCTGGGTTTAGTAGGTTTCCCCTAGATGAAGGCCTCACCCGGGACCAATAACATAGGTGCGCCCTCTCCCCCAAACACAGGTAGTTTTGTAATATATCATTTTGATGTGTCTACGTACTTCTGTGATGTTCCAATCACTAAAATTGTGAAAAGAAATGCACTTAGGTTATGGTAAAAAGACCTCTCACCCACCAACCAAGTTGGTGGCATACTTCATCAACGGGGTCCCACCTGAGACACCTACCGTGTCACGGGTGTGCTGCGACTCCTGATGACAGCGGAGCAGGTTTTGTCATTTTTACCACACATACTGGATGGATTCGGCACGAGGGTGAGTGATGGTTCAGTAGATCAAATGAAATGCACTGTTACTAACTGAAAGGCCAAAAAACGTAACCAATGACTCATAGCTCGTGAGATGTAAAGCCACTTCCACGCACCAACCGCTTTACAGTCCATTCACACACCTTTCATACATGAGATGCACAAGACCATTCACGCCACCAGCCATGGGCCCAGCACATTACAACACTCGCATCGAAAGACAGCGCCACTCAGGGGCCCATCACTTACATACGCCCACATGCCTGATAGAGCAATCGCACCAGCTGATGGGAGTGTGTGGACTAAGGTTTGGCTGGCACCGCCAGTCAAGCTCCACCCCACGCACACCGCTAGCCAGGCGCCACCCCATGCACACCGCCAGCCAAGCGCAACTCCACAAGCACCGCCATCCCTTTTTTTGTTTATGAACAACAAAGAAACCACTAACTAATTATAAAATAAGTACAAAACTACAAACAGAAAAGCTCTGTCTGAAAACATGACAGAAATGTGAAAATGAACATCTGAAAATATAAAACAGGCAGTTTCCGCTCACGATATTTCCCCCAATTTTTTTTTGGGTGTGGTAACTCCTGAAACAGCCGGCCACACACTGCCCAGGCTTTGAAGGACAATCGGGGCATTACATCCGGCTCTCCATCCGGATACCTCTTCGGGCACATAATCTACATTTCATAGTGGGCAAGTCTTTTTTGGGAGTGTGATCTGGAAAGTGGCGATCTTTCAATCTAGCCACATCCTCCGCCACTGCTACTGTAGGAACTCTTGCCTGTTCCACCACAATAAGGCTGTCTATCACTGACTTCTGAAATTCAACAAATTTCATTCTTGACTCAGGTGAACAATCCTTGAACACCGTAAAATCATTTAAAGTTACCAAATGAAATAAATGTATGGCCAACTTTTTATACCACACGTAAGACGTACGAAGAGGAGTGTAAGGTTTCAACCTCAGATCTACTCTATCAACACTACCCATGTGCTTATTGTAGTCCAAAATGCACGAAGGTAGTTAGCATGTACACATCGCTCCAGTCTGAAAATTTCAGAGCTAGCAGCTCTTTATTCCGCAAGGCACTGCACTGTACCCTCTCAAATTTTTTACAGACAAGCTCCCTTGGATAGCCTTTCCGGTTAGAATGGATTGTGCCACAAGCAACAGTGTCCACTCTAACCAACTCCTTGAACAACTGCACTCCAGTGGATACATTATCTACGTACAAATGGTGACCTTTGTTAAACAGTCGTCTACCAAGTTCCCACACAATTTTCTCAGTAATTCCAAAAGTGGGCGGACTACCAGGGGGGTCAATACTGAAATCCCGACCAGTGCAGACCTGGAAATTATACACATATCCTGTACTACTTTCTGACAGCATATACAATTTAATTTCATACCATGCCCTCTTGCTAGGAATGTACTGCTTAAAAACCAAACGCCCCTTGAACAGGACCAAAGACTCGTCCACAATTATCTCTTTGCCTGGAACATACACCTCTGAAAACCGATCTACAAAGTGATCAAGGACAGGCCTAATCTTAAAAAGACAGTCACAATCAGGGTGATCTTGTGGCAAGGCTAAAGCATTGTCAACAAAATGCAGCATTCGAACAAGAAGCAAATAGCGATTACGAGTCATGGTTGCGTGAAATATAGCCGTTGCCATCAAGGGACTAGTAGACCAATAAGAAGCCAGTGATGGCTTCCTTATCAACCCCCATCAAAAAAGTCTCACCTAAAAACCTTTTCATCTCTTTCAGATTTGTGGGAACCCACTGGGTATCGCTAGACTAAGCCCTAAGTCTGGCATCGTTGCCCCTCAAATATTGCTCCACATACAAATTAGTCTGCTAAACAATCTCTTCCAAAAATTCATTGTCCATAAACAAGTGAAAGAAATTGACAGGCAAAAAGTTTTCCGTATTTACTCAACACCCTGGGAGACCAGTAAATGCAGGTAACTGTGGCTGCTCCATATTTGGGGAAATCCAGGTGTCAGGTATTCCAATGGGAAACCCTTCAACCCCAGGCTGCTGCACTCTTGGCACATCAATGTCCTCCTCTAAAACAGGCCCTTCATCTGCACTGAGAGTGGCTTCCTCATCAGAAGAATCCTCTCGGACAGAAAACTCACTGCCAGAATCTCTCACTTCCTCATCTGCCTCAGATGCAGAGTCAGACTCATAATCATGGTCGGAAGACAACACAAAAAGGCATGCCAACAACCTGCTGAGCAGTCACTCTGTTGCTAGCCATGATCCTTTCTAACTACAAATGGATTGCCAACAACAACCAGCACTGTCTAAAATAAGTAATAAACAAATGTAGCTTTATCACAAAGAGTTATGTACTAAAAAACTATACCACTCACTTGCCTGAAAAAGCTAGACTCACCAGCAACTACTCTGCACAGACACAGCAGTCACCAGTGTTATCCCACTAAAAGAAAAAAGAAAAAAGCAAATTAGAAATAAGACAACACAAATATCATTGTGCACAAATCTAAGGACAGTTTCACACACAATCCTGCATTTAGTACACCATCTACAAACATGTCATTCATGCATGTCAACAATACTCCTTTGGAGTAAATTGCTTTTACTTACCTAAAACATGCAACTATGCAAACCGCAATACAACTACTGCCAAAACCGCAAGGATCCACAGCAAAGGAAGCAAAAGCTTTGAACTAGAACAAAAAGAAGAAATAAATTGTTATAATCACAAATACAAATACTTTGCCAGTTGACAAACACCCCACCACCAAGAACTTACACATTTTCCCTGGTGCCTAAGTGCATTCTGCCCCCTTTTGAGGCAGATGGGCTTAAAAAAAAAAAGCTGATCTGCCCCCAAGGGGGGCAGAAATGGCCATTGCTAATGTGCCCCTTTGGGGATGACCCTTGCCAAAGGGGCCGCCCCCCACACAAAACACTCACATACAATATCCCTGGTGCTTAAGTGGATTCTGCCCCCTTTGGGGGTAGATTGGCCTATAAAAAATAGGCCAATCTGCCCCCAAGGGGGGAAGAAATGGCCAACAGCTCTGTTCCCTCTTTGGGGGGGACCCTTGCCAAAGGGGATGAAAGGGGGCACCCCCAGCACAAAAAAAACCAAGGGGAAGAAAAAAAAATCCATGACGTCTTGGGGGCAGATGGCCTAAAAAGAATAGGCCAGTCTGCCCCCAAGAGGGGCAGAAATGGTCATCAGTAATGTGCCCCCTTTAGGGGGCGACCCTTGCCAAAGGGGCTGCCCCCCCACACAAAACACACACAAACACACACAAGATCCCTGGTGCCTAAGTGGATTCTGCCCTGCTTGGGGCAGATGGGCCTAAACAAAATAGGCCGATCTGCCCCCAAGGGGGGCAGAAATGGCCAACAGCTCTGTGCCCACTTTGGGGGGCGACCCTTGCTAAAGGGGGCACCCCTGGTACAACACAACAAAGGGAAACAAAACAAAACAAAATCCCTGGCATATTGGTGGCTTCTGCCCTCTTTGGGGGCAGATGGGCCTAAACAAAACAGGCCCATCTGCCCCCAAGGGGGTCAGAAATTGCCAACACTAATTTCCCCCCTTCGGGGGGGCGACCCTTGGCCAAGGGGTGCCCCCAAGACACAAAACATACACACACAACACACAAACCCTGGGGCCTAGTGGGTTTCGACCCCCCCAGCGCATGGTCAATCTAGGCCCATGGGGGGCTGAAACATATAAGAAAATATTGCCCCCAGGGTAGCGACCCTTGCCTAAGGGGTCGCTGCCCGAAAACACAATAAAAAACATAATCCTGGGTTCCTAGTGGGTTTTGACCCCCCCTTCCCCTGGGGGCAGATCAGATTAAAAAAACGGCCGATCTGCCCCCAGGGGGGCCGAAACACAGATTTTGTATTGCCCCCAGGGGAGTGACCCTTGCCCAAGGGGTCGCTCCCCAAAATAAACTAACACGAAATCCCTGGTGCTTAATGATGGATTCCTGCTCCACGATCGCGGGCCTCACCCGCGATCGTGGAGCAGGAATCCATTGAAAACAGGCACAGGGGTAAAGGAAACACTTTTTCCTTTCCCCCTGTGTCTGTTTTCTCCCCCAAAACCCCTCAAAAGAGAAGGAATCACCTGCCGACGTCCTCTCTTCATGACGTGCTGGAAGCTAATGGCTTCCAGCGCGTCCTCGGCAGCATTTGATGACGTCGGCGCGCTGTGAGCGGGCTGACGTCATCAGATTGCCGAGGTGGGGTGGAAGGGGAAGCAGTTCCCCTTCCATTCCCGACTGGGGGGTGTAGGCCGAGTGCAGGACGAGTTGGTCTCGTCCTGGGCACACGGGAACCGTGTGCCAGAACGAGACCAGCTTGCCCCAGGCACCCAGGGGGTTAATAGGGAGTTTACAGATTGTGTTTTGGCACAAAAGTGTACAGTGGATGAGAGGAGGGTGAATGAGAGTTGTGTTAGTATTTTTTTGGTTGGTGAAGATAGAAAATTTGGGAGCAAAGTGGGTTAGGATGTGTGTACTCATAAGGATCGGTGTGCATGTATCATTCTAATTTGTGATGGAAAGTATTATGACAGAGTGTGCGGGTGTGTGTGATTTTCATGTGCTGGTGGGTGATATTTTGTTTCTGTGGAATAGTGAGAGGAGCTATTGATTTATTGTTTTTCTGTGAAGGATTTGTATGTAAAATACTGCCAGTGAGTGGTATTTGAATTGTACTGTGGGTGGTAATGTGTTCTAGAGAGTAATGTATGTGATGTGTAAGAGGGGATGGACAAGAGTTATGAGTCTTTGTGTTAGATTTGTTCACTGGAAGAGGTAATATGTGTTGTGGAGTGGAGTTTAAGGGTTGTTTGTGTGTTTTGGTAAAAAGAGGCGGTGGGTGATACAATGGAAGGCTGAGTATAGGTTCTGTGTTGATAAAAGGGGATCAGTTAGGGGGAAGTAGAGGATAGAGCTCGTGTGTTCTATGAATAGGGATTGTGCGCCTGGATGCATTGAAGGTATGTATAATGTGGCGTTGTGTTGTATTGGTGATGTGTGAATTTGTTAGTGCCATAGGACACAGTGGTGTTTTGTGTGGAAAGGAAGGTGCCATACTGTTGTAGTTAGGGTTGAGGAGTGCATAGGTGTGGTTTGTTTGGGTCTGTACTGGTTGTTGAGACGAGGAATTCTATTTGAGGTTTGTTTGTGGTACGCGAGTACTACTTATTTGCTGAGATTGTGTTTGTATGTTTACGGATATGGATGGCTTAAAGTGATAAATAGTACGTAGCAAAAAGGGCAGCATGTCTGGCCCTAGGCCCGACTTGGCCCAAACAGGCAACTGCCCTTGTCCTCTCTGCTCTTTGCCTCGATGCCTGGGCTGAGACTCTGTGAACCCTAGGCTTTACTAGCCATATTGGCCAAAGGGAATTCTAGCCCTAACTGTAACCAATCAGAACCCTAACCCTAAACCCTAGAGCCAATGGGAGACCTGGCCCTATTAAGCAATCCTAGCCCTAAGAGCCAATTGATACCCAAACCTTAAGTTCTTAGCCCAATGGAAACCCGAGCCCTAGCAACTAATCAGAGCACAGATGCAATTACTAGTAAAAACGTATATAGGGGAGGTCACCTTAAGCACAGACTGCTGGGGCAGGGATCTAGGGATGCTCCTAAATTCAGAATCTCCTTGGATACAGAGAGGCTCAATCCACACTTCTTAGCTTCCTGATTCAGCTCTACATGTAAGACCCAATTCTGAAACCGCTAAAATATTATTTTTTTATGCCATTAAACTAATCACTTTTTCAAGCCAAAAATGAGTGTTACATACACTTTCTAAAGACAGTTTGGACCATAAAGCAGATTAAGTAGTCTCTTAAACACACTCTAGTTTGCCACTGAGGTGTAGTTGCATTTTTACCTTGTGGGGCAGTGGGGGCTTATTACACTATAGGGGAAAACTAGGAAAGATATTTAAACACTCATGGTCAAAACAAAACAACAGTTTTATAGTACAAAATTCACAGAAAACAAGAGGTAAATTTAAACAGTCATGGGTAGGGGAAAAAAGCACTTTTAACATTTTAAAATGACATAGTACTCTTACCACCCTCTTTGTCTCTTGCTCACTGTGCTGCTTAGGGCACAGAGAAGCCAGAGGTGGCTGTCTTGGGGTTCCATCCACATGCCTAAAGGGCCAGTGCATATGTGAGAGGAGGGCTCAGCCATTAAAAAAACTAGGATTCACTAAAAGTGAGCACGGAACCCATGCCTGGGCATACCGTTCCCACTTAGGGCAACTTTAGCAACACAAAAGGATGATGACGTAGTGCTGAAACTTTTCAAACACTCAGCACTAGCCACAGATCTTTTCTTTTGCTCACCATTCCATCCCAGTATATATGTCTTTTTTAGGTCTTCTGGAAAGATTCCCATAGTTAAAGAATTATTGATGATTCTTCTTACTGGTGCGGCAGTAGAGGTAGATAAAAGAATGTTCTTGAAAATGTGTAGTGGACAAAGGTCAGAAATTCACCTTGGGATATTTGTTTGAAGAAATGCAAAGACTGGGCTCCTTACTCTGTGAGGGGAGTTTTGGAAATTTGTAGGTGCTAGTGGTTTTCCTTTGTTTTAAATAGGAGTCCAAAGTGTCTGCCTCGGCTGTGTGATGATTTTCCAGTATGTCTGTGAATTCTTAAGTCACAGGATGAGTTCCGTCTATGCAATTAGGTTTACGAAATTTTGTGAGAATATTATAAAATTCCTTATTTGCACTTTTAGCATTTTGAATTATGTCTGAATAGTACCTCTTTTTAGCTTTTTTGATTGTTGATTTGTATATTCTGTTAAGTTTGCTTAGATGAATAGATTAAGTTTGTCTTTATTTCTGTTTGTTTTGAGCCAGGTTAATTGCAGCCTTCTTATTTGTTGTTTTATCTTTTTTAGTTCTGTATTTCTCCAAGGTGGTCATTTTCTTTTATCATGTTTTGTTGTTCTAAGTGGTACTCGATTAACAAAAGCTTTCTGTAGCCACTCATAATGTTTTTGAATGGAATTTGTTGTGTCTAGATCTGTATTGGCTGTTAGTTGTGTTTCTAAGTATTCGGAATTGAGCCTGTTCCATGGTCGATAGGTAGATGCTTGTAAGGTGGTCTTGGGAGTGTTGATTTGTGGTGTTATATGATGGAAATGGTGATCTGACCATGTGACTGGAGTAATTCTATGAATTGTAACTAGTTTTGGATTTGCAAAAATGATGTCTAGGATGTGTAATGCAATGTGTTTGTGTACGTACTATCTGATGTAGATTCATTGTGACTAGGCCAGTGATGGTAGTTTTTGGATGGGGCATATTGGGTTTGTCAAATCAAATGTTTAGGCCCCCGAGAATGCATAGGTTGGAAGTGTAGTGTTATAAGGCTTGAAACTGTGTCTAGAAATGTTTCTGGGAATGATGCATTGCTAAGTGGTCGACTGTAATGGATGAGGAAGTTACAGAAGTAAGTTGGTATAGGGTTGCATCTGATGATGAGACCTCACAGCCTTCTATGGAAATGCCATCCATTTTGTTGAGATTTATTGCTTGCTTGAATGTAACAGCTAGTCTACCTCCATTTTAGCCTATACGATGTTGTGTGCTAGTTTGTGGCAACTTCCAACCATGATTCAGTTATGAAGAGTAAGTCAGGTTGCATGTCAGTGAGTATGTTGTGGATCTGGTGCTTATTTTTCGACATTGATCTAGCATTTATTAACCCCTTAGCTGCCAGGCCTTTTTTCCCTCAGGTGCCAGGTCTGTTTTTTTGGCTATTTGGGACAGTTCGTGCTTTAGGCCCTCATAACATTTTTTCCCCATAAGCTACCCACGCCAAATTTGTGTCCTTTTTTTCCTACATCCTAGGTATTCTAGAGGCACCAAGAGTTTGTGGGTTCCCCTGAAGGAGACCAAGAAATTAGCCAAAATACAGCCACATTTTTGTTTTTTAAACAAAAAAAGGGGAAAAAAGGGCTGCAGAAGAAGGCTTGTGTTTTTTTCCCTGAAAATGGCATCAACAAAGGGTTTGTGGTGCTAAAATCACCATCCTCCCAGCTTTCAGGAACAGGCAGACTTGAATCAGAAAACCCAATTTCGCAACACAATTTTGGCATTTTACTAGGACATACCCCTTTTTTACTATTTTTTGTGCTTTCAGCCTCTTTCCAGTTAGTGACAGAAATGGGTATAAAAGCAATGCTGGATCCTGGAAAGCTAGACATTTCTGAAAAGTAGACATAGTTCTGAATTCAGCAAGGGTAATTTGTGTAGATCATGCAAGGGTTTCCTACAGAAAATAACAGCTGAAATGAAAAAATATTTAAATTGAGGTGAAAAAAACTGCCATTTTTTTCCACGTTTTACTCTGTAACTTTTTTCTGCGTTGTCAGATTTTTTAAAGCAATATACCGTTACATCCGCTGGACTCTTATGGTTGCGGGATATATAGGGCTTGTAGTTTCATCAAGAACCCTAGGTACACAGAGCCAAGAAATGAGCTGCACCTTGCAATGGGTTTTCATTCTCTATCGGGTATTAAGCAATTCATTTGCTGAAAATATAAAGAGTGACAAGTAGGTATCAAGAAAACCTTTGTATTTCTGAAATGGGCACAAGATAAGGTGTTGAGAAGCAGTGGTTATTTGCACATCTCTGAATTCCGGGGTGCCCATACTTGCATTTGAATTACAGGGCATTTCTCAAATAGATGTCTTTTTCACACACTGTCTTACAATTGGAAGGAAAAAATGTAGAGAAAGGCAAGGGGCAATAAAACTTGTTTTGCTATTCTGTGTTCCCTCAAGTCTCCCGATAAAACATTTACCTCACTTGCATGGGTAGACCTAATGCTTGCGACAGGAAATGCAACATGGAAACATCACATTTTACTTTGAAATCTGACGTGTTTTTTGCAAAGTGCCTAGCTGTAGATTTTGGCCTCTAGCTCAGCCGGCACCCAGGGGAACCTACCAAACCTGTGCATTTTTGAAAACTAGAGACATAGGGGAATCCAAGATGGGGTGACTTGTGGGGCTCTCACCAGGTTCTGTTACCCAGAATCCTTTGCAAACCTCACAATGTGGCCAATAAAACAATTTTTCCTCACATTTCGGTGACAGAAAGTTCTGGAATCTGAGAGGAGCCACGAATTTCCTTACCCCCAGCATTCCCCCAAGTCTCCCAATAAAAATGGTACCTCACTTCTGTGCGTAGGCCTAACGTCGCGACAGGAAATGCCCCAAAACACATTGTGGACACATGACATTTTCCCAAAGAAAACAGAGCTGTTTTTTGCAAAGTGCCTAGCTGTGGATTATAGACTCTAGATCAGCCAGCACCTAGGAAACCTACCAAACCTGTGCATTTTTGAAAACTAGACATCTAGGGAAATCCAAGATGGGGTGACTTGTGGGGCTCTCACCAGGTTCTGTTACCGAGAATCCTTTGCAAGCCTCAAAAGTTGGCTAAAAAACACTTTTTCCTCACATTTCGGTGACAGAAAGTTCTGGAATCTGAGGGGAGCCACAGATTTCCTTCCACCCAGCATTCCCCAAGTCTCCCGATAAAAATGGTATCTCAATTCTGTGGGTAGGCCTAGTGCCTGCGAAAGGAAATGCCCCAAAACCCTATGTGGACACATCAAAATTATCAAATACAAAACTAACTGTTTTTTTTGGTTGGGGGGGAGGTACACCTGCGTTTTTGATCCTGGACTCAGCAGCGATATAGGGAAACCTACCAGACGCAAACATTTCAAAAAATTAGACACCCGAGGGAGTCCAGCGAGGTGTGACTTGCATTGATCCCCCAATGTTTTCTTATCCAGAATCCATTGCAAACCTCACAATTTGGCTAAAAAAACACTTTTTCCTCACATTTCGGTGACAGAAAGTTCTGGAACCTGAGAGAAGCCACACATTTCCTTTCATCCAGCATTCCCCCAAGTCTCCCAATAAAAATTATACCTCTCTTGTGTGGGGGACCAGGTCCCTGCAACAGAAAAAGGCCAAAAACAGTACAAATTGAGGAGATAGCACAGAGAGTTGATAAGCACATATTTTTTCTTTTATACATCTTTAAGCTGACTCTGCTTTGGGGACCCACACAAGTGAGGTATCCTTTACTTGGGAGACTGAGGGGAATGCTGGGGAGTAGGAAATGTGTGCTGGAGCGGTGATCTTACAAAGAAAAGTGAGGAAAATATGATTTTTTAAGCAAATTTTGAGGTTTGCAGAGGAGTCTGGGTAAGAAAATGTTGGGGGATCCACGCAAGCCACACCTCCCTGGACTCCTTGGGGTGTCTAGTTTTTAAAAATGTCTGGGTTTAGTAGGTTTCCCCTAGATGAAGGCCTCACCCGGGACCAAAAACATAGGTGCGCCCTCTCCCCCAAACACAGGTAGTTTTGTAATATATCATTTTGATGTGTCTACGTACTTCTGTGATGTTCCAAACACTAAAATTGTGAAAAGAAATGCACTTAGGTTATGGGTAAAAAGACCTCTCACCCACCAACCAAGTTGGTGGCATACTTCATCAACGGGGTCCCACCTGAGACACCTAGCGTGTCACGGGTGTGCTGCGACTCCTGATGACAGCGGAGCAGGTTTTGTCATTTTTACCACACATACTGGATGGATTTGGCACGAGGGTGAGTGATGGTTCAGTAGATCAAATGAAATGCACTGTTACTAACTGAAAGGCCAAAAAACGTAACCAATGACTCATAGCTCGTGAGATGTAAAGCCACTTCCACGCACCAACCGCTTTACAGTCCATTCACACACCTTTCATACATGAGATGCACAAGACCATTCACGCCACCAGCCATGGGCCCAGCACATTACAACACTCGCATCGAAAGACAGTGCCACTCAGGGGCCCATCACTTACATACGCCCACATGCCTGATAGAGCAATCGCACCAGCTGATGGGAGTGTGTGGACTAAGGTTTGGCTGGCACCGCCAGCCAAGCTCCACCCCACGCACACCGCTAGCCAGGCGCCACCCCATGCACACCGCCAGCCAAGCGCAACTCCACAAGCACCGCCATCACTTTTTTTGTTTATGAACAACAAAGAAACCACTAACTAATTATAAAATAAGTACAAAACTGCAAACAGAAAAGCTCTGACTGAAAACATGACAGAAATGTGAAAATGAACATCTGAAAATATAAAACAGGCAGTTTCCGCTCACGATATTTCCCCCAATTTTTTTTTGGGTGTGGTAACTCCTGAAACAGCCGGCCACACACTGCCCAGGCTTTGAAGGACAATCGGGGCATTACATCCGGCTCTCCATCCGGATACCTCTTCGGGCACATAATCTACATTTCATAGTGGGCAAGTCTTTTTTGGGAGTGTGATCTGGAAAGTGGCGATCTTTCAATCTAGCCACATCCTCCGCCACTGCTACTGTAGGAACTCTTGCCTGTTCCACCACAATAAGGCTGTCTATCACTGACTTCTGAAATTCAACAAATTTCATTCTTGACTCAGGTGAACAATCCTTGAACACCGTAAAATCATTTAAAGTTACCAAATGAAATAAATGTATGGCCAACTTTTTATACCACACGTAAGACTTACGAAGAGGAGTGTAAGGTTTCAACCTCAGATCTACTCTATCAACACTACCCATGTGCTTATTGTAGTCCAAAATGCACGAAGGTAGTTAGCATGTACACATCGCTCCAGTCTGAAAATTTCAGAGCTAGCAGCTCTTTATTCCGCAAGGCACTGCACTGTACCCTCTCAAATTTTTTACAGACAAGCTCCCTTGGATAGCCTTTCCAGTTAGAATGGATTGTGCCACAAGCAACAGTGTCCACTCTAACCAACTCCTTGAACAACTGCACTCCAGTGGATACATTATCTACGTACAAATGGTGACCTTTGTTAAACAGTCGTCTACCAAGTTCCCACACAATTTTCTCAGTAATTCCAAAAGTGGGCGGACTACCAGGGGGGTCAATACTGAAATCCCGACCAGTGCAGACCTGGAAATTATACACATATCCTGTACTACTTTCTGACAGCATATACAATTTAATTTCATACCATGCCCTCTTGCTAGGAATGTACTGCTTAAAAACCAAACGCCCCTTGAACAGGACCAAAGACTCGTCCACAATTATCTCTTTGCCTGGAACATACACCTCTGAAAACCGATCTACAAAGTGATCAAGGACAGGCCTAATCTTAAAAAGACAGTCACAATCAGGGTGATCTTGTGGCAAGGCTAAAGCATTGTCAACAAAATGCAGCATTCGAACAAGAAGCAAATAGCGATTACGAGTCATGGTTGCGTGAAATATAGCCGTTGCCATCAAGGGACTAGTAGACCAATAAGAAGCCAGTGATGGCTTCCTTATCAACCCCCATCAAAAAAGTCTCACCTAAAAACCTTTTCATCTCTTTCAGATTTGTGGGAACCCACTGGGTATCGCTAGACTAAGCCCTAAGTCTGGCATTGTTGCCCCTCAAATATTGCTCCACATACAAATTAGTCTGCTAAACAATCTCTTCCAAAAATTCATTGTCCATAAACAAGTGAAAGAAATTGACAGGCAAAAAGTTTTCCGTATTTACTCAACACCCTGGGAGACCAGTAAATGCAGGTAACTGTGGCTGCTCCATATTTGGGGAAATCCAGGTGTCAGGTATTCCAATGGGAAACCCTTCAACCCCAGGCTGCTGCACTCTTGGCACATCAATGTCCTCCTCTAAAACAGGCCCTTCATCAGCACTGAGAGTGGCTTCCTCATCAGAAGAATCCTCTTGGACAGAAAACTCACTGCCAGAATCTCTCACTTCCTCCTCTGCCTCAGATGCAGAGTCAGACTCATAATCATGGTCGGAAGACAACACAAAAAGGCATGCCAACAACCTGCTGAGCAGTCACTCTGTTGCTAGCCATGATCCTTTCTAACTACAAATGGATTGCCAACAACAACCAGCACTGTCTAAAATAAGTAATAAACAAATGTAGCTTTATCACAAAGAGTTATGTACTAAAAAACGATACCACTCACTTGCCTGAAAAAGCTAGACTCACCAGCAACTACTCTGCACAGACACAGCAGTCACCAGTGTTATCCCACTAAAAGAAAAAAGAAAAAAGCAAATTAGAAATAAGACAACACAAATATCATTGTGCACAAATCTAAGGACAGTTTCACACACAATCCTGCATTTAGTACACCATCTACAAACATGTCATTCATGCATGTCAAAAAACAACAAGTGATGGACGGAATGCTGAACATTGTCAAACACTCACCCCCAGTCATAGATCTGGGTTTAATCCATCGTTTTTTTGCTCACCATGCCACCCCAGTTTGGACCCAGCCATATGCAAATCAGTCTTGACCCTGTTCCTCATGGGAACAGTCCAGACCGAACTGCCAAGCCAGGTCCTCACTGGACCGGAAACAAGCATCCTGGGACCGGTTTCGGGGTTTCACCCCTCATCAGCCAGGCTAGCTTGAATCCAGTGGCATGGGAAGCACGGGACCCACGTCTGGGCATACCCTTCCCACTTAGGGCGACAAAGCAAAAAACAACAAGTGATGGACGGAATGCTGAACATTGTCAAACACTCACCTACAGTCATAGATCTGGGTTTAATCCATCGTTTTTTTGCTCACCATGCCACCCCAGTTTGGACCCAGCCATATGCAAATCAGTCTTGACCCTGTTCCTCATGGGAACAGTCCAGACCGAACTGCCAAGCCAGGTCCTCACTGGACCGGAAACAAGCATCCTGGGACCGGTTTCGGGGTTTCACCCCTCATCAGCCAGGCTAGCTTGAATCCAGTGGCATGGGAAGCACGGGACCCACGTCTGGGCATACCCTTCCCACTTAGGGCGACAAAGCAAAAAACAACAAGTGATGGACGGAATGCTGAACATTGTCAAACACTCACCTACAGTCATAGATCTGGGTTTAATCCATAGTTTTTTTGCTCACCATGCCACCCCAGTTTGGACCCAGCCATATGCAAATCAGTCTTGACCCTGTTCCTCATGGGAACAGTCCAGACCGAACTGCCAAGCCAGGTCCTCACTGGACCGGAAACAAGCATCCTGGGACCGGTTTCGGGGTTTCACCCCTCATCAGCCAGGCTAGCTTGAATCCAGTGGCATGGGAAGCACGGGACCCACGTCTGGGCATACCCTTCCCACTTAGGGCGACAAAGCAAAAAACAACAAGTGATGGACGGAATGCTGAACATTGTCAAACACTCACCCCCAGTCATAGATCTGGGTTTAATCCATCGTTTTTTTGCTCACCATGCCACCCCAGTTTGGACCCAGCCATATGCAAATCAGTCTTGACCCTGTTCCTCATGGGAACAGTCCAGACCGAACTGCCAAGCCAGGTCCTCACTGGACCGGAAACAAGCATCCTGGGACCGGTTTCGGGGTTTCACCCCTCATCAGCCAGGCTAGCTTGAATCCAGTGGCATGGGAAGCACGGGACCCACGTCTGGGCATACCCTTCCCACTTAGGGCGACAAAGCAAAAAACAACAAGTGATGGACGGAATGCTGAACATTGTCAAACACTCACCCCCAGTCATAGATCTGGGTTTAATCCATCGTTTTTTTGCTCACCATGCCACCCCAGTTTGGACCCAGCCATATGCAAATCAGTCTTGACCCTGTTCCTCATGGGAACAGTCCAGACCAAACTGCCAAGCCAGGTCCTCACTGGACCGGAAACAAGCATCCTGGGACCGGTTTCAGGGTTTCACCCCTCATCAGCCAGGCTAGCTTGAATCCAGTGGCATGGGAAGCACGGGACCCACGTCTGGGCATATCCTTCCCACTTAGGGCGACAAAGCAAAAAACAACAAGTGATGGACGGAATGCTGAACATTGTCAAACACTCACCCCCAGTCATAGATCTGGGTTTAATCCATCGTTTTTTTGCTCACCATGCCACCCCAGTTTGGACCCAGCCATATGCAAATCAGTCTTGACCCTGTTCCTCATGGGAACAGTCCAGACCGAACTGCCAAGCCAGGTCCTCACTGGACCGGAAACAAGCATTCTGGGACCGGTTTCGGTTTCCCTCCACATGCCTAAAGGGCCAGTGCATATGTGAGAGGAGGGCTCAGCCATTAAAAAAACTAGGATTCACTAAAAGGGCAACTTTAGCAACACAAAAGGATGATGACGTAGTGCTGAAACTTTTCAAACACTCAGCACTAGCCACAGATCTTTTCTTTTGCTCACCATTCCATCCCAGTTTGGACCCAGCCATATGAAAATCAGTCTTAACACTGTCCACCATGGGAAAAGTCCAGCCCGAACTGCCAGGCCAGGTCGTCCCTGGACCAGAAACAAGCATCCTGGGAACGGTTTCAGGATAACACCCCTCATTAGCATAGGCTAGCTTGAATCCAGTGTCACAGCGTCTGGGCATACCTTTCCCACTTAGGGCAGCTTTAGCAACACAAAAGGATGATGGACGGATTGCTGAAACTTTCAAACATTCGCATTCACTTCACTCAGCAGCTGTAGTCACTTCATAATTGTCTCTCACACAATTAATCAGACATGCACTAAATGCAAAATATTACAAGCACTTAAAAAAAACAAAAATCTGCCTTCACATTAAGGGTAGGGCTCGAACTTTTTTGAAAGCTGGACTGCTTACACATCCAACTGTGGCTTTTGCAAATACACAACAAGTGAAACTTAACCAGCAATTCTCACCCTGGATGATATGGATCCCCCCTGTGCACTAAGGATTCACCCAATACCAACCAACAACACACACACACTCAAGGAAAAACTAATGGCATTGTCAATGGCGCCTCATGACCAGTACCTTGTTGCAGACAATAAAATTAACCAAGTGTCTTCTACACTTGTGCGCCCCCCTGAGGTCTTAGGCTTCAACGGATCACAACAACAACAACTGCAGACAATTTTTCAGCACCAAATGTCACAACAACTTTGAGTACAATGGCTCCACAAACACCTCACAAAGTTACACTTCACCGTAATCTGTAGCTAAAAGCATTGCAAGCGCAGATCCCTACTTATACTTACACTGCACTACACCTGTACACAAAACTTTCATCAACCTCTCAACCATAGAACAGGTGGGACATTTTTGGACTGAACAATAACATGTGCCTAATACTGAACAAAAATATGGCTACCCATCTCATGGGACATAACCGTCCCTCTGCTACCAAAACTGTTAACGCTTTTTCAGTTCTTTCGTATGAATCAAATCGCTTCGCTGAGGTTGGCGGACCTTGTGACCCAGTAAGTAGTGTGGTTAACCATACACAATTATTTCAAACTTACCCCAACACATTTAAACACCATGACCAATGTGGCCAATGAAGCAAAACTCCAGTCAGTGAAAGTTTCAAGGCATTAATTTACATTCACAAAGCTAAAGTCACATAAACTGTGGGCAAAATCAAATTGTAAAGATAGATTGACACCATTGTTTGCCCAAAATGTCAAAACAAGTTTAATCTACTTAGCATCAACACCATTAAGCGTTCAAGAAGAATAATACATATAATTAAAGTTAGAATTTGAGCAATAGAAACATATCTCAAATCAGACTGTGTTGACATTTGACAAATCAAATTAAACAGAGATCAAGAATCAGGGTTGGACATGACTTATCTCTGCAATTAACTGAATTAGAACATTCCTATGTGGGAATGGACTAACGCATGTGGACAAACGACAAAATGAGACAAAAATAATTTGTTAAACAATCTATCTCGGGCTAAGATAAACCAATGAGAAAAATAAAATAGGTAGGTGTCAGCATGCTAACTTCTGTTAGGAAAAGGACATGTCAAGGGAAATAACATTAACAGGGGGATATACCTCTCCTAAGGTCAGCATTCAAGGGATTTCATCATCAGCCAAGCATGTAGATCATCAGCACTGGCCGTTAGAAACACCATCAGGGTAAGTTCAGAACACGAGCTGCACAGAGAACAGTTCTTGGGGACAACCAGAGGACAACTAACTGAAACTTACGAAGTCCATTCCTATAGTAAAGTACACAAATGTCTCCGATACAACAGTTCAGTGGTTCTACATCTTGCAAAAGAGGCACTTTCCAATCAGAGTCTAAATACAAGTCTGAGCTGAAACATTGCAAAGTTTTCTCAGGTTTGATCTGAATTATTCTCCTTCTTCCGTGTGAATCCAACAGTCAATTACAATTTTCTATCAGTTTGAAACAAGATTAATTCTTTTCAGGGTATACAATGGACATGTCTTCTTCCCGTGCGAAAGCACATGTTGATAGAAACAACTTATTTCACGTTTAGTCCAGTCCTTAATGTTCCGGAACCGAGGTCATTTAGAAACAATTCTTCTAAAGTTAAATAAAGGAACCCTTTACTATTCATGAGACCAACCTAATATAGCTCATGCGCTAGAAAACAAGAATTATTAACCACTTTTACACAACTGCAAATATGAGGTCTGCAGGCCTAGTTACGCTAAAACAAGAAATGTAATGCATGGCTATATCTGTTAAGAAAACACATAATATGTAACATTGTAAATTCACCATTAATAATAAATCATCAGCAGAAAGAATAAAACATTTCATTATGAAGTACAAACTTGCTATGACATCACATTAGATATGACCGAGAAGTGCATTTATTTCTATGCACACGTCTACCTCAACTACTAAATCACACAATAAACATTATAAAATCAAATTAGTTTCACTACTAGCAGTTACCCTAAAGTTTAACATATACTTCAACATTACTTAAATCTTGTCAGGACATTGTTAAATCTGGTAGGCACAATGGTTTCCACCACAAATTAAAACATGAGCACTTTTAAAATACGTGTCAGTGCAGCTTTTCTCTACGTCGAGCTTTTTAACATGAAACCTTCTGCTTATGTCTAGGTCTAAAAGCATTACTAAAATTTGCCTTGCAGCAGCTTATCTCCAACTGGCACGTTTAATTTACTTTAAGTCCCAAGTAAAGTGCACTACATGTAAACTAAATGCTACTTGTGGTCCTGCAGCACTGACTGTGCCACCCGTTTAAGTAGCCCTTTAATCATGTCCCAGGCCTGCCATTGCAGAGCCTGTGTATGCACTTTTGCAGTGCCTTGTCAACCTGGCAAAACCACCCTTCTACTAGGACTAAGCCTTCATTTTTTATTAATATGTCACCCCTAATGTAAACCTTAGACAACCCAGAGAGCATGGTGCAATATATTTAAAAAGCAAGTCATGCACTTTTAAATTTTATGTGTCATGGTAGTGGATCACTTCCAAAGTCATTTTTCAATACAGCAAGGCCTACCTCTCCCATAGGATTGCCTTATTACATCTTATTAGTGTAATCCACATTTTATAAGTGTAATCCACAATCTGGATAAAATAAACCTTGGTGTCGCTGGACGCACAATGGAAAATCACAACTAATGATGATATTGGATTTTAAATTGCAATTCTGAAAATGCCACTTTTAGAAAGTTGCCATTTTCCTACTTTAGTCATTTGGTGCCTGCTGCCTGACTCTGATCAGGTCTGGGGTGGGTGACAGCTGGGCTTTGTGTACTCCCGGTAGACAGCCACACTCCATGGGAGCAGATATGTGACTTGATGGATCATCCTGGGAGGATAAGAGAGAGAAGCTGGGCATAGCCTCACTTACACCTGAATAGACTGTGTCAGGTTCCTACACAAAGGGCTGCATAACCCCTGGAGTAGGTCTAGAGCCAGGGTAGGACCTCTGTGCATTTCAAACGCCTGTCTTTGATGTCTTCCACACTTCAAAGTCCAAACTGGGTATAAATACTGGACCCCTGCCAACACCAACTCAGTACACTTCGGGACCTGTGACTGCACTAGCAGGGACAAAGACTGCTGTGCTGCTGAGGTACTGTCACTCTGCTGGACTGCTGCTTTGCTGGACTCCTGCCTTGCTCTGCTGCCTGCCTGCTGCCTGCCTGCTGCCTGCTCTTCGCCTGCCTGGGTGGGAAGGACTGGTCCTGCATCACTTGAACTCAGAGTGACTTCCAGGGCTAGCCTCCTGATATGAAGTCTCAGGGACATAAAAGACTTCCAACCACCCTGCTCCTGCACCTGGACTCTGCCATCTGTGAGTCAGCCCTGCCAAGTGGTGCCACCCCAGTCCTGGACCCCTGAAAGTGGGCCTTAGGTGATTGCTCCAGCGAACCGATGCATCCTCTGCTGTGGGAGCAGAATTGACTCATCACTTCTGTTGCATGGAACAGAACTGGTGCATTGTCTTTGGAACCCCCTCTGCAGTGTGTTTTCTGGCGCAGGTCTTCACATCCCTATTGACGGCAGCCTTGAAGACGACATTGAATCTCGACATCGCAGTCCCTGCGCTCATGGGATCTGATGCATTGCCTTGACTGCACAATGCATCCTCAACACCGGTCTTTGCATCGCAAGCCACAACACCTTAATCCTTGATGTCAACACAGCAAGAAATCGCACCCTAATCCTTCTGCATCTCGGAACCGAACCATCGCTGCTGTTGCATGAAGAAAATCGAAGCATCACCTCTGGTGCATGGTTCGGAAGCGAAGAAACACTCCACAGCCAGGATTCAAAGTATTTTGGCTCAGCCATCCAATCTAGGTCCCTGTAGCCGGCTCATGCTCCATTGCGGTTGGGCTGAACTTTTGATGTGCGCGGTTGGCAATTCTTGCTTCTAAACGCTATTTTACATTTTATTCTTTAAAAATTCATAACTCAAGTTCTACTTAATGGATTCTTGTAGTTTTGATGTTGTTTTATTTACTAAATTCAGATCTATTTTCCTAACCTGGTGTGGGATATTTTTGTATGATGTTTTCACTATCTTACTGTTTGAAGAGTTGCACCCATACTTTCCACACTGCCTCTAAATTAAGCCTGAGTGCTCTGTGCTAAGATGCCAGAAGACGAGCACAGATTATTTGAGGATTTGCCCGACACTTACCCTGACTAGGATTGTGGCTGCTGTTTGACTAATGTTTACACCCCACTCAACCAGCAACCCAATTTCTGACATTGGTGTCATCAGTGAGGTTTGGGCTTGTGTTTATGCAGTGCCATGCAGTGACTTGGTGTACACTACCATTCCTTATCCAAGACCAATTGAAATATTCAATTCTCCCTAACTGGTGGATCTACATCTGCATCTTCAAAAATGGAATTTGAGCTGCTCTCCCTTGAGGTTTACACAATGTCCCAGCTCAAACATTTCTGGAACAAATTTGGACTTCCTGCCAAGGAAACCCTCAGGAAGGTAGAATTGCACAAGGTGCTGAGACCTGGGCAGAAGCACATCCCGCACTGGGTGTAATCAGAGGAGAGGATGAGGAACTGGAGAAGCCTGATGAGGGCCCTTCAGAGGAACCGCATGCAGCAGAGGAGGAAGAAATGACCACTGAATTGTAGCTTTCTGCCAGGGCAGGGAGCAGTATCTCTTCCCACAGCCTCTCCCCAGAGGAAATGGCTGAGAGGTGGGAGGAGAGGCAATTCAAGTTGCAGATGGCAAAATTAAAAATGGAAGCAGAGGAGGAAAAGGCAGAAAGAGCCTTAGCAGAGAAGAAAATCTTAGTGGCTCACAAACTCAGTCTGAAGGAGCTGGATATCAAGGCCAGAGAGGCTGATTCCAGCAGTGGTGGTGGCATCACCTGAAGGAGAAAAAAGAGTTTGTAATCCCATGGATTTGGTGCCCAGTTATATGGTGGGAGACAACATAGACAAATGTTTTTCTGTTTATGGGTTGCATTTAAGGTTCACTGGGTTCCTGAGGAGCATTGGGAGTATGGTTTGTGGAAACACATGCTTACTGTGGGGAGGGACATGCTTCTAACACTAGAAGTTGGAGACTAAACCAAGTGCCCCCGGCCCCATGAAGGCCATTCTGCTAGCAAACATTGAGTTGACCCCTGAAAAGTATCGCCGAAGGATTCAGAACAGATAGAACCTCCCCGACCAATCCAGGGTAGATTTTGTGGATTACTCCATTAAGGCACTGAATGGTTGAGTCCAGGGCAGCAAAGTAAATGATTATGCTGTGTTGTACAATGTAATCATGAGAGAGTAAATACTTAGTGTTTGTTTTACATAGTTACACCAGCACCTGTTTGACAGAAAGCTCTGACCCCAGGAAGCTTGCTGAGGAGAAAGACCACTGGGCCAGTACCAGAGATTCCAGAAAGGTATCTGGTGGGAGAGAGGGGCTCCCACAAAGGTGGTCAGGGTTCCAACCAGAAGAAAAAGAGGGAGAAACTTAGAAGTAAGGAGTTCTCTAAAGGCATCCAAAATAATTCCCAAAGAAGTAGTGGTAACCAGTCCCAGTCTGAGTCTAAGAAGAATGGTTTCTTTGATACATAAATCTATCACACACCTAGAGGTTGAAGAAAACTAGCTTAGAAATAGTCACCTTCTCTGGGGTCCCTCCTATTGGGATAAAAGTGCTCTCAGCCACTAGTATTGGCATGCTTCATCATATGAGCGCTACCACACACCCTGTGTCATCATCAACACGGTGGAGTAATAAACTGTTTTTCAATTGATCACAATATTTTTTGAGGGATCCAATACTCAAATGACAGTTATAACTCCCTTCAGGGGATAGCCACTAAATGTTTAGTTAATTTTATTCTGGAATTTCTTGATAGGATTACATAATCTCCATGAGATAGTCTCAGGGTATTATCACTCTACCAGCTGCCTAATAATATGGGCATCATGTTTTGGTTCATAAATAATTTACAAGAAGACTGTGGCAATATTTATCATACCTATCATCTTAGTAGATGTGCATTCCAGAATTGATGGTGCACGGATCTGGATGGTCAGTCCTCTTAACCTTTCCTACAGGACAAAAGCTGATAAAATAAACAAGAACTATGCCCCAGCACTGTAAATTAATCCAAGTCAAAAATACCCATATGAGGTTCAATCGAGTCCAGAATATTTAAAACACAGCCACATGACATGAAGAATCTTCAGTTGATTTCTATGTATTTCTGTTCTAAATTTTTTCTCCAGCGCATTTTGTTCCATCCCAGAACTTCTTCAGGGCTACAAAACATGATATATGCAAAAAGACACATATGAAACATTTAAAAATAATTTTATATGTGAAGAACGCTGCAGAGAGATGATCATCTGTCTAATACATGGTACCTCCATAATCATGCTGTATTTATCTGAAATTCTTTGTTGTATCTCTCTTTTCACGGGCTTTTATATTTCTACAATGCCAAATAACCTTATTTCATAAAATGCTTCTCTAGGATTGGTAACATACATGTTGCACTAAATCACAAACCAATATCAGGCAACCCACACAATGTAATCCCAAAATTAAATTACTATTTACTAACATGTCTTTTTACAGGATACACATTACTTTTTAAATGTTTTGATGGCCAAATTACACACATAATTATTATCAACCCCCTAATATCTTTTCAGGAAAGATTCATGTAAGTGTGCATCCAAAATCACCAATTATTAACTCCCCACCTTTAAGTAACTTTAGAAAATATATAATTTGTTGGGTCACTCTCATAAAACAGATTTGTAATGTATTTTGCAAAGCAATTTATTCCGTCCCAAAACTCCTTTGAAGTCAAGTTTATAATTCTATCACCCTGTGATGTAATTGAAACACACACATTCATCCCATTGATGATGTTTAACAGGGGCATACATATAGGTCCCATAAGCACAGTTACTCAGTGTATCCTCCAGAACTTAAAAAGTATATCCTCCCTCAAGAATGTCATACATATCAACTAGGAACATTTTTCATGTGCAAAATCATTATACCAAATCATAGAAAGCTATTGTGCCAACTGAGAACTATCAAGAAAACTCACATTGGCACCATCCATCGAGAAACGTACATTTTACCCACCTCCAGACTTTATCAAAGTCCCCAATATAAAATACCTAAGCTCCTTCTTTTCTGTGAGTCCATGTCCCTTATTTATATTGTTGCCCTAGGGCGTCACCAAAGTGCAAAATGCTGCACTGCGTTCATGAAGGTGCATCTAAAGCACAATTACATGTCATAATATATGTGTTGTATGATCCATTTTAGGAACACTTATTATATCCAATAGCTATTTCAGTATTCATAAACCTATACCATCACCTCATTATTGAAATCCATGATATATTAGGTATTAGGCCCCTCGCATATCAATACCCTATATCTGCCCCTCCCATCAAAGAAGGGGGCACCATCTTCAATTATGATTATGGAGGTACCTTTCATTAGACGTGTGATCATCTTTCTGCAGTATTCTTTATATATAAGTTTATTTTTAAATGTTTCATATGTATTCACATCCAACCCCCTGCTGATGGTCCTACTGAACATATTCCACCAAGTCATAATCCTGGACAATTGAGAAAGCCATCTATGAGTAGATCTGGTTTCATTTGAGTAGGGAGAGAGTCTTTGGTTCTCTGAAAGTAGTGCTGAGCCCTGCCATGCCTGTAGATTGTTTGCTAGTCAATGACCTGCAGCACACTGTCTGGAGGGAGGTAAACCTGAGGTCCCACTTGCAAATGTTGGGGACTGCCTTAGTGGGTGTGTATAATCACACAGTCCATGGCTGCCCCAGAACGGAGTTAAGGGCCTCTAGCCCCTGAACAGTGGTCCAGACAACTGTCAAGGAGAGGGGCAAGTAGTGTGGGAACCAGCTCTGATGTTCCAAAGGTGAAGGTTGAAAGGGTCCCTGGGGAGGAGGCCCACCAAGCCAACTGGGGCGAACATTGCCGCCCTAGGTGACCTACCTGAGCGTGATGATTGGCAGGTTGAGGATGGGCCCACCAGGGAGGAACTTTGCAAGGTGCAGAAAGAGTTCCACACTCTTGTGGGCTTCAGGTGGTAGGCCTCAGCCCAGGCAGCAGGAGAAGCCTCTGGGGTTCACCTAATCTACTAAGAGAATGACCTCCTCTCTAGCGAACCTACGGCTCCTGGTGCTGGAGCAGCTGTGAGCTGGTGATCCCCCCCAGTGTTACAGCGGCCTTACTACTGGGTTTGGCTCACAACATACCCTTAGCAGAACACTTAGGGAAAGATGACATTCTCCAGGCTTGTCTCCCACTTCTGTTGGCCCAGAATGAAGACAGCCTCAGATGCATTATGCTTGTGCTGTCCACCTGCCAGGCCAGTGGGAAATCGGAGAAAAAAAAAATGCTCCCCTTATCCCATTACCAGTTGTTGGTACCCTTTTGGATGGGTGGGCATCAGCATCATTGCCCCCTTGGGCCACAAGACAGCCCTCGGCAACAGGTTCATCCTGGTCTTGGTAGATCATGCCACACGCTACCCAAAGGCCATCCCTCCAAGGTCAGTGACTGTATCTGTGGTCGCTAGAGCTCAGATGGTGATCTTTACCCATGTTGGATTTCCCAAGGACGTAGTGTCTGACAGAGGCACTAACTTCATGTCTGCATACATGAAGTCAATGTGGTGTAACCTACAAGTTCATCCCCGGGCAAATGGTTTGTGGAGAAATTCAAAAAGACCTTGAAGAGCATGATCATGGGTCAACCTGAACTATGAGGCATAAGTGGGATGTCTTGCCGTGCCTTCTCTTTACACACAGGGTGGTGCCACAAAAAGGAGTAGATCTCAGCCCTTTTGAACTCCTTAAAGACCACCCTGTTAGGAGGCCTCTGAGCCCTGTCAAGGAGGGGGGGAGCAAGTTCCCAGGACCCCCACCCGCCAGGGTGCAGTCAAGTACATGCTAGCCATCCACAATCAGAGGTACCGCCTCTGGAAGAAGGCGAAAAGTAACCCTGAGGCCAGCCAAAAGGTAATATAACTCTGGTATGATCAGAATGCCACTCAGGTATGGGCCATGGAACCAGTAGAGCCCAGAGCTTTCTAGTACCACTGGTCCTGCCCATATGAATTAAAGGAGCAGAAGGGGGAGTCAACCTACTTGGTAGATCTCCAGATAACTAGAAACCTTTTAAGAGTGATCCATGTTAACAGACTTAAGTTTCATTTTGAGAGGTCCGAGGTGACCATGCTTCTTGTGACAGATGAGGGAGTGGAAGAGGAGAGTGACCCTCTCCCTGAACACCTCTCCGCACAGGAACACAATGGGCCAGTGGAAGATGTCAACATCACTTCCTTCCTCACCAGAGCAGCAGAGCGACTATTACCAGTTGCTGGGAGTATTTGCCTCGCTTTTCTCTCTCACCACTGTACTCACATACCTGTGTGTCCATGACACTAACACATGCGACTGTCCCCCTGTAAAGAATAAAATGTATAGGTTGTCACATAAAGTGAGAGCCATTATCAAGGAGGAGTTATGCAAGCTGTGGTTGTTAGGGTGATTGAGCCATCCAGTAGTGTCAGTTCTAGCCCTATGGTGCTGGTACCAAAGGCTGCCCTTCCCAGCTCCAAACCAGAATTCATATTCTGTGTGGACTACCGGAGACTCAATTCCATACCTAAGATGGATGAACACTCCATCCTTTGCGCTTCGGCTGGGCGCTGCCAAATTCCTCAGACACTTTGATTACATACATCAGAGTACTGGTAGAATGCTCTATTTGAGGGGAATAAAGAGAGGTCAGCATTCTCAACCCCAGAGGGCCACTTCCAGTTTCAGGTAATGCACTTCGGCATGAAGAGTGCCCTTGCCATCTTCAAAAGGTTGGTGAACAGGATCCTGGCTGGAAAGGAGGCCTTTTTTCTGTCTATCTAGATAGCAAAACAGTGTGCAGTTCCAGATTGGAGGAACATCTGCAACACCTCAATGAGGTGCTTCAGGCCTTGCAACAGGCAGGCCTTTTGCAGGGCCCGAAGCACCTTCAAGGTCAGTAAGTGGCAGATTTGGCAGGATTGTGTGGTGTACCTGAGTCACCTGGTGTGTGGGGGCAAGGTGTTGTACCTCCAGGTGAAGTTCGAGACTATCGTGGCCTGGCAATCCCCTATAATTCAGAGAGAGGTGAGGGTCTTCCTGGGCATCACAGGGTGCTATGGGAGATTTGTTAAGGGATATGATACCATTGTGGCCCCCTTAATCGCACTGGCTTCAAAGAAGCATCCCAGATTGGTGATCTGGACAGAGGCTTGCCAGAAAGCCGTTGATACCCTCAAGGAGACCATGTGTACAGCACCTGTACTCAAGGCTCCTGACTATTTCAAGGAATTTGTTGTGCAGACAGATTCTTCGAAGCATGGCACAGGGTGGTCTTAACACAATTGAATGAAGAGGTCCTAGGCCAACGTAGTCTTGGTTAGTAGGAGGTTACTTCCAAGGGAACAGAGGTGGAGTGTGTTTGAGAGAGAAGCTTTTGCTCTGGTCTGGGCACTAGAGAAGCTGAGACCATACCTGTTTGGGACTCACTTCTGGATCAGACACAGCACAGGCCCCTCATATGTCTTGTGCAGATAAGGGGTGATAATCCCAATCTGGTGAGGTAGCCCATCTCCCTACAGGGAATGGACTTTATGGTGTAACACCGCTCTGTTCAGACCACACAATACCGATGAAAACTCTAGGTTCTTCTGTCTTAGTGAAGCAAACCCCTAAAGGTTTGTGTAGCCACTTTCAGCTGGCGTAACATGTTAGCTCTGACAACCTTAGGGTGGTCTTCCCCCCAACATTTTGCCTACTCCTTCTATTTTTCTGACCTCATTTTTGATGGCTTCAGGAGTCTGTGCACTGTACCCCTGCTATTCAGTGCGAACGTGCCTTTGCTCTCTTCCCTAAACAATTTAACATTGGCTAATCCTCACCAGGCATATTTAATTTACTTATAAGTCCCTAGTAAAATTCAGTGCATATGCTCAGGGCCTATACATTAAATGCCACTCGCAGGTCTGCAGCGCTGATTGTGCCACCCACTCAATTAGCCCTTTAACCATGTATCAGGCCTGCCATTGCAGAGCCTGCATGTGCAATTTCAAACTGCCTTGTCGACCTGGCAAAATCACCCTTTTGTTAGGCCCAAACCTTCCCTTTTGTACGTGTGACTCACCACTAAGGCAGGTACTGGCAACCCAGATGGCAGGGTACAATCCATTTAAAAGGCAGGACATGTACTTTCAGGTTTGACATGTCCTGGCGGTGAAAAAACTCTCAGTCATTCTTCACTACAGCAAGGCCTATCTCTCCCAGAGGATAACATTGTGATTACTTTATTACATCTTATAAGTATAATTCGCAATCTGGAAGAGGTAAACCTTATGGGTTTGGTGTCTCTGGTATCACAATTTAACATCACAGCTCATGGCAAAGTCAGATTTTAAACTGTAATTCTGGAAATGCCACTTTTAGAAAGTTGTCATTTTCTTACTTTAGCCATTAGGTGCCTACTGCCTGTTTCCGATCACTCGTCTGGGGTGGGCTCTGTGTATTCCCTTTAAACAGCCACACACAAAAGGAGCTTAAGTGTGACTTGATGGGCCATCCTGGGAGGGTGGAAGGGATATGCTAGGCACAGACTTAAAACTTAATAGGCAGCGTCCTGTCCCCACACAAAGGGCTGCATCACCCCCTGTAGTGAGTCTGGACCTAGGGCAAGAAGAGCAGGACCTTTACAGGCATGTCTTTGAAGTCTCCCTAACTTCAAAGGTCAAACTAGGTATTGGACCCCTGACACCACCACCTCAGTACACCTCTGGACCTGTGACTTCTCTGCCAGGAACAAGGGCTGCTGTGCTGCTGAGGGACTGCCACTCTGCAGAACTGCTGGATTGCTGGACTCCTGCCTCGCTGTACTTTTGCTGTTCCACCGCCTGGGAGAGAAGGACTGGACCTTCATCACTAGAACCTCGGTCGATTTCAAGCGCTGGCTGGCCTCCTGACCTGAACTCTCAGGGACATAGAAGACTTCCAACCACCCTAGTCCTGCACCTAGACTCTTCCATCTGTGAGTCTGCCCTACCAAGTGGTGCCACTCCAGTCCACTCTTGGAATTGGGCCTAAGATGTTTGTTGCAGCAGGACCAATGCATGCTTTGCTGCAGGAGCAGAATCAACACATCAGCGATATTACATTGAACAGAACTGGTGCATCATCTTTGGAACTGCCACTGCAATCTGTTTCCCGGCACAAGGTACTCACATCCCTGTTGACAGCAGCCTTGACGATGAAGCTAAATCTCTGCATCGCAGACTCTACACTTATCGGAAATGAAGCATCACCTTGACTGCACAACGCATCCTCAACACTGGTCTTTGCTTTACAAGCCCCAGAGCTTGGATCCTTGATGTCAACACAGCAGGAACTTGCATTCTATCCCTACTTCATCTCGGAACCAACACATCGCTGCTGTTGGATTGAGTAAATCGATGCATGTCCTCTGGTTCGGAACTGACGCAATTCTCTGCAACTAGGATTTACAGTACTTTGGCTCAGTGGGTCCAACGAGGTCCCTGTAGCTAGCCTTTGCTCCACTTCGTCCTGAACTTTTGACTCTGTCCAGGTCTGGCATAACCAGATATCCCGGTTGGTGCTTCTTGCTGTTAAGCTCTTATTGTTTAAAAATTAATAACTCAAGTTCAACTTAGTGGAGTTTTGTCCTTTTGGTCCTATTTTGTTTATTAAATTAAGATTTAGTTTTCTAACCTGGCAAATTGCAACCCACCTCATTAATATTAATGAGGTGGGCCTTTGCGACCCCCTTGCAAGTCGCAGATGGTGTCAGGGACACGATCCTGCATACTGAATTGCGACCCGCAAATTGTGAATCTCTCTGACTCGCAATTTGCGAGTCGCAATTCAGGAATTTTCTACATCTGGCCCTTAGCCCCTAGATTAGAGGACCTATATGCAGAAGTGAATGTAGGAGGGGTATCTCTCTGCCACCACATGGGAAGCTCTGGTGATTCCTCTGCTTAAACTGGGTTGACCCCCTCATGACGTGTGGGCATACCATTCGCTGTTTATGTTGAACGTGGATTAAAAAATCCTGAGCACGATTCTCACCTCGTTTCTCCTCGCCCATATGGCTTCCCTCATGCACTCTGGCCAGAACGGATTTATTCCAGCTAGGAATACAGCTCTGAATATCCACCGACTGTTCTCCTCAATGGACGCTATGGGCCCTGAAGATGACAATGCAGTGGTAATCTCTAAATATTGAGAAGGCATTTGATAGCCTCCAATGGGACTACCTTTATCAGGTATTTGATCAGATGGAACTGGGAAGAGGCTTTAGCCAATGGACCAACTTCTGTATACCAAACAGAGAGTGCGGGATCGCACTTGTAGTGTAATCTCGCAATCCTAGATGGTGGGGCGAGGTACAAGGCAGGGCTGTCCTCTTCCTCTTCTATTACTGCTATAGCAGTCGAGCCCCTGGCCTGGGGAGTGAGCTTGGGGGTAGCTTATCGAGGACTGATCAGTGGGACCTCTACGCACACCATAGCCTTATATGCGGATGACATGTTGTTATTTCTTGCCAAAGCTAGGGAGGGCATACCTGCAGCAGTCACACTTATCGAACAGTTTAGTGCTGTTTTGGTCCTGCGGATCAACTGGCAAAAGTAACTCTTGTTCCAGCTGACCTCTCTAATGCTAAGACCACCTGAACTGCACAGACTGAGTTGGGAGGGTTCTTGTATGAAATTCCTCGGAGTAAAAATATACCACAATACAAAGGATACCATAGATGGGAACATTGGGGCAGTGGTGAGGGCATTCCACACCGGGGTGGCTGTCTGGAGCACTCTCCCACTGTCAGTAGCTGGTAGGATCGCAGTTGCTAAAACGATAGTACTCCCATGATTGCTATATTTATTCACTTCACTGCCAGTATTAATCCAACGCTGTACCTTCTGGACCTGGAGTCGATAATGGGGGAGTTGATTAGGGGGCAAGGGAAGACAAAGGATGGCCCTGACTAAACTGTGCAAACCCACCTCAAATGGTGGCCTTGCAGCTCCTGACCTTGAAATACACTATTTGGCTGCCCAACTTCAGTGGTTGAACAAGTGGCTATATGCTCGACTGCAAGCGGGAGGGGAAATGCCTGTGAACGCTCCTGCATTATTCGTCCTACTCCAGCTGATTATGATTGCCAGGTGACCAGTGGCGGAAGGTGATCTTGCAATGCAGACTATCCAGCGCTGCTGGCAACATTGTCTACAGCTCACAAATGCCCTTAGACCCTACTGCTGCAATGCCTGGAGGTATTAAACATGGGAGGGGCCCTGGAGGGCTTAGCTAACTGGCCTAACAGGGGTATCTCCCCAATTGGTGACCTGTTTAGACATGGGGAACTGCTGCCCTTCAAAGAGCTATCACAAACATTTGATTTACCCCAGGGTCAATTTCTCATGCACCACGCAACTGTGCTAACACAGTGGAACCACTGGGATGGCAGGTCAGTGGAACCCCCAACACTTAATAGCCGTCACATACTTTGCAAACCATCAGGGAAAACCAGAGCTGTCACTATCCTATACCAGTCTATGCAAGCAAATATTGATGTGCCAATAGAAGTACTAAAACACAGTTGGGAGGACATGTCTATCCAGGTTTCTGACCAACAGTGGTTGTCCATCTTTACTAATATGTACACAGTTTCTCGCAATGCAAGGTTTAAGCTTATCAACTATTATGTCCTGCATAGAGCATATCTTACACCAGGGAAAATAATGCGAATATTTGGTGCAAGGGATGCTCAGTGCCCCAGATGTGGGGGGAGAGGGACTCAGATGTTCCATATGCTGTGGGACTGTCCTGCACTGCAAGTTTACTGGACGGATGTAATTGACTGTGTAAATTAAGTTACTGAGAGATCAATACCCTGTACCCCACTGGTGTGTTTACAAGGTGGATTTCTTCACCCTTTTTAGCATAAATTGTCTATGCAATTTGTCGATTTAGCATTGGTACTGGCCAAGAGGGAGAGTACTATGCGTTGGAAGGCTACCTTTGCTCCTCAACTACATAAAAATGGTATAGAGAAATGGAATATTACAATGGGCTAACTGCGAGGTGTAGGAGGCTGGCCTGGCTTATAGTGGGTACCTGATGGTAATTACACATTGTGCCAGGTCCAGTTATCCTGCAAGTCATGCACTTTTATGTGTCATGGTAGTGGATCACTTCCAAAGTCATTTTTCAATACAGCAAGGCCTGCCTCTCCCATAGGATTGCCTTATTACATTTTATTAGTGTAATCCACATTTTATAAGTGTAATACACAATCTGGATAAGATAAACCTTGGTGTCGCTGGACGCACAATGTAAAATCACAACTAATGATCATATTTGATTTTATATTGCAATTCTGAAAATGACACGTTTAGAAAGTTGCCATTTTCCTACTTTAGTCATTTGGTGCCTGCTGTCTGACTCTGATCACTTGTCTGGGGTGGGTGACAGCTGGGCTTTGTGTACTCCCTGTAGACAGCCACACTCTGTGGGAGCATATATGTGACTTGATGGATCATCCCGGGAGGATAAGAGAGAGAAGCTGGGCACAGCCTCACTTACACCTGAATAGACTGTGTCAGGTTCCTACACAAAGGGCTGCATAACCCATGTAGTAGGTCTAGAGCCAGGGTAGGACCTCTGTGCATTTCAAACGCCTGTCTTTGATGTCTTCCACACTTCAAAGTCCAAACTGGGTATAAATACTGGACCCCTGCCAACACCAACTCAGTACACTTCTGGACCTGTGACTGCACTGCCAGGTTACAAAGACTGCTGTGCTGCTGAGGTACTGTCACTCTGCTGGACTGCTGCTTTGCTGGACTCCTGCCTTGCTATGCTGCCTGCCTGCTGCCTGCTGTTCGCCTGCCTGGGTGGGAAGGACTGGTCCTGCATCACTTGAACTCAGAGTGACTCCAAGGGCTAGCGGGCTAGCCTCCTGATATGAAGTCTCGGGGACTTAAAAGACTTCCAACCACCCTGCTCCTGGACTCTGCCATCTGTGAGTCAGCCCTGCCAAGTGGTGCCACCCCAGTCCTGGACCCCTGAAAGTGGGCCTTAGGTGATTGCTCCAGTGAACCGATGCATCCTCTGCTGTGGGAGCAGAATTGACTCATCACTTCTGTTGCATGGAACAGAACTGGTGCATTGTCTTTGGAACCACCTCCGCAGTGTGTTTTCTGGCGCAGGTCTTCACATCCCCATTGACGGCAGCCTTGAAGACGACATTGAATCTCGACATCGCAGTCCCTGCGCTCATGGGATCTGATGCATTGCCTTGACTGCACAACGCATCCTCAACACCGGTCTTTGCATCGCAAGCCACAACACCTTAATCCTTGATGTCAACACAGCAAGAAATCGCACCCTTATCCTTCTGCATCTCAGAACCGAAGCATAGCTGCTGTTGCATGAAGAAAATCGAAGCATCACCTCTGGTGCATGGTTCGGAAGCGAAGAAACACTCCACAGCCAGGATTCAAAGAATTTTGGCTCAGCCGTCCAATCTAGGTCTCTGTAGCCGGCTCATCCTTCATCGCAGTTGGGCTGAACTTTTGATGTGCCCAGTTGGCGATTCTTGCTTCTAAACGCTATTTTACAGTTTATTCTTTAAAAATTCATAACTCAAGTTCTACTTATTATATTCTTGTAGTTTTGATGTTGTTTTATTTACTAAATTCAGATTTATTTTCCTAACCTGGGGTGGAATATTTTTGTATGATGTTTTCACTATCTTACTGTTTGAAGAGTTGCACACATATTTCCACACTGCCTCTAAATTAAGCCTGAGTGCTTTGTGCCAAGATGCCAGAAGGTGAGCACAGATTATTTGAGGATTTGCCCGACACTTACCCTGACTAGGATTGTGGCTGCTGTTTGACTAATCTTTACACCCCACTCAACCAACAACCCAATTTCTGACATTGGTGTCATCAGTGAGGTTTGGGCTTGTGTTTATGCAGTGCCATGCAGTGACTTGGTGTACACTACCATTCCTTATCCAAGACAATTGAAATATTCAATTCTCCCTAACTGGTGGATCTACATCTGCATCTGCAAAAATGGAATTTGAGCTGCTCTCCCTTGAGGTTTAAACAATGTCCCAGCTCAAACATTTCTGGAACAAATTTGGACTTCCTGCCAAGGAAACCCTCAGGAAGGTAGAATTGCACAAGGTGCTGAGACCTGGGCAGAAGCACATCCCGAACTGCGTGTAATCAGAGGAGAGGATGAGGAACTGGAGGAACCGCATGCAGCAGAAGAGGAAGAAATGACCACCAAATTGTAGCTTTCTGCCAGGACAGGGAGCAGTATCTCTTCCCACAGCCTCTCCCCAGAGGAACTGTCTGAGAGGTGGGAGGAGAGGCAATTCAAGTTGCAGATGGCAAAATTAAAAATGGAAGCAGAGGAGAAAAAGGCAGAAAGAGCCTTAGCAGAGAAGAAAATCTTAGTGGCTCACAAACTCAGTCTGAAGGAGCTGGATATCAAGGCCAGGGAGGCAGATTCCAGCAGTGGTGGTGGCATCACCTGAAGGAGAAAAAAGAGTTTGTAACCCCATGGATTTGGTGCCCAGTTATATGGTGGGAGACAACATAGACAAATGTTTTTCTGTTTTTGGTTGCATTTAAGGTTCACTGGGTTCCTGAGGAGCATTGGGAGTATGGTTTGTGGAAACATGCTTACTGTGGGGAGGGACATGCTTCTAACACTAGAAGTTGGAGACTAAACCAGGTGCCCCCGGCCCCATGAAGGCCATTCTGCTAGCAAAATTTGAGTTGACCCCTGAAAAGTATCGCCGAAGGTTTCAGAACAGACAGAAGCTCCCCGACCAATCCAGGGTAGATTTTGTGGATTACTCCATTAAGGCACTGAATGGTTGAGTCCAGGGCAGCAAAGTAAATGATTATGCCGTGTTGTACAATTTAATCATGAGAGAGTAAATGCTTAGTGTTTGTTTTACATAGTTGCACCAGCACCTGTTTGACAGAAAGGTCTGACCCAAGGAAGCTTGCTAAGGAGAAAGACCACTGGGCCAGTACCAGAGATTCCAGAAAGATGTCCGGTGGGTGAGAGGGGCTCCCACAAAGGTGGTCAGGGTTTCAACCAGAAGAAAAAGAGGGAGAAGCTTAGAAGTAAGGAGTTCTCTAAAGGCATCCAAAATAATTCCCAAAGAAGTAGTGGTAACCAGTCCCAGTCTGAGTCTAAGAAGAATGGTTTCTTTGATACATAAATCTATCACACACCTAGAGGTTGAAGAAAACTAGCTTAGAAATAGTCACCTTCTCTGGGGTCCCTCCTATTGGGATAAAAGTGCTCTCAGCCACTAGTATTGGCATGCTTCATCATAGGAGCGCTACCACACACCCTGTGTCATCATCAACACGGTGGAGTAATAAACTGTTTTTCAATTGATCACAATATTTTTTGAGGGATCCAATACTCAAAGGACAGTTATAACTACCTTCAGGGGATAGCCACTAAATGTTTAGTTAATTTTATTCTGGAATTCCTTGATAGGATTACATAATCTCCATGAGATAGTCTCAGGTTATTATCACTCTACCAGCTGCCTAATAATATGGGCATCATGGTTTGGTTAATAAATAATTTACAAGAAGACTGGCAATATTTATCATACCTATCATCATAGTAGATGTGCATTCCAGAATTGATGGTGCACGGATCTGGATGGTCAGTCCTCTAAACCTTTCCTACAGGACAAAAGCTGATAAAATAAACAAGAACTATGCCCCAGCACTCAAAATTAATAGAAGTCAAAAATACCCATATGAGGTTCAATCGAGTCCAGAATATTTAAAACACAGCCACATGACATGAAGAATCTTAAGTTGATTTCTATGTATTTCTGTTCTAAATTTTTTCTCCAACGCATTTTGTTCCATCCCAGAACTTCTTCAGGGCCACAAAACATGATATATGCAAAAAGACACATGAAACATTTAAAAATAATCTTATATGTGAAGAACGCTGCAGACAGATGATCATCTGTCTAATATATGGTACCTCCATAATCATGCTGTATTTATCTGAAATCCTTTGTTGTATCTCTCTTTTCACAGGCTTTTATATTTCTACAATGCCAAATAACCTTATTTCATAAAATGCTTCTCTAGGATTGGTAACATACATGTTGCACTAAATCACAAATCAATATCAGGCAACCCACACAATGTAATCCCAAAATGTAATTACTATTTACTAACATTTCTTTTTATTAAGAGGATACACATTACTTTTTAAATGTTTTGATGTCCAAATTACACACATAATTATTATCAACCCCCTAATATATTTTCAGGAAAGATTCATGTAAGTGTGCATCCAAAATCACCAATTATTAACTCCCCACCTTTAAGTAACTTTAGAAAATATATAATTTGTTGGGTCGCTCTCATAAAACAGATTTGTAATGTATGTTGCAAAGCAATTTATTCCGTCCCAAAACTACTTTGAAGTCAAGTTTAGAATTGTATCACCCTGTTTTGGATGCAACCATATTATGGCCCTAAAGAAACGAAAGATCACTCCTATGGCATCTTCAATTAGATACCATGTACCACTAACCATTACAAGCACCATCACATTGTTAAAAAACAGAAATACATTTCAAATCAAACACCCTCAAGTATGGTTGTGCTCATGTCCCCACTCACTGGGTACCATAATACTCCCACATTTGAAAACAAAAATCACCCCAGGTGATGGCATTCTAATTCCCACATCTACCATGTTGAGGAAGAGCGCCAAAACATCCACTTTCACTTAACTACTCAAGCAAGAAATATCTGGAACTCAATTTCAAAAAGATACATGCTTCAATAATTCCAAGGCTAAAGATTTGAAATATTGGTAAAACATACATGGCTTCACAGACCACTCACAATGATAATATTTCAGACAAATACTCCAAATGTAATTGAAACACACACATTCATCCCATTGATGATGTTTAACGGGGGCATACATATAGGTCCCATAAGCACAGTTACTCAGTGTATCCTCCAGAACTTAAAAAATATATCCTCCCTCAAGAATGTCATACATATCAACTAGGAACATTTTTCATGTGCAAAATCATTATACCAAACCATAGAAAGCTATTGTGCCAACTGAGAACTATCAAGAAAACTCACATTGGCACCATCCATCGAGAAACGTACATTTTACCCACCTCCAGACTTTATCAAAGTCCCCAATATAAAATACCTAAGCTCCTTCTTTTCTGTGAGTCCATGTCCCTTATTTATATTGTTGCCCTAGGGCGTCACCAAAGTGCAAAATGCCACACTGCGTTCATAAAGGTGTTTATAAATTCCTGGTCATCAGCTAGACAAGTCCCAATTTGCACATGCTCCGCTTATCCTAAGCTGCACAAGTGCCATCTTGTAATGCCTCAATGTGCATCTAAAGCACAATTACATGTCATAGTATATGTGTTGTATGATCCATTTTAGGAACACTTATTATATCCAATAGCTATTTCAATATTCATAAACCTATACCATCACCTCATTATTGAAATCCATGATATATTAGGTATTAGGCCCCTCGCATATCAATACCCTATATCTGCCTCTCCCATCAAAGAAGGGGGCACCATCTTCAATTATGATTATGGAGGTACCTTTCATTAGACGTGTGATCATCTGTCTGCAGTATTCTTTATATATAAGGTTATTTTTAAATGTTTCATATGTATTCACAGCCACCCCCCTGCTGATGGTGGCACAGGGTATGTATTAGTAGCCCTATGATGAAGCATGCCCTTGCTAGTGGATGAGGGCCCTTTCATCTCACATTAAGGGACCCCAGATAGAGTGACTATTTCTAAGCTATTGTTCTTCAATCTCTAGATATGTGATAGTTTTGGGGACAGCCAAGGGTGATCCTAGTTTCCCTGTGGAATAAGGAGATGGTGCCTAATGTCCATATGTCTGCAAATACTTCAAAGTATAGGCAGCGGGTCACCATCAACGGACTATGGGCGGAGCCTCTAGGAGACCCAGGAGCCAGCAGGACTACTGTGCTGTGTAAGCTGGTGTCTGCAGAACAGGTCCTACTGAACATATTCCACCAAGTCATAGTTCTGGACAATTGAGAGAGCCATCTATGAGTAGATCTGGTTTCATTTGAGTAGGGAGAGGGTCTTTGGTTCTCTGAAAGTAGCACTGAGCCCTGCCATGCCTGTAGATTGTTTGCTAGTCAATGACCTGCAGCACACTGTCTGGAGGGAGGTAAACCTGAGGTCCCACTTGCAAATGTTGGGGATTGCCTTAGTAGGTGTGTATAATCACACAGTCCATGGCTGCCCCAGAACGGAGTTAAGGGTGTCTAGCCCCTGAACAGTGGTCCAGACAACGGTCAAGGAGAGGGGCAAGTAGTGTGGGAAACAGCTCTGATGTTCCGAAGGTGAAGGTTGAAAGGGTCTCTGGGGAGGAGGCCCCCAAGCCAACTGGGGAGAACATTGCCGCCCTAGGTGACCTACCTGAGCGTGATGGTTGGCAGGTTGAGGATGGGCCCACCAGGGAGGAATTTTGCAAGGTGCAGAAAGAGTGCCTCACTCTTGAGGGCTTCAGGTGGCAGGCCTCAGCCCAGGCAGCAGGAAAAGCCTCTGGGGTTCACCTAATCTACTAAGAGAATGACCTCCTCTCTAGCGAACCTAAGGCTCCTGGTGCTGGAGCAGCTGTGAGCTGGTGATCCCCCCCCCAGTGTTACAGCGGCCTTACTACTGGGTTTGGCTCACAACATACCCTTAGCAGAACACTTAGGGAAAGATGACATTCTCCGGGCTTGTCTCCCACTTCTGTTGGCCCAGAATGAAGACAGCCTCAGATGCATTATGCTTGTGCTGTCCACCTGCCAGGCCAGTGGGAAATCGGAGAAAAACAAAATGCTCCCCTTATCCCATTACCAGTTGTTGTTACCCCTTTGGATGGGTGGGCATCAGCATCATTGGCCCCTACAAGACAGCCCTAGGCAACAGGTTCATCCTGGTCTTGGTAGATCATGCCACACGCTACCCAGAGGCCATCCCTCCAAGGTCAGTGACTGTATCTGTGGTGGCTGGAGCTCAGATGGTGATCTTTACCCATGTTGGGTTTCCCAAGGAGGTAGTGTCTGACAGAGGCACTAACTTCATGTCTGCATACATGAAGTCAACGTGGTGTAACCTACAAGTTCATCCCCAAGCAAATGGTTTTGTGGAGAAATTCAAAAAGACCTTGAAGAGCATGATCATGGGTCTACCTGAACTATGAGGCATAAGCGGGATGTCTTGCTGTGCCTTCTCTTTACACACAGGGTAGTGCCACAAAAAGGAGTAGATCTCAGCCCTTTTGAACTCCTTTATGACCACCCTGTTAGGAGGCCTCTGAGCCCTGTCAAGGAGGGTGGGAGCAAGTTCCCAGGACCCCTACCCACCAGGGTGTAGTCAGGTACATGCTAGCCATCCACAATCAGATGTACCGCCTGGAAGAAGGCGAAAAGTAACCCTGAGGCCAGCCAAAAGGTAATGAAACTCTGGTATGATCAGAATGCCACTCAGGTATGGGCCATGGAACCAGTAGAGCCCAGAGCTTTCTAGTACCACTGGTCCTGCCCATTTGAATTAAAGGAGCAGAAGGGGAAATCAACCTACTTGGTAGATCTCCAGATAACCAGAAACCTTTTTAAGAGTGATCCATGTTAACAGACTCAAGTTTCATTTTGAGAGGTCCGAGATGACCATGCTTCTTGTGACAGATGAGGGAGTGGAAGAGGAGAGTGAACTTCTCCCTGAACACCTCTCCGCACAGGAACACAATGGGCCAGTGGAAGATGTCAACATCACTTCCTTCCTCACCAGAGCAGCAGAGCGACTATTACCAGTTGCTGGGAGTATTTGCCTCGCTTTTCTCTCTCACCACTGTACTCACATACCTGTGTGTCCATGACACTAACACATGCGACTGTCCCCCTGTAAAGAATAAAATGTATAGGTTGTCACATAAAGTGAGAGCCATTATCAAGGAGGAGTTATGCAAGCTGTGGTTGTTAGGGTGATTGAGCCCTCCAGTAGCGTCAGTTACTGCCCTATGGTGCTGGTACCAAAGGCTGCCCTTCCCAGCTCCAAACCAGAATTCATATTCTGTGTGGACTACCGGAGACTCAATTCCATAACTAAGATGGATGAATACTCCATCCTTTGCGCTTCGGCTGGGCGCTGCCGAATTCCTCAGTCACTTTGATTACATACATCAGAGTACTGGTAGAATGCTCTATTTAAGGGGACTAAAGAGAGGTCAGCATTCTCGACCACAGAGTGCCACTTCCAATTTCAGGTAATGCACTTCGGCATGAAGAATGCCCTTGCCATCTTCAAAAGGTTGGTGAACAGGATCCTGGCTGGAAAGGAGGCCTTTTTTTCTGTCTATCTAGATAGCAACACACTATGCAGTTCCACACTGAGGTGCTTCGGGCCTTGCAACAGGCAGGCCTTTTGCAGGGCCCGAAGCACCTTCAAGGTCAGTAAGTGGCAGATTTGGCAGGATTGTGTGGTGTACCTGAGTCACCTGGTGGGTGGGGGCAAGGTGTTTTACCTCCAGGTGAAGTTCGAGACTATCGTGGCCTGGCAATCCCCTATAACTCAGAGAGAGGTGAGGGTCTTCCTGGGCATCACAGGGTGCTATGGGAGATTTGTTAAGGGATTTGATACCATTGTGGCCCCCTTAATCGCACTGGCTTCAAAGAAGCATCCCAGATTGGTGATCTGGACAGAGGCTTGCCAGAAAGCCTTTGATACCCTCAAGGAGACCATGTGTACAGCACCTGTACTCAAGGCTCCTGACTATTCCAAGGAATTTGTTGTGCAGACAGATTCTTCAAAGCATGCCACAGGGTGGTCTTAACACAATTGAATGAAGAGGTCCTAGGCCAACATAGTCATGGTTAGTAGGAGGTTACTTCCAAGGGAACAGAGGTGGAGTGTGTTTGAGAGAGAAGCTTTTGCTCTGGTCTGGGCACTAAAGAACCTGAGACCATACCTGTTTGGGACTCACTTCTGGGTCAGACACAGCACAGGCCCCTCATATGTCTTGTGCAGATAAGGGGTGATAATCCCAATCTGGTGAGGTGGCCCATCTCCCTACAGGGAATGGACTTTATGGTGTAACACCGCTCCGTTCAGACCACACAATACCGATGAAAACTCTAGGTTCTTCTGTCTTAGTGAAGAGAACCCCTAAAGGGTTGTGTAGCCACTTTCAGCTGGGGTAACATGTTAGCCCTGACAACCTTAGGGTGGTCTTACCCCCCAACATTTTGCCTACTACTTCCATTTTTCTGACCTCATTTTTGATGGCTTCAGGAGTCTGTGCACTGTACCCCTGCTATTCAGTGCGAAAGTGCCTGTGCTCTCTTCCCTAAACAAGTTAACATTGGCTAATCCTCACCAGGCATATTTAATTTACTTATACGTCCCTAGTAAAATTCAGTGCATATGCTCAGGGCCTATACATTAAATGCTACTCGCAGGTCAGCAGCGCTGATTGTGCCACCCACTCAATTAGCCCTTTAACCATGTCTCAGGCCTGCCATTGCAGAGCCTGCATGTGCAATTTCACACTGCCATGTCGACCTGGCAAAATCACCCTTTTGTTAGGCCCAAACCTTCCCTTTTGTACGTGTGACTCACCACTAAGGCAGGTACTGGCAACCCAGATGGCAGGGTACAATCCATTGAAAAGGCAGGACATGTACTTTCAAGATTTACATGTCCTGGTGGTGAAAAAACTCTCAAAGTCATTCTTCACTACAGCAAGGCCTATCTCTCCCATAGGATAACATTGTGATTACTTTATTACATCTTATAAGTATAATTCACAATCTGGAAGAGATAAACCTTATGGGTTTGGTGTCTGGTATCACAATTTAACATCACCGCTCATGGCAAAGTCAGATTTTTAACTGTAATTCTGGAAATGCCACTTTTAGAAAGTTGTCATTTTCTTACTTTAGCCATTTGGTGCCTACTGCCTGTTTCTGATCACTTGTCCGGGGTGGGCTCTGTGTATTCCCTTTAAACAGCCACACACAAAAGGAGCTTAAGTGTGACTTGATGGACCATCCTGGGAGGGTAGAAGGGAGATGCTAGGCACAGACTTAAAACTTAATAGGCAGCGTCCTGTCCCCACACAAAGGGCTGCATCACCCCCTGTAGTGAGTCTGGAGCTAGGGCAAGAAGAGCAGGACCTTTACAGGCATGTCTTTGAAGTCTCCCTAACTTCAAAGGTCAAACTAGGTATTGGACCCCTGACACCACCACCTCAGTACACCTCTGGACCTGTGACTACTCTGCCAGGAACAAGGACTGCTGTGCTGCTAAGGGACTGCCACTCTGCAGAACTGCTGGATTGCTGGACTCCTGCCTTGCTGTACTGTTGCTGTTCCACCGCCTGGGAGAGAAGGACTGGACCTTCATCACTAGAACCTCGGTTGACTTCAAGCGCTGGCTGGCCTCCTGACCTGAACTCTCAGGAACATAGAAGACTTCCAACCACCCTAGTCCTGCACCTAGACTCTTCCATCTGTGAGTCTGCCCTACCAAGTGGTGCCACTCCAGTCCACTCTTGGAAGTGGGCCTAAGATGTTTGCTGCAGCAGGACCAATGCATCCTTTGCTGCAGGAGCAGAATCAACACATCAGCGATATTACATCGAACAGAACTGGTGCATCATCTTTGGAACAACCACTGCGATCTGTTTCCCGGCACAAGGTCCTCACATCCCTGTTGACAGCAGCCTTGACGATGACGCTGAATCTCTGCATCGCAGACTCTACACTTATCGGAAATGAAGCATCACCTTGACTGCACAATGCATCCTCAACACTGGTCTTTGCTTTACAAGCCCCAGAGCTTGGATCATTGATGTCAACACAGCAGGAACTTGCATTCTAACCCTACTGCATCTCAGAACCAACACATCGCCGCTGTTGCATGGAGTAAATCGATGCATGTCCTCTGGTTCGGAACTGACGCAATGCTCTGCAACTAGGATTTACAGTGCTTTGGCTCAGTGGGCCCAACGAGGTCCCTGTAGCTAGCCTTTGCTCCACTTCGCCCTGAACCTTTGACTCTGTCCCGGTCTGGCATAACCAGATATCCCCGGTTGGTGCTTCTTGCTGTTAAGCTCTTATTGTTTAAGAATTAATAACTCAAGTTCAATTTACTGGAGTTTTGTCCTTTTGGTCTTATTTTGTTTATTAAATTAAGATTTAGAATTCTAACCTGGTGTGGAATCTTTTTGAGTGATGTTTTCACTGTTTTACTGTTTGAAGTGTTGCACAAATACTTTAACCAAAACAATTGAGTATCAGCCTGCTAATAGGCCAGGACCTTTACACCTAAATAGTTTGGTGTCTAGGATTTTTAACTGGTTTTGTGCCGGGGACGTAATGGTTACGTCCCACTGCACAGTGCTCCTGTGCCGAGGACGTAACCATTACGTCCTGGCACCGGAGCTCGGAGGAAGCGCTAGCGCTGCCTCCGTGGGCTTTTCTCCATCCCCCCATGGTAGGGCTGGAAGGGGAATCGCTTCCCCTTCCCCACTAGCCCCCCCGCAGTGACGTCTAATGACGCCAGCGCGCGATTGTGCGCTGACTTCATCAGAGGCCTCCTCCCATCGCGCTGGAAGCTGAGCGCCAGGGATCATTTTTTTTCTTTGTTTTTTAGAGGTGGTGAGCGACCCCTTAGGCAAGGGTCGCTCCCCTAGGGGGCAAATTATATTTAGGCAATTTCTGTCCCCCTTGGGGGCAGATCGGCCTATTTTTATTAGGCCAATCTGACCCCAAGGAGGGCAGAAACCACTAGACACCAGGGATTTTTTATTTTTTTACAGATGGGGAGCGACTCCTTAGGCAAGGGTCGCTCCCCTGAGGGCAAATTGTATTTAGGCCATTTCTGTCCCACTTGGGGGCAGATCAGCCTATTTTTATTAGGCCAATCTGTTCCCAAAGGGGGCAGAAACCACTAGACACCAGGGAATTATTATTATATATTTTTTTTTATACTTGCACATAAGGGGAGCGGCCCCTTGGGAAGGGCCGCTCCCCAGGGGGGCAAAATATTTGTATGCCTTTTCTGCCCCCCCGGGGGCAGATCAGCCTATTATAATTAGGCCGATCTGCCCCCAGGGGCAGAAACCCCTAGACACCAGGGATATATTTTTGTTTATGTTTACTTTTGTTTTTTATATATGGGGAGCGACCCCTTAGGCAAGGGTCGCTCCCCTGGGGGGCAAATTGTATTTAGACCATTTCTGCCCCCCTTGGGGGCAGATCGGCCTATTTTTGTTAGGTGAATCTGCCCCAAAGGGGTCAGAAAACACTAGACTCCAGGGGTTTTTATTTTTTTGCGACAATTTCACGCAAGGGGAATGACCCCTTAGGCAAGGGTTGTTCTCCTGCGGGGCAAATTTATGCAAGGAGAAACCGCTAAACTCCAGAGATTTTTATTTTTTTGCGTCAATTTCACGCAAGGAGAGCGATCCCTTAGGCAAAGGTCGCTCCCCTGGGCAGGGAAAATTTATTTTAGGCCATTTCTGCTCCTCTTGAGGGCAGATCGGCCTATTTCTATTTAGCCGATGTGCCCCGGGGGGGGCAGAAAACACTTAGGCACCAGGGATTTGTGTATGTGTGTGTTTTGTTTGGGGGGCAGTCCTTGGCAAGGGTCGCTCCCCATGGGGGCACATTATTGTTGTCCATATCTGCCCCCACCAGAGACCAGGGAAGATTTATTTTTTAAAATAAGAGGGTGGGGGTATGGCCATACCCCCACCCCAAATAAATGGGCCAAAGTTGTTCTGCCCACAAGTAAGCAGATGGGGCAATTACCCCTGAGCCACACCCCGGGGGGCAGAAAGTCTGATAGATGCCAGGGAATTTAAAAAATAGTGGGATTGTGGCTACCCCAACTGAAGGGGGTAACAGTCTTTCAGCTCTCTCCCACACACTAAAACATCTTATCCCACGGCAAGCAAGAGGACATTTGATTATTTTGGGTTTTGGTTTTACATTTGGGCCATGAGAGCTTGGCTAACTCTCAAAATCGTCCCACTTGAAATGGTGAGAGCTGCATTTTATGGACTTTGGGATGCTGCCATGTAGAAAAATCCACAAGACTGAGACACATCTGAAAACTAAACATTTGGGTGATTCCAGGGTGGTGTGCTTCACATGCACCCAACACCATTTTCTTACCCACAATGCCCTGCAAACCTCTAACTTTGCTGGAACTCACATGTTTTCCCCACATTTTTGTGATGGAACCTTCCGGAATCTGCAGGAATCCACAAAATTCCTACCACCCAGCATTGTCTCATCTATACCGATAAAAATGCTGCTGCACTTGTCAGCCTAAAAATGTTTCTTTTCAAACTGCCCTTTTGGATCCGCTTTGGTTCCCCCTCAATTTCGACATGTTTTTGGCTCTTCCCTCTCACAGGCACTTGTCCCACCTACACAAGTGAGGTTTCATTTTTACCGGGAGACTGAGGGGAATGTTCGGTGGTAGGAATTTTGTCCTGGTGCAGTGATCTCACACAGAAATGTGGTAATAATTAGATTTTTTAGCTAAATTTAAGGTTTGCTGAGGATCCTGGGTAAGAAAGCATTGGGGGGATCCACACAAGTCACACCTACCTGGACTCCCTCGGGTGTCTAGTTTTCAGAAATGCTTGGGTTTGGTAGGTTTCCCTAGATGGCTGCTAAGCCCAGGACCAAAAACGCAGGTTCCCCCACAAAAAACGATACTTTTGTATTTGATAATTTTGATGTGTCTAGATAGTGTTTTGGGGCATTTCCTGTTGCGGGCGCTAGGCCTACCTACACAAGTGAGGTACAATTTTTATCAGGAGACTTGGGGGAACGCTGGGTGGAAGGACAACTGTGGCCCCTCGGATTCCAGAACTTTCTGTCACTGAAATGTGATGGAAAAGTGTTTTTTGGGCCACATTTTGAGGTTTGTAAAGGATTCTGGGTAACAGAACCTGGTGAGAGCCCCACAAGTCACCCCATCTTGGATTCCCCTAGGTGTCTAGTTTTAAAAAATGAGCAGGTTTGGTAGGTTTCCCTAGGTTCCGGCTGAGCTAGAGGCCAAAATCTACAGCTAGGCACTTCGCAAAAAACACGTCAGATTTCAATGTAAAAATGTGATGTGTCCATGTTGCGTTTCCTGTTGCGAGCATTAGCCCTACCCTCACATGTGAGGTACCATTTTTATTGGGAGACTTGGGGGAACACAGAATAGCAAAACAGTGTTATTGCCCGTTGTCTTTCTCTACACGTTTTCCTTCCAAATCTAAGTCAGTGTGTAAAAAAGATGTCTATTTGAGAAATGCCCTGTAATTCACATGTTAGTATGGGTACCCCGAAATTCAGAGATAAGCAAATAACCACTGCTTCTCAACACCTTATCTTGTGCCCATTTTGGAAATACAAAGGTTTTCTTGATACCTATTTTTCACTGTTTGTATTTCAGCAAATGAATTGCTGTATACCCTGTACAGAATGTAAACCCATTGCAAGGTGCAGCTCATTTAATGGCTCTGGGTACCTAGGGTTCTTGATTAACCTACAAGCCCTATATATCCCTGCAACTAGAAGAGTCCAGCAGATGTAACAGTATATTGCTTTCAAAAATCCAACATCACCGGAAAAAGTTACAGAGTAAAACATGGAGAAAAATGGCTGTTTTTTTACCTCAATTTCAATATTTTTTTATTTCAGCTGTTATTTTCTGTAGGAAACCCTTATAGGGTCTACACAAATGACACCTTGCTGAATTCAGAACTTTGTCTACTTTTCAGAAATGTTTAGCCTTCTGGGATCCAGCATTAGCTTTACACCCATTTCTGTCATTAACTGGAAGGAGGCTGAAAGCAGAAAAATAGTAAAAATGGGGTATGTCCCAGTAAAATACCGAAATTGTGTTGAAAATGTGGTTTTCTGATTGAAGTCTGCCTGTTCCTGAAATTTGGGAAGATGGTGATTTTAGTGCTGCAAACCCTTTGTTGATGCCATTTTCAGGGGAAAAAACACAAGCCTACTTCTGCAGCCCTTTTTCCCCATTTTGTTTAAAAAAATGAACTTTTTGCTGTATTTTGGCTAATTTCTTGGTCTTCTTCAGGGGAATCCACAAACTCTGGGTACCTCTAGAATCCCTAGAATTTTGGAAAAAAGGACGCACATTTGATGTGGATAGCTTATGTGGACAAAAAAGCAATGAGGGCCTAAGCGCAAACTGACCCAAATAGCCAAAAAAAGGGTAAGCACAGGAGGGGAAAAGGCCTGGCAGCGAAAGGGTTAAGGAAAAAGGAAATGTGCTTTTTACAAATAACCCTCACTCACTCTAATAGGACATGCTTCATTATCGGGTTCATCCTGGCTGCTAAAAGCCAGGATGGTCTCAACCAAATTCCAAGGGGCACTTTGTATATATACACACCCAGGGTTACCGGAGATAAATATTAACAAGCATTTGCAATGCAGTGGGTCTTGCATCTGCTCGAGTTAGAGCTATTAGCGTTGTAAACTCCTTACCCGACTTTTCTTGTCACATAAATTGAAAATTAAAAGTTAAGCAGTTTCACGTAAGGGAGCTGATTCACAGTGCCATGGCCGCCATGTGCATCAGCGTGAAGAAACACTCAAAAAGAAAAAAAGTTTGCTCGCAGTAAAGCTAATTGGCAAAAGTGCAGTTAGCCATGTAACAGGGCCGATGACCAAGGCGGTAACAAAACCTCCCCAAGAAGGGACAAAGGTAAACCATTTACCAATGTCATCTAAGGATTTTTTGAAGGGCAAGCCCACGAACGAGTGGTAGTGATGGATGTGAGGTGGGCGTTGTTAAAAGCCCAGATACATACCAACACGTCGGAAAAGCAGCGCTTGCACGCTGCAATGCTCGACCTAAAAATGACTCATCCACACTAAGGTGTCCCCTTATTAGCAAGGTGGATGGGCATGACTAAAAATATTTTTTTAAGTGATAATTATAAAGGTGGGCTACTGGAGGAATAAGATTGTCCTATGACTCTCAATTTAACATTAAAATGTTTCTGCCCTATTCTTACGGCCAACATTGGTCCTGGGCTATTTCTTTAACTGCTCAGTTCACCTTCTGTTTGTTCTTGTGTACGCTCTTTTTAAAAAAATCTACTACCTGTCACAAAAAAGTTGCTGTTTTAATAACTTATTAGGATTGCTTTTAAAATGCATGCATAAAGATTTACAGTTAAGACTATCAAGCTAAACACTATGGAGATTGACAAGGATATCCATGCTAATGCCCAATTGTATGATGGTTCTAATAATGTCTGATAGAATATTTTTAAAGAGATTTGTTTGACTTTTATCTTATGATCAGCTGACCAATTTAGAATGGATACATATGTTTTTATGGTATTGTATTTATGTAACTTTTTAAATGTGTGCCCTTATGGTTTTGTCATAAAACTGAATAAAGCTGGATAATGATGAACATGACCAGTAGCTGTGCAAAAAGCAGAGGAACTTCACTATTCACCTGATTACTATTTTCCAGCCACCAGCTAAAGAGTAGAAATTATTCACTATTAGGTCAGCAGCCTTGAAGATAGCAGAGAAACTTGGGGCTTGATTAGAGTTTGAGTGTTAGAGTTTACTCTGTCCATCTTATTACGATTCCATTATATCCCATGGAAATTGTAATACAGCAGAGAGAATAACTGTCATGTTTGTGACAGAGTAACCTGTCTGCCAAACTCTAAATCAGAGCCTTCACTATTTACAAGCCTGCTAGCTAAATAAAAGAGATTCTGCACTGCTTGACTTGTGTCCCTGCAAATAGCAGAAACAAATGTACTATTTACCTGGACGCTCCTAAATATTAGAAATTCTGCAATGTTTGACCGGCGGCCTTGCAAATATTAGACAAACTTTACTATTTAACCGGCTGCTGGATAAATAGTAGGGATTCTGCACAAATACAACTGGTGGCCATGCAAGTAGCAGATAAAGTTAATTATTAATGCAGCTTCTGGATAAATAGTAGAGATTCTGCACTATTTGGCTGGCAGCCATGCAAATAACAAGGAGACTTCACTACTTGCCTGGCCACTGGCTGAATAGCAGAGGTTTTATCCTATTGGGCCAGCAGTCAAGCAAACCTCACTCATTACCCAGCTGCTGGCAAACCAGCAGACGTACAATTTGGCCAGCAGCCATGCAAATTGCAAACAGAAATAATTATTTATGTGGCTGTTGGTTAAATAACATAAATTGTATATTATTTGACCAGAAGCCTAGCCAACAAATTTCAATATGTACCCACCAGATGGCTAAATAGAAGAAATTATGAACTGTATTGCTGGTGGCCTTACAAATATCTTGAAAATAAACTTTCTTATTTACCACTACTATTTAGCCAGTGGCTGGTTAATTAGTAGACAGAGTACATAGCTTAACCGGTAGGCATGCAAATAGCAGAGGAACTTCACTAGTTACCTGGCTGCTGTCTAAAAAACACACATTTTATCATGCCTTATGCAGGTTTTAACAGGTACTTACACAAGGTAGAACTGCAAACAAGGATTAAACACAAGTGACATCCAGCTCTGTATGAAAGTTAGGGTCCTGATGTATTATTATTTCGTTCGCAAAAAGTGGTTGCAAATTATTCACATAATGTTTACGAACAGGAATCGGATTGAAGAACGAGATGTCTAATTAATAAATGTTAGGCAGGAGCATCAATGGTTCACAACAGCAGTTGCAGTCAGAGACCATCAATAAATTCCTTTTCTGAATTGGAAAGGAGAGGAAGGAAAACCCTTTCATGAACCCTCCTATTTGCAGTTCTGAAACAATTGTAAAAGTGTTTTTAGTAGTCGAAAGAACTTTCCAACCCAAAAAAGGGGTCTGTATATAATGATCAGCACTTTCGTGGTTACAAAGCCTGTCATTTTGCGATAATAGGCACTTAGGCCCATATTTATACTCTGTTTGCGCCGGATTTGCGTAAATCTTTTTACACAAATCCAGTGCAAACGTAACTCCATATTTATATTTTGATGCTAGACCCATCTAGCGTCAACAATATGGATTCAGCGTCATTTTAAGGATGCGTGAAACAACCTTGCGTCAATGAGATGCAAGGTAAGCGTTCCCATCCAAAAAATTACTCAAACACCTTAGCGCCATATTTATCCAACAGGGCAGAAAATGACGCACGGGTGAGAGGCGGACCCGAAAAATGACACTAAACCCGATTTGCGTCAAAATTTAATGCCTGGGTTAGGGCAGGCATTAAAATGAGGCAGACACACCACTACGTAATGAAAACACACACAAGCAACATCACAGCCCAACAGGACAACATGGAGGTGCTACTGATGCAGCTTGCAAGACGACACAGAGCACAGGACCAACAGCAGCAGCAACCCCAACGTGGCCCCCAAAGGCAACGCAGAAGGCAGGAGAGGGTCTTCCGGAACAGGATAACCCTCCATGGCCACAGGGAACAGGAAATCATCTGGCGGTATAGACTCAACTGGGAAGCTATACAGAAGCTGCTGCGCCAAACTGAGCTGCAAATAACAGCCAGCCTGCAGACACCACACAATATACCACCGGTGACCAAGCTGCTAGCTGTCCTGTGTAGGAGGCTGGCCTGGCTTGTAGTTGCTACCAGAGGTACTTACACCTTGTGCCAGGTCCCGTTATCCCTTATTAGTGTAGAAGAGGTGTTTCTAGCAGCTTAGGCTGATAGAAGGTAGCTATGGCAAAGCAGCTTAGGCTGAACTAGGAGGCATGTAAAGCTCCTACTATACCACTGGTGTAATATGCACAATATCATAAGAAAAAAACAATACAGAGAAGTACTAAAAATAAAGGTACTTTATTTTTATGACAATATGCCAAAAGTATCTCAGTGAGTACCCTCAGTATGAGGATACATTATATACACATGATATATGTACACAAACCAAAATTAGGTAAGTAATAGCAAGAAAAGTAATGCAAGCAGTGTAGAAATACAGTAGATTGCAATAGCAGCACATAGGTATAGTGGCAACACAAACCATATACTCTAAAAGTGGAATGCGAACCACGAATGGACCCCAAACCTATGTGAGCTTGTAGAGGGTCACTCGGACTGTAAGAAAACAGTGAGGGTTAGAAAAATTAGCCCACCCCAAGACCTTGAAAAGTAGGTGTAAAGTGCACCTACTACCCCCAGAGAGCACAGAAGTTGTGATAGGGGGTTTCTGCAGGAAGAACAAACACCAGCAAAGCAACAACAGTGGATTTCCGGACCTGATGACCTGTAAGACAAGGGGACCAAGTCCAATAGTCGCGACAGTGTCAAGAGTGGGCAGGAGCCCAGGAAATGCCAGCTGAGGGTGCAAGGAAGCTGCCACCTGTTGGAAGAAGCTTGGAGTTCTGCAAGAAAGAAGAGGACTAGGAACTTCTCCTTTGGAGGATGGATGTCCCACGTTGCGATGAAGCTTGCAGAGGTGTTCCCATGCAGAAAGACCACAAACAAGCCTTGCTAGCTGCAAGGGTCGCTGTTTTTGGGTACTGCTGTGGCCCAGGAGGGACTAGGATGTCACCACTTGGACGAGGAGACAGAGGGGGCGCCCAGCAAGTCAGGGAGCCCTCACAGAAGCAGGCAGCACCTGCAGAAGTACTTGAACAGGCACTTGGAAGAAGAGTGAACCGGAGTCCATGCAAAGTCACAAAAGGGACGATGCCGGAGGACAACTCAGAAGGTTGTGCACTGCAGGTTAGAGTTTCGGTGACACAGGATTGGCTGTGCATGAAGGAAATCCTGGAAGAGTGCACAGGAGCCTGAGCAGCTGCAAATCACGCGGTACCCAGCAATGCAGTCTAGCGTGGGGAGGCAAGGACTTACCTCCACCAAACTTGGACTGAAGAGTAATTGGACTGTGGGAGTCACTTGGACAGAGTTGCTGAGTTCCAGGGACCACGTCGTGCTGGGAGGGGACCCAGAGGACCTTTGATGCAGTCTTTTGGTGCCTGCGGTTGTAGGGGGAAGATTCCGTCGACCCACGCGTGATTTCTTCAGAGCTCCTGATGCAGGGAGGAGGCAGGCTACCCCAGAGCATGCACCACCTGGAAACAGTTGAGAAAGCCGGCAGGATGAAGCGATACAAGGTTGCTAGTAGTCGTCTTGCTACTTTGTTGCGGTTTTGCAGGCATCCTGAGCAGTCAGCGGTCGATCCTTTGGCAGAAGGTGAAGAGGGTAATGCAGAGGAACTCTGATGAGCTCTTGCATTCGTTATCTTATGAGATCCCCAAAGCAGGGACCCTAAATAGCCAGAAAAGGAGGTTTGGCTACCTAGGAAGGAGGATTTTCTACCAAGAGAGGTAAGAGCCTATCAGAAGGAGCCTCTGACGTCACCTGCTGGCACTGGCCACTCAGACCAGTGTGCCACAGACACCTCTGTTTCCAAGATGGCAGAGGTCTGGGACACACTGGAGGAGCTCTGGGCACCTCCCCTGGGAGGTGCAGGTCAAGGGAGTGGTCACTCCCCTTTCCTTTGTCCAGTTTCGCACCAGAGCAGGGCTGGGGGATCACTGAACCGGTGTAGACTGGCTTATGCAGAGATGGACACCATCTGTGCCCATCAAAGCATTTCCAGAGGTTGGGGGAGGCTACTCCTCCCCAGCCTTCACACCTATTTCCAAAGGGAGAGGGTGTTACACCCTCTCCCAGAGGAAGTCCTTTGTTCTGCCTTCCTGGGCCAGGGCTGCCTGCCATTGGGGTGACAATTCCATGATCTTAGTCATGTTACATGGCCATGTTCGGAGTTACCATTGTGACGCTGTACATAGGTAGTGACCTATGTACAGTGCATGCGTGTAATGGTGTCCCCGCACTCACAAAGTCCGGGGAATTTGCCGTGAACGATGTGGGGACACCTTGGCTAGTGCCAGGGCGCCCACACACTAAGTAACTTTTCACCCAACCTTCACCAGGTGAAGGTTAGACATATAGGTGACTTATAAGTTACTTAAGTGCAGTGGTAAATGGCTGTGAAATAACATGGACGTTATTTCACTCAGGCTGCACTGGCAGGCCTGTGTAAGAATTGTCAGAGCTCCCTATGGGTGGCAAAAGAAATGCTGCAGCCCATAGGGATCTCCTGGAACCCCAATACGCTGGGTACCTTAGTACCATATACTAGGGAATTATATGGGTGTACCAGTATGCCAATGTGAATTGGTAAATTTAGTCTCTAGCCTGTTAGTGACAAATTTGGAAAGCAGAGAGAGCATAACCACTGAGGTTCTGGTTAGCAGAGCCTCAGTGAGACAGTTAGGCATCACACAGGGAACACATACAGGGCACACTTATGAGCACTGGGGCCCTGGCTGGTAGGGTCCCAGTGACACATAGACTAAAACAACGTATATACAGTGAAATATGGGGGTAACATGCCAGGCAAGATGGTACTTTCCTACACAACCCCCCCCCCCAACACGAAGGACAATAAGACTAGCTATGACCTGATGAGTCTTCATTGTCTAAGTGGAAATATCTGGAGAGTCCATCGGTATTGGAGTGGGTACTCCCAGGTCTATGTTCCACTGTATAGTCCATTCCCTGTAGAAATATGGACCACCTCAACAATTTAGGGTTTTCACCTTTCATTTGTTTTAGCCAAAGTAGAGGTTTGTGTTCTGTCTGAACAATAAAGTGAGTACCAAACAGGTATGGCCTCAACTTCTTCAGTGCCCAGACCACATCAAAGGACTCCCTCTCTATGGCAGACCAACGCTTTTCTCTAGGGGTCAACCTTCTGCTGATAAAAGCAACTGGTTGATCCTGGCCCTCAGAATTCAGTTGTGATAAGACTGACCCTACCCCTAATTCAGATGCATCAGTTTGAACAATGAATTTATTGGAGTAACTTGGGCATTTTAGGACAGGTGCGGAGCACATGGCTTGTTTGAGCTCCTCAAAAGCTTTTTGACAGCTAGCTGTCCACAATACCTTTTTAGGCATCTTCTTACTAGTGATATCATTAAGTGGGGCTGCTGTGGAGCCATAGTTTTTAATGAATCTCCTGTAATACCCAGTGAGGCCTAAGAAGGCTCTCACCTGGGTTTGAATTGTAGCGGAAATCCAATCGATGATTGTTTGGATTTTCCCCTGCAGTGGTGCAATCTGTTCTCCACCTACCAGGTGTCCCAGATAAACTACCTTTCCCTGCCCTATCTGGCACTTTGAAGCCTTGATAGTGAGGCCTGCCTTTTGCAGGGCCTCCAAACTTTCCAAAGGTGGACCAGGTGCTCATCCCAGGTGGAGCTAAAGACAGCTATATCATCTAGATATGCTGCACTAAAAGCCTCTAACCCTTGCAGGACTGTGTTCACCAACCTCTGAAAAGTGGCAGGTGCATTCTTCAAACCAAAGGGCATCACTGGAAATTGGTAGTGCCATCCTATAGTTGAAAATGCAGTTTTAGGTTTAGCATCCTCAGCCAATTTGATCTGTCAATACCCTGCAGTCAAATCAAAGGTGCTTAGATACTTGGCAGATGCCAGTGTATCTATGAGTTCATCTGCCCTGGGTATAGGGTGAACATCAGTTTTTGTTACCTAATTGAGACCTGTGTAGTCTACACAAAACCTCATCTCCCTTTTTCCATCTTTTGAGTGAGGCTTTGGTACAAGCACCACAGGACTCGCCCATGGGCTTTCAGAAGGTTCGACCACTCCTAGATCAAGCATTTTCTGAACCTCTTGTTTTATGCAGTCCGTGGCATGGTCAGGCTGCCTATAGATTTTACTTTTGACACGCATGCTCTCTCCAGTATCAATTGTGTGTTCACACCAAGATGTGGTGCCTGGCACAGTTGAGAAGAGTTCAGAAAATTGTCCAAGGAGATTTATGCAGTTGTCTTTCTGTTCTGTAGTCAGACAATCTGCCAAAACTACTCCCTCCACTTAAGTATCTCTTTCAGTGGTGGAAAAGAGATCAGAGAGAGGGTCACTCTCTTCTTCCTGTCCCTCATCTGTTGCCATGAGCAGGGTGAGATCAGCCCTGTCATATTAGGGTTTTAGGCGGTTGACATGAATCACCCTAAGGGGACTCCTGGCAGTGCCCAGGTCTACCAGATAGGTAACCTCACCCTTTTTCTCAACAATTAGATGGGGTCCACTCCATTTGTCCTGGAGTGCTCTTGGGGCCACAGGCTCCAATACCCACACCTTCTGTCCTGGTTGGTACTGAATCAGAACAGCCTTCTGGTCATGCCATTGCTTCTGGAGCTCTTGGCTGGCCTGAAGGTTTTTACTGGCCTTTTTTATGTACTCGGCCATTCTGGATCTTAGGCCAAGTACATAGTCCACTATGTCCTGTTTGAGAGCTGTTAAAGGTTGTTCCCAACCCTCCTTTACAAGTGTTAGTGGACCTCTTACAGGGTGTCCAAAAAGGAGTTCAAAGGGGCTGAAGCCCACTCCTTTCTGAGATACCTCCCTGTAAGCAAAAAGGAGGCAAGGTAACAGGACATCCCATCTCCCCCTGAGTTTTTCAGGGAGTCCCATTATCATACCTTTGAGAGTTTTATTAAACCTCTCTACCAGTCCATTAGTCTGTGGAAGATAAGGAGTGGTGAATTTGTAGGTTACACCACATTCCTTCCACATAGCTTTCAAGTATGCAGACATAAAGTTGCTACCCCTATCTGATACAACCTCTTTTGGAAAACCCACCCTGGAAAGATTCCCATGAGGGCTTTTGCCACTGCAGGAGCTGTAGTGGTCCTTAGAGGAATTGCTTCAGGATATCTTGTGGCATGGTCCACAACCACCAAGATAAACCTATTGCCTGAGGCAGTAGGAGGGTCAAGGGGGTCAACTATGTCAACCCCTACCCTTTCAAAGGGGACCCCAACCACAGGTAGTGGAATAAGGGGAGCCTTTGGTGTGCCACCAGTCTTGCCACTGGCTTGGCAGGTCACACAAGACTTGCAAAAATCTTTAGTGTCCTCTGACATCCTGGGCCAGTGAAACAGGGGGGCACGCCTTTCCCATGTTTTGATCTGGCCCAAATGCCCAGCCAAAGGAATGTCATGTGCCAGAGTTAGGAGGAACTCTCTGTACTGCAGGGGAATGACCAATCTCCTGGCTGCTCCAGGTTTTGGGTCCCTTGCCTCAGTGTACAAGAGGTTGTCCTCCCAGTAAACTCTATGTGAGTCACTGACATCCCCATTTTGCTGCTTGACAGCTTGCTGTATGAGACCCTCTAATGTGGGACAGGTTTGCCACGCTCGTTGTGCTGATAGGGGACCCAGAGGACCAGTGATGCAGTCTTTTGGTGCCTGCGGTTGCAGGCGGAAGATTCCGTCGACCCACAGGAGATTTCTTCAGAGCTCCTGGTGCAGGGAGGAGGCAGGCTTCCCCCAGAGCATGCACCACCTGGAAACAGTTGAGAAAGCCGGCAGGATGAAGCAATACAAGGTTGCTAGTAGTCATCTTGCTACTTTGTTGCGGTTTTGCAGGCGTCCTGAGCAGTCAGCGGTCGATCCTTTGGCAGAAGGTGAAGAGGGAGATGCAGACGAACTCTGATGAGCTCTTGCATTCGTTATCTGGTGAGATCCCCAAAGCAGAGACCCTAAATAGCCAGAAAAGGAGGTTTGGCTACCTAGGAAGGAGGATTGGCTACCAAGAGAGGTAAGAGCATATCAGAAGGAGCCTCTGATGTCACCTGCTGGCACTGGCCACTCAGAGCAGTACAGTGTGCCAGAGACACCTCTGTTTCCAAGATGGCAAAAGTCTGGGACACACTGGAGGAGCTCTGGGCACCTCCCCTGGGAGGTGCTGGTCAGGGGAGTGGTCACTCCCCTTTCCTTTGTCCAGTTTCGTGCCAGAGCAGGGCTGGGGGATCCCTGAACCGGTGTAGACTGACTTATGTAGAGATGGGCACCATCTGTGCCCATCAAAGCATTTCCAGAGGTTGGGTGAGGCTAATCCTCCCCAGCCTTCACACCTATTTCCAGAGGAAGAGGGTGTTACACCCTCTCCCATAGGAAGTCCTTTGTTCTGCCTTCCTGGGCCAGGGCTGCCTGGACCCCAGGAGGGCAGAAACTTGTCTGAGGGGTTGGCAGCAGCAGCAGCTGCAGTGGAGACCCCGGAAAGGCAGTTTGGCAGTACCCAGGTTCTGTGCTAGAGTCCCAGGGGATCATGGAATTGTCCCCCCCAATGCCAGAATGGCATTGGGGTGACAATTCCATGATCTTAGACATGTTACATGGCCATGTTCGGAGTTACCATTGTGACGCTGTACATAGGTAGTGACCTATGTACAGTGCACGTGTGTAATGGTGTCCCCGCACTCACAAAGTCCTGGGAATTTGCCCTAAACGATGTGGGGGCACCTTGGCTAGTGCCAGGGTGCCCACACACTAAGTAACTTTGCACCCAACCTTCACCAGGTGCAGGTTAGACATATAGGTGACTTATAAGTTACTTAAGTGCAGTGGTAAATGGCTGTGAAATAACGTGGACGTTATTTCACGCAGGCTGCACTGGCAGGCCTGTGTAAGAATTGTTAGAGCTCCCTATGGGTGGCAAAAGAAATGCTGTAGCCCATAGGGATCTCCTGGAACCCCAATACCCTGGGTACCTCAGTACCATATACTATGGAATTATATGGGTGTACCAGTATGCCAATGTGAATTGGTAAATTTAGTCACTAGCCTGTTAGTGACAATTTTGGAAAGCAGAGAAAGCATAACCACTGAGGCTCTGGTTAGCAGAGCCTCAGTGAGACAGTTAGGCATCACACAGGGAACACATACATGGCACATACTTATGAGCATAGGGCCCTGCCTGGCAGGGTCCCAGTGACGCATAGACTAAAACAACATATATACAGTGAAATATGGGGGTAACATGCCAGGCAAGATGGTACTTTCCTACACATTATGTTGGCAAGTGGCTCCTTCCAAACAACGGGTGTCCTGGTTGCTGGGGTATCACAGCCCTCATTCTCCGCCTTCCTGCCCCAGGTCTAAAATGCCATAATCTCCCTCACGCCCGCCACATCAGCTTTCTCAACATTCAGCAGAAGCAACAGGAAATAAATAGGGGTTTTATCAAATCCATGGCTTCCCGCCTGTGCTTGGTGCAATTGCCTGAACCCGTGTCCAGATCGTACCACCAGCAGCAACAGAGCATCTACTCCGGAACAGAAAGCACACGCACTCCATCAATGTGCAGGCCATATTTGACCACCAGGGATTGTTCACTAAAGTCTTGGCCAAGTATCCTTGAAGTGTACATGATTCCGTCATATTCCACCATAGAACGGTCGATCAGCACTTCCAGGATGGACAATATGGCAATGGACTTCTTGCTGGTAGGTCCATAAACCTAGCAATATACACACAGCACAGCAACCCTATAGGACACACAAAACATACACCACTACATTTACACGTGGGCAGGATGACACTGAGGTGTGACACAGGTAGTTATGTTGTACACCCTGACACAATGGGATACACACCTATGGACAAATGACGCCTGCCAGAACATTAGCTGCCACTCTAGAGCTACAAGGGACCAATGTCAAAGCTCACAATAACAATGGCATGGCCTGCACTGGAAGTACAACTTGGAAGCTGAACCGTTTACAATTACATTAGGCCACACAGTCAATCCGACACCCTCCCAAGCTGTATGTAGCGTGGAAGGGGTGTGCAATGTGTTTTGCTGCCGTTCTAACACCATGAGCACATAGCATGATGATGCTGACTCACATGTAGGTGACACGGAAATACTGAGGCAGTCCCAACATCATACATCACCCCTGGGGTGCCATTGCTTGTGACCAATAAGGAAGTGGACTGTGCTATGAACACAAATTGATGTGCCACTAATACAAACTGCACACTGCTGCACACACTGGAAGATCCAATTGTCCATCAAAATAACATGTGTACAGGGAGATGGCCCTTCCTGCACAGATGCATACACCTCCACAAGGCAGTTAGCCAGGTTACCTGGAGCAGGTTTGGTAGTGTAGGTGCACGGTTGCACATGAGCCACTAGCAGAGGGAACAACAAAGGTTTCCCTTGAACCAAGTCACTCATGGGACAATTGTGCATTGTCAATACTGAATACCTCAGTGCTGCCAACTTATGGAGATGTGTTGTGCATTGTCACCAAGCCAAATCAAAGGGCCTCACTGTTGCATTTCATCTGCAATGACATATGTCCAGTTGGATGGGATGTCCAGGCCATGTAGTGCAACCATGTTACCACCACATTGGAATCTATTGTGTGTGTGAAAGTATCATGTCCCCTCCAGTGAAAGCACACTAAAACATGTGGAACACTACACACCACATTGTACATACTGATCAGCAGTTTGGAAACAAAATCATAGATCCCAGGTCAATGACCCAAACACAAGTTGTCAAGTCAAACAACCCACTGCAGAAAAAAACCTCACAGAAGCCCAGGATCTCACACAATACCCCACACACATGTAAGTCACAGACGACACAAGATATCAACTGCCATGCCACATGACATTCCTATTGCTAGCACTAACAAAATATTCACTTGTATTATCTTTTGCAGCGGATCAGGGTTACGAGATCCAGCTATGGATCGTGACCCCATTCCCCAACCCAAGCACAGCAGCAGAGCGTGCCTATAATGAGGCATATTGGATGACACGCACCATTGTAGAAAGGACCCTTGGCATCCTGAAGTCCAGATTCAGGTGCCTAGACATCACAGGAGGCAGCCTCCTATATGCCCCACACATTGTTTGCAAAATCATATTTACATGTGCTATCCTGCACAACATTTGTGTGAGGAGGAACATCCCCCTCTGTGACCCAGAGCAAGAACTGCCTGAGGAGGAGGAGGAGGAAGAGGATTGTGCCAGGGTAAATGAGGGGGAACAGCAAAACCCAGCTGCAGGAATGCGCCGCAGACAGCAATTTGCTCAAAATGTTTTCACCCAATAGTCACTCTACACAACTTGTTAGGATATGTAATTAAACACCTTACTTGATCACACAATCCTGCTCTGGTTTCTTCTTTCTCAATCACATGTTCCTTAGGAATGTGAGTATTACCTCAGGGAACGTTACAAAGACAAATCTGACTACTTCTGATGCAACATCACATGTGATGCTTATGATTGTACAGCAGACATCACGCATATAAAAAATACTAATCTTTTGAATTTCACTTATGAAGGACAAAATCAATTGACCACAGCATATGACACATATCCACGTTAACAAACATGGCCTACTGTAGCACATGACACACAACTATGACATCTCAAATCATAAGGTAAATAAGCGCCCCATACATGAGGCAGTGGATGTGAAATATCAGTGGAAACAGGAATGTATGAACAGACCCCTGACATTAGTAAGTGTGACATTTGCCATCTCTGCAAGGAGCTTGTGTGACAAGGGGGGCATTATTTCTGAAAATGGATAGCATGAGTGTCCCAGGTATGACAAGCAATGTTCACAACATATGCCCTGCGCAGTCCATCCCTGGAAATAAGTCCTGCCACAGCCATGTGTTACGTCTCTGCCCTCCTATCTCTAGGGGGCGTTGTAAATGGACTATCTGTACTTTGGGAATCATCACTCACCCAGAGTCCCTTTCTGACTCCTGTTTGCTTCCATTTTCCAGATGGCATGCTGTAGAAGAACTACATTAGTTTTCATGGACTTCAGTTCCCATAATGCATTGTCTGGTAGTCAGTAAGATGTGTAATCTTCAGTCCATTGTTTCCTATGGAGAAAAGTCTGATTGTCCCTTTATACTGTATTCTCTCCTCAAGGACTTGTGAGAGACTGAAGCTGCACACACCTGTGACCTCTCTTGCACAGCCCAGTCATCTGACTCTGACCTGGCCATGCTGCTGCCTGGAACTGCTTATAAGCTGCCATTCCCTGATGCTCCTCGTCATGCATTGGAGTACGATTCCTTTGTTTTTCCAGACACCTTGTTGGATTATGTTACAGTCCTGATTCAGCCTGAACCTGCTCTCTGTTTACCCAGCCCTGTTCCTGCTTGTTCCGGTCAGAGTCTGCTCCCTGTTTCTCAGCATTGTTCATGTTTGTTTCTGCCAGATCCTGCTTTCTGTTTCCCCAACCTGTTCCAGCCTTTGCGTCAGCCTGAGCCTGTTTCCTGTGCCTGGCTTTGCCTCGTAGTTGGTTCCCTCGCTTTCTGCTTCCTTTTGGGTTATCATGTCTGGTAAGTGTCCTATCAGTCCTCACCTGTCTAGAAGTGTTTTCCTTTGTATTTGGGCTGGCACCTGGTTTTCAGGAGTCAAATCCAGCCCCCATCCTTTGTCTAATGTTGCATGTAGTAATTAGTACCTAACAGTGACAGTATGCTATGGCTGAATTCCAGGAATTGCCACTGTATCTCCAGCCGAACCCACAAGGGCTAGTCTAGTGTATGTAAGTACAATCCGTGTTTGTGCCCTAAGGGTCCAAACACAGAATCACTTCTGCTGCCTCCTTTCTATGGGGCTTACATGGTGACTATCTGTAAGATTAATCTGCACAGAGGAACTGACATTCCCTGTTGCTGTGGAAAGTTCTGAGCCCTACCCTGTGTACATTTTTAGTGATAACCCCAGCATGTATGTCTATTACTGACCCGTTCCATATTTGTTCACACTAAGGTTGCTCCGCCTTCACATTTCTGTTTACTCTGCCTTACCATAGCTGGCCTTTTCCCTTGTATGCCTTTAGCTGCTCTTCTGCTTTGGGACACTACTTCCTTGCGAGATACTCTGTGAACTCCAGGGGTGCCCCTAACAGAGTCCTGACTAGACCCTCCCGAAATCGTAACACCATGTAGCCCAATCCTGACACATGGTACACATGCCCACACACTTGAACTGGACACTTCTGTGGAATACACATGTGAAAATATGTTGACACATGCAGCCAGGGCAGCAGGTCCACCACAGCAACACAAGTAATATAGGTAAATGTTATGAGTCAAACTGACGTGTACCAAACATTTAATGGGTGGAATTAAGGCACAGTGTCTCAAACACAGTATGTACCAAATATGTACACATGGCTGATGTAGGAAAGTACCATCTTGCCTGGCATGTTACCCCCGTTTTCACTGCATGTATGTTTGTTTTTGCCCATGTGTCACTGGGATCCTGCTAGGCAGGACCCCAGTGCTCATAATGTATGCCCTGTATGTGTTCCCTGTGTGGTGCCTAACTGTATCAATGAGGCTCTGCTAACCAGAACCTCAGTGTTTATGCTCTCTCTGCTTACTAAAATTGTCACTGCAGGCTAGTGACTGATTTTACCAATTCTCATTGGCACACTGGAACACCCATATAATTCCCTTGTATATGGTACCTAGGTACACAGGGTATTTGGGTTCCAGGAGATCCCTATGGACTGCAGCATTTATTTTGCCACCCATAGGGAGCTCAGACAATTCTTACACAGGACTGCCACTGCAGCCTGAGTGAAATAACATCCACGTTATTTCACAGCCATATTTCACTGCACATAAGGAACTTATAAGTCACCTATATGTCTAACCCTCACTTGGTGAAGGTTAGGTGCCAAGTTACTAAGTGTGTGGGCACCCTGGCCCTTGCCAAGGTGCTTGCACATTGTTCAGGGCAAATTCCCCGAACGTTTTGAGTGCGGGGACACCATTACACATGTGCACTACACATAGGTCACTACCTATGTGTAGCGTCACAATGGTAACTCCAAATATGGCCGTGTAACATGTCTAAGATCATGGAATTGTCACCCCAATACCATTCTGGTATTGGGGTGACAATTCCATGATCCCCCGGGTCTCTAGCACAGAACCCAGGTACTGCCAAACTGCCTTTCCGGGGTTTCCACTGCAGCTGGTGCTGCTGCCAACCCCTCAGCCAGGTTTCTGCCCCCCTGGGGTCTGGGCATCCCAGGACCAGGAAGGCAGAACAAATGATTTCCTCTGAGAGAGGGTGTTACACCCTCTCCCTTTGGAAATAGGTGTGAAGGGCTGGGGAGGAGTAGCCTCTCCCAACCTCTGGAAATGCTTTGATGGGCACAGATGGTGCCCATCTCTGCATAAGCCAGTCTACACCGGTTCAGGGATCCCCCAGCCCTGCTCTGGTGCGAAACTGGACAAAGGAAAGGGGAGTGACCACTCCCCTGACCAGTACCTCCTACGGGAGGTGCCCAGAGCTCCTCCAGTGTGTCCCAGACCTCTGCCATCTTGGATTCAGAGGTGTTGGGGCACAATGGACTGCTCTGAGTGGCCAGTGCCAGCAGGTGACGTCACAGACCCCTCTTGATAGGTGCTTACCTCTCTTGGTAGCCAAACCTCCTTTCCTGGTAGCCAAACCTAATTTTCTGGCTATTTAGGGCCTCTCCTCTGGGCTATTCCTCAGATAACAAATGCAAGAGCCCACCAGAGTTCCTCTGCATTTCCCTCTTCAACTTTTGCCAAGGATTGACCGCTGACTGTTCCAGGACGCCTGCAAAACCGCAACAAAGTAGTAAGACGACTACCAGCAACATTGTAGCGCCTCATCCTGCCGGCTTTCTCGACTGTTTCCTGGTGGTTCATGCTCTGAGGGCTGTCTGCCTTCACCCTGCACTGGAAGCCAAGAAGAGATCTCCTGTGGGTAGACAGAATCTTCCCTCTGCCAATGCAGGCACCAAACTTCTTCATCACCGGTCCTCTGGGTCCCCTCTCACCCTGATGAGTGTGGTCCCTGGAACACAGGAGCTGGGTCCAAGTGTCTCACACAGTCCAGTGGCCCTTCTGTCCAAATTTGGTGGAGGTAAGTCCTTTCCTTCCCCACGCCAGACAGCAACCTGTGTACTGCGTGATTTGCAGCTGCTCCGGCTTCTGTGCACTTCTCCAAGGATTCCTTTGTGCACAGCCTAGCCTGGGTCCCCAGCACTCCGTCCTGCATTGCCCAACTCACTGAGTTGGACTCCGACGTCGCAGGACCCCCCTTTTGTGACTCTAAGTTCACAGATCTTCTTAGTACCTGTTCCGGTACTTCTGCAGGTGCTGCCTGCTTCTGAGGGGGCTCTCTGAGTTGCTGAGGGCCCCCCGTCTCCTCCTCTAAGGGGCGACATGCTGGTCCTTCCTGGTCCCCAGCAGCACCCAAAATCCTCAACTGCGACTCTTGCAGCTAGCAAGGCTTGTTTGCGGTATTTCTACCTGGAAACACTTCTACAACACACAGCATGCCATGGGACATCTTCCATCCAAAGGAGAAGTTTCTAGCCCTTTTCGTTCTTGCAGAATCTTTGGCTTCTTCCACCCGGAGGCAGCCCTTTTGCACCTTCATCTGGGATTTAGTGGGACCCTGCCCCCCCGGACACTTTCATGACTCTTGGACTTGGTCCCCTTCCTTTACAGGTCTGCAGGTCTAGGAATCCGTCTTCAGTGTTTTGCTGGTGCTTGTGGTTCTTGCAGAATCCCCTATCACGACTATTCTGTCTTTCTGGGGTAGTAGGGTAACTTTACTCCTACTTTTCAGGGTCTTGGGGTGGGGTATCTTGGACCCCCTTACTGTTTTCTTAAAGTCCCAGCGAGCCTCTACAACCTCCCATAGGTCTGGGGTCCATTCGTGATTCGCATTCCACTTTTGGAGTATATGGTTTGTGTTGCCCCTAGACCTATGTCTACCTATTGCATCCTATTGTGATTCTACATTGTTTGCACTACTTTTCTTACTGTTACTTACCTGTTTTGGGTTTGTGTACATATAACTTGTGTATATTATTTACCTCCTAAGTGAGGGTATTCTCTGAGATACTTTTTGGCATATTGTCACTAAAATAAAGTACCTTTATTTTTAGTAACTCTGAGTATTGTGTTTTCTTATGATATTGTGCTATATTATATAAGTGACACATTCCCAGGGGGTCCGCAGGCCTGAGCTGGCAGGAAGACACCTCTCCAGCTGGTGCCTCCCAGAAACACAAGCGTGTTTTTCTATTCATTACTTTATTTATGCAGCAGTTTAAAAAGCACTTCAAATTCATCCACCAACTTTCACGCAAAAAATAAAAAGGTAAAGAGAACTCATATGATTAATGTTCCTGCAGGAGAGAGATGAGAGGTTTGACTAGCGATAGTTCTGACTCAACTAAGGTAGCGCAGAGGGTTAACATGCCTGCTGCAAAGAATGTACATTATGAAAGAACAATATTTTATGTGCACAGCACAGTGGGTTACTGCTTTTTTGACAGATTATTTTGTCACTGTGCATTTCATAAATTACAATCGTAATGTAGCACAGAGAGCTGTGAACTGCGGTCAAAGAGCTGCATGCAACACGCCTAGCAGAAATTAGAAATTTGTGTTAAAAAATGTTTGCTTGCATAGGCATACATTCTTATTATTAAAGTCAACGCTAACCACAGTGTTATGTTCTGAATACTGAGTTTGCACGTCTCTAAACTAAGCACACTTAGAATATGCCTACCAGTGTAGATGACATATGAATCCTACACTTTGTAGTCCACTGTAAAGCGCTCCAACACCCTACAGTGGTATGAGAGGTGCTATTAAACAAATGAATTACATGTGACAGAGAGGTAATGGAGAGAAGAGAGGCCCTTATGGTTTTACTTCCTATCCCCACCACATTTATATGTGAAAAAGCTTCTCACATCTTGTGTACCTAAAAATAGAAACAAATGGCTTGGGAAATGTAGAATCTGACCAGAGGATTCTGCTTCCCTACATTAAACCAAACATTGAAAAGTTAGTCATCAAGATGCAGTATCGACCTTCCTATTAAAATCTTTTGATTTTTGTGCATATTTTCAAAATAAAATAATTATATCTTTAGTAATTTAAGTATTTGTTTGGTGGGTTCTTGTTTGTGTATTTTTTGCAAATTATTGTTTTAATTCTTGAAATTTAAATTGTACAAATTGCTTGGGGGTCCCCGTCTTTCAACAGTGATTCAGTGGGGGTCCTCAGGAGTCAAAAGATTGGGAACCACTGGTATAGTAGCTTTGCATGTCTCCTAGTTCAGCCTAAGCTGCTTTGCCATAGCTACCTTCTATCAGCCTAAGCTGCTAGAAACACCTCTATTCTACTAATAAGGGATAACTGGATCTGGCACAGGGTGTAAGTACCACAAGGTACCCACTATAAGCCAGGCCAGCCTCCTACAGCTGACATATGGGTATTTCACAAACATGTCACCATGAAGTCGTAACCAACAATTCATGACATGTGAGGTGTAACATATCCGACCTAGCACTCATCAGCCATCCTCAATCATCTCTGAGTTGTTTTTGTCGTGTGAAATGTAATGTCCCCAGAGGCAAACAACTACACACATCACATGAGTCAACACATATTACAAACACATATCATGACTGTTGTAGATCACTGATTGCCATCAGATGTAGATACCCATTTGAAACATATTCATACATGAGCATTAAGTCCAATGTGTTGCATGGAGTTCCTTCAGAAACACACATATTGTTGTTACAGTTCATTCACACAGAAAACACACAGTTGCATGCTCTACCACAGGAGACCAACCACTATACCACACACTGCAGGCGTTACCATCCTATCTTCATGTTGATACAGGGTGCATGCATGTTAAATATATGAAAATCACGCAATCCCAGTTTGAGTCAAAAAATTGGACGCAAATGCGTTGCAAAATCACTCAAACGCAAACTAACCGTACATGGGCCCTTAGCATTAATTCCACCTGAGCACCACACGCATGCGGATATCCATTGAAATTGAAGACTACAGGTAATGCTTGGTATTTTGCCGCACATGTAGGTCTTTCGTCGAAAATATTCACGCAAACATCGTATGTGTCACAAAAATACACGCATGACAGAAAACGGGCCGCAAAGGGGACATGAGTGATGTAATAGGAAATTCTGTTTACAGGCATGGTACAGTGGGTGTACTTTCACTTTCACTTTACGGTCTGTGCTTTTTCTTGACTGTGTGGCTGTGTCTCGGTGTTGCTAGTGTCTGGATTGCGTTTCTTGTATCTTGTGGTGTTTCTCTTGTGTCTTTTGTGTGAAATTGGAACCATCAGAAGACCTTTGACCAAAGATGAAAAGGACCTACGCAGAACAAATGGACATTGTCTTTATTGTGGGTGGAAGGGTCATTTTGCCAAAGATTTTCCAATCGAACCAAAGAACAAGCAAGGTCCAGTTCAGAAGGTAGCAGCCAATGCACCAGTCGAGTTGGAAAACTAAAACACCCAAGATGCAGAGAAGGGTTGCTCTTGGGTGTCACTGTGGACCCTTCACAATCTAGACATCTTAAACTGGAAATAAGAGTTCATGTCAAGAAAAAGATCTATTTCAAAAAGGCTCTAGTCGATTCTGGGGCTACTGGGAACTTTATTGATGTCCAATTGGTTCGTGCATGGGGGATCCCATATATTGAAAAGAATACCCCAGAAATCATCCAGGCAGTCGATGGAAAACTCTTGACTGGAGGTCCAGTAACTCTTCAGACTATCCACTTGTCGATGATTTGTGGAGATAAGAATCAAAGAAAGAAACATAAAGAGAAAATCATTCTTGACGTGATCCATGCTCCCCAATATGGGATTATCCTCGGCTTGCCATGATTAACTCATCACAATCCAGAGATCAATTGGGCAGAAGGAAAAATTGTGTTCTCATCTGCGCTATGTAACGAACAATGTCTCCAAAAGATTCAAGTACCAAAAGTTTGTAACTCTTACATATCTACTGCCTTAGAGAATGAAATTCAGCTGCCCAAACAATATTCATCTTACAAAGATGTATTTAATGAGAAAGGAGCAGAGACTCTACCTCCTCATAGATCTTATGACTGTCAAATTGATCTAGCCCCAGGTGCGATACTTCCCAACTGTCGTGTATATGCCCTGTCAGAACATGAAAATCAACATTTACGAAAATACCTAGATCAAGTTTTTGGAGAATGGCTTCATTCGCCCCTCTAAGTCCCCTGCAGCTTCACCTTTGTTTTTCGTTCCAAAAGCTAATGGAGAACTTCAAACTTGCATCGACTATAGGGGTTTGAACAAAGTCACCATCAAGAATAAATATCCTTTACCCCTAATTCCGGTATTATTGGAACAAGTAAAGAGAGCAAAAATCTACACGAAACTTGACCTTCGAGGTGCTTATCATTTGGTCAGAATGAGAGAGGGTGACGAATGGAAAACAGCGTTCAAGACAAGATATGGCCTTTTTGAATACACTGTCATGCCTTTTGGTCTGTGTAATGCTCCAGCAGCATTTCGATTTTTCTTGAATGACGTTCTTGGAGAGTACCTCAACATATTTGCCATAGCCTACATCGATGACATTTTGATCTACTCTGACAATGAAAACGAACATGTCCAACATGTCAAGAAAATTCTTACAGCCCTTCGAAAGCACCATTTATATTGCAAACTATCCAAGTGTGAGTTTGATGTTACCACAGTTGAGTTTTTAGGGGTTATTCTTACCCCTCAAGGTATGGTGATGGCAGAAAAGAAAGTAAAAGCCGTATCTGATTGGCCCATCCCTAAGACTGTTCATGATGTACAATGTTTCCTGGGGTTTGCACATTTTTACCGGAGATTCATAAATCATTTCTCCCAGACAGTGGCTCCAATCACTAAACTACTAAGAAAGAAGGAAAAGTTTGTATGGTCCCCAGAAGCTGATCAAGCCTTCTCGACTTTGAAGAAAGCTTTCTCCACTGCCCCAGTCTTGACTCATCCTGATGCAAATCGACCTTTCATAGTGGAAGCTGATGCTTCAGATGTAGCAATAGGAGCCGTCTTATCACAACGAAATAAAGACACTGGTCAACTTCATCCTGTAGCTTATATGTCTCGGAAGTTGAACGAAGCCGAACAGAACTATGTCATTGCTGAAAAAGAACTTCTGGCGATTCGTGACGCCTTTAAAGAATGGAGACATCATTTGTTGGGTGCCAAATACACTGTCACAGTATATACTGATCATCGTAATCTTCAATTCATGAGTTCCGCCAGACCTTTGACCTCTCGGCAATTACGCTGGATGCTGTTTTTTGCCAAATTTTATTGTGTAGTAACCTTCTGACCTGGTAAAGATAATCGCAAAGCTGACGCCTTGTCCCGTCAAGAGTCTACCACTTTGCCTGCATTTCAAGCCTCCAGAGCTATCATTGCTCCTGACAAGGTTCTATGTATCATAAAAACTGAAGATTTCTTTGAAGAAATTCGCAACTCTTTCACTGTTGAAAAATGGCAAACATGGGCCCAAGCAGATCCCAAAAGGTCAATCAAGCAAGGACTACCCTTTCATGACGCTCATTTGTTCGTACCCACTAACAAACTTCGCAAGATAGTGTTTCATTGGTTGCATGTTATACCGACGGCAGGTCACCCAGGTACTCCTAAAACTCTTGAACTGATCCAACGCTATTTTTGGTGGCCTACCCTAACAAAAGATGTAAATGCAATGGTAAACAACTGCGAAGTTTGTGCTCGCCTTAAAACAGGTAATTCAAAACCAAAAGGGTTGTTACATCCACTTCCAACCCCAAGTCGTTCATGGGAGCACATTTCTTTAGACTTTATTACCGGTCTGCCAGTGGTTCAACAGCATTCAGTAATTCTGGTGGTAGTAGATAGTCTCACGAAATATGGACATTTCATTGCCTGTAAAAAATTGCCCACTTCTAGTGAACTGGCAACTATTTTACTGAACAGAGTGGTTCGTTATCATGGACTGCCAAAAGTTATCCTCTCCGATCGGGGGTCGCAATTTGCCTCCAATTTCTGGAAGACATGGTTTAAAACACTCCAAGTGACATCTACGCTGTCTACTAGTCACCATCCTCAAACAGATGGTCAAATGGAGAGACTAAATCAGACTTTGAAACAATACCTACGTGCCTACGCTGAAAGGCACTTCATTGTTGGACATCTCTGCTCTGGTTAGCTGAGTTAGCTTACAATAACTCATTCCACACTTCTATTGGCGTTACACCCTTTTTTGGTTTATTTGGCTATCATCCTGACACCCTGCCCATCACAATTCCTCAGGAAAGTTCTCTTACTCCAGAAACCATTCAGCATTTGCATCAAACCCAGAAACTGATTCAACAGCATTTAGAAAAAGCCAAACAAAAATACAAAAGGCATTATGACAAGGAACATTGTGAGGGACCGCAATATCAACCAGGTGACAAAATGTGGCTTTCCACAAAACATATAGACTTCAAGAAGAAGCACATGTTTAATCCCAAATTTATAGGTCCTTACACAGTCCTTCAGCAAATCAATCCGGTAACCTATAAACTACAATTGCCCAGATCCTTACGGATTCATCCAGTGTTCCACACTTCCCTATTGAAAAGGGCAGTCCAAAAGGTCCACCCTCATCCAGCCCCTGTTCTAGTACAGGGAGAAGAAGAATATGAAGTTAAGAAAGTGTTGGATTCTAAACTGAGAGGGCGTAATCTATGGTACTTAATCTCATGGAAAGGTTATGGTCCTGAAAGTAACTCATGGGTTTCCGCATCTGATGTTCATGCTCCAGTACATGTGAAATGCTTTCATCATCTTAATCCAGGCAAACCAGGCCCTAGAGCGCGTCTGGGAGAGGGGAGTACTGTCAATACCAGGGCAGTGCGCGCTCTATTGGCGACTAGAAGGCAAAAACCCAGCACTCTCAAAACAACGTAATTTATGCATTGTGCTGCTATGTTGTTGTTTAACCTTTTGCATTGCAGAGTTCAATCCTGAAGACTTATTTTTAATGTGCTTACAAATGCTGTTCGTTTGCAATGTATTGCTGCAGGCTTTCAGAGTGTGTTATGGTGTGGTCCCTTTCCAGGGCCTTCTAGACACTTTCCCTGCAACATGCCTGGGTGTGGTTGTGGGCTGGGCCAAGACTCTATAAAAAGGAGCCAGCCCAGCTCCAATTGCTCACTATTCAGAGGTCCCGGTGCAGAGCAGCAGCTACTTCCTGAGCTCTTGTCCCGGTGGCCTATTTGATCTTCCAGACATCTGACTTTCATTCCTCATTTGGAGATCCTTGTTCTGGGTGGTAAGACGGTGGTTGGGCTGGCCTCCCGACACCGTTATCGAGAACTCTCATGTTCTTGGGCCTAATTCTTTTATGATTTGACAGAGTACTTTACGAGTGTTTGTAACATTTGCAGGGTGACTTGCGAATCGGCAAGACGCGCGATTCGTTTCATGATAATTTAATCTTGTTAATTATTGCGCGCTACCATTTCTTGACATTTACATGGTGGCTTAAGAATCGGCAAGACTCGTGATTCGTTTTATGGTGTTTTAACTTCGTTGTTCATTGCGCGCTATCATTTCTTGACATTTACATGGTGGCTTAAGAATCGGCAAGACGCGTGATTCGCTTTATGGTGTTTTAACTTTGTTGTTCATTGCGCGCTACCATTTCTTGACATTTACATGGTGACTTATGAATCGGCAAAAGACGCGTGATTCATTTCATTGTACTTTGATCTTGTTATTCATTGTGAGCTGTTATTTCTTGGCATTTACATCGTGGTTTACGAATCGGCAAGACGCACGATTCTCTCCTCCTTTAATTCATGAGTTTATTGTATGCCACTATTCTAAGATATTTATCTTGTAATATTCTAGTTGACAAGTTATGTGATTTGTTTTTCCTGAATCCATATTGTGTTATTCATGGTGCACAATCCTTTTATGGTGTTTAATATATATATATATATATATATATATATATATATATATATATATAAATCTACAATATGCACAACTTGTGTTGAAACATTTTAAGAGTACACAGAAGATCAGAGTGTCTAGATGCAATATTGTATGGTCCTAGTATGCATTCTCAAAAAAGGATTTATATGACTGGTTTAAAATTTAGTCAGAACTTTTTTCTGATTCTCATGTAAAGGAAAGTACTTGAATAAGAAAGTTTTCATTTAATCCATCTTGATTCCCTTATAGGTATCCGACCATCTTGAAACTTAGTCATTTTAAACGTAATTCTTAGATTGTTCATGTTTTCAGAATGACTATGCTTAGAATCATAGTCTAGTATTGATTTCAGGAGATATCATTTTCATATTGTGTGTTCTAACCTTTTTCTTACTACAGGTCTGTTTCCCAGCTGTTTCCCTTCCTACTCCCCTCTTCCCCTCTTGAACTCTCCTAGCCTCTGTGATTTATCTATCAGAGTCTTGGAGATGTTCAGTGGTGGACGTGTTGGGAACGTGCGCAGACCCTGAGGATCTGGTGACTCTGACACCTACACACATATGTTCTCCCACTCAATGCAGTTGTCTTAGCACTATGACACCTGAGATGTTGCATGGTGGCATTGCAGCTATTGTGGCACAGGGATAAACCCAGGAATGGACAGCATGGGTATGAGATTACTGCTGTGTACATCTTTATGTATGTGGCAGTGCCTGATGGTTATTGAGTCCATGGACATGAGCAGTTGACAGGAATTGCACTTGGATAGGGATTGATGGGGATTGATCACATAGTCATACTGAACCCTCATTTTGAGTGTGTTTGTGCCATGGGCACCTAACTGCCATTTCGTAATTGACCCGCGCTCACAGCACAGGCAGTAGTGGCAACTGTTGTCAATGGTAAATGCCACTTGAGCCAATGGCCTGAGACTGGGCATTGTCTTCTTGTTTACATTCTGACAATACCAGTTGCCCTGTGACACCAGACCAGTTTTACGTTCTACCCTACCCTACCCTCCTGCTCTGCTTCAGCATTTCCAGCAGCCTTGGCATGGCGGTGTGCCTGTAAGAGGCTGGCCTGGCTTATAGTGGGTGCCTTGTGGTACTTACACCTTGTGCCAGGTCCAGTTATCCCTTATTAGTAGGTTAGAGGTGTTCTAGCAGCTTAGGCTGATAGAGGTAGCTATAGCAGAGCAGCTTAGGCTGAACTAGGAGACATGCAAAGCTCCTACCATACCACTTATATCATATAGCACTATATCATAAGAAAACACAATACTCAGAGTTACTAAAAATAAAGGTACTTTATTTTAGTGACAATATGCCAAAAGTATCTCAGAGGATATAATCCCTTAGGAGGTAAGTAATATACACAAATTATATGCACACACACCAAAATCAGGTAAGTAAAAGTTAGAAAAGTAGTGCAAGCAATGTAGAATCACAATAGAATGCAATAGGGAGAAATAGGCCTGGGGGCAGCACAAACCATATACTCCAAAAGTGGAATGCGAACCACGAATGGACCCCAGGCCTAGTGTAATGTGTAGAGGGTCGCTGGGAGTGTAAGAAAACACTAAGGGTGTCCAAGATACCCTACCTCAAGACCCTGAAAAGTAGGAGTAAAGTTACCCTACTGTCCCAGAAAGACTGTAAAGTCGAGATAGGGGATTCTGGAAGTACAACAACTGACTGCAAAACACTGAAGACGGATTCCTGGACCTGAGCACCTCTAAAGGAAGGGGACCAAGTCCAAGAGCCCACTAAACCCCAGATGAAGGTGCAAAAGGGCTGCCTCCAGGTGGAAAAAGACAAAGATTCTGCAACAACAGAAGGTGGCAGGAGCTTCGCCTTTGGCCAGAAAATGTCCCACGGCGTGCTGGAGGATGCAGAGTTGTTTCCACGCAGAAAGATCGCAGACAAGCCTTGCTAGCTGCAAGAGTCGCAGTTGAGGTTTTTGGGTGCTGTTAGGGCCCAGGAAGGACTAGGAGGTTGCCCCTTGGAGGAGGAGACAGAGGGGGCGCTCAGCAACACGGAGAGCCAACGCAGAAGCAGGCAGCGCCTGTAGAAGCACCTGAACAGACACTTAGAAGTGTCGCGTGGGCTCTCATTATCCTGAATGAGACTACTGGATTTCTAGGCAGCAGGATCGTTCATGGTGTGGGGGACTGAGTCTGACCCACTTGGAAGGACCTCTGTCACCCTAAATCCGGTTTTGCTCCGGCTAACTAGCAGTGCCTCATTTCTCCCAAAGGGAAGAGATGATTGGGCAGCCGAGCGCATGACATCTTTGGAACTTCTCAGGGAAGTCGTGGTCACTCAGATCCAAACCAACTCTCTCATTTACAGTATGATCTCATATACAAATGACAAAGGCAGTATAAGTTTTATATAATGTTTTAATAAAACGACTGCATTTTAGATAATAAGGCGTGAGCCGCAATAACCAGAACCATACAACACAGTAGGATTGAAATAGTCACCAGGAGAGTAAAACATAAGAATAACGCTATCATGGTGTTTAACAGTTTCCACTCTCCCTCTGCTTATTCTATTTCGAGCACAGCATGTTAAGCTTCTAACTTGCCTTTCTGAATCCCTCGGGAGACATCAGCCCTCATACCTGAGGAAAGGCCTGTGATCTGGTTCAGCATCTGCAACGAGGCAGTCAGCGTCTAGTTGTGGTTCCCTGGTCGGAATTTCCCTCTTGCGTGTATTGGGACAAGGAAGTGTTTTTATAAGTAACATGTCAGCGTGATCACAAAATGTCCCTACGCAGGAATGCCAAAGACTAAACTCCTACCACGTCTATCGGCAATGTACCAGACTGTATCCTTGACTGAAGCACAGAGTAATGCGTTATGGAGAACTCCAGTGCTGAAGTAGGCTAAACAGTGTGATATGAAATATAAAACAAGACCGTAGAACTGGCTATTTGAAAAATAACAGTACGAAGCTGAATAAAAAGCATTTAGAGCAAAGTGCACGAAGGCTCTAAGCTACGAGCAAAGGAATAAAATACATCCAGGGCAAAATGCACAAAGGCCCAAAGCCTGAAGCTAATGCGCAAAGAATACGTAAAACTGACCACACTACAGAAGATCTGAGGACAACGGTCGACTCAGAGTCACAAAGGAGGGTCCCACAATGTCGGAGTCCAACTCAGAGAGTTGGCAATGCAGGACGGAGTGCTAGGGACCTGGGCTAGGCTGTGCACGAAGGAAGTCTTGAAAAAGTGTGCAGAAGCCTGAGCGGCTGCAGTTCACGCAGTACACAGGATTACTGTCTGGCGTGGGGAGGCAAGGACTTACCTCCACCAAATTTGGACAGAAGGGCCACTGGACTGTCGAAGACACTTGGACCCAGCTGCTTTGTTCCAGGGACCACGCTCGTCAGGATGAGAGGGGACCCACAGGACTGGTGATGCAGAAGTTTGGTGCCTGCGTTGGCAGGGGGAAGATTCCGTCGACCCATGGGAGATTTCTTCTTGGCTTAAAGTGCAGGGTGAAGGCAGACAGCCCTCAGAACATGCACCGCCAGGCAACAGTCGAGAAAGCCGGCAGGATGAGGTACTACAATGTTGCTGGTAGTCTACTTGCTACTTTGTTACGGTTATACAGGCGTCCTGGAGCAGTCAGCGGTCGATCCTTGGCAGAAGTCAAAGAGGGAAGTGCAGAGGAACTCTGGTGATCTCTTGCATTCGTTATCTGGTGAGATGCCCACAGGAGAGACCCTAAACTGCCCACAGAGGAGGATTGGCTACTGAGAAAGGTAAGCACCTATCAGGAGGGGTCTCTGACGTGACCTGCTGGCACTGGCCACTCAGAGCTGTCCATTGTGCCCTCACACCTCTGCATCCAAGATGGCAGAGGTCTGGGACACACTGGAGGAGCTCTGGGCACCTCCCCTTGGAGGTGCTGGTCAGGGGAGTGGTCACTCCCCTTTCCTTTGTCCAGTTTCGCTCCAGAGCAGGGCTGGGGGATCCCTGAACCGGTGTAGACTGGCTTATGCAGAGAGGGCACCATCTGTGCCCTTCAAAGCATTTCCAGAGGCCAGGAGAGGCTACTCCTCCCAGGCCCTTCACACCTATTTCCAAAGGGAGAGGGTGTAACACCCTCTCTCAGAGGAAATCCTTTGTTCTGCCTTCCTGGGACCAGGCTGCCCAGGCCCCAGGGGGACAGAAACCTGTCTGAGGGGTTGGCAGCCGCAGTAGCTGCAGTGGAGACCCCAGAAAGTTGTTTGGCACTACTCGGGCTCTTTGCTGGAGACCCGGGGATGCATGGAATTGTCCCCCCAGTTCCCGAATGGTATTGCGGTGACAATTCCATGATCCTAGACATGTTACATGGCCATGTTCGGAGTTACCACTGTGAAGCTACATATAGGTATTCACCTATATGTAGTGCATGCATGTAATGGTGTCCCCGCACTCACAAAGTGTGGGGAATTTGCCCTGAACAATGTGGGGGCACCTTGGCTAGTGCCAGGGTGCCCACACACTAAGTAACTTTGCATCTAACATTCACCAGGTGAGGGTTAGACATATAGGTGACTTATAAGTTACTTAAGTGCAGTGTAAAATGGCTGTGAAATAACGTGGACGTTATTTCACTCAGGCTTCAGTGGCAGTCCTGTGTAAGAATTGTCTGAGCTCCCTATGGGTGGCAAAAGAAATGCTGCATCCCATAGGGATCTCCTGGAACCCCAATACCCTGGGCACCTAGGTACCATGTACAAGGGAATTATAAGGGTTTTCCAGTGCGCCAATGAGAATTGGTAAAATTAGTCACTAGCCTGCAGTGACAATTTTAAAAGCAGAGAGAGCATAACCACTGAGGTTCTGGTTAGCAGAGGCTCAGTGATACAGTTAGGCCCCACACAGGGAACACATACAGGGCATACTTTATGGGCACTCGGGTCCTGACTAGCAGGATCCCAGTGACACATACGCAAAAACAAACATACATACAGTAAAAATGGGGGTAACATGCCAGGCAAGATGGTACTTTCCTACAGCACCCCCATGCAAAGGTTGTTGGTGTTGTGTTGTGCTGTGCGCCTGGATGCCCCTTCCCAGCCCATGCACCTGGCATGGGCAGTGCAGGGAATCCCATGCCCCTTTGCCCTTTCCACCACCTGATTTGCACGGCTGACATACATTGTGTAGTCGGTATGTGCCTCCACCCTTCTTGCACTTGACATTTAGGCATTATTGTCCCCCGTGCAACTTACCCTGCAAATGTGTTGTTTCCTGGTAGTGTGCACGGTCCTGCGATACCAGTGAAGATTTCCTCTGGGATGATGGCTGCAACCATCTCCTCTATCTCATCCAACTCCTCTTGCGGTGCTACACTCCCACCTCCGTTCTGCAGTGCTGCCTTCCTGTTCATTGACATTTTTGCTTTGACCTGCGCTTGCAGTCATACCAGAGTTTCTTGCACTCAGTGAGAGTTGTCCTGACCTCTGCCACACCGTTAATCTTGTCCACAATCTGTTGCCAAATTTCCTCTCTCCTCCCAGTTGGCAATTTAGAGGTGATAAAGAGTTGATGCTGGTGCTCCGTCACCTCTGTGACCAGCATTCATGCTCCTCTGCGCTGAATCAACACTTCCTCTTCTTGTCTTTCCCCTGGGTCTTGTATGTGTCCTCCTGGCTGGTTCCTTGTTTTCTGGGGTCTCCTTGGGATCTCTCTTGGCTTCTGGGATCCATTTCGGGGCTCCTTAGCACTGTTTGGTCAGTTTGTGTCGCTTTATGACACTATTGTGGGGAAACATGGCGCATATCTGTTTTGCAACGTTTTTCCATGTCGTAAACCGGATTAGAGTCATTTTTCCTGCATTAACGTCATTTTGCTTTACGACAAGGCGCAATAGATAGCGTCAGGAAAAATGACTCTAACCTATTCTTAGCGCCACCCAGCGTCAAAGTATAAATTTGACGCATCAGTGGCATTAAGAAATGGCGCTAGCCAGCACTAATATTTTTGTAGCAAAACTGTGTTAGTGCAGTTTTGAGTCAAAAAGTATAAATCTGGCTCCTAGTGCTAAAACTGGCTTATTTGCAAGCAGTAACTTATGGGTCTAAAGCTCTCAAATGTTTGAATGTTTCCAAGTTATTTTGACTGGCATAGCACATAATGCTCCTCCCCACCATGGGCCAACACATAGGTGGTCATTACAACCCTGGCAGACGGTGTTAAAGCTGCGGTAATACCGCAGACAGTCCGGCGGACCAAAAAAGGGAATTATGACCGTGGCGGAAACTGCCAACATAGACAGCCACTTTAACACTCCGACCGCCACGGCGGTACAGACAAGCAGCGCGGTGGTCACCGCCAACAGACAGGCGGAAGACAATGTACCGCCCACAGTATCACAACCTGCCAATCCGCCACCTTTTCCGGTGCGGATTTACCGTGGATAAAAACACGGTGGAAACAGCTTTTGCAATGGGAAAACGCTCACCTTAACACACTCCACGAGGAAGGAGGCCACCATGGAGCCCGAACTACAAATACTCCCTGCGCTTGTCTTTCTGCTCCTCTACGATCACCATCTACGTAGGCGCCGAAGACAACGGGGAGTACTGCACCTATGACATAGGGGAGGGGGGAGGCAAAAGTCAGGGGGACACACACGCAACACCCCCACCCCCAACCCGACCCTCACCCACTACAACACCCACACCAATGCATGTCCAAACAGCACAGTAACAACCCCCCCACCCCCGGAAGAATGCAAAGACAAAAGGAAATCAGTTCAAACATTGTAATTTTATCAAAATACAGTAAGCTAATATATACAGATATATATACACATTCCAGAATTGATACATTACGATTAGTAGTGCAGGTATGCACATATCAATGTCCGTGCACCACTGGGCCCAAAATGTATGGGCGAGGCCCACACTAGATACCTGTCCACAAATGGAGAGAGCACTGCAGGGGCATCAGATAGAAATACAACAGGCACCTCAGGGGGAAGGGAAGGGGGGGGCACCTCAGCCAGATTACAGCACCACGCCAGATCCACGACGGGGCTCCATGCCCATTGATGTATCCTGGGGAGTGCAAAGCCACAGTCTCTCAAGTCTCTACAGTGGGTGGGTTGCCCACTGCATGATCCTGGGGAGTGCAAAGCCACAGTCTCTCAAGTCTCTACAGTGGGTGGGTTGCCCACTGCATGATCCTGGGGAGTGCAAAGCCACAGTTTCTCAAGTCTCTACAGTGGGTGGGTTGCCCACTGTACCATCCTGGGGAGTGCAAAGCCACAGTCTCTCAAGTCTCTTCAGTGGGTGGGTTGCCCACTGTTCCATCCTGGGGAGTGCAAAGCCACAGTCTCTCAAGTGGATAACAGTCTCCACTGGTTCTGGAGGGTGACTGGTGCCCAGACTGCATCAGGCTCCCCGTGACGGTTCCTGTTCCGTCACTGTCCCAGCTGCACATGGGCTAACGATGCTTGATTTGGCTGTCTTTTCCCTGTTCAGCGGTGCTTTGCCATGGCGGTCTGTGCCCTGTTCAGCGGTGCTTGACTTTGCAGTTTCTGACCTGTTCAGCGGTGCTTTGCCCTGTTCAGCGGTCTTCACCATGGCAGTCTTTTCCCTGTTCAGCGGTGCTTTGTCATGGCGGTCTGTGCCCTGTTCAGCGGTGCTCGACTTTGCAGTTTCTGACCTGTTCAGCTGTGCTTTGCCCTGTTCATCGGTCTTCACCATGGCGGTCTTTTCTCTGTTCAGCGGTGCTTTGCCCTGTTCAGCGGTCTTCACCATGGCGGTCTCTGACCTGTTCAGCGGTGCTTGCCTTTGCTGTCTGACCTGTGCAGTGGTGTGTGGCATGACGATCCCTCATTGCCCAGCGGGGCTGTGGCTGCCGGGGCCCTCCAGGGCACTGACGCTGGCGGTGCTCTCCGGACCAGTGACTACAGTGCTGCCCTCCAGGGCACTGACTCTGGCGGTGGTCTCTGGACCGGTGACGATTATGCTGCCCTCCTGGGCACTGACTCTGACGGTGGTCTCCGGACTAGTGACGATTGTGCTGCCCTCCTGGGCACTGACTCTGGCGGTGGTCTCCGGACCAGTGACGATTGGGCTGCCCTCCTGGGCAATGACTCTGGCGGTGGTCTCCGGACCAGTGACGATTGTGCTGCCCTCCTGGGCACTGACTCTGGCCGTGGTCTCCTGACCAGTGACGATTGTGCTGCCCTCCTGGGCCCTGACTCTGGTGGTGGTCTCCGGACCAGTGACGACAGTGCTGGCGGTGGCGTCCCGGCCACCGGGGAGGATGGCGCCCTTCTCCGTCGTGCTGCTCTTCCCAGACTGTGCAGACTTCTTCTGGCCCTTCGCCACCTTTGGAGGAGTCACAGCTGACTCAGCACTCCCCCTGGGACCCTTGTGAGCAGTTTTGCCACCAGGAGTCTTCACCCTGTCCCGTCAGCCACTTTCCAATTTAAGGTGCTTTACAGGGGGTGGACTGGCAGTGCTTTGGCTCCGTGTCACACTGGCTGCCCTGGTGGCCGGTGCACTCCACACACCTTTAACACGCACCACTGGTACTGGACTATTTTTGGCTGAGGTGCTACTATGGGACCTATGAATTGGAGGGGTGGGGTGGTGGCAAAGAGGTCAATGTTGCTGAGGAAGAGTTGCTGATGAAGACTGGGATGGGTAGCTGGAGGGGGTCTGGGAGTGGAGGAAGAGGAGGTGGTTGTAGGAGGTGTAACTTTAGGTGATTTGGGTGCAGGTGCAGGTACTGGAGGCTGTCGTGAGGTGGATGAATGTTGGGTGTGTGGGTGCCCGAGTTTGTGTACTTTGGGAGGGGGCGTCACAGACACACTGGGAGTGGACACAGGGGACGTGTAAATGGTAGTGGGGGTGGTGAGTGCAAGTGAGCGGGGTGTGGTGCTGGGTGTTCTGGTGCGAGTCCTAGTGCCTGTAGATATAGTGCATGCAGGTGAGAGTGTAGACAACACTAGGAGGGAGGAGGGAGACGAGGAGGAGGGGGACACAGTGGAGGCAGTGGATGTTGTTGTGTCTGTATGTGGGTGATGCTTGTTTGAGTGCCTGTGGGTTGTGTGGTGCTTATGTTTGCCTGAGCTACTTTTGTGTGTTGAGGTGTATGCATGCTTGTCTGATGGTGTGCTTGGGATAGGCTGGGGTACAGAGGACTGGGTCTGGGTGGAGGGAGTTGGAGGGGGGAGGCTAGACACAGGGACAATGGCTGCCATCAGTGCTGAGGCCAGAGATTGCAGGGTTCGATGAAGGGCAGCCTGACCAGAATGAATGCCCTCCAGGAATGCATTACCGTGTTGCAACTCCCTTTCTACACACTGGATGGCGTTCACAATGGTAGACTGCCCAACAGTGAGTGACCTGAGGAGGTCAGTGGCCTCCTCACTGAGGACAGCAGGGGTGACTGGGGCAGGGGCTGAGGTGCCTGGGGCGAAGGTGATGCCCATCCTCCTGGGTGAGCGGGCACGGGGCGAAGCCTGAGGGGCTGCTGGGCGGGTGGTGCTGGTAGGGGAGGTGGTGGCTGTACCTGTAGGGAGCTCCCATTGGCGGACGAGTCTGTGTCGCTGTTTGGTGATCCGGTGACCGACGTGAAGCTCCCCTCGCCCTCAGAGGCCACTGGTGTATTCAGAGTCTGTGGTGTGGCCCTCCATGGCCATGTGGGATGCAGCTCCCTCGTGCTCCGGTGCCACTATACCTCTGCCTGATGATGCTGATGCACACAAGAACAGGGAGAGCACAAAAAGGGGAGGGGGACGACAGAAGAAAGACAGGTTGAGTGCATGGCTTACCGCTACCGTTGGCAGACAATACAGACACAGCAGCCCCCTGCACTACGCCGTGCTCTTGGCCTCTACAGATGCAATTCCTGGAATCTGCCCTACATGGCTATGGTGGTCATCTGCACACATAGATGACACAGGGGCATGTATACCTGAACTTGGCACTCTACAGAGGTGGGGTGGAGTGCCACATGGCCTGCATTACGGAGGGGCCTAGCCTACGGAACTCGCCCTGGCCTAGGGAAACCCACAGCCGTCCTCCCCCACCCAGACCCCTTCACTGCACGCAAAGTCTTCAGAATGCGAATGTACTCACCCCCTTGTGTCTGCTGTGATGCCCTCGAGCGCCCATCCAACTCAGGGTAGGCCACCGCCAGGATCCTGAACATCAGGGGGATCATGGTTCGACGGGCACCCCTTCCACGTTGGAAGGCCATCCCCAGCTGAGCCTCCGCCGTCTTCTTGCTCCAGCGGCGAAGGTCCTCCCATCTTTTCTGGCAGTGGGTGCCCCTTCTCTGGTGGACCCCCAGGGTCTGGACGTCCTTGGCGATGGCACGCCAAATGTCCTTCTTCTGGTGGGCGCTGACCTACATGACATGTACAGGGGAAGAAGAGAAGTCATTAACAACAGCACCGTCGAAGTGGGTGGCCCCCAACCCTACCCTTGCCATGTGGCACATGCATTCACAGTCCTTCATGATCCCTGACCTCTACCCCCTTCCTACTGACATCCAGCCCTCTCCACCCAGGCATAGTCCATACAATGTGCTCCCTGTGTACTTATCTGTTGGTCTGGAGGACCGTAGAGTAGCGTGTACTGGGGGAGGACCCCGTCCACGAGATTCTCCAACTCCTGAGCAGTGAAGGCAGGGGCCCTTTCCCCAGACGCAGCAGCCATTGTCTCTTCCAGACCGAGGTCGCAGCAGCACTTGCAGTGTAGGTCCTCTCCTGTCGAAGATCAGGTATCGAGTGATTTAACAGATAGAAAAAGGCGGTCACGTCCGCGGCGGTGCGTCTCATCACCGCCGGCGCACTTCATCATTGGCTCCTGGGACCCATAGGTTCCAATGTTAACCAATGCAGCATTGCGCCACGGTCTATGACCGCCTACCGCGACGGTGTACAACGCCAGCGCAGATACCTCACATCCCATTGTCCCACTTTAGAGGTCAGGCAGCCGCCATTTCAGGGGCCCACATGGCTTCATTTACTACTGCGTCACACATACCTAGGCCTACACTCAACACACATACAGGAAGAGTTTTGTATTTGGTGTTGTGTTATGTGTAGCTGTGGGTACATACCTGGGAATTTGTTGACTCTGTGGTCACTGTTGTCCTTCCTAGGCACCGTCAGCTGGGACATGTGAGGAGATGGCGGAATCCTCTGATGTACCGACCGCTGGTGGACCTGTTGACAATGGAGGAGCGACATTTAATCATCACCTACAGGTTTGACCGTGCCACAATCCAGGAACTGTGTACCCAGTTGGAGCCAGACCTGATCTCACCAATCCGCCATCCCACAGGAATCCCCCCTCAAGTGCAGGTGCTATCAGTGCTCTATTTCCTTGCAAGTGGGTCTTTTCAGACAACAGTGGCCATGGCATCAGCGATGTCCCAGCCTATGTTTTCCAACGTGTTGTCCTGAGTGTTGTCTGCCCTGCTGAAACACGTAAGGAGCTACATCGTTTTCCCTCAGGTGGAGGATTTGGCTACAGTGCAAGGTGACTTCTATGCCCTTGGACATATCCCGAACATCATAGGTGCTATTGATGGGACCCATGTAGCTCTGGTCCCCCCCCCGCAGAAGTGAACAGGTGTACAGGAACCGGAAGAGTTATCATTCCATGAATGTACAGATGGTATGTTTGGCAGACCAGTAAATCTCCCAGGTAAATACTATGTTCCCTGGCTCAGTGCATGACGCCTACATCCTTCGGAATAGCAGTATCCCGTATGTGATGGGTCAACTCCAGAGGCACCATGTGTGGCTATAAGGGGTTTCTGGTTACCCCAACCTGTCATGGCTATTGACCCCAGTGAGGAATCCCAGGAGCAGGGCAGAGGAACGCTACAATGAGGCCCATGGGCGGACTAGGAGGGTGATCGAATGCACCTTCGGCCTCCTGAAGGACAGGTTCAGGTGCCTCCATATGACAGGTGGTTCCCTATTCTACTCACCAAAGAAGGTGTGCCAGATCATCATCGCCTGCTAGCTGCTTCACAATCTTACTTTGCGACGCCAGGTGCCTTTTCTGCAGGAGGATGGTCCAGATGGCGGTGTTGTGGCAGCTGTGGAGCCTGTGGAGCCTGTGGAGCCTGTGGACAGTGATGAGGAGGAAGCTGAGAAAGAAGACATAGACAACAGGGAGTCAATCATACAGCAATATTTCCAGTGACACACAGGGGAGAACATTTTTTTTTACTATTACATTCACTTTCACACTTCTACCTCTATCCTGTCTGTCATTTAGTAGCAGTATTTGGTAACTGAGTTGTACCTTTCCATTACGGTTTCACAGGTGTGGTTACCAACGTGTGTCATCTGCTTGAATCCTTCAAGGACTTGTGATGTGTGACATAGGTATGTTGGCATTACAATAGAAAACGCATTTTGACGCTGTCATTGATAATACAAATTTACCAAATCACAGACTGACTCCAGATTGTTTTGTGCTTCAAGGGTGTTTATTTAAGTGCTAACAAATGGAGGGGGGTTGTAAAATGGTGATGGGGGATGGTGGAGGAATGTCCATGGCAGAGTCCAGTCTATTCGTCTCACAGGTCCTTTGCCCATATGGGCATAGGAAGTGGAGATGGGGCAGTTCCAATCTGGACTGCGTAACAAAGTGAGACAGTGGGAGGACAATCAGGGTGGTCTCATTTCCTGGCGGGGGTCTTGCCATCTTGCTCTGTCCTGTTCCTGGATCTCAGGGACCGCTTGCGGGGTGGTTCTCCATCTGCAGGGGGTGGGGTGCTGGTGTGGTGGTCCTGTGGCGGGGTGTCCTGTCCACTAGCGCCGGCGGAGGTGGTGGGCAGTTCATCGTCCATGCTAGTGTCAGGGTCCCCTTGGAGTGCCACGGTGCCCTCATGGTCTTTTGTATGTCCTTCAGCACCCCTACGATGGTGCCCAGGGCAGAGCTGATGGTTCTGAGCTCCTCCCTGTAACCCAAATACTGCTCCTCCTGCAGGCGCTGGGTCTCCTGAAACTTGGCCAGGACCGTCGCCATCGTGTCCTGTGAGTGGTGGTATGCTCCCATGATGGAGGAGAGGGCCTCGTGGAGAGTGGGTTCCCTTGGCCTGTCTGCCCCCTGTCGCACAGCAGCCCTCCCAGTTCCCCTGTGTTCCTGTGCCTCCGTCCCCTGGATCGTGTGCCCGCTACCACTGCCCCCAGGTCCCTGTTGTTGTTGGGATGGTGGGTTATCCTGGGTTCCCTGTAGTGGTGGACACACCGCTGATTGACGTGTCCTGGGTATGGAGGTATGGGCCTGCTGGGTGGGTGCTGTGCTGGTGTTACCAGAGGGTGGAAGGTCAGTGTTGGGCTGTGCCTGTGCGAGGGGAACCGACTGTCCCGAGGCCCACGATGGTCCGGGCTGGTCATCTGGATCCAGTTGGGCAGAGCTGCTGTCGTCACTGTGGGCCTCTTCTTTGGGTGGAGTGGAGATGTCTGGACCCTCCTGTGTGGTGACGTTCCGTAGTGGTCCTACAGGGGTATAACAGCATGATTATTGCATGTGTGTGTGTCATGGTGTGCAATGGGTGGGTGTGTGTGTACCCCAGGGCAAGCATTCCTGTGTGGGGGTTTGTGTGATGATGGTTAGGGGGTTGTTATGGGTATGTGCAGTGAGCATGCTTTAGTGAGGAGTGACCATGCTTAGTTGTGTCATGCAGGGCTTGGTGTTGGGATGGGTGGTTTGTGTTATTAGTACATTAGGGAGGAGTTGGAGTGATAGGGGAGGGGGTGAGGGTGGGGGTGTGTGATAGCATGCAGGTAGGGTGGGGGATTTGATAGTTAAGATTTGACTTACCAGTGTCCATTCCTCCACCGACTCCTCCGAGGCCCTCTGGATGCATGATGGTCAATACTTGCTCCTCCCATGTTGTTAGTTGTGGGGGAGGAGGTGGGGATCTGCCGCCAGTCCGCTGTACCACAATGTTGTACCTGGAGACCACAGAATGCACCTTCCCCCGTAGGTCGTTTCACCTCTTCCTGATGTCCTCCCGATTTCTTGGATGCTGTCCCACAGCGTTGACCCTGTCCACGATTCTGCGCCATAGCTCCATCTTCCTGGCTATGGAGGCGGGGTTCTCAATTGCTGTGCTCTCTGTCTCTCGGCTTCCTCAAAATTTCTGGTTGTAGGGGTTTGTGGGTGATGTGGGTGTGTGTTTTATATTGTGTTGGGTGTGTGGGAGTGGTGTTTGTATGTGTATCAGGTGTGTGTATTTTGAATTGTCCAATGTGGCGGTGTTTTGGAGATGTGTGTGTATTTTGAGCGCAATGATGTGTACCGCCAATGGAATACCGCGGTTGAAAGACCGCTGCATGGATTCGTAGGTTGTGATAGCATGGGCGTGTTTCTGTTGGCGTGACGGTGGAGGAATTGTTTTTGCTAGTTTATCACTGACCTTGGTGTGGCGGACTTGTGTGGGTGTCTGAATTTCACCGGATTTTCGAGATGTGGGTCATAATAGCTGTGGCGGAGTTCCGCGGCCGCGGCGGTGTATTGGCGGTCTTCTGCACGGCGGTAAGCGTCTTTTACCACCAATGTTGTAATGACCCCCATAGTGACTTGCGAGGCCCTTTTATGCAGCTGTCTTGTGCCATGGAAATGCTCCTATCTTTTTATGTTTACCTTCAAAGGTGTCTAATGATAACGATGATTAGAATCTTTGTGAGACTAGTTAAAGCTGTTTACTCTTTTACAGCTATGTACTCGCTCTTACATAGCTATAGAAATGTAGCAGGGTCAGAGATAGGCTTACCAAAAGGCTCCATGATATCAGAACACCTCTTTTTCAGCAGCACATCAGTGCATTCTGGAATTATTAATTCTGGTTCAGTTCAGTTAAACATATTCAAACTAAAACACCTGAAACAAATGATTTGTAAAATTAAAACACAGAACTGGACATGCTGTATTCCAATGACATACAGCCATCTGTCATCTATGGTGATTTTATCAATTGTATAGGGCCCCGTATGAAGTGATCAACACTGTAAAGGTTTCCTTCCAATTTCATGACAGAAGAAAGTAAAACTATGGCCTGATTCAACCATCAACCCTGTCTATCCAAAGTCCTTCAGAGGATGAATACCAACCAACATAAATGTAATACTTTTAAGACAAAGGTTCTCAGTTTTGGTTACAATTTTAACATAAACTTGCAAGTTAATGCGGCTAAAAAACCTGGGAGTCAAGCCTGGTAAACAGATGACCTTGCCCAACAAAATTAACACAGTATTTGCCACATGTCCTGGTCTTTTGCGCAGAGCAAGGAAATTCTGCTTTTACTTTTTGTACCTGTGAGGATAACAGAGGTCCTGCCCTTGATTATGGCCAGGTTGGACTACAGCAATGTCCTTTATGGAGGTTTCCCACAATTTTTGCTGAGGAAACGGTCCAAAATGCAGCTGCTTACAAGTGCTCAATCTACCCAGCTGGGTCCATGTCTTGCCATATTCGAGAAACCTGCACTGGCTCCCTGTGAGTAAGTGTATCCTATTGAAGACCCTTCTTCTAATGCACAGAGTAATGCACCACTCTGGCCTTGGCTGTCAGTCACCTGGGATATGCCATTACAAACCCAAGAGAAATCTGTGCTCTCCTTGTGACCAACTGGCCATAATTCCTTGGGTTTGTCTACCTAAAACAGGAGGGAGATCCTTTTCCTTTCTTGGACCACAAGCCTGCAGTAGGCTTCCCTTTAAAGTGTGTTAAATTGAAGGTGAGGGGACTTTTTGACCCGGCTTTTTTTATTTTTGCCTCTTTGCACTCCATTCCTTTCTTATACTCCCCATAGGGCAGGGACACTCTCTCTGAGTATCCTCGCGCTCAACAAATTCCTTCACTCATTGGTCCTCTTAGCCCTGTTCCTGCTTACTTTGATCTTACTGGTCTATTTAATCTTCACCCATCTAGTCTTTGGTCTTAATGGCCCTAGTCCACCTGCTCCTGAACTGACTCATTCTCTGGGTACCCCTCCAATATGTCATGATAATCTTGGCCCTGATCCTCCTGCTCATTGTCATCTGAACTAATGTGTCCACTTTGTCATGATCCTCCTTAATCAGGTCATTCTGTTCTTATCCACCTAGTTTGGTCATCATGGCTCCTGTCATCCTGGCCTTCTTTGTCCTCCTTTTCCTCTTTGCCAGATCCTAATATTTCTGGGCCTCTGTGACTTGGTTGTAACCCCACTTGTCCTCCTTTCCTTAGTCCTCTTAGCCCTTGTCCTGCTGGCTCCATTTTCCTGACCATCTCCTCTTAATTCTTCAGGTCCTGTCCTTCTACTCTTACTCACTTTCAGTCTGGTTTGCCTAGCAATGTTCTTCCTACTCCTGGTCCTCATGGTCTGTGTGCTCTTCCTGGTTCTGTGCCCACTGAACTTGATCCTTTAGTTTCTGCTCCTTCTTCTTGTAATCTTTGTATGCCTAATATTCTAGATTCTGGTCCTTTTGGCCATCCTGGTCCTTTCGGGGCCCGTTCTCATAGATCTTCTTTTTCTTTCCCAATCCTCTTGACACTAATTCATTAGACCTGGTCCTTCTGATCTCATCTTGATAATCTGACTCCTTGTACATCAGTTCCTGGTCTTGCTGGACCTCTGGATCTACCTGACCTTTAGTGTCCTGGACCTCTTAGGCCTTTCCTGGTTTGGATTATCCTTGTCCTCATGGTCCTTCTGGCACTGACCCAGTAGTCTGGGCCCTCTTGCTTCTGGTACTTTTTGTTTGGGTCCTTCTGAAACTTTTCAGTTTGGTCCTGGAACTCGTGGACATCCAGGTCCAGTTCCCTTAGTCTCCCTGATATTGCTACCTCCAGTTCCTGGTGTTCTGCTCCACATTGTACTCTGGGCCCTGGTCCCATGGTTATGGTCTTCCTGGAACTCCTAGGCCTGTTTGTGGTCCTCTAGGTGCTGATCCTTCTGATTCTCCTTGCACTGGTTCCTGTCTATGGTCCTCGTTGTATTCTTGATATTGACTCCCCTCATCTGATTTGCTTATTCTGCCCCCCTGATCTTATTGGGCTCGATCTCGTCTGCTAATATTGGACTGATCCATGTTGATGCACACAGCAATACATTTATATACATGAATGAAGTTGCATCACCGCTATTAGGTTCCCCCATTGTGAACTCTCCGTCAACCCCAGCACATAGGTACGTGGTCAGACAGGCTCTCAGACCTAGTCTAGACCTAAGGAACCTAACAGTGGTGATGTAGCTTCGTTCATGTATGACTGACAGATCACAGGTGAGGTAACATTTAGCCAGGAGGCAAACGCACAAAGAAGAAAATTTAGATCAGATCCCACAGAAAGGCAGCAACACCACAATGGTCACCGGAGATTGGCCCCAATAAAGGACACATGGCCAGAGGGACGCGAGCATTCCTAAACACACATTGAAGTTAGATGCCACATGTAGTTAGGAGCACATAGCCAATCAGGACACAACACATACCACACACGCAGCAACCATATGCCCCCCCTGCACACATACTTGCTGGCCCACATTGTTTCCATGCCAGGTTGAGGCCCACCTGAGTTCACTATCTGGGATTGTATTCATGACTATGTGACAACTGTTTTAATTTGTTACCAAGAAAAGAATGCATTTTATGGTTGTATGGCACTCAGAGAAATGTATCAAAGCCTGCTTCAATCCAATGTACAACAAGAGACAGTCCTCAGACCTTGGTTGTGAGCTGCTGTCCCAGCCCTAATGTTTAATTAAACAAACTATTCCTGTTTTGCCAGACGCCTCTCATGTTTTGTTTTTTAAGATACATTCTCATTAGAGCAACACGTCTTCCTGGAACTGGTCCTGATTTTCTGGCCCTGGCCTCCCTGTTCCTTGTCCTTGTACTTCTACACTAGTTATGATGATCTACCTTTGTGTGGGCCTTCTGCACCTGGCCATCCTTGCTCTAAATGTTGGCTATTTTGTTCCTAGCCATATGTCCTTGACCCCCCAGGCTGTTATCATTCTGGTCATAATGTCCCTGGTCCTGATCATTCCTACTGTGGTCCTCCTTTTCCTGGTATTCAATATTCTGATCCTCTTGTTCCTGTTTTTTCTGGTCCTCCTAGTTCTTTGTTTCCTGGTCCTCTTAGAACTTTTCTTTCTGACTCGTTTGTCTGTGTCCCTGTTCTCAGCTACCTAACACGCCAGACCAAGGTCATGCTATTCTTGTTTTTCATAGTATTTGCCCAATTCTATATTTCATGCTTGCTGTTCTTGTTTTCTGTCTCCTTGCACTCTTAGTCTTTGTCCTTCTGGTTTGCGGTGTTCTGCTTCTCCTAGATCTGTTCCTTATCTATTTAGCCCTACTGGTACTGCAGTCATTCATTCAGGTTCTCCTTGTCTTCGGTCATCCTGAGCATGGTAATTTTGGTCAAGGTCCTCCTGGTCACCATTGCCCTATCCATTTGGTCTTCCAGATTCTGGTTCGTCTTCTTATATGTTATCCTCCTCACCCAGATCTTGCTACTTATAATCTAATGATTGCTCTGCCCTACTTGGTATTCAGAGCCCTAGTCCCCTAGGAACTGAACCTTTTAGCCCTGTTTCCGGTATTCCTGGTCATGGTCCTTTTGCTTACCAAGTGCTCCTGCCCTGGTCTTCTAGGTGCTCTTGGGACTGCCCCCTGGTCTTTCTAGTCCCTATTCTACCTATTCTAATATACTGGACACACTGGCCATTGCACTAAGGTCCTGATCTTCGGTAGTCTTCTTCAATCTGGTCCTGATCCTCCTGGCCCTCATCATCTTGCTCCTTGCCTGCATGGTTCTGCAATACTTTTCCCTTGCACAAATCATCATATTCTTGCCTAGTTCTGATATTCCTTGATCTCCGATTCAAGCTGGCCTTAAAATTTCCTAGCCCTGTCCTTGTCTGTCTGGTTTCCATTTCCATGTACTCCTGCCCCTAGACTTTTGGATCATGGCCTCCTGTTCCACAGGCTCCCAGACATTTTTATTCACCTCACCCTAATTCTCACCCATCAGACCTCCTGGTCCTGCTTCCCTGGTTTTTCTAGTCTCCTGGTTTGCCTGTTCCTGGTTCATCTGATCTTGGTTCCCATGTCTATGTAGACTGGGACTTAGCTTTGGATCTTCTGGAACTTTTTTGACTGGTCCTCAAGTATCTGGTCTTCTGATGATGGTCCCACTGGCCTTGGCTTCCCTGGCCCTCCTATTCCCTCGGTCCTCCTGCCTCATCCTAATCCTACTAGTCCTTCTGGTGTGCCTGTTCTACATTGTTCTGGTCCATTTGGCCATGGTCCCCACTATCATGGTCCTCCTAGTAATGGTTCTCCTGAGTCTGGTCTTCCTCATCCCTGTGGAATTGGTCCTCCTAGATCCCTTTTTGCATGCCACCCTTGTCCTTATATTGCTTGTCACACTGGTTTAGGATCTCTGTGAATCTGATCCTTCTAGAATTTCTGATCCTAGCCCCACTGGGCCTTGATTTCCTGGACCTGTTATGTCCATACTGGTCATTTTGATCTAGGGTCTCCTGGTCCTGTTAGCCCTAGTCCTTTTCAGTTGTGGTCTTCTAGATCCTGGTCCACTCAGTTCTGGCCTCTTGGTTCTCCTTGATCTGATCTCTGTGGTTTAGGCTCTTCTGTGGCTGATCCTTCTTTCCATTGGTCTCCTTTTACTGGTCGTGTTTGGTCTGTATACCTTGGTTTACAACTCCTAGCCATGTTTGTCCTCCTCCCTCTGGTCAGTGCACTCGGCCCTTCGTAGCCCTCCTCCTTGTTATTGTCCAGGGCCCTCTGTTTCTCCAACCCCTGGTCCTTTTTCCTTCTGGCCCTTACTCACTGGGTCCCTATACCCTGCTCCACTTCCTCCATGTCCCCCTGATCCTTCTCACCCTGGCTCCTGTACCCCTAGTCCTAATATTCCTCATCATTTATTTGTTCTCTCCCCCCTGGTACTAGTAACCCTTGTTCTCATAAATTAGGTTACCCTAGGGTGTTTCTTTTTGTACTAGTCCTTATTTGTCTTGCTACTTATTCTCCTACTTGTCATAATCCCCAATCTACTGGTCCTACTGCATCCTTTCTCAGATCCCTCCACAAAGTCTTTAGTCAGGTACAGGCACCAAGCTTGCTCCTTAGATGTTTATTTTTGGCTTTAACTGAGACAGCACTGTCAAGGACAGCAATGAGGTCTCATTAGAGACATAGCCTTAACCACTTAAAACACTGCTTAGCATAATAAAAAACACATGTAACATTCCCATGATAGACTTTGCAGATGAATAAGATGTTACTGTGACTGAATGGCCACTTTTGACATGGGCTCAATAAGCATCTATGTCTGAAACCCACTCTGCTGGGTGGCTAGTATTTACATGTGTATTTATATATCAGACTGCTGAATGAACTGCCCAGATGTGTTCACTTCCCTCTTCCACAGAAATCCCATTACTGTGACTAACACAGTTTACCTTCAGGAAATGTTCCAGAGTACTGTGCCCTAATTTTAACATTGGTGGTACTTACCACCTACCGCCGCAGTGACGCCCGCCAACATACTGCCACCATGGCTACCATCGTCTACTAGATTATGAGCACTGCCTGACTTCTGCTACAATAAGGCCGGAAATCCGGCAGTGTTCATACTGGCGGACGGTGGTGACCTGGCGCTGCTACCACCAGCACCGCCCCACCAGTAGAACACCGTCAGCCAATTATGACCATGAATACGGCCTGGCAGTGTCCTGCTGTTGGGGCGCTGCCGGCGGTAGCAGCGCCCCTTCCCATTCCCTGTCGGAAAACCTCCACGCCAGACAAGGTAAGTCGGCCATCCGACGGGGGAGGGGTTGGAAGGGTGGGGGGTGTTGTGTGTGTGTCTGAGTGTGTGCATGAATGTCTGAGTGTGTGTGTGAATACGTCTGTGTGTGTTGTTTTGTGTGCGTGGGTGTATGAGTGTGAGTGAATGCGTGTAAGAATGGTGAAGTGAGTTTGTGTCTGCATGTCAGTGTGATTGTGTGTAAGAATGTGTGTGAATATGTCTGGAAGTATGTGTGAATGAATGCGTGTATGTCAGTGTGTGAATGAATGTGTGTATGTCAGTGTAAGTGAATGGGTGTATGCATTGTGCGTGTGGGTGTCTGCGTGCATGTATGTGGGGAGGGGGCGTGGCGTGAGGGGCGCTGTGACTAGTGGGGGTTGGGAGGGGAGTGATGTGTGGATGGGGGTGTGGTCAGTTGTGTGGTGTGTGCATGTATGGGGGTGAGTCAGTGGATCGGAGGGGGTGGGAGATGAGTCTGGATGGAGGGTGGCATCACATGAGTGTTGGGGGGTGGGGGAGCCGCCTACCGGTGACAGGGATTCCATTGCTAACGACAAGGAAACCATGGTGGCAGGCCTGCTCATAATGCCATGGGCGGTGCTATGTCAGCTGCCGGGCTGGAGATAGATATCTTCAGCCCAGTGGCTCATACCGCCATGGCTGCCGCTGACCCACCAATTTCATAATGTGGCAGTATACACCGCCAGCCTGTTTGCGGTGATACCGCCACATTAACCCTGGCAGTCAAAAGACCGCCAGGGTTAAAATGAGGGCCTAATTGTCTATTGCAAGTATCCTGGGTGGCAAAGATATAACCTACTTGTCAACATTCCCTTTTTGCAGCTGATTGTCCACTGCTATTGTGTTGCCAGGTTTGAAATACTAAGGCCCTCATTACAACATTGGCGGTAAAAGCCGCTTACCGCAGTGCAGAAGACTGCCAACACACCGTAGCGGCCGTGGAATTCCGCCACAGCTATTATGACCCACAGTTCGGAATCCGCCAAAATTCAGACACCCACACAAGTCCGCCACACCAAAGGTCAGTGATAAACTGGCGAAAACAAAACCTCCACCATCACGCCAACAGAAATACGCCCACACTATCATGACACACAAATCCACACGGCGGTCTTTCAACCACGGTATTCCATTGGCGGTACACACCACTGCGCTCAAAATACACACACATTTACAAAACACAACCACATTGGACAATTCGAAATACACACACCTGATACACATACACACACCACTCCCAGACACCCAATACACTATAAAACACACACCCACACCACCCACAAACCCCTACTACCAAATAATTTGAAAGAAGGCCAGAGAGAGACAGCACCAGCAAGAACAGCATCCACAGGCACACAACACCATCACCCACAGAACTTCCACGCACCTCACACAACACACCACTACATATCAGCACACTTATCACCACACACTCCACCCCACACATCACCTACACAACCTCATGGCACGGCAAAGACACCCCAGGTTCTCGGAGGAGGAGCTCAGGGTCATGGTGGAGGAAAACGTCTGGGTAGAGCCACAGCTATTTGGATCACAGGGGCAGCACACCTCAATTGCAAGGAAGATGGAGCTATGGCGAAGAATCGTAGACAGGGTCAACGCAGTGGGACAGCACCCAAGAAATCGGGAGGACATCAGGAAGAGGTGGAACGACCTACGGGGGAAGGTGCATTCCGTGGTCTCAAGACACCACCTGGCGGTTCAGCGGACTGGCGGCGGACCCCCACCTCCTCCCCCACAACTAACAACATGGGAGGAGCAGGTCTTGGCGATTCTCCATCCTGAGTCCCTCGCAGGAGTAGGTGGAGGAATGGACTCTGGTAAGTCAAATCTTAACTATTACATCCCTCACCCTACCTGCATGCCAGCACATACCCCCACTCTCACCCTCACCCCCATCACTCTAACTCCTCACAAATGTCCCTACATCACAAACCACACATCCTAACACCAAACCCTGCATGCAGCAACAAAGCATGGACACCCATCACCAAAGCATGCCCACTGCACTTACCCATACAACCCCCTAAACCATCATCACACAAGGTCCCACACAGGAATGCAAGCACTGGGGTACATAGTCACCCACCCATTGCACACCATGCCACACACAGATGTAATAAACATCCTTTTATACCCCTGCAGGACCCCTACCCAACGTCACTGGACTGGAGGGTCCACACATGTCCACACCACCAACAGAAGAGGCCCACAGTGATGACAGCAGCTCTGTCCAACTGGATCTAGATGACCAGCCCGGCCCATCAGGGACCTTTGGACAGTCGGTTCCCCTGACACAGTCACAGGCCACTACAGACCTTCCCCCCTCTGGAAACACCAGCACAGCACCCACCCAGCGGGCCCATACCTCCGTCCCCAGGACACGCCAATCAGCAGTGTGTCCACCACTACAGGGAACCCAGGCTAACCCACCACCCCAACAACAACAGGGACCTGGGGGCAGTGGCAGTGGGCACACAGTCCAGGGGACGGAGGCCCAGGAACACAGGGGAACTGGGAGGGCTGCTGTGCGACAGGGGGCAGACAGGCCAAGGGAACCCACTCTCCACGAGGCCCTCTCCTCCATCATGGGAGCCTACCACCACTCCCAGGAGACGATGGCAATGGTACTGGCCAAGTTTCAGGAGACCCAGTGCCTGCAGGAGGAACAGTATATGGGCTTCAGGGAGGAACTCAGAAACATCAGTTCCACCCTGGGCACCATCGTAGGGGTGCTGAAGGAACTTGTGAAAACCAGGAGGGACACTGTGGCACTACAAGGGGCCCCTGACACTAGCATGGATGATGAACTGCCCACCACCTCCGCCGGCGCTAGTGGACAGGACGCCCCGCCACAGGACCACCACACCAGCACCCCACCCCCTGCAGAAGGAGAACCACCCCGCAATTGGTCCCTGAGATCCAGGACAAAGACAGAGCATGATGCCCAGATCCCCGCCAAGAAATGAGACCACCCTGATTGTCATCCTACTGTCCCACTTTGTCACCATGTCCATACTTAACCTGCCCCAGCTCCACTTCCTATGCCCATATGGGCAATGCACCTGTGAGACTAATAGACTGGACTCTGCCAGGGACATTCCTCCGCCATCACCCTCACCATTGTACTACCCCCTCCAATATTGAGCACTTAAATAAACACACTTAAAGCGCAAAACAATCTGGAGTCCGTCTGTGATTTCGAAATAGTGTATTAGCAATTACAGTTACAAAATGCTCTTACAATTGTAATGTCAACATACCTATGTCACACAGCTCTAGTCCATGAGGAATCTAAGCAGTTGTCACACAGTGGGACCCACATCTGTGAAATCATGAGGAAAAGTGACAACTCAGTGCCAACACACTGGGTGAAAACAACAGACAGTAGAGAGGTAGTAGTGTTAAAGTACATGTAGTAGGCAGGTCTGTACTCTTACCTGTGTCTCACTGGAAATATTGCTGTATCACTGAGACCCTGTTGTTCATGTCTTCTTCCTCTGCTTCCTCGTCTTCACTGTCCACAGGCTCCATAGCTGCCACAACACCGCCATCTGGACCATCCTCCTGCAGAAAAGGCACCTATTGTCGCAAAGCCAAGTTGTGAAGAATACAGCAGGCCACGATGATCTGGAACACCTTCTTTGGTGAGTAGAATAGGGATCCACCTGTCATATGGAGGCACCGGAACCTGGCCTTCAGGAGGCCGAAGGTCCTCTCGATCACCTTCCTAGTACACCCATGGGCCTCATTGTAGCGTTCCTCTGCCCTTGTCCTGGGATTCCTCACTGGGGTCAGCAGCCATGACAGGTTGGGGTAACCAGAGTCACCTGCAAATGGCGAGGGACAACTGTTAGACACGCAATAACCTGTAGGGATATCCCCAGACCCAGACAACCATTCCCACTGTCTTGCTCCCAGGTGCTCACCTAATAGCCACACACGGTGCCTCTGGAGTTACCCCATCACATAAGGGATGCTGCTATTCCGCAGGATGTAGGCATCATGCACTGAGCCAGGGAACATGGCATTCACATGGGAGATGTACTGGTCGGCCAGATATACCATCTTTACATTCATTGAATGATAACTCTTCCTGTTTCTGTACATCTGTTGACTCCTGTGGGGGGGACCAAAGCCACATGGGTCCCACCAATGGCACCTATGATGTTGGGGATATGTCCCAGGGCATAGAAACCATCTTTCACTCTTGGCAAATCCTCCACCTGAGGGAAAACGATGTAGCTCTGTATGTGTTTCAGACGGGCAGACAACACGTTGGAAAACATAGGCTGGGTCATCCCTGATGCTATGGCCACTGTTGTTTGAAATGACCCACTTGCAAAGAAATGGAGCACTGACAGCACCTGCACTTGAGGGGGGATTCCTGTGGGATGGCGGATTGCTGACATCAGGTCTGGCTCCAACTGGGTACACAGTTCCTGGATTGTGGCACGGTCAAGCCTGTATGTGATAATCACATGTCTCTCCTCCATTGTCGACAGGTCCACCAATGGTCGGTACACCGGAGGATGCCGCAATCTCCTCACATGTCCCAGCGGACAGTGCCTATGAAGGACAACAGCGAGCACAGAGTCAAACAACTCAGAGGTACGTACCCACAGTTTACACAGAATACCATTCATACACAAAAGGTGGCCTGTATGTGTGTTGAGTCTAGGCCTAGGTATGTGTGACGCAGTTGAAAATTAATCTATGTGGGCCCCTGAAATGGCGGCTGCCTGACCTCTAAATTGGACAATGGGATGTGAGGTAACTGCGCTGGCGTTGAACACCATCGCGGTAGGCGGTCGAAGACCGCGGCGCAATGCTGAATTGGTTAGCATTGGACCCTATGGGTCTGAGGAGCCAATGACGATGTACGCCGGCGGTGACGGTACGCACCGCCGCGAACGTGACCACCATTTTCTATCTGTTCAATCACTCGATACCTGATCTTCGACAGGAGAGGACCTACAGTGCAAGTGCTGCTGTGACCTCGGTCTGGAAGAGACAATGGCTCGAATGTCTGGGGAAAGGACCCCTGCCTTCACATCGGAGGAGTTGGAGAAACTCATGGATAGGGTCTGCCCCCAGTACACGCTACTCTACGGTCCTCCAGACAAACAGGTAAGTACACTGAGAGCATGCTGTATGGGCTATGCCTGTCTGGAGAGGGCTGGATGTAAGAAGGAACGGGGGAGAGTGCGGCATGCATGAAACGACGGTGAATGCGTGTGCAACATGGCAAGGGTAGGGATGGGGGCCAATCACTTTGACGGTGCAGCTGGTAATAACTTACTCTTCCCCCTGTACATTTCATGTAGGTCAGCGCCCACCAGAAAAAACATATTTGGCCATCGCCAAGGACGTCCGGACCCTGGAGGTCTACCACAGACGGAGCACCCACTGCCAGAAAAGATGGGAGGACATTCGCCGCTGGAGCAAGAAGACGGCAGAGGCTCACCTGGGGATGGCCTCCCAACGTGGGAGGGGTGCCTGTAGCACCATGACCCCCCTGATGTTCAGGATCCTGGCGGTGGCCTACCCGGAGTTGGATTGGCGCTTAAGAGCATCACAGCAGACACAAGAGGGTGAGTACACTCTCATTCAGCGCAGTGGAGGGGTCTGGGTGGTGGAGGTGGGCTGTGGGTTTCCCTAGGCCAGGGCGAGTTCCGTAGGCAAGGTCCCTCCGTAAGGCAGGCCATGTGGCATCCCACCCTACCTCTGTAGAGTGCCAAGTACACCTAGTCATGCCCCTGTGTCATCTATGTGTGCAGATGTCGTCCGTAGCCTTGTATGGCATTTCCCAGGAATTGAACAGTGGAGCCCAAGAGCGCGGCATAGTGCAGGGGGCTTCTGTGTCTGTCGTGTCCGCCAACGGTAGCGGTAATGCATGCACTCAACATGTCTTTCTTCTGTCCTCCCCCCCTTTTTGTGGTCTCCCTGTTCTTGTGTGCATTAGCATCATCAGGCGGAGGAGCAGTGGCACCGGAGCACCAGGGGGCTGCATCCCACATGGCCATGGAGGGCCACACTACGGATCGGACTTCACCAGTGGGACAGAGGGCGAGGGGAGCTCCACAGTGGGGACACGAGCTGAGACCAGTGACACGGACTCATCCTCTGATGGGAGCTCCCTTGTGGTGGCGGCAACATCTGTGCCCCCCCCATCTACAGATACAGCCGCCAACCCCCCTTCCAGCACTGCCCTCCCAGCAGCCCCTCAGCCTTTGCCCTGTGCCCGCTCACATGGGAGGGTGGGCATCACCTTCGCCCCAGGCACCTCAGGCACTGCCCCAGTCACCCCTGCTGCCCTCAGTGAGGAGGCCATTGACCTCCTCAGGTCCCTCACTGTTGGGCATTCTACCATTTTGAATGCCATCCAGGGTGTAGAAAGGCAGTTGCAACAAACAAATGCATTCCTGGAGTGCATTCATTCTGGTCAGGCGGCCGTTCAGCAAGCTTTTCAGACTCTGGCCTCAGCACTGATGGCAGTCATTGTCCCTGTGTCTAGCCTCCCACCTCCAACTTCCTCCACCCCGACCCAATCCCCTGTACCTCAGCCTATCACAAGCACATCTCTAGACCAGCATGCACACACGTCAACACACAAGGGAAGCTCAGGCAAACATAAGCACCACACATCCCACAGGCACTCATGCAAGCATCAGACACATGCAGAAACACCAACAACCACTGCCTCCACTGTGTACCCCTCCTCCCTCCCAGTCTTGTCTACACTCACACCTGCATGCACTACCTCTACAGCCACTACGTCCCTCTCCAGCACGCCCACCACCACACCCCGCTCACGTGCAGTCACCACCCCCACTACTATTCACACGTTCCCTGTGTCCTCTCCCAGTGTGTCTGTGATGCCGCCTCCCAAGATACACAAACGCAGGCACACACCCACCCAACAGCTATCCACCTCACGACAGCCTCTAGCGCATGCACCTTCACCCAAAGTCAGCAAACAAACACCTCCTACAACCACCACCTCTTCCTCCACTCCCAAACCCCCTCCAGCTACCCGTCCCAGTGTTTCCCAAAAACTTTTCCTGTCCAACTTTGACCTCTTTCCCACACCTCCCCCACCCTGTCCGTCTCCTAGGTCCCGAACTAGCACCTCAGCCACAACATCTCCGGGACCAGTGGTACCTGTAGTCGCCGGAATCTGGAGTGCACCAGCCACCAGGGCAGCCAGTGTGGCACGGAGCCACAGCACGGACAGTCCCCCACCCGTCAAGCATCAGAAGTTGGCCAGTGCCCGGCGGGAGATTGGGAAGAAACCAGCCACCAAAGCCGCTCCCAGGGGTCCTGGTGGGAGTGTGGAGCCACAAGAAACCAGGAAAGTCTGGGAAGAGCAGCACGGTGGAGGAGACCGCCATCATTCCCGCTGGCCAGGAGGCCACCACCATCATCCCTGCTGGGCCAGAGAGGACCGCCAGCACAAGCCCCGCTGGGCTAGAGAGGACCACCAGCACAAGCCCCGCTGGGCTAGAGATGACCGCCAGCACAAGCCCCGCTGGGACAGAGAGGACTGCCAGCACAAGCTCCGCTGGGACAGAGAGGACCACCAGCGCAAGCCCCGCTGGGACAGAGAGGACCCCCCAGCAGCTGAGTCACTGCAAAGGAGCCCGCCGCTCCAAGCACCGCTGAACAGGGCACTGCCGCCTCAAGCACCTCTGAACAGGGCACCGCCGCTCCAAGCACCGATGAACAGGGCACCGCCGCTCCAAGCACCGCTGAACAGGGCACCGCCGCTCCAAGCACCGCTGAACAGAGCATCGCCGCCTCAAGCACCACTGGCCCATGAGCTCCAAGGGCACTGACGCTACTGAGTCCGTCACGAGCAGGATGAAGCACTCTGGGCACAATGCCCCCTCCAGAACCAGTGGAGAGATACATCCACTACCTCTGTCCTTAGCAGGATGAAGCACTCTGGGCACCATGCCCCCTCCAGAACCAGTGGCGACTGTTATCCACTTGATAGACTGTGGCTTTGCACTCCCCATGATGGAACAGTGGGCAACCCACCCACTGTATAGACTTGAGAGACTGTGGCTTTGCACTCCCCAGGATGGAACAGTGGGCAACCCACCCACTTGTGAGACTTGAGAGACTGTGGCTTTGCACTCCCCAGGATGGAACAGTGGGCAACCCACCCACTGTAGAGACTTAAGAGACTGTGGCTTTGCACTCCCCAGGATGGAACAGTGGGCAACCCACCCACTGTAGATACTTGAGAGACTGTGGCTTTGCACTCCCCAGGATTGAACAGTGGGCATGTGGCCCCGTCGTGGATTTGGCGTTGTGCACTCAACCGGCTGAGGTGCCCCCCCTTTCCCTCCCCCTGAGGTGCCTGTTTTCTTGCTCTCTGATGCCCCTGCAGTGTTCTCTCCGTAATGGTCGGGGATCTTGTGTGGGCCTCGCCCATACCGTGTGGACCCAGTGTTCCACGGACTTAATTGGAGCACTACCTGGACTACTATGCTTGGTGTATATTTTGTTTATGGTGTATATATATGTATATTTTTGCCTACTTGATTGTAATATATTACAATGGTTACACTCATTTTCTTTTGTCTTTGCATTCTTCCGGGGGGGGTTGGGGGGTGTAACTATCATGTATAATTATTTATTAGTGTGTGTGTTGTAGAAGGTAGGGGTGGGGGTGGGGTTGTTGCGTGTATGTGTCACTCTCTTTCCCTCCCCCCTCCCCTGTGTCGTAGGTGCAGTACTCACCGTGGTCTTCGCCGCCGGCGTTCGTGCTCCTGGTAGAGGAGCAGGAAGACTATCGCAGGGAGAATTTGGAGTTCCGGCTCCATGGTGTCCTGGTTCCTCGTGGGGTGTGTAGAGGTGAGCGTTTTCCCTTCGAAATCCTGTTTCCGCCGTGTTTTTATCCGCGCTGAATCCTCCCCAGAAAAGGTGGCGGATTGGTAGGTTGTGATACTGTGGGCGTTACTTTGTCCTCCGCCTGTATGTTGGCGGTGACCACCAAGCTGTTTGTTTGTACCACCATGGCAGTCGGAGTGTTAAATTGGCTGTCTTTGTTGGCGGTCTCCGCCACGGTCGTAATTGGACATTTTTTACCGCCGGCCTGTTGGCGGTCTTACCGCCGCTTTAACACCGACCGCCAGGGTTGTAATGACCACCTAAATCAGACTTTGAAGCAATACCTACGTGCTTACGCTGAAAAAGCACTTCATTCTTGGACATCAATGCTCTGGTTAGCTGAGTTAGCCTACAATAACTCATTCCACACTTCTACTGGCGTTACACCTTTTTTTGGCTTGTTTGACTATCATCCTGACACCTTGCCCATCACAATCCCTCAAGAAAGTTCTCTTACTCCAGCTGTGTCAGAAACCATTCAACATCTGCATCAAACCCAGAAATTTATTCAACAGCATTTAGAAAAGGCCAAACAAAAATACAAAAAGCATTATGACAAGAAACATTGTGAGGGACCGCAGTATCAACCAGGTGATAAAGTGTGGCTTTCCACAAAACATATTGGGGGTCATTACGACCCTGGCGGATGGCAGAGAAGCGGCGGTAAGACCGCCAACAGGCTGGCGGTAAAATTTTTGGAATTATGACCATGGTGGTTACCGCCATGGTTATCCGCCCCTTCTCCGTTCCGCCCGCCAGGGCGGAGATGACCGCTGGGCTGGAGACCTGGGTCTCCAGCCCGGCGGTCGTCACTATCCCGCCTACGGTATTTTGACCCGGCTGACTGCCATGGTTTTCATGCGGTTTGGAACCGCCATGAAAACCATGGCGGTGAGCACTATCAGTGCCAGGGAATTTCTTCCCTGGCACTGATAGGGGTCTCCCCCACCCCCCGCCCCCACCCCAACTCCTTCCCCTACACCCCCTACCACTCCTGCCACCCCCCAAAGGTGGCAGGACCCCCCTCCCCACCCCTACCCCCAACATCACACCACACATACACACCCGACACGCACGCAGGCACCACAACACACATACACGCACACACACCGACATACATGCCAACAGCCACACACACAGTCAGACACGAACACCCACATTTAAACATACACGCACACATTCATACAGACATACCTATAGACATACACACACTCATTCCCAAACACACTATACCCCCGCAAGAATACATGCACACACACACACCCTCTACATACACACACGCACACCCCCATGCACCCACACAACACACAACCCCTCCCCACCCCCCTCCCCTAATGGATGTTCACCTTACCTGTTCCGGTGATCCTCCGGGAGGGGACGGGATCCATGGGGACTGCTCCACCGACACCACACCGACAACAGAACACCGCCACACCGAATCACAGGACGTGATTCGGTGGGCGGTGTTCTGTTGACGTGGCGGTGGAGGTGGAGCAACCTCCACTTCCCCGCCGACCGCCAGTATGGCTGTTGGCGGCGCCCGTCCGAAAAAGGACGGAGGGCTGCCAAGAGTCATGATACGCCGAGCGGAAAACCGCCACCACTGGCGGTCTTCAGCATGGTGATCCTCCGGGAGGGGACGGAATCCATGGGGACTGATCCGCCCCCACCACACCATCAACAGAACACCGCCACGCCGAATCACAGGACGTGATTCGGTGGGCGGTGTTCTGTTGACGTGGCGGTGGAGGTGGAGCAACCTCCACTTACCCGCCGACCGCCAGTATGGCTGTTGGTGGGCCTCCGTCTGAAAAAGGACTGAGGGCTGCCAAGATTCATGATACCCTGAGCGGAAAACCGCCACCACTGGCGGTCTTCAGCACGGCGGTCCCTCAGCGGTCTTGAGAAAAGACCGCCGAGGTCAAAATGACCCTCATAGACTTAAAAAAAAGCACATGTTCAACCCCAAATTCATAGGTCCTTACACTGTCCTTCAGCAAATCAATCCTGTGACCTATAAACTGCAATTGCCAAGATCATTATGGATTCATCCAGTGTTCCACACTTCCCTCTTGAAAAAGGCAGTCCAGAAGGTCCGCCCTCATCCAGCTCCAGTTCTAGTAAATGGGGAAGTAGAATACGAAGTCAAGAAAGTGTTGGATTCTAAACTGAGAGGGCGTAACCTATGGTACTTAATCTCATGGAAAGGTTATGGCCCTGAAAGTAACTCATGGATTTCCGCATCTGATATCCATGCTCCAGTACTTGTGAGGCGTTTTCATCGTCTCAATCCAGACAAACCAGGCCCTAGAGCGCGTCTGGGAGAGGGGAGTACTGTCAACATTAGGGCAGTGCGCGCTCTACGGGCGACTAGAATGCAAAAACCTAACAGTTTCAAGCTAACATAATTTATGCATTGTGCTGATATGATGTTGTTTAACCTTTTGCATTGCAGAGTTTAATCCTGAAGACTTATGTTCAGCATGCATATAAATACTGTTCACATATAATGTACTGCTGCAGGCTTTCAGACTGTGTCAGGGTGTGGTCCCCTTCCAGGGCCTTCTAGAAGCTTTCCCTGCAGCATGCCTGGGTGTGGTTGGTGGGCTGGGCTAAGACTCTATAAAAGGGAGCCCGCCCAGCTCCACGTGCTCACTATTCAGAGGTCCCAGTGCAGAGCAGCAGCAACTTCCTGAGCTCCTGTTCCGGTGGTCTACTTTGATCTTCCGGGCCTTGCCCTTTCACTTTGTTGGTGATCTTTGATCAGGGCGGTAAGACGGAGGTCGGGCTGGGTCTCCGATCCCGTTCTCGAAGACTTTCGAGTTCTTGGGCCTAATTTTGCATGATAAACGGCTTTACTCTTGTGTGTGTGAATGTGCGCTTGGTTTTTCATGGCATTTACATGCTGATACTTGTATCGGCAAGACGTGCAATTCTTTGCTTGTGTGCAACTCTTAATATTCATTGTGCGCTACCATTTTATGGCATTTACAAGGTAGCATTCAAATCGGCGAGACGCGCAATTCATTTCTTGTGCTTAATTCATGTTATTCATTGTGCGCTACCATTTTATGGCATTTACAAGGTAGCATTCGAATTGGCAAGACGCACGATTCATTTCTTGTGCTTAATTCATGTTATTCATTGTGCGCTACCATTTTATGGCAGTTACATGGTGGCATTCGAATTGGCAAGATGCGCGATTCATTTCTCGTGCCTTAACCTTTGATATTCATTGTGCGCTACCATTCCTTGGCAGTTACATGGTGGCATTCGAATCGGCAAGACGCACAATTTGTTTCTCGTGCTTTAACCCTTGATATTCATTGTGCGCTACCATTTCTTGGAAGTTACATGGTGGCATTCGAATCGGCAAGACGCGCGATTCATTTCTTGTGTGTAATTCATGATATTCATTATACGCTACCATTTCCTGACATTCATATGGTGACATTTGAATCGGCAAGCCGCACAATTCCTTTTCTGTATTTAAAATCACGGTGTTCATTATGTGCTACCACTTTAAGGCATTTACTTGGTGGCTTTTGAGTTGGCAAGACGCGTGATTTATTACTCAAGTCTAATTTATGTTATTCATTTTGCACAATCATTCCATGGTATTTACAACCTTTCTAAAAATCTGCAATGTGCGCAATTCATGTTCCGGCAATTTTGAGAAAACAAAAAAGCTAGAGTTCTAGATGTAATGTTGTGTGTACATAACAAGTTTCTCAAACACGATTCATATGATGGTTTAGAAATCATTCAGATTATTTCCTGATCCTCATGCAAAAGATAATACTTGAATTTGAAAGTTGCATTTAACCTTTCTTGATTCCCTCACAGGTATCCAGTCATCTTGAAGCCTAGTTATTTAAGTCTATGCTTAGGTTGTCCATGTTTTCCGAATTACAATGCTTAGAGTCATAGCCTAGTATTGATTAATATGATATAATCTTGATATTGTGTGTTTTAACCTTTTTGCTTCCTACAGGTCTCCTTCCCAGCTGTTCCCTTCCTAATCCCCTTTTCCCCACTTGGACTCTCTTATAATCTGTGACAATTCTAATCAGAGTATTGGAGCTGTGTTGTGGTGGAAGTGTTGGGAACGTGCACAGACCCCGAAGATCTGGTGACTCTGACACTGTGGGGGTGTAGAGAAAGGAGCCCATACACCTCCCTCCGCGGCAGGGAGATCTCTCTTGATCTCCCCAAGTGAAGCACTTAGCCTGGGGGTGGGGAGTGTCCCGCAATCCACAGCGGGGGCACGACCAGATCTGGCCATCTTCTTTGCATTGGCTCCTCCAGTAGCGGTCCTCGTTGCTCACCAGGTCTGGAGGTGACTTGCTTTCACCACGGGTAGCCCGCTCTGAGTGCGGCCCGGGCCCCAGTGTGCTTGAAAGCAAATAAGGTATAACGCTCGTCAGGTGCTATGCTCCAACGCAGGAGCTTCCGAACACAGTACTCTCCTCACGCTTAGAAACAACAAAGCGATTGTCCTTCACCCTGCAGCTAATTAGGTGCAGCTCTTTAGCGCTGGAAGGCAAGAAGGGTTGCAGGGGAAAGGGGGCACACCACCCAGCCCCTGGAGACAACAGAGGGGGAACACAGGGCTGAAGGGCCCAAGCAGGCCAGCACAAATAGTGGCAGTCAGTGTCAGTTCCTCCTAGTGACGCATCAGGTCTGCACAACAGCAGCAGTCCAAGGTGGTTCCTGGTGAGTCCCTCCAGAAGCATTCTTTGTCCAGTCTAGTGTCTCTCCTTGTCTCAAAGTGTCTCTCTTAACATGGAGAAACCCACTGTAATTATGCTCAGTTTTGAACAACACTTACAAAGAAGGGGAGAAGAGGTTTCAACCAGTTCCAGCCAGTTCCAACTGGTTCTAGGAGTGTCCTCTTTCTCCTCTAGCACAGGCTCCAGACATCAGTTGGGGGTAAACAAACCCTTTGTGTGAGGCCAGAGTACAGCCTTTTCAAATACAGGTGTGCCCTCCCTCCCCTTCTCTCAGTCCAGGAAGACCATTCAATATGCAGATGCACCTCTGTGACACCCTCCACCCTCCCTGTGTACAGGCTGTCTGAAAAGTATGCACAAAGCCCAGCTGTCACTCTGCACCAGACACGTACAGGCTGTCTGAAAAGTATGCAGAAAGCCCAGCTGTCACTCTGCCCCAGGCATGGGTTGGAGTCAAGCTGCAAAACTCCAGAGTCATAAGCACCGAGGAATGCTCAGTTTCTAGAGGTGGCATTTCTATTATGGTAATTAAAAAATCCACCTACACTAGTAAGCAGCATTTTTCACTACCATTACAACCACACCAAACATGCCTACGCTACCCCTCATATATCAGACAATACCCCCTGGACATAAGGTGGGCATTTCCAATGCAATCCTATGAGCAAGGCAGCACTCACAGCAATGAGAAACCATAAAGGCTGTTTGTCACCACCATGACAGGCTACACAACCAGGCATATGTCCTGCCTTATAAATACATAGCACCCTGCCCATAGGGCCTACCTTAGGGGTGACTTACATGTAGTACAATTGGAGTTTCAGGCCAAGCAAGTAATTTTAGAAGCCAGGTCCCTGTGGCAGTAAACTGCACATGCAGGCCCTGCGCTAGCAGGCCTGAGAATCGTTTGAGAGGCTTCTTCTGTGGGTGGCGCAAGCAGCACTGCAGGCCACTAGTAGCATTTAACTTACAGGCCCTGGGTATAGAGATACCACTGTACAAGGGGCTTACAGGTAATTTAAATGTGCCATTTAGGTGTACGCCAGTCATACCAATTTTACAAGGGGGAGCACCTGCACTTTGGTGCTTATCAGCAGTGATAAAGTACTCAAGGTCCTAGAGCCAACAACAAGAGGTCAGAAAAAATAGGAGGAAGGAGGCAAAAGGTTTGAAGATGACCCTGCAAAAAGGGCCATGTCCAACAACATGGCTAGATTAAAATTGGAATTAAATTAAATGATTGAGGGAACACTGGAATTAAATTGGATTCTTACAGTGAGAATGAATTGTGCTTCATGTGCAAGGATGTTACGCTTCGTGCAGCACAGGTTTATGAGAAACTGACTAATCTAGCTGAGAAATATATGAAATTGAAAGGAATAAGTCCAAACATTTGAAGAAGATTTACAGATTAGAATTTGACTTGAGAGATATTGCAAACATGAGATCACCTGGAATGAAAATTCACATAAAAGAATTGATTCAAAGCATTCAAGCATGGAGAGCATTAGATAAATGGGACGGCAGATGGACAAATAGAAGAGATCAGAAAAAGCCGACTGCATCTTCAAATGATGTACAGCAGGCGCAGGGAGCTTTAAAAATAATGTCAATGAGAGAAATTCCAGGAGGGAATTTTGTTCATGTCTCTTGGAGCAGAAGTGTCACACTATCATTTACAAATGATTACCCAAAATTGAACGAGAAACCAGTGGAGTGGTGTAGAAAAGTACCCTCTTTTTGGCATGTTACCCCAACATTCTACCTGTCAGTGTGTTTGACTGCGTCACTGGGATCCTGCTAACCAGGACCCCAGTGCTTATGCACTCTTTCCTCTCAATTTTGTCACTGCATACTGGTAACTCAGTATTTCATCCCAAATTGGCATGCTGGTCACCCCTTATAAGTCCCTAGTATATGGTGTATATGGTACTTAGGTACCTAGGGCATTGGGGTTCCAGGGGATCCCTATGGGCTGCAGCATTACTTTTGCCACCAATAGGGAGACCATGCAAAGGCTTCTACAGGACTGCCATTGCAGCCTGTGTGAAATGGTGCATGCACCCTTTTACTGCTTTTACACTGCACCGGATCACTTATAAGTCACTTATATGTCAGGCCTTCCAACCATGAAGCCTGAGTGCAAAGTACCTGTGTGTAAGGGCACCCCTGCACTAGCAGAGGTGCCCCCACATCGTCCAGGACCATTTTCACAGACTTCATGAGTGCGGTACACCATTTTACGCGTGCGCTGAACATAGGTCAATACCTATGTCCAGCTTCACAATGGTAACTCCGAATATTGCCACGTAAGGTGTCTAACATCTTGGAATTATACCCCAATGCTGATTCTAACATTGGTTGTATAATTCCATGCACCCTGGGGGCTCCACAGTGGACCCCAAGTACTGCCATAATAGCCTTCTGAGGTTTTCCAGGCAGCCCCTGCTGCGGCCAGCTCACAAAAAGTGTTCTGCCATCCTGTTGCTCAAGCAGATCGAGCCCAAGGAAGGCAGAACAAAACATTTCCTTTGAGAGAGGGGTGTTACATCCACTCCCTTTGGAAATAGGCGTTACATGCATGGGAGGGGTAGCCTTAAAGATCCTCTGGAATGCTTGGAAGGGCACAAATGTTGCCCTACTTGCATAATCCGGTCTACACCTGTTCAGGGACCCCCAGTCCCTGATCTGTGTGAAACTGGACAAAGGAAATGGGAGTGACCACTCCCCTGTCCATCACCACCCCAGGGGTGGTGTCCAGAGCTCCTCCAGAGTGTCCCTGGGATTTGCCATCTTGGATTCCAAGGTTGTGGGGCATTCTGGGAGCATCTGAGTGGCTAGTGCCAGCAGGTGACATCACAGCCCTCCCCTGATAGGTGCTTACCTGTGCAGCTGACTAGTCTCCCTTTCAGGGCTATTTGTGGTCTCTCCTCTGGGTGTTTCCAAAGATTCGGATTGCAAGACTCCAGCAGGAATCCTCTGCATCCTTTACTTCATCTTCTACTGACGAAACTGCACCTGTGCCCTCCAGGAACTCTACAAACTGTAACAAAGAAGCAAAGACAACTTCTGCAACATTGCATCTTCAGTGCCTGCCAGGAACTGCAACTGTTTCAAGGTTTTGCATCATCTGAGGACTGCCTGTCTTCAGTCTGCACCAGAAGAATGAAGGAATCTCCCTTGAAATGAAGGAGTCACTTCCCTGCTTCATCAGGCACCCATCTGCAGCAACGACCGGTGGTGTGGGTCACCTCTCCTGAAGAAGTGGGTGGATCCAGCAACACGGGTGGTGGACTGAAGTGGTCCAGATGGTCCTAACATCCAGCTGTCCAACTTTGGTGGAGGTAAGAGCTTGCCTTCCCACACAAGACAGTACCCCCATGCACCATGTGTTTTGCAGTTGCCAAGGCTTGTGTGCGATCTTCCACAAAGTTCTTTGTGCACAGCACAGCTCCGCCCCCCCCCAGCACCCTTCCTACGATGCACAGCTTCCTGAGTGGTTCTCCGGCAGTCTCGGATCCCCATGTGTAGTGCTGCATGGGCCTCATTTGCACCTTCTTTGTCCCCGTGCTGTGGGACTCCTGTGCACGCTGCCTGGTCTTCTGAGGGCTCTCTAAATTGCTGAGAGCCCCCTCTGCCTCCCCCTCTTTGGTAGAGGCCACCAGGTCCCTCCTGGTCCCGGGCAGCAGCATTTTACAGTAAGCGTGTGCTTTCCGTGTGCCAAAGCTTATTGGTGGAATCCAGCGATGCAAACCAGACTGCTACCATTCATCCAGTGTGGAACATCATCTGCACCAACCAGGAACCCGCATCCCTCTTCTTGGGTGCAGTACTGACTGTTCTCCTTCACTTTTGCACCCTCATTCAGGTTAGCAGGGGTTCCTGTTCCCCCGAACTGTTCAGTGCTTCTTGGACTTGGTACCCTTCTTCCACAGGTCTTCAGGTCCAGGAATCCATCTTTGGTGTCTTGCAGTCTCTTCTGGTTCTTGCATAATCTTCTATCAGGTGTTCTTGTGTGTTATAGGAAACTGACTGTGATTTACTCCTGCTTTCCTGGGCTCTGGGGTGGGTTCTATTACTTACCTTTGGTGTTTTCTTACACTCCCAGCGACGCTCTAAACACTACACTTGCCTAGGTGGAAAACCGACTTTCGCATTCCACTATTTTAGTATATGGTTTGTGTTCCCCCAGGCCCATTTCTAATTATTGTGATTTTCACTATTTGCACCGTTTTCTAACTGTTTTTACAGCTAATTCTGCATTCTAGTGTGTATACTGTGTATATTACTTAACCTCCTAAGGGAGAATAGCCTCTAAGGTATTTTTGGCATTTGTGTCACCAAAATAAAGTACCCTAATTTTTGTAACACTGAGTATTTTTGTTTGTGTGTGTAAGTACTGTGTGACTATAGTGGTATTGCATGAGCTTTGCATGACTCCTAGTTAGGCCTTGGCTGCTCGCCCACACTACCCATAGAGAGCCTGGCTTCTAGACACTGACTACGTTTCACTAATAATGGGTAGCTGGACCTGGTATAAGGTGTAAGTACCTCTGGTATCCACTACAAACCAGGCCAGCCTCCTACAAGTGGGACCATCAAATGGAGAGGTTTGTCAAGCTTGCAAAGTGTTTGTTGGATGATCTGAACACTGCCCATAGAGATCCTGGCTTCTAGACACTGACTACATTTCACTAATAAGGGGTAACTGGACCTTGTATAAGGTGGAAGTACCTCTGGTATCCAGTTCAAACCGGGCCAGCCTCCTAAAAGTGGTACTATCAAATGGAGAGGTTTTTCAAGCTTGCAAAGTGTTTGTTGGAAGATCTGAACACTTTATTTGAAATTGTGGTTCCAGCAGATTTGTGGGTTGAGTGTTAGAGGAGTGTTGATTGGCCAATGTGTAAGCAGGCAAGAGCTTCAGTAACAGGTGCGTCGTCTGAAGGGGGGATGAAAAACTATTACAAGGTGATTGATTTTTTGTAGACTAGAGGTCTCCCTAAAGATATTGATTGGCAAAGGATTTAAGGATGTCACAGGAAATGAAGGAGTCTGTTCATGCTTATTATGAGAGACTGCTGAAAGCATTCAGACAATACAGTAGCATAGAGATATTTGAACCGAGAGACATGATTCATTTTGTGGTAAGGTTCGTTCAAAGATTGAAGCCTGAAATTGGTAACATGATTAAGAATAATTCTATTTGCTGGCAAGGGAAGCCAGTGGATAAGCTGTAACAATACACAAAATAATGTAGTGATGAAATTGATCTGAAGCAGAAAAGGTTGAAGGAAAAGGCAATGTTGATGAAGATTAAATCTCCCCACGCAGCAGGTATGCATGGTCCACAAGGAGTGATGAATGGAGGAGGAATGCAAGGGATGGAACAGCAGGGCAATGTGGTGCCTCAGGTTGGAGGTAGAGGTGTAGGATTCAAGTAGATCCGAAAGAGAATGTGGCTAATATTTAGAACATGAGGAGTATGGTGACTGTTAATGCGTGCAGTGGTGTCGGTGTCGGACAATGGATGTGGGAGTGTCCTTCTAGTAATGTAAATATTTTGGTACAAGATGGGGGTGTTGCACAAATAGTTGACAATAATCAATTTCAAAATCGAAGAGTTCAGAGACCTCGGAATCCAAACATGAATGTTCCTATTGGAGCAGTCCAAATTCAAGATCCACAGTAACAAGAACAATTTCCCAACAGCAAATTCATGCCCCACAGTAAATGCAGATACCTCAAGCTCCGATGGCACAGCAACAGGTGATGGTTCTTCAGCAGAACGTGAACCAGAGAACAAATGTAAATCAGTTAATGACACAATTGATTGATTTTAGTGATGATGACATGAGTGAAGAATGCGTGAGCGAGTGTTCAGAAGAATGTGTGTTAGCTGCCCCATTGGAGGTAGATCAGCGTGGTCCGTATGTGAATGCGAGTGTAATGGGTAATGAAGTTTAATTCTTGGTTGACACTGGAGGAATGCGTTCCACTGTCAGATCTGGAGAAGTCCCAAATGTGCCCCTTTCAGGAAGGACTGTTCAGGTTGTAGGAGTAGTAAACCAGCACTTGGTAAATCCCATTACAGAGCCCATTCCAGTTAAAATAGGGACCTTTTGAAGGTTTGCAATGATTTGTAGTTTGCGATTCAAGTCTCTTGAGTCTGTTAGGAAGAGACTCACTTGTACACTTGAAGGGATAGCAATTCAGGCTAATAGCGATGATGAAACTTCCAGTCAAACTGATGAGATATATCCTCTCATTACATTGTTTTCTGCCATAACAGTTAAAGATTTGTTACAAGAGACAGTCACACTGAGAGTTTGGGATCTCACCAGAAGATATTGGACTTATTCAAGGTGTTGATCCAGTCAAAGTGATGTTAAGCTAAATGCAGTTTTCCCCAGAACTCCACAGTTCAGTATCACGTGACCCAGAAGTAATTGAAGGTATTGCCCCAGTAACTGCAGACTTTGTTGAGCAGGGAGTGCTGAAAGAAGTGATGAGCAGCCCATGTAATTCACCAATAATGGGTTTGTGAAAGCCAAGTGGGAAATACCGCATAGTTCGAGATTTGAGAAAGACAAAAAAAATTGTAGTATCCTGTTCTCCCGTAGTGGCAAATCCAGCAGTGATTTTATTTCAGATTCCATGTGAAGCAGAAAGTTTTTCAGTGATTAATCACAAATGACAAGTATTTTTCCCAGTGCCATTGCACGAGGATAGTCAGTTCTTCTTTTCTTTGCAATACTTCCCAGGGGTTTTCAGAATTACTGTCCATTTTTAATCAGATCCTGAAAAATAATTTAGAGTCTTTGAACATGCCATTTCAGTCTGCAGTACATTGATGACCTAACAATTGAGTCTAGTACACATGAAGCTTTCAGACAAGATACCACAGCATTACTGAATCATTTAGAGGAAAACGGACAGAAGATTTCCCCTGCTAAGTTACAGCATTGTTAGAAAGAAGTGAGATATTTAAGTAATCAAATTGAGAAAGGTGCAAGAAAAGTTTCCAGAGAAAGTTGCAACAATTATGCAAATTAATTCCCCAGTTACACAAAGAGATGTCAGAATGCTTTTGGGCATAGTGAGCTATTGTTGGCACTAGAGCCTGAAATTTTCAGCAAATTTCAAACCGCTGCAGAAATTAACACATACAAAGTCACAGATCCAGTCTCCTTTAATGAAGAGTTCATGAAAGCTTTCACTGAGTTTAAAGAGAGTCTGTGCAGAACTTCAGCTTTGGTAATGCCTGATTACATGAAAGGTTTTGCACTGTTTTCGCATAAATGTATGGCTGTGCTCTTTCTGTTTTGACACAGTCGCATGGAGAAACAAACAGGCCAGTAGCATATTTTTCAGGCACATTCAATCCTGTCGCTGCTGCTTTACCTGGCTGTTTGAAGGTCGTGGCTAGTGCTGGTTTGAACCTCAGTCAATGGAAACGCTTTGTGATGGGACACCCTTTAACTGTTTATGTCCCACGCTCACTCCAAGTACTTCTAACCAGATCAAAAACCCAATATTTGACCAATGACCATCTTGCCCGTTATGAGTTATTGATCCTTCAATCTGCAAATGTAACAGTCAAGAGGTGTGCGGTCTTAAATCCCACCACATTAATGCCTGTCAATGTTGATGAATCAAATGATGTTAGTGAAATGGAAGATGATTGCCTCAATGTCACTGAACTGTGCACCAAACCAAGACCTGATATTCAGGATCAATAAAAAAAAATTATAGAGCGCGCTACTCACCCGTGAGGGTCTCAAGGCGCTTGGGGGGGTGGACAAGAGGGTCACTGTTCAAACAACCAGGTTTTGAGGTTCTTTCTGAAGAGCAGGAGGTCTTTGGTTTTGTGGAGGTTGGTGGGGAGGGAGTTCCAGGTTTTGGGGGCGAGGTAGGAGAAGGACCTGCCTCCTGTGGTGGTGCGTTGGATGCGGGGGACTGTGGCTAGGGCAAGGTTGGCTGATCGGAGTTTGCGATTGGGAGTGTGGAAGTTTACTCTTTTGTTGAGGTATGTCGGGCCGGTGTTGTGGAGGGATTTGTGTGCGTGGATGAGGATCTTGAATGTGATTCTCTTGTTTATGGGGAGCCAGTGAAGGGTTTTGAGGTGTGGTGATATTTGTTTGTGACGGGGGAGGCCAAGGACGAGGCATTCGGCTGTGTTCTGGATTCACTGCAGTTTGCGTGCGAGTTTGAGTGTGGTGCCGGCATAGAGGGCGTTACTGTAGTCTAGTCCTTCAGAGGAGAATGACCAAGTTGTCTTTGTTGATGGCTTCTGTTTAAGAGACGGTGAAGGTTCTTTGAGAGCAGGTAATGCAGTTTTCACAATCCCAGGAGTTGTTGAAGCCTCAGGGCTTCAAGTAGTCTTTTGTGCCCAAGTTGCCGAATTGGTCTATGAAGAGTGGAGTAATGAAAGTGACCAGGGAGACAAATAAAAATGTATTGATGTCAGTGGTTGACACCTGACATGAAATTAAGAGGTTGCAGGAAGAAGCAACTGCGGAAGAACACCTTGGTTGGATAAAAGTAGGATGTACTCAAAGAGAGGGGGGCGATATCTAGATTTCAAATAAAGAGAAAGTTGTTTTGCCAGATTGTATGTGATCTTGATGGCTAGGTATAACCATGGTCAGGTTCATCTCGACATAGATGCAATGATTCGCATTTTCAAACAGACATTGTACAACCCCAGATTTAGGTTGGTTACAGAGGCGGTTTGTCACAGGTGTGTTACATGCCAACAAATGAATGTAGGGAAATGCACAGTGGTTATTGGAGCCATATAGGTAGGTCGGGAGATCCATTTAACAGAATGCAACTTGATTTCATTGAGATGCCTGCCTGCAATGGATTGAAGTATGAGTTGGTTATCGTGTGGGTGTTTTTCAAGTGGGGTGGGGCTTATCCAACACGTAGAAATGACAGTCTCACTGTAGCTAAGCTGCTGCTCCAGGAACTAATACCTAGGTATGGATTCCCAACTTCTGTGGAATCAAATCAAGGAACTCATTTTAATAATTAGATCATAAAGTCGTTCTGTGCAGCACAGAACGGTGAGCAAAAATTGCACTGTAGTTAAAGACCAGAGGCATCTGGATTGCTGGAGCAAATGAATGGAACATTGAAAGCTCTATTGGCAAAGGTTTGTGCCTCTATAGCGCTGAAATGGCCTGACGCATTACCACTTGTCCTCACGAGCATGGTAGCACCCCTGACAGGAAGACAGGATGGCCTTCTCACGAAATCCTGATGGGTCATGAAATGAGACTACCAGCAATACCTGCAAATGCACTTGTGAACAAAACAGATGACTAAGTGATCGATTATTGCACAGGTCTAACAGATCTGGTTCGCTCTTTGTCTCAGCAGGGTAAAGTAGCAACTGTTCAACCAGCTCATGAACAGTGTCACGGCCTGAAGGCTGGTGAATGTGTGCTGGTTAGGAAACATGTGTTAAAGACTTGCTAAGAGCCAAGATGGAAAGGTCAGTTTCAAGCCATCTTGATGACCACAGCAGCTGTGAAGTGTGCTGGTCTTCCGAACTGGATTCATGCAAGCCACACCTGCAAAGTTCCATCTCCTCCTGAAAACAGAGTCTGATCCTCGAAGAGTGAATGCTGATGAAAATGGGGTTCAGCTTGAGCAAGCTGTGAAGATTGAACAAGTGGCTGAAACAGAAAACATGCAAAGTGGTGAAAGTGCGTGCAGTCTGAATGCAGGCCAAGGTGCTGGAGAGCAAAGCCAAAGTCAGAATCAACTGACTTCTGCCAGCACAGCAAACATTGTGAATGCAGTTGCACCTGAAAAGAGAGCTGTGAAAGAACATAAATGTCCTGCAGCTGCACATGAACTGGTTGCTGATAAACTCCCACCAATAACCAAAACAATTGATGAGGCAAATCAGAGTGAAAATGAAGACAGTGCTGTAAGGAGAACAGAAAGGAAAAGAGTGCTAAGTCACAGATACTCTTCACCTGAATGGATCTACCCTGCCACAAATAAATGGGAGAGCGAGTTTATGGCCTTTTATTTTGAGAATTCAGTTGAACATTCCAGAACTTGAAATCACATTTGAACTGAGTTTTGAAATAACTTTGCCAATTGATCAACAAAGACATTACATTCTGGAAGTAATCATTAGCAATCATCAAACTGTGTCCTATTGAAAAAGAACATTTGAACTGAATTTTGAGGATTTTTGACTGAGCTCAAGAAGTTTCTTGAAGATCGATAGCTGCTGTACATAGTGCAGAGACTCTGAAAATAAATTTTTGTTTGATTTTGCTTCTATCTTTTTATATTTTTCTTTTTTTCTCTCTGATTCTATAGAAGCCATGCAACCTGGACAGGGTAAATATAGTAGGTGTACATATGTGTTCATTGGTTTGATTGTAGTATGAATGATTGTGTGCATTTTGTTTATTGCAGGATTGAGTGTTTCAGTGAAAGGAGAAGTGCAAACCACAGCAACTCCAATGCAGAGAATTACAACATCTATCCAGAATAAGTTTTATAGAGATGAGGGATTTCTTAATTTATATGACACAAAAGGATATTTGTTTTCCAATGTATATAATATAGCTTGCTGTATGAGTATGTGGACACGATAAATGCATGATTATTATGTGTTTACACAAATTTCTTCATCAGTACAAGAGATGATCACTTATCATAGCTTACCACTAATTTACAGGATTAGTTGCAGTTTATTAACAAATTTTTGTAAAACCGGGAGTACACTCAATATTTCTATTCAGATTATGATGTAGTTTTGTCTTTTGTTCCCTTTAATCAGCATTTGAGCAGCATTGCAAAGGCAAGAAACATAAATATAGTCGGAGGTTTCTTTGAACCTACACTGACTTTTGGGACAGCATATGCACACCGGAATAACCTGACATGTATTGTTACACAAGCGAAAAAGGAGTTCAGAAAAACAAAGTAGATGACAGGAGAAAATCAAGGAAAGAAAGGATTGACAAGGGAATAGTTTCCAAAAAGAAATAATTTCATAACACATCAAACACACAAGGTGCTTTAGACTGGCAACATGTAGGAAAGCTTTGTATATTTAGGACTCAATCAAAAACTAACAATAAGTTTGTAGGAACAAGTGAATGCAGACATGTGTTCCTGTTCAAGAGTATATGGGATTTTATGCTAAATGGACAAGACCCAGCTGTGCCTGGTATTTATTACATCTGTGATAAGAACGTACCGAAAGGTTGGTGTGGCACTTGCTATTTGGGAGTGGTTTTCTCAAACATTTACCAAATAGACAACATTGACAATCCTGCTGGGATTGAGATGTTTAAAATGAGATTTAAAAGAGGAGCAAGTGGTTCAGAGACTACAGGAGATATTTTTAGAGCTTTCATTCCATCAGTGGGTGTGATCTTGAATGATATCAAGATAAGGAAGTCATCAACGATTGTAGATAAGATGTCAACTGTTTTTACAGGTGCAATTCTCCTAATGGAAACCGAACTGGTTGTGGCAAGGTCAATGACCTTCAGAGTCGCCTTGCGTTAGACATTATTTTAGCAAAAGAGGGCAGAGTCTGCAAGGTTTTGAAATCACAGCACTGCTGCACTTATGTCCTGAATAACAGCAAGGAGATAAGAAGATACTTATCTAATCTGACAAGTTTGAGAAATTACTTAAATTACCTAACAGAGACAAACGTCTCTGAGAAAATAGGTAGAGGATTCTCTAAGGTAGGATTGGATTTGGAAACCTGGGAAGTGGTTTTGTGACAATGATCCTGAAATCTTTATTGAATGTGAGAGTGTTCATAATTTATCTAAACAGAGGAGGAAATAAATGGAAATGGAGAATATAAGAAACAGGAATTATCAGACGATGAAGAGACTTGACAATTATTGCAAACCTAGATCTATGCGTTATCAAACCACAAGTTCTTGACTTGTCTCATTGTAAATAAGAATAGTTGTTTTTGTGATGGCATAGATTGCCATCAGGGGAGGGACTAAGAGAGATCATGTTTTGTTATTAAATAAGTGGCATAGAAGTTAGCATATGGCGATTAATTAACCTATATTTTAAAGCCTCAAAGAGAAAATAACACGAAGTTACCCTCTGGCTCATCGGAAACCCATGATTCCCTGATCAATAAGGTTATTTACTGGCTACGTGCTCAGCGCAATTGTCTTTCAGTCATCCGTGCTAACATCCTCGACGTGGGCAGACATAGTCAACATGGTTCAAACTTTGATTTTATCTCTATTTGTTTTGCAGATGGGCTTCTGGTGGCTAAACCTATGGATTTTGAATCACGTATTAGCTATCTTAGGGATTTGAGAGGGGTTGGCATTAGACTTGTACCACATGCACCAGCTGCTGGTCCATCTTTACCCCTAGATGGCTTAGGTTCTATTCAAAAGTGTGTTCTAGCCCCAGTAGCAAAATCCTCCCATATACCATCAGCAATTGATTGACTACATACTGACCCACATCTAACAGCGTCCCCGGAGATCAAACAGGGAGTACTTGATAAGGATACACATTGTTGGGAGTCTCAGTGTCTTGGGTCCAGATATGAGGTAATTTGTTCAGAATTATCTATTGTGTCCTGGAATTTAGCAGGGCTTAACAGGAAGTTGGGTGACCTTGAATGGGTCAACTATATTAATAATCAGGATATTTGTCTTTTTCAGGACACCTAGGATGAGGAACAAGTATATATAGACAGGTTTTTATCATATTGTATTGAGACTGAACCAGCAGAGAGGGGGTTAGGTTGTGCAAAAGGGGGTCTAATGGTATTGTTAAACAAGAGATTACAGTTCGTCCATTCTGTGTAAAAAATTGACTCACCCGGTTTAATGGAAGTACAACTCACTTTTGATCGAGATTTTAAGATTATTCTAATTAATCACTCTAATTAATGTTTATGCTCGGTTTGTCCCACGGGGAATAAAGTCTCAGACTTTGATGCCGTTGTCTGAATTTCTGGATACCTTACACCCTTTGACAAATTTAGTGATTGCTGGAGATATGAAATGTACCTTCGAACCTTCCTGCTTAAATAGTGGTTTAATAGATGAAGAAGACGAACTCTGGGGTATTCCACAATTAATGGATAAACAACTGTGTATTAGTTCCTGTGCTTCTTCCCAGCTGATATCTCTATGTTTCAAACATAGGGCTTGGAATGGCCGAACTCCCTCTGATTTGGGGATCACATCGATTTTTAAACGTGGTTTGTCCACCAGTGTAATTGATTATATCTTAGTGGATGTCAGGTTATGGCCTTTCCTAAAAGATATGAAGGTGGACCCACGTTATGAGAGTGATCACAATATCTTGCTTCTCACTACGTATAGTGATATATTCAAGAGATCACAGAATGACCAGCGCACTGTGGTTACAACACCACTGCTGGATAATAGTTCCTTTCGGGTTTGCTGGCCTAAAGTGATGTCTAATCTTTCCTTGATAAAAGGGATCTGTCTGTTGTTTGTTGATGTAATGGCTGTATATGAGAAACATTAATTCAATGATATTCTTATCCTTAGCATTCATGGAGCTTTACTGAAGAAACTCCGGACTTTTTTTAATAAAAAGACCAGTATCAAATATCTTGACTGTAATTCTAAAACCAATGTGTGGTTCAAAATTAGCTCTAAAAACAGTTATTGCGACACGTTCTCAGGCGGCAATTCAATCAGCTAGACATACCTATAATAAGACTGTAATGCAAGCCAAGAAAGCTGGGAAGACTCAGTTTGGCATAACATGCTTAATGCAATTGAAATCAATGACAACGTGACTTTCTGGAAGTTACTGTCTAATAGACAAAGAGGGGGCAAGAGCACCACGAGCAACTATATTCAACCTGAGAGCTGGGTGAGTCACTTCTCTAAACTTTATGCCCTACCTAGTAATTTTCCAACTCATGAATGCTTCCCCCTGCTGACGGCCAGAATGAATTTTTCTCTGGCAAACCGAGGACCAGAATGTTTTACATGTGAAGATCCAATTTTTTTTACCATGGATGAAACTGTAGCAGCAATCAATTCCCTAAAGTCTGCCAAAGCACCAGGACCGGACAAGATTCCGGGGGACTTATATAATTCTGAACCAATAGTATAGTCCTGGTATATAAATATGATCTTGAACAAAATTACAGACCTATTAGCCTTTTTGACAATCTTCAAAAAACGTTTGCCAAACAGCTTTTGGGAAGGCTATTAAGTTGGGTTCAAGATCATCAGGTGCTATCCCCCCTACAGGCGGGTTTTTGCCCAAAAACTAATACGGTAGACCAGGTTTTCAGGCTGATGCTTCTATATTGGAAATACATAGTTCTTGCTAAGCAACATTTATATGTTGTTTTTGTGGACCTTCGATCCGCCTTTGATAGGGTCCCTAGAGAAGTTTTGTATAGGATGGGTACTCCTAATAGCATAATTCTTCTATTACAACGGTTACATGAGAATACATATGCCCAGGTGAGATGAGGCAATCAGGGAGAATTAACAGAACATATCCCTATCAAGAGGGGGGTTTGCCAAGGATGTGTTCTGGCAACAACCCTATTTACCTTGTTTATAAATGAGGTGGTACAAGTATTGTCTACTTGTCAGAACGATGCCCCCTCTTTAAACTTGCAGAAAATTTCTATTTTACTGTTTGCAGATGACTCCTTACTTATTTCTAAGACCCCTATGGGTCTTCAAATTATTGTTGATAGGTTTAAATCATATTGTGCAGACTTTGGCTTGGAATTGAATGTTAGCAAAACTAAACTAATGGTGTTTAGTCCAGGACCAACTAGGAAATGCACTATTATTCTAGATGGGACCCCTTTAAGTAAGGTTAGTTCAACAGACTTCCTGGGAGTGAGGATTTCAAATAATCTACAATGGGAGGACCAGATCAGTAAAAGTGCGGCACTTCTTCAGCATAGGGCGGACGCCATCTTGCGTTTTTACAAAAGCTCTGTAACAAAAGAAGTATCTCTGGCCATTAAAATCTATTTGGCCAAGGCTGTGGACACGGCCGTCTATGGTACCGAGGTGTGGGGGGTTTACAATGCCAATAGATTTTCTGTGGGTGAAAATAATTTTGCTAGGGCTTTACTTGCGTGCCCTCATAGCACACCCTTAATCCCGGTTTATTTGGATCTCGGTTTCAATCGTGTTGCTTGATAGCCCTGAGACCCTTGCTTTTCTGGGTAAGGATTTGGACCACCTCTGAGCTTATTGTATATAGGGACTCTCTTCTTGACCTTTTGAGAAGATCGGAGATAGTATCCATTCCATGGTTCAGGCATGTGTGTAGGAAAGTACCATCTTGCCTGGCATGTTACCCCCATATTTCACTGTATATATGTTGTTTTAGTGGATGTGTCACTGGGACCCTGCCAGCCAGGGTCCCAGTGCTCATAAGTGTGCCCTGTATGTGTTCCCTGTATGATGACTAACTGTTTCACTGAGGCTCTGCTAACCAGAACCTCAGTGGTTATGCTCTCTCTGCTTTCCAAATTGTCACTAACAGGCTAGTGACCAATTTCACCAATTCACATTGGCATACTGGAACACCCTTATAATTCCCTAGTATATGGTACTGAGGTACCCAGGGTATTGGGGTTCCAGGAGATCCCTATGGGTTGCAGCATTTCTTTTGCCACCCATAGGGAGCTCTGACAATTCTTACACAGGCCTGCCACTGCAGCCTGAGTGAAATAATGTCCACGTTATTTCACAGCCATTTACCACTGCACTTAAGTAACATATAAGTCACCTATATGTCTAACCTTCACCTGGTGAAGGTTGGGTGCTAAGTTACTTAGCCGGTGGGCACCCTGGCACTAGCCAAGGTGCCCCCACATCGTTCAGAGCAAATTCCCAGGACTTTGTGAGTGCGGGACACCATTTCATGCATGCACTATACATAGGTCACTACCTATGTATAGCGTCACAATGGTAACTCCGAACATGGCCATGTAACATGTCTAAGATCATGGAATTGTCACCCCAATGCCATTCTGGCATTGGGGAGACAATTCCATGATCCCCTGAGTCTCTAGCACAGACCCGGGTACTGCCAAACTACCTTTCCCGGGGCTTCACTGCAGCTGCTGCTGCTGCCAACCCCTCAGACAGGTTTCTGCCCTCCTGGGGTCCAGCCAGGCCTGGCCCAGGAAGGCAGAACAAAGGACTTCCTCAGAGAGAGGGTGTTACACCCTCTCCCTTTGGAAAAAGGTGTCAGGGCTGGGGAGGAGTAGCCTCCCCCAGCCTCTGGAAATGCTTTGATGGGCACAGATGGTGCCCATCTCTGCATAAGCCAGTCTACACCGGTTCAGGGATCCCCCAGCCCTGCTCTGGCGTGAAACTGGACAAAGGAAAGGGGAGTGACTGTAGGAGGCTGGACTGGCTTGTAGTGAGTACCAAGGGGTACTTGCACCTTGCACCAGGCCCAGTTATCCCTTATTAGTGTATAGGGTGTCTAGCAGCTTAGGCTGATAGATAATGGTAGCTTAGCAAAGCAGCTCAGGCTGAACTAGGAGACGTGTGAAGCTACTACAGTACCACTTAGTGTCATATGCACAATATCATAAGAAAACACAATACACAGTTATACTAAAAATAAAGGTACTTTATTTTTATGACAATATGCCAAAGTATCTTAGAGTGTACCCTCAGTGAGAGGATAGGAAATATACACAAGATATATATACACAATAGCAAAAATATGCAGTATAGTCTTAGAAAACAGTGCAAACAATGTATAGTTACAATAGGATGCAATGGGGAAACATAGGGATAGGGGCAACACAAACCATATACTCCAAAAGTGGAATGTGAACCACGAATGGACCCCAAACCTATGTGACCTTGTAGAGGGTCGCTGGGACTATTAGAAAATAGTGAGAGTTAGAAAAATAACCCTCCCCAAGACCCTGAAAAGTGAGTGCAAAGTGCACTAAAGTTCCCCTAAGGACAAAATAGTCGTGTTAGAGGGAGAATGCAAGGAAAACACAAATCAGCAATGCAACAATGATGGATTCCTGTCTGAAGGTACCTGTGGAGCAAGGGGACCAAGTCCAAAAGTCACAAGCAGCTCGGAGATGGGCAGATGCCCAAGAAATGCCAGCGGTTGGTGCAAAGAAGCTCTTTCTAGGCTGAAGAGCTGTGAATACTGCAGGAACGACAAGGGCTAGAGACTTCCCCTTTGGAGGATGGATCCCCCACGCCTTGGAGAGTCGTGCAGAAGTATTTTCCCGCCGGATGGACGCCAACAAGCCTTGCTACACGCAAATCGTGCGTTTGGCGTTTTTGGACGCTGCTGGGGCCCAGGAGGGACCAGGAGGTCGCAAATTGGACCTGCAGAGAGAGGGGACGTCGAGCAAGACAAGGAGCCCTCACTGAAGCAGGTAGCACCCGGAGAAGTGCCAGAAACAGGCACTACGAGGATGCGTGAAACGGTGCTCGCCGAAGTTGCACAAAGGAGTCCCACGTCGCCGGAGACCAACTTAGAAAGTCGTGCAATGCAGGTTAGAGTGCCGTGGACCCAGGCTTGGTTGTGCACGAAGGATTTCCGCCGGAAGTGCACAGGGGCCGGAGAAGCTTGCAAAGTCGCGGATCCCAGCAATGCAGCCCAGCGAGGTGAGGCAAGGACTTACCTCCACCAAACTTGGGCTGAAGAGTCACTGGACTGTGGGGGTCACTTGGACGGTGTCGCTGGATTCGAGGGACCTCGTTCGTCGTGCTGAGAGGAGACCCAAGGGACCGGAAATGCAGCTTTTTGGTGCCTGCGGTTGCAGGGGGAAGATTCCGTCGACCCACGGGAGATTTCTTCGGAGCTTCTGGTGCAGAGAGGAGGCAGACTACCCCCACAGCATGCACAAGCAGGAAAACAGTCGAGAAGGCGGCAGGATCAGCGTTACAGAGTTGCAGTAGTCGTCTTTGCTACTATGTTGCAGGTTTGCAGGCTTCCAGCGCGGTCAGCGGTCGATTCCTTATCAGAAGGTGAAGAGGGAGATGCAGAGGAACTCGGCTGAGCTCATGCATTCGTTATCTAAAGTTTCCCCAGAGACAGAGACCCTAAATAGCCAGAAAAGAGGGTTTGGCTACCTAGGAGAGAGGAAAGGCTACTAACACCTGAAGGAGCCTATCAGCAGGAGTCTCTGACGTCACCTGGTGGCACTGGCCACTCAGAGCAGTCCAGTGTGCCAGCAGCACCTCTGTTTCCAAGATGGCAGAGGTCTGGAGCACACTGGAGGAGCTCTGGACACCTCCCAGGGGAGGTGCAGGTCAGGGGAGTGGTCACTCCCCTTTCCTTTGTCCAGTTTCGCGCCAGAGCAGGGGCTAAGGGGTCCCTGAACCGGTGTAGACTGGCTTATGCAGAATTGGGCACATCTGTGCCCAACAAAGCATTTCCAGAGGCTGGGGGAGGCTACTCCTCCCCTGCCTTCACACCATTTTCCAAAGGGAGAGGGTGTCACACCCTCTCTCAGAGGAAGTTCTTTGTTCTGCCATCCTGGGCCAGGCCTGGCTGGACCCCAGGAGGGCAGCTGCCTGTCTGTGGGGTTGGCAGCAGCAGCAGCTGCAGTGAAACCCCAGGAAGGGCAGTCTGGCAGTACCAGGGTCTGTGCTACAGACCACTGGGATCATGGAATTGTACCAACAATGCCAGGATGGCATAGAGGGGGCAATTCCATGATCATAGACATGTTACATGGCCATATTCGGAGTTACCATGGTGAAGCTACATATAGGTAGTGACCTATATGTAGTGCACGCGTGTAATGGTGTCCCCGCACTCACAAAGTTCAGTGAATTGGCTCTGAACAATGTGGGGGCACCTTGGCTAGTGCCAGGGTGCCCTCACACTAAGTAACTTTGCACCTAACCTTTACCAGGTAAAGGTTAGACATATAGGTGACTTATAAGTTACTTAAGTGCAGTGTAAAATGGCTGTGAAATAACGTGGACGTTATTTCACTCAGGCTGCAGTGGCAGGCCTGTGTAAGAATTGTCAGAGCTCCCTATGGGTGGCAAAAGAAATGCTGCAGCCCATAGGGATCTCCTGGAACCCCAATACCCTGGGTACCTCAGTACCATATACTAGGGAATTATAAGGGTGTTCCAGTAAGCCAATGTAAATTGGTAAAAATGGTCACTAGCCTGTCAGTGACAATTTGAAAGTAATGAGAGAGCATAACCACTGAGGTTCTGGTTAGCAGAGCCTCAGTGAGACAGTTAGGCACCACACAGGGAACATACACATGCACACCTATGAGCACTGGGGCCCTGTGTGACAGGGTCCCAGTGACACATACATATAGGCCACAAACCTATGAGCACTGGGGTCCTGACCAGCAGGATCCCAGTGACACATAACAACCATACTGAAAACATGGTGTTTTCACTATGAGCACTGAGGCCTGGCTATCAGGATCCCAGTGAGACAGTGAAAACAGTGACAAACACCCTGACATACACTCACAAACAGGCCAAAAGTGGGGGTAACAAGGCTAGAAAGAGGCTACCTTCTCACACAACCCCCCCCCAAACGAAGGACAATAAGGCTAACCTTGGCCAGTTGAGACTTTATTGTCTAAGTGGTGATAAGTAGAGAGTAGCTCTGCAATAGACTGGTTACTCCCTTTATCATCCACTATATGGTTACTTCCCTGTGGGGATGTAAACCACCCTGTTTGAAGTTTTTTAGCTAAGCAACAATGTGAAGATGTATTTTCAGAGTTTCTATCAGTAAGTTTTAGGTTAGAGCAGTGGGAATTGTCCACTGAACCTATTTGTAGTGATGGAAATGCCAGACAGGGATGCTGTCTCAGAAAAGCCATAGCTGGGCAAAAACTTTGTCCATCTGGCTGGAAGAGAGAACAGGGATGCTGTTTCTCTTGAGTTGGAGCAGGGCAGGGATGCTGTACTATGAGCTCCACACTAGGGCAGGGATGCTGTCCTAAGTGTTGTGAGGTAGTGCAGGGTTTCTGCACTAAAGTTTCTCTGGGAGGGTTGGAGGGATGCTCCATGTTAACTAAAATGGTGCTGTTTTTCTCACCAATGTTAGTTATCCCACAGAGAGGTACTTCCACCTCAGGGAGTCCAGCTTTGCCAGCTGATGATTCCCTTGGAACAGGTGCCACCCCAGGAGAGGTTTCTCCCACCACAGGAATAGTATCCTGAATGGTAGGGTGGTTAGGGGATACTGTGATACCCTTTTTACCTGTTGATGGAGAGGGATCCTGAGTTTTCAGGCCTTCTCTCCTTTGCTTTTTCATTTCACTTGAAATGAGAGGGAACAATTCCTCAGGGATGCCCAGCATGGCTGCATGGGCATAAAACTCTACATCAGCCCAACCTGAGGCCTCTAGGTCATTACCTAAGAGACAGTCTACAGGTAAGCTAGGTGATACCACCACCTGCTTAGGGCCAGTAACTCCACCCCAACTAAACTGAATTATAGCTAAGGGAAGAAACTTAGTGGAGTTATGGACATCAATAATCTTATACTGTTGTCCAATGATGTGTTGATCAGGGTGCACTAGGTTTTCAGTCACCAAAGTGAAACTGGCACCTGTGTCCCTGTAGGCCAAGGCCTCAACACCATTTATTGAAACTGTCTGCCTGTACTTATCCATTGTAAGGGGACAAGCAGCCAGTGTGGCAAGGCCAATGCCACTAGGTGTGACAGAAACTGTCTTGGGACTGATTACATCAGTTTCCACTATGGACCCATAAGTGAACCCAACTACACCCTTTGCTTGACTGTTGCCAGCAGTCCCACCACTAGTACCACTACTGCTAGGGGCACTAGAGCTTGATGTATTAGTGGTGGTAGGCTCAGGGGGTTTACCTGGACAGGACTTATCCCCTGGCCTATGGCCTCTGTTTTTACACACAAAGCACCAAGGCTTTTTAATGTGTGCAGGTTGGGAAGAAGAGGAAGAATTTGTTTTATCCCCACCCTCTGAAGAGTGTTTAAGATTTGAAGTGGGATCTTTGGTTTTACCCTTATCCCCATGCTTATCTTGAGATTTTTCACCATCTTTCTTCTTATTGCCATCTTTGTCACCCCCTGTATGAACTTTTCTGTTCACCCTTGTTCTGACCCATTTGTCTGCCTTCTTTCCCAATTCTTGGGGAGAGGTCAGATCAGAGTCTACCAGGTACTGGTGCAACAAATCAGACACACAATTATTAAGTATATGCTCTCTCAGGATTGTGTTATACAGGCTTTCATAATCAGTAACTTTACTGCCATGTAACCACCCCTCCAAGGCCTTCACTGAATGGTCAATGAAATCAACCCAGTCTTGTGAAGACTCCTTTTTGGTCTCTCTGAACTTTATCCTGTACTGTTCAGTGGTTAAGCCATAACCATCCAGGAGTGCATTCTTAAGAACTGTAAAATTATTGGCATCACTTTCTTTCACAGTAAGGAGTCTATCCCTACCCTTTCCACTAAATGATAGCCATAGGATAGCAGCCCACTGCCTTTGAGGGACATCCTGTACAACACAGGCCCTCTCAAGTGCAGCAAACCACTTGTTAATGTCATCCCCCTCCTTATAAGGGGGAACTATCTTGTGCAGATTCCTTGAATCATGCTCTTTTGCAGGATGACTATGGGGAATAATGCTGCTGCCACCATGGGTATCTAAACCCAACTTCTGTCTTTCTTTCTCTAATTCTAAAAACTGTCTATCCAAATCCAGCTGTTGCTTCTTGAGCTTCAGTCTGGTTTGTTCCACTCTCAATCTATTGAGCTCCCTTTCTAACAATCTGTCATCAGGGTGGGTGGGAGGGACATTTCTAGATACAGAGGTATGATGGGAATGAACAGAAGGAGACCTGTCCCTTACAGAGGGCACCCTAACAGCTTGGCTACCAGTATAATGTGAGAGCACATCATCAGTATGGTGTGATTCAACCTCTGTACCAACTATGCTAGACTGTCTAGTAATGGGCAGGCTGAGAAGTTTCTTTCCTGAACCTTTTCCTGGGGGAGTCCCTGGATCAGATTGAGAACCATTAGCTACTTTTTCACCAGATTGGGCACTTATGGCCTTATCCTGTACTCTAAGCATGTTAATTAACAGTTCTAAGGAAGGATTCTTCCCTACACTCAAACCTCTCTCTATGCAGAGACTCCTTGCTCCTTTCCAGCTAAGGTGATCATATGCAAGTTTGGACAGTTCAACATTTTGGCCTGTGCCAGACATTTTTTAGAGAGAGTTAAAGTGATAGAAAAAGAAAAAAAAGTTTTCAGAACTTTTTGGAAAGACAGAAAAAACTTTTTAAACTTTTAAGAACTTTTCGAAAGTTTAGAAGTACTTTTCAGCACTTAGAAAAGAGTGAAAAGAGGAAATGCAAAACTTTTTGGCTATGTGTATATACACTGACCTTGTTTTGTATATTTTTCTCTTATGAAAAGTACAATGACAAGAGTGGTAAGTAGTCTCAAGCACTTATCCCACTGCTGCACAACCAATGTAGGAGGCTGGACTGGCTTGTAGTGAGTACCAAGGGGTACTTGCACCTTGCACTAGGCCCAGTTATCCCTTATTAGTGTATAGGGTGTCTAGCAGCTTAGGCTGATAGATAATGGTAGCTTAGCAAAGCAGCTCAGGCTGAACTAGGAGACGTGTGAAGCTACTACAGTACCACTTAGTGTCATATGCACAATATCATAAGAAAACACAATACACAGTTATACTAAAAATAAAGGTACTTTATTTTTATGACAATATGCCAAAGTATCTTAGAGTGTACCCTCAGTGAGAGGATAGGAAATATACACAAGATATATATACACAATAGCAAAAATATGCAGTATAGTCTTAGAAAACAGTGCAAACAATGTATAGTTACAATAGGATGCAATGGGGAAACATAGGGATAGGGGCAACACAAACCATATACTCCAAAAGTGGAATGTGAACCACGAATGGACCCCAAACCTACGTGACCTTGTAGAGGGTCGCTGGGACTATTAGAAAATAGTGAGAGTTAGAAAAATAACCCTCCCCAAGACCCTGAAAAGTGAGTGCAAAGTGCACTAAAGTTCCCCTAAGGACAAAATAGTCGTGTTAGAGGGAGAATGCAAGGAAAACACAAATCAGCAATGCAACAATGATGGATTCCTGTCTGAAGGTACCTGTGGAGCAAGGGGACCAAGTCCAAAAGTCACAAGCAGCTCGGAGATGGGCAGATGCCCAAGAAATGCCAGCGGTTGGTGCAAAGAAGCTCTTTCTAGGCTGAAGAGCTGTGAATACTGCAGGAACGACAAGGGCTAGAGACTTCCCCTTTGGAGGATGGATCCCCCACGCCTTGGAGAGTCGTGCAGAAGTGTTTTCCCGCCGGATGGACGCCAACAAGCCTTGCTACACGCAAATCGTGCGTTTGGCGTTTTTGGACGCTGCTGGGGCCCAGGAGGGACCAAGAGGTCGCAAATTGGACCTGCAGAGAGAAGGGACGTCGAGCAAGACAAGGAGCCCTCACGGAAGCAGGTAGCACCCGGAGAAGTGCCAGAAACAGGCACTACGAGGATGCGTGAAACGGTGCTCGCCGAAGTTGCACAAAGGAGTCCCACGTCGCCGGAGACCAACTTAGAAAGTCGTGCAATGCAGGTTAGAGTGCCGTGGACCCAGGCTTGGTTGTGCACGAAGGATTTCCGCCGGAAGTTCACAGGGGCCGGAGAAGCTTGCAAAGTCGCGGATCCCAGCAATGCAGCCCAGCGAGGTGAGGCAAGGACTTACCTCCACCAAACTTGGGCTGAAGAGTCACTGGACTGTGGGAGTCACTTGGACGGTGTCGCTGGATTCGAGGGACCTCGCTCGTCGTGCTGAGAGGAGACCCAAGGGACCGGAAATGCAGCTTTTTGGTGCCTGCGGTTGCAGGGGGAAGATTCCGTCGACCCACGGGAGATTTCTTCGGAGCTTCTGGTGCAGAGAGGAGGCAGACTACCCCCACAGCATGCACAAGCAGGAAAACAGTCGAGAAGGCGGCAGGATCAGCGTTACAGAGTTGCAGTAGTCGTCTTTGCTACTATGTTGCAGGTTTGCAGGCTTCCAGCGCGGTCAGCGGTCGATTCCTTATCAGAAGGTGAAGAGGGAGATGCAGAGGAACTCGGCTGAGCTCATGCATTCGTTATCTAAAGTTTCCCCAGAGACAGAGACCCTAAATAGCCAGAAAAGAGGGTTTGGCTACCTAGGAGAGAGGAAAGGCTACTAACACCTGAAGGAGCCTATCAGCAGGAGTCTCTGACGTCACCTGGTGGCACTGGCCACTCAGAGCAGTCCAGTGTGCCAGCAGCACCTCTGTTTCCAAGATGGCAGAGGTCTGGAGCACACTGGAGGAGCTCTGGACACCTCCCAGGGGAGGTGCAGGTCAGGGGAGTGGTCACTCCCCTTTCCTTTGTCCAGTTTCGCGCCAGAGCAGGGGCTAAGGGGTCCCTGAACCGGTGTAGACTGGCTTATGCAGAATTGGGCACATCTGTGCCCAACAAAGCATTTCCAGAGGCTGGGGGAGGCTACTCCTCCCCTGCCTTCACACCATTTTCCAAAGGGAGAGGGTGTCACACCCTCTCTCAGAGGAAGTTCTTTGTTCTGCCATCCTGGGCCAGGCCTGGCTGGACCCCAGGAGGGCAGCTGCCTGTCTGTGGGGTTGGCAGCAGCAGCAGCTGCAGTGAAACCCCAGGAAGGGCAGTCTGGCAGTACCAGGGTCTGTGCTACAGACCACTGGGATCATGGAATTGTACCAACAATGCCAGGATGGCATAGAGGGGGCAATTCCATGATCATAGACATGTTACATGGCCATATTCGGAGTTACCATGGTGAAGCTACATATAGGTAGTGACCTATATGTAGTGCACGCGTGTAATGGTGTCCCCGCACTCACAAAGTTCAGTGAATTGGCTCTGAACAATGTGGGGGCACCTTGGCTAGTGCCAGGGTGCCCTCACACTAAGTAACTTTGCACCTAACCTTTACCAGGTAAAGGTTAGACATATAGGTGACTTATAAGTTACTTAAGTGCAGTGTAAAATGGCTGTGAAATAACGTGGACGTTATTTCACTCAGGCTGCAGTGGCAGGCCTGTGTAAGAATTGTCAGAGCTCCCTATGGGTGGCAAAAGAAATGCTGCAGCCCATAGGGATCTCCTGGAACCCCAATACCCTGGGTACCTCAGTACCATATACTAGGGAATTATAAGGGTGTTCCAGTAAGCCAATGTAAATTGGTAAAAATGGTCACTAGCCTGTCAGTGACAATTTGAAAGTAATGAGAGAGCATAACCACTGAGGTTCTGGTTAGCAGAGCCTCAGTGAGACAGTTAGGCACCACACAGGGAACATACACATGCACACCTATGAGCACTGGGGCCCTGTGTGACAGGGTCCCAGTGACACATACATATAGGCCACAAACCTATGAGCACTGGGGTCCTGACCAGCAGGATCCCAGTGACACATAACAACCATACTGAAAACATGGTGTTTTCACTATGAGCACTGAGGCCTGGCTATCAGGATCCCAGTGAGACAGTGAAAACAGTGACAAACACCCCGACATACACTCACAAACAGGCCAAAAGTGGGGGTAACAAGGCTAGAAAGAGGCTACCTTCTCACAGTGACCACTCCCCTGACCTGCACCTCCCATGGGAGGTGCCCAGAGCTCCTCCAGCGTGCCCCAGACCTCTGCCATCTTGGATTCAGAGGTGTGCTGGCACACTGGACTGCTCTGAGTGGCCAGGGCCAGCAGGTGACGTCAGAGACTCCTTCTGATAGGCTCTTACCTGTGTTACTAGCCTATCCTCCTTCTTAGGTAGCCAAACCTCCTTTTCTGGCTATTTAGGGTCTCTGCTTTGGGGAATTCTTCAGATTCCGAATGCAAGAGCTCACCAGAGTTCCTCTGCATCTCTCTCTTCACCTTCTGCCAAAGGATCGACTGCTGACTGCTCAGGATGCCTGCAAAACCGCAACAAAGTAGCAAAGACGACTACTGCAACCTTGTATCGCTGATCCTGCCGCCGTCTCGACTGTTTCCTGGTGGTGCATGCTCTGGGGGTAGCCTGCCTCCTTTCTGCACCAGGAGCTCTGAAGAAATCTCCCGTGGGTCGACGGAATCTTCCCCCTGCAACCGCAGGCAACAAAAGACTGCATCACCGGTCCTCTGGGTCCCCTGTCAGCATGACGAGCGTGGTCCCTGGAACTCAGCAACTCTGTCCAAGTGACTCCCACAGTCCAGTGACTCTTCAGTCCAAGTTTGGTGGAGGTAAGTCCTTGCCTCCCCACGCTATACTGCAGTGCTGGGTACCGCGTGATTTGCAGCTGCTTCGGCTCCTCTGCACTCTTCCAGGATTTCCTTTGTGCACAGCCAAGCCTGGGTCCCCGACACTCTAACCTGCAGTGCACAACCTTCTGAGTTGTCCTCCGGCTTCGTGGGACTCCCTTTTCTGAATTCGGGTGGACTCTGGTTCACTCCTCTTCCAAGTGCCTGTTCTGGTACTTCTGCGGGTGCTACCTGCTTCTGTGAGGGCTCCGTGACTTGCTGGGTGCCCCCTCTGTCTCTTCATCCAAGTGGCGACATCCTGGTCCCTCCTGGGCCACAGCAGCATCCAAAAACCCTAACCGCGACCCTTGCAGCTAGCAAGGCTTGTTTGCGGTCTTTCTGCATGGGAACACCTCTGCAAGCTTCTTCATGACGTGGGACATCCATCCTCCAAAGGGGAAGTTTCTAGCCCTCTTCGTTCTTGCAGAATCCACAGCTTCTACCATCCGGTGGCAGCTTCCCGGCACCCTCAGTTGGCATTTCCTGGGCATCTGCCCACTCTCCACATTGTCGCGACTCTTGAACTTGGTCCCCTTGTTTCACAGGTACTCAGGTCCGGAAATCCACTTTGGTTGCTTTGCTGGTGTTGGTCTTCTTTGCAGAAACCCCCTATCACGACTTCTGTGCTCTATGGGGGTTATAGGTGCATTTACACCTACTTTTCAGGGTCTTGGGGTGGGCTATTTTTCTAACCCTCACTGTTTTCTTACAGCCCCAGCGACCCTCTACAAGCTCACATAGGTTTGGGGTCCATTCGTGGTTCGCATTCCACTTTTGGAGTATATGGTTTGTGTTGCCCCAATCTACTGTAACTTTACATTGCTTGCATTACTTCCTTTTGCTATTACTGCATATTTTTGATATTGTGTACATATATCTTGTGTATATTTGGCATCCTCATACTGAGTGTACTCACTGAGATACTTTTGGCATATTGTCAGAAAAATAAAGTACCTTTATTTTTAGTATATCTGTGTATTGTGTTTTCTTATGATATTGTGCATATGACACCAGTGGTATAGTAGGAGCTTTGCATGTCTCCTAGTTCAGCCTAAGCTGCTCTGCTATAGCTACCTTCTATCAGCCTAAGCTGCTAGAAACACCTCTTCTACACTAATAAGGGATACCTGGACCTGGTACAGAGTGTAAGTACCCCTTGGTACCCACTACAAGCCAGGCCAGCCTCCCACAATGTGTCAAAATGGTTTCATATTTTGGGGCTTGGAAGCTATTGGGAAAATCCACAGAATTTAGGGAGAAATCATAAATCCATTTTGAAAGCTGATTATTGGTCTTATGTAAAAAATAATCTTCTCTCTTGTACATCACACGGTCGGTTGACTGATCAATTTCTTGTTTTCAAGTGGTACCCCCAATTCGAACCATATGTAGATCTCATACCTGATACACTGGGGAAGAGTTTGTATGTTCGTTTCCGTTTTGGATGTCTGCTATTGTTGTCCTTAACAAGCAAATGGGGATTGTCCTTAACATCTGACCAATGTCCTGTCTGTTGTAATTGTACTGAATCTGTTGAACATTTTATGTTCTTTTGTCCGGCATACTCCATTCTTCGGCGTAAGTGGATTTGCACAACTTGCGGGAATATGGGCATAAGACAATGTCATACTGCTTTAAGGATTTTTAAAAATGATACTTCAACTATTTTAATCACTAACTCCACCACCCTGATAGACAACCTGGCCACCCTCGGGCTCAGACAGCTTGTCACAACACCAACTCACTCTGCTGGCCACACGCTGGACCCTGTCTTCTCCGCAAGCTCTCACGTCACCTTCAGCCACACTACTGAACTCCCCTGGACCGACCACAGCTGCATCCACTTCACCTTTCGGAAACCCACCTCGCACCACTGCACCCAACAGATCCCCCGCCACAGCTGGAGCAAAGTCAGCGAAGACCAGCTGACCACCAGCCTCGCTCGAAACCCGCTCGCCGAACCCACCAACCCCAACCTCACAGCCTGCAACCTCAGGCGTTGGATCGACGACTGCGCCAACACCCTCGCCCCGCTCAAGGAACCCTCTAACAGAGGCGCCGGCCAGAGAGCCAGCTGGTTCACCCCAGACCTCCAAGCCTCCAAGCAAACCTGCCGGACGCAGGAGAAGAAATGGCTCTGCGAACAGACAGTGAACAGCCATGCAGCCTTCAAGAACACCATCCACAAACACCATCACCTCATCAGATCTGCCAAAAGGACCTCCTTCAAAGACTGCCTTGACAACAACGCACACAACAGCAAGGAGCTCTTCAACATCGTGAAGGAACTCTCCAACCCCAACTCCAAAACCAACGACATCCCACCGTCGCAAGACCTGTGTGACTCCCTCGCCACCTTCTTCCACAAGATCACTGACATCCATGAGAGCTTTAACAACCAGACCACCCTGACAACCACCGACACCTCAGACTCTCCCCCCACATTCGACTACGACCTCCTGCTCGCTTGGGCCAACGTGAATGTAAACGACACTATCAAAACCATGAGCACTATCTTCTCTGGCTCTCCATCAGACCCATGCCCACACCATATCTTCAACAAAGCGAGCGCCAGCATCACACCCCACCTCCGCAAAATCATCAACACCTCCTTTGAGACCGCAACCTTCCCAGAGAGCTGAAAGCACGCCAAGATCAATGCCCTACTCAAGAAACCCAACGCGGACCCGTGAGACCGCAAGAATTTCTGACCCATCTCCCTGCTCCCTTCCCCGGTAACGTCATCAAGAAGATCGTCAACAGACAACTGACCCACTACCTCGAAGAGAACAACATCCTGGACCCATCCCAGTCAGGGTTCCGCAGCAACCACAGTACTGAAAATGCCCTCATCACTGCCACCAATAACATCAGGGCCCTGCTTGACAACGGTGACATCGCGGCCCTCATCCTCCCGGACCTCTCTGCGGCCTTCAACACCATCTGCCACCGCACCCTACATGCATGCCTCCACAATGCAGGGGTCTGGGATAAAGCTCTGGATTGGACCACCTCCTTCCTCTCCAGCAGAACCCAGAGTGTACACCTCCCCCCATTCTGATCCGAAGCCTCCAAGATCATCTGCGGCATACCCCAAGGATCATCCCTAAACCCAACACTATTCAACGTCTACATGGCCCCACTCGCCCACGTCGCCCAACTGCACGACCTCAACATCATCTCCTACGCCGACGACACCCAACTGATCCTCTCCCTCACCAAGGACACCCTCACCGCCAAATCCCACCTCTACGAAGGAATGAAGACCGTCGCCGAATAAATGAAGAACAGCAGACTGAAGCTGAACTCGGATAAGACGGAGGTCCTCATCCTCGGCGCCAACCCCTCATCCTGGGATTACTCCTGGTGACTGACCACACTGGGAGCAGCTCAGACACCCACCGACCACGCAACCTGGGCGTCATCCTCGACCCAACACTCTCCATGACCAAGCAAGTCAACGCCGTCTACCTCCTCCTGCTTCAACATTCTCCGCATGCTCCGCAAGATCTACAGGTGGATCCCCACACAAACAAGAAGAACAGTGACCCAGGCCCTCGTCAGCAGCAGACTTGACTACGGAAACGCCCTCGACGCAGGAGCTCCAGTCAAACTCCTCAAACAACTGCAACGTATACAAAACGCCTCTACAAGCCTGATCCTCGATGTACCCCGCCGCAGCCACATCGCTCCCCACCTGAGAGACCTACACTGGCTCCCCGTCAACAAAAGGATAACCTTCAAGCTCCACACACACAAGACACTCCACAACACCGGTCCAGCCTACCTAAACAGACGACTCACCTTCTACACCCCAAACCGCCAGCTCCGCTCAGCCGACCTCGCCCTCGCCTCCGTCCCTCGCATCCAAAGAGCGACCACCAGAGGCAGACCAAAGACCTGCTGACATTCAGCAGGCTTCTCAAAACCTGGCTGTTCTAGCAGTAGCAGCACCCACCTTCCCCTCAGCACCTTGTGCCCCTCACAGGTATGTAGTGCGCTCTACAAGTGTACTGATTGATTGATTGATTAATTGGTGGCCTGCCACACTAAGAACCGCACCAACAACCACTGACCACGCACGCAACCTGGGATTTATCCTGGACTCCTCACTATCTATGACCCAGCAAGTCAACGCAATCTCCTCCTCCTGTTTCAACACCCTCCGCATGCTTCGGAAGATCTACAAATGGATCCCTACTGAAACCAGAAGAACAGTCACACATGCCTTTGTAAGCAGCAAACTGGACTACGGCAATGCCCTTTATGCAGGAACCACGGCCAAACTCCGGAAAATACTGCAACGCATCCAGAACACATCCAGAACGCCTCTACACGCCTCATCCTGGACATCCCCTGCCACTGCCACTTCACAGCCCACCTGAGAGACCTGAATTGGCTCAACAAGAGAATCACCTTCAAACTCCTCACCCACGCTCACAAGGCACTGCACAACACCGGACTAGAATACCTCAACAGACGGCTCTCCTTCTACACCCCGACCCGACAGCTTCACTCCGCCGACCTTGCCCTCGCCACTGTCCCACACATCCGCAGAACAACCACGGACGACAGATCATTCTCACACCTCGCTGACAAGACATAGAACACTCTTCCCACCCATTTGTGTCAGACCAAGGACCTCCTTACCTTCAGGAGACTTCTCAAGACTTGGCTGTTTGAGCAGTAGCAGCCCCCCCAGTGCCTTGAGACCCTCACGGGTGAGTAGTGCGCTTTACAAATTCCCTGATTGACTTGTACCAATAACCCCCTCTTCTCAAAGGCCAGCCCTCATTCAGAGCAACCTGACATACGAAAAGGCCCCCCAACATTGCTGAACATCCCAGGGTCCCATTGCAACCAAGTGCTATAGGCACTCACCTAATTATCCGTCCCCTACCTGATCGACCTGGATCTTAACATTACTAGCCTCAATATACAAGGCCTAAATAACCCAACTAAATGTGCTGCAGTCCTTTCCCTACTAGAGAGCTCTGGGAGTGACAAATGTCTGTTGCAGGAGACCCACCTACTCCCCAAAGACACTCCCAGAATACTCTCCCGGTGGTTCCCACACCAGTGCTGGTCCTCTGGTTAGTCGAAACGGGGAGGGGGGTGGCCATCCTACTTTCTAACAAATTTAAGGGTGAGTCACTTTCAAAAATTGCTGAAATCAGGGGTAGAATGCTGGCCCATCGGTTTCATGTTGGATCCTTCCATTTCACCCTTCCCAGCACATATGCCCCCAAAGAGCACCAGGAACACTTAATCATGGAAGCTGTGGGACTGTTCTTACACATGAGACACAAACATACTCAGTGGAGGGGTGGGACTTAGTGATGGATAACAACCTGGACAGGTCAGGACAGCGATTTGACCCATCTAGTGCCTTCATGGCCCCAGGACTACAACAGCTGGCGGATTGTGGACTTACAGACATATGGCAAGAGGCCCACCCGCATACACGGTCAGCAGCCTGGAAAACATATGCACATATAGATTATTTCTAGCTTCTCCTGCCTTCTGCACACTAGTTTGAGACACTTCTATCACCCAATAACAATATCTGATCACACACCGTTAACTTTAGAGACATACATAGAACACACCCACTACAAACCTTCTCATTGGCGACTACGAGACAGTTTACTATAAACTATGTCAATTATCTTAGTTGTACACTTCTAGAATACCAATCCAAAACGACAATGGGTATACCTCGCCCTCAACCCTCCAGGAGGTATTGAAGGCAGTTGTCAGGGGGAACGTGATTGCGCTCTCAGCAACTGAGATTAAACTTCGAAGAGAGAAAAGACTGCAGTTGAAGCAAACAGTTCTAGAAATAAAGGCTATCCGTAAATGCATGGGTGCCCCTAGAGTGAGGAGGGAGTTGGAGAAAGCGCGTGCTCAGCTTAAACGTCTGGATCTAGACAGGGCTGAATACGCCATGGCTAGATTATTTACCTTGGGAGCAACCGCTGTGGCTGTATGCTGGCGCACATATTATGTGCCAACTCCAAAGCCTCCTCGAATCAGGTGAACAAATCCCCCCAATGGAGGAAGTTACTTCTGCTCACACCATTGCTGCTGCCTTCCATGATTATTATGGTACCCTATATGACGCACCTCTTGAGGACTTCCTTGACTACTTAGACAACCTAGCTGGTTGTACTCTCACTTTCTTCCCAACTGCAGATGCTGAGACCCTAGAGAAACCAATACACTTAGAGGAGGTTATTCCAGCCATCTTGTGGCTGAAGTTAGGGAAAGCTCCGGGTCTGGATGGTTTTACCCAAGTTGCTATAAAATGTTCTGCCCTGAAATAGCCTTGTTGTTAACAAAGCTGTATAACTCATTCGCCGACACAGGCTCACTTACCAAATCCATTCTCGAAACCACCATTACAGTTATCCCAAAACCAGGCAAGGTTCCTACTACCTGCAGCTCTTATAGGCTCATATCGCTACTTAGTGTAGATGCTAAATTATTTACTAGTATATTAGCCCACTGCCTCAACCCCTACATGCCAGGCCTGGTTGACCCTGATCAAGTGGGGTTCATTCCTGCACGTCAGTACAGAGACAATACGAAGCGCCTCCTATACCTTGACAAGACACACAGATCTGGGAGAGAGTCCCTCCTTCTGTCAATAGACGCCAAAGAGGCACTTGACAGAGTCCACTAACCTTAACTTTTTGCCACCCTTATACACGGAGGCTTTGGTAATAAATCCTCATGATGGGTTCAGAACACCTATAGAATGCCATGTGTTTCGGTTCAAGTGAACAGGGTCCCCTCATCTCCTTTTTCTATACATCGTGGTACCAGACAAGGGTGCCCATTACTCCCCCTTCTTTTCGCTCTATATATTGAGCCTTTAGCGCAGAAAATCTGTGAAAACCCAGCCATTTTTGGTATTAAATTTGGCGGGGATCAACATCTCATCAGTCTATATGCCAATGATGTAAACATAATGATTACCAACCCAATGACTTCACTCCCAGCCTTGGTCTCTGACCTCCGCACCTTTGGGTCATACTCTGGCCTCAAGGTAAACATGCGGGAATCCCAAATATTGACAATTTCAGTTTACTCCTTCTCATGAGACCAGTTTACACTCCCACTTCCCCTTTGATTGGGCACAAGATCATATTACATACCTAGGGATTAGGATAGCTCGCTCCATCTCTCACACCATCATCTTGAACTATTCAGCTGCAACTTCGCACACAAAGGTACTATTGGACAAATAGCACCGGGTTGCATTTGTCCTGGTTCGGTCATATAGCGGCTCTTAAAATGTCGATTCTCCCCCCATCTTTGACCTTTTCCAAGCTCTCCCACTCACTTCTCCGGCAAAAACTATCCAAATCCTCCAATCAGCCTTTTCTAAGTTCATTTGGGAAAGCAAATCACTTTGGCTTGTGAAGAAACTCTTCCATTGCCCGATCTGAGAAGGGGGACTTGCAGTACCAAACTTACTACACTACTTTCAAGCCTCCCAGTTTTGCTTCTTAGTAAAGTGGAGTCGCCTACTTTCGGAAAAAGCACTGGTGCTTCGTGGATCATGCCATTGCAGGCTCCACATCTGGATGGAGCCCTGGCTCCCCCATAAACACAAAGCCCAGGGACTCCACTGTTCCCCAGTCACGAATTCTGTCTTCCAAGTTTAGGATGCTTTAGCAACTAAAAACAAGCTGACCACGTTCCTCTCCCCTATGTCGCCGATCGTCAATAACCCCGCTTTTCCCCTGGAATGCGGTCCAAGCAGTTTGTGACATGGTGGGAGGGAGGGTACAAGAGAATAGGTTCTCTCTTTGACATACAAGGTATCTTCCAGTTTGACCAACTCAAAGCTGACTATCGGCTAATGGAGTCTGACCGACTCCAATACATGCAGATACACCATTGGGTCACACAACCGGGAGTCCTTCCACATGCACAGTGGCCGCTCACCACCTTTGTGAAATGGGTGTTCTTGAAAAAAGACAACCAATTACTAATTTCTGAGATTAACACACTGCTATCCACCTCAGAGCCACCCTCTAGGTCGGCAGGCCAACTTCGGTGGGAACTGGAACTAGGTAGAGCATTAACTGACATAGAATGGGAGGAGATACTTTACAGGGCACACCACTAGGCACATTCCATTGCAAGCATTGAAACAGCCTACAAAATCACCTCGCGCTGGTATTTTAAACCTGTAAGGCTTCACACTTGGAACTCGAGCATTTATAAAGAATGCCGGTTCTTTACTCCACTTGCTTTGGCACTGACCAAAGCTAGAGCGTTTCTGGTACCATTTTTGAAAGATAGACCATGCTTGGAAAACAAAGATCCCTCAGTTTCCAGTGTATACCATCTTTGGCTTAATCAATTCTCTAACTTTCTCGCTCCGCTCTCCCAGATGACAACAGATGGCCCTTGCTCTAGGAGCGGCACATCAGGTAATTCTTGCAAAGTGGGGCACAGACAAAATTGTAGACCACACAGCGAGGCTTCACAAACTATGGTACGTGTTGGGGATGGAGAAACTATCTATGGTGGCTGACCAAGACAACCCTGGGCACTGATGGGATATTTGTTTTACCAGTGTGGGGCTTCCCAGGGGAGCAGTATCTGGCTGTGGCACCAACTTCATGTCAGCATACATGAAGTCTATGTGGGATGAGTGTGGGGTAACATACAAGTTCTCCACATTGCCAAACCAATGGGTGTTTTGAGAGATTCAACAAAAGACCCATAAAGCATGATCTTGGGCCTGTCAGATCCCTTGAGGATGAAGTGGGATGTTCTCTTGCCATGCCTGTTGGTTCCTTCCAAGGAGTTACCACAGAAGGGGGTTGGATTCAGCTTGTTTGAGCTGCATTATGGGCGAGTGAGAGTGCCTTTTAGGTTAGTGAAAGGGAGTTGTGAGCAATGTCCAAAAAAAGCCCCTCAGGACGTGGTCAGCTACATGTTGGCCCTACACACCTTGATGAAGTGCATTTGGAAAAATGTGGACAATCTAAAACCCCAGTCAAGAGGTTATGAAACAGTAGTCTGACCAGAAGGCCACTCTGGTTGAGTTTCAGCCTGGCCAGAAAGTGTAGGTGATTAAGGTTGTAGAGCCATGGGCTCTACAAGACAGATGGGGGGTCATTCTAACTCTGGCGGGCGGCGGAGGCCGCCCGCCAGAGTTCCCCCCTCCAGAATACCGCACCGCAGTCAGAAGACCGCTGCGGTTATTCTGTGTTTCCCGCTGGGCTGGCGGGCGACCGCCAGAAGGCCGCCCGCCAGCCCAGCGGGAAACCCCCTTCCCATGAGGAAGCCGGCTCCGAATGGAGCCGGCGGAGTGGGAAGGTGCGACGGGTGCAGTTGCACCCGTCGCGAATTTCAGTGTCTGCTGAGCAGACACTGAAATTCTTTGTGGGGCCCTCTTACGGGGGCCCCTGCAGTGCCCATGCCATTGACATGGGCACTGCAGGGGCCCCCAGGAGCCCCACGACACCCCATACTGCCATCCTGTTCCTGGCGGGCGAACAGCCAGGAACAGGATGGCGTTATGGGGTGTCTGAATCCCCATGGCGGCGCAGCAAGCTGCGCCGTCATGGAGGATTCAGCAGGGCAGCGGAAAACCGGCGGGAGACCGCCGGTTTTCCTGTTCTAACCGCGTCCAAACCGCAGCGGTCAGAATGCCCTGCGGGGCACCGCCAGCCTGTTGGCGGTGCTCCCGCCGACCCGGGCCCCGGCGGTCAAGGACCGCCGGGGTCAGAATGACCCCCATGGTCTGGTACCTACATGGTGAAGGAGCACAACGGGGATGTCACATAAAGGGTGGACGTCTATACTCCTAGGAACTCTTTCTGGGTCCTGCATGTCAATCGCCTCAAGCCCCACTTCGAGAGGTCCGAGATTGTCATGCTCCTGGTCAGGGGTGTGGGATGGAGGAGACAAATCTCTTCATTACCTCCTTTTTTCCTTTGATCAGGATGGGTTGATGGATGGTGTCACCCACTCCTCTACCCTGATCCTAGAGCAAGAGAGGGACTGTCGCCAAGTGTTGGGACAGTTTGCCTCTCTCTTCTCCCTAACACCAGGGCTCAGTTCATAGTGTACCCATGATACTGACACTGGGCTCAGTATGCCTGAGAAGAGTAACATCCACAGGCTATCTGGCAAGGTGAGAGACAACATTAAGGAGAAAGACTCCAAAATGTTGGAGCTGGGGTTAATTGAGCTCTCAAGCAGCCCTTGGTCCAAACTTGTGGTGCTGGTCGCCAAGGCTGCCCCTCCAGGTAGCTGAACTCAGGTTCTGCATGGATCACTGGGGGCTCAATACAGTCACTAAAATTGACACTCACGCCATCCCCTGAGCTGATGAGCTCATTGATCAGTTAGGGGTTGCCAAGTTACTCAGCACATTTGATCTGACATTTGGGTACTGACAGATGGCCTTAACTGAGGGGGCCAAGGAGAAGTATGAGTTCCCGCCCCAAGAAGGCCACTTCCAGTTTAGATTGATGCCTTTTTAGGTTGAAGAACATCCCTGCAATCTTCTAGAAGTTGGTCAACCAGGACATGACTTTGTTGGAGAACTTCAGTGCTGCCCACCTAGATTAGATTGTGGTCTTCAGTTCCATCTGGGAGGACCACCTGTGCCACCCCAGAGAAGTGTATCTGGTGCTGCAGAGAGCATGCCTTACTATCAAGACCAGTAAGTGCCATATAGGTCAGGGGTAAGTGGTCTACTGTGTCACCAAGTTGGAAGAGACAAGGTACAGCCCCTCCAGGCCAATATCCAGACCATTCTGGCTTGGGAACCCCTCCACCCAAGACCCAGACAGTGGTGAGGGCCTTCCTGGGCCTCACGTATACTACAGGAGCTTTGTCAAGAGATATGGCAACATTGCTGCTCCTTTGACAGAGCTGACTTTGAAGTAGCAGCCCAAACAGGTGAGCTAGAAAGAGGTGTGGGAGACTTATTTTGATACCTTGAAGAATGCCATGTGTACAGCATCTTTGCTCAAGACCCCCTGATTTCTCTCAGGAATTCACCATGCAGATAGATGCCTAGAGCATGGCATAGAGGCCATGCTCTCACAGATACCCTTCCTAGGTAACAGAGGGGAATGGACTTTATGTTGGAGCATTGCCCAGGGTCAGACCACACCAATACTGATGGTCTTTTCAGATTCTCCCACTTTAGTGAAGAGAACTCCCAAGAGGTTGAGTAGCTCTCCCACCTTCAGCCGGGAGGGGACACATGTTAGACCTGACAACTTTGGGTGGTCTTCTCCTCAACTTTTTGCCTACCTCCTCCACTTTTCTGACCTAATTTGTGCTGGCTTTAGTAGTCTGCGCTGCTTACTCCTGTTAACCAGTGCTAAAGTGCCTGTGCCCTCTCCTCTAAACTTGCTAACATTAGCTTATCCCCAGCTGGCATATTTAATTCACTTATAAATCCCTAGTAAAGTGCCCTACATGTGCCCAGGGCCTCTAAATTAAATGCTACTTGTGGGCCTCTCCGGGTTATTCTGCCTTAGCGACAAGAACTCCCATGAGGGTGGGTAGTGCTTGCTGCTTTCAGCTGGGGGATACATTTTGGACCTGCTGCCCTTGGTGTGGTTTTCCCCCACCTTTTCGGCTTCCATTCTCCTGAATTTGCTGAACTTCTTTTTTGTTGGCTTTAGGACTCTGTGAACTTTACCACTGCTAAGCAGTGCTAAAGTACTTGTGCTCTCTCCTTTAAACATGATAAAATTGGCTTATAGTCAATTGAAACAGTTAATGTACTTTTAGGTTCCTAGTAACATAGTACTACATGTACCCAGGCCCTGTAAATTGAATGCTATTAGTGGGCCTGTAGCACACATTGTGCAACCCACTTAAGTAGTCCTTTAAACATGTCCTAGACCTGCCATGGCAGCCTGAATGCAGTTTTAAACTGCTGTCTTGCTAAGCTCAAACCTTCCTTTTTAATAGGTATGTGTCACCCCTAAAGTAGGGCCCAAACAGTCAGGACGAAGGGTGCACTGTATTGGGCATGCACTTCTAAGTTTTGTATGTACTGATAGTGAAAAACTCTTCAATGTGTTTTTTACTATGAGGCCTATATCTCCCATACAATAGCACTGGCTCAACTTAGATTTAATAGGTGACAGCCTTCAATCAGGAGCAGGTGGGAATGCCGATTTTGATGTCCAAAGAATTGCAATTTAATGCCATCTTTAATGGTGAAGTCAGATTTTAACTCACAGTTCTGACAAGGCCACTTTCAGAAAGTTGGCATTTCTTATCCCAGTCATTTGCTACCTGCAGCCTGTATTGTATGCTGGGTGAAATGACTAGGAGTAGCTGGCAGTTGGTCTTTGTCTATTGCTTCCAGGAAGTAAGACAAAGGTATATAGGCATTTGCAAGATTGGCAATCTCTGACTTGATGAGGGGAAGGAGCTGTCATCTATCACACCTGCAGATAATGTGTTGTGTTTTCACATAATTACTGTTTGAAGTCCTGCATAAATGCTCTACACATTGCCTCCAAGTTGCGCCTGACTGCTTTTGTGGCAGGATACCTAAGGGATAAGCCCGGGTTAATTTGAGCTTTGGCACATTTCACCCTGACAGGAATTGTAGTTGCTGCTTAAGTAGTGTGTGGGGGTGTGGGTGTAAGTGTCTGTGTTCGTGCATGCGTGTGTGTGGTGTGTGGAATGCGTGTGTGTATGAATGGGTGTGAGTGCATGTATGTTGTGTGGTGTGAATGTATGAATGCATGGGTGGGTGAATGTGTGTATGAGTGTGTGTATGCGTGTGTATGTTGGTACGTGAATGTGTGTGTATTTCGTGGGGGGATGGTGGAGGAAGACTCTGGGGAGGGGGAGTGGGGTAGGGGAGACCCATATCAGTGTCAGGGAAGGAATTCCCTGGCACTGATAGTGCCTACCGCCATGGTTTTCATGGCGGTATGGAAGCCACGAAAACCATGGTGGCAGGTGGGGTCATCATCCCGCGGCTGTTACCGCCCTGGCGGACGGAGTGGCTTGAGCCAAACCGCCAATGTCATATTTTGGGGAAAGGTACAGCCGGCCTGTTGGCAGTACCTTTCTCCAAAATACCACCGTCCACCAGGGTCATAATGAGGGCCTTAGTGTCTTGTGCAGAACTTCCTTGCTGATTTTACGTTATGCCTTTACACATTTGCGGTCCTTATAAATGTGTATTTTTCCATTTTAGTATTGATCGGGAAGTCCGATTTTAATTTTTATTTATTTTTTTAACTATCTAGCACCACCAATAAAGTAACAATATAGGGAAAACGTAAAAAAACATGAACGCCCCATACAGTTATCTGCCTTTTTGATAAATGGTTAAAGGTATATCTTACTATTTGTTCAGTGCATGGCTCATTGGGCAACAGCTAAATCATATGTGATGCTGGTTATGTTTCTTTTAAAAATTGTCCCTGTAACTGTTTTCAATGAACAGTTAAACTTTCTCACTTGGGTATGGATTATAAACTAACTTGACTTGGTTAAAAAACAATTAACAATAGAAAAATCACACATTTTAAGGCTGGGCATAGCAGTGCGCAAGCACTACTTTTCAACATGTTGGCATGTATCTGGGCTTTTAACCACGCCCACCGCACGCTCACCACTATCACTCATTTATGGGCATGCCTTTCAAAAATCCTTTGTTTTTGTTGGTATCTGCTTTACGTTTGTCCCTCCTTAGGGCGGTTTTGTTACTGCCTTGGCCATCAACCCTGTTACATGGATAATTGCACTTTTGCCGATAACTTTGAATGGAGAGAACTTCTTTTTCCTTTTGTTTCTCTCCGCGCTCACAGCAGCGCTTGGAACTGGGTCAGTTATGTCAACTGTTTTACTTTTTCTTTTCAGTTTGTGAGGCAAGAAAAGTCCAGTTAGGAATTTACAATGCTAATAGCTCTACCTTGAGCAAACGTGAGACCCATTGTATTGCAAATGCTTGTTTTACTTTTTTTCCTGCTCCTGTCCAGGGAAGCTTTCCTACTCATTTGCAGAGCATTCTTGCTTTGAGCTTAGCTGTAAACAAGGCTATAAATCAGGCTGTTATCTTAGTCACATTTGGTCTGTTTGGACTCTCTGCACCCTCTCTCAGCTGCCTGGCTCCCGCCTTTTCTTGGCTTGGATTTTCTTTACTAATGGTGCCTGCATGTGGGGTTCTGAGAGCAAGGTCAGAGAATTGCTTGTAATTGCTTATAGCCCAGGCATCCAGCTCTACCAGGGCTCCACAATCCTTAGAGACAATGCCCATTTCTGCTCCATACTGAGATCCCACTTGCAGCTCCATCAGTGCACCTCAGTTCACACACTCCAAGCTCTCAGTGCCAGTGCAGGACCCCACATGCACTGTATACCAGAGCACTTCAGTTATTCCAGTCAGTACACTCTGCTGCTCCAGTACTCGGACCTTGGGCGCAGCTCCATCAGTGTACCACAGTTCACACACTCAAAGCCCTCAGCCGTGCCAGTGCCAGGAACCCCACACACACTGTCTGCCAGAACACCTCAGTTCTTGCACTCAGTACACTCTGCTGCTCAAGTACTGGGACCCCGGCGCAACTCGATCAGTGCACCTCAGTTCACACAATCCAAGCCTCAGCTGTGCCAGTGCAGGAACCCTGAACGAGCTGTCTGTCAGAGTACCTCAGTTCTTCCTGTCAGTACACTCTGCTGCTCCAGTACTGGGACATCTTGCGTAGCTCCATCAGTGCACCACAGTTCACACACTCCAAGCCCTCAGCTGTGCCAGTGCCAGGAACCCCACATGCACAGTCTTCCAGAGCACCTCAGTTCTTCCAGTCAGTACAACCTGCTGCTCCAGTACTGGGACCTCGGGCGCAGCTCCATCAGTGCACCTCAATTCACAGACTCCAAAACCCTCAGCCGTGCCATTGCCAGGAACCCCACACACACTGTCTGCCAGAGTACCTCAGTTCTTCCAGTCACTACACTCTGCTGTTTCAGTACTAGGATCTCAGGCAAAGTTCCATCAGTGCACCTCAGTTCACACACTTCAAGCCCTCAGCCATGCCAGTGCCAGGAACCGCATGCGCTGTCTGCCAGAGCACCTCAGTCATTCCAGTCAGTACACTCTGCTGCTCCAGTACTGGGACCTCGGGGGCAGCTCCATCAGTACACCCAAGGAGTCCACTTCCTTTCCTGTACTGGGACCCCGCTCACATACAGTTCCATAACAGCAGCTCTATTCTAATATTCAGTCCCACTGTCAAGCCACTCCTGGACCCAAAAAGAGCAAAACATAGCTCAGCCAGTGCGCCTCCAGTCTAACATTCAGCACCACTGTTGATGGGAACCACCACAGCTCCACCAGAATCCATAAATTCTAACATTTAGTGGACATTTCTTCTCATGACTCCTCGCTTCTGTGCTTCAGAGGCACTGCCAATCCCATGTTGGGCCCCACTCGCAGCTTCAACGGGGCACATCCAGGCTAACACTTGGCAACACTGGCATGCCAGTACTAGGTTTCACATATAGCTCCATTAACCCATATGGTGCCTGGGACGAGCTGGTCTCGCCCTTGGCCACGGTTCCTGTGTGCCGCGGATGAGATCAGCTCTTCCTGCACCAGGCCCACGGGGGAGCGCTAGCGCTCCCCCCGCGGCCTCCCACCAACACCCCCCATCAGGGATGAAAGGGGAATTGCTTCCCCTTCCTACCCCGACCCCCACAATTCCCCCCCACTGACGTCTGATGATGTCAGCAAGCGATTGGGTGCTGACCTCATCAGAGGTCACCCCCAATGCACTGGAAGCATGCTTCCTGCATGATGCGGAAGAGAAATACTGAGCATTTCTCTTCCGCTCGGGAGGAGGGGCAGGCAGAGACATCAAAAGAAAGAAAGGCTTTTCCTTTCTTTCAATGTCATTCTGAGCATTTCTGCTGCCCGATCGCAGTGCGACCGGGCAGCAGAAATGCCCACTAGACACCCAGGTGTTTTTTTTTAAAGTTCCATTTGAAGGGGAGCAACCCCTTAGGCAAGTGTCGCTGCCCAGGGGGGCAATAATTTTATTAGGCCTTTTCTGCCCCCCCCCCCTTGGGGCAAATCAGCCTATATTGATTAGGCCCACAAGCCCCCCCGGGGGGGGGGGCAGAAGCCACCAGACACCAGGGATTTTTAAAAAAATGAAACTGGCATAAGGAGAGCGACCCCTTTGGCAAGGGTAGCTCCCCAGGGGGCAATTTTTTATTAGGCCTATTCAGCCCCCCCGGGGGAAGATTTGCTATATTGAGTAGGCAGATCTGCCCCCATGGGAGGCAGAGCCTACTAGACGCCAGTTATTTATTTATTTTTCAATTAAATTGGCATAAGAGGAGCGAGCCCTTAGGCAAGGGTTGCTCCCCAAGGGGAAATTATTTTATTCAGCCTATATTGATTAGGCTGATCTGCCCCCCGGGAGGGGCAGAAGCCACTAGACACCAGGGATTTTTTTTAAATGAAATTGGTATAAGGAAAGCGACCCCTTTAGAAAGGGACGCTCCCTAGGGGGCAATTTTTTTATTAGGCCTTTTCCGTCACCCCCAGGGGAAGATCAGCCTATACTGATTAGGCCGATGGGGGCAGAAGCCACTAGACACCAGGGATTTTTTTTAAATTTGTTTACATTGACAAGGGGAACGACCCTTTAGGCAAGGGTCGCTCCCCGGGGGGACAAATAATTTTTAGGCCTTTTCTGCCCCCCTTTGGGCTATATTGGACTATTTTTATTGGGAGGCAAAAACTACTAGACACCAGGGATTTTTTATTTGTTCCAATTTCACACAAGGGGAGCGACCCATTAGGCAAGGGTCGCTCCCCTGGGGGGCAACTTTATTTTAAGCCATTTCTGCCCCCCTTAGGGGCAGATCGGCCTATTTTTGTAAGGCTCATCCCAGGGTGGCAGAAACCCCACCAGACACCAGGGAAGATTTTTTTTCAAAAAAGAGGGAGGGGGTATGGCCATACCCCCACCCCAAATAAATGGGGACAAAGTTGTTCTGCCCACCGGTGGGCCGATGGGGCAATTACCCCTGATCTACTCCCTGGGGTTTGGGGGCAGAAAGACTACTAGATGCCAGGGAATTAAAAAAAATATATATAGTGGGCTGGTGGCTACCAACCAGTATGGGCATGGTTATGCCTCCACCCCAACTGAAGGGGGTAACAGACTTTCAGCTCTCCCCTGCACACTAAAACATGTTATCCCACGGCAAGCAAGAGGACATTTGAATATGTTGGGTTTTGGTTCTACATTTGGGCCATGAGAGCTTGGCTAACTCTCAAAATCGTCCCACTTGGAATGGTGAGGGCTGCACTTTTTGAACTTTGAAACGCTGCCATGTAGAAAAATCCACAAGACCTAGACACATCTGAAAACTAAACATCTGGGTGAGTCCAAGGTGGTGTGCTTCACATGCACCCTGCACCATTTTCTTACCCACAATGCCCTGCAAACCTCCAATTTTGCTGGAAATCACACATTTTTCCCACATTTTTGTGATGGAACCTTCCGGAATCTGAAGGAATCCACAAAATTCCTTCCACCCAGCATTGTCGCTTCTATACCGATAAAAATTCTGCCCCGCTTGTCAGCCTAAAATATTTTTTTTCCAACTTCCCCCGCAATTTTGACATGTTTTAGGCTCTTCCCTGTCACAGGCACTTGGCCCACCTACACAAATGAGGTATCATTTTTATCAGGAGACAGAAGGGAACGTTGGGTGGTAGGAAATTTGTCCCAGTGCGGTGATCCCACACAGAAATGTGGGAAAAAGGAGATTTCTTTTTGCTAAATTTAACCTTTTCTGAGGATTCTGGGTAAGAAAACACTGGGGGATCCACACAAGTCACACCTCCCTGGACTCCCTTTTGTGTCTAGTTTTCAGAACTGTTTGGGTTTCGTGGGTTTCCCTATATGGCTGCTGAGCCCAGGGCCAAAAACTCAGGTGCCCCCCCCCCCCCTCCCCCACCAAAACAGATAGTTTGTATTTGATCATTTTGATGTGTCCAGATAGTGTTTTGGGCATTTCCTTTTGCGGGCACTAGCCCTACCCACACAAGTGAGGTACCATTTTTATCAGGAGACTTGGGGGGAACACTGGGTGGAAGGAAATTGTGGCTGTTCTCAGATTCCAGAACTTTCTGTCACTGAAATGTGAGGAAAAAGTGTTTTTTGGCCACATTTAGAGGTTTGCAAAGGATTCTGGTTTATAGAACCTTGTGAGAGCCCCACAAGTCACCCCATCTTTGATTCCCTCAGGTGTCTAGTTTTAAAAAATGCACATGTTTGGTAGGTTTTCCTAGGTGCCTGCTGATCTAGAGATCAAAATCCGCAGCCAGTCACTTTCTAAAAAACACGTCAGTTTTCAATGTAAAAATGTGATGTGTCCATGTTGCATTTCCTTTCCCGGGCATTAGGCCTACCCACCCAAGTGAGGTACCACTTTTATCAGGAGACTAGGGGAAACACAAAATAGCAAAACAAGTGTTACTGCCCTTTGTCTTTCTTTACATTTTTCCCTTCCAAATGTAAGACAGTGTGTAAAAAAGACGTCTATTTGAGAAATGCCCTGTAATTCACATGCTAGTCTGGACACCCGGAATTGAGAGATGTGCAAATAACCACTGCTTCTCAACACCTTAGCTTGTGCCCATTTTGGAAATAGGGTGGTTTCCTTGATACCTATTTTTCACTCTTTATATTTCAGCAAATGAACTGCTGCATACCCGGAATACAATGAAAACCCATTGCAATGTGCAGCTCATTTATTGGCTCTTGGTACCTAGGGGGTCTTGATGAACCTATAAGCCCCATATATCCCCGCAACCAGAAGAGTCCAGCAGGCGTAACGGTATATTGCTTTCAAAAATCTGACATCGCAGGAAAAAGTTACGGAGTAAAACATGGAGAAAAATGGCTGATTTTTTCACCTCAATTAAATATTTTTTTATTTCATCTGGTATTTTCTGTAGGAAAACCTTGTAGGATCTACACAAATGACCTCTTGCTGAATTCAGAATTATGTCTACTTTTCAGAAATGTTTTGTTGTCCGGAATCCAGCATTGGTTTTACACCCATGTCTGTCACTAATTGGAAGGAGGCTAAAAGCACAAAATACAGTAAAAATGGGGAATATCCCAGTAAAATGGCAAAATTGGCTGAAAAATGTGGTTTTCTGATTCAAATCTGCCTGTTCCTGAAAGCTGGGAAGATGGTGGTTTTAGCACCAGAACGCTTTGTTGATGCCATTTTCAGGGAAAAACCACAAGCCTTCTTCTGCAGCCATTTTTCCAATTTATTTTTAAAAAACAAAATTCTCACTGTATTTTGGCTAATTTCTTGGTCTCCTTCAGGGGAACCCACAAACTATGAGTACCTCAAGAATTCCTAGGATGTTGGGAAAAAAGGACGCAAATTTGGCGTGGGTAGCTTATGTGGATAAAAAGTTGTAAGGGCCTAAGTGCAAGCTGCTCCACATAGAAAAAAAAAGGCCTGGCACCTGAGGGGGGAAAGGCCTGGCAGCGAAGGGGTTAACACACCTTACTTCTGACCTTATGTGCCTGTTACTATTCCAGTACTGCATCCCACATACAACTCTGTCAGTGCACCTCAAACCTAACCTGCAGCGCTTCATTATTCCAATACCAGTAATTACAGAACACTTTGTTTCTCATTCCTCACCTGCTTTCTTTCTGTTATTCCGGCACTGGCCCAGGACACCTCTCTGTCTATACCCCCAATCCTGATCTGAAGCACCCCCAATATTGCTGTATTGGGGTTCACATACAACTCTGCTAGTGTACCTCTTGCTCATCTGCAGTTTCCCCTGGTGTTCCACACTCTGACTTCTGTGTGAGGATGGGGGAGCCAATTAAATCTATTCTTAGGTGCCATCTTTATTTGGGAGGGTCTGTTTCACCTATCTCAATCCGTTCTTTCCTTTACTCTGTTTACTCTCAGTTTTTTCTTTCTCCCCCACCTTTCTCTTTCCAGCTCTTGAAATTCACATTTGCTTTTTCATTCAACTGTTTTTCCACTCTTCTCCCTTTTTTTATTTCCCTCTTTCTCTTGCTACCTCCTCTGTCAAACTCGAAAAAACTTTGAGTTATTTTTCTCCTTGTTTCGTTCCTCTCCTTTTTCTTTATCTGGCGTTCATTCTTTCACTATTTTTATTCTCTTCCCTTCATTCTTTCTTTGACTTTTTTTATTTGCTATTTCCTTTGACTCTGTATGCATAATTTTACTTTTTTTTAGATCTTTATTCCTTTCTTTCTCTTATCTTTAGCTGTCAATTCACGTTTTACTAAAAATCCCTCTTTTTCCAATCTGCATGTGGAAGGCACAAGTTAATTGTCAGCACCTGAGGTGTCAAAGTGGTTTTCCTATTCTATGTCTTTGGGAAATGTGTCAGTACATACACACCCTGCTTCTTTCACTGCTTGTTTCTCTCACCATATCTCTTTTTTCTCTAATGTTTATTTTTCTCTTTCTTTTCACACTTTTCATTATTTTTTCCTATTTATCTTTTGTTCGCTATCTTCCTTCCCTTTTTTCTTTGTCTCACACGTTTGCTCTATTTCTTCTTTTAGCTGTGTTCTCCTTTTCTCGTTCTTTCTTTGCCTTCTTTTTTATTTCTTTGCAACCCCCTCTCTTTCTTCTTTTTTCTGCTGTATTCCTTTCACTTCTCTTTTTCTGCCCCCTCCACTTTCTCTCCTGAGGCCTAATTATCAGTGCGGCAACAGATGCAGTGGAACCGGGGCCCCAGAGGTCCACAGACCTCACTCAACTCTGCTGTATTTTCCTACCGAAATTCCAGTCAACCATTTTCCTTTCTTCTTCCATGGCCCATTACACCGTTATTATGCCACTTGTCCTCTCTATCTTTACTCTGGACTCACTTTTTCCTTTCACCTTCCAATCCATCCCAAATTATATATTTTTTATGGTGTTTTGAGCATTACACTCTAATGCCAAACGTTTATTTCTGATAAAGGTTTGTATGATAATTGTATATATTTTAAGATAGAGGAAGAAGGTAAATGGAAGTGCTTTAGTTAAATGCTGGGCCACCAGAGTTATATGGCAAGAAAAGACGAAATTATAAGGCTGGGTTGACCAATTTATGTGGCAAGAAAAGTTCTGTTATGAATTTACAATGCCAATAGCTCTATCTCAAGAAAATGCAAGACCTATTGCATTGCAAATGCCTGTTATTGCAAGCAATTATGGGCATTACAAAACTGCATCAAATAAATCAATAGTAAAGAAAATATCAATTTTCATGAAAACACAGACAAAAAAAATCTTTCATGTTGACTTTAACATTTGCTGCAAGTTTCACCTGTAAGTAGACTTATCCCACCACATACGATACCCAACTTATTATTGTTCACTATGCACCTCTTTACAAAGCCTGGATACGTTTGACCTTACCAGACTGATCAGCATCGTCTTTACTTTACAGAAATCTGTAATGCATTCAGGTTGGAATTTGGGCACGCTCTGAGCATTTGATTACCAAACAGCAGCATGGGAGAAGAAACATCCTGTAAACCGGTATTGTCCACAACTTCTTGTTGCACCAACTGCTTGTTGGGCCAAACTCATTCAAATACGGAGTGAACACATCTGGGCCAGATACTCAACCCTGGTTCACAGGGAAATGTTCTGCATATTCTTTTTTCTTGACTGCCACCTGTCACAAAAATTGAAACAGCTGACCACAATTATTAATTTTATTTTTGTTTTGAATACAATAAGACCAATCCTTTGGTTTTCAGGCCTTTTTCATTTTTTCCTGCAGCTGCATCTTCTGAAAAATCTAAAAAGTTGTGAAAAACATGACTGATTCACATCATCCTTACTCTCTTCGTCTTGGCAGTTTTGGACTGTGTCTGCTGGAACCGGGGCCTGAAATTAGACGTAAAATGTTATTAATATAGAGAAACATGCAGTAGTGTATTTCAGTAATACAGTGGTTTTCTCTGGATTTACTTTCAGGTCATGGTAACTTCTTCATTTGAGCAACCGTAAATCAATCAACTACAACCTTAACTAATGAGCGAGTCTCTTTTTTAGCATAATTCATGTTTATTCTAGCACAATGATTTTCATCCACTCAATAATAATATTTAGTCAAAAAGTTTGTATATTCAAATTTAGTAGGTATCAGAAAAATGTACCTAAGATATATTTCAACACCAGAATATCTGTTTATTAGCTAGCTAATCTGCAACCCCTAACAATATTTCGGTGGTCAGTGCCACTTCAGCCCTCATCCTAGTTAGCTGAATTTGTGAAAATGCTTAAAATTAAGACATTTCCTTCCATATTACCCTCATCATCAGAAACTTGGATGTAAAAAGATGAGGCCCAGTTTATAGACATGCTATCTTGTAATGGCATAATATAGAGTGTGAGTAAATCATATTGAAGGGGCGAGGAGATTTACCTGGAAAGTTTGGTAACGTCCACAAACTAGAATTTGTGGGTGTTTTTAGACTCTTCGCTGAACCCTCTCACCATAGAAATTATCCCAGAAAAAAGCTTTACAGAGTGTGGAGATGAAAAACCCCAAAACAAGCTGGGTGTAATGGAAGGGTGTTCTCTAACGAGTAATATTTTTCTTGTGGACACAATAAAGAAAGTATCATTGACAAAGTCAACGGTTCTGGGTTTAATGTGTTAAAGCATGCAACAAAAGCATATTCATACCAGCAGGATAGGACAGAGAGGAATATAGTTGTAAAGTGCACTAATGTCGAGGCAGAAGGGTACACAGAAAGAGCCAACAGTTTTTGGTGACAGCTGAATACTCCACTGGGCTGAGCTAAAGAAAAGAATGACAAAGGTGCGGGACAGTGGTTGAAAGTAGCTAGACGAGTAAAGCCAGTAATAAAAAGGGTCAGACTCAAAACTCACTCTAAGTACATTGTAAACAATATCTATTTGACGGTTGTGCTTTCAAACGAAAGACCTATAAAGGAATACTGTTGTAGAACAGTTACTATTATGCATGTAAAAATCAATTCTTAAACACTTGCCCAAAAACAAGAATTCCTTAAGTTTTCTAGGAGCAGGCCTCAAAATCTGAGGCTATTACAGCTTTACAACTTTTTTAGAATTCTAGAAAGTTGTATATCTGCAGCCATATGAGTTTTATTACCTCGGTTGCACAGAATTTTCCATGAATAATTGTGATCATTTTCAAAATATGTTTTTTGGGAAGGATGGAAAATAAAGATGAAGTGGTGCTATTCTATTGCACCTTTGTGTGACTATTTTGCTGAGTGGGTACTTAATTGTATATATGCTTACTCTATTCTGTTGTCTTGCTTCCCTCTTCCAGATAAAGTTCAGTTGCAAAATCACAATGTGTTTTTTACAGTATTTTAGTATGAGAAATCTTGAAAATAAAACACTGATTTCTATGGTTTTCAATGTATGTATCTGTTTTAAAGCAGGTGTTCATAGGCACTCAGTACAAGTTAAGGTCTAATCTAGGTGTTAATTAGAGATACAATATATATATGATGAGTGGTGTCAGTTATCTTTACTCTTTTTCAAACCAATCATTGATTATCGATTATCACTGGTATGTCCTAAAGGATCATTGTAGAGGTTTTTTGTCTCGACTTTTGAGAGTACTACATATTTCCCATTGCATCTTCAAAAATAATTAACTAGAACAGATGTGCTTACACCATGCTATGTGGCAAATCCTTAAATTAACTTTACTTTTTTAAGATTGGATCGCAGCTTTTAAAATTGACCTGTGTCGGAATAACAAGCACAAAATATTCTACTAAAAATATCACATCCATGATATTGTGAGAGTAAGTATACACAAGTAAATAAAATGGAGCACTTGTACTTACTAAAATAATTTGGACTTTAATTTTGATATGATTTTCAATTGTATTAACTGCTCTATTTATTAAATGTACATTGCAAATACAAAACAATAGGAACCCACAAAGGATATTATATATGTATACAAGGATCAAAAACAACAATACAAATTTATAGCAAACAGCAGAAATCTGTTTCTAAGCCAAAGTCTGCTTCTTCAAGGCAGCTAAAAAGAGATGGAGAATGCAGAGGGCAAGGGTGTATTCAGTATATTCAGGACACTCTGACTCACAAGTGAATGTAGGTACAACTAAACACTTCAAAGTCCAGGATCCAATGAATATGTTCAGGCCATAGATTAAGTATAGAACATGCTAAGACTAAAAGCGTAAAAAGTGAGAGAATAAATAAATAGTAACATAAGCAGTTACTTTCTGTCTAAACTGACCAAGAAGAAACTGTTGGCCTAATCTGGTACCTTTTCATAAGCCTTTTTGGAAGCACCACCTCTCATCTTTGGTTACTCTGTTGCTTTCAGTCTTTAGTTTTAGACTGGTTTTGATGTGTGATCAGTGGGACTGTGCACAGTAAAGGTCTGCACACAATATATTTCTGCAAACATTATCGGAATCATTCCATTGTAAAAGTAATTGTATTGTGTGTATTGGCTTACCAGCTGTTCTTAGTATCAGAATGCCCCTGCAAGATGTTGGTAGTATGCGCCCCTACCATAAGTCACTCAAATGCAAGTCTTTCTGGTGGAAAATGAAAACCAGATCATTGCTTTGATCTGGAGGGAGCATCATGTGTGCTCTTCACAGGAAGCGGCACTACAGTTCCATTACTGGTTTACACAAGAATTGAAGTGATGGGTGTTCAGTGTCATCCATTTTGGATTTCACTGACCTTCGATGTGCACTGGGGAGAGTGAGACCCATCATACTTGTTGAAAATGACTATCTTATTGGGGGCGTTCCCCTATGTTTTTTGCCTTGACTGTGTTGTTGTCCCTAGAATTCCTTGCACACTTTCCCTGCTAGTCAGCTGTAAAGTGATTGTTTTTTCCCTTTAATCTCAATCAAATTGGTAAAGCTCTGACTGGCACATTTAACTTATCTATACTGCACTAGTGTTTGGCACAACGTGTACCCAGAGCCTGTAAGTTATATGTCACCAGTGGGATTCAGCACCTATGGTGCCACAAACTGCAGTATCACAGCAAACACACCACCAGGCTTACCAATGTAGACTTGCAGTACAGTATAAAACTGCCAATTCAACCTGTCAAAATGAACCCTTTTAAAAAGCCTAAACCTTCCTTTTAAATGGTAATAAGTCACCTCTGTGGCAGGGTGCATGCTATGTAAAAGTAGGACATGTAGAAGTTCAGTGCTACAGATATCCTTACAGTAAAAAAGCATTACAGCTATTTTCACTACAGCAAGATTTGCTGCCTCCATGGAAAATCACTGGATTAAATTATTCCACTTTATAATACTAATATCAGGGACTTAACAGCTAGAGAAGTATTTCAAGGACAAGTTGTATTACTAATGCAAAATCCAATATGATGGTAATATTAAATTATATCTAACTATAAAGGGAAAAGTACCTAAACAAAGTTACCTTTCCATGCCCTTTCTGGAAATATTCCAACTGTCACCTGGCAGCTGATGGCTCCACTGTAGAAAGGTGAGAATTTGTTCCAGGACAGGGCCAAGGTGCTTTGGGTATGAGGGAGTGTTGTCCTTACATTGAGAGGATGGCATTGGGCCATGCCCAGGCACTTTATTAACTTCAAAGGAGGTCTAGCCTTTTAAAGGCAGATGTTGAGCTGCCTCAGAAACTGTTAGGAATGGGGCACCCACAGTACTCTCTTTAGAGCACAGCTGCACATGAGAAATATTCAGAAGAGAACTGCCCTTCTGTCTGAGGACATAAAAAGCCTTGGCCTGATTTGCTTATACCCAGGATCTCAGAGGTGACGCCAAGGGTCATGAGACTGACTTTCTGTTTCAGATATAGGAACACAACAACCCTCAGGAGACAGTTTTCCTTCATTCCTAGCTGACTACTTACAACTGGACCTGCCTGGGACCCTGCTATTAGCCTCTGTTTGAGTGAGTCTTGACCACCTGTGTGTTGTAACCCAAAACCCTGGATCCCTGGGTGAGGTCAAAATATACTTTTCCCTGTCTAGATCTAAAACCTGGGCCTTAGAAAACTTTTGTCAACTTTATGCCTAGAGAACCATCAAACGACCAGTACCAACCTGACAAAAGTGTTTCACCGCTGGCCTGAGTTCACAGTACCACCAAATCCTGTTTAGCAGAACCTCTCGCTCTCGGAATCCATAAAAGCCAACTCTTCTTCAGTTATAGCCTGCAGCCTTGCACCACAGTAGAAATCCAATTTTTAGAAAGGTTTCTAAGGCTGATTCTACAAAGCTTCACTGTTGCTGCCATCAAAGGAGAGCCAATAGATGTTGAGGACTTCTTGGACGTGAAATCTGAATGTTTCTAGCTTTGAGCTTTTACAGTTAAGCCGAGCTCAAGTTTTTTTAGTGACTTTATGTGATTCATTCTGACAAAAATTGTGATTATCATTTGAGTTGGACTCTCACTCCTTTCAATTAATAATCTAATTCATACAGCACTACTAAAAAATAACTGAAGTGTGTGGCTCTACCCAAGGTGGCCCAAGTGAGTGAATGACTGAAGCTGCTCTCTAGAGTGCCTTGAAAATCTAATGTTTAATACACCCCTCTTGAGCTCAAGAGTGCAGGCTATAGATCAGGCATTATTCCCCTTCAATCTCCTGTGAGTGGACAGTGGAAGGAGGAGGATGTGTCTTGAGTCTCAAATGCACCTCCACCACACACCTTTTGAATTAAGGCCATCTAGAAGGCTAAACCTCTTCAGGAAACCGGGTCAGTGCGAACCACAAACTGTCCATCAATGGCCGCCTTCATTCTGGTTTCCTTGTTTTCGGATAGCAACTATCCCCGTCTCCCACCCAACACATACCGTTTTATGTGGTGGAGAACTTAACAGACTAAGGCCAATAATTACAAACACTTTACAATGAGTATGCATTACTTTCCTAACTCAACCCCGACACAAAGTATTCAGGTGGGTTTAACTATCCAATGCAACTCAGTATTTGCGCTCAATAGTAAAGCAAGGTAAAACAGAGTTGTGTAATGTGTTGCCTTGCACTACTTTGCATCAAGGGGGCGTTATTTGGATAGTGCATGGGTGTGCCAATGGAAGAACCTATGGGTTTTGACATAAATCCCTATCTACAAAGAATCGTTTACAGGAATTTGCACCAAGTCGAGGCAGGTGTAATGAGAAGAAATGGTTTAATTTCCCCTTGTTGTTTCCAATTTGCATATGTGTTGCAGTGTACAGCACACATACAAACTGGGAAACACCTTTATGCATAGAGGTTGTACTGGATGAGACTCCAATCAATGCAAAACCTATGGCCTAGACAATGCAGAATCTCTTCTACTGTGGTGCAAGGGTGTCAGCATTGGTGCATGGCTGACTAAAGTGCAGGGAGAGAGCAGAATGGTGCCACATCTTTGCAGATATGGCACTGTTCTGCTCTCTCCATTTCACACATAGCAGCATAGCACAGAAGCTTTTTTGCTGTGCTGCATTGTGTTGCTGCATGATCAATCTGGGCCTGTATCTATGGATCATCAAGGAGCATGACCATTGAGTCGCCCAAATTTGAGAATGCCGCTAATCTTGAATACTGTCTGCAGCACTTGTCTAGATTTCTCCTGTATGGCATAGTTCCTTCAGTCCTATTAATAGTATATTTAGTATCATCTAAGTATTTAATGCTCTGTATCCTAGTTACTATTTCATTAATGACATAAAATACTTTTTTTTTTCCTTTCAAGTACAAGCATTTGCTGGACTTTGCATAATGGGGCAGGACTCTGCATTTTTGTGCTCAGACTATCTAACTCCATACCACCTCCTCAAATAAGCCTTGAACTGCTTGTGTCACTACACTGGCACTCAAGTGGCAAAGAAGTATGTTTGGTGGTCAGTTATCAGTGTCTATAGTATGTCAGGGTTCCGGCTAGCAGTGAAAAATTGACTTAACCATCATTCCTGAACCTCAGTTACTCCTGTGTGCCCAGGGACCCTAGAGCCTTTGCTAATGATTGGGGGTAGCAATGGGCTCACTAGATCCCAGTTACAGTAGCCCACATAGGGGTTCATAAGTTCATTTTGGTTATACCACTGCCTACACAAAAAATGGTGCTACCAGATGAGAAGTAAACCGTAGCAACCTATCACTAGATCAGTTCTGGGAGATGTGTTGGGTTAAAAGGTGGAGATGCTACACCAAGGAGGTCCTTGTAGTGTTTGTGAAAAGCCAGTCAGAGACACAAGGGGATAAGACCACATTAGGAGCCTCAGAGGAAGGTGAACTAGGAGTGTCTCAAAAAGAGAGTACTGTTTGTGTGAAGCTCCATGTAAGAAATTGTGTGGTGGTCTCCTTTAATTTTTTTCCTTTTTTTACTGATCCCTATTTTTGCTGGGTGTAGCACCATGTGTTCTTCACCCCTGCTAACCAAAATATGACCATTTGTTGCATATACTCTAATGTTGTGCGCTGTGACTGTTGGGTTTGCATATTATCATGATTTCAACATGTTTTTAACCTTTGTTTCTGCAGGAGATGAGGAAGAGACTCTTGTGTGCGAGGCTGTTGCACCCCCTACCCTTGTCTTCATGGAAGCTCAGTGAATAACTCCTTGATTTCAAGTAATGTGTATTCACTTTTTTACAACATGTGTGAGACTGTTCAGGTTGAATACTGTTGGTCTATATCATGGGTACTTGCAAACATTTTCTCAGGGGCCAAAAAGTTTGGTCTCTGATGTGCCTGAGGGCTGCATTGATGCCAGGGCAGTGGCGGTTGGGTGGGGTGGCTGGGGAGATTGGTGGCAAGGTAGGTTGAGGAGAAGCAAGGGATATACATCTAGTGGTGAAATAAACAATAGGAAACCAGAAAACCTGGAATTAATTCCGGCTTACACACTTTTCTAAATTGTGTGATCCTAGGCAATTGTTTAATCTCATTTTCCCTCCTCTTTCTACATTATCACATTTATGAGGACCTTGAAATATATGATTCATGGTGTGCGCTGCACAAAACCTGTTTCTGTGTTTGATTTAATAAACTATATTGTTGTTCATGTATGATAGGAACCCAGGCCACCCATACAGTACACATACCAAGTGACTTGCCTCTTTAATTTACTATTGGTGATGTTCTCAGGGTAAAGGGAAGAATTAATGTTTCCAAAACTATCACTTTTAAATGAATACATCTCAATGCACTGATAAAATAAAATGTACTAAGGCGAAAAGGTTCTGCATGTTAACTAAATACACTTTTTTATTTTTAAAGAGACTGTCTTAGTTCTACACTTATGCTGCAAGATATCCTTAAAATGAAGGTGTTTCTAAAGTTAAGTGCAGGAGTCCCTAGGTACTATCTTTCTTTAACACCAATTAAGTTTGAAATAAATGATTGTGTGTCTATTTAATGTTAGTGTGGTCGAGCAAACAGCTGCACAGTGCTCCTGTGGCCCAAGGGGCCGCATGTAAAGGCCAGGGGGGCCGCATGAGTCCCCCGGGCCGTACTTTTAGTATCCAGGGTCCATGTGTTTCTTTGCATGAAAGAAAATATATATATATATTTGTCTCTAGGACATGATCCTGAGATGTAATTTAACAATATTTATGGTAATATCTGTATGGAATTTCTTCTGTAGATAGTTCTGCTTAAACTTTTCTTTTTTCTTGATTGCCCATTTGTTATTAATATATTGATAAGATATTCTAGGGTGAGAATTTTGAGAATTTGTTGGAAACAGGTCAGGAATCTGCACCCAATGTTCAGGGACCAAAGGACATAACACTTTAGGCTAAAAAATAAACTACTACTTAGTGACCATTCCTCTTTCAAAATAGTGCTGCCAGCTATGTGAATCTAACGATATATATATATATATATATATATATATATATATATCCTAAAGCACACTCTCCAGTATCCAGGCACGAAACAAGCCCACCATCCGGTAAGACTCAACACAATTGAATATATATAGCACGAATGGTACTGATTTATATAATATGATGATTAGTCACTGATTACCAGCATAGTTTGGGATTTATTATTGTGGACTAATCCAACTGAAGTCCTTTCTCAATGTTTATAAATGTGACATAAAAAAGGAGCAGCCGATTATCGTCTATTGGCATATGATGAAGACCCATAGGGGTTCAAATGCGTCTGCGTAACAATGGATTCTGCATTAAATTGTGTTGACAGTCTTACCGGATGGTGGGCTCGTTTATTGCCTGAATACAGCAGAGTGCGCTTTTTGATATGGTTATGGTGACACCCGTTGACAAGCCCCGACCTGAGTGGCTGGGCGTTCTACAGTGTAAAATCTCATGGATATATATATATATATATATATATATATATATATACATACATATATTCAATGAAACCAAAATTTACATGGATATTATAGTTAGGAATTAGAATTTTTTAAAAACATAGAAATTCCCTTAAAAAAACCAAAGGTTACAGGGATATTTTAGTTAGGCTCACATTTTAAACGTACAAAACTATACAAATTCATCAGTTATAGTTAGAGAATATCTCAAGTAACTATAACTCGTGCCTTAAGGTAACTATAACTCACGCCCTCGACATGCACTGCTAATTACCCCACAATTTTCGCCACTCATGACATCTTTGATAACATAGTTTATATTATCAGTGTAAAATTTGCAGTAAATTTGGCGGGGGTTCAAGTTATATATATGTTATATATATATATATATCTCAGAAAAAAAGAGAAAAAGCAGGCTACGGTTACCCTAACCCCATAAACTTGGTCCCTGAATCCCCATTGGACCCCATGGAGCAAAAAATGCATTTTTTTTAAAAACATTCACTGCAAAATTTCTGTATATTTGCAAATTTCGTTGAGATTTTTTTTTAAAAAGCAAGCACGTTCCTGAGGCATCGCGCTGATTTTACAAAAAGTTAGGGGGCGCATGAGGCCCCCTCCACTGGCCTAATGAATCACTGAGGACTACCACCTCCCCGGGCGGGGCTGAATTCTCCGTTATGTGGTAGGACTCCCTTAGGGCCCAGGGACCACCTTCTCCCCAGGGCTACAATATTGTAAAAATGCAGGGGCAGTGTGGACCCCCCAGTCGCCGGGGGCTACCACCTCCCTGTGGACCCAGTGAGCACCACCTTCCCAGGGCCATAGTAAGGAAATAAAGCAGGGGGCCCAGGGGGCCCAGGGGACTACCACCTCCCCGAGGCCAATACATTTATTTAGAATATTGGAGGGAGGCCCTCCTCCCGGGCCATATACTGCTTCGGGGACCTCAATCTCCCTGGGGCTGACCCTGAACATAAAACCAAAGATTACAGCGACGCTATAGTTAGGCTCATACAAAATCATAGAAATTCAGCTGTTATAGTTAGAGTTATTTGAGGTAAGTAGAACTCACGCGCTAAGGTAATTAAAACTTGTGCCCTTGCCATATACGGCCCTGGGGACCACCACCTCCCCGGAGCCGACCCGTGAAGATCAAGGGAGGTAGCAGGCTTGGTTGTTTATAGGGTGTTGGCTGCAGACCCTAGCCACAGGCCAAACCCTTGCCATGGGCCGTGCATGGTGCTGGGTAGTTATAGGGGGTTGCAGCCTTGGGGCAGCCCCGACGCACATGGCCAAAAGTAATGAGTGGCACGGAGTTGGATGGTTATAGGGGTTGCCCACAGTTTGGATTCATGTTTAGAAATTAAAATTACTTTGCTTAAGGAAAAAACATAGGATAGAGGGAAGTTATAGTTAGGAAATGGAATTTAAAAAAAGTAGAAATTCACTACAAACAGCCATGTCAAATACATTAAAATCTCCCCCATATAATTGTCAGAAACATAACAGCAACTATAACTGTAGAATCACACCCTGCAACCCCACTTACCTCCCTCAGTTGTGCCCCATATCTACTTAGTCTATGTTGGTGTTCTAATTGAAACCATCTCTGCCTGAGTAGTCCCACACAGCCATTAATTTGATTATATGTGTGAGTGGAGTCCTACAGAGCATCTGCCTCACATGCTTCTGTTTAGGGGAGGTCAGACACATGAGAAGTGAGCTATCCCTAGGGAGTACCTGAAGATGCTCCTTGTGATGGGGGTTCTGGGATCTTGACTCAATCCACTGGATCTTCCTAGGCTCTGGCCATCTTTCTAGTTTTTTTCGCCATACCTGCACCCGGGGTCCCCCGGGGGCCTTCCAATTCCTGGTGATTACCTGCTGTGCAAGACTAAAGTCTCAGTCCTAAAACCTGCTTGTGGCTTTGGTGTTGGCAGTGTGTGGGAACCAGCTCAATAAAGTGTCCAGGGGTACATGGGACCTCTTTTTTGATAACCTCTGCAAGTACACCAGTGACTTCCTCCCAGTAGGCAGCGAGCATCGGTCAGTTCCAAAGTATACGTACAAATTCTGATTCTTCTCTGCAGACCTCAGGCATGCCGCCCCCACTATACAAAACTATCTATTTATTCTTTCGGGACTCAGGAACTCCCTATAAAGCATATAGAAATGTGTGAGTTTAAACCGGGCATTCCTCGATATTTTGGGATCCATTTCTAAAATGTTCACTCAGTCTCTTTCTGGTATGGTGTTTTACAGGTCTTTCTTCCCAGTGGACTCGGGGGTGGTCAGGGGCCACAACATGTCCTTCCTAATCGTCTTATAGAGGCAGGTGGCAGCTTTAAGGGTTCCCGAACATGTGGTTATAGAGCACCAGTTTTGATATGCCCGCAGCCCAATTTTTACGGATAGCAGCCGTCACTGCACTATGGAGCAGAAACTGGCCCTCAGATAGGTCATGCCCGAATGGAACTCCTTGGCCGTGATCAAGGTGTCTTGCACACCGAAAGCATTGGGTTTTGTTGCTGCAGGGTGTATTTCCACTTGAATCAATAAACTGGATTTTTGGATTAATCTTGCTGTTTGTTGCTACACCGGAGTGCGCGCTTACTTGTCCTCTGAAGTGTTGAGTCAGATATTATATATATATATATATATATATATATATATATATATATATATATACATATACATATATATATATTTTTTTTTTTCCACTGGAAAAAAACTAAGAAAGTCACCTGTTATAGTTAGAGTAGAGGTATTTTAAGTAGCTGTAACCGGTGCCATAGGTTACTGTAACTCAGCTGAATTTCTATGGTTTTCTATATTTAAAATGTGAGGCTAACTATAACGCCTCTGTAGGGGGGCGGAGCTTGCCGAGCCGCAAGATGGCCGCACTGTAGTGAAGCTCCACCGGCAACCCGACGATCCGGACAAAATCCTGCGGGCCACACCCAATGTCACGGGTTTCCCAAAGTGCCATTCGCTGCACAAGCAACTGGAGGAAAGATTGAGGCCATCGGATGCCTCAAACAGGGTCCGGATCAATTGCTGGGCCCAGCAGAGGTGCCGAGGGCGTGGGGCGAGGCCGGACAGAAACGGCCTGGGCGGGCCGCGGCAGTGCTGGGATGCACTCGTGCGCGCACCGCAGGGGAGATCTGGCGGCGACTGGGGGTGTGCTTGACCGTGCCTGGGATCTGCGGTGAGGTGCGCCCGGGGATATTTCGAAGCAGAACAGCGAAGCAGCGGCGGCCTCCGAGGTGGGCCGCCTGTGTGCATCAGCGTGCCGCGGTGTGGCCGGCTGCTCAGAGAGGACCTCTAGGTGAGGCACCGGCAGAACTGAATTAGATGCAGAGACCTTCTGCTCTACGTAGACGGAGACAGACTGGACTGGCCTGCTAAAACAAGTATGAACATGGTCCAAAAGCGAGACTGCTGTGCTTGCTGGAGTGGCTTGGGGAGCGAGTTCAATTTAGGCGGAGACAGGCCCCTATGAGAACGGACCTGGGCACTCTGATTGTTACTGGGCCCCGGGTTGGACATCGCGGAATCGGTGGACGGCGGGGGGGCGCTGATTGAGGCGGGCCCGCCTCACTTAAACAGAGCCTGGTCTGAACCCCCTGTTTGGAGGTGGGAGCCCCGCGGAGTTGCCCTCGACTGTGGTGGGGTCACCGCACCTGCAACATTGAAATAACCCAACAAGTAGATTCACTGAGGAAGGTGGGTTCGCTGCGCAGAGGAGAAACTAACACGCAGTGCCATGGGGAAATCCGACAAAGCCCAGGCTAAGCTACACTTTGAGTGGTGTAAAATGATCAATCAAGCCGGGGAGGGCACAGAGACTGAGCCGGAAAAGACTTCGTAGGTCCCTGCTCAAGAGGATCAAGACCTGCGGCATATTTTGGCAGCTATGCAACAAAGCTTAACCCAAAAAGATGGTAAAATCGACTCTCTATCATATCGCATGGACAAAATGTCGGAGCGGCTAGATAAGCAGGTGGAGCGTTTAGACCAAACGGAGAGAAGAGTATCAACTGTGGAAGATGGGCAGACAGCATTTGCCACTGGACAACTATAGGTTAGCACGGAGCTGGGCACTCTCAGACACAAGATGGACGACTTGGAGTCCCGCTCTCGAAGGAACAATCTTCGCATTGTGGGAATAGCTGAGTCCACATCGATTGCAAACATGAAGAGCTTCATTGAAAACCTGCTGATACAGCTGCTGGGTCGGGGCACCTTTTCGGCGATCTTTGTGGTGAAACGGGCACACAGATCACTGTCAACTTGCCGTCCACCTGGGGCTCCACCAGGGGCTCCACCTGATCCATTTGATAGCGAGCCTGCTGAACTATAGAGACCGGGACGCAGCACTGAGGCCGGCATGAGAGTTGAAAAGTTTGCAATACGAAGGGATGTCCCTCTTGCTATACCCGGACTTCACACTGCAGGCACAGGAAGCGAGAAAGCAATTTCTAGCAGGGAAGAAACAACTAAGGGCACTGCAACTGGACCACAGAATTTTATACCCAGCCAAATTGAGAGTGGATGTGGATGGAAGTACAATATATTTTACTGACCATAAAAAACTGGAACAATTTGTGAATCGTAAACTAGCTGATAAGAGAAGCGCTCCAGCAGCTGATTCGGCGGATGATTAGTCAATGTTGATGGATTGATTGTAAAATTATTGCTGTTGAGATTTGATTAGAGCACTAACTCAGCGAACAGTGGGTTAACTATAGACATAGACCCATTGCACAGGGTTCTTAACCATCATAATAGTTTTGATGTCATTTAGTGGTAGCGGTTAGCCACACGCGCTCCACACACTAGATACTTCATGTCTCGCAGCATTGGAGTGGTCCGTTGGTAGTATGTACAGGTAGTCGGCATAACAGAATTATTAGTTAAGGCGAAGCAACATCTGCCTTCATGTGTGATCCACTTATAGTTTTGTTGGGGATTGTTTTAACTGGGGTAGGTGGTGGGGAGATATTGGGAGTAATAACTAGATGGGAAGGTTGGGGAATGGCCTATTGTGGGAGGGGGTGGGTGTGCGGGAAGTTGTTGAAACTGTAATGTTTGAAAATGTATATATGGTGAAGCAGACAAAATGCAGACGAGTACTGTGCACAGTCGGATCTAGAAAAACAACTAGGGGAATTAGATGACTCCAGTACATACCACCACTGATTCGCATAACTGTCCTCATAGGCTTAGGTTGGGTACCTGGAATGTGAGGGGACTTAACGATGCATGTAAAACTCGCAAGGTAGTTGCATACTTGCTTCAACACAAGGTTGATATTGCAGTTCTGCAGGAGACACACTTGGCCCTGAATAGCCCTATGCTCACTCCTCGTAGAATGCAGGGGCAGTTCTTGGCTGCAGGTTACACAACTCACTCTAGGGGGGTCCTATTGTGGGCCTCCTGTGCATCTGCTTTTGACTTTGGGTGTGTGGAAATAGACCCTGGAGGATGATATGTGGCGACACAATGTAAGGGGAGAGCTTTAACCTTTTTACAAATAGGAATATATGGACCGAATTACGATGGCCCTCAGTTCTACAGAGACCTAGCGGTGCTGGCGATGAGATGGGGGGACCTCCCACAGCTTTGGTGCGGAGACTTTAACTGCACGCTGACTCCCGCACTAGATATATTGGGTGGTAGAGCCAGAGGCCCGGCTGCTGCCGCACGCCCAATACTAGACATAGGGGGTTATTCTAACTTTGGAGGAGGTGTTAATCCGTCCCAAAAGTGACGGAAAAGTGACGGATTTACCACCAGCCGTATTACGAGTCCATTATATCCTATGGAACTCGTAATACGGCTGGTGGTATATCCATCACTTTACCATCACTTTTAGGACGGATTAACACTCCTCCAAAGTTAGAATAACCCCCATAGTGGTTAATATGGGATTGATGGATGTCTGGAGAGATAGACACCCAGAGAGAGGAGGCTATACTCAATACTCAGCAGCTCACAACTTGTACACACGTACAGATTTATGGTTGGTCTCCCGCAGCCTGTTACACACAGTGACACCCGAAGCTCCTTAGCCTCAAACTTATTCAGACCATTCACCAGTCCCAATATTACTGACAGTAGGTCCTATACCACGTCCACCGTTCTCGTGGAGGTTCCCTCCATACTCGCTGACAGACACTGCATTCAGAGAGGAATTTGCCAATGCAATCAGGGAATTTTTCCAGCTCAATAAAGGGTCAGTCGCACAAGTAACCACAGTCTGGGAAACATTTAAGGTGTACATAAGAGGGATCACTATGTCTAAACATGCGGGTGTACTCCGGTCGATACGAAGGCGACTACAACTACTTGAAGGAGAGCTATCCCAACTAGAGGAAGAACATCGTGACACTGCGGATGTACATATTTTAGGGCATTTTCGTGCAAAGTTACAAGAATTTCAAGAGACTGCCCTCTCTGAGATTCGACACATGGGGAAATATGCTACTGCCCGAGTATATGGGGAGGGAGACAGACCTGGCAGAGTTCTAGTGAATTTGATCCGCCCCAGTTGAAGTGCCAATCTAATTAACACTGATGGTATCGTGATCAGTGACCCTGAAATGGTAGCTACTAGATTTCGCTAATATTATCAACCTTTATACACTATCAAAGGTGACCCTGATCCAAATGCTATATGGGACTATCTCACCCACATTGTACTGCTGAAGCTGGCAGAGGTCGATAGAGAGGCTCTGGAGGCACCATTTACTCTGGGTGAAATAGCGAAGGTGTTGGGGGGAATGGCTGAGGGTAAGGCTCCTGGCCCTGATGGCCTGACTGTGTATTTCCCCAAAGCATTTCAAACTTTGATACTCCCACATCTACAAGAGGTGTTTGAGAAGATGGTGGCGGGCGGGTGCATGCCTCCATCAATGCGGGAAGCTATAATCACACTACTTAAACCAGGGAAGCCACCTGAACAATGCTCCCCCTATAGACCACTATCGTTGAATGTAGATGTAAAAATATATGCTAAAATTTTAGCGGACCGACTGGCCAGGGTGCTGCCTCTACTGATTAAACCAGAGCAGGCAGGGTTTGTCCCCGGCCATAATTTAACTATGAACCTACGCACCTTATTTGGCACTATACAAAATATTAATCCTGATATACAAGCCAGAGCGGTATTTCAAGACGTGGAAAAGACACTTGACTCGGTAGAGTGGGACTTCTTGTGGGCTGCGCTGTGGCGGTTCGGAGTGGGGGACACGTTTCTGTACCTGATAGCCACATTGTACAGGGATCCCTGAGCCAGAGTCCAGGTTAACGGCACAGTGACGGAAGCACTAGACATCACCAGAGGTACCGGACAGGGATGCCCGCTTTCCCCCCTATTATACTCACTGGCAGCGGAACCTTTGGCTTGTGCCTTGAGGGAATATCATGGACACCATGGCCTTAATTTTAAACATTATACAGTTGTGATTTCTGCATACGCTGATGACACCTTATTGTATATCAAAGACCCAGGGAGCAACGCCGCCCCAATGCGCCAAGTAATAGTGCGATATGGCGCACTGTCGGGACTTAAAGTCAACTGGGGAAATCAATGATATTTCCGCTGACTCCGGTCACAAAGCAGACAGAAGTGGGTTTCCCACTTAGATGGCATACTGGGTCAGTTAGATATCTGGGAATTAAAGTACATACTGACCCTAATATTGTGGTAATGGATAATTATGACGCAGCAATAGCGAAATTGGCGACTGATGTGGAGAGGTGGATTCAGCTCCCATTGTCCTTGCTTGGTCGTGTAGCGTTGAAGAAAATTGTAGTATTACCACGCTTTCCCTTCCTATTCCAGAATATACCGATGGTGCTACCCAGAAAATATTGGACCACATTAAGATCATTACTGATAAGACTAGCCTGGGCAGGCAAGCAACCCCGTGTGCAGTGGCGAGTACTAACCTTACCGTACGAACTAGGCGGGATGGGGGCCCCAGATCTAGAGACCTATAGTGTGGCGGCCCGGTCTGCGGTGGTGCAGGCTTGGCTTCATGGACCAGAGGGCATCCCATTTCTTAAAATAGAGAGAGCTAACCTCGCCGGTCCCGTTACAGGGCGAGATGTATCACACCCCGAGCAGGCGATATAAAGTATTGGCCTCCCTGGACTTAGTGGCGAAAGCACGACAGGAACTCGTGCATAGACAGGGATTGGCTTTATTGTACTCTCCACATGTGCCGTTGAGTTGTTGCACTTGGTTTCCACTTTGGCGTGATTGGAAGTTGATACACACCCTGAGCAAACTAGGCATCAACACTATGGGGGATTTATTTGAAAATAACAATGAAACACTGGGAGCGGGTGACGAACGAGTCTCTTGAGCCGACCCCCCTACATCAATTTCAATATTATAGAGCGCAGCACGCACTGGCGCAGCTCTTGGGCGAAGACATGCAGGAACCCCCCGAGGTAATGTTGCTCTCTTTGGTCCTGCAGGGGAGTTGTTCGTGGCGCTTGGTGTCCTGCCTCTATGCACAGATACATTGAATCACGGGGAAACGAGCTCTCAAAAGCCCGATTGGAGTGGCAAATAGAGCTGGGTGTGCAGATTACGGACATGCAGTGGCGTTACTGTTGTGCTAAGACACGCTCTGTTTCCTTGAATGGTAGGCACCGACTTATCCACTTCAAATTCCTTAACAGAATATATTATACCCCACTCCATCTACATATATATGGACTGCGCAACAGTGCGAACTGCCCTAGATGTGGGGCAGAACGGGCTGATTTCCTGCATATGGCCTGGACTGGTGAGAGAGTGCAAGTCTTCTGGAGGGCAGTTATTAACGAATTGGAAGCTATAGTTGGGGAACCAATAGATGCTGGACCGTTTTTGGCACTTGTGGGATGGGATGGCCATTTGCCGGGGACTATTCGCAGATTGGTGGCAATTGGGTTGTTGCTTGCTAAGCGCAGGGTTGCCATGCGGTGGGACGTTGGCCCGATCCCAAAAGTGGATGAATGGCACAGAGATATGGCATATTGTAACACGCAAACAGATCATTACAGTGAGCTAGTTCCCCCTTCAAATAGGCCTGCGAAATTCTGGGATGTATACAAACAATACCTTATAGGAAAAGAGACGGGGAGGCAGAGGGTGAGAAACCTGAATGACATATTGAATACGGTTATTGATATATATAAATGTTGGGCCTACCTGTTATAAGTATACATGATTGATGGTCTCTGCATCGAATGGTTCTGGAGGGTGAAGTCTATCCATTAGGAGGACACAATATGACATATGGATTGTATTAGTCTGCAAATGCATGATCTTATTGTACTGCTTCACTTGTTTGCATAAAAGTATAAATAAAGTTTTTAAAAAACTATAACGTCTCTGTAACCTTTGTTTTTTAAGTGAATTTCTATGTTTTAAAAAAAATTCTACTTCCTAATTATAATGTCCCTGTAACCTGTGTTTTTTCAGTGAATTTCTATGGTTTTTCTAATGTAAAGTAACTTTAATTACTGTATGTTAACCCAACCTGCGGCCATCCCCTATAACCATCCAACCCTTTGACATGCACGGCCTTCTGCTGTGTGTGGTGGGGCCTTGCAGCCAACCGCTGTAACCACCTAACCACAGCGCCATGCAGGACATTCAAACATGCGCGGTGGGGATGCAAACGCTTCCGTTAGGGATTACAGATAACTTTTTAACCTCCAAATGCTGAGAAAAATTCTTGCTTTGCCTTAACCATGCGCAAGAAATTTGGATAATTAGTACTTTACAGAAGTGGAGCTTCAACTTGAGCACCTGCTTTGTTTATATACCTAAATGCTTCCTGTTGAGGTTTTATTTCTGTGAAATGAGCATTTAGCCAGAATGAATCCTGCCCTGCTTATTTATCCAAGAAGAGGCCAACATTTTGTGCAGAATGCCTACCCAACTGTAGTAGTTTCCGCTGGCTAATTAGTAAATGCTACTTTATTGGGTTAAGGTATAGTGCATCTCCTACACTACAGCTCAGTAAAGGAAACAGAGGTAATGTCTCCAGTGATGTTGTGTGTATGAGACTTTGCATTGTGTTTGTTCCTGAAGCGTCTTCATCAGATACATTTACAGGGTGGAACTGCATAGAAAACACACTAGGGTGATTTGTACTTTATTGAAGCAAGTGCTTTGATTTTTCTTTTTGATGGAAGGGACCATTGGGGGATCCTCAATGCCCCCGCGGTCCCAGTCAGCTCCCTGCCTCCTGTGGGAGCCAGCATTGCTGCTGCATGCAGCGAGCTGCTGTAAATGCAGCTCCCTACATGTGGGAGCAATGCTTTCATGTCTTTTCCTGCATGCATGTCTGCGGACAGGGAAAGAGATGAAATCTCTGCTTTCAGCAAACAGGATCATTTTTAACTCTCCTGCTTGCTGAAAGCAGAGTGTTTGCTTTTGCTTGGCGGGAGCTGTTATAGCTCCTGCCAAGCAAAGCAAACAACTAACTCCTGAGGGTAGACACCTCAGGAGGTAGCAGGGGCCGGCCTTGGGGGTTGGTGTTGCCCAGGGCTATATATGGATCCAGGAGGGGGGCCGAGCCACACCCTCCTATGATCTTCACGGGGACTGTATATGGCGAGGGCGTGAGTTATAGTTACCTTAGGGCATGACTTATAGGTGCTTGAAATAACCCTAACAGCTGCATTTCTATGGGTTTGTGTGTGTAAAATCTGAACCTAACTTTAACGTCCCTGTAACTTGCTTTTTAGTGAATTTCTAAGGTTGTTTTTAATTTCTAACTATAACATCTGTGTAACTGTGATGGGCCGACGCTACCATAGTCGGACCCGCCATGCCCCGGGGGAATTGACACCGTGGACACTTCCAACCCGGAAGTGCACCATGAAACTACTAATCCCGTTGCACATCTGGGTGACGGCAGGCAGAGGGAGACGTCGAGGACGGCGGCAGAGTTATTCCCAAGGACGGCCAAGCAGAATCCAGCAATGACGACTGGACGGCAAACCGAACCAGCAGCTTGGGAGGCGCCCAACGCAAGCTCCGTCACTTCAGGTGTGTGAAATATACAGACAAGAGGGAGGGAGGAACAGGAGGAAGGGAATGTGAACCACCATATTGAGGGTCGGACATTTCTTTGATTAGTGGCTCCTTTCTTTGTTTTCTTTTGTTTTTTTGGGGGGTATTGTTTAATTTACTTTTGGTTCTTTCACGAATCCTGCGATCGTTTTTTGTTACTTTAGACATACCAGCAGGGTATATTTATGTTGTTTCGGCTAAGATAAACAAGAAATAAACAGAGGGTGGCTAAAACAGGGCAAGAGCAAAGAAAGCCCTTTGAGAAATGGTGTCAGGGAAGTAAAGGGAGGGAATAAAAGCGTTTGTGCAGCCAAGAGAGTATAGGGCAATATACAATACAACTAGACAGGTCCTTTAAAGAGTGAGGAATGTGAATAGTGTGGAGAGACAAAAAAAGACAGGAAAACACTATAGAGAAAACCTGAAATGTTTCATTTTTATTTTTTAAATTCAGCCCTTTTTTAAGCAAACGGGCTGCATTTTAAAAAAATGCTTTATTTAAAAAGCAGTCACAGAAATAGTGATTTGCTGACCCCAGCAAGCCACCATCCCTGTGAGTGTGGTCATTCCCAAATGCCTTCGGTCCCTTGCAACCCTTCTGGGAATCGCTAAGTGTCTCAGACACTTGTAAAAAAAAATCTGCGACTCACAATTTACGATTCGCAAAGAAGTAGCAAAACACATGCTCTTACATCTGGCCCTGAGTGATTTGCCCAGAATCACAGGATGTCAAGCTGACGCTGAAACTCAAACCTGGTTTCCCAGTTGCAAACTGTGCAGCTCTGGCCCTTACACCACACTCTCTACTGTAAGTGCAATATATAATCAATTGATGAACTGGATAAAAAAAATCAGGATAGCAAATAATTTAAAAGTGCTTTGTTGCTACTTGAGAACTCAGAAATTATGTCATCACTTTAGTTTGTTAGAGCACTAACCATAATTTCCATGAGAATAAGACCCTCTCATTTTAATAATTTCTAATGGAAATGCTTTAGGTATTACAGTTTGGACTACATACTTCAGGCGTGCCACACTTTTGTAATAAATAGCGAATGTTTGCAATCTAGTTATTCATTAGATTACTGTGGGGAGGCAGATGTCAGGGGTACAGACTCAGATAATTGTGGGACGGTCAATGGCAGCACAAGGGACCATGGAAGGCAGGGCAAATGGGGCAGGGGCAACAAACCAACCATGCAGGATAGGCAAGAGAGGTTGTTGCTATATAACTGATCTTTGAGGGAAGAAGGAAGAGGCAGTGGCAGTACAACCATTGATGCCAACAGACCTGATTGTATCTGTTTCCTGCCTAAAGTTTCCTCTTTTTCAATGCACTCCAATGCCTTCGCGTCAAGTTTGCGCTAAATAAAGCTGCAAACAAACAACAAAATTAAGTGTTTTGCATGCTTATGTCAATGGGCTATATTTGGGCTACATTTGGATGATATTTGTGCTACACTCTTTTTTCTCTGGTGGCTACTTGAAAGACTCTTTTGTTATGAAGCTCCCTATTTTCCTCATTTACAGCAGTGTCCTCAGTAGAAAATGCCATCAGTTTTCAACTTCGATTCCATTAGGATGGTGGCCAGATGTGCCACACTTTTGGCATAAATTCAGAATGTGCATGTTTCAATGTACATGTCAGAATGTTCTAATCAAATAGAAGAGGAAGTTATTTGAGAACTCACTTAAAACGTGTCCTAATTTTTCTTTCTACAGCACTAGTCATTTCTACGACAAAATGAAAACCCTCATTTTGACCCTTTTTAAGTTACATTTTTTAACTTTCTACCAGTTTGATTCAATCAAGATGGCTTCAGGTGCACCATGCTTCTGTCGTAAGTAATACTGTTAGCTCTCTAGTTGTTCTTTAGAAGGAGTCTTCAGTAGAACACAAGGGAATCAACTGACAGGCTGCTCCTGTTGGAAGTACATGTTTTACTGAGAATGTCACACTTCATTTTCATATGGCTGAGAAATAATTTACAGATACTATGCTCTCATTTTAGCTTCTGGAGTACCTTCTATAACCTCTGTGGGAAAATCATGAGAAAAGAGTTTTCTCTAAAACATGATTCATGACATTTCAGCAGGGTGAAATCACCTTAGACCATACCACAATTCCTAAACTCAGTATGGTACCATCAACAAATGATCTACATTGTAACAAAAAATCTGTTGTCACCTTTTATATGTTCTTGTTTCTGAGACCCTCAAAACCTGCCTTTCACTGCAATGCATTTTAAAAGGTGCTATCATGTATATCGGTCCCAGGATATCTGGCATCACTTTGTGGTTGAAGGGCTGACAGCCAATCAGATCTCACCATGAGATCTGTCCTTAGCTTAGGCTCCCCCCAGACATACTAATTTGGATTTGCTTTAATAGCTTGAAAATTACTGAACAGATTTACACCACATAAAAAAGGGTGCTCTGCGGACCAGAATCTACCTTTTTGCCAACTTTGGTGTAATCTCTTCCAGCGGTTTGGGCTGCAGACGTGTCTAATGAGTCTATGAGAGAAGTACATTTATGATTCCCCCCCTCCTTTTTCTCTGCCCCCACTTGACAGATCATCACAACATTTTCCATCCACAACAAAATTCTTTGTCACACTTCTTTTGCGAACATTTTGCAAAAAATGCTTTTTCTATTGAAAATAGTTCCTAACTTTAACTACCTACTGGTAATCGCAAGTAGATAATATATATATATAATAGATCTATATAGGGTCACTCTTACACCCACTCTCACTCGCAGAGAGACACTCTCATACTCATTCAGACATTCACACACCCTCTTTCACACTCAGAGAGACAGTCACATACAGAGAAAAACTCTTACACCCACTTTCACACACAGAACGACACTCTGACACCGAGGCCCTGATTACAAGACTTGCTGTGGCGGTCGGACAGCCACCAAAAAGGCAGTCCAATAGCCACATTATGACCGTGGCAAAAGTGCCACGGTCCGACCACTGGCACTGCCATTTTTTCACCAGCTGACGGCCTGGCGGTGCCAGCGGTCTTAATCCACCAGAGCAGCGCTGCAAGCAGTGTTGCCCTGGGGATTACAACTTGTGTGACCGCCAGCTTTTGAGTTGTGGTTCTACCACTATTCAAAGGCTGGCAGAGACAGGGTGCCAGGGTTCCCAGGGGCCCTCTGCACTGCTTATGGACTTGGAGTGGGCAGTGTCAGGCCCCCATGGGCAGCCCCATAGTGCTTTTAACTGCCTGAATTACAGGCAGTGAAAAGTTTGAGGGGTGCTGTCGCACCCGCCGCGCCGCCACACTGCCGCTAGCTCGATTTTGAGCCGGCGTCATTGTTGGCCCAGCGGGAAACTCATAATAGGGCTAGGAGACAGAAGACCGGATTGGCGGTCTTCTGACCTAAGGAGCTACCCACCGAACTCAGAATGAGCCCCGGAGTCTCACACCCACTCTCAGACACAGAGGCACACTCTTACACCCACTCTCACATCCAGGCACTCACACACCATTCTCACAACTAGACACACTCTCACGCACACTCTGACACTCAGACAGACCCTCTCACACCCACTTATACACCCAGAGAGACAGTCACATACCCACTCTCACACCCAAATATACTCTCCCACCCACTCTCACACTCAGGGTGAGAGTCACACCCCCACTCTCACACCTGGAGAGACTGTAGCACATCCGCTCTCACACCCAGATACACACACTCAAATCTGCTGTCACTTCCACATACATTCTCTCACACATACTTTTACACACAGACCAAAAGTTATACACTCACACAGCTACTCCTTTAGTCTGCGGTGTCTACGATCTGAGAGGGAAAATCTTTGATTTTGTTGCTATTTTGCTGTATTAGGAAAGTGTCCAAGGGCTAGTATGTGAGCAATGATGCATATGAAGGGGTCAAGGAAGGGGTTTCCGTGGCCACAAGGGTTTAAAGAAATATGGCATATTGGGAACCAATGTGTAGAGAATGTCCAACATTTTTATTTTTTTTTGAGAGCCGAGGTTGAATCCTTGGTTCTGAATTACATTTTACAAAATTAAGTATTTAAAAATAAATAAATATGTTTGTGGCTAAAGGAATGTCTCTGAAAAGAGCCTTTGTGTTTATGATGTGTAGCTGATTACTACAGATGAAAGAAGATGCAGTCTCTCAAGTGACGCAGGAACACCCTGTTGCCTATGTCTGTTAGGTTAACTCCATCATTTCTGTAGATACCATCCATTTCAAATCGTGAATTGTTGTGAAATATAGAGCCCATGTTAGGAGGAATGCAGAATCAATTGTATTAACATGTTTCCTGGATTTGTCTATATGTGGACAGAATTCAGTTGAAAAGTTCCACTTCTGCCTTTGGCAAATGTTAGAAAAAAAGAAAGGCAGTGTGTGGTAAAAGTGTCATTAATTTTCTTTCATTAGGATTTCCAAACCAGCAATAATGAATTAAAATGATTATTTGGTGTGGATATATCTTTCGTTAGCAAAAAGGCATGTATATGGGTTTATTTTATAACATGTTGGAAAAATCTATTTCATTCTTCCCCGTGGATCTGAAGATCCACCTGCGGATTTCTATGGGGGGGAGTGCATAGCACTGCAGATCCATTTGCGGATTTACACGGGGGCCACGCTGAGCACTGCAGTGGATCCACTGATCTGGCAAAAACTCCTACCACTGGGCTATCTTCTGAGGATTGTTGGAAAGAGTTAAATATAGAAGCCAGTCATAAGTGGTAGAACATAAGTTTAACATGAAAGAGAGATTGTGATTGGTTTTCTGATTCAGTAACCTTGAAATCAAAGTTGAAAAGGTTGCCAATAATGGTTCCCTTCTGTGAGGTTGGATTACCATTCTTGTGGGTTTCTTTGTACATTTTTTAGTGAGAAGAAATTCTAACTAATGCTGAAAGACAAACATACACTCCAACAAGCACACTTATCAGCCATGTCTAGTGAAATATAGTTAATATATCAAAGTATTAATAAAGAAACGAGTTAAGATGAGGATTAATGAAACTGAGCAGCTTGTTGATAAAATGCCATAACTAATATAAATAGTAGGTTTGGAATTCATGTAAAGTAATTATAGAAGCCATTCAATAAATAGCTAAAGAATTGAATTGAAATTGGAAGCTTCTATTTTCTTTCAGTATACTAAACTGACCCCTGAACTTTGTTGAAGCTAGTACACAGAATGAATTGATTAGTCATTAAATAAGTAAAAATGTTGAATTGAGTTTTAAAAAGTTAGATGTGTATGCCTACGCTGATAATGGATATTTATAATTGCAATTGTTTAGCTCATAGAAAGAGTCAGATAAGTATTTAGAAAGCGTAGAGATTGTTTCAATATCAGTTGAACAGAGACATGACTGAATTGCACTTCCTGAAAGCCTAAGTGTGAAGATTCACTGTTAAGTTCAGTTAGCATTGAAAACCCGCTTAAGAAACCTTAAACTGTGTTTTCACTGTAGAAATCTAAGCACTCAGATAGGGTGTGTATACGCCATAGAGGAGATAAAAATGTCCTTTTACGTTTTACTGCCTTAAATATGCACTTCCCATGTCAAGTTATATATGCTGTCTCTAATCTATACTGTTAATCATGTACATAATTAGGAAAGTATAAAGCCACACTCAGGCGGTCATTATAACATTGGCGGTAAAAGCCGCTTACCGCCGTGCAGAAGACCGCCAACACACCGCTGCGGCCGCGGAATTCCGCCACAGCTATTATGACCCACATTTCGTAATCTGCCAAAATTCAGACAGCCACACAAGACTGCCACACCAAAGGTCAGTGATAAACTGGCGAAAACAAAACCTCCACTGTCACGCCAACAGAAATACGCCCACACTATCACGACACACGAATCCACGTGGCGGTCTTTTAACTGCGGTATTCCATTGGCGGTACACACCGCTGCGCTCAAAATACACACACATTTACAAAACACAACCACATTGGACAATTCCAAATACACACACCTGATACACATACACACACCACTCCGACATAACACCAACACCACTATAAAACACACACCCACATCACCCACAATCCCCCACAACAAAAAATTCTGAAAGAAGGCCAGAGAGAGAGCATCAGCAAGAACAATAGCAACCACAGGCACACAACACCATCACCCACAGAACTTCCACGCACCTCACACAACACACCACTACATATCAGCACACATATCACCACACACTCCACCCCACACATCACCTACACCACCCCATGGCACGGCAAAGACACCCCAGGTTCTCGGAGGAGGAGCTCAGGGTCATGGTGGAGGAAATCGTCCGGGTAGAGCCACAGCTATTCGGATCACAGGTGCAGCACACCTCCATTGCAAGGAAGATGGAGCTATGGCGAAGAATAGTGGACAGGGTAAACGCAGTGGGACAGCACCCAAGAAATCGGGATGACATCAGGAAGAGGTGGAACGACCTACGGGGGAAGGTGCGTTCCATGGTCTCAAGACACCACCTGGCGGTTCAGAGGACTGGCGGCGGACCCCCACCTTCTCCCCCACAACTAACAACATGGGAGGAGCAGGTCTTGGAGATTCTGCATCCTGAGGGCCTCGGAGGAGTAGGCGGAGGAATGGACTCTGGTAAGTCAAATCTTAATTATTACAACCCCCACCCTACCTGCATGCTATCACATACCCCCACCCTCACCCTCACCCCTAGCACCCCAACTCCTCACATATGTCCCAATATCACAAACCACCCATCCCAACACCAAGCCCTGCATGCAACAAAAAAGCATGGATGCCCATCACTAAAGCATGGCCACTGCACATACCCATACAACCCCCTAAACCATCCTCACACAAGGTCTCACACAGTAATGCAAGCACTGGGGTACATGTCACCCACCCATTGCACACCATGGCACACACAGATGCAATAATCATGCTTTTACACCCCTGCAGGACCCCTACCCAACGTCACCGGACAGGAGGGTCCAGACATGTCCACTCCACCCACAGAAGCGGCCCTCAGTGATGACAGCAGCTCTGTCCAACTGGATCTAGACGACCAGCCCGGCCCATCTGGGACCTCAGGACAGTTGGTACCCCTCACACTGGCACAAGCCACTACAGAGTTACCCCCCGCAGGAAACACCAGCACAGCACCTGCCCAGCGGGCCCATACCTCTGTCCCCAGGACACGTCAATCAGCAGTGGGTCCACCACTACAGGGAACCCAGGCTAACCCACCACCCCAACAACAACCGGGACCTGGGGGCAGTGGCAGTGGGCACACGGTTCAGGGGACAGGGGCCCAGGAACACAGGGGAACTGGGAGGGCTGCTGTGCGACAGGGGGAGGACATGCCCAGGGAACCCACTCTCCACGAGGCCCTCTCCAACATCATGGGAGCCTACCACCACTCCCAGGAGACGATGGCAACGGTACTGGCCAAGTTTCAGGAGACCCAGCGGCTGCAGGAGGAACAGTATTTGGACTTCAGGGAGGAACTCAAATCCATCAATTCCACCCTGGGCACCATTGTAGGGGTGCTGAAGGAACTCATCAACACCAGGAGGGACACTGTGGCACCACAAGGGGCCCCTGACACTAGCCTGGACGATGAACTGCCACCACCTCCGCCGACGCTAGTGGACAGGATGCACCACCACAGGATCACCACACCTGCACCCCACCCCCTGCAGAGGGAGAACCACCCCGCAAACGGTCCCTGAGATCCAGGACAAAGACAGAGAACGATGCCAAGACCCCCGCCAAGAAATGAGACCACCTTGATTGTCATCCATTTGTCCCACCTTGTCACCCTGTCCAGCCTTAAACTGCACCTGTCGTCGCAAAGCCAAGTTGTGAAGCATACAGCAGGCCACGATGATATGGCACACCTTCTTTGGTGAGTAGAATAGGGAACCACCTGTCATATGGAGGCACCGGAACCTGGCCTTCAGGAGGCCGAAGGTCCGCTCTATAATCCTCCTAGTTCGCCCATGGGCCTCATTGTAGCGTTCCTCTGCCCTTGTCCTGGGATTCCTCACTGGGGTCAGTAGTCATGACAGGTTGGGGTAACCAGAGTCACCTGCAAATGGCGAGGGACAACTGTTAGACACACACTGACTCATAGGGACATCCACAGACCCAGACAACTATTCCCACTGATTTGGGTCCAGGTGCTCACCTAATAGCCACACCAGGTGCCTCTGTAGTTGCCCCATCACATAAGGGATGCTGCTATTCCGCCGGATGTAAGCGTCATGCACTGAGCCAGGGAATTTTGCATTAACATGGGAGATGTACTGGTCTGCCAAACACACCATCTGCACATTCATGGAATGGTAACTCTTCCGGTTTCTGTACACCTGTTCACTCCTGCAGGGGGGGGGACCAAGGCCACATGTGTCCCATCAATGGCACCTATGATGTTGAGGATATGTCCTAGGGCATAGAAGTCACCTTTCACTGTAGGCAAATCCTCCACCTGAGGGAAAAGGATGTAGCTCCGCATGTGTTTCAGCAAGGCAGACAACACTCTGGACAACACGTTGGAAAACATAGGCTGGGACATCCTGATGCTATGGCCATTGTTGTTTGAAAAGACCCACTTGCTAGGAAATGGAGTACTGACAGCACCTGCACTTGAGGGGGAATTCCTGTTGGATGGTGGATAGCTGACATCAGGTCTGGCTCCAACTGGGCACACAGTTCCAGGATTGTGGCACGATCAAGCCTGTAGGTGATGATCACATGTCTTTCCTCCATTATCGATAGGTCCACCAGCGGTCTGTACACCGGAGGATGCCGCCATCTCCTCACATGCCCCAGCGGATGGTGCCTATGGAGGAGAACAGCGAGCACAGAGTCAACCAACTCTGAGGTACGCAAACACAGCTTACCCTGAAAATATTCATAAAACAAAATTTGCCTGTATGAGTGTTTAGGCAAGGCCTAGGTATGTGTGACGCAGTCAAAAATAAAGCCATATGGGCCCCTGAAATGGCGGCTGCCTGACATGTAAGGTGGGACAAGGGGATATGAGGTAACTGCGCTGGCGTTGTACACAGTCGCGGTAGGCGGTCGAAGTCCCTAGTGCAATTCTGCATTCGTTAATCTTGGACCCTACGGGTTCCAGGAGCCAATGACGATGTACGCCGGCGGTAACGTTACGCACCGCTGCGGACGTGACCGCCATTTTCTCTCAGTTCAATCACTCAATACCTGACCTTCGATAGGAGAGGACCTACACTGCAATTGCTGCTGTGACCTCAGTCTGGAAGAGACAATGGCTTGTGTGTCTGGGGATAGGGCCCCTGCCTTCAGCACGGAGGAGTTTGAGAAACTCGTGGATGGGGTCCTCCCTCAGTACACGCTACTCTACGGTCCTCCAGACAAACAGGTAAGTACACTGTGAGAATGAGGCGTGCATGAAACTACAGTGAGTGCATGTGCGTCATTTCAAGGGTAGGGATGCGGGGCAATGACTGTGACGGTGCAGTTGCTAATTACTTCTCTTTTTCCCCTGTACAATTCCTGTAGGTCAGCGCCTACCAGAAGAAGGACATCTGGCGTGCCATCGCCAAGGAAGTATGGACCCTGGGGGTCTACCACAGACGGAGCACATGGGAGGACATTTGCCGCTGGAGCAAGAAGACAGCGGAGCCCAGCTGGGGATGGCCTCCCAATGTGGGAGGGGTGCCCGTCGCACCATGAGCCCCCTGATGTTCAGGATCCTGACGGTGGCATACCTGGAGTTGGATGGGCACTTGAGGGCATCACAGCAGCAACAAGGGGGTGAGTACACTCTCATTCTGCTGATTCAGCGCGCATTGGAGGTATCTGGGTGGGGGAGGTGGGCTGTGGGATCCCCTAGCCCAGGGCGAGTTTAGTAGGCAAGGTCCCTTCTTAAGGCAGGCCCTGTGGCACCCCACCCCACCTGTGTACAGTGCCAACTACACCTAGTCAGGCTCCTGTGACATCCATGTGTGCAGAAATCGGCCATAGCTTTGTAAGCCATGTCCCAGGGATTGAATAGTGTACTCCAAGTGCGCGGCGTAGTGCAGGGGGCTTCTGTGTCTGTCGTGTCCGCCAATGGTAGTGGTATTGCATGCACTGAACATGTCTTTCTTCTGTCTCCCCCCCCCCCTTTTTTGTGGTCTCCCTGTACTTCTGTGCATTAGCATCATCAGGCGGAGGAGCAGTGGCACCGGAGCAGGAGGGAGCTGCATCCCACATGGCCCTGGAGGGCGAGACTACGGACTCCGAATCACCAGTGGGACGGAGCGTGAGGGGAGCTCTACGGCGGGGACAGGAACTGACACCAGCGAAACGGACTCCTCCTCTGATGGGAGCTCCTTTGCGGTGGCGGCCCCATCTGTGCCCCCCACATCTACAGGTACAGCCGCCACCCCCCCTACCAGCACTGCCCTCCCAGCAGCCCCTCAGCCTTTGCCCCATGCCCGCTCACCCAGGAGGGTGGGCATCACCTTCGCCCCAGGCACCTCAGCCCCTGCCCCTGTCACTCCTGCTGCCCTCAGTGAGGATGCCTTTGACCTCCTCAGGTCCCTCACTGTTGGGCAGTCTACCATTTTGAATGCCATCCAGGGTGTAGAGAGGCAGTTGCAACAAACCAATGCATATCTGGAGGGCATTCACTCTGGTCAGGGAGCCCTTCAGTGAGCTTTTCAGACTCTGGCCTCAGCACTGATGGCAGCCATTGTCCCTGTCTCTAGCCTCCCCCCTCCAACTTCCTCCACCCAGACCCACACCCCTGTACCTCAGCCTATCCCAAGCACACCATCAGACCAGCATGCACACACGTCAACACACAAGGGAAGCTCTGGCAAACATGAGCACCACAGATCCCACAGGCACTCACGCAAGCATCAGACACATGCAGACACACCAACATCCACTGCCTCCACTGTGTCCTCCTCGTCTCCCTCCTCCCTCCCTGTCTCGTCTCCACTCAGACCTGCATGCACTGCATCCTCAGCCACTACGTCCATCACCAGCACACACACCACCACACCCCGCTCATGTGCAGTCACCACCCCCACTACCATTCACACATCCCCTGTGTCCTCTCCCAGTGTGTCTGTGAGGCCACCTCCCAAGGTACACAAACGCAGCCACACACCCACCCAACAGCCATCCACCTCACGACAGCCTCCAGCCCATGCACCTTCACCCAAAGTCACCAAACGTACACCTCCTACAACTACTACCTCTTCCTCCACTCCCAAACCCCCTCCATCTACCCGTCCCACTGTTCCTAAGAAAATTTTCCTGTCCAACCTTGACCTCTTTCCCTCACCTCCCCCACCCCTTCAGTCTCCTAGGGCCCGACTCTCCAGGTCCCAACCTAGCATCTCAGCCACAACATCAGCGGGACAGTGGTGCCAATAGTCACCGGATTATGGAGTGCACCAGGCAGCAGGGCAGGCATTGTAGCAAGGAGCCACAGCACGGACAGTCCCCCACCTGTCAAGCATAAAAAGTTGGCCTGTGCCCGGAGGGAGAGGGGAAAGAAACTAGCCACCAAAGCCGCTCCCAGGGGGACAGTTGGGAGTGTGGAGACAGCTGCAACACCATCCAAGGTGGAGAAGGGGCACAGTAAAACCGGCAAGTCTGGGAAGATCAGCACGGCTGACAAGACCGCCAGCAGCCACACTGCCCAGGAGGAGACCGCCAGCAGCCCCACTGCCACAGACAGGACTGCCAGCAGCAGCCCTGCTGCCACAGACAGGACCGCCAGCAGCTGAACCGCTGCCCAGGAGGTGACCGCCAGCAGCCCTGCTGCCACAGACAGGACCACCAGCAGAAGCCCCGCTGCCCAGGAGGCGACCGCCAGCAGCCCTGCTGCCACAGACAGGACCGCCAGCAGCAGCCCCGCTGCCACAGACAGGACAGCCAGCAGCTGAACTGCTGTCCAGGAGGCGACCGCCAGCAGCCCTGCTGCCACAGACAGGACCACCAGCAGAAGCCCCGCTGCCCAGGAGGCGACCGCCAGCAGCCCTGCTGCCACAGACAGGACCGCCAGCAGCAGCCCCGCTGCCACAGACAAGACCGCCACCAGCTGAACTGCTGCCAAGGACACCGCCGCCACAAGCACCGCAGGCCAGGACAAGACCGCCACCAGCTGAACCGTTGCCAAGGACACCGCCGTCACAAGCACCGCTGCCAAGGACACCGCCGCCACAAGCACCACGGAACAGGACAAGCACCGCTGCCAAGGCAGCGCCGCCACAAGCACCGCTGAACAGGACACAGCCGCCACCAGCACCGCCGGCCAATGAGCGCCAAAAGCTCTGACGCTACTGAGGCCGCCACGAGCAGGATGAATCACTCTGGCCACCAAGCCCCCTCCAGAACCAGTGGAAAAAAGCATCCACTACCTCAGTCCTTGGCAGGATGAAGCACTCTGGGCACAAAGCACCCTCCAGAACCAGTGGGGAAAAGCATCCACTACCTCAGTCCTTGGCAGGATGAAGCACTCTGGGCACCAAGCCCCCTCCAGAATCAGAGGAGAAAAGCATCCACTACCTCAGTCCTTGGCAGGATGAAGTACTCTGGGCACAAAGCCCCCTCCAGAACCAGTGGAGAGATACATCCACTACCTCAGTCCTTGGCAGGATGAAGCACTCTGGGCACCAAGCCCCCTCCAGAACCAGTGGAGAAAAGCATCCACTATCTCAGTCCTTGGCAGGATGAAGCACTCTGGGCACAATGCCCCCTCCAGAACCAGTGGATAATGTTATCCACTTGAGAGACTGTGGCTTTGCACTCCCCAGGATTGAACAGTGGACAAACCACCCACTGTAGAGACTTGTGAGACTGTGGCTTTGCACTCCCCAGGATAGAACAGTGGGCAAACCACCCACTGTAGAGACTTGAGAGACTGTGGCTTTGCACTCCCCAGGATTGAGCAGTGGGCAAGCAACCCACTGTGGAGACTTGAGAGACTGTGGCTTTGCACACCCCAGGACTGAACTGTGGGCATGGAGCCCCCTCGTGGATCTGTCTTCGTGCACTCAACTGGCTGAGGTGCCCCCCACCTTCCCTTCCCCCTGAGTTGCCTGTTTTATTTCTAACTGATGCCCATGCAGTGTTCTCTCCGTCTTGTTCGGGTATTGAGTGTGGGCCTCGCCCATGCCTTTTGGGCCCAATGATCCACGGACTATGATGGTGGAATCCCTTGTACTTGTGTTCTTGGTGTATATAATTGTATATAGTATATATGTGTATATTTTTTTTAATATTGTTGATATATGTAATTGAATATATCACAATTATTCGACTCATTTCTTTTTGTCCTTGCATTCTTCCAGGGGGGTTTGGGGGGTGTAACTATTATGTATCAATATGTATTAGCATGTGTGTTGTAGTGGGTGAGGGTGGGGGTGGGGGTGTTGTGTGTGTGTGTCACTGTGTTTTCCCTCCACCCTCCCATGTGTCGTAGGTGCAGTACTCACCGTGGTCTTCACCGCCGGCGTTCGTGCTCCTGGTAGAGGAGCAGGAAGATAAAGGCTGGCAGAATCGGGAGCTCCGGTTCCATGGCATCCTGATTCCTCATGGGGTGTGTAGAGGTGAGCGTTTTCCATTTGAAGTCCTGTTTCCGCCGTGTTTTTGTTCGCGGTGAATCCGCCCCGAAAAAGGTGGCGGATTGGTGGGTTGTAATAGTGTGGCCGGTACATTGTCCTCCGCCTGTCTGTTGGCGGTTACCACCGTGGTGTTTGTTTGTACCGTAGTGGCGGTCGGAGTGTTAAAGTATGTTTGCGGTTTCCGCTACGGTCGTAATTCAATTTTTTTTACCGCCGGCCTGTTGGCGGTTTTACCCCCGCTTTAACACCGACCGCCAGGGTTGTAATGACCACCATAATGTCCTTCACCACCCTGACAGATTTAGTACTGTAAATTGAAAACTAGATCTGGCCCTAAGTGTTTTTTAATACTGGGCTTGATCTACTAAAATTCTATTCTCAAAAAGAGGTTGCACATTGAGCTCCAAAACTTTTGTGAATAGAATCTGATTTTTTTAACCGACCTATGTACTAGTAGGTCGGTTCGCAAAATCACCTTTCCCATGGGGTTGCAGAACACCTGCCTAATTACATTCATTAGCCAGGTCACAAGTTGCAACTCCCTGTGACAGCAGACCTCCATCCCTGTGATTGCATTCCAAAACTGATTTGTTTAAGCACTCACAATCCCTAAAGGATTCTGGACACCAATTCCTGTTGCAAACCAATGATACATTCAACCCCACATCACATTTTGACAGGAACCCCATTTTCACTGCCCTTCTCACTTATGATTCTGTATGGCTCGCAGACCCATTTTACAAGTTTAAAAAGGGTTTGTGACTCGCAAAATGGGTTTTGTACCTTACAAAATGGACTTTGCAGTCGCAAATTAGCCATTTAGTGAATCCCAGGGTTTGTGTCCTCTAAATCCTTTTGCACTTCAGGCTCATCATTACTTATGGCCCAATCCTGATCAATAAATATTATATATGCCTCACTATTTACAAAGCAGAGGAGTTAACAACCTTTCCTTTTTCTGATTTAATCACTATTGGTAAATAATACAAATGATCATCAGCATTTATTCATACAAGGCCTAATATAACGAAGCTTACAAACTTCCAACGTCTTCTCATGAGAAGCTCAATGATTTCTAACATATTCATAGGCCAAAATAAGACAAGTTTGTGTTCTGCACAACTCAGCTTCTTACCAACGCTCCTTCCCACTCTCAAATAAGGGACCTCTCACTGCTCCAACTTGTATTGGATATGCATGTGAGAATGGTTCTACAGGAATCTCATATTCATCAGAGTAAGCATGTGGCAGAGGCATAGGCCTGTCCCTCACTAAGAAAGATCCTGAATCTGTCTTGTGACCTGGAGTGGCACACCAATTGCATGGTCTCTGTTGAAATTTGATTACTGATCCTATCATAGGTATACTGCTTAGAGCATTAGTGGCAGCATATCATTGTTAAGAGAATTAATATCATAACCAGACCTTTGTATCTGTGTTTTTACCTGTGTACCTGGAATTGATGCCTACTGGCCCAAAAGTGTCAAGTTTCACTTGTATGAGTAAACTTAGGTCCTTGCACTGACAACCTTTGTAACTGATCTTGTGTGTAGTGCATTAGCACATGGGCGGTGTGTTAATAAGACAGAGTAAAGAAGGCCAGTGGGATCCTTCTAGGATTCCCACAATATGGCCTAGCATTAAATGGAGGGAAAAGATTGTGTTCCAAGATAACTTAAGGGTACTGTTTACACTCCTGCAACTGGATGGAGGAAACCTAGACACTGAAGTGGCAGGAATGGAGGCCTGTCTTTAGAAATTCTACAAGGTATTTTATTTAGCAAAGAGGATATGATTAAACAAAACTGTAAACTTTGCACTTGTATAGCGCACTACTCACCCACTAGGGTCTCAACGCACTGTACACATACCACAGTGGAAACCCTCCTGGCTTTTTCTTGTGAGGCACCCACTCCTGGACAACCCCCAGGTTAAAGCCAGGCATCTAAGCACTGTGAGGGATGTTGTGGGGATTAAGCAAGCTATTGCCTAGAATTACAGAGTGTGACCCATTAATTAGATTAGGCACCAAGGTGAGAATTATCTGGTCCAAACAAATTGAGCCCAAGACCCAACAAGGCGGGAATTGAACCCTGGTCCCAGACCAGATCTCTGCATAAGGGTCTGCTGCTCTAACCATTGTGCCACACTTCTCCACAGTTTTATTTATTTTTATCAGATTAGTCATCCTGAACACTCCAGTTTGGTGGGTGGTAGGAATGGTAGGATGAGAGCTGGGACTGCAGACCATGTTCAGAAAAAGAAACCTTTAGTTGTAGACTGTCTATTCATCTTTCTTTTTTTAGTCCTTCAGAAGGTTTAGTGACAGCCAAGTGAGGGAAGCTCACATCTGTTTGTGGTTCTGTTGTGGGTACTCCAGGACAGAGTCAACCCTGCTGTGAGAACCATCACTGTAAATAAATGTGATGTGTGGAGAACAGCCGAGAAGTGATAAGAAAAGGACTACATTCATTTGATCTGTGGGTGACAGAAACTCTACAACTGCCTTATTCAGACTAATCCTGATTTCCCAAGAAGACTGGGGCTTGGAGGGAAGAACAAAACCCAGTGATATCCCCTAGGAGGAAGCACAGCTAAAGTGGAGGGTTCTAAGATGTACATGTCATAGCACCCAGATTCACAGACGTGTATATTTAGTGAACTGTGTCCTTTCTAGTGCAACAATGTGATTAAACTACTTTATTTCATGCAAAGATGAGCAAGGAGTTAAAACTTACCCTTATTGTGCCACTTTCTTTAGTTTTGAGCTCTGGCACCCCCACACAGCCTACTCGAGAAACCAGTAACCTCAAATCCCATTATTGAGGGCTAGCATCCTATTGAGGGCTAGCATCCTCTCACTGCCCCGTGTTCCTGATACGGGGTCTAACACAGACAGAAAAATGAATGATGACTGACCAGCTCTTAACCTTCTTCTCCTACATGTATGTTCAATCAAAAGTGCAGAATGAATATGTGCAGAAAAGGTTGCAAAATGCTGTAATCAAACTCTTTCATCCTTAACCTTCTGTTTTAGCTCACATCCAAATGTGATCTGATTTCTTTCCGGCAGGAAGCCAGCTGACTAAATCGATTCATAGACGTTAAGACATCCAGTCCACTTTGCTGAATATCCCACAAAACACTCTTGCAGAATTTTCCACATTGAAATATTCAGAAATCTTCCCAAAGGCTAAGAATCCATTAAAGGAATTTTAGTTGAGCATCTGAGTTGGCTACTAACAGGTCTGCCCAATACAATGCAGATTCAGTAAAGCAATTGATCAGTTATCCCTCATCATTTTGATCTTGATTAAAATGTTAAGGGACTAAAGCAAATGCACCCTAAAGAGAATAAAAAATGTACTACTGGGCAAATCTTTCCAGTAACAAGGTTGCCAACCCACCAGACAAGTGTTGTTCGCCTGAGGTCAACATCCAGTACACCATGCAGTTTTCTGAAAGCCAGCTACTGCCTGTGGTACCTGAAACCAGTGGGAACCTCTTCTGGGAAACCGTGAGCATGGAAGGAGTTCAGTGATCCTTGGCACAAGTGAGTTCTGCAGCTGACTGAACATAGAGTTCTTTAATGGACTGATGCATTGATACCACTGATACCAAGTACCTTTGATACAACTTCTTGTTCTGAGTGTACTCAACTTTTAAATTAGTTTTTAGTACTGTCTTGCTTATGAATGCATTATAATGTGGACCATTGTTAGGTACTGGTCTCTCTTCTTTGACACCAGGTTTGTGGTCCAGATGGTTCACAGGCTGCAAAGTGAGAGTTTAGTTTTCCTCTCTTGGTTACTCTCTTTACTCGCCTAATCTCTTAACTGGGATTACACTTCACCATGAAGTACAAATCTAGACTACAGCACAGTAAAATAGATGGACTTTCCCACTGTTTTTGCCAAATTAACAACTGGGCTTCTCCAACAATGAAATCAAGATCCAATTAGTCAGGTTTAATAGGGATGGTAATGTCCCCTCCATAATGTTGTGAGAATACTTGCCTGCCTTATACACAAATGTAAGCCTCCGCTCTGTTTTTAATACTTGGCCCAGCACACAAAATCATTATGCACATGCACTGAGAACTGCTTTAAGTTAATGGAATACGAGACCCAGAGGAGGTCTCTTTGGTTGGAGGAGAAAACATACATGCCTTCCTCAGGAAGCATACCTACTCTCCCCTTGCTGTTTCACATGTGCTTGCCAAAGGTGGCAGAGAGTGTTTCGGAACCATAGTCCAAGACCAGGTCTTTTTTCTATTCTCTGCATTTGAACATGTGACCTACTGACACTTCATTACATTTTTGTTTAATTAGCCATGTTCTTAGCTTCATATCCATTGCTTGGATATTGCATATATTTGGTATAGGAGAGTGGCATTATGTGATGGCCTGTCTTTACATTAATGATGAGAGTATGGTGGAGTACATCTTGGATTCCAGCTGGAAGCACGTTACATAAGATGGAGTTTGAAGGTAATCTGCCAGATTAGTATTGTCCGTTGCTATTACTCCTAAAGCTCATGTGAGGTATCAGGTTCTACTGTATGGAGAAGATGGAGACACAGATCTCTTCAGCTGTGTATAAGTGACATTTTGCTGTTTCGCTACTCCTATTAGAGAGGGTGAAAGACCTAGGGAGTCTGTAGAGAGCAGTGTCATCTGTGGTTCAGGCTTAGGCTCTTGATTCAACTTTGTTCCCCTAGAGGTGCTGCTCCCAAAAGCTAGGTAAATGTCCGACGTGATAGCTTATCTCTTCTTTATGGTCATGTTGTAGGTTTTGCAACAGATTCCTAGCATCAGCCCCACAGCATGTCATTATCCTGACATGTCACAAAGGAGTGTTCACGCTCATCCACTTTTGGTCCTGAGCATTGGTAGCTAACCCTTTCACACTTTGCTCAAGACGTTGCACTTAGGATACTGTCTGCGTTGTTGTGATATAAATCAAGTAATCTAGAATTGTGACTGCAACATGAGTGCTACCCAGTATAACTCTTTACACTAGCACATCCAATCCTGTACCCATGCAAGCACACCAAAAGCTATGACAATATACTCCATTAAGTGGCAGGCAATGCAGTTTGAGGGTCCACAGCAGGATTTAGGAATCCTGGGTTTTGTGGATCTACTGAAAGATTTGAGGACCTTTCAGGCTTTAAAAGCAACAGCAAGAACATCACCAGGTGCTTGACTGTCCCCCTCTGTTGACATGTTTGATCTATGTTCCTTTGCTTGCATTATGTTCTTTACCTGTGTACCTAGCTCTTCAACTGAGACAATCTTTAGGCCCAAAGCTGAATTCATCTCATATGTTTTGTGCTTGTGACACACCTTGGAGCTTCTTCTGTTGTGTCACTTTGAAGAATTTCCTCACAAATCGTGTCAAAGAATGTCCTTACATCCTTGAAGCACTTAAACTTCTTGTAGTGCTGCCTTCAGCTGCCTCAGATAAGTTATAAAGCTATGGGCGAGTTTGACTTATTTGTTTGAATTGTGAAGCTAGTTTTGGCTAGGCTTGAAATGTTCTAGTCAGCTACATACTGGAACTCTGCCTGGCGCATCTTCTAAGTAGTACTGTACCAACTGGGAACTTTGCAAAGTTAATGATCTAAATGTGAATCAATCTCTAGGAAGAATGTGTAATTTAATAGGGGACAAGAGGCAGAGTAACCTACAGTCAATTCAGGGGCTCCTTTGGTAGGGAACAAGAGGCAGGGTAACCTACAGTTCACTGTAATACAAGAAGAGGAAATTACATTTGGGATCATCCTACATGATGAATGTACGGCATCGCTGGGACTCGGTATGTGTGCATTATCGCTCACCTTCAGGCCAGCCACACAATTTAATCAGCTACACACCACAGCCGAACAATGTGTCATTGTGTCTGGAATCCCCGTTGACCAGAGGGAAGTATCTGTATTCCTTGCAGTGCTGCTGATACATTTCCTGGGCTAGCCATGTATTCATTTAAGAACAGCAAATTGGGAAATAAGACACAGAGACCCTGATTCAGAGTTTGGAGGATAGAGCAATGTCTGTCAGGGCAAGGCGAAAATTACTCCGTAGTCATGACGAACATCCAATCCCCAAATTTAGAGGCGCTCACCGACTCTGCAAATATGTCTTAACATTGGAAGGAACCGCCGACATTTTTAATCAAAAACAAACTCCCAAAGCAGGTTCTTGTTTTTAAAAGCAGTAAAACTGAAGAACCCCAACACCATGAGAGTTTTCTCCCCTAGTGTGAGGGGTCATTTTTAGGTTTTGCCTGCACAACTTTAAAAAAAAGTTAAACCTAGCTTAGAGCCCATCAACTACTTATATCTGCTTATCATTGAGAAGTTTCCACATGGCTCCCATGTCACTTTACTGACTGGCTCCCATGTGGGTTTTGTTTCTTTGTTTTCTTATGGTCAGCACTCCTCCTGGCTTTGGCTTCATCGTCTTGAAGTCTTCATCTATGCCGCCATTGCTGTGGAGCTTGAACCAAGTACTGCTGCCTGTGGCCTGTGTCATTCCACTGACCACATGCTTCCCAAGGTATTTTTTCTTTACTTTTGGAAATGCACTTTCTAGGAATGCATGTGTCTGCAGACCATCCACCAGGCCTGCTGTCTTTGTTTTTTCAGACTTCCTTCTTCCAGCTGTGTTTAATGAATTCATCAGCAACAGACTAAAGCACCTACTCCTTTGAAAATATAATTACTTTCTAACTGATTATGTCCCTCTTTAGCTGAGTAACACATCTCTTGGCAAAGTGTACGAAGAAATGTGCAAATCTGCCTCACACACACACCCCACACACACCCCAAATCACCAGTATCATTGCCCTAAAAATAAAGTTGGTTCACGGTGAGGAGAAAGTGGTCAGCTTAAAACAGCATGTGGCAAATCTTCTGACAGAGAAGCATAGCTTGTGTGTGAAATCATCAAGAGTGCAAGGCTGTGTATCTTCCAGAGACAGCACATTAACAGCGTAGGCAAAACACACGTTGTCGCAGTCTGCTTCTAAAGTCTAAGATAAAACAATGGCCTTTTGACCGACACAGCCTATCACCGGGTCTTTAACCTGTGTTACAGTTTAACTCCGAAAAACGTGATTTGGAGTTACTTTATTGGATAGAAAGCATTTAGAAGATGGCAAATACCATTCTCCTGCCTTAAATTTTCTATAGACTGGACATATTCTACTAAAACAGGCCTATCATGGGTGGAATAAGTGGAATGGAATCAGGACACACGGTGGCCCATAGGAGAGGCACTCAGCATCATAATTTTACACAACCAAGGTGCAGGGGATGCCACTTAGCTTGCAAGTATAGGGGCTGTAGGTACAAAATAGTGCTAAAACAAACATTGACAGTCACTATATTTCATGTGGGGCAACCTATTGGGTTTTCCAATGCTTGTTTATATTTTTTTCTGTCACTGCCAAGATTTACCTAGCAGTTACAGACGGCAAAAAAACATCTGACTGCCTTTTCTAAATTGTGTGAGTGGTCAGATGGTTTACTTATGACAGACCGTATTCCATCAGGCTGTCAGAGGAGCATGTTGGTGACAGAGCCAGAATAAGTTCCTTTATGGTAATACTGTTGATACGCCCACCTGTAATCAGGTGGTTAAACTCTGAGTTCGGGTATGAGAGTACACCGTCGCAACAACCTTCTCTTTCAAACTCTAAATCAGAACCCTAAGCCTATTGAACTTACAGGGAGCCACAAAGAGAGCAATTTAAAATGTGTTAGGAGACCTGACAGGCTTGCCAGGCTGACAGTGACCTCACCTCTGCCCCTTAGCAAAGGATTGGCTGACATATTTAAAGATTTTGAAGTCCTGAGCTGAGTTCTCTTTTATGAAAGCACAACCACAGGGGCAGCCAATATATTTTAAGCACAGTAGTAAATCTTAGATCTTTTTGTAAAGGAAAACAAAATGGTGGGGAGGGGGAGGCCTGTACTGGGGATGAGGATGGCACCTTGGAGGTGAACTTTGGCCAGACGTCTCACCCACTGTATGTTTGCAGTTATGATCTCATGGTGATACCTTCTTCAGTCGGAGATCATGGGCAGAAATGAGGTGGAACACATGATTCAGGCAAATTGACACTGAGCTGCAGCTGTGAAGACTGGTGAAGGTTCCCTTTGCCATTTCGAGAAATGTAGATGCACCAGACATCTTGAGGGCTTCCAGCGTATTGCTTAATGGAAGTAAATTCACTCTGTTCCTAACATAGCTATCAACAACTGTACACAACAAGCCACGAGAGAGGTGGGAGCATAGCTGCCTGCATCACATGTAAACTAGGCAAGGCGGTGCACCCAGCCCTATGCAAGTAATTATAGCCACTAGGTGTAAGAAATAAGAAATGAGAAGTGCAAAACAAAATCAGTCTCAGATACCTGTCTTAAACAGGGCAGTCACCACAGAGACCCAGTGACTGTGTTGCAGATATAACACTATAGCAAGGGTTTCCTCTGGCAGAGGGAGCTGATTGTCCACCGGTGGTGCATAACCAAGGGCTCTGGCCTAGGTCTACACGCTTCTGCTTTCTCACTCACGGGAGACTGGACTCAGTTCAGAACACCATTGCTTGAGTGTGAAAGTCCAGCTAATTGTAGCTCAACACAACCCCAATAAGCATAGCTTCTGGCGTGGTGTCTGTGCGTTCTGAGTTACTAGCAGTCCCATAAAAGGGTCATGGATGAAGTAGTCATTCAAAAACAATATTATTCCTAAAAGTAGCACACACAAGCACTGCACTAAGAAAAACACTATGTTTAAAAAGTTTTATTTCAACTGTCTCATCCTGTTACTGAGTACATGAGTAATAACCAAGCAGAAAATAATTAAAACAGTACTAGTAGTGAACCTAACACCCTAAATATTACCTCTATGTATTACACTATGAGAGATGGAGTAGTTAGCCTGCTTCTAGAGTTTTTTGGGGTTCAATACTCTGCATGTTTAAGGCAGATCAGAAGGCATAAAAAAAAAATATCAGACTTCTGCCGGGAGAGTGTTCCCTCAGAAAGAAAAGATACATCAGCTTGGCTCAGCTTCTATGTTCTCTCTATCGACTCAGCATAACAGTGGATGATGCAGTATTCTGGCAGGACCACCCGTGATAACCTGCCTCTGTAATTCGGTTGCCAGTTCTTCACTTTCATGTGTGGAGAAGTATGGCACAATGGTTAGAGCAGCAGACCGTGAAGCAGAGATCTAGCTCACGACCAGCGTTCAAGTCCTGCTTCGGCAGGTCTTGGGCTCATTTCCCTTGGGCCAGATAATTCTTGCCTCCGTGCTTAATCTAATTAATGAGTGCAACTCTGGGCAATAGCTTGCATAGTCGCCCCAACAGCGCTTGGATGCCTGGCTTCACCCTGGGGGTGCCCAGGAGTGGGCACCTTAAAGGGATAAGCCAGGAGGGGTTCCATATGGGTATGAGTACAGCGCCTTGAGACCCTAACAGGTGAGTCTTGCGCTATACAAGTGCAAAGTTTACAGTTTTATGTGTGATTGCTCATCGATTTTTACACTTCATTGGGGGACTTTCCATTATTCTGAGACTTAACTGGTATGAATCAGCATGATCACAATACATCAGCTCTGACTACATGTTTATTTTACATAGCCACTTTCAGACCGTGAAATATAGATATCAGGGAGTTTGTAGTAAACTTGTGTGCTTTACGTACTAGCAAAGTTGTCTCTTATATGAATTGACATTTCACAAGTTCTGAGATAGATGACATGCTGAGTGTGGACCAAAGGCAGACAGCCTAACTTAATATGCTCAAAACAAGGTCTGTTGTTGTTAGTTTGGGACACCAGCGGAAACCCGGGAGCTATGCCAGATGCAAATGAAGAGGGGAAACCACAGGTTTATTAAGCAGCTTTACTCATTTATGACCTCAAGCGTTGTCATAATCCCCAAAGACATTCTGAGAGAGGATCACATTCTACTCCATTCATAAATTATTTAGAGAGAAGTAATCAAGGAGAGATTTGAAGTTTGGGAGAAAGGGCTTCTGCCCACCAGCTCAGCATAGTCTATGGTTTCTGCTCTTCTGCTGGGAGACCCCTCGCCATATTTAGAGATCCCAACCCTGAAGGCAGGAATAAGTCCCTTCAGTGGACCCATCACACAGTGGTCCACTAAAGGCATTTAAGTAATGCTAAGTGATAATGTGTAGTGGGCCAGTTCAGCATTGCATACATACCTTTTATGAGCAGTCACGTGGCCAAGGATTATGTGGAAACAAACCACAGTGGTCATGTACTAAGATAAGCCGAACAGGCGGCCTAAAGTGGCTTTAAAACTGATTTAGTGTGAGGTGGAACATTGTAAGTTCTAATTCATAGCAGGGCAACCAGTTTGAATCGCCGCCATAAAATAACAGCAATTTTCTTCACCTGTTGCTCTGTATGAGGAGGTTTATAGGTAATATAGTTGAGCCTGCTCTAAGAATTTCAATTATTTCTGAGTCTGCTTAATTGAAGAAGGCAGCAAGTGAGCTGATAGCTTCACCAGAGAAATACTTCTTTGAGATAAACAAGACAAATAAGACCCATTGTTAAACCTGGCCTTCTCTGCAGAGTGAGCACAAAACATTTTGAGTTTACCTTCCGCTTTCTGCTGAATTCATTTTCATTTGCCTTAGGACTATGTACAGTTTATCACTGCTAACCAGTGCACAAGTGCTTGTGCTCTCTCTCATAAACATGGTACAATTGACTTCCACCCAAATGGTATATTTAATTTACTAAAAAGTCCCCAGTAAAGTGGTATCACATGTACCCAGGGCCTGTAAACAAAATTCTACTGCTGCACTCATTTTGCCACCCACTTAAGTAGCCCTTTAAACAAGTCTCTGGCCTGCCATTGCTGCCTGTGTGTGCAGTTTAAAAACTGCCATTTCGATCTGGCAAAATAAACAATTTGCAAGGCCCAAATCATCCCTCTTAATACATATGTCACCCCTAGGGTTGCCCCCTGGACAGCCCAGAGGGCAGAGTGCTGTGTATTTAGAAGGTTGGACATGTACTTTCAAGTTGGACATGTCTTGGTAGTGAAAAACTCTTCAATTCATTTTTTTTCAACTCAAAGCCTGCCTTCCCATAAGATAATGATCAAGGTAACTAGTTCATGTTTGGGGTGTTTGGAATCATAATGAAAATCCTCTTTAATGGTAAAGTTGAATTTTAAATTACAATTTTGAAAATACTACTTTTAGAAAGTTGACATTTTTCTGCCTTAGCCCTTTAGTGCCTGTAGCCTGTCTCTGACTCACATGAGTGTGTTTAGCAGACAGTTGAGCTTTGTGTATTCCTCTTAGATAGCCACACATAATGAAGCGCTTAAGTGTGCCTAGATGGCTCATTGTTGACAGGTTGAGAGGGCAGAGCTGTGCACAGCCATACTTACACTTAAACAGGCTGTGTTCTGCCTCCACACAAAGGGCTGCATACCCCCTGTAGGTAGTCTAGAGCCAGGACAGGAAAGGCAGGACACCTGTAAACTTCAAAGTAAAACCTCTAGAAACTTCTCTCACGTCAAAAAAAGGTCCAGGTATCAGTATTGGACCTCAGGCACCCACTATTCAGTACTCTTCTGGACCTGTGGATACTCTGCCAGGAAGGATTGCTTTGGTGCTTAAAGGACTGCCACTCTGCTGTTCTGACGGACTGCTGACCTGCTGCGCTGACCTGCTGCCCTCTTGACTGTGTAAGAAGGACTGGACTGGCACCTGTTCCATCCAGGACCCCAGAGTGAATCAAAAGGCTAGTTAGCTGGCCCCTTGATAGGGCCTCAAGGACAGAAGTCTCCAGCAGCCTTGAACCCAGAAGCTGGACTCTGGCATTTTTGAGTCATTCCACCCCAGTTCTCCCAGTCCTGTACCATTGGAGGTGAGACTGAAGGTGCTCTACCAGCACATCTGTGGGCCCAAGAGAACCGATCATAGGCGTCTCCTCCATAGGGGCGGAGGAGCGTTGCCCCCCCCCGCCAGCAGCCACAGCTGCAAATCATTTTCCCAAAAAATTATCATTAACTATGTTTATGATCTTTTTTTAGGGGGAAGGGGCGGGGCCATGCACTCCCCCTCCAAACGCATGTGTGTTTGGGGCCAGCCAAATACACATGCGCACAGGGCTCTCTCCAGCCCAGCAACATGGTTGCTGGGCTGGAGAGAGCCTGCACTGGCTCCCAGTCTGCCTGGGAGCACCCAGCCAGGACCCTCCTAGCCAATCCTAGTGCTGCTCTAAGCAGCGTCAGGATTGGTGCAGGGCAGGCTGGGAGCCTGTGCCTGCCTCGCCAGCGAGACGGAGGAGCAGAGGGGGTCCCACCCCCTCCACTTGCGCTCATCACCCCGCACCTTTCCATCAGCTCGAGCTGCCACTGGAACCAATGCATTCTCTCTGCTGTATGGCTCAATTTCCAAGTGGAATTGCCTCTGCTGCAAGGCTTCTCTCAGCGCAAGGGCTCCACATCGACCTCACAACTTGCATCGGAACAGCCGCTGGGCAAAGCTTCACTGACACAGGCCCTCGCATCGCAAATCTCTCATTGACAGAGGCCTCGACAATGACACAAGTTCTCGTATCACAGACTCGTAGCTCCTCAGAACCGATGCATCTTCTCAACTGTGTGACGCATCAAGGAAGGCTAGACTTTGGATCGCAATCCCTCGTTGACAAAATCCTCTCAACTGTGATTCAGCATCTTGCTGCGTAGCTTCGCAGCCCTTTGGAACCAATGCATGACGCAGGACCTTGCAATGTTCCTCAAACCAGATATAAGGTACTCCTGTTCAGTGGGCCTAACTGGATCCCCATAGCCTGCCTGCCCTCCATCGCAATTGCCCTGAACTTTTGGCACAACCAAATATCCACAGTTGCTGATCTGATCTTTTTGGTGCTATTTCCACTAAAATCTTTAAAATTGCATACCTCCAATTCTACTGATTGGATTTTTGTTGTCTTGGTTTTTTTTTTTTTTTTTAAATCACTCTCTTTTTTTAATCTGGCGTGTGGTGTTTTCACATTATTACTATTTGAAGTGTTGCACACATACTTTGCACTTTGCCTCTAAGTTAAGTCTTTACTGCTCCGTGCCAAGATACCAGAGTATTGAGCACAGGTTAATTTGGGGTTTGCTTGTGCTTCACCCTCACAAGCATTGTGGTTGCTGCTTGAGCAGGGTTTCAGCCCTCACAACCAGTAACCCCAGTTTCTTGCATTCATGTTATCAAAAGGGTCATCTGTGACAGCACATTTTATTTTTGATTTGATTTTTTCACACTGTATGAGGAATTATGAACGAGTAACTTATCTTCAGTAAGGCCTTAGCTGGTAGAGACTTTATACAGCTGCAAGCGGAGCTGAACAGCTCTGCAATAGTGTCCTCTTTCATGGTCCCATCCAATGTCACATTAGCAGTCCCTGTATAGGTGCCAGTGCACTGACCTCAGTTTCTGTGTGACTGTTTCTGCACCAGATGCACGTAGCCACACCAAGGTGTTGTGACTAGTATTCAGAACTACAGGTCGATAGGGACCTTTGGAAGCAGTGACGTTCAGTTGTAGAACAGTGAGAATGGGAGAGTCTGTAAGGAATCTGCAGCTAGATAGAGTCTCTACCATATAAGGCATTACCAATGGCATGTAACTTGTTCAACTGATAGAGACTTCTAGCTGCAGACTTCTTACCTTAGAATAGATACAGAAGCAATGCTTTCACACAGATGGGTCTGCAAATTAACTCATACTCAAAAGCCCTAGAGGACTTAACCAACAAAGTGGCCTTCAGGAAAGACCTGACTGTCAAGGCAGTAGTGAACATGTGCAGAGAAGCCCACAGAGCAGCCTGACAGATGTCCAGGACAGAGACTCCTCAAGCTAACACAGTGGTCGCAGCTTTGGCTCTCGTAGAATGAGTCTGCAAGCCCTCAGGAGGTTGCTTCTTGACCAGTGCATAGCAGATCCTAATGCAGAATACAATCTATCTGGAGAGGGTCCATTTCTGCACTGCTTTCCTTTCTTTGTACTGGTGAACCCAACTAGTTTGTCTACCCAATGTTCTTTGGTGCAATCAGGATAGAAGGACAATGCTCTATTTAAGTCCAAATGGTGCAGTTTCTTCTCCTCCTTAGAGAAGTGTGGGGGAGTGAAGAATGTTGGCAGACTAATGCTTTGACTAACATAGAAAGGAGTCAACACCTTCGGTAAGAACGAGGCACAGGTTCAGAGAACCACTTTATGTGGGAATACGCTGGTTATGGAGATTGAGCAGACAAGGCGCCCAATTTATACACTGGCAGCATGCATACTCCTTTGCAACAGTAAAAGAGTACACATACTGATAAAATGAAGGTCCGTCTGCCTGATTTGAATGTAGGTGGACCTCTGGTCCAAATGCCCTGGAGACCTACATGTGCACCCACCCAACTGAGGTGGATGGGCAAGGACCAATGTTTTATTTTTCCTTGCCGCCAGGTTAAAGACCTTTCAGGAAATATGTCACAACAGTTGACTTGGGGAGAGAGGAATGATCTAGCAACCACAAGAAAGCTAATAGGGACTAAAGATACCCATGACTGTGCGCAGAGACAGCTTTTGCCGGACTAAAGACAAAACAAACAACAACACTTCAGACAACAGTGGATTAATGAGCCTGATTCACAAAGGTAAACACACACTTTTGTGTAAGTTTGTTTGTTTTGGAATTCACAAAACTTCATTTTAGCAGGAAGTTTACGAGTGCATTTCACATTCTTGCCAGTGGGGAATAGACCTAGCCAAGGTTTTTACCCAGTTCTAAAAGAAGCCTTGAGCTACTCCTAATGCAGCCACCATTCATGGTCCTTGAGACATTAGGCACGATGGCTGAGTGTCCAACTTGACATATAGCGATCCCATTAGGTATTGCACAACCAAGAAAATGTTCTGACGTTCCAACCATATCCGGAGAAGCAGAGCCTCCTGGCACGGGGTCCATGATCCCATCCCGCCCCGCTTTTTGCAGTACCACAGGGTAGCAGTGTTGTCCATGAACATCTGGACTATCCTCCCTTTGATGGAGGGCAGGAAAGCTTTTAATGCTAAGCAAATCACCCTCAACTCCAAAAGATTGAAGAGAAGCTGAGTCTCCGCCAGAGTCCTCTGATATCTACTTCTCCCAGATTGTCACTCCAGTCCAGAAGCAGTGCATCAGTCACTACTGTCAGCTCTAGGTGGGGAAGCTATTGCTGTTTTTCGCTGACCCAACCTTGGTCCAATAACCATCATTGCAGATTTTACTCAGTCTCCTTGAAATCTGGACCAGGTTGGAGAGATTTCCTTGGGGTTGTGTCCATTGGGAATTCAAATCCTACTGCTTAGCTGCATATGCAATCAAGTGTACTTCACTAGCAGGATGCAGGCCATCAGACCCAAAAGTTTGCGAGTCAGTCTCGCCGCAATCCAAAACTGAAGTTGAAACATTGAGACCATAGCCGAATGTCCTGAACTCTCTGAAGAGTAGACGCAAAATCACCCCATTTTCAGAATGGCTGTGGTGAAAGATAGCAGCTGAGAAGGAGTCAGGTGAGACTTTGACATGCTGATAGTGAACCCCACCAAATGCAGGAGGTCTGTCATAGTCTGGAGGTAGCAGACAACTGCTTGTCGTGAGCCTGCTTTCAGCAGCAAGTTTACAAGGTAGGGGACAATTGGGACCCATGACCTCTACGGTAGCAACCATTACCTTGGTGAACACTCGAGGGGTACTGGTGAGACCAAAGGGGAGCACAGCAAACTGGAAATTCTCCTGGCCCCCACGAACTGCAGGTAATGCAAATGGGCCTGGAGGACATTAATGTGAAAATAAGCGTCCTGCAGCCCTAGCGCTACTAACCAGTCTCCAAGGTTGAGTACAGTGAGGACCGTAGCATGCATGAACCTCTTGATTTTCTCCTTCATCAGGAAACCAGGGAGGGAGCAGATCTAGGATAGGATGGAGTAGCAGGAATAACATCCACAACCAACATCTCATGTTGGTACCCTCTCAGTGGCTTGTTCAGCCAATAGAGCCTGCACGTCCTTGCGTAATGATGAGAAGTCGTTCTCCATCAGCCAGTCTAAGGAAAGCAGCAGTGACGGTAGGGTTTCTGTAAATAGAAGGGCATGGACCTTCCGGACAATTTGAAGCATCCACTTGTCTGAAGTAATGGCATGCTATTGGGGCAGGTGGTGTCTGATAGTGAACCCCAGCGAATGCAGGCAATCTGCCATAGTCTGGAGATGGCCGTTGACTGTGGCAAGTCTACCTTCAGAAGCCAGTCATCAAAGTAGGGGAAGACTGGGACCCTTGACCTCCACAGATTGCATCAGCCGCCATCATCACCTTGATGAACACCTGAGGGGTACTGTGGAGACCAAAGGGGAGCCCAGTGAACTGGAAATGCTCCTGGTCCCCGAGAACCACAGGTAACGCCGATGGGCCTGGAGGACGGGGATGTCAAAATAGGTGTCCTGCAGGTCCAACACTACCAACCATTCTCCAGGGTCTAGTACAGAGAGGATCTCAGCAAGCATGAACATCTTGATTTTCTCCATCCTCAGGAAAGCATTGAGAGTGAACAGATCTAGGATAGGAGGGAGGCCTCCAACCTTATTGGGCATCAGAAATTATTTGGAATAACATCCACAACCAACTTCAGATGGTGCCACCCTCTCAATGGTTTGTTTGGGCAAAAGAGTCTGAGCTTCCTGGTGTGATAGAGGGGTGGTCCTCATTTTGCTGGTCTAACAATGGTGGCAGGATGGCGTGCCATTGGGGCTGGTGGTTTCTGATCTTGCTGCCAAAAAATTTAACATATTGGTGTGACGGCATGCTGAAAAGGCTTGGAAGCAGCATCTGCTGGAGGGGTGATGGACTGGACAGATCTCTGACTCTGAGTCCCATAGGATTTGTGTGAGCCATGTCTATACCCATGAAAAGGCTGGGAAGCCTGTTTGGCCTTGGTGGCTGGGTTGAAAAGGGCACAGCTGGTTGCCCCTACCATATCCACAAAAGGAGCTGAAGGAAAACAAGAGTGCAGCTGACCCTACTCTCCTTAAAGTGCTCAAGCGCCAAATTGGTCTTGCTGCCGGACAGGTGATCCAAAACCAGACGTGACGACCAAGCACCACTGATGACGCAATGGGCCTGCCCACCGAGTCTGTTGTGTCCAGTCTGCATCTGATGGCAAAATTAGCTGCATCCCTGCTGTTGCCAACAGCCTGGGTGAGGATAGCTCAGGCCTCCTCTGAGCCCATGGGAAGCACTAGCTCAACTGAGCCTCACACTATGTGGCTGTAGCAGCCCAATAGGCATGTGGTGTTCACCAACCACAGCACAAGGCTAGTGGAAGAGAAAACCCTTTTACCGAAGGTATCCAGCTTCTTGAAATCCCTATCCAGTGGAGTGGTAGGGAACACACCAGGTTAACCTTAGAGGTAGAAGCCTGTAGCACCAGGTTTTCTAGGGTGTGGTGCTGGGTGAGGAAAGCTTGGTCTCTAGGAATGGAGTGGTGGCAGCGTGTGACTGTCCTCTGCACAGGAGTGCATTAAGTTCAATGAAAGGTCCACACAGTTGTATGTGGTGAAGCTAATCTTCCTTAAAAAGTAAACATCTTCAGAGATTCAATCCACATCAAGATACTGGAGCAACTCTCAAAAAATCACACTATCTCCAGATTCCATGTTAGCAGCCAACTATACATTCCAGAGCATTACCTCATTGCACGGGTACAGAACACCAGACTGCCCATGTAGGCTTGGCCCAGGTACCAGCAGAGAGGACTTGATAGCCGGGTAGCAAGGGTTCTGAGTAGGACATCATAGGCTAAAGCACCTCCCATAAAGACATTTGTCTTGACTTTCACCAACAGTAGTGTGAGGTCAAGGTCTTCTGTTACCCACCGCACCACCATAGCAAAGGTAGCCCCTTCCTCCATAGCCATACTAGGATTGAGAGATCAGACCAGTGTCCTATGAGATGCCCAGACCACTAGCATCCGCCAGGTCTTAATATGAGTTGTCTTCTACCAAAGGTTCTTCAGGGGTGTCAGGATAGCTGTAAGGATCCACAGATCTATGCCAGTCATACTCCTTTCAGGGCCTGTTAGGAAAAGGTGGCACTGTTTCTGACCAAGGAGGGTTGTGGTCTGGTCAGAGTTGAAATCGGATGATGCCAGTCTGGCTTGGTACAGGAGCTGGAAATTAATATGGGGCCTGCGTTGCCAAAGAGTATAGCAGCACCAGCATCACACAACCGATCTGCTGCAAAGGTACTAGATTTACTGCCAGAGTTGGTCCATTTCCAGGAACCAATCCAGAGGGCTGAATGGCGCAGCACAAATGGTGAACCAGGTGGCAGTTACCCAGTCAAGGTACCATTCAAACCTGTGGATCCTGAAGGCAATCCAGAGAGGTCCATCCACCCCCAGAAATGAGGTGCAACTCCTTGAGTTAGGCGACGGTCACTCCGGGTCCCAGAAATTCAGGCAGGGGCAGAGTGCACCCAGGCTTTGACTCCACAGTGGACATATGGGAGTGGGGCCTAGAGTTGTGATATTATTCCTGTGCCTTGTCTAATGACTTGGACTAGCATGGAAAAGTCATAGAGCACTTTCTTGTGGGACTTACTCAATGAGGACTTTGACCTCGACGCCAACCGGTGGGAATAACTCTGAGAGCAGGCCTGAGACATTCCATGTGACCGGGGACCTGGAGCAGTGTGGAGCCATTCGGTGTTGAGTGGCCAGGAGCTTCAACACCAGATAGAGGATCCCCTTGGGGTTCATCGTACGGCATTCGGGGCAGGCCCTAAAATTGTGGTCTGGCTTCAGGCACCACAAGCAAACCAGGTGAGGGTCTGTCACAGACACTTGCTTGAAGCAGGATCCACAGGCTTTTAAACCCACAGGTTTCTTAGGGGACATCCCTAAGGCACCGTAGGAGCAACAAGGCTCAGAAAGGTCGACAAAACTTCAACAATGAGAAAGGTAGAAAGGAACTGAAGTCAGCATGACGGGCGGGTGCCTATATAAGCACAGCGCATGTCACATCTGGTGCGGATGCTGTGAAGCCATTTGGTGCCACCTACTGGTGTGCAGAGGTACTGCTCAAGATTTTCCAGATTCAGGTCTGACATCTGGGGAATATTCTAAGCAGCTAGAAGTCTCTATTAGAATGCTACAATGCAGTGTTCACTTTTGAAAAGACTGCAGTGAAAGGCTTGCCAAGTAAGAAAAGATTGAACATACAAGTATGAAAAGAGAAATAATATTTGCTGAAGGAATTGAGAAAAGATCTGTAACAAACTGGAATATTAGTTGAGGAGGGTGCCCACTGCAAGTAATAATCACAATCCTTGTGAGGGTGAACCACTTAAATCACTAAATAAACACGAGCTCAGCCCTCTGATAGCTATTTCACAGAGCAGAAAGTCTTAACTTAGAGGCAATGCGTAAACTATTTATACAGTGCCAAAAATGTAAGAAACTTGAAACGCAAAAAATTAAAATCCAAAAGTCAAAACAGAAAAATATAGTAATGTTTCATTAACAAATGACATCACAATGACAAAAATACAAAATGTGGAAAATTAGCTCGCATAACTAATGGTATAAAAGTTCCCAGGGCCAACCTTACCCACGTTGGGTATTTTCTAGATGGTAAGTCTTCTGCCATACTAAACTTGGGATCTGGGAGTCTGTGAGGGGAGTACTCCTGATGTTCTCCCACATCCAACACTAAAATCCAGTTTAAAGAAGCCTCAGTACCCACAATAAAACCAGAGAGAGATGTTTGGTAGGACAAAAGTAGAGTTCTTCTGCAACTAGACAGTGTCTGCATAAGAATTTTCTTGTCATCTTATTCTCGCCCTTTGAAGTGCACCCCAAGTGTTATTTGTAAAACCCAGAAACAACAGTCTGGTACGACAAAAGCAGAATTCTTCAGCAACTAATGGATGCACAAGAAGTGGTTTAGCATCCTTTTCTCTACCTTTGAAGTGTTACGTTTGGCTCAGAAGACCTGTCAAGTAGCATTTGACACTGTGCTATCAAAAAAGAGGCCCACAGCCCCACCCTGAATATTTCATAATGAGCAGGTCATTCAGGTTAGCCTATCATTTGCTTCTACGAGGCAGGTCACGCTTATTTCTGCCTATTCAGAGGCTAATTACTGGCTGGGAAAAGCTGGAAAGCAAATTCAAATTAGCTTGCAGGAGCTCATGCAAAGACAAGATAACTTTCCAGAAGTTACCTTTCCTTAATATTTATTAAAAATCCAACTTCACCAATGAATTTAATTTTTAATAACTTTAAAAAAATAGTTGTTTATTTTTCTAGCTTATCCCATTCCTGAGATACAGTATTAGTATTTAATATTGTATCCCAGCATTGTCCCTATGAAACAGCCAGACTTTGAACCATGGGAATAGCTTTGAGGTGCTAGTTACTATAAGGAGATGTTGAAAAGTACATTTCTGTGTCCAACCCCTCATTGGCTCCCAACATCACTACGGCAGTCCCAGCGGGCTACAAGATCACTCCACAAAACCCCCTCCAGAAACCAGGAGTATGACTAATTATCATCTGCAAGGAACCCATCAAATGTACAACATCCACAGAGAATGCCACCCAATTCATAGAACACCTGCACTTCAAACTGCAAATCTTTAAAAACTTCACCCTGAACGGAACACTCACCTACCAACTACCCATACCACAAAGCACCTTTACCAACCTCTTCACCAACTTCATTGCTCCGCTCACCATTGACTCCAAAGCCTAAATTCTCAACTGTGACTTCAACTTTCACCTGAAAGATCGAAATTACCTCTACTCCATAGCACTCCTTAAAAGTTTGAGCAACATCGGGCTCACACAGCTTGTCTAGGAATAAACACACACTAGATACAATCTTCACCACCAGCAACAGCCAAACCACTTGCATGGACCGAACACTCAATCACCTGCTTCCAAATCAGCATACCTCAAGTCAACACCCCTAGCAGGTTCAGCATTCCAAGTCACAACTTAGGCAAAATCACAGCAGCAGATTGGCTTAGTGCCCTCAGCACAGATCTACCTCGCCTCACAAACAACCTTGACAAGGATAGCAGCACCTTTAACAATTTGTTCAAGAACTGCACGGACACCGTTGCACCCATCAAACCCAACAAGCATAGTAGATCAAACAATCAGGCAACTGGAACACTGAAGGCCTCTGAGACACCAAATGACACTGTAAACAGCTGGAAAGGAAATAGAGAGCCAGCCGTGACACCACCAACAGAACTACCTACAAGGTTGCACTCCGATGCTATCACCAGGGAATAAGAGACACCAAGAACAAGGCACTAGTAGACCGTATCAACGTAAGCTCCAACAGCTGCAAGTATATCTTTTCAATATTCGGAGGTTTCACCCCACCCTCGGCCAGTGTCAAACACATCACTGCCTCCCAACAACTCTGAGACAACCTATCCAATTTCTTCCACAGCAAAATTGTAAGAGAACTCATTGCTGAACCTACCCACCACCAACCAAGACAGCCACCTGACTGATTGGACAACCCTTATAAAAAATGACATAGCGGCATCATGTGGACCATCTATTGGGCCCCAATGGATGCATGGCCCCACCACATTTACAACCTGGGAACATCAGCAATCATCACCACCCTGACCCACAGTATCAACACCTCCATTATATCCATCACTTTCCCAAATGAATAGGAACTTTCAATCAATGCCGTCCTCAAGAAGCCTACAGCCCATTCAAATCAACTGAACAACTTCCGACCCATCTACCTGCTCCCCTATCTAGCCTAAGTGATTGAGAAGGCCATTAATCAAAAACTCACAACCCACCTCGAACTTCACCATCTTCTAGACAAAACTCAATCAGGATACAGAAAGAACCACAGCACCGAAACAGGCCTCACTGCGGCCACCGATGACATTTGAATCATCCTGAACTGAGGAGAAGCATTGGCCCTCATCCTGCTCAACAAATGTGTGGCCTTCACCACTGTCTCCCACAACACCCTTATCAGATGACTACATAAGATTGGCATACAAGGATCCACTCTCAAATTGATCTGTTCCTCCCTCACACGAAGAACCCTAAGGGTTAGGCTGCCACCCTTCACAAAAAAGACCAAAAAACCTGAAATGCTGAGTTCCACAGAGATCGTCCCTCAGGCCTCTGCTTTTTCCACATATACATGATACCACTTGCCAACAATCATCCAATTGCAACACATCATCATCCTCTCCTACACCAATGACACTCCAATCATCCTCTTACTGATGGACAAAACAACCACTACCAGAACAAACGTCACCAACTGCATGACCATTGTAGCAGATTGGAAGCATACCAAGTGCCTGACTGTCAACTCCGACCAGATGGAAGTACTGGTCATCGGCAACAAGACCTCTCTTGGGACTCCACCTGGTGGCTGTCAGAGTTAGGACCAACACCCACATACACAGACCACGCAAGAAATATATGGATCATCCTAGATGACAAGCTCAACATGACGGCTCAGGTCAGTGCAACACATCAGAGCCTTCTCCTCACTTCTTGAGCTCTGCAAGAAGCTTGAGACCAAGCTCTTCGCTTCAGCACCTTGGGGACCACTCACCTACACACCTGCCGAAGCATGTGGACATCCTCTTGGATGATTACGGTGTGCTAAACTAATCAACATAACATATAACATATAACATAACACAACATACGGTTTTGACTTGTTTTACCATGTTGAAAGGAGAAGCATAAGCACTTTATCTCTGGTTAGCAGGGGTAAAGTTCAGAGTCCTAGAGCCAGCAAGAACACAGGATCCAACACATGGCGGGCAATCCAGGGTGACCACACAGAAAAGGTAGATTTCCTGCAGGATCGTTGACTAAACAGACCACTCAGAAGTTGAACTCATTAAGTTCTTTATGATGACCGTCTTTATTCACAGATAAGAGAACATTTTTATGTGTGAGCAGGAGCACGCTGTGGCTTTAATAGTAAACATAATTAGATAAAGAAAGTACTAACAATTATTGTATGGTAATTTCTTTATTACAGATCCTATCTATTTTTTCATCACGACCAGGAAGAACAGGGGTGTAAAATTACAGATAACATTTCTGATTGAAAACACTGACTTTCATTTGTGAAAATGACCACTTCGATCTTCTCAAGTGCTTCTTTTCAACATGCTGTTTTTTGCTGCAGTCCTTTGAAGTTAAGTCTTCCACATGGTATTTTTCAAGTAACAATTTCGATCAGGCAGTTTTTCGTGAATAAAGATATGCACAGGAGAGATACTTACAGGACTTCTTATACTTGGATCTTGCATAACTTAATTGTTAGGTCGAGCATAGCAGCACGCAAGAGATGCTTTTCCTGGTGTGTAGCTATCAATTTGGGCTTTTAAACACGCCCAACTCACATCCATCACGTTCACTCGTTCGTGGGATTGCCCTTCAAAAATCCTTTGTTATCATTGGCAAATGCTTTAGGTATGTCCCTCCTTGGGGCAGTTTGGTTACCGCCTTGGGCATCGCCCCTGATACATGGCTAATTACACTTTTGCCAATACGATTGGCTGCAAGCAAAATTATTTTTCCTTTTGTGTGTCTCCTTTACACTCATGCTCATGTTGCCCATTGCCTGGCTTATGTGAAACTGTTTTACTTTCCATTTTAAATTTACATGGCAAGAAAAGTTCTGTTAGGAGTTTACAACGCCAATAGCTCTAACTTGTTTTATCTGTCTCTTGGTGTCTGTACAAGTGTTTCTTAGTGAGTTACACGTGTGTTGTGTGTGTGTGTGTTATGCGCTTTCCATCCTTGTACTTAGTGTTTGTATGGATGCACAGTAGTGTTTTACATGTGTGTGTTGTGTGTGTCACCATTGCTCCTATGTAAGGTTACCTGCCCGAAGCGCTCATCAGAACCACTGCCCTAGGTCACCAACAAAGCGAATTTACCAATTTAACCGAAAATAAGCCTTTTCCATCAGTTCAGCCAGGTTAAGGAATACTAACATTCCCACCCACACATCAGGTGTCTTCTGTAGATACCAGCAGATCTCTTTCTAAGCGCTACCTTACTGTACTGTGTGTCCACGTGTATTTTCAGTGCTGATTGTGTGACTTGGTATGGTACTTTATGTGTGTCTGGCTAGGGCCATTCAGATTCCATCTGTATATGAGCATACATCCAAGGAACTTGAAGTGGATGGTAACTCATTCGCAAACGGGAAGGGGTTCCCCTTTGTGAATGCTCACAATAATGTTTTTTCAGAGCAGGCAGTGGTCCTATGGACCACTGCCTACTCTGAAAAAAAACGAAACAAAAAGGTTTCGGTATTTTTTTCTATTTGCAACTCATTTTCCTTTAAGGAAAACAGGCTGCAAAGATGAAAAAAAAACTGCTTTATTTAAAAGCAGTCACAGACATGGTGGTCTGCTGTCTCCAGCAGGCCACCATCTCCGTGAGCGCCTAGACTCGCTATGGGGTCGCAAACTGCGACCCACCTCATAAATATTTATGATGTGGGTCTTTGAGACCCCATAGCGAGTCGCAGAAGGTGTCTGAGACACCTTTCTGCATACCAATTTGCGAGTTGCAAATTGCAAGTCGTAAGGACTCGCAATTTGCAACTCGCAAATTGCTTTCTACCTTCATCTGCCCCTTAATCCTGCACTTGACAGGACTTAGGCCCTCATTATGACATTGGCGGTGAGTGATAAAATGACGGTAATAGCCGCCAACAGGCAGATGGTAAGTACTGCCAAATTATGACCATGGCGGTGATAACTCCCATAGACAGCCAATGTACCACACTGACCGCCATGGCGGATACAACATAACACACCACGGCGGTAGCCGCCAACAGCCAGGCAGAAGACAAAGTATCACCCACTATATTTTGACCTTGCAATCTGCCACTGTTTCTGGGGCGGTACCAACGCCTTTAAAACCCTGGCGGAAAAGCATCACGGAAGAGAAAGGACTTACCATCGGAGACACAGGGAAGAACAACGCTGCCATGGAACCCGAACTGCAAGTTTTCCCAATGATCTTCTACGTTATACTCCACCTGGAACACCAACGCCAACGCAGACGACGACGGTGAGTACAGCTGCCTAGCACACAAGCAAGAGAGGGAGGAAAACGAGAGTGACACACACACATGCATGACACACATCCGACACACACACACACACCATACACACAAACAGCTGCACACGAAAAACAATATGTCCCCAAAACACGGCAGAATAATGCAAGGACAACAGGAATGGACGAAAGTGATTGTAATCAAATCAACATGTAAAAACCTTAATTGATTTGTCAATGAAACAGAAATGTACACCTGTACACAAAGGGACACTGCCCAGTCCAATGTTCAAAGGGCCCACATGCCCACAGGGCACAGTCTAAGGACCAACTCGAATCCTGACTTTATCCTGATAGTACTCTGCAGGGTCATCAGTTTGCAAATGGACAGGCACCTCAGGGGGATGGGGGGCACCTCAGCCGGATGCGGGAACACGCCCACTGGTTCTGGATGGGGCTCCATGCCCATTGCTCTGTCCTGGGGAGTGCAAGGCCACAGTCTCTCAGGTGTGTGAATTTCCCACTGGTTATGGAGAGGGCAACATGCCCATTGCTCGGTCCTTTGGAGTGCAAGGCCACAGTCTCTCAGGTGGGTGACTTCCCCACTGGTTCTGGATGGGGTTCCATGCCCATTGCTCTGTCCTGGGGAGTGCAAGGCCACAGTCTCTCAGGTGGGTGACTTTCCCACTGGTTCTGGAGGGGGCAACATGCCCATTGCTCCGTTCTGGGGAGTGCAAGGCCACAGTCTCTTAGGTGGGTGACTTCCCCACTGGTTCTGGATGGGGTTCCATGACCATTGCTCTGTCCTGGGGAGTGCAAGGCCACAGTCTCTGAGGTGGGTGACTTTCCCACTGGTTCTGGAGGGAGCAACATGCCCATTGCTCTGTCCTGGGGAGTGCAAGGCCATAGTCTCTGGAATGAGTGACTTCCCCACTGGTTCTGGATGGGGCTCAATGCCCATTGCTCTGTCCTGGGGAATGAAAGGCCAGAGTCTCTCAGGTGGGTGACTTTCCCACTGGTTCTGGAGAAGGCAACTTGCCAATTGCTCTGTCCTGGGGAGTGCAAAGTCACAGTCTCTGGAGTGGGTGACTTTCCCACTGGTTCTGGATGGGGCTCCATGCCCATTGCTCTGCCCTGGAGAGTGCAAGGCCACAGTCTCTTAGGTGGGTGACTTCCCCACCGGTTCTGGATGGGGCTTCATGCCCATTGCTCTGTCCTAGGGAGTGCAAGGCCACAGTCTTTCAGGTGGGTGACTTTCCCACTGGTTCTGGAGGGGGCAACATGCCCATTGTTCTGTCCTGGGGAGTGCAAGGCCACAGTCTCTGTGACTTTCCCACTGGTTCTGGACATGGCATCTGCTGGCGTTGATGGCTGTAGTGTGTTAGCGGATGGAGGTGCCTCCTGGGCAGCCTCTGCAGTTGATGATGGCTGCAGTGTCATGGTGCATGGCGGTGCCTCCGGGGCAGCCTCTGCAGTTGCTGATGGCTACAATTCATCAGCTGGCGGTGGAGGCCCCGTGACAGCTGGTGGTGGTGGAGGTGTCACCCTGACAGCCTCCAGTGGAGTAGAGGGCTTTGTCTCCCATTACATGGGGTGTGGATCCCTTACCCTTCCTGGCAGGGTGGATGGCCTCTTCCCCTTCCTGGATGGAGGTGCGGCTCCTTCTTCTTCTTGCCTGGAAGTGCAGGCTCCTTCCCCTTCTTGCATGGAGGTGCAGGCTCCTTCCCCTTCTTGCCTGTAGGTGCAGCCTCCATCCCCTTCTTCGATGTAGGTGTGGTATCCTTACTACCACAAGTAGGTGGTGCTATCACTGTCCCCGTGGACTGTTTGGCTGAGGTGCTGGCCTGGGTCTTTGGTACCCTGCTCATACGGGCAGGACAGGGGGGAAGGAGAGGGAAGAGGTCAAGTTGGGAAAGGAAAAGCTTTTAAGGGACATTGGGGCCGGAGGAGTGATGGATTGGAGGTTGAGGGAGTGGCTGTATGAGGTGTATGTCTGCTGGATTTGGGTGCAGGTGCAGGTGCATGGACTGTATGCTGATGTGAGGTGGATGGCTGTTGGGTGTGTGAGTGCTTGCGTTTGTGTCCTGTAGGAGGGAGGGGACAGACAGGGTGGGAGAGGACAGAGGGGACGCGTGCATGGCTGTTGAGGAGGTGTCTGCCAGTGAGGTGTGTGTTCTGCTTAGTGTGGTGATGCTGGTGGTGGATATTGATGTAGTGCATGCAGGTGTGAGTGTGGACATGACTGGGAGGGAGGTGGAAGAGGAGGGGGAGACAGTGGAGGCAGTAGATGTTGTTGTGTCTGCAACTGTATAGTGTTTGCATGAGTGCTTGTGGGATGAAGTATGGTGCTTGTGTTTGCCTTTGACACTCTTGGGTGTTGTCTTGTGTGCATGCTTGTCTGTATGTGTGCCTGGGATGGGTTGGGGTTGAGGAGAATGGGACTGGGAAGTAGACGTTGGAGGGGGGATGGTAGAAACAGGGACAAAGGATGCCATAAGAGAGGAGGCCAGAACCTGAATTTATCTCTGTTGGGCCGCCAATCCACTGTGAATGCCCTCCAGAAATGCATTGCATTGCTGCATTTGGGATGCCAGCCCCTGGATGGCATTCACAATGGTTGATTGCTCTACAGAGATGGATCTCAGGGGGTCAATAGCCTCCTCACTCAGGGCAGCAAGGCTGACTGGGGCAGGGCCCGAGGTGCCTGGGGCGAAGCAGATGCCCACCCTCCCGGGTGAGCAGGCACGGGCAACTCGCTGAGGGGCTGCTGGGAGGGCGGTGCTGGTACGGGGGTTCTGGCTGTACCTGCAGCTGGGGTGGTCACAGATGTGTCCGCCACCACCAGGGAGCTCCCATCGGAGGAGGTATCTGAGTCTTTGTTGTCTCCTCCAGTGTCCGTTGTGGTGCTCCCCTCGCCCTCTGTCCCACTGGTTCCCTCTGCGTCGGTGATCTCTGCCTCCTGTGTCCTGTGGGATGCAGTTCCCCCTGTCGACGGTGCCCCTGCTCCTCCACCAGATGATGCTAATGCACACAAGGACAGGATAACAAAACAAGAAGGGGGGGGACAGAGACAAAGGAGACACTGAGTCAGGGACTTCACCAACACCACTATTGGCATACACATCACCATCACACACAGGGAACAGGCTTAAGCACCGTGCATTGCACTAACAGGGATATGGCTAGTTACTAAGGAAAGATGAGGACCACACACCGCCAACTGCAGCACTCCTGGGAACAACGATGCCTTGGCTGAAATGGACTCCTAACAAGCTAGGTTACCTGTATTTGCCATACACCCATTACCCTTCAGATGACCCATGCTGCAATGTCTGGCCTGGCCTTAGGGGCACCCATTAACACACATCCACCACCCGGATACCACCCCACCACCCAAAATATGTAATGATACCCACTGTACGCACCCCCTTGTGGCTCGCTGTGATTCCCTCAAGTGCCAATCCAGCTCAGGGTGTGCCACCGCCAGAATGTGGGTTATCAGGGGGTTCAGGGTCCAACGGGCAACCCTTCCTCCTTGGGAGACCATCTCCAGCTGGGCCTCCGCGGTCTTCCCTGCCCAGCGTTTTAGGTCCTCCCACCATTTCTGCATGTGGATGCACCACCTGCCATAGACCCCCAGGGTCCGCACGTCCTTGGTGATGGCACACCATATTCCCTTCTTTTGATGGGCGCTGAACTGCAAAGGCAATAAAGACAGAAGTACACCATTAAACAAACAGTCCAGCCTGTCACAGAAATGGACCACCATACCCGTTTCCATCACCATTGGCACACACTTAGCCCAGCGCACACCATGTACACCGCCACAAGACATTCCCCCTCAACCCCCTTATGCGATGCTTGCACACACATCTCCATACATCTTTCCCACATGAATTGTGCCCAAAGTTTACTCAACGGTTGGTCTGGAGGCCCAAACAGCTGTCTGTACTGGGGTAGGACCCCACCCACCAGTTGCTCCAACTCCTCCGAAGTGAAGGCTGAGGCCCTTTCCCCGGTCACACAGGCCATAGTAGGTTCCAGACACAGGTCACAGCAGCACACGCAGTCTAGGTGTTCTCCTGTTGAAGGCCAGGAAACAAATGGGGAACAGATAGAAAATGGCGGTCACGTCCATGGCGGTGTCCACCGTCACCGCCGGCGTAGATCTCCATTGGCCACTCTACTCCATAGAGCCCCATATTATACAATGAGGAATTGAAAAGCGGTGCAAGACCGCCTTCCGCCACAACGGCCAACGTCGGCGGAATTACCTCACTTCCACCTGTCCCTACATACAGGACAGGCAGTCGCCATTTCAGGGGGGAAAACAGGCATATCGACAATTACTGCATCACAGATTAGATTGGCACATATTTCACATTATCACAGTCCCAATACATAAGTGCACCATGTGGACTGCATTTGTGGTTTTGTTGTTCCAATTGCGACAGCCTAGTTGTCAGCAGTAATCCGAAAGTCAAGTGCTGCGCAGTAGTAGCAATTAAGGACTCATCATACATACTAGGTGTAGCTGCTCTAGAATGTGCACTGTCAAAAACAAAAAATTCCACCCAAGCTGGTGTCTTTCATACTGGTGAAGTCTTAAAAAGATATTTTTTAATTACATCTTTCACCATTTCAGGAAATCATTTCAGTGCATCAGGTGAATCACTGAAGGAAGCAAAACCACTCCTCTCCTATTAGGCTCCTTTTCTGTTATCCATGGCTTTAAAGGTATAAGTATGTTGACTTGGTCAGGGATCCTATCCAGATGTTTGAAATGTGCTTTCCTATGGAAAGCCCTCCACCTATCAAAAGCAATTGGCTTTCAGGAGCTTGAGGAATCTCCTATGATGCAGTTCACCATTTGGTTGATGAAGAAGAAGTTGGTGAAGTTTCCAGAAGTGCTCTATACCTCTCCGTCTGCCTCTTTCTCTTGTTGCTGAGGCCGGCTTAGGACTTGAGCACTGGGGCAGGCAGTCCGAGCTAAGGAGCATCATGCCTCAGAGCATGGACCTTGACACTGGCAATAATTCTCATTCCTACATCAGGAATATAAATACAGCACATTTGTGGTTAGTATCAACTTTAGCCTTGTTAGCATATTTGTTAGAAATGGGGCCTCTGGTTGGCAATCAGTTTGCACTCTGTCACTCTAGTCAGGCTAATGGATATACACACTTAGATAACCCCTGCTTGTTCCCTTGGTAGCCTGGCACAAGCAGTCAGGCTTATCTCAAAGGCAATGTGTAAAGGGTTTTTGCCAATACACACAGTAATACAGTGAAAACACTACAAAATGGACACCACACCAGTTTAGAAAAATAGGTAATATTTATCCAAATCAAACCAAAACAACAAAACTCCAACATACACAAGTCAAGATATGAATTTCTGAAGTAAAAAGAGTCTTACTCTATAGAAAACAATGGAAACGTTGATTTTACACACAGTACCTGGTTTGCGTCAAATATAAAGCCGCACGGGCGAGCATGCGTCAGAAAAGTAAGCAATGCTTCGATTCCATACATGCAGGTGTGGCCGTGCGTTGTTTCTTCTCCAGTCGGGTAGGCACTGCGTTGTTTTCCTCTCCCGCAAGAGAGCGATGTGTCAGTTTCCGGAAAGGGCACCTCGGATCCACGCAGGGTCACAATGTCTTTGATGCCCAGCGACGATGTGTGAGGAATCCCGTTGCACGGTATTGGAAACCCAAACTGCATGGGGTTTGCGCCATCATCAACAGCTGGAAGCAGCTGTTGCTTCGTTTCTCCAGCCACGATGCATCGATCTCCCAGCCGCGATGCAGGCAGGGCGTTGATTTTAGCCATGAAGCGGGTGGTGCATTGTTTTTCAGCCACGTTGCAGGTGGTGCGTCAACATTTTCCCCACACAGCTTCTTGTGTGTGGATTTCTATCCTTTTTCTACCAGGTTTACCTTTTAAGGGCCCAGGGACTGGATAGGGCACCACTTGGCAGGGCAGGAGTCTCAGCAGAGAGTCCAGGTGCTGGCAGAGGAAGTCTTTAATTGCCCTGATGCTTCAAAAAAGGAATCAATCTCAATCCAGGCCCTTGGAGATTCTTCTCAAGAAGGAATATACCACAAAGTCCAGTTTTGTTCCCTTTCACAGGCAGAAGCAGCAAATGCAGGATAGCCCAACAAAGCACAGTCACAGGCAGGGGCAGCACTCCTCCTCAGCTCTTCTCCTTGGCAGAGGGTCCTCTTGAATCCAGAAGTGATATAAAAATCTGTGGTTTTGGGTCCACTACATATAGTCCTTTCTGCCTTTGAAGTAGGCAAACCTTAAAGGAAAGTCTGTTGTTTACAAGATCCTGCCTTGCCCAAGCCTGGCCCCAGACACACACCAGGGGTTTGGAGACTGCATTGTGTGAGGGCATGCACAGCCCATTCAGGTGTAAGTTACCACTCCTCCCTCCCCTCTAGCTCAGATGGCTCATCAGGATATGCAGTATACACACCAGCTCCCTTTCGGTTTAAGCAGGAAAATGCCCACTTTCTAAAAGTGGCATTTTCAAACTAACAGTCTAAAAACCACCTTCACTAAAATATGTATTTTTTAATTCAGAGACATCAAGGTCAAGTCTGAACCATGGAACGAGTCGTAACTTCTCAATAAACCCAGGGAACCAAACAAAGTCGTAGTGAAAGCATAATTACCAATTTAAAGGATATAAGGACAATGAAAGGCTTGCTGGAGTAGGCCAACCAAAAGATCAGGATCAGCTACAAATTCATGGCATAATCAAAAACCTTTAAATGAATCTGTCATTTCTAATGCAATGAGAAAAAAAAGTTTAGACTGAGTATGTAGTGAATTAGAACTTTCCACAATAAAAAAGGCCCAAACACATCATTAAAAATGTCAAAGCTGACCAAATACTGCGGTTGTAGAGTAAATCAGATGCTACTTGAAAACAGATCCAAAAAACCAATATGATTAAATGAACATAAAGCTATGGGTTAAATATATTTTAAAAAAGTAGCTGATATAAACATATAAAAATCAAGTTAATTCAAGATCAAATGATACACTTGCCAACACATGCAACATTACATCTTTTCAAAAACACACTTTTGAGCAAAACCCACAAGAAAAGTCTGTCAGTCACCACAGTACAGATTTTGGCTGAGAATCTCCAAAGAAGCTGCATTCTCTTAACAAATGCTCAACTGGGCCTAAGGTCATGAAATAACAAACAAATGCTCTACAAGAGGTTTGCTCAGACATGTGTATACTTTCTGATCCCCGGTGGTAAAGATTTGAACTTCAGACTAGGCATGTCAGATCAAGGTAGGAAGAGTCTATGTCAGATTTTCAAGATAATTGGAGAATAAGAATGAGTTCTCTTTAAATCACTTCATGTAGGTTTTACTTTTTTTTTAATCCTGAAAATGTTCCTTTGATAACCGCAAAGTACAAAAAGGAGTTATATTTGGATTCACTTCTGGATATGTGAATATCCTTACAAATTTGTGGCCCTAAAGGGGAAGGATATGTCCAGACGTGGGTCCCGTGCTGGCTATGTCACGGTTTTCAATGGGCTTACCGTCGAAGTTGATGAGGGTTGGGGAACGACCCCGGTTCCGGCAGGTTCTGCTCTGGCCGAGGTAGGGGCGACCCCTTCCGGTAGCCACGGTGCTGTTTGACAATAGCAAGCCACTACAGTCCGTGCCCTCCAGAAGGAGTCCCAGAGGAAAAACCCCAATAGGGTAAAAAACCTCCAACAGGAACTCCCTGAAACAGAAGGAGGACACCAAGGCATTAGAGCTGATGATCCAAGGGTACAGGAAGACTGGAGACGAAGACAGGTCAGGAAATACTGGATTACAAGAAGAAACCAGCCGGAGCGCGACTACCACCAAAGGAGTGTTGCAACGCAATGAACAAGCAGTTGAATTCCCCTTATATACCCCTAGGCAGGAAGTAGGAAACAGGAAGTAGAAACACCACCATCTTGGATTGGGGAAAAGAGTATAATAGTGAATAAAGTACATGCGTCCAAACAAAGAGAAACAATGCATGCTGGGAAGAGAGGAAGTGGGCAGCATGCTGGGAAAGGGAAAAGGCAGGCATAAAAACACCACCATGTGCAAGTATTCGGCTTTTGCCTGTAGACACTGGTAAGTGGTGAGCAGATGTTTATATAAATTAGTCTGAAATGTAAAGCGCACTAAATGCGCTATGCGCGATCAGGTCTGAAACCCACTCGGGGTCTCAAGCCCTGCCGCGTCTGCCTTTGCGGCAGAACTGAAAGAAGGGGGCGCGGCGAGTGCCGCAACCCCTGACCAGGCTTGCGGCTTCTCCCGCGGCCTGTGTGCAACCCGCGACTTCTCCCGCGGCCCGCACACAGGCCGCGGTATGAAACAAATGCCGCGCCACGGCGACCCGAGCCTGCGGCCACGGCCGCCGCGGGAGCCGCGGCGTGACAGTAGGTCCCCCCCCCCGAGGCCCCAGGTTTGTGAGTGAAGAGTCAAAAAAAGCAACTGACCAAAAGAGGGGCATGAACTGAAGGGGCATCCTCCCAGGAACAGTCACTCATAGGGTAGCCTTTCCAATTAATAAGATATTGGAGGCGCCCATGGAAAAACCGAGAGTCACAGATTTCCTGGACCTCGTACTCGGGCACATTATCAACCAACAGAGGAGGGGGACAGGAAAATTGTCTGTGAAAAGGATCAGGAAGGTAAGGTTTAAGTTGAGAGACATGGAATACAGGGTGAATTTTCCACGTCCGGGGCAGGCGTAGACGCACAGACACTGGGTTAATCTTTTTGAGAATCAGGAAGGGACCATAAAAACGGGGTTTGAATTTGTTCTGAGTGAGTCGGAGAGGTAGGAATCTAGAGGAGAGCAAGACTTTATCATGGACCTGATATTGAGGAGCCGCACAACGTCTCCTATCTGCTATCCTTTTCATGCGGGACTTAGTGGCCACAAGGTTGGAATGGATAACACGTTGGACACCCCGTAGCTGTCGAACATAGGAGGATATGGCAGGAAGATTGGAATTATCTCTCAGGGGACTTGGAAAAGCCTTGGGATGGAAACCGTAGGAGCCATAGATAGGAGAGACCTTCGAGGTGCTGTGGATGGAGTTGTTATAGGAGAATTCTGCAAGCGGTAAATAGGTAGCCCAATTACTCTGCGTAGCATTGCAGAAGCTACGTAAATATTGTTCGAGGCCTTGATTGAGTCGTTCCGTCTATCCGTTGGTTTGAGGATGGAACCCTGATGATAAGGCCACTTTGATTCCCAATGTCTTACAGAATTGATTCCAGAATCGGGAGATATATTGAGGACCCCTATCCGATATAATGACCTGAGGTAATCCATGAAGTCAAAAGGTTTCTTGTGTAAAGATTTGACCTAAATCTTTTGCTGTTGGCAACTTTCTTAAGGCCGTGAAGTGAGCCATTTTAGTGAAGGAGTCCACAGTCACCATTATTACGTGATTTCCCATTGAAGAGGGTAATGAGCACATGAAATCTGTGGAGATGGTGTGCCATGGACCTGGGGGAACTGGTAGTGGGCGAAGTAACCCTACTGGTTTAGTATGGGGTGTCTTGGCTTGAGCACATATAGGACAGGATGATACATATTATTCCGTATCTGTCTTGAGAGTTGGCCACCAGAAGGAGCGAATCAGAAGTTCTTGCGTAGCTTTCATTCCTCAATGTCCTGCGATGGGGGAATCATGGCACATACGTAAGGCTTCAATCTGTACTCATTTAGTGGGTAAGAACAGGGCCTTATCATGATAGTAATACTGTTGCTCTACATGAAGTTGCGGCCACAACTTATTCAATTCTGTGTCTTCTAGACGGGCGCATTCAGACCTGACTTGGTCTAAAAAGGTCTGTGCTAAAACAATGATTTTGTTATTATCAAATAGGTTCTGAACCGGAGAATCATTGCACTCAGGGTAACGTTGGGACAAGGCATCCGCCAGGATGTTCTGAGAACCAGGAATGTATGTGATATAAAAGTCATATTGGCTAAAAAAGAAGGCCCATCGAGCCTGACGGCTATTCTGACACTGAAAGTTTCTTAGGCACTGTAGATTTCTGTAGTCTGTCCGGGCTTCAAAAGGTTCTTTCGAGCCCATCAGAAAGTGTCTCCATTCTGTGCATGCGGTCTTTAAGGTGGGTAATTCACGTTCTAGCACGGAATAGTTCAGTTCTGAGTCGGATAGGATATTGGAAAGGTAGAATACCGGGTGCTCTAAACCATCATCGTCTTGTCTTTGCAGTAAGGCAGCCCCAATGGCTCTTTCGGATGCGTCTGCGACCACAATGAATTGCTTGCTGGTGTCTGGGTGCCGTAGAATAGGGGCTTGGATAAAGGCTTTCTTTAGGTCTTGAAAGGCTAACTCTGTCTCTGGTGTCCAACAAAAGCCCTTTCTTAGATGGTCTTTCTTCAGGGTTTGAGTAATATAACTGGTTCTCTGTGCAAAGTCTGCTATAAATTGTTGACAAAAATTGGCTAATCCCATAAAACACTGAGGGGGTCATTCCGACCCCGGCGGGCGGCGGGCGCCGCCCGCCGGGCGGAAACCGCCCAAAGACCGCACCGTGGTCAAATGACCGCGGGGGACATTACAACTTTCCCGCTGGGCCGGCGGGCGATCTCCAAAAGATCACCCGCCGGCCCAGCGGGAAAGCCCCTGCAAAGAGGAAGCCGGCTCCGAATGGAGCAGGTGGATTTGCAGGGGTGCGACGGGTGCAGTGGCACCTGTCGCGATTTTCAGTGTATGCAAAACAGACACTGAAAATCTTTATGGGGCCCTGTTAGGGGGCCCCACGACACCCGTTCCCGCCATCCTGTTCCTGGCGGTAAAAACCGCCAGGAACAGGATGGCGGGAAGGGGGTCGGAATCCCCATGGCGGCGCTGCAAGCAGCGCCGCCATGGAGGATTCCCTGGGCCAGGGGAAAACCGTCGGGAAACCGCTGGTTCCCCTTTTCTGACCGCGGCTTTACCGCTGCGGTCAGAATGACCTGGAAAGCACCGCCAGCCTGTTGGCGGTGCTTCCTCTGCCCTCCACCCTGGCGGTTTGAAACTGCCAGGGTCGGAATGAGGGCCTGAGTCTCCTTGATGGAAGAAGGAGATGGCCAATTCAATATAGCTTGCACCTTGTCTGAATCCATGGCGACTCCGGTGTGGTTAATGCAATACCCCAAGTATTTTACTTCCGTCTGATCAAACTCGCACTTTTCCGGTTTGCAAAATAGATGGTGTTGTCAGAGTCGCTCTAGAACTTGGCGAACATGCTTAGAGTGTTCCTCTGGGTGAACAGAAAAAATTAAAATATCGTCGAGATAAACCACCACTGTTTGTTGCAAAAGATCGGAAAAGATAGAATCCATAAACCTTTGAAAAATGGAAGGAGCATTCGTGAGTCTGAATGGCATTACTCGATATTCGTAATGACCAAAAGGTGTTCTAAAAGCGGTCTTCCACTCATCACCTTCTTTAATTCTTAAAAGATGATAGGCTCCTCTGAGATCCAGCTTGGTGAATCTTTTTGCCCCTCTGACTGCTTCTAGGATGTCCTTAATGAGGGGTAACGGGTACCGATCCTTAATAGTGATTCTGTTTAATCCTCTAAAATCAATACAAGGACGCAAATATTTAGTCTTCTTAGGAACAAAGAAGAGAGGGGCCCCTGCAGGTGAAGAGGAGGGAACAATCAACCCGCTCTGTAGGTTCTCATCAAGGTATTCCTTAAGAATCTGCTTCTCAGGTTCTGTGAGAGTACATCCGCCCGAAAGGAACCACTGTATTTGTTTCTAAAGGAATGGAGCAATCGTATTCCCTATGGGGTGGCAGTTCAGGCTTTTCTGGCTTCTGGAATACGTCGGCATATTCCTGATATTGCTTGGGAACTCCCTGTAGAACGTTAATAGAGCATCCCACCTTAGGGGGTGCGGTTAGAAGACCTTTTGGGGACCAATAATCTCCTGCTAGGCAGCAGTGGTGCTGGCAAAAGTGAGAGGATAAAGAAATAGTTCTTGTTTCCCAGTTGATGTAAAGGTTGTGTCGTGTGAGCCATGGAATGCCCAGGATCATGACGTGGTGTGGTGATGAAATTAAATCAAATGAAAGGTTTTCTTGGTGTTTCCCGAACTCTAGGCAGAAAGTAGGGGTGGTATATTGTACGGGTCCTGAGGCCAAGAGTGACCCATCCACCGTGTGTACTTGTTCTGGTACTTCCTTAGGTAGTTGTGCTATCTGTCGTTCTTTGGCCCATGCTTCATCTAAATAGATGCCACTGGCTCCACAGTCTAATAAAGCCAGGGTTATTTCTTCTCGGCCATCAGTAAAGTGAAGGATAACTGGTAAAAGAAAAAGAGCAGTTCCTTCATCCCTGGAAGAACAAACGGAAGGTATTTCACGATATCCCGTCCTCACCCTTCTCACTGAGGACGGGAGTTGGCGTTTCCCAAAGGCTTGGTGGGACGAATGGGACAGGTGCGAATTAGGTGACCAGCTGCACCACAATATAGACAAAGTCCCTTTCTTCGTCTGTTTTCTCTTTCACTAACTGATAAAGGTCCTCGAGCCGCATCAATCTGCATTGGCTCTTCTTCGGTGGCTCCCTTGGGTTCAGGACGGACTTCCTCTGTACGATGAGAGAAGGTTCGAGATGTCACTGAGTGTGATGGAAAACGACTCTTCCTTTTCTCCATTGTTCGTTCATTCAAGCGATATTCTATAGTCAGGGTCTGATCCATCAATCCTTTAAGGTTCTCTATTCTAGCAGAGTGCACCAGTTCGTCCTTAATATCCTCTCTGAGACCTCTGCGGAACAGTGTCACCAAGGTACGATCCACCCAGGATGTTTCTGCTGCTAATTGTCTGAAACGGCTGATGTATTGTAATACATCTTGATTCCCTTGTTGGATATCACAAAGAGCTTCTTTTGCTGAAGCCTTGAGTCCAGGACGCTCAAACATCTGTTTAAAGGTAGTGACAAAGGTGGAATAATTATACAGGCAGGGATCATTTCTTGTCACTAAAGGAGTGGCCCAAGCCAAGGCTGACCCTGATAAGGCGCTAATCAAATACCCCACCTTGGTCTTGTCTTGCACAAAGCGAGGGGCGAAAGGCAAAGTAAACCATCAAGGCATCCAGGAATTCTCTCAATTTGTTAGGCTCCCCGGAGAAACGGGGTGTAGTTGCAGATTGTGAGGGGACGTCAGTAGTCCTGGATGCAAAGGCTTGTCGATAGACTGTATTTTCAGTACGTAGCTGTTGGAGTTCTTGAGCCTGTTGTTGTATTGTCATGAGCAGGGTCTGACTGGTGGGTTCCGTATTTGCCACTGGATTATCCATGGTTCTGGACTGCAACTGGATTTTTTGGCGTTGCAATCTGTCACGGTTTTCAATGGGCTTACCGTCGAAGTTGATGAGGGTTGGGGAACGACCCCGGTTCCGGCAGGTTCTGCTCTGGCCGAGGTAGGGGCGACCCCTTCCGGTAGCCACGGTGCTGTTTGACAATAGCAAGCCACTACAGTCCGTGCCCTCCAGAAGGAGTCCCAGAGGAAAAACCCCAATAGGATAAAAAACCTCCAACAGGAACTCCCTGAAACAGAAGGAGGACACCAAGGCGTTAGATCTGAAGATCCGAGGGTACAGGAAGACTGGAGACGAAGACAGGTCAGGAAATACTGGATTACAAGAAGAAACCAGCCGGAGCGTGACTACCACCAAAGGAGTGTTGCAACGCAATGAACAAGCAACTGAATTCCCCTTATATACCCCTAGACAGGAAGTAGGAAACAGAAAGTAGAAACACCACCATCTTGGATTGGGGAAAAGAGTATAATAGTGAATAAAGTACATGCGTCCAAACAAAGAGAAACAATGCATGCTGGGAAGAGAGGAAGTGGGCAGCATGCTTGGAAAGGGAAAAGTCAGGCATAAAAACATCACCATGTGCAAGTATTCGGCTTTTGCCTGTAGACACTGGTAAGTGGTGAGCAGATGTTTATATAAATTAGTCTGAAATGTAAAGCGCACTAATTGCGCTATGCGCGGTCAGGTCTGAAACCCACTCGGGGTCTCAAGCCCTGCCGCATCTGCCTTTGCGGCAGAACTGAAAGAAGGGGGCGCGGCGAGTGCCACGACCCCTGACCAGGCTTGCGGCTTCTCCCACGGCCTGTGTGCAAGCCGCAACTTCTCCCACGGCCCGCACATAGGCCACGGTATGAAACAAATGCCGCGGCGCGGCGACCCGAGCCTGGGCCGCGGCCGCCACGGGAGCCGCAGCGTGACAGGCTATGCCACTGGATTAAGGCTATCCTGGCTGATGAGGGGTGAAACCTGGAAACCGGTCCCAGGATGCTTGTATCAAGTCCGGGGAGTACCTGCCATGGCAATTCAGGCTGGACTCTTACCATGGGTAGCAGGGTCGAGACTGATTTGCATATGGCTGGGTCCAAACTGGAATGGCGTGGCGAGCAAAAAAATTATGGGTTTTGGGTCCAGATTTGTGATTGGGCTGAATGTTTGACATCACTCAGCATTACTGCCATCATCTGTTCATTTTGCATTTGTCGCCCTAAGTGGGACAGATATACCCAGACTTGAGTCCCGTGCTCGCTATGACACCGGATTCAGGCCAGCCTGGCTGATGAGCAGCGATATCCTGAAACCGGTCCCAGGATGCATGTTTCCTGTCCAGGGAAGACCTGACGGTTCAGGCTGGGCTGTTCCCATGGAGAGCAGGGTCGAGACTGATTTGCATATGACTGAGTCCAAACTGGAATGGTGTGACAAGAAAAAAAACCAATGGATTTAGGTCCAGATTTGTGAAATATTTGACATTGTTCGGCATTCAGTATATCATCATCATAATTTTTTGCATTTATCCTTTCGAATTTGGCATGGATAACCATTGACCAACACAATTAGAACAATTTAGATTCATTTTACAAAGAGATCCCACCATGGGCTTCTACTTTTTACCTCAACAAGAGTCATTACCCATGTTCAGCCTCCCTAACATCCATGATATGATTATTATATCACTTTCAGGTAGTCTCCCAAGATGTTACGAGGTGCAAATTGAAATCCAGTCAGGTGTGCCACATGTCAAGTATTTCCAAACTAATTCAGTGGGATTTGGCAGACCTTCAAAGTTTAGAGAGGCTGCCAGAAAAGAAAGGCAACATAAACATACGGCAAGTGCATGTTTATCAGGTCCATATTATTTGGCTGACACAGACCTATGGTGTACAGCAAATGGCTAACAAAAAGAATGGAAAAGAATGGCACCGTAAGGAACAATATAATACCGAGTGATATTATGGTGAAATGATTTTAGCAAAAGCATGACAATCAAGTTGTCTAATTGTGGGTGTGTAATGCATGGAATAATCAGCAGGTGAAGGAACATATCAAACAAGAGCACATTATGAATATTCCACATGGACTTATCGATGTGGTGTATTATTCATGTTCATGTAAACAGGACCACCTTGAAGTAAATACGTTTTACAGAAAGAAATAGAATAATAAAACAGTACCTGTTGCACATTTAATAGCTGGTGCTCTGGGGGAGCTTCAGTTACATTTACCACTCTACAGTGGCATGGAGTGGGGGATGGACCACGTCTTTTCCAGAACAGAAATGTGTTTCTTTTCATTTTGTTGTCAATCTGTGAAATAAAATGAAGTACGTTTATAGAGAACACGAAACAACACATTATGCCTAATTTCTTTAGAAAAGCAATACCTTTTTCCTAGGAGCAGTGTATCTTGAATACACCATCTCAATGGGCAAAAACTGTTTTACAACTCTGCTGCACAATCCATTTGAATGAGGAAGATTATGGGAAGATGATCTAGATTCACATGTGCAGGAGAAGGGGGCCATCAATCAATTGTTAACAAATCGAAATTATCAGATTTTCCTTGTTGTGATTATCATGGAAATATATAAAATATTGTTCTGGATTTTCCCAGTGGACAAATAAATTCAATCAAAGCAATAGAGAATTGATAGAGAACTAGTGCTTCTCATGTGTACATTAGGCTGCCAAAAATGTCTACAAATCATTTTCTTACAGTTCCTTAAAAAGCTATGCAATTTACTTAGGATGTCAGAAAAACTGAAAGTTAGCAAGCAGTTGTAATTTGCAGTGTCTAACACAGAAGCCCACATTTTTGCTTAGCTTTAAAAAAAAAATTGTTATTATTTCTTTAGAGTGACAATAGCATTACAGACATTACAAACATAACATTGTTAACATAACTCCATCCCAGCAACATATTGTGCACCTTCCCCTTCCTTGTCTGTCTAAACGGTTTGCATACAGTGGTTAGGTGCCATTGACTCACATTGCTTCAGGCTGATATTTGTTTCCCATTATGAGTCATTTTCTCTTAGTCATGGGGCAATAAGAGGATATTTGACAGTGGCAATGCTAGTTACTGTCTCTAGTCACTGGTTTATCAGTACTGCAGATAGAATTGCATTTCATTTTGGTAACTAAGTGCTTCTTTATGCACTGCTGCTTCTTGAAGAGTAACTAGGTTCAGCAGTGAGGGCTTTCTCCAGGAGGCAGAAGACGTCTTTTAAGACAGATAGAGTATGATAAAGTAATCACATGTAATGCATGTGACAGTTAGGCAGAACAATCACCATTAAAATTTAATTTGTATATTTAATTGGTATACCTCGATTTTTTTAGTTAGGTTCATTAAAAAATATATATATTGCCAGCAACTTCCAGAGGCAGGTTATATAATTCCCAAAAAGTTTATAGCGATTAGTACATCAAACAAGAGCGCTAGAATTAACAACCATTGATTTCAGTCAGGAACGTTTCTACCCAAGTTACTCAAGGGTTATGCTGAGAAACTTTACATTGTTGCCACAGTGTAACTCTTGGTTAATGATGTTATAGCCATGTCCTAGGTTTTTTGAAGCTCAGGGTTCTTTGGGGTAACTCACCGGTGCAATGATGGTTCCCAAAGCCCAACAGATCACCACTCAGAAAAAGCTATATCCCAACATAACTTTAAGTGTACTGCTGGTTTGCAGAGAGTGAACGTGGAGATACAGCAAACAGACACAATTTACAGAGATGAGCCCTTTTCCTCTTTTAAAACTTGTCAAAAGTCAATATTTCAGAAGGCCGCCGGTGTCAGTAAGCCACCTTCGGGTATGAAACAGTTAGCGGACTATTCACAAAGATAAATGTACTTGTGAGTAAATTTACATGTGTAAAATCTAATGAGAAATCTGTATGGGAAGTGCACCCAATGATAAAAAGTCCAAGGTGTCCAATATTTACAAGATGATCTTTATTTTTCTTTCATTTTTTCATTTCCATAAAATACAGCCAATGTGTTTCGTTCATAGAATGAGCTTCTTCTGGGCTTTTATGTAGGCTTGTGTAGGCAAAGGAAGAAATTATGAAATTTCTCAATTTCGAAATTATTGGGGGTCCAAGTTATCTCATACCATGATATGTCATGAGTTTGCAGATTCCAAATGTAAAAGGTAAGAGTACCCAGTAAAGACACCCTTATCTGTGTCCATGCTCACCTTTACATATCCCAAATGACAAGGGTAAAAAAGTAAGAATGAAATAAAAAATGCAATAGCACTAATAACGGATTCTGGAATTAGATATTGCCATAAATAAAATGCAATAAAAAATTGCAATTGAAGTAAAATCTTTGTATTTATTATGTACTAAACGTTATTAAACATTACTGTAAGATGTGTATTTTTTAATTACAAAGGGTTATTAAAATGTTTTGTACTATAATATTTTTAAATTTAAATGTAATTACCTTAACAGTAATATAAATGTATATAGTTTTAAAAAGCCAAAATCAATTAATGTATTTAACATTATATTGCCTGTGGATTTATTTTAAATCCACCCAACCCAGGCTCTGTTATTTTCTGAAGAAATGTGCTACAGTACCAGTGGCTCGCCATGTATAGTGCTGGAGTTACTCCACGTCTGAGCTGGAATACAAATATTACTGTTTTGGGGCCTTTATGTCTGTAATAAGAATAGATGTGTAGTGTGTGAATAGGAATGGGCTCACTATATTGGGGGTGCGTGCATGGCGTTCCCTGAAACCCTCCATAGTATTTCCCTAACCCGTCCTCACTCCTTCCCAAACCCCTTCCTGTCCTATTCGATATTCCTACCTACCCTACCACTTTTCTGTGTCCCACATTTACCATTAAAATTAGATCTATATTTGTGGTGACTGATGCACAGAAAAGATAGATGATATGGAGCCATAGATTGCCACATGGAGGCTTACTTATAACGACTTGCTTATAACGTTTCTCAGTATGAGATGTGATGTTGTAGTACTAGTAAGCATACTTAAAAAATGCAGTTTGCGAATAGACCCCTTAGAAGCCAGTTTCTTGGTAATGACTAGTCAGTTTAAACTGTCTGGCAGTGGGTCATTTGCAAAAATACAGGCACCCACTGAAGTAGCTTCCTTCTATCTTTGAAAGGGAGGGATCACTATTGTAGACTTAGGCCCTGATTTATACTTTTTGATGCAAAACTGCACCAAAACGTTTAGCACCAGCTTGCACCATTTCTGAGCACCAGCCAGGCACCATATTTATGGAATGGTGCAAGCCGGTGCAAAGGGTAGGCTAGCATCAAGAAAAATGACGTTAGCCGGGTTGGGCAGACAGTATGGAAGAAGGGGGTTTCGCACCGAAAAATGACGTTAAGCTGGTTAGAGTAAAAAAAATGACTCTAACCAGCCTAGCGTCATTTTCTGACGTAAAACCATCCATACCACATGACTTCTGTCTTAGAAAGGACAGGAGTCATGCCCCCCAACCCCAATGGCCAGCACAGGGGACCAGGGTCCCCTGGGCATGGCCATTGCACCCAGTACGATGTAAGGGGGCCAACTTCAAGGCCCCCAATGACACTTAAAAAAAAAAATATACTCACCTGTACTTACCTATACTTACCTGGGATGGGGTCCTCCATCCTCCGCTGTCCCTCTGTGGGTGGGGGTGTCCCTGGGGCCTGGGGAGGTCACCTATGGGCTTATTCTATGGTGTTAGGCCCACATGCCGCCTAACGCCTGCCCTTACCCAGGCGTTAAATAATGGTGCAAAGCAAACTTTGCACCATTATTGGACCCCTCCTCGGCCTGTGTATGATTTTAGCACGGGGGATAAATGTGGCGCTAAGGCCATAGAGTAATTTTTTGCACGGGAACACCTACTTTGCATCTAATTGACGCAAAGTAGGTTTCCACGTTAAAAAAATGACTTTAACTCCATAAACTTGCCGCTAGACGGGTCTAACACCAAAGTATAAATATGGAGTTAGGTTTGCACTGAATTTGCGTTAAAAAAAATGATGAACATTTCGCGCAAAACAAGTATAAATATGCCCCTTAGAGTTTTCCAGAGCTTGAAAGCTGGATATCTATAGAAGCTTGCACCATAGAACAATATCATATGGTTTTAGGATCAGACTGACTATCTGAACCAAGCAAAGAAAGTATGGAAACTGGATAAGACTGATATCATGCTTGCTTCTTAGGCTTCGGTATTGTGATACAGGCTCACACAAATCTAGGAGCAGTACAACAAGTGTCATAATCTGATGACTTCTTCACCTTCTCTACCTTAAGGTGATGCAACTGCCATTCATTTAGGGCATTTCCTGCACGGTTGCAGCTTCCTGTAGGTTCTGGAGAGTCTTTCTTTCTTCAGTCATTCTTGACATTGATTGTCCTGTATTCTGTTTGTGCTACTGTGTTTTTTAAATGTCTGAGGACAGCTTCTCTTTTTTCAAGGCAGTAATTTGATTTATCTTTCTTAATATATACAACGGCTGGACTAATATGATATTTTAGGATTGGGCCAGAGTGTAGATCAACAGCAACATGAAGCCCCGCTCTATAGCAGGAGCCGCAGAGTATTTCAGATGCCCCAATGAATACATCCTACTGGCTTCAAAAGGTCAGCTTTTTTCAGCCTTGAGTAGTTGGTATAAAGTCAGAGACAATGAGGAGTGCCAAATTCATATTTTCAGAGAGCTAGAGGTCGAGCTGGCGAAGGGCAGATTGGCAGTTACCGCTGGGTTCCTTTTGATTTACTGTGTTCTCGTCTGCCAAAATCTTCGCCAGAGAAGAAAGTATGACAGGAGGGTGGAAACAGCTGGGAAGATGGTTGCACTACCTTCATGAACTCTAACTTGCCGTGCATGCCATATTTAAAGATTGCCATGCCTTTTTTCACTGTAAGAGCTTCAGCTGACGCACAAATTGTTCAAAGCCAACTCACCCACTGTGAAATTGAAGTTTACCAGTCAGCCTTTTATTTGTTATTTTGTTTCCGGAAACAAACCACAAAAATAGAGGCCTATACAAAACAAACAATCAATGAACCTTTCCCCCCCAGTGGGAAACACTGACTGTTTTTACCTACCCAGGACCACCAGGTCAGAAATCCTTGCTTTAAATAAGCATTATTTGCAATGCTGTGAAGAAGCCAGTTCTTTTGTTCACCTAGCGTATCTGTCAAATAATTTATTCTGGAGGGTTCACATGTCACAAGACCCTAGAACTAATTGCAATGACACTCTCTCCAGCTCCCTTTTGAACACAGACTGGTGATCCCCACTGGAGATGAGGACACAAGCTTGTGTTATCAATCTAAACAGACCCACTTTTCTGACATGCTGTCCCAACATCTCAGGTGTGACAGCTCTATCTTGTGCCCTATGTGCAGTGGGTTTTACTTACCATGCTCACATCACCCTTCCCTTGTGACACCTCCCTGCCCTGAGTTTTCCCAGTCATGCTTCCCTTGTTTCACTTTCCAGTCTTGAGTATTCTGTGATCCCCCTCCCAGGAAACCTTGATTATTGACACTCCTGTTCTGTTGCTTTGTAAGTGTGGTCTATTGTGACCCTGCAGATATCACATGTCTATTTGGAATAGTTACATTATCCACTGTGACATACTGACTTGTAACATCATGCACTTGGGGTTCCATTGCACTTGCTAATTGTTGCCAACTGCCGTTTGCACCTGCCGCCTAAAAGGGCGCATATCCATTGTATATAAAATGTGATCTTTCCCCAGGTTCATTGGAATACTCAATGCTTCCACATAGGACATATGCCTTTCTGGAACACTGTTGGCTTTCAGTGGCCAAGTGCATGGGCAGTGCAGTGGCCCCCAGGGGCCCCTAGGGGAGCCCTGGAGCACCCCTTCCACCCCGCCAGGGAAAGGCTGGAGGAAATGGGATCATTATCCGAGGGGCAGCACGCCTGCCCTGTCGGATAATGATGCCGTCCACCATCAGGCTGACTGTCGGAGGCAGCCTGGCGGTGGAGGAGGGCCGCCTATGGAAGCCCTCCCTGTCTTCATTATGTGTCAGTCTCGGCCGCCATGCCGGATGGCGGTATTTACCGCCACCACCGGCATGGCTCCCCAGACCGCCAACATCATAATTAGAGCCTACGTTTTTTCCCTTCAGGTTAGTGCGCACTAATCCTTTTTATTAGTAAGCAGTTCTGACATTCTGCCTCTCCAAGACTCTAGGCTTGTTGCCAGTTGCTTCTCTGTACTTTATCCTCTGCGCTCCTTGCTTGTCCTTACTCTGGATTGACCCTCTGTTCAACCTTTGCTCATGGATTAGAGACTTAGGGCCCGATGTATCATTTTTAGAAATAGGGATTACCTAGTTATGATTTTCTGTGAATTGCAATGAGGTAATTGATTTTCCTAATGTAGGAAACTCAATTAATTTCATTAAGCGTTTCCTAATGGGTCGCAAATCGACCTACCTCATTAATATTAATGTGGTGGGTCTCAATTTGCGACCTATTATTAAATACAAAAGTCACAGGGATGGTGGCCTGCTAGGGTCAGCAGAACACCATGTCTATAATTACTTTTAAAGAAAGCAATCTTTTATTTCAAAGCAGCCCATTTTCCTTATAGGAAAACGGGACCTGTTTAAAAAAGAAAATTGAAAAATTTACTTTTCATTTTTTAAGAATAGGCATTGGTCCATGGGACTGCTGCCTGCTCTTAAAAAATATTTTTACAAACATTCACAAAGGGTAACAGGGTCCCACACGACCGGGTTACCACCTACTTCAAGTAGGTGGTAAAATGTGAATGTTTTGCTACGGCATTTCGTCATGAAACATTCTTACATACCTCTCAGATTCGGTAACAGGAGAGAACGCCCTGAACACGTCCCTTCCTAATACCATAACATATAATGGAATCGCAATTTGGAATTCATACATACCAAACTGCATTTTACCAGTCAGAAATGTCCCAATTCTGTGAATCAGACTGTCTGCAGCAGGTAAAATGCATAATATATGTGACACTTAATTCTTTGTTTCTTCATTGAATAGAAGAGTCAAGAAGAATGCTCTTTTAAAGCAATTGTTATTTGCATGAACCTTACAACCTCCATTATGTGTTTTCTAGCATACCTTTGGAGTGTCAGAAACTCCAACCTATGCCCCAAGTGCAACCTTGGGGGTGTCAGTAACTCCAAACTATAACCTTGCTCCAAGTGTAACAATGTTCTAAGTGAAACACTGTTTCTAAGCAAATCTTGGGGGTTTTCTCTAAAGCCCAAAACTATGTACCTAGTGTAACCATGGGAGTGTCAGTAGCTCCAAATTATGTGCTGAGTGTAACCTTGGTAGTACAAGTAATTCCAGCCTTGTTCCATGAGTGTAGGAGGCTGGCCTGGTTTGTAGTAGGTACCTAAGGTACTTACACCTTATACCAGGTCCAGTTATCCCTTATTAGTGAAATTGAGGCAGTGTCTAGCAGCTTAGGCTGTCTAGAGGTAGCTGTAGCAGAGCAGCCAAGGCCGAACTAGGAGACATGCAAAGCTCCTGCAATACCACTACAGTCACACAGTACTTATACACAATAAAAGACAATACTCAGTGTTACCAAAAATAAAGGTACTTTATTTTAGTGACACAAGGCAAAAAATATCTTAGAGGCAATACTCCTACTGGAGGTAAGTATTATGCTAACATACACACTAGTAACCAAAATCAGTTACGCAAACAGTCTTAGAATGGTGCAAATAGTGAACAACACAATAGGTTGCAATAGGCCTAGGGGCAACACAAACCATATACTAAAATAGTGGAATCCGAATGTCGAATTCCCCCCTAGGCAAGTGTAGTGTGCAGAGGGGTGCTGGGAGTGTAAGAGAACACCAAAGGTAAGTAAAGTACCCCACACCAGATCCAAAGAAAACAGGAGTAAAGTACAGCAAGTTCCCTCAAAACACACTAGAAGTCGTGGTGAAGGATTATGCAAGAACCAAGCAAGACTGCAAGAAACCAACGATGGATTCCTGGACCTGAAGACCTGTGGAGAGAGGAGACCAAGTCCAGAAGTCGATGAAGAGTCCAGGAAGAACAGGAACCCCTGCCAACCTGGAAGAAGGTGCAAAAGTGGATTCTCCAGTTGGAAGAAAAGTACAGAAATGCACCAAAGAAGATAGCTGCAGGTTCCTGCTTGGTGCAAAAGATGTCCCACGTCGAGTCGCTGGATGCAGGCTGTTTGCGTCACTGGATTCCACCAACAAGTCTTGCTTCACACAAGAATGTGCTTTGCGTCAAAGAGCTGCCCGAATCCAGGAGGGACCTGGGGGTCTCAACTCGGACTGTTGAGACAGATGGGGCTCTCAGCACTTCAGAGAGTCCTCAGAAGACCAGGCAGCACCCACGGGAGTCCCAGGACACAAGGACAAAGGAGTTGCAAAGTGCAGGCATCGCAGCACTACACAAAGGGATCCCACTCCACCCGAGAACAACTCAGGGAGCTGAGCGTCGCGGGATAGAGTGCTGTGGACCTGGGCTCTGCTGTGCATGAAGAACTTTTGGAAGAAGTGCACAGAATCCCGAGGCGCTGCAGAGGACGCGATGAATGGGGGTACTGTCTGGCAAGCCCTTACCTCTGCCAAATTTGGACAGCTGGACCTTTGGACAGTCAGGATCACTTCAGTCCACCACCTGAGTTCCAGGGATCATGCTCAACGACAGGAGAGGAGTGCCAGAGAACCGGTTGTCATTGCAGAGAGGTGCCGGCTGAAGCAGGGCAGTCACTCCATGGAAAATTCCTTCAGTTCTTCTGGTGCAGAATGAAGACAGGCAGTCCTCAGAGTGTGCACAACCTGGAATCTGTTGTAGCTGCTGGCTGGAGCTGAAGTTTCAGGTCACAGTAGCCTTCCTGGATACTAGTTACAGCGGTTTCCTGAGCAGTCTTCGGTTGATCCGAAGGTTAGAAGCTGAAGCAGAGGATGCAGAGGAGTCCTGGAGGAGAATGCAAACCGAAACTGACGAAACACCCAGAGGAGGGACCCTAAATAGCCCTGACAGTGGGATTGGCGACCTACCCAGGTATGCCCCGATCAGGAGGGGTCTCTGATGTCACCTGCTGGCACCGGGCATTCAGGTGCTCCCAAAGCGTCCCCACACCTTGGAATCCAAGATGGCTAACCACAGGAACACTCTGGAGGAGCTCTGGGCACCACACCCTAGGGTGGTGATCGCCAGTGGAGTGGTCACTCCCCTTTCCTTTGTCCAGTTTCACGCAAAAGCAGGGAATGGGGGTCCCTGAACCGGTGTAGACTGGATTATGCATGGAGGGCACCATCTGTGCCCTTCAAAGCATTTCCAGAGGCTCTGGGAGGTTACCCCTCCCATGGCTGTAACACCTATTTCCAATTGGAGAGGGTGTAACACCCCTCTCCTAAAGGAAATGCATTGTTTTGCCTTCCTGAGATTGAGCTGCTCAATCTCCAGGAGGGCAGACACCTGTCTGTGAGGTGGCAGCAGCTGGGGCTGCAGTGGAAACCCCAGAGACCTGGTTTGGCAGTACTGGGGTTCCCTGGTGGAGCCCCCAGGTGCATTGAATTGGCCCCAATACCAGATTTGGATTGGGGGTTCAATTTCACAATCTTAGACACCTCACATGGCGATATTCGGAGTTACCATAGTGAAGCTACATATATGTACTGACATATATGAAGTGCACACCTATAATGGTGTCCCTGCACTAACGAAGTCTGGGAAATTGGTCCAGGACAGCGAGGGGTAACCTTTGCCAGTGGAAGGGTGCCCTCACACACAGTAACTTTGCACCTAGCCTTCAGTAACTGTGGGATAAACATATAGCTGACTTATAAGTTACCTGGTGCACTGAAAATGGCTGTGAAATAGTGTGTGCACTATTTCACTCAGGCTGCAGTGGCAGTCCTGAAGGAGTGTTTGTATGAGCTGCTTATGGGTGGCAAAAGAAATGCTGTAGCCCATAAGGATATCCTGGAACCCCAATGCCCTGAGTACCTAGGTACCATGTAGGGACTTATAAGGTGGGGTGCAGTGTGCCAATTAGAACTGGTATATGGAGTCACTAAACTATAGTGACAAATTTGGTCAACAGAGAGAGCATAAGCACTGGAGTTCTGGTTAGCAGAACTCCAGTGACACAGTCAAGAATACTGACAAGACACATAGACCACAAACTATGAGCACTGGGGTCCAGGCTAGCAGGATCCCAGTGAGCCAGCAAAAACACACTGACAAATAGGTCTCCAACTATGAGCACTGGGGTCCTGGCTAGCAGGATCCCAGTGACACAGTAGAAACACACTGACAAAAAGGCCAACAATGAGGGTAACTATGCTAGAAAGAGGCTACTTTCTCACGAGTAACCTAGTTCCAAGTGTAACTTTGTTTCTAAGCATATCTTGGAGATTTTTGCTAAACTACAACTAATGGACAAAGTGTGACCTTGTTTCTAGTATGGCTTAGGAGTGTTCCTAACTCCAATCCATGTATCGAGTATAACTTCGAAGTGCCGGTAACTCCAATCTGTGTTCCGAGTTTGCCACAGGAGTGTCAGAGGCTCACATCAGTATTTCAAGTTATTCATTGAGAGTCTTGTGGGATTCTCATTCCAGAATCTGGTTTCTTGTCATGATTTTGAAGAAACCTGTAAGCGTTGGTTATTGAAGTAGTACATTGTAAATTATGTGAAGACTTTTTAGTGTATTGATGGTGATTGCTTCTTCTTATTGTTCCCAGTGTATTGCATCCTCAAGAAACCAGAAGAGGTGGTACTGTAAATGTCTACCTTCGCATACTCATAAGGTCTCAGGAGCAACGCATTCTGTTAAGCAAAGTAGTATTGTCGCTGGGCAGAACCAGTACCACAAGTACTCCTTGCAAAACTACAAACGTTACCCACTTTCCTGCTGATCAGGAAGACGTTCAAAAATCAATGTGTTTACTTACGTAGGTACATTAAGGTTAACCCCCTCTGTGCCTTGGACGAGGTGACCTCGTCTAAGGCTACAGTTCCTGTGTGCCTTGGACGAGGTCACCTCCCCTCCCCCCCCCCAAGGCGGGGATGGAAGGGGAAGACCTTCCAGCCCCTTCCCACCCCCCCGGTGCCCCCGGGGGGGGGCAGAAACCTCTAGGCACCAGGGATCATTTTTTTTTTTTCTTTTTGTTATGTTTTAATTTTTTTTTAGGTGTGGAGCGACCCCTTAGGCAAGGGTCGCTTCCCTAGGGGGCAAATTATATTTAGGCTATTTCTGCCCCCCTTGGGGGCAGATTGGCCTATTTTGATGAGGCCAATCTGCCCCCAAGGGGGGCAGAAACCAATAGACACCAGGTAGTTTTTTTCACGCAAGGGGAGCGACCCCTTAGGCAAGGGTCGCTCCCTGGGGGGGGGGAATTATTTTAGGCCATTTCTGGCAGAAACCTCTAGGCGGCAGGGCAATTTTTTTTTTTGTGTTTTTTTTGTTGTTGTTTTTTTTAGAGGTGGGGAGCGACCAAGGGGGCAGAAACCACTAGGCACCGGGGATTTGTTTTTTGGCGCCAATGTCACACAGGGGGAGCGACCCCATAGGCAAGGGTCGCTCCCGGGGGGGGGGTGGGGGTTGGGGGGGCAAATTTATTTTAGCCCATTTCTGCCCCCCCAGATCGGCCTATTATTAGGCCGATCTGCCCCCAGGGGGTCAGAAACCTCTAGGCGCCAGGGCACATTTTTTATTTGTGTTTTTTTTTTTCTTTTTTTTTAGAGATGGGTAGCGACCCATCAGGCAAGCGTCGCTGCCCTGGGGTGCAAATTGTATTTAGACCATTTCTGCCCTCCTTGGGGGCAGAAACCACTAGGCACCGGGGACTTGTTTTTTGGCGCCAATGTCACGCAGGGGGAGCGACCCCGTAGGCAAGGGTCGCTCCTGGGCGGGGGGGCATTTGGTGGGGCAAATTTATTTTAGGCCATTTCAGAAACCTCTAGGCGCCAGGGCAAACATTTTTTTGTGTTTTTTTTTTTGTTTGTTTGTTTTTTTAGAGATGGGTAGCGACCCATCAGGCAAGGGTCGCTGCCCTGGGGGGCAAATTGTATTTAGACCATTTCTGCCCCCCTTGGGGGCAGATTGGTCGATTTTAGGTCAATCTGCCCCCAAGGGGGCACAAACCACTAGGCACAGAGGATTTGTTTTTTGGCGCCAATGTGACGCAGGGGGAGCGACCCCGTAGGCAAGGGTCGCTCCCGGGAGAGGGGGTTGGGGGGGCAAATTTATTTTAGGCCATTTCTGCCTCCCCTGGGGGCAGATCGGCCTATTATTAGGCCGAACAGCTCCCAGGGGGTGCAGAAACCTCTATGCGCCGGGGCAATTTTTTTGTGTGTTTTTTAGTTTTTTTTGTTTTTTTAGAGATGGGTAGCGACCCATCAGGCAAGGGTCGCTGGTCTGGGGGGCAAATTGTATTTAGATCATTCCTGCCCCCCTTGGGGGCAGATTGGCCGATTTTAGGTCAATCTGCCCCCAAGGGGGCAGAAACCACTAGGCACAGGGGATTTGTTTTTTTACGCCAATGTCACGCAGGGGGTGCGACCCCGTACGCAAAGGTCGCTCCGGGGGGGGTTGGGGGGGCAAATTAATTTTAGGCCATTTCTGCCCCCCGGGGCAGAAACCTCTAGGCGCCAGGGCACATTTTTTTTTTGTGTTTTTTTTTTTGTTTGTTTGTTTTTTTAGAGATGGGTAGCGACCCATTAGGCAAGGGTCGCTGCCCTGGGGGGCAAATTGTATTTAGACCATTTCTGCCCCCCTTGGGGGCAGATTGGCCGATTTTAGGTCAATCTGCCCCCAAGGGGGCAGAAACCACTAGGCACCGGGGATTTGTTTTTTGCCGCCAATGTCACACAGGGGGATCGACCCCATAGGCAAGGGTCGCTACCGGTGGCGGGCGGGGGTTAGGGGGGCAAATTTATTTTAGGCCATTTCTGCCCCCCCGGGGGCAGATCGGCCTATTATTAGGCCGATCTGCCCCCAGGGGGGGCAGAAACCTTAGGCACCAGGGCAAATCTTTTTTGTGTGTTTTTTTTTTGTTTGTTTGTTTTTTTAGAGATGGGTAGCGACCCATCAGGCAAGGGTAGCTGCCCTGGGGGGCAAATTGTATTTAGACCATTTCTGCCCCCCTTGGGGGCAGATTGGCCGATTTTAGGTCAATCTGCCCCCAAGGGGGCAGAAACCACTAGGCACCGGGGATTTGTTTTCTGGCGCCAATGTCACGCAGGGGGAGCGACCCCGTAGGCAAGGGTCGCTCCGGGGGGGGGGTTGGGGGGGCAAATTTATTTTAGGCCGATCTGCCCCCAGGGGGGGCAGAAACCTCTAGGCGCCAGGGCAATTTTTTTTTTAGAGATGGGTAGCGACCCATCAGGCAAGGGTCGCTGCCCTGGGGGGCAAATTGTATTTAGACCATTTCTGCCCCCCTTGGGGGCAGATGCACCGATTTTAGGTCAATCTGCCCCCAAGGGGGCAGAAACCACTAGGCACAGGGGATTTGTTTTTTGGCGCCAATGTCACGCAGGGGGAACGACCCCGTACGCAAGGGTCGCTCCCGGGGGGGGGGGTTGGGGGGGCTATTTTATTTTAGGCCAGATCGGCCTATTATTAGGTCGATCTTCCCCCAGGGGGGCAGAAACCTCTAGGCACCAGGGCAAAAAAAAAATTGAGTTTTTGTTTTGTTTGTTTGTTTTTTTAGAGATGGGGAGTGACCCATCAGGCAAGGGTCGCTGCCCTGGGGGGCAAATTGTATTTAGACCATTTCTGCCCCCCTTGGGGGCAGATTGGCCGATTTTAGGTCAATCTGCCCCAAGGGGGCAGAAACCACTAGGCACCGGGGATTTGTTTTTTGGCGCCAATGTCACGCAGGGGGAGCGACCCCGTAGGCAAGGCAGGGGGGCTTGGGGGGGTGGGGGACCAAATTTATTTTAGGGCATTTCTGCCCCCCCTGGGGCCGGCTGAGATAGAGGCCAAAATCCACAGGTAGGCACTTTGCAAAAAACACCTCTGTTTTCTGTGAAAAAATATGTTGTGTCTACGTTGTGTTTTGGGCCATTTCCTTTCGTGGGCGCTAGGCCTACCCACAGAAGTGAGGTACCATTTTTATCGAGAGACTTAGGGGAACGCTGGGTGTAAGGAAATTTGTGGCTCCTCTCAGATTCCAGAACTTTCTGTCACCGAAATGAGAGGAAAAAGTGTTTTTTGGGCCAAATTGTGATGTTTGCAAAGGATTCTGGGTAACTTACCTGGTCAGAGCCCCGCAAGACACCCCATATTGGATTCCCCTGGGTTTCTAGTTTTCAAAAATGCGCTGGTTTGCTAGGTTTCCCCAGGTGTCGGCTGTGCTACAGGCCAAATCCACAGGTAGGCACTGTTTTCTATGAAAAAATGTGATGTGTCCACGTTGTGTTTTGGGCCATTTCCTTTCGTGGGCGCTAGTCCTACCCACACAAGTGAGGTATCATTTTTATTGGGAGTCTTGGGGGAACGCTGGGTGGAAGGAAATTTGTGGCTCCTCTCTGATTCCAGAACTTTCTGTCACCAAAATTTGAGGAAAATGTGTTTTTTTAGCCAAACTTTGAGGTTTGCAAAGGATTCTGGGTAACAGAACCTGGTCAGAGCCCCACAAGTCACCCCATCTTGGATTCCCCTAGGTCTCTAGTTTTCAGAAATACACAAGTTTGGTAGGTTTCCCTAGGTGCCGGCTGAGTTAGAGGCCAAAATCTACATGTAGGCAGTTTGCAAAAAACATCTCTGTTTTCTGTCAAAAAATAGGATGTGTCCATGTTGTGCTTTGGGGCATTTCCAGTTGTGGGCGCTAGGCCTACCCACACAAGTGAGGTATCATTTTTATCGGGAGATTTGGGGGAACGCTGGGTGGAAGGAAATTTGTGCCTCCTCTCAGATTCCAGAACTTTCTGCCACAGAAATGTGAGGAGCATGTGTTTTTTTAGCCACATTTTGAGGTTTGCAAAGGATTCTGGGTAACAGAACCTGGTCAGAGCCCCACAAGTCACCCCATCTTGGATTCCCCTAGGTCTCTAGTTTTCAGAAATGCACAGGTTTGGTAGGTTTCCCTAGGTGCCGGCTGAGCTAGAGGCCAAAATCTACAGGTAGGCACTTTGCAAAAAACAGCTCTGTTTTCTGTCAAAAAATGGGATGTGTCCACGTTGTGCTTTGGGGCATTTCCTGTCGCGGGCGCTAGGCCTAGCCACACAAGTGAGGTATCATTTTTATCGGGAGACTTGGGGGAACGCTGGGTGGAAAGAGATTTGTGCCTCCTTTCAGATTCCAGAACTTTCTGCCACAGAAATGTGAGGAAATGTTGAGGTTTGCAAAGGATTCTGGGTAACAGAACCTGGTCAGAGCCCCACAAGTCACCCCATCTTGGATTCCCCTAGGTCTCTAGTTTTCAAATATGCACAGGTTTGGTAGGTTTCCTTAGGTGCCGGCTGAGCTAGAGGCCAAAATCTACAGGTAGGCACTTTGTAAAAAACACCTCTGTTTTCTTTCAAAAACTGCGATGTGTCCACGTTGCGTTTTGGGGCATTTCCTGTCACGGTCGCTAGGCCTACCCACACAAGTGAGGTATCATTTGTATCGGGAGACTTGGGGGAACGGTGGGTGGAAGGAAATTTGTGCCTCCTCTCAGATTCCAGAACTTTCTGCCACAGAAATGTGAGGAACACAGCCAAATTTTGAGGTTTGCAAAGGATTCTGGGTAACAGAACCTGGTCAGAGCCCCACAAGTCACCCCATCTTGCAGTCCCCTAGGTCTCTAGTTTTCAAACATGCACAGGTTTGGTAGGTTTTCCTAGGTGCCGGCTGAGCTAGAGGCCAAAATCTACAGGTAGGCACTTTGCAAAAAAACACCTCTGTTTTCTTTCAAAAAATGGGATGTGTCCACGTTGCGGTTTGGGGCATTTCCTGTCGCGGGCGCTAGGCCTACCCACACAAGTGAGGTATCATTTTTATTGGGAGATTTGGGGGAACGCTGGGTGGATGGAAATTTGTGCCTCCTCTCAGATTCCAGAACTTTCTGCCACAGAAATGTGAGGAGCATGTGTTTTTTTAGCCAAATTTTGAGGTTTGCAAAGGATTCTGGGTAACAGAACCTGGTCAGAGCCCCACAAGTCACCCCATCTTGGATTCCCCTAGGTCTCTAGTTTTCAAAAATGCACAGGTTTGGTAGGTTTCCCTAGGTGCCAGCTGAGCTAGAGGCCAAAATCTACAGGTAGGCACTTTGCAAAAAACACCTCTGTTTTCTTTCCAAAAAATGGGATGTGTCCACGTTGCGTTTTGGGGCGTTTCCTGTCGCGGGCGCTAGGCCTACCCACACAAGTGAGGTATAATTTTTATCGGGAGACTTGGGGGAACATAGATTAGCAAAACAAGTGTTATTGCCCCTTGTCTTTCTCTACATTTTTTCCTTCCAAATATAGGAGAGTGTGTAAAAAAGACATCTATTTGAAAAATGCCCTGTAATTCACATGCTAGTATGGTCACCCCGGAATTCAGAGATGTGCAAATAACCACTGCTCCTCAACACCTTATCTTGTGCCCTTTTTGGAAATACAAAGGTTTTCTTGATAGCTATTTTTTACTCTTTATATTTCAGCAAATGAATTGCTGTATACCCGGAATAGAATGAAAACGCACTGCAGGGTACAGCTCATTTATTGGCTCTGGGTACCTAGGGTTCTTGATGAACTTACAAGCCCTATATATCCCCGCAACCAGAGGAGTCCAGCAGACGTTACAGTATATTGCTTTCGATAATCTGACATTGCAGGAAAAAGTTACAGAGTAAAATGTAGAGAAAAATTGATTTTTTTTCACCTCAATTTCAATATTTTTCTTTTTCAGTTGTTATTTTCTGTAGGAAACCCTTGTAGGATCTACACAAATGACCCCTTGCTGAATTCAGAATTGTGTCTACCTTTCAGAAATGTTTAGGTTTCTGGGATCCAGCATTGGTTTCATGCCCATTTCTGTCACTGACTGGAAGGAGGCTGAAAGCACAAAATTTTTTAAAAATGGGGTATGTCCCAGTAAAATGCCAAATTTGTGTTGAAAAATTGGTTTTCTGATTCAAGTCTGCCTGTTCCTGAAAGCTGGGAAGCTGGTGAGTTTAGCACAGCAAACTCTTTGTTGATGCCATTTTCAGGGGAAAAACCACAAGCCTTCTTCTGCAGCCACTTTTTTCCATAAAAAAAAAACAAAAGAAATTCACTGTATTTTGGCTAATTTCTTGGCCTCCTTCAGAGGAACCCACAAAGTCTGGGTACCTCTAGAATCCCTAGGATGTTGGAAAAAAAAGGACGCAAATTTGGCTTGGTTAGCTTATGTGGACAAAAAGCTATGAGGGCCTAAGCGCGAACTGCCCCAAATAGGCAAAAAAAGGCCTGGCACAGGAGGGGGAAAAGGCCTGGCAGCGAAGGGGTTAAGTAATGACTTGATATTGCAGGCTGGCTTAAAGGGGAGCAAAGACAAGAGTAAGGTAGAGAGGGCTATTTTGGAACCTTGAAGGCTGCCGGGAAGACTTACTTGGGGATATGGCATGCAGTGGGAGTTCATCCTCAGCATGAGTCTCGCTACAGGATTTTCTACCCTTGCTTCTGATAGAGCAAAAGGGTGCATGATTTATAAGCTCTGGAAAGGTTTAATTAACCGACAAGCTCTTCTGTCTGAGGTTAGTCCAGAATGTCATATATGTATTGTGACCCTAGAAGGTAGTGCTACTCAAATCACTTGGTATGCCCCCGGAGTATCAATATGCTAATCTTTATTGAACAGAACACTGTGAGCAAAATTTCAAGACCGAAATACCAAAAAGTAAGTAGGGATTTTCCATACCTATCTGCTGTTAGACCTCCATGTTAGAACCCAATGAATATATTGTATATATGTCAGTCTTAGGGTAGTCTTTCCCCAAACCTTTTGCCTTCACCCCTCCTTAGGAGTCTGTGCACTTTACCACTGCTAACCAGTCCTAAATTACTTGAGCTCTTTCCCCTAGACATGCTAGAACTGGCTTATACCCAATGGCCACATTTAATTGGATGGTGCACCAGGTACCAAGAGTTTGTAAATGAAATGCAGCCACGCCTCCCCATTAGCTGTTGTGTGCCTGTGGTGCTGGAGGGCTTTTTGTACATTAGCATCTATGTCACTCGAGATTCAAAATATTTTCTCCACAGGAACGTCTACATACATCTGAATAGACTCTGTCACAATGTTGGACACTGGAGGGCCTTCCGCTCTCTCTTATGTGTTGAGCCGCTTTTATAAGATGATGACCCTACCACAGCTTCTATATGTGCTTCGGAAAACACTGTTTAAAGTCCCCAGGTATTCCTTTGGCAAGTTGGATCCTGAGGTCTGATTGCTCCTGGGGGATAGTGGTAGCTCTCGCTCTGCCCTCCAAATGCTGCAAAGAAGGGTCTATGATGGAAGACTTGCAGTCCAGGACATTCTTAAACACTATTGTGGTGAAGGACTTGTGGTGGTAAACGACTGGATCTTTGCAGAAGTGACCGAGAAGGCACCTTGGGTTGCTAGAGGCAATCAGACTTAATGGTTATCTGGTGATTCTTTACAGGCAAGGGCGGGAGCATGAATTGCACACTCTCACACATGGATGGTGACAAGAGAGCGAAGGGATGCCATGAAATTCTTGGGCTGGGCCGGAAGCTAACGGAGCTGACTTCCCCTGTGGACCAGTGACCTGTTGAAAGAGGTAGTGGACTTTCAATGGCTTTTCCAAATGGGACCTTTTTGGACTAGAGCACCTGGGGGACTTGTGGAGAGGGTCCTCACTGGTGGCGTTTGAAGAACGTTGACAGAAGTATGAACTTGCAGTGATTGAGCAGTTTAGGTACATTCAGGTGTGGCATGCCTTCATGGGGGTGAAGAACTGTTGGTGGAGGCGACACCTATGGAAGATCACCTCCTCTTGGATCCTGTGACAGAGAAGGTCATCTCCCTGACATACAAAAAGATTATAAATAATTCAAGGGTGTTCGCAATTAGGGCATGGTTTTGGTTGGTTCAGCTGTGCATCCTCCACAGGTCTTACCATTCTGGGACACACTTATACAAAAAGGGGAGGGGCAATTATACGCTGTGCTTGAGGGGCTGGAGTCAGGAGGGCTCCTTCTTTACACTCTGGGCCTGCCCGATCATTCAGCCCTATCAGGGGGAATAACTCGGATAATGGCATGGGTGCAAAACTTGGAGGTCCCGCTGGAGGAGAAGTGGCTCTTGCTTAATATTGAGGGTAAGCAGGGGTAGCCTAAGCAGCCGAAACTGGGGTTGATGGTGGGAGACAAAGTGGCAAAATGAAACATGGCATGTTTATGGCGAGTTGCCACACCCCCTAGGGTTGAATGCATTGAAACGGACATGGATTGGTGCTAACAGCAGAAAAGGTGGACTATCAGAGTAGAGGCTGCCCACAAAATGGGAGAAGAAATGGGGAAGCTGGTATGCTTTTTGGGCTCTTAAAATTGACAGAATAGAGGCGGGTGGAGACACTGAGCCATACTACAATGTGTTTCATATTTATGGTGATCCTGTGTCTTTCATATGCTTTGCCTTCAAGTTGAATGTCCTGCATTTACTGGCGCTATTCTGTTAAGCACCCTACTAATCGTGAAGACTGCACGGTTAATTTTGTTTTTGTTTTGTTCTCTGATGTGCAACAAAATGAATAAAAATAGTTTAGAAAAAAATGAATATCTAGGACAAAAATATTGGTAAGGCAAGTTTCTACAGGTATTCAAAGTTTTACTATATATAACTCTACTTATATGGAACTTGAAGATATATATATATATCTTAAACGTACATAGATCTGAAGTTAAGAATAGTAAATCTATGATTACCTATTTGCACTTACCTTCTCAATATTTTGGTCCTCGATATTTTTGACACAATATTCTTCATTCCGATATTGTCAGTGATCTCTTGCAGTTTCGGTTTTCAGTGTCATGAGAAATGCTTGCATGTTGTGACTGCTTAGGCAATGCAAGTTTGATTTGTGCGATAGTTGGTGTCTTTGGTTATTGTGATTTTGGAGTTTTATTCCATAATTTAGTTGTGCCTACTAATTGGATCCAAGAGGTGTAGGTGTGTGGAATGACATTTATTTTTGGTGCCCATTTAGGTTTATTTAATGTGCTTAGTTGTAGTTAACATGTTGATTGTTTAAAAATTGTGAATTTGAATCTTTTTGTCTTATTTTTGAGTTGCACTTTTGCAAATCATGTCTGAGACCTATGCATGTGCTGTGAAATTCTGAGTATTTACTCATGTTTATTGGTTCCAAATTTTGTGATTTATGTAGTGATTTTGTAAGGACAGGTAATTCCAAATACCCACGTACCATTCTTATAAGTTTGCAGACTTTAATCTTAAGGAACAGATTTTATCTGTAGCTATTTGCAAATTGCAGACAAAGAATATGTTCAGGTATTATGATATATGTCAATCACGGAGGCACAGTGCCGCAGGACATTTCAGTGTCTGGTTGGGCAGTGTAGAGCATTCGGGGCCAAGCCTTATTAGCCCAGCAGTCTAAATTGAAATTGCCTTTCAACAGTCAATTTCATCTGTTCTCTTCAGTTGAAGAGGTCAACCCCTTGCTTCAAATTTTTTTGAATTAGATCTCTTAATTGGGGTAAATGCAATTCAGATGTTCTCTAGATTGAAGGTGGTGTTTTTCTTATTTTTAGTTCCTTTTTTTTTGCTGGGTGAGTCCAGAGAAGGTACGGCATGTGCAGTTACAGGGCACCAGTTAAGAGTTTAGGGCCTTGGGGTGGCAGGGGGACAATGTCCCGGCCCAAGGTTGCTTTGTGGAATTGGGTCATGATGGTTGTGGGGGGGCTGGTGGGGGTCGGGCGTGGCACGAGTATGAAAAATGAGCAGAATAGAATAGAAAGGAAGGGTAGCAAGTCAATTCAGCCAGGAGGCAGAAGCCAGTCATTCAGAGGGAGGCATGTTCTTGAATGTCACATCTTTTGCAGAGTTTCTTAATGGTACAACATATTAAGATAATCACATGCAATGCAAACGGGCTGGTAAACAAAAGTAAATATGGTGTTGTGATAAAATGGTTGTCCTCATTTAACCCTGAAGTGATATGTTTCTATGAAACACAATTCAAGAATTATATACCCAAACGAAGTATTCCTAGAATGTTTTCACATGCATACTATACATCAGCAGGGGTTTCAAGGAGTGGTGTGACAATCCTTTTGAAAATACCGTCAATTGACAGTTAAGGGATGTAATAAAGATACAAATGGAAGATGGATTTGGGTTAAGGTCTCAGTCATGGGCATGGTGTTCAACCCCATGAACTATTATGGTCCAATTTGCAGGTGAGGTTCAACCACTGAAACAGCATCACAATCTCGTTATGAACGCCGAGGGTGTTATTGATTTTAGGATGCGACTTCAATTTCATTCAAGACCTGGAAGCTGACACCTCAAATAGAGCTAAAAGGCAGTAGAAGCCTAAAACTGCAAGAGTTTTAACAACTATCAAACAGAATTTCGCATTAGTAGATCCCTGGTGTGTAAATTACACAGAATCCTCCCAATACACCTGCTTCTAACATTGATTTAATGCCTCGTGCTTACATTTCTTTTTGCTTACTGACACAACAAAATGGGGCTCAGTGGAGATCCATGCAAACTCTTTTTTTCTGATCACTTGGTAGTCTTTCTTCAACTGCTGGTTAATATTTAGCCAAAAGAAAGACCGAGATGGCAGTTCGACAGGTCACTACAATCAGACCAGGTATGGCTAGATGAAACAAGAACCTTTATCAAGGAATTCTTAGAGATTAATCGTAGCAATGCCTCTGATTTTAGTGATAGTGTAAACGTCCCACTTAAATAAAGCATGAATTAATAAGTCCATCCTTACAATCTGTAGTATATTACGCCACAAGGGAGTTTATGGTTTCTGAAGGGGAAATGTTGTGTGGAGGACAAAGGGATAGAACAGGCATTCACTATTTTCTTCAAGATCTTTATAGGAATGATGTAAAGGTAATGCACAATCAAATGGAGGGATGGTTTCGGACATTCCCACTCCCATTACTGAGGCTTGCCCCTGAGCTAAAGCAGAGCTAAATCAGGAGATAAGCCAGGAGGAGGTAAGGGTCGCTGTAATGGGGTTTAAGGAGGGGGAAAGCTTTGGGCCCTGATGTTCTTCCAAATTAATTATATATGATACTGGCAGAAGAGATAACCCCGGTGTTAAGCAAATTATTAGCAGACATTTTTACTAAATGATGCCTGATGCCACGAACATGGGATGAGACTACAATTGGTTTGATACTAAAACCTAATAAGGTTATAAAATCCATATGCTTGTCTTAGCTAAGAGATTAGACAGGGTAATTGGGGGTCTGGGTCATGAAGACCAGAAGGACTTCCTAAGGGGAAATCAGTTGCACAAACTCATACATGATTTAGTGGGAGCAATAGACACTGCAATAAAAGAGGAGAACTCACTAACAATCTTAACATTTGACGCAGCTAAGGCATTTGACAGAGTGAGCTGACCCTTTCTGAATAGAGTGATCAGCCAAAATGGTTAAGTGGAGGAATTCTCTAGAACAATACAATCAATTTATAAAGAGCCAACCGCAGAGTTGAGCTTAATGGAAGACTAAACAAACAGGTTAAAATAGAGATGTATTCAGCAAGGCTGCCCATTGTCTCCAATTCTCTTCAATTTGTACATCACATTGTTAGCCATAATGATGAGGGAGAGGTCTGAGATCTTCCCGTTTGAGTATAATGTATGGAAGAAAAAGGCTGTGTTGTACGGGGATGATCTATTAATGTTCACCTCCGATCTTTTGTGTTGGAACCCGTATGTTTTACACACGCTGGAGGAGTTTGGGGATCACTCGAGATATCCGGTGAATGCACAGAAAACAGAAATAATGACATGGAATACATTTTGTAGTAGCTATCTGGTAAAAGAAGAAATCAGATATTTAGGGGTCACTGTAACACAACACTTGGAAAAGATGACTGAGCCCCAAATTTTTCAACCAAGTCAGACTGAAGACCCTGATGCCGGCCTGTGGGTTATCGGCACAGATTAGGATGTTTTTTTTGGATACCATATGCCCTAGTATGGAATTTGCCTGGGACCCTGGAATGTATAAAGGCTATCCCTGTGAGACCTTTAAAAGAAGCCAAGATAAGTAGTTGGGGTCAGAATGTCAAAGGTGGCAGGTTGATAATCTGGCAAGACATATCTTGGGCTACGGGAGGCAGGCTATCCTGAACTATTACAAGGCGGTGTCCCTATGAAGAAAGAGATTGCAAAGTGGTACTGGAGGTTAGTATGAAGCTCTGCCGGAGAAGTTGTGGAGAAGGGACCTGCCAAGGCAGGAGTGTTCTAATCTTTCGCAAGTATCTGTATATGCTCTATAAACCAGTGATGCCTGTGTATCTTAGGAAGAATCACCTATTTACACTTCACGGAGATTACTGGTACCTAAAAGAACTGTCTAAGCTGGGAACCCGAGTGGCGGAGACCTGTCTAAAGTTTAGGATTGAGCTTGCTGATGATGTGCACGTTTGTGCAGTATCCCACCAGCCAACTTTCCTGAGCAGAAGTGGGTAAGGCTCTGTCTCAGATGTTGGGCAAAAAAAATAAAAGTAAGCCCTGCTCTGGTGATTTTCAGTGTGTTGGAGGAGGAAGGGGCTATCACTACTATACACAAGAAACACAAGAAACTGAGAGCACTTATGCTTACTTTCATTTTGTTGTCAAGAAGTGAAATTTTCTTGTATTGGGTATTGTTTCTACCCCATCCCTGATAGAATGGGCATGGTCAGTCCAACAGACCTATAAGCTTGATTGTAGTACCATTGCCTGGAAAAGGGTGGCAAAGTGGGAACCATTGCAGAGGTGGTAGAAGGGACGATATCAGGAAGATTTAAAATTATCTGGGAAACTGTTGATTAAGACCTGAAAATCAATACATAAAGATTCCCAGGGCCATCACAACAAATCAACTAATGTTGGAAAAGGTCTTGCTCAGGACTATGGCATAGAAGGTGAGATGTTGAGCCTCTACTAGGGCCGCAACTGCTGCTAAATGAGGACAGAAAACATTATCGGAATATATATAACAGTAGACTCAGTTCCTATAACTGAACATGAACAATATTTCAATGCACTCCATATACCTCAATTGTCTAGATGTCAAAAGGTTCTCTGCTTGACAAAATAGGGCTTCCCAAAATAGCCAGTATCTCAGAAATATGGCTAATACAAAGACCTGTGGGAGCAAAGGCATTCTGATCAATCTATATAGGATGTTCGCTGAGAAGTTACTCCCTTTTTTAGCAGCATTAATTAATCAAACCAAGGAGGTATTGGATATTCCTAAATCCTTCAAAGAGTCTATTATTGTTAGCGTCCTTAAAAAGGACAAATCTCCGACCTAAGTCAATTCCTATCTACTAATACGTTTGCTAAGTATAGATTATAAAATATTCACCCAAAATTGAGCATCACAAATTCCCTCTATTGCTCCATAAAGATAAGAATGGGTTCCTTCCTAGTCATTGTACCCGTCAGGGATGCCGAATGTCACCAAATCTTTTTACTTTTTTCATGGAAACCTTAGCCACCAGAATTCGTAATAAAGAGTCACTCATCCCATCTTTAGAAAGGATGCCAAAAACTAAATTGTTCATTGATGACAACATTTTATTTTTAAAAACTGACAGAAACAATATCCAAGGGTGCTGGATGAATCTCAGACTTTAGATATGTAACCAATGCTTATTCACAACTATTCCAACTTAATTATGGTGCCGTGCTTAGTAAAGGGAAAGCCCTACTTGAAAGATGATCTCTCCTTTCTTTATCATTGATTGGGAGGGTGGCTTTAATTAAAATGTCCATTTTGCCATTATTTTTACTTCTTTTTTTCCATCCTCCTTATTAAAATTCCTAGTTCATACGTCAAAGAGCTAGATTCGCTTTTGGAGTAATATGCACCCAAGGGTAAGGATTTTGATTTTACAATTAGATCTTCTTGGTGCTTTGCGTTTCCCTATCTACAGACTTATTACCAGGCTGTTCTTTTAGGTAATATAGTGCGCTTACTTCGGAGACCATTTATTGAATCAGATGCTCAAAGAGAGTGTAGTCAAGCTACCAGCTTTTTTGAAAACTGCAAAGTTCCCTTACAGGACGATATATATGGTCTTGAGTGTGCTAGAAACATGTATTAAGACGTTTTTTAAAATCTGGAGGGTTCCAGTTTGACATGCATTCACTTTGCTACAAGACTGTCAATTTTTTGTTCCTGTTTTATTTATCTTAATCAGTTATGCTATCCTGGAAGGCAAAGGTGTTTACTAAGCTGGGAGACTTTTATAACAGCCATAACCAAATGTTATGGGACCAAATTACCCTTAAACTTGGGACTGAGAGTCGTTTAATACTGTTTAGTTTTAAACAAATATCAGGGTTTTTAAAAGTAAATTATCAGGAAATGAGTGAAGAAGCTCACCTATTAATGTGTCTTTTAAGTGAGAACAAACTTTCCAAACTGGGTAATCTGTATATACTGCTCAAGTATTTTAATCAAGCGATGATACCTGAATTTTTAGATAAGATCTATAGACAGACCAACTGCAAGTTAACAACGGGGGAGTGGTTATATGCCCCTTGTAGGAAAGTACCCTCTTTTTGGCATGTTACCCCCAATTTCTGCCTGATGTCAGTGTGTTTTGACTGTGTCACTGGGATCCTACTAGTCAGGACCCCAGTGCTTATGGTTTTTGGTCTGCTTGTCAGTATGTTTCACTGTTTTTGAAAGTATGCTTGACTGTGTCACTGGAGTCCTGCTAACCAGGACCCCAGTGCTTATGCTCCCTCTGTTTCCAAATTGATCACTACATACTGGTAACACAGTATTTCACTCCAAATTGGCATACTGGTCACCCCCTATTAGTCCTTAGTATATGGTACCTAGGTACCCAGGGCATTGGCGTTCCAGGGGATCCCTATGGGCTGCAGCATTACTTTTGCCACCCATAGGGAGCCCATGCAAAGGCTTCTACAGGACAACCATTGCAGCCTGTGTGAAATGGTGGGAGCACCATTTTGCAGCCATTTACACTGCACCAGGTCCCTTATCAGCCACCTATATGTCAGGCCTTCCAGCCCTGAAGGCTGGGTGCAAAGTACCTGTGTGTGAGGGCAGGCCTGCACTAGCAGAGATGCCTCCACATTGTCCAGGACCATTTTCCCGGACTTCGTGAGTGCAGATACGCCATTATACGCGTGCACCGTGCATAGGTCAATATCTATGTCCAGCTTCACAATGGTAACTCCGAATATGGCCATGCAAGGTGTCCAACAACTGGGAATTGTACCCCAATACTGATTCTAGTACTGGTTGTACAATCCCATGTACTTTGGGGCTCCACAGTGGGCCCCCAGTACTGCCATACCAGCCTTCTGAGGTTTTCCAGGCAGCCCCAGCTTCTCCCACCTCACAGACAGGTTTCTGCCCTTCTGTTGCTTGAGCAGCTCAAGCCCAGGAAGGCAGAACAAAATATTTCCTTTGGAGAGGGGTGTTACACAGTCTTCCTTTGGAAAACGTGTTACAGGCATGGGAGGGGTAGCCTCCCAGAGCCTCTGGATAAATTTTGAAGGGCACTGATGGTGCCCTCCTTGCATAATCCAGTCTACACTGGTTCAGGTACCCTCAGTCCCTGCTCTGGTGTGAAACTGGACAAAGGAAAGGGGAATTACCACTCCCCTGTCTTTCACCACCCCAGGGGTGGTGCCCAGAGCTCCTCCAGAGTGTCCCTGGGTTTTGTCATCTTGGATTCCAAGGAGGTGGGGTACTCCGGGAGCATCTGAGTGGCCAGTGCCTGATAAGTGCTTACCTGGTTAGGTGACCAATCCCTCTTTCAGGGCTATTTACCGTATCTCCTCTGGGTGTTGCTACAGATTTCGATTGCAAGAGTCCAGCAGGAATCCTCTGCATCCTTTACTTCATCTTCTATCAATGGAACTGCAGCTGAACCCTCCAGGAACTCTACAAACTGCAACAAAGAAGCAAAGACATCTCCTGCCAGCAACTGCAACAGTTTCCAGGTCAGGCATCCTCTGAGGACTGCCTGTCTTCAGCCTGCACCAGAAGAACCAAAGAAATCTCCTGTGGAGTGGCAGAGTCACTTCCCCGCTTCAGCAAGCACCTCTCTGCAGCGACGACCGGTGGCGTGGGTCCCCTCTCCAGACGATTAGCATGGACACAGCAACACGGGTGGTGGACTAAAGTGACTCCGACAGTCCCAAGGACCAGATGTCCAACTTTGGTGGAGGTAAGAGCTTGTCTTCCCATGCAAGACAGTACCCCCGTACACCGCATGACTTGCAGGTGCCAAGGCTTGTTTGCGACCTTCCAAGATGTTTTTCATGCACAGCACAGCTGAGGCCACCAGCACTCCATCTTGCGACACACAGCTTCCTGAGTGGTTCTCCGGCGGCGTGGGGTCCCTTTGTGTCGTTCTGCATGGGCCTCTATTTGCACCTTCTTTGTCCCCGTGCTGTAGGACTTCTGTGCACGCTGCTTTGTCTTCTGAAGGCTCTCTGAGTTGCTGAGAGCCCTCTCTGTATCCCCCTCCTGGATAGAGGCCACCAGGACCCTCCTGGTCCCGGGCAGCGCCATTTTCCGCTAACCTTGAGCTTTGCGTGTGCCAAGGCTTGTTGGCGGAATCCAGAAACGCAAACCAGACTGCAATCATCCTTGCAGCGTGGGGCATCTTCTGCACCAACCAGAAACCTGCATCTCTCTTCTTGGGTGCATAACTGACTTTGTCTTCTCACCGGTGGTTCTTCTTTTGCACCTTCATCCAGGTTAGCAGGGGCTCCTGTTCTCCCTGGACTCTTCAGTGCTTCTTGGAGTTGGTCCCCTTTTTCCACAGGTCTCCAGGTCCAGGAATCCATTGTTGATGTCTTGCAGTCTCTTCTGTTTCTTGCATAATCTTCTATCATGACTTCTTGTGTGTTTCAGGAAACCTACTGTGATTTACTCCTGTTTTCCTGGGCTCTGGGGTAGGGTCTATTACTTACCTTTGGTGTTTTCTTTAGTATATGGTTTGCATTCCCCCTAGGCCCATTGCAGCCTATTGTGATTTTCACTATTTGCACTGTTTTCTGACTGTGTACTGTTTTTGGATACTAGTGTATATATTGTGTATATTACTTGCTTCCTAAGGGAGTATAGTCTCTAAGGTATTTTTGGCATTTGTGTCACCAAAGTAAAGTACCTTTATTTTTGTAACACTGAGTATTTTCTTTCATGTGTGTGAGTACTATGTGACTACAGTGGTATTGCAAAAGCTTTGCATGTCTCCTAGTTTAGCCTTGGCTGCTCAGCTACAGCTACCTCTAGACAGCCTAGCTGCTAGACATTGACTACATTTCACTAATAAGGGACAACTGGACCTGGTATAAGGTGTAAGTACCTTTGGTACCAACTACAAACCAGGCCAGCCTCCTACAACTGTGAGATGGGGCATAAATGCCTCAGGGCTGCTAATTTTAAAAGAATGTCATTTTTATCAAGGTGGCTTGCATATTATACTCCTCATAGATTTCAAACAGTGCCTAAGTTATACCTTGATCAATGGTTTTGATGTCAAGCCAGATGTTGTGGGGATTGGTTACACATTTTTCACATGCCCTGCACTCTCATCTCTGGAGCAAGGTTTTCTGTGAACTAAGTAAATGTTCTAATATATGATTCTCCCCAATCCATTCTAGCTAGATTTGGCTCATCACAGGGTATGAGCAGGCTTAATAAACATGATGAGTACTTTATTTTGATAGGAACTGCGGTAGTCCCTTGAGCTTTGTGACCTCTACACTCCCTTATTACCAGGCTTTTCTTCCTTTTAGGGAATTAAAGTCTCAGTCTACGTACCCCCACCTACAAAGACTGCCACACTCTGATGCACCTTTGTATGGAACCATTTAATGCCCCTTTTAATTCGTTTTTAGGACACCCTTTGCACTTCATCTCTGGTTATTTATTTCTCAATGAATTAATTCAAAGTAATAGGTGTATACTTTGCCGACTGTAGGGTGAGCTATTCTTCAAGAGTGTAAGAGATCTGTAGCCCTTGGGTTGTAATAGTCTAATTGTCTAATGTCTTTATTTATGATATAGCACCAGAACACTTTAATGTACCGGCTGTGTTACATTCTTTTTGAAAGCGAGGTTTATGATCTGGAGGTGCTATAAATACTGTTTGCTGTAATTCTTCCGTTGTCTCAATTACTGTGATCAGCACTACCCCTATTTGTTATTTTGTCTTTTTGTATCCTTCTCAATACAAATAAAAAAAAATAGTAACATTTAATGTCACTATTGCAGATGGATCAGGTGGAGCTTTTACAGAAATCCAATACTCCAATGCTCAGAGTTTGTGTGTCTGTTGCCTAGTTTCTAGGACCACTGGATGCAATGAAACTTTGCCGTAATGTGCATTTCTTGGAGATGACACACCCAGTGAAAATAAGATTTACTTGGTTAAAGCTTGCAGTACAGAATAGTTACAGAACGAATGCATATTTATTGAATAAAATATGTAATTTCTCTTTACACAATTTCGAAGAAACATAGCCATCCTTGGAAGTCTAAGCACCTGAGCATTGTTCAGTCGATGTTCTTAGAAAACACGTCAGTCATGTAGGTGTGATTTCCCTCACCAGTTAAAACACGGAAAAGAAAACCCTAAAGAAGATGAGGGCATTAGCTGTACTAAGAATAGGTATTTAGGGGGCCCAGTTTGCTACAGACACACTCCCCTCTGGTACCTCTGTGGTAAAATGCTAAGCCTGCTGAGAATCATGCCAGCCACACTCCTTGGGCAGTAATTGGATCTCTCTTCTCCAGAATTTTCTCACTTAAATATAGCGGTGACTGGGAAGAAGTACTGCATGGTAAATGATTAGATTTCAAACAATTGGCATTTTTCATAACAAAATAAAGTTATTGAATACATTTAAATATTTGGTATTGAATTAAAGTAAACTGGGCATACCTTGTCATTTTTCTCAGTATTGGTATTTTGTCCTTCTGCCATGCTTCTATCTTGAATATCAAGGTGTTTGTGGTGAATCAGAGATTTTCTAAACAGCTCACCCGCCTCCATTTTCTAAAAAAACAGAAAGGTAAAAAGATTGAGAGGACTGGGTAAAGTTTACAGATTACAGTTGGACTCTATCTCAAAATGTGTGCACAATTTGATGTTTTCAGACAATGTTGCATGTCATGGTCAATACATCCGAATTGTCACTGACCTACTTCGCATTCATATTAATGTCTCGGAATGTAGGGCCTGGCCCAATGCTAAGGGGATAATGTACTCCTGCACACCAAGCTCAACTCAAGTTATGTCTTATTGGTATCTAATGAAAAAAATGTCCATATGGGTAATATTTCCAACTTTTAGCTGTCAGAATCCCATCTGTCAAGCAAACACATGATACAATAGTATGGGGATCTGAGAGTGGATATGAGATTAATTCATTCAATAATTAGTCTGAGGATAATGGTTCTCTGAAAAGCCATTTGCATGTAAATACATAACAAAATTATAATAAAAGTATGCCAATGGCAGTAAGTTGTGAGCCAAAGTGGAGGTGGCACAGTGAAAAGTGATTGTTTGCTGTACTGTAAATAAACCATTGATAAATAGATAACAATGCCTGAGAGGCTAGCTGTTCTATGGGAATGATGTTAAAAGGTGTTCCTTCTATCAAAAGTAATCAGTTTCTTAGTTAGCGGCTAGATTTGTTTGAATTCATTTTAACAGTGGAGGCTCCTCTGTTTTGGTGGCGGAGCGTTGCCCCCCGCCAGCAGCAACAGCTACACAGCCTTTACCAGAAAACAATCATAAACTTCTTTATGATTGTTTTCTGGTAAAGGGCGCGGGGCCACGGGGTGAAGAGTAGCAAGGGGGAGTTATCAGCACTCCCCCTCACTGCACATGTATGTTTAGTCGGCCATCTCGGGCCAGCCAAACACACATGCGTTGTAGGCTCTCTCAAACCCAGCAACACAGATGCCGGGCTTGAGAGAGCTTGCACAGGCTTCCAGTCTGCCTGGGTGCGCCCAACCCATCCTGACGCTGTCCTGAGCACTATCAGGATTGGCGCAGGGCAGGTTGGGAGCCTGTGCCTGCAGCATCTGGCGACAGACAGGAGCAGCAAAGCAGCAGTGAAAGGTAAGTGCTTTATTTTTTTATTACAATAAAAAATTATTTATTCCAAAGCCCCCTCCCGAGCCTCCCCGCCCCTTAAACGCCATGCGAGCCCCTACTGAATTTTAACCCAGACTATTCCCCAACTTAATAACCTTGTGTTAGAAATTGTGTTACTGGTTGGTTGGGGTATGAGCCCTGGTCAAGCAGCAGCCACAATCCTAGTCAGAGTAACGTCCAGAAATCCCTAAATTAATCTGGGCTCTCCCTGTGGAAGTTTGGCACAGAGTAGTCAGGCTTAATTTAGAGGCAGAATCAAAAGTATTTGTGCAACACTTCAAACACTAAAACAGTGAAAAACACCAAAAAAAGAGATTCAACGCCAAGGTAGAAAAACAGATCTGACTTTAATAAATAAAACAAGAATACTATGACAAAAATGCAGTAAATAGGAAATATCACATTTCAGAGTTTTTAAATAAAATAGCAGCAAAAAGTATTCTGTGGTATTCTGGACGTACTGGAGCAGGATAGTCACAAGCTCAGTCCAACCGCAATGGAATATGGGCCGGCTACAGGGACACAGTTAGGCCATCTGAACTGAAGTACCTTAAATCCTAGGTTACTGACAGTTGCGTTGGATCCACGTCAAAGATGTGTTGCTCAGCATAGTCGATAGATCGGTTCCATGATGCAGCAAGGCTACAGTGCGAGATTGTGTTTTATCAATGTCGAGTATCCTGTCAATGGTCTTGCTATGCAAAGGCTGGTATCGAAGATGTGGGGTGCAGCCAGGGCAATGAATCGATTCTAATGAGCTGTAATGCTGCAATACAGAGTTTTGGCATCATCGTTGAGAATGCCATCAACAGTAGATGCAAGGAGCTTTTGCTGGAAAATATCTTGCACAGCTGCAATTCTGAAGGATATGCATCAGTCCTTAAGTACGGTATAAAGCAGTGATGCTTGTCTTTGCAGCGAGTGTAGTATATGCAGTGGTATCGATATGTCGGTTCTGCTCTGGATTGCGCCGTGGAGTAGAGGGTGTGTTGGTTCCAATGAGTCCCAGGATGCTTGTTCCCAGTCCGAGGAGGACCTAGCTTTGCAGTTTGGGCTGGACTGTTCCCAAGGGGAGCAGGGTCAAAACTGATTTGTATATGGATGGGTCCAAACTGGGGTGGGATGGTGGGCAAAAAAACAACTGATTAAACCCAGATATTTGTGACTGAGAGTGAATATTTGCATTGTTCAGCATTCCAAGGGTTCAGGACTGGGATGGCACCACTTGGGAGGGTAGACTCACAGATGCCAGAATCTATGTGCAGGAGTGTTGGAGTCCCTGAGACCTCATGATAAAGGGGGCCAGCGAACTAGCCCTTGGGGTCACTCTGGGTTCTTGAGAAATGCATGTGCAGTCCTTCTACTACAAGCAGGAGGGCAGCAGGGTAGCACAGCGAGGCAGAAGTTCAGCAAAGCAGCAGTCCAGCATAGGGGCTGTCCTTTATCAGCCCAGCAGTCCTTATTCCAGTTAGACTATCTACATGTCCAAAAGTATATTTAAATGGTGATGTCTGAGGTCCAGTATTTATACTTAGGGATGCCTTTGAAGTGGGGGAGACTTCAAAGACGTGCCTTTGAAGTGCACAGATCTCTTCCCTTACCTGTCCTGCAGGGTGTTATGCAGCCCTTTGAGTGGAGACAGGGGACAGCCTACTCATGTGTAAGTGTGACTGGGTCCAGCTCCTCCCTCCATTCCTCTCTGTGATGGCCCATTGAAACATACCTAAATGTCTGTTGTGTTTGGCTGTCTGCCAACTGTGAGAAGCTCACCTGGTTTGTAGTGGGTACGAGAGGTACTTACACCTTATACCAGGTCCAGTGAAGCACCTTAGTGAAATGTAGGCAGTGTCTAGCAGCTTAGGCTGTCTAGAGGTAGCTGCAGCAGAGCAACCAAGGCTGAACTAGGAGACATACAAAGCTCTTGCAATGCCACTCACACAGTACTTATACACAAGAAAGACAAATACTCAGTGTTACCAAAAATATTAAATTTAGTGACACAAGGCCAAAAATGGCTTCGAGGCAATACTCCTACTGGAGGTAAGTACTGTACACAATACATACACTAGTAACCAAAATCAGGTAAGCACACAGTAAGAAAATAGTACAAACAGTGAAAAACAAAATTGGTTGCAATAGGCCTAGGGGCAACACAAACCATATACTAAAATAGTGGAATGCGAATGTCAAATTCCCCTCAGGCAAGTGTAGTGTGTAGAGGGGCGCTGGGAGTGTAAGAAAACACCAAAGTTCAGTAAAATACTCCAACCCAGAGCCCAGGAAAACAGGAGTAAAGTACAGCAAGTTTCCTCAGAACACACTAGAAGTCGTGGTAAAGGATTTTGCAAAGACCAAGAAAGACTATAAGAACCCAACAATGGATTCCTTCACCTGAAGAACTGTGGAGAGAGGAGACCAAGTCCAGAAGTCGATGAAGAGTCCAGGAAGAACAGGAGCCCCTACAACCCTGGAGGAAGGTGCAAAAGTGGATTCTCTGGTTAAAAGAAAAGTACAGAAATGCACCAAAGAAGACAGCTGCGGGTTCCTGCTTGGTGCAAGAGATGTCCCGTGTCAAATCGTTGGATGCAGGCTGCTTTCATTGTTGGATACTGCCTTCATTCATGCCAGAACATGTTCTGCATCAAAGAGGCGCTGTCTGGGCCCAGGAGGGACCTGTGGGTCTCATCTTGGACTGAGGAGACAGAGGGGTCTCTCAGCAATTCAGAGAGCCCTCAGAAGCAAAGACAGCACCCACGAGAGTCCCAGAACATGGGGACAAAGGAGTTGCAAAATGAGGTCATTGCAGCACTACACAAAGGGATCCCACGCCGGAGAACAACTCAGGGAGCTAAGTGGCGCAGGATAGAGTGCTGGGCACCTGTGCTACGCTGTGCATGAAGGACTTTTGGAAGAAGTAAACAGAAGCCCAAGGAGCTGCAGAGGACACGATGCACAGGAGTACTGTCTGGCACAGGGAAGCAAGCCCTTACCTCAACCAAATTTGGACAGCTGGACCTTTGGACAGTCAGGATCACTTCGGTCCACCACCTATGTTCCAGGGATCATCCTCATCGACAGGAGAGGAGTCCCAGAGTACCGGTCGTCGTTGCAGAGAGGTCCCTGCTGAAGCAGGGAAGTGCCTCTGTCACTCCACAGGAGATTCCTTTGGGTCTTCTGGTGCAGAATGAAGACAGGAGGTACTCAGATCGTGCACAACCTGGAAACTGTTGCAGTTGCAGGTCACTGTAGCCTTCCTGGATACTTTGCTGCAGTTACAGCAGTTCCTGGAGCAGTCTGCAGTTGATCCGACGGTCAGAAGCTGAAGCAGAGGATGCAGAGAAGTTCTGGTGGAGTCTTGAAAAATGAATCTGAGGAAACCCCCAGAGGAGAGACCCTAAATAGCCCTGAGAGGGGGATTGGCTACCTAACCAGGTATCCTCCTATCAGGAGTGGTCTCTGATGTCACCTGCTGGCACTGGCCACTGAGATGCTCCCAGAGGGCCCCCACACCTTGGAATCCAAGATGGCTAATGCCAGAGACACTCTGGAGGAGCTGGAGGACCAGGGGTGGTGACGGACAGGGGAGTGGTCACTCCCCTTTCCTTTGTCCAGTCTAGCGCCAGAGCAGGGACTGGGGGTCCCTGAACCTGTGTAGACTGGATTGTGCAAGGAGGGCACTGTTTGTGCCCTTCAAAGCATTTCCAGAGGCTCTGGGAGGATACCCCTCTCATGCCTGTAAATCCTATTTCCAATGGGAGAGGGTGTAACACCCCTCTCCTAAAGAAAATGCATTGTTCTGCCTTCCTGGGATTGAGTTGCTCAATCTCCAGGAGGGCAGAAACCTGTCTTTGTGGTGGCAGAAGCTGGGGCTGCAATGGAAACCTCAGAGAGCTGGTTTGGCAGTATTGGGGTCCATGGTGGAGCCCTCAGGATGCATGAAATTGCCCCCCCAATACCAGATTTGGATTGAGGGTTCAATATCACAGTCTTAGACACCTCACATTGCCATATTCGGAGTTACCATTGTGAATCTACATATATGTATTGAGATACATGTAGTGCATGCTTATAATGGTGTCCCGCACTCACAAAGTCCGGGAAATTGATCCTGGACAATGTGGGGACACATTTGCAAGTGCAAGGGCGCCCTCCCACACAGTAATTTTGCACCTAGCCTTCAGGAACTGAAGGTTAGATATATAGGTGACTTATAAGTTACCTAGTGCAGGGAAAATGGCTGTGAAGTAGTGTGTGCACTAAGATGTATTAGTGCATCGTCCACATAAAGGGAGATGATTTGATGTTTTCCTCCATCTAGGATGCCCCAGTGTGGAGCTGCGTTACGCAGCCTTGCTGCAAGTGCCTCTACCTATTGCTAACTCCTCAGATATGATCCCGCCAGTCTTAACTCTTGCTTTTGGGTCTGCATATAGAGTTGATATCCAGCACATGAATGTGTTGCTGAGTCCCATGTGTTTCAGTGCCTCCATCAGGGATGGCCAACCTAAAGTGTTGAATGCCTTTTCTACATCCAGAGAGACCGCTACACGTGTATGGTCTGATTCTGGGATCTCAGCTGTAATCCTTAAAAGGCCTCTAATGTTAATGAAGGTGCTGCGGCCAGGTATGAAACCAGACATCTGGGTGAACCAGGATTGGCATCAGTGGGAGGAGGCGATTCGCCAGCACCTTCCCTAGCAATTTGCAGTCTGAGTTCAGCAATGACAGGGGGCGGTAGGACCGAACGTCCAGGGGATCACGGCCTTTTTTGTGAAGGACCACTATTATTGCTTGGCGCTGTGACTCTGAGAGGTCGACCCAGTTCATACGCCTCCATTAGCATTTCCAGGTAAGGTGTGAGCGTCTGCGCCGAGAAAGTTTGATAGTACTCAGCTGGTAATCCGTCCCCCCTAGGGGCTTTATTATGGGCTAATTGTCGCAAGCCTTGCTAGATCTCGTCCATTTCTATATGTTTCTCTAATTCGAGTAACTGTGACTCCGTCAGGCGAGTTAGCTGAGATGCCTGGAAGAATTCTCTTATCTGCTCAAAGGGCGGAGGGGGTCCAGCCTTGTACAAAGTGCCATAGTATTGTCTAAAAGCCTCATTTATATCTAACTGTGTGTTAACTATGGCTCCTGTGTCTAGGCGGATGGCGCTTATGGGGGTTTGTTGTTGTTCGCCTTTCACTAGCCAGGCCAAAAGCCTGCTAGAGCGGTCCCCCTTGGCATGCAACCGAGCTGCGTGATGTCGATAGTCAAATTTTCTTAAACGCGCATCAGCCTCGGCCTATTGTTTTTTTAGTTCAGCCGCACTGCCCTGGTCTCCCTCGCCCGATGCCGCCCTACAGTCCGCCCCACGCAGCTTCTCCTCAATATCATGTAGGTCTAGAGTTAATGTGCGACTAACCCCCCCCCCCGGCCTCCGCCAAGCTCCATGCCCCTTACCACCATCTTGTGTTCGTCCCACTCAACCGCCCGCAATGATACTGACTGGGTATTTATTTTAAAGTATGAGTCTATGCTGTCCACCAACTGCACACGAAAGGGGGGATCATGCAATAGGATAAGTTGCAAGCGCCAAGTGGGAATGCGTGTGTTCAACTTGCCCCATCTTACAGCGGTAACCAGGGGGCAATGATCCATTAAAGTATTAGCCAGATACTATGCGCTATACAGGAGATGAGGAAGCTCGTCTGAGCACAGCAATAAGTATATCCGAGTGTGAAGGTGGTGTACCGGGGAGTAAAAGGAGTATTCTCTTTCCATGGCATGTAAGCCCCTCCAAACGTCATGAAGTCTCCTCTCTAGCATCCAGGTCCAAAGCGCCTAAGAGTGTGTCCTGCTATGAGTGCCTTTGAGCGGAGCAGGATGCACCCATGGTTACGTCTGGAACACTATTGAAATCCCCTCCCCAAATACTGGGCATTGACGGGTCCTGTGACAGTAGCGCAGAAGTGGACAGCAGGAAATCTCCCTGCTTAGTGCTTACCCGTTATAGCCAGCTGTTTACCATCTAGTTCCCCTGTTAAGTGGACATAGCTGCAGTCCGCATTTATTTGTGTGTGCTTAACCGTGTAGGGAACTCCGGGGGCGATCCATACCATCACGCCCCTCGCATATGCAGATGTTTTAGTGCCATATATCGATCCCGACCACCTCCTGCCAATATTGCCCAGTTCATGAGCCGTGAGGTGGGTCTCTTGAAGTATAGCTATATGTATTTTATGGCGTTTAAGGTAGGCTTTTAGGGATATTAGCCATACCCCTCACATTCCAAGTTAAAATATTATATGTTGCCATGGTTTTCTGATTGTCGTGTGTTGCAGCGCCCTTCACCCAGGCAGGAGTCTGCTGCACTTCGGGAACCATCCTTCCGCCCCCCACGCCATACCCCACCCCCCACCCCACGAGCATGAAAGAAATGGCATATGAAGAAAAGATAGAGATGTAGTAAAACTTACAGTAATTAAAGCAACATTAAACTGTGCGGCACAACCAGTGCCAACAGAGGCACTAGTCCAATCAAGTTCCATTCGGTAACACATATGGGTGCGGGGGTGCAGCTGGAATAGGGTACGGGTCAGCTCTTGCCCTCGGCCCATACGGATGATCTTGCTTCCCTTGCGGTCTCGGACGTTCCACCTTTCAGGCGTCTTCCTCCCAGTAAAGTAAGAGCTGATGCGGTAGCCAGTTCCGATTTCATCCCGGCCAGGGGGGAATATGCATGCTTGGGTCGCGAGCCCTGGGTGGCCCGGACAGGAGGGACTCCAAGCAGGTCATGAGTGTCTTATGATGTACCTTTATGTTACGAAGAGCTCAGATCTTCAATTCGCCCCAGCTTACGTGCATTGTCTCAGATATCATCGGCTGTGCGTGGTGTAAGATCAGGACCAAATATAAGAGGCAATGAAGGGAGACTAGGTTGGCTCTGTGGTGAGCCCGAATGTGTGTTTCTGGTTTTGCTTCTGAGCAGTGTTTGCACGGTCGCAAACATGTTGGCCTCCTTTAAGGCTTGTGCCTGTTCGTCCGCCGCCTGTGACTTGGTCGGGCGTGCCTTGACCCAAGTGCCCTTTTTTTCTTCCTCCGAGGGCGCTGGGTGAGCCAGTCCCCATGTCCATCACTCTCCCCTACTGGGTCCACCAGGCCTTTAGCATGTAGCCACGTCCATGTATCTTCCGATGTCGGGAAAATGAGGGTTCAGTCGCCATCTACCACTCGCAATCGGGCTGGATACATGAGGGAGTAAGTAATGTGTTTATCTCTTATCACTTTCTTCCCTTTGGCGAAAGTGGCGCGTCTGCTGTATAATCTGGATAAGCCGTGACCACTATGTTCTCCATACGGACAGGGCCCAGCGTCCGAAAGCCTTGTAGGACCTAATCCATATAACGATAGTTTAGGAATCTTGCAATCAGCTGTCGGGGAGGAGCACCGGGGCGAGGTGGCCCACCTGGGATCCGGTGGGCTCGCTCCACCACTAGCTGAGGCGATACATTCTGTAGCAACACAGTGTCCTTCAGCCAGCTCTCCAAGAAGAGTTCCACGTTGGGGAGCCCCGTACGTTCCAGAATACCTAAGAATCTGACATTGTTTCGGCGTGAGCTGCCCTCTGCGGCCTCAGCCCGTCGTTCCATTATTATGGAGCATCACGGCGCTCTCCGCACCCAGCAAAGATTCCAGCCGGCCCCGCCGCCCTCCCCCTCCTCCCCCCCCCGGGACGGGCTCAAGACCCCACATCCCCCAAAGCCACTCCCAGCAGACAACTATCACGGTGTGCCCGCGGCACAACTCACCCGCAAGGCCGTGCCCCCGCCCCTCCGCTAGGTCGGGCGGCCCAGCCTGGAGCCTCAACAAGGGCTCTGCCACGCCGATGCGCGACAGCCGCCTCCGTCGCTGTTAGGACCCTCCCGGCTCGAGTCGCACACTGGCAGCAATCTGTTGTCTCCTTCTCCTCTGCTCCTTTTTTTTTTCCTTTATCTTCGTCTGCGCCGGTGCGCCTGGGTGTCATAGCGGCAGGATACTGCGGCCATAGATAGAAGGCTGCACTGCCCACTCTCCGCTCACGGCCCCAGCCAGGGCCCAGTCACCTCCGCCGAGGCTGTTCGCCCATCTGGGGTGATATTCTGGCAGCCTAAAAGGACGCCGAAAAGCTCCGCGATGTCGAGGCTGATGCCCGGAGACCTCGGGAACGGAGAATTTCTCAAATTATTGGTGGGCTGCGAGCGGAGCTCTAACTAAGCATCCTCTCTGGCTGCCATCTTGGCCACGCCCCCAAGAGACACCAGACATGAAGCGTTTATGTCTTCTAAATTGGAAATAATAGATATAAAATGTAATAAGGTAATTCCAATGTTATCATGGGGAAGAGATAGGCCTCGTAGTAGTGAAAAACGCATGTGAGAGTTTCGGACTACCAAGACACATAAAACGTAAAGGTACATGTTCTTCCTTTTAAATACATTACACCATGCCCTCTGGGCTGTCCTGGGCCTACACTAGGGGTGACATATATGTATAAAAGGGAAGTTTTGAGCCTCGCAAGAGGTTTATTTTGAAAGGTTGATATGACAATGTAAAACTGCACACACAGGCTCTGAAATGGAAGGCCTGAGACAAGGTTAGTGGTCTACTTAAGTGGGTGGCACAATCAGTGCTGCAGGTCCACTAGTAGCATTTAGTATACATATGCCCTGGGCATATGCAGTGCACTTTGCTAGAGAACTATAAATAAATTGAGTATGCCATTTTGGTATAAGCCAATGTTACCATGTTTGAAGGAGAGAACACATGCACTATAGCAGTGAGTAGCAATGGTAATATGCACAGATTCAAAAGACCAACAAAAACATGGTCAGAAAAAAGTGGAGGAAAATGGCATACAATTTGGGGGTGGCCCTGCAGAAAGGGCTATTTCCAACACCTTGCATATGAAAGGTAGATTTTCTTATGTATATAGGGTGTATAATATAAAATCCATGGAGACAATCAAATGTCTTAATCTGTCAACTAGGGCTGTCACAACTCTCAACAAAGGTGTTACAGGTGAAAATGAGAGATAACTGAATTTGACATTTGTAAGCAGTGCTGTGCTGATGAATAGAAGGCTTTGAATAAAACCATAGAAAAGGTTTTGAGGGACATCTGTTGTATAGGAAAAGTACCCCGAATCAGTGTGGATGTGCAAACCTCCCTAACTGCCCCAGCTGCATGGATATCGTAAACCCAGATAAAGATGTTAAGTTATTGGCTCATAAGTATCATGCAGGTGTGCTATAATCTAGGCCTTTTGCCATGCTGATCTTGTCTGTTTAGACCGGGAGGGATGCACCAAGTGCTCTTTTTGGGAAGGGCTAACGCCCTTACCTGGATGTTAAGTAACATGAGCACAGTGGTAGCAGCATACTACATTTGAGTTCCATATTAATCGGTGGTGAGAACAAGTCCTTTAATCTGTGTTGCTTGATAGGGGCCTACTGGTACATAGGAAACAGCCTTTAACACTCAGCCCTTTGCCTCAGTGGTGGCCGGACCGCTGCCAACGTGGCGGTCCCACATCCACAATTACGACTGTGGCGGTTGCGCCATGGTCAGACCGCTAGCACCTCCACTTCTCCTCCACCGGATGGGTTGCCGTTGCAAGCAGCGCTGCCCTGGGGATTACGAGTCTCCTTCTCTGCCAGCTTTTACATGGTGGTAGCACTGCCATGTATAGGCTGGTGGACGCAGGTTGCAGGTGCCCCATGGGGGCTTCTGCAGTGCCATGCACTTGGCATGGGCAGTGCAAGGTCCCCCATGGCCAGCTCCGTTGCACTTTTCACTGACTACATTCACTGACTACACTGCACACAGTGAAAAGCGCGTCAGGTGCTGGTGCACCCTTCGCACCACAATATTGCCGCCAGCTCAATTATGAGTTGCTGTCAATGTTGTAGGCTGTTTCCCGCTGGGCCAGTGGACCGAAACTCTGTTTCTGCCTGCTAACCCAGTGGGAAACTCATAATAGGGGCCACGGGAAGGGGACAGCACTGGTGGTAACACTACCCCAGAAGTTTGGCAGGCGGCCTTTTCCACCCGCCAAACTGGTAAGAGTGATAAGAATAATTTTAGGGTTTAGGGGTGGGTAGTGGTATAGGGTGGCACGGATAATTTTAGGGTTTAGGTGTTGGTAGATGTAAAGGGTAGTAAGGGTAATTAAAAAAATAATACAAAATCTGTCTGTCTTTCTATCTATCTATCTATCTATCTATCTATCTATCTATCTATCTATCTATCTATCTATCTATCTATCTATCTATCTATCTTCACTTAAAAATACAAAGGTTACAGGTACGTTATAGTTACGAAATAGAATTTAAAAAACCCTCAGAAATTCACTAAAAAACCAAAGGGTACCGGGACGTTATAGTTAGATCCAGATTTAACACGCACAAAAACCATATAAATTCCGCAATTGTAGTTAGAGCTATTTCAAGCAACTATTACTCATGCGCTAAGGTAACTTTAACTCAGGCCCTCTCAATGTATTGCTAATTTGTACCTAAAATAACTGTAACTATAACACCTGAATTTATATGGTTTTGTGCATGTTAGGTCCGCAAGCAAACTATAATGTCCCTGGAAACTTTAAAAAAAGTTTTTTTTTTGCCTAGAGTGAGAATGGAACATTTTGGGTGATCCGTTAACTGTGCAGGGTGAGGGCACGAGTTATTGTTTCCTTAGGGCCTGCGCTCTAGTTACTTAAAATAACTGTAACTATAAAACGTGAATTTATATGGTTCTGTGTGTGTTAAATCTGAATCTACATAAAACTTACCTTTAATCTTTGTTTTTTTAGATAAAAAGAAAAAATATATAAATATATATATATATATATATATATATATCTAAATATATATATATATATATATATATATATATATATATATATATATATATATATATATATATATATATATATATATATATATATATATATATATATATATATATATATATAACTCACTGGGTACCACCACTGGGTAGCTAGGTAGTTATTGTTAGGTCAGCAGTTCCTTAGGAAAGGACTTTTTTGTTTTGCTTATAACTCTGGCACCCTTTGAAGAATCTTCAAGTGAGGAAACTTTCATAAAAGTGCTCCTTTTTACCTGGTCTGTGAATGGAAAGTTTTGGGTGATCCATCAAGTGGGTTGACAAGTGTAAAGGGGGTTCTAAAACACAAAATCCCTGTGTTTTTTACAAATGCATTTGTTAGAAGTGTTTTTATTAAAACAGGATTATACCAGATTTGGCTGGAGCCTAGATCTTGATTCACAGATTGTGCCTTTTGTGATTTGGAGTAAATCTGTTTAGTAGTTTTTGAAAAGTTAAGATTTAAATACATTGCTACACCTGGACAGTTGGGTCTGAGGGGCTCTTCTGAGAGTCTTGCGGGAGTGACCTGATTATCCAAGGGAGTTCTTTTCGTTTGGGCCATCTTGCGTCTGACTGCCGCAGAAGCAAATGCTCTGATTGGCTGCCAGCAACATCAGAAAAATGGTGCTGAAAGCTATTACTTTTTGGGGACTCAGAACCATGTCCTGAAGTTTGAAAAATAATATATCCTAATATATACTATACTATACATATTAATACTGTTTGCTGTAATTCTTCTGTTGTCTCACTTACTGTGATTGGCACTACACCTATTTGAAAGACTGTAGTTTTCTTTTGTCTTTTTGTATCCTGCTCAATACAAATAAATAATAGTAACATTTGATGTCGCTAATGCAGCTGGATCAGGTGGAGCTTTTATAGAAATCTGATACTCCATTGCTCAGAGGTTGTGTGTCTGTTACCTAGTTTCTAGGACCACTGGATGCAATGAAACTTTGCTGTAATGTGCATTTCCTGGAGAAGACATACCCAGTGAAAATAAGATTCACTTGGCTAAATCTTGCAGTACAGGATAGTTGCAGAACGACTGCATATTTATTGAATAAAATATGTAATTTCTGTTTACACAATTTTGCAGAAACATAGCCACCCTGGGAAGTCTAAGCAGCCAAGCATTGTTCAGTTGACGTTCTTAGAAAACACGTCAGTCATGTAGGTGTGATTTCCCTCACCACTTGCAACACGGACAAGAAAACGCTAAAGGAGATGAGGGCATTAGCTGTACTAAGAATAGGTATTTAGGGGGCCAAGCTTGCTACAGAGACAATCCCCTCTGGTACCTTTGTGGTACAATGCTAAGCCTGCTGGGAAACATGCCAGCCACACTCCTTGGGCAGTAGTTGGATCTCTCTTCTCAAGGATTTTCTCACTTAAATATAGGGGGTGACTGGGAAGAAGTACTGCATGGTAAATGATTAGATTTCAAACAATTGGTATTTTTCATGGCAAAATATTTTATCGGGGATAAAGTTATTGAATAAATTTGGTATTGAATTAAAGTAAACTGGGAATACCTTGTCATTTTTCTCAGTATTGGTCTTTTTTTCTTCTACCATGCCTCCACCTTGAATATCAAGGCGTTTGTGGTGAATCAGAGATTTTCTAAACAGCTCACCCGCCTCCATTTTCTAAAAAAATAGAAAGGTTAAAAGATTGAGAGGAGTGGGTAAAGTTTACAGATACCAGTTGGATTCTATCTCAAAATTTGTGCACAATTTGATGTTTTCAGACAATGGTGCATGTCATGGTCAATACATCAGAATTGTTGCTGACCTACTTTGTATTTAACTCAATGGCTCGGAATGTAGCGCCAGGCCCAATGCTAAGGGGATTATGTACTTCTGCACACCAAGCTCAACTCAAGTTATGTCTAATTGGTATCTAATAAAAAAAAATCCATATGGGTAATATTTCCAACTTTTAGCTGTCAGAATCCCATCTGTCAAGGAAACACATGATACAATAGTATGTGGATCTGTGAGTGGATATTAGATTAATTAATTCAATAATTAGTCTGAGGATAATGGTTCTCTGAAAAGCTATTGCATGTAAATACATAACAAAATTATAATAAAAGTATGCCAATGGCAGAAAGTTGAGAGACAAAGTGGAGGTGGCACAGTGAAAAGTGATTGTTTGCTGTACTGTTATTAAGCCATTGATAAATAGACAACAATGCCTGAGAGGCTAGCTGTTCTATTGGAATGATGTTAAAAGGTGTTCCTTCAATCAAAAGTAATCAGTTTCTTTGTTAACTGCTAGATTTGATTGAATTAATTTTAACAGTGGAGGCTCCTCCGTTTTGGTGGAGGAGCGTCGCCCCCCCCGCCAGAAGCAGCAGCTACAAAAGCCTTTACCAGAAAACAATCATTAACTTTGTTTATGATTGTTTTCTGGTAAAGGGGGGCAGGGCCACGGGGTGAAGAGTAGCAAGGGGGAGTGATCAGCACTCCCCCTCACTGCGCATGTATGTTTGGTTGGCCGGGCCGGGCAGTTGCCGGGCTTGAGAGAGTTTGCACAGGCTCCTAGTGTGCCTGGGTGCACCCTGGCTGGGCACTCCCAAGCATCCTGACGCTGCCCTGAGCAGCGTCAGGATTGGCACAGGGCAGGCTGGGAGCCTGTGCCTGCAACATCCGGTGACAGAGAGGAGCGGTGCAGCGGCGGTGAAAGGTAAGTGTTTTATTTTTTTTACAATAAATAAATGTTTATTCCAAAGCCCCCTCGTGCGCCGCGCCGCCCCGCCCCTTAAACGCCATGCGAGCCGCTACTGAATTTTAACCCAGACTATCCCCCAACTTAATAACCTTGTGTTAGAAATTGTGTTACTGGTTGATTGGGGTATGAGCCCTGGTCAAGCAGCAACCACAATCCTCGTCAGAGTAAGGTCCAGATAAACCCTAAATTAATCTGGGCTCTCCATGTAGAAGTTTGGCACAGAGTTGTCAGGCTTAATTTAGAGGCAGAATCTAAAGTATTTGTGCAACACTTCAAACAGTAAAACAGTGAAAAACACCAAAAAAAGAGATTCAACGCCAAGTTAGAAAAACAGATCTGACTTTAATAAATAAAACAAGAATGCTATGACAAAAATACAATAAACAGGAGATATTACATTTCAGAGTTTTTAAATAAAATAGTGGCAAAAAGTGTAAAGAGCCAACTGTGGTATTCTGGTCGTGCTGGAGCAGGATAGTAAAAAGTTCAATCCAACCGCGATGGAGTATGGGCCAGCTACAGGGACACAGTTAGGCCATCTGAACTGAAGTACCTTAAATCCTAGGTTGCGGAGAGTTGCGTTGGATCCACGTCAAAGATGTGTTGGTCAGCATAGTCAATAGATTGGTTCCATGATGCGGCAAGGCTAAAGTGCGAGGTTGTGTTTTGTCAATGCCGAGGATCCTGTCAATGGTCTTGCAATGCAAAGGCTGGTATTGAGGATGTGGGGTGCAGCCAAGGCAATGCATCGATTCCAATGAGCTGTAATGCTGCAATACAGAGTTTTGGCATCATCGTTGAGAATGCAATCAACAATAGATGCAAGGAGCTTGTGCAGGGAAATATCTTGCACAGCTGCAATTCTGAAGGATATGTACGGTATAAAGCAGTGATGCTTGTCTTTGCCGCTAGCCCAGTCTATGCAGTGGCATTGATACGTCGGTTCTGCTCTGGATTGTGCTGTGGAGTAGAGGGTGTGTTGATTCCAATGAGTCAAAGGATGCTTGTTCCCAGGAGGACCTGGCTGAGGAGGACCTGGCTGTGCAGTTTGGGCTGGACTGCTCCCATGGGGAGCAGGGTCAAGACTGATTTGCATATGGCTTGGTCGAAACTGAGGTGGGGTGGCGGGCAAAAAAAACCAATTGATTACACCCAGATATTTGTGCCTAAGAGTGAATATTTGCATTGTTCAGCATTCGAAGGGTCCAGGACTGGGGTGGTACCGCTTGGGAGGGTAGACTCACAGGTGTCAGAATCTGTGTGCCGAAGTGTTGGAAATCTGTTATGTCCCTTCATGACAAGGAGACCAGTCAACTAGCCCTTGGAGTCACTCTGGGTACATGAGAGATGCAGGTGCAGTCCTTCTCCTACAGGAAAGAGGGCAGCAGGGTAGCACAGCAAGGCAGAAGTTCAGCAAAGCAGCAGTCCAGCACAGCGGCCGTCCTTTATCAGCACAGCAGTCCTTATTCCAGTTAGACAATCTACAAGTCCAAAAGTATACTTAAGTGGTGATGTCTGAGGTCCAGTACTTATACTTAGCTTTTGAAGTGGGGGAGACTTCAAGTACGTGCCTTTGAAATGCACAGATCTCTTCCCTTACCTGCCCTGGCTCCAGACTAACTGCAGGGTGTTATGCTGCCCTTTCAGCGGAGACAGGGAACAGCCTACTCATGAGTAAGTGCAATTGGGTCCAGCTCCTCCCTCCATTCCTCTCTGTGATGGCTCATTGAAACTTACCTAAACGTCTGTTGTGTTTGGCTGTCTGCCAACTGTGAGAAGCTGGCCTGGTTTGTAGTGGGTATGAGAGGTACTTACACCTTATACCAGGTCCAGTGATGCACCTTAGTGAAATGTAGGCAGTGTCTAGTAGCTTAGGCTGTCTAGAGGTAGCTGTAGCAGAGCAGCCAAGGCTAAACTAGGGGACATGCAAAGCTCTTGCCATACCACTATAGTCACACACTACTTATACCCAAGAAAGACAAATACTCTGTGTTACCAAAAATATTAAATTTAGTGACACAAGGCCAAAAATGGCTTAGAGGCAATACTCCTGCTGTAGGTAAGTATTATACACAATATATACACTAGTAACCAAAATCAGGAAAGTACACAGTAAGAAAATAGTGCAAACAGTGAAAAACACAATAGGTTGCAAAAGGCATATGGGCAACACAAACCATATATTAAAATAGTGGAATGCGAATGTCAAATTCCCCCCTAGGCAAGTGTAGTGTGTAGGGGGGTGCTGGGAGTGTAAGAAAACCCCAAAGGTAAGTAAAATACCCCACCCAGAGCCCAGGAAAACAGGAGTAAAGTATGGCAAGTTTCCTCAGAACACACTAGAAGTCGTGATAAAGGATTTTGCAAAGACCACACAAGACTGTAAGAAACCAACAATGGATTCCTTGAGCGGAAGACCTGTGGAGAGAGGAGACCAAGTCCAGAAGTCGATGAAAAGGAGACCCTACAGACCTGGATGAAGGTGCAAAAGTGGATTCTCTGGTTAAAAGAAAAGTACAGAAATGCACCAAAGAAGACAGCTGTGGGTTCCTGCTTGGTGCAAGAGATGTCCCGTGTCGACTCATTGGATGCAGGCTGCTTTCGTAGTTGGAATCTGCCAACACGCCTTGGTTCACGCAAGAATGCGTTTTGCATCAAAGATGCGCTGCCCGGGCCCAGGAGGGACCTGGGGGTCTCAAATTGGACTGAGGAGGCAGAGGTGGCTCTCTGCACTTCAGCGAGCCCTCAGAAGACCAGACAGCACCCACAGGAGCCCCAGAACACGGGGACAAAGGAGTTGAAAAGTGCGGTTGTCACAGCACTACACAAAGGGATCCCACGCCACCAGAGAACAACTTAGGGAGCTGAGCATTGCAGGATAGAGTGCTGGGGACTTGTGCTATGCTGTGCATGAAGGCCTTTTGGAAGAAGTGCACAGAAGCCCAAGCTGCAGAGGACGTGATGTACAGGGGTACTGTCTGGCACGGGGAGGCAAGCCCTTACCTCAACCAAATTTGGACTGCATAACCTGGAAACTGCTGCAGTTGCTGGTTGGAGCTGAAGTTGCAGGTCACAGTCCTGGATACTTTGCTGCAGTTACAGCAGCTCCTGGAGCAGTCTGCCGTTGATCCGATGGTCAGAAGCTGAAGCAGAGGATGCAGAGAAGTCCTGAAAAAGAAATCTGGGGAAACCCCCAGAGGAGAGACCCTAAATAGCCCTGAGAGGGGGATTGGCTACCTTTCCAGGTATCCACCTATCAGGAGGGTTCTCTGACGTCACCTGCTGGAACTGGCCACTCAGATGCTCCCAGAGGGTCCCCACCACTTGGAATCCAAGCTGGCTAATGAAAGGGACACGGACAGGGGAGTGGCCACTTCCCTTTCCTTCGTCCAGTCTCGCGCCAGAGCAGGGACTGGGGGTCCCTGATTCGCTGTAGATTGGATTTGTCAAGGAGGGCACTGTTTGTGCCCTTCAAAGCATTTCCAGAGGCTGGGGGAGGCTACCCCTCCCATGCCTGTAACACCTACTTCCAACGGGAAAGGGTGTAACACCCCTCTCCTAAAGGAAATGCATTGTCCTGCCTTCCTGGGATTGAGCTGCTCAATCTCTAGGAGGGCAGAAACCAGTCTGTGAGGTGGCAGCAGCTAGGGGTTCAGTGGAAACCTCAGAGAGCTGGTTTGGCAGTACTGGGGTCCATGGTGGAGCCCCGAGGATGCATGAAATTGGCCCCCCAATACCAGATTTGGATTGGGGGGTTCAATTTCACAATCTTAGACACCTCACATGGCCATACTCGAAGTTACCATTGTGAAGCTACATTTATGTATTGAGATATATGTAGCGCACACTTATAATGGTGCCCCCGCACTCACGAGGTTGGGGAAATTGGTCCTGGACAATGTGGAGGCACCTTTGCTAGTGCAAGGGTGCCCTTACACATAGTAACTTTGCACCTAGTCTTCAGGAACTGAAGGTTAGACATATAGGTGACTTATAAGCTACCTAGTGCAGTGAAAATGGCTGTGAAATAGTGGGTGCACTATTTCACTCAGGCTGCAGTGGCAGTCCTGGAGAAAGGTTTGTATGAGCTCCTTATGGGTGGCAAAAGAAATGCGGCAGCCCATAAGGATCTCCTGGAACCCCAATGCCCTGGGTACCTAGGTATCATATACTAGGGACTTATAAAGGGGGTCCAGTGTGCCAATCTGGATTGGAATATGGAGTCACTAGACAATAGTGACACATTTGTTACACAGAGAGAGCATGAGCATTGGAGTTCTGGTTAGCAGAACTCCAGTGACACAGTAAAGCATCCTGACAACGCAGCAACACATTCTGACATAACTGGGGTCCTGGCTAGCAGGATCGCAGTGAGACAGTAAAAACACACTGACAAATAGGCAGAAATTGGGGTAACATGCCAAGAAAGATGGTACTTTCCTACACCATCCATCCCAGACCAGTTTCTAAAAGTGTCATTTTCAGAATTGCAATTTATAATCCAACTTCACCATACGTTTGCAATTTAAATTGTGATTCCAGAGACACCAGACTTGAAGTGTTTATGTCTTCTAAATTGATTGGAAATAACAGATATAAAACGTAAAAAGGTGATTCCAAAGGTATCCTGTGGAAGAGATAGGCCTTGCAGTAGTGAAAAACACATGTGAGAGTTTCAGACTACCAAGACATGTAAAACGTAAAGGTACATGTTCTCCCTTTTAAATACATTACACCATGCCCTCTGGGCTGTCCAGGGCCTACACTAGGGGTGACATATATGTATAAAAAGGAAGGTTTGAGCCTTGCAAGAGGTTTATTTTGCAAGGTTGACATGACAATGTAAAACTGCACACACAGGCTCTGAAATGGAAGGTCTGAGACAAGGTTAGTTGTCTACTTAAGTGGGTGGCACAATCAGTGCTGCAGGTCAACTAGTAGCATATAGAATACAGGCCCTGGGCATATGTAGTGCACCTTTCTAGGAAACTATAAGTAAATTAAGTATGCCATTTTTGCATAAGCCAATGTTACCATGTTTAAAGGAGAGAACGCATGCACTTTAGCAGTGAGAAGCAATGGTAAAATGCACAGATTCAAAATACCAACAACAACAAGGTCAGAAAAAGTGGAGGAAAAAGGCATACAATTTGGGGGTGGCCCTGCAGAAAGGGTTATTTCCAACACCTTGCATATGAAAAGTAGATTTTCTTGTGTATATGGGCTGTATAATATAAAATCCACACAAAAAAAGGGAGCACACTCCCTCACACTCCAGACTTTTAAAAATATTATTTGAATTCATTCTAATGACTGCATTTATCATGATGCTTTGGGGCTATTCGAGCTGAAATGTAAGACAGGGTGCTCCCTTTTTGGATTGAATATAAAATCCACTGAGACAATCAAATGTCTTAATCTGACAACTAGGGCTGTCACAACTTTCAACAAAGGTTTTACAGGTGAAAATGAGAGAGAACTGAATTTGACATATGTAAGCAGGTGCTGTGCTGATGAATAGAAGGCTTTGAATAAAACCATAGAAAAGGTTTTGAGGGACATCTGTTGTGTAGGAAAAGAAGCCTGAATGAGTGTGGATGTGCAAACCTGCCCTAACTGCCCCAGCTGCCTGGATATCTTAAACCCTGATAAAGATGTTAAGTTATTGGCTAATAAGTATCATGCATGTGTGCTATAATCTAGGCCTTTTGCAATGCTGATCTTGTCTGTTTAGACCGGGAGGGATGCACTAAGTGCTCTTCTTTTGAAGGACTAACGCCCTTACCTGGATGTTAAGTAACATGAGCACAGTGGTGGCAGCATACTCCATTTGAGTTCAATATTAATCAGTGGTGTGAACAGGTCCTTTAATCTGTGTCTCTTTACAGGGGTCTACTGGTATAAAGGAAACAGCCTTGAACACTCAGCCCCTTGCCATAGTGGTGGCCGGACTGCTGCCAATGTGGCGGTCCGACATCCACAATTACAACCGTGGCGGTTGCGCCACGGTCAGACCGCTAGCACCTCCACGTCTCCTCCACTGAAGGGGCTGCCGTTGCAAGCAGCACTGCCCTGGGGATTACGAGTCCCATTTCTGCCAGCTTTTACATGGTGGTAGCACTGCCACGTAAAGGCTGGTGGAGGCGGGGTGCAGGGGACCCCATGAGGCCCCCTGCAGTGCCCATGCATTTGGTATGGGCAGTGCAGGGTCCCCCATGGTCAGCCCCGTCGCACTTTTCACTGGCTACATTGCACACAGTGAAATATGCGTCAGGTGCTGGTGCACCCTTCACACCGCAACATTGCTGCTGGCTCAATTATGAGTTGCCATCAATGTTGTGGGCTGTTTCGCATTGGTCCAGTAGGCAGAAACTCTGTTTCTGCCTGCTAACCCAGTGGGAAACTCATAATAGGGGCCACGGGAAGAGGACAGCACTGATGGTAATCCAACGGCAGGAGTTTGGGGGACGGCCTTTTCCACCCACCAAGCTCATAATTGGAGCCTCAGTCTTTACAAATTATGTTTACACATATTAATTGTGAGGTGAAATTTAGAGTTTACAAGAGGGTAGTGGTAAAGGGGTGGTAAGGGTCATTTTGTGGTTTGGGGTGAATAGTGGTAAAGGGTGGCAAAGGTAATTTTAAGGGTTTAAGGGTAGGTACTGGTAAAGAGTGATAAGAATAATTTCAGGGTTTAGGGGTGGGTAGTGGTATGGTACCAGGGATAATGTTAGGGTATAGGTGTGGGTAGAGGTAAAGGGTTGTAAGGGTGATTAAAAAAATAATAAAAAATCTGTCTCTCTATCTATCTATCTATCTATCTATCTATCTATCTATCTATCTATCTATCTATCTGTCTATCTAACTATCTATATATCTGGCTTCACTTAAAAATATAAAGGTACGTTATAGTTAAGAAATAGAATTTTAAAAACCCTTAGAAATTCACTAAAAAAGCAAAGCGTACAGGGATGTTATACTTAGATTCAGATTTAACAAGCACACAACCATATAAATTCTGCAATTATAGTTAGAGCTATTTCAAGCAACTATAACTTATGCCCGAGGGTAACTTTAACTCAGGCCCTCTCCATGCATTGCTAATTTTTACCTAAAATAACTGTAACTATAACACCTGAATTTATATGGTTTTGTGCATGTTAGGTCCGCAAGCAAAATATAACGTCCCTGAAAACTTTAAAAAAAAGTATTTTTGCCTAGTTTGTGAATGGAACATTTTGGGTGATCAGATAACTGTGCAAGGTGAGGGCACGAGTTATAGTTTCCTTATGGCACGAGCTCTACTTACTTAAAATAACTGTATAATTACTTAAAATAACTGTAACTATAAAACTTGAATTTAGATGATTCTCTGTGTGTTAAATCTGAATCTAAATATAACTTACCTTTAATCTCTGTTTTTTTAGATAAAAAGAAATATATATATAAATCTATATCTATATATCTATCTATATATATATATATCCATCTATATATCTATATATATATATATATATATATATGTATATATATATATATATATATATAGATAGATATAGATATTTATATATATATATAGATATATAAAACTCACTGGGTGTCACCACTGGGTAGCTAGGTAGTTATTGTTAGTTCAGCGATTCCTTAGGAAAGGACTTGTTTGCATTGCTTATCTTATAACTCTGGCACCCTTTGAAGAATTTTTGAGTGAGGAAACTTTCATAACAGTACTCTTTTTTACCTGGTTTGTGAATGGAAAGTTTTGGGTGATCCGTCAAGCCGGTTGACAAGTATAAAGGCGGTTGTGAAACACAATTTTCCCGTGCTTTTTACATAGGTGTTTGTTAGAAGTGCTTTTGCTAAAACAGGATTATACCAAATTTGGCAGGAGCTTTGATTCTGATTCCCAGATCGTGCCTTTTGTGATTTGTAGTAAATGTGTTTAATAGTTTTTGAGAAGATTTAAATACATTGCTATACCTGGACAGTTGGGTCCGAGGGATTCTTGTGAGAGTCTTGCAGGAGTGACCTGATTGCTCCATGGAGCTTTTTTCCCTTGGGCCATCTTGCGTCTGACTGCCGCAGAAGCAAGTGCTCTGATTGGCAGCCAGCAACATCAGAAAAATGGTGCTAAAAGTTATTACTTTTTGGGGACTTAGTACCATGTCCTGAAGTTAAAAAAACATAATATAAGCAAAAATTGCCATGAGCCAGTGGTACTCCTGCATTCTTTAATTATAGGCCCTAAGGAGCCTTTCCCGGAGCCATTAAGCCCCGGGGAGTCTAGCCTTGGGACAGAAAACATGGGAAAAGGAGAGAGGGGAATCACAGCCCCCCTCTCTCTAAGCTATTGAAGGTCCTGGGGAGCCCACTAAGGGGTGAAAATTTACATTGAAGGCCTCAGTGACCCCATCCCCTGGGGCCAGTATTCTTTTTGAAAAAAGGAAGTGGGCTACATGGCCCCAACCATGAGCCATTAAGGCCACAGGGAGCTTACCCAGGGGCAAAACAATATTGAAAAGGAGAGGGGGTCCACATCCCCAAGGGCAGCTAAATTTTATAAAAGGGAGGTGGGCCACACGGCTCCACTCCCTGAATCATTATTGGCCTCTGGGACTCCAGGACCAGCTCACATGCTATGTCTCATGAGCCAACCTCGGGACATACTGCCCCTACCAGTGTGAGAGGGAAAGCAGAGGTTTTTTGTGTTTGTTCCCGCTTGAAGGGAGCATTTATAAATTTTTCACCAAGCACCAAGTCTGCTCCCAGCAGGCCGAGGCTTTGAAAATGATCCTGTGAGCTGAGAGCAAATGTTAAATCTGTTTCCCTGCTCACACTGATGTGGACAGTGAAACAGATGAAAATATTGCTCCTGTCCCACTGGGGAAGCATAAATAGCTGCTTCCTGCGGGTGGGAGCAACGCCGGGTCCCGCTGCATGCGGGGAGTCGGCTGGGGCTGCAGGGACCCTGGGGCTAACCCCAGTGCCCCAAACAAGTGTAGGTTGGGAACACTGGGTGAGCACCAGGGCAAGCACCTTTAATAATATAGGCCTCAGGGGTTAGGATCCCCTGGGGTCCATAACAGTTCAGGGAGGGATGCCGTGCAGCCTCCCTACAATTTATTTAAAGGAGTGGCCCTGGGGATGGGGTCCTGAGGGCCTACCAAGGTTCGGGAAGGGGGGTCCACACAGCCCCCCCCCCTTTTACTTCAAATAGTGGTCCTAGGGGTGAGGTCCCCAGGGCCTAACACAGCTCTGGTAGGGCCCAATTAGGCTCAGGTAGGGGGCCGTGTGCCCCACCTTTAATAAAACAAAGACCTTGGGAAATGGGTCTCTAGGGCCTATTGAGGTTCAGGTAGGGGGGCCACGTGGCCACGCCTCCCCTTTAACAAAACAGGCCCTGGGGATGGGGTCCCAGGACCTAATGAGGCTTCGGTGGGGGGCCATGTGCCCTCCCTTCAATTAAAAAAAAAAACCTTTCATGGCCATCTAGTCATGTGAGACCAGGGCAAAGTCAAAAGATATGGTCAACCACAGTAGAGTAAGATACATATGTAGGGGGTGTATTGGGTCTGGTTTCAGCTTACTTTATGACTTGGAACCATTTTTTAAGAAAAGTGTCAGAGAAGGCAAAATTTAGCAGTGTAAGGAAGAAGGCTGTGTCGGAGGAAAAAGGGTGTTGGCATTGATTCACTGGATGATGTTGCGGTGAAGATTCTTACATTCAAACCTTGTCACTTTTTTGGAAGTTGAAAATCTCCAACAGGATGAAGCTGCAGGCTGTAGCCAACAAGGGCTCCACATGACAGGTACCCTGCTTTCAAGGAGATGCTGAACAAAATTTGTTGTTGCGGAAAATAACCTATTCAGAGCTACAGCAAAGTCAGTTCAACCAACAATATACCTTGGGTGGATAAGTGGTTTCCAGTCTCCTGTTTGTTCTCAGACCACTTTTGATGTAATATTTTCCAAGTTTTGTTTTTGGCTGTTTTAGCACATCTGGTACTAATGCCCTGGCTCCAGGACTGGCAGGGCACCACTTAAAGTGCAGGAGTGACTTCAGGCAGGGTCTAGGTGTGGGTTAAAGGTTGTTGGAGGTTTTTGTGCCCCTGTCAATCAGAACAGGAGGCCAGCCAACTAGCCCTTGGTGTCAGTCTGCTATTCCTGGGATCAAGCAGTAACGCAGCAGGGCAGTCCTCTAAGGGTGCAGGCAGGCTTCAAGCAGCAGGGCAGTCTTCCAGTAGCAGAAGTGTTGTCCTTTAATATACAAAGCAGGCCTAAAGCTGCAGTGCAGTCCTCTGAAGTAGAAGGCAATCCTTCTGGGGGTCCTCTGTAGATCCAGGAGTAAACTTAAGCATTTGTATGAGGGTCCAATCTTTATACCTTTTGCCTGCCTTAAAAGTGGAAGAAACATCTAGATCTTTCTACATCTGGTCCTGGAAATTTACCCCCTTCGCCCACCTAGGCTCCAAGAGGTCTAGGGCGATCAAATGCTGGTGTGAGATTCTTTGTGAGTGTGCAGGAGGCAGCTCCTTTGAATATAAGTGGGACAGGGAACAGCTCCGCCCACCTATCCTGCCAGGACGGCTCATCCTGCCAGTAACTATCTCCCATTTGTCTCTGGACCTTGCAGGATTTCCATGATAAAAATCTATAAAGGATTTCGTTATTGGTTCTCACATCAGCTGCAGAGACTTTCATAGAATTCATCAAAAAGACGGTCAGCCGCATTAAAAGAACAACTTATATACTTACGTTTTTAGCAATTATGTGCTTGCATGCCTGTTTAATTGAAAAATATTCGTCATAGTGAAAGACTGTGCAGCTCTAGAAGCTCCAAGTTTTATAGTGAATCCCAAATAATATGATTTTCATAAAACATAATAGAAATTCTTTGACCACGTCTTTTTTAGATTCAGGGATGCCACCTAAACATGAAATAATCACTGCACTAAAAAACCCTTAAATTTAAATGCCTGCAAACATGGGAGGCATAGGGTTATTTCCCGTGATGATAATGTATGGTTCTTGATTCCAAAAGTGTGTTCATACAACAAACCTGGTCATTTATATGGACACCTGAATTCATGGCTACACTGCTTCATTAAGTTAGAATAAAGGTGATTAAGAATCAGCAGACCACATTTCATACTTTGGCACTCAACCCTCTTAAGGCACCACCATTGTGGGCCTTGCAGCCTTCCCTCTGTAGTACAAACTTGGGAGGGAGATGAAATGACTATGGATAGGATGGAAGAAGATTCCATAGCTTATACCGCTGAACTAGAAAGAGAAACGGAGGAGTTAATATACTGATGGTGAGATAACTTGTGAAATAGGAAGAAGGCCTTTGTGACAAGATTAACAGAATATAGAAAAATGAAGAGAAAGATGTGAATTCCAAACCTGATGTTGCCATCATTTTTTGAGTAGGTTATGATGCTACATAAATGAATGAATGACTTATGTTTGTTAGGCAGCTTTTACTAGCAAAACTAAGATATCTGCAAATACCTGGAACAGAAGCTTTTGCCTATTTAACAGAAAGTAATCTGTTCTCGATGTATTAGCAACAAATGAGAGCATTACCTATGTGTTATTTACTAGGTGAGAACCTCAAGTTTGACCTGACGAATATGACCAGCACATTGAGGGTTTTACTTTTGCCCACCAGATTAAGGTGTGGTGGTGCCTAAAGGCAAAATGTGTCCATCCTAAATTAACAGTGACTCCTTGAGTAGTGGCATGGGATTTACTTATAACACCAGGGTGATGATTCCAGACTAGAGGCACCTGAGTTAGATTTGAATACAATAATTTGATGTCTGCACCTTACTGTATCTGTTAGGAGAAGGGAGAAAGGACACTTGCTTGCCCAGAATTAATGTGCATTACAACTGATTCTCTCATTCAAAGGTTGCATATCCTTAAACAAAGTGAATGGCCTGACCTTTTGCGGGCAGGTAATATAAGCCTATTTGTCAGTCGACACCCTTACATTTCATGGCCACTCAGTGACCTGAAGCCAACTTCACTTCTGACCCTGTCAAAAGCTAACAGTCACAAACTTCTAGAAGGGTCGCTCCCCTAATTAGGGATCGATCTCCACAGAAACCCTTTGTGCATTCCAAAAGTACGTTAATGATGACACACTGAAGGTAAACCTGGCTAAGTAAAGGCTTGCGTATAGAAAGCATCAGTGAGACTTGAAAAAAGAGTCAATTGCCAAATTATCAGCCAAACCTTTGTATGGTCTAAAGTTCAATAAGCATAATACATTTCTTGGAAAATTGTGAGTAACCTAAATGACATCACAAACAAGAGTCTCAGTTTATATTCATGAAGAAATGTGTTTCCAGTATCTCCCAAACCACTTTGATTACTGAGGATGCAAGCCGACCCTGGAGAAGTTGACCACCACTCAAGTGATGGCATCCCCTATCCCTAAATTTAGTCTACCTGGGCCTTAAACCACTAGTCTCATTCCCACCAGATGCTAAGAAGCCGAAAAGCATGGGCACCAGTCCCGAATGGTATTCCAACTGCACTGTCCAAAGAAGATAAATCAAGCTGAGCAAGGCATATGGAGTTTGTATATGAGAGCCTAATAATTTCTAACACTATTCCATCGTCTTAGAACAGATTAACAATTACCCCTATTGACAAAGGGGCTACTGATTCCAATTCTGCAAATGATTGTCTCATTACCCACTTGGATGTGGAATCTAAATATGTTGCTGGTTGTCTGGTAGAAGAGCTAGTGACATGGGCATCTGAAAACAACTTAATCCTGTTCAACCAGACAGGGTTTACTAAAAGTGTTAGGAGAACTTCAAAAGTGCTGCCAATATATCTATTGCCCCATCAAAGCAGGGCATCAAAGCAACCCCTTTATCTTGCATTCATAGACTATAAAGCTGCTTTTGACTGAGTGGACCAGGGGATGATATGGAACAAACTGGCCAGTTGGAATATACCCATTTAAACTGTGATATTCTTAGGTCCGACACCTTCCTCCTGTTTTATGATACGGATATTCATGAGTGGGTAAATCACTAGATGAGGTTTGGACCTCCTATACCTCATATTCCGTGTACAGAAAGGTGAGTGGATCCGACCAATAAGCAGGAATCAGAGGATGATTCTTTGATTTTTCCAAAACGGTTTTGTTGAACACCAGACAATTATTCAGTTATTCCTAAGTGCAGGTATTTTAAAAAGGTTCAGTCAACATGTGTTTTGACCTCACATGGCGAGATGCTGGGGCTTTCTGAAACTGCAAAGATAAATTACACTTAATTTAGTGAATAATATAACTTTGATTTAGAGTGAATGAGTCCATCACTCACATGTGAGAAGTTAAAAGAATGAGAAGAAAAAAGGTTGGACAGAACACCGTGTGATTAAGAAAGAATCAGCTAATATCACTTGGTAGCATTCCTAACTTCTAGGATTAATACCTAAGATTTATATCTAATCCGGACAAGCGGTGATTAGAACAGAGGAAAGGAAGCTCTGCTGGCATGCTACTTGTTAGGAGGTATCTGGAATTAACAATTCCAGGCTCTCAAGGTCCATGTGAACAGATAAATAATTAAGGGCCTCATTATGACCCTGGCGGCTGGCGTTGAGCTGGCGGTAACACCGCCAACAGGCTGGCGGTGTTCCGCCAGCTATTATGACAGTGGCGCAATAGCCACGGCCATCCCGTCGGCCCCTTTACTATGCCGCCAGGCTTCCACCTGGCGGTCACATTCCCCAGGGCAGCAGTGCAAGCACGGCTGCCCTGGGGATGATGAGTCCCCAATCGCCAGCCTGGCCATGGCGGTAAACACTGCCATGGAAAGGCTGGCGGAAAGGGGGACTTGGGGTGCCCCTGGGGGCCCCTGCAGTGCCCATCGCATAGCCCCGTCGTGCATTTCACTGCCCGAATTTCAGGCAGTGAAATGCACAACGGGTGCTACTGCACCCGCTGCACATCAGCATTGCCACCGGCTCTATTACGAGCCGGCAGCAATGATGATGTGACTTTTCCACTGGGCCAGCAGACGGTAACACTGTTACCGTCTGCTGGGCCAGCAAAAGTTGTAATAGGGAGCCAGAAATATTGCCAGCACTGGCGCTATTCTGACCGCTGAGGTTGTAATAAGGGCCTAAGTCTTGATATAGTTGATATAATAGAAAAAATACAAGATTAGTGAGCCCTCATTCCCATATAAGTCACTGGAGCATTCTGTCTTGGTGAAAGTCCTAGGGTGTGCATATCTAATAACAATGCGGTTAGCAAACACCTCTGTATACATTTTTATAGCATAATTTAATTTATGCCAAAAGGTGATAATTTGTTCTTGATGCCCAAAATCAATGATGCAGTAGTCAAAATTTAGAACAAACTGAAATCCAGGAAAGATATCTAGATGAGAAGTATAGGGACAATATGTATAAAGGTAGGTATGCACGATGCATGATTAGGCATGCTCATATATTGGGGTAGCGTTGAGGGCAAAAATAGAATGAAGTGTTGGTATTAGTAGTTACTTTTCAATTAGCAGACTTTAACATATTCTAATTCCAATCACTAAAGTGAGTACAGCTAAATCGCCTTGTTCTGAGCAGATGTGTGATTTCTAATCATAGGAATATCAGAAATGCATGGTGATACATGAGCGCACATTTGATTGAAATTAGAGGTAAGAATGTAATAGGTTATTGTAATTGCTTTTCAGATACCAGGTTGAAAAACATTCCTTATTCCATTCCATAATATAAGGGCGACAAGGTGAGGAATGCATGGTGATACACTGGCATATAGTCTAGTAACATCAAAGGCAAAATGGGGTGACATTTTGGGTCATTATCATTGTTTCTCAAACAACAGGCCATAACATTTCTTATTTAATTTCATCATATTATTACGAATAAACTGCATTATGTTAAAATGAAACAGGTCTACAAATTCTCTTGATGAAAACATTTGTATTAAGCGAGGTTTGTTATACGTGTTCATATTTGAAACTAGAAATGCACATGTTACGCTAGGCAAAGTAGTAGGTGGCCTTGGTGGGTAGTCCGAGGGCCAGGCCCCATTGTCGTGCTGGTGACAGAAGTGGATGTAGAGTGCAAGCTTGTTTATGTCATGGCAGAAACCTGAAAAAGTGAGAGATGCACTGTGTGCTATGCATGACTAAAATCAAATACCTGTAGGATAATAGTGTTAATAGTGTTAAAATCAAGCAGTTGGCAGCATTAGTAATGAGCTTGTCGCTAGTGGAGGATATGATTATTAGTCAAGAAAAAGGTAAAAGAATGGGATAACAGGTGGTCGCTTAGGGGACAAGCATGTGCGGAGGCAACACTGAGGGAGGGTGGGGGCCTAAAGTTGTGGGGGAACATGGCAGCTAGCATACGAGACAGCGGCGGGGTTCAGACCCAGTAGTTATGGGCAAAATGAATGCGCCATGAACTCAGGAGAGCGAGGCAATTTAATTTACCTCTATGTCTCCAAGGACGTGGGCAGACCAAAGCAACAAAGGAAGGCTTGGAGAGCGTGCAATATTTACTACTGCTGTAATAGTGGGCCCTCCAAGGAAGTACCAGAAGAGTAAGGTCGCCGTGCTGCCGCACTTAGTAAAACCACTGTAGAAAGTACTGGGATGGGAGCAGAGTATGCTTTGAGGAATAAAAGGGAAGGGAAAGTTCTTTTGATAAATAAGAGTGCCAATCCTGTAAGAAAGCTGTCAATTAAGGCTATAACTCTACCCCTGCCTCTTGGGTTGTATTCCAGGGTGCAGAAAGCAGGGTGGCCCTCCCAGTGTTTTTAGTTCAGCCTACCAACAAGGTGAAAAATAAAGAAGCACAAAGAGTTTCAGTGAATGCAGGGGGTAGGCCCAAAATCACTCCCTCATTGTGTTCCTTTTTTGGGACACAAGCAGGTCACGGGGAGCGACAGAACTTGATAGCTGAGGGGGCTACAGCATTAACGCTTATGGACAAGTTCCAAACCCTAACCCAGGAATCCTCAGGGCAAGATAGTGAGGGGGCCCTTCAAATGCCATCTCAGGGCCGGGGTAGACAGGGGCAGGATTCAGAATACCAAAACAGAAGTTTGCAATTTTGGAGAGGAATCAGGGGAAAATACAGGGGACATGTGAGAGTTTGAAGATCTAAATAGGTGAGCTCTCAGAACGGATATGTAAGATGGAAGCCTCTATTGAGGTTCCAAATAAAGAGATTAACTTCAATCTTAGAGAGATTTAAACATTAAAATCTGGGGAAAGAGAGTTACAGGACGAGACAGAGACTTTGGAAACAATGGCAAAAGAAATAATATCAGGCTTTTGAATATCCTTGAGGGTATGGAAGGAGGAGATCTGAAAGGTTTTGTGATCAATTTGATAAAAGAGAAGATTCTTTCGAAAGCCCTGACAGTCAACAGCTTTAAGAAGGGTATCATTCCATATCAGATCAGACATTTCCAACGCAACAAAAGACCAACAATGGGAACTAGGGAAATGTATACAGGAACTCAGATCATTAGGGGCCACCATCAGCCTGAAATTGCCTGCCATCCTCAAGATTATGTGGAATAATAAAGTGTACAATATAAGGGAGCCCACCATGGTTCAGAACTTAATTCAGCAAATAATAGGGAATAATGAGTAGCTACCAGGGGAGGAAAACCCAAGGGTATTACTGATGCCCAAATATAGGAGGAATGGAGGGTTCCCCAGAGAGGGTGAGAAAGGAGGGGTTTATGGAGATGGTATTTGAAGTAAGGTTTGTTGCCCGAGGTGGGCAGCATGTGGAATAAAAAGAAAAACATATTCCTCATATGAAACAAGGCTATAAAGCCTGGGCCAGAGGATCAGCAGGATAAGTAAGTGAAGGGTTAATGGTCCTGTCTAGGAATGTAAATGGACTCAGGGTGCAGGGCAGGAGGGGTAGAATTTTAAAATATTTAAAACATTCTGATTAAAAAAAAAAAAAAATCGGCAAGAACCACACTTACTCCATGGAGAATGGTATAAGGCTTTAAAAGGGTCAGTTTGCGTGTACAAATCAGAGTTGCAATGTGAAAGGGTAGCCATTTTGATAAAGGAATCTGCACAAGTTAAGGTAAAAAGCTTTGTTACAGACCAGGGTGGGAGGTGGTTAGTAGTGAATACTAAATTGTACAGGGTAGGATACACTTTTGTGGGGTATTATGGTCCCAATATTGACAACCCAATCCCTCTTCAGGAGCTGCACTGGCAACTAGTGGAGACAAAGGAGGGACAATACTTAGTGGTTGGAGGGGACTCTAATGTATTAATGGACCCTGCCAGGGAAAAGTCTACATCAAGACCAGCAGTTAACTCTTCAAGTATGATGGTTGGGGTTTACTGCTTGATGAGAGATCTGGGTCTAGTAGATATCTGGAGGCAGAGATCGGGCCAAGAGAAAGGTTACACATATCATAAAAAAAAAGGTGGGCATTCTTGCAGATAGATTTATTTTTGATAAGTGGGGGGTTGGTCCCCAAAGTTAAAGAGGTAGGGCATTTACCAGAGCACCTCTCTTACCACGTGGCGGTGAAACTGGAGCCCATTCTGGAAGAAAGGCCATATCAACATAGATGGACTGTAGATAGTCACTGCTAATGACCCAGTGGTAGTCAGTCAGCTTAAGGACGACAGATTAGAGTTCTTTCGGGCAAATCAAGGGTCTATCCCCATAAATGTTGTTTGGTTAATTAGTTGTGCAGCTCACAGCAGATAGATTCACAGGTCTAGAATGATGGCTTCTGAAGGTAAGATAGAAGACCATCAAAGGGATTTATAACTATGTCATAAGCAGGAGCAGCCCAGATGTATGAATAAACTCAAAGAGGCAAGAGAGGACTTAGCTGGCTATTTGGAGGGTCTCTTAGAGAAAAATGGGAAGCTAGCAAATTGGCTCATTATGAGTACAGGGAGGGCTGCGGGAGCTAAATCAAGAGATAAATTCAGAGGAAGTGAGTAGAGTATTTAAAGGGTTGAAGAAGAGGAAGGCCCCAGGTTCTGACTGTTTACCTAATGAGTTATACAGGGTGTTGAAGGAGGGGTTAACATCGGTCATGACTAGACTTCTAAACGCTATCTACTTAGACAGCAGTGCTCTACCAAGCTCATGCATTGAGGTGGTAATTAATATTCTTTAAAACCTGGTAAAGACCCCGAAGTCTGCGAGTCATATATACCTATCTCTTTGCTTAACAATTATTATATAATCTACACACAAGTTTTAGCTAGAAGGTTAGAGAAGGTGATGGGGGGCTGGTGTACGTAGATCAAAAAGGTTTCATGAAAGGCAGACAACTGTACAAGTTGTCCTATGATCTATGCCAAGCCATAGATGCAGCAACAGAATGTAATCTGTTGCTTACTATCATGGCTTTTGACGTTGTGAAGGCCTTTGATAGAGTAAGCTGGCCCTTTTTGTAACAGATTTTAAACAATATGGATTGGGGGCTGTTTTCTTAACGCGATTAGGGCGATCTATAAACATCCATGGGCAAGGATTCTGGTTAATGGCATCCTCATGGAAACAATTCAAATACAGAAAAAGATGCGGAAGGGGTGCCCCTTATCGCCTCTATTCTTTAATTTGTATATTGAACCCTTAGCATCTAGGTTGAGGGAGGATCAAAGGATCATCCCATTTAAATATAAGGATTTGGTTAAGAAAGTGGCACTGTATGCAGATGACCTGATGATATACACACAGAACTGCAGAGGTTCTGTTCGTGTCATAATAAGCATAATGACAGAGTTCAATAAAATAACTGGGTACCAAATAAACCAACAGAAAACAGAGCTGATGTCCTGAAATACTATGCCCTCTAGTACCCTGGAGAAAAAATGAAATCAGATACTTCGGGGTTCAGGTTGTCAAGGATCTCAACCAGCTGGCTAGAGTAAACTTTAATAGGCTTTTTTCAGAAACTGGGAGACTTTCAAAGACTTTGGCTTGTCTTCTGCTCTCATTACTTGGAAGGTGCAATCTAGTTAAAATGATGATACTACAGCAGTTTAGTTTTATTATTAATGCTAACCCACTGCAGTTTAAAGCACACTAGTTTAATACTAATTCAAGTAGAACTAAACAGCTCATAAAGGGGCTAATAAAGGGGCACCCCTAGCGTGGAGAAAGTTCCACAAGAAAAAATGGATGGATGGATAGGCTTACTGGATTTTCAAATTTATAATTGGGCCTTCCAACTGAAAAATGTAATGTTACTGCTGCAAGGAGATTTTCATCAGATTTCCCCTCTATATAAAGCGTTAAAATAAAAGCCACCCAAAAATGTTTAAGATGAGGCTAAAGACTTTGAGAGCTGCATTTAAAGTGTGGACGCAGGTCAGGAGAATATTGAAAATCTCGTACATTAGTGAATTTCCCCCTATATGGAACCCGCTCGGTACTCCATAATGTCTTCGGGATGTTCTAGCATGCCCTTTAAGGGAGACTGGCATTATAATGTGGGGACAATTGCGTGAAGAAGCAACCTTGAGAACTTGGGACAAGCTATACCAGTTTACGGGGAAGAAAATTTAGAGGTTTAAATATTACCAGCTACTAAGCTAGGCAGGAGCACAAAGAGACTTTTGCGTCGAGAAAGGTCGAAGGGGAAAGAGGTGTCCAAATGGTACTGGATGTTGGTGTTGGGGGAGGATGGACAGCTGACATTGTCAGAGAAGTAGAGAGGGCACCTGCAGGAGCAGGGGGTAATGAACCATTATGCCAAGTATCAGTGCGCTTTGGCATGTGATTAAGTCTGTGCCGTTAAAGAGGAATAAAGTATTCACAGTTCATAGGGTGTACTGATCTCCGAAGAGATTGGTGAAGCTGGGAGCAATGAGGAAAAGGTACTGCCCTAAGTGTGGTACCGAAGATACTGATGATGTACATCATTTCTGGCAGTGTCCAAACTCCTCTGGCAAGAGTGGGTAAAACCCTGACGAGCATTTTTGAAAAAGAGATCAGTGTAAGCCTGGCTCTAGTTGTATTTGGCATTTTCAATGGTGAATGGTCTAGCACTAAATTAGGGAAGTATCAGTCACATCTAATATTCATTCTGATGTTGATTGCACGTAGGGAGATTTGCATGAAATTGATTTCTCCTGAGGCACCAAATATAGCAGAATGGCTCAGATCAGTTAGATGTATGTGTAGATTTGATTGCGCAAATGGGTCACAGAAAAGAGGAGGGAAGTTATTGGATCCGTTCCAAAAAATACTTCCTAGAGTAGGGGTCAAAGGATTAAAGACATAACAACATGGAGAGGAGTATGTGGTAGATACTTTGGAAACTCACTATATGTTGAAAGATGTTTGGTGGAAAAGTCAGGACACATTTGAGAATATTGTCCGATTGCAATACCGAGTAGCCATGATACCCTTTGTCTGTTATGAGGACAAAAAAAGCAGGTGCTTGGCCAGATTTGCTCCATTCTGAATCTAAGTGTCCCTGAGATTGAATGCAAAGGCCTGAAATCTACTTACCTTGTCCGGGGCTAAATCTAGTTATGCATACCTCCAAAGTCGGTCTGGTGTGAGTATAGCAGTTCAGCTGTAATGCACCATATTTAAATGGCATAGTTATGGGCCTGGGCCAGTGACATTGAAGAGGTTCTGTGGGAAGGCATATTTGGTGGTTGTAGAAACTGGTCTGGTGTGTGGTGGGTACCTAAGGTACTTACACCTTATACCAGCTCCAGGTATCCCCTATTAGTTAAATGTAGGCAGTGCCTAGAAGCCAGGCTCCTCTAAAGGTAGCTGACAATGAGCAGCCAAGGCTTATCTAAGAGACATGCAAAGCTCATTCAATACCCCTGTAGTCACATAGCACTTACATACATGAAAGAATATGCTCAGTGTTACAAAAAAAAAGGTACCTTATTATGGTAACACAACACCAAAATTACTATAGAGGCAATACTCCCTTAGGAGGTAAGTAATACACAAGTTATATACACTAGTTGTCAGAAATAGGCATAAGAATAGTTAGAAAACAGTGCAAATAGTGTAAAACACAATAGAGAATAGTGGACCTAGGGGGAGCAAAAACCATGTAAAAAACAGAAACAAATGGAATGCAAGAGTGTCATCCCCACCCAGGTAAGTGGAGTGTATAGAGGGGCGCTGGGGGTACCAGGAATGCACAAAGGTAAGTACCACAACGCCACCCCAGCAACCAAGAAAGCAGGAGTAAATTACTAGAATTTCCCCAGAACACTCACTTACAAGAAAAGAAGAGAATTGCAAAACCCAGAGATGACTGCAAGAAACCAATGGTGGATTTGTGAAGTGAAAGACCTGTGGAAAGAGGGGACCAAGTCCAGCAGACACTGCAAAGTCCAGTGGGGGCAGGAGCCCCTATCCACCAAGCTGAGGATTGCAGGAGTTGATAGACGGTGAAGAAGGTAAGTCAGCACTGCAGCCCTGGAGTCGGAGTCCAGTTCCTGGAGGATGCATGGGATGTCCCACACCGGAAGGAAGATTGCAGTTGGGTTTGCGTGTTCGGATTCCACCAACAAGCCTTGGCACAGGCAAAACTCACGGTTAGGGAAAGTGGTGCTGCCGGGGACCAGCAAGGCCCAGGAGGAGTCAACCGAGAAGGGAGAGTCAGAGGGGACCCTCAGAGTCGCAGAGAGACCACAGAAGCACAGACACCATACACAGAAGTCCCACAGAACGGGGACACAGAAGGTGCAAATGAGCCCATGCAGCACTACGAAAAGAAGTCCCATGCCGCAGGATAGTCACTCTGGGAGCTGTGTGTCGCAGGAAGGAGTGCTAGGACCTGGAGACTGAAGACCCCCTGGAAGAAGTGCCAACAAGCCTTGGCAGCTGCAAAGGATGCGGTGCACAGGGGTACTGTCCTGCATGGGAAAGAAAGGGCTTACTTTACCTCCACCCAAGTTGAACAGGTGGTGGAGAGGACCGTCTGGACCACTTCCGACCCCCACCCATGGTGCAGGATCCAAGCAGCTCAGCAAGGAATGGGACCCACGCAGCCAGTCATTGTTGCTGTTTGTGTCTGCAGTTTCAGGAGAGTGACTCCTTCACTCCAAGGGAGATACCTTCTTTTTTCCTGTGCAGACCGAAGACAGGCTGTCCGCAGAGGATACACGACCAGGGAAACAATGTTGCAGGTGAAGACTTCATCTTTGTGTCAGACTGTCAGGTCCTGGAGAGTCCAGGTGAGTTTTTTTGGGTCAGAAGTCGATGTAAGGGATGCAGAGGAATCCATCTGAAATCATGCAAGCCAAATCTGAAGAACCACCCAAAAGAGAGACACTATATAGCCCTGAAAGGGGGATTGGTCACCAAGCTGGGTGACCACCTATCAGGAGGGGTCTCTGACGTCACCTGCCTGACCTGGAGGAGCTCTGGGCACCACCCCTTGGGTGGTGATGAATAGGGGAGTTGTCACTCCCCTTTACATTGTCCAGTTTCATGCCAGAGGAGGGACTGAAGGTCTCTGAACCGGTGTAGACTGGGTTATGCACAGAGGGCGCCAAATGTCCCCTTCAAAGCATACCAGTGGCTTGGGGAGGCTACCCCTCCCAAGCCATGTAACACCTAGTTCAAAAGAGAGAGGATGTATCACCCCTCTCCCAAGGGCAATCCTTTGTTCTGCCTTCCTGGGCTTGAGTTGCTCAAGCAACAGGAGGGCAGAAACCTGTCTGTGAGGTGGCAGCAGCTTGGGCTGCCTGGAAACCCTCAAAAGGCTGTAATGGCAATACGGGGGTCTTCTAAGGAGCCCCCAGAGTGCATGGAATCATACAACCAATACTTGCAAAAGCCTTGGGGTACGGTTCCAACATATTTGATACCAAACATGCCTATGTTCGGAGTTATCATTATGTAGCTGCACATAGGTATTGACCTCTGTCCAATACATGCATAAAATGCCGTCCTCTGAAGACAGCCAATCTTCAGCCTGCATCAGAAGAGTGAAGGAATCTCTCTTGTGGTGAAGGAGTCACTCCCCTGCTTCTGCAGGCACCAACTGCAACGATGACTAGCTGCGTGGATCCCGTCTCCTGCTGAGCTGCATGGATCCTGCATCACGGGTGGTAGACTGAAGTAGTCTTGACAGTCCTCTCTTAAAACTGTCCAACTTACCTTCCCATGCAAGACAGAACCCCTGTGCACTGCATGTTTTGCAGCTGCCATGGCTTGTTGGCACCCTTCCTCCAAGTCCTTCATGCATCATGTAGCTCGGGCCCCCAGCACTCTATTCTGTGACGCACAGTTTCCTGAGTGGTTCTCCAGCAGTGTGGGAGCCTTTGTCGTAGTGCTGCATTGGGCCTCTTTTGCAACTTCCTTGTCCCCATGCTGTGGGACTCCTGTGTGCACTGTCTGGTATTCTGTGGGCTCTATGAGTTGCTGAGGGCCCCCTCTGACTCCCTCTCCTAGGTAGAGTCCACCTGGTCCTTCCTGGTCCCATGCAGTGCCGTTTTCCGCCAACCGCAAGCTTTGCATGTGCCAAGGCTTGTTGGCAGACTCTGACAATGCAAACCCGACTGCAATTCTCCATCCGGCGTGGGACATAACTTGAACCCCCAGGAACCCGACTTCATCTTCGTGGGTGCAATACTGACTTTTCTTCTTCACTGGTGGTTCTCCTTTTGCACCCTATCCGGGTTAGCATGGGCTCCTGCTCCTCCTGGACTCTTCTGAGCTTCTTGGGCTTGGTCCCCTTCTTCCACAGGTCTGCTTGTCCAGGAATCCACTGTTGGTGTCTTGCAATCTCTTCTGGGTTTTGCATAATTCTTCTCGTTTCTGTGAGTGTTCTGGGAAAGTTACTGTGATTTACTCCTGCTTTCCTGGTCACTGGGGTGGGTTCTGGTTCTTACCTTTGGGGTTTTCTAGTACTCCCAGCTCCCCTCTACACACTACACCTGCCTAGGTAGGGGACCGACTTTCGCATTCCACTTTCTTAGAATATGGTTTGTGCTCCCCCAGGCCCATTTCTAACTATTGTGATTTTCACAAATTGCACAGTTTTTTAACTGTTTTTATGCTTATTACTGCATACTAGTGTATATAATTTGTGTATGACGGACCTCCTAAGGAAGGATAGTCTCTATGGTATTTTTGGTATTTGTGTCACCAACATAACGTACCTTTATTATTGTAACACTGAGTATTTTCTTTCATGTGTGTGGTATTGCATGAGCTTTGCATGTCTCCTAGATAGGCCTTTGCTGCTCAACCACAGCTACCTCTAGAGAGCTTGGCTTCCAGACACTGCCTATATTAATAAGGGATAACGACCTGGTATAAGGTGTAAGTACCATAGGTACCCACCACACACCAGGCCAGCCTCCTACATTGGTGGTGCAGCGGTGGGATAAGAACATGTGATTGCCTTTTTACTTTGTCACTAGATGCTTTTCACAGGAAAGAGTACTCCATACTGAGAGACAAAACATAGTACCTAGTGCAGGAATGTAGTCTCTAAACGTATTTCCTGAGAGACTAGATGTTAGGTAGGTTAGGTACACCCTTCACCACCCTAACACACACACCATGTCTGCAGCTGAACCTAGATCTGAGGTCATGGACTCTCCCTACGAGGGCATGACCTTCAAGGAATTGAAGAGGTTGTGTTCAGAGAGGAAGCTAGACACGGGGAAGAATTCTAATAAGAGTTTACTGCTGAGCCTCCTTCTTCAGGATGACCAAGAACATGCTGGTAGCCAGGAGGAGGAGGAGGAAGAGGGAGACTCTAACCCCCTTCAGTTAGAGGATAATCTTCCAGGTTCAGGGGAGAGCTCTTCAGAGGATCTTGTTCAAAGCAGACCAACTAGTGTAGCTGGTAGTGGGAATGGACGTCACTCAGGTAGGTCTCCCTTTAGATCCAGAGGACAGGTAGCTAGGGTCACCAAGATTAGGAAAAGATCCACATCTGCCCACTATGATGTCACTTCAGTATCTGAGGGGTCATACTGCACAACTCCAGAGGTTGACTCTATAGATAGAGAGCACAGAAAGCTGAGACTGGAGGAGGCCATGCTGAGGCTACAGCAGCTAGCCCTAGATAGGGAGGCCTTGGCAGTGGAGAAGGAGAGGCAGGGGCTGGGCTTAGCACACCAGGGTGGCAGCAGCAAAGGTTTCAGGGATTATAGAGTTAGGGAGAACTCAATACATTCCAGAAACCTGCACACAATTGTTCACTCATACAAGGTGGGGGATGACATATACAAGTGGTTTGCTGCACTTGAGAGGACTTGTAAAGTTTAGAGGGTCCCTCAAAGGCAGTAGGCTACTTTTATCTGGTGGTCCTTCTCTGACAAAGGGAGAAATATACTTCCCACTATCAGCGAGGAAGATGCAGACAACTACAGTATTTTAAAAACAGCACTGTTAGAAGGTTTTGGTCTCACTAACTGAAGACTATAGGGTCAAGTTCAGGGAGACCAGAAAAGAGGCCTCAGAGGATTTGGTTGACTTTGTAGACTGTTTTCTTAAAGCTTTAGAAGGCTGGTTACATGGCAGCAAAGTGTCAGGCTATGAGGGCTTATATAATCTGTTACTGAGAGAGCATATTTTAAATAATTGTGTGTCTGACTTGTTATACCAGTAGTTGGTAGACTCAGATCTACCAAGAACTGTTTCCAAGAACTGTGAAAGAAGGCAGACAAATGGGTCAGAACAAGAGTGAGCAGAAAAGCTTATACAGGGGGTGACAAGGACAAAAAGAAAGATGGTAAGTCTCATGACAAAGGTGGGGACAAAGATAAAAACAAAGAGACTTCATCAGGCCCACAAAACTCTTCTGGGGTGGGTATAAATCCTCTTCTCACCACAATCAGAATTAAAAGCCTTGGTGCTATATTTGTAGAAATGAGGGCCACAAGGCAGGAGACAGAGCTTGCCCTAAGAAAAACACCAAACCTCCCACCATCACTACCCCACTGCTACAACGAGTGCCCATAGCAATAGCAGTGGAGGTGGGAAAACTAATACTACAAATAGTCTGTCCAAGTGTGTAGCAGGGCTCACTTAAACCACTGAGGCTGTTTAAGTCTCTGATGGTGGCATTGATCTTGCCATCCTTGTTGCTTGCCCCCTTAATATGGAAGCTTGTCCCCTTAATATGGATAAGTACAAGCAACAACCCCTAATAAATGGTGTTCGGGTTGAGGCCTACAGAGACACAGGTGCGAGTGTCACCATGGTGACAGAAAAACCTGTGTCCACAGGGCAACACCTACTTGGTCACCAGTACCAAGTGGCTGACAACAATACTGTGACCCACCCCATGGCAGTTGTTGATCTTAACTGGGGGGGGGGAGGGGTTACTGGTCCTAAAAAGTTGTAGTGTCCACAGACCTACCTGTAGAATGTCTACTAGGGAATGACTTGGAGACTTCAGCTTAGGCTGAAATATTGTTGGAGGCCCATGCAGCCATGCTGGGCATTGCTGTGTATATCTTTGCTTTAACAAGGGCTCAGGCCAAAAAGCAAAGAGAACAGGGAAACTTGGATCCTTTAAACTATGGACCAAGAGCTTCCCAAAAGCAGGGTTAGGAAGGTTAAGAAATTATCCCCTATCCCTCCTTCCACTGTTGATTGCTCCTTTGAGGAGGAGGAGTCAATACCTTGGACAGCACTTACACCTGAAAATTTTCAAGCTGACACAGCTGAACACTTAGGTGCAGGGGGGCCTGCCAGGGAGGAGTTAAGTGTGGCTCAACAGACGTGTCCCACATTTGAGGGTTTGGGACAGCAAGCTGTCAAAGAAGAAGCAGGGGTTGTCAGTGGCACCCACAGGTTGTACTGGGAAAACAACCTCCTGTATTCAGAAGCTAGGAAACCCAAAACTGGTGCCACCAGGAGATTGGTCATCCCTCTGCAATACAGAGAGTTTCTGTTTACTTTGGCACATGCCATTCCCCTTGCTGGACATCTGGGGCAAAGTAAAACATGGGACAGACTGACCCCTCTCTTTCACTGGCCTCACATGTCAGAAGATACCAAGGAGTGTTGTCGCTCCTGTGTCACTTGTTAAACTAGTGGCAGGACAGGTGGCACTCCAAATGCCCCCTTAATCCCACTGCCAGCGGTTGGGGTACCCTTTGAAAGGGTAGGGGTTGATATTGTTGGCCCCCTTGACCCTCCCACAGCTTCTGGAAACAGATTTCTTACTGATGGTGGTGGACCATGCCACCAGGCAACCAGGAGCCATACCTCTTAGGACCAGTACACCTCCTGCAGTGGCTAAAGCCCCACTGGGATTCTTTCCCAGGGTGGGTTTCCCAAAGGAGGTTGTATCAGACAGGGGTAGCAACTTCATGTCTGCATACTTGAAAGCAATTTGGAAAAAGTGTGGTGTAACATACACATTTACTACATCTTACCATCCACAAACAAATGGGTTGGTTGAGTGTTTTAACAAAACACTCACAGGCATAAGTATGGGACTCTCTGAAAATCTCAGGAGGAGCTGGGATGTCCTGTTAACATGCCTTCTCTTTGCCTACAGAGAGGTACCCCAAAAAGGTGTGGGTACAGCCCCTATGAATTCCTCTTTGGTCACTCTGTTAGGGGTCCATTAGCTCTTGTAAAGAAGGACTGGGAGCAACCCCTGAAACCCCTAAACAAGATATAGTGGATTGTGTGCTTGGCCTCAGATCAAGGATGGCTGAGAACATGAAGAAGGCCAGTGGGAACCTTCGGGCAAGCCAAGAATTGCAACAGCAATGGCATGACTGGACAGTGTACCAACCAGGGCAGAAAGTGTGGGCCCTGGAGCCTGTGGCACCAAGAGCTCTCCAAGACAAATGGAGTGGACCACACATCATAGTGGAGAAAAAGGATGAGGTCAACTATTTAGTTGACCTTGGCACTCCAAGACGTACCCTTAAGGTACTTCATGTGAACCACCTAAAGCCTTACTATGACAGGACTGACTTAACCCTGCTCATGGCCACTGATGAGGGACAGGAGGAAGAGATCAGCCCTCTCCCTGACCTCTTTTCTAATTCTGCAGCTGATGGTTCAGTTGAGGGGGTGATCTTAGCAGATTGCTTTTCTCAGTCTCAAAAGGAAGACTACAGAAATATCCTAGGACAGTTCTCAGAACTGTTTTCCCTTACACCTGGACAGACCACATGGTGTGAACACACCATTGATACAGGAGACAGTCTGCCTGTTAAGAGCAAATCTACAGACAACCCGATCATGTAAGGGATTGCATCAAAGCAGAAGTGCAGAAGATGCTTGACCTAGGAGTGATTGAGCACTCAGATAACCCCCAGGCTAGCCCAGTGGTGTTGGTCCCAAAACCACACTCTCTGAATGGGAAAAGAGAGAAGAGGTTTTGGGTTGACCATAGAGGGCTCCATACAGTAACCAAGACAGATGCACATCCAATCCCCAGGGCAGATGAGGTCATAGATACACTGACATCTGCCAAGAATCTTAGCACTTTTGATCTTACTGCAGGGTATTGGCAGATTAAGTTGTCAGAAGATGCTAAACCTAAAACAGCATTTTCAACCATTGGAGGGCACTACCAATTCACAGTAATGCCCCTTGGTCTGAAGAATGCACCTGCTACTTTTCAGAGGTTGGTGAATACAGTCCTCCAAGGTCTGGAAGACGTTAGTGCAGCATATCTAGATGATATAGCTGTCTTTAGCTCCACCTGGGATGACCACCTGGTCTGCCTATGGAAAGTTTTAGAGGCTCTGCAAAATGTAGGCCTTACTATCAAGGCTTCCAAGTGCCAGATAGGGCAGGGGAAGGTGGTTTATCTGGGACACCTAGTAGGCGTATAACAGATTCAGCCACTACAGGGAAAGATTCAAACTATTTTAGATTGGACTCCCCTACCACACAAACCCAGATCAGAGCCTTTCTAGGTCTCACTGGGTATTACGAGAGATTCATTAAGAACTATGGCTCCATTGCTGCCCCTCTTAATGACCTCACCTCCAAGAAAATGCCTAAGACGGTATTATGGACAGCCAGCTGCCAAAAACCTTTTGAGGAACTTAAACAGGCCATGTGTTCTGCACCTGTTCTAAAGAGCCCAAACTACTATAAGAAGTTCATAGTTCAGACTGATGCTTCAGGGATAGGGGTGGGACAGTTCTTTCACAGAATAATACAGAGGCCCAGGATCAACCAGTTGGTGTTCTCAGCAGAAGGTTGACCCCAGAGAAATGTGTTGGTCAGCCATAGAGAGGGAGGCCTTTGCTGTGCTCTTGGCCTTGAAGAAGTTAAGACCATACCTCTTTGGTACTCACTTACTTGTTTAGACAGACCACAAACCTCTTTTATGGCTTAAACAGATAAAAGGAGAAAACCCTAAATTGGTGAGATGGTCCATTTCTCTACAGGGTATGACCTTTACAGTGGAACAAAGACCTGGGAGTACCCACTCCAAAGCAGATGGACTCTCCAGATATTTCCACTGAGACAATGAAGACTCATCTGGGCAAGGTTAGCCTTATTGTCCTTCATTTGGGGGGACGGGTGTTGTGTAGGAAAGTACTCTCTTTCTTGGCATGGTTACCCCAATTTTCAGCCTGATGTCAGTGTGCTTGACTGTGTTCACTGGGATACTCCTAACGAGGGCCACAGTAATTATGCTGTCCCTCCCAAAACTCTGTATTTCACCCACAATTGGCATACTGGTGCCCCCTTATAAGTCCCAAGTATATGGCACCTAGGTACACAGGGCATTGGGGTTCCAGGGGATCCCCATGGGCTACAGCATATATTTTGCCACCCAAAAGAAGCCCATGCAAAGCCTGTGTGTGAAGGCACCCCCTGCACTAACAGAGGTGGCCCAAAAATCTCCAGGACTATTTTCCTGGACTTTGTGAGTGGGGAGATGCCATTTTACGCGTGTACTGGACATAGGTCCTTACCTATGTCCAGCTACATAATGGTAACTCCGAACATAGGCATGTTTGTTATCAAACATGTTGGAATCATACCCCAAGGCTTTTGCAAGCATTGGTTGTATGATTCAATGCACTCTAGGGGCTCCTTAGAGGACCCCCAGTATTTCTATTCCTGCCTTCTGAGGGTTCCAGGCAGCCCCAGCTGCTGCTACCTCACAGACAGGTTTCTGTGCTCCTGTAGCTTGAAAAGCTCGAGCCCAGGAAGGCAGAACAAAGGATTTCCTTTGGTAGAGGGGTGTTACACCCTCTCCCTTTGGCAATAGGTGTTACAGGCTTGGGAGGGGTAGCCTCCCCAAGCCACTGGAAATGCTTTGAAGGGCACATTTGGTGCCCTCCTTGTATAAACCAGTCTATACCTGTTCAGGGACCCATAGTCCCTACTCTGGCGTGGAACTGAACAAAGGAAAGGGGAGTGACCACTCCTCTGTCCATCACTACCACAAGGGTGGCGCTCAGAGCTCCTCCAGAGGGTCCCTGAATTTTACCATCTTGGATTCAAGATTGCCAGGGAACTCTGGGAGCATCTGAGTGGCCAGTGCCAGCAGGTGACGTCAGAACTCTCCCCTGATAGGTGCGTAACTGGTTAGGTGACCAATCCCCCTTTCAGGGCTATTTAGGGCCACTCCTTAGGGTGGTTCCTCAGATTCGGACTGCAAGACTCCAGCAGGAATCCTCTGCGTTCTCCACTTCGACTTCTCGCTGCCTATGTTCAGAGTTGCCGTTATGTAGCTGGACATAGGTAGTGACCTATGTCCGGTAGACGTGTAAAATGGCATTCCTGCACTCATGAAGTCTGGGAAAATGGTCCTGGAGGTCGTGGGGGCACCTCTGCTCGTGCAGGGCTACCTGCACGTCCAGGTACTCTGCACCCTGCCCCCAGGGCTGGAGGGCTTGACTTATAAGTGACCTGGTGCAGTGTAAATGGCAGTGAAAGGGTGCATGCAACTTTTCAGGCAGGCTGCAATGGCAGTCTTGAAGAAGCCTTTGCATGGGCTCCCTACGGGTGACAAAAGATATGCTGCAGCCCATAGGGAACCCCTGTAACCCCAAAGCCCTGGGTACCTAAGTACCATATACTATGGACTTATAAGGGGGCACCAGTATGCCAATTGTGGGTGAAATACTGGTTTACCTGTATGCAACAACCATAATTTAAGGGAAATAGCATAACTACTGGGGTACTGATTAGCAGGATCCCAGTAGACACAGTCAAACACACTGACAAACAGGCCAAAAGGGAGGGGGGTAACCAAGCTAGAAAGAGGCGACTTTCCTACACAATGTTTTTATAGTATTTAACTATTGTGTTCTGTTTATAGTTTACTTTTTTTATATATGCTTTATGGCCACTGAGCCAAAATAAAGGTCTTTGAACTGAACTGAATTTAAAATTAATGTATGCCTTTATGCTCTGGAGGTAGTCCTATGCTGTTGTGAAGTTACTTTTGCAATTACACAGGGATTTTTTTTTTGCTTCGCCCTACAGCTTGATCCCTTACACTTCAAGACATGCATTATCATTATAGCCAAAGCTTTATTTTAGTGGAGATGTTTTTATTATTTTATCAGCTTGTCTTTTTGCACAGAATTCTGTTATTCTTTTCCCTGCATGACAGTTCCATTCTGTGCTCCATTCAAGGATGAAAGTGATAAGCTACAAGTTATTTCCAGCACAAAGTGTTCATCATGTCCCCAACTCTCATACACAGAAATATATTTGCTCTCACATCAAGGCGGTTTTCTCAGAACACCAGGGGACAGATTTAAGAGCCCCTTGCGCTACTTTAGCACCACCTTAGTGTAATTTTTTTTTACACTAAAGCGGCTCTAAGGTGGCCTTTACCCCGTGCCATATTTACACAGTGGCACAATACAACCATTGCACTACATTATGCCTGTGCCAGCCATAATGGATGCAATGGGGCGTTCCCCCAGTAGGAGGCCTGAGAAAATGGTGCAGTGAAATGTAAAAGATTTCACTATGCCATTTTTTCTATCATTTTTAACGCCTGCTAACAGCAGGTGTTAAAATTGTGCACCCATTTAAATCAATGGGAATCCTTGCAATTTGCTACACTAGTGTCACATTTTTTGGCGGTAGTGTAGCAAAGTGCCACAATAGCGTCAAAAATGTTGGAGCTTTTGTTACAACTACCTCCATGGTGCACCATATCTTAAACACAGCAGACACATGATGGCTTTAGGGGGGCAAATGGGGGGGGGAGAAAAGTGGCACTGCATTGGATGCAGCTCCACGTTTCTTAAATTCGGCCCCAGATGTTTTATTATATAACACTTCACTCCCCCCTACAAGACAGAGGGAAATTCCACTCAGTTGCCATCAATATCATTGCTTTGATCAACACCAAGGTGGATGTAATGTCATTCTACTGTTCATTTTGCATGTTAATGTCATGATTACTATTGTAATTACCATTCACTGTAATTCATCTATTTTACACATTTTAGTCACAATATACAAAAACAGTACACCATATTTTATGTTCGAGGATCTGGAAGCAAAAATTCAATCGCTATGGCGAGAATTTAACGTTTCTAATTTTCAGTTTCACTGTTCCCTTTTTTTTTTGTACTGATGCCTCAGACCCTACAGTGCCCTCTCTGGAATTCATGTTCTTTTTTGGGTGCAATCACTTTGCATATGTAGTTTTTTTCATAAACACATTTTTATTGTTTTTAAAAGAGAAAGTGCACAGATTATTCAATAAAATCCAATTACAAAGCATCATTGACAATTGACAGTAATACATTCCAGGAGAAATACGGCATTTCAGGTTTTGACCCGACATTAAGAGTCATACCCCCCCCTCGGCCTACCGCTCCCAGCCACCGTCCCCAAACCCTCTCATGCTTCTGAGGGCAACCCCTTGCTTCATACACCAACTTTTCTTGGCTTGCGCACCAGTCCACTCCCCTTCTCACCTTTTGGAACAACAGACCCGCAGAAGAGTTCCAGGCAGCAGCGATATCTAGCTTTGCTACCAGCAGGGCGGTACCTGCAAGGGCACGTTTTGCTCGTGCTCCTCCCATTTCTTCCATCACCCCCAACAAGACTAGTTTTGCGTACATCTGCATTTTTTGCTCTAGCACCTCACTCAATTCATGGACTACCTTGCCCCAATATATCTGTAGCACTGGACAAGACCAAACCATATGGAAGAAAACCACTGGCTCCCCTTCAAATCTTGGACATTGAGCTGTAGAGCGTAAACCAGCCCGGTGTAGCCTGATTGGTGTTAGATATGCTCTGTGTAAATAGTAGAATTGCACTGTGCAAAGTTTCGCTGACACCGCCAGTACCTTTGGTGCCATCAAAGCCTCAATCCATTCTACCTCATCCAGGGCCTCACCCATGACTCCCATTTGGTTCTTGATGAGTCCAAGTCTCCCGGAGTATTGTTAACTAACATTTTATAGACCTGGGAAACACCTTTCCCTCCCAGGTTCCCCATGAGTAGATTGGCCTCAAGCGGGCTGAACGCTGGCAGAGGGCCTGTGGCTGGCAAATGCTCTCCCAGAGCGTGTCGAAGCTGGAGGTATTTAAAGAACTACGTTTGGGTTAGTTGGAAGTCTGCCTGCAGTCCCTGAAATGATTTCAATGCATTACCTTTCCACATATCCCCTACCAGTGAAATACCCAGCAGATCCCACCCCACAAACCCCTCCAGTGCCACCATCTCACTCAACCATTTCCCCCTCCAAAACGGTGTCTGATGGGTGACAAGAGCATTCCATCAAATGTGTTGTAACGCAGAGCACAACGCCAGAAAAACCACCTTAGTTATCGCTACCATGTCCAGAGGGAGGGTTGCGCCGTATAGTGCGTCGAGGATACGCGGGAAACCCAAGATCTCCAGCTCCCCCTGATAAGCTAGGTCTGCCCATCCACTGTGAACCAATTATGAATCACCAGCAGCTGGGTTGCCAGATAATATAGATAAGGATCTGAGGCACCCAGGCCTCGTCATATATTCCTCTCCGGCAGTGTTGTGCCGCCACTCAATGCCTTGCTCCCTTCCAAAGAAACGATGAGGTGGCGCTCTCTAAAGCTCTAAACCAGGAGCGTGGGATCGAGAGGGGGAAATTCTGAAATACATATAGAAGTCTAGGTAAGACCAACATCTTGTACAGGGCCACACGGCCCATCACATTTAAAGGCAATGCCTGCCACTTCTGCAAGTCCATTTTGATGCGAGCCAGAGCGGGGACAGATTTTTGGCCGACGTCAGGTCAGGCAGAAGGGTCACCCAAATACCTTGATATTTAAAGCTGAACCTGTGTAAGGGTATCATGTCCTGCCAGTCAAAGCAGTCACGTGAACTAACTAGGGGGACCAACAGCGACTTTGTAGGGTTCATTCTAAGTCCTGACACTTGTTCATAGGGCCGTAGCAGGTGGAGACTTCTTGGGCCCGATACGCTGGGCTCTTCCATATACAACAGAACGTCGTCATTATACAAAGGTATCCTGTCTTCCCGGTAGGGTCCCCATCTCCAGCCGCGATATATTGGATCTGTCCTGATCATCTGCGCTAGTGGCTCAATCGCTAGGGTAAATAGAAGAAGGGACAGGGGGCATCCCTGCCGCGTGCCCTGATGAACTTCAAATACTGAGGACAGGGCCCCATTGACCAGCACACAGGCTGAGGGGTTAGCATACAGCGCTCGGACCAGGCGGCAAAACCTCGGTCCAAAACCTGCCCGCCGGAGCACTGAAAAAAGAAACCCCCAGTTCACTGAATCAAAGGATTTTCCAAAATCTATAAATAGAAGAGCAAGGTCTCGGGCAGTCAGCGGCGTTCGGCCAAAGCCACATGCAGTCAGCGGATGCAGTGCCGAGTGCTACGAGTTGCCATAAACCCACATTGGTCGGGGTGTATTCGGTGCGGCAGAATTCTCTTAAGACGAGCCACGAAAATCATGGCGTAGATTTTAACCTCACTGTTAATCAGCGATATCGGCCTATAGTATGCACACAGTAGCAATGGGGGTTGGGTTTTAGGAAGCACCACAATGGTGGCAACATCCAGCTTCTCCGGGAATAACCCTCGCTGCTCCACCTCCGTAAAAAAAAGTGCTAATAGGTGCGGCACCAAATCTTCCCTAAACGCTTTATAGTACTCTGCGGGGATTCCGTCAGGACCTGGCGTTTTCACCGTTCCCAATGCAGAAATAGCCACCAGACTTCCTCCGAATTAATAGGTTCAAGCAGGATCTGCACCTCTGCCGCGGGCAATTGCGGAAGGGGGACATCCTCCAGCAGCCGGCCGGCCTGGCCCGGCTCAATCCACATCGACGCTCGATACAATATCTGGTAGTACTGGGTGAAGGCGTCTGCTATTTCTACGTGACCTGCGACGCAGCCCCCCTCCCCTCATCAATTTCGGGGATGATCCTAGAGCACTGGTGGTGAGAAAGCAGCCAGTATAGCAATTTTCCCATTTTGTCCCCCCTGCTAAAAATCATCGCATAAGTAGCCCTCCACAAGTGCTTTGCAGCTGCTAAAGACTGATCTGGGATTTCCTCGCGGATTAATAGGAGCTGCCGAGCCACCCCTTCGCTGGGGCTTGCATCATATTCTTTCTCTAAACCCATCGCTCGCAATTCCAGCCGTTCAATACTAGAGCTCGCAAACGTTCCTGATCTCGTATCAAATCTCTGGCCGCACCTCACAGTACTGCCTTACTTGCTGCCCACAGGGTTCCTGAAGAAGCCACGGACACTTTGTTTAATGCAAAGTATTCGTGCTGTGCTTGTCGCAGCTCCTCAACATAGGCTCTGTCCTGCGGATACCACATATTCAGTCGCCACATAGGGTGGGTCAGTGATCGGGCATGGCCTACGATGAACCGAACGGGGCGTGTGGTCGGAAATCGCTCTAGCTGGGATATCGATATGAGAAAGGCAGGTTGCAGGAAGTTGGCTCTGTATATACTATTTCAAAGTCAGAAATAGTGTGCACAGAGTCCAAGGGTTCCCCTTAGAGGTAAGATAGTGGCAAAAATAGATAATTCTAATGCTCTATTTTGTGTTAGTGTGGTCGAGCCGTAGGATTATCAGAGGGTAGTGTTAAGCATTTGTTGTACACACACAGGCAATAAATGAGGAACACACACTCAAAGACAAATTCCAGGTCAATAGGTTTTTCTATAGAAAAATATATTTTCTTAGTTTATTTTAAGAACCACAGGTTCAAGATTTACAAACAATACCTTAAATGGAAGGCATTTCACTAAGGTATCTTAGGAACTTTGAATTATCACAATAGCATGTGCAGTTTTGGTAAAAATGGCAATAAGCTATTTTAAAAGTGGACACAGTACAAAAATCAACCGTTCCTGGGGGAGGTAAGTAAAGGTTAAGTTCACAGGTAAGTAAAGCACTTACAGGGTTCAAAGTTGGGTCCAAGGTAGCCCACCGTTAGGGGTTCAAGGCAACCCCAAAGTTACCACACCAGCAGCTCAGGGCCGGTCAGGTGCAGAGGTCAAAGTGGTGCCCAAAAAAACATAGGATTCAATGGAGTGTGCCCCGGTTCCAGTCTGCCAGCAGGTAAGTACCCGCGATTTCGGAGGGTATACCAGGGGGGTTTTGTAGGACACCGGGGGGGACACAAGCAGGCACAGAAAGTACACCCTCAGCGGCACAGGGGCGGCCGGGTGCAGAGTGCAAACAGGCGTCGAGTTTCCAATAGGAATCAATGGGGAAACCCGGGGGTCTCTTCAACGATGCAGGCAGGCACGGGGGGCTCCTCGGGGTAGCCATCACCTGGGCTAGGCAGAGGGTCACCTGGGGGTCGCTCCTGCACTGGAGTTCGGTTCCTTCAGGTCCTGGGGGCTGCGGGTGCAGTGTGTTTTCCAGGACTCGGGTTCCTTGAAGCAGGCAGTCACGGTCAGGGGGAGCCTCTGGATTTCCTCTGCAGGCTTTGCTGTGGGGGCTCAGGGGGGGTCAACTCTGGCTACTCACGGGCTCGAAGTCGACAGGCATTCCTCCCTGTAGTGTTAGTTTTCCTCAGGTCGAGCGGGGGCGTCGGGTGCAGAGTGGAAAGTCTCACGCTTCCAGCGGGAAACGTGTGGTCTTTAAAAGTTGTTTCTTTGTTGCAAAGTGTTGTAGTTTCTTGAACAGGGCCGCTGTTCTCGGGCGCTTCTTGGTCCTTTAGATGCAGGGTAGTCCTCTGAGGCTTCAAGGGTCCCTGGACCCTGTTGAATGTGTTGCTGTTGCAGTTTTCTTTGAAGTAGGAAGACAGGCCGGTAGGGCTGGGGCCAAATCAGTTGTCGTCTCCGTCTTCACTGCAGGGCTTCAGGTCAGCAGTCCTTCTTCTTCTTCAGGTTGCAGGAATCTATCTTCCTCGTTTCTGGGAGCCCCTAAATACTCAATTTAGGGGTGTGTTTAGGTCTGGGGGGATAGTAGCCAATGGCTACTAGCCCTGAGGGTGACTACACCCTCTTTGTGCCTCCTCCCTGTGGGGAGGGGGGTACATCCCTAATCCTACTGGGGGAATCCTCCATCTGCAAGATGGAGGATTTCTAAAAGTCAGAGTCACCTCAGCTCAGGACACCTTAGGGGCTGTCCTGACTGGGGAGTGACTCCTCCTTGTTTTTCTCATTATCTCCTTCAGCCTTGCCGCCAAAAGTGGGGGCAGTGGCTGGAGGGGCAGGCATCTCCACTAGCTGGGATGCCCTGCAGGGGGAGGTGAGAAGCACCTCCACCCAGTACAGACTTTGTTCCTGGCCACAGAGTGACAAAGGCACTGTCCCCATGTGGCCAACAACATGTCTGGTGTGTGGCAGGCTGGCAAAAACTAGTCAGCCCACACTGGAAGTCGGGTATGTTTTCAGGGGGCATCGCTAAGATGCCCTCTGGGTGTATCTTTACAATAAAGTGCACACTGGCATCAGTGTGCATTTATTGTGCTGAGAAGTTTGATACCAAACTTCCCAGTTTTCAGTGTAGCCATTATGGTGCTGTGGAGTTCGTGTTTGACAGACTCCCAGACCATATACTCTTATGGCTACACTGCACTTACAATGTCTAAGGTTTTGCTTGGACACTGTAGGGGCATAGGGCTCATGCACCTATGCCCTCCCCTGTGGTATAATGCACCCTGCCTTAGGGTTGTAAGGCCTGCTAGATGGGTGACTTACCTATGCCACAGGCAGTGTGAGGTTGGCATGGCACCCTAAGTGGAGTGCCATGTCGAGTTAGTCATTTTCTCCCCACCAGCACACACAAGCTGCCAAGCAGTGTGTATATGCTGAGTGAGGGGTCCCCAGGGTGGCATACGGCATGCTGCAGCCCTTAGAGACCTTCCCTGGCATCAGGGCCCTTGGTACCAGGGGTACCAGTTGCAAGGGACTTACCTGGGTGCCAGGGTTGTGCCAATTGTGGAGACAAAGGTACAGTTTAGGGAAAGAACACTGGTGCTGGGGCCTGGTTAGCAGGGTCCCAGCACACTTTCAAATCATAACTTGGCATCAGCAAAGGCAAAATGTCAGGGGGTAACCATGCCAAGGAGGCATTTCCTTACACAGGTGCAATCCGTGCTCGGCAACAGCACCAAGTCAATTCTAGATTGCGAGCCGTGGGCTATTGATGTGTGGGTAAACTGCCACCGTCTTGGATGCCACACCCGCCAAGCATCGCAAGGCCCCGTCGCTGAAAGCCATCCTATGATTCCTGCCACCATTGTATGCCTGTAAGTTGAGAGCGGACCAGCCACATCCAAGGCAGGGTCTGGAGCCGCGTTGAAGTCCCCTCCCAGCATAGGAAGTGCTGGAGACAAGTCTAGGAGCAGTTTGGTTAGGTCCTTGAGGGTCCCTCTTACCATTGCAGGAGGGATGTAAACACTGACCACATTAATTGTGACACCCTCTACCTTCCCAGTGATGGTCACATAGAGTCCCTGCCGGTCTTTCCACAGCTGGATTTTTGTTATGGGAAATGAACGGTGTAGTAGTATTGCCACTCCCGCGATCCGCGCGTAAACCCCGCGTGGTACAATCTATCAAACCCTGTACAGGCCAAGAAGGGGCAATGATCACCTGAGAGGTGCGTCTCCTGCAGCAGGAGCACATCAGGGCGGTATTGGTGTACAAAGGTAAACACCGTGGTGCGTTTAATTTTGTCTAAAAGACCATTAACGTTTCACGAGATAACCTATGTCGGACTCATAGGAATATGTTATTAGGTGCCACAGGGGGGTTACCGGAAGGCACCTTTTCTAGGCCTGGAGCCCCCGTGTTGCTCTCTTCGCAGTGGAATGAACGCCCCTACTCTGTCAATTTGTTCACTGCATCTCCTATCCTGTGCACTTGCTAACAAACACAAACATACTGACGTAGTAAGAAACAGTAACACATACCTTAAAACAAGGCCCAAACTTCCCTTCCTCCCAATTTCCATCCCACCCCATACTTCCCCCCAGAAGCATCGGTCGCCCATATAACTCACCTCACTCTCGAACATAGTGAGGTATGCCATTAACTGATTGACCCCTCCATATCTTCGGATCAAAAAGAAAAGCACAATAAGTGGTAATGGATCGTAAGCAATATTGTCTCTCATCCAAGCAATTAGCACCCTCCCAGGTTTATCCATCTGCTTATAGAGTTACAGCACCGGACTGCAGGACAAATCCGAGTCACTCAGGGACCCCGTCTAGGCCTGCATTGTCCCCGATGGTTCTGGGCTCCCCCCAACTCCCCCAGAACCCACCAGCGATCGCTGTCTCTGTGGTTCCATGTGTGGGGCCTACAAGGGAAGAGTCTGAGTGGGAGCTCCGATGCGTTTTGCACTGCCTGGAGCGCGTGCGTCAGCGCTGACCAGGCAGACGCTTCTGCTGCTGGTTCGGCTGCACTTCATCTCGCTTTGGTCTTGGTTCTCCGCTGTATAGACCAAGAGGGCCTTCCTCTGTCAGCCAAGTCCATGCTGCTGCTAGCTGCTACCTGCTCAAAGAAGTAGGTTTAGTTTCCATGGACTACACAGAGTTTCGCTGGAAACTGGAGACGATATGACATGTCCATTGCCCTCAGTTTCTGCTTTACTTCAGTGAATGAGTGGTGCAATTGTTGCACATCCCCAGTGTAGTCAGGCAAGAGGAAGACCTTTGCCCCGTTCCAAAAGATATCTCCTTTGGAGCGTGCTTCTTGTAGCACGCGTCTCGGTCTTTGAAGTTGAAAAGACGGAGTATCACTGGTCTGGGTGGAGAGCCCGGCGGGGGCCTCGATTGCAAAGCCCTGTGGGCCCGCTCGATCGCAAACCATGGTGTAAGAGAGTCCGCCGGCATCCAAGAGCGAAACCATTCCTCCAAAAAGTTGACCAGAGATGGGGCCGCCGTGGTCTCTGGAAGGCCCACCATATGAAGGTTGTTGGGCCAGGACCTATTCTCAGTAACTTCGGCTCTTCAATAGAGCTCCGACGTGCGAGATGTCAGTGCGGAGACCTGCGCCTTGAGAGCAGTCACATCGTCTTCCACTGTAGATATCCTCGACTCTGCCTCCGTGAGTCGAGCTGTGGCGTTGCAGAGGTCTTGCCGGACCAAAGCTATATCCCCCCTAACGTCCCCAATCTTAGACTCCACAGCTGTTTGGGATATTTGGATAGCTTGGAGAATCTTTTCCAGGTCGCCGGACTTCGCCGGTGGATCTCCTCCTCCACCCTGGTCACGATCTTCCATCCGACTCCCATTTGTACTCGTCATGAATTGGTCTAGGCGTGTTTGCCCTACCGCCTTTCGCACCGTTTTGTCCCTGCCCATGATGGGTTCCCCAGCCGTGGCACAATGTATGGGTTTGCGGCAAATCTGTCAGTGGAAGCCAATTAAAGTCACCACACACGGGTCCAGGGCCCTTCTCCATGACCCAAGGACTCCCGCGGAGTCCCACACTCCGCTGATCAACAAGTTAATCTCCAGGATCCAGGGAATTATGGTCACCCTGTGGTCCCATTCCCTGCCACCCGCAGCCGTTCATTCACAAAGATCATCCAAGGGCCCCACCGGTAGCCCCCACCGCGTCTCTCCAGTGTCACCGCGTTCCAGTAGAGTGGAGAGAGGGGGGGTGGGAGGAGGAAGAAAGAAAGAAAAGAGGGAACCTCCAGTGAGTCGCGTTCCACCCGTCACAGTTCACTGTTGCGCTGCTCCCCCTGCAGCTGCCCGGGGAGGACCTGGGGCATCAGTCCATCAAGGGGAGGGCAGGGGGAGGAGGGGGCCTCTCTCCTGGCTGCCAAAACTACCCCCACCCCATCCACCACCTCGCCCCATACCCTCTGCTCACCGGATTTTCGGACCTTGCTTCACTGCGGCTCCCAGTGTCTGGGCGCCTCAACCTGACCTCCAGCCGGTCTTTGCTGTAGGCGAGCCCCTCAGCGGCTCCGCCCGCAATCCTCCACTGTGTTACTTGGCTGCGGCACGGCACTCAGACGGGTCTCAGGCACCGCGCCACCTTCTCCTCAGTCCACCCCTCGGCGTTCATTCGCCGTCCGCCATCTTGACTGCAGGCTGCAGCGAGCTATCAGTGCCCCTCAGCCAGGCCGAAAGGCTGGACAAACTTTCTTTACTCGTCGCTGCGGTCCAACAAGGGGGGGGAATAAAGGGAGGGGGTCCTTCTTCCCTGGTTCCAAAGGGGCCCCCTATTCATCACATCGCTCCTGCCCCTCTGCTCACCCTTGTCCTTGGGGCGTGCTCCACTACAGCTCCGGTGCCTGGGAGCCTCGACCCTGCTCCCAGCCGGCTGTCGCTGCATACGGGCTTCCCAGCAGCACCGTCCGCGACCCCCGCTGAACTATTCAGCTGGTGCACAGTGAGCCGACGAATCTTGGGCTCTGCAACGTCCTGGGGCCCCTTCCACAGCTCACATCTCGGCGCTCACTCACGGTCCGCCTTCTTGGGCGCAGGCGGCCGTGAGCGATCGGCGTCCCACGACCGGGCCGGAGGGCTGCGTCGGTTCTGCTGCTCGTCCTTGGGGGAACAGCAGGCCCCCCCAAGCAGGAAGGTGCTACAGCTGAGGGCAGATTTCGGTCGTAGCTAGAGGCGGATGACGGAGGCGTCCGGGGCACTACAAAAGTGCGTCCGCCATCTTGACGCCTTAGCCACGCCCCCCCACTTTGCATATATAGTTTTTCTGATCTGCTTCTAAAATCGCACCCCAAGCTAAAATATTTATTGTATTATCCCTATCTTATCTCGAGGAATCAGCCAGGTTTATCCTCCAATGGCAAACATTCCTGCATTATGCAGATAATAATAGCATGTATTTTAATTAGTATTCATGTGTTCATTTCAAAGGTATCATCAATGCTAAATTTACATTCATATGATTATATTATTGTTTTGTATTTTTGGGCGATGATGTGTTTTTCCTTTCCTTTTTAAACTCATACATTTTATATTGACTGTGGGAGGTTTCTGTTATTTTGAAATGTGCCTATCTTGCCTGAGTAGTTTCTGCCCTAATATAAACTCTGGAAAAAAATCATTTTAAACTCAGTTTTATCCATCCATTCTGCATGTTAACAATGTGTCTAAAACTGCCAATTTCTATCACCACACGTAAAAAATCAAACAGTACAGTCCGAAGAATTACTGGAAAATAGCAGTTTGTAGCAGGAGGGGATTGAACCCATATTCTACCATGCACAATAGAGTTGCCCCTTCACTCCTTATTACCAACCACCTCACAATAGCACCATTCAAACCCGAATAGTTGGAATACCACCTAAGAGAGCTGTATTGTGCTCTTGTGTGGAAGCCTAGAATACACTTATTGATGAATGAGTTATATTTAAACAATTTAAGCTAATGGATAAGATGACAAATATGTAATTAGATACAGCACACATTTAAATATGAAATACCTTGTCAGTTTCGGCTGGTCTGGCTGACGACCCTGCATCAGCTATTACCTGACTTTCACCCACTTCTCTAGCTTGTAAGTATTTGTTCTTTATAGACGATACATCAATGTCCTGAAATAAAGAAAATGTTAAATATTTAGAAAGGCATGCACATCTTTTGAATCTACACATTACACAAGGTTGAATTTTACAGTTCTGATGTTCATGTATTAGTATAGAGTGACAAAGTTGTGGTGTGTTTAGTATTTTATTCCAAAGGGTCTTGAGGAGATGAAGGTATAGGATCAGTGTTCATCCCATTATCTTCTTCGGTACACCATAGCCTAGAAAAAAAGCATTAAAGACCTGCTCTATAAAACTACATCGCTATTAATCAGACATTTACTAACGTAGGCAGTCTGATCTATAAAACTACATCGCTACCTATCAGAGATTCACTCATGTAGGCTCAAACCTACAATTTGACTAAATGTCTTACAATTATGGAATTTACAAAGAATTCTAGGCTTACTCTGAAGAACTTGCAACTGCCCCAGAATCTAAGCTCCCATGAAAGTGCAAGTGTACATTTTATCATGCATTTGCCCTTTGAATGATAGTGTCTTCATAAGAAAAATATGTTCCACTCTTCCTCTAAATGTCGAATAATTTTCAGGGTATCCTCTCTCCATTTACACCATGAAAACAGAGTCACGCCTACCCTTCTGAAGAGTATCGGTTTTTCCACATATTACGTTTTGCAGTTGGACACCGAAAATCGTATCCTCTACAAACAGATTTGCTCACACAGAAATGCTGATTCTGTGATTCAAAGTGGCTTTCCGTGTGCCTTATTAGAAAATAGCCATGCAAATAGCTGGTTAAATATTGTCCTGTTTTTAAAGGGCGAGACTGAAAGGGTGACTACCAAAAACAATATGAAACTATAATGAAGGAATACTGGTAACACTGAAAGTGATGAATGAATGATAGTTAGTATCCATAAAGTTATAGGAATGGTTCGTCAAACCATTAGTGTATGCATGAATGTTAAATGACACAAGGTGTTTTTGTTGCAGAAATTCTATTACAAACCTATGTTGATATTGGATTTGTTAAAGACGATGCACACGAAAACAAGACATTCTAATACATGAATGGTACATTTTCATACACAAAGTCCCATTACAGCTGTTAAATTCCCCCGTTGTGAACTCTCCATCAACCCCACATAGGTATTTGGTCAGTGAGGCTCTGAGACCCCGGCCTGAAGGTTAATAACTGACAGGTCACAGGTAAGGTAACACTTAACCGACAGCCAAATGCACAAACATGCAAACTTAAAAGACATCCCACTAGGCAGCAACACTACATTGGACCCCGGATATTGGCCCCAATAAAGCACACATGGCCAGAGGGATGGGTACATTTCCAAACCACCATAAAGTTAGATACCACACATAGTTAGGTACACTTACCCAAACAGGGAACAGCACATACAGCTCACGCAGTGACCACGTGTCCCTCAGACTGGACACCTGGACACATACTCGCTGGCCACATTGTGTCCACGCCAGGTCAAGGTCCACCTGCTTTTACTGTCTAGAATTGTATCTGAGACTCCATGACAAATGTTTGCTTATGATGACTTTATTGCACCCATAGAAATGTAGAAAACCCGTGTCAATTCGATGTATTATGAAAGACCCCGGTTCTATAACTGTTCTCCCAGCTGTATTGTTTAATAAAATGAACCTTTTCCTTTTTTGCTGGATGCCTCTTGCCTTTTGTTGTTTTAAGGCAAATTCTCATTCCAGCAACACCTATAGGTATGATCTGCAAATGTAATAATGTACAACAAGGCGCTCTACAGTTCTATGACAATATATATACTACTTATGTAAACCATTGTTTGTGTGTTAGGGAAATTTGATATCTTCATTTAAAAGAGATTGTGGGTTCTACCTTGGTCTCATCAAATATAAATAATTATTGTTCTCATGAGGCCCGATTCACAAAGGTAAACTTGAACCGAAAGTCAAAGGGCACGATTTACAAAGTTAAACTTAGACATAAAGTCTAACTTTACTTGTAGTGAAGTTAGACTTTTTGTCTAAGTTTAGACTTTTTTCAACAGACTTTTTATTGCTTTTATTCATCCTCAGCAATACAAAACAATCAGCGGTCATTAAGTTAACCAACATAAAAGCAAGTTCAAATACAAGACAACGCCAACAGTGTTCTTGCTTACAATATATTCTCTCAAACTACACCCCATTCTACCACTCTTCCCACCCCCCTTCCTCCTGCCTCCTAGTTATCCCTGACTCCCTTAGTTGACCAGCCATCCCATAACAACAGTCAAGTACAGAGCGTCTTATTTCAATTAGGTTTTCTTGACATATCCCCACCCAGCTTGAGATGCAGTGTTCAAGCTTCTCCAGCATTTGCAGCAAGCAATAAGGAACTGTCCGACGAATCATCAGCCAGTGTCTTCATGCAGTCCAAGAGGGTCTCCCATGCCCTGGCTTTGTCAATTGGGCATCGCCCTCTCCACACTTCTTAAAACAGCACCCTACCCTCATGTAGGAAAGTTCCATCTTGCCTGGCATGTTACCCCCATTTTTACTTGTGTGTTTGTTTTTGCCTGTGTCACTAGCATCCTGCTAGCCAGGACCCCAGTGCTCATAGTTTGTGACCTATATGTGTTCCCTGTGTGGTGCCTAACTGTGTCACTGAGACTCTGCTAACCAGAATCTCAGTGCTTATGCTCTCTCTGCTTTTTAAATTGTCACTGCAGGCTAGTGACTAATTTTGCTAATTCTCATTGGCACACTGGGACACCCTTATAATTCCCTGCTTTATGGTACCTAGGTACCCAGGGTATTGGGGTTCCAGGAGATCCCTATGGGCTGCAGCATTTCTTTTGCCACCCATAGGGAGCTCAGACAATTCTTACACAGGACTGCCACTGCAGCCTGAGTGAAATAACGTCCACGTTTTTTCACAGCCATTTTACACTGCACTTAAGTAACTTATAAGTCACTTATATGTGTAACCCTTACTTGGTGAAGGTTAGGTGCAAAGTTACTAAGTGTGAGGGCACCCTGGCACTAGCCAAGGTGCCCCCACATTGTTCAGGGCAATTTCCCCAGAGTTTGTGAGTGCGGGGACACCATTACACGCGTGCACTACATATAGGTCAATACCAATATGTAGCTTCACAATGGTAACTCCGAATATGGCCATGTAACATGTCTAAGATCATGGAATTGTCCCCCATGCCAAATCTGGTATTGGGGTGCCAATCGCATGCATCCCCGGGGCTCCAGCATGGACCCCGGGTACTGCCAAACTAGCTCTCTGGGGTTTACACTGCAGCTACCATTGCTGCCAACCCACAGACAGGCTTCTGCCCTCCTGGAGTCTGAGCAGCCCAGTCACAGGAAGGCAGAACAAAGGATTTTCTCTGAGAGATGGTGTTACACCCTCTTCCTTTGGAAATAGGTGTTAAGGGCTGGGGAGGAGTAGCCTCCCCCAGCCTCTGGAAATACTTTGAAGGGCACAGATGATGACCTCCTTGCATAATCCAGCCTACACCGGTTCAGGGATCTCCCAGCCCCTGCTCTGGCGCGAAACTGGACAAAGGAAAGGGGAGTGACCACTTCCCTCTCCATCACCACCCCAGGGGTAGTGCCCAGAGCTCCTCCAGTGTGTCCCAGACCCCTGCCATCTTGAATGCAGAGGTGTGAGAGCACAGTGGAGGCCTCTGAGTGGCCATTGCCAGCAGGTGACGTCAGAGACCCCTCCTGATAGGTGCTTACCTGGTTAGGTGGCCTAGCCTCCTCTGAGGGCTATTTAGGGTCTCTCCTGTGGGTTTCTCTTCAGATAATGAATGCATGAGCTCACCAGAGTTCATCTGCATCTCCCTCTTCGACTTCTGCCAAGGACGACCGCTGACTGCTCCAGGACGCCTGCAAAACCGCAACAAAGTAGCGAAACGACTACCAGCAACATTGTAGCGCCTAATCCTGCCGCCTTTCTCGACTGTTTCCTGGTGATGCATGCTCTGAGGGCTGTCTGCCTTCACCCTGCACTAGAAGCCAAGAAGAAATCTCCTGTGGGTCGACAGAATCTTCCCCCTGCTAACGCAGGCACCAAACTTATGCTTCACCGGTCCAATGGGTCCCCTCTCATCTTGACGAGCGTGGTCCCAGGTACACAGGAGCTGGATCTAAGTGACCCCGACAGTCCAGTGGTCCTTCTGTCCAAATTTGGTGGAGGTAAGTCCTTGCCTCCCCACACCAGACAGTAATCCTGTGTACTGCAGGATCTGCAGCTGCTAGGGCTTCTGTGCACTTTTGCAAGGAATCCTTTGAACACAGCATAGCCCAGGTCTTCAGCACTCCATCCTGCATTGCTCAACTCGCTGAGTTGACCACCAGTTTCGTGGGACCCTCCTTTGTAGTGTTGAGACGACCGCCATGCTCAGATTTCTTGAACGCCTGTTCAAGTGCTTCTGCGGGTGCAGCCTGCTTCTGCATGGGCTCTCTGTGCTGCTGACCCCCCCCTGTCTCCTCCTCCAAGGGGTGACCTCCTGGTCCTTCCTCTGCCCGGACAGCACCCATTTTCTTCAACCGCAACTCTTGCAGCTAGCAACGCTTATTTGCAGTCTTTTTTTGTGGACACAACTCTGCATCCTCCAGCTCACCGTGGGACATCTTCTGTGCGAAGGAGAAGTTCCTGGTATCTTCCGTGGATGCAGAATCTTCAGCTTCTTCCACCTGGAGGCAGCCCTTTTGCACCTTCATCTGGGGTTTAGTGGGCTCCTGCGTGACTCCTGGACTTAGTCCCCTTCCTTTATAGATCCAGGAATCCATCTTCAGTGCTTTGCAGTCAGTTGTTGCCTTTGCAGAATCTCCTATCACTACTTTAGTGTGTTTCTGGGGAAGTAGGGTATCTTTACTCCTACTTTTCAGGGTCTTGGGGTTGGGTATCTTGGACACCCTTAGTGTTTTCTTACACTCCCAGCGACACTCTACACACTATACTAGGCCTAGGGTCCATTTGTGGTTGTATGGTTTGTGTTGCCCCTAGGCCTATTGCATCCTATTGTATTCTACAGTGTTTCTACTACTTTTCTAACTGTTTACTTACCTGATTGTGGTTTGTGTGTATATTTTGTGTATTTTACTTACCTCCTAAGGGAGTATATCCTCTGAGAAATTTCTGACACATTGTCACTAAAATAAAGTACCTTTATTTTTAGTAACTGAGTGTTGTGATTCTTATGATAAAGTGCTATATGATATAAGTGGTATAGTAGGAGCTTTGCATGTCTCCTAGTTCAGCCTAAGCTCCTCTGCTATAGCTACCTCTATCTGCCTAAGCTTCTAGAACACTACTAATCTACTAATAAGGGATAACTGGACCTGGCACAAGGTATAAGTACCATCAGGTACCCACTATAAGCCAGGCCAGCCTCCTACACCTCACAGTTAGCCCATTGTAACATTCCATTTCTCTATTCCATTTTTATGTAGTTGAGGAGCAAAGGTAGCCTTCCAACGCATAGTACTCTCCCTCTTGGTCAGTACCAATGCTAAATCTACAAATTGCATAGACAATTTATGCTAAAAAGGGTGAAGAAATCCACCTTGTAAACACACCAGTGGGGTACAGGGTATTGATCTCTCAGTAACTTAATTTACATAGTCAATTACATCCGTCCAGTAAACTCGCAGTGCAGGACAGTCCCACAGCATATGGGACATCTCAGCCCCTCTCCCCCCACATCTGGGGCACTGTGCATCCCTTGCACCAAATATTCACATTATTTTCCCTGGTGTAAGATATGCTCTATGCAGGACATAATAGTTGATAAGCTTAAACCCTGTATTGCGAGAAACTGTGTACATATTAGTAAAGATGGACAACCACTATTGGTCAGAAACCTGGATAGACATGTCCTCCCAACTGTGTTTCAGTACTTCTATTGGCACATCAATATTTGCTTGCATAGCTTGGTATAGGATAGTGACAGCTCTGGTTTTCCCTGATGGTTTGCAAAGTATGTGACTGCTATTAAGTTTAAGTGTTGGGGGTTCCACTGACCTGCCATCCCAGTGGTTCCACAGTGTTAGCACAGTTGCGTGGTGCATGAGAAATTGACCCTAGGGTAAATAAAATGTTTGTGATAGCTCTTTGAAGGGCAGCAGTTCCCAAAGTCTAAACAGGTCACCAATTCGGGAGATACCCCTATTAGGCCAGTTAGCTAAGCCCTCCAGGGCCCCTCCCGTGTTTAATACCTCCAGGCATTGCAGCAGTAGTGTCTAAGAGCATTTGTGAGCTGTAAACAATGTTGCCAGAAGCGCTGGATAGTCTGCATTGCCAGGTCACCTTCCGCCACTGGTCACCTGGCAATCATAATCAGCGGGAGTAGGACAAATAATGCAGGAGCGTTCACAGGCATTTCCCCTCCCGCTTGCAGTCAAGCATATAGCCACTTGTTCAACCACTGAAGTTGGGCAGCCAAATAGTGTATTTCAAGGTCAGGAGCTGCAAGGCCACCATTTGAAGTGGGTTTGCACAGTTTAGTCAGGGCCATCGTTTGTCTTCCCTTGCCCCAAATCAACTCTCCCAGTATCGACTCCAGGTCCAGAAGGTACAGCGTGGGATTAATACTGGCAGTGTAGTGAATAAATATAGCAATCATGGGAGTACTATTGTTTTAGCAACTGCGATCCTACCAGCTACTGACAGTGGGAGAGTGCTCCAGACAGCCACCCCGGTGTGGAATGCCCTCACCACTGCCCCAATGTTCCCATCTATGGTATCCTTAGTATTGTGGTATATTTTTACTCTGAGGAATTTCATACAAGAACCCTCCCAACTCCGTCTGTGTAGTTCAGGTGGTCTTAGCATTCGAGAGGTCAGCTGGAACAAGAGTTACTTTTGCCAGTTGATCCGCAGGACCAAAAGAGCACTAAACTGTTCCATAAGTGTGACTGCTGCAGGTATGCCCTCCCTAGCATTGGCAAGAAACAACAACATATCATCCGCATATAAGGCTATGGTGTGCGTAGAGGTCCCACTGATCAGTACTCGATAAGCTACCCCCAAGCTCACTAACCAGGCCAGGGGTTCGACTGCTATAGCAGTAATAGAAGAGGAAGAGGACAGCCCTGCCTTGTACCTTGCCCCACCATCTAGGATTGCGAGATTACCCTACAAGTGCGATCCAGCACTCTCGGGTTGGTATACAGAAGTTGGTCCATTGGCTAAAGCCTCTTCCCAGTCCCATCTGATCAAATACCTGATAAAGGTAGTCCCATTGGAGGCTTTGAAATGCCTTCTCAATATTTAGAGATTACTACTGCATTGTCATCTTCAGGGCCCATAGCGTCCATTAAGGAGAGCAGTCGGTGGATATTCAGAGCCGTATTCCTAGCTGGAATAAATCCGTTCTGGCCATAGTGCATGAGGGAAGCCATATGGGCGAGGAGAAACGAGGTGAGAATCCTGCTCAGGAGTTTTTAATCCACGTTCAACATAACCAGCGAATGGTATGCCCACATGTCATGAGGGAGTCGACCCAGTTTAAGCAGAGGAATCACCAGAGCTTCCCTTGTGGTGGCAGAGAGATACCCCTCCTCCTTCACTTCTGCATATAGGTCCTCTAATCTAGGGGCTAAGGGCCAGATGTAGGACATTTCTGAATCGCAATTCAGTATGCAGGATGGTGTCCCTGACACCGTCTGCGACTTGCAAGGGGGTCACAAAGGCCCACCTCATTAATATTAATTAGGTGGGTCGCAATTTGCGCCCCCCTTGCGACTCGCAGCACTCACAGGGATGGTGGCCTGTTGGAAACAGCAGACCACCATGTCTGTGACTGCTTTTGAATAAAGCAGTTTTTTTGTTGTTGTAATGCAGCCCGTTTTCCTTAAAGGAAAAAGAGATGCATTACAAAATGAAAAAATGTTTTCCATGCCATTCACAAAGGGGAATGGGTCTCATGGGGACCCCTTCCCTTTTGCGAATGGGTTACCACCAGTGTGACACTGGTGATAACTGCAATTGCTTTGTGACCGCATTTGCGGTCACAAAGCAATGCAGCATCGCGCTGTGACTCGCAATTAGGAAGAGGAACACCGCTTCCTAATTGCGACTCGCAGTCCTGTTTTCCGATTTGTTAACCAGGTTACCGACTCGCAAAACAGTGATTGGGCATCGCGATGTCATTTTTGCACGTCGCAAACAGCAAAATTCGCTGTTTGCTTCGTGCAAAAACTTTGCTACATCTGGCCCGAAGTCCTCAGTATATGCACTTTGTCTCGTGCCATGGCCCTGATGTCCACTCTGATATCCTGCATTGTTATGGGCCCTCCCAGTGCATCAGCATTGTCTTCTCCCAACCTGGGTAACACTACTTGGCTCAGGAAATTGTCTAGTGTTTCCTGATGTGGCTCGAGCAGGGGAGCACAGAAGGTGGTGTAATATTCCTTGAATCTTTGATGTATTTCCTTTTGCCCATATACAAGGTCACCCTCGGTCATATCAATTTCCAGGATTGTGGAGGTTATAGGGTTCAGATTAGCCAACCATGCCAAAAACATTACCGCCTTCTTTTTTTCTGCATGCGCCCTCATAATATATTTGCGTTAATCAAAGCAGCGAAGCTTCTCTGTGCTGGTCACGCGGCACTCTTTTGCCTCCAACAGTTGATGCTGGAGTTCTCTATCACTGGGGCAGGCCTTCTCAATTACCCTAAGATCTTTTTCTTGCCCCGGTACCTTATACAGTAGGGAGCATTTTACCCTCACTACTTCAGCTATACACTTACCCCAGATTACAGCCTTGAAGGCATCCCATTCATTAAGAATAGATAGGAGGTACCTGGTGAAAAGTAATCATGAATGGCATCTCCAATGGTGGGCTTGAACCCCGGGTCCTCCAGCACCTCAACTTAAAGGCACCGATCTGGGATTTGAGGGCATTCTCTACGCAAGTTTAGCAGGTGTAATACTGGGTTGACATCGTACAGCACAAGTATTCCACGTTGTGCACCGATCAATGTATGTCTGTGGAACAGAGGAATGCTTCCAACCTCATGTGAAGGTTGTGCATCCCAGAGAAGAATCAATAATCCCTGGTAGTAGGGTTAATGTTTCTCCAGGAGTCAATTAACGCCCACTGAGTTTGCCATGTCTGAAATGTCTGTGCCACTTGCCACACCTGAGAGTCCCTCAGGGGCGGGTGGGATCTATCAAGAGTGGGATCAATTATGCTATTGAAGCCCCCTCTTCATAGCATGAGGTGCATCAAATATGAGGCCATAATGCAGGACAGGCCCTCATAAAAGTTACCCTGATTCTAGCTGGGGGCATATATCCTACCTGTAGGAAAGTACCATCTTTCTTGGCATGTTACCCCCATTTTTACCTGTATGTCAGTATGTTTTTGTCTGTCTCACTGGGATCCTGCTGGTCCTGGGACATCTGTGGGTGCTATATGGTGCTCTGAGGCCTCTCTGAAGTGCTGAGCACCTCCTCTTCCTCCTCACACAGAGTTGAGGCCCCCAGGTCCTCCAGATAGTACCTAGTTGATGCAAAACGCAACTTTGCCGGAACCAAGGCTTGTTGGAGGAATCCAGTGCCAAAACTTGCCTGCATCCAACTTCACGGAGTGGGACATCCTTTGCATTATGCACAAACCCGGTGACATCTTCCTAGGGTGCATTCCTGCAGTCTTCGTCCAAGTGGGGACTCTTCTTTTGCACCCTCGTCTGGGTTGGCAGGGGCGCCTGTCCTTCTTGGAACTTCTTTAGACTTCTGGACTTGGTCTCCTTCTTTTGCAGGTCTGCAGGTCCAGGAATCCACTGTTTGTTGTTTGTGGACTGGTTCCTGCAATAATTCCATTCACAAGTTGTAGTGTGTCCTAAGGAAACTTGCAGTACCTTACTCCTGCTTTTCTGGGCTCTGGGGTGGGGTAATTTACTTACCTTTACTGTACTCTGACTCTCCCAGCGATTCTGCACACACTACACTTGTCTAGGGGGCAATTTATGATTTGCATTCCACTTTCTGAGTATATGGTTTTTGTTGCCCCTAGACCTATTTTCTCCCATTGCATTCTATAGCATTTCCTATTGTTTGCAGTGTCCTATGACTAATTACTTGCCTTATTTTGGTGTCTAGTGTATATATTGTGTATAATACTTACCTTCAGAAGGAGTATTGCCTCTAAGATATTTTTGGTACTGTGTCACCCAAATAAACTACCTTTATTTTTGGTAACACTGAGTATTGTCTTTACTTGTGCATAAGTACTGTGTAACTATAGGTGGTATTGCATGAGCTTTGCATGTCTCTTAGTTCAGCCTAAGCTGCTTTGCCGTAGCTACCTCTATCAACCTAAGCTGCTAGAACACTACTAGTTCACTAATAAGGGATAACTGGACCTGGAATAAGGTGGTAGTACCCAAGGTACCCACTACAAACCAGGCAAGCCTTCTACACTACCAAAGTTAGGTCGCAACCCATGAGTTGCGAGTGATCAGTACATACCTCCCATTAGGGTCTATCAGCTCTCCTGTCTTTTGGAATGGGATCCCAGGTCTGACCCAGATCAGGACCCTTCTGGAGAATGCAGAGTATGTAGTGGCATAGACTGTAGTGCATCTATCTCAGGCGCAGTTAGATGGGTCTCTTGTCAAAAGGCTGTATGTGCGCCCCTTCTTTCCAAATATGTGTACCTTGTACCTTTTTGCCATACTATTTAAGGCCCTAATGTTCCAACTGATTAAATTATGTAAGGGCAGCTGCATGAGAATGTTTGAAATATCAGTCCAAGAGCTCTCATCGTCAGAGCACAGGCTTGTGTAGGAGGATGAGTAGGGTGGCCTTGGACGTGTGTAGTAGTAATGGAGGCAGGGAATGGTCCCAGCAAGAACTCATGGAACAAACAACCAAACTCCCACAATTCCTCAACCCCAGGACAAGAATTGACAACACTCCCATTCAAACAGTTAAACCAAGAAGCAACAGTTGTGCTTATACCATACACGCTCCATAACCCAACATAATCAGTGGGAGGGCCATCCACATTCAGGCAGTCCCCGGGTCACTTCACATCATCCAGGGTATGCAGTAGGAAGAAAGGAAAAGGTTCTCTACACCCCACCTGTTATCAAATCAGAGTATTGGGTCTGCCACACTCCTATCCAGACTCTTCATGCTCCTGCACTGACTCCCTCCCATAGTGCGCACAGAGGACTCATAGCAAATCATCCACTGTGCTCGGTGTGACCTGTGAAAGAAAAAGATCAGAGTTGCAGGAAGACAAGGATACAGATTCCTAATCAGAGTTCTCCTCATCTTCTCCTCCCAATTCCGAGGCCTGATCTGAGCTTGCTCCACGAATGGTTGCTGCTATTTCCACCGCCCTCTGGCATTTCTGCAGTGCCTGAGAGTGGGAGGGCTTCGCTCTCATGCCTGATCTGGGCAGTCTCTTTGGTCTCCCCTTCTGTTGAGTAGCCATCAGTCAGTGTCATCGTCCTCCTCCCGCTGGGGAAGTTACTCAAGCCAGTCCCATACCAGCTATGGGGAGGTGAAGAACTGCATCTTGTTATCATGGGTCACCCGGAGCCTGCCCGGTAACAGCATTGCGTATTTGATTCCCATGTCTCTCGGTTTTTATTTAGCCTTGTTAAATGAGGCTCTTTGTCCCTTGTGAAATCCAGAAATATTATTCAGTTGTTATCCACCATTATGTCTCCTTTAATTTGGGCTTGTGAGAGGATGTGGTCTCTGTCTTTGAAGTGGAGAACCCTGGCCACCACAGGACGTGGACCCATTCCAGGTGGAGGGGCTTGGGAAAGCACTCAGTGGGCCTATTCAAGTGCAGAAAAGGGGTAGAGTCCCTCGGGTGTGACCCGTGTCCGGAGCCAGGCTTCCAGGAAGGCCTTCATGTGAGTTCCAGGGCCCTCTATACATTCAGGTAAACCCACTATTCGAAGATTATTTCTCCTCGTCCTGTTCTCAGCATCCTCAGTACGTAATTCAAGGAACTTTACTCTGTTCGTCATGGACATCAGTGGCCCCTGCAAAGACATCACCTCAGGGTTTAGGTCATCCAGTGTGTGCTCCGTGGCACTGACTCTTTCTGATAGGTGTCTATGATCGTCTCTTATTAGGCCCCTGTCAGTGGCCATTGCATCTATTTTGGCCTCCAATGCCTCCTGTGACGCAGCTATGGCCTGAAGAAAAGTGTCCAACATTGCTCCGGTTTGGCCATCTTGGGCAACACACTCTGCTGCCGTCTCCATAGCTATTGTTGACAAGTTCAACAACCAGCAACCTACCCCCCTGTTCCGGGGCCTTATTCTTTGTGATTTTGCCCATTGTTAATGGTGCTGTGTGTTCGTCAGTTTGTGCTATTCTGGGGGCTCTCAGGCATGGAAGAAAATTTGGCAGTGCTCCTCCTCCCAGTGATTTCAGCAGGTGCACCTCCGGTGCCCAGAGGTGGGGGCTCCCTCAGCAGCAGTGTCTCTCAACTAGTCCAGGCAAGTTTTGTAGCGAGATCTGCGTGGGGGATGAACTGTCCCAGCTTCCGTGCAAAAGTCACGCCGGCGGGGTCTCTGCACCATTAGGCTTCCACAGTTGTTGATAGTTAGGCGTGTGGACAATGAGATATAGACCTGTCATCCCTTATTTCAAATGTGGCTCTGTCAGGCACCTACTTCCAGATGCATTAGCCGCCGGAGAACAAACCAGGACTTCAAAGTGCTCCACCCCTCACACATCATCACCAAGATTGCAACAGCGCAGGCCACATATGGGCAACTGGGGCTGGATAGCAAAGCTCCCGTGGAAGCCCCTTTCATCTTGGGAGCTATGCACCTGCAGCGGGGCGGGGCAGAGCCAATCTACCCCTGCCACCCCCAATAGTTCAAGGCCGGGTGGGAGTGGGGGAGGCCCCACAGGCGACCGCTCACTCACCCCACTATCGTGTCAATCCAGGTGAAGGCGCCGGGGCCTCCTGATTCCCACTCCGCCACCTCCTGAATCTCTGCTCTGCTTCCAGGGCGGGTGGGGGCCGGAACAGAACATCGCAGTGCGCGGTCCCCACTGGGTGGTCGACGACCAAGTAGCCGCCCGTGTGCCTCAGGGCCTCAAGGTGCTTCGCTCCATCAATCGAGCCCACCACAAGACTACGTCCCAGCGCGCTCTGCCATCTTGAGCATGACCCGCTCGGATAGCCACTACACCAGGAGCCTTTCCCAGTGCATCATTGTTGCGAATGGTGTCCCGAGCCGCGCGGTGTCCTGATCAACTGCCCCCAGCACCGGCTCGGATGGGGTGTTCAGGACTGCCTGGATGGTGGATCACTGCCGGGGAGTTCCACCAATATGCGACCTACTCCATTGGAAGTAGGCCACGCCCCCTCTAAGTTTAGACGTTTGGTCTAAGTTTAGACCAAAAGTCTAACTTTACAATTAGTAAATTAGGTTTTAGGTTCAAACTTAGACTTTTGGTCTAAACATGGACTTTTTTGTCTAAGTTTCCCTTTGTGAATCAGGTCCTACATTTAGACCAAAAGTCTAAACTCAGACTTGCTAAGTCAAAACTTCACTAGTGGTAAAGTTAAACTTTTGATCTAAGGTTAGAATTTTGGTCTAAGTTTAAACCAAAAGTCTAAACTTAGAACAAAGGTCTAACTTTACTATAGCAAAGTTAGATTTTTCGTGAAAGTTTAGACTTTTGGTCTAAACTTAGACCAAAAGACTAAACTTAGACCAAAGGTCTAACTTTGCTAACAGTAAAGTTAGACTTTAAGTCCAAACTTGGGCCAATTCACAAAGGTAAACTTAGAACAAAAATCTAAGATTAGACCAAAAGTCCAAGTTTAGACCTAAAGTCTAGCTTCACTAGTAGTAAAGTTATACCTGTGATCTAACTTTAGAGTTTTGGTCTAAACTTAGACCAAAAGTCTAAACTTAGACCCAAAATCTAATTTGACTACTAGCAAAGTTAGATTTTGTGGTCTAAGTTTAGAATTTCGGTCTAAACTTAGACTTTTGGTCTCAGTTTACCTTTGTGAAATCGGCCCCATAGTCTTCCCAAATAAGGGCTGATCGTTTAATTAACCTCCAGTGGTGGGGCCTTTTTGCCTGTGACTAAGCCACTTACAGTGATCGTGCACATTGACCCTCAACCTTTTGTTCAAACAATATACAGGAAAATATCATTTTTACATATCATAATTCAAAGTGTAACAAGATTTTCTAGTCTGAGATTTATCAATACCAACTGGTTATTTTCTTCCTTACCAATTGTTTTACATGTTATGATCTGTTATCTGGTTCTTTTATTGTGAATGACTTCATAGTCCTTAAGGTTGATTTACACATTTTTCACAGTGGCAATAGCCACTGTGTAGTTATGGTTAGAATTGTATTTCATAGGAAACTTCTTTTTTGATGAACGTATAGCCTTTGCTTTTTGTAATAGACCGACTTCCTCTCCAGTTACCATAACCTCATCAGGGACTCCTGTGTTGTCTCATTAAAGCCTTTATTTGTTCCTCAGACTATAGCTAAACCAGGAAGTTAGGCCCCAAAGGAAAAACATCCCTGAAATAAGTGTGGCTGGCTGAAAGAGATTGGTAAGCTGTAAGATAAACTAAGGAGAATGAGGAAGCAGAAAAACCTATGTGGAGGGAAGTGCAGCATGTAGGAGAAGAAACCAAGGGAGGAGATCCCAAGAAAGGGGACAGAGACAAAGAAGTTGACCCTGAGAGACACTAGTATGGAAGATGCCTTTGCTGGAGACTATTCACAACTGCCAGGAAGAGTGGAGCCAGATTTCTCTGGATAGTGCAGCCTAAAATAGGGTCGCAGTCCAGGCATATAATGCAGGACTGGCAGGGAAAACTTAGCTTTGTGCCAAAACCACCTCATTCTGAGATTTTGACCAGTCACTACTACATGATACTTTCTTTTGTTTGTCCTCGACATTGGAGCCTATTATAGAGAACCATATACTACAGTATACACCCTGCATGCTTCATTCACACTATGAGGTGTCAGTGGAGAACTAATTATTATCTTATTATTATAGTCTAATTGGCAGTTCTATAGTTTTGTTTTCGATTTAAGAAAGGAGAGTATTGCAAGTTTTTCTGAGGTGGGAGCCATACGAAGGAACCTGACAAACCAGGTTTTATTGCAAAATTCTTTACTATCCTAGTGGGAATAAACAACCCCATGAAGAGAGAATGTAATATACATAAACATATCCTTTAGCTTGTTCTGTGTATCTGACGCTTTACAGGTGGTGTCAGAAATGGGATTGGTACACCAAAACCAGAGGAGAAAAGAACTAAACAAGTGATTCAGCAATTAGCTGATGTAAAACAGCAATTTTCAACTTGTACTTGAAATACCGACAGAAATATTGCATACAGATTATAAAGACTATAACCAAAACTTAATTTGAGTATAGGGAAAACATTTTCTACCAGATCATTATAGCTATTGGAACAACAAACATTGGAGTTTTGTGGTTCCATTCCAGATTCCATTCCAGATGGATTTATAAAGTGCGGCTAATCACCCGTGAGGGTATCTAGGTGCTGATATCTGTAGCTGCCAAAGCTCACTCGAACAACCTGGTCCTCTTCTGAATTCCAACAGGAAGTGTGAGGTCCGTAGCTGAAATGGGAGGTTGCTCCAAGATTTTGCTGTGAGGTAGGCGAATGATCTCCACCGCTGTTGCTGCAACATATGCGGGGGTTGTGGGTGAGGAAGAGGGAGGCAAAGCACAGGTGTCTGCATGGGAGGTGGAAATTCAGTCACTGGTTAATGTACTTAGGTCCTTTGTTGTGGAGGGCTCTGAAGGCTGGATCAACATTTCAAACTGGAATCTGTTCTGCACAGGGAGCTAGTGGAGCCTTCTGAGATGGGGGTAATGTGGGTCCATGTGGGGAGGTTGAGGATGATTCTATCTGCTGGGTTCTTTATAGTATGTGGTATCTTGAGGAGTTGTGTTGTGATCCCTGCATAGCATAGAGTTTATTGCCATAACCCACTCAGATGATGATTAGGGTTTGAGTGATGTGTCTGGAGTCGACGGGAAGCCACTTAAAAATCTTGTGGAGGATGCGCAGCTTGAGAAAGCAGGAAGAGGAGACTGTGTTGATCTGTTTCCTTATGGTGAGTCTACCATCCAGGATGATGCCAAGGTTGCGGGGATGGCAATGTCAGAATAATTGTAGGCTCCAGGAACCAACCTAGTAAACATGGAACCACAACCAGGACGTGATATAGGAAAGAACTGAAGACAGAGGTAACTACAAGGACCATAATACATTAGGGAGTGGAACAGAGACCTGGACTAAAAGGTGAAGTGAATTGTTGATGTGTATGTCGTCCTATACAGATGTAAAGGCAGAAACGTTAAGGGCCCTTGTGTGTGACATCTGGTGGCAGGATAGGAAAGAGAATAGAAATTAATGTTGGGTCAACTCGTGAATAGAGGTGTGCTCAATACAGGTAACTTGCTTTTGCTTAATTACACAGAAATTTGAGAAAATTACACAAACCTACATAATTGTGCAAAATGCAAATCTGTCATTTAGTGCTATATTTTAGACAAAACAACACAAGTAACATCAGTAACTGCTTCTCGCTTTCTTGCCGTTTGTGTAATTCCTATGTGCTTACAGTTAAATATTTACCATAGACAGCTCTTAATTACTCACTGTGATGTAATCACTTAATTTTGGGAGTTTCGAGTAGTAACCAATATTTGTAATTCCCTAGAAGTCACAAATTATGCCTGCATAATTAAAATTTTACCTGGCCCTACTGGTGGCCTGGAATGACAAAAAATCCTTTCTACCACAAGGAAAACTAGAAGTTAGGCAACATATTGGTACCTCAGATTATACTACCCCTTTAAGCTATCTGGCATCTGAGAGCATTCACATTAGTAAAATACTTTACTTTTGTCTATTGGAGAACCCAAATGCCTTATATGATTGTGAGTAGGCATATTTTGTTATGAAAGTTAGCAGACTGGGGAATGGAACATGGTCTTCGTTCATTAATCTACAGGTATCATTGAGCAACGTGGCTGAAAGTTGATTCAGGTAATGCTCGGGCCAGAACACAGAGAAAATAGAGACTAAAAGCCTGATTTAGAGTTTGGAGTGCAAGGTCTGCCATGACAAACATAGAATTATGATGACCAAACCAATGGTTAACATGCTCTATTTTGGGCTAGAGGAAAGTCAGATTTCTGTGGCTGAGCCCCATGAAGTGTATTTCACAATCACCAAATCCAAAGGAGAAGCAGTAGTTTGAAGACGGGCATTACACTGCCTGCCGTATTTAGGATAAATGGGGTAAAGTCTTTTTTTCTGACATTGGCAGATAAAACCTGGTGGTGAGGGACAATAAAAAAATATTGGCCCTTACACTCAGCGCAAAAACTTCCTGGGTATGAGGGTTAGTGGTTATTTGTTTATCAATAATAAACTCCCACTTTGGCAATTTGTTTTTGAAAACCAAAACCTTTAGTAAAGAGTGGTGGCCGGTGCCAATCCACCAAACGTTTTGTACCTTGCCAGGACTCACGAGCATGACAGTAACTGTAAAGGTACACAAAATAACTCTGAGCTTGCGGTGATCTCTAAATTTGTCAGGCGGTAGTCTGTCAGGGTGGAGGATGTAATGTTCTCTGCCACCCTGACACACTGTACAGGGCTGTGTACTGGCCGCTAGTCTGTCACGCTTGTATTTAGTGAACTTACCTGCTGACTTAAGGGTGATAAATTAATTGCTTGCTAATTTAGGAAGTTTGCAGCTTTTTCTTTTCATGTATGCAGATGACCTATTTCTTAGAAGTCAAACCCCAAATTGGCCTACAAGGATTGAGCAACAGAATGGCCAACTATAACGATGTGGACTATTTAGAGAACAATATGAACACAACCAAAGTTTAACATTTGGTAGGTAAAATAATAAATTCTATTCGCCCCTGGAATTTAAACTGAATTAAAAAGCGACACACTTACTTAGGGTGGTCTTAATCTGTAGTTTACATTGGGGACAAGCTCTTTCAATTCTATCTCGGGAGATAAAGGTAAGGTATCTAGTCTGAGATCTTTTAGTAAACAGTACGGGAGGACTATTTTGGTGATCACTATACTTCATGCTGCTTCACCCCATATGGTTATTCATGATTATAAATTCAATTGTTTTGATGAGTAATGCCTGGTAACAGTTACTGAATTTAGCCCACAAACCATGTCGAAAATTGAGCTTGGTGTAATGGCCATCAAGTTGCTGATGTGCACAGTGCTGCAACTCAATATGTTGCAGGTCTACTCTGAGCAGAAATAAAGTGGCCTACAAGGGCAGCCCTCTGTTGAATGTTGTGAAGAGGCAGGACTAATTTGAAGTCAGCTTTCTTTCTAATAATGCACCACTTATTAAAACTATTTTAAAAACAATGTAGTTCTGTAAAAATTAGTCTGAGCTTTGAAACATATAAACGGACTCAATATACAAGTACACCAGCTCTCAATGAAAGATACTGTGAGAAATAGAGTTGTTTGTTGCATGGGGTGTGAGCCCTTCTCAAGCAACAGCCACAGTCCTTGTCAGGGCAAACCACACAAAGACACTAAATTAACCTGTGCTTAACCCTATGGTAGCTTGGCACAAAAGCAGTCAGGTTTAGCCTAGAGGCAATGTGGAAAGTATCTAAACAGCACTCAAACGGTAATAAAGTGAAAACACAACACAAGAAAAATTAAGTAATTGTTACTAAATTAATTGACAACAAAATAACAAAAAGCCAATTAGTAGAACCAAAGTTATGAGTTTTTAAAGTTTAAAGTGGCACCGACCTTCGACATCTAGTCACATTAGACCAGTGCAAAGTCGAAAGTTATAGCTGACAATGAGATAGCACAGGTCAAATACTCAAAGTGAATTGGGCCCAGTCTTCAATCACCTTTGGACTTAGAAGAAATTTTAGAGAAAAATGTCTGAGAAGATAAGAGTTCAGTGGGACAAAGCAATTGGCAGCATCCGAGGAAAAGATGTTATCTGGGAGCCGCAGGAAAAAGTCGCTCAGAAGATTTCTCTGTTCAGACTTGAATACGATCTTGGTGGATGGGATAGTCCATCACAAATGTGATGGCTATTTTGTCCACTGTGTTACAAGTTCCATTATTTCCTATATATAACTTGTAATACGGCAGACAGCATATCCATCATGTTTAAGACGGAGTATCCCATTCACACGACTGTAATCAGGCCCTTAGTCTCTTTTTTGGAAGTTGAAAATCCCTAGCAGGACAAAGCTGTAGGCTGTAGCTGATGAGGTGTCCATAAGCTGGATATCCCTTCTGCGAGAAGCTCCTGAACATTATTTGTTGCTGCGGTGAAGAACGTAGCTGGAGCTGCAGGGAAGTCATGCCAACCGGCTTTAGGAGGCTGGTCTGGCTTATAGTGGGTACCTGATCGTACTTACACCTTGTGCTTGGTCCAGTTATCCCTTATTAGTAGATTAGTAGTGTTCCAGCAGCTTAGGCTGATAGAGGTAGCTATAGCAGAGCAGCTTAGGTTGAACTAGGAAACATGCAAAGCTCCTACTATACCACTTATATCATATAGGTATTATATCATAAGAAACACAATACTCAGAGTTACTAAAAATAAAGGTACTTTACTTTAGTGACAATGTGTCAGAAATTTCTCAGAGGATATACTCCCTTAGGAGGTAAGTAAAATACACAAAATATACACACAAACCAAAATCAGGTAAGTAAACAGTTAGAAAAGTAGTGCAAACACTGTAGAATACAATAGGATGCAATAGGTCTAGGGGCAACACAAACCATATACTAAGAAAGTGGAATGTGAACCACTTAGGGACCTCAGGCCTAGTGTAGTGTGTAGAGGGTCACTGGGAGTGTAAGAAAACACTAAGGCTGTCCAAGATACCTCACCCCAAGACCCTGAAAAGTAGGAGTAAAGTTACCCTACTTCCCCAGAAACACACTAAAGACGTGATGGGAGATTCTGCAAAGACCACAACAGAGTGCAAAGCACTGAAGATGGATTCCTGGACCTGAGGACCTGTAAAGGAAGGGGACCAAGTCCAAGAGTCACGAAAGTGTCCAGGGGGGGGCAGGAGCCCAATAAACCCCGGATGAAGGTGCAAAATGGCTGCCTCTGGGTGGAAGAAGCTGAATATTCTGCAACAACGGAAGATGCCAGGAACTTCTCCTTTGCATAGATGATGTCCCTCGGCGTGCTGGAGGATGCAGAGCTTTTGCCACGCAGAAAGACCGGAAACAAGCCTTGCTAGCTGCAAAGGTCGCAGTTGAACAAAATGGGTGCTGCCCGGGCACAGGAAGGACCAGGAGGTCCCCCCCTTGGAGGAGGAGACAGAGCTCAGCAACACAGAGAGCCCACACAGAAGCAGGCAGCACCCACAGAAGTACTTGAACACGAATTCAAGAAAACTGAGCATGGCGGTCGTCTCAACACTACAAAGGAGGGTCCCACGAAGCCGGTGGTCAACTCAGCGAGTTGAGCAATGCAGGACGGAGTGCTGGGGACCTGGGCTGTGCTGTGCACGAAGGATTCCTTACAAAAGTGCACAGAAGCCCTAGAAGTTCCAGTTCACGCAGTACACAGGATTACTGTCTGGCGTGGGGATGCAAAGACTTACCTCCAACAAATTCGGACAGATGGACCACTGGACTGTCAGGGTCACTTGGATCCAGCTCCTGTGTTCCAGGGACCACGCTCTTCGCGATGAGAGGGGACCCATAGGACCGGTGAAGCAGAAGTTTGGTGCCCGAGTTAGCAGGGGGAAGATTTCGTCAACCCACAGGAGATTTCTTCTTGGCTTCCAGTGCAGAGTGAAGGCAGACAGCCCCCAGAGCATGCACCACCAGGAAACAGTCACGAAAGCCGACAGGATTAGGTGCTACAATGTCGTTGGTAGTCTTCTTGCTACTTTGTTGCAGTTATGCAGGCATCCTGGAGCAGTCAGTGGTTCGATCCTTGGCAGAAGTTGAAGAGGGAGAAATAGAGGAACTCTGGTGGGTCTTGCATTTGGTATCTGAAGAGAAGCCCACAGCAGAGACCCTAAATAGCCCTCAGAGGAGGATTGGCCACCTAGTTGGGTAAGCACCTATCAAGAGGGGTCTCTGACGTCACCTGCAGGCACTGGCTACTCAGAGGCCTCCATTGTGCCCTCACACCTCTGCATTCAAGATTTCAGAGGTCTGGGACACACTGGAGGAGCTCTGGGCACCACCCCTGGGGTGGTGATGGACAGGGGAGTGGTCACTCCCCTTTCCTTTGTCCAGTTTCGCACCAGAGCAGGGGCTGAACCTGTGTAGACTGCTTTATGCAAGGAGGGCACCATATGTGCCCTTCAAAGCATTTCCAGAGGCTGGGGGAGGCTACTCCTCCCCAGCCCTTAACACCTATTTCCAAAGGGAGAGGGTGTAACAGCCTCTCTCAGAGGAAATCCTTTGTTCTGCCTTCCTGGGACTAGGCTGCCCAGACCCCAGGGGGGCAGAAGCCTGTCTGTGGGTTGGCAGCAGCGGTAGCTGCAGTGAAAACACCAGAGAGCTAGTTTGGCAGTACCCGGGGTCCATGCTAGAGCCCCGGGGATGCATGGGATTGGCACCCCAATACCAGATTTGGCATAGGGGAACAATTCCATGATCTTAGACATGTTATATGGCCATATTCAGAGTTACCATTGTGAAGCTACATATAGGTATTGACCTATATGTAGTGCATGGGTGTAATGGTGTCCCCGCACTCACAAAGTCCGGGGAAATTGCCCTGAACTATGTGGGGGCACCTTGGCTAGTGCCAGGGTGCCCTCACACTTAGTAACTTTGCACCTAACCTTCACTAAGTGAGGGTTAGACATATAGGGGACTTATAAGTTACTTAAGTGCAGTGTAAAATGGCTGTGCAGTAACGTGGACGTTATTTCACTCAGGCTGCAGTGGCAGTCCTGTGTAAGAATTGTCTGAGCTCCCTATGGGTGTCAAAAGAAATGCTGCAGCCCATAGGGATCTCCTGGAACCCCAATACCCTGGGTACCTAGGTACCATATACTAGGGAATTATAAGGGTGTTCCAGTGTGCCAATCAGAATTTTTAAAAATGGTTACTAGCCTGCAGTGACAATTTTAAGGACAGAGAGAGCATAAGTACTGAGGTTCTGATTAGCAGTGCCTCAATGACATAGTTAGGCACCACACAGGAAACACATTCAGGCCACAAAATATGAGCACTGGGGCGCTGGCTAGCAGGGTCCCAGTGAGACATATAAAACACACCGACAAATAGGGTTTTCACTATGAGCACTGGGGTCCTGGCTAGCAGGATCCCAGTGAGACAATAAAAACACACTGACGTATACTCACAAACAGGCCAAACGTGGGGCTAACGATGCTATGTGGAGGCTACCTTCCTACACCGGCGATGCACCTTTGGTGGATTGACAAGCAAGTAGATCATGGTCTCCTCTTGGTTCTCAGAGCACTTTCTGGTAAAAAACTCTCTAAGTCTTAAGTTCTTGGATTTTGGCTATCTGATCACCTTTAGCACCACTTCAGGGGTCCAGGACTGGAGAGGAAAGACATAACTTGGAAGGTCAAGATTAACTCAATCAGGTACCACGCGAGGGTTTAAGATGGTTGGAGTCTTTTCTGTCCACAAGCCCCTGATCACAAGACCAGCTGGCTAGCCCTTGGAGTCACCCTAGAAGTCCGGGGTTCAAGTAAAAGAGAAGGACTTTAGAAGCTAAGCTCTGAATTCACCCTAATATTTTTTATGAATAGAAGCATGCCATCTACAGATAGTAAAGTGAAATGTGTCCTGTCTCCCCTGGGGGCTCAGAGCAGGCTTCATGTAGTAGAGCAGTCCTTCTTGGTGAATCAAAGCAGTCTTCTGAAGTACACATCAGGCCACAGCAGCAGGTAGTCCTCTGATAGTCCTTCTGTGGGTCCAGAATGTTAACTGAAGAGTGATCCGGCTTCCAGAAGAATGTGGAATCCTCCTTGCCTTAGTCCCAGTCTGCCTGCAGGTATAATAGGCTAGTGTGAAGTTCTTTCTGTGAGAGTAGAGCACAGCTTATTGAAGTGAAAGTGGGGTGATAGATGTAATAAAAATGGAGTTTAGGGCTTGGCAAAAGGATTATTTTAGCAGGTCGAATTTCCAGTTTAATACTGCCAACAGGCTGCAATGGGAGGCTTTAGACATGTTAAAAGGCTACTAAAATGGGTGGCACAATAATTGCTGCAGGCTCACTATTAGTGTTTAAGTTACAAGTCCTGGGTGCATGTAGTACCACTTTACTAGGGACGTATAAGTAAATTATATATGACAAACAGCTATAATCAAATTTTACCAAGTTATAGGGAGTAAGCTCAAGCACTTTAGCATCGGTCAGTAGTGGTAAAGTGCGAAAATCATATCTTGGTCAAATATCAGTTTTGGCTCTAACACCTTGGCTCTGTTAATGTAATGTCTGTAATCAGTGTAGAGATTGTGACACTGATGAAGAATCATGTGACATACATGTTATTTATATGCCAGTTTTAACTGATATTCAAAAGATTTACCTGAAAGACACATTGTGAATCAATAACATCTGCACAATAAGCAGTACCTTGGAGTTTATAGACAATGGTATCTGCAACAGGTTGTGGCTGTGTCTTTAAATTAATTGACATTGGTCTCAAAAGGCTAAATGATGTGGGGCCAGATTTATCAAAGGATTTTGCATTCGCAAACGGTGCAAATCATTAAATTCCACGTTTACGAATGCAAAATTGCCTTTCACAATGTACGAAAGGCATTCACAGGTAAAATTTAAGGAATCGCAAAAATAGCGATTCCTTGCAACTGGGACGGGAATTTGCGGTTTGCACTCTGTGATTTGCAAATAGCGACATGAATTTGCGATTTGCATTCTGCGATTCGCAAATAGCGACGTGAATGTGCGAATCGCAGAATGCGAATCACAAATTCCGTATTGCAATGCAATGCATCAACAAATCGCAAATTGCAAATATTCTCAGAATGGCTTTTTGCATGTGCCATTTACCACGAATTGAAATCAGGTGGTAATCAGGTGCAACCTATATAAAGAGGCCCAAAATTACTCAGCCTCTTTTCCACAATGGCTGCACTCTACATCATGGCGAGGAGGAGGAGGATCCTGGCAGGTTTGAGGAGAGGGAGGAGGAGACAGGAGCGCATTTTCAGAGTGCGCATTACCCTTTTTGACCAGACAGAGGAGGAGATATATGATAAGTACAGGTTAAACTCAGCCATGATACTTGACCTGATAGCTGATATACAACCCCTACTGCAGGGAAACACCCACAGGACCAATAGCATACCCACCCATGTGCAGGTATTATTCCACCTGCACCTATTAGCCTCAGGGAGCTATCAAGAGGTCATAGCAGCAGCTGGAGGTGTCTCACAGAGTGCGCTTTCACACTTCTTCAATGCATTCCTCAATGCCATGCTTAGCAAAATCCATCAGCACACAAGATTCCCCAACACCCTACAGGAATTGCTACAAACCAAATACAACTTCCACCAGATTGCCCAATTCCCACATGTCATTGGCTGAATTGATGGGACACATGTAGCTATCTGTCCACCATCGGCCACAGAGTATGTGTATCGGAACATAAAGAGTACACATTCCATGAACATACAAGTCATAAGCAATGCCTCGAAGAGATCTTGTGGCCAGATACCCAGGAAGCACACATGACTCCTACATCTTCAGGCACAGTGGAATACACATAAGACTACTTTCTGGGGAGTTTGGCGACGGATACCTACTTGGTAATGTAATAGTTGACAATGTCGCCTTGATGTATATGTGATTTTACGGATAACAAATACTAATTTTACTCCCCTGTCATTCTAGGAGACAGTGCATATACAGTGCGCTCGTTCATACTAACACCCTATCTGAACCCTGCTACGCCAAGCGAAAGGAGGTATTATGCAGCACACAGGACGACACGCAGCGTTGTAGATAGGACCTTCGGCCTGCTGAAGAGCTGTTTCAGATGCCTGCACAACAGTGGTGGTGCACTGCAATACAGCCCCAAAAACACCTGCAAAATCGTGGCTACATGTGCTATGTTGCACAACATCGCAACAAGGAGGGGCTTACTAGTAGAACCCACAGAGCCTGACTCAGATGAGGATGACGATCCCTTGCCACCCCTTCGGCCAGCAGACAGAAGCAGTGCAGCAGAGGGCAGACAAAGACATGCTGAGATCACATGCAACTATTTTTGATGTGAGTAATGACAACACCACGTCAACATTTATGTACTGCTGTAGGTAGCATCTTTGCATCTTTATTGTCTTGACTTCAGGTAATACATGTGTGATTAGGACATAGGTAAGCACTATACACAAACAGGTGCTAGCTACAGTGCCACACTATTAGCATCATAGTATCACTGCCTTGCTAAATGATATGCAAGTCCCCTGTACCTCTCAACATTACTTTCTACGCCCACGCACTCCACTTGAATGCTCAATGGTCTTGGTGGCACCTCTTGTTGCGGGTTCAAAGACAGTACTGTGTCTGGTACTGCAACGCCTAGGATCCATCACAGGGACTGTGAGACTGCTGAGGCTAGAGAGCTCCTCACTATCCTCACCACCCAGCTCGCTGTTTGTAGCACTGCGTGCTGTCTGCATTGTCTCCAAAACATTGGTGATTTGCACCAATCCTTGTGCAACGTCCCGACTGCAATGTGCCATCTCCACTTGCATGCCCACAGCGCGATGTGATACCAAAGCAGTTGTGGTAGTGAGCCAATTGACAGACCTGCAGAACCCATCCAACCTGCCCATCAATTGGTTATGGCACATACGGTGGCTGACATGCTCCTGCTGCATCACAATGCAGTGTTCCCAATGGCATTTATCTTCTCCTATGCATGTTCTGCTGCTGTTTGCTGTCCCTCATGCAGCTTGCACATGTTTTCATTGAGAGACTCCAACTGCTTGTGCCTTGATCCCATGTTTTCATTGAGACTCCAAGGGCCAGATGTATCAAACGTTTTAGCATTTGCAAATGGTGCGAATCGCAGAAATCGGCCGTTTGCGAATGCAAAAACATGTTTTGCGATTTATGAAAGGCGATTGCAGGCCAAAAACAAGGAATCGCAGAAATTGTGTTTTTTTTAGCGAAGCGATGCAGTTTTGCGTGCCGCAATCTGCGTATCGCAATTTGCAACATGAAAAACCGAATCGCTATTTGCATCTCGCAAATTGCGAGCCCGAATAGTTATTTGCAAATTCAGAATCGGTATTTGTTTTCACAAATTGCGATACGCAGATTGTGACACGCGAAACCACATCACAATGCGATGCATCAAAAAATCACAAATTGCGAATATTTGCAGAATGGCCTTTTGCACATGCAATTTACCGCGGATTGAAACCTCTTTTCCACAATGGCTGCACGCTACGTCATGGGGAGGAGAATGAGGATCTTGGCAGGTTTGAGGAGAGGTAGGAAGAGACAGGAGCGCATTTTCAGAGTGCGCATTACCCTTTTTGACCAGACAGAGGAGGAAATCTTTGATAAGTACAGGTTGAGCTCAGCCATGATACTTGACCTGATAGCTGAGCTACAACCCCTACTGCAGCGCACAACACACAGGACTATAGCATACCCACCCATGTGCAGGTATTATGCTCCCTGCACCTACTAGCCTCAGGGAGCTATCAAGGGGTCATAGCAGCAGCTGGAGGGGTATCACAGAGTGCCCTCTCTAGATTTTTCAATGCATTTCTAAATGCCATGCTGAGCAGGATACACCAGTACATCAGATTCCCCCACACCCTACCTAAATCCTGCAACACCAGCAGAGAGGAGATACAATTCAGCACACAGGGCAGCCCGCAATGTGGTGGAGCGCACCTTTGAAGAGTGCTTCCGGTGCATCCACAAAAGTGGAGGGGCACTGCAGTACAGCCCGGACACGACCTGTAGAATAGTGGCCACATGTGCGATCTTGCACAATATAGCTACACCCAGGGCCATACCTGTGGAAATATCTGAGCCAGACTCAGATGAGGATGATGATCCCATACCACCCCTACAGCCAGCAGACAGGACCAGTGCAGCAAAGGGCAGGCAAAGGCGTGCTGACATCACGCACAACCATTTCAGATGTAAGTAATGACAACACCACATTACTGACATGTATTCCGGTAGTTAGCACCTTTATTACATTGACTTCAGGTAACATATGTGTCACTAGGACAAAGCAATACACATGAGGCAGATATGAGCCATTAACAGTGTCACACTATTATCTAATAGTTTTACTGCATTGCTACATGTGAAGGTAGTCCCCTATAGTCCTCAGTGTCACTTCTTACAACCACGCATTCCACTTGAGTACGCAGTGGCCTCGCCGGCTCCACTTGTATCAGGCTCACAGTCAGTACTGTGCCTGGCACTGCGAAGCCTAGGATCCATCACGGGGACTGCAAGACTACTGAGGCTAGATGACTCTTCAGTATCCCCAACACCCAGTTCGCTGGGTGTAGCACTGCGTGCTGTCAGCATAGCATCCTGAACATTGGTTATTTGCACCAATCCCTGTGCAACGTCCCGACTGCTATGTGCTGCCTCCACCTGTGCGGCCACAGCACACTGTGATATCAGGGCAGTTGATGTAGCAAGACGATTTACGGATCTGCAAAAGCCATTGAACATTTCCATGAATTGCTGTTTACGCCTGCGGTGGCTCACACGCTCATGCCTGATCTCAGTACAGAGTTCCTTAATGGCATTTGTCAGTTCCTTGGTGTTATCTGCAGCTGTTTGCTGACCCTCATGCAGCTTGCAGATGTTCACATTCAGAGACTCCAACTGCTTGTGCAGTCCCCCCATATTAGCATATTATGACTGCAACTGCCTGTGCATTGCCCTCATGTTTTTGCATTGGAGGCACTGCACTTTGAGCATGGACGCTTCAAGGCCACCAAAGATTGATGGGCCCTCGCCTTCATCTGTGTGCTGTGTACCTGCATCGTGAGGCCTCCTGCGGGGAGTTGAGTGACGCTGGGGCAGGGACTGCTGCCTTCCTGTGGTTCTAGCTTCTGGGGGTGGTGTGTGGCCTTCATCTGGCATTTCATGGGAGTCCAGGTTCAAATCGTGGAGAGGTAACACCCTTGCCCTGCGTCTGATTGGTGCTATACACAATGAATCACTGGTGTTAGAGTCGGACAGTGGCTGTGTTTCTGCATCCCCACATTGGCACATTCTGCTGCTGCTGGGCCTGAGCCATCTGCAACAACAATGTGCAGCATGTCATTTATGTATATATCACCAAATGTTGCACAATGGTAATAAATGTACACTTACATCGTATCACTATGAATTGTGTGTTTTGTTCTTCTCTGAGTCTGTATACTTAATTGCTCTCTATGTGCTATTTTCAGCTCAGGGTTGTGGACTACCACTCCCATAAGGCATTGTTGTGCACATGTAAGATGTGGAATGGACTACTTATCACAATGCTTTGCACTAATTGCTATTTCCTAAGGAGCATTTGTACATGCACCTATGGGGATACACATCATTATTGGACTTACCTTTACTGGTGCTGGGTGTGCCGGAAGTGTCAATGTCAGTGACCCCACTGACAGCTTCTGGAAGCAGTGTGGACTCCACCAGGTCTTCCATGTGGGTGGAGGGTGTCTGGGTGGATGGTCCGCCTCCTGTGCTCCTTGCCTCCTTTAGCCTGCTGGCCACCCTCTCCTTGGTCCGGGAACGCAGGTCGTACTACCTCTTGCGTATCTCTTCCACTGAGCATTGCGCAACCCCCACTGCGCAGATTTTGGTCTGGAGGTCAGCCCAAAGTTTCTGCTTCTCACTCTCTGGTACCTGGAGTGAGCTCTTCCCAAAGAGCCGGTCATAGCTCCTGACCACCTCCTCAGTGAGCACCTCCAATTCTTGCTCACTGAATTTCAGCATCTTCTTCCTCTCTCCCTTCTCCTTCCTATTGCCAGCATTGGCCATGTTGGTGTTAGATCCTGGCTTGCTTCCACACTTGCTCCCTGGGCTTGTCTGTGCCTCTCTGACTGCTCCTGTGGGTGTGGTACCTGGAAACAGCATGGGCTGACTCACTTCCTGCTTGTGATGTCATCAGGCTGTGCCAGGTAACCGTTTTTGCAATTTGCGATTTTCAAATACTGAATCGCAATTTTGTTTGCGATTCGGTATTTGGTCCTCGCTTGTGCATTGTTCCCATGTTGTCATTGTGAGACTTAAACTGCCTGTGCATTGCTCCCATGTGTTTACATTGCAGGCACTGCAGTTTCAGCATGGAAGCCTCATGGCCACCAAACAGTTCCTTTGTGCACTGTCTGCCTTCTTCGCAACGCCTCCTGAGGGGAGTGGACTGATGCTGGAGCAGGGACTGCTGTCTGTCAGTGCTTCTAGCCTCTGGGGATGGTGTAGGTATTTCATCCGGCATTTCATCAGAGTCCAGGTTATATTCAGGGAGGGGTAGCACTTTTGCCCTGGGTCTTGTTGGTGCCTATATGAAGGACTCACTGGTCTTTGAGTCGGACTGTGGCTGACTTTCGCTATCCCCCACATTTCCACCTTCTGCTGCATCAGGGACTGGAACATCTGCAAAAACAATGTGCAGCATGTCATCCTTGGATATGTACTCACACAGTTGCATAATAGGATTACATTTACCCTGGCATAGTATCTCTGAGAGTCTTTTGTGTCGTGTATGTGTTTGGTTTTACACTGTTTTGCTATTTATGTGGTAGTTGCACTTTAGGGGGTGTGGACTACCACTCCCATTATGCATTGTTGTGCTGTATGTAAGATGTGGCATGAACTACTTATCACACTGCATAGTGACATAGCTATTTTCTAAAGACCATTTGTACATGCACATATGGGGACACACATCATTACTGCCCTTACCTTTGCTGGTGCTGGGTGTGCCTGAGGTGTCAATGTCAGTGACACCACTGACATCTTCAGCAAGCAGTGTGGACTCCACCATGTCTTCCTTGGTGTAGATGGTGTCTGGGTGGGTGGTTCTCCTCCGGTGCTCCTTGCCTCCTTACGCCTGCTTGCTACCCTCTCTTTGGCACGTGAACGCAAGTCGTACCATTGCTTGCGTATCTCCTCGATGGAGCGCTGCGCAACACCCACTGCGCATATTTTGTCTAGATGTCTGACCACATCACTTTCAGGTACCTGTAGTGAGTGTTTTCCAAATAGTTTGCCGTGGTTCCTGACCACCTCTTCCAATTGCTGCTCACTGAATTTGATTTGCGCTTCCTATTTCCTTTCTCCTTCATATTCCCATCAGTAGTTATTATCCTGTTTGGTCCTTCCTGGCTTTCAAGACTGCCTCCCTGGTGCTTGGCTGGATCTCTCTGCCTGCTCCTGTGGGTGAGTCTTCTGGAAACAGCAAGGACTGACTCATTTCCTGGCTGTGATGTCATCAGGCTGTTCCAGGTTGCCATTTTCCAAATTTGCGATTTGCAAATACCGATTCGCTATTTTCTGCGCTAATTAGCGATTGCAATTCGCTATTTGAGAAATGCACCCGGAATCTTGATACATCTAGCCCGTGGTATCTTACTGCGATGTGAACTGCTGCTTTTTAATGAAAAAATACCAGAAGCGGTTAATTAACATGTTTTTTATTTTTTGTATGATGACCTCTGATATATCATGTTAGAGTTCTAGCACAATTGTGTGTGCTGTGCAAGTCAGATTTTTAGTCATTGTTAAACTTGTCATATGTCAAGTGGAGACAGTATAAAACTACCCAATGAGCTGGGGAACCACAATCAACATAACAGGCAGCTAATTTATCCGAGGAAGGAAACTAAGTTGACAAAAAAGTCAATTTAGAATGAATGAGTGTAGTATAGATAGTGGGCATACAGGAACCAGTTCGGGTAGAATTCAAATCCAGGGGTGAATCCTCACTCTTTTTTCCAATTAAACACATGGGAAACAAATGGCTGCACCTAGCCTCTTCTTGCTTTGGAAAGCAATGGATAAAATTGTCATGTTGCAATTTGACAACTCCCTTTCCATGAGATTTCAAAGGTGGACTCAGCAACTCCCAAAACTCAGTGAAAAGGTAAATTGACTATTGCCTACCACCGGGCACTTGAATTTAAAACCACACCAACTCTTTGAATAGGAGTTCTTCTACCTCTTTGTAAGCCTTTCGCAAACAAGGCACTACCTAACCTTTATATACCAAAACGGAAAATTATATGACTCTCCGAGCTTTGGCTCAGTCCTGTCCGTGCCCACTTGCCTCGGATGAGAAAACAAGAACAGCCCTGATACCAGCGGGGGAGGAGTAGGCGGGGTGCAGTCTTCTGAGATCCCCTAGGACTGAGAGAACGCTACCAACAGGCCTAGTCGGGGGACTAATACTGGACAGGTCCTGCCACAACACTTCAACGTCGGGAAACATCGTCCTGCATCCGGGGGAAGCCTCGCCTGGAGATTCGACTCGCCTCGCCCGCGACAGGGTTGAAGCAGAGCAGTGCACTCCACCGCAGGGCCTGCTGCCCGGACCCTGGAATTGAGTGCCACGGCGGCGGTGCAGCAGTCGCGGCATCCATCCGGACAGACCCCCGGCATGAGTAAGGGGGTTGGGTGCACTGCAGGAGCAGCATGTAGCTCCTCCTACTGGATCCCTACGGAAGCGGCCCGACTGGGTGAGGCTTGTGGGGGGGTGAGTAGGGAGCAGCTCCCATTACCACTGAAACGCCACCGCAACCCCACCACAACAGCCACTGGAGAGAAGCCCCGCCCCCTCAAGAATTCCTAGGAGTGGTGGAATCATGGACTGGACAGGATCCAGGACCCACCACGGTTGCCGGCGTAGCAGCTCAGCAACAGCGGCACAGCAGTAGCCCCATTGCCCGGCGCAGAATTCACAAAGAATTCAAGGAGCGCCAAACACAGGGCAGGGGCAAGAGCGCAGGAGCGTTTAGGGAGAGGGTGTGCTCCCCAGTGCACTGAAGCGCACCGAGGCACCAGCAGGAAACGAGCTGTGACCAAGCCAAGCCCAGCCAAAGGCAAGTAGGAATCAAAGCAAGGACGCTCAGCAGCAGGGGCAAGGGACAAGCAAAGTGTGAGGTGCCACTGATACTGCTATCAAAGCAGTAAGGAGTGAGGAGAAGGAAGTAGGACCACGGCAGTAGTGAGGAGGTGAGGAGCAGGGAGGCAGGTGGGGGAGTCGGTAAGGGGAAAGAGACTGAGTGATTGACCTGCCACCGTCCCCCCCCCCAGCATCACGATATATCATATTCAGCATACAACCAACCACACAATCCTGCCATCTCCACAAGAAAGTGGGATAGGCAGCACAGCAGTACGGAGCACAGTGGCAACATTGGTGCAGTTTTGCAGGTGTTCTAGTGAGGTTACAGCGTGATTTGCCTAGGGTCAGGAATACCACAAGAGGAGAGTGGGACGTCACAACCAGAATTAATTAAACTACAGTAAACAACAATAGTTCAGCCCTCAAAATGAGCTTAGGACGTGAAAGACAAGTGACTACAAGAGCAAACAAGCGGAGAGGGATGCAGACGGGGCAAACGTTGAAAAAAGTAAAGGCAAACCCAGCAAGGGAAAATACAGCACTAATATCTCCTGTCGCAAGAATGTTTGACAAACTACAGAAAATCCCGGAAAAATGTAATTTCCTAAAGGACCGAGTAGGGATAATCTTCTCCACTCCAAAGGATACAAACTTACTTACTGCTCCAATTACATCAATAAAATCCAGCCCAGTGAAGGCGGAGGACCTAAAGATCAATGTAAGAGAGAACTCACAGCAAAGCAAGCTAGAATGTCCTGCAGGTAAGCAAGAAAATGAAAATAAGGAGAAAACGGAAGATACTGCAGTGCTAGGGTGGGGGTCGGTAAGCGACACAGATCTTTTATCAATTCTGCCAGAGTCCCCATTCCAGCAAAATGGCAAAAGGGAGAATAAAAGTGCCCTGCTGAGAAATGGACAGCCAGCGCCAATAGAAGTAATTGTGGAAGTGACTGGGAACAAAATAGGGGAAACAAAGAGACAAGTATTAAAATCAGAGGGAAAGGATAATACAGAAATAATTGAAATGAAAATGGAGGGTGATGACAAAGAGATAGGAAAATATGTGCCCCACCAAAATAGCACGAAGTCTAAAGTTCGACAAGCGACACAGCTCACACACGTTAGCCAAGAAAACCCAACAGACCAACAAAGTAAGACACTAGACGTATGGGAAGTGGTTTTCAAAACATCACAACTGACACTCGAGGCACTAACATATCAATCAAATAAAATGGATGTCCAGATAGATCTATTAAACATAATAGCAACTTCAATATCAGGTATTGACCAGAAATTGGTGGATCTAAATAATCTGATTATTCGAGCACAAACCTTGGCAGAAACAACAAATATAAAATGTGCATGTGCCCCGATAGTGGAAAAATTGAAACAAATTCCTGAAGTCCTAAGCACTATTATAGATGATATAAAAAAGAATAATCTTACAGGGCACAGCAAAAAAATGGAGAATGAAAGGGAAATGTGTTACAACCCAAGGAGGGAAGACCATGGCATAAAAGTTAATGAAGTAACAAAAGGCGTTGAAGATGACTCCCCTGGACATCTCAATGTAGGTGTTAAACAGAGCATTATAGGAAAAAAGAAGAACAACAACCAAATCGACGGGGCAGAAAATCCGGAAAAATCCACGGTGTTCAAGCAACAAGGAAAAAACTATGCACCGGCAGGGGGGACAACAAAAAAACAGAGGAAGAAACTGCATAAAGCAAGAAAAAAACAACAAATAAGCTCAGCAAAATTAGAACTCCTAATCGCAAGGCAAAAGATGGAAAAAACCTGTGAGTCAACACTAGAAACAGCAAAACAGGAGAAAGAACAAACAAAATCTTTTCCAATCTTTCAAAAGCACGATAAGGGAAATGAGGATAACACCGGAAAGATAGCAGATATAAAACCAACTAGGGGAGCAAATCACGCAAAATCCACAATGAAAGCAGAGAAGCCTCTCATTACAATTCCCGCAAGCGACGGGGAGGACTCAATTTCTGAACTGAGCCCACAAAAACAGCAGCTAAATGAAACTCCCAAAGATATGGGAATTACAGGGAATAAAGGAATCAACTACCAACCTCAGCAGATAAACAGCGAGGGGAATAATAAGGACAGGAATAAGCAACCTCCGCCCTTAAATGAGTATGCATCAAAAGTGCAAGGTATAATTGGGAAAGACATGATGTGCCGACTATCGGATTATGAAGAGGAAGGAAGCAGGAAATGGGAAAAAAGAGGCGGGACTAAAGCTACAGGAAGAAGTTCAAGGGGAAGAGAAGACCAGAACACTAACATAGAAAGCCCGAAAATTTCAGATAAACTAATGTTTATTCCCACATATAAATCTAGAGGTGCACACAACATTTTGAAAAGGGGTAATATATAAAATTTACTGCATGCAATTCCATCACTGACAAACATAACATCATACGATTTAGTATCAATTCAATTTCCAGAACTTACAGAGGGGAGTGTACAGGAACCCACTATGGCGTCATTTCAAAATAGCTCACTGGCCCAGGCAGTGATGAGAGAAAAACCTATCCCTCCCCCCCCCCCCCAAAGGAATAGGGATCACTTGAGAAGAACATATGATAAAAGGGCAAACTCCTTAATAAGGGACCTGGAGTCCCTAGGGATGAGAACCCTAAATGGGAGATTTCCCTCAGATACTCCTCCGGAGTGGACCTATTACTCACCCTCTGCTTGCTCCATAATAGATTATACAATAGTAACACTAAATCTCTGGGAAAGGATAAAATCCTTCAGTATAAAAAAACATCAAGTAGCGATCATGGACAACAGAAAATGGTGCTTGCAACAAAAACACAATATCACCAACAGTTACCCTTGTGGGCGGGGGAAGACACCACAATAAATTATCGAAGGCTAATATGGTCTAGTGAAGTGAGCACCCAAGTAAAAGAGTTAGCCGAAACTTTAGTAAAGAAAACTCTAGCAAATGGATATGGCAACAAGGTTAAACAGTGGGGGAATTTCCTTAATAGTATAATAGAAAAGGGAGTTGCAAAGAAGCCCCTTAGGGGTCCGCGAGGAAGACTAGAGGAGGAGACCCGGGGAAGAATAAAATTATCCATAGCCATTCAGAAGTTAAGAAAAGAAAGTACTAAAATGCAAAGGAAAATTATGAAAGACCCACAAAATAAAGAACTACAGCATAGCTTCCGGAAGGTAAAAAAGAGTTTGCAAAGACAAGTCTGGGAACAAAAAAGGGAAAGAAATAATGAACACTGGGCAAAGATACTATTTTTGGCTAAACAAAACAATATAAGACAGTTTTGGAAAACAGTAACTGTAATAAATCGACCTCAAAGACCAGTAGTAAACTCCAATATAGCAGAACAGAGATGGGTTCAATTTTTAAATGAAATATTCAAACCAATAACATTAGGGCCTAGTAAGGGAAAGTCAAAAAGCAAAGATATCAGGAATGGGGGCATAGAAAACAAAGTTAGCATTATAGATACCTTCCAATATAATCAAATAAGAGAAATAGTATTAAAGTCCAGGAAGGACGGTGCTCCAGGACCAAATGGCCTTCCTCAAGCTTTGTAATTGTCAAATACAGATTTATGGATACCAGTACTAACCACAGTTTATAACTGTGTGCTACAACTACAGATAGTGCCAGATTCATGGCGGGGGTCTATAATAAGCCCGGTTTACAAGAAAGGCAACAGAGATGCACCAGAAAATTACTGACTAATTACATTACAAGATATAGAAGCAAAGTATTTTGCCAGTCTACTTCTAAATGAACTAAGAGAATGGGCAACGGATAGAAATAGTGTCCCTCTAAATCAAACTGGACTCACACAAGGAGTAGGAACAGAAACTAACATATTAGCATTATCCATGTTAATGGATAAACAAACTCAAAAGAAGTTACCAATGTATCTCTGCTTTGTTGATTTTAAATCAGCCTTTGACTCTGTAAATCGAAACTTGTTATGGAGGAAGCTTACAGAATTGGGCATTCCATCTAGTCTCCTCAAAGCTATACAGCTCCTGTACACTGACACTTGGGTGAGGATACGGATAGGGGACGGGTCTGTCTTGTCAAGAAAAATAGATACCTTTCAAGGACTAAAGCAAGGCTGTGTCCTCGCACCCTATCTCTTTAATTTGTTTTTAGCAGATTTATCAGAAGAACTAGAAGCAGTAAACTCACATGCACCGAGTTTAGGCAAGACAATGATATCTAATCTGCTATATGCGGACGATGTAGTTCTGATAAGTCAAACACAAGTCGGGCTTCAAAGACTACTGGGAGGGCTAGCAAATTATTCAAAGCAAAATGGTTTGATAGTATATTTATAAAAGACGAAGGTAATGGAATGTAGCCGTAGGATAAAAAAAAATATAGATGGTCCTTGAATGAAGAACAGGTAGAATTAGTCCATTCCTATTGCTACCTGGGAGTGTGGTTTGATGAACGGGGGTGCTTTACCCAATATAGGGAGGAGTTAAAAAGGAAAGCTCTAACACTGCGCATTGCGCTCTTAAAACTAAAAAGAACCTTGAATGGCCCGAGCATTACCTCATTACAAAAGGTGATATCAGCCAAATTGGCACCTAGTTTAACATATGGCAGTGTTGCACTGAGAGGACGCGATGAACTATGTTTAAATACAAGTATAATAAGAACATATAGACAGTTATTTCGCATTCCTCCAAATGCATCACCAGCACAGATACGATTGGAGTTCGGGCTAATAAATCAAACAATAGAAAGGAAAGGGGCCTATTTGAAAACTTGGCACAGAATAAAAACCAATAAGAGGAATGACCTGTGTCAGATTTTGTGGCAAGAACTCCAAAAAATGGTGAGCATCCGGCTGCGCTCTACCTAAAAAAGGCAATAAATGAATTAGGGCTGCAAGAAAGCTGGGAATGCAACCTAACTGTAGCATGTTTCAAAAGAGTAGTAAAGAACAAAACCAAGATGTTATCTCTACTAAAGGATAAAGAAACATTATCGAAAAGATTGCATGCTTGGGGGGTATTAAATGAGTATAAATGTCTACAACAGCAGCTCTATTTCGAAGAAGGCTAGTCCCCTGCTCTGAGAATTGAATTTCTGACATCCGACTAGGGAAGTTACCTGGTGATAAAAAAGATTATGTAGGGGGGAAGGAGAGCCCTAAGGTAGTGTGTAGGTTATGTAAAAAGGGTAAGTGGAATATTATTCACCTTTTATGTCTGTACCCTGACCTAGAGCAAGAGAGGAAATACTTGCTAAAAGTGCTTTTTAATCAACGTGGCATAAGGACATGCAGACAAGCAGTAATAGCAATGCCTAAAACCAGTTGATCCAATCTTGAATTCACATATGGTGAAAATTTTAAAGAAGACTGAGAAGAAATGTTTAGGGAAATGTATAGAACGACAAGACAGGAGCAGGACAAACAAGGAAAAGGCGCTGTATATTTTTTTTACCCTTTTAAGTCATATTTATTAAGTGTAATAGTTATTTCCTTTTATATGTAAAAAATTCTCAGATTTTATGCTGACAATATTTTGCACATCATTGTAATGGTTTTAATATAGCCTTAGAACCCGCCGTAGCGTGCTCTACCGGCTATTAAAGGCCCGCTCCCGCGTTAACAAGGGAAAGGGCCTTTGATAGCCAGTAGAGCCCGCTACGGCGGGTTCTAAGGCTATTAGAACATTCTGCCGCTCAGGGCAGAATGTTCTATTAAATAAAACAAATTGCTCACGGAGCCTGAGGGGATTAAAATCCCCTCGGGCTCCGTGAGGCTTTGTTCACAGCTGTTGCTGTGAACAAAGTGAACATTGGATTGTTGGCACTGTGGGCTTTTACCGGACAGTAAAAGCCCGGAGCACTCCATTGTTTTCAATGGAGCTGCCAACGTTCCAATGTTCTAATTAACTGTAAAATAAAGATTATTCATTCATTCATTCACTTGCCTCAATTGTCTTAGTATTATAAGTGTGGTGAAGCATACCAAATTCCAAGGTTCTTTGTAAAACAATAAGAAGCTGGGCTTATTACAGAGGATCAGTGTACAACACTAGTGTTTTTCATATGGGCATAAAAGATGACTGTGTACAACACCCTAAATTCAATGAGGGACCAGGCATCTTGACATGGTGAGTGAATGGTAAAAATAAACTGTATCCAGAAGCAGTAGACCTCAGTCGAACAGCAGGAAATAGGTAGGACACGTTGGAGCAAATCCCTCCTTATCCTTGAAAAGAATGATCCATACTTTTGTATTGTTGCCATAAACAAATGAAGAATCAGACCTTTGAAAAATAGTGAGATGTTAAGAAAAAGCTACCTTTGCACACAAAGAAGTAGGATCAATCACAGCTGTAAACTGAAAAGCATGGGTAAGACTGAGGAGACAAATGCCTATATGGAAGGCATCAATTTATAGTGTTTTGAAAACCCTGACACACTTGATGGAAAGTTTCACGGCCTCATGGGGATTTTGCAAGCTGTACCAGAACCTCAACTGAATCAGGTATGGAGAAATCAGAATCCATTCATAAGGTGACAGAGATGAATGTTCTGAAAAAATTTACTCACCCCCAAAGTGCATGGTTACCTGTCAGGATCACCCTTCTTTTTCTTGTTACTCTGAGGAGCTCAGACTCACCAAATTTCACTGCAGGTTTATTGGATTGCAAATGGCTGTATTTCTACAGTCCATCCAATATCTGCAGAAACTGCCCATCAAAATGACACACCAACACCACATTAGAGACATTCAGGCCTCCTTTGACACGCAAAACACTATGGTCCTCATTACGACTTTGGTGGTCTTTTAGAAAGACTGCCGCAGTCGCTAGAAGACTGCCACTGTTGTTGGTCTTCCGATGGCCATATTACAAGTACGAGGGGTTTCCCATTCAATTTGGGCAGAAATGTTTTAGCATTCGTGGTGGCGGTCAGCGGCGCAGAGGCAGTTCCACAGTTGTCACCGCCATGCCAAAAGGACTCCGCCTGCCGTATCACTATCAGTGGCAGTGTGCTGATGGTGGGGCGCTGCCGGCGGTGGAAGTGCCAGGCCCCATTCCTTGGCAGGCGGCCTCCTCATTGGAAAAGTCAAGCATATTGTCTGACAGGGGAGGTGGGTGGTAGGATGGGGGGTGTTTTGTGTGCATGTGTGAGTGGGTGTATGTCTGTGTGTTTGAATTCCAGTGTGTATGTGTGTGTAAATGTAAGTGTGCATGCGTGTGTGAATGTAAGTGTGTATGCGTGTGTGATTGTTGAAGTGAGTGCATGTTGGTATGTTTGTGTGAATGCGTGTTTGTTGGTGCGAGTGAATGAGTGTATGTATGCGTGTTGGTGAATGCACGTATGCAGGGTGTGTGTGTGTGTATGAGCGGAGGGGGTGCTGTCTTGGAAGGGGGTGAGAGAGGGGGTTGCTGTCATGGAAGTGGGGGTTCAAGGAATCGAAGGGGTGGTTCGGGGAGTCGTCTGCCAGTGACAGGAAAGGAATTTCCTGTCGCCAGCAGACTATCCGCCAGGGTTTTAATGGAGGTGCTACCGCTGGGAAAACCCTGGCGGAAAGGCGACTCATAATACCTCCGGCGGTCTTCAGTGGACAGCCGGCCCGGAGGTGCTGTCCTTCGGCCTGGCTGTCCTACTGCTCTGGCGGTACCAGCAGAGATGTGGCGGTTTGGCCTCTGCCAAATCACCACACTCGTAATGTGGTGGTTTTCACTGCCGGCCCGTCAGCAGTGAGCCCACGACCCAGGCGGTCTTCGGGCCACCAGGTTCGTAATGAGGGCCTAAATCTCTCAACTACTCTCAAGAGAAGTTCGGTATCATTAAAGGACTGCTCTTTCCACAGATTCACAAGTGTTCTATATCCCCTTTCCCCACACTTTGTCAAGAGCTGCCTCTGTCCTTCTTTCTTGTTCTAAATTGCTTCATGCCAACATCCATCTGCAACCCCCCCAGTGACTCAGTACTGACAGCTTCTGCTATTTAGTCTCCAGTCAGTAACTTTTCTCTTCCCAGTTTGAAGGTATTATCCCATATTGAAGTTCGCAACATCCTTAAAACCATTAGTTCCATTCACCTTCCAGCTCTTATCCCTCTAATATTTTCAGTTCTAGCTCCAGAAACGGCGAGGCTCATCATCATTTTAAACGTGCAAGTTACAGCAACCACCACGTTTAGGTCTCTCCTGGACCTTGATCATGGATATTTCCCCAGTTCTATTTCCATGTTTAAAAAGCCCACATACACAATGATATCATAATCCCATCCTCTGGAATTTATAGTTCTACGTGCTCATGATACATTATTGTATATATACACAATTAGTCCGCATCACAAATCCCACCTCTGCCTGTGTCATCATTTCTGCCTAAGTAATCACACACAACTGCTAAATTAAGGGCTCTTTGGTGAAGCGTAAACCATAATTTGATCCAACATGTTCTCCCTTCGAGAGATGGTGGTGATCCCAATTATTGATGTACTCAGCCCTATCACAAGGTTCATCTTTGCCCCCTATAACCTCTCACGTGATTTATTTTTAGAAATCCTCATACTGTGGACCAATCCCAGCGTAATTCATTTGCAAACCAGATTCAGTTCACTACCTGTATCCATGTTTTTGTCCATATTATTGGTACTATTCCCAATGCATGTTGGTTCTTGTAGTCCCCCCGTCTGTTTCAACAATTGTTACAGTGACATTATCAATGATGTTATCAAAGACCTTATGGGTGCTATAATTTGTGGGTTCGTTAGCAGTGCATGGAGAGGGTGCAAGTTATAGTTACCTTAGGACAGGAGTTGTAGTTACTTGAAGTAACTATATAACAGGTGAATTTCTCTGGTTTTGCCTGATTAATATGTGAGCCTAACTATAATGTACCTGTAACCTTTGTTTTTTTGAGTGAATTTCTATGATTTTTTTAAAGTAAAGTAATTTTTATTACTATACACTAATCCAGCCTCCAGCAGACAGGCCCTGCAGCCAACCCCTATAATAATCCACCCTCATGCTGACCACAGCTGAAAGCCACCCACTGCGGGAGTTGGCCAGAGGGCCTGGCCTCATACCTTAAAAGGTGGTTTTATCTGTTGTTGTTTGATGCGTACGGGTGGAAAGTTTTCCTTCCTCAGCAAATATTGTGATATCCACAATGGCTATTGTATAGCTATCAACTGTATGAGTGAAGTTCAATATCCTGTCACACTCATTAATCCAAGTAAGGAATGAAGGAATAGTTTTGTAATCCCCATTCCAAATTACCAAGATGTAATCGATATAATGTTTACATAAAAATATTGTTTGTTTAAATCGATTGTTGTCATTAAGGAAATATTGTTTCTCAAAGTTATAAACATACAAGTCTGCTACACTTTGGGTAGGGCTTAAATGACAATATTCCCTTCAACTCAGTGGAACTTGGATAAGAATTTCCCATTACCAGGGAAATTGGCCTCACAGATTTTTTATTCCCAGCATTAGTAACAGTATAGACAATATTGGCTTTTGCAAGAGCCAGTATTGTAAAATTAAAACGTTCACCATCAGAATTGTCCCATAACGGGGTCCTGGTTAAGAATTTCAGGGGGGTTTGGGCCAGCTACATTTTATAAAAAGGGAAAGTAACCGAAAGTGAATAGGAATGACAGGTTGTTAAACACCACTATGACATGCGTTGGGGCAGAAACCCCTAGACACCAGCGATATTTCTTTTTGGTTACTTTATGTTTTTATGTATGTAGAGCGACCCCGAGGCAAGGGAAGCTCCCCTTGGGGGGGGGGCAAATTGTATTTAGGCCATTTCTGCCCCCTTTATGCTAATCTACCCCCAAGCAGGGCAGACCACCACTAGACACCGGGGATTTTTATTTCTGTGCTTCAATTTCACGCAAGGGGAGCGACCCCTTAGGCAAGAGTCGCTCCCCTGGGGGGGCACGTTTATTTTAGGCCATTTATGCTCCCCTTGGGAGCAGAACGGCCTATTTCTATTAGGCTGATCTGCCCCGGGGGGGGCAGAAACCACTTAGGCAATAGGGATTGGTGTGTGTATGTGTGTGGCATCCCCTTGGCCAAGTGTTGCACCCCATGGGGGCACATTACTGTTGGCCATATCTGCCCCACTTGGGGACAGATCGGCCTATTTTTGGAAGGCCCATCTCCCCCCAAAAGAGACAGAAAGCCCACCAGAGACCAGAGAAGATTTGTTTTTCAAAATAAGAGAGTGGGGGCAAAGCCAAATAAATGGGGCCAAAGTTGTTCTTCCCACCAGTGGGCAGATGGGCAATTACCCCAGATCCACACCCTGGGAAAGTCTACTAGATGCCAGGGAATTAAAAATAAAAATAAAATAGTGGGGTGTTGGCTACCAACCAGTATGGGCCTGGTTATGCCCCCACCCCAACTGAAGAGGATAACAGTCTTTCAGCTCTCCCCCGCACACCAAAACATCTTATCCCACGGCAAGCAAGAGGACATTTGATTATTTAGGGTTTTGGTTTTACATTTGGGCCATGAAAGCTTGGCTAACTCTCAAAATTGTCCCAATTGGAATGATGAGGGCTGCACTTTTTAGACTTTGGGACGCTGCCATGTAGAAAAATCCACAAGACCTAGACACATCTGAAAACTAAACATCTGGTTGATTCCAGGGTGGTGTGCTTCACATGCACCCGCACCATTTTCTTACCCACAATGCCCTGCAATCCTCCAACTTTGCTGGAAATCACACATTTTTCCCACATTTCTGTGATGAAACCTTCCGGAATCTGCAGGAATCCACAAAATTCCTACCACCCAGCTCTGTCTCATCTATACTGACAAAACCTCTGCTGCACATGTCAGCCTAAAAATTTTTTTTTTTCAAACTGCCCTTTTGGACCCACTTTGGTCCCCCCTCAATTTCGACTTGTTTTTGGATCTTCCCTGTCACAGGCACTTGGCCCACCTACACAAGTGAGGTATACGTTTTAACATGAGACCAAGGGGAACATTGGGTGGTAGGAAATTTGTCCAGGTGCGGTGATCCCACACAGAAATGTGGGAAAATGTGATTTCTTAGCAAAATTCGAGGTTTGCTGAGGATTCTGGGTAAGAAAACGTTGGGGGATCCACTCAAGTCACACCTCCCTGGACTCCCTCAGGTGTGTAGTTTTCAGAAATGGCTGGGTTTGCTAGGTTTCCCTATATGGAAGCTGAGCCCAGGACCAAAAACGCAGGTGCCCCCCGCAAAAACAGGTAGTTTTGTATTTGACAGTTTTGATGTGTCCAGATAGTGTTTTGGGGCATTTCCTTTCGCATGCACTGGGCCTACCCACACAAGTGAGGTACCATTTTTATCAGGAGATTTGGGGGAACGCTGGGCGGAAGGAAATGTGTGGCTCCTCTCAGATTCCAGAACTTTCTTTCACTGAAATGTGAAGAAAAAGTGGGGTTTTTTGGCCAGATTTTGAGGTTTGAAAAGGATTCTGGGTAACAGAACCTGGTGGGAGCCCCACAAGTCACCCCATCTTGGATTCCCCAAGGTGTTTAATTTTTAAAAATGTGCAGATTTGCTAGGTTTCCCTAAGTGTCGGCTGAGCTAGAGGCCAAAATCAACAGCTAGGCACTTTGCAAAAAACAGGTCTGTTTTCTTTGGGAAAATGTGATGTGTCCACGTTGTGTTTTGGGGCATTTCCTGTTGCGGTCGCTAGGCCTACCCATACAAGTGAGGTACCATTTTTATCAGGAGACTTGGGGAACGCTGGATGGCAGTAAATTTGTAACTCCTCTCAGATTCCAGACCTTTCTGTCACAGAAATGTGAGGAAAAAGTGTTTTATTGGCCAACTTTTGAGGTTTGCAAAAGATTCTGGGTAACAGAACCTGGTAAGGGCCCCACAAGTCACACCATCTTGGATTCCCCTAGGTGTCTAGTTTTAAAAAATGCACAGGTTTGGGAGGTTTCCCTAGGTGCCGGCTGAGCTAGAGGCCAAAATCTACAGCTAGGCACTTTGCATAAAACACGTCAGATTTCAATGTAAAATTGTGATATGTCCATGTTGCGTTTCCTGTCGCGAGCATTAGGTCTACCCACCCAAGTGAGGTACTATTTTTATCGAGAGACTTGGGGAAACACAGAATAGCAAAACAAGTGTTATTGCCCCTTGTCTTTCTCTACATTTTTTCCTTCCAAATGTAAGACAGTGTGTAAAAAGGATGTCTATTTGAGAAATGCTGTGTAATTCACATGCTAGTATGGGCACCCCGGAATGCAGAGATGTGCAAATAACCACTGCTTCTCAAAACCTTATCTTGTGCCCATTTTGGAAATACAAAGGTTTTCTTGATACCTATTTTTCACTCTTTATATTACAGCAAATTAATTGTTGTATACCCGGTATAGAATGAAAACCCGTTGCAAGGTGCAGCTCCTTTATTGGCTCTGGTTACCTAGGGTTCTTGATGAACCTACAAGCCCTATATATCCCCGCAACCAGAAGAGTCCAGCAGACGTAACGGTATATTGCTTTTAAGAATCTGACATCGCAGGAAAAGTTATAGAGTAAAATGTTGAGAAAAATGGCTGTTTTTTCACCTCAATTTCAATATTTTTTATTTCAGCTGTCATTTTCTGTAGGAAACCTTTGTAGGATCTACACAAATTACCCCTTGGTAAATTCAGAATTTTGTCTACTTTTCTGAAATGTTTAGCTTTCTGGGATCCAGCATTGCTTTAACATCCATTTCTGTCACTAACTAGGAGGAGGCTAAAAGCACAAAAAATTGAATGGGTATGTCCCAGTAAAATGCCAAAATTGTGTTGAAAAATGTGGTTTTCTGATTCAAATCTGCTTGTTCCTGAAAGCTGCGAAGATGGTGATTTTAGCACCGCAAACTCTTTGTTGATGTCATTTTCAGGGAAAAAACCACACGCCTTCTTCTGCAGCCCTTTTTTCAAATTTTTTAAGAAAACACATTTTTTGTTTTATTTTAGCTAATTTCTTGGTCTCCTTCAGAGGAACCCCCAAAGTCTGGGTACCTCTAGAATCCCTAGGATGTTGGGAAAAAAGGACGCAAATTTGGCCTGGGTAGCTTATGTGGAAAAAAAGTTATGAGGGCCTAAGTGCAAACTGCCCCAAACAGCCAAAAAAAGGCTTGGCACCTGAGGGGTAAAAGGCCGGGCAGCGAAGGGGTTAAAGAGTAAGTGGTGACTGTGTGACTTTAATATCTTACACCCATTCGTAGTGTGTGACTACAGGGCTCGCTCCCTTTGGATCCCCATAAAGTGAGACATAAAGGAGGCATAAGTATCAAATTAGATTTTTACATATCACTTGGGCATTTGCATGCTACAAAGCACATGGGCCCCTTCATGTTAACAAATTTAAAATATACGGTTGAGAAAGTGATTCCCCTATTGAAACGAGCTATACAAAACAAATGCCCACTAACTAGTTATCATAACCGCTTGCGGTGCCAGGGAGCACTTTGTTTAGCACCATTTGTGGATTAAATGAGAAAATTATTCCCCAAAAAGACAAAGACGAGCGAAGTGTTAATAGTGGATTCTTAATAGCACACAGTTCCTATACAATGAATTTGGAGGGACAATAAATACAATCCTGATAAAATTGTGAATACATGGAGAAGTAATACTGGTTGGCTAAATACAGCTTTGGTAATTTTAAGGTACCATGCCTAGGGACAAAGACATATGTTTTAGTTTCCAAAGGTTTAAGGTGAAGGGCTGATGGTGGAACCAGTTGACTAATAACAGTGATATAAATATAGATCTATAGATCTGTTGTTTGTGTTCCTCTCTTTCTTCTTCTTTTTACTGATTCTCAAATAGAGCAGTAGTATCATTATGAGTGATAGATCTGTAAGTAATCCCGTAAGTAATACCGTATTAGCATCAGTTTTAGTAAGCTGATGAAAAACATCAAAAGGTCCTGATGAAAGCCAATTTTGGCCCCTTTGGGGCACATAGACCAAAGGCTGAAACATGTCGACCTTAAACTGGATGTAGGAGGACATCATAGCTCCAGACACAGCACATGTAGTTTTTAGTCTTGTCGGAGAGCACCAGTCTTATTAAAATAGGCACATTGGTACAAGGGTGCGCTCTAGGCAATTGTAACATTGCGCTGTTTCTAGTTTATGCACATACCAAAAAAACTTCCGACCCGCTCCGCTGTAATGAGGCATGGAAGCACACCCTAGAGGCACTAGGCACCTGGGGCGAGACCCTGATGATGAAGCATGCCACCAGCTAGGTCGGTGGGTGAGGGGGTCTTGACTAGAATGAAAAGATTCTGTCAGTAACACAAGAAACAGGCTCTATGCCACAGGGTAGTTATTCTCTGCTGGTACTGTGCTTCCTGTAAACCCTTTCAGGACTTGTAGGAGATGACCTGCGCAGTTTTGAAAGGAGGTCATTAAAGCACATCCACCACTTCCCTTCTTAACAACCTTATTGACTGTTTTCTGCTGCCTGCCTCTGGTAGTGACAGAGTGTCTCCCTGTGCCCCATTTGCGGAGATGCTAATTGCCGGATGACCAGGCCTTGTTGTAGTGACCACTGGGGACTACTATTGGGCCAACATGCCATTATGGGTAAAGACAGGAAACTTTGGGACACTCAGCAAACAACAATAGACCAGTTCATGGCCCAGGGACCATGGGAGCCCAGCAAGTAGATACCCTTGGGGACTGCAGGAGTCACAGGGCCCAAAGGGAGTACGGATTCTGGTGGGCACTGAGTCCTCAGGCACTGCCGTGCAAGCGAAAATCAAAGCCATTTCCCTTTATGTAAATCTACGACGATATAACGTTTGTAAGGTAACAGTGTGGTCCATTGCCACAGAAAAGCAGATTCCTGACTTGCAGATAAAGTTGAAGGTATTGAAGGCCACGGTAGTGGCACATGAGGCTGAGACACGAAGGCTGCAGATGAGAGCAGAAGGTGCGGAAGGACTATCTTGAGATGTAATCTGAGATTTGTGGGATTCCCTGAAAAGGAGGATGGTACTAAACTGGAACTGTCCCCAGAGGGTTGGAGAAGGTCACAGATTCCAAATCACAATTATCTATCTCAATTCAACAGCAACAAACTTTCAATGAAGCCAAGCAGAAGTGGAGTATATGAGTATATGCTACACTACCCAGCCAAACCTAAAGTGCTGCATGAAGGCCGCTCGTACTTCTTTAGGAAACCACCTGATATCTGAGACTGGTTGGAGGTCTGTGCGGACTGCCGGATCCAGACGTGGGACTGGGAGGGTAGCCTTGGAGGACCCCGAGGGGACAAGCAGTCAGGCTCGATGATGATGAAGAGAAGCAGATGACGGCAGTGCTCTACATCCAGCAATAGAGTGGTGCTGCACTGAGATGGCACTTTGGACTTGGAACAACAGCACCAGGAAGTAGAACAAGCCAGAGCCTTGGTGGAGATAGTCAGGGAGCGGTTTGGACTTGATGGAGGAGATGCCGATTCCTGAGACTGAACCCACTTTGAATTGATGTCACACTCAAGTAGGTGCTATTAGGTGATGTACACTTAGAAGACACAGTAATGTATAAGTCCATAACATAATTACCACACGTAGATGCATGCATAGACCTCAGACCTAATTTGAAAACTTTATGTACAGAGACATTATGGGGGTCATTATGAACACGGCGGGAATCCCTGCTGTGTTCATGCTGCCGGTCTTATCACAGACTGCCAGCCCCCTTGAGACCCTGCCACCCGAATAATTAACATTCTGCTGGGCCGGGATATTGCAGACGGCTCCATATGGAGCCATCATCAATGCTGCTGTGCGGCAGGTACAGCAGCACCCGTTACGCAGATCACTGCCCATAAATCGGGCAGTGACCTGCGTGACAGGGCCCTGCACGAGGTCCCTGCACTGCCCATTCCAAGTGCATGGGCAGTGCAGGGACCCCAGGGGAGCCCCAGAGCACCCCTTCCGCCAGCCTTTCCCTGGCGGGTGAACCCACCAGGGAGTAGCTGGCAGAACAAGGGTTCTTTATCCGGAGGGCAGCGCTGCCCTGTCGGATGAAGAATTCAGCCATCATCAGTCTGCCTGTCGGCGGTAGCCTGGAGGTGGTGGAAGGCCACCTGTGGTGGTCCCCATTGTGTACATTAAATTCCACCGCTGCCGGCATGGCGATCTCAACATCCAAGTACATAATGAGGGCCTGTGTGTCTCAAAATGGTTTCAGACACACAGGATGGAACCACTGTCTGGGTCGGGCCCATTTATTCTTCCATCCTCCCCCTGTGTGTTTGTTTTTAACCTTTCCTTGAGGATGGCTGTGATGTGCAGGGGGAAGTGAGTGAATGTGTAGGCAATATAGGAGAGGTTGGATTGTGACCCGGGTCGCTACCTGGTTTCCTCACTCACATCCTATCCTTGGAATATATGTTTGAGTAGAGGTGGTAGATTTGTTACGCAGTCATGAGTTTCAATTGATTAGTTTTCGGTGGTTAGGTTTATTAGAAATGTGAAGACACATGTTTATTTTAGGTGTGTCTTACGCAGGGAGGAGGGTGGTTTTGTGTTTGTTGTGTAAGTTAATATTTGCTGCAGTTAACAGTGTTCCCTGCTTCTGGGACTGAGTCAGGGGCATGGGTGGAGTGGGGCATGTATACCGGGGTTTGGAAACATGGGAGGCCATTGTGCCCAGGCTCCTAGATAACCTCTGATGGGTAGCTCTACTTGCTTGCTCACGTAGAATAAAAGGGGCCTAAACTCCTTTGTAAAATGCTATAGGACACATACTCACTTGAGATGAATGGAGTTCCATCTAGCAATGTTACAGAAGACACACCTGACAGTTGCTGAGGTGCAGAAATTGTAGAAAAAGTGGAGAGACAAATGTGCACCTGGACATATTCATCCTACGCCAGGGGAGTCTCCATCCGTGTTGCGCATTAATTGCAGAAAAATTCAGGGAATAGCTGTACTCCTCCACATATTCATCCTACGCCAGGGGCGTCTCCATCTAATTTGAACCTGGGCTCCCGTTTCAACAGCTTAGTCATAGAGCATATATAGGAGGGAGATAAGTCCTCGTACATGGTGTGTTGGATGGTTGGAGAAGTGCCTCCTCAACATCTACGCCCCCAACACTGGAAATGGTGCCTTTTTGAGTCTCTAGAAGCCAAACCTTTACCGTATGTGGACATGCCTATCGTTTGGGTGAGGGACTTTAATTGTGTTCTCAATGGAACTTGACTAGGCAGCTGCCCAAGTTGGGAGCCAAATCCAACATGACATTTAAGTTGTAGGAAACAAGGTAAGACATCGGGTGCACTTTCTTTCAGACCATAATCCCCTGCTATTGGAATGCCGACTAGAGATGCACAGACCCCCATGTACATTTGTGGATACTCTGTCTGGAGTCACTGGGAGACCTGGAATTCACGGTAGACATGCAGCTGGCACTGCAAGGCTACTATGATGCTAACTGGAATTCTACAGGGACTCGGACACAGAGTGAGGTGCCGTTATGGTGGTCATGTGCGGGGAAGGGAAGCTGGAGCAGGAGCTGCAGGAGGGAAAGGCCCACTTGACCCAGTTCTAGATAGAGAAGGTGGGATGGGAGAAGGAGGTGGCGGACTTCAAGGATGCATACACAAAAGTTGCTAGCATTTGGGACTGGCTAAACTGTCATGTGAGACGTGATTATCATCAGAGACTACAGAGAGAAGGCAACTAGTTGGGTCGTATGTTGCCTTGCTCCTAAAGCGTGAAAGACCCACCACCCCTGTGACACTCTCCTTGACCAGGGTAGATGGGGAGACATTTAGGCGGTCATTCTGACCGCGGCGGGCGGTGGTCACCGCCCGCCATGCGGTCACCGCCAGAAGACCGTACCGCGGTCAAAAGACCGCGGCGGTCATTCTGACTTTCCCGCTGGGCTGGCGGGCGACCGCCAAAAGGCCGCCCGTCCGCCCAGCGGGAAAGCCCCAGCAACGATGAAGCCGGCTCCGAATGGAGCCAGCGGAGTTGCTGGTGTGCGACGGGTGCAGTTGCACCCGTCGCGATTTTCAGTGTCTGCCAAGCAGACACTGAAAATCTTAATGGGGCCCTGTTAGGGGGCCCCTGCAGTGCCCATGCCAGTGGCATGGGCACTGCAGGGGCCCCCAGGGGCCCCACGACACCCGTTTCCGCCATCCTGTTTCTGGCGGTGAAAACCGCCAGAAACAGGATGGCGGGAAGGGGGTCGGAATCCCCATGGCGGCGCTGCTTGCAGCGCCGCCGTGGAGGATTCCCTGGGCCAGCGGGAAACCGGCGGGAAACCGCCGGTTTCCTTTTTAAAGCCGCGGTCAGAATGGCCCCAGAAGCACCGCCAGCCTGTTGGCGGTGCTTCCGCGGTCGTTGGCCCCAGGGTCAGAATGACCCCCTTAAGGGTTAAGCAGTGATCAACTTGACTCTGCATGAGCATCTGGCAGGTGGGGACGTGGCTCCACTGGGAATTGAATTACATGAACATGTGCAGTTTCTTAACCTGGAAGAAGAGATACAACTGGTTAAACTACAAGATGCCCTGTAAGACTTGGCCAGAGGCAAAATCCAGGGTTGGGTGGCCTCCCAGTAAAGTTTTGTATGACATAATCTGCTGATCTTCTCCCAGAACTCCTGGAAAACATCCAGGAGGAGAAATGGAATGGAATGTTGTCTGAGCAATTATGCTGCGAAAACACGATAAAGACGATAAAGACCCAGGATCATACCACCCATTATCTATACTCAACGTAGATGTTAAGTTGCTTGTGAACGTCCTTGCATTGTATCTGAGCCAGCTGGTCACCCATTTGGTACACACTGATCAGTGTGGCTTAATGCCAGGGAGGGGCACACACATTAACTTTCTGAGACTCTCAGACTGATATGGAAGAGGCAGCGATGGTGGTTTTAGATATAGAAAAGGCTTTTGATGCCCTTTCCTGACGTATTTGTGGGAAGTGGTGATGAAAATGGGGTTCGGCATCAGATACTTGTCCTGGGTGCGCCTCTTATGCATAGAGCCAAGGGCGAGTATTTGTACTAGCCAGGTGGTGTTGGATGCTAATAGCATCAAGAGAGCTTCAAGACAGGAATGCCCGCTGTCCCCGCTCCTCTTTGCAGTCGCCATGCAACCTCTGGTGATCTACCTGAGGGACAAATTCTGTGACTGGAAAGTCAGAGTGGGAAACATGAATCAGCTAGTCTCTATGAATGCAGATGATACTCTTCTTTATGTGTCTGACCCTGAAGCATCAGTGCCGCACCTACTGCGGCTTTTGGCCAATTTTGGGAGAGTGTCAGGCCTTCATGTTAACAGGCACAAGACAGTGATTTTTGCTATGGCGTTATTGGTATTTCGAGCTGTGAATAAGCTGCTAGAGGTGGGACTCCCCAGGGAAATGAGCCAGTTTTGAGATCTCAGGTTTCAGGTAATACATAACCAACTAATGCAATATGAATTGAACATGGGACAAATTGCAGAAGGCCTCACTACTTCCATCGCATTCTGGAAGAACCTTCCACTGTCTGTCATGTGCAGGGTAACACTTAGCAAAATGGTGTTGCTGCCCAGATGTCTTTACATCATGCAGAATTCCTGTTGTATTCTGCCAGCCTCTCTGTTTAGACAGCTCAATGGATTGTTTGAGTCCTTAGTCTGGACCATCGAGCATAGCAGAGTCAACTGGAGAACCTAAAATTAGATCTAGCTGAAGGTGGGCTGGGACTCCCAGATCTTCAGTTGTACTTAGCAGGATTGCTTCAATTTGCAGCACTGTGGTGTGAGGAGTGCCCCAGTTAGGAACAAAAAACATTATAGGGCCTGGTGTCAGCAGACGAACTTCTGAAACGTATAGGTGGCCACAGAGTTCTGACAGGCACCCCGTTTATAGTGGCCCAGGTCACGCAGGCCTGGGAAAAGGCAGTCACGTGTGTTTTGAAGCGAGCTCCTTATATGCGTCTTAAGGGCCTGATTTAGAGTTTTGGCGAACGGGTTACTCCGTCACGAACATGACAGATATCCTGTCTGCCTTATTATGATTTCCATAGGATAAAATGGAATTCGTAATATGGCAGACGGGACATCCATCAGATTTCTGACAGGGTAACCCCATCCTCCAAACTCTAAATCAGGCCCTAAGTTATTTGTATTGAAAGAAACCATGTATAGAAAAGGTTGTAATGAACCTGAAAATTTTTCCAAGTTCCAACTGATGGTAACCTTCATTTAAATCAAGGCAAGAAAAGACTTATGCACCATTTAAATGCATTATCATGTCAGCAATGTTTGGATCTGGATGTCATTCTCGTTCAAGTGCCTTATTTGCCTGACGAATGTGAATGCAGATGCATACAACTCCTTCACTGTCCTTTTTGGGCACTACTACTACTACTACGGGAGAAATCCATGGCGTTGGCCAGCTCAATAATGTCATGCTTAAGTAACAATTCAAGTTCTTTTTCAACAGCGAGAGGACGTTCTCACTAATATGCAGTTTTGCTTTGACAGTCTTAAGTTTTCCTAAACCATGAAACAACAAAGGGAATTGACCTACTATTTTGTGACAAGCATTCATGTTGTGTAATTCACAGAAATCAGTCCCATATCGGGAGCTGTAATAAAGCTGAGCAAACAGGCACTTGATGCTGTACCTTGAAGCACATGGATCGTTCTTGTACCTTCGTTTTCTTATGTTTCACTGTCTCTATAAATTAACCTTCACTCATTATGGGCATTGATGCCCATGTATACACATTGGTTTTCGATGGCATATGCCGCGGTAATGGAGCTACTTCATTGTATTTCTCTTCAGGCATTATGTTTATCAATGCACCACTGTCGATAATGAAAGGTATCGAACAACCATTTATTTTCAATGTGGACAGTGTTTGTATGATTTTGCTGCTTTGGAATGTTGACTTTATTTTGACTGACATTTTTCTTCACATGCGACCAGTCAAACATGCATCTTTCTCAGAGGTAAACATCAACATGCAGTACTCACTTTCACTTGCTATTGAGCAGGAAGAACTGTTTGAAGATGATTTAGATGACAATTGACTTCGTTTAGTTGCAATTAGCCTCAACTGATGCCATCACTTGACCTTGTGGGCATGCAACAAACATTGCTTCGGGAATGTTATGGCAGCCATTTTGTTTTCAGGCCGTGATGCACTTCATTTTTCCTTTGCTTTACACAGCGTCACAAAATGGTTCTTTCCCACAGCCTATACATATCTGTCCAGTGGCGGGACATTTACCTTTCTATGCAAATGAAAATCCACATCTAAAACATAACTTATTTTTTACATGTAGATATCACTTTGTGTCCTTCAGTCTTTTGCTTTGGTTTGTTTTTCACACTCATGACTGATTCATTCTGGGCACCTCCGGCTTTCATGTTAGCAGCTTGTCTTTCAGCATGCACCTCAGATCGGGCCAACATTAACACTCACTCCAGACTAAGAGTTTCTCTCAGCATTTGTTATTGAATGAATCCAATAATGCACCCATCAATAACTCTAAGATGCATAGCTTCTTCGTCATTAGATTCATTGATGTTACAGAGTTTGATGAGTGCATCAAGCTTTTCCACAAACTCATCAATTGTTTACAAACTTTTTGACGTTATTTACTGAAAATGTATTGCTCATAATTCAAGTTTGGTACTGCACTGAACGTAAGGTTCAAAGCAACTTTAATCCTACAGTACGTGATTCTTCATCATTTCTTGGCATTTTCTTTATGACTTCTTTCACACCATCACCAAGAAGATTTTTGGGATACTTGATAATTTTTCTGTTATCAGTCTCTTCAAGAGCATCAATGAAATCCTCAAATGTCAGAAATCCGGATCAGTTACAATCATGCTCCTACCCTGGCACAGTTGTAGGCTGGCTTCAGGGTCAGCCTTGATGGACTCCATTGGTAGAATAGCTTTTTGCCGAAATTTGCGCCGCTGCAGATATGAAGAGCTCTGTAGGTACAACCCCAGGCACTTTTTGTGGAGCCATGCTCGGCCGTGGTATGGTGTCTCTGTTTAATTTAATTGGTTTAGGTAAGCAGATGGCCCTTTTATGTAGTTGACAGATCTTGTTTTCAGTCCCTCTTTTCACACCTGGTTGATCTCTACCTTGGAGCGCTTCTGTTTGCAACGTTCTTTGGCAAGTTGTGATTCTCTTTGACTCTGCTTTGTAAACCTGGTTGTATCTGCCTTCAGGGTTAATGTTCTGTACTATGTAAATTTTATTTTGTGTGGCAGTGCGGTACCCTTTAGTGTGGCCTGTGTCATATTTTTTGACCAACGATGCATAGTCTTCTCAGTAGACCTTTCTTTATCTTTAAATGCATCACACTCGCAGGAGTTGTGCTTTGATTCCACATATTCCAATCGTCAACTTGGCACTTCGACAAAGGCACATGTAGCACGCTCAAGCAGCTTGTTTGGACCACGACAAACTCTCTGGGACAGCACTGTCTTTCTTTTGGGTTACTTATCCCCTATCTTGTAGCAAGTTGTTGCCTTCTCCCCAGCCTGGGTACTTAAAACATCGTCCTGCTTACCCTGAAATTCTGGGAAACTATCATCAACTAGCTCTTCTCTCCACTCCATACAAACTCTTAGAGAAAATGCTATTAACAACTAACCTTCTAATTAGTTAGAGAAGAAAAATGTAAAAAAACTTCCGGTCTGGTTTCAGACACTCCCTCAGAAGAGAAACCGAATCAATGCCCACATTGTAGTTCTTATATTATTAGACCTATCAGCAGCCTTTGATACCATCTCTCACTCAACACTGCTGAAGAGATTCAATGAAATAGGCATATGTAGTCTTATGCTGAAGTGGCTCTGCTTCCTCCTATCCCACAGAACCCAGACTACTATTGTTCAAAACCTTTATCACCTCTGTACCCAACAAGGTTCAACTGGGCTCCTCTTTAAGAACATTTTTCTCTAATATTCATATATCTTCCCTAGCCGTACTCATCCCCTTTTCAGACTCCTCACCATTTCATACATCGATGATACCCAAAGTATCATCTCCATCCCTAAAAATGCAAATCAGGTACTTTTCAACTTCTGTTCCAGCATGACAGCAATTGCTTGCTGGAAGCAGATCAACTGCCACAAAATAAACAGGGACAAGACATAAATTCTATTTTTTTATTCACAAATCCCTGTTTTGGATTCCTACATTGTGGCCCATAATCCTGGGCTCTCCCCCACACCCCAGCAGTCCTGTCTCTTCATTTACAATCAACACACCTTTGACAAACAAGTACATCAGGGGTCCAGAAGATGCTGCATTTGTCTCAAAATGCTCAAGAAAATTGCTTTCTTTCTCCTACTTGATGACCATAAAATCATCATTTAATCACCACACTTATTTACTGAGGAAATTCAATTTGCCTGGTGAATACAGACTACCTTTCTCTTTGTCTTCAAGTCATCCAGAACTCAATAGCTCAGATGATCGTACAGTTGTCTGCTGCTACCAAAGTGTTATCCCATCTCACGTCTACACTGGTTACCTATCAATCAATCAATCAAACAATTTATAAATCGTGCTACACACCTGTTAGGGTCTCAAGGCACTGGGTGGGGGAGCTAGTGGTTGAAAAGCTGTGTCTTGAGGTGTTTTCTGAAGGCTAGGAGGACTTGGGTCTGTCGTAGTTGGAGTGGTAGGGAGTTCCAGGTCTTGGCGGCGATGTATGAGAAGGATCTTCCTCCGGTGGTGGAGCAGTGGATGCGAGGGACGGAGGCGAGGCTGGCGGAGCAGAGCTGGCGGGCAGGGGTGTGGAAGGTGAGTCTGTTGTTAAGATAGGCCGGGCCTCTGTTGTGGAGGGCTTTGTGTGCGTGGGTGAGTAGTTTGAATGTGAAGCTGTCTATGTTCAATGCCCTCTGCATGCCACTTAACATGGCTAACACATCTATTTGCTTCAGGCACATGCTCTCCTATTATTTTCCTTTTTGTCCTATTTGCTTTGCCTCTGCCAATGGACTGTTGCATGCCTTTCCATATACTGAATTGAGGCCATCCTTCCTCCAAACTGGCCTACAAATTTTGTAATGAGAGTTAAGGAACATTTTCAAAACTCATCTTTTCAGATCACTTGTTCTTGCTTTTCGTTTTTGCACATATCAATTGCTCCCTCTGCCTCACTTCGGTTCCCTGTTACTACAGCAGGAGTATGTCTTTGAGTATTTGTTGCACTTGCAAATTCCATAATATAACAACAACATAAAAAAAATTCCAGATAAATGTGGCACTAAGGCAAAATTCAGTAAATAGTTCAGATTTTCTTAAAAGACTGTTGCAACCATCGGGATAGTCCTGGAGTTTGTGCAACGTGTCCTCGACATTGTCAATAACATACCCAATTATGCCCTTATACTGCAGCATCTTCACAGATGTGACAGCACAGTTCATACATGAATCTCCCCCTTGCCATACTTGGATTGTCAGCTTGTACACAAAAGACTTAGTGCATGACATATTAATCCTTTAACCACACTGTCTCAGCCTTTCTAATTGACAACCTCCAATTATATAATTTACCTCATTTGATCCTGTTGGCCTGAACTTTGTGACATATGTCCTTGACATTGTCATTAACATATCTGGATAAGCCCTTAATATCTTCAAGAATGTGACAACACATCTCCAACGTGAATCCTAGTGAATTTTGGGAACCTTAAGCAGCAAGGCAAATAACTCTAACTGGGTGATGGGGATAGGCTAAAGATCTTAACAAAGATGGACCCTTGTTATGAATTGCTCTACGCAAGATGCAAAGAGACTTAAACTGCACTCAGCGTTCCACCGGACGCCAGTGCAGGTTCCTCAGGGCCGTTGAGGCTGACTCATTTGGAAACATTCATCAGGGGGTGTGCGGCCATGTTCTACACTATCTGCAACCTCCTGATGACATAGCCAGGAGAGCCTATAAACAAGGGGATTCCCATAATCAAGACAGGCTAAGACAAGAGCCTGAACAACCATTTGTCTGACATGAGAGGGAAGTAGATAAATGACCTTATGCAGCAATTTCCGAATGCCAAAGCAGCTAGCTGCAATTTATTTTTGCTTGCAAGTCCATAGTGAGGCCAGAGTAAATCTAGAATCCAAGGTTTTTATTGGATTCTTAGGACTAGGAAGGTTTCTGAAACTACCTAAGGAGGGGCTCCAGGCAGGGTTGCAGAGATTATTGCCCAATAGCATAATCTCTGTGTTTTCTTCATTAAATTTCAGCTTGCAACCTGCCATCCATCTGGCAACTTCTTGAAAACAGGAAGTCAAAGGAACATTCCCATAGTTATGGAAGGGGTAATCAACACAACCAGCTGTGTGTGATCTGCATTTGAGACCAACAGTAGCCCATGGACATGCACCATGCCAGCCAGAGGGTGGAGATAAAGATTAAATAAAGTGGGGCTCAGGGAGGAACCCTGGGGCACTCCACAGCAATACGGATGGTTTTCTGAGAGTAAAGGCTGATTTTGGGCCTGAAAAGACCAGTCCTGCAGAAAGGAAGTGAGTCAGTCCAAAACTTTACCCCTGATACCAACATTCTCAATCCTCTGCAAGATGATAGAATGATCTAATATATCGAAGGCAGAACTGAGATCCAGGATTGTATCTGTCAGACTGCCCTGATCCCAAAGACTCCTGAGTTTCTCCACCCTTGCCAGTAGAGCAGTTTTGGGGCTATGAAGAGGGCGAAAGCCCATCTGAGAGGGGTGCAGTAGTGCATTCAATTGAAGGAAGCTGGAGAGATCCTTATTGACTTATTTTTCTGACAGCTTAGAAAACCCTGGCAGCAATGCTATAGCTCTATAGTTGCTTAAAATGGCAGGATCCAGATTGGGGTGCTTTAGAAATGGCTTGACACCTGCTGGTTTCCAATGACAGGGTAAAATCCCATATGATAAAGAAAGATTAAATAACTTTGTCAGTGCAGGGGACACAACATTGAACACTTGGCGGAAATATGCGTAGGATTGGGATCCATAGGAGAAACTGATTTTACTGTATTTATATGCCCGTTAACTATCTCTGTAGTAAAGGAACACTCAAACAAGTCGCTGGAAGGACCACTTGAGGAGGGATCTGATGACATCAGAGTGTTAGAAAAGAAGGTATAAATGTCCATGGTCCATGTCCTTTTTGTGAAAGAACAAGGCAGATTGTTGCAATGATCTACAGAGGCCATACAAGGGGGGGCATCTGCTGCAGGTTCAATAATATGTCTATGGATCTTAAAAATTTCCTTTGGGGAGCTGGAGGAATTAGCAATTTTGGAAGAATAGAAGATAGCTTGAGCTTTCCTGATCTCTTCATGATACCACCTAGTGGAATTCCTATATTCTGCTTTACTAATATTGTCATAGGCCTTCCTCTGTCTCCTTTCTAGGCGTTTACATTCTTTCTTTAGACACAGGAGATTGGATGTAAGCCAGGGGGATTTACAGGAATGCAGGGAATCTTTCTGCCACCTTGGAGGGAGGAAAACATCCAATTAGTTGATCAACCATGTGTTAAGGTGGTGAGCTGCAGAGTCAACATGGGCCAAGAGGTCAGGTTTGGTAGCTTTGAGGACCTCAACCCAATTTGTTAAACAAAGTTTGGCCCAGGGTCGCTCCCAAAGTTTAGCATTTTGCACTCTGTATGGAGCTAAGATGTTTGCCACTTGCTGGGACATCAATACTACACACAAGAAACCTGGCATATTTACAAGAGTTAATAAAATTATACAATTTATTTGCATATGCAGTTTTATCTCATCAGCATTTATTAATGACCGTGATCTATGCATATTACACTAGCAAATGTAAGCACATCAACCATTTACCGTTCATATCATACTCATCCACTACCTTGAGTTTACTATGAGACAGCTTACCTTAACGTGTTGTTAGCTAAATTCTGTTATTTGTGTTTCTATGTATGTATGTGGAAGTATTTCAATCAGAAATGCTCATTTGTAATAGCATGATAGCACAAAAGTTTATTGATGAGGCGACTAGCATTTAGATAGCATAAAGGCACACTGTTATGAGTGTTGAAAACTGAGCCAAGCTGTAAGTAACAACAACCTATTTTGAAAATATTTGGAGTTATACACATTATAACAAATACTTTGTGGAATGTCATTGATTGTGAAGGTAGTCAGATTAATGATCAAAGGAGGGCAGAGATATGTGGTCTGCTGTGTTTTCAAGACTGGTGAAATGGAATTTCCTGTTTCACTTTAATTTTGAAGAGATGGTGTTGCTTACTAGTACTTGAGGGAATGCGACAGGAAGGGTCTGAGTAATTCAAAGGAACAAAATGCAAGGTGGAACGTAATGGTCTGTACACTGTGCACAGGTTTTGGTTGTCACAGTAGTGTGCAAGTCAGAATGTTGTTTGGGAGGTAGAATGGTCATCCTCAATTAAATGTTTTGAATACAAGGAAGAACATTTTGAACTGGATCCTTTACGCACGAGAAGGCCGATCTATTTGATGACTGTGGAGTATTCTGGAAGATTGTGGTGGGAGGTTGAACTCTTAAGAAAGTGCGATATTAAAGGTGTCCTCTACTTGATTTAGATATTACCGTTATACACTTGTAACACCAATATTTTGAATTAGATGAACGTGGCTATATATTTGGCAGTTTTTTAGAGAGCAGAAAGGGTCCAGGGTGTAACCTTCCAGTAAGTGGTTGAAATAATCCCTTAATTAATCACCAATATAAGGCCCTACTGGTGACAACTAGGGAGAGTCATTAACAATCATGAACTGTTAGTTAACACTTTTTAACCGTGTGGAAAGATCAAGAAGAATTAGGAAATAAGAGAGATGTCAGTGGAGCGCAGGGGTGACAATTAGAACATTGAGCAAATGTGTGAGGACTATCTTAGTGAATGGAGATGTAAACCAGATTCAAAGTAGTCAGTGAGTTCAAAAGGGCAGAGATAGTTGCTGATTTTGAGAAAATCACCAGTCCCTGGCTTTTTGGGGGAGTTGAGAGACAAGTGAGTTGTTAGCTGGAAAGGAGGGATCTGGCAACTTTTTTTGTTTAGCTCAGATACGACAACTGCAGATTTTAAGGGGCATATTTATACTCCGTTTGCGCCGAATTTGCGTCGTTTTTTTCGACGCAAATTCGACGCAAAACTAACTCCATATTTATACTTTGGCGTTAGACGCGTCTAGCGGCAAAGTTCATGGAGTTAGCGTCATTTTTTTGCGTGAACACCTTCCTTGCGTTAATGATATGCAAGGTAGGCGTTCCCGTCTTAAAAAATGACTCCCAGGCATGTGCGTGGTATTTATACTCCCGGGCAAAAATGACGCCCAGGAGTGGGCGGGGCAAAAAACCCCGCATTTGCGCCTCTTTTTAACGCCTCGGTCAGGGCAGGCGTTCAGGGACCTGTGGGCTCAGAATGAGCCCAGAGGTGCCCTCCCCTGCCCCCAGGGACACCCCCTGCCACCCCTGCTCACCCCAGGAGGACACCCAAGGATGGAGGGACCCATCCCAGGGAAGAAAAGGTAAGTTGTGGTAAGTATTTTTTGTAATTTTGTTTTGTGGCATAGGGGGGCCTGATTTGTGCCCCCTACATGCCACTATGCCCAATGACCATGCCCAGGGGACAGTTAGTCAATGAGTTCAAAAGGGCAGAGATAATTGCTGATTTTGAGAAAATCACCAGTCCCTGGCTTTTTGGGAGAGTTGAGAGACAAGTGAGTTGTTAGCTGGAAAGGAGGGATCTGCCAACTTTTTTTGTTTAGCTCAGATACGACAACTGCAGATTTTAAATGTACTGAATAGAAACCAGAGGATCAAACATGATTATGAGAAAGAAAGGGCAAATTAGCACTCTGAAAGCAAACACAGGTCACACATGGTGGAATGAGGTGAAGTAAGTGGATTTTGTGGAGTTGGAGAACACAAAGCATGGAAGGGTGAGAAGGAAGGGTGAAAATATTGGTTTAAACAGTGGTGATCGAGAGGGCTTGTACAAGATGGCGCCTGTGTAGGAGCCTGTTCTTGGAGCTCTGCCATGTTTTTTAGGCCACAATTGATTCAGCAGCTCCCGAGGCTATCATTTGTGGCCTGAGGACTGGGGGAACAGCTGAAGATCACTGCCTGCCACCAGGGATGCACTGTATTTGGAGAGACCCCTACTCTTGCACTGAAAGTGGCTGCCCGACGGCTCCACTCACTAATGTGGCATCCGCTGCGCGCAGACTCACCAGGACACATCAATAATTATCTGAGTGCCTACTGTTACCGTGGTGAGGGGAGTCTCAATCAGGTGACCTGAGAAGCAGCTGATCATTAGATCGCCTGCTCGTACACACAGCAGAATGGAGGAGGCGTGTGGTTCCTGAAAGTGGACAGAGGGCGAGATGCGCTTTCGGCCACGTGACACAGACTGCTGAATGCCACAAGGCCAAACAACTTCAAGGGAGACTCGTGGTCAGCTGACAGAAGTAAACCCAGCACCCACAACCACCAGGGGCAGATCTTTCCCTTGCCTGCCCTGGGATTAACACCTTCACAGGGGTGGGATAGCCCCCCACCCCAGAAGGCTGACCCCTGTTAGACTGTACCTGGGGGCAACATAAACCAGGCCGGTGGCCCTCACCTGGCAACTCAGCATAGAGGCCAGTAAGAATGCTGCACAATGTGGGTTATTTGCGATTCCTCCCAGGTCTGAGGGTGGGGGGGCTGAAGTTTGAACAGATGGGCAGACACAACCTGATGACTGGTGGTGAGTGAGGGACAGCATCTGGGCTTATCACATCCCCCCTGCCTCCAAGTAAGACTGAGCCGGACCCCGCCCAGTAGCAGCCATCTGCTGGGAGGTGAATGGGGGCAACACAGACTGAAAATAGGGGACCTCACTTCTGTTGCTCAGCGTGGAGACTGGTGCGAGTGCGATCATTAACAATATAAACTTGATACCCCCTCCCTGCTGGGGACAGCTACGCCTTACCCATGCCAGGACAGACACGCTTTGGTGGTCTGGAGGGAAGCTCTTGTGCTACGTATAGGGTACTGGAGTTGCACCCCTTTTTGTTTTGTTGTGCATCGTGTTCTTCGCCAGGATGAAATGAGGGGCAGGATGGCTGTTTTAGGACAACATCTCCACTGTTCCGTTGAAGAGACGCAGGGCCTGTAGGTTGCGAATTGGAGCAAGCCCTTTGCTCTGTCCCTAGGAGGGGGAGTCCTCCTCACCCTGAGTGTAAATTTTGGCACAGCCCCTAATCAAATGCCCCCACACTGTGAAAGGTTTTCTTGCCACTATTATAACCTGCTGGAGCAAGAGAGACAGCACCATTAAGTGCGTGCTCTCTAAATCTCCCTCTAGACATATAGATTCAGTCCGAGATCCTGAGACCCTGTCACAATCCCTCTCTGCTGCCTCACAAGAGAGCCACATGTACAAAGATGCCCCAGTTACATGCAGATTTATGGTAATCCTTTTCCTCACACTGTGCGACAACATAGGTGTCCTAAAGCAGGAAATAGCCCGAGATATTAAAGAGGTTTGTCATGAGTTGGACGACATCGGCCAAAGGGTTTACGCTTTATAGCAGGGCAATGAGGTCAGGTAGGATGAATTGAAGATGTGCCAACACCACCTAATTGAACTCCAAGATCAGAATGCATATCTCTATTATCAGGAGGAGGATGTAGAGAACAGGTCTCGTAGATCCAATATTCAAGTAAAGGGGTCCCTCTGCTGGCGGTCTCTGAAAACCTGGAAGACTATGTCCTACATCTTTTCTGCCATATAGTGCCAGAACTCACTGACAAGGAACTAATTTTGGAACGCACACACAGAGCAGGCCACCCCTCAGGTACCCCTGAGACCACACAAGATATTTTGACCTGTTTTCATAATTGGCGTCAGAAAGAAATGATCATATTTGCAGTGAGGGATCAAGAATTGGTCAACTTTGAGGGATTGAAAGTCTGTATCTATCAAGACATCTCCATCACTCCCCAGTGGTGCAGGGCTCTGAAACTGGCCACCACCATGCTCAGACAGAAAGGAGTCAAATGTAAATGGGGGTGCCAGTGCTTGGAAGGGCCAGATGCATGTTGTGCTCAGCCTGAACGATGCCCGTCCGATCTTGGGATTGGAGAAGGTAGATGAGGACCCCTCCCACCCACTCTCACAACAGCAACGGTCCCGATCCCCATCTGCTTGAGCCATGAGCCAGCCTCGACTCCCAGCACGGAAGAGGAACAGGAAGCCCTTAGCCGCCGAGAGTCATAGAGAGCAGTTGGCTCTGTTGCAACAACTTCATCAGTGGGACCCTTCCCTGAACCCCACCATGGATTAATGCTGCCAACAACGAGACTACTGTGTCAGCCCCAGAGGTGGATGATGGCTGCCTGCTCCATTAGAAGGGGGATACACCGCCCTGGCTTGAGGCTCCCCCACTTGCCGTCAGATAAAACTTCCCAGTATGCCAGCTGCTCCTACTGTTCTCATCTCTGGGTGCAGCGGAGCTCTGGCCAGGTATTCCTCCTCCACTTTGGATTCCTGCAAGTGACATGGACTCTGCTCAGACCACACTTTGGACTCTGACTCGGAGCAATTTGTTGCCCGGGTTTTATTGTTCCTCCATTCACCTGATGCTCACAGCTCTTCCCAGCTTATCGCCTTCCACACACTACCTATACAGACATGCTGAGCTAGAGGGCCCTCACCTATGTCATCACATGAGTTGGGCTGCTGATGGCCTACCCCTCACTCTGTAGCTATGGGTAAGATACTCAACCTCAACGTTTGGGGACTCAAAGCTCTGGCAAAACGTCTGGCACTACTTGTGATGCTGAAAGACTCTCATTGAGATGTGTGCCTCTTGCAAGAGACACACCTTCTCTAGCAGGACTGTGGCCGTATGAAATCCAAATGGTTTGACAGATACCAGGCCAGGGAATAAGGCAGGTGTGGTGATCCGATTGGCAACGCATTTCCAGGGGCAGGTGCTTCAAGTGCATTCAGAGCTAGCTGGTCATCTCCGTACCTTACGACTCTTTCCACACTCGTACCCTAACTCTGGCCTGCATCCATGCACCCAGTGACCGCCTAGAAGACTTTATTCAACAAGCAGTGAGGAGGGTACATATGTCTCCAGATGCTGCTTTCTTAATTAGAGGGGACTTCATTCTAGTTCCTAATGCCCTCCTGGACCACTCGATCCAACGGGCGGGTCAAACCAGAGCATTCACACCTCAGAGGTTGACAGAGCTGGGTCTGACAGATATCTGGAGATCCCAGAACTCCACAACGAAAGACTATGACCCTCATTACAACCCTGGCAGTCGGTGTTAAAGTGGTGGTAATACCGCCAACAGGCCGGTGGTAAAATAAAATGGGGTTACGACCACGGCGGAAACTGCCAACACAGACAGCCACTTTAACACTCCGACAAAGTAGCAACAAACACTGCAGCAGTAACCGCCAACAGACAGGCGGAAGACAATGTACCGCCTACCCTATCACAACCCTCCAATTTCGGGGCGGTATCAACGCCATCAAAAGCTCTGCGGAAACAGGACTTGGAAGGGAATCCACTCACCTCTCAACAAGAAACGTAGAACTAGGACTCCATGGAGGCCGAGCTGCAGGTATTCCCCATGCTAGTGTATCTTCTCATACACAACAGATATCAAAAGCGGCGGCGACGACCACAGTGAGTACTGTGCCTAGCACACTGGGGCGGGGGTAGGAAAAAGAGAGTGACACACGCAACACGCAACACCCCCACCCCGCCCTCACCCACAACACCATACACACAAAAACATTCAGCAACATTACATTTACACCACATAACCCGCTGGAAGAATGCAAGGACAAAAGGAATAGAGTCCAATCAGTGATATATTAGAAATAGGCAGACATAGTTAACGATTAGAAAAACTGTATATACAAATATTTGCAAAACGTGCAGAAGGCCGTAAACTGTCCTTTGCAAATGTCCATGGCCGACTGGGCCAAAAAATCCGGGACGAAGCCCACACTTGACTCCTGCCTCAAAATGGAGAGAACACTGCAGAGGCATCAGGCCAAAAACACACAGGCACCTCAGGGGGAAGGGAAGGGGGGAGCACCTCAGCCGGAAGATGGTACTGTGCCACTGCTCCTGGAGAGGGCAACATGCCCACTGCTTGGCCCTGGGGAGTGCAAAGCCACAGTCTCTCAAGTGGGTGGGTTGCCCACTGCATGGTCCTGGGGAGTGCAAAGCCACAGTCTCTCTAGTTTGTGGTGTAGGGGGCGGTGCAGGTGGCGGGGCAGGTGGCGGTGCAGGTGGTGGTGCCTGCGGTGGTGATTTCCACGGTACAGGATGCAGGGCTGTCGGTGCTGATGGTGGGCACTAGTCCCTCACCTGGAGCCTCTGAGGCCTGAAGTGCCTTGCCTTGGGTTTTCTTACCCTTCCCCATCTTGGCAAATGCTATTGGGACCTTGGCACTGGCAGCTTGAGTTTTGGAGGAGGCGTTGATGGGTGGGTCGTGCTTCTTGCCCGTGCTGCATGCTGGCCCCTTCTTCACCTTGGCAGGTGGCGGAATGTGTTGGTTCTTTGCAGGGGTTGGTGGCACACTGGCCGTGCTGCATGCTGGCCCCTTCTTCACTTTGGCAGGTGGCAGAATGGGTTGCTCCTTTGCAGGGGTTGGTGGCACACTGGCTGCCCTGACGGGTGCCCCCTTTGATCGTCTGGGACTTGCAGGTACCACAGCGGACGCCAACTTGGTGACTGAGGTGCTGGCCTGGGATCTTGACACCCTGGCTCGAAGGGAAGAACGGGGGGAGGGGTAGGGAAGAGGTCAACGTTATCAAGGAAAAGCTTTTTGAACACACTGGGATGGGAAGATGGAGAGGGTTTGGAAATGGAAGAAGAGGGAGTGGTTGTAGGAGGTGTACGGGTGAAGGTGCATGGGCTGGATGCTGTTGTGGGGTGGATGGCTGTTGGGTGGGTGGGTGCTTATGTTTGTGTACTTTGGGAGGAGGGGTCACAGGCACACTGGGAGAAACACAGGGGATGTGTGCATGGTTGTAGGGGTGGTGACTGCCAGTGGGGGGCGTGTAGTGATGGGCGTGCTGGTGATGGAGGTAGTGGATGAAGATATAGTACATGCAGGTGTGAGTGTAGACGCTACTAGGAGGGAGGTGGAGGAGGAGGAGGAGGGGGACACGGTGGAGGCAGTGGATATTGGTGTGTTTCCATGGGCATGGTGCTTGTGTGAGTGCCTGTGAGATGAAGTGTGGTACTTATGTTTGCCTGAGTCACTTTTGTGTGGTGATTTGGGTGCATGCTGGTCTGAAGGTGTGCTTGGGATAGGCTGAGGTAGAGGGGATTAGGTCTGGGTAGTGGAAGTTGGAGGGGGGAGGCTGGACACAGGGACAATGGCATGCATTTCTTTGTTGCAAATGCCCTGCTACAACCTAGATGGCATCCAGTATGGTTGACCTCCCAACAGAGAGGGATCTCAGGAGGTCAATAGCCTTCTCACCGAGGGCAGCAGGGCTGACTGGGGCAGGGTCTGAGGTGCCTGGGGCGAAGGAGATGCCCACCCTCCTGGGTGAGCGGGCACGGGAAACACACTGAGGGGCTGCTGGGAGGGCGGTGCTGGTAGGGGGGGTAGTGGCTGTACCTGTGGTTGGGGTGGGCACAGAGGTGTCCGCCACTGCCAGGCTGCTTCATCAGAGGAGGAGTCGCTGTCACTGGTCTCCCCTCCTGCCTCCTTCGTGGAGCTCCTCTTGCCCTCTGTCCCACTGGTGCCTTCACCCTCGGTGGATTCGGCCTCCAGGCCTATGTGGGATGCAGCTCCCTCCGTTGCCAGTTCCTCTGCTCCTGTGCCAGATGATGCTAATGCACACAAGGACAGGGTGACAAAACAAAAAGTGGGGGGAGAGACAGAGGATACACTTGGTCCATGCCAGCAACACCACTACCGTTGGCATACACAACACACAGTGAGCTGCCCTATGCACTAGGCCATGCCAACCAGTCACTAAAATAGTCACCAGCCCATAGGTTACAATGCCTAATGCTAGCATCTGCACACCTGACACCCACAGGACCCTGCCCAGTAGTAGATAGCCACTTACACTATGGGGTAGGAGTGTGCCAGAGCCTGCACACAACGGAGCTACCCTGCCATGATCGCCCTGGCCTAGGGGCACCCAAAGCCCACATCCCCCACCCAGCTACCTCCTAAAGCGTGCAAAATCAGCTTTCTGAATCTGTACTCACCCCCTTGTGGCTGCTGTGATGCCCTCAAGCGCCTATCCAACTCTGGATAGGCCACCACCAGGATGTGGAACATCAAGGGGGTCATGGTGCGATGGGCACCCCTTCCACATTGGGAGGCCAGCCCCAGCTGGGCCTCCGCCGTTTTCTTGGTCCAGCGTCGCAGGTCCTCCCATCTCTTGGGGCAGTGCGTGCTCCGCCTGTGATAGACCCCCAAGATCCGCACCTCCTTGTTGAAGGCACGCCAAATACCCTTTTTCTGGTGGGCGCTGACCTGGAGGGAAAAGACAGCAGAAAAGGTAATCACTCACACATCCGGACCGGCATACCCATTGCCCCCCAGTTCCCACCTATGCATTCACACACATACACTGACCACCTCTCATGCAGCACTCAACCAAGGACACATCAGCACCCCCCAACAAGTGGCTTACATCCACACCACTCCAAACATGCATTGCCCACACATCATGCTCACGGTGTACTCACCTGTTTGTCTGCAGGACCTTAGAGTAATGTGTACTTGGGTAGGGCCCCATCAAACAGTTTCTCCAACTCCTCCGCAGTGAAGGCAGGGGCCCCATCCCAAGACACATGAGCCGTTATCGCTTCCAGACTCAGGTCACAGCAGCACTTGCAGTGTAGGTCCTCTCCTCTCCTGTTGAAGGTCCGGTAGCAAGTGAGTGGAGAGATAGAAAATGGTGGTGACGTCCGTGGCGGTGCGTACCATTACCGCCGGAGTACATCGCCATTGGCTCCTGGAACCCATAGGGCCCAATGATAACCAATGCGCAGTTGTGCGGCGGTCATCGACCGCCTACCGCGACAGCGCACATCGCTTGCGCACTTACCTCATTTCCACTTGTCCCTCCTTACAGGTGAGGTAGCCGCCATTTCAGGGGGGCACATGGCATGGCACCTAACTGCATCACAGCAGACATTGGCACATCATCTGACTCTCGACTTCACATACTGCTTCTGTGACGTAAATTCTACAAAATTAATGCAATCTATGTGGAAATATGACCCTCTGCTCACATAGGCTACAACTGCAGAGTCAGATTATGAGATAGCGGCAACCTCCGGTGTACAGACCCCTGGTGGACCTGTCAACAATGGAGGACAGACACATTATCATCACATACACACTTGATCATGCCACAATCCAAGAACTGTGTGCCCAATTGGAGCCAGACCTGATGTCAGCTATCCGCCAGCCCACAGGAGTCGCCCCTCTAGTGCAGGTCCTGTCAGTGCTCCATTTCCTGGCAAGTGGTTCCTTTCAAACTACAGTGGTCATGGCATCAGGGATGTCTCAGCCAATGTTCTCCAATGAGTTGACCAGAGTGTTGTCTTCCCTGCTAAAACACATGCGCAGCTACATCGTGTTTCCCCTAGGTAGATGAATTGGCCTCAGTGAAAACTGACTTTTATGCCCTGGGACATATCCCCAACATCATAGGTGCCCCCCCAGAGAAATGAACAGGTTTACAGGAATAGAAAATGAATGTGCAGATGGTGTGTTTGGCGGACCAGTACATCTCTTATGTGAATGCCAAATATCCTGGCTCTGTGCATGACGCCTATATCTTGAGGAATAGCAGCATCCCATATGTGGTGGGACAACTCCAGAGGCACCGGGTGTGGCTAATAGGTGAGCCCAAGGTCCCCACACAATATAAGTAGGTGTCTGGGTATGGGGTTGTCCCCAAGGGTTAGTGTGTGTCTAATTGTAGGTGTCTGGGTATGGGGTTGTCCCTAAGGGTTAGTGTGTGTCTAACAGTTGTCCCTCGATATTTACAGGTGACTCTGGTTACCCCAACCTGTCATGGCTACTGACCCCAGTGAGGAATCCCAGGACAAGGGCAGAGGAACGTTACAATGAGGCACATGGGTGTACAGGGAGGATAATTGAGAGAACCTTCGGCCTACTGAAGGCCAGGTTCCAGTGCCTCCATCTGACTGGTGGATCCCTGTACTACTCACCCAAGAAGGTGTGCCAGATCATTGTGGCATGCTGTATGTTGCACAACCTGGCCTTGAGACGCCAGGTTCCTTTTCTGCACGAGGATGAGCCTGGAAATGGTCTTGTGGCAGCGGTTGAGCCTGTGGACAGTAACGAAGAGGAGGCAGAGGAAGAGGATGTGGACAACAGAACAAACATAATACAGCAGTACTTCCAGTGACACACAGGTAAGAGACTGTAACTCCACTTAACATTTCAGTAATCTATTGGACATTGTACATGGCAGCCTCCTACTCTATGTCTATGGCTACTGACTGTTTCCTTTGGATTATCTATTTGCAGATCTCTATGCCCCATTCTGGCTCCTGCTATATCTACTGCTGCCCACCAAAGGTCATCCTGTAGTATATTTCACTGTACATATACATTGCAGTGCTTTGAGAATGTCGTACTAATACATTTGGGATTCATTACACTGACTCCAGATTGGTATTTGTTTCAATTGTGTTTATTTAGGTGCTAATAAGTATAGGGGTATGTGCAAGGGGCTGGGGTGATGATGGAGGAAAGTCCATGGTAGAGTCCAGTCTTTTGATATCACAGGTGTATTGTCCAAGGGGGCATAGGAAGGGGAGCAATGGCAGTTCAAGGTGGACAGGGGAACAGAGTGGGACAGAAGGGTGACTATCAGGAGAGTCCTATTTCCTGGAGGGGGTCATGGCAATGTTCTGTGGCTTCTGCCTGGATCGCAGGGACCGTTTGCAGGGTCGTTCTCATTCTGCAGGGGGTGGGGTGCTGGTGGCCTGTTGGTCCTGTGGCGGGGCCTCCTGTCCACTAGCACCGGCGGAAGTGGAAGGCTGTTCCTCGGTTTGGCTTGTGTCAGGTGCCTTTCGTTGTGCCACTGGCTCCCTCATGGTCTTGCCCATGTCAGCCAGCACCCCTGCAATGGTGACCAGGATGGTGTATATTTTTGTTAGGTCCTCCCTGATCCCCAGGTACTGTCCCTCCTGCAGCCGCTGGGTCTCCTGCAGCTTGGCCAGTATCTGGCCCATGGTCTCCTGGGAATGGTGGTATGCTTCCAGGATGTTGGAGAGTGCCTCATGGAGAGTGGGTTCCCTGGGCCTGTCCTCCCCCTGTCGCACAGCAGTCCTCCCAGCTTCCCAGCTTCCCTGTTGTCCTGTGCCTCTGTCCCCTGAACCGTGTGCCCACTGCCACTGACCCCAGGTCCCTGATCGTCCTGTGTTTGTGGGGTTGCCTGGGGTCCCTGTAGTGGTGGACACACTTCTGACTGACATGTCCTGGGGACAGTGGCATGGGCCCACTGGATGGGTGCTGTGCTGGTGTTTCCTGAGGGGGGAGGCTCTGTGGTGGGTTGGGACTGTGGCAGGGGAACCGACTGTCCAGAGGTCCCTGATGGGCCACGTTGGTTGTCCTGTTCCAGGCGTGCAGAGCTGCTGTCATCACTGTAGGCCTCTTCTGGTGGGGGGACTGGATGTAGCTGGCACCTCCTCTCTGCTGACGATGGGTAGGGGTCCTGTTGGGATGCAAATTCATTGTTAATGTATCTGCGTGTGCCATCTTGTGCATAGGTGTGTTTCCCTGAAAGATTGTGATTTCCCTGTCGGCTTGGCCTTGTGTGAGTGGTGATTTTGTGGCCTGTGTGAGTCTCTCTATTGGGCATGCTGGGGTGATGGCTGTCCATGCAGGTCTGTGAGTGATGTCCATGCATTGTTGTTGCATGCAGGGCTTGGTATTGGGATGGGTGGGTTATGCTAGTGGGGTATATGTGAGGTGGTGGAGTGATGGGGGTGAGAGTAGGGGTAGGAGTTTGTGATGGCATGCAGGTAGGGTGGGGGGGTAAGGTAGTTAAGATTTGACTTACCAGAGTCCAGTCCTCCTGCTACTCCTGCGAGGCCCTCAGGATGCATGATCGCCAAGACCTGCTCCTCCTATTTTGTTAGTTGTGGGGTAGGAGGTGGGGGTCCACCACCAGTCCTCTGTACAGGAATTTGATGTCTTGATACCACGGAACACACCTTCCCCCGTAGGTCGTTCCACCTCTTCCTGATGTCATCCCTGGTTCTTGGGTGCTGTCCCACGGCGTTGACCCTGTCCATGATCCTCCGCCATAGCTCCATCTTCCTTGCAATGGACGTCTGCTGCACCTGTGATCCGAATAGCTATTGGTCTAGCCGGATGATTTCCTCCACCATTACCCTTAGCTCCTCCTCAGAAAACCTGGGGTGTCTTTGGGGTGCCATGGATGTGGTGCGAGTGATATGTTTGAGGATGTGTGGGGTGATGTGTTGTTGTGTATACTGTAATGTGCGTGAATGGTGTATGGGTAATGGTGTTCTGTGCTTCTGATTGGGTGGGTGCTCCTGGCTTGTCTCTCTCAGTTAGCTATCTTTATTTTCATTGTAAGGGGTTGTGGGTATTGTGGGTATTGTTGGTGTGTGTTTTATAGTGGTGTGAGTGTATGAGTGTGGTGTGTGTATGTGTGTCAGGTGTGTGTAGTTTAAATTGTCCAATGTGGTGGTGTTTTGTAAATGTGTGTGTATTTGGAGCGCAGCGGTGTATACCGCCAATGGTTTAGCGCAGTTGAAAGACCGCCTCGTTGATTCATGGATCTTGCTATTGTAGGCGTATTCCTGTTGGTGTAACAGTGTTCTGATGCCCCGGTGTGTCCAACCAAAGCATAGCATTGGAGTTTGAAGGTTTCCATGCTGAGTTATACTCAATGGAATAGCTCGGTCACACTGAGGATCCTGAATAAATTGCATGGGCTCCCTTAACCAGCCTACCTGAGAGGGACACCCCCCTCCTGGACAGGGACATCACAGTGGATGAAGTCCTTGGAGCTATAGGGAGACTCCAGTTGGAGAACATTTGGTGCCCTGCCAGAATGGGTTTACTTCCACATTCTATAAGATATTTGCCACTCAGCTGGCGCCAGTGCTGACCATGCTGTAAACCTCTTTTAGTGTGCAGGGAACCCTCGCTGACAGGATGAAAAAAGCTATTATTACAGTCATACCCAAGCCCTGAGAGGACCAGGCTTTTTTGCTCCTCATACCATCTGATATCGCTTCAAGGGGTTGTTGTCCTGGTCCTTCCCGTCTCCAGTGGGACTCGTCAAAGTTGTCCATCATGATCTCTTTTATTTGTCCTTTACATGGAGTCCCTAGCTGAGCAGATTTGGATGCATCCTCTTATTGAGAATATTACTATGGGAGGTCAGGTCCATAAAATAGTCCTCTACACAGACAATGTCCTAATGGCCATCAATCGATCAATCAGTATTTGTAAAGCGCAGCTACTCACCCGTGAGGGTCTCAAGGCACTTGCGGGGAGGAGAGGGGCCTCATCTGAAGAGCCACGTCTTGAGGTTCTTCCTGAAGATGGTGAGTGACAGGCTTTGTCTAAGGTGCAGGGGGAGGTTGTTCCACCTCTTTGATGCAGTGTCGGTGAAAGATCGTCCTCCGGTGGGGGTTTTGCAGATGAGAGGGACGGTCGGCGGAGCGGAGCGATCTGGCGAGGGGTGTGGAAGGAGACGCAGTGGTTCAGGTAGGCTGGTCCAGCATTGTGTATGGCCTTGTTCGTGTGAGTGAGAAGCTTGAAGGTGATTCGCTTCACGACCTGTAGCCAGTGGAGGGTCCTCAGGTACTGAGAGATGTGTTCTCGGTGAGGGAGGTCCAGAATGAGTCTGTCAATGGCGTTCTGGATGAGTTCAAGTTTTTTGATGTTCCTGGCTGAAGTGCCGGCATAGAGGGCATTGCCGTAGTCGAGCTTGCTCGTGACTAAGGCGTGGGTGACTGTCCTGCGACAGTCTGCTGGGATCCATCTGAAGATTTTCCAGAGCTTGCTGAGTGTGTACCAGCAGGAGGATGTGAGAGAGTTTACCTGGCGGGTCATGGATAGGGAGGAGTTGAGGATGATTTCTAAGTTGTGGGCATGCTCAGTCGGTGCAGGGGGTTGCTGAGGGATGTGAGCCACCAGAAGTCGTCCCAAGCTGAGGTGGCGTTTCCGAAGATGATAAGCTCCATGTTGTCGGAATTGAGTTGAGGCAGCTTTCTCTCATCCAGGTGGCGACGGCTTCTATTCCTGCATGAAAGTTCCTTTTACCCGTGTCCGGGTCTTTGGTGAGGGAAATGAGTTGTGTGTCATCAGAATATGACCCGATGTTCATACTGTGGTTTTTGACGATGGCAGCAAGAACGGCCATGTATATGTTGAACAGTGTGGGACTCAGTGAGGATCCTTGGGGGACTCTGCAGTTGACTCCTGTGGGTCAGGAGGTGCAGGGTGGGAGCCTGGCCCTTGGCGTCCTCCCGGGGAGGAAGGAGTGGATCCATTCCAGGCCTCTCCCACGGATTCCTATATCATGGAGTCTGGTGCGTGAGTGCTGTAGGAGACTGTGTTGAAAGCTGCTGAGAGGTCAAGGAGTATGAGTGCTGCGGTGTGGCCGTGGCCTATGAGTAATCAGATGTTGTTGGTGGCTGCCAGGAGTGCTATCTCCGTGCTGGGATTGCTTCGGAAGCCAGACTGGGAGCTGCCCAGGAAGTTGTTGGCCTCCATGAAATTCCATAGTTGTGCGTTGATTGCTTTCTCTAGTATTTTGGCGTGGTAGGGGCCGGAAATACGTCAGTTCTGATGGGTTGGCAGAAGATTTCTTAAGGAGAGGGTGTATTTTGGTGTGTTTCCAGTCCTCAGGGAAGATGCCCGTACTGATGGAGCTGTTGATTGTGTTACGAAGCTTGGGACGAGGGATGCGCTGGCTTTGATGTATATGTGATGCAAGCAGGGGTTTGAGGGAGCCCGCAGTGGGTGCTGTTCATGATGTTGACTGTTTCCTCTGTGGTGTGCGTAGACCAGTCATGAATGGCCTGTGCAGGTTCTGGGAGGTTGGGTCAGTCGCAGGTTCCGGTGCCAGGAAGCTGTCATAGATGTCCTGGATCTTGTGGTGGAAAAAGGAGACAAGTTTGTTGTGGAGGTCCTGTGATGGGGATGCTGGTGGTTTCGGAGGGGGAACTCTGAACTCGTTGATAACTGGGAAGAGTTTCTTCGAGTTGTGTATGGAGGAGTTGATGCGCTCCCAGGGTGAGTTCTTCCTTGCGTTCTTGATTTTTTATCAGTGGGCGGCAGTTGCAGCTCTGATTGAGGCGAGGTCTTCGCTGCATTGGCTGTTCCTTCCTTTTTTCTCTAATCGTCTACGGGTACGCTTTGATTCTTGGAGTTTGGTGGTAAACCATCTGGCCTTCTTAGGTATGCGTTTGGCCGATGTGAGCTGGAGAGGGGCTAGCGTGTTGGTGCATTAGGTGATCCATGCGTTGAGATTGTGCGCTGCTGTGTTGGTGTCGTCTTGGGGGGAGGGGAAGATTTGGTGAGCGATGAGGTGAGTTGCTCGTTGTTGCTTTCATTCCATTTCCTTTGGTGGGTCCTGGAGGTGTGGCTGCGACTGCTGAGTGTGGTGTTTGTGAAGTGTATGCAGGGGTGGTCGTCTACTCATGGCTGGAGATGGTCTTGATGGTGATCCAGTTGCTTGAGGTGACAATGTGGTCCAGTGTGTGTCCTGCGATGTGTGTGGGTGTGGAGACCAGCTATTTGAGGCTGAGAGTGGCGAGGTTGTCGAGTAGAGCTGTGGTGTTTGGGTTGGTGTGGTCCTTCAGGTGGAAGTTCAGGTTGCAGAGGAGGAGGAGGAGGTAGTGAACTGACACCAGTGCCTGGGGGAGGAACGATAGCTACGATATTGTCTGTGAAAGCTGGGCAGGGGCCAAGTGGACTGTACACCAGGGTGCCGCGGATGAAGGAGTTGTGGTTGGAGTGGCCCATGAAGTGAAGGTGTTCCATGGTGGTGCAGTGTTCTTCTTGGACGGCCTTGACACGTAGTCAGGACCTTTGTACGATGGCGAGTCCTCCACCTGGGCAGGAGGGCCGGTACCTCCTTAGGATACTGTAACCCTTGGGAATGGCGATGGCGATGTCTGGACCTGAGGGGAGGTTGGTCCAGGTCTCGGTGAGGAAGGAGATGTCCCGTCGGGTGGTGTTGATCAGGTCCCACGGTTCGGTGGTGTGTTTGTGGAGGGAGTAGATGTTCAGGAGCAGGCAGTTGATGGGGTTGTGGAGGTTGTTGGTATCTTTGTGTGCGGAGAGTATCTTTGGTTTGTTGCGGTTGGCACTGAAGTTGCAGTTCCTGCAGGTGAAAGGTCAGTGGGTGTCCTTGAGGGAGATGGTGCAGCAGTTGTTGAAACGTCCGGTGTTGAGGCAGAGGAGGGTCACGGAGTCATAACGGAGGCAGTCCAGGGGGTGGTTTAACGGAGATCCAGGAATCCTGGCACTGGGCGCGGTCCAGGTGCAGACAGGCACAGAAGGGCGCAGAAAGGCTTACCTTTGGCACGCCTTTGGCATGCCAGCGGCACAACCACCATTTAGAAGAGGAGGGGCAGGGGGAGCAGTCAGCTGGGATTCGGGAGGGCCGGAAAGGTGCTTCGCACGGAGGGGAGCAGTGGAACGAAGGGAGAAAGGAAAAAACACTAGGGAAAAACGGGGATGTTAGAAGAAAAAGGCAGAAAATGCAAAAGTAAAAGAGCGACAGTGAGAAGAAAAGAAAAAGAAATACTTACTTGTGATGGCCACTAGACCACCAGAGATGAGGCACAGGCACAAGCCTGTGGGTGGAGGAGGGCCTCGATCTGAGTGTCAGGAAACTCTGAGTTTGTCCCAGTCAAGAAGCAGAGGCAGCAGCAGAAACAGCCACAGGAGCTGGGGAGGACAGCAGACACTGACCAGGAGGTCTGTGCAGTTGCCCTCTCACAGCTCTGCGGCTGCCATTAAGAAGGGGGGGGGGAGCCCAGAGCTCCTCCAGTGTGTCCCAGACCTCTGCCATCTTGAATCTAGAAGTGTAAAGGCACAATGGATGCCTCTGAGTGGCCAGTGCCTGCAGGTGATGTCAGAGACCCCTCCTGATAGGTGCTTATCTGACTAGGTTGCCAATCCTCCTCTGAGGGCTATTTAGGGTCTCTCCAGTGGGCTTTCCCCTCAGATAACGATTTGCAAGAATTCACCAGAGGTCCTCTGCATCTCCCTCTTTGACTTCTGCCAAGGATCGACCGCTGACTGCTCCAGGATGCCTGCAAAACTACAACAAAGTAGCACGAAGACTACCAGTGACATTGTAGCGCCTAATCCTGCCGACTTTCTCGACTGTTTCCTGGTGGTGCATGCTCTGGGGGCTGTCTGCCTTCACCCTGCACTGGAAGCCAAGAAGAAATCTACTGTGGGTTGACGGAATCTTCCCCCTGCTCCAGCAGGTGCCAAACTTCAGCGTCACTGGTTCTTCTGGGACCCCTCTCATCCTGACGAGCGTTGCCCCTGGAACACAGGTGGTGGACCCAAGTGACCCAGACTGTCTAGTGGTCCAACGGTATGAATTAATTTGGAGGAGGTAAGTCCTTGCCTCCTCTCCCCAGACAGTAATCCTGTGCACTGCATGACCTGCAGCTGCTAGGGCTTCTGTGCACTTTTGCAAGGAATCCTTTGTGCACAGAATAGCCAAGGACCCCAGCCTTCCATCCTGCATTGCTCAACTTGCTGAGTTAACCACCGGCTTCGTGGGACCCTCTTTTGTAGTGTTGAGACGACCACCGTGCTCAGTTTTCTTGAACCCGTGTTTAAATACTTCTGCGGGGGCTGCCTTCTTGTGCATGGGCTCTCTGTGTTGCTGAGGGCCCCCTCTGTCTCCTCTTCCAAGTGGCAAGCTCTTGGTCCTTCCAGGGCCTGGGCAGCACCCTTTTTCTTCAACCGTGACCTTTGCAGCTAGCAAGGCTTATTTGCAGTCTTTCTCCAAAGAAACAGCTATGCTCCTCCAGCACTCCGTGGGACATCTTCTGTGCAAAGGAACTGTTCCTGGCACCTTCTGTTGTTGCAGGATCTTCAGCTTCTTCCACCCAGAGGCAGCCATTTTGCACCTTCATCCAGGGTTTAGTAGGCTCCTGCCCCCCCCGGACACTTTCGTGACTCTTGCACTTGGTCCCCTTCCTTTACAGGTCCTCAGGTCCAGGAATCTGTCTTCAGTGCTTTGCAGTCTGTTATGATCTTTGCAGAATCTCCTATCACAACTTTAGTGTGTTTCTGGGGAAGTAGGGTCACTTCACTCCTACTTTTCAGGGTCTTGGGGTGGGGTATCTTGGACACCATTAGTGTTTTCTCACACTCCCAGCGACCCTCTACACACTACACTAGGCCTGGGGTCCATTTGTGGTTCGCATTCCACTTTTGGAGTATATAGTTTGTGTTGCCCCTAGGCCTGTTGCATTCTATTGTATTCTACAGTGTTTGCACTACTTTTCTGACTGTTTACTTACCTGATTTTGGTTTGTGTGTATATTCTGTGTATTTTAGTTACCTCCTAAGGGAGTATATCATCTGAGATATTTTTGGCACATTGTCACTAAAATAAAGTACCTTTATTTTTAGTAACTCTGAATATTGTGATTCTTATGATATGGTGCTATATGATATAAGTGGTGTAGTGGGAGCTTTGCATGTCTCCTAGTTCCGCCTAAGCTGCTCTGCTATAGCTACCTCTATCAGCCTAAGCTGCTAGAACACTACTAATCTACTAATAAGGGATAACTGGACCTGGCACAAGGTGTAAGTAGCATCAGGTACCCACTATAAGCCAGGCCAGCCTCCTACATTGGTGGTGCAGTGGTGGGATAAGTAGTTGTAACTGCTTTACCACTTTGTCATTGGTGCTTTTCATAAGAAAAACATATTCCAAATACTTAAGAGTATACACAGTTAACCTAAACAGTTTAACTTTCTTTCTAAAAACTTTCCAAAAAGTTTCTAAAAAGTTTTGAAAAGTTTTGTCTTTTCTTTAAAAAGTTCTAAACTTTGTTCTCTCTATCTTTAACTCTTTCTTACAACTATGTCTGTAGTAGAGACCAACCTCACAGTTATCCAGACAACCTATGGTAGTTTAAACTTTAAACGTTTTGAGGGGTCTCTGCATAGAAAGGGGTTTAAACACTGGAAAGAACCCTACCAAAGATCTTCTCCTTAGCCTTCTCCTAGAAAGTGACCAGAACCAGTCTGGCTCACTGCAGGATCAGGAGTTAGGGGTAGGTACCCAGGAAGAACCAGGGGAGGGCCCTGAGGACTCTGGGGAGGGTTCCTCCAAAGACCTGTCAGCTAACAGGTCATCTGGTGAAGCTGGTAATGGGAGGGGGGGTCACACATCAGTAGGGCTCCTTTCCCTCCGAAAGGTCAGGTAACTAGAGTCCAGTGAGTTAGAGACAGGTCCACTTCTGCCAATTCTCACATTTCCTCTGTGTCTCAGAATTCCCAAGCCCCCCACCCTGAGGATAACACCCTAGACAGGGAACTCAGAAAGCTGAGGTTGGAAGAGGCCAGACTGAAGCTGAGACAGCAGCAGTTGGCCTTAGACAGGGAATCTCTAGATATAGAGAGGGAAAGACAGAAGTTGGGGTTAGTTCTCCATGGTGGCAGCAGCAGTGTTCTTGATAATAATCCTGTAAGAGAACAAGAACCAGGAAACCTGCACAAGATAGTCCCCCGTTACAAGGAGGGGGATGACATCAACAAGTGGTTTGCTGCACTTGAGAGGGCCTGTATGGTACAGTTGGTCCCTCAAAGGCAGATGGCTGCTATTTTGTGGCTATGGTTCACTGATAAGGGTAGGGGTAGGCTCCTTACTTTCAGAGAAAGTGATGCCAATAACTACAAAGTTTTGAAAGATGCACTCTTAGATGGATTTGGCTTAACCACTGACCAATACAGGATTACGTTCAGAGATACCAGAAAAGAGTGCTCTTAAGACTGGACAGACTTTTTTTTATTTTAAATCTGTTTATTGAACGCAAACTGCACACATCAATACAATAGCTGTATGTTATTTTGCAATACATTTACACACTTGTATAATTTTACACAGCATTGCCACTACCAGAGGTGTAAAAAAGAAAGGGGGGGAGAGGGGAGTTGGAAGAGGAAAGCGGGGATATCAAAAAGGGAGAACTTTAACAGCTAATCTTAATAATGCGAGAGAGTTAAGGGCGTTGTAAAAGGAGAGTGCAGTGACATTTAACATGCGAGCTGTTATGAGGGGTGGTTGCAGCTTACGGGGTCTGGCCAGACAACGACGATATCCGTAACTAATATAGTAATCACTTCAGGGGTGTAAAGGGTGTCTGTGGTGTTAACGGGTTCAGGGGCAGGACTGTTTTACTTGTTGTGATTGTGTGTTACAGGCCTGTATAGGCGTGTGGGGAGTAATTGGGCACAGGTAAGAAATATCTTACGAGGAAGAGGAAGGATAGTAGTAATGAGTGTGTTTAAGCATAAACCGAAGTTGCTGCTGTGCGGTCACGGCCTTAACAGCGTCAGCTCAAGCTGTGGTGTACAATGAGTCAAGACCTGTTCATGGGGGATACATGTCGTCTCTGGCCTCCATTGCCACCACGAATGAGTCCCAGACCTCCGGGCCAGCTAGGATGAGACCTCTGTGTTGTAGCAAGTGAAGTGTCTGGGCTTCAGCCTGAGAGCGGCTGTGTAAATCCCGTAGCCATATCGCGTGGGAAGGAGCATGTGGAGCTTTCCAATGTATTGCTATCAAGCGTATATACACCACGAAAGCCAGGTCTATAAACCTTCCGTGTGTTTGTCTGCTTTAATATGATGTCTTATGCCAAGTAAGCAGGAATCAGGAGTGGGCACTAGGGTGTGGGATGAGATCTCTGCTGTAACCTCCGTCACGCGTTGCCAGGCCGAGTTTATGGAATGGCACTTCCAGACCATATGGTAGAAGTCAGCTGCTGGTGTAGAGCATCTAGGGCATGTTGGTGTTGTATGGGGGTAGATTTTTTGGATGCGGGCTGGTGATAAGTATGCTTGGTGCAGATAGTTAAATTGAGTGTACCGTAGGCGAGGATTACGGGATATTGATTTGATTGTTGTGAGAGCAGTGACCCAGGTCTTCTGTGGTAGTGGGGTAGGAAGGACAGCGTCCCAACGCGCCTTTGCGTTTGGCAGTGTTATGCATATTGCTTCAAGCAATGCTTTATATAATGTGGTAATAATGCTCTTTGAGCTGCCAATAGTTAGTATAGTGGTGAGCAGCGAGGATTCGGGAGGTTCCGAGTCTCTTGCGCCCCAGATCTTGTTAAGCAAAAGCCTTATGGCGTTGAATGTTAGAAAGGCCCCATTTTGCATAGTGCCTGTGGTTACCAGTTCAGCGAAAGTACGCAGCGCGGATCGAGAGTATAAGTCGCCCAGTTGGAGCATGTTCATTTCGCGTGTATCATGGTGTATTGACAGGTTTTGGGTGTCCGGCAGTTGAAGTAGTGGCAGCAGAGGCGAATAGGGGAAAGATGCGGCCTTAGTTTGGACATATCTGCGCCAGCAGAATCGGGCAGCCTCTAGTAATATTAGTCTTGGAGACGTATGGGGGGTACTAGTTAGTATCGAGAGTAGCAGCCTCTGTGATGGTATATGTGTCTGTAACATCCTTCTTTCGGGCGACGGGGTGTCACATAGCCATGTAGACAGCCATGATAATTGGGCGGCTGCATAGTATCTTTCGAAGTTAGGCATTCCCAATCCACCCATCTCTTGCGGATGTTGCGTTATTGACAGCGCCACTCTGCGTCTATCTTTACCCCAGAGTAAATCCGTTAGTATTGATTGCAGCTTATTAAAAAAGGAACGCGGTAAACACAGCGGGAGAGCTGTAAAATAGTATAGAAACCTTGGAAGGATGAGCATTTTGGCTATCGCCACCCGGCCCATTGGAGACAGGGGAAGTGAGCTCCAAAAGGGAATTGAGCCGCGAACGGAGCCAAGGATTCTGTCTATGTTTCCTTCTTTTAGATCCGTAATAGAGTGATAAATCTGCACACCCAGATATTTAAAGGTTATATGCGACCAGGGCAATTTGTATTGCGGTAGCGACATTTGGTGAGCTACCGGGGACGGAGAAATGGGGAATATGCTTGATTTGGACCAGTTGACGTGCAGTCCGGACGCAGTAGCCAGTAACTGCAGGGCCTCAGCCATATAGGCTGAGTGATCGCGTAGATATATTAAGGTGTCATCTGCATACATAGATACGACGTGGTGGGTGTTAGCCTCCGGTATACCCCATATGTGTGCATAGCTCCGTAATTTAATCGCTAGTGGCTCCATAGCAATAGCGAACAGCAATGGGGATAATGGGCAGCCCTGTCTGGTGCCTCTGCCTATGGGGAATGCTTCAGAGATAACTCGTCCATTTTTGACACGGGCAGTAGGCCTAGAGTAAATCGTCCTGATCCAGTTAATGAAGCCGGCACCAAAGCCGAACGCTTTAAGAGTGTGTAACAGGTAGTTCCAACTAAGTGTGTCGAATGCTTTTTCTATATCTAAAGATAGGGCCACTGCTGCCGAGTTTGTATTACTGTGTATTATGTGTAAGAGTCTTCTAATGTTCAGGAAGGTGCTTCTGCCAAGAATAAAGCCTGATTGATCATGGTGTATCAAAGTCGGTAAATAAGGGAGGAGACAGTTTGCGAGTATTTTACCTAATAGTTTGCAGTCTGTATTCAGCAAGGAGAGCGGCCTGTATGATTTGACGTCTAGAGGGTCGCAGCCTATTTTTGGGAGGACGACTATCAGTGCTTCGCACATTGAGTCTGGCAATTGTAATTTATGGTGTGCTTCGTTAAATACTTCTGTTAGTGGGTGTAATAAAAGGGAAGCATGGGAATTGTAATATTCTATCAGTAAACCGTCTGAACCGGGCGTTTTATTACGTGCTATTTGTGATAATGCAAGGCGCACCTCTTCAATAGTAACAGGGCCATCTAGGGTGGCGGTGTTGTCTAGGATAAGCTGATTTTGGGGGACCAGGCTTAGTGTGTTGATAATATGTTGTTCTGGAGGTGATGGAGGAGGCGTGTATAGGGTCCGATAATATGCGAAGAAGGCATCATTTATGCCTGCTTGGGTATTAACGATTGTGTCAGGATTTAGGCGTATTGCGCCAATGGGTGTTGGTTGTGATGGTTGCCGAGTCAGCCACGCTAATAATCTACCAGATCTGTCACCTTCGGCATGTTGTCTAGTCATATACGGGGTTATTACAACTTTTTTGTAAGGTGTTAATCCGTCCAAAAAGTGACTGTAAAGTGACGGATATACCACCAGCCGTATTACGAGTCCATTATATCCTATGGAACTCGTAATACGGCTGGTGGTATAGCCGTCACTTTACCGTCACTTTTGGGACGGATTAACACCTCCTCCAAAGTTGTAATAACCTCCATAATGTCTGTAATCGTGCTTACCCAATCTGTTGTCTGTCTCCTTATGAGAAGCCCTAAGCAGATGAAGTGTTGCTAATGCGGGTTCGCTGTTATCGTTTGCGTTTTCCGCGTTGCGGAGCTTTATTTCTAAGGGGGTCATTCTGACTTTGGCGGGCGGCGGAGGCTGCCCGCCAAAGTCCCGCCGGCAGAATACCGATGCGCGGTCAAAAGACCGCCACGGTTATTCTGGGTTTCCCGCTGGGCTGGCGGGCGACCGCCAGAAGGCCGCCCGCCAGCCCAGCGGGAAACACCCTTCCATGAGGATGCCGGCTCTGAATGGAGCCGGCGGAGTGGAAGGGGTGCGACGGCTGCATGGCAGACACTGAAAATCTTGGTGGGGCCCTGTTACAGGGGCCCCACGACACCCCATACCGCCATCCGCTGCCTGGCGGCCAAAACCGCCAGGAACAGGATGGCGGTATGGGGGTCGGAATCCCATGGAGGATTCCCCAGGGCAGCGGAGAACCGGCGGTACACCGCCGGTTTTCCGTTTCTGACCGCGGCTGTACCGCCGCGGTCAGAATGCCCAAGGGAGCACCGCCAGCCTGTTGGCAGTGCTCCCGCGGTCGTTGGCCCTGGCGGATTTTACCGCCAGGGTCAGAATGACCCCCTAAGTCTTGTAGTTCCTTAATGAGTACCTTTCTGACCCCTACCGTGGCTGATAGGCAGTGACCCCTTATCACCACTTTATGAGCGTCCCATTCTATGGCACGGGATGAGGTTGTATTTTTATTTGATAAAAAGTAATCGGTTAAACTTTTGGAGATATCTTTTTGAAAAGGAGGATCTAGGAGGGCTTCTGGTTGCAAACGCCATGTTGGTATCCGAGTTTGTATATGTCCCCAGGCCAACGTTAGGCATAATGGGTTGTGATCTGATATTGTGCGTGCTAAATATTCGGATAAGCATATTTTGTGATTAACGGTGGCGGATACAAAGAATAAATCTATCCTAGTGTGCAGTTTATGGACTGGGGAGAAGTAAGAGTACTTGCGGTGAGTGGGGTGATGCACCCTCCATATATCTCTTAGTCCGTTATTTGACGCCCACTGCGCCAGGGATTCTGAAGCACGATTGGCAGGGGCTGCAATGAGTGGGGGAAATGAGCGATCCATGTGAGTGTCTAGGACGCTATTAAAGTCGCCCCCCCATATGCTTTCCAATGTAGGGTCGCTAAAGTTGCCAGTAGTGAGCGTGGATAAAAAGTCGCGCTGGTTCGAGTTTGGGGAGTATAGTGCGACCAGGGCTAATGGGGACCCGTCTAGGGTGCCTTCGAGTATTACATATCTACCGTTTGGATCGCATTGCGTGCGGGAGGACGCGAACGGGACACTTGGTGCTATCCAGCTTGCTACTCCACGAGCAAAGGATGAAGTGGTGGTGGCATATAATTGCCCCTTCCATTTTGAACGTGTGGTGTCTAGGATGGATTTGGTGAAATGTGTCTCCTGAAGGAATGCTATGTGTATTTGATGTCTTGTGAGAAAGGCGTGAACCCTTTGACGTTTCCGAGGATTTGCCATACACTTAACGTTCCAAGTGAGTGTTTTATATTTTAGTGTTCCCAGGTGTCTATGAGTGGCCATAGTAATTTTGTATGTGTTATATGAACGGGGTTGTGCTTATCTGACGACCCGGTATTGACATTATTATGGGACTCAGTCGCTGTGACTGGCCGACAATCAAAGAACAAGCTGTGAGCTGCATTTTTGTTGCTGCGGTTAGCACCCCTTGTATGTTTGCTGCTGTTTTAATATTTGGCCCGCCTGCTATAACTCCGTGCTCCTAATATAGAGGTGCATGCTAAAACAACATACAACAAATAAGCTATTAACATATAAAAAACAATACCGGAAAGATCCAGTGTGAGGTAATTGTCCATATGGTGCAGGGGGGTGCCAGTTGGCGTTGATGCAAAGGTATTGTCTTACCCTGCCCGGGTTAGCGAAGCGCACCGGACGGGGGACACCCGTTGACTGCTGGGCCACGTGTAGGAGCCTCAGAGAAGCTGCGATGAAACTCTAGGGCTACAAGTGGGCTAGACTGATCGTACTTCAGATGTCGTCTGCTGTGCGTGGTGTGAGAAGAGGGCCACATGTGGACTCAGCTGAGTCGGAGTTTAGGACTTGTTCCTGTTCGATTTCCGTTTGCAAGGGTGAGGCGGCGGAGGAAGCATTGACAAAGCTGGATGTTGTTCGGAGGAGCCGAGATCGCTCGGATTTTGCCTGCTCAGGTGAGGGTCTGGTTCCCTGTCTCTTGCGTTGCTTTCGGTGCCTCGTGGAGAGAGATCTATTGTCAATTTGAGTGCCTGAGTCCGACGGGTCAGCTAGGCCTTTGGCGTGTAGCCAGGTCCAGGCATCTTCCGGAGTGGTGAAGAAGAAGGAGCGAGATTCATCCTGTACCCGAAGTCTGGCTGGGAACATCAGTGCATATTTGATATCGTGTCTGCGAAGGCATACCTTAACACTGTAGAAGGAGTTACGTTTTTTTTGCACTACTGCCGTAAAGTCTGGATAAGCTGTTATCGTGGCATTTTCAAAGCACACTGGGCATGATTTGCGGAATAGTTGGAAAATGAGGTCTCTGTCCCGATAGTTAAGGAGTCTTATTATAAGAGGGCGTGGTTGCGAACTCGGTGCTGGAGGTCTGCCTGGAATTCTGTGTGCCCTTTCAACTGAGAAGAACTTCGGGATATTGTTTTTAAGGATTGTGTCTATAAGCCATTGCTCAATGAACAGTTCTGCACTTAAGCCCTCAGCACGCTCAGGAAAACCGACCAGGCGTATGTTATTGCGTCGAGACCTGCCTTCTGCATCTTCTGTTCTGCGCTTTAAGAAATCAACTTCTGTTGACAGTTGCGATAGCTGTAGTTGCAGGTCTTCCATAGAGCTAGGCAGGGGTGCTGTGTCTTTTTCAAGTTCGGATACTCTATCGGCTAGAGCGTGTTGATCGGTGCGGAGGATATTGAGGTCCTCTGTTACAGAGCGTATTTTGGCTTCCAAGGTGGTCTTAGTGTCTAGAATGGCTTGCAGGATTTTTTCGAATTGTGAGGTATGTGATTGTAAAGTTAGTTCCAGCTTCTGTAATGTTGATTGCGCAATGGCGTGCGCTTCCGGATGAGATGTTGTAGTGTGGTCCATTTTGGTGAGGGGTGCGCAAGTGGTTTTTGGCTTCACCATTTGAGAATTGCAGCAGTGACTGTGAATTTAGTGTTATGCTTGGGGCCGCTGCGGCATAAGCTTATCAGATCAAGTATTATGGCAAGCCGGACGGACAGGGCTCGCGTCTGGCGATTAAACGGAAAAGGAGCAGCTGGAAGCGTTAACTATCTGCTTGAAGAGGCTGCAGTTGTCGGAGTCGGCCGGATAACGCGTTGTGAAGAGGCGTAGAAATGGCATTTCCAGATCGGGTGGGGGCAATTTTTGTGCTGAATGTTTAGGGTTACTTGAAAGAAATGCTTAACTTACTGCTGGACTGCAAGTTGGCGAGTTTCGCCAGGGAGCACTTCTTATATTTTAATTTGCGCTGCTTGTGCTCCAGGGATGTGTACGCAGTTTGTTCTGACCCTGCTGCTTCCTTCTTGCGCCTGCTACATTGACTTTGCCAGTACTAGCACATTTGGTGCCCTAGGGGGGGCCACAGTGGGGCTTGAGGTGATGTTCTTGCACGAATGTCACCAGTCAGTGCCCCCGATATGCAGCATGTTTAAGGGGAGTGCTTGTGCAGTTTAGTTTACTTTGCTGGCTGGTACAATATTACTGAGGCGCAGGAACTTCGTCCCCACGAGGTCCGAGGCACCTAAGATGGCGGCTGTCAATCCAACGAGTGTACAATTATGCCTTTTGTCCCCCCCAGGCCGCCTCCCACGCCGTCAATAATGTGCGAGTTAATTTCCAGGTGTTCCAGGTATTAGGCATAACTTCAAAACTAAGCCGCTGGGCGCCCGCAGTAGGAGTTTGATCTGTTCTAATATATGCGCTCCGGCGCAGCATTTCACGGAGCAGAGACGCTTGTGGGAGGACTCGGCCGGCCCTGTGCACGCCAAGCGGCTCCCCGCAGGCCAGCAGGCGGCACTGGCGCACACGATGGGGTTGCGGCAGCGAGTCCTTACCTCTTTTCAGTGGCGGCTGAGTCCAAGCGCCGGTTCCGGCGAACGCGGCTCCCGATCGGCTGGGCTAGGCGGCCCGCGAGGCAGGCGCCGGCCACGGCGATGTACTTTCTTTTTCCCCTCACTCCGGAATTGGAGTGTCTTAAACGGCGCGGACTTGAGCGATGGTGCAGCACTTCGGGGTCCCACGAACGGCCTCCTCGCCCTGCCCCAGGGAGGGCTAGGTGCTTAGCGTCAGGATGTTTGTGCGGCCTGGGCGACGGAGCTGCGGTTTATGCTGCCGCTCCGGTCGCCATCTTGGCCACGCCCCCAAGACTGGACAGACTTTGCACACTGTTCAGTGAAGGCCTTGGAGGGATGGTTACATGGCAGTAAGGTAACTGACTATGAAAGCCTATGTAATCTTATTCTGAGAGCATATTTTCAATAATTGTGTCTGACTTGTTACATCAGTACTTGGTAAACTCAGATCTGACCCCTCCCCAAGAATTGGGAAAGAATGCAGACAAATAGGTCAGAACAAGAGTGAGCAGAAAAGCTCATACAGGTGGTGAAAAGGATGGCAAGAAGAAGGATGGTAAGTCTTCTGACAAGGGTGGGGACAAAGATAAAAAGCACTCTGAGTCTTCATCAGGCCCACAAACATCCTCTGGGGGAGGTGGGACCAAATCCTCTTCTAACAATCAAAAGAAGCCATGGTGTTATTTATATAAGAGTAAAGGCCATTGGGCAAGAGATTCCACTTGTCCAAAGAAAAACACCAAGGCTCCCACTACCACAACCTCAACTGCATCCTCTAGTGCCCCTAGTAATAGCAGTGGTGGTGGGAAGTCTACTACAAATAGCCAATCAAAGGGTGTAGCTGGGCTCACCATTGGTAATGTAGTTGGGGTTGGTCTTTGTTAAGGAGACCACAGAGGCTGTTTCAGTCTCTGATGGTGGTATTGACTTTGCCACCTTGGTTGCTTGTCCCCTTAATATGGGTAAGTACAAGTAACTTCCCCTAATAAATGGTGTTGAGGTTGAGGCCTACAGGGATACAGGAGCCAGTGTCACTATGGTGATTAAGAAACGGTTTCACCCTGATCAACACCTACTTGGTCAGCAGTACCATGTGACTGATGCTCCTAACAAAGCTCTTAGCCACCCCATGGCTGTTGTGAATCTCAAATGGGGGGGTTACTGGCCCAAAGAAAGTTGTGGTAGCCACTGTTTACCTGTAGACTGCTTACTAGGCAATGATTTGGAGACATCAGCTTGGGCTGAAGTGGAGTTGGAGGCTCATGCAGCAATGCTGGGCATTCCAGGACATATCTTTGCTCTCACAAGGGCTCAGGCCCAGAAGCAAAGAGGACAGGGAAACCTGGATCCTGAAATAATGGACGAAGTGCTCCCAAAAGCTAGGGGTAGAAAGGGTAAAACCTTGCCCATTATCCCTCCCTCTCCATAAGATTCCTCTTTTGAGGAAGAGGAATCCTCTCCCTGTGCAGAACCTACATCAGATAAGCTGGCAGCAGACACTGATGAGCTTTTGGGTGCAGGGAGGCCTGCTAGGGAAGAGCTGAGTATGGCACAGCGGACCTGTCCCACATTAGAGGGTTTAAGACAGCAAGCTGTCAAACAGCAGAATGGGGATATCACTGATATCCATAAGGTCAATTGGGAAGATAACCTCATTTATACTGAGTCAAGGGATCCTAAACCTGGAGCTGCCAGGAGATTGGTTATCCCTTTGCAGTATAGGGAGTTTCTTCTGACCTTGGCACATGATATTCCTTTGGCTGGGCATTTGGGCCAGAGTAAACCTTGGGACAGACTTGTTCCCTTGTTTCACTGGCCTCACATGTCAGAGGACACTAAGGAGTTTTGTCACTCCTGTGTGACTTGCGAAGCCAGTGGCAAGACTGGTGGCACACATAAGGCCCCCTTAATTCCACTCCCAGTGGTTGGGGTGCCTTTTGAAAGGGTAGGGGTTGACATAGTTGGCCCCCTTGACCTTACAACAGCTTCAGGCAATAGGTTTATCATTGTGGTAGTGCACCATGCCACTAGGTATCCTGAAGCAGTTCCCTTAAGGACCACTACAGCTCCTGCAGAGTGGGTTTCCATAAGGAAGTGGTGTCAGACAGAGGTAGTAACTTCATGTCTGCATACCTCAAAGCTATGTGGAAGGAGTGTGGTGTAACTTATAAGTTCACTAGTCCTTATCATCTACAGACAAATGGTCTGGTTGAGAGGATTAATAAAACTCTCAAAGGTATGATTATGGGACTCCCTGAAAACTCAGAAAGAGATGGGATGTCCTGTTGCCATGCCTCTTTTTTGCTTACAGGGCGGTAACCCAAAAAGGAGTGGGGTTTTGCCCCTTTGAACTCTTCTTTGGACACCCTGTAAGAGGTCCCCTTGCTCTTGTGAAGGAGGGTACAATCTTTAAAAACTCCCAAGCAAGACATTGTGGACTATGTACTCAGCCATTCTGGATCTTAGGCCACTTGGCTGGCCTGAAAGATTTTAATGGCTGAGTAAATACAAAAAATGCCAGTAAAACCCTTCAGGCCAGCCAAGAGCTCCAAAAGCAATGGCATGACCAGAAGGATGTCATGACCCAGTACCACCCAGGACAGAAGGTGTGGGTATGGGAGCCTGTGGCCCCAAGAGCACTCCAGTGGACCCCATCTCATCGTTGAAAAGAAAGGTTTGGTCACCTACTTGGTAGACGTGGGCACTGCCAGCAGTCCCCTTAGGGTGCTCCATGTCAACCGCCTGAAACCTTACTATGACAGGGCTGACTTAACCCTGCTCAGGGAAACTGATGAGAGACAGGGAGAAGAGAGTGGCCCTCTCCCGGACCTCTTCTCCACCACTGAAGCTGATGGCTTAGTGGAGGGAATGGTGCTTGCAGATTGCCTTACTGCAGAGCAGAAGGACAACTATATAAATCTCCTAGGCCAATTCTCTGACCTCTTCTCGCTTATCCCAGGTACAACTACCTGGTGTGAGCACACAATCAACACTGGAGACAGCTTGCCTGTCAAAAAGTAAGATTTATAGGCAGCCTGACCATTGCATAAAACAAGAGGTTCAGAAACTGTTAGACCTAGGAGTGATTGAGCCTTCTGAAAGCCCATGGGCTAGCCCAGTGGTGCTTGTCCCAAAACCTCACAGTGAAGATGGTAAACAGGAAATTGGGTTTTTTGTTGACTATAGAGATCTCAATCAAGTAACCAAAACCAATGCTCACCCTATACCCAGGGCAGATGAGCTCATAGATACACTGGCTTCTGCCAAGTATCTAAGCACTTTTGACTGAACTGCAGGGTATTGGCAGATTAAGTTGTCAGAAGATGCTAAACGTAAAACAGCATTTCCCACCATTAGAGGGCACTATCAGTTCACTGTTATGCCCTTTGGTTTGAAAAATGCACCTGCCACTTTTTAGAGGTTGGCGAACACAGTCCTGCAAGTGTTGGAATCCTTTAGTGCAGCATATCTAGATGATAAAGCTGTCTTTAGCTCCACCTGGGATGAGCACCTGGTCCACCTATGGAAAGTTTTGGAGGCCCTGCAAAAGGCAGGCCTCACTATCAAGGTCAGGGAAAAGTGGTTTATCTGGGCCACCTAGTAGGTGGGGAACAGATTGCACCACTGCAGGGGAAGATCCAGACCATTATGGAATGGGCTCCCCTTACAACCCAAACCCAGGTGAGAGCCTCTCTAGGCCTCACAGGGTACTATAGGAGGTTCATTAAGAACTATGGCTCAATTGCATCTCCTCTTAATGACCTCACAAGCAAGAAGATGCCTAAAAAGGTATTGTGGACAGCTAGCTGTCAAACTGCTTTTGATGAGCTAAAACAGGCCATGTGCTCTGCACCTGTCCTAAAAAGCCCTTGTTACTGCAAGAAATTCATAGTCCAGACTGATGCTTCTGAATTAGGGGTGGCGGCAGTTCTATCACAGCTTAACACTGAGGGCCAGGATCAACCTGTTGCTTTTATCAGCAGGCGGTTGACCCCTAGAGAAAAGTGTTGGTCTGCCATGGAGAGGGAGGCCTTTGCTGTGGTCTGAGCACTAAAAATTTGAGGCCATACCTGTTTGGCACACACTTTATTGTTCAGACAAACCACAAACCTCTATTATAGCTTAAACAAATGAAAGGTGAAACGCCTAAATTGTTGAAGAAGTCCATCTCCCTACAGGGAATGGACTAAACAGTGGAACATAAACCTGGGAGTACCCACTCCAATGCAGAAGGACTCTCCAGATATTTCCACTTAGAAAATGAAGACTCATCTGGACAAGGTTAGCCTTATTGTCCCTCATTGGGGGAGAGTGTAAGATAGTACCATCTTGCCTGGCATGTTACCACCATTTGTATTGTATGTCAGTTGTTTTTGCCTCTGTCACTGGGACCCTGCTAGCCAGGACCTCAGTGCTCATAGTTTGTGGCCTGAATGTGTGTCCCTGTGTAGTGACTAACTGTGTCACTGAGGCTCTGCTAACCATTGGGGGTAGCATGCCAAGAAAGATGGCACTTTCCTACACTCTAGGCCACCGGTACTAGGATATCCCACATGTAAATGTTGTTTATTCATGCATCTTTATTCGTGCATCTTATACTGTCAACCCTTAAACCCTTCCACTTTTTTCTCACCACTTATGAAATTGATGGTAAGTATTGTTGATGCTAGTGCAGCAAAGCGCCACAATAGCATCAAATATTTTGACGCTATTGTCCTAATGACCGCCACGGTGTGCCGTATTGTAAATATGGCACAACCATGATGTCAATAGGTGGGGCCACTTTCTTGTAAATATGCCCCTAAGTATTCGAGGGCTGGCAGAGCAACATGAAGGCTTAAAGGACATTGTGCTGGAGGAATGTTTGAATGCTAAAATGAGGAAAGGGCTTCATGGGCTAGCCATGTACTGGTGAGGCCCAGCAAAGGATGATTCAAAAAGACAGTTTAGGGAGTGAGGTGAGAGTTTCTGATTACCAAAAGACGTGGCACTGAAATGTAACAATGAGGGAAGTGGTCTGCACACTGGTTCAGAGACTGACAAAAAAAGGTGTCTGAAGATTTGAGGGCAAATTAAAAGGTTATAGGACTGCCAGAGGGGGCTAAGTGAGAAGAACTACAGACTTGCAGAATGATCTGACAGTCTGGGACGGCCAGCAGAAGGCTTTACAATTTTGTCAACCAGCTTTTAATGATAGATGAGTTTTTAGAACTTGCTCAGGGGAGGGCCTGGAGGATTTTGATGGCCTCTGTGGATAAGCAAGTGGCTTCTGAGAGCCAGTGACACTGGCTTAGGGGCTGTGGACTAGTAAGGGGATTATAAAAGTTTGTGGCACTGGCCCACAGGCTCAGAGTTATTGGAGGTGGTTAGAGAGGTAGTCGGGCACGTTGAAAATGGCATTAGTTCCAGAAGAGAGAAGTGACAGGGACACTGAGGGTCATTATAAGAGAGCAAACTATCTTAATGGCAGTGGGAGGATGCAAAAGCCAGACAAGGTAATGGTCTGAGGTCAAGTTGTGGAGGTTTTGGCAGAAGACATTGGGTGTGACTTCAGTGGTGTCAGGACTGCTACAAGTATTATGGCAAGGGCTTGTCAAGGTGGTATAAGAGCTGATGGCAGTGAGAGGAGTGCCGAGGTTGGAGCATGTTTGAAGTTGGTGAGAAGTTTGATGGGGAGCTAACAGTCTGGTTAGGATGGGCTTCTGAGGCTCAGAAGAGAACCCTGAGGAATGGCTAAAGTAACTGTGACAGTAGCATCAGCTGGAAAGCCTCAGGTCCAGAAAGGAAGATGGAAAAACACCAGGCAGCATTATGGGGGTGTTCGAAAGTGCCCACTTTGTGCCATGGTTACCCCCATTTTCTGTGCTTGACTGTGTTCACTGAGATCCTGCTAATCAATACCCCAGTGAGTATGCTCTCTCTCCTCTAAATTGTGTTGTTGCATTCTGGTAACCTAGTATTTCACCCAAAATTGGCATTAAAGGACCCCATGTATTGCCATTCCAGCCTTCTGAGGTTTTCCAGGCAGCCCCAGCTGCTACCACCTCTCAGATAGATTTCTGCCCTTCTGTTGCTTGAGAACCTCAAGCCCAGGAAGACAGAACAAATGATTTTCTTTGGGAGAGGGGTGTTACACCTTCTCCCTATGAAAATAGGTGTTACAGGCTTGGGAGGTGTAGCCTCCCCAAGCCACTGGAAATGCTTTGAAGGGCACATTTGGTGGTCTCCTTGCATAATCCATTCTACACCGGTTCAGGGACACCCAGTCCCTGCTCTGTCAAGAAAGTGGACAAAGGAAAGGGGAGTGACCAGAAAGGTTTGGAGAAAATACATCTTTACCCTAGCTTTACGCCTGCCTCGAGGAGGTATAATTTTTCTGATGTTATTCCCTTTGTATCAAAGTTAGCATACAGGGAACAGTGTCCCAATACATGAGTAAATGCATTGAAGGTCCATGAAATGCCTCCTTGGTGTAAAGTACTACTACTCTAGGGACACTGCCCTATGAAATACAGAATTTGCACTGGAAAGTAAGTTCCAAAACATTTTATACCATGCAAACCTGGCTCAAAGTGTTAGTAAATCTGCCATCTAAACGTAACACAACAATTGTCAAAGGAGCCCTTTTTAGCAACCTTGGAATACCAACAGACTGATGGTAAAAGCAATAAGGTTCTAAACCTATGGCTTTCAACTTCCATGCAGCACTTTATTACCTTTAGTGTGCTATAGTAGGATTTTTAATTATGATATCAAAGAAGCAGATGGATCTCTGTGACCAAAACAACCTGTTGAGCTAGCTACATAAAATTATTTATCTATGATTTGCTTGTACCAGGTTGTGCTTTGCAGCTGGAGCATTAACCCTCTGTGCTACTATATGAGCATGTGTCAAAACTGTAACTAGACAAATTACAGATCTCACCTCCAGTTCATTAACCAACAGTTATAATACTGCTGTAATTGTCCCCTGAAAAGTGCCACACCCACAAACATCTCTGCAGTCTGCTGATATCTTGGTTTAGCTTGTCATGCACAGTGCACCCCTTTGACTCTGGCGCCTGGTGTGACAGCACCAGTAAGACTGCCGTAAAGCTAGCAGTCCCTGGAGGCACCCCATGAAGTGGTGGCAGCAGCGTACCCTGTTTTGTGAATTGCTACTCTTAACTATTCTTTTTTTCTGTATCAAAAAAGAGTGCAATCTATTGGCCTTACTAGCATAAAGTTCTGCTTCAGTTGAACTCTCAGACCTTGGCATTCAATGTGTGTGTCCAGTGTATGTATATATGATAGATGTGTAGCAGGTAACACTCCCTGTGTGGTGAAAGTCTGAGTGCTGTGACCAGTGGGATGCATTTTGGATGCCAATTGTTCAGCATCACACATGATGGAGAGTAGATACAACTTTCCCCAAACAGTGGAAGTGTATTGACTGCATACCTGTGGCTGGAGGGAGGAGCCCCAGACACTGAACTGAGGGAGGATGGAGTTACGGAAATTTGACAAGGTCCTTGTAAGCAAAGGGCTGCTGATTAGCTCTTTCTGAAAAATATCATTTGATAGATGGTGGGAGTTAGGTGTTGGTCGGCAGTTAAATTGATGATGTTTGTAAGCATGGGCTGCCCTTTAATCTGTGATTGTTCGCTGCTTTAGGAAGGCTGATGACTGACAACTACAGAGATCCCACACTTCATTTTAACTGTTTGGCTATTTCAAAATGCTTTACACATTTGATCTGTGTTAAGCCCTTCCACTCGGTGCCATAGCTGCCAGAAGTTGAGCATAAGGTTGAAATATTGAAACTGTTATCTGGACCAACAAGTTAGGTAACTTTATTAGTTGTAGTGGACCATCACCCACCCCAATTATTCATTCTCTTTCCTACATCTATATTTTCAGTAGAGTGTCTTTGCCAGTCCTCATAACACTTGACAGCAGGATTTAATGCTGGTCTATAAAACATGGTATCCCTTACTATCTTAGCTTGCTGAATGATACTGTGTTTGACCTGTCTTAAACAGATTTGATTTCACCAAAAAAGGGAAGGTGATCAGAACATCAGACACATTCATTCCACATTATAAGAAGTATCTTTGGAAAAGCATTGTTTGCCTCATATATCAATGTAAAAGTACCTGTTTCGTAAGAATATTAGAACTAAAATATATGCAAAACATATATTATTGATTTTCCACATAAAATGATTGCAGGGTGTTAGGGCCCTTAGGAAATGACTCAGGCGTGAACAACTATTTTTTGTGACACATATTAAGCCTCGCTACAAGCTACTGAGGTGTCTTCCGTTGTACTGCACACTAAACTGGCAGGGGGCTCTGAGAGGTGCTTTCGTAGGTGTATTTTTGTTCCTTGTAATTGTAACTTTCCAGTAAGGTGCCATTCTCTGACCATAACATTTTGACACCTGCTTTTATGCAAAACTTAAACTACCTAAGTAGTTTCGCAAATATAGGCTTGGTGATTGGAGAGTCAGATAGTGGATGGCAACCTCACAGCCCTGTCTATTTGGGGAGCAGTAGATGAATTCCTATAGAATTTCATGGGGCTTTGAAGATAACAGCTCCTTTAGACAATCATCCTCATTGTTGAGCTCCGATATGCAACCAAAATCATTACACATCTTCCCATCCCTATAATATTGTGAGCCAGAACACAGTTTGCCAGATTATGATATATATACAGATGGTCCATGTTTTATCATCAAATGTATACTGTTTTAACAATTATCCGACGGCAATACTGTAAGTAAGAATTAAACACAGTAATGATAAACAAGAGACATAAGGCGCCTTGAATATTATGCCCTCGTGGAAACATTTCAGGTTCATAGTAGTTAGATAAACCACTCTATGTGAGGTAGCATGCACTATACTGTCAGGTAAGAATGATATGTACTTACCATATTCTGTTTTACTAATTCTTCAGTAATTTTGTTTGTGGGCGAAGATGAATCTTCTCTTGCAATGTTTTCAAAACTGGGTCCTGGGAGGGGTTCTTCCAGGAATGGCTGAAGGACAAGAAGACAAAAACATTAAGAAATGCACACATATTGGAGTTTATTTTTAATAGACTCACAATAGTATAAGGGCCGTATTTATACTCCGTTTGCGCCGAATTTGCGTCGTTTTTTTCGACGCAAATTCGACGCTAAACTAACGCCAACTAACGCCATATTTATACTATGGCGTTAGAGGCGTATAGCGCCAAAGTTCCCGGAATGTGCGTCATTTTTTAGCGTGAACCCCTTCCTTGCGTTAATGATATGCAAGGGAGGCGTTCCCGTCTAAAAAATGACTCCCAGGCCTTTACGTGGTATTTATACTCCCGGGTAAAAGAGACGCCCGGGAGTGGGCGTGGCTAAAAACGGCGCATTTGCGCCGCTTTTTAACGCCTGGGTCAGGCATGGCGTTAAGGGACAAGTGGGCTCAAAATGAGCCCAGAGTGCCCTCCCCTGCCCCCAGGGACCCCCCCTGCCACCCTTGCCCACCCCAGGAGGACACCCAAGGACGGAGGGACCCATCCCATGGACATTCAGGTAAGTTCAGGTAAGTATTTTTTTTTATTTTTTTTGTGGCATAGGGGGGCCTGATTTGTGCCCCCCTACATGCCACTATGCCCAATGACCATGCCCAGGGGACAGAAGTCCCCTGGGCATGGCCATTGGGCAAGGGGGCATGAGTCCTATCTTTACAATGATAGGAGTCATGTTGATGGGGGATGGGCGTCGAAAATAAATGGCGCAAGTCGGGTTACGACGATTTTTTCGACGTAACCTGACTTGCCCCATTTTAAGACGCCCATACGCCATTTTCCCCCTACGCCGGCGCTGTCTGGTCTACGTGGTTTTTTCCCACGCAAACCAGGCAGCGCCGGTCTGATTGCGGCGTCTAACGCCATTCCATAAATACGGCGCCCGCATGGCGCTTCAGAATGGCGTTAGACGGCGCAAAATTTTTTGACGCTAAACTGCGTTAGCGCAGTTTAGCGTCAAAAAGTATAAATATGGGCCTAAATATCATAAATATATGATAAACTGAACCATATCCACATATAAGAGGATGTGTGAAGATCTAGATTTGATAAATGCAATTAAAATACTTTCACGGCTTCCCATCTCTATAACAGCGTGAGTTTACTTGCCAGATTATAATATATATCCAGGGGCTCCTGTTGTGTCATGAAATGTACATTGAAATGTACACTGTTTTTAAGAATTATTCAGACTATAATACTGTAATTAAGAATTATTCACAGTAACTAAAAGAAGAGACATATGGGGACTTGAATATTATGCCGATTTAGAACCATCTGAAGTACAGGTTCACAGAAATGAGATAAACCACTCCATATGAAGTAACATACACTAACCAGTATACTGCACTGAAAGCATAACAATTAGTGACAAATCTTGAAAATAATAAAAAGATGTTTAAAACAAAATGATGTAACATACACTATTCTGTATAGTAGGATTCTCCTAACATATCGGAAAAAAACTGATATGTGCATACCATATTCTGTTTTACTGATTTCTTTGTATTTTTGCTAGTGGGTGAAGGAGAATCCTCCTTTATAACTTCTTCAGCACTGGGTACTGGGTGGAATTCTTCCAGGCATGGCTGAATGATAAGAGGACAAATAGGTTAAGAAATTGACACATATTGGAGTTTATATTTTGATAGCATTACTATATCATTATCATAAATTAATTTTAAACTGAATCAAATCCACTTACAAGATAAAGTACCCTTGGTATACATTATAACTTGCCAAGGAGTTTCAGACTGAAGGGTGAGGTCATTTATATGGTCATGTACTCCAAAGTGACCTGAAATATCATTTATATGCAGAACAGAGTACATTTTGGGCCAGATGTATCAAACATTTTTGCGATTTGGTATGTAACAAGTCCAATTTGCGACTATATACCAATTCAGTATTAGGAATGGGTGTATCAAGGGCATCCCCTCCTAATACCGAATTGCAGAGGTATGTATGGTTGTTTTGTGACCGTTACCACTTACTTCAAGTAGGTGGTAACCAATTCACAAAGGGGAAGGGGTCCTCAAGGGGCCCCTTCCCCTTTGTGAATGCTTGCGAAAACGTTTTTTAAGAGCAGGCAGTGGTCCCACTCACCACCGCCTACTCTTAAAAAATGAAAAGAAAACTTTTCATTTTTCATTTTTAAACGCATCCCGTTTTCAGCTGCATTTAAAAAAAAAAAAGACTGCTTTATTTAAAAGCAATCACAGACATGGTGGTCTGCTGAGCTCAGCAGGCCACCATCCCTGTGGTTGTAGCCATTCACAATGGCTCGCAAATTGCGACCTACCTCATGAATATTGATGTGGTAGGTCCATTTGCGAGCCCTTGTGAATTGCAGTGTGAAACTCCTGGATTCCATACATTCCAATAGCGATTACTTAATTGCGATTCGGAAAACATCACAATTAGGTAATCACTATTGTAAAGATTGATACATCTGGCCCTTTATTCCTTATAATACATGGTCTTTCATGTTGGGGTCTTTCTTTGCGTTAGACCTGGAATCCTTGGTGTGTTTCTCCCCTACCCTTTTGCCTTTGGACCTTCTGTTTTTGCTGACTTTGTGTTTTCTGGCCTTAGGATTTTGCATGCCTTACCACTGCCAATGAGTGCGAAAATGCAAAGGTGCCTGTGCTCCTTCCCTAAAATATCATAGCATTGGCTTATACCCAAATGCCATCTTTAATTCACTTTTACATCAGTGATAAAGTGGTATTACCTGTGCCCAGGACCTGCAAATTCAATGCTACAAGTGGGCCTGCAACACTGATTGCGCCACCCAGTTAAGTAGCACTGTAAACGTGTCTTAGGTCTGCCATCTAGAGCCTTGATGTACAGGTTTAAATTGCTCTTTTGAGCTGGCAAATAAACCATTTGCCTGGCCCAAACCTTTCCTTTTAATACATTTAAGTCACTCCTAAGGTAGTCCCTGGATAGCCCAAGGATAGGGTGCAGTGTATTTAAAATGCAGGGCATGTACTTCTATGTACTTCTATGTTTTAAATGCCCCAGTAATAAAAAAACATTTAATTTGTTTTTCAAGACTGCCTTACCTGTACAATAACATTGGAATTATCTTATATTTTATGAGTTATTTCCAAGTGGGAGCAGCTAACCCCTTCATGTTTGGTGTCTTTGCAATCACAATTTTAAATCCTAACTTATGGTGAAGTCAGATTTTAAATTACAGTTCTGAAAATGCCACTTTTAGAAAGTTAACATTTACGTGTCTTCGCCTTATGCAGCCTGTCTCTGAGTCACATGTTTGAGTGTGGGTGAAAGTTGGGCTTGGTGTTTTCTCCTAGACAGTCACACACATTTGGCAGCGTAGGTGTGTCTGGATGGGACATCATTAGCAGGATGGGAGGGAGGACCTAGACCCAGCCCATCTTAAACTTGAATATGTAGTGGACTGCCAAAACACAAAGGGATGCATACCCCCTGTAGTTAGTCTGGAGCCAGTGTTCACTTCAAAGTCATGCCTCTAGAAGCTTCTCCCCACTTCAGAGGCAGAACTGGGTATATATCCTGGACCTCAGACTCCACCACTTTAGTACACTTAATCAGTACAGCTGCACTGCTGATAGGACTGCCACTCTGCTGATCTGCTGCTCTGAAGAAACTGCTGCTCTGCTGTACTGGCCTGCTGCCTGTTACTTGATTGAGAAGGATTGGATCTGCAACTCTTGAACCCAGAACACAGAGTAACTCCAACATCTAGGTGGCTGGCCTCCTGATCTGAAGCCTCAGAAACACAGCAGGTGTACAACAAGTTTCCATCTGCACCTGGACTCTGCCATCTGTGAGTCTATCCTGTCAAATGGTGTCACTCCAGTCCTGGACCCCTGGAAGCAGGCTTAAGATTCTCTGCCAGTCTCGGTGGATTCAGTAGAACTGACAAACCTCTGCTATGTGGTAAAACCCCGAGCATAAGCGATGCATTTCTGCTGCTGCATGGTTTGCACCCATCACAAAGACCTACATCTCAATTGCAGCCAGTATCACCTTTGGAACCGCTGCTGTGTGACACATCCTTAGCACAGGCAATCCCATCTCTCGACAGCAGCTGCAATGATGCTGCCAGACTCCACATCGCACCCTCACCGCACCTCGGAACCAGCACATGACCCTGACTGTGTGCCACATTATCAATGCTGAACTTTGAATCATAAGCATAACAACAATGCAGGCCCTCGAATCGCAGCCTTGCTGCATCTCGGAACCGATGGGTCATCTCAGTCTCGAAACGCACCGTTTTATTGGCCTCAAATGAGGAAGGCCTGAAATGCTTTCTGCAGTTCCAGTCCTACCTGCAGGACAAGTGGCAAGTCAGGAGGGAAGTGCAAGTCTCCCCTGCAACCTTTGTCTTTGAAAGGGTGACCATCATTATTGGTGGGCCTCAGGACACCAAGACTGCCATTGGCAAAAGGCCTGTCCTGATCTTGGTGGGCCATGCCACCTGGTACCCTGAGACTACCCCTCTGAGGATGATGACTGCACCTGCAGTGGCAAGGTGTAGGAAAGTACTCTCTTTCTTGGCATGGTTACCCCCATTTTAGGCCGGATGTCGGTGTGCTTGACTGTGTCTACTGGGTCCTGCTAATCAGAACACCAGTAGTTATGCTCTCTCCCTTCGAAAATGGTTGTTGGACACTGTTAACACAGTATTTTGTCTACAATTGGCATATTGGTGCCCCCTTATAAGTCCCTAGTATATGATACCTAGGTAACCAGGGCATTAGGGTTCTAGGGAATCCCCATGGGTTGCAGCATATATTTTGCCACCCATAGGGAGCTCATGCAAAGGCCTCTGCAGGACTGCCATTGCAGCCTGTATGAAAAGGTGCAAGCACCCTTTCACTGCCATTTACACTGCACCAGGTCACTTATAAGTCACCCCTTTTGTGGGCCCTCCAGCTCTGAGGGCAGGGTGCAAAGTACCTGTGTTTGAGGGCACCCCTGCATTAGTAGAGGTGTCCCCTGGACTTCCAGGACCATTTTTGCAGACTTTGTAAGTGTGGGGACGCCATTTTATTTGTGTACTGGACATAGGTCACTACCTATGTCCAGCTACATGATGGTAACTCCAAACTAAGGCATGTTTGGTATCAAACATGTAGGAATAATAACCCCATGCTTTTGCAAGCATTGGTTGTATGTTCCCATGCACTCTGAGGTTTCCTTAATGGATTCCCAGTACTGCCATTACAGCCTTCTGAGTTTTTACAGGAAGCCCATCTGCTGCCACCTCACAGACAGGTTTCTACCCTTCTGTTACTTGAAAAGCTCAAGCCCAGGAAGGCAGAACAAAAGATTTCCTTTGGTAAAGGGGTGTTACACCCTCTCCGTTAGGAAATTGGTGTTACAGGCTTGGGAGGGGCAGCCTTTACAAACCATTGGGAATGCTTTGAAGGGAACATTTGGTGCCCTTCATGCACAATCCAGTCTACACAGGATCATGGACCCCCAGTCCCTGCTCTGGCACGAAACTGGACAAAGGAAAGGGGAGTGACCACTCCCCTGTCCATCACCACCCCAGGGGTGGTGATCAGAGTTCCTTCTGAGGGTCCCTGGGCTTTTCCATCTTGGACTCCTAGTTGGCAGGTGTAGGAGGCTGGCCTGGCTTATAGTGGGTACCTGATGGTACCTTGTGCCAGGTCCAGTTATCCCTTATTAGTAGATTAGTGGTATTCTAGTTGCTTAGGCTGATAGAGGTAGCTGTAGCAGAGCAGCTTAGGCTGAACTAGGAGACATGCAAAGCTCCTACTATACCACTTATATCATATAGCACTATATCACAAGAATCACAATACTCAGAGCTACTAAAAATAAAGGTACTTTATTTTAGTGAAAATGTACCAAAAATATGTCAGAGGATATATTCCCTTAGGAGGTAAGTAAAATACACAAAATATACACACAAACCAAAATCAGGTAAGTAAAAGTTAGAAAAGTAGTGCAAACACTGTAGAATACAATAGGATGCAATAGACCTAGGGGCAACACAAACCATATACTAAGAAAGTGGAATGCTAACCACTTAGAGACCCCAGGCCTAATGTAGTGTGTAGAGGGTCGCATGGAGTGTAAGAAAACACTAAGGGTGTCCAAGATACCCCACCCCAAGACTCTGAAAAGTAGGAGTAAATTTACCCTACTTCCCCAGAAACACACTAAAGTTGTGATAGGAGATTCTGCAAAGACAGTAACTGACTGCAAAGCACTGAAGACGGATTCCTGGACCTGAGGACCTGCAAAGGAAGGGGACCAAGTCCAAGAGTCATGAAAGTGTCCAGGAGGGGCAGGAGCCCACTAAACCCCAGATGAAGGTGCAAAATGGCTGCCTCTGGGTGGAAGAAGCTGAAGATTCTGCAACAACAGAAGATGCCAGGAACTTCTCCTTTGCACAGAAGATGTCAAACGGCGTGCTGGAGGATGCAGAGTTGTTTCCACGCAGAAAGACCGCAAACAAGCCTTGCTAGCTGCAAAGGTCGTGGTTGAAGAAAATGGGTGCTGCCCCGGCCCACGAAGGACCAGGAGGTCGACCCTTGGAGAAGGCAACAGAGGGGGCGCCCAGCAGCACAGAAAACCCACGCTGAAGCAGGCAGCACCCGCAGAAGCAATTTAACTGCGTTCAAGAAATCTGAGCACGGCAGTCGTCTCAACACTACAAAGGAGGGTCCCACGAAGCCGGTGGTCAACTAAACAAGTTGAGCAATGCAGGATGGAGTGCTCAGGACCTGGACTATGCTGTGCACGAAGGATTCCTTGCAAAACTGCACAGAAGCCCTAGCAGCTGCTGTTCACACCGTACACAGGATTACTGTCTGGCGGGGGAGGCAAGGACTTACCTCCACCAAATTTGGACAGAAGGACCACTGGACTGTTGGGGTCACTTGGATCCAGCTCCTATGTTCCAGGGACTACGCTCGTCGAGATGAGAGGGGACCCAGAGAACCAGTGATGGAGAAGTTTGCTGTCTGTGGTAGCAGGGGGAAGATTCCGTCGACCCAAGGGAGATTTGTTCTTGGCTTCCAGTGCAGGGTGAAGGCAGACAGCCCTCAGAGCATGCACCACCAGGAAACAGTCAAGAAAGCCGGCAGGATTAGGCGCTACAATGTTGCTGGTCATCTTCTTGCAACTTTGTTGCAGTTTTGCAGGCGTCCTGAATCAGTCAGCGGTCTATCCTTGGCAGAAGTCGAAGAGAGAAGTGCAGAGGAACTCTGATGAGCCCTTGCATTCGTTATCTGAAGAGAAACCCACAGGAGAGACCCTAAATATCCCTCAGAGGAGGATTGGCTACCTAACCAGGTAACAGACTATCAGGAGGGGTCTCTGATGTCACCTGCTGGCACTGGCCACTCAGAGGTCTCCATTGTGCCCTTACACCTCTGCATTCAAGATGGCAGAGGTCTGGGACACACTGGAGGAGCTCTGGGCACCACCCCTGGGGTGGTGATGGACAGGGGAGTGGTCACTTCCCTTTCCTTTGTCCAGTTTTACGCCAGAGCAGGGGCTGGGGGATCCCTGAACCGGTGTAGACTGGTTTATGGAAGGAGGGCACCATCTGTGCCCTTCCAAGCATTTCCAGAGGCCAGGAGAGGCTACTCCTTTCAGGCCCTTAATATATATTTCCAAAGGGAGAGGGTGTAATCCTTTGTTCGGCCTTCCTGGGACTGGGCTGCCCAGGCCCCAGGGGGGCAGAAACCTGTCTGAGGGTTGGCAGCAGCGGTAGCTGAAGAGAAAACCCCAGAGAGCTAGTTTGGCAGTACACGGGGTCCATGCTGGAGCCCCGGGGATGCATGGGATTGGCACCCCAATACCAGATTTGGCTTGGGGGGACAATTCCATGATCTTAGACATGTTACATGGCCATGTTCGGAGTTACCATTGTGAAGCTACACATTGGTATTGACCTATATGTAGTTCACGAGTGTAATGGTGTCCCCACACTCACAAAGTCCAGGGAAATTGCCCTGAACAATGTGGGGGCACCTTGGCTAGTGCCAGGGTGCCCTCACACTTAGTACCTTTGCATCTAACCTTCTCTAAGTGAGGGTTAGACATATAGGTGACTTTTAAGTTACTTAAGTGCAGTGAAAAATGGCTGTGAAATAACGTGGACGTTATTTCACTCAGGCTGCACTGGCAGTCCTGTTTAAGAATTGTCTGAGCTCCCTGTGGGTGGCAAAAGAAATGCTGCAGCCCATAGGGATATCCTGGAACCCCAATACCCTGGGTACCTAGGTACCATATACTAGGGAATTATAAGGGTGTTCCAGTATGCCAATCAGAATTGGTGAAAATAGTCACTAGCCTGCAGTGACAATTTTAAAAGCAGAGAGAGCATAAACATTGAGGTTCTGGTTAGCAGAGCCTCAGTGATACAGTTAGGCACCACACAGGGAACACATACAGGGCACAAGTTATGAGGACTGGGGTGCTGGCTAGCAGGATCCCAGTGACACAGGCAAAAACAAACATACACACAAGGAAAAATGGGGGTAACATGCCAGGCAAGATGGTAATTTCCTACACCAGAGGACTGGACACTGGTGAGTCAAGATTTACTACTTATCACCCCCCATACCTGCATGCCATCTCACCCCTTCACCTTACTCCCATCACTCCACTCCATCCCACACACTGCACCTACATGTCTGACTTACCCCAATGCCAAGCCCTGCCTGCTACACCAATGCATGGAAAGCCCTCCCAACCCTGCACGTACACCCATCACAAAAGCATGCACAGCACAGGGGAACTAACAATCCCAGAATACATCACAGCAACAATAAGAAGCAAAGTCAGGGATGTACTATATGTCACAGACATGAAGCATAATACCTCATCCCCAGAGGTGTCCAAGCCAATGTCAGGGGAGAGGAGGTGCCAAGACAAAACAGTCCCCCAACAGAAGATGCCCCCAGTGATGACAATAACTCTGGACTTCTGGATCTGGATGAACTACCTGGCCTATTAGGGATTCACTGGTCGGCCGGTCACTCTAGCCCACTCCAAGTCAATCACAGAGCGTCCCCTATCAGTATCCAACACCAAAGCACCCACCCAGCATCCTCACACCTCTGTCCCTAGGACATGTCAATCAGCAATTTGCCCACCCGTACAGGGACCCCAGCCCACACAGCGCCCCCAAGACAACCAGGGAGGTTGGCTCAGTGGCAGTGGGCACACCGTTCAGGGGACACACGCACAGGGCAACAGGGACACTGGGAGGACCGCTGTGCACCAGGGAGAGGATAGGCCCAGGGAACCGACTGTCCAGGAGGCACTCACCAAGATCCTGGGGGCCTACCAACAATCCCAGGACATGATGGGCCAGATCCTTACCAACATGCAGGAGAACAAGCGGCTGTAAGAGGAACACCATCAGGAGATCAGGGAGGACTTGTAGGCCCTCAACACCACCATGATCTCCATAGCAGGGGTGCTGGCAGACATGACCAACATCAAGAGGGAATTGACAGCTTAGCAGCGGGCCCCTACCACTAGCCAGTCTATTGACCAGCCCTCCACTTCCGCTGTAGCTAGTGGGCAGGAGGCCCCGCAACAGGACCCACAGGCCGCTAGCACCCCTCCCCCTGCAGAAGGTGAACCACCCCGTAAGTGTTCCCTGCGACCCAGACAGAAGCCAGAGACACTTGCCAAGACCAAAACCACCGCCAGGAAATGAGACTCTCCTGATTGCCCCCCTTGTGTCTCACCCTATCACCTTGTCCAATTTGAACTGCCTTTGCTCCCCTTCCAATGGCCCCTTGGACACTGGACCTGTGCTACAAACAGACTGGAACAATACCCTGGACTTTCCTCTACTATCAGCCAATTCTATTGCACCTTTCCCTCAGTTATTTGCACTAAAATAAACACCCTTGAACACAACTTGAGTGACACTGTTTTATGTTATGAAAATGTGCATTTGTTGGAACAGTCACATCTAGTGCAAATGATCTGGACACTGTGATAGCATACAAATAATGACCTATATCTGTCTGTAGTAATCACATCAGGACATTGTTGTCATATCACCAGCATCTATAAAATGAATAGCCATAGGTGACAGTAAGTTGAGATGCAAAGGAAGTGAATGCTTTCATGCTACAGCCACTCAGATAAAATCAACAGTCAGAGTAATGGTCAGTTGAACTGTCTCACCTGTGTGTCGTTGGAAGTATTGAAATATAACTGATGTTCTGTTGTCCACATCCTCATCCTCTGCCTCCTCATCCTCACTGTTCTCAGGGTCCACTACTGCCACAGGGTCATCTCCAGTCTCCTCCTCCTGCAGAAAAGACACATGTCGCCTGAGGGCCAGGTTGTGCAACATGCAGCATGCCACTACTATCTGTCAGACCTTCTCGGGTGAGTAGCACAGGAATCCACCTATCAGATGGAGGCATCTGAACCTGGCCTTCAGGAGGCCGAAGGGAAGAAGATTATTCTTCTGGTTCGCTCATGTGCATCATCATAACGGTTCCCGGCCCCTGTCCTGGCATTCCTCACAGGTGTCAGGAGCCACGATAGGTTTGGGTAGCCAGAGTCACCTGCAACTATTGAGGGACAAAGATTAGCCTCACACATAGCTATGGGGTTAACACCTGAAGGCATACACTGACATACAGTGGATGGGGACTCTGGCTCACACATTAGCCACACCCTGTGCAACTGTAGTTGGGCCATCACATTTGGGATGCTGCTATTCCTCAGAACAAAGGCACCATGCACAGACCCAGGATACTTGGCAGTGACGTGAGAGATGTACTGGTCCACTAGGTACACCATTTGCACATTCAGTGAGCGGAAACCTTTCTGATTCCCGAACACCTGTTCATTCTGGCAGGGGGGGCAAACGCAATATGTGCACCGTCAATCGCCCCAATAATATTGGGTATATGTCTCATTGCATAGAATTCTGCCTTCACACTGGCCAAATATTCCACCTCGGGGAAAGCAATGTAGCTGCATATGTGTTTCACCAAGGCAGACAATACCCTTTCCAGCACGATTGAGAACATTGGCTGTGACGTTCCTGCTGCCAAGCCCACTGTCACTTGGAAAGAACCAGTTGGAAGGAAATGGAGCACTGATAGAACCTGCACAATAAGGGGGATCCCAGTGGGATGACGAATAGCTGATATCAGCTCAGGCTCCAGTTGGTCCCACAGCTCTGTGATTGTGGCCCTGCCCAGTCTATAGGTGAGTATTATGTGGCAGTCCTCAGTGTAGCCAAGGCCACAAGTGGTCTGTACACGGGGTTTGTCTCCTCCTCCTGTTCATCCGCAGTGGTAGGTATATAAGGGACACAAGAGTGAGTAGGCTGTCACAATTTGAACAATGGAACCACCACCTCAGTGTACATACAGCATTAATGTAATGGGACAGTGGAAATGTCAATGTATATGCAATTTTCGGCAATGACGCAGTTTTGAAAGGTCTGAATGTTGTCCACCACCATGAAATGGTGACCGCCTGTCCTGTATCTATGGACAGGTGGAAGTAAGGTAACTCCGCCGATGTTGGGTATTGTGGCGGAAGGCGGTCTTACACCCCTGTGCAATTCTTTATTGACTAATATGGGGCTCTTTGGAGTATAGTGGCCAAAGGGGATCAGAGGTGGCGATGACGGTGTACACCATTGCGGACGTTACTGCCATTTTACATCTGAATCCTCACTTGATTCCTCACTCTCCACAGGACAACACCTACACTTCATTTGGAGCGCTTGTGGATGGGGTCCTACCCCAGTATGGACAGCTGCATGGGCCTCCAGACCAACAGGTCAGTACACCTTGGGCATGATGCATGTGGGAAGGTTGCATGGAGATGTGTGTGCAGGCATCGTGCCATTTGGGGGGTGGATGTTTGGTTGTAGTGTACATGATGGGCGCTGGGCGATGTGTGTGTCAATGGAGTTAGAAACAGGATTTGTGGGCCATATGTGTGACAGGCTGGTTTGTATGTGTAATGCTGTCCTCCTGTCTGTATTACCTCTGCATGTCAGCGCCCATCAAAAGAAGGGATTGTGGCGTGCCATCACCAAGGATAGGGGACCCTGGGGGTCTACAGCAGGCGGAGCACCCACTGCAGGAAATGGTGGGAGGACCTGAGATGCTGGGTACGAAAGAACGCGGAGGGCCAGCTGGGGATGCCCTCCCAACGAGGAAGGGGTACTCGTCGGAACCTGACCCCGCTATTGGCCCGCATACTGGCAGTGGCCTACTCAGAGCTGGATGGGCGCTTGAGGGCATCACAGCAGCCACAAGGGGGTGAGTGCATTACTACAATAATTAGTAGGTGGCATGGGATCTGGGTGGTGGGTGTGAGTTAGTGAGTGCCCCCTAATGCCAGGTCAGACATTGCAGCGTGATCCAGGTCAAGGATAATAGATGTATAGCAAATGCAGGTAACCTAGCTTGGTTGCATTTCATGTCAGTCAGGGCTTTGTGGATCCCAGGAGGGGTGCAGTTGGCGGTGGTTAGCCCTCATCTTGCTGTGGCATCTAGCCAATTGAATGCCAGTGTAATGCATAGTGCTCAATCCTGATCCCTGTGTATGACGTACTGTGTATGCCAACTGTGATGTTGGTGCTGTAATTGACCCAATGCTCCCTCTCCCTCCCTCCCTTTCTCCTTCTGTCATCCTGTTCATGTGTGCATTAGCATCATCTGAGGGAGGAGCAGGGGCACCGGCGACAGAGGGAGCTGTAACCCACAGGACCTAGGAGGCAGAGTCCACTGACGCGGAGGGAACCAGTGGGACGGAGGGCGAGGGGAGCACCACGTCGGAGACAGGAGGTAACAACACAGACTCTGATTCCTCCTCCGATGGAAGCTCCCTGTTGGTGGTGGACACCTCTGTGACCATCCCAGCTGCAGGTACATTCACCACCCCTGTACCAGCACCTCCCTCCCAGTAACCCCTCAGCGAGTTGCCTGTGTCCGTTCACCCAGGAGGGTGGGCATCTCCATCACCCCAGGCACCTCAGGCCCTGCCCCAGTGAGCCTGCTGCCCTGAGTGAGGAGGCTATTGACCTCCTGACATGCCTCTCTGCAGGGCAGTCAACCATTGTGAAAGCCATCCAGGGGCTGCCATCCCAGATGCAGCAATGGAATGCATTCCTGGAGGTCATCTACAGCGGCCCAACAGAGATTGATTCTGGCTCTGGCCTCCTCTCTGATGGCAGCCATTGTTCCTGTTCCTACTGTTTCCCCTCCACCTACCTCTTCCCAATCCCAATCTCCTCAACCCCAACCCATCCCATGCACACATATAGACGGGCATGCACACAAGATATCACACAAGAGTGGCACAGTCAAACGCAGGCACCACACTTCAGTCCACAAGCACTCACACAAGCAACAGTTGCACACACATCCACTGCCTCCACTGTCTCCTCCTCTTCATCCAGCTCCCTCACAGTCACGTCCACACTCACACCTGCATGCACTGCTTCAACAGCTACCACCAGCATCACCACATTAAGCAGCACACACACCTCTCTAGCAGACACCTCCACAACATCTATCCACATGTCCCCTGTGTCCTCTCCCACCCTGTCTGTCCCTCCCTCCTAAAGGACACAAACTCAGGCACTCAGACACCCATCAGCCATCCACCTCACATCAGCACACTGCCCATGCACCAGCATCCAAGTCCAGCAGATGTACTCCTTCAACAACCACTACTTCAACCTACACTCCCATCCCTCCTTCCTCATCCTGCCCCAACATCCCTAAGAAGCTTTTCCCTGCCCCTCCCCCCATCCTACCTGTAAGAGCAGGGCCCCAATGACTCAGCCCAGCACCTCAGCCAAACAGTCCACGGGGACAGTGGAGGCACCTGCTAGTCGTGGAGGCAAGGCAATGAAGGATCCCACTCCACCAGCCAGGAAAGGAAAGGATCCCACTCCACCAGCCAGAAAAGGGAAGGCTCCCACTCCACCAGCCAGGAAAGGGAGGCATCCCACTCCAGCAGACAGGAAAGGTAAGAAGCCCTCACCTCCAACTGAGACACAGTAGCCCTCACCTCCTGCAGAGACTGGCAGGGTACCAACACCACCACCACCATTGGGCACGGGGCCCTCATCTCCTGTTGAGACACAGCAGCCCCCGCCTTCAACAGAGGCTGCCCAGGAGGCACCTTCCCCTGCTGAGACACAGAGCCCTCACCTCCTGCAGAGGCTGGCAGGGTACTAACATCACCACCGGGCCCTCATCTCCTGATGAGACACAGCAGCCCTCAGCTCCAGCAGAGGCTGCCCAGGAGGCACCTTCCCCTGCTGAGACACAACAGCCCTCACCTCCTGCAGATGCAGGCTGGGTACCAACACCACCAGTGGGCACAGGGCCTTCATCCCCTGCTGAGACACAGCAGCCCTCACCTCCAGCAGAGGGCATGTAGGCCGCCCTCCAGGGACTGATGTACAAGGAGCCCCCTCCTGAACCAGTGGGCAAGTTCCCCACCTCAGAGCCTGTGACCTTACACTACCCAGCAATGAGAAATGGGCATGGAGCCCTATCCAGAACCATTGGGCAAGTTCCCCACCTCAGAGACTGTGACCTTGCACTCCATAGCAAAAGATAATGGACATGGAGACCCCTCCAGAACCAGTGGGAAAGTTCCCTACCTCAGAGACTGTGACCTTGCACTCCCCAGCAATGAGAAATGTGCATGGAGCCCCACCCCCCTCCCCCCTGAGGTGCCTGTCCACTTCCAAGATGTTGCCCCTGCACAGTTTTGTGCGGCGTTAGTCAGGATCAAGTTGGGGCTTAGACTGTGCCCTGTGGCCATGTGGGCCTTTTGTACTGGGCATTGGCCCTTTCTGGACAATTGTTCATATATCTTTGTTCTCCAGTTCATTCTTATAGTGGCTGTTGCCATGCAATTACAATCTCAGTTCTGCCGACCTGTCGTCCTTGTATTATTATGCTGTGTGTCCTGTGCCATTTATTTACGTCTGCAGCTGGTTGTGTGTATGGTGTGTGTTGTGCGTGTGTGTCACTCTCCTTTTCCTCCCTCCCTCCCTTGTGTGCTAGATGGCTGTACTCACTTCGTCTTCTTCGCCGCCGTTGGTGTTCCAGGTGGAGAATGGCGTAGAAGAGCATCGGGAAGACTTGAATTTCTGGGTCCATGGCAGCGTTGATCTTCTCTGTGTCTCTGTTGCTGAGTCTTTGGTCTTCTATGTTCTATTTCCACCAGGCTTTTGATGGAATTGGTACCGCCCTGGAAATCATGGCGGTTTGCTGTGTCATGTTATGGTGGGCAGTACCTTGTCTTACGCCTGGCTGTTGATGGCTACCACCGTGGTGTTAACGCCCTAGCGGTTGGTGGGGTACATTGGCTGCCTATGAGAGTTATCACCGCCATGGTCCTAATTTCGCGGTAATTACCACCACCCTGTTGGCAGTATTACTGCCACTTTAACAGTCACCGCCAATGTCATAATGACCACCTATATTCCTTATAATACATGGTGTCCCATGTTTAGGTCTTGTTCCTTAATATGAAAGTGTGGTTACAGACAAGAATAAAAGTGGAATCTGCAGTGTGAATTAAAAGTAATAAAAAGTAGGTAATAATATTTCACAAAAACATATACAAAACAGTTTATTTTTAATTTGAATAAAGACGATCTGTAGCTCCGAATTAGTAGTAACTTGCAGGGTGATGCTTTCTGTCCTCTCATGAAGTATTTGCTAGAATTATCATGTTACTACACATCTCTCCTCTCTGCTGATAGCTCTTCATTATAAAAAAAACATATATGACGAGTGAAGTGCCATTTTCTGTTTTCATTGTTTAAACTGTTGCTAAATGTGCTCTGCCTTTCACCTTGGCTGTTGGCTTTGGCAGAAGGTATTGTGCCATCACATCTTAAATGTACTTAATTATTACAGTTGAACAGCTACGGTCTTTATTTATTTATTGACTATCCTGCAATAAAGAAATTAAAGGCAGCTTTTATACAAGGTTTGCAGGTTCCTATGTTTAACAAATAAAAGTAAAAAGGTAGTAACATTTCTGGGCTGACGTGCCAAACGTAAACCAAACTAGAATATCCACTCTTCTCGAAAGGATTGGTAAGGACGAGTTTGGGGATTAGTAAACTCCCACAGGCTGGTGTTAAAACATTCTTTCCTGCAAAGTGGCTTAAGAAATTCAGTCTCAGGTACACTAGTAAATTTACTATGGTATTGTCCAAAACTAAACCGGTACTGCAACAAAGCCATGTAGGATGTAGATTTGATGTTCAACAAGGAACATCCTGGATTTCCATCATCAATAATACTAGGCTCACAAAATAAACATTCTGCAATCCCCCACAGAGAAAATTATATCAGCTGATCTGTGTGCAGAAAGGAATTTTCATTGTATTGAGGGGCTGCTGAAAATGGCCCTCCCCACAAGGTCACCCTGAAATGTTTTGCTTTCTTCCTAAGTTTTTCTGGATTTTGCTTGGTGGCCTTAGAGCTTTGTGCACTTTACCCCAGCTAACCAGTGCTAAAATGCTTGTGCTAACTCCTCTAAACATGGTTTGATTGGTATATACCTGACTGGCATATTTAATTTACACACACATCCCTTGTTGAGTGGTATATCATATGGCCAGGACCTGTAAATTAATTGCTTTTAGTGGGCCTGCAGCACTCATTGTGCTACCCACCTAAGTAGACCTCTAAAACGTGTCCCGGGCTTCTATTGCAGCCTGAAGGCAGTGTCCCACTGTCATGATGACTTAATCTTAAAACTCCTTGCCAAGGTTTAAACACCCCTTTTATTACATATGTCACCCCTAAGGTAGGCCCTGGGTAGCCCATTGGGCAGGGTGCTGTGTAATTAAAAGGCAGGAAACTCCTGGAACTTCAAAGAACCTTTCTGGAAATGTCTCCCACCTTCTAGGAGCAGGACACCAGGGTATAAAAATAGGACTTTTAGACCCACTCTTGAGTTCACTACTGGACCTGTGGAAGGACTCTCAGAGGATTGCCTGCTGCTGTGACCTGCTGTGCACTCTACCAGTCTGTTGCTGTACCTGGAAGGACTGCTTTGCTGCCTGGAGCCTGGTTGAATTCTCAGAGGTCAGCTCTGTTCTTGTGCAATGCATCTTTCCTGACACCCAGGACTTCCAGAAGTGACTCCTAGGGCTAGTTTGCTGGCCTCCTGTTTAGAGCCACAGGCATATAATAGGCTCCCACCATCGTGAACCCACACTTGGAACCAACTTGAGTAAGTCCTGAGCCCCCAAGAAGTCGCCTTCTACTGCTGGACCCCTGGTTCTGGTGTTAAAGGTGCCCAGATTACCTATTTCCAAAACTGAGAAAAATGTTGCCAAAACTGCTTTGAGAATCAGAAGGTTCTTTGCCAAAGGGGTATCCAACCTCGTGGAAGTGTCTTTGCTATAGCCTTCTTTTTTGCCTAGATTTTTGACTTTCATCTCAACGAGTAACTCTAAAAGTAAAAATCTTCACCATGGCTTCGCTCCATGGCTATCCAAGGTCGACACTCCCTTCTCTGACACTGTTGCCGCCTTGTCCCTCTGAACTTCTACCTTCTTAGACACTTTTTCTCCAAAATTGTTCTATGTCTGAAAGGAAGCTCGGTCCAGGCCTAATTCCCTTTGTGTGTCTGAACTGTGCTCCTTCGTGGTCGGCCTTAACTTTGAAATCTCCCCAGTCTAGCATGACCAGATGTCCACAGTTAGCGCCTTTTGCTTTTAAGCACTATTTTGAAACTTAAAATATAAAAGCTTATAACTCTGGTTCGACTAATTGGAGTTTGATGGTTTTGGTGTCAAATAGTTTTTTTACATTTTTCTCAATTGTGCTACATTGATTTGGGATTTTTATTGTATTGAGGTTTCACTTTATTGCAGTTTGTGTGCTGCATAAATACTTTACACATTGCCTCAAAGTTAAGCCTGACTGCTTTTTTTGCCAGGCTACTCAGAGTTAAGCACAGATTAATTTAGTGACTTTGTGGTCCCCCCGTAAGGGATTGTGGCTATTGCTTGACCAGAGTTCACACCGCAAGCGACCAACAACCAAATTTCTTACAGGGGCACTGTGAAAAAACAGAACATATAAGTTGTGCATACTGCCTCTGGGAACTGATGAACATGGAAAAGATCTCAATGGAACTGGATCAGAGTGGGGGTTACTCTGTGGATAGTTCTGTTGCATGTGAATCTTTTTCAGGAAAGTTATTTTTTAGAGAGCTGTCTTGCCCCAAGCACCTAAGAGTCTTACAAAAGTCACTTTAGAACCAAAATGTCAGAGTCAGTAAGACTCAGTAAGACTCAGTGTTTGACCTTAATGAGGTGGGTAAATTGGTGCCAAAACAGAAACAATAACTAAGAGCTCATGACGCGATGAACAGGAGGTAAGGAGCATGATACATAGCAGCCCAGGAAGAGCAATTGGGGAGATTCCAGTAACTTCACTAAATGGAAAGGGACGGAGGTGAAGGCTGCTCATTCATCGATTAGATTAAGTAGAGTCCCTAGAAAGGAACAGCCTTTGCTCTTTTACTAGAAGGTAGCCATTTAGGAGCCTGCCCAGTGAAATGATAGCTGGTGGCAGATTCAGTGTTGGCATAGCTAAGGAGGAGGGGATTCTCAATTTCTTAAACATATCTCTGACTGCCACACAAGCTACCTTCAAGAACAGAATTCCTCTGTGTAATTTTTCATTTCCCTTAGAATAGTGCATTCTGGGATAGTTAGCAGTAATTCAAACAGGATAGGTGGAAAAGTAGGTACTGTCTCCACATTGGACAAGGACTGCAGTGCATTGGCTAGTAAGCATACAAAGCTCACATATTTTCCCCAAGAAAACTTCCTGGACCTGTGGGAAAATGACAGACTGCAATTGCTGTTTAGAACGTACCAGGACCTGGAGGGTTATACCTGCTCCTAATTGTTCTCAGGACAAAGAAGTGGACTCATAGGCTCATTTAGCTGCCCTAATTCATGGCTATACAGACACAACAAGTTGCAGGGGTCCTTTTTCCTCGAAAGACCTATTACAACAAGAAAAGGATGGGACCCTAATGGTGTCCTCTGCTAGAATGAGTTCCGATGCAGTGTGCTGGCTTTGAAGTCCAGATGGACCTTTATGAAATATCTGAAAAATTGAAATTCAGTACAATATTGGACCTCTGGAGGACCGGGACCAACCACCCAAGTCAATTCACCCAAAGCATGACCTCACTGGGCAAGAAAATCAAGTTGTTCGCGCTCTGTACTTTTGCCACTTTCAAAATTGGTTCAGTGAACTGTTGTGATAAGCTTATCTGTCTTCAGGGCAACCTTCCAAGATAAAGCCTGCATCCTTGCCTCGCTGGTGGATTTGGAGCTTAAAAAAAGAGTCTAAAGGCCTCATTATGAATTTGGCGGTTAGAATGACCTGACTGCCAAAGCCACGGGGAGGAGGCTGCTGTCATACCGGCGGCTCCCCCCCAGTCGTATTATGATCTTTCCCCTTGGCTGACCAGTGGAAACATCATATTACGACGTTTCCACCAGTCAGAGAGGTGAAAACAGTGCCATTGCATTGGCCTTTGCTCCCTTTAGGTGAGCCAAGCTCTATGCCATGGCACAACAGCACTCTTAGAATGCACACTGCCTGCACTGCAGATAGTGCCCTTTCTGAGGGTGCTGGGTGAGGGGGGACTCTTATTGCCCGTGCCATGGGCAGTGCATGTGCTCACCTGTGGCTCCCAGCACCGGCTTTCCGCCAACCTATTTATGGCGGGTACTACACCATGAAAAGGCTGGTGGAAAGAGGACTCGTGATCAGCACTGCAGCACTAAACTCAGCACCGCTGTGGCTGACCAGGACTCTGACTGCCACCACCCATCCCATCGGAATCCATGATCCTGGCGGTGGCGGCGGTCCGACCCCCAGGGCCATAATCTGGTGGTTGGACTGCTAGGAGTGCGGTGGTCTGACCACCAGTGCAGGTTTGCCAGTCCTTGGACTGCCACATTCATAGTTTGCCAGTCCTCGGACCGCCAAACTCCTTATAACCCCCTAAGTCTGAACAAAATAACCTTGACTAGGTGAAGGGGCAAAGGGAAGACAGTCAATAAGCTGCCTTTTCTAGGTGTGAAATGTGAACTGGTTCCACCCTCCCCTCTTTTGGCCAAAGCCAACAGCCTTCGTGGGTTCTCATCCAATGGCTATCTGACTTTGATGGAACTTTCTCAGCTGTGTTCTGGAACCTTGTCCCTTCAAAGAAATTTGGCTTCCCTTTTAGTGACTAAGACCCGATTTATATCTTAGCAGTTAGCATACTCTGCTGCAACAGTGACAGAGAGTATGCTTACCACCAAGAAAATGGTCCCTCTACCCAATTTAGGTGGAGCAGCCCATATGTGTAATCACTGCTGTGAATTTTCCATCTCTCCTGTGAATAAAACTCCTCTAAAGGCTCAGTTGAGGTCATTGGAGGCAGACTGTAATTCTGCACACCTGATCTAGATGGGCAGAATTACAGGTCAGTTTTCATTGCCTTTTATCGCCTTGAAAACTAAAGGTAAGGGCCAAAGAAAACTGCTAAATGCTCCCCCTGCCATGTGAGAGGAGCCCCGTTGCAAGGGGAGTGGTCTTTTTTATAAAAAAAAAAATAAGTATCCCATTTTAGGATTTTGTTTTTTAAATCAAAAAAGAAAACTGTTTGTTGTTGTCAAGAACCGCTGTGACGGTGGTTCCTGCATATGCTTTAGAAATGAACTCCAGCTTGGCGGTCAGTTATAAACTGGGTGGGAGGTCTCTTCACATTGGTGATATAGTAATTCACTCCACCACCCTAGCAGAACAATGGGCTGTCTGCTGGGAATTTAATTGGCCCCTAAGTCGGAAGATAAAATCTTTGACTTGCACACTCGCTTGGAATTATGACCCGCAATCTTTCAGGAAACTGAGCTTAGTTCCCAGTCACATGTAGCCAATAATTTCTATTGGCACTTTACTTTTTCTAGGCTCTTTGAGCATAAATCTTTAAAAATTAAACTCTCTGGTTCTCCGTGGTAGAATGCTGTTATTTTGGTGGAATTGTGTTCATTGAATTTAACTCTAGTACCTATTGTGCTGTTTTTTTTACTTTTCAACTTTTTGGGTGCTTCTAAAAACTTTACTCATTTGCTTTAGGTTAAGCCTGTCTTCTATGTGCTATAGGTACTAGGGACTGAGCTCAGGTTTAATCTATTGAAACCTATGACTATACCTAACAGGTTAGACAACTTCCTGTGTTGTGGTGAACTACTATGCACCCCAATTAATAATTCTCTTTCCTACACCCATATCTTAGGTAGACTGTCTTTAACAGTCCACATAAAACTCAATAGTGGGTCATAATGCTATACTATAAAATACATTATTCATTACTATCTTACCAGGGTAAGAAAATGTGTGTTTGACCTGTCTCAAACATAGTTGATTTCACCCAAAAAGGTAAGGTAATATAAACTTCAGAAACTTAAATTTCCCATCATGCAAATGCTCTTTGCAAAGGTGTCCTTTGCAAACATGTCAATGTTAAAGTGACTGTTTTGTACGAATAGTAGAACTGAAAAATATGCTAAAAATATGTCACTGATCTTGCACGTAAAGAGACCTCAAGGCATTGTGACTCGACGTAATTGACTGTGGTGTGGCCAACTGATCTTTTTTGTGACTTATATTAAGCATTAGTGCAAGTTATTGCTTAGTACCAACCCGGTAATTGGCAGTCAATCATTATGTAACAATTTATCAGAAATATTTCAAAGCAAAGTAGCAGATATTTACAGTGAATTTGCATCTAAAGAGCACCCCAGCCAAGACAATAAGGAAGCTCTTCTGGCTTTTCCTATCAGCAGCACTCCAACTGATTTCTCTCCTCTTCCACTGAAACATGTCAATAATTAACTTGTCTTAGATATATCTAGATCACCCTTTGGTCTGTGTCCCCCAGCGACATTAGAGATGGCATCAAAGATTATAGCGCCCCACCTCAGAAAGATTTTCAATGAGATTTTTCAGGTCATTTATTTTACAAAATGTTCATCAAATACCATCTTACCTCTCTTCAAGAAATCCACTCTTAATCCTTTTGGAGGTCAGCAGCTACTGTCTAATATCCCACCTTCCTTTTCCAGCCAAAGTAGCGGAGAAAGCAATAAATAGGGAAATCATCTCCTTCTTGGACAACAACCGCCTTTTCTACCATACCCAGTTTGTTTTCAGAAGCGGGCATAGATAGTACAGAGACTGCTCGAATTGTCTCCTCAGAAAAAGTAGGAACCAGCATTGATCAGGGAGGGAAACCTGTTCTACTATTTCTACTCTTTTTTGACCTATCAGTGGCATTCGATACAGTCAACCAGAAGGTCTCACTCAACCACCAATATGATATAGGCATAACAGGTACAGCACTGGCAACACTTACATCAATTTGTTTCCATAGAGAACAGTCTGTTTCCATGAATGGGTTTGTTTCCAGCCCTTTCTCTCTGCCATGTGGGGTTCCACAAGGGTCATCCTTAAGCCCAATGCTCTTAAACATGTCACACCACTGGCTCTTTTGCATTTTTCCCTAGAGTCTTATGCCGATGACTCACAAATCATTGTTTCTATTTCCAGTAACATGCCTGTAACAGTGGTTAGATTTCACAAATGCATGGAAGAGGTTGGAAGAGGAATGAAACAAAATAGTTTAAAGTAAAACTCAGTTAAGAGTGAGGTCCTTCTTTCGGCTAACAATCCTGCATTTTAGTCCCCTATTTGGTGGCCACAACGTTCGAGACCCTGCCGATTCTGGTCAAAAAGGTCAGGAACTTGGCTGCCATATTCAATGACAAACTGACTTTTGAAGCAGATGTGAATGTGCTCACTTCCTCCACCTTTAATACTTTAGCAACAATGAAAAAAATCTTCCCTTTTATTTCCGACGAAATTAAAAACACTGTGGTCATCACTTTAGATTTATAAAAAATCGATTACTGCAATTATCTCTATATTAATATGCAACAAAGAATGCTAATGAAGCAGCAGACATTGCAGCATCCAGCTGTTTCGCTGCTGCTAAAGATTCCAACGTTTTAGTCAGCCTCCCAGTCTATGCAGTAACTTCACTGGCTTCCTATTACGTAACACACCACATTCGAGGCCTTATGTAGCACCCATAAAGCCGTATATGGCTTTGGACGTTTATATTTTAAAGAGAAATGTCAATGGTACACTCCTACAAGAGCACTAAAATCCATCTCAGCCAAGAATGTCATCCTTTCTCAGTGCAAGTTGGAGATTTGGGGAGGCAGGAGTTTCATAGACGGTACTGGGAAACTTTGGAATAACCTCCCTCTGTACCTTAAATCTCAAACAACCTGATTAGATTCAGAAAAGATCTTAAGACTTGACTTTTTTACTACTCAGTCCTAGTTCAACTTCTTTTCAATGTTGTTTTACACATTGTAAACCCCATGATTCCCTAGCACCAAAACACCCATGGGCATTCCCATGCTCTATAAAACTAACATTAACATAAACATTACTATGCAGCTAACTGGCAGTTGTGCTCTGAAGAGGTGCCATCGTAGGTGTATGTTTCCTGCAACTTAATGAACCTTTCAAATAAGGTGCCATTCTCTGACCGTGAATTTTTGGTACATGCTTTTGTGTGACATGTATAGAACGGCTTAAGTTAAGTGGGTAGTCTGGGAATTATGGGCTTGGAGATTGAAGAGTCAGATAGTGGATGCAAACCTCACAACCCATGTCTATACAAGGAGCAGTAGACAAATTCCTTTAGGACTTTTTGTAACTTTGAAGATAACATTTACTTTTGCACAATCATCCTAAATGTTAAGTTCAGATATGCAACCAAAATTGCTACAGAGCTTGACATCCCCATAATAGAATAAGCCAACATGCAGTTTTGACTGATTATGCTATATGTTCAGGTGGTCCATTTTCTATCATGAAACGTATAACGCAATTATACTTTTTCAGACCTTAGTACTGTACGTAAGAATTAATCACAGTAATGCTAAGAAAGAGACATGGGGGTAGTTGAATATCACACCGGCAAGGAAACATCTCAACAACAGTTTCACAGTAAAGAGAGGTCACTCTATTTGCAGTAACATAAACTACACTGTCTAGTAAAATTAATTTCAGATATCAGAAAAAAATTATGCGTGCATACCATATTCAGTTTTAATGATTCCTCAAAAGTTTTGCCAGTCGGTAAGGATGAATCCCCTTTTGCAATTTCTGCAGGAATCTGTACTGGGTGGTATTCTTCCAGATGTGCCTAAAGGATAGGAAGACATAAAGGTTACCAAATCCACACATATTTGAGTTTATTTGGTAATACTTTTGTAATACTATTATCACCATAAATTAATTTTAAACTGAACCAAATCCACAGGAGGGTGTGTGAAAATATAGATCTCATGTATGCAACCAAAATCATTACACAGTTTCCCACCTCAATAATAGTGTCAGCCAACATGCACTTTGTCAGATTAGGATATATGTTCATAGGGTCCATGTTATATAATGGAATCAGTACTGTTCATACTGTAGTAGTGTAATTAAGAATTATTCACATGTGTGATCAACAAGCAACATATGGGCCCTCACCGTGATCATTATGTGGTGGGTTGGCCCGCCATGCCGGCTGGCGGTTTCACCCGCCAACGCCGGAATGGCGTGGCAACCCGCCATGTTCATAGTGACCGCCATGGTGCCTTGTATATTATGCCCTGGTAGAAACATCTCAAGATCATGCTCACAGTAATTAGAAAACTCACTCTGTAAAGTAACATACACTATAAAAAAGACTGATATATCCATACCATATTCAGTTTTATTGAGTCTCCAAAAGTTTTGCTAGTCGGTGGAGAGGAATCTCCTGTGGCAATTTCTTCAGCACTTTGTCCTGTGGTGCATTCTTCCAAGAGTGCCTGAAGGACAGGAATACAGAAAGGCTATTAAATGCACACATATTGGAGTTTATTTTTTAATACTCTTTCAATACTATCATTATCATAATTTAATTTTAAAATGAGAGTGTGTGAAAATGTAGATCTCATATACACAACCAAAATTGTTACACAGCTTCCCATCCCTATAACAGTGTAAGGCAAAAACTACTTTGCAAGATTAAGATACATGTTCAAGAGGTCCATGTAATATCCTTAAATCTATACTGTTCATACCATATTAATGCAATTAAGGATCAGTCACAGTAATGATAAACAGGAGACATAAGTGTTCTTGAATATTACCCGTGTAGAAACATCCTAAGTTCAGGATCACAGTAATTAGATAAACTGTGTCACACTAACTGTCAAGTTAGATTCATTTAAAATATCAGATTAGACTGATATGTGCATACCATATCCTGTTTTACTGTCTCCTCAGTATTTTCTCTAGTGGGTGAAGAGGACTCTTTTGCCTTTTTTTCAGCTGTGGGTCCTGGAGAGCTTTTTTCCAGTAGAAGCTGAAGGATATAAAGCAAAATGATTAATCAATGCACACATACTGGAGTTTGTGTACAAATAGTAGATCTAAAAAATATGATTAAAACATGCCACTGATTGTGTACAAAAATGGACTGCAGGGCATTAGGCTTCTGAATAAATGATGAAGGTGTGAGTGAATGAGCTTTTGTGTGACATATATTAAGCACTGCTCAGCTATTTCGGTATCTCCCATAGTACTATGCACCAAACTTCCAGCTGTGCTCTGAAGAGGCAGCATTGTAGGTGTATTTTTTGCCTGGAACTTGGTGAATCTTTCTAAAATGGTGCTATTCTCCGACCACCTGCTTTTGTGCTACACGTACTGAAATACTTAAATTAAGTGGGTAGTTGGGCAAGCATGGGCTTGGCGATTGGACAGTCAAATAGTGGATGCAAACCTCACAGCCTGTGTCTATTTGGTGAGCAGTAGACTAAGGGCCTCATTACAACTTTGGCAGTCCTGAAAGCCATGGGGAGGACACCATCGATACACCCTTGGCGTCCATCAGCATTTCTGCTGGGCTGACCGGCTGGAACAGTGCTAGCATATTGGCCTCAGCTCCAGCCAAGGCCAATTTATTAGCACTCCAAAGCAGAGCAGACAGTGTGCATTCTGATGGGGCTGGGCGGGGGGGCTGAGTGGCTCTCGACCCTTGCTTTCCACCAGCCTTTTAATGGTGGGGTCCCCACCATGAAAAGGCTGGCAGAAAGTGGGGCTGTAATTAGCCAGGCGGGGCTGAGTTCAGCGCCGCCCTGGCAGGTTACAACTCCGACCGCCGTCAGTGTTCCTGGCAGGAATGGTGGTCTCCTGGCAGGTACACCTGACAGGGTTGTAATGTGGCGGTTGGACTGCCAAGGTTGCAGTGGTCTGACTGCCACCATGAGACTTACCGTAATAAGGCCCAAAGTCTTGTAGTATTTTATGTGACTTTGACGATAATGTTTACTTTTACACAATCATCCTGAATGTAGGGCTCATATATGCAGCCAAACTTGACATAGAGCTTCACATCTATCTAATAGTGTGAGCCAACATGCCCTTTGTTCAGGTTGTCCATGTTATATCATAACATTTTTAATGCAACAATACTTTTTCAGCCTTAGTACTGTAATTGAAAATTAATCACAGTAATGTTAAGAAAGAGAAATGGGGGGGGCACTTGAATATCATGTCAGCGTAGAAACATCACAAGAACAGGTTCAGAGTAATGAGATAAATCACTCTATCTAAAAGAACGTAAACTACACTATCTAGTAAAATTAATTTTAATTATCAGTAAAAATGATATGTGCATACCATATTCAGTTGTACTGATTCCTCATACATTTTGCTAGTTGGTAAAGAGGAATCCCCTTTTGCAATTTCTGCAGCACTGGGGACTGGGTTGTATTCTTCCAGGTGTTCCTGAAGGATAGGAAGATATAAAGGTTATTAAATGCACACAATTTGGAGTTTATTTTGTAACGTTTTTGTAATACTATGATCGTTATAACCTAATTTTAAACTGTACCAAATCCACATGTAAGAGGGTGTGTGAAAATGTAGATCTCATGTATGCATCCAAAATCATTATACAGCTTCCCATCTCTAAAATAGTGTCAGCCAACACGTACTTTGACAGATTATGATATATGTTCAGAGGGTCCATGTTATATAATACATTAGTACTGTTCATACCGTAAGAATTAATCATATGAATGATAAAAAGCGACATATGGGGACTTGAATATTTCACCCATGTAGAAACATCTACGTTCATGCCCACAGAAATTTGAAAAATCACTCTGTGGAGTAACATACACCATACTATCTAGTAAGATTCTTTTAAAATATCATGACAGACTGATATGTGCATACCATAATAGGTTTTACTGATTCTTCAAATGTTTTGCTAGTCGGTGAAGAGGAATCTCTTTTTGCCGTTTCTATAGCACTTGGTCCTGTGCGGCATTCTTCCAGGAGTGCCTAAAGGATACGAATACATAAAGGTTATTAAATGCACACATGTAGGAGTTTTTTTCAAAGCTCTTGCAATCCTATCATTATCATAATTTAATTTTAAACTGAAACAAATCCACACATAAGAGGGTGTGTGAAAATGTAGATCTCATAATAGCAACCAAAATCCTTACACAGCTTCCCATCACAATAACAGTGTGAAGCAACACACACTTTGCCAGATTAAAATACATGTTGAAGGGGTGCATTCTACACCTTTAAATATATACTGTTCATAGCATAGTACTGTAATTAAGACTCAATCACAGTAATGAGAAACAGGTAAAATAAGAGTACTTGAATATTACACCCTCGTAGAAACTTCCCGAGTTCAGGATCACAGCTATTAGATAAACCACTCTGTAAAGTAACAAACACTATACTGTCTAGAAAATTCATTTAAAGTATCAAAATACTGTAGAATGGTATGTGCTAACCATATTCAATTTCACTGATTCTTCAAAAGTTTTGCTAGTTGGTGACAAGGAATCTCCTTTTGCAATCTGTTCAGCACTAGGTCCTGGGAGACATTCTTTCAATTCAATCATTATAAAAAAATAGTTTTAAACTAAACCAAATCATTATGTAAGAGGGTGTGTCAAAATGTAGATCTCATAAATGCACCCAAACTCCTTACAAAGCTTCACAGCTGTGTAATATATGGGCCAACATGCACTTTTTGAGATTATGATATATATTCAGGGGTTCCATGGTATATCATGAAATCTATAATGTTACATATTGTAGTACTGTATTAAAGGAATAATCTCAGTTATGATAAACACAAGACATAAGGATACTATGAACATTATTCCCTTGTAGAAACATCTCAAGTTCAGGTTCACAATAATTAGGTAAGCAACTCTTTGTGAAGTGAAATACACAATACTATCTAGAAAGAATCATTTAACATATGAACATAGACTGTTATGAGTGTACCATATTCAGTTTTGATGATTCTTCAAAGGTTTTGCTAGTTGGTGAAGAGGAATCTCTTTTTGCAATTTTCATAGCAGTGGGTCTTGGGGGATATTCTTCCAGAAGTGTCTGAAAGATAGGAAGGATTACTAAATGCTTTCACTTTTCCACAATCATCCTGAATGTAGAGCCACGATTATTAACCACAGTTGATACAGAGCTTCACAGCAGCTCTATAACAGTTCGAACCAACATGCACTTTGCCAGGTTATGATATATGTTCAAGTGGTCCATGTTATATCATGAAGTGTATGATGAAATAATCATTTTTCAGACCTCAGTACTGCAAAGAAGAGTTTTTCACAGTAATGCTAAACAAGAGACAAACTTGAATACTGTGGCCGCTGTAAAAACATCTCAAGTAGAGGTTCATAGTAATGAGATAAATCACTCTACATGAAGTAACATATGGTATGCTATCTATTACAATTCATTTGCAAAAACAACTGATATGTGCATACCATGTCCAGTTTTGCTAATTCTTCGAACGTTTTGCTAGTCGGTGAAAAATAATCTTCTTTTGTAATTTATTCAGCACTAGGTCCTGAGGATTATTCTATCAATCAATCAATCAATCAGAGTTTGTTAAGCGCAAATATTCACCCATGAGTGTCTCAAGGTGCTGGGGGTGTGGGGGGGGGGGGGCGTGGAGCGTCCATCAGTGTGGTGGTTCTTAAAATATACATGTCTTTGAATAGTCATGTCTTCAGCTTTTTTGTGAAGTTGAGGAGTGGTGTAGTCTGTCTGAGGTGGGGCAGTAGGGCATTCCAGGCTGTGTTGGCAAGGTAGGAGAATGAGCGTCCTCCTGTTCTTGTTTTTCTGATGTGGGGTATTTGGCGAAAGAGAGCTGGGCTAAGCGTAGGGTCCTGTGGGATATGTGAAATTGAGTCGCCTGTTCAGGTAGGCTGGTCCGGTGTCGTGGAGGGCTTTCTGTGCGTGGATGAGAATCTCTAAGGTGATTCTTTTCTCTATGGGGAGCCAGTGTAGGTGCTTGGAGATGTGACAGCATTGGGGAAGGAAGAGGACCAGTCTGGAGGCGGCATTCTTAAAGTTCTATAGTTTGCAGGTGATTTTCTTGTTGATTCTGGCATAGAGTGTGTTGCCGTAGTCCAGTCTGCTGGTAACGAGGGCATGTGTGACGGTCTATCGGTGTTCGAGGGGAATCCATTTGAATGTCTTGCGTAGGAGGTGAAGGGTATGGAAGCAGGTGGATGAGACTGAGTTGATTTGGCAATCCATGTTGAATTTGGAGTCCAGGATGATTTCAAGGTTGCAGGCTTGGTTCGCAGTTGGGACTTCCGAGGGTGGAGGGCCACCAAGAGTCATTCCACGCGTCGGGTTGAGGGCTCATGATGAATACTTCAGTTTTGTCTGTGTTGAGTTGTAGGCAGCTGCTTTGGCCACTGCTCCATGCCTTCGTGGAAGTTGTGTCTGGCTGTGCTGGGTTCGTTGGATGGGGAGAGGATGAGTTGGGTGTCATCAGCTTAGGAGACAATGTTGAGTCCGTAGTTTCTGAAGATGGAAGCTAGTGGGGCCATGTAGATGTTAAACAACGTGGGGCTGAGGGAGAATCCCTGGGGAACTCCGCAGGTGGTAGGTGTGGGATCTGAGAGGAAAGGGGGAAGTCTTAGTCTTTCAGGAGTGCCTGAAGGAAAGGAAGATGTAAAGGCTACTAAAAGCACATATATTGGACTTTATGGTTTAACACTCTTACAATACTATCTTTGCCATCAATTAATTTTAAACAGAACCAAATCTGCATGTAAGAGGATGTGTGAAAATGTTGATCTCATGTGTACAGCCAAAATGACTCACAAATCTTGCCATCCCTATAATATTGTGAACCAACAGACACTTTGCCAGATTATGGATATGTTCAGGGTGTCCATGTTATGTCATGAAATCTATACTGTTCCATACCGCAGTACTGTAATTAAGGATTATTCAGAGTAATGATAAACATGAGACACATGGGGACCTGACTATTATGGCCTTGTGGAAATATCTAAAGTTCAGGTTCACAGGAGTTCGATAAACCACACTCTGTGTAATAACTGATACTATACCATCTATTAAGATTAATTTACAATATCAAAACAGCGTGATTTGCATACCATATGAAGTTTTACTGAATCTTCCAAAGTTTGGCTAGTCGGTAAAGAAGAATCTCCTTTTGCAATTTCTTCTGCACTTAGCCCTGGGGGGCATTCTTCCGGGGGTGCCTGAACGATAGGAAGACATAAAGGTTATTAAATGCACATTCATTTTAAACTGAACCAAATCCATATGAGTGTGTGTGAAAATGCAGTTCTCAAATATGCAAGCAAAACCCTTACACAGCTTCCCATATCTATAATAGGATGAGCCAATGTGCATTTTGCCCAGTGATGACATATGTACAGGGGGTACATTTTATTTCATGAAATTTACACTTTTTCATATTTCAGTAGTATATTTCAGAATGTATCACAGTAATGCTAAACAAGAGATATATGTGGGTTTGAATATTATGTTCTTGTAGGAACATCTGAAGTTCAGGATCACAGTAAGTAGATAAACCACACTATGTGAAGTAACATCAACTAAACTCTATAGTAAGATTCACTTAAACTATCCGATCAGACTGATATGCACATGCCATATTCTGTTTTACTGACTCCTCAGAATTTGTGTTAGTGTGTTACACCATACTATCTAGTAAGATTCATTTAAAATATCAGATCAAACTGATATGTGCATACCACATTCTGTTTTACTGACTCCTCAATATTTATTTCAGTGGGTGAAGACAAATCCTCTTTCATAATTTCTTCAGCTCTAGGTCCTGGAGAGCATTCTTCCAGGAGTGACTGAAAGATGGGAAGACAAAAAGGTTTGGAGTGTATTTGGTAATAGTCTGACATTACTATCATTATTGTAAATTAATTTCAAACTCAACCAAAACCACATGTAAGGGGGTGTTCTGAAATTCTTAAGCAGCATTATGTGGATACAACATATGGTATAAAGTACCCACTCTGTATATCATACGTTACCAAGGAGTTTCAGACTCATTAGAAGAACAAGTACAAAGGCTTAGTTCATTTACAAAGTCATGAACTCCATAGTGAATTGCAATTTATTCTACTCAATGGACAGAAGACATGTTATTCAATATAAATCATGGTCTTCCATGTTGAGATCTTGTTCCTTTATATGAAGTGAAGTGATATGCAGTGCTATCTGCAGTGTGAAGTTAAAAGCAATAAAAAGCAGTCATATTTTACTAAATCATATACAAAGCAGTTTAATGTAAATCTGATCAAAGAGGTAACTTCATTAGTTGTTGTGGACTTTCACATGCCCGAATTATTAATTTCCTTTTTGCACCTATATCTTCAGTGTGGTGTATTTAACAGTTCACATAACAGTCAACAGTGGGCCTCAGCGTTATACTAAGGACCTGCCAAGTAAAACAAAACTTTCAGTGTGAGGAGGGAGCTGGGCCTTGGAGAAGTTTTAGGGTTATGCTAAGAGGCAGCTAAAATGCACTTTTGCCCGAGCACTCTCCCTAAACATCCTTCTCCGCAACACAAAGTAAAGTTGCTGAGGCTGGTGCTGATGTTTTATGTGACTTTGAAGATAACATTTTCTGTTATATAATCACCCAGAAAATAGAGCTCAGATATGCAACCAGCAGAGCTTCTCATCTACTTAATAAAGTGAGCCAACATGCACTTTGCCAGGTTTTGGTATATGTTCACCTGGGCCATGATATATCTTGAAAAGTATAATGTAATAATATTTAAGACCTTAGTATTGTGATTAGGAATTAATCACAATAATGCTAAACAAAAGACACAGGGGTACTTTAATATGAAGCTGCAGTAGAAACATCTCAAGGACTGGTTGACAGTAATAAGATACACTGTTCTATGTTAAGTAACGCACTATAATGTGTAGTAAAACTCATTTACAATCTCAGAAAAAAATGATATGTGCATACCATATTCAGTTTAACTGAACCTTCAAAGGTTTTGCTAGTCGGTGAAGAGGAATCTCCTTTTGCAACTTCTTCTGCACTTAGACCTGGGGGATATTCTTTTAGGAGTGCCTGAAAGATAGGAAGACATAAAGGTTATTAAATGCACACATAGTGGAATTGTATTATTTGATTCTCTTGCAATGCTAGCATTACCATTAATTCATTTTAAACTGAATCAAATCCATATTAAGAGTGTGTGTGTGAAAATATTGATCTCATGTATGGAACTAAAATCCTCACACAGTTTGCCATCTCCAAACAATGGGAACCAACACACACTTTGCCAGATTTTGAGATGTATTTGAAGGGTCCATGTCATATCATGAAATCTATACTGTTCCATAACGCAGTACTGTAATTAAGGATTCATCAGAGTAATGATAAACATGGGACACATGGGGGACCTGACTATTATGGCCTTGTGGAAACATCTAAAGTTCAGGTTCACAGGAGTTCGATAAACCACCCTATGTGTAATAACTTATACTATACCATCTATTAAGATTAATTTACAATATCAAAACAGCGTGATGTGCATACCATATGAAGTTTTACTGAATCTTCCAAAGTTTGGCTAGTCGGTGAAGAAGAATCTCCTTTTGTAATTCCTTCTGCACTTAGCCCTGGGGGGCATTCTTCCGGAGGTGCCTGAAAGATAGGAAGACATAAAGGTTATTAAATGAACATTAATTTTAAACTGAACCAAATCCATATGAGTGTGTGTGAAAATGTAGTTCTAAAATATGCAAACAAAACCCTTACATAGCTTCCCATACCTATAATAGAGTGAGCCAATGTGCACTTTGCCCAGTGATGACATATGTACAGGGGGTACATTTTATTTCATGAAATTGATACTTTTTCATATTTCAGTAGTATATTTCAGAAGGTATCACACTAATGCTAAACAAGAGATATATGTGGGCTTGAACATTATATTCTTGTAGGAACATCTGAAGCTCAGGATCACAGTAAATAGATATACCGCACTATGTGAAGTAACATCCACTAATCTCTATAGTAAGATTCATTTAAACTATCTGATCAGACTGATATGCACATGCCACATTCTGTTTTACTGACTCCTCAGAATTTGTGTTAGTGTGTTTCACCATACTATCTAGTAAGATTCATTTAAAATATCAGATCAAACTGATATGTGCATACCACATTCTGTTTTACTGACTCCTCAATATTTATTTCAGTGGGTGAAGACAAATCCTCTTTCATAATTTCTTCAGCTCTAGGTCCTGGAGAGCATTCTTCCAGGAGTGACTGAAAGATCGGAAGACAAAAAGGTTTGGAGTGTATTAGGTAATAGTCTCACATTACTATCATTATTGTAAATTAATTTCAAACTCAACCAAATCCACATGTCAGGGGGTGTTCTGAAATTCTTAAGCAGCATTATGTGGATACAACATATGGTATAAAGTACCCACTCTGTATGTCATACGTTACCAAGGAGTTACAGAATCAATAGAAGAACAAAAACAAAGGCTTAGTTCATTTACAAAGTCATGAACTCCATAGTGAATTGGAATTTATTCTACTCAATGGACAGAAGAATTGTTATTCAATATAAATCATGGTCTTCCATGTTGAGATCTTGTTCCTTAATATGAAGTGAAGTGATATGCAGTGCTATCTGCAGTGTGAAGTTAAAAGCAATGAAAAGCAGTCATATTTTACTAAATCATATACAAAGCAGTTTAATGTAAATCTGATCAAAGAGGGAACTTCATTAGTTGTTGTGGACTTTCACATGCCCAAATTATTAATTTCCTTTCCTGCACCTATATCTCCAGTGTGGCGTATTTAACAGTTCACATAATAGTCAACAGTGGGCCTCAGCGCTATACTAAGGACCTGCCAAGTAAAACAAAACTTTCAGTGTGAGGAGGGAGCTGGGCCTTGGAGAAGGTTTAGGTTTATGCTAAGAAGCACCTAAAATGCACTTTTGCCCGAGCACACTCCCTAAAAATCCTTCTCCGCAACACAAAATAAAGTTGCTGAGGCTGGTGCTGATGTTTTATGTGACTTTGAAGATAACATTTTCTGTCATAGAATCACCCAGAAAATAGAGCTCAGATATGCAACCAGCAGAGCTTCTCATCTACTTAATAAAGTGAGCCAACATGCACTTTGCCAGGTTTTGGTATATGTTCACCTGGGCCATGATATATCATGAAAAGTATAATGTAATAATATTTAAGACTTTAGTATTGTGATTAGGAATTAATCACAATAATGCTAAGCAAAAGACAAAGGGGTACTTTAATATTAAGCTGCAGTAGAAACATCTCAAGGACAGAGTGACAGTAATTAGATACACCGTTCTATGTAAAGTAACACACTATAATGTGTAGTAAAACTCATTTACAATCTCAGAAAAAAATGATATGTGCATACCATATTCAGTTTAACTGAATCTTCAAAGGTTTTGCTAGTCGGTGAAGAAGAATCTCCTTTTGCAACTTCTTCTGCACTTAGACCTGGGGGATATTCTTCCAGGTGTGCCTGAAAGATAGGAAGACATAAAGGTTATTAAATGCACACATAGTGGAATTTTATTATTTGATACTCTTGCAATGCTAGGGGTACCAGAAATTCATTTTAAACTGAATCAAATCCATATGTAAGAGTGTGTGTGAAAATATTGATCTCATGTATGCAACCAAAATTTTCACACAGCTTCCCTGCTCCAAACAATGGGAACCAACACACACTTTGCCAGATTATGAGATGTATTTGAAGGGTCCATGTCATATCATGAAATCTATACTGTTCCATACCGCAGTACTGTAATTAAGGATTCATCAGAGTAATGATAAACATGGGACACATGGGGGACCTGACTATTATGGCCTTGTGGAAACATGTAAAGTTCAGGTTCACAGGAGTTCGATAAACCACCTTATGTGTAATAACTTATACTATACCATGTATTAAGATTAATTTACAATATCAAAACAGCGTGATTTGCATACCACATGAAGTTTTACTGAATCTTCCAAAGTTTGGCTAGTCGGTAAAGAAGAATCTCCTTTTGCAATTTCTTCTGCACTTAGCCATGGGGGGCATTCTTCCGGGGGTGCCTGAACGATAGGAAGACATAAAGGTTATTAAATGCACATTCATTTTAAACTGCACCAAATCCATATGAGTGTGTGGGAAAATGTAGTTCTCAAATATGCAAGCAAAACCCTTACACAGCTTCCCATATCTGTAATAGGGTGAGCCAATGTGCATTTTGCCCAGTGATGACATATGTACAGGGGGTACATTTTATTTCATGAAATTTACACTTTTTCATATTTCAGTAGTATATTTCAGAATGTATCACAGTAATGCTAAATAAGAGATATATGTGGGTTTGAATATTATGTTCTTGTAGGAACATCTGAAGTTCAGGATCACAGTAAATAGATAAACCACACTATGTGAAGTAACATCCACTAAACTCTATAGTAAGATTCACTTAAACTATCCGATCAGACTGATATGCACATGCCATATTCTGTTTTACTGACTCCTCAGAATTTGTGTTAGTGTGTTTCACCATACTATCTAGTAAGATTCATTTAAAATATCAGATCAAACTGATATGTGCATACCACATTCTGTTTTACTGACTCCTCAATATTTATTTCAGTGGGTGAAGACAAATCCTCTTTCATAATTTCTTCAGCTCTAGGTCCTGGAGAGCATTCTTCCAGGAGTGACTGAAAGATGGGAAGACAAAAAGGTTTGGAGTGTATTTGGTAATAGTCTGACATTACTATCATTATTGTAAATTAATTTCAAACTCAACCAAAACCACATGTAAGTGGGTGTTCTGAAATTCTTAAGCAGCATTATGTGGATACAACATATGGTATAAAGTACCCACTCTGTATATCATACGTTACCAAGGAGTTTCAGACTCATTAGAAGAACAAGTACAAAGGCTTAGTTAATTTACAAAGTCATGAACTCCATAGTGAATTGCAATTTATTCTACTCAATGGACAGAAGACATGTTATTCAATATAAATCATGGTCTTCCATGTTGAGATCTTGTTCCTTTATATGAAGTGAAGTGATATGCAGTGCTATCTGCAGTGTGAAGTTAAAAGCAATAAAAAGCAGTCATATTTTACTAAATCATATACAAAGCAGTTTAATGTAAATCTGATCAAAGAGGTAACTTCATTAGTTGTTGTGGACTTTCACATGCCCAAATTATTAATTTCCTTTCCTGCACCTATATCTCCAGTGTGGCGTATTTAACAGTTCACATAATAGTCAACAGTGGGCCTCAGCGCTATACTAAGGACCTGCCAAGTAAAACAAAACTTTCAGTGTGAGGAGGGAGCTGGGCCTTGGAGAAGGTTTAGGTTTATGCTAAGAAGCACCTAAAATGCACTTTTGCCCGAGCACACTCCCTAAAAATCCTTCTCCGCAACACAAAATAAAGTTGCTGAGGCTGGTGCTGATGTTTTATGTGACTTTGAAGATAACATTTTCTGTCATAGAATCACCCAGAAAATAGAGCTCAGATATGCAACCAGCAGAGCTTCTCATCTACTTAATAAAGTGAGCCAACATGCAATTTGCCAGGTTTTGGTATATGTTCACCTGGGCCATGATATATCTTGAAAAGTATAATGTAATAATATTTAAGACTTTAGTATTGTGATTAGGAATTAATCACAATAATGCTAAACAAAAGACAAAGGGGTACTTTAATATTAAGCTGCAGTAGAAACATCTCAAGGACAGAGTGACAGTAATTAGATACACCGTTCTATGTAAAGTAACACACTATAATGTGTAGTAAAACTCATTTACAATCTCAGAAAAAAATTATATGTGCATACCATATTCAGTTTAACTGAATCTTCAAAGGTTTTGCTAGTCAGTGAAGAAGAATCTCCTTTTGCAACTTCTTCTGCACTTAGACCTGGGGGATATTCTTCCAGGAGTGCCTGAAAGATAGGAAGACATAAAGGTTATTAAATGCACACATAGTGGAATGTTATTATTTGATACTCTTGCAATGCTAGGGGTACCAGAAATTCATTTTAAACTGAATCAAATCCATATGTAAGAGTGTGTGTGAAAATATTGATCTCATGTATGCAACCAAAATTTTCACACAGCTTGCCCGCTCCAAACAATGGGAACCAACACACACTTTGCCAGATTATGAGATGTATTTGAAGGGTCCATGTCATATCATGAAATCTATACTGTTCCATACCGCAGTACTGTAATTAAGGATTCATCAGAGTAATGATAAACATGGGACACATGGGGGACCTGACTATTATGGCCTTGTGGAAACATCTAAAGTTCAGGTTCACAGGAGTTCGATAAACCACCCTATGTGTAATAACTTATACTATACCATGTATTAAGATTAATTTACATTATCAAAACAGCGTGATTTGCATACCATATGACGTTTTACTGAATCTTCCAAAGTTTGGCTAGTCGGTAAAGAAGAATCTCCTTTTGCAATTTCTTCTGCACTTAGCCCTGGGGGGCATTCTTCCGGGGGTGCCTGAACGATAGGAAGACATAAAGGTTATTAAATGCACATTCATTTTAAACTGAACCAAATCCATATGAGTGTGTGTGAAAATGTAGTTCTCAAATATGCAAGCAAAACCCTTACACAGCTTCCCATATCTATAATAGGATGAGCCAATGTGCATTTTGCCCAGTGATGACATATGTACAGGGGGTACATTTTATTTCATGAAATTTACACTTTTTCATATTTCAGTAGTATATTTCAGAATGTATCACAGTAATGCTAAACAAGAGATATATGTGGGTTTGAATATTATGTTCTTGTAGGAACATCTGAAGTTCAGGATCACAGTAAATAGATAAACCACACTATGTGAAGTAACATCCACTAAACTCTATAGTAAGATTCACTTAAACTATCCGATCAGACTGATATGCACATGCCATATTCTGTTTTACTGACTCCTCAGAATTTTTGTTAGTGTGTTACACCATACTATCTAGTAAGATTCATTTAAAATATCAGATCAAACTGATATGTGCATACCACATTCTGTTTTACTGACTCCTCAATATTTATTTCAGTGGGTGAAGACAAATCCTCTTTCATAATTTCTTCAGCTCTAGGTCCTGGAGAGCATTCTTCCAGGAGTGACTGAAAGATGGGAAGACAAAAAGGTTTGGAGTTTATTTGGTAATAGTCTGACATTACTATCATTATTGTAAATTAATTTCAAACTCAACCAAAACCGCATGTAAGGGGGTGTTCTGAAGTTCTTAAGCAGCATTATGTGGATACAACATATGGTATAAAGTACCCACTCTGTATATCATATGTTACCAAGGAGTTTCAGACTCATTAGAAGAACAAGTACAAAGGCTTAGTTCATTTACAAAGTCATGAACTCCATAGTGAATTGCAATTTATTCTACTCAATGGACAGAAGACATGTTATTCAATATAAATCATGGTCTTCCATGTTGAGATCTTGTTCCTTTATATGAAGTGAAGTGATATGCAGTGCTATCTGCAGTGTGAAGTTAAAAGCAATAAAAAGTAGTCATATTTTACTAAATCATATACAAAGCAGTTTAATGTAAATCTGATCAAAGAGGTAACTTCATTAGTTGTTGTGGACTTTCACATGCCCAAATTATTAATTTCCTTTCCTGCACCTATATCTCCAGTGTGGCGTATTTAACAGTTCACATAATAGTCAACAGTGGGCCTCAGCGCTATACTAAGGACCTGCCAAGTAAAACAAAACTTTCAGTGTGAGGAGGGAGCTGGGCCTTGGAGAAGGTTTAGGTTTATGCTAAGAAGCATCTAAAATGCACTTTTGCCCGAGCACACTCCCTAAAAATCCTTCTCCGCAACACAAAATAAAGTTGCTGAGGCTGGTGCTGATGTTTTATGTGACTTTGAAGATAACATTTTCTGTTATAGAATCACCCAGAAAATAGAGCTCAGATATGCAACCAGCAGAGCTACTCATCTACTTAATAAAGTGAGCCAACATGCACTTTGCCAAGTTTTGGTATATGTTCACCTGGGCCATGATATATTTTGAAAAGTATAATGTAATAATATTTAAGACCTTAGTATTGCGATTAGGAATTAATCACAATAATGCTAAACAAAAGACACAGGGGTACTTTAGTATTAAGCTGCAGTAGAAACATCTCAAGGACAGGTTCACAGTAATTAGATACACCGTTTTATGTAAAGTAACACACTATAATGTGTATAAAAACTCATTTACAATCTGAGAAAAAAATGATATGTGCATACCATATTCAGTTTAACTGAATCTTTAAAGGTTTTGCTAGTCGGTGAAGAAGAATCTCCTTTTGCAACTTCTTCTGCACTTATACCTGGGGGATATTCTTCCAGGAGTGCCTGAAAGATAGGAAAACATAAAGGTTATTAAATGCACACATAGTGGAATTATATTATTTGATACTCTTGCAATGCTAGCATTACCATGAATTCATTTTAGACTGAATCAAATCCATATGAAAGAGTGTGTGTGAAAATATTGATCTCATGTATGAAACCAAAATCCTCACACAGCTTGCCATCTCTAAACAATGGGAACCAACATACACTTTGCCAGATTATGAGATGTATTTGAAGGGTCCATGTCATAACATGAAATCTATACTGTTCCATACCGCAGTACTATAATTAAGGATTCATCAGAGTAATGATAAACATGGGACACATGGGGGATCTGACTATTATGGCCTTGTGGAAACATCTAAAGTTCAGGTTCACAGGAGTTCGATAAACCACCCTATGTGTAATAACTTATACTATACCATCTATTAAGATTAATTTACAATATCAAAACAGCGTGATGTGCATACCATATGAAGTTTTACTGAATCTTCCAAAGTTTGGCTAGTCAGTGAAGAAGAATCTCCTTTTGCAATTTCTTCTGCACTTAGAGCTGGGGGATATTCTTCCAGGAGTGCCTGAATGATAGGAAGACATAAAGGTTATTAAATGCACACATAGTGGAATTGTATTATTTGAAACTCTTGTAATGCTAGCATTACCATAAATTCATTTTAAACTGAATCAAATCCATATGTAAGAGTGTGTGTGAAAATATTGATCTCATGTATGCAACCAAAATCCTCACACAGCTTGCCATCTCCAAACATTGGGAACCAACACACACTTTGCCAGATTATGAGATGTATTTGAACGGTCCATGTCATATCATGAAATCTATACTGTTCCATACCATAGTACTGTAATTAAGGATTCATCAGAGAAATGATAAACATGGGATACATGGGGGACCTGACTATTATGGCCTTGTGGAAACATCTAAAGTTCAGGTTCACAGGAGTTCAATAAACCACACTATGTGTAATAACTTATACTATACCATCTATTAAGATTAATTTACAATATTAAAACAGCGTGATGTGCATACCATATGAAGTTTTACTGAATCTTCCAAAGTTTGGCTAGTCGGTGAAGAAGAATCTCCTTTTGCAATTTCTTCTGCACTTAGCCCTGGCGGGCATTCTTCTAGGAGTGCCTGAAAGATAGGAAGACATAAAGGCTATTAAATGCACATTAATTTTAAACTGAACCAAATCCATATGAGTGTGTGTGAACATGTAGTTCTAAAATATGCAAACAAAACCCTTACATAGCTTCCCATACCTATAATAGAGTGAGCCAATGTGCACTTTGCCCAGTGATGACATATGTACAGGGGGTACATTTTATTTCATGAAATTGATACTTTTTCATATTTCAGTAGTATATTTCAGAAGGTATCACACTAATGCTAAACAAGAGATATATGTGGGCTTGAATATTATGTTCTTGTAGGAACATCTGAAGCTCAGGATCACAGTAAATAGATAAACCGCACTATGTGAAGTAACATCCACTAAACTCTATAGTAAGATTCATTTAAACTATCTGATCAGACTGATATGCACATGCCACATTCTGTTTTACTGACTCCTCAGAATTTTTGCTAGAGTGTTACACCATACTATCTAGTAAGATTCATTTAAAATATCGGATCAAGCTGATATGTGCATACCACATTCTCTTTTACTGACTCCTCAATATTTATTTCAGTGGGTGAAGACAAATCCTCTTTCATAATTTCTTCAGCTCTAGGTCCTGGAGAGCATTCTTCCAGGAGTGACTGAAAGATCGGAAGACAAAAAGGTTTGGAGTGTATTTGGTAATAGTCTCACATTACTATCATTATTGTAAATTTATTTCAAACTCAACCAAATCCACATGTCAGGGGGTGTTCTCAAATTCTTAAGCAGCATTATGTGGATACAACATATGGTATAAAGTACCCACTCTGTATGTCATACGTTACCAAGGAGTTACAGAATCAATAGAAGAACAAGTACAAAGGCTTAGTTCATTTACAAAGTCATGAACTCCATAGTGAATTGGAATTTATTCTACTCAATGGACAGAAGAATTGTTATTCAATATAAATCATGGTCTTCCATGTTGAGATCTTGTTCCTTTATATGAAGTGAAGTGATATGCAGTGCTATCTGCAGTGTGAAGTTAAAAGTGTTGAAAAGCAGTCATATTTTACTAAATCATATACAAAGCAGTTTAATGTAAATCTGATCAAAGAGGTAACTTTATTAGTTGTTGTGGACTTTCACATGCCCAAATTATTAATTTCCTTTCCTGCACCTATATCTCCAGTGTGGCGTATTTAACAGTTCACATAATAGTCAACAGTGGGCCTCAGCGCTATACTAAGGACCTGCCAAGTAAAACAAAACTTTCAGTGTGAGGAGGTAGCTGGGCCTTGGAGAAGGTTTAGGTTTATGCTAAGAAGCACCTAAAATGCACTTTTGCCCGAGCACACTCCCTAAAAATCCTTCTCCGCAACACAAAATAAAGTTGCTGAGGCTGGTGCTGATGTTTTATGTGACTTTGAAGATAACATTTTCTGTCATAGAATAACCCAGAAAATAGAGCTCAGATATGCAACTAGCAGAGCTTCTCATCTACTTAATAAAGTGAGCCAACATGCACTTTGCCAGGTTTTGGTATATGTTCACCTGGGCCATGATATATCTTGAAAAGTATATTGTAATAATATTTAAGACTTTAGTATTGTGATTAGGAATTAATCACAATAATGCTAAACAAAAGACAAAGGGGTACTTTAATATTAAACTGCAGTAGAAACATCTCAAGGACAGAGTGACAGTAATTAGATACACCGTTCTATGTAAAGTAACACACTATAATGTGTAGTAAAACTCATTTACAATCTCAGAAAAAAATGATATGTGCATACCATATTCAGTTTAACTGAATCTTCAAAGGTTTTGCTAGTCGGTGAAGAAGAATCTCCTTTTGCAACTTCTTCTGCACTTAGACCTGGGGGATATTCTTCCAGGAGTGCCTGAAAGATAGGAAGACATAAAGGTTATTAAATGCACACATAGTGGAATTTTATTATTTGATACTCTTGCAATGCTAGGGGTACCAGAAATTCATTTTAAACTGAATCAAATCCATATGTAAGAGTGTGCGTGAAAATATTGATCTCATGTATGCAACCAAAATGTTCACACAGCTTGCCCGCTCCAAACAATGGGAACCAACACACACTTTGCCAGATTATGAGATGTATTTGAAGGGTCCATGTCATATCATGAAATCTATACTGTTCCATACCGCAGTACTGTAATTAAGGATTCATCAGAGTAATGATAAACATGGGACACATGGGGGACCTGACTATTATGGCCTTGTGGAAACATCTAAAGTTCAGGTTCACAGGAGTTCGATAAACCACCTTATGTGTAATAACTTATACTATACCATGTATTAAGATTAATTTACAATATCAAAACAGCGTGATTTGCATACCACATGAAGTTTTACTGAATCTTCCAAAGTTTGGCTAGTCGGTAAAGAAGAATCTCCTTTTGCAATTTCTTCTGCACTTAGCCATGGGGGGCATCCTTCCGGGGGTGCCTGAACGATAGGAAGACATAAAGGTTATTAAATGCACATTCATTTTAAACTGCACCAAATCCATATGAGTGTGTGGGAAAATGTAGTTCTCAAATATGCAAGCAAAACCCTTACACAGCTTCCCATATCTATAATAGGGTGAGCCAATGCGCATTTTGCCCAGTGATGACATATGTACAGGGGGTACATTTTATTTCATGAAATTTACACTTTTTCATATTTCAGTAGTATATTTCAGAATGTATCACAGTAATGCTAAAGAAGAGATATATGTGGGTTTGAATATTATGTTCTTGTAGGAACATCTGAAGTTCAGGATCACAGTAAATAGATAAACCACGCTATGTGAAGTAACATCCACTAAACTCTATAGTAAGATTCACTTAAACTATCCGATCAGACTGATATGCACATGCCATATTCTGTTTTACTGACTCCTCAGAATTTGTGTTAGTGTGTTTCACCATACTATCTAGTAAGATTCATTTAAAATATCAGATCAAACTGATATGTGCATACCACATTCTGTTTTACTGACTCCTCAATATTTATTTCAGTGGGTGAAGACAAATCCTCTTTCATAATTTCTTCAGCTCTAGGTCCTGGAGAGCATTCTTCCAGGAGTGACTGAAAGATGGGAAGACAAAAAGGTTTGGAGTGTATTTGGTAATAGTCTGACATTACTATCATTATTGTAAATTAATTTCAAACTCAACCAAAACCACATGTAAGGGGGTGTTCTGAAATTCTTAAGCAGCATTATGTGGATACAACATATGGTATAAAGTACCCACTCTGTATATCATACGTTACCAAGGAGTTTCAGACTCATTAGAAGAACAAGTACAAAGGCTTAGTTCATTTACAAAGTCATGAACTCCATAGTGAATTGCAATTTATTCTACTCAATGGACAGAAGACATGTTATTCAATATAAATCATGGTCTTCCATGTTGAGATCTTGTTCCTTTATATGAAGTGAAGTGATATGCAGTGCTATCTGCAGTGTGAAGTTAAAAGCAATAAAAAGCAGTCATATTTTACTAAATCATATACAAAGCAGTTTAATGTAAATCTGATCAAAGAGGTAACTTCATTAGTTGTTGTGGACTTTCACATGCCCAAATTATTAATTTCCTTTCCTGCACCTATATCTCCAGTGTGGCGTATTTAACAGTTCACATAATAGTCAACAGTGGGCCTCAGCGCTATACTAAGGACCTGCCAAGTAAAACAAAACTTTCAGTGTGAGGAGGGAGCTGGGCCTTGGAGAAGGTTTAGGTTTATGCTAAGAAGCACCTAAAATGCACTTTTGCTCGACCACACTCCCTAAAAATCCTTCTCCGCAACACAAAATAAAGTTGCTGAGGCTGGTGCTGATGTTTTATGTGACTTTGAAGATAACATTTTCTGTAATAGAATTACCCAGAAAATAGAGCTCAGATATGCAACCAGCAGAGCTTCTCATCTACTTAATAAAGTGAGCCAACATGCAATTTGCCAGGTTTTGGTATATGTTCACCTGGGCCATGATATATCTTGAAAAGTATAATGTAATAATATTTAAGACTTTAGTATTGTGATTAGGAATTAATCACAATAATGCTAAACAAAAGATAAAGGGGTACTTTAATATTAAGCTGCAGTAGAAACATCTCAAGGACAGAGTGACAGTAATTAGATACACCGTTCTATGTAAAGTAACACACTATAATGTGTAGTAAAACTCATTTACAATCTCAGAAAAAAATGATATGTGCATACCATATTCAGTTTAACTGAATCTTCAAAGGTTTTGCTAGTCAGTGAAGACGAATCTCCTTTTGCAACTTCTTCTGCACTTAGACCTGGGGGATATTCTTCCAGGAGTGCCTGAAAGATTTGAAGACATAAAGGTTATTAAATGCACACATAGTGGAATTTTATTATTTGATACTCTTGCAATGCTAGGGGTACCAGAAATTCATTTTAAACTGAATCAAATCCATATGTAAGAGTGTGTGTGAAAATATTGATCTCATGTAAAATTTTCACACAGCTTGCCCGCTCCAAACAATGGGAACCAACACACACTTTGCCAGATTATGAGATGTATTTGAAGGGTCCATGTCATATCATGAAATCTATACTGTTCCATACCGCAGTACTGTAATTAAGGATTCATCAGAGTAATGATAAACATGGGACACATGGGGGACCTGACTATTATGGCCTTGTGGAAACATCTAAAGTTCAGGTTCACAGGAGTTCGATAAACCACCCTATGTGTAATAACTTATACTATACCATGTATTAAGATTAATTTACATTATCAAAACAGCGTGATTTGCATACCATATGAAGTTTTACTGAATCTTCCAAAGTTTGGCTAGTCGGTAAAGAAGAATCTCCTTTTGCAATTTCTTCTGCACTTAGCCCTTGGGGGCATTCTTCCAGGAGTGCCTGAAAGATAGGAAGACATAAAGGCTATTAAATGCACATTAATTTTAAACTGAACCAAATCCATATGAGTGTGTGTGAAAATGTAGTTCTCAAATATGCAAACAAAACCCTTACACAGCTTCCCATACCTATAATAGAGTGAGCCAATGTGCACTTTGCCCAGTGATGACATATGTACAGGGGGTACATTTTATTTCATGAAATTGATACTTTTTCATATTTCAGTAGTATATTTCAGAAGGTATCACACTAATGCCAAACAAGAGATATATCTGGGCTTGAATATTATGTTCTTGTAGGAACATCTGAAGCTCAGGATCACAGTAAATAGATAAACGACACTATGTGAAGTAACATCCACTAAACTCTATAGTAAGATTCATTTAAACTATCTGATCAGACTGATATGCACATGCCATATTCTGTTTTACTGACTCCTCCGAATTTTTGCTAGAGTGTTACACCATACTATCTAGTAAGATTCATTTAAAATATCGGATCAAGTTGATATGTGCATACCACATTCTCTTTTACTGACTCCTCAATATTTATTTCATTGGGTGAAGACAAATCCTCCTTCATAATTTCTTCAGCTCTAGGTCCTGGAGAGCATTCTTCCAGGAGTGACTGAAAGATGGGAAGACAAAAAGGTTTGGAGTGTATTTGGTAATAGTCTTACATTACTATCATTATTGTAAATTAATTTCAAACTGAACCAAATCCACATGTGGGGGGTGTTCTGAAATTCTTAAACAGCATTATGTGGATACAACATATGGTATAAAGCACACACTCTGTATATCATATGTTACCAAGGAGTTACAGACTCAATAGAAGAACAAGTCCAAAGGCTTAGTTCATTTACAAAGTCATGAACTCCATAGTGAATTGCAATGTATTCTACTCAATGGACAGAAGACATGTTATTCAATATAAATCATGGTCTTCCATGTTGAGATCTTGTTCCTTTATATGAAGTGAAGTGATATGCAGTGCTATCTGCATTGTGAAGTTAAAAGCAATAAAAAGTAGTCGTATTTTATTAAATCATATACAAAGCAGTTTAATGTAAATCTGATCAAAGAGGTAACTTCATTAGTTGTTGTGGACTTTCACATGCCCAAATTATTAATTTCCTTTTTGCACCTATATCTTCAGTGTGGTGTATTTAACAGTTCACATAACAGTCAACAGTGGGCCTCAGCGTTATACTAAGAACCAGCCAAGTAAAACACAACTTTCAGTGTGAGGAGGGAGCTGGGCCTTGGAGAAGTTTTAGGGTTATGCTAAGAGCAGCTAAAATGCACTTTTGCACGAGCACTCTCCCTAAACATCCTTCTCCGCAACACAAAGTAAAGTTGCTGAGGCTGGTGCTGATGTTTTATGTGACTTTGAAGATAACATTTTCTGTTATAGAATCACCCAGAAAATAGAGCTCAGATATGCAACCAGCAGAGCTTCTCATCTACTTAATAAAGTGAGCCAACATGCACTTTGCCAGGTTTTGGTATATGTTCACCTGGGCCATGATATATCTTGAAAAGTATAATGTAATAATATTTAAGACTTTAGTATTGTGATTAGGAATTAATCACAATAATGCTAAACAAAAGACAAAGGGGTACTTTAATATTAAGCTGCAGTAGAAACATCTCAAGGACAGAGTGACAGTAATTAGATACACCGTTCTATGTAAAGTAACACACTATAATGTGTAGTAAAACTCATTTACAATCTCAGAAAAAAATTATATGTGCATACCATATTCAGTTTAACTGAATCTTCAAAGGTTTTGCTAGTCAGTGAAGAAGAATCTCCTTTTGCAACTTCTTCTGCACTTAGACCTGGGGGATATTCTTCCAGGAGTGCCTGAAAGATAGGAAGACATAAAGGTTATTAAATGCACACATAGTGGAATGTTATTATTTGATACTCTTGCAATGCTAGGGGTACCAGAAATTCATTTTAAACTGAATCAAATCCATATGTAAGAGTGTGTGTGAAAATATTGATCTCATGTATGCAACCAAAATTTTCACACAGCTTGCCCGCTCCAAACAATGGGAACCAACACACACTTTGCCAGATTATGAGATGTATTTGAAGGGTCCATGTCATATCATGAAATCTATACTGTTCCATACCGCAGTACTGTAATTAAGGATTCATCAGAGTAATGATAAACATGGGACACATGGGGGACCTGACTATTATGGCCTTGTGGAAACATCTAAAGTTCAGGTTCACAGGAGTTCGATAAACCACCCTATGTGTAATAACTTATACTATACCATGTATTAAGATTAATTTACATTATCAAAACAGCGTGATTTGCATACCATATGACGTTTTACTGAATCTTCCAAAGTTTGGCTAGTCGGTAAAGAAGAATCTCCTTTTGCAATTTCTTCTGCACTTAGCCCTGGGGGGCATTCTTCCGGGGGTGCCTGAACGATAGGAAGACATAAAGGTTATTAAATGCACATTCATTTTAAACTGAACCAAATCCATATGAGTGTGTGTGAAAATGTAGTTCTCAAATATGCAAGCAAAACCCTTACACAGCTTCCCATATCTATAATAGGATGAGCCAATGTGCATTTTGCCCAGTGATGACATATGTACAGGGGGTACATTTTATTTCATGAAATTTACACTTTTTCATATTTCAGTAGTATATTTCAGAATGTATCACAGTAATGCTAAACAAGAGATATATGTGGGTTTGAATATTATGTTCTTGTAGGAACATCTGAAGTTCAGGATCACAGTAAATAGATAAACCACTCTATGTGAAGTAACATCCACTAAACTCTATAGTAAGATTCACTTAAACTATCCGATCAGACTGATATGCACATGCCATATTCTGTTTTACTGACTCCTCAGAATTTTTGTTAGTGTGTTACACCATACTATCTAGTAAGATTCATTTAAAATATCAGATCAAACTGATATGTGCATACCACATTCTGTTTTACTGACTCCTCAATATTTATTTCAGTGGGTGAAGACAAATCCTCTTTCATAATTTCTTCAGCTCTAGGTCCTGGAGAGCATTCTTCCAGGAGTGACTGAAAGATGGGAAGACAAAAAGGTTTGGAGTTTATTTGGTAATAGTCTGACATTACTATCATTATTGTAAATTAATTTCAAACTCAACCAAAACCGCATGTAAGGGGGTGTTCTGAAGTTCTTAAGCAGCATTATGTGGATACAACATATGGTATAAAGTACCCACTCTGTATATCATATGTTACCAAGGAGTTTCAGACTCATTAGAAGAACAAGTACAAAGGCTTAGTTCATTTACAAAGTCTTGAACTCCATAGTGAATTGCAATTTATTCTACTCAATGGACAGAAGACATGTTATTCAATATAAATCATGGTCTTCCATGTTGAGATCTTGTTCCTTTATATGAAGTGAAGTGATATGCAGTGCTATCTGCAGTGTGAAGTTAAAAGCAATAAAAAGTAGTCATATTTTACTAAATCATATACAAAGCAGTTTAATGTAAATCTGATCAAAGAGGTAACTTCATTAGTTGTTGTGGACTTTCACATGCCCAAATTGTAAATTTCCTTTCCTGCACCTATATCTCCAGTGTGGCGTATTTAACAGTTCACATAATAGTCAACAGTGGGCCTCAGCGCTATACTAAGGACCTGCCAAGTAAAACAAAACTTTCAGTGTGAGGAGGGAGCTGGGCCTTGGAGAAGGTTTAGGTTTATGCTAAGAAGCATCTAAAATGCACTTTTGCCCGAGCACACTCCCTAAAAATCCTTCTCCGCAACACAAAATAAAGTTGCTGAGGCTGGTGCTGATGTTTTATGTGACTTTGAAGATAACATTTTCTGTTATAGAATCACCCAGAAAATAGAGCTCAGATATGCAACCAGCAGAGCTACTCATCTACTTAATAAAGTGAGCCAACATGCACTTTGCCAAGTTTTGGTATATGTTCACCTGGGCCATGATATATTTTGAAAAGTATAATGTAATAATATTTAAGACCTTAGTATTGCGATTAGGAATTAATCACAATAATGCTAAACAAAAGACACAGGGGTACTTTAGTATTAAGCTGCAGTAGAAACATCTCAAGGACAGGTTCACAGTAATTAGATACACCGTTTTATGTAAAGTAACACACTATAATGTGTATAAAAACTCATTTACAATCTGAGAAAAAAATGATATGTGCATACCATATTCAGTTTAACTGAATCTTTAAAGGTTTTGCTAGTCGGTGAAGAAGAATCTCCTTTTGCAACTTCTTCTGCACTTATACCTGGGGGATATTCTTCCAGGAGTGCCTGAAAGATAGGAAAACATAAAGGTTATTAAATGCACACATAGTGGAATTATATTATTTGATACTCTTGCAATGCTAGCATTACCATGAATTCATTTTAGACTGAATCAAATCCATATGAAAGAGTGTGTGTGAAAATATTGATCTCATGTATGAAACCAAAATCCTCACACAGCTTGCCATCTCTAAACAATGGGAACCAACATACACTTTGCCAGATTATGAGATGTATTTGAAGGGTCCATGTCATAACATGAAATCTATACTGTTCCATACCGCAGTACTATAATTAAGGATTCATCAGAGTAATGATAAACATGGGACACATGGGGGATCTGACTATTATGGCCTTGTGGAAACATCTAAAGTTCAGGTTCACAGGAGTTCGATAAACCACCCTATGTGTAATAACTTATACTATACCATCTATTAAGATTAATTTACAATATCAAAACAGCGTGATGTGCATACCATATGAAGTTTTACTGAATCTTCCAAAGTTTGGCTAGTCAGTGAAGAAGAATCTCCTTTTGCAATTTCTTCTGCACTTAGAGCTGGGGGATATTCTTCCAGGAGTGCCTGAATGATAGGAAGACATAAAGGTTATTAAATGCACACATAGTGGAATTGTATTATTTGAAACTCTTGTAATGCTAGCATTACCATAAATTCATTTTAAACTGAATCAAATCCATATGTAAGAGTGTGTGTGAAAATATTGATCTCATGTATGCAACCAAAATCCTCACACAGCTTGCCATCTCCAAACATTGGGAACCAACACACACTTTGCCAGATTATGAGATGTATTTGAACGGTCCATGTCATATCATGAAATCTATACTGTTCCATACCATAGTACTGTAATTAAGGATTCATCAGAGTAATGATAAACATGGGATACATGGGGGACCTGACTATTATGGCCTTGTGGAAACATCTAAAGTTCAGGTTCACAGGAGTTCAATAAACCACACTATGTGTAATAACTTATACTATACCATCTATTAAGATTAATTTACAATATTAAAACAGCGTGATGTGCATACCATATGAAGTTTTACTGAATCTTCCAAAGTTTGGCTAGTCGGTGAAGAAGAATCTCCTTTTGCAATTTCTTCTGCACTTAGCCCTGGGGGGCATTCTTCTAGGAGTGCCTGAAAGATAGGAAGACATAAAGGCTATTAAATGCACATTAATTTTAAACTGAACCAAATCCATATGAGTGTGTGTGAACATGTAGTTCTAAAATATGCAAACAAAACCCTTACATAGCTTCCCATACCTATAATAGAGTGAGCCAATGTGCACTTTGCCCAGTGATGACATATGTACAGGGGGTACATTTTATTTCATGAAATTGATACTTTTTCATATTTCAGTAGTATATTTCAGAAGGTATCACACTAATGCTAAACAAGAGATATATGTGGGCTTGAATATTATGTTCTTGTAGGAACATCTGAAGCTCAGGATCACAGTAAATAGATAAACCGCACTATGTGAAGTAACATCCACTAAACTCTATAGTAAGATTCATTTAAACTATCTGATCAGACTGATATGCACATGCCACATTCTGTTTTACTGACTCCTCAGAATTTTTGCTAGAGTGTTACACCATACTATCTAGTAAGATTCATTTAAAATATCGGATCAAGCTGATATGTGCATACCACATTCTCTTTTACTGACTCCTCAATATTTATTTCAGTGGGTGAAGACAAATCCTCTTTCATAATTTCTTCAGCTCTAGGTCCTGGAGAGCATTCTTCCAGGAGTGACTGAAAGATCGGAAGACAAAAAGGTTTGGAGTGTATTTGGTAATAGTCTCACATTACTATCATTATTGTAAATTTATTTCAAACTCAACCAAATCCACATGTCAGGGGGTGTTCTCAAATTCTTAAGCAGCATTATGTGGATACAACATATGGTATAAAGTACCCACTCTGTATGTCATACGTTACCAAGGAGTTACAGAATCAATAGAAGAACAAGTACAAAGGCTTAGTTCATTTACAAAGTCATGAACTCCATAGTGAATTGGAATTTATTCTACTCAATGGACAGAAGAATTGTTATTCAATATAAATCATGGTCTTCCATGTTGAGATCTTGTTCCTTTATATGAAGTGAAGTGATATGCAGTGCTATCTGCAGTGTGAAGTTAAAAGTGTTGAAAAGCAGTCATATTTTACTAAATCATATACAAAGCAGTTTAATGTAAATCTGATCAAAGAGGTAACTTTATTAGTTGTTGTGGACTTTCACATGCCCAAATTATTAATTTCCTTTCCTGCACCTATATCTCCAGTGTGGCGTATTTAACAGTTCACATAATAGTCAACAGTGGGCCTCAGCGCTATACTAAGGACCTGCCAAGTAAAACAAAACTTTCAGTGTGAGGAGGTAGCTGGGCCTTGGAGAAGGTTTAGGTTTATGCTAAGAAGCACCTAAAATGCACTTTTGCCCGAGCACACTCCCTAAAAATCCTTCTCCGCAACACAAAATAAAGTTGCTGAGGCTGGTGCTGATGTTTTATGTGACTTTGAAGATAACATTTTCTGTCATAGAATAACCCAGAAAATAGAGCTCAGATATGCAACTAGCAGAGCTTCTCATCTACTTAATAAAGTGAGACAACATGCACTTTGCCAGGTTTTGGTATATGTTCACCTGGGCCATGATATATCTTGAAAAGTATATTGTAATAATATTTAAGACTTTAGTATTGTGATTAGGAATTAATCACAATAATGCTAAACAAAAGACAAAGGGGTACTTTAATATTAAACTGCAGTAGAAACATCTCAAGGACAGAGTGACAGTAATTAGATACACCGTTCTATGTAAAGTAACACACTATAATGTGTAGTAAAACTCATTTACAATCTCAGAAAAAAATGATATGTGCATACCATATTCAGTTTAACTGAATCTTCAAAGGTTTTGCTAGTCGGTGAAGAAGAATCTCCTTTTGCAACTTCTTCTGCACTTAGACCTGGGGGATATTCTTCCAGGAGTGCCTGAAAGATAGGAAGACATAAAGGTTATTAAATGCACACATAGTGGAATTTTATTATTTGATACTCTTGCAATGCTAGGGGTACCAGAAATTCATTTTAAACTGAATCAAATCCATATGTAAGAGTGTGCGTGAAAATATTGATCTCATGTATGCAACCAAAATGTTCACACAGCTTGCCCGCTCCAAACAATGGGAACCAACACACACTTTGCCAGATTATGAGATGTATTTGAAGGGTCCATGTCATATCATGAAATCTATACTGTTCCATACCGCAGTACTGTAATTAAGGATTCATCAGAGTAATGATAAACATGGGACACATGGGGGACCTGACTATTATGGCCTTGTGGAAACATCTAAAGTTCAGGTTCACAGGAGTTCGATAAACCACCTTATGTGTAATAACTTATACTATACCATGTATTAAGATTAATTTACAATATCAAAACAGCGTGATTTGCATACCACATGAAGTTTTACTGAATCTTCCAAAGTTTGGCTAGTCGGTAAAGAAGAATCTCCTTTTGCAATTTCTTCTGCACTTAGCCATGGGGGGCATCCTTCCGGGGGTGCCTGAACGATAGGAAGACATAAAGGTTATTAAATGCACATTCATTTTAAACTGCACCAAATCCATATGAGTGTGTGGGAAAATGTAGTTCTCAAATATGCAAGCAAAACCCTTACACAGCTTCCCATATCTATAATAGGGTGAGCCAATGCGCATTTTGCCCAGTGATGACATATGTACAGGGGGTACATTTTATTTCATGAAATTTACACTTTTTCATATTTCAGTAGTATATTTCAGAATGTATCACAGTAATGCTAAAGAAGAGATATATGTGGGTTTGAATATTATGTTCTTGTAGGAACATCTGAAGTTCAGGATCACAGTAAATAGATAAACCACGCTATGTGAAGTAACATCCACTAAACTCTATAGTAAGATTCACTTAAACTATCCGATCAGACTGATATGCACATGCCATATTCTGTTTTACTGACTCCTCAGAATTTGTGTTAGTGTGTTTCACCATACTATCTAGTAAGATTCATTTAAAATATCAGATCAAACTGATATGTGCATACCACATTCTGTTTTACTGACTCCTCAATATTTATTTCAGTGGGTGAAGACAAATCCTCTTTCATAATTTCTTCAGCTCTAGGTCCTGGAGAGCATTCTTCCAGGAGTGACTGAAAGATGGGAAGACAAAAAGGTTTGGAGTGTATTTGGTAATAGTCTGACATTACTATCATTATTGTAAATTAATTTCAAACTCAACCAAAACCACATGTAAGGGGGTGTTCTGAAATTCTTAAGCAGCATTATGTGGATACAACATATGGTATAAAGTACCCACTCTGTATATCATACGTTACCAAGGAGTTTCAGACTCATTAGAAGAACAAGTACAAAGGCTTAGTTCATTTACAAAGTCATGAACTCCATAGTGAATTGCAATTTATTCTACTCAATGGACAGAAGACATGTTATTCAATATAAATCATGGTCTTCCATGTTGAGATCTTGTTCCTTTATATGAAGTGAAGTGATATGCAGTGCTATCTGCAGTGTGAAGTTAAAAGCAATAAAAAGCAGTCATATTTTACTAAATCATATACAAAGCAGTTTAATGTAAATCTGATCAAAGAGGTAACTTCATTAGTTGTTGTGGACTTTCACATGCCCAAATTATTAATTTCCTTTCCTGCACCTATATCTCCAGTGTGGCGTATTTAACAGTTCACATAATAGTCAACAGTGGGCCTCAGCGCTATACTAAGGACCTGCCAAGTAAAACAAAACTTTCAGTGTGAGGAGGGAGCTGGGCCTTGGAGAAGGTTTAGGTTTATGCTAAGAAGCACCTAAAATGCACTTTTGCCCGACCACACTCCCTAAAAATCCTTCTCCGCAACACAAAATAAAGTTGCTGAGGCTGGTGCTGATGTTTTATGTGACTTTGAAGATAACATTTTCTGTAATAGAATTACCCAGAAAATAGAGCTCAGATATGCAACCAGCAGAGCTTCTCATCTACTTAATAAAGTGAGCCAACATGCAATTTGCCAGGTTTTGGTATATGTTCACCTGGGCCATGATATATCTTGAAAAGTATAATGTAATAATATTTAAGACTTTAGTATTGTGATTAGGAATTAATCACAATAATGCTAAACAAAAGATAAAGGGGTACTTTAATATTAAGCTGCAGTAGAAACATCTCAAGGACAGAGTGACAGTAATTAGATACACCGTTCTATGTAAAGTAACACACTATAATGTGTAGTAAAACTCATTTACAATCTCAGAAAAAAATGATATGTGCATACCATATTCAGTTTAACTGAATCTTCAAAGGTTTTGCTAGTCAGTGAAGACGAATCTCCTTTTGCAACTTCTTCTGCACTTAGACCTGGGGGATATTCTTCCAGGAGTGCCTGAAAGATTTGAAGACATAAAGGTTATTAAATGCACACATAGTGGAATTTTATTATTTGATACTCTTGCAATGCTAGGGGTACCAGAAATTCATTTTAAACTGAATCAAATCCATATGTAAGAGTGTGTGTGAAAATATTGATCTCATGTATGCAACCAAAATTTTCACACAGCTTGCCCGCTCCAAACAATGGGAACCAACACACACTTTGCCAGATTATGAGATGTATTTGAAGGGTCCATGTCATATCATGAAATCTATACTGTTCCATACCGCAGTACTGTAATTAAGGATTCATCAGAGTAATGATAAACATGGGACACATGGGGGACCTGACTATTATGGCCTTGTGGAAACATCTAAAGTTCAGGTTCACAGGAGTTCGATAAACCACCCTATGTGTAATAACTTATACTATACCATGTATTAAGATTAATTTACATTATCAAAACAGCGTGATTTGCATACCATATGAAGTTTTACTGAATCTTCCAAAGTTTGGCTAGTCGGTAAAGAAGAATCTCCTTTTGCAATTTCTTCTGCACTTAGCCCTTGGGGGCATTCTTCCAGGAGTGCCTGAAAGATAGGAAGACATAAAGGCTATTAAATGCACATTAATTTTAAACTGAACCAAATCCATATGAGTGTGTGTGAAAATGTAGTTCTCAAATATGCAAACAAAACCCTTACACAGCTTCCCATACCTATAATAGAGTGAGCCAATGTGCACTTTGCCCAGTGATGACATATGTACAGGGGGTACATTTTATTTCATGAAATTGATACTTTTTCATATTTCAGTAGTATATTTCAGAAGGTATCACACTAATGCCAAACAAGAGATATATCTGGGCTTGAATATTATGTTCTTGTAGGAACATCTGAAGCTCAGGATCACAGTAAATAGATAAACGACACTATGTGAAGTAACATCCACTAAACTCTATAGTAAGATTCATTTAAACTATCTGATCAGACTGATATGCACATGCCATATTCTGTTTTACTGACTCCTCCGAATTTTTGCTAGAGTGTTACACCATACTATCTAGTAAGATTCATTTAAAATATCGGATCAAGTTGATATGTGCATACCACATTCTCTTTTACTGACTCCTCAATATTTATTTCATTGGGTGAAGACAAATCCTCCTTCATAATTTCTTCAGCTCTAGGTCCTGGAGAGCATTCTTCCAGGAGTGACTGAAAGATGGGAAGACAAAAAGGTTTGGAGTGTATTTGGTAATAGTCTTACATTACTATCATTATTGTAAATTAATTTCAAACTGAACCAAATCCACATGTGGGGGGTGTTCTGAAATTCTTAAACAGCATTATGTGGATACAACATATGGTATAAAGCACACACTCTGTATATCATATGTTACCAAGGAGTTACAGACTCAATAGAAGAACAAGTCCAAAGGCTTAGTTCATTTACAAAGTCATGAACTCCATAGTGAATTGCAATGTATTCTACTCAATGGACAGAAGACATGTTATTCAATATAAATCATGGTCTTCCATGTTGAGATCTTGTTCCTTTATATGAAGTGAAGTGATATGCAGTGCTATCTGCATTGTGAAGTTAAAAGCAATAAAAAGTAGTCGTATTTTATTAAATCATATACAAAGCAGTTTAATGTAAATCTGATCAAAGAGGTAACTTCATTAGTTGTTGTGGACTTTCACATGCCCGAATTATTAATTTCCTTTTTGCACCTATATCTTCAGTGTGGTGTATTTAACAGTTCACATAACAGTCAACAGTGGGCCTCAGCGTTATACTAAGGACCAGCCAAGTAAAACACAACTTTCAGTGTGAGGAGGGAGCTGGGCCTTGGAGAAGTTTTAGGGTTATGCTAAGAGCAGCTAAAATGCACTTTTGCACGAGCACTCTCCCTAAACATCCTTCTCCGCAACACAAAGTAAAGTTGCTGAGGCTGGTGCTGATGTTTTATGTGACTTTGAAGATAACATTTTCTGTTATAGAATCACCCAGAAAATAGAGCTCAGATATGCAACCAGCAGAGCTTCTCATCTACTTAATAAAGTGAGCCAACATGCACTTTGCCAGGTTTTGGTATATGTTCACCTGGGCCATGATATATCTTGAAAAGTATAATGTAATAATATTTAAGACCTTAGTATTGTGATTAGGAATTAATCACAATAATGCTAAACAAAAGACACAGGGGTACTTTAATATGAAGCTGCAGTAGAAACATCTCAAGGACAGGTTGACAGTAATAAGATACATTGTTCTATGTAAAGTAACACACTATAATGTGTAGTAAAACTCATTTACAATCTCAGAAAAAAATGATATGTGCATACCATATTCAGTTTAACTGAACCTTCAAAGGTTTTGCTAGTCGGTGAAGAGGAATCTCCTTTTGCAACTTCTTCTGCACTTAGACGTGGGGGATATTCTTTTAGGAGTGCCTGAAAGATAGGAAGACATAAAGGTTATTAAATGCACACATAGTGGAATTGTATTATTTGATACTCTTGCAATGCTAGCATTACCATTAATTCATTTTAAACTGAATCAAATCCATATTAAGAGTGTGTGTGTGAAAATATTGATCTCATGTATGGAACCAAAATCCTCACACAGTTTGCCATCTCCAAACAATGGGAACCAACACACACTTTGCCAGATTTTGAGATGTATTTGAAGGGTCCATGTCATATCATGAAATCTATACTGTTCCATAACGCAGTACTGTAATTAAGGATTCATCAGAGTAATGATAAACATGGGACACATGGGGGACCTGACTATTATGGCCTTGTGGAAACATCTAAAGTTCAGGTTCACAGGAGTTCGATAAACCACCCTATGTGTAATAACTTATACTATACCATCTATTAAGATTAATTTACAATATCAAAACAGCGTGATGTGCATACCATATGAAGTTTTACTGAATCTTCCAAAGTTTGGCTAGTCGGTGAAGAAGAATCTCCTTTTGCAATTTCTTCTGCACTTAGCCCTGGGGGGCATTCTTCCGGGGGTGCCTGAAAGATAGGAAGACATAAAGGTTATTAAATGCACATTAATTTTAAACTGAACCAAATCCATATGAGTGTGTGTGAAAATGTAGTTCTAAAATATGCAAACAAAACCCTTACACAGCTTCCCATACCTATAATAGAGTGAGCCAATGTGCACTTTGCCCAGTGATGACATATGTACAGGGGGTACATTTTATTTCATGAAATTGATACTTTTTCATATTTCAGTAGTATATTTCAGAAGGTATCACACTAATGCTAAACAAGAGATATATGTGGGCTTGAATATTATGTTCTTGTAGGAACATCTGAAGCTCAGGATCACAGTAAATAGATAAACCGCACTATGTGAAGTAACATCCACTAAACTCTATAGTAAGATTCAGTTAAACTATCTGATCAGACTGATATGCACATGCCACATTCTGTTTTACTGACTCCTCAGAATTTTTGCTAGAGTGTTACACCATACTATCTAGTAAGATTCATTTAAAATATCGGATCAAGCTGATATGTGCATACCACATTCTCTTTTACTGACTCCTTAATATTTATTTCAGTGGGTGAAGACAAATCCTCTTTCATAATTTCTTCAGCTCTAGGTCCTGGAGAGCATTCTTCCAGGAGTGACTGAAAGATCGGAAGACAAAAAGGTTTGGAGTGTATTTGGTAATAGTCTCACATTACTATCATTATTGTAAATTAATTTCAAACTCAACCAAATCCACATGTCAGGGGGTGTTCTGAAATTCTTAAGCAGCATTATGTGGATACAACATATGGTATAAAGTACCCACTCTGTATGTCATACGTTACCAAGGAGTTACAGAATCAATAGAAGAACAAGTTCAAAGGCTTAGTTCATTTACAAAGTCATGAACTCCATAGTGAATTGGAATTTATTCTACTCAATGGACAGAAGAATTGTTATTCAATATAAATCATGGTCTTCCATGTTGAGATCTTGTTCCTTTATATGAAGTGAAGTGATATGCAGTGCTATCTGCAGTGTGAAGTTAAAAGCAATGAAAAGCAGTCATATTTTACTAAATCATATACAAAGCAGTTTAATGTAAATCTGATCAAAGAGGTAACTTTATTAGTTGTTGTGGACTTTCACATGCCCAAATTATTAATTTCCTTTCCTGCACCTATATCTCCAGTGTGGCGTATTTAACAGTTCACATAATAGTCAACAGTGGGCCTCAGCGCTATACTAAGGACCTGCCAAGTAAAACAAAACTTTCAGTGTGAGGAGGGAGCTGGGCCTTGGAGAAGGTTTAGGTTTATGCTAAGAAGCACCTAAAATGCACTTTTGCCCGAGCACACTCCCTAAAAATCCTTCTCCGCAACACAAAATGAAGTTGCTGAGGCTGGTGCTGATGTTTTATGTGACTTTGAAGATAACATTTTCTGTCATAGAATCACCCAGAAAATAGAGCTCACATATGCAACCAGCAGAGCTTCTCATCTACTTAATAAAGTGAGCCAACATGCACTTTGCCAGGTTTTGGTATATGTTCACCTGGGCCATGATATATCTTGAAAAGTATAATGTAATAATATTTAAGACTTTAGTATTGTGATTAGGAATTAATCACAATAATGCTAAACAAAAGACAAAGGGGTACTTTAACATTAAGCTGCAGTAGAAACATCTCAAGGACAGAGTGACAGTAATTAGATACACCGTTCTATGTAAAGTAACACACTATAATGTGTAGTAAAACTCATTTACAATCTCAGAAAAAATGATATGTGCATACCATATTCAGTTTAACTGAATCTTCAAAGGTTTTGCTAGTCGGTGAAGAAGAATCTCCTTTTGCAACTTCTTCTGCACTTAGACCTGGGGGATATTCTTCCAGGAGTGCCTGAAAGATAGGAAGACATAAAGGTTATTAAATGCACACATAGTGGAATTTTATTATTTGATACTCTTGCAATGCTAGGGGTACCAGAAATTCATTTTAAACTGAATCAAATCCATATGTAAGAGTGTGTGTGAAAATATTGATCTCATGTATGCAACCAAAATTTTCACACAGCTTGCCCGCTCCAAACAATGGGAACCAACACACACTTTGCCAGATTATGAGATGTATTTGAAGGGTCCATGTCATATCATGAAATCTATACTGTTCCATACCGTAGTACTGTAATTAAGGATTCATCAGAGTAATGATAAACATGGGACACATGGGGGACCTGACTATTATGGCCTTGTGGAAACATCTAAAGTTCAGGTTCACAGGAGTTCGATAAACCACCTTATGTGTAATAACTTATACTATACCATGTATTAAGATTAATTTACAATATCAAAACAGCGTGATTTGCATACCATATGAAGTTTTACTGAATCTTCCAAAGTTTGGCTAGTCGGTAAAGAAGAATCTCCTTTTGCAATTTCTTCTGCACTTAGCCCTGGGGGGCATTCTTCCGGGGGTGCCTGAACGATAGGAAGACATAAAGGTTATTAAATGCACATTCATTTTAAACTGCACCAAATCCATATGAGTGTGTGGGAAAATGTAGTTCTCAAATATGCAAGCAAAACCCTTACACAGCTTCCCATATCTATAATAGGGTGAGCCAATGTGCATTTTGCCCAGTGATGACATATGTACAGGGGGTACATTTTATTTCATGAAATTTACACTTTTTCATATTTCAGTAGTATATTTCAGAATGTATCACAGTAATGCTAAACAAGAGATATATGTGGGTTTGAATATTATGTTCTTGTAGGAACATCTGAAGTTCAGGATCACAGTAAATAGATAAACCACACTATGTGAAGTAACATCCACTAAACTCTATAGTAAGATTCACTTAAACTATCCGATCAGACTGATATGCACATGCCATATTCTGTTTTACTGACTCCTCAGAATTTGTGTTAGTGTGTTACACCATACTATCTAGTAAGATTCATTTAAAATATCAGATCAAACTGATATGTGCATACCACATTCTGTTTTACTGACTCCTCAATATTTATTTCAGTGGGTGAAGACAAATCCTCTTTCATAATTTCTTCAGCTCTAGGTCCTGGAGAGCATTCTTCCAGGAGTGACTGAAAGATGGGAAGAGAAAAAGGTTTGGAGTGTATTTGGTAATAGTCTGACATTACTATCATTATTGTAAATTAATTTCAAACTCAACCAAAACCACATGTAAGGGGGTGTTCTGAAATTCTTAAGCAGCATTATGTGGATACAACATATGGTATAAAGTACCCACTCTGTATATCATACGTTACCAAGGAGTTTCAGACTCATTAGAAGAACAAGTACAAAGGCTTAGTTCATTTACAAAGTCATGAACTCCATAGTGAATTGCAATTTATTCTACTCAATGGACAGAAGACATGTTATTCAATATAAATCATGGTCTTCCATGTTGAGATCTTGTTCCTTTATATGAAGTGAAGTGATATGCAGTGCTATCTGCAGTGTGAAGTTAAAAGCAATGAAAAGCAGTCATATTTTACTAAATCATATACAAAGCAGTTTAATGTAAATCTGATCAAAGAGGTAACTTCATTAGTTGTTGTGGACTTTCACATGCCCAAATTATTAATTTCCTTTCCTGCACCTATATCTCCAGTGTGGCGTATTTAACAGTTCACATAATAGTCAACAGTGGGCCTCAGCGCTATACTAAGGACCTGCCAAGTAAAACAAAACTTTCAGTGTGAGGAGGGAGCTGGGCCTTGGAGAAGGTTTAGGTTTATGCTAAGAAGCACCTAAAATGCACTTTTGCCCGAGCACACTCCCTAAAAATCCTTCTCCGCAACACAAAATAAAGTTGCTGAGGCTGGTGCTGATGTTTTATGTGACTTTGAAGATAACATTCTCTGTCATAGAATCACCCAGAAAATAGAGCTCAGATATGCAACCAGCAGAGCTTCTCATCTACTTAATAAAGTGAGCCAACAAGCACTTTGCCAGGTTTTGGTATATGTTCACCTGGGCCATGATATATCTTGAAAAGTATAATGTAATAATATTTAAGACTTTAGTATTGTGATTAGGAATTAATCACAATAATGCTAAACAAAAGACAAAGGGGTACTTTAATATTAAGCTGCAGTAGAAACATCTCAAGGACAGAGTGACAGTAATTAGATACACCGTTCTATGTAAAGTAACACACTATAATGTGTAGTAAAACTCATATACAATCTCAGAAAAAAATGATATGTGCATACCATATTCAGTTTAACTGAATCTTCAAAGGTTTTGCTAGTCGGTGAAGAAGAATCTCCTTTTGCAACTTCTTCTGCACTTAGACCTGGGGGATATTCTTCCAGGAGTGCCTGAAAGATAGGAAGACATAAAGGTTATTAAATGCACACATAGTGGAATTTTATTATTTGATACTCTTGCAATGCTAGGGGTACCAGAAATTCATTTTAAACTGAATCAAATCCATATGTAAGAGTGTGTGTGAAAATATTGATCTCATGTATGCAACCAAAATTTTCACACAGCTTGCCCGCTCCAAACAATGGGAACCAACACACACTTTGCCAGATTATGAGATGTATTTGAAGGGTCCATGTCATATCATGAAATCTATACTGTTCCATACTGTAGTACTGTAATTAAGGATTCATCAGAGTAATGATAAACATGGGACACATGGGGGAACTGACTATTATGGCCTTGTGGAAACATCTAAAGTTCAGGTTCACAGGAGTTCGATAAAACACCTTATGTGTAATAACTTATACTATACCATGTATTAAGATTAATTTACAATATCAAAACAGCGTGATTTGCATACCATATGAAGTTTTACTGAATCTTCCAAAGTTTGGCTAGTCGGTAAAGAAGAATCTCCTTTTGCAATTTCTTCTGCACTTAGCCCTGGGGGGCATTCTTCCGGGGGTGCCTGAACGATAGGAAGACATAAAGGTTATTAAATGCACATTCATTTTAAACTGCACCAAATCCATATGAGTGTGTGTGAAAATGTAGTTCTCAAATATGCAAGCAAAACCCTTACATAGCTTCCCATATCTATAATAGGGTGAGCCAATGTGCATTTTGCCCAGTGATGACATATGTACAGGGGGTACATTTTATTTCATGAAATTTACACTTTTTCATATTTCAGTAGTATATTTCAGAATGTATCACAGTAATGCTAAACAAGAGATATATGTGGGTTTGAATATTATGTTCTTGTAGGAACATCTGAAGTTCAGGATCACAGTAAATAGATAAACCACACTATGTGAAGTAACATCCACTAAACTCTATAGTAAGATTCACTTAAACTATCCGATCAGACTGATATGCACATGCCATATTCTGTTTTTCTGACTCCTCAGAATTTGTGTTAGTGTGTTACACCATACTATCTAGTAAGATTCATTTAAAATATCAGATCAAACTGATATGTGCATACCACATTCTGTTTTACTGACTCCTCAATATTTATTTCAGTGGGTGAAGACAAATCCTCTTTCATAATTTCTTCAGCTCTAGGTCCTGGAGAGCATTCTTCCAGGAGTGACTGAAAGATGGGAAGACAAAAAGGTTTGGAGTGTATTTGGTAATAGTCTGACATTACTATCATTATTGTAAATTAATTTCAAACTCAACCAAAACCACATGTAAGGGGGTGTTCTGAAATTCTTAAACAGCAGTATGTGGATACAACATATGGTATAAAGTACCCACTCTGTATATCATACGTTACCAAGGAGTTTCAGACTCATTAGAAGAACAAGTACAAAGGTTTAGTTCATTTACCAAGTCATGAACTCCATAGTGAATTGCAATTTATTCTTCTCAATGGACAGAAGACATGTTATTCAATATAAATCATGGTCTTCCATGTTGAGATCTTGTTCCTTTATATGAAGTGAAGTGATATGCAGTGCTATCTGCAGTGTGAAGTTAAAAGCAATAAAAATAGTCATATTTTACTAAATCATATACAAAGCAGTTTAATGTAAATCTGATCAAAGAGGTAACTTCATTAGTTGTTGTGGACTTTCACATGCCCAAATTATTAATTTCCTTTCCTGCACCTATATCTCCAGTGTGGCGTATTTAACAGTTCACATAATAGTCAACAGTGGGCTCAGCGCTATACTAAGGACCTGCCAAGTAAAACAAAACTTTCAGTGTGAGGAGGGAGCTGGGCCTTGGAGAAGGTTTAGGTTTATGCTAAGAAGCACCTAAAATGCACTTTTGCCCGAGCACACTCCCTAAAAATCCTTCTCCGCAACACAAAATAAAGTTGCTGAGGCTGGTGCTGATGTTTTATGTGACTTTGAAGATAACATTTTCTGTTATAGAATCACCCAGAAAATAGAGCTCAGATATGCAACCAGCAGAGCTTCTCATCTACTTAATAAAGTGAGCCAACATGCACTTTGCCAAGTTTTGGTATATGTTCACCTGGGCCATGATATATCTTGTAAAGTATAATGTAATAATATTTAAGACCTTAGTATTGTGATTAGGAATTAATCACAATAATGCTAAACAAAAGACACAGGGGTACTTTAATATGAAGCTGCAGTAGAAACATCTCAAGGACAGGTTGACAGTAATAAGATACACCGTTCTATGTAAAGTAACACACTATAATGTGCATAAAAACTCATTTACAATCTCAGAAAAAATGATATGTGCATACCATATTCAGTTTAACTGAACCTTCAAATGTTTTGCTAGTCGGTGAAGAAGAATCTCCTTTTGCAACTTCTTCTGCACTTAGACCTGGGGGATATTCTTTTAGGAGTGCCTGAAAGATAGGGAGACATAAAGGTTATTAAATGCACACATAGTGGAATTGTATTATTTGATACTCTTGCAATGCTAGCATTACCATTAATTCATTTTAAACTGAATCAAATCCATATTAAGAGTGTGTGTGTGAAAATATTGATCTCATGTATGGAACCAAAATCCTCACACAGTTTGCCATCTCCAAACAATGGGAACCAACACACACTTTGCCAGATTTTGAGATGTATTTGAAGGGTCCATGTCATATCATGAAATCTATACTGTTCCATAACGCAGTACTGTAATTAAGGATTCATCAGAGTAATGATAAACATGGGACACATGGGAGACCTGACTTTTATGGCCTTGTGGAAACAACTAAAGTTCAGGTTCACAGGAGTTCGATAAACCACGCTATGTGTAATAACTTATAGTATACCATCTATTAAGATTAATTTACAATATCAAAACAGCGTGATGTGCATACCATATGAAGTTTTACTGAATCTTCCAAAGTTTGGCTAGTCGGTGAAGAAGAATCTCCTTTTGCAATTTCTTCTGCACTTAGCCCTGGGGGGCATTCTTCCAGAAGTGCCTGAAAGATAGGAAGACATAAAGGTTATTAAATGCACATTAATTTTAAACTGAACCAAATCCATATGAGTGTGTGTGAAAATGTAGTTCTAAAATATGCAAACAAAACCCTTACACAGCTTCCCATACCTATAATAGAGTAAGCCAATGTGCACTTTGCCCAGTGATGACATATGTACAGGGGGTACATTTTATTTCAAGAAATTTATACTTTTTCATATTTCAGTAGTATATTTCAGAAGGTATCACACTAATGCCAAACAAGAGATATATCTGGGCTTGAATATTATGTTCTTGTAGGAACATCTGAAGCTCAGGATCACAGTAAATAGATAAACCGCACTATGTGAAGTAACATCCACTAAACTCTATAGTAAGATTCATTTAAACTATCTGATCAGACTGATATGCACATGCCACATTCTGTTTTACTGACTCCTCAGAATTTTTGCTAGAGTGTTACACCATACTATCTAGTAAGATTCATTTAAAATATCGGATCAAGCTGATATGTGCATACCACATTCTCTTTTACTGACTCCTCAATATTTATTTCATTGGGTGAAGACAAATCCTCTTTCATAATTTCTTCAGCTCTAGGTCCTGGAGAGCATTCTTCCAGGAGTGACTGAAAGATGGGAAGACAAAAAGGTTTGGAGTGTATTTGGTAATAGTCTTACATTACTATCATTATTGTAAATTAATTTCAAACTCAACCAAATTCACATGTGGGGGGTGTTCTGAAATTCTTAAGCAGCATTATGTGGATACAACATATGGTATAAAGCACACACTCTGTATATCATATGTTACCAAGGAGTTACAGACTCAATAGAAGAACAAGTCCAAAGGCTTAGTTCATTTACAAAGTCATGAACTCCATAGTTAATTGCAATGTATTCTACTCAATGGACAGAAGACATGTTATTCAATATAAATCATGGTCTTCCATGTTGAGATCTTGTTCCTTTATATGAAGTGAAGTGATATGCAGTGCTATCTGCAGTGTGAAGTTAAAAGCAATAAAAAGCAGTCATATTTTACTAAATCATATACAAAGCAGTTTAATGTAAATCTGATCAAAGAGGTAACTTCATTAGTTGTTGTGGACTTTCACATGCCCAAATTACTAATTTCCTTTCCTGCACCTATATCTCCAGTGTGGCGTATTTAACAGTTCACATAATAGTCAACAGTGGGCCTCAGCGCTATACTAAGGACCTGCCAAGTAAAACAAAACTTTCAGTGAGAGGAGGGAGCTGGGCCTTGGAGAAGGTTTAGGTTTATGCTAAGAAGCACCTAAAATGCACTTTTGCCCGAGCACACTCCCTAAAAATCCTTCTCCGCAACACAAAATAAAGTTGCTGAGGCTGGTGCTGATGTTTTATGTGACTTTGAAGATAACATTTTCTGTCATAGAATCACCCAGAAAATAGAGCTCAGATATGCAACCAGCAGAGCTTCTCATCTACTTAATAAAGTGAGCCAACATGCACTTTGCCAGGTTTTGGTATATGTTCACCTGGGCCATGATATATCTTGAAAAGTATAATGTAATAATATTTAAGACTTTAGTATTGTGATTAGGAATTAATCACAATAATGCTAAACAAAAGACAAAGGGGTACTTTAATATTAAGCTGCAGTAGAAACATCTCAAGGACAGAGTGACAGTAATTAGATACACCGTTCTATGTAAAGTAACACACTATAATGTGTAGTAAAACTCATTTACAATCTCAGAAAAAAATTATATGTGCATACCATATTCAGTTTAACTGAATCTTCAAAGGTTTTGCTAGTCGGTGAAGAAGAATCTCCTTTTGCAACTTCTTCTGCACTTAGACCTGGGGGATATTCTTCCAGGAGTGCCTGAAAGATAGGAAGACATAAAGGTTATTAAATGCACACATAGTGGAATTTTATTATTTGATACTCTTGCAATGCTAGGGGTACCAGAAATTCATTTAAAACTGAATCAAATCCATATGTAAGAGTGTGTGTGAAAATATTGATCTCATGTATGCAACCAAAATTTTCACACAGCTTGCCCGCTCCAAACAATGGGAACCAACACACACTTTGCCAGATTATGAGATGTATTTGAAGGGTCCATGTCATATCATGAAATCTATACTGTTCCATACCGCAGTACTGTAATTAAGGATTCATCAGAGTAATGATAAACATGGGACACATGGGGGACCTGACTATTATGGCCTTGTGGAAACATCTAAAGTTCAGGTTCACAGGAGTTCGATAAACCACCTTATGTGTAATAACTTATACTATACCATGTATTAAGATTAATTTACAATATCAAAACAGCGTGATTTGCATACCATATGAAGTTTTACTGAATCTTCCAAAGTTTGGCTAGTCGGTAAAGAAGAATCTCCTTTTGCAATTTCTTCTGCACTTAGCCCTGGGGGGCATTCTTCCAGAAGTGCCTGAAAGATAGGAAGACATAAAGGTTATTACATGCACATTAATTTTAAACTGAACCAAATCCATATGAGTGTGTGTGAAAATGTAGTTCTAAAATATGCAAACAAAACCCTTACACAGCTTCCCATACCTATAATAGAGTGAGCCAATGTGCACTTTGCCCAGTGATGACATATGTACAGGGGGTACATTTTATTTCATGAAATTTACACTTTTTCATATTTCAGTAGTATATTTCAGAATGTATCACAGTAATGCTAAACAAGAGATATATGTGGGCTTGAATATTATGTTCTTGTAGGAACATCTGAAGCTCAGGACCACAGTAAATAGATAAACCACACTATGTGAAGTAACATCCACTAAACTCTATAGTAAGATTCATTTAAACTATTCGATCAGACTGATATGCACATGCCACATTCTGTTTTACTGACTCCTCAGAATTTTTGCTAGAGTGTTACACCATACTATCTAGTAAGATTCATTTAAAATATCAGATCAAACTGATATGTGCATACCACATTCTGTTTTACTGACTCCTCAATATTTATTTCAGTGGGTAAAGACAAATCCTCTTTAATAATTTCTTCAGCTCTAGGTCCTGGATAGCAATCTTCCAGGAGTGACTGAAAGATGGGAAGACAAAAAGGTTTGGAGTGTATTTGGTAATAGTCTGACATTACTATCATTATTGTAAATTAATTTCAAACTCAACCAAAACCACATGTAAGGGGGTGTTCTGAAATTCTTAAGCAGCATTATGTGGATACAACATATGGTATAAAGTACCCACTCTGTATATCATACGTTACCAAGGAGTTTCAGACTCATTACAAGAACAAGTACAAGGCTTAGTTCATTTACAAAGTCATGAACTCCATAGTGAATTGCAATTTATTCTACTCAATGGACAGAAGACATGTTATTCAATATAAATCATGGTCTTCCATGTTGAGATCTTGTTCCTTTATATGAAGTGAAGTGATATGCAGTGCTATCTGCAGTGTGAAGTTAAAAGCAATAAAAATTGTCATATTTTACTAAATCCTATACAAAGCAGTTTAATGTAAATCTGATCAAAGAGGTAACTTCATTAGTTGTTGTGGACTTTCACATGCCCAAATTATTAATTTCCTTTCCTGCACCTATATCTCCAGTGTGGCGTATTTAACAGTTCACATAATAGTCAACAGTGGGCCTCAGCGCTATACTAAGGACCTGCCAAGTAAAACAAAACTTTCAGTGTGAGGAGGGAGCTGGGCCTTGGAGAAGGTTTAGGTTTATGCTAAGAAGCACCTAAAATGCACTTTTGCCCGAGCACACTCCCTAAAAATCCTTCTCCGCAACACAAAATAAAGTTGCTGAGGCTGGTGCTGATGTTTTATGTGACTTTGAAGATAACATTTTCTGTCATAGAATCACCCAGAAAATAGAGCTCAGATATGCAACCAGCAGAGCTTCTCATCTACTTAATAAAGTGAGCCACAATGCACTTTGCCAGGTTTTAGTATATGTTCACCTGGGCCATGATATATCTTGAAAAGTATAATGTAATAATATTTAAGACTTTAGTATTGTGATTAGGAATTAATCACAATAATGCTAAACAAAATACAAAGGGGTACTTTAATATTAAGCTGCAGTAGAAACATCTCAAGGACAGAGTGACAGTAATTAGATACACCGTTCTATGTAAAGTAACACACTATAATGTGTAGTAAAACTCATTTACAATCTCAGAAAAAAATGATATGTGCATACCATATTCAGTTTAACTGAATCTTCAAAGGTTTTGCTAGTCGGTGAAGAAGAATCTCCTTTTGCAACTTCTTCTGCACTTAGACCTGGGGGATATTCTTCCAGGAGTGCCTGAAAGATAGGAAGACATAAAGGTTATTAAATGCACACATAGTGGAATTTTATTATTTGATACTCTTGCAATGCTAGGGGTACCAGAAATTCATTTAAAACTGAATCAAATCCATATGTAAGAGTGTGTGTGAAAATATTGATCTCATGTATGCAACCAAAATTTTCACACAGCTTGCCCGCTCCAAACAATGGGAACCAACACACACTTTGCCCAGATTATGAGATGTATTTGAAGGGTCCATGTCATATCATGAAATCTATACTGTTCCATACCGTAGTACTGTAATTAAGGATTCATCAGAGTAATGATAAACATGGGACACATGGGGGACCTGACTATTATGGCCTTGTGGAAACATCTAAAGTTCAGGTTCACAGGAGTTCGATAAACCACCTTATGTGTAATAACTTATACTATACCATGTATTAAGATTAATTTACAATATCAAAACAGCGTGATTTGCATACCATATGAAGTTTTACTGAATCTTCCAAAGTTTGGCTAGTCGGTAAAGAAGAATCTCCTTTTGCAATTTCTTCTGCACTTAGCCCTGGGGGGCATTCTTCCAGAAGTGCCTGAAAGATAGGAAGACATAAAGGTTATTACATGCACATTCATTTTAAACTGAACCAAATCCATATGAGTGTGTGTGAAAATGTAGTTCTAAAATATGCAAACAAAACCCTTACACAGCTTCCCATACCTATAATAGAGTGAGCCAATGTGCACTTTGCCCAGTGATGACATATGTACAGGGGGTACATTTTATTTCATGAAATTTACACTTTTTCATGTTTCATTAGTATATTTCAGAATGTATCACAGTAATGCTAAACAAGAGATATATGTGGGCTTGAATATTATGTTCTTGTAGGAACATCTGAAGCTCAGGACCACAGTAAATAGATAAACCACACTATGTGAAGTAACATCCACTAAACTCTATAGTAAGATTCATTTAAACTATTCGATCAGACTGATATGCACATGCCACATTCTGTTTTACTGACTCCTCAGAATTTTTGCTAGAGTGTTACACCATACTATCTAGTAAGATTCATTTAAAATATCAGATCAAACTGATATGTGCATACCACATTCTGTTTTACTGACTCCTCAATATTTATTTCAGTGGGTAAAGACAAATCCTCTTTAATAATTTCTTCAGCTCTAGGTCCTGGATAGCATTCTTCCAGGAGTGACTGAAAGATGGGAAGACAAAAAGGTTTGGAGTGTATTTGGTAATAGTCTGACATTACTATCATGATTGTAAATTAATTTCAAACTCAACCAAAACCACATGTAAGGGGGTGTTCTGAAATTCTTAAGCAGCATTATGTGGATACAACATATGGTATAAAGTACCCACTCTGTATATCATACGTTACCAAGGAGTTTCAGACTCATTACAAGAACAAGTACAAGGCTTAGTTCATTTACAAAGTCATGAACTCCATAGTGAATTGCAATTTATTCTACTCAATGGACAGAAGACATGTTATTCAATATAAATCATGGTCTTCCATGTTGAGATCTTGTTCCTTTATATGAAGTGAAGTGATATGCAGTGCTATCTGCAGTGTGAAGTTAAAAGCAATAAAAATTGTCATATTTTACTAAATCATATACAAAGCAGTTTAATGTAAATCTGATCAAAGAGGTAACTTCATTAGTTGTTGTGGACTTTCACATGCCCAAATTATTAATTTCCTTTCCTGCACCTATATCTCCAGTGTGGCGTATTTAACAGTTCACATAATAGTCAACAGTGGGCCTCAGCGCTATACTAAGGACCTGCCAAGTAAAACAAAACTGTCAGTGTGAGGAGGGAGCTGGGCCTTGGAGAAGGTTTAGGTTTATGCTAAGAAGCACCTAAAATGCACTTTTGCCCGAGCACACTCCCTAAAAATCCTTCCCTGCAACACAAAATAAAGTTGCTGAGGCTGGTGCTGATGTTTTATGTGACTTTGAAGATAACATTTTCTGTCATAGAATCACCCAGAAAATAGAGCTCAGATATGCAACCAGCAGAGCTTCTCATCTACTTAATAAAGTGAGCCACAATGCACTTTGCCAGGTTTTAGTATATGTTCACCTGGGCCATGATATATCTTGAAAAGTATTATGTAATAATATTTAAGACTTTAGTATTGTGATTAGGAATTAATCACAATAATGCTAAACAAAATACAAAGGGGTACTTTAATATTAAGCTGCAGTAGAAACATCTCAAGGACAGAGTGACAGTAATTAGATACACCGTTCTATGTAAAGTAACACACTATAATGTGTAGTAAAACTCATTTACAATCTCAGAAAAAAATGATATGTGCATACCATATTCAGTTTAACTGAATCTTCAAAGGTTTTGCTAGTCGGTGAAGAAGAATCTCCTTTTGCAACTTCTTCTGCACTTAGACCTGGGGGATATTCTTCCAGGAGTGCCTGAAAGATAGGAAGACATAAAGGTTATTAAATGCACACATAGTGGAATTTTATTATTTTATACTCTTGCAATGCTAGGGGTACCTGAAATTCATTTTAAACTGAATCAAATCCATATGTAAGAGTGTGTGTGAAAATATTGATCTCATGTATGCAACCAAAATTTTCACACAGCTTGCCCGCTCCAAACAATGGGAACCAACACACACTTTGCCAGATTATGAGATGTATTTGAAGGGTCCATGTCATATCATGAAATCTATACTGTTCCACACCGCAGTACTGTAATTAAGGATTCATCAGAGTAATGATAAACATGGGACACATGGGGGACCTGACTATTATGGCCTTGTGGAAACATCTAAAGTTCAGGTTCACAGGAGTTCGATAAAATAGCGTCAGCTTTGACAATCTGCCTTCATCCTCTGTCCCTGAAAGTCTTCTCCGGCCTGGGACAGTGTCCCCGGAAGCCTCTCCCTCGGCTGGACGGGCCCAGATGAGAAACAACAGCAGATTGGTCTGGCTGGATCTGAAAGATGATGATCTTCCTGGTACGATTTGGTACGGCGTTGCCAGTTTAGGAGCTGTGGCGGTGGACGGAAGTGCGGGGCTGCTGCGGTTGTGAGCATTTTCTGCTGACAATTGATCTTGGACTCTGCTTGGCCGGCCGATTACTCGACGAAGATAATGAAATCCTACAATGGTGACTCGTACATTTTTTAAATACTCAAAGAAGTATCCGTGATATTTTGGCTTCCTGGACTTGTTTGAAGCCGCCCGTTAGATAACAAGTGTCTGCTGGCTCCGCGCGGTTTTGAAATTGCAGAGCTCTGATAACCAAGCTGCACCTGGATATGTATATATCAGCCATTCGAGATACAATTGTATTATCGAAACGGTGCGTCTCTGGGAACAGTGCTCTGTGAACGGCAGCTCTTGACGGCCGTAGGAAGCAAAGATCGACTAAACTTTGTATCCATTTCTTTTTTCAATACCTTTTCACCTCTTTGAACCTGATCCTTGCCCGGGTCTGGGCGGGACTTTGAGAGGTGTTGGCTGCTGGTGGAACAGCGCTCTGTGAACGGCAGCTCTTGACGGCCGTAGGAAGTGAAGATCGACAAATCTTTGTATCCATTTTTCTTTCAATACCTTTTCACCTCTTTGAACCTGATCCTTGCCCGGGATCGGGTGGGATTTTGAGAGGTGTTGGCTGCTGGTGGGTGGCCCCACAAGAGTTTCTGTGGACGCAGTGCTGATCAGGTTTGACCGCGTATGTTTGGAAGTAAGATTTGGAGATAAAAATACGATAACATCTTGAGTGTAATACGCCACAAAGAAGTTGTGAACAGTGCCGATACTTGGATATTATTGATTGTTGGCGCTTTTCAGTTGACTGTTTCAGGGGACACTAAAACCAAAGTACATCTGCAGATGGTGATTGGTTCTGAGAGCCTTCACTAAAGGTGTTACACAGGCACCGGAGACAACCAGCCGCGCACCCCTGCAGGATACAGGGGTAGGCTGCCTGCTAAAACACGCTGGGAGGACCACAATACCCAGAATCCTCTGGGTTTCCTGTGCGCCAAGTGGCGCGAAAGTGCTGTTACGCCCCCCGGGCCCGGGCCCTTAAATTGCAACAAGGTACACCGCACCGCGGAGCGCGCGCGGGCGGCGCCGGGCAAAGGGCGGGCCCTCTGTGGCCCTCTGAGGCCTGAAGAGGCTGGACTGGGCACGGGACTCTGCCTAAACTGTAAATTAGCTGTATTACATCTTGATTACGCGGTTTTGTGTTTTGTATTGCTGAATTATAGCTGGTGGTACTTATTGCAACCAACCTATGATGGCTAACTGTAACAACTCCGCCAAAAATCTAGGGGCTACTATGCTTGATAACTACCTGGTTAAGGTGGTTAAAAAGATTAATAGCGATCGCAGAGTCTCCCTAGGGAAAGGAGGTTCCCCCGTTCAGACACACCCTAGTTCCTCCCCACATATAGTGTCTACTTTTGAGGATCTGAGCGTCAACACTGACAAGGATATGATACTAACTGAGGCACAGATACATTCTAATCCCTTAGATTCAACGGATATAATTGGTGAGAGCCCATTTAGCCCCGTGGTTATGGCAGTGACTCCCCCCCAACCAGCAAGAGCAGTTAGGGCTTGCAGAAAGTCGTTGGGCAAAGAGGAGTGGGGAAGGTCAGCAATTCTCGAAAGCTCCTCGAAGCAAAAACCCATACTATTAAAACAAAAGGATTAGACGGGGGATCTGATAAGCCAGTGGGTTGCTGTCATAACAGGCAGTATATAGAAAATATACTGGCAACAGTAGAGGATAAGTTAGCGACAAAAATGGCTGAAATTTTTAGCACATTATTGCTGAAAATTGAAGTAGTTACCCAAGAGGTTCATAGTCTGAGGGTACAAGCAACATCGACACCAGCAGATGTACGAACGGTTCCTCTAGATTTACCATCTGGAAACTGTGTTGAGCAGGCAATACTCGCGGGCAGCAGTTTAAGACATAAAGCCCCATGTAACGAAACAAGTTTGGAGGCGGAGCCCACTATACCTAGGGAACCCGAAGTGATTCGAGGGTCCCTAGAGGGTAGGCCTCAACCAACTCGAGTCCATAAGGAAGCAAGAGAGCACAACAATAATTATAATGTTAGGATCGATCTCCCACCGGAGGCCGCTCCATTTGTATGTATATTGTCAGGAGTCCCAGAACTTAGTTCAGGTAAAAAAGAAGGTTACAATGATTTAAAAACCAAAGTAGCCTTCTGGCTTACTAAGAATAGACCCCTCCCCCCTACCATTGATGGTAAAATCTTAAATGTGAGAAGGGTGGGTTGGCTTGGCCACATGATTAAAGATATCCCAGGTGATCTGGTAATAGTTAATTTCAGGAGTATTAATGTGGTCCCATTTTTGAGAGGCTGGTGCCCGCAACTTGCAGATGGCCCAATAGTCACGTGGGAACTACTAGATTTTTATCCTACGGTGTATCCCGAGGTGAAGGTGCCTACCCAGATTAATAAAAATGTCATTAACCCTCCCAGGGGTTGGTTCGCACCAGAAAGCATTGAACCCTTGATTACTGCCGGGAGATATGGGCCGTTATCCTGCCTAGATGAGAATGATTGACTCATCGGTAGAGAAGAATTAGTTAATTTAACTTTATTGAAATCCCCCCACATAGAAGATATAAGTTGGAAGGCTATTGCCACTGATCAAAGTAATAATCCTGACACTACCCCTGTTGGTACATTGTCTGCACTTTAGCTGAGCCTGTTGATAAGTTATCAAGGTATATATCCTGGAATATAGCCGGTCTGGTGTCCAGCCAGTGTACTCCTGATTGGAGGGACTTCATAGACCAGGGCGATATAATTGCATTCCAGGAAACATGGGCTACCACACCGATATTTCGGGTGGGGTATCTGAACTTTAGCAAGCCAGCAATCAGAGGCCAGAAAGGGCGTCCTGTTGGAGGTCTTACAATTTGGGTCCGCCAAAGTGCGGGTGTAAGAGTTGAAGATGTGACAATTGATAGTCCAGACATAATTGCCCTAAAGATAAAGTCCAATCAAGGTACAAACATCCTGTTGGTTAATATTTATGTCAGGGGCCTCCAGGGAGGAAGGGTTTCTCCGACCCTCCTCCTGTTGGATGACATTCTATCAAGAACAACGATCGATGGCCACAAGATTGTGATGGGGGATTTTAATACTTGTTTTGAGCCTTTGGGTATTGAGGACGGCCCGCTCACCGAGGATGAGGATTTATCCTGGGGTATTCCCCAACTCGAGATACCTCCGATTGCTAAGTGGTCGAGCTCAGCCACCTATATCAAGGGGTTATGCCTGGATATGGGTCTAAGAGCTGTTAACGGAAGGGTCAAGTCAGATAGGAAGGGCAGGCATACGTTCAACAACGGCAGACACAGTAGTCGTATCGACTATATTTTGGTCGATGTGAGGCAGTGGTTTGCAGTTGTTGATATGCTAGTTACGGAACGCCCAGAGAGCGATCATGACCCGCTGGTTTTGACCTTAAGGGATTCCATCTTTCAGAGGTCTGAGGGCAGTGGTCCTAATATAACAGAAAAAGAGGTCATTGTGAGCAATGATACGCGCAGGATACGCTGGCCCAAAATAGCTGTGGACGCTGGGGCCCGCAGGGCGATAAGAACCTTAGTGTCTAGTTCTGTGGAGCTTTTAAACAATTGTGGCTCACAGGACGAGATTAACAGCGAACTTACACGTACCCATTCTGACTTGTTTCAGGAACTTAAAAAGTTGTTCATCAAATTTATCCCTAAACAACCTAGGACCAAGAAATACTCATCCACTACCTGGTTTGATAAAGAGTGTAGCAAGACAAAAAGAGTTCTCTTTGAGGCTATTAAAAACAAAAATCATAGCCAGATTAGATCTTGTAGAAAACTCTATAATGTGGCAAAACGTAAAGCAAAACAAAAGTGGGACGAGGAACGCTGGCTTATGCTGTCAGAAGCCTGTGGTAAACGCAATATGCAACAGTTTTGGTACCTCATAAAATGGGGTATCTCGCAGGACGCCCACTATAGTCCAGCATCTGTCTCTAATCATCAGTGGGTAAAAAAAATTGAGGATCAGTTTAAGTGTCATACAGTAGAAGTGACTATACCCTACTGTCTTGAGCCCGTCGAGTCGTTAATATTCTCAGTTACTGAAGTTATCAATTGCCTGCAAAACATTCCCAAAGGGAGGGCCCCTGGCCCAGATGGTATTCCAGCTGACATTTTTTTGGAAGACCAGGACCTGTGGGTACCTTATATACTCCACCTGGTGAATGCAGTTGCAGCAGGCGCTAAAATTCCTGACTCATGGTATGGGGCAGAAATCCTTCCTATATACAAGAAAGGCGATCGCTCAGTACCCTCAAATTACCGGCCTATCAGCCTTATTGATGCGATCCAAAAAATCATAGCGCACCTCATTTTAGGGAGGATACAGGAATGGATAACAGACTCAGATATTTTGACTCCGTTGCAGGCGGGTTTTAGACCTCATGTAAGCACCCTTGATCAAGCCTTTCGTTTTGCCCTTTTATATTGGAAAACAGTTTTTTTGGGTAAGGGCAAGTTGTATGCAGCTTTTGTGGATCTAAGATCTGCATTCGACTTGGTCCCTAGGACTAAATTATGGGATTGCATACTGGAACAGGGAATGCCCAGGGCTCTAGTGCGACTCTTAATGAATCTTCATGCATACACTTATGCCCAAGTCCGCTGGGGTAAGCCTGGCGAGGTTACGGACAGGTTCCACATTTTGAAAGGTGTTAGACAAGGATGTGTCCTGGCTCCCACTTTGTTTTCCCTGTTTATTAACGGGGTTACCAAATATTTTGCAACACATCCCACGGATGCTCCCCAGATAGCGGGAATGAAAGTACCATTGCTCATGTTCGCGGATGATACCTTGTTATTATCAAAGACAAGGCAAGGGCTTCAGCAGGCCCTACTCAGATTTGAGTTATTTTGTGACGAGCATGAGCTAGAAGTAAATGTTTCTAAAACAAAATTCATGGTACTAAGAGGTCGAACACAAACTGTGGCAAGGGTTAAAATGGGTGGTGCCATTCTTGAGCAAACTAATGTATTTACATATCTGGGTGTGCATTTTAGTGATCATTTTAGTTGGAAACCCCAGATTGATATCCAAGCACTTAAACATGTTCAATTGGGCGGTGCCCTTCTTAAGGAATATAAAAGATCATTTACCCGCCCGATGTCCCCACTTATGGAAATTTATGGGTCAAAAATTCTTCCCTCAGTCTTGTATGGGGCAGAGCTTTGGGGTTATAGCAATCTGGACCGACTGATGCTGGCCCAAAACAGATTTACAAGAGGGGCGGTTGGTCTTCCGAGGTCATCCCCACGCATCCCGCTCCTTTATGACCTTGGGCTCCAACCGGTGGAAGATCAAGCCAGATTTCGGCCCTTGGCCTTCTGGCGGAGGTTGTGGTCTACCCCAGAGCTGTTATTATATGCGAAAACATGTCTCGAGGTAAGGGACACCCTAGGATCGGATAAGATTGGTTGGTTTAAGGGTGTTAGAACCACCCTTTGTGCCATGGGTCTAGGTGCCCTTTGGCACAACCCAGACTCAGCTACTTTTCCCTCAAAAAAAGAGCTGAAACAACTATATTGGGAATGGGTGGTAGGCATAAGACACTCATCCCTTATAGGTAGTTCCCTTACAACAACATTTGTACACAGTGAATGAAAGATGTCTCTGCAATTGAAATGTATTGGGATGTTATTACAAAACCTATGGACCGCAAATTATATCACCAAGTTAGAGTGGGCTCAATACCATTAAGGTGTTTAACCTCAACCTGGGGCATTGGAGGCCCAGATAAATGCCCATTGTGTACTGTAATGCGGGAAAATGTGAGCCATTTGTTCTTTGTCTGTCCATTATATGCTGCCCCAAGGAAGAAGTGGTTGGTACCCCTATGCAAAAGTCTGGGCACACATTCGGCCGAGACTGCTTGTAGGATCCTTAAAACTGATCTTTCACCTACTATAGCAATAGGGGTGGCCAAATTCCTGGGGTGGGCATGGATAATTCGTTCTGAACTACTAAAACAGTTACTTGTTTTAGATAAGTAAAATATCTTGAACATTAGTACTGAGTTTTTAAAGTAATGTACTTCCTTTTTTAATATGTTAAAATATTTAACAAATGAAGCATTAGTAGCTTTTATGAAATATTGTATTTATTGTTTTAATCGTTAGCACTGTTAATTTTATAAGTATTATGACGTGTAGCATGTCTTTTATGATGAAATATCGAATAAAGACTTCATTGACTTGACTTGACTTGACTTGAAGGGTCCATGTCATATCATGAAATCTATACTGTTCCACACCGCAGTACTGTAATTAAGGATTCATCAGAGTAATGATAAACATGGGACACATGGGGGACCTGACTATTATGGCCTTGTGGAAACATCTAAAGTTCAGGTTCACAGGAGTTCGATAAACCACCTTATGTGTAATAACTTATACTATACCATGTATTAAGATTAATTTACAATATCAAAACAGCGTGATTTGCATACCATATGAAGTTTTACTGAATCTTCCAAAGTTTGGCTAGTCGGTAAAGAAGAATCTCCTTTTGCAATTTCTTCTGCACTTAGCCCTGGGGGGCATTCTTCCGGGGGTGCCTGAACGATAGGAAGACATAAAGGTTAGTAAATGCACATTCATTTTAAACTGAACCAAATCCATATGAATGTGTGTGAAAATGTAGTTCTCAAATATGCAAGCAAAACCCTTACACAGCTTCCCATATCTATAATAGGGTGAGCCAATGTGCATTTTGCCCAGTGATGACATATGTACAGGGGGTACATTTTATTTCATGAAATTTACACTTTTTTATATTTCAGTAGTATATTTCAGAATGTATCACAGTAATGCTAAACAAGAGATATATGTGGGTTTGAATATTATGCTCTTGTAGGAACATCTGAAGTTCAGGGTCACAGTAAATAGATAAATCACACTATGTGAAGTAACATCCACTAAACTCTATAGTAAGATTCACTTAAACTATCCGATCAGACTGATATGCACATGCCATATTCTGTTTTACTGACTCCTCAGAATTTGTGTTAGTGTGTTACACCATACTATCTAGTAAGATTCATTTAAAATATCAGATCAAACTGATATGTGCATACCACATTCTGTTTTACTGACTCCTCAATAATTATTTCAGTGGGTGAAGACAAATCCTCTTTCATAATTTCTTCAGCTCTAGGTCCTGGAGAGCATTCTTCCAGGAGTGACTGAAAGATGGGAAGACAAAAAGGTTTGGAGTGTATTTGGTAATAGTCTGACATTACTATCATTATTGTAAATTAATTTCAAACTCAACCAAAACCACATGTAAGGGGGTGTTCTGAAATTCTTAAGCAGCATTATGTGGATACAACATATGGTATAAAGTACCCACTCTGTATATCATACGTTACCAAGGAGTTTTAGACTCATTAGAAGAACAAGTACAAAGGCTTAGTTCATTTACAAAGTCATGAACTCCATAGTGAATTGCAATTTATTGTACTCAATGGACAGAAGACATGTTATTCAATATAAATCATGGTCTTCCATGTTGAGATCTTGTTCCTTTATATGAAGTGAAGTGATATGCAGTGCTATCTGCAGTGTGAAGTTAAAAGCAATAAAAAGCAGTCATATTTTACTAAATCATATACAAAGCAGTTTAATGTAAATCTGATCAAAGAGGTAACTTCATTAGTTGTTGTGGACTTTCACATGCCCAAATTATTAATTTCCTTTCCTGCACCTATATCTCCAGTGTGGCATATTTAACAGTTCACATAATAGTCAACAGTGGGCCTCAGCGCTATACTAAGGACCTGCCAAGTAAAACAAAACTTTCAGTGTGAGGAGGGAGCTGGGCCTTGGAGAAGGTTTAGGTTTATGCTAAGAAGCACCTAAAATGCACTTTTGCCCGAGGACACTCCCTAAAAATCCTTCTCCGCAACACAAAATAAAGTTGCTGAGGCTAGTGCTGATGTTTTATGTGACTTTGAAGATAACATTTTCTGTCATAGAATCACCCAGAAAATAGAGCTCAGATATGCAACCAGCAGAGCTTCTCATCTACTTAATAAAGTGAGCCAACATGCACTTTGCCAGGTTTTGGTATATGTTCACCTGGGCCATGATATATCTTGAAAAGTATAATGTAATAATATTTAAGACTTTAGTATTGTGATTAGGAATTAATCACAATAATGCTAAACAAAAGACAAACGGGTACTTTATTTTTAAGCTGCAGTAGAAACATCTCAAGGACAGAGTGACAGTAATTGGATAGACCTTTCTATGTAAAGTAACACACTACAATGTGTAGTAAAACTCATTTACAATCTCAGAAAAAAATGATATGCGCATACCATATTCAGTTTAACTGAATCTTCAAAGGTTTTGCTAGTCGGTGAAGAAGAATCTCCTTTTGCAACTTCTTCTGCACTTAGACCTGGGGGATATTCTTCCAGGAGTGCCTGAAAGATAGGAAGACATAAAGGTTATTAAATGCACACATAGTGGAATTTTATTATTTGATACTCTTGCAATGCTAGGGGTACCAGAAATTCATTTTAAACTGAATCAAATCCATATGTAAGAGTGTGTGTGAAAATATTGATCTCATGTATGCAACCAACATTTTCACACAGCTAGCCCGCTCCAAACAATGGGAACCAACACACACTTTGCCAGATTATGAGATGTATTTGAAGGGTCCATGTCATATCATGAAATCTATACTGTTCCATACCGCAGTACTGTAATTAAGGATTCATCAGAGTAATGATAAACATGGGACACATGGGGGACCTGACTACTATGGCCTTGTGGAAACATCTAAAGTTCAGGTTCACAGGAGTTCGATAAACCACCCTATGTGTAATAACTTATACTATACCATGTATTAAGATTAATTTACAATATCAAAACAGCGTGACCTGCCTACCATATGAAGTTTTACTGAATCTTCCAAAGTTTGGCTAGTCGGTAAAGAAGAATCTCCTTTTGCAATTTCTTCTGCACTTAGCCCTGGGGGGCATTCTTCCGGGGGTGCCTGAACGATAGGAAGACATAAAGGTTAGTAAATGCACATTCATTTTAAACTGAACCAAATCCATATGAGTGTGTGTGAAAATGTAGTTCTCAAATATGCAAGCAAAACCCTTACACAGCTACCCATATCTATAATAGGGTGAGCCAATGTGCATTTTGCCCAGTGATGACATATGTACATTTGAGGGGGTACATTTTATTTCATGAAATTTACACCTTTTCATATTTCAGTAGTATATTTCAGAATGTATCACAGTAATGCTAAATAAGAGATATATGTGGGTTTGAATATTATGTTCTTGTAGGAACATCTGAAGTTCAGGATCACAGTAAATAGATAAACCACACTATGTGAAGTAACATCCACTAAACTCTATAGTAAGATTCACTTAAACTATCCGATCAGACTGAATTGCACATGCCATATTCTGTTTTACTGACTCCCCAGAATTTGTGTTAGTGTGTTACACCATACTATCTAGTAAGATTCATTTAAAATATCAGATCAAACTGATATGTGCATAGCACATTCTGTTTTACTGACTCCTCAATATTTATTTCAGTGGGTGAAGACAAATCCTCTTTCATAATTTCTTCAGCTCTAGGTCCTGGAGAGCATTCTTTCAGGAGTGACTGAGAGATGGGAAGACAAAAAGGTTTGGAGTGTATTTGGTAATAGTCTTACATTACTATCATTATTGTAAATTAATTTCAAACTGAACCAAATCCACATGTGAGGGGTGTTCTGAAATTCTTAAGCAGCATTATGTGGATACAACATATGGTATAAAGTACCCACTCTGTATATCATATGTTACCAAGGAGTTTCAGACTCATTAGAAGAACAAGTATAAAGGCTTAGTTCATTTACAAAGTCATGAACTCCATAGTGAATTGCAATTTATTCTACTCAATGGACAGAAGACATGTTATTCAATATAAATCATTGTCTTCCACGTTGAGATCTTGTTCCTTTATATGAAGTGAAGTGATATGCAGTGCTATCTGCAGTGTGAAGTTAAAAGCAATACAAATAGTCATATTTTACTAAATCATATACAAAGCAGTTTAATGTAAATCTGATCAAAGAGGTAACTTCATTAGTTGTTGTGGACTTTAACATGCCCAAATTATTAATTTCCTTTCCTGCACCTATATCTCCAGTGTGGCGTATTTAACAGTTCACATAATAGTCAACAGTGGGCCTCAGCGCTATACTAAGGACCTGCCAAGTAAAACAAAACTTTCAGTGTGAGGAGGGAGCTGGGCCTTGGAGAAGGTTTAGGTTTATGCTAAGAAGCACCTAAAATGCACTTTTGCCCGAGCACACTCCCTAAAAATCCTTCTCCGCAACACAAAATAAAGTTGCTGAGGCTGGTGCTGATGTTTTATGTGACTTTGAAGATAACATTTTCTGTTATAGAATCACCCAGAAAATAGAGCTCAGATATGCAACCAGCAGAGCTGCTCATCTACTTAATAAAGTGAGCCAACATGCACTTTGCCAAGTTTTGGTATATGTACACCTGGGCCATGAATTATCTTGAAAAGTATAATGTAATAATATTTAAGACCTTAGTATTGCGATTAGGAATTAATCACAATAATGCTAAACAAAAGACACAGGGGTACTTTAGTATTAAGCTGTAGTAGAAACGTCTCAAGGACAGGTTCACAGTAATTAGATACACCGTTCTATGTAAAGTAACACACTATAATGTGTATAAAAACTAATTTACAATCTCAGAAAAAAATGATATGTGCATACCATATTCAGTTTAACTGAATCTTTAAAGGTTTTGCTAGTCGGTGAAGAAGAATCTCCTTTTGCAACTTCTTCTGCACTTAGACCTGGGGGATATTCTTCCAGGAGTGCCTGAAGGATAGGAAGACATAAAGGTTATTAAATGCACACATAGTGGAATTATATTATTTGATACTCTTGCAATGCTAGCATTACCATAAATTCATTTTAAACTGAATCAAATCCATATGAAAGAGTGTGTGTGAAAATATTGATCTCATGTATGAAACCAAAATCCTCACACAGCTTGCCATCTCTAAACAATGGGAACCAACACACACTTTGCCAGATTATGAGATGTATTTGAAGGGTCCATGTCATATCATGAAATCTATACTGTTCCATACCGCAGTACTGTAATTAAGGATTCATCAGAGTAATGATAAACATGGGACACATGGGGGACCTGACTACTATGGCCTTGTGGAAACATCTAAAGTTCAGGTTCACATGAGTTCGATAAACCACCCTATGTGTAATAACTTATACTATGCCATCTATTAAGATTAATTTACAATATCAAAACAGCGTGATGTGCATACCATATGAAGTTTTACTGAATCTTCCAAAGTTTGGCTCGTCAGTGAAGAAGAATCTCCTTTTGCAATTTCTTCTGCACTTAGACCTGGGGGATATTCTTCCAGGAGTGCCTGAATGATAGGAAGACATAAAGGTTATTAAATGTACACATAGTGGAATTGTATTATTTGAAACTCTTGTAATGCTAGCATTACCATAAATTCATTTTAAACTGAATCAAATCCATATGTAAGAGTGTGTGTGAAAATATTGATGTCATGTATGCAACCAAAATCCTCACACAGCTTGCCATCTCCAAACAATGGGAACCAACACACACTTTGCCAGATTATGAGATGTATTTGAAGGGTCCATGTCATATCATGAAATCTATACTGTTCCATACCGTAGTACTGTAATTAAGGATTCATCAGAGTAATGATAAACATGGGACACATGGGGGACCTGACTATTATGGCCTTGCGGAAACATCTAAAGTTCAGGTTCACAGGAGTTCAATAAACCACACTATGTGTAATAACTTATACTATACCATCTATTAAGATTAATTTACAATATCAAAACAGCGTGATGTGCATACCATATGAAGTTTTACTGAATCTTCCAAACTTTGGCTAGTCGGTGAAGAAGAATCTCTTTTTGCAATTTCTTCTGCACTTAGCCCTGGGGGGCATTCTTCCAGGAGTGCCTGAAAGATAGGAAGACATAAAGGCTATTAAATGCACATTAATTTTAAACTGGACCAAATCCATATGAGTGTGTGTGAAAATGTAGTTCTCAAATATGCAAACAAAACCCTTACACAGCTTCCCATACCTATAATAGAGTGAGCCAATGTGCACTTTGCCCAGTGATGACATATGTACAGGGGGTACATTTTATTTCATGAAATTTACACTTTTTCATATTTCAGTAGTATATTTCAGAATGTATCACAGTAATGCTAAACAAGAGATATATGTGGGTTTGAATATTATGTTCTTGTAGGAACATCTGAAGCTCAGGATCACAGTAAATAGATAAACCACACTATGTGAAGTAACATCCACTAAACTCTATAGTAAGATTCATTTAAACTATCTGATCAGACTGATATGCACATGCCACATTCTGTTTTACTGACTCCTCCGAATTTTTGCTAGAGTGTTACACCATACTATCTAGTAAGATTCATTTAAAATATCGGATCAAGCTGATATGTGCATACCACATTCTCTTTTACTAACTCCTCAATATTTATTTCATTGGGTGAAGACAAATCCTCTTTCATAATTTCTTCAGCTCTAGGTCCTGGAGAGCATTCTTCCAGGAGTGACTGAAAGATGGGAAGACAAAAAGGATTGGAGTGTATTTGGTAATAGTCTTACATTACTATCATTATTGTAAATTAATTTCAAACTGAACCAAATCCACATGTGGGGGGTGTTCTGAAATTCTTAAGCAGCATTATGTGGATACAACATATGGTATAAAGCACACACTCTGTATATCATATGTTACCAAGGAGTTACAGACTCAATAGAAGAACAAGTCCAAAGGCTTAGTTCATTTACAAAGTCATGAACTCCATAGTGAATTGCAATGTATTCTACTCAATGGACAGAAGACATGTTATTTAATATAAATCATGGTCTTCCATGTTGAGATCTTGTTCCTTTACATGAAGTGAAGTGATATGCAGTGCTATCTGCATTGTGAAGTTAAAAGCAATAAAAAGTAGTCATATTTTATTAAATCATATACAAAGCAGTTTAATGTAAATCTGATCAAAGAGGTAACTTCATTAGTTGTTGTGGACTTTCACATGCCCGAATTATTAATTTCCTTTTTGCACCTATATCTTCAGTGTGGTGTATTTAACAGTTCACATAACAGTCAACAGTGGGCCTCAGCGTTATACTAAGGACCTGCCAAGTAAAACAAAACTTTCAGTGTGAGGAGGGAGCTGGGCCTTGGAGAAGTTTTAGGGTTATGCTAAGAAGCAGCTAAAATGCACTTTTGCCCGAGCACTCTCCCTAAACATCCTTCTCCGCAACACAAAGTAAAGTTGCTGAGGCTGGTGCTGATGTTTTATGTGACTTTGAAGATAACATTTTCTGTTATAGAATCACCCAGAAAATAGAGCTCAGATATGCAACCAGCAGAGTTTCTCATCTACTTAATAAAGTGAGCCAACATGCACTTTGCCAGGTTTTGGTATATGTTCACCTGGGCCATGATATATCTTGAAAAGTATAATGTAATAATATTTAAGACCTTAGTATTGTGATTAGGAATTAATCACAATAATGCTAAACAAAAGACACAGGGGTACTTTAATATGAAGCTGCAGTAGAAACATCTCAAGGACAGGTTGACAGTAATAAGATACACTGTTCTATGTAAAGTAACACACTATAATGTGTAGTAAAACTCATTTACAATCTCAGAAAAAAATGATATGTGCATACCATATTCAGTTTAACTGAACCTTCAAATGTTTTGCTAGTCGGTGAAGAAGAATCTCCTTTTGCAACCTCTTCTGCACTTAGACCTGGGGGATATTCTTTTAGGAGTGCCTGAAAGATAGGAAAACATAAAGGTTATTAAATGCACACATAGTGGAATTGTATTATTTGATACTCTTGCAATGCTAGCATTACCATTAATTCATTTTAAACTGAATCAAATCCATATTAAGAGTGTGTGTGTGAAAATATTGATCTTGTGTATGGAACCAAAATCCTCACACAGTTTGCCATCTCCAAGCAATAGGAACCAACACACACTTTGCCAGATTTTGAGATGTATTTGAAGGGTCCATGTCATATCATGAAATCTATACTGTTCCATAACGCTGTACTGTAATTAAGGATTCATCAGAGTAATGATAAACATGGGACACATGGGGGACCTGACTATTATGGCCTTGTGGAAACATCTAAAGTTCAGGTTCACAGGAGTTCGATAAACCACCCTATGTGTAATAACTTATAGAATACCATCTATTAAGATTAATTTACAATATCAAAACAGCGTGATGTGCATACCATATGAAGTTTTACTGAATCTTCCAAAGTTTGGCAAGTCGGTGAAGAAGAATCTCCTTTTGCAATTTCTTCTGCACTTAGCCCTGGGGGGCATTCTTCCAGAAGTGCCTGAAAGATAGGAAGACATAAAGGTTATTAAATGCACATTAATTTTAAACTGAACCAAATCCATATGAGTGTGTGTGAAAATGTAGTTCTAAAATATGCAAACAAAACCCTTACACAGCTTCCCATACCTATAATAGAGTGAGCCAATGTGCACTTTGCCCAGTGATGACATATGTACAGGGGGTAAATTTTATTTCATGAAATTGATACTTTTTCATATTTCAGTAGTATATTTCCGAAGGTATCACACTAATGCTAAGCAAGAGATATATGTGGGCTTGAATATTATGTTCTTGTAGGAACATCTGAAGCTCAGGATCACAGTAAATAGATAAATCGCACTATGTGAAGTAACATCCACTAAACTTTATAGTAAGATTCACTTAAACTATCTGATCAGACTGATATGCACATGCCACATTCTGTTTTACTGACTCTTCAGAATTTTTGCTAGAGTGTTACACCATACTATCTAGTAAGATTCATTTAAAATATCGGATCAAGATGATATGTGCATACCACATTCTCTTTTACTAACTCCTCAATATTTATTTCAGTGGGTGAAGACAAATCCTCTTTCATAATTTCTTCAGCTCTAGGTCCTGGAGAGCATTCTTCCAGGAGTGACTGAAAGATCGGAAGACACAAAGGTTTGGAGTGTATTTGGTAATAGTCTCACATTACTATCATTATTGTAAATTAATTTCAAACTCAACCAAATCCACATGTCAGGGGGTGTTCTGAAATTCTTAAGCAGCATTATGTGGATACAACATATGGTATAAAGTAACCACTCTGTATGTCATACGTTACCAAGGAGTTACAGAATCAATAGAAGAACAAGTACAAAGGCTTAGTTCATTTACAAAGTCATGAACTCCATAGTGAATTGGAATTTATTCTACTCAATGGACAGAAGAATTATTATTTAATATAAATCATGGTCTTCCATGTTGAGATCTTGTTCCTTTATATGAAGTGAAGTGATATGCAGTGCTATCTGCAGTGTGAAGTTAAAAGCAATAAAAAGCAGTCATATTTTACTAAATCATATACAAAGCAGTTTAATGTAAATCTGATCAAAGAGGTAACTTCATTAGTTGTTGTGGACTTTCACATGCCCAAATTATTAATTTCCTTTCCTGCACCAATTTCTCCAGTGTGGCGTATTTAACAGTTCACATAATAGTCAACAGTGGGCCTCAGCGCTACACTAAGGACCTGCCAAGTAAAACAAAACTTTCAGTGTGAGGAGGGAGCTGGGCCTTGGAGAAGGTTTAGGTTTATGCTAAGAAGCACCTAAAATGCACTTTTGCCCGAGCACACTCCCTAAAAATCCTTCTCCGCAACACAAAATAAAGTTGCTGAGGCTGGTGCTGATGTTTTATGTGACTTTGAAGATAACATTTTCTGTCATAGAATCACCCAGAAAATAGAGCTCAGATATGCAACCAGCAGAGCTTCTCATCTACTTAATAAAGTGAGCCAACATGCACTTTGCCAGGTTTTGGTATATGTTCACCTGGGCCATGATATATCTTGAAAAGTATAATGTAATAATATTTAAGACTTTAGGATTGTGATTAGGAATTAATCAGAATAATGCTAAACAAAAGACAAAGGGGTACTTTAATATTAAGCTGTAGTAGAAACATCTCAAGGACAGAGTGACAGTAATTAGAAACACCGTTCTATGTAAAGTAACACACTATAATGTGTAGTAAAACTCATTTACAATCTCAGAAAAAAATGATATGTGCATACCATATTCAGTTTAACTGAATCTTCAAAGGTTTTGCTAGTCGTTGAAGAAGAATCTCCTTTTGCAACTTCTTCTGCACTTAGACCTGGGGGATATTCTTCCAGGAGTGCCTGAAAGATAGGAAGACATAAAGGTTATTAAATGCACACATAGTGGAATTTTATTATTTGATATTCTTGCAATGCTAGGGGTACCAGAAATTCATTTTAAACTGAATCAAATCCATATGTAAGAGTGTGTGTGAAAATATTGATCTCATGTATGCAACCAAAATTTTCACTCAGATTGCCCGCTCCAAACAATGGGAACCAACACACACCTTGCCAGATTATGAGATGTATTTGAAGGGTCCATGTCATATCATGAAATCTATACTGTTCCATACCGCAGTACTGTAATTAAGGATTCATCAGAGTAATGATAAACATGGGACACATGGGGGACCTGACTATTATGGCCTTGTTGAAACATCTAAAGTTCAGGTTCACAGGAGTTCGATAAACCACCTTATGTGTAATAACTTATACTATACCATGTATTAAGATTAATTTACAATATCAAAACAGCGTGATTTGCATACCATATGAAGTTTTACTGAATCTTCCAAAGTTTGGCTAGTCGGTAAAGAAGAATCTCCTTTTGCAATTTCTTCTGCGCTTAGCCCTGGGGGGCATTCTTCCGGGGGTGCCTGAACGATAGGAAGACATAAAGGTTATTAAATGCACATTCATTTTAAACTGAACCAAATCCATATGAGTGTGTGTGAAAATGCAGTTCTCAAATATGCAAGCAAAACCCTTACACAGCTTCCCATATCTATAACAGGGTGAGCCAATGTGCATTTTGCCCAGTGATGACATATGTACAGGGGGTACATTTTATTTCATGAAATTTACACTTTTTCATATTTCAGTAGTATATTTCAGAATGTATCACAGTAATGCTAAACAAGAGATATATGTGGGTTTGAATATTATGTTCTTGTAGGAACATCTGAAGTTCAGGATCACAGTAAACAGATAAACCACACTATGTGAAGTAACATCCACTAAACTCTATAGTAAGATTCACTTAAACTATCCGATCAGACTGATATGCACATCCCATATTCTGTTTTACTGACTCCTCAGAATTTGTGTTAGTGTGTTACACCATACTATCTAGTAAGATTCATTTAAAATATCAGATCAAACTGATATGTGCATACCACATTCTGTTTTACTGACTCATCAATATTTATTTCAGTGGGTGAAGACAAATCCTCTTTCATAATTTCTTCAGCTCTAGGTCCTGGAGAGCATTCTTCCAGGAGTGACTGAAAGATGGGAAGACAAAAAGGTTTGGAGTGTATTTGGAAATAGACTGACATTACTATCATTATTGTAAATTAATTTCAAACTCAACCAAAACCACATGTAAGGGGGTGTTCTGAAATTCTTAAGCAGCACTATGTGGATACAACATATGGTATAAAGTACCCACTCTGTATATCATACGTTACCAAGGAGTTTCAGACTCATTAGAAGAACAAATACAAAGGCTTAGTTCATTTACAAAGTCATGAACTCCATAGTGAATTGCAATGTATTCTACTCAATGGACAGAAGACATGTTATTTAATATAAATCATGGTCTTCCATGTTGAGATCGTGTTCCTTTATATGAAGTGAAGTGATATGCAGTGCTATCTGCAGTGTGAAGTTAAAAGCAATAAAAAGCAGTCGTATTTTACTAAATCATATACAAAGCAGTTTAATGTAAATCTGATCAAAGAGGTAACTTCATTAGTTGTTGTGGACTTTCACATGCCCAAATTATTAATTTCCTTTCCTGCACCTATATCTCCAGTGTGGCATATTTAACAGTTCACATAATAGTCAACAGTGGGCCTCAGCGCTATACTAAGGACCTGCCAAGTAAAACAAAACTTTCAGTGTGAGGAGGGAGCTGGGCCTTGGAGAAGGTTTTGGTTTATGCTAAGAAGCACCTAAAATGCACTTTTGCCCGAGCACACTCCCTAAAAATCCTTCTCCGCAACACAAAATAAAGTTGCTGAGGCTGGTGCTGATGTTTTATGTGACTTTGAAGATAACATTTTCTGTCATAGAATCACCCAGAAAATAGAGCTCAGATATGCAACCAGCAGAGCTTCTCATCTACTTAATAAAGTGAGCCAACATGCACTTTGCCAGGTTTTGGTATATGTTCACCTGGGCCATGATATATCTTGAAAAGTATAATGTAATAATATTTAAGACTTTAGTATTGTGATTAGGAATTAATCACAATAATGCTAAACAAAAGACAAAGGGGTACTTTAATATTAAGCTGCAGTAGAAACATCTCAAGGACAGAGTGACAGAAATTAGATACACCATTCTATGTAAAGTAACACACTATAATGTGTAGTAAAACTCATTTACAATCTCAGAAAAAAATGATATGTGCATACCATATTCAGTTTAACTGAATCTTCAAAGGTTTTGCTAGTCGGTGAAGAAGAATCTCCTTTTGCAACTTCTTCTGCACTTAGACCTGGGGGATATTCTTCCAGGAGTGCCTGAAAGATAGGAAGACATAAAGGTTATTAAATGCACACATAGTGGAATTTTATTATTTGATACTCTTGCAATGCTAGGGGTACCAGAAATTTATTTTAAACTGAATCAAATCCATATGTAAGAGTGTGTGTGAAAATATTGATCTCATGTATGCAACCAAAATTTTCACACAGCTTGCCCGCTCCAAACAATGGGAACCAACACACACTTTGCCAGATTATGAGATGTATTTGAAGGGTCCATGTCATATCATGAAATCTATACTGTTCCATTCCGCAGTACTGTAGTTAAGGATTCATCAGAGTAATGATAAACATGAGACACATGGGGGACCTGACTATTATGGCCTTGTGGAAACATCTAAAGTTCAGGTTCACAGGAGTTCGATAAACCACCCTATGTGTAATAACTTATACTATACCATGTATTAAGATTAATTTACAATATCAAAACAGCGTGATTTGCATACCATATGAAGTTTTACTGAATCTTCCAAAGTTTGGCTAGTCGATAAAGAAGAATCTCCTTTTGCAATTTCTTCTGCACTTAGCCCTGGGGGGCATTCTTCCGGGGGTGCCTGAACGATAGGAAGACATAAAGGTTATTAAATGCACATTCATTTTAAACTGAACCAAATCCATATGAGTGTGTGTGAAAATGTAGTTCTCAAATATCCAAGCAAAACCCTTACACAGCTTCCCATATCTATAATAGGGTGAGCCAATGTGCATTTTGCCCAGTGATGACATATGTACAGGGGGTACATTTTATTTCATGAAATTTATACTTTTTCATATTTCAGTAGTATATTTCAGAATGTAACACAGTAATGCTAAACAAGAGATATATGTGGGTTTGAATATTATGTTCTTGTAGGAACATCTGAAGTTCAGGTTCACAGTAAATAGATAAACCACACTATGTGAAGTAACATCCACTAAACTCTATAGTAAGATTCACTTAAACTATCTGATCAGACTGATATGCGCATGCCATATTCTGTTTTACTGACTCCCCAGAATTTGTATTAGTGTGTTACACCATACTATCTAGTATGATTCATTTAAAATATCAGATCAAACTGATATGTGCATACCACATTCTGTTTTACTGACTCCTCAATATTTATTTCAGTGGGTGAAGACAAATCCTCTTTCATAATTTCTTCAGCTCTAGGTCCTGGAGAGCATTCTTCCAGGAGTGACTGAAAGATGGGAAGACAAAAAGGTTTGGAGTGTGTTTGGTAATAGTCTGACATTACTATCATTATTGTAAATTAATTTCAAACTCAACCAAAACCACATGTAAGGGGGTGTTCTGAAATTCTTAAGCAGCACTATGTGGATACAACATATGGTATAAAGTACCCACTCTGTATATCATACGTTACCAAGGAGTTTCAGACTCATTAGAAGAACAAGTACAAAGGCTTAGTTCATTTACAAAGTCATGAACTCCATAGTGAATTGCAATTTATTCTACTCAATGGACAGAAGACATGTTATTCAATATAAATCATCGTCTTCCATGTTGAGATCTTGTTCCTTTATATGAAGTGAAGTGATATGCAGTGCTATCTGCAGTGTGAAGTTAAAAGCAATAAAAAGTAGTCATATTTTACTAAATCTTATACAAAGCAGTTTAATGTAAATCTGATCAAAGAGGTAACTTCATTAGTTGTTGTGGACTTTCACATGCCCAAATTATTAATTTCCTTTCCTGCACCTATATCTCCAGTGTGGCGTATCTAACAGTTCACATAATAGTCAACAGTGGGCCTCAGCGCTATACTAAGGACCTGCCAAGTAAAACAAAACTTTCAGTGTGAGGAGGGAGCTGGGCCTTGGAGAAGGTTTAGGTTTATGCTAAGAAGCACCTAAAATGCACTTTTGCCCGAGCACACTCCCTAAAAATCCTTCTCCGCAACACAAAATAAAGTTGCTGAGGCTGGTGCTGATGTTTTATGTGACTTTGAAGATAACATTTTCTGTTATAGAATCACCCAGAAAATAGAGCTCAGATATGCAACCAGCAGAGCTTCTCATCTACTTAATAAAGTGAGCCAACATGCACTTTGCCAAGTTTTGGTATATGTTCACCTGGGCCATGATAAATCTTGAAAAGTATAATGTAATAATATTTAAGACCTTAGTATTGTGATTAGGAATTAATCACAATAATGCTAAACAAAAGACACAGGGGTACTTTAATATGAAGCTGCAGTAGAAACATCTCAAGGACAGGTTCGCAGTAATTAGATACACCGTTCTATGTAAAGTAACACACTATAATGTGTATAAAAACTCATTTACAATCTCAGAAAGAAATGATATGTGCATACCATATTCAGTTTAACTGAATCTTCAAAGGTTTTGCTAGTCGGTGAAGAAGAATCTCCTTTTGCAACTTCTTCTGCACTTAGACCTGGGGGATATTCTTTTAGGAGTGCCTGAAAGATAGGAAGACATAAAGGTTATTAAATGCACACATAGTGGAATTGTATTATTTGATACTCTTGCAATGCTAGCATTACCATTAATTCATTTTAAACTGAATCAAATCCATATTAAGAGTGCGTGTGAAAATATTGATCTCATGTATGGAACCGAAATCCTCACACAGTTTGCCATCTCCAAATAATGGGAACCAACACACACTTTGCCAGATTATGAGATGTATTTGAAGGGTCCATGTCATATCATGAAATCTATACTGTTCCATACCGCAGTACTGTAATTAAGGATTCATCAGAGTAATGTTAAACATGGGACACATGGGGGACCTGACTATTATGGCCTTGTGGAAACATCTAAAGTTCAGGTTCACAGGAGTTCGATAAACCACCCTATGTGTAATAATTTATACTATACCATCTATTAAGATTAATTTATAATATCAAAACAGCGTGATGTGCATACCATATGAAGTTTTACTGAATCTTCCAAAGTTTGGCTAGTCGGTGAAGAAGAATCTCCTTTTGCAATTTCTTCTGCACTTAGCCCTGGGGGGCCTTCTTCCAGAAGTGCCTGAAAGATAGGAAGATATAAAGGTTATTAAATGCACATTAATTTTAAACTGAACCAAATCCATATGAGTGTGTGTGAAAATGTAGTTCTAAAATATGCAAACAAAACCCTTACACAGCTTCCCATACCTATAATAGAGTGAGCCAATGTGCACTTTGCCCAGTGATGACATATGTACAGGGGGTACATTTTATTTCAGGAAATTGATAATTTTTCATATTTCAGTAGTATATTTCAGAAGGTATCACACTAATGCTAAACAAGAGATATATGTGGGCTTGAATATTATGTTCTTGTAGGAACATCTGAAGCTCAGGATCACAGTAAATAGATAAACCGCACTATGTGAAGTAATATCCACTAAACTCTATAGTAAGATTCATTTAAACTATCTGATCAGACTGATATGCACATGCCACATTCTGTTTTACTGACTCCTCAGAATTTTTGCTAGAGTGTTACACCATACTATCTAGTAAGATTCATTTAAACTATCCGATCAGACTGATATGCACATACCACATTCTGTTTTACTGACTCCTCAATATTTATTTCAGTGGGTGAATACAAATCCTCTTTCATAATTTCTTCAGCTCTAGGTCCTGGAGAGCATTCTTCCAGGAGTGACTGAAAGATCGGAAGACAAAAAGGTTTGGAGTGTATTTGGTAATAGTCTCACATTACTATCATTATTGTAACTTAATTTCAAACTCAACCAAATCCACATGTCAGGGGGTGTTCTGAAATTCTTAAGCAGCATTATGTGGATACAACATATGGTATAAAGTACCCACTCTGTATGTCATACGTTACCAAGGAGTTACAGAATCAATAGAAGAACAAGTACAAAGGCTTAGTTCATTTACAAAGTCATGAACTCCATAGTGAATTGGAATTTATTCTACTCAATGGACAGAAGACATGTTATTCAATATAATTCATGTTCTTCCATGTTGAGATCTTGTTCCTTTATATGAAGTGACGTGATATGCAGTGCTATCTGCAGTGTGAAGTTAAAAGCAATAAAAAGTAGTCATATTTTATTAAATCATATACAAAGCAGTTTAATGTAAATCTGATCAAAGAGATAACTTCATTAGTTGTTGTGGACTTTCACATGCCCAAATTATTAATTTCCTTTTGCTGCACCTATATCTTCAGTGTGGCGTATTTACCAGTTCACATAACAGCCAACAGTGGGCCTCAGCACTATACTAAGGACCTGCTAAGTAAAACAAAACTTTCAGTGTGAGGAAGGAGCTGGGCCTTGGAGAAGGTTTAGGCTTATGCTAAGAAGCACCTAAAATGCACTTTTGCCCGAGCACTGTCCCTAAACATCCTTCTCCACATCACAAAATAAAGTTGCTAAGGCTGGTGCTGATGTTTTATGTGACTTTGAAGATAACATTTTCTGTTATAGAATCACCCAGAAAATAGAGCTCAGATATGCAACCAGCAGAGCTTCTCATCTACTTAATAAAGTGAGCCAACATGCACTTTGCCAGGTTTTGGTATATGTTCATCTGGGCCATGATATATCTCGAAAAGTATAATGTAATAATATTTAAGACTTTAGTATTGTGATTAGGAATTAATCACAATAATGCTAAACAAAAGACAAAGGGGTACTTTAATATTAAGCTGCAGTAGAAACATCTCAAGGACAGGTTGACAGTAATTAGATACACCGTTCTATGTAAAGTAACACACTATAATGTGTAGTAAAACTCATTTACAATCTCAGAAAGAAATGATATGTGCATACCATATTCAGTTTAACTGAATCTTCAAAGGTTTTGCTAGTCGGTGAAGAAGAATCTCCTTTTGCAACTTCTTCTGCACTTAGACCTGGGGGATATTCTTCCAGGAGTGCCTGAAAGATAGGAAGACATAAAGGTTATTAAATGCACACATAGTGGAATTTTATTATTTGATACTCTTGCAATGCTAGGGTTACCATAAATTCATTTTAAACTGAATCAAATCCATATGTAAGTGTGTGTGTGAAAATATTGATCTCATGTATGCAACCAAAATTTTCACACAGCTTGCCCGCTCCAAACAATGGGAACCAACACACACTTTGCCAGATTATGAGATGTATTTGAAGGGTCCATGTCATATCATGAAATCTATACTGTTCCATACCGCAGTACTGTAATTAAGGATTCATCAGAGTAATGATAAACATGGGACACATGGGGGACCTGACTATTATGGCCTTGTGGAAACATCTAAAGTTCAGGTTCACAGGAGTTCGATAAACCACCCTATGTGTAATAACTTATATTATCCAACTATTAAGATTAATTTACAATATCAAAACAGCGTGATTTGCATACATTATGAAGTTTTACTGAATCTTCCAAAGTTTGGCTAGTTGGTGAAGAAGAATCTCCTTTTGCAAATTCTTCTGCACCTAGCCCTGTGGGGCATTCTTCCAGGAGTGACTGAAAGATAGGAAGATATAAAGGCTATTAAATGCACATTAATTTTAAACTGAACCAAATCCATATGAGTGTGTGTGAAAATGTAGTTCTCAAATATGCAAACAAAACCCTTACACAGCTTCCCATACCTATAATAGAGTGAGACAATGTGCACTTTGCCCAGTGATGACATATGTACAGGGGGTACATTTTATTTCACGAAATTTATACTTTTTCATATTTCAGTAGTATATTTCAGAATGTATCACACTAATGCTAAACAAGAGATATATGTGGGCTTGAATATTATGTTCTTGTAGGAACATCTGAAGCTCAGGATCACAGTAAATAGATAAACCACACTATGTGAAGTAACATCCACTAAACTCTATAGTAAGATTCATTTAAACTATCTGATCAGACTGATATGAACATGCCACATTCTGTTTTACTGACTCCTCAGAATTTTTGCTAGTGTGTTACACCATATTATCTAGTAAGATTCATTTAAAATATCAGATCAAGCTGATATGTGCATACCACATTCTCTTTTACTAACTCCTCAATATTTATTTCAGTGGGTGAAGACAAATCCTCTTTCATAATTTCTTCAGCTCTAGGTCCTGGAGAGCATTCTTCCAGGAGTGACTAAAAGATGGGAAGACAAAAAGGTTTGGAGTGTATTTGGTAATAGTCTTACATTACTATCATTATTGTAAATTAATTTCAAACTGAACCAAATCCACATGTGGGGGGTGTTCTGAAATTCTTAAGCAGCATTATGTGGGTACAACATATGGTATAAAGCACACACTCTGTATATCATATGTTACCAAGGGGTTACAGACTCAATAGAAGAACAAGTCCAAAGGCTTAGTTCATTTACAAAGTCATGAACTCCATAGTGAATTGCATTTTATTCTACTCAATGAACAGAAGACATGTTATTCAATTTAAATCATGGTCTTCCATGTTGAGATCTTGTTCCTTTATATGAAGTGAAGTGATATACAGTGCTATCTGCATTGTGAAGTTAAAAGCAATAAAAAGTAGTCATATTTTATTAAATCATATACAAAGCAGTTTAATGTAAATCTGATCAAAGAGGTAACTTCATTAGTTGTTGTGGACTTTCACATGCCCAAATTATTAATTTCCTTTTTGCACCTATATCTTCAGTGTGGTGTATTTAACAGTTCACATAACAGTCAACAGTGGGCCTCAGCGTTATACTAAGGACCTGCCAAGTAAAACAAAACTTTCAGTGTGAGGTGGGAGCTGGGCCTTGGAGAAGTTTTAGGCTTATTCTAAGAAGCAGCTAAAATGCACTTTTGCCCGAGCACTGTCCCTAAACATCCTTCTCCGCAACACAAAATAAAGTTGCTGAGGCTGGTGCTGATGTTTTATGTGACTTTGAAGATAACATTTTCTGTTATAGAATCACCCAGAAAATAGAGCTCAGATATGCAACCAGCAGAGCTTCTCATCTAATTAATAAAGTGAGCCAACATGCACTTTGCCAGGTTTTCGTATATGTTCACCTGGGCCATGATATATCTTGAAAAGTATAATGTAATAATATTTAAGACCTTAGTATTGAAATTCTTAAGCAGCATTATGTGGATACAACATATGGTATAAAGTACCCACTCTGTATGTCATACGTTACCAAGGAGTTACAGAATCAATAGAAGAACAAGTACAAAGGCTTAGTTCATTTACAAAGTCATGAACTCCATAGTGAATTGGAATTTATTCTACTCAATGGACAGAAGACATGTTATTCAATATAAATCATGGTCTTCCATGTTGAGATCTTGTTCCTTTATATGAAGTGACGTGATATGCAGTGCTATCTGCAGTGTGAAGTTAAAAGCAATAAAAAGTAGTCATATTTTATTAAATCATATACAAAGCAGTTTAATGTAAATCTGATCAAAGAGGTAACTTCATTAGTTGTTGTGGACTTAATAGATGAACAAGTACAAAGGTTTAGTTCATTTACAAAGTCATGAACTCCATAGTGTATTGCAATTTATTCTACTCACACAACAGAAACCAAGTTAATTAGTATAAATCATGGTCTTCCATGTTGAGATCTTGTTCCTTTATATGAAAAAGTAGTTACAGACAATAAAACTACTATCTGCAGTGTGAAGTTAAACGCAATAAAATGTAGTTAGTAATTGTTTGCGAAATCATTAGTTGTTGTGGACTTTCACCTGCCCAAATTGTTAATTTTGTTTCCAACACCTATATCTTCAGTGTGGTGTCTTTAACAGTCTACATAACACTCAACAGTGGGCCTCAATTCTATTCTAAGAACCTGCCAAGTAAAACAAAACTTTCAGTGTGAGGAGGGGGCTGGTCCTTGGAAAAGGCATAGGCATGTTCTAAGAAGCACCTAAGATGCTCTTTTGCCCGGGCACTACACCTAAACACCCTTCTCCGCAACACAAAATAAAGTTGCTGAGGCTGGTGCTGATGTTTTATGTGACTTTGAAGATAACAGTTTCTTTTATACAATCACCCAGAAAATAGAGCTCAGATATGCAACCAACAGAGCTTCTCATCTACATAATAGAGTGAGCCAACATGCACTTTGTTAGGTTTTAGTATCTGTTCAGGTGGTCCATGATGAATCATGAAATGTATAATGTAATAATAATAATTCAAACCTTAGTACTGTAAATAGGAAACAATCTCATTAATGCTAAAAAGAGACATAGGGGAAGTTGAATATTAGGCCGCTGTGCAAACATCTCAAGCACAGGTTCACATTAATTCGATAAATCACTCTGTGTAAGGTAAAACTCATTTGAAATAACAGAAAAAAGATGTGCATACCATATTCAGTGTTAATGTTTCCTCAAACGTTTTGTTAGTTGGTGAAGAGGAATCTCCTTTTGTAATTTCTTCTGCAATTAGTCCTGGGGAATATTCTTCCAGGGGTGCCTGGGGGATAGGAAGACAAAAAGGTTATTAAGTGCACATATATGTGTGAGTTTATTGTTCTAATACTCATTCAGTACTATCATTACCATAAATCATTTTTAAACTGAACCAAACACACATGTAGGAGGGTGCATGAAAATGTAGATCTTATGTATGCAACCATTATCCTTACACAGATTACCATCTCTATAATATTGTGAACCAACACACATGTTGCCAGATTATGATATTTGTTCAGGTGTCCAAGTTATATCATGAAATCTATACTGTTCCATACCATAGTGCTGTAATTAATAATAAAAATTACAGTAATGATAAACAAGGACCATGTAGGGACTTGAAAATTATACCCACATAGAAACATCTCAAGTTCAGGTTGATAGTAAATAGATAAACCACTCTATGTAAAGTAACACACACTATACTAACTAGTAAGATTCATTTACAATTTTAAAATAGACTGATAAGTGCATACCATATTCAATTTTACTGATTCTTCTAAAGTTTTGCAAGTCGGTGAAGAGGAATCTCCTTTTGTAATTTCATCAGCACTGGGTGCTGGGGGGCATTCTTCCAGGAGTGCCTGAAGGGTAGGAAGACATATGCACACACATAGGAATTTATTTTTAAAGCTCTTGCAATAATATTAACATGCATTCATTTTAAACTGAACGCAGTACACATATAAGATGGTGTTTGAAAATTCTTAAACAGCATTATGTGGATGCAATACATGGGCTAAAGTACCCATGCTGTATATTTTAAGTCACCAAGAAGTTTCAGACTCAGTAGAAGAGCAAGTCCAAAGGCTGAGTTCATTTTATAAGGTCATAGAACTCCCAAACGACTTGCAATTATCTCGACACACGGGGCAGAAGACATTTTACTCCTTATAATACAGAGTCTTTCATGCTGAGGTATTGTTCCATGAAATAAAAGTGTGGTTACAGGCAAGAAGAATAAAAGTGGAATCTGCAGTGTGAAATTAACAGCAATAAAAAGCAGTTAGTAATAGTTCACAAAAACATATGTGAAGCACTTTAATTTATAGAAGATATGCAGCTAAGAATGAGTAGTAACTTGCAGGTTGATGCTTTTTGTTCTCTTGTGAGCTACTTGTCCGATTTGATGTTATAATACATCCCTCCTTTCTGCTGATGGCCTCTTTATTATCAAAATAATCTATGAAAAAAAAGTAACATTTTATGTCTTCATTGTTCAAACTGTGGCTAATTATGCCGTGGCTTTTACCGTGGCTGCCGGATTTGGCAGAAGGCATTGTGACCTCACAATCTTAACTACTTGTTAAAGTTGCACACCTACAATATTTCTTCATTTATTGACTATCCTGCACTTAAGAAATGAAAGGTTGTTTTTTAAACAGGGTATGCAGGTTCCAAAGTTTAATATATAAAAGTAAAAAGGTAATAACATTTCCAGGTTGACGTGTGTATTGAAAATAGGTAGGGTTGACCACTGACTTTGTGTTTCATCACTGTGCATATTAGTTGTTCAATGTTCACCAGTTGCAGATTACATTTTGTATTCAGTTTAGCTGCCTATTGGCTTTATTGTGGCGTTAGACATTGCAGTTGAGACATTGCAGATGAGCTGTGTTTTTCCACATGGTAAACTAAGCTTGTGTTTTTCGTATTTTCTCTCACCGAACACGAACAGTTCATGATAAGAGAGCACATATTTTTTATTTTTCTTCAGCCAAGGGAACAGGTCGGCCTTGGAAGGGGAGCCTTGAAAGGTTGGCCGATTTTCAACATTTTTCTTCCAACACTGACCTACAGTAGCCAGCATGTTTGAATATTTCCATCTGAAAGGAGAGGGCCTTTCAGAAGGCTTTTTCCATGATTGTTTAAGCTATAAAAGAGGTGACCCTGCTCAGTAGCGAGGGAATTTCTGAGACCTCAATCAGGATTGGACGTCAAATGCCTGGCATTTTCCTGTGAGGATGGTAATCTCTTTCTCGCAGTTGAACGGGGTCATCATCTTGCTGGCATGAGAAAGATGAAGAGCTTGGTAGGCCCTACGGTGTTGAATTTTTACTTTATCCTTTGCTTTGCAATTATGCTATGGTATAATCACATATATTTGCTGTGTTCGTTGCAGTTGAGAATCATATTGATATATTTTCCTTTTATTGCTGTGACTATTTTAAACTTGTGCCTCCGATCTACTAATCTCTTTCATTTTTTAGGAACCTCGTGCTGAAATAATAATAAATGTATTCTTTAAACTAAGAACTGCATTCCAGAGATTTCTGTCAGCTTTGTCATTAGTGAAAGCAAAACAACGTGCCAAACATAAGTAGAACTGGGATAATCACTCTGCTCAAAAGGATTGTTGAAGATTACTTTAGTGATGAGTAAGCTCCTATAGGCTGATGTGAAAATGTCAGAGGAAATTTGGAGTCAAAGGTACTTTAGTAAATTTACTACGGCACTAGAGGATGTAGATTAATGTTCAACAAGGAACATCCTGGATTTCCAGGATCAAAAATCTTAGGCTTATAAAATAAAAAAGCAAACACTACGATCCTCCACATAGAAAATGGTATCAGTTGACCTTTGTGCACGAAGGGAAACCTAAAAACAGAACATAGAGTTGGGTAATTCACCTGTGGGAACTGATGAACATGGAAAAGATCTCAATGGCAGTCAAACAGAGTGTAATTACTCTGCGGATAGTTGGGTCCCATGTAAAACAGTTCTAGAAAAGTTATTTTTTAGTGAGTTGCCGCTGGGAACGTTATTTGCATTGGTTAAGGTCTGCAAAGCATTGTCTGCTAAACAAAGCTGGTACCTTATTCACAGGAACACTTTTTGGATCTGTGGAAAAAAGACATACAGCATTTGCTGCTTAGGACAACCTGTGAAGAGATCTGAAGGGCTGGACCTGCTCCCACATGGTCTCGGGACAAGAAGGTGGACTCAATGGCTCAGTTAGCTGCCTCGGTTGTGGCTACACAGACACAACAAGCTGCCAGAGGACGTTTTCCTGGAGTGACCAGGTACATCTAGAAGAGGACTGGATCCTATTAGTGTTCACTGCTGAAATGAGTTCTGACCCTATGTGCTGGTCTTGAAGTCCAGTTGGACTGTTGTGAAAAAATTGAAAAATTTGCATTAAGAAACATTTTGTACTTCTAAACCTCCGGAAGACTGGGACCAACCACCAAGTCAATTCACCCAAGGCACAAACTCACTGGGCAAGAAAATCAACTTGGTCACAACCTAAGCTTTTTGTCAATTGAAAAAACGTTTCAGTGATCCTTGTGGAAAGCCTGTCTGACTTCAGGGCAACATTCCTTGACAGAGCTAGCAGCCTTGCCTCACTGGAAGATTCAGAGAAAAAGGTTTTGACCTTGCAAAGGTGAGAAGAGTAGTTGGCCAATGAGCTGCCTTCCCTGGGTGTAAAATTTGACCTTCTCCCTCTCTGGCCTTTTTCTGCCAAATCCAACAGCTATATTGTAACCTCATCCAATAGCTATCTGACCTTTTGACAGAACATTTTTGGCTATAGATTGCAACCTTGTCCCTCCAAAGGAATTTGGCTTCTCTTTTAGAGTTTAAGGTCCTGATTAACATCTTGGCAGTTAGCATACTCCATTGTAACGGTGGCAGAGTACACTTACCGCAAAGATAACGGTATGTCCACTCGATTTATCTGAGGGCAGACCATAGATTTATTTGCACCAGAGACCACTCTGTCTCTGCCGTGTATAAATCCCTCCAACGGCCCTGTGGAGTAAGGGCAGCTGGAGGCAGAACTGTAATTCCACCCACTTCATTTAACTGGGCAGAATTACAGTCAGTTCTTCATTGTTTTCTATTGCCTTGAAAACTCTAATGGTAAGGGACAGGGAAAAAAGCTAAATGTTCCCTTTGGAATGTGAGAGGACTCCCATGGCACGAGGAGCATATTTTTTTTTTTTATTTCAAAAAGAAAATTCAATGTTATGGTTCAACCCTCATTTTTGGATTTCAAACATTGAAATTACAGCAGTGCCGTCCGCAAATAGCTCATCATCATTAGTTCAAATATGAAGAGACAAAGGCGGTCATTCTGACCGCGGCGGGCGGCGATCGCCGCCCGCCATGCGGTCACCGCCGAATGACTGCACCGCGGTCAAAAGACCGCAGCGGCCATTCCCACTTTCCCACTGGGCCCGCGGGCGACCGCCAAAAGGGCGCCCGCCGGCCCAGCGGGAAAGCCCCTGCAACGAGGAAGCCGGCTCCGAATGGAGCCGGCGGAGTTGCAGGGGTGCGACGGGTGCAGTGGCACCCGTCGCGATTTTCACTGTCTGCTAAGCAGACAGTGAAAATCTTTGTGGGGCCCTGTTAGGGGGCACCTGCACTGCCCATGCCAGTGGCATGGGCAGTGCAGGGGCCCCCAGGGGCCCCACGACACCTGTTCCCGCCATCCTGGTTCTGGCGGTGAAAACCGCCAGAAACAGGCTGGCGGGAAGGGGGTCAGAATCCCCATGGCGGCACTGCAAGCAGCGCCGCCATGGAGGATTCCCTGGGCCAGGGGAAAACCGGCGGGAAACCGCTGGTTCCCCTTTTCTGACCGCGGCTTTACCGCTGCGGTCAGAATAGCCCAGGAAGCACCGCCAGCCTGTTGGCGGTGCTTCCGCTGCCCTCCGCCCTGGCGGTCAGAGACCGCCAGGGTTGGAATGAGGGCCAAAATGTATTCCTAACTCCCCTCTCCCCCATGACATACAGTGCTTAAGAGTGTAATGCCTAAGGCTAGCTCAGCATCCCTAGTGTGGCAAACTAGTCTGTGCCCCTATGGTTGGTATCAACAGGAGCCTCAATTAAGCGAAGGAGCCAAAGGTATCTGGGCCAGGTAAGTTCAAGAAATTCTGAGGATAATCTCCGAGTATGAGGTACTTTGAGCAGAAAGAGCGAGAGTCAAATTTCCATCCCCAGGATATACTAAAGGCTGTGTAACCATCCTTGGTAGGGAGCTGTCTCGTGCCCCAGTCTGGCAGAATATTTTGCAAGGCTGCAACCAGAGCTAGACCAATCTGACATCCCCAGCTGGATTTGAGTGGAAAGTGAGTGTGCTAGGTAACCCCAGAATGGTGTAGTCAGGAAAGTGAGGGAACTGGGTATTAAGGTGGGTATCAACAGTGTCAAGCGGTTGCGTCCAATAAGAAGTAAGATTCATACATTCCCATAACAAATGTAACAATGTGCCAGGGGAGCCACAGTCGTGCCAATGTTTGGGTTTTGATAAGGGTTCCATTGGTGCAAATGGACTGGAGTGAGGTACCAGTACTTGATGATCTTGGTAGTCATCTCAATACTGGCCGTGTTATGGGCTCTATGTAGGAAGGATAGAATAGGCCATAAATTTCAGTGATAAGGCATCTCTATCCAATGTTTAGGTAACCAGTCATTTTTCAAAAGTGGTAAGGAAGCGTTGTGACCATGGGTGAACAGATAGATGCATCATCCAGTGTCTATTCTGCAGATGATGCAATTGTTCTTCTTAAGTAGTGCATGATCCAATCGGAGTTGCTCGAAAGAGATGGGACCCTCCTCATCAAGCTAGTGTCCTATGGACTGCTATCCAGCTTTGTGCCAGTGTTGGAAGCTGATTGCACTGCGACATGGAGTAAAGTCTGGGTTACCGACAAGGGGAGTCAGCGGGGACGGGAAGGAGGACAGGCCAACTCTTTCGGCCACTCAGTCCCACACAGCCAGGGCAGAGCCTTTGTAATTGGGGAATAGGTAAAGGATTTGTGGTTGAGCATGTCTATATAGAAAGGGGTGCCCGCCACCTCCTTTTGCATGAAAACCCAATGATTTTTAGACTCCTTTGGAGACCAATCAAGGAGAAATCTAAGTTGTGCCACCTGATCATAGTGAAGCAGATTTGGGATACAAAGGGCACCCTTGTGCGGGGATCTGTAGCTGAACTCTTTTTGCATGCAAGAATGACTATCTGCTCATACAAACCTACAAAGCAATTCAGATCTTGCTGCAAGGCCCAGATGTTTGCAGTAGGGGCCACCACAGGTGAAGACTGAAAGAGGATTAATATTTTAGGTAGGATCCACATCTTCAGGGCTGCCACCCTACTGAACAAGGACAGGTGATATGGCCTCCATCTGTGTTGGTCTGACCTAATCTGCTGCCCAAGATCTTGTAGTTGAGGGATGCAGTCGCCTGGGCTAAAGAACTGAGTCGCATACCCAAGTAAGGGATGGAGGTCATCGCCAATTGAATTGGGTGGTTATGAGCAAGGGCCTTTTGAGTGTCAGGCGTGAGAGACAGATTAAGCACCTTGGATTTATACACATTTACTGAAACCCCGCTGCCTGTCCAAAAGTCTCCAGTTCTGACAGAAAGGCTGGTACGGAGGTGGAAGGTTCCTCCAGGACCACAGAGACATCATCAGCATAGAGACTGATGGTGTGCTCATCTCCTCTAAACATTCTGCAGATGATGCAATTGTTCTTCTTAAGTAGTGCATGATCTAATCGGAGTTGCTCGAAAGAGATGGGACCCTCCTCATCAAGCTAGTGTCCTATGGACTGGTATCCAGCTTTGTGCCAGTGTTGGAAGCTGATTGCACTGAGACATGGAGTAAAGTCTGGGTTACCGACAAGGGGAGTCAGCAGGGACGGGAAGGAGGACAGGCCAACTCTTTCGGCCACCCAGTCCCACACAGCCAGGGCAGCCTTGGTAACTGGGGAATAGGTAAAGGATTTGTGGTTGAGCATGTCTATATAGAAAGGGGTGCCCCGCCACCTCCATATGCATGAAAACCCAATGATTTTTAGACTCCTTTGGAGACCAATCAAGGAGAAATCTAAGTTGTGCCACCTGATCATTGTGTATCAGATTTGGGATACAAAGGGCACCCTTGTGCGGGTATCTGTAGCTGAACTCTTTTTGCATGCGAGAATGACTATCTGCTCATACAAACCTACAAAGCAATTCAGATCTTGCTGCAAGGCCCAGATGTTCGCAGTAGGGGCCACCACAGTTGAAGCCTGAAAGAGGATTAATATTTTAGGTAGGATCCACATCTTCAGGGTTGCCACCCGTCTGAACAAGGAGAGGGGGATATGGCCTCCATCTGTGTTGGTCTGACCTAATCTGCTGCCCAAGATCTTGTAGTTGAGGGATGCAGTCTCCTGGGCTAAAGAACTGAGTCACATACCCAAGTAAGGGGTGGAAGTCATCGCCAATTGAATTGGGTGGTTATGAGCAAGGGCCTTCTGAGTGTCAGGCGTGAGAGACAGATTAAGCACCTTGGATTTATACACATTTACTGAAACCCCGCTGCCTGTCCAAAAGTCTCCAGTTCAGACAGAAAGGCTGGTACGGAGGTGGAAGGTTCATCCAGGGCCACTGAGACATCATCAGCATAGAGACTGATGGTGTGCTCATCTCCTCTAAAAGGAATACCCTTGATGATCGGATTGTCGCAGATGTGCTGGGCCAATGACTCCATACATAGAGCAAAAAGCAGGGGTGAAAGAGGGCACCTCTGGTGAGGGCCTCTATAGATAGGAAATGTGGTTGCGTTTGCCCATTCACTCGAACAGTCACGACCACATGGCCGTAATTACTAAGGATCCAGGAACAAAAGTGTTTGCGCAGGCCAAAATTCTTTAGAGTGGCCTTGAGGTATGGCCAGTGAACCCGATCAAACGCTTTCTTGGTGTCCACTGCCAATAGCATGCGGTCCTGCCCCAAGCTGCAAGCTTTAGTGATTTAATGCATGATTCACTTTGTTTTTTTGACACACTGGCGATGGGGAACAAAGCCGGTCTGAGTGGGAGGGGCACAAGGCCCAGTAGAAGAGGGCCTTTGCAGGCCGCTAGAATGCCAATGAATAGCTTAAGATCAATATTGAGAAGTGATATTGGACGATAGGATGCACAGTTTTGCTTATTCTTGCCTGGCTTTGGGATAATGATTGTGGAGGCTGCTAGCATAAAAGGCAGGATTGAGGCTGCCTCTTTGATAGTGTTAATTATTCTAGTTAGAAGGTGAGCCAAGGTCATGCGGATTGTTTTATAGAAAAGTGCCGGAAACCCATCCGAGCCTGGCGACTTAAGAGGAGATTGTCTGGCAATGGTCGCTATAACTTCCTTGCCCGAATCAGGTGACCAAGATGAGATGCCTGTTCCGATGTTAACTTTGGTGTGCAGGCACCCTGAAGGTAAAGGCCCAGTCCATCTGCGGGCACATCCTGTTTTGCGTAAAACTCTGTGTAGAAGTCAGGGAAGGCTACGACAATCTCCTGATCGTCAGTACGTTCCAAACCATTGCGGTCCAGAATAGCCCGGATCCCAGCGGCCTGTCTCTGCGCCTGTAGTATGTTGGCCAAGAGGTGGCCATACCTGTCCCCGCCAATATAATAAAAATGGCAAAGTTGGAGGTCAGAGTATTCCATCCTGTCCAGGTCAATTTCAGCTATTTGCGTCCAGGAGGCCTCGAGTTGCCACCATACCCGGGTGCACCTGTAAGCTTGTGAATCCATTCAAGTTCCTCAAAATGTCGGGACAGGTGCTCCCTCTTGTCCTTGTGGATCTCATTGCCTACTGCAGAAATCACTATTGGTTCGCCCTGGACCACTGCCATTAGCATTTCCCACAACATTAAGATCGAAACATCTGCACTGATGTTAATTGCCAGGAAGTCCTCTAGGACTTTATTCATTTGTTTAACAACTGTCAGGCGGTGTGAGAGTGTTTCTCTCAGCCGCCAGGTCCTAGTTATAAGCAGAACCAGCGGAAAGGTCAGGGTAAAGGAAACCGCTGCATGATCAGACAGAAAACTAGGTTCTATCTTCGAATCCAAGGTCATAGATTGGATGCCGGGTGTGCCTAAGAAGTGATCTAATCAGGTATACATCTTATGTGCATGTGAGTAGAATGTATAGTCCTGCGTTTGTGGGTGTAGGTTGCCCCAAATGTCACCTAGACCCATTTCTCCCAGCCAGAGGGAAAGAGAGATCGCCCCTGTTTGACCGTAGCACTGGGCAGATATGTCCATGTCATTATCAAAAACCAAGTTGAAGTCACCCCCTAAGATCAGCAATCAGTCCTGTGTTGTCATCACCTCAGCCACTGCGCAATGTATAAAGTGCTCCTGACGCTTATAAGGAGCATAGATAGTCCCTAACCTAAAGGTGTGTGAACCCATGAACACAGAATAAGCTAATAATCTACGCTCATTTCAGCCTGTTTAGAGCCTATTTTCCCTCTAACAGAACTGGATACCAGAATTGCTACTCCTGTTTTTTGTGGATTTGGAGAAAAAGAATTGATGTGGGAAGGCTTTGAAGTGCAATCTATACCAATCAGCAGCCAACAGTTGGGTTTCTTAGAGGAGGCAAATATGGGCTCCGAGTGTTCAAAGACCCCTCTCTCCACCCCCGCCCCGTCCACCCACCTTAGTGTAAAGTGTGACAACATTACGGCCATGTCTTCTCTGCTCCAACGAGGTCTCTAACACCGTTTGCTGTTCTTTATCTATGGTCACTGGGTCAGGATGGAGTCTCACTAGAGACGCTCTGGCGCCCCTCCATCGGGAATGCTTGCAGTTTCTTCTCTCATGCTAGTGAGTTCGGGACGGCTCCGAGGCAGCATCAATGCCCAGCAGCCGACAGGTCTCAAGAGATCAAAGCTTGTGGAGTGTTAAGTTCAGCTGAAAGACAATCTGGAAAAGCTGCCCCCACAAATATGATATGCCTGCATATCGGAGATGGGCGGTCACTGGGCAGAAGTACCCTGGGTTTCTGGAGAGTAGAGGCAGCCAGGCCCTGGTAAAGCATTAGCTGAGAACCCCAGAACTGGAATGGGCAAGGATCCTGAGCCTTGCAGAGGATGCGCTTCTTAAGTGGGAAAGTCATGGACGTATGTCAAAATGTTTGCAGGGGGCCATGTTTGGTCTCTTAGGGCTGACTCTGTGTTCTGTCCAGCTTTATTTCTGTTTCCGAATATACCTCCAGAATCGAGCAGAAGAGCTCCATGACATATTGAATTATGTCAACCCCCTCTGCCCCGGTAAGTACACCTTTGATGCAAATTCGATTGCACAATGATCTGTTCTCCAAATCTTCAGCAAGCACCTGGAGGTCCAGCTAATGGTCCTGGAGCCGCAGGACCACCTGCTGCAACTGTTCAATCTCTTCCTCGTGACTGGGTTCATGGTCCTCCACCCAAGATGTAAGTGCCTTGGCAAATCCCCTTGAAATCGTTTGAGAGGTATTTTCTGAGAGTCTGGACGTCACCCCGGAGGGAAGCGAAGAGAGCCTCCAAGAATGGGCGAGTTACCGGGCATCTGTTCCCTTGGCATCTGACATGATGTCCAATCCCAGAGATGACGAGGGACCCCCAGAATGCCAGCTGGTAGGTATAATCCTTTTTCTCTCATCTGGTAGTCATAGCCCCACAGCCACTACTATGCATCACCAGAGGTGAAGGAAAGGCTCACCGCACCCTCAAGTGCCGGGGGCTCTCTCAGCACTGGGATCCAGGTCCACCAAGGAGGTTTGAAACTTCAGAGCCTCAGTTGCTTTGGAATTGCTTGTTCAAATGGATTAGCAGAGTGGGAATCTGTCAAGAGCCATCGTGGCTCTGAGATAGCAGGCCTGTCTGTGATGTTTATTGTGTGGTGGATCCCAGAGGCGCTATTGTCAAGCTGGCTCAGCTTCAAAGGCCACCCGCACCTCTTTGCATGGGTACTTGTCTCTCAACAGGGCACAAGGCCACCCAAGAGGGTCCAATCAATGTTCTCAGCATTGGGCCCCCAATCGCGAACCCTCGCCAGACGAATGCCGAAGGCCGTGCTGCTGGGAGGAGGCACATAGTATAGAGCCTTCAAGTCCAAGCCCAGGAACCCCAGATGTTTAATCGCACTGGGTGATGCCAGCACTGTAAACGGGTTTCCAGACCAGGCCGCTGAGGTCACAAGCAGAACCAAGCTCAGGTCAAGGGGACACCACCTAGGATCCACACCAGGCCAGGTTACCCACTAGCGGGCCAGTTCTTGGGGCCCTCAAAACTCACCTCAGTGTAGCCCCTCTAAGTGGGGCCTTCAGACAGCCCCCAGCATGGCAGGACATCGGGGACATCTTATCAGTCCAAGCCGAAGCTCCAAGCCGTCCCTGTCCATTGCAGAAAAAAGGCTGGCATCGGGCACCCCCAGGCCACCATTGGAGCGCAGTCACCAAAGGAGCTATATTCTAGGGCCCCTGGCTGCCACAGCAGCTGAACTCAGGTCCAGCACTGCAGGAGCTATGTGTACTGGCACAGCCCATTCCCGACACTTCCAAGGCCTTGGAGACAGGCGTCAGCAATACCTCTCCAACCTCCTGGCCTGCGGGGGTGGAGGAACATGTCCAGAGGTGGCCGTCGGGACCACCAAGTTCCTGCAGTGTTCACTGCCTTCCAGCTCCTCTATGTAGCGGGGGCATCGCCCGAGTCGCTCCAGCAATTGGGCCGTGTAGTGAAGTTGGGTCTCTCTCCACTAAGTCCGGCTGCAACTGGACTGCAACTGTGCAATTTTGCTGCTGTCCCCTTCTCTCCACACAGCTGGCACCAAGCCTCCTAAACACGAAACTCCGGGTCTCACATGAACTTTGCTGGTGCTCAGCGTCTCCCTCGACTGGTGCCCGCAAATCGAAAGGTGCAAAATCCCGGTCAGTAGGAGGCTGTGTCAGGTGTAATGGCAGCAGGGATGGAGAGACTCAGGAATTCATCTTACCCATTCGCTATCTTGGCCAAACCCTGAAATTTAGTTTTCTTAAATAAAAAAGAAACGTGTTTGGTGTAGGGTTCCATCAGGGATGGCCCTAATGGTGGTTCCTGCAAATGCTTTATAAATTACCTCCAGCTTGGCAGTGATTGGGTCCATAATATATTATCACATTTATACTGTTTTAATCATTATTCACACCTTAGTATTGTAATTAAGAATTAATCACAGTAATGATAAACAAGAGACATAAGGATAATTGAATATTATGCTGCTGTAGAAACAAGTACTGATTCACTTGTAACGGCAAAAATCACTATATATGTAGTAACATACACTATATTATCTATTAAAAGTAATTTAAACTATCAGAAAATACTTATAAATGCATACCATATTCAGTGCAGGGGTGCCCTCACCCCCAGGTACTCTGCACCCAGCCTTCAGGGTTGGAAGGCCTGACGTATGGGTGACTTATAAGTGACCTGGTGCAGTGTAAATGAAAGTGAAAGGGTGCATGCACCATTTCCCTTAGGCTGCAATGGCAGTTCTGTAGAAGCCTTTGCAATGGGCTTCCTATGGGTGGCAATAGAAATGCTGCAGCCCATAGGGATCACCTGGAACCTCAGTGCCCTGGGTACCTAGGTACCATGTACTAGGAACTTATATGGGGCAACCAGTATGGCAATTTTGGGTGAAATACTGGGTTACCATTATGCAGTGACAAAACTTTGAGGCGAGACAGCATAGGCACTGGGGTCCTGGTTAACAGGACCCTAGTGACACAGTCAAACACACTAACATCAGGCAGAAATAGGAGGCAACATGCCAAAAAGAGGATACTTTCCAACAGTTTTAGTTTTCAGAGAAATGACGATCAGTGCACATGGCTATCACAGCCCCCTGAGCATCTAGGCCGATGGTAGAGGTATCATTGGAAAAGGGTGACTCACCCCTTTCCAATAGTACCCTTTCCTAGTGGATCCCTGCTCAGGGATCACCACAGGAGGGTGATCCCAAAGCAGGAATCCAGGGCACTAGGCACTTAGGAGGGGGAAGCAGCTTCTTGGGCAAGGAATTTCACTAGGTTTCAAGGTTTAAAAATTGTATAGGTTGGCTAGGTTTCCCAAGGTGGCAGCTGAGCTAGGGTGCAATATCTAGAACTATGCACATCGGAAAAAGAACATATATTTTCACTGGAAAAATGTGCTCCATCCATATTGCATTTTGGTCCATTGCCCTGTCGCAGGCAGCAGGTCTACTCACAGAAGTGAGGGACCATTTTTATCGAGAGACTTGGGGGAATACCAGGTGGAAGGAAGTTAGTGGCTCCCCACAATTTCCAGCTCTTTCATACAGAGAAATGTGGGGAAACTGTGTTTTTAGTCAAAGTTTGAGGTTTGCATGGAATTCTGGGTACATAAAGGTGGTGAGAGCCACGCAGGTCAGCCCATCCTGGATACCCCTAGGTGTTTTAACAAATTTACAGGTTAACTCAGTTTCCCTAGGAGCCAGCTGAGCTAGTGTCCGAAGTCTAGAGCTACCCACATCGGAAAAAGAGGGCCTGTTTTTGTTTGAAAAATGTGCTGCGTCCATGTTGTATTTTCTTCTGTTTCCTGTCAAAGCACTCAGTCTACCCACACATGTGAGGTATCATTTTTATTAAGCGACATGGGGGAATGCCAGGTTGGAGGAAGTCTGTGGCTCCCTGCAGATTCCCAAACTTTCCAGCACAGAAATGTGAGGGAAATGTGCTTTTTGTCAAAGTTTGAGGTTTGCAAGGGATCCTTGGTAAAAACAATGTGCCAAGCAAGTGAGCCCACCTTGGTTACTCCCATGGGTCTTGTTTTCAAAATGTACAGGTTGGCTAGGTTTCCCTAGGTCCCTGCTGAGCTGGGATCCAAAACCTAAAGCTATCCACATCAGAAAAAGGGGGTCAGTTTTCATTGGAAGAACGTGCTGTGTCCATCTTGCATTTTGGGTTGTATTCTTTTGTGAGCAATAGGCCTACCCACACAAGTGAGGTACCGTTTTTTATCGTGAGACTTGCAGAGATATAGAATAGTAGAACATTTGTTATTACCAATTGGATTTCACTGATTTATGCCTTTCAAATGTAAGCCAATGTACAAGAAAGATTACATTTTGAAACATACCCTCCAAATCATACAATAGTACAGGTTCCTTCAGATTCAGATAAGTAGAAATAACCACTGCTCCTAAACTCCATATCTTGTGTTCATTTCAGAAATACAGGTTTCCTTGTTACCCGTTTTCACTCTGCCTATTTTTCTATAAGATTTGGTCTATACCTAGTACTCAATGAAACTCCTTTGTGTGTTGTGGCTAAGTTGTTAGTACTGGGCAGCTTGGGTTCTTTTGTCGATCAGCCAATGTGACAAAAAGTTACAGATGAAAATTTTGTCACAAAGGCCTGTTTTTCCTACTAATTTCGAATATTTCTTTATTTTTACTGTTATTTTCCTTCAAAAAACCTTGAAGCATCTCTACATATGACCCCCTGATGAATTTGGAATGTTGTCTACTTTTGAGAAATCTATAGCTTTTCTAGATCACCCATGGGTTTTACACTGGCTTCCACCACAAGATGGAAGTAGGTTGAGCACAGAAAAAGTAGGGAAAATAGGCTACCTCTTGGAAAAATGTCAAAACTGTGGTGCAATATTGCGTTTTTCATTCAGCTTTGCATGTTCCTGAAAGCTCAAACTGTTTATGAATGCCACTTTTTAAAAAAAAATCAGACACTTTTGTCTGGATTGCTTTTTCCCTTTTTTTCTTTTTTTTAAACCTCAAATGCTTGCTATAATTTGCCTATTTCCTCAGTCCCCTCCAGGGAAATTCACAGACCCTGGCTATCTTTAGAATACCCACTATGTTTGGGAAAAAAGGACATAAATTTGGCATGGATAACTTATGAGGACAAAAAGTTATAGAGCACTAAGTGCAAACTACTCCAAATAGCCAAAAAAAGGCTCAGCGCTTAGGCCTAGCAGCGAAAGAATTTAACAAACAAACACACTATGATCCCCAAAGGAGAAAATAATATCAGTTGCAGGAAATGAAACCTTCATTGTATTGAGGGGCACAGCCAAAAAACAGAACATATGAGTTGCGTATATTGCCTGTGGTAACTGATAAACATGGAAAAGATCTTAATGGCACTGGATCAGAGTGATGGTTTGTAGAAAAGTACCATCTTTCTTGGCATTTTACCTCCTGGTGAGGTCATTAAGAGGGGCAACAATGGAGCCATAGTTCTTAATGATCCTCCTGTAATACCCTGTAAGACCTAAGAAGGCTCTGACCTGGGTCTGTGTGGTAGGGTGAACCCAGTCCATAATGGTTTAAATCTTCCCCTGTAGTGGTTCAATCTGTTCTCCCCCTACCAGGTGGCCCAGATAAACCACTTTCCCCTGCCCTATCTGGCACTTTCAAGCCCTGATAGTTAGGCCTGCCTTTTGCAGGGCCCCCAAAACTTTCCAGAGGTGGACCAGGTGTTTATCCCAGGTGGAGCTAAATACAGCAATATCATCTACTTATACTGCACTGAAAGCTTCCCAACCTTGGAGGACTGTTTTCACCAGCCTCGGAAAAGTGGCAGGTGGATTTTTCAAACCAAAGGGCATAACAGTGAATTGATAATGCCCTCCTATGGTAGAAAATGCAGTTTTTGCTTCAGCATCCTCTGACAATTTGATCTGCCAATACCCTGCAGTCAAGTCAAAGGTGCTTAGATACTTGGCAGATGACAGTGTATCTATTAGCTCATCTGCCCTGGGTATAGGGTGAGCATCAGTTTTGGTTAAAGTATTAAGACCCCTATAGTCCACACAAAACCTCATTTCTCTCTTTCCTTCTTTGCTATGCAGTTTGGGGATAAGCACCCCTGGGCTGGCCCAGGGGCTATCAGAAGCCTCAATAACTCCTAGATCTAAAATATTCTGGACCTCAGTTTTTATGCAATCTCTGACATGGTCAGGCTGCCTGTAAATTTTACTTTTGACAGGTAAACTGTCTCCAGTGTCAATTGTATGTTCACACCAGGTAGTGGTACCAGGAATGAGAGAGAAGAGGTCAGAATACTGTCCTAGGAGATTTTTGCAGTCTTCCTTCTGCTCAGCAGTAAGGCAGTCTGCCAGAACTACTCCTTCCACTATGCCATCAGCTTCAGTTTTGGAAAAGCGGTCAGGGAGAGGGTCACTCTCTTCCTCCTGCCCCTCATCTGTGGCCATGAGCAGGGTTAAGTCAGCCTTTTCATAGTAAGTGTTCAAGCGATTGACATGAAGCTCCTTCAGGGGGGCTTCTGGCAGTGCTCAGGTCCACCAGATAGGTAACCTCACCTTTCTTTTCCACGATTAGATGGGGTCCACTCCATGTGTCCTGGAGTGCTCTTGGGGCCACAGGCTCTAATACCAACACCTTCTGTCCTGGGTGGTACTGGGTCAGGAGAGCCTTCTGGTCCTGCCATTGCTTTTGGAGCTCTTGGCTTGCCTGATATTTTCAGTGACCTTTTTCATTTACTCACCCATTCTAGATCTTAGGCCAAGTACATAGTCCACAATGTCTTGCTTTGGAGGTTTAAAAGGTTGTTCCAAACCCTCCTTAACAAGAGCAAGGGGACCTCTAACAGGGTGACCAAAGAGGAGCTCAAAGGGACTGTAGCCCATGCTTTTTTGGGGTACCTCCCTGTAGGTGAAAAGGAGGCATGGCAAGAGGACATCCCATCTCCTTCTGAGTTTTTCAGAGAGTCTCATGATCATGCCTTTGAAAGTTTTGTTAAACCTTTCAACCAATCCATTTGTTTGTGGATGATAAGGGGTGGTGAACCTGTAGGTAACACCACACTCCTTCCACATTGCCTTGAGGTATGCAGACATGAAGTTACTACCTCTGTCTGATACAACTTCCTTAGGGAAACCCACCCTGGAAAAGATTCCCACGAGGGCCTTTGCCACTGCAGGAAGTGTAGTGGTCCTTAAGGGGTTAGCTTCTGGGTACCTTGTGGCATGGTCCACCACCACAAGGGTGAATCTATTGCCAGAAGCTGTTGGAGGGTCAAGGGGGCCAACAATGTCAACCCCTACCCTTTCAAAGGGCACCACAACCTCTGGTGGTGGGATTAAGGGGGCCTTTGGGGTGCCATCAGTCTTGCCACTGGCGTGGCAGGTGACACAGAAGCGAAAAAACTCCTTTGTGTCTTCTGACATACGGGTCCAGTGAAAATGTGGAATAAGTCTGTCCCATGTTTTACTCTGGCCTAAATGCCCAGCCAAGGGAATGTCATGAGCAAGAGTTAGGAGGAATTCCCTGTACCGAAGGGGGATGACCTTCATGGTGGCACCAGGTTAGGGTCCCTTGCTTCAGTATAGAGGAGCGTATTCTCCCAGTAAACCCTGTGGCTGTCATTGACATCCACAATCTGCTGTTTGACAGCTTACTGTCTGAGACCCTCCAGTGTGGGACAGGTTTGCTGTGCCATATTCAGCTCTTCCCTGGCAGGCCCCCCTGCACCTAAAAGTTGTATCAGCTTCCAGCTCCTCTGGTGTGTATGTTCTGCACAGGGAGAGGATTCCTCTTCCTCAAAAGGGGAATCATCTGTGGAGGGAGCGATAGTGGGCAAGGGTTTGCCCTTCTTACGCCTAGTTTTTGGGGGCACTTGGTCCATTATTCCAGGATCCAAGTTTCCCTGTCCTCTTTGCTTCTTGGCCTGAGCCCTAGTAAGAGCAAAGATATACCCAGGAATACCAAGCATTGCTGCATGGGCCTCCAACTCCACTTCATCCAAGCTGAAGTCTCCAAATCATTGCCTAGCAGACATTCTATAGGTAAATCAGTGGCTACCACAACTTTCTTTGGACCAGTAACACCCCCCAGTTGAGATTCATAACAGCCATGGGGTGGCTAACAGTGTTGCTATGAGCCTCTGTCACTTGGTAGTGGTGACCAAGTAGGTGCTTCTCAGGGGCAACCAGTTTCTCTATCAACATTGTGACACTGGCACCTGTCCCTGTAGGCCTCAACCTGAACACCATTAATCAGGGGTAGTTGCTTGTACTTATCCATATTAAGGGGACAAGCAACTAAGGTGGCAAGGTCAGTGCCACTATCAGAGACCAAAACAGCCTCACTGATCTCCCTAACTAGACCAACCCCAACTACATTATCAGTGGTTAGCCCAGCTACACCCTTTGAATGGCTATTAGTAGTGTTCTTCCCACTACCACTGCTATTACTAGGGGCACTAGAGGTTGCAGTAGGGGTTGTGGTGGTGGGAGGTTTGGTGTTTCTTTTTGGACAATGAGAATCAGTTGCCCAATGACCTTTGGCTTTACACAGCTAACACCATGGTTTCTTATTATTGTGAGAAGAGGATTTGGACCTACCACCCCCAGAGGATTTTTGTGGGCCTGATGAAGACTCTTATGATTTTTTTACCTTTGTCCCCACCCTGGTTATGTGAATTACCATCCTTCTTCTTGCTGTCCTTGTCACCCCCTGTATGAACTTTTCTGTTCACCCTTGTTCTGTCCTATTTATCTGCCTTCTTTCCCAGTTCTTGGGAACAGTTCAGATCTGAGTCCACAAGATACTGATGCAACACGTCAGACACACAATTATTCAATATAGGCTCTCTCAGAATTAAGTTATATAGGCTTTCATGTCTCTCTGAACCTTATTCTGTACTGTTCAGTGGTTAAGCCCAGACCATCTAAGAGGGCACTTGTATGAATTTGGTATTTATCTGCATCACCCTCTCTGACAATAAGGAGTCTGTCTCTTCCCTTGCCAGAGAAGGATAGCCACAGGATAGCAGCCCACTGAACTTTACAGGCCTTCTCAAGTGCAGCAAACCACTTATATATGTCATCTCCATTCTTGTAAGGAGGGACAACTTTATGCAGATTCCTAGAGTCAAATGAAAGTTCCCTAACATTTGAATTTCTGAAACTGCTGCTGCTAGCATGGGGAACTAACCGAAAACCCTGCCTTTCCCTTTCCGCAGCCAGGGATTCCCTGTCTAAAGCCAACTGTTGATGCTGTAGCCTAGGTCTGGCTTCCTCTAACTTCAGCTTTCTGAGTTCCCTATCTAGGAACTGGTCCTCAGGGTTAGAAAGACAGACGTAACATGGGAATGTGCAGAGGCTGATCTTTCCCTAATTGGAGCCACCCTAGTGACCTGGCCTCTGGGGGGTGAAGGGATCCCTACTAGTGTGTGAACCCTTTTCACTCCCAGTTATACTAGGGGGCCTGTTAACAGAAAGATCAGTGGAAGGACCCTCCCCAGGATTATCATTGTGCTCATCTGAACCTGCCTGGTTGGAATCTTCCTTTACCCACCCCCCTCTGTCTGATCTTGACCAGTGCTGATTCCCTGGTCTTCTTGGAAGAGAAGATTTAAGAGGAACTCCTTATTGGGCTTCTTCCCAATCCCTAGACATCTTTCAATACAGAGACCCCTCAAACTTTTACATTTTAGATTCTCATAGGTAGTTTTTACAACTCTAGGGGTAGCTTCTACAGAAGACATATTGAAAGAGAAAAAGTTTAGGAAAGTGAGTAAACAGTTAGTAGAATAACAGAGCCAACGTTTCAGAGAAAAGAAGAAAACATTTCAAAAACTTTGTAAAACTTTTGTAAAGTTAAAAGAAGTTAGACATTACTTCCAGGCATATATAATGTATGCTCTAAGTATTGGAGCAAGCTTTTCTTGTGTAAAGCACTAGTAACAAAGTGGTAAAGCAACTGCAAGTGCTTATCCTACCGGTGCACCACCAAAGTAGGAGGCTGGCCTGGTTTGTAGTAGGTACCTTGGGTACTTACACCTTACACCAGGTCCAGTAATCCCTTATTAGTGAAATGTAGTAGTGTTCTAGCAGCTTAGGCTGATAGAGGCAGCTATAGCAGTGCAGCTTAGGCTGAACTAGGAGACATGCAAAGCTCCTGCAATACCAGGTATAGTTACACAGTACTTATACATAAGCAAAGACAATACTCAGTGTTACCAGAAATAAAGGTAGTTTATTTGGGTGACACAGGCCAAAAATATCTTAGAGGCAATACTCCTGGAGGTAAGTATTATACACAAGATATACACTAGACACCAAAATAAGGTAAGTAATTAGACATAGGATAGTGCAAACAATAGGAAATGCTATAGAATGCAATGGGAGAAAATAGGTCTATGGGCAACACAAACCATATACTAAGAAAGTGGAATGTGAATCACAAATTCCCCCCTAGACAAGTGTAGTGTGTAGAGAATCACTGGGAGAGTAAGAATACAGCAAAGGTAAGTAAAATACCCCACCACAGAGCCCAGAAAAGCAGGAGTAAAATACTGTAAGTTTCCTTAGGACACACTACAAGTCATGATTAGAGTTAATGCAAGAAACAAGCAAGACTGCAAACAACAAATGGTGGATTCCTGGACCTAAAGATCTGCAAAGGAAGGAGACCAAGTCCAGAAGTCGAAAGAAGTTCCAGGAAGGACAGGAGCCCCTGAGAACCTAGAAGAGGGTGCAAAAGAAGAGTCCCCGGTTGGACGAAGACTGAAGAAATGCACCCAAGGAAGATGTCAGTGGGTTCCTGCGTGATGCACTGGATGTCAAACGAAGAGAAGTTGGATGCAGGTGAGTTTTGGCGCTGGATTCCTCCAACAAGCCTTGGTTCCGGCAAAGTCCCATTTTGCATCAACTTGGCGCTCTCTGGACCCAGGAGGGACCTGGGGCCTCAACTCAGTGTGAGGAGGAAGAGGGAGCCCTCAGCACTTCAGAGAGCCCTGAGGACACCAGATAGCACCCACAGGAGTCCCAGAACATGGGGACAAAGGAGGTGAAAAATGTGGTTGGTGCAGCACTACTAAGGAAGGTCCCACGCCGCTGGAGATCAACTCAGCGAGTTGAGCACCACAGGATAGAGGACTGGGGATCTGGGCCAGGCTGTGCACAAAGGAATTTTGCAAAGAGTTCACAGAGGCTACAGGAGGTGATGAAGACATGGTGCACAGGGGTACTGTCGTTCTCATGGAAGGTAAGGTCTTACCTCCTCCAAATTGGGACAGCAGGACCTCACAACTGTCTGTGTCGATGAGCTTCTCCCTCTGTGTTCCAAGGAGCACGCTCGTCACCAGGAGAGGAGTCCAAGAGAACAGGTTGTTGATTAAGGAGGTGCCTGCTTGAACAGGGAAGTGACTTTGTTACTTCAAAGGAGATTTCTTTGGTCCTGCTGGTGCAGGGTGAAGACAGGGAGTCCCCAGAGCGTGCACACTGTGGAAACTGTTGCTGGCTGAAGCTGAAGTTGCAGAGGAAAAGTAGCCCTTCTGGATACTTTGTTGCTGTTACAGCGGTTCCTGGAGCAGTCTGCGGTTGATCCGAGGTCAGAGGATGAAGTAGTAGTTGCAGAAGATTCCTGCTGGAACGTGCAGGTAGAATCTGAAGAGAAACCCACAGGAGAGACCCTAAATAGCCCTGAGAGGGGGATTGGCTACCTTATCAGGTATGGACCTATCAGGAGGGGTCTCTGACATCACCTGCTGGCACTGGCCGCTCAGAGGCCTCCAGAGTGTCCCCACACCTTGCAAATCAAGATGGCTGAAGTCTGGGGCACAATGGAGGAGCTCTGGACACCACCCATAGGTTGGTGATGGGCAGGGGAGTGGCCACTCCCCTTTCATTTGTCAATTTTCGCGCCAGAGCAGGGACAAGGGGTCCCTGAACCGGTGTAGACTGGCTTATGCACGGAGGGCACCATCTGTGCCCTTCAATGCATTTCCAGAGGCTGGGGGAGCCTATTTCCAAAGGGAGAGGATGTAACACCCTGCTCCCAAAGGAAATGCTTTGCTCTGCCTTTCTGGGACTGAGCTGCTCAGACTCCAGGAGGGCTGAATCCTGTCTGTGAGGTGGCAGCAGCTGTAGCTGCATTGCAAGCCTCAGAGAGCTGGTTTCACAGTACTGGGGGTTCATGGTGTAGCCCCCAGGATGCATGGAATTGGCTCTCCAATAACAGATTTGGAATTGGGGGACAATTTGATGATATTAGACAGCTTCCATGGCCATATTCGGAGTTACAATTGTGAAGCTACATATAGGTATTGACCTATATGTAGTGCACACGTGTAATGGCGTCACCACACTCACAAAGTACCGGGAATTGGCCCTGAACTATATGGGGCACCTAGTGCAAGGGTGCCCTCACACTTAGTAACTTTGCAGCTAACTTTCAGCAAGTGAAGGTTAGATATATAGGTGACTTGTAAGTTACTTAAGTGCAGTGAAAATGGCTGTGAAATAGTGTGTGCGCTATTTCACGCAGGCTGCCATGGCAGGCCTGTGGAAGGGTTTGTATGAGCTCCTTATGTGTCGCAAAAGAGATGCTGCAGCCCATAAGGATCTCCTGGAACCCCAAAGCCCTGGGTACCTAGGTACCATATACTAGGGACTTATAAGGGGGTCCAGTGTGCCAATTGAAATTGAAATTGGTAAATAAAGTCACTAGCGTAGAGTGACAAATGTAAAGGCAGAGAGAGCATAAGCACTGAGGTTCTGATTAGCAGAGCCTCAGTGACACAGTCAAACACTATACACAAAACACACAGTAGGCCATAAACTATGAGCACTGGGGTCCTGACCAGCAGGATCCCAGTGAGACAGGCAAAAACATACTGACATACAGGTAAAAATGGGGGTAACATGCCAAGAAAGATGGTACTTTCCTACACTCTCCTCTGGGTGTTTCCATAGATTCGGATTGCAAGACTCTAGCAGGACTCCTCTGCATCCTCTGCTTCACCTTATACCATCAGATCAACCCCAGAACTGCTCCAGGAACTCTACAACTTGCAACAAAGTATCCAAGGCGACTACTGCAACTCTGTAACTCCAGCTCCTGCCAGCAACTGCAACAGTCTCCAGGTTGTGCATCCTCAGAAGACTGCCTGTCTTCAGCCTGCACTGGAAGAATTGAAGGAATCTCCCATGGAGTGATGGGACCTTTCTGCAGCGACAACCAATACTCTGGGTCCCCTCTCCTGACGACGAGCATGGATTCTGGAACACAGGTAGTGGACTCAAGTGACCCTGACTGTCCAGAGGTCCAGCTGTCCAAATATGGTGGAGGTAAGAGCTTGCCTCTCCGTGCCAGACAGTACCCCTGAGCATCACATGTTTTTCAGCTCATAGGGCTTCTGTGTGCTTTTCCACAAAATCCTTTGTGCACATCCTCGCCCAGTTCCCCAGCACTCTATACTATGAAGCTGAGCTCCCTGAGTTGTTCTCCTCTGGTGTGGGATCCCTTTGTGTAGTGCTGCGATGACTGACATTTGCAACTCCTTTGTCCCCGTGTTCTGGGACTCCTGTGGGTGCTGCCTGGTCTTCTGAGGGCTCTCTAAAGTGCTGAGAGCCCCCTTAGTCTCCTCATCCTGCGTTAAGACCCCCCAGGTCCCTCCTGGGCCCGGGGAGCGCCTTTTGCCATCAAACTTTTTTTTTGTGAGCCAAGGCTTGTTGGCGGAATTTAGTGACGAAACCCAACCTGCATTCATCTACTCGATGTGGGACATCTGCTGCACCAAGCAGGACCCTACAGCTGTTTTCTCTGGTCCATTTCTGACTTTTTCTTCCAACTGGAGGTTTCACTTTTGCACCTTCATCCGGGTTAGCAGAGGCTCCTGTTCTTCCTAGACTCTTCAGCGACTCTTGGACTCTCCACAGGTACTCAGGTCCAGGAATCCATCATTGGTGTCTTGCAGTCTTGCTTGGTTTTTGCATTATTCTTTATCACAACTTCTAGTGTGTTTTAGAAAACTTGCTGCACTTTACTTCTGCTTTCCTGGGCTCTGGGGTGGGGTATTTTACTTACCTTTGGTGTTCTCTTCCAGTCCCAGCGCCCCTCTACACACTACACTTGCCTAGGTGGGGAACTGACATTCGCATTCCACTTTTTTAGCATATGGTTTGTGTTCCCCCTGGGCCCATTGCAACCTATTGTGATTTTCACTATTTGCACTATTTTATGACTGTTTACTTACCTTATTTTGGTGTCTAGTGTATATATTGTGTATAATACTTACCTCCTGAAGGAGTATTGCCTCTAAGATATTTTTGGCCTTGTGTCATAAAGTACCTTTATTTTTGGTACCACTGAGTATCGTCTTTTATTGTGTATAAGTACTGTGTAACTATAGTGGTACTGCAGGAGCTTTGCGTGTCTCCTAATTCAGTCCTGGCTGCTCTGCCTGCAGCTACCTCTAGAGAGCCTGGCTTCTAGACACTGACTACATTTCACTGATAAGGGATAACTGGACCTGGAATAAGGTGTAAGTAGCATTGGTACCCACTACAAACCAGGCCAGCCTCCTACATGGTTACTCTAATGATAGTTGGGTCCCATGTAAACATATTCTAGAAAGTTATTTTTTAGAGAGCTGTCCTGCCCCAAGCCTTTAAGAGTCCTAGCAAAATGGATCGTGAGTCACATTAGAGCCAAGGCATCAAAGTCAGTTAGAATCATAAAACCTTTCTAGGAAAGTTATTTTTTAGAGATCTGTCCGGCATCAAGCATCTAAGATTCCTCCCAAAATGGATTGTGAGGCGCATTAGAACCAAGACATCAAGTCAGATTTTTTACTTTAATGGGGTGGGACAACTGCTGCCAGAGCAGAGAAAATCGCTAATGGCTCATGACTGATGAACTGTGGGTAGGGAGCGAAATACATACCAGCCCAAGAAGACCAGCTGGGGAGGTTACAAGGACTTTATTAAATGGAAAGGGGCAGGGGTGAAGCCTCTGCATTTATAGGTTAGTGTATTCAGAGGCCTCAGGAGGGAATAGCCATTTTTCTTTCCAACTCTTTATTTTACTCCAAGGTAGGCAGTCAGGAGCCAGCCCAGTGAAAGGAGAGCTGGTGCCAGATTATGTTAGGTACTGCCTAGGAGGAGGGGATTTTCATTTTCTTAAACCCATCCGTTGACTGACACACAATCTCCCTCCAAGGGTAGAAGGCATGTCCCATCTTTCATTCCCCTTATGTGCAATATGGGATAGATAGCAGTAATGCAAACAGGATGAGTTGAAAAAGTGAGTAGATTTGTCCTTGGGAAAATTTTTCACATTGGTTAAGGACTATTCAGCAGTAGCTGGTAAATATACAAAACTGGCTCCTAAATCATAGCTTATAGGAAAACCTTCTTGATCTGTGGAAAAAGAAGACAGACTGTACGTGCTGTTTAGGAACTGCAACAAGATCTGACAGGCTGGACCGGTTCCCACTTGTTCAGAGGACAAAGAAGTGGATTCCAAGGTTCAGTTGGCTTACCTGCCTTTGTGGCTACGCAGACACAAGAAGCTGCAAGAGGTCTTTTTCCTGGAGTGACCAGTTACAACTAGAAGGGGGCTGGGCCGTACTGGTGTCCTCTACTGGAGTAAGTTCTGACCCTAAGTGTTGTACTTGAGGTCCTGTAAGACTCTTTAGAAATATCTGAAAAATGTGCTTTTAGAAAAATGTTGGACTTCCAATGTGCCGGAGGACCGGGACCAACCACCCAAATCAATTCACTCAAAGCAAGACCTCACTGAGCAAGAACATCAAGTTGGCTGCACTTCGATCTTTTTATTACAAGAAAAAAGAGTTCAGAGAAGTTTTTGGAAAGCCTATCTGACTTTGAGGCAACCTTCCTAGATAGAGCCTGCAGCCTTGCCTCATTGGGGGATTCGGAGCTTGAAAAAGAGAGCAAGTTCAAACAATAACATTTTGAATTGGTGAAGGTATGAAGAATCGAGAGCTGATGGGCTGCTTTCCTTGGGTATGAAAAATGACCTTCTACCGCTTCTACCTTTTTCTGTCCTAGCTAACAGTTTCAGTGGGACCTCATTCAACGACTGTCTGGCATTGACAGAACTTTGTTGGCTATAGTCTGCAATCTTGCCCTGCCAAAGGCTTTCAGATTAGATTTTAGAGACTTAGAGTCTCATTTATATCCTGGTAGACAGCATGTGGTCTTGTCAGAGCAAATGAGTAAATTACTCAGACTCCCTACTGGGGGTATATCCTGCCCTGAATATGCATGGGTGTAATGCGCTCTGACAAACAGTTTGTGCCCTGAAAATGTGGGAATTTTGGCATCTAGAACTGGTCCAGTGTAAAGGCCTGAAGCCAGATTTTGGCACCTGCTGTGGCTCAAACATGCAGACCATAGATGCTACACTTTAACTCCTGAACATCGCCTGTTGTATTTAAGCTTGTCAAATAGGCCGGCTTTAAAATCACCAACTTGAGTCACTGTACAGGCAATAAAAGATTTTTGTGGTAAAACCAGGGAGCTTTCACATTTGAAATTATTTGGTTGACTTTCTTGTGATGTTGTGTGTTACACCATGGAGGTTGCCACTGTGACATAGATTCAGCTGGAAGAGCTCCTTCCTGGAAAGTTCCAGGGTGATCCGTGAGGAACGAGAATTGGGGGGTCCAAAAACACATTTTAACCAAGCAATTTCCCATAGGGATTTTAGAAAGTGATACAGAAAACATGACTGACTAGAATTACACTGCCAGAAAGCTAGTACTCAGTAAGTGTACTTTATTTGATTTGGTGGAAAGCCCTACTCCTGTGGTTCTGTAAAGTAAAAATTAGAGCAATTTGATTGGTTGAGAAGGCTTTTTTTCCTGTTTGCTTCCTCAGTGACATAGGACCAAAGTGGCCCTGCTGTACACAGTGGTCTGATTGGCTGGCTGCAACATCCACAGAATTGTTGCAGTGGTAATTTCAGAATTCGGGAATGAGGTCCCTTTGTCCTGAAATTGTTTTCATAAAACATATAAGCCGAAGGAGTAGACGTACCCTGGCACTTTTAGGGTGGGTCCCAGAGAGACCCTCGAAGGTTGAAATAAGCCTAGAGGGTCAAAAGGAAAAAAGACCCCTCGTCAAATCAGATTGCTCAATTTTTTTAATGTTAAATTCTATTGATGAAATCGCTGATGATATTAGCCAATGATTGTGTCACTGTGCTACATGCTTTATGAGCTGGGAGTAATTCAACAAGTTAAAAATGAAAACCATCTGTAGAGTAATTAGCAGATAATGGCTATTACTTTCACTATTGTGCAACCGAGACTGCATATGTGTCAGCTCGCCACACTTTTCCTTGTATTCTCCCACCAAAGAAAAAATAGCCTCTATAGATTTTAAGAGGTTACATGATTTTTTTTATAGTTTGACCACCAGTGAAAAAGCGTTTGTTCTTTGAATTCACTTGAATTCTAACACCCACTGAAACAAATAAGAAGTCTCACAATCTATAGTGAAAGGTTGACATATTCATAATTCAACGATGTCAACTTCTGCAAGCTGCAATAGACAACCATCTGTTATTTTGTAAGATATACTACACATCTTACTTAGTTGAGATTTGCAAATAAGTTAAGAGTCATCCTTAAAAGCACTCTCTAAGTAAAACCATGTGTAAGTGGTCACCCCGTATGGTACAGTCTTTAATAATGTGCAACTACTCAAATCCTTGTGGGAAGGTTATCAGCTAAACATGAATACCTTACAGACCTTCAATTAACATATAATTTGTCTTCAATTCTGTATGACAACTTTTTTTTATTTATAATGGTTTATGGCCAGACATGTACAGATGGATAATCTTTTATGACAACAAACGTTGACGTTTCTCACAGATTTCTAGCAACAAGCTATGCTGTTAGGGCAGAACCAACTTTCAAAAATGCCTTTGCAACCCACATCAGGTTGATTCAAACTTTACTAATACATTTACTAGAGCTTGTTTAGGATAACAGTTTTTGGATTTCAGACCCCCGGCACTAAGGATTCAGTCAATGTACCAATCTGAATCGGAAACCATTTGTACTGCAACCAATCCACAATCCACTGAGCAATGTTTCAGTAAGATGTGTTTCTGGTAAGGATCAGTCTCATAAGACAAGACAGGGACTCTTTGGAGGAAACTCAATCCTTTTTCATTAATGAATCCCACGGTTAATGAGCACTAAAAAATAGAATGTTTGTATGGAAATGTTTCTTTTTGCATGATTAACCCCAAATATTTGGACTGATGGTGATGGTTTTTCAACTCTGAAAGTGCACTGGGACTTGCCATTCAGGCCCCGGTGCCAATGCTCTGACCCTTAAAAGTATGTGTTCAATTTGTTTACACTCAATTGGCATATGTTAACTTACTTATAAATCCCTAGTGTATGGTACCTGGTGGACTGAAGCACTAGTTGTGCCATGACTAGTGTGGCAAAGTAAAACATGACCCCCAGGCTACCACTGACTGATATGGTGGTCTTTAACGGCTAACTGGACTTTGCTATTTCAGCCCCGAGCAAAGCACAAGCCATTTTTTTTATATATTTACAAGTCACCCCCAAGGGAGACTGTACACACCCTAAAAGGCAGAGTACATTATATTAAAAAGAAGGACATGTGCTTTGATGACTTTACATGTCCTGGCAGTAAAAGCACTGCATTATCAATTTTAAGTGTAGTAAGGCTAGTAGCCCCATTGGTGAGTAAGGAATTGACACCCTAGGAACTCAGGAGTGCTAACTTCCAGACTGGACTACTAAATCTGATACTTTAAGATATCAAAAGAATCGATGCATTCACCCCAACCTGTTGCCTGAGTGAAACTTAATGTAACTTATAAATAGCAACATTAGAAAGTTGCCAATTTAGTGCCCATATTTTCCAGTGCGTTCTTCCAGTTGCAAACTGCTACTACCCTCGATACTCTCAGGAATGTGCATTTCAAAATATGTAATTTAAAAGCCAAAATGAGTGCATAAAATATGAATTGTAACTCCCCCATTCATAATAAAAACAATAAAGGTGAGAGAAAATAAATCAATACTGTTAACAGCAGGACATATTTGTGAGAAAGTAGCCTCTTTCTAGCATTGTTACCCCTACTTTTGGCCTGTTTGTGAGTGTATGTCAGTGTGTTTTTACTGTCTCACTGAGATCCTGCTAGCCAGGACCCCAGTGCTCATAGTGAAAACCTTATTTGTCAGTGTGTTTTGCCTGTCACACTGGGATCCTGCTAGCCAGGACCCCAGTGCTCATAACTGTGGTCTAAGTGTGTGTTGTCAGTAGTGCTTAACTGTGTCACTGAAGCTCTGCTAACCAGAACTTCAGGGTTTATGCTCTATCTGCTTCCAAATTAGTCACTATAGTTTAGTGACTTCATTTACCAATTCCAATTGGCACACTGGACCCCCTTATAAGTCCCTAGTATATGGTACCTCGGTACCCAGGGCATTAGAATTCCAGGAGATCCTTATGGGCTGCAGCATTTCTTTTGCCACCCATAAGGAGCTCAGACAAACCCTTTCACAGGACTGCCACTACAGCCTGCGTGAAGTAGTGCACACACTATCTCACAGCTATTTTCTCACTGCACTTAAATAACTTATAAGTTACCTATATGTCTAACCTTCATTTACTGAAGGCTAGGTGCAAAGTTACTAAGTGTGAGAGCACCCTTGCACTAGCAAAGGTATCCCCACGCTGTCCAGGGCCAAATCCCCGGACTTCGTGAGTGCGGGGACGCCATTACACGTGTGCACTACATATAGGTGAATACCTATGTGTAGCTTCACAATGGTAACTCCGAATATGGCCATGTAAGGTGTCTAAGATCATGGAATTGTCCCCCATTCCACATCTTGTATTGGGGAGAAAATTCCATGCATCCTGGGGCTCCACCATGGAACCCCAGTACTGCCAAACCAGCTCTCTGAGGCATGCACTGCAGCTACAGTTGCTACCAGCTCACAGACAGGGTTATGCCCTCCTGGGGTCTGGGCAGCTCAGTCCCAGGAAGGCAGAACAAAGCATTTCCTTTGGGAGGTGGGTGTTACACCCTCTCCCTTTGGAAATAGGTGTTACAGGCTGGGGAGGGGTAGCCTCCCAGAGCCCCTGGAAATGTTTTAAGGCCACAGATGGTGCCCTTCTTGCATATGCCAGTCTACACCAGTTCAGGGACACCCAGTCCCGGCTCTTGCTCGAAACTGGACAAAGGAAAGGGGAGTGACCACTCCCCTGTCCATCACCACCCCAGGGGTGGTGCCCAGAGCTCCTCCAGTCTGTCCCTGGCATTAGCCATCTTGTTTTCCAAGGTGTGGGGACACACTGGAGGCCACTGAGTGGCCAGTGCCAGCAGATGACGTCAGAGACCCCTCCCGAAAGGTGCATACCTGGTTAGGTAGCCAAACCCCCTCTCAGGGCTATTTAGGGTCTCTCCTGTGGGTTCCTCTTCAGATTCTGCTTGCAAGTTTCCATCAGGAATCCTCTGCAACCACGGTTTCATCCTCTGCCCTCGGATCAACCGCAGACTGCTCCAGGAACCGCTGTAACTGCAACAAAGTATCCAGAAGGGCTACTTTTCCTCTGCAACTTCAGCTCCAGCCAACAACTGCAACAGTTTCCACGGTGTGCATGCTCTTAGCACTCCCTGTCTTCACCCTGCACCAAAAGGACTGAAGAAATCTCCAGTGGAGTGACAGAGTCACTTCCCTGCTCCAGCAGGCACCTTCTAAGACAACGACCGGTTCTCTTGGACTCCTCTCCTGGTGACAAGCGTGCTCCTTCGAACACAGGTGGTAGACCCCTTCGACACAGACTGTCCTAAGGTCCTGCGGTCCAAATTTGGAAGAGGTAAGAGCTTGCCTTCCCCGTTTGCGACAGCTACCTCTATCAGCCTAAGCTGCTAGAACACTTCTACATTTCACTAATAAGGGATATATGGACCTGGTATAAGGTGTAAGTACCCAAGGTACCCACTGCAAACCAGGCCAGCCTCCTACAATATTTTAAAAGAGTGACTGCATTTCTAATACTTCACGTCCTTGTTTGCTACTTCTAGGCACTATGCAAGGTACAGCAGATCTTTGCAGCCTATGTTTTCGTTTAAAAGGTAATGTGCACTGACTATATGATTCAGAACAACAGGACTTGTTTTTCCTGAATAGCAATTCTGCTCTTTTTGTTATAGAGCAGCCATCTATATCAAAGAACAAACACAACCACTCAGGCAGCCAGTGAAGACTACTTGCAGTCCCACTGCAACCTTTGATTAAAGTGGATGAAGTTGTGGTCATCCTGTTGTGATAGCACTTGCATGGATTTCCTCTCTAACTTCGTGTGCTCTGCATGTTCTTTTATAATTCCTAATCAGAGGCTTGTTGACAAGTGTTAGAATCAATATACAAAAGTGCAATGCCCTTTCAGCTATTTCAAATCATTATACAATGCTCTTTGATCAAAAATAAAATGCAGCATGCGAACGCTAACCTTCTAGAAGTTCTGTGCATTTATAATGCATAATAATGCAATGCTTCAGCAGAAATTATTAAATAAAAAGAATATATTTGCAAAAGATTGATTATCATATTTGCATGATACAATCAAAGTGCAACACAACATGCTAAGAATGTGTAATTGATGAAATCATAGTTGATAATTTCTTGATCATTTGACTAATACAATTTCAAATTAAAAGGAGGGGAAAATCAGAGAGTATTACTTTGTTTAAGAAGCAGTACTGATTGCACACAAATCTTTACTGATAGGTAAACCTTGCACCATATGTCCCCTATCATGCACAGCCACACATGTATCTTTTACATACTGTATATCCATTATGTGCACCAACACATGTAATCACAGTAATTTTTGCCTATATAATAATTTACTAATAATTGTATTTTTAATCAGATGTGTGGGTTAATGGAGAAATGTGAATAAGCGTATCATGGATACTGTCATCAGCAATGTTATCAGCGGTTATTAATGTAATTTGAGAAGTCATCAGCACTGTCATCAATGACGCAATTTAACATTCTATGACTGATGTAATAATTAAAGTCATGAACAGTGAATTAAAGGAGATTAAGATATAGTTAGTTTACTAGACTATACCTGGCTAATTTTTAGTCTGTGAAGGTTTCTAAATGTTAGTAGTTCTCATCACATTCAGCCCCTCACTACTATGTCATTTTTGTGCTTTTTGTGATTTGGTGTAAATCTGTTCAGTAGTATTTTTGAGAAATTAAAGTTAAAAACAAATTCTATATTTTGGCAGTTGGGGTCTCAAGAGTCCCTCAATACTCTCACAAGAGTGTAAAATAAAAAACAGAGCCCTTTGATTGGTTGAGGTAGTTTTTCCCGGGAGCCTTCAAGCTCTTCTGGGAGCGAGAAGCTCCAGTGAGTCCCACGTGAGAGAGCGCTCTGATTGGCTGCCTGTTCGAATGTTAGAAATGGCCGCCATTACTGTTTACTGTGACAAATTAGAGGTGCCGTGGAAATTAAGTTATAAAGCTATATATGGGGGCAGCTGAAAGGTATGCTGTAACCCTAGAATTAGAGAAGAGGTGTCTAAGGGATAACCACTATGAAGATAATAAATGTATATTGTTTTACCTCATTTTTATGATCTCATCCATTATCAGAGAGAGGGGTGATAGTGGAGAGGACAGTCTCTCTACTAGGCCCAACCATCATCTGGAAGAGAGGTGTGAAAGGACATGCATGTCTTTCTTCACACACTACTACACACACTCATCATCTGAGAGAGAGATCTTACAGGAAAGGTCAGTCCACCCAAATACTGTACTGCGCACTCCCATCATCTGAGAGCGAGGTCTGATATGAGAGGGCAGTCCCTCCCCACACACTACTACACACACCTGTCATCTGAGAGAGGGGAGTGAAAGGAGGGCCAGCCCATCCACACACCAAAATTGCACAGCCATTGTCTGAGAGAGAGAGATCTGAAAGCAGATTATTACTACATATAACTATAGTGTTACTTTAATATTTGTTTTTTTCAATGAATATATATGTATGCATATATACATATAAATATATGTATACACACACACATACACACAAACACACACACATATATATATATATATTTATTTATTTTTCACTTAAAATAACAAAGGATACAGGGACGTTATAGTTAGGCTCACATTTTAAATGTAACAAACCATAGAAATTCAACTGCTATAGAGAGAGTTATCTCAAGTAACTATAATTGGTTCCCTAAGGTAACTATAAGTCACGCCCCTGCCAGGCACAGTTTTTTGTCAGAAATGTTACTGCAAATATAACATTGATATTATCAATTATGTTATCAAAGATGTCCTGAGTGCCGTAATTTGTGTGGTAATTAGCAGTGCATGGCAAGGGTGCAAATTATAGTTACCTTAGTGTAGGTGGTTGGCCTGGCTTATAGTGGTTACCTGATAGTACTTACACCTTGTGCCAGGACCAGTTATCCCTTATTAGCAGATTAGTAGTGTGCTAGCAGCTTAGGCTGATGGAGGTAGCTATAGCAGAGCAGCTTAGGCTGAACCAGGAGACATGCAAAGCTCCTACTATACCACTTATATCATTTAGGTACTATAGCATAAGAAAGACAATACTCAGAGTTACTAAAAATAAAGGTACTTTATTTTAGTGACAATGTGCCAAAAATGTCTCAGAGGATATACTCCCTTAGGAGGTAAGTAAAATCCACAAAATATACACACAAACCAAAATCAGGTAAGTAACAGACCAGTACAGAAAGTAGTGCAAATAGAATACAATATGATGCAATGGGCCTAGGGGCAACACAAACCATATACTAAGAAAGTGGAATGCGAACCACGAATAGACCCCTAGGCTAAAGTAGTGTGTAGAGGGCCACTGGGAGTGTAAGAAAACAATAAGGGTGTGTAAGATACCCCACCCCAAGAACATGTAAAGTAGGAAAAAAGTTCTACTATTTCCCCAGAAAAACACTAGAGTAGTGATAGAGGATTTTGCAAAGGCCACAGCAGACTGCAAAGCACTGAAGATGGGTTCCTGGACCTGAGGACCTGCAAAGGAAGGGGACCAAGTCCAAGAGTCATGAAAGTGCCAAGGGGTGGCAGAAGCCCACTAAACCCCGGATGAAGGTGCAAAATGGCTGCCTCTGGATGGAAGAAGCTGAAGACTCTGCAACAACAAAAGGTGATAGGAACTTCTCCTTTGTGCAGAAGATGTCCCATGGAGGGCTGGAGGATGCACAGTTGTTTCCTTGGCAAAATACCACAAACAAGCCTTGCTACCTGCAAGAGTTGCGGTTAACGAAAAAGGGTGCTGCCCGGGCCCAGGAAGGACCAGGATGCCGCCACTTGGGAGAAGAGACAGAGGGGGCCCTCAAGCAACGTAGAGAGCCTTCCACAAGAAGGTAGCACCCACAGAAGTACTTGAACACAGGTTCAAGAAGTCTGAACATAGCGGTCATCTCAACACTGCAAAAGAGGGTCCCATGACACCGGAGATCAACTCAGGGAGTTGAGCATCGCAGGACAGAGTGCTGGGGACCTAGGCTTGGCTGTGCATGCAGGATTTTGTGGAAATGTGCACAGAAGCCCTTGTAGCTGCAGTTCACGTGGTGCACAGGATTACTGTCTGGAGAGGGGAGGCAAGGACTTACCTCCTCCAAATTTCAACAGTTGATCCACTGGACAGTCTGGGTCACTTGGGTCCACCACCTATGTTCCATGCTCGTCAGGATGAGAGGGGACCCAGAGTACCAGTGACGTTGACGCAGGGGGTAGATTCCATTGACCCACGGGAGAGTTCTTTGTGGCTTCCAGTGCAGGATGAAGGCAGGCAGCCCCCAAAGCATGCACCACCAGGAAACAGTCGAAAAAGCCAGAAGGATTAGGCGCTACAATGTCGCTGGTAGTCTTCTTTATACTTTGTTGCAGTTTTGTAGGCGTCCTGGAGCAGTCAGCGGTCGATCCTTGGCAGAAGTCGAAGAGAGAGGTGCAGAGGAAGTCTGGTGAATTAATGCAAGTCGTTAACCGAGGAAAAGCCCATTGGAAAGACCCTAAATAGCCCTCAGAGGTGGATTGGCCACCTAGTCAGGGAAGCACCTATCAGGAGGGGTCTCTAACGTCACCTGCTGGCACTGGCCACTCAGAAGCCTCCAAAGTGCCCTCACACCTCTGGATCCAAGATGGCAGAGGTTTGGGACAGACTGGAGGAGCTCTGGGCATCACCCCTGGGGTGGTGATGGACAGGGGAGTGGTCACTCCCCTTTCCTTTGTCCAGTTTCATGCCAGAGCAGGGACTGGGGGTTCCCTGAACCGGAGTGGACTGGCTTATGCAAGGAGTGCACCATCTGTGCCCTTCAAAGCATTTCCAGAGGCTGGGAGAGGCTACCCCTCCCCAGCCTTTAACATCTATTTCCAAAGGGAGGGGGTGTAACACCCTCTCTCAGAGGAAATTTTTTCTTCTGCCTTCCTGGGACTGGGCTGCCCAGATCCCAGCAGTGCAGAACCCTGTCTGTGGGGTGGCAGCAGCGGTAGCTGCAGAGAAAACCCCAGAGAGCTGGTTTGGCCATAACCGGGGTCCATAGTGGAGCCCCGGGGATGCATGGAATTGGCTCCCCAATACCAGATTTGGAATGGGGGGACAATTCCATGATCTTAGATATGTTACATGGCCATATTCGGAGTTACCATTGTGGAGCTACATATAGGTATTGACCTATATGTAGTGCACACGTGTAATGGTGTTCCCGTACTCACAAAGTCTAGGGAAATGGCCCTGAACTATGTGGGGGCACCTTTGCTAGTGCAGGGGTGCCCTCACACTTAGTAACTTTGCACCTAACCTTCAGCAAGAGAAGGTTAGACATTTAGATGACTTATAAGTTACTTGAGTGCAGTGAAAATGGCTGTGAAATAACATGTGCGTTATTTCACTCAGGCTGCAGTGGCGGTCCTGTGTAAAGATTTGTCTGAGCTCCCTATAGGTGGCAAAAGAAATGCTGCAGCCTATAGGGATCTCCTGGAACCCCAAAACCCTGGGTACCTAGGTACCATATTCTCGGGAATTATAAGGGTGTTCCAGTGTGCCAATTGAAATTGGTAAAAGTGGTCACTAGCCTATAGTGACAAATGTAAAGGCAGAGAGAGCATAATCACTAGGGGTTCTGGTTAGCAGAGCCTCTGTGACACAGTTAGTCACTACACAGGTACACACATTCAGGCCACAAACTATCAGCACTGGGGTCCTGACTAGCAGGATCCCAGTGAGACAGGCAAAAACAACTTACATACAAGTAAAAATGGGGGTAACATGCCAGGCGAGGTGGTACTTTCCTACACTTAGAGCACAAGTTATAGTTACTTGAGATAACTATAACTATAATAGGTGAATATATATGGTATGGTACGTTTAAACTGTGCGCCTAACTATAATGTCCCTGTAACCTTTGTGCTTTTAAGTGAATTTCTATTTTTTCTAGTTTTTTTTCCTAACTATAATGTCCCTATAACCTTTGTTTTTTTCAGCGAATTTCACAGTTTTTTTAAATGCAAAGTAATTTTCATTACTATACATTAATCCAATCACCACTGCGCACTGCCTTTGGCTGTGTGCAGCGGGTGTTGGCTGCAGGACCTGGCCTGCAGCCAGTTCCTGTGGCCAACCCCTACACCCACCAAACCCTACAAGGTCTGCCACCGCAGGCCGAGATCACCCCGGCAACCCATCCCAGGAGCCCAGCCTATTTAGTAATTGTTTTTTAGGAGGGGGTGCGTGGCTCCCCTCTCCATGGCCAATCTCAGCCCCAGGGACCCCATCCCTCAAGGCCCGGCCTAAGCATTTTTTTTTTTTTTAGGATTGGGGGGGCGCACGGTTCTGCTCCCCAGGTTGATCTCGGCTCTGGGGACCCCCATCCCCTGGGGCTTCACCTATTTTTTTTTTTTATTAGGGAAAGTGGGCCACGTGGCCCTCCTCCCAAGGTAGATCTTAATCCCTGGGGTCCCCTTTCCTGGGGCCCGGCCTAATTATTATTATTCTTCTCTTTTTTTTTGCAAGGGGGCTATGTGGCCCACCTCCCCAGGGCCAATCTCAGCCCTGGATCCCCATCCCCTGGGGACCAGCCATGTGACCTGTATGTCCCCCAGGGCACCCAGTAACAATGTTGGGGACCGTGGGGGGAGCCTGAAGGCCCCTACATCTAAAGCAGCTCCCTCTCTGTGCGAGCAATTGTTTCTTCTGTGTCCATGGGCAGGGAGACAGAGGAACCCTCTGCTCACAGCGAGGGAGAGCTGTTAGACACCACCTTCCAGAGTCTTCAATCTAATTCTATGCAGGGGTGTGCATTCCCTCACAGACCCGGGGACCACCATCTCCCCAGGGCTTCAATCTAATTCTATGCAGGGGTTCGTGCAGCCCCCCCAGCAGCCCCTTAGACCACCACGTCCCCTGGGCTATTATGTTGGAGGGGGGCCACGCGGCCCCCCTCATGGAGCCAATGATGGCCCTGGGGACCTCCACCCCCCCAGGGACGGCTCCTGCTATGTCTTGGGGTGCCCACCCCCAGAACATAACTGTTTGCTCTGACTTGGTGGAAGCTTTGACAGCTCCCGCCAAGTCAGAGCAAACACTTCACTTTCTGCAAATGAGACCTGTCAAACAGCTACCACTTGCAGAAAGTGAAGTTTTCATCTGTCTCACTATATTCAAATATGCATGCAGGGAAACAGATGAAAATATTACTCCCACAAGCAGGGAGCTGCTATTTAAAGCAGCTCCCTGCTTGTGGGAGCAATGCGAGCTCCTGCAGGACGTTAGGAGCCAGATAAGACCCCGGACCACTCCAATCTACATTACTGCAATGTACACCACTTCGCTCTGTGTAGCTCTGCTCTACATTATTCCACTGTACGCCACACCACTCCACACCACTCCATTGTATGCCATTGCACTCTACGATATTCCATTGTACCCATTTACACTGTCTGCCACTTCACTGTATGGTAATCCACTCTAACCCACTCCACTGTACCCCACTCCACTCTAGGCCACTCCACTGTTCATTATTCAGCTGTATATCACTCCACTGTAGGCAACTACACTCTACACCACTGCACTATACACCCCTCCATTCTACATCACTGCACTCTATGCTGTCCCACTGTATGCCACTCCACTGTACACCACTCCACTCTATGCCACTCCAATCTTTGCCACTCCATAATACACTGTATACCAATCCACTCTATGCTACTCCACTATATGGAACTCTATGCCAATCCACTCTATGCTATTCCACTCTACTCCATTCCACTCTATGCCATACCACTCTAGGCTATTTAACTGTATGTCACTCTATTGATGCTACTCCAGTATTTGATATTCAATTGTCTGCTATTCCACTCTATCACACACCACTGCTTGCCACTCCAGTCTAGGACAATCCCCAAATGCCACTGACATGCCACTTCACTGTACACTACTCCACTACATGCTATTTCACTCTATGCCATTCCACTGTACACCACACCACATTACAATATTGTATGCTCCTCCATTCTATGCTATTTCACTGCATGCCACTCCAGTCTATGCTATTCCACTGTGTGTTGTTCCACTTTATGCCACTCCATTGTACGCTAATGCACTGTATACCACTCCACTCAATGCCACTCTAATCTGTGCTACTCCACTTTACCCCACTCCACTCTATGCTATTCCACTATATGCAACTACACTCTACGCCACTCCTCTATATGCTACTCCACTTTACCATTCTCAACTATATGCCACTCCACTGTACATCTTCGCTACTCCACTCTATGCTACTCCACTCTATGTCACTTCTCTGTGCAACACTCCACTCTACACTATTTCACTGTATGCTACTCCACTGTATCCTACTGTACTCCATACCACTCCACTTTATGCTACTCCACTATACACCACTTGACTGTACAACACTTAACTCTACTCCAATCGACTGTACATTACTCCCTTCTAAGCCAGTATATTCTATGCTATTCCAACATATGCAACACCACTCTATGCCCCTCAACTTTATGCTATTTCACTCTACCCTAGTCTACTGTACACCACTTCATTGAAAGCGCTGCACTGTATACCACACTGTGCTATTCCACTGTTTAGCACTGCACTGTACGCTACTCCACTGTTTGCTATTACACTGTACCCCAGTGTACTATACGCCACTTTAACCTAGGACATTTCACTATATGCCACTCCACTGTACGCTACTCCACTTTATGCTATTCTACTCTGGGCTACTCTACTGTATGCCACACCACTCTTCAGTGTTCCACTATATACCAATACACTGTATGCCACTCCATTTTACGCTAGTCCGCTATATGCAACTCCATTATATGGTACTCCACTCTATGCCAATCCTCGCTATACTAGTCCACTGTATGCCACTCCACTGTATGCTGCTCTATTGTATGCCACTCTACAATATTCTATTCCACTGTATGCCACTCCACTCTACACCATGAAATTCTACACCATTCCACAGTACGCCACCACACTTTATGCCAAAACACTGTACACCATGACACTGTACGGCAAGAGACTCTATGATACAACACTCTGCAACACAACACTATAAATCACTGCACTCTACGCCACTGAGTCTAAACTGGTCTATGAACCTCTAATCCGCTGTATGATACTGTATGCCACTCCACTTTACCAAACTCTACTCTATTACGCTATGCCACTACACAACACTGTATTGAATTTGAATTTGAATTACAACACTGTAGTCCACTTTAAACCACTGTAGGAGGCTGGACTGGCTTGTAGTGAGTACCAAGGGGTACTTGCACCTTGCACCAGGCCCAGTTATCCCTTATTAGTGTATAGGGTGTCTAGCAGCTTAGGCTGATAGATAATGGTAGCTTAGCAGAGCAGCTTAGGCTGAACTAGGAGACGTGTGAAGCTACTACAGTACCACTTAGTGTCATATGCACAATATCATAAGAAAACACAATACACAGTTATACTAAAAATAAAGGTACTTTATTTTTATGACAATATGCCAAAGTATCTTAGAGTGTACCCTCAGTGAGAGGATAGGAAATATACACAAGATATATATACACAATAGCAAAAATATGCAGTATAGTCTTAGAAAACAGTGCAAACAATGTATAGTTACAATAGGATGCAATGGGGAAACATAGGGATAGGGGCAACACAAACCATATACTCCAAAAGTGGAATGTGAACCACGAATGGACCCCAAACCTATGTGACCTTGTAGAGGGTCGCTGGGACTATCAGAAAATAGTGAGAGTTAGAAAAATAACCCTCCCCAAGACCCTGAAAAGTGAGTGCAAAGTGCACCAAAGTTCCCCTAAGGACAAAATAGTCGTGTTAGAGGGAAAATGCAAGGAAAACACAAATCAGCAATGCAACAACGATGGATTCCTGACTGAGGGTACCTGTGGAACAAGGGGACCAAGTCCAAAAGTCACAAGCAGCTCGGAGATGGGCAGATGCCCAAGAAATGCCAGCGGTTGGTGCAAAGAAGCTCTTACTAGGCTGAAGAACTGTGAATACTGCAGGAACGACAAGGGCTAGAGACTTCCCCTTTGGAGGATGGATCTCCCACGCCTTGGAGAGTCGTGCAGAAGTGTTTTCCCGCCGGATGGACGCCAACAAGCCTTGCTACACGCAAATCATGCGTTTGGCGTTTTTGGACGCCGCTGGGGCCCAGGAGGGACCAGAAGGTCGCAAATTGGACCTGCAGAGAGAGGGGACGTCGAGCAAGACAAAGAGCCCTCACTGAAGCAGGTAGCACCCGGAGAAGTGCCAGAAACAGGCACTACGAGGATGCGTGAAACGGTGCTCGCCGAAGTTGCACAAAGGAGTCCCACGTCGCCGGAGACCAACTTAGAAAGTCGTGCAATGCAGGTTAGAGTGCCGTGGACCCAGGCTTGGCTGTGCACGAAGGATTTCCGCCGGAAGTGCACAGGGGCCGGAGTAGCTTGCAAAGTCGCGGTTCCCAGCAATGCAGCCCAGCGAGGTGAGGCAAGGACTTACCTCCACCAAACTTGGGCTGAAGAGTCACTGGACTGTGGGGGTCACTTGGACGGTGTCGCTGGATTCGAGGGACCTCGCTCGTCGTGCTGAGAGGAGACCCAAGGGACCGGAAATGCAGCTTTTTGGTGCCTGCGGTTGCAGGGGGAAGATTCCGTCGACCCACGGGAGATTTCTTCGGAGCTTCTGGTGCAGAGAGGAGGCAGACTACCCCCACAGCATGCGCAAGCAGGAAAACAGTCGAGAAGGCGGCAGGATCAGCGTTACAGAGTTGCAGTAGTCGTCTTTGCTACTATGTTGCAGGTTTGCAGGCTTCCAGCGCGGTCAGCGGTCGATTCCTTATCAGAAGGTGAAGAGGGAGATGCAGAGGAACTCGGCTGAGCTCATGCATTCGTTATCTGAAGTTTCCCCAGAGACAGAGACCCTAAATAGCCAGAAAAGAGGGTTTGGCTACTTAGGAGAGAGGAAAGGCTACTAACACCTGAAGGAGCCTATCAGCAGGAGTCTCTGACGTCACCTGGTGGCACTGGCCACTCAGAGCAGTCCAGTGTGCCAGCAGCACCTCTGTTTCCAAGATGGCAGAGGTCTGGAGCACACTGGAGGAGCTCTGGACACCTCCCAGGGGAGGTGCAGGTCAGGGGAGTGGTCACTCCCCTTTCCTTTGTCCAGTTTCGCGCCAGAGCAGGGGCTAAGGGGTCTCTGAACCGGTGTAGACTGGCTTATGCAGAATTGGGCACATCTGTGCCCAACAAAGCATTTCCAGAGGCTGGGGGAGGCTACTCCTCCCCTGCCTTCACACCATTTTCCAAAGGGAGAGGGTGTCACACCCTCTCTCAGAGGAAGTTCTTTGTTCTGCCATCCTGGGCCAGGCCTGGCTGGACCCCAGGAGGGCAGCTGCCTGTCTGAGGGGTTGGCAGCAGCAGCAGCTGCAGAGAAACCCCAGGAAGGGCAGTCTGGCAGTACCAGGGTCTGTGCTACAGACCACTGGGATCATGGAATTGTACCAACAATGCCAGGATGGCATAGAGGGGGCAATTCCATGATCATAGACATGTTACATGGCCATATTCGGAGTTACCATGGTGAAGCTACATATAGGTAGTGACCTATATGTAGTGCCCGCGTGTAATGGTGTCCCCGCACTCACAAAGTTCAGTGAATTGGCTCTGAACAATGTGGGGGCACCTTGGCTAGTGCCAGGGTGCCCTCACACTAAGTAACTTTGCACCTAACCTTTACCAGGTAAAGGTTAGACATATAGGTGACTTATAAGTTACTTAAGTGCAGTGTAAAATGGCTGTGAAATAACGTGGGCGTTATTTCACTCAGGCTGCAGTGGCAGGCCTGTGTAAGAATTGTCAGAGCTCCCTATGGGTGGCAAAAGAAATGCTGCAGCCCATAGGGATCTCCTGGAACCCCAATACCCTGGGTACCTCAGTACCATATACTAGGGAATTATAAGGGTGTTCCAGTAAGCCAATGTAAATTGGTAAAATTGGTCACTAGCCTGTTAGTGACAATTTGAAAGTAATGAGAGAGCATAACCACTGAGGTTCTGGTTAGCAGAGCCTCAGTGAGACAGTTAGGCACCACACAGGGAACATATACATGCACACCTATGAGCACTGGGGCCCTGTGTGACAGGGTCCCAGTGACACATACATATAGGCCACAAACCTATGAGCACTGGGGTCCTGACTAGCAGGATCCCAGTGACACATAACAACCATACTGAAAACATAGTGTTTTCACTATGAGCACTGAGGCCTGGCTATCAGGATCCCAGTGAGACAGTGAAAACAGTGACAAACACCCTGACATACACTCACAAACAGGCCAAAAGTGGGGGTAACAAGGCTAGAAAGAGGCTACCTTCTCACACAACCCCCCCCCAAACGAAGGACAATAAGGCTAACCTTGGCCAGTTGAGACTTTATTGTCTAAGTGGTGATAAGTAGAGAGTAGCTCTGCAATAGACTGGTTACTCCCTTTATCATCCACTATATGGTTACTTCCCTGTGGGGATGTAAACCACCCTGTTTGAAGTTTTTTAGCTAAGCAACAATGTGAAGATGTATTTTCAGAGTTTCTATCAGTAAGTTTTAGTTTGGAGCAGTGGGAATTGTCCACTGAACCTATTTGTAGTGATGGAAATGCCAGACAGGGATGCTGTCTCAGAAAAGCCATAGCTGGGCAAAAACTTTGTCCATCTGGCTGGAAGAGAGAACAGGGATGCTGTTTCTCTTGAGTTGGAGCAGGGCAGGGATGCTGTCCTATCAGCTCCACACTAGGGCAGGGATGCTGTCCTAAGTGTTGTGAGGCAGTGCAGAGTTTCTGCACTAAAGTTTCTCTGGGAGGGTTGGAGGGATGCTCCATGTTAACTAAAATGGTGCTCTTTTTCTCACCAATGTTAGTTATCCCACAGAGAGGTACTTCTACCTCAGGGAGTCCAGCTTTGCCAGCTGATGATTCCCTTGGAACAGGTGCCACCCCAGGAGAGGTTTCTCCCACCACAGGAATGGTATCCTGAATGGTAGGGTGGTTAGGGGATACTGTGATACCCTTTTTACCTGTTGATGGAGAGGGATCCTGAGTTTTCAGGCCTTCTCTCCTTTGCTTTTTCATTTCAGTAGAAATGAGAGGGAACAATTCCTCAGGGATGCCCAGCATGGCTGCATGGGCATAAAACTCTACATCAGCCCAACCTGAGGCCTCTAGGTCATTACCTAAGAGACAGTCTACAGGTAAGCTAGGTGATACCACCACCTGCTTAGGGCCAGTAACTCCACCCCAACTAAACTGAATTATAGCTAAGGGAAGAAACTTAGTGGAGTTATGGACATCAGTAATCTTATACTGTTGTCCAATGATGTGTTGTTCAGGAGGCACTAGGTTTTCAGTCACCAAAGTGAAACTGGCACCTGTGTCCCTGTAGGCCAAGGCCTCAACACCATTTATTGAAACTGTCTGCCTGTACTTATCCATTGTAAGGGGACAAGCAGCCAGTGTGGCAAGGCCAATGCCACTAGGTGTGACAGAAACTGTCTTGGGACTGATTACATCAGTTTCCACTATGGACCCATAAGTGAACCCAACTACACCCTTTGCTTGACTGTTGCCAGCAGTCCCACCACTAGTACCACTACTGCTAGGGGCACTAGAGCTTGCTGTATTAGTGGTGGTAGGCTCAGGGGGTTTACCTGGACAGGACTTATCCCCTGGCCTATGGCCTCTGTTTTTACACACAAAGCACCAAGGCTTTTTAATGTGTGCAGGTTGGGAAGAAGAGGAAGAATTTGTTTTATCCCCACCCTCTGAAGAGTGTTTAAGATTTGAAGTGGGATCTTTGGTTTTACCCTTATCCCCATGCTTATCTTGAGATTTTTCACCATCTTTCTTCTTATTGCCATCTTTGTCACCCCCTGTATGAACTTTTCTGTTCACCCTTGTTCTGACCCATTTGTCTGCCTTCTTTCCCAATTCTTGGGGAGAGGTCAGATCAGAGTCTACCAGGTACTGGTGCAACAAATCAGACACACAATTATTAAGTATATGCTCTCTCAGGATTGTGTTATACAGGCTTTCATAATCAGTAACTTTACTGCCATGTAACCACCCCTCCAAGGCCTTCACTGAATGGTCAATGAAATCAACCCAGTCTTGTGAAGACTCCTTTTTGGTCTCTCTGAACTTTATCCTGTACTGTTCAGTGGTTAAGCCATTACCATCCAGGAGTGCATTCTTAAGAACTGTAAAATTATTGGCATCACTTTCTTTCACAGTAAGGAGTCTATCCCTACCCTTTCCACTAAATGATAGCCATAGGATAGCAGCCCACTGCCTTTGAGGGACATCCTGTACAACACAGGCCCTCTCAAGTGCAGCAAACCACTTGTTAATGTCATCCCCCTCCTTATAAGGGGGAACTATCTTGTGCAGATTCCTGGAATCATGTTCTTTTGCAGGATGACTATGGGGAATACTGCTGCTGCCACCATGGGTTTCTAAACCCAACTTCTGTCTTTCCCTCTCTACTTCTAAAGACTGTCTATCCAAATCCAGCTGTTGCTTCTTGAGCTTCAGTCTGGTTTGTTCCACTCTCAATCTATTGAGCTCCCTTTCTAACAATCTGTCATCAGGGTGGGTGGGAGGGACATTTCTAGATACAGAGGTATGATGGGAATGAACAGAAGGAGACCTGTCCCTTACAGAGGGCACCCTAACAGCTTGGCTACCAGTATAATGTGAGAGCACACCATTAGTATGGTGTGATTCAACCTCTGTACCAACTATGCTAGACTGTCTAGTAATGGGCAGGCTGAGAAGTTTCTTTCCTGAACCTTTTCCTGGGGGAGTCCCTGGATCAGATTGAGAACCATTAGCTACTTTTTCTACAGATTGGGCACTTATGGCCTTATCCTGTACTCTAAGCATATTAATTAACAGTTCTAAGGAAGGATTCTTCCCTACACTCAAACCTCTCTCTATGCAGAGACTCCTTGCTCCTTTCCAGCTAAGGTGATCATATGCAAGTTTGGACAGTTCAACTTTTTGGCCTGTGCCAGACATTTTTTAGAGAGAGTTAAAGTGATAGACAAAGAGAAAAAAGTTTTCAGAACTTTTTGGAAAGACAGAAAAAAACTTTTTAAACTTTTAAGAACTTTTTGAAAGTTTAGAAGTACTTTTCAGCACTTAGAAAAGAGTGAAAAGAGGAAATGCAAAACTTTTTGGCTATGTGTATATACACTGACCTTGTTTTGTATATTTTTCTCTTATGAAAAGTACAATGACAAGAGTGGTAAGTAGTCTCAAAGCACTTATCCCACCGCTGCACAACCAATGTAGGAGGCTGGACTGGCTTGTAGTGAGTACCAAGGGGTACTTGCACCTTGCACCAGGCCCAGTTATCCCTTATTAGTGTATAGGGTGTCTAGCAGCTTAGGCTGATAGATAATGGTAGCTTAGCAGAGCAGCTTAGGCTGAACTAGGAGACGTGTGAAGCTACTACAGTACCACTTAGTGTCATATGCACAATATCATAAGAAAACACAATACACAGTTATACTAAAAATAAAGGTACTTTATTTTTATGACAATATGCCAAAGTATCTTAGAGTGTACCCTCAGTGAGAGGATAGGAAATATACACAAGATATATATACACAATAGCAAAAATATGCAGTATAGTCTTAGAAAACAGTGCAAACAATGTATAGTTACAATAGGATGCAATGGGGAAACATAGGGATAGGGGCAACACAAACCATATACTCCAAAAGTGGAATGTGAACCACGAATGGACCCCAAACCTATGTGACCTTGTAGAGGGTCGCTGGGACTATCAGAAAATAGTGAGAGTTAGAAAAATAACCCTCCCCAAGACCCTGAAAAGTGAGTGCAAAGTGCACCAAAGTTCCCCTAAGGACAAAATAGTTGTGTTAGAGGGAAAATGCAAGGAAAACACAAATCAGCAATGCAACAACGATGGATTCCTGACTGAGGGTACCTGTGGAACAAGGGGACCAAGTCCAAAAGTCACAAGCAGCTCGGAGATGGGCAGATGCCCAAGAAATGCCAGCGGTTGGTGCAAAGAAGCTCTTACTAGGCTGAAGAACTGTGAATACTGCAGGAACGACAAGGGCTAGAGACTTCCCCTTTGGAGGATGGATCTCCCACGCCTTGGAGAGTCGTGCAGAAGTGTTTTACCGCCGGATGGACGCCAACAAGCCTTGCTACACGCAAATCATGCGTTTGGCGTTTTTGGACGCCGCTGGGGCCCAGGAGGGACCAGAAGGTCGCAAATTGGACCTGCAGAGAGAGGGGACGTCGAGCAAGACAAAGAGCCCTCACTGAAGCAGGTAGCACCCGGAGAAGTGCCAGAAACAGGCACTACGAGGATGCGTGAAACGGTGCTCGCCGAAGTTGCACAAAGGAGTCCCACGTCGCCGGAGACCAACTTAGAAAGTCGTGCAATGCAGGTTAGAGTGCCGTGGACCCAGGCTTGGCTGTGCACGAAGGATTTCCGCCGGAAGTGCACAGGGGCCGGAGTAGCTTGCAAAGTCGCGGTTCCCAGCAATGCAGCCCAGCGAGGTGAGGCAAGGACTTACCTCCACCAAACTTGGGCTGAAGAGTCACTGGACTGTGGGGGTCACTTGGACGGTGTCGCTGGATTCGAGGGACCTCGCTCGTCGTGCTGAGAGGAGACCCAAGGGACCGGAAATGCAGCTTTTTGGTGCCTGCGGTTGCAGGGGGAAGATTCCGTCGACCCACGGGAGATTTCTTCGGAGCTTCTGGTGCAGAGAGGAGGCAGACTACCCCCACAGCATGCACAAGCAGGAAAACAGTCGAGAAGGCGGCAGGATCAGCGTTACAGAGTTGCAGTAGTCGTCTTTGCTACTATGTTGCAGGTTTGCAGGCTTCCAGCGCGGTCAGCGGTCGATTCCTTATCAGAAGGTGAAGAGGGAGATGCAGAGGAACTCGGCTGAGCTCATGCATTCGTTATCTGAAGTTTCCCCAGAGACAGAGACCCTAAATAGCCAGAAAAGAGGGTTTGGCTACTTAGGAGAGAGGAAAGGCTACTAACACCTGAAGGAGCCTATCAGCAGGAGTCTCTGACGTCACCTGGTGGCACTGGCCACTCAGAGCAGTCCAGTGTGCCAGCAGCACCTCTGTTTCCAAGATGGCAGAGGTCTGGAGCACACTGGAGGAGCTCTGGACACCTCCCAGGGGAGGTGCAGGTCAGGGGAGTGGTCACTCCCCTTTCCTTTGTCCAGTTTCGCGCCAGAGCAGGGGCTAAGGGGTCTCTGAACCGGTGTAGACTGGCTTATGCAGAATTGGGCACATCTGTGCCCAACAAAGCATTTCCAGAGGCTGGGGGAGGCTACTCCTCCCCTGCCTTCACACCATTTTCCAAAGGGAGAGGGTGTCACACCCTCTCTCAGAGGAAGTTCTTTGTTCTGCCATCCTGGGCCAGGCCTGGCTGGACCCCAGGAGGGCAGCTGCCTGTCTGAGGGGTTGGCAGCAGCAGCAGCTGCAGAGAAACCCCAGGAAGGGCAGTCTGGCAGTACCAGGGTCTGTGCTACAGACCACTGGGATCATGGAATTGTACCAACAATGCCAGGATGGCATAGAGGGGGCAATTCCATGATCATAGACATGTTACATGGCCATATTCGGAGTTACCATGGTGAAGCTACATATAGGTAGTGACCTATATGTAGTGCCCGCGTGTAATGGTGTCCCCGCACTCACAAAGTTCAGTGAATTGGCTCTGAACAATGTGGGGGCACCTTGGCTAGTGCCAGGGTGCCCTCACACTAAGTAACTTTGCACCTAACCTTTACCAGGTAAAGGTTAGACATATAGGTGACTTATAAGTTACTTAAGTGCAGTGTAAAATGGCTGTGAAATAACGTGGGCGTTATTTCACTCAGGCTGCAGTGGCAGGCCTGTGTAAGAATTGTCAGAGCTCCCTATGGGTGGCAAAAGAAATGCTGCAGCCCATAGGGATCTCCTGGAACCCCAATACCCTGGGTACCTCAGTACCATATACTAGGGAATTATAAGGGTGTTCCAGTAAGCCAATGTAAATTGGTAAAATTGGTCACTAGCCTGTTAGTGACAATTTGAAAGTAATGAGAGAGCATAACCACTGAGGTTCTGGTTAGCAGAGCCTCAGTGAGACAGTTAGGCACCACACAGGGAACATATACATGCACACCTATGAGCACTGGGGCCCTGTGTGACAGGGTCCCAGTGACACATACATATAGGCCACAAACCTATGAGCACTGGGGTCCTGACTAGCAGGATCCCAGTGACACATAACAACCATACTGAAAACATAGTGTTTTCACTATGAGCACTGAGGCCTGGCTATCAGGATCCCAGTGAGACAGTGAAAACAGTGACAAACACCCTGACATACACTCACAAACAGGCCAAAAGTGGGGGTAACAAGGCTAGAAAGAGGCTACCTTCTCACAACCACTCTGCCGGACTGTACTCCACTCTACACCGCGCTACACAACTTTTTCTATGTCACTACACCAGAATTCACTCTATAACACACTGCTCCACTCTACTTGACTTTATTCCAATACACCTCACCACTCCACTCAACGGCACAGTATGCCATTCTTCAGCACTTTTATGCCAGTGTTGTCACGATCCTGGAAAGGGCTCCCCTGCACAGAACATGGAGGGATGCGCCTCCAGGCTCACTCAGGCCAGCTGCTATTCTGAGGAGACCCCCTTGGAACTTGCCCCTCCACATTGCAGAGACTGCAGTGGCCTTTGTTGCACCCCTGCCCTATGCCACTATACTGTACCACACTCTACTCCTCTATACACTATCTTATTCAATTCTTCAACACTTCACTCCACTCTACGCCACTCCACTCTACTCTGCTCTATGACAGCTTCCCACACTGTATGACATGGCACTCCCCTCTATAAAGCTTGACCCTACTCCATGCTATGCCACTATGGTGTACTCAGCTCCACAGCATGTACTATAGGAGATGCCCCTGCACTATATAACACTTTCGTCCACTCTATCCTACACCACTCCATTCACCTCTTCTGTACGACAATTTACCCCACTCTACATCACTGTGCGGCACTCCAATGTATGCTGCTCCACTCTACATCACTTTAATCTACTCTGTAAAAGTGCACTCTACAACATTCTTCTGCACTCTATGCCTCAGTACAACACTGTACTATGTTGTATACCCCTACAGTACACTGTAACATTGTATAACACTGCACTGTACTGTATTACTGTTTACTCCATACTATTCTACAAGACTCCATGAACTCTACTACACTCTACTCCACTATACAATTCTTAAACCCACTCTCGGCCACTGTTCAACACTGCCCTTTTCTCCAGCGCACTGTACAACACCCTACTGTACTCCCCTCTACACAAATCCAAACCACTCTGTGCCACTATGTGATACTTTACTCCGCTCTATACCCATCCACACGGCACCTGACGAGCAGCCTCAGTCCCAGTGTTATATAATTTGTCATTACCCTCGGGTTGTAAGATCAGTCACTTGTGTATAGTGCCACAAGACTATCAATAATATTGCCATGGTCTGTGTTATGAGTGTGTATTTGGGTGTTATCCATGCTTGTTACACGTTTTTTCATAATGCGCCTTGATGGAACCAACAGCATTAATTCTTTGCCTTGCCTTTGCCAATGCTTGTTATTTAGTGAGTGGCTTGTGGTCTTGTTCTATGAAGCACCAACTACTCGTGCTATGATTCATGCTCTGACCGTGTTTGCAGGTAGTTTGTTTTCCTGTTTACTAGGCAACGACCACGCCCGAGGCTTTTAGGAGTGTTTTGCCTCATGCTAAGAACATCTCTGATTGGCTATAAATAACCAAGTTGTGCACGTGACGGTGCTTGGCTTCTTCCCGTTTACGCCATGGAGATTCATCAGCGCTTGTGGAGCCGAATTGTTCCTCCGCCTCTCTTTCTTGGGCATGAACCTCCTTCTTCCAGTGGCTCCTGATAGCACCGAGTGACAGCAAGCCTCTGTGATCTCTGCTAGTCAGCTAAATGGAGTTCACTGTCTGGGAGTCTTTGTGATTTTAGCTTATTTTCTGAACTCTGAAAATTGAGCTTGAGCCGGTATTGAACCATTTGAACTAGAACTGTCCAACAAACTTTGCATGGGCCTTCATTAAGACTTTATCTAATTTATGCATGAGAGTGTACCAGCGGTTGGGAGCCACAGACATAGCAGATAGTCTTTTTATTTAATTTTCCTGGTTTATAGTTAACCCTTATTTTGCGTGACATAGGTCCTGGCAACACATGTGAGTGTTCTGACATTACTTCCATTATGGTTATGGTAATAATTATTTATTAGGGAATAAATGCAAAATTCCACCACCCTCAGGCAATGTGAGAAATGAAATGGGAGCTGCAGCTTTTCTGTCGGGTTGTGGTCAGCCAATCAGGCCTTACTTTTCCTCCGAGTCCCCAGATGATCCCAGGAGGCTCTGCATTCCTCTATACACAAATTTGATTTTCATTTAATAACTAGAAAACTACTGAACAGATTTATACCAAATCACAAAAAGGGTGTTTTCTGGACTAAGAGCTTGCTTTCTGTCTAGCGGCTCAGGCTGTAGTTGTGTTCAAAATCCCCATGGAAATGATCATGGGGAAAATGTGTTTTGGGACTCCACTTTTTCTCAGTCCCCACTTGATGTATCACCCCAAAACTTTCCAGACAGCAGCTGACGTGAGCATCAAAGTTTTTGGGGAAAATCTTTTGAAGATTCACCAACAGGAGCTAAAGATATAGATATAGATATAAAGTCAAAAAAGGTTTTCTAATAAAAACTTGGTCCTAACTACAACTACTTACTGACAACTACCAGTAGGTTTTATATATATATACATATATATATATATATATTTTTTTTTTTAACTTAAAAAAACAAAGGTTACAGGGACATTATAGTTAGGCTCTGAATTTACTCACACAAAACCAGAGAAATTCAGCAGTTTTAGTTAGAGTACTTTCAGTAACCATAACTCGTGGCCTAAGTTGACTAAAACTCGCGCCCCTGATATGCACAGTTTTTTCATCAATAATTTGACTTCTAATGTTAATTGATATTTTTAGTGATGTTACAATAGTTGACGTGAGTGCTGTAATATCTGGGGTAATTAGCAGTGCATGGCGAAGGCGTGAATTATAGTTACCTTAGGCCATGAGTTATAGTTACTTAAAATAACTCTAACTATAACTGCTGAATTTCTCTGGTTTTATGTAATTGTAATCGTATTTATATAGCGCTTACTACCCCTGATGAGGCGTCAAAGCGCTTTTCGATGAGTAGCACGCTACTCCGGTACCCAACAAGAATTAGTGATGGATTAGTATAATTTAATAAGGAGTACAGTTTTAGTATTATTATGAGTTAATTTGAGTTGCAAATATGAGAGTTTGTTAGTTAGATTGACTGGAGTAATGGAGGGGTGGAGGAGGAAAGAAATCCAGAAGTGTTAATTGGGAGTTTATCCTTCATTTACTCAATCCAAAGGCTTGAGATGAATAATAGGGGAGCGGAGGGGAAAGAGGATGTGGATGGGTTAGGGAGAGCATAGAAGTAGGGTGAGAAGAATGCAGGCGAATTTAGTAGGGTTGTGTGGGAGGTCACAGAGGTAGAGTGAGGTTTGGTGAGTTAGATGTGGAGGTGGAGGGGAAGAGCTTAGGCAGAGATATTTTAGGAGATTAAATTGGTCGAAGGGATTTGGGATGAGTCCGAGTGAGAATGGAGGAAAGTTTGATAGAGACATGACATAAGAGTGATGGGTAGATAAGTGTGATAAAAAGAGAGCAGAAATTCATAGATATCAGGAGCCATGCAATGATCCACAAACATGCCAGGCACAGAAACAACATATACACATACATACACATATATATATATATATATACACACACACACATGAATAAAACACACATATGCACATACAATACATAATTAGAATCATGGGTAAAAAATACTTTAGTCAGACAGGTTTAAAAGAGTGTTTGTGTATTTTATTGTTATTGGTTTAGTTTCTGTAAAATGAGCATCGTGGCCTACCCAACCGGATTATTTTCTACGAGTATGTCAGTAAGCGTTACCTAAAACGTCTCCAGCAACCTTGTGTTCCTTTGGCAATATGATTGTTACTAGTGCGTCTTTGTGGAGATGTCCTCGTGCTTCTGAGCATCAACAACGCACCACCGGAATCGGCGGTAAACGCAGTAGGGTCGTTTGGAAAGCTGTCCATCATCGTGGTAAAAGGCGGGGAATTCCTTTACCTACTTCGAGGGTGGGCGGGCGTGGCTCAGCGGGCGGAGCTTACAGGTGCTTTATAAAGGGAGAAACCTTATACTCTGTGTCTCCAGCAGAGGAAGATAGAACCTGCGCGTCACAGTCAGATACAGATTACGCTCTAGTACATCATCAGTTCACCTCCAGGATGGATTCTAGATCTTTTTCTGCTATGGGATTTCTGAGCGCACAGCCTTGCTTTATCTTTGCCAAGCCCAAGAGTTAGGGTGGCTTGTCCTTTCTAGAAGCTGAGCTTCAACTGTGGCACCTGCTACGATTATATTTGAAAGTGCTTCTTTTGAGGTTTAGTTTCTGTAAAATTGAGCATCGTGGCCTACCCAACTGGAGTATTTTCTACGAGTATGTCAGTAAGCGTAACCTAGCATGTTTATGCGCCCCGTTTATATTGTACACTAAGGGTACGTAATGGGCCACGGGGTAAAACGTCTCCAGCAACCTTGTGTTCCTTTGGCAATATGATTGTTACTAGTGCGTCTTTGTGGAGATGTCCTCGTGCTTCTGAGCATCAACAACGCACCACCGGAATCGGCGGTGAACGCATTGGGGTCGTTTTGGAAGGCTGTCCATCATCCTGGTAAAAGGCGGGAGTTCCTTTACCTACTTCGAGGGTGGACGGGGCGTGGCTCAGCGGGCGGAGCTTACAGGTGCTTTATAAAGGGAGAACCTACTACAAAAACGATTTTGTGTTTATATTGTACACTAGGGGTACGTGATGGGCCACGGGGTAAACGTCTCCAGCAACCTTGTGTGCCTTTGGGAATGTTATTGTTACTAGTGCGTCTTTGTGGAGATGTCCTCGTGCTTCTGCGCATCAACAACGCACCACTTGAATCGGCGGTAAAACGCAGTGGGGTCATTTTGGAAAGCTGTCCATTATCCTGGTAAAAAGGTAAAAGGCGGGAATTCCTTTACCTACTTCGAGGGTGGACGGGGCGTGGCTCAGCGGGCGGAGCTTACAGGTGCTTTATAAAGGGAGAACCTTCAACTCTGTTTCTCCAGGAGAGGAAGATAGAAACCGCGCGTCACAGTCAGATACAGATTACGCTCCAGTACATCATCAGTTCACCTCCAGGAAGGATTCTAGATTGTTTTCTGCTTTGGAATCTCTGAGCGCACAGCCTTGCTTTATCTTTGCCAAGCCCAGGAGTTAGGGTGGTTTGTCCTTTCCAGAAGCTGAGCTTCAACTGGGGCACCTGCTACGTTTATATTTGTAAGTGCTTCCTGTTGAGGTTTAGTGTCTGTAAAATGAGCATCGTGGCCTACCCAACCGGATTATTTTCTACGAGTAATTCAGTAAGCGTTACCTAGCATGTTTTATATGCCCCGTTTATGTTGTACACTGAGGCTACGTGATGGACCAAGGGAGAAAGTCTCTAGCAACCTTGTGTGCCTTTGGCAATGTGATTGTTACTAGTGCGTCTTTGTGGATATGTCCTCGTGCTCCTGCGCATCAACAACGCACCACCGGAATCGTCGGTAAAACGCAATGGGGTCGTTTTGGAAAGCTGTCCATCATCCTGGTAAAAGGCGGGAATTTTTTTCCTACTACGAGTGTAGACGGGGCGTGGCTCAGCGGGCGGAGCTTACAGGTGCTTTATAAAGGGAGAACCTTCAACTCTGTGTCTCCAGGAGAGGAAGATAGGACCCGCGCGTCACAGTCAGATACAGATTAAGCTCCAGTACATCATTAGTTCACCTCCAGGAAGGATTCTAGATTGTTTTCTGCTTTGGAATCTCTGAGCGCACAGCCTTGCTTTATCTTTGCCAAGCCCAAGACTTAGGTTGGCATGTCCTTTCCAGAAGCTGAGCTTCAACTGGGGCACCTGCTACGTTTATATTTGTAAGTGCTTCCTTTGAGGTTTAGTGTCTGTAAAATGAGCATCGTGGCCTACCCAACCGGATTATTTTCTACGAGTAATTCAGTAAGCGTTACCTAGCATGTTTTATATGCCCCGTTTATGTTGTACACTGAGGCTACGTGATGGACCAAGGGAGAAACGTTTCCAGCAACCTTGTGTGCCTTCGGCAATGTGATTGTTACTAGTGCGTCTTTGTGGATATGTGCTCCTGCGCATCAACAACGCACCACCGGAATCGTCGGTAAAACGCAGTGGGGTCGTTTTGGAAAGCTGTCCATCATCCTGGTAAGAGGCGGGAATTCCAATACCTACTACGAGTGTAGACGGGGGCGTGGTTCAGCGGGCGGAGCTTACAGGTGCTTTATAAAGGGAGAACCTTCAACTCTGTGTCTTCAGGAGAGGAAGATAGAAACCGCGCGTCACAGTCAGATACAGATTACGCTCCAGTACATCATCAATTCACCTCCAGGTAGGATTCTAGATTGTTTTCTGCTTTGGAATCTCTGAGCGCACAGCCTTGCTTTATCTTTGCCAAGCCCAAGAGTTAGGGTGGCTTGTCCTTTCCAGAAGCTGAGCTTCAAACTGGGGCACCTGCTACGTTTATATTTGTAAGTGTTTCCTTTAAGGTTTAGTGTCTGTAAAATGAGCATCGTGGCCTACCCAACCGGAGTATTTTCTACGAGTAATTCAGTAAGCGTTACCTAGCATGTTTTATATGCCCCGTTTATATTGTACACTGAGGCTACGTGATGGACCAAGGGAGAAACGTCTCTAGCAACCTTGTGTGCCTTTGGCAATGTGATTGTTACTAGTGCGTCTTTGTGGATATGTGCTCCTGCGCATCAACAACGCACCACCTGAAACGGCGGTAAACGCAGTGGGGTCGTTTTGGAAAAGTTGTCCATCATCCTGGTAAAAGGCGGGAATTCTTTTACCTACTACGAGTGTAGACGGGGCGTGGCTCAGCGGGCGGAGCTTACAGGTGTTTTATAAAGGGAGAAACCTTCAACTCTGTTTCTCCAGGAGAGGAGGATAGAAACCGCGCGTCACAGTCAGATACAGATTACGCTCCAGTACATCATCAATTCACCTCCAGGAAGGATTCTAAATTGTTTTCTGCTTTGGAATCTCTGAGCGCACAGCCTTGCTTTATCTTTGCCATGCCCAAGAATTAGGGTGGCTTGTCCTTTCCAGCAGCTGGGCTTCAACTGGGGCACCTGCTACGTTTATATTTGTAAGTGCTTCCTGTTGAGGTTTAGTGTCTGGAAAATGAGCATCGTGGCCTACCCAACCGGAGTATTTTCTACGAGTAAGTCAGTAAGCGTTACCAAGCATGTTTTATATGCCCTGTTTATATTGTACATTGAGGCTACGTGATGGACCAAGGGAGAAACGTCTCCAGCAACCGTGTGTGCCTTTGGCAATATGATTGTTACTAGTGCGTCTTTGTGGATATGTGCTCCTGCACATCAACAACGCACTACCGGAATCGTCGGTAAACGCAGTGGGGTCGTTTAGGAAAGCTGTCCATCATCCTGGTAAAAGGCGGGAATTCTTTTACCTACTACGAGTGTAGACGGGGCGTGGCTCAGCGGGCGGAGCTTACAGGTGCTTTATAAAGGGAGAACCTTCAACTCTGTGTTTTCAGGAGAGGAAGATAGAAACCGCGCGTCACAGTCAGATTACGCTCCAGTACATCATCAGTTCACCTCCAGGGAGGATTCTAGATTGTTTTCTGCTTTGGAATCTCTGAGCGCACAGCCTTGCTTTATCTTTGCCAAGCCCAAGACTTAGGGTGGCTTGTCCTTTCCAGAAGCTGAGCTTCAACTGGGGCACCTGCTACGTTTATATTTGTAAGTGCTTCCTGTTGAGGTTTAGTGTCTGTAAAAAGAGTATTGTGGCCTACCCAACCGGAATATTTTCTACGAGTGTGTCAGTAAGCGTTACCTAGCATGTTTTATACGCCCCGTTTATATTGTACAATTAAGGGTACGTGATGGGCCACGGGGTAAACGTCTCCAGCAACCTTGTGTGCCTTTGGCAATGTGATTGTTACTAGTGCGTCTTTGTGGAGATGTCCTCGTGCTTCTGAGCATCAACAATGCACCACCGGAATCGGCGGTAAACGCATTGGGGTCGTTTTGGAAAGCTGTCCATCATCCTGGTAAAAAGGCGGGAATTCCTTTACCTACTTCGAGGTTGGACGGGGCGTGACTCAGCGGGCGGAGCTTAGAGGTGCTTTATAAAGGGAGAACCTTCTACTCTCTGTCTCCAGCAGAGGAAGATAGAACCCGCACGTCTCAGTCAGATACAGATTACGCTCCAGTACATCAACAGTTCATCTCCAGGATGGATTCTAGATCTTTTCTGCTATGGGATCTCTGAGCGCAGAGCCTTGCTTTAGTTTCCAAAGAAACTATAAATGAATAGAAATATACATATAATCTGAAAAAAATAATTATCCACATAGGCATATGCAGTTCGTAGTTGCTTGAAAAAGGTGGTTATGAAGGAAAGAGCCAACTCTTGAGTAGTTTCCTGAAAACAAGAAAGTTATCTGTGGCTCTTATAGTTGGGGGTAATGAATTCCATAGTTTGGCTGCTTGGACGGAGAAGGATGTACCACCTACAGTCTTTTTCTTGTATGGTGGTGTTCTAAGGCGGGGTGCCAGTCTTGAGCGGAGGGTTCTTTGTTGGATGTTTTTGGTAAAAAAAAATTCTGATGAAAAGCGGTCCTGTTCCATGTATAGCTTTGTGGGTGATCCAAAGCAGCTTGAAAGTGCATCTTCTGGCAACGGGTAACCAGTGTAGTGCTCTCAAGGCAGGGGAGATGTGGGCTTGCGGCTTTATATGTAGTAGTAGCCTGGCTGCGGAATTCTGGATGCGTTGTAGTTTTTTCATAACAGATAGAGATGATCCATGGTAGAGGCTATTGGCATAATCCAGTTTGGATAATACAAGTGAGATAGTAGCTTGCACCTTGTGTGGAAATCCGAGGTGAGGGAAAATGCGTCGTAAAGTCTTTAAGGTGATGAAGCTTGTGCGTGCTAATTTGTCTACTTGGGCATTCATAGTTAGTTTGGAATCCATGGTGATTCCTAGGTTTTTCACTTCCTTGGATGATTGAGGAGGTGGTCCGAGATCGTCAGGCCAGACGCACAGAGGGTCATAATGTTTCCAGTCACCACATATGAGTATTTCAGTTTTGGAGGTATTTAGTTTGAGATGGCTCCAGGTCATCCACTGATCAACGGCTCTGAGGCAACTGAAGATTTGAGAGTTTTCAATGTTTTTGGGGTCTTCTAATTGAAGTAGTATTTGTGTGTCATCTGCATAGTTGTAGCATGTGAGATGGAAATCATTGATCAGTTCTGGTAAAGATGTCATGTAGATGTTAAAAAGCAAAGGTGAGATGATTGACCCTTGGGGGACCCTTGTTTTGTGGGGTAGGGTTCGGATGAGAAGGGGGGTGAGTGGATGATATTCGGTCTTTTTTGGAGATAGGAAGTAATCCAGTCGAGCGCAATCCCTTGTATGCCGGCTTCGTGGAGTCTTTGAGTTAGGGTGTCATGGTCAACCGTATCAAAGGCAGCTGAGAGGTCCAAGAGAAGTAGTGCAGCAACTCCATTTCGGTCAACTGTGTTTTTAAGATCGTCCCAGATTGCCATGAGTGCCGATTCAGTGCTTCTTCCTGGGCGGAATCCAGTTTGGAAGTCTGAAAGTATAGAATTGTCTTCAATGAATTGTGACATCTGGGCGAATGCTGCTCTTTCTATCAATTTGCCCAGGAAAGGTCCATTTGTGATAGGTCTGTAGTTGTTGGGGTCTTGCGGGTCTAGATTTGTTTTCTTTAATAATGGTCGTATGTATGCCTTTTTCAGGTCTGTAGGAAAAGTTCCTGAAGTTAAAGAGTTGTTGATGATTCTTCTTACAGGTGTGGCAGCGGAAGTAGATAGCAGGATGTTCTTGAAGATCTGTGGTGGTCAAGGGTCAGAAGGGCAACCAGAAGGTCTGCTTGCTTTGACCAAATCCATAAATTCATCGTGGGATATTTGTTTGAAGGACTGTAGAGGTTGGGATGGTTTATTCTTAAAGGGTATTTTAGTAAAGGGGTTGGTGCTGATGGTTTTCTTCTGTTTTAAATATGAGTCCAATGTGTCTGCCTTGGTTGTGTAGTGAGTTGCCAATTTGTTTGTGAAATCTTGAGTGGTGGGATGACTTCCTTCCATGCATGTGGGTTTTCGAAATTCATTGAGAATTTTGAAAAATTCCTTGGTTGTAGATTGAGCATTTAGAATTCTGTCTGAGTAGTATCTTTTTTTAGCTTTTTTGATTGATGATTTGTATATCCTGTTAAGTTTGTGTAGCTGCTGTGAGTTAATTCAGAACCTAACTACAATGTCTCTGTATCCTTTGTTTTTTTCAGTAAATTTTTCTTTTTTTTTTAATGTAAAGTAATTTTCATTACTATACGTTCATTCAAACACCATCTGCGGCAATGCCCCCTAACCACCAAATCCCAAAATGTGAGCGGCCTTTGGCCGTGCGTGGCAGGAGTTGGCGGCACACCTGTCTCCCTGCATATGAGAATGCATGGCTGTGAGAGCATCTGTTTGGGTGCGAGAGTGCATGTGAGAGGGTCTATGTGGGTATAAGAGTGGATGTGAGAGTGTCTGATTGCACTCCAATAAATGAAAGATGGATCCATCTCGACAAGGGATTTCAGGTCAATTTTTCAATATGGAGTCGCAAAGTAAACACACTAGTTTTGCCTTCGCCAAGCCCAGGAGTTAGGATTATTTGTCCTTCCAGAAGTGGAGCTTCACCTGAGGCACCTGCTAGGTTTACATTTGTAAGTGCTTCCTGTTGAGGTATAATTTCTGTGAAATGAGCATCATGGCCAGAATGGAAGCTCACCTGCTCCTTTATCCAACAAGAGTCCACAGTTCTGCACAAAATGTCTATCCAACTGGAGTACTTTCTACTGGTTAGTTAGTAAGTGCTACCTCATTATGAGTGCTACATTGTTGGATGCAATAAGCACAAGGGATGGGCTGCGTGGCTCAGCCATCTGTCCTAGGTGCCCTCCAGGACACCAAGGGGGTGATTCTAACCCTGGCGGTCGGTGATAAAGCGGCGGTCAACCCGCCAACAGGCTGGCGGTCCAAAAAATGGAATTCTGACCCTGGCGGGAACCGCCAACACAGCCCGCCACATTAACACTCCGACCGCCACAGCAGGACAAACAAACAGCGCGGCGGTCACCGCCAACAGCCAGGCGGCAGACAATGTACCGCCCACACCATCACGACCCACCAATCCGCCACCTTTTCCGAGGCGGGAGCCCCGCCGATAAAAACACGGCGGAAACAGACTAAGAATGTGAAAACGCTTACCTCTACGCACTCCACGAGTACGGAGGACAGCATGGAACCCGAATTGAACATCATACCTGCTCTTGTCTACCTGCTCATCTACCACGAGTACGAACTCCGGCGCAGACGTCAACGGTGAGTACAGCACCTACGACACACGGGAGGGGGAGGACGAAAGGTTACGGGCACACACATATGCAACCCCCCCTCCCCCAATATGTACACACCAATGCAGAGCAACAAGTCACAGTGACACCAACCAAACCCCCGTAAAAAATGCAATGACATTTCAAAATTGACAATAAATATTTATGTCCAAAATAGCCTCCGATAAGTATTGGTCAACTAGCCAGAATATTTACATTTAAAAAGTCTATATACACAGCAGTGGACAACTGAAGAAATCAGTCCTGCACATTTTACGTATTAACGATTTGTCCGTGGGCCAAAGTGTAGCAACACAAGGGCAAAGCCCACACACGAGACATGAGTCCTTTGGAGAGAACACTGCAGGGGCATCTGATGACAAAACTACAGGCACCTCAGGGGGAAGGGAAGGGGGGGCACCTCAGCTACATGAGTCCACGACGCCAGACCCACGAAGGGGCCACCATGCCCACTGCCATATCCTGGGGAGTGCAAAGCCACAGTCTCTCAATGTCTCTACAGTGGTTGGATTGCCCACTGCCATATCCTGGGGAGTGCAAAGCCACAGTCTCTCAATGTCTCTACAGTGGTTGGATTGCCCACTGCCATATCCTGGGGAGTGCAAAGCCACAGTCCATCAGGTGGAGGAATTGCTCCACTGGTCAAGGAGGATGCATGATGGCCACAGTGAACCGTGAACTGTGTTTGCAGGAAGGGCCCAGCGGAGCGGTGCTTGAGACAGCAGGGCCCAGCGGAGCGGTGCTTGACAGGAAGGGCCCAGCGGAGCGGTGCTTGAGACGGCAGGGCCCAGCGGAGCGGTGCTTGACAGGAAGGGCCCAGCGGAGCGGTGCTTGACAGGAAGGGCCCAGCGGAGCGGTGCTTGAGACGGCGGGGCCCAGCGGAGCAGTGCTTGACAGGAAGGGCCCAGCGGAGCGGTGCTTGAGACGGCGGGGCCCAGCGGAGCGGTGCTTGACAGGAAGGGCCCAGCGGAGCGGTGCTTGAGACGGCGGGGCCCAGCGGAGCGGTGCTTGACAGGAAGGGCCCAGCGGAGCGGTGCTTGAGACGGCGGGGCCCAGCGGAGTGGTGCTTGACAGGAAGGGCCCAGCGGAGCGGTGCTTGAGACGGCGGGGCCCAGCGGAGCGGTGCTTGACAGGAAGGGCCCAGCGGAGCGGTGCTTGAGACGGCGGGGCCCAGCGGAGCGGTGCTTGACAGGAAGGGCCCAGCGGAGCGGTGCTTGAGACGGCAGGGCCCAGCGGAGCGGTGCTTGACAGGAAGGACCCAGCGGAGCGGTGCTTGAGACGGCGGGGCCCAGCGGAGCGGTGCTTGACAGGAAGGGCCCAGCGGAGCGGTGCCTGAGACGGCGGGGCCCTCTTCAGCGGTGCCCTTCTGCACGGCGGGACCCTGTTCAGCGGTGCCTGTCTTCACGGCGGGGCCCTCTTCAGCGGTGCTCTTCTGCACGGCGGGGCCCTGTTCAGCGGTGCCTGTCTTCACGGCGGGGCCCTCTTCAGCGGTGCTCTTCTGCACGGCGGGGCCCTGTTCAGCGGTGCTCTTCTGCACGGCGGGGCCCTGTTCAGCGGTGCCTGTCTTCACGGCGGGGCCCTCTTCAGCGGTGCTCTTCTGCACGGCGGGGCCCTGTTCAGCGGTGCCTGTCTTCACGGCGGGGCCCTCTTCAGCGGTGCTCTTCCAGGAAGTCTAGGGAGCCAGACCTGGGCTGGATACCCTGCTCACTCGCCCTCCGACTGTGCAGTGGCAGGCCCCTTCGGGGACGGAGTCCTGGGCCCTTTGCTGTCGTCCCTTGCAGGCGGGATGGGGCTTGCGGGGCCCTCCAGCTCCGCGCTCCTGATGGATGACCTCTCCGCCCTGCTGCCCTTTCGCTCCTTAGATGGGGCTCTCGGGCCCTTGCCTCCCCTGGCTGTTGTGGCAGGTGAAGTGGCCGTTGTTGGCTCCTTGGGGGCAGCCCTCTCAGTCCTCTCACGGCGGCCCTTCAGTTTACGTGTCCTCTTGCCTGGGGGTGGGCTGGATGTCCCCTTGCTGCTCAGTGAAGTGTCACTGCCGCCAAAGGGTGGACTCCAGAAGCCATGCACCACTTGGACACTCGAAGCTGGGCTGGTGGTGGCTGAGGTGCTCTTGGGACTCTTAACTGATGGAGGGGGTGGGTCAGGGGAGGGAAAGAGGTTAAGATTAGAGAGGTAATATTTCTTAGGACCAAGGTAAAGGGTAGGAGTAGTGTTGATGGAAGTGGAGGAAGAGGATGTGGTTGTAGGAGAGTCAGGTGTGCTGTCTTTGGGTGCAGGTGACTGAGGCGTAGGCTGTCGTGAGGTGGTTGGCTGTTATTTGGGTGTCTGCCTGCGTTTATGTGTCTTGGAAGAGGGGGTGACAGACACAGTGGGAGAGGACACAGGGGACGTGTAGATGGCAGTGGGGGTGGTGACTGCACGTGTGAGGACTGTAGTGGAGGGTGTGCTGGTGATGGAAGCACTGGCTGATGGTGGTGTGCATGCAGGTGTGAGTGTAGACGTCACAGGGAGGGAGGAGGGAGACGAGGAGGAGGGGGACACAGAGGTGGTAGTGACTGTTGGAATGTCTGCATCTGGGTGTTGCTGGGGTGAATGCTTGTGTGTCCTGTGGTGCTTGTGTCTGGATGATCTGGCCTTGGGTGTTGAGGTGTGTGCAGGCTGGTCTGATGGTGTGGATGGGATAGGCTGAGGAACAGGAGACAGAGAAAGGGTGGAGGCAGTTAGAAGAGGGAGGCTGGAGACAGGGACAATGGCTGCCGTCAGTGCTGAGGCCAGAGCAGTGAACGATCGTTGATGGGCAGCCTGACCCGAATGAATGCCCTCCAGGTAGGCATTGCTCCGATGCACCTCCCTTTCCACCCCCTGGATGGCATTCAAAAGGGTAGTCTGCCCAACAATGAGCGTCCTCACGAGGTCAATGAGCTCCGCACTGAGGGCAGCAGGGGTAACTGGGGCAGGGGCTGAAGTGCCTGGGGCGAAGGAGACGCCCGCCTTCCTAGGCGAGCGGGCACGGAGCGAAGGCTGAGGGGCTGCTGGGAGGGCGGAGCTGGAGCGCTGGGTGGCGGCTGTACCTGTGGAGGCGGGGGGCCCGGATGTTGCCGCCACCGCTAGGGAGCTCCCAAACGAGGACGTGTCTGTGTCGCTGGTGTCTTCACCGGTCCCCGTTGTGGTGCTCCCCTCGCCCTCCGGATCACTGGTGCCCTCGGTGTCTGTTCCAGTGCCCACCGGGGCCTTGTGACTTGCAGCTCCCTCGTGCTCCGACGCCAATTCTCCTCCGCCTGATGATGCTAATGCACAAGAAGACAAAGAATAAGGGTGGGGGGAGAAATAAAACAAAGTTGAGTGTATGCCTTGTCAATACCGTTGGCGGAGAGGACAGACACAGGTGCCTCATGCACTAAGCCGCGAAATTGGGGTACACTACTCAGTACTTCTGACTAGGCCAACAGGTCTAGGGACAACAGACGCGCACATGGGTGATGCAGGACCATGGATAGCTGTACTTGGCACCCTACAGAGGTGGGGGGCGGGGGCACAGGGCCATGTCTAAGGGAGGGGACTACACTACAGAAAGCGCCCTGGCCTAGTGTCACCCACGGCCCTCCTCCCCCACCCAGACGCCTCAACTGCGCTTAAAGATAGCAGAATGTGCAGGTACTCACCCCTTTGTGTCTGCTGTGATGTCCTCAAGCGCCCATCCAAATCAGGGTAGGCCACCGCCAGGATCCGGGACATCAGGGGGGTCAGGGTACGACTGGCACCCCTCCTAGGTCGGGAGGCCTTCCCCAGCAGTGACTCTGCGGTCTTTCGGGTTCCGCGGCGGATGTCCTCCCACCTCTTGCGGCAGTGGGTGCCCCGTCTGGTGTAGACCCCCAGGGCCCGGACTTCCTTGGCGATGGCACGCCAAATGTCGATTTTCTGATGGGCGCTCACCTGTTAGACATGTACAGGGTGGGAAAGAGAAAACGTGAAATTTCGGCATGTTTGGAGTACATGCCCCCCCCTCCCCAACCTTGCCATGTGGCCCATTCTCTCATCTGTCGTGCGTTGCACTCCTCATTTTCTCCCCACCCCAACAACTTACATCCACCCCACTCCACACAGGCATAACCCATTCAATGTGCACTCAGTGTACTCACCTGTTGGTCTGGAGGACCGTAGAGTAGCGCATACTGGGGGAGGACCCCATCCACTAGTTTCTCCAACTCTTCAGACGTGAAGGCAGGGGCCCTTTCCCCAGTCGCAGCAGCCATTGTCACTTCCAGACCGAGGTCACAGCAGCACTTGCAGTATAGGTCCTCTCCTGTGGATGATCAGGTCTCGAGTGATTAGGCAGATAGAAAATGGCGGTCACGGCCGCGGCGGTGCGTACCGCGGCGGTGCGTACCGCGACCGCCGGCGCACATCGTCATTGGCTCCTGAATCCCATAGGGTTCAATGTTAACCAATGCGGCTTCATATAGCGGTCTTCGACCGCCTACCGCCACGGTGTGCCACGCCAGCGCATTGACCTCACATCCCATTGTCCCACTTCACCGGTCAGGCAGCCGCCATTTCAAGGGCCCACATGGCTTAATTTCAACTGCGTCACACAGGCCTAGGCCTTGCATTGCCACACATCCAAACATAGCCATCCATACCTTTTCGTGTACTGTGCATGCAGTGGTGAACGTACCTGTGACTTGCTTGACTCTGTGCTCCATGTTGTCCTTCCTAGGCACCATCCGCTGGGACTTGCGAGGAGAAGGATGAATCCTCGCGTGTACCGCCCGCTGGTGGACCTGTCGACAATGGAAGAACGCCACATCATACTACGATACCGACTTGACCGAGCCACTATACATGAACTGTGTGCCCAGCTGGAGCCAGCCCTGATGTCCCCCATCCGCCAACCCACAGGAATTCCCCCTCTAGTGCAGGTTCTGTCAGTCCTCCATTTTCTGGCAAGTGGCTCATTCCAGACAACAGTGGCCATGTCATCTGGAATGTCTCAGCCTATGTTTACAAAGATCTTGTCTAGAGTGCTGTCTGCCCTGACGAAACACATGCGGCGCTACATTGTATTCCCTGAGCAGGTCGATTTGGCCACTGTGAAGGGTGATTTTTATGCCCTTGGACATGTTCCCAACATAATTGGTGCCATTGATGGGACCCATGTGGCTTTAGTACCCCCAAAAGACGATGAGCAGGTGTACAGAAACAGGAAAAGTTACCATTCGATGAACGTTCAGGTGGTCTGTTTGGCTGACCAGTACATCTCCCATGTGAATGCCATGTTCCCTGGGTCAGTGCATGACGCGTATGTGATGCGAAATAGCAGCATCCCTTATGTGATGGAACAGCTACAGAGACAACGTGTGTGGCTAATTGGTGACTCTGGTTACCCCAACCTGCCTTGGCTATTGACCCCAGTGAGGAATCCCCGGACCAGGGCAGAGGAACGGTACAATGAGGCCCATGGGCGAACTAGGAGGGTCATTGAAAGAACCTTTGGCCTCCTGAAGGCCAGGTTTAGGTGCCTACATATGACAGGGGGATCCCTGATGTACTCACCAAAGAAGGTGTGCCAGATCATCGTGGCCTGCTGCATGCTTCACAATCTGGCATTGCGACATCAGGTGCCCTTCCTGCAGGAGGATGGTCCAGATGGTGGTGTTGAAGCAGCTGTGGAGCCTGCGGAGAGTGAAGAGGAGGAAGACGAAGAGGACGACCCAGACAACAGGGACAGAGTTATCCATCAGTATTTTCAGTAGCACACAGGTAGGAATCACCCACGCCATTTACCATTTACTGAATGCCCCCTGCATCTTTACTTTGTGTATTTCCCCCCAGTTCTTTTAAACTGAAGTTTACTTTTCCCTTCCCTTTTCAGTGCTGTATGACCCACTGCGTGACTTCTGCTTTGTTAGCCCATGGACTAATGCTTATTGACATCGGTATGTTGTCCACACATAAATAACAGAACATTATTGATAAGTAATGTGTTATACATTTGTAAATAATACAGGCTGACTCCAGAATGATTTATGTGCAATGAGTGATTTATTTTTAGTGCTATATTTTGGTACATGATATTAAAATGGTGAAGGGTGAGGGTGGAGTTATGTCCATGGCAGAGTCCAGTTCTCGGTCGCACAGGTGCATTGTTCATATGGCTGTGGAAGGATGGAGCAGGGGCAGTTCAAGGTTGGACAGGGTGACACTGTTGGACAGTGGAATGACATCCGGGGGGATATTAGACTGGCGGGGGTCTTGGCATCCTACTCTGTCTTCCTTTGAGATCTCAGGTTCCTCTTGCGGGGTGGTTGTTCTTCAGCTAGAGGTGGGGTTCTGGTGGCCCGTCGTTCTGTGGGGGCCTCCTGACCACTAGCGCCGGCGGAGGTGGTAGGCTGTTCCTGGCTAGTGACAGGGGCCCTTTGCGGTGCCACATGGTCCTGCAATGTGGTTTCTATCCGGTTGAGGGCCTGGACTATGGTCCCCATTGCGGTAGCGATGTCCCGGAGTTCATTGCTGAACCCCATGTACCGTTCCTCCTGCTGTGCCTGGATCTCGGTGAACCTGGCCAGTACCGTCGCCATCGTCTCCTGGGAGTGATGGTATGCTCCCATGATGGTGGTGAGGGCCTCTTGGAGAGTCGGTTCCCTGGGCCTGTCCTCCACCCCCTGTCGCACAGCAGCCCTCCCAGTTGCCCTGTTTCCCCGGGCCTCTGTCCCCTGGACGGTGTGCCCACTACCACTGCCCCCAGGTCCCTGTTGTTGTTGGGGTGTTGGGTCAGCCTGGGTGCCCTGTAGTGGCGGACACACCGCTGATTGACGCGTCCGCGGGATAGAGGCATGGGCCCGCTGGGTGGGAGCTGTGCTGGTGTTCCCAGAGGGGTTTGGGTCTGCTGTGGCCTGTGTCTGTGTGTGGGGAACCGACTGTCCAGAGATCCCCGATGGTCCGGGCTGGTCGTCAGGTTCTAGGTCGACAGAGCTGCTGTCCTCGCTGGGGGCCTGTTCTGGGGGTGGGATGGACATCTCTGGACCCTCCGTGGCGGTGTGTTGGCGTTCGGGCCCTGCAGGGGTGAAGGAGTATGGTTATTGTTTCTGTGTGTGCCATGGCGTGCATTTTGGGTGCCCTTGTCCCCCAGTGCTGGCATTCCCTTGTGGGAGGTGTTGTGAGGGTTTGGGGGGGGTGTATTGGTATGTGCAGTGGTCATGCTTTGGTGGTGGCTGTCTATGGTTTGTGTTGGCATTCAGGGGTTGGTGTTGTTTAGGGTGGGTTGTGCTGGTGAGACATTGGCAGGGAGGTTATGTGCTGGGGGGTGATATGGGGGGGTGGGGGGTTGGCATGCTGGTGGTTGGGGGGGGTGAAGTAGTTGAGATTCGACTTACCAGAGTCCATTCCTCAGTGTACTCCAGCGAGGCCATCAGGATGCAGGATGTTTACCACCTCTTGCTCCCATGCTGTGAATTGGGGTGGGGTGGGTGGGGGTCCGCCGCCAGTCTTCTGCACAGCGATGTTGTGCCTGGAGATCATCGAGCGCACCTTCCCCCGTAGGTCGTTCCATCGCTTTCTGATATCTTCCCGATTTCTGGGATGCTGTCCCACAGCGTTGACCCTGTCTACGATCCTTTGCCATAGCTCAGCCTTCCTTGCTATGGTGGTGTGCTGCACCTGTGTGCCGAAGAGCTGGGGCTCAACCCTCATGATTTCCTCCACCATGACCCGGAGTTCTTGGTCCGAAAACCGTGGGTGTCTTTGGGGTGCCATGGGGTGGTGTGGATGAGGTGTGGGGTGGTGTTTGTGGTGATGTGCGTGGTGATATGTGGTGATGTGTGCGTAGATGTGGTGTGGGTGATGAAGTTGGGTTCCTGTGTGTGTTGGGGTTTTCTAATGCTGTGCTCGCTATCTCTATCTCTCTCGCTCTCGCCTTCGCTCCGATTTCCAACTAGTGGGGGTTTGTGGGTGATGTGGGTGTGTGTTTTATAGTTGATTGGATGTGTGGGAGCGTTGTTTGTATGTGTCTCAGGTGTGCGTATTTCAAAATGTCCAATGTGGCAGTGTTTTGGTGCTGTGTGTGTGTATTTTGACCGCGGCGGTGTGTACCGCCAATGGAATACCGCGGTTGAAAGACCGCCGCGTGGATTCGTGGGTCAGAATGGCATGGGCGTGTTTGTGTTGGCGTGACGGTGGAGGTTTGGTCATCTCCAGTTTTCCGCGGCCTGCTGATGTGGCGGCCTTCCTTGGATGTCGGATTTTTGGCGGTTTCACAGTTGGTGGTCAGAATGACCGTGGCGGTCTACCGCGGCCGCGGCGGTAGTATGGCAGACTTCTGACCGGCGGTAAGGGCCTTTTACCACCGAGGTCAGAATGACCCCCCAAGTGTGCAATGGGACCGGAGGGGAACCTGAAAGCCCGTGTTACCAGCCGGCTTGCCTCCTCCTGCGGGGGTTGTCATTGCTGAAACAGACAAGGAGCTGCTAAACATGAGAGCAATTGTTTCCTCTGTTTCCCTGTCCGCATGTTTGCGGGCAGGGAAAAAAAGGAAACCTTTGCTCCCAGCAAGCAAGAGCTCTGGTAGCAGGGTTGTGTTTTCTCTGACTTGCTCGGAGCTGTCAAAGCTCCCGTCAAGTCAGAGAAAACAGCTATGTCCTGGGGGTGCGTACCCCAGAACATAGCCGTATCTGGCCGTGATGGGTGGTGGTCCCCAGGGTTATTATTGGCTCCTTCAGGGGTGCGATCGGCCACCCTCCAACTTTTAACTTTGCCCCAGGGAGGTGGTGGTCCCCTAGGTGAGCGGGGGCCACATGCCCACCTTATTGCCTTGGGAAGTGGTGGTCCCCAGATCTGGGGGTCTGCATCGAACCTCCTACATCATTTTCATTCAGCCACGGGAGGTGGTGGACGTTTAGTTTTTTCAGTGAATTTTTATAAGTCATTTTAATGACTATACATTAATCCAAACACCAGGCCCTGCGGCTAACCCCCCTTTAAGAACCCAACCCTGCACCATGCATGGCAGCTACCCAACCCCACACCATGCACAACCTTTGGCCGTGCATGCTGGGGGTTGGCTTCAGGGCCTGGCCTGCGGACAATACCCTGTAACCACCCAGCCCGGCATCACACATGACAAACACACAACACCTCGCTACGCACGACCTTTGGCCTTGCTTGGCGGGAGATGACAGCAGGGCCAGGCCTATGGCCAGGCCCTGTACCCAACCCCCTTATAGCCATCCAACCCCGTACTACGCACAGCAACCTCCCAACCCACGGGCCACATACTTCCTTTGGCCAGGCCCTGCGGCCAACCCCATTATTACTACATAACTGAACAAAAATAACACTTTCTCTGAAACTGGCTCAACATAACACTCAAATTAAGCTGCTGAACATGATGGCAGTTTTCACATCAGGGATTGGCACGAAAATCACTAACGCTAACAATTTAATAACCAAAGCCCAAAACACAGCTAAGGCTTGGACACCTGCAGGCCCTTGTGTCTTTTCATCAAGTTCTGACAAATTAGTGACTCTTCCAGGAATATTAAGCAATCTTGTTGATGATCTGAAATGCGCCTCTGCAAGCGCTAAGGCTACTGAAGCTACTCACACCTAGATGTTGACTCCAACGGCAATCTCCGGGCACAGAAAATGTCCCACCCGTTGCCCATCTGCCGGCATAGCCTTCAAAGAAAAACCAGCGCAATGGGCGAAAACACAGAGTGAAGGCCACAGGGAGGAAAACCACCTACAACTTCTTCAGCAGCCAAAAAGTACGACCCAAATCACCTTCCAGATTCAATGCAGGAGAGCAGGAGGGAGGTCCGGAGGTGCAGAGCAACATCTCCCCGAGCTCTTCCCAGGTACACTCAAGTAACAGCCCCAGGATGCTACTCTAGCATGCTTGACAAAATATACATCAACGGCCCTCCAAGGGGGGGGTCATCGGGCTTCGCAAAATCAACCATCCAGTTAAGCACAGGCCCTTCAACAAAAAAACCTTCTCAATAGCAGGGAGAACTCATTGCTAGCTCTCCCATAGTCAATGAGAGCACACCGTTTATTGTGTTCACTGACTATGCAAGAAAAACATGCTAACATAAGGTGGCCCAGGATTCGCTCCTCCCCAGCACTGTCAACTTGATGACTCAGGCCTCCAGCAGCTACTCACAGCCCGTATTAGTTACTCAAGCATCCTCTCGCCCTCAACTAGCTACAGACGATGTGAAGTTCAAAGCTCTGGAACCTCCTCCATTACAACTTAAAAGCGCAATCCTAATGTACCCTGAATACCAGTCAAGAGGAGCATTAGATCTGCTTAACAAGCGCAACATCCTTCATCTGTTAAGCCAAATACCTGCCACCATGAACTTAACTTCAGCCGACATGATGTTAGTGGAATTTTTACCATATTGATCAACGAAATCATCAAGGTAACTGGGTCTTCCAATGAAGCTGCTAACTTGGATTTGGGGGCAGCAGAACACTTTAAGAACTGGGGCATTCAGGTTACTCCTGCTGCCGAATCGGCATATCCACACCTTCTACTTACGAAAAGAGTTAACTGGGGCTTTCATATCATCAAAAAAAGACCTGATTGATATCCTAAGGAGCACACAAAGTAAGTCATCATTGCTCCCCAGTCCACAAGATGCTTCTAGAACATCGCAATCTCTTAAAGTACATACTGATCGTTAAAATTGGAGCTGGCTCCCAGCAACCCTGACGTCAACAGCAAAGCAATTATGAATAAGCAGACCAACTGCTAGAACCCTAGAGTCAAAGGAAGGACTCAATTTATGCTCATGGAACATCATTGGTCTACTTGACAAGCTAGGTGAAAAAGAGACATTGAACAATCTATCCTCCTTTCAAATAATCTTGCTGCAGGAGACTTGGGCCAAAATAACTCTAGCCATCCCAGGATATGTGAATTATTACATTCCAGCTACAAAAAGTGATCATTATGTTCGTCCAAACTGAGGTTTTGCTATTTACATCCCCTCTGCCATACAAGGAAGCCACCTTGTGCACTCAACCAACTGCAAAAACGTACAAACTGTCCTGCTTTCTCTGAACCAAGGCTGCCTAAACCTCAATTTAGCTCTTATGCATATCTGCATCCTCCCAAAATAGACCACAAATTGGCAATTAAAGCACATCTTGTCAGTGAAATAGAAGAGCTGCAGGACAGTCCATCCCACTTTGAGGTAATCCTCTCAAGAGATTTTAATATGAACCTACTGGGCACGGAATGCTCTGACAAAGTAATCGTGACTCAGAATGTTTTCTGGCAGGTTCCGGATCAAATTTCAAGTGGAGTCTTTAAGACGGACAAATTTGGGGGGTTATTTATAAACGGTCTGGAATTCATGAACTTACGAGTAGTCAACGGTCGTTTCAACACATATCAGCCCCCTTCTTTACTTTTCACAATCAGAAGGCACGCACATTAATCGACTTTATGGTTCTTTCATCTTTTTTGTTTCATCAAGTTTCAAAGTCCCAGATCACAGTGAGGAATGAAAGCGATCACCTACCACAAGAACTGTTCTTTACCACAGCCATAGACCACCATGATCCAACAGATGCATTGCAGCGCATTACATATACAAATAACTGTAAAAAGTCATTAGACAACACTTTTGCTCTATAAGAAAATGCCAAACAAAAGTAGATTACAATATCTGATTACGCAACTTCTGTACAAGCAGCCTGGAATCAGTTTGTTGAAGAATTTGTAGTCTCCTTTCTGCATAAGTCAGGATCATCTAGACACAATATTTGCCTTAAGGTAGCAGCACCAAGCCATGAAACTAGGGCACTATAACGGAATTTAAAAAGAGGTCTATGCATATGTCAACAACACCCTAGAGATACAGCCTTAAAGACTCTTGTGTCCAAATCCAGGTCTTCCTACAGAAAACATTTGTGGTAATGTCAAAGGGATGTGCCATCAAGTTTAGTGACTACACTTTTTTATGCACTCAAGATAAATAGGCACACAACATTATGGAGGCATGTGAACAGCCTGAACATGACAGCATTAAGCTATAAAAAATATTTCTGAAGCCACCTGGCACTAGTATCTTTCCTAGCATTTTGACTCTTCAGTTCAAAAATCAACCCATGGGTGAGATAAAGCTAGTCTGGCATCTTCGATCATTCAAATGGAGGCTAGAAACCTTAGGTGTCTACTTATTCAACCGGGAGCGGTTGAGCGTCGAATAACAGGGAGGGGGCTCGAGGTCCCAATGAAATTCCTGCTGCGCTTTTTAAAGAAGGTTAACTCTTTTGGCCGACCTGTCTGTCTGCACTTTATAACAGCATAGCCTCCTCCAATTGTATCCCGCATTCATAGAGAGGCTCAGTAATCTCCCCAGTTTTTAAAGCGGGTTCAACTAACGATCCAGAAAATTATCAGCTAATAGTACTTCTGGACATTGAATCAAAGATAATTGCGGGCCGCCTCCTGGAAGGACTAGAGGCCTGGGCTTCGGATAAAGACCTAATCCTGTTTAATCAAACAGGCTTTTCTAAAGGGATGACCACAACAGCCAACCTTATGGCACTATCCACTGACCACGTGACTGAACTTCAGAAGGATGAGTTGAGCCTCCGTGACAGCTAGCTATACAATGATCTCAGCAGTGAACGCTTAACCCGCTGCACTACTCTTGCATGGATTCACATTGTTATTTGTGTTAGCTATGCTGAAGCATGTTTCCAGTAATGTCCCAGGCTACTGACACACCAGAAGCATCTTCTCATTCTCACAGCCATTGCCCTGGGCATGGCATACTTATGACTGCATGTGGAACTATTATGACTTTCAATTTCATAACGTGCTGCTCTGTGGGTCCTCCGTACATCTAAGGTTATCTTGGGCCAATTTTTTCATTTTATTATTATGCGCCTCAATATATAGCTGCTCCCTTGCACGCTATATTGTACATTTAACCCGAGTCTCACTGCTGATTGTATGCGATCTACTCGAATTAGCCTAGGACTCGCATGTAATATAATAAATATGTGGTGTCTTTGCTAAAATTATTGTTAAAAATGAGGTCTCTGGTTGGCAGTCAGTTTGCACTTTGTCCAACCAGGGACACTCACTCTATTCAGGGCAATAGAGATTCACACTTAAAATAACCCTTGCCCCCACTTGGTAGTTTGGCACAACCGGTCAGGCTTATCTCAAAGGCAATGTGTAAAGTTTTTGTACCAATACACACGCACACAGTAATACAGTGAAAACACTACAAGATAGACACCACACTAGTGTAGACAAATAGGCAATATTTATTTAAATATAAGAAGACAAAAACGGCACAATCCAACATACACGAGTAAAATTATGAATTTTTACAATAATAGAATATTACTAGAAAACAATAGAAACGTTGTTAAACAGAGTACCTGGTTTGTGTAAAAAATAAAGCAGCACAGGCGAGTGTGCACTGGAAAAGTCAGTGATGCTTCAATTACTTACTCGCAAGTGAGTCTGTGCGTTGTTTCTTCTCTGGTCGGGCAGGCGATGCGTCGTTTTTCTCTCCAGCAAGAGAGTGACGCATCGATTTCTGGAAGGGGCACCTCGAATCCACGCAGGTTCACTTTCATTTTGATGCCCAGCGATGATGAGTGCGAAATCCAGACTCACGGTGATGGAAAACCACGCTGCATGGTTGTTGCACCGTTTTCAGCAGTTGCAAGCGTGTGTTGCGTCGTCTCTCCAGCCGCAAGGCAGGTGATGTGTCGATTTCCCAGCCGTGATACAGGCGGTGCGTCGATTTCTCAGCCGCGATGTAGGTGGTGTGTCATTTGTACAGCCGTGTTGTAGGTGGTATGTCGAAATTTTCCCTGCACAGCTCCTGTGCATATATTTTCACCTTGGTTCTACCAGTTTCAGCTTTCAAGGGCCCAGGGACTGGATAGGGCACCACTTGGCAGGGCAGGAGTGTCAGCAGAGGGTCCACGTACTGGCAGAGGAAGTCTTTGATGGCATTGAGACTTCAAAACAAGAGGCAAGCTCAGTCCAAGCCTTGGAGACACTTCACAAGCAGCAATATACTACAAAGTCCAGTCTTTGTCCTCTTTTAGGCAGAAGCAGCAACTGAAGGCCAACCCAACAAAGCACAGTTACAGACAAAGGGGCAGCACTCCTCCTCCAGTTCTTCAGCTCCTCACCTTGACAGAGGTTCTTCTAGGTTCCAGAAGTGATCTAAAAATATGGGGGTTTGGATACACTACTCATACCCCTTTCTGCCTTTGAAGTTGGCAAACTTCTAAGGAAAGTCTCTGTTGTTGACAAGATCCTGCCTTGCCCAGGCCTGACTCCAGACTCACACCAGGGGGTTGGGGACTGCATAGTGTGAAGGCAGGCACATCCCTTTCAAATGTAAGTGACCAATTCTCCGTCCACTCTAACCCAGATAGCTCATCAGGATATGAAGGGTACACCCCAGCTTCCTTTGTATCACTGTCTAGTGGAGATTCACAAACAGACCAACTGTCAGTCTGACCCAGACAGGGAATACACAAGCAGGCAGAGTCACAGAATGCTTTAAGCAAGAAAATGCCCACTTTCTGAAAGTGACATTTTCAAACTGACAATTTAAAACCAACTTTACCAAAAAATTTATTTTTTAATTGTGAATTCGGAGACCCCAAGCTCCACATCTCCATCTGTTCACAAAGTGAAATGCACTTAAAAGTTATTTAAAGGCAGCCCCCATGTTGGAGGAATAGAGAGGAATGAGAGGAATAGGCCTTGCAACAGTGAAGAATTAATTTGGCAGTATTTCACTGTTAAGGCATGTAAAAACATACCAGCACATGTCCTACCTTTAACACACACTGTGCCCTGCCCATGGGGCTACCTAAGGGCTACCTTAGGGGTACCTGACATGTATAAAAAAGGAAGGTTTGGACCTGGCAAGTGGGAACACTTGCCAGTTGAATTGGCAAGTTAAAAACTGCACACACAGACACTGCAATGGCAGGTCTGAGCCATGTTTACAGGGCTACTCATGTGAGTGGCACAATCATTGCTGCAGGCCCACTAGTAGCATTTGATTTACAGGCACTGGACACCTCTAGTGAACTTTACTAGGGACTTACTAGCAAATCAAACATGCCAATCATGGAAAAGCCAATTACACCTATAATTTACACAGGGTGCCCTTGCGTTTTAGCACTGGACAGCAGTGGTAACGTGCCCAGAGTACCCAAACCAGCAAAAACAAAGTCAGCACACAGTCAGAACATAGGAAGCAGAGGCAAAAAAGACAAGGGAGACCACACCATGGATGCCAGGTCTAACATGTTTCCCTCACAGCTGAAAGTGGGGAAAACTACCCACAATCATGGGAGTTCTCATCACTACAGGGGAAGAATCTGGACAGACCATCAGCATTGGCCTGATCTGTTCCAGGGCTGTGTTCCACTGTAAATTCCATTCCCTGTAGGGAGATGGACCACCTCACCAGTTATTAGTTCTCACGCCTCATCTGCATTAACCATCTGAGGCGCCTGTGGTCTGTCTGAACCCAGAAGTGAGTCCCAAACAAGTAGGGTCTTAGCTTCTTCAGCGCCCAGACAACAGCAAAAGCTTCTCGCTCAAGTGCACTCCACCTCTGTTCCCAGGGAAGAAAGCGTCTACTAATGAAGGCTAATGGCTGTTCTCAGCCCTCTCATTTAGTTGTGCAAGTACCACTCCCACACCATCCTCTGAAACATCAGTCTGCATGACAAACTCCTTGGAGTAATCAGGCGCCTTCAGCAGGGGTGCTGTGCACATGGCTGCCTTCAGGGCATCAAAAGCTGTCTGGTAAGCCTCAGTCTAGATCACCTCTTTGGGTTGCCTTTTGGAGGTTAACTCAGTCAAGGGAGCAACAATAGTGCTATACCCCTTGTCAAACCTCCTATAGTATCATGTGAGACCTAAAAAGGCTCTCACCTCTGTCTGGGTCTTGGGTGGCTCCCAAGCCAGAATGGTGTCAATCTTTGGCTGCAGGGGTGTCATCTGGCAACTCCCCACCTTGTGTCCGAAGTACACCAAAGAACCCTGTCCCATTTGGCTCTTACTTTTGTTAATAGGAAAGTCTGCCTTCTGGAGAACCTCCAACACTTTTCACAGGTGCAGCAAGTGCTCCTCCCAGCTCGAGATAAACACAGCAATGTCATCCAGGTAGGCTGCACTGAAGTCCTCCAACACAGCCAAAACCTGGTTAACTGACCTCTGAAAGGTGGCAGGGGAATTTTCATCCCAAAGTGCATCACACTGAACTGATAGTGCCCATCTGGAGTGGAAAATAAATGCAGACCTCTCCTTTGCCCCTTCAAGTAGAGCAATTTGCCAATACCCAGATGTTAGATCAAATGTGCTGAGAAACTTAGCAGCTCCTAACCGATCAATAAGCTCATCAACTATGGTGATGGGGTGCGCATCAGTCTTTGTGACAGAGTTGAGTTCACTGTAGTCCACATGGAACCTGAGTTCTGAAGTGGCACTGGGTGCAGGAGCCTTTGTGACCAAGACCACTAGACTGGCCCAAGGGCTACTGGAGAACTCAATAACCCCTAATGCTAACACTTTGGAAACCTCATCCTTAATGTTAGCCCTTACCTAGTCAGTCACCCTGTACATCTTGTGTTTTACAGGTGGACTGTCCCCAGTGTCCACATCGTGTGTACACAATTGACTGACCTCTGGGATCAAGGAGAACAAGGAGGCAAACTGTCCCAACATCTGGCAACAGTCCCTCTGCTGCTCTGGGGGTCAATGAAGGGGAGAGGTTCACATCCTTCACAGACCTGTCTTTCTCCTGAGCAGACAGGAGGTCAGGAAGAGACTCACTCTCTTCCTCCACTTCCTCCACTGTGAGAAAGCAGCAACTTTCTAGCATGGCTACCCCATTTGTGGCCTGTTTGTCAGTGTGTTTGGGCTGTCTCACTTCACTAGGATCCTGCTAGTCAGGACCCCAGTGCTTATGGTTTGTGCCCTACTAGTGAGCATGTTTCACTATTGTTGTCAGTATGCTTGACTGTGTCACTGGAGTCCTGCTAATCAGAACTCCAGTGCTTATGCTCTCTATGGTTCCAAATTTGTACTTACATACTGGTAACCCAGTATTCCACTCCAATTGGGCATACTGGACCCCCTGTATAAGTCCCTAGTATATGGTACCTAGGTACCCAGGGCATTGGGGTCCCAGGAGATCCATATGGGCTGAAGAATTTCTTTTGCCACCCATAGGGAGCCCATACAAATACTTCAGGACTGCCATTGCAGCCCGGGTGAAATAGTGCAAGCACTATTTCACAGCCATTTTCACTGCACCAGGTCACTTATAAGTCACCTAGATGTCAGGCCTTCAGACCCTGAAGGCTGGGTGCAAAGTAGCTGCGTGTGAGGGCATCCCTGCACTAGCAGATATGCCCCCACGTCATGCAAGCCCATTTTCCTGGCCTTCATGAGTGCGGGGACGCCATTATAAGTGTGCACTATACAAAGGTCAATACCTATGTACAGCTTCACAATGGTAACCCCGAATATGGCCATGTAAGGTGTCTAACTGCTGGAGATTGTACCCAAATAGTGATTCGAGTATTGGTTGCACAATCCCATGAACTCTGGTGTCTCCACAGTGCACCCCCAGTATGGCATACCAGACTTCTGAGGTTTTTACTGCAGCCCCAGCTGCTGCCACCTCACAGATAGGCTTCTGCCCTCCTGGGGATTGAACAGCTCAACCCCAGGAAGGCAGAACAATGAATTTCCTTTAGAAATAGGTGTGACAGGCATGGGAGGGGTAACCTCCCAGAGCTTCTGGAAGTGCTTTGAAGGGCACAGATGGTGTCCTCCTTGCATAATCCAGTCTACACAAGTTCAGGGACTCCGAGTCCCGGCCCTGGCGCGAAACTGGATAAAAGAAAGGGGAGTGACCACTCCCCTGTCCATCACCACCCCAGGGGTGGTGCCCTGAGCTCCTCCAGAGTGTCCCTGGGTTTTGCCATCTTGGATTCCAAGGTGGTGGGGCATTCTGGGAGCATCTGAGTGGCCAGTGCCAGCAGGTGACGTCAGAGACCCCTCCTGATAGGTGCTTACATGGTTAGGTGACCAATCCCCCTCTCAGGGCTATTTAGGGTCTCTCCTGTGGGTGTTTCCTTAGATTCGGATTGCGAAACTCCAGCAGGAATCCTGTGCATCCTTTACTCCACCTTCTACCGTTAGATCAACTGCAGAACTGCTCCAGGAACTCTACAACTTGCAACAAAGAAGCAAAGGTGACTTCTGCAACACTGTAACTCCAGCTCCTGCCAGCAACTGCAACAGTTTCCAGGTCGTGCACCCACAGAGGACTGGCTGTCTTCAGACTGCACCAGAAGAACTGAAGGAATCTTCTGAGAAGTGTCGAAGTCACTTTCCTGCTTCAGCAGGCACCTCTCTGCAGCAACGAACGTGCATGGATCCTGGAACACAGATGGTGGACTAAAGTAACCCTGACTGTCCAAAGGTCCAGCTGTCCAAATTTGGTGGAGACAAGAGCTTGCTTTCCCACGCAAGACAGTACCCCCATGCACCACGTTTTTTCAGCTGCTAAGGCTTGTGTGCAACTCCCCAAGACGTTCCTTGTGCACATCACAGCTTAGGTCCCCAGCACTCTATCCTGCGACCCACAGCTCCCTGAGTGGTTCTCCTGCGGTGTGGGAATCCTTTGTGTAGTGCTGCATGGACCTCCATTTGCACCTCCTTTGTCCCCGTTCTTTGAGACTCCCATGCATGCTGCCTGGTTTTCTGAGGGTTCTCTGAGTTGCTGAGAGCCCCCTCTGTCTCCTCCTCCTGAGTTGAGACCCCAGGTCTCTCCTGGGTCTAGGCGGCTCCATTTTCTGCCAATCATGTGTTTTGTGTGAGCTAAAGCTTGTTGGAATCCAGTGATGCAAAACAGCTTGCATTCATCCATTCGATGTGAGACATCTCCTGCACCAACCAGGACCCCACAGCTGTCTTCTTTGATGTATTACTGACTTTATCTTCTAACCAGAGTTTCCACTTTTGCACCTTCATCTGGATTAGTGGGAGCTCCTGTTCTCCCTGGACTCTTCCGCTGGTCTTGGGCTTAGTCCCCTTCTTCCACAGGTCTTCAAGTCCAGGAATCCATCGTTGGTGTCTTGCAGTCTCTTCTGGTTTTTGCATAAGCTTCTATCACGACTTCCATTGTGTTTTAGGAAACTTGCTGTACTCTACTCCTGCTTTCCTGGGCTCTGGGGTGTGGTATTGTACTTTCCTTTAGTGTTTTCTTACACTCCTAGCGTCCCTCTACATGCTACACTTGCCTAAGTGGGAAACCATCTTTCGCATTCCACTATTTTAGTATATGATTTGTGTTCCCGCTAGGCCCATTGCAACATATCGTGATTTTCACTGTTTTCTGACAATTTACTTAACTGATTTTGGGTACTAGTATTTATATTGTGTATAATACATACCTCCTAAGGGAGTATGGTCTCTAAGATATATTTGGCATTGTGTCACTAAAATAAAGTACCACAAGTTCACCAGATAGATGACATCACTCTTGCACCCCACCACCTCAAAAGGCTCAGACCACTTATCTTGGAGAGCATAAGGCTCCACTGGGGCCATGACCCACACTTTCTGGCCAGACTGAAACTCAACCAGGGTTGCATTCTGGTCATACCACAATTTCATGTCCTCCTGGCTTGCTTCCAGGTTCTCTTGAGTGAGCTTCCTGAAGTGAGCTGTTTGGTTCCTAAAATCCAGCATGTAACTGAATACATCCTGGGGGGGCTTTCTGGGAGTTTCTCCAAACCCTCCTTCCAGACTCAGTGGCCCCCTCCCAGTGTGGCCATACAACAGCTCAAAGGGGCTAAAACCAAGTTGCTTTAGCGGCACCTCCCTCTAAGCAAACAGAAGGCATGGCAAGAGAACGTCCCACTTATGCCTCATGGGCTCTGACAGTCCCATAACCATGCCCTTCAAGGTTCGGTTTAATCTCTCAACCAAACCATTTCCTTGGGATGGTAAGGAGTGGTGAACTTTTATGTCACTCCACACTCCTTCCACAGAGACTTCATATAAGTAAATATAAGTTGGTACCCCGTCTGATACCACCTCCTTGGGGAACCCCATGCAGGTAAAAACCCCAATCAATGCCCAGCCCACCACAGGGGCTGTGACTGATCTAAGAGGTATAGCTTCTGGGTACCTGGTGGCATGGTCCACCCACAAAGACCAGGATAAACCTTTTGCCCATAGCTATCTTGGGACCCATAGGCTCCACAATGTCAATATCCACCCTTTCAAAGGGGATGCTGATCACAGGAAAAGGTTGGAGGGGAGCCTTACATTTCCTCCTACTCTTGCCACTTGCCTGACAAGTCTGATAAGACCAAGAATATGCATCAGCGTGCCTGCGCTTTTGGGGCCAGTAAAAATAGGGACAATCCTTTCAAAGGTCTTGTCCTGCCCCAAATGTCCAGCTAAAGGCACATTATGAGCCAAACCCAGTAGGGAGACTCTGAAGCACTGGGGTACCACCAGCACACAGGCTTCGCCAAGATCAGCAACCTTAGGTTCACTATATAAGAGGCCATCCTCCCAATAAATCAAGTTTGATCCAGACTCCTTGCCAGATGCCTGGTCTGCAGCCTGCTTCCGCAATCCCTCCAGAGTAGGGCATGACTTCTGTGCCTCTCAGAATGCTTTCCTGGTGGGTCCCCCTTCCTGCTGACACTGGGTCAGCTTGGGCTCCTCCCGCAGTTCAGCCACCTCTTCCCCTGTAGGCTCGGGGTGTCCTCCTCAGGTTCAGCTTCCTCCCGGACCGTGGGACCTTCTGGGGTTGGTTTTCTGCCCCTCTTGCCCTTCCTCCTTCTGGCAGGCACCGGGCCACTCTTTCAGGCTCCTGGGCCTCCTGATCACCCTGCATGCTGTCATTGACTGGGTGGACACACCCACCCAGGTAAACCCAACATCTCCAAGTGAGACCTGCGTTCCACCTCACTCCAAGGGGAAAGCTCCAGGTCATTGCCTGACAGACAATCAACAGGAATGGTTGGACTCACAGCTACGCTCAAGGAACCTGAGACCACCCCCCACCCAAAGGGAACTTGCGCCACTTTGCACAGACACTCAGAGTTGTCTACTGCAAGTACTTGGTGAAGTGATTGGGGAACTACCTGCTCTTCAGACAACAGGTGATTTCTCACAATAGTAACACTGGTTCCTGTGTCTCTCAGAGCCGCTGTCCATTAATGGCCACCCACTGCCTGTATTTCTCAGTGTTCTCAGACACGAGGCTCCTCTGGACCATCTCACTGTCCCCTAGTGAGACAAGAGTCATCTCAGCTGGCTCACACCCACCTGGAACCAACTCCTCCCCAAGAGATACGCTGGCCAAACCCTGTGACTGAGCACCAGTGGGTGCCTTGGTCCCCTAGGGACATTTGGGATCCCCTCTCATGTGACCCACCTGACCACATGCATAGCACTTGCGGGAACCCCTCTCTGCAGGTTTCCCTGTAGAGACCCATGGTTTCTTTTCACTGGCAGGCTGGGTATCCTTACCCTGGGAACTATGGTGGAGCTCTTTAGAGAACTCGCCCTGTTTACCCTTACCCCCTCCACTTCTTCTGATGGGGATCCTACCCACCCTTGGCAGAGTCTCCCCCATACCTCCTTTGGACCCTGGCGCTCTGCCACAGTCCTCTTCCTGAGCAAGCTTTCTAGGGTCAGCCAGCTTGCTGTCAATTAGATGCTGGCTGTCGGAAAGTACCATCTTGCCTGGCAAGTTCCCCTCATTTTCACTGTATGTATTTTAATTTTTGCCCTTGTGTCACTGGGATCCTGCTGGGCAGGAGCCCAGTGCTCATAGTGTATGCCATGTATGTGTTCCCTGTGTGGTGCCTAGCTGTATCACTGAGGCTCTGCTAACCAGAACCTCAGTGTTTATGCTCTCTCTGCTTTCTAAATTTGTCACTGCAGGCTAGTGACTACATTTACCAATTCTCATTGGCACACTGGTACACCCATATAATTCCCTAGTATATGGTACTTAGGTACCCAGGGTATTGGGGTTCCAGGAGATCCCTATGGGCTGCAGCATTTCTTTTGCCACCCATAGGGAGCTCAGACAATTCTTACACAGGCCTGCCACTGCAGCCTGAGTGAAATAGCATCCATGTTATTTCACAGCCATTTTTCACTGCACATAAGTAACTTATAAGTCACCTATATGTCTAACCCTCACTTGGTGAAGTTTGGGTGCAAAGTTACTTAGTGTGTGGGCACCCTGGCACTAGCCAAGGTGCCCCCACATCGTTCAGGGCAAATTCCCTAAACTTTGTTAGTGCGGGGACACCATTACACGTGTGCACTGCACATAGGTTACTATGTGTAGCGTCACCATGGTAACTCCGAACATGGCCATGTAACATGTCTAAGATCATGGAATTGTCACCCCAATACCATTCTGGTATTGGGGGGACAATTCCATGATCCCCCCGGGTCTCTAGCACAGAAACCGGGTACTGCCAAACTGCCTTTCCGGGGTTTTAATTGCAGCTGCTGCTGCTGCCAACCCCTCAGACAGGATTCTGCCCTCCTGGGGTCTGGGCAGCCCCGGCCAAGGAAGGCAGAACAAAGGATTTCCTCAGTTTTGGTTACCTGATTGAGCCCTCTGTAATCTACACAAAACCTCATCTCTCTCTTTCCATCTTTGGTGTGAGGTTTTGGTACAAGCACAACTGGGCTAGCCCAGGGGCTTTCAGAAGGTTCAATCACCCCTAAATCCAACATTTTCTGCACCTCCTGTTTAATGCAGTCCCTGACATGGTCAGGCTGTCTATAAATTTTACTTTTGACAGGCAGGCTGTCTCCAGTGTCAATTGTATGTTCACACCAGGATGATGTACCTGGTACAAGTGAAAAGAGGTCTGAAAATTGGCTTAGGAGATTGATGCAGTTGTCTTTCTGTTCCACAGTCAGACAATCTGCTAAGACTACTCCCTCCACTAAGGCATCTGATTCAGTGGTGGAGAAGAGATCAGGGAGAGGGTCACCCTCTTCTTCCTGTCCCTCATCAGTTGCCATGAGCAGGATGAGATCAGCCCTGTTATAGTAGGGTTTTAGGCAGTTGACATGAATCACTAAGGGGACTCCTGGCAGTGCCCAGGTCTACCAAGTAGGTAACCTCACCTTTCTTTTCAACGTTAAGATGGGGTCCACTCCATTTGTCTTGGAGTGCTCTTGGGGCCACAGGCTACAATACCCACACCTTCTGTCCTGGTTGGTACTGAGTCAGGACAGCCTTCTGGTCATGCCATTGCTTTTGCAGCTTCTGGCAGGCCTGAAGGTTTTTGCTGTCCTTTTTTATGTACACAGCCATTCTGGATCTTAGGTCAAGTACATAATCTACTACGTCCTGTTTAGGAGCTTTTAAAGATTGTTCCCAACCCTCCTTCACAAGAGCAAGTGGACCTCTTACAGGGTACCCAAAGAGGAGTTCAAAGGGGTTGAAGCCCACTCCTTTCTGGGGTACCTCCCTGTAAGCAAAAAGAGGGCAAGGTAACAGGAAATCCCATCTCCTTCTGAGTTTTTCAGGGAGTCCCATTATCATACCTTTGAGAGTTTTATTAAACCTCTCAACCAGACCATTTGTTTGTGGATGGTAAGGGGTGGTGAACTTGTAGGTAACACCAAACTCCTTCCACATTGCTTTTAAGTATGCAGACATGAAGTTGCTACCTCTGTCTGACACCACCTCTTCAGGAAAAACCACCCTGGAAAAGATTCCCAGGAGGGCCTTTGCCACTGCAGGAGCTGTAGTGGTCCTTAAAGGTATGGCCTCAGGATATCGTGTGGCATGGTGCACTACCACCAAGATAAATCTATTGCCTGAGGCAGTTGGAGGGTCTAGGGGGCCAACTATGTCAACCCCTACCCTTTCAAAGGGCACCCAGCCACTGGAAGTGGAATTAGAGGGGCCTTTGGAGTGCCACCAGTCTTGCCACTGGCTTGGCAGGTCACACAAAACTTACAAAAGTCTTTTGTGAATTCTGACATATGAGGCCAGTGAAACAAGGGGACAAGTCTTTCCCAAGTTTTCATCTGGCCCAAATTCCCAGCCATAGGAATGTCATGTGCTAGGGTGAGCAGGAACTCTCTGTACTGCAGGGGAATGACCAATCTCCTGGCAGCTCCAGGTTTTGGGTCCCTTGACTCTGTGTACAAGAGGTTGTCTTCCCAGTACACCCTATGACTGTCACTGACATCCCCATTCTGCTGTTTGACAGCTTGCTGTCCTAGACCTTCTAATGTGGGACAGGTTTGCTGTGCCACTCTCAGCTCTTCCCTGGCAGGCCCCGCACCCAAAATCTCAACAGTGTCTGCTGCCAGCTCCTCTGGTGTAGGTTCTGCACAGGGAGAGGATTCCTCTTCCTCACAAGGGGAATCATCTGTAGAGGGAGGGATAGTGGGTAGGGATTTACCCTTTCTACCCCTAGCTTTAGGGAACACTTGGTCCATTGTTCCAAGATCCAAGTTACCCTGTCCTTTTTGCTTCTTGGCCCGAGCCCTTGTCAAAGCAAAAATATGCCCAGGAATGTCCAGCATTGCTGCATGAGCCTCCAACTCTACTTCTGCCCAAGCTGATGTTGCCAAATTGTTTCCTAGTAGACAATCTACAGGTAAATCAGTGGCTACCACAACTTTCTTTGGAGCAGTAACCCCCCCCCCCCAGTGGAGATTCACAACAGCCATGGGGTGGCTAAGAGTGTTGTACTGAGCGTCTGTCACTTGGTACTGCAGACCAAGTAGTTGTTGATCAGGGTGGACCAGTTATTCTATCACCATAGTTACACTGGCTCCTATGTCCCTGTAGGCCTCAACCTCAACACCATTGATTAGGGGAAGTTGCTTGTACTTACCCATATTAAGGGAACAAGCAACCAAGGTGGCAAAATCAATGCCACCATCAGAGACCAACCCCAACTACATTGCCAATAGTGAGCCCAGCTACACCCTTGGATTGGCTATTAGTAGTAGATTTCCCACCACCACTGCTATTACTAGGGGCACTAGAATTTGTAGCTGGGGTTGTGGTGGGAGGTTTGGTATTTTTTTTGGACAAGTGGAATGACTTGCCCAGTGGCCTTTGATTTTACACAAGTAACACCAAGGCTTTTTCTGATTATTAGAAGAGGATTTGGAACCACCACCCCCAGAGGATTTTTGTGGGCCGGATGAAGACTCAGAATGCTTACTTTTGTCCCCACTCTTCTCAGAAGACTTACCATCCTTCTTCTTGCCATCCTTGTCACCCCCTGTATGAACGTTTCTGTTCACCCTTGTTCTGACCCATTTGTCTGCCTTCTTTCCCAATTCTTGGGGTGAGGTCAGATCAGAGTCCACTAGATATTGGTGCAACAAGTCAGACACACAATTGTTAAGAATATGCTCTCTCAGAATAAATTATACAAGCTTTCATAGTCAGAACCTTTACTGCCATGCAACCACCCTTCCAAGGCCTTCACTGAACAGTCCACAAAATCTGCCCAGTCTTGAGAAGACTCTTTTCTGGTGTCTCTTAACTTAATCCTGTATTGTTCAGTGGTTAAGCCAAATCCATCCAAGAGTGCCTCTTTCAAAACTTTGTAATTATTTGCATCACTTTCTCTGACAGTAAGGAGCTTATCCCTACCCTTTCCAGTGAAATATAGCCACAAAATAGCAGCCCACTGCCTTTGAGGGGCCAACTGTACCATACAGGCCCCCGCAAGTGCAGCAAACCACTTATTAATGTCATTCTCCTCCTTGTAAGGGGGGGGACTATCTTGTGCAGATTCTTGGAACCTTGCTCTCTAACAGGATTACTATCAGAAATACTGCTGCTGCCACCATGGGAAACTAACCCCAACCTCTGTTTTTTCGTCTCTATGTCTAGGGATTCCCTATCCAAGGCCAGCTGCTGCTGTTTAAGCTTCAGTATGGTCTCTTCCACCCTCAGCTTTTTGAGTTCCCTTTCTATCAAGTTATCTTTGGGGATGGTGGGTTGGGAATGTTTAGACACAGAGGAAATGTGGGAAGTTTCAGACAGAGACCTATCCCTAACTCTCTGGACCCTAGTAACCTGGCCTCTAGGGGTGAAAGATGCCCTGCTGGTGTGGGACCCTCTAACACTACCAGTGTCACTAGGTGCCCTGCTAGGGGGCAGGACTTTGTAAGAACCCTCCCCAGCTTCCTGATGAAATTCCTCTGAGTCTGACTGGGAAGCTTCCCCATTTTCTAACCTCTCCTGAGATAGGCCAGACTGGTTCTGGTCATCTACAATGAGCATGTTAAAGAGAAACTCTTTTGTTGGATTCTTACGTATACTCAAACCTCTATCCAGGCAGAGACCCCTCATACTTGTATAGTTCAAACTCTCATATGTTGCTTTAACAGTTTTGGGAGTGGGCTCTACAATAGACATGATAGAAAAAGGTTTAAGGATAGTGAGAGAAAAAGTTTTAGAACTTTAGAAAGTACTGAGAAAAAGCTTTTTCAAACTTTGGAAAAACATTTAGAAGTTTTCAAAACTTTTCAGAAACTTTGTTAAACGTTTTAGAATAGAAAAATAAACTTTTTTTTGGTTGATTGTACATATACTGAACTATTTGGTACATGATTTTCTTATGAAAAGCACCAAATGACAAAGTGGTAAAGCAGTTGCAAGTACTTATCCCACCACTGCACCACCAGTGTAGGAGGCTGGCCTGGCTTATAGTGGGTACCTTGTGGTACTTACACCCTGTGACAGGTCCAGTTATCCCTTATTAGTAGAATAGAGGTGTTTCTAGCAGCTTAGGCTGATAGAAGGTAGCTATGGCAAAGCAGCTTAGGCTAGAACTAGGAGACATGCAAAGCTCCTACTATACCACTTATATCATATAGCACAATATCATAAGAAAACACAACACTCAGAGTTACTAAAAATAAAGGTACTTTATTTTTATGACAATATGCCAAAAGTATGTCAGTGAGTACCCTCAGTTAGAAGGTAAGTAACATACACAAGTTATATGTACACAAACCCAAAACAGGTAAGTAACAGTAAGAAAAGTAATGCAAACAGTGTAGAATCACAGTAGAATGCAATAGGAGACAATAGGCCTAGGGGCAACACAAACCATATACTCCAAAAGTGGAATGCGAATCACGAATGGACCCCAGACCTATGGGAGCTTGTAGAGGGTCACTGGGACTGTAAGAAAACAGTCAGGGTGTCCAAGATACCCAAGACCCTGAAAAGTAGGAGTAAAGTTCCCCTACTGCCCCAAAAGGACACAATAGTCGTGATAGGGGGATTCTGCAAGAACCACAAGCACCAGCTAAACACTGAAGACGGATTCCTGGACGTGAGGACCTACAAGGCAAGGGGACCAAGTCCAAGAGTCACGATAGTGTCCAGGGGTGGCAGGAACCCAGGAAACCCCGGATGAAGGTGCAAGGAAGCTGCCTCCGGATGGAAGAAGTTTAGGATTCTGCAACAACGAAGAGAGCTAGGAACTTCTCCTTTGGATGGAAGATGTCACACGGCGTGCTGAAGGTTGCAGAAGTGTTCCCACGCCGAAATACCGCAAACAAGCATTGCTAGTTGCAAGGGTTGCAGTAGAGGTTTTTGGGTGCTGTTGGGGATCAGGAAGGACCAGGATGTTGCCCCTTGGAGGAGGACACAGAGGGGGCGCTCAGCAACTCAGAGAGCCCCCACAGAAGCAGGCAGCACCCGCAGAAGTACCGGAGCAGGCAGTTCGAAGATTTGTGAACCGGAGCTGGCTCAGAGTCATCAACACACCTTTATTCGGCCACGAGCCATAAAAGGAAAATACAATCAAAAGAAACATTCTTTCAACAGCAGGTATTCATATGAATAGTAAAACCAATTTACATAAATAAATAACAGATGACGCTCCTAAGATCAATAAATAACAATCATTTTCATCATTACTTTGACTGAAAGTTATAAAAAAATTCTAAAATTAATCTCCTGCCCAAAGTAATACCACTACTTTATCGGCTAGCTAATAGAGAACTATTTTACCATTATATAGAACAATAAATAGATAAGAAGAAATATTCTTAAAATGAATAAATACCTATATTTTCCTTCATATAAAAGACTAAAATTACATCTTAAGCAAGGTAACTTCCCAGGGTTTGTTAACTTGCTTGGAGGAGAACCTATTAACCACTTGAATCGTCATAAAATGTATCTATAGATGTTTATTAAATCTGAGCTTATTAAAACCTCAGGCCCTCCTTGTCCCTGATAAATGAAGTCGCTAAGAGAAAGCAACTTATGCCAAAGACAATGGATGGGGTGATGGTAGACCTAAACAGTCTGGTCGCTTCATTGTAATTTCTAACTCCTTCATTCATACAGATAGGTCGAATCCATTTTTTCCTTGGTTTATCGTAGGCTTTGCAGAATAACAAAACATGATCCACCGTTTCAGTAGTCTCCATATTACACAACCCACACTTTGCCTCATGATTATTCTCACTCTGGGGACTCCATTTAATAGTAAAAGCCTTAGTCTGAACGATCCCATATTGAAACTTCATAAATAGTGTTTTCGCTCGCCTAGGGTGGATTGTATCTAACCAATGCTCAGCTCTTGGTGTTGGTTTAATATCCAAAAAGCTCAATGTCAATCTACCCAAATACTTATTACGAAAAAGACTAATTGAGGAAAATTCCCAGTATACTTGCTTTAATCGAATCTTGGATTGTAGCGTAAGTGTATGGGGTTCGTCCCAATAGGGTTTCAGCCCTAGGTTGTAGAACCAATACCTTACATGATGTAGCCACAGGAGAGAGACTGATTTATCAAGGTCCATTATCTCCATTAGTGCTTGCTTCTAATGAATCAGTTCTGGAATTGTCCAAAGTCTACACCAATAAAGTAATGGCCTCAAAACTGCCAATTTACCTATTTGCTTCATATTTATATCATAAGTGAGAGGGATTAACGGAGTAGATGGTGGCAATCCCAATACCCCCCTCGAAAAGCTGTTTTCTTGGGATACTAGTGAGTTTAGATTTAAAATTCCCCAAAGTTCGGCACCGTATAAGGCAGCAGCCTGCGCTTTGTATCTATAGACCACAAACACTGGTGAAACAATCCCAGTTCTTGAACTTTTATAGTTGTTGTTTATTGCCGTGGAGCTGTGAACTAAAGAAGTTGCAGCTTTGTTAATTTGCGGCGTCCAGGACAACTTAGCATCCAGCAATATCCATAGGTAGTTTAAAAAAATTACGCGTTCTAGTTCATGCCCATTGACCACAATACTCCTTTTAAGTGCTTTATGAGGATTAACAGTCAAATACTTTGTTTTGATTGCGTTTATCTCCAGCCCCTTCAGGTTACATTATTTGCTAAACATTCCTAATAAGGATTGTAGACCCATGGGAGTTTGCGATAATAAGATAGTATCATCTGCAAAGAGGAGAGCAGGAACTGGGTCTCCATTCAATCTTGGCGAGTCATGATTACTCTTTTTTAAATACTCTACCAGGTCATTGATATACAGCGAAGAGAGAGTTGGGGCAAGCACACAACCCTGCCTCACTCCCCTTTTAATAGGTATTGGGTCAGTCAGCTCTCCATTAGGGCCCCACCGTACTTTTGGGTAAGTATTTTTGTGCAACTTCTTTATCTGGAACAGGAGACTCCCCGGCATACCCTGCTTCCCCAATGCAGTCCATAGAGAGTCTCTTGGAACCAGATCAAAGGCTGCACGCAAATCCACAAACGCAATATACAAATGGCCCTTCTTTAGTTTTATGTATTTCCACATTATTGCTATTAGCCTGAAGACCTGGCCAATTGTGCATGTCTGCTGCCTGAAGCCTGCCTGGTATATTGTCAAGATGTTTTTTTTCCTCTATCCAACAACCTATTCTATTCAACAACTACCTAGCATACATTTTTTGCATAACATCAATAAGGCTAATTGGCCTATAATTCCCAGGGTCCTCCCTAGATCCTTTTTTATGGACAGGGATTATTTCTGCACCTTTGCATGTCTCAGGAACTGGCTCCCCCCTTGCTATGGCATTACTGAGTAAATTTACATAAGGTGCCCAGATTTCTATGTTATGCTTGAACAGATCCCCAGGGATTTTGTCCAAACCTGGGGCTTTGCCTAATTTAATCGCTTCAATGGCAGTCACCTTTTCTTCCAGGTTAAACTGTATAACAGGTAAAATACTCCAAAAAGATACTTCTTTGGACCAAGAAAGATATGCATCAAGGTTGGGCAAGTCAGAATAGAGGTACGTAAAATGATTGACCCAGGCACTGGGATCTCTATGATGTTCAGTACTGTATATCCCCTCTTTCCTGCCGTGAGTAACTATTTTCCAGAAAGCAACTGTATCATTGGGTTTGGCTGCCTCTAAGTGATCATGCCATTTTTGATCCTCCCAGTTTTTTTGTGCTGTAGCCAAAATTTTGTATAACCAGCCCTTGCCTGTTGCACGGCTATTGAGTTTTTCTGTTTAAGGGCCTCTACCAATAATGTTTTCCTCTCTCTGCATTCAATGGTATACCAAGGATTAGATGAAGTGATTTGCTCCTTGCCCTTTTTATTTTGTTGTTGTATCTGTTTAGTGAAATAAGATCTTAGTGCAATACTCATGGATTGATGAATATCCATGATAGGGATATCAGTACAGATTTTATGGGCGTGGGGTTCCATTAATCCTATATATGTATTATAAATATTGGTCATGACACCCAAATTGCCCAATATCACCGGCCATTTTACTGCCCTTCGATTATTACTAAGAGTGGGTTGCAGCTCCACCTTATCCTTTTCCATGCAATTCAATTCTGTGAGGTAAGCCCTAAGTTCAACTACTAGCGGAAAATGATCACTTTCCCTCCTCTTATCTATTTTAAAGGTTACTATTCTCTCCCACGTAATAGTGCTATGCATAATATAATCGAATTTTGAACCTATATTACCTCTTTGAAAAGTGTCCATATTAAGACCACCTTGGCCCACTCTACCATTTCACACCCTCAATCCATGCTTTAATGTGAGACCCATGAGTTGCAACGCAGCAACCATACCGGGGACCGACCCTTCGATTGAAATGTGGGGGACTGCTCTTGCTAGGTCTTCCTCTTCTGACAGATGTTCAAGACCAATTATAGGCTCATAGTTGCAATTAAAATCTCCCCCAATCATGATTGACTCTCCTACCGAGATTTTTTTCAGCGTGCCATCTAATATTTCTATTTAATGTGACTCCAGGTTTGATCTTCTGGGCCTTATATACACATTAAACAAATGGGATAGCATCTTGTTTTCATCCCTTAGTTCTAGCCACAGAATGTCAGCAGACTCTGTATCATGTTTACATATCTCGATATTAAGGGAAATTTTTACCCATATAACCAGCCCCCGAGTCGGCCTTCCTCTCGCTGCAGCAGTTGTACTAATAAAAAAAGTTTTGTATCCCAGCTTATGCGGTGGATCCTTTAGCCAAGTCTCTTGAAAGAGACAGACATGGAACTGCTCTATGTAATCATGCCAGTCAGGGTCTATAAGCTTACTTTTTAGGCCTGCTACATTCCAGGAGACCATAGAGACCAACCCCCTTCCAATTGCAGTCATTTCATTGGTAGTAGTGCTCTGAGATATAGTCAATTCCTTTCTACAGGGTAAGTACTCCTCAATGCTTCCTCACCCTGTGATTTGATAATTAATGTCTTCCTGGGTCTCTACTACTGTTGGGTCTCTGATTGGTCCCAAATATACTTGATTTAGTCAATCAACTGTTTCAAGGTGAGAATCTCCTTTTCTCATTTGCGCTCCCCCATCCCCAAGTTGCTCCTCTGTGCTATAGACTTACAAATATAAGGATCCAGGCTAAATCTCATAGCATTTTCCTTGGGTGCACTGGCTCTCTGTTCCATGGTGATCAAACCTTCAATTAGTCTTTCATCCCTTAATGTCAGAGCGACAGCGTCTTGCATCCCAGCCTCTCCTGGAATCCTTTCCGCCCTCGTAATATCTGAGCGGATTAAGGATAAACAATGTCATTTATGTCTGATCCAATGTGTACGTTTATTCTTTAGGGAATCCTCATCCTCAATACTGTTTTGAGCCAATTTCGGAACATTTAGAAAGTGAACTACATCAGTCCTAGGAGACCTTGTTTTTCCCTCATGGTGTCTACTCCTTATAAAAGAATGCATGCTACCATTATGTGATAGAGTATAGGGTTTAAATATGCTTTCCATCTTCTCTTCTTGTGACCCTATTCCCAAACGTGACTCCCTCAAGGGATTCACAAGTTCTTGTCGTAGTTCTCCTGCCTTAACTACGGAGTAAATACGAGTCCCTCTATTACACTCATTTTCCCCTCTCACACATTCTTGTGGTGCATTGTTATACTGGCTGTAGTTAAAATAGAGTTGGGCTGGGCATTCAAAGTTTGGGGGGACATGCGTCTACCTTGTACATGTAATGATACTAATGGAGTCTCCTCTGTGCTCTGGTCTCTAAGGGTTCCCATATTCCCCCCCTTTTTCACAAGAGCTGATAGTTTTCCCACTTCGAGTTTAAGCTCTCTAACTTCCTGCATTAGTCCAGTCATTAGATCATAAAGATCTGTTAAACTCCTTGTTTTGCATTTTAAGCAGTTCTCTAGATTTTGATTAGCTAATGGTGTCTTTTCTATAGCTTTCTGTTCCAAGGGGGTGGTTTAATTGTGCATACCCACAGATTTCCTCTCTTGGGCCTTCTGCGTTTTACTTGTAACAGGTTCTGCCAGGACTGCATACTTGTTAGAACACACAATGTCACTCTTCTGCACATGGCCCGTCTTCTTAATGCTTTCTAGTGTATTTAGAGGATGGCTCTTGGCCCAAATTATATCATCTTTGTGGCTAGCTATCCCATTAACAGGGGATACATTTTCCTCTTGCTGGCTGTCACTCTCTTTCCTATCAATTGGTTCCGCTTTCCCTACTTCTGTTTTCTTTGTATAGTATGAAGTTATCTTTTTATCCGAACCCTCCCGAGATGTAGTCCTATTACTTAGTAAAGACTCTACCTCCTCTATGAGGTCATCAATTTCGGATATCGTACAATTTTCACCTGCATTTCTAAGTTTTTTTGTGCTTTTCTCTTTTCCCCGTGGTGGTTCTAGTGCCTTGCGTTTCCCCATACCTCTTTACCAACTATTTGATTCTTCGCCTTTACTAAATCTAATATCTAATATGGGGGCTCTAGGCTCTTACTCAGTGACACTATTTAGATTATTCTAGGTATCAAACACGGGATTCTAGACCCCTGGGCAAGCTAGAATATGTCGAGCCCTTTGTTTCCTGTATGCACCCCCCTTTCTTTTTTTTTTTTTTTCAGATGTGTGTCCTGCCGCTTAATATCTGGCCCTGTCTACCCACCCTCTCTAAAAGGTATCAACGTCCCACTTGTTGTTATATGCTTATTTAATGAAGCTCTCCAAATTATAATGACAGCAGGAGAGCTGAAAAGGAGAGGCTAATATTAATAAAGCTGCCTAGAATTACTGTAGCCCAAATTAAATTATGTAAAATAGTCTCAATACTGGGTAGCAGTCTGATCTCTTACTGTAGATGAAAGAGGGGGTGTAGATAAAAGAGGGGGGGCCCAGCCCAGTCTCCTCCGGTCTCTGACGGGCACAAGACAGGCCTGCCCTTGGCCCGGGCTTGGCCCGGGCACCGCCCTCGCGCATCCCGCGAGGCAGGATCGCTGTACTGGTTTTAAAGGGCTCCTGCCCTTTAGCAGTTGGCTGCCGTCTCCTCCTCGGCCCCTGGGGGAGAGAAAAAAAAATTAAAAGTGCGTCCCGCAAGGCGGGAACGCTGTGCTGGTTTTAAAGGGCTCCTGCCCTTTAGCAGTTGGCTGCCGTCTCCTCCTCGGCCCCCGGGTGAGAGGAAAAAATAAATAAAAGCGCGTCCCGCGAGGCGGGAGTGCTGTGCTGGTTTTAAAGGGCTCCTGCCCTTTAGCAGTTGGCTGCTGGCTCAGTGTCACAAAGGAGGGTCCCACGACGTCGGAGTCCAACTTGAGCACTGCAGGATGGAGTGCTGGGGACCCAGGCTAGGCTGTGCACAAAGGAATCCTTGGAGAAGTGCACAGAAGCCGGAGCAGCTGCAAATCACGCAGTACACAGGTTTGCAGTCTAGCGTGGGGAGGCAAGGAATTACCTCCACCAAATTTGGACTGAAGGATCACTGGACTGTGGGAGTCACTGGATAGAGTTCCTGTGTTCCAGGGACCACGCTCGTCAGGATATGAGGGGACCCAGAGGACGGGCGATGGAGTCTTTTGGTGCCTGCGTTAGCGGGGGGAAGATTCAGTCGACCCACAGGAGATTTCTTCTTGGCTTCCAGTGCAGGGTGAAGGCAGATGACCCCCAGAGCATGGTGCCCATCTCTGCATAAGCCAGTCTACTGGGGATCAGGGATCCTCTAGCCCTGCTCTGGCGCGAAACTGGACAAAGGAAAGGGGAGTGACCACTCCCCTGACCAGTACCTCCCAGGGGAGGTGCCCAGAGCTCCTCCAGTGTGTCCCAGACCTCTGCCATCTTGGAAACAGAGGTTTTGGGGGCACACTGGACTGCTTTAAGTGGCCAGTGCCAGCAGGTGACGTCAGAGTCCCCCTCTGATAGGCTCTTACCTCTCTTGGTAGCCAATCCTCCTTTCTTGGTAGCCAAACCTACTTTTCTCGCTATTTAGGGTCTCTCCTCTGGAATATTCTTCAGATAAAGAATGCAAGAGCTCACCAGAGTTCGTCTGCACTTCCCTCTTCGACTTCTGCCAAGGATCGACCGCTGACTGCTCCAGGACGCCTGTAAAACTGCAACAAAGTAGCACGACGACTACCAGCAACATTGTAACGCCTCATCCTGCCGGCTTTCTCGACTGTTTCCTGGTGGTGCATGCTCTGAGGGCTGTCTGCCTTCAACCTGCACTGGAAGCCAAGAAGAAATCTCCTGTGGGTCGATGGAATCTTCACTCTGCTAACGCAGGCACCAAAAGACTGCATCACCGGTCCTCTAGGTCCCCTCTCATTCTGACGAGCGTGGTCCCTGGAACACAGGAGATAGATCCAAGTGACCCCCAAAGTCCAGTGATCCTTCAGTCCAAGTTTGGTGGAGATAAGTCCTTGCCTCCCCACACTACACTGCAAACCTGTGTACTGCGTGATTTGCAGCTGCTCCGGCTTATGTGCACTTCTCCAAGGATTCTCCGTCCTGCAGTGCTCAACCCTCTGAGTTGGACTCCGACGTCGTGGGACCCTCCTTTTGTGACTCCGGTTACACCAATCTTATAAGCTCCTGCTCCGGTACTTCTGCAGGTGCTGCCTGCTTCTGGGGGGGGTCTCTTAGTTGCTGAGCACCCCCTCTGTCTGCTCCTCGAATGGGTGACATCCTGGTCCTTCCTGGTCCCCAGCAGCACCCAAAAACCTCTACCGCGACCCTTGCAGCTGGCAAGGCTTGGGTGTGGTATTTCTGCGTGGACATACTTCTGCAACATCCAGCACGCCGTGGGACATCTTCCATCCAAAGGAGAAGTTCCTAGCCCTTTTCGTTGTTGCAGAATCTTCGGCTTCTTCCACCCGGAGGCAGCCCTTTTGCACCTTCATCCGGGGTTTCCTAGGCTCCTGACCCCCTGGACACTATCGCAACTCTTGGACTTGTTCCCCTTGCCATGCAGGTCCTCACGCCCAGGAATCCGTCTTCAGTGTTTTGCTGGTGCTTGTGGTTCTTGGAGAATCCCCCTATCATGACTATTGTGTCCTTTTGGGGTAGTAGGAGAACTTTACTCCTACTTTTCAGGGTCTTGGGGTGGGGTATCTTGGACACCCTGACTGTTTTCTTACAGTCCCAGCGACCCTCGACAAGCTCCCATAGGTCTGGGGTCCATTTGTGATTCGCATTCTACTTTTGGAGTATATGGTTTGTGTTGCCCCTAGACCTATGTTCACCTATTGCATCCTATTGTGATTCTACACTGCTTGCATTACTTTTCTTACTGTTACTTACCTGTTTTGGATTTGTGTACATATAACTTGTGTATATTACTTACCTTCTAACTGAGGGTTCTCACTGAGATACTTTTGGCATATTGTCATAAAAATAAAGTACCTTTATTTTTAGTAACTCTGAGTATTGTGTTTTCTTATGATATTGTGCTATATGATATAAGTGGTATAGTAGGAGGTTTGCATGTCTCCTAGTTCAGCCTAAGCTGCTTTGCCATAGCTACCTTCTATCAGCCTAAACTTCTAGAAACACCTCTATTCTACTAATAAGGGATAACTGGACCTGGCACAGGGTGTAAGTACCACACTATAAGCCAGGCCAGCCTCCTACACTGGCACAGCTCTGGAACACAAAGACTATCGAAGTGCTCCCACGCATTCAAATTATACAGCCCCTCAAAAGATGTCACCTTACTGCTCTTCACACAATGATCCAGTGACCTGCAAAAAGAGTCTACACACTCCAACAAAGTTTGAGATTCTTTCTTCTTGTAGGACCTAAACTTTTCCTTATACTGCTCAGGGGTAAGACCATATCTGGTGGGTAGGGAGTCCTTCATGATAGAGTAGGTGAGTCACTGAGGATCCTCTAAGGACGTCAGAGTGTCCCTCTCCTCTACCTTTAAAGTGCTTCTAAAGACCCGCCGCCCTATGTGCTTCAGGAACCATGTTCTGCACTGTAATGGTCTGCACTGAGAATAGTTGTGTACACTAAGGGGCTCATTATGAACCCGGCGGTTCAGACCGCCATGCCGGCGGCAGCGGAAAAGACCTCCACTGGCATGGCGGTCTGAACCGCCATATAATAAACACAGGGAGGGCCACCTGTGGCGGCCCACCGCCAGGCTACCACCGACAGGCAGCCTGACGATGGAGGATTACTTTATCCGATAGGGCAGCGCTGCAAGGAGCGCTGCCCTCCGGATAATATACCCTTTTTCCCCCAGTCTTTCCCTGGTGGAAGGGGTGCTCTGGGGCCCCTCTGGGGGCCCTGAAGGGGCCCCCATGCAGTGCCCCATCGCGCAGGTCACTGATGGATTTACGGACAGTGATATGCGCAACGGGTGCTGCTGCACCCTCTGCACAGCAGCATCGACGATGGCTCCATGTGGAGCCATCGGCAATGTCCAAGCCCAGCAGAATGTTCGCAATGTGGCCGGCGGGGTCTCAAGGGGGATGGCGGTCTATGGAAAGACTGCCAGCATGAACACGGCGGTGTTTACCGCTGTGTTCATAATGACCCCCTTAATCCCTATATGTCAAGTACAAATACAAGTTCAATCCTAACTGCTGCTCACCAGTGTTAGAAATGGGGTCTCTGGTTGGCATTCAGTTTGCATCTGTCCACACAGGGACCCTCACTCTAGTCAGGAAAATGGAGATACACTTAAAATAACCGCTGCTCACCTCCTTGGTAGCTTGGCACAAGCAGTCAGGCAATGTATAAAGTATTTGCACCAACACACACAATAATGCAGTGAAAACACTACAAAATGGATGCCACGCCAGTTTAGAAAAATAGCCAATATTTATCTAAAGCAAAAGTGATGAAAAGGACAAAAATCCAACATACACAAGTAAAGTTATGAATTTTTAAAATAATAGAATCTTACTCCATAGAAAACAATTGAAATATTGTTACACAAAGTACCAGGTTTGCATAAAAAATAAAGCCACATGTGTGAGCGTGCATTGGAAAAGTCAGCGATGCACTGATTCCTTACTCGCAAGTGAGGCCATGCATTGTTTTTCTCTCCAGCAAAAGAGTGATGCGTCTATTTCTGGACAGGACACCTCGGACCAGCGCAGGTTTGCGTTGATTTTGATGCCCAGAGATGATGCGTGCGAATTCCAGCCACACAGTGATGCAAAAACCGCACTGCGGGGGTTGCATCGTTTTCAGCAGTTGCAAGCGGGTGTTGCATCGTTTCTCCAGCCGCGATGCAGGAGATGCGTCAATTTCCCAGCCCCAGTGCCGGTGGTGCATTGATTTCTTAGCCGCAAAGCAGTTAGTGCGTCGTTTTTACAGCCGTGTTGCAGGTAGTGTGTTAACATTTTCCTCCATGGCTCCTGTGTGTAGGTTTCCACCTTAGTTCTACAAGCTTCACTTTTCAAGGGACCAGGGACTGGATAGGGCACGACTTGGCAGGGCAGGAGTCTCAGCAGAGTGTCCAAGTGCTGGCTGAGTAAGTGTTTGATGTCCCTGAGACTTCAATAAAGGAGGCAAGCTCAGTTCAAGCCCTTGAAACCCCTTCACAAGCAGGAATCTACCACAAAGTCCAGTCTTTGTCCTCTTTCAGGCAGAAGCAGCAACCGCAGGCCAATCCAGCAAAGCACAGTCACAGAAAAAGGGGCAGTACTCCTCCTCCAGCTCTTCAACACTTCTCTATAAAATTTAAAGTCATCTTCATTCATTGCCCGGACTTTGCCAACCCACTAAAAATAGCCTCACGACCCGACCAACAGTTTTGAAACTCTGCATTAGAGTATTACCTAGTAAACTGACTGTTTATAAGCCGTTCTTTGAAATTGTCTGGGGATACCATTGCACAAGGTCAACTATTCTTTCAGTACTATGGGGGTCAATTCAACATTGGCGGTAAAAGCCGCTTACCGCCATGCAGAAGACCGCCGAAACACCGCTGTGGCCACGGAAATCCACCACAGCTATTATGACCCACATCTCGGAATCCGCCAAAATTCAGACACCCACACAAGTCCGCCACACCAAAGGTCAGTGATAAACTGACGATAACAAAACCTTCACCGTCACGCCAACAGAAACACGTCCATGCTATCACGACCCACGAATCCACGCAGTGGTCTTTCAACCGCGGTATTCCATTGGCGGTACACACCGCTGCGCTCAAAATACACACACATCTCCAAAACACTGCCACATTGAACAATTTGAAATACACACACCTGATATACATACAAACACCACTCCCACACAATCAATACAATATAAAGCACACACCCACATCACCCACAAACCCCTACTACCAAACATTTTGATGAAGGCTAGAGAGACAGCACAGCATAGACAACCCCACCACACAAAGGCACACAACACCATCACCCACACATCATCCACGCACAAAAAACCACACACCACTACATATCACCACACTTATCACCACACACACCACCCCACACATCACCGACACCACCCCATGGCACGGCAAAGACACCCCAGGTTCTCGGCGGAGGAGCTCAGGGTCATAGTGGAGGAAATCTTACGGGTAGAGCCACAGCTATTTGGATCACAGGTGCAGCACACCTCCATAGCTAGGAATATGGAGCTATGGCGAAGAATAGTCGACAGGGTCAACGCAGTGGGACAGGACCCAAGAAATCGGGACGACATCAGGAAGAGGTGGAACGACCTACGGGGGAAGGTGCGTTCCGTGGTCTCCAGGCACAACATCGCGGTACAGCGGACTGGCAGCGGACCCCCACCTCCTCCCCCACAACTAACAACATGGGAGGAGCAGGTCTTGACCATTATGCATCCTGAGGTCCTCAGAGGAGTCGGTGGAGGAATGGACTCTGGTAAGTCAAATCTTAACTATCATATCCCCCACCCTACCTGCATGCTATCACAGACCCCCACCCTCACCCCCTCCCCTATCACTCCAACTCCTCACATATGTACTACTAACACAAACCACCCATCCCAACACCAAGCCCTGCATGACACAACAAAGCATGGACACCCATCACTAAAGCATGCCCACTGCACATACCCATAACACCCCCCAACCATCATCACACAAGTCCCCACATAGGAATGCTACCACTGGGGTACACGGTCACCCACCCATTGCACACCATGACACACACAGATGCAATAATCATGCTTTTACACCCCTGCAGGACCACTACCCAACGTCACCAGACAGGAGGGTCCAGACATCTCCACCCCACCAACAGAAGAGGCCCACAGTGATGACAGCAGCTCTGGCCAACTGGATCTAGATGACCAGCCCGGACCATCGTGGGCCTCGGGACAGTCGGTGCCCCACACCCAGTAACAGGCCACCACAGACCTTCCACCCCCTGGTAACACCAGCACAGCACCCACCCAGCTGGCCCATACCTCCGTACCCAGGACACGTCAATCAGCTGTCTGTCCACCCCTACAGGGAACCCAGGATAACCCACCACCCCAACAACAACAGGGACCTGGGGGCAGTGCTAGTGGGCACGAGGTCCAGGGGATGGAGGCCCAGGAACACAGGGGAACTGGGAGGGCTGCTGTGCGACAGGGGGGGACAGGCCAAGGGAACCCACTCTCCACAAGGCCCTCTCCTCCATCATGGGAGCCTACCACCACTCCCAGGAGACGATGGCTACAGTCCTGGCCAAGTTTCAGGAGACCCAGCTCATGCAGGAGGAACAGTATTTGGGGTTCAGGGAGGAACTCAGAACCATCAGCTCCGCCCTGGGCACCATCGTAGGGGTGCTGAAGGAGATACTGAACACCAGGAGGGAGACTGTGGCACTCCAAGGGGCCCCTGACACTAGCATGGACGATGAACTGCTCACCACCTCCGCCGGCGCTAGTGGACAGGATTCCCCGCCACAGGACCACCACACCAGCACCCCACCCCCTGCTAACGGAGAACCACCCCGCAAGCGGTCCCTGAGATCCAGGAACAGGACAGAGCACGATGGCAAGACCCCCGCCAAGAAATGAGACCACCCTGATTGTCCTCCCACTGTCCCACTTTGTAACCCTGTTCATATTGGAACTGCCCCAGCTCCACTTCCTATGCCCATATGGGCAGTGCACCTGTGAAACTAATAGACTGGTCTCTGCCATGGACATTCCTCCACCATCACCCCTCACCATTTTACCAACCCCCTCCAATATTTAGCACTGCAATAAACACCCTTAAAGCACAAAACAATCTGGAGTCAGTCTGTGATTTTGCAAATGTGTATTAGCAATGACAGTGACAAAATCAGTTCTCAAATGTAATGTCAACATACCTATGTCACACATCTCAACTCCATGAGGAATTTAAGGAGATGACACACGTTGGTAACCACACCTGTGAAACCGTAAGGGAAATGTACAACTCAGTTACCATATACAGGTTGAAATTGACAGACAGGATAGAGGTAGAAGTGGGAAAGTACTTATAGTAGGCAGGAAGGTGTTCTCACCTGTGTGTCATTGGAAATATTGCTGGATAACTGAGTCCCTGTTGTCAATGTCTTCTTCCTCTGCTTCCTCCTCATCACTGTCCACAGGCTCCACAGCTGCCACAACACCGTCATCTGGACCATCCTCCTGCAGAAAAAGGCACCTGGCGTCGCAAAGCCAGATTGTGAAGCATAAAGCAGGCAATGATGATCTGGCACACCTTCCTTGGTGAGTAGAATAGGGAACCAACTGTCATATGGAGGCACCTGAACCTGGCCTTCAGGAGCCCGAAGGTGCGTTCGATCACCCTCCTAGTCCGCCCATGGGCCTCATTGTAGCGTTCCTCTGCCCTGGTCCTGGGATTCCTCACTGGAGTCAGTAGCCATGATAGGTTGGGGTAACCATAGTCCCCTAATAGCCACACACGGTGCCTCTGGAGTTGACCCATCACATAAGGGATGCTGCTATTCCGCAGGATGTAGGCGTCATGAACTGAGCCAGGGAACATAGCATTTACCTGGGAGATGTACTGGTCTGCCAAACATACCATCTGTACATTCATGGAATGATAACTCTTCCGGTTCCTGTACACCTGTTCACTCCTGTGGGGGGGGGGACCAGAGCTACATGGGTCACATCAATGGCACCTATGATGTTAGGGATATGTCCAAGGGCATAGAAGTCACCTTTCACTGTAGCCAAATCCTCCACCTGAGGGAAAACGATGTAGCTCCGCATGTGTTTCAGCAGGGCAGACAACACTCTGGACAACACGTTGGAAATCATAGGTTGGGGCATCCCTGATGCCACGGCCACTGTTGTTTGAAAAGACCCACTTGCAAGGAAATGGAGCACTGATAGCACCTGCACTTGAGGGGGGATCCCTGTGGGATGGCGGATAGCTGACATCAGGTCAGGCTCCAACTGGGTACAAAGTTCCTGGATTGTGGCAGGGTCAAACCTGTAGGTGATGATTAAATGTCACTCCTCCATTGTCAACAGGTCCACCAGCGGTCGGTACACCAGAGGATTCCGCCATCTTCTCACATGTCCCAGCTGACGGTGCCTAGGAAGGACAACAGCGACCACAGAGTCAAACAACTCAGAGGTATGTACCCACAGTCTACACAGAACACGAAAATGAATCCAAAAAGTTGTCTGTATGTGTGTTGAGTCCAGGCCTAGGTATGTGTGACGCAGTTGAAAATGAAGCCATGTTGGCCCCTGAAATGGCGTCTGCCTGACCTCTAAACTGGGACAATGGGATGTGAGGTAACTGCGCTGGCGTTGTATACCGTCGCGATAGGCGGACGAAGACCGCGGCGCAATGCTGCATCGGTTAACATTGGACCCTATGGGTCCCAGGAGCCAATGATGAAGTGCGCCGGCGGTGATGATACGCACCGCCACGGGCGTCACCGCCGCGGACGTGACCGCCATTTTCTTGGACAGGAGAGGACCTACACTGCAAGTGCTGCTGTGACCTCGGTCTGGAAGAGGCAATGGCTTGTGCGTCTGGGGAAAGGGCCCCTGCCTTCACTGCACAGGAGTTGGAGAAGCTCGTGTACGGGGTCCTCCCCCAGTACACGCTACTCTACGGTCCTCCAGACCAACAGGTGAGTACACAGGGAGCAAGTTTTATGGGCTATGCCTGTGTGGAGAGGGCTGGTTGTAAGAAGGAAGGGGTCACAGTTCTGCGTGCATGAAGGACTGTGAATGCATGTGCCACATGGCAAGGGTAGGGATGTGGGCCACTCACTTTGACGGTGCAGTTGGTAATGACTTCTCTTTTTCCCCTGTACATATCATGTAGGTCAACACCCACCAGAAGAAGGATATTTGGCGTGCCATCGCCAAGGACGTCCGTACCCTGGGGGTCCACCAGAGACGGAGCACCCACTGCCGTAAAAGATTGGAGGACATTCGCCGCTGGAGCAAGAAAACGGTGGAGGTTCAGCTGGGGCTTGCCTCCCAACGTGGGAGGGGTGCCCGTCGCACCATGAACCCCCTGATGTTCAGGATCCTGGCAGTGGCCTACCCTGAGTTGGATGGGCGCTTGAGGGCATCACAGCAGACACAAGGTGGTGAGTACAACATCATTGTACGGACTTTGCGCGCAGTGAAGGTGTCTGGGTGGGGGAGGAGGGCTGTGGGTTTCCCTAGGCCAGGACGTGTTCCGTAGGCTAGGCCCCTCCGTAATGCAGGCCATGTGGCACTCTACCCCACCTCTGTAGAGTGCCAAGTATAGGTATACATGCCCCTGTGTCATCTATGTGTGCTGATGTCCACCATAGCCATGTAGGCCATATCCCAGGAACTGCATCTGTAGAGGCCAACAGCGCGGCGTAGTGCAGGGGGCTGATGTGTCTGTATTGTCCGCCACCGGTGGCGGTAAGCCATGCACTCAACCTGTCTTTCTTCTGTTGTCCCCCCCCCTTTTTGTGCTCTCCCTGTTCTTGTGTGCATCAGCATCATCAGGCGGAGGTACAGTGGCACTGGAGCACGAGGGAGCTGCATCCCACATGGCCATGGAGGGCCACACCACGGACTCTGAATACACCAGTGGGAGGGGAGCTCCATGGCGGTCACAGGATCTGCAACCAGCGACACGGACTCGTCCTCCGATGGGAGCTCCCTTGTGGTGGCGGCAAAATCTGTGCCCCCCCACTTCTACAGGTACAGCTGCCACCCCCCCTACCAGCACCGCCCTCCCAGCAGCCCCTCAGCCTTCGCACCGTGCCCGCTCACCCAGGAGGGTGGGCATCACCTTCGCCCCAGGCACCTCAGCCCCTGCCCCTGTCACCTCTGCTGCCCACTGTGAGGAGGCCATTGACCTCCTCAGGTCCCTCACTGCTGGGCAGTCTACCATTTTGAATGCCATCCAGGGTGTAGAAAGGGAATTGCAACACACAAATGCATTCCTGGAGGGCATTCATTCTGGTCAGGCTGCCCTTTATCGAACCCTGCAATCTCTGGCCTCAGCACTGATGGCAGCCATTGTCCCTGTCTCTAGCCTCCCCCTTCCAACTTTCTCCACCCAGACCCAATCCCCTGTACCCCAGCCTATCCCAAGCACACCTTCAGACCAGGCTGCACACACGTCAACACACAAGGGAAGCTCAGGCAAACATAAGCACCACACATCCCACAGGCACTCACGCAAGCATCACACCCATACAGACATACCAACATCCACTGCCTCCCCTGTGTCCCCCTCCTCCTCGTCTCCCTCCTCCCTCCCAGTGTCGTCTACACTCTCACCTGCATGCACTACCACTACAGCCACTAGGTCCCGCACCAGCACACCCACCACCACACCCCACTCACCTGTACTCACCACCCCGCTACCATTTACACGTCCCCTGTGTCCTCTCCCAGTGTGTCTGCGACGGCCCCTCCCAAAGTACACAAACGCAGGCACACACCCACCCAACAGCCATCCACCTCACGACAGCCTCTAGCGCATGCACCTGCACCCAAAGCCACAAAAGTTACACCTCCTAGAACCACCTCCTCTTCCTCCACTCCCAGACCACCTCCAGCTACCCGTACCAGTGTTCCTGAGCAAGCTTGACCTCTTTCCTACCACCCCCCCACTCCAATTCAAAGGTCCCGTACTAGCACCTCAGCCAAAAAATCGCCTGTACCAGTGGTGTCTGTTAGAGGTATGTGGAGTGCACCGGGCGCCAGGGCAGCCAGTGTGACACGGAGCCACAGCACAGCCAGTCCCCCCCCTGTGAAGCACCAGAAGTTGGACAGTGCCCGGCGGGAGTCGGTGAAGGCTCCAGCCGGCAAAGCCGCTCACAAGGGTCCCGGGGGATTGTCCACTCAGCTGTGACTCCTCCCAAGGTGGGGAAGGGGCAGAAGAAATCGCCAAAGTCTGGGAAGAGCAGCAGAGCGGAGAAGACCGTCATCATCCCCGGTGCCCAAGAGGCCACCAGCAGCCCCATCGTCACTGGCCAGGAGGCCACCGGCAGCCCCATCGTCACTGGCCAGGAGGCCACCGCCAGAGTCAGTGCCCAGGAGGGCAGCCCCATCGTCACTGGCCAGGAGGCCACCGCCAGAGTCAATGCCCAGGAGTGCTGCCCCATTGTCACTGGCAGTGCCCAGGAGGGCAGCCCCATCGTCACTGGCCAGGAGGCCACCGCCAGAGTCAGTGCCTAGGAGGGCAGCCCTATCGTCACTGGCCAGGAGGCCACCGCCAGAGTCAGTGCCTAGGAGGGCAGCCCCATCGTTACTGGCCAGGATGCCACCGCCAGAGTCAGTGCCCAGGAGGGCCCCGGCAGCCACAGCCCCGCTGGGCAATAAAGGACCGCCAGCCCCAGCCCAGCTGGGCAATGAAGGACCGCCATGGCAAGCACCGCTGAACAGAGCAACCACTGCTGAACAGGGCAAGCACCGCTGGACAGGGCAAAGACCGCCATGCCAAGCAGCGCTGAACAGGGCAAAGACCGCTGAACAGGGCAAAGACCGCCATAGCAAGCACCGCTGAACAGGGCAAGCACCGCTGAACAGGGCACACACCGCCATGGCAAGCACCACTGAACAGGGCAAAAACCGCTGAACAGGGCAAAGACCGCTGAACAGGGCAAAGACCGCCATGGCAAGCACCGCTGAACAGGTCAGTACTGCAAAGTCAAGCACCGCTAGCCCTTGTGCGGCAGGGCAGTGACGGAACTGGGACCGTCACGGGGAGAGTGATGCACTGTGGGCACCAGTCCCCCTCCAGAACCAGTGGAGAACAGCATCCACTCTGTCTGTCCTTAACAGGATGAAGCACTCTGGGCACCAGTCCCCCTCCAGAACCAGTGGAGACTGTTGTCCACTTGAGAGACTGAGGCTTTGCACTCCCCAGGATTGAACAGTGGGCAAACCAACCACTGTAGAGACTTGAGAGACTGTGGCTTTGCACTCCCCAGGATTGAACAGTGGGCAAACCAACCACTGTAGAGACTTGAGAGACTGGCTTTGCACTCCCAGGATTGAACAGTGGACAAACCAACCACTGTAGAGACTTGAGAGACTGTGGCTTTGCACTCCCCAGGATAGATCAATGGGCATGGAGCCCCCTCGTGGATCTGGTGTGGTGCACTCATCCGTCTGAGGTGCCCCCCCTTCCCTTCCCCCTGAGGTGCCTGTTGTATTTCTATCTGATGCCCCAGCAGTGTTCTCTCCATTTTGATCAGGTATCTGATGTGGGCCTCGCCCATGCATTTTGGGCCCAATGGTCCACGGACATTGAATGGTGCATTACCTGCACTACTAATCGTGATATATATTTTGTTGACTATGTATATTTACCTGTATATATTTGGTTACTGTCTTTTGATATATTACAATGGTTGCACTCATTTCGTTTTGTCTTTGCATTCTTACTGTAATGTTTGGATATGCATTGGTGCGTGTGTTGTAGTGGGTGAGGGTCGGGGTGGGGGTGGGGGTGTTGCATGTGTGTATCCCTGACTTTTGCCTCCCCCTCCCCTATGTCGTAGTTGCAGTACTCACCGTTGTCTTCGGTGCCAGCGTTGATGATGGTCGTACAGGAGCAGGAAAACTATTGCAGGGAGTATTTGGAGTTCCAGTTCCATGGTGTCGTCGTTCCTCGTGGAGTGTGTAGAGGTGAGCGTTTTCCCTTTGAAATGGCTGTTTCCGCCGTGTTTTTATCCGCAGTGAATCTGCCCTGGAAAAGGTTGCGGATTGTTAGGTTGTGATACTGTGGGCGGTACTTTGTCTTCCGCCTGTCTGTTGGCGGTGACCGCCGCGCTGTTTGTCTGTACCGCCGTGGCGGTCTGAGTGTTAAAGTGGCTGTCTTTGTTGGCGGTTTCCGCCATAGTCATAATTCACATTTTTTTTCCGCTGGCCTGTTTGCGGGGTCTTACCGCCGCTTCAACACCGTCCGGCAGGGTTGTAATGACCCCCTATATGTCCTCTCAACATCTGCTTCTACCTTTCAAAGTATTTCCAATCTAGAATCTGAGGACCTGTTTGTATTCAATTGGTAAAAGTTGGAAATTAGGCCCTGGAACCAGACCAAATTCTGGTGAATCTTTCAAAGTATGTTAGTTATCTCACCGCTGCCTCCCACTTAACGGGGTGTAAACCCAGTGTCACATTTAAAGTTATGTAATTTTATCCCTCTCAGTAATCCCAAAAGATGCTTTACATTCCACAAACTTTTGGTTCATCCTCATTTAAAATAACACACAATTACCCTACATTGTCATTATGTGTCACAGGAGCACTACCCTGCACAAACATAAGTTCAGGATTTAAATGATTTGAGATATTTGGTGATGGAAATGAAGTCAGACCGAGCCCTCACTACTATCCAGTCCAACTGCTACTGTTTTCAATTGTGTGGTCAAAATGTACTGCTGGGACATAGTACTTTTCTCTACCAAGTCAGGATCCATGGCAATCTCTTGGCCACTGACTAGTTCATAAATAACAATTTCTTCTCATTTTGCCTTTCCAACCACCTCATAATTATTCCTATCCTACAAAGTAAGGACTCCAGAAACTCTGTTGTTCCTTGCGTCATTTTCAGTGAGGTGGGCAAATCCTCATATCCATTTACTTTAGTGTCAATGCCTGATAGTGCCAATCTGGCCACTGTCAAGTTCAGCAATAAATTGTCTAATTATTGTAAACTATTTTAGTAAAATGTTTGCATCTGTAACAATGTTCTTCTGTAAAAGGCACTCTCTTCCAAGGCTGTCCTTGGCATAAGTATTAGGATATATCAACTTTCTGTAGGGAAAGTGTGATGCCTAAAAAAGTTAAATAATGCTGATACTGATGTTTTGAGGCAGAAATGAGGCCTTTAGATAGGGATGAGAAATTTACCCTCACATGGTACTTCGTTTTCTGGGATGTGAAGAGCTCAACTCTTGATCAATTATTTTGGGAGTTTGGGATGCAGCACTTATTCTGTATATCCCATTCTTTATTTGGTCCATTTATATACATTGAATGATCAAACTCTAAGAGTTTTCTGTTTTCCTGTTCTCTAAGAGCACAGGCTTGATTGGTCACCTTAACATTGAGTATGGGTGCCTTGACCCTCTGAAATTCTAAGTGAATCGCCACAAGAGTTCCTACTTTGTCTCCCTTTTCAAATCTTCCCTAATTTTAAGAAACTGATCTCCGTCCTATTAGTATGCAAACAACTAAAGTGATGCCAAGTTGAGGTGGTATAGATTTTGTTTCTCTAAATCTCCAGATCCTTCAGTTTGACTAATTGATATTCCTGCAACCTTCTTCTCAAAGATGTCCCTTGCAACTCTTCCAGCATGGTAAAACATGATGATAGCTGGTGCCTTAAATAGGCGCGGCTCCTACGCAAGGGTGGAGGAGCGTTGCACCCCACCAGCAGCAGCAGCTATACCTCTTACTAAAAAATGCTAATAAACTGCGTTTGTTATAGTTTTTTAGTAAAAGGGACGGGGCCAGGGGCTGTGAGGAGCACTGAGGGGGAGTACACAGCTCTCTCCCTCACTATGCATGGATGTGTGGCCGGTCGTCTCGGGCTGGCCAGACACACATGCTCAGTAGGATCTCTCCGGCACTGTGTTGCCAGGCTGGAGAGAGCAGGCACCGGTTCCCAGTCTGCCTGCCCTGCAGCCTCAGGATTGGCCACAGGGCAGGCTGGGAGCTTGTTCCTGCAGCCTACCTGCAGCAGATGAGCGGCGCAGTGGAGACAGCAGCAGCGACGATACAGGTACGTTTTTTAAAAATTTATTCCCACTCCCCCGCGCACACGCTGCCCGTATTAAGCACCCCTGGCCACTCCTGGCCTTAAATGCATCTAATTGGTAGACAGTAAAGTGTCAGATGGCTATCTGACCTGTAGAGTCTTCAATTCTGTTACCATAGCTAATTCTATGTACTTGGTCCACACAAATATTCTCCTTTTTTTTAAACAAACTTTATTACTTTTCACAAAGCATCATATATTCACAACCATTGATTTTCATGTGATGACATCATAACATATAAAGCACATGGCAAGCATTGTTTTTCACAGTAGCTTATTCGCTGTTACAATAATTTTTGTGTCAAATTGTTCAGCTTTGGTGATACTGTGATGTTGAATATGACAAATAGCGCCGTCTCAGCTTACCCCCCCATCCATACCATTGTCATTATATATACACACCGAACTGTCCTATAATTGGTGCTCAGTGGACATGTAGATGTAGAAGGAAATGGACAATAGTATGAGCATACTCAAAAGTAGTGCTTGCTTTCATATTTTGGTGGTGTCCATTCTTGAACGTGCATGTCAGAGGGAGGGCCTAATGGCTCTGGGTCTGTACGTGTGTTCAACAGTAATATTTATATCTCTCTTAAGGCTTTATTGTACTGCAATAGTACCCAAAGAACCCAGGGCTTTAAAGGATTGTAATAAGGCATCCCATTCTATTCTTATAGGTTTATTTCACAGTCCTCTATATTCCTCTCAGCGTAGAGTCCCGCCCTCTGTCTAGAGCGCATTGTGGCTTTTGGTTTGAGGAATAGGCCCAGTAGGCAATATTTCCACTGGTTCCATTAGTTATTGTTTGTAAGTTATCCTACCTCCCCGGTGATTTCTGTCCTGTAGGGGTTTAGTCTACTGCATTCCCATAAAATGTGTACCTATTTTACATCTGGTGTATGACAAAGGTGGAATGTTGAGGGAACAGTGGGGAACATTGCATGTAGCATGGGATTTATTAGTGTTAATCAGTAGACCTGAGATGGACTCAAATGTGGTGAACAGTCAGGCGTTCTGTGAAATTCCACCAGATGTCCTTTACCTATAATATTATATCAAGATATTCCATATGTTGTGTGACCAATCAGGATACCCAAATTTTTGGCGTCTTTATGCCAATGCTGCACTAAACTTTTCAGGGCGAAGACAAACAGAAGTGATGACAGCGGACAACCTTGTCTTGTTCCGCGATGTATCTTATAGGTATGTGAGATAAGTGGGCCCGTGCGCGTTCATGCTGTGGGGTCTGAGTGAAGCAATCTCACCCAATGAGTGTACATGTGGGGATATTAAAGTGCTCAAGCACTGCAAACATAAAGTCCCATGCTACAGTATCAAATGGCTGCCGCAGATCTAGTGATAGGCAGCCAACTTGCTGGAGCTGATCCCCTGTAGCATCCATGATATGGTGGAGGCGTTGTATATTAAGCAATGTATTGCAGTTAGGGGCAAATCCACATTTGTCGGTATGCAGAAGCTTTGGTATCAGTGGCAGCAGACCGTGGGCCAACACTTTACTAAGTATTTTATATTCAGTATTAAGTAACGAATGTGGCCTAGAAGGGGACTTATCAGATGGAGGTTTATGAGGTTTAATAGTGGAATACCCAATGCTTGTGCCATGGTAGGAGGTATTCTGCAGAAGCTTTGGTATCAGTGGCAGCAAACCGTGGGCCAACACTCCCCAAAACAAAAAACGTCCCACCCCCCCAACCCCACCCCAAAACCTAAAACCCCCTGACCCCCCACCCACTCCCCAAAACCAAAAACGCTCCACCCCCCCAACCCCACCCCAAAACCTAAAACCCCCTGACCCCCCACCCCCTCCCCAAAACCTAAACCCACACTTACCTTCGCCAAGTCCCTTCTTTGTACCTTAACCATGCATGTTCGTTGTTCAGAACATACGTAGTTAAGGCACACAAAAAACGAAGTCGTGGTTAAAAAAAGCGTTGTTGCGCTTTCGTTAACCACGACCTTCGGAAAAAAAAAGTCGGAAAAAAGGATGTTTCCCCCGCAGATCTAGTGATCGGCAGCCCACTTGCTGGAGCCGATCCCCTGTAGCATCCATGATATGGTGGAGGCGTTGTATATTAAGCAATGTATTGTGGTTAGGGGCAAATCCACATTTGTCGGTATGCAGAAGCTTTGGTATCAGTGGCAGCAGACCGTGGGCCAACACTTTACTAAGTATTTTATATTCAGTATTAAGTAACGAATGTGGCCTAGAAGGGGACTTATCAGATGGAGGTTTATGAGGTTTAATAGTGGAATACCCAATGCTTGTGCCATGGTAGGAGGTATTCTGCCTTCAGTTAGTGGTGTATTATACAGGTGTTCTAGCTGTGGGGCCAGGCGAGTTGCAAATGAGGCATAAAATTCAGAGGGTAAACCATCCACTCTCGGTGTTTTATTCTTGGCTACTTCCTTTATTGTGCCACAGATCTCAGCTGCTCTTATGGGTGCACTTAATAGGTCGCATTCAACAGCTGTCACCTTGGGCAGGACCAGCTGGTCAAAGATGTCTGCGATTGCTGTAGACCCTATTGGTGGGGGAGCATAAAGAAGTGAACACAAATCATGAAACACAGTGTTAATATATTAATGATTGGTATGGATGAGGGCATTGGTTGTATCAAGCAGGCCAGTAATGCTCCAGATCTGTCCACCTCTGAATGTTTTTTCTGCAGGTACGACTTATGATCAATAATCCACAGGCATTCTAGTATTCATATACAGCCCTAGCATCTTGGAGTGACAGTATCTAATTTTTACTATCCAATAGTGTTTTTCCTAAATATGTTGTGTGGGCGATATGAGTATGCAAGGACGTACACAATATCCTGTCTATTCATGTGTGGAAGAGATGGATGGGAGAGTGGAACGAATTTTCCTGCATACCAGCGTTGCAGGAGCACCAGGCATCCTTAAGGGAACAATTTTCAGACCAGTGTTTCAGGGCTCTAGCGTGTTACAATGAGGCATTAATCAGAAGGGTGGGGTGTGATATATCTACGTGAATGTCTAGTACTGTGTTATGATCCCCTCACAGTATCTAGGGACATGGCAGCCAGTCTGTAAAGGTTGTGGTTAAGTGTGATAAAAGCTTCCTGTTTCGCATTAGGGTCATAAATACTTCCCAGAACAACCAGAGTGCCATCAAGTGTGCCTCGCAGTAGGACATACAGACACTGTTTATCAAGTTTTGTTTCTGCGATTAGGAAGGGTACTCCCACTTTAATCCATATTGCTGCCCCTCTGGAGAAGGTAGAATAAGAGGTATAAAAGAGCTGGCCCCTCCATTGTTTGCAAATTTTGACTTCACTAGCAATCACATGTGTTTCTTGAATGTATACTATACGGAGGTGTGGTAGGATCGTATATCTTTTCTGTACACATCCCAACCCCCTGACACTCCAGGTTATCACTGTGTATTTGTTTGGGGCCTCCATAAGTAGGAAAAAGAGCTACAACATGTTTGGGGCAACTGTTTCGGCAGCCTACCAAGGTGATGACAGGAATTAGTGTTGAGGATAGTATGTAACCAGCAGTAACTAACAAAAACGTATCCCATTCCAATACAAGGTCCAGCGAGAGAACATTGTTCAATAGAAAATGTAGACAAAGGCAAAACTGAACATAACAGTGTGAGCATTCGCCTGTGGGGTCTGTGGCGGTCTTATGTCTGGTCAGTACCATAGTAGAGTAGTTGCTGATTGTTGGCAGTTTCAAGGGCCCGGCGGAGGAGTTAAATTAAAGTTACAGTGGCATCTGCCAATCCAATCTGGGCACATCTGTGTGCTTGGACACAGGTGGACCTAGAATAACCAGACATAAAACCCCACTATGTGTATCAGAGTCATGCAGCAGTTATGCACCTCATAGGATGAATAACCCCCAAGCCATCATCTTTGTATCCTTGAAGTGGAAGTGGGTTGTGCAGGATAGTAGGCCCCATGTGCTAATATACTTACTGTGTCCTCAACCCACCAAGTCATGAGTCATCTGTGGGGTAATCATGGGGAAGAGGGCTGAGCTATCTCCTGAATCTGAGTCCACCGCATTGTGTGGAAGAGATGGGACTGATCTTAAGTCTGTTGGATTGGAATGAGGTGGCAGAAAGCAGTGCATCCTGTAGACCCTCAAGGGACTACTGCGGAGAAGGGGCCAGGCATCGTCTCATGTGCTATTCCTGCTGACTCCACACCTTTGGCCTCTGCCTCTTTTTTTCTGTTGTCTGTGGTTGCTGCACTGTCATTCTGCTGGAGCCCAGGTATTGATGTTCCACCCAGTCCCATGTGTCTTCTGGAGTATTGAAGAAATAGGTTTTCTGTTCATGGATCACCATTAGCCTTGCCAGGAACATGAGGGCGTAGGTGAGACCTTGTGTTCTGAGTTATTGTTTAACCACTTGGAAAGATGCCCCTTTACGTTGGACTTGTAGTGTGTAGTCTGGCAATATGGCTATCCAGGCATTTTCTAGTAGTATTGGCGATCACTTGCTTGCTTGTTAAAGAATCAACTCTCTGTACTGAATATTCAAAATTCAGGCCCCCATCAGTCTAGGGGGTGCCCAGGGGCCTCCATTATTGTCTCATACCAAGCAGAATCACTTATTTGTGTATACATTTCTTGTCCATAATTCAATCTCTTCTTTATCATGATGTTACCACCCTTGTCTGCGTCCCTGATTATTATATCATTGCTCTCCAGATTGGACATTCATATCAGCTGCTTTATACTATGAACAGATCAACATACTTGCAATTTTGATATAATTGGTGAGAGCTCTACTTAATCTTCCTCTAATGAGTTTGACTTCTTGAATGCTTTATTCACATTATTTAAATTTTTGCTGCATCCTGTTGTGTAGGAGTTTTATTATTTGTCATTATTGACTTCTATGAAAGATAAGGACGTTGTTGTTATAGAAGCAGTGTATAAATAAGGCAATTAGTTTCCTTTGGTGCTTTTACTATTGGAAGCACCTGCATTTTTCATAACATTTTCACACGTAGTGGATGCCATTCTCCTTGTATGTGACCAAAATATTCGTGCCTCGTGACTCCTTTATGTATGACCTTTCTGGGTATCAATTATATGTTCTGCATAATTGTATTTTCTTTCTTTTCTCACACTAAAAAACATTTGCCTTCTACACAATTACAGGTCACACACTAAATGATTCATTCATTATGAACATCTTGCTTTGTCAATATATACTATATGTAATTACTAATGCGCATAGGTTTCCTCTTGCAATATGATTCATGCACAACACAGCACCGACAATGGTGACTGTGGTGTAGGGGAATTTGATTATTTATATACAAAGATAATTTACAAAAATGGAAATTAATTATGCTATTTCCAGCCCTGACAAAGTCATAGGGATATTCCCTTTTGACGAAACACGTGTTGGCCGGGACTGTGAGGCACCAGAATGAGAACTGGTCAAGACTAAAATGAAGAGCAAGACTTTGGACTTATTATCATTATTGGGCATGTGCCTTGGATTTGAGTCTATATATTTGTCAGTACTAGGATTGAATTTACGGGGGAGTTGAGTGGATCTCCTCCTTCCAGGCACACCACATATATATTGACAACAATAGAATCCGTGTGAAACTGTGAGAACCCCCTAGTTCTTTCTCAATGTTCTGTGTGTGTATTATTGTTCAGTTATCAGCGTTGTGGGTCAGATTGGTGTCACTGATTTCTTCAGAAGGACCCCAGCAAGGGTGGTATATGAGAGATGTCTTCTGTAGAGACTGTTGCACAAGCGAGGGTTTCCATGGCATGATCCACAATAAGGGAGAATTGTGTGGACCCCACCTTACATCGGTTGCCACTTCAGGGATCAGCTGAGTCCATGTCGTTGTCTTGCCAAGTACCATGCCTCAGCCCATGTAGATCTTGGGGCGACAGAGCTAGATTTTCTCTCAGAGTTATGACAGCGATCACTGCCGTCCGGGAGGCCTCCCCTATAACACATTCATGCCACACTCTTGGCGCCTGTGCAGAGTCTATTACTAGTAGACAAGTGTTATATGGGTACCTTCTTATTTCATCAGGCTGGGAGCATTGGGCCTTGCCCTTCACAGTTAATTTTGATATTCAAGAAATTCACCTCAGCAGTTGTGGCTCCTGGAATTGATTTCCAGGTGGGTGCCCGTGGGGTTCCCCCTCCAGTGTTGCAGTCCAGCCAACTGGCCCCTAACAGCATAGACCGGCCCAACTAAAATCCCTGTAGGTACAACCTGGTCTTATGTCGAAGGCTTTCAGCAACCAGAGAGGCCCCCGATATGGCTGGTCTGATCTTGTAGGGCCCCCCAACAGGGGCTGGTGCCTTGCCTCAGGGAGGCTGCTCAGACGGCATTGTCAGCAGTCATCCCAGGGTATCAGCAGGCATATTGGGCTGAAGTTCTACTGTGGGGTTTCCTTCCACGCACTGTGCCTCCAAGTAGACCGCAATGCAGTCTTAGGGCTCATGGAGCAGCCCCACCTGCATCAGTACAGACTCATATTAGAGTGGCCCTGCAGGCCAGGCTGTGGTGGACGAGTCAGCAGTCCCCGCTCTCCGGCACTCATCAAAATTCCTGGACCCGGCTGGTCAGAGCGATTGGCTCATGCTCCGTCCATGATCAGTGAGGTCCCACGGGACCACCTCCTCACCAATTCAAGCTGCAACATCACGAGGTCCCAGCCGGTTGCCTCAGCAAGTAAAGCTGGCCCCTGCCATCAGATCCTAGCAGCAGGACGTGCCACAGTCAGCCTCGGGCAGGGAAACTCATCCATCATTGGTATTTCCCAGCCCTTTGTTTCAGCCAGTGGTGTGTTGGGTCACTGGGGGCACCATTTGGTGCCTCAGTTAGCTCTGATGCTGCTTCAGGAGTGTGGATTCATGGCCAGGCCCAGAAGTTTGAAGATTATGCTACCACCATATTCGGCGGGGCGACCACGCACCCCCACACAAATATTCTCATATAATCATCAGCATCACCCCCCTCTATTATCCTTAGTGCCTTCGAAGACAACTTCTGTATAAGTATGTCACCCTTGTATAGGTGTATTCCCATACACATCAATCACACCCTTGAACCCAACTTAGGCCAACAGATCCTTGAATTTATTCTCAATAGTGAATAACCTAGCTTCCATTAAGGGAATGACAAAGAACTATCCTGTCATATCTGACAGGGATCAGAACTGCCTACAAATTTAAACAATATCTAAGACGATATCAACATTATTTGGCTGTGTACATCATTGGGTTACGACAAGAGATGCTCATCAGTGGTGGTTCACTGAGATTACTTGCCAGGCCATTAATAACTAGCCATTGAAAGTCAAAGGAGCCACCTGATTTTCAAATGTTGATAAAATGTTAAGAATGATATATGCAAGAAAAGACATATATCCAAAGCATGCAGGGATGTCAAAAATATACAAGTATGTGCAATAGGCATAGGCTTTACAGAACTAATTAACTCATCATGTCATGCATTTTCTAATAGACGATTTCCTGTAATAATGAAAAATATAGTTTGAGTTACACATTTATTTATTATACTGTCAAAAATCAGTGTCTTTTATTCATAAAACATTTTCTGTATTCCCAGCAAGGCTGGGTCTATTCATGATGGGAATAAAGAAAATGAAGTTGAGGTTTGCAGATTTGTTTGATTGCATGATTCGTTTTATGCCATCGATGCCATTGGAATTATGTGGTACTGTGTATTGTGAACAGGATTGCCTCATTTACACAATTTGCCCTTCTGCAGTGCGTTTTCCCTCTGTAGCTGGGCCCCTATGTCCATGAACGTTGCACTCGTTGGTGGTGCACCGGTTGGGTGGTACTAGCCCATCCACCTCTGTGCCCCTTGAGTCTGTGAAGCTTTAAGTTAATGGGAGGGGTGGAGGTACTCATGTCTCTGCATCTAAGCCCCTGACTACAGGAGGCTTGCATCCAGTTTTGGTGTACCTGGCAAGCAGTATTATTACGTCAGCAGTGATACCCCAAGGTGCCCTGGTGGGTGAGTGATATTAGTGACTCTACAGCTGGCCCTTTGAGACTGTTGGACATACATCTGATGGTGGTGTAATGATGGGCCTGGTTGAAATGTTAATTATGCCGGAGTAATTAGTGTAAGTTCGGTAATTTATTGTTACTCTTGTGCCAGGAAATTACTGAAAATTACACAATCATGATCTCTCACATAATCCTGAGTAATTTCGGAACAAATGACTGATCAAGAGCACAGGAACAGAAAGCAAGTGGCTGTTGACTGCATCGGTTCCTGTTCTGTGCATCTAGCAGTAGTTTATTTGCACATAATACATCCTCAAGTCCATTTGGATGTGAGGGTGCATTTTGCACTAAGGAAGTAGTGCTAAATGTGGGGTTACGCTCACCTAGTAGTTATACATGATCTCACATATTTTTGCAGTAATTTTGCATAATTACATTGCAGAAAATTACAAAAATTAGGTCCATCCCTAGTACTGACCAGGCAGTTCTAGGACCTAGGACCAGCAATATAGTTTGACTGCAGAATCTCTTCTATAACCACACCCTTTGATCTTTATTTTTCATTTATTTTGCTTTTGGATCTGTGGATCCAAAACATGATCCTAGAATCAACTTTAGTGGAACTCAATATGATCTTCAAATCCACACCCTGGATCCACACACCCAGTGAAATATATTTTTTTCTTTTTCATTTTAAACCTCCTAACGTGGGCAAGGGGGTCACGGCGTGCTCAACCTGTACCCTTATCCGCCCTTCTATTTTATTTCAGGACTCAGTGTCAGTCCCTGAGTCCTTTAAGAGTTGTCACAACATCTTCTTTAATGTTGCAGCAGTTATTCAGATCCCTTCATTGGGATCCATGGACCTGAAATAGACGACAGAAGAACAATCTTCCTTGGCGAAGGATCTATGAACCCTTAGTGGTTCAGGTCTCACTAATCTTTTCTTTACCTCTTTATCCCCAAACTGAGTCTCTCCTTGAAAACTATTTACTCAAGAACTACTGAATTAATTTACACCAGACCAATACAAACACAGTCCTTAAATTAAGTTCAAATGTTTTGCCAAGTTAATTCCATTCAACTTTTTTTATGTATTGGAGAGCCAACGTCCTTTGGAAATTAAAATGCAAAATCACACTTTTGGGAAATCTCTTTTTTTATTGGCCTTCATGTGACAAATCAGCACTAAACTTTCAATGAAAGTTAAATATACATTAATGGCAGCGAAAGCGCCAGTGTAGTTATGGTTTCCATAGGAAAGGCATTTTTGTTTTCTTAAAATAACTTTGGTGCCATTCTATGAGTCTGCACAAAACGTTCAAAAAGAAAAGCTCACCTTTACTTCCCTCAAGGAAATTTTCATGCCAACGCATTGACAAGAAAGATGAGGGGCCCCAAAAGCTCAAATTCCCATTTTAATTCCCTTAGGTGGATTTGCTCTTCAGCTTAACGGTATTACAAAAAACTTGGCACGAAGTTAGGATTTTACTTGAAGACTGTGTTTTTATAGGTTTGATGCAGATCGTAATCTAGAATCCCAAGACTGAAAAAGTAAATAAAACGTATTGGCCAATAGAACGTTTTCTCTCATTGGCCATTTTGGAGCTGCAGATCCAAAAGCACCCAATTAGCTGCCATAGCGTTGAAATAAAAATTTGAGAACAGCCATTACAGGACACCAGTGCTCAATTTGCAGGTTTGAAAATAAAATTCAAAGTGCACATAATGGGGCAGGTTGTACACACCCTGGCTCCCAAGACCCAAGTTGGTGGATTCTAAAGGCTGGAACAGCCAAGCTCCCCCACCCCGGAACACCTATGTCAGTATTAGCTTCACACACTGAAGGTGTCAGTTACAAAACCTTCCAAAGGTAAAACCAACCAGCTCCCCACAGCCTGTATTCCAAAGCCTGGGCAACCTTCACTAACTGAAGAACTGGTCTGCAAAGCCTAATAATGGTGGAACCACCAAGTTACCCCTCACTCTAGAATGCAATGCCAGGGCAAACCTAATTGACTGGCTGCATAACTGCCAAAAAGTGGCCTCTGCCAATCTGCTCCCCTTCTGGAACACAAACAGAGGGAAAGCTTTGGAGACTGCTAAGCTCTTCCCTACCATGAAACATCTGCACCAGACCAAGCTTCATGGAAGGGTGGGCCAGTTCTGAAGCTGATGAAAGGCAGAACTGCTATGCAACCTACCATCCTAGAACTTCAACCCTCGGACATCTATCACAGACTAAGGGACCAGTTGTGAAGAACTGCCATTCTCCCAAGAAACCCTTGAACACCAATGTCAGGGCAAGCTTCACAGAATGAAGGGACTTGCCATGGAGTCATTGAAAGGAAGAAGTGCCAAGCTCCCCCCAACACAGAACCCCAGCACCAGGAGAAGCTTCACAGACTGAAGGGTACAGCTACAAAGTCATAAAAATGGTGCAACAGCCCTTTCCCTCCCCATCCACAATACCAACACCAGGGCAACTTTGGAAAACCAAAGGCAGGGTTGCAAAGCTACAAAAATGTGGAAATGCCTCTTCAGGCTAGAATACCAGTACCTGGGCAAGCTTCACATACTGAAGGGCCTGGCAGCAAATCTGAAAAAAGATGGCAATACCAAACTCCCCCCACCCTGCAACATTCAGATTTGGGAAAGCTTCCTTGGCTGAAGTGCCCATCTGTGAAGTGGCTGAGAGGAGGAATCACCGGCTTCACCAAACTTGGAACTCCAACACCAGAGCAAGCTTCATGGGCAATAGGTTCTTGTTGTGATGTCAAACCCATCCTCAGCTCACAAATGCAATGGAAAGCCTTGTGGGCTGAATCATTATACTGTGAAATATCAGAAAGGCTGAATGGTCACACTAGCTCTAGCCCAGTAATCCAATAGTAGAGCATGTTTCATGGCTTGAAGGGCCTGGCTGTGAGACACTGATAGTGAGAACCATTAATGTCCACCCTGTAAAACCAATGGCATATTAAGCCTTGCAGACAGAAGGGCCTTGCTTCGAAACTGCAAAAAGGTGAAGCAGTCAGGACACACAGCCCAGAACACCTAAGCCAGTAAATGCCTCAAGGTCAGGCTGCAAAGCTTCCCATAAAACCACAATACCACCAAAAGGACAAGCCACTTGGACTGAAGGGACAGACACATCAATAGTGTTAGAAGCTTCACAGACTGAATGTGACAGCAGTAAAGACGCTAAAAGAAGGAACTGGCAAGACCCCCTTGCTCTGAACGGCAATGGCAGAGCAAGCATCCTGGACCTAGGGAGCTATTTGTGAAGCTGTAGTACAATGGAACCACCATGCTCCCCACCTCAGCATGCAGCACAAGAGCTAATTTCACAGATATAAGGACCTGCCTGTGAAGCTGCTAAAAAGCAGAAATATCAAACGTTCCCACTGTGCAATATCAATGCCAGGACAAGCTTTAAAAATCTGAAGTGCTCAGCAGGAAAAACAGTAAAAGAGGGAACAACCAAGCAACCCCCATGCAGGAATACCAACTGGGGCAAGTTTCACAGACTGATAGGTCCAGCTGGAAAGCAACTGAGATATGGAACTGGCAAGCTTCATCCCCAACATGGAATGAAAGTGCCAGGGCAAGTTTCATGGACTGAAGAGCCTGGCTGAAAAGACACTGATGGGCTCGCTGCCTGCCAAAGTCCAGTGATGGGATGACCGCCTCTGCAGTCGTCCCTCCGGGGTCCTATTACAAGTTCCCCTGCGGGCCCTATTACAAGTTCCCTCCTGGCCCAGGAAACTCACCCCAATGTTGGCGCTGGCTCATCATCGAGAAGGCGAAAATGGGTGCGGTGCGTCACGTCGCACTTTTCACTTCCCGTAATTTGGGCAGTGAAAAGCGTGATAGCGCTGGCCATGGGGGCCTCTGACACCCCCTTTCCACCAGCCTTTGCATGCTGGTCTGACCGCCATACTCTTAACTGACAACCTCCCTACAAGAGTGAACAACAAAGCCTGGGCAATCTTCACACGCTGATGTGCCAGGCTGCAAAGAAGCCAAAAGGGAAAACTGGTAACCTCTATGCAACCTGGATAACCAGTTTCAGAGAAAGGTTTGAGGTCTAAATTGGACAGCTGATAAGTGGAGGAACGTCATAACGCCAAGCTCTCCTCTGCCCCATAATTCTAACACCGGGAAAAGTATAAAAGGACTACTTGTGAAGCTGCCAATCAAGAAACCACCAAGCCACTGCCTCACAGCCAAACACAAATTCTGTGGCAAACTTCACAGACAGAGGGTTCGGGCTCTCAAATTGCTGAAATGTGGACCCACCAAGTTCCCCTCACCCTGGAATTCCAAGGCAATGAATACTTCACAGACTGAGGCTGACAAAAGGCAGAGCTATCAAGCTCCCTGTACTTTGGAACACCAACTCATGGGCAACTTACATGGACTGAATGGTTGAGCAGTAAAAATGCGGTAAGGCTGAATTGCCAAATTTCCCAGGGCACCAATGCTGTAGCAAACTATTCAGACTGAAGGGCCTAGCTTCAAATGGGATAAAAGGGGAAACTGTCAAATTACCCCCTTCCACCACAAAGCAGCAATGGAATGCTTAATGTAAAGAAGAGAAGGGGTGCAAGATTACCAAAATAGCTCAACTCTGCCCACACACCTGAACACCAATGCATAAACAAGCTTCACAGACTCAAGGATATTGCTGTAAAGTCACAGAAAGGCAGAACTGCCACATTATCTAAACTCCTGGGCAAATAAATACTGGAGAGAGCCTTACAGACTGGGGGGCACAACTACAAAGCTGCAGACATTTTTAACCACCATGCTCACCACAAGAAGGAACACCAAAGCAAGCTTCACAAACTGAAGGGCCCATCTTTTAAGTTGATAAAAGGGATCTGCCAAGCTCCATTCCACCCCAGGGCAACAGTCATGGGCTGAAAAGCCTGGCTGTGAAGTCTTTGAAGGAGAGCCACCCACTCTGCACCACCACGGACCTCCAAAGAGGTGCAAACTGTCACAGACAGAAGAGCTTGGCTGCTTAGCAGCAGAAAGGTGACACTACCAAACTCTCTTCCACCCTGTCACACAACATGAGGACAAGCTTCTCAGGCTGAAGGATCTGGCTGAGACATTGCCAAAAAGCAGGAAGCGACTGAAAGTTGGAACTGCCAACCTCCTGAGACCCAAAAAAAACAACACCAGGCTAAGCTTAATGGACTGAAGGGTGTCAGCCGAGACAATACCAAAAGGCAGAACTGCCAACATACTGCCCAACATGTAAAACCAACACCTGAGCAAGCCTCATAGACTACATAGTCAGGCTGCAAAGACATCAAAATGTGGAACAGCCAAGCTCCCTCGAATCTTGAAACTCTTACACCCAGGCAAGCCTGAAAGACTAAAAGGCCAAGCTGTCAATCCAGAGAAAGGCTGAATCTCAAAGCTATTTTCCCAAACTAAAACACCACTGCCTGGCAAGGATTCAGGACAGAAGGGACAGGCTGAAAGGCCCCTGAAAGACAGGATTGACAAACATCCCCCGCTCCCAACCGGGGGAGGCCAAGGCTGGGATAAGCTTCACAGACTGAAGGGCCCATCTACAAAGCTGCTGGAGGGTGGAACCACCAACTTCTTCCTGACACAGGACACCAACACTAGGCCAAGTTTCATGGATGGAAGGGGGTGGCTGTGATGATACTGGCACGTACAACTGAAAAGCTGCCCCCTACCACACTGAACAGAAATGCTGGAGAAAAGCCTAAAGAAATGAAGGGCCTGGCAATGAAGCCAACGTAAGGCAGAACTGCTGAGCTACTCTTCAACACAGAACACCAAAGCTGGAGCAGCTTTCACAGACTGAAGCCATAGAAAGTTGAACCCACTCATGCCGAGCTCCTTCCTAAATCAAACAAACAAGACAATGTTGGGGCAAGTTCCAAAGAAGTTGAAAAGTAGAACCACTGAGCACACAGGAACACCAATGCAAGAGTAAGCTTCATGGACAGTTGGTTCTGGTTGCAATGTCACCAAAAGGCCAAATCACTAAGCTCTCCCCACCACCAAGGCAACTTTCATGGACTGAAGAGCATAGCCACAAACCTTCTGCAAGAGATGTATCAGTCACCACCCCAGAAAGCCAATGTCATGGTAAATGTCACAGACAGAAGGGCCAAGTTGCTAAGTCAACAAATGCCAGAACTGCAAACTGGAAGGCGGAACTGCTGAACAACTGGAAGGCCAATGCAAGGGCAAGCTTAATATACAGTAGGTTCTGGCTGAGATGTTATTGAAAACCCATATTGCAACGCTCTCCCCACCCCTGGGGCCTGAAGAGCCTAGCTACAATCCTTCCACAAGCGGTGAAATACCCAATGCCTCCTAAACCATAAAAAACCAATGTTGGAAAATGGCCCTCTCTGAAGGGTCACCCCACCCTGTCATTTTGCCTACCTCCTCCTCTTTTTCTGACCTAATGTTTGCTGATTTTAGGACTCTTGGCACTTTACCATTGCTAACCAGTTCTGAAGTGCATGTGCTCCCTCCCTAAAAAGCATGGAAACATTGGCTCATACGCAACTGGCATATTTAATTTACATATAAGTCCCTAGTACAGTGCACTGGAAGTGTCCAGGGCCAGTAAATTAAATGCTAATAGTGGGCCTGCAGCACTGATTGTGCCACCAACAGTAGCTCCTTAACCATGTCTCAGGTCTGCCATTGCCAGGACTATGTGTGGAGTTTCATGGCCACTTCGACTTAGCATTTAAGACTCTTAGCCAAGCCTTAGACTCCCTTTTCTCTACATATAAGTCACCTCTAAGGTAGGCCCTAGGTAACCCATAGGGCAGGGTGCTATGTAAGTAAAAGGCAGGACATGTACTCAAGTGTTTTACATATCCTGGTAGTGAAAAACTCAGAAATCTATTTTTCACTACTGTGAGGCCTGCTCCTCTCATACGCCATCATTAAAACTGCCCTTCTATACTTTTAAGTTGTAGATTCTGATCTGAAAGGAGTAGCCTTAGCTTGTTTAGTAAGGCCAGAATGGTGATAGAAAATCCTGCTTACTAGTGAAGTTGTATTAAACATTACTACTTTAGATATGACACTTTAAGAAAGTGGGCATTACTCTGCACTTACTGCCTTCAGTGCCATGCAGCCTGTCTCCAGTCCACATCTGGGCTGTGCTGGTTGACAACTCCCCTTGTGCATTCCACCCAGACAGCCATAAACACTGGACACTCAATCACATCTGTACTCATCTGCATACTGAATGGGTGTCACTGGGCAGGAAGGGTGGAGGGGCTCCCTCTTACATTTCAAAGGCCAGTGGCTTGCCCTCACTCAAAGGACTGATGACCCCCGACAGGGATCCTGGCAAACAGGGCTGGGCTGAAAGGGGAACCTCTGCACTTTAAAATCACTGAAGTTTGAAGTTTCCCCCACTTTGCTGGAAGGACTCTGCCTTCCCCAAAAGTGCTCTCCAAGGGCTTGGATTGAGCTTGTCTTCTGTTCTGAAGTCTGAATGCCAATAAAGACTTCACCAGCTGGCTTCTAGAAAGTTTTCTGACTTCAGCGCTGCCAGGACTGACTTCAGTGACTCCAGCACAGACGCTGCTGTCCGACGCCATGCTGCTACATGCTCCAGCTCTGTGGTCCTCACTGCATGCAACAACAGTGGCTTGCAACACAAGTCTGACATTGCTGCGCTGCCGCTGATGCCCCACAGTGTGATTTTGACAAGTCAACACATCACGTCTTGAACGACTGGATCCATAGACCTCCTCCGGGTCACAAGGAACCAAAGTCTCACCACAGACGCAGCACCAGCTACCCCTGCAACCGGACAGAACTGACGCCTCGACTCTCCCTGCCTCGCAGTGTGAAATCGGTGCCTCTCCTCCCCGGATGCCGTAAGGGACTGATGCTGCATTGGATCCAGCAATGCATCACCTCCACGACTTTATGCAATGTCTTTGTTTCTTAGTTTCCAAAGGTACTGTGCCGCGGGGTCCGTGTGACTCAGTTACTGGTCCCTGTGGTGTCAGATTATTGGGAACGACTCTGTTAGTGATGCTGTGAAAGCCACAGTTGGAGCTATTGTGTTTCTAAGCGCTTTAGTTCGATTTAATATTTAAAAAGTCATAACTTTGCTTGTGTGTATTGGATTTTCATCGTTCTGACCTTATTTTAATCAGGTAAATATTATCTATGTTTCTATAGCTGTGTGGTGTATTTTTGTGGTGTTTTCAGTTTGTTACTGTATGAGTTATTGCACAAATACTTTACAGATTGCCTTCTAAGTTAAGCCTGCCAGCTCTGTGCCAAGCTACCAGAGGGTAAGAGCAAGATAATTTGGGTTGTTTTGTGACTTACCATGAAGAGGACTGTGGTTTCTACTTGGACAATGGTGTATACCTCTGCCAGCTAGAGACCCATTTAGATTAAAAATGGAGGCAGAGGAGAGGACGGCTGAAGCTGAAAGAGCCTTAGGTGAGAAGAAACTTCAGTTGGCTGAACTGAATCTGAAAGAGCTGGAGCTCAAGGCCAGGCTGTCTGAATCCAGCAGTAATGGTGGTAGCATGCATGTAGGACCTGCTGGAGACAAGAAGGTTTATATACCCAAGGATTTGGGACTCAGTTATGTGGTGGAAGATGACATTGACAAGTGGTTTTCTGCTTATGAAGTTGCACTGAGGGCGCATGGGGTTCCTGAAGAGCACTGGGGCGTGCGGCTGTGGAAACACATGCCAACATTTGGGAGGGACACACTTCAGACATTAGAAGTTGGGGACCAAAACAAGTACACTCTGATGAAAACCATTTCAATTGCCAAATTTGGACTGGCCCCTGAGAAGTATCACCAAAGATTAAGGAATAGTAACAAGATTCCCAACCAGTCCTGGGCAGACTTCATTGATTTTCCCAGTAAGGCACTGAATGACTGGGTAAGTGGCAGCAAAGTCAGTGATTATGTTGAGTTATACAATTTAATCCTGAGAGAGCACATGCTCAGTATTTGGTTTGTAGAGTTGTGCCAGCATCTAGTTGACAGTAAGCTGACTGAGCCCAGGAAGCTTGCTGAGGAGGTGGGCCTCTGGGCTAGCACTAGAGTGTCAAAAAGGTATCCCACAGAGGTGGTCAGGGTTCCCAACAGAAGAAGGAGGGGGAGAAAAACTTCAAAATAAGGATTTTCTAAAGGCCCCCAGAATAATTCCCAAGGGAATTGTAGTAACTAGTCCCAGACTTATCCTAAAAAGATGAAAATGTTCTTTGATCACAAGACAGGGAGGTGGGTTCCCCAGAGTGCTCCAGGTATGGTCACTCTAAGGGTGACTCCAAATGTCCAAAGAAGGCACAGCCCCCCACTGGTGGGAAGACACCTGGGTTGGCTAGTATAGCTCTCGGGGAGGAGGTAGTCCGAGATAGCTTTGGGGAGCAGACAGAGGTAACTCTAGGGTCGCTAGGGGATGAGGATGTGATGCCAAATGCCAATACTTCTAAGTACAGGCAGTGGGTCACCATTAATGGGCAACAGGTGGAGGCTCTGCGTGACACAGAAGCCAGCATGACTACTGTCAAGGATCAGCTTGTGTCAGCAGAGCAGGTCCTACAGAGCACATTCCACCAAGTCATAGTCGCTGACAATTGTGAGAGCCATCTACCAGTGGTTCTTGTTCCCTTTGAGTGGGGGAGGGTCTCTGGTACTCTGAAAGTAGCTGTGAGTCCTGCCATGCCTGTAGATTGTCTTGTTAGGCAGTAACCAAGAGCACACTACCTGGAAGGAGGTAGAGCTCAGACCTCACTTGGAGATGATGAGATTGCCTGAGGGGGTCTGTATGACCACACAGTCTGTGGCTGCCCGGGAGAGAAGTCAAAAGCATCTGGAGCCTGGAAGAATGGCCCAGTCAGCTGCCAAGGAGATGGGCAAGGGGTGCTGGAAACCAGTCCCAGAAGATCCCACTATGGAGGTTGACTGGGTCTCTGAGGAGGAGGCCCTGAGCCATTGCCGCCATAGGTGACTTACCTGAGCTTGCTGGCTGGCAAGTTGAGGGTGGGCCCACCAGGGAGGAATTCTGCAAAGCACAGAGAAAGTGTCCCACTCTTGAGGGCTTGAGGCAACAGGCCTCAGCTCATGCCGCAGGTGAAACCTCTTAGGATCACCTGATTTACTGGGAGAATGATCTCCTATATAGTGAGCATAAGACTCGGGGTATGGGGGCAGCATGTGTGCTGGTGGTCCCCCAGTGTTACTGGTCCTTCCTATTGGGTTTGGCTGATGACATACTCCTGGCAGGACATTTAGGGCGAGACAAGACCTTTGCCAGGCTAGTCACCCATTTCTTTTGGCCCCGATTGAGGACAGCCTCAGATGCATACATTCAGCAGGTCCTGTCCCACCTGCAAGGCCAGTGGGAAGTCAGAGAAAAAGCGGAGCGCTCTCCTTATCCCACTTCCTGTCATTGGCACCCCATTTGAAAGGGTGGGCATCAACGTCATTGGTCCATTGGACCCAAGACAGCCTTAGGCAACAGGTTCATCCTGGTCTTGGTGGACCATGCCACAAGCTGCCCAGAGTCAATCCCTCGGAGGACGGTGATTGCACCTGTGGTGACCAGAACCTTGATGGGGATGTTTACCCATGTGGGGTTCCCTAAAGAGATAGTGTCTGACAGAGGCACTAACTTCATGTCTGTTAACATGAAGTCCATGTGGCGTGCATGTGGCGTAAACTACAGGATCGCCACACCCTATCACGGTCAATCCAATGATCCAGTTGAGAGATTCAACAAGACATTGAAGGGCATGATTACAGGCCTACCGGAGGCTAAGAGGCATAAGTGGGATGTCCTCTTGCCATGCCTTCTCTTTGCTTACAGGGAGGTGCCCCAGAAGGGGGTAGGGTTTAGTCCCTTTGAGCTTCTCTATGGCTACCCTGTAAGGGGGCCTTAAAGCATTGTCAAGGAGGGGTGGGAGAAAGCTCCCAGGAAACCACCCCATGATGTTGTCAGCTACATGGTGGCCCTCTGCAACCAGATGAACTGCACCATTGTACCATTAGACGAATCTTCACAAAATTGTAATCATCCAGACAAATGTTAAGGAGGATGTTACAACTTACATCCTTATGGTGGTCATCCTCCAACTTTTTGTCTGCCTCCTTCCATTTTTCTAGCCTTGTTTTTGCTAGTTCTAGGACTCTGCACACTTTACCACTGCTGATCAGGGTAACAATGGTTCCAACCCAATTAGCATATTTGGTTTACCTGTAACCCCCAGTAAAGTGCTCTACATGTGCCCAGGGCTGTGAATTAAATGCTACTAGTGGGCCTGCAGCACTGAGTGTGCCACCCACATAAGTAGCCCCTTAATCATGTCTCAGACCTGCCACTGCCAAGCCTGTGTGTGCAGTTTCACTGCCACTTTGACTTGGCATTTAAAAAACTACCTGCCAAGCGTTAAACTCCCCTTTTTCTACATATACCTCAACCCTAAGGTAGGCCCTAGGTAACCAATAGGTAAAAAGCAGGACATGTAATTATGGCCCTGATTCTGATTCTGGCGGGCGGCGGAGGTCGCCCGCCAGAATTCAGCCCTCCATAATACCGCTCCGCGGTCAAAAGACCGCGGAGGGTATTATGAGTTTTTCCCTGGGCTGGCGGGCGGTCTCCAAAAGACCGCCCGCCAGCCCAGGGAAAAACTCCCTTCCCACGAGGATGCCGGCTCGTAATCGAGCCGGCGGAGTGGGAAGGTGCGACGGGTGCTGTTGCACCCGTCGCGTATTTCACTGTCTGCAAGGCAGACAGTGAAATACATTTTGGGGCCCTCTTACGGGGGCCCCTGCAGTGCCCATGCCGTTGGCATGGGCACTGCAGGGGCCCCCAGGGGCCCCGCGACTCCCCCTCCCGCCATCCGGTTCCCGGCGGGAGAACCGCCAGGAACTGGATGGCGGGAGGGGGAGTCGGAATCCCCAAGCCGGCGCAGCAAGCTGCGCCGGCTTGGAGGATTCCTTGGGGGTAGCGGGAAACCAGCGGGAGACCGCCGGTTTCCCTTCTCTGACCGCAGCTAAGCCGCCGCGGTCAGAGTGCCCCGCGGGGCACCGCCGGCCTGTCGGCGGTGCCTCCCCGTCCAGCGGGCCTGGTGGTTACAAACCGCCAGGGTCGTAATGAGGGCGTATGTGTTTTACACGCCCTGGTAGTGAAAAACTCATAAATTCATTTTCCACTACTGTGAGGCCTGCTCCTCTCATAGGCTAACATCAAAACTCCCCTCATATACTTTTCAGTGGTAGATTCTGATGTGGAAGGAGTGGCCTTGTCATGTTTAGTATGGGCAGAATGGTAACAGAAAATCCTGCTTACTGATGAAGTTGGATTTAATATTACTATTTTAGAAATGCCACTTTTAGAAAGTGGGCATTTCTCTGCACTTACTGCCACCTGTGCCTTACAGCCTGTCTCCAATCCACGTCTGGTCGGTGCTAGTTGACGACAGCTCCCCTTGTGCATTTCACTCAGACAACCATACACACAGGACACTTAGTCACATCTGCATTCATCTGCATACTGAATGTGTTTCCCTGGGCAGGAAGGGTGGAGGGGCTCTCTCTTACATTTCAAAGGCCAGTGGCCTGCCCTCACACAAAAGACTGATAACCTCCACAGGGATCTTGGCAGACAGGACTGGGATGAAAGGGGAACTTGTGCACTTCAAAACCACTCTTTGAAGTTTCCTCTGACGTCCTGCAGTGTGAACGCAACACTGTGAACACATTGCGTTTTGATCAACTGGATCTATCGACCCCGCCGAGTCACAATGAACCGACGCCTCGCCATCGACACTGCACCAGCTCCCCCTGTAACTGGATGGAATCAACACCTCACCTCCCACTGCATTGCACTGTGGAACTGATGCTTCACCTTCCCAGACCCTATAAGGGACTGACGCCACACCGACTCCAACAACACATCACCTCCATGACTCTGTGCAATGTCTTCGTTTCTTCGTTTCCAAAGGTACTGTGTCTGGGACTACGTGCTACTCTGCACTGGCACCTGTGGCGTTGGTTTATTGGGATCAACTCCATTAGCAATGCATGATAGCGCTTGTGTTTCTAAGCGCTTTAGTTGGATTTAATGTTTAAAAATTCATAACGTTACTTGTGTACATTGGAATTTCATTGTTTTTACCTTATTTTAATCAGATAAATATTATCTACTTTTCTAAAACTGTGTTGTGTATTTTTGTGGGGTTTTCACTGTGTAACTGTATTGTACAAATAGTTTACACATTGACTTCTAAGTTAAGCCTGCCTGCTCTGTGCCAAACTACCAGAGGATGAGCACAGGTTAATGTAAACATATCTCAGCCATATATGAAACTCTTGAGTTCTGGCAATCAAGTTCAAATTTTTCATGAAATGTGATTGTTGTATTAAGGTCTTTAATTATGTTTGTTTCTGCCGCCTTGAAATGTGCACATTTACAAAACCTATGTGTTTCATACCCTAGAGAAGGGAAGACCTCATGGTGAGTTCTAGGCCACGAAGATTGTTAGACAGATAATCTAAAGTACAGAAAAGTTTCACAATAAAATGAAAACATGCATTCATTTATTCAATAATATTAATTCAATAAACATGTGATCATAAACGATTCATAAAACCAATAAAACACATAATACATTCAAGTTAAAATACATGGTAAAAAGAAAACTCATTACAGTACAACAGATGCCCTCTGTCGTACAATATGTTTCATATATGTAGTAATTAAGAAGCAGATCCTCACCATTGTCAGAGAATGCAAAAATACTAAAGCGGCCCTATTATTTCTGATTCTGAAACTGTTTAAAACAAGGTAGAATATTCCGCTTTCTCAAGGATACATAATATACATAATATTTGCAAAACAACAGAAAGTGCAACTTGTTTTGTACTGAGCAGCCCTCACAGGGACACAGGGTTAAATTAGCAATATAGGGACCCTGCTGAGTTTATGCCACTAGAAAGTGCACAGTGTTCAATCTTAATCTCACTAACCTATGATGCAGATTGCTAACCCATGTTAAGTAGGGCTCAATACCATTGCTAGTGGAAATCTGAACAAAAGCCTGGACAGTGGGTTTATCAGCTTCCCACTGCACTCTCTTGTATGTGCATATGGCTAAAGACATTTCTTTAAAGTGCTTAAGAAACTAGCCATAAAACTGCCGGGAGATGTAAAAAGATCTTCCAAGTCCTTACTGATACAGATGTTGTGAATGTACCAGATTCAGAGAAGTTTTTAACATTGAGCCAACTTCCAACAGTCAATGAGAATTTCCCGGCTAAAAGAGGTTTGGCTACTTGTCCGGATCTTAAACCATAAGGGGAGTGCTGACATCACTGATAAATCCTAGCGTAACCAATTCATCCAGTGGGCAGCAATCTCACAAACTCCAAGTTGCAATTTTTTATAAGGCTATAGGTGCCATGTTCCTGACCATTTGAGTTACAGTGAATTTACATATTTACCAAGACAAAAAAACTGACTATGCATTTAAGGGACCAAGGAAAACAAGACTAAAATACAGGAAAATAAGAGCATATGAACAAAGGCACAGGACTGCCAGTGTGTACAGTAAAAAAGTACATTTGAGCATCAAGTCAAGAGCTTCAAGACATTGGCTCAATAAAAAAGAAAAAGAAATGAGTCCTCTCGTCAGCTGCAGGGCTTCTTGGAATGCATGGTTTTGGGTGGTGAGTCTGCTGTGGCCTGACACCTGGGCATTTGGGTCTGCAAGCAGAGCAGTCTCTTCATCCAACCCCCATAATACACAACTGAGCTCTGTATGAAATCAGGGCTGCCTTTATGCTCAACTGCTAAAATTCCATTTAAAAGAACCTTGGAAAAATTCCTTGGAAATTACCCTTAAAATAATATTATGGTTTAGTTGGTGAAAACAGTAAAACATTTTCCTGGGGAAACAACTATGAAAATCACGGAAAACACTGTTAAACCTGGTGATATGGTTCTACATCAAAACATAAAAACCTCTGAAATTCACCAATTATGGTTCACTACACGAATCATAACTTGCCCACACATAGCTTTCAATGGGGGCAATCAGAGATATTTTTGTTCAGCAGACCATAATTGGTGAAATTCACGGTCTTTTAAATATTGATTAGGACCCACAGCAACGTGGCTGATTCACCGACAAGTTGACAAAATCCTAACCTATAGCTTTGGTCCCATATAGATTTACAAAGGGTTGATGCAAAGCATGGTGGCAATTAAACTTGCTTGGCTGTGTTGCATCAACTGGAGAGCGCAGAACCGTATCATATTTACAAAGCTGTGATGCAGATCTGCTCTCTTAGTGTGCTGGTGCACATTTATATGGTGGGCACCTACGCAGGTACCCTTGCACCATAGTGGAAGGCTGTGTGTGTTATGGTCAGCATAGTTTTTGTGCACAAAAACTATGATTTAAGGCAATTTCCTCTTTGTGTGTGTGCTCCTGAATGTGAGGAAACACAAGAGGAAGAAAAACAAGGAGATATATTTCCCTCAATATGCAGCCTAAGGGAGGTTCTGGGTTTGGTTGCTGCTGATTTGCATCAGACTCTATGGGTAGCTGCACAGGAAACCAACGAACCACCCATGGAAAGCCCCCTTGATAAAAAGAAATGCAAGGTAGCACTTTGCCTGCCGTGTGTTACTTTTGCTTACAAACCAATGCACACCACAATATGCGTAGGTTTGTAAATACTAATCTGGATTTGCGTCAGGTCTGCGTTATAAAACGTGATGTAATCTCAAGGCAAAATCTTTGTAAACTAGGACCTAAACATCTTATCTAGCCTTCCAAAATACGTTGTAGATAAAACGTGACCAGGGGGATCGATAGATAGATAGATAGATAGATAGATAGATAGATAGATAGATAGATAGATAGATAGATAGATAGATAGATACCCCTAACCATCAGCGGAGCTGTGGGGCTGCAGGCAGCCGTTGTGCTTAGCCTACTCTCATATATCACAGTATGGGGGAGCTAAAGAAGCTCACCCCAGCTGAAGAAAAGGTATATCTTTGCTCTCCCTTGCCCTATTCCGCCTGCCATCAGACAATAAAAAAAAAAACCTTGAGCATTTACCACCTACTCTAAACCTCAGTAATTTGGGTGAATTGTTTTCCCTAAAAGGGGGAAACAAGTGATACTGGACCCGGGATCCCAAATTTCACATGTTATTTCCCATTCTGGGGAAGCAGACTTTAGTTCCTCGTATCTCACTAGGAGATAATACCTGAGTTGTAAATTACACCCTAGTATCTCCCCGTTGAGATAGGGGGTAACTCGCAAACGGCCCCAGGTGATGTGATCGACTGATAAATTTTGATAGGAAATGTTTACTTCAAGTTATTGCTGCTAAAAGGGGTTCCAATATGTTCAGTGCCAACTTTGCTGACTACAAACAAGACTGCCATCAGCCTGTTGGGATCTTGTATCCTGGCGGAGATGGCGGTCAGTTGGCAGGTCCGCCGGCCAATCTTGCAGGGCTTAATTTGTAAATAAAAATGTGCTGGTGCCCAAAGCTCTCCTCTGAAACACGTGGCTGTTGCATTTAAATGTGTGAGCACAGACTACTGAGGCAGCGTAATCCTAAAGCCACCTCGGGCCTCTTTAATCCATTTACAGCCCCTCCCTAACCTTTCTGCTCAATATTGGTGGCTTCCTGCTTTCTCATGCTTTTCCATCTTTCTCTTCCTCCGTCTTTCCTATATGCTTCCTTTGCTCTCAATAATTGCCTGATACAGAAAACTAAGTGCCAGCCCACAAAAATAAGTACAGGTGCCCCCCAACGGCAACCACCGTCTCAATTTAAGCTCTGCAACCTTGTAATGTGGAGGTCGGACCACCACAGGTGCTCTAACCAGCCTAAATTAATAGTAGATGAAGGTCAGATAGGCAAAACCATAGGATCTTAAGACAGTACCTTTTAACATCACATTTGCATTTCTCAGTGCAAATGTTTATGTACATTTACATATATACGCAGCAAAGGAAGTGGAACTGAATCAACTCCACCGTACAATAGCAGGTTCCAATCATCACTAAAGTTTGGCTGACCTTTCTGCATGTGATACAAGACAATAGAAACCTCTCACACTAACGTGACACTTCATGAAAACGATATTCACTCATGAAAAACTTCAAGACTCAGCCCTTTTCTGTCCATTCCAGAGCTGGGCAACCATTTTCATCAAACAGTCAGGACCGTTCACTCTCCCGTCTGCGTACACTAACCACACCAATATGACCTGACGAGAGCACCCCAACCAAAAATAAAAATATTTTTACGTCCTTTTTTACCATGCCTGTAATCCGAAATGTATAGCACTCTACAGCCTTTTCGCAGTTGACAAACTCTCTAATATAAAAAAAAATACTCGTAAAAAAGACAAATAGAATGATATAAAAAGAACAGCGCATGAACTGAATGTCGAGGCTAAGTTGATTTGTTTACCCATGCAGCACACACCTAAAGCTCTCAGCGCTCTCTTGTTTCACATAATGTTGGAGTATATGGAATACTTCTAGAAAGAAAAGATCAGTTGCCTTTGATGATAACGAGCTATCATTATTAATAAAAAACGAATGTCATAATCATCAGGCACGTATATGTCTGCTGTCTGAATTAAAAGTGAGCATCTCCACTCCGAGCTTTCACCTTCTGAACACATTCACTTTACGATTTGATTCACAGTCACCATTTCAGAAGCTATTGTGCAAAAGAACGTTTTTGAACTCATAAGTAGCGAAGAAATATGTTGCTCTGGCGCCAGCGATCTCTTGAGGTCCCTCACTCTTAATTTGTAATTTATTCATATTTTTTGTGGGATTTTTTTAGAGGTTTTATGAATAAAGCACCTTTGCTTTGTGCACAAATAATTTTTAAAAAAGTTGGGTTCTATGAACGGTTTAGTGGTTATGCACTTAAACGCGCTTTGCACACGATTACTTAAGCTTTCAAGAAAAAGGCTCTTTCATGCAAGCATGCAGCACTTGACAACACCCAGGTAACTGTTGGTGACGTATTACAAGTGTTTTTCAGATGGGTGGCATGTTCCAGTTCAACAACAAAAAGAAAACTCTACAGTGTATTTTAATAGCCAGACATTATTGAATTACCTTACTTCGGCAAATCACTAATAGAATTTGTGTTTCCTTTAGGCAATAAAAAACGTAACACTGGAAAGCAAATGTCTCAGCATTATTTCCGGTGAGTTACATAATTTATCCTATTTAAACAAAACTAAAACTTTTTAAGGAGAATGTTTTCAAAACTACTATAAATCAGTCCAGAATCGATTAATCAGTGGAACTCATTAAGAACCCAGGTGTAAATATCTATGAATAACAGGTTATTATATTTAGTACTAGTAAAATCATTATTGTTATTGTTATTATAATTAGCGGTACTACTAGAAGAGTGACAACAATAACAATAAATGTAATGACAAAATAGCTAAGGTAGTAATGGCATTTTTATACAGCGGCGCATATAGAATTACCACTACCTCGAAGTTCTAAAAAGCAGATAATACTTTTTCCCAACACAGGGCTACTAATAATATGCACAAGAAATGTAATTAGTATTGTAAACAAAACGCTCTTACCTTGGGCTCCTCCATTTTTCTGGTCGTCGCAATTCCTTGGTTTCACGATACTGTCCGCCCCATTAGGGGGGCGGAGAGGAGCTGATGATCTGAATGTGATTTATGTGTTAATCTTGCCCGAGGACAAATTAAAATTAAAGATGTACCCAAAATAATACAACAAGGTGACAGAAAGTCTGATGAAATGATCCCCAACGGGTGGAATTAAGGGGAACACTTTCTGTGTTATAAATCCGGTACAGAAATGCACCTTTTGTAAACAAAAGCTACTGGAAAATCGCTTATCTCCACACCACCTACTCCGCCAACACTACCATTAGGTAAGCACATCAGGTGAGAATGTTTTCAAACGTTCTCTGACATCACTCTGACACTGGCCTTCACTGCCTAGCAACCAGTATCACAATAAAGAGGCCAAGAACTTCATGATCAGGGGCTGCATGGTGTAGTCAGCACCTGGGCCTGGAGATAAATGGACTTAAGCTAATGACCATTTGAATTTTGTGGGTGCTGGGAACCCCGAACTTCAGGCATGGCAAAGTTTACCTCAGTCAGAATGCCCACAATCCGATTAAACAGATGTGCTAAACCCCAATTTCATGTGGCAATGTGGACCCACGTTAAGGCACCTCCTAACACATTAAAGTATTAGAATTACAGTCAGTTAAGTAAAGGGCCCACTCAATAATTGCCTTCTACATCCATTGAGTAATTAAAGGTTTTTATTTCAAAAATTTGAAAGTAAGACAATACAGGGTCAATGCTATAAAGGCTATCAGTGAATAAGGTAATACAGATGAATGTTAATTCAAAAATTATTCTAAGTCTCACGTGGTCAGCAAAAGCAGGAGTCAAATGTACAGCATCCTAGTAGAAGAGAAAAGCCTCCGGTTTTCCCACAAAATCAAGAGTTTTACATACTATCTTCGAATATGTAATTATCAGAACTGCAGAATCACTGCTGTGAGTAAATGTATTGTTTCATTGGTGTAGGAAGTTGGCTCTGTATATACTATTTCAAAGTAAGAAATAGTGTGCACAGAGTCCAAGGGTTCCCCTTATAGGTAAGATAGTGGCAAAAGTATATAATTCTAATGTTCTATTTTGTGGTAGTGTGGTTGAGCAGTAGGCTTATCAGAGGGTAGTGTTAAGCATTTGTTGTACACACACAGGCAATAAATGAGGATCACAGGCCAATAGGTTTTTATACTGAAAAATATATTTTCTTAGTTTATTTTAAGAACCACAGGTTCAAGATTTACATTAAACACTTCAAATGTAAGGTACTTCGCTTAGATACTTTAGGAACTTTGAATGAAAACAGTATCATGTACAGTGTTGGTAAAAATGGCAATAAGCTATTTTCAAAGTGGACACAGTGCAAAAATCAACAGTTTCTGGGGGAGGTAAGTAAAGGTTGGATTAGGAGGTAAGTAAAACACTTACAAGTCTCAGTTCTTGGGCATAGGCATCCCACCGTTGGGGGTTCAAGGCAACCCCAAAGTTACAACACCAGCAGCTCAGGGCCGGTCAGGTGAAGAGGTCAAAGAGGTGCCCAAAACACATAGGCGCCTATGGAGAACAGGGGTGCTCCGGTTCCAGTCTGCCAGCAGGTAAGTACCTGGGTCCTCGGAGGCAGACCAGGGGGGTTTTGTAGAGTACTGGGGGGGGACAAGTAGGCACACAAAACACACCCTCAGCGGCACAGGGGCAGCCGGATGCAGTGTGCAAAGCAGGCGTCAGATTTTGTATAGGTTTCAACGGAGGGACCCGGGGGTCACTCTAGCGGTGCAGGCAAGCACAGGGGGGCTTCTCGGGACAGCCACCACCAGGTCAAGGCAGAGGGTCACCTGGGGGCGAAGTTCGGTTCCTTCAGGTCCTGGGGGCTGCGGGTACAGTGTTGGTCCCAGGCGTCAGGTTCCCTTGTTACAAGCAGTCGCGGTCAGGGGGAGCCTCTGGATTCTCTCTTCAGTCGTCGCCGTGGGGGCTCAGGGGGGTCGTCTCTGGTTACTCACAGGCTTGCAGTCGCCGGGGAGTCCTCCCTGTGGTGTTTTTTCTCTGGATCTCGAGCGGGGGGTGTCCGGTGCAGAGGGTGAAGTCTCACGCTTCCGGTGGGAAACGTGCAGTCTTTGAAAGTTGATTATTTGTGGCAAAGAAGTAGCTGGTTTTGAACAGGGCCGCTGTTCACTGGAGTTTCTTGGTCCTTTAGTCCAGGGCAGTCCTCTGAGGCTTCAGAGGTCGCTGGTCCTGTCGGATGCGTCACTGGAGCAGGTTTTCGAAGTTGAGACAGGCCGGTAGGGCTGGGGCCAAAGCAGTTGTCGTCTTCCTCCTTCTCTGCAGGCTTGTAGGTCAGCAGTCCTTCTTGTTTCTTCAGGTAGCAGGAATCTGATTTCCTGGGATCTGGGGAGCCCCTAAATACTGAATTTAGGGGTGTGTTTAGATCTCGGAGGGCAGTAGCCAATGGCTACTGTCCTTGAGGGTGGCTACACCCTCTTTGTGCCTCCTTCCTGTGGGGAGGGGGGCACATCCCTAATCCTATCAGGGGAATCCTCCAAACTCAAGATGGAGGATTTCTCAAGGCAGGGGTCACCTCAGCTCAGGACACCTTAGGGGCTGTCCTGACTGGTGGGTGACTCCTCCTTGTTTTTCTCATTATCTCCTCTAGTCTTGCCGCCAAAAGGAGTAGGGGCAGTGGATGGAGGGGCGGGCATCTCCACTAGGTGGGATGCCCTGGGGCGCTGTAACAAAAGGGGTGAGCCTTAGAGGCTCACCACCAGGTGTTACAGTTCCTGCAGGGGGAGTTGAGAAGGACCTCCACCCAGTACAGGCTTTGTTCCTGGCCACAGAGTGACAAAGGCACTCTCCCCAGGTGGCCAGCAACATGTCTGGTGTGTGTCAGGCTGGCAGAAACTGGCCAGCCTACACTAGAAGGCGGGTAGGTATTCAGGGGGCACCTCTAGGATGCCCTCTGGGTGCATGTTACAATAAATTGCATACTGGCATCAGTGTGCTTTTATTGTGCTGAGAAGTTTGATACCAAACTTCCCAATTTTCAGTGTAGCCATTATGGAACTGTGGAGTTCGTGTTTGACAAACTCCCACACCATATACTCTTATGGCTACCCTGCACTTACAATGTCTAAGGTTTTGCTTAGACATTGTAGGGGCATAGTGCTCATGCACATATGCCCTCACCTGCGGTATAGTGCACCCTGCCTTAGGGATGAAAGGCCTGCTAGAGGGGATGACTTACCTATGCCACAGGCAGTGTGAGGTTGACATGGCACTCTGAGGGGAGTGCCATGTCGACTTAGTCATTTTCTCCCCACCAGCACACACAAACTGAGAGGCAGTGTGCATGTGCTGAGTGAGGGGTCTCCAGGGCGGCATAAGACATGCTGCAGCCCTTACAGATCTTCCCTGGCATCAGGGCCCTTGGTACCAGGGGTACCAGTTACAAGGGACTTACCTGAGTGCCAGGGTTGTGCCAATTGTGGAGACAAAGGTACAGTTTAGAGAAAGAACACTGGTGCTGGGGCCTGGTTAGCAGGGTCCCAGCACACTTTTAAATCATAACTTAGCATCAGCAAAGGCAAAAAGGTTAGGGGGTAACCATGCAAAGGAGGCATTTCCTTACAATTAGCAAATCAGAATATAGGTTAAATAAAAGATGCCTTTACCATCTTAGAACTATCCCACTCCATGAATAATTATTCTGCCCCCTTTATGTTAATGTGCGTGGGAGATGCTAGAACGAACTAGATGCATGAACAGATGCGTGATATATGAATGTACAGGGCATAATGTTCTGCCTTAAGGATCTTGAAGAAACAGTTGAAGTTTGTGAAAGAGCTGGGAAACGTTCATCAAAATACTGTGACCAATGACAATGGAAATAAACAAATATCATTTGACTTTACTAGGTGCTATAGAAACAACAGTCAGTGAAATATGCTGTGGGGAAGACAATTCGTAACGTTACTTGTGTACATTGGAATTTCATAGTTTTGACCTTCTTTTAATCAGATAAATATTACCTACTTTTCAAACTGTGTGGTGTTTTCACTGTATTGCTGTATTGCACAAATACTTTACATGTTGCCTTCTAAGTTAAGCCTGCCTGCTCTGTGCCAAACTACCAGAGGATGAGCACAGGTTAATTTGGGTTGTGTTGTGACCCTAACTAGAATTGTGGTCCCTACTTGGACAAGGGTGTATACCTCTGCCAACTAGAGACACATTTTCTTCCAGGGGAGATGTATTTCCCACCTTAGCTTATAAAGTACATTGTGTTCTCTGCTGCAGCAAGTTTGCAAAACTATTGATCAGGGACCAAAGATTTAAAATGTAAACATATCTCAGCCATAAATGAAACTATTGAGTTCTGACAATCAAGTTCACATTTTTCATGAAATGTGATTGTTGTTTTAAGGTCTTTAATTATGCTTGTTTCTGCCACCTTGAAATATGCAAAGTTACAAAACCCACTTGTTTCATACCCTAGAGAAGGAAAGACCTCATGGCGAGTTCTAGGCCATGAAGATTGTTAGACAGATAATCTAAAGTACAGAAACGTTTCACAAACAAATGAATAAAATGCATTCATTTACTCAATAATATTTATTAAATTATAAACGATTCATAAAACCAATAAAACACTAATACATTCAAGTTAAAATACATGTTAAAAAGAAAACTCATCACAGTACAACAGATGCTCTCTGTGGTATAGTACCTTGCATATATGTAGTAATTAAAAAGCAGATCCTCACCATTGTCAGAGACTGCAAAAAATACTAAAGCGCCCCTATTGTATCTGATACCGGCCTGTTTTAAAAATGGTAGAATATACTGATTTCTCAAGGATACATAATATTTTCAAAATAACATAATGTGCAACTTGCTTTGTACAGAGCTGCCATCACAGGGACACAGGGTCAAATTGGCAACTGCTGAGGGTATGCTACTAGAAAGTGCATAGTGTTCAATCTTAACCTCACTAACCTATGATGCAGATTGCTAACCCGTGTTAAGAAGGGCTCAATACCATTGCTAGTACAAATCTGAACCAAAGCCTGGACAGTGGGCTTATCAGCTTCCCACTGCACTCTCTTTCTGTGCATTTGGCTAAAGATATATTCTTTAAAGTGCTTAAGAAACTAGCCATAAAGCTGCCGAGAGATTTGAAAAGATCTTTAAGGTCCAAACTTATAATGGTGTTGTGAATGTATCAGAATCAGATATTTTTTTAATATTGATCCAACTTCAAACAATCAATGAGAACTGCCCGGCTAAATGAGGTTTGGCTACTAGTCCAGATCTTAAACCACAAGAGGAGTGCTGACATCACTGATAAATCTTAGCCTAACCAGTTCATTCAGTCGGCAGCAATCTCACAAATTCCAAAGCATTTGAGCACAAGGTCGCAATTTTATATAAGGCTATAAGGTGCCATGTTCCTGACCATCTGAGTTACAGTGAATTTGCATATTTTACCGAGACAAAAACTGACTATGCATTTAAGGGACCAAGGGAAAACCAGACTAAAATACAGGAAAGTAAGAGCATGTGACAAAGACACAGGACTGTCATTGGGTACAATAAAAAACTACATTCAGCTCAGGCTATAGAATAAACACACATTTCGAGCATTGAGTCAAGAGCTTCAAGACATTGGCTCAATAAAAAAGAAAAAGAAAGAAAAGTCACGGGTCCTCTCGTTAGCTGCAGAGCTTATTGGAAAGCATGGTTGTGGGTGATGGCATCGCTCTGCTGTGGTCTGACACCTGGTCATTTGGGAGGAGGGTCTGCAAGCATGTCAGTCTCTTCATCCAACCCCCTTAAATCAGAGCCGATGTCCGTATGAAATCAGGGCTGCCTTTATGGCGAACAGCTAAAATTGCATTTGAAAGAACCTTGGAAATTCCTTGGAAAATTACACTTAAGATAATATTATGATTTAGTTAGTGAAAACAGTAAAACATTAACCTGGGGAAACAACTATGAAATTCACTGAAAACACTGTTAAACAGGTGATATGGTTCTACAACAAAACATAAAACCTCTGGAATTCACCAATTATGGTTCACTACACAAATCATAACTTGCACCTCTGCCCTCAAACCATAACTTGCCCCGCACAGCTTTTAGTGGGGGCAACCAGAGATATATTTGTGTAGTAGACCATAACTGGTGAAATTCAGAGTCTTTTAAATGCTGATTAGGACCCACAGCAACATGGCTGAATCACTGGATTTGGTGGGCAAGTTGATGAAATCATAACCCATAGATTTGGTCCCATGTAGATTTATAAGGGGTTGATGCAAAGCAGGGCAGCAATCAAACTTGCTTGGCTGTGTTGCGTCAACTGGAGAGAGCAGAACTGTGTCATATTTACAAAGAAGTGATGCAGATCTGCTCTCCTACTATGCTAGTGCACATTTATATGGTGGGCACCTGCACAGGCACCCTTGTGCCATAGTGCAAGGCTGTGTGTGTTATGGTCAGCTTTTTGTGCACAAAAACTATGATTTAGGGCAATTTCCTTTTTGTGTGTATTCTGCTGAATGCGAGGAAACACAAGCAGATGAAAAACAAGGATATATATTTTCCTCAATATGTAGCCTAAGGGAGGTTCTGAGTTTTGTCGCTGCTGATTTGTATCAGACTCTATGGGTGGATGCACAGGAAACCAATGAACCACCCATGGATAGCCCCCTTGATGAAAAGTAATGTAAGGTAGCGCTTTGCCCTGCCTTGCATTAGTTTTGCTTACAAACCAATGCACACCACGATATGCGTAGGTTTGTAAATACCAATCTGGATTTGCTTCAGGTCTGCATTTAAAAAAGTTATGTAATCTAAATGCAAAATATTTGTAAACATAGATAGCTAGATAGATAGATAGATAGATAGATAGATAGATAGATAGATAGATAGATAGATAGATAGATAGATAGATAGACCTAACCATCAGCGGAGCTGCAGGGCTGCAGGCAGCTGTTGTGCTTAGCCTACTCCTGTATATTACAGTATGGGGGAGATAAAGAAGCTCACCCCAGCTGAAGAAAAGGGATATCTTTCCTCTTACCTGCCCCATTCCGCCTGCCAACAGGCAATAGAAAAAAAAACCTGAGCATTTACCACCTGCTCTAAACCTCGGGAATTTGGGTGAATTGTTTTCCCTAGAAGATGGGAAACAAGTGATACTGGACCCAGTATCCCAAATTTCATATGTTATTTCCCATTTTGGGGAAACACATTTTAGTTCCTGTTATCTCACAGGGAGATCCTGCCTGAGTTGAAATTACACCCTAGTATCTTCCTGTGGAGATTGGGGGTAACTCGCAAAACGGCTCCAGGTGATGTGATAGACTGATACATTTTTACAGGAAATTTTTACTTCAAGTTATTGCTGCTAAAAGGGGTTCCAATATGTCCAGCACCGCCCTGACTAACTACAACCAAGACTGCCGTCAGCCTGTAGGGATCTTGTATGCTGGCGGAGATGGCAGTCGGTTGGCAAGTCCGCCCGCCAGCCTTGCAGTGCTTAATTTGTAAATAAAAACGTGTTAGTGCCCAAAGCTCTCCTCTGAAACACGCGGCTTCTGCGTTTAAATGTGCGAGCACAGAATACTGAGGCAGCGTAATCCTAAAGCTATCTCGGGACTCTTTAATCCATTTACTGCCCCTCCCTAACCTTTCAGCTCAATCTTGGTGGCTTTCTGCTTTCTCATGCTTTTCCGTCTTTCTCTTCCTTCGTCTTTCCCATATGCTTTCTTTGCTTGCATTAATTGCCTGATGCAGACTGATAACTGCCAACCCCCCCAAAAATAAGTGCAGGTGCCCCCCACCGGCAACCACTGTCTCAACTTAAGCACTGCAACCTTGTAATGTGGAGGTCGGACCACCACAGGTGCAGCAATCTGACCGCCCTAAATTAGGAGTAGATGAAGGTCAGACAGGCAAAACCATAGGATTTTAAGGGAGTACATTTTCACATCACATTTACATATCTCAATGCATATGTTTATGTATATGCCGCAAGGGAAGTGGAACTGGATGAACTGCACAGTGCTATAGCATGTTCCAAATCATCACTAAAAGTTTGGCTGGCTTTTCTGCATGTGCTACAAGACAAAAGAAACCTCTCCCACTAACATTACACTTGATGAAAACCATATTCACTCATGAAAAACTTCAAGACTCAGCCCCTTTCTCTCTATGCCAGGGCTCGCAACCATGTTCATAAATCAGTCACGACCATTTACTCTCCCGTCTGCATACACAAACACACCAATATGACCTGACGACAACACCCAACCGAAAAATAAAAATATTTTTACAACCTTTTCACCATGCCTGTGTTGCAGCAGATATGCTAATAGGAGAATATTCTAATGATTTGCGTATACATACTAATGAAAAATAATGACAATTGTAACTAATTATTGAAAATAATGTGTAATGTGCAAAATGTGCCCACGGGGAGTGGTCACCATCTGTGTTAACAGTACTAAAATAATGTGAAATCAATAGAATTGTGTGTTAATATGTCATAATTGATGATATAACCTATGTTTTATGATGCTTCATATTCTTAACTTAGCCGAACTAGAGGCCTGGCCGGCACTGGGTCTTGCTTGCTTAAACGTGGAGACGCGATGAGCTGCAGAGGACTGGAATTGGAGAAAAAGACCTTGAACTGTACAGAGTTCAAAATGAGCTCTGCTAGAAATTTCTGCAAACTCACCAGCGGACAGGAGACGATCAGAACAAATTGATACAATTATGTGTAGAGTAGGCTAAATGTACTTTCCCAGGACTCGAACAATGGAACCAGTGACTAAGAGCTGTGGGCAACAATTTTGTTACCTGAAGAGCCGGATGATGTTCTCATCGACAGAAGGACCAATCATATTAATGGAACTTGGTGCTTGAATCAACGCAAACAAGTGGTAAACAAAAACTATAGGTTAGAGTTATAACCCCTGATAAGGTTGACCAATTAGCAATTTGTGGGATGGACTGAGAGACCCTAGTAAAAAGTCTTGACACAAGAAGGGAAATCTGAGTGGAGAGGCAAAAGTTAATGACGTCAGGAGACGCTGTCCGAAGTGCTGAATTTTGAGTTTGCTACCTGTGAGCCCGAGCCTTGCTGATGACTGACGACCTGGAGACGAAGACTGACTCGTTGCTGATCTATCTTGGATAGGTAGCTATAATGTTGACTGACTAATGTGTGCTTTTTCCTTCTAGGTACCAACTGCACTGCTTAGAAATGTTTTTCTCTCTTAGATTTTTCCAAATTATTGTTTTTTGACTAAATTGTTTTCGCATGAAGACCCACACGCTGATGCTAATCTGAGATAGGTAGGCTGACAAAGGGCGACTCTATGGTGACTTTGACTGACTGACTTGCATTGCAGAATTATTCAATTATTAAGATGGCTGCTTAGATTAATGTTGTTTTGCCTATTAATAATCTTGATGAATTATTGTATATGATGCTAACAAAGTTTGAGTACCCATGAATTCTCGAAATAAAGGTTTTAATTAGATTTGTAATCAATAGGAAATAAAACGAATTAACCTTCTTGTGAGTGATGGTTTTTCTTATTAGACTAGTTTTTGGTATTATATGTTGTTTGGAATTGTTGATGTTTTCACTGGTCACCACTTGGCTAGGATACTCTATGTGATCCCAAAGATTAATCAACCTATGCGCATCCCCTTGTAAGTTTACTTACTAAGTACAAGGCGCGCTAGCACCTGTAATCCGAAATGTATAGCACTCCATTGTCCTTTACCTGTTGACAAACTCTCTAATATAAAAAAAAATACTCATAAAAAGACCAATAAAATGATATAAAACGAACCGCACATGAACTGACTGTCGTGCTCAGTTGATTCGTTTATCCATGCAGCACACACCTAAAGCTCTCAGTATTCTCTTATATTGTTGGAGTTTATTATTAGTAAAAAACTAATATCATAATAAACAGGCACGTATATATCTGCTGTCTGAATTAAAAGTGAGCATCTCCACCCTGCGCTTTCACCTTCTGAGCATATTCACTTTATGATTTGATTCACAGTCACCATTTCAGAAGCTATTGTGCAAAAGAAAGTTTTCAACACATAAGCAGCGAAGAAATATGTTAGCATTGCACCAGCGATGCTTTGAGAACCCTCACTCTTAATGTGTAATTTATTCATATTTGGGGTAATTTTTTAGACGTTTTATGAATAAAGCACCATTGCTTTGTCCACAAATTATCTAAAAAAAGGTTAGGTTCTATGCACGGTTCAGTGGTTTTATACTTCAATGCGCTTTGCACAAGGTTCAAACTTAAGCTTTCAAGAAAAAGGCTCTTTCACCCAAGCATGCCATGCTTGACAACAGCCAGGTAAATGTTGATGACGCATTACATTAATTTTTCAGATGGGTGGCATGTTCCAGTTGAACAACAGAAAGAAAACGCTCCAGTGTAGTATAAAAGCCAGACATTATTGAATTAACTTAGTTCGGCAAATCAGTTATAGAATTTGTGTTTCTTTTACGCAATAAAAAAGTAACAGTGGAAAGCATATGTCTCAGCATTATTTCGGGTGAGTTACATAACTTATCATAGTTAAACAAAAGGAAAACTTTTTAAGGAGAATGTTTTCAAAACTACTATAAATCAGTTTCCAGAACCGATTAATGAGTGGAAAGCATTTAAGAACCCAGATTTAAATATCCATGAATAACAGGTTATTATAATTAGTACTGGCGATATCATTATTGCTATTGTTATATTATAATTAGTAGTACTACTAGAAGAATGACAACAATAACATAAATGTAATGACGAAATATCTAAGGTAGTAATAAAACATCTTTTAATACAGCGCCGCATTTATAATTAACACTACCTCGAAGTGCTTAAAAGCAGATAATACTTTTTTTCCAACACAAAACTACCAATAAAATGCACAAGAAATGTAATTAGTATTGTAAACAAAACGCTCTTACCTTGGGCTCCCCCATTTTTCTCTGGCCGTGGGTGCTAGATGTGTGGGCAATTCCCTGACTTCACGGTACTGCCCGCCCCATTATGGGGGCGGAGAGGAGCTGCTGTTCTGAATGTGATTTATGATATTAATCTTGCCCGAGCACAAATAAAAATTAATAGATGTACCCAAAATGATACAAGGTGACAGAAAGTCTGATCAAATGATCCCCAATGGGTGGAATAAAGGGGAACACTTTCTGTGTTATAAATCCGGTACAGAAAATAAAATAATGCACGTATTTGAAAGTGTGAACACGTGAGTGGCCGTCAATGTTCACGAAGTGTACTTATTAATGGCTTATTAAAATGAAATGTTGAACTTCTGTTTGATGAATGTAGTAATACATCATATTAAGGGCTATGTATTATGTGTTAGCTTTATTAATTGTAGGCCTTAACTTAGCAGAGGTCTTAGCCTAGTTGCACGGCCTCATGTCACGCTGTATTTCTTAGGTGTTTATTAAAATGTCTGCTTAAAGAATTACAATGTGATTTTCCACTGTTCTGACTTAGTGTGCTCGTAGCTAAAAGTCTTTCTCATGAGAACTGCTTGCCAAAAGATGCTGTTCTTGCTAAATGTAACATTGTAAATGTAATGTGTGTAAGTTTGACTTTCCCAGGAGAGGACAATAGAGACACTGACTGGAGTATAAGTGTCAAAGCCCAGCTCACCTTTTAAATTGATTCCAATTATGGAGGATGGGATCATCTCTATCCACGAAAGGAATTGACCAATTGGCTGCTGTGCCACCCAAATAAGACAAGACGAATGCCACTTTCGTAGCATCAGTAGGGAACTGTTGTGGCTTACAAACGAAGTGTAATTGACATTGATGGATAAAAACATGGAATTTGTTACTATCTCCATGAAAACGTTCAGGTGCTGCTAAGGGCACAGCATTAGGAACATTAACAGTAACCTCAACTGGGGGAGGCAAAGTTGTATGTTTTGATGGCGCCCCTGTCTCTGAGGTGGTTTTAAACAAAGGCGTAAAAGCTGTGTTCCACTGAGATCCCCTAAATTTATACCTGCTTAAATCCTGTTTTAAAGAGGTATTCTCCATCTTTAATCTCTCTATTTCCTCTTACATATGTTGTAAGATGCCAGACACTGATTCATTATGAGCCAAGTCCTCATTTAGGGCCTGCGCCATATCCGTGACGTCAATGCCCTCTATTTCTTCCCCGGTATTCATCGTCCACCAGAACTGACATTTTTTAAGGCTTGTGCTTCTGTCAAAGCCCAGCTCACCTGAGTTCTTGTTCAGTTCTGATGGAGGTTGAAGACAATCCGACCCCACCCTGAAACTGCTTGTTCCAGCACACTAGTTTTTAACACAGTGCACTAAGAACAGAAGCTCAAGGGTAGGGAGGAAGTGGCTAAAATAAAAAAGAGAGACAACACCGTTCTTGCGTTTCCACTGTTGAAGTGCTGCACAAATCTGCGGCCCTTTCTGACTTCTGTAGAAACTGGTGCCTAATGAAACATAAACAAAGAACAGATAAGTGCAACCTATTCCTAAATGGGTTCCTGACTATCCCTTTATTTATTAGAAATTCTCTTCTAAAAGTACCTCTTGGATCCTGGTCTCGAGTTTCCAGGTTTGGAATGTGTTACTGCTCTGGGATGTGCTTTCTATTACTGTAAAGCTTCTAAAACATTAAACAAATACCGTTATCAGAATTACCAATGTCAAACATTCATCTTAATATAACTAAAGCCTAAATTCCCAATAGCAGACTCACTTTTCCCATATCTCCAGAATCTTTTGGAAAACAAATACTGTACTTTTACATCAAAATACAGCATGTAATTTGTGCAAGTCCTTGATTTACTGTTTGCCTTGCTGTTAATGGTTTCCACTGTTCGATTCTTAAAAGTTCCATAAAAAAAAAACAATGTTTGTTTCACAAAGCTCCGCAAGGTATTCTTGCAACAAAGAGCCTGAATCACAATGTTCGTGGAAGGTATCTTGCTTCAAACCGTCCACACACGAATCCAGAAATTGTTGTCAAAGTTCCTTCAGGTAATAAAAAGTTTTGCACTTACTTGTTGCTGGCAAGAGATACTGATCAGTCTAACCTTGTCTTCTTTCTCTTTTGCAGGTTGTTTGTAGGAGAGAGGCTGAGGCAAGGAGGAACCGGAAACCAGAAGAAGGAAGAGCCAGCAGCTGCGCCCATTGAAGCCAATGAAAGTCTGTAGAGAGCAGGAGTGCCAGCGCCGAGGGATCTGTTCTCAGGTAAGCGGGAGGTAGACGAGCACAAGCACTGGGTGAGGCTCGGGGGCTGCCTTTTATAGACAGGGCTGGGTGTGGTTCGAAGAGCTGGGTGTGGTTTGAAGGGCTGGGTGTGGTCCTCACATGCTGCACATGTTCTTGAAAGGTGAGCAGAGCTGGGTGTGGTTTGAAGGGCTGGGTGTGGTCCTCACATGCTGCACATGTTCTTGAAAGGTGTGCAGAGTTTCAGTTATTATGCAAATGAGTTGAATTAACACATGGCCTAGGGAGGAGTGTTTTAAAGAAGCCTTGGTAAAAGCAAGGCCCAATGTGTAAACAAAACAGCACATTAAACAACATACACAGAAGCCTAAGGGGGGGGAAGGTGAGATAACAAGAAAGGGTTTGAATAGTAAGTTTAAAAGGGAGCTATTACAGAACCCACTAGTGCAGTGAGAGGGGACATGCTCTTTGCTGTGCACAAACCCTAACAGTTGCCCCCCTCAAAGGCCCTCCTACAGGACGGGGTTTTCCTGGGTTTTTTAAATAAAACCGTCTAATCAGCTGTGGGGCATGTACATATGATGCTGGTTCCCATGAATTCTCAGATTCATCATATCCTTTCCATTCTACTAAATAAAACAGACGTCCACTAATTCTTTTTGAGTCTTTTATGCTTTTCACTTCATATTCTAGATTTCCCTTAATTGGTATGGGTGGAGGTGGTGGTTCAGGTCGGGTTTTTGGGTTGTACGGCTTAAGCAAGGACACATGGAATGTAGTATGTACTGGATATTCTTTTGGTAAATCTAATTTTACTGTTACCGGGTTTACTATGGCAGTTATACTAAAGGGTCCAATGAAACGTGGTTGCAGCTTTCGGGATCCCTCTATGTTTAGGTTCTTTGTGGAGAGCCATACCTTGTCACCAATTTTATACATTGGGGCCTGTAGGAAAGTACCATCTTGCCTGGCATGTTACCCCCATTTTTCACTGTATATATGTTGTTTTAGTTGTATGTGTCACTGGGACCCTGGTAACCCAGGGCCCCAGTGCTCATAAGTGTGCCTGAATGTGTTACCTGTGTAGTGACTAACTGTCTCACTGAGGCTCTGCTAATCAGAACCTCAGTGGTTATGCTCTCTCATTTCTTTCCAAATTGTCACTGACAGGCTAGTGACCATTTTTACCAATTTACATTGGCTTACTGGAACACCCTTATAATTCCCTAGTATATGGTACTGAGGTACCCAGGGTATTGGGGTTCCAGGAGATCCCTATGGGCTGCAGCATTTCTTTTGCCACCCATAGGGAGCTCTGACAATTCTTACACAGGCCTGCCACTGCAGCCTGAGTGAAATAACTTCCACGTTATTTCACAGCCATTTTACACTGCACTTAAGTAACTTATAAGTCACCTATATGTCTAACCTTTACCTGGTAAAGGTTAGGTGCAAAGTTACTTAGTGTGAGGGCACCCTGGCACTAGCCAAGGTGCCCCCACATTGTTCAGAGCCAATTCACTGAACTTTGTGAGTGCGGGGACACCATTACACGCGTGCACTACATATAGGTCACTACCTATATGTAGCTTCACCATGGTAACTCCGAATATGGCCATGTAACATGTCTATGATCATGGAATTGCCCCCTCTATGCCATCCTGGCATTGTTGGTACAATTCCATGATCCCAGTGGTCTGTAGCACAGACCCTGGTACTGCCAGACTGCCCTTCCTGGGGTTTCACTGCAGCTGCTGCTGCTGCCAACCCCTCAGACAGGCAGCTGCCCTCCTGGGGTCCAGCCAGGCCTGGCCCAGGATGGCAGAACAAAGAACTTCCTCTGAGAGAGGGTGTGACACCCTCTCCCTTTGGAAAATGGTGTGAAGGCAGGGGAGGAGTAGCCTCCCCCAGCCTCTGGAAATGCTTTGTTGGGCACAGATGTGCCCAATTCTGCATAAGCCAGTCTAAACCGGTTCAGGGACCCTTAGCCCCTGCTCTGGCGCGAAACTGGACAAAGGAAAGGGGAGTGACCACTCCCCTGACCTGCACCTCCCCTGGGAGGTGTCCAGAGCTCCTCCAGTGTGCTCCAGCCCTCTGCCATCTTGGAAACAGAGGTGCTGCTGGCACACTGGACTGCTCTGAGTGGCCAGTGCCACCAGGTGACGTCAGAGACTCCTGCTGATAGGCTCCTTCAGGTGTTAGTAGCCTTTCCTCTCTCCTAGGTAGCCAAACCCTCTTTTCTGGCTATTTAGAGTCTCTGTCTCTGGGGAAACTTTAGATAACGAATGCATGAGCTCAGCCGAGTTCCTCTGCATCTCCCTCTTCACCTTCTGATAAGGAATCGACCGCTGACCGCGCTGGAAGCCTGCAAACCTGCAACATAGTAGCAAAGACGACTACTGCAACTCTGTAACGCTGATCCTGCCGCCTTCTCGACTGTTTTCCTGCTTGTGCATGCTGTGGGGGTAGTCTGCCTCCTCTCTGCACCAGAAGCTCCGAAGAAATCTCCCGTGGGTCGACGGAATCTTCCCCCTGCAACCGCAGGCACCAAAAAGCTGCATTACCGGTCCCTTGGGTCTCCTCTCAGCACGACGAGCGAGGTCCCTCGAATCCAGCGACGCTGTCCAAGTGACCCCCACAGTCCAGTGACTCTTCAGCCCAAGTTTGGTGGAGGTAAGTCCTTGCCTCACCTCGCTGGGCTGCATTGCTAGGAACCGCGACTTTGCAGCTACTCCGGCCCCTGTGCACTTCCGGCAGAAATCCTTCGTGCACAGCCAAGCCTGGGTCCACGGCACTCTAACCTGCATTGCACGACTTTCTAAGTTGGTCTCCGGCGACGTGGGACCCCTTTGTGCAACTTCGGCGAGCACCGTTTCAGGCATCCTCGTAGTGCCTGTTTCTGGCACTTATCTGGGGGCTACCTGCTTCAGTGAGGGCTCTTTGTCTTGCTCGACGTCCCCTCTCTCTGCAGGTCCAATTTGCGACCTCCTGGTTCCTCCTGGGCCCCAGCAGCGTCCAAAAATGCCAAACGCACGATTTGCGTGTAGCAAGGCTTGTTGGCGTCCTTCCGGCGGGAAAACACTTCTGCACGACTCTCCAAGGCAAGAGGGATCCGTCCACCAAAGGGGAAGTCTCTAGCCCTTTTCGTTCCTGCAGAAACCTCAGTTTCTTCTGTCCAGTCGAAGCTTCTTTGCACCCGCAGCTGGCATTTCCTGGGCATCTGCCCATCTCCGACTTGCTTGTGACTTTTGGACTTGGTCCCCTTGGTCCACAGGTACCCTAGATTGGAAATCCACAGTTGTTGCATTGCTGGTTTGTGTCTTTCCAGCATTATTCCTCTAACACGACTCTTTTGTCCTTAGGGGAACTTTAGTGCACTTTGCACTCACTTTTCAGGGTCTTGGGGAGGGTTATTTTTCTAACTCTCACTATTTTCTAATAGTCCCAGCGACCCTCTAGAAGGTCACATAGGTTTGGGGTCCATTCGTGGTTCGCATTCCACTTTTGGAGTATATGGTTTGTGTTGCCCCTATCCCTATGTTTCCCCATTGCATCCTATTGTAACTATACATTGTTTGCACTGTTTTCTAAGACTATACTGCATATTTTTGCTATGGTGTATATATATCTTGTGTATATTTCCTATCCTCTCACTGAGGGTACACTCTAAGATACTTTGGCATATTGTCATAAAAATAAAGTACCTTTATTTTTAGTATAACTGTGTATTGTGTTTTCTTATGATATTGTGCATATGACACTAAGTGGTACTGTAGTAGCTTCACACGTCTCCTAGTTCAGCCTAGGCTGCTCTGCTAAGCTACCATTATCTATCAGCCTAAGCTGCTAGACACCCTATACACTAATAAGGGATAACTGGGCCTGGTGCAAGGTGCAAGTACCCCTTGGTACTCACTACAAGCCAGTCCAGCCTCCTACATTGGTTGTGCAGTGGTGGGATAAGTGCTTGAGACTACTTACCACTGTTGTCATTGTACTTTTCATAAGAGAAAAATATACAAAACAAGGTCAGTGTATATACACATAGCCAAAAAGTTTTGCATTTCCTCTTTTCACTCTTTTCTAAGTGCTGAAAAGTACTTCTAAAACTTTCAAAAAGTTCTTAAAAGTTTAAAAAGTTTTTTTTCTGTCTTTCCAAAAAGTTCTGAAAACTTTTTTCTCTTTTTCTATCACTTTAACTCTCTCTAAAAATGTCTGGCACAGGCCAAAATGTTGAACTGGCCAAACTTGCATATGATCACCTTAGCTGGAAAGGAGCAAGGAGTCTCTGCATAGAGAGAGGTTTGAGTGTAGGGAAGAATCCTTCCTTAGAACTGTTAATTAATATGCTTAGAGTACAGGATAAGGCCATAAGTGCCCAATCTGGTGAAAAAGTAGCTAATGGTTCTCAATCTGATCCAGGGACTCCCCCAGGAAAAGGTTCAGGAAAGAAACTTCTCAGCCTGCCCATTACTAGACAGTCTAGCATAGTTGGTACAGAGGTTGAATCACACCATACTGATGGTGTGCTCTCACATTATACTGGTAGCCAAGCTGTTAGGGTGCCCTCTGTAAGGGACAGGTCTCCTTCTGTTCATTCCCATCATACCTCTGTATCTAGAAATGTCCCTCCCACCCACCCTGATGACAGATTGTTAGAAAGGGAGCTCAATAGATTGAGAGTGGAACAAACCAGACTGAAGCTCAAGAAGCAACAGCTGGATTTGGATAGACAGTCTTTAGAATTAGAGAAGGAAAGACAGAAGTTGGGTTTAGATACCCATGGTGGCAGCAGCAGTATTCCCCATAGTCATCCTGCAAAAGAGCATGATTCCAGGAATCTGCACAAGATAGTTCCCCCTTATAAGGAGGGGGATGACATTAACAAGTGGTTTGCTGCACTTGAGAGGGCCTGTGCTGTACATGATGTCCCTCAAAAGCAGTGGGCTGCTATCCTATGGCTATCATTTAGTGGAAAAGGTAGGGATAGGCTCCTTACTGTAAAAGAAAATGATGCTAATAATTTCCAAGTTCTTAAGAATGCACTCCTGGATGGTTATGGCTTAACCACTGAACAGTACAGGATAAAGTTCAGAGAGACCAAAAAGGAGTCTTCACAAGACTGGGTTGATTTCATTGACCAGGCAGTGAAGGCCTTGGAGGGGTGGTTACATGGCAGTAAAGTTACTGATTATGACAGCCTGTATAACTTAATCCTGAGAGAGCATATTCTTAATAATTGTGTGTCTGATTTGTTGCACCAGTACTTGGTGGACTCTGATCTGACCTCTCCCCAAGAATTGGGAAAGAAGGCAGACAAATGGGTCAGAACAAGAGTGAACAGAAAAGTTCATACAGGGGGTGACAAAGATGGCAACAAAAAGAAGGATGGTAAGTCTTCTGACAAGGGTGGGGACAAATCTAAAAATGAGTCTTCATCAGGCCCACAAAAACACTCTGGTGGGGGTGGTGGGTCCAAATCCTCCTTTAATCAGAACAAGGAAAAGAAACCATGGTGCTATTTATGTAAAATAAAAGGCCATTGGACAACAGATCCCAGTTGTCCAAAGAAAGGCACCACAGCTCCTACCACTACAACCCCTACTGCTACACCTAGTGTCCCTACTAATAGCAGTGGTGGTGGGAGCAAACCTACTAATAGCCAATCCAAGGGAGTAGCTGGGCTCACTTTTGGTAATTTAGTTGGGGTTGGTCTGATTAGGGAGACCACAGAGGCTACTTCAGTCTCTGAAGGGGCTATTGATTTAGCCACTTTGGTTGCTTGCCCCCATAACTTGGAGAAGTACAAGCAACTAACCCTAATAAATGGTGTTGAGGTCCAGGCCTACAGGGACACAGGTGCCAGTGTCACAATGGTGATTGAGAAACTGGTGCACCCTGAACAACACATACTTGGACACCAGTACCAAGTAACCGATGCTCACAACATAACACAAAGCCACCCCATGGCTCTTGTAAATCTCAACTGGGGGGGGGTAACTGGTCCAAAGAAAGTTGTGGTAGCTTCAGATTTACCTGTAGACTGTCTATTAGGGAATGATTTGGAGACATCAGCTTGGTCAGATGTGGAGTTGGAGGCCCATGCAGCAATGCTGGGCATCCCAGGGCATATTTTTGCTTTGACAAGGGCTCAGGCCAAAAAGCAAAAAGGACAGGGAAGCTTGGATCCTGGAACAATGGACCAAGTGCTCCCTAAAGCTAGGGCTAGTAGAAGCAAAACACTTCCTACTATCCCTCCCTCTACAGTGGATTCTACTTCTGAGGAAGAAGAATTCCCTCCCTGTGCAGAACCTACACCAGAGGAGCTGGAAGCAGACACTGCTGAGCTTTTGGGTGAAGGGGGGCCTGCCAGAGAGGAGCTGAGTGTGGCACAGCAAACCTGTCCCACATTAGAGTGTCTCAGACAGCAAGCTGTCAAACAGGCTAATGGGGATGTCAGTGACTCTCACAGAGTTTACTGGGAGGACAACCTCTTGTACACTGAGCATAGGGATCCTAAACCTGGAGCTGCCAGGAGATTAGTGATTCCCCAGGAGTACAGAAAGTTCCTCCTAACACTGGCACATGACATTCCCCTAGCTGGGCACCTGGGTCAAATGAAAACTTGGGACAGATTGGTTCCATTGTTTCATTGGCCTAGGATGTCTGAGGACACAAAGGAATTTTGTAAGTCCTGTGAAACCTGTCAAGCCAGTGGCAAGACAGGTGGCACTCCAAAGGCACCCCTTATCCCACTGCCTGTGGTTGGGGTTCCCTTTGAAAGGGTAGGGGTTGACATAGTTGGCCCCCTTGACCCTCCTACTGCTTCAGGCAATAGGTTTATCTTGGTGGTAGTGGACCATGCCACAAGATATCCTGAAGCTATTCCTTTAAGGACCACTACAGCTCCTGCAGTGGCAAAGGCCCTCCTGGGAATATTTTCCAGGGTGGGCTTCCCAAAGGAAGTAGTATCAGACAGAGGAAGCAATTTCATGTCTGCATACTTAAAGGCCATGTGGAAGGAGTGTGGTGTAACTTACAAGTTCACAACACCCTATCATCCACAAACAAATGGACTGGTGGAGAGATTTAATAAAACTCTCAAAGGCATGATTATGGGACTCCCTGAAAAACTCCGCAGGAGATGGGATATCCTTCTACCATGCCTCCTTTTTGCCTACAGGGAGGTACCCCAGAAAGGAGTGGGCTTCAGCCCCTTTGAACTTCTTTTTGGACACCCTGTTAGGGGTCCACTCACACTTGTAAAGGAGGGTTGGGAACAACCTTTAAAAGCTCCTAAGCAGGATATTGTGGATTATGTACTTGGCCTCAGATCAAGGATGGCTGAGTACATGAAAAAGGCCAGTAAAAACCTTCAGGCCAGCCAAGAGCTCCAGAAGCAATGGCATGATCAGAAGGCTGTTTTGGTTCAGTACCAACCAGGGCAGAAAGTGTGGGTCTTGGAGCCTGTGGCCCCAAGAGCACTCCAAGATAAATGGAGTGGACCCCACACAATTGTTGAAAAGAAGGGTGAAGTCACCTACTTGGTTGACTTAGGCACTGCCAGGAGTCCCCTTAGGGTGCTCCATGTCAACCGCCTGAAACCCTGCTATGACAGGGCTGATCTCACCCTGCTCATGGCAACTGATGAGGGACAGGAAGAAGACAGTGATCCTCTACCTGATCTCTTCTCTTCCACAGAACAAGATGCTCTTGTGGAAGGTGTAGTTTTGGCTGATTGTCTTACTGCTGAGCAGAAAGATAATTGCATAAATCTCCTAGGACAATTTTCAGAACTCTTCTCTATTGTGCCAGGCACCACTTCTTGGTGTGAGCACACTATAGATACTGGAGACAGTTTACCTGTCAAAAGTAAGATCTATAGGCAGCCTGACCATGTCAGGGACTGCATAAAGCAAGAAGTTCAGAAAATGTTGGAACTAGGAGTGGTTGAGCACTCTGACAGTCCATGGGCTTCTCCTGTGGTACTGGTACCAAAACCCAATTCTAAAGATGGAAAGAAGGAAATGAGGTTTTGTGTAGACTATAGAGGTCTCAACTTGGTAACCAAAACTGATGCTCACCCTATACCCAGGGCAGATGAGCTCATAGATACACTGGCATCTGCCAAGTATCTAAGCACTTTTGATTTGACTGCAGGGTATTGGCAGATCAAATTGTCAGAAGATGCTAAACCTAAGACTGCATTTTCTACCATTGGAGGACATTACCAGTTTACTGTAATGCCTTTTGGTTTGAAAAATGCACCTGCCACTTTTCAGAGGTTGGTGAACACAGTCCTGCAAGGGCTGGAAGCTTTCAGTGCAGCATATTTGGACGATATAGCTGTCTTTAGCTCCAGCTGGGATGATCACCTGGTCCACCTATGGAAAGTTTTGGAGGCTCTGCAAAAGGCAGGCCTCACTATCAAGGCTTCAAAGTGCCAGATAGGGCAGGGTAAGGTGGTTTATCTGGGACACCTTGTTGGTGGGGAATAGATTGCACCACTTCAGGGGAAAATCCAAACTATTATTGATTGGGTTCCCCCTACCACTCAGACTCAGGTGAGAGCCTTCCTAGGCCTCACTGGGTATTACAGGAGGTTCATTAAGAACTATGGCTCCATTGCAGCCCCTCTTAATGACCTCACATCCAAGAAAATGCCTAAAAAGGTATTATGGACAGCAAGCTGTCAGAAAGCTTTTGAGGAGCTGAAGCAGGCCATGTGCTCTGCACCTGTCCTGAAAAGCCCTTGTTACTCTAAAAAATTCTATGTCCAAACTGATGCATCTGAATTAGGAGTAGGGGCAGTCCTATCACAACTTAATTCTGAGGGCCAGGATCAACCTGTTGCTTTTATTAGTAGGAGGTTGACCCCTAGAGAAAAGCGTTGGTCTGCCATTGAGAGGGAGGCCTTTGCTGTGGTCTGGGCTCTGAAGAAGTTGAGGCCATACCTGTTTGGCACTCACTTCATTGTTCAGACAGACCACAAACCTCTACTTTGGCTAAAACAAATGAAAGGTGAAAATCCTAAATTGTTGAGGTGGTCCATATCCCTACAGGGAATGGACTATACAGTGGAACATAGACCTGGGAGTAGCCACTCCAATGCAGATAGACTCTCCAGATATTTCCACTTAGACAATGAAGATTCATCAGGTAATGGCTAGTCTTATTGTCCTTCGTTTGGGGGGGGGTTGTGTAGGAAAGTACCATCTTGCCTGGCATGTTACCCCCATTTTTCACTGTATATATGTTGTTTTAGTTGTATGTGTCACTGGGACCCTGGTAACCCAGGGCCCCAGTGCTCATAAGTGTGCCTGAATGTGTTACCTGTGTAGTGACTAACTGTCTCACTGAGGCTCTGCTAATCAGAACCTCAGTGGTTATGCTCTCTCATTTCTTTCCAAATTGTCACTGACAGGCTAGTGACCATTTTTACCAATTTACATTGGCTTACTGGAACACCCTTATAATTCCCTAGTATATGGTACTGAGGTACCCAGGGTATTGGGGTTCCAGGAGATCCCTATGGGCTGCAGCATTTCTTTTGCCACCCATAGGGAGCTCTGACAATTCTTACACAGGCCTGCCACTGCAGCCTGAGTGAAATAACTTCCACGTTATTTCACAGCCATTTTACACTGCACTTAAGTAACTTATAAGTCACCTATATGTCTAACCTTTACCTGGTAAAGGTTAGGTGCAAAGTTACTTAGTGTGAGGGCACCCTGGCACTAGCCAAGGTGCCCCCACATTGTTCAGAGCCAATTCACTGAACTTTGTGAGTGCGGGGACACCATTACACGCGTGCACTACATATAGGTCACTACCTATATGTAGCTTCACCATGGTAACTCCGAATATGGCCATGTAACATGTCTATGATCATGGAATTGCCCCCTCTATGCCATCCTGGCATTGTTGGTACAATTCCATGATCCCAGTGGTCTGTAGCACAGACCCTGGTACTGCCAGACTGCCCTTCCTGGGGTTTCACTGCAGCTGCTGCTGCTGCCAACCCCTCAGACAGGCAGCTGCCCTCCTGGGGTCCAGCCAGGCCTGGCCCAGGATGGCAGAACAAAGAACTTCCTCTGAGAGAGGGTGTGACACCCTCTCCCTTTGGAAAATGGTGTGAAGGCAGGGGAGGAGTAGCCTCCCCCAGCCTCTGGAAATGCTTTGTTGGGCACAGATGTGCCCAATTCTGCATAAGCCAGTCTACACCGGTTCAGGGACCCTTAGCCCCTGCTCTGGCGCGAAACTGGACAAAGGAAAGGGGAGTGACCACTCCCCTGACCTGCACCTCCCCTGGGAGGTGTCCAGAGCTCCTCCAGTGTGCTCCAGACCTCTGCCATCTTGGAAACAGAGGTGCTGCTGGCACACTGGACTGCTCTGAGTGGCCAGTGCCACCAGGTGACGTCAGAGACTCCTGCTGATAGGCTCCTTCAGGTGTTAGTAGCCTTTCCTCTCTCCTAGGTAGCCAAACCCTCTTTTCTGGCTATTTAGGGTCTCTGTCTCTGGGGAAACTTTAGATAACGAATGCATGAGCTCAGCCGAGTTCCTCTGCATCTCCCTCTTCACCTTCTGATAAGGAATCGACCGCTGACCGCGCTGGAAGCCTGCAAACCTGCAACATAGTAGCAAAGACGACTACTGCAACTCTGTAACGCTGATCCTGCCGCCTTCTCGACTGTTTTCCTGCTTGTGCATGCTGTGGGGGTAGTCTGCCTCCTCTCTGCACCAGAAGCTCCGAAGAAATCTCCCGTGGGTCGACGGAATCTTCCCCCTGCAACCGCAGGCACCAAAAAGCTGCATTACCGGTCCCTTGGGTCTCCTCTCAGCACGACGAGCGAGGTCCCTCGAATCCAGCGACGCTGTCCAAGTGACCCCCACAGTCCAGTGACTCTTCAGCCCAAGTTTGGTGGAGGTAAGTCCTTGCCTCACCTCGCTGGGCTGCATTGCTGGGAACCGCGACTTTGCAGCTACTCCGGCCCCTGTGCACTTCCGGCAGAAATCCTTCGTGCACAGCCAAGCCTGGGTCCACGGCACTCTAACCTGCATTGCACGACTTTCTAAGTTGGTCTCCGGCGACGTGGGACCCCTTTGTGCAACTTCGGCGAGCACCGTTTCAGGCATCCTCGTAGTGCCTGTTTCTGGCACTTATCTGGGTGCTACCTGCTTCAGTGAGGGCTCTTTGTCTTGCTCGACGACCCCTCTCTCTGCAGGTCCAATTTGCGACCTCCTGGTCCCTCCTGGGCCCCAGCAGCGTCCAAAAACGCCAAACGCACGATTTGCGTGTAGCAAGGCTTGTTGGCGTCCTTCCGGCGGGAAAACACTTCTGCACGACTCTCCAAGGCAAGAGGGATCCGTCCACCAAAGGGGAAGTCTCTAGCCCTTTTCGTTCCTGCAGAAACCTCAGTTTCTTCTGTCCAGTCGAAGCTTCTTTGCACCCGCAGCTGGCATTTCCTGGGCATCTGCCCATCTCCGACTTGCTTGTGACTTTTGGACTTGGTCCCCTTGGTCCACAGGTACCCTAGATTGGAAATCCACAGTTGTTGCATTGCTGGTTTGTGTCTTTCCAGCATTATTCCTCTAACACGACTCTTTTGTCCTTAGGGGAACTTTAGTGCACTTTGCACTCACTTTTCAGGGTCTTGGGGAGGGTTATTTTTCTAACTCTCACTATTTTCTAATAGTCCCAGCGACCCTCTACAAGGTCACATAGGTTTGGGGTCCATTCGTGGTTCGCATTCCACTTTTGGAGTATATGGTTTGTGTTGCCCCTATCCCTATGTTTCCCCATTGCATCCTATTGTAACTATACATTGTTTGCACTGTTTTCTAAGACTATACTGCATATTTTTGCTATTGTGTATATATATCTTGTGTATATTTCCTATCGTCTCACTGAGGGTACACTCTAAGATACTTTGGCATATTGTCATAAAAATAAAGTACCTTTATTTTTACTATAACTGTGTATTGTGTTTTCTTATGATATTGTGCATATGACACTAAGTGGTACTGTAGTAGCTTCACACGTCTCCTAGTTCAGCCTAGGCTGCTCTGCTAAGCTACCATTATCTATCAGCCTAAGCTGCTAGACACCCTATACACTAATAAGGGATAACTGGGCCTGGTGCAAGGTGCAAGTACCCCTTGGTACTCACTACAAGCCAGTCCAGCCTCCTACATTGGTTGTGCAGTGGTGGGATAAGTGCTTGAGACTACTTACCACTGTTGTCATTGTACTTTTCATAAGAGAAAAATATACAAAACAAGGTCAGTGTATATACACATAGCCAAAAAGTTTTGCATTTCCTCTTTTCACTCTTTTCTAAGTGCTGAAAAGTACTTCTAAAACTTTCAAAAAGTTCTTAAAAGTTAAAAAAAAAAAATTTCTGTCTTTCCAAAAAGTTCTGAAAACTTTTTTCTCTTTTTCTATCACTTTAACTCTCTCTAAAAATGTCTGGCACAGGCCAAAATGTTGAACTGGCCAAACTTGCATATGATCACCTTAGCTGGAAAGGAGCAAGGAGTCTCTGCATAGAGAGAGGTTTGAGTGTAGGGAAGAATCCTTCCTTAGAACTGTTAATTAATATGCTTAGAGTACAGGATAAGGCCATAAGTGCCCAATCTGGTGAAAAAGTAGCTAATGGTTCTCAATCTGATCCAGGGACTCCCCCAGGAAAAGGTTCAGGAAAGAAACTTCTCAGCCTGCCCATTACTAGACAGTCTAGCATAGTTGGTACAGAGGTTGAATCACACCATACTGATGGTGTGCTCTCACATTATACTGGTAGCCAAGCTGTTAGGGTGCCCTCTGTAAGGGACAGGTCTCCTTCTGTTCATTCCCATCATACCTCTGTATCTAGAAATGTCCCTCCCACCCACCCTGATGACAGATTGTTAGAAAGGGAGCTCAATAGATTGAGAGTGGAACAAACCAGACTGAAGCTCAAGAAGCAACAGCTGGATTTGGATAGACAGTCTTTAGAATTAGAGAAGGAAAGACAGAAGTTGGGTTTAGATACCCATGGTGGCAGCAGCAGTATTCCCCATAGTCATCCTGCAAAAGAGCATGATTCCAGGAATCTGCACAAGATAGTTCCCCCTTATAAGGAGGGGGATGACATTAACAAGTGGTTTGCTGCACTTGAGAGGGCCTGTGCTGTACAGGATGTCCCTCAAAAGCAGTGGGCTGCTATCCTATGGCTATCATTTAGTGGAAAAGGTAGGGATAGGCTCCTTACTGTAAAAGAAAATGATGCTAATAATTTCCAAGTTCTTAAGAATGCACTCCTGGATGGTTATGGCTTAACCACTGAACAGTACAGGATAAAGTTCAGAGAGACCAAAAAGGAGTCTTCACAAGACTGGGTTGATTTCATTGACCAGGCAGTGAAGGCCTTGGAGGGGTGGTTACATGGCAGTAAAGTTACTGATTATGACAGCCTGTATAACTTAATCCTGAGAGAGCATATTCTTAATAATTGTGTGTCTGATTTGTTGCACCAGTACTTGGTGGACTCTGATCTGACCTCTCCCCAAGAATTGGGAAAGAAGGCAGACAAATGGGTCAGAACAAGAGTGAACAGAAAAGTTCATACAGGGGGTGACAAAGATGGCAACAAAAAGAAGGATGGTAAGTCTTCTGACAAGGGTGGGGACAAATCTAAAAATGAGTCTTCATCAGGCCCACAAAAACACTCTGGTGGGGGTGGTGGGTCCAAATCCTCCTTTAATCAGAACAAGGAAAAGAAACCATGGTGCTATTTATGTAAAATAAAAGGCCATTGGACAACAGATCCCAGTTGTCCAAAGAAAGGCACCACAGCTCCTACCACTACAACCCCTACTGCTACACCTAGTGTCCCTACTAATAGCAGTGGTGGTGGGAGCAAACCTACTAATAGCCAATCCAAGGGAGTAGCTGGGCTCACTTTTGGTAATTTAGTTGGGGTTGGTCTGATTAGGGAGACCACAGAGGCTACTTCAGTCTCTGAAGGGGCTATTGATTTAGCCACTTTGGTTGCTTGCCCCCATAACTTGGAGAAGTACAAGCAACTAACCCTAATAAATGGTGTTGAGGTCCAGGCCTACAGGGACACAGGTGCCAGTGTCACAATGGTGATTGAGAAACTGGTGCACCCTGAACAACACATACTTGGACACCAGTACCAAGTAACCGATGCTCATAACATAACACAAAGCCACCCCATGGCTGTTGTAAATCTCAACTGGGGGGGGTAACTGGTCCAAAGAAAGTTGTGGTAGCTTCAGATTTACCTGTAGACTGTCTATTAGGGAATGATTTGGAGACATCAGCTTGGTCAGATGTGGAGTTGGAGGCCCATGCAGCAATGCTGGGCATCCCAGGGCATATTTTTGCTTTGACAAGGGCTCAGGCCAAAAAGCAAAAAGGACAGGGAAGCTTGGATCCTGGAACAATGGACCAAGTGCTCCCTAAAGCTAGGGCTAGTAGAAGCAAACCACTTCCTACTATCCCTCCCTCTACAGTGGATTCTACTTCTGAGGAAGAAGAATTCCCTCCCTGTGCAGAACCTACACCAGAGGAGCTGGAAGCAGACACTGCTGAGCTTTTGGGTGAAGGGGGGCCTGCCAGAGAGGAGCTGAGTGTGGCACAGCAAACCTGTCCCACATTAGAGGGTCTCAGACAGCAAGCTGTCAAACAGGCTAATGGGGATGTCAGTGACTCTCACAGAGTTTACTGGGAGGACAACCTCTTGTACACTGAGCATAGGGATCCTAAACCTGGAGCTGCCAGGAGATTAGTGATTCCTCAGGAGTACAGAAAGTTCCTCCTAACACTGGCACATGACATTCCCCTAGCTGGGCACCTGGGTCAAATGAAAACTTGGGACAGATTGGTTCCATTGTTTCATTGGCCTAGGATGTCTGAGGACACAAAGGAATTTTGTAAGTCCTGTGAAACCTGTCAAGCCAGTGGCAAGACAGGTGGCACTCCAAAGGCACCCCTTATCCCACTGCCTGTGGTTGGGGTTCCCTTTGAAAGGGTAGGGGTTGACATAGTTGGCCCCCTTGACCCTCCTACTGCTTCAGGCAATAGGTTTATCTTGGTGGTAGTGGACCATGCCACAAGATATCCTGAAGCTATTCCTTTAAGGACCACTACAGCTCCTGCAGTGGCAAAGGCCCTCCTGGGAATATTTTCCAGGGTGGGCTTCCCAAAGGAAGTAGTATCAGACAGAGGAAGCAATTTCATGTCTGCATACTTAAAGGCCATGTGGAAGGAGTGTGGTGTAACTTACAAGTTCACAACACCCTATCATCCACAAACAAATGGACTGGTGGAGAGATTTAATAAAACTCTCAAAGGCATGATTATGGGACTCCCTGAAAAACTCCGCAGGAGATGGGATATCCTTCTACCATGCCTCCTTTTTGCCTACAGGGAGGTACCCCAGAAAGGAGTGGGCTTCAGCCCCTTTGAACTTCTTTTTGGACACCCTGTTAGGGGTCCACTCACACTTGTAAAGGAGGGTTGGGAACAACCTTTAAAAGCTCCTAAGCAGGATATTGTGGATTATGTACTTGGCCTCAGATCAAGGATGGCTGAGTACATGAAAAAGGCCAGTAAAAACCTTCAGGCCAGCCAAGAGCTCCAGAAGCAATGGCATGATCAGAAGGCTGTTTTGGTTCAGTACCAACCAGGGCAGAAAGTGTGGGTCTTGGAGCCTGTGGCCCCAAGAGCACTCCAAGATAAATGGAGTGGACCCCACACAATTGTTGAAAAGAAGGGTGAAGTCACCTACTTGGTTGACTTAGGCACTGCCAGGAGTCCCCTTAGGGTGCTCCATGTCAACCGCCTGAAACCCTGCTATGACAGGGCTGATCTCACCCTGCTCATGGCAACTGATGAGGGACAGGAAGAAGACAGTGATCCTCTACCTGATCTCTTCTCTTCCACAGAACAAGATGCTCTTGTGGAAGGTGTAGTTTTGGCTGATTGTCTTACTGCTGAGCAGAAAGATAATTGCATAAATCTCCTAGGACAATTTTCAGAACTCTTCTCTATTGTGCCAGGCACCACTTCTTGGTGTGAGCACACTATAGATACTGGAGACAGTTTACCTGTCAAAAGTAAGATCTATAGGCAGCCTGACCATGTCAGGGACTGCATAAAGCAAGAAGTTCAGAAAATGTTGGAACTAGGAGTGGTTGAGCACTCTGACAGTCCATGGGCTTCTCCTGTGGTACTGGTACCAAAACCCAATTCTAAAGATGGAAAGAAGGAAATGAGGTTTTGTGTAGACTATAGAGGTCTCAACTTGGTAACCAAAACTGATGCTCACCCTATACCCAGGGCAGATGAGCTCATAGATACACTGGCATCTGCCAAGTATCTAAGCACTTTTGATTTGACTGCAGGGTATTGGCAGATCAAATTGTCAGAAGATGCTAAACCTAAGACTGCATTTTCTACCATTGGAGGACATTACCAGTTTACTGTAATGCCTTTTGGTTTGAAAAATGCACCTGCCACTTTTCAGAGGTTGGTGAACACAGTCCTGCAAGGGCTGGAAGCTTTCAGTGCAGCATATTTGGACGATATAGCTGTCTTTAGCTCCAGCTGGGATGATCACCTGGTCCACCTATGGAAAGTTTTGGAGGCTCTGCAAAAGGCAGGCCTCACTATCAAGGCTTCAAAGTGCCAGATAGGGCAGGGTAAGGTGGTTTATCTGGGACACCTTGTTGGTGGGGAATAGATTGCACCACTTCAGGGGAAAATCCAAACTATTATTGATTGGGTTCCCCCTACCACTCAGACTCAGGTGAGAGCCTTCCTAGGCCTCACTGGGTATTACAGGAGGTTCATTAAGAACTATGGCTCCATTGCAGCCCCTCTTAATGACCTCACATCCAAGAAAATGCCTAAAAAGGTATTATGGACAGCAAGCTGTCAGAAAGCTTTTGAGGAGCTGAAGCAGGCCATGTGCTCTGCACCTGTCCTGAAAAGCCCTTGTTACTCTAAAAAATTCTATGTCCAAACTGATGCATCTGAATTAGGAGTAGGGGCAGTCCTATCACAACTTAATTCTGAGGGCCAGGATCAACCTGTTGCTTTTATTAGTAGGAGGTTGACCCCTAGAGAAAAGCGTTGGTCTGCCATTGAGAGGGAGGCCTTTGCTGTGGTCTGGGCTCTGAAGAAGTTGAGGCCATACCTGTTTGGCACTCACTTCATTGTTCAGACAGACCACAAACCTCTACTTTGGCTAAAACAAATGAAAGGTGAAAATCCTAAATTGTTGAGGTGGTCCATATCCCTACAGGGAATGGACTATACAGTGGAACATAGACCTGGGAGTAGCCACTCCAATGCAGATAGACTCTCCAGATATTTCCACTTAGACAATGAAGATTCATCAGGTAATGGCTAGTCTTATTGTCCTTCGTTTGGGGGGGGGTTGTGTAGGAAAGTACCATCTTGCCTGGCATGTTACCCCCATTTTTCACTGTATATATGTTGTTTTAGTTGTATGTGTCACTGGGACCCTGGTAACCCAGTGCCCCAGTGCTCATAAGTGTGCCTGAATGTGTTACCTGTGTAGTGACTAACTGTCTCACTGAGGCTCTGCTAATCAGAACCTCAGTGGTTATGCTCTCTCATTTCTTTCCAAATTGTCACTGACAGGCTAGTGACCATTTTTACCAATTTACATTGGCTTACTGGAACACCCTTATAATTCCCTAGTATATGGTACTGAGGTACCCAGGGTATTGGGGTTCCAGGAGATCCCTATGGGCTGCAGCATTTCTTTTGCCACCCATAGGGAGCTCTGACAATTCTTACACAGGCCTGCCACTGCAGCCTGAGTGAAATAACTTCCACGTTATTTCACAGCCATTTTACACTGCACTTAAGTAACTTATAAGTCACCTATATGTCTAACCTTTACCTGGTAAAGGTTAGGTGCAAAGTTACTTAGTGTGAGGGCACCCTGGCACTAGCCAAGGTGCCCCCACATTGTTCAGAGCCAATTCACTGAACTTTGTGAGTGCGGGGACACCATTACACGCGTGCACTACATATAGGTCACTACCTATATGTAGCTTCACCATGGTAACTCCGAATATGGCCATGTAACATGTCTATGATCATGGAATTGCCCCCTCTATGCCATCCTGGCATTGTTGGTACAATTCCATGATCCCAGTGGTCTGTAGCACAGACCCTGGTACTGCCAGACTGCCCTTCCTGGGGTTTCACTGCAGCTGCTGCTGCTGCCAACCCCTCAGACAGGCAGCTGCCCTCCTGGGGTCCAGCCAGGCCTGGCCCAGGATGGCAGAACAAAGAACTTCCTCTGAGAGAGGGTGTGACACCCTCTCCCTTTGGAAAATGGTGTGAAGGCAGGGGAGGAGTAGCCTCCCCCAGCCTCTGGAAATGCTTTGTTGGGCACAGATGTGCCCAATTCTGCATAAGCCAGTCTACACCGGTTCAGGGACCCTTAGCCCCTGCTCTGGCGCGAAACTGGACAAAGGAAAGGGGAGTGACCACTCCCCTGACCTGCACCTCCCCTGGGAGGTGTCCAGAGCTCCTCCAGTGTGCTCCAGACCTCTGCCATCTTGGAAACAGAGGTGCTGCTGGCACACTGGACTGCTCTGAGTGGCCAGTGCCACCAGGTGACGTCAGAGACTCCTGCTGATAGGCTCCTTCAGGTGTTAGTAGCCTTTCCTCTCTCCTAGGTAGCCAAACCCTCTTTTCTGGCTATTTAGGGTCTCTGTCTCTGGGGAAACTTTAGATAACGAATGCATGAGCTCAGCCGAGTTCCTCTGCATCTCCCTCTTCACCTTCTGATAAGGAATCGACCGCTGACCGCGCTGGAAGCCTGCAAACCTGCAACATAGTAGCAAAGACGACTACTGCAACTCTGTAACGCTGATCCTGCCGCCTTCTCGACTGTTTTCCTGCTTGTGCATGCTGTGGGGGTAGTCTGCCTCCTCTCTGCACCAGAAGCTCCGAAGAAATCTCCCGTGGGTCGACGGAATCTTCCCCCTGCAACCGCAGGCACCAAAAAGCTGCATTACCGGTCCCTTGGGTCTCCTCTCAGCACGACGAGCGAGGTCCCTCGAATCCAGCGACGCTGTCCAAGTGACCCCCACAGTCCAGTGACTCTTCAGCCCAAGTTTGGTGGAGGTAAGTCCTTGCCTCACCTCGCTGGGCTGCATTGCTGGGAACCGCGACTTTGCAGCTACTCCGGCCCCTGTGCACTTCCGGCAGAAATCCTTCGTGCACAGCCAAGCCTGGGTCCACGGCACTCTAACCTGCATTGCACGACTTTCTAAGTTGGTCTCCGGCGACGTGGGACCCCTTTGTGCAACTTCGGCGAGCACCGTTTCAGGCATCCTCGTAGTGCCTGTTTCTGGCACTTATCTGGGTGCTACCTGCTTCAGTGAGGGCTCTTTGTCTTGCTCGACGACCCCTCTCTCTGCAGGTCCAATTTGCGACCTCCTGGTCCCTCCTGGGCCCCAGCAGCGTCCAAAAACGCCAAACGCACGATTTGCGTGTAGCAAGGCTTGTTGGCATCCTTCCGGCGGGAAAACACTTCTGCACGACTCTCCAAGGCAAGAGGGATCCGTCCACCAAAGGGGAAGTCTCTAGCCCTTTTCGTTCCTGCAGAAACCTCAGTTTCTTCTGTCCAGTCGAAGCTTCTTTGCACCCGCAGCTGGCATTTCCTGGGCATCTGCCCATCTCCGACTTGCTTGTGACTTTTGGACTTGGTCCCCTTGGTCCACAGGTACCCTAGATTGGAAATCCACAGTTGTTGCATTGCTGGTTTGTGTCTTTCCAGCATTATTCCTCTAACACGACTCTTTTGTCCTTAGGGGAACTTTAGTGCACTTTGCACTCACTTTTCAGGGTCTTGGGGAGGGTTATTTTTCTAACTCTCACTATTTTCTAATAGTCCCAGCGACCCTCTACAAGGTCACATAGGTTTGGGGTCCATTCGTGGTTCGCATTCCACTTTTGGAGTATATGGTTTGTGTTGCCCCTATCCCTATGTTTCCCCATTGCATCCTATTGTAACTATACATTGTTTGCACTGTTTTCTAAGACTATACTGCATATTTTTGCTATTGTGTATATATATCTTGTGTATATTTCCTATCCTCTCACTGAGGGTACACTCTAAGATACTTTGGCATATTGTCATAAAAATAAAGTACCTTTATTTTTAGTATAACTGTGTATTGTGTTTTCTTATGATATTGTGCATATGACACTAAGTGGTACTGTAGTAGCTTCACACGTCTCCTAGTTCAGCCTAGGCTGCTCTGCTAAGCTACCATTATCTATCAGCCTAAGCTGCTAGACACCCTATACACTAATAAGGGATAACTGGGCCTGGTGCAAGGTGCAAGTACCCCTTGGTACTCACTACAAGCCAGTCCAGCCTCCTACATTGGTTGTGCAGTGGTGGGATAAGTGCTTGAGACTACTTACCACTGTTGTCATTGTACTTTTCATAAGAGAAAAATATACAAAACAAGGTCAGTGTATATACACATAGCCAAAAAGTTTTGCATTTCCTCTTTTCACTCTTTTCTAAGTGCTGAAAAGTACTTCTAAAACTTTCAAAAAGTTCTTAAAAGTTTAAAAAAAAAAATTTCTGTCTTTCCAAAAAGTTCTGAAAACTTTTTTCTCTTTTTCTATCACTTTAACTCTCTCTAAAAATGTCTGGCACAGGCCAAAATGTTGAACTGGCCAAACTTGCATATGATCACCTTAGCTGGAAAGGAGCAAGGAGTCTCTGCATAGAGAGAGGTTTGAGTGTAGGGAAGAATCCTTCCTTAGAACTGTTAATTAATATGCTTAGAGTACAGGATAAGGCCATAAGTGCCCAATCTGGTGAAAAAGTAGCTAATGGTTCTCAATCTGATCCAGGGACTCCCCCAGGAAAAGGTTCAGGAAAGAAACTTCTCAGCCTGCCCATTACTAGACAGTCTAGCATAGTTGGTACAGAGGTTGAATCACACCATACTGATGGTGTGCTCTCACATTATACTGGTAGCCAAGCTGTTAGGGTGCCCTCTGTAAGGGACAGGTCTCCTTCTGTTCATTCCCATCATACCTCTGTATCTAGAAATGTCCCTCCCACCCACCCTGATGACAGATTGTTAGAAAGGGAGCTCAATAGATTGAGAGTGGAACAAACCAGACTGAAGCTCAAGAAGCAACAGCTGGATTTGGATAGACAGTCTTTAGAATTAGAGAAGGAAAGACAGAAGTTGGGTTTAGATACCCATGGTGGCAGCAGCAGTATTCCCCATAGTCATCCTGCAAAAGAGCATGATTCCAGGAATCTGCACAAGATAGTTCCCCCTTATAAGGAGGGGGATGACATTAACAAGTGGTTTGCTGCACTTGAGAGGGCCTGTGCTGTACAGGATGTCCCTCAAAAGCAGTGGGCTGCTATCCTATGGCTATCATTTAGTGGAAAAGGTAGGGATAGGCTCCTTACTGTAAAAGAAAATGATGCTAATAATTTCCAAGTTCTTAAGAATGCACTCCTGGATGGTTATGGCTTAACCACTGAACAGTACAGGATAAAGTTCAGAGAGACCAAAAAGGAGTCTTCACAAGACTGGGTTGATTTCATTGACCAGGCAGTGAAGGCCTTGGAGGGGTGGTTACATGGCAGTAAAGTTACTGATTATGACAGCCTGTATAACTTAATCCTGAGAGAGCATATTCTTAATAATTGTGTGTCTGATTTGTTGCACCAGTACTTGGTGGACTCTGATCTGACCTCTCCCCAAGAATTGGGAAAGAAGGCAGACAAATGGGTCAGAACAAGAGTGAACAGAAAAGTTCATACAGGGGGTGACAAAGATGGCAACAAAAAGAAGGATGGTAAGTCTTCTGACAAGGGTGGGGACAAATCTAAAAATGAGTCTTCATCAGGCCCACAAAAACACTCTGGTGGGGGTGGTGGGTCCAAATCCTCCTTTAATCAGAACAAGGAAAAGAAACCATGGTGCTATTTATGTAAAATAAAAGGCCATTGGACAACAGATCCCAGTTGTCCAAAGAAAGGCACCACAGCTCCTACCACTACAACCCCTACTGCTACACCTAGTGTCCCTACTAATAGCAGTGGTGGTGGGAGCAAACCTACTAATAGCCAATCCAAGGGAGTAGCTGGGCTCACTTTTGGTAATTTAGTTGGGGTTGGTCTGATTAGGGAGACCACAGAGGCTACTTCAGTCTCTGAAGGGGCTATTGATTTAGCCACTTTGGTTGCTTGCCCCCATAACTTGGAGAAGTACAAGCAACTAACCCTAATAAATGGTGTTGAGGTCCAGGCCTACAGGGACACAGGTGCCAGTGTCACAATGGTGATTGAGAAACTGGTGCACCCTGAACAACACATACTTGGACACCAGTACCAAGTAACCGATGCTCATAACATAACACAAAGCCACCCCATGGCTGTTGTAAATCTCAACTGGGGGGGGGTAACTGGTCCAAAGAAAGTTGTGGTAGCTTCAGATTTACCTGTAGACTGTCTATTAGGGAATGATTTGGAGACATCAGCTTGGTCAGATGTGGAGTTGGAGGCCCATGCAGCAATGCTGGGCATCCCAGGGCATATTTTTGCTTTGACAAGGGCTCAGGCCAAAAAGCAAAAAGGACAGGGAAGCTTGGATCCTGGAACAATGGACCAAGTGCTCCCTAAAGCTAGGGCTAGTAGAAGCAAACCACTTCCTACTATCCCTCCCTCTACAGTGGATTCTACTTCTGAGGAAGAAGAATTCCCTCCCTGTGCAGAACCTACACCAGAGGAGCTGGAAGCAGACACTGCTGAGCTTTTGGGTGAAGGGGGGCCTGCCAGAGAGGAGCTGAGTGTGGCACAGCAAACCTGTCCCACATTAGAGGGTCTCAGACAGCAAGCTGTCAAACAGGCTAATGGGGATGTCAGTGACTCTCACAGAGTTTACTGGGAGGACAACCTCTTGTACACTGAGCATAGGGATCCTAAACCTGGAGCTGCCAGGAGATTAGTGATTCCTCAGGAGTACAGAAAGTTCCTCCTAACACTGGCACATGACATTCCCCTAGCTGGGCACCTGGGTCAAATGAAAACTTGGGACAGATTGGTTCCATTGTTTCATTGGCCTAGGATGTCTGAGGACACAAAGGAATTTTGTAAGTCCTGTGAAACCTGTCAAGCCAGTGGCAAGACAGGTGGCACTCCAAAGGCACCCCTTATCCCACTGCCTGTGGTTGGGGTTCCCTTTGAAAGGGTAGGGGTTGACATAGTTGGCCCCCTTGACCCTCCTACTGCTTCAGGCAATAGGTTTATCTTGGTGGTAGTGGACCATGCCACAAGATATCCTGAAGCTATTCCTTTAAGGACCACTACAGCTCCTGCAGTGGCAAAGGCCCTCCTGGGAATATTTTCCAGGGTGGGCTTCCCAAAGGAAGTAGTATCAGACAGAGGAAGCAATTTCATGTCTGCATACTTAAAGGCCATGTGGAAGGAGTGTGGTGTAACTTACAAGTTCACAACACCCTATCATCCACAAACAAATGGACTGGTGGAGAGATTTAATAAAACTCTCAAAGGCATGATTATGGGACTCCCTGAAAAACTCCGCAGGAGATGGGATATCCTTCTACCATGCCTCCTTTTTGCCTACAGGGAGGTACCCCAGAAAGGAGTGGGCTTCAGCCCCTTTGAACTTCTTTTTGGACACCCTGTTAGGGGTCCACTCACACTTGTAAAGGAGGGTTGGGAACAACCTTTAAAAGCTCCTAAGCAGGATATTGTGGATTATGTACTTGGCCTCAGATCAAGGATGGCTGAGTACATGAAAAAGGCCAGTAAAAACCTTCAGGCCAGCCAAGAGCTCCAGAAGCAATGGCATGATCAGAAGGCTGTTTTGGTTCAGTACCAACCAGGGCAGAAAGTGTGGGTCTTGGAGCCTGTGGCCCCAAGAGCACTCCAAGATAAATGGAGTGGACCCCACACAATTGTTGAAAAGAAGGGTGAAGTCACCTACTTGGTTGACTTAGGCACTGCCAGGAGTCCCCTTAGGGTGCTCCATGTCAACCGCCTGAAACCCTACTATGACAGGGCTGATCTCACCCTGCTCATGGCAACTGATGAGGGACAGGAAGAAGACAGTGATCCTCTACCTGATCTCTTCTCTTCCACAGAACAAGATGCTCTTGTGGAAGGTGTAGTTTTGGCTGATTGTCTTACTGCTGAGCAGAAAGATAATTGCATAAATCTCCTAGGACAATTTTCAGAACTCTTCTCTATTGTGCCAGGCACCACTTCTTGGTGTGAGCACACTATAGATACTGGAGACAGTTTACCTGTCAAAAGTAAGATCTATAGGCAGCCTGACCATGTCAGGGACTGCATAAAGCAAGAAGTTCAGAAAATGTTGGAACTAGGAGTGGTTGAGCACTCTGACAGTCCATGGGCTTCTCCTGTGGTACTGGTACCAAAACCCAATTCTAAAGATGGAAAGAAGGAAATGAGGTTTTGTGTAGACTATAGAGGTCTCAACTTGGTAACCAAAACTGATGCTCACCCTATACCCAGGGCAGATGAGCTCATAGATACACTGGCATCTGCCAAGTATCTAAGCACTTTTGATTTGACTGCAGGGTATTGGCAGATCAAATTGTCAGAAGATGCTAAACCTAAGACTGCATTTTCTACCATTGGAGGACATTACCAGTTTACTGTAATGCCTTTTGGTTTGAAAAATGCACCTGCCACTTTTCAGAGGTTGGTGAACACAGTCCTGCAAGGGCTGGAAGCTTTCAGTGCAGCATATTTGGACGATATAGCTGTCTTTAGCTCCAGCTGGGATGATCACCTGGTCCACCTATGGAAAGTTTTGGAGGCTCTGCAAAAGGCAGGCCTCACTATCAAGGCTTCAAAGTGCCAGATAGGGCAGGGTAAGGTGGTTTATCTGGGACACCTTGTTGGTGGGGAACAGATTGCACCACTTCAGGGGAAAATCCAAACTATTATTGATTGGGTTCCCCCTACCACTCAGACTCAGGTGAGAGCCTTCCTAGGCCTCACTGGGTATTACAGGAGGTTCATTAAGAACTATGGCTCCATTGCAGCCCCTCTTAATGACCTCACATCCAAGAAAATGCCTAAAAAGGTATTATGGACAGCAAGCTGTCAGAAAGCTTTTGAGGAGCTGAAGCAGGCCATGTGCTCTGCACCTGTCCTGAAAAGCCCTTGTTACTCTAAAAAATTCTATGTCCAAACTGATGCATCTGAATTAGGAGTAGGGGCAGTCCTATCACAACTTAATTCTGAGGGCCAGGATCAACCTGTTGCTTTTATTAGTAGGAGGTTGACCCCTAGAGAAAAGCGTTGGTCTGCCATTGAGAGGGAGGCCTTTGCTGTGGTCTGGGCTCTGAAGAAGTTGAGGCCATACCTGTTTGGCACTCACTTCATTGTTCAGACAGACCACAAACCTCTACTTTGGCTAAAACAAATGAAAGGTGAAAATCCTAAATTGTTGAGGTGGTCCATATCCCTACAGGGAATGGACTATACAGTGGAACATAGACCTGGGAGTAGCCACTCCAATGCAGATAGACTCTCCAGATATTTCCACTTAGACAATGAAGACTCATCAGGTAATGGCTAGTCTTATTGTCCTTCGTTTGGGGGGGGGTTGTGTAGGAAAGTACCATCTTGCCTGGCATGTTACCCCCATTTTTCACTGTATATATGTTGTTTTAGTTGTATGTGTCACTGGGACCCTGGTAACCCAGGGCCCCAGTGCTCATAAGTGTGCCTGAATGTGTTACCTGTGTAGTGACTAACTGTCTCACTGAGGCTCTGCTAATCAGAACCTCAGTGGTTATGCTCTCTCATTTCTTTCCAAATTGTCACTGACAGGCTAGTGACCATTTTTACCAATTTACATTGGCTTACTGGAACACCCTTATAATTCCCTAGTATATGGTACTGAGGTACCCAGGGTATTGGGGTTCCAGGAGATCCCTATGGGCTGCAGCATTTCTTTTGCCACCCATAGGGAGCTCTGACAATTCTTACACAGGCCTGCCACTGCAGCCTGAGTGAAATAACGTCCACGTTATTTCACAGCCATTTTACACTGCACTTAAGTAACTTACAGTATAAGTCACCTATATGTCTAACCTTTACCTGGTAAAGGTTAGGTGCAAAGTTACTTAGTGTGAGGGCACCCTGGCACTAGCCAAGGTGCCCCCACATTGTTCAGAGCCAATTCACTGAACTTTGTGAGTGCGGGGACACCATTACACGCGTGCACTACATATAGGTCACTACCTATATGTAGCTTCACCATGGTAACTCCGAATATGGCCATGTAACATGTCTATGATCATGGAATTGCCCCCTCTATGCCATCCTGGCATTGTTGGTACAATTCCATGATCCCAGTGGTCTGTAGCACAGACCCTGGTACTGCCAGACTGCCCTTCCTGGGGTTTCACTGCAGCTGCTGCTGCTGCCAACCCCTCAGACAGGCAGCTGCCCTCCTGGGGTCCAGCCAGGCCTGGCCCAGGATGGCAGAACAAAGAACTTCCTCTGAGAGAGGGTGTGACACCCTCTCCCTTTGGAAAATGGTGTGAAGGCAGGGGAGGAGTAGCCCCCCCCCAGCCTCTGGAAATGCTTTGTTGGGCACAGATGTGCCCAATTCTGCATAAGCCAGTCTACACCGGTTCAGGGACCCTTAGCCCCTGCTCTGGCGCGAAACTGGACAAAGGAAAGGGGAGTGACCACTCCCCTGACCTGCACCTCCCCTGGGAGGTGTCCAGAGCTCCTCCAGTGTGCTCCAGACCTCTGCCATCTTGGAAACAGAGGTGCTGCTGGCACACTGGACTGCTCTGAGTGGCCAGTGCCACCAGGTGACGTCAGAGACTCCTGCTGATAGGCTCCTTCAGGTGTTAGTAGCCTTTCCTCTCTCCTAGGTAGCCAAACCCTCTTTTCTGGCTATTTAGGGTCTCTGTCTCTGGGGAAACTTTAGATAACGAATGCATGAGCTCAGCCGAGTTCCTCTGCATCTCCCTCTTCACCTTCTGATAAGGAATCGACCGCTGACCGCTCTGGAAGCCTGCAAACCTGCAACATAGTAGCAAAGACGACTACTGCAACTCTGTAACGCTGATCCTGCCGCCTTCTCGACTGTTTTCCTGCTTGTGCATGCTGTGGGGGTAGTCTGCCTCCTCTCTGCACCAGAAGCTCCGAAGAAATCTCCCGTGGGTCGACGGAATCTTCCCCCTGCAACCGCAGGCACCAAAAAGCTGCATTACCGGTCCCTTGGGTCTCCTCTCAGCACGACGAGCGAGGTCCCTCGAATCCAGCGACGCTGTCCAAGTGACCCCCACAGTCCAGTGACTCTTCAGCCCAAGTTTGGTGGAGATAAGTCCTTGCCTCACCTCGCTGGGCTGCATTGCTGGGAACCGCGACTTTGCAGCTACTCCGGCCCCTGTGCACTTCCGGCAGAAATCCTTCGTGCACAGCCAAGCCTGGGTCCACGGCACTCTAACCTGCATTGCACGACTTTCTAAGTTGGTCTCCGGCGACGTGGGACCCCTTTGTGCAACTTCGGCAAGCACCGTTTCAGGCATCCTCGTAGTGCCTGTTTCTGGCACTTATCCGGGTGCTACCTGCTTTAGTGAGGGCTCTTTGTCTTGCTCGACGTCCCTTCTCTCTGCAGGTCCAATTTGCGACCTCCTGGTCCCTCCTGGGCCCCAGCAGCATCCAAAAACGCCAAACGCACGATTTGCGTGTAGCAAGGCTTGTTGGCGTCCTTCCGGCGGTAAAACACTTCTGCACGACTCTCCAAGGCGAGAGGGATCCGTCCACCAAAGGGGAAGTCTCTAGCCCTTTTCGTTCCTGCAGAAACCTCAGCTTCTTCTGTCCAGTCGAAGCTTCTTTGCACCCGCAGCTGGCATTTCCTGGGCATCTGCCCATCTCCGACTTGCTTGTGACTTTTGGACTTGGTCCCCTTGGTCCACAGGTACCCTAGATTGGAAATCCACAGTTGTGGCATTGCTGGTTTGTGTCTTTCCTGCTTTATTCCTCTAACACGACTCTTTTGTCCTTAGGGGAACTTTAGTGCACTTTGCACTCACTTTTCAGGGTCTTGGGGAGGGTTATTTTTCTAACTCTCACTATTTTCTAATAGTCCCAGCGACCCTCTACAAGGTCACATAGGTTTGGGGTCCATTCGTGGTTCGCATTCCACTTTTGAAGTATATGGTTTGTGTTGCCCCTATCCCTATGTTTCCCCATTGCATCCTATTGTAACTATACATTGTTTGCACTGTTTTCTAAAACTATACTGCATATTTTTGCTATTGTGTATATATATCTTGTGTATATTTCCTATCCTCTCACTGAGGGTACACTCTAAGATACTTTGGCATATTGTCATAAAAATAAAGTACCTTTATTTTTAGTATAACTGTGTATTGTGTTTTCTTATGATATTGTGCATATGACACTAAGTGGTACTGTAGTAGCTTCACACGTCTCCTAGTTCAGCCTAGGCTGCTCTGCTAAGCTACCATTATCTATCAGCCTAAGCTGCTAGACACCCTATACACTAATAAGGGATAACTGGGCCTGGTGCAAGGTGCAAGTACCCCTTGGTACTCACTACAAGCCAGTCCAGCCTCCTACAGGGCCTCAGATCTGTGTTTGTCTGCTTGTCTTTTCATGCTTTCCTTGTACTTTAATAAATGTTTCCTGGCTTTGTCTTGTATGTCACCTAACCTCGTTAGTCTATCCGTTACTGTAGGCAACAGGGACTCTTCTAACAAAATGGGTATAGCTCTTGGATGATACCCCTGCAAGAAATAGAATGGTGAGCAAAGTAGAGCTGAATGCTCAGTATTATTATAAACAAACTCCGCTATAGGGAGAGCTTCCAACCATTCACTAGAATAATCAGCCAATAAACAACGTAGCGTTTGAAGTAAGGTTTGGTTCAGTCGTTCAGTCTGTCCATCTGTCTCTGGGTGGAAAGCAGTGGATAATGCCACATCTATTTTCAGTTTTTCACATAATTTTTTCCAAAATCTAGAGTTGAACTGGCTCCCTCGATCTGACACCACTTTGCTTGGCAAACCATGTAAACGCACAATTTTCCTTATAAAAATATCGGCAAATTCTGCCGCCGTGGGTAATTTCCGTAATGGTACAAAATGTGCCATTTTAGATAAAAAATCCACTATAACCAACACTGTTGTGAAGGATTTTACAGGTGGTAAGCCTACAATAAAGTCTACGCTCACAGTGTGCCAAGGTTGCTTGGGTGTTGGCATTGGTATTAACAAGCCGTCAGGGGCCTTATGAGAAGATTTATGTCTTGCACAAATTGGACAGGTAGTGACAAATTGCTTAATGTCCTTTCTTATAGTGTCCCACCAAAAGTGTTTTTGCACATTTTCCAGGGTTTTTACCCAACCAGGATGACCTGCCAACGGTGAGGTGTGATGCCAAATTATCACCTGTGTTTGTAATTCAGAGGTGGGCACTAACAGCATGTTGTCGTGATACAATAAACCTCGTTGTATTGTGTTATGGGAATCCTTTAACCAATCCTGAGGTGCTATTTGCATGTGTGCATTATATAGATCTGTGATGAAATCCTTCTGTTGTACTGGTGCCAAAAACTTTTGGGGAGGAATAATGGGTTCTCCTATTTTATCTTGTTTCATGTCTGAGGTATGTCCGTATCTAGATAACACATCAGATTGAATTTGTTGTGCACCTGGTCTATAGTTTATAACAAAGTCAAATGTGCTAAAAAAATTTAACCAGCGCATCTGACGTGGTGTTAGTGCTTTAAGTGATCCAAAAAACTGTAGGTTCTTATGGTCAGAAAAGATTGTAACTGGGTACTTGGCTCCCATTAAATGATGCCTCCATTGTGAAAAGGCTACTTTGATAGCTAGTAGTTCCCTTTCAGCCACAGTGTAATTTTGTTCAGCTGGTAATAACTTTTTGGAATAGAAGGCTATAGGATGTAACTGGCCATCTACTATATCTCGTTGAGAGAGAACTCCTCCTAAAGCTACTTGTGAAGCATCCGCTTCAACAAAAAAGGGCAAGTCAGGATCAGGATGTTTCAGAATTGGGGCTGAAGTGAACTTTTGTTTTAGGAGTTGAAAGGCGTGTGCCGCCTCATCAGTCCAAAGAAATCGTTGCCCTTTCCGCAACAAGGTAGTTATTGGGGCCGCAATGTCTGCAAAATGTGCAATAAACCTCCTATAAAAATTGGCGAAACCCAGAAATTTCTGAATATCTTTTACAGAGGATGGTTCTGGCCAATCAGCAATAGCACTGATTTTCTTTACATCCATAGTTATTCCTTGAGGTGACAGGCAGTATCCTAAAAAGTCCACCTTGCTGACATTAAAAGTACACTTTTCTAACTTAGCAAAAAGATGATTTTCTTTTAACTTTGATAATACTGCACGAACATGTTGGGTATGTTCTTCTGAGTTCTTAGAGTAAATGAGGATGTCGTCTATGTATACTATGACACAAACGTCCAGGAATTCGTGTAGGACCTCATTTATAAAGAACTGAAAGGCCGCAGGGGCATTACATAACCCAAAGGGCATTACTGTGTACTCAAATAAACCAAACTTTGTCTTGAAAGCTGTCTTCCACTCATCCCCCTCTTTTACTCGGACCAGGTGGTAAGCTCCCCGCAGATCTAGTTTAGTGTATACAGTAGAATGTCTTAATTGATCCAACAACACAGGTATTAGAGGAAGAGGATATTTATTCTTTATTGTAGCCTTATTTAGTCCTCTATAATCGATACACGCGCGCAGGGATTTATCCGGCTTCGGGATAAAAAAGAGTGGAGATGATACCGGAGATGTGGAATGACGGATGAACCCAGACTGTAGTAGGTCATCTAGGTAGGTTCTTAAGTATTTGGTTTCTTCGTCAGTTAAAGCATATACTCTGTTATTAGGTAAAGGGGCCCCTGGGATAAGATCTATACGGCAGTCATAAGACCGATGTGGGGGCAGCACACTAGCCTTACTGGATCAAAGACGTCTTTAAAGTCAGAATATTCAGGAGGGAGACTTGGTTCATCTTGTGTAACACTAGCACAGTGTAATACTGTGCTCTGTTCTGTACCTGTTTCTTGATAGCAATTGGTTCTACAGAAAGAGGAATCCAAAGTAACAGTTCTATTCACCCAGTCAATTTTTGGGTTATGAGTTGTTAACCAGGGTACCCCGAGAATCAAACCAAAATTAGGAGTATCTATCAGATCAAAGCTAATCACCTCTGTGTGCCCGTTCTGACAGACCATAACAAGTGGACTTGTTTGTTTTGTGATTAATCCAGAGGTCAATTCTGACCCATCCACTGCACATACTGCTTCTGGACAAGGCTTTAGGCACATAGGAAGTCCTAAGTTTTCAGCTAACTTATTATCCACAAAATTTCCTGTCGCGCCTGAGTCCAGTAGGACAGGTAGAGAATGCCTCACTTGGGTAGTAACAATTAAAACGACCTGAATTATGAAATGTCTAGGTATGTGCGGTACCATGAAGGCTGCAGCATTAGAGGTTTGATTAAAATGTTTTCTCGAACAAGTAACCTCTCCCCTTATCGAGCTTAATCGTTTCCCGATTCAGTTGAGGAGGTGGAGGAAACAGCACCCTTTTGTGGAGTTTTAGGCTTTACTGGACATTCTCTGGCAAAGTGACCTGCCCTGCCACAATATAAACATAATTGAAGTTTTCTCCTTCTTTCTTTTTCCTCTGATGTGAGTGGACCTCTGAGTGTCCCTATTTGCATAGGCTCAGGTTCAGGGAGTTTATTATCTGTGTCTTTCTTCTCGTGTTTAATAAAAGTTAACCGTGATTCCAGTTTGTATTTATCTCCCTTTCTTTCTCCTAGTCTATGTTCTAATTTCACAACTAAATCTACAAAGTCCGAATAGTCTTCTGGCAAATCAACGATATGAGCCAGCGCGTCTTTTAACTCGTCTCTCAAACCTTTATAAAAAAGGGAGACACGCTTTCCTTCTGGCCACTGTGTCTCGGTGAGTAAACGATTAAAACTAGTGAGATAGGTCAATAAATCCTTGTTACCTTGTTTAAGATTTAAAAGCTCATTATCACTTGCCTGCATGAAAGTGTGTTTTGCAAAAAGGCTGGTCATGGTACGTTTAAATTGATTCCAATTATGGAGGATGGGATCATCTCTATCCACGAAAGGAATTGACCAATTGGCTGCTGTGCCACCCAAATAAGACAAGACGAATGCCACTTTCGTAGCATCAGTAGGGAACTGTTGTGGCTTACAAACGAAGTGTAATTGACATTGATGGATAAAAACATGGAATTTGTTACTATCTCCATGAAAACGTTCAGGTGCTGCTAAGGGCACAGCATTAGGAACATTAACAGTAACCTCAACTGGGGGAGGCAAAGTTGTATGTTTTGATGGCGCCCCTGTCTCTGAGGTGGTTTTAAACAAAGGCGTAAAAGCTGTGTTCCACTGAGATCCCCTAAATTTATACCTGCTTAAATCCTGTTTTAAAGAGGTATTCTCCATCTTTAATCTCTCTATTTCCTCTTGCATATGTTGTAAGATGCCAGACACTGATTCATTATGAGCCAAGTCCTCATTTAGGGCCTGCGCCATATCCGTGACGTCAATGCCCTCTATTGCTTCCCCGGTATTCATCGTCCACCAGAACTGAAATCTTTTAAGGCTTGTGCTTCTGTCAAAGCCCAGCTCACCTGAGTTCTTGTTCAGTTCTGATGGAGGTTGAAGACAATCCGACCCCACCCTGAAACTGCTTGTTCCAGCACACTAGTTTTTAACACAGTGCACTAAGAACAGAAGCTCAAGGGTAGGGGGGAAGTGGATAAAATAAAAAAGAGAGACAACACCGTTCTTGCGTTTCCACTGTTGAAGTGCTGCACAAATCTGCGGCCCTTTCTGACTTCTGTAGAAACTGGTGCCTAATGAAACATAAACAAAGAACAGATAAGTGCAACCTATTCCTAAATGGGTTCCTGACTATCCCTTTATTTATTAGAAATTCTCTTCTAAAAGTACCTCTTGGATCCTGGTCTCGAGTTTCCAGGTTTGGAATGTGTTACTGCTCTGGGATGTGCTTTCTATTACTGTAAAGCTTCTAAAACATTAAACAAATACCGTTATCAGAATTACCAATATCAAACATTCATCTTAATATAACTAAAGCCTAAATTCCCAATAGCAGACTCACTTTTCCCATATCTCCAGAATCTTTTGGAAAACAAATACTGTACTTTTACATCAAAATACAGCATGTAATTTGTTCAAGTCCTTGATTTACTGTTTGCCTTGCTGTTAATGGTTTCCACTGTTCGATTCTTAAAAGTTCCATAAAAAAAAAACAATGTTTGTTTCACAAAGCTCCGCAAGGTATTCTTGCAACAAAGAGCCTGAATCACAATGTTCGTGGAAGGTATCTTGCTTCAAACCGTCCACACACGAATCCAGAAATTGTTGTCAAAGTTCCTTCAGGTAATAAAAAGTTTTGCACTTACTTGTTTCTGGCAAGAGATACTGATCAGTCTAACCTTGTCTTCTTTCTCTTTTGCAGGTTGTTTGTAGGAGAGAGGCTGAGGCAAGGAGGAACCGGAAACCAGAAGAAGGAAGAGCCAGCAGCTGCGCCCATTGAAGCCAATGAAAGTCTGTAGAGAGCAGGAGTGCCAGCGCCGAGGGATCTGTTCTCAGGTAAGCGGGAGGTAGACGAGCACAAGCACTGGGTGAGGCTCGGGGGCTGCCTTTTATAGACAGGGCTGGGTGTGGTTCGAAGAGCTGGGTGTGGTTTGAAGGGCTGGGTGTGGTCCTCACATGCTGTACATGTTCTTGAAAGGTGAGCAGAGCTGGGTGTGGTTTGAAGGGCTGGGTGTGGTCCTCACATGCTGCACATGTTCTTGAAAGGTGTGCAGAGTTTCAGTTATTATGCAAATGAGTTGAATTAACACATGGCCTAGGGAGGAGTGTTTTAAAGAAGCCTTGGTAAAAGCAAGGCCCAATGTGTAAACAAAACAGCACATTAAACAACATACACAGAAGCCTAAGGGGGGGGGAAGGTGAGATAACAAGAAAGGGTTTGAATAGTAAGTTTAAAAGGGAGCTATTACAGAACCCACTAGTGCAGTGAGAGGGGACATGCTCTTTGCTGTGCACAAACCCTAACAATAAGCTGCAACAATATTGTTACCTGATGAGCCGGATGGTGAGAACAGTACGGAAGGAACCAATCATCGACATGTGAACTGTGTACTAGTAGAAAATGTAGATTTGAAGTTTTAGTTTTATTGGACAAAGTGTGAACATGCGATCCCTTGGCCAATAGGGACTAGGGAAATAGTTTTAGGAAACCTAACTTAGCCAGACTGCACTGAGAAGAAGATTGCCATTGTGCATTTGCCTTTTGCCCAGTCCATTCGCCCATTTGCCCGTTGGCCATACCACCATTAATCCTTGAGCGTCTTGAGAAAAGACTTTGCCTCTTCTGATCTTTGATGCTGAATTATGATACCTTGCTGATTAGACTGATGTCCTGATGATGAAGACTGGCACAGCTTGCTGATCCAAACAGAGGATAAGTATACTGACGATGATGTTGTTTGCTATGTCTATTTGATTTTCTTTCTAGGTACCAACCATGCTATTTTGGAAAAGCCATAGTTATATGTTTTTTTCAAATTTGTGTTGCCTAATTGTTTTGCATGACGCCCAACATGCTTTTTCTAATCTGGGGTTAGCTAGGATCCTAACTAATGAAAGCCAATACCTGGAGTAACATTGATGTCTTTTCTTTGCTGAATCTAAATGTATGTAATATCGTTTACGCAGTTGTTCTTGTTATTACTTTGCCCTGTAACTTTAGAATGTTAGTAGCTCAAGCTTTGATTAGATTGCATTTCTTCAGTTGCTTTGGACAGCCAGTTTTGTTTCTGTATGTTTATCATTTGATTTTGAGATTATTTTACGTGACACTAGCATTGTTAATACAGGGAAATAAATATTTTAACTTTTAAACAAAGGTGTGGTTATTCATGACTGCGAGGTCATGGTGGGTGACAATTACTGACTCCTATTGATGACTAATGTTATTGAGTGTAATTGACTTGTGCATGTACAGGCTTCATGGTGGGAACATCTTAAGCAGTTCAAAAGGTTCATCGGCCTATTTGCGTCCCCTTGTAGGTTTACTTATTAAGGTCAGACGCGCCAACAATGCTAATGATCATGTGAATTTTGTGGGTGCTGGGAATCCCGAAATTCAGACATGTCAAAGTTTACCCCAGTCAGAATGCACACAATTCGATTAATCAGAGTTGCTAAACCCCAATTTCACATGGCATTGTGGACCCATGTTAAGGTGCCTCCCAACATATCAAAGTATTAGAATTCCAGCCAGTTAAGTAAAGGACCCACTCATTAATTGCCTTCTACATGAGTGGAGTAATTAAAGGTTATTATGTCAAACATTTGAAAGTAAGACAATACAGGGTCAATGCAATATAGGCTATCAGTAAATAAGGTACAGAGGAATGGCAACTCAAAAATTATTCTAAGTCTCTTGTGGGCAGCAAAATCAGGAGTAAAATGTACAACATCCTAGTAGAACAGAAAAGTCTCTGACTCTCCCCCAAAATCAAGAGTTTTACATACTATTTTCGAATATGTAATTATCAGAACTGCAGAATCACTTTACTGTGAATAAATTTATTGTTTCATTAGCAAATCAGAACATGGTTTAAATAAAAGTAATAGATGTCCTTACCACCTAATAACTATCTCACTACATGAGTAATTATTCTGCCCCCTTCATGTTAATGTGCTTGGGATATGCTAGAACGAACTAGATGCATCAACAGCTGCGTAGTATATGAATGTACAGGGCACAATGTTTTGCCGTAAAGACCTTGAAGAAACAATTGCAGTTTGTGAAAGAGGTGGGAAAAGTTAATCAAAAACAGCGTGAACAATGACAATGGAAATAAACAAATAACATTCTACTTGACTAGGTGCTGCAGAAACAACAGTCAGTGATATATGCAGTGGGGAAGACAAGAGTGGCATCTTTTTGAATATCATGGAGTCTCAGAATGAATTGAGGCCTAGTTAACAATCATCAGGAAAACACACTTTTTACACATAATAGGAAATTTATTTCAAAACCAACAGTAGTATATCAGTGTGTAAATGTGTAATTGAGTGTGAAAATACTTCATGCACCTTGTTAATGGTGCCCAAAAATCTGAATGCACAAAACAATCTTTAACACTTTCAGCAGTAATGGTGTAGAGCAATGTCACTACCTTTACTGAAAGTTATGAGAAGCATGAAAATCCATATAGTATACCACCATCTATCGTGTGGACTTTTCTTGCAGAATAAGGTTTCCGGTTAAACCATGAAAATCAAATACTTTTTAAAAATGTAATTGCCAGTAAGACCGTATAAAAAAAGCCCTGACTCTCCCACTGAGACAAAAAAGTAACATAAAATTGGATCAACATAAATTCATTATGAAATGGGTGATATTTTTGTATGATGTCACTGCCATCCAGGCCTTTTTGTAACTCAACACTTGCGTGAATCCAAAAGTGTGAGCACCATTTTACATTTGTTTGTTGGTGCTTGATGTCCATATTGTTTTAAGAATTATTTTCATATGAAAAAGGGGACAAAAACGTTCCTATTAACTGCCTTAAATTCACATGGAGAATTTACATTATTTGGGAAGGAGTTAAAAGTACCATTTTGATAATACAATTCCATGTCATTTTTTGAATAGTGTTATTGTTCTTCTGTTCATATACTGGACTATAAATGATGGATGTGCTTCTGACTTAAGAACTGAGGAACTGAAACTGAGGGCAAATGAAACGTTCTTTGCACTTTCTTGATTTTTACCTAACAGAAAGGCTAATGAACACAATTACAAAAAAGCTAAATATGAATTGTATGCTTAGAAAGTGTCTTTTAATGAAGAACAATGTCAGGGCATAAATTTATGTCAACTTTATCCTGATATTCGTGATTGTTGAAATTTCCATGTAAACCGTTTATAAGATGGCAATTAACATAAAAGTGTCAGAGTGTGAATAATAAACACTTAAGCCACAAACACCTTGTCCCTGAAGGAGACTTGCATTGGGGCATTTCCATATAAGTTGCCAAAGCTGCGAGAATCAGGAGATTCATAAGGCTTCTATCACCAGGAAGGGTGCGAGTCTCGAAGTGCATAGAGATGCTGGGGCATAATTGATCCCTAAATCAGTGAGACACCCATACCTAGTCTCTCTTACCAATCTCCACTTTCATTCAGCATTTCAATCTCAATCTTCTGAGCAACTCCGATGGAGTAAAGCCCTGTAAAAGGAATGAATAGGAATTTGTGCCTTGGTGCTATAAAGTGCTATGATGTTCAGGTCATAAATGCTGCCAGCCTGAAAAGGATGCTGGTATGATGTCCGGGTGTTGGTGCTTCTCTGTGAAAGGAGTGGGCATACCTCATCTCCCAGATTAACGGTACTGATTCCTAGGGAGAATGGGAAGGTTCTAAGGATACTACAATGTGAGTGAATTATAAAATGTATGCTGTTGTTATATGCAATGGTTTCTATGTTCCTGTTCTTATGTGTCCCTTCACCGTGAACTTGCAGATCTTTCTTTAGGGATGACATACTGGGGACCCTTCCAATGTAAGTGTTGCAACCCTTGTGATTTGCAAATGTTAGGAATTGGAACTCTCCTGCAACAAGTGCAACTTTATGCATACCTTCTTCAAATGCTATGAAAGCATCCCCATCATACAGGTCACTGACACATATTTGCACATGGGTTAGAATTCTGATTTGAGTGGTATTTACAGACCCAGTGATTAATAGATGCTGTAAATACTTCAGCGTTTGTTACTTTTTTTCTTGTCAAATCTGCTGGAATTCAACAAGGGAAAACAGTACAATACTTACTTTGAAGGTGTGTTGCTTAACTCATGTTATTCTGTAAAAACGTAGTGTAAGTGCTTCTTGTTAAACCTGAAAAATATCAAACTCTGGGCTACTAGATTTTAGCAGATGTGATAAATAGTACCTACTCTGACTGCTTTGGGTGTATGACTGCCTAATAAGGTCAGGTGATATGTAATAGGGCAGTATCTTCTAAACTACCCTCAGAGGTCGACTCAAATCTTTTGACTAAGACTAGAGTAATAAGATCATCCAAATAACCAATAATACCCAATTACAATGATTATATAACAATAATCAAAGTCAGTAACTTATACACACACCATAACCTATGTGGCCATGAATCACCACACCAGTTTAGTAAAGTTAAAACATTTAGGGCCAGATGTAGTAAGCCGTTTGCATGTCGCAAACTGCAAAAATCGCATTTTGCGGCATGCAAACGGCCGAACCCGATGCTCATTCCCAAATTGCGACTCCCCATGGGACCCCTTCCCCTTTGTGAATGTCAAAAAAAAAAAAAAAATCAGAGCAGGCAGTGGTCCTATGGATGGTTTCGGTTTACTTTTCATTTTGCAACTCGTTTTCCTTTAAGGAAAACAGGCTGCAAAATAAAAAAAAAACTGCTTTATTTATAAAGCAGTCACAGACATGGAGGTCTGCTGACTACAGCAGGCCACCAACCCTGTGAGTGCAGGGACTCGCTATGGGGTCGCAATATGCGACCCACCTCATGAATATAGATGAGGTGGGTCTTTGCGACCCCATAGCGAGTCGCAGAAGGTGTCTCAGACTCGCAATTTGCAAGTCGCAAAATTGGATTTTCCTACATCTGGCCCTTCCTTCCTTTTGATTAACAATACTAAAGTCATGTAGATAATAAGCAAAACCAAGTGATAACAGTACAAGAATAACAGTGGTTGTCCGAAATGTCTAAAGAATCTTAGCCTAGCTACAGCAATAATCATTAAACACTCTAGAAGAATTACACAAGTAACAACAGATTTATATGCGAAATAGCAACAGTTTTCATTAGTTGTGCACTTGAATCAGACATAATTAATTAACAATACATTCAATTAGGGTTGAATCAGCCATCCTTACTACTATCTAAATTTTGATTGACATGTGTGGGGCTGGGCTTTAGCACATGCAAAAATGGAAAACAAGCCAAAGGTTAATTTGAAAGAAATACCTTTTTATGGTGCTAACAAAAATGTGATTGGATTTCTAAACGGAAACCTGCAAAGGAAAAGCAAATGCACATGTTATATCTCTTCTAGTAAATACAGCTGTTAGCAGAGTCTTCGTCAGCAGAGCACAGGAACAGCATCAAGTCTTGAGCGATCAGCATCAGAAAAGGGCATCAGTTCAATAAAGTTGGGGCTACAGTATCTGAACTTTTAATCATAAGTATAGTCATCCTGTCAGGCTGAACATAGAGAAAAATACTAAAAAGACTGCCCTACATCATCTAGCACTTGCTTAACTAAAGTCCCAAAAGTTACTAGCTAAACTTCCGATTGGACAAGAGTATGAGGTGTGATAGAAATAACCAATGAACTTCAATTCTTTTTCGGACATTGCAATATTTCTTCACTTTCCATCATGATTGGTTCACGTCTTCTCTCAGGGCAGCAATTTTGGGCGAATATTAACAATGTAGAAAAACATAAAACATAACATTTTATTCTCGTAGCTTCCTTTCTAAACTGAGACCCATTGTTAAAACTAACAACATTTATCATGAGAAAGTACAGAATGGACAAGGCAAGAAAACTGTAGATTTCCACTACTAGCTTTCAGTGAAGTAAGCACGTTAAACATGGTTTGCAAAAGAATTTCACTGTTGTCAACAAAGTACATGACGACATGGAAAACTACTAAGACTTAAGCCTTTTTTGTGTAAAGCTAATACATGATGAAGAATAAACCATTTTTATATCTCGAACCACATAATTCTCATGATTAGTATTTCTGTAATTCTTGATTAGCATTATTAATTTTCAAACACATTTGGTACGTCATTTAATTAATCAATAATATTTCAAAACATTAATCTTACCTGTCGATATTAATTACTTTCACCTTTGCAAATGTTTATGATTCAGCAAAATATATTTGAATGTAATTATTATTCCTTAGTCAATATTAATTATGGCGGGCACCATTATGTCAAGCACATTTCAAACATGCATGTTTTAAATTTTTGGTACACATTTATCCATTTAGGCCTTTTAATTCACAATATGTATATGATTAATTTCACATAAATTTGGTATTAATTTTCAAGCTCTAACAATCCCTCCTCTGACGGCTAAATGTGCCATCACAAAGGAACATTTCTCCAAAGAAACAATTCAAAACTTATAAATTTTTGTATTTCTAAAATTTTGCTTTTCTTCAACGTTTCACAAATCACAAAAGTATCTGCTTCTCATTCTCTCCATTTTATTTCTTCCCTCCTCTGATAATTTTTTTGATCTTCCGTAATCTCATATACATGTATAGTTTGTAAAATACAGCTGTGCCAAGAAGACACATAACCACCATCAATCATGGTTTCAGTATCATTCCTGTAACACCCTGACCAAGATTTCCCGGCCAGTTTCCCACTTTATTAGAACTTTTGCTTATATTTTCCCAGACACTTGGTTGCTTCAGGTCCTTTAAGTCAGAATTCAGATTTGTCAGATTTTTAATAAAACTTCTAATTTCTATACTATTATCCGGGATGAAAGTGCAGCAGTGTTGGGCCTTAAGCATCCGGCAGACTCTGGCTGCTTTTGCCAAAAGAGATGATGATTCTGAAGAACCATCAAACGGACCGCAACCATTTCTGTGTCCATGAGTAGTATTGCTCCAGAAAAATCTGTTGACATCTTATCCACAATGGTTGCCAATTTTCGAATTTTCTTGTTATCCAGAAAAACTCCTAATGAAGGCGTAATTGATCCAATTATTTCTGAAAAGTTAGCTTTTTTTGATCTTGGCCTTAGGTTGTCATTTGCATCATTTATGTTGTCAATTGGGTACATCTTAGGAAACACCACTCCCAGATAACAAGTCCCATACCATCCCCTAGGGAGCATATTTACCACAAATATAATACACACCAGTTATTGCAGGATCTTATCCATTCAATATAAAGTCCCATGTACTCCTAAACAGGAACACGTCTGCATTCACTCGTTCCTACAAATTTTGTAGCAGTTCTTGATTGTGGTCTGTATTTACGAAGCTTCCCCATATGTTTTTAATGTAAAGCAAGTTTCCCATTTGTGTTAGTAGCACTATACGCATAGTCATTCTTATAGTTTCGCTTTAGTAGGCCCTTCTCTATTTTCTCCTTAATTAACTTTCTCCTGTCATCAGCTTGATTCAGACAAGATTTCTGAACAGGTGAAAGGAAACAAGTGAGATTATTGTCCTGAACATAAGCTGTGCCAAATGTTAAAATAGGCTAAAAAAAGCCTGTCTATGGCCCTCATCATGATCATGGCGGTTCGGCCCGCCATGCCGGCAGTGGCGGCTGAAGCGGCCAGCCGGCATGGCGGGCTGAACCGCCATATTATGCACATGGTGACGACCGCCAGCGGCAGCCGTCACTCTCCACCAGGCTCCCGCCATCAGGCAGGGTAACTACATTTTCCTAACGCGTATGCAGCAAAGCTACCTGCCAGGTGAGGAAGCCCACCCTGGACACAGGTTCAAGGTCGCGAGGGAGTGGGGATCTGTAAAGAAGAGCTAGTGTCTGAAGAAAACTCAGAGCCATCAGTTCAAGCTGATAAGCCAGATCTGCCCAGCCCCCATTGAACAAGTCATGAATACCGAGCAATTGTGTTGCCAAATAGTACAGTTGTAGGTTGGCCATGTCCATCCCTGATTCATAAGGACTCCTTTGACAGTACTTGTAGGAGGCTGGACTGGCTTGTAGTGAGTACCAAGGGGTACTTGCACCTTGCACCAGGCCCAGTTATCCCTTATTAGTGTATAGGGTGTCTAGCAGCATAGGCTGATAGATAATGGTAGCTTAGCAGAGCAGCTTAGGCTGAACTAGGAGACGAGTGAAGCTCCTACAGTACCACTTAGTGTCATATGCACAATATCATAAGAAAACACAATACACAGTTATACTAAAAATAAAGGTACTTTATTTTTTATGACAATATGCCAAAGTATCTCAGAGTGTACCCTCAGTATGAGGATAGCAAATATACACAAGATATATATACACAATACCAAAATATGCAGTAATAGTATTAGAAAACAGTGCAAACAATGTATAATTACAATAGGATGCAATGGAGACACATAGGGATAGGGGCAACACAAACCATATACTCCAAAAGTGGAATGCGAACCACGAATGGACCCCAAACCTATGTGACCTTGTAGAGGGTCGCTGGGACTATTAGAAAATAGTAAGGGTTAGAAAAATAGCCCACCCCCAGACCCTGAAAAGTGAGTGCAAAGTGCACTAAAGTTCCCCAAAGTACATAGAAGTCTTGAAAGGGGAATTCTGCAGGAAAGACACAAACCAGCAATGCAACAACAATGGATTTCCAGTCGAGGGTACCTGTGGAACAAGGGGACCAAGTCCAAAAGTCACAAGCAAGTCGGAGATGGGCAGATGCCCAGGAAATGCCAGCTGTGGGTGCAAAGAAGCTGCCACTGGACAGTAGAAGCTTAGGTTTCTGCAGGAACGACAAGGGCTAGAGACTTCCCCTTTGGAGGACGGATCCCTCACGCCGTGGAGAGTCGTGCAGAAGTGTTTTCTCGCCAAAAGACCGCCAACAAGCCTTGCTAGCTGCAAATCGTGCAGTAAGGGTTTTTGGATGCTGCTGTGGCCCAGGAAGGACCAGGATGTCGCCAATTGCGTCAGGGGACAGAGGGGGCGTCGAGCAAGACAAGGAGCCCTCTCAGCAGCAGGCAGCACCCATAGAAGTGCCAGAAACAGGCACTACAAGGATGCGTGAAACGGTGCTCACCCGAATTCGCACAAAGGAGTCCCACGTCGCCGGAGAACAACTTAGGAGGTCGTGCAATGCAGATTGGAGTGCCGTGGACCCAGGCTGGACTGTGCACAAAGGATTTCCGCCGGAAGTGCACGGAGGCCGGAGTAGCTGCAAATGTCGCAGTTCCCAGCAATGCAGTCTGGCGTGGGGAGGCAAGGACTTACCTCCACCAAACTTGGACTGAAGAGTCACTGGACTGTGGGAGTCACTTGGACAGAGTTGCCGGATTCAAGGGACCTCGCTCGTCGTGCTGAGAGGAGACCCAGGGGACCGGTGATGCAGTTCTTTGGTGCCTGCGGTTGCAGGGGGACGATTCCGTCGACCCACGGGAGATTTCTTCGGAGCTTCTAGTGCAGAGAGGAGGCAGACTACCCCCACAGCATGCACCACCAGGAAAACAGTCGAGAAGGCGGCAGGATCAGCATTACAGAGTTGCAGTAGTCGTCTTTGCTACTATGTTGCAGTTTTGCAGGCTTCCAGCGCGGTCAGCAGTCGATTCCTTGGCAGAAGGTGAAGAGAGAGATGCAGAGGAACTCGGATGAGCTCTTGCATTCGTTATCTAAGGAATCCCAAGAGACAGAGACCCTAAATAGCCAGAAAAGAGGGTTTGGCTACCTAGGAGAGAGGATAGGCTAGCAACACCTGAAGGAGCCTATCAGAAGGAGTCTCTGACGTCACCTGGTGGTACTGGCCACTCAGAGCAGTCCAGTGTACCAGCAGCACCTCTGTTTCCAAGATGGCAGAGGTCTGGAGCACACTGGAGGAGCTCTGGGCACCTCCCAGGGGAGGTACAGGTCAGGGGAGTGGTCACTCCCCTTTCCTTTGTCTAGTTTCGTGCCAGAGCAGGGCTAAGGGGTCCCTGAACCGGTGTAGACTGGCTTATGCAGAAATGGGCACCAAATGTGCCCATGAAAGCATTTCCAGAGGCTGGGGGAGGCTACTCCTCCCCTGCCTTCACACCATTTTCTAAAGGGAGAGGGTGTAACACCCTCTCTCAGAGGAAGTCCTTTGTTCTGCCATCCTGGGCCAGGCCTGGCTGGACCCCAGGAGGGCAGAACCCTGTCTGAGGGGTTGGCAGCAGCAGCAGCTGCAGTGAAACCCCAGGAAAGGCAGTTTGGCAGTACCAGGGTCTGTGCTACAGACCACTGGGATCATGGGATTGTGCCAACTATGCCAGGATGGTATAGAGGGGGCAATTCCATGATCATAGACACGTTACATGGCCATATTCGGAGTTACCATTGTGAAGCTACATATAGGTAGTGACCTATATGTAGTGCACGCGTGTAATGGTGTCCCCGCACTCACAAAGTCCGGGGAATTGGCCCTGAACAATGTGGGGGCACCTTGGCTAGTGCCAGGGTGACCTCACACTAAGTAACTTTGCACCCAACCTTTACCAGGTAAAGGTTAGATATATAGGTGACTTATAAGTTACTTAAGTGCAGTGTAAAATGGCTGTGAAATAACGTGGACGTTATTTCACTCAGGCTGCAGTGGCAGGCCTGTGTAAGAATTGTCAGAGCTCCCTATGGGTGGCAAAAGAAATGCTGCAGCCCATAGGGATCTCCTGGAACCCCAATACCCTGGGTACCTCAATACCATATACTAGGGAGTTATAAGGGTGTTCCAGTAAGCCAATGTAAATTGGTAAAATTGGTCACTAGCCTGTTAGTGACAATTTGAAAGAAATGAGAGAGCATAACCACTGAGGTTCTGATTAGCAGAGCCTCAGTGAGACAGTTAGTCACTACACAGGTAACACATTCAGGCGCACTTATGAGCACTGGGGCCCTGGCTGGCAGGGTCCCAGTGACACATACAACTAAAACAACATATATACAGTGAAAAATGGGGGTAACATGCCAGGCAAGATGGTACTTTCCTACAGTACTGTAGCGCAATGCGCTGTCTCGTTCCACACCAAAGAAAGGAGGCCACCGCTCTGTCTAGGGTCCAGAACCATGAGCCAAGGACAGGAAGCGGGAAGTTCTGAAGAGCATAGAAGAACTGCAGCAAGATCATAATTTTATATAAGGCCACACAACCCAAGGCGTTTAATGGCAAGGATTGTCACTTCGTCAAGCCTGCCTTCGCCCGGGATGCCAGTGGGGTCATGTTCAGGGCACATGTCAGCTCAGGGAGGAGAGTCACCCAGATGCCCAGGTATTTAAAACTCAGTCGGCTGATAGGAACTTGATCTTGTCAATCATAGCAGTCGTGGGAGGGGTCCAATGGCACCAGCACCGACTTGGCCGGATACATTCACAAGCCTGACGCCTCCTCAAAGCAAAGCAGCAGATGAAGGCTCAGTGGGCCAGTTTCACTAGTGTTTGCCATGTACAATAGGATGTCATCAGCATACATGCCACTCGATCCTCATAAGTGTGATCCCAGCGCCACCCACGGTATATTGGATCCATCTTAACCAAGCGGGCCACAGGCTCGGTTGCCAGAGCAAACAGAAGTGGGAATAAGGGACAGCCCTGATGCATCCTTTGACCAATGGATAAGGCAAAGGATAGCGTGTTGTTCATCCGAACTCGGGCTACCGAATTGATGTATAGAACTTGGACCATCCAGCAAAATCTGGACCCCAAACCCGCCCGGATTAGCACCAAACACAAGTATTCCAGGTCCACCACATCAAAGGCTTTCTCAAAATCAATAAAAAGGAGTGCTAGATCAGAGGGAATGTGGTGGCGTCGAGCCAACGCTACATGGAGACGATGTATACAATGATACGTACCCCGGTTGGTCATAAAGCCGCATTGGTCGGGGTGAATCAGAAGTGGCAGGACTCACTTGAGGGGGGTCTCAAGAATTTTGGCATAGATTTTTATTTCGTTATTAATTAGTGAAATTAGTCTGTAGTCTGCGTAGGACCTGGTCGGCGGATGTGTCTTAGGGAACACCACTATGGTGGCTGTGTCCATTCCGTACGGAAAGGAACCTACCTGGGCCACTTCGTCATAGAGGCCCTGAAGCTGTTTACACTTCTTTAAACCTTTTGTAGTATTCGAGTGGAAACCCATCGGGCCAGGAGTTTTCCCTGCCCCTAGTGACATGATTACCTCACCTGTTTCTTCCCCTGTTATAGGCTCATCAACGATGTCTGTGTCTGTTTGGGACAATTCTGGGAGGGGAACATAATGCAAGAATTCCCAGGTGTATTCTGGGATGATTGTCGAAGAAGCTTTGTATAATTTGCTGCTACCTCTTGTAGCTTGGTGACCACCTCCCCTGTGGTGTTAATTTCAGAGATAATTCTAGATGATTGATGATGTGATACCAGCCAACAAAGCAGTTTCCCATTTTAGTCCCCTCACCCATGTACACGGGTGGTGGAGGCGCGCTGCCTCCACGGAGAGGTCACGTATCTCCTCCCATATGAGCATGAGTTGCCGATTTAGTTCCTCTGTGGGTTGTGTGGATTGTTCAGCCCCCAGACAGAGTGCAGGGGCCTGCAGACTAGAGATGTGAAGCCTCTGGTATTGCTCCCGTGCATGGACCAGTCCCTTCGCAGCCCCCTTACCACTGCTTTACCCGCTTCCCATAAGGTACCTGCCAAGGGGACTGAGTTTGTGTTTATGGAAAAGTATTCAAGAATAACTACCTGCAAATATTGGGGAAAGGGTTTATGTTATAACTATCATGTGTTCAGCCTCCACTTCAGGCCGACGCTCACCCAAGCATAAGCTGCAACGGAGCATGATCAGAGATACCCCAGGGAAGGATCTCGATGTGCGTGAGTTGGCTGTAGTCTCTAGCCGGCAATAAAATTAGGTCTATCCTAGACTGCGTTTGATGTGCTGCCGAGGTGTGCACAAACCAATTTTGTTGTGGATGCCAGATTCTCCATGCATTGCATAGCCCCAGGGATGCTATCCAGTTCGTCAGGCTGGAGGCTGCTGCCTGCCTGTGGTATAGTAAAGGTTCCGAAAACGTCCTGCAAAGGGTCTGGGCCGCATTAAAGGCTGCACCTATCAGGGTAGTCCCCTGAGACAGATCCAGAAGAATATTGGTAAGGTCATTTTGAACAGTGCACAGGGACACCGGTGGGGCATATATGCCTATAACGTTAAGTGTAAGCCCCTCGATGCGCCCGGACAGGACCAAGAACTGTCCTTGGGGATCCCGCTGTACTTTTTTTACCACCATGGGAAAAGAACGGTGCAGCAGCACCACCACCGCTCTTGATCCATGAACAAACCTGACGTGGTAAACCCTGTCAAACCCCTACCCGTTAGGAAAGGACAATGATCCCCAAGTAGGTGGGTTTCCTGAAGCAGGAGCAAATCAGGTTGGTGGCGGGCGGCATATGTGAGGATGGCTGTGCCATCAATCTTATCCAAAAGTCTGTTGACATTCCAAGAGAGAACCTTTATTGGTCCTACAATTTATGTGTATATAGGTCGATGGAACATTACGGTCGGGGGCAAAATCACCCGTTCCATGAAGTGGGTGAGTGGGACCATTGTCTCCACGTCTGTCAGTGCATCCCAGTGAGCAAGGTGTAAGTCTAAAGCCCTGTGCGTCTGAAGTAAGAGGAAACAAAATAATAACTCACAACAACAACACGAGCTGCCCAATGGCAGGTATACCCTTGAGCCCCCTAACTCCTGCCCCACTAGAGACTTCCGCCCAGAAGCATCTGCCGCCCTTACAAACATTAAACTCTTGAAGACCCTAACCCAACCTTTAAGCTAATCAGCCTTGGTGACCCCTCCATAAAGCCGGATGTGATGGTCAAAATTCAATAGATAGTTACATAGCAAGAAATAAACAAGTGTTGAGTTTGACTCGCCCGTCCCTGTTCCTCCCGGTAACTCAAAGCATTGGACTCAGGGACAGGTCGGAGTCACTGGAGAGGTCCCCGGGGCTGGGGGGCAACCCCCTTGCCGATAGCCCTCAGTTGCGTGTTTCTCTCCATGGGGGGTTGGACTGGCAGACTCCCCCCGAAGCTGCAACAGAGGAGAGCCCGGTTAGGATCCCCACCGTTCTCTGCGCCTCCCAGACCGGGTACATCATTGCTGGCTCTTCGGTTGTGAAGACGGGCGATCCAGGCTTGGAGTCAGCTGCCCGCTGGAGGCCACTTCCAGATATTGCCAGTGGATTCTCCTCAGTCAGCCATGCCCAGGCCGCCTCAGGAGACTCGAAAAAATGGGCTCTGTTCACGTGTACCGCTCTGAGGCGAGCCGGGAAAAGAAGGCGTTAAGGTATTGCCATTGCCCTCAATTTCTGCTTTACTTCTGTGTGAGAGCGGCATTGTTGTTGAACATCCCTGGTGTAGTCCAGGAACACAAGTACCTTTGCTCCATTGCAGTGCAGTTCTCCCTGAGCACAGGCCGCCTGCAACACCGCATTCCTGTCTTTATAGTTGAAAAATCGAGGTATTTACTGGCCTCTGCGAGGATCCCGCAGGGTCGGGCCTGCAGCGGTCTGTGAGCTCGTTCTATGGCAAACCAAGGCGTGAAGCAGTTCGGTGGCACCCAGGATTTGCAGCAGTCCTCCAGATAGGAGGCAAGGGAGGAAGCCTCTGTATTTTAAGGAATGCCAATTATGCAAATGTTGTTGCTTCATGAGAGATTTTTGGCATCCTCTGCTCTGCAATGTAACTCGGATGTCTGCACAAGAAGCTGGGCAACCTGCGTTTTTAGGGTACTCATTTCGTATTCCATGCTGGACAATCTGGAATCCACCTCCATGATCCTTGACGTAACATTGCGCAGATCCTGACGCACAAGGGCCACGTCCACTCTGCAGTCCCTGATTTTGGTCTCCACTGCCGCTTGGAAAGACTGTATAGCCCGAAGGATAGTGGTCACATTTCCCAGGGGCAGAGATTTCCCCCCGTCCCGCTGTCACCAGGAGGGGTCGAGCCTGCACCAGTGGCAAACTGATCAATGAGTGTTTGTGCTGACTTTGACCGGGTGGGCTTGTCCTTACCCATTGCAGCCCCAGCTAGTTCCTCCACCTGTTATAGTCAATGCAAGTAATTGGGAGGCTACATCCATCACTCCATGGCCCAGTTCAAGTTCCTTTGAGGCTCCACGACAAAGTATCCCCACTCCGCGGCCTGCGGCCATAGCTCCCCATCCTCAAAAACTTGGAGCCACTGCCCAGAGCACGATTGTGCAGCTGCCACTCCTCTGCAAATCCACGCCGCAGGCCGCTCCGGATGCCAACCCTTCCTCCGTCCTTCCGGGTGCCACTGCTCCCCAATGGGGGCCTCCTCGCCCGCGGTGGACCCCCTGCGGCTCCAGCCGGGTCACCCAGGGACGCGGGCCACCACAGTCTCTCATTCAGTTGGGGGGAATGTGGATACACCAATCCCCCTACCCTTGGTCCACGCTCACACCCCCTCTACCTCCACTGCCGGAGACAATTGCGGGCCCCCTGGGCCCAGTCCCCGAGTACCGCCGTGCTCCTCTGCAGTGTCTGCAGCGACGCAGACGCAATCAACGGCCCACTTCGGTGCACCAGTTGGGTGGCCAGTCCCACTCCGCTTCTCCGTTGGGCTCTGGACAGGGGCCCCCTCTGTCCGCTGAGGCTGCTATTCCCCTCTGGTCCCTTCAGGCCACCCCATACCCTTCAGCCATGGCCTGCGGCAGCCACGGTCCCTGCAGGACCAATCATCTCAGGCTCGGATGAGGTCCCTTGGCCTCTCTTCAGGCAACCGGGTGCAGCTGCCCCTTCTCTCCGCCGCTATCACCGTGACGGCCGCACCTCTCCGTTTGTGCGACCCTGCACTGGGCTGCACCTCGGCCCGTAAAGCAGATGGGGCGCAGGACACCTCACCCGGCCGCCTCAGCACAACGCTCTTTCTCGTCCCAACACCGAGAGTCAGGGCCTCAACATGCCAGTCGGATGGCGGCCGCCATTTTACAAGGGCCTCTCTCTTTCGGTACCTGAGACACAAGAATCAGCCATCAGGACGGGGGATTATAGGGCTTAGGCGAGGACGGATGACGGAGGGGTCGGGAGCACTTCTAAAGTGCGACCACCATATTGACGCCTCAGCCAAACCCCTCACTTCTTTTTAACAGTACTGTAATTTTGCCAGAGACACTTTGGGCCTCTTGGGCCTCATTGTGAGTCTGGCAGTCTCTTGACTGCAAGACTCGAGGTGGGGTTTGGACCACCGCCAAATGCAGAGTCTGAATGCCACAGTATGGCTGCGGCGGTCGGACTGCCAGACCCGCCAGGATTAGTCGTCCTTTCAGTCTGGCGGTCATGGCGGTCCTAACCCGCCAGGGCAGCGCTGCAAGCAGCCCTGGGCATTGCAACTTCATTCTCCGCCACGAATTTCATGGTGGTGACACCGCCATGAAAAGGCTGGGGGAGAATGGGTGCAGGGGGCCACAGGGGGCCCCTGCACTTCCCATGAGCTTGGCATGGGCAGTGCAGGGCTCCCCCTGGCCAGTACTCTCTCAATGTTCACTGTCTGCCTAGCAGACAGTGAACATTTTGAGGGTGCTGGTGCACCCTGCACCCTACAGCATTGCTGCAGGCTCGATTACAAGTTGGTAACAATACTGTAGGGTGTTTCCCGCTAGCCTGCTGGGTGGAAACTCTGGTTTCCACCCGCAGACCTAGTGGGAAACTCATAATGGACCCAGCTGGGAGGCAGCCACTATGGGCGGACGGCCAAGACAATCCACTGAACTCATTATAAGGCCTTTTATGTCCATTCTCATCCAGATCATTTAATAAAGCAATAGTATCTTGCCTACATGCCTTTTGTGTCATTACGCAATCATCAAGTCATCAATGTACTGGACCAGGGTAGACTAGAAAGGCATTTCCAATGATTTCAAATTCTTTTTCAACTCTTGATTGAACATAGATGGGAACTCTGAAAACCCTTGCGGAATGTTATGACAGGTGTACACATGATTTCAGAATTTGAAATAGAAGAGGAACTGACTACTGTAAACCATCCAGCATCACATGGATTTGCAATAAAATCACTGCTGGGTTGGGCACTATTGGACAACATTTGACCACAATGTTGTTAATCTTCCTCAAATCCTAAACTATTCCCACTTGGTTTTCGCAATCCTGTAATAGGTGAATTACATGGGCTGCTCAGCACTTCTTTCAAAACTCCTTCTGCTACAAAATCTGCTATTACAGGAGTAACCCCCTCAATTACATCTGGAGGTATAGGATATTGAGGAGTTTTAGGGAAAACTGCATTTGGCTTCACTGTGACTTTAACTGGTTTATCTCCCTTAATCAGACCAATATCTTGACCTGAAAGATCCCACACTTTCAAAACAACTCCAGGTCTTGTACTGTAAATGCTGGGTAAGGAGTAATCAGTGGGACTTCCTCATTAATTAAATTACATCCCACAGGTATACATGATTATTCATCATCACTGTTTGTCTGAATGGCAATTCTATCATTTGTACAAGTAATTGAACATCTTAATTAGCACAATAAATCTTGTCCCAGCAAACATACTGGACTTGAGTCACAGACTACAAATCTGTACATGCCTTCTCTCTCAACCTCGAGTAATCATGTGTGAATGATAAATTATCACTCCTGCTCCAAGGAACATGAACATAATTCTCTCCAAGAATTTCTCGCATAGGTAAGATTTTTCATCAAGACTGCCACTGCAGCCTGCGTGAAATAGTGCACACACTATTTCACATCCATTTCAATACACTTAAGTACCTTATATTTCACCTATATGTCTAACCATCATTTACTGAATGCTAGGTGCAAAGTTTCTAAGTGTGAGGGTGCCCTTGCGCTAGCAAAGGTGCCCCCACGCTGCCCACGGCCAATTTCCTGGACTTCATGAGTGCAGGGATACCATTACACGTGTCCACTACATATAGGTCAATACCTATATGTAACTTCACAATGGTAACTCTGAATATGGCCATGTAAAGTGTCTAATATCATGGAATTGTCCCCCCATTCCAAATGTGGTATTGGAGGGCCAATCCCATGCATCCTTGGGGCTCCACCATGGACCTCAGTACTGCCAAACCAGCTCTCTGAGGCTTGCACTGCAGCTACAGCTGCTGCCAACTCACAGACATGGTTCTGCCCTCCTGGGGTCTGAGCAGCTCAGTCCCAGGAAAGCAGAAAAAAGTATTTCCTTTGGGAGGAGGGTGTTACACACTCCCCCTTTGGAAATAGGTGTTACAGGCTTGGGAGGGGTAGCCTCCCAGAGCCTCTGGATATGCTTTGAAGGGCACAGATGGTGCCCTCCTTGCTTAAGCCATTCTACACCGGGTCAGGGACCCCCAGTCTCTGCTCTGGCACAAAACTGGGCAAAGGAAACTGACTACTCCCCTGTCCATCACCACCCCAGGGGTGATGCCCAGAGCTCCTCCAGTGTGTCACTGGCGTTAGCTATCTTGTTTTCCAAGGTGTGGGAACACTCTGGAGATCTCTGAGTGGCCAGTGCCAGCAGGTGACGTCAGATACCCCTCCTGATAGGTGCATACCTGGGTAGGTAGCCAATCCCCCTCTCAGGGTTTTTAGGGTCTCTCCTCTGGGTTCCTCTTCAAATTCAGCTTGCAACATTCCTCCAGGAATCCTCTGCATCCTCTGCTTCAGCTTCTGACCGTCGGATCAACCGCAGACTGCTCCAGGAACCGCTGTAACTGCAACAAAGTATCATATCCAGGAGGACTCCTGTGGCCTGCAACTTCAGCTCCAGCCAGCATTTGCAACAGTTTCCACAGTGTGCACGCTCTGAGAACTCTCTGTCTTTACCCTGCACCAGAAGAATCAAAGGAATCTCCTGTGGAGTGACGGAGTCACTTCCCTGCTCCTGCGGGCACCTACCAAGACGACGACTGGCTCTCTGGGACTCCTATCCTGATGATGAGTGTGCTCCCTGTACACAGTTGGTGGACCTATCCGACCCAGACTGGCCTATGGTCCAGCTGTCCAAATTTGGAGGAGGTAAGGGCTTGCCTTCCCGGTTTGTGACAGTACCCCTGTTCACCACGTCATCTCTAGCTCCTGAGGCTCCTGTGCACTTCTTCCCAGAATCTTTTGTGCACAGGGTAGCCCAGGTCCCCAGCACTCCATCCTGCGATGCACAACTCGCTGAGTTGTTCTCTGGTGGTGTGGGACCTTCTTTTGTTGTGCTGCACCAACCGCGATTTGCGCCTTCTTTGTCCCCATGTCCTGGGACTCCCGTGGCTGCTGCCTGGTCATCTGTGGGATCTCTCCAGTCGTGGAAGCCCCCTCTCCCTCCTCAGTCCGAGTTGAGGCCCCCAGGTCCCTCCTGGGTCCAGGAAGTGCAATTTTGAAGCAAATCGCGACCTTGCTTGAACCAAAGCTTGTTGGACGAATCCAGCAACGCAAACAGCCTGCATCCAACATCTCAACGTGGGACATCTCGTGCATCACGCAGGAACCTGCAGCCATCTTCTTTGGTGCTCTTCTGCAGACTTCTTCTAACCGGAGAATCCTCTTTTGCACCATCTTCTAGGTTGGCAGGGCTCCTTTCCTTCCTGGAATCTTCCATGACTTCTGGACTTGGTCTCCTTTCTTCACAGGTCTTCAGGTCCAGGAATCTACCATTTGTTGCTTGCAGTCTTGCTTGGTTCTTGCTATAACTCTAATCACAACTTGTAGTGTGTCCTAAGGAAACGTGCAGTACTTTACTCCTACTTTTCTGGGCTCTGGGGTGGGGTACTTTACTTGCCTTTGGCATTCCCTCACACTCCTAATGCCCCTCTACACACTACACTTGCCTAGGAGGGAATTCGTGATTTTCATTGCACTTTCTTAGTATATGGTTTGTGTTGCCCCTAGGCCTATTGCATTCTATTGTATTTTCTACTGTTTGCGCTATTCTATGAATATTTACTTGCCTGATTTTGGTCTCTAGTGTATATATTGTGTATAATACTTACCTACAGAAGTAGTATTGCCTCTAAGATAGTTTTGGCCTTGTGTCACTAAAATAAAGCACCTTTATTTTTGGTAACATTGTGTATTGTCTTTTGTTGTGCGTAAGTACTGTGTAACTATAGTGGTATTGCAGGAGCTTTGCATGTCTCCTAGTTCAGCCGAAGCTGCTCTGCTACAGCTACCTCTAGACAGCCTGAGCTGCTAGAGCACTGCCTAGATTTCACTAATAAGGGATAACTGGACCTGGTATAAGGTGTAATTACCTTAGGTACCCACGGCCAGCCTCCTACACTCCTCTTAATGGTTTCATTTTCTCAATATCAACTTCGTAGTTTTTTTAAAGATCTGATAATTTCTGATGGGCCAATCCTGCTTTGTGACATCTTTACACATAAAACATAACTCATATTCATTATATAAATGAATTCTATTTAATTCAAGTATTCCCTCAATCATTTCATTTAATTCCAATTTCAATCTTGCCAGGTTCAGTGTTCTTTCCCCTTCAGCAGCTGTTTTTATTAATGACGTTCCACTCATTTTCTCCAGCCATTCTGTTAATTGTTGATCTTGCAAGCCTTGCAAGCTAACATTATTATTTGGGTTTGGCACAACCTGTGGAGTACTACATGGCGGACCTACCATGCACTCTGGTGTTGTCACCAGTGATGTTGGTGAAGCTAAGGAATATGTTGCATTCACTAACGGACCTGTTTTGTCAAAAGTCTGATTTATTGGAGACATAACTCTAGCAGTAGCATTAAGTCTATCCATTTCAGCATTGGGTGTAAAAGGTGTGAACATTGTAGCATTCACTGAATTAAAAATCTGCATATTGCTCTCATTATTTCCCTTAGTACACAATGGAACAACTGGACCAATTATGACAGGAACTGTTAATGCCTCTGGACCCGATGACGTTTTCTGTTTTAATTCATAAAGTACTCTTCTCAGATTTTCTAAAATTCTCAAATTAAAACTTCAATGGGCAGGGAAACCTAAACTCCCTTCTTTCTCTGGAATGTGGTACAAATGCTTTAACCAAGTACATGCTGATGGACCTTTCTCCTTAATTATTATGTATACAGGTGTACCCTCTGGCAGGACATTTCCTCCTAATCTAACTGGAATAAATGTGTCTCCCCTCAATGCACTCTTTAAAGCTTTAAAAAAAATCATTTTTACTCTTAATAGGATCTAAAACTATGATTTAAATTCAAAACTGGAAGTATTCCAATCCCAAAATCCTTTTCGCTTGTTATTCTCAACCAGTGAAGTTATTTGCGATTGTCTACCAATCCATGCATGGCTCTCCTCTCAGCAACTGACCAAACCCAGAGTGGACACAGTGATGTCACACTCACACACAACAGCTAACAAAGCATCTTGGCTGAGAGAAACCACCCAATTCACTTACAATCTAAATGCAAAAGTTTGTGAACACCAAAGAATTCAGCTTGTCTGTTTACTACAGGTAGGAGCTCAATCGATTTGAAGGCTGTATGGCCTCATTTTCAAATATTTCTTTCTCTTATACGCAAGTAAAATGTGACCTGCAAATTTCATTCTTAACAGTACTAGATTATCCTTGGGCACTCAGGAATCATCTAATACCTGTCAAACTAGCACACTAACATACACAATAAGGAATTATACCCGTGTTGTCAACAGCGCGCCATTGACCAACACCAACACTACAGAAAGTAACAGCAACAATGAACAAATATCTCATTTACTTGTACAACATTCCAAAGTCTTAGACCATGAAGAGTCCGTTACAACAACCATAAGGGAATTTTTTGAATCATTTGAAGTACTACGACTTCCCTACTCTCTCCCTTTGGAGTACGCAAACTCCCTACTCAGCTACTTTAGAGTATGCAAACTCTCTATTTCACTCATATATCATAATTCACTTGCCATTTGCCAAATCACTTCAGATCGCAAACGCTATTAAAAACTCAAACATCACTGAGAACGCTGGGAACATACCAAACTAATCTAAACAAGAACTGTCACAACCAATTAACAAACTTTTCAAAACAATCACTCCAGTTGAGACTAACCAAATACAAGCATTGGCAACACCAAATAATGCAGTTTAGAAGATGGTCTCTCTCCTATTGAGTCAAAACCAAAACAAGCATTGGCAAGCCAAATAATACAATTTAGAAGATGATCTCTCGCCTATTGAGACATAACCAAAACAGAAATTGGCAACACCAAATAATGCAATTTAGAAGTGATCTCTCTCCTTTTGAGAAGTAACAATCGTCTGTTACCAAGTTATGTGGACGTGTGACCCCCTGTAATGAGGTCAGGTGACATGTGACAGGGCACTATCATCTGAACTACTCTCAGAGGTCGACTCAAATCATTTAGTAATAAGATCATCCAAGTAACTAATAAAACCCAAGAACAATGATTAAACAACAATAATCAAATAATCAGTGACTTATACACACACCATGGCCTGTGTGGCCATGAATCACCACACCAGTTTAGTAAAGTTTAAACATTTACTGCCCTTTGATTAACAATACTAAAGTCATGTAGATAATACGCAAAACCAAGTGGTAACAATACAAGAATAACACTAGTTGTTCGAAACATCTAAAGAATCTCAGTCTAGCAAAAGAAATACCCATTGAACACTCTAAAAGAATTACGCAAAGTAAATACAGAATTATATGTGAAATAGCAATAGTTTTTGTTAGTTGTGCAGTGAATCAGACATAATCAATTAGCAATACATTCAGTTAGGGTTGGATCACAAATCCTTAATACCATCCCGAATTTGTTTGGCATGCATGGGTCTGGGCTTTAGCACTTGCAAAAATGGAAAACAAGACAAAAGTTAATTTTAGAAAAATATCTTTCTATGGCGCTAGAAAAAGTGTAGTTGGATTTCTAATGGGAAAACCTGTAAAGAAAAAACAGCTGCACATGTTATACCTCTCCTAATAGAGACAGCAGTTAGAAGAATCTTCGCCAGCAGAGCTCAGGAACAGCATCGAATCTTGAGCGATCAGCATCAGGAAAGGGCATCAGTTCAGTAAAGCTGGGGCTAAAGTATCTGAACTGTTAATCATAAGTATAGTCTTCTTGTCAGGCTGAAAATAGACATGTAAAAATACTGAAAAGACTACTCTACATCATCTAGCATTTGTTTAATTAAAGTCCCAAACGTTACTAGCTAAGCTTCTGATTGGACGAGGCTATGAGATGTGATAGAAATAACCAATGAAACTTCAATTCTCCTTTGGACATTGCAACTTTTCTTCACTTTCCTTCATGAATGGCTCACGTCTCCTCTCCTGGCAGCGATTTCTGATGAATATTAACAATGTAGAACAACATAAAACATAACATTTTATTCAAGTTACTTCCTTACTAAACTAAAACCCATTATTAAAACTTACAACATTTATCATGAGGAGGTACAGAATGGACAAGTCAAGGAAAAATTTAGATTTCCATTGCTATTTTTAGTGAAGTAAGCACATTAAACATTGTTTGCAAAACAATTTCACTGTCATCAACAAAGTGCACAACACCATGAAAAACTACTAAGACCTAATTATTTTTGTGGAAAGCTAATACATGATGAAGAATAAACCATTTTTATATCTCAAACCACATAATTCTCATGATTAGTATTTTCGTAATATTTGATTAGCATCATTCATTTTCAAACACATTTAGTATGTCCTTCAATTAATCAATAATATTTCAACAAATGAATAATACCTGTCAATATTAATTAATTTCATCTGTGCAAATGTTTATGATTCAGCAAAATTCCTTAGCTAATATTAAATATGGCGGACACCATTAAACAAAGCATATTTCAAACATGCATGTTTTACATTTTTGGTACGAATTTCTCCATTTAGGCCTTTTTATTAACAATATGTATATGATTAATTTCACATAAATGTATTTTTAATTTTTACACTCTAACACTACCAAGTAGGAATCAGGGCTATAAGTGTGGGTAAGCTCATATTTATGTAGACTAGTGATTCCAAGGGAGATTGGTTTGATCTTGGGGTGGATTCCCTGGTTCCCACCACACTAATTTTATCTATCTTTCAGGATATTGCACTAGGTGAGTAATACCCAACCTTCTGACTCCTGAGGACCCCCACTGAATCACTACTGGAAGCTGGGGACCCCCAGGCAAATTGTATGATTTAAATTTCAAACATTAAAACAGTAATTCATGGAAAATATTCAAACAAGTACACACCAAATACTCAAATTACTAAAAATATAATTATTTTATATGAAAAAATATGCAAAAATTGAAGAATTTGAATGGGAACATTGATGGTGCATCTTAGTGACTAACTTTTCCATGTTTGGTTTTATTTAGGAACGTTGAATCCTCAGGACAGATTCTACATTTCCCAAGTGATTTCAGTTTTTTAGGTACATAAGATCAGAGAAAGCTTTTTCACACAAATATGTGGTGGGGAAAGGAAGTAAAACCATAAAAGCTTCGCATATCTCCATAGCCTTTCTGTCATATGTAATTCATTTGTTTTATAGTACCTCATATAGTAGTGTAGGGTGCAGAGAACTTTATAGGGGACTACAAGGTGTAGGATTCACATATCGTCCACACTGATAGGCATTTTCTAATAGTGCTTGGTCTGGAGAAGCACAGACTCTGGATTCAAAACATAACATAGTGGTTAGACTTGACTTTAACAATAAGAATATATTTATACGCAAGCAAAGCTTTTTTTTTTGCAGCGTAAAGATAATGAACGACTGGAGAAAAAAACGTTTTAATTTGTGCCTTGCAGTTTGCATGCAACTCTTTGATGGCAGTTCATAGCTCACTGTGCTAGATCATGATTGTAACTTATGAACTGCATAGTAACAAAATAATCTTTGTGAGAAAAGCAATAACCCACTGTGCTATACACATAAAACACTTTTCTTTGCATGATACACATTCTTTGAAGCAGGCATTTTATAAAACAGCTTTATTGATTTTATAACTGAACAAAAAGCCAACATGGCAAAACACCATTGGCCACAATTCACATCCTCTGAATGAGCACTACAAAGATAAATCATTTGCACTGGACTTACAATCCTCATATATTCTGCATAAAGTCTTGTGTGCGCTACCCCTGCTCACACCTAGGGATCACACCCCAAGTCCTCCTCCCAGGATCCCGTCCATCTCCCCCACACCGCTCATATTTAGCCGGACAGCCCCGTGCTTTGTACACCAGTTTTTCTTGAGAGGCACACCAGTCCATCCCTCAGCGCCACTTCGCCAGCGTAGGGGCCGACTCCGCTCTCTAGCCTGAGGCAATTTCCCTTTTGGCCACCAAACAAGCCATCCCTACAAAAGTGTGCTCTGCCCTGCTGGAGCCCACTCCCTCGAGAACCCCCAGCAGGACAGGCATGGGGGCGGGCTCTATCTCCTCCTGCGAAACCCTGGACACCGCTAACACTGCGCGCCAGTAGGCAATGATCTCGGGGCATGTCCACACCATATGAAAAACGTCTGCAGACGGGCTCGCACACCGTGGGCACTCCGCTTGCTGCCTAAGGCCGGCTGCGTGCAGTCTTCCAGGCAAGAGATATGCTGCATGAAGAAAATAAGTCTGCACCAATCTCAATCGTGAGGACATAGTCCACAGTCTCGGACCCATCAGGACATCTCTCCAATCCTCCTGAAGCAGGCATTTTAACCATATGTGGTACCTTAGATCAGTCAAAAGTGCCACTAAACAAAACTCCCATCTCTCTCCAGTAGGTACATTAATCACCAGAGTTATCTTGACAGTTTTATTTTGGCCAGAAGCTGCTGGTTGTACAAGGAGCTTTGTATTGCTCTTGAAACTGCTGCACAAAATGAAGTAATAAATATAAAAACACACAGATATTTGTGTCCAGAGGCCCCAGTTGGAGAAGTGCCTTCCGGCCTGCGGAATGTGGGAATGTGTGATGGGGCCCTGGGGGTCCACAAACTTTAATATCTTTGGTGTTGATACTGTATAAGTTAAAATCAATAGGAAGTGATCTGAAAGGATTCTGCCCACATAATCTGTTCCCATACAATGCAGGTACAACTTATGGCTGCTAAAAAGTAATTTAGTCTACTATAGTATTCATGTGGAAGTGAATAGTAAGAGTACACTAAATCATCTGTTTATTTTAGTGTTTTCTTGTGTGCCATATGTAGCACTCTATCCACCAGCTGTAGAGTGACTTTACTTGGGGGCCTCTGTTTCTAGAGATGTCTATCCTGTGCTGTAACCATCACATGGTTAAAGCAGTCTTCCCATATCATTGAATTCCCAAGGTAGGAAGTAGTAAACCTATTATGAGTTTGGAGGGCGGAAACGCCCGTTCGCCAAACACTCAACTGGTCACCACTGTAGGGGCCAACTCCCCACCGACCCCATTAAGACCTTCCTGCTGGGCTGACTGGAGTCAGCCCAATGGGAAAGTGGTGGCAGTATTGTTGCTGGAAATGCTGCCAACCACAGGGGGGCACCAACACACTTGCAATGAGCAGAGAGTGCGCATTACGAGGGTGCTGGGCAGGGGGATCCCATGGGCATTGGCTGTGCAGGGACCCCCCTGGACCCCTTGGACCTGTTCTCCATCAACCTTTTCATGGCCATGAAACGGCCATTAAAATGCTGGCGGAGAATCAGGTTATCAGCAGGGCGGGCTGAGTTCAGCGCCATCCAGGCTGATTCCAAACTGCACTGCTGTCAGCCCATCGGGATCTCCATTCCTGGCAGGGATGGAGGGAGGTTGGCAGGCAGATGGACTGCCACTACTGCAGCGGTGTGACAGCTACCGCAGGTCTGGCGGTCCTAGGGCAGCCAGACTCTTAAGACCTTGAGTAAAAAGGGCATGTATCCTCTAGCTGGAGCATAGACATTTAGTTAGAATATCTCTCTACCGTTCAGTTCACCACATAAAATGATGTAACACCCTTCAGGATTGCTTCATATCTATGATATATCAAGCAGAACTCTGCCATCAATTCATATGGATACTCCACTTGAGCAGGAGGAGTAAGCAGCAGAGTACCGCCATCCTTTCCATTTCATGACCACCTTGCTTAGTTCTTGTGGTGCAAGGTGGAAACTTCACAAAAAGCTAATCTAACATTCTTTCCTCTAATGAAAGATGATTTACTGTGTACACCTATTTATTTTGTTCTTTAAAATCTAGCCCCTTGCATTTCACGTGAGAATCATAACAGCACTCATAGTGGGGACGTGACAGAAGTCAACTTCCACTGTGCTCAAAGTTTCTTCACAGTCAACACTTTAACTCCTAGCCAAAGACATCCAAGTATTGCTTCAGATATCCACCTGTCCATTGCACTATATCTCTCACCATTCATATCTTGATAGCCAAACAATCACCAACCCCACTCTCAAACACAGGCACTTAGGCAAGCAATCCTTATCATGAAACTGCAGTTATATGTTTGAACCAATGTATTTAAGTCATCTCTGTCTGTGAAGAAGTCTCACTGACAAGCATTTCCCCATGCAGTTGTGCAGTATTTCTTCTGCTTCCTGGTCTACCTCCTCCCTCCCAAAAGTAGTAACATAGAAAAAGTGCAACAGAAATAGAATCACAAACTAGCAGCCATTGTGGAATGTTACCAACCGATGTCCTCAGCTGCACTGCTCAGTAGGAGCAGTCACCTTACCTGCAAGAAAAGAGTCCAGCAGTGTCAGAAATGTGTGAATGGAGGGAAAAATAACCCAGTTCACTGCTGCCTGCCATCTTTTCCATCAATACATGTGTTTTAATCACTGACCTGTTGGTTCATGTTCATCAAGTCTGAGTTTCTCAGACCTGCCAACTCACCCAATGCCACTGTGTGGCACACAATATTGAGTCCCTCCACACAATTACCTGGTGAGGAGCCAATATCACATGGTGGCATGGAAAACAAGCTGAAAACCACTGTAAACAGGTTTTCAGCTTGTTTTTGGAGGCTTTGATTTGTCGATGTCCATTAATGGGTGTGAAAACACCCCAGGACATTGGCAACAGCCAGAGTAACATAAGCATTTTTTTTTAAGAGAGAGTTTGAGGCCTGGATGGGGACACAAGTGCCACTTAATGTCCTCATCAGCACGAGGTACCACCCCCTCCAAGGGCCCATCACCTTCTCACACTGTGTAATAAACAATTTAGTTGGCAGGTCTGGTTTCTGTCTCAGAGTTCATTAGTATATGATTTTCAGTTATGAATACACAGAGTCCCAACTTGATTCACAATAATTGTTTGTAATGAGGTCCAAGAATTGTCCTGTTGAAGGCTTTCCCGATCAGGTCTTTAAAATGTTCTGTCATCCACAACTCTCCTCAGAGCGGCTCCTTTTTTTGCAGTGTGGGTTTTGTTCCCAGCTGGTTAACCAATCGCAGGTCATTTCTGGAGAGTTGAAGAACTCAGCTTTATTATATTTTATTACCTTCAGCTTAGCAGGAAAACAATCATGTATTTTAAATATACCAGAGGCATCCATGTTACAACACATCAGGAAGTTAATTATTAGACCTTGTGTGTTGACACCAGTTTCAGTGGCAGAACCAACTTTCTCTGCACTCTTTCAAAGAAAAAGAGTTTTGAGAGCTCTTTGAGACTGATAGCATGCACTATCCACTACTTCAGAAAAAGGTCAACAGATGGGGCCGCCACTCTTTCCAGGAGCACCATGAATCATAGATGATTGCACTGAGATATTTCCTCCATGTCCACAACTCCCTCATCCAGAATTCATGTTTGTGCAGGAATTTCATCATAGTTGCATGCAGTTTGGAGACATCCACCATGAGTTACTGCACTATCTCTCCTGTTGCTTAAGGACAGTCTGCTAAGTTCTTAATGTCTGATGTGATAAGCTTCATTTCCCCAGACAATGTCAATTTTATGTTAGAGAACCTGGCACAAGTCTCTTATGGCTTTCAATAAATCTGTTGACGTTGGTTCTAGAGGTTCTATTTGTATTTGGGCAGACGGAGAATGCTAATCCGGATCCCTGCCATCCTGCAAAGTAGTGTATTGAATTATTTTGTTAATTTTGGAGGCCTTTCCTACCTTGTCCCTTGCCATGTTTGCAGCTGTTTTGCAGGCACCTTATTGCTGTTTAAGCGACTTCAGTCGTGAAGCCCAACCTTTCTACCACGTCTCTGTCCAAGTCCCCCGATATAGCTAAAATGCACCTCTGAAGTACAATTTATTATCATGGGCTCATTTTCCCATCAGCTTCATAACTAGGTCACTATTTGTGTTTCTTTGAACAGGTATTAACCCTAATGGTTCTTTTTTATCAAGGCCTTTTTTTTCTCTCACTTGATGGGGTGAACGTTTCCTTTATTTCCACTGTGGTGGGAGGGCTAGGCATACCATCTCACTTCTCATGGAACACACATATTCTATTTCCTCTAAGGGATTACACCATGTGAACCCAGGTGTCTTCAGCTTATCTTTCTGGGGTTAATTTTTGGACGGTCAATGTTGTCCTTAGTGTGTGCCCACCAGCATTGCATCCCATTAGGTGAAGAGAGAAACAACATAAGGCCAGTGTTGCCTCTTCTCTCAATCTTTTGATAAACACCACTGTTATCTTTCAAACACTAGTCCCTCTTGTTGCAGACACCTCAGCCTCTGCTGCCTCCCAATCCTCACATCTCACACCCTGAGATTCAGTGTTATTGTACTGCAATCGTGGCATGCCAACACTTCCTGGATGACATCCTGGAACACATTGGCTGTGCTGGTGGTTCCAATGTTTAGTCATCTGTACCTACTGTTTTGGAGAAACACCCAACCCAACTTTGTTCACTGACATTGTCATCTACAGTAGAGATATGGTGTTGCTTCCTTTTGATGGCCACATTTGGCAACTGCATGTCCACACACAACTTCACCTCCTCTGGTTGTTTAGGCTTCTGCATGCCAAAAATCGAAGACACCCATAGTGAGAGCCCTTCCATCTTTCTGATGATTCCTGCTTTTTCCAGCTTATTAAGCTCATGTTCTTGTTTCTGTCTCAGATGGAAAGAAAATCAACAGTGCCGTAAGACCAGCCGCATGACAGACTAATCAATATGGAGGGCAATCATTGTGACTTTCAGGCTTCCTGTGTCTTCACAAATATCTTGAAACTCCTGCAAGATGTTGTCTATGTTGGTAACATGAACTTTGAGTTGTAAATTGTACAAGATTGAGCTCCACCGCTGCCTGGCAGCTCAGCAACATGCCTGTACCCTCTCATGTTACAAGAGTCATTTTGGTGATTGCTTGGTGATCGTGGGAAATGGTCATCATGAACTCACCTTCCATCAGCAATGGCTGTGTCTGCCCATAAGCATAGACTTAGACTTTAGGCAGGGCAAATTGTGGCTGAGATTTTAGACTTTCACACATTCCTTAGGCCATAATGTTTATAGAGGCTGCAGTGTCAATGATGGACATCAGTTCAGTCACTCAAGTTGTAACTTGGCTTTTTTGTGGGGACCTCATCGTGCAACGAGCAGCCCGATAGCCAGGAAAGTTAGAACTTTGCCCACTGCTACCTCATCATCAATGTCATCTACGTCTCCTTCCACCTTCTCTTCTGGGAGGTGGGCAACCACATTCACAGCTTTGGGTGCATTGCTTTTCCCTTTTTTGCTAGATCAGCACATGAAAATGGTTGAGTTTACTGCATAATGCCTAGGTCATCCAGGGTGGAAGACATTTGGTTTGACTTTGGGTTTGCTACCACAATAACCACATGAACACTGGGAGTTTGCAGTTGTTTGGCTTTGTTGGTGGATCTTGTGGCAGTGACTAGATTCACCAGCTTGTTCTCAATAAGCTGGTGTTAAACTGCTTTCATGTGAGATGCAGAAGCTCTGGACAACTCCTTTGAGCGACCTAGCATCAGGATTTCACTGAGAGGCTTCCCTGCATCCTCCAATATGTGCGCCTTGAACTCTGTGTACCCTCGCTCCTGCATAACCTGGGTGCAGATCTTTTCACATTCATTTGTGAATGTAGATATGTTCTCCAGCTCATTGAGTTTCATTCAAAAATTGTCAAGGGACTCCAGTTTTTAGCAAGCCTGGTGAAAGTTGACGTTTCCATAGTCAGGGTTCACTATTGATTCAAAATTTGCATTAAGCAGTGACCATTGCGGCGTAGGTATGTGAAGGCCACATCTGTTGGAGTGTCTGAACAACTTATAAATGTCCTCCATCCAATGTGGCAGTAAAAAAAGGTTTAGTTTCTTTATACATAATCTCCATTTAGGGATTTGGGGACTTGTGCAACAGGAAGGTGAGGGAGCAGGGTTGCGATAACAAAAGATTCTAAGGCCAGAATGTTGCCCATTCATGTTTCAGAGGGTCGTCCTACTTTGTGAAGGGGAGCAGGTTGCTAAGTAGAGGCACCACCACTAATGCAGCCTGCAGAAGAGCCAATGCTTTGGCATGTCACTGGCCCCATCACATCCTACTTTCAGTCTTTGTAATTACTAGTCCAGTAGCGTTGCAGAAACAGCCTCACCGGACTTATAGGCATGTAGGCACACGCTATCATATTCAACTTACTGCCTATATATTGTGCAGCGAGCTTAGAATCTCAGCACCATCTTGTGGTCAGTCCCTGCCACTGCAATCCTTGCTACAAACCACCCAGCAGACTGCTGATTGGGACCCTCTCCATGGCTTTTGGGTGTGGATGGTGTATTGAGTGGCTGGTACACTTATTTGGATCCATTCACTGCTTGTGAGAAGGACTCATGCAGCCCCACTCGTAGGGCTGAGCTGCATAGACCCGTCCCTTGTTTAGGCCAACTCTGGCTTGAGCTTACTGTCAAATCGAGTAGGGTTTGTTGTTGATGATGCGATACACAGCAAGTCCTGATACACATCTAGGTCTGCCCTTTGTCACCATTTGTAATGTGGTTGAATCACTAGCACACAAATAGCAAGTGTGGGACCATTACTACACACAAAAAACAGTGAGTTGCCTAACTGCCACACACACTGACCAGGAAGTCTATTTATTAATCCTTTCAGGTCACTTTCCACATAATTCACTGCTACAGCAATTAAGGGGATGCGTGCATCAGGGTGCGCCAAAGCATCCTCTTCTCCTAATTGCATATTACCTTCACTTCAGGAGTCTAATATGACACTACAATGCCCTATTGTCACCTCTGTCTGTCTGCTGTAGCTGATCAGCACATTTCAACCCCATTTTGAGCAGCACCATAAGGATTTCCCAGGGATGCTGGAAATGCCCAAAAACTCTACCCAACTGGAAGGTTCCTTGTTGCTGCCTTTCATTGAGCCATCATCAGTCGTAACTTCTCTGATGCCCAAGGGCCCAGATGGTTACGGCAGCCCACAATACTGTCAGGATATTGTTCAGGGCATGGCGGAACCTCATCAGATCACATTTGTGCAGTCACTTGTCCCTTAAGAAATAATTTGGTGGTATGTAAGATTGTTGTGATTGACATGGCACTTGGTCAATCTAGGTCTCAAAGGAAGTATGCCGTATTCTCACAGCCATTACATACATGCCAACCGTCCTGATTCAGGTGAGAGGCTAGTCTCCCACCTCCTGATTCCATCATGCATGAACTTGATTTGGGGTTTTGTAAACCTGCCAAAAGTAAAATGCCAAATACCCTCCAATCTTCTTCTCCAGGAATTACTTCTGACATCAAAGATTAACACTTTGTTCTTAATTCTTGGAGGGAGAGATTAGAGCATGTGACAAGCTTCAGCATTTTATTTTTGGCAGTTTACATAGCACAAACAAAAACTTTTTTTTAACCCTTTGCCCGCCATGGATGTAATGGATACGTCTGTGGCTGTGCCGCTCAGGCGCCATGGACGTAACCATTACGCCCAGGTACTGGCCCTCAGGTGAAGCGCTAGCGCTCCCCCGAGGGCCACACCATGCTAGGGCAGGGCTGGAAGGGGAATCGCTTCCCCTACCACCCCCCACCACGACCACCCCTGTGACGTCTGATGACATCAGCACGCGATCGCGTGCTGACCTCATCTGAGGTCACCTCCCATGCAATGCGGAACAGAAATGCTGAGCATTTCTCCTCCGACCGGTAGGTGGGGGCCGGCAGAGGCATGAAAGGCTGGCCTTTCCTTTCCTTTCATGTCTCTGAAAGCATTTGTCCACTTGACACCAGGGATTTTTTTCTTTTAGGTTTTTGTCAAGAGGGGAGCAGTCCCTTAGGCAAGGGCCGCTCCCCAGTGGGCCCAATCATTTTTAGGCCATTTCTGTTGCCTAATATAATTAGGCCGATCTGCCCCCGGGGGGGCAGAAACCACTAGACACCAGGGATTTTTTTTTTTTTTATACATACGCATAAGGGGAGTGGCCCCTTGGGCAAGGGCCGCTCCCTGGGGAGGGGGCAAAATATTTTTAGCCCATTTCAGATCGGCCTAATATAATTAGGCCAATCTGCCCCCAGGGGGGCAGAAAACCCCTAGAAACCAGGAATAGTTTTATTTTTGTTTCTCTTTATTTTTTATATGTGGTTAGCGATCCCTTAGGCAAGGGTCGCTCCCCAGGAGGCCTAATTTTTTTTTAGGCAATTTCTGCCCCCGGGGATCAGAAACCACTAGACACCAATAAAAATGTATTATTGTTTTTATACTTACGCATGAGGTGAGTGGCCCCTTGGGCAAAGGCGACTCCCCGAAGGGGCAAATTATTTTTAGGCCTTTTCTGCCCCCCCTGGAGGCAGATCGGCCTAATAGAATTAGGTCGATCTGCCCCCGGGGGAGCAGGAACCTCTAGACACCAGGGATATATATTTATTTATTTATGTTTTTATGTATGGGGAGCGACCCCTTAGGCAAGGGTCGCTCCCCTGGGGGCATATTGTATTTAGGCCATTTCTGCCCCCTTTGGGGGCAGATCAGCCTATTTTTGTTAGGTCAATCTGGCACCAATGGGGGCAGAAACCACTAGACACCAGGAATTGATGTTTGTTTGTGTGTGTTTTGTTTGAGGGGTATCCCCTTGGGCAAGGGTCGCTCTCCATGGGGACACATTACTGTTGGCCATATGTGCCCCCGTGGGGGGCAGAGAGCCCACCAGAGACCAGGGAAGATTTATTTTTCTAAATAAGAGGGTGGTGATATGACCATACCCCCACCCCAAATAAATGGGGCCAAAGTTGTTCTGCCCACCAGTAGGCAGAATGGGCAATTACCCCCGATCCACACCCCGGGGGGGGAGCAGAAAGTCTACTAGATGCCAGGGAATTTAAAAAAACAAAAAATAGTGGGGTGGTGGCTTTCAACCAGTATGGGCCTGGTTATGCCCCCAACCCAACTGAAGGGGGTAACAGTCTTTGACCTCCCCCCGCACACTAAAACATTTGATCCCACGGCAAGCAAGAGGACATTTGATTATTTGGGGTTTTGGTTTTACATTTGGGCTATGAGAGCTTGGTAACTTTCATAATCGTCCCACTTGGAATGGTGAGGGCTGCACTTTTTTTACCTTGGACGCTGCCATGTAGAAAAATCCACAAGACCTAGACACATCTGAAAACTAAACTTCTGGTTGATTCCAGGGTGGTGTGCTTCACATACCCGCACAATTTTCTTACCCACCATGCCCTGCAAACCTCCAACTTTGCTGGAAATAACACATTTTGTCCACATTTTTGTGATGGAACCTTCTGGAATCTGCAGGAATCCACAAAACTCCTACCACCCAACATTGTCTCATTTATACCGATAAAAATTCTGCTGCACTTGTCAGCCTAAAAAGTTTTTTTTCAAACTGCCCTTTTTGGACCCGCTTTGAATCCCCCTCAATTTCTACATGTTTTTGGCTCTTCCCTGTCACCGCCACTTGGCCCACCTACACAAGTGAGGTATCATCTTTACCGGGAGACTGAGGGGAACGTTGGGTGGCAGGGAATTTGTTCCAGTGCGGTGATCCCATATAGTGATGTGGAAAAAAAATGATTTTTTAGTTACATTTGAGGTTTGCTGAGGATTCTGGGTAAGAAAACATTGAGGGATCCATGCAAGCCACACCTCCCTGGATTCCCTCAGGTATCTAGTTTTCAGAAATGTCTGGGTTTGGTAGGTTTGCCTAGATGGCTGCTAAGCCCAGGACCAAAAACCCAGGTGCCCCTGCAAAAACAGGTAGTTTTGTATTTGATAATTTTGATGTGTCCAGATAGTGTTTTGGGGCATTTCCTGTCACGAGCACTAGGCCTACACACACAAGTGAGGTACCATTTTTACCGGGAGACTTGGGGGAACACTGGGTGGAAGGAAATTTGTAGTTCCTCTGTCAGCGAAATGTGAGGAAAACGTGTATTTTGGCCAAAGTTTGAGATTTGCAAAGGATTCTGGGTAACAGAACCTGGTGAGAGCTCCACAAGTCACCCTATCTTGGATTCTCCTAGGTGTCTAGTTTTAAAAAATGCACAGGTTTGGTAGGTTTCCCTAGGTGCTGGCTGAGCTAGAAGCCAAAATCCACAGCTAGGCACTTTGCAAAAAACAGCTCTGTTTTCTTTGGGAAAATGTGATGTGTCCCCATTGTGTTTTGGGGCATTTCCTGTCGCGGATGCTAGGCCTCCCCACACAAGTGAGGTGCCATTTTTATCGGGAGACTTGGGGGAACGCTGGATGGAAGGAAATCTGTGGCTCCTCTCAGATTCCAGAACTGTTTGTCACCGAAATGTGAGGAAAAAGGTTTTTTTTAGGCCAAATGTTGAGGTTTGCAAAGGATTCTGGGTAACAGAACCTGGTGAGAGCCCCACAAGTAACCCCATCTTGGATTCCCCTAGGTGTCTAGTTTTAAAAAATGTGAAGTTTTGGTAGGTTTCCCTGGGTGCCAGCTGAGCTAGAGGCCAAAATCTACAGCTAGGCATTTTGCAAAAAACATGCAAGATTTCAATGTAAAAATGTGATGTGTCCATGTTGCACTTCCTGTCCCGAGCATTAGGCCTAACCACATACGTGAGGTACCATTTTTATTGGGAGACTTGGGGGAACACAGAATAACAAAACAAGTGTTATTGCCTCTTGTCTTTCTCTTCATTTTTTCCTTCCAAATGTAAGACAGTGTGTAAAAAAGACGTCTATTTAAGAAATGCCCTGTAATTCACGTGCTAGTACGGGCACCCCGGAATTCAGAGATGTGCAAATAACCACTGCTTCTCAACACCTTATCTTGTGCCCATTTTGGAACTACAAAGGTTTTCTTGATACCTATTTTTCACTCTTTATATTTCAGCAAATGAATTGCTGTATACCCGGTGTAGAATGAAAACCCAGCTAATTTCTTGGCTCTGGGCACCTAGGATTTTTAATGAACCTACAAGCCTTATATATGCCTGGAACCAGAAGAGTCCATCAGACGTAACGGTATATTGCTTTAAAAGATTTGACATCAGAGGAAAAAGTTAGAGTACAACGTGGAGAAAAATGGCAATTTTTGTCACCTCAATTTCATTTTATTTATTTTTTTCAGCTGTTATTTTCTGTAGGAAACTCTTGTAGGATCTACACAAATTATCCCTTACTGAATTCAGGATTTCGTCTACTTGTCAGAAATGGTTAGCCTTCTGGGATCTAGCATTGGTTTGACACCCATTTCTGTCACTAACTGGAAGGAGGCTGAAAGCACAAAAAATTGTAAAAATTGGGTATTTCCCGGTAAAATGCCAAAATTGTGTTGAGAAATGGGGTTTTCTGATTCAAGTCTGCCTGTTCCTGAAAGCTGGCAGGATGGTGAGTTTAGCACCGTGAACCCTTTGTTGATGCCATTTTCAGGGAAAAAATCACAAGCCTTCTTCTGCAGCCCTTTTTCCCATTTTGTTTAAAAAAAACAAATTGTTTGCTGTATTTTGGCTAATATCTTGGCTTCCTTCAGTGGAACCCACAAAGTCTGGGTACCTCTTGAATCCCTAGGATGTTGGAAAAAAGAATGTAAATTTGGCGTGGGTAGCTTATGTGGACAAAACGTTATCAGGGCCTATGCGTAAACTGCCCCAAACAGCCAAAAAAAGGATTGGCACCTGAGGGGGAAAAGGACTGGCAGCGGAGGGGTTAAGAACTCTGTTCTTGTATGTGCTATGTTACTGAACTGGCAAAATTGAAATTCCGATTGTCTGTCACCATACATATCAATAAACCCTATTCAGGCAGATGACATCTGCTTCAATATAAGTCAGTGGGGAAAGTTCATTTTCTGTGGCGGGGCCCCTACCACTAGTGAAACCGATGAACAGCCCTCCTCCTCTGCTGCCGCTAGTGGACAAGAGGTCCCGCCACAGGACTAACTGGCCACCAGCACCCCTCCCCCTGCAGAAGGAGAACCACCCTGCAAACGTTCTCTGCGATCTAGGCAGAAGCTAGAGACTATTGCAAAGACCCCCGCCAGGAAATAAGACTCTTCTGAATGTCACCCTTGTATCCCACTCTGTTACCCTGCCCACCTTGAACTGCCATTGATCCACATCCTATGCCCCATTGGACAATGCACCTGTGATACAAATAGAGTGGACTGTCCTCCACCGTCACCAAAGCCCATTGTACATCTCCATTTACTTCTTAACACTTTGTAGGAGGCTGGACTGGCTTGTAGTGAGTACCAAGGGGTACTTGCACCTTGCACCAGGCCCAGTTATCCCTTATTAGTGTATACGGTGTCTAGCAGCTTAGGCTGATAGATAATGGTAGCTTAGCAGAGCAGCTTAGGCTGAACTAGGAGACGTGTGAAGCTACTACAGTACCACCTAGTGTCATATGCACAATATCATAAGAAAACACAATACACAGTTATACTAAAAATAAAGGTACTTTATTTTTATGACAATATGCCAAAGTATCTTAGAGTGTACCCTCAGTGAGAGGATAGCAAATATACACAAGATATATATACACAATAGCAAAAATATGCAGTATAGTCTTAGAAAACACTGCAAACAATGTATAGTTACAATAGGATGCAATGGGGAAACATAGGGATAGGGGCAACACAAACCATATACTCCAAAAGTGGAATGTGAACCACGAATGGACCCCAAACCTATGTGACCTTGTAGAGGGTCGCTGGGACTATTAGAAAATAGTGAGAGTTAGAAAAATAACCCTCCCCAAGACCCTGAAAAGTGAGTGCAAAGTGCACTAAAGTTCCCCTAAGGACAAAGAAGTCGTGTTAGAGGAATAATGCAGGAAAGACACAAACCAACAATGTAACAACTGTGGATTTCCAATCTAGGGTACCTGTGGAACAAGGGGACCAAGTCCAAAAGTCACAAGCAAGTCGGAGATGGGCATATGCCCAGGAAATGCCAGCTGTGGATGCAAAGAAGCTTCTACTGGACAGAAGAAGCTGAGATTTCTGCAGGAACGAAAAGGGCTAGAGACTTCCCCTTTGGTGGACGGATCCCTCTCGCCGTGGAAAGTCGTGCAGAAGTGTTTTCCCACCGAAAGAATGTCAACAAGCCTTGCTAGCTGCAAATCGTGCGGTTAGCGTTTTTGGTCGCTGCTGTGGCCCTGGAAGGACCAGGAGGTCGCAAATTGGACCAGGAGAGAGAGGGGACGTCGAGCAATACAAGGAGCCCTCTCAGCAGCAGGTAGCACCCAGAGAAGTGCCAGAAACAGGCACTACGAGGATGCGTGAAACGGTGCTCACCCGAAGTCGCACAAAGGAGTCCCACGTCGCCGGAGACCAACTTAGAAAGTCGTGCAATGCAGTTTAGAGTGCCGTGGACACAGGCTTGGCTGTGCACAAAGGATTTCCGCCGGAAGTGCACAGGGGCCGGAGTAGCTGCAAAAGTCGCGGTTCCCAGCAATGCAGCCCAGCGAGGTGAGGCAAGGACTTACCTCCACCAAACTTGGACTGAAGAGTCACTGGACTGTGGGGGTCACTTGGACAGAGTCGCTGGATTCGAGGGACCTCAATCGTCGTGCTGAGAGGAGACCCAAGGGACCGGTAATGCAGCTTTTTGGTGCCTGCGGTTGCAGGGGGAAGATTCCGTCGACCCACGGGAGATTTCTTCGGAGCTTCTGGTGCAGAGAGGAGGCAGACTACCCCCACAGCATGCACAAGCAGGAAAACAGTCGACAAGGCGGCAGGATCAGCGTTACAGAGTTGCAGTAGTCGTCTTTGCTACTATGTTGCAGGTTTGCAGGCTTCCAGCGCGGTCAGCAGTCGATTCCTTGGCAGAAGGTGAAGAGAGAGATGCAGAGGAACTCGGATGAGCTCTTGCATTCATTATCTAAAGTTTCCCCAGAGACAGAGACCCTAAATAGCCAGAAAAGAGGGTTTGGCTACCTAGAAGAGAGGATAGGCTACTAACACCTGAAGGAGCCTATCAGCAGGAGTCTCTGACGTCACCTTGTGGCACTGGCCACTCAGAGCAGTCCAGTGTGCCAGCAGCACCTCTGTTTCCAAGATGGCAGAGGTCTGGAGCACACTGGAGGAGCTCTGGACACCTCCCAGGGGAGGTGCAGGTCAGGGGAGTGGTCACTCCCCTTTCCTTTGTCCAGTTTCGCGCCAGAGCAGGGCTAAGGGGTCCCCTGAACCGGTGTAGACTGGCTTATGCAGAATTGGGCACATCTGTGCCCAAGAAACCATTTCCAGAGGCTGGGGGAGGCTACTCCTCCCCTGCCTTCACACCATTTTCCAAAGGGAGAGGGTGTCACACCCTCTCTCAGAGGAAGTTCTTTGTTCTGCCATCCTGGGCCAGGCCTGGCTGGACCCCAGGACGGCAGATGCCTGTCTGAGGGGTTGGCAGCAGCAGCAGCTGCAGTGAAACCCCAGGAAGGGCAGTTTGGCAGTACCAGGGTCTGTGCTACAGACCACTGGGATCATGGGATTGTGCCAACTATGCCAGGATGGCATAGAGGGGGCAATTCCATGATCATAGACATGTTACATGGCCATATTTGGAGTTACCATTGTGAAGCTACATATAGGTAGTGACCTATATGTAGTGCACGCGTGTAATGGTGTCCCCGCACTCACAAAGTTCAGGGAATTGGCTCTGAACAATGTGGGGGCACCTTGGCTAGTGCCAGGGTGCCCTCACACTAAGTAACTTTGCACCTAACCTTTACCAGGTAAAGGTTAGACATATAGGTGACTTATAAGTTACTTAAGTGCAGTGTAAAATGGCTGTGAAATAACGTGGACGTTATTTCACTCAGGCTGCAGTGGCAGGCCTGTGTAAGAATTGTCAGTGCTCCCTATGGGTGGCAAAAGAAATGCTGCAGCCCATAGGGATCTCCTGGAACCCCAATACCCTGGGTACCTCAGTACCATATACTAGGGAATTATAAGGGTGTTCCAGTAAGCCAATGTAAATTGGTAAAAATGGTCACTAGCCTGTTAGTGACAATTTGGAAAGAAATGAGAGAGCATAACCACTGAGGTTCTGATTAGCAGAGCCTCAGTGAGACAGTTAGTCACTACACAGGTAACACATTCAGGCACACTTATGAGCACTGGGGCCCTGGATTACCAGGGTCCCAGTGACACATACAACTAAAACAACATATATACAGTGAAAAATGGGGGTAACATGCCAGGCAAGATGGTACTTTCCTACACAACCCCCCCCCAAACGAAGGACAATAAGACTAGCCATGACCTGATGAGTCTTCATTGTCTAAGTGGAAATATCTGGAGAGTCCATCTGCATTGGAGTGGCTACTCCCAGGTCTATGTTCCACTGTATAGTCCATTCCCTGTAGGGATATGGACCACCTCAACAATTTTGGATTTTCACCTTTCATTTGTTTTAGCCAAAGTAGAGGTTTGTGGTCTGTCTGAACAATGAAGTGAGTGCCAAACAGGTATGGCCTCAACTTCTTCAGAGCCCAGACCACAGCAAAGGCCTCCCTCTCAATGGCAGACCAACGCTTTTCTCTAGGGGTCAACCTCCTACTAATAAAAGCAACAGGTTGATCCTGGCCCTCAGAATTAAGTTGTGATAGGACTGCCCCTACTCCTAATTCAGATGCATCAGTTTGGACATAGAATTTTTTAGAGTAACAAGGGCTTTTCAGGACAGGTGCAGAGCACATGGCCTGCTTCAGCTCCTCAAAAGCTTTCTGACAGTTTGCTGTCCATAATACCTTTTTAGGCATTTTCTTGGATTTGAGGTCATTAAGAGGGGCTGCAATGGAGCCATAGTTCCTAATGAACCTCCTGTAATACCCAGTGAGGCCTAGGAAGGCTCTCACCTGAGTCTGAGTGGTAGGGGGAACCCAATCAATAATTGTTTGGATTTTCCCCTTTAGTGGTGCAATCTGTTCCCCACCAACAAGGTGTCCCAGATAAACCACCTTACCCTGCCCTATCTGGCACTTTGAAGCCTTGATAGTGAGGCCTGCCTTTTGCAGGGCCTCCAAAACTTTCCATAGGTGGACCAGGTGATCATCCGAGCTGGAGCTAAAGACAGCTATATCGTCCAAATATGCTTCACTGAAAGCTTCCAGCCCTTGCAGGACTGTGTTCACCAACCTCTGAAAAGTGGCAGGTGCATTTTTCAAACCAAAAGGCATTACAGTAAACTGGTAATGTCCTCCAATGGTTGAAAATGCAGTCTTAGGTTTAGCATCTTCTGACAATTTGATCTGCCAATACCCTGCAGTCAAGTCAAAAGTGCTTAGATACTTGGCAGATGCCAGTGTATCTATGAGCTCATCTGCCCTGGGTATAGGGTGAGCATCAGTTTTGGTTACCAAGTTGAGACCTCTATAGTCTACACAAAACCGCATTTCCTTCTTTCCATCTTTGGAATGGGGTTTTGGTACCAGTACCACAGGAGAAGCCCATGGACTGTCAGAGTGCTCAACCACTCCTAGTTCTACCATTTTCTGGACCTCTTGCTTTATGCAGTCCCTGACATGGTCAGGCTGCCTATAGATCTTACTTTTGACAGGCAAGCTGTCTCCAGTATCCATAGTGTGCTCACACCAAGAAGTGGTACCTGGCACAGTAGAGAAGAGTTCAGAGAATTGATCTAGGAGATTTATGCAATTGTCTTTCTGCTCAGCAGTAAGACAATCAGCCAAAACTACACCTTCCACCAGAGCATCTTGTTCTGTGGAAGAGAAGAGATCAGGTAGAGGATCACTGTCTTCTTCCTGTCCCTCATCTGTTGCCATGAGCAGGGTGAGATCAGCCCTGTCATAGTAGGGTTTCAGGCGGTTGACATGGAGCACCCTAAGGGGACTCCTGGCAGTGCCTAAGTCAACTAAATAGGTGACTTCTCCCTTCTTTTCAACAATTGTGTGGGGTCCACTCCATTTATCTTGGAGTGCTCTTGGGGCCACAGGCTCCAAGACCCACACTTTCTGCCCTGGTTGGTACTGAACCAAAACAGCCTTCTGATCATGCCATTGCTTCTGGAGCTCTTGGCTGGCCTGAAGGTTTTTACTGGCCTTTTTCATGTACTCAGCCATCCTTGATCTGAGGCCAAGTACATAATCCACAATATCCTGCTTAGGAGCTTTTAAAGGTTGTTCCCAACCCTCCTTTACAAGTGTGAGTGGACCCCTAACAGGGTGTCCAAAAAGAAGTTCAAAGGGGCTGAAGCCCACTCCTTTCTGGGGTACCTCCCTGTAGGCAAAAAGGAGGCATGGTAGAAGGATATCCCATCTCCTGCTGAGTTTTTCAGGGAGACCCATAATCATGCCTTTGAGAGTTTTATTAAATCTCTCCACCAGTCCATTTGTTTGTGGATGATAGGGTGTTGTGAACTTGTACGTTACACCACACTCCTTCCACATGGCCTTTAAGTATGCAGACATGAAATTGCTTCCCCTGTCTGATACTACTTCCTTTGGGAAGCCCACCCTGGAAAATATTCCCAGGAGGGCCTTTGCCACTGCAGGTGCTGTAGTGGTCCTTAAAGGAATAGCTTCAGGGTATCTTGTGGCATGGTCCACTACCACCAAGATAAATCTATTGCCTGAAGCAGTAGGAGGGTCAAGGGGGCCAACTATGTCAACCCCTGCCCTTTCAAAGGGAACCCCAACCACAGGCAGTGGAATAAGGGGTGCCTTTGGGGTGCCACCTGTCTTGCCACTGGCTTGACAGGTTTCACAGGACTTACAAAATTCCTTTGTGTCCTCAGACATTCTAGGCCAATGAAACAGGGGAACAAGCCTGTCCCAAGTTTTCATTTGTCCTAGATGCCCAGCTAGGGGAATGTCATGTGCCAGGGTTAGGAGGAACTTTCTGTACTCCTGAGGAATCACTAATCTCCTGGCAGCTCCAGGTTTAGGATCCCTATGCTCAGTGTACAAGAGGTTGTCCTCCCAGTAAACTCTGTGAGAGTCACTGACATCCCCATTAGCCTGTTTGACAGCTTGCTGTCTGAGACCCTCTAATGTGGGACAGGTTTGCTGTGCCACACTCAGCTCCTCTCTGGCAGGCCCCCCTTCACCCAAAAGCTCAGCAGTGTCTGCTTCCAGCTCCTCTGGTGTAGGTTCTGCACAGGGAGGGAATTCTTCTTCCTCAGAAGTTGAATCCACTGTAGAGGGAGGGATAGTAGGAAGTGGTTTGCTTCTACTAGCCCTAGCTTTAGGGAGCACTTGGTCCATTGTTCCAGGATCCAAGCTTCCCTATCCTTTTTGCTTTTTGGCCTGAGCCCTTGTCAAAGCAAAAATATGCCCTGGGATGCCCAGCATTGCTGCATGGGCCTCCAAATCCACATCTGACCAAGCTGATGTCTCCAAATCATTCCCTAATAGACAGTCTACAGGTAAATCTGAAGCTACCACAACTTTCTTTGGACCAGTAACCCCCCCCCCCCACTTGAGATTAACAACAGCCATGGGGTGGCTAAGTGTGTTGTTGTGAGCATCGGTTACTTGGTACTGGTGACCAAGTAGGTGTTGTTCAGGGTGGACCAGTTTCTCTATGACCATAGTCACACTGGCTCCAGTGTCCCTGTAGGCCTGAACCTCAACACCATTTATTAGGGGTAGCTGCTTGTACTTATCCATATTAAGGGGACAAGCAACTAAGGTGGCAAAATCAATAGCCCCCTCAGAGACTAACACAGCCTCTGTGGCCTCCCTAACAAGGCCAACCCCAACTAAGTTACCAATAGTGAGCCCAGCTACTCCCTTGGATTGGCTATTAGTAGGTTTGCTCCCACCACCACTGCTATTAGTAGGGACACTAGGGGTAGCAGTAGGGGTTGTAGTGGTAGGAGCATTGGTGCTTTTCTTTGGACAACTGGGATCTGTTGTCCAATGGCCTTTTATTTTACATAAATAGCACCATGGTTTCTTTTCCTTGTTCTGATTAAAAGAGGATTTGGGCCCACCACCCCCACCAGAGTGTTTTTGTGGGCCTGATGAAGACTCATTTTTAGATTTGTCCCCACCCTTGTCAGAAGACTTACCATCCTTCTTTTTATTGCCATCTTTGTCACCCCCTGTATGAACTTTTCTGTTCACCCTTGTTCTGACCCATTTGTCTGCCTTCTTTCCCAATTCTTGGGGAGAGGTCAGATCAGAGTCCACCAAGTACTGGTGCAACAAATCAGACACACAATTATTAAGAATATGCTCTCTCAGGATCAAGTTATACAGGCTGTCATAATCAGTAACTTTACTGCCATGTAACCACCCCTCCAAGGCCTTCACTGAATGGTCAATGAAATCAACCCAGTCTTGTGAAGACTCCTTTTTGGTCTCTCTGAACTTTATCCTGTATTGTTCAGTGGTTAAGCCATAACCATCCAGGAGTGCATTCTTAAGAACTTGGAAATTATTAGCATCATTTTCTTTCACAGTAAGGAGCCTATCCCTACCTTTTCCACTAAATGATAGCCATAGGATAGCAGCCCACTGCCTTTGAGGGACATCCTGTACAACACAGGCCCTCTCAAGTGCAGCAAACCACTTGTTAATGTCATCCCCCTCCTTATAAGGGGGAACTATCTTGTGCAGATTCCTGGAATCATGCTCTTTTGCAGGATGACTATGGGGAATACTGCTGCTGCCACCATGGGTTTCTAAACCCAACTTCTGTCTTTCCTTCTCTAGTTCAAAAGACTGTCTATCCAAATCCAGCTGTTGCTTTTTAAGCTTCAGTCTGGTTTGTTCCACCCTCAACTTATTGAGTTCCCTCTCTAACATTCTGTCATCAGGGTTGGTGGGAGGGACATTCCTAGATACAGAGGTATGATGGGATTGAACAGAAGGAGACCTGTCCCTTACAGAAACCACCCTAACAGCTTGGCTAACAGAAACATCACTACCAGTATGGTGAGAATAAATGCTTTTGCTATGATGTGAGACAACACTATTTGTATGGTGTGGCTCATCATCATTACCAACTATGCTAGACTGTCTAGTCTAGGAACTAGGGCAGGCTAGGAAGTTTCTTTCCAGAATCTTTTCCTGGGGGAGTCCCTGGATCAGATTGAGAAACATTAGCTACTTTTTCAACAGATGGGGCACTTTTAGCCTTATCCTGTTCTCTAAGCATGTTAATTAACAGTTCAAAGGAAGGATTCTTCCCTACACTCAAACCTCTCTTTATGCAGAGACTCCTTGCTCCTTTCCAGCTAAGGTGATCATATGCAAGTTTGGACAGATCAACATTTTGGCCTGTGCCAGACATTTTTAGAGAGAGTTAAAAGTGATAGAAAAAGAGAAAAAAGTTTTCAGAACTTTTTAGAAAGACAGAAAAAAAAACTTTTTAAACTTTTAAGAACTTTTTGAAAGTTTAGAAGTACTTTTCAGCACTTAGAAAAGAGTGAAAAGAGGAAATGCAAAACTTTTTGGCTATGTGTATATACACTGACCTTGTTTTGTATATTTTTCTCTTATGAAAAGTACAATGACAAGAGTGGTAAGTAGTCTCAAAGCACTTATCCCACCGCTGCACAACCAATGTAGGAGGCTGGACTGGCTTGTAGTGAGTACCAAGGGGTACTTGCACCTTGCACCAGGCCCAGTTATCCCTTATTAGTGTATAGGGTGTCTAGCAGCTTAGGCTGATAGATAATGGTAGCTTAGCAGAGCAGCTTAGGCTGAACTAGGAGACGTGTGAAGCTACTACAGTACCACCTAGTGTCATATGCACAATATCATAAGAAAACACAATACACAGTTATACTAAAAATAAAGGTACTTTATTTTTATGACAATATGCCAAAGTATCTTAGAGTGTACCCTCAGTGAGAGGATAGGAAATATACACAAGATATATATACACAATAGCAAAAATATGCAGTATAGTCTTAGAAAACAGTGCAAACAATGTATAGTTACAATAGGATGCAATGGGGAAACATAGGGATAGGGGCAACACAAACCATATACTCCAAAAGTGGAATGCGAACCACGAATGGACCCCAAACCTATGTGACCTTGTAGAGGGTCGCTGGGACTATTAGAAAATAGTGAGAGTTAGAAAAATAACCCTACCCAAGACCCTGAAAAGTGAGTGCAAAGTGCACTAAAGTTCCCCTAAGGACAAAGAAGTCGTGTTAGAGGAATAATGCAGGAAAGACACAAACCAACAATGCAACAACTGTGGATTTCCAATCTAGGGTACCTGTGGAACAAGGGGACCAAGTCCAAAAGTCACAAGCAAGTCGGAGATGGGCATATGCCCAGGAAATGCCAGCTGTGGATCCAAAGAAGCTTCTACTGGACATAAGAAGCTGAGGTTTCTGCAGGAACAAAAAGGGCTAGAGACTTCCCCTTTGGTGGACGGATCCCTCTCTCCGTGAAAAGTCGTGCACAAGTGTTTTCCCGCCGAAAGAATGTTAACAAGCCTTGCTAGCTGCAAATCGTGCGGTTAGCGTTTTTGGACGCTCCTGTGGCCCTGGAGGGACCAGGAGGTCGCAAATTGGACCAGGAGAGAGAGGGGACGTCGAGCAAGACAAAAAGCCTTCTCAGCAGCAGGTTGCACCCATAGAAGTGCCAGAAACAGGCACTACAAGGATGCGTGAAATGGTGCTCACCCGAAGTCGCACAAAGGAGTCCCACGTCGCCGGAGACCAACTTAGAAAGTCGTGCAATGCAGGTTAGAGTGCCGTGGACCCAGGCTTGGCTGTGCACAAAGGATTTCCGCCGGAAGTGCACAGGGGCCGGAGTAGCTGCAAAAGTCGCGGTTCCCAGCAATGCAGCCCAGAGAGGTGAGGCAAGGACTTACCTCCACCAAACTTGGACTGAAGAGTCACTGGACTGTGGGGGTCACTTGGACAGAGTCGCTGGATTCGAGAGACCTCGCTCGTCGTGCTGAGAGGAGACCCAAGGGACCGGTAACGCAGCTTTTTGGTGCCTGCGGTTGCAGGGGGAAGATTCCGTCGACCCACGGGAGATTTCTTCGGAGCTTCTGGTGCAGAGAGGAGGCAGACTACCCCCACAGCATGCACAAGCAGGAAAACAGTCGAGAAGGCGGCAGGATCAGCGTTACAGAGTTGCAGTAGTCGTCTTTGCTACTATGTTGCAGGTTTGCAGGCTTCCAGCGCGGTCAGCAGTCGATTCCTTGGCAGAAGGTGAAGAGAGAGATGCAGAGGAACTCGGATGAGCTCTTGCATTCGTTATCTAAAGTTTCCCCAGAGACAGAGACCCTAAATAGCCAGAAAAGAGGATTTGGCTACCTAGGAGAGAGGATAGGCTACTAACACCTGAAGGAGCTTATCAGCAGGAGTCTCTGACGTCACCTGGTGGCACTGGCCACTCAGAGCAGTCCAGTGTGCCAGCAGCACCTCTGTTTCCAAGATGGCAGAGGTCTGGAGCACACTGGAGGAGCTCTGGACACCTCCCAGGGGAGGTGCAGGTCAGGGGAGTGGTCACTCCCCTTTCCTTTGTCCAGTTTCGCGCCAGAGCAGGGCTAAGGGGTCCCCTGAACCGGTGTAGACTGGCTTATGCAGAATTGGGCACATCTGTGCCCAACAAAGCATTTCCAGAGGCTGGGGGAGGCTACTCCTCCCCTGCCTTCACACCATTTTCCAAAGGGAGAGGGTGTCACACCCTCTCTCAGAGGAAGTTCTTTGTTCTGCCATCCTGGGCCAGGCCTGGCTGGACCCCAGGAGGGCAGATGCCTGTCTGAGGGGTTGTCAGCAGCAGCAGCTGCAGTGAAACCCCAGGAAGGGCAGTTTGGCAGTACCAGGGTCTGTGCTACAGACCACTGGGATCATGGGATTGTGCCAACTATGCCAGGATGGCATAGAGGGGGCAATTCCATGATCATAGACATGTTACATGGCCATATTCGGAGTTACCATTGTGAAGCTACATATAGGTAGTGACCTATATGTAGTGCACGCGTGTAATGGTGTCCCCGCACTCACAAAGTTCAGGGAATTGGCTCTGAACAATGTGGGGGCACCTTGGCTAGTGCCAGGGTGCCCTCACACTAAGTAACTTTGCATCTAACCTTTACCAGGTAAAGGTTAGACATATAGGTGAATTATAAGTTACTTAAGTGCAGTGTAAAATGGCTGTGAAATAACGTGGACGTTATTTCACTCAGGCTGCAGTGGCAGGCCTGTGTAAGAATTGTCAGAGCTCCCTATGGGTGGCAAAAGAAATGCTGCAGCCCATAGGGATCTCCTGGAACCCCAATACCCTGGGTACCTCAGTACCATATACTAGGGAATTATAAGGGTGTTCCAGTAAGCCAATGTAAATTGGTAAAAATGGTCACTAGCCTGTTAGTGACAATTGGAAAGAAATGAGAGAGGATAACCACTGAGGTTCTGATTAGCAGAGCCTCAGTGAGACAGTTAGTCACTACACAGGTAACACATTCAGGCACACTTATGAGCACTGGGGCCCTGGGTTACCAGGGTCCCAGTGACACATACAACTAAAACAACATATATACAGTGAAAAATGGGGGTAACATGCCAGGCAAGATGGTACTTTCCTCCACACTTTCATTTAACAAGGTTCAAACATTGCAATTAAACTGTACAGTCATGTATACATAAGAATGACCTGTAGTTGTCTGCAGTCAGCACACCAGGAGCCAGAGTGGGGCACGGATATCTGAAAATACAGATGCCAAAGGGTACAGTGAGTGGCCATGGAAGTGGGGAAATCAGCCTGCCAGTGACAATTTCAGTCACAAAACTGACAATGAAATCTTAAGTTACACTGTCTTACCTGTGTGTCATTGGAAATATTGTCGAATGATTGCACTTCTGTTGCCCGCATCCTCTGCTTCCTCTTCTTCACTGACAACAGGTTCCACTGCTGTCACACGCCCATCTCCGGCCTCATCCTCCTGCAGAAAAGGCACGTGGCGACGTAAGGCAAGGTAATGCAACATACAGCATGCCACGATGATCTGGCAGACCTTCTTGGGTGAGTTGCACAGGGAACCACCTGTTAGATGGAGGCAATGAAACATGGCCTCCAGGAGGCCAAATTCCCTCTCAATAATTCTTCTTGTGCGCCATGTGCCTCATTGCAACGTTCCTCTGCCCTTGTCCTAGCATTCCTCACAGGGGTCAGTAGCCATGAGAGGCTGGGGTAACCTGAGTCACCTGCATATATCGAGGGACAACTGTTAGACACACACACTAACCCTTAGGGCCCACACCATATCCATACACCAACATCTACTGCGTGGGAACCAGGGCTCACCTTTCAGTCACACACAGTGCCTCTGGAGTTGAGCCATCACATATGGGATGCTGCTATTCCTCAGGATAAAGGCATCATGCACAGACCCAGGATACTTTGCATTGACATGGGAGGCATACTGGTCCGCCAGGCACACTATCTGCACATTCATGGAGTGAAAGCGCTTTCGATTTCTGAAAGCCTGTTCACTTATTTGGGGGTGGGGGGATGAATGCATCATGTGTACCATCAGTTGCCCCAATGATGTTGGGGAAATGTCCCATTGCATAGAAATCAGCTTTCACTGTGGCCAAATCCTCCACCTGGGGGAAAACGATGTTGCTGCACATGTGTTTAATCAGGGCAGACAACACTCTGGTCAGCACTATTGAGAACATTGGCTGTGACATTCCTGCTGCCAAGCCCACTGTCACTTGGAAAGAACCAGTTGCCAAGAAATGGAGCACTGATAGGACTTGCACAAAAGGGTGGATCACAGTGGGTTGACGGATATCAGATATCAGGTCAGGCTCCAATTGGGCACACAGGTCTGTGATTGTGGCCCTGTCAAGTCTGTAGGTGACAATGATTTGCCCGTCCTCCATTGTTGTCAAGTCCACCAGCGGTCTGTACGGGGGGGGTGTCTCCATCTCCTATTCATCCGAAGCGGTTGCAATCTATGGGGCAAAACGTGAGCAGCTGGTCAGTATCTCATAAATAGAACCACTAAACTTCATTGCATGTGATTTTAACTGTATATTGTTGGACGGGTCCAAATGGTGCTTATGTGTACTGTGATGCAGTTAGGAGCCATGGCCTGCCCCCCGAAATGGCATCCCCGTGTCCTGTATGTAGGGACATGTGGAAATGATATAATTCCACCAACGTTGTGCGCCGTTGTGGGAGGCGGTCGAGAACCGCCGTGCAACTCCTCATTGGTTATTATTGGCCCCTATGGGGTACAGTGGCCAATGGTGATGTACGACGGCAGTGACGGTACGCACCGCCGCAGACGTCACCGCCATGTTCTATCCATTCACTCACTTGCTACCTGACCTTCAACAGGTGAGGACCTACACTGCATGTGCTTCTGTGACCTGCGTCTGGAACCTACCTTGGCTCATGTGACTGGGGAAAGGGCCCCTGCCTTCACCTCGGCGGAGTTGGAGAGACTGGTGGATGGGGTCCTACCTCAGTACCAAATGCTGTATGGGCCTCCAGACCAACAGGTGAGTACACTGTGAGCACGATGCATGGGCTTAATGGGATGGGAAGGGCCATGGTGGGCCATGAGTGTAACATGCAGAATGGTCTGACTGATACCTTTGCCTATGTGTATTTCTCTGCAGGTCAGCGCCCATCAGAAAAAGGGTATATGGCGTGCCATCGCCAAGGAAGTGCAGACCCTGGGGGTCTACGGCAGGCGGACCACCCACTGTCGGACATGGTGGGAGGACCCGAGACGCTGGACACGGAAGACGGCGGGATGGCCTCCCAACGAGGAAGGGGTGCCCGTCAAACCCTGACCCCCCCAATGGCCGGCATACCGGCGGTGGCCTATCCGGAGCTGGATGGGCGCTTGGGGCCATCACAGCAGCAACAAGGGGGTGAGTACAGTGTCCTTCATTACAACTTACACCTGGTGTGGTGGCTTCTAGGTGGAGGATGTGGGCCTGTGGGTGCCCCTAGGCCAGGCCTGACACTGCAGGGTAAGCCCCATGTTGGGCAGGGTCTGATGTAAACTTCCTCCAAACAGGCTAGTAGGCATCCACTACTGGGCAGGGGTCTGTGGGTCTCACTTATGCTGCATTTGGCGTTAGGTGTCCCTGTACATGGGCTGGTGACTAGCATTGTGACTGGTAGTGCATTGGCTAGTGCGTAGGACTGTTCCCTGTGTGTGAGGGTGCTGTGTACGCCAACGGTGGTGTTGTTGCTGCCATTGACCAAGTGTATCCTTTGTCTCTTCCCCCTCTTTTTGATTTGTCACCCTGTCCTTCTGTGCATTAGCATCATCTGGCGGAGGAGCAGAGGCACTGGCGACGGAGGGAGCTGAATCCCACAGGACCCAGGATGCCGAATCCACCAACGGTGAGGGCACCAGTGGGACGAAGGGTGAGGGGAGCTCCATGGCGAAGACTAGAGGGGTCAGTTCAGAAAGTGATACCTCCTCCGAAGGAAGCTCCCTGGTGGTGGTGGACACCTCTGTGCCCAGCCCAATTACAGGTACAGCCGCCACCCCCGTACCAGCACCGCCCTCCCAGCAGCCCCTCAGCGTGTTTCCTGTGCCCGCTCACCCAGGAGGATGGGCATCTCCTTCGCCCCAGGCACCTTAGGCCCTGCCCCAGTTATCCCTGCTGCCCTGAGTGAGGAGGCTATTGTCCTCCTGTGATCCATCTCTGTTGGGCAGTCAACCATTGTGAATGCCATCTAGGGGCTGGCAGCCCAAATGCAACAGACAAATGCATTCCTGGAGGGAATTCACACTGGCATGGCGGCCCAACATAGATCAATCCAGGCTCTTGCCTCTTCTCTGATGGCAGCCATTGTCCCTGTTTCTAGCCTCCCCCCTCCAACTTCCTCTTCCCAATCCCATTCACCTCAACCCCACCCTATCCCAAGCACACAGGCAGACCAGCATGCACAAAAGACAACACACAAGAGTGGCTCAGGCAAACACAAGCACCACACATCATCCCACAGGCACTCAGACAAACACCATCCAGAATCAGACATACCACCATCCACTGCCTCTACTGTGGCCCTGTCCTCCTCCTCACCCCCCTACCTCCCAGTAGTGTCTCCACTCACACCTGCATGCACTACATCCACAGCCACTACCACACCTATGCCTATACACCCCTCACTGGCAGTCACCACCCCCACTTCCCTGCACACATCCCCTGTGTCCTCTCTCACTGTGTCTGTGCCCCCTACTTTCAAAGTACACAAGTGCAAGCACTCAGACACCCAACAGCCATCCACCTCACAACAACATCCAGCCCATGCACCTGCACCCAAACACAGCAGACTGACACCTCCTGCAACCACTTCCTCTTCCTCCACTCCCAAACCTTCACCCTCTTCCCGCACCAATGTCCCTAAGAAGCTTTTCCTCTCCACTATTGACCTCTTCCCCACCACTCCCCCATCCTTCTAGTCAGGCCAGAGTGGTCAGAACCCAGACGAGCACCTCAGCCACCCAGTCCACGGGCACTGTAGTGACGACAGATACTCCAGGTGGGAGAGGATACTGGGCACCAGGCAGCCACACTGAAAGGGTGTCTGCATCAGCTGACTCGAGGAAAGGCAAGGATGCACCACCAGCTGCTACGGGGCAGGGCAAAGGGCCTGCACTTGCAGGCAGGAAGGACAGGAGGCCTGGTGCTGAGACTCATTTGGAGCCCCCACCACCAACTGGTTCAGCCGTCCGAGGCTGCAAGGGAAGGGCTACAGCCTACCCCCACCACTGCCAGTACCGCCACCAGCACCACCACTGCCACCAGTGAGCAGCAGTCACCGCTGGTGGACGATGTGTAGTCCTGCGTCCATAGGCTGTTGTGCGGCCTGGCCCCCTAAAATCCTGTGGGTGTGACACCCAGGTGAGAGACTGTGCCCTTGCACTCCCCAAGATCTGCATCACTGGGCGCAATGTCCCCTCCAGAACCAGTGGCAGAAGCTATCCACTCACCCCATCCTCCCCAGGATGAAGCTCACTGGGCACAATGCCCCCTCCAGAACCAGTGGAAGAAGCCATCCACTCACCCCATCCTTCCCAGGATGAAGAACACTGGGCACAATGCCCCCTCCAGAACCAGTGGCAGTAGTCACCCACTTGAAAGACTGTGGCCTTGCACTCCCCAGGACCAAGCAGTGGGAAAACCACCCACTTGAAAGACTGTGGCCTTGCACTCCCAGGACCAAGCAGTGGGCAGACTACCCACTTGAGAGACTGTGTCCTTGCACTCCCCAGGACCAAGCAGTGGGCAGACCACCCACTTGAGAGACTGTGGCCTTGCACTCCCCAGGACCAAGCAATGGGCAAACCACCCACTTGAGAGACTGTGGCTTTGCACTCCCCAGGACAGCGCACAGGGCATGTAGCCCCCTCCAGAACCAGTGGCATTGTACCATCTTCCGAGCTGAGGTGCCCCCCATTCCCTGTCCCCCTGAGGTGCCTGTCTCTTTTCGACCTGATGCCCCTGCAGTGTTCTCTCTGTGTTGTTGCAGGAGTGAGGTGGGGTCTTGTCCTATGTGTTGTGGCCCTGTGGCCCACAGACATTGAGGACTGGGCAATGTCCCTACATTTGTACATATGTATATACGTTTGGTTTTTGATGCACTTATTCATAGTATTTTTACGTATTACACTCACTTTCTTCAATTCATTTTGTCCTTGCACTATTCCTGAGGGGTAAGGGGTGAGTATGTACTGTTAATGCATCTGCTTGTGTGTATGGGGGTAGGGGTGTTGCATGTGTGTGTCACACTCTTTTTCCTCCCTCCCTCCCCTGTGTGCTAGGCGGCAGTACACACCATGGTCGTCTTCACCGGCGTTCGTGTTCATAGTGAAGAAGAAGATAGATGGGCATGGGGAAGACATGCAACTCGGGCTCCATGGCGGTGTGGTTCTTCCAAAGGTGAGTCGTTTCCCTATTGTGCACTGTTTCCACCAGGCTTTTGATGTCGTTGGTACTGCCCCGGAAAAGGTGGCAGGTTGGTGTAGGAAAGTACCATCTTGCCTGGCATGTTACCCCCATATTTCACTGTATATATGTTGTCTTAGTGTATGTGTCACTGGGACCCTGCCAGCCAGGGCCACAGTGCTCATAAGTGTGCCCTGTATGTGTTCCCTGTGTGATGACTAACTGTCTCACAGAGGCTCTGCTAACCAGAACCTCAGTGGTTATGCTCTCTCTGCTTTCTAAATTGTCACTAACAGGCTAGTGACCAATTTCACCAATTCACATTGGCATACTGAAACACCCTTATAATTCCCTAGTATATGGTACTGAGTTACCCAGGGTATTGGGTTTCCAGGAGATCCCTATGGGCTGCAGCATTTCTTTTGCCACCCATAGGGAGCTCTGACAATTCTTACACAGGCCTGCCACTGCAGCCTGAGTGAAATAACGTCCACGTTATTTCACAGCCATTTACCACTGCACTTGAGTAACATATAAGTCACCTATATATCTAACCTTTACCTGGTAAAGGTTGGGTGCTAAGTTACTTAGTGTGTGGGCACCCTGGCACTAGCCAAGGTGCCCCCACATTGTTCAGGGCAAATTCCCCGGACTTTGTGAGTGCGGGGACACCATTACACGCGTGCACTATACATAGGTCACTACCTATGTATAGCGTCACAATGGTAACTCCGAACATGGCCATGTAACATGTCTAAGATCATGGAATTGTCACCCCAATGCCATTCTGGCATTGGGGAGACAATTCCATGATCCCCTGAGTCTCTGGCACAGACCCGGGTACCTCCAAACTGCCTTTCCCGGGATTTCGCTGCAGCTGCTGCTGCTGCCAACCCCTCAGAAAGGTTTCTGCCTTCCTGGGGTCCAGCAAGGCTTGGCCCAGGAAGGCAGAACAACGGACTTCCTCAGAGAGAGGGTGTTACAGCCTCTCCCTTTGGAAAAAGGTGTCAGGGCTGGGGAGGAGTAGCCTCCCCCAGCCTCTGGAAATGCTTTGATGGGCACAGATGGTGCCCATCTCTGCATAAGCCAGCCTACACCGGTTCAGTGACGACTCCCCTGACCTGCACCTCCCAGGGGAGGTGCCCTGAGCTCCTCCAGTGTGCTCCAGATCTCTGCCATCTTGGAAACAGAGGTGCTGCTGGCACACTGGACTGCTCTGAGTGGCCAGTGCCAGCAGGTGACATCAGAGACTCCTTTTGATAGGCTCTTACCTGTGTTGCTAGCCTATCCTCCTTCCTAGGTAGCCAAACCTCCTTTTTTGGCTATTTAGGGTCTCTGCTTTGGGGAATTCTTTAGATAACAAATGCAATAGCTCATCAGAGTTCCTCTGCATCTCTCTCTTCACCTTCTGCCAAGGAATTGACCGCTGACTGCTCTGGACGCCTGCAAAACCGTAACAAAGTAGCAAAGACGACTACTGCAACCTTGTATCTCTGATCCTGCCGCCTTCTAGACTGTTTTCCTGGTGGTGCATGCTGTGGGGGTAGTCTGCCTCCTCTCTGCACTAGAAGCTTCGAAGAAATCTCCCGTGGGTCGACGGAATCTTCCCCCTGCAATCGCAGGCAACAAAAGACTGCATCACCGGTCCTCTGGGTCCCCTCTCAGCACGACGAGCGAGGTCCCTGGAACTCAGCAACTCTGTCCAAGTGACTCCCACAGTCCAGTGATTCTTCAGTCCAAGTTTGGTGGAGGTAAGTCCTTGCCTCCCCACGCTAGACTGCATTGCTGGGTACCGCATGATTTGCAGCTGCTCCGGCTCCTGTGCACTCTTCCAGGATTTCCTTTGTGCACAGCCAAGCCTGGGTCCCCGACACTCAAACCTGCAGTGCACAACCTCCTGAGTTGTCCTCCGGCGTCGTGGGATCTCCTTTTGTGACTTCGGGTGAGCTCCGGTTCACTCCTCTTCGTAGTGCCTGTTCCGTCACTTCTGCGGGTGCTGCCTGCTTCTGGGAGGGCTCCCTACCTTGCTGGGCGCCCCCTGAGGGAGGGATGTCAGGAGGTCAATACCCTCCTCACTGAGGCCAGCAGGGCTGACTGGGGCAGGGGCTGAGGTGCCTGGGGCGAAGGAGATGCCCACCCTCCTGGGTGAGCGGACATGGGACACACACTGAGGGGCTGCTGGGAGGGCGGTGCTGGTAGGGGGGGGGTGGCGGCTGTACCTGTTGATGCAGTGGGCACAGTTGTGCCCGCCACTGCAAGGGAGCTCCCATCAGAGGAGGAGTCTCTGCCACTGCTGTCTGCTCCTGTCCCCGCCGTGGAGCTTCCCTCGCCCTCCATCCCACTGGTGGCTTCAGACTCTGTTGTTTCGCCCTCCAGGGCCAAGTGGGTTGCAGCTCCCTCCTGTTCCGGTGCCAATGCACCTGATGATGCTATTGCACACAAGAGCAGGGAGACCACAAAAAGGGGGGGGGGCAAAGACAGAAGAAAGACATGTTCAGTGCATGCAACACCACTACCGTTGGCGGACACAACACACAGGGAGCAGCCCTCGCCACTACACCATGCACTAACAGTTCCTAGAAATTTCAGCTGACCATGGGGTACGAGGCCTAAGACCAATTGCTGGACACCTGGAAGTCACAGAGCCTGACCAGGTGTAGATGGCTCTTACCACTGGTGGGGTTGGGGTGCCACATAGCCTGCCTCACAAGGGACCATGCCTACCAACTTCGTCCTGGCGTAGGGGAACCCACTGCCCACCTCCCCCACCCAGAAACCTCGTAATGTGCGCTGAGTCAGCTGAATGGGAGTGTACTCACCCCCTTGTGGCTGCTGTGATGCTCTCAAGCGCCCATCCAACTCCGGATAGGCCACCGCCAGGATCCGGAACATCAGGGGGGTCATGGTGCGATGGGCATTCCTCCCATGTTGGGAGGCCATCCCCAGCTGGACCTCCGCCGTCTTCTTGCTCCAGCAGTGCAGGTCCTCCCATCTTGTAAGGCAGTGGTTGCTCCGTCTGTGGTAGACCCCCAGGGTCCGGACGTCCTTTGCGATGGCACGCCAAATACCCTTCTTCTGGTGGGTGCTGACCTAGAGGAATGGTACAGGGGAAAAGGAAGTTACTTACCCGTCCGGACCTTCATACTCATTGCCCCCCAGTTTCCACCCTTGCCCTGACGAACATACACTCCCCATCAGCACATGCAGGCCTCAGCCCCCCCCCCCATGTATCTTCCATCCACACCACTCCAAACAGGCATTGCCATGCACCATGCTCACAGTGTACTCACCTGTTTGTCTGGAGGACCATACAGTTGCGTGTACTGGGGGAGGACCCCATCCCCTAGTTTCTCCAACTCCTCGGAAGTGAAGGCTGGGGCCCTTTCCCCAGACACATGAGCCATCGTCGCTTCCAGACTGAGGTCACAGCAGCACTTGCAGTGTAGGTCCTCTCCTGTTGAAGGTCGTCCGCGGCAGTGCGTACCGTCACCACCGACGTACATCATCATTGGCTCCTGGCACCCATAGGGCCCAATGTTAACCAATGCAGAATTGCGCCGCAGTCTTCAACCGCCCACCACGACGGTGTACAATACCAGTGCAGTCATATCCCCTTGTCCCACCTTACAGGTCAGGCAGCCGCCATTTCAGGAGGCCACATGGGATGGATGTTAACTGCGTCACACCTATCTAGGCCGGGAATATAGACAGATACCGGCACAATGCGGATTAATAACGTTTCTGAAAATAAGACATTGTGATACCTCAGTGTTGGATGACTCTCTGCTCGCTGTTCTCCTCCATAGGGCACGTCCGCTACGGCAGGTGATGAGATGGCAGCATCCTCCGGTGTACAGACCCCTGGTGGACCTGTCGACAATGGAAGACAGACACATCCTAGTCACATACAGACTTGATCGTGCAACAATCCAGGAACTGTGTGCCCAGTTGGAGCCGGACCTGATGTCAGCTATCCGCCATCCCACAGGAATCCCCCCTCTAGTGCAGGTCCTGTCTGTAATCCATTTCCTGGCCAGTGGGTCTTTTCAAACAACAGTGGCCATGGCATCAGGGATGTCCCAGCCAATGTTCTCTAACGTGTTGTCCAGAGTGTTGTCTGCCCTGCTGAAAAACTGGCGCAGCTACATCGTTTTCCCTCAGGTGGAGGATTTGCCCACAGTGAAAGGTGGCTTCGATGCCCTGGGACATATCCCGAACATCATTGGTGCCATTGATGGTACACATGTGGCATTTGTACCCCCCCCGCAGAAATGAACAGGTGTACAGAAACTGGAAGAGCTACCATTCAATGAATGTGCAGATGGTGTGTTTGGCAGACCAGTACATCTCCCATTTGAATGCCAAGTATCCTGGCTCTGTGCATGACGCTTACATTTTGAGGAATAGCAGCATCCCTTATATGATGGGGCAACTCCAGAGGCACCGTGTGTGGCTAATAGTTGAGGCTAAGGTCCCAATACAGTTGACATAGGTGTCTGGGTATGGGGCAGTCCCTAAGGGTTAGTGTGTGTCTAACAGTTGTCCCTCGACATTTGCAGGTGACTCTAGTTACCCCAACCTGTCATGCCTACTGACTCCAGTGAGGAATCCCAGGACAAGAGCAGAGGAACGCTACAACGAGGCATATGGGCGAACTAGGAGGGTGGTCGAATGCACCTCCTGAAGGCCAGATTCCAGTGCCTCAATCTAACAGGTGGTTCCCTATACTACTCACCGAAGAATGTGTGCCAGATAATCGTGGCCTGCTGTATGCAGCACAACCTGGCTTTGCGACGCCATGTACCTTTTCTGCCGGAGGCTGGGCCAGATGGTTGTCTTGTGGCAGCTGTGGAGCCTGTGGACAGTGAAGAAGAGGAGGCAGAAGAAGAGGATATCGACAACCGAAACAACATCATGCAACGCTTCCAGTGAGACACAGGTCAGAAGATGCCACTGCTTTCCACATCTCATTCTATTGTTGGAACTAGCATAAGTGTGTCATTTTCATTTAGTGTGTGGACCCTGAATTGTCAGTTTGACTTCCCATTTCACAGATGTGGGTCCCACTTTGTGCCATCTGCTATGTTTACTGCTGGCCTACAGCTGTGTTACATTGGTATGTGAACAAGTAAATTGCCATTGCCATATTCCATAGTTATTGCAATTACACATTTGTGAAAGCACAGACTGACTCCAGATTGTTTTGTGATTGAAGTGTGTTTATTCATGTGCTAATAACTGGAAGTGGTTGTAAAATGGGCTGGGGTGATGGTGGAGGAATGTCCACGGCAGAGTCCAGTCTATTTGTTTCACAGGTGCATTGACCAAAGGGGCATAGGAAGTGGAGCAATGGCAGTTTAAGGATGGACAGGGTGACATAGTGGGACAGAAGGGTGACATTCAGAGGGGTCTCATTTCCTGGCGGGGGTCTGGCAATGTTCTCTGTCTTGTTCCTGGATCTCAGGGACCGTTTGTGGGGTGGTTCTCCATCTGCAGGGGGTGGGGTGCTGGTGTCCTCTTGTTCCTGTGGCGGTGCCTCCTGTCCACTAGCACCGGCAGAGGTGGTGGGCTGTTCATCGTCCAGGCTAGTGTCAGGGGCCCCTTGTTGTGCCACTGTGTCCCTCCTGGTGTTGACAAGGTCTGCCAGCACCCCTGCAATGGTTACCAGGGTGTTGTTAATAGACTTCAAGTCCTCCCTGATCCCAAGGTAGTGTTCCTTCTGCAGCCGCTGGGTGTCCTGAAACTTGGCCAGTACAGTTGCCATTGTCTCCTGGGAATGATGGTAAGCTCCCATGATGTTGGAGAGTGCCTCGTGGAGAGTGGGTTCCCTGGGCCTGTCCTCCCCCTGTCGCACAGCAGTCCTCTCAGTTTCCCTGTTATTCTGTGCCTCTGTCCCCTGAACCGGGTGCCCACTGCCACTGCCCCCAGGTCCCTGATTTTCTTGGGTTGGTGGGTTTGCCTGGGTTCCCTGTAACGGTGGACACACTGCTGATTGATGTGTCCTGGGGACAGAGGGATGGGCCCGCTGGGTGGGTGCTGTGCTGGTGTTTCCTGAGGGGAGAGGCTCTGTGTTGGCTTGTGGCAGTGTCAGGGGAACCGACTGTCCCGAGGTCCCACATGGGCCGGGCTGGCCATGTTGATCCAGTTGTGCAGAGCTGCTATCATTACTGTGGGCCTCTTCTGTGTGGGGACTGGATATGTCTGGCAGCTCCTGTCCGGTGACGTTGGGTAGAGGTCCTGTTGGGGTGTAAATGCATAATTATTGTATCTGTGTGTGCCATCATGTGCAATGGGTGAGTGACCCTCTACTTCAGTGCTTGCATTATTGGCTTGGTCCTTGTGTGATTGGGGCATGGGTGAGTCTCTGTAGTGGACATGCTTGGGTGATGTATGTCCATGTATTGCTGTTACATGCAGGGCTTGGTTTTGGGATATCTGGGTTGTATTAGAAGGGTATCTGTGGGTTGTTGGGGTGATGGGTGTGAGGGTAAGGGTGGGAGTATGTGATGGCATGCAGATGGGGTGGGGGGGGATAAGGTAGTAAAGATTTGCCTTACCAGAGTCCAGTCCTCCTGCTACTCCTGCGAGGCCCTCAGGATGCAGTATTGCCAAGACTTGCTTCTTCCATGTTGTTAGTTGTGGGGGAGGAGGTGGGGGTCGACCGCCAGTCCTCTGTATAGCAATCTGGTGTCTTGAGACCATGGAACGCACCTTCCCCCTTAGGTCGTAACACTACTTCCTGATGTCGTCCCTAGTTCTTGGATGCTGTCCCACTACATTGACTCTGTTGACAATTCTGCGCCATAGCTCCATCTTCCTTGCAATGGAGGCCTGCTGCACCTGTGATCCGAATAGCTGTGGCTCTACCCAAATGATTTCCTCCACCATGACCCTGAGCTCCTCCTCAGAAAACCTGGGGTGTCGTTGAGGTGCCATGATGTGGTGTGGGTGATGTGTGAGGTAGTGTCTGTTGTGATGTGTGAGGGTGTGTGTTGGTGTGTGTTGTTTGTGGTGCGTGGATGTTGTGTGAGTGATGGTGTTGTGTATCTGTGGATGCTGGTGTTTTTTTAGGTGGTGGCTCTCTCTGGCGTGCTTTCAAAATTCAGGTAGTAAGGGTTTGTGGGTGATGTGGGTGTGTGTTTTATATTGGATTGGGTGTGTGGTGTTTGTATGTGTATCAGGTGTGTGTATTTTGAATTGTCCAATGTGATTGTGTTTTGTGAGTGTGTGTGTATTTTGAGCACAGCAGTATGTACCGCCAATGGACTATCGTGGTTGAAAGACCGCTGCGTTGATTCATGGGTCATGATAGTGTGGGCGTATTCCTGTTGGCGTGACGGTGACGGTTTTGGGATCACCAGTTTATCACTGACCTTTGATGTGGCGGACTTGTGTGGGTGTCTGTATTGTGGCGGATTCCGGGCTGTGGGTCTTAATACCTGTAGCGGAATTCCACTGCTGCAGCGGTATGTTGGTGGTCTTCTGCACGGCGGTAAGGGGGATTTACCGCCAGGGTTGCAATGAGGGCCTATGTGTGTTGGTGGGGAGAAAAAGGCAAAGTCGACATGGCATCCCCCTCAGGATGCCATGCCTACAAAATACTGCCTGTGGCATAGGTAAGTCACCACTCTAGCAGGCCTTACAGCCCTAAGGCAGGATGCACTATACCACAGGTGAGGGCATAGCTGCATTAGCAATATGCCCCTACAGTGTCTAAGTCTATTCTTAGACATTGTAAGTACAGTGTGGCCATATTAAGTATATGGTCTGGGAGTTTGTCATAAAATGAACTCCACATCTCCATAATGGCTACACTGAATACTGGGAAGTTTGGTATCAAACTTCTCAGAATAATAAACCCAGACTGATGCCAGTGTTGGATTTATTAAAAAATGCACACAGAGGGAATCTTCGAGATGCCCCCTGTATTTTACCCAATCCTTCAGTGCAGGGCTGACTGGTCTGTGCCAGCCTGCTGCTGAGAGACAAATTTCTGACCCCCTTAGGTGAGAGCCTTTGTGCTCGCTGATGCGAGAAATGAAGCCTGCACTGGGTGGAGATGCTTAACACCTCCCCCTGCAGGAACTGTAACACCTAGCAGTGAGCCTCAAAAGCTCAAGGTTCGTGTTACAATGCCCCAGTGCACTCCAGCTAGTGGAGATGCCCGCACCTTGGACACAGCCCCCACTTTTGGCGGCAAGTCCAGGGGAGATAATGAGAAAAACAAGGAGGAGTCACCCACCAGTCAGGACAGCCCCTAAGGTGTCCTGAGCTGAGGTGACCCCTCCCTTTAGAAATCCTCCATCTTGGTTTTGGAGGATTCCCCCAATAGGATTAGGGATGTGCCCCCCTCCCCACAGGGAAGAGGCATAAGAGGGTGTAGCCACCCTCAAGAACAGTAGCCATTGGCTGCTGCCCTCCCAGACCTAAACATACCCCTAAATTCAGTATTTAGGGGCACCCCAGATCCCAGGAAATGAGATTCCTGCAACCTGAAGAAACAAGAAGGACTGCTGACCTACAAGCCTGCAGAGAAGGAGGAAGATGACAACTGCTGTTGCCCCAGCCCTAACGGCCTCCCTCCAACTTCGAAAACCTGCAAGAAGCCTCAGAGGACTGCCCTGGACTAAAGGACCAAGAAACTCCCTTGAGCAGCGGCCCTGCTCAAAACCAGCTACTTCTTTGTAACAAATAAGCAATTTTCCAAGACTGCATGTTTCCCGCCGGAAGCGTGGGACTTCTCACTCTGCACACGACGCCCCCGGCTCGACATTCAGAGAACCAACACCTCAGGGAGGACTCCCCGGCGACTGCGAGCCCGTGAGTAACCAGAGACGACCCCCCCCCTGAGCCCCCACAGCGACGCCTGCAGAGAGAATCCAGAGGCTCCCCCTGACCGTGACAACCTGTAACAAGGGACCCTGACGCCTGGAACCGAACTTCAACGCAGGAGTGACCCCCAGGTGACCCTCTGCCCTGCCCAGGTGGTGGCTGTCCCGAGAAGCCCCCGCTGTGCCTGGCTGCACCGCTAGAGTGACCCCCCTACAAATCCCGACGCCTGCTTTGCACATTGCACCCAGCCACCCCTGTGCCGCTGAGGGTGTGTTTTGTGTGCCTACTTGTCCCCGCCCTGTGCTCTACAAAACCACAGTGGCCTGCCCCCCAAGGACACAGATACTTAACCTGCTGGCAGACTGGAACCGGAGCACCCCTGTTCTCCATAGGCGCCTATGTGTTTTGGGCACCTCTTTGACCTCTGCACCTGACCGGCCCTGAGCTGCTGGCGTGGTAACTTTGGGGTTGTCTTGAACCCCCAACGGTGGGCTGCCTATGTCCCGGGACTGAGACTTGTAAGTGTTTTACTTACCTCTTAATCTAACCTTTACTTACCTCCCCCAGGAACTGTTGATTTTTGCACTGTGTCCACTTTGATAATAGCTTATTGCCATTTTTACAAAGACTGTATGTGATATTGCTTTCATTCAATGTTCCTAAAGTATCTAAGTCAAGTACCTTACATGTAAAGTATTAATTGTAAATCTTGATCCTGTGGTTCTTAAAATAAACTAAGAAAACATATTTTTCAATATAAAAATCTATTGGCCTGGAATAAGTCTTTGAGTGTGTGTTCCTCATTTATTGGCTGTGTGTGTACAACAAATGCTTAACACTACCCTCTGATAAGCCTACTGCTCGACCACACTACCACAAAATAGAGCATTAGAATTATCTACTTTTGCCACTATCTTACCTCTAAGGGGAACCTTTGGACTCTGTGCATACTATTTCTTACTTTGAAATAGTATATACAGAGCCAACTTCCTACAGGCACGCATAGATCTCTGAAAATCGATCTACAAAGTGATCGAGGACGGGCTGAATTTTAAAAGAAAGGCTACACTCATGGTGATTTGTGGTAACGCTGAAACATTATCAACAAAATGCAGCATCTGAAGCAGAAGCAAATACTGATCACAACTCATGGTTGCAGGAAATATAGCCTTCGTCACTAAGGTTCTAGTAGATCAATATGAAGAGAGCAACAGCTTCCTTATCAAGACCATCAAAAAAGTTAAACCTAAGAACTTCTTCAGCTCATCCAGATTTGTGGGAGTCCACCAGCTGGCTCTAGAGTTTGGCTTATGTTAGGCACTGTTGTCCCTCAAATACTGTTCAGCATACAAGTTAGTCTGGTCAACAATCTCATCCAAAAATACATTGTCCATAAAGAACTGATGGAAATGTATAGGCAAAACGTTTTCAGTATTTACTCTACACCCTGTAACACCAGTAGGCGTGCAATACAGGCTGCACCAAGCTTTGGGCACCCGAGCGCTCAGCACTTCCAAGAGAAGCCTTTCAACCCCAGGCTGCAATTGAGATGCCTCTTGCTGCACTATCAGTATAGTATACCAGTGTCCTCCTATAAAAGAAACACTTCCTCTAAACTGAGAGTAGCGTCATCATCACTGCCAAAATCCTAGACTTCCCTCTCTGCCTCAGATGCAGAGTTAGTCTCATAACCATGGTCAGAGAATGAATCAAAAAGCATTCGAACTACCTGCTGAGCGGTAATCTTGCAGATAGCCATAATCCTTAGTTATAAAAGTAACTTGATAAATAAGTCAGCAATAACCCACCATGTGTAAATTAAGTAATAAGCAATGTGTGGCTTTATCAAACGGAAAGTAAAACTACTGGTAACCTGGGAGGAAAAGTCTATCAATACAAAGCACACAAAGACCTATATAATCAAAAACAATACCACTCACTTGCCAGAGATAACTAGACTCACCAGCACCTACTCTGCACAGACACAGCAAGCACTATATACCACTAGAAAGGAAAAATAAAGGAAAATGACACACAAGACAACACAATACACATTGTGCACAAATCCAAGGAGAATTTCACAATAAAACAGAAGCTAAATATTCTGCTATTATTACACTTTTTACAAAAAACACATTCATGCAGAGAAATGATCCTCATTTGGAGTAAACTGAACAAAAAAAAATCTTACCAAACACATGCAATTACACAAACTGCAGATCTACCAGTGCCGAAACTGCAAACAGGAATCACAGCAAAGGAAATCAAAAGCTTTGCACTAAATAAAAAGGCAAAATAAAACATTACAATCAGGTGCAAATGATGACAAGAAATAAAACAGTTCACATTATAAAACACTATGGGCTTGATCATGAGTTTGGCGGTTGGAATAACCGACCTCCAGACCCATGGTGAGGAGATCACTACAGAGCTGGTGGTTTCCCTACCTGCCCTATTACAACTTTCCCACTGGGATGACCGGCAGGAACCAGATTTCCCACCGATGGGAAATATGTGGCAGCATTGTTCCCGGCTCATAATTGAGCTGGCGGCAATGTTGCTGCACGCAGGGTGCACCAGCACCCTTGAAATGCACACTGTCTGCACACCGGACAGTGCACATTTCAAGGGTGCTGGGCAGATGATCCCTTGCACTGCCCATGCCCTGGGCATGGGCAGTGCAGGGGCCCCCTTGTGGCCCCCTGCACTTGTTCTCTGCAGGCCTTTTCATGGCAGTTAAACCACATGAATAGGCTGGTGGAGAACGTGGTTGTAATCAATCAGGTGGCTCTGACTTCAGCGCCACCCTGGCTGATCACAACCAAGACCGCTGTCAGCCCATCGGGGTCAGAGATCCTGGCAGGGTCAGCAGTTGGTTGGTGGGTCTCCCCGCCAACCTTGTAATGTGGTGGTCGGACCACCACAGCCGTGGCGGTCTGACTACCACCGCACGTTTGGCTGTCTTGTGACCGTCGGACTCGTAATTAGGCCCATCACCACCCAGTCCCCGAACACCGTGGCCAAGCGCCAGTCCATACACACTGCCACCCAAGTGCAAGTCCATGCACACCACCAGGCAAGGGCCAGTCCACACACACCACCTGCCAAGCACTAGTCTGCACACACTGCCAGGCAAATGCCAGTACATACACAGCCATCCAAAGATCAGTAATTGAAGACTATCAGCCAAACTCCTGTTCAAAAACACACTGAAACGTTCCCTGTTGTCTAGTGGTTTTCTCACACACTCCCCCCTTTGGGGGCAGATGGGCCTAAAAATATGACTGATCAGCCCCCAGAGAGGGCAGAAAATGGCCACAATATTGCCCCAATAAAAGGGGGCGAACCTTGCCCAAGGGGCAGCTCCCCTACAAATAAATATTCAAATCCCTGGTGTCTAGTGGCCAATCTGTCCTCTGTGGGCAGGAAACGGTCAAAAGTATACTTTTACTAAAGGCCCCATGGAGCGACCCACAAACATATGAAAAAGAAAATCACTGGTGTATAGTTAGCTTCCGCAAACCCTCCACCCCCGCCCCCGGGAAGGAAAATAGGGCTAAAGTCAGCCAATCTGCCCTGGGGGTGGAATTTACAAAAATACACCTCCAAGAGGAGTGACCCTTGCCCAAGGTGCTGCTCCCTGCTAATTTATCAAATAAAGTCCCTGCAGTCTAGTCGGTTTAGACCATCCCATGGGGCATATCGGCCAAGAAAATAGCCAATCTAGGCCCTGTGGGGTGCTGAAACACAGAACAAAAATGTGTTGCTCTCCAAAGGAGCAACCCTTGCCCAAGGGGCCACTCCCTCCAAATTCATTTTATAAAATCTCTTGGTCCTGGTGGGTTTTGACCTGCCCCCTACCCGGGGGTCAGATCAGCCATAAAAAAGCCTATTTAGCCTCTAGGGGGTGCAGAAATACAGAAAACACATTTTGCTTCCCAAAGGAGTGATCCTTGTCCAAGGGTTCATGCCATCTTAATTCATCTTATAAAGTCCCTGGAGCCCAGTGGGTTTAGACTCCCCAAAGGGGTAGATCATTCAGAAAAATGGCCGATCTGTACCCCATGGGGGGCTGAAACACAGAAAACATATGTAGCTCCCCAAAGGAGTGACCCTTGCCCAAGGAGTCGCTCCCTCCAAATTTAGCTTAAAAAATTCCTGGAGCCTAGTGGTTTTTGACCTCCCGGGGGACAGATCGTTTAAAAAAGGGCAAATCTAGCCCCCAGAGGAGCCAAAACATGGATATATTATGCTTCCAGTGAGAAGCCTTTGCCTAAGAGATCGCCACTCTAAAATACTAAATAAAACATCCCTGGTGGTCTAGTGGATGGATTCCTGCTCCATGATCACGGACCTCACCCGTGTTCGTGGAGCAGGAATCCATTCCAAACAGATGTGGCGAATGGAAAAACTCCTTCCTTTCCCACTGTGTCTGTTTCCTGCAAAGGTAACCACCCCACAGGGAAGGACTTACCCAAGCGTCCTCTCTCCTCCACGCGCTAGAAGCAAATTGCTTACAGCGTGTCCGTGGCACCATCTGATGACTAAGTATAGGTGGTAAACTCCGCTCCACCATCAGAGTTTGAGGAGTTTAGCAACTCTGAGCTCTGCCTGGAGCATGGAGTTCGGCAAAAACTCCTCTTCTGCCTCGTAACAGAGTTTACCCACGTCCAAGGAATGCTAATGTGTAGGGGAACTATAATTGGTGACATGGCAGCCAGTCGCAGTGCGTCGAAAGGAATTAGGAAGCGCTGATTGGCTGTGGCCTCTGTCCGAACTGTCCTTCAGTCCAAGTTTGGTGGAGGTAAGTCCTTGCCTCCCCACGCTATACTGCATTGCTGGGTACCGCGTGATTTGCAGCTGCTTCGGCTCCTGTGCACTCTTCTAGGATTTCCTTCATGCACAGCCAAGCCTGGGTTCCTGACACTCTAACCTGCAGTTCACAACCTTCTGAGTTGTCCTCCGGCTTCGTGGGACTCCCTTTTCTGACTTCGGGTTGACTCCGGTTCACTCCTCTTCCAAGTGCCTGTTCTGGTACTTCTGGGGGTGCTGCCTGCTTCTGTGAGGGCTCCCTGACTTGCTGGGTGCCCCCTCTGTCTCTTCATCCAAGTGGCGACATCCTGGTCCTCTCCTGGGCCACAGCAGCACCCAAAAACCCTAACCGCAACCCTTACAGCTAGCAAGGCTTGTTTGTGGTCTTTCTGCATGGGAACACCTCTGCAAGCTTCTTCACGACGTGGGACACACATCCTCCAAAGGGGAAGTTTCTAGCCCTCTTCGTTCTTGCAGAATCCACAGCTTCTACCATCCGGTGGCAGCTTCCCGGCACCCTCAGTTGGCATTTCCTGGGCATCTGCCCACTCTCGACATTGTCGCGACTCTTGAACTTGGTCCCCTTGTTTCACAGGTACTCAGGTCCGGAAATCCACTTTGGTTGCTTTGCTGGTGTTGGTCTTCTTTGCAGAAACCCCCTATCACGACTTCTGTGCTCTATGGGGGTTATAGGTGCACTTTACACCTACTTTTCAGGGTCTTGGGGTGGGCTATTTTTCTAACCCTCACTGTTTTCTTACAGCCCCAGCGACCCTCTACAAGCTCACATAGGTTTGGGGTCCATTCGTGGTTCGCATTCCACATTTGGAGTATATGGTTTGTGTTGCCCCAATCTACTGTAACTTTACATTGCTTGCATTACTTCCTTTTGCTATTACTGCATATTTTTGGTATTGTGTACATATATTTTGTGTATATTTGGCATCCTCATACTGAGTGTACTCACTGAGATACTTTTGGCATATTGTCAGAAAAATAAAGTACCTTTATTTTTAGTATATCTGTGTATTGTGTTTTCTTATGATATTGTGCATATGACACCAGTGGTATAGTAGGAGCTTTGCATGTCTCCTAGTTCAGCCTAAGCTGCTCTGCTATAGCTACCTTCTATCAGCCTAAGCTGCTAGAAACACCTCTTCTACACTAATAAGGGATAACTGGACCTGGTACAGAGTGTAAGTACCCCTTGGTACCCACTACAAGCCAGGCCAGCCTCCTACAATGTGTCAAAATGGTTTAATATTTTGGGGCTTGGAAGCTATTGGCAAAATCCACAGAATTTAGGGAGAAATGCATTTTGAAAGCTGATTATTGGTCTCATGTAAAAAATAATCTTCTCTCTTGTACATCACACGGTCGGTTGACTGATCAATTTCTTGTTTTCAAGCGGTACCCCCAATTTGAACCATATGTAGATCTCATACCTGATACACTGGGGAAGAGGTTGTATGCTCGTTTCCGTTTTGGATGTCTGCTATTGTTGTCCTTAACAAGCAAATGGGGATTGTCCTTAACATCTGACCAATGTCCTGTCTGTTGTAATTGTACTGAATCTGTTGAACATTTTATGTTCTTTTGTCCAGCATGCTTGTCACAACACCAACTCACTCTGCTGGCCACACGCTGGACCCTGTCTTCTCCGCAAGCTCCCACGTCACCTTCAGCCTCACTACTGAACTCCCCTGGACCGACCACAGCTGCATCCACTTCACCTTTCGGAAACCCACCTCGCACCACTGCACCCAACAGATCCCCCGCCACACCTGGAGCAAAGTCAGCGAAGACCAGCTGACAACCAGCCTCGCTCGAAACCCGCTCGCCGAACCCACCAACCCCAACCTCACAGCCTGCAACCTCAGGCGTTGGATCGACGACTGCGCCAACACCCTCGCCCCGCTCAAGGAACCCTCTAACAGAGGCGCCGGCCAGAGAGCCAGCTGGTTCACCCCAGGCCTCCAAGCAAACCTGCCGGACGCTTGAGAAGAAATGGCTCTGCGAACTGACACTGAACAGCCATGCAGCCTTCAAGAACACCATCCACAAACACCATCACCTCATCAGATCTGCCAAAAGGACCTCCTTCAAAGACTGCCTTGACAACAACGCACACAACAGCAAGGAGCTCTTCAACATCATGAAGGAACTCTCCAACCCCAACTCCAAAACCAACGACATCCCACCGTCCCAAGACCTGTGTGACTCCCTCGCCACCTTCTTCCACAAGATCACTGACATCCATGAGAGCTTTAACAACCAGACCACCCTGACAACCACCGACACCTCAGACTCTCCCCCCACCATCGACTACGACCTCCTGCTCGCTTGGGCCAACGTGAATGTAAACGACACTATCAAAACCACGAGCACCATCCTCTCTGGCTCTCCATCAGACCCATGCCCACACCACATCTTCAACAAAGCCAGCGCCAGCATCACACCCCACCTCCGCAAAATCATCAACATCTCCTTTGAGACCGCAACCTTCCCAGAGAGCTGAAAGCACGCCGAGATCAATGCCCTACTCAAGAAACCCAAGGCGGACCCGTGAGACAGCAAGAATTTCCGACCCATCTCCCTGCTCCCTTCCCCGGCTAACGTCATCAAGAAGATCGTCAACAGACAACTGACCCACTACCTCGAAGAGAACAACATCCTGGACCCATCCCAGTCAGGTTTCCGCAGCAACCACAGTACCGAAAATGCCCTCATCGCTGCCACCGATAACATCAGGGCCCTGCTTGACAGCGGTGAAACCGCGGCCCTCATCCTCACGGACCTCTCTGCGGCCTTCGACACTGTCTGCCACCGCACCCTACGCGCATACCTCTACAATGCAGGGGTCCGGGATAAAGCTCTGGATTGGACCACCTCCTTCCTCTCCAGCAGAACCCAGAGTGTACACCTCCCCCCATTCTGATCCAAAGCCTCCAAGATCATCTGCGGCATACCCCAAGGATCATCCCTAAACCCAACACTATTCAACGTCTATATGGCCCCACTCGCCCACGTCGCCCAACTGCACGACCTCAACATCATCTCCTACGCCGACGACACCCTCACCGCCAAATCCCACCTCTACGAAGGAATGAAGACCGTCGACAAATGGATGAAGAACAGCAGACTAAAGCTGAACTTGGATAAGACGGAGGTCCTCATCCTCGGCACCAACCCCTCAGCCTGGGATTACTCCTGGTGACCGACCGCACTGGGAGCAGCTCCGACACCCACCGACCACGCAACCTGGGCGTCATCCTCGACCCAACACTCTCCATGACCAAGCAAGTCAACGCCGTGTACCTCCTCCTGCTTCAACATTCTCCGCATGCTCCGCAAGATCTACAGGTGGATCCCCACAGAAACAAGAAGAACAGTCACCCAGGCCCTCGTCAGCAGCAAACTTGACTACGGAAACGCCCTCGACGCAGGAGCTCCAGTCAAACTCCTCAAACAACTGCAACGTATACAAAACGCCTCTGCAAGCCTGATCCTCGACGTACCCCGCCGCAGCCACATCGCTCCCCACCTGAGAGACCTACACTGGCTCCCCGTCAACAAAAGGATAACCTTAAAGCTCCACACACACAAGACACTCCACAACACCGGTCCAGCCTACCTAAACAGACGACTCACCTTCTACACCCTAAACCGCCAGCCCCGCTCAGCCGACCTCGCCCTCGCCTCCGTCCCTCGCATCAAAAGAGCGACCACCAGAGGCAGACCAAAGACCTGCTGACATTCAGCAGGCTTCTCAAAACCTGGCTGTTCTAGCAGTAGCAGCACCCGCCTTCCCCTCAGCACCTTGAGACCCTCACAGGTATGTAGTGCGCTCTACAAGTGTACTGATTGATTGATTGATTAATTGGTGGCCTGCCACACTAAGAACAGCACCAACAACCACTGACCACGCACGCAACCTGGGATTTATCCTGGACTCCTCACTATCTATGACCCAGCAAGTCAACGCCATCTCCTCCTCCTGTTTCAACACCCTCTGCATGTTTCGGAAGATCTACAAATAGATCCCTACTGAAACCAGAAGAACAGTCACACAAGCCTTCGTAAGCAGCAAACTGGACTATGGCAATGCCCTTTATGCAGGAACCACGGCCAAACTCCAGAAAATACTGCAACGCATCCAGAACACATCCAGAACGCCTCTACACGCCTCATCCGGGACATCCCCTGCCACTGCCACTTCACAGCCCACCTGAGAGACCTGAATTGGCTCAACAAGAGAATCACTTTCAAACTCCTCACCCACGCTCACAAGGCACTGCACAACACCGGACTAGAATACCTCAACAGACGGCTCTCCTTCTACACCCCGACAACCACGGACGGCAGATCATTCTCACACCTCGCCGACAAGACATAGAACACTCTTCCCACCCACCTGCGTCAGACCAAGGACCTCCTTACCTTCAGGAGACTTCTCAAGACTTGGCTGTTTGAGCAGTAGCAGCCCCCCCAGTGCCTTGAGACCCTCACGGGTGAGTAGTGCGCTTTACAAATTCCCCCTCTTCTCAAAGCCCAGCCCTCATTCAGAGCAACCTCACATATCAAAAGGCCCCCCAACATTGCTGAACACCCCAGGGTCCCATTGCAACCAAGTGCTATAGGCACTCACCTAATTATCCGTCCCCTACATGATCGTCCTGGATCTTAACATTACTAGCCTCAATATACAAGGCCTAAATAACCCAACTAAATGTGCTGCAGTCCTTTCCCTACTAGAGAGCTCTGGGAGTGACAAATGTCAGTTGCAGGAGACCCACCTACTCCCCAAAGACACTCCCAGAATACTCTCCCGGTGGTTCCCACACCAGTGCTGGTCCTCTGGTTAGTCGAAACGGGGAGGGGGGTGGCCATCCTACTTTCCAACAAATTTAAGGGTGAGTCACTTTCAAAAATTGCTGAAATCAGGGGTAGAATGCTGGCCCATCGGTTTCATGTCGGATCCTTCCATTTCACCCTTCCCAGCATATATGCCCCCCAAGAGCACCAGGAACACTTAATCATGGAAGCTGTGGGACTGTTCTTACACACGAGACACAAACATACTCAGTGGGGGGGTGGAACTTAGTGATGGATAACAACCTGAACAGGTCAGGACAGCGATTTGACCCATCTAGTGCCTTCATGGCCCCAGGACTACAACAGCTGGCGGATTGTGGACTTACAGACATATGGCAAGAGGCCCACCCGCATACACGGTCAGCAGCCCGGAAAACATATGCACATATAGATTATTTCTAGCTTCTCCTGCCTTCTGCACACTAGTTTGAGACACTTCTATCACCCAATAACAATATCTGATCACACACCGTTAACTCTAGAGACATACATAGAACACACCCACTACAAACCTTCTCATTGGCGACTATGAGACAGTTTACTATAAACTATGTCCTCTGTCAATTATCTTAGTTGTACACTTCTAGAATACCAATCCAAAACGACAATGGGTATACCTCGCCCTCAACCCTCCAGGAGGCATTGAAGGCAGTTGTCAGGGGGAACGTGATTGCGCTCTCAGCAACTGAGATTAAACTTCGAAGAGAGAAAAGACTGCAGTTGAAGCAAACAGTTCTAGAAATAAAGGCTATCCGTGAATGCATGGGTGCCCCTAGAGTGAGGAGGTAGTTGGAGAAAGCGCATGCTCAGCTTAAACGTCTGGATCTAGACAGGGCTGAATACGCCATGGCTAGATTATTTACCTTGGGAGCAACCGCTGTGGCTGTATGCTGGCGCACATATTATGTGCCCACTCCAAAGCCTCCTCGAATCAGGTGAACAAATCCCCCCAATGGAGGAAGTTACTTCTGCTCACACCATTGCTGCTGCCTTCCATGATTATTATGGTACCCTATATGACGCACCTCTTGAGGACTTCCCTGACTACTTAGACAACCTAGCTGGTTGTACTCTCACTTTCTTCCCAACTGCAGATGCTGAGACCCTTGAGAAACCAATACTCTTAGAGGAGGTTATTCCAGCCATCTCGTGGCTGAAGTTAGGGAAATCTCTGGGTCTGGATGGTTTTACCCAAGTTGCTACAAAATGTTCTGAAATAGCCTTGTTGTTAACAAAGCTGTATAACTCATTCGCCGACACAGGCTCACTTACCAAATCCATTCTCGAAGCCACCTTTACAGTTATCCCGAAACCAGGCAAGGTTCCTACTACCTGCAGCTCTTACAGGCTCATATCGCTACTTAGTGTAGATGCTAAATTATTTACTAGTATATTAGCCCACTGCCTCAACCCCTACATGCCAGGCCTGGTTGACCCTGATCAAGTGGGGTTCATTCCTGCACGTCAGTGCAGAGACAATACGAAGCGCCTCCTATACCTTGACAAGATACACAGATCTGGGAGAGAGTCCCTCCTTCTGTCAATAGACGCCAAAGAGGCCATTGACAGAGTCCACTGGCCTTAACTTTTTGCCACCCTTATACACGGAGGCTTTGGTAATAAATCCTCATGATGGGTTCAGAACACCTATAGCATGCCATGTGTTTCGGTTCAAGTGAACAGGGTCCCCTCATCTCCTTTTTCTATACAGCGTGGTACCAGACAAGGGTGCCCATTACTCCCCCTTCTTTTCGCTCTATATGTTGAGCTTTTAGCGCAGAAAATCTGTGAAAACCCAGCCATTTTTGGTATTAAATTTGGCAGGGATCAACATCTCATCAGTCTATATGCCAATGATGTAAACATAATGATTACCAACCCAATGACTTCACTCCCAGCCTTGGTCTCTGACCTCCGCACCTTTGGGTCATACTCTGGCCCCAAGGTAAACATGCGGGAATCCCAAATATTGAAGATTTCTGTTTACTCCTTTTCATTAGACCAGTTTACACTCCCACTTCCCCTTTGATTGGGCACAAGATCATATTACATACCTAGGGATTAGGATAGCTCGCTCCATCTCTCACACCATCATCTTGAACTCTTCAGCTGCAACTTCGCACACAAAGGTACTATTGGACAAATAGCACCAGGTTGCATTTGTCCTGGTTTGGTCATATAGCGGCTCTTAAAATGTCGATTCTCCCCCCATCCTTGACCTTTTCCAAGCTCTCCCACTCACTTCTCCGGCAAAAACTATCCAAATCCTCCAATCAGCCTTTTCTAAGTTCATTTGGGAAAACAAATCACTTTGGCTTGTGAAGAAACTCTTCCATTGCCCTATCTGAGAAGGGGGACTTGCAGTACAAAACTTACTACACTACTTTCAAGCCTCCCAGTTTTGCTTCTTAGTAAAGTGGAGTCGCCTACTTTCGGAAAAGCACTGGTGCTTCGTGGATCATGCCATTGCAGGCTCCACATCTGGATGGCACCCTGGCTCCCCCGTAAACACAAAGCCCAGGGACTCCCAGTCACGAATTCTGTCTTCCAGGTTTAGGATGCTTTAGCAACTAAAAACAAGCTGACCACGTTCCTCTCCCCTATGTCCCCGATCGTCAATAACCCCGCTTTTCCCCTGGAATGCGGTCCAAGCAGTTTGTGACATGGTGGGAGGGAGGGTGCAAGAGAATAGGTTCTCTCTTTGACATACAAGGTATCTTCCAGTTTGACCACCTCAAAGCTGACTATCGGCTAATGGAGTCTGACCGACTCCAATACATGCAGATACAACATTGGGTCACACAACCGGGAATCCTTCCACATGCACAGTGGCCTCTCACCACCTTTGTGAAATGGGTGTTCTTGAAAAAAGACAACCAATTACTAATTTCTGAGATTAACACACTGCTATCCACCTCAGAGCCACCCTCTAGGTCGGCAGGCCAGCTTCGGTGGGAACTGGAACTAGGTAGAGCATTAACTGACAAAGAATGGGAGGAGATACTTTACAGGGCACACCACTCGGCACATTCCATTGCAAGCATTGAAACAGCCTACAAAATCACCTCACGCTGGTATTTTAAACCTGTAATGGCTTCAAACTTGGAACTCAAGCATTTATAAAGAATGCCGGCTCTTTAATCCACTTGCTTTGGCACTGACCAAAGCTAGAGCGTTTCTGGGACCATTTTTGAAAGATAGACCATGCTTGGAAAACAAAGATCCCTCAATTTCCAGTGTATACCATCTTTGGCTTAACCAATTCTCTAACTTTTTCGCTCCGCTCTCCCAGATGACAACAGATGGCCCTTGCTCTAGGAGCGGCACATCAGGTAATTCTTGCAAAGTGGGGCACAGACAAAATTGTAGACCACACAGCGAGGCTTCGCAAACTATGGTACGTGTTGGGGATAGAGAAACTATCTATGGTGGCTGACCAAAATGGGGAAGATTATGTGGACACTTGGGCCCCATGTAAAACCATACTATCCTCTGAATTTCATGAACCTACCTGTCCTACTTATCTGAAAGTTCTGCATCTGCTCCCCCAGACTGCATCTCCTCCGATTTGACATTATTGGTCAGACACCGTGCCATATAGGTTTGAGGGTCGGTGCATTGATGACTCTGAACGCTCACTGTGTTTTCCAAGGATTTACCATAGAAGAGTAGGAGGAGGAGGGAATGGGATTGTTATTGTTACTGTTTTTGTATTGTTTCTTAACCTCTGCATCACTGCAGCCCCTGGTTTGTAGGCAAAAAGCTTTTTTCCTATTATTGGTGCGACTCCACACTGTCGGGCCCCAGGGTTGTAGGCACATAGCTGTGTTATTTTATGATTGCTCACAGGGGTTCCATTGCAAATAATCATAATAAAAATAATTAATCCATAAAGTCAATAGGAAGCAGTGGGAAAATACATAGTGTTATATTTTGTATAATAAGTTATGGTTTTACTAGTTAACAAACATTTTTGAATTTTTTGAAAAATATTTGAATAAATATTTTAAATAATAAACTTGTTGTGGTTATTTATCTATTACATTAAACTTAACAAAAATGTTTTAATGTTTGTAGATTTTAGTTTTAATGTTAAAAATATTTCACACATATTTACAAATTCATTTCACTCATTTTATAATTAACTTTGACTTTAAATAAATAGTTAACTAATTTAAAAGTATTAATACTAAGGTATTAAAATATACCTATATCCCGTCATTAAAGGTTGTATTACCACCTTAAAAAAAAAAGTAATATTATGATTAAATATATATTATGTTGTTTGAAAATCAATACTCAAGTATTAAAATTATTATTATATATATGTATCAATATACTTTCCCATCTAATCCCTTGCATCACGCCGCTAAAGGTTTGTGTCACTGCCCTAAAACAAACAATATCATGTTTAAATATCATATATTATGGTGTTTACATACTAATACTTAGGTATTGGGATTAATACCTTAGTATTAATGCACTTCTCCACCCACTACTCCTATATCCTTGCATTCTGTTCATTCAGGTTTGTATTACAGTTTTCAAAATATTCTAAGTACATAACATTATTGTTAACTATAATTCATTTTTTAAACGTTTATAAATGAATACAAAGGTATTAGAATTAACACCTGTTAATTTATCCGTTTCCCCACCCAATACTCCCACACGCATTTCACCCCACCTCTTAAGGTTTGTGTTACAATTGTAAAAATATTTTATAGGAATAATAGTATAATTAAATATCATATATTATAATGTTTATACATTAATTTTCAAGAATTAAACCAAATTAATACCTGAGTATTAACAGACACCCGACCCAATAACCCTGTACATCTTGCATTAATTCTATAAATGTTTATGTTACAGTTTAAAAATATATTTTATATAAATTATATTATGATTGAATAACATTCATTTTTAATCTTTAATAATTAATACTCAAATATAAGAATGAATACCTGACTATTAATAAGCTTCCTTTCCCAATACCGCTATATCCCTTGCATCCTATTCCTAAAGGTTTGTGTTACAGTTTAAAAATATTTTATATAGATAAGAGTATTACTAATAATCATATATAATAATATTTAAACATTTGTACCCAGGTATTAAAACAAATACCCAAGTATTAATGCTCTTCCTCACCCAATACCCCTATATCCTTTGCAACCCTTCCTAAAATGTTTAAAATTATATTTTGAATATTCAATAAATTAATATGCTATATAACTTACCTATACTCTAACCTACCTACTTATCCAATAATGCGTGGTATGGGTAATAGAAATGCCATATATTTTCATATATAATTACTTATATACTTACTCAATAATGCGCAGTAAAGGCATGTGTGGTAATTGTATATAGCTATGATTGGTGGTAAAGGCATGCATGGTAATGAAGTCAGTGGTAAAGGTATATCCATGGTAATGACATAGGTGGTCAAGACTTATTCATGGTAATGACTTTGTGGTACATGTGTTGTAAAGACAGAGCTGTAATGATGTTTCCCTCATCAACATTGTTGTTTGAGCTTCAAGACAACCCTGGGCACTGATGGGATATTTGTTTTACCACTGTGGGGCTTCCCAGGGGAGCAGTATCTGGCTGTGGCACCAACTTCATGTCAGCATACATGAAGTCTATGTGGGATGAGTGTGGGGTAACATAAAAGTTCTCCACATTGCCAAACCAATGGGTGTTTTGAGAGATTCAACAAAAGACCCATAAAGCATGATCTTGGGCCTGTCAGATCCCTTGAGGTTGAAGTGGGATGTTCTCTTCCCATGCCTGTTGGTTCCTTCCAAGGAGTTACCACAGAAGGGGGTTGGATTCAGCTTGTTTGAGCTGCATTATGGGCGAGTGAGAGTGCCTTTTAGGTTAGTGAAAGGGAGTTGTGAGTAATGTCCAAAAAAAGCCCCTCAGGACGTGGTCAGCTACATGTTGGCCCTACACACCTTGATGAAGTGCATTTGGAAAAATGTGGACAATCTAAAACCCCAGTCAAGAGGTTATGAAACAGTAGTCTGACCAGAAGGCCACTCTGGTTGAGTTTCAGCCTGGCCAGAAAGTGTAGGTGATTAAGGTTGTAGAGCCATGGGCTCTACAAGACAGATGGTCTGGTACCTACATGGTGAAGGAGCACAACTGGGATGTCACATAAAGGGTGGACGTCTATACTCCTAGGAACTCTTTCTGGGTCCTGCATGTCAACCGCCTCAAGCCCCACTTTGAGAGGTCCGAGATTGTCATGCTCCTGGTCAGGGGTGTGGGATGGAGGAGACAAATCTCTTCATTACCTCCTTTTTTCCTTTGAGCAGGATGGGTTGATGGATGGTGTCACCCACTCCTCTACCCTGATCCTAGAGCAAGAGAGGGACTGTCGCCAAGTGTTGGGACAGTTTGCCTCTCTCTTCTCCCTAACACCAGGGCTCAGTTCATAGTGTACCCATGATACTGACACTGGGCTCAGTATGCCTGAGAAGAGTAACATCCACAGGCTATCTGGCAAGGTGAGAGCCAACATTAAGGAGAAAGACTCCAAAATGTTGGAGCTGGGGTTAATTGAGCTCTCAAGCAGCCCTTGGTCCAAACTTGTGGTGCTGGTCGCCAAGGCTGCCCCTCCAGGTAGCTGAACTCAGGTTCTGCATGGATCACTGGGGGCTCAATACAGTCACTAAAATTGACACTCACCCCATCCCCTGAGCTGATGAGCTCATTGATCAGTTAGGGGTTGCCAAGTTACTCAGCACATTTGATCTGACATTTGGGTACTGACAGATGGCCTTAACTGAGGGGGCCAAGGAGAAGTATGAGTTCCCGCCCCAAGAAGGCCACTTCCAGTTTAGATTGATGCCTTTTTAGGTTGAAGAACATCCCTGCAATCTTCTAGAAGTTGGTCAACCAGGACATGACTTTGTTGGAGAACTTCAGTGCTGCCCACCTAGATTAGATTGTCGTCTTCAGTTCCATCTGGGAGGACCACCTGTGCCACCCCAGAGAAGTGCATCTGGTGCTGCAGAGAGCATGCCTTACTATCAAGACCAGTAAGTGCCATATAGGTCTGGGGTAAGTGGTCTACTGAGTCACCAAGTTGGAAGAGGCAAGGTACAGCCCCTCCAGGCCAATATCCAGACCATTCTGGTTTGGGAACCCCTCCACCCAAGAACCAGACAGTGGTGAGGGCCTTCCTGGGCCTCACGTATACTACAGGAGCTTTGTCAAGAGATATGGCAACATTGCTGCTCCTTTGACAGAGCTGACTTTGAAGTAGCTGCCCAAACAGGTGAGCTAGAAAGAGGTGTGGGAGACTGATTTTGATACCTTGAAGAATGCTATGTGCACAGCATCTTTGCTCAAGACCCCCTGATTTCTCTCAGGAATTGACCATGCAGATAGATGCAGATAGATGCCTAGAGCATGGCATAGAGGCCATGCTCTCACAGATAAACGAAGAGGGCTTAGATCCACCAGTACCTTTCCTAGGTAACAGAGGGGAATGGACTTTATGTTGGAGCATTGCCCAGGGTCAGACCACACCAATACTAATGGTCTTTTCAGTTTCTTCCACTTTAGTGAAGAGAACTCCCAAGAGGTTGAGTAGCTCTCCCCACCTTCAGCCGGGAGGGGACACATGTTAGACCTGACAACTTTGGGTGGTCTTCTCAACTTTTTGCCTACCTCCTCCACTTTTCTGACCTAATTTGTGCTGGCTTTAGTAGTCTGCGCTGCTTACTCCTGTTAACCAGTGCTAAAGTGCCTGTGCCCTCTCCTCTAAACTTGCTAACATTAGCTTATCCCCAGCTGGCATATTTATAAATCCCTAGTAAAGTGCCCTACATGTGCCCAGGGCCTCTAAATTAAATGCTACTTGTGGGCCTCTCCGGGTTATTCTGCCTTAGCGAAAAGAACTCCCATGAGGGTGGGTAGTGCTTGTTGCTTTCAGCTGGGGGATACATTTTGGACCTGCTGCCGTTGGTGTGGTTTTCCCCCACCTTTTCGGCTTCCATTCTCCTGAATTTGCTGAACTTCTTTTTTGTTGGCTTTAGGACTCTGTGAACTTTACCACTGCTAAGCAGTGCTAAAGTACTTGTGCTCTCTCCTTTAAACATGATAAAATTGGCTTATAGTCAATTGGAACATTTAATGTACTTTTAGGTTCCTAGTAACATAGTACTACATGTACCCAGGCCCTGTAAATTGAATGCTATTAGAGCCTGCAGCACACATTGTGCAACCCACTTAAGTAGTCCTTTAAACATGTCCTAGACCTGCCATGGCAGCCGGAATGCAGTTTTAAACTGCTGTCTTGCTAAGTTCAAACCTTCCGTTTTAATAGGTATGTGTCACCCCTAAAGTAGGGCCCAAACAGTCAGGACGAAGGGTGCACTGCATTGGGCATGCACTTCTAAGTTTTGTATGTACTGATAGTGAAAAACTCTTCAATGTGTTTTTTACTATGAGGCCTATATCTCCCATTCAATAATACTGGCTCAACTTAGATTTAATAGGTGACAGCCTTCAATCAGGAGCAGGTGGGAATGCCGATTTTGATGTCCAAAGAATTGCGATTTAATGCCATTTTTAATGGTGAAGTCAGATTTTAACTCACAGTTCGGACAAGGACACTTTCAGAAAGTTGGCATTTCTTATCCCAGTCATTTGCTACCTGCAGCCTGTATTGTATGCTGGGTGAAATGCCTAGGAGTAGCTGGCAGTTGGTCTTTGTCTATTGCTTCCAGGAAGTAAGACAAAGGTATATAGGCATTTGCAAGATTGGCAATCTCTGACTTGATGAGGGGAAGGAGCTGTCATCTATCACACCTGCAGATATTGTGTTGTGTTTTCACTTAATTACTGTTTGAAGTCCTGCATAAATGCTCTACACATTGCCTCCAAGTTGAGCCTGACTGCTTTTGTGGCAGGATACCTAAGGGATAAGCCCGGGTTAATTTGAGCTTTGGCACATTTCACCCTGACAGGAATTGTAGTTGCTGCTTAAGTAGTGTGTGGGTGTAAGTGTCTGTGTGCGTGCATGTGGTGTGTGGAATGAGTGTGTGTATGAATGGGTGTGAGTGCATGTATGTTGTGTGGTGTGAATGTATGTATGCATGGGTGGGTGAATGTGTGTATGAGTGTGTGTATGCGTGTGTATGTTGGTACGTGAATGTGTGTGTATTTCGTGGGGGGATGGTGGAGGAAGACTCTGGGGAGGGGGAGTGGGGTAGGGGAGACCCCTATCAGTGTCAGGGAAGGAATTCCCTGGCACTGATAGTGCCTACCACCATGGTTTTCATGGCAGTATGGAAGCCACGAAAACCATGGTGGCAGGCGGGGTCATCATCCCGCGGGTGGGACAGTGACGGCCGCCTAGCTGGAGACAGAAGTCTCCAGCCCATCGGCTGTTACCGCCCTGGCGGACGGAGTGGTACATTGGCGGTTTGGCTTGAGCCAAACCGCCAATGTCATATTTTGGGGAAAGGTACAGCCAGCCTGTTGGCAGTACCTTTCTCCAAAATACCACCGTCCACCAGGGTCATAATGAGGGCCTTAGTGTCTTGTGCAGAACTTCCTTGCTGATTTTACGTTATGCCTTTACACATTTGTGGTCCTTATAAATGTGTATTTTTCAATTTTAGTATTGATCGGGAAGTCCGATTTAAATTTTTTTTTTTTTTTTTTACTATCTAGCACCACCAATAAAGTAACAATATAGGGAAAACGTAAAAAAACATGAACGCCCCATACAGTTATCTTCCTTTTTGATAAATGGTTAAAGGTATATCTTACTATTTGTTCAGTGCATGGCTCATTGGGCAACAGCTAAATCGTATGTGATGCTGGTTATGTTTCTTTTAAAAATTGTCCCTGTAACTGTTTTCAATGAACAGTTAAACTTTCTCACTTGGGTATGGATTATAAACTAACTTGACTTGGTTAAAAAACAATTAACAATAGAAAAATCACACATTTTAAGGCTGAGCATAGCAGTGCGCAAGCACTACTTTTCGACATGTTGGCATGTATCTGGGCTTTTAACCACGCCCACCGCACGCTCACCACTATCACTCATTCATGGGCGTGCCTTTCAAAAATCCTTTGTTTTTGTTGGTATCTGCTTTACGTTTGTCCCTCCTTAGGGCGGTTTTGTTACTGCCTTGGCCATTAACCCTGTTACATGGATAATTGCACTTTTGCCGATAACTTTGAATGGGAGAGAACTTCTTTTTCCTTTTGTCTCTCTCCGCGCTCACAGCAGCGCTTGGAACTGGGTCAGTTATGTCAACTGTTTTACTTTTTCTTTTCAGTTTGTGAGGAAAGAAAAGTCCAGTTAGGAATTTACAATGCTAATAGCTCTACCTTGAGCAAACGTGAGACCCATTGTATTGCAAATGCTTGTTTTACTTTTTTTCCTGCTCCTGTCCAGGGAAGCTTTCCTACTCATTTGCAGAGCATTCTTGTTTTGGGCTTAGCTGTAAACAAGGCTATAAATCAGGCTATCTTAGTCACATTTGGTCTTTTTGTGCTCTCTGCACCCTCTCTCAGATGCCTGGCTCCCGCCTTTTCTTGGCTTGGATTTTCTTTACTAATGGTGCCTGCATGTGGGGTTCTGAGAGCAAGGTCAGAGAATTGCTTGTAATTGCTTATAGCCCAGGCATCCAGCTCTACCAGGGCTCCACAATCCTTAGAGACAATGCCCATTTCTGCTCCATACTGAGATCCCACTTGCAGCTCCATCAGTGCTCCTCAGTTCACACACTCCAAGCTCTCAGATGTGCCAGTGCAGGACCCCACATGCACTGTCTACCAGAGCACTTCAGTTATTCCAGTCAGTACACTCTGCTGCTCCAGTACTCGGACCTCGGACGCAGCTCCATCAGTGTACCTCAGTTCACACACTCCAAGCCCTCAGCTGTGCCAGTGCCAGGAACCCCACACACACTGTCTGCGTGAACACCTCAGTTCTTGCACTCAGTACACTCTGCTGCTCAAGTACTGGGACCCCGGCGCAGCTCGATCAGTGCACCTCAGTTCACACAATCCAAGCCTCAGCTGTGCCAGTGCAGTAACCCTGAAGAGCTGTCTGTCAGAGTACCTCAGTTCTTCCTGTCAGTACACTCTGCTGCTCCAGTACTGGGACATCTTGCGTAGCTCCATCAGTGCACCACAGTTCACACACTCCAAGCCCTCAGCTGTGCCAGTGCCAGGAACCCCACATGCGCAGTCTTCCAGAGCACCTCAGTTCTTCCAGTCAGTACAACCTGCTGCTCCAGTACTGGGACCTCGGGCGCAGCTCCATCAGTGCACCTCAATTCACACACTCCAAAACCCTCAGCCGTGCCATTGCCAGGAACCCCACACACACTGTCTGCCAGAGTACCTCAGTTCTTCCAGTCACTACACTCTGCTGTTTCAGTACTAGGATCTCAGGCAAAGTTCCATCAGTGCACCTCAGTTCACACACTTCAAGCCCTCTGCCATGCCAGTGCCAGGAACCGCATGCGCTGTCTGCCAGAGCTCCTCAGTCATTCCAGTCAGTACACTCTGCTGCTCCAGTACTGGGACCTCGGGGGCAGCTCCATCAGTACACCCAAAGAGGCCACTTCCTTTCCTCTACTGGGACCCCGCTCACATACAGTTCCATAACAGCAGCTCTATTCTAATATTCAGTCCCACTGTAAAGCCACTCCTGGACCCAAAAAGAGCAAAACATAACTCAGCCAGTGCACCTCCAGTCTAACATTCAGCACCACTGTTGATGGGAACCACCACAGCTCCACCAGAATCCATCAATTCTAACATTTAGTGGACATTTCTTCTCATGACTCCTCGCTTCTGTGCTTCAGAGGCACTGCCAATCACATGCTGGGCCCCACTCGCAGCTTCAACGGGGCACATCCAGGCTAACACTTGGCAACACTGGCATGCCAGTACTAGATTTCACATATAGCTCCATTAACCCATATGGTGCCTGGGACGAGCTGGTCTCGCCCTTGGCCACGGTTCCTGTGTGCCGCGGATGAGATCAGCTCACCCTGCACCAGGCCCACGGGGGAGCGCTAGCGCTCCCCCTGTGGCCTCCCACCCACACCCCCCATCAGGAATGGAAGGGGAATTGCTTCCCCTTCCTACCCCGACCCCCACAATTCCCCCCCACTGACGTCTGATGATGTCAGCAAGCGATTGGGTGCTGACCTCATCAGAGGTCACCCCCAATGCGCTGGAAGCATGCTTCCTGCGTGATGCGGAAGAGAAATACTGAGCATTTCTCTTCCGCTCGGGAGTAGGGGCAGGCAGAGACATCAAAAGAAAGAAAGGCTTTTCCTTTCTTTCAATGTCATTCTGAGCATTTCTGCTGCCCGATCGCAGTGCGATCGGGCAGCAGAAATGCCCACTAGACACCCAGGTGTTTTTTTTAAAAGTTCCGTTTGAAGGGGAGCAACCCCTTAGGCAAGGGTCGCTGCCCAGGGGGGCAATAATTTTATTGGCCTTTTCTGCCCCCCCCTTGGGGCAAATCACCCTATATTGATTAGGCCGACATGCCCCCGGGGGGGAGAAGCCACCAGACACCAGGGATTTTTTTTTAAATGAAACTGGCATAAGGAGAGCGACCCCTTTGGCAAGGGTCGCTCCCCAGGGAGCAATTTTTTATTAGGCCTATTCAGCCCCCCGGGGGCAGATTTGCTATATTGAGTAGGCAGATCTGCCCCCATGGGGGGCAAAGCCTACTAGACACCAGTTATTTTATTTTATTTCAATGAAATTGGCATAAGAGGAGCGAGCCCTTAGGCAAGGGTTGCTCCCCAAGGGGAAATTATTTTATTCAGCCTATATTGATTAGGCTGATCTGCCCCCCGGGAGGGGCAGAAGCCACTAGACACCAGGGATTTTTTTAAATGAAATTGGCATAAGGAAAGCGACCCCTTTAGCAAGGGACACTCCCTAGGGGGCAATTTTTTATTAGGCCTTTTCCGTCACCCCCGGGGGAAGATCAGCCTACACTGATTAGGCCGATGGGGGCAGAAGCCACTAGACATCAGGGATTTTTTTTAAATTTGTTTACATTGACAAGGGGAACGACCCCTTAGGCAAGGGTTGCTCCCCGGGGGGACAAATAATTTTTAGGCCTTTTCTGCCCCCCTTTGGGCTATATTGGACTATTTTTATTGGGAGGCAAAAACTACTAGACACCAGGGATTTTTTATTTGCACCAATTTCACACAAGGGGATTGACCCATTAGGCAAGGGTCGGTCCCCTGGGGGGCAACTTTATTTTAAGCCATTTCTGCCCCCCTTAGGGGCAGATCGGCCTATTTTTGTAAGGCTCATCCCAGGGTGGCAGAAACCCCACCAGACACCAGGGAAGATTTTTTTTCAAAAAAGAGGGAGGGGGTATGGCCATACCCCCACCCCAAAAAAATGGGGACAAAGTTGTTCTGCCCACCGGTGGGCAGATGGGGCAATTACCCCTGATCTACTCCCTGGGGTTTGGGGGGCAGAAAGACTACTAGATGCCAGGGAATTAAAAAAAATATATATAGTGGGCTGGTGGCTACCAACCAGTATGGGCATGGTTATGCCTCCACCCCAACTGAAGGGGGTAACAGACTTTCAGCTCTCCCCTGCACACTAAAACATGTTATCCCACGGCAAGCAAGAGGACATTTGAATATGTTGGGTTTTGGTTCTACATTTGGGCCATGAGAGCTTGGCTAACTCTCAAAATCGTCCCACTTGGAATGGTGAGGGCTGCACTTTTTTAACTTTGAGACGCTGCCATGTAGAAAAATCCACAAGACCTAGACACATCTGAAAACTAAACATCTGGGTGAGTCCAAGGTGGTGTGCTTCACATGCACCCTGCACCATTTTCTTACCCACAATGCCCTGCAAACCTCCAATTTTGCTGGAAATCACACACTTTTCCCACATTTTTGTGATGGAACCTTCCGGAATCTGCAGGAATCCACAAAATTCCTTCCACCCAGCATTGTCGCTTCTATACCGATAAATATTCTGCCCCGCTTGTCACCCTAAAATATTTTTTTTCCAACTTCCCCCGCAATTTCGAAATGTTTTTGGCTCTTCCCTGTCACAGGCACTTGGCCCACCTACACAAGTGAGGTATCATTTTTATCAGGAGACAGAAGGGAACGTTGGGTGGTAGGAAATTTGTCCCAGTGCGGTGATCCCACACAGAAATGTGGGAAAAATGAGATTTCTTTTTGCTAAATTTAACCTTTTCTGAGGATTCTGGGTAAGAAAACACTGGGGGATCCACACAAGTCACACCTCCCTGGACTCCCTTTTGTGTATAGTTTTCAGAACTGTTTGGGTTTGGTGGGTTTCCCTATATGGCTGCTGAGCCCAGGACCAAAAACGCAGGTCCCCCCCCCCCCACCAAAACAGATAGTTTGTATTTGATAATTTTAATGTGTCCACATAGTGTTTTGGGGCATTTCCTTTTGCGGGCACTAGGCCTACCCACACAAATGAAGTACCATTTTTATCAGGAGACTTGGGGGGAACACTGGGTGGAAGGAAATTGTGGCTGTTCTCAGATTCCAGAACTTTCTGTCACTGAAATGTGAGGAAAAAGTGTTTTTTGGCCACATTTGAGGTTTGCAAAGCATTCTGGTTTATAGAACCTTGTGAGAGCCCCACAAGTCACCCCATCTTTGATTCCCTCAGGTGTCTAGTTTTAAAAAATGCACAGGTTTGGTAGGTTTTCCTAGGTGCCTGCTGATCTAGAGATCAAAATCCGCAGCCAGTCACTTTCTAAAAAACACGTCAGTTTTCTATGTAAAAATGTGATGTGTCCATGTTGCATTTCCTTTCCCGGGCATTAGGCCTACCCACCCAAGTGAGGTACCATTTTTATCAGGAGACTCGGGGAAACACAAAATAGCAAAACAAGTGTTACTGCCCTTTGTCTTTCTCTACATTTTTCCCTTCCAAATGTCAGTGTGTAAAAAAGACGTCTATTTGAGAAATGCCCTGTAATTCACATGCTAGTATGGACACCCGGATTTCAGAGATGTGCAAATAACCACTGCTTCTCAACACCTTATCTTGTGCCCATTTTGGAAATAGGGTGGTTTCCTTGATACCTATTTTTCACTCTTTATATTTCAGCAAATGAACTGCTGCATACCCGGTATACAATGAAAACCCATTGCAATGTGCAGCTCATTTATTGGCTCTGGGTACCTAGGGGGTCTTGATGAACCTATAAGCCCCATATGTCCCCGCAACCAGAAGAGTCCAGCAGGCGTAACGGTATATTGCTTTCAAAAATCTGACATCGCAGGAAAAAGTTACAGAGTAAAACATGGAGAAAAATGGCTGTTTTTTTCACCTCAATTAAATATTTTTTTATTTCAGCTGGTATTTTCTGTAGGGAAACCTTGTAGGATCTACACAAATGACCTCTTGCTGAATTCAGAACGATGTCTACTTTTCAGAAATGTTTTGTTGTCCGGAATCCAGCATTGGTTTTACACCCATGTCTGTCACTAATTGGAAGGAAGCTAAAAGCACAAAATACAGTAAAAATGGGGAATATCCCAGTAAAATGCCAAAATTGGCTGAAAAATGTGGTTTTCTGATTCAAATCTGCCTGTTCCTGAAAGCTGGGAAGATGGTGGTTTTAGCACCAGAACGCTTTGTTGATGCCATTTCCAGGGAAAAACCACAAGCCTTCTTCTGCAGCCATTTTTCCAATTTTGTTTTTAAAAACGAAATGAAATTTTAACTGTATTTTGGCTAATTTCTTGGTCTCCTTCAGGGGAACCCACAAACTATGAGTACCTCAAGAATTTCCAGGATGTTGGGAAAAAAGGACACAAATTTGGCGTGGGTAGCTTATGTGGTTAAAAAGTTGTAAGGGCCTAAGTGCAAACTGCTCCAGATAGAAAAAAAAGGCCTGGCACCTGAGGGGGAAAAGGCCTGGCAGCGAAGGGGTTAACACACCTTACTTCTGACCTTATGTGCCTGTTACTATTCCAGTACTGCAGCCCACATACAACTCTGTCAGTGCACCTCAAACCTAACCTGCAGCGCTTCATTATTCCAATACCAGTAATTACAGAACACTTTGTTTCTCATTCCTCACCTGCTTTTTTTCTATTATTCCGTCACTGGCCCAGGACACCTCTCTGTCTATACCCCCAATCCTTATCTGAAGCACCCCCAATATTGCTGTATTGGGGTTCACATACAACTCTGCTAATGTACCTTTTGCTCATCTGCAGTTCCCCCTGCTGTTCCACACTCTGACTTCTGTGTGAGGACGGGGGAGCCAATTAAATCTATTCTTAGGTGCCATCTTTATTTGGGAGGGTCTGTTTCACCTATCTCAATCCGTTCTTTCCTTTACTCTGTTTACTCTCAGTTTTTTCTTTCTCCCCCACCTTTCTCTTTCCAGCTCTTGAAATTCACATTTGCTCTTTCATTCAACTGTTTTTTCCACTCTTCTCCCTTTTTTTATTTCCCTCTTTCTCTTGCTACCTCCTCTGTCAAACTCGCAAAAACTTTGAGTTATTTTTCTCCTTGTTTCGTTCCTCTCCTTTTTCTTTATCAGGCGTTCATTCTTTCACTATTTTTATTCTCTTCCCTTCATTCTTTCTTTGACTTTTTTATTTGCTATTTCCTTTGACTCTGTATGCATCATTTTACTTTTTGTTAGATCTTTATTCCTTTCTTTCTCTTATCTTTAGCTGTCAATTCACGTTTAACTAAAAATCCCTCTTTTTCCAATCTGCATGTGGAAGGCACAAGTTAATTGTCAGCACCTGAGGTGTCAAAGTGGTTTTCCTATTCTATGTCTTTGGGAAATGTGTCAGTACATACACACCCTGCTTCTTTCGCTGCTTGTTTCTCTCACCATATCTCTTTTTTCTCTAATGTTTATTTTTCTCTTTCTTTTCACACTTTTCATTATTTTTCCTCTTTATCTTTTGTTCGCTATCTTCCTTCCCTTTTTTCTTTGTCTCACACGTTTGCTCTATTTCTTCTCTTAGCTGTGTTCTCATTTTCTCGTTCTTTCTTTACCTTCTTTTTTATTTCTTTGCAAACCCCTCTCTTTCTTCTTTTTTTCTGCTGTATTCCTTTCACTTCTCTTTTTCTGCCCCTCCACTTTCTCTCCTGAGGCCTAATTATCAGTGGGGCAACAGATGCAGTGGAACCAGGGCCCCAGAGGTCCACAGACCTCACTCAACTCTGCTGTATTTTCCTACCGAAATTCCAGTCAACCTTTTTCCTTTCTTCTTCCATGGCCTATTACACCGTTATTATGCCACTTGTCCTCTCCATCTTTACTCTGGACTCACTTTTTCCTTTCACCTTCCAATCCATCCCAAATTATATATTTTTTATGGTGTTTTGAGCATTACACTCTAATACCAAACGTTTATTTCTGATAAAGGTTTGTATGATAATTGTATATGTTTTAAGATAGAGGAAGAAGGTAAATGGAAGTGCTTTAGTTAAATGCTGGGCCACCGGAGTTATATGGCAAGAAAAGACGAAATTATAAGGCTGGGTTGACCAATTTATGTGGCACGAAAAGTTCTGTTATGAATTTACAATGCCAATAGCTCTATCTCAAGAAAATGCAAGACCTATTGCATTGCAAATGCTTGTTATTGCAAGCAATTATGGGCATTACAAAACTGCATCAAATAAATCAATAGTAAAGAAAATATAAATTTTCATGAAAACACAGACAAAAAAAATCTTTCATGTTGACTTTAACATTTGCTGCAAGTTTCACCTGTAAGTAGACTTATCCCACCACATACGATACCCAACTTATTATTGTTCACTAAGCACCTCTTTACAAAGCCTGGATACGTTTGACCTTACCAGACTGATCAGCATGTCTTTACTTTACAGAAATCTGTAATGCATTCAGGTTGGAATTTGGGCACGCTCTGAGCATTTGATTACCAAACAGCAGCATGGGAGAAGAAACATCCTGTAAACCGGTATTCTCCACAACTGCTTGTTGCACCAACTGCTTGTTGGGCCAAACTCATTCAAATACGGAGTGAACACATCTGGGCCAGATACTCAACCCTGGTTCACAGGGAAATGTTCTGCATATTCTTTTTTCTTGACTGCCACCTGTCACAAAAATTGATACACCTGACCACAATTATTAATTTTATTTTTGTTTTGAATGCAATAAGACCAATCCTTTGGTTTTCAGGCCCTTTTTTCATTTTTTTCCTGCAGCTGCATCTTCTGAAAAATCTAAAAAGTTGTGAAAAACATGACTGATTCACATCATCCTTACTCTCTTCGTCTTGGCAGTTTTGGACTGGGTCTGCTGGAACCGGGGCCTGAAATTAGACGTAAAATGTTATTAATATAGAGAAACATGCACTAGTGTATTTCAGTAATACAGTGGTTTTCTCTGGATTTACTTTCAGGTCATGGTAACTTCTTCATTTGAGCAACCGTAAATCAATCAACTACAACCTTAACTAATGAGCGAGTCTCTTTTTTAGCATAATTCATGTTTATTCTAGCACAATGATTTTCATCCACTCAATAATAATATTCAGTCAAAAAGTTTGTATATTCAAATTTAGTAGGTATCAGAAAAATGTACCTAAAATATATTTCAACACCAGAATATCTGTTTATTAGCTAGCTAATCTGCAACCCCTAACAATATTTCGGTGTTCTGTGCCACTTCAGCCCTCATCCTAGTTAGCTGCATTTGTGAAAATGCTTAAAATTAAGACATTTCCTTCCATATTACCCTCATCATCAGAAACTTGGATGTAAAAAGATGAGGCCCAGTTTATAGACATGCTATCTTGCAATGGCGTAATATAGAGTGCGAGTAAATCATATTGAAGGGGCGAGGAGATTTACCTGGAAAGTTTGGTAACATCCACAAACTAGAATTTGTGGGTGTTCCTAGACTCTTCTCTGAACACTCTCACCATAGAAATTATCCCAGAAAATCACTTTACAGAGTGTGGAGATGAAAACCCCCAAAACAAGCTGGGTGTAATGGAAGGGTGTTCTCTAACGAGTAATATTTTTCTTGTGGACACAATAAAGAAATTATAATTGACCAATTCAACGGTTCTGGGTTTAATGTGTTAAAGCATGCAACAAAAGCATATTCATACCAGCAGGAGAGGACAGAGAGGGATATAGTTGTAAAGTGCACTAATATCGAGGCAAAAGGGTACACAGAAAGAGCCAACAGTTTTTGGTGACAGCTGAATACTCCACTGGGCTGAGCTAAAGAAAAGAATGACAAAGGTGCGGGACAGTGGTTGAAAGTAGCTAGACGAGTAAAGCCAGTAATAAAAAGGGTCAGACTCAAAACTCACTCTAAGTACATTGTAAACAATATCTATTTGACGGTTGTGCTGTCAAACGAAAGACCTATAAAGCAATACTGTTGTAGAACAGTTACTATTATGCATGTGAAAATCAATTCTTAAACACTTGCCCAAAAACAAGAATTCCTTAAGTTTTCTAGGAGCAGGCCTCAAAATCTGAGGCTATTACAGCTTTACAACTTTTTTAGAATTCTAGAAAGTTGTATATCTGCAGCCATATGAGTTTTATTACCTCGGTTGCACAGAATTTTCCATGAATAATTGAGATCATTTTCAAAATATGTTTTTTGGGAAGGATGGAAAATAAAGAAGAAGTGGTGCTATTCTATTGCACCTTTGTGTGACTATTTTGCTGAGTGGGTACTTAATTTTATATATGCTTACTCTATTCTGTTGTCTTGCTTCCCTCTTCCAGATAAAGTTCAGTTGCAAAATCACAATGTGTTTTTTACTGTATTTTAGTATGAGAAATGTTGAAAGTAAAACACTGATTTCTATAGTTTTCAATGTATGTATCTGTTTTAAAGCAGGTGTTCATAGGCACTCAGTACAAGTTAAGGTCTAATCTAGGTGTTAATTAGAGATACAACATATATATATGATGAGTGGTGTCAGTTATCTTTACTCTTTTTTAAACCAATCATTGATTATCGATTATCAATGGTATGTCCTAAAGGATCATTGTAGAGTTTTTTTGTCTCGACTTTTGAGAGTTCTACATACTTTCCATTGCATCTTCAAAAATAATTAACTAGAACAGATGTGCTTACACCATGCTATGTGGCAAATCCTTAAATTAACTTTACTTTTTTAAGATTGGATCGCAGCTTTTAAAATTGACCTGTGTCGGAATAACAAGCACAACATATTCTACTAAAAATATCACATCCATGATATTGTGAGAGTAAGTATACACAAGTAAATAAAATGGAGCACTTGTACTTACTAAAATAATTTGGACTTTAATTTTTATATGATTTTCAATTGTATTAACTGCTCTATTTATTAAATGTACATTGCAAATACAAAACAATAGGAACCCAAAAAGGATCTAATATATGTATACAAGGATCAAAAACAACAATACAAATTTATAGCAAACAGCAGAAATCTGTTTCTAAGCCAAAGTCTGCTTCTTCAAGGCAGCTAAAAAGAGATGGCGAATGCAGAGGGCAAGGGTGGATTTAGTATATTCAGGACACTCTGACTCAAAAGTGAATGTAGGTACAACTAAACACTTCAAAGTCCAGGATCCAATGAATATGTTCAGGCCATAGATTAAGTATAGAACATGCTAAGACTAAAAGCGTAAAAAGTGAGAGAATAAATAAATAGTAACAGAAGCAGTTACTTTCTGTCTAAACTGACCAAGAAGAAACTGTTGGCCTAATCTGGTACCTTTTCATAAGCCTTTTTGGAAGCACCACCTCTCATCTTTGGTTACTCTGTTGCTTTCAATCTTTAGTTTTAGTCTGGTTTTGATGTGTGATCAGTGGGACTGTGCACAGTAAAGGTCTGCACACAATATATTTCTGCAAACATTATCGGAATCATTCCATTGTAAAAGTAATTGTATTGTGTGTATTGGCTTACCAGCTGTTCTTAGTATCAGAATGCCCCTGCAAGATGTTGGTAGTATGTGCTCCTACCATAAGTCACTCAAATGCAAGTCTTTCTGGTGGAAAATGAAAACCAGATCATTGCTTTGATCTGGAGGGAGCATCATGTTTGCTCTTCACAGAAAGCGGCACTACAGTTCCATTACTGGTTTACACAAGAATTGAAGTGATGGGTGTTCAGTGTCATCCATTTTGGATTTCACTGACCTTCGATTTGCACTGGGGAGAGTGAGACCCATCATACTTGTTGAAAATGACTGTCTTATTATGTTTTTTGCCTTGACTGTGTTGTTGTCCCTAGAATTCCTTGCACACTTTCCCTGCTAGTCAGCTGTAAAGTGATTGTTTTTTCCCTTTAATCACAATCAAATTGGTAAAGCTCTGACTGGCACATTTAACTTATCTATACTGCACCAGTGTTTGGCACAACGTGTACCCAGAGCCTGTAAGTTATATGTCACCAGTGGGATTCAGCACCTATGGTGCCACAAACTGCACTATCACAGCAAACACACCACCAGGCTTACCAATGTAGACTTGCAGTACAGTATAAAACTGCCAATTCAACCTGTCAAAATGAACCCTTTTAAAAAGCCTAAACCTTCCTTTTAAATGGTAATAAGTCACCTCTGTGGCAGGGTGCATGCTATGTAAAAGTAGGACATGTAGAAGTTCAGTGCTACAGATATCCTTACAGTAAAAAAGCATTACAGCTATTTTCACTACAGCAAGCTTTGCTGTCTCCATGGAAAATCACTGGATTAAATTATTCCACTTTATAATACTAATATCAGGGACTTAACAGCTAGAGAAGTATTTCAAGGACAAGTTGTATTACTAATGCAAAATCCAATATGATGGTAATATTAAATTATATCTAACTATAAAGGGAAAAGTACCTAAAAAAAAGTTACCTTTCCATGCCCAAACCCTCTAAGGCCTTTCTGGAAATATTCCAACTGTCACCTGGCAGCTGATGGCTCCACTGTAGAAAGGTGAGAATTTGTTCCAAGACAGGGCCAAGGTGCTTTGAGTATGCGGGAGTGTTGTCCTTACATTGAGAGGATGGCATTGGGCCATGCCCAGGCACTTTATTGACTTCAAAGGAGGTCTAGCCTTTTAAAGGCAGATGTTGAGCTGCCTCAGAACCTGTTAGGAATGGGGCACCCACAGTACTCTCTTTAGAGCACAGCTGCACATGAGAAATATTCAGAAGAGAACTGCCCTTCTGTCTGAGGACATAAAAAGCCTTGGCCTGATTTGCTTATACCCAGGATCTCAGAGGTGACTCCAAGGGTCATGAGACTGACTTTCTGTTTCAGATATCGGAACACAACAACCCTCAGGAGGCAGTTTTCCTTCATTCCTAGCTGACTACTTACAACTGGACCTGCCTGGGACCCTGCTATTAGCCTCTGTTTGAGTGAGTCTTGACCACCTGTGTGTTGTAACCCAAAACCCTGGATCCCTGGGTGAGGTCAAAATATACTTTTCCCTGTCTAGATCTAAAACCTGGGCCTTATAAAACTTTTGTCAACTTTATGCCTAGAGAACCATCAAACGACCAGTACCAACCTGACAAAAGTGTTTCACCGCTGGCCTGAGTTCACAGTAGCACCAAATCCTGTTTAGCAGAACCTCTCGATCTTGGAATCCATAAAAGCCAACTCTTCTTCAGTTACAGCCTGCAGCCTTGCACCGCAGTAGAAATCCAATTTTTAGAAAGGTTTCTAAGTCTGATTCTACAAAGCTTCACTGTTGCTGGCATCAAAGGAGAGCCAATAGATGTTGAGGACTTCTTGGACGTGAAATCTGAATGTTTCTAGCTTCGAGCTTTTACAGTTAAGCCGAGCTCAAGTTTTTTTAGTGACTTTATGTGATTCATTCTGACAAAAATGGTGATTATCATTTGAGTTGGACTCTCACTCCTTTCAATTAATAATCTAATTCATACAGCACTACTAAAAAATAACTGAAGTGTGTGGCTCTACCCAAGGTGGCCCAAGTGACTAAATGACTGAAGCTGCTCTCTAGAGTGCCTTGAAAATATAATGTTTAATACACCCCTCTTGAGCTCAAGAGTGCAGGCTATAGATCAGGCATTATTCCCCTAAACCTCTTCAGGAAACCGGGTCAGTGCGAACCACAAACTGTCCATCAATGGCCGCCTTGTTTCCTTGTTTTCGGATAGCAACTATCCCCGGCTCCCACCCAACACATACAGTTTTATGTGGTGGAGAACTTAACAGACTAAGGCCAATAATTCCAAACACTTTATATTGAGTATGCATTACTTTCCTAACTCAAACCCGACGCAAAGTATTCAGGTGGGTTTAACTATCCAATGCAACTCAGGATTTGCGCTCAATAGTAAAGCAAGGTAAAACAGAGTTGTGTAATGTGTTGCCTTGCACTACTTTGCATCAAGGGGGCGTTATTTGGATAGTGCATGGGTGTGCCAATGGAAGCACCTACGGGTTTTGACATAAATCCCTATCTACAAAGAATCGTTTACAGGAATTTGCACCAAGTCGAGGCAGGTGTAATGAGAAGAAATGGTTTCATTTCCCCTTGTTGTTTCCAATTTGTATATTTGTTGCAGTGTACAGCACACATACAAAATGGGAAACACCTTTATACATAGAGTTTGTACTGGATGAGACTCCAATCAATGCAAAACCTATGGCCTAGACAATGCAGAATCTCTTCTACTGTGGTGCAAGGGTGTCAGCATTGGTGCATGGCTGACTAAAGTACAGGGAGAGAGCAGAATGGTGCCACATCTTTGTAGATATGGCACTGTTCTGCTCTCTCCATTTCACACATAGCAGCATAGCACAGAAGCTTTTTTCTGCGCTGCATTGTATTGCTGCATGATAAATTTGGGCCTGCATGTATGGATCATCAAGGAGCATGACCATTGAGTCGCCCAAATTTGAGAATGCCGCTAATCTTGAATACTGTCAGCAGCACTTGTCTAGATTTCTCCTGCATGGCATAGTTCCTTCAGTCCTATTAATAGTATATTTAGTATCATCTAAGTATTTATTGCTCTGTATCCTAGTTACTATTTCATTAATGACATAAAATACTTTTTTTTTTCTTTTCAAGTACAAGCATTTGCTGGACTTTGCATAATGGGGCAGGACTCTGCATTTTCGTGCTCAGACTATCTAACTCCATACCACCTCCTCAAATAAGCCTTGAACTGCTTGTGTCACTTCACTGAGACTCAAGTGGCAAGGCAGTATGTTTGGTGGTCAGTTATCAGTGTCTATAGTATGTCAGGGTTCCGGCTAGCAGTGAAAAATTGACTCAACCATCATTCCTGAACCTCAGTTACTCCTGTGTGCCCAGGGACCCTAGAGCCTTTGCTAATGATTGGGGGTAGCAATGGGCTCACTAGATCCCAGTTACAGTAGCCCACATAGGGGTTCATAAGTTCATTTTGGTTATACCACTGCCTACACAAAAAATGGTGGTACCAGATGAGAAGTAAACCGTAGCAACCTAACACTAGATCAGTTCTGGGAGATGTGTTGGGTTAAAAGGTGGAGATGCTATACCAAGGAGGTCCTTGTAGTGTTAGTGAAAAGCCAGTCAGAGACACAAGGGGATAAGACCACATTAGGAGCCTCAGAGGAAGGTGAACTAGGAGCGTCTCAAAAAGAGAGTACTGCTTGTGTGAAGCTCTCTGTAAGAAATTGTGTTGTGGTCTCCTTTAATTTTTTTCCTTTTTTTACTGATCCCTATTTTTGCTGGGTGTAGCACCATGTGTTCTTCACCCCTGCTAACTAAAATATGACCATTTGTTGCATATACTCTAATGTTGTGCGCTGTGACTGTTGGGTTTGCATATTATCATGATTTCAACATGTTTTTAACCTTTTTTTCTGCAGGAGATGAGGAAGAAAGACTCTTGTGTGCGAGGCTGTTGCACCCCCTACCCTTGTCTTCATGGAAACTCAGTGAATAACTCCTTGATTTCAAGTAATGTGTATTCACTTTTTTACAACATGTGTGAGACTGTTCTGGTGGAATAGTGTTGGTCTATATCATGGGTACTTGCAAACATTTTCTCAGGGGCCAAAAAGTTTGGTCTATGATGTGCCTGTGGGCTGCATTGATGCCAGGGCAGTGGGGGTTGGGTGGGGTGGCTGGGGGGATTGGTGGCAAGGTAGGTTGAGGAGAAGCAAGGGATATACATCTAGTGCTGAAATAAACAATAGGAAACCAGAAAACCTGGAATTAATTCCGGCTTACCCACTTTTCTAAATTGTGTGATCCTAGGCAATTGTTTAATCTCATTTTCCCTCCTCTTTCTACATTATCACATTTATGAGGACCTCGAAATACATGATTCATGGTGTGCGCTGCAGAAAACCTGTTTCTGTGTTTGATTTAATAAACTATAATGTTGTTCATGTATGATAGGAACCCAGGCCACCCATATAGTACACATACCAAGTGACTTGCCTCTTTAATTTACTATTTGTGGTGTTCTCAGGGTAAAGGGAAGAATTAATGTTTCCAAAACTATCACTTTTAAATGAATACATCTCAATGCACTGATAAAATAAAATGTACTAAGGTGAAAAGGTTCTGCATGTTAACTATATATATATTTGTCTCTAGGACATGATCCTGAGATGTAATTTAACAATATTTATGGTAATATCTGTATGGAATTTCTTCTGTAGATAGTTCTGCTTAAACTTTTCTTTTTTCTTGATTGCCCATTTGTTATTAATATATTGATAAGATATTCTCGGGTGAGAATTTTGAGAATTTGTTGGAAACAGGTCAGGAATCTGCACCCAATGTTCAGGGACCAAAGGACATAACACTTTAGGCTAAAAAATAAACTACTACTTAGTGACCATTCCTCTTTCAAAATAGTGCTGCCAGCTATGTGAATCTAACGATCGATATATATATATATATATATATATATATATATATATATATATATATATATATATATCCTAAAGCACACTCTCCCGTATCCAGGCACGAAACAAGCCCACCATCCGGTAAGACTCAACACAATTGAATATATATATCGCGAATGGTACTGATTTATATAATATGATGATTAGTCACTGATTACCAGCATAGTTTGGGATTTATTATTGTGGACTAATCCAACTGAAGTCCTTTCTCAATGTTTATAAATGTGACATGAAAAAGGAGCAGCCGATTATCGTCTATTGGCATATGATGAAGACTCATAGGGGTTCAAACGCGTCTGCGTAACAATGGATTCAGCATTAAATTGTGTTGACAGTCTTACTGGATGGTGGGCACGTTTATTGCCTGAATACAGCAGAGTGCACTTTTTGATATGGTTATGGTGACACCCGTTGACAAGCCCCGACCCGAGCGGCTGGGCGTTCTACAGTGTCAAATCTCATGGATATATATATATATATATATATATATATATATATATATATATATATATATATATATATATATATACATATATTCAATTAAACCAAAAGTTACATGGATATTATAGTTAGGAATGAGAATTTTTTTTAAACATAGAAATTCCCTTAAAAAAAACAAAGGTTACAGGGATATTTTAGTTAGGCTCACATTTTAAACGTACAAAACTATAAAAATTCATCAGTTATAGTTAGAGTTATCTCAAGTAACTATAACTCGTGCCTTAAGGTAACTATAACTCACGCCCTCACCATGCACTGCTAATTACCCCACAATTTTCGCCACTCATGACATCTTTGATAACATAGTTTATATTATCAGTGTAAAATTTGCAGTAAATTTGGTGGGGGTTCAAGTTATATATATGTTTTATATATATATATATATATCTCTGAAAAAAAAGAGAAAAAGCAGGCTAGGGTTACCCTAACCCCCTAAACTTGGTCCCTGAATCCCCATTGGACCCCATGGAGCAAAAAATGCATTTTTTTAAAAAACATTCACTGCTAAATTTCTGTATATTCGCAAATTTCGTCGAGAATTTTTTTTAAAAAGCAAGCACGTTCCTGAGGCATCGCGCTGATTTTACAAAAAGTGAGGGGGCGCATGAGGCCCCCTCCACTGGCCTAATGAAGCAGTGAGGACTACCACCTCCCCAGGCGGGGCTGAATTCTCCGTTATGTGGTAGGACTCCCTTAGGGCCCAGGGACCACCTTCTCCCCAGGGCTACAATATTGTAAAAATGCGGGGGCAGTGTGGACCCCCCAGTCGCCGGGGGCTACCACCTCCCTCTTGACCTAGTGAGCACCACCTTCCCAGGGCCATAGTAAGGAAATAAAGCAGGGGGCCCAGGGGACTACCACCTCCCTGAGGCCAATACATTTATTTAGAATATTGGAGGGAGGCCCTCCTCCCGGGCGATATACTGCTTCGGGGACCTCAATCTCCCTGGGGCTGACCCTGAACATAAAACCAAAGATTTCAGGGACGCTATAGTTAGACTCATACACAATCATAGAAATTCAGCTGTTATAGTTAGAGTTATTTGAGGTAAGTAGAACTTATGCGCTAAGGTTATTAAAACTTGTGCCCTTGCCATATACGGCCCTGGGGACCACCACCTCCCCGGGGCCGACCCGTGAAGATCAAGGGAGGTAGCAGGCTTGGTTGTTTATAGGGTGTTGGCTGCAGACCCTAGCCACAGGCCAACCCCTTGCCATGGGCCGTGCATGGTGCTGGGTGGTTATAGGGGGTTGCAGCCTTTGGGCCAGCCCTGACGCACATGGCCAAAAGTAATGAGTGGCACGGAGGTGGATGGTTATAGGGGTTGCCCACAGTTTGGATTCATGTTTAGTAATTAAAATTACTTTACTTAAGGAAAAAACATAGGATACAGGGAAGTTATAGTTAGGAAATGGAATTTTAAAAAAGTTGAAATTCACTACAAACAGCCATGTCAAATACATTAAAATCTCCCCCATATAATCGTCAGAAACATAACAGCAACTATAACTGTAGAATCACACCCTGCAACCCCACTTACCTCCCTCAGTTGTGCCCCATATCTACTTAGTCTATGTTGGTGTTCTAATTGAAACCATCTCTGCCTGAGTAGTCCCACACAGCCATTAATTTGATTTTATGTGTGAGTGGAGTCCTACAGAGCATCTGCCTCACATGCTTCTGTTTAGGGGAGGTCAGACACATGAGAAGTGACCTATCCCTAGGGAGTACCTGATGATGCTCCTTGTGATGGGGGTTCTGGGATCTTGACTCAATCCACTGGATCTTCCTAGGCTCTGGCCATATCTAACAACCCTTGTCCACTTCTAGCCTTTTGGAGCAGCACTACACTTTCATAGCCTGCCCGTCTTTCTAGTTTTTTTCGCCATACCTGCATCCGGGGTCCCCCAGGGGCCTTCCAATTCCTGGTGATTACCTGCTGTGCAAGACTAAAGTCTCAGTCCTAAAACCTGCTTGTGGCTTTGGTGTTGGCAGTGTGTGGGAACCAGCTCAATAAAGTGTCCAGGGGTACATGGGACCTCTTTTTTGATAACCTCTGCAAGTACACCAGTGACTTCCTCCCAGTAGGCAGCGAGCATCGGTCAGTTCCAAAGTATACGTACAAATTCTGATTCTCCTCTGCAGACCTCAGGCATGCCGCCCCCACTATACAAAACTATCTATTTATTCTTTCGGGACTCAGGAACGCCCTATAAAGCATATAGAAATATGTGAGTTTAAACCGGGCATTCCTCGATATTTTGGGATCCATTTCTAAAATGTTCACTCAGTCTCTTTCTGGTATGGTGTTTTACAGGTCTTTCTTCCCAATGGACTTGGGGGTGGTCAGGGGCCACAACATGTCCTCCCTAATCGTTTTATAGAGGCAGGTGGCAGCTTTAAAGTTTCCCGAACATGTGGCTATATAGCACCAGCTCTTGTGGTGCGGTGGTTTTGATATGCCCACAGCCCAATTTTTACGGATTGCAGCCGTCACTGCACTATGGAGCAGAAACTGGGCCTCGGGTAGGTCATGCCCCGAATGGAACTCCTTGGCTGTGATCAAGGTGTCTTGCACACCGAAAGAATTGGGTTTTGTTGCTGCAGGGTGTATTTCCACTTGAATCAATAAACTGGATTTTTGGATTAATCTTGCTGTTTGTTTCTACACCGGAGTGCGCGCTTACCTGTCCTCTGAAGTGTTGAGTCAGATATTATATATATATATATATATATATATATATATTTATATATATATATATATATATATATATATATATTTTTTTTTTTTTTTCCACTGAAAAAAACCGAAGAAAGTCACCTGTTATAGTTAGAGTAGAGGTATTTTAAGTAGCTATAACCGGTGCCATAGGTTACTGTAACTCAGCTGAATTTCTATGGTTTTGTATATTTAAAATGTGAGGCTAACTATAACGCCTCTGTAGGGGGGCGGAGCTTGCTGAGCCACAAGATGGCCGCACTGTAGTGAAGCTCCGCCGGCTACCCCACGATCCGGACAAAATCCTGCGGGCCACACCCGATGTCGCGGGTTTCCCAAAGTGGCATTCGCTGCACAAGCAACTGGAGGAAAGATTGAGGCCGTCGGATGCCTCAAACGGGGTCCGGATCGATTGCTGGGCCCAGCAGAGGTGCCGAGGGCGTGGGGCGAGGCCGGGCAGAAACAGCCTGGGCGGGCCGCGGCAGTGCTGGGATGCACTCGTGCGCGCACCGCAGGGGAGATCCGGCGGCGACTTGGGGTGTGCTTGACCGTGCCTGGGATCTGCGGTGAGGTGCGGCCGGGGATATCTCCAAGCAGAACAGCGAAGCAGCGGCGGCCTCCGAGGTAGGCCGCCTGTGTGCATCGGCGCACCTCGGTGGGGCCATCTGCTCGGAGAGGGCCTCTAGGTGAGGCGCCGGCAGAACTGAATTAGATGCAGAGACCCTCTGCTCTACGTAGACGGAGACAGACTGGACTGGCCTGCTAAAACAAGTATGAACATGGTCCAAAAGTGAGACTGCTGTGCTTGCTGGAGTGGCTTGGGGGGCGAGTTCAATTTAGGCGGAGACAGGCCCCTATGAGTACGGACCTGGGCACTTTGATTGTTACTGGGCCCCGGGTTGGACATCGCGAAATCGGTGGACGACGGGGGGGGCGCTGAGTGAGGCGGGCCTGCCTCACTTAAACAGAGCCTGGTCTGAACCCCCTGTTTATAGGTGGGAGCCCCGCAGAGTTGCCCTCGACTGTGGTAGGGTCACCGCACCTACAACATTGAAATAACCCAACAAGTAGATTCACTGAGGACGGTGGGTTCGCTGCGCAGAGGAGAAACTAACACTCATTCCCTTGGGGAAATCCGACAAAGCCCAGGCTAAGCTACACTTTGAGCGGCATAAAATGATCAACCAAGCCGGGGAGGGCACAGAGACTGAGCCGGAAAAGACTTTGTAGGTCCCTGCTCAAGAGGATCAAGACCTGCAGCATATTTTGGCAGCTATGCAACAAAGTTTAACCCAAATAGATGGTAAAATCGACTCTCTATCATATCGCATGGACAAAATGTCGGAGCGGCTAGATAAGCAGGTTAAGCGTTTAGACCAAACGGAGAGAAGAGTATCAACTGTGGAAGATGGGCAGACAGCATTTGCCACTGGACAACTAAAGGTTAGCACGGAGCTGGGCACTCTCAGACACAAGATGGACGACTTGGAGTCCCGCTCTCGAAGGAACAATCTTCGCATTGTGGGAATAGCTGAGTCCACATCGATTGCAAACATGAAGAGCTTCATTGAAAACCTGCTGATACAGCTGCTGGGTCGGGGCACCTTTTCGGGGATCTTCGTGGTGGAACGGGCACACAGATCCCTGTCAACTTGCCGTCCACCTGGGGCTCCACCTGGTCCATTTGATAGCGAGACTGCTGAACTATAGAGACCGGGACGCAGCACTGAGGCTGGCATGAGAGTTGAAAAGTTTGCAATACGAAGGGATGTCCCTCTTGCTATACCCGGACTTCACACTGCAGGCACAGGAAGCGAGAAAGCAATTTCTAGCAGGGAAGAAACAACTAAGGGCACTGCAACTGGACCACAGAATTTTATACCCAGCCAAATTGAGAGTGGATGTGGATGGAAGTACAATATATTTTACTGACCATAAAAAACTGGAACAATTTGTGAATCGTAAACTAGCTGATAAGAGAAGCGCTCCAGCAGCTGATTCGGCGGATGATTAGTCAATGTTGATGTATTGATTGTAAAATTATTGCTGTTGAGATTTGATTAGAGCACTAACTCAGCGAACGGTGGGTTAACTATAGACATAGACCCATTGCACAGGGTTCTTAACCATCATAATAGTTTTGATGTCATTTAATGGTAGCGGTTAGCCACACGCGCGCCACACACTAGATACTTCATGTCTCGCAGCATTGGAGTGGTCCGTTGGTAGTATGTACAGGTAGTCGGCATAACAGAATTATTAGTTAAGGCGAAGCAACATCTGCCTTCATGTGTGATCCACTTATAGTTTTGTTGGGGATTGTTTTAACTGGGGTAGTTGGTGGGGAGATTTTGGGAGTAATAACTAGATGGGAAGGTTCGGGAATAGCCTATTGTGGGAGGGGGGTGGGTGTGCGGGAAGTTGTTGAAACTGTAATGTTTGAAAATGTATATATGGTGAAGCAGACAAAATGCAGACGAGTACTGTGCACAGTCAGATCTAGAAAAACAACTAGGGGAATTAGATGACTCCAGTACATACCAACACTGATTCACATAACTGTCCTCATAGGCTTAAGTTGGGTACCTGGAATGTGAGGGGACTTAACGATGCATGTAAAACTCGCAAGGTAGTTGCATACTTGCTTCAACACAAGGTTGATATTGCAGTTCTGCAGGAGACACACTTGGCCCCGAATAGCCCTATGCTCACTCCTCGTAGAATGCAGGGGCAGTTCTTGGCTGCAGGTTACACAACTCACTCTAGGGGGGTCCTGTTGTGGGCCTCCTGTGCATCTGCTTTTGACTTTGGGTGTGTGGAAATAGACCCTGGAAGATGATATGTGGCGACACAATGTAAGGGGAGAGCTTTAACCTTTTTACAAATAGGAATATATGGACCAAATTACGATGGCCCTCAGTTCTACAGAGACCTAGCGGTGCTGGCGATGAGATGGGGGGACCTCCCACAGCTTTGGTGCGGAGACTTTAACTGCACGCTGACTCCCGCACTAGATAGATTGGGTGGTAGAGCCAGAGGCCCGGCTGCTGCCGCACGCCCAATACTAGACATAGTGGTTAATATGGGATTGATGGATGTCTGGAGAGATAGACACCCAGAGAGAGGAGGCTATACTCAATATTCAGCAGCTCACAACTTGTACACATGTACAGATTTATGGTTGGTCTCCCGCAGCCTGTTACACACAGTGACACCCGAAGCTCCTTAGCCTCAAACTTATTCAGACCATTCACCAGTCCCAACATTACTGACAGTAGGTCCTATACCACGTCCACCGTTCTCGTGGAGGTTCCCTCCATACTCGCTGACAGACACCGCATTCAGAGAGGAATTGGCCAAAGCAATCAGGGAATTTTTCCAGATCAATAAAGGGTCAGTCGCCCAAGTAACCACAGTCTGGGAAACATTTAAGGTGTACATAAGAGGGATCACTATGTCTAAACATGCGGGTGTACTCCGGTCGATACGAAGGCGACTACAACTACTTGAAGGAGAGCTATCCCAACTAGAGGAAGAACATCGTGACACTGCGGATGTACATATTTTAGGGCATTTTCGTGCAAAGTTACAAGAATTTCAAGAGACTGCCTTCTCTGACATTCGACACATGGGGAAATATTCTACTGCCCGAGTATATGGGGAGGGAGACAGACCTGGCAGAGTTCTAGCGAATTGATCCACCCCAGTCGAAGTGCCAATCTAATTAACACTGATGGTATCGTGATCAGTGACCCTGAAATGGTAGCTACTAGATTTCGCGAATATTATCAACCTTTATACACTACCAAAGGTGACCCTGATCCAAATGCTATATGGGACTACCTCACCCACATTGTACTGCCGAAGCTGGCAGAGGTCGATAGAGAGGCTCTGGAGGCACCATTTACTCTGGGTGAAATAGCGAAGGCGTTGGGGGGAATGGCTGAGGGTAAGGCTCCTGGCCCTGATGGCCTGACTGTGTATTTCCCCAAAGCATTTCAAACTTTGATACTCCCACATCTACAAGAGGTGTTTGAGAAGATGGTGGCGGGCGGGTGCACGCCTCCATCAATGCGGGAAGCTATGATAATCACACTACTTAAACCAGGGAAACCACCTGAACAATGCTCCTCCTATAGACCACTATCGTTGAATGTAGATGTAAAAATATATGCAAAAATTTTAGCAGACCGACTGCCCAGGGTGCTGCCTCTAATGATTAAACCAGAGCAGGCAGGGTTTGTCCCCGGCCGTAATTTAACTATGAACCTACGCACCTTATTTGGCACTATACAAAATATTAATCCTGATATTCAAGCCATAGCGGTATTTCTAGACGTGGAAAAGGCGCTTGACTCGGTAGAGTGGGACTTCTTGTGGGCTGCGCTGCGGCGGTTCGGAGTGGGGGACACGTTTATGCACCTGATAGCCAAATTGTACAGGGATCCCTGAGCCAGAGTCCAGGTTAACGGCACAGTGACGGAAGCGTTGGACATCACCAGAGGTACCAGACAGGGATGCCCGCTTTCCCCCCTATTATACTCACTGGCAGCGGAACCTTTGGCTTGTGCCTTGAGGGAATATCATGGACACCGTGGCCTTAATTTTAAACATTATACAGTTGTGATTTCTGCATACGCTGATGACACCTTATTATGCGCCAAGTAATAGTGCGATATGGCACACTGTCCGGACTTAAAGTCAACTGGGGAAATCAATGATATTTCCGCTGACTCCGGTCACAAAGCAGACAGAAGTGGGTTTCCCACTTAGATGGCATACTGGGTCAGTTAGATATCTGGGAATTAAAGTACATACTGACCCTAATATTGTGGTAATGGATAATTATGACGCAGCAATAGCAAAATTGGCAACTGATGTGGAGAGGTGGATTCAGCTCCCATTGCCCTTGCTCGGTCGTGTAGCGTTGAAGAAAATGGTAGTATTACCATGCTTTCCCTTCCTATTCCAGAATATACCGATGGTGCTACCCAGAAAATATTGCACCACATTAAGATCATTACTGATAAGACTAGCCTGGGCAGGCAAGCAACCCCGTGTGCAGTGGCGAGTACTAACCTTACCGTACGAACTAGGTGGGCTGGGGGCCCCAGATCTAGAGGCCTATAGTGTGGCAGCCCGGGCTGCGGTGGTGCAGGCTTGGCATCCCATTTCTTAAAATAGAGAGAGCTAACCTCGCCGGTCCCGTTACAGGGCGAGATGTATCACACCCCGAGCAGGCGATATAAAGTATTGGCCTCCCTGGACTCAGTGGCGAAAGCACGACAGGAACTCGTGCATAGGCAGGGATTGGCTTTATTGTACTCTCCACATGTGCTGTTGAGTTGTTGCACTTGGTTTCCACTTTGGCGTGATTGTAAGTTGATACACACCCTGAGCGAACTAGGCATCAACACTATGGGGGATTTATTTGAAAATAACAATGAAACACTGGGAGCGGGTGAGGAACGAGTCTCTTGAGCCGACCCGCCTACATCAATTTCAATATTATAGAGCGCGGCACGCACTGGCGCAGCTCTTGGGCGAAGACATGCAGGAAACCCCCGAGGTCATGTTGCTCTCTTTGGTCCTGCAGGGGAGTTGTTCGTGGCGCTTGGTTTCCTGCCTCTATGCACAGATACAGGAATCACGGGGACACGAGCTCTCAAAAGCCCGATTGGAGTGGCAAATAGAGCTGGGTGTGCAGATTACGGACATGCAGTGGCGTTACTGTTGTGCTAAGACACGCTCTGTTTCCTTGAATGGTAGGCACCGACTTATCCACTTCAAATTCCTTAACAGAATATATTCTACCCCACTCCATGTACATAGATATGGACTGCGCAACAGTGCGAACTGCCCTAGATGTGGGGCAGAACGGGCTGATTTCCTGCATATGGCCTGGACTGGTGAGAGAGTGCAAGTCTTCTGGAGGGCAGTTATTAACGAATTGGAAGCTATAGTTGGGGAACCAATAGATGCTGGACCGTTTATGGCACTTGTGGGATGGGATGGCCATTTGCCGGGGACTATTCGCAGATTGGTGGCAATTGGGTTGTTGCTTGCTAAGCGCAGGGTTGCCATGCGGTGGGACGTTGGCCCGATCCCAAAAGTGGATGAATGGCACAGAGATATGGCATATTGTAACACGCGCACAGATAATTACAGTGAGCTACTTCCCCCTTCAAATAGGCCTGAGAAATTCTGGGATGTATACAAACAATTCCTTATAGGAAAAGAGACGGGGGAGGCAGAGGGTGAGAAACCTGAATGACATATTGAATATGGTTATTGATATATATAAATGTTGGGCCTACCTGTTATAAGTATACATGATTGATGGTCTCTGCATCAAATGGTTCTGGAGGGTGAAGTCTATCCATTAGGAGGACACAATATGACATATGGATTGTATTAGTCTGCAAATGCATGATCTTATTGTACTGCTTCACTTGTTTGCATAAAAGTATAAATAAAGTTTTTAAAAAACTATTACGTCTCTGTAACCTTTGTTTTTTAAGTGAATTTCTATTTTTTTTTTAAATTCTATTTCCTAACTATAATGTCCCTGTAACCTGTGTTTTTTCAGCGAATTTCTATGGTTTTTCTAATGTAAAGTAATTTTAATTACTGTACGTTAACCCAACCTGCGACCATCCCCTATAACCATCCAACCCTTTGACATGCACAGCCTTCTGCTGTGTGTGGTGGGGCCTTGCAGCCAACCGCTGTAACCACCTAACCACAGCGGCATGCAGGACATTCAAACATGCGTGGTGGGGATGCAAACGCTTCCGTTAGGGATTACAGATAACTTTTTAACCTCCAAATGCTGAGAAAAATTCTTGCTTTGCCTTAACCATGTGCAAGAAATTTGGATAATTAGTACTTTACAGAAGTGAAGCTTCAACTTGAGCACCTGCTTTGTTTATATACCTAAATGCTCCCTGTTGAGGTTTTATTTCTGTGAAATGAGCATTGTGCCAGAATGAATCCTGCCCTGCTTATTTATCCAAGAAGAGGCCAACATTTTGTGCAGAATGCCTACCCAACTGGAGTAGTTTCCGCTGGCTAATTAGTAAATGCTACTTTATTGGGTTAATGTATAGTGCATCTCCTACACTACAGCTCAGTAAAGGAAACAGAGGTAATGTCTCCAGTGATGTTGTGTGTATGAGACTTTGCATTGTGATTGTTCCTGAAGCGTCTTCATCAGATACATTTACAGGGTGGAACTGCATAGAAAACACACTACGGTGATTTGTACTTTATTGAAGCAAGAGGTTTGATTTTTCTTTTTGATGGAAGGGACCATTGGGGGATCCTCAATGCCCCCGCGGTCCCAGCCAGCTCCCTGTCTCCTGTGGGAGCCAGCATTGCTGCTGCATGCAGCGAGCTGCTGTAAATGCAGCTCCCTACATGTGGGAGCAATGCTTTCATGTCTTTTCCTGCATGCATGTCTGCGGACAGGGAAAGAGATGAAATCTCTGCTTTCAGCAAACAGGAGCATTTTTAACTCTCCCGCTTGCTGAAAGCAGAGTGTTTGCTTTTGCTTGGCGGGAGCTGTTATAGCTCCTGCCAAGCAAAGCAAACAACTAACTCCTGAGGGTAGACACCTCAGGAGGTAGCAGGGACCGGTCTTGGGGGTTGGTGTTGCCCAGGGCTATATATGGATCCAGGAGGGGGGCTGAGCCACACCCTCCTATGATCTTCACGGGGGCTGTATATGGCGAGGGCGTGAGTTATAGTTACCTTAGGGCATGACTTATAGGTGCTTGAAATAACCTTAACAGCTGAATTTCTATGGGTTTGTGTGTGTAAAATCTGAACCTAACTTTAACGTCCCTGTAACTTGCTTTTTAGTGAATTTCTAAGGTTGTTTTTAATTTTAATTTCTAACTATAACATCTGTGTAACTGTGATGGGCCGACGCTACCATAGTCGGACCCGCCATGCCCCGGGGGAATCGACACCGTGGACACTTCCAACCCGGAAGTGCACCGTGAAACTACTAATCCTGTTGCACATCCAGGTGACGGCAGGCAGAGGGAGCCGTCAAGGACGGTGGCAGAGTTATTCCCAAGGACGGCCAAGTAGAATCCAGCAACGACGACTGGACGGCAAACCGAACCAGCAGCTTGGGAGGCACCCAACGCAAGCTCCGGCCACGCTGGGGAAAGAGCGTGGTCACTTCAGGTGTGTGAAATATACAGACAAGAGGGAGGGAGGAACAGGAAGAAGGGAATATGAACCACCATATTGAGGGTCGGACATTTCTTTGATTAGTGGCTCCTTTCCTTGTTTTCCTTTGTTTTTTTTTGGTGTATTGTTTAATTTACTTTCGGTTCTTTCACAAATCCTGCAATCTTTTTTTGTTACTTTAGACATACCAGCAGGGTATATTTATGTTGTTTCGGCTAAGATAAACAAGAAATAAACAGACTCCAGGGAGGGTGGCTAAAACAGGGCAAGAGAAAAGAAAGCCCTTTGAGAAATGGTGTCAGGGAAGTAAAGGGAGGGAATAAAAGCGTTTGTGCAGCCAAGAGAGTATAGGGCAATATACAATACAACTAGACAGGTCCCTTAAAGAGTGAGGAATGTGAATAGTGTGGAGAGACAAAAAAAGACAGGAAAACACTATAGAGAAAACCTGCGATAGCCCAAGAGAAAGGAGAGAGAAAAGGAGAAAGAAGAGAGAAAAGGAGAAAGGAGAGAGAAAAGGAGAAAGAAGAGAGAAAAGGAAAAGGAGAGAGAAAGGAGAAAGAAACAGCAAATACAGGAAACAGAGGAACAGAAAGAAGACAGAACCGAGACTAGGGAAGGGGAGGGGAAAATTCAAGTAAAGGACAGTCCACTTACCTCTATCTGTTTCACTCTTTTTCCCACATGCGCCTCCTGAGAGCCCTAAAAAGAGAAGAGGACGAGAAGAATATCAGAAGGATTATTCACCAACCGCCTCTATAAAACCAGAACTATTTGGAAAATTCTCATAAATAATAAAATCACCATAGCATCACCATAGCATCTGACCACTGGCTATTTGTCATCATTGCGCCACCCTGTTACAGTAACCTTTGCGTTTTTCAGTGAATTTCAAAAGTTTTTTTAATGTTAAATAAAATGCCTGTCACAGTAAATGTTGGAGAGGGGAGTTATTGCAGGGCCCCGACCTGCCATAGTGCTGCCCCCACCTAAGTTTGTTGGTCCAGCCCCCCTTCTGCTTGCCATCCACTATCAAAGCCCATGCCCCTGCTCCCTCATTACAACCCTAAGTGGCCATTGTTCTGCAACTGCCCTTCCATCCTGTCCTGAACAGCTTTCACCCCATCTACCTGATCCTTACCCTCTATTGTCCAAGTCTGTGCACTAGCTCCCTCCTTTCCCTCCCTCCTGCCCAGCATGGTCCGATGTATTGCCACTGCCCTTCATTTAGCTTGATGTCCCTGCCCTTCATTGCCAAATTCTGTGCCCCATCATTGCCCTCCTGCTTAGCCTCTGTGCTCAGCTTGCTGCCACTATTCTCCTTCCTCCTGCCCTCCGATGTCTGTGTGCGTGCCCTGGCTCCCTCTTTTTTGCCCACTATGTTTCATGGACCTTCCACTACCCCTCCTATCCACTTGGAGTGTTCTGTTGAGCTGTCACTGCCTCTCCATTAGAGATTATTAAAATGAGAGGGTCTTATTCTCATGGAAATTATAGTTAGTGCTCTAACAAACTAAAGTGATGACATAATTTCTGAGTTCTCAACTAGCGACAAAGCACTTTTAAATTATTTGCTATCTTGATTTTTTTTATCCAGTTCATCAATTGATTATATATTGCACTTACAGTAGAGAATGTGGTGTAAGGGCCAGAGCTGCACAGTTTGCAACTGGGAAACCAGGTTTGAGTTTCAGCGTCAGCTTGACATCCTGTGATTCTGGACAAATCACTCAGGGCCAGATGTAAGAGCATGTGTTTTGCTACTTCTTTGCGAATCGTAAATTGTGAGTCGCAGATTTTTTTTTACAAGTGTCTGAGACACTTAGCGATTCCCAGAAGGGTTGCAAGGGACCGAAGGCATTTGGGAATGACCACACTCACAGGGATGGTGGCTTGCTGGGGTCAGCAAATCACTATGTCTGTGACTGCTTTTTAAATAAAGCATTGTTTTAAAATGCAGCCCGTTTGCTTAAAAAAAGGGCTGAATTTAAAAAATAAAAATGAAACATTTCAGTTTCATTTTTCAGAGTAGGCAGTGGCCCGTGGGACCGCTGGCTGCTCTGAAAAAATGTTTTTGCATCCCCCCATTCACAAAGGGGAAGGGGTCGTTTGGGGACCCCTTCCTGTTAGCGAATGGGTTCACACCAGTTTGAAATTGTTGTTAACTGTGATTGCTTTACAACTGCATTCACTGTCACAAAACAATCATACATCCCCCTGCGAGTCGCAATTAGGAAGGGACACCCTTGGGACGCCCCTTCCTAATTGTGAATCGTAAACCCTGTTTTGTGAGTCTGTCACTGCATATTGACTCACAAAATAGTGATTTGTTCATAGGGAAACACTTTTTTTTGGCTGCAAAAGACCAACAAAAAAGCTACGTAAATGTAGCCCTTAATCTGTCCATGCCTAAAGCCCAAAAGGAATTTGTTCTTGTGTAATGTAAGTGATGCTCATGTAACGCACTCCAATGCCTTCGGGTCAAGTTTGCGCTAAATAAAACTGCAAACAAACAACAAAATTAAGTGTTTTGCATGCTTATGTCAATGGGCTATATTTGGGCTACATTCGGATGATATTTGTGCTACACTCTTTTTTCTCTGGTGGCTACTTGAAAGACTCTTGTTATGAAGCTCCCTATTCTCCTCATTTACAGCAGTGTCCTCAGTAGAAAATGCCATCAGTTTTCAACTTCGATTCCATTAGGATGGTGGCCAGATGTGCCACACTTTTGGCATAAATTTAGAATGTGCATGTTTCAGTGTACATGTCAGAATGTTCTAATGAAATAGAAGAGGAAGTTATTTGAGAACTCACTTAAAACGTGTCCTAATTTTTCTTTCTACAGCACTAGTCATTTCTACAACAAAATTAAAACCCTCATTTTGGCCCTTTTTAAATTAAATTTTTTAACTTTCTACCAGTTTGATTCAATCAAGATGGCTTCATGTGCACCATGCTTCTGTCATAAGTAATACTGTTAGCTCTCTAGTTGTTCTTTAGAAGGAGTCTTCAGTAGAACACAAGGGAATCAACTGACAGGCTGCTCCTGTTGGAAGTTCATGTTTTACTGAGAATGTCACACTTCATTTTCATATGGCTGAGAAATAATTTACAGATACTATGCTATACTAAGGGGCATATTTATACTCCGTTTGCGCCGAATTTGCGTCATTTTTTTCGACGCAAATTCGACGCAAAACTAACTCCATATTTATACTTTGGCGTTAGACGCGTCTAGCGCCAAAGTTCATGGAGTTAGCGTCATTTTTTTGCGTGAACACCTTTCTTGCGTTAATGAGATGCAAGGTAGGCGTTCCCGTCTTAAAAAATGACTCCCAGGCATGTGCGTGGTATTTATACTCCCGGGCAAAAATCACGCCCGGGAGTGGGCGGGGCAAAAAACCCCGCATTTGCGCCTCTTTTTAACGCCTGGGTCAGGGCAGGCTTTAAGGGACCTGTGGGCTCAGAATGAGCCCAGAGGTGCCCTCCCCGGCCCCCAGGGACACCCCCTGCCACCCTTGCCCACCCCAGGAAGACACCCAAGGATGGAGGGACCCATCCCAGGGAAGAAAAGGTAAGTTGTGGTAAGTATTTTTTTATTTATTTTTTTGTGGCATAGGGGGGCCTGATTTGTGCCCCCCTACATGCCACTATGCCCAATGACCATGCCCAGGGGACAGAAGTCACCTGGGCATGGCCATTGGGCAAGGGGGCATGACTCCTGTCTTTGCTAAGACAGGAGTCATGTTAATGGCGTCTGGGCGCCTAAAAAAAATGGCGCAAATCGGGTTAAGACGATTTTTTTGCCTCAGCCTGACTTGCCCCATTTTGGGACGCCCAAACGCCATTTTTCCCTACGCCGGCGCTGCCTGGTGTATGTCGTTTTTTTTCACGCACACCTGGCAGCGCCGGTCGGCTAACGCCGGCTAACGCCATTCAATAAATACGGTGCCCGCATGGCGCTTCAGAATGGCGTTAGCCGGCGCTAATTTTTTTGGTGCAAAACTGCGTAAGCGCAGTTTTGCGTCAAAAAGTATAAATATGTGCCTAAGAGTTTTCTCTAAAACATGATTCATGACATTTCAGCAGGGTGAAATCACCTTAGACCATACCACAATTCCTAAACTCAGTATGGTACCATCAACAAATGATCTACATTGTAACTAAAAATCTGTTGTCACTTTTTATATGTTCTTGTTTCTGAGACCCTCAAAACCTGCCTTTCACTGCAATGCATTTTAAAGGGTGCTATCATGTATATCGGTCCCAGGATATCTGCCATCACTTTGTGGTTGAAGTGCTGACAGCCAATCAGATCTCACCATGAGATCTGTCCTTAGCTTAGGCTCCCCCCAGACATACCAATTTGGATTTGCTTTAATAGCTTGAAAATTACTGAACGGATTTACACCACATAAAAAAGGGTGCTCTGCGGACCAGAATCTACCTTTTTGCCAACTTTGGTGTAATCTCTTCCAGCGGTTTGGGCTGCAGGCGTGTCTAATGAGTCTATGAGAGAAGTACATTTATGATCCCCCCCCCTCCTTTTTCTCTGCCCCCACTTGACGGATCATCACAACATTTTCCATCCACAACAAGATTCTTTGTCACACTTCTTTTGAGAACATTTTGCAAAAAATGCTTTTTCTATTGAAAATAGTGCCTAACTTTAACTACCTACTGGTAATCGCCAGTAGATAATATATATATATAATAGATATATATAGGGTCACTCTTACACCCACTCTCACTCACAGAGAGACACTCTCATACTCATTCAGACGTTCACACACCCTCTTTCACACTCAGAGAGACAGTCTTACATCCACTGTCACAGCCAGAGGGACACACCCACTCAATCACATACAGAGAAAAACTCTTACACCCACTTTCACACACAGAACAACACTCTGACACCGAGGCCCTGATTACGAGACTTGCTGTGGCGGTCGGACAGCCACCAAAAAGGCAGTCCAATATCCACATTATGACCGTGGCAAAAGTGCCACGGTCCGACCACTGGTACTGCCATTTTTTCACCAGCTGACGGCCTGGCGGTGCCAGCGGTCTTAATCCACCAGAGCAGCGCTGCAAGCAGTGCTGCCCTGGGGATTACAACTTGTGTGACCGCCAGCTTTTGAGTTGTGGTTCTACCACTATTCAAAGGCTAGCAGAGACAGGGTGCCAGGAGCCCCAGGGGGGCCCCTGCACTGCTTATGGACTTGGAGTGGGCAGTGTCAGGCCCGCATGGGCAGCCCCGTAGCGCTTTTAACTGCCTGAATTACAGGCAGTGAAAAGTTTGAGGGGTGCTGTCGCACCCGACGCACCGCTACACTGCCGCTAGCTCGATTTTGAGCCGGCGTCATTGTTGGCCCAGCGGGAAACTCATAATAGGGCTAGGAGACAGAAGACCGGATTGGCCGTCTTCTGACCTAAGGAGCTACCCACCGAACTCAGAATGAGCCCCTGAGTCTCACACCCACTCTCAGACACAGAGGCACACTCTTACACCGACTCTCACATCCAGGCACTCACACACCATTCTCACAACTAGACACACTCTCACGTACACTCTGACACTCAGACAGACCCTCTCACACCCACTTATACACCCAGAGAGACAGTCACATACCTACTCTCACACCCAAATATACTGTCCCACCCACTCTCACACTCAGGGTGAGAGTCACACACCCACTCTCACACCTGGAGAGACTGTAGCACATCCGCTCTCACACCCAGATACACACACTCAAATCCGCTGTCACTTCCACATACATTCTCTCACACATACTTTTACACACAGACCAAAAGTTATACACTCACACAGCTACTCCTTTAGTCTGCGGTGTCTACGATCTGAGAGAGAAAATCTTTGATTTTGCTGCTATTTTGCTGTATTAGGAAAGTGTACAAGGGCTAGTATGTGAACAATGATGCATATGAAGGGATCAGGGAAGGGGTTTCCGTGGCCACAAGGGTTTAAAGAAATATGGCATATTGGGAACCAATGTGTAGAGAATGTCCCAAATTTTTTTTTTTTTTTAGAGCCGAGGTTGAATCCTTGGATCTGAATTACATTTTACAAATTAAGTATTTAAAAATAAATAAATATGTGTATGGCTAAAGGATTGTCTCTGAAAAGAGCCTTTGTGTTTATGATGTGTAGCTGATTACTACAGATGAAAGAAGATGCAGTCTCTCAAGTGATGCAGGAACACCCTGTTGCCTATGTCTGTTAGGTTAACTCCATCTGTGCCTCCACAAGGGGCCCCTGACACTAGCCTGGACGATGAACTGCCACCACCTCCGCCGACGCTAGTGGACAGGATGCACCGCCACAGGACCACCCCAACCCCTGCAGAGGGAGAACCACACCGCAAACGGGCCCTGAGATCCAGGTCAAAGACAGAGAACGATGCCAAGACCCCCGCCAAGAAATGAGACCACCCTGATTGTCATCCATTTGTCCCACCTTGTCACCCTGTCCATCCTTAAACTGCACCTGTCGTCGCAAAGCCAAGTTGTGAAGCATACAGCAGGCCACGATGATATGGCACACCTTCTTTGGTGAGTAGAATAGGGAACCACCTGTCATATGGAGGCACCGGAACCTGGCCTTCAGTAGGCCGAAGGTCCGCTCTATAATCCTCCTAGTTCGCCCATGGGCCTCATTGTAGAGTTCCTCTGCCCTTGTCCTGGGATTCCTCACTGGGGTCAGTAGCCATGACAGGTTGGGGTAACCAGAGTCACCTGCAAATGGCGAGGGACAACTGTTAGACACACACTGACTCATAGGGACATCCATAGACCCAGACAACTATTCCCACTGATTTGGGTCCAGGTGCTCACCTAATAGCCACACCCGGTGCCTCTGTAGTTGCCCCATCACATAAGGGATGCTGCTATTCCGCCGGATGTAAGCGTCATGCACTGAGCCAGGGAATTTTGCATTAACATGGGAGATGTACTGGTCTGCCAAACACACCATCTGCACATTCATGGAATGGTAACTCTTCCGGCTTCTGTACACCTGTTCACTCCTGCAGGGGGTGACCAAGGCTGCATGTGTCCCATCAATGGCACCTATGATGTTGAGGATATGTCCTAGGGCATAGAAATCACCTTTCACTGTAGGCAAATCCTCCACCTGAGGGAAAAGGATGTAGCTCTGCATGTGTTTCAGCAAGGCAGACAACACTCTGGACAACACGTTGGAAAACATAGGCTGGGACATCCTGATGCTATGGCCATTGTTGTTTGAAAAGACTCACTTGCTAGGAAATGGAGTACTGACAGCACCTGCACTTGAGGGGGGAATTCCTGTTGGATGGCGGATAGCTGACATCAGGTCTGGCTCCATCTGGGCACACAGTTCCAGGATTGTGGCACGATCAAGCCTGTAGGTGATGATCACATGTCTTTCCTCCATTATCAATAGGTCCACCAGCGGTCTGTACACCGGAGGATGCTGCCATCTCCTCACATGCCCCAGCGGATGGTGCCTATGGAGGAGAACAGCGAGCACAGAGTCAACCAACTCTGAGGTACGTAAACACAGCTTACCCTAAAAATATTCATAAATCGAAATTTGCCTGTATGAGTGTTTAGGCAAGGCCTAGGTATGTGTGACACAGTCAAAAATAAAGCCATGTGGGCCCCTGAAATGGCGGCTGCCTGACATGTAAGGTGGGACAAGGGGATATGAGGTAACTGCGCTGGCGTTGTACACAGTCGCGGTGGCGGTCGAAGTCCGTGGCGCAATTCTGCATTGGGTAATCTTGGATCCTACGGGTCCCAGGAGCCAATGACGATGTACGCTGGCGGTGACGTTACGCACCGTCTCGGAGGTGACCGCCATTTTCTCTCAGTTCAATCACTCAATACCTGACCTTCGATAGGAGAGGACCTACACTGCAAGTGCTGCTGTGACCTCAGTCTGGAAGAGACAATGGCTTGTGTGTCTGGGGATAGGGCCCCTGCCTTCAGCACGGAGGAGTTTGAGAAACTCGTGGATGGGGTCCTCCCCCAGTACACGCTACTCTACAGTCCTCCAGACAAACAGGTAAGTACACTGTGAGAATGAGGCGTGCATGAAACTACAGTGAGTGCATGTGCGTCATTTCAAGGGTAGGGATGCGGGCCAATGACTGTGACGGTGCAGTTGCTAATTACTTCTCTTTTTCCCCTGTACAATTCCTGTAGGTCAGCGCTCAACAGAAGAAGGACATCTGGCGTGCCATCGCCAAGGAAGTATGGACCCCGGGGGTCTACCACAGACAGAGCACCCACTGCCGGAAAAGATGGGAGGACATTTGCCGCTGGAGCAAGAAGACAGCGGAGGCCCAGCTGGGGATGGCCTCCCAATGTGGGAGGGGTGCCCATCGCACCATGGCCCCCCTGATGTTCAGGATCCTGGCGGTGGTGTACCTGGAGTTGGATGGGCACTTGAGGGCATCACAGCAGCAACAAGGGGGTGAATACACTCTCATTCTGCTGATTCAGCGCGCATTGGAGGTGTCTGGGTGGGGGAGGTGGGCTGTGGGATCCCCTAGGCCAGGGCGAGTTTAGTAGGCAAGGTCCCTTCTTAAGGCCATCCCTGTGGCACCCCACCCCACCTGTGTACAGTGCCAACTACACCTAGTCAGGCTCCTGTGACATCCATGTGTGCAGAAATCGGCCATAGCCTTGTAAGCCATGTCCCAGGGATTGAATAGTGGACCCCAAGTGCGCGGCGTAGTGCAGGGGGCTTCTGTGTCTGTCGTGTCCGCCAACGGTAGCGGTATTGCATGCACTGAACATGTCTTTCTTCTGTCTCCCCCCCCTTTTTGTGGTCTCCCTGTACTTCTGTGCATTAGCATCATCAGGCGGAGGAGCAGTGGCACCGGAGCAGGAGGGAGCTGCATCCCACATGGCCCTGGAGGGCGAGACTACGGACTCCGAATCACCAGTGGGACGGAGGGTGAGGGGAGCTCCATGGCGGGGACAGGAACTGACACCAGTGAAACGGACTCCTCCTCTGATGGGAGCTCCTTTCCCCCCTACCAGCACTGCCCTCCCAGCAGCCCCTCAGCCTTTGCCCCATGCCCGCTCACCCAGGAGGGTGGGCATCACCTTCGCCCCAGGCACCTCAGCCCCTGCCCCTGTCACTCTTGCTGCCCTCAGTGAGGAGGCCATTGACCTCCTCAGGTCCCTCACTGTTGGGCAGTCTACCATTTTGAATGCCATCCAGGGTGTAGAGAGGCAGTTGCAACAAACCAATGCATATCTGGAGGGCATTCACTCTGGTCAGGCAGCCCTTCAGCGAGCTTTTCAGACTCTGGCCTCAGCACTGATGGCAGCCATTGTCCCTGTGTCTAGCCTCCCACCTCCAACTTCCTCCACCCGACCCAATCCCCTGTACCTCAGCCTATCACAAGCACACCTCTAGACCAGCATGCACACACGTCAACACACAAGGGAAGCTCAGGCAAACATAAGCACCACACATCCCACAGGCACTCACGCAAGCATCAGACACATGCAGACACACCAACATCCACTGCCTCCACTGTGTCCTCCTCGTCTCCCTCCTCCCTCCCTGTCTTGTCTCCACTCAGACCTGCATGCACTACATCCTCAGCCACTACGTCCATCACCAGCACACACACCACCACACCCCGCTCATGTGCAGTCACCACCCCCACTACCATTCACACATCCCCTGTGTCCTCTCCCAGTATGTCTGTGAGGCCACCTCTCAAGGTACACAAACGCAGCCACACACCCACCCAACAGCCATCCACCTCACGACAGCCTCCAGCCCATGCACCTTCACCCAAAGTCACCAAACGTACACCTCCTACAACCACTACCTCTTCCTCCACTCCCAAACCCCCTCCATCTACCCATCCCACTGTTCCTAAGAAACTATTCCTGTCCAACCTTGACCTCTTTCCCTCACCTCCCCCACCCCTTCAGTCTCCTAGGGCCCGACTCTCCAGGTCCCAACCTAGCATCTCAGCCACAACATCAGCGGGACCAGTGGTGCCAATAGTCACCGGATTATGGAGTGCACCAGGCAGCAGGGTAGGCATTGTAGCAAGGAGCCACAGCACGGACAGTCCCCCACCTGTCAAGCATAAAAAGTTGGCCTGTGCCCAGAGGGAGAGGGGAAAGAAACTAGCCACCAAAGCCGCTCCCAGGGGTACAGTTGGGAGTGTGGAGACAACTGCGACACCGTCCAAGGTGGGGAAGGGGCACAGTAAAACCGGCAAGTCTGGGAAGATCAGCACGGCTGACAAGACCGCCAGCAGCCACACTGCCCAGGAGGCGACCGCCAGCAGCCCTGCTGCCACAGACAGGACTGCCAGCAGCAGCCCCACTGCCACAGACAGGACCGCCAGCAGCTGAACCGCTGCCCAGGAGGCGACCGCCAGCAGCCCTGCTGCCACAGACAGGACCACCAGCAGAAGCCCCGCTGCCCAGGAGGCGACCGCCAGCAGCCCTGCTGCCACAGACAGGACCGCCAGCAGCAGCCCCGCTGCCAAGGACAGGACCACCAGCAGCTAAACTGCTGCCCAGGAGACGACCGCCAGCAGCCCCGCAGGCCAGGACAAGACCGCCACCAGCTGAACTGCTGCCAAGGACACCGCCGCCACAAGCACCGCAGGCCAGGACAAGACCGCCACCAGCTGAACCGTTGCCAAGGACACCGCCGTCACAAGCACCGCTGCCAAGGACACCGCCGCCATTAGCACCGCTGCCAAGGACACCACCGCCACAAGCACCACGGAACAGGACAAGCACTGCTGCCAAGGCAACGCCGCCAAAAGCACTGCTGAACAGGACACAGCCGCCACCAGCACCGCAGGCCAATGAGCGCCAAAAGCTCTGACGCTACTGAGGCCGCCACGAGCAGGATGAATCACTCTGGCCACCAAGCCCCCTCCAGAACCAGTGGAAAAAAGCATCCACTACCTCAGTCCTTGGCAGGATGAAGCTCTCTGGGCGCAAAGCCCCCTCCAGAACCAGTGGGGAAAAGCATCCACTACCTCAGTCCTTGGCAGGATGAAGCACTCTGGGCACAAAGCCCCCTCCAGAACCAGTGGAGAGATACATCCACTACCTCAGTCCTTGGCAGGATGAAGCACTCTGGGCACCAAGCCCCATCTAGAACCAGTGGAGAAAAGCATCCACTACCTCAGTCTTTGGCAGGATGAAGCACTCTGGGCACAATGCCCCCTCCAGAACCAGTGGAGAATGTTATCCACTTGAGAGACTGTGGCTTTGCACTCCTCAGGATTGAACAGTGGACAAACCACCCACTGTAGAGACTTGTGAGACTGTGGCTTTGCACTCCCCAGGATAGAACAGTGGGCAAACCACCCACTGTAGAGACTTGAGAGACTGTGGCTTTGCACTCCCCAGGATTGAACAGTGGGCAAACAACCCACTGTAGAGACTTGAGAGACTGTGGCTTTGCACTCCCCAGGACTGAACTGTGGGCATGGAGCCCCCTTGTGGATCTGGCTTCGTGCACTCAACCGGCTGAGGTGCCCCCCACCTTCCCTTCCCCCTGAGTTGCCTGTTTTATTTCTAACTGATGCCCCTGCAGTGTTCTCTCCGTCTTGTTCGGGTATTGAGTGTGGGCCTCGCCCATGCCTTTTGGGCCCAGTGATCCACGGACTATGATGGTGGAATCCCTTGGACTTGTGTTCTTGGTGTATATAATTGTATATGGTATAAATGTATATATTTGTAAATATTTTTGATATATGTAATTGAATATATCACAATTATTTGACTCATTTCTTTTTGTCCTTGCATTCTTCCAGGGGGGTTTGGGGGGTGTAACTGTTATGTATCAATATGTATTAGCATGTGTGTTGTACTGGGTGAGGGTGGGGGTGGGGGTGTTGCGTGTTGCGTGTGTGTGTCACTGTTTTTTCCCTCCACCCTCCCCTGTGTTGTAGGTGCAGTACTCACTGTTGTCTTCGCCGCCGGCGTTCGTGCTCCTGGTAGAGGAGCAGGAAGATAAAGGCTGGCAGAATCGGGAGCTCCGGTTCCATGGCGTCCTGATTCCTCATGGGGTGTGTAGAGGTGAGCGTTTTCCCTTCGAAGTCCTGTTTCTGCCGTGTTTTTGTTCGTGGTGAATCCGCCCCGAAAAAGGTGGCGGATTGGTGGGTTGTAATAGTGTGGGCGGTACATTGTCCTCCGCCTGTCTGTTGGCGGTTACCACCGTGGTGTTTGTTTGTACTGCAGTGGCGGTCGGAGTGTTAAAGTGGCTGTCTATGTTTGCGGTTTCCGCTATGGTCGTAATTCAATTTTTTTTACCGCCGGCCTGTTGGCGGTTTTACCCCTGCTTTAACACCGACCGCCAGGGTTGTAATGACCACCATAATGTCCTACACCACCCTGACAGATTTAGTACTGTAAATTGAACACTAGATCTGGCCCTAAGTGTTTTTGAATACTGGGCTTGATCTACTAAGATTCTATTCTCAAAAAGAGGTTGCACATTGAGCTCCAAAACTTTTGTGAATAGAATCTGATTTTTTTAACCGACCTATGTACTAGTAGGTCGGTTCGCAAAATCACCTTTCCCATGGGGTTGCAGAACACCTGCCTAATTACATTCATTAGCCAGGTCACAAGTTGCAACTCCCTGTGACAGCAGACCTCCATCCCTGTGATTGCATTCCAAAACTGATTTGTTTAAGCACTCACAATCCCTAAAGGATTCTGGACCCCAATTCCTATTGCAAACCAATGATACATTCAACCCCACATCACATTTTGACAGGAACACCATTTTCACTGCCCTTCTCACTTATGATTCTGTATGGCTCGCAGACCCATTTTACAAGTTTAAAAAGGGTTTGTGACTCGCAAAATGGGTTTTGTACCTTACAAAATGGACTTTGCAGTCGCAAATTAGCCATTTAGTGAATCCCAGGGTTTGTGTCCTCTAAATCCTTTTGCACTTCAGGCTCATCATTACTTATGGCCCAATCCTGATCAATAAATATTATATATGCCTCACTATTTACAAAGCACAGGAGTTAACAACCTTTCCTTTTTCTGATTTAATCACTATTGGTAAATAATACAAATGATCATCAGCATTTATTCATACAAGGCCTAATATAACGAAGCTTACAAACTTCCATCGTCTTCTCATGAGAAGCTCAATGATTTCTAACATATTCATAGGCCAAAATAAGACAAGTTTGTGTTCTGCACAACTCAGCTTCTTACCAACGTTCCTTCCCACTCTCAAATAAGGGACCTCTCACTGCTTCAACTTGTATTGGATATGCATGTGAGAATGGTTCTACAGGAATCTCATATTCATCAGAGTAAGCATGTGGCAGAGGCATAGGTCTGTCCCTCACTAAGAAAGATCCTGAATCTGTCTTGTGACCTGGAGTGGCACACCAATTGCATGGTCATTGTTGAAATTTGATTACTGATCCTATCATAGGTATGCTGCTTAGAGCATTAGTGGCAGCATATCATTGTTAAGAGAATTAATATCATAACCAGACCTTTTTATCTGTGTTTTTACCTGTGTACCTGGAATTGATGCCTACTGGCCCAAAAGTGTCAAGTTTCACTCGTATGAGCAAACTTAGGTCCTTGCACTGACAACCTTTGTAACTGATCTTGTGTGTAGTGCATTAGCACATGGGCGGTGTGTTAATAAGACAGAGTAAAGTAAGGCCAGTGGGATCCTTCTAGGATTCCCACAATATGGCCTAGCATTAAATGGAGGGAAAGGATTGTGTTCCAAGATAACTGAAGGGTACTGTTTACACTCCTGCAACTGGATGGAGGAAACCTCGACACTGAAGTGGCAGGAATGGAGGCCTGTCTTTAGAAATTCTACAAGGTATTTTATTTAGCAAAGAGGATCTGATTAAACAAAACTGTAAACTTTGCACTTGTATAGCGCACTACTCATCCATTAGGGTGTCAAGGAGCTGTACACATACCACAGTGGAACCCCTCCTGGCTTTTTCTTGTGAGGCACCCACTCCTGGACAACTCCTAGGGTAAAGCCAGGCATCCAAGCACTGTGAGGAATGTTGTGGAGATTAAGCAAGCTATTGCCTAGAATTACAGAGTGGGACCCATTAATTAGATTAGGCACTGAAGTGAGAAATATCTGGTCCAAGTGAATTGAGCCCAAGACCCAACTAGGTAAGAATTGAACCCTGGTCCCAGACCAGATGTCTGCATAAGGGTCTGCCGCTCTAACCATTGTGCCACACTTATTCACAGGTTTATTTATTTTTATCAGATTAGTCATCCTGAACACTCCAGTTTGGTGGGTGGTAGGAATGGTAGGGATGAGAGCTGGGACTGCAGACCATGTTCAGAAAAAGAAACCTTTAGTTGTAGACTGTCTATTCATCTTTCTTTTTTTAGTCCTTCAGAAGGTTTAGTGACAGCCAAGTGAGGGAAGCTCACATCTGTTTGTGGCTCTGTTGTGGGTACTCCAGGACAGAGTCAACCCTGCTGTGAGAACCATCACTGTAAATAAATGTGATGTGTGGAGAACAGCCGAGAAGTGATAAGAAAAGGACTACATTCATTTGATCTGTGGGTGACAGAAACTCTACAACTGCCTTATTCAGACTAATCCTGATTTCCCAAGAAGACTGGGGCTTGGAGGGAAGAACAAAGCCCAGTGATATCCCCTAGGAGGAAGCACAGCTAAAGTGGAGGGTTCTAAGATGTACATGTCATAGCACCCAGATTCACAGACGTGTATATTTAGTGAACTGTGTCCTTTCTAGTGCAACAATGTGATTAAACTACTTTATTTCATGCAAAGATGAGCAAGGAGTTAAAACTTACCCTTATTGTGCCACTTTCTTTAGTTTTGAGCTCTGGCACCCCACACAGCCCACTCGAGAAACCAGTAACCTCAAATCCCATTATTGAGGGCTAGTATCCTATTGAGGGCTAGCATCCTTTCACTGCCCTGTGTTCCTGAAACGGGGTCTAACATAGACAGAAAAACGAATGATGACTGGCCAGCTCTAAACCTTCTTCTCCTACATGTTTGTTCAACCAAAAGTGCAGAATGAATATGTGCAGAAAAGGTTGTAAGATGCTGTAATCAAACTCTTTCATCCTTAACCTTCTGTTTTAGCTCACATCCAAATGTCATCTGATTTCTTTCCGGCAGGAAGCCAGCTGACTAAATCGATTCATAGACGTTAAGACATCCAGTCCACTTTGCTGAATATCCCACAAAACACTCTCGCAGAATTTTCCACATTGAAACATTCAGAAATCTTCCCAAAGGCTAACAATCCATTAAAGGAATTTTAGTTGAGCATCTGAGTTGGCTACTAACGGGTCTGCCCAATACAATGCAGATTCAAGCAATTGATCAGTTATCCCTCATCATTTTGATCTTGATTAAAATGTTAAGGGACTAAAGCAAATGCACCCTAAAGAGACTAAAAAATGTACTACTGGGCAAATCCTCCCAGTAACAAGGTTGCCAACCCACCAGACAAGTGTTGTTCGCCTGAGGTTAACCTCCAGTAAACCATGCAGTTTTCTGAAAGCCAGCTACTGCCTGTGGTACCTGAAACCAGTGGGAACCTCTTCTGGGAAACCGTGAGCATGGAAGGAGTTCAGTGATCCTTGGCACAAGTGAGTTCTGCAGCTGACTGAACATAGAGTTCTTTAATAGACTGATGCATTGATACCACTGATACCAAGTACCTTTGATACAACTTCTTGTTCTGAGTGTACTCAACTTTTAAATTAGTTTTTAGTACTGTCTTGCTTATGAATGCATTATAATGTGGACCATTGTTAGGTACTGGTCTCTCTTCTTTGACACCAGGTTTGTGGTCCAGATGGTTCACAGGCTGCAAAGTGAGAGTTTAGTTTTCCTCTCTTGGTTACTCTCTTTACTCGCCTAATCTCTTAACTGGGATTACACTTCACCATGAAGTACAAATCTAGACTACAGCACAGTAAAATAGATGGACTTTCCCACTGTTTTTGCCAAATTAACAACTGGGCTTCTCCAACAATGAAATCAAGATCCAATTAGTCAGGTTTAATAGGGATGGTAATGTCCCCTCCATAATGTTGTGAGAATACTTGCCTGCCTTATACACAAATGTAAGCCTCCGCTCTGTTTTTAATACTTGGCCCAGCACACAAAATCATGATGCACATGCACTGAGAACTGCTTTAAGTTAATGGAATACGAGACCCAGAGGAGGTCTTTTTGGTTGGAGGAGAAAACATACATGCTTTCCTCAGGAAGCATACCTACTCTCCCCTTGCTGTTTCACATGTGCTTGCCAAAGGTGGCAAAGAGTGTTTCGGAACCATAGTCCAAGACCAGGTCTTTTTTTCTATTCTCTGCATTTGAACATGTGACCTACTGACACTTCATTAAATTTCTGTTTAATTAGCCATGTACTTAGCTTCATATCCATTGCTTGGATATTGCATATATTTGGTATAGGAGAGTGGCATTATGTGATGGCCTGTCTTTACATTGATGATGAGAGTATGGTGGAGTACATCTTGGATTCCAGCCGCAAGCACGTTACATAAGATGGAGTTTGAAGGTAATCTGCCAGATGAGTATTGTCCGTTGCTATTACTCCTAAAGCTCATGTGAGGTATTAGGTTCTACTGTATGGAGAAGATGGAGACACAGATCTCTTCAACTGTGTATAAGTGATATTTTGCTGTTTCGCTACTCCTATTAGAGAGGGTGAAAGACCTAGGGAGTCTGTAGAGAGCAGTGTCATCTGTGGTGCAGGCTTAGGCTCTTGATTCAACTTTGTTCCCCTAGAGGTGCTGCTCCCAAAAGCTAGGTAAATGTCCGATGTGATAGCTTATCTCTTCTTTATGGTCATGTTGTATGTTTTGCAACAGATTCCTAGCATCAGCCCCACAGCATGTCATTATCCTGACATGTCACAAAGGGGTGTTCACGCTCATCCACTTTTGGTCCTGAGCATTGGTAGCTAACCCTTTCACACCTTGCTCAAGACGTTGCACTTAGGATACTGTCTGCGTTGTTGTGATATAAATCAAGTCATCTAGAATTGTGGCTGCAACATGAGTGCTACCCAGTATCACTCTTTACACTAACACATCCAATCCTATACCCATGCAGGCACACCAAAAGCTATGACAATATACTCCATTTAAGTGGCAGGCAATGCAGTTTGAGGGTCCACAGCAGGATTTAGGAATCCTGGGTTTTGTGGATCTACTGAAAGATTTGAGGGCCCTGCAGGCTTTAAAAGCAACAGCAAGGACATCACCAGGTGCTTGACTGTCCCCCTCTGTTGACATGTTTGATCTATGTTCCTTTGCTTGCATTATGTTCTTTACCTGTGTACCTAGCTCTTCAACTGAGACAATCTTTAGGCCCAAAGCTGAATTCATCTCATATGTTTTGTGCTTGTGACACACCTTGGAGCTTCTTCTGTTGTGTCACTTTGAAGAATTTCCTCACAAATTGTGTCAAAGAATGTCCTTACTTCCTTAAAGCACTTGAACTTCTTGTAGTGCTGCCTTCAGCTGCCTCAGATTAGTTATAAAGCTATGGGCGAGTTTGACTTATTTGTTTGAATTGTGAGCCTAGTTTTGGCTGCTTGAAATGTTCTAGTCAGCTACATACTGGAACTCTGCCTGGCGCATCTTCTAAGTAGTACTGTACCAACTGGGAACTTTGCAAAGTTAATGATCTAAATGTGAATCAATCTCTAGGAAGAATGTATAATTTAATAGGGGACAAGAGGCAGAGTAACCTACAGTCAATTCAGGCGCTCCTTTGGTAGGGAACAAGAGGCAGGGTAACCTACAGTTCACTCTAATACAAGAAGAGGAAATTACATTTGGGATCATCCTACATGATGAATGTACGGCATCGCTGGGACTCGGTATGTGTGCATTAACGCTCACCTTCAGGCCAGCCACACAATTTAATCAGCTACACACCACAGCCGAACAATGTGTCATTGTGTCTGGAATCCCCGTTGACCAGAGGGAAGTATCTGTATTCCTTGCAGTGCTGCTGATAAATTTCCTGGGCTAGCCATGTATTCATTTAAGAACAGCAAATTGGGAAATAAGACACAGAGACCCTGATTCAGAGTTTGGAGGATAGAGCAATGTCTGTCGTGGCAAGGTGAAAATTACTCCGTAGTCATGACGAACATCCAATCCCCAAATTTAGAGGTGCTCACCGACTCTGCAAATATGCCTTAACATTGGAAGGAACCACCGACTTTTTAATCAAAAACAAACTCCCAAAGTAGGTTCTTGTTTTTAAAAGCAGTAAAACTGAAGAACCCCAACACCATGAGAGTTTTCTCCCATAGTGTGAGGGGTCATTTTTAGGTTTTGCCTGCACAACTCCTGCAAAATCTATTGTATTTAAAAAAAAGTTAAACCTAGCTTAGAGCCCATCAATTACTTATATCTGCTTATCATTGAGAAGTTTCCACATGGTTCCCATGTCACTTTACTGACTGGCTCCCATGTGGGTTTTGTTTCTTTGTTTTCTTATGGTCAGCACTCCTCCTGGCCTTGGCTTCATCGTCTTGAAGTCTTCATCTATGCCGCCGTTGCTGTGGAGCTTGAACCAAGTACTGCTGCCTGTGGCCTGTGTCATTCCACTGACCACATGCTTCCCAAGGTATTTTTTCTTTACTTTTGGAAATGCACTTTCTAGGAATGCATGTGTCTGCAGACCATCCACCAAGCCTGCTGTCTTTGTTTTTTCAGACTTCCTTCTTCCAGCTGTGTTTAATGAATTCATCATCAACAGACTAAAGCACCTACTCCTTTGAAAATATAATTACTTTCTAACTGATTATGTCCCTCTTTAGCTGAGTAACACATCTCTTGGCAAAGTGTACGAAGAAATGTGCAAATCTGCCTGACACACACACCCCACACACACCCCAAATCACCAGTATCATTGCCCTAAAAATAAAGTTGGTTCACGGTGAGGAGAAAGTGGTCAGCTTAAAACAGCATGTGGCAAATCTTCTGACAGAGAAGCATAGCTTGTGTGTGAAATCATCAAGAGTGCAAGGCTGTGTATCTTCCAGAGACAGCACATTAACAGCGTAGGCAAAACACACGTTGTCGCAGTCTGCTTCTAAAGTCTAAGATAATACAATGGCCTTTTGACCGACACAGCCTATCACCGAATCTTTAACCTGTGTTATAGTTTAACTCCGAAAAATGTGAATTGGAGTTACTTTATTGGATAGAAAGCATTTAGAAGATGGCAAATAACATTCTCCTGCCTTAAATTTTCTATAGCCTGGACATATTCTACTAAAACAGGCCTATCATGGGTGGAATAAGTGGAATGGAATCAGGACACACGGTGTCCCATAGGAGAGGCACTCAGCATCATAATTTTACACAACCAGGGTGCAGGGGATGCCACTTAGCTTGCAAGTATAAGGGCTGTAGGTACAAAATAGTGCTAAAACAAACATTGACAGTCACTATATTTCATGTGGGGCAACCTATTGGGTTTTCCAATGCTTGTTTATATTTTTTTCTGTCACTGCCAAGATTTACCTAGCAGTTACAGACAGCAAAAAAACATCTGACTGCCTTCTCTAAATTGTGTGAGTGGTCAGATGGTTTACTTATCACAGACCATATTCCATCAGGCTGTCAGAGGAGCATGTTGGTGACAGAGCCAGAATAGGTTCCTTTATGGTAATACTGTTGGTACGCCCACCTGTAATCAGGTGGTTAAACCCTGAGTTCGGGTATGAGAGTACACCGTCGCAACAACCTTCTCTTTCAAACTCTAAATCAGAACCCTAAGCCTATTGAACTTACAGGGAGCCACAAAGAGAGCAATTTAAAATGTGTCAGGAGACCTGACAGGCTTGACAGGCTGACAGTGACCTCACCTCTGCCCCTTAGCAGAGGATTGGCTGACATATTTAAAGATTTTGAAGTCCTGAGCTGAGTTCTCTTTTATGAAAGCACAACCACAGGGGCAGCCAATATATTTTAAGCACAGTGGTAAATCTTAGATCTTTTTGTAAAGGAAAACAAAATGGTGGGGAGGGGGAGGCCTGTACTGGGGATGAGGATGGCACCTTGGAGGTGAACTTTGGCCAGACTCCTCACCCACTGTATGTTTGCAGTTATGATCTCATGGTGATACCTTCTTCAGTCGGAGATCATGGGCAGAAATGAGGTGGAACACATGATTCAGGCAAAATGACACTGAGCTGCAGCTGTAAAGACTGGTGAAGGTTCCCTTTGCCATTTCGAGAAATGTAGATGCACCAGACATCTTGAGGGGTTCCAGCGTATTGCTTAATGGAAGTAAATTCACTCTGTTCCTAACATAGCTATCAACAACTGTACACAACAAGCCACCGAGAGAGGTGGGAGCATAGCTGCCTGCATCACATGTAAACTAGGCAAGGCAGTGCACCCAGCCCTATGCAAGTAATTATAGACACTAGGTGTAAGAAATAAGAAATGAGAAGTGCAAAACAAAATCAGTCTCAGATACCTGTCTTAAACAGGGCAGTCACCACAGAGACCCAGTGACTGTGTTGCAGATATAACACTATAGCAAGGGTTTCCTCTGGCAGAGGGAGCTGATTGTCCACCGGTGGTGCAAAACCAAGGGCTCTGGCCTAGGTCTACACGCTTCTGCTTTCTCACTCACGGGAGACTGGACTCAGTTCAGAACACCATTGCTTGAGTGTGAAAGTCCAGCTAATTGTAGCTCAACACAGCCCCAATGAGCATAGCTTCTGGTGTGGTGTCTGTGCGTTCTGGGTTACTAGAAGTCCCATAAAAGGGTCATGGATGAAGTAGTAATTAAAAAACAATATTATTCCTAAAAATAGCACACACAAGCACTGCACTAAGAAAAACACTATGTTTAAAAAGTTTTATTTCAACTGTCTCATCCTGTTACTGAGTACATGAGTAATAACCACGCAGAAAATAATTAAAACAGTACTAGTAGTGAACCTAACACCCTAAATATTACCTCTATGTATTACACTATGAGAGATGGAGTAGTTAGCCTGCTTCTAGAGTTTTTTGGGGTTCAATGCTCTGCATGTTTAAGGCAGATCAGAAGGCATAAAAAAAAAAATATCAGACTTCTGCCGGGAGAGTGTTCCCTCAGAAAGAAAAGATACATCAGCTTGGCTCAGCTTCTATGTTCTCTCTATCGACTCAGCATAACAGTGGATGATGCAGTATTCTGGCAGGACCACCCGTGATAACCTGGCTCTGTAATTCGGTTGCCAGTTCTTCACTTTCATGTGTGGAGAAGTGTGGCACAATGGTTAGCGTGGCAGACCGTGAAGCAGAGATCTAGCTCAAGACCAGGTTTCAAGTCCCGCTTTGGCAGGTCTTGGGCTCAATTTCCTTGAGCCAGATAATTCTCGCCTCTGTGCCTAATATAATTAATGAGTGCAACTCTGGGCAATAGCTTGCATGATCTCCACAACAGCGCTTGGATGCCTGGCTTTACCCTGGGGGTGCCTAGGAGTGGGCGCCTTAAAGGGAAAAGCCAGGAGGGGTTCCATAGTGGTATGAGTACAGTGCCTTGAGACCCTAACGGGTGAGTAGTGCGCTATACAAGTGCAAAGTTTACAGTTTTTTGTGTGATTGCTCATCGAGTTTTACACTTCATTGGGGTACTTTCCATTATTCTGAGACTTAATTGGTATGAATCAGCATGATCACAATACATCAGCTCTGACTACATGTTTATTTTACATAGCCACTTTCAGACCTTGAAATATAGATATCAGGGAGTTTGTAGTAGACTTGTGTAGCCTTACGTGCTAGCAAAGTTGTCTCTTATATGAATTGACATTTCACAAGTTCTGAGATAGATGACATGCTGAGTGTGGACCAAAGGCAGACAGGCTAACTTAATATGCTCAAAACAAGGTCTGTTGTTGTTAGTTTGGGACACCAGTGGAAACCCGGTAGCTATGCCAGATCCAAATGAAGAGGGGAAACCACAGGTTTATTAAGCAGCTTTACTCATTTATGACCTCAAGCGTTGTCATAATCCGCAAAGACATTCTGAGAGAGGATCACATTCTACTCCATTCATAAATTATTTAGAGAGATGTAATCATTGAGAGATTTGGAGTTTGGCAGAAAGGGCTTCTGCCCACCAGCTCAGCATAGTCTATGGTTTCTGCTCTTCTGCTGGGAGACCCCTCGCCATATTTAGAGATCCCAACCCTGAAGGCAGGAATAAGTCCCTTCAGTGGACCCATCACACAGTGGTCCACTAAAGGCATTTAAGTAATGCTAAGTGATAATGTGTAGTGGGCCAGTTCAGCATTTCATACATACCTTTTATGAGCAGTCACGTGGCCAAGGATTATGTGGAAACAAACCACAGTGGTCATGTACTAAGATAAGCCGAACAGGCGGCCTAAAGTGGCTTTAAAATTGATTTAGTGTGAGGTGGAACATTGTAAGTTCTAATTCATAGCAGGGCAACCAGTTTGAATCGCCGCCATAAAATAACAGCAATTTCCTTCACCTGTTGCTCTGTATGAGAAGGTTTATAGGTAATATAGTTGAGCCTGCTCTAAGAATTTCAATTATTTCTGAGTCTGCTTAATTGAAGAAGGCAGCAAGTGAGCTGATAGCTTTACCAGAGAAATACTTCTTTGAGATAAACAAGACAAATAAGACCCATTGTTGAACCTGGCCTTCTCTGCAGAGTGAGCACAAAACCTTTTGAGTTTACCTTCCGCTTTCTGCTGAATTCATTTTCATTTGCCTTAGGACTATGTACTCTTTATCACTGCTAACCAGTGCACAAGTGCTTGTGCGCTCTCTCATAAACATGGTACAATTGACTTCCACCCAAATGGTATATTTAATTTACTAAAAAGTCCCCAGTAAAGTGGTATCACATGTACCCAGGGCCTGTAACCAAAATTCTACTCCTGCACTCATTTTGCCACCCACTTAAGTAGCCCTTTAAACAAGTCTCTGGCTTGCCATTGCAGCCTGTGTGTGCAGTTTTAAAACTGCCATTTCGATCTGGCAAAATAAACAATTTGCAAGGCCCAAATCGTCCCTCTTAATACATATGTCACCCCTAGGGTTGCCCCCTGGAAAGCCCAGAGGGCAGAGTGATGTGTATTTAGAAAGTTGGACATGTACTTTCAAGTTGGACATGTCTTGGTAGTGAAAAACTCTTCAATTCATTTTTTTTCAACTCAAAGCCTGCCTCCCCATAAGATAATGATCAAGGTAACTAGTTCATGTTTGTGGTGTTTGGAATCATAATGAAAATCCTCTTTAATGGTAAAGTTGAATTTTAAATTACAATTTTGAAAATACTACTTTTAGAAAGTTGACATTTTTCTGCCTTAGCCCTTTAGTGCCTGCAGCCTGTCTCTGACTCACATGAGTGTGTTTAGCACACAGTTGAGCTTTGTGTATTCCTCTTAGATAGCCACACATAATGAAGCGCTTAAGTGTGCCTAGATGGCTCATCGTTGACAGGTTGAGAGGGCAGAGCTGTGCACAGCCATACTTACACTTAAACATGCTGTGTTCTGCCTCCACACAAAGGGCTGCATACCCCCTGTAGGTAGTCTAGAGCCAGGACAGGAAAGGCAGGACACCTGTAAACTTCAAAGCAAAACCTCTAGAGACTTCTCTCACGTCAAAAAAAGGTCCAGGTATCAGTATTGGACCTCAGGCACCCACTATTCAGTACTCTTCTGGACCTGTGGATACTCTGCCAGGAAGCATTGCTTTTGTGCTTAAAGGACTGCCACTCTGCTGTTCTGATGGACTGCTGACCTGCTGCGCTGACCTGCTGCCCTCTTGACTGTGTAAGAAGGACTGGATTGGCACCTGTTCCATCCAGGACCCCAGAGTGAATCAAAGGGCTAGTTAGCTGGCCCCTTGATAGGGCCTCAAGGACAGAAGTCTCCAGCATTTTTGAGTCATTCCACCCCAGTCCTCCCAGTCCTGTACCATTGGAGGTGAGCCTGAAGGTGCTCTACCAGCACATCTGTGGGCCCAAGAGAACCGATCATGGGCGTCTCCTCCATAGGGGCGGAGGATCGTTGCCCCTCCCCCCGCCAGCAGCCACAACTGCAAATCTTTTTCCCCAAAAATTATCATTAACTATGTTTATGATCTTTTTTTAGGGGGAAGGGGCGGGGCCATTCACTCCCCCTCAAAGTGCATGTGTGTTTGGGGCCAGCCAAACACACATGTGCACAGGGCTCTCTCCAGCCCAGCAACATGGTTGCTGTGCTGGAGAGAGCCTGCACTGGCTCCCAGTCTGCCTGGGAGTGCCCAGCCAGGACCCTCCTAGCCAATCCTAGTGCTGCTCTAAGCAGCATCAGGATTGGTGCAGGGCAGGCTGGGAGCCTGTGCCTGCCTCGCCAGCGAGACGGAGGAGCAGAGGGGGTCCCACCCCCTCCACTTGCGCTCATCACCCCGCCCCTTTCCATCAGCTCGAGCTGCGACTGGAACCGATGCATTCTCTCTGCTGTATGGCTCAATTTCCAAGTGGAATTGCCTCTGCTGCAAGGCTTCTCTCAGCGCAAGGGCTCCACATCGACCTCACAACTTGCATCGGAACAGCCGCTGGGCAAAGCTTCACTGACACAGGCCCTCGCATCGCAAATCTCTCATTGACAGAGGCCTCGACAATGACACAAGTTCTCGTATCACAGACTCGTAGCTCCTCAGAACCGATGCATCTTCTCAACTGTGTGACGCATCAAGGAAGGCTAGACTTTGGATCGCAATCCCTCGTTGACAAAATCCTCTCAACTGTAATTCAGAATCTTGCTGCGCAGCTTCGCAGCCCTTTGGAACCAATGCATGACGCAGGACCCTGCAATGTTCCTCAAACCAGATATAAGGTACTTCTGTTCAGTGGGCCTAACTGGGTCCCCATAGCCTGCCTGCACTCCATCGCAATTGCCCTGAACTTTTGGCACGACCAAATATCCACAGTTGCTGATCTGATCTTTTTTGTGCTATTTCCACTAAAATCGTTAAAATTGCATACCTCCAATTCTACTGATTGGATTTTTGTTGTCTTGGTTTTATTTTATTTTCTTAAATCACTCTCTTTTTCTAATCTGGCGTGTGGTGTTTTCACATTATTACTATTTGAAGTGTTGCACACATACTTTGCACTTTGCCTCTAAGTTAAGTCTTTACTGCTCCGTGCCAAGATACCAGAGTATTGAGCACAGGTTAATTTGGGGTTTCGTTGTGCTGCACCCTCACAAGCATTGTGGTTGCTGCTTGAGTAGGGTTTCAGCCCTCACAACCAGTAACCCCAGTTTCTTGCATTCATGTTATCAATAGGGTCATCTGTGACAGCACATTTTATTTTTTATTTTATTTTTTCACACTGTATGAGGAATTATGAACAAGTAACTTATCTTCAGTAAGGCCCTAACTGGTAGAGACTTTATACAGCTGCAAGCGGAGCTGAACAGCTCTGCAATAGTGTCCTCTTTCAGGGTCACATCCAATGTCACATTTGCAGTCCCTATATAGGTGCCAGTGCACTGACCTCAGTTTCTGTGTGACTGTTTCTGCACCAGATGCACGTAGCCACACCAAGGTGTTGTGACTAGTATTCAGAACTACAGGTCGATAAGGACCTTTGGAAGTGGTGACGTTCAGTTGTAGAACAGTGAGAATGGGAGAGTCTGTAAGGAATCTGCAGCTAGATAGAGTCTCTACCATATAAGGCATTACCAATGGCATTTAACTTGTTCAACTGATAGAGACTTCTAGCTGCAGACTTCTTACCTTAGAATAGATACAGAAGCAATGCTTTCGCACAGATGGGTCTGCAAATTGACTCATACTCAAAAGCCCTAGAGGACTTAACCAGCAAAGTGGCCTTCAGGAAAGACCTGACTGTCAAGGCAGTAGTGAACATGTGCAGAGAAGCCCACAGAGCAGCCTGACAGATGTTCAGGACAGAGACTCCTCAAGCTAACACAGTGGTCGCAGCTTTGGCTCTCGTAGAATGAGTCTGCAAGCCCTCAGGAGGTTGCTTCTTGACCAGTGCATAGCAGATCCTAATGCAGAATACAATCTATCTGGAGAGGGTCCATTTCTGCACTGCTTTCCTTTCTTTGTACTGGTGAACCCAACAAAGAGCTGTTCGTCTACCCAATGTTCTTTGGTGCAATCAAGATAGAAGGACAATGCTCTATTTAAGTCCAAATGGTGCAGTTTCTTCTCCTCCTTAGAGAAGTGTGGAGGAGTGAAGAATGTTGGCAGACTAATGCTTTGACTAACATGGAAAGGAGTCACCACCTTCGGTAAGAACGAGGCACAGGTTCAGAGAACCACTTTATGTGGGAATACGCTGGTTATGGAGATTGAGCAGACAAGGCGCCCAATTTATATACTGGCAGTATGCATACTCCTTTGCAACAGTAAAAGAGTACACATACTGATAAAATGAAGGTCCATCTGCCTGATTTGAATGTAGGTGGACCTCTGGTTCGGCCATGGCAGAGGCTACTCGGTCTCCACCATGGCCAAACTTCTCCAAATGCCCTGGAGACCTACTGAGGTGGATGGGCAAGGACCAATGTTTTATTTTTCCTTGCCGCCAGGTTAAAGACCTTTCAGGAAATATGTAACAACAGTTGACTTGGGGAGAGAGGGATGATCTAGCAACCACAAGAAAGCTAATAGGAACTAAAGATACCCATGACTGTGCGCAGAGACAGCTTTTGCCGGGCTAAAGACAAAACAAACAACAACACTTCAGACAACAGTGGATCAATGAGCCTGATTCACAAAGGTAAACACACACTTTTGTGTACTTTTGTTTGTTTTGGAATTCACAAAACTTCCTTTTAACAGGAAGTTTACGAGTGCATTGCACATTCTTGTCAGTGGGGAATAGACCTAGCCAAGGTTTTTACCCAGTTCTAAAAGAAGCCTTGAGCTACTCCTAATGCAGCCACCATTCATGGTCCTTGAGACATTAGGCACGATGGCTGAGTGTCCAACTTGACATATAGCGATCCCATTAGGTATTGCACAACCAAGAAAATGTTCTGACGTTCCAACCATATCCGGAGAAGCAGAGCCTCCATGATCCCATCCCGCCCCGCTTTTTGCACTACCACAGGGTAGCAGTGTTGTCCATGAACATCTGGACTATCCTCCCTTTGATGGAGGGCAGGAAAGCTTTTAATGCTAAGCAAATCACCCTCAACTCCGAAAGATTGGAGTGAAGCTGTGTCTCCGCCAGAGTCCTCTGATATCTACTTCTCCCAGATTGTCACTCCAGTCCAGCAGCAGTGCATCAGTCACTACTGTCAGCTCTAGGTGAGGAAGGTATTGCTGTTGTTTGCTGACCCAACCTTGGTCCAATAACCATCATTGCAGATCTTACTCAGTCTCCTTGAAATCTGGACCAGGTTGGAGAGATTTCCTTGGGGTTGTGTCCTTTGGGAATTCAAATCCTACTGCTTAGCTGCATATGCAATCAAGTGTACTTCTCTAGCAGGATGCAGGCCATCAGACCCAAAAGTTTGCGAGTCAGTCTCGCCGCAATCCAAAACTGAAGTTGAAACATTGAGACCATAGCCCGAATGTCCTGAACACTCTGAAGAGTAGACGCAAAATCATCATATTTTTACGAATGGCTGTGGTGAAAGATAGCAGCTGAGAAGGAGTCAGGTGAGACTTTGACATGCTGATAGTGAACCCACCAAATGCAGGAGGTCTGTCATAGTCTGGAGGTAGCGGACAACTGCTTGTCGTGAGCCTGCTTTCAGCAGCAAGTTTACAAGGTAGGGAAAAACTGGGACCCATGACCTGTACGGTAGCAACCATCACCTTGGTGAACACTCGAGGGGTACTGGTGAGACCAAAGGGGAGCACAGAAAACTGGAAATGCTCCTGGCCCCCACGAACTGCAGGTAATGCAAATGGGCCTGGAGGACATTAATGTGAAAATAAGCGTCCTGCAGCCCTAGCGCTACTAACCAGTCTCCAAGGTTGAGTACAGTGAGGACCTTAGCATGCATGAGCATCTTGATTTTCTCCTTCATCAGGAAACCAGGGAGGGAGCAGATCTAGGATAGGATGGAGTAGCAGGAGTAACATCCACAACCAACATCTGATGTTGGTACCCTCTCAGTGGCTTGTTCAGCCAATACAGCCTGCACGTCCTTGCGTAATGATGAGAAGTTGTTCTCCATCAGCCAGTCTAAGGAAAGCAGCAGTGACGGTAGGGTTTCTGTAAATAGAAGGGCATGGACCTTCCGGACAATTTGAAGCATCCACTTGTCTGAAGTAATGGCATGCTATTGGGGCAGGAGGTGTCGGATAGTGAACCCCAGCGAATGCAGGCAATCTGCCATAGTCTGGAGATGGCCGTTGACTGTGGCAAGTCTACCTTCAGAAGCCAGTCATCAAAGTAGGGGAAGACTGGGACCCTTTACCTCCACAGATTGCATCAGCCGCCATCATCACCTTGATGAACACCTGAGGGGTACTGTGGAGACCAAAGGGGAGCCCAGTGAACTGGAAATGCTCCTGGTCCCCGAGAACCGCAGGTAACGCCGATGGGCCTGGAGGACGGGGATGTCAAAATAGGTGTCCTGCAGGTCTAACACTACCAACCATTCTCCAGGGTCTAGTACAGAGAGGATCTCAGCAAGCATGAACATCTTGATTTTCTCCATCCTCTGGAAAGCATTGAGAGTGAACAGATCTAGGATAGGAGGGAGGCCTCCAACCTTATTGGGCATCAGAAATTATTTGGAATAACATCCACAACCAACTTCAGATGCTGCCACCCTCTCAATGGTTTGTTTGGCCAAAAGAGTCTGAGCTTCCTGGTGTGATAGAGGGGTGGTCCTCATTTTGCTGGTCTAACGATGGTGGCAGGATGGCGTGCCATTGGGGCTGGTGGTTTCTGATCTTGCTGCCCAAAATTTGAACATACTGGTGTGAGGGCATGCTGAAAAGGCTTGGAAGCAGCAGCTGCTGGAGGGGTGATGGACTGGACAGATCTCTGGCTCTGAGCCCCATAGGATTTGTGTGAGCCATGTCTATACCCATGAAAAGGCTGGGAAGCATGTTTGGCCTTGGTGGCTGGGTTGAAAAGGGCACAGCTGGTAGCCCCTACCATATCCACAAAAGGAGCTGAAGGAAAACAAGAGTGCAGCTGACCCTACTCTCCTTAAAGTGCTCAAGCGCCAAATTGGTCTTGCTGCCGGACAGGTGAGTGCTGTCAAAGGGCATGTCAATAAGGGTTGCTTGGACATAACCTGAGAAGCCAGTGGATCCAAAACCAGACGTGACGACCAAGCACCACTGATGACGCAATGGATTTGTCCAGTCTGCATCTGATGGCAAAATTAGCTGCATCCCTGCTGTTGCCAACAGCCTGGGTGAGGATAGCTCAGGCCTCCTCTGAGCCCATGGGAAGCACTAGCTCAACTGAGCCTCACACTATGTGGCTGTAGCAGCCCAATAGGCATGTGGTGTTCACCAACCACAGCACAAGGCTAGTGGAAGAGAAAACCCTTTTACCGAAGGTATCCAGCTTCTTGAATTCCCTATCCAGTGGAGTGGTAGGGAACACACCAGGTTAACCTTAGAGGTAGAAGCCTGTAGCACCAGGTTTTCTAGGGTGCGGTGCTGGGTGAGGAAAGCTTGGTCTCTAGGAATGGAGTGGTGGCAGCGTGTGACTGTCCTCTGAACAGGAGTGCATTAAGTTCAATAAAAGGTCCACACAGTTGTATGTGGTGAAGCTAATCTTCCTTAAAAAGTAAACATCTTCAGAGATTCAATCCACATCAAGATCCTGGAGCAACTCTCAAAGAATCACACTATCTCCAGATTCCATGTTAGCAGCCAACTATACATTCCAGAGCATTACCTCATTGCACGGTTACAGAACACCAGACTGCCCATGTAGGTTTGGCCCAGGGACCAGCAGAGAGGACTTGATAGACGGGTAGCAGGGGTTCTGAGTAGGACATCATAGGCTAAAGCACCTCCCATAAAGACATTTGTCTTGACTTTCACCAACAGTAGTGTGAGGTCAAGGTCTTCTGTTACCCACCGCACCACCATAGCAAAGGGTGCCCCTTCCTCCATAGCCATACTAGGATTGAGAGATCAGACCAGTGTCCTATGAGATGCCCAGACCACTAGCATCCGCCAGGTCTTAATATGAGTTGTCTTCTACCAAAGGTTCTTCAGGGGTGTCAGGATAGCTGTAAGGATCAACAGATCTACGCCAGTCATACTCCTTTCAGGGCCTGTTAGGAAAAGGTGGCACTGTTTCTGACCAAGGAGGGTTGTGGTCTGATCAGAGTTGAAATCGGATGATGCCAGTCTTGCTTGGTACAGGAGCTGGAAATTAATATGGGGCCGGCGTTGCCAAAGAGTATAGCAGCACCAGCATCACCCAACCGATCTGCTGCAAAGGTAATAGATTTACGGCCAGAGTTGGCTCATTTCCAGGAACCAATCCAGAGGGCTGAATGGCGCAGCACAAATGGTGAACCAGGTGGCGGTTACCCAGTCAAGGTACCATTCAAACCTGTGGATCCTGAAGGCAATCCAGAGTGGTCCATCCACCCCCAGAAATGAGGTGCAACTCCTTGAGTTAGGCCACGGTCACTCCGGGTCCCAGAAATTCAGGCAGGGGCAGAGTGCACCCGGGCTTTGACTCCACAGTGGACATACGGGAGTGGGGCCTAGAGTTGTGATATTATTCCTGTGCCTTGTCTAATGACTTGGACTAGCATGGAAAAGTCATAGAGCACTTTCTAGTGGGACTTACTCAATGAGGACTTTGACCTCGACGCCAACCGGTGGGAATAACTCTGAGAGCAGGCCTGAGACATTCCATGTGACCGGGGACCTGGAGCAGTGTGGAGCCATTCGGTGTTGAGTGGCCAGGAGCTTCATCACCAGCTAGAGGATCCCCTTGGGGTTCATCGTACGGCATTCGGGGCAGGCCCTAAAACTGTGGTCTGGCTTCAGGCACCACAAGCAAACCAGGTGAGGGTCTGTCACAGACACTTGCTTGAAGCAGGATCCACAGGCTTTAAAACCCACAGGTTTCTTAGGGGACATCCCTAAGGCACCGTAGGAGCAACAAGGCTCAGAAAGGTCGACAAAACTTCAACAATGAGAAAGGTAGAAAGGAACTGAAGTCAGCATGACGGGCGGGTGCCTATATAAGCATAGACCATGTCACATCTGGTGCGGATGCTGTGAAGCTATTTGGTGCCACCTACTACCCATCTGGGGAATATTCCAAGCAGCTAGAAGTCTTTATTAGAATGCTACAATGCAGTGTTCACTTTTGAAAAGACTGCAGTGAAAGGCTTGCCAAGTAAGAAAATATTGAACATACAAGTATGAAAAGAGAAAGAATATTTGCTGAAGGAATTGAGAAAAGATCTGTAATAAACTGGAGTATTAGTTGAGGAGGGTACCCACTGCAAGTAATAATCACAATCCTTGTGAGGGTGAACCACTTAAATCACTAAATAAACATGCGCTCAGCCCTCTGATAGCTATTTCACAGAGCAGACAGGCTTAACTTAGAGGCAATGCGTAAACTATTTATACAGTGCCAAAAATTTAAGAAACTTGAAACGCAAAAAATGTAAATCCAAAAGTCAAAACAGAAAAATATAGTAATGTTTCATTAACAAATGGCATCATAATGACAAAAATACAAAATGTGGAACCAGAGATATGATGTTTTAAAGTTTTAAGTAGCAATATCTCCCAAAACTCACAACGCATTAATGAAAGGCAATGGTTGCTGTAGACTGGGACCTAGGTGCAATTTGAAGCTGACAGCGATTAAGAGTGGGTCGGATACACCAAAAAGGTTTGTCAAAGATTTTTAACTTTCCGATTTAGAACTTGGTGGATGGAATTATCCATCAAAAACGTGACGAATATCCCATCTGACATATTACAATCCCCATAGGATATAATGGGATCCTAATACGGCAGACGGGATATCAGTCACGTTTGTGACAGAGCATTCCCCTCTGCCAAGTTCTAAATCAGACCCATGGTCCTTCAAGTCCCAATCTACCACAGGAGTACACTTCCATAGCCCCCAGGACCACAGGGAAGGCATTTAGAGACTCACAAGGTGTCAGTAAGAGGCCAAAAGCAAGATCCAGTATAAGCCCATTTGCCACTAGTCAACTGGGCAGTTGCAGGAAAGGCATCTTGTGGCTTGTTGAATCCATGCAGCTTGAACAGGTCATCCATATGACCCCAGGAGTCAACTTTTCTGACCTGATACAAGAGGGACCAGGTTCAACTCTTTAGTCTTCTTCTGTTCTTCCCTAGATCAAGCAGTGTTCTGAGGTGGGTGCCTAGAGGTACTACATTTAGGCCTAGCACTAGATTTTGGGTTGGAATGACTCCTGGGCTCGCATAACTAATGGTATAAAAGTTCCCAGGGCCAACCCTACCCACGTTGGGTATTTTCTAGATGGTAAGTCTTGTGCCATACTAAACTTGGGATCTGGGAGTCTGTGAGGGGAGTACTCCTGATGTTCTCCCACATCCAACACTAAAATCCAGTTTAAAGAAGCCTCAGTACCCACAATAAAACCAGAGAGAGATGTTTGGTAGGACGAAAGTAGAGTTCTTCTACAACTAGACAGTGTCTGCATAAGAATTTTCTTGTCATCTTTAAGGAAAACGGGTTGCAAAGAGAAAAAAAAAACTGCTTTATTTAAAAGCAGTCACGGACATGGTGGTCTGCTGTCTCCAGCAGGCCACCATCTCCGTGAGTGCCTAGACTCGCTATGGGGTCGCAAACTGCAACCCACCTCATAAATATTTATGAGGTGGGTCTTTGAGACCCCATAGCGAGTCGCAGAAGGTGTCTGAGACACCTTTCTGCATACCAATTTGCGTGTTGCAAATCGTAAGGACTCGCAATTTGCAACTCGCAAATTGGTTTCTACCTACATCTGGCCCTTAATCCTGCACTTGACAGGGCTTAGGCCCTCATTATGACATTGGCAGTGAGTGATAAAATGACGGTAATATCCGCCAACGGGCAGACGGTAAGTACTGACAAATTATGACCATGGCGGTGATAACTCCCATAGACAGCCAATGTACCACACTGACCGCCATGGCGGATACAACATAACACACCATGGCGGTAGCTGCCAACAGCCAGGCAGAAGACAAAGTATCGCCCACCATATTTTGACCCTGCAATCTGCCACAGTTTCTGGGGCGGTACCAACGCCTTTAAAACCCTGGCGGAAACTCATCACGGAAGAGAAAGGACTTACCATCGGAGACACAGGGAAGAACAACGCTGCCATGGAACTCGAACTGCAAGTTTTCCCGATGATCTTCTATGTTATGCTCCCCCTGGAACACCAACGCCAACGCAGACGACGACGGTGAGTACAGCTGCCTAGCACACAAGCAAGAGAGGGAGGAAAACGAGAGTGACACACACACATGCATGACACACATCCGACACACACACACACCATACACACAAACAGCTGCACACGAAAACCAATCTTTCCCCAAAACACGGCAGAATAATGCAAGGACAACAGGAATGGACGAAAGTGATTGTAATCAAATCAACATGTTAAAACCTTAATTGATTTGTCAATGAAACAGAAATGTACACCTGTACACAAAGGGACACTGCCCAGTCCAATGTTCAAAGGGCCCACATGGCCACAGGGCACAGTCTAAGGACCAACTCGAATCCTGACTTCATCCTGATAGTACTCTGCAGGGGCATCAGTTTGCAAATGGACAGGCACCTGAGGGGGATGGGGGGCACCTCAGCCAGATGCGGGATCAAGCCCACTGGTTCTGGATGGGGCTCCATGCCCATTGCTCTGTCCTGGGGAGTGCAAGGCCACAGTCTCTCAGGTGGGTGAATTTCCCACTGGTTATGGAGAGGGCAACATGCCCGTTGCTCTGTCCTGGGGAGTGCAAGGCCACAGTCTCTCAGGTGGGTGACTTCCCCACTGGTTCTGGATGGGGTTCCAGGCCCATTGCTCTGTCCTGGGGAGTGCAAGGCCACAGTCTCTCAGGTGGGTGACATTCCCACTGGTTCTGGAGGGGGCTCCTGGGGAGTGCAAGGCCATAGTCTCTGGAATGAGTGACTCCCCCACTGGTTCTGGATGGGGTTCCATGCCCATTGCTCTGTCCTGGGGAATGAAAGGCCACAGTCTCTCAGGTGGGTGACTTTCCCACTGGTTCTGGAGGAGGCAACTTGCCAATTGCTCTGTCCTGGGGAGTGCAAAGTCACAGTCTCTGGAGTGGGTGACTTCCCCACCGGTTCTGGATGGGGCTTAATGCCCACTGCTCTGTCCTAGGGAGTGCAAGGCCACAGTCTTTCAGGTGGGTGACTTTCCCACTGGTTCTGGAGGGGGCAACATGCCCATTGTCCTGTCCTGGGGAGTGCAAGGCCACAGTCTCTGTGACTTTCCCACTGGTTCTGGACATGGTATCTGCTGGCGTTGATGGCTGTAGTGTGTTAGCGGATGGAGGTGCCTCCTGGGCAGCCTCTGCAGTTGATGATGGCTGCAGTGTCATGGTGCATGGCGGTGCCTCCGGGGCAGCCTCTGCAGTTGCTGATGGCTACAATTCATCAGCTGGCGGTGGAGGCCTGTGACAGCTGGTGGTGGTGGAGGTGTCACCTTGACAGCCTCCAGTGGACTACAGGGCTTTGTCTCCCATTACATGGGGTGTGGATCCCTTCCCCTTCCTGGCAGGGTGGATGGCCTCTTCCCCTTCCTGGATGGAGGTGCGGCTCCTTCTTCTTCTTGCCTGGAGGTGCAGGCTCCTTCCCCTTCTTGCATGGAGGTGCAGGCTCCTTCCCCTTCTTGCCTGTAGGTGCAGCCTCCATCCCCTTCCAGCCTCCATCCCCTTCTTCGATGTAGGTGTGGTATCCTTACTACCACGATTAGGTGGTGCTACCACTGTCCCCGTGGACTGTTTGGCTGAGGTGCTGGGCTGGGTCTTTGGTACCCTGCTCATACGGACAGGACAGGGGGGAAGGAGAGCGAAGATGTCAAGTTGGGAAAGGAAAAGATTTAAAGGGACATTGGGGCGTGAGGAGTGATGGATTGGAGGTTGAGGGAGTGGCTGTATGAGGTGTATGTCTGCTGGATTTGGGTGCAGGTGCATGGGCTGTATGCTGATGTGAGGTGGATGGCTGTTGGGTGTGTGAGTGCTTGCGTTTGTGTCCTGTAGGAGGGAGGGGACAGACAGAGTGGGAGAGGACAGAGGGGACACGTGTATGGCTGTTGAGGAGGTGTCTGCCAGTGAGGTGTGTGTTCTGCTTAGTGTGGTGATGCTGGTGGTGGATATTGATGTAGTGCATGCAGGTGTGAGTGTGGACATGACTGGGAGGGAGGTGGAAGAGGAGGGGGAGACAGTGGAGGCAGTAGATGTTGTTGTGTCTGCAACTGTATAGTGTTTGCATGAGTGCTTGTGGGATGACGTATGGTGCTTGTGTTTGCCTTTGACACTCTTGGGTGTTGTCTTGTGTGCATGCTTGTCTGTATGTGTGCCTGGGATGGGTTGTGGTTGAGGAGAATGGGACTGGGAAGTAGAAGTTGGAGGGGGGATGGTAGAAACAGGGACAATGGATGCCATCAGAGAGGAGGCCAGAACTTGAATTTATCTCTGTTGGGCCGCCAATCCACTGTGAATGCCCTCCAGAAATGCATTGTATGGCTGCATTTGGGATGCCAGCCCCTGGATGGCATTCACAATGGTTGATTGCCCTACAGAGATGGATCTCAGGGGGTCAATAGCCTCCTCACTCAGGGCAGCAAGGCTGACTGGGGCAGGGCCCGAGGTGCCTGGGGCGAAGCAGATGCCCACCCTCCCGGGTGAGCAGGCAAGCGCAACTCGCTGAGGGGCTGCTGGGAGGGCGGTGCTAGTACGGGGGTTCTGGCTGTACCTGCAGCTGGGGTGGTCACAGAGGTGTCCGCCACCACCAGGGAGCTCCCATCGGAGGAGGTATCTGAGTCTTTGTTGTCTCCTCCAGTGTCCGCTGTGGTGCTCCCCTCGCCTTCTGTCCCACTGGTTCCCTCTGCGTCGGTGATCTCTGCCTCCTGTGGGATGCAGTTCCCCCTGTCGATGGTGCCCCTGCTCCTCCACCAGATGATGCTAATGCACACAAGGACAGGATAACAAAACAAGAAAGGGGGGGACAGAGACAAAGGATACACTGAGTCAATGACTTCACCAACACCACTATTGGCATACACATCACCATCACACACAGGGAACAGGCTTAAGCACTGTGCATTGCACTAACAGGGATATGGCTAGTCACTAAGGAAAGATGAGGACCACACACCGCCAACTGCAGCACTCCTGGGAACAATGATGCCTTGGCTGAAATGGGCTCCTAACAAGCTAGGTTGCCTGTATTGGCCATACACCCATTACCCTTCAGATGACCCATGCTGCAATGTCTGGCCTGGCCTTAGGGGCACCCATTAACACACATCCACCACCCGGATACCACCCCACCAGCCAAAATATGTAATGATACCCACTGTACGCACCCCCTTGTGGCTCGCTGTGATTCCCTCAAGTGCCAATCCAGCTCAGGGTGTGCCACCGCCAGAATGTGGGTTATCAGGGGGTTCAGGGTCCGACGGCCAACCCTTCCTCCTTGGGAGGCCATTGCCAGCTGGGCCTCCGCGGTCTTCCGTGCCCAGCGTTTTAGGTCCTCCCACCATTTCCGTATGTGGGTGCACCACCTGCCATAGACCCCCAGGGTCCGCACGTCCTTGGTGATGACACACCATATTCGCTTCTTTTGATGGGCGCTGAACTGCAAAGGCAATAAAGACAGAAGTACACCATTAAACAAACAGTCCAGCCTGTCACAGAAATGGACCACCATACCCGTTTCCATCACCATTGGCACACACATAGCCCAGCGCACACCATGTACACCGCCACAAGACATTCCCCCCAACCCCAACCCCCTTATGCGATGCTTGCACACACATCTCCATGCATCCTTCCCACATGAATTGTGCCCAAAGTTTACTCACCCGTTGGTCTGGAGGCCCAAACAGCTGTCTGTACTGGGGTAGGACCCCATCCACCAGTTGCTCCAACTCCTCCGAAGTGAAGGCTGAGGCCCTTTCCCCGGTCACACAGGCCATAGTAGGTTCCAGACACAGGTCACAGCAGCACACGCAGTCTAGGTGTTCTCCTGTTGAAGGCCAGGAAACAAATGGGGAACAGATAGAAAATGGCGGTCACGTCCGTGGCGGTGTCCACCGTCACCGCCGGCGTAGATCTCCATTGGCCACTCTACTCCATTGAGCCCCATATTATACAATGAGGAATTGAAAAGCGGTGCAAGACCGCCTTCCGCCACAACGGCCATCGTCGGCGGAATTACCTCACTTCCACCTGTCCCTACATACAGGACAGGCAGTCGCCATTTCAGGGGGGAAAACAGGCATATCAACAATTACTGCGTCACAGATTAGATTGGCACATATTTCGCATTATCACAGTCCCAATACATAAGTGCACCATTTGGACTGCATTTGTGGTTTTGTTGTTCCAATTGCGACAGCCTAGTTGTCAGCAGTAATCCGAAAGTCAAGTGCTGCGTAGTAGTAGCAATTAAGGACTCATCATACATACTAGGTGTAGCTGCTCTAGAATGTGCACTGTCAAAAACAAAAAATTCCACCCAAGCTGGTGTCTTTCATACTGGTGAAGTCTTAAAAAGATATTTTTTAATTACATCTTTCACCATTTCAGGAAATCATTTCAGTGCATCAGGTGAATCACTGAAGGAAGCAAAACCACTCTTCTCCTATTAGGCTCCTTTTCTGTTATCCATGGCTTTAAAGGTATAAGTATGTTGACTTGGTCAGGGATCCTATCCAGATATTTGAAATGTGCTTTCCTATGGAAAGCCCTCCACCAATCAAAAGCAATTGGCTTTCAGGAGCTTGAGGAATCTCCTATGATGCAGTTCACCATTTGGTCTATGAAGAAGAAGTTGGTGAAGTTTCCAGAAGTGCTCTATACCTCTCCGTCTGCCTCTTTCTCTTGTTGCTGAGGCCGGCTTAGGACGTGAGCACTGGGGCAGGCAGTCCGAGCTAAGGAGCATCATGCCTCAGAGCATGGACCTTGACACTGGCAATAATTCTCATTCCTACATCAGGAATATAAATACAGCACATTTGTGGTTAGTATCAACTTTAGCCTTGTTAGCATATTTGTTAGAAATGGGGCCTCTGGTTAGCAATCAGTTTGCACTCTGTCACTCTAGTCAGGGTAATGGATATACACACTTAGATAACCCCTGCTCGTTCCCTTGGTAGCCTGGCACAAGCAGTCAGGCTTATCTCAAAGGCAATGTGTAAAGGGTTTTGCCAATACACACAGTAATACAGTGAAAACACTACAAAATGGACACCACACCAGTTTAGAAAAATAGGTAATATTTATCTAAATCAAACAAGACCAAAACAACAAAACACCAACATACACAAGTCAAGATATGAATTTCTGAAGTAAAAAGAGTCTTACTCTATAGAAAACAATAGAAACGTTGATTTTGCACAAAGTACCTGGTTTACGTCAAATATAAAGCCGCACGGGCGAGCATGCGTCAGAAAAGTAAGCAATGCTTCGATTCCATACATGCAGGTGTGGCCGTGCATTGTTTCTTCTCCAGTCGGGTAGGCACTGCGTTGTTTTCCTCTCCCGCAAGAGAGCGATGTGTCAGTTTCCAGAAAGGGCACCTCGGATCCAAGCAGGGTCACGATGTCTTTGATGCCAAGCGACGATGTGTGAGGAATCCAGTCGCACGGTGTTGGAAAACCACACTGCATGGGGTTTGCGCCATCATCAACAGCTGGAAGCGGCTGTTGCTTCGTTTCTCCAGCCAAGATGCATCGATCTCCCAGCCGCGATGCAGGCAGGGCGTTGATTTCAGCCATGAAGCGGCTGGCGCATTGTTTTTCAGCCACGTTGCAGGTGGTGCGTCAACATTTTCCCCACACAGCTTCTTGTGTGTGGATTTCCATCCTTTTTCTACCAGGTTCACCTTTTAAGGGCCCAGGGACTGGATAGGGCACCACTTGGCAGGGCAGGAGTCTCAGCAGAGAGTCCAGGTGCTGGCAGAGGAAGTCTTTAATTGCCCTGATGCTTCAAAAAAGGAATCAATCTCAAACCAGGCCCTTGGAGATTCTTCTCAAGAAGGAATATACCACAAAGTCCAGTTTTGTTCCCTTTCACAGGCAGAAGCAGCCAATGCAGGATAGCCCAACAAAGCACAGTCACAGGCAGGGGCAGCACTCCTCCTCAGCTCTTCTCCTTGGCAGAGGGTCCTCTTGAATCCAGAAGTGATATAAAAATCTGTGGTTTTGGGTCCACTACTTATAGTCCTTTCTGCCTTTGAAGTAGGCAAACCTTAAAGGAAAGTCTGTTGTTTACAAGATCCTGCCTTGCCCAAGCCTGGCCCCAGACACACACCAGGGGTTTGGAGACTGCATTGTGTGAGGGCATGCACAGCCCATTCAGGTGTAAGTTACCACTCCTCCCTCCACTCTAGCTCAGATGGCTCATCAGGATATGCAGTATACACACCAGCTCCCTTTGTGTCACTGCCTGGTCACAGAATGGTTTAAGCAGGAAAATGCCCGCTTTCTAAAAGTGGCATTTTCAAACTAACAGTCTAAAAACCACCTTCACTAAAAGATGTATTTTTTAATTCAGAGACCCCAAACTCCCCAGTTCAATTTGCTCTCAAAGGGAAACTGCACTTTAAGGATATTTAAAGGCAGTAATGTTATTAGTGTGCACGTCAATTCAGATATTTTTTCCCAGGTAAGCAATGAAACAGTTATAACATCAAGGTCAAGTCTGAACCATGGAACAAGTCATAACTTCCCAATAAACCCAGGGAACCAAACAAAGTCGTAGTGAAAGCATAATTACCAATTTAAAGGATATAAGGACAATGAAAGGCTTGCTGGAATAGGCCAACCAAAAGATCAGGATCAGCTACACATTCATGGCATAATCAAAAACCTTTAAGTTAATCTGTCATTTCTAATGCAATGAGAAAAAAAAGGTTTAGACTGAGTATGTAGTGAATTAGAACTTTCCACAATAAAAAAGGCCCAAACACATCACTAAAAATGTCAAAGCTGACCAAATACTGCGGTTGTAGAGTAAATCAGATGCTACTTGAAAACAGATCCAAAAACCAATATGATTAAATGAACATAAAGCTATGGGTTAAATATATCAAAAAACAGTAGCTGATATAAAAATATAAAAATCAAGTTAATTGAAGATCAAATGATGAGCAGAAGTAAATTTGGATACACTTGCCAACACATGCAACATTACATCTTGTCAAAAACACACTTTTGAGCAAAACCCACAAGAAAAGTCTGTCAGTCACCACAGTACAGATTTTAGCTGAGAATCTCCAAAGAAGCTGCATACTCTTAACAAATGCTCAACTGGGCCTAAGGTCATGAAATAACAAATACATGCTCTACAAGAGGTTTGCTCAGACATGTGTATACTTTCGGATCCCCGGTGGTAAAGATTTGAACTTCAGACTAGGCATGTCAGATCATATTAGATCAAGGTAGGAAGAGTCTATGTCAGATTTTCAAGATAATTGGTGAATAAGAATGAGTTCTCTTTAAATCACTTCATGTAGGTTTTACTTTTTTTTTAAATCCTGAAAATGTTCCTTTGATAACCGCACAGTACAAAAAGGAGTTATATTTGGATTCACTTCTGGATATGTGAATATCCTTACAAATTTGTGGCCCTAAATGGGAAGGATATGTCCAGACGTGGGTCCCCTGCTGGCTATGTCACGGTTTTCAATGGGCTTACCGTCGAAGTTGATGAGGGTTGGGGAACGACCCCGGTTCCGGCCGGTTCTGCTCTGGCCGAGGTAGGGGCGACCCCTTCCGGTAGCCACGGTGCTGTTTGACAATAGCAAGCCACTACAGTCCGTGCCCTCCAGAAGGAGTCCCAGAGGAAAAACCCCAATAGGGTAAAAAACCTCCAACAGGAACTTCCTGAAACAGAAGGAGGACACCAAGGCATTAGAGCTGATGATCCGAGGGTACAGGAAGACTGAAGACGAAGACAGGTCAGGAAATACTGGATTACAAGAAGAAACCAGCCGGAGCGCGACTACCACCAAAGGAGTGTTGCAACGCAATGAACAAGCAGCTGAATTCCCCTTAAATACCTCTAGGCAGGAAGTAGGAAACAGGAAGGAGAAACACCACCATCTTGGATTGGGGAAAAGAGTATAATAGTGAATAAAGTACATGCGTCCAAACAAAGAGAAACAATGCATGCTGGGAAGAGAGGAAGTGGGCAGCATGCTGGGAAAGGGAAAAAGCAGGCATAAAAACACCACCATGTGCAAGTATTCGGCTTTTGCCTGTAGACACTGGTAAGTGGTGAGCAGATGTTTATATAAATTAGTCTGAAATGTAAAGCGCGCTAAATGCGCTATGCGCGATCAGGTCTGAAACCCACTTGGGGTCTCAAGCCCTGCTGCGTCTGCCTTTGCGGCAGAACTGAAAGAAGGGGGTGCAGCGAGTGCGGCGAACCCTGACCAGGCTTGCAGCTTCTCCCGCGGCTTGTGCTCAAGCCGCGGCTTCTCCCGCGGCCTGTGTGCAAGCCGCGACTTCTCCCGCGGCCCGCACACAGGCCGCGGTATGAAACAAATGCCGCGCCACGGCGACCCGAGCCTGCGGCCACGGCCGCCGCAGGAGCCGCGGTGTGACAGTAGGTCCCCCCCCTGAGGCCCCAGGTTTGTGAGTGAAGAGTCAAAAAAAGCGACGGACCAAAAGAGGGGCATGAACTGAAGGGGCATCCTCCCAGGAACACTCACTCATAGGGTAGCCTTTCCAATTAATAAGATATTGGAGGCGCCCATGGAAAAACCGAGAGTCACAGATTTTCTGGACCTCGTACTCGGGCACATTATCAACCAACAGAGGAGGGGTACAGGAAAATTGTCTGTGAAAAGGATCAGGAAGGTAAGGTTTAAGTTGAGAGACATGGAATACAGGGTGAATTTTCCACGTCCGGGGCAGGCGAAGACGCACAGACACTAGGTTAATCTTTTTGAGAATCAGGAAGGGACCATAAAAACGGGGTTTGAATTTGTTCTGAGTAAGTCGGAGAGGTAGGAATCTAGAGGAGAGCCAGACTTTATCATGGACCTGATATTGAGGAGCCGCACAACGTCTCCTATCTGCTATCCTTTTCATGCGGGACTTAGTGGCCACAAGGTTGGAATAGATAACACGTTGGACACCCCGTAGCTGTCGAACATAGGAGGATATGGCAGGAAGATTGGAATTATCTCTCAGGGGAGTTGGAAAGGCCTTGGGATGGAAACCGTAGGAGCCATAGAAAGGAGAGACCTTCGAGGCGCTGTGGATGGAGTTGTTAAAGGAGAATTCTGCAAGCGGTATATAGGTAGCCCAATTACTCTGCGTAGCATTGCAGAAGCTATGTAAATATTGTTCGAGGCCTTGATTGAGTCGTTCCGTCTGTCCGTTGGTTTGAGGATGGAACCCTGATGATAAGGCCACTTTGATTCCCAATGTCTTACAGAATTGATTCCAGAATCAGGAGATGTATTGAGGGCCCCTATCCGATATGATGACCTGAGGTAATCCATGAAGTCAAAAGATTTCTTGAGTAAAGATTTGACCTAAATCTTTTGCTGTCGGCAACTTTCTTAAGGCCGTGAAGTGAGCCATTTTAGTGAAGGAGTCCACAGTCACCATTATTACGTGATTTCCCATTGAAGAGGGTAATGAGCACATGAAATCTGTGGAGATGGTGTGCCATGGACCTGGGGGAACTGGTAGTGGGCGAAGTAACCCTACTGGTTTAGTACGGGGTGTCTTGGCTTGAGCACATACAGGACAGGATGATACATATTCTTCTGTATCCGTCTTGAGAGTTGGCCACCAGAAGGAGCGAATCAGAAGTTCTTGCGTAGCTTTCATTCCTCGATGTCCTGCGATGGGGGAATCATGGCACATACGTAAGGCTTCAATCTGTACTCGTTTAGTGGGTAAGAACAGGGCCTTATCATGATAGTAATACTCTTGCTCTACATGAAGTTGCGGCCGCAACTTATTCAATTCTGTGTCTTCTAGACGGGCGTATTCAAACCTGACTTGGTCTAAAAAGGTCTGTACTAAACCAATAATTTTGTTATTATCAAATAGGTTCTGAACCGGAGAATCACTGCACTCAGGGTAACGTCGGGACAAGGCATCCGCCAGGATGTTCTGAGAACCAGGAATGTATGTGATATAAAAGTCATATTGGCTAAAAAAGAAGGCCCATCGAGCCTGACGGCTATTCTGACACTGAAAGTTTCTTAGGCACTGTAGATTTCTGTGGTCTGTCTGGGCTTCAAAAGGTTCTTTCGAGCCCATCAGAAAGTGTCTCCATTCTGTGCATGCGGTCTTTAAGGCGCGTAATTCATGTTCTAGCACGGAATAGTTCCGTTCTGAGTCGGATAGGATATGGGAAAGGTAGAATACCGGGTGCTCTAAATCATCATCGTCTTGTCCTTGCAGTAAGGCAGCCCCAATGGCTCTTTCGGATACGTCTGTGACCACAATGAATTGCTTGCTGGTGTCTGGGTGCCGTAGAATAGGGGCTTGGATAAAGGCTTTCTTTAGGTCTAGAAAGGCTAACTCTGCCTTTGGTGTCCAACAAAAGCCCTTTCTTAGATGGTCTTTCTTGAGGGTTTGAGTAATATAACTGGTTCTCTGTGCAAAGTCTGCTATAAATTGTCGATAAAAATTGGCTAATCCCAAAAAACACTGAGTCTCCTTGATGGAAGAAGGAGATGGCCAAGTCAATATAGCTTGCACCTTGTCTGAATCCATGGCGTCTCCGGTGTGGTTAATGCAATACCCCAAGTATTTTACTTCCGTCTGATCAAACTCGCACTTTTCCGGTTTGCAGAATAGATGGTGTTGTCTGAGTCGCTATAGAACTTGGCGAACATGCTTAGAGTGTTCCTCTGGGTGAACAGAAAAAATTAAAATATCGTCGAGATAAACCACCACTGTTTGTTGCAAAAGATCGGAAAAGATAGAATCCATAAACCTTTGAAAAATGGAAGGAGCATTGGTGAGTCCGAATGGCATTACTCGATATTCGTAATGACCAAAAGGTGTTCTAAAAGCGGTCTTCCACTCATCACCTTCTTTAATTCTTAAAAGATGATAGGCTCCTCTGAGATCCAGCTTGGTGAATCTTTTTGCCCCTCTGACTGCTTCTAGGATGTCCTTAATGAGGGGTAACGGGTACCGATCCTTAATAGTGATTCTTTTCAATCCTCTAAAATCAATACAAGGACGCAAATCTTTAGTCTTCTTAGGAACAAAGAAGAGAGGGGCCCCTGCAGGTGAAGAGGAGGGAACAATCAACCCGCTCTGTAGGTTCTCATCAAGGTATTCCTTAAGAATCTGCTTCTCAGGTTCTGTGAGAGTACATCCGCCCGAAAGGAACCACTGTATTTGGTTCTAAAGGAATGGAGCAATCGTATTCTCTATGGGGTGGCAGTTCAGGCTTTTCTGGCTTCTGGAATACGTCAGCATATTCCTGATATTGCTTGGGAACTCCCTGTAGAACGTTAATAGAGCATCCCACCTTAGGGGGTGTGGTTAGAAGACCTTTTGGGGACCAATAATCTCCTGCTAGGTAGCAGTGGTGCTGGCAAAAGTGAGAGGATAAAGAAATAGTTCTTGTTTCCCAGTTGATGTAATGGTTGTGTCGTGTGAGCCATGGAATGCCCAGGATCATGACGTGGTGTGGTGATGAAATTAAATCAAATGAAAGGTTTTCTTGGTGTTTCCCGAACTGTAGGCAGAAAGTAGGGGTGGTATATTGTACGGGTCCCGAGGCCAAGAGTGACCCATCCACTGTGTGTACTTGTTCTGGTACTTCCTTAGGTAGTTGTGCTATCTGTCGTTCTTTGGCCCATGATTCATCTAAATAGATGCCACTGGCTCCGCAGTCTAATAAAGCCAGGGTTATTTCTTCTCGGCCATCAGTCAAGTGAAGGATAACTGGTAAAAGAAAAAGAGCAGTTCCTTCATCCCTGGAAGAACAAATGGAAGGTATTTCACGATATCCCGTCCTCACCCTTCTCACTGAGGACGGGAGTTAGCGTTTCCCAAAGGCTTGGTGGGACGAATGGGACAGGTGCGAATTAGGTGACCAGCTGCACCACAATATAGACAAAGTCCCTTTCTTTGTCTGTTTTCTCTTTCCCTAACTGATAAAGGTCCTCGAGCCGCATCAATCTGCATTGGCTCTTCTTCGGTGGCACCCTTGGGTTCAGGACGGACTTCCTCTGTACGATGAGAGAAGGTTTGAGATGTCACTGAGTGTGATGGATAACGACTCTTCCTTTTCTCCATTCTTCGTTCATTCAAGCGATATTCTATACTCAGCGTCTGATCCATCAATACTTTAAGGTTCTCTATTCTAGCAGAGTGCACCAGTTCGTCCTTAATGTCCTCTCTGAGACCTCTGCGGAACAGTGTCACCAAGGTACGTTCCACCCAGGATGTTTCTGCTGCTAATTGTCTGAAACGGGTGATGTATTGTAATACATCTTGATTCCCTTGTTGGATATCACAAAGAGCTTCTTCTGCTGAAGCCTTGAGTCCAGGACGCTCAAACATCTGTTTAAAGGTAGTGACAAAGGTGGAATAATTAGACAGGCAGGGATCATTTCTTGTCACTAAAGGAGTGGCCCAAGCCAAGGCTGGCCCTGATAAGGCGCTAATCAAATACCCCACCTTGGTCTTGTCTTGCACAAATTGCGAGGGGCGAAAGGCAAAGTAAACCGTCAAGGCATCCAGGAATTCTCTCAATTTGTTAGGCTCCCCGGAGAAACGGGGTGTAGTGGCAGATACTGAGGGGACGTCAGTAGTCCTGGATGCAAAGGCTTGTCGATAGACGGTATTTTCAGTACGTAGCTGTTGGAGTTCTTGAGCCTGTTGTTGTATTGTCATGAGCAGGGTCTGACTGGTGGGTTCCGTATTTGCCACTGGATTATCCATGGTTCTGGACTGCAACTGGATTTTTTGGCGTTGCAATCTGTCACGGTTTTCAATGGGCTTACCATCGAAGTTGATGAGGGTTGGGGAACGACCCCGGTTCCGGCAGGTTCTGCTCTGGCCGAGGTAGGGGCAACCCCTTCTAGTAGCCACGGTGCTGTTTGACAATAGCAAGCCACTACAGTCCGTGCCCTCCAGAAGGAGTCCCAGAGGAAAAACCCCAGTAGGGTAAAAAACCTCCAACAGGAACTCCCTGAAACAGAAGGAGGACACCAAGGCGTTAGAGCTGAAGATCCGAGGGTACAGGAAGGTTGGAGACGAAGACAGGTCAGGAAATACTGGATTACAAGAAGAAACCAGCCGGAGCGTGACTACCACCAAAGGAGTGTTGCAACGCAATGAACAAGCAGCTGAATTCCCCTTATATACCCCTAGACAGGAAGTAGGAAACAGGAAGTAGAAACACCACCATCTTGGATTGGGGAAAAGAGTATAATAGTGAATAAAGTACATGCGTCCAAACAAAGAGAAACAATGCATGCTGGGAAGAGAGGAAGTGGGCAGCATGCTGGGAAAGGGAAAAGGCAGGCATAAAAACACCACCATGTGCAAGTATTCGGCTTTTGCCTGTAGACACTGGTAAGTGGTGAGCAGATGTTTATATAAATTAGTCTGAAATGTAAAGCGCACTAAATGCGCTATGCGCGGTCAGGTCTGAAACCCACTCGGGGTCTCAAGCCCTGCCGCACCTGCCTTTGCGGCAGAACTGAAAAAAGGGGGCGCGGCGAGTGCAGCGACCCCTGACCAGGCATGCGGCTTCTCCTGCGGCCTGTGTGCAAGCCGCGACTTCTCCCGCGGCCCGCACACAGGCCGCGGTATGAAACAAATGCTGCGCCGCTGCGACCCGAGCCTACGGCCGCGGCTGCCACAGGAGCCGCGGCGTGACAGGCTATGCCACTGGATTCAGGCTACCCTGGCTGATGAGGGGTGAAACCTGGAAACCGGTCCCAGGATGCTTGTTTCGAGTCCGGGGAGTACCAGCCATGGCAATTCAGGCTGGACTCTTACCATGGGTAGCAGGGTCGAGACTGATTTGCATATGGCTGGGTCCAAACTGGAATGGCGTGGCGAGCAAAAACATTATGGGTTTTGGGGCCAGATTTGTGATTGGGGTGAATGTTTGACATCACTCAGCATTACTGCCATCATCTGTTCATTTTGCATTTGTCGCCCTAAGTGGGACAGATATACCCAGATTTGAGCCCCGTGCTCGCTATGACACCGGATTCAGGCCAGCCTGGCTGATGAGCAGAGATATTCTGAAACCGGTCCCAGGATGCATGTTTCCGGTCCAGGGAAGACCTGACGGTTCAGGCTGGGCTGTTCCAATGGGGAGCAGGGTGGAGACTGAGTTGCATATGACTGAGTCCAAACTGGAATGGTGTGACAAGAAAAAAAAACAATGGATTTAGGTCCAGATCTGTGAAATATTTGACATTGTTCGGCATTCAGTATATCATCATCATCATTTTTTGCATTTATCCTTTCAAATTTGGCATGGATAACCATTGACCAACACAATTAGTACAATTTAGATTCATTTTACAAAGAGATTCCACCATGGGCTTCTACTTTTTACCTCAACAAGAGTCATTACCCATGTTCAGCCTCCCTAACATCCATGATATGATTATTATATCACTTTCAGGTAGTCTCCCAAGATGTTACGAGGTGCAAATTGAAATCCAGTCAGGTGTGCCACATGTCAAGTATTTCCAAACTAATTCAGTGGGATTTGGCAGACCTTCAAAGTTTAGAGAGGCTGCCAGAATTGAAAGGCAACATAAACAAACGGCAATTGCATGTTTATCAGGTCCATATTATTTGGCTGACACAGACCTATGGTGTACAGCAAATGGCTAACAAAAAGAATGGCACCATAAGGAACAATATAATACCGAGTGATATTATGGTGAAATGATTTTAGCAAAAGCATGACAATCAAGCTGTCCAATTGTGGGTGTGTTATGCATGGAATAATCAGCAGGTGAAGGAACATATCAAACAAGAGCACATTATGAATATTCCACATGGACTTATCGATTTGGTGTATTATTCATGTTCATGTAAACAGGACCACCTTGAAGTAAATACGTTTTATAGAAAGAAATAGAATAATAAAACAGTACATGTTGCACATTTAATAGCTGTTGCTCTGGGGGAGCTTCAGTTACATTTACCACTCTACAGTGGCATGGAGTGGGGGGTGGACCACATCTTTTCCAGAACAGAAATTTGTTTCTTTTCATTTTGTTGTCAATCTGTGAAATAAAATGAAGTACGTTTATAGAGAACACGAAACAACACATTATGCTTAATTTCTTTAGAAAAGCAATACCTTTTTCCTAGGAGCAGTGTATCTTGAATACACCATTTAAATGGGCAAAAACTGTTTTACAACTCTGCTGCACAATCCATTTGAATGAGGAAGATTATGGGAAGATGATCTAGATTCACATGTGCAGGAGAAGGGGGCCATCAATCAATTGTTAACAAATCGAAATTATCAGATTTTCCTTGTTGTGATTATCATGGAAATATATAAAATATTGTTCTGGATTTTCCCAGTGGACAAATAAATTCAATCAAAGCAATAGAGAATTGATAGAGAACTAGTGCTTCTCATGTGTACATTAGGCTGCCAAAAATGTCTACAAATCATTTTCTTACAGTTCCTTAAAAAGCTATGCAATTTACTTAGGATGTCAGAAAAACTGAAAGTTAGCAAGCAGTTGTAATTGGCAGTGTCCAACACAGAAGCCCACATTTTTGCTTAGCTTTTAAAAAATAATTGTTATTATTTCTTTAGAGTGACAATAGCATTACAGACATTACAAACATAACATTGTTAACATAACTCCATCCCAGCAACATATTGTGCACCTTCCCCTTCCTTGTCTGTCTAAACGGTTTGCATACAGTGGTTAGGTGCCATTGACTCACATTGCTTCAGGCTGATATTTGATTTCCATTATGAGTCATTTTCTCTTAGTCATGGGGCAATAAGAGGATATTTGACAGTGTCAATGCTAGTTACTGTCTCTAGTCACTGGTTTATCAGTACTGCAGATAGAATTGCATTTCATTTTGGTAACTAAGTGCTTCTTTATGCACTGCTGCTTCTTGAAGAGTAACTAGGTTCAGCAGTGAGGGCTTTCTCCAGGAGGTAGAAGACGTCTTTTAAGACAGATAGAGTATGATAAAGTAATCACATGTAATGCATGTGACAGTCAGGCAGAACAATCACCATTAAAATTTAATTTGTATATTTAATTGGTATACCTCGATTTTTTTTGTTAGGTTCATTAAAAAATATATATATTGCCAGCAACTTCCAGAGGCAGGTTATATAATTCCAAAAAAGTTTATAGCGATTAGTACATCAAACAAGAGCGCTAGAATTAACAACCATTGATTTCAGTCAGGAACGTTTCTACCCAAGTTACTCAAGGGTTATGCTGAGAAACTTTACATTGTTGCCACAGTGTAACTCTTGGTTAATGATGTTATAGCCATGTCCTAGTTTTTTTGAAGCTCAGGGTTCTTTGGGGTAACTCACCGTTGCAATGATGGTTCCCAAAGCCCAACAGATCACCACTCAGAAAAAGCTATATCACAACATAACTTTAAGTGTACTGCTGGTTTGCAGAGAGTGAACGTGGAGATACAGCAAACAGACACAATTTACAGAGATGAGCCCTTTTCTTCTTTTAAAACTTGTCAAAAGTCAATATTTCAGAAGGCCGCCGGTGTCAGTAAGCCACCTTTGGGTATGAAACAGTTAGGGGACTATTCACAAAGATAAATGTACTTGTGAGTAAATTTACATGTGTAAAATCTAATGAGAAATCTATATGGGAAGTGCACCCAATGATAAAAAGTCCAAGGTGTCCAATATTTACAAGATGATCTTTATTTTTCTTTCATTTTTTCCTTTCCATAAAATACAGCCAATGTGTTTCGTTCATAGAATGAGCTTCTTCTTGGATTTTATGTAGGCTTGTGTAGGCAAAGGAAGAAATTATGAAATTTCTCAATTTCAAAATTATTGGGGGTCCAAGTTATCTCATACCATGATATGTCATGAGTTTGCAGATTCCAAATGTAAAAGGTAAGAGTACCCAGTAAAGACACCCTTATCTCTGTCCATGCTCACCTTTACATATCCCAAATGACAAGGGTAAAAAAGCAAGAATGAAATAAAAAATGCAATAGCACTAATAACGGATTCTGGAATTAGATATTGCCACAAATAGAATGCAATAAAAATTGCAATTGAAGTAAAATATTTGTATTTATTATGTACTAAACGTTATTAAACATTACTGTAAGATGTGTATTTTTAAATTACAAAGGGTTATTAAAATGTTTTGTACTATAATATTTTTTAATTTAAATGTAATTAACTTAACAGTAATATAAATGTATATAGTTTTAAAAAGCCAAAATCAATTAATGTATTTAACATTATGTTTTCTGTGGATTTATTTTAAATCCACCCAACCCAGTCTCTGTTATTTTCTGAAGAAATGTGCTACAGTACCAGTGGCTCGCCATGTATAGTGCTGGAGTTACTCCACGTCTGAGCTGGAATACAAATATTACTGTTTTGGGGCCTTTATGTCTGTAAGAAGAATAGATGTGTAGTGTGTGAATAGGAATGGGCTCACTATATTGGGGGTGCGTGCATGGCGTTCCCTGAAATCCTCCATAGTATTTCCCTAACCCGTCCTCACTCCTTCCCAAACCTCTTCCTGTCCTATTCGATATTCCTACCTACCCTACCACTTTTCTGTGTCCCACATTTACCATTAAAATTAGATCTATATTTGTGGTGACTGATGCACAGAAAAGATAGATGATATGGAGCCATAGATTGCCACATGGAGGCTTACTTATAACGACTTGCTTATAACGTTTCTCAGTATGAGATGTGATGTTGTAGTACTAGTAAGCATACTTAAAAAATGCAGTTTGCGAATAGACCCCTTAGAAGCCAGTTTCTTGGTAATGACTAGTCAGTTTAAACTTTCTGGCAGTGGGTCATTTGCAAAAATACAGGCATCCACTGAAGTAGCTTCCTTCTATCTTTGAAAGGGAGGGATCACTATTGTAGACTTAGGCCCTGATTTATACTTTTTGATGCAAAACTGCACCAACGCAGTTTTGCACCAAAACGTTTAGCACCAGCTTGCACCATTTCTGAGCACCAGCCAGGCACCATATTTATGGAATGGTGCAAGCCGTTGCAAAGGGTAGGCTAGCGTCAAGAAAAATGACGTTAGCCGGGTTGGCCAGACAGTATGGAAGAAGGGGGTTTTGCACCAAAAAATTACGTTAAGCTGGTTAGAGTAAAAAAAATGACTCTAACCAGCCTAGCGTTTTCTGACGTAAAACCATCCATACCACATGACTCCTGTCTTAGAAAAGACAGGAGTCATGCCCCCCAACCCCAATGGCCAGCACAGGGGACCAGGGTCCCCTGGGCATGGCCATTGCACCTAGTACGATGTAAGGGGGCCCACTTCAGGGCCCCCAATGACATTTACAAAAAAAAAATACTTACCTGTACTTACCTATACTTACCTGGGATGGGGTTCCCCATCCTCCGCTGTCCCTCTGTGGGTGGGGGTGTCCCTGGGGCCTGGGGAGGTCACCTGTGGGCTTATTCTATGGTGTTAGGCCCACATGCCGCCTAACGCCTGCCCTTACCCAGGCGTTAAATAATGGTGCAAAGCAAACTTTGCACCATTATTTGACCCCTCCTCTGCCCTGTGTATGATTTTAGCACGGGGGATAAATGTGGCGCTAAGGCCATAGAGTATTTTTTTGCACGGGAACGCCTACTTTGCATCTAATTGATGCAAAGTAGGTTTCCACGTTCAAAAAATGACTTTAACTCCATAAACTCGCCGCTAGACGGGTCTAACACCAAAGTATAAATATGGAGTTAGGTTTGCACTGAATTTGCGTTAAAAAAAATGATGCACATTTGGCGCAAAACAAGTATAAATATGCCCCTTAGAGTTTTCCAGAGCTTGAAAGCTGGATATCTCTGGAAGCTTGCACCATAGAACAATATCAGATGGTTTCAGGATCAGGCTGACTATCTGAACCAAGCAAAGAAAGTATGGAAACTGGATAAGACTGATATCATGCTTGCTTCTTAGGCTTCGGTATTGTGATGCAGGCTCACACAAATCTAGGAGCAGTACAACAAGTGTCATAATCTGATGACTTCTTCACCTTCTCTACCTTAAGGTGATGCAACTGCCATTCATTTAGGGCATTTCCTGCACGGTTGCAGCTTCTTGTAGGTTCTGGAGAGTCTTTCTTTCTTCAGTCATTCTTGACATTGATTGTCCTGTATTCTGTTTGTGCTACTGTGTTTTTTAAATGTCTGAGGACAGCTTCTCTTTTTTCAAGGCAGTAATTTGATTTATCTTTCTTAATAGATACAACGGCTGGACTAATATGATATTTTAGGATTGGGCCAGAGTGTAGATCAACAGCAACATGAAGCCCTGCTCTATAGCAGGAGCCGCAGAGTATTTCAGATGTCCCAATGAATACATCCTACTGGCTTCAAAAGGTCAGCTTTTTTCAGCCTTGAGTAGTTGGTATGAAGTCAGAGACAATGAGGAGTGCCAAATTCATATTTTCAGAGAGCTAGAGGTTGAGCTGGCGAAGGGCAGATTGGCAGTTACCGCTGGGTTCCTTTTGATTTACTGTGTTCTCCTCTGCCGAAATCTTCGCCAGAGAAGAAAGTATGACAGGAGGGTGGAAACAGCTGGGAAGATGGTTGCACTACCTTCATGACCTCTAACTTGACGTGCATGCCATATTTAAAGATTGCCATGCCTTTTTTCACTGTAAGAGCTTCAGCTGACGCACAAATTGTTCAAAGCCAACTCACCCACTGTGAAATTGAAGTTTACCAGTCAGCCTTTTATTTGTTATTTTGTTTCCGGAAACAAACCACAAAAATAGAGGCCTATACAAAACAAACAATCAATGAACCTTTTCTCCCCAGTGGGAAACACTGTGGCCCGTATTTATACTTTTTTTGCGCCGCATTTGCGTCGTTTTTTGACGCAAAAACGGCGCAAACTTGCAAAATACCATTGTATTTTGTAGGTTTGCGCCGTTTTGCGCCAAAAAGCGGCACAAATGCGGCGCTAAAAAAAGTATAAATACGGGCCTGACTGTTTTTACCTACCCAGGACCACCAGGTCAGAATCCTTGCTTTAAATAAGCATTATTTGCAATGCTGTGAAGAAGGCAGTTCTGTGGTTCACCTAGCGTATCTGTCAAATAATTTATTCTGGAGGGTTCACATGTCACAAGACCCTAGAACTAATTGCAATGACACTCTCTCCAGCTCCCTTTTGAACACAGACTGGTGATCCCCACTGGAGATGAGGACACAAGCTTGTGTTATCAATCTGAACAGACCCACTTTTCTGACATGCTGTCCCAACATCTCAGGTGTGACAGCTCTATCTTGTGCCCTATGTGCAGTGGGTTTTACTTACCATGCTCATGTCACCCTTCCCTTGTGACACCTCCTTGCCCTGAGTTTTCCCAGTCTTGCTTCCCTTGTTTCACTTTCCACTCTTGAGTATTCTGTGATCCCCCTCCCAGGAAACCTTAATTATTGACACTCCTGTTCTGTTGCTTTGCAAGTGTGGTCTATTGTGACCCTGCAGATATCACATGTCTATTTGGAATAGTTACATTATCCACTGTGACATACTGACTTGTAACATCATGCACTTGGGGTTCCATTGCACTTGCTAATTGTTGCCAACTGCCGTTTTCAACTGCCGCCTAAAAGGGCGCATATCCATTGTATATAAAATGTGATCTTTCCCCAGGTTCATTGGAATACTCAATGCTTCCACATAGGACACATGCCTTTCTGGAACACTGTTGGCTTTCAGTACAAATCCCCCCTCTGAACTTACATCAATGCTAGCCTTCTTCCCATCCTCAATTAGCAATGTCCCTGCACTTACCTCCTGAGTTGCCTGAATCGTCGGCGTTCCCACCCTATGCAACTTGGTCCCTGCAGTCCGAGTCGCCCGGAACTAGCAGCACTCTTGTCTTCCAAGCCTTCCTGATGATCCTTTGATCCTGGCTTCTGTAATGCTTTCCTTGTCCTCCTTCATGAGCTACTATTCCGCCAGCCCCCCTGGGATCCCGCCGGCTGTATAATATACATTTTGCTTGGCCAGCCAGGACATTGCTGGTGGCTCTACATGGAGCCGCCGTCAGTGCCTCTGTGCGGGGGGTGCAGCTGCACCCGTCGCGCAGATCACTGCCCGTAAATCGGGCAGTGACATGCGTTATGGGGAACTGCACAGGGACCCCTGCACTGCCCATCCCAAGTGCATGGGCAGTGCAGTGGCCCCCAGGGGAGCCCTGGAGCACCCCTTCTACCCCGCCAGGGAAAGGCTGGAGGAAATGGGATCATTATCCGAGGGGCAGCAGGGCTGCCCCGTCGGATAATGATGCCGTCCACCATCAGGCTGCCTGTCGGAGGCTGCCTGGCGGTGGAGGAGGGCCGCCTATGACAGCCCTCCCTATCTTCATTATGTGTCAGTCTCGGCCGCCATGCCGGATGGCGGTATTTACCGCCACCACTGGCATGGCTCCCCAGACCGCCAACATCATAATGAGAGCCTAAGTTTTTTCCCTTCAGGTTAGTGAGTACTAATCCTTTTTATTAGTAAGCAGTTCTGACATTCTGCCTCTCCAAGACTCTAGGCTTGTTGCCAGTTGCTTCTCTGTACTTTATCCTCTGCGCTCCTTGATTGTCCTTACTCTGGATTGACCCTCTGTTCAACCTTTGCTCTTGAACTGTTTTTGCTCATGGACTAGGGACTTAGGGCCCGATGTATCATTTTTAGAAATAGGGATTACCTAGTTATGATTTTCTGTGAATTGCATTAAGGTAATTGCTTTTCCTAATGTAGGAAACTCAATTAATTTCAATAAGCGTTTCCTAATGGGTCGCAAATCGACCTACCTCATTAATATTAATGAGGTGGGTCTCAATTTGCGACCTATTATTAAATACAAAAGTCACAGGGATGGTGGCCTGCTAGTGTCAGCAGAACACCATGTCTATAATTACTTTTAAAGAAAGCAATATTTTATTTCAAAGCAGCCCACTTTCCTTATAGGAAAACGGGACGTGTTTAAAAAAGAAAATTGAAAAATTTACTTTTCATTTTTTAAGAATAGGCATTGGTCCATGGGACTGCTGCCTGCTCTTAAACAATATTTATACAAACATTCACAAAGGGTAACGGGGTCCAACACGACCGGGTTACCACCTACTTCAAGTAGGTGGTAAAATGTGAATGTTTTGCTACGGCATTTCGTCATGAAACATTCTTACATACCTCTCAGATTCGGTAACAGGAGAGAACGCCCTGAACACGTCCCTTCCTAATACCATAACATATAATGGAATCGCAATTTGGAATTCATACATACCAAACTGCATTTTACCAGTCACAAATGTCCCAATTCTCTGAATCAGGCTGTCTGCAGCAGGTAAAATGCATACTATATGTGACCCTTAATTCTTTGTTTCTTCATTGAATAGAAGAGTCAAGAAGAATGCTCTTTTAAAGCAATTGTTATTTGCATGAACCTTACAACCTTCATTATGTGTTTTCTAGCATACCTTTGGAGTGTCAGAAACTCCAACCTATGCACCAAGTGCAACCTCGGGAGTGTCAGTAACTCCAAACTATAACCTTGCTCCAAGTGTAACAATGTTCTAAGTGGAACACTGTTTCTAAGCAAATCTTGGGGGGTTTCTCTAAAGCCCAAAACTATGTACCTAGTGTAACCATGGGAGTGTCAGTATCTCCAACTTATGTGCTGAGTGTAACCTTGGGAGTACAAGTAATTCCAGCCTTGTTCCATGAGTGTAGGAGGCTGGCCTGGTTTGTAGTAGGTACCTAAGGTACTTACACCTTATACCAGGTCCAGTTATCCCTTATTAGTGAAATGTAGGCAGTGTCTAGCAGCTTAGGCTGTCTAGAGGTAGCTGTAGCAGAGCAGCCAAGGCCGAACTAGGAGACATGCAAAGCTCTTGCAATACCACTACAGTCACACAGTACTTATACACAATAAAAGACAATACTCACTGTTACCAAAAATAAAGGTACTTTATTTTAGTGACACAAGGCAAAAAATATCTTAGAGGCAATACTCCTACTGGAGGTAAGTATTATACCAATATACACACTAGTAACCAAAATCAGTTAAGCAAACAGTCATAGAATGGTGCAAACAGTGAACAACACAATAGGTTGCAATAGGCCTAGGGGCAACACAAACCATATACTAAAATAGTGGAATCCGAATGTCGAATTCCCCCCTAGGCAAGTGTAGTGTGCAGAGGGGTGCTGGGAGTGTAAGAAAACACCAAAGGTAAGTAAAGTACCCCACACCAGATCCAAAGAAAACAGGAGTAAAGTACAGCAAGTTCCCTCAAAACACACTAGAAGTCGTGGTGAAGAATTATGCAAGAACCAAGCAAGACTGCAAGAAACCAACAATGGATTCCTGGACCTGAAGACCTGTGGAGAGAGGAGACCAAGTCTAGAAGTCGATGAAGAGTCCAGGAAGAACAGGAACCCCTGCCAACCTGGAATAAGGTGCAAAAGTGTATTCTCCAGTTGGAAGAAAAGTACAGAAATGCACCAAAGAAGATAGCTGCAGGTTCCTGCTTGGTGCAAAATATGTCCCACGTCGAATCGCTGGATGCAGGCTGTTTGCGTCACTGGATTCCACCAACAAGTCTTGCTTCACACAAGAATGTGTTTTGCGTCAAAGAGCTGCCCGAACCCAGGAGGGACCTGGGGGTCTCAACTCAGACTGTTGACACAGATGGGGCTCTCAGCACTTCAGAGAGCCATCAGAAGACCAGGCAGCACCCACGGGAGTCCCAGGACACAAGGACAAAGGAGTTGCAAAGTGCAGGCGTCGCAGCATTACACAAAGGGATCCCACTCCGCCGGAGAACAACTCAGGGAGCTGAGCGTCGCAGGATAGAGTGCTGTGGACCTGGGCTATGCTGTGCATGAAGAACTTTTGGAAGAAGTGCACAGAATCCCGAGGCGCTGCAGAGGACATGATGCATGGGGGTACGGTCTGGCAAGCCCTTACCTCCGCCAAATTTGGACAGCTGGACCTATGGACAGTCAGGATCACTTCAATCCACCACCTGAGTTCCAGGGATCATGCTCGTCGACAGGAGAGGAGTGCCAGAGTACCGGTTGTCATTGCAGAGAGGTGCCGGCTGAAGCAGGGAAGTCACTCCATGGAAAATTCCTTCAGTTCTTCTGGTGCAGAATGAAGACAGGCAGTCCTCAGAGTGTGCACAACCTGGAATCTGTTGCAGTTGCTGGCTGGAGCTGAAGTTTCACGTCACAGTAGCCTTCCTGGATACTAGTTACAGCGGTTTCCTGAGCAGTCTTCGGTTGATCCGAAGGTTAGAAGCTGAAGCAGAGGATGCAGAGGAGTCCTGGAGGAGAATGCAAACCGAAACTGACGAAACACCCAGAGGAGGGACCCTAAATAGCCCTGACAGTGGGATTGGCGACCTACCCAGGTATGCCCCGATCAGGAGGGGTCTCTGATGTCACCTGCTGGCACCAGGCATTCAGATGCTCCCATAGCGTCCCCACACCTTGGAATCCAAGATGGCTAACCACAGGAACACTCTGGAGGAGCTCTGGGCACCACACCCTGGGGTGGTGATCGCCAGTGGAGTGGTCACTCCCCTTTCCTTTGTCCAGTTTCATGCAAAAGCAGGGAATGGGGGTCCCTGAACCGGTGTAGACTGGATTATGCATGGGGGGCACCATCTGTGCCCTTCAAAGCATTTCCAGAGGCTCTGGGAGGATACCCCTCCCATGGCTGTAACACCTATTTCCAATTGGAGAGGGTGTAACACCCCTCTCCTAAAGGAAATGCATTGTTCTGCCTTCCTGAGATTGAGCTGCTCAATCTCCAGGAGGGCAGACACCTGTCTGTGAGGTGGCAGCAGCTGGGGCTGCAGTGGAAACCCCAGAGAGCTGGTTTGGCAGTACTGGGGTTCCCTGGTGGAGCCCCCAGGTTGCATTGAATTGGCCCCAATACCAGATTTGGATTGGGGGTTCAATTTCACTATCTTAGACACCTCACATGGCGATATTCGGAGTTACCATAGTGAAGCTACATATATGTACTGACATATATGAAGTGCACACCTATAATGGTGTCCCTGCACTCACGAAGTCTGGGAAATTAGTTCAGGACAGCGAGGGGTAACCTTTGCTAGTGGAAGGGTGCCCTCACACACAGTAACTTTGCACCTAGCCTTCAGTAACTGAGGGATAAACATATAGGTGACTTATAAGTTACCTGGTGCACTGAAAATGGCTGTGAAATAGTGTGTGCACTATTTCACTCAGGCTGCAGTGGCAGTCCTGAAGGAGTGTTTGTATGAGCTGCTTATGGGTGGCAAAAGAAATGCTGCAGCCCATAAGGATATCCTGGAACCCCAATGCCCTGGGTACCTAGGTACCATGTAGGGACTTTTAAGGTGGGGTGCAGTGTGCCAATTAGAACTGGTATATGGAGTCACTAAACTATAGTGACAAATTTGGTCAACAGAGAGAGCATAAGCACTGGAGTTCTGGTTAGCAGAACTCCAGTGACACAGTCAAGAATACTGACAAGACACATAGACCACAAACTATGAGCACTGGGGTCCAGGCTAGCAGGATCCCAGTGAGACAGCAAAAACACACTGACAAATAGGTCTCCAACTATGAGTACTGGGGTCCTGGCTATCAGGATCCCAGTGACACAGTAGAAACACACTGACAAAAAGGCCAAAAATGAGGGTAACTATGCTAGAAAGAGGCTACTTTCTCACGAGTAACCTAGTTCCAAGTGTAACTTTGTTTCTAAGCATATCTTGGAGATTTTTGCTAAGCTACAACTAATGGACAAAGTGTGACCTTGTTTCTAGTATGGCTTAGGAGTGTTCCTAACTCCAATCCATGTATCGAGTATAACTTCGAAGTGCCGGTAACTCCAATCTGTGTTCCAAGTTTGCCACAGGAGTGTCAGAGCCTCACATCAGTATTTCAAGTTATTCCTCGAGAGTCTTGTGGGATTCTCATTCCAGAATCTGGTTTCTTGTCATGATTTTTAAGAAACCTGTAAGCGTTGGTTATTGAAGTAGTACATTGTAAATTATGCGAAGGCTTTTTAGTGTATTGATGGTGATTGCTTCTTCTTGTTGTTCCCAGTGTATTGCATCCTCATGAAACCAGAAGAGGTGGTACTGTAAATGTCTACCTTCGCATACTCATAAGGTCTCAGGAGCAACGCATTCTGTTAAGCAAAGTAGTATTGTCGCTGGGCAGAACCAATACCACAAGTTTTGTTTTCATATTTTGGCCCTTCTCCTCCTTCCCCTTCTGGATGCTGCTGGATCTAGGTGTACCTTCTCTGGGTCTGGATTCGAGGGAGTGGAGGTCCAGCATCAGCTCCAGTGCTGTCTCTGCAGTTGGGAGCAAGTGGGTGTGTTACATCAGGCAGACAAACAACTCCCAGGAGCAGCATTTTTCTAGGAGCAGCATTTCTCAATGCCTAGATCCATACATTTACACATACTTGATACAAACGTATATACAACTAAAACCTCTTAAGAAATTAACTAAACTTGCTGAGCTGGTGCCACATTCATACAGCACTTACTCCTTGCAAAACTACAAATGTTACCCACTTTCCTGCTGATCAGGAAGACGTTCAAAAATCAATGTGTTTTCTTACGTAGGTACATTGAGGTTAACCCCTTCTGTGCCTTGGACGAGGTGACCTCGTCCAAGGCTACAGTTCCCGTGTGCCTTGGACAAGGTCACCTCCCCTTCCCCCCCAAGGGGGGGATGGAAGGGGAAGACCTTCCCCTTCCAGCCCCTCCCCCCCCCGCCCCAGTGCATTTCTCTTTCAATCACGTGGGGGAGACCCGGAGGGGCTTCAAAGGGAAGGAAATGTATTTCCTTCCCTTTGAAGTCTCTCCCAGGGTTTTAAAAGCCAGATTGATTGCAATCCAGCTTTTGAAACCCCATTACACACCAGGGATTTTTTGTTGTTGTTGAAGAAAGTGACAAAAGGGAGCGACCCCTTGGGCAAGGGTCGCTCCCAGGGGGGGGCATTTTTCGGGAAGGCCTTTTCTGCCCCCCCCCGGGGGCAGAAACCTCTAGGCACCAGGGATCATTTTTTTTTTTTTTTTTCTTTTTGTTATGTTTTTTTTTTTTTTTAGGTGGGGAGCGACCCCTTAGGCAAGGGTCGCTCCCCTAGGGGGCAAATTATATTTAGGCCATTTCTGCCCCCCTTGGTGGCAGATTGGCCTATTTTGATGAGGCCAATCTGCCCCCAAGGGGGGCAGAAACCAATAGACACCAGGTAGTTTTTTGGCGCCAATGTCACGCAGGGGGAGCGACCCCGTAGGCAAGGGTCGCTCCCTGGGGGGGGTTGGAGGAGGAATTTATTTTAGGCCAGAAACCTCTAGGCACCAGGGCAAAAAAAAAAGTGTTTTTTTTTTTTTGTTTGTTTGTTTTTTTAGAGATGGGTAGCGACCCATCAGGCAAGGGACGCTGCCCTGGGGGGCAAATTGTATTTAGACCATTTCTGCCACCCTTGGGGGCAGATTGGCCGATTTTAGGTCATGGGGGCAGAAACCACTAGGTACTGGGGATTTGTATTCTGGCGCCAATGTCACACAGGGGGAGTCACCCCGTAGGCAAGGGTCGCTCCCGGGGGGGGCGATGGGGGGGCAAATTGATTTAACCTCTAGGCGCCAGGGCAATTTTTTTTAATTTTTTTTTGCGATGAGTAGCGACCCATCAGGCAAGGGTCGCTGCCCTGGGGGGCAAATTGTATTTAGACCATTTCTGCCCCCCTTGGGGGCATATTGGCCGATATTAGGTCAATCCAAAGATTTGTTTTTTGGCGCCAATGTCACGCAGGGGGAGCGACCCCGTAGGCAAGGGTCGCTCCCGGGGGGGGGGGGGTGGGGGGGCAAATTTATTTTAGGGCATTTCTGCCCCCCCCTGGGGCCGACTGAGATAGAGGCCAAAATCCACAGGTAGGCCCTTTGCAAAAAACATCTCTGTTTTCTGTGAAAAAATATGTTGTGTTTACGTTGTGTTTTGGGCCATTTCCTTTCGTGGACGCTAGGCCTACCCACAGAAGTGAGGTACCATTTTTATCGAGAGACTTAGGGGAACGCTGGGTGGAAGGAAATTTGTGGCTCCTCTCTGATTCCAGAACTTTCTGTCACCAAAATTTGAGGAAAATGTGTTTTTTTAGCCAAATGTTGAGGTTTGCAAAGGATTCTGGGTAACAGAACCTGGTCAGAGCCCCACAAGTCACCCCATCTTGGATTCCCCTAGGTCTCTAGTTTTCAGAAATGCACAGGTTTGGTAGGTTTCCCTAGGTGCCGGCTGAGCTAGAGGCCAAAATCTACATGTAGGCACTTTGCAAAAAACAGCTCTGTTTTCTGTCAAAAAATGGGATGTGTCCACGTTGTGCTTTGGGGCATTTCCTGCCATGGGCGCTAGGCCTACCCACACAAGTGAGGTATCATTTTTATCGCGAGACTTGGGGGAACGCTGGGTGGAAGGAAATTTGTGCCTCCTCTCAGATTCCAGAACTTTCTGCTACAGAAATGTGAGGAGCATGTGTTTTTTTAGCCAACTTTTGAGGTTTGCAAAGGATTCTGGGTAACAGAATCTGGTCAGAGCCCCACAAGTCACCCCATCTTGGATTCCCCTAGGTCTCTAGTTTTCAGAAATGCACAGGTTTGGTAGGTTTCCCTAGGTGCCGGCTGAGCTAGAGGCCAAAATCTACAGGTAGGCACTTTGCAAAAAACAGCTCTGTTTTCTGTCAAAAAATGGGAAGTGTCCACGTTGTGCTTTGGGGCATTTCCTGTCACGGGCGCTAGGCCTAGCCACACAAGTGAGGTATCATTTTTATCGGGAGACTTGGGGGAACGCTGGGTGGAAAGAGATTTGTGCCTCCTCTCAGATTCCAGAACTTTCTGTCACAGAAATGTGAGGAACATGTGTTTTTTTAGCCAAATTTTGAGGTTTGCAAAGGATTCTGGGTAACAGAACCTGGTCATAGCCCCACAAGTCACCCCATCTTGGATTCCCCTAGGTCTCTAGTTTTCAAATATGCACAGGTTTGGTAGGTTTCCTTAGGTGCCGGCTGAGCTAGAGGCCAAAATCTACAGGTAGGCACTTTGCAAAAAACACCTCTGTTTTCTTTCAAAAACTGGGATGTGTCCACGATGCGTTTTGGGGCATTTCCTGTCGCGGGCGCTAGGCCTACCCACACAAGTGAGGTATATTTTTTATCGGGAGACTTGGGGGAACGCTGGGTGGAAGGAAATTTGTGCCTCCTCTCAGATTCCAGAACTTTCTGCCACAGAAATGTGAGGAACATGTGTTTTTTTAGCCAAATTTTGATGTTTGCAAAGGATTCTGGGTAACAGAACCTGGTCAGAGCCCCACAAGTCACCCCATTTTGGATTCCCCTAGGTCTCTAGTTTAAAAAAATGCACAGGTTTGGTAGGTTTCCCTAGGTTCCGGCTGAGCTAGAGGCCAAAATCTACAGGTAGGCACTTTGCAAAAAACACCTCTGTTTTCTTTCCAAAAAATGGGATGTGTCCACGTTGCGTTTGGGGCGTTTCCTGTCGCGGGCGCTAGGCCTACCCACACAAGTGAGGTATCATTTTTATCGGAAGACTTGGGGGAACATAGATTAGCAAAACAAGTGTTATTGCCCCTTGTCTTTCTCTACATTTTTTCCTTCCAAATATAGGAGAGTGTGTAAAAAAGACATCTATTTGAGAAATTCCCTGTAATTCACATGCTAGTATGGTCACCCCGGAATTCAGAGATGTGCAAATAACCACTGCTCCTCAACACCTTATCTTGTGCCTTTTTTGGAAATGCAAAGGTTTTCTTGATAGCTATTTTTTACTCTTTATATTTCAGCAAATGAATTGCTGTATACGCGGTATAGAATGAAAACGCACTGCAGGGTGCAGCTCATTTATTGGCTCTTGGTACCTAGGGTTCTTGATGAACCTACAAGCCCTATATATCCCCGCAACCAGAGGAGTCCAGCAGACGTAACGGTATATTGCTTTTGATAATCTGACATTGCAGGAAAAAGTTACAGAGTAAAACGTAGAGAAAAATTGTTTTTTTATCACCTCAATTTCAATATTTTTCTTTTTCAGTTGTTATTTTCTGTAGGAAACCCTTGTAGGATCTACACAAATGACTCTTTAAACAAAGATAGGGACTGGGAGATTGATTGGTCCAGTGCACAGTCTCCCAAAATGAACCTGTAATATCAATATAAGTGCACTGTTCCACAAAAGAAAGAGAAAAAACAAGAGAACTACTTGAGTTCTATTCGGCAAAGATTAAACTATACAGGGTATTTTAGGAGAGCCCTCAAGCACCCACTAGGGTGACAGGTATCATCATTGGGCTTACTCCTCGCCAGACTGGTGCTGCAATGCCTGGCGGGCCACCCAGCATTCTGGGTGGCTCTCAACCATTGTTAAATTGCTAACAAGGAAGTCTGGGAAAGAGACTGTCTAAGAAACAAAGAATATGAAGGAGAGACAAGGAACTCTTAAAATTAGCTCAGAACCTAAACCATTATTTTAATGTGTTGGAAACTAGGTCCAGGCCAAGATTAAAAACAGGAATATAGGAGTGTTACTGGAAATAATGTACCATTACACTCTCTAATTAGGGAAGGTAGTTTACCTAGTCCTACACGGTCAACATGTTTCGCGTCTACGGTCGGTCACAAAGTGATCCTTTGACGCTTCTTCAGGACCCACGAAAAAAACTTGTTATTGAACTACTTCTCCCATATATCGAAAATAATCAAGTGCACAGAAAGTCACTTACAGAATAGAAGACAGAGTATGTCTAAGTCAATTGGTCAGTACAGTCGCCCTGCATAGAATCAAAAAAACACATAACAATTAGTGCCAGTGATCAACACAGAAAAACCAATTATAGTGACAGCCACCTTCAATCAGTGTGTAAAAAATAAGGATGAATAGGTTGCAATGCTTACCATCCCATATTAGAGATTGGGCTCCCTAGGTCTGCGCTAGCATCAACCAAGGAGATCGTACTGGATAAAAATAATAATATGTAATAATGTAGTACCGCAAACAGTATATAATGACACGGCATTTGGCAAAATCTTCGTCTCGTCGTCTAGATTAGATCACTGAATTCTATATTAGACAGGATGGTGAAAAAAGATGTATATACATATATATAGTATAGGTTACAAATCAATTATATGCAAAACGATGGGTTGTTGTAAGCTCTATGGTAACGTAATTCTCATTGAAAGTGCTGTAACCATGTGCCCGCTCAGTCATATAGAAAGCAATCCACATCGTAAGTACTTTTAGATATATTACAGAATAACAGCCCTTATTCATTTTGGCCCCAAAAACATGCTGTTGCAAAAGTAGAGGAAGTTTACATGCTCTAAAGTAACTAGTGTATGTTCCCATATGCCCATTTATAATTTGAGGTCGGAACTAAGATGTATTATTAGGTCTTAGTGAGCCTTATCGGTTCGCCCGGTTAACGCGGCAGCAATGTTACCATGGAAACATTTAAACAATGAAAAAGAGGAAGTGCAGAAATGTATCCGAGAGCGGGGACGGAGGAAATACCTTCCGTGACCCCGTGCTTACTTCGTTTGCTCCTTGAAAGGTCCGTATGACCTGCCCCTGTGCCGCGCGCCTGAAGACGGGGTGCCGGTGCGGCTGAATGTTATTTAAGCCAGCGCTGTTAGGCGCGAGTATGCCGGAACAAACCAGCCGGTTGTTCCGGATACTCAAAATAGAGAACGGACCACAGTTTCTATTCCCGGCGGCCATCTTGGAGGGATTGAATAACGTCGTATTATTATGAAATGGAACTGTTCCTATCAAGGCTAATACAAGTCAAAATGGGGGCCATCTTTACCTTCGTAAAAGGTATCACAACCCATATGATGGTACTGAGATGGCAAAATTGCCCTATAGTACCAAAAATTGGTGCAGACAACAAAAATGTGTCCATTTCATTAGGGCAATCGAGAGAACCATCATAATAAATGGAAAAAAGTGGATTTTTTTTTTATATATATATGTGAATATTTTCTGATTTATTAGGTCACTCAACTGGATCTATATAAATGCCTGTTAACTCAGTTGAAAGAGGGGGGGGAAAGAGAGCAAAAGAAACTGGTCAATATAAGACTGCAGAAAATGTACAAATAATTTGAGGTACGTAGTAATAACCCTTCCACAAATTAAGGTGTTAAAAGATTCCATGGTATGTCATCATACAGTCCTTCTTTGTGGGTTTTCGATCGAAAAACCCATCTCTGTTCGATCTTAAATAGATAATTAGGGTTATTGCTGTCGTATCTAGGTACTTGTAGTACTATCCACCACATGTCGTCAGGACCGTGTTTTGCATCCAAAAAATGTGAACTAAGCTTTGTAGTGATGCGGGAGCATCTAATATTGCTCCGATGTTCATTGATACGTAATTTTACTGGGCGAGTGGTCATTCCAATGTATTTTAAGTTGCAAGGACACGAAATTAGATAAATACACTGACTTGTGTTACAGTTAGTGTGCTTATTCAAGTGCCAGGTCCCGAAATGGTTAAGATCAATACTATCAATGCGTTTAGTAAGGGGACAGACACTACAAGAGCCACATGGGTAGTGACCCATGACTGGAGGCAAATTCCACAAGGTAGTTTGTTTCTGTATATCATTGGACATAAGGGAGTGTGGATGATGAGGTCTTGTATGTTCGCCGATCTTTTGAAGGCAAAGAGGGGTTTTGAAATTGAGGTTCCACCACTCTGTAGTATGTTCCATCGTTTATTGATTAATTTTTTGATAGTGTTAGACAATGGGGTGAAGGTAGAGACACATGTCAGTCGTGTTTCTGATTCTTTAGGTACTGAAGTCAAGAGAGCATCTCTATGATTATTCCGGGCTCTCTTGTAAGCTGGGTTAATGATCTTATTCGGATAATGTCTGTCCTGTAATTTCTGTTTCAAATCACGAGATTGAATGTCAAAGGTTTGAATTGTACTGCAATTACGACGTAACCTCAAGAATTATCCAAATGGAAGATTGTCCCGCAATGCTTTCGGATGGTGACTATCGTACACAAGTAAACTGTTGCGATCAGTACTCTTATGGAATGTGGTAGTAGTAAGTCTACCGTTATCGATTTTGGTCACAAGGTCCAAAAATGAAACTTGTGTGAGGGACGAATGGGCAGTAAATCTCAAGAAAGGTTCCAGAGAATTATCCCAGGTGATGAATTTATCTATTTCTTCATAAGGACCATTCCAGATAATTAGAATGTCGTTGATATACCTCTTCCATAATGAAATCATATTATGGAAAGGATTGGATGTTTGTAGTATAAAAAGTTTCTCAAAATTATACATATACAAACATGCCAAAATGGGGGCAAAAGTGCTACCCATCGAGGTCCCTTGGATCTGGTGAAATAGGGAATCTTCAAATTGGAAAAAGTTATTTTTCATTGCTAGAGTAGAACACTGCATAATGAAGTGGACTGGGGTGGAAGATGACCATGTGCTGGCGAGTAGGGCAGATTCCACTACTTGTAAAGTAGAGTCCTGTGGAATGTTCGTATATAAAGCTTCCACATCCAATGTGATGAGGGCTTGTGCTTTATCAGTCAAATTGATGTTCTCGATCAAGTTTAGAACATGTGTAGTGTCCTTCAAGAAAGTGCTTGATCCTTTTACCAGTGGTTGAAGGAAGAAGTCACAAAATACGGAGAGTGGCTCTAAAATCGAGCCAATGCCTGATACGATGGGCCGCCCAGGAGGTGGAAGGGTCCCTTTATGTATCTTCGGCAGACAATAAAAATATGGGATCCTGGGGTGTGTTGTATCTAGGAAATCTGCCTCCTTGGGGGAAATCCATGTGTTATTCCTGGCCTCTTCTATCATGCCCCTGATTGTTTTTTGTAAATCTGTAGTGGGGTCATGAGTCATGGGGGCATAGTGAATCCTATCGCTTAGAAGTCGTAGACACTCCTGTCTGTAATCTAAAGTATTCATGATCACAATCGCTCCTCCCTTGTCAGCTGGTTTGATAATAACTGATTGATCTGAGGCTAGATCTTTCAGAGCTTTCTTCTCTATAGAAGGTAAATTAATAAATGGTCTTCTGGGGCAGATGGAGTCCAAATCTGCCATCACAGCTTTTTTGAAAGTCAACACCTCAACAGGGAGGGAATGTATGGGAGGAGTGAAAGTCGATGGTTTTCTAAGGCCCGTGTCATTGTTTCCAGAAGAAATCGGCCGATCTAAAAAGAAAAAATGAAGACGTATTTTCCTAAAGAATTGTGCAAGTTCGCAATTAAGGCGAAAAGGATCCTCAGTTGGAGTAGGGACAAAGCCCAAGCCCTTGTTCAAGGCTGATGATTCATGGCTGGAAAGGTTTCTGTTAGAGAGATTAACCACTAAGCTCTCGGTGGGAGAGGGGTTTTGCCCTGGCTTCGGGTAACCATTTGAGGTTCCTCTCTGTTCCAGTGTACCCGTCTGCCTCTGCCTCTCCTTCTTCCTCTTCCTCTGCCCTGGCCGCGGCCTAAAAAAGGCACATAGGGCAGCATAGGGCGGGGTTGGAAGAAGGGATAAGGTGGTTGCCAATAAAGAGGTTGGTTAGGGGGATATTGCGGTTGGTTATACATGGGTGGTTGGTTATATATGGGTGGTTGCATGCCGTCACCAGTGCTCCATCCATCAGATGAAGAACTGTTGCTATAATTGCGGGTTTTCCTGTTGGAAAAAGAGGAGTCATCAGATGAACGAGACTGCGTATCTGTTTCGTAATCCTCCTTAATGTAAGGATAGATTTTCTCAAGATCGAATCTCCTGATGTCTTTTTGTAATTTTGTGATTTTCTGCTGAGTTAGAAACTCCTTCGTCTCACTTAGTTCTGTGTTGATCTCAAGAAGACGACTTTTAAAGGAAGACAGAGTTATTGTTGTTTTTATAGTGCTTTCAATGCAGGTGATCTGGATCATAATTGATTCGGCCAACCGCTTTGAAGCATTGATAATTAGTACTAGCCATTCTCTGGTGAATTTCCATGCGATCTGTGCCCAGTCTTTTCTGAATGCCAGATCGTGTAAAAAAATCCTGGGCATATTGGCAACCAAGAGACCGCTAGGGGCGATGTTTGCTCTCAGATATTCTGTCATTATGGTACTGTGCATGACAGTTTTGATTAAATCACGTTTAAGAGATGTAGGAGGCTGGACTGGCTTGTAGTGAGTACCAAGGGGTACTTGCACCTTGCACCAGGCCCAGTTATCCCTTATTAGTGTATAGGGTGTCTAGCAGCTTAGGCTGATAGATAATGGTAGCTTAGCAGAGCAGCTTAGGCTGAACTAGGAGACGTGTGAAGCTACTACAGTACCACTTAGTGTCATATGCACAATATCATAAGAAAACACAATACACAGTTATACTAAAAATAAAGGTACTTTATTTTTATGACAATATGCCAAAGTATCTTAGAGTGTACCCTCAGTGAGAGGATAGGAAATATACACAAGATATATATACACAATAGCAAAAATATGCAGTATAGTCTTAGAAAACAGTGCAAACAATGTATAGTTACAATAGGATGCAATGGGGAAACATAGGGATAGGGGCAACACAAACCATATACTCCAGAAGTGGAATGCGAACCACGAATGGACCCCAAACCTATGTGACCTTGTAGAGGGTCGCTGGGACTATTAGAAAATAGTGAGAGTTAGAAAAATAACCCTCCCCAAGACCCTGAAAAGTGAGTGCAAAGTGCACTAAAGTTCCCCTAAGGACAAAGTAGTCGTGTTAGAGGAATAATGCAGGAAAGACACAAACCAGCAATGCAACAACTGTGGATTTCCAATCTAGGGTACCTGTGGAACAAGGGGACCAAGTCCAAAAGTCACAAGCAAGTCGGAGATGGGCAGATGCCCAGGAAATGCCAGCTGCGGGTGCAAAGAAGCTTCGACTGGACAGAAGAAGCTGAGGTTTCTGCAGGAACAAAAAGGGCTAGAGACTTCCCCTTTGGTGGACGGATCTCTCTCGCCTTGGAGAGTCGTGCAGAAGTGTTTTCCCGCCGGAAGGACGCCAACAAGCCTTGCTATACGCAAATCGTGCGTTTAGCGTTTTTGGACGCTGCTGGGGCCCAGGAGGGACCAGGAGGTCGCAAATTGGACCTGCAGAGAGACGGGACGTCGAGCAAGACAAAGAGCCCTCACTGAAGCAGGTAGCACCCGGAGAAGTGCCAGAAACAGGCACTACGAAGATGCGTGAAACGGTGCTCGCCGAAGTTGCACAAAGGAGTCCCACGTCGCCGGAGACCAACTTAGAAAGTCATGCAATGCAGGTTAGAGTGCCGTGGACCCAGGCTTGGCTGTGCACAAAGGATTTCCGCCGGAAGTGCACAGGGGCCGGAGTAGCTGCAAAGTCGCGGTTCCCAGCAATGCAGCCCAGCGAGGTGAGGCAAGGACTTACCTCCACCAAACTTGGGCTGAAGAGTCACTGGACTGGGGGGGTCACTTGGACAGCGTCGCTGGATTCGAGGGACCTCGCTCGTCGTGCTGAGAGGAGACCCAAGGGACCGGTAATGCAGCTTTTTGGTGCCTGCGGTTGCAGGGGGAAGATTCCGTCGACCCACGGGAGATTTCTTCAGAGCTTCTGGTGCAGAGAGGAGGCAGGCTACCCCCACAGCATGCACAAGCAGGAAAACAGTCGAGAAGGCGGCAGGATCAGCGTTACAGAGTTGCAGTAGTCGTCTTTGCTACTATGTTGCAGGTTTGCAGGCTTCCAGCGCGGTCAGCGGTCGATTCCTTATCAGAAGGTGAAGAGGGAGATGCAGAGGAACTCGGCTGAGCTCATGCATTCGTTATCTAAAGTTTCCCCAGAGACAGAGACCCTAAATAGCCAGAAAAGAGGGTTTGGCTACCTAGGAGAGAGGATAGGCTACTAACACCTGAAGGAGCCTATCAGCAGGAGTCTCTGACGTCACCTGGTGGCACTGGCCACTCAGAGCAGTCCAGTGTGCCAGCAGCACCTCTGTTTCCAAGATGGCAGAGGTCTGGAGCACACTGGAGGAGCTCTGGACACCTCCCAGGGGAGGTGCAGGTCAGGGGAGTAGTCACTCCCCTTTCCTTTGTCCAGTTTCGCGCCAGAGCAGGGGCTAAGGGGTCCCTGAACCGGTGTAGACTGGCTTATGCAGAATTGGGCACATCTGTGCCCAAGAAAGCATTTCCAGAGGCTGGGGGAGGCTACTCCTCCCCTGCCTTCACACCATTTTCCAAAGGGAGAGGGTGTCACACCCTCTCTCAGAGGAAGTTCTTTGTTCTGCCATCCTGGGCCAGGCCTGGCTGGACCCCAGGAGGGCAGATGCCTGTCTGAGGGGTTGGCAGCAGCAGCAGCTGCAGTGAAACCCCAGGAAGGGCAGTTTGGCAGTACCAGGGTCTGTGCTACAGACCACTGGGATCATGGGATTGTGCCAACTATGCCAGGATGGTATAGAGGGGGCAATTACATGATCATAGACATGTTACATGGCCATATTCGGAGTTACCATTGTGAAGCTACATATAGGTAGTGACCTATATGTAGTGCACGCGTGTAATGGTGTCCCCGCTCACAAAGTTCAGGGAATTGGCTCTGAACAATGTGGGGGCACCTTGGCTAGTGCCAGGGTGCCCTCACACTAAGTAACTTTGCACCTAACCTTTACCAGGTAAAGGTTAGACATATAGGTGACTTATAAGTTACTTAAGTGCAGTGTAAAATGGCTGTGAAATAACGTGGACGTTATTTCACTCAGGCTGCAGTGGCAGGCCTGTGTAAGAATTGTCAGAGCTCCCTATGGGTGGCAAAAGAAATGCTGCAGCCCATAGGGATCTCCTGGAACCCCAATACCCTGTGTACCTTAGTACCATATACTAGGGAATTATAAGGGTGTTCCAGTAAGCCAATGTGAATTGGTAAAATTGGTCACTAGCCTGTTAGTGACAATTTAAAAGTAATGAGAGAGCATAACCACTGAGGTTCTGGTTAGCGGCACCACACAGGGAACATATACATGCACACCTATGAGCACTGGGGCCCTGTGTGACAGGGTCCCAGTGACACATACATATAGGCCACAAACCTATGAGCACTGGGGTCCTGACCAGCAGGATCCCAGTGACACATAACAACCATACTGAAAACATGGTGTTTTCACTATGAGCACTGAGGCCTGGCTATCAGGATCCCAGTGAGACAGTGAAAACAGTGACATCCACCCTGACATACACTCACAAACAGGCCAAAAGTGGGGGTAACAAGGCTAGAAAGAGGCTACCTTCTCACACAACCCCCCCCAAACGAAGGACAATAAGGCTAACCTTGGCCAGTTGAGACTTTATTGTCTAAGTGGTGATAAGTAGAGAGTAGCTCTGCAATAGACTGGTTACTCCCTTTATCATCCACTATATGGTTACTTCCCTGTGGGGATGTAAACCACCCTGTTTGAAGTTTTTTAGCTAAGCAACAATGTGAAGATGTATTTTCAGAGTTTCTATCAGTAAGTTTTAGTTTAGAGCAGTGGGAATTGTCCACTGAACCTATTTGTAGTGATGGAAATGCCAGACAGGGATGCTGTCTCAGAAGAGCCATAGCTGGGCAAAAACTTTGTCCATCTGGCTGGAAGAGAGAACAGGGATGCTGTTTCTCTTGAGTTGGAGCAGGGCAGGGATGCTGTCCTATGAGCTCCACACTAGGGCAGGGATGCTGTCCTAAGTGTTGTGAGGTAGTGCAGGGTTTCTGCACTAAAGTTTCTCTGGGAGGGTTGGAGGGATGCTCCATGTTAACTAAAATGGTGCTGTTTTTCTCACCAATGTTAGTTATCCCACAGAGAGGTACTTCCACCTCAGGGAGTCCAGCTTTGCCAGCTGCTGATTCCCTTGGAACAGGTGCCACCCCAGGAGAGGTTTCTCCCACCACAGGAATAGTATCCTGAATGGTAGGGTGGTTAGGGGATACTGTGATACCCTTTTTACCTGTTGATGGAGAGGGATCCTGAGTTTTCAGGCCTTCTCTCCTTTGCTTTTTCATTTCACTTGAAATGAGAGGGAACAATTCCTCAGGGATGCCCAGCATGGCTGCATGGGCATAAAACTCTACATCAGCCCAACCTGAGGCCTCTAGGTCATTACCTAAGAGACAGTCTACAGGTAAGCTAGGTGATACCACCACCTGCTTAGGGCCAGTAACTCCACCCCAACTAAACTGAATTATAGCTAAGGGAAGAAACTTAGTGGAGTTATGGACATCAATAATCTTATACTGTTGTCCAATGATGTGTTGTTCAGGAGGCACTAGGTTTTCAGTCACCAAAGTGAAACTGGCACCTGTGTCCCTGTAGGCCAAGGCCTCAACACCATTTATTGAAACTGTCTGCCTGTACTTATCCATTGTAAGGGGACAAGCAGCCAGTGTGGCAAGGCCAATGCCACTAGGTGTGACAGAAACTGTCTTGGGACTGATGACATCAGTTTCCACTATGGACCCATAAGTGAACCCAACTACACCCTTTGCTTGACTGTTGCCAGCAGTCCCACCACTAGTACCACTACTGCTAGGGGCACTAGAGCTTGCTGTATTAGTGGTGGTAGGCTCAGGGGGTTTACCTGGACAGGACTTATCCCCTGGCCTATGGCCTCTATTTTTACACACAAAGCACCAAGGCTTTTTAATGTGTGCAGGTTGGGAAGAAGAGGAAAAATTTGTTTTATCCCCACCCTCTGAAGAGTGTTTAAGATTTGAAGTGGGATCTTTGGTTTTACCCTTATCCCCATGCTTATCTTGAGATTTTTTACCATCTTTCTTCTTATTGCCATCTTTGTCACCCCCTGTATGAACTTTTCTGTTCACCCTTGTTCTGACCCATTTGTCTGCCTTCTTTCCTAATTCTTGGGGAGAGGTCAGATCAGAGTCTACCAGGTACTGGTGCAACAAATCAGACACACAATTATTAAGTATATGCTCTCTCAGGATTGTGTTATACAGGCTTTCATAATCAGTAACTTTACTGCCATGTAACCACCCCTCCAAGGCCTTCACTGAATGGTCAATGAAATCAACCCAGTCTTGTGAAGACTCCTTTTTGGTCTCTCTGAACTTTATCCTGTACTGTTCAGTGGTTAAGCCATAACCATCCAGGAGTGCATTCTTAAGAACTGTAAAATTATTGGCATCATTTTCTTTCACAGTAAGGAGCCTATCCCTACCTTTTCCACTAAATGATAGCCATAGGATAGCAGCCCACTGCTTTTGAGGGACATCCTGTACAGCACAGGCCCTCTCAAGTGCAACAAACCACTTGTTAATGTCATCCCCCTCCTTATAAGGGGGAACTATCTTGTGCAGATTCCTGGAATCATGCTCTTTTGCAGGATGACTATGGGGAATACTGCTGCTGCCACCATGGGTATCTAAACCCAACTTCTGTCTTTCCTTCTCTAATTCTAAAGACTGTCTATCCAAATCCAGCTGTTGCTTCTTGAGCTTCAGTCTGGTTTGTTCCACTCTCAATCTATTGAGCTCCCTTTCTAACAATCTGTCATCAGGGTGGGTGGGAGGGACATTTCTAGATACAGAGGTATGATGGGAATGAACAGAAGGAGACCTGTCCCTTACAGAGGGCACCCTAACAGCTTGGCTACCAGTATAATGTGAGAGCACACCATCAGTATGGTGTGATTCAACCTCTGTACCAACTATGCTAGACTGTCTAGTAATGGGCAGGCTGAGAAGTTTCTTTCCTGAATCTTTTCCTGGGGGAGTCCCTGGATCAGATTGAGAACCATTAGCTACTTTTTCACCAGATTGGGCACTTATGGCCTTATCCTGTACTCTAAGCATGTTAATTAACAGTTCTAAGGAAGGATTCTTCCCTACACTCAAACCTCTCTCTATGCAGAGACTCCTTGCTCCTTTCCAGCTAAGGTGATCATATGCAAGTTTGGACAGTTCAACATTTTGGCCTGTGCCAGACATTTTTAGAGAGAGTTAAAGTGATAGAAAAAAAAAGAAAAAAGTTTTCAGAACTTTTTGGAAAGACAGAAAAAACTTTTTAAACTTTTAAGAACTTTTTGAAAGTTTTAGAAGTACTTTTCAGCACTTAGAACAGAGTGAAAAGAGGAAATGCAAAACTTTTTGGCTATGTGTATATACACTGACCTTGTTTTGTATATTTTTCTCTTATGAAAAGTACAATGACAAGAGTGGTAAGTAGTCTCAAGCACTTATCCCACCACTGCACAACCAATGTAGGAGGCTGGACTGGCTTGTAGTGAGTACCAAGGGGTACTTGCACCTTGCACCAGGCCCAGTTATCCCTTATTAGTGTATAGGGTGTCTAGCAGCTTAGGCTGATAGATAATGGTAGCTTAGCAGAGCAGCTTAGGCTGAACTAGGAGACGTGTGAAGCTACTACAGTACCACTTAGTGTCATATGCACAATATCATAAGAAAACACAATACACAGTTATACTAAAAATAAAGGTACTTTATTTTTATGACAATATGCCAAAGTATCTTAGAGTGTACCCTCAGTGAGAGGATAGGAAATATACACAAGATATATATACACAATAGCAAAAATATGCAGTATAGTCTTAGAAAACAGTGCAAACAATGTATAGTTACAATAGGATGCAATGGGGAAACATAGGGATAGGGGCAACACAAACCATATACTCCAGAAGTGGAATGCGAACCACAAATGGACCCCAAACCTATGTGACCTTGTAGAGGGTCGCTGGGACTATTAGAAAATAGTGAGAGTTAGAAAAATAACCCTCCCCAAGACCCTGAAAAGTGAGTGCAAAGTGCACTAAAGTTCCCCTAAGGACAAAGTAGTCGTGTTAGAGGAATAATGCAGGAAAGACACAAACCAGCAATGCAACAACTGTGGATTTCCAATCTAGGGTACCTGTGGAACAACGGGACCAAGTCCAAAAGTCACAAGCAAGTCGGAGATGGGCAGATGCCCAGGAAATGCCAGCTGCGGGTGCAAAGAAGCTTCGACTGGACAGAAGAAGCTGAGGTTTCTGCAGGAACGAAAACGGCTAGAGACTTTCCCTTTGGTGGACCGATCCCGCTCGCCTTGGAGAGTCGTGCAGAAGTGTTTTCCCGCCGGACGGACGCCAACAAGCCTTGCTACACGCAAATCATGCGTTTGGTGTTTTTGGACGCTGCTGGGGCCCAGGAGGGACCAGGAGATCGCAAATTGGACCTGCAGAGAAAAGGGACGGCGAGCAAGACAAAGAGCCCTCACTAAAGCAGGTAGCTTCCGGAGAAGTGCCAGAAAAAGGCACTACAAAGATGCGTGAAACGGTGCTCGCCGAAGTTGCACAAAGGAGTCCCACGTCGCCGGAGACCAACTTAGAAAGTCGTGCAATGCAGGTTAGAGTGCCGTGGACCCAGGCTTGGCTGTGCACGAAGGATTTCCGCTGGAAGTGCAAAGGGGCCGGAGTAGCTGCAAAGTCGCGGTTCCCAGCAATGCAGCCCAGCGAGGTGAGGCATGGACTTACCTCCACCAAACTTGGGCTGAAGAGTCACTGGACTGTGGGGGTCACTTGGACAGCGTCGCTGGATTCGAGGGACCTCGCTCGTCGTGCTGAGAGAAGACCCAAGGGACCGGTAATGCAGCTTTTTGGTGCCTGCGGTTGCAGGGGGAAGATTCCGTCGACCCACGGGAGATTTCTTCGGAGCTTCTGGTGCAGAGAGGAGGCAGGCTACCCCCACAGCATGCACAAGCAGGAAAACAGTCGAGAAGGCGGCAGGATCAGCGTTACAGAGTTGCAGTAGTCGTCTTTGCTACTATGTTGCAGGTTTGCAGGCTTCCAGCGCGGTCAGCGGTCGATTCCTTATCAGAAGGTGAAGAGGGAGATGCAGAGGAACTCGGCTGAGCTCATGCATTCGTTATCTAAAGTTTCCCCAGAGACAGAGACCCTAAATAGCCAGAAAAGAGGGTTTGGCTACCTAGGAGAGAGGATAGGCTACTAACACCTGAAGGAGCCTATCAGCAGGAGTCTCTGACGTCACCTGGTGGCACTGGCCACTCAGAGCAGTCCAGTGTGCCAGCAGCACCTCTGTTTCCAAGATGGCAGAGGTCTGGAGCACACTGGAGGAGCTCTGGACACCTCCCAGGGGAGGTGCAGGTCAGGGGAGTGGTCACTCCCCTTTCCTTTGTCCAGTTTCGCGCCAGAGTAGGGGCTAAGGGGTCCCTGAACCGGTGTAGACTGGCTTATGCAGAATTGGGCACATCTGTGCCCAAGAAAGCATTTCCAGAGGCTGGGGGAGGCTACTCCTCCCCTGCCTTCACACCATTTTCCAAAGGGAGAGGGTGTCACACCCTCTCTCAGAGGAAGTTCTTTGTTCTGCCATCCTGGGCCAGGCCTGGCTGGACCCCAGGAGGGCAGATGCCTGTCTGAGGGGTTGGCAGCAGCAGCAGCTGCAGTGAAACCCCAGGAAGGGAAGTTTGGCAGTACCAGGGTCTGTGCTACAGACCACTGGGATCATGGGATTGTGCCAACTATGCCAGGATGGTATAGAGGGGGCAATTCCATGATCATAGACATGTTACATGGCCATATTCGGAGTTACCATTGTGAAGCTACATATAGGTAGTGACCTATATGTAGTGCACGCGTGTAATGGTGTCCCCGCACTCACAAAGTTCAGGGAATTGGCTCTGAACAATGTGGGGGCACCTTGGCTAGTGCCAGGGTGCCCTCACACTAAGTAACTTTGCACCTAACCTTTACCAGGTAAAGGTTAGACATATAGGTGACTTATAAGTTACTTAAGTGCAGTGTAAAATGTATGTGAAATAACGTGGACGTTATTTCACTCAGGCTGCAGTGGCAGGCCTGTGTAAGAATTGTCAGAGCTCCCTATGGGTGGCAAAAGAAATGCTGCAGCCCATAGGGATCTCCTGGAACCCCAATACCCTGTGTACCTTAGTACCATATACTAGGGAATTATAAGGGTGTTCCAGTAAGCCAATGTGAATTGGTAAAATTGGTCACTAGCCTGTTAGTGACAATTTAAAAGTAATGAGAGAGCATAACCACTGAGGTTCTGGTTAGCAGAGCCTCAGTGAGACAGTTAGGCACCACACAGGGAACATATACATGCACACCTATGAGCACTGGGGCCCTGTGTGACAGGGTCCCAGTGACACATACATATAGGCCACAAACCTATGAGCACTGGGGTCCTGACCAGCAGGATCCCAGTGACACATAACAACCATACTGAAAACATGGTGTTTTCACTATGAGCACTGAGGCCTGGCTATCAGGATCCCAGTGAGACAGTGAAAACAGTGACAACCACCCTGACATACACTCACAAACAGGCCAAAAGTGGGGGTAACAAGGCTAGAAAGAGGCTACCTTCTCACAAGAGAGGAGAGTTTATCCCAGTCTTCTTTTAGACTACCTGTGGGATTGGCCCCTTGCTGAATTCAGAATTGTGTCTACCTTTCAGAAATGTTTAGGTTTCTGGGATCCAGCATTGGTTTCATGCCCATTTCTGTCACTGACTGGAAGGAGGCTGAAAGCACAATTTTTTTTTTAAATGGGGTATGTCCCAGTAAAATGCCAAATTTGTGTTGACAAATTGGGTTTTCTGATTCAAGTCTGCCTGTTCCTGAAAGCTGGGAAGCTGGTGAGTTTAGCACAGCAAACCCTTTGTTGATGCCATTTTCAGGGGAAAAACCACAAGCCTTCTTCTGCAGCCACTTTTTCTCATTTAAAAAAAAAAAAAGAAATTCACTGTATTTTGGCTGATTTCTTGGCCTCCTTCAGAGGAACCCACAAAGTCTGGGTACCTCTAGAATCCCTAGGATGATGGAAAAAAAGGACGCAAATTTGGCTTGGTTAGCTTATGTGGACAAAAAGCTATGAGGGCCTAAGCATGACCTGCCCCAAATAGGCAAAAAAAGGCCTGGCACAGGAGGTGGAAAAGGCCTGGCAGTGAATGGGTTAAGTAATGACTTGATATTGCAGGCTGGCTTAGAGGGGAGCAAAGACAAGAGTAAGGTAGAGAGGGCTATTTTGGAACTTTGAAGGCTGGCGGGAAGACTTACTTGGGGATATGGCATGCAGTGGGAGTTCATCCTCAGCATGAGTCTCGCTACAGGATTTTCTACCCTTGCTTCTGATAGAGCAAAAGGGTGCATGATTTATAAGCTCTGGAAAGGTTTAATTAACCGACAAGCTCTTCTGTCTGAGGTTAGTCCAGAATTTCATATATGTATTGTGACCCTAGAAGGTAGTGCTACTCAAATCTCTTATTGTGCCCCCGGAGTATCAATATGCTAATCTTTATTGAACAGAACACTGAGAGCTAAATTTCAAGACCGAAATACCAAAAAGTAAGTAGGGATTTTCCATACCTATCTGCTGTTAGACCTCCATGTTAGAACCCAATGCATATATTGAATATATGTCAGTCTTAGGGTAGTCTTTCCCCAAACCTTTTGCCTTCACCCCTCCTTAGGAGTCTGTGCACTTTACCACTGCTAACCAGTCCTAAATTACTTGAGCTCTTTCCCCTAGACATGCTAGAACTGGCTTATACCCAATGGCCACATTTAATTTATGTGTAAGTCCCTAGCAGGATGGTGCACCAGGTACCAAGAGTTTGTAAATGAAATGCAGCCGCGCCTCCCCATTAGCTGTTGTGTGCCTGTGGTGCTGGAGGGCTTTTTGTACATTAGCATCTATGTCACCCGAGATTCAAAATATTTTCTCCACAGGAACCTCTACATACATCTGAATAGACTCTGTCACAATGTTGGACAGTGGAGGGCCTTCTGCTCTCTCTTATGTGTTGAGCCGCTTTTATAAGATGATGACCCTACCACAGCTTCTATATGTGCTTCGGAAAACACTGTTTAAAGTCCCCAGGTATTCCTTTGGCAAGTTGGATCCTGAGGTCTGATTGCTCCTGGGGGATAGTGGTAGCTCTCGCTCTGCCCTCCATATGCTGCAAAGAAGGGTCTATGATGGAAGACTTGAGGCCAGGACATTCTTAAACACTATTGTGGTGAAGGACTTTTGGTGGTAAACGACTAGAGCTTTGCAGAAGTGACAGAGAAGGCACCTTGGATTGCTGGAGGCAATCAGACCTAATGGTTATCTGGTGATTCTTTACAGGCAAGGGCGGGAGCATGAATTGCACACTCTCACACATGGATGGTGACGAGAGAGTGAAGGGATGCCATGAAATTCTTGGGCTGGGCCGGAAGCTAACGGAGCTGACTTCCCCTGTGGACCAGTGACCTGTTGAAAGAGGTAGTGGACTTTCGATGGCTTTTCCAAATGAGACCTTTTTGGACTAGAGCACCTGGGGAACTTGTGGAGGGGGTCCTCACTGGTGGCGTTTGAAGAACGTTGACAGAAGTATGAACTTGCAGTGATTGAGCAGTTTAGGTACATTCAGGTGTGGCATGCCTTCATGGGGGTGAAGAACTGTTGGTGGAGGCGGCACCTATGGAAGATCACCTCCTCTTGGATCCTGTGACAGAGAAGGTCATCTCCCTGACATACAAAAAGATTATAAATAATTCAAGGGTGTTCGCAATTAGGGCATGGTTTTGGTTGGTTCAGCTGTGCATCCTCCACAGGTCTTACCATTCTGGGACACACTTATACAAAAAGGGGAGGGGCAATTATACGCTGTGCTTGAGGGGCTGGAGTCAGGAGGGCTCCTTCTTTACACTCTGGGCCTGCCCGATCATTCAGCCCTATCAGGGGGAATAACTCTGATAATGGCATGGGTGCAAAACTTGGAGGTCCCGCTGGAGGAGAAGTGGCTCTTGCTTAATATTGAGGGTAAGCAGGGGTAGCCTAAGCAGCTGAAACTGGGGTTGATGGTGGGAGACAAAGTGGCAAAATGAAACATGGCATGTTTATGGCGAGTTGCCACACCCCCTAGGGTTGAATGCATTGAAAAGGACATGGATTGGTGCTAACAGGCAGAAAAGGTGGACTATCAGAGTAGAGGCTGCCCTCAAAATGGGAGAAGAAATGGGGAAGCTGGTATGCTTTTTGGGCTCTTAAAATTGACAGAATAGAGGCGGGTGGAGACACTGGGCCCATACTACAATGTTTTTCATATTTATGGTGATCCTGTGTCTTTCATATGCTTTGCCTTCAAGTTGAATGTCTTGAATTTACTGGCGCTATTCTGTTAAGCACACTACTAATCGTGAAGACTGCATGGTTAATTTTGTTTTTGTTTTGTTCTCTGATGTGCAACAAAATGAATAAAAATAGTTTAGAAAAAAATGAATATCTAGATCAAAAATATTGGTAAGGCAAGTTTCTATAGGTATACGAAGTTTTACTATATATAACTCTGCTTATATGGAACTTTAAGATATATATATATATCTTAAACGTACATAGATCTGAAGTTAAGAATAGTAAATCTATGATTACCTATTTGCACTTACCTTCTCAATATTTTGGTCCTCGATATTTTTGACACAATATTCTTCATTCCGATATTGTCAGTGATCTCTTGCAGTTTGGGTTTTCAGTGTCATGAGAAATGCTTGCATGTTGTGACTGCTTAGGCAATGCAAGTTTGATTTGTGCGATAGTTGGTGTCTTTGGTTAATATGATTTTGAAGTTTTATTCCATAATTTAGTTGTGCCTACTAATTGGATCCAAGAGGTGTAGGTGTGTGGAATTACATTTATTTTTGGTGCCCATTTAGGTTTATTTAATGTGCTTAGTTGTGGTTAACGTGTTGATTGTTTAAAAATTGTGAATTTGAATCTTTTTGTCTTATTTTTGAGTTGCACTTTTGCAAATCATGTCTGAGACCTATGCATGTGATGTGAAATTCTGAGTATTTACTCATGTTTATTGGTTCCAAATGTTGTGATTATGTAGTGAATTTGTAAGGACAGGTAATTCCAAATACCCACGTACCATTCTTATAAGTTTGCAGACTTTAATCTTAAGGAACAGATTTTATCTGTAGCTATTTGCAAATTGCAGACAAAGAATATGTTCAGGTATTATGATATATGTCAATCACGGAGGCACAGTGCCGCAGGACATTTCAGTGTCTGGTTGGGCAGTGTAGAGCATTCGGGGGCAAGCCTTATTAGCCCAGCAGTCTAAATTGAAATTGCCTTTCAACAGTCAATTTCATCTGTTCTCTTCAGTTGAAGAGGCCAACCCCTTGCTTCAAATTTTTTTGAATTAGTTCTCTTAATTGGGGTAAATGCAATTCAGATGTTCTCTAGATTGAAGGTGGTGGTTTTCTTATTTTTAGTTCCTTTTTTCCTGCTGGGTGAGTCCAGAGAAGGTAGGGCATGTGCAGTTACAGGGCACCAGTTAAGAGTTTAGGGCCTTGGGGTGGCAGGGGGACAATGTCCCGGCCCAAGAATGCTTTGTGGAATTGGGTCATGATGGTTGTGGGGGGGCTGGTGGGGGTCGGGCGTGGCACGAGTATGAAAAATGAGCAGGATAGAATAGAAAGGAAGGGTAGCAAGTCAATTCAGCCAGGAGGCAGTCATTCGGAGGGAGGCATGTTCTTCAATGTCACATCTTTTGCAGAGTTTCTTAATGGTACAAAATATTAAGATAATCACATGCAATGCAAACGGGCTGGTAAACAAAAGTAAATATGGTGTCGTGATAAAATGGTTGTCCTCATTTAACCCTGAAGTGATATTTTTCTACGAAACACAATTCAAGAATTATATACCCAAACTAAGTATTCCGAGAATGTTTTCACATGCATACTATACATCAGCAGGGGTTTCAAGGAGTGGTGTGACAATCCTTTTGAAAATACTGTCAATTGACAGGTAAGGGATGTAATAAAGATACAAATGGAAGATGGATTTGGGTTAAGGTCTCAGTCATGGGCATGGTGTTCAACCCCATGAACTATTATGGTCCAATTTGCAGGTGAGGTTCAAACACTGAAACAGCATCACAATCTCGTTATGAACGCCGAGGGTGTTATTGATTTTAGGATGCGACTTCAATTTCATTCAAGATCTGGAAGCTGACACCCCAAATAGAGCTAAAAGGCAGTAGAAGCCTAAAACTGCAAGAGTTTTAACAACTATCAAACAGAATTTCGCATTAGTAGATCCCTGGTGTATAAATTACACAGAATCCTCCCAATACACCTGCTTCTAACATTGATTTAATGCAACCTCGTGCTTACATTTCTTTTTGCTTACTGACACAACAAAATGGGGCTCAGTGGAGATCCATGCAAACTCTTTTTTTCTGATCACTTGGTAGTCTTTCTTCAACTGCTGGTTAATATTTAGCCAAAAGAAAGACCGAGATGGCAGTTCGACAGGTCACTACAATCAGACCAGGTATGGCTAGATGAGACAAGAACCTTTATCAATGAATTCTTAGAGAATAAGTCCAGCCTTACAATCTGTAGTATATTACGCCACAAGGGAGTTTATGGTTTCTGAAGGGGAAATGTTGTGTGGAGGACAAAGGGATAGAACAGGCATTCACTATTTTCTTTCAAGATCTTTATAGGAATGATGTAAAGGTAATGCAAAATCAAATGGAGGGATGGTTTCGGACATTCCCACTCCCATTACTGAGGCTTGCCCCTGAGCTGAAAGTAGAGCTAAATCAGGAGATAAGTCAGGAGGAGGTAAGGGTCGCTGTAATGGGGTTTAAGGAGGGGGAAAGCTTTGGGCCCTGATGTTCTTCCAAATTAATTATATATGATACTGGCAGAAGAGATAACCCCGGTGTTAAGCAAATTATTAGCAGACATTTTTACTAAATGACGCCTGATGCCACGAACATGGGATGAGACTACAATTGGTTTGATACTAAAACCTAATAAGGTTATAAAATCCATATGCTTGTCTTAGCTAAGAGATTAGACAGGGTAATTGGGGGTCTGGGTCATGAAGACCAGAAGGACTTCCTTAGGGGAAATCAGTTGCACAAACTCATACATGATTTAATGGGAGCAATAGACACTGCAATAAAAGAGGAGAACTCACTAACAATCTTAACATTTGACACAGCTAAGGCATTTTACAGAGTGAGCTGACCCTTTCTGAATAGAGTGATCAGCCAAAATGGCTTAGTGGAGGGAATTCTCTAGAACAATACAATCAATTTAAAAAGAGCCAACCGCAGAGTTGAGCTTAATGGAAGACTAAACAAACAGGTTAAAATGCAGATGTATTCAGCAAGGCTGCCCATTGTCTCCAATACTCTTCAATTTGTACGTCACATTGTTAGCCATAATGATGAGGGAGAGCTCTGAGATCTTCCCGTTTGAGTATAATGTATGGAAGAAAAAGGCTGTGTTGTACGGGGATGATCTATTAATGTTCACCTCTGACCTTTTGTGTTGGAACCCGTATGTTTTAAACACGCTGGAGGAGTTTGGGGATCACTCGAGATATCCGGTGAATGCACAGAAAACAGAAATAATGACATGGAATAAATTTTGTAGTAGCTATCTGGTAAAAGAAGAAATCAGATATTTAGGGGTCACTGTAACACAACACTTGGAAAAGATGACTGAGCCCCAAATTTTTCAACCAAGTCAGACTGAACACCCTGATGCCAGCCTGTGGGTTATCGGCACAGATTAGGATGTTTTTTTTGGATACCATATGCCCTAGTATGGAATTTGCCTGGTACCCTGGAATGTATAAAGGCGATCCCTGTGAGACCTTTAAAAGAAGCCAAGATAAGTAGTTGGGGTCAGAATATCAAAGGTGGCAGGTTGATAACCTGGCAAGACATATCTTGGGCTATGGGAGGCAGGCTATCCTGAACTATTACAAGGCGGTGTCCCTATGAAGAAAGAGATTGCAAAGTGGTACTGGAGGTTGGTATGAAGCTCTGCCGGAGACTTTACCCTGCTAGAGAAGTTGTGGAGAAGGGACCTGCCAAGGCAGGAGTGCTCTAATCTTTCGCAAGTATCTGTATATGCTCTATAAACCAGTGATGCCTGTGTATTTTAGGAAGAATCACCTATTTACACTTCACAGAGATTACTGGTACCTAAAAGAACTGTCTAAGCTGGGAACCCGAGTGGCGGAGATCTGTCTAAAGTGTAGGATTGAGCTTGCGGATGATGTGCATATGTTTGTGCAGTGTCCCACCATCCAACTTTCCTGAGCAGAAGTGGGTAAGGCTCTGTCTCAGATGTTGGGCAAAAAAACATAAAGGTAAGCCCTGCACTGGTGATTTTCAGTGTGTTGGAGGAGGAAGGGGCTATCAGTATTGTACATAAGAAACAAGAAACTGAGAGCACTTATGCTTACTTTTATTTTGTTGTCAAGAAGTGAAATTTTCTTGTATTGGGTATCGTTTCTACCCCATCCCTGATAGAATGGGCATGGTCAGTCCAACAGACCTATAAGCTTGATTGTAGTACCATTGCCTGGAAAAGGGTGGCAAAGTGGGAACCATTGCAGAGGTGGTAGAAGGGACGATATCAGGAAGATTTAAAATTATCTGGGGAACTGTTGATTAAGACCTGAAAACCAATACATAAAGATTACCAGGGCCATCACAACAAATCAACTAATGTTGGAAAAGGTCTTGCTCAGGACTATGGCATAGAAGGTGAGATGTTGAGCCTCTACTAGGGCTGCAACTGCTGCTAAATGAGGACAGAAAACATTATAGGAATATATATAACAGTAGACTCAGTTCCTATAACTGACCATGAACAATATTTCAATGCACTCCATATACCTCAATTGTCTAGATGTCAAAAGGTTCTCTGCTTGACAAAATAGGGCTTCCCAAAATAGCCAGTATCTCAGAAATATGGCTAATACAAAGACCTGTGGGAGCAAAGGCATTCTGATCAAGCTATATAGGATGTTCGCTGAGAAGTTACTCCCTTTTTTAGCAGCATTAATTAATCAAACCAAGGAGGTATTGGATATTCCTAAGTCCTTCAAAGAGTCTATTGTTGTTAGCTTCCTTAAAAAGGACAAATCTCCCACCTAAGTCAATTCCTATCTACTAATAAGTTTGCTAAGTATAGACTATAAAATATTCACCAAAATTTGAGCATCACAAATTCCCTCTAGTGCTCCATAAAGATAAGAATGGGTTCCTTCCTAGTCATTGTACCCGTCAGGGATGCCGAATGTCACCAAATCTTTTTACTTTTTTCATGGAAACCTTAGCCACCAGAATTCGTAATAAAGAGTCACTCATCCCATATTTAGAAAGGATGCCAAAAACTAAATTGTTCATTGATGACAACATTTTATTTTTAAAAACTGACAGAAACAATATCCAAGGGTGCTGGATGAATCTCAGACTTTAGATATGTAACCAATGCTTATTCACAACTATTCCAACTTAATTATAGTGCCATGCTTAGTAAAGGGAAAGCCCTACTTGAAAGATGATCTCTCCTTTCTTTATCATTGATTGGGAGGGTGGCTTTAATTAAAATGTCCATTTTGGCATTATTTTTACTTCTTTTTTTCCATCCTCCCTATTAAAATTCCTAGTTCATACGTCAAAGAGCTAGATTCGCTTTTGGAGTAATATGCACCCAAGGGTAAGGATTTTGATTTTACAATTAGATCTTCTTGGTGCTTTGCGTTTCCCTATCTACAGACTTATTACCAGGCTGTTCTTTTAGATAATATAGTGCGCTTACTTCGGAGACCATTTATTGAATCAGATGCTCAAAGAGAGTGCAGTCAAGCTACCAGCTTTTTTGAAAACTGCAAAGTTCCCTTACAAGACGATATATATGGTCTTGAGTGTGCTAGAAACGTGTATTAAGACGTTTTTTAAAATCTGGAGGGTTCCAGTTTGACATGCATTCACTTTGCTACAAGACTGTCAATTTTTTGTTCCTGTTTTATTTATCTTAATCAGTTATGCTATCCTGGAAGGCAAAGGTGTTTACTAAGCTGGGAGACTTTTATAACAGCCATAACCAAATGTTATGGGATCAAATTACCCTGCAACTTGGGACTGAGAGTCGTTTAATACTGTTTAGTTTTAAACAAATATCAGGGTTTTTAAAAGTAAATTATCAGGAAATGAGTGAAGAAGCTCACCTATTATTGTGTCTTTTAAGTGAGAACAAACTTTCCAAACTGGGTAATCTGTATATACTGCTCAAGTATTTTAATCAAGCGATGAAACCTGAATTTTTAAATAAGATCTATAGACAGACCAACTGCAAGTTAACAACGGGGGAGTGGTTATATGCCCCTTGTAGGAAAGTACCCTCTTTTTGGCATGTTACCCCCAATTTCTGCCTGATGTCAGTGTGTTTTGACTGTGTCACTGGGATCCTACTAGTCAGGACCCCAGTGCTTCTGGTTTTTGGTCTGCTTGTCAGTATGTTTCACTGTTTTTGAAAGTATGCTTGACTGTGTCACTGGAGTCCTGCTAACCAGGACCCCAGTGCTTATGCTCCCTCTGTTTCCAAATTGATCACTACATACTGGTAACACAGTATTTCACTCCAAATTGGCATACTGGTCACCCCCTATTAGTCCTTAGTATATTGTACCTAGGTACCCAGGGTATTGGCGTTCCAGGGGATCCCTATGGGCTGCAGCATTACTTTTGCCACCCATAGGGAGCCCATGCAAAGGCTTCTACAGGACAACCATTGCAGCCTGTGTGAAATGGAGGGAGCACCATTTTGCAGCCATTTACACTGCACCAGGTCCCTTATCAGCCACCTATATGTCAGGCCTTCCAGCCCTGAAGGCTGGGTGCGAAGTACCTGTGTGTGAGGGCAGGCCTGCACTAGCAGAGATGCTTCCACATTGTCCAGGACCATTTTCCCGGACTTCGTGAGTGCAGGGACGCCATTATACGAGTGCACTGTGCATAGGTCAATATCTATGTCCAGCTTCACAATGGTAACTCCGAATATGGCCATGCAAGGTGTCCAACAACTGGGAATTGTACCCCAATACTGATTCTAGTACTGGTTGTACAATCCCATGCACTTTGGGGCTCCACAGTGGACCACCAGTACTGGCATACCAGCCTTCTGAGGTTTTCCAGGCAGCCCCAGCTTCTCCCACCTCACAGACAGGTTTCTGCCCTTCTGTTGCTTGAGCAGCTCAAGACCAGGAAGGCAGAACAAAATATTTCCTTTGGAGAGAGGTGTTACACAGTCTTCCTTTGGAAAACGTGTTACAGGCATGGGAGGTGTAGCCTCCCAGAGCCTCCAGAAATATTTTGAAGGGCACTGATGGTGCCCTCCTTGCATAATCCAGTCTACACTGGTTCAGGGACCCTCAGTCCCTGCTCTGGTGTGAAACTGGACAAAGGAAAGGGGAATTACCACTCCCCTGTATTTCACCACCCCAGGGGTGGTGCCCAGAGTTCCTCCAGAGTGTCCCTGGGTTTTGCCATCTTGGAATCCAAGGTGGTGGGGCACTCTGGGAGCATCTAAGTGGCCAGTGCCTGAAAAGTGCTTACCTGGTTAGGTGACCAATCCCTCTTTCAGGACTATTTACGGTATCTCCTCTGGGTGTTGCTACAGATTTCGATTGCAAGAGTCCAGCAGGAATCCTCTGCATCTTTTACTTCATCTTCTATTAATGGAACTGCAGCTGAACCCTCCAGGAACTCTACAAACTGCAACAAAGAAGCAAAGACAGCTCCTGCCAGCAACTGCAACAGTTTCCAGGTCATGCATCCTCTGAGGGCTGCCTGTCTTCAGCCTGCACCAGAAGAACCAAAGAAATCTCCTGTGGAGTGGCAGAGTCACTTACCCGCTTCAGCAAGCACCTCTCTGCAGCGACGACCGGTGGCGTGGGTCCCCTCTACAGACGATTAGCATGGACACAGCAACACGGGTGGTGGACTAAACTGACTCCGACAGTCCCAAGGACCAGATGTCCAACTTTGGTGGAGGTAAGAGCTTGTCTTCCCATGCAAGACAGTACCCCCGTACACCGCATGACTTGCAGGTGCCAAGGCTTGTGTGCGACCTTCCAAGATGTTTTTCATGCACAGCACAGCTGAGGCCCCCAGCACTCCATCTTGCGACACACAGCTTCCTGAGTGGTTCTCCGGCGGCGTGGGGTCCCTTTGTGTCGTTCTGCATGGGCCTCTATTTGCACCTTCTTTGTCCCCGTGCTGTAGGAGTTCTGTGCACGCTGCTTGGTCTTCTGAAGGCTCTCTGAGTTGCTGAGAGCCCCCTCTGTCTCCCCCTCCTGGATAGAGGCCACCAGGACCCTCCTGGTCCCGGGCAGCGCAATTTTCCGCTAACCTTGAGCTTTGCGTGTGCCAAGGCTTGTTGGCGGAATCCAGAAACGCAAACCAGACTGCAATCATCCTCCCAGCGTGGGGCATCTTCTGCACCAACCAGAAACCTTCATCTCTCTTCTTGGGTGCATAACTGACTTTGTCTTCTCACCGGTGGTTCTTCTTTTGCACCTTCATCCAGGTTAGCAGGGGCTCCTGTTCTCCCTGGACTCTTCAGTGCTTCTTGGAGTTGGTCCCCTTTTTCCACAGGTCTCCAGGTCCAGGAATCCATCGGTGTCTTGCAGTCTCTTCTGGTTCTTGCATAATCTTCTATCATGACTTCTTGTGTGTAATTTTGCAGAAACATAGCCATCCTTGGAAGTCTAAGCACCCGAGCATTGTTCAGTCGATATTCTTAGAAAACACGTCATGTAGGTGTGATTTCCCTCATCAGTTAAAGCACGGACAAGAAAACCCTAAAGGAGATGAGGGCATTAGCTGTACTAAGAATAGGTATGTAGGGGGCCCAGTTTGCTACAGAGACACTCCCCTCTGGTACCTCTGTGGTAAAATGCTAAGCCTGCTGAGAATCATGCCAGCAACAGTCCTTGGGCAGTAATTGGATCTCTCTTCTCCAGGATTTTCTCACTTAAATATAGCGGTGACTGGGAAGAAGTACTGCATGGTAAATGATTAGATTTCAAACAATTTAAAATCGGGGATTGTGGTACTGAAAATTCTTGACCCGTGTTATAAACATCATCGTATCACAACGATTTTGGTATCAGCAGACCGAGAATGATTAGAATAGTATGCACAAGTATTGTATTCATATTCAGGTGACGAAATCACCCGAATATCAGTGTTTCCGTCCTGAACCCTCGTGTTCCATTTAAACGACACCCATTTATTGATTGCCCTCACATAGGCCAATGTCTAATGCTGAAAACGAGTCTGAAGGACACGTACATCTTTGCTGACTCCTCTGTGACATGGGCAAGCTGACTCCACTGCCTGAAGCCAAACCTGTTCGGCCAGTTTCTTTCCCAGTGGCCGAATGAGATTAGTATCAAGGCACAACACATCATAAACCTTTCATCACACACAAACCATACCTAATCTTACACACACCTGTCTCTGTTTCTTTCTTTATGACTTGCTTTACAAGGAGGAGGTGCCCGTTTATATTGGGGGTCCGTCGATATCTGATGAAAGTACTAAGCCTTTCCGGTAATTGATTGAGGGCTGGACAAACTGAAATATGGGCTTGTCATCATAAACCTGCTATTTCTTTGTAGTGAAAATATGTGAATGGTCAACTGTAAAATAAGGAATGTTTGCCTAAAGCATAATATTTTGTATAAAAGAGAAAGTTAGTTTTGCAAAGGGAGCAGTCTCCTGAGAATATATACCGTGTTGTACTTCTAGGATACCTGTTACTGGCTGCAGCCAATAAACAAGATCTTTGACTTCACCAAGAAGACTCTGTGTTTCTGTAGTCTGAAACAGGAAGGACTCGAAGTCTTAGGGTGTGTTCCCTGGCACCACTGGGTTCTGAAAAACCCAGTACTTTAGTTGGCGCCCAACGTGGGGCGATTTCAGAGGTACCGGTCCAAGCCAGAGGTTCGTGAGGAGCTTCGTGTGAAAATTCTGGAGGAAGGCCGCCACTTCATCGACCCCTGTATGTCGACGTGGTCCGAAAGACTTTGCTGCGAGGTTCCCCGCTTTCCGACGGCTATGAAGGACTGCTGCCCTGACTATCGCCCTGTTTTGGACCCTTGATGATTTGGTAGAGCAAAACGATAAACAAGTCTTCTGGTGACGTCATCGATACCTCAGTTAAGTATGAGTGGAGCGTCTCCCAGTCCTTAGTTTGGTTCTTAGTTTGGTATCCCCTTGGGATCTTTGATTTGGAACTTGCAAGTACCAAAGCCGAGGGATTAGTGTATTCACGAGACTATCGTATTCGATAATCCTTTGAAGTTTGAAGCTAGACTAGAGAGCAAAGATGCCTGGTCTTAGCAGATATGGAAATTTGTTTTGTCTTGGTTATAAGAGGGATTCCCGATTGGAGGACTCGTGTCCGGTTCCTCCGATTGGAACTCCAACCTATGAACTATATGTGAAACATGGCATAGGCACCCTCACATATAATGAAGTATGGATCCGATACACCAGGAAAGATGGTGTTTTAAAATGGCCCCAATATGGTAGTTTTGACACAGAGATTCTGAATAATCTGGAGGTTAAACTTTTTAAGAAGAAAGCCCGGCCGGCGATGTTTGACTCTTTCCGCCTATGGCGTAAGGAAGCCAAACAGAAGGAAATTAAATTAGCAAAGAGAAATAAGAGGGAAGAGGGTATCTCGATAATGCAAGCTGCCATGCAGTTTAAAGATGATGAAGAAGAACAGATGAATGAGCAGTTGCACAGGCAACGTAAATTGGTGACCGATAAATGTTATCCCGTTCTTCCGTTTCTTCAGCAAGATGCAGCAAAAGAACTTGAGAAAGATCCTTTAATGTCGCACTTGTTGAGGTCGCCACCCCCTTATGCGCAGAATGCTACAGCACCTCCGCAACCTTTAGCTGTGCAACCTCCGGTTATTGTGCCTCAGGTTCTTCCACAGCCGCCAGCTCCTTTTCAGTTGGCTCCTACTACTATGGCGCAGCCCCTTCAAGGGCCGCCGACTTCGCTACCTGCTCCATCTGTACCTCCTACGACTTTATGTACTACATCGACTGCCTCTTCTGGTGTTCTTCCTGATACTGCCTCTGCGTCTGCTTCTGCGTCTGCCTTGCCTCCCTCTGTTTTTCCTCCTGTTCTTTCATCAACTTCTCCTTCTGTCCGACAGAGAATGACAGATACTGTTGCCAGCCTTATATTTCCTCTCTTTGGGTCGTCTGGTGTGACCCCAGATTCGGAGCGTAAGCAGTCGCGTAGTCAACTGCCTAATTCTCAAGAGAGAGAAATGTTTGACCGTATGGCACGTAAATGGGTTGTTTACCCTTTAAGATACGATGTAGAGTCTGTTATGGATGTCTTCCGTCAATGGGGAGCACCAAAACAAAGATACGTTTTTGAGAAAATGTGTGCTTTCCTTTGTGAGGAATTGGAAGATAATGATTTGGAAACAAATCCGCCTGATTTGTGCCGTGTACGGTTTGAGTTTGCAAAGGGCACGATTGTGGGTCCCGATGTTGAGACAGCAGTTGCAACGTTGTTGTCCTTTAGGAATAAGGATCCTTCTCAGTCATTGTTCCAACATGACTCCTCTGTTAAAAAAAAGGTGCGACAGTACCCAATGAGAGAAGTCCCTCCGGTATGGAAGGACGCTGTTGAGGCTGATGATGCTAATCACATTGATGCTGTCCCAGCTCATTTTCAGCGTGTTTGGGTACATGTTCCGTGGAAGCGAGCTGAAGTTTTAGCCCTTAAGCAGACTTTGCCTGATCCCCGTAAAAACCCTGCAGGGTATTATAAGTAATTATCACAGACTGCAGACTCATGCATTATGAATTTAGCTGACATAGATATGTTATTTGGGAATGTTGTTCCACAGCCTTTGTGGGGATTGATTCGCCATACAGATCATGCACAAGAGTTAGGTGACTCATGGGCTAATATTAGTGCTGCAAATGATAGACAAGTTGGTGGTGCCAAGCCTGAGCCTTTGGTAGCAGAACTGCCTGCTAGGATCATTACTTACATGAAGACTTTAATGCCTGCGATGCGTGTGAATTGGGATAAATTGTCTGCATGTAAGCAGAAGAAAGATGAAACAGTGTCTGATTTCTTCACCAGGTTTGAGGAAACGTTTATCGACCACAGTGGTCAAGATATGAGTACAGAAGGTGGTCAACGGTTGTTCGTCGACAAGTTTGTGCACAATTTGCTTGCAGAGCTGTGTAAGAAATTGAAGGATTCAGAGAGTTCTTGGGCCGTTTCCTCTTCAGCACAAATATTGGCTACTGCACAGTACTACGAAAATAGGGACAAAGATGAGAAGGATAGAGCAGACAAGAAAACTAAAGAATTAAAGACGAAGGTTCTTTTACAACAGGCGTATCCGCCACGTGGTGGTCAGAGTAACTATCAGCAACCTCAACAGTTCCAGAGCAACTCGCAAAGGTTCGAGTTTTCTCAACCACGTGTTCCTGTAGGTCCCAATCAGTGTTTATATTGTAAAGAAGAGGGTCATTTCAAGTATAGTTGTCCTATTTTGTTACAGCGTACGAATGGTGCTTCTGGCGCAAGAGGTCGAGGTGTTCAACAAGCTCCTAGAGGTAGAGGACGTGGAAGTTTCCCCCAGAACACGCGTTCCTTTCCGTCTCAAAACTCAATGAATAATTTTGACCAGCAACATAACGCGTCTGGTAGGACGGCTCAGTACTATGCTGACGACTACTATGCAGAAGATGAGAATCTGGAAGGTAATAATTGCTAGGACAGCCATAGACGAAGGGAGGGAGTTTTTTTAGTTCCAGTGGATCAGAATGGACCTTATGTTAAGGTGATTACCTCAGGTGTGTTGGAGCCTTTTCTGTTGGATACTGGTGCTACAAAGAGTTCTATTATGCACTCAAAACTCCCTGGCGCACCTTTGTCTGGCGAGATGAATGTTTCAGTAGGTTTTTCTGGCGCCCCGGTTAGAAACCCGATTTCTAGTCCATTGTCCCTTTCTGTTGGACCTTGTGAATTGGAAGCACCCCTTATTCTGACGACAGGTTGTGGTGAAAACTTGTTAGGATTGGATTTGTTGAAAAGATTGTATGCGACATTATATTGTTCTCCTTCGGGAGTACAACTTACACTGGGTAGGAAAGTGGTCTCTCCAATGTATTTGTCGAAGGATAAACTTCCGACCGAATTGTCGTTTCTTCCTGATACCATTTGGGCTACTGGTCCTAATGATGTGGGTCTTTTGGAAATACCACCTTATGTTGTGACATTGAAAGCCAATGTTAAATTACCACGCATTCAACAATACAAGATCTCTAGTGAAGGTGAAAAGGCGTTGCTAGCGATCATTTATGATTTAATTGAAAGAGATGTAATTGAAGAGACAAGAGGCAACGTTTGTAATAGTCCTGTTTTGCCTGTTTTGAAACGTACTGACCCCTCTAAGCCACCTGTTTACAGGCTCGTGATTGATCTTAGAGAGGTAAATAAAATAGTTGTGCCACAGTTTCCAGTTGTTCCTGATATCACTGCCATATTGACTATGATTCCAGCTTCCGCCACCTGGTTCTCGGTGATTGACTTAAAGAATGCTTTCTTCAGCATCCCGATTGCAGAGGAGAGCAGGGATATTTTTGGATTCAGTTTAGGAGGCCGAAGTTTCCGCTTCAAACGCGCTCCTCAAGGCTACTGTGAAAGTCCATCAATATATAGTCAGGCTTTAAAAACACAGCTTGATGCAATTGTTTTACCTGACGGCGCTACCCTTATTCAGTACATTGATGATTTGCTAGTCGATACAGATACTGAAGAGATTTGTAAAGAAGCCACCTTGTTGTTGTTGCGTCATTTATCTGATTTACATCACAAAGTGTCCCTTTCAAAACTGCAATATTGTCGACAAGAAGTGACCTACTTAGGTCATCTCTTATCGAAGGAGGGAAGGAAACTGACCACAGAAAGAATCCAGGCAATTGCAAAATTGAATGTGCCAAGGACACAGAGAGAAGTACGTGCTTTCTTGGGCATTACATCATACTGCAGACAATGGATACCAAATTTTTCTTTGCTGGCCAAACCTTTGGTAGCATTGACCTATAAAGATACACCAAACCCCGTTCCGTGGTCTGAAGATTGTCAGAAAAGTTTTCCCGAATTGCGTAATGCATTGTGTTCGGCTCCTGTGTTGGGTACCCCCGACTACAGTAAGCCCTTTACACTGTATGTCCATGAGAAAGAGGGTTGTGCATTGTCAGTGCTGACACAGTCTTTTGGAGACAAGCAGCGCCCATGCGCATATTTTTCGTCGACTTTGGATCCCGTAGCTAAAGCATTGCCGAGTTGCTTGAGAGCCACAGCGGCAGCAGCTGTTTCTATTCGACAGTCTGCTGGGTTAGTGATGAATAATATGTTGATTGTGATGGTTCCACATGCAGTGGACACGTTGTTAAACAGGACCAAGACACAGCATTTAACTAGTGCTCGATTGTCAGGTTACGAGTTGACACTGTTAGCGAGTCATGTGCACATAAAGAGGTGCAATACGCTGAATCCAGCCACGTTATTGCCGATTTCAGTAGAGACAGATGATGCTGAACAACATGATTGTTTTCTTAGGACAGAAGAAGAAACGAAAGGGAGAGTAGATCTTAAAGATACTCCTCTTGTAAAGTGTGATGGTACCTTATGGGTGGATGGTTCATGCTTCAAGCTTCCGAATGGTGATACGACTGCAGCATATGCTGTCACAACTTTGCATACAATTGTTGAAGCTGCACGTATACCACATAATTCAGCTCAAGCAGCAGAGCTGATTGCACTTACGAGAGCGTGTGTGTTATCGAAAGGAATGAAAGTGACCATATATACCGACAGCCAGTATGCGTTTGGTGTGCCCCATAGTTTTGGACGATTGTGGAAAGAACGTGGGTTCTTGACTTCGCATGGAGCTAAAATTCAGCATGGTCAGTTGGTGAATGAGCTTCTTGAGTCACTGACCTTGCCATTACAAGTTGCGATTGTGAAATGCAGTGCACACAAGAAGGTTACCGATGATGTCGGTCGTGGCAATGCATTTGCTGACGAAATCGCAAAAGAAACAGCAAAAGATGTGATGAATCGAATGTATGTTGCAGGCCCCGCAAGATGGGTTGGTAACGTTAGAATATGTGAAGATACGATAGAGGGTGTGAAGTCTATTCAAGCTGAAGCTTCAGAGAAAGAGTTGAGTGTGTGGAAAGAAAGTACGGGTAAATTGGATGAAAATGGTTGTTGGGTTGACTTGTCAGAACATCAGCGATGGTTGTTACCCGATGCGTATGTGCTTGCAGTGGTGACAATGGCTCATGGAATGGCCCATATCAGTGTGAAAGGGATTTGCAAGTTGTTGGCTCCAGTATGGCAAAATACTGGAATTCCTAAATGTGCAGAGAATGTGGTCAAGAATTGCATGGTGTGTCTGAAATACAATCCTGGTAGGGGAACCCCAACTCCAGCTGGTCATTTTGCACCTCCAACGTATCCGTTCGAGGTTTTGCAGCTAGATTTCATCCACATGGAAAGGTGCAACAATCTGAAATACGTACTCGTTGTTGTTTGTGCTTTTTCAAGATGGGTAGAAGCATATCCCTTAAAAGACAACACTGCCTTATCCACAGCTAAAGCCCTTGTCAAAGAATTCTTCCCTAGGTTTGGAATGCCGAGAATGGTCTGGAGTGATAATGGGAGTGAATTTGTGGGTCGAGTGATGAAAAAAGTATGTGAAGGGCTAGGTATCCAGCAAAAATTCCACGCTGCAAATCACCCCCAATCACTGGACTAGTAGAGTGCTATAATGGCACGCTAAAACTGAAGTTGGCAAAGATACAAGCGAGCTCTGGTCTTAAATGGCCTGACGCTCTGCCTCTAGCACTCCTATCAACAAGAATGACTGTGCATTCGCGAGTGGGACTTAGTCCATATGAAATTGTGTTTGGCCGCCCGGCCAACATATGGGGAGTGCCAAGACCAACAAAATTCAGTGAGATCGAACACCCTGTACTGCTTGATTATTTGTATGAATTGACGGCTAAATTGCGTGTTCTACGCCAACAGGTTCACGATACTCTGCCTCAGGTCTCTGAAGCTCCAGGACATCTTATCGATCATGGATCATGGGTACTGGTCAAGAACTTCCAGCGGACAAAGAATGACCAGCCCCGTTGGACCGGCCCTTACCTCGTCCTTCTCTCAACAAGATCAGCTGTTCGAATGGAAGGGAAAAAGAACTGGATCCACGGCGTACACTGCAAGAGAGTCCCTTTTCCTCTACCGTACGACCGGTGGGTCCAGGAGGGGATCGCTGACTCTGAGACTGAGACTGTGCCTCGTTTTTTGCCATTTAGCGATGCACGTGTAAAACTAACAATTTCTGAACGAGAAAGTGACAATAATTTGCAAGAAGCTGTGCCACCGTCAATTCGATTGAACACTACAGAGCCTGAACTCTTGTTCCAGAACCAGACAGTTCCTGGAAAAAGCCGTTATAATTTGAGACCAAGAACTAAGGACAAATCATTTTTTTCCCGTTCCTTTGCTATTTTTTTTTAAAGTGCAGCTCTCTCATCTGAGGAACTTTCTTATTTTTGTTTTTTTCTTTTCGAACCGCCATCCGGGTTCAGCTGTAGGGTCGTGGTTGCCCAAGTCTTTGGAGTGCAGCTGAAGACGTTAGGTCGACAGTTCTGGTCGGTCTAAGGGAGTTGCCCTGGACTGACAGAAGCATTCCCTAGCATAGAACACCCTACCACCATGAGCAGCAATTAGAGAGGATGGAGTTTTTCAAGAATGAGAGACCTGCCAGACAGATGGACTTTAAAGCCAGAATGGGTATAATAATGACAAAGAAACGATTTTTGATATTATGTATTTTCATGTTGCTTAGTGTAATGACGTTTTTAATAGGATATGTTTTATTCTCTTTTCAAGTGACATTTGCACCCATTACTCAGCCCATACCTCCTTCTACTGTTTCCTCGCATTCTTTTCACCCCCAGCCTGAACACGAGTCTGCCAGAAGATTAGAGTTTGCCAACAATTCATTCATTCAGCTTCTACACCAACACCAATTAGTAGTGAACACAACTAACTGTTGGGTGTGTGGTCTTATGCCCCATACTACTGATAAAGGTATCCCTTATCTGGTCCTGCCTTTCAGCCATAATGGTTCTGTGTGGGCATATAGAACGGTGTTCATATACGCGTATGAAGCCAACCCCCTACGTTCTGTGAAAGATAATCCTAAGAATAGTGCTCTAGCTAAGGGTATAGTAGATATGATTAGGGAAGATATTTCCTATGAGACTATCCCGAGAGATGAGACACTAGCATATATTGGATGGAACATAACAGGATATGGAGTTACTCTGAGTGGGAACCAGCGAGCAATGAGATCCTCCCCGATTTGGATTGTACCCCATCAGGGTCACCTATGTCTGCAAGGTAATGGCAAGAATCCCAGAGCTCAGTTAGGGAAAAGTATCTGCACTGAAACATATGTTTTTGCGTCTCAGACTTCTCCTTCGTTCTTAGCAGCTAAGGGTACCTATTTCATCTGCCATAATAGAGCCTATACATGGTTGCCTCCTGACTTCTCAGGCACATGTTTTGTTTCGTTCCTGTTACCTCCCACCTACACGGCCGCGGCAGATTACCATAAGACAAGGATGGTTTGAGGTGTCATAAGTAAAGAAGACACTACAGGACAAGAATTTGGAGATTTCGCAAAGGGTTTTCTGCCGTTTTGGGGCCCTATGGTTAACAGCAGGAACATAAGGCAATTGACAAAGGTGGTTGAATCCACGGTAGTTGAAACCGCCGGTGCCCTTAGTAATTTGACTGCTGAGCTCCAGTCGGATCGCCTTATGACTCTTCAGAACAGGGTCGCATTAGACGTCATACTTGCAGACCGAGGTGGGGTATGTAAAGTGATCCAATCAAGTTGCTGTGTTTTCATCCTAGATAACGCTCCGACAGTCTACCAGGCCATTTCCAAACTGCATAAGATCTCCGAGTCTATTCACGTGGATAAAGGAGATTGGTCATTGATGGGGTGGTTCTGGGAGCTGATATCCGCCTGGGGATGGAAGACTCTGGTAGTCATTGGGATGATCTTAGCCATTCTTTTTCTGTCCTGTCTGTGTGTACAGTGTGCTCCTGCAATATGTGGCCTCTGTGCTACATCGTGTGTAAGGAAACCTGTATCAAGGGCCGAGCTAAGTAATAGGATGATGCTACAGCAACATCTGAACGACTTTATGAATATAGACCTGGACTCAGATTAGCGTGAGTATAGGTTATTGCCTATGTAAGGGCAAAAGGAGGGTCTGTGGTACTGACAATTCTGGACCCGTGTTATAAACATCATCGTATCACAACGATTTTGGTATCAGCAGACCGAGAATGATTATAATAGTATGCACAAGTATTGTATTCATATTCAGGTGACGAAATCACCCGAATATCAGTGTTTCCGTCCTGAACCCTCGTGTTCCATTTAAACGACAGCCATTTATTGATTGCCCTCACATAGGCCAATGCCTAATGCTGAAAATGAGTCTGAAGGACACGTTCATCTTTGCTGACTCCTCTGTGACCTGGGCAAGCTGACTCCACTGCCTGAAGCCAAACCTGTTCGGCCAGTTTCTTTCCCAGTGGCCGAATGAGATTATTATCAAGGCACAACACATCATAAACCTTTCATCACACACAAACCATGCCTAATCTTACACACACCTGTCTCTGTTTCTTTCTTTATGACTTGCTTTACAAGGAGGAGGTGCCCGTTTATATTGGGGGTCCGTCGATATCTGATGAAAGTACTAAGCCTTTCCGGGTAATTGATTGAGGGCTGGACAAACTGAAATATGGGCTTGTCATCATAAACCTGCTATTTCTTTGTAGTGAAAATATGTGATTGGTCAACTGTAAAATAAGGAATGTTTGCCTAAAGCATAATATTTTGTATAAAAGAGAAGGTTAGTTTTGCAAAGGGAGCAGTCTCCTGAGAATATACACCGTGTTGTACTTCTAGGATACCTGTTACTGGCTGCAGCCAATAAACAAGATCTTTGACTTAACCAAGAAGACTCTGTGTTTCTGTAGTCTGAAACAGGAAGGACTTGAAGTCTTAGGGTGTGTTCCCTGGCACCACTGGGTTCTGAAAAACCCAGTACTTCAGGATAAAGTTATTGAATACATTTAAATATTTGGTATTGAATTAAAGTAAACCTGGCATACCTTGTCATTTATCTCAGTATTGGTATTTTGTCCTTCTGTCATGCCTCTATCTTGAATATCAAGGCGTTTGTGGTGAATCAGGGATTTTCTAAACAGCTCACCCGCCTCCATTTTCTAAAAAAACAGAAAGGTAAAAAGATTGAGAGGATTAGGTAAAGTTTACAGATTACAGTTGGTCTCTATCTCAAAATGTGTGCACAATTTGATGTTTTCAGACAATGGTGCATGTCATGCTCAATACATCAGAATTGTCGCTGACCTACTTCGCATTCATATTAATGGCTCGGAATGTAGAGCCTAGCCCAATGCTAAGGGGATAATGTACTCCTTCACACCAAGCTCAACTCAAGTTATGTCTAATTGGTATCTAATGAAACAAATGTCCATATGGGTAATATTTCCAACTTTTAGCTGTCAGAATCCCATCTGTCAAGCAAACACATGATAAAATAGTATGGGGATCTGAGAGTGGATATGAGATTAATTCATTCAATGATTAGTCTGAGGATAATGGTTCTCTGAGAAGCCATTTGCATGTAACTACATAACAAAATTATAATAAAAGTATGCCAATGGCAGTAAGTTGGGAGCCAAACTGGAGGTGGCACAGTGAAAAGTGATTGTTTGCCGTATTGTAAATAAACCATTGATTAATAGATAAGAATGCCTGAGAGGCTAGCTGTTCTATGGGAATGATGTTAAAAGGTGTTCCTTCTATCAAAAGTAATCAGTTTCTTAGTTAGCCGCTAGATTTGTTTTAATTAATTTTAACAGTGGAGGCTCCTCTGATTTGGTGGCGGAGCGTCGCCCCCCGCCAGCAGCAGCAGCTACATAAACTTCTTTATGATTGTTTTCTGGTAAAGGGGGCGGGGCCATGGGGTGAAGAGTAGCAAGGGGGAGTGATTAGCACTCCCCCTCACTGCACATGTATGTTTAGTCGGCCATCTCGGGCCAGCCAAACACACATGAGCTGTAGGCTCTCTCAAAGTCGGCAACACAGTTGCCGGGCTTGAGAGAGCTTGCACAGGCTTCCAGTCTGCCTGGGTGCACCCTAGTTGGGCGCTCCCAACCAATCCTGACGCTGCCCTGAGCACCATCAGGATTGGCGCAGGGCAGGTTGGGAGCCTGTGCCTGCAGCATCTGACGACAGATGTCCAGATATCCTTTGGTATTGGGTACACTGGATGCAATTGCGGACTTTTTCTTTTTCAACAAATTTCCTTTCTAAACCCCACCACCCTTTCTATCATCACCTCATCTTGGGAGCATGAATGACATGCCACTGTTTGTCTTTCTGTTTCCTATGGACTTTCAAAGCATTTGAGTCTGATCGTATTCACTTACTTATTCCTTGTTAAGTAATTGGTCACAATCATTAAAATTCTTTCTCATCTTGGATTATCACATCTTTACCGACCTCTGCATGGGACTTCCTCTCTGCTCACTTTCTTGATGGTGTCTTTGATGACATCTTACCTGTTTATATGAGTAACTCTACTTGAAACTTGATATTTCTGTTTATTTCCAGCCTTGAGAAAGCCCCGGCTTATATAGAGCCAGAGGGGGCGAAACACGTGTTGGCTGATCCTCTCCTCTTCTTTGGTCATCATCTTTGGACCTTGGACCTTGCATTTTGTCCTACTAATCAGTGACTCTTTGAATATTTGGGACTATAATGCCTGTACAACAATGAAATAAATCTTTACTTTTACAATCTCAAGAACCTTCTGAGTGGGACTTCACCTCCTTTGTATACTGTATTCTCGCTTTAGAGGACGTGGGTCCCTGTCCTCTGGTCAAGTCCCCCATATCATGAAGTAGGCATCTAATACAGGAGAATAGTGACTTTTGGGCCCCCTCCATTTTTTTGAGTTTTTGTTCTTAATTTCATGGTTTAACTATTCTATCCTGTAATAAGCCTTAAATTCCTGAAAGATGTCCTCTCATATCAATAGACGTGAACAACGCGACCACAAGTTACAACAAGCCTTTAATCCATCAGGGGTGGGTACTCCCCACCTCTCCTCTCCCAACTTACTTTCCGCCAAAAGTATGTTTTTGGCTTTGGAAAAATCGCTGAAGAAGGAAACATTAAAGTGGTGGGAAATAGCCTCATTGAAAAAATATCTGGAAAATGATTGCATCCCACGGGGTCTTCGCATTTTGATTTTTCCTCCCATGGATACTACTTCCCAGGAACATTTACAGAAATGGGAAACCAATTTGAAAATGGCCTCAATCAATATGATTAATCAGCTAATTGAGATCTCCGAGGAAGAGTATGATAAACATCGTAAGGAAGTTGATAATCTAACCCAAGGTATTGAAGAAGCAAATTGGGGAGAAATCACCACCAAAAATTACGCTATTCTTAACAGTGTTATAGACCGATATGAGGAAGCTATAATACAGAGAAAGAACAGAAAATGCAGAAGAGACTTATTTGATTACCAACATGGGAGAGTATATACTTTCAGTAGGAAATATGATAATATCAAGGACTCGAATCTTTCCCTAGATACACAAACTAGTCATGATACTCCTCCCTCATCTGAAGCCGAGTCAGTAGATGACTCCACAAATTGTACTCTGACCAGACCACAAGTAATTTTTTTAGAAGAGGAAGACGTCATCGCCTGGGAACCCTAAAGGATACAAGAGCAAAGACACCAGATATCATTCTAGTCACCCCAAGTACTTCAGGCATACAAACCAGAGCTCGGAGCAAAACAACTCAACATTAATCTCAGAAAACCTAATTGTGAATCTTTCTAATCACAAACTATTCTCTACTGACCAACTAATCCTTAACCAGGGCCTGTCTTTTTGTCCTACTAACACCTGGGACATCACTCAAACCAAAATTGACCTTTTTAAATGTATCCGTCACTTGAAACTTAAGTCCTTTTTCGCTTCTATACCTACATCTTCCATCTCACCATCCTCTACTGTCCATTCACAGGATATTACAGTTCAAGATCTGTCTGATATTTCTGTTCCGTGTAATCTCTCTAATACCACTGAACCAGAAGCTACCTTAAACTCTATTGCTCAAGAACTTGATCTTAACACTAATCAATACTTTTCTTCTGATCTCCGTCCTCAATCTACATTCACTCCTACGCTTTCAGCGGGTAACTCCATTGATCTGTTCTCCACAGTAGTACTACATGATCTCGATCGTGAATACAAACGATACTGTGACCAACGTAGATATCTACCTACCAATATCCATGGTGACCACACAGAGGCGATAAAACAGCTGAGATCTAACAGTAACATTATCATCAAAGAAGCTGATAAAGGTGGAAATATTGTTATTCTCAATACTGATGACTATCTCACCGAAGCCTATCGCCAGCTCCAATACAAGACATGCTATAGGAAACTTTCATACAACCCAACAGTTGAAATACAACAGAAACTGTTAGAACTCTTGGAGTACTGGCACTCTTGCCACACTCTCTCCAGCTCCGAAAAGACTGCCCTTTTTCTCCAATACCCTACCATCCCGACTTTGTACCTTCTACCTAAAATTCACAAAGCAGGTCATCCTCCAAAGGGCAGACCTATTATCTCTGGAGTAAACTCCATATGTTCAAAACTGGGATCCCTTATTGACCAAGAGCTTCAACCATTTATGACTAACCTGTCATCATATGTTAGAGACACTAAAGATATCTTACAAAAGCTACAAGGTATCGAGTGGCAATCTGATTTTTTTCTTGTAACTGTTGATGTTGTCAGTCTTTATACTTCCATCAAACACACTGATGGTTTAGCAGCAGTGAGCAAATGTTTGTCTACCAGATCAGTCCAATATTTGACACGGAATGCAATGATCTTGGATTTCCTAAAATTCAGTCTGGAAAACAACTATTTTCTTTTTGATGGAAACTTTTATCTACAGCTTCAAGGGACCGCGATGGGAGCAAAATTTGCTCCACCCTATGCCTGTATCCTGATGGGAGCTGTTGAAAACTATTGGCTCTGGTCAGACCGTTCGGAACACTTCATCAAACACATCATCTTTTGGGGACGATATATTGATGATATCTTGCTTATTTGGCAAGGCTCAGAGGTCTACCTTCACCAATTCATTCAGACCCTAACACCTAACCGTTGGGAGATTGAGGTAACCTATCAAATTTCTAATTCCTCTATTGAATATCTAGATTTATTGATCTATGTTGAGGACAACAAACTTCAGACAAAGTTCTTTCGCAAAAGGACATCTGCTAATTCGATTTTTCATGCAACCAGCTGTCACTCGTCCAGTACTATTCGGAATATACCCAAAGGTGAATTTCGACGCGCTAGACTCAACTGCTCTAATACTTCTGATTATGACAAAACGTCCTCTGAAATGACCATGAGACTAGTATCCAGGAGGTATAATCGGGCCTCTCTAAACACCATCAGAAATGAAGTGAGAAATATGGATCGGAATTCTCTGTTGAATAAACCTAAAAATATCAACAAGAATACAATTATTCGCTTTATCACAGCCTTTCACAATGTTCACAATCATATTCGAAAATCACTTAGAAAATTTTGGTTTCTATTGGTGAACAACCCTTCGATTAACCAATACATCACTAGCCATCCACAAACAGGGTTTAGGAGGGCACCTAATTTACGCAATAAACTGTGTCCCTCATTTTTTCTACAGTCTTCTACTACATTTTTACCACCCAAACCAAAAAGCTTCTACACCTGCAGTAAATGCTCTATATGCAAACTGAGCCTTTCCAAATCTACAGCAGTCAGTATCAACAATTGTACCCATCGGATTACTGACTTCATTAACTGTTCCAGCACTTTTGTTGTTTATGCCATTTGGTGCCCCTGTAATTTAACCTATATTGGCAGCATGGTCCGTCCTTTAAAAACTCGAATACAGGAACACTTTCGGAACATACAAAAGTCTGATACTCAAGCATCTATGGTTGAACATTTTATCAAGTGTCACCAATATCAACGTACCTTTACTTTTTGTGGTTTACGACGCATTACATCCTCCCCGAGAGGAGGTAACACACCACTGCGACTACGCCAAGAAGAGATCCGTTTAATAATCAAACATGATACTGTTAACAATGGCCTTAACAATGTTCATGAATGGCATTTTTGGTTAATGTGAATAGTATATGGTTTTGTGCCACTTCTTTTTCCTCCTTCGCCTTTCAGGAATTACAATAAGTACATGTTTGACAAATGTTAAGTCTAACTCCAGTCCTGTTTGTGAAAATGCACATGCCCGATTTATTGCTCTTAGGTTCTAATTTGTTTTGTGTTACCCTTGATTCCCAAGTAATAATGCTGTTCTCATTTGCATTGCTGTTTATTTACTAGCTTATTGTAATTCTCACCGAATATTCACCTTATCATAACATTTTTTGGTAGAACAAGGTTTCGGTAAGACGGAGCCATTTGCACCCATGTTCTAATTTGACTACTTCAAGATGACAGCTACTTTCTCCATTGTTCACCAAGATGGCGCTGTCCGCTTCGTAGAATGTGAGTCCTTTCTCTATGTTCATTTAGTTTACTCAGACACGGATATTTGAACGTGACCTTAGATGCGTACGCGTCCATCCCGTTTGCCGTGTTCTCCTCTGTTCCTGGCCGTATTTGTACGGCATTTTGATCCCTTGCATTTGTAATAAGGTAAGGGTCAGGAGTACTTTTGCTATCCGTTGATAGACCCACTTATAAGCGGGTTTTTTCTAAATTGGTTTTCTTTTTCTAAATTGGCTGTCTTTGAACTCTGCAACTCAGCCTTTTTTTACGCAGGTGGTCTCTCCACTAAACATCGTGACTGTCTACTGCTTTGTCTAAACACGCCCATATATAATGTGATTGTATTTCTGAATTTACGAATTACTTGTGTTATAATTGTTCGACCGATATAAGCCTTCTTATATCATCGATTGAAGCCCAGCATGCCACAACTAATAGATTATAATGCAGTATCCCCTCTCATTTGACCTAGCTTCCTAGATTAGTTCTTTTTTGAATTTCAAATTTATTTACCTTTCATATGGTGGTTTCTCTCAGTAATTCCGTGAACGTTTACTGCTTTGTTCAACATGTTGCAATATAATTTGTATGTATTTCTCAATTTGTTTACTATTTGTATTATTGCCTACACGACTAGATATAAGCTTCACAATACTCTCTATCATATTTCTGAAAAGTTCAGAATGCTCCAACCGATAGATTATTAGCTCCTTACAGAAAATGACTATTTCAGTTTTTATTCGACATATGTCTGCCTCACTTCCCGTGGTATGTTTGTTAGTATCTTAGTATTTCTATTTTTCATTCTTGAGCACTGGTTCATCTAGGGGATCTTTTGATTTCCTTTGGTATTGGGTACACTGGATGCAATTGCAGACTTTTTCCTTTTCAACAAATTTCCTTTCTAAACCCCACCACCCTTTCTATCATCACCTCATCTTGGGAGCATGAATGACATGCCACTGTTTGTCTTTCTGTTTCCTATGGACTTTCAAAGCATTTGAGTCTGATCGTATTCACTTACTAATTCCTTGTTAAGTAATTGGTCACAATCATTAAAATTCTTTCTCATCTTGGATTATCACATCTTTACCGACCTCTGCATGGGACTTCCTCTCTGCTCACTTTCTTGATGGTGTCTTTGATGACATCTTACCTGTTTATATGAGTAACTCTACTTTAAACTTGATATTTCTGTTTATTTCCAGCCTTGAGAAAGCCCCGGTTTATATATAGCCAGAGGGGGCGAAACACGTGTTGGCTGATCCTCTCCTCTTCTTTGGTCATCATCTTTGGACCTTGGACCTTGCATTTTGTCCTACTAATCAGTGACTCTTTGAATATTTGGGACTATAATGGCTGTACAACAATGAAATAAATCTTTACTTTTACAATCTCAAGAACCTCCTGAGTGGGACTTCACCTCCTTTGTATACTGTATTCTCGCTTTAGAGGACGTGGGTCCCTGTCCTCTGGTCAAGTCCCCCATCTCATGAAGTAGGCATCTAATACAGGAGAATAGTGACTTTTGTGCCCCCCCCATTTTTTAGAGTTTTTGTTCAGGTTGGGGGCCTGTGCCTGCAGCATCTGGTGACAGAGAGGAGCGGCACAGCAGCAGTGAAAGATCATTTTTTTATTTTTTTATTACAATAAATAATTATTTATTCCAAAGCCCCCTCCCGAGCCGCCCGCCCCTCAAACGCCATGCGAGCCCCTACTGAATCATGAGGTCTGATTGCTCCTGGGAGATGGTGGTAACTCTCGCTCTGCCCTCCAGATGCTGTTAAGAAGGGTCTATGATGGAAGACTTGCAGTCCAGGACATTCTTAAACACTATTGGGTGGTGAAGGACTTGTGGTGGTAAACGACTGGATCTTTGCAGACATGACCGAGAAGGCACCTTGGGTTGCTAGAGGCAATCAGACCTAATGGCTATCTGGTGATTCTTTACAGGCAAGGGCAGGAGCGTGAATTGCACACTCTCACACATGGATGGTGACGAGAGAGTGAAGGGATGCCATGAAATTCTTGGGCTGGGCCGGAAGCTAACCAAGCTGACTGCCTCTGTGGACCAGTGACCTGTTGAAAGAGGTAGTGGACTTTCGGGGGCTTTTCCAAATGGGACCTTTTTGGACTAGAGCACGTGGGGGACTTGTGGAGGGGGTCCTCACTCGTGGCATTTGAAGAACGTTGACAGAAGTATGAACTTGCAGTGATTGAGCAGTTTAGGTACATTCAGGTGTGGCATGCCTTCATGGGGTGAAGAACTGTTGGTGGAGGTGCCACCTAAGGAAGATCACCTCCTCTTGGATCCTGTGACAGAGAAGGCCATCTCCCTGACATACAAGAAGATAATAAATAATTCAAGGGTGTTCGCAATTAGGGCATGGTTTTGGTTGGTTCAGCTGTGCATCCTCCACAGGTCTTACCATTCTGGGACACACTTGTACAAAAAGGGGAGGTGCAATTATACGCTGTGCTTGAGGGACTGGAGTCAGGAGGGCTCCTTCTTTACACTCTGGGCCTGCCGAATCATTCAGCCCTATCAGGGGGAATAACTCGGATAATGGCATGGGTGCAAAACTTGGAGGTCCCACTGGAGGAGAAGTGGCTCTTGCTTAATATTGAGGGTGAGCAGGGGTAGCCTAAGCAGCCGAAACTGGGGTTGATGGTGGGAGACAAAGTGGCAAAATGAAACATGGAATGTTTATGGCGAGTTGCCACACCCCCTAGGGTTGAATGCATTGAAACGGACATGGATTGGTGCTCACAGGCAGAAAAGGTGGATTATCAGAGTAGAGGCTGCCCACAGAATGGGAGAAGAAATAGGGAAGCTGGTATGCTTTTTGGGCTCTTACAATTGACAGAATAGAGGCGGGTGGAGACACTGGGCCCATACTACAATGCGTTTCATATTTATGGTGATCCTGTGTCTTTCATATGCTTTGCCTTCAAGTTGAATGTCCTGAATTTACTGGCGCTATTCTGTTAAGCACCCTACTAATCGTGAAGACTGCATGGTTAATTTTGCTTTTGTTTTGTTCTCTGATGTGCAACAAAATGAATAAAAATAGTTTGGAAAAAAACTAATATCTAGGACAAAAATATTGGTAAGGCAAGTTTCTATAGGTATATAAAGTTTTACTATATATTACTCTACTTATATGGACCTTGAAGATATATATATATCTTAAACGTACATAGATCTGAAGTTAAGAATAGTAAATATATGATTACCTATTTGCACTTACCTTCTCAATATTTTGGTCCTCAATATTTTTGACACAATATTCTTCATTCCGATATTGTCAGTGATCTCTTGCAGTTTGGGTTTTCAGTGTCATGAGAAATGCTTGCATGTTGTGAGTGCTTAGGCTGTGCAAGTTTGATTTGTGCGATAGTTGGTGTCTTTGGTTATTGTGATTTTTAAGTTTTATTCCATAATTTAGTTGTGCCTACTAATTGGATCCAAGAGGTGTAGGTGTGTGGAATGACATTTATTTTTGGTGCCCATTTAGGTTTGTTTAATGTGCTTAGTTGTGGTTAACGTGTTGATTGTTTAAAAATTGTGAATTTGAATCCTTTTTGTCTTATTTTTGAGTTGCACTTTTGCAAATTATGTCTGAGACCTATGTATTTGCTGTGAAATTCTGAGTATTTACTCATGTTTATTGGTTCCAAATTTTGTGATTTATGTATTGATTTATTTAAGGACAGGTAATTCCAAATACCCACGTACCATTCTTATAAGTTTGCAGACTTTAATATTAAGGAACAGATTTTATCTGTAGCTATTAGCAAATTGCAGACACAGAATATGTTCAGGTATTATGATATATGTCAATAACGGAGGCACAGTGCCGCAGGACATTTCAGTGTCTGGTTAGGCAGTGTAGGGCATTCGGGGGCAAGCCTTATTAGCCCAGCAGTCTAAATTGAAAGTGCCTTTCAACAGTCAATTTAATCTGTTCTCTTCAGTTGAAGAGGCCAACCTCTTCCTTCAAAAAATTCAGAATTAGATCTCTTAATTGGGGTAAATGCAATTCAGATGTTCTCTAGATTGAAGGTGGTGGTTTTCCTATTTTTAGTCCTTTTTTTTCAGCTAGGTGGGTCCAGAGAAGGTACGGCAGGTGCAGTTACAGGGCACCAGTTAAGAGTTTAGGGCCTTGGGGTGGCAGGTAGGCAATGTCCCGGCCCAAGGGTGCTTTGTGGAATTGGGTCATGCTGGTTGTGGGGGGGCTGGTGGGGGTCAGGCGTGGCACGAGTATGAAAAATGAGCAGGATAGATTAGAAAGGAAGGGTAGCAAGTCAATTCAGCCAGGAGGCAGAAGCCAGTCATTCGGAGGGAGGCATGTTCTTGAATGTCACATCTTTTGCAGAGTTTCTTAATGGTACAAAATATTAAGGCTGATAAACAAAAGTAAATATGGTGTCGTGATGAAATGGATGTCCTCATTTAACCCTGTAGTGATATGTTTATATGAAACACAATTAAAAAATTATATACCCAAACTAAGTATTCCGAGAATGTTTTAATATGCATTCTATACATCAGCAGGGGTTTCAAGGAGTGGTGTGACAATCCTTTTGGCAAATACCGTCAATTGGCAGGTAAGGGATGTAATAAGGATACAAATGGAAAATGGATTTGGGTTAAGGTCTCAGTCATGGGCATGGTGTTCAACCCCATGAACTATTATGGTCCAATTTGCAGGTGAGGTTCAACCACTGGAACAACATCACAATCTCGCTATGAGCGCCGAGGGGGTTATTGATTTTAGGATGCGACTTCAATTTCATTCAAGACCTGGAAGCTGATAGTGCGTCCAGTCCTTATAAATTACTTATACTTGGACACGCCGGAGGTCAGTGAACCTTTTGACCAGGTTGAGTTCTCCTTATCCAAAGAAATCGTCGGATCCCTCAAATCAGTGATCAGTGAAACTGGACAAAGGAAAGGGGAATTACCACTCCCCTGTATTTCACCACCCCAGGGGTGGTGCCCAGAGTTCCTCCAGAGTGTCCCTGGGTTTTGCCATCTTGGATTCCAAGGTGGTGGGGCACTCTGGGAGCATCTAAGTGGCCAGTGCCTGAAAAGTGCTTACCTGGTTAGGTGACCAATCCCTCTTTCAGGACTATTTACGGTATCTCCTCTGGGTGTTGCTACAGATTTCGATTGCAAGAGTCCAGCAGGAATCCTCTGCATCTTTTACTTCATCTTCTATTAATGGAACTGCAGCTGAACCCTCCAGGAACTCTACAAACTGCAACAAAGAAGCAAAGACAGCTCCTGCCAGCAACTACAACAGTTTCCAGGTCATGCATCCTCTGAGGGCTGCCTGTCTTCAGCCTGCACCAGAAGAACCAAAGAAATCTCCTGTGGAGTGGCAGAGTCACTTCCCCGCTTCAGCAAGCACCTCTCTGCAGCGACGACCGGTGGCGTGGGTCCCCTCTCCAGACGATTAGCATGGACACAGCAACACGGGTGGTGGACTAAACTGACTCCGACAGTCCCAAGGACCAGATGTCCAACTTTGGTGGAGGTAAGAGCTTGTCTTCCCATGCAAGACAGTACCCCCGTACACCGCATGACTTGCAGGTGCCAAGGCTTGTGTGCGACCTTCCAAGATGTTTTTCATGCACAGCACAGCTGAGGCCCCCAGCACTCCATCTTGCGACACACAGCTTCCTGAGTGGTTCTCCGGCGGCGTGGGGTCCCTTTGTGTCGTTCTGCATGGGCCTCTATTTGCACCTTCTTTGTCCCCGTGCTGTAGGAGTTCTGTGCACGCTGCTTGGTCTTCTGAAGGCTCTCTGAGTTGCTGAGAGCCCCCTCTGTCTCCCCCTCCTGGATAGAGGCCACCAGGACCCTCCTGGTCCCGGGCAGCGCCATTTTCCGCTAACCTTGAGCTTTGCGTGTGCCAAGGCTTGTTGGCGGAATCCAGAAACGCAAACCAGACTGCAATCATCCTCCCAGCGTGGGGCATCTTCTGCACCAACCAGAAACCTTCATCTCTCTTCTTGGGTGCATAACTGACTTTGTCTTCTCACCGGTGGTTCTTCTTTTGCACCTTCATCCAGGTTAGCAGGGGCTCCTGTTCTCCCTGGACTCTTCAGTGCTTCTTGGAGTTGGTCCCCTTTTTCCACAGGTCTCCAGGTCCAGGAATCCATCGGTGTCTTGCAGTCTCTTCTGGTTCTTGCATAATCTTCTATCATGACTTCTTGTGTGTAATTTTGCAGAAACATAGCCATCCTTGGAAGTCTAAGCACCCGAGCATTGTTCAGTCGATATTCTTAGAAAACACGTCATGTAGGTGTGATTTCCCTCATCAGTTAAAACACGGACAAGAAAACCCTAAAGGAGATGAGGGCATTAGCTGTACTAAGAATAGGTATGTAGGGGGCCCAGTTTGCTACAGAGACACTCCCCTCTGGTACCTCTGTGGTAAAATGCTAAGCCTGCTGAGAATCATGCCAGCAACAGTCCTTGGGCAGTAATTGGATCTCTCTTCTCCAGGATTTTCTCACTTAAATATAGCGGTGACTGGGAAGAAGTACTGCATGGTAAATGATTAGATTTCAAACAATTTAAAATCGGGGATTGTGGTACTGAAAATTCTTGACCCGTGTTATAAACATCATCGTATCACAACGATTTTGGTATCAGCAGACCGAGAATGATTAGAATAGTATGCACAAGTATTGTATTCATATTCAGGTGACGAAATCACCCGAATATCAGTGTTTCCGTCCTGAACCCTCGTGTTCCATTTAAACGACACCCATTTATTGATTGCCCTCACATAGGCCAATGTCTAATGCTGAAAACGAGTCTGAAGGACACGTACATCTTTGCTGACTCCTCTGTGACATGGGCAAGCTGACTCCACTGCCTGAAGCCAAACCTGTTCGGCCAGTTTCTTTCCCAGTGGCCGAATGAGATTAGTATCAAGGCACAACACATCATAAACCTTTCATCACACACAAACCATGCCTAATCTTACACACACCTGTCTCTGTTTCTTTCTTTATGACTTGCTTTACAAGGAGGAGGTGCCCGTTTATATTGGGGGTCCGTCGATATCTGATGAAAGTACTAAGCCTTTCCGGGTAATTTATTGAGGGCTGGACAAACTGAAATATGGGCTTGTCATCATAAACCTGCTATTTCTTTGTAGTGAAAATATGTGAATGGTCAACTGTAAAATAAGGAATGTTTGCCTAAAGCATAATATTTTGTATAAAAGAGAAAGTTAGTTTTGCAAAGGGAGCAGTCTCCTGAGAATATATACCGTGTTGTACTTCTAGGATACCTGTTACTGGCTGCAGCCAATAAACAAGATCTTTGACTTCACCAAGAAGACTCTGTGTTTCTGTAGTCTGAAACAGGAAGGACTCGAAGTCTTAGGGTGTGTTCCCTGGCACCACTGGGTTCTGAAAAACCCAGTACTTTAGTTGGCGCCCAACGTGGGGCGATGTCAGAGGTACCGGTCCAAGCCAGAGGTTCGTGAGGAGCTTCGTGTGAAAATTCTGGAGGAAGGCCGCCACTTCATCGACCCCTGTATGTCGACGTGGTCCGAAAGACTTTGCTGCGAGGTTCCCCGCTTTCCGACGGCTATGAAGGACTGCTGCCCTGACTATCGCCCTGTTTTGGACCCTTGATGATTTGGTAGAGCAAAACGATAAACAAGTCTTCTGGTGACGTCATCGATACCTCAGTTAAGTATGAGTGGAGCGTCTCCCAGTCCTTAGTTTGGTTCTTAGTTTGGTATCCCCTTGGGATCTTTGATTTGGAACTTGCAAGTACCAAAGCCGAGGGATTAGTGTATTCACGAGACTATCGTATTCGATAATCCTTTGAAGTTTGAAGCTAGACTAGAGAGCAAAGATGCCTGGTCTTAGCAGATATGGAAATTTGTTTTGTCTTGGTTATAAGAGGGATTCCCGATTGGAGGACTCGTGTCCGGTTCCTCCGATTGGAACTCCAACCTATGAACTATATGTGAAACATGGCATAGGCACCCTCACATATAATGAAGTATGGATCCGATACACCAGGAAAGATGGTGTTTTAAAATGGCCCCAATATGGTAGTTTTGACACAGAGATTCTGAATAATCTGGAGGTTAAACTTTTTAAGAAGAAAGCCCGGCCGGCGATGTTTGACTCCTTCCGCCTATGGCGTAAGGAAGCCAAACAGAAGGAAATTAAATTAGCAAAGAGAAATAAGAGGGAAGAGGGTATCTCGATAATGCAAGCTGCCATGCAGTTTAAAGATGATGAAGAAGAACAGATGAATGAGCAGTTGCACAGGCAATGTAAATTGGTGACCGATAAATGTTATCCCGTTCTTCCGCTTCTTCAGCAAGATGCAGCAAAAGAACTTGAGAAAGATCCTTTAATGTCGCACTTGTTGAGGTCGCCACCCCCTTATGCGCAGAATGCTACAGCACCTCCGCAACCTTTAGCTGTTCAACCTCCGGTTATTGTGCCTCAGGTTCTTCCACAGCCGCCAGCTCCTTTTCAGTTGGCTCCTACTACTATGGCGCAGCCCCTTCAAGGGCCGCCGACTTCGCTACCTGCTCCATCTGTACCTCCTACGACTTTATGTACTACATCGACTGCCTCTTCTGGTGTTCTTCCTGATACTGCCTCTGCGTCTGCTTCTGCGTCTGCCTTGCCTCCCTCTGTTTTTCCTCCTGTTCTTTCATCAACTTCTCCTTCTGTCCGACAGAGAATGACAGATACTGTTGCCAGCCTTATATTTCCTCTCTTTGGGTCGTCTGGTGTGACCCCAGATTCGGAGCGTAAGCAGTCGCGTAGTCAACTGCCTAATTCTCAAGAGAGAGAAATGTTTGACCGTATGGCACGTAAATGGGTTGTTTACCCTTTAAGATACGATGTAGAGTCTGTTATGGATGTCTTCCGTCAATGGGGAGCACCAAAACAAAGATACGTTTTTGAGAAAATGTGTGCTTTCCTTTGTGAGGAATTGGAAGATAATGATTTGGAAACAAATCCGCCTGATTTGTGCCGTGTACGGTTTGAGTTTGCAAAGGGCACGATTGTGGGTCCCGATGTTGAGACAGCAGTTGCAACGTTGTTGTCCTTTAGGAATAAGGATCCTTCTCAGTCATTGTTCCAACATGACTCCTCTGTTAAAAAAAAGGTGCGACAGTACCCAATGAGAGAAGTCCCTCCGGTATGGAAGGACGCTGTTGAGGCTGATGATGCTAATCACATTGATGCTGTCCCAGCTCATTTTCAGCGTGTTTGGGTACATGTTCCGTGGAAGCGAGCTGAAGTTTTAGCCCTTAAGCAGACTTTGCCTGATCCCCGTAAAAACCCTGCAGGGTATTATAAGTAATTATCACAGACTGCAGACTCATGCATTATGAATTTAGCCGACATAGATATGTTATTTGGGAATGTTGTTCCACAGCCTTTGTGGGGATTGATTCGCCATACAGATCATGCACAAGAGTTAGGTGACTCATGGGCTAATATTAGTGCTGCAAATGATAGACAAGTTGGTGGTGCCAAGCCTTAGCCTTTGGTAGCAGAACTGCCTGCTAGGATCATTACTTACATGAAGACTTTAATGCCTGCGATGCGTGTGAATTGGGATAAATTGTCTGCATGTAAGCAGAAGAAAGATGAAACAGTGTCTGATTTCTTCACCAGGTTTGAGGAAACGTTTATCGACCACAGTGGTCAAGATATGAGTACAGAAGGTGGTCAACGGTTGTTCGTCGACAAGTTTGTGCACAATTTGCTTGCAGAGCTGTGTAAGAAATTGAAGGATTCAGAGAGTTCTTGGGCCGTTTCCTCTTCAGCACAAATATTGGCTACTGCACAGTACTACGAAAATAGGGACAAAGATGAGAATGATAGAGCAGACAAGAAAACTAAAGAATTAAAGACGAAGGTTCTTTTACAACAGGCGTACCCGCCACGTGGTGGTCAGAGTAACTATCAGCAACCTCAACAGTTCCAGAGCAACTCGCAAAGGTTCGAGTTTTCTCAACCACGTGTTCCTGTAGGTCCCAATCAGTGTTTATATTGTAAAGAAGAGGGTCATTTCAAGTATAGTTGTCCTATTTTGTTACAGCGTACGAATGGTGCTTCTGGCGCAAGAGGTCGAGGTGTTCAACAAGCTCCTAGAGGTAGAGGACGTGGAAGTTTCCCCCAGAACACGCGTTCCTTTCCGTCTCAAAACTCAATGAATAATTTTGACCAGCAACATAACGCGTCTGGTAGGACGGCTCAGTACTATGCTGACGACTACTATGCAGAAGATGAGAATCTGGAAGGTAATAATTGCTAGGACAGCCATAGACGAAGGGAGGGAGTTTTTTTAGTTCCAGTGGATCAGAATGGACCTTATGTTAAGGTGATTACCTCAGGTGTGTCGGAGCCTTTTCTGTTGGATACTGGTGCTACAAAGAGTTCTATTATGCACTCAAAACTCCCTGGCGCACCTTTGTCTGGCGAGATGAATGTTTCAGTAGGTTTTTCTGGCGCCCCGGTTAGAAACCCGATTTCTAGTCCATTGTCCCTTTCTGTTGGACCTTGTGAATTGGAAGCACCCCTTATTCTGACGACAGGTTGTGGTGAAAACTTGTTAGGATTGGATTTGTTGAAAAGATTGTATGCGACATTATATTGTTCTCCTTCGGGAGTACAACTTACACTGGGTAGGAAAGTGGTCTCTCCAATGTATTTGTCGAAGGATAAACTTCCGACCGAATTGTCGTTTCTTCCTGATACCATTTGGGCTACTGGTCCTAATGATGTGGGTCTTTTGGAAATACCACCTTATGTTGTGACATTGAAAGCCAATGTTAAATTACCACGCATTCAACAATACAAGATCTCTAGTGAAGGTGAAAAGGCGTTGCTAGCGATCATTTATGATTTAATTGAAAGAGATGTAATTGAAGAGACAAGAGGCAACGTTTGTAATAGTCCAGTTTTGCCTGTTTTGAAACGTACTGACCCCTCTAAGCCACCTGTTTACAGGCTCGTGATTGATCTTAGAGAGGTAAATAAAATAGTTGTGCCACAGTTTCCAGTTGTTCCTGATATCACTGCCATATTGACTATGATTCCAGCTTCCGCCACCTGGTTCTCGGTGATTGACTTAAAGAATGCTTTCTTCAGCATCCCGATTGCAGAGGAGAGCAGGGATATTTTTGGATTCAGTTTAGGAGGCCGAAGTTTCCGCTTCAAACGCGCTCCTCAAGGCTACTGTGAAAGTCCATCAATATATAGTCAGGCTTTAAAAACACAGCTTGATGCAATTGTTTTACCTGACGGCGCTACCCTTATTCAGTACATTGATGATTTGCTAGTCGCTACAGATACTGAAGAGATTTGTAAAGAAGCCACCTTGTTGTTGTTGCGTCATTTATCTGATTTACATCACAAAGTGTCCCTTTCAAAACTGCAATATTGTCGACAAGAAGTGACCTACTTAGGTCATCTCTTATCGAAGGAGGGAAGGAAACTGACCACAGAAAGAATCCAGGCAATTGCAAAATTGAATGTGCCAAGGACACAGAGAGAAGTACGTGCTTTCTTGGGCATTACATCATACTGCAGACAATGGATACCAAATTTTTCTTTGCTGGCCAAACCTTTGGTAGCATTGACCTATAAAGATACACCAAACCCCGTTCCGTGGTCTGAAGATTGTCAGAAAAGTTTTCCCGAATTGCGTAATGCATTGTGTTCGGCTCCTGTGTTGGGTAACCCCGACTACAGTAAGCCCTTTACACTGTATGTCCATGAGAAAGAGGGTTGTGCATTGTCAGTGCTGACACAGTCTTTTGGAGACAAGCAGCGCCCATGCGCATATTTTTCGTCGACTTTGGATCCCGTAGCTAAAGCATTGCCGAGTTGCTTGAGAGCCACAGCGGCAGCAGCTGTTTCTATTCGACAATCTGCTGGGTTAGTGATGAATAATATGTTGATTGTGATGGTTCCACATGCAGTGGACACGTTGTTAAACAGGACCAAGACACAGCATTTAACTAGTGCTCGATTGTCAGGTTACGAGTTGACACTGTTAGCGAGTCATGTGCACATAAAGAGGTGCAATACGCTGAATCCAGCCACGTTATTGCCGATTTCAGTAGAGACAGATGATGCTGAACAACATGATTGTTTTCTTAGGACAGAAGAAGAAACGAAAGGGAGAGTAGATCTTAAAGATACTCCTCTTGTAAAGTGTGATGGTACCTTATGGGTGGATGGTTCATGCTTCAAGCTTCCGAATGGTGATACGACTGCAGCATATGCTGTCACAACTTTGCATACAATTGTTGAAGCTGCACGTATACCACATAATTCAGCTCAAGCAGCAGAGCTGATTGCACTTACGAGAGCGTGTGTGTTATCGAAAGGAATGAAAGTGACCATATATACCGACAGCCAGTATGCGTTTGGTGTGGCCCATAGTTTTGGACGATTGTGGAAAGAACGTGGGTTCTTGACTTCGCATGGAGCTAAAATTCAGCATGGTCAGTTGGTGAATGAGCTTCTTGAGTCACTGACCTTGCCATTACAAGTTGCGATTGTGAAATGCAGTGCACACAAGAAGGTTACCGATGATGTCGGTCGTGGCAATGCATTTGCTGACGAAATCGCAAAAGAAACAGCAAAAGATGTGATGAATCGAATGTATGTTGCAGGCCCCGCAAGATGAGTTGGTAACGTTAGAATATGTGAAGATACGATAGAGGGTGTGAAGTCTATTCAAGCTGAAGCTTCAGAGAAAGAGTTGAGTGTGTGGAAAGAAAGTACGGGTAAAGTGGATGAAAATGGTTGTTGGGTTGACGTGTCAGAACATCAGCGATGGTTGTTACCCGATGCATATGTGCTTGCAGTGGTGACAATGGCTCATGGAATGGCCCATATCAGTGTGAAAGGGATTTGCAAGTTGTTGGCTCCAGTATGGCAAAATACTGGAATTCCTAAATGTGCAGAGAATGTGGTCAAGAATTGCATGGTGTGTCTGAAATACAATCCTGGTAGGGGAACCCCAACTCCAGCTGGTCATTTTGCACCTCCAACGTATCCGTTCGAGGTTTTGCAGCTAGATTTCATCCACATGGAAAGGTGCAACAATCTGAAATACGTACTCGTTGTTGTTTGTGCTTTTTCAAGATGGGTAGAAGCATATCCCTTAAAAGACAACACTGCCTTATCCACAGCTAAAGCCCTTGTCAAAGAATTCTTCCCTAGGTTTGGAATGCCGAGAATGGTCTGGAGTGATAATGGGAGTGAATTTGTGGGTCGAGTGATGAAAAAAGTATGTGAAGGGCTAGGTATCCAGCAAAAATTCCACGCTGCAAATCACCCCCAATCACTGGACTAGTAGAGTGCTATAATGGCACGCTAAAACTGAAGTTGGCAAAGATACAAGCGAGCTCTGGTCTTAAATGGCCTGACGCTCTGCCTCTAGCACTCCTATCAACAAGAATGACTGTGCATTCGCGAGTGGGACTTAGTCCATATGAAATTGTGTTTGGCCGCCCGGCCAACATATGGGGAGTGCCAAGACCAACAAAATTCAGTGAGATCGAACACCCTGTACTGCTTGATTATTTGTATGAATTGACGGCTAAATTGCGTGTTCTACGCCATCAGGTTCACGATACTCTGCCTCAGGTCTCTGAAGCTCCAGGACATCTTATCGATCCTGGATCATGGGTACTGGTCAAGAACTTCCAGCGGACAAAGAATGACCAGCCCCGTTGGACCGGCCCTTACCTCGTCCTTCTCTCAACAAGATCAGCTGTTCGAATGGAAGGGAAAAAGAACTGGATCCACGGCGTACACTGCAAGAGAGTCCCTTTTCCTCTACCGTACGACCGGTGGGTCCAGGAGGGGATCGCTGACTCTGAGACTGAGACTGTGCCTCGTTTTTTGCCATTTAGCGATGCACGTGTAAAACTAACAATTTCTGAACGAGAAAGTGACAATAATTTGCAAGAAGCTGTGCCACCGTCAATTCGATTGAACACTACAGAGCCTGAACTCTTGTTCCAGAACCAGACAGTTCCTGGAAAAAGCCGTTATAATTTGAGACCAAGAACTAAGGACAAATCATTTTTTTCCCGTTCCTTTGCTATTTTTTTTTAAAGTGCAGCTCTCTCATCTGAGGAACTTTCTTATTTTTGTTTTTTTCTTTTCGAACCGCCATCCGGGTTCAGCTGTAGGGTCGTGGTTGCCCAAGTCTTTGGAGTGCAGCTGAAGACGTTAGGTCGACAGTTCTGGTCGGTCTAAGGGAGTTGCCCTGGACTGACAGAAGCATTCCCTAGCATAGAACACCCTACCACCATGAGCAGCAATTAGAGAGGATGGAGTTTTTCAAGAATGAGAGACCTGCCAGACAGATGGACTTTAAAGCCAGAATGGGTATAATAATGACAAAGAAACGATTTTTGATATTATGTATTTTCATGTTGCTTAGTGTAATGACGTTTTTAATAGGATATGTTTTATTCTCTTTTCAAGTGACATTTGCACCCATTACTCAGCCCATACCTCCTTCTACTGTTTCCTCGCATTCTTTTCACCCCCAGCCTGAACACGAGTCTGCCAGAAGATTAGAGTTTGCCAACAATTCATTCATTCAGCTTCTACACCAACACCAATTAGTAGTGAACACAACTAACTGTTGGGTGTGTGGTCTTATGCCCCATACTACTGATAAAGGTATCCCTTATCTGGTCCTGCCTTTCAACCATAATGGTTCTGTGTGGGCATATAGAACGGTGTTCATATACGCGTATGAAGCCAACCCCCTACGTTCTGTGAAAGATAATCCTAAGAATAGTGCTCTAGCTAAGGGTTTAGTAGATATGATTAGGGAAGATATTTCCTATGAGACTATCCCGAGAGATGAGACACTAGCATATATTGGATGGAACATAACAGGATATGGAGTTACTCTGAGTGGGAACCAGCGAGCAATGAGATCCTCCCCGATTTGGATTGTACCCCATCAGGGTCACCTATGTCTGCAAGGTAATGGCAAGAATCCCAGAGCTCAGTTAGGGAAAAGTATCTGCACTGAAACATATGTTTTTGCGTCTCAGACTTCTCCTTCGTTCTTAGCAGCTAAGGGTACCTATTTCATCTGCCATAATAGAGCCTATACATGGTTGCCTCCTGACTTCTCAGGCACATGTTTTGTTTCGTTCCTGTTACCTCCCACCTACACGGCCGCGGCAGATTACCATAAGACAAGGATGGTTTGAGGTGTCATAAGTAAAGAAGACACTACAGGACAAGAATTTGGAGATTTCGCAAAGGGTTTTCTGCCGTTTTGGGGCCCTATGGTTAACAGCAGGAACATAAGGCAATTGACAAAGGTGGTTGAATCCACGGTAGTTGAAACCGCCGGTGCCCTTAGTAATTTGACTGCTGAGCTCCAGTCGGATCGCCTTATGACTCTTCAGAACAGGGTCGCATTAGACGTCATACTTGCAGACCGAGGTGGGGTATGTAAAGTGATCCAATCAAGTTGCTGTGTTTTCATCCCAGATAACGCTCCGACAGTCTACCAGGCCATTTCCAAACTGCATAAGATCTCCGAGTCTATTCACGTGGATAAAGGAGATTGGTCATTGATGGGGTGGTTCTGGGAGCTGATATCCGCCTGGGGATGGAAGACTCTGGTAGTCATTGGGATGATCTTAGCCATTCTTTTTCTGTCCTGTCTGTGTGTACAGTGTGCTCCTGCAATATGTGGCCTCTGTGCTACATCGTGTGTAAGGAAACCTGTATCAAGGGCCGAGCTAAGTAATAGGATGATGCTACAGCAACATCTGAACGACTTTATGAATATAGACCTGGACTCAGATTAGCGTGAGTATAGGTTATTGCCTATGTAAGGGCAAAAGGAGGGTCTGTGGTACTGAAAATTCTGGACCCGTGTTATAAACATCATCGTATCACAACGATTTTGGTATCAGCAGACCGAGAATGATTAGAATAGTATGCACAAGTATTGTATTCATATTCAGGTGACGAAATCACCCGAATATCAGTGTTTCCGTCCTGAACCTTCGTGTTCCATTTAAACGACAGCCATTTATTGATTGCCCTCACATAGGCCAATGCCTAATGCTGAAAATGAGTCTGAAGGACACGTTCATCTTTGCTGACTCCTCTGTGACCTGGGCAAGCTGACTCTACTGCCTGAAGCCAAACCTGTTCGGCCAGTTTCTTTCCCAGTGGCCGAATGAGATTATTATCAAGGCACAACACATCATAAACCTTTCATCACACACAAACCATGCCTAATCTTACACACACCTGTCTCTGTTTCTTTCTTTATGACTTGCTTTACAAGGAGGAGGTGCCCGTTTATATTGGGGGTCCGTCGATATCTGATGAAAGTACTAAGCCTTTCCGGGTAATTGATTGAGGGCTGGACAAACTGAAATATGGGCTTGTCATCATAAACCTGCTATTTCTTTGTAGTGAAAATATGTGATTGGTCAACTGTAAAATAAGGAATGTTTGCCTAAAGCATAATATTTTGTATAAAAGAGAAGGTTAGTTTTGCAAAGGGAGCAGTCTCCTGAGAATATACACCGTGTTGTACTTCTAGGATACCTGTTACTAGCTGCAGCCAATAAACAAGATCTTTGACTTAACCAAGAAGACTCTGTGTTTCTGTAGTCTGAAACAGGAAGGACTTGAAGTCTTAGGGTGTGTTCCCTGGCACCACTGGGTTCTGAAAAACCCAGTACTTCAGGATAAAGTTATTGAATACATTTAAATATTTGGTATTGAATTAAAGTAAACCTGGCATACCTTGTCATTTATCTCAGTATTGGTATTTTGTCCTTCTGTCATGCCTCTATCTTGAATATCAAGGCGTTTGTGGTGAATCAGGGATTTTCTAAACAGCTCACCCGCCTCCATTTTCTAAAAAAACAGAAAGGTAAAAAGATTGAGAGGATTAGGTAAAGTTTACAGATTACAGTTGGTCTCTATCTCAAAATGTGTGCACAATTTGATGTTTTCAGACAATGGTGCATGTCATGCTCAATACATCAGAATTGTCGCTGACCTACTTCGCATTCATATTAATGGCTCGGAATGTAGAGCCTAGCCCAATGCTAAGGGGATAATGTACTCCTGCACACCAAGCTCAACTCAAGTTATGTCTAATTGGTATCTAATGAAACAAACGTCCATATGGGTAATATTTCCAACTTTTAGCTGTCAGAATCCCATCTGTCAAGCAAACACATGATAAAATAGTATGGGGATCTGAGAGTGGATATGAGATTAATTCATTCAATGATTAGTCTGAGGATAATGGTTCTCTGAGAAGCCATTTGCATGTAACTACATAACAAAATTATAATAAAAGTATGCCAATGGCAGTAAGTTGGGAGCCAAAGTGGAGGTGGCACAGTGAAAAGTGATTGTTTGCCGTATTGTAAATAAACCATTGATTAATAGATAAGAATGCCTGAGAGGCTAGCTGTTCTATGGGAATGATGTTAAAAGGTGTTCCTTCTATCAAAAGTAATCAGTTTCTTAGTTAGCCGCTAGATTTGTTTTAATTAATTTTAACAGTGGAGGCTCCTCTGATTTGGTGGCGGAGCATCGCCCCCCGCCAGCAGCAGCAGCTACATAAACTTCTTTATGATTGTTTTCTGGTAAAGGGGGCGGGGCCACGGGGTGAAGAGTAGCAAGGGGGAGTGATTAGCACTCCCCCTCACTGCACATGTATGTTTAGTCGGCCATCTCGGGCCAGCCAAACACACATGAGCTGTAGGCTCTCTCAAAGTCGGCAACACAGTTGCCGGGCTTGAGACAGCTTGCACAGGCTTCCAGTCTGCCTGGGTGCACCCTAGTTGGGCGCTCCCAACCCATCCTGACGCTGCCCTGAGCACCATCAGGATTGGCGCAGGGCAGGTTGGGAGCCTGTGCCTGCAGCATCTGACGACAGATGTCCAGATATCCTTTGGTATTGGGTACACTGGATGCAATTGCAGACTTTTTCTTTTTCAACAAATTTCCTTTCTAAACCCCACCACCCTTTCTATCATCACCTCATCTTGGGAGCATGAATGACATGCCACTGTTTGTCTTTCTGTTTCCTATGGACTTTCAAAGCATTTGAGTCTGATCGTATTCACTTACTTATTCCTTGTTAAGTAATTGGTCAAAATCATTAAAATTCTTTCTCATCTTGGATTATCACATCTTTACCGACCTCTGCATGGGACTTCCTCTCTGCTCACTTTCTTGATGGTGTCTTTGATGACATCTTACCTGTTTATATGAGTAACTCTACTTGAAACTTGATATTTCTGTTTATTTCCAGCCTTGAGAAAGCCCCGGCTTATATATAGCCAGAGGGGGCGAAACACGTGTTGGCTGATCCTCTCCTCTTCTTTGGTCATCATCTTTGGACCTTGGACCTTGCATTTTGTCCTACTAATCAGTGACTCTTTGAATATTTGGGACTATAATGCCTGTACAACAATGAAATAAATCTTTACTTTTACAATCTCAAGAACCTTCTGAGTGGGACTTCACCTCCTTTGTATACTGTATTCTCGCTTTAGAGGACGTGGGTCCCTGTCCTCTGGTCAAGTCCCCCATATCATGAAGTAGGCATCTAATACAGGAGAATAGTGACTTTTGGGCCCCCTCCATTTTTTGGAGTTTTTGTTCTTAATTTCATGGTTTAACTATTCTATCCTGTAATAAGCCTTAAATTCCTGAAAGATGTCCTCTCATATCAATAGACGTGAACAACGCGACCACAAGTTACAACAAGCCTTTAATCCATCAGGGGTGGGTACTCCCCACCTCTCCTCTCCCAACTTACTTTCCGCCAAAAGTACGTTTTTGGCTTTGGAAAAATCGCTGAAGAAGGAAACATTAAAGTGGTGGGAAATAGCCTCATTGAAAAAATATCTGGAAAATGATTGCATCCCACGGGGTCTTCGCATTTTGATTTTTCCTCCCATGGATACTACTTCCCAGGAACATTTACAGAAATGGGAAACCAATTTGAAAATGGCCTCAATCAATATGATTAATCAGCTAATTGAGATCTCCGAGGAAGAGTATGATAAACATCGTAAGGAAGTTGATAATCTAACCCAAGGTATTGAAGAAGCAAATTGGGGAGAAATCACCACCAAAAATTACGCTATTCTTAACAGTGTTATAGACCGATATGAGGAAGCTATAATACAGAGAAAGAACAGAAAATGCAGAAGAGACTTATTTGATTACCAACATGGGAGAGTATATACTTTCAGTAGGAAATATGATAATATCAAGGACTCGAATCTTTCCCTAGATACACAAACTAGTCATGATACTCCTCCCTCATCTGAAGCCGAGTCAGTAGATGACTCCACAAATTGTACTCTGACCAGACCACAAGTAATTTTTTTAGAAGAGGAAGACGTCATCGCCTGGGAACCCTAAAGGATACAAGAGCAAAGACACCAGATATCATTCTAGTCACCCCAAGTACTTCAGGCATACAAACCAGAGCTCGGAGCAAAACAACTCAACATTAATCTCAGAAAACCTAATTGTGAATCTTTCTAATCACAAACTATTCTCTACTGACCAACTAATCCTTAACCAGGGCCTGTCTTTTTGTCCTACTAACACCTGGGACATCACTCAAACCAAAATTGACCTTTTTAAATGTATCCGTCACTTGAAACTTAAGTCCTTTTTCGCTTCTATACCTACATCTTCCATCTCACCATCCTCTACTGTCCATTCACAGGATATTACAGTTCAAGATCTGTCTGATATTTCTGTTCCGTGTAATCTCTCTAATACCACTGAACCAGAAGCTACCTTAAACTCTATTGCTCAAGAACTTGATCTTAACACTAATCAATACTTTTCTTCTGATCTCCGTCCTCAATCTACATTCACTCCTACGCTTTCAGCGGGTAACTCCATTGATCTGTTCTCCACAGTAGTACTACATGATCTCGATCGTGAATACAAACGATACTGTGACCAACGTAGATATCTACCTACCAATATCCATGGTGACCACACAGAGGCGATAAAACAGCTGAGATCTAACAGTAACATTATCATCAAAGAAGCTGATAAAGGTGGAAATATTGTTATTCTCAATACTGATGACTATCTCACCGAAGCCTATCGCCAGCTCCAATACAAGACATGCTATAGGAAACTTTCATACAACCCAACAGTTGAAATACAACAGAAACTGTTAGAACTCTTGGAGTACTGGCACTCTTGCCACACTCTCTCCAGCTCCGAAAAGACTGCCCTTTTTCTCCAATACCCTACCATCCCGACTTTGTACCTTCTACCTAAAATTCACAAAGCAGGTCATCCTCCAAAGGGCAGACCTATTATCTCTGGAGTAAACTCCATATGTTCAAAACTGGGATCCCTTATTGACCAAGAGCTTCAACCATTTATGACTAACCTGTCATCATATGTTAGAGACACTAAAGATATCTTACAAAAGCTACAAGATATCGAGTGGCAATCTGATTTTTTTCTTGTAACTGTTGATGTTGTCAGTCTTTATACTTCCATCAAACACACTGATGGTTTAGCAGCAGTGAGCAAATGTTTGTCTACCAGATCAGTCCAATATTTGACACGGAATGCAATGATCTTGGATTTCCTAAAATTCAGTCTGGAAAACAACTATTTTCTTTTTGATGGAAACGTTTATCTACAGCTTCAAGGGACCGCGATGGGAGCAAAATTTGCTCCACCCTATGCCTGTATCCTGATGGGAGCTGTTGAAAACTATTGGCTCTGGTCAGACCGTTCGGAACACTTCATCAAACACATCATCTTTTGGGGACGATATATTGATGATATCTTGCTTATTTGGCAAGGCTCAGAGGTCTACCTTCACCAATTCATTCAGACCCTAACACCTAACCCTTGGGAGATTGAGGTAACCTATCAAATTTCTAATTCCTCTATTGAATATCTAGATTTATTGATCTATGTTGAGGACAACAAACTTCAGACAAAGTTCTTTCGCAAAAGGACATCTGCTAATTCGATTTTTCATGCAACCAGCTGTCACTCGTCCAGTACTATTCGGAATATACCCAAAGGTGAATTTCGACGCGCTAGACTCAACTGCTCTAATACTTCTGATTATGACAAAACGTCCTCTGAAATGACCATGAGACTAGTATCCAGGAGGTATAATCGGGCCTCTCTAAACACCATCAGAAATGAAGTGAGAAATATGGATCGGAATTCTCTGTTGAATAAACCTAAAAATATCAACAAGAATACAATTATTCGCTTTATCACAGCCTTTCACAATGTTCACAATCATATTCGAAAATCACTTAGAAAATTTTGGTTTCTATTGGTGAACAACCCTTCGATTAACCAATACATCACTAGCCATCCACAAACAGGGTTTAGGAGGGCACCTAATTTACGCAATAAACTGTGTCCCTCATTTTTTCTACAGTCTTCTACTACATTTTTACCACCCAAACCAAAAAGCTTCTACACCTGCAGTAAATGCTCTATATGCAAACTGAGCCTTTCCAAATCTACAGCAGTCAGTATCAACAATTGTACCCATCGGATTACTGACTTCATTAACTGTTCCAGCACTTTTGTTGTTTATGCCATTTGGTGCCCCTGTAATTTAACCTATATTGGCAGCATGGTCCGTCCTTTAAAAACTCGAATACAGGAACACTTTCGGAACATACAAAAGTCTGATACTCAAGCATCTATGGTTGAACATTTTATCAAGTGTCACCAATATCAACGTACCTTTACTTTTTGTGGTTTACGACGCATTACATCCTCCCCGAGAGGAGGTAACACACCACTGCGACTACGCCAAGAAGAGATCCGTTTAATAATCAAACATGATACTGTTAACAATGGCCTTAACAATGTTCATGAATGGCATTTTTGGTTAATGTGAATAGTATATGGTTTTGTGCCACTTCTTTTTCCTCCTTCGCCTTTCAGGAATTACAATAAGTACATGTTTGACAAATGTTAAGTCTAACTCCAGTCCTGTTTGTGAAAATGCACATGCCCGATTTATTGCTCTTAGGTTCTAATTTGTTTTGTGTTACCCTTGATTCCCAAGTAATAATGCTGTTCTCATTTGCATTGCTGTTTATTTACTAGCTTATTGTAATTCTCACCGAATATTCACCTTATCATAACATTTTTTGGTAGAACAAGGTTTCGGTAAGACGGAGCCATTTGCACCCATGTTCTAATTTGACTACTTCAAGATGACAGCTACTTTCTCCATTGTTCACCAAGATGGCGCTGTCCGCTTCGTAGAATGTGAGTCCTTTCTCTATGTTCATTTAGTTTACTCAGACACGGATATTTGAACGTGACCTTGGATGCGTACGCGTCCATCCCGTTTCCCGTGTTCTCCTCTGTTCCTGGCCGTATTTGTACGGCATTTTGATCCCTTGCATTTGTAATAAGGTAAGGGTCAGGAGTACTTTTGCTATCCGTTGATAGACCCACTTATAAGCGGGTTTTTTCTAAATTGGTTTTCTTTTTCTAAATTGGCTGTCTTTGAACTCTGCAACTCAGCCTTTTTTTACGCAGGTGGTCTCTCCACTAAACATCGTGACTGTCTACTGCTTTGTCTAAACACGCCCATATATAATGTGATTGTATTTCTGAATTTACGAATTACTTGTGTTATAATTGTTCGACCGATATAAGCCTTCTTATATCATCGATTGAAGCCCAGCATGCCACAACTAATAGATTATAATGCAGTATCCCCTCTCATTTGACCTAGCTTCCTAGATTAGTTCTTTTTTGAATTTCAAATTTATTTACCTTTCATATGGTGGTTTCTCTCAGTAATTCCGTGAACGTTTACTGCTTTGTTCAACATGTTGCAATATAATTTGTATGTATTTCTCAATTTGTTTACTATTTGTATTATTGCCTACACGACTAGATATAAGCTTCACAATACTCTCTATCATATTTCTGAAAAGTTCAGAATGCTCCAACCGATAGATTATTGGCTCCTTACAGAAAATGACTATTTCAGTTTTTATTCGACATATGTCTGCCTCACTTCCCGTGGTATGTTTGTTAGTATCTTAGTATTTCTATTTTTCATTCTTGAGCACTGGTTCATCTAGGGGATCTTTTGATTTCCTTTGGTATTGGGTACACTGGATGCAATTGCAGACTTTTTCCTTTTCAACAAATTTCCTTTCTAAACCCCACCACCCTTTCTATCATCACCTCATCTTGGGAGCATGAATGACATGCCACTGTTTGTCTTTCTGTTTCCTATGGACTTTCAAAGCATTTGAGTCTGATCGTATTCACTTACTAATTCCTTGTTAAGTACTTGGTCACAATCATTAAAATTCTTTCTCATCTTGGATTATCACATCTTTACCGACCTCTGCATGGGACTTCCTCTCTGCTCACTTTCTTGATGGTGTCTTTGATGACATCTTACCTGTTTATATGAGTAACTCTACTTTAAACTTGATATTTCTGTTTATTTCCAGCCTTGAGAAAGCCCCGGCTTATATATAGCCAGAGGGGGCGAAACACGTGTTGGCTGATCCTCTCCTCTTCTTTGGTCATCATCTTTGGACCTTGGACCTTGCATTTTGTCCTACTAATCAGTGACTCTTTGAATATTTGGGACTATAATGGCTGTACAACAATGAAATAAATCTTTACTTTTACAATCTCAAGAACCTCCTGAGTGGGACTTCACCTCCTTTGTATACTGTATTCTCGCTTTAGAGGACGTGGGTCCCTGTCCTCTGGTCAAGTCCCCCATCTCATGAAGTAGGCATCTAATACAGGAGAATAGTGACTTTTGTGCCCCCCCCATTTTTTAGAGTTTTTGTTCAGGTTGGGGGCCTGTGCCTGCAGCATCTGGTGACAGAGAGGAGCGGCACAGCAGCAGTGAAAGATCATTTTTTTATTTTTTTATTACAATAAATAATTATTTATTCCAAAGCCCCCTCCCGAGCCGCCCGCCCCTCAAACGCCATGCGAGCCCCTACTGAATCATGAGGTCTGATTGCTCCTGGGAGATGGTGGTAACTCTCGCTCTGCCCTCCAGATGCTGTTAAGAAGGGTCTATGATGGAAGACTTGCAGTCCAGGACATTCTTAAACACTATTGGGTGGTGAAGGACTTGTGGTGGTAAACGACTGGATCTTTGCAGACATGACCGAGAAGGCACCTTGGGTTGCTAGAGGCAATCAGACCTAATGGCTATCTGGTGATTCTTTACAGGCAAGGGCAGGAGCGTGAATTGCACACTCTCACACATGGATGGTGACGAGAGAGTGAAGGGATGCCATGAAATTCTTGGGCTGGGCCGGAAGCTAACCAAGCTGACTGCCTCTGTGGACCAGTGACCTGTTGAAAGAGGTAGTGGACTTTCGGGGGCTTTTCCAAATGGGACCTTTTTGGACTAGAGCACGTGGGGGACTTGTGGAGGGGGTCCTCACTCGTGGCATTTGAAGAACGTTGACAGAAGTATGAACTTGCAGTGATTGAGCAGTTTAGGTACATTCAGGTGTGGCATGCCTTCATGGGGTGAAGAACTGTTGGTGGAGGTGCCACCTAAGGAAGATCACCTCCTCTTGGATCCTGTGACAGAGAAGGCCATCTCCCTGACATACAAGAAGATAATAAATAATTCAAGGGTGTTCGCAATTAGGGCATGGTTTTGGTTGGTTCAGCTGTGCATCCTCCACAGGTCTTACCATTCTGGGACACACTTGTACAAAAAGGGGAGGTGCAATTATACGCTGTGCTTGAGGGACTGGAGTCAGGAGGGCTCCTTCTTTACACTCTGGGCCTGCCGAATCATTCAGCCCTATCAGGGGGAATAACTCGGATAATGGCATGGGAGCAAAACTTGGAGGTCCCACTGGAGGAGAAGTGGCTCTTGCTTAATATTGAGGGTGAGCAGGGGTAGCCTAAGAAGCCGAAACTGGGGTTGATGGTGGGAGACAAAGTGGCAAAATGAAACATGGAATGTTTATGGCGAGTTGCCACACCCCCTAGGGTTGAATGCATTGAAACGGACATGGATTGGTGCTCACAGGCAGAAAAGGTGGATTATCAGAGTAGAGGCTGCCCACAGAATGGGAGAAGAAATAGGGAAGCTGGTATGCTTTTTGGGCTCTTACAATTGACAGAATAGAGGCGGGTGGAGACACTGGGCCCATACTACAATGCGTTTCATATTTATGGTGATCCTGTGTCTTTCATATGCTTTGCCTTCAAGTTGAATGTCCTGAATTTACTGGCGCTATTCTGTTAAGCACCCTACTAATCGTGAAGACTGCATGGTTAATTTTGCTTTTGTTTTGTTCTCTGATGTGCAACAAAATGAATAAAAATAGTTTGGAAAAAAACTAATATCTAGGACAAAAATATTGGTAAGGCAAGTTTCTATAGGTATATAAAGTTTTACTATATATTACTCTACTTATATGGACCTTGAAGATATATATATATCTTAAACGTACATAGATCTGAAGTTAAGAATAGTAAATATATGATTACCTATTTGCACTTACCTTCTCAATATTTTGGTCCTCAATATTTTTGACACAATATTCTTCATTCCGATATTGTCAGTGATCTCTTGCAGTTTGGGTTTTCAGTGTCATGAGAAATGCTTGCATGTTGTGAGTGCTTAGGCTGTGCAAGTTTGATTTGTGCGATAGTTGGTGTCTTTGGTTATTGTGATTTTTAAGTTTTATTCCATAATTTAGTTGTGCCTACTAATTGGATCCAAGAGGTGTAGGTGTGTGGAATGACATTTATTTTTGGTGCCCATTTAGGTTTGTTTAATGTGCTTAGTTGTGGTTAACGTGTTGATTGTTTAAAAATTGTGAATTTGAATCCTTTTTGTCTTATTTTTGAGTTGCACTTTTGCAAATTATGTCTGAGACCTATGTATTTGCTGTGAAATTCTGAGTATTTACTCATGTTTATTGGTTCCAAATTTTGTGATTTATGTATTGATTTATTTAAGGACAGGTAATTCCAAATACCCACGTACCATTCTTATAAGTTTGCAGACTTTAATATTAAGGAACAGATTTTATCTGTAGCTATTAGCAAATTGCAGACACAGAATATGTTCAGGTATTATGATATATGTCAATAACGGAGGCACAGTGCCGCAGGACATTTCAGTGTCTGGTTAGGCAGTGTAGGGCATTCGGGGGCAAGCCTTATTAGCCCAGCAGTCTAAATTGAAAGTGCCTTTCAACAGTCAATTTAATCTGTTCTCTTCAGTTGAAGAGGCCAACCTCTTCCTTCAAAAAATTCAGAATTAGATCTCTTAATTGGGGTAAATGCAATTCAGATGTTCTCTAGATTGAAGGTGGTGGTTTTCCTATTTTTAGTCCTTTTTTTCAGCTAGGTGGGTCCAGAGAAGGTACGGCAGGTGCAGTTACAGGGCACCAGTTAAGAGTTTAGGGCCTTGGGGTGGCAGGTAGGCAATGTCCCGGCCCAAGGGTGCTTTGTGGAATTGGGTCATGCTGGTTGTGGGGGGGCTGGTGGGGGTCAGGCGTGGCACGAGTATGAAAAATGAGCAGGATAGATTAGAAAGGAAGGGTAGCAAGTCAATTCAGCCAGGAGGCAGAAGCCAGTCATTCGGAGGGAGGCATGTTCTTGAATGTCACATCTTTTGCAGAGTTTCTTAATGGTACAAAATATTAAGGCTGATAAACAAAAGTAAATATGGTGTCGTGATGAAATGGATGTCCTCATTTAACCCTGTAGTGATATGTTTATATGAAACACAATTAAAAAATTATATACCCAAACTAAGTATTCCGAGAATGTTTTAATATGCATTCTATACATCAGCAGGGGTTTCAAGGAGTGGTGTGACAATCCTTTTGGCAAATACCGTCAATTGGCAGGTAAGGGATGTAATAAGGATACAAATGGAAAATGGATTTGGGTTAAGGTCTCAGTCATGGGCATGGTGTTCAACCCCATGAACTATTATGGTCCAATTTGCAGGTGAGGTTCAACCACTGGAACAACATCACAATCTCGCTATGAGCGCCGAGGGGGTTATTGATTTTAGGATGCGACTTCAATTTCAGCTGATAGCGCGTCCAGTCCTTATAATTTACTTACTTATACTTGGACACGCCGGAGGTCAGTGAACCTTTTGACCAGGTTGAGTTCTCCTTATCCAAAGAAATCGTCGGATCGGTCAAATCAGAGATCAATAATCATTTATAATCAATAACCATTACTCAATTAGTAATCAATCAACAATTAGTTAAACAGAAATCAGTAATTAGACACACCATGACCTTTCAGTCATGAATAACCACACCTGTTTATTAACAGTTAATGAGTTTATTTCCCTATATTAACAAAGCTAACACAATGTAAGTAAATCTCAAAATCAAATGATACACATATACGAACATTACTGGCTGTCCATAGCGATGGAAGAAACGCAACCTACGTAAAACTAGAATAATCACACACTCTGATATAGCTATGCAAATCACTAATAAAAGTAACTGAAATTGACTAATTTCATACATCGGTCAGCATAACAAGATTTCAATTCAGCACGGTGCATCAAATGGATACCTCAACTAACTTCTGATTAGCATTGGCATGTGGGGCTTCATGCAAAATGAATTTAATCAACATAAATTTAAAAAACTTCTAGCTTAGGCTCTGTCAAAATAAGCAGTTGGTACCTAAGAAGGAAAATACAATGAATAGTACATTTATCCTTTTATAATTACCAAATACAATCAGCATTCAAGTTAAGTCTTCGTCCTTCAGGTACTGGTTCGATCAGCATGGGGCAGACTTCAAAGGGGGCAAAGTTTAAGTCAAGTTTTACTTGCAGCAGCAAGGAAAATGGGGGGCAAAAGTTATTGTATGGGCAATGCAAAGTAAAGTTAAAGTTAAAGTCTCTAGGGTGAGAATTCTTTAAAGTCTCTCTCTCTGGGATAGAGAAAAAGCATCAAAGTGTCATCAAAATGGCTTCTCAAATCTGGCTTCAAAATGGCATCAAAGAAAATGGCTGGCTTTCCTTCGTCCGATGGGATTAAGTAAGAAAAGTTCAAAATTCTTCAGGTTCTTCCATTGGAGGGTCCATGGGGTGATTTCTTTTGACCAATGAATAGTGTCTTTTCTCTTAATACTCATCTACTAATAATGTGTCCTTGGAGTTTTGGAACATAAGTACCAACAAAGTTGCCAATTAATTCTGCATCAGCGTCTTCATTGTCTGCACCTGCAGAAACTGACCTTGAGCTTCAAAGGGGATGAAAGTTGCCTAACACGCAACTTTGAGATAAGTGTATTAGTCATTCTACTGGAAAAACACAGCTTTTAAAGATTCAAAACACGTCTTTGTTAATACAAGTGAAAACTACGCAGTTAAAATTGAGACCAGGCAACTAGGCCAAAGCCTCTGCTAAATTTAAGTTAAGGATATAACAGTTTTAACGAGAAAATCATAGAATATAGCTGCAATTATGACATATTAGTACATTTTGTCGGTTTTCATGATTAATTTAAGCTTGTTTATACTAATGGCGAACTACTTCGTGGGCACATTTTCTACATACATTATTTTTCTTTGCTAAAATCACATTGTCTTATACGATTTTGTTGCATGATATATGAATGTTTGTTAGTCTTTCTTTTTCTGCTTCATCAAAGCTGACACCTCAAATAGAGCTAAAGGGCAGTAGAAGCCTAAAACTGCAAGAGTTTTAACAACTATGAAACAGAATTTCGCATTAGTAGATCCCTGGTGTGTAAATCACACAGAATCCTCCCAATACACCTGCTTCTAACATTGATTTAATGCAACCTCATGCTTACATTTCTTTTTGCTTACTGACACGACAAAATGGGGCTCAGTGGAGATCCATGCAAACTCTTTTTTTCTGATCACTTGGTAGTCTTTCTTCAAGTGGTGGTTAAAAAAGAAAGACCGAGATGGCAGTTCGACAGGTCACTACAATCAGAGCAGGTATGGCTAGATAAAACAAGAACCTTTATCAAGGAATTCTTAGATATTAATCGTAGCTCTGCCTCTGATTTTGGTGCTAGTGTAAACGTCCCACCTAAATAAAGAATGAATTAATAAGTCTAGCCTTACAATCTGTAGTATATTACACCACAAGGGAGTTTATGGTTTCTGAAGGGGAAATGTTGTGTGGAAGACAAAGGGATAGAACAGGCATTCACTATGTTCTTTCAAGATCTTTATAGGAATGATGTAAAGGTAATGCACAATCAAATGGAGGGATGGTTTCGGACATTCCCACTCCCATTACTGAGGCTTGCCCCTGAGCTGAAAGCAGAGCTAAATCAGGAGATAAGCCAGGAGGAGGTAAGGGTCGCTGTAAAGGGGTTTAAGGAGGGGCAAAGCTTTGGGCCCTGATGGTCTTCCAAATTAATTATATATGATACTGGCAGAAGAGATAACCCTGGTGTTAAGCAAATTATTAGCAGACATTTTTACTAAATGACGCCTGATGGCACGAACTTGGGATGAGACTACAATTGGTTTGATACTAAAACCTAATAAGGTTATAAAATCTATATGCTTGTCTTAGCTAGGAGATTAGACAGGGTAATTGGGGGTCTGGGTCATGAAGACCAGAAGGGCTTCCTTAGGGGAAATCAGTTGCAAAAACTCATACATGATTTAGTGGGAGCAATAGACACTGCAATAAAAGAGGAGAACTCACTAATAATCTTAACATTTGACGCAGCTAAGGCATTTGACAGAGTGAGCTGACCCTTTCTGAATAGAGTGATCAGCCAGTATGGCTTGGTGGAGGAATTCTCTAGAACAATACAATCAATTTATAAAGAGCCAACCGCAGAGTTGAGCTTAATGGAAGACTAACCGAACAGGTTAAAATGGAGATGTATTCAGCAAGGCTGCCCATTGTCTCCAATACTCTTCAATTTGTACATCACATTGTTAGCCATAATGATAAGGGAGAGCTCTGAGATCTTCCCGTTTGAGTATAATGTATGGAAGAAAAAGGCTGTGTTGTACGGGGATGATCTATTAATGTTTACCTCCGACCTCTTTTGTTGGAACCCATATGTTTTACACACGCTGGAGGAGTTTGGGGATCACTCGAGATATCCGGTGAATGCCCAGAAAACGGAAATAATGACATAGAATACATTATGTAGTAGCTATCTGGTAAAAGAAGAAATCTGATATTTAGGGGTCACTGTAACACAACACTTGGAAAAGATGACTGAGCCCCAAATGTTTCAACCAAGTCAGACTGAACACCCTGATGCCAGCCTGTGGGTTATCGGCACAGATTAGGATGTTTTTTTTGGATACCACATTCCCTAGTATGGAATTTGCCTGGTACCCTGGAATGTATAAAGGCTATCCCTGTGAGAACCTTTCAAAGAAGCCAAGATAAGTAGTTGGGGTCAGAATATCAAAGGTGGCAGTTTGATAACCTGGCAAGACATATCTTGGGCTACGGGAGGCAGGCTATCCTGAACTATTACAAGGCGGTCTCCCTATGAAGAAAGAGATTGCAAAGTGGTACTGGAGGTTGGTATGAAGCTCTGCCGGAGACTTTACCCTGCCAGAGAAGTTGTGGAGAAGGGACCTGCCAAGGCAGGAGTGCTCTAATCTTTCGCAAGTATCTGTATATGCTCTATAAACCAGTGATGCCTGTGTATTTTAGGAAGAATCACCTATTTACACTTCACAGAGATTACTGGTACCTAAAAGAACTGTCTAAGCTGGGAACCCGAGTGGCGGAGACCTGTCTAAAGTGTAGGATTGAGCTTGCGGATGATGTGCATATGTTTGTGCAGTGTCCCACCATCCAACTTTCCTGAGCAGAAGTGGGTAAGGCTCTGTCTCAGATGTTGGGCAAAAAAACATAAAGGTAAGCCCTGCACTGGTGATTTTCAGTGTGTTGGAGGAGGAAGGGGCTATCAGTATTGTACACAAGAAACAAGAAACTGAGAGCACTTATGCTTACTTTTATTTTGTTGTCAAGAAGTGAAATTTTCTTGTATCAGGTATCGTTTCTACCCATCCCTGATAGAATGGGCATGGTCAGTCCAACAGACCTATAAGCTTGATTGTAGTACCATTGCCTGGAAAAGGGTGGCAAAGTGGGAACCATTGCAGAGGTGGTAGAAGGAACGATATCAGGAAGATTTAAAATTATCTGGGGAACTGTTGATTAAGACCTGAAAACCAATACATAAAGATTCCCAGGGCCATCACAACAAATCAACTAATGTTGGATAAGGTCTTGCTCAGGACTATGGCATAGAAGGTGAGATGTTGAGCCTCTACTAGGGCCGCAACTGCTGCTAAATGAGGACAGAAAACATTATAGGAATATATATAACAGTAGACTCAGTTCCTATAACTGACCATGAACAATATTTCAATGCACTCCATATACCTCAATTTTCTAGGTGTCAAAAGGTTCTCTGCTTGACAAAATAGGGCTTCCCAAAATAGCCAGTATCTCAGAAATATGGCTAATACAAAGGCCTGTGGGAGCAAAGGCATTCTGATCAAGCTATATAGGATGTTCGCTGAGAAGTTACTCCCTTTTTTAGCAGCATTAGTTAATCAAACCAAGGAGGTATTGGATATCCCTAAGTCCTTCAAAGAGTCTATTGTTGTTAGCTTCCTTAAAAAGGACAAATCTCTGCCTAAGTCAATTCCTATCTACTAATAAGTTTGGTAAGTTTAGACTATAAAATATTCACCAAAATTTGAGTATCACAAATTGCCTCTAGTGCTCCATAAAGATAAGAATGGGTTATTTCCTAGTCATTGTACCCGTCAGGGATGCCGAATGTCACCAAATCTTTTTACTTTTTTCATGGAAACCTTAGCCACCAGAAATTGTAATAAAGAGTCACTTATCCCATCTTTAGGAAGGATGCCAAAAACTAAATTGTTCATTGATGACAACATTTTATTTTTAAAAGCTGACAGAATCAACATCCAAGGGTGCTGGATGAATCTCAGACTTTAGATATGTAACCAATGCTTATTCACAACTATTTCAACTTAATTATGGTGCCATGTTTAGTAAAGGGAAAGCCCTACTGGAAAGATGGAATCTCCTTTCTTTATCATTGTTTGGGAGGGTGGCTTTAATTAAAATGTCCATTTTGCAATTATTTTTATTTCTTTTTTTCCATCCTCCCTATTAAAATTCCTAGTTCATATGTCAAAGAGCTAAATTCGCTTTTAGAGTAATATGCACCCAAGGGTAAGGATTTTGATTTTACAATCAGATCTTCAGGGTGCTTTGCGTTACCCTATCTACAGACTTATTACCAGGCTGTTCTTTCAGATAGTATAGTGCGCTTACTTCAGAGACCATTTATTGAATCAGGTGCTCAAGGAGAGTGCAGTCAAGCTACCAGCTTTTTTGAACACTGCAAAGTTCCCTAACAGGACGATATATATGGTCTTGAGTGTGCTAGAAACGTGTGTTAAGATGTTTTTTTTTAAATCTGGAGGGTTCCAGTTTGACATGCATTCACTTTGCTACAAGAGTGTCAATTTTTTGTACTTGTTTTATTTATCTAAATCAGTTGTGCTATCCTGGAAGGCAAAGGTGTTTACTAAGCTGGGAGACTTTTATAACAGTCTTAACCAAATTTTATGGGATCAAATTACCCTGCAACTTGGGACTGATATTTGTTTAATACTGTTTAGTTTTAAACAAATATCAGGGTTTTTAAAAGTAAATTATCAGGAAATTAGTGAAGAAGCTCACCTATTAATTTGTCTTTTAAGTAAGAACAAACTTTCCGAACTGGGTAATCTGTATATATTGCTCAAGTATTTTAATCAAGCGATGATACCTGAATTTTTAGATAAGATCTATAGACAGACCAACTGCAAGTTAACAACGGGGGATTGGTTATATGCCCCTTGTAGGAAAGTACCCTCTTTTTGGCATGTTACCCCAATTTCTGTCTGATGTCAGTGTGTTTTGACTGTGTCACTGGGATCTTACTAGTCAGGACCCCAGTGCTTATGGTTTTTGGTCTGCTTGTCAGTATGTTTCACTGTTTTTGAAAGTATGCTTGACTGTGTCACTGGAGCCCTGCTAACCAGGACCCCAGTGCTTATGCTCCCTCTGTTTCCAAATTGATCACTACATACTGGTAACACAGTATTTCACTCCAAATTGCCATACTGGTCACCCCCTATTAGTCCCTAGTATATGGTACCTAGGTACCCAGGACATTGGCATTCCAGGGGATCCCTATGGGCTGCAGCATTACTTTTGCCCCCCCGATAGGGAGCCCATGCAAAGGCTTCTACAGGACAGCCATTGCATCCTGTGTGAAATGGTGGGAGCACCATTTTGCAGCCATTTACACTGCACCAGGTCACTTATAAGCCACCTATATGTCAGGCCTTCCAACCCTGAAGGCTGGGTGCAAAGTACCTGTGTGTAAGGCTACCCCTGCACTAGCAGTGATGCCTCCACATTGTCCAGGACCATTTTCCCAGACTTCGTGAGTGCAGGGACGCCATTATACGCGTGCACCATGCATAGCTCAATATCTATGTCCATCTTCACAATGGTAACTCCGAATATGGCCATGTAAGGTGTCCAACAACTGGGAATTATACCCCAATACTGATTCTAGTATTGGTTGTAAAATCCCATGCACTTTGGGGCTCCACAGTGGACCCCCAGTACTGCCATACCAGCCTTCTGAGGTTTTCCAGGCAGCCCAAGCTTCTCCCATCTCACAGACAGGTTTTTGCCCTTCTGTTGCTTGAGCAGCTCAAGCCCAGGAAGACAGAACAAAATATTTCCTTTGGAGAGGGTTGTTACACATTCTTCCTTTGGAAAACGTGTTACAGACATGGGAGGGGTAGCCTCCCAGAGCTTCCGGAAATGTTTCGAAGGGCACAGATGGTGTCCTCCTTGCATTATCCAGCCTACACTGGTTCAGGGACCCTCAGTCCCTGCTCTGGTGTGAAACTGGACAAAGGAAAGGGGAATTACCACTCCCCTGTCTTTCACCACCCAGGGGTGGTGCCCAGAGCTCCTCCAGAGTGTCCCTGGGTTTTGCCATCTTGGATTCCAAGGTGGTGGGGCACTCTGGGAGCATCTGAGTGGCAAGTGCCTGATAGGTGCTTACCTGGTTAGATGACCAATCCCTTTTTTAGGGATATTTACGGTATCTCCTCTGGGTGTTGCTACAGATTTCGATTGCAAGACTCCAGCAGGAATCCTCTGCATCCTTTACTTCATCTTCTATCAATAGAACCACAGCTGAACCCTCCAGGAACTCTACAAACTGCAACAAAGAAACAAAGACAGCTCCTGCCAGTAACTGCAACAGTTTCCAGGTCATGCATCCTCTGAGGACTGCCTGTCTTCAGCCTGCACCAGAAGAACCAAAGAAATCTCCTGTGGAGTGGCAGAGTCACTTCCCTGCTTCAGCAAGCACCTCTCTGCAGCGACGACCAGTGGCGTGGGTCCCCTCTCCAGATGATTAGCGTGGACCCAGCAACACAGGTGGTGGACTAAAGTGACTCCTAAAGTCCCAAGGACCAGATGTCCAACTTTGGTGGAGGTAAGAGCTTGCCTTCCCATGCAAGACAGTACCCCCGTACACTGCATGACTTGCAGGTGCCAAGGCTTGTGTGCGACCTTCCAAGACGTTTTTCATGCACAGCACAGCTGAGGCCCCCAGCACTCCATCTTGCGACACACAGCTTCCTGAGTGGTTTCTCCGGCGGCGTGGGGTCCCTTTGTGACGTTCTGCATGGGCCTCCATTTGCACCTTCTTTGTCCTTGTTCTGTGCATGCTGTCTGGTCTTCTGAAGGCTCTCTGAGCTGCTGAGAGCTCCCTCTGTGTCCCCCTCCTGGATAGAGGCCACCAGGACCCTCCTGGTCCCAGGCAGCGCCATTTTCCGTTAACCTTGAGCTTTGCGTGTGCCAAGGCTTGTTGGCGGAATCCAGAAACGCAAACCAGACTGCAATCATCCTTGCAGCGTGGGGCATCTTCTGCACCAACCAGAAACCTGCATCTCTCTTCTTGGGTGCATAACTGACTTTGTCTTCTCACCGGTGGTTCTTCTTTTGCACCTTCATCCAGGTTAGCAGGGGCTCCTGTTCTCCCTGGACTCTTCAGTGCTTCTTGGAGTTGGTCCCCTTTTTCCACAGGTCTCCAGGTCCAGGAATCCATTGTTGATGTCTTGCAGTCTCTTCTGGTTCTTGCATAATCTTCTATCATGACTTCTTGTGTGTTTCAGGAAACCTACTGTGATTTACTCCTGTTTTCCTGGGCTCTGGGGTAGGGTCTATTACTTACCTTTGGTGTTTTCTTTAGTATATGGTTTGCATTCCCCCAGGCCCATTGCAACCTATTGTGATTTTCACTATTTGCACTGTTTTCTGACTGTGTACTGTTTTTGGATACTAGTGTATATATTGTGTATATTACTTGCTTCCTAAGGGAGTATAGTCTCTAAGGTATTTTTGGCATTTGTGTCACCAAAGTAAAGTACCTTTATTTTTGTAACACTGAGTATTTTCTTTCATGTGTGTGAGTACTGTGTGACTACAGTGGTATTGCAAAAGCTTTGCATGTCTCCTAGTTCAGCCTTGGCTGCTCAGCTACAGCTACCTCTAGACAGCCTAGCTGCTAGACATTGACTACATGTCACTAATAAGGGACAACTGGACCTGGTATAAGGTGTAAGTACCTTTGGTACCAACTACAAACCAGGCGAGCCTCCTACAACTGTGAGATGGGCATAAATGCCTCAGGGCTGCTAATTTTAAAAGAATGTAATTTTTATCAAGGTGGCTTGCATATTATACTCCTCATAGATTTCACACAGTGCCTAAGTTCTACCTTGATCAATGGTTTTGATGTCAAGCCAGATGTCGTGGGGATTGGTTACACATTTTTCACATGCCCTGCACTCTCATCTCTGGAGCAAGGTTTTCTGTGAACTAAGTAAATGTTCTAATATATGATTCTTCCCAATCCATTCTAGCTAGATTTGGCTCATCACAGGGTATGAGCAGGCTTAATAATCATGATCAGTACTTTATTTTGATAGGAACTGTGGTAGTCCCTTGAGCTTTGTGACCTCTCCACTCCGTTATTACCAGGCTTTTCTTCCTTTTAGGGAATTAAAGTCTCAGTCTACTTACCCCCACCTCCAAAGACTGGCACACTCTGATGCACCTTTGTATGGAACCATTTAATGCCCCTTTTAATTCGTTTTTAGAACACCCTTTGCACTTCATCTCTGGTTATTTATTTCTCAATGAATTAATTCAAAGTAATAGGTGTATACTTTGCCGACTGTAGGGTGAACTATTCTTCAAGAGTGTAAGAGATCTGTAGCCCTTGGGTTGTAATAGTATAATTGTCTAATGTCTTTATTTATGATATAGCACCAGAACACTTTAATGTACCGGCTGTGTTACATTCTTTTTGAAAGCGAGGTTTATGATCTGGAGGTGCTATAAATACTGTTTGCTGTAATTCTTCCGTTGTCTCACTTACTGTGATCAGCACTACCCCTATTTGTTATTTTGTCTTTTTGTATCCTGCTCAATAAAAAATAAAATAATAGTAACATTTGATGTCACTAATGCAGATGGATCAGGTGGAGCTTTTACAGAAATCCAATACTCCAATGCTCAGAGTTTGTGTGTCTGTTACCTAGTTTCTAGGACCACTGGATGCAATTAAACTTTGCAGTAATGTGTATTTCTTGGAGATGACACACCCAATGAAAATAAGATTTACTTGCAGTACAGGATAGTTACAGAACGAATGCATATTTATCGAATAAAATATGTAATTTCTCTTTACACAATTTCGAAGAAACATAGCCATCCTTGGAAGTCTAAGCACCCGAGCATTGTTCAGTCGATGTTCTTAGAAAACACATCAGTCATGTAGGCGTGATTTCCCTCACCAGTTAAAACACGAAAAATAAAACCCTAAAGGAGATGAGGGCATTAGCTGTACTAAGAATAGGTATTTAGAGGGCCCAGTTTGCTACAGAGTCACTCCCCTCTGGTACCTCTGTGGTAAAATGCTAAGCCTGCTGAGAATCATGCCAGCCACACTCCTTGGGCAGTAATTGGATCTCTCTTCTCCAGGATTTTCTCACTTAAATAAAGCGGTGACTGGGAAGAAGTACTGCATGGTAAATGATTAGATTTCAAACAATTGGCATTTTTCATAACAAAATAAAGTTATTGAATACATTTAAATATTTGGTATTGAATTAAAGTAAACTGGGCGTACCTTGTCATTTTTCTCAGTATTGGTATTTTGTCCTTCTGCCATGCCTCTATCTTGAATATCAAGGCGTTTGTGGTGAATCAGAGATTTTCTAAACAGCTCACCCGCCTCCATTTTCTAAAAAAATAGAAATGTTAAAAGATTGAGAGGACTGGGTAAAGTTTACAGATTCCAGTTGGATTCTATCTCAAAATGTGTCCACAATTCGATGTTTTCAGGCAATGTTGCATGTCATGGTCAATACATCAGAATTGTCGCTGACCTACTTCGCATTCATATCAATGGCTCGGAATGTAGGGCCGGGCCCAATGCTAAGGGGATAATGTACTCCTGCACACAAAGCTCAACTCAAGTTATGCCTTATTGGTATCTAATTAAAAAAATGTCCATATGGGTAATATTTCCAACTTTTAGTTGTCAGAATCCCATCTGTCAAGCAAACACATGATAAAATAGTATTGGGATCTGAGATTGGATATGAGATTAATTCATTCAATAATTAGTCTGAGGATAATGGTTCTCTGAAAAGCCATTTGCATGTAAATACATAACAAAATTATAATAAAAGTATGCCAATGGCAGTAAGTTGTGAGCCAAAGTGGAGGTGGCACAGTGAAAAGTGATTGTTTGCCGTATGGAAATAAACCATTGATAAATAGATAACAATGCCTGAGAGGCAAGCTGTTCTATGGGAATGATGTTAAAAGGTGTTCCTTCTATCAAAAGTAATCAGTTTCTTAGTTAGCCGCTAGATTTGTTTGAATTCATTTTAACAGTGGAGGCTCCTCTGTTTTGGTGGCGGAGCGTCGCCCCCGCCAGCAGCAGCAGCTACACAGCCTTTACCAGAAAACAATCATAAACTTCTTTATGATTGTTTTCTGGTAAAGGGGGCGGGGCCACTGGGTGAAGAGTAGCAAGGGGGAGTGATCAGCACTCCCCCTCACTGCACATGTATGTTTAGTCGGCCATCTCGGGCCAGCCAAACACACATGCGTTGTAGGCTCTCTCAAACCCAGCAACACAGATGCCGGGCTTGAGAGAGCTTGCACAGGCTTCCAGTCTGCCAGGGTGCGCCCTGGCTGGGCACTCCCAACCCATCCTGACGCTGTCCTGAGCACTATCAGGATTGGCGCAGGGCAGGTTGGGAGCCTGTGCCTGCAGCATCTGGCGACAGACAGGAGCAGCACAGCAGCAGTGAAAGGTAAGTGCTTTATTTTTTTATTACAATAAATAATTATTTATTCCAAAGCCCCCTCCCGAGCCTCCCTGCCCCTTAAACTCCATGCGAGCCCCTACTGAATTTTAACCCAGACTATTCCCCAACTTAATAACCTTGTGTTAGAAATTGTGTTACTGGTTGGTTGGGGTATGAGCCCTGGTCAAGCAGCAGCCACAATCCTAGTCAGAGTAACGTCCAGAAATCCCTAAATTAATCTGGCCTCTCCCTGTGGAAGTTTGGCACAGAGTAGTCCGGCTTAATTTAGAGGCAGAATCAAAAGTATTTGTGCAACACTTCAAACACTAAAACAGTGAAAAACACCAAAAAAAGAGATTCAACACCAAGGTAGAAAAACAGATCTGACTTTAATAAATAAAACAAGAATACTATGACAAAAATGCAGTAAATAGGAGATATTACATTTCAGAGTTTTTAAATAAAATAGCGGCAAAAAGTATTCTGTGGTACTCTGGACGTACTGGAGCAGGATAGTCACAAGCTCAGTCTAACCGCGATGGAATATGGGCCGGCTACAGGGACACAGTTAGGCCATCTGAACTGAAGTACCTTAAATCCTAGGTTACTGAGAGTTACGTTGGATCCCCGTCAAAGATGTGTTGCTCAGCATAGTCGATAGATCGGTTCCATGATGCAGCAAGGCTACAGTGCGAGATTGTGTTTTATCAATGTGGAGTATCCTGTCAATGGTCTTGCTATGCAAAGGCTGGTATCGATGATGTGGGGTGCAGCCAGGGCAATGAATCGATTCTAATGAGCTGTAATGCTGCAATACAGAGTTTTGGCATCATCATCGTTGAGAATGCCATCAACAGTAGATGCAAGGAGCTTTTGCTGGAAAATATCTTGCACAGCTGCAATTCTGAAGGATATGCATCAGTCCTTAAGTACGGTATAAAGCAGTGATGCTTGTCTTTGCAGCGAGTGTAGTATATGCAGTGGTATCGATATGTCGGTACTGCTCTGGATTGCGCCGTGGAGTAGAGGGTGTGTTGGTTCCAATGAGTCCCAGGATGCTTGTTCCCAGTCCGAGGAGGACCTAGCTTTGCAGTTTGGGCTGGACTGTTCCCAAGGGGAGCAGGGTCAAAACTGATTTGCATATGGATGGGTCCAAACTGGGGTGGGATGGTGGGCAAAAAAACAACTGATTAAACCCAGATATTTGTGAATATTTGCATTGTTCAGCATTCCACGGGTTCAGGACTGGGATGGCACCACTTGGGAGGGTAGACTCACAGATGCCAGAATCTATGTGCAGGAGTGTTGGAGTCCCTGAGACTTCATGATAAAGGGGGCCAGCGAACTAGCCCTTGGGGTCACTCTGGGTTCTTGAGAGATGCATGTGCAGTCCTTCTACTACAGGCAGGAGGGCAGCAGGGTAGCACAGCAAGGCAGAAGTTCAGCAAAGCAGCAGTCCAGCAGAGGGGCTGTCCTTTATCAGCCCAGCAGTCCTTATTCCAGTTAGACTATCTACATGTCCAAAAAGTATACTTAAATGGTGATGTCTGAGGTCCAGTATTTATACTTAGGGATGCCTTTAAAGTGGGGGAGACTTCAAAGACGTGCCTTTGAAGTGCACAGATCTCTTCCCTTATCTGTCCTGCAGGGTGTTATGCAGCCCTTTGAGTGGAGACAGGGGACAGCCTACTCATGTGTAAGTGTGACTGGGTCCAGCTCCTCCCTCCATTCCTCTCTGTGATGGCCCATTGAAACATACCTAAATGTCTGTTGTGTTTGGCTGTCTGCCAACTGTGAGAAGCTGACCTAGTTTGTAGTGGGTACGAGAGGTACTTACACCTTATACCAGGTCCAGTGAAGCACCTTAGTGAAATGTAGGCAGTGTCTAGCAGCTTAGGCTGTCTAGAAGTAGCTGTAGCAGAGCAACCAAGGCTGAACTAGGAGACATACAAAGCTCTTGCAATACCACTCACACAGTACTTATACACAAGAAAGACAAATACTCAGTGTTACCAAAAATATTAAATTTAGTGACACAAGGCCAAAAATGGCTTCGAGGCAATACTCCTACTGGAGGTAAGTACTATACACAATACATACACTAGTAACCAAAATCAGGTAAGCACACAGTAAGAAAATAGTACAAACTGTGAAAAACACAATTGGTTGCAATAGGCCTAGGGGCAACACAAACTATATACTAAAATAGTGGAATGCGAATGTCAAATTCCCCTCAGGCAAGTGTAGTGTGTAGAGGGGCGCTGGGAGTGTAAGAAAACACCAAAGTTAAGTAAAATACTCCAACCCAGAGCCCAGGAAAACAGGAGTAAAGTACAGCAAATTTCCTCAGAACACACTAGAAGTTGTGGTAAAGGATTTTGCAAAGACCAAGCAAGACTATAAGAACCCAACAATGGATTCCTTCACCTGAAGAACTGTGGAGAGAGGAGACCAAGTCCAGAAGTCGATGAAGAGTCCAGGAAGAACAGGAGCCCCTACAACCCTGGATGAAGGTGCAAAAGTGGATTCTCTGGTTAAAAGAAAAGTACAGAAATGCACCAAAGAAGACAGCTGCGGGTTCCTGCTTGGTGCAAGAGATGTCCCGTGTCGAATCGTCGGATGCAGGCTGCTTTCTTTGTTGGATTCTGCCTTCATTCATACCAGAACGTGTTCTGCATCAAAGAGGCGCTGTCTGGGCCCAGGAGGGACCTGGGGGTCTCATCTTGGACTGAGGAGACAAAGGGGCCTCTCAGCAATTCAGAGAGCCCTCAGAAGCGAAGACAGCACCCACGAGAGTCCCAGAACATGGGGACAAAGGAGTTGCAAAGTGGGGTCGTTGCAGCACTACACAAAGGGATCCCACGCCGGAGAACAACTCAGGGAGCTAAGCGGCGCAGGATAGAGTGCTGGGCACCTGTGCTACGCTGTGCATGAAGGACTTTTGGAAGAAGTAAACAGAAGCCCAAGGAGCTGCAGAGGACGCGATGCACAGGAGTACTGTCTGGCACAGGGAAGCAAGCCCTTACCTCAACCAAATTTGGACAGCTGGACCTTTGGACAGTCAGGATCACTTCAGTTCACCACCTATGTTCCAGGGATCACCCTCATCGACAGGAGAGGAGTCCCAGAGTACCAGTCGTCGTTGCAGAGAGGTGCCTGCTGAAGCAGGGAAGTGCCTCTGTCACTCCACGTGAGATTCCTTTGGGTCTTCTGGTGCAGAATGAAGACAGGAGGTCCTCAGAGCGTGCACAACCTGGAAACTGTTGCAGTTGCAGGTCACTGTAGCCTTCCTGGATACTTTGCTGCAGTTACAGCAGTTCCTGGAGCAGTCTGCAGTTGATCCGACGGTCAAAAGCTGAAGCAGAGGATCCATAGAAGTTCTGGTGGAGTCTTGAAAAAATAATCTGAGGAAACCCCCAGAGGAGAGACCCTAAATAGCCCTGAGAGGGGGATTGGCTACCTAACCAGGTATCCTCCTATCAGGAGTGGTCTCTGATGTCACTTGCTGGCATTGGCCACTGAGATGCTCCCAGAGGGTCCCCACACCTTGGAATCCAAGATGGCTAATGCCAGAGACACTCTGGAGGAGCTGGAGGACCTGGGGTGGTGACGGACAGGGGAGTGGTCACTCCCCTTTCCTTTGTCCAGTCTAGCACCAGAGCAGGGACTGGGGGTCCCTGAACCTGTGTAGACTGGATTATGCAAGGAGGGCACTGTTTGTGCCCTTCAAAGCATTTCCAAAGGCTCTGGGAGGATACCCCTCTCATGCCTGTAAATCCTATTTCCAATGGGAGAGGGTGTAACACCCCTCTCTTAAAGAAAATGCATTGTTCTGCCTTCCTGGGATTGAGTTGCTCAATCTCCACAAGGGCAGAAACCTGTCTTTGAGGTGGCAGAAGCTGGGGCTGCAATGGAAACCTCAGAGAGCTGGTTTGGCAGTACTGGGGTCCATGGTGGAGCCCTCAGGATGCATGAAATTGCCCCCCCCAATACCAGATTTGGATTGAGGGTTCAATATCACAGTCTTAGACACCTCACATGGCCATATTCGGAGTTACCATTGTGAATCTACATATATGTATTGAGATACATGTAGTGCATGCTTATAATAGTTTAACCGCACTCACGAAGTCCGGGAAATTGATCCTGGACAATGTGGGGGCACATTTGCAAGTGCAAGGGCGCCCTCACACACAGTAACTTTGCACCTAGCCTTCAGGAACTGAAGGTTAGATATATAGGTGACTTATAAGTTACCTAGTGCAGGGAAAATGGCTGTGAAATAGTGTGTACACTAAGATATATTAGTGCATCGTCCACATAAAGGGAGATGATTTGATGTTTCCCTCCGTCTAGGATGCCCCAGTGTGGAGCTCCGTTACGCAGCCTTACTGCAAGTGCCTCTACCTATTGCTAACTCCTCAGATATGATCCCGCCAGTCTTAACTCTTGCTTTTGGGTCTGCATATGGAGTTGATATCCAGCACATGAATGTGTTGCTGAATCCCATGTGTTTCAGTGCCTCCATCAGGAATGGCCAACCTAAAGTGTTGAATGCCTTTTCTACATCCAGAGAGACCGCTACATGTGTATGGTCTGATTCTGGGGTCTCAGCTATAATCCTTGAAAGGCCTCTAATGGTAATGAAGGTGCTGCGGCCAGGTATGAAACCAGATATCTGGGTGAACCAGGATTGGCATCAGTGGGAGGAGGCGATTCCCCAGCACCTTCCCTAGCAATTTGCAGTCTGAGTTCAGCAATGACAGGGGGCGGTAGGACCGAACGTCCAGGGGATCACGGCCTTTTTTGTGAAGGACCACTATTATTGCTTGGCGCTGTGACTCTGAGAGGTCGACCCAGTTCATACGCCTCCATTAGCATTTCCAGGTAAGGTGTGAGCGTCTGCGCCGAGAAAGTTTGATAGTACTCAGCTGGTAATCCGTCCCCCCCAGGGGCTTTATTATGGGCTAATTGTCGCAAGCCTTGCTAGATCTCTTCCATTTCCATATGTTTCTCTAATTCGAGTAACTGTGACTCCGTCAGGCGAGTTAGCTGAGATGCCTGGAAGAATTCTCTTATCTGCTCCAAGGGCGGAGGGGGTCCAGCCTTGTACAAAGTGCCATAGTATTGTCTAAAAGCCTCATTTATATCTAACTGTGTGTTAACTATGGCTCCTGTGTCTAGGCGGATGGCGCTTATGGGGGTTTGTTGTTGTTCGCCTTTCACTAGCCAGGCCAAAAGCCTGCTAGAGCGGTCCCCCTTGGCATGCAACCGAGCTGCGTGATGTCGATAGTCAAATTTTCTTAAACGCGCATCAGCCTCGGCCTATTGTTTTTTTAGTTCAGCCGCATCTCCCTGGTCTCCCTCGCCCGACGCCGCCCTCCAGTCCGCCCCTCGCAGCTTCTCCTCAATATCATGTAGGTCTAGAGTTAATGTGCGACTAACCCCCCCCCGGCCTCCGCCATGCTCATGCCCCTTACCACCATCTTGTGTTCGTCCCACTCAACCGCCCGCAATGATGCTGACTGGGTATTTATTTTAAAGTATGAGTCTATGCTGTCCACCAACTGCACACGAAAGGGGGGATCATGCAATAGGATAAGTTGCAAGCGCCAGGTGGGAATGCGTGTGATCAACTTGCCCCATCTTACAGCGGTAACCAGGGGGCAATGATCCATTAAAGTATTAGCCAGATACGATGCGCTATACAGATGAGGAAGCTCGCCTGAGCACAGCAATAAGTCTATCCGAGTGTGAAGGTGGTGTACCGGGGAGTAAAAGGAGTATTCTCTTTCCATGGCATGTAAGCCCCTCCAAACGTCATGAGGTCTTCTCTCTAGCATCCAGGTCCATAGCGCCTAAGAGTGTCTCCTGCTATGAGTGCCTTCGAGCGGGGCGGGATGCATCCATGTTTACGTCTGGCACACTATTGAAATCCCCTCCCCAAATACTGGGCATTGACGGGTCCTGTGACAGTAGCGCAGAAGTGGACAGCAGGAAATCTCCCTGCTTAGTGCTTACCCATTATAGCCAGCTGTTTACCATCTAGTTCCCCTGTTAAGTGGACATATCTGCAGTCCGCATTTATTTGTGTGTGCTTAACCGTGTAGGGAACTCCGGGGGCGATCCATACCATCACCCCCCTCGCATATGCAGATGTTTTAGTGCCATATATCGATCCGACCACCTCCTGCCTATATTGCCCAGTTCGTGAGCCGTGAGGTGGGTCTCTTGAAGTATAGCTATATGTATTTTATGGCGTTTAAGGTAAGCGTCTACTCTGCGGCTTTTAGGGATATTAGCCATACCCCTCACATTCCAAGTTAAAATATTATATGTTGCCATGGTTTTCTGATTGTAGTGTGTTGCAGCGCCCTCCAACAAGGCAGGAGTCTGCTGCACTTCGGGAACCATCCAACCACCCCCCACCCCACGAGCGTGAAAGAAATGGCATATGAAGAAGAAATAGAGATGTAGTAAAACTTACAGTAATTAAAGCAACATTAAACTGTGCGGCACAACCAGTGCCAACAGAGGCACTAGTCCAATCGAGTTCCATTCGGTAACACATATGGGTGCGGGGGCGCAGCTGGAATAGGGTACGGGTCAGCTCTTGCCCTCGGCCCATACGGATGATCTTGCTTCCCTTGCGGTCTTGGACGTTCCACCTTCCAGGCGTCTTCCTCCCAGTAAAGTAAGAGCTGATGCGGTAGCCAGTTCCGATTTCATCCCGGCCAGGGGGGAATATGCATGCTTGGGTCACGAGCCCTGGGTGGCCCGGACAGGAGGGACTCCGAGCAGGTCATGAGTGTCTTAAGATGGTACGAAGAGCTCAGATCTTCAATTCGCCCCAGCTTACGTGCATTGTCTCAGATATCATCGGCTGTGCGTGGTGTAAGATCAGGACCAAATATAAGAGGCAATGAAGGGAGACTAGGTTGGCTCTGTGGTGAGCCCGAATCTGTGTTTCTGGTTTTGCTTCTGAGCAGTGTTTGCACGGTCGCAAACATGTTGGCCTCCTTTAAGGCTCGTGCCTGTTCGTCCGCCGCCTGTGACTTGGTCGGGTGTGCCTTGACCCAAGTGCCCTTTTTTTTCTTCCTCCGATGGCGCTGGGTGAGCCAGTCCCCATGTCCATCACTCTCCCCTACTGGGTCCACCAAGCCTTTAGCATGTAGCCACGTCCATGTATCCTCCGATGTCGGGAAAATGAGGGTTCAGTCGCCATCCACCACTCGCAATCGGGCTGGATACATGAGGGAGTAAGTAATGTGTTTATCTCGTAGCACTTGCTTCCCTTTGGCGAAAGTGGTGCGTCTGCGCTGGACTTCCACTGTATAATCTGGATAAGCCGTGACCACTGTGTTCTCCATACGGACAGGGCCCAGCGTCCGAAAGCCTTGTAGGACCTAATCCATATAACAATAGTTTAGGAATCTTGCAATCAGCTGTCGGGGAGGAGCACTGGGGGAGGTGACCCACCTGGGATCCAGTGGGCTCGCTCCACCACTAGCAGAGGCGATACATTCTGTAGCAACACAGTGTCTTTCAGCCAGCTCTCCAAGAAGAGTTCCGCGTTGGGGAGCTCCGTACGTTCCAGAATAACTAAGAATCTGACATTGTTTCGGCGTGACCTGCCCTCTGCGGCCTCAGCCCGTCGTTCCATTATTATGGAGCATCACGGCGCTCTCCGCACCCAGCAAAGATTCCAGCTGGCCCCGCCGCCCTCCCCCTCCTCCCCCCCGGGACGGGCTCAAGGCCCCACGTCCCCCACAGCCACTCCCGGCAGACAACTATCACGGGGTGCCCGCGGCACGACTCACCCGCAAGGCCGCGCCCCTGCCCCTCCGCTAGGTCGGGAGGCCCAGCCTGGAGCCTCAAAAAGCGCTCTGTCACGCCGATGCGCGACAGCTGCCTCCTTCGCTGTTAGGCCCCTCCCGGCTCGAGTTGCACACTGGCAGCAATCTGTTGTCTCCTTCTTCTCCTCTGCTCCTTTTTTTTTCTTTATCTTCTTCTGCGCCAGTGCGCCCGGGTGTCATAGCGGTGGGATACTGCGGCCATGGATAGAAGGCCGCACTTCCTACTCTCCGCTCACGGCCCCAGCCAGGGCCCAGTCACCTCCGCCGAGGCTGTTCGCCCGTCTGGGGTGATATTCTGGCAGCCTAAAAGGACGCCGAAAAGCTCTGCGATGCCGAGGCTGACGCCCGGAGACCTCGGGAACAGAGAATTTCTCAAATTATTGGTGGGCCGCGAGCGGAGCTCTAACTAAGCATCCTCTCTGGCTGCCATCTTGGCCACGCCGCCCAGAGACACCAGACTTGAAGCGTTTATGTCTTCTAAATTGGAAATAATAGATATAAAATGTAATAAGGTAATTCCAATGTTATCATGGGGAAGAGATAGGCCTCGTAGTAGTGAAAAATGCATGTGACAGTTTTGGACTACCAAGACACATAAAACGTAAAGGTACATGCTCTTCCTTTTAAATACATTACACCATGCCTTCTGGGCTGTCCTGGGCCTACACTAGGGGTGACATATAGGTATAAAAAGGAAGGTTTGCGCCTCGCAAGAGGTTTATTTTGAAAGGTTGACATGACAATGTAAAACTGCACACACAGGCTCTGAAATGGAAGGCCTGAGACAAGGTTAGTGGTCTACTTGAGTGGGTGGCACAATCAGTGCTGCAGGTCCACTAGTAGCATTTAGTATACATATGCCCTGGGCATATGTAGTGCACTTTGCTAGAGAACTATAAATAAATTGAGTATGCCATTTTGGTATAAGCAAATGTTACCATGTTTGAAGGAGAGAACACATGCACTATAGCAGTGAGTAGCAATGGTAATATGCACAGATTCAAAATACCAACAAAAACATGGTCAGAAAAAAGTGGAGGAAAATGGCATACAATTTGGGGGTGGCCCTGCAGAAAGGGCTATTTCCAACACCTTGCATATGAAAGGTAGATTTTCTTATGTATATAGGCTGTGTAATATAAAATCCATGGATACAATCTAATGTCTTAATCTGTCAACTAGGGCTGTCACAACTCTCAACAAAGGTGTTACAGGTGAAAATGAGAGATAACTGAATTTGACATTTGTAAGCAGTGCTGTGCTGATGAATAGAAGGCTTTGAATAAAACCATAGAAAAGGTTTTGAGGGACATCTGTTGTGTAGGAAAAGTACCCCGAATCAGTGTGGATGTGCAAACCTCCCTAACTGCCCCAGCTGCATGGATATCGTAAACCCAGATAAAGATTTTAAGTTATTGGCTCATAAGTATCATGCAGGTGTGCTATAATCTAGGCCTTTTGCCATGCTGATCTTGTCTGTTTAGACCGGGAGGGATGCACCAAGTGCTCTTCTTGGGAAGGGCTAACGCCCTTACCTGGATGTTAAATAACATGAGCACAGTGGTAGCAGCATACTCCATTTGAGTTCAATATTAATCAGTAGTGTGAACAGGTCCTTTAATCTGTGTCGCTTGACAGGGGCCTACTGGTGTAAAGGAAACAGCCTTGAACACTCAGCCCCTTGCCATAGTGGTGGCCGGACTGCTGCCAATGTGGCGGTCCGAAATCCACAATTACGACCGTGGCGGTTGCGCCACGGTCAGACCGCTAGCACCTCCACGTCTCCTCCACTGAAGGGGCTGCCGTTGCAAGCAGCACTGCCCTGGGGATTACGAGTCCCATTTCTGCCAGCTTTTACATGGTGGTAGCACTGCCACGTAAAGGCTGGTGGAGGCGGGGTGCAAGGGACCCCATGAGGCCCCCTGCAGTGCCCATGCATTTGGTATGGGCAGTGCAGGGTCCCCCATGGTCAGCCCCGTCGCACTTTTCACTGGCTACATTGCACACAGTGAAAAATGCGTCAGGTGCTGGTGCACCCTTCACACCGCAACATTGCTGCTGGCTCAATTATGGGTTGCCATCAATGTTGTGGGCTGTTTCGCATTGGGCCAGTAGGCAGAAACTCTGTTTCTGCCTGCTAACCCAGTGGGAAACTCATAATAGGGGCTGTGAGAGTAAGAGTGATAAGAATAATTTCAGGGTTTAGGGGTGGGTAGTGGTATGGTACCAGGGATAATGTTAGGGTTTAGGTGTGGGTAGAGGTAAAGGGTTGTAAGGGTAATTAAAAAAATAATAAAAAATCTGTCTATCTATCTATCTATCTATCTATCTATCTATCTATCTATCTATCTATCTATCTATCTGTCCATCTAACTATCTATCTATCTATCTTCACTTAAAAATACAAAGGTACGTTATAGTTAAGAAATAGAATTTTAAAAACCCTTAGAAATTCACTAAAAAAGCAAAGCGTACAGGGATGTTATAGTTAGATTCAGATTTAACAAGCACACAACCATATAAATTCTGCAATTATAGTTAGAGCTATTTCAAGCAACTATAACTTGTGCCCGAAGGTAACTTTAACTCAGGCCCTCTCCATGCATTGCTAATTTTTACCTAAAATAACTGTAACTATAACACCTGAATTTATATGGTTTTGTGCATGTTAGGTCCGCAAGCAAAATATAACGTCCCTGAAAACTTTTAAAAAAAAGTATTTTTGCCTAGTTTGTGAATGGAACATTTTGGGTGATCAGTTAACTGTGCAAGGTGAGGGCACGAGTTATAGTTTCCTTATGGCACGAGCTCTAGTTACTTAAAATAACTGTATAATTACTTAAAATAACTGTAACTATAAAACTTGAATTTATATGATTCTCTGTGTCTTAAATCTGAATCTAAATAAAATTTACCTTTAATCTCTGTTTTTTTAGATAAAAAGAAATATATATATAAATCTATATCTATATATCTATCAATATATATATATCCATCTATATATATATATATATATATATATATATATATAGATAGATAGATAGATAGATAGATAGATAGATAGATAGATAGATAGATAGATAGATAGATAGATAGATAGATAGATAGATAGATATTTAAATATATATAGATATATAAAACTCACTGGGTGTCACCACTGGGTAGCTTGGTAGTTATTGTTAGTTCAGCGATTCCTTAGGAAAGGACTTGTTTGTATTGCTTATCTTATAACTCTGGCACCCTTTGAAGAATCTTTGAGTGAGGAAACTTTCATAACAGTACTCTTTTTTACCTGGTTTGTGAATGGAAAGTTTAGGGTGATCCGTCAAGCCGGTTGACAAGTATAAAGGCGGTTGTGAATCACAATTTCCCCATGCTTTTTACATAGGTGTTTATTAGAAGTGCTTTTGCTAAAACAGGATTATACCAAATTTGGCAGGAGCCTTGATCCTGATGCCTTTTGTGATTTGTTTAATAGTTTTTGAGAAGTTAAGATTTAAATACATTGCTATACCTGGACAGTTGGGTCCGAGGGACTCTTGTGAGAGTCTTGCAGGAGTGACCTGATTGTTCCATGGAGCTTTTTTCCCTTGGGCCATCTTGCGTCTGACTGCCGCAGAAGCAAGTGCTCTGATTGGCAGCCAGCAACATCAGAAAAATGGTGCTAAAAGTTATTACTTTTTGGGGACTTAGTACCATGTCCTGAAGTTAAAAAAACATAATATAAGAAAAAATTGCCATGAGCCAGTGGTACTCCTGCATTCTTTAATTATAGGCCCTAGGGAGCCTTTCCCCGAGCCATTAGGCCCCGGGGAGTCTAGCCTTGGGACAGAAAACATGGGAAAAGGAGAGAGGGGAATCACAGCCCCCCTCTCTCTAAGCTATTGAAGGTCCTGGGGAGCCCACTAAGGGGTGAAAATTTACATTGAAGGCCTCAGTGACCCCATCCCCTGGGGCCAATATTCTTTTTAAAAAAAGGAAGTGGGCTACATGGCTCCCACCATGAGCCATTAAGGCCACAGGGAGCTTACCCTGGGGCAAAGCAATATTGAAAAGGAGAGGGGGTCCACATCCCCAAGGGCAGCAAAATTTTATAAAAGGGAGGTGGGCCACACAGCTCCACTCCCTGAATCATTATTGGCCTCTGGGACTCCAGGACCAGCTCACATGCTATGTCTCATGAGCCAACCTCGGGACATACTGCCCCTACCAGTGTGAGAGGGAAAGCAGAGCCTTTTTGTGTTTGTTCCCGTTTGAAGGGAACATTTATACATTTTTCACTAAGCACCAAGTCTGCTCCCAGCAGGCCGAGGCTTTGAAAATGATCCTGTGAGCTGAGAGCAAATGTTAAATCTGTTTCCCTGCTCACACTGATGTGGACAGTGAAACAGATGAAAATATTGCTCCTGTCCCATTGGGGAAGCATAAATAGCTGCTTCCTGCGGGTGGGAGCAACGCCGGGTCCCGCTGCATGCGGGGAGTCGGCTGGGGCTGCAGGGACCCTGGGGCTAACCCCAGTGCCCCAAACAAGTGCAGGTTGGGAACCCTGGGTGAGCACCAGGGCAAGCACCTTTAATAATATAGGCCTCAGGGGTTAGGATCCCCTGGAGTCCATAACAGTTCAGGGAGGGATGCCGTGCAGCCTCCCTACAATTTATTTAAAGGAGTGGCCCTGGGGATGGGGTCCTGAGGGCCTACCAAGGTTCGGGAAGGGGGGTCCACACAGCCCCCCCCCCCTTTTACTTCAAATAGTGGTCCTAGGGGTGAGGTCCCCAGGGCCTAACACACCTCTGGTAGGGCCCAATAAGGCTCAGGGAGGGGGCCATGTGCCCCACCTTTAATAAAACAATGACCTTGGGAAATGGGTCTCTAGGGCCTATTGAGGTTCAGGGAGGGGGGCCACGTGGCCACGCCTCCCCTTTAACAAAACAGGCCCTGGGGATGGGGTCCCAGGACCTAATAAGGCTTCGTGGGGGGCCATGTGCCCTCCCTTCAATTAAAAAAAAAAAAACCTTTCATGGCCATCTAGTCATGTGAGACCAGGGCAAAGTCAAAAGATATGGCCAACCACAGTAGAGTAAGATACATATGTAGGGGGTGTATTGGGTCTGGTTTCAGCTTACTTTATGACTTGGAACAATTTTTTAAGAAAAGTGTCAGAAAAGGCAAAATTTAGCAGTGTAAGGAAGAAGGCTGTGTCGGAGGAAAAAGGGTGTTGGCATTGATTCGCTAGATGATGTTGCGGTGAAGATTCTTACATTCAAACCTTGTCACTTTTTTGGAAGTTGAAAATCTCCAACAGGATGAAGCTGCAGGCTGTAGCCAACAAGGGCTCCACATGACGGGTACCCTGCTTTCAAGGAGATGCTGAACAGAATTTGTTGTTGCAGAAAATAACCTATTCAGAGCTACAGCAAAGTCAGTTCGACCAACAATATACCTTGGGTGGATAGGTGGTTTCCAGTCTCCTGTTTGTTCTCAGACCACTTTTGATGTAATATTTTCCAAGTTTTGTTTTTGGCTGTTTTAGCACATCTGGTACTACTGCCATGGCTCCAGGACTGGCAGGGCACCACTTAAAGTGCAGGAGTCACTTCAGGCAGGATCTAGGTGTGGGTTAAAGGTTGTTGGAGGTTTTTGTGCCCCTGTCAATCAGAACAGGAGGCCAGCCAACTAGCCCTTGGTGTCAGTCTGCTATTCCTGGGATCAAGCAGTAAGGCAGCAGGGCAGTCCTCTAAGGGTGCAGGCAGGCTTCAAGCAGCAGGGCAGTCTTCCAGTAGCAGAAGTGTTGTCCTCTAATATACAAAGCAGGCCTCAAGCTGCAGTGCAGTCCTCTGAAGTAAAAGGCAATCCTTCTGGGGGTCCTCCGTAGATCCAGGAGTAAACTTGAGCATTTGTATGAGGGTCCAATCTTTATACCTTTTGCCTGCCTTAAAAGTGGAAGAAACATCTAGATCTTTCTACATCTGGTCCTGGAAACTTACCCCCTTCGACCACCTAGGTTCCAAGAGGTCTAGGGTGATCAAATGCTGGTGTGAGATTCTTTGTGAGTGTGCAGGAGGCAGCTCCTTTGAAATATAAGTGGGACAGGGAACAGCTCCGCCCACCCATCCTGCCAGGACGGCTCATCCTGCCAGTAACTATCTCCCATTTGTCTCTGGACCTTGCAGGATTTCCATGATAAAAATCTATAAAGGATTTTGTTATTGGTTCTCACATCAGCTGCAGAGACTTTAATAGAATTCATCAAAAAGACGGTCAGCCGCATTAAAAGAACAACTTATATACTTACGTTTTTAGCAATTATGTGCTTGCATGCCTGTTTAAGTGAAAAATATTCGTCATAGTGAAAGACTGTGCAGCTCTAGAAGCTCCAAGTTTTATAGTGAATCCCAAATAATATGATTTTCATAAAACATAATAGAAATTCTTTGACCACGTCTTTTTTAGATTCAGGGATGCCACCTAAACATGAAATAATCACTGCACTAAAAAACCCTTAAATGCCTGCAAACATGGGAGGCACAGGGTAATTTCCCGTGATGATAATGTATGGTTCTTGATTCCAAAAGTGTGTTCATACGAAAAACCTGGTCATTTATATGGACACCTGAATTCATGGCTACACTGCTTCATTAAGTTAGACTAAAGGTGATTAAGAATCAGCAGACCACATTTCATACTTTGGCACTCAACCCTCTTAAGACACCACCATTGTGGGCCTTGCAGCCTTCCCTCTGTAGTACAAACTTGGGAGGGAGATGAAATGACTATGGAGAGGATGGAAGAAGATTCCATAGCTTATACCGCTGAACTAGAAAGAGAAACAGAGGAATTAATAGACTGATGGTGAGATAACTTGTGAAATAGGAAGAAGGCCTTTGTGACAAGATTAACAGAATAAAGAAAAATGAAGAGAAAGATGTGAATTCCAAACCTGATGTTGCCATCATTTTTTGAGTAGGTTATGATGCTACATAAATGAATGAATGACTTATGTTTGTTAGGCAGCTTTTACTAGCAAAACTAAGATATCTGAAATACCTGGAACAGAAGATTTTGCCTATTTAACAGAAAGTAATCTGTTCTCGATGTATTAGCAAGAAATGAGAGCATTACCTATGTGTTATTTACTAGGTGAGAACCTCAAGTTTGACCTGACAAATATGACCAGCACATTGAGGGTTTTACTTTTGCCCACCAGATTAAGGTGTGGTGGTGCCTAAAGGCAAAATGTGTCCATCCTAAATTAACAGTGACTCCTTGAGTAGTGGCATGGGATTTACTCATAACACCAGGGTGATGATTCCAGACTAGAGGGACCTGAGTTAGATTTGAATACAATAATTTGATGTCTGCACCTTACTGTATCTGTTAGGAGAAGGGAGAAAAGACACTTGCTTGCCCAGAATTAATGTGCATTACAACTGATTCTCTCATTCAAAGGTTGCATATCCTTAAACAAAGTGAATGGCCTGACCTTTTGTGTGCAGGTAATATAAGCCTATTTGTCAGTCGACACCCTTACATTTCATGGCCACTCAGTGACCTGAAGCCAACTTCACTTCTGACCCAGTCAAAAGCTAACAGTCACAAACTTCTAGAAGGGTCGCTCCCCTAATTATGGATCGATCTCCACCGAAACCCTTTGTGCATTCCAAAAGTACGTTAATGATGAAACACTGAAGGTAAACCTGGCCAAGTAAAGGCTTGCGTATAGAAAGCATCAGTGAGACTTGAAAAAAGAGGCAATTGCCAAATTATCAGCCAATCCTTTGTATGATCTTAAGTTCAATAAGCATAATACATTTCTTGGAAAATTGTGAGTAACCTAAATGACATCACAAACAAGAGTCTCAGTTTATATTCATGAAGAAATGTGTTTCCAGTATCTCCCAAACCACTTTGATTACTGAGGATTCAAGCCGACCCTGGAGAAGTTGACCACTACTCAAGTGATGGCATCCCCTATCCCTAAATTTAGTCTACCTGGGCCTTAAACCACTAGTCTCATTCCCACCAGATTCTAAGAAGCCGAAAAGCATGGGCACCTGTCCCGAATGGTATTCCAACTGCACTGTCCAAAGAAGATAAATCAAGCTGAACAAGGCATATGGAGTTTGTATATGAGAGCCTAATAATTTCTAACACTATTCCATTGTCTTAGAACAGATTAACAATTACCCCTATTGACAAAGGGGGTACTGATTCCAATTCTGCAAATGATTGTCTCATTACCCACTTGGATGTGGAATCTAAATATGTTGCTGGTTGTCTGGTAGAAGAGCTAGTGACATGGGCATCTGAAAACAACTTAATCCTGTTCAACCAGACAGGGTTTACTAAAAGTGTTAGGAGAACTTCAAAAGTGCTGCCAATATATCTATTGCCCCATCAAAGCAGGGCATCAAAGCAACCCCTTTATCTTGCATTCATAGACTATAAAGCTGCTTTTGACTGAGTGGACCAGGGGATGATATGGAACAAACTGGCCAGTTGGAATATACCCATTTAAACTGTGATATTCTTAGGTCCGACACCTTCCTCCTGTTTTATGATACGGATATTCATGTGAGTGAGTAAATCACTAGATGAGGTTTGGACCTCCTATACCTCATATTCCGTGTACAGAAAGGTGAGTGGATCTGACCAATAAGCAGGAATCAGAGGATGATTCTTTGATTTTTCCAAAAAGGTTTTGTTGAACACCAGACAATTATTCAGTTATTCCTAAGTGCAGGTATTTTAAAAAGGTTCAGTCAACATGTGTTTTGACCTCACATGGCGAGATGCTGGGGCTTTCTGAAACTGCAAAGATAAATGACACTTAATTTAGTGAATAATATAACTTTGATTTAGAGTGAATGAGTCCATCACTCACATGTGAGAAGTTAAAAGAATGAGAAGAAAAAAGGTTGGACAGAACACTGTGTGACTAAGAAAGAATCAGCTAATATCACTTGGTAGCATTCCTAACTTCTAGGATTAATACCTAAGATTTATATCTAATCCGGACAAGAGGTGATTAGAACAGAGGACAGGAAGCCCTGCTGGCATGCTACTTGTTAGGAGGTATCTGGAATTAACAATTCCAGGCTCTCAAGGTCCATGTGAACAGATAAATAATTAAGGGCCTCATTATGACCCTGGCGGCTGGCGATGAGCTGGCGGTAACACCGCCAACAGGCTGGCGGTGTTCCGCCAGCTATTATGACAGTGGCACAATAGCCACGGCCATCCCGCCGGCCCCTTTACTATGCCGCCAGGCTTCCACCTGGCGGTCATATTCCCCAGGGCAGCTGTGCAAGCACGGCTGCCCTGGGGATGATGAGTCCCCAATCGCCAGCCTGGCCACGGCGGGAAACACTGCCATGGAAAGGCTGGCGGTAAGGGGGACTTGGGGTGCCCCTGGGGGCCCCTGCACTGCCCATCGCATAGCCCCGTTGTGCATTTCACTGCCCGAATTTCAGGCAGTGAAATGCACAACAGCATTTATTACGAGCCGGCAGCAATGATGATGTGACTTTTCCACTGGGCCAGCAGACGGTAACACTGTTACCGTCCGCTGGGCCAGCAAAAAGTTGTAATAGGGAGCCAGAAATATCGCCAGCACTATTCTGACCGCTGAGGTTGTAATAAGGGCCTAAGTCTTGATATAGTTGATATAAGTCACTGGAGCATTCTGTCTTGGTGAAAGTCCTAGGGTGTGCATATCTAATAACAATGCGGTTAGCAAACACCTCTGTATACATTTTTATAGCATAATTTAATTGATGCCAGAAGATGATAATTTTTTCTTGATGCCCAAAATCAATGATGCAGTAGTCAAAATTTAGAACAAACTGAAATCCAGGAAAGATATCTAGATGAGAAGTATATGGACAATATGTATAAAGGTAGGTATGCACGATGCATGATTAGGCATGCTCATATATTGGGGTAGCGTTGAGGGCAAAATAGAATGAAGTGTTGGTATTAGTAGTTACTTTTCAATTAGCAGACTTTAACATATTCTAATTCCAATCACTAAAGTGAGCACAGCTAAATCGCCTTGTTCTGAGCAGATGTGTGATTTCTAATCATAGAAATATCAGAAATGCATGGTGATACATGAGCGCACATTTGATTGAAATTAGAGGTAAAAATGTAATAGGTTATTGTAATTGATTCTCAGATACCAGGTTGAAAAACATTCCTTATTCCATTCCATAATATAAGGGCGACAAGGTGAGGAATACATGGTGATACACTGGCATATTGGGGGTCATTCCAACTTTGGCGGGCGGCGGAGGCCGCCCGCCAAAGTTCCCCGTCGATAGACCGTGGGGGTCATTTCGACTTTAACGCTGGGCCGGTGGGCGACCGCCAAAAGGGCGCCCGCCGGCCCAGCGGGAAAGACCCTGCAACAAGGAAGCCGGCTCCGAATGGAGCCGGCGGAGTTGCAGGGGTTCGACGGGTGCAGTGACACCCGTCGCGATTTTCAGTGTCTGCAGAGCAGACACTGAAAATCTTTATGGGGCCCTGTTAGGGGGCCCCTGCACTGCCCATGCCAGTGGCATGGGCAGTGCAGGGGCCCCAATGGGCCCCACGACACACGTTCCCGCCATCCTGTTCCTGGCGGTTAAAACCGCCAGGAACAGGATGGCGGGAAGGGGGTCGGAATCCCCATGGCGGCGCTGCAAGCAGCGCCACCATGGAGGATTCCCTGGGCCAGGGGAAAACCGGCGGGAAACAGCCGGTTCCCCTTTTCTGACCGCGGCTTTACCGCCGCGGTCAGAATAGCCCGGGAAGCACCGCCAGCCTGTTGGCGGTGCTTCCGCTGCCCTCCGCCCTGGCGGTTTGAAACCGCCAGGGTTGGAATGAGGGCCATAGTCTAGTAACATCAAAGGCAAAATGGGGTGACATTTTGGGTTATTATCATTGTTTCTCAAACAACAGGCCATAACATTTCTTATTTAATTTCATCATATTATTACGAATAAACTGCATTATGTTAAAATGAAACAGGTCTACAAATTCTCTTGATGAAAACATTTGTATTAAGCGAGGTTTGTTATACGTGTTCATATTTGAAACTAGAAATGCACATGTTACGCTAGGCAAAGTAGTAGGTGGCCTTGGTGGGTAGTCCGAGGGCCAGGCCCCATTGTCGTGCTGGTGGCAGAAGTGGATGTAGAGTGCAAGCTTGTTTATGTCATGGCAGAAACCTGAAAAAGTGAGAGATGCACTGTGTGCTATGCATGACTAAAATCAAATACCTGTAGGATAATAGTGTTAATAGTGTTAAAATCAAGCAGTTGGCAGCATTAGCAATGAGCTTGTTGCTAGTGGAGGATATGATTATTAGTCAAGAAAAAGGTAAAAGAATGGGATAAGGTCGCTTAGGGGACAAGCATGTGCGGAGGCAACACTGAGGGAGGGTGGGGGCCTAAAGTTGTGGGGGAACATGGCAGCTAGCATACGAGCCAGCGGCGGGGTTCAGACCCAGTAGTTATGGGCAAAATGAATGCGTCATGAACTCAGAAGAGCGAGGCAATTTATTTACCTCTATGTCTCCAAGGACATGGGCAGACCAAAGCAACAAAGGAAGGCTTGGAGAGCGTGCAATATCTACTACTGCTGTAATAGTGGGCCCTCCAAGGAAGTACCAGAAGAGTAAGGTCGCCGTGCTACCGCACATAGTAAAACCACTGTAGAAAGTACTGGGATGGGAGCAGAGTATGCTTTGAGGAATAAAAGGGAAGGGAAAGTTCTTTTGATAAATAAAAGTGCCAATCCTGTAAGAAAGCTGTCAAATAAGGCTATAACTCTACCCCTGCCTCTTGGGTTGTATTCCAGGGTGCAGAAAGCAGGGTGGCTCTCCCAGTGTTTTTAGTTCAGCCTACCAACAAGGTGCAAAATAAAGAAGCACGAAGAGTTTCAGTAAATGCAGGGGGTAGGCCCAAAATCACTCCCTCATTGTGTTCCTTTTTTGGGACACAAGCAGGTCACGGGGAGCGACAGAACTTGATAGCTGAGGGGGCTACAGCATTAACGCTTATGAACAAGTTCCAAACCCTAACCCAGGAACCCTCAGGGCAAGATAGTGAGGGGGCCCTTCAAATGCCATCTCAGGGCCGGGGTAGACAGGGGCAGGATTCAGAATACCAAAACAGAAGTTTGCAATTTTGGAGAGGAATCAGGGGAAAATACAGGGGACATGTGAGAGTTTGAAGATCTAAATGGGTGAGCTCTCAGAACGGATATGTAAGATGGAAGCCTCTATTGAGGTTCCAAATAAAGAGATTAACTTCAATCTTAGAGAGATTTAAACATTAAAATCTGGGGAAAGAGAGTTACAGGACGAGACAGAAACTTTGGAAACAATGGCAAAAGAAATAATATCAGGCTTTTGAATATCCTTGAGGGTATGGAAGGAGGAGATCTGAAAGGTTTTGTGATCAATTTGATAAAAGAGAAGATTCTTTCGAAAGCCCTGACAGTCAACAGCTTTAAGAAGGGTATCATTCCATATCAGATCAGACATTTCCAACGCAACAAAAGACCAACAATGGGAACTAGGGAAATGTATACAGGAACTCAGATCATTAGGGGCCACCATCAGCCTGAAATTGCCTGCCATCCTCAAGATTATGTGGAATAATAAAGTGTACAATATAAGGGAGCCCACCATGGTTCAGAACTTAATTCAGCAAATAATAGGGAATAATGAGTAGCTACCAGGGAAGGGAAACCCAAGGGTATTATTGATGCCCAAATATAGGAGGAATGGAGGGTTCCCCAGAGAGGGTGAGAAAGGAGGGGTTTATGGAGATGGTATTTGAAGTAAGGTTTGTTGCCCGAGGTGGGCAGCATGTGGAATAAAAAGAAAAACATATTCCTCATATGAAACAAGGCTATAAAGCCTGGGCCAGAGGATCAGCAGGATAAGTAAGTGAAGGGTTAATGGTCCTGTCTAGGAATGTAAATGGACTCAGGGTGCAGGGCAGGAGGGGTAGAATTTAAAAATATTTAAAACATTCTGATTAAAAAAAAAAAAAATCAGCAAGAACCACACTTACTCCATGGAGAATGGTCTAAGGCTTTAAAAGGGTCAGTTTGCGTGTACAAATCAGAGTTGCAATGTGAAAGGGTAGCCATTTTGATAAAAGAATCTGCACAAGTTAAGGTAGAAAGCTTTGTTACAGACCAGGGTGGGAGGTGGTTAGTAGTGAATACTAAATTGTACAGGGTAGGATACACTTTTGTGGGGTATTATGGTCCCAGTATTGACAACCCAATCCCTCTTCAGGAGCTGCACGGGCAACTAATGGAGACAAAGGAGGGACAATACTTAGTGGTTGGAGGAGACTCTAATGTATTAATAGACCCTGCCAGGGAAAAGTCTACATCAAGACCAGCAGTTAACTCTTCAAGTATGATGGTTGGGGTTTACTGCTTGATGAGAGATCTGGGTCTAGTAGATATCTGGAAGCAGAGATCGGGCCAAGAGAAAGGTTACACATATCATAACAAAAAAGATGGGCATTCTTGCAGATAGATTTATTTTTGATAAGTGGGGGGTTGGTCCCCAAAGTTAAAGAGGTAGGGCATTTACCAGAGCACCTCTCTTACCACTTGGCGGTGAAACTGGAGCTCATTCTGGAAGAAAGACCATATCAACATAGATGGACTGTAGATAGTCACTGCTAAATGACCCAGTGGTAGTCAGTCAGCTTAAGGACGACAGATTAGAGTTCTTTCGGGCAAATGAAGGGTCTATCCCCATAAATGTTGTTTGGTTAATTAGTTGTGCAGCTCACAGCAGATAGATTCACAGGTCTAGAATGATGGCTTTTGAAGGTAAGATAGAAGACCATCAAAGGGATTTATAACTTTGTCATAAGCAGGAGCAGCCCAGATGTATGAATAACTCAGAGAGGCAAGAGAGGAATTAGCTGGCTATTTGGAGGGTCTCTTAGAGAAAAATGGGAAGCTAGCAAATTGGCTCACTATGAGTACAGGGAAGGCTGCAGGAGCTAAATCAAGAGATAAATTCAGAGGAAGTGAGTAGAGTATTTAAAGGGTTGAAGAAGAGGAAGGCCCCAGGTTCTGACTGTTTACCTAATGAGTTATACAGGGTGTTGAAGGAGGGGTTAACATCGGTCATGACTAGACTTCTAAACGCTATCTACTTAGACAGCAGTGCTCTACCAAGCTCATGCATTGAGGTGGTAATTAATATTATTTTAAAACCTGGTAAAGACCCCGAAGTCTGCGATTCATATATACCTATCTCTTTAACAATTATTATATAATCTACACACAAGTTTTAGCTAGAAGGTTAGAGAAGGTGATGGGGGGCTGGTGTACGTAGATCAAAAAGGTTTCATGAAAAGCAGACAACTGTACAAGTTGTCCTATGATCTATGCCAAGCCATAGATGCAGCAACAGAATGTAATCTGTTGCTTACTATCATGGCTTTTGACGCTGTGAAGGCCTTTGATAGAGTAAGCTGGCCCTTTTTGTAACAGATTTTAAACAATATGGATTGGGGGCTGTTTTCTTAACGCGATTAGGGCGATCTATAAACATCCATGGGCAAGGATTCTGGTTAATGGCATCCTCATGGAAACAATTCAAATACAGAGAAAGATGCGGAAGGGGTGCCCCTTATCGCCTCTACTCTTTAATTTGTATATTGAACCCTTAGCGTCTAGGTTGAGGGAGGATCAAAGGATCATCCCATTTAAATATAAGGATTGGGTTAAGAAAGTGGCACTGTATGCAGATGACCTGATGATATACACACAGAACTGCAGAGGTTCTGTTCGTGTCATAATAAGCATAATGACAGAGTTCAATAAAATAACTGGGTACCAAATAAACCAACAGAAAACAGAGCTGATGTCCTGAAATACTATGCCCTCTAGTACCCTGGAGAAAAAAATAAAATCAGATACTTCGGGGTTCAGGTTGTCAAGGATCTCAACCAGCTGGCTAGAGTAAACTTTAATAGGCTTTTTTCAGAAACTAGGAGACTTTCAAAGACTTGGGCTTGTCTTCTGCTCTCATTACTTGGAAGGTGCAACCTAGTTAAAATGATGATAGTACTGCAGTTTAGTTTTATTATTAATGCTAACCCACTGCAGTTTAAAGCACACTAGTTTAATACTAATACAAGTAGAACTAAACAGCTCATATAGGGGCTAATAAAGGGGCACCCCGAGCGTGGAGAAAGTTCCATAAGAAAAAATGGATGGAGGGATAGGCTTACTGGATTTTCAAATTTATAATTGGGCCTTCCAACTGAAAAATGTAATGTTACTGCTGCAAGGAGATTTTCATCAGATCTCCCCTGTATATCAAGCGTTAAAATAAAAGCCACCCAAAAATGTTTAAGAAGATGAGGCTAAAGACTTTGAGAGCTGCATTTAAAGTGTGGACGCAGGTCAGGAGAATATTGAAAATCTCATACTTTAGTGAATTTTCCCCCATATGGAACCCGCTGGGTACTCCATAATGTCTTCGGGATGTTCTAGCATGCCCTTTAAGGGAGACTGGCATTATAATGTGGGGACAATTGCGTGAAGAAGCAACCTTGAGAACTTGGGACAAGCTATACCAGTTTACGGGGAAGAAAATTTAGAGGTTTAAATATTACCAGCTACTAAGCTAGACAGGAGCACAAAGAGACTTTGGCGTCGAGAAAGGTCGAAGGGGAAAGAGGTGTCCAAATGGTACTGGATGTTGGTGTTGGGGGAGGATGGACAGCTGACATTGTCAGAGAAGTAGAGAGCGCACCTGCAGGAGCAGGGGGTAATGAACCATTTTGCCAAGTATCAGTGCGCTTTGGCATGTGATTTAGTCTGTGCCGTTAAAGAGAAATAATATATTCACAGTTCATAGGGTGTACTGATCTCCGAAGAGATTGGTGAAGCTGGGAGCAATGAGGAAAAGGTACTGCCCTAAGTGTGGTACCGAAGATACTGATGATGTACATCATTTCTGGCAGTGTCCAAACGTTCAACTCCTCTGGCAAGAGTGGGTAAAACCCTGACGAGCATTTTTGAAAAAGAGATCAGTGTAAGCCTGGCTCTAGTTATATTTGGCATTTTCAATGGTGAATGGTCCAGCACTAAATTAGGGAAGTATCAGTCACATCTAATATTCATTCTGATGTTGATTGCACGTAGGGAGATTTACATGAAATTGATTTCTCCTGAGGCACCAAATATAGCAGAATGGCTCAGATCAGCTAGACGTATGTGTAGATTTGATTGCACAAATGGGTCACAGAAAAGAGGGAAGTTATGGGATCCGTTCCAAAAAATACTTCCTAGAGTAGGGGTCACAGGATTAAAGACATAACAACATGGAGAGGAATATGTGGTAGATACTTTGGAAACTCACTATATGTTGAAAGCTGTTTGGTGGAAAAGTCAGGACACATTTGAGAATATTGTCCGATTGCAATACCGAGTAGCCATGATACCCTTTGTCTGTTATGAGGACAAAAAAAGCAGGTGCTTGGCCAGATTTGCTCCATTCTGAATCTAAGTGTCCCTGAGATTGAATGCAAAGGCCTGAAATCTACTTACCTTGTCTGGGGCTAAATCTAGTTATGCATACCTCCAAAGTCGGTTTGGTGTGAGTATAGCAGTACAGTTGTAATGCACCATATTTAAATGGCATAGTTATGGGCCTGGGCCAGTGACATTGAAGAGGTTCTGTGGGAAGGCATATTTGGTGGTTGTAGAAACTGGTCTGGTGTGTGGTGGGTACCTAAGGTACTTACACCTTATACCAGCTCCAGGTATCCCCTATTAGTAAAATGTAGGCAGTGCCTAGAAGCCAGGCTCCTCTAAAGGTAGCTGACAATGAGCAGCCAAGGCTTATCTAAGAGACATGCAAAGCTCATTCAATACCCCTGTAGTCACATAGCACTTACATACATGAAAGAATACGCTCAGTGTTACAAAAAAAAAGGTACCTTATTATGGTAACACAACACCAAAATTACTATATAGGCAATACTCCCTTAGGAGGTAAGTAATACACAAGTTATATACACTAGTTGTCAGAAATAGGTATAAGAATAGTTAGAAAACAGTGCAAATAGTGTAAAACACAATAGAGAATAGTGGACCTAGGGGGAGCACAAACCATGTAAAAAAAAAAAATGAAATGAAAGAGTGTCATCCCCACCCAGGTAAGTGGAGTGTATAGAGGGTCGCTGGGGGTACCAGGAATGCACAAAGGTAAGTACCACAACGCCACCCCGGCAACCAAGACAGCAGGAGTAAATCACTAGAATTTCCCCAGAACACTCACTTACAAGAAAAGAAGAGAATTGCAAAACCCAGAGATGACTGCAAGAAACCAATGGTGGATTTGTGAAGTGAAAGACCTGTGGAAAGAGGGGACCAAGTCCAGCAGACACTGCAAAGTCCAGTGGGGGCAGGAGCCCCTATCCACCAAGCTGAGGATTGCAGGAGTTGATAGACGGTGTAGAAGGAAAGTCAGCACTGCAGCCCTGGAGTCGGAGTCCAGTTCCTGGAGGATGCAGGGGATATCCCACACCAGAAGGAAGATTGCAGTTGGGTTTGCATGTTTGGATTCCACCAACAAGCCTTGGCACAGGCAAATCTCACGGTTAGGGAAAGTGGTGCTGCCGGGGACCAGCAAGGCCCAGGAGGAGTCAACCGAGAAGGGAAAGTCAGAGGGGACCCTCAGCGTTGCAGAGAGACCACAGAAGCACAGACACCACACACAGAAGTCCCACAGACACCACACACAGAAGGTGCAAATGAGCCCATGCAGCACTACGAAAAGAAGTCCCATGCCGCAGGATAGTCACTCTGGGAGCTGTGTGTCGCAGGAAGGAGTGCTGGGACCTGGAGACTGAAGACCCCCTGGAAGAAGTGTCAACAAGCCTTGGCAGCTGCAAAGGACGCGGTTCACAGGGGTACTGTCCTGCGTGGGAAAGAGAGGGCTTTCTTTACCTCCACCCAAGTTGAACAGGTGGTGGAGAGGACGGTCTGGACCACTTCCGACCCCCACCCATGGTGCAGGATCCAAGCAGCTCAGCAAGGAATGGGACCCACGCAGCCAGTCATTGTTGCTGTTGGTGTCTGCAGTTTCAGGAGAGTGACTCCTTCACTCCAAGGGAGATACCTTCCTTTTTCCTGTGCAGACCGAAGACAGGCTGTCCGCAGAGGATGCACGACCAGGGAAACAATGTTGCAGGTGAAGACTTCATCTTTGTGTCAGACTGTCAGGTCCTGGAGAGTCCAGGTGAGTTTTTTTTGGTCAGAAGTCGATGTAAGGGATGCAAAGGAATCCAGCTGAAATCATGCAAGCCAAATCTGAAGAACCACCCAAAAGAGAGACACTAAATAGCCCTGAAAGGGGGATTGGTCACCAAGCTGGGTGACCACCTATTAGGAGGGGTCTCTGACGTCACCTGCCTGACCTGGAGGAGCTCTGGGCACCACCCCTTGGGTGGTGATGAATAGGGGAGTTGTCACTCCCCTTTACATTGTCCAGTTTCATGCCAGAGGAGGGACTGAAGGTCTTTGAACCGGTGTAGACTGGGTTATGCACAGAGGGCACCAAATGTCCCCTTCAAAGCATACCAGTGGCTTGGGGAGGCTACCCCTCCCAAGCCATGTAACACCTATTTCCAAAGAGAGAGGATGTATCACCCCTCTCCCAAGCGCAATCCTTTGTTCTGCCTTCCTGGGCTTGAGTTGCTCAAGCAACAGGAGGGCAGAAACCTGTCTGTGAGGTGGCAGCAGCTTGGGCTGCCTGGAAACCCTAAGAAGGCTGTAATGGCAATACTGGGGTCCTCTAAGGAGCCCCCACAGTGCATGGAATCATACAACCAATGCTTGCAAAAGCCTTGGGGTATGGTTCCAACATATTTGATACCAAACATGCCTATGTTCGGAGTTATCATTATGTAGCTGCACATAGGTATTGACCTCTGTCCAATACATACATAAAATGCCGTCCTCTGAAGACAGCCGATCTTCAGCCTGCATCAGAAGAGTGAAGGAATCTCTGTTGTGGTGAAGGAGTCACTCCCCTGCTTCTGCAGGCACCAACTGCAACGATGACTAGCTGCGTGGATCCCGTCTCCTGCTGAGCTGCATGGATCCTGCATCACGGGTGATAGACTGAAGTAGTCTCGACAGTCCTCTCTTACAACTGTCCAACTTACCTTCCCATGCAAGACAGTACCCCGTGCACTGCATGTTTTGCAGCTGCCATGGCTTGTTGGCACCCTTCCTCCAAGTCCTTCATGCATCATGTAGCTCGGGCCCCCAGCACTCTATCCTGTGACGCACAGTTTCCTGAGTGGTTCTCCAGCAGTGTGGGAGCCTTTGTCGTAGTGCTGCATTGGGCCTCTTTTGCAACTTCCTTGTCCCCATGCTGTGGGACTCCTGTGTGCACTGTCTGGTCTTCTGTGGGCTCTATGAGTTGCTGAGGGCCCCCTCTGACTCCCTCTCCTAGGTAGAGTCCACCTGGTCCTTCCTGGTCCCATGCAGTGCCGTTTTCCGCCAACCGCAAGCTTTGCATGTGCCAAGGCTTGTTGGCAGACTCTGACAATGCAAACCTGACTGCAATTCTCCATCCGGCGGTGGTTCTCCTTTTGCACCCTATCCGGGTTAGCATGGGCTCCTGCTCTTCCTGGACTCTTCTGTGCTTCTTGGGCTTGGTCTCCTTCTTCCACAGGTCTGCTTGTCCAGGAATCCACTGTTGGTGTCTTGCAATCTCTTCTGGGTTTTGCATAATTCTTCTCGTTTCTGTGTGTGTTCTGGGAAAGTTACTGTGATTTACTCCTGCTTTCCTGGTCACTGGGGTGGGTTCTGGTTCTTACCTTTGGGGTTTTCTAGTACTGCCAGCTCCCCTCTACACACTACACCTGCCTAGGTGGGGGACCGACTTTCGCATTCCACTTTCTTAGTATTCGTGCTCCCCCAGGCCCATTTCTAACTATTGTGATTTTCACAAATTGCACAGTTTTTTAACTGTTTTAATGCTTATTACTGCATACTAGTGTATATAATTTGTGTATGACGGACCTCCTAAGGAAGGAGAGTCTCTATGGTATTTTTGGTATTTGTGTCACCAACATAAAGTACCTTTATTATTGTAACACTGAGTATTTTCTTTCATGTGTGTGGTATTGCATGAGCTTTGCATGTCTCCTAGATAGGCCTTTGCTGCTCAACCACAGCTACCTCTAGAGAGCTTGGCTTCCAGACACTGCCTATATTAATAAGGGATAACGACCTGGTATAAGGTGTAAGTATCATAGGTACCCACCACACACCAGGCCAGCCTCCTACATTGGTGGTGCAGCGGTGGGATAAGAACATGCAATTGCCTTTTTACTTTGTCACTAGATGCTTTCCACAGGAAAGACTACTCCATACTGAGAGACAAAACATAGTACCTAGTGCAGGAATGTAGTCTCTAAACGTATTTCCTGAGAGACTAGATGTTAGGTAGGTTAGGTACACCCTTCACCACCCTAACACACACACCATGTCTGCAGCTGAACCTAGATCTGAGGTCTTGGACTCTCCCTACGAGGGCATGACCTTCAAGGAATTGAAGAGGTTGTGTTCAGAGAGGAAGCTAGACATGGGAAAGAATCCTAATAAGAGTTTACTTCTGAGCCTCCTTCTTCAGGATGACCAAGAACATGCTGGTAGCCAGGAGGAGGAGGAGGAAGAGGGCGACTCTAACCCCCTTCAGTTAGAGGATAATCTTCCAGGTTCGGGGGAGGGCTCTTCAGAGGATCTTGTTCCCAGCAGACCAACTAGTGTAGCTCGTAGTGGGAATGGACGTCACTCAGGTAGGTCTCCCTTTAGATCCAGAGGACAGGTAGCTAGGGTCACCAAGACTAGGGAAAGATCCACATCTGCCCACTCTGATGTCACTTCAGTATCTGAGGGGTCACACTGCACAACTCCAGGGGTTGACTCTATAGATAGAGAGCTCAGAAAGCTGAGACTTGAGGAGGCCAGGCTGAGGCTACAGCAGCTAGCCCTAGATAGGGAGGCCTTGGCAGTGGAGAAGGAGAGGCAGGGGCTGGGCTTAGCACACCAGGGTGGCAGCAGCAAAGGTTTCAGGGATTATAGAGTTAGGGGAACTCCATACATTCCAGAAACCTGCACACAATTGTTCACTCATACAAGGTGGGGGATGACATATACAAGTGGTTTGCTGCACTTGAGAGGACTTGTAAAGTTCAGAGGGTCCCTCAAAGGCAGTAGGCTACTATTATCTGGTGGTCCTTCTCTGACAAAGGGAGAGATATACTTCCCACTATCAGCGAGGAAGATGCAGACAACTACAATGTTTTAAAAACAGCACTGTTGGAAGGTTTTAGTCTCACCACTGAAGAATATAGGGTCAAGTTCAGGGAGACCAGAAAAGAGGCCTCAGAGGATTTGGTTGACTTTGTAGACTGTTCTCTTAAAGCTTTAGAAGGCTGGTTACACGGCAGCAAAGTGTCAGGCTATGAGGGCTTATATAATCTGTTACTGAGAGAGCATATTTTAAATAATTGTGTGTCTGACTTGTTACACCAGTAGTTGGTGGACTCAGATCTACCAAGAACTGTTTCCAAGAACTGTGAAAGAAGGCAGACAAATGGGTCAGAACAAGAATGAGCAGAAAAGTTTATACATGGGGTGACAAGGACAAAAAGAAAGATGGTAAGTCTCATGACAAAGGTGGGGACAAAGATAAAAACAAAGAGACTTCATCAGGCCCACAAAACTCTTCTGGGGTGGGTATAAATCCTCTTCTCACCAGAATCAGAATTAAAAGCCTTGGTGCTATATTTGTAGAAATGAGGGCCACAGGGCAGGAGACAGCTCTTGCCCTAAGAAAAACACCAAACCTCCCACCATCACTACCCCACTGCTACAACAAGTGCCCATAGCAATAGCAGTGGTGGTGGGAAAATTAATACTACAAATAGTCAGTCCAAGTGTGTAGCAGGGCTCACTAAAACCACTGAGGCTGTTTAAGTCTCTGATGGTGGCATTGACCTTGCCATCCTTGTTGCTTGTCCCCTTAATATGGAAGCTTGTCCCCTTAATATGGATAAGTACAAGCAACACCCCCTAATAAATGGTGTTCAGGTTGAGGCCTACAGAGACACAGGTGCGAGTGTCACCATGGTGACAGAAAAACCTGTGTCCACAGGGCAACACCTACTTGGTCACCAGTACCAAGTGGCTGACAACAATACTGTGACCCACCCCATGGCAGTTGTTGATCTCAACTGGGGGGGGAGGGGTTACTGGTCCTAAAAAGTTGTAGTGTCCACAGACCTACCTGTAGAATGTCTACTAGGGAATGATTTAGAGACTTCAGCTTAGGCTGAAATATTGTTGGAGGCCCATGCAGCCATGCTGGGCATTGCTGTGTATATCTTTGCTTTAACAAGGGCTCAGGCCAAAAAGCAAAGAGAACAGGGAAACTTGGATCCTTTAAACTATGGACCAAGAGCTTCCCAAAAGCAGGGTTAGGAAGGTTAAGAAATTATCCCCTATCCCTCCCTCCACTGATGATTGCTCCTTTGAGGAGGAGGAGTCAATACCTTGGACAGCACCTACACCTGAAAACTTTCAAGCTGACACAGCTGAACACTTAGGTGCAGGGGGGCCTGCCAGGGAGGAGTTAAGTGTGGCTCAGCAGACGTGTCCCACATTTGAGGGTTTGGGACAGCAAGCTGTCAAAGAAGAAGCAGGGGATGTCAGTGGCACCCACAGGCTGTACTGGGAAAACAACCTCCTGTATTCAGAAGCTAGGAAACCCAAAACTGGTGCCACCAGGAGATTGGTCATCCCTCTGCCACACAGAGAGTTTCTGTTTACTTTGGCACATGCCATTCCCCTTGCTGGACATCTGGGGCAAAGTAAAACATGGGACAGACTGGTCCCTCACTTTCACTGGCCTCATATGTCAGAAGATACCAAGGAGTGTTGTCGCTCCTGTGTCACTTGTTAAACTAGGGCAGGACAGGTGGAACTCCAAAGGACCCCTTAATCCCACTGCCAGCGGTTGGGGTACCCTTTGAAAGGGTAGGGGTTGATATTGTTGGCCCCCTTGACCCTCCCACAGCTTCTGGACACAGGTTTCTTACTGATGGTGGTGGACCATGCCACCAGGCATCCAGGAGCCATACCTCTTAGGACCAGTACAGCTCCTGCAGTGGCTAAAGCCCCACTGGGATTCTTTCCCAGGGTGGGTTTCCCAAAGGAGGTTGTATCAGACAGGGGTAGCAACTTCATGTCTGCATACTTGAAAGCAATGTGGAAAAAGGGTTGGTTGAGTGTTTTAACAAAACACTCAAAGGTATCAGTATGGGACTCTCTGAAAATCTCAGGAGGAGCTGGGATGTACTGTTAACATGCCTTCTCTTTGCCTACAGAGAGGTACCCCAAAAAGGAGTGGGTACAGCCCCTATGAATTCCTCTTTGGTCACTCTGTTAGGGGTCCATTAGCTCTTGTAAAGGAGGACTTGGAGCAAACCCTGAAACCCCTAAACAAGATATAGTGGATTGTGTGCTTGGCCTCAGATCAAGGATGGCTGAGTACATGAAGAAGGCCAGTGGGAACCTTCGGGCAAGCCAAGAATTGCAACAGCAATGGCATGACTGGACAGTGTACCAGCCAAGGCAGAAAGTGTGGGCCCTGGAGCCTGTGGCACCAAGAGCTCTCCAAGACAAGTGAGTGGAGTGGACCACACATCATAGTGGAGAAAAAGGGTGAGGTCAACTATTTAGTTGACCTTGGCACTCCAAGACGTACCCTTAAGGTACTTCATGTGAACCACCTAAAGCCTTACTATGACAGGACTGACTTAACCCTGCTCATGGCCACTGATGAGGGACAGGAGGAAGAGAGTGGCCCTCTCCCTGACCTCTTTTCTAATTCTGCAGCTGATGGTTCAGTTGAGGGGGTGATCTTAGCAGATTGCTTTTCTCAGTCTCAAAAGGAAGACTACAGAAATCTCCTAGGACAGTTCTCAGAACTGTTTTCCCTTACACCTGGACAGACCACATGGTGTGAACACACCATTGATACAGGAGACAGTCTGCCTGTTAAGAGCAAATCTACAGACAACCCGATCATGTAAGGGATTGCATCAAAGCAGAAGTGCAGAAGATGCTTGACCTAGGAGTGATTGAGCACTCAGATAACCCCCAGGCTAGCCCAGTGGTGTTGGTCCCAAAACCACACTCTCTGAATGGGAAAAGAGAGAAGAGGTTTTGGGTTGACCATAGCGGGCTCCATACAGTAACCAAGACAGATGCACATCCAATCCCCAGGACAGATGAGGTCATAGATACACTGACATCTGCCAAGAATCTCAGCACTTTTGATCTTACTGCAGGGTATTGGCAGATTAAGTTGTCAGAAGATGCTAAACCTAAAACAGCATTTTCAACCATTGGAGGGCACTACCAATTCACAGTAATGCCCCTTGGTCTGAAGAATGCACCTGCTACTTTTCAGAGGTTGGTGAATACAGTCCTCCAAGGTCTGGGAGACGTTAGTGCAGCATATCTAGATGATATAGCTGTCTTTAGCTCCACCTGGGATGACCACCTGGTCTGCCTATGGAAAGTTTTAGAGGCTCTGCAAAAAGTAGGCCTTACTATCAAGGCTTCCAAGTGCCAGATAGGGCAGGGGAAGGTGGTTTATCTGGGACACCTAGTAGGCGTATAACAGATTCAGCCACTACAGGGAAAGATTCAAACTATTTTAGATTGGACTCCCCTACCACACAAACCCAGATCAGAGCCTTTCTAGGTCTCACTGGGTATTACGAGAGATTCATTAAGAACTATGGCTCCATTGCTGCCCCTCTTAATGACCTCACCTCCAAGAAAATGCCTAAGACAGTATCATGGACAGCCAGCTGCCAAAAACCTTTTGAGGAACTTAAACAGGCCATTTGTTCTGCACCTGTTCTAAAGAGCCCAAACCACTATAAGAAGTTCATAGTTCAGACTGATGCTTCAGGGATAGGGGTGGGGCAGGTCTTTCACAGAATAATACAGAGGCCCAGGATCAACCAGTTGGTGTTCTCAGCAGAAGGTTGACCCCAGAGAAATGTGTTGGTCAGCCATAGAGAGGGAGGCCTTTGCTGTGCTCTTAGCCTTGATGAAGTTAAGACCATACCTCTTTGGTACTCACTTACTTGTTTAGACAGACCACAAACCTCTCTTATGGCTTAAACAGATATAAGGAGAAAACCCTAAATTGGTGAGATGGTCCATTTCTCTACAGGGTATGACCTTTACAGTGGAACAAAGACCTGGGAGTACCCACTCCAAAGCAGATGGACTCTCCAGATATTTCCACTGAGACAATGAAGACTCATCTGGGCAAGGTTAGCCTTATTGTCCTTCGTTTGGGGGGACGGGTGTTGTGTAGGAAAGTACTCTCTTTCTTGGCATGGTTACCCCAATTTTCAGCCTGATGTCAGTGTGCTTGACTGTGTTCACTGGGATACTCCTAACGAGGGCCACAGTAATTATGCTGTCCCTCCCAAAACTCTCTATTTCACCCACAATTGGCATACTGGTGCCCCCTTATAAGTCCCAAGTATATGGCACCTAGGTACACAGGGCATTGGGGTTCCAGGGGATCCCCATGGGCTACAGCATATATTTTGACACCCAAAAGAAGCCCATGCAAATCCTGTTTGTGAAGGCACCCCCTGCACTAACAGAGGTGGCCCAAAAATCTCCAGGACTATTTTCCCGGACTTTGTGAGTGGGGAGATGCCATTTTACGCGTGTACTGGACATAGGTCCTTACCTATGTCCAGCTACATAATGGTAACTCCGAACATAGGCATGTTTGTTATCAAACATGTTGGAATCATACCCCAAGGCTTTTGCAAGCATTGGTTGTATGATTCAATGCACTCTTGGGGCTCCTTAGAGGACCCCCGGTATTGCTATTCCAGCCTTCTGAGGGTTCCAGGCAGCCCCAGCTGCTGCTACCTCACAGACAGGTTTCTGTGCTCCTGTTGCTTGAAAAGCTCGAGCCCAGGAAGGCAGAACAAAGGATTTCCTTTGGGAGAGGGGTGTTACACCCTCTCCCTTTGGCAATAGGTGTTACAGGCTTGGGAGGGGTAGCCTCCCCAAGCCACTGGAAATGTTTTGAAGGGCACATTTGGTGCCCTCCTTGTATAAACCAGTCTCTACCTGTTCAGGGACCCATAGTCCCTGCTCTGGCGTGAAACTGAACAAAGGAAAGGGGAGTGACCACTCCCCTGTCCATCACTACCACAAGGGTGGCGCTCAGAGCTCCTCCAGAGGGTCCCTGAATTTTACCATCTTGGATTCAAGATTGCCAGGGAACTCTGGGAGCATCTGAGTGGCCAGTGCCAGCAGGTGACGTCAGAACTCTCCCCTGATAGGTGCTTAACTGGTTAGGTGACCAATCCCCCTTTTCAGGGCTATTTAGGGTCACTCCTTTGGGTGGTTCCTCAGTTTCGGACTGCAAGACTCCAGCAGGAATCCTCTGCGTTCTCCACTTCGACTTCTCGCTGCCTATGTTCAGAGTTGCCGTTATGTAGCTGGACATAGGTAGTGACCTATGTCCGGTAGACGTGTAAAATGGCATTCCTGCACTCATGAAGTCTGGTAAAATGGTCCTGGAGGTCGTGGGGGCACCTCTGCTCGTGCAGGGCTACCTGTACGTCCAGGTACTCTGCACCCTGCACCCAGGGCTGGAGGGCTTGACTTATAAGTGACCTGGTGCAGTGTAAATGGCAGTGAAAGGGTGCATGCACCTTTTCAGGCAGGCTGCAATGGCAGTCTTGAAGAAGCCTTTGCATGGGCTCCCTACGGGTGACAAAAGATATGCTGCAGCCCATAGGGAACCCCTGTAACCCCAAAGCCCTGGGTACCTAAGTACCATATACTATGGACTTATAAGGGGGCACCAGTATGCCAATTGTGGGTGAAATACTGGTTTACCTGTATGCAACAACCATAATTTAAGGGAAATAGCATAACTACTGGGGTACTGATTAGCAGGATCCCAGTAGACACAGTCAAACACACTGACAAACAGGCCAAAAGGGAGGGGGGTAACCAAGCTAGAAAGAGGCGACTTTCCTACACAATGTTTTTATAGTATTTAACTATTGTGTTCTGTTTATAGTTTACTTTTTTTATATATGCTTTATGGCCACTGAGCCAAAATAAAGGTCTTTGAACTGAACTGAATTTAAAATTAATGCATGCCTTTATGCTCTGGAGGTAGTCCTATGCTGTTGTGAAGTTACTTTTGCAATTACACAGGGATTTTTTTTTTGCTTCGGCCTACAGCTTGATCCCTAACACTTCAAGACATGCATTATCATTATAGCCAAAGCTTTATTTTAGTGGAGATGTTTTTATTATTTTATCAGCTTGTCTTTTTGCACAGAATTCTGTTATTCTTTTCCCTGCATGACAGTTCCATTCTGTGCTCCATTCAAGGCTGAAAGTGATAAGCTACAAGTTATTTCCAGCACAAAGTGTTCATCATGTCCCCAACTCTCATACACAGAATTATACTTGTTGTCACATCAAGGCGGTTTTCTCAGAACACCAGGGGACAGATTTAAGAGCCCCTTGCGCTACTTTAGCACCACCTTAGTGTAATTTTTTACACTAAAGCGGCTCTAAGGTGGCCTTTACCCCGTGACATATTTACACAGTGGCGCAGTACAACCATTGCTCTACATTATGCCTGTGCCAGGCATAATGTATGCAATGGGGCGTTCCCCCAGTAGGAGGCCTGAGAAAATGGTGCAGTGAAATGTAAAAGATTTCACTATGCCATTTTTTCTATCATTTTTAATGCCTGCTAACAGCAGGTGTTAAAATTGTGCACCCATTTAAATCAATGGGCCTCCTTGCAATTTGCTACACTAGTGTCACATTTTTTGGCGGTAGTGTAGCAAAGTGCCACAATAGCGTCAAAAACGTTGGAGCTTTTGTTATAACTACATCCATGGTGCACCACATCTTAAATACAGCAGACACATGATGGCTTTAGGGGGGTAAATGGGGGGGGGGGAGAAAAGTGGCACAGCATTGGATGCAGCTCCACGTTTCTTAAATTCGGCCCCAGATGTTTTATTATATAACACTTCACTCCCCCCTACAAGACAGAGGGAAATTCCACTCAGTTGCCATCAATATCATTGCTTTGATCATCATCAAGGTGGATGTAATGTCATTCTACTGTTCATTTTGCATTTTAATGTCATGATTACTATTGTAACTACCATTCACTGTATTTCATATATTTTACACATTTTAGTCACAATATACAAAAACAGTACACCATATTTTATGTTCGAGGATCTGGAAGCAAAAATTCAATCGCTATGGCGAGAATTTTACGTTTCTAATTTTCAGTTTCACTGTTCCCTTTCTTTTTTGTACTGATGCCTCAGACCCTACAGTGCCCTCTCTGGAATTCATGTTCTTTTTTGGGTGCAATCACTTTGCATATGTAGTTTTTTTCATAAACACATTTTTATTGTTTTTAAAAGAGAAAGTGCACAGATTATTCAATAAAATCCAATTACAAAGCATCATTGACAATTGACAGTAATACATTCCAGGAGAAAAACGGCATTTCATGTGTTGACCCCACATTAAGAGTCATACCCCCCTCGGCCTACCGCTCCCAGCCACCGTCCCCAAACCCCCTCATGCTTCCGAGGGCAACCCCTTGCTTCATACACCAACTTTTCTTGGCTTGCGCACCAGTCCACTCCCCTTCTCCACTTTTGGAACAACAGACCCGCAGAAGAGTTCCAGGCAGCAGCGATATCTAGCTTTGCTACCAGCAGGGCGGTACCTGCAAGGGCACGTTTTGCTCGTGCTCCTCCCATTTCTTCCATCACCCCCAACAAGACTAGTTTTGCGTACATCTGCATTTTTTGCTCTAGCACCTCACTCAATTCATGGACTACCTTGCCCCAATATATCTGTAGCAACGGACAAGACCAAACCATATGGAAGAAATCCACTGGCTCCCCTTCAAATCTTGGACATTGAGCTGTAGAGCGTAAACCAGCCCGGTGAAGCCTGATTGGTGTTAGATATGCTCTGTGTAAATAGTAGAATTGCACTGTACAAAGTTTCGCTGACACCGCCAGTACCCTTGGTGCCATCAAAGCCTCAATCCATTCTACCTCATCCAGGGCCCTCACCCATGACTCCCATTTGGTTCTTGATAAGTCCAAATCTCCCGGAGTATTGTTAACTAACATTTTATAGACCTAGGAAACACCTTTCCCTCCCAGGTTCCCCATGAGTAGATTGGCCTCAAGCGGGCTGAACGCTGGCAGAGGGCCTGTGGCTGACAAATGCTCTCCCAGAGCGTGTCGAAGCTGGAGGTATTTAAAGAACTACATTTGGGTTAGTTGGAAGTCTGCCTGCAGTCCCTGAAATGATTTCAATGCATTACCTTTCCACACATCTCCTACCAGCGAAATACCCAGCAGATCCCACCCCACAAACCCCTCCAGTGCCACCATCTCACTCAACCATTTCCCCCTCCAAAACGGTGTCTGATGGGTGACAAGAGCATTCCATCAAATGTGTCGTAACGCAGAGCACAACGACAGAAAAACCACCTTAATTATCACTACCATGTCCCTAGGGAGGGTTGCGCCGTATAGTGCGTCGAGGATACGCGGGAAACCCAAGATCTCCAGCTCCCCCTGATAAGCCGGGTCTGCCCATCCACCGTGAACCAATTATGAATCACCAGCAGCTGGGTCGCCAGATAATATAGATAAGGATCTGAGGCACCCAGGCCTCGTCAAATATTCCTCTCCGGCAGTGTTGTGCCGCCACTCGATGCCTTGCTCCCTTCCAAAGAAACGATGAGGTGGTGCTCTCTAAAGCTCTAAACCAGGAGCGTGGGATCGAGAGGGGGAAATTCTGAAATACATATAGAAGTCTAGGTAAGACCAACATCTTGTACAGGGCCACATGGCCCATCACATTTAAAGGCGATGCCTGCCACTTCTGCAAGTCCGTTTTGATGCGAGCCAAGAGAGGGGACAGATTTTTGGCCGACGTCAGGTCAGGCAGAAGAGTCACCCAAATACCTTGATATTTAAAGCTGAACAACTGCGGAAGGGGGACATCCTCCAGCAGCCGGCCAGCCTGGCCCGGCTCAATCCGCATCGACGCTCGATACAATATCTGGTAGTACTGGGTGAAGGCGTCTGCTATTTCTACGTGACCTGCGACGCAGCTCCCCTCCCCTCATCAATTTCGGGGATGATCCTAGAGCACTGGTGGTGAGAAAGCAGCCAGTATAGCAATTTTCCCATTTTGTCCCCCCTGCTAAAAATCATTGCATAAGTAGCCCTCCACAAGTGCTTTGCAGCTGCTAAAGACTGATCTGGGATTTCCTCGCGAATTAATAGGAGCTGCCGAGCCACCCCTTCGCTGGGGCTTGCATCATATTCTTTCTCTAAACCCATCGCTCGCAATTCCAGCCGTTCAATACTATGAGCTCGCGAACGTTCCTGATCTCGTATCAAACCTCTGGCCGCACCTCACAGTACCGCCTTACTTGCTGCCCACAGGGTTCCTGAAGAAGCCACGGACCCTTTGTTTAATGCAAAGTATTCGTGCTGTGCTTGTCGCAGCTGCTCAACATAGGCCCTGTCCTGCAGATACCACATATTCAGTCGCCACATAGGGTGGGTCAGTGATCGGGCATGGCCTACGATGAACCGAACGGGGCGTGTGGTCGGAAATCGCTCTAGCTAGGATATCGATATGAGAAAGGCAGGTTGTAGGAAGTTGGTTCTGTATATACTATTTCAAAGTAAGAAATAGTGTGCACAGAGTCCAAGGGTTCCCCTTAGAGGTAAGATAGTAGCAAAAATAGATAATTCTAATGCTCTATTTTGTGTTAGTGTGGTCGAGCCGTAGGCTTATCAGAGGGTAGTGTTAAGCATTTGTTGTACACACAAAGGCAATAAATGAGGAACACACACTCAAAGACAAATTCCAGGTCAATAGGTATTTATATAGAAAAATATATTTTTCTTAGTTTATTTTAAGAACCACAGGTTCAAGATTTACAAACAATACCTTAAATGGAAGATATTTCACTCAGGTATCTTAGGAACTTTGAATTATCACAATAGCATGTACAGTTTTGGTAAAAATGGCAATAAGCTATTTTAAAATTGGACACAGTACAAAAATCAACAGTTCCTGGGGAGGTAAGTAAAGGTTAAGTTCACAGGTAAGTAAAGCACTTACAGGGTTCAAAGTTGGGTCCAAGGTAGCCCACCGTTGGGGGTTCAAGGCAACCCCAAAGTTACCACACCAGCAGCTCAGGGCCGGTCAGGTGCAGAGGTCAAAGTGGTGCCCAAAAAAACATAGGATTCAATGGAAATTGGGGTGCCCCGGTTCCAGTCTGCCAGAAGGTAAGTACCCGCGATTTCGGAGGGTATACCAGGGGGGTTTTGTAGGGCACGGGGGGGGGACACAAGCAGGCACAGAAAGTACACCCTCAGGGGGAGCCTCTGGATTTCCTCTGCAGGCTTTGCTGTGGGGGTTCAGGGGGGGTCAACTCTGGCTACTCATGGGCTCAAAGTCGACGGGCAGTCCTCCCTGTAGTGTTAGTTTTCCTCAGGTCGAGCGGGGGCGTCGGGTGCAGAGTGGAAAGTCTCACGCTTCCAGCGGGAAACGTGTGGTCTTTAAAAGTTGTTTCTTTGTTGCAAAGTGTTGTAGTTTCTTGAACAGGGCCGCTGTTCTCGGGGGCTTCTTGGTCCTTTAGATGCAGGGTAGTCCTCTGAGGCTTCAGAGGTCGCTGGACCCTGTTGGATGTGTCACTGTTGCAGTTTTCTTTGAAGTAGGAAGACAGGCCAGTGGGGCTGGGGCCAAATCAGTTGTCATCTCCGTCTTCACTGCAGGGCTTCAGGTCAGCAGTCCTTCTTCTTCTTCAGGTTGCAGGAATCTATCTTCCTAGTTTCTGGGAGCCCCTAAATACTCAATTTAGGGGTGTGTTTAGGTCTCGGGGGATAGTAGCCAATGGCTACTAGCCCTGAGGGTGGCTACACCCTCTTTGTGCCTCCTCCCTGTGGGGAGGTGGGTACATCCCTAATCCTACTGGGGGAATCCTCCATCTGCAAGATGGAGGATTTCTAAAAGTCAGAGTCACCTCAGCTCAGGACACCTTAGGGGCTGTCCTGACTGGGGAGTGACTCCTCCTTGTTTTTCTCATTATCTCCTCCAGCCTTGCCGCCAAAAGTGGGGGCAGTGGCTGGAGGGGCGGGCATCTCCACCCAGTACAGGCTTTGTTCCTGGCCACAGAGTGACAAAGGCACTGTCCCCATGTGGCCAACAACATGTCTGGTGTGTGGCAGGCTGGCAAAAACTAGTCAGCCCACACTGGACGTTGGGTATGTTTTCAGGGGGACCTCTAAGATGCCCTCTGGGTGTATCTTTACAATAAAGTGCACACTGGCATCAGTGTGCATTTATTGTGCTGAGAAGTTTGATACCAAACTTCCCAGTTTTCAGTGTAGCCATTATGGAGCTGTGGAGTTCATGTTTGACAGACTCCCAGACCATATACTCTTATGGCTACACTGCATTTACAATGTCTAAGGTTTTGCTTAGACACTGTAGGGGCATAGGGCTCATGCACCTATGCCCTCCCCTGTAGTAAAATGCACCCTGCCTTAGGGTTGTAAGGCCTGCTAGAGGGGTGACTTACCTATGCCACAGGCAGTGTGAGGTTGGCATGGCACCCTAAGGGGAGTGCCATGTCGACTTAGTCATTTTCTCCCCACCAGCACACACAAGCTGCCAAGCAGTGTGTATATGCTGAGTGAGGGGTCCCCAGGGTGGCATACGGCATGCTGCAGCCCTTAGAGACCTTCCCTGGCATCAGGGCCCTTGGTACCAGGGGTACCAGTTACAAGGGACTTACCTGGGTGCCAGGGTTGTGCCAATTGTGGAGACAAAGGTACAGTTTAGGGAAAGAACACTGGAGCTGGGGCCTGGTTAGCAGGGTCCCAGCACACTTTCAAATCATAACTTGGCATCAGCAAAGGCAAAATGTCAGGGGGTAACCATGCCAAGGAGGCATTTCCTTACACAGGTGCAATCCGTGCTCGGCAACAGCACCAAATCAATTCTAGATTGCGAGCCGTGGGCTACCGATGTGTGGGTAAACTGCCACCGTCTTGGATGCCACACCCGCCAAGCATCGCAAGGCCCCGTCGCTGAAAGCCATCCTATGATTCCTGCCACCATTGTATGCCTGTAAGTTGAGAGCGGACCAGCCACATCCAAGGCAGGGTCTGGAGCTGCGTTGAAGTCCCCTCCCAGCATAGTAAGTGCTGGAGGCAAGTCTAGGAGCAGTTTGGTTAGGTCCTTGAAGGTCCCTCTTACCATTGCAGGAGGGATGTAAACACTGACCAAATTAATTGTGACACCCTCTACCTTCCCAGTGATGGTCACATAGCGTCCCTGCCGGTCTTTCCACAGCTGGATTTTTGTTATGGGAAATGAACGGTGCAGTAGTATTGCCACTCCCGCAATCCGCGCGTAAACCCCGCGTGGTACAATCTATCAAACCCTGTACAGGCCAATAAGGGCCAATGATCACCCAAGAGGTGCGTCTCCTGCAGCAGGAGCACATCAGGGCGGTATTGGTGTACAAAGTTAAACACCGTGGTGCGTTTATTTTTGTCTAAAGACCATTAACGTTTCACGAGATAACCTGTGTTGGACTCATAGGAATATGTTATTAGGTGCCACAGGGGGGTTACCGGATGGCACCTTTTCTTGGCCTGGAGCCCCCGTGTTGCTCTCTTCGCAGTGGAATGAACGCCCCTACTCTGTCAATTTGTTCACTGCATCTCCTATCCTGTGCACTTGCTAACAAACACAAACATACTGACGTAGTAAGAAACAGTAACACATACCTTAAAACAAGGCCCAAACTTCCCTTCCTCCCAATTTCCATCCCACCCCATACTTCCCCCCAGAAGCATCGGTCGCCCATATAAATCACCTCACTCTCGAACATAGTGAGGTATGCCATTAACTGATTGACCCCTCCATATCTTCGGATCAAAAAGAAAAACACAATAAGTGGTAATGGATCGTAAGCAATATTGTCTCTCATCCAAGCAATTAGCACCCTCCCAGGTTTATCCATCTGCTTATAGAGTTACAGCACCGGACTGCAGGACAAATCTGAGTCACTCAGGGACCCCATCTAGGCCTGCATTGTCCCCAATGGTTCTGGGCTCCCCCCAACTCCCCCAGAACCCACCAGCGATCGCTGTCTCTGTGGTTCCAAGTGTGGGGCCTACAAGGGAGGAGTCTGAGTGGGAGCTCTGATGCGTTTTGCACTACCTGGAGCGCGTGCGTCAGCGCTCACCAGGCAGACGCTTCTGCTGCTGGTTCGGCTGCACTTCATCTTGCTTTGGTCTTGGTTCTCCACTGTATAGACCAAGAGGGCCTTCCTCTGTCAGCCAAGTCCATGCTGCTGCTAGCTGCTACCTGCTCAAAGAAGTAGGTTTAGTTTCCATGGACTACACAGAGTTTCGCTGGAAACTGGAGACGATATGATATGTCCATTGCCCTCAGTTTCTGCTTTACTTCAGTGAATGAGTGGTGCAATTGTTGCACATCCCCAGTGTAGTCAGGCAAGAGGAGGACCTTTGCCCCGTTGCAAAAGATATCTCCTTTGGAGCGTGCTTCTTGTAGCACGCGTCTCGGTCTTTGAAGTTGAAAAGACGGAGTATCACCGGTCTGGGTGGAGAGCCCGGCGGGGGCCTCGATTGCAAAGCCCTGTGGGCCCGCTCGATCGCAAACCATGGTATAAGACAGTCCGCTGGCATCCAAGAGCGGAACCATTCCTCCAAAAAGGTGACCAGAGATGGGGCCGCCGTGGTCTCTGGAAGGCCCACCATATGAAGGTTGTTGGGTCAGGACCTATTCTCAGTAACTTCGGCTCTTCAATAGAGCTCCGACGTGCGAGATGTTGGTGCGGAGACCTGCACCTTGAGAGCAGTCACATCGTCTTCCACTGTAGATATCCTCGACTCTGCCTCCGTGAGTCGGGCTGTGGCGTTGCAGAGGTCTTGCCGGACCAAGGCTACATCCCCCCTAACGTCCCCGATCTTAGACTCCACAGCTGTTTGGGATATTTGGATAGCTTGGAGAATCTTTTCCAGGTCGCCGGACTTCGCCGGTGGATCTCCTCCTTCACCCTGGGCACGATCTTCCATCCGAGTCCCATTTGTACTCGTGATGAATTGGTCTAGGCGTGTTTGCCCTACCGCCTTTTGCACCGTTTTGTCCTTGCCCATGATGGGTTCCCCAGCCGTGGCACAATGTATGGGTTTGCGGCAAATCTGTCAGTGGAAGCCAATTAAAGTCACCACACATGGGTCCAGGGCCCTTCTTCATGACCCAAGGACTCCCTCGCGGTCCCACACTCCGCTGATCAACAAGTTAGTCTCCAGGATCCAGGGAATTATGGTCGCCCTGTGGTCCCATTCCCTGCCACCCTCAGCCGATCATTTACAAAGATCATCCAAGGGCCCCACCGGTAGCCCCCACCGCGTCTCTCCAGTGTCACCGCGTTCCAGTAGAGTGGAGAAAGGGGGGGTGGGAGGAGGAAGAAACAAAGAAAGGAGGGAACCTCCAGTGAGTCGCGTTCCACCCGTCACAGTTCACTGTTGCGCTGCTCCCCCTGCAGCTGCCCGGGGAGGACCTGGGGCATCAGTCCATCAAGGGGAGGGCAGGGGGACGAGGGGGGGCCTCTCTCCTGGCTGCCAAAACTACCCCCCCCATCCACCACCTCGCCCCATCCCCTCTGCTCACCGGATTTTCAGACCTTGCTTCACTGCGGCTCCCAGTGTCTGGGCGCCTCAACCTCACCTCCAGCCGGTCTTTGCTGTAGGCGAGCCCCTCAGCGGCTCCGCCCGCAATCCTCCACCGTGTTACTTGGCTGCGGCACAGCACTCAGACGGGTCTCCTGCACCGCGCCACCTTCTCCTCAGTCCGCCCCTCAGCGTTCATTCGCCGTCCGCCATCTTGACTGCAGGCGGCAGCGAGCTATCAGTGCTCCTCAGCCAGGCCGAAAGGCTGGACAAACTTTCTTTACTCGTCGCTGCGGTCCAACAAGGGGGGGGAATAAAGGGAGGGGGTCCTTCTTCCCTGGTTCCAAAGGGGCCCCCTATTCATCACATTGCTCCTGCCCCTCTGCTCACCCGAGTCCTTGGGCCATGCTCCACTACAGCTCCAGTGCCTGGGAGCCTCGACCCTGCTCCCAGCCGGCTGTCGCTGCATACGGGCTTCCCAGCAGCATCGTCTGCGACCTCCGCTGAACTATTCGGCTGGTGCACAGTGAGCCGACGAATCTCGGGCTCTGCAACGTCCTGGGGCCCCTTCCACAGCTCACATCTCGGCGCTCACTCACGGTCCGCCTTCTTGGGCGCAGGCGGCCGTGAGCGATCGGCGTCCCACGACCGGGCCAGCAGGCCGAGTCGGTTCTGCTGCTCGTCCCTGGGGGAACAGCAGGTCCCCCCAAGCAGGAAGGTGCTGCCGCTGAGGACAGATTTCGGTCATAGCTAGAGGCGGATGACGGAGGGGTCCGGGGCACTACAAAAGTGCGTCCGCCATCTTGACGCCTTAGCCACGCCCCCCCACTTTGCATATATAGTTTTTCTGATCTGCTTCTAAAATCGCACCCCAAGTAAAAATATTTATTGTATTATCCCTATCTTATCTCGAGGAATCAGCCAGGTTTATCCTCCAATGGCAAACATTCCTGCATTATGCAGATAATAATAGCATGTATTTTAATTAGTATTCATGTGTTCATTTCAAAGGTATCATCAATGATAAATTTACATTCAAATGCTTATATTATTGTTTTGTATTTTTGGGCGATGATGTGTTTTTCCTTTCCTTTTTAAACTCATACATTTTATATTGACTGTGGGAGGTTTCTGTTATTTTGAAATGTGCCTATCTTGCCTGAGTAGTTTCTGCCCTAATATAAACTCTGGAAAAAAATAATTTTAAACTCAGTTTTATCCATCCATTCTGCATGTTAACAATGTGTCTAAAACTGCCAATTTCTATCACCACACTTAAAAAATAAAACAGTACAGTCCGAAGAATTACTGGAAAATAGCAGTTTGTAGCTGCAGGGGATTGAACCCATATTCTACTATGCACAATAGAGTTGCCCCTTCACTCCTTATTACCAACCACCTAACAATAGCACCATTCAAACCCGAATAGTTGGAATACCACCTAAGAGAGCTGTATTGTGCTCTAGTGTGGAAGCCTAGAATACACTTATTGATGAATGAGTTATATTTAAACAATTTAAGCTAATGGATAAGGTGACAAATATGTAATTAGATACAGCACACATTTAAATATGAAATACCTTGTCAGTTTCGGCTGGTCTGGCTGACGACCCTGCATCAGCTATTACATGACTATCACCCACTTCTCTAGCTTGTAAGTATTTGTTCTTTATAGACGATAGGTCCTGAAATAAAGAAAAGGTTAAATATTTAGAAAGGCATACACATCTTTTGAATCTACACATTACACAAGGTTGAATTTTACAGTTCTGATGTTCATGTATTAGTATAGAGTGACAAAGTTGTGGTGTGTTTAGTATTTTATTCCAAAGGGTGTTGAGGAGATGAAGGTATAGGATCAGTGTTCATCCCATTATCTTCTTCGGTACACCATAGCCTAGAAAAAAAGCATTAAAGACCTGCTCTATAAAACTACATCGCTATTAATCAGACATTTACTAACGTAGGCAGTCTGATCTATAAAACTACATCGCTACCTATCAGAGATTCACTCATGTAGGCTCAAACCTACAATTTGACTAAATGTCTTACCATTATGGAATTTACAAAGAATTCTAGGCTTACTCTGAAGAACTTGCAACTGCCCCAGAATCTAAGCCCCCATGAAAGTGCAAGTGCACATTTTATCATGCATTTGCACTTTGAATGATAGTGTCTTCATTAGAAAAATATGTTCCACTCTTCCTCTAAATGTCGAATAATTTTCAAGGTATCCTCTCTCCATTTACACCATGAAAACAGAGTCACGCCTACCCTTCTGAAGAGTATCGGTTTTTACACATATTACGTTTTGCAGTTGGACACCGAAAATCGTAGCCTCTACAAACAGATTTGCTCACACAGAAATGCTGATTCTGTGATTCAAAATGGCTTTCCGTGTGCCTTATTAGAAAATAGCCATGCAAATAGCTGGTTAAATATTGTCCTGTTTTTAAAGGGCGAGACTGAAAGGGTGACTACCAAAAACAATATGAAACTATAATGAAGGAATACTGGTAACACTGAAAGTGATGAATGAATGATTGTTAGTATCCATAAAGTTATAGGAATGGTTCGTCAAACCATTAGTGTATGCATGAATGTTAAATGACACAAGGTGTTTTTGTTGCAGAAATTCTATTACAAACCTATGTTGATGTTGGATTTGTTAAAGACGATGCACACGAAAACAAGACATTCTAATACATGAATGGTACATTTTCATACACAAAGACCCATTACAGCTGTTAAATTCCCCCGTTGTGAACTCTCCATCAACCCCACATAGGTATGTGGTCAGTCAGACTCTGAGACCCCGGCCTGAAGGTTAATGACTGACAGGTCACAGGTAAGGTAACACTTAACCGACAGCCAAATGCACAAACATGCAAACTTAAAAGACATCCCACTGGGCAGCAACACTACATTGGACCCCGGATATTGGCCCCAATAAAGCACACATGGCCAGAGGGATGGGTACATTTCCAAACCACCATAAAGTTAGATACCACACATAGGGGGTCATTCCAACCCTGGCGGTCAATGACCGCCGGGTTGGAGGACCGCGGGAGCACCGCCGACAGGCCGGCGGTGCTCCCAAGGGCATTCCGACCGCGGCGGTAAAGCCGCGGTCGGACCGGCAACACTGGCGGTCTCCCGCCAGTGTACCGCCGCCCTTTGGAATCCTCCAAGGCGGCGCAGCTAGCTGCGCCGCCGAGGGGATTCCGACCCCCCCTACCGCCATCCAGTTCCCGGCGGTCCGCCCGCCGGGAACTGGATGGCGGTAGGGGGGGTCGCGGGGCCCCTGGGGGCCCCTGCAGAGGGCCCCTACAAGTATTTCACTGTCTGCTTGGCAGACAGTGAAATACGCGACGGGTGCAACAGCACCCGTCGCACCTTCCCACTCCGCCGGCTCGATTACGAGCCGGCATCCTCGTGGGAAGGGAGTTTTTCCCTGGGCTGGCGGGCGGTCTTTTGGCGACCGCCCGCCAGCCCAGGGAAAAACTTAGAATACCCTCCGCGGTCTTTCGACCGCGGAGCGGTATTTCGGAGGGGGGAACTCTGGCGGGCGGCCTCCGCCGCCCGTCAGGGTCAGAATGACCCCCATAGTTAGGTACACTTACCCAAACAGGGCACAGCACATACAGCTCACGCAGTGACCACGTGTCTCTCAGACTGGACACCTGGACACATACTCGCTGGCCACATTGTGTCCACGCCAGGTCAAGGTCCACCTGCTTTTACTGTCTAGAATTGTATCTGAGACTCCATGACAAATGTTTGCTTATGATAACTTTATTGCACCCATAGAAATGTATCAAACCTGTGTCAATTTGATGTATTATGAAAGACCCCGGTTCTATAACTGTTCTCCCAGCTGTATTGTTTAATAAAATGAACCTTTTCCTTTTTTGCTGGATGCCTCTTGCCTTTTGTTGTTTTAAGGCAAATTCTCGTTCCAGCAATACCTATAAGTATGATGTGCAAATGTAATAATGTACAACAAGGCGCTCTACAGTTCAATGACATTATATATACTACTTATGTAAACCATTGTTTGTGTGTTAGGGAAATTTTATATCTTCATTTAAAAGAGATTGTGGGTTCTACATTGGTCTCATCAAATATAAATAATTATTGTTCTCATGAGGCCCGATTCACAAAGGTAAACTTGAACCGAAAGTCTAAGGGCACGATTTACAAAGTTAAACTTAGACAAAAAGTCTAACTTTACTTGTAGTGAAGTTAGACTTTTTGTCTAAGTTTAGACTTTTTCAACAGACTTTTTATTGCTTTTATTCATCCTCAGCAATACAAAACAATCAGCGGTCATTAAGTTAACCAACATAAAAGCAAGTTCAAATACAAGACAACGCCAACAGTGTCCTTGCTAACAATATATTCTCTCAAACTACACCCCATTCTACCACTCTTCCCACCCCCCTTCCTCCTGCCTCCTAGTTATCCCTGACTCCCTTAGTTGACCAGCCATCCCATAACAACAGTCAAGTACAGAGCGTCTTATTTCAATTAGGTTTTCTTGACATATCCCCACCCAGCTTGAGATGCAGTGTTCAAGCTTCTCCAGCATTTGCAGCAAGCAATAAGGAACTGTCCGACGAATCATCAGCCAGTGTCTTCATGCAGTCCAAGAGGGTCTCCCATGCCCTGGCTTTGTCAATTGGGCATTGCCCTCTCCACACTTCTTAAAACAGCACCCTACCCTCATGTAGGAAAGTACCATCTTGCATGGCATGTTATCCCCATTTTTACTTGTGTGTTTGTTTTTGCCTGTGTCACTAGCATCCTGCTAGCCAGGACCCCAGTGCTCATAGTTTGTGGCCTATATGTGTTCCCTGTGTGGTGCCTAACTGTGTCACTGAGACTCTGCTAACCAGAATCTCAGTGCTTATGCTCTCTCTGCTTTTTAAATTGTCACTGCAGGCTAGTGAATAATTTTGCTAATTCTCATTGGCACAATGGGACACCCTTATAATTCCCCGGTATATGGTACCTAGGTACCCAGGGTATTGGGGTTCCAGGAGATCCCTATGGACTGCAGCATTTCTTTTGCCACCCATAGGGAGCTCAGACAATTCTTACACAGGACTGCCACTGCAGCCTGAGTGAAATAACATCCACGTTTTTTCACAGCCATTTTACACTGCACTTAAGTAACTTATAAGTCACCTATATGTCTAACCCTTACTTGGTGAAGGTTAGGTGCAAAGTTACTAAGTGTGAGGGCACCCTGGCACTAGCCAAGGTGCCCCCACATTGTTCAGGGCAATTTCCCCAGACTTTGTGAGTGCTGGGACACCATTACACGCGTGCACTACATATAGGTCAATACCAAATTGTAGCTTCACAATGGTAACTCCGAATATGGCCATGTAACATGTCTAAGATCATGGAATTGTCCCCCATGCCAAATCTGGTACTGGGGTGCCAATCCCATGCATCCCCAGGGCTCAAGCATGGACCCCGGGTACTGCCAAACTAGCTCTCTGGGGTTCACACTGCAGCTACCGCTGCTGCCAACCCACAGACAGGCTTCTGCCCTCCTGGGTTCTGAGCAGCCCAGTCACAGGAAGGCAGAACAAAGGATTTTCTCTGAGAGATGGTGTTACGCCCTCTTCCTTTGGAAATAGGTGTTAAGGGCTGGGGAGGAGTAGCCTCCCCCAGCCTCTGGAAATACTTTGAAGGGCAGAGATGATGCCCTCCTTGCATAAGCCAGTCTACACCGGTTCAGGGATCTCCCAGCCCCTGCTCTGGCGCGAAACTGGACAAAGGAAAGGGGAGTGACCACTTCCCTGTCCATCACCACCCCAGGGGTGGTGCCCAGAGCTCCTCCAGTGTGTCCAAGACCCCTGCCATCTTGAATGCAGAGGTGTGAGAGCACAGTGGAGTCCTCTGAGTTGCCAGTGCCAGCAGGTGACGTCAGAGACCCCTCCTGATAGGTGCTTACCTGGTTAGGTGGCCAATCCTCCTCTGAGGGCTATTTAGGGTCTCTCCTGTGGGTTTCTCTTCAGATAATGAATGCATGAGCTCGCCAGAGTTCATCTGCATCTCCCTCTTCGACTTCTGCCAAGGACGACCGCCGACTGCTCCAGGACGCCTGCAAAACCGCAACAAAGTAGCGAAACGACTACCAGCAACATTGTAGCGCCTAATCCTGCCGCCTTTCTCGACTGTTTCCTGGTGATGCATGCTCTGAGGGCTGTCTGCCTTCACCCTGCACTAGAAGCCAAGAAGAAATCTCCTGTGGGTCGACAGAATCTTCCCCCTGCTAACGCAGGCACCTAACTTATGCTTCACCGGTCCACTGGGTCCCCTCTCCTCTTGACGAGCGTGGTCCCAGGTACACAGGAGCTGGATCTAAGTGACCCCGACAGTCCAGTGGTCCTTCTGTCCAAATTTGGTGGAGGTAAGTCCTTGCCTCCCCACACCAGACCGTAATCCTGTGTACTGCAGGATCTGCAGCTGCTAGGGCTTCTGTGCACTTTTGCAAGGAATCCTTTGAACACAGCATAGCCCAGGTCCCCAGCACTCCATCCTGCATTGCTCAACTCGCTGAGTTGACCACCAGCTTCGTGGGACCCTCCTTTGTAGTGTTGAGACGACCGCCATGCTCAGATTTCTTGAACGCCTGTTCAAGTGCTTCTGTGGGTGCTGCCTGCTTCTGCATGGGCTCTCTGTGCTGCTGACCCCCCCCTGTCTCCTCCTCCAAGGGGTGACCTCCTGGTCCTTCCTCGGCCCGGGCAGCACCCATTTTCTTCAACCGCAACTCTTGCAGCTAGCAACGCTTATTTGCAGTCTTTTTGTGTGGACACAACTCTGCATCCTCCAGCTCACCGTGGGACATCTGTGCGAAGGAGAAGTTCCTGGTATCTTCCGTGGTTGCAGAATCTTCAGCTTCTTCCACCCGGAGGCAGCCCTTTTGCACCTTCATCTGGGGTTTAGTGGGCTCCTGCCCCCCCGGACACTTGCGTGACTCCTGGACTTAGTCCCCTTCCTTTACAGGTCCAGGAATCCATCTTCAGTGCTTTGCAGTCAGTTGTTGCCTTTGCAGAATCTCCTATCACTACTTTAGTGTGTTTCTGGGGAAGTAGGGTAACTTTACTCCTACTTTTCAGGGTCTTGGGGTTGGGTATCTTGGACACCCTTAGTGTTTTCTTACACTCCCAGCGACCCTCTACACACTATATTAGGCCTAGGATCCATTTGTGGTTGGCATACCACTTTTAGAGTGTATGGTTTGTGTTGCCCCTAGGCCTATTGCATCCGATTGTATTCTACAGTGTTTGTACTACTTTTCTAACTGTTTACTTACCTGATTTTGGTTTGTGTGTATATTTTGTGTATTTTACTTACCTCCTAAGGGAGTATATCCTCTGAGAAATTTCTGACACATTGTCACTAAAATAAAGTACCTTTATTTTTAGTAACTGAGTGTTGTGATTCTTATGATAAAGTGCTATATGATATAAGTGGTATAGTAGGAGCTTTGCATGTCTCCTAGTTCAGCCTAAGCTCCTCTGCTATAGCTACCTCTATCAGCCTAAGCTGCTAGAACACTACTAATCTACTAATAAGGGATAACTGGACCTGGCACAATGTGTAAGTGCCATCAGGTACCCACTATAAGGCTGGCCAGCCTCCTACACCTCGCAGTTAGCCCATTGTAACATTCCATTTCTCTATTCCATTTTTATGTAGTTGAGGAGCAAAGGTAGCCTTCCAACGCATAGTACTCTCCCTCTTGGCCAGTACCAATGCTAAATCGACAAATTGCATAGACAATTTATGCTAAAAAGGGTGAAGAAATCCACCTTGTAAACACACCAGTGGGGTACAGGGTATTGATCTCTCAGTAACTTAATTTACACAGTCAATTACATCCGTCCAGTAAACTCGCAGTGCAGGACAGTCCCACAGCATATGGAACATCTCAGCCCCTCTCCCCCCACATCTGGGGCACTGTGCATCCCTTGCACCAAATATTCGCATTATTTTCCCTGGTGTAAGATATGCTCTATGCAGGACATAATAGTTGATAAGCTTAAACCCTGTATTGCGAGAAACTGTGTACATATTAGTAAAGATGGACAACCACTGTTGGTCAGAAACCTGGATAGACATGTCCTCCCAACTGTGTTTCAGTACTTCTATTGGCACATCAATATTTGCTTGCATAGCTTGGTATAGGATAGTGACAGCTCTGGTTTTCCCTGATGGTTTGCAAAGTATGTGACGGATATTAAGTTTAAGTGTTGGGGGTTCCACTGACCTGCCATCCCAGTGGTTCCACAGTGTTAGCACAGTTGTGTGGTGCACGAGAAATTGACCCTAGGGTAAATCAAATGTTTGTGATAGCTCTTTGAAGGGCAGCAGTTCCCAATGTCTAAACAGGTCACCAATTCGGGAGATACCCCTGTTAGGCCAGTTAGCTAAGCCCTCCAGGGCCCCTCCTGTGTTTAATACCTCCAGGCATTGCAGCAGTAGTGTCTAAGAGCATTTGTGAGCTGTAGACAATGTTGCCAGAAGCGCTGGATAGTCTGCATTGCCAGATCACCTTCTGCCACTGGTCACCTGGCAATCATAATCAGCGGGAGTAGGACAAATAATGCAGGAGCGTTCACAGGCATTTCCCCTCCCACTTGCGGTCAAGCATATAGCCACTTGTTCAACCACTGAAGTTGGGCAGCCAAATAGTGTATTTCAAGGTCAGGAGCTGCAAGGCCACCATTTGAGGTGGGTTTGCACAGTTTAGTCAGGGCCATCCTTTGTCTTCCCTTGCCCCAAATCAACTCTCCCAGTATCGACTCCAGGTCCAGAAGGCACAGCGTGGGATTAATACTGGCAGTGTAGTGAATAAATATAGCAATCATGGGAGTACTATCGTTTTAGCAACTGCGATCCTACCAGCTACTAACAGTGGGAGAGTGCTCCAGACAGCCACCCCGGTGTGGAATGCCCTCACCACTGCCCCAATGTTCCCATCTATGGTATCCTTAGTATTGTGGTATATTTTTACTCCGAGGAATTTCATACAAGAACCCTCCCAACTCCGTCTGTGCAGTTCAGGTGGTCTTAGCATTTGAGAGGTCAGCTGGAACAAGAGTTACTTTTGCCAGTTGATCCGCAGGACCAAAAGAGCACTAAACTGTTCCATAAGTGTGACTGCTGCAGGTATGCCCTCCCTAGCATTGGCAAGAAATAACAACATATAATCCGCATATAAGGCTATGGTGTGCGTAGAGGTCCCACTGATCAGTCCTCGATAAGCTACCCCCAAGCTCACTCACCAGGCCAGGGGTTCGACTGCTATAGCAGTAATAGAAGAGGAAGAGGACAGCCCTGCCTTGTACCTCGCCCCACCATCTAGGATTGCGAGATTACCCTACAAGTACGATCCAGCACTCTCGGGGTGGTATACAGAAGTTGGGCCATTGGCTAAAGTCTCTTCCCAGTCCCATCTGATCAAATACCTGATAAAGGTAGTCCCCATTGGAGGCTATCAAATGCCTTCTCAATATTTAGAGATTACTACTGCATTGTCATCTTCAGGGCCCATAGCGTCCATTAAGGAGAGCAGTCGGTGGATATTCAGAGCCGTATTCCTAGCTGGAATAAATCCGTTCTGGCCAGAGTGCATGAGGGAAGCCATATGGGCGAGGAGAAACGAGGTGAGAATCCTGCTCAGGAGTTTTTAATCCACGTTCAACATAACCAGCGAATGGTATGCCCACACGTCATGAGGGAGTCGACCCAGTTTAAGCAGAGGAATCACCAGAGCTTCCCTTGTGGTGGCAGAGAGATACCCCTCCTCCTTCACTTCTGCATATAGGTCCTCTAATCTAGGGGCTAAGGGCCAGATGTAGGAAATTTCTGAATCGCAATTCAGTATGCAGGATGGTGTCCCTGACACCGTCTGCGACTTGCAAGGGGGTCACAAAGGCCCACCTCATTAATATTAATGAGGTGGGTCGCAATTCGCGCCCCCCTTGCGACTCGCAGCACTCACAGGGATGGTGGCCTGCTGGAGACAGCAGACCACCATGTCTGTCACTGCTTTTGAATAAAGCAGTTTTTTTGTTGTTGTAATGCAGCCCGTTTTCCTTAAAGGAAAAAGAGATGCATTACAAAATGAAAAAAAAAATTCCATGCCATTCACAAAGGGGAATGGGTCTCATGGGGACCCCTTTCCTTTTGCGAATGGGTTACCACCAGTGTGACACTGGTGGTAACTGTAATTTCTTTGTGACCGCATTTGCGGTCACAAAGCAATGCAGCATTGCGCTGTGACTCGCAATTAGGAAGAGGAACACCCCTTCCTAATTGCGACTCGCAGTCCCGTTTTACGAGTTGGTAACCAGGTTACCGACTCGCAAAACAGGGATTGGGCATCGCGATGTCGTTTTTGCAGATGGCAAACAGCAAAATTTGCTGTTTGCTTCGTGCAAAAACTTTGCTACATCTGGCCCTAAGTCCTCAGTATATGCACTTTGTCTCGAGCCATGGCCCTGATGTCCACTCTGATATCCTGCGTTGTTATGTGCCCTCAAAGTGCACCAGCATTGTCTTCTCCCAATCTGGGTAACACTGCTTGGCTCAGGAAATTGTCTAGTGTTTCCTGATGTGGCTCGAGCAGGGGAGCAGAGAGGGTGGTGTAATATTCCTTGAATCTTTGACGTATTTCCTTTTGCCCATATACAAGGTCACCCTCGGTCATATCAATTTCCAGGATTGTGGAGGTTATAGGGTTCAGATTAGCCAACCATGCCAAAAGCATTTCCGCCTTCTTTCTTTCTGCATGCGCCCTCATAATATATTTGCGTTAATCAAAGCAGCGAAGCTTCTCTGTGCTGGTCACGCGGCGCTCTTTTGCCTCTAACAGTTGATGCTGGAGTTCTCTATCAATGGGGCAGGCCTTATCAATCTCCAGAAGATCTTTTTCTTGCCCCTGTACCTTATACAGTAGGGAGCATTTTACCCTCACTACTTCAGCTATACACTTACCCCAGATTACAGCCTTGAAAGCATCCCATTCATTAAGAATAGATAGGAGGTACCTGGTGCAAAGTAATCATGAATGGCATCTCCAATGGTGTGCTTGAACCCCGGGTCCTCCAGCACCTCAACTTAAAGGCACCAATCTGGGATTTGAGGGCATTCTCTACGCCAGTTTAGCAGGTGTTATACTGGGTTGTGATCAGACATCGTACAGCACAAGTATTCCACGTGGTGCACCGATCAATGTATGTCTGTGGAACAGAGGAATGCTTCCAACCTCATGTGAAGGTTGTGCATCCCAGAGAAGAATCAATAATCCCTGGTAGTAGGGTTAATGTTTCTCCAGGAGTCAATTAACGCCCACTGAGTTTGCCATGTCTGAAATGTCTGTGCCACTTGCCACACCTGAGAGTCCCTCAGGGGCGGGTGGGATCTATCAAGAGTGGGATCAATTATGCTATTGAAGCCCCCTCTTAATAGCATGAGGTGCATCAAATATGAGGCCATAATGCAGGACAGGCCCTCATAAAAGTTACCCTGATTCTAGTTGGGGGCATATATCCTACCTGTAGGAAAGTACCATCTTTCTTGGCATGTTACCCCCATTTTTACCTGTATGTCAGTATGTTTTTGTCTGTCTCACTGGGATCCTGCTGGTCCTGGGACATCTGTGGGTGCTATCTGGTGCTCTGAGGCCTCTCTGAAGTGCTGAGCACTTCCTCTTCCTCCTCACACAGAGTTGAGGCCCCCAGGTCCTCCAGATAGTACCAAGTTGATGCAAAACATGACTTTGCCGGAACCAAGGCTTGTTGGAGGAATCCAGTGCCAAAACTTGCCTGCATCCAACTTCACGGCGTGGGACATCCTTTGCATTATGCACGAACCTGCTGACATCTTCCTAGGGTGCATTCCTGCAGTCTTCGTCCAAGTGGGGACTCTTCTTTTGCACCCTCGTCTGTGTTGGCAGGGGTCCTGTCCTTCTTGGAACTTCTTTAGACTTCTGGACTTGGTCTCCTTCTTTTGCAGGTCTGCAGGTCCAGGAATCCACTGTTTGTTGTTTGCGGACTTGGGGCCAGATGTAGCAAAGGATTTGCGCGTCGCAAACGGCGAAAACCGCCATTTGCGAGGCGCAAATGCCTCTTTGCTATGCAGAAATGCATATTGCGAGTCGGGACCGACTCGCAATATGCATTTTAGAATCGCAAATAGGAAGGGGTGTTCCCTTCCTATTTGCGATTCCGAGTGGAATGCAATACCATTTGCGACCGCATATGCGGTCGCAAAGGGTATCGCAGTTACCATCCACTTCAAGTGGATGGTAACTCACTCGCAAATTGGAAGGGGTCCCCGTGGGACCCCTTCCAGTTTGTGAATGGACCCAAAACATTTTTTTCAGGGCAGGTAGTGGTCCAAGGGACCACTGCCTGCCCTGAAAAAATACCGAAACTAAAGGTTTCGTTTATTTTTTAAGTGCAGCTCGTTTTCCTTTAAGGAAAATGGGCTATACTTAAAAAAAAAAAACTGCTTTATTGAAAGCAGTCACGAACATGGAGGTCTGCTGACTACAGCAGGCCTCCATTTTTGCGAGTGCCTAGACTCGCTATGGGGCCGCAATTTGCGACCCACCTCATGAATATTAATGAGGTGGGTCATTGCGACCCCATAGCGAGTCGCAGACGGTGTCTGAGACACCGTTCTGCATTGCAAATTGCGACTTGCAATTTGCGAGTCGGAAGGACTCGCAAATTGAAAGTCGCAATTTGCAATTTTCCTGCATCTGGCCCTTGGTTGGTTCTTGCAATAATTCCATTCACAAGTTGTAGTGTGTCCTAAGGAAACTTGCAGTACTTTACTCCTGCTTTTCTGGGCTCTGGGGTGGGGTAATTTACTTACCTTTACTGTACTCTGACTCTCCCAGCGATTCTGCACACACTACACTTGTCTAGGGGTCAATTTATGATTTGCATTCCACTTTCTGAGTATATGGTTTTTGTTGCCCCTAGACCTATTTTCTCCCATTGCATTCTATAGCATTTCCTATTGTTTGCACTGTCCTATGACTAATTACTTGCCTTATTTTGGTGTCTAGTGTATATATTGTGTATAATACTTACCTTCAGAAGGAGTATTGCATCTAAGATATTTTTGGTACTGTGTCACCCAAATAAACTACCTTTATTTTTGGTAACACTGAGTATTGTCTTTACTTGTGCATAAGTACTGTGTAACTATAGGTGGTATTGCATGGGCTTTGCATGTCTCCTAGTTCAGCCTAAGCTGCTCTGCTATAGCTACCTCTATCAACCTAAGCTGCTAGAACACTACTAGTTCACTAATAAGGGATAACTGGACCTGGTATAAGGTGGTAGTACCCAAGGTACCCACTACAAACCAGGCAAGCCTCCTATACTACCAAAGTTAGGTCGCAACCCATGAGTTGCGAGTGATCAGTACATACCTCCCATTAGGGTCTATCAGCTCTCCTGTCTTTTGGAATGGGATCCCAGGTCTGACCAGATCAGGACCCTTCCGGAGAATGCAGAGTATGTAGTGGCGTAGACTGTAGTGCATCTATATCAGGCGCAGTTAGATGGGTCTCTTGTAAAAAGGCTGTATGTGCGCCCCTTCTTTCCAAATATGTGTACCTTGTACCTTTTTGCCATACTATTTAAGGCCCTAATGTTCCAACTGATTAAATTATGTAAGGGCAGCTGCATGAGAATGTTTGAAATATCAGTCCAAGAGCTCTCATCGTCAGAGCACAGGCTTGTGTAGGGGGATGAGTAGGGTGGCCTTGGACGTGTGTAGTAGTAATGGAGGCAGGGAATGGTCCCAGCAAGAACTCATGGAACAAACAACCAAACTCCCACAATTCCTCAACATTAGGACAAGAATTGACAACACTCCCATTCAAACAGTTAAACCAAGAAGCAACAGTCGTGCTTATACCATACACGCTCCATAACCCAACATAATCAGTGGGAGGGCCGTCCACATTCGGGCAGTCCCCGGGTCACTTCACATCATCCAGGATATGCAGTAGGAAGAAAGAAAAAGGTTCTCTACACCTGTTATCAAATCAGAGTATTGGGTCTGCCACACTCCTATCCAGACTCTCCATGCTCCTGCAATGACTCCCTCTCATAGTGCGCACAGAGGACTCATAGCAAATCATCCACTGTGCTCGGTGTGACCTGTGAAAGAAAAAGATCAGAGTTGCAGGAAGACAAGGATACAGATTCCTAATCAGAGTTCTCCTCATCTTCTCCTCCCAATTCCGAGGCCTGTTCTGAGCTTGCTCCACGAATGGTTGCTGCTATTTCCACCGCCCTCTGGCATTTCTGCAGTGCCTGAGAGTGGGAGGGCTTCGCTCTCATGCCTGATCTGGGCAGTCTCTTTGGTCTCCCCTTCTGTTGAGTAAGCCATTAGTCAGTGTCATCGTCCTCCTCCCGCTGGGGAGGTTACTCAAGCCAGTCCCATACCAGCTATGGGGAGGTGAAGAACTGCATCTTGTTATCATGGGTCACCCGGAGCCTGGCCGGTAACAGCATTGTGTGTTTGATTCCCATGTCTCTCGGTTTTTATTTAGCCTTGTTAAATGAGGCTCTTAGTCCCTTGTGAAATCCAGAAATATTACTCAGTTTTTATCCACCATTATGTCTCCTTTAATTTGGGCTTGTGAGAGGATGTGGTCTCTGTCTTTGAAATGGAGAACCCTGGCCACCAGAGGACGTGGACCCATTCCAGGTGGAGGAGGTTGGGAAAGCACTCAGTGGGCCTATTCAAGTGCAGAAAAGGGGTAGAGTCCCTCGGGTGTGACCCCTGTCCGGAGCCAGGCTTCCAGGAAGGCCTTCATGTGAGTTCCAGGGCCCTCTATACATTCAGGTAAACCCACTATTCGAAGATTATTTCTCCTCGTCCTGTTCTCAGCATCCTCAGTACTTAATTCAAGCAACTTTACTCTGTTTGCCATGGACATCAGTGGCCCCTGCAAAGACATCACCTCAGGGTTTAGGTCATCCAGTGTGTGCTCCGTGGCACTGACTCTTTCTGATGGGTGTCTATGATAGTCTCTTATTAGGCCCATGTCAGTGGCCATTGCATCTATTTTTGCCTCCAACGCAGCTATGGCCTGAAGAAAAGTGAACAACATTGCTCCGGTTTGGCCATCTTGGGCAACACACTCTGGTGCCGTCTCCATAGCTATTGTTGGCAAGTTCAACAACCAGCAACCTACCCCCCTGTTCCGGGGCCTTTTTCTTTGTGATTTTGCCCATTGTTAATGGTGCTGTGTGTTCGTCAGTTTGTGCTATTCTGGGGGCTCTCAGGCATGGAAGAAAATTTGGCAGTGCTCCTCCGCCCAGTGATTTCAGCAGGTGCACCTCCGGTGCCCAGAGGTGGGGGCTCCCTCAGCAGCAGTGTCTCTCAACTAGTCCAGGCAAGTTTTGTAGCGAGATCTGCGTGGGGGATGAACTGTCCCAGCTTCCGTGCAAAAGTCACGCCGGCGGGGTCTCTGCACCATTAGGCTTCCACAGTTGTTGATAGTTAGGCGTGCGGACAATGAGATATGGACCTGTCATCCCTTATTTCAAATGTGGCTCTGTCAGGCACCTACTTCCAGATGCATTAGCCGCCGGAGAACAAACCAGGACTTCAAAGTGCTCCACCCCTCACACATCATCACCAAGATTGCAACAGCGCGGGCCACATATGGGCAACTGGGGCTGGATAGCAAAGCTCCTGTGGAAGCCCCTTTCATCTTGGGAGCTATGCACCTGCAGCGGGGCGGGGGATAGCCAATCTACCCCTGCCACCCCCAATAGTTCAAGGCCGGGTGGGAGTGAGGGAGGCCCCACAGGCGACCGCTCACTCACCCCACTATCGTGGCAATCCAGGTGAAGGTGCCGGGGCCTCCTGATTCCCACTCCTCCACCTCCTGAATCTTTCCTCACAATGGGCACACCGCCTTCCAGGGCGGGTGGGGGCTGGAACAGAACATCGCAGTGCGCGGTCCCCACTGGGTGGTCGACGACCAAGTAGCCGCCCGTGTGCCTCAGGCCCTCAAGGTGCTTCGCTCCATCAATCGAGACCACCACAAGACTACGTCCCAGCGCGCTCTGCCATCTTGAGCATGGCCCGCTCGGATAGCTACTACACCAGGAGCCTTTCCCTGTGTATCATTGTTGCGAATGGTGTTGTCCCGAGCCGCGCGGTGTCCCGATCAACTGCCCCCAGCACCGGCTCGGATGGGGTGTGCAGGACTGCCTGGATGGTGGATCACTGCCGGGGAGTTCCACCAATACGCGACCTACTCCATTGGAAGTAGGCCACGCCCCCTCTAAGTTTAGAGTTTCTAGTTTAAGATTTATCAATACCAACTGGTTATTTTCTTCCTTACTAATTGTTTAACATGTTATGATCTGTTATCTGGTTCTTTTATTGTGAATGCCTGCCTTATATATGACTTCATAGTCCTTAAGGTTGATTTACACATTTTTCACAGTGGCAGTAGCCACTGTGTAGTTATGGTTAGAATTGTATTTCATAGGAAACTCCTTTTTTGATGAACGTATAGCCTTTCCTTTTTGTAATAGACCGACTTCCTCTCCAGTTACCATAACCTCATCAGGGACTCCTGTGTTGTCTCATTAAAGCCTTTATTTGTTCCTCAGACTATAGCTAAACCAGGAAGTTAGGCCCCAAAGGAAAAACATCCCTGAAATAAGTGTGGCTGGCTGAAAGAGATTGGTAAGCTGTAAGATAAACTAAGGAGAATGAGGAAGCAGAAAATGAAAAACCTATGTGGAGGGAAGTGCAGCATGCAGGAGAAGAAACCAAGGGAGGAGATCCCAAGAAAGGGGACAGAGACAAAGAAGTTGACCCTGAGAGACACTAGTATGGAAGATGCCTTTGCTGGAGACTATTCACAACTGCCAGGAAGAGTGGAGCCAGATTTCTCTGGATAGTGCAGCCTAAAGTAGGGTCGCAGTCCAGGCATATAATGCAGGACTGGCAGGGAAAACTTAGCTTTGTGCCAAAACCACCTCATTCTGAGATTTTGACCAGTCACTACTACATGATACTTTCTTTTGTTTGCCCTCGACATTGGAGCCTATTATAGAGAACCATATACTACGGTATACACCCTGAATGCTTCATTCACACTATGAGGTGTCAGTGGAGAACTAACTATTATCTTATTATTATAGTCTTATTGGCAGTTCTATAGTTTTGTTTTCGATTTAAGAAAGGAGGTGGGAGCCATATGAAGGAACCTGACAAACCAGGTTTTATTGCAAAATTCTTTACTATCCTAGTGGGAATAAACAATCCCATGAAGAGAGAGTGTAATATACATAAACATATCCTTTAGCTTGTTCTGTGTATCTGACTCTTTACAGGTGGTGTCAGAAATGGGATTGGTACACCAAAACCAGAGGAGAAAAGAACTAAACAAGTGATTCAGCAATTAGCTGATGTAAAACAGCAATTTTCAACTTGTATTTGAAATACCGACATAAATATTGCATACAGATTATAAAGACTATAACCAAAACTTAATTTGAGTATAGGGAAAACATTTTCTATCAGATCATTATAGCTATTGGAACAACAAACACTGGAGTTTTGTGGTTCCATTCCAGATGGATTTATAAAGTGCGGCTAATCACCCGTGAGGGTATCTAGGTGATGATATCTGTAGCTGCCAAAGCTCACTCGAACAACCTGGTCCTCTTCTGAATTCCAACAGGAAGTGTGAGGTCCGTAGCTGAAATGGGAGGTTGCTCCAAGATTTTGCTGTGAGGTAGGCGAATGATCTCCACCGCTGTTGCTGCAACATATGCAGGTGTTGTGGGTGAGGAAGAGGGAGGCAAAGCACAGGTGTCTGGATGGGAGGTGGAAATTCAGTCACTGGTTAATGTACTTAGGTCCTTGGTTGTGGAGGGTTCTGAAGGCTGGATCAACATTTCAAACTGGAATCTGTTCTGCACAGGGAGCTAGTGGAGCCTTCTGAGATGGGGGTAATGTGGGTCCATGTGGGGAGGTTGAGGATGATTCTATCTGCTGGGTTCTTTATAGTATGTTGTATCTTGAGGAGTTGTGTTGTGATCCCTGCATAGCATAGATTTTATTGCCATAACCCACTCAGATGATGATTAGGGTTTGAGTGATGTGTCTGGAGTCGACGGGAAGCCACTTAAAAATCTTGTGGAGGATGCGCAGCTTGAGAAAGCAGGAAGAGGAGACTGCGTTGATCTGTTTCCTTATGGTGAGTCTACCATCCAGGATGATGCCAAGGTTGCGGGGATGGCAATGTCAGAATAATTGTAGGATCCAGGAACCAACCTAGTAAACATGGAACCACAACCAGGACGTGATATAGGAAAGAACTGAAGACAGAGGTAACTACAAGGACCAAAATACATTAGGGAGTGGAACAGAGACCTGGACTAAAAGGTGAAGTGAATTGTTGATGTGTATGTCGTCCTATACAGATGTAAAGGCAGAAACGTTAAGGGCCCTTGTGTGTGACATCTGGTGGCAGGATAGAAAAGAGAATAGAAATTAATGTTGGGTCAACTAGTGAATAGAGGTGTGCTCAATACAGGTAACTTGCTTTTGCGTAATTACACAGAAATTTGAGAAAATCACACAAACCTACATAATTGTGCAAAATGCAAATCTGTCATTTAGTGCTATATTTTAGACAAAACAACACAAGTAACATCAGTAACTGCTTCTCGCTTTCTTGCCGTTTGTGTAATTCCTATGTGCTTACAGTTAAATATTTACCATAGACAGCTCTTAATTACTCACTGTGTTGTAATCACTTAATTTTGGGAGTTTCGAGTAGTAAGCAATATTTGTAATTCCCTAGAAGTCACAAATTATGCCTGCATAATTAAAATTTTACCTGGCCCTACTGGTGGCCTGGAATGACAAAAAATCCTTTCTACCACAAGGAAAACTAGAAGTTAGACAACATATTGGTACCTCAGATTATACTACCCCTTTAAGCTATCTGGCATCTGAGAGCATTCACATTAGTAAAAATACTTTACTTTTGTCTATTGGAGAACCCAAATGCCTTATATGATGTGAGTAGGCATATTTTGTTATGAAAGTTAGCAGACTGGGGAATGGAACATGGTCTTCATTCATTAATCTACAGGTATCATTGAGCAACGTGGCTGAAAGTTGATTCAGGTGATGCTCGGGCCAGAACACAGAGAAAATAGAGACTAAAAGCCTGATTTAGAGTTTGGAGTGCAAGGTCTGCCATGACAAACATAGAATTATGACGACCAAACCAATGGTTAACATGCTCTATTTTGGGCTAGAGGAAAGTCAGATTTCTGTGGCTGAGCCCCATGAAGTGTATTTCACAATCACCAAATCCAAAAGAGAAGCAGTTGTTTGAAGACGGGCATTACACTGCCTGCCGTATTTGGGATAAATGGGGTAAAGTCTTTTTTTCTGACACTGCCAGATAAAACCTGGTGGTGAGGGACAATAAAAAAATATTGGCCCTTACACTCAGCGCAAAAACTTCCTGGGTATGAGGGTTAGTGGTTATTTGTTTATCAATAATAAACTCACACTTTGGCAATTTGTTTTTGATAACCAAAACCTTTAGTAAAGAGTGGGGGCCGATGCCAATCCACCAAACGTTTTGTACCTTGCCAGGACTCACGAACATGACAGTAACTGTAAAGGTACACAAAATAACTCTGAGCTTGCGGTGATCTCTAAATTTGTCAGGCAGTAGTCGTCAGGGTGGAGGATGTAATGTTCTCTGCCACCCTGACACACTGTACAGGGCTGTGTACTGGCCGCTAGTCTGTCACGCTTGTATTTAGTGAACTTGCCTGCTGACTTAATGGTGATAAATTAATTCCCTGCTAATTTAGGAAGTTTGCAGCTTTTTCTTTTCATGTATGCAGATGACCTATTTCTTAGAAGTCAAACCCCAAATTGGCCTACAAGGATTGAGCAACAGAATGGCCAACTATAACGATGTGGACTATTTAGAGAACAATATTAACACAACCAAAGTTTAACATTTGGTAGGTAAAATAATAAGTTCGATTGGCCCCTGGAATTTAAACTGAAGAAAAAAGCGACACACTTACATAGCGTGGTCTTAATCTGTAGTTTACATTGGGGACAAGCTCTTTCAATTCTGTCTCGGGAGATAAAGGTAAGGTATCAAGTCTGAGATCTTTTAGTAGACAGTACGGGAGGACTATTTTGGTGATCACTATACTTCATGCTGCTTCACCCCATATGGGTATTCATGATTATAAATTAAATTGTTTTGATGAGTAATGCCTGGTAACAGTTATTGAATTTAGCCCACAAACCATGTCGAAAATTGAGCTTGGTGTAATGGCCATCAAGTTGCTGATGTGCACAGTGCTGCAACTCAATATGTTACAGGTCTATTCTGAGCAGAAATAAAGTGGCCTACAAGGGCGGCCCTCTGTTGAATGTTGTGAAGAGGCAGGACTAATTTGAAGTCAGCTTTCTTTCTAATAATGCACCACTTATTAAAACTATTTTAAAAACAATTTAGTTCTGTAAATATTAGTCTGAGCTTTGAAACATATAAACGGACTCAATATACAAGTACACCAGCTCTCAATGAAAGATACTGTGAGAAATAGAGTTGTTTGTTGCATGGGGTGTGAGCCCTTCTCAAGTAACAGCCACAGTCCTTGTCAGGGCAAACCACACAAAGACACTAAATTAACCTGTGCTTAACCCTATGGTAGCTTGGCACAAAAGCAGTCAGGTTTAGCCTAGAGGCAATGTGGAAAGTATCTAAACAGCACTCAAACGGTAATAAAGTGAAAACACAACACAAGAAAAATTAAGTAATTGTTACTAAATTAATTGAGAACAAAATAACAAAAAGCCAATTAGTAAAACCAAAGTTATGAGTTTTTAAAATTTAAAGTGGCACCGACCTTTGACATGTAGTCACATTAGACCAGTGCAAAGTCGAAAGTTATAGCTGACAATGAGATAGCACAGGTCAAATACTCAAAGTGAATTGGGCCCAGTCTTCAATTACCTTCGGACTTAGAAGAAATTTTAGAGAAAAATTTCTGAGAAGATAAGAGTTCAGTGGGACAAAGCAGTTGGCAGCATCTGAGGAAAAGATGTTATCTGGGAGCCGCAGGAAAAAGTCGCTCAGAAGATTTCTCTGTTCAGACTTGAATACGATCTTGGTGGATGGGATAGTCCATCACAAATGTGATGGCTATTTTGTCCACTGTGTTACAAGTTCCATTATATCCTATATATAACTTGTAATACGGCAGACAGCATATCCATCATGTTTGGGACGGAGTATCCCATTCACACGACCGTAATCAGGCCCTTAGTCTCTTTTTTGGAAGTCAAAAATCCCTATCAGGACAAAGCTGTAGGCTGTAGCTGATGAGGTGTCCATAAGCTGGATATCCCTTCTGCGAGAAGCTCCTGAACATTATTTGTTGCTGCGGTGAAGAACGTAGCTGGAGCTGCAGGGAAGTCATGCCAACCGGCTTTAGGAGGCTGGTCTGGCTTATAGTGGGTACCTGATCGTACTTACACCTTGTGCTAGGTCCAGTTATCACTTATTAGTAGATTAGTAGTGTTCCAGCAGCTTAGGCTGATAGAGGTAGCTATAGCAGAGCAGCTTAGGCTAAACTAGGAAACATGCAAAGCTCCTACTATACCACTTATATCATATAGATACTATATCATAAGAAACACAATACTCAGAGTTACTAAAAATAAAGGTACTTTACTTCAGTGACAATGTGTCAGAAATTTCTCAGAGGATATACTCCCTTAGGAGGTAAGTAAAATACACAAAATATACACACAAACCAAAATCAGGTAAGTAAACAGTTAGAAAAGTAGTGCAAACACTGTAGAATACAATAGGATGCAATAGGCCTAGGGGCAACACAAACCATATACTAAGAAAGTGGAATGTGAACCACTTAGGGACCTCAGGCTTAGTGTAGTGTGTAGAGGGTCACTGGGAGTGTAAGAAAACACTAAGGCTGTCCAAAATACCCCACCCCAAGACCCTGAAAAGTAGGAGTAAAGTTACCCTACTTCCCCAGAAACACACTAAAGACGTGATGGGAGATTCTGCAAAGACCACAACAGAGTGCCAAGCACTGAAGATGGATTCCTGGACCTGAGGACCTGTAAAGGAAGGGGACCAAGTCCAAGAGTCACAAAAGTGTCCGGGGGGGGCAGGAGCCCACTAAACCCCGGATGAAGGTGCAAAATGGCTGCCTCTGGGTGGAAGAAGCTGAATATTCTGCAACAACGGAAGATGCCAGGAACTTCTCTTTGCATAGATGATGTCCCACAGCATGCTGGAGGATGCAGAGCTGTTGCCATGCAGAAAGACCGGAAACAAGCCTTGCTAGCTGTAAAGGTCGCAGTTGAACAAAATGGGTGCTGCCCAGGAAGGACCAGGAGGTCCCCCCCTTGGAGGAGGAGACAGAGCTCAGCAACACAGAGAGCCCACACAGAAGCAGGCAGCACCCGCAGAAGTACTTGAACACGAATTCAAGAAAACTGAGCATGGCGGTCGTCTCAACACTACAAAGGAGGGTCCCAGGAAGCCGGTGGTCAACTCAGCTAGTTGAGCAATGCAGGACGGAGTGCTGGGGACCTGGGGTGTGCTCTGCACGAAGGATTTCTTGCAAAAGTGCACAGAAGCCCTAGAAGTTGCAGTTCACGCAGTACACAGGATTACTGTCTGGTGTGGGGATGCAAAGACTTACCTCCAACAAATTCGGACAGATGGACCACTGGACTGTCAGGGTCACTTGGATCCAGCTCCTGTGTTCCAGGGACCAAGCTCTTCGCGATGAGAGGGGACCCATAGGACCGGTGAAGCAGAAGTTTGGTGTCTGAGTTAGCAGGGGGAAGATTTCATCGACCCACAGGAGATTTCTTCTTGGCTTCCAGTGCAGAGTGAAGGCAGACAGCCCCCAGAGCATGCACCACCAGGAAACAGTCAAGAAAGCCGGCAGGATTAGGCGCTACAATGTCGCTGGTAGTCTTCTTGCTACTTTGTTGCAGTTATGCAGGCATCCTGGAGCAGTCAGTGGTTCGATCCTTGGCAGAAGTTGAAGAGGGAGATGCAGAGGAACTCTGGTGGGTCTTGCATTTGGTATCTGAAGAGAAGCCCACAGCAGAGACCCTAAATAGCCCTCACAGGAGGATTGGCCACCTAGTCGGGTAAGCACCTATGAAGAGGGGTCTCTGACGTCACCTGCTGGCACTGGCTACTCAGAGGCCTCCATTGTGCCCTCACACCTCTGCATTCAAGATGGCAGAGGTCTGGGACACACTAGAGGAGCTCTGGGCACCACCCCTGGGGTGGTGATGGACAGGGGAGTGGTCACTCCCCTTTCCTTTGTCCAGTTTCGCACCAGAGCAGGGGCTGGGGGATCCCTGAACCTGTGTAGACTGCCTTATGCAAGGAGGGCACCATATGTGCCCTTCAAAGCATTTCCAGAGGCTGGGGGAGGCTACTCCTCCCCAGCCCTTAACACCTATTTCCAAAGGGAGAGGGTGTAACACCCTCTCTCAGAGGAAATCCTTTGTTCTGCCTTCCTGGGACTGGGCTGCCCAGACCCCAGGAGGGCCGAAGCCTGTCTGTGGGTTGGCAGCAGCGGTAGCTGCAGTGAAAACACCAGAGAGCTAGTTTGGCAGTACCCGGGGTCCATGCTGGAGCCCCGGGGATGCATGGGATTGGCACCCCAATACCAGATTTGGCATAGGGGAACAATTCCATGATCTTAGACATGTTATATGGCCATATTCAGAGTTACCATTGTGAAGCTACATATAGGTATTGACCTATATGTAGTGCATGGGTGTAATGGTGTCCCCGCACTCACGAAGTCCGGGGAAATTGTCCTGAACTATGTGGGGGCACCTTGGCTAGTGCCAGGGTGCCCTCACACTTAGTAACTTTGCACCTAACCTTCACTAAGTGAGGGTTAGACATATAGGGGACTTATAAGTTACTTAAGTGCAGTGTAAAATGGCTGTGCAGTAACGTGGACGTTATTTCACTCAGGCTGCAGTGGCAGTCCTGTGTAAGAATTGTCTGAGCTCCCTATGGGTGTCAAAAGAAATGCTGCAGCCCATAGGGATCTCCTGGAACCCCAATACCCTGGGTACCTAGGTACCATATACTAGGGAATTATAAGGGTATTCCAGTGTGCCAATCAGAATTGTTTAAAATGGTCACTAGCCTGAAGTGAAAGATTTTAAGGACAGAGAGAGCATAAGTACTGAGGTTCTGATTAGCAGAGCTTCAGTGACACAGCTAGGCACCACACAGGAAACACATTCAGGCCACAAACTATGAGCACTGGGGCCCTGGCTGGCAGGATCCCAGTGAGACATATAAAACACACCGACAAATAGGGTTTTCACTATGAGCACTGGGGTCCTGGCTAGCAGGATCCCAGTGAGACAATAAAAACACACTGACGTATACTCACAAACAGGCCAAACGTGGGGCTAACAATGCTATGTGGAGGCTACCTTCCTACACCGGCGATGCACCTTTGGCAGATTGTCAAGCAAGTAGTTCATGGTCTCCTCTTGGTTCTCAGAGCACTTTCTGATAAAAAACTCTCTAAGTCTTAAGTTCTTGGATTTTGGCTATCTGATCACCTTTAGCACCACTTCAGGGGTCCAGGACTGGAGAGGAAAGACATAACTTGGAGGGTCAAGATTAACTCAATCAGGGACCAGGTGAGGGTTTAAGATGGTTGGAGTCTTTTCTGTCCACGAGCCCCTGATCACAAGACCAGCTGGCTAGCCCTTGGAGTCACCCTAGAAGTCCGGGGTTCAAGTATAAGAGAAGGACTTTAGAAGCTAAGCTCTGAATTCACCCTAATATGTTTTATGAATAGAAGCATGCCATCTACAGATAGTAAAGTGAAATGTGTCCTGTCTCCCCTGGGGGCTCAGAGCAGGCTTCATATAGTAGAGCAGTCCTTCTTGGTGAATCAAAGCAGTCTTCTGAAGTACACATCAGGCTACAGCAGCAGGTAGTCCTCTGATAGTCCTTCTTTGGGTCCAGAATGTTAACTGAAGAGTGATCCGGCTTCCAGAAGAATGTGGAATCCTCCTTGCCTTAGTCCCAGTCTGCCTGCAGGTATAATAGGCTAGTGTGAAGTTCTTTCTGTGAGAGCAGAGCACAGCTTATTGAAGTGAAAGTGGGGTGATAGATGTAATAAAAATGGAGTTTAGGGCTTGGCAAAAGGATTATTTTAGCAGGTCGAATTTCCAGTTTAATACTGCCAACAGGCTGCAATGGGAGGCTTTAGACATGTTAAAAGGCTACTAAAATGGGTGGCACAATAAGTGCTGCAGGCTCACTATTAGTGTTTAAGTTACAAGTCCTGGGTGCATGTAGTACCACTTTACTAGGGACGTATAAGTAAAATATATATTACAAACAGCTATAATCAAATTTTACCAAGTTATAGGGAGTAAGCTCAAGCACTTTAGCACTGGTCAGTAGTGGTAAAGTGCGAAAATCATATCTTGGTCAAATATCAGTTTTGGCTCAAACACCTTGGCTCTGTTAATGTAATGTCTGTAATCAGTGTAGAGATTGTGACACTGATGAAGAATCATGTGACATACATGTTATTTATATGCCAGTTTTAACTGATATTCAAAAGATTTACCTGAAAGACACATTGTGAATCAATAACATCTGCACAATAAGCAGTACCTTGGAGTTTATAGACAATGGTATCTGCAACAGGTTGTGGCTGTGTCTTTCAATTAATTGACATTGCTCTCAAAAGGCTAAATGATGTGGGGCCAGATGTATCAAAGGATTTTGCATTCGCAAACGGTGCAAATCATTAAATTCCACGTTTGCGAATGCAAAATTGCCTTTCACAATGTATGAAAGGCATTCGCAGGTAAAATTGAAGGAATCGCAAAAATAGCGATTCCTTACAACTGGGACAGGAATTTGCGGTTCGCACTCTGTGATTTGCAAATAGCGACATGAATTTGCGATTCGCATTCTGCGATTCACAAATAGCGACGTGAATGTGCGAATCGCAGAATGCAAATCACAAATTCCGTATTGCAATGCAATGCATCAACAAATCGCAAATTGTGAATATTCTCAGAATGGCTTTTTGCATGTGCCATTTACCACGAATTGAAATCAGGTGGTAAACAGGTGCAACCTATATAAAGAGGCCCAGAATTACTCAGCCTCTTTTCCACAATGGCTGCACTCTACATCATGGCGAGGAGGAGGAGGATCCTGGCAGGTTTGAGGAGAGGGAGGAGGAGACAGGAGCGCATTTTCAGAGTGCGCATTACCCTTTTTGACCAGACAGAGGAGGAGATTTATGATAAGTACAGGTTAAACTCAGCCATGATACTTGACCTGATAGCTGATCTACAACCCCTACTGCAGCGAAACACCCACAGGACCAATAGCATACCCATCCATGTGCAGGTATTATTCCCCCTGCACCTATTAGCCTCAGGGAGCTATCAAGAGGTCATAGCAGCAGCTGGAGTTGTCTCACAGAGGGCGCTTTCACACTTCTTCAATGCATTCCTCAATGCCATGCTTAGCAAAAAAACATCAGCACACAAGATTCCCCAACACCCTACAGGAATTGCTACAAACCAAATACAACTTCCACCAGATTGCCCAATTCCCACATGTCATTGGCTGCATTGATGGGACATATGTAGCTATCTGTCCACCATCGGCCACAGAGTATGTGTATCGGAACATAAAGAGTACACATTCCATGAACATACAAGTCATAAGCAATGCCTCGAACGGATCTTGTGGCCAGATACCCAGGAAGCACACATGACTCTTACATCTTCAGGCACAGTGGAATACACATAAGACTACTTGCTGGGGAGTTTGACGACGGATACCTACTTGGTAATGTAATAGTTGACAATGTCGCCTTGATGTATATGTGATTTCACGGATAACAAATACTAATTTTACTCCCCTGTCATTCTAGGAGACAGTGCATATACAGTGCGCTCGTTCATACTTACACCCTATCTGAACCCTGCTACGCCAAGCGAAAGGAGGTATTATGCAGCACACAGGACGACACGCAGCGTTGTAGATAGGACCTTCGGCCTGCTGAAGAGCTGTTTCAGATGCCTGCACAACAGTGGTGGTGCACTGCAATACAGCCCCAAAAACACCTGCAAAATCGTGGCTACATGTGCTATGTTGCACAACATCGCAACAAGGAGGGGCATACTAGTAGAACCCACAGAGCCTGACTCAGATGAGGATGACGATCCCTTGCCACCCCTTCGGCCAGCAGACAGAAGCAGTGCAGCAGAGGGCAGACAAAGACGTGCTGAGATCACATGCAACTATTTTTGATGTGAGTAATGACAACACCACGTCAACATTTATGTACTGCTGAAGGTAGCATCTTTGCATCTTTATTGCCTTGACTTCAGGTAATACACGTGTGATTAGGACATAGGTAAGCACTATACACAAACAGGTGCTAGTTACAGTGCCACACTATTAGCATCATAGTATCACTGCCTTGCTAAATGATATGCAAGTCCCCTGTACCTCTCAACATTACTTTCTACGTCCACGCACTCCACTTGAGTGCTCAGTGGTCTTGGTGGCACCTCTTGTTGCGGGTTCAAAGACAGTACTGTGTCTGGTACTGCAACGCCTAGGATCCATCACAGGGACTGTGAGACTGCTGAGGCTAGAGAGCTCCTCACTATCCTCACCACCCAGCTCGCTGTTTGTAGCACTGCGTGCTGTCTGCATTGTCTCCAAAACATTGGTGATTTGCACCAATCCTTGTGCAACGTCCCGACTGCAATGTGCCATCTCCACTTGCATGCCCACAGCGTGACGTGATACCAAAGCAGTTGTGGTAGTGAGCCAATTGACAGACCTGCAGAACCCATCCAACCTGCCCATCAATTGGTTATGGCACATACGGTGGCTGACATGCTCCTGCTGCATCACAATGTAGAGTTCCCAATGGCATTTATCTTCTCTTATGCATGTTCTGCTGCTGTTTGCTGTCCCTCATGCAGCTTGCACATGTTTTCATTGAGAGACTCCAACTGCTTATGCCTTGATCCCATGTTTTCATTGAGACTCCAAGGGCCAGATGTATCAAACGTTTTAGCATTCGCAAATGGTGCGAATCGCAGAAATCGGCCGTTTGCGAATGCAAAACCATGTTTTGCGATTTATGAAAGGCATTTGCAGGCCAAAAAAAGGAATCGCAGAAATTGTGTTTTTTTAGCGAAGCGATGCAGTTTTGCGTGCTGCAATCTGCATATCGCAATTTGCAACATGAAAAAACGAATCGCTATTTGCATCTCGCAAATTGCGAGCCCGAATAGTTATTCGCAAATACAGAATCGGTATTTGTTTTCACAAATTGCGATACGCAGATTGTGACACGCGAAACCACATCACAATGAGATGCATCAAAAAATCACAAATTGAGAATATTTGCAGAATGGCCTTTTGCACATGCAATTTACCGCAGATTAAAACCTCTTTTCCACAATGGCTGCAATCTACGTCATGGGGAGGAGAATGAGGATCTTGGCAGGTTTGAGGAGAGGGAGGAAGAGACAGGAGCGCATTTTCAGAGTGCGCATTACCCTTTTTGACCAGACTGAGGAGGAAATTTTTGATAAGTACAGGTTGAGCTCAGCCATGATACTTGACCTGATAGCTGAGCTACAACCCCTACTGCAGCGCACAACACACAGGACTATAGCATACCCACCCATGTGCAGGTATTATGCTCCCTGCACCTACTAGCCTCAGGGAGCTATCAAGGGGTCATAGCAGCAGCTGGAGGGGTATCACGGAGTGCCCTCTCTAGATTTTTCAATGCATTTCTAAATGCCATGCTGAGCAGGATACACCAGTACATCAGATTCCCCCACACCCCACAGGAAATACAGCAGACAAAAATCGATTTCTACCAGATAGCACAGTACCCCCATGTCCTAAGTGCCAAAGATCGGACACATGTTGCAATCTGTCCACCATCGACCACAGAGTATGTGTACAGCAACCGTAAAAAAAAACAACATTCAATGAACATACAGGTGATATGCAGTGCCTCCTACATCATAACTGATCTCGTGGCCAGGTACCCAGGGAGCACACATGATTCGCATATCTTTCGCCACAGCGGGATTCACACAAGACTGCTAGCTGGTGAATTTGGTGAAGGATATCTACTAGGTAATTTGCAATGTTACAATGTTGCATTGGTGGCAGTGTGACGTCAGATGGCACAGCTACTGTTTATACCCTCTGTATAAAGGGGCATACCTGTGGAAATATCTGAGCCAGACTCAGATGAGGATGATGATCCCATACCACCCCTACAGCCAGCAGACAGGACCAGTGCAGCAAAGGGCAGGCAAAGGCGTGCTGACATCACGCACAACCATTTCAGATGTAAGTAATGACAACACCACCTCACTGACATGTATTCCGGTAGTTAGCACCTTTATTACCTTGACTTCAGGTAACATATGTGTCACTAGGACAAAGCAATACACATTAGGCAGACATGAGCCATTAACAGTGTCACACTATTATCTAATAGTTTTACTGCATTGCTACATGTGAAGGTAGTCCCCTGTAGCCCTCAGTGTCACTTCTTACAACCACGCATTCCACTTGAGTATGCAGTGGCCTCGCCGGCTCCACTTGTATCAGGCTCACAGTCAGTACTGTGCCTGGCACTGCGAAGCCTAGGATCCATCACGGGGACTGCAAGACTGCTGAGGCTAGATGACTCTTCAGTATCCCCAACACCCAGTTCGCTGGGTGTAGCACTGCGTGCTGTCAGCATAGCATCCTGAACATTGGTTATTTGCACCAATCCCTGTGCAACGTCCCGACTGCTATGTGTTGCCTCCACCTGTGCGGCCACAGCATGCTGTGATATCAGGGCAGTTGATGTAGCAAGACGATTTACGGATCTGCAAAAGCCATTGAACATTTCCATGAATTGCCGTTCACGCCTGTGGTGGCTCACACGCTCATGCCTGATCTCAGTACAGAGTTCCTTAATGGCATTTGTCAGTTCCTTGGTGTTATCTGCAGCTGTTTGCTGACCCTCATGCAGCTTGCAGATGTTCACATTCAGAGACTCCAACTGCTTGTGCAGTCCCCCCATATTGGCATTGTATGACTGCAACTGCCTGTGCATTGCCCTCATGTTTTTGCATTGGAGGCACTGCACTTTGAGCATGGACGCTTCAAGGCCACCAAAGATTGATGGGCCCTCGCCTTCATCTGTGTGCTGTGTACCTGCATCGTGAGGCCTCCTGCGGGGAGTTGAGTGACGCTGGGGCAGGGACTGCTGCCTTCCTGTGGATCTAGCTTCTGGGTTGGTGTGTGGCCTTCATCTGGCATTTCATGGGAGTCCAGGTTCAAATCGTGGAGAGGTAACACCCTTGCCCTGCGTCTGATTGGTGCTATACACAATGACTCGCTGGTGTTAGAGTCGGACAGTGGCTGTGTTTCTGCATCCCCCACATTGGCACATTCTGCTGCTGCTGGGCCTGAGCCATCAGCAACAACAATGTGCAGCATGTCATTTATGTATGTATCACCAAATGTTGCACAATGGTAATAAATGTACACTTACATCGTATCACTATGAATTGTGTGTTTTGTTCTTCTCTGTGTCTGTATACTTAATTGCTATCTATGTGCTATTTTCAGCTCAGGGTTGTGGACTACCACTCCCATAAGGCATTGTTGTGCCACATGTAAGATGTGGAATGGACTACTTATCACAATGCTTTGCACTAATTGCTATTTCCTAAGGAGCATTTGTACATGCACCTATGGGGATACACATCATTATTGGACTTACCTTTACTGGTGCTGGGTGTGCCGGAAGTGTCAATGTCAGTGACCCCACTGACAGCTTCTGGAAGCAGTGTGGACTCCACCAGGTCTTCCATGTGGGTGGAGGGTGTCTGGGTGGATGGTCCGCCTACTGTGCTCCTTGCCTCCTTTAGCCTGCTGGCCACCCTCTCCTTGGCACAGGAACGCAGGTCGTACTACCTCTTGCGTATCTCTTCCACTGAGCATTGCGCAACCCCCACTGCGCAGAGTTTGGTCTGGAGGTCAGCCCAAAGTTTCTGCTTCTCACTCTCTGGTACCTGGCGTGAGCTCTTCCCAAAGAGCCGGTCATGGCTCCTGACCACCTCCTCAGTGAGCACCTCCAATTCTTGCTCACTGAATTTCAGCTTCCTCTTCCTCTCTCCCTTCTCCTTCCCATTGCCAGCATTGGCCATGTTGGTGTTAGATCCTGGCTTGCTCCCACACTTGCTCCCTGGGCTTGTCTGTGCCTCTCTGACTGCTCCTGTGGGTGTGGTACCTGGAAACAGCATGGGCTGACTCACTTCCTGCTTGTGATGTCATCAGGCTGTGCCAGGTAACCGTTTTCGCAATTTGCGATTTTCAAATACTGAATCGCAATTTTGTTTGCGATTCGGTATTTGGTCCTCGCTTGTGCATTGTTCCCATGTAGTCATTGTGAGACTTAAACTGCCTGTGCATTGCTCCCATGTGTTTACATTGCAGGCGCTGCAGTTTCAGCATGGAAGCCTCATGCCCACCAAACAGTTCCTTTGTGCACTGTCTGCCTTCTTCGCAACGCCTCCTGAGGGGAGTGGACTGATGCTGGAGCAGGGACTGCTCTCTTTCAGTGCTTCTAGCCTCTGGGGATGGTGTAGGTATTTCATCTGGCATTTCATCAGAGTCCAGGTTATATTCAGGGAGGGGTAGCACTTTTGCCCTGGGTCTTGTTGGTGCCTGTATGAAGGACTCACTGGTGTTTGAGTCGGACTGTGGCTGACTTTTGCTATCCCCCACATTTCCACCTTCTGCTGCATCAGGGACTGGAACATCTGCAAAAACAATGTGCAGCATGTCATTCTTGGATATGTACTCACACAGTTGCATAATAGGATTACATTTACCCTGGCATAGTATCTCTGAGAGTCTTTTGTGTCGTGTATGTGTTTGGTTTTACACTGTTTTGATATTTATGTGGTAGTTGCACTTTTGGGGGTGTGGACTACCACTCCCATTATGCATTGTTGTGCTGTATGTAAGATGTGGCATTAACTACTTATCACACTGCATAGTGCCATAGCTATTTTCTAAAGACCATTTGTCAATGCACATATGGGGACACACATCATTACTGCCCTTATCTTTGCTGGTGCTGGGTGTGCCTGAGGTGCCAATGTCAGTGACACCACTGACATCTTCAGCAAGCAGTGTGGACTCCACCATGTCTTCCACTGGTGTAGATGGTGTCTGGGTGGGTGGTTCTCCTCCGGTGCTCCTTGCCTCCTTACGCCTGCTTGCTACCCTCTCTTTGGCACGTGAACGCAAGTCGTACCATTGCTTGCGTATCTCCTCGATGGAGCGCTGCGCAACACCCACTGCGCATATTTTGTCTAGATGTCTGACCACATCACTTTCAGGTACCTGTAGTGAGTGTTTTCCAAATAGTTTGCCGTGGTTCCTGACCACCTCTTCCAATTGCTGCTCACTGAATTTGATTTGCGCTTCCTATTTCCTTTCTCCTTCATATTCCCATCAGTAGTTATTATCCTGTTTGGTCCTTCCTGGCTTTCAAGACTGCCTCCCTGGTGCTTGGCTGGATCTCTCTGCCTGCTCCTGTGGGTGGGTCTTCTGGAAACAGCAAGGACTGACTCATTTCCTGGCTGTGATGTCATCAGGCTGTTCCAGGTTGCCATTTTCCAAATTTGCGATTTGCAAATACTGATTCGCTATTTTCTGCGCTAATTAGCGATTGCAATTCGCTATTTGAGAAATGCACCCGGGATCTTGATACATCTAGCCCATGGTATTTTACTGCGATGTGAACTGCTGCTTTTTAATGAAAAAATACCAGAAGTGGTTAATTAACATGTTTTTTATTTTTTGTATGATGACCTCTGATATATCATGTTAGAGTTCTAGCACAATTGTGTGTGCTGTGCAAGTCAGATTTTTAGTCATTGTTAAACTTGTCATATGTCAAGTGGAGACAGTATAAAACTACCCAATGAGCTGGGGAACCACAATCAACATAACAGGCAGCTAATTTATCCGAGGATGGAAACTAAGTTGACAAAAAAGTCAATTTAGAATGAATGAGTGTAGTATAGATAGTGGGCATACAGGAACCAGTTCGGGCAGAATTCAAATCCAGGGGTGAATCCTCACTCTTTTTTCCAATTAAACACATGGGAAACAAATGGCTGCACCTAGCCTCTTCTTGCTTTGGAAAGCAATGGATAAAATTGTCATGTTGCAATTTGACAACTCCTTTTCCATGAGATTTCAAAGGTGGACTCAGCAACTCCCAAAACTCAGTGAAAAGGTGAATTGACTATTGCCTACCACAGGGCACTTGAATTTAAAACCACACCAACTCTTTGAATAGGAGTTCTTCTACCTCTTTGTAAGCCTTTCGCAAACAAGGCACTACCTAACCTTTATATACCAAAACGGAAAATTATATGACTCTCCGAGCTTTGGCTCAGTCCTGTCCGTGCCCACTTGTCTCGGATAAGAAAACAAGAACAGCCCTGATACCGGCGGGGGAGGAGTAGGCCGGGTGGAGTCTTCTGAGATCCCCTAAGACTGAGAGAACGCTACCAACAGGCCTAGTCGGGGGACTAATACTGGACAGGTCCTGCCCCACCACTTCAACGTCGGGAAACATCGTCCTGCATCCGGGGGAAGCCTCGCCTGGAGATTCGACTCGCCTCGCCCGCGTCAGGGTTGAAGCAGAGCAGTGCACTCCACCGCAGTGCCTGCTGCCCAGACCCTGGAATCGAGTGCCACGGCGGCGGTGCAGCAGTCGCGGCATCCATCCGGCCGGACCCCCGGCATGAGTAAGGGGGTTGGGTGCACTGCAGGAGCAGCATGTAGCTCCTCCTACTGGACCCCTACGGAAGGGGCCCGACTGGGTGAGGCTTGTGGGGGGGGTGAGTAGGGAGCAGCTCCCATTACCACTGAAACGCCACCGCAACCTCACCACAACAGCCACTGGAGAGAAGCCCCGCCCCCTCAAGAATTCCGAGGAGTGTTGGAATCACGGACCGGACAGGATCCAGGACCCACCACGGTTGCCGGCGTAGCAGCTCAGCAACAGCGGCACAGCAGTAGCCCCATTGCCCGGCGCAGAATTCACAAAGAATTCATGGAGAGCCAAACACAGGGCAGGGGCAAGAGCGCAGGAGCGTTTAGGGAGAGGGTGTGCTCCCCAGTGCACTGAAGCGCACCGAGGCACCAGCAGGAAACGAGCTGTGACCAAGCAAAGCCCAGCCAAAGGCAAGTAGGAATCAAACCAAGGACGCTCAGCGGCAGGGGCAAGGGACAAGCAAGGTGTGAGGTGCCACTGATACTGCTATCAAAGCAGTAAGGAGCGAAGAGAAGAAAGGAGGACCACGGCAGTAGTGAGGAGGTGAGGAGCAGAGAGGCAGGTGGGGGAGTCGGTAAGGGGAGAGAGACTGAGTGATTGACCTGCCACCGTTCCCACCCCCCCAGCATCACGATATATCATATTCAGCATACAACCAACCACACAATCCTGCCATCTCCACAAAAAAGTGGGATAGGCAGCACGGCAGTACGGAGCACAGTGGCAACATTGGTGCAGTTTTGCAGGTGTTCTAGTGGGGTTACAGCGTGATTTGCCTAGGGTCAGGAATACCACAAGAGGAGAGTGGGACGTCACAACCAGAATTAATTAAACAACAGTAAACAACAATAGCTCAGCCCTCAAAATGAGCTTAGGACATGAAAGACAAGTGACTACAGGAGCAAACAAGCGGAGAGGGATGCAGACGGGGCAAACGTTGAAAAAAGTAAAGGCAAACCCAGCAAGGGAAAATACAGCACTAATATCTCCTGTCGCAAAAATGTTTGACAAACTACAGAAAATCCTGGAAAAATTTAATTTCCTAAAGGACCCAGTAGGGATAATCTTCTCCACTCCAAAGGATACAAACTTACTTACTGCTCCAATTACATCAATAAAATCCAGCCCAGTGAAGGCGGAGGACCTAAAGATCAATGTAAGAGAGAACTCACAGCAAAGCAAGCTAGAATGTCCTGCAGGTAAGCAAGAACATGAAAATAAGGAGAAAACGGAAGATACTGCAGTGCTAGGGTGGGGGTCGGTAAGCAACACAGATCTTTTATCAATTCTGCCAGAGTCCCCATTCCAGCAAAACAGCAAAAGGGAGAATAAAAGTGCCCTGCTGAGAAATGGACAGCCAGCGCCAATAAAAGTAATTGTAGAAGTGACTGGGAACAAAATAGGGGAAACAAAGAGACAAGTATTAAAATCTGAGGGAAAGGATAATACAGAAATAATTGAAATGAAAACGGAGGGTGATGACAAAGAGATAGGAAAATATGTGCCCCACCAAAATAGCACGAAGTCTAAAGTTCGACAAGCGACACAGCTCACACACGTTAGCCAAGAAAACCCAACAGACCAACAAAGTAAGACACTAGACGTATGGGAAGTGGTTTTCAAAACATCACAACTGACACTCGAGGCACTAACATATCAATCAAATAAAATGGATGTCCAGATAGATCTATTAAACATAATAGCAACTTCAATATCAGGTATTGACCAGAAATTGGTGGATCTAAATAATCTGATTATTCGAGCACAAACCTTGGCAGAAACAACAAATATAGAATGTGCGTGTGCCCCGATAGTGGAAAAATTGAAACAAATTCCTGAAGTCCTAAGCACTATTATAGATGATATAAAAAATAATAATCTTACAGGGCACAGCAAAAAAATGGGGAATGAAAGGGAAATGTGTTACAACCCAAGGAGGGAGGACCTTGGCATAAAAGTTAATGAAGTAACAAAAGGCGTCGAAGATGACTCCCCTGGACATCTCAATGTAGGTGTTAAACAGAGCATTATAGGAAAAAAGAAGAGCAACAACCAAATCGACGGGGCAGAAAATCCGGAAAAATCCACTGTGTTCAAGCAACAAGGAAAAAACAATGCACTGGCAGGGGGGACAACAAAAAAACAGAGGAAGAAACTGAATAAAGCAAGAAAAAAACAACAAATAAGCTCAGCAAAATTAGAACTCCTAATCGCAAGGCAAAAGATGGAAAAAACCTGTGAGTCAACACTAGAAACAGCAAAACAGGAGAAAGAACAAACAAAATCTTTTCCAATCTTTCAAAAGCACGATAAGGGAAATGAGGATAACACCGGAAAAATAGCAGATATAAAACCAACTAGGGGAGCAAATCACGCAAAATCCACAATGAAAGCAGAGAAGCCTCTCATTACAATTCCCGCAAGCGACGGGGAGAACTCAATTTCTGAACTGAGCCCACAAAAACAGCAGCTAAATGAAACTCCCAAAAATATGGGAATTACAGAGAATAAAGGAATCAACTACCAACCTCAGCAGATAAACAGCGAGGGGAATAATAAGGACAGGAATAAGCAACCTCCGCCCTTAAATGAGTATGCATCAAAAGTGCAAGGTATAATTAGGAAAGACATGATGTGCCGACTACCGGATTATGAAGAGGAAGGAAGCAGGAAATGGGAAAAAAGAGGCGGGACTAAAGCTACAGGAAGAAGTTCAAGGGGAAGAGAAGACCAGAACACTAACATAGAAAGCCCGAAAATTTCAGATAAACTAATGTTTATTCCCACATATAAATCTAGAGGTGCACAAAACATTTTGAACAGGGGTAATATATTAAATTTACTGCATGCAATTCCATCACTGCCAAACATAACATCGTACGTTATAGTGTCAATTGAATTTCCGGAACTTACAGAGGGGAGTGTACAGGAAGCCACTATGGCATCATTTCAAAATAGCTCACTGGCCCAGGCAGTGATGAGAGAAAAACCTATATTTGCAGCCTGGGGAATACAAGTATCAACACCCATAAAAGATATGTATCCAGAACCGTTTATGATAGTAAGATCCAAGAACGGGGGAGGTCAATCATACTCAGTTCTTAGAGAGGCGAAAGGAAGGATGGAAAAGCCAGATGAGAGTCAAGACGTATACACCAGAGAGGGAAAGGAAAGCCCAATAATAGTAAATGCAGGTTGGATTACTGTGGTACTACATGGAAAGTGTAGGACATGATCTATTGGGTATCGCGGAGAAAGTAGACGGAACGACGTTTTAGACATTAGATCATGGAATATAAACGGAGCACAAACTAAGTCCCAGAAGACAGATATAGCTGTGATGCTAGAAGGAAGTCAAATTATATGCCTCCAGGAAACATGGGCACTGAACCCTCCAATATAGTAGAGTATGCAGGATATTATAGACCGGCAACAAAAATTAACAAACAGGGGAGACCAAAAGGAAGCTTAGCAATTTTTATAGAAATACCACTCAGAATAGAAGCAGTCGAGGTACCCATAGCAAATAATAATATCCTGATACTAAAACTAAATAATTGGAGGGAAGACACACAGATTCCTTTATATATAATAAATGTGTATTTTCCCCCAAACGATAAAATAAAGTCTACAATAGTGAACGATTTACGTGAGGTTATAATGGGCGAACTACAGGAACAAAATGTACCAGACATAATATTAACAGGAGATTTTAATATGGACTTGATGCACATTTTGGAGCATGAAGAGCAAGCAATCCAGCAAGATTATGTATGGTCAATTCCCCCCCCCCCAAAGGAATAGGGATCACTTGAGAAGAACATACGATAAAAGGGCAAACTCCTTAATAAAGGACCTGGAGTCCCTAGGGATGAGAACCCTAAATGGGAGATTTCCCTCAGATACTCCTCCGGAGTGGACCTATTACTCACCCTCTGCTTGCTCCATAATAGATTATACAATAGTAACACTAAATCTCTGGGGAAGGATAAAATCCTTCAGTATAAAAAAAACATCAAGTAGCGATCATGGACAACAGAAAATGGTGCTTGCAACACAAACACAATATCACCAACAGTTACCCTTGTGGGCGGGGGAAGACACCACAATAAATTATCGAAGGCTAATATGGTCTAGTGAAGTGAGCACCCAAGTAAAAGAGTTAGCCGAAACTTTAGTAAAGAAAACTCTAGCAAATGGATATGGCAACAAGGTTAAACAGTGGGGGAATTTCCTTAATAGTATAATAGAAAAGGGAGTTGCAAAGAAGCCCCTTAGGGGTCCGCGAGGAAGACTAGAGGAGGAGACCCGGGGAAGAATAAAATTATCCATAGCCGTTCAGAAGTTAAGAAAAGAAAGTAATAAAATGCAAAGGAAAATTATGAAAGACCCACAAAATAAAGAACTACAGCATAGCTTCTGGAAGGTAAAAAAGAGTTTGCAAAGACTAGTCTGGGAACAAAAAAGAGAAAGAAATAATGAGCTCTGGGCAAAGATACTATTTTTGGCAAAACAAAACAATATAAGACAGTTTTGGAAAACAGTAAATGGAATAAATCGACCTCAAAGACCAGTGGTAAACTCCAATATAGCAGAACAGAGATGGGTTCAATTTTTAAATGAAATATTCAAACCAATAACATTAGGGCCTAGTAAGGGAAAGTCAAAAAGCAAAGATATCAGGAATGGGGGCATAGAAAACAAAGATAGCATTATAGATACCTTCCAAGATAATCAAATAGGAGAAATAGTATTAAAGTCCAGGAAGGACGGTGCTCCAGGACCAAATGGCCTTCCTCAAGCTTTGTACTTGTCAAATACAGATTTATGGATACCAGTACTAACCACAGTTTATAACTGTGTGCTCCAACTACAGATAGTACCAGATTCATGGCGGGGTCTATAATAAGCCCGGTTTACAAGAAAGGCAACAGAGATGTACCAGAAAATTACTGACTAATTACATTACAAGGTATAGAAGCGAAGTATTTTGCCAGTCTACTTCTAAATGAAGTAAGAGAATGGGCAACGGATAGAAATAGTGTCCCTCTAAATCAAACTGGACTCACACAAGGAGTAGGAACAGAAACTAACATATTAGCATTATCCATGTTAATGGATAAACAAACTCAAAAGAAGTTACCAATGTATCTCTGCTTTGTTGATTTTAAATCAGCCTTTGACTCTGTAAATCGAAACTTGTTATGGAGGAAGCTTACAGAATTGGGCATTCCATCTAGTCTCCTTAAAGCTATACAGCTCCTGTACACTGACACTTGGGTGAGGATACGGATAGGGGGCGGGTCTGTCTTGTCAAGAAAAATAGATACCTTTCAAGGACTAAAGCAAGGCTGTGTCCTAGCACCCTATCTCTTTAATTTGTTTTGAGAAGATTTATCAGAATAACTAGAAGCAGTAAACTCACATGCACCGAGTTTAGGCTAGACAATGATATCTAATCTGCTATATGCGGACGATGCAGTTCTGATAAGTCAAACACAAGTCGGGCTTCAAAGACTACTGGGAGGGCTAGCAAATTATTCAAAGCAAAATGGTTTGATAGTATATTTAGAAAAGACGAAGGTAATGGAATGTAGCCGTAGGATAAAAAAATATATAGATGGTCCATGAATGAAGAACAGGTAGAATTAGTCCATTCCTATTGCTACCTGGGAGTGTGGTTTGATGAACGGGGGTGCTTTACCCAATATAGGGAGGAGTTAAAAAGTAAAGCTCTAACACTGCGCATTGCGCTCTTAAAACTAAAAATAACCTTGAATGGCCCGAGCATTACCTCATTACTAAGGGTGATATCAGCCAAATTGGCACCTAGTTTAACATATGGCAGTGTTGCACTGAGAGGACGCGATTAACTATGTTTAAATACAAGTATAATAAGAACATATAGACAGTTATTTCGCATTCCTCCAAATGCATCACCAGCACAGATACGATTGGAGTTCGGGCTAATAAATCAAACAATAGAAAGGAAAGGGGCCTATTTGAAAACTTGGCACAGAATAAAAACCAATAAGAGGAATGACCTGTGTCGGGTTTTGTGGCAAGAACTCCCAAAAAATGGTGAGCATCCGGCTGCGCTCTATCTAAAAAAGGCAATAAATGAATTAGGGCTGCAAGAAAGCTGGGAATGCAACCTAACTGTAGCATGTTTCAAAAGAGTAGTAAAGAACAAAGCCAAGATGTTATCTCTACTGAAGGATAAAGAAACATTATCGAAAAGATCGCATGCTTGGGGGATATTAAATGAGTATAAATGTCTACAACAGCAGCTCTATTTCGAAGAAGGCTGGTCCCCTGCTCTGAGAATGGAATTTCTGACATCCGACTAGGGAAGTTACCTGGTGATAAAAAAGATTATGTAGGGGGGAAGGATAGCCCTAAGGTAGTGTGTAGGTTATGTAATAAGGATAAGTGGGATATTATTCACCTTTTATGTCTGTGCCCCAACCTAGAGCAAGAGAGGAAATGCTTGCTAAAAGCGCTTTTTAATCAACGTGGCATAAGGACATTCAGACAAGCAGTAATAGCAATGCCTAAAACCTGGTGATCCAATCTTGAATTCACATATGGTGAAAATTTTAAAGAAGGCTGAGAAGAAATGTTTAGGGAAATTAATAGAACGACGAGACAGGAGCAGGACAAACAAGGAAAAGGCGCTGTATATATTTTTTTTACCCGTTTAAGTCTTATTTATTAAGTGTAATAGTTAGATCCTTTTATATGTAAAAGATTCTCTGATTTTATGCTGACAATATTTTGTACATCATTGTAATGGTTTTAATATAGCCTTAGAACCTGCCGTAGCGGGCTCTACCGGCTATTAAAGGCCCGCTCCCGCATTAAATGCCCGAGCCGAAGGCGAGGGCATTTAACAAGGGAAAGGGCCTTTGATAGCCGGTAGAGCCCGCTACGGCGGTTTCTAAGGCTATTAGAACATTCTGCCACTCAGGGCAGAATGTTCTATTAAATAAAACAAATTGCTCACAGAGCCCGAGGGGATTAAAATCCCCTCGGGCTCCGTGAGGCTTTGTTCACAGCTGTTGCTGTGAACAAAGCGAACATTGGAATGTTTGCGCTGTGGGCTTTTACCGGACAGTAAAAGCCCGGAGCACTCCATTGTTTTCAATGGAGCTGCCAACATTCCAATGTTCTAATTAACTGTAAAATAAAGATTATTCATTCATTCACTTGCCTCAATTGTCTTAGTATTATAAGTGTGGAGAAGCATACCAAATTCCAAGGTTCTTTGTAAAACAATAAGAAGCTGGGCTTATTACAGAGGATCAGTGTACAACACTAGTGTTTTTCATATGGGCATAAAAGATGACTGTGTGCAACACCCTAAATTCAATAAGGGACCAGGCATCTTGACATGGTGAGTGAATGGTAAAAATAAACTGTATCCAGAAGCAGTAGACCTCAGTCGAACAGCAGGAAATAGGTAGGACACATTGGAGCAAATCCTTATCCTTGAAAAGAATGATCAATACTTTTGTATTGTTGCCATAAACAAATGAAGAATCAGACCTTTGAAAAATAGTGAGATGTTAAGAAAAAGCTACCTTAGCACACAAAGAAGTAGGATCAATCACAGCTGTAAACTGAAAAGCATGGGTAAGACTGAGGAGACAAATGCCTATATGGAAGGCATCAATTTATAGTGTTTTGAAAACCCTGACACACTTGATGGAAAGTTTCACGGCCTCATGGGGATTTTGCAAGCTGTGCCAGAACCTCAACTGAATCAGGTATGGAGAAATCAGAATCCATTCATAAGGTGACAGAGATGAATGTTCTGAAAAAAAATTACTCACCCCCAAAGTGCATGGTTACCTGTCAGGATCACCCTTCTTTTTTTTGTTACTCTGAGGAGCTCAGACTCACCAAATTTCACTGCAAGTTTATTGGATTGCAAATGGCTGTATTTCTACAGTCCATCCAATATCTGCAGAAACTGCCCATCACAATGACACACCAACACCACATTAGAGACATTCAGGCCTCCTTTGACACGCAAAACACTATGGGGGTTATTCCAACTTTGGAGGAAGTGGTAATCCGTCCCAAAAGTGACGGTAAAGTGACGGATATACCACCAGCCGTATTACAAGTCCATTATATCCTATGGAACTCGTAATACGGCTGGTGGTAAATCCGTCACATTTGGGACGGATTACCACCTCCTCCAAAGTTGGAATAACCCCCTATGGCCCTCATTACGACTTTGGTGGTCTTTTAGAAAGACTGCTGCAGTCGCTAGAAGACTGCCACTGCTGTCGGTCTTCCGATGGCCATATTACAAGTAAGAGGGGTTTCCCATTCAATTTGAGCAGAAATGTTTTAGCATTCGTGGTGGCGGTCAGCGGCGCAGAGGCAGTTCCACAGTTGTCACCGCCATGCCAAAAGGACTCCGCCTGCCGTATCACTATCAGTGGCAGTGTGCTGATGGTGGGGCGCTGCCGGCGGTGGAGGTGCCAGGCCCCATTCCCTGGCGGGTGACCTCCTCGTTGGAAAAGGCAAGCCGATTGTCCGACAGGGGAGGTGGGTGGTAGGATGGGGGGTGTTGTGTGTGCATGTGTGAGTGGGTGTATGTCTGTGTGTTTGAATTTCAGTGTGTATGTGTTTGTGTAAATGTAAGTGTGCATGCGTGTGTGAATGTAAGTGTGTATGCATGTGTGATTGTTGAAGTGAGTGCATGTTGGTATGTTTGTGTGAATGCGTGTCTGTTGGTGCGAGTGAATGAGTGTATGTATGCGTGTTGGTGAATGCGTGTATGCGGGGTGTGTGTATGCGCGGAGGGGGTGCTGTCATGGAAGGGGGTGAGAGAGGGGGTTGCTGTCATGGAAGTGGGGGTTCAAGGAATCGAAGGGGTGGTTCGGGGAGTCGTCTGCCAGTGACAGGAAAGGAATTTCCTGTCGCCAGCAGACTATCCGCCAGGGTTTTAATGGAGGTGCTACCGCCGGGAAAACCCTGGCGGAAAGGCGACTCATAATACCGCCAGCGGTCTTCTGTGGACAGCCGGCCCGGAGGTGCTGTCCTTCGGCCTGGCTGTCCTACTGCTCTGGCGGTACCAGCAGAGATGTGGTGGTTTGGCCTCTGCCAAATCACCACACTCGTAATGTGGTGGTTTTCACTGCCGGCCCGTCAGCAGTGAGCCCACGACCCAGGCGATCTTCGGCCGCCAGGGTCGTAATGAGGGCCTAAATCTCTCAACTACTCTCAAGAGAAGTTCGGTATCATTAAAGGACTGCTCTTTCCACAGATTCACAAGTGTTCTATCTCCCCTTTCCCAAAACTTTGTCAAGAGCTGCCTCTGTCCTTCTTTCTTGTTCTAAATTGCTTCATGCCAACATCCATCTGCAACCCCCCCAGTGACTCAGTACTGACAGCTTCTGCTATTTAGTATCCAGTCAGTAACTTTTCTCTTCCCAGTTTGAAGGTATTATCCCATACTGAAGTTCGCAACATCCTTAAAACCATTAGTTCCATTCACCTTCCAGCTCTTATCCCCCTAATATTTTCAGTTCTAGCTCCAGAAACGGCGAGGCTCATCATCATTTTAAACGTGCAAGTTATAGCAACCACCACATTTAGGTCTCTCCTGGACCTTGATCATGGATATTTCCCCAGTTCTATTTCCATGTTTAAAAAGCCCACATACACAATGATATCATAATCCCATCCTCTGGAATTTATAGTTCTACGTGCTCATGATACATTATTGTATATATACACAATTAGTCTGAATCACAAATCCCACCTCTGCCTGTGTCATCATTTCTGCCTAAGTAATCACACACAACTGCTAAATTAAGGGCTCTTTGGTGAAGCGTAAACCATAATTTGATCCAACATGTTCTCCCTTCGAGAGATGGCGGTGATCCCAATTATTGATGTACTCAGCCCTATTCCAAGGTTCATCTTTGCCCCCTATAACCTCTCACATGATTTTTTTTTTTAAAACCCCATACTGTGGACCAATCCCAGCGTAATTCATTTGCAAACCAGATTCAGTTCACTACCTGTATCCATGTTTTTGTCCATATTATTGGTACTATTCCCAATGCATGTTGGTTCTTGTAGTCCCCCCCGTCTGTTTCAACAATTGTTACAGTGACATTATCAATGATGTTATCAAAGACCTTATGGGTGCTATAATTTGTGGGTTCATTAGCAGTGCATGGAGAGGGTGCAAGTTATAGTTACCTTAGGACGGGAGTTGTAGTTACTTGAAGTAACTATATAACAGGTGAATTTCTTTGGTTTTGCCTGATTAATATGTGAGCCTAACTATAATGTACCTGTAACCTTTGTTTTTTTGAGTGAATTTCTATCTTTTTTTTAAAGTAAAGTAATTTTTATTACTATACACTAATCCAGCCACCAGCAGACAGGCCCTGCAGCCAACCCCTATAATAATCCACCCTCATGCTGACCACAGCTGAAAGCCAACCACTGCGGGAGTTGGCCAGAAGGCCTGGCCTCATACCTTAAAAAGGTGGTTTTATCTGTTGTTGTTTGATGCGTACGGGTGGAAAGTTTTCCTCCCTCAGCAAATATTGTGATATCCACAATGGCTATTGTATAGCTATCAACTGTATGAGTGAAGTTCAAAATCCTGTCACACTCATTAATCCAAGTAAGGAATGAAGGAATAGTTTTGTAATTCCCATTCCAAATTACCAAGATGTAATCAATATAATGTTTACATAAAAATATTGTTATTTAAATGGATTGTTGTCATTAAGGAAATATTGTTTCTCAAAGTTATAAACATACAAGTCTGCTACACTTTGGGTAGGGCTTAAATGACAATATTCCCTTCAACTCAGTGGAACTTGGATAAGAATTTCCCATTACCAGGGAAATTGGCCTCACAGATTTTTTATTCCCAGCATTAGTAACAGTATAGACAATATTGGCTTTTGCAAGAGACAGTATTGTAAAATTAAAACGTTCGCCATCAGAATTGTCCCATAACGGGGTCCTGGTTAAGAATTTCAGGGGGGTTTGGGCAAGCTACATTTTATAAAAAGGGGAAGTAACCGAAAGTGAATAGGAATGACAGGTTGTTAACCACCACTATGACATGCGTTGGGGCAGAAACCCCTAGACACCAGCGATATTTCTTTTTGGTTACTTTATGTTTTTATGTATGGAGAGCGACCCCGAGGCAAGGGTCGCCCCCCTTGGGGAGGGGGGGCAAATTGTATTTAGGCCATTTCTGCCCCCTTTAGGCTAATCTACGCCCAAGGAGGGCAGAGACCACTAGACACCGGGGATTTTTATTTTTGTGCTTCAATTTCACGCAAGGGGAGCGACCCCTTAGGCAAGGGTCGCTCCCCTGGGGGGGCACGTTTATTTTAGGCCATTTATGCTCCCCTTGGGAGCAGAACGGCCTATTTCTATTAGGCTGATCTGCCCCCGGGGGGGGGCAGAAACCACTTAGGCAATAGGGATTGGTGTGTGTATGTGTGTGGCATCCCCTTGGCCAAGGGTTGCACCCCATGGGGGCACATTATGTTGGCCATATCTGCCCCACTTGGGGACAGATCGGACTATTTTTGGAAGGCCCATCTCCCCCCAAAAGAGACAGAAAGCCCACCAGAGACCAGGGAAGATTTGTTTTTCAAAATAAGAGAGTGGGGGCAAAGCCAAATAAATGGGGCCAAAGTTGTTCTTCCCACCAGTGGGCAGATGGGCAATTACCCCAGATCCACACCCCGGGAAAGTCTACTAGATGCCAGGGAATTTAAAAAATAAAATAAAATAGTGGGGTGTTGGCTACCAACCAGTATGGGCCTGGTTATGCCCCCACCCCAACTGAAGAGGATAACAGTCTTTCAGCTCTCCCCCGCACACCAAAACATCTTATCCCACGGCAAGCAAGAGGACATTTGATTATTTAGGGTTTTGGTTTTACATTTGGGCCATGAAAGCTTGGCTAACTCTCAAAATTGTCCTAATTGGAATGATGAGGGCTGCACTTTTTAGACTTTGGGACGCTGCCATGTAGAAAAATCCACAAGACCAAGACACATCTGAAAACTAAACATCTGGTTGATTCCAAGGTGGTGTGCTTCACATGCACCCGCACCATTTTCTTACCCACAATGCCCTGCAATCCTCCAACTTTGCTGGAAATCACACATTTTTCCCACATTTCTGTGATGAAACCTTCCGGAATCTGCAAGAATCCACAAAATTCCTACCACCCAGCACTGTCTCATCTATACTGACAAAACTTCTGCTGCACATGTCAGCCTAAAAATGTTTTTTTTTCAAACTGCCCTTTTGGACCCACTTTGGTGCCCCCTCAATTTCGACTTGTTTTTGGCTCTTCCCTGTCACAGGCACTTGGCCCACATACACAAGTGAGGTATACGTTTTACCATGAGATCAAGGGGAACATTGGGTGGTAGGAAATTTGTCCAGGTGCGGTGATCCCACACAGAAATGTGGGAAAATGTGATTTCTTAGCTAAATTTGAGGTTTGCTGAGGATTCTGGGTAAGAAAATGTTGGGGGATCCACTCAAGTCACACATCCCTGGACTCCCTCAGGTGTTTAGTTTTCAGAAATGGCTGGGTTTGCTAGGTTTCCCTATATGGAAGCTGAGCCCAGGACCAAAAACGCAGGTGCCCCCGCAAAAACAGGTAGTTTTGTATTTGACAGTTTTGATGTGTCCAGATAGTGTTTTGGGGCATTTCCTTTCGCATGCACTGGGCCTACCCACACAAGTGATGTACCATTTTTATCAGGAGATTTGGGGGAACGCTGGGTGGAAGGAAATTTGTGGCTCCTCTCAGATTCCAAAACTTTCTGTCATTGAAATGTGAAGAAAAAGTGGGTTTTTTTGGCCAGATTTTGAGGTTTGAAAAGGATTCTGGGTAACAGAACCTGGTGGGAGCCCCACAAGTCACCCCATCTTGGATTCCCCAAGGTGTCTAATTTTTAAAAATGCGCAGATTTGCTAGGTTTCCCTAGGGGCCGGCTGAGCTAGAGACCAAAATCAACAGCTGGGCACTTTGCAAAAAACAGGTCTGTTTTCTTTGGGAAAATGTGATGTGTCCACATTGTGTTTTGGGGCATTTCCTGTCGCGGGCGCTAGGCCTACTCATACAAGTGAGGTACCATTTTTATCAGGAGACTTGGGGCACGCTGGATGGAAGTAAATTTGTAACTCCTCTCAGATTCCAGACCTTTCTGTCACCAAAATGTGAGGAAAATTTTTTATTGGCCAACTTTTGAGGTTTGCAAAAGATTCTGGGTAACAGAACCTGGTGAGGGCCCCACAAGTCACACCATCTTGGATTCCCCTAGGTGTCTAGTTTAAAAAAATGCACAGGTTTGGGAGGTTTCCCTAGGTGCCGGCTGAGCTAGAGGCCAAAATCTACAGCTAGGCACTTTGCAAAAAACACGTCAGATTTCAATGTAAAATTGTGATATGTCCATGTTGCGTTTCCTGTCGCGAGCATTAGGTCTACCCACCCAAGTGAGGTACCATTTTTATCGAGAGACTTGGGGAAACACAGAATAGCAAAACAAGTGTTATTGCCCCTTGTCTTTCTCTACTTTTTTTCCTTCCAAATGTAAGACAGTGTGTAAAAAGGATGTCTATTTGAGAAATGCTGTGTAATTCACATGCTAGTATGGGCACCCCGGAATGCAGAGATGTGCAAATAACCACTGCTTCTCAAAACCTTATCTTGTGCCCATTTTGGAAATACGAAGGTTTTCTTGATACCTATTTTTCACTCTTTATATTACAGCAAATTAATTGCGTATACCCGGTATAGAATGAAAACCTGTTGCAAGGTGCAGCTCCTTTATTGGCCATGGTTACCTAGGGTTCTTGATGAACCTACAAGCCCTATATATCCCCGCAACCAGAAGAGTCCAGCAGACGTAACAGTATATTGCTTTTAAGAATCTGACATCGCAGGAAAAGTTATAGAGTAAAATGTGGAGAAAAATGGCTGTTTTTTCACCTCAATTTCAATATTTTCTGTTTCAGCTGTTATTGTCTGTAGGAAACCTTTGTAGGATCTACACAAATTACCCCTTGGTAAATTCAGAATTTTGTCTACTTTTCTGAAATGTTTAGCTTTCTGGGATCCAGCATTGGTTTCACATCTATTTCTGTCACTAACTGGAAGGAGGCTAAAAGCACAAAAAATAGAATGTGTATGTCCCAGTAAAATGCCAAAATTGTGTTGAAAAATTTGGTTTTCTGATTCAAGTCTGCTTGTTCCTGAAAGCTGCGAAGATGGTGATTTTAGCACCGCAAACTCTTTGTTGATGCCATTTTCAGGGAAAAAACCACACGCCTTCTTCTGCAGCCCTTTTTTCCAATTTTTTGAAGAAAACAATTTTTTTGTTGTATTTTAGCTAATTTCTTGGTCTCCTTCAGAGGAACCCCCAAAGTCTGGGTACCTCTAGAATCCCTAGGATGTTGGAAAAAAAGGATGCAAATTTGGCCTGGGTAGCTTATGTGGAAAAAATGTTATGAGGGCCTAAGCGCAAACTGCCCCAAACAGCCAAAAAAAGGCTTGGCACCTGAGGGGTAAACGGCCGGGCAGCGAAGGGGTTAAAGAGTAAGTGGTGACTGTGTGACTTTAATATCTTACACTCATTCGTAGTGTGTGACTACAGGGCTCGCTCCCTTTGGATCCCCATAAAGTGAGACATAAAGGAGGCATAAGTATCAAATTTGATTTTTACATATCACTTGGGCATTTGCATGCTACAAAGCACATGGGCCCCTTCATGTTAACAAATTTAAAATATACGGTTGAGAAAGTGATTCCCCTATTGAAACGAGCTATACAAAACAAGTGCCCACTAACTAGTTATCATAACCGCATGCAGTGCCAGGGAGCACTTTGTTTGGCACCATTGGTGGATTAAATTAGAAAATTATTCCCCAAAAAGACAAAGACGAGCGAAGTGTTAATAGTGGATTCTTAATAGCACACAGTTCCTATACAATGAATTTAGAGGGACAATAAATACAATCCTGATAAAATTGTGAATACATGGAGAAGTAATACTGGTTGGCTAAATAGAGCTTTGGTAATTTTAAGGTACCATGCCTAGGGACAAAGACATACGTTTTAGTTTCCAAAGGTTTAAGGTAAAAGGCTGATGGTGGAACCAGTTGACTAATAACAGTGATATAAATATAGAGCTACCTGTTGTTTGTGTTCCTCTCTTTCTTCTTCTTTTTACTGATTCTCGAATAGAGCAGTAGTATCATTATGAGTGATAGATCTGTAAGTAATCCCGTAAGTAATACCGTATTAGCATCAGTCTTAGTAAGCTGATGAAAAACATCAAAAGGTCCTGATGAAAGCCAATTTTGGCCCCTTTGGGGCACATAGACCAATGGCTGAAACATGTCGACCTTAAACTGGATGTAGGAGGACATCATAGCTCCAGACACATCACATGTAGTTTTTAGTCTTGTCGGAGAGCACCAGTCTTATTAAAATAGGCACATTGGTACAAGGGTGCGCTCTAGGCAATTGTAACATTGCGCTATTTCTAGTTTATGCACATACCAAAAAAACGTCTGACCCGCTCCGCTGTAATGAGGCATGGAAGCACACCTTAGAGGCACTAGGCACCTGGGGTGAGACCCTGATGATGAAGCATGCCACCAGCTAGGTCGGTGGATGAGGGGGTCTTGACTAGAATGAAAAGATTCTGTCAGTAACACAAGAAACAGGCTCTATGCCACAGGGTAGTTATTCTCTGCTGGTACTGTGCTTCCTGTAAACCCTTTCAGGACTTGTAGGAGATGACCTGCGCAGTTTTGAAAGGAGGTCATTAAAGCACATCCACCACTTCCCTTCTTAACGACCTTATTGACTGTTTTCTGCTACCTGCCCCTGGTAGTGACAGAGTGTCTCCCTGTGCCCCATTTGCGGAGATGCTAATTGCCGGATGACCAGGCCTTGTTGTAGTGACCACTGGGGACTACTATTGGGCCAACATGTCATTATGGGTAAAGACAGGAAACTTTGGAACACTCAGCAAACAACAATAGACCAGTTCATGGCCCAGGGACCATGTGACCATGTGAGCCCAGCAAGTAGATAGCCTTGGGGACTGCAGGAGTCACAGGGCCCAAAGGGAGCACGGATCCTGGTGGGTATTGAGTCCTCAAGCACTGCAGTGCAAGCGAAAATCAAAGCCATTTCCCTTTATGTAAATCTACGACGATATGACGTTTGTAAGGTAACGGTGTGGTCCATTGCCACAGAAAAGCAGATTCCTGACTTGCAGATAAAGTTGAAGGTATTGAAGGCCACGGTAGTGGCACATGAGGCCGAGACACGAAGGCTGCAGATGAGAGCAGAAGGTGCGGAAGGACTATCTTGAGATGTAATCTGAGATTTGTGGGATTCCCTGAAAAGGAGGATGGTACTTTGCTGGAACTGTCCCCAGAGGGTTGGAGAAGGTCACAGATTCCAAATCACAATTATCTATCTCAATTCAACAGCAACAAACTTTCAATGAAGCCAAGCAGAAGTGGAGTATATGAGTATATGCTACACTACCCAGCCAAACCTAAAGTGCTGCATGAAGGCCGCTCGTACTTCTTTAGGAAACCACCTGATGTCTGAGACTGGTTGGAGGTCTGTGCGGACTGCCGGATCCAGACATGGGACTGGGAGGGTAGCCTTGGAGGACCCCGAGGGGACAAGCAGTCAGGCTCGATGATGATGAAGAGAAGCAGATGACGGCAGTGCTCTACATCCAGCAATAGAGTGGTGCTGCACTGAGATGGCACTTTGGACTTGGAACAACAGCACCAGGAAGTAGAACAAGCCAGAGCCTTGGTGGAGATAGTCACTTCAGCTGACTGCAGGGACCGGTTTGGACTTGATGGAGGAGATGCCGATTCCTGAGACTGAACCCACTTTGAAATAATGTCACACTCAATTAGGTGCTATTAGGTGATGTACACTTAGAAGACACAGTATTGTATAAGTCTATAACATAATTACCACACGTAGATGCATGCATAGACCTCAGACCTAATTTGAAAAATGTATGTACAGAGACATTATGGGGGTCATTATGAACACGGCGGGAATCCCTGCTGTGTTCATGCTGCCGGTCAAGCCCCCTTGAGACCCCGCCACCCGAATAATTAACATTCTGCTGGGCCGGGATATTGCCGACGGCTCCATATGGAGCCATCATCAATGCTGCTGTGCGGCAGGTGCAGCAGCACCCGTTACGCAGATCACTGCCCATATATCAGGCAGTGACCTGCGCGACAGGGCCCTGCACGAGGTCCCTGCACTGCCCATACCAAGTGCATGGGCAGTGCAGGGACCCCAGGGGAGCCCCAGAGCACCCCTTCCACCAGCCTTTCCCTGGCGGGTGAACCCACCAGGGAGTAGCTGGCAGAACAAGGGTTCTTTATCTGGAGGGCAGCGCTGCCCTGTCGGATGAAGAATTCAGCCATCATCAGGCTGCCTGTCGGCGGTAGCCTGGCGGTGATGGAAGACCGCCATGCCGGTGGCGGAAAATTCCACCGCTGCCAGCATGGCGATCTCAACCGGCAAGTACATAATGAGGGCCTGTGTGTCTCAAAATGGTTTCAGACACACAGGATGGAACCACTGTCTGGGTCGGGCCCATTTATTCTTCCATCCTCCCCCTGTGTGTGTGTTTTTAACCTTTCCTTGAGGATGGCTGTGATGTGCAGGGGGAAGTGAGTGAATGTGTAGGCAATATAGGAGAGGTTGGATTGTGACCCGGGTCGCTACCTGGTTTCCTCACTCACATCCTATCCTTGGGATATATGTTTGAGTAGAGGTGGTAGATTTGTTACGCAGTCATGAGTTTCAATTGATTAGTTTTCGGTGGTTAGGTTTATTAGAAATGGGAAGACACATGTTTATTTTAGGTGTGTCTTACCCAGGGAGGAGGGTGGTTTTGTGTTTGTTGTGTAAGTTATTATGTGCTGCAGTTAACAGTGTTCCCTGCTTCTGGGACTGAGTCAGGGGCATGGGTGGAGTGGGGCAGTTATACCGGGGGTTTGGAAACATGGGAGGCCATTGTGCCCATGCTCCTAGATAACCTCTGATGGGTAGCTCTACTTGCTTGCTCACGCAGAATAAAAGGGGCCTAAACTCCTTTGTAAAATGCTATAGGACACATACTCACTTGAGATGAATGGAGTTCCATCTAGCAATGTTACAGAAGACACACCTGACAGTTGGTGAGGTGCAGAAATTGTAGAAAAAGTGGAGAGACAAATGTGCACCTGGACATATTCATCCTACGCCAGGGGAGTCTCCATCCGTGTTGCGCATTAATTGCAGAAACATTCAGGGAATAGCTGTACTCCTCCACATATTCATCCTACGCCAGGGGCGTCTCCATCTAATTTGAACCTGGGCTCCCGTTTCAACAGCTTAGTCATAGAGCAGATATAGGAGGGAGATAAGTCCTTGTACGTGGTGTGTTGGATGGTTGGAGAAGTGCCTCCTCAACATCTACGCCCCCAACACTGACAATGGTGCCTTTTTGAGTCTGTAGAAGCCAAACCTTTACCGTATGTGGACATGCCTATCGTTTGGGTGAGGGACTTTAATTGTGTTCTCAATGGAACTTGACTAAGCAGCTGCCCAAGTTGGGAGCCAAATCCAACATGACATTTAAGTTGTAGGAAACAAGGTAAGACATCAGGTGCACTTTCTTTCAGACCATAATCCCCTGCTATTGGAATGCCGACTAGAGAGGCACAGACCCCCATGTACATTTGTGGATACTCTGTCTGGAGTCACTGGGAGACCTGGAATTCACGGTAGACATGCAGCTGGCACTGCAAGGCTACTATGATGCTAACTGGAATTCTACAGGGACTCGGACACAGAGTGAGATGCCGTTAAGGTGGTCATGTGCGGGGAAGGGAAGCTGGAGCAGGAGCTGCAGGAGGGAAAGGCCCACTTGACCCAGTTCTAGATAGAGAAGGTGGGATGGGAGAAGGAGATGGCGGACTTCAAGGATGCATACACAAAAGTTGCTAGCATTTGGAACTGGCTAAACTGTCATGGGAGACGTGATTACCATCAAAGACTACAGAGAGAAGGCAACTAGTTGGGTCATATGTTGCCTTGCTCCTAAAGCGGGAAAGACCCACCACCCCTGTGACACTCTCCTTGACCAGGGTAGATGGGGAGACATTTAAGGGTTAAGCAGTGATCAACTTGACTCTGCACGAGCATCTGGCAGGTGGGGACGCGGCTCCACTGGGAATCAAGTTACATGAACATGTGCAGTTTCTTAACCTGGAAGAAGAGATACAACTGGTTAAACTACAAGATGCCCTGCAAGACTTGGCCAGGGGCAAAATCCAGGGTTGGTTGGCCTCCCAGTAAAGTTTTGTATGACATAATCTGTTGATCTTCTCCCAGAACTCCTGGAAAACGGCCAGGTGGAGAAATGGAATGGAATGTTGTCTGATCAATTATGCTGCGAAAACACGATAAAGACGATAAAGACCTAGAATCATACCACCCATTATCTATACTCAACGTAGATGTTAAGTTGCTTGTGAACGTCCTTGCATTGTATCTGAGCCAGCTGGTCACCCATTTGGTACACACTGATCAGTGTGGCTTAATGCCAGGGAGGGGCACACACATTAGCTTTCTGAGACTCTCAGACTGATATGGAAGAGGCAGCAATGGTGGTTTTAGATATAGAAAAGGCTTTTGATGCCCTCTCCTGACGTATTTGTGGGAAGTGGTGATGAAACTGGGGTTCGGCATCAGATACTTGTCCTGGGTGCGCCTCTTATGCATAGAGCCAAGGGCGAGTATTTGTACTAGCCAGGTGGTGTTGGATGCTAATAACATCAAGAGAGCTTCAAGACAGGCATGCCCACTGTCCCCGCTCCCCTTTGCACTCGCCATGCAACCTCTGGTGATCTACCTGAGGGACAAATTCTGTGACTGGAAAGTCAGAGTGGGAAACATGACTCAGCTAGTCTCTATGAATGCAGATGATACTCTTCTTTATGTGTCTGACCCTGAAGCATCAGTGCCGCACCTACTGCGGCTTTTGGCCAATTTTGGGAGAGTGTCAGGCCTTCATGTTAACAGGCACAAGATAGTGATTTTTGCTATGGCGTTATTGGTATTTCGAGCTGTGAATAAGCTGCTAGAGGTGGGACTCCCCAGAGAAATGAGCCAGTTTTGAGATCTCAGGTTTCAGGTAATACATAACCAACTAATGCAATATGAATTGAACATGGGACAAATTGCAGAAGGCCTCACTACTTCCATCGCATTCTGGAAGAACCTACCACTGTCTGTCATGTGCAGGGTAACACTTAGCAAAATGGTGTTGCTGCCCAGATGTCTCTACATCATGCAGAATTCCTGTTGTATTCTGCCAGCCTCTCTGTTTAGACAGCTCAATGGATTGTTTGAGTCCTTTGTCTGGACCATCGAGCATAGCAGAGTCAACTGGAAAACCTAAAATTAGATCTAGCTGAAGGTGGGCTGGGACTCCCAGATCTTTAGTTGTACTTAGCAGGATTGCTTCAATTTGCAGCACTGTGGTGTGGGGAGTGCCCCAGTTAGGAAAAAAAAACATTATAGGGCCTGGTGTCAGCAGACGAACTTCTGAAACGTACAGGTGGCCACAGAGTTCTGACAGGCACCCCGTTTATAGTGGCCCAGGTCACGCAGGCCTGGGAAAAGGCAGTCACATGTGTTTTGAAGCGAGCTCCTTATATGTGTCTTAAGGGCCTGATTTAGAGTTTTGGCGAACGGGTTACTCCGTCACGAACGTGACAGATATCCTGTCTGCCTTATTATGATTTCCATAGGATGATATGGAATTCGTAATATGGCAGACGGGACATCCATCAGATTTCTGACAGGGTAACCCCATCCTCCAAACTCTAAATCAGGCCCTAAGTTAATTGTATCGAAAGAAACCATGTATAGAAAGGGTTGTAATGAACCTGCAAATTTTTCCAAGTTCCAACTGATGATAACCTTCATTTAAATCAAGGCAAGAAAAGACTTATGCACCATTTAAATGCATTATCATGTCAGCAATGTTTGGACCTGGATGTCATTCTCGTTCAAGCATTATGGGCATTGATGCCCATGTATACACATTGGTTTTCGATGGCATATGCCGCGATAATGGAGCTACTTCATTGTATTTCTCTTCAGGCATTATGTTTATCAATGCACCACTGTCGATAATGAAAGGTATCGAACAACCATTTATTTTCAATGTGGACAGTGTTTGTACGATTTTGCTGCTTTGGAATGTTGACTTTATTTTGACTGACATTTTTCTTCACATGCGACCAGTCAAACATGCATCTTTCTCAGAGGTAAACATCAACATGCAGTACTCACTTTCACTTGCTATTGAGCAGGAAGAACTGTTTGAAGATGATTTAGATGACAATTGACTTTGTTTAGTTGCAATTAGCCTCAACTGATGCCACCGCTTGACCTTGTGGGCATGCAACAAACATTGCTTCGGGAATGTTATGGCAGCCATTTTGTTTTCAGGCCGTGATGCACTTCCTTTTTCCTTTGCTTTACACAGCGTCACAAAATGGTTCTTTCCCACAGCCTATACATATCTGTCCATTGGCGGGACATTTACCTTTCTATGCAAATGAAAATCCACATCTAAAACATAACTTATTTTTTACATGTAGATGTCACTTTGTGTCCTTCAGTCTTTTGCTTTGGTTTGTTTTTCACACTCATGACTGATTCATTCTGGGCACCTCCGGCCTTCATGTTAGCAGCTTGTCTTTCAGCATGCTCCTCAGATCGGGCCAACATTAACACTCACTCCATACTAAGAGTTTCTCTCAGCATTTGTTATTGAATGAATCCGATAATGCACCCATCAATAACTCTAAGATGCATAGCTTCTTCGTCACTAGATTCATTGATGTTACAGAGTTTGATGAGTGCATCAAGTTTTTCCACAAACTCATCAATTGTTTACCAACTTTTTGACGTTATTTACTGAAAATGTATTGCTCATAATTCAGGTTTGGTACTGCATTGAACTTAAGGTTCAAAGCAACTTTAATCCTACAGTACGTGATTCTTCATAATTTCTTGCCATTTTCTTTATGACTTCTTTCACACCATCACCAAGAAGATTTTCTTCAAGAGCATCAGTGAAATCCTCAAATGCCAGAAATCCGGATCAGTTACAATCATGCTCCTACCCTGGCACAGTTGTAGGCCGGCTTCAGGGTCAGCCTTGATGGACTCCATTGGTAGAATAGCCTTTTGCCGAAATTTGCACCGCTGCAGATATGAAGAGCTCTGTAGGTACAACCCCAGGCACTTCTTGTGGAGCCATGCTCGGCCGTGGTATGGTGTCTCTGTTTAATTTAATTGGTTTAGGTAAGCAGATGACCCTTTTATGTAGTTGACAGATCTTGTTTTCAGTCTCTCTTTTCACACCTGGTTGATCTCTGCATTGGAGCGCTTCTGTTTGCAACGTTCTTTGGCAAGTTGTGATTCTCTTTGACTCTGCTTTGTAAACCTGGTTGTATCTGCCTTCAGGGTTAATGTTCTGTACTATGTAAATTTTATTTTGTGTGGCAGTGCGGTACCCTTTAGTGTGGCCTGTGTCATATTTTTTGACCAACGATGCATAGTCTTCTCAGTAGACCTTTCTTTATCTTTAAATGCATCACACTCGCAGGAGTTGTGCTTTGATTCCACATATGCCAATCGTCAACTTGGCACTTCGACAAAGGCACAGGTAGCACGCTCAAGCAGCTTGTTTGGACCGCGACAAACTCTCTGGGACAGCACTGTCTTTCTTTTGGGTTACTTATCCCCTATCTTGTAGCAAGTTGTTGCCTTCTCCCCAGCCTGGGTACTTAAAACATCCTCCTGCTTACCCTGAAATTCTGGGAAACTATCATCGACTAGCTCTTCTCTCCACTCCATAGAAACTCTTAGAGAAAATGCTATTAACAACTTACCTTCTAATTAGTTAGAGAAGAAAAATGTAAAAAAACTTCCGGTCTGGTTTCAGACACTCCCTCAGAAGAGAAACCGAATCAATGCCCACATTGTAGTTCTTATATTATTAGACCTATTAGCAGCCTTTGATACCATCTCTCACTCAACACTGCTGAAGAGATTCAATGAAATAAGCATATGTAGTCTTGTGCTGAAGTGGCTTTGCTTCCTCCTATCCCACAGAACCCAGACTACTACTGTTCAAAACCTTTATCACCTCTGTACCCAACAAGGTTCAACTGGGCTCCTCTTTAAGAAAATGTTTCTCTAATATTCATATATCTTCCCTAGCCGTACTCATCCCCTTTTCAGACTCCTCACCATTTCATACATCGATGATACCCAAAGTATCATCTCCATCCCTAAAAATGCAAATCAGGTACTTTTCAGCTTCTGTTCCAGCATGACAGCAATTGCTTGCTGGAAGCAGATCAACTGCCACAAAATAAACAGGGACAAGACATGAATTCTATTTTTTATTCATAAATCCCTATTTTGGATTCCTACATTGTGGCCCATAATCCTGGGTTCTCCCCCCACACCCCAGCAGTCCTGTCTCTTCATTTACAATCAACACACCTTTGACAAACAAGAACATCAAGGGGTCCAGAAGATGCTGCATTTGTCTCAAAATGCTCAAGAAAATTGCTTTCTTTCTCCTACTCGATGACCATAAAATCATCATTTAATCACCACACTTATTTTGAAGAAATTCAATTTGCCTGTTGAGAACAGACTACCTTTCCCTTTGTCTTCAAGTCATCCAGAACTCAATAGCTCAGATGATCGTACAGTTGTCTGCTGCTGCCAAAGTGTTATCCCATCTCACGTCTACACTGGTTGCCTATCAATCAATCAATCAATTTATAAAGCATGCTACACACCTGTTAGGGTCTCAAGGCACTGGGTGGGGGAGCTAGTGGTTGAAAAGCCGTGTCTTGAGGTGTTTTCTGAAGGCTATGAGGTCTTGGGTCTGTCGTAGTTGGAGCGGTAGGGAGTTCCAGGTCTTGGCGGCAATGTATGAGAAGGATCTTCCTCTGGTGGTGGAGCAGTGGATGCGAGGGACAGAGGCGAGGCTGGCGGAGCAGAGCTGGCGGGCAGGGGTGTGGAAGGTGAGTCTGTCGTTGAGATAGGCCGGGCCTCTGTTGTGGAGGGCTTTGTGTGCGTGGGTGAGTAGTTTGAAGGGGAAGCTGTCTATGTTCAATGCCCTCTGCATGCCACTTAACATGGATAACACATCTATTTGCTTCAGGCACATGCTCTCCTATTATTTTCCTTCTTGTCCTATTTGCTTTGCCTCTGCCAATGGACTGTTGCATGCCTTTCCATATACTGAATTGAGGCCATCCTTCCTCCAAACTGGCCTACAAATTTTGTAATGAGAGTTAAGGAACATTTTAAAAACTCATCTTTTCAGATCACTTGTTCTTGCTGATCATTTTTGCACATATCAATTGCTCCCTCTGCCTCACTTCGGTTCCCTGTTACTACAGCAGGAGTATGTCTTTGAGTATTTGTTGCACTTGCAAATTCCATAATATAACAACATAACATTTTTTCCAGATAAATGTGGCACTAAGGCAAAATTCAGTAAAGAGTTCAGAGTCCATCGGGATAGTCCTGGAGTTTGTGCAACGTGTCCTCGACATTGTCAATAACATACCCAAATATGCCCTTATACTGCAGCATCTTCACAGATGTGACAGCACAGTTCATACATGAATCTCCCCCTTGTCATACTTGGATTGTCAGCTTGTACACAAAAGACTTAGGCCCTCATTCTGACCTTGGCGGGCGGCGGAGGCCGCCCGCCAAAGTCCCGCCGTCAGATTACCGTTCCGCGGTCGAAAGACCGCGGTGGTAATTCTGACTTTCCCGCTGGGCTGGCGGGCGGTCGCCTTCAGACCGCCCGCCAGCCCAGCGGGAAAGAGGCTTCCACGATGAAGCCGGCTCGGAATCGAGCCGGCGGAGTGGAAGCTGTGCGACGGGTGCAGTTGCACCCGTCGCGTATTTCACTGTCTGCGCAGCAGACAGTGAAATACATGTAGGGGCCCTCTTACGGGGGCCCCTGCAATGCCCATGCCAGTGGCATGGGCACTGCAGGGGCCCCCAGGGGCCCCGCGACCCCCCCTACCGCCATCCGGATCCCGGCGGTCGGACCGCCGGGATCTGGATGGCGGTAGGGGGGGTCAGAATCCCCGCGGCGGTGCAGCAAGCTGCGCCGCCGTGGAGGATTTAATGGGGCGGCGGTACACTGGCGGGAGCCCGCCAGTGGTGCCGGTCCGACCGCGGCTTTACCGCCGCGGTCGGAATCCCCATTGGAGCACCGCCGGCCTGTCGGCGGTGCTCCCGCGGTCCTCCGCCCTGGCGGTCAAAGACCGCCAGGGTCAGAATGACCACCTTAGTGTATCACATATTAATCCTTTAATCACACTGTCTCAGCCTTTCTAATTGACAATCTCCAATTATATCATTTACCCCATTTGATCCTGTTGGCCTGAACTTTGTGCAATATGTCCTTGACATTGTCATTACCATATCTGGATAAGCCCTTAATATCTTCAAGAATGTGACAACACATCTCCAACGTGAATCCTAGTGAATTTTGGGAACCTTAAGCAGCAAGGCAAATAACTCTAACTGGGTGATGGGGATAGGCTAAAGATCTTAACAAAGATGGACCCTTGTTATGAATTGCTCTGCGCAAGATGCAAAGAGACTTAAACTGCACTCAGCATTCCACCGGACGCCAGTGTAGGTTCCTCAGGGCCGTTGAGGCTGACTCATTTGGAAACATTCATCAGGGGGTGTGCGGCCATGTTCTACACTATCTGCAACCTCCTGATGACATAGCCAGGAGAGTCTATAAACAAGGGGATTCCCATAATCAAGACAGGCTAAGACAAGAGCCTGAACAACCATTTGTCTGACATGAGAGGGAAGTAGATAAATGACCTTATGCAGCAATTTCCGAATGCCAAAGCAGCTAGATGCAATTTATTTTTGCTTGCAAGTCCATAGTGATGCCAGAGTAAATCTTGAATCCAAGGTTTTTATTGGATCCTTAGGACTAGGAAGGTTTCTGAAACTACCTAAGGAGGGGCTCCAGGCAGGGCTGCAGAGATTATTGCCCAATAGCATAATCTCTGTGTTTTCTTCATTAAATTTCAGCTTGCAACCTGCCATCCATCTGGCAACTTCTTGAAAACAGGAAGTCAAAGGAACATTCCCATAGTTATGGAGGGGGTAATCAACACAACCAGCTGTGTGTGATCTGCATTTGAGACCAACAGTAGCCCATGGACATGCACAATGCCAGCCAGAGGGTGGAGATAAAGATTAAATAAAGTGGGGCTCAGGGAGGAACCCTGGGGCACTCCACAACAATACGGATGGTTTTCTGAGAGTAAAGGCTGATTTTGGGCCTGAAAAGACCGGTCCTGCAGAAAGGAAGTGAGCCAGTCCAAAACTTTACCCCTGATACCAACATTCTCAGTCCTCTGCAAGATGATAGAATGATCTAATATATCGAAGGCAGAACTGAGATCCAGGATTGTATCTGTCAGACTGCCCTGATCCCAGAGACTCCTGAGTTTCTCCACCCTTGCCAGTAGAGCGGTTTTGGGGCTATGAAGAGGGCGAAAGCCCATCTGAGAGGGGTGCAGTAGTGCATTCAATTGAAGGAAGCTGGAGAGATGCTTATTGACTTATTTTTCTGACAGCTTAGAAAACCCTGGCAGCAATGCTATAGGTCTATAGTTGCTTAAAATGGCAGGATCCAGATTGGGGTGCTTTAGAAATGGCTTGACACTTGCTGGTTTCCAATGACAGGGTAAAATCCCATATGATAAAGAAAGATTAAATAACTTTGTCAGTGCAGGGGACACAACATTGAACACTTGGCGGAAATATGAGTAGGATTGGGATCCAAAGGAGAAACTGATTTTACTGTATTTATATGCTCGTTAACTATCTCTGTAGTAAAGGGAGGGAAGGCCAGGAGAGAACACTCAAACAAGTCGCTGGAAGGACCACTTGAGGAGGGATCTGATGACATCAGAGTGTTAGAAAAGAAGGTATAACTGTCCATGGTCCATGACCTTTTTGTGAAAGAACAAGGCAGTTTGTTGCAATGATCTACAGAGGCCATACAAGGGGGGGCATCTGCTGCAGGTTCAAAAATATGTCTATGGATCTTAAAAATGTCCTTTGGGGAGCTGGAGGAATTAGCAATTTTGGAAGAATAGAAGATAGCTTGAGCTTTCTTGATCTCTACATGATAGCACCTAGTGGAATTCCTATATTCTGCTTTACTAATATTGTCATAGGCCTTCCTCTGTCTCCTTTCTAGGCGTTTACATTCTTACTTTAGACACAGGAGATTGGATGTAAGCCAGGGGGATTTACAGGAATGCAGGGAATTTTTCTGCCACCTTGGAGGGAGGAAAACATCCAATGAGTTGATCAACCATGTGTTAAGGTGGTGAGCTGCAGAGTCAACATGGGCCAAGAGGTCAGGTTTGGTAGCTTTGAGGACCTCAACCCAATTTGTTAAACAAAGTTTGGGCCAGGGTCGCTCCCAAAGTTTAGCATTTTGCACTCTGTATGGAGCTAAGATGTTTGCCACTTGCTGGGACCTCAATACTACACACAAGAAGCCTGGCATATTTACAAGAGTTAATAAAATTATACAATTTATCTGCATATGCAGTTTTATCTCATCAGCATTTATTAATGACTGTGATCTATGCATATTACACTAGCAAATGTAAGCACATCAACCATTTACCGTTCATATCATACTCATCCACTACCTTGAGTTTACTATGAGACAGCTTACCTTAATGTGTTGTTAGCTAAATTCTGTTATTTGTGTTTCTATGTATGTATGTGGAAGTATTTCAATCAGAAATGATCATTTGTAATAACATGATAGTACAAAAGTTTACAGTATGGATGAGGCGACTAGCATTTAGATAGCATGAAGGCACACTGTTATGAGTGTTGAAAACTGAGCCAAGCTGAAAGTAACAACAACCTATTTTAAAAATATTTGGAGTTATACACATTATAACAAATACTTTGTGGAATGTCATTGATTGTGAAGGTAGTCAGATTAATGATCAAAGGAAGGCAGAGATATGTAGTCTGCCGTGTTTTTAAGACTGGTGAAATGGAATTTCCTGTTTCACTTTAATTTTGAAGAGATGGTGTTGCTTACTAGTACTTGAGGGAATGCGACAGGAAGGGTCTGAGTAATTCAAAGGAACAAAATGCAAGGTGGAACGCAATGGTCTGTACACTGTGCACAGGTTTTGGTTGTCACAGTAGTGTGCAAGTCAGAATGTTGTTTGGGAGGAAGAATGGTCATCCTCAATTAAATGTTTTGAATACAAGGAAGAACATTTTGAACTGGATCCTTTATGCACGAGAAGGCCTATCTATTAGATGACTGTGGAGTATTCTGTAAGATTGTGGTGGGAGGTTGAACTCTTAAGAAAGTGCGATATTAAAGGTGTCCCCTACTTGATTTAGATATTACCGTTATACACTTGTAACACCAATATTTTGAATTAGATGGAGGTGGCTATATATTTGGCAGTTTTTTAGAGAGCAGAAAGGGGCCAGGGTGTAACCTTCCAGTAAGTGGTTGAAATAATCCCTTAATTAATCACCAATATAAGGCCCTACTGGTGACAACAATGGAGAGGCATTTTAAAATCATGAACTGTTAGTCAACACTTTTTAACCATGTGGAAAGATCAAGAAGAATTAGGAAATAAGAGAGATGGCAGTGGAGCGCAGGGGTGACAATTAGAACATTGAGCAAATGTGTGAGGGCTATCTTAGTGAATGGAGATGTAAACCAGATTCAAAGTAGTCAGTGAGTTCAAAAGGGCAGAGATAATTGCTGATTTTGAGAAAATCACCAGTCCCTGGCTTTTTGGGAGAGTTGAGAGACAAGTGAGTTGTTAGCTGGAAAGGAGGGATCTGGCAACTTTTTTTGTTTAGCTCAGATACGACAACTGCAGATTTTAAATGTACTGAATAGAAACCAGAGGATCAAACATGATTATGAGAAAGAAAGGGCAAATTAGCACTCTGAAAGCAAACACAGGTCACACATGGTGGAATGAGGTGAAGTAAGTGGATTTTGTGGAGTTGGAGAACACAAAGCATGGAAGGGTGAGAAGGAAGGGTGAAAATATTGGTTTAAACAGTGGTGATCGAGAGGGCTTGTACAAGATGGCGCCTGTGTAGGAGCCTGTTCTTGGAGCTCTGCCATGTTTTTTAGGCCACAATTGATTCAGCAGCTCCCGAGGCTATCATTTGTGGCCTGAGGACTGGGGGAACAGCTGAAGATCACTGCCTGCCACCAGGGATGCACTGTATTTGGAGAGACCCCTACTCTTGCACTGAAAGTGGCTGCCCGACGGCTCCACTCACTAATGTGGCATCCGCTGCGCGCAGACTCACCAGGACACATCAATAATTATCTGAGTGCCTACTGTTACCGTGGTGAGGGGAGTCTCAATCAGGTGACCTGAGAAGCAGCTGATCATTAGATCGCCTGCTCGTACACACAGCAGAATGGAGGAGGCGTGTGGTTCCTGAAAGTGGACAGAGGGCGAGATGCGCTTTCGGCCACGTGACACAGACTGCTGAATGCCACAAGGCCAAACAACTTCAAGGGAGACTCGTGGTCAGCTGACAGAAGTAAACCCAGCACCCACAACCACCAGGGGCAGATCTTTCCCTTGCCTGTCCTGGGATTAACACCTTCACAGGGGTGGGATAGCCCCCCACCCCAGAAGGCTGACCCCTGTTAGACTGTACCTGGGGGCAACATAAACCAGGCCGGTGGCCCTCACCTGGCAACTCAGCATAGAGGCCAGTAAGAATGCTGCACAATGTGGGTTATTTGCGATTCCTCCCAGGTCTGAGGGTGGGGGGGCTGAAGTTTGAACAGATGGGCAGACACAACCTGATGACTGGTGGTGAGTGAGGGACAGCATCAGGGCTTATCACATCCCCCCTGCCTCCAAGTAAGACTGAGCCGGACCCCGCCCAGTAGCAGCCATCTGCTGGGAGGTGAATGGGGGCAACACAGACTGAAAATAGGGGACCTCACTTCTGTTGCTCAGCGTGGAGACTGGTGCGAGTGCGATCATTAACAATATAAACTTGATACCCCCTCCCTGCTGGGGACAGCTACGCCTTACCCATGCCAGGACAGACACGCTTTGGTGGTCTGGAGGGAAGCTCTTGTGCTACGTATAGGGTACTGGAGTTGCACCCCTTTTTGTTTTGTTGTGCATCGTGTTCTTCGCCAGGATGAAATGAGGGGCAGGATGGCTGTCTTAGGACAACATCTCCACTGTTCCGTTGAAGAGACGCAGGGCCTGTAGGTTGCGAATTGGAGCAAGCCCTTTGCTCTGTCCCTAGGAGGGGGAGTCCTCCTCACCCTGAGTGTAAATTTTGGCACAGCCCCTAATCAAATGCCCCCACACTGTGAAAGGTTTTCTTGCCACTATTATAACCTGCTGGAGCAAGAGAGACAGCACCATTAAGTGCGTGCTCTCTAAATCTCCCTCTAGACATATAGATTCAGTCCGAGATCCTGAGACCCTGTCACAATCCCTCTCTGCTGCCTCACAAGAGAGCCACATGTACAAAGATGCCCCAGTTACATGCAGATTTATGGTAATCCTTTTCCTCACATTATGCGACAACATAGGTGTCCTAAAGCAGGAAATAGCCTGAGATATTAAAGAGATTTGTCATGAGTTGGACGACATCGGCCAAAGGGTTGACGCTTTATAGCAGGGCAATGAGGTCAGGTAGGATGAATTGAAGATGTGCCAACACCACCTAATTGAACTCCAAGATCAGAATGCATATCTCTATTATCAGGAGGAGGATGTAGAGAACAGGTCTCGTAGATCCAATATTCAAGTAAAGGGGTCCCTCTGCTGGCGGTCTCTGAAAACCTGGAAGACTATGTCCTACATCTTTTCTGCCATATAGTGCCAGAACTCACTGACAAGGAACTAATTTTGGAACGCACACACAGAGCAGGCCACCCCTCAGGTACCCCTGAGACCACACAAGATATTTTGACCTGTTTTCATAATTGGCGTCAGAAAGAAATGATCATATTTGCAGTGAGGGATCAAGAATTGGTCAACTTTGAGGGATTGAAAGTCTGTATCTATCAAGATGCTCAGACAGAAAGGAGTCAAATGTAAATGGGGGTGCCAGTGCTTGGAAGGGCCAGATGCATGTTGTGCTCAGCCTGAACGATGCCCGTCCGATCTTGGGATTGGAGAAGGTAGATGAGGACCCCTCCCACCCACTCTCACAACAGCAACGGTCCCGATCCCCATCTGCTTGAGCCATGAGCCAGCCTCGACTCCCAGCACGGAAGAGGAACAGGAAGCCCTTAGCCGCCGAGAGTCATAGAGAGCAGTTGGCTCTGTTGCAACAACTTCATCAGTGGGACCCTTCCCTGAACCCCACCATGGATTAATGCTGCCAACAACGAGACTACTGTGTCAGCCCCAGAGGTGGATGATGGCTGCCTGCTCCATTAGAAGGGGGATACACCGCCCTGGCTTGAGGCTCCCCCACTTGCCGTCAGATAAAACTTCCCAGTATGCCAGCTGCTCCTACTGTTCTCATCTCTGGGTGCAGCGGAGCTCTGGCCAGGTATTCCTCCTCCACTTTGGATTCCTGCAAGTGACATGGACTCTGCTCAGACCACACTTTGGACTCTGACTCGGAGCAATTTGTTGCCCGGGTTTTATTGTTCCTCCATTCACCTGATGCTCACAGCTCTTCCCAGCTTATCGCCTTCCACACACTACCTATACAGACATGCTGAGCTAGAGGGCCCTCACCTATGTCATCACATGAGTTGGGCTGCTGATGGCCTAACCCCCACTCTGTAGCTATGGGTAAGATACTCAACCTCAACGTTTGGGGACTCAAAGCTCTGGCAAAACGTCTGGCACTACTTGTGATGCTGAAAGACTCTCATTGAGATGTGTGCCTCTTGCAAGAGACACACCTTCTCTAGCAGGATTGTGGCCATATGAAATCCAAATGGTTTGACAGATACCAGGCCAGGGAATAAGGCAGGTGTGGTGATCCGATTGGCAACGCATTTCCAGGGGCAGGTGCTTCAAGTGCATTCAGAGCTAGCTGGTCATCTCCGTACCTTATGACTCTTTCCACACTCGTACCCTAACTGTGGCCTGCATCCATGCACCCAGTGACCGCCTAGAAGACTTTATTCAACAAGCAGTGAGGAGGGTACGCATGTCTCCAGATGCCGCTTTCTTAATTAGAGGGGGCTTCATTCTAGTTCCTAATGCCCTCATGGACCACTCGATCCAACGGGCGGGTCAAACCAGAGCATTCACACCTCAGAGGTTGACAGAGCTGGGTCTGACAGATATCTGGAGATCCCAGAACTCCACAACGAAAGACTATGACCCTCATTACAACCCTGGCAGTCAGTGTTAAAGCGGTGGTAATACCGCCAACAGGCCGGTGGTAAAATAAAATGGGGTTACGACCACGGCGGAAACTGCCAACACAGACAGCCACTTTAACACTCCGACAAAGTAGCAACAAACACTGCAGCAGTAACCGCCAACAGACAGGCGGAAGACAATGTACCGCCTACCCTATCACAACCCGCCAATTTCGGGGCGGTATCAATGCCATCAAAAGCTCTGTGGAACAGGACTTGGAAGGGAATCCACTCACCTCTCAACAAGAAACGTAGAACTAGGACTCCATGGAGGCCGAGCTGCAGGTATTCCCCATGCTAGTGTATCTTCTCATACACGACAGATATCAAAAGCGGCGGCGACGACCACAGTGAGTACTGTGCCTAGCACACTGGGGTGGGGGGAGGAAAAAGAGAGTGACACACGCAACACGCAACACCCCCACCCCCACCCTCACCCACAACACCATACACACAAAAACATGCAGCAACATTACATTTACACCACATAACCCGCTGGAAGAATGCAGGGACAAAAGGAATAGAGTCCAATCAGTGATATATTAGAAATAGGCAGACATAGTTAACGATTAGAAAAACAATATATACAAATATTTGCAATACGTGCAGAAGGCCGTACACTGTCCTTTGCAAATGTCCATGGCCGACTGGGCCAAAAAATCCTGGGCAAAGCCCACACTTGACTCCTGCCTGAAAATGGAGAGAACACTGCAGGGGCATCCGGTCAAAAACACACAGGCACCTCAGGGTGAAGGGAAGGGGGAGCACCTCAGCCGGAAGATGGTACTATGCCACTGCTTCTGGAGGGGGCAACATGCCCACTGCTTGGCCCTGGGGAGTGCAAAGCCACAGTCTCTCAAGTGGGTGGGTTGCCCACTGCATGGTCCTGGGGAGTGCAAAGCCACAGTCTCTCTAGTTTGTGGTGCAGGGGGCGGTGCAGGTGGCGGGGCAGGTGGCGGTGCAGGTGGTGGTGCCTGCGGTGGTGATTTCCACGGTACAGGTTGCGGGGCTGTCGGTGCTGATGGTGGGCACTAGTCCCTCACCTGGAGCCTCCGAGGCCTGAAGTGCATTGCCTTGGGTTTTCTTACCCTTCCCCATCTTGGCAAATGCTATTGGGACCTTGGCACTGGCAGCTTGAGTTTTGGAGGAGGCCTTGATGGGTGGGTCGTGCTTCTTGCCCGTGCTGCATGCTGGCCCCTTCTTCACCTTGGCAGGTGGTGGAATGGGTTGGTCCTTTGCAGGGGTCGGTGGCACACTGGCCGTGCTGCATGCTGGCCCCTTCTTCACTTTGGCAGGTGGCAGAATGGGTTGGTCCTTTGCAGGGGTCGGTGGCACACTGGCTGCCCTGACGGGTGCCCCCTTTGATTCTCTGGGACTTGCAGGTACCACATCGGACGCCAACTTGGTGACTGAGGTGCTGGCCCGTTATCTTGACACCCTGGCTCGAGGGGAAGAACGGGGGGAGGGGCAGGGAAGAGGTCAACGTGAGCAAGGAAAGGCTTTTTGGACACACTGGGATGGGAAGATGGAGAGGGTTTGGAAGTGGAAGAAGAGGGAGTGGTTGTAGGAGGTGTACGGATGAAGGTGCATGGGCTGGATGCTGTTGTGGGGTGGATGGCTGTTGGGCGGGTGGGTGCTTATGTTTGTGTACTTTGGGAGGAGGGGTCACAGGCACACTGGGAGAGGACACAGGGGATGTGTGCATGGTTGTAGGGGTGGTGACTGCCAGTGAGGGGCGTGTAGTGATGGGCGTGCTGGTGATGGAGGTAGTGGATGAAGATATAGTACATGCAGGTGTGAGTGTAGACGCTACTGGGAGGGAGGTGGAGGAGGAGGAGGAGGGGGACACGGTGGAGGCAGTGGATGTTGGTGTGTTTCCATGGGCATGGTGCTTGTGTGAGTGCCTGTGAGATGAAGTGTGGTACTTATGTTTGCCTGAGTCACTTTTGTGTGGTGATTTGGGTGCATGCTGGTCTGAAGGTGTGCTTGGGATAGGCTGAGGTAGAGGGGATTGGGTCTGGGTAGTGGATGTTGGAGGGGGGAGGCTGGACAGAGGGACAATGGCTGCCTTCACTGCTGACGCCAGAGACTGAAATGCTCTCTGTTGGGCTGCCATACCAGAGTGAATGCCCTCCAAGTATGCATTTCTTTGTTGCAAATGCCCTGCTACAACCTAGATGGCATCCAGTATGGTTGACTGCCCAACAGAGAGGGATCTCAGGAGGTCAATAGCCTTCTCACCGAGGCCAGCAGGGCTGACTGGGGCAGGGTCTGAGGTGCCTGGGGCGAAGGAGATGCCCACCCTCTTGGGTGAGCGGGCACGGGAAACACACTGAGGGTGATGGTAGGGGGGGTGGTGGCTGTACCTGTTGTTGGGGTGGGCACAGAGGTGTCCGCCACCGCCGGGGAGCTTCATCAGAGGAGGAGTCGCTGTCACTGGTCTCCCCTCCTGCCTCTGTCGTGGAGCTCCTCTCGCCCTCTGTCCCACTGGTGCCTTCACCCTCGGTGGATTCGGCCTCCAGGCCTATGTGGGATGCAGCTCCCTCCGTTGCCAGTTCCTCTGCTCCTGTGCCAGATGATGCTAATGCACACAAGGACAGGGTGACAAAACAAAAAGTGGGGGGAGAGACAGAGGATACACTTGGTCCATGCCAGCAACACCACTACCGTTGGCATACACAACACACAGTGAGCTGCCCTATGCACTAGGCCATGCCAACCAGTCACTAAAATAGTCACCAGCCCATAGGTTACAATGCCTAATGCTAGCATCTGCACACCTGACACCCACAGGACCCTGCCCAGTAGTAGATAGCCACTTACACCATGGGGTTGGAGTGTACCAGAGCCTGCACACAACGGAGCTAACCTGTCATGATCGCCCTGGCCTAGGGGCACCCACACCCCACATCCCCCACCCAGCTACCACCTAAAGCGTGCAAATTCAGCTATCTGAATCTATACTCACCCCATTGTGGATGCTGTGATGCCATCAAGCGCCCATCCAACTCTGGATAGGCCACCACCAGGATGTGGAACATCAAGTGGGTCATGGTGCGACGGGCACCCCTTCCACATTGGGAGGCCAGCCCCAGCTGGGCCTCCGCTGTTTTATTGGTCCAGCGTCGCAGGTCCTCCCATCTCTTGGGGCAGTGCGTGCTCCGCCTGTGATAGACCCCCAAGGTCTGCACCTCCTTGTTGAAGGCACGTCAAATACCCTTTTTCTGGTGGGCGCTGACCTGGAGGGAAAAGACAGCAGAAAAGGTAATCACTCACACATCCGGACCGACATACCCATTGCCCCCCAGTTCCCACCTATGCACTCACACACATACACTGACCACCTCTCATGCAGCACTCAACCAAGGACACATCAGCACCCCCCAACAAGTGGCTTACATCCACACCACTCCAAACATGCATTGCCCACACATCATGCTCACGGTGTACTCACCTGTTTGTCTGCAGGACCTTAGAGTAATGTGTACTGGGGTAGGGCCCCATCAAACAGTTTCTCCAACTCCTCCGCAGTGAAGGCAGGGGCCCCTTCCCCAGACACATGAGCCGTTATCGCTTCCAGACTCAGGTCACAGCAGCACTTGCAGTGTAGGTCCTCTCCTGTTGAAGGTCCGGTAGCAAGTGAGTGGAGAGATAGAAAATGGCGGTGACGTCCGTGGCGGTGCGTACCATCACCGCCTGAGTACATCGCCATTGGCTCCTGGAACCCATAGAGCCCAATGATAACCAATGCGCTGTTGTGCGGCGGTCATCAACCACCTACCGCGACAGCGCACATCACTTGCGCACTTACCTCATTTCCACTTGTCCCTCCTCACAGGTCAGGCAGCCGCCATTTCAGGGGGGCACATGGCATGGCACCTAACTGCGTCACAGCAGACATTGGCACATCATCTGACTCTCGACTTCACATACTGCTTCTGTGACGTAAATTCTACAAAATTAATGCAATCTATGTGGAAATATGACCCTCTGCTCACATAGGTTACAACTGCAGAGTCAGATTATGAGATGGCGGCAACCTCCGGTGTACAGACCCCTGGTGGACCTGTCGACAATGGAGGACAGACACATTAGCCAATGTTCTCCAACGAGTTGACCAGAGTGTTGTCTCCCCTGCTGAAACACATGCGCAGCTACATCGTGTTTCCCCTAGGTAGATGAATTGGCCACAGTGAAAACTGACTTTTATGCCCTGGGACGTATCCCCAACATCATAGGTGCCATTGATAATACACATGTGGCATTTGTCCCCCCCAGAGAAATGAACAGGTTTACAGGAATAGAAAATGAATGTGAAGATGGTGTGTTTGGCGGACCAGTACATCTCTTATGTGAATGCCAAATATCCTGGCTCTGTGCATGACGCCTATATCTTGAGAAATAGCAGCATCCCATATGTGGTGGGACAACTCCAGAGGCACCGGGTGTGGCTAATAGGTGAGCCCAAGGTCCCCACACAATATAAGTAGGTGTCTGGGTATGGGGTTGTTCCCAAGGGTTAGTGTGTGTCTAATAGTAGGTGTCTAGGTATGGGGTTGTCCCTAAGGGTTAGTGAGTGTCTAACAGTTGTCCCTCGATATTTACAGGTGACTCTGGTTACCCCAACCTGTCATGGCTACTGACCCCAGTGAGGAATCCCAGGACAAGGGCAGAGGAACGTTACAATGAGGCACATGGGTGTACAGGGAGGATAATTGAGAGAACCTTCGGCCTACTGAAGGCCAGGCTCCAGTGCCTCCATCTGACTGGTGGATCCCTGTACTACTCACCCAAGAAGGTGTGCCAGATCATTGTGGCATGCTGTATGTTGCACAACCTGGCCTTGAGACGCCAGGTGCCTTTTCTGCACGAGGATGAGCCTGGAAATGGTCTTGTGGCAGCGGTGGAGCCTGTGGACAGTAACGAAGAGGAGGCAGAGGAAGAGGATGTGGACAACAGAACAAACATAATACAGCAGTACTTCCAGTGACACACAGGTAAGAGATTGTAACTCCACTTAACATTTCAGTAATCTATTGGACATTGTACATGGCAGCCTCCTACTCTATGTCTATGGCTACTGACTGTTCCCTTTGCATTATCTATTTACAGATCTCTATGCCCCATTCTGGCTCCTGCTATATGTACTGCTGCCCACCAAAGGTCATCCTGTAGTATATTTCACTGTCCATATACGTTGCAATGCTTTGAAAATGTCGTACTAATACATTTGGAATTCATTACACTGACTCCAGATTGGTATTTGTTTCAATTGTGTTTATTTAGGTGCTAATTAGTATAGGGGTATGTGCAAGGGGCTGGGGTGATGATGGAGGAAAGTCCATGGTAGAGTCCAGTCTTTTAGTATCACAGGTGTATTGTCCAAGGGGGCATAGGAAGGGGAGCAATGGCAGTTCAAGGTGGACAGGGGAACAGAGTGGGACAGAAGGGTGACTATCAGGAGAGTCCTATTTCCTGGCGGGGTCATGGCAATGTTCTCTGGCTTCTGCCTGGATCGCAGGGACCGTTTGCAGGGTCGTTCTCGTTCTGCAGGGGGTGGGGTGCTGGTGGCCTGTTGGCCTGTGGCGGGGCCTCCTGTCCACTAGCACCGGCGGAAGTGGAAGGCTGTTCCTCGGTTTGGCTTATGTCAGGTGCCTTTTGTTGTGCCACTGGCTCCCTCATGGTCTTGCCCATGTCCGCCAGCACCCCTGCAATGGTGACCAGGATAGTGTATATTTTTGTTAGGTCCTCCCTGATCCCCAGGTACTGTCCCTCCTGCAGCCGCTGGGTCTCCTGCAGCTTGGCCAGTATCTGGCCCATGGTCTCCTGGGAATGGTGGTATGCTTCCAGGATGTTGGAGAGTGCCTCGTGGAGAGTGGGTTCCCTGGGCCTGTCCTCCCCCTGTCGCACAGCAGTCCTCCCAGCTTCCCTGTTGTCCTGTGCCTCTGTCCCCTGAACCGTGTGCCCACTGCCACTGACCCCAGGTCCCTGATCGTCCTGTGTTTGTGGGGTTGCCTGAGGTCCCTGTAGTGGTGGACACACTTCTGACTGACATGTCCTGGGGACAGTGGCATGGGCCCGCTGGATGGGTGCTGTGCTGGTGTTTCCTGAGGGGGGAGGCTCTGTGGTGGGTTGGGACTGTGGCAGGGGAACCGACTGTCCAGAGGTCCCTGATGGGCCACGTTGGTTATCCTGATCCAGGCGTGCAGAGCTGCTGTCATCACTGTAGGCCTCTTCTGGTGGGGGGACTGGATGTAGCTGGCACCTCCTCTCTGCTGACGATGGGACGCAAATGCATTGTTAATGTATCTGCGTGTGCCATCTTGTGCATAGGTGTGTTTCCCTGAAAGATTGTGATTTCCCTGTCGGCTTGGCCTTGTGTGAGTGGTGATTTTGTGGCCTGTGTGAGTCTCTCTATTGGGCATGCTGGGGTGATGGCTGTCCATGCAGGTCTGTGAGTGATGTCCATGCATTGTTGTTGCATGCAGGACGTGGTATTGGGATGGGTGGGTTATGCTAGCGGGGTATATGTGAGGTGGTGGAGTGATGGGGGTGAGAGTAGGGGTAGGAGTTTGTGATAGCATGCAGGTAGGGTGGGGGGGTAAGGTAGTTAAGATTTGACTTACCAGAGTCCAGTCCTCCTGCTACTCCTGCGAGGCCCTCAGGATGCATGATCGCCAAGACCTGCTCCTCCTATTTTGTTAGTTGTGGGGTAGGAGGTGGGGGTCCACCGCCAGTCCTCTGTACAGCAATTTGATGTCTTGATACCACGGAACGCACCTTCCCCCGTAGGTCGTTCCACCTCTTCCTGATGTCATCCCTGGTTCTTGGGTGCTGTCCCACGGCGTTGACCCTGTCCATGATCCTCCGCCATAGCTCCATCTTCCTTGCAATGGACGTCTGCTGCACCTGTGATCCGAATAGCTATGGGTCTACCTGGATGATTTCCTCCACCATTACCCTTAGCTCCTCCTCAGAAAACCTGTGGTGTCTTTGGGGTGCCATGGATGTGGTGCGAGTGATATGTGTGAGGATGTGTGGGGTGATGTGTTGTTGTGTATGCTGTAATGTGCGTGAATGGTGTATGGGTAATGGTGTTCTGTGCTTCTGATTGGGTGGGTGCTCCTGGCTTGTCTCTCTCAGTTAGCTATCTTTCTTTTCATTGTAAGGGTTGTGGGTATTGTTGGTATTGTTGGTGTGTGTTTTATATTGGTGTGAGTGTATGAGTGTGGTGTGTGTATGTGTGTCAGGTGTGTGTAGTTTAAATTGTCCAATGTGGTGGTGTTTTGTAAATGTGTGTGTATTTGGAGCGCGGCGGTGTATACCGCCAATGGTTTAGCGCAGTTGAAAGACCGCCTCGTTGATTCATGGATCTTGCTACTGTAGGCGTATTCCTGTTGGTGTAACAGTGTTCTGATGCGCCCAGTGTGTCCAACCAAAGCATAGCATTAGAGTTCGAAGGCTTCTATGCTGAGTTATACTCAACGGAATAGCTCAGTCACACTGAGGATCCTGAATAAATTGCACGGGCTCCCTTAACCAGCCTACCTGAGAGGGACACCCCCCTCCTGGACAGGGACATCACAGTGGATGAAGTCCTTGGAGCTATAGGGAGACTCCAGTTGGAGAACAGTTGGTGCCCTGCCAGAATGGGTTTACTTCCACATTCTATAAGATATTTGCCACTCAGCTGGCGCCAGTGCTGACCATGCTGTAAACCTCTTTTAGTGTGCAGGGAACCCTCGCTGACAGGATGAAAAAAGCTATTATAACAGTCATACCCAAGCCCTGAGAGGACCAGGCTTTTTTGCTCCTCATACCATCTGATATCGCTTCTGAGTATAGGTGCCAAAATCTTCACAAGCATACTTTCAGTCCGCTTAGGGTCCTTTATACCTGGGCTGATAGATCCAGACCAAGTAGCGTTTATTACAGGGAGAAACTGTAGCGATAACACCAAGTGCATCCTCCACCTTACTGATAAAACAACCTGACCCCGTATTCCAGCCTCGTTAATCTCGATTGACATTGAAACAGCTTTTGAACGAGTGCACTGGCCTTTCCTTGAGCCTTTCCTCCTGCTAGCCTTAGAGAGGACAGACCTGGTGGGAACTGGGGGCCCTAGACCTGGCCCATGTTTCTGTACCCAGGTACGGTCCACTTCTGCTGTCCCCGATGCTTCCATGTGCTTCAAGGGGTTGTTGTCCTGGTCCTTCCCCGTCTCCAGTGGGACTCGTCAAAGTTGTCCATTATGATCACTTTTATTTGTCCTTTACATGGAGTCCCTAGCTGAGCAGATTTGGATGCATCCTCTTATTGAGAATATTACTATGGGAGGTCAGGTCCATAAAATAGTCCTCTACACAGACAATGTCCTGATGGCCATCAATCAGTATTTGTAAAGGCACTTGCGGGGAGGAGAGGGGCCTCATCTGAAGAGCCACGTCTTGAAGTTCTTCCTGAAGATGGTGTGTGACAGGCTTTGTCTAAGGTGCAGGGGGAGGTTGTTCCACCTCTTTGCTGCAGTGTAGGTGAAAGATCGTCCTCCGGTGGTGGTTTTGCAGATGAGAGGGACGGTGGGCGGAGCGGAGGGATCTGGCGAGGGGTGTGGAAGGAGACGCAGTGGTTCAGGTAGGCTGGTCCTGCATTGTGTATGGCCTTGTACGTGTGAGTGAGAAGCTTGAAGGTGATTCGCTTCACGACCTGTAGCCAGTGGAGGTTCCTCAGGTACTGAGAGATGTGTTCTCGGTGAGGGAGGTCCAGAATGAGTCTGTCAGTGGCGTTCTGAATGAGTTCAAGTTTTTTGATGTTCCTGGTTGAAGTGCCGGCATAGAGGGCATTGCCGTAGTCGAGCTTGCTCGTGACTAAGGCGTGGGTGACTGTCCTGCGACAGTCTGCTGGGATCCATCTGAAGATTTTCCAGAGTTTGCCGATTGTGTACCAGCAGGAGGATGTGACAAAGTTTACCTGGCGAGTCATGGATAGGGAGGAGTTGAGGATGATTTCTAAGTTGTGGGCATGCTCAGTCGGTGCAGGGGGTTGCTGAGGTATGTGGGCCACCAGAAGTCGTCCCAAGCTGAGGTGGCGTTTCCGAAGATGATAAGCTCCATGTTGTCGGAATTGAGTTGAGGCAGCTTTCTCTCATCCAGGTGACGACGGCTTCTATTCCTGCATGAAAGTTCCTTTTACCCGTGTCCGGGTCTTTGGTGAGGGAAATGAGTTGTGTGTCATCAGAATATGACCCGATGTTCATACTGTGGTTTCTGACGATGGCAGCAAGAACGGCCATGTATATGTTGAACAGTGTGGGACTCAGTGAGGATCCTTGGGGGACTCTGCAGTTGACTCCTGTGGGTCAGGAGGTGCAGGGTGGGAGCCTGGCCCTTGGCGTCCTCCTGGAGAGGAAGGAGTGGATCGATTCCAGGGCTCTTCCGCGGATTCCTATATCATGGAGTCTGGTGCGTGAGTGCTGTAGGAGACTGTGTCGAAAGCTGCTGAGAGGTCAAGGAGTATGAGTGCTGCGGTGTGGCCGTGGCCTATGAGTAATCAGATGTTGTTGGTGGCTGCCAGGAGTGCTATCTCCATGCTGGGATTGCTTCGGAAGCCAGAGTGGGAGCTGCCCAGGAAGTTGTTGGCTTCCATGAAATTCAATAGTTCTGCGTTGATTGCTTTCTCTAATACTTTGGCGGGGTAGGGTAGCAGCGAGATGGGCCGGAAATTCATCAGTTCTGATGGGTTGGCAGAAGATTTCTTCAGGAGAGGGTGTATTTTGGTGTGTTTCCAGTAACGCCACTGACAGACTCATTCTGGACCTCCCTCACCGAGAACACATCTCTCTGTACCTGAGGACCCTCCACTGGCTACAGGTCGTGAAGCAAACCACCTTCAAGCTTCTCACTCACACGTACAAGGCCATACACAATGCAGGACCAGCCTACCTGAACCACTGCGTCTCCTTCCACACCCCTCGCCAGATCCCTCCGCTCCGCCCACCGTCCCTCTCATCTGCAAAACCACCACCGGAGGACGATCTTTCAACCTCCCCCTGCACCTTAGACAAAGCCTGTCACTTAGCATCTTCAGGAAGAACTTCAAGACGTGGCTCTTCAGATGAGGCCCCTCTCCTCCCCACAAGTGCCTTTACAAATACTGATTGATCGATTGATGGCCATCAGGACATTGTCTGTGTAGAGGACTATTTTATGGACCTGACCTCCCATAGTAATATTCTCAATAAGAGGATGCATCCAAATCTGCTCAGCTAGGGACTCCATGTAAAGGACAAATAAAAGTGATCATAATGGACAACTTTGACGAGTCTCACTGGAGACGGGGAAGGACCAGGACAACAACCCCTTGAAGCACATGGAAGCATCGGGGACAGCATAAGTGGACCGTACCTGGGTACAGAAACATGGGCCAGGTCTAGGCCAGGCCTGTCCTCTCTAAGGCTAGCAGGAGGAAAGGCTCAAGGAAAGGCCAGTGCACTCGTTCAAAAGCTGTTTCAATGTCAGTCGAGATTAACAAGGCTGGAATACGGGGTCAGGTTGTTTTATCAGTAAGGTGGAGGATGCACTTGGTGTTATCGCTACAGTTTCTCCCTGTAATAAACCCTACTTGGTCTGGATCTATCAGCCCAGGTATAAAGGACCCTAAGCGGACTGAAAGTATGCTTGTGAAGATTTTGGCACCTATACTGAGAAGCGATATCAGATGGTATGAGGAGCAAAAAAGCCTGGTCCTCTCAGGGCTTGGGTATGACTGTAATAATAGCTTTTTTCATCCTGTCAGCGAGGGTTCCCTGCACACTAAAAGAGGTTTACAGCATGGTCAGCACTGGCGCCAGCTGAGTCGCAAATATCTTATAGAATGTGGAAGTAAACCCATTCTGGCAGGGCACCAACTGTTCTCCAGGGAAGATGCCCGTACTGATGGAGCTGTTGATTGTGTTACGAAGCTTGGGACGAGGGATGCGCTGGCCTTGATGTATATGTGATGCAAGCAGAGGTTTGAGGGAGCTCGCAGTGGGTGCTGTTCATGATGTTGACTGTTTCCTCTGTGGTGAGCGTAGACCAGTCGTGGATGGCCTGTGCAGGTTCTGGGAGGTTGGGTCAGTCGCAGGTTCCGGTGCCAGGATGCTGTCGTAGATGTCCTGGATCTTGTGGTGGAAAAAGGAGACGAGTTTGTTGTGGAGGTCCTGTGATGGGGATGCTGGTGGTTTCGGAGGGGGAACTCTGAACTCGTTGATGACTGGGAAGAGTTTCTTCGAGTTGTGTATGGAGGAGTTGATGCGCTCCCAGGGTGAGTCCTTCCTTGCGTTCTAGATTTTTTATCAGTGGGCGCCGGTTGCAGCTCTGAATGAGGTGAGGTCTTCGCTGCTGGCTGTTCCTTCATTTTTTCTCTAATCGTCTACGGGTACGCTTTGATTCTTGGAGTTTGGTGGTAAACCATCTGGCCTTCTTAGGTATGCGTTTGGCTGATGAGAGCTGGAGAGGGGCTAGCGTGTTGGTGCATTAGGTGATCCATGCGTTGAGATTGTGCGCTGCTGTGCTGGTGTCGTCATGGGGGGAGGGTAAGATTTGGTGAGCGATGAGGTGAGTTGCTCGTTGTTGATTTCATTCCATTTCCTTTGGTGGGTCGTGGAGGTGCGGCTGCGACTGCTGAGTGTGGTGTTTGTGAAGTGTATGCAGGGGTGGTCGTCTACTCTGGGGTGGAGATGGTCTTGATGGTGATCCAGTTGCTTGAGGTGACAATGTGGTCCAGTGTGTGTCCTGCAATGTGTGTGGAGACCAGCTATCTGAGGCTGAGGGTGGTGAGGTTGTCGAGTAGAGCTGTGGTGTTTGGGTTGGTGTGGTCCTTCAGGTGGAAGTTCAGGTTGCAGAGGAGGAGGTAGTGAACTGACACCAGTGCCTGGGGGAGGAACGATATCTACGATATTGTCTGTGAAAGCTGGGTAGGGGCCAAGTGGACTGTACACCAGGGTGCTGCGGATGAAGGAGTTGTGGTTGGAGTGGCCCAGGAAGTGAAGGTGTTCCATGGTGGTGCAATGTTCTTCTTGGACGGCCTTGACACGTAGTCAGGACCTTTGTACGATGGCGAGTCCTCCACCCGGGCGGGAGGGCCGGTACCTCCTTAGGATACTGTAACCCTTGGGGATGGCGATGTCTGGACCTGAGGGGAGGTTGGTCCACGTCTCGGTGAGGAAGGAGATGTCCCGTCGGGTGGTGTTGATCAGGTCCCACGGTTCGGTGGTGTGTTTGTGGAGGGAGTAGATGTTCAGGAGCAGGCAGTTGATGGGGTTGTGGAGGTTGTTGGTATCTTTGTGTGCGGAGAGTATCTTTGGTTTGTTGCGGTTGGCACTGAAGTTGCAGTTCCTGCAGGTGAAAGGTCAGTGGGTGTCCTTGAGGGAGATGGTGCAGCAGTTGTTGAAACGTCCGGTGTTGAGGCAGAGGAGGGTCTCGGAGTCATAACGGAGGCAGTCCAGGGGGTGGTTTAACGGAGATCCAGGAATCCTGGCACTGGGCGCGGTCCAGGAGCAGACAGGCACGGACGGGCGCAGAAAGGCTTACCTTTGGCACGCTTTTGGCATGCCAGCGGCACAACCACCATTTAGAAGAGGAGGGGCAGGGGGAGCAGTCAGCTGGGAGTCGGGAGGGCCGGAAAGGTGCTTCGCGTGGAGGGGGAGCAGTGGAACGAAGGGAGAAAGGAAAAAACACTAGTGAAAAACGGGGATGTTAGAAGAAAAAGGCAGAAAATGCAAAAGTAAAAGAGCGACAGTGAGAAGAAAAGAAAAATAAATACTTACTTGTGATGACCACTAGACCACCAGGGATGAGGCGCAGGCACAAGCCTATGTGTGGAGGATGGCCTCGATCTGAGAGTCAGGAAACTCTGAGTTTGTCCCAGTCAAGAAGCAGAGGCAGCAGCAGCAACAGCCACAGGAGCTGGGGAGGACAGCAGACACTGACCAGGAGGTCTGTGCAGTTGCCCTCTCACAGCTCTGCGGCTGCCATTAAGAAGGGGAGGGGAGCCCAGAGCTCCTCCAGTGTGTCCCAGACCTCTGCCATCTTGAATCTAGAAGTGTAAAGGCACAATGGATGCCTCTGAGTGGCCAGTGCCTGCAGGTGATGTCAGAGACCCCTCCTGATAGGTGCTTACCTGACTAGGTTGCCAATCCTCCTCTGAGGGCTATTTAGGTTCTCTCCAGTGGGCTTTCCGTCAGATAACGATTTGCAAGAATTCACCAGAGGTCCTCTGCATCTCCCTCTTTGACTTCTGCCAAGGATCGACCGCTGACTGCTCCAGGATGCCTGCAAAACTACAACAAAGTAGCAAAAAGACTACCAGTGACATTGTAGCGCCTAATCCTGCCGACTTTCTCGACTGTTTCCTGGTGGTGCATGCTCTGGGGGCTGTCTGCCTTCACCCTGCACTGGAAGCCAAGAAGAAATCTCCTGTGGGTCGACGGGATCTTCCGCCTGCTCCAGCAGGCACCAAACTTCAGCGTCACTGGTACTCTGGGACCCCTCTCATCCTGACGAGCCTGGCCCCTGGAACACAGGTGGTGGACCCAAGTGACCCAGACTGCCTAGTGGTCCAACTGTATGAATTTGGAGGAGGTAAGTCCTTGCCTCCTCTCCCCAGACAGTAATCCTGTGCACTGCGTGACCTGCAGCTGCTAGGGCTTCTGTGCACTTTTGCAAGAAGTCCTTTGTGCACAGAATAGCCAAGGTCCCCAGCATTCCATCCTGCATTGCTCAACTTGCTGAGTTAACCACCGGCTTCGTGGGACCCTCTTTTGTAGTCTTGAGACGACCACCGTGCTCAGTTTTCTTGAATCCATGTTCAAATACTTCTGTGGGGGCTGCCTTCTTGTGCATGGGCTCTCTGTGTTGCTGAGGGCCCCCTCTGTCTCCTCTTCCAAGTGGCAAGCTCCTGATCCTTCCTGGGCCTGGGCAGCACCCTTTTTCTTCAACCGTGACCTTTGCAGCTAGCAAGGCTTGTTTGCAGTCTTTCTCCAAAGAAACAGCTATGCATCCTCCAGCACTCCGTGGGACATCTTCTGTGCAAAGGAACTGTTCCTGTCACCTTCTGTTGTTGCAGGATCTTCAGCTTCTTCCACCCAGAGGCAGCCATTTTGCACCTTCATCCAGGGTTTAGTGGGCTCCTGCCCCCCCCTGGACACTTTCGTGGCTCTTGCACTTGGTCCCCTTCCTTTATAGGTCCTCAGGTCCAGGAATCTGTCTTCAGTGCTTTGCAGTCTGTTATGATCTTTGCAGAATCTCCTATCACGACTTTAGTGTGTTTCTAGGGAAGTAGGGTCACTTTACTCCTACTTTTCCGGGTCTTGGGGTGGGGTATCTTGGACACCATTAGTGTTTTCTCACACTCCCAGCGACCCTCTACACACTACACCAGGCCTGGGGTCCATTTGTGGTTCGCATTCCACTTTTGGAGTATATAGTTTGTGTTGCCCCTAGGCCTATTGCATTCTATTGTATTCTACAGTGTTTGCACTACTTTTCTGACTGTTTACTTACCTGATTTTGGTTTGTGTGTATATTCTGTGTATTTTACTTACCTCCTAAGGGAGTATATCATCTGAGATATTTTTGGCACATTGTCACTAAAATAAAGTACCTTTATTTTTAGTAACTCTGAATATTGTGATTCTTATGATATAGTGCTATATGATATAAGTGGTGTAGTGGGAGCTTTGCATGTCTCCTAGTTCAGCCTAAGCTGCTCTGCTATAGCTACCTCTATCAGCCTAAGCTGCTAGAACACTACTAATCTACTAATAAGGGATAACTGGACCTGGCACAAGGTGTAAGTACCATCAGGTACCCACTATAAGCCAGGCCAGCCTCCTACATTGGTGGTGCAGTGGTGGGATAAGTAGTTGTAACTGCTTTACCACTTTGTCATTGGTGCTTTTCATAAGAAAAACATATTCAAAATACTTAAGAGTATACACAGTTAACCTAAACAGTTTAACTTTCTTTCTAAAAACTTTCCAAAAAGTTTCTAAAAAGTTTTGAAAAGTTTTGTCTTTTCTTTAAAAAGTTCTAAACTTTGTTCTCTCTATCTTTAACTCTTTCTTACAACTATGTCTGTAGTAGAGACCAACCTCACAGTTATCCAGACAACCTATGGTAGTTTAAACTTTAAAAGCTTTGAGTGGTCTCTGTATAGAAAGGGGCTTAAACACTGGAAAGAACCCTACCAAAGATCTTCTCCTTAGCCTTCTCCTAGAAAGTGACCATAACCAGTCTGGCTCACTGCAGGATCAGGAGGTAGGGGTAGGTACCCAGGAAGAACCAGGGGAGGGCCCTGAGGACTCTGGGGAGGGTTCCTCCAAAGACCTGTCAGCTAAGAGGTCATCTGGTGAAGCTGGTAATGGGAGGGGGGTCACACATCAGTAGGGCTCCTTTCCCTCCAAAAGGTCAGGTAACTAAAGTCCAGTGAGTTAGAGACAGGTCCACTTCTGCCAATTCTCACATTTCCTCTGTGTCTCAGAATTCCCAAGCCCCCCACCCTGAGGATAACACCCTAGACAGGGAACTCAGAAAGTTGAGGTTGGAAGAGACCAGACTGAAGCTGAGACAGCAGCAGTTGGCCTTAGACAGGGAATCTCTAGATATAGAGAGGGAAAGACAGAAGTTGGGGTTAGTTCTCCATGGTGGCAGCAGCAGTGTTCTTGATAATAATCCTGTAAGAGAACAAGAACCAGGAAACCTGCACAAGATAGTCCCCCGTTACAAGGAGGGGGATGACATCAACAAGTGGTTTGCTGCACTTGAGAGGGCCTGTATGGTACAGTTGGTCCCTCAAAGGCAGTAGGCTGCTATTTTGTATCTATCTTTCAGTGGTAAGGGTAGGCGTAGGCTCCTTACTTTCAGAGAAAGTGATGCCAATAACTACAAAGTTTTGAAAGATGCACTCTTAGATGGATTTGGCTTAACCACTGACCAATACAGGATTACGTTCAGAGATACCAGAAAAGAGTGCTCTCAAGACTGGACAGACTTTGCACACTGTTCAGTGAAGGCCTTGGAGGGATGGTTACATGGCAGTAAGGTGAATGACTATAAAAGCCTATATAATCTTATTCTGAGAGCAAATTTTCAATAATTGTGTGTCTGACTTGTTACATCAATACTTGGTAAACTCAGATCTGACCCCTCCCCAAGAATTGGGAAAGAATGCAGACAAATAGGTCAGAACAAGAATGAGCAGAAAAGCTCATACAGGTGGTGAAAAGGATGGCAAGAAGAAGGATGGTAAGTCTTCTGACAAGGGTGGGGACAAAGATAAAAAGCACTCTGAGTCTTCATCAGGCCCACAAACATCCTCTGGGGGAGGTGGGTCCAAATCCTCTTCTAACAATCAAAAGAAGCCATGGTGTTATTTATATAAGAGTAAAGGCCATTGGGCAAGAGATTCCACTTGTCCAAAGAAAAACACCAAGGCTCCCACTACCACAACCTCAACTGCATCCTCTAGTGCCCCTAGTAATAGAAGTGGTGGTGGGAAGTCTACTACAAATAGCCAATCAAAGGGTGTAGCTGGGCTCACCATTGGTAATGTAGTTGGGGTTGGTCTTTGTTAAGGAGCCCACATAGGCTGTTTTAGTCTCTGATGGTGGTATTGACTTTGCCACATTGGTTGCTTGTCCCCTTAATATGGGTAAGTACAAGTAACTTCCCCTAATAAATGGTGTTGAGGTTGAGGCCTACAGGGATACAGGAGCCAGTGTCACTATGGTGATTAAGAAACTGTTTCACCCTGAGCAACACCTACTTGGTCAGCAGTACCATGTGACTGATGCTCATAACAACACTCTTAGCCACCCCATGGCTGTTGTGAATCTCAAATGGGGGGTTACTGGCCCAAAGAAAGTTGTGGTAGCCACTGATTTACCTGTAGACTGCTTACTAGGCAATGATTTGGAGACATCAGCTTGGGCTGAAGTGGAGTTGGAGGCTCATGCAGCAATGCTGGGCATTCCAGGGCATATCTTTGCTCTCACAAGGGCTCAGGCCCAGAAGCAAAGAGGACAGGGAAACCTGGATCCTGAAATAATGGACGAAGTGCTCCCAAAAGCTAGGGGTGGAAAGAGTCAAACCTTGCCCATTATCCCTCCCTCTCTATAAGATTCCTCTTTTGAGGAAGAGGAATCCTCTCCCTGTGCAGAACCTACACCAGATGAGCTAGCAGCAGACACTGATGAGCTTTTGGGTGCAGGGAGGCCTGCTAGGGAAGAGCTGAGTATGGCACAGCAGACCTGTCCCACATTAGAGGGTTTAAGACAGCAAGCTGTCAAACAGCAGAATGGGGATATCACTGATAGCCATAAGGTCAATTGGGAAGATAACCTCATTTATACTGAGTCAAGGGATCCTAAACCTGGAGCTGCCAGGAGATTGGTTATCCCTTTGCAGTATAGGGAGTTTCTTCTGACCTTGGCACATGATATTAATTTGGCTGGGCATTTGGGCCAGAATAATCCTTGGGACAGACTTGTTCCCTTGTTTCACTGGCCTCACATGTCAGAGGACACTAAGGAGTTTTATCACTCCTGTGTGACTTGCGAAGCCAGTGGCAAGACTTGTAGCACACATAAGGCCCCCTTAATTCCACTCCCAGTGGTTGGGGTACCTTTTGAAAGGGTAGGGGTTGACATAGTTGGCCCCCTTGACCCTACAACAGCTTCAGGCAATAGGTTTATCATTATTGTAGTGCACCATGCCACTAGGTATCCTGAAGCAGTTCCCTTAAGGACCACTACAGCTCCTGCAGTGACAAAAGCTTTTCCAGAGTGGGTTTCCATAAGGAAGTGGTGTCAGACAGAGGTAGTAACTTCATGTCTGCATACCTCAAAGCTATGTGGAAGGAGTGTGGTGTAACTTATAAGTTCACTAGTCCTTATCATCCACAGACAAATGGTCTGGTTGAGAGGATTAATAAAACTCTCAAAGGTATGATTATGGGACTCCCTGAAAACTCAGAAAGAGATGGGATGTCCTGTTGCCATGCCTCCTTTTTGCTTACAGGGCGGTACCCCAAAAAGGAGTGGGGTTTAGCCCCTTTGAACTCTTCTTTGGACACCCTGTAAGAGGTCCCCTTGCTCTTGTGAAGGAGGGTACAATCTTTAAAAGCTCCCAAGCAAGACATTGTGGACTATGTACTCAGCCATTCTGGATCTTAGGCCACTTGGCTGGCCTGAAGGATTTTAATGGCTGAGTAAATACAAAAAATGCCAGTAAAACCCTTCAGGCCAGCCAAGAGCTCCAAAAGCAATGGCATGACCAGAAGGCTGTCCTGACCCAGTACCACCCAGGACAGAAGGTGTGGGTATTGGAGCCTGTGGCCCCAAGAGCACTCCAGGACAAATGGAGTGGACCCCATCTCATCGTTGAAAAGAAAGGTTTGGTCACCTACTTGGTAGACGTGGGCACTGCCAGCAGTCCCCTTGGGGTGCTCCATGTCAACCGCCTGAAACCTTACTATAACAGGGCTGACTTAACCCTGCTCAGGGCAACTGATGAGAGGCAGGGAGAAGAGAGTGACCCTCTCCCGGACCTCTTCTCCACCACTGAAGCTGATGGATTAGTGGAGGGAATGGTGCTTGCAGATTGCCTTACTGCAGAGCAGAAGGACAACTATATAAATCTCCTAGGCCAATTCTCTGACCTCTTCTCGCTGATCCCAGATACAGCTACCTGGTGTGAGCACACAATCAACACTGGAGACAGCTTGCCTGTCAAAAAGTAAGATTTATAGGCAGCCTGACCATTGCATAAAACAAGAGGTTCAGAAACTGTTAGACCTAGGAGTGATTGAGCCTTCTGAAAGCCCATGGGCTGGCCCAGTGGTGCTTGTCCCAAAACCTCACAGTAAAGATGGTAAACAGGAAATTGGGTTTTGTGTTGACTATAGAGATCTCAATCAAGTAACCAAAACCGATGCTCACCCTATACCCAGGGCAGATGAGCTCATAGATACACTGGCTTCTGCCAAGTATCTAAGCACTTTTGACTGAACTGCAGGGTATTGGCAGATTAAGTTGTCTGGAGATGCTAAACCTAAAACAGCATTTCCCACCATTAGAGGGCACTATCAGTTCACTGTTATGCCCTTTGGTTTGAAGAATGCACCTGCCACTTTTTAGAGGTTGGTGAACACAGTCCTGCAAGTGTTAGAATCCTTTAGTGCAGCATATCTAGATGATAAAGCTGTCTTTAGCTTCACCTGGGATGAGCACCTGGTCCACCTATGGAAAGTTTTGGAGGCCCTGCAAAAGGCAGGCCTCACTATCAAGGTCAGGGAAAAGTGGTTTATCTGGGCCACCTAGTAGGTGGGGAAAAGATTGCACCACTGCAGGGGAAGATCCAGACCATTATGGAATGGGCTCCCCTTACAACTCAAACCCAGGTGAGAGCCTCTCTAGGCCTCACAGGGTACTATAGGAGGTTCATTAAGAACTATGGTTCAATTGCAGCTCCTCTTAATGACCTCACAAGCAAGAAGATGCCTAAAAAGGTATTGTAAACAGCTAGCTGTCAAACGGCTTTTGATGAGCTAAAGCAGGCCATGTGCTCTGCACCTGTCCTAAAAAGCCCTTGTTACTGCAAGAAATTCATAGTCCAGACTGATGCTTCTGAATTAGGGGTGGCAGCAGTTCTATCACACCTTAACAATGAGGGCCAGGATCAACCTGTTGCTTTTATCAGCAGGCGGTAACCCCTAGAGAAAAGTGTTGGTCTGCCATGGAGAGGGAGGCCTTTGCTGTGGTCTGGGCACTGAAAAAGTTGAGGCCATACCTGTTTGGCACACACTTTATTGTTCAGACAAACCACAAACCTCTATTATAGCTTAAACAAATGAAAGGTGAAACGCCTAAATTGTTGAAGAAGTCCATCTCCCTACAGGGAATGGACTAAACAGTGGAGCATAAACCTGGGAGTACCCACTCCAATGCAGATGGACTCTCCAGATATTTCCACTTAGACAATGAAGACTCACCTGGACAAGGTTAGCCTTATTGTCCCTCATTGGGATGGGGGAGTGTAAGGTAGTACCATCTTGCCTGGCATGTTACCCCCATTTATATTGTATGTCAGTTGTTTTTGCCTGTGTCACTGGGACCCTGCTAGCCAGGACCTCAGTGCTCATAGTTTGTGGCCTGAATGTGTGTCCCTGTGTAGTGACTAACTGTGTCACTGAGGCTCTGCTAACCATTGGGGGTAGCATGCCAAGAAAGATGGTACTTTCCTACACTCTAGGCCACCGGTACTAGGATATCCCACATGTAAATGTTGTTTATTCATGCATCTTTATTCGTGCATCTTATACTGTCAACCCTTAAACCCTTCCACTTTTTTCTCACCACTTATAAAATTGATGGTAAGTATTGCTGATGCTAGTGCAGCAAAGCGCCACAATAGCATCAAATATTTTGACGCTATTGTCCTAATGACCGCCACGGTGTGCCGTATTGTAAATATGGCACAACCATGATGTCAATAGGTGGGGCCACTTTCTTGTAAATATGCCCCTAAGTATTCGAGGGCTGGCAGAGCAACATGAAGGCTTAAAGGACATTGTGCTGGAGGAATGTTTGAATGCTAAGATGAGGAAAGGGCATCATGGGCTAGCCATGTACTGGTGAGGCCCAGCAAAGGATGGTTCAAAAAGATAGTTTAGGGAGTGAGGTGAGGGTTTCTGATTACCAAAAGATGTGGCACTGAAATGTAACACTGAGGGAAGTGGTCTGCACACTGTTTCAGAGACTGACAAAAAAAGGTGTCCGAAGATTTGAGGGCAAATTAAAAGGTTATAGGACTGACAGAGGGGGCTAAGTGAGAAGAACTACAGACTTGCAGAATGATCTGACAGTCTGGGACGGCCAGCAGAAGGCTTTACAATTTTGGCAACCAGCTTTTAATGATAGATGAGTTTTTAGAACTTGCTCAGGGGAGGGCCTTGAGGATTTTGATGGCCTCTGTGGATAAGCAAGTGGCTTCTGAGAGCCAGTGACACTGGCTTAGGGGCTGTGGACTAGTAAGGGGATTATAAAAGTTTGTGGCACTGGCCCACAGGCTCAGAGTTATTGGAGGTGGTTAGAGAGGTAGTCGGGCACATTGATAATGGAATTAGATCCTGAAGAGAGAAGTGACCGGGACACTGAGGGTCATTATAAGAGAGCAAACTATCTTAATGGCAGTGGGAGGATGCAAAAGCCAGACAAGGTAATGGTCTGAGGTCAAGTGGTGGAGGTTTTGGCAGAAGACATTGGGTGTGACTTCAGTGGTGTCAAGACTGCTACAAGTATTATGGCAAGGGCTTGTCAAGGTGGTATAAGAGCTGATGGCAGTGAGAGGAGTGCCGAGGTTGGAACATGTTTGAAGTTTGTGAGAAGTTTGATGGGGAGCTAACAGTCTGGTTAGGATGGGCTTCTGAGGCTCAGAAGAGAACCCTGCGGAATGGCTAAAGTAACTGTGACAGTAGCATCAGCTGGAAAGCCTCAGGTCCAGAAAGGAAGATGGAAAAACACCAGGCAGCATTATGGGGGTGTTCGAAAGTGCCCACTTTTTGCCATGGTTACCCCCATTTTCTGTGCTTGACTGTGTTCACTGGGATCCTGCTAATCAATACTCCAGTGATTATGCTCTCTCTCCTCTAAATTGTGTTGTTGCATTCTGGTAACCTAGTATTTCACCCAAAATTGGCATTAAAGGACCCCATGTATTGCCATTCCAGCCTTCTGAGGTTTTCCAGGCAGCCCCAGCTGCTACCACCTCTCAGACAGATTTCTGCCCTTCTGTTGCTTGAGAACCTCAAGCCCAGGAAGACAGAACAAATGATTTTCTTTGGGAGAGGGGTGTTACACCTTCTCCCTTTGAAAATAGGTGTTACAGGCTTGGGAGGGGTAGCCTCCCCAAGCCACTGGAAATGCTTTGAAGGGCACATTTGGTGGTCTCCTTGCATAATCCATTCTACACCGGTTCAGGGACACCCAGTCCCTGCTCTGTCAAGAAAGTGGACAAAGAAAAGGGGAGTGACCAGAAAGGTTTGGAGAAAATACATCTTTACCCTAGCTTTACGCCTGCCTCGAGGAGGTATAATTTTTCTGATGTTATTCCCTTTGTATCAAAGTTAGCATATAGGGAACAGTGTCCCAATACATGAGTAAATGCATTGAAGGTCCATGAAATTCCTCCTTGGTGTAAAGTACTACTACTCTAGGGACACTGCCCTAAGAAATACAGAATTTGCACTGGAAAGTCCAAAACATTTTATACCATGCAAACCTGGCTCAAAGTGTTAGTAAATCTGCCCACTAAACGTAACACAACAATTGTCAAAGGAGCCCTTTTTAGCAACCTTGGAATACCAACAGACTGATGGTAAAAGCAATAAGGTTCTAAACCTATGCCTTTCAACTTTCATGCAGCACTTTATTACCTTTAGTGTGCTATAGTAGGATTTTTAATTATGATATCAAAGAAGCAGATGGATCTCTGTGACCAAAACAACCTGTTGAGCTAGCTACATACAATTATTTATCTATGATCTGCTTGTACCAGGTTGTGCTTTGCAGCTGGAGCATTAACCCTCCGTGCTACTATATGAGCATGTGTCAAAACTGTAACTAGACAAATTACAGATCTCACCTCCAGTTCATTAACCAACAAAGTTATAATACTGCTGAAATTGTCCCCTGAAAAGTGCCACACCCACAAACATCTCTGCAGTCTGCTGATATCTTGGTTTAGCTTGTCATGCACAGTGCACCCCTTTGACTCTGGCGCCTGGTGTGACAGCACCAGTAAGACTGCCGTAAAGCTAGCAGTCCCTGGAGGCACCCCATGAAGTGGTTTCAGCAGCATACACTGTTTTGTGAATTGCTACTCTTAACTATTCTTTTTTTCTGTATCAAAAAAGAGTGCAATCTATTGGCCTTACTAGCGTAAAGTTCTGCTTCAGTTGAACTCTCAGACCTTGGCATTCAATGTGTGTGTCCAGTGTATGTATATATGATAGATGTGTAGCAGGTAACACTCCCTGTGTGGTGAAAGTCTGAGTGCTGTGACCAGTGGGATGCATTTTGGATGCCAATTGTTCAGCATCACACATGATGGAGTGTAGCTACAACTTTCCCCAAACAGTGGAAGTGTATTGACTGCATGCCTGTGGCTGGAGGGAGGAGCCCCAGACACTGAACTGAGGGAGGATGGAGTTACGGAAATTTCACAAGGTCCTCTTAAGCAAAGGGCTGCTGATTAGCTCTTTCTGGAAAATATAATTTGATAGATGGTGGGAGTTAGGGGTTGGTCGGCAGTTAAATTGATGATGTTTGTAAGCATGGACTGCCCTTTAATCTGTGATTGTTGGCTGCTTTAGGAAGGCTGATGACTGACAACTACAGAGATCCCACACTTCATTTTAACTGTTTGGCTATTTCAAAATGCTTTACACATTTGATCTGTGTTAAGCCCTTCCACTCGGTGCCATAGCTGCCAGAAGTTGAGCATAAGGTTGAAATATTGAAACTGTTATCTGGACCAACAAGTTAGGTAACTTTATTAGTTGTAGTGGACCATCACCCACCCCAATTATTCATTCTCTTTCCTACATCTATATTTTCAGTAGAGTGTCTTTGCCAGTCCTCATAACTCTTGACAGCAGGATTTAATGCTGTTCTATAAAACATGGTATCCCTTACTATCTTAGCTTGCTGAATGATACTGTGTTTGACCTGTCTTAAACAGATTTGATTTCACGAAAAAAGGGAAGGTGATCAGAACATCAGACACATTCATTCCACATTATAAGAAGTATCTTTGGAAAAGCACTGTTTGCCTCATATATCAATGTAAAAGTATCTGTTTCGTAAGAATATTAGAACTAAAATATATGCTAAACATATATTATTGATTTTCCACATAAAATGATTGCAGGGTGTTAGGGCTCTTAGGAAATGACTCAGGCGTGAACAACTATTTTTTGTGACACATATTAAGCCTCGCTACAAGCTACTGAGGTGTCTTCCGTTGTACTGCACACTAAACTGGCAGGGGGCTCTGAGAGGTGCTTTCGTAGGTGTATTTTTGTTCCTTGTAATTGTAACTTTCCAGTAAGGTGCCATTCTCTGACCATAACATTTTGACACCTGCTTTTATGCAAAACTTAAACTACCTAGGTAGTTTGTCAAATATAGGCTTGGTGATTGGAGAGTCAGATAGTGGATGGCAACCTCACAGCCCTGTCTATTTGGGGAGCAGTAGATGAATTCCTATAGAATTTTATGGGGCTTTGAAGATAACAGCTCCTTTAGACAATCATCCTCATTGTTGAGCTCCGATATGCAACCAAAATCATTACACATCTTCCCATCCCTATAATATTGTGAGCCAAAACACAGTTTGTCAGATTATGATATATATACAGATGGTCCATGTTATATCATCAAATGTATACTGTTTTAACAATTATCCAGACGGCAATACTGTAAGTAAGAATTAAACACAGTAATGATAAACAAGAGACATAAGGCGCCTTGAATATTATGCCCTCGTGGAAACATTTCAGGTTCATAGTAGTTAGATAAACCACTCTATGTGACGTAGCATGCACTATACTGTCTGGTAAGAATGATATGTACATACCATATTCTGTTTTACTAATTCTTCAGTAATTTTGTTTGTGGGCGAAGATGAATCTTCTCTTGCAATGTTTTCAAAACTGGGTACTGGGAGGGGTTCTTCCAGGAATGGCTGAAGGACAAGAAGACAAAAACATTACGAAATGCACACATATTGGAGTTTATTCTTAATAGACTCACAATAGTATAAATATCATAAATATATGATAAACTGAACCATATCCACATATAAGAGGATGTGTAAAGATCTAGATTTGATAAATGCAATTAAAATACTTTCACGGCTTCCCATCTCTATAACAGCATGAGCTTACTTGCCAGATTATAATATATATCCAGGGGCTCCTGTTGTGTCATGAAAATGTACATTGAAATGTACTCTGTTTTTAAGAATTATTCAGACTATAATACTGTAATTAAGAATTATTCACAGTAACTAAAAGAAGAGACATATGGGGACTTGAATATTATGCCAACGTAGAACCATCTCAAGTACAGGTTCACAGAAATGAGATAAACCACTCCATATGAAGTAACATACACAAACCAGTATACTGTACTGAAAGCATAACAATTAGTGACAAATCTTGAAAATAATAAAAAGATGTTTAAAACAAAATGATGTATTATACACTATACTGTATAGTAGGATTCTCCTAACATATCGGAAAAAACTGATATGTGCATACCATATTCTGTTTTACTGATTTCTTTGTATTTTTGCTAGTGGGTGAAGGAGAATCCTCCTTTATAACTTCTTCAGCACTGGGTACTGGGTGGAATTCTTCCAGGCATGGCTGAATGATAAGAGGACAAATAGGTTAAGAAATTGACACATATTGGAGTTTATATTTTGATAGCTTTACTATATCATTATCATAAATTAATTTTAAACTGAATCAAATCCACTTACAAGATAAAGTACCCTTGGTATACATTATAACTCGCCAAGGAGTTTCAGACTGAAGGGTGAGGTCATTTATATGGTCATGTACTCCAAAGTGACCTGAAATATCATTTATATGCAGAACAGAGTACATTTTGGGCCAGATGTATCAAACATTTTTGCGATTGCAAAAATGCGTTTTGGTATGTAACAAGTCTAATTTGCGACTATATACCAATTCAGTATTAGGAATGGGTGTATCAAGGGCGTCCCCTCCTAATACCGAATCGGAGAGGTATGTATGGTTGTTTTGTGACCGTGAATGTGGTTGCAAAACAATCGCAGTTACCACTTACTTCAAGTAGGTGGTAACCCATTCACAAAGGGGAAGGGGTCCCCAAGGGGCCCCTTCCCCTTTTTGAATGCATGCGAAAACGTTTTTTAAGAGCAGGCAGTGGTCCCACTCACCACTGCCTACTCTTAAAAAATGAAAAGAAAACGTTTCATTTTTCATTTTTAAACGCATCCCGTTTTTAGCTGCTTTATTTAAAAGCAATCACAGACATGGTGGTCTGCTGAGCTCAGCAGGCCACCATCCCTGTGGTTGTAGCCATTCACAATGGCTCGCAAATTGCGACCTACCTCATGAATATTGATGTGGTAGGTCCATTTGCGAGCCCTTGTGAATTGCAGTGTGAAACTCCTGGATTCCATACATTCCAATAGCGATTACTTAATGGCGATTCGCAAAACATCACAATTAGGTCATCACTATTGTAAAGATTGATACATCTGGCCCTTTATTCCTTATAATACATGGTCTTTCATGTTGGGATCTTTCTTTGCGTTAGATCTGGAATCCTTGGAGTGTTTCTCCCCTACCCTTTTGCCTTTGGACCTTCTGTTTTTGCTGACTTTGTTTTTTCTGGCCTTAGGACTTTGGATGCCTTACCACTGCTAATGAGTTTGAAAATGCAAAGGTGCCTGTGCTCCTTCCCTAAAATATCATAGCATTGGCTTATACCCAAATGCCATCTTTAATTCACTTTTACATCAGTGATAAAGTGGTATTACCTGTGCCCAGGACCTGCAAATTCAATGCTACAAGTGGGCCTGCAACACTGATTGCGCCACCCAGTTAAGTAGCACTGTAAACGTGTCTTAGGTCTGCCATCTAGAGCCTTGATGTACAGGTTTAAATTGCTCTTTTGACCTGGCAAATAAACCATTTGCCTGGCCCAAACCTTTCCTTTTAGTACATTTAAGTCACTCCTAAGGTAGTCCCTGGATAGCCCAAGGATAGGGTGCAGTGTATTTAAAATGCAGGGCATGTACTTCTACGTTTTAAATGGCCCAGTAATAAAAAAACATTTAATTTGTTTTTCAAGACTGCAAGGCCTACCTTACCTGTACAATAACATTGGAATTATCTTATATTTTATGAGTTCTTTCCAAATGGGAGCAGCTAACCCCTTCATGTTTGGTGTTTTGTAATCACAATTTAAAATCCTAACTTATGGTAAGTCAGATTTTAAATTACAGTTCTGAAAATGCCACTTTTAGAAAGTTAACATTTACGTGTCTTCGCCTTATGCAGCCTGTCTCTGAGTCACATGTTTGAGTGTGGGTGAAAGTTGGGCTTGATGTTTTCTCCTAGACAGTCACACACATTTGGCAGCGTAGGTGTGTCTGGATGGGACATCACTAGCAGGATGGGAGGGAGGACCTAGACCCAGCCCATCTTAAACTTGAATATGTAGTGGACTGCCAAAACACAAAGGGATGCATACCCCCTGTAGTTAGTCTGGAGCCAGTGGCAGTCAGGCAGAACACCTGTTCACTTCAAAGTCATGCCTCTAGAAGCTTCTCCCCACTTCAGAGGCAGAACTGGGTATATATCCTGGACCTCAGACTCCACCACTTTAGTACACTTAATCAGTACAGCTGCACTGCTGATAGGACTGCCACTCTGCTGATCTTCTGCTCTGAAGAAACTGCTGCTCTGCTGTACTGGCCTGCTGCCTGTTACTTGATTGAGAAGGATTTGATCTGCAACTCTTGAACCCAGAACACAGAGTAACTCCAACATCTAGGTGGCTGGCCTCCTGATCTGAAGCCTCAGAAACACAGCAGGTGTAAAACAAGTTTCCATCTGCACCTGGACTCTGCCATCTGTGAGTCTATCCTGTCAAATGGTGTCACTCCAGTCCAGGACCACCGGAAGCAGGCTTAAGATTCTCTGCCAGTCTCTGTGGATTCAGTAGAACTGACACATCTCTGCTATGTGGTAAAACCCCGAGCATAAGCAATGCATTTCTGCTGCTGCATAGTTTGCACCCATCACAAAGACCTACATCTCAATTGCAGCCAGTATCACCTTTGGAACCGCTGCTGTGTGACACATCCTTAGCACAGGCAATCCCATCTCTCGACGGCAGCTGCAATGATGCTGCCAGACTCCACATTGCACCCTCACCGCACCTCGGAACCAGCACATGACCCTGACTGTGTGCCACATTATCAATGCTGAACTTTGAATCATAAGCATAACAACAATGCAGGCCCTCGAATTGCAGCCTTGATGCATCTCGGAACCAATGGGTCATCTTGGTCTCGAAACGCACCGTTTTATTGGCCTCAAATGAGGAAGGCCTGAGATGCTTTCTGCAGTTCCAGTCCTACCTGCAGGACAAGTGGCAAGTCAGGAGGGAAGTGCAAGTCTCCCCTGCAACCTTTGTCTTTGAAAGGGTGACCATCATTATTGGTGCGCCTCAGGACACCAAGACAGCCATTGGCAAAAGGCCTGTCCTGATCTTGGTGGGCCATGCCACCTGCTACCCTGAGACTACCCCTCTAAGGGTGTAGGAAAGTACTCTCTTTGTTGGCATGGTTACCCCCATTTTAGGCCGGATGTCGGTGTGCTTGACTGTGTCTACTGGGTCCTGCTAATCAGAACACCAGTAGTTATGCTCTCTCCCATCGAAAATGGTTGTTGGACACTGTTAACACAGTATTTCATCTACAATTGGCATACTGGTGCCCCCTTATAAGTCCCTAGTATATGATACCTAGGTAACCAGGGCATTAGGGTTCTAGGGAACCCCCATGGGTTGCAGCATATATTTTGCCACCCATAGGGAGCCCATGCAAAGGCCTCTGCAGGACTGCCATTGCAGCCTGTATGAAAAGGTGCAAGCACCCTTTCACTGCCATTTACACTGCACCAGGTCACTTATAAGTCACCCCTTTTGTGGGCCCTCCAGCTCTGAGGGCAGGGTGCAAAGAACCTGTGTTTGAGGGCACCCCTGCATTAGTAGAGGTATCCCCTGGACTTCCAGGACCATTTTTTCAGACTTTGTAAGTGTGGGGATGCCATTTTATTTGTGTACTGGACATAGGTCACTACCTATGTCCAGCTACATAATGGTAACTCCAAACTAAGGCATGTTTGGTATCAAACATGTAGGAATAATAACCCCATGCTTTTGCAAGCATTGGTTGTATGTTCCCATGCACTCTGAGGTTTCCTTAATGGATTCCCAGTACTGCCATAACAGCCTTCTGAGGTTTTACAGGAAGCCCAGCTGCTGCCACCTCACAGACAGGTTTCTACCCTTCTGTTACTTGAAAAGCTCAAGCCCAGGAAGGCAGAACAAAAGATTTCCTTTGGTAAAGGGGTGTTACACCCTCTCCGTTAGGAAATAGGTGTTACAGGCTTGGGAGGGGCAGCCTTTACAAACCATTGGGAATGCTTTGAAGGGAACATTTGGTGCCCTTCATGCACAATCCAGTCTACACAGGATCATGGACCCCCAGTCCCTGCTCTGGCACGAAACTGGACAAAGGAAAGGGGAGTGACCACTCCCCTGTCCATCACCACCCCAGGGGTGGTGATCAGAGTTCCTTCTGAGGGTCCCTGGGCTTTGCCATCTTGGACTCCTAGTTGGCAGGTGTAGGAGGTTGGCCTGGCTTATAGTAGGTACCTGATGGTACTTACATCTTGTGCCAGGTCCAGTTATCCCTTATTAGTAGATTAGTAGTGTTCTAGTTGCTTAGGCTGATAGAGGTAGCTATAGCAGAGCAGCTTAGGCTGAACTAGGAGACATGCAAAGCTCCTACTATACCACTTATATCATATAGCACTATATCACAAGAATCACAATACTCAGAGCTACTAAAAATAAAGGTACTTTATTTTAGTGACAATGTACCAAAAATATCTCAGAGGATATATTCCCTTAGGAGGTAAGTAAAATACACAAAATATACACACAAACCAAAATCAGGTAAGTAAAAGTTAGAAAAGTAGTGCAAACACTGTAGAATACAATAGGATGCAATAGGCCTAGGGGCAACACAAACCATATACTAAGAAAGTGGAATGCTAACCACTTAGAGACCCCAGGCCTAATGTAGTGTGTAGAGGGTCGCATGGAGTGTAAGAAAACACTAAGGGTGTCCAAGATACCCCACCCCAAGACCCTGAAAAGTAGGAGTAAAGTTACCCTACTTCCCCAGAAACACACTAAAGTTGTGATAGGAGATTCTGCAAAGACAGTAACTGACTGCAAAGCACTGAAGACGGATTCCTGGACCTGAGGACCTGCAAAGGAAGGGGACCAAGTCCAAGAGTCATGAAAGTGTCCAGGAGGGGCAGGAGCCCACTAAACCCCGGATGAAAGTGCAAAATGGCTGCCTCTGGGTGGAAGAAGCTGAAGATTCTGCAACAACAGAAAATGCCAGGAACTTCTCCTTTGCACAGAAGATGTCCCACGGCGTGCTAGAGGATGCAGAGTTGTTTCCACGCAGAAAGACCGCAAACAAGCCTTGCTAGCTGCAAAGGGCGCGGTTGAAGAAAATGGGTGCTGCCCCGGCCCAGGAAGGACCAGGAGGTCGCCCCTTGGAGAAGGCAACAGAGGGGGCGGTCAGCAGCACAGAAAACCCACGCAGAAGCAGGCAGCACCCGTGGAAGCACTTTAACTGCGTTCAAGAAATCTGAGCACGGCAGTCATCTCAACACTACAAAGGAGGGTCCCACGAAGCCGGTGGTCAACTAAACAAGTTGAGCAATGCAGAATGGAGTGCTCAGGACCTGGACTATGCTGTGCACGAAGGATTCCTTGCAAAACTGCACAGAAGCCCTAGCAGCTGCAGTTCACGCAGTACACAGGATTACTGTCTGGCGTGGGGAGGCAAGGACTTACCTCCACCAAATTTGGACAGAAGGACCACTGGACTGTTGGGGTCACTTGGATCCAGCTCCTGTGTTCCAGGGACTACACTCGTCAAGATGAGAGGGGACCCAGAGAACCGATGATGGAGAAGTTTGGTGTCTGTGGTAGCAGGGGGAAGATTCCGTCGACCCAAGGGAGATTTGTTCTTGGCTTCTATTGCAGGGTGAAGGCAGACAGCCCTCAGAGCATGCACCACCAGGAAACAGTCAAGAAAGCCGGCAGGATTAGGCGCTGCAATGTTGCTGGTTGTCTTCTTGCAACTTTGTTGCAGTTTTGCAGGCGTCCTGAAGCAGTCAGCGGTCTATCCTTGGCAGAAGTCAAAGAGAGAAGTGCAGAGGAACTCTGATGAGCCCTTGCATTCAATATCTGAAGAGAAACCCACAGAGAGACCCTAAATATCCCTCAGAGGAGGATTGGCTACCTAACCAGGTAACAGACTATCAGGAGGGGTCTCTGACGTCACCTGCTGGCACTGGCCACTCAGAGGTCTCCATTGTGCCCTTACACCTCTGCATTCAAGATGGCAGAGGTCTGGGACACACTGGAGGAGCTCTGGGCACCACCCCTGGGGTGGTGATGGACAGGGGAGTGGTCACTCCCCTTTCCTTTGTCCAGTTTTACGCCAGATCAGGGGCTGGGGGATCCCTGAACCGGTGTAGACTGGTTTATGGAAGGAGGGCACCATCTGTGCCCTTCCAAGCATTTCCAGAGGCCAGGAGAGGCTACTCCTTTCAGGCCCTTAACATCTATTTCCAAAGGGAGAGCGTGTATTCCTTTGTTTGTCCTTCCTGGGACTGGGCTGCCCAGCCCCCAGGGGGGCAGAAACCTGTCTGAGGGTTGGCAGCAGCGGTAGCTGAAGAGAAAACCCCAGAGAGCTAGTTTGGCAGTACACGGGGTCCATGCTGGAGCCCCGGGGATGCATGGGATTGGCACCCCAATACCAGATTTGGCTTGGGTGGACAATTCCATGATCTTAGACATGTTACACGGCCACGTTAGGAGTTACCATTGTGAAGCTACACATTGGTAGTGACCTATATGTAGTTCACGAGTGTAATGGTGTCCCCACACTCACAAAGTCCAGGGAAATTGCCCTGAACAATGTGGGGGAACCTTGGCTAGTGCCAGGGTGCCCTCACACTTAGTACCTTTGCACCTAACCTTCTCTAAGTGAGGGTTAGACATATAGGTGACTTTTAAGTTACTTAAGTGCAGTGAACAATGGCTGTGAAATAACGTGGACGTTATTTCACTCAGGCTGCACTGGCAGTCCTGTTTAAGAATTGTCCGAGCTCCCTGTGGGTGGCAAAAGAAATGCTGCAGCCCATAGGGATATCCTGGAACCCCAATACCCTGGGTACCTAGGTACCATATACTAGGGAATTATAAGGGTGTTCCAGTATGCCAATCAGAATTGGTGAAAATAGTCACTAGCCTGCAGTGACAATTTTAAAAGCAGAGAGAGTATAAACACTGAGGTTCTGGTTAGCAGAGCCTCAGTGATACAGTTAGGCACCACACAGGGAATACATACAGGGCACAAGTTATGAGGACTGGGGTGCTGGCTAGCAGGATCCCAGTGACACAGGCAAAAACAAACATACACACAAGGAAAAATGGGGGTAACATGCCAGGCAAGATGGTAATTTCCTACACCAGAGGACTGGACACTGGTGAGTCAAGATTTACTACTTATCACCCCCCAAACCTGCATGCCATCTCACCCCTTCACCTTACTCCCATCACTCCACTACATCCCACACACTGCACCTACATGTCTGACTTACCCCAATGCCAAGCCCTGCCTGCTACACCAATGCATGGACAGCCCTCCCAACCCTGCACGTACACCCATCACAAAAGCATGCACAGCACAGGGGAACTAACAAACCCAGAATACATCACTGTACACATACAAAGGTGGCAGGGCAACAGCAACGATAGAAGCAAAGTCAGGGATGTACTATATGTCACAGACATGAAGCATAATACCTCATCCCCAGAGGTGTCCAAGCCAATGTCAGGGGAGAGGAGGTGCCACGACAAAACAGTCCCCCAACAGAAGATGCCCCTAGTGATGACAATAACTCTGGACTTCTGGATATGGATGAACTACCTGGCCTATTAGGGATTCACTGGTCGGCCGGTCACTCTAGCCCACTCCAAGTCAATCACAGAGCCTCCCCTCTCAGTATCCAACACCACAGCACCCACCCAGCATCCTCACACCTCTGTCCCTAGGACATGTCAATCAGCAATTTGCCCACCCGTACAGGGACCCCAGCCCACACAGCGCCCCAAAGACAACCAGGGAGGTGGGCTCAGTGGCAGTGGGCACACTGTTCAGGGGACACACGCACAGGGCAACAGGGACACTGGGAGGACCGCTGTGCACCAGGGAGAGGATAGGCCCAGGGAACTGACTGTCCAGGAGGCACTCACCAAGATCCTGGGGGCCTACCAACAATCCCAGGACATGATGGGCCAGATCCTTACCAACATGCAGGAGAACAAGCGGCTGTAGGAGGAACACCATCAGGAGATCAGGGAGGACTTGTAGGCCCTCAACACCACCATGATCTCCATAGCAGGGGTGCTGGCAGACATGGCCAACATCAAGAGGGAATCGACAGCTTAGCAGCGGGCCCCTACCACTAGCCAGTCTATTGAGCAGCCCTCCACTTCCGCTGTAGCTAGTGGGAAGGGGGCCCCGCCACAGGACCCACAGGCCACTAGTACCCCTCCCCCTGCAGAAGGTGAACCACCCCGTAAGTGTTCCCTGCGACCCAGACAGAAGCCAGAGACACTTGCCAAGACCAAAACCACCGCCAGGAAATGAGACTCTCCTGATTGCCCCCCTTGTGTCTCACCCTATCACCTTGTCCAATTTGAACTGCCTTTGCTCCCCTTCCTATGGCCCCTTGGGCACTGGACCTGTGCTACAAACAGACTGGAACAATACCCTGGACTTTCCTCTACTATCAGCCAATTCTATTGCACCTCTCCCTCAGTTATTTGCACTAAAATAAACACCCTTGAACACAACTTGAGTGACACTGTTTTATGTTATGAAAATATGCATTTGTGGGAACAGTCATATCTAGTGCAAATGATCTGGACACTGTGATAGCATACAAATAATTACCTATATCTGTCTGTAGTAATCACATCAGGACACTGTTGTCTTATCACCAGCATCTATAAAATGACAAGCCATAGGTGACAGTAAGTTGAGATGCAAAGGAAGTGAATGCTTTCATGCTACAGCCACTCAGATAAAATCAACAGTCAGAGTAATGGTCAGTTGAACTGTCTCATCTGTGTGTCGTTGGAAGTATTGACATATAACTGATGTTCTGTTGTCCACATCCTCATCCTCTGCCTCCTCATCCTCACTGTTCTCAGGGTCCACTACTGCCACAGGGTCATCTCCAGTCTCCTCCTCCTGCAGAAAAGACACATGTCGTCTGAGGGCCAGGTTGTGCAACATGCAGCATGCCACTACTATCTGGCAGACCTTCTCTGGTGAGTAGCACAGGAATCCACCTATCAGATGGAGGCATCTGAACCTGGCCTTCAGGAGGCCGAAGACAAGAAGATTATTCTTCTGGTTCGCTCATGTGCATCTTTATAACGGTTCCCGGCCCCTGTCCTGGCATTCCTCACAGGTGTCAGGAGCCACGATAGGTTTGGGTAGCCAGAGTCACCTGCAAGTATTGAGGGACAAACATTAGCCTTACACATAGCTATGGGGTTAACACCTGAAGGCATACACTGACATACAGTGGGTGGGGACTCTGGCTCACATATTAGCCACACCCTGTGCAACTGTAGTTGGGCCATCACATTTGGGATGCTGCTATTCCTCAGAACAAAGGCACCATGCACCGACCCAGGATACTTGGCAGTGACGTGAGAGATGTACTGGTCCACTAGGTACACCATTTGCACATTCAGTGAGCGGAAACCCTTTTGATTCCCGAACACATGTTCATTCTGGCAGGGGGGGCAAACGCAATATGTGTACCGTCAATCGCCCCAATAATATTGGGTATATGTCTCATTTCATAGAATTCTGCCTTCACACTGGCCAAATATTCCACCTGGGGGAAAGCAATATAACTGCACATGTGTTTCACCAAGGCAGACAATACCCTTTCCAGCACGATTGAGAACATTGGCTGTGACGTTCCTGCTGCCAAGCCCACTGTCACTTGGAAAGAACCAGTTGCCAGGAAATGGAGCACTGATAAAAACTGCACAACAAGGGGGATCCCAGTGGGATGACGAATAGCTGATATCAGCTCAGGCTCCAGTTGGGCACACAGCTCTGTGATTGTGGCCCTGTCCAGTCTATAGGTGAGTATTAGGTGCCAGTCCTCAGTGTAGCCAAGGCCACAAGTGGTCTGTACACGGGGTTTGTCTCCTCCTCCGGTTCATCCGCAGTGGTAGGTATATAAGGGACACAAGAGTGAGTAGGCTCTCACAATTTGAACAATGGAACCACCACCTCAGTGTACATACAGCATTAATGTAATGGGACAGTGGAAATGGCAATGTATGTGCAATTTTCGGCAATGACGCAGTTTTGGAATGTCTGAATGTTGTCCACCACCATGAAATGGTGACCGCCTGTCCTGTATCTATGGACAGGTGGAAGTGAGGTAACTCCGCCGATGTTGGGTATTGTGGCGGAAGGCGGTCTTACACCGCCGTGCAATTCCTTATTGACTAATATGGGGCTCTTCGGAATATAGTGGCCAAAGGGGATCAGAGGTGGCGATGACGGTGTACACCATTGCGGACGTTACTGCCATTTTACATCTGAATCCTCACTTGATTCCTCACTCTCCACAGGACAACACCTACACTTCATTTTGATGGAGTTGGAGCGCTTGTGGATGGGGTCCTACCCCAGTATGGACAGCTGCATGGGCCTCCAGACCAACAGGTCAGTACACCTTGGGCATGATGCATGTGGGAAGGTTGCATGGAGATGTGTGTGCAGGCATCGTGCCCTTTGGGGGGGTGAATGTTTGGTGGTAGTGTACATGATGGGCGCTGGGCGATGTGTGTGTCAATGGAGTTAGAAACAGGATTTGTGGGCCATATGTGTGACAGGCTGGTTTGTATGTGTAATGCTGTCCTCCTGTCTGTATTACCTCTGCATGTCAGTGCCCATCAAAAGAAGGGATTGTGGCGTGCCATCACCAAGGATAGGGGACCCTGGGGGTCTACAGCAGGCGGAGCACCCACTGCAGGAAACGGTGGGAGGACCTGAGATGCTGGGTACGAAAGAACGCGGAGGGCCAGCTGGGGATGCCCTCCCAACGAGGAAGGGGTACTCGTCGGAACCGGACCCTGCTGTTGGCCCGCATACTGGCAGTGGCCTACTCAGAGCTGGATGGGCGCTTGAGGGCATCACAGCAGCCACAGGGGGTGAGTGCATTACTACAATAATTAGTAGGTGGCATGGGATCTGGGTGGTGGGTGTGAGTTAGTGAGTGCCCCCTAATGCCAGGTCAGACATTGCAGCGTGATCCAGGTCAAGGATAATGGATGTATAGCAAATGCAGGTAACCTAGCTTGGTTGCATTTCATGTCAGTCAGGGCTTTGTGGGTCCCAGGAGGGGTGCAGTTGGCGGTGGTTAGCCCTCATCTTGCTGTGGCATCTAGCCAATTGAATGCCAGTGTAATGCAGAGTACTCAATCCTGATCCCTGTGTATGACGTACTGTGTATGCCAACTGTGATATTGGTGCTGCAATTGACCCAATGCTCCCTCTCCCTCCCTCCCTTTCTCCTTCTGTCATCCTGTTCATGTGTGCATTAGCATCATCTGAGGGAGGAGCAGGGGCACTGGCGACAGAGGGAGCTGTAACCCACAGGACCTAGGAGGCAGAGTCCACCGACGCAGAGGGAACCAGTGGGACGGAGGGCGAGGGGAGCACCACGTCGGAGACAGGAGGTAACAACACAGACTCTGATTCCTCCTCCGATGGAAGCTCCCTGTTGGTGGCGGACACCTCTGTGACCATCCCAGCTGCAGGTACATTCACCACCCCTGTACCAGCACCTCCCTCCCAGTAACTCCTCATCGAGTTGCCCGTGTCCGTTCACCCAGGAGGGTGGGCATCTCCTTTACCCCAGGCACCTCACGCCCTGCCCCAGTGAGCCCGCTGCCCTGAGTGAGGAGGCTATTGACCTCCTGACATGCATCTCTGCAGGGCAGTCAACCATTGTGAATGCCATCCAGGGGCTGCCATCCCAGATGCAGCAATGGAATGCATTCCTGGAGGTCATCTACAGCGGCCCAACAGAGATTGATTCTGGCTCTGGCCTCCTCTCTGATGGCAGCCATTGTTCCTGTTCCTACCGTTTCCCCTCCAACTACCTCTTCCCAATCCCAATCTCCTCAACCCCAACCCATCCCATGCACACATATAGACGGGCATGCACACAAGATATCACACAAGAGTGGCACAGTCAAACACAGGTACCACACTTCAGAACACAAGCACTCAAACAAGCAACAGTTGCACACACATCCACTGCCTCCACTGTCTCCTCCTCCTCATCCAGCTCCCTCACAGTCACGTCCACACTCACACCTGCATGCACTGCTTCAACAGCCACCACCAGCATCACCACATTAAGCAGAACACACACCTCTCTAGAAGACACCTCCACAACATCTATCCACATGTCCCCTGTGTCCTCTCCCACCCTCTCTTTCCCTCCCTCCTAAAGGACACAAACTCAGGCACTCAGACACCCACCAGCCATCCACCTCACATCAGCACACTGTCCATGCACCAGCATCCAAGTCCAGCAGATGTACTCCTTCAACAACCACTACTTCAACCTCCACTCCCATCCCTCCTTCCTCATCCTGCCCCAACATCCCTAAGAAGCTTTTCCCTGCCCCTCCCCCCATCCTACCTGTAAGAGCAGGGCCCCAATGACTCAGCCCAGCACCTCAGCCAAACAGTCCACAGGGACAGTGGAGGCACCTGCTAGTCGTGGAGGCAAGGCAATGAAGGATCCCACTCCACCAGCCAGGAAAGGAAAGGATCCCACTCCACCAGCCAGAAAAGGGAAGGCTCCCACTCCACCAGCCCGGAAAGGGAGGCATCCCACTCCAGCAGACAGGAAAGGTAAGAAGCCCTCACCTCCAAATGAGACACAGTAGCCCTCACCTCCTGCAGCTACTGGCAGGGTACCAACACCACCACCACCATTGGGCACGGGCCCTCATCTCCTGTTGAGACACAGCAGCCCCCGCCTTCAACAGAGGCTGCCCAGGAGGCACCTTCCTCTGCTGAGACACAGCAGCCCTCACCTCCTGCAGAGGCTGGCAGGGTACCAACATCACCACCGGGCCCTCATCTCCTGATGAGACACAGCAGCCCTCAGATCCAGCAGCGGCTGCCCAGGAGGCACCTTCCCCTGCTGAGACACAACAGCCCTCACCTCCTGCAGAGGCAGGAAGGGTACCAACACCACCAGTGGGCACAGGGCCCTCATCCCCTGCTGAGACACAGCAGCCCTCACCTCCAGCAGAGGGCATGTAGGCTGCCCTCCAGTGACTGATGTACAAGGAGCCCCCTCCTGAACCAGTAGGCAAGTTCCTCACCTCAGAGCCTGTGACCTTACACTACCCAGCAATGAGAAATGGGCATGGAGCCCTATCCAGAACCATTGGGCAAGTTCCCCACCTCAGAGACTGTGACCTTGCACTCCATAGCAAAAGATAATGGGCATGGAGCCCCCTCCAGAACCAGTGGGCAAGTTCCCTACCTCAGAGACTGTGACCTTGCACTCCCCAGCAATGAGAAATGTGCATGGAGCCCCACCCCCCTCCCCCCTGAGGTGCCTGTCCACTTCCGAGATGTTGCCCCTGCACAGTTTTGTGCGGCGTTAGTCAGGATCAAGTTGGGGCTTAGACTTTGCCCTGTGGCCATGTGGGCCTTTTGTACTTTGTACTGGGCATTGGCCCTTTCTGGACAATTGTTCATATATCTTTGTTCTCCAGTTGGTTCTTATGGTGGCTGTTGCCATGCAATTACAATCTCAGTACTGCCGACCTGTCGTCCTTGTATTATTATGCTGTGTGTCCTGTGCCATTTATTTACGTCTGCAGCTGGTTGTGTGTGTTGTGCGTGTGTGTCACTCTCCTTTTCCTCCCTCCCTCCCTTGTGTGCTAGATGGCTGTACTCACTTCGTCGTCTTCGTCGCAGTTGGTGTTCCAGGTGGAGAATGGCGTATAAGAGCATCGGGAAGACTTGAATTTCTGGGTCCATGGCAGCGTTGATCTTCTCTGTGTGTCTGTTGCTGAGTCTTTGGTCTTCTATGTTCTATTTCCACCAGGCTTTTGATGGCATTGGTACCGCCCTGGAAATCATGGCGGTTTGCTGTGTCATGATATGGTGGGCAGTACCTTGTCTTACGCCTGGCTGTTGATGGCTACCACCGTGGTGCGTGGTGTTAACACCCTAGCGGTTGGTGTGGTACATTGGCTGCCTATGAGAGTTATCACCGCCATGGTCCTAATTTCGCGGTAATTACCACCACCCTGTTGGCAGTATTACTGCCACTTTAACAGTCACCGCCAATGTCATAATGACCACCTATATTCCTTATAATACATGGTGTCCCATGTTTAGGTCTTGTTCCTTAATATGAAAGTGTGGTTACAGACAAGAATAAAAGTGGAATCTGCAGTGTGAATTAAAAGTAATAAAAAGTAGGTAATAATATTTCACCAAAACATATACAAAACAGTTTATTTTAAATTTGAATAAAGACGATCTGTAGCTCCGAATTAGTAGTAACTTGCAGGGTGATGCTTTCTGTCCTCTCATGAAGTATTTGCTAGAATTATCATGTTACTACACATCTCTCCTCTCTGCTGATAGCTCTTCATTATAAAAAAAACATATATGACGAGTGAAGTGCCATTTTCTGTTTTCATTGTTTAAACTGTTGCTAAATGTGCTCTGCCTTTCACCTTGGCTGTTGGCTTTGGCAGAAGGTATTGTGCCATCACATCTTAAATGTACTTAATTATTACAGTTGAACAGCTACGCTCTTTATTTATTTATTGACTATCCTGCAATAAAGAAATTAAAGGCAGCTTTTATACAAGGTTTGCAGGTTCCTATGTTTAACAAATAAAAGTAAAAAGGTAGTAACATTTCTGGGCTGAAGTGCCAAACATAAACCAAACTAGAATATCCACTCTGCTCGAAAGGATTGGTAAGGACGAGTTTGGGGATTAGTAAACTCCCACAGGCTGGTGTTAAAACATTCTTTCCTGCGAAGTGGCTTAAGAAATTCAGAGTCTCAGGTACACTAGTAAATTTACTGTGGTACTGTCCAAAACTAAACTGGTACTGCAACAAAGCCATGTAGGATGTAGATTTGATGTTCAACAAGGAACATCCTGGATTTCCATCATCAATAATACTAGGCTCACAAAATAAATAAACATTCTGCAATCCCCCACAGAGAAAATTATATCAGCTGATCTGTGTGCAGAAAGGAATTTTCATTGTATTGAGGGGCTGCTGAAAATGGCCCTCCCCACAAGGTCACCCTGAAATGTTTTGCTTTCCTCCTAAGTTTTTCTGGATTTTGCTTGGTGGCCTTAGAGCTCTGTGCACTTTACCCCAGCTAACCAGTGCTAAAATGCTTGTGCTAACTCCTATGAACATGGTTTGATTGGTATATACCTGACTGGCATATTTAATTTACACACACATCCCTTGTTGAGTGGTATATCATATGGCCAGGACCTGTAAATTAATTGCTTTTAGTGGGCCTGCAGCACTCATTGTGCTACCCACCTAAGTAGACCTCTAAAACGTGTCCCGGGCTTCCATTGCAGCCTGAAGGCAGTGTCCCACTGTCATGATGACTTAATCTTAAAACTCCTTGCCAAGGTTTAAACGCCCCTTTTATTACATATGTCACCCCTAAGGTAGGCCCTGGGTAGCTCATTGGGCAGGGTGCTGTGTAATTAAAAGGCAGGAAACTCCTGGAACTTCAAAGAGCCTTTCTGGAAATGTCTCCCACCTTCTAGGAGCAGGACACCAGGGTATAAAAATAGGACTTTTAGACCCACTCTTGAGTTCACTACTGGACCTGTGGAAGGACTCTCAGAGGATTGCCTGCTGCTGTGACCTGCTGTGCACTCTACCAGTCTGTTGCTGTACCTGGAAGGACTGCTTTGCTGCCTGGAGCCTGGTTGAATTCTCAGTGGTCAGCTCTGTTCTTGTGCAATGCATCTTTCCTGACACCCAGGACTTCCAGAAGTGACTCCTAGGGCTAGTTTGCTGGCCTCCTGTTTAGAGCCACAGGCATATAATAGGCTCCCACCATCTTGAACCCACACTTGGAACCAACTTGAGTAAGTCCTGAGCCCCCAAGAAGTCGCCTTCTACTGCTGGACCCCTGGTTCTGGTGTTAAAGGTGCCCAGATGACCTATTTCCAAAACTGAGGAAAATGTTGCCAAAACTGCTTTGAGAATCAGAAGGTTCTTTGCCAAAGGGGTATCCAACCTCGTGGAAGTGTCTTTGCTACAGCCTTCTTTTTTTGTCCACATTTTTTACTTTCATCTCAACGAGTAAGTCTAAAAGTAGAAATCTTCACCATGGCTTCGCTCCATGGCTATCCAAGGTCGACACTCCCTTCTCTGACACTGTTGCCGCCTTGTCCCGCTGAACTTCTACCTTCTTAGACACTTTTTCTCCAAAATTGTTCTATGTCTGAAAGGAAGCTCTGTCCAGGCCTAATTCCCTTTGTGTGTCTGAACTGTGCTCCTTCGTGGTCGGCCTTAACTTTGACATCTCCCCAGTCTAGCATGACCAGATGTCCACAGTTGGCGCCTTTTGCTTTTAAGCACTATTTTGAACCTTAAAATTTAAAAGCTTATAACTCTGGTTCGACTGATTGGAGTTTGATGGTTTTGGTGTCAAATTGTTTTTTTACATTTTTCTCAATTGTGCTACATTGATTTGGGATTTTTATTGTATTGAGGTTTCACTTTATTGCAGTTTGTGTGCTGCATAAATACTTTACACATTGCCTCAAAGTTAAGCCTGACTGCTTTTTGTGCCAGGCTACTCAGAGTTAAGCACAGATTAATTTAGTGACTTTGTGGTCCCCCCGTAAGGGATTGTGGCTGTTGCTTGACCAGAGTTCACACCGCAAGCAACCAACAACCAAATTTCTCACAGGGGCACTGTGAAAAAACAGAACATATAAGTTGTGCATACTGCCTCTGGGAACTGATGAACATGGAAAAGATCTCAATGGAACTGGATCAGAGTGGGGGTTACTCTGAGGATAGTTCTGTTGCATGTGAACCATTTTCAGGAAAGTTATTTTTTAGAGAGCTGTCTTGCCCCAAGCACCTAAGAGTCTTACAAAAGTCACTTTAGAACCAAAATGTCAGAGTCAGTAAGACTCAGTGTTTGACCTTAATGAGGTGGGTAAACTGGTGCCAAAACAGAAACAATGACTAAGAGCTCATGACGCGATGAATAGGAGGTAAGGAGCATGATACATAGCAGCCCAGGAAGAGCAACTGGGGAGATTCCAATAACTTCACTAAATGGAAAGGGACGGAGGTGAAGGCTGCTCATTCATCGATTAGATTAAGTAGAGTCCCTAGAAAGGAACAGCCTTTGCTCTTTTACTAGAAGGTAGCCATTTAGGAGCCTGCCCAGTGAAATGATAGCTGGTGGCAGATTCAGTGTTGGCATAGCTTAGGAGGAGGGGATTCTCAATTTCTTAAACATATCTCTGACTGCCACACAAGCTACCTTCAAGGACAGAATTCCTCTGTGTAATTTTTCATTTCCCTTAGAATAGTGCATTCTGGGATAGTTAGCAGTAATTCAAACAGGATAGGTGGAAAAGTGGGTACTGTCTCCACATTGGCAAGGACTGCAGTGCATTGGCTAGTAAGCATACAAAGCTCACATATTTTCCCCAAGAAAACTTCCTGGACCTGTGGGAAAATGACAGACTGCAATTGCTGTTTAGAACGTACCAGGACCTGGAGGGTTATACCTGCTCCTAATTGTTCTCAGGACAAAGAAGTGGACTCATAGGCTCATTTGGCTGCCCTAATTCATGGCTATACAGAAACAACAAGTTGCAGGGGTCCTTTTTCCTCGAAAGACCTATTACAACAAGAAAAGGATGGGACCCTAATGGTGTCCTCTGCTAGAATGAGTTCCGATGCTGTGTGCTGGTTTTGAAGTCCAGATGGACCTTTCTGAAATATCTGAAAAATTGAAATTCAGTACAATATTGGACCTCTGGAGGACCGGGACCAACCACCCAAGTCAATTCACCCAAGCCATGACCTCACTGGGCAAGAAAATCAAGTTGTTCGCGCTCTGTACTTTTGCCACTTTCAAAATTGGTTCAGCGAACTGTTGTGATAAGCTTATCTATCTTCAGGGCAACCTTCCAAGATAAAGCCTGCATCCTTGCCTCGCTGGTGGATTTGGAGCTTAAAAAAAGAGTCTAAAGGCCTCATTATGAATTTGGCAGTTAGAATGAGCTGACTGCCAAAGCCACGGGGGGGAGGCTGCTGTCATACCGGCGGCTCCCCCCAGTCGTATTATGATCTTTCCACCGGGCTGACCAGTGGAAACATCATATTACGACGTTTCCACCAGTCAGAGAGGTGAAAACAGTGCCATTGCATTGGCCTTGACTCCCTTTAGGGAGCCAAGCTCTATGCCATGGCACAACAGCACCCTTAGAATGCACACTGCCTGCACTGCAGATAGTGCCCTTTCTGAGGGTGCTGGGTGAGGGGGGACCCTTATTGCCCGTGCCATGGGCAGTGCATGTGCTCACCTGTGTCTCCCAGCACCGGCTTTCCGCCAACCTTTTTATGGCGGGTACTACACCATGAAAAGGCTGGTGGAAAGAGGACTCGTGATCAGCACTGCAGCACTAAAGTCAGCACCGCTGTGGCTGATCAGGACTCTGACTGCCACCACCCATCCCATCGGAATCCATGATCCTGGCGGTGGCGGCGGTCCGACCGCCAGGGCCATAATCTGGTGGTTGGACTGCCAGGAGTGCGGTGGTCTGACCACCAGTGCAGGTTTGCCAGTCCTTGGACTGCCACATTCATAGTTTGCCAGTCCTCGGACCGCCAAACTCCTAATAACCCCCTAAGTCTGAACAAAATAATCTTGACTAGGTGAAGGGGCAAAGGGAAGACAGTCAATAAGCTGCCTTCTCTATGTGTGAAATGTGAACTGGTTCCACCCTCCCCTCTTTTGGCCAAAGCCAATAGCCTTTGTGGGTTCTCATCCAATGGCTATCTGACTTTGATGGAACTTTCTCAGCTGTGTTCTGCAACCTTGTCCCTTCAAAGAAATTTGGCTTCCCTTTTAGTGACTAAGACCCGATTTATATCTTAGCAGTTAGCATACTCTGTTGCAACAGTGACAGAGAGTATGCTTACCACCAAGAAAATGTTCCCTCCACCCAATTTAGGTGGAGCAGCCCATATGTGTAATCACTGCTGTGAATTTTCCATCTCTCCTGTGAATAAAACCCCTCTAAAGGCTCAGTTGAGGTCATTGGAGGCAGACTGTAATTCTGCACACCTGATCTAGATGGGCAGAATTACAGGTCAGTTTTCATTGCCTTTTATCGCCTTGAAAACTAAAGGTAAGGGCCAACGAAAACTGCTAAATGCTCCCCCTGCCATGTGAGGGGAGCCCCGTTGCAAGGGGAGTGGTCTTTTTTATTTAAAAAAAAATAAGTATCCCATTTTAGGATTTTGTTTTTTAAATCAAAAAAGAAAACTGTTTGTTGTTGTCAAGAACCGTTGTGACGGTGGTTCCTGCATATGCTTTAGAAATGACCTCCAGCTTGGCGGTTAGTTATAAATTGGGTGGGAGGTCTCTTCACATTGGTGATATAGTAATTCACTCCATCACCCTAGCGGAACAATGGGCTGTCTGCTGGGAATTTAATTGGCCCCTAAGTTGGAAGGTAAAATCTTTGACTTGCACACTCGCTTGGAATTATGACCCGCAATCTTTCAGGAAACTGAGCTTAGTTCCCAGTCACATGTAGCCAATAATTTCTATTGGCACTTTACTTTTTCTAGGCTCTTTGAGCATAAATCTTTAAAAATTAAACTTTCTGGTTCTCCATGGTAGAATGCTGTTATTTTGGTGGAATTGTGTTAATTGAATTTAACTCTAGTACCTATTGTGCTGTTTTTTTTTCTTTTCAACTTTTTGGATGCTTCTAAAAACTTTACTCATTTGCTTTAGGTTAAGCCTGTCTTCTATGTGCTATAGGTACTAGGGACTGAGCTCAGGTTTAATCTATTGAAACCTACGACTATACCTAACAGGTTAGACAACTTCCTGTGTTGTGGTGAACTACTATGCACCCCAATTAATAATTCTCTTTCCTACACCCATATCTTAGGTAGACTGTCTTTAACAGTCCACATAAAACTCAATAGTGGGTCATAATGCTATACTATAAAATACATTATTCGTTACTATCTTACCAGGGTAAGAAAATGTGTGTTTGACCTGTCTCAAACAAAGTTGATTTCACCCAAAAAGGTAAGGTAATATAAACTTTAGAAACTTAAATTTCCCATCATGCAAATGCTCTTTGCAAAGGTGTCCTTTGCAAACATGTCAATGTTAAAGTGACTGTTTTGTACGAATAGTAGAACTGAAAAATATGCTATAGATATGTTACTGATCTTGCACGTAAAGAAACCTCAAGGCATTGTGACTCGACGTAATTGACTGGTGTGACCAACTGACCTTTTTTGTGACTTATATTAAGCATTGGTGCAAGTTATTGCTTAGTACCAACCCGGTAATTGGCAGTCAATCATTATGTAACAATTTATCAGAAATATTTCAAAGCAAAGTAGCAGATATTTACAGTGAATTTGCATTTAAAGAGCACCCCAGCCAAGACAATAAGGAAGCTCTTCTGGCTTTTCCTATCAGCAGCACTCTAACTGATTTCTCTCCTCTTCCACTGAAACATGTCAATAATTAACTTGTCTTAGATATATCTAGATCACCCTTTGGTCTGTGTCCCCCAGCGACATTAGAGATGGCATCAAAGATTATAGCGCCCCACCTCAGACAGATTTTCAATGAGATTTTTCAGGTCATTTATTTTCCAAAATTTTCATCAAATACCATCTTACCGCTCTTCAAGAAATCCACTCTTAATCCTTTTGGAGGTCAGCAGCTACTGTCTAATATCCCACCTTCCTTTTCCAGCCAAAGTAGCGGAGAAAGCAATAAATAGGGACATCATCTCCTTCTTGGACGACAACCGCCTTTTATACCATACCCAGTTTGTTTTCAGAAGCGGGAATAGATTGTACAGAGACTGCTCGGATTGTCTCCTCAGAAAAAGTAGGAACCAGCATTGATCAGGGAGGGAAACTTGTTCTACTATTTCTACTCTTTTTTGACCTATCAGTGGCATTCGATACAGTCAACCAGAAGGTCTCACTCAACCACCAATATGATATAGGCATAAAAGGTACAGCACTGGCAACACTTACATCAATCTGTTTCCATAGAGAACAGTCTGTTTCCATGAATGGGTTTGTTTCCAGCCCTTTCTCTCTGCCATGTGGGGTTCCACAAGGGTCATCCTTAAGCCCAATGCTCTTAAACATGTCACACCACTGGCTCTTTTGCAGTTTTCCCTAGAGTCTTATGCCGATGACTCACAAATCATTGTTTCTATTTCCAGTAACATGCCCGTAACAGTGGTTAGATTTCACAAATGCATGGAAGAGGTTGGAAGAGGAATGAAACAAAATAGTTTAAAGTAAAACTCAGTTAAGACTGAGGTCCTTCTTTCGGCTAACAATCCTGCATTTTAGTCCCCTATTTGGTGGCCACAAAGTTCGAGACCCTGCCGATTCTGGTCAAAAAGGTGAGGAACTTGGGTGCCCTATTCAATGACAAACTGACTTTTGAAGCAGATGTGAATGTGCTCACTTCCTCCACCTTTAATACTTTAGCAACAATGAAAAAAATCTTCCCTTTTATTTCCGACGAAATTAAAAACACTGTGGTCATCACTTTAGATTTATCAAAAATCGATTACTGCAATTATCTCTATATTAATATGCAACAAAGAATGCTAATGAAGCAGCAGATATTGCAGCATCCAGCTGTTTCACTGCTGCTAAACATTCCAACGTTTTAGTCAGCCTCCCAGGCTATGCAGTAACTTCACTGGCTTCCTATTACGTAACACACCACATTCGAGGCCTTATGTAGCACCCGTAAAGCCGTATATGGCTTTGGACGTTTATATTTTAAAGAGAAATGTCAATGGTTCACTCCTACAAGAGCACTAAAATCCATCTCAGCCAAGAATGTCATCATTTCTCAGTGCAAGTTTGAGATTTGGGGAGGCAGGAGTTTTATAGACGGTACTGGGAAACTTTGGAATAACCTCCCTCTGTACCTTAAATCTCAAACAACCTGATTAGATTCAGAAAAGATCTTAAGACTTGACTTTTTTACTACTCAGTCCTAGTTCAACTTCTTTTCAATGTTGTTTTACACATTGTAAACCCCATGATTCCCTAGCACCAAAACACCCATGGGCATTCCCATGCTCTATAAAACTAACATTAACATAAACATTACTCTGCAGCTAACTGGCAGTTGTGCTCTGAAGAGGTGCCATCGTAGGTGTATGTTTCCTGCAACTTAATGAACCTTTCAAATAAGGTGCCATTCTCTGACCGTGAATTTTTGGTACATGCTTTTGTGTGACATGTACAGAAAGGCTTAAGTTAAGTGGGTAGTCTGGGAATTATGGGCTTGGAGATTGAAGAGTCAGATAGTGGATGCAAACCTCACAACCCATGTCTTTACAAGGAGCAGTAGACAAATTCCTTTAGGACTTTTAATAACTTTGAAGATAACATTTACTTTTGCACAATCATCCTAAATGTTGAGTTCAGATATGCAACCAAAATTGCTACAGAGCTTCACATCCCCATAACAGAATAAGCCAACATGCAGTTAAGACTGAATTTGCTATATGTTCAGGTAGTCAATTTTATATCATGAAACGTATAACACAATTATACTTTTTCAGACCTTAGTACTGTACGTAAGAATTAATCACAGTAATGCTAAGAAAGAGACATGGGGGGTAGTTGAATATCACACCGGCAAAGAAACATCTCAACAACAGTTTCACAGTAAAGAGAGGTCACTCTATTTGCAGTAACATAAACTACACTGTCTAGTAAAATTAATTTCAGATATCAGAAAAATATTATACGTGCATACCATATTCAGTTTTAAGGATTCCTCAAAAGTTTTGCCAGTCGGTAAGGATGAATCCCCTTTTGCAATTTCTGCAGGAATCTGTACTGGGTGGTATTCTTCCAAATGTGCCTAAAGGATAGGAAGACATAAAGGTTACCAAATCCACACATATTGGAGTTTATTTGGTAATACTTTTGTAATACTATTATCACCATAAATTAATTTTAAACTGAACCAAATCCACAGGAGGGTGTGTGAAAATGTAGATCTCATGTATGCAACCAAAATCATTACACAGTTTCCCACCTCAATAATAGTGTCAGCCAACATGCACTTTGTCAGATTATGATATATGTTCATAGGGTCCATGTTATATAATGGAATCAGTACTGTTCATACTGTAGAGGTGTAATTAAGAATTATTCACATGTGTGATAAACAAGCAACATATGGGCCCTCACCGTGATCATTATGTGGCGGGTTGGCCCGCCATGCCGGCTGGCGGTTTCACCCGCCAACGCCGGAATGGCAGGGCAACCCGCCATGTTCATAGTGACCGCCATGGTGCCTTGTATATTATGCCCTGGTAGAAACATCTCAAGATCATGCTCACAGTAATTAGAAAACTCACTCTGTAAAGTAACATACACTATAAAATAGACTGATATATCCATACCATATTCAGTTTTATTGAGTCTCCAAAAGTTTTGCTAGTCGGTGAAGAGGAATCTCCTGTGGCAATTTCTTCAGCACTTTGTCCTGTGGTGCATTCTTCCAAGAGTGCCTGAAGGACAAGAATACAGAAAGGCTATTAAATGCACACATATTGGAGTTTATTTTTTAATACTCTTTCAATACTATCATTATCATAATTTAATTTTAAAATGAAACAAGAGGGTGTGTGAAAATGTAGATCTCATATACACAACCAAAATTGTTACACAGCTTCCCATCCCTATAACAGCGTAAGGCGAAAACTACTTTGCAAGATTAAGATACATGTTCAAGAGGTCCATGTAATATCCTTTAATCTATACTGTTCATACCATATTAGTGTAATTAAGGATCAGTCACAGTAATGATAAACAGGAGACATAAGTGTTCTTGAATAATTACCCGTGTAGAAACATCCTAAGTTCAGGATCACAGTAATTAGATCAACTGTGTCACACTAACTGTCAAGTTAGATTCATTTAAAATATCAGATTAGACTGATATGTGCATACCATATCCTGTTTTACTGTCTCCTCAGTATTTTCTCTAGTGGGTGAAGACGACTCTTTTGCCTTTTTTTCAGCTGTGGGTCCTGGAGAGCTTTTTTCCAGTAGAAGCTGAAGGATATAAAGCAAAATGATTAATCAATGCACACATACTGGAGTTTGTGTACAAATAGTAGATCAAAAAAATATGATTAAAACATGCCACTGATTGTGTACAAAAATGGACTGCAGGGCATTAGGCTTCTGAATAAATGATGAAGGTGTGAGTGAATGAGCTTTTGTGTGACATATATTAAGCACTGCTCAGCTATTGCGGTATCTCCCATAGTACTATGCACCAAACTTCCAGCTGTGCTCTGAAGAGGCAGCATTTTACGTGTATTTTTTGCCTGGAACTTGGTGAATCTTTCTAAAATGGTGCTATTCTCTGACCACCTGCTTTTGTGCTACACATACTGAAATACTTAAATTAAGTGGGTAGTTGGGCAAGCATGGGCTTGGCGATTGGACAGTCAAATAGTGGATGCAAACCTCACAGCCTGTGTCTATTTGGTGAGCAGTAGACTAAGGGCCTCATTACAACTTTGGCAGTCCTGAAAGCCATGGGGAGGACACCATCCATATACCCTTGGCGTCCATCAGCATTTCTGCTGGGCTGACTGGCTGGAACAGTGCTAGCATATTCTCCTCAGCTCCAGCCAAGGCCAATTTATTAGCACTCCAAAGCAGAGCAGACAGTGTGCATTCGGATGGCGCTGGGCAGGGGGGCTGAGTGGCTCTCGACCCTTGCTTTCCACCAGCCTTTTAATGGTGGGGTCAGTGTTCCTGGCAGGAATGGTGGTCTCCTGGCAGGTACACCTGCCAGGGTTGTAATGTGGCAGTTGGACTGCCAAGGTTGCAGTGGTCTGACTGCCACCATGAGACTTACCGTAATAAGGCCCAAAGTCTTGTAGGATTTTATGTGACTTTGAAGATAATGTTTACTTTTATACAATCATCCTGAATGTAGGGCTCAGATATGCAGCCAAACTTGACATAGAGCTTCACATCAATCTAATAGTGTGAGCCAACATGCCCTTTGTTCAGGTTGTCCATGTTATATCATAACATTTTTAATGCAACAATACTTTTTCAGCCTTAGTACTGTAATTGAAAATTAATCACAGTAATGTTAAGAAAGAGAAATGGGGGGGGCACTTGAATATCATGTCAGCGTAGAAACATCACAAGAACAGGTTCAGAGTAATGAGATAAATCACTCTATCTAAAAGAACGTAAACTACACTATCTAGTAAAATTAATTTTAATTATCAGTAAAAATGATATGTGCATACCATATTCAGTTGTACTGATTCCTTATACATTTTGCTAGTTGGTAAAGAGGAATCCCCTTTTGCAATTTCTGCAACACTGGGGACTGGGTTGTATTCTTCCAGGTGTTCCTGAAGGATAGGAAGATATAAAGGTTATTAAATGCACACAATTTGGAGTTTATTTTGTAACGTTTTTGTAATACTATGATCATTATAACCTAATTTTAAACTGTACCAAATTCACATGTAAGAGGGTGTGTGAAAATGTAGATCTCATGTATGCATCCAAAATCATTATACAGTTTCCCATCTCTAAAATAGTGTCAGCCAACACGTACTTTGACAGATTATGATATATGTTCAGAGGGTCCATGTTATATAATACATTAGTACTGTTCAAACCGTAAGAATTAATCATATGAATGATAAAAAGCGACATATGGGGACTTGAATATTTCACCCATGTAGAAACATCTACGTTCATGCCCACAGAAATTTAAAAAATTACTCTGTGGAGTAACATACACCATACTATCTAGTAAGATTCTTTTAAAATATCATGACAGACTGATATGTGCATACCATAATAGGTTTTACTGTTTCTTCAAATGTTTTGCTAGTTGGTGAAGAGGAATCTCTTTTTGCCGTTTCTATAGCACTTGGTCCTGTGCGGCATTCTTCCAGGAGTGCCTAAAGGATACGAATACATAAAGGTTATTAAATGCACACATGTAGGAGTTTTTTTCAAAGCTCTTGCAATCCTATCATTATCGTAATTTAATTTTAAACTGAAACAAATCCACACATAAGAGGGTGTGTGAAAATGTAGATCTCAAAATAGCAACCAAAATCCTTACACAGCTTCCCATCACAATAACAGTGTGAGGCAACACACACTTTGCCAGATTAAAATACATGTTGAAGGGGTGCATGCTACACCTTTAAAAATATACTGTTCATAGCATAGTACTGTAATTAAGACTCAATCACAGTAATGAGAAACAGGTAAAATAAGAGTACTTGAATATTACACCCTCGTAGAAACTTCCCGAGTTCAGGATCACAGTTATTAGATAAACCACTCTGAAAGTTACAAACACTATACTGTCTAGAAAATTCATTTAAAGTATCAAAATAGAATGGTATGTGCTAACCATATTCAATTTCACTGATTCTTCAAAAGTTTTGCTAGTTGGTGACAAGGAATCTCCTTTTGCAATCTGTTCAGCACTAGGTCCTGGGAAACATTCTTTCAATTCAATCATTATAAAAAAATAGTTTTAAACTAAACCAAATCATTATGTAAGAGGGTGTGTCAAAATGTAGATCTCATAAATGCACCCAAACTCCTTACAAAGCTTCACAGCTGTGTAATATATGGGCCAACATGCACTTTTCGAGATTATGATATATATTCAGGGGTTCCATGGTATATCATGAAATCTATAATGTTACATATTGTAGTACTGTATTAAAGGAATAATCTCAGTTATGATAAACACGAGACATAAGGATACTATGAACATTATTCCCTTGTAGAAACATCTCAAGTTCAGGTTCACAATAATTAGGTAAGCAACTCTTTGTGAAGTGAAATGCACAATACTATCTAGAAAGAATCATTTAACATATGAACATAGACTGTTATGTGTGTACCATATTCAGTTTTGATGATTCTTCAAAGGTTTTGCTAGTTGGTGAAGAGGAATCTAATTTTGCAATTTTCGTAGCAGTGGGTCTTGGGGGATATTCTTCCAGAAGTGTCTGAAAGATATGAAGGATTACTAAATGCTTTCACTTTTCCACAATCATCCTGAATGTAGAGCCACGATTATTAACCACAATTGATACAGAGCTTCACAGCTCTATAACAGTTTGAGCCAACATGCACTTTGCCAGGTTATGATATATGTTCAAGTGGTCCATGTTATATCATGAAGTGTATGATGAAATAATAATTTTTCAGACCTCAGTACTGCAAATAAGAGTTTTTCACAGTAATGCTAAAAATGAGACAAACTTCAATACCGTGGCCGCTGTAAAAACATCTCAAGTAGAGGTTCATAGTAATGAGATAAATCACTCTACATGAAGTAACATACGGTATGCTATCTGTTACAATTCATTTGCAAAAACAACTGATATGTGCATACCATGTCCAGTTTTGCTAATTCTTCGAACGTTTTGCTAGTCGGTGAAAAATAATCTTCTTTTGTAATTTCTTCAGCACTAGGTCCTGAGGATTATTCTATCAATCAATCAATCAATCAGAGTTTGTTAAGCGCAAATATTCACCCATGAGTGTCTCAAGGTGCTGGGGGTGTGGGGGGGCGTGGAGCGTCAATCAGTGTGGTGATTCTTAAAATATACATGTCTTTGAATAGTCATGTCTTCAGCTTTTTTGTTAAGTTGAGGAGTGGTGTAGTCTGTCTGAGGTGGGGCAGTAGGGCATTCCAGGCTGTGTTGGCAAGGTAGGAGAATGAGCGTCCTCCTGTTCTTGTTTTTCTGATGTGGGGTATTTGGCAAAAGAGAGCTGGGCTAAGCGTAGGGTCCTGTGGGATATGTGAAATTGAGTCGCCTGTTCAGGTAGGCTGGTCCGGTGTCGTGGAGGGCTTTCTGTGCGTGGATGAGGATCTCTAAGGTGATTCTTTTCTCTATGGGGAGACAGTGTAGAGTGTGCAGGTACTTGGAGATGTGACAGCATTGGAGAAGGCCGAGGACCAGTCTGGAGGCGGCATTCTTGAAGTTCTATAGTTTGCGGGTGATTTTCTTGTTGATTCTGGCATAGAGTGTGTTGCCGTAGTCCAGTCTGCTGGTAACGAGGGCATGTGTGACGGTCTATCGGTGTGCGAGGGGAATCCATTTGAATGTCTTGCGTAGGAGGTGAAGGGTATGGAAGCAGGTGGATGAGACTGAGTTGATTTGGCAATCCATGCTGAATTTGGAGTCCAGGATGATTTCAAGGTTGCAGGCTTGGTTCGTAGTTGGGACTTCCGAGGGTGGAGGGCCAACAAGAGTCGTTCCACGCGTCGGGTTGAGGGCTCATGATGAGTACTTCAGTTTTGTCTGTGTTGAGTTGTAGGCAGCTGCTTTGGCCACTGCTCCATGCCTTCGTGGAAGTTGTGTCTGGCTGTGCTGGGTTCGTTGGATGGGGAGAGGATGAGTTGGGTGTCATCAGCTTAGGAGACAATGTTGAGTCCGTAGTTTCTGAAGATGGAAGCTAGTGGGGCCATGTAGATGTTAAACAACGTGGGGCTGAGGGAGAATCCCTGGGGAACTCCGCAGGTGGTAGGTGTGGGGTCTGAGAGGAAAGGGGGAAGTCTTAGTCTTTCAGGAGTGCCTGAAGGAAAGGAAGATGCAAAGGCTACTAAAAGCACATATATTGGACTTTGTTGTTTAACACTCTTGCAATACTATCTTTGCCATCAATTAATTTTAAAAAGAACCAAATCTGCATGTAAGAGGATGTGTGAAAATGTTGATCTCATGTGTACCGCCAAAATCCTCACATAGCTTGCCATCCCTATAATATTGTGAACCAACAGACACTTTGCCAGATTATGGATATGTTCAGGGTGTCCATGTTATGTCATGAAATCTATACTGTTCCATACCGCAGTACTGTAATTAAGGATTATTCAGAGTAATGATAAACATGGGACACATGGGGACCTGACTATTATGGCCTTGTGGAAATATCTAAAGTTCAGGTTCACAGGAGTTCGATAAACCACACTCTGTGTAATAACTGATACTATACCATCTATTAAGATTAATTTACAATATAAAAACAGCGTGATGTGCATACCATATGAAGTTTTACTGAATCTTCAAAAGTTTGGCTAGTCGGTGAAGAAGAATCTCCTTTTGCAATTTCTTCTGCACTTAGCCCTGGGGGGCATTCTTCCAGGAGTGCCTGAAAGATAGGAAGACATAAAGGTTAATAAATGCACATATAGGTGGTCATTCTGACCCTGGCGGTCTTTGACCGCCAGGGCGGAGGACCGCGGGAGCACCGCCGACAGGCCGGCGGTGCTCCAATGGGGATTCCGACCGCGGCGGTAAAGCCGCGGTCGGACCGGCACCACTGGCGGGGTCCCGCCAGTGTACCGCGGCCCCATTGAATCCTCCGCGGCGGCGCAGCTTGCTGCACCGCCGCGGGGATTCCGACCCCCCCTACCGCCATCCAGATCCCGGCGGTCGGACCGCCGAGATCCGGATGGCGGTAGGGGGGGTCGCGGGGACCCTGGGGGCCCCTGCAGTGCCCATGCCACTGGCATGGGCATTGCAGGGGCCCCCGTAAGAGGGCCCCTACATGTATTTCACTGTCTGCTGCGCAGACAGTGAAATACGCGACGGGTGCAACTGCACCCGTCGCACAGCTTCCACTCCGCCGGCTCGATTCCGAGCCGGCTTCATCGTGGAAGCCTCTTTCCCGCTGGGCTGGCTGGCGGTCTGAAGGCGACCGCCCGCCAGCCCAGCGGGAAAGTCAGAATTACCGCCGCGGTCTTTCGACCGCGGAACGGTAACCTGACGGCGGGACTTTGGCGGGCGGCCTCCGCCGCCCGCCAAGGTCAGAATGAGGGCCATAGTCTGAAGTCTATTATTTGATATTCTTACATTACTATCATTATCATAAATTCATTTGAAGCTGAACCAAATCCATATGAGTGTGTGTGAAAATGTAGTTCTCAGATATGAAAATAAAACCCTTAACACAGCTTCCCATATCTACAGGGAGTGCAGAATTATTAGGCAAGTTGTATTTTTGAGGATTAATTTTATTATTGAACAACAACCATGTTCTCAATGAACCCAAAAAACCCATTAATATCAAAGCTGAATATTTTTGGAAGTACTTTTTAGTTTGTTTTTAGTTTTAGCTATGTTAGGGGGATATCTGTGTGTGCAGGTGACTATTACTGTGCATAATTATTAGGCAACTTAACAAAAAACAAATATATACCCATTTCAATTATTTATTATTACCAGTGAAACCAATATAACATCTCAACATTCACAAATATACATTTCTGACATTCAAAAACAAAACAAAAACAAATCAGTGACCAATATAGCCACATTTCTTTGCAAGGACACTCAAAAGCCTGCCATCCATGGATTCTGTCAGTGTTTTGATCTGTTCACCATCAACATTGCGTGCAGCAGCAACCACAGCCTCCCAGACACTGTTCAGAGAGGTGTACTGTTTTCCCTCCTTGTAAATCTCACATTTGATGATGGACCACAGGTTCTCAATGGGGTTCAGATCAGGTGAACAAGGAGGCCATGTCATTAGATTTCCTTCTTTTATACCCTTTCTTGCCAGCCACGCTGTGGAGTACTTGGACGCGTGTGATGGAGCATTGTCCTGCATGAAAATCATGTTTTTCTTGAAGGATGCAGACTTCTTCCTGTACCACTGCTTGAAGAAGGTGTCTTCCAGGAACTGGCAGTAGGACTGGGAGTTGAGCTTGACTCCATCCTCAACCCGAAAAGGCCCCACAAGCTCATCTTTGATGATACCAGCCCAAACCAGTACTCCACCTCCACCTTGCTGGCGTCTGAGTCGGACTGGAGCTCTCTGCCCTTTACCAATCCAGCCACGGGCCCATCCATCTGGCCCATCAAGACTCACTCTCATTTCATCAGTCCATAAAACCTTAGAAAAATCAGTCTTGAGATATTTCTTGGCCCAGTCTTGACGTTTCAGCTAGTGTGTCTTGTTCAGTGGTGGTCGTCTTTCAGCCTTTCTTACCTTGGCCATGTCTCTGAGTATTGCACACCTTGTGCTTTTGGGCACTCCAGTGATGTTGCAGCTCTGAAATATGGCCAAACTGGTGGCAAGTGGCATCGTGGCAGCTGCACGCTTGACTTTTCTCAGTTCATGGGCAGTTATTTTGTGCCTTGGTTTTTCCACACGCTTCTTGCGACCCTGTTGACTATTTTGAATGAAACGCTTGATTGTTCGATGACCACGCTTCAGAAGCTTTGCAATTTTAAGAGTGCTGCATCCCTCTGCATGATATCTCACTATTTTTGACTTTTCTGAGCCTGTCAAGTCCTTCATTTGACCCATTTTGCCAAAGGAAAGGAAGTTGCCTAATAATTATGCACACCTGATATAGGGTGTTGATGTCATTAGACCACACCCCTTCTCATTACAGAGATGCACATCACCTAATATGCTTAATTGGTAGTAGGCTTTCGAGCCTATACTGCTTGGAGTAAGACAACATGCATAAAGAGGATGATGTGGTCAAAATACTCATTTGCCTAATAATTCTGCACTCCCTGTATAATAGTGTTAGCCAATGTGCACTTTGCCCATTGATGACATATGTACAGGGGGTAAATTTTATTTCATGAAATTTATACTGTTTCATATTTCAGTAGTGTAATTTAGAATGAATCACAGTAATGCTAAACAAGAGATAAATGTGGGCTTGAATATTATGTTCTTGTAAGAACATCTGAAGTTCAGGATCACAGTAACTAGATAAACCACACTATGTGAAGTAACATTCACTAAACTCTATAGTAAGATTCATTTAAACTATCCGATCAGACTGATATGCACATGCCATATTCTGTTTTACTGACTCCTCAGAATTTTTGCTAGTGTGTTACACCATACTTTCTAGTAAGATTCATTTAAAATATCATATCAAACTGATATGTGCATACCACATTCTCTTTTACTGACTCCTCAATATTTATTTCAGTGGGTGAAGACAAATCCTCTTTCATAATTTCTTCAGCTCTAGGTCCTGGAGAGCATTCTTCCAGGAGTGACTGAAAGGTGGGAAGACAAAAAGGTTTCGAGTGTATTTGGTAATAGTCTTACATTACTATCATTATTGTAAATTAATTTCAAACTGAAACAAATCCACATGTAAGAGGGCGTTCTAAAATTCTTAACCAGCATTATGTGGATACAACATATGGTATAAAGTACCTACTCTGTATATCATATGTTACAAAGGAGTTACAGACTCAATAGAAGAACAAGTACAAAGGCTTAGTTCATTTACAAAGTCATGAACTCCATAGTGAATTGCAATTTATTCTGCTCAATGGACAGAAGATATGTTATTCAATATAAATCATGGTCTTCTATGTTGAGATCTTGTTCCTTTATATGAAAAAGTAGTTACAGACAATAAAAGTGCTATCTGCAGTTTGAAGGTGAAAGCCATAAAAAGTAGTAATATTTTATTAAATTATATACAAAGCAGATTAATGTATGTGAGAAAACAGGGCTGATTGCAGAGGCCCCCTAACCTTTTTGCCCCCATTTTCCACTTTTTGCTAGTGTTTTCCTGACTCTGATAGTGCCCTGGGTACTGCTAACCAGTCCCAGGGCCTGTGCTCTGTGTAAAATGGATATGCAAATTAGGCTAAATATAATTGGCTAAGTTAACCTACCTATAAGTCCCTAGTATATGATAGGGCATGTAGGTTTAGGGACCACAGCATAGGCAGTGCACTCATAGGTGTACCTCTGAGGTGCCCAGTGTCATTATAAAGGCAGGCCTGCCTTGCTGGCTGCTTTTAAATTAAAGTTATATGCAAATTCGACTTTGGAATTAAAAGTAGTTCCAAAGTCTTAAACTACCTTATTTGTACATATAAGTCACCCCTAAGGTGTGCCCTATGTGCCCCTAGGGCTGGGTGCCATGTAACTATAAGCAGGGACCTTATAAATATAGTTTTATAAGCCCTGGTGAGGTAAAAACTGCCCAAAAAGTTTTTCCCTCATTGTAGTAAATGGCCTTCATAGGCAAGAATGGGGAGACTTTATTTTAAATTTTAAAGTCCCCTTAAATGATGGATACCAAGAGTTTGGTATCAAATAATTCTTATAATAAATCCCACAACTTCCAGTTGTGGGATTTAATATAACTTGTTCAGGTAAAGAGTTTCAAACTTTACCTGAAAAGTTGCCAATTTCAGCCCTGCATTGTTTTTGCTGCTGTGCTCTGATTGGCCAGCCTCTAGCTGCCTGACCAGGCTGCCTTGATGAGGTGTGAAGTGGCCTGGCCTCACACAATGGAATGTGCCTGTGGGAGGGAACCTCCCCTCAGCAGATGGTGAGGCAGGCAGGGAGAGAGCTGCCAAACTGGTCTTCAAAGGCAGAGAAGGACATTTGGAGCAACCAGCAACACCCCCACATCCTGCAACCCTAGACAACTAGGTGCCCCCTTGATTAGATTAGGAGAGGGCAGGAGAGGGGTGTGTTTATGATTTTTAGCCACACCAGTGGGTGGGCTCAGCCAGATGTAACCTCCAAAAATCAGACTCAGCCATGATGGATTTTTGGAGAATGTTACCTCCTGGGAAAGATTTTTGCCACACTTCCCAGGAAGTGGTCATCACAGGGGGGAGGGCCCTGCACCTGATTGGAGAACCAGGACCCCCCTGCTTTTCACCCAGGAGCAAGGATAAAACTGGCAGACCAGCACCCCCAACTCAGTTCCCTACCACATCCAACAAGGAAGAACTACAGAAGAAGAAGGACTGCCCTGCTAGACCCCTGACCTGTACCTGGAACCTGCACTCAGAAGGACTGCACCAGCTGCACACCTGGGCTTCACCACAAGAAGTACTTTGCCTGGCTTCAACTGGTTCAAGGAGGGACTCCCTGTTTGCTACAGGTAAAAAATTGCTAACCAGAGTCCCCTGCACCAACTCCTGAAGAAAGCGACCAGCTGACCACTGTCCAGTGGCCAAAAAGGAGTTTGTGGCAGGTGCATTCTGGGAGTTGTAGTCCGCAGCCCCCAAGGACCATCTCAGAACTTCTAGACCCTTGGGGTGAGCTGCGGACCTCAAAAGAACCTTAAAAGGACATCTGGGGAAACCCCAGAAGTTTGGACAACTTTTGAAAAAAAGTTCCATAGAGGGACCGACCCGCCGCGGCAACTCTAGCCGGCTTGCCTCAAACGCGACCCGGCCTGATTTGCTGGTTTATCCCAGTAAAGAAAATCTCCAAAAAAGAGACTAAGTCCGAAGGTAAAAAGTTGACCGGGACCTCCCAGCCAGCGTATCCGAGGAGGGCTCCAGGGACATCGGATCAAGATCCAGGTTTACCCCGGTCGAAGGATTTTCACCTTGAAAAAATGACTAAGGGGGTCATTCTGACCTCGGCGGTAAAACTCGCTTACCGCCGGTCAGAAGACCGCCATAACACCTCCGCGGTCGCGGTAAACCGCCACGGTCATTCTGACCCGCAACTAGCAAACCGCCAAAAACCCGACAACAACAAAAGTCCGCCACACCAAAGGTCAGCGGGAAACTGGCGATGACCAAACCTCCACCGTCACGCCAACAGAAATACGCCCATACCATTCCGACCCACAAATCCCCGCAGCGGTCTTTCAACCGCGATATTCCATTGGCGGTACACACCGCCGCGGTCAAAATACGGACACCTTTACAAAACACAGCCACATTGGACAAATCAAAATATACACACCTGAGACACATACACACACCACTCCCACACACCCAATTAAGTATAAAACACACACACACATCACCCACAAACCCTTACGACCACCATTGCGACTGAAGGACAGAGAGAGACAGCACAGCATAGAGTAGACCATCACACAGAGGCAAATCACAACATCACCATCACAATTTCCACGCACAAAACACCATACACCACCACACTCACCACACTCTACAACACATACACCACCCCTCACCTCATCCACACCACCCCATGGCACCCCAAAGACACCCCAGGTTCTCTGACGCAGAACTCAGGGTCATGGTGGAGGAAATAGTTTGTGTAGAGCCCCAGCTATTCGGGGCACAGGTGCAGCACACCACCATTGCCAGGAAGATGGAGCTATGGCAAAGAATAGTGGACAGGGTCAACGCTGTGGGACAGCATCCACGCAATCGGGACGACATCAGGAAGCGGTGGAACGACCTACGGGGGAAGGTGCGTTCCATGGTATCAAGGCACAACATCGCGGTGCAGAAGACTGGCGGCGGACCCCCACCTACTCCCCTCGAATTCACAGCATGGGGGAGGAAGTCTTGCACATCCTGCATCCTGAGGGCCTCGCAGGAGTAGGCGGAGGAATGGACTCTGGTAAGTCAAATCTCCACTACTTCATTCCCCCCACCCCACCTGCATGCCAAATCATACCCCCACCCTCACCCCCCACCCCCATCACACCAACTCCTTGCAAATGGCTCACCATCACAACCCACCCATCCCAAAACCTACCCCTGCATGCCTCCCCAAAGCATGGACACCCATCACCAAAGCATGCCCACTGCACATACCCATCTCCCCCACAAGCCACCGTCACAAAAGCCCCCACAAGGGAATGCCAGCACTGAGGTCCACGGCCACCCACCCATTACACGAAATGCCACACACAGAAGCAATAACCATACTCTTATACCCCTGCAGGACCCGAATGCCACCACACCGCCACGGAGGGTCCAGAGATGTCTATCCCACCCCCAGAAGAGGCCCCCAGTGATGACAGCAGCTCTGTCTCCCTGGACCCAGATGACCAGCCCGGCCCATCGGGGACCTCGGGACAGTCGGTTCCCCCCAGACAGCCACAGGCTACACCAGACCTAACCCCCTCTGGGAACACCAGCACAGCTTCCACCCAGCGGGCCCATGCCTCTATCTCCAGGACACGTCAATCAGCGGAGTGTCCACCACTACAGGGCACCCAGGTTGACCCACCACCCCAAATACAACAGGGACCTGGGGGCAGTGGTAGTGGGCACACCGTCCAGGGGACAGAGGCCCAGGGAAACAGGGGAACTGGGAGGGCTGCTGTGCGACAGGGGGGGGACAGGCCCAGGGAACCGACTCTCCAAGAGGCCCTCTCCTCCATCATGGGAGCATACCACCACTCCCAGGAGACGATGGCTACGGTACTGGCCAGGTTCCAGGAGATCCAGGTCATGCAGGAGCAACAGTACATGGGGTTCAGAGAGGAACTGAGGAGCATTAGTTCCGCAATGGGGACCATCGTCGTGGCCCTAAACCAGATAGTCACCACATTGCGGGACCATGTGGCACCACAAAGGGCCCCTGTCACTAGCCTGGACCAGGAACAGCCTACCTCCTCCGCCGGCGCTAGTGGACAGGAGGCCCCCACACAACGACAGGCCACCAGAACCCCACCTCCTGCAGAAGAAGAACCACCCCGCAAGCGGAACCTGAGATCTCACAAGAAGACAGAGTAGGATGCCAAGGCCCCCGCCAGCAAACGATACCCCCTGATGTCATCCCACTGTCCCACATTGTCACCCTGTCCAACTTTGAACTGCCCCTGCTCCATCCTTCCACAGGCATATGGACAATGCACCTGTGAGACTGAGAACTGGACTCTGCCATGGACAATACTCCACCATCACCCATCACCGTTTTACAATCATGTACCTAATTTTAGCACTTTAATAAATTCACTTATTGCACTTAATAAATCTGGAGTCTGCTTGTATTTTCAACAAATGTATTAGACATAACGTTGCCAAAATGTTCAGTTACATTGTGATGACAACATACCACTGTCACACAGCTGTAGTCCATGGGCAAACAAAGCAGAGGTCACGCAGTGGGGCCCACAGCTCTGAAAACGGAAGGGAAAGTCACAACTCAGTCAACAGGAACTGGGGGGGAACTCAGACAGTAGAGAGGCAGGAGACTTTAAGTAAATGTAAAATGGCGTGGTTGATTCGTACCTGTGTGCTACTGAAAATACTGTTGTATCACTGTGTCCCTGTTGTCTGTGTCGTCCCCGTCGTCTTCCTCCTCTTCACTCTCCACAGGCTCCACAGCTGCTACAACACCACCATCTGGACCATCCTCCTGCAGGAAAGGCACCTGACGTCGCAAAGCCAGGTTGTGAAGCATACAGCAGGCCACGATGATATGGCACACCTTCTTTGGTGAGTACATTAGGGATCCACCTGTCATATGCAGAAACCTAAACCTGGCCTTCAGGAGGCCGAAGGTTCTTTCTATAACCCTCCTAGTTCACCCATGGGCCTCATTGTAGCGTTCCTCTGCCCTTGTCCTGGGATTCCTCACTGGGGTAAGTAGCCACGACAGGTTGGGGTAACCAGAGTCACCTATTAGCCACACATGGTGTCTCTGTAGCTGTTCCATCACATAAGGGATGCTGCTATTTCGCATGATGTACGTGTCATGCACAGACCCAGGGAACTTGGCATTTACATGGGAGATGTACTGGTCAGCCAAACAGACCACCTGGACATTCATCGAATGATAACTTTTTCTGTTCCTGTACACCTGCTCACTTCCACTGGGGGGAACCAAAGCCACATGGGTCCCATCAATGGCACCAATGATGTTGGGGATATGTCCAAGGGCATAGAAATCACCCTTCACTGTAGCCAAATCGCCCACCTCAGGGAAAACAATGTAGCTCTGCATGTATTTCATCAGGGCAGACAACACTCTGGACAAAACCTTAGAAAACATAGGCTGAGACATCCCTGATGATATGGCCACTGTTGTTTGGAATGATCCACTTGCCAAAAAATGGAGTACTGACAGAACCTGCACCAGAGGGGGAAACCCTGTGGGTTGGCGAATGGGGGACATCAGGTCTGGCTCCAGCTGGGCACACAGTTCATGTATAGTGGCTCGGTCAAGTCTGTATGTCAGTATGACATGTCGTTCTTCCATTGTCGACAGGTCCACCAGCGGTCTGTACACGGGAGGATTCCTCCATCCCCTCGCAAGTCCCAAGGGACGGTGCCTAGGAAGGACAACATGGAGCACAGAGTCAAGCAACCCACAGGTACGTAACCACAGCTTGCACAAAACACGATTCGCTATACATTGAATGGCATGTATGAGTGGCAATGCAAGGCCTAGGCCTGTGTGATGCAGTAGAAATTAAGCCATGTGGGCCCTTGAAATGGCGGCTGCCTGACCTGTGAAGTGTGACAATGGGATGTGAGGTCAATGCGCTGGCGTGGCACACCGTGGCGGTAGGCGGTCAAAGACCGCGGCGCAAAGCAGCATTGGTTAACATTGAACCCTATGGGTCTCAGGAGCCAATGACGATGTGAGCCGGCGGTCGCGGTACGCCGCGGGCGTGACCGCCATTTTCTAACTGCTTAATCACTCGAGACCTGATCATCCACAGGAGAGGACCTATACTGCAAGTGCTGCTGTGACCTCGGTCTGGAAGATACAATGGCTGCTGCGACTGGGGAAAGGGCCCCTGCCTTCACATCTGAGGAATTGGAGAAACTTGTGGATGGGGTCCTCCCCCAGTATGCGCTACTCTACGGTCCTCCAGACCAACAGGTAAGTACACAGGGAGCACGTAGTATGGGCTATGCCTGTGTTGAGTGGGGTGGATGTAAGATGGTGGGGAGGGGAGCGAATGAAGAGTGCAACGCACGACAGATGAGAACATGTGCCACATGGCAAGGTTGGGGAGGGGAGGCCACTCATATCGACCATGCAGGAAAGTGATGATATTTCTTGTTCCACCCTGTCCATGTCACATAGGTCAGCGCCCATCAGAAGATCGACATTTGGCGTGCCATCGCCAAGGACGTCCGGGCCCTGGGGGTCCACAACAGACGGGGCACCCACTGCCGCAAGAGGTGGGAGGACATCTGCCGCGGGAGCAGAAAGACCGCCGAGGCTCTGCTGGGGATGGCCTCCTAACCTAGGAGGGGTGCCACACAGCAATTGACCCCCCTGATGTCCCGGATCCTGGCGGTGGCCTACCCCGATTTGGATGGGCGCGTGAGGACATCACAGCAGACACAAGGGGATGAGTATCAGCACATTCTGCTATATTAGCGCACAGTGGAGGTTTCTGGGTGGGGGAGGAGGGCTGTGGCTATCTCTAGGCCAGGGCGGTTTCTGTAGGCTAGGCCCCTCCGTTAGGCATGGCCCTGTGCCCCCGCCCCCCACCTCTGTAGGGTGCTAAGTACAGATATCCATGGTCCGGCCTCACCTATGTGTGCATTTGTCGTCCATAGACTTGTAGGCCAAGTCACAATAATTGAGTAGTGTACCCCGAGTGCGCGGCGTAGTGCAGGGGGCTTCTGAGTCTGTCCTCTCTGCCAACGGTGCCGCCAATACATGCACTCAACATGTCTTTCTTTCTTCTCCCCCCCTTTTTTTCAGTTTTCCTGTTCATGTGTGCATTAGCATCATCAGGCGGAAGAGAAGTGGCATCGGCGCACGAGGGAGCTGCATCTCACATGGCCCCGGAGGGCCATGGAACCGACTCAGAGTACACCAGTGAGACGGAGGGCGAGGGGAGCTCCACAACGGGGACCCGTGGAGACGTCAGCGACACCGACACGTCCTCGGAAGGGAGCTCCCTTGTGGTGGCGGCAACATCCGTGCCCACCGCAACAACAGGTACAGCCGCCACCCAGCGCACCATCCCCGCCCTCCCAGCAGCCCCTCAGCGTTCGCCCCGTGCCCGCTCGGCCAGGAAGCCGGGCATCTCCTTCGCCCCTGTCACCTCAGGTCCTGCCTCAGTTACCCCTGCTGCCCTCAGTGCGGAGATCATTGACCTCCTGAGGACGCTCATTGTTGGGCAGTCTACCCTTTTGAATGCCATCCAGGGGGTAGAAAGGGAGGTGCATCGGAGCAATGCATACCTGGAGGGCATTCATTCGGGTCAGGCTGCCCATCAGCGATCGTTCAACGCTCTGGCCTCAGCACTGACGGCAGCAATTGTCCCTGTGTCTAGCCTCCCCCCTCCAACTTCCTCAACCCAGTCCCACTCCCCTGTTCCTCTGCCTATCCCAGACACACCTACAGACCAGCCTGCACACACCTCAACACCCAAGGGCAGCTCATCCAGACATAAGCACCACAGATCACACAAGCATTCACCCAAGCAACATCCACATGCAGACATGCCAACAGCCACTGCCTCCTCTGTGTCCCCCTCCTCCTCGTCTCCCTCCTTCCTCCCTGTGACGTCTCCACTCACACCTGCATGCACACCACCATCAGCCAGTACGTCCATCACCACCACACCCACAAGAACAGTCCGCACACGTGCAGTCACCACCCCCACTGCCATTTACACGTCCCCTGTGTCCTCTCCCAATGTGTCTGTCACCCCCTCTTCCAAACTACACAAACGCAGGCAGTCACCCACCCAACAGCCATCCACCTCACGACAGCCTCCAGCACAAGCACCTGCACCCAAAGACAGCACACTTGACTCTCCTACAACCACATCCTCTTCCTCCACTCCCATACCCACTACAACTACCCGTCCCTGTCTGTCTAAATTGATTTTCCTTTCCAATCTTGACCTCTTTCCAACAACTGACCCACCCCCTCCATCTAATAAGACTCCAATCAGCACCTCAGCCACCACAAGCCCTGCACCTACTAGGACCATCGTTCAGGGCTATTGGAGTCCACCAGCTCCTAGGGCAGGAACATCGGCCAGCAGCAAGGGGACAGCCAGCCCACCTCCTGGGAAAAGAACCAAAAAAGGGAAGGGCCGGCGCGACAGGCCTGAGACGGCTGCCCCCAAGGACACCACCCTTGCAACGTCACCTGGCCCTCCAGAAAGGGAGGCAAGGCCCCAGAGTTTCTGCCAAAGAGGGCAAGGGCAGGAGGGCGGACAAGTCCAGCAGCGGTCGAGCTGCCCAGGAGGGCCCCACCAGCCCCATTTGGGGTGTGACGGAGGACACCCACGGGCCCAGGACTCCAGCACAGGAGGGCCCCGCAAGCGAAAGGTCGGATGGCGACTGAGCGGCATTTATTGGCCAGATCTGGTTCCCTCAGAACACAAGAACAGGACCCCGCCGTGAGAAGCACTGCTGAACAGGGCCCCGCCGTGAGAAGCACCGCTGAACAGGGCCCCGCCGTGACAAGCACCGCTGAACAGGGCCCCGCCGTGACAAGCACCGCTGAACAGGGCCCCGCCGTGACAAGCACCGCTCCGCTGGGCCCTTCCTGTCAAGCACCGCTCCGCTGGGCATCGCCGTCTCTGCACAGCTCCGCTGGGCCCTTCATCTCAAGCACCGCTCCGCTGGGCCCTTCATCTCAAGCACCGCTCCGCTGGGCCCTTCATCTCAAGCACCGCTCCGCTGGGCACCACCGTCTCTGCACTGCTCCGCTGGGCCCTTCCTGTCAAGCACCGCTCCGCTGGGCACCGCCGTCTCTGCACCGCTCCGGTGGGCCCTTCCTGTGAAGCACCGCTCCGCTGGGCACCGCCGTCTCTGCACCGCTCCGCTGGGCCCTTCCTGTCAAGCACCGCTCTGCTGGGCACCGCCGTCTCTGCACCGCTCCGCTGGGCCCTTCATCTCAAGCACCGCTCCGCTGGGCCCTTCATCTCAAGCACCGCTCCGCTGGGCCCTTCCTGTCAAGCACCGCTCCGCTGGTCACCGCCGTCTCTGCACCGCTCCGCTGGGCCCTTCCTGTCAAGCACCGCTCCGCTGGGCACTGCCGTCTCTGCACCGCTCCGCTGGGCCCTTCTTCTCAAGCACCGCTCCGCTGGGCCCTTCCTGTCAAGCACCGCTCCGCTGGGCACCGCCGTCTCTGCACCGCTGGACCATTGGCAGGGCCGGATCTGTGTCGGGCAGGGCTTCACGAAGCACTCTGGCCAACATGCCTCCTCCATAACCAGTGGAGTCTGTAATCCACCTGATGGACTCTGGCTTTGCACTCCCCCGGATGGTACAGTGGGCAATCCACCCACTGTAGAGACTTGAGAGACTGTGGCTTTGCACTCCCCAGGATGGTACAGTGGGCATGGAGGCCCCTCGTGGATCTGGCGTCGTGGACTCCTGTGGCTGAGGTGCCCCCCCTTCCCTTCCCCCTGAGGTGCCTATGGTTTTATCATCTGATGCCCCAGCAGTGTTCTCTCCAATCGAAACGGGTTTCGTGTGTGGGCTTTGCCCATGTGTTTATGCACATTGGCCCACGAACAATGGAATGTAGGCAATATGTGCCGGACTTTTGGACTATGGATATATTGTTAATGTGGTCATATATTTATTTGATAAATCTCATTTTTCACTTCAGTTCAAATATGCTTTAATATACTTCAATTTTAATGAACATTTTATTTTGTCTTTGCATTATTCCTGGGAGTTTGGGGGGGTGTCACTCTGACTTGTTGCTCTGCATTGGTGTGTAGGGATTGGGGGGGGAGGAGAGGGGGTGGGTGTGTCGCGTATGTGTGTGCCTGTAACCTTTTCTCCTCCCCCTCCCCTGTGTCGTAGGTGCAGTACTCACCGGTGTCTTCTGCGCTGGCGTTCGTGCTCCTGGTAGAGGAGCAGGAAGACAATGGCTGGTAGGATGTTTAATTCGGGTTCCATGCTGTCCAGATTCCTCGTGGAGTGTGTATAGGTGAGCGTTTTCCCGTTCGTAGTCTGTTTCCGCCGTGTTTTTATCGGGGGGGCGCCCGCCCCGGAAAAGGTGGCGGATTGGTGGGTTGTGATAGTGTGGGCGGTACATTGTCTGTCGCCTGTCTGTTGGCGGTGACCGCCGCGCTGTTTGTTTGTCCCGCCATGGCGGTCGGAGTGTTAAAGTGGCGGGTTGTGTTGGCGGTTCCCACCAGGGTCAGAATTCCATTTTTTTTACCGCCTGCCTGTTGCCGGGTTGGCCGCCGCTTTAACACCGACCGCCAGGGTTGGAATGACCCCCTAAGTCCGAAGGTAAAAATCTCCACCGAGGATTCCTGCGACGCGTATCCGGAGAAGGGCTCCATCGCGGTCAGCCTTAAACTTTGATTTTGCTCCGGTCGAGGTGCAACCAGATTACCCGATTGGCGCTTTTTGTTTCTAGGCGCTAAAAAAACAATAATTCTTTAAAAATTAATATCTCCGGTTCCCCTCATCCGATTTTATTCGTTTTTGTGTCATTTTAAAGATAAAAAAATGAACTATGTTTATGAATTGGTTTTGGATTTTTAAACTGTTTCCTGTGTTTTATTTAATTACTGTTTTGTGAAATTTTAAGTGCTTTACACTCTGTCTCCTAAGTTAAGCCTTGATGCTCGTTGCCAAGCTACCAAAGGTTGAGCTGGGTTTAATTTACTGAGACCTAAATGGACCTAAGTGGAGGTTAGTGGCCTATTGCTAAGTGTAGGTACCTACCTGCCCTTACCAATAAACCATTTTCCAACATTTTTGGTGAGCAGTGGTGGGATCCTGTACTTGTGTTCAGTATCACATTACAGCTTTAGGTAAAACAAATTAAAAATCCTTTAAATTGTCCTAGTGCAATTTTTTTTAAAATTTTTAATTTAAATTAATTTCAATTATTGAATTTTTTTGATTTTTCGAAATTCTTGTTTCCAATTTTTGCAAAACGTTTTTGTTGACACAAAACTAGGGAACCATGGAGCTTGATCTGGCTAGCCTACCCACACTGACCGTAATCCAGCTTAGGGGGTTGAGTACTGAAAGAGGGTTGCGTGCAACCACTGACCTCAGGAAGCATGTCCTGATCAAATCCCTGACAGCTTGGGCTGACGCCCAAGAGGTAGACCCAGAGGAAGCACCAGAGGAGGGAGAAGTAGGGGAGGATGCTAGCTCTAAACACTCAGGGGAGGGAGCGCATCTGAGCCTAAGTGAGTATGAGGAAAACCTGTCCTGATTATATACAGTCACTATGGGCAGACCCAAAGCTAGTTGGAGGAAGGGGGTCCCTTCAGGAGGAGAGAACCTGTCCCTCAGAGAAAGAGAGCTAGAGGCTCAGCTAGCATTCATAGCTTTGGAGGCAGAAAAGCTGGCCCTAGAAAAGATAAAGTGGGCAAAGAGAGAGAAAAGAGATGGTGGCAGCGACAGAGAAGTTGAGGTGTCCATGGGAGGGGGGGTTTTCCCCAGATTTCCCAAGGGGGTGGCTCCTGCTTATGTAGAAGGGGATGATATAGACAAGTGGTTGGAGGCCTTTGAGAGGGCACTCCAAATGAGAAGGGTTAGGCTTCAATACTGGGGTTCCCTTTTGTGGGAGTTGGTCCCCAACTCAGGGAGGGATAGGCTTCTGACCTTAAAGGGGGAGGAGGCAGATTCATACCCTAGTATGAAGAGGTGCTTAGCCAAGAAGTTTGGTCTGACCCCAGAGCAGTATAGAATGAAGTTCAGGGACACCCAGAAGGTCAGTATCCAGTCTTGGGTTGACTTTGTAGACACCTCACTTAAGGCACTAGAGGGCTGGATTATTGGTAACAAAGTAAATGCTTAGGAGGGGTTATACAATCTTATCATGAGAGAGCACATCTTGACCAATTGTACCCAAAAAGGTTACGCCAGCATCTAGTGGACTCTAAGCTGACCAACCCTAGAGAGCTAGGGGAGGCAGCTGATGAGTGGTTGAGAACCAGGGTGGTTGTCAAGTCCCAGGGGGAGACTCCAAGAAGGGAGGGTCAGGTCCCCAAAAACCTAAGGAGGGAGGTGGTAAGCCCACCACAGAAACTCCCTCTGTACCCCAGAACCCTAAGAAGGAGGAGAGTAAATCCCACTCCCACTCTGACAAGCAGAGACAGGGAGACCCAGGGTTAAAAAGGTTCTTGGACAGTAAGGCTTGCTTCGACTGTCAGCAGACAGGTCATTTCAGAGGAGATGCAGTCTGTCCAAAGAAGGTGGTTAGCACTGGGCTGTCCAGTGTAGCCATGGAGGAGGACTCCTCAGATGATGAAGTCCTCCTAGCATTGAGCTGGGAGACAGGACCAGATGGTAAGCTGGTGACCCCTGAGGGTGGGAGTAGGCACTTCCACCCCATTCAGGTGAATGGGATCCCTACTACTGCCTGAGAGACACCTGTGCCAGTCACACTATGGTGAGTGACCGGTTAGCGACCCCAGACATGTATGTCCCAGGAGAGACCAGGAAAGTCAGGATAGCCACAGGGGAGGTCACCTCCAAACCTGTAGCCATAGTGCCCCTTGAGAGGGAGGGTATCCTTGACTAGTTTAGGGTGGTAGCCAGTGCTGACCTCCCCCTGGATTGTATCCTGGGCAATGACCTCCCAGAGGTGAGTCTGGTCCCAGATGGGGTGGTCGCCCAGGGTGCCCCCCCCAACCGAAAGTCCTGGGGAGTCAGTCCCTACAGTTAGGAGACAGGGCTCCCCAAGAAAAGGAAAGAAGAAAAGGAAGGGTAGGCCACTCTTAAAGAGAGTTCCAGGGAGCCAAAGGCCTGCGCCCCAGTAGGGGGGGAGCCCAGAGTTGGCACTGGTGAGGCCTCACCTGACCCCAAGGAAGTCCTGAGTAGTCAGGCAGCTATCCAGATGCAGGGTGATGTCCCTGCACTGACAGAAGGGAGAGTGGAAGGAGGGTGTCTGCCTCAGGAGGTGGTAGCCCTCCACTCTAGACAGCAAGAGGGGTGCCAGGACCCCACAGTTGCCCCTAAAGCAGCTCAGCCACCTGTCAGTGGAGAGCTTAGGGTGTGGTTCTCGGTACTGACAGCTGTCAGTAGCCTCTGCTGGGTGCTAGCCTTCCTGGCAGCACTGTACTTGGCCTGGGAGGCAGACCCCAGGGCCAATAGCAAAGGAGGCCCCCTGACCCTGTTGGTCATGGTGGGGTTGCTCAAGTGTTGGGTGACCTATTTGAGTAAGCTAGGTGTTGCCCTAGCAAGTTAGGAGTAGGGGAGGTGGGCACCTCACTACCCAAGTTGGCAGAGAGAGAGGAGGAAGACCCCCTGAAGGGAAGTTTCAGTTTGAGATGGGTCCTTTCACTGTTGGGATGGATTCAATACCAAGAGGGAGTGACCATGACAGGAGGATGTAAGGCAGAGTAGGCCCTGCACAGGGACAGCCAGTTTTCTTCACTGTCTTCCTCGCCTAACAAGCCAGGAAGACTCTCTCTGGGTTGGGCTGAGTCTCCTGGGCGTGTGGGCTGGGGGGGCTTGTGTGAAAAAACAGGGCTGATTGCAGAGGCCCCCTAACCTTTTGCCCTCATTTTCCACTTTTTGCTGGTGTTTTCCTGACTCTGATGGCGCCCTGGGTACTGCTAACCAGTTCCAGGGCCTGTGCTCTGTGTAAAATGGATATGCAAATTAGGCTAAATATAATTGGCTAAGTTAACCTACCTATAAGTCCCTAGTATATGGTAGGGCATGTAGGTTTAGGGACCACAGCATAGGCAGTGCACTCATAGGTGTACTGCTGAGGTGCCCAGTGTCATCTTAAAGGCCGGCCTGCCTTGCTGGCTGCTTTTAAATTAAAGTTATATGCAAATTCGACTTTGGAATTAAAAGTAGTTCCAAAGTCTTAAACTACCTTATTTTTACATATAAGTCACCCCTAAGGTGTGCCCTATGTGCCCCTAGGGCTGGGTGCCATGTAACTATAAGCAGGGACCTTATAAATATAGTTTTATAACCCCTGGTGAGGTACAAACTGCCAAATTCGTTTTTCCCTCATTGTAGTAAATGGCCTTCATAGGCTAGAATGGGGAGACTTTATTTTAATTTTTAAAGTCCCCTTAAATGATGGATACCAAGAGTTTGGTATCAAATAATTCTTATAATAAATCCCACAACTTCCAGTTGTGGGATTTAATATAACTTGTTCAGGTAAAGAGTTTCAAACTTTACCTGAAAAGTTGCCAATTTCAGCCCTGCATTGTTTTTGCTGCTGTGCTCTGATATTGGCCAGCCTCTAGCAGCCTGGCCAGGCTGCCTTGATGATGTGTGAAGTGGCCTGGCTTCACACAACGGAATGTGCCTGTGGGAGGGAACCTCCCCTCAGCAGATGGTGAGGCAGGAAGGGAGAGGGCTGCCAAACTGGTCTTCAAAGGCAGAGAAGGACATTTGGAGCAACCAGCAACACCCCCACATCTTGAACCCTAGACAACTAGGTGCCCCCTTGATTAGATTAGGAGAGGGCAGGAGAGGATTATGTTTATGATTTTTAGCCACACCAGTGGGTGGGCTCAGCCAGATGTAACCTCCAAAAATCAGATTCAGCCATGATGGATTTTTGGAGAATGTTACCTCCTGGGAATGATTTTTGCCACACTTCCCAGGAAGTGGTCATCACAGGGGGGAGGACCCTGCACCTGATTGGCGAACCAGGACCCCCTGCTTTTCACCCAGGAGCAAGGATAAAACTGGCAGACCTGCACCCCCAACTCAGTTCCCTACCATATCCAACAAGGAAGAACTACAGAAGAAGAAGGACTGCCCTGCTGGACCCCTGACCTGTACCTGGAACCTGCACTCAGAAGGACTGCACCAGCTGCACACCTGGGCTTCACCACAAGAAGGACTTTGCCTGGCTTCAACTGGTTCAAGGAGGGACTTCCTGTTTGCTACAGGTAAAAAATTGCTAACGAGAGTCCCCTGCACCAACTCCGGAAGAAAGCGACCAGCTGACCACTGTCCAGTGGCCAAAAAGGAGTTTGTGCCAGGTGCATTCTGGGAGTTGTAGTCCGCAGCCCCCAAGGACCATCTCAGAACTTCTGGACCCTTGGGGTGGGCTGCGGACCTCAAAAGAACCTTAAAAGGACATCTGTGGAAGCCCCAGAAGTTTGGACAACTTTGAAAAAAAGCTCCATTGAGGGACCGACCCGCCGCAGCAACTCTAGCCGGCTTGCCTCAACCGCGACCCGGCCTGATTTTCTGGTTCGTTCTGGTAAAGAAAATCTCTGAAAAAGAGACTAAGTCCGAAGGTAAAAAGTTGACCGGGACCTCCCAGCCAGCGTATGCGAGGAGGGCTCCAGGGACGTCAGATCAAGATCCAGGTTTACCCCGGTCCAAGGATTTTCACCTCGAAAAAACAACTAAGTCCGAAGGTAAAAATCTCCACCGAGGACTCCCGCGACGCGTATCCAGAGAAGGGCTCCAGGAGGTTGGATTGGACTGGCAGATTCGTCCTGCTGAAGAAAATCTTCGACAAAGAGACTAAGGGGGTCATTCCCTGGCGGGAACCGCCATTTGGCCGCTCCGCGGTCAAAAGACCGCTGGCGGCATTCTGACCTTCCCGCTGGGCCAGCGGGCGCTAATAATGTTAGCGCCCGCCGGCCCAGCGGGAAGGGGGCCTGCAACACTGAAGCCGGCTCCGAATGGAGCCGGCGGTGTTGCAGGTGTGCGACGGGTGCAGTTGCACCCGTCGCGCTTTTCACTCTCTGCTAGGCAGACAGTGAAAAGCAGGCTGTGGCCCTGTTAGGGGGCCCCTGCACTGCCCATGCCTGTGGCATGGGCAGTGCAGGGGCACCCAGGGGCCCCAGGACACCTGTTCCCGCCAGCCTCTTCCTGGCGGTGAAAACCGGCAGAAACAGGCTGGCGGGAAGGGGGTCAGAATCCCCTGGGCAGCGCTGCTTGCAGCGCTGCCCTGGCGGATTCGCCCAGCCGGGGGAAATCCGGCGGGAAAACACCGGACCCGGTTTTCTAACCGCGGCTTTACCGCCGCGGTCAGAATGGGCTGGGAAGCACCGCCAGCCTGTTGGCGGTGCTTCCGTCATTCGCGGCCCTGGCAGTCTTTGACCGCCAGGGTCGGAATGACCCCCTAAGTGTGAAGGTAAACTTTTAACCGAGGCCTCCTGCGGCCTGTAGCCGAGCAGGGCTCCATTGTGGTCGGCCTTAAACTTTGACTTTCCTCCGGTCGAGGTGCAACCAGATGACCCGATTGGCGCTTTTTGTTTCTAGGCGCTAAAAAAACAATAATACTTTAAAAATTCATATCTTCGGTTCCCCTTATCCAATTTTATTCGTTTTTGTGTCATTGCAAAAATCAACATATAAGCTATTTTAATAAATTGGTTTGGGATTTTTAAACTGTTTCCTGTGTTTTATTTAATTACTGTTTTGTGATATTTGAGTGCTTTACACTCTGTCTCCTAAGTTAAGCCTTGACGCTCGTTGCCAAGCTACAAGGGTTGAGCTGGGTTTAATTTACTGAGACCTAACTAGACCTAAGTAGAGGTTAGGGGCCTGTTGCTAAGTGTAGGTACCTATCTGTCCTTACCAATAAACCATTTTCCAACAATGTAAATCTGATCAAAGAGGTAACTTTATTAGTTGTTGTGGACTTCCACATGGCCAAGTTATTAATTTTGTATCCTACATCTATATCTTCAGTGTGGTGTATTTAACAGTTCACATAACAGTCAACAGTGGGCCCAAGCGCTATACTAAGGACCTGCCAAGTAAAACAAAACTTTCAGTGTGAGGAGGGAGCTGGGCCTTGGAGAAGGTTTAGGCTTATGCTAAGAAGCACCTAAAATGCACTTTTGCCTGAGCACTGTCCCTAAACATCCTTCTCCGCAACAGAAAATAAAGTTGCTGAGGCTGGTGCTGATGTTTTATGTGACTTTGAAGATAACATTTTCTGTTATAGAATCACCCAAAAAATAGAGCTCAGATATGCAACCAGCATAGCTTCTCATCTACTTAACAAAGTGAGCCAACATGCACTTTGCCATGTTTTGGTATATATTCACCTGGGCCATGATATATCTTGAAAAGTATAATGTGATAATATTTAAGACCTTAGTATTGTGATTAGGATTTAATCACAATAATGCTAAACAAAAGACACACGGGTACTTGAATATTAAGCTGCAGTAGAAACATCTCAAGGAAAGGTTGATAGTAATTAGATACACAGTTCTATGTAAAGTAACACATTATATTGTGTAGTAAAACTAATTTACAATATCAGAAAAAAATGATATGTGCATACCATATTCAATTTAACTGAATCTTCAAAGGTTTTGCTAGTCGGTGAAGAAGAATCTCCTTTTGCAACTTCCTCTGCACTTAGACCTGGGGGATATTCTTCCAGGAGTGCCTGAAAGATAGGAAGACATAAAGGTTATCAAATGCACGCATAGTGGAATTTTATTATTTGATACTCTTGCAATGCTAGCATTACCATAAATTCATTTGAAACTGAATCAAATCCATATGTAAGAGTGTGTGTGAAAATATTGATCTCATGTATGCAACCAAAATCCTCACACACCTTGCCATCTCCAAACAATGAGAACCAACACACACTTTGCCAGATTATGAGATGTATTTGAAGGGTCCATGTCATATCATGAAATCTATACTGTTCAATACCGCAGTACTGCAATTAAGGATTCATCAGAGTAATGATCAACATGGGACACATGGGGGACCTGACTATTTTGGCCTTGTGGAAACATCTAAAGTTCAGGTTCACAGGAGTTCGATAAACTACCCTATGTGTAATAACTTATACTATACCATCTATTAAGATTAATTTACAATATCAAAACAGCATGATGTGCATACCATATGAAGTTTTACTGAATCTTCAAAGGTTTGGCTAGTCGGTGAAAAATCTCCTTTTGCAATTTCTTCTGCACTTAGCCCTGGGCGGCATTCTTCCAGGAGTGCCTGAAAGATAGGAAGACATAAAGGTTATTAAATGCACACATAGTAGAAGTCTATTATTTGATACTCTTGCAATACTATCATTATCATAAATTAATTTTAAACTGAACCAAATCCATATGAGTGTGTATGAAAATGTAGTTCTCAAATATGCAAACAAAACCCTTACACAACTTCCCATATCTATAATAGTGTGGACCAATGTGCACTTTGCCCAATGATGACATATGTACAGGGGGTACATTTTATTTCATGAAATTTATATTTTTTCATATTTCAGTAGTGTAATTCAGAATGTCTCACAGTAATGCTAAACAAGAGATATATGTGGGCTTGAATATTATGTTCTTGTAGGAACATCTGAAGTTCAGGATCACAGTAAATAGATAAACCACACTATGTGAAGTAACATCCACTAAACTCTATAGTAAGATTCATTTAAACTATCCGATCAGACTGATATGCACATGCCATATTCTGTTTTACTGACTCCTCAGAATTTTTGTCAGTGGGTTACACCATACTATCTAGTAAGATTCATTTAAAATGTCAGATCAAACTGATATGTGCATACCACATTCTGTTTTACTGACTCTTCAATATTTATTTCAGTGGGTGAAGACAAATCCTCTTTCATAATTTCTTCAGCTCTAGGTCCTGGAGAGCATTCTTCCAGGAGTGACTGAAAGATGGGAAGACAAAAAGGTTTGGAGTGTATTTGGTAATAGTCTGACATTGCTATCATTATTGTAAATTAATTTCAAACTCAACCAAATCCACATGTAAGGGGGTGTTCTGAAATTCTTCAGCAGCATTATGTGGATACAACATATGATATAAAGTACCCACTCTGTATATCATTCGTTACCAAGGAGTTACAGACTCAATAGAAGAACAAGTACAAAGGCTTAGTTCATTTACAAAGTCATGAACTCCATAGTGAATTGCAATGTATTCTACTCAATGGACAGAAGACATGTTATTCAATATAAATCATGGTCTTCCATGTTGAGATCATGTTCCTTTATATGAAGTGAAGTGATATGCAGTGCTATCTACAGTGTGAAGTTAAAAGCAATAAAAAGTGGTCATATTTTATTAAATCATATACAAAGCAGTTCAATGTAAATCTGATCAAAGAGGTAACTTCATTAGTTGTTGTTGACTTTCGCATGCCCAAATTATTAATTTCCTTCCCTGCACCTATATCTTCAGTGTGGCCTTTTTAACAGTTCACATAACAGTCAACAGTGGGCCTCAACGCTATACTAAGGACCTGCCAAGTAAAACAAAACTTTCAGTGTGAGGAGGGAGCTGGGCCTTGGAGAAGTTTTAGGCTTATGCTAAGAAGCACCTAAAATACACTTTTGCCCGAGCACTGTCCTTAAACATCCTTCTCCGCAACACAAAATAAAGTTGCTGAGGCTGGTGCTGATGTTTTATGTGACTTTGAAGATAACATTTTCTGTTACAGAATCACCCAGAAAATAGAGCTCAGATATGCAACCAGTAGAGCTTCTCATCTACTTAATAAAGTGAGCCAACATGCACTTTGCCAGGTTTTCGTATATGTTCACCTGGGCCATGATATATCTTGAAAAGTATAATGTAATAATATTTAAGACCTTAGTATTGTGATTAGGAATTAATCAAAATAATGCTAAACAAAAGACACAGGGGTACTTTATTATGAAGCTGCAGTAGAAACATCTCAAGGACAGGTTGACAGAAATTAGATACACCGTTCTAAGTAAAGTAACACACTATAATGTGTAGTATAACTCATTTACAATCTCAGAAAAAAATGATATGTGCATACCATATTCAGTTTAACTGAATCTTCAAAGGTTTTGCTAGTCGGTGAAGAAGAATCTCCTTTTGCAACTTCTTCTGCACTTAGACCTGGGGGATCTTCTTCCAGGAGTGCCTGAAAGATAGGAAGACATAAAGGTTATTAAATGCACACATAGTGGAATTGTATTATTTGATACTCTTGCAATGCTAGCATTACCATTCATTCATTTTAAACTGAATCAAATCCATATTAAGAGTGTGTGTGAAAATATTGATCTCATGTATGGAACCAAAATCCTCACACAGTTTGCCATCTCCAAACAATGGGAGCCAACACACACTTTGCCAGATTATGAGATGTATTTGAAGGGTCCATGCCATATCGTGAAATCTATACTGTTCCATACCGCAGTACTGTAATTAAGGATTCATCAGAGTAATGATAAACATGGGACACATGGGGGACCTGACTATTATGGCCTTGTGGAAACATCTAAAGTTCAGGTTCACAGGAGTTCGATAAACCACCCTAAGTGTAATAACTTATACTATACCATCTATTAAGATTAATTTACAATATCAAAACAGCGTGATGTGCATACCATATGAAGTTTTACTGAATCTTCCAAAGTTTGGCTAGTCAGTGAAGAAGAATCTCCTTTTGCAATTTCTTCTGCACGTAGCCCTGGGGGGCATTCTTCCAGGAGTGCCTGAAAGATAGGAAGACATAAAGGTTATTAAATGCACATTAATTTTAAACTGAACCAAATCCATATGAGTGTGTGTGAAAATGTAGTTCTAAAATATGCAAACAAAACCCTTACACAGCTTCCCATATCTATAATAGAGTGAGCCAATGTGCACTTTGCCCAGTGATGACATATGTACAGGGGGTACGTTTTATTTCATGAAATTTATACTTTTTCATATTTCAGTAGTATATTTCAGAATGTATCACAGTAATGCTAAAGAAGAGATATATGTGGGCTTGAATATTATGTTCTTGGAGGAACATCTGAAGCTCAGGATCACAGTAAATAGATAAACCACACTATGTGATGTAACATCCACTAAACTCTATAGTAAGATTCATTTAAACTATCTGATCAGACTGATATGCACATGCCACATTCTGTTTTACTGACTCCTCAGAATTTTTGCTAGTGTGTTACACCATACTATCTAGTAAGATTCATTTAAAATATCAGATCAAGCTGATATGTGCATACCACATTCTCTTTTACTGACTCCTCAATACTTATTTCAGTGGGTGAAGACAAATCCTCTTTCATAATTTCTTCAGCTCTAGGTCCTGGAGAGCATTCTTCCAGGAGTGACTGAAAGATGGGAAGACAAAAAGGTTTGGAGTGTATTTGGTAATAGTCTTACATTACTATCATTATTGTAAATTAATTTCAAACTGAACCAAATCCACATGTGGGGGGTGTTCGGAAATTCTTAAGCAGCATTATGTGGTTACAACATATGGTATAAAGCACACACTCTGTATATCATATGTTACCAAGGAGTTACAGACTCAATAGAAGAATAAGTCCAAATGCTTAGTTCATTTACAAAGTCATGAACTCCATAGTGAATTGCAATTTATTCTACTCACTGGACAGAAGACATGTTATTCAATATAAATCATGGTCTTCCATGTTGAGATCTTGTTCCTTTATATGAAGTGAAGTGATATGCAGTGCTATCTGCATTGTGAAGTTAAAAGCAATAAAAAGTAGTCATATTTTATTAAATCATATACAAAGCAGTTTAATGTAAATCTGATCAAAGAGGGAACTTCATTAGTTGTTGTGGACTTTCACATGCCCAAATTCTTAATATTCCTTTTTGCACCTATATCTTCAGTGTGGTGTATTTAACAGTTCACATAACAGTCAACAGTGGGCCTCAGCGTTATACTAAGGACCTGCCAAGTAAAACAAAACTTTCAGTGTGAGGAGGGAGCTGGGCCTTGGAGAAGTTTTAGGTTTATGCTAAGAAGCAGCTAAAATGCACTTTTGCCCGAGCACTCTCCCTAAACATCCTTCTCCGCAACACAAAATAAAGTTGCTGAGGTTGGTGCTGATGTTTTATGTGACTTTGAAGATAACTTTTTCTGTTATAGAATCACCCAGAAAATAGAGCTCAGATATGCAACCAGCAGAGCTTCTCATCTACTTAATAAAGTGAGCCAACATGCACTTTGCCAGGTTTTCGTATATGTTCACCTGGGCCATGATATATCTTGAAAAGTATAATGTAATAATATTTAAGACCTTAGTATTGTGATTAGGAATTAATCAAAATAATGCTAAACAAAAGACACAGGGGTACTTTAATATGAAGCTGCAGTAGAAACATCTCAAGGACAGGTTGAAAGTGATTAGATAAACTGTTCTATGTAAAGTAACACACTATAATGTGTAGTAAAACTCATTTACAATCTCAGAAAAAAATGATATGTGCATACCATATTCAGTTTAACTGAATCTTCAAAGGTTTTGCTAGTCGGTGAAGAAGAATCTCCTTTTGCAACCTCTTCTGCACTTAGACCTGGGGGATATTCTTCCAGGAGTGCCTGAAAGATAGGAAGACATAAAGGTTATTAAATGCACATATAGTGGTATTGTATTATTTGATACTCTTGCAATGCTAGCATTACCATTAATTCATTTTAAACTGAATCAAATCCATATTAAGAGTGTGTGTGAAAATATTGATCTCATGTATGGAACCAAAATCCTCACACAGTTTGCCATCTCCAAACAATGGGAACCAACACACACTTTGCCAGATTATGAGATGTATTTGAAGGGTCAGCGTCATATCATGAAATCTATACTGTTCCATACCGCAGTACTGTAATTAAGGATTCATCACAGTAATGATAAACATGGGACACATGGGGGACCTGACTATTATGGCCTTGTGGAAACATCTAAAGTTCAGGTTCACAGGAGTTCGATAAACCACCCTATGTGTAATAACTTATACTATACCATCTATTAAGATCAATTTACAATATCAAAACAGCGTGATGTGCATACCATATGAAGTTTTACTGAATCTTCAAAAGTTTGGCTAGTCGGTGAAGAAGAATCTCCTTTTGCAATTTCTTCTGCACTTAGCCCTGGGGGGCATTCTTCCAGGAGTGCCTGAATGATAGGAAAACATAAATGGTATTAAATGCACATTCATTTTAAACTGAACCAAATCCATATAAGTGTGTGTGAAAATGTAGTTCTCAAATATGCAAACAAAACCCTTACACAGCTTCCCATATCTATAATAGTGTGAGCCAATGTGCACTTTGCCCAATGATGACATATGTACAGTGAGTACATTTTATTTCATGAAATTTATACTTTTTTATATTTCAGTAGTGTAATTCAGAATGTATCACAGTAATGCTAAACAAGAGATATATGTGGGCTTGAATATTATGTTCTTGTAGGAACATCTGAAGTTCAGGATCACAGTAAATAGATAAACCACACTATGTGAAGTAACATCCACTAACCTCTATAGTAAGATTAATTTAAATTATCTGATCAGACTGATATGCACATGCCATATTCTATTTTACTGACTCCTCAGAATTTGTGTTAGTGTGTTACACCATACTTTCTAGTAAGATTCATTTAAAATATCAGATCAAACTGATATGTGCATCCCACATTCTGTTTTACTGACTCCTCAATATTTATTTCAGTGGGTGAAGACAAATCCTCTTTCATAATTTCTTCAGCTCTAGGTCCTGGAGAGCATTCTTCCAGGAGTGACTGAAAGATGGGAAGACAATAAGGTTTGGAGTGTATTTGGTAATAATCTGACATTACTATCATTATTGTAAATTAATTTCAAACTCAACCAACTCCACATGTAAGGGGGTGTTCTGAAATTCTTAAGCAGCATTATGTGGATACAACATATGGTATAAAGTACCCACTCTGGATGTCATACGTTACCAAGGAGTTACAGACTCAATAGAAGAACAAGTACAAAGGCTTAGTTCATTTACAAGGTCATGAACTCCATAGTGAATTGCAATTTATTCTACTCAATTGACAGAAGACATGTTATTCAATATAAATCATGGTCTTCCATGTTGAGATCTTGTTCCTTTATATGAAGTGAAGTGATATGCAGTGCTATCTACAGTGTGAAGTTAAAAGCAATAAAAAGTGGTCATATTATATTAAATCATATACAAAGCAGTTTAATGTAAATCTGATCAAAGAGGTAACTTCTTTAGTTGTTGTGAACGTTCACCTGCCCAAATTATTAATTTCCTTTTGCTGGACCTATATCTTCAGTGTGGCGTATTTAACAGTTCACATAACAGCCAACAGTGGGCCTCAGCACTATACTAAGGACCTGCCAAGTAAAACAAAACTTTCAGTGTGAAGAGGGAGCTGGGCCTTGGAGAAGGTTTAGGCTTATGCTAAGAAGCACCTAAAATGCACTTTTGCCCGAGCAGTCTCCCTAAACATCCTTCTCCGCAACACAAAATAAAGTTGCTGAGGCTGGTGCTGATGTTTTATGTGACATTGAAGATAACATTTTCTGTTATAGAATCACCCAGAAAATAGAACTCAGATATGCAACCAGCAGAGCTTCTCATCTACTTAATAAAGTGAGCCAACATGCACTTTGTCAGGTTTTGGTATATGTTCACCTGGGCCATGATATATCTTGAAAACTATAATGTAATACAATTTAAGACCTTAGTATTGTAATTAGGAATTAATCTCAATAATGCTAAACAAAAGACACAGGGGTACTTTAATATTAAGCTGCAGTAGAAACATCTCAAGGACAGGTTGACAGTAATTAGATACACCGTTCTATGTAAAGTAACAAACTATAATATGTAGTAAAACTCATTTACAATCTCAGAAAAAAATGATATGTGCATACCATATTCACTTTAACTGAATCTTCAAAGGTTTTGCTAGTCGGTGAAGAAGAATCTCCTTTTGCAATTTCTTCTGCACTTAGCCCTGGGGGGCATTCTTCCAGGAGTGCCTGAAAGATAGGAAGACATAAAGGGTATTAAATGCACATTCATTTTAAACTGAACCAAATCCATATGAGTGTGTGTGAAAATGTAGTTCTCAAATATGCAAACAAAACCCTTACACAGCTTCCCATATCTATAATAGAGTGAGCCAATGTGCACTTTGCCCAGTGATGACATATGTACAGGGGGTACATTTTATTTCATGAAATTTATACTTTTTCATATTTCAGTAGTATATTTCAGAATGTATCACAGTATTGCTAAACAAGAGATATATGTGGGCTTGAATATTATGTTCTTGTAGGAACATCTGAAGTTCAGGATCACAGTAAATAGATAAACCACACTATGGGGGTCATTCTGATCCCGGCGGGTGGCGGGAGCCGCCCGCCTGGAGGGAACCGCCAGAATACCGCTGCGCGGTCAAAAGACCGCCGCGGGTATTCTGGGTTTCCCACTGGGCTGGCGGGCGACCGCCAAAAGGCCGCCCGCCAGCCCAGTGGGAAACACCCCTCCATGAGGATGCCGGCTCCGAATGGAGCCGGCGGAGTGGAGGATGTGCGACGGGTGCAGTAGCACCCGTCGCGAATTTCAGTGTCTGCTGAGCAGACACTGAAATTCAAAGTGGGGCCTTCTTACGGGGGCCCCTGCAGTGCCCATGCCATTGGCATGGGCACTGCAGGGGCCCCCAGGGGCCCCACGACACCCCTCACCGCCATCCTGTTCCTGGCGGGCGGAACCACCAGGAACAGGATGGCGGTGAGGGGGTCGGAATCCCCATGGCGGCGCAGCAAGCTGCGCCGCCATGGCGGATTCCCATGGGCAGCGGAAAGTCGGCGGTACACCGCCGACTTTCCGCTTCTGGCCGCGGCTGTACCGCCGCGGTCAGAATGCCCGGCGGAGCACCGTCAGCCTGTTGGCGGTGCTATCACCGACCCCGGCCCCGGCGGTCCTTGACCGCCGGGGTCAGAATGACCCCCTATGTGAAGTAACATCCACTAAACTCTATAGTAAGATTCATTTAAACTATCTGATCAGACTGATATGCACATGCCATATTCTGTTTTACTGACTCCTCAGAATTTTTGTTAGTGTGTTACACTATACTATCTAGTAAGGTTAATTTAAAATATCAGATCAAATTGATATGTGCATACCACATTCTGTTTTACTGACTCCTCAATATTTATTTCAGTGGGTGAAGACAAATCCTCTTTCATAATTTTGTCAGCTCTAGGTCCTGGAGAGCATTCTTCCAGGAGTGTCTGATAGATGGGAAGACAAAAAGGTTTGGAGTGTATTTGGTAATTGTCTTACATCACTATCATTATTGTAAATTAATTTAAAACTCAACTAAATTCAAATGTAAGGGGGTGTTCTGAAATTCTTAAGCAGCATTATGTGGATACAACTTATGGTATAAAGTAGCCACTCTGTATATCGTACGTTACCAAGGAGTTACAAACTCAGTTGAAGAACAAGTACAAAGCCTTAGTTCATTTACAAAGTCATGAACTTCATAGTGAATTGCAATGTATTCTACTCACAGGACAGAAGCCATGTTATTCAATATAAATCATTGTCTTCCATGTTGAGATTGTGGTCCTTTATATGAAGTGAAGTGATATGCAGTATACCCTCATAGAAACATCTCAAGTTCAGGTTGATAGTAAATAGATAAACCACTCTATGTAAAGTAACACACACTATACTAACTAGTAAGATTCATTTACAATTTTAAAATAGACTGATAAGTGCATACCATATTCAATTTTACTGATTCTTCTAAAGTTTTGCAAGTCGGTGAAGAGGAATCTCCTTTTGTAATTTCATCAGCACTGGGTGCTGGGGGGCATTCTTCCAGGAGTGCCTGAAGGGTAGTAAGACATATGCACACACACATAGGAATTTATTTTTAATGCTCTTGCAATAATATTAACATGCATTCATTTTAAACTGAGCGCAGTACACATATAAGATGGTGTTTGAAAATTCTTAAACAGCATTATGTGGATACAATACATGTGATAAAGTACCCATGCTGTATATTTTAAGTCACCAAGAAGTTTCAGACTCAGTAGAAGAGCAAGTCCAAAGGCTGAGATCATTTTACAAGGTCATAGAACTCCCAAACGACTTGCAATTATCTCGACACACGGGGCAGAAGACATTTTACTCCTTATAATACAGAGTCTTTCATGATGAGGTATTGTTCCATGAAATAAAAGTGTGGTTACAGGCAAGAAGAATAAAAGTGGAATCTGCAGTGTGAAATTAACAGCAATAAAAAGCAGTTAGTAATAGTTCACAAAAACATATGTGAAGCACTTTAATTTATAGAAGATATGCAGCTAAGAATGAGTAGTAACTTGCAGGTTGATGCTTTTTGTTCTCTTGTGAGCTACTTGTCCGATTTGATGTAATAATACATCCCTCCTTTCTGCTGATGGCCTCTTTATTATCAAAATAATCTACAAAAAAAAAGTTAACTTTTATGTCTTCATTGTTCAAACTGTGGCTAATTATGCCGTGGCTTTTACTGTGGCTGCCGGATTTGGCAGAAGGCATTGTGACCTCACAATCTTAACTACTTGTTAAAGTTGAACACCTACAATATTTCTTCATTTATTGACTATCCTGCACTTAAGAAATTAAAGGTTGTTTTTTAAACAGGGTATGCAGGTTCCAATGTTTAATATATAAAAGTAAAAAGGTAATAACATTTCCAGGTTGACGTGTGTATTGAAAATAGGTAGGGTTGACCACTGACTTTGTGTTTCATCACTGTGCATATTAGTTGTTCAATGTTCACCAGTTGCAGATTACATTTTGTATTCAGTTTAGCTGCCTATTGGCTTTATTGTGGCGTTAGACATTGCAGTTGAGACATTGCAGATGAGCTGTGTTTTTCCACATGGTAAACTAAGCTTGTGTTTTTCGTATTTTCTCTCACCGAACACGAACAGTTCATGATAAGAGAGCACATATTTTTTATTTTTCTTCAGCGAAGGGAACAGGTCGGCCTTGGAAGGGGAGCCTTGAAAGGTTGGCCGATTTTCAACATTTTTCTTCCAACACTGACCTACAGTAGCCAGCATGTTTGAATATTTCCATCTGAAATGGGAGGGCCTTTCAGAAGGCTTTTTTCCATGATTGTTTAAGCTATAAAAGAGGTGACCCTGCTCAGTAGCGAGGGAATTTCTGAGACCTCAATCAGGATTGGACGTCAAATGCCTGGCATTTTCCTGTGAGGATGGTAATCTCTTTCTCGCAGTTGAACGGGGTCATCAACTTGCTGGCATGAGAAAGATGAAGAGCTTGGCAGGTCCTACGGTGATGAATTTTTACTTTATCCTTTGCTTTGCAATTATGCTATAGTATAATCACATATATTTGCTGTGTTCGTTGCAGTTGAGAATCATATTGATATATTTTCCTTTTATTGCTGTGACTATTTTAAACTTGTGCCTCCGATCTACTAATCTCTTTCATTTTTTAGGAACCTCGTGCTGAAATAATAATAAATGTATTCTTTAAACTAAGAACTGCATTCCAGAGATTTTTGTCAGCTTTGTCATTAGTGAAAGCAAAACAACGTGCCAAACATAAGTAGAACTGGGATAATCACTCTGCTCAAAAGGATTGTTGAGGAAATTTGGAGTCAAAGGTACTTTAGTAAATTTACTACGGCACTAGAGGATGTAGATTAATGTTCAACAAGGAACATCCTGGATTTCCAGGATCAAAAATCTTAGGCTTATAAAATAAAAAAGCAAACACTACGATCCTCCACATAGAAAATGGTATCAGTTGACCTTTGTGCACGAAGGGAAACCTAAAAACAGAACATAGAGTTGGGTATTTCACCTGTGGGAACTGATGAACATGGAAAAGATCTCAATGGCAGTCAAACAGAGTGTAATTACTCTGAGGATAGTTGGGTCCCATGTAAAACAGTTCTAGAAAAGTTATTTTTTAGTGAGTTGCCGCTGGGAACGTTATTTGCATTGGTTAAGGTCTGCAAAGCATTGTCTGCTAAACAAAGCTAGTACCTTATTCACAGGAACACTTTTTGGATCTGTGGAAAAAAGACATACAGCATTTGCTGCTTAGGACAACCTGTGAAGGGACCTGAAGGGCTGGACCTGCTCCCACATGGTCTCGGGACAAGAAGGTGGACTCAATGGCTCAGTTAGTTCCCTCGGTTGTGGCTACACAGACACAACAAGCTGCCAGAGTACTTTTTCCTGGAGTGACCAGGTACATCTAGAAGAGGACTGGATCCTATTAGTGTTCACTGCTGAAATGAGTTCTGAACCTATGTGCTGGTCTTGAGGTCCAGTTGGACTGTTGTGAAAAAATTGAAAGATTTGCATTAAGAAACATTTTGTACTTCTAAACCTCCGGAAGACTGGGACCAAAAACCGAGTCAATTCACCCAAGGCACAAACTCACTGGGCAAGAAAATCAACTTGGTCACAGCCTAAGCTTTTTGTCAATTGAAAAAACGTTTCAGTGATCCTTGTGGAAAGCCTGTCTGACTTCAGGGCAACGTTCCTTGATAGAGCTAGCAGCCTTGCTCACTGGAGGATTCAGAGAAAAATGTTTTGACTTTGCAAAGGTGAGAAGAGTAGTTGACAATGAGCTGGCTTCCCTGGGTGTAAAATTTGACCTTCTCCCTCTCTGGTCTTTTTCTGCCAAATCCAACAGCTACATTGTAACCTCATCCAATAGCTACCTGACCTTTTGACAGAACATTTTTGGCTATAGATTGCAACCTTGTCCCTCCAAAGGAATTTGGTTTCTCTTTTAGAGTTTAAGGTCCTGATTTACATCTTGGCAGTAAGCATACTCCATTGTAACGGTGGCAGAATACACTTACCGCAAAGATAACAGTATGTCCACTCGATTTATCTGAGGGCAGACCATAGATTTGTTTGCACCAAAGACCACTCTGTCTCTGCCGTGTATAAATCCCTCCAACGGCCCTGTGGAGTAAGGGCAGCTGGAGGCAGAACTGTAGTTCCACCCACTTCATTTAACTGGGCAGAATTACAGTCAGTTCTTCATTGTTTTTTATTGCCTTGAAAACTCTAATGGTAAGGGACAGGGAAAAAAGCTAAATGTTCCCTTTGCAATGTGAGAGGACTCCCATGGCACGAGGAGCATAGTTTTTTTTTTTATTTCAAAAAGAAAATTCAATTTTATGGTTCAACCCTCATTTTTGGATTTCAAACATCGAAATTACAGCAGTGCCGTCCGCAAATAGCTCATCATCATTAGTTCAAATATGAAGAGACCAAATGTATCCCTAACTCCCCTCTCCCCCATGACATACAGTGCTTAAGAGTGTAATGCCTAAGGATAGCTCAGCATCCCTAGTGTGGCAAACTAGTCTGTGCCCCTATGGTTGGTATCAACAGGAGCCTCAATTAAGTGAAGGAGCCAAAGGTATCTGGGCAAGGTAAGTTCAAGAAATTCTGAGGATAATCTCCGAGTATGAGGTACTTTGAGCAGAAAGAGCGAGAGTCAAATTTCCATCCCCAGGATATACTAAAGGCTGTGTAACCATCCTTGGTAGGGAGCTGTCTCATGCCCCAGTCCGGCAGAATATTTTGCAAGGCTGCAACCAGTGCTAGACCAATCTGACATCCCCAGCTGGGTTTGAGTGGAAAGTGAGTGTGCTAGGTAACCCCAGAATGGTGTAGTCAGAAAAGTGAGGGAACTGGGTATTAAGGTGGGTATCAACTGTGTCAAGCGGTTGCGTCCAATAAGAAGTAAGATTCAGACATTCCCATAACAAATGTAACAATGTGCCAGGGGAGCCACAGTCGTGCCAATGTTTGGGTTTTGATAAGGGTTCCGTTGGTGCAAATGGACTGGAGTGAGGTACCAGTACTTGATGATCTTGGTAGTCATCTCAATACTGGCCGTGTTATGAGCTCTATGTAGGAAGGATAGAATAGGCCATAAAGTTCAGTGATAAGGCATCTCTATCCAATGTTTAGGTAACCAGTCATTTTTCAAAAGTGGTAAGGAAGCGTTGTGACCATGGGTGAACAGATAGATGCACCAACCAGTGTCTATTCTGCAGATGATGCAATTGTTCTTCTTAAGTAGTGCATGATCCAATTGGAGTTGCTTGAAAGAGATGGGACCCTCCTCATCAAGCTAGTGTCCTATGGACTGGTATCCAGCTTTGTGCCAGTGTTGGAAGCTGATTGCACTGCGACATGGAGTAAAGTCTGGGTTACCGACAAGGGGAGTCAGCGGGACGGGAAGGAGGACAGGCCAACTCTTTCGGCCACCCAGTCCCACGCAGCCAGGGCAGAGCCTTGGTAACTGGGGAATAGGTAAAGGATTTGTGGTTGAGCATGTCTATATAGAAAGGGGTGCCCGCCACCTCCCTATGCATGAAAACCCAATGATTTTTAGACTCCTTTGGAGACCAATCAAGGAGAAATCTAAGTTGTGCCACCTGATCATAGTGAAGCAGATTTGGGATACAAAGGGCACCCTTGTGCGGGGATCTGTAGCTGAACTCTTTTTGCATGCAAGAATGACTATCTGCTCATACAAACCTACAAAGCAATTCAGATCTTGCTGCAAGGCCCAGATGTTCGCAGTAGGGGCCACCACAGGTGAAGACTGAAAGAGGATTAATATTTTAGGTAGGATCCACATCTTCAGGGCTGCCACCCGACTGAACAAGGAGAGGTGATATGGCCTCCATCTGTGTTGGTCTGACCTAATCTGCTGCCCAAGATCTTGTAGTTGAGGGATGCAGTCGCCTGGGCTAAAGAACTGAGTCGCATACCCAATTAAGGGGTGGAGGTCATCGCCAATTGAATTGGGTGGTTATGAGCAAGGGCCTTTTGAGTGTCAGGCGTGAGAGACAGATTAAGCACCTTGGATTTATACACATTTACTGAAACCCCGCTGCCTGTCCAAAAGTCTCCAGTTCTGACAGAAAGGCTGGTACGGAGGTGGAAGGTTCCTCCAGGACCACCGAGACATCATCAGCATAGAGACTGATGGTGTGCTCATCTCCTCTAAACATTCTGCAGATGATGCAATTGTTCTTCTTAATTAGTGTAGGAGGCTGGACTGGCTTGTAGTGAGTACCAAGGGGTACTTGCACCTTGCACCAGGCCCAGTTATCCCTTATTAGTGTATAGGGTGTCTAGCAGCATAGGCTGATAGATAATGGTAGCTTAGCAGAGCAGCCTAGGCTGAACTAGGAGACGAGTGAAGCTCCTACAGTACCACTAGTGTCATATGCACAATATCATAAGAAAACACAAAACACAGATATACTAAAAATAAAGGTACTTTATTTTTATGACAATATGCCAAAAGTATCTCAGTGAGTACCCTCAGTATGAGGATAGCAGATATACACAAGATATATGTACACAATACCAAAATATGCAGTAATAGTATTAGAAAACAGTGCAAACAATGTATAGTTACAATAGGATGCAATGGGGACACATAGGGATAGGGGCAACACAAACCATATACTCCAAAAGTGGAATGCGAACCACGAATGGATCCCAAACCTATGTGACCTTGTAGAGGGTCGCCAGGACTATTAGAAAATAGTAAGGGTTAGAAAAATAGCCCACCCCAAGACCCTGAAAAGTGAGTGCAAAGTGCACTAAAGTTCCCCAAAGGACATAGAAGTTGTGATAGGGGAATTCTGCAGGAAAGACACAAACCAGCAATGCAACAACGATGGATTTCCAGTCGAGGGTACCTGTGGAACAAGGGGACCAAGTCCAAAAGTCACAAGCAAGTCGGAGATGGGTAGATGCCCAGGAAATGCCAGCTGTGGGTGCAAAGAAGCTGCTACTGGACAGTAGAAGCTGAAGATTATGCAGGAAAGACAAGGGCTAGAGACTTCCCCTTTGGAGGATTGATCCCCCCCGCCGTGGAGAGTCGTGCAGAAGTGTTTTCCTGAAGAAAGACCGCCAACAAGCCTTGCTAGCTGCAAATCGTGAGGTAAGGGTTTTTGGATGCTGCTGTGGCCCAAAAACCCACATCGCCAATGTCGCCAATTGGGTCGCCAATTGCGTCTGGGGACAGAGGGGGCGTCGAGCAAGACAAGGAGCCCTCTCAGCAGCAGGCAGCACCTGCAGAAGTGCCCGAAACAGGCACTACGAAGATGCGTGAAACGGTGCTCACCCCAAGTCGCACCAAGGAGTCCCACGTCGCCGGAGGACAACTTAGGAAGTCGTGCAATGCAGGTTAGAGTGCCGTGGACCCAGGCTGGACTGTGCACAAAGGATTTCTGCCGGAAGTGCACGGAGGCCGGAGTAGCTGCAAAAGTCGCGGTTCCCAGCAATGCAGTCTGGCGTGGGGAGGCAAGCACTTACCTCCACCAAACTTGGACTGAAGAGTCACTGGACTGTGGGAGTCACTTGGACAGAGTTGCTGGATTCAAGGGACCTCGCTTGTCGTGCTGAGAGGAGACCCAAGGTACCGGTGATGCAGTTCTTTGGTGCCTGTGGTTGCAGGGGGACGATTCCGTCGACCCACGGGAGATTTCCTCGGAGCTTCTAGTGCAGAGAGGAGGCAGACTACCCCCACAGCATGCACCACCAGGAAAACAGTCTAGAAGGCGGCAGGATCAGCATTACAGAGTTGCAGTAGTCGTCTTTGCTACTTTGTTGCAGTTTTGCAGGCTTCCAGCGCGGTCAGCAGTCGATTCCTTGGCAGAAGGTGAAGAGAGAGATGCAGAGGAACTCGGATGAGCTCTTGCATTCGTTATCTAAGGCATCCCCAGAGACAGAGACCCTAAATAGCCAGAAAAGAGGGTTTGGCTACCTAGGAGAGAGGATAGGCTAGCAACACCTGAAGGAGCCTATCAGAAGGAGTCTCTGACGTCACCTGTGGCACTGGCCACTCAGAGCAGTCCAGTGTGCCAGCAGCACCTCTGTTTCCAAGATGGCAGAGGTCTGGAGCACACTGGAGGAGCTCTGGACACCTCCCATGGGAGGTGCAGGTCAGGGGGGTGGTCACTCCCCTTTCCTTTGTCCAGTTTCGCGCCAGAGCAGGGCTAAGGGGTCCCTGAACCGGTGTAGACTGGCTTATGCAGAAATGGGCACCATGTGTGCCCATGAAAGCATTTCCAAAGGCTGGGGGAGGCTACTCCTCCCTTGCCTTCACACCATTTTCCAAAGGGAGAGGGTGTAACACCCTCTCTCAGAGGAAGTCCTTTGTTCTGCCATCCTGGGCCAAGCCTGGCTGGACCCCAGGAGGGAAGAAACCTGTCTGAGGGGTTGGCAGCAGCAGCAGCTGCAGTGAAACCCCAGGAAAGGCAGTTTGGCAGTACCTGGGTCTGTGCTACAGACCACTGGGATCATGGGATTGTGCCAACTATGCCAGGATGGCATAGAGGGGGCAATTCCATGATCATAGACATGTTACATGGCCATATTCGGAGTTATCATTGTGAAGCTACATATAGGTAGTGACCTATATGTAATGCACGCGTGTAATGGTGTCCCCGCACTCACAAAGTCCGGGGAATTGGCCCTGAACAATGTGGGGGCACCTTGGCTAGTGCCAGGGTGCCCTCACACTAAGTAACTTTGCACCTAACCTTTACCAGGTAAAGGTTGACATATAGGTGACTTATAAGTTACTTAAGTGCAGTGTAAAATGGCTGTGAAATAACGTGGACGTTATTTCACTCAGGCTGCAGTGGCAGGCCTGTGTAAGAATTGTCAGAGCTCCCTATGGGTGGCAAAATAAATGCTGCAGCCCATAGGGATCTCCTGGAACCCCAATACCCTGGGTACCTCAGTACCATATACTAGGGAATTATAAGGGTGTTCCAGTAAGCCAATGTAAATTGGTAAATTTGGTCACTAGCCTGTTAATGACAATTTGAAAGAAATGAGAGAGCATAACCACTGAGGTTCTGATTAGCAGAGCCTCAGTGAGACAGTTAGTCATAACACAGGTAACACATTCAGGCACACTTATGAGCACTGGGTCCCTGGCTGGCAGGGTCCCAGTGACACATACAACTAAAACAACATATATACAGTGAAAAATGGGGGTAACATGCCAGGCAAGATGGTACTTTCCTACACAACCCCCCCCCAAACGAAGGACAATAAGACTAGCCATGACCTGATGAGTCTTCATTGTCTAAGTGGAAATATCTGGAGAGTCCATCTGCATTGGAGTGGCTACTCCCAGGTCTATGTCCCACTGTATAGTCCATTCCCTGTAGGGATATGGACCACCTCAATAATTTAGGATTTTCACCTTTCATTTGTTTTAGCCAAAGTAGAGGTTTGTGGTCTGTCTGAACAATGAAGTGAGTGCCAAACAGGTATGGCCTCAACTTTTTCAGAGCCCAGACCACCGCAAGGGCCTCCCTCTCTATGGCAGACCAACGCTTTTCTCTAGGGGTCAACCTCCTACTAATAAAAGCAACAGGTTGATCCTGGCCCTCATAATTAAGTTGTGATAGGACTGCCCCTACTCCTAATTCAGATACATCAGTTTGGACATAGAATTTTTTAGAGTAACAAGGGCTTTTCAGGACAGGTGCAGAGCACATGGCCTGCTTCAGCTCCTCAAAAGCTTTCTGACAGTTTGCTGTCCATAATACCTTTTTAGGCATTTTCTTGGATGTGAGGTCATTAAGAGGGGCTGCAATGGAGCCATAGTTCTTAATGAACCTCCTGTAATACCCAGTGAGGCCTAGGAAGGCTCTGACCTGAGTCTGAGTGGTAGGGGGAACCAAATCTATAATAGTTTGGATTTTCCCCTGCAGTGGTGCAATCTGTTCCCCAACAACAAGGTGTCCCAGATAAACCACCTTACCCTGCCCTATCTGGCACTTTGAAGCCTTGATAGTGAGGCCTGCCTTTTGCAGGGCCTCCAAAACTTTCCATAGGTGGACCAGGTGATCATCCCAGCTGGAGCTAAAGACAGCTATATCGTCCACATATGCTGCACTAAAAGATTCCAGCCCTTGCAGGACTTTGTTCACCAACCTCTGAAAAGTGGCAGGTGCATTTTTCAATCCAAAAGGCATTACTGTAAATTGGTAATGGCCTCCAATGGTTGAAAATGCAGTTTTAGGTTTAGCATCTTCTGATAATTTGATCTGCCAATACCCTGCAGTCAAATCAAAAGTGCTTAGATACTTGGCAGATGCCAGTGTATCTATGAGCTCATCTGCCCTGGGTATAGGGTGAGCATCAGTTTTGGTTACCTGGTTGAGACCTCTGTAGTCTACACAAAACCACATTTCCTTCTTTCCATCTTTGGAATGAGGTTTTGGTACAAGTACCACAGGAGAAGCCCATGGACTTTCAGAGTGCTCAACCACTCCCAGTTCTAACATTTTCTGCACCTCTTGCTTTATGCAGTCCCTGACATGGTCAGGCTGCCTATAGATCTTACTTTTGACAGGCAAGCTGTCTCCAGTATCTATAGTGTGCTCACACCAAGAAGTGGTACCTGGCACAGTAGAGAAGAGTTCAGAAAACTGACCCAGGAGATTTATGCAATGGTCTTTCTGCTCAGCAGTAAGACAATCAGCCAAAACTACACCTTCCACTAGACCATCTTGTTCTGTGGAAGAGAAGAGATCAGGTAGAGGATCACTGTCTTCTTCCTGTCCCTCATCAGTTGCCATGAGCAGGGTGAGATCAGCCCTGTCATAGTAGGGTTTCAGGCGATTGACATGGAGCACCCTAAGGGGACTCCTGGCAGTGCCTAAGTCAACTAAGTAGGTGACTTCACCCTTTTTCTCAACAATTGTGTGGGGTCCACTCCATTTATCTTGGAGTGCTCTTGGGGCCACAGGCTCCAAGACCCACACTTTCTGCCCTGGTTTGTACTGAACCAAAACAGCCTTCTGGTCATGCCATTGCTTTTGGAGCTCTTGGCTGGCCTGAAGGTTTTTACTGGGCTTTTTCATGTACTCAGTCATCCTTGATCTGAGGACAAGTACATAATCCACAATATCTTGCTTTGGAGCTTTTAAAGGTTGTTCCCAACCCTCCTTGACAAGTGTTAGTGGACCCCTAACAGGGTGTCCAAAGAGGAGTTCAAAGGGGCTGAAGCCCACTCCTTTCTGGGGTACCTCCCTGTAGGCAAAAAGGAGGCATGGTAACAGGATATCCCATCTCCTGCGGAGTTTTTCAGGGAGACCCATAATCATGCCTTTGAGAGTTTTGTTAAATCTCTCCACCAGTCCATTTGTTTGTGGATGATAGGGTGTAGTGAACTTGTAAGTAACACCACACTCCTTCCACATGGCCTTTAAGTAAGCAGACATGGAATTGCTTCCCCTGTCTGATACCACCTCTTTTGGGAAGCCCACCCTGGAAAATATTCCCAGGAGGGCCTTTGCCACTGCAGGTGCTGTAGTGGTCCTAAGAGGAATTGCTTCAGGATATCTTGCGGCATGGTCCACTACCACCAAGATAAACCTATTGCCTGAAGCAGTAGGAGGGTCAAGGGGGCCAACTATGTCAACCCCTACCCTTTCAAAGGGAACCCAAACCACAGGCAGTGGAATAAGGGGTGCCTGTAGGAGGCTGGACTGGCTTGTAGTGAGTACCAAGGGGTACTTGCACCTTGCACCAGGCCCAGTTATCCCTTATTAGTGTATAGGGTGTCTAGCAGCTTAGGCTGATAGATAATGGTAGCTTAGCAGAGCAGCTCAAGCTGAACTAGGAGACGTGTGAAGCTACTACAGTACCACTTAGTGTCATATGCACAATATCATAAGAAAACACAATACACAGTTATACTAAAAATAAAGGTACTTTATTTTTATGACAATATGCCAAAGTATCTTAGAGTGTACCCTCAGTGAGAGGATAGGAAATATACACAAGATATATATACACAATAGCAAAAATATGCAGTATAGTCTTAGAAAACAGTGCAAACAATGTATAGTTACAATAGGATGCAATGGGGAAACATAGGGATAGGGGCAACACAAACCATATACTCCAAAAGTGGAATGCGAACCACGAATGGACCCCAAACCTATGTGACCTTGTAGAGGGTCGCTGGGACTATTAGAAAATAGTGAGAGTTAGAAAAATAACCCTCCCCAAGACCCTGAAAAGTGAGTGCAAAGTGCACTAAAGTTCCCCTAAGGACAAAGAAGTCGTGTTAGAGGAATAATGCAGGAAAGACACAAACCAACAATGCAACAACGCTGGATTTCCAATCTGGTGTACCTGTGGAACAAGGGGACCAAGTCCAAAAGTCACAAGCAATTTGGAGATGGGCAGATGCCCAGGAAATGCCAGCTGCGGGTGCAAAGAAGCTTCTACTGGACAGAAGAAGCTGCAGTTTCTGCAGGAACGCAAAGGGCTAGAGACTTTCCCTTTGGAGGACGGATCTCTCTCGCCTTGTAGAGTCGTGCAGAAGTGTTTTCCCGCCAAAAGAACGCCAACAAGCCTTGCTAGCTGCAAATCATGCAGTTAGCGTTTTTGGATGCTGCTGTGGCCCAGGAGGGACCAGGAGGTCGCAAATTGGACCAGGAGGTAGAGGGAACGTCGAGCAAGACAAGGAGCTCTCTTAGCAGCAGGTAGCACCCAGAGAAGTGCCAGAAACAGGCACTACAAGGATGCGTGAAATGGTGCTCACCCGAAGTCGCACAAAGAAGTCCCACGTCGCCGGAGACCAACTTAGAAAGTCGTGCAATGCAGGTTAGAGTGCCGTGGACCCAGGCTTGGCTGTGCACGAAGGATTTCCGCCGGAAGTGCACAGGGGCCGGAGTAGCTGCAAAAGTCATGGTTCCCAGCAATGCAGTCTAGCGAGGTGAGGCAAGGACTTACCTCCACCAAACTTGGACTGAAGAGTCACTGGACTGTGGGGGTCACTTGAACAGAGTTGCTGGATTCGAGGGACCTCGCTCGTCGTGCTGAGAGGAGACCCAAGGGACCGGTAATGCAGCTTTTTGGTGCCTGCGGTTGCAGGGGGAAGATTCCGTCGACCCACAGGAGATTTCTTCGGAGCTTCTAGTGCAGAGAGGAGGCAGACTACCCCCACAGCATGCACCACCAGGAAAACAGTCGAGAAGGCGGCAGGATCAGCGTTACAGAGTTGCAGTAGTCGTCTTTGCTACTTTGTTGCAGTGTTGCGGGCTTCCAGCGCGGTCAGCAGTCGATTCCTTGGCAGAAGGTGAGGAGAGAGATGCAGAGGAACTCGGATGAGCTCTTGCATTCGTTATCTAAAGTTTCCCCAGAGACAGAGACCCTAAATAGCCAGAAAAGAGGGTTTGGCTACCTAGGAGAGAGGATAGGCTAGCAACACCTGAAGGAGCCTATCAGAAGGAGTCTCTGACGTCACCTGGTGGCACTGGCCACTCAGAGCAGTCCAGTGTGCCAGCAGCACCTCTGTTTCCAAGATGGCAGAGGTCTGGAGCACACTGGAGGAGCTCTGGACACCTCCCAGGGGAGGTGCAGGTCAGGGGAGTGGTCACTCCCCTTTCCTTTGTCCAGTTTCGCGCCAGAGCAGGGCTAAGGGGTCCCCTGAACCGGTGTAGACTGGCTTATGCAGAATTGGGCACATCTGTGCCCAAGAAAGCATTTCCAGAGGCTGGGGGAGGCTACTCCTCCCCTGCCTTCACACCATTTTCCAAAGGGAGAGGGTGTAACACCCTCTCTCAGAGGAAGTCCTTTGTTCTGCCATCCTGGGACAAGCCTGGCTTGACCCCAGGAGGGCAGAAACCTGTCTGAGGGGTTGGCAGCAGCAGCAGCTGCAGTGAAACCCCAGGAAAGGCAGTTTGGCAGTACCAGGGTCTGTGCTACAGACCACTGGGATCATGGGATTGTGCCAACTATGCCAGGATGGCATAGAGGGGGCAATTCCATGATCATAGACATGTTACATGGCCATATTCGGAGTTACCATGGTGAAGCTACATATAGGTAGTGACCTATATGTAGTGCACGCGTGTAATGGTGTCCCCGCACTCACAAAGTCCGGGGAATTGGCCCTGAACAATGTGGGGGCACCTTGGCTAGTGCCAGGGTGCCCTCACACTAAGTAACTTTGCACCTAACCTTTACCAGGTAAAGGTTAGACATATAGGTGACTTATAAGTTACTTAAGTGCAGTGTAAAATGGCTGTGAAATAACGTGGACGTTATTTCACTCAGGCTGCAGTGGCAGGCCTGTGTAAGAATTGTCAGAGCTCCCTATGGGTGGCAAAAGAAATGCTGCAGCCCATAGGGATCTCCTGGAACCCTAATACCCTGGGTACCTCAGTACCATATACTAGGGAATTATAAGGGTGTTCCAGTAAGTCAATGTAAATTGTTAAAATTGGTCACTAGCCTGTTAGTGACAATTTGAAAGAAATGAGAGAGCATAACCACTGAGGTTCTGGTTAGTAGAGCCTCAGTGAGACAGTTAGGCACCACACAGGGAACGCATACATATAGGCCACAAACTTATGAGCACTGGGGTCCTGACTAGCAGGGTCCCTGTGACACATAACAAACATACTGAAAACATAGGATTTCACTATGAGCACTGGGCCCTGGCTAGCAGGATCCCAGTGAGACAGTGAAAACACCCTGACATACACTCACAAACAGGCCAAAAGTGGGGGTAACAAGGCTAGAAAGAGGCTACTTTCTCACACAACCCCCCCCAAACGAAGGACAATAAGGCTAACCTTGGCCAGTTGAGACTTTATTGTCTAAGTGGTGATAAGTAGAGAGTAGCTCTGCAATAGACTGGTTACTCCCTTTATCATCCACTATATGGTTACTTCCCTGTGGGGATGTAAACCACCCTGTTTGAAGTTTTTTAGCTAAGCAACAATGTGATGATGTATTTTCAGAGTTTCTATCAGTAAGTTTTAGTTTAGAGCAGTGGGAATTGTCCACTGAACCCATTTGTAGTGATGGAAATGCCAGACAGGGATGCTGTCTCAGTAAAGCCATAGCTGGACAAAAACGTTGTCCATATGGCTGGAAGAGAGAATAGGGATGCTGTTTCTCTTGAGTTGGAGCAGGGCAGGGATGTTGTCCTATGAGCTCCACACTAGGGCAGGGATGCTGTCCTAAGTGTTGTGAGGCAGTGCAGGTTTTCTGCACTAAAGTTTCTCTGGGAGGGTTGGAGGGATGCTCCATGTTAACTAAAATGGTGCTCTTTTTCTCACCAATGTTAGTTATCCCACAGAGAGGTACTTCTACCTCAGGGAGTACAGTTTTGACAACTGGTGATTCCCTTGGAACAGGTGCCACCCCAGGAGAGGTTTCTCCCACCACAGGAATGGTATCCTGAATGGTAGGGTGGTTAGGGGATACTGTGATACCCTTTTTACCTGTTGATGGAGAGGGATCCTGAGTTTTCAGGCCTTCTCTCCTTTGCTTTTTCATTTCAGTAGAAATGAGAGGGAACAATTCCTCAGGGATGCCCAGCATGGCTGCATGGGCATAAAACTCTACATCAGCCCAACCTGAGGCCTCTAGGTCATTACCTAAGAGACAGTCTACAGGTAAGCTAGGCGATACCACCACCTGCTTAGGGCCAGTAACTCCACCCCAACTAAACTGAATTATAGCTAACGGAAGAAACTTAGTGGAGTTATGGACATCAATAATCTTATACTGTTGTCCAATGATGTGTTGATCAGGGTGCACTAGGTTTTCAGTCACCAAAGTGATATTGGCACCTGTGTCCCTGTAGGCCAAGGCCTCAACACCATTTATTGAAACTGTCTGCCTGTACTTATCCATTGTAAGGGGACAAGCAGCCAGTGTGGCAAGGCCAATGCCACTAGGTGTGACAGAAACTGTCTTGAGACTGACTACCCCAGTTTCTACTATGGACCCATAAGTGAACCCAACTACACCCTTAACTTGACTGTTGCCAGCAGTCCCACCACTAGTACCACTACTGCTAGGGGCACTAGAGCTTGATGTATTAGTGGTGGTAGGCTCAGGGGGTTTACCTGGACAGGACTTATCCCCTGGCCTATGGCCTCTATTTTTACACACAAAGCACCAAGGCTTTTTAAATTGTGTAGGTTGAGAAGAAGAGGAAGAATTTGTTTTATCCCCACCCCCTGAAGAGTGTTTAAGATTTGAAGTGGGATCTTTGGTTTTACCCTTATCCCCATGCTTATCTTGAGATTTTTCACCATCTTTCTTCTTGTTGTTCTCTTTGTCACCCCCTGTATGAACCTTTCTGTTCACCCTTGTTCTGACCCATTTGTCTGCCTTCTTTCCCAATTCTTGGGGAGAGGTCAGATCAGAGTCCACCAAGTACTGGTGCAACAAATCAGACACACAATTATTAAGAATATGCTCTCTCAGGATCAAGTTATACAGGCTGTCATAATCAGTAACTTTACTGCCATGTAACCACCCCTCCAAGGTCCTTCACTGAATGGTCAATGAAATCAACCCAGTCTTGTGAAGACTCCTTTTTGGTCTCTCTGAACTTTATCCTGTATTGTTCAGTGGTTAAGCCATAACCATCCAGGAGTGCATTCTCAAGAACTGTAAAATTATTGGCATCACTTTCTTACACAGTAAGGAGCCTATCCCTACCTTTTCCACTAAATGATAGCCATAGGATAGCAGCCCACTGCCTTTGAGGGACATCCTGTACAACACAGGCCCTCTCAAGTGCAGCAAACCACTTGTTAATGTCATCCCCCTCCTTATAAGGGGGAACTATCTTGTGCAGATTCCTGGAATCATGCTCTTTTGCAGGATGACTATGGGGAATACTGCTGCTGCCACCATGGGTTTCTAAACCCAGTTTCTGTCTCTCCTTCTCTACTTCTAAAGTCTGTCTATCCAAATCCAGCTGTTGCTTCTTGAGCTTCAGTCTGGTTTGTTCCACTCTCAATCTATTGAGCTCCCTTTCTAACAATCTGTCATCAGGGTGGGTGGGAGGGACATGCCTTGAAACAGAAGTATGGTGAGAATGGACAGAAGGAGACCTGTCCCTTACAGAGGGCACCCTAACAGCTTGGCTAACAGAAACATCAGTACCACTGTGGTGTGAGTAAATGCTTTTGCTATAATGTCAGACATCACTATTTGTATGGTGTGGCTCATCATCATTACCAACTATGCTAGACTGTCTAGTAATGGGCAGGCAAGGAAGTTTCTTTCCTGAATCTTTTCCTTGGGGAGTCCCTGGATCAGATTGGGAACCATTAGCTACTTTTTCAACAGATGGGGCACTTCTAGCCTTATCCTGTTCTCTAAGCATGTTAAGTAACAATTCCAAGGAAGGATTCTTCCCTACACTCAAACCTCTCTCTATGCAGAGACTCCTTGCTCCTTTCCAGCTAAGGTGATCATATGCAAGTTTGGACAGATCAACATTTTGGCCTGTGCCAGACATTTTTAGAGAGAGTTAAAGAGATAGCAAAAGAGAAAAAAAGTTTGTCAGAGCTTTTAGAAAGACAGAGAAAAAAAACTTTTAAAACTTTTTAGAACTTTTTAGAAAGTTAGAAGTACTTTTCAGCACTTTAGAAAAGAGTGAAAAGAGGAAATGCAAATCTTTTGGCTATGTGTATATACACTGACCTTGTTTTGTATATTTTTCTCTTATGAAAAGTACAATGACAAGAGTGGTAAGTAGTCTCAAAGCACTTATCCCACCACTGCACAACCAATGTAGGAGGCTGGACTGGCTTGTAGTGAGTACCAAGGGGTACTTGCACCTTGCACCAGGCCCAGTTATCCCTTATTAGTGTATAGGGTGTCTAGCAGCTTAGGCTGATAGATAATGGTAGCTTAGCAGAGCAGCTCAGGCTGAACTAGGAGACGTGTGAAGCTACTCCAGTACCACTTAGTGTCATATGCACAATATCATAAGAAAACACAATACACAGTTATACTAAAAATAAAGGTACTTTATTTTTATGACAATATGCCAAAGTATCTGAGAGTGTACCCTCAGTGAGAGGATAGGAAATATACACAAGATATATATACACAATAGCAAAAATATGCAGTATAGTCTTAGAAAACAGTGCAAACAATGTATAGTTACAATAGGATGCAATGGGGAAACATAGGGATAGGGGCAACACAAACCATATACTCCAAAAGTGGAATGCGAACCACGAATGGACCCCAAACCTATGTAACCTTGTAGAGGGTCGCTGGGACTATTAGAAAATAGTGAGAGTTAGAAAAATAACCCTCCCCAAGACCCTGAAAAGTGAGTGCAAAGTGCACTAAAGTTCCCCTAAGGACAAAGAAGTCATGTTAGAGGAATAATGCAGGAAAGACACAAACCAACAATGCAACAACGCTGGATTTCCAATTTGGGGTACCTGTGGAACAAGGGGACCAAGTCCAAAAGTCACAAGCAAGTCGGAGATGGGCAGATGCCCAGGAAATGCCAGCTGCGGGTGCAAAGAAGCTTCTACTGGACAGAAGAAGCTGTGGTTTCTGCAGGAACGCAAAGGGCTAGAGACTTTCCCTTTGGAGGACAGATCTCTCTCGCCTTGTAGAGTTGTGCAGAAGTGTTTTCCCGCCAAAAGAAGGCCAACAAGCCTTGCTAGCTGCAAATCATGCGGTTTGCGTTTTTGGATGCTGCTGTGGCCCAGGAGAGACCAGGAGGTCGCAAATTAGACCAGGAGGTAGAGGGGACGTCGATCAAGACAAAGAGCTCTCTTAGCAGCAGGTAGCACCCGGAGAAGTGCCAGAAACAGGCACTACAAGGATGCACGAAATGGTGCTCACCCGAAGTCGCACAAAGAAGTTCCACGTCGCCGGAGACCAACTTAGAAAGTCGTGCAATGCAGGTTAGAGTGCCGTGGACCCAGGCTTGGCTGTGCATGAAGGATTTCCGCCGGAAGTGCACAGGGGCCGGAGTAGCTGCAAAAGTCGCGGTTCCCAGCAATGCAGTCTAGCGAGGTGAGGCAAGGACTTACCTCCACCAAACTTGGACTGAAGAGTCACTGGACTGTGGGGGTCACTTGGACAGAGTTGCTGGATTCGAGGGACCTCGCTCGTCGTGCTGAGAGGAGACCCAAGGGACCGGTAATGCAGCTTTTTGGTGCCTGCGGTTGCAGGGGGAAGATTCCGTCGACCCACGGGAGATTTCTTCGGAGCTTCTAGTGCAGAGAGGAGGCAGACTACCCCCACAGCATGCACCACCAGGAAAACAGTCGAGAAGGCGGCAGGATCAGCGTTACAGAGTTGCAGTAGTCGTCTTTGCTACTTTGTTGCAGTGTTGCGGGCTTCCAGCGCGGTCAGCAGTCGATTCCTTGGCAGAAGGTGAAGAGAGAGATGCAAAGGAACTCAGATGAGCTCTTGCATTCGTTATCTAAAGTTTCCCCAGAGACAGAGACCCTAAATAGCCAGAAAAGAGGGTTTGGCTACCTAGGAGAGAGGATAGGCTAGCAACACCTGAAGGAGCCTATCAGAAGGAGTCTCTGACGTCACCTGGTGGCACTGGCCACTCAGAGCAGTCCAGTGTGCCAGCAGCACCTCTGTTTCCAAGATGGCAGAGGTCTGGAGCACACTGGAGGAGCTCTGGACACCTCCCAGGGGAGGTGCAGGTCAGGGGAGTGGTCACTCCCCTTTCCTTTGTCCAGTCTCGCGCCAGAGCAGGGCTAAGGGGTCCCCTGAACCGGTGTAGACTGGCTTATGCAGAATTGGGCACATCTGTGCCCAAGAAAGCATTTCCAGAGGCTGGGGGAGGCTACTCCTCCCCTGCCTTCACACCATTTTCCAAAGGGAGAGGTTGTAACACCCTCTCTCAGAGGAAGTCCTTTGTTCTGCCATCCTGGGACAAGCCTGGCTTGACCCCAGGAGGGCAGAAACCTGTCTGAGGGGTTGGCAGCAGCAGCAGCTGCAGTGAAACCCCAGGAAAGGCAGTTTGGCAGTACCAGGGTCTGTGCTACAGACCACTGGGATCATGGGATTGTGCCAACTATGCCAGGATGGCATAGAGGGGGCAATTCCATGATCATAGACATGTTACATGGCCATATTCGGAGTTACCATGGTGAAGCTACATATAGGTAGTGACCTATATGTGGTGCACGCGTGTAATGGTGTCCCCGCACTCACAAAGTCCGGGGAATTGGCCCTGAACAATGTGGGGGCACCTTGGCTAGTGCAAGGGTGCCCTCACACTAAGTAACTTTGCACCTAACCTTTACCAGGTAAAGGTTAGACATATAGGTGACTTATAAGTTACTTAAGTGCAGTGTAAAATGGCTGTGAAATAACGTGGACGTTATTTCACTCAGGCTGCAGTGGCAGGCCTGTATAAGAATTGTCAGAGCTCCCTATGGGTGGCAAAAGAAATGCTGCAGCCCATAGGGATCTCCTGGAACCCCAATAACCTGGGTACCTCAGTACCATATACTAGGGAATTATAAGGGTGTTCCAGTAAGTCAATGTAAATTGGTAAAATTGGTCACTAGCCTGTTAGTGACAAGTTGAAAGAAATGAGAGAGCATAACCACTGAGGTTCTGGTTAGCAGAGCCTCAGTGAGACAGTTAGGCACCACACAGGGAACGCATACATATAGGCCACAAACTTATGAGCACTGGGGTCCTGACTAGCAGGGTCCCAGTGACACATAACAAACATACTGAAAACATAGGGTTTTCACTATGAGCACTGGGCCCTGGCTAGCAGGATCCCAGTGAGACAGTGAAAACACCCTGACATACACTCACAAACAGGCCAAAAGTGGGGGTAACAAGGCTAGAAAGAGGCTACTTTCTCACAGTGCCTTTGGAGTGCCACCTGTCTTGCCACTGCCTTGACAGGTTTCACAGGACTTACAAAATTCCTTTGTGTCCTCAGACATTCTAGGCCAATGAAACAAGGGAACAAGTCTGTCCCAAGTTTTCATTTGTCCCAGATGTCCAGCTAGGGGAATGTCGTGGGCTAGAGTTAGGAGGAACTTTCTGTACTCCTGAGGAATCACTAACCTCCTGGCAGTTCCAGGTTTAGGATCCCTTGCTTCAGTATACAAGAGGTTGTCCTCCCAGTAAACTCTGTGAGAGTCACTGACATCCCCATTAGCCTGTTTGACAGCTTGCTGTCTTAGACCCTCTAGTGTGGGACAGGTTTGCTGTGCCACACTCAGCTCCTCCCTGGCAGGCCCCCCTTCACCCAAAAGCTCAGCAGTGTCTGCTTGCAGCTCCTCTGGTGTAGGTTCTGCACAGGGTGGAAATTCTTCTTCCTCAGACTTAGAATCCACTGTAGAGGGAGGGATAGTAGGAAGTGCTTTACTTCTACTAGCCCTAGCTTTAGGGATCACTTGGTCCATTGTTCCAGGATCCAAGTCACCATGTCCTTTTGGCTTTTGGCCTGAGCCCTGGTTAAAGCAAAAATATGCCCTGGGAAGCCCAGCATTGTTGCCTGGGCCTCCAACTCCACATCTGACCAAGCTGATGTCTCCAAATCATTTCCTAGTAGACAGTCTACAGGTAAATCTGAGGCTACCACAACTTTCTTTGGACCAGTAACCCCCCCCCCCAGTTGAGATTTACAACAGCCATGGGGTGGCTAAGTGTGTTGTTGTGAGCATCGGTTACTTGGTACTGGTGACCAAGTAGGTGTTGTTCAGGGTGGACCAGTTTCTCTATCACTATTGTGACACTGTCCCCTGTGTCCCTGTAGGCCTGAACCTCAACACCATTTATTAGGGGTAGTTGCTTGTACTTATCCATATTAAGGGGACAAGCAACTAAGGTGGCTAAATCAATAGCCCCCTCAGAGACTAACACAGCCTCTGTGGTCTCCCTAACAAGACCAACCCCAATAAGTTACCAAAAGTGAGCCCAGCTACTCCCTTGGATTGGCTATTAGTAGGTTTGCTCCCACCACCACTGCTATTAGTAGGGACACTAGGTATAGCAGTAGAGGTTGTAGTGGTAGGAGGCTTGGTGCTTTTCTTTGGACAACTGGGATCTGTTGTCCAATGGCCTTTTATTTTACATAAATAGCACCATGGTTTCTTTTCTTTGTTTTGATTAGAAGAGGATTTGGGCCCACCACCTCCACCAGAGTGTTTTTGTGGGCCTGATGAAGACTCATGTTTAGATTTGTCCCCACCCTTGTCAGAAGACTTACCATCCTTCTTCTTGTTGCCATCTTTGTCACCCCCTGTATGAACTTTTCTGTTCACCCTTGTTCTGACCCATTTGTCTGCCTTCTTTCCCAATTCTTGGGGAGAGGTCAGATCAGAGTCCACCAAGTACTGGTGCAACAAATCAGACACACAATTATTAAGAATATGCTCTCTCAGGATCAAGTTATACAGGCTGTCATAATCAGTAACTTTACTGCCATGTAACCACCCCTCCAAGGCCTTCACTGAATGGTCAATGAAATCAACCCAGTCTTGTGAAGACTCCTTTTTGGTCTCTCTGAACTTTATCCTGTATTGTTCAGTGGTTAAGCCATAACCATCCAGGGATGCATTCTTAAGAACTTTGTAATCATTGGCTTCACTTTCTTTCACAGTAAGGAGCCTATCCCTACCTTTTCCACTAAATGATAGCCATAGGATAGCAGCCCACTGCCATTGAGGGACATCCTGTACAGCACAGGCCCTCTCAAGTGCAGCAAACCACTTGTTAATGTAATTCCCCTCCTTATAAGGGGGAACTATTTTGTGCAGATTCCTGGAATCATGCTCTTTTGCAGGATGACTATGGGGAATACTGCTGCTGCCACCATGGGTTTCGAAACCCAATTTCTGTCTCTCCTTCTCTACTTCTAAGGTCTGTCTATCCAAATCCAGCTGTTGCTTCTTGAGCTTCAGTCTGGTTTGTTCCACTCTCAATCTATTGAGCTCCCTTTCTAACAATCTGTCATCAGGGTGGGTGGGAGGGACATGCCTTGAAACAGAAGTATGGTGAGAATGGACAGAAGGAGACCTATCCCTTACAGTAGGCACCCTAACAGCTTGGTTAACAGAAACCTCACTTCTACTGTGGTGAGAAGGAATGCTCTTGTTATGATGTGAGACAACACTATCTGTATGGTGTGACTCTACATCAGTACCAACTATGCTAGACTGTCTAGTAATGGGCAGGCTATGAAGTTTCTTTCCTGAATCTTTTCCTAGGGGAGTCCCTGGATCAGATTGGGAACCATTAGCTACTTTTTCAACAGATGGGGCCCTTTTGGCCTTATCTTGTTCTCTAAGCATGTTAAGCAATAATTCCAAGGAAGGATTCTACCCTACACTCAAACCTCTTTCTACACAGAGACTCCATGCTCCTTTCCAGCAAAGGTGGTCATATGCAAGTTTGGACAGATCAACATTTTGGCCTGTGCCAGACATTTTTTAGAAAGAGTTTAAGTAATGGAAAAAGAGAAAAAAGTTTTCAGAACTTTTAGAAAGACAGAAAAAAACTTTTTAAACTTTTAAGAACTTTTAGAAAGTTTAGAGGTACTTTTCAGCACTTTAGAAAAGAGGTGAGAAAAGAAATGCAAAACTTTTTGGTTAGGTGTACATACACTGAACTTGTTTTGTATATTTTTCTCTTATGAAAAGTACACTAACAAAAGTAGTAAGTAGTCTCAAAGCACTTATCCCACCACTGCACAACCAATGTAGGAGGCTGGACTGGCTTGTAGTGAGTACCAAGGGGTACTTGCACCTTGCACCATGCCCAGTTATCCCTTATTAGTGTATAGGGTGTCTAGCAGCATAGGCTGATAGATAATGGTAGCTTAGCAGAGCAGCCTAGGCTGAACTAGGAGACGAGTGAAGCTCCTACAGTACCACTAGTGTCATATGCACAATATCATAAGAAAACACAATACACAGATACACTAAAAATAAAGATACTTTATTTTTATGACAATATGCCAAAAGTATCTCAGTGAGTACCCTCAGTATGAGGATAGCAGATATACACAAGATATATGTACACAATACCAAAATATGCAGTAATAGTATTAGAAAACAGTGCAAACAATGTATAGTTACAATAGGATGCAATGGGGACACATAGGGATAGGGGCAACACAAACCATATACTCCAAAAGTGGAATGCGAACAACGAATGGACCCCAAACCTATGTGACCTTGTAGAGGGTCGCCGGGACTATTAGAAAATAGTAAGGGTTAGAAAAATAGCCCACCCCATGACCCTGAAAAGTGAGTGCAAAGTGCACTAAAGTTCCCCAAAGGACATAGAAGTCGTGATAGGGGAATTCTGCAGGAAAGACACAAACCAGCAATGCAACAACGATGGATTTCCAGTTGAGGGTACCTGTGGAACAAGGGGACCAAGTCCAAAAGTCACAAGCAAGTCGGAGATGGGTAGATGCCCAGGAAATGCCAGCTGTGGGTGCATAGAAGCTGCTACTGGACAGTAGAAGCTGAAGGTTCTGCAGGAACGACAAGGGCTAGAGACTTCCCCTTTGGAGGATGGATCCCCCACGCCGTGGAGAGTCGTGCAGAAGTGTTTTCCTGAAGAAAGACCGCCAACAAGCCTTGCTAGCTGCAAATCGTGCGGTAAGGGTTTTTGGATGCTGCTGTGGCCCAAAAACCCACATCGCCAATGTCGCCAATTGCATCGCCAATTGCGTCTGGGGACAGAGGGGGTGTCGAGCAAGACAAGGAGCCCTCTCAGCAGCAGGCAGCACCCACAGAAGTGCCCGAAACAGGCACTACGACGATGCGTGAAACAGTGCTCACTCGAAGTCGCACCAAGGAGTCCCACGTCGCCGGAGTACAACTTAGGAAGTCGTGCAATGCAGGTTAGAGTGCCGTGGACCCAGGCTGGACTGTGCACAAAGGATTTCCGCCGGAAGTGCACGGAGGCCGGAGTAGCTGCAAAAGTCGCGGTTCCCAGCAATGCAGTCTGGCATGGGGAGGCAAGGACTTACCTCCACCAAACTTGGACTGAAGAGTCACTGGACTGTGGGAGTCACTTGGACAGAGTTGCTGGATTCAAGGGACCTTGCTCGTCGTACTGAGAGGAGACCCAAGTTACCGGTGATGCAGTTCTTTGGTGCCTGCGGTTGCAGGGGGATGATTCCGTCGACCCACTGGAGATTTCTTCGGAGCTTCTAGTGCAGAGAGGAGGCAGACTACCCCCACAGCATGCACCACCAGGAAAACAGTAGAGAAGGCGGCAGGATCAGCGTTACAGAGTTGCAGTAGGTGTCTTTGCTACTTTGTTGCAGTTTTGCAGGCTTCCAGCACGGTCAGCAGTCGATTCCTTGGCAGAAGGTGAAGAGAGAGATGCAGAGGAACTCGGATGAGCTCTTGCATTCGTTATCTAAGGAATCCCCAGAGACAGAGACCCTAAATAGCCAGAAAAGAGGGTTTGGCTACCTAGGAGAGAGGATAGGCTAGCAACACCTGAAGGAGCCTATCAGAAGGAGTCTCTGATGTCACCTGGTGGCACTGGCCACTCAGAGCAGTCCACTGTGCCAGCAGCACCTCTGTTTCCAAGATGGCTGAGGTCTGGAGCACACTGGAGGAGCTCTGGACACCTCCCAGGGGAGGTGCAGGTCATGGGAGGGGTCACTCCCCTTTCCTTTGTCCAGTTTCGTGCCAGAGCAGGGCTAAGGGGTCCCTGAACCGGTGTAGACTGGCTTATGCAGAAATGGGCACCATGTGTGCCCATGAAAGCATTTCCAGAGGCTGGGGGAGGCTACTCCTCCCCTGCTTTCACACCATTTTCCAAAGGGAGAGGGTGTAACACCCTCTCTCAGAGGAAGTCCTTTGTTCTGCCATCCTGGGCCAAGCCTGGCTGGACCCCAGGAGGGCAGAAACCTGTCTGAGGGGTTGGCAGCAGCTGCAGTGAAACCCCAGGAAAGGCAGTTTGGCAGTACCAGGGTCTGTGCTACAGACCACTGGGATCATGGGATTGTGCCAGCTATGCCAGGATGGCATAGAGGGGGCAATTCCATGATCATAGACATGTTACATGGCCATATTCGGAGTTACCATTGTGAAGCTACATATAGGTAGTGACCTATATGTAGTGCACGGGTGTAATGGTGTCCCCGCACTCACAAAGTCAGGGGAATTGGCCCTGAACAATGTGGGGGCACCTTGGCTAGTGCCAGGGTGCCCTCACACTAAGTAACTTTGCACCTAACCTTTACCAGGTAAAGGTTAGACATATAGGTGACTTATAAGTTACTTAAGTGCAGTGTAAAATTGCTGTGAAATAACGTGGACGTTATTTCACTCAGGCTGCAGTGGCAGGCCTGTGTAAGAATTGTCAGAGCTCCCTATGGGTGGCAAAATAAATGCTGCAGCCCATAGGGATCTCCTGGAACCCCAATACCCTGGGTACCTCAGTACCATATACTAGGGAATTATAAGGGTGTTCCAGTAAGCCAATGTAAATTGGTAAAATTGGTCACTAGCCTGTTAGTGACAATTTGAAAGAAATGAGAGAGCATAACCACTGAGGTTCTGATTAGCAGAGCCTCAGTGAGACAGTTAGTCATAACACAGGTAACACATTCAGGCACACTTATGAGCACTGGGGACCTGGCTGGCAGGGTCCCAGTGACACATACAACTAAAACAACATATATACAGTGAAAAATGGGGGTAACATGCCAGGCAAGATGGTACTTTCCTACAAGTAGTGCATGATCCAATCGGAGTTGCTCGGAAGAGATGGGACCCTCCTCATCAAGCTAGTGTCCTATGGACTGGTATCCAGCTTTGTGCCAGGGTTGGAAGCTGATTGCACTGAGACATGGAGTAAAGTCTGGGTTACCGACAAGGGGAGTCAGCGGGGACGGGAAGGAGGACAGGCCAACTCTTTCGGCCACCCAGTCCCACACAGCCAGGGCAGCCTTGGTAACTGGGGAATAGGTAAAGGATTTGTGGTTGAGCATGTCTATATAGAAAGGGGTGCCCGCCACCTCCCTATGCATGAAAACCCAATGATTTTTAGACTCCTTTGGAGACCAATCAAGGAGAAATCTAAGTTGTGCCACCTGATCATAGTGAAGCAGATTTGGGATACAAAGGGCACCCTTGTGCGGGTATCTGTAGCTGAACTCTTTTTGCATGCGAGAATGACTATCTGCTCATACAAACCTACAAAGCAATTCAGATCTTGCTGCAAGGCCCAGATGTTCGCAGAAGGGGCCACCACAGGTGAAGCCTGAAAGAGGATTAATATTTTAGGTAGGATCCACATCTTCAGGGTTGCCACCCGACTGAACAAGGAGAGGTGATATGGCCTCCATCTGTGTTGGTCTGACCTAATCTGCTGCCCAAGATCTTGTAGTTGAGGGATTGTAGGAGGCTGGACTGGCTTGTAGTGAGTACCAAGGGGTACTTGCACCTTACACCAGGCCCAGTTATCCCTTATTAGTGTATAGGGTGTCTAGCAGCATAGGCTGATAGATAATGGTAGCTTAGCAGAGCAGCTTAGGCTGAACTAGGAGACGAGTGAAGCTCCTACAGTACCACTTAGTGTCACATGCACAATATCATAAGAAAACACAATACACAGATATACTAAAAATAAAGGTACTTTATTTTTATGACAATATGCCAAAGTATCTCAGAGTGTACCCTCAGTATGAGGATAGCAAATATACACAAGATATATGTACACAATACCAAAATATGCAGTAATAGTATTAGAAAACAGTGCAAACAATGTATAGTTACAATAGGATGCAATGGGGACACATAGGGATAGGGGCAACACAAACCATATACTCCAAAAGTGGAATGCGAACCACGAATGGACCCCAAACCTATGTGACCTTGTAGAGGGTCGCTGGGACTATTAGAAAATAGTAAGGGTTAGAAAAATAGCCCACCCCAAGACCCTGAAAAGTGAGTGCAAAGTGCACTAAAGTTCCCTAAAGGACATAGAAGTCGTGATAGGGGAATTCTGCAGGAAAGAAACAAACCAACAATGCAACAACAATGGATTTCCAGTCGAGGGTACCTGTGGAACAAGGGGACCGAGTCCAAAAGTCACAAGCAAGTCGGAGATGGGCAGATGCCCAGGAAATGCCAGCTGTGGGTGCAAAGAAGCTGCTACTGGACAGTAGAAGCTTAGGTTTCTGCAGGAACGACAAGGGCTAGAGACTTCCCCTTTGGAGGACGGATCCATCACGCCATGGAGAGTCGTGCAGAAGTGTTTTCTCGCCGAAAGACCGCCAACAAGCCTTGCTAGCTGCAAATCGTGCAGTAAGGGTTTTTGGATGCTGCTGTGGCCCAGGAGGGACCAGGATGTCGCCAATTGTGTCAGGGGACAGACGGGGCGTCAAGCAAGACAAGGAGTCCTCTCAGCAGCAGGCAGCACCCGCAGAAGTGCCAGAAACAGGCACTACGAGGATGCGTGAAACGGTGCTCACCCGAAGTCGCACAAAGGAGTCCCACGTCACCGGAGAACAACTTAGGAGGTCGTGCAATGCAGGTTAGAGTGCCGTGGACCCAGGCTGGACTGTGCACAAAGGATTTCTGCCGGAAGTGCACGGAGGCCGGAGTAGCTGCAAAAGTCGCGGTTCCCAGCAATGCAGTCTGGCGTGGGGAGGCAAGGACTTACCTCCACCAAACTTGGACTGAAGAGTCACTGGACTGTGGGAGTCACTTGGACAGAGTTGCTGGATTCAAGGGACCTCGCTCGTTGTGCTGAGAGGAGACCCAGGGGACCGGTGATGCAGTTCTTTGGTGCCTGCGGTTGCAGGGGGACGATTCCGTCGACCCACGGGAGATTTCTTCGGAGCTTCTAGTGCAGAGAGGAGGCAGACTACCCCCACAGCATGCACCACCAGGAAAACAGTCGAGAAGGCGGCAGGATCAGCGTTACCGAGTTGCAGTAGTCGTCTTTGCTACTATGTTGCAGTTTTGCAGCCTTCCAGCGCGGTCAGCAGTCGATTCCTTGGCAGAAGGTGAAGAGAGAGATGCAGAGGAACTCGGATGAGCTCTTGCATTCGTTATCTAAGGAATCCCCAGAGACAGAGACCCTAAATAGCCAGAAAAGAGGGTTTGGCTACCTAGGAGAGAGGATAGGCTAGCAACACCTGAAGGAGCCTATCAGAAGGAGTCTCTGACGTCACCTGGTGGCACTGGCCACTCAGAGCAGTCCAGTGTGCCAGCAGCACCTCTGTTTCCAAGATGGCAGAGGTCTGGAGCACACTGGAGGAGCTCTGGACACCTCCCAGGGGAGGTGCAGGTCAGGGGAGTGGTCACTCCCCTTTCCTTTGTCCAGTTTCGCGCCAGAGCAGGGCTAAGGGGTCCCTGAACCGGTGTAGACTGGCTTATGCAGAAATGGGCACCATGTGTGCCCATGAAAGCATTTCCAGAGGCTGGGGGAGGCTACTCCTCCCCTGCCTTCACACCATTTTCCAAAGGGAGAGGGTGTAACACCCTCTCTCAGAGGAAGTCCTTTTTTCTGCCATCCTGGGACAAGCCTGGCTGGACCCCAGGAGGGCAGAAACCTGTCTGAGGGGTTGGCAGCAGCAGCAGCTGCAGTGAAACCCCAGGAAAGGTAGTTTGGCAGTACCAGGGTCTGTGCTACAGACCACTGGGATCATGGGATTGTGCCAACTATGCCAGGATGGCATAGAGGGGGCAATTCCATGATCATAGACATGTTACATGGCATATAGGGATCTCCTGGAAACCCAATACCCTGGGTACCTTAGTACCATATACTAGGGAATTATAAGGGTGTTCCAGTAAGCCAATGTAAATTGGTAAAATTGGTCACTAGCCTGTTAGTGACAATTTGAAAGAAAGGAGAGAGCATAACCACTGAGGTTCTGGATAGCAGAGCCTCAGTGAGACAGTTAGTCACTACACAGGTAACACATTTAGGCACACTTATGAGCACTGGGGCCCTGGCTGGCAGGGTACCAGTGACACATACAACTAAAACAACATATATACAGTGAAAAATGGGGGTAACATGCCAGGCAAGATGGTACTTTCCTACAGGGATGCAGTCGCCTGGGCTAAAGAACTATGTCACATACCCAAGTAAGGGGTGGAGGTCATCGCCAATTGAAATGGGTGGTTATGAGCAAGGGCCTTTTGAGTGTCAGGCGTGAGAGACAGATTAAGCACCTTGGATTTATACACATTTACTGAAACCCCGCTGCCTGTCCAAAAGTCTCCAGTTCAGACAGAAAGGCTGGTACGGAGGTGGAAGGTTCATCCAGGGCCACCGAGACATCATCATCATAAAGACTGATGGTGTGCTCATCTCCTCTAAAAGGAATACCCTTGATGATCGGATTGTCGCAGATGTGCTGGGCCAATGACTCCATTCATAGAGCAAAAAGCAGGAGTGAAAGAGGGCACCTCTGGTGAGGGCCTCTATAGATAGGAAATGTGGTTGCGTTTGCCCATTCACTCAAACAGTCACGACCACATTGCCGTAATTACTAAGGATCCAGGAACAAAAGTGTTTGCGCAGGCCAAAATTCTTTAGAGTGGCCTTGAGGTATGGCCAGTGAACCCGATCAAACACTTTCTCGGTGTCCACTGCCAATAGCATGCGGTCCTGCCCCAAGCTGCAAGCTTTAGTGATTTAATGCATGATTCACTTTGTTTTTTTGACACACTGACGATGGGGAACAAAGCCGGTCTGAGTGGGAGGGGCACAAGGCCCAGTAGAAGAGGGCCTTTGCAGGCCGCTAGAATGCCAATGAATAGCTTAAGATCAATATTGAGAAGTGATATTGGCTGATAGGATGCACAGTTTTGCTTATTCTTGCCCGGCTTTGGGATAATGATGGTGGAGGCTGCTAGCATAAAAGGCAAGATTGAGGCTGCCTCTTTGATAGTGTTAAATATTCTAGTTAGAAGGTGAGCCAAGGTCATGCGGATTGTTTTATAGAAAAGTGCCGGAAACCCATCCGAGCCTGGCGAATTAAGAGGAGATTGTCTGGCAATGATCGCTATAACTTCCTTGCCCGAATCAGGTGACCAAGATGAGATGCCTGTTCCGATGTTAACTTTGGTGTGCAGGCACCCTGAAGGTAAAGGCCCAGTCCGTCTGCGGGCACATCCTGTTTTGCGTAAAACTCTGTGTAGAAGTCAGGGAAGGCTACGACAATCTCATGATCGTCAGTATGTTCCAAACCATTGCGGTCCAGAATAGCCCGGATCCCAGCGGCCTGTCTCTGCGTCTGTAGTATGTTGGCCAAGAGGTGGCCACACCTGTCCCCGCCAATATAATAAAAATGGCAAAGTTGGAGGTCAGAGTATTCCATCCTGTCCAGGTCAATTTCAGCTATTTGTGTCCAGGAGGCCTCTAGTTGCCACCATACCCGGGTGCACCTGTAAGCTTGTGAATCCATTCAAGTTCCTCAATATGTCGGGACAGGTGCTCCCTCTTGTCCTTGTGGATCTTATTGCCTACTGCAGAAATCACTATTAGTTCGCCCTGGACCACTGCCATTAGCATTTCCCACAACATTAAGATCGAAACATCTGCACTGTTGTTAATTGCCAGGAAGTCCCCTAGGACTTTATTCATTTGTTTAACAACTGTCAGGCGGTGTGAGAGTGTTTCTCTCAGCCGCCAGGTCCTAGTTATAAGCAGAACCAGCGGAAAGGTAAGGGTAAAGGAAACCGCTGCATGATCAGACAGAAAACTAGGTTCTCTCTTCGAATCCAAGGTCATAGATTGGATGCCGGGTGTGCCTAAGAAGTGATCTAATCAGGTGTACATTTTATGTGCGTCTGAGTAGAATGTATAGTCCTGCGTTTGTGGGTGTAGCTTGCCCCAAATGTCACCTAGACCCATTTCTCCCAGCCAGAGGGAAAGAGAGATCTCCCCTGTTTGACCGTAGCACTGGGCAGATCTGTCCATGTCATTATCAAAAACCAAGTTGAAGTCACCCCCTAAGAGCAGCAATCAGTCCTGTGTTGTCATCACCTCAGCCACTGCGCAATGTATAAAGTGCTCCTGACCCTTATAAGGAGCATAGATAGTCCCTAACCTAAAGGTGTGTGAACCCATGAACACAGAATAAGCTAATAATCTACGCTCATTTCAGCCTGCTTAGAGCCTATTTTCCCTCTAACAGAACTGGATACCTGAATTGCTACTCCTGTTTTTTGTGGATTTGGAGAAAAAGAATTGATGTGGGAAGGCTTTGAAGTGCAATCTATACCAATCAGCAGCCAACAGTTGGGTTTCTTGGAGGAGGCAAATATGGGCTCTGAGTGTTCAAAGACCCCTCTCTCCACCCCCGCCCCGTCCACCCACCTTAGTGTAAAGTGTGACAACATTACGGCCATGTCTTCTCTGCTCCAATGAGGTCTCTAACACCGTTTGCTGTTCTTTATCTATGGTCACTGGGTCAGGATGGAGTCTCACTAGAGACGCTCTGGCGCCCCTCCATCGGGAATGCTTGCAGTTTCTTCTCTCATGCTAGTGAGTTCGGGACGGCTCCGAGGCAGCCTCAATGCCCAGCAGCCGACAGGTCTCAAGAGATCAAAGCTTGTGGAGTGTTAAGTTCAGCTGAAAGACAATCTGGAAAAGCTGCCCCCACAAATATGATATGCCTGCATATCGGAGATGGGCGGTCACTAGGCAGAAGTCCCTGGGTTTCTGGAGAGTAGAGGCAGCCAGGCCCTGGTAAAGCATTAGCTGAGAACCCCAGAACTGCAATGGGCAAGGATCCTGAGCCTTGCAGAGGATGCGCTTCTTAAGTGGGAAAGTCATGGACTTATGTCAAAATGTTTGCAGGGGGCCATGTTTGGTCTCTTAGGGCTGACTCTGTGTTCTGTCCAGCTTTATTTCTGTTTCTGAATATACCTCCAGAATCGAGCAGAAGAGCTCCATGACATATTGAATTATGTCAACCCCCTCTGCCCCGGTAAGTATACCTTTGATGCAAATTCGATTGCACAGTGATCTGTTCTCCAAATCTTCAGCAAGCACCTGAAGGTCCAGCTAATGGTCCTGGAGCCGCAAGACCACCTGCTGTAACTGTTCAATCTGTTCCTCGTGACTGGCTTCATGGTCCTCCACCCAAGATGTAAGTGCCTTGGCAAATCCCCTGGACATCGTTTGAGAGGTATTTTCTGAGAGTCTGGACGTCACCCCAGAGGGAAGCGAAGAGAGCCTCCAAGAATGGGCGAGTTACTGGGCATCTGTTCCCTTGGCATCTGACGTGATGTCCAATCCCAGAGATGACGAGGGACCCCCAGAATGCCAGCTGGTGGGTATAATCATTTTTCTCTCATCCGGTAGTCATAGCCCCACAGCCACTACTACGCATCACCAGAGGTGAAGGAAAGGCTCACCGCACCCTCAAGTTCCGGGGGCTCTCTCAGCACTGGGATCCAGGTCCACCAAGGAGGTTTGAAACTTCAGAGCCTCAGTTGCTGTGGAATTGCTTGTTCAAATGGATTAGCAGAGTGGGAATCTGTCAAGGGCCATCGTGGCTCTGAGATAGTAGGCCTGTCTGTGATGTTTATTGTGTGGTGGACCCCAGAGGCGCTATTGTCAAGCTGGCTCAGCTTCAAAGGCCACCCGCACCTCTTTGCATGGGTACTTGTCTCTCAGCAGGGCACAAGGCCACCCAAGAGGGTCCAATCAATGTTCTCAGCATTGGGCCCCCAATCGCGAACCCTCGCCAGACGAATGCCCAAGGCCGTGCTGCTGGGAGGAGGCACATAGTATAGAGCCTTCAAGTCCAGGCCCAGGAACCCCAGATGTTTAATCGCATTGGGTGATGCCAACACTGTAAACGGGTTTCCAGATCAGGCCCCTGAGGTCACAAGCAGAACCAAGCTCAGGTCAAGGGGACACCACCTAGGATCCACACCAGGCCAGGGTACCCACTAGCGGGCCAGTTCTTGGGGCCCTCCTAACTCACCTCAGTGTAGCCCCTCTAAGTGGGGCCTTCAGGCAGCCCCCAGCATGGCAGGACTTCAGGGACATCTTATCAGTCCAAGCTGAAGCTCCAAGCCGTCCCTGTCCATTGCAGAAAAAAGGCTGGCATCGGGCTCCCCCAGGCCACCATTGGAGCGCAGTCACCAAAGGAGCTATATTCTAGGGCCCCTGGCTGCCACAGCAGCTGAACTCAGGTCCAGCACTGCAGGAGCTATGTGTACTGGCACAGCCCATTCCCAACACTTCCAAGGCCTTGGAGACAGGCGTCAGCAATACCCCTCCAACCTCCTGGCCTGCGGGGGTGGAGGAGCATGTCCAGAGGTGGCCGTCGGGACCACCAAGTTCCTGCAGTGTTCACTGCCTTCCAGCTCCTCTTTGTAGCGGGGGCATCGCCCGAGTCGCTCCAGGAATTGGGCCGTGTAGTGAAGTTGGGTCTCTCTCCACTAAGTCCGGCTGCAACTGGACTGCACCTGTGCAATTTTGCTGCTGGCCCCTTCTCTCCACGCAGCTGGCACCAAGCCTCCTAAACACGAAACTCCAGGTCTCACATGAACTTTGCAGGTGCTCAGCGTCTCCCTCGACTGGTGCCTGCAAATCGAAAGGTGCAAAATCCCGGTCAGTAGGCGGCTGTGTCAGGTGTAATGGCAGCAGGGATGGAGAGACTCAGGAATGCATCTTACCCATTCGCTATCTTGGCCAAACCCTGAAATTTAGTTTTCTTAAATAAAAAAGAAACATGTTTGGTGTAGGGTTCCATCAGGGATGGCCCTAATGGTGGTTCCTGCAAATGCTTTATAAATTACCTCCAGCTTGGCAGTGATTGGGTCCATAACATATTATCACATCTATACTGTTTTAATAATTATTCACACCTTAGTATTGTAATTAAGAATTAATCACAGTAATGATAAACAAGAGACATAAGGATTATTGAATATTATGCTGCTGTAGAAACATCTCAAGTACTGATTCACTTGTAACGGCATAAATCACTATATATGTAGTAACATACACTATATTATCTATTAAAAGTAATTTAAACTATCAGAAAATACTTATAAATGCATACCATATTCAGTGCAGGGGTGCCCTCACACCCAAGTACTCTGCACCCAGCCTTCAGGGTTGGAAGGCCTGACGTATGGGTGACTTATAAGTGACCTGGTGCAGTGTAAATGACAGTGAAAGGGTGCATGCACCATTTCCCTTAGGCTGCAATGGCAGTCCTGTAGAAGCCTTTGGAATGGGCTTCCTATGGGTGGCAAAAGAAATGCTGCAGCCCCCTGGAACCTCAGTGCCCTGGGTACCTAGGTACCATGTACTAGGAACTTATATGGGACAACCAGTATGGCAATTTTGGGTGAAATACTGGGTTACCATTATGCAGTGACAAAACTTTGAGGAGAGAGAGCATAGGCACTGGGGTCCTGGTTAACAGGACCCTAGTGACACAGTCAAACACACTAACATCAGACAGAAATAGGAGGCAACATGCCAAAAAGAGGATACTTTCCAACAGTTTTAGTTTTCAGAGAAATGACGATCAGTGCACATGGCTATCACAGCCCCCTGAGCATCTAGGCCGATGGTAGAGGTATCATTGGAAAAGGGGGACTCACCCCTTTCCAATAGTACCCTTTCCTAGTGGATCCCTGCACAGGGATCACCACAGGAGGGTGATCCCAAAGCAGGAATCCAGGGCACTAGGCACTTAGGAGGGGGGAGCAGCTCCTTGGGAAAGGAATTTCACTAGGTTTCAAGGTTTAAAAATTGTATAGGTTGGCTAGGTTTCCCAAGGTGGCAGCTGAGCTAGGGTACAATATCTAGAACTATGTACATCGGAAAAAGAACATCTATTTTCACTGGAAAAATGTGCTCCATCCATATTGCATTTTGGTCCATTGCCTGTCGCAGGCAGCAGGTCTACTCACAGAAGTGAGGGACCATTTTTATCAAGAGACTTGGGGGAATACCAGGTGGAAGGAAGTTAGTGGGTCCCCACAATTTCCAGCTCTTTCATACAGAGAAATGTGTGGAAACTGTGTTTTTTTAGTCAAAGTTTGAGGTTTGGATGGAATTCTGGGTACATAAAGGTGGTGAGAGCCATGCAGGTCAGCCCACCCTGGATACCCCTAGGTGTTTTAAAAAATTTACAGGTTGACTCCGTTTCCCTAGGAGCCAGCTGAGCTAGGGTCCGAAATCTAGAGCTACCCACATCGGAAAAAGAGGGCCTGTTTTTGTTTGAAAAATGTGCTGCGTCCATGTTGTGTTTTCATCTGTTTCCTGTCAAAGCACTCAGTCTACCCACACATGTGAGGTATCATTTTTATTAAGAGACATGGGGGAATGCCAGGTTGGAGGAAGTCTGTGGCTCCCTGCAGATTCCCAAACTTTCCATCACAGAAATGTGAGGGAAATGTGCTTTTTGTCAAAGTTTGAGGTTTGCAAGGGATCCTTGGTAAACACAATGTGCCAAGTAAGTCAGCCCACCTTGGTTACTCCCATGGGTCTTGTTTTCAAAATGTACAGGTTGGCTAGGTTTCCCTAGGTCCCTGCTGAGCTGGGATCCAAAACCTAAAGCTAACCACATCGGAAAAAGGGGGTCAGTTTTCATTGGAAGAACGTGCTGTGTCCATGTTGCATTTTGGGTTGTATTCTTTTGTGAGCAATAGGCCTACCCACACAAGTGAGGTACCGTTTTTTATCGTGAGACTTGTAGAGACATAGAATAGTAGAACATTTGTTATTACCAATTGGATTTCACTGATTTATGCCTTTCAAATGTAAGCCAATGTACAAGAAAGATTACATTTTGAAACATACCCTCCAAATTATACAATAGTACAGGTCCCTTCAGATTCAGATATGTAGAAATAACCACTGCTCCTAAACTCCATATCATGTGCTCATTTCAGAAATACAGGTTTCCTTGTTACCCGTTTTCACTCTGCCTATATTTCTATAAGATTTGGTCTATACCTAGTACTCAATGAAACTCCTTTGTGTGTTGTGGCTAAGTTGTTAGTACTGGGCAGCTTGGGTTCTTTTGTCGATCAGCCAATGTGACAAAAAGTTACAGATGAAAATGTTGTCACAAAGGCCTGTTTTTCCTACTAATTTCCAATATTTCTTTATTTTTACTGTTCTTTTCCTTCAGAAAACCTTGAAGCATCTATACATATGGCCCCCTGATGAATTTGGAATTTTGTCTACTTTTGAGAAATCTATAGCTTTTCTAGATCACCCATGGGTTTTACACTGGCTTCCACCACAAGATGGAAGTACGTTGAGCGCAGAAAAAGTAGGGAAAATAGGCTACCTCTTGGAATAATGTCAAAACTGTGGTGCAATATTACGTTTTTCATTCAGCTTTGCATGTTCCTGAAAGCTCAAACTGTTTATGAATGTCACTTTTTTGAGAAAAAACAGACACTTTTGTCTGGATTGCTTTTTCCCTTTTTTTCTTTTTTTTAAACCTCAAATGCTTGCTATAATTTGCCTATTTCCTCAGTCCCCTCCAGGGAAATTCACAGACCCTGGCTATCTTTAGAATACCCACTATGTTTGGGAAAAAAGGACATAAATTTGGCATGGATAGCTTATGAGGACAAAAAGTTATAGAGCACTAAGTGCAAACTACTCCAAATAGCCAAAAAAAGGCTCAGCGCTTAGGCCTAGCAGCGAAAGAATTTAACAAACAAACACACTATGATCCCCAAAGGAGAAAATAATATCAGTTGTCCTTTCTGCAGGAAATGAAACCTTCATTGTATTGAGGGGCACAGCCAAAAAACAGAACATATGAGTTGCGTATATTCCCTGTGGTAACTGATAAACAAGGAAAAGATCTTAATGGCACTGGATCAGAGTGATGGTTTGTAGAAAAGTACCATCTTTCTTGGCATGTTACCTCCTGGTGAGGTCATTAAGAGGGGCAACAATGGAGCCATAGTTCTTAATGAGCCTCCTGTAATACCCTGTGAGACCTAAGAAGGCTCTGACCTGGGTCTGTGTAGTAGGGTGAGCCCAGTCCATAATGGTCTGAATCTTCCCCTGTAGTGGTTCAATCTGTTCTCCCCCTACCAGGTGGCCCAGATAAACCACTTTCCCCTGCCCTATCTGGCACTTTCAAGCCCTGATAGTTAGGCCTGCCTTTTGCAGGGCCCCCAAAACTTTCCAGAGGTGGACCAGGTGTTTATCCCAGGTGGAGCTAAATACAGCAATATCATCTACGTATGCTGCACTGAAAGCTTCCCAACCTTGGAGGACTGTTTTCACCAGCCTCGGAAAAGTGGCAGGTGGATTTTTCAAACCAAAGGGCATAACAGTGAATTGATAATGCCCTCCTATGGTAGAAAATGCAGTTTTTGCTTCAGCATCCTCTGACAATTTGATCTGCCAATACCCTGCAGTCAAGTCAAAGGTGCTTAGATACTTGGCAGATGACAGTGTATCTATTATAGGGTGAGCATCAGTTTTGGTTAAAGTATTAAGACCCCTATAGTCCACACAAAACCGCATTTCTCTCTTTCCTTCTTTGCTATGCAGTTTGGGGATAAGCACCCCTTGGCTGGCCCAGGGGCTATCAGAAGCCTCAATAACTCCTAGATCTAACATTTTCTGGACCTCAGTTTTTTTATGCAATCTCTGACATGGTCATGCTGCCTGTAAATTTTACTTTTGACAGGTAAACTGTCTCCAGTGTCAATTGTATGTTCACACCAGGTAGTGGTACCAGGAATGAGAGAGAAGAGGTCAGAAAACTGTCCTAGGAGATTTTTGCAGTCTTCCTTCTGCTCAGCAGTAAGGCAGTCTGCCAGAACAACTCCTTCCACTATGCCATCAGCTTCAGTGTTGGAGAAGCGGTCAGGGAGAGGGTCACTCTCTTCCTCCTGCCCCTCATCTGTGGCCATGAGCAGGGTTAAGTCAGCCTTGTCATAGTAAGGTTTCAGGCGATTGACATGAAGCTCCCTCAGGGGGGCTTCTGGCAGTGCCCAGGTCCACCAGATAGGTAACCTCACCTTTCTTTTCCACAATTAGATGGGGTCCACTCCATTTGTCCTGGGGTGCTCTTGGGGCCACAGGCTCTAATACCAACAACTTGTGTCCTGGGTGGTACTGGGTCAGGAGAGCCTTCTGGTCATGCCATTGCTTTTGGAGCTCTTGGCTTGCCTGATATTTTCAGTGACCTTTTTCATTTACTCAGCCATTCTAGATCTTAGGCCAAGTACATAGTCCACAATGTCTTGCTTTGGAGGTTTAAAAGGTTGTTCCCAACCCTCCTTAACAAGAGCAAGGGGACCTCTAACAGGGTGACCAAAGAGGAGCTCAAAGGGACTGTAGCCCATGCTTTTTTGGGGTACCTCCCTGTAGGCGAAAAGGAGGCATGGCAAGAGGACATCTCTTCTCCTTCTGAGTTTTTCAGAGAGTCTCATGATCATGCCTTTGAGAGTTTTATTAAACCTTTCAACCAATCCATTTGTTTGTGGATGATAAGGGGTGGTGAACCTGTAGGTAACACCACACTCCTTCCACATTGCCTTGAGGTATGCAGACATGAAATTACTACCTCTGTCTGATACAACTTCCTTAGGGAAACCCACCCTGGAAAAGATTCCCACGAGGGCCTTTGCCACTGCAGATGGTGTAGTGGTCCTTAAGGGGATAGATTCTGGGTACCTTGTGGCATGGTCCACCACCACAAGGGTGAATCTATTGCCAGAAGCTGTTGGAGGGTCAAGGGGGCCAACAATGTCAACCCCTACCCTTTCAAAGGGCACCACAACCTCTGGTGGTGGGATTAAGGGGGTCCTTGGGGTGCCACCAGTCTTGCCACTGGCGTGGCAGGTGACACAGGAGCGAAAAACTCCTTTGTGTCTTCTGACATACGGGGCCAGTGAAAATGTGGAATAAGTCTGTCCCATGTTTTACTCTGGCCTAAATGCCCAGCCAAGGGAATGTCATGAGCAAGAGTTAGGAGGAATTCCCTGTACCGAAGGGGGATGACCTTCATGGTGGCGCCAGGTAAGGGTCCCTTGCTTCAGTATAGAGGAGCGTATTCTCCCAGTAAACCCTGTGGCTGTCATTGACATCCACAATCTGCTGTTTGACAGCTTACTGTCTGAGACCCTCCAGTGTGGGACAGTTTTGCTGTGCCATATTCAGCTCTTCCCTGGCAGGCCCCCCTGCACCTAAAAGTTGTATCAGCTTCCAGCTCCTCTGGTGTAGGTTCTGCACAGGGAGAGGATTCCTCTTCCTCAAAAGGGGAATCATCTGTGGAGGGAGCGATAGTGGGCAAGGGTTTGTCCTTCTTACGCCTAGTTTTTGGGGGCACTTGGTCCATTATTCCAGGATCCAAGTTTCCCTGTCCTCTTTGCTTCTTGGCCTGAGCCCTAGTAAGAGCAAAGATATACCCAGGAATACCAAGCATTGCTGCATGGGCCTCCAACTCCACTTCATCCAAGCTGAAGTCTCCAAATCATTGCCTAGCAGACATTCTATAGGTAAATCAGTGGCTACCACAACTTTCTTTGGACCAGTAACACCTCCCAGTTGAGATTCATAACAGCCATGGGGTGGCTAACAGTGTTGCTATGGGCGTCTGTCACTTGGTAGTGGTGACCAAGTAGGTGCTTCTCAGGGGCAACCAGTTTCTCTATCAACATTGTGACACTGGCACCTGTCCCTGTAGGCCTCAACCTGAACACCATTAATCGGGGGTAGTTGCTTGTACTTATCCATATTAAGGGGACAAGCAACTAAGGTGGCAAGGTCAGTGCCACTATCAGAGACTAAAACAGCCTCAGTGATCTCCCTAACTAGACCAACCCCAACTACATTATCAGTGGTGAGCCCAGCTACACCCTTTGAATGGCTATTAGTAGTGTTCTTCCCACTACCACTGCTATTACTAGGGGCACTAGAGGTTGCAGTAGGGGTTGTGGTGGTGGGAGGTTTGGTGTTTCTTTTTGGACAATGAGAATCAGTTGCCCAATGACCTTTGGCTGTACACAGATAACACCATGGTTTCTTATTATTGTGAGAAGAGGATTTTGACCTACCACCCCCAGAGGATTTTTGTGGGCCTGATGAAGACTCTTATGATTTTTTTACCTTTGTCCCCACCCTGGTCATGTGAATTACCATCCTTCTTCTTGCTGTCCTTATCACCCCCTGTATGAACTTTTCTGTTCACCCTTGTTCTGTCCTATTTATCTGCCTTCTTTCCCAGTTGTTGGGGAGAGGTCAGATCTGAGTCCACACGATACTGATGCAACACGTCAGACACACAATTATTCAATATAGGCTATCTCAGAATTAAGTTATATAGGCTTTCATAGTCAGTCACCTTAATGCCATTCAATCAACCTTCTAGGGCCTTCACTGAACAGTCTACAAAGTCTGTCCAATCCTGTGATGACTCATTTCCAGTCTCTCTGAACCTTATCCTGTACTGTTCAGTGGTTAAACCCAGACCATCTAAGAGGGCACTTGTATGAATTTGGTAGTTATCTGCATCACCCTCTCTGACAATAAGGAGTCTGTCTCTTCCCTTGCCAGAGAAGGCTAGCCACAGGATAGCAGTCTACTGAACTTTACAGGCCTTCTCAAGTGCAGCAAACCACTTATATATGTCATCTCCATCCTTGTAAGGAGGTACAACTTTATGCAGATTCCTAGAGTCAAATGAAAGTTCCCTAACATTTGAATTTCTGAAACTGCTGCTGCTAGCATGGGGAACTAACCGCAAACCCTGCCTTTCCCTTTCCACAGCCAGGGATTCCCTGTCTAAAGCCAACTGTTGATGCTGTAGCCTCAGTCTGGCTTCCTCTAACTTCAGCTTTCTGAGTTCCCTATCTAGGAACTGGTCCTCAGGGTTAGAAGTGTGGGATGCTTCTGAGACAGACGTAACATGGGAATGTGCAGAGGCTAATCTTTCCCTAATTGGAGCCACCCTAGTGACCTGGCCTCTGGGGGTGAAGGGATCCCTACTAGTGTATGAACCCTTCTCACTCCCAGTTATACTAGGGGGCCTGTTAACAGAAAGATCAGTGGAAGGACCCTCCCCAGGATTATCATTGTGCTCATCTGAACCTGCCTGGTTGGAATCTTCCTTTACCCACCCCCCTCTGTCTGATCTTGACCAGTGCTGATTCCCTGGTCTTCTTGGAAGAGAAGATTTAAGAGGAACTCCTTATTGGGCTTCTTCCCAATCCCTAGACATCTTTCAATACAGAGACGCCTCAAACTTTTACATTTTAGATTCTCATAGGTAGTTTTTACAACTCTAGGGGTAGCTTCTACAGAAGACATATTGAAAGAGAAAAAGTTTAGGAAAGTGAGTAAACAGTTAGTAGAATAACAGAGTCAACTTTTCAGAGAAAAGAAGAAAACATTTCAAAAACTTTGTAAAACTTTTGTAAAGTTAAAAGAAGTTAGAAATTACTTTCAGGCATATATAATGTATGCTCTAAGTATTGGAGCAAGCTTTTCTTGTGTAAAGCACTAGTAACAAAGTGGTAAAGCAACTGCAAGTGCTTATCCTACCGGTGCACCACCAATGTAGGAGGCTGGCCTGGTTTGTAGTAGGTACCTTGGGTACTTACACCTTACAGCAGGTCCAGTAATCCCTTATTAGTGAAATGTAGTAGTGTTCTAGCAGCTTAGGCTGATAGAGGCAGCTATAGCAGTGCAGCTTAGGCTGAACTAGGAGACATGCAAAGCTCCTGCAATACCATGTATAGTTACACAGTACTTATACACAAGTAAAGACAATACTCAGTGTTACCAGAAAAAAAGGTAGTTTATTTGGGTGACACAGGCCAAAAATATCTTAGAGGCAATACTCCTTCTGGAGGTAAGTATTATACACAAGATATACACTAGACACCAAAATAAGGTAAGTAATTAGACATAGGATAGTGCAAACAATAGGAAATGCTATAGAATGCAATGGGAGAAAATAGGTCTGTGGGCAACACAAACCATATACTAAGAAAGTGGAATGTGAATCACAAATTCCCCCCTAGACAAGTGTAGTGTGTAGAGAATCACTGGGAGAGTAAGAATACAGCAAAGGTAAGTAAAATACCCCACCACAGAGCCCAGAAAAGCAGGAGTAAAATACTGTAAGTTTCTTTAGGACACACTACAAGTCATGATTAGAGTTAATGCAAGAACCAAGCAAGACTGCAAACAACAAATGGTGGATTCCTGGACTGAAGATCTGCAAAGGAAGGAGACCAAGTCCAGAAGTCGAAAGAAGTTCCAGGAAGGACAGGAGCCCCTGCGAACCTAGAAGAGGGTGCAAAAGAAGAGTCCCCGGTTGGACGAAGACTGAAGAAATGCACCCAAGGAAGATGTCAGTGGGTTCCTGCGTGATGCACTGGATGTCAAACGAAGAGAAGTTGGATGTAGGTGAGTTTTGGCGCTGGATTCCTCCAACAAGCCTTGTTTCCGGCAAAGTCCCATTTTGCATCAACTTGGCGCTCTCTGGACCCAGGAGGGACCTGGGGCCTCAACTCAGTGTGAGGAGGAAGAGGGAGCCCTCAGCACTTCAGAGAGCCCTCAGGACACCAGATAGCACCCACAGGAGTCCCAGAACATGGGGACAAAGGAGGTGAAAAATGTGGTTGGTGCAGCACTACTAAGGAAGGTCCCACGCCGCTGGAGATCAACTCAGCGAGTTGAGCACCACAGGATAGAGGACTGGGGATCTGGGCCAGGCTGTGCACAAAGGTATTTTGCAAAGAGTTCACAGAGGCTACAGGAGGTGATGAAGACATGGTGCACAGGGGTACTGTCGTTCTCATGGAAGGTAAGGTCTTACCTCCTCCAAATTGGGACAGCAGGACCTCACGACTGTCTGTGTCGATGAGCTTCACCCTCTGTGTTCCAAGGAGCACACTCGTCACCAGGAGAGGAGTCCAAGAGAACAGGTTGTCGATTAAGGAGGTGCCTGCTTGAACAGGGAAGTGACTTTGTTACTTCACAGGAGATTTCTTTGGTCCTGCTGGTGCAGGGTGAAGACAGGGAGTCCCCAGAGCATGCACACTGTGGAAACTGTTGCTGGCTGAAGCTGAAGTTGCAGAGGAAAAGTAGCCCTTCTGGATACTTTGTTGCTGTTACAGCGGTTCCTGGAGCAGTCTGCGGTTGATCCGAGGTCAGAGGATGAAGTAGTAGTTGCAGAAGATTCCTGCTGGAAACGTGCAGGTAGAATCTGAAGAGAAACCCACAGGAGAGACCCTAAATAGCCCTGAGAGGGGGATTGGCTACCTTATCAGGTATGGACCTATCAGGAGGGGTCTCTGACATCACCTGCTGGCACTGGCCGCTCAGAGGCCTCCAGAGTGTCCCCACACCTTGCAAATCAAGATGGCTGAAGTCTGGGGCACAATGGAGGAGCTCTGGACACCACCCATAGATTGGTGATGGACAGGGGAGTGGCCACTCCCCTTTCATTTGTCCATTTTCACGCCAGAGCAGGGACAAGGGGTCCCTGAACCGGTGTAGACTGGCTTATGCACGGAGGGCACCATCTGTGCCCTTCAACGCATTTCCAGAGGCTGGGGGAGCCTATTTCCAAAGGGAGAGGATGTAACACCCTGCTCCCAAAGGAAATGCTTTGCTCTGCCTTTCTGGGACTGAGCTGCTCAGACTCCAGGAGGGCTGAATCCTGTCTGTGAGGTGGCAGCAGCTGTAGCTGCATTGCAAGCCTCAAAGAGCTGGTTTCACAGTACTGGGGGTCCATGGTGTAGCCCCCAGGATGCATGGAATTGGCTCTCCAATAGCAGATTTGGAATTGGGGGACAATTTGATCATATTAGACAGCTTACATGGCCATATTCGGAGTTACAATTGTGAAGCTACATATAGGTATTGACCTATACGTAGTGCACACGTGTAATGGCGTCACCACACTCACAAAGTACCGGGAATTGGCCCTGAACTATATGGGGCACCTAGTGCAAGGGTGCCCTCACACTTAGTAACTTTGCAGCTAACTTTCAGCAAGTGAAGGTTAGATATATAGGTGACTTGTAAGTTACTTAAGTGCAGTGAAAATGGCTGTGAAATAGTGTGTGCGCTATTTCACGCAGGCTGCCATGGCACGCCTGTGGAAGGGTTTGTATCAGCTCCTTATGTGTCGCAAAAGAGATGCTGCAGCCCATAAGGATCTCCTGGAACCCCAAAGCCCTGGGTACCTAGGTACCATATACTAGGGACTTATAAGGGGGTCCAGTGTGCCAATTGAAATTGAAATTGGTAAATAAAGTCACTAGCGTAGAGTGACAAATTTAAAGGCAGAGAGAGCATAAGCACTGAGGTTCTGATTAGCAGAGCCTCAGTGACACAGTCAAACACTATACAAAACACACACAGTAGGCCATAAACTATGAGCACTGGGGTCCTGACCAGCAGGATCCCGGTGAGACAGGCAAAAACATACTGACATACAGGTAAAAATGGGGGTAACATGCCAAGTAAGATGGTACTTTCCTACACTCTCCTCTGGGTGTTTCCATAGATTCGGATTGCAAGACTCTAGCAGGACTCCTCTGCATCCTCTGCCTCACCTTATACCATCAGATCAACCCCAGAACTGCTCCAGGAACTCTACAACTTTCAACAAAGTATCCAAGGCGACTACTGCAACTCTGTAACTCCAGCTTCTGCCAGCAACTGCAACAGTCTCCAGATTGTGCATCCTCAGAAGTCTGCCTGTCTTCAGCCTGCACTGGAAGAATTGAAAGAATCTCCCATGGAGTGATGGAGTCACCTTTCTGCAGCGACAACCAATACTCTGGGTCCCCTGTCCTGACAACGAGCATGGATTCTGGAACACAGGTAGTGGACTCAAGTGACCCTGACTGTCCAGAGGTCCAGCTGTCCAAATATGGTGGAGGTAAGAGCTTGCCTCTCCGTGCCAGACAGTACCCCTGAGCATCACATGTTTTGCAGCTCATAGGGCTTCTGTGTGCTTTTCCACAAAATCCTTTGTGCACATCCTATCCCAGTTCCCCAGCACTCTATACTGTGAAGCTGAGCTCCCTGAGTTGTTCTCCTCTGGTGTGGGATCCCTTTGTGTAGTGCTGTGATGACCGACATTTGCAACTCCTTTGTCCCCATGTTCTGGGACACCTGTGGGTGCTGCCTGGTCTTCTGAGGGCTCTCTAAAGTGCTGAGAGCCCCCTCTGTCTCCTCATCCTGCGTTAAGACCCCCCAGGTCCCTCCTGGGCCCAGGGAGCGCCTTTTGCCATCAAACTTTTTTTTTGTGAGCCAAGGCTTGTTGGCGGAATTTAGTGACGAAACCCAACCTGCATTCATCTACTCGATGTGGGACATCTGCTGCACCAAGCAGGACCCTACAGCTGTTTTCTCCGGTCCATTTCTGACTTTTCCTTCCAACCGGAGGTTTCACTTTTGCACCTTCATCCGGGTTAGCAGAGGCTCCTGTTCTTCCTAGACTCTTCAGCGACTCTTGGACTCTCCACAGGTATTCAGGTCCAGGAATCCATCATCGGTGTCTTGCAGTCTTGCTTGGTTTTTGCATTATTCTTTATCACAACTTCTAGTGTGTTTTAGAAAACTTGCTGCACTTTACTTCTGCTTTCCTGGGCTCTGGGGTGGGGTATTTTACTTACCTTTGGTGTTCTCTTCCAGTCCCAGCGTCCCTCTATACACTACACTTGCCTAGGTGGGGAACCGACATTCGCATTCCACTATTTTAGCATATGGTTTGTGTTCCCCCTGGGCCCATTGCAACCTATTGTGATTTTCACTATTTGCACTATTTTATGACTGTTTACTTACCTTATTTTGGTGTCTAGTGTATATATTGTGTATAATACTTACCTCCTGAAGGAGTATTGCCTCTAAGATATTTTTGGCCTTGTGTCATAAAGTACCTTTATTTTTGGTACCACTGAGTATCGTCTTTTATTGTGTATAAGTACTGTGTAACTATAGTGGTACTGCAGGAGCTTTGCGTGTCTCCTAATTCAGTCTTGGCTGCTCTGCCTGCAGCTACCTCTAGAGAGCCTGGCTTCTAGACACTGACTACATTTCACTGATAAGGGATAACTGGACCTGGAATAAGGTGTAAGTACCATTGGTACCCACTACAAACCAGGCCAGCCTCCTACATAGTTACTCTAATGATAGTTGGGTCCCATGTAAACATATTCTAGAAAGTTATTTTTTAGAGAGCTGTCCTGCCCCAAGCCTTTAAGAGTCCTAGCAAAATGGATTGTGAGTCACATTAGAGCCAAGGCATCAAAGTCAGTTAGAATCATAAAACCTTTCTAGGAAAGTTATTTTTTAGAGATCTGTCCGGCATCAAGCATCTAAGATTCCTCCCAAAATGGATTGTGAGGCGCATTAGAACCAAGACATCAAGTCAGATTTTTTACTTTAATGGGGCGGGACAACTGCTGCCAGAGCAGAGAAAATCGCTAATGGCTCATGACTGATGAACTGTGGGTAGGGAGCAAGATACATACCAGCCCAAGAAGACCAGCTGGGGAGGTTACAAGGACTTTATTAAATGGAAAGGGGCAGGGGTGAAGCCTCTGCATTTATAGGTTAGTGTATTCAGAGGCCTCAGGAGGGAATAGCCATTTTTCTTTCCAACTCTTTATTTTACTCCAAGGTAGGCAGTTGGGAGCCAGCCCAGTGAAAGGAGAGCTGGTGCCAGATTATGTTAGGTACTGCCTTGGAGGAGGGGATTTTCATTTTCTTAAACCCATCCGTTGACTGACACACAATCTCCATCCAAGGGTAGAAGGCATGTCCCATCTTTCATTCCCCATATGTGCAATATGGGATGGATAGCAGTAATGCAAACAGGATGAGTTGAAAAAGTGAGTAGATTTGTCCTTGGGAACATTTTTCACATTGGTTAAGGACTGTTCAGCAGTAGCTGGTAAATATACAAAGCTGGCTCCTAAATCATAGCTTATAGGAAAACCTTCTTGATCTGTGGAAAAAGAAGAAAGACTGTTTAGGAACTGCAACAAGATCTGACAGGCTGGACCGGTTCCCACTTGTTCAGAGGACAAAGAAGTGGATTCCAAGGCTCAGTTGGCTGACCTGCCTTTGTGGCTACGCAGACACAAGAAGCTGCAAGAGGTCTTTTTCCTGGAGTGACCAGTTACAACTAGAAGGGGGCTGGGCCGTACTGGTGTCCTCTACTGGAGTAAGTTCTGACCCTAAGTGTTGTACTTGAGGTCCTGTAAGACTCTGTAGAAATATCTGAAAAATGTGCTTTTAGAAAAATTTTGGACTTCCAATGTGCCGGAGGACCGGGACCAACCACCCAAATCAATTCACTCAAAGCAAGACCTCACTGAGCAAGAACATCAAGTTGGCTGCACTTCGATCTTTTTATGACAATAAAAAAGAGTTCAGAGAACTTTTTGGAAAGCCTATCTGACTTTGAGGCAACCTTCCTAGATAGAGCGTGCAGCCTTGCCTCATTGGGGGATTCGGAGCTTAAAAAAGAGAGCAAGTTCAAACAATAACATTTTGAATTGGTGAAGGTATGAAGAATCGAGAGCTGATGGGCTGCCTTCCTTGGGTATGAAAAATGACCTTCTACTGCTTCTACCTTTTTCTGTCCTAGCTAACAGTTTCAGTGGGATCTCATTCAATGACTGTCTGGCATTGACAGAACTTTGTTGGCTATAGTCTGCAATCTTGCCCTGCCGAAGGCTTTCAGATTAGATTTTAGAGATTTAGGCCCTCATTCCAACCCTGGCGGTCTCTGACCGCCAGGGCGGAGGGCAGTGGAAGCACCGCCAACAGGCTGGCGGTGCTTCCAGGGCTATTCTGACCGCGGCGGTAAAGCCGCGGTCAGAAAAGGGGAACCAGCGGTTTCCCGCCGGTTTTCCCCTGGCCCAGGGAATCCTCCATGGTGGCGCTGCTTGCAGCGCCGCCATGGGGATTCCGACCCCCTTCCCGCCAGCCTGTTTCTGGCGGTTTTCACCGCCAGAAACAGGATGGCGGGAACGGGTGTCGTGGGGCCCCTGTGGGCCCCTGCACTGCCCATGCCACTGGCATGGGCAGTGCAGGGGCCCCCTAACAGGGCCCCATAAAGATTTTCACTGTCTGCTTTGCAGACACTGAAAATCGCGATGGGTGCAAATGCACCCGTCGCACACCAGCAACTCCGCCGGCTCCATTCGGAGCCGGCTTCCTCGTTGCTGGTGCTTTCCCGCTGGGCGGGCGGGGCGGCCTTTTGGCGGTCGCCCGCCAACCCAGCGGGAAAGTCAGAATGACCGCCGCGGTCTTTTGACCGCGGTACGGTCTTCTGGTGGTTCCCGCTTGGCGGGCGGCAACCGCTGCCCGCCAAAGTTAGAATCAGCCCCTTACTGAGTACTAGCTTTCTGACAGTGTAATTCTAGTCAGTCATGTTTTCTGTATCACTTTCTAAAATCCCTATGGGAAATTGCTTGGTTAAAATGTGTTTTTGGACCCCCCAATTCTGGTTCCCCACGGATCAACCTGGAACCCGTCGCACCCCTACAACTCCGCCGGCTCCATTCGGAGCCGGATTCCTTGTTGCAGGGTCTTTCCCGCTGGTCCGGCGGGCGCCCTTTTGGCGGTCGCCCTCCGGCCCAGCGGGAAAGTCGAAATGACCCCCGCGGTCTTTTGACCGCGGAGCGGTCTTTCGACGGGGGAACTTTGGCGGGCGGCCTCCGCCGCCCACCAAAGTTGGAATGACCCCCTTAGAGTCTCATTTATATCCTGGTAGACAGCATGTGGTCTTGTCAGAGCAAATGAGTAAATTACTCAGACTCCCTACTGGGGGTGTATCCTGCCCTGAATCTGCATGGGTGTAATGCGCTCTGACAAACAGCTTGTGCCCTGAAAATGTGGGAATTTTGGCATCTAGAACTGGTCCAGTGTAAAGGCCTGAAGCCAGATTTTGGCACCTGATGTGGCTCAAACATGCAGACCATAGATGCTACACTTTGACTCCTGAACATCGCCTGTCGTATTTAAGCTTGTCAAATAGGCCGGCTTTAAAATCACCAACTTGAGTCAATGTACAGGCAATAAAAGATTTTTTGTGGTAAAACCAGGGAGCTTTCACATTTGAAATTATTTGGTTGACTTTCTTGTGATGTTGTGTGTTACACCATGGAGGTTGCCACTGTGACAGAGATTCCGCTGGAAGAGCTCCTTCCTGGAAAGTTCCAGGTTGATCCGTGGGGAACCAGAATTGGGGGGTCCAAAAACACATTTTAACCAAGCAATTTCCCATAGGGATTTTAGAAAGTGATACAGAAAACATGACTGACTAGAATTACACTGTCAGAAAGCTAGTACTCAGTAAGGGGCTGATTCTAACTTTGGCGGGCAGCGGTTGCCGCCCGCCAAGCGGGAACCACCAGAAGACCGTACCGCGGTCAAAAGACCGCGGCGGTCATTCTGACTTTCCCGCTGGGTTGGCGGGCGACCGCCAAAAGGCCGCCCGCCCGCCCAGCGGGAAAGCACCACCAACGAGGAAGCCGGCTCCGAATGGAGCCGGCGGAGTTGCTGGTGTGCGACGGGTGCATTTGCACCCATCGCGATTTTCAGTGTCTGCCAAGCAGACACTGAATATCTCAATGGGGCCCTGTTAGGGGGCCCCTGCAGTGCCCATGCCAGTGGCATGGGCACTGCAGGGGCCCCCTAGGGGCCCCACAACACCCGTTCCTGCCAGCCTGGTTCTGGCGGCGACAACCGCCAGAACCAGGCTGGCGGGAAGGGGGTCGGAATCCCCATGGCGGCGCTGCTTGCAGCGCCGCCGTGGAGGATTCACAGGGGCAGCGGGAAACCAGCGGGAAACCGCCGGCTTCCCTTTTCTGACCGCCAGCCTGTTGGCGCTCACGCGGTCGTTGGCCCTGGCGGTCCATGACCGCCAGGGTCAGAATGACCCCCTAAGTGTACTTTATGTGATTTGGTGGAAAGCCCTACTCCTGTGGATCTGTAAAGTAAAACATAGAGCAATTTGATTGGTTGAGAAGGCTTTTTTTCCTGTTTGCTTCCTCAGTGACATAGGACCAAAGTGGTCCTGCTATACACAGTGGTCTGATTGGCTGGCTGCAACATCCACAGAATTGTTGCAGTGGTAATTTCAGAATTCGGGAATGAGGTCCCTTTGTCCTGAAATTGTTTTCATAAAACATATAAGCCGAAGGAGTAGACGTACCCTGGCACTTTTAGGGTGTATGACAACTTTTTTTATTTATAATGGTTTATGGCCAGACATGTACAGATGGATAATCTTTTATGACAACAAACGTTGACGTTTCTCACAGATTTCTAGCAACAAGCTATGCTGTTAGGGCAGAACCTACTTTCAAATCTGCCTTTGCAACCCACATCAGGTTGATTCAAACTTTACTAATACATTTACTAGAGCTTGTTTAGGATAACAGTTTTTGGATTTCAGACCCCCGGCACTAAAGATTCAGTCAATGTACCAATCTGAATCGGAAACCATTTGTACTGCAACCAATACAAAACCCACTGAGCAATGTTTCAGTAAGATGTGTTTCTGGTAATGATCAGTCTCATAAGACAAGACAGGGACTCTTTGGAGGAAACTCAATCCTTTTTCATTAATGAATCCCACGGTTAATGAGCACTAAAAAATATAATGTTTGTATGGAAATGTTTCTTTTTGCATGATTGGGACTTGCCATTCAGGCCCCGGTGCCAATGCTCTGACCCTTAAAAGTATGTGTTCAATTGGTTTACACTCAATTGGCATATGTTAACTTACTTATAAATCCCTAGTGTATGGTACCTGGTGGACTGAAGCACTAGTTGTGCCACGACTAGTGTGGCAAAGTAAAACATGACCCCCAGGCTGCCACTGACTGATATGGTGGTCTTTAACGGCTAACTGGACTTTGCTATTTTAGCCCCGAGCAAAGCACAAGCCTTTTTTTTTTATATTTACAAGTCACCCCCAAGGGAGACTGTACACACCCTAAAAGGCAGAGTACATTATATTAAAAAGAAGGACATGTGCTTTGATGACTTTACATGTCCTGGCAGTAAAAGCACTGCATTATCAATTTTAAGTGTAGTAGCCCCATTGGTGAGTAAGGAATTGACACCCTGGGAACTCAGGAGTGCTAACTTCCAGACTGGACTACTAAATCTGATACTTTAAGATATCAAAAGAATCGCTGCATTCACCCCAACCTGTTGCCTGAGTGAAACTTAATGTAACTTATAAATAGCATCTTTAGAAAGTTACCAATTTAGTGCCCATATTTTCGAAATTCAACTGCTATAGAGAGAGTTCTCTCAAGTAACTATAATTGGTTCCCTAAGGTAACTATAAGTCACGCCCCTGCCGGACACGGTTTTTGTCAGAAATTTTACAGCAAATATAACATTTATATTATCAATGATGTTATCAAAGATGTCCTGAGTGCCGTAATTTGTGTGGTAATTAGCAGTGCATGGCAAGGGTGCAAATTATAGTTACCTTAGTGTAGGTGGTTGGCCTGGCTTATAGTGGGTACCTGATAGTACTTACACCTTGTGCCAGGACCAGTTATCCCTTTTAGCAGATTAGTAATGTTCTAGCAGCTTAGGCTGATAGAGGTAGCTATAGCAGAGCAGCTTAGGCTGAACTAGGAGACGTGCAAAGCTCCTACTATACCACTTATATCATTTAGGTACTATAGCATAAGAAAGACAATACTCAGAGGTACTAAAAATAAAGGTACTTTATTTTAGTGACAATGTGCCAAAAATATCTTGGAGGATATACTCCCTTAGGAGGTAAGTAAAATACACAAAATATACACACAAGCCAAAATCAGGTAAGTAACACATTCAGAAAGTAGTGCAAATAGAATACAATAGGATGCAATGGGCCTAGGGGCAACACAAACCATATATTAGGAAAGTGGAATGCGAACCACGAATGGACCCCTAGGCTGGTGTAGTGTGTAGAGGGTCACTGGGAGTGTAAGAAAACAATAAGGGTGTCTAAGATACCCCACCCCAAGAACATGGAAAGTAGGAGTAAAGTTCTACTATTTCCCCGGAAATACACTAAGTCGTGATAGAGGATTTTGCAAAGACCACAGCAGACTGCAAAGCACTGAAGATGGATTCCTGGACCGGAGGACCTGCAAAGGAAGGGGACCAAGTCCAAGAGTCATGAAAGTGCCCAGGGGTGGCAGGAGCCCATTAAACCCCAGATGAAGGTGCAAAATGGCTGCCTCTGGATGGAAGAAGCTGAAGATTCTGCAACAACGAAAGGTGATAGGAACTTCTCCTTTGTGCAGAAGATGTCCCACAGAGGGCTGGGGGATGCAGAGTTGTTTCCTTGGCAAAATACTACAAATAAGCCTTGCTATCTGCAAGAGTTGTGGTTAAAGAAAAAGGGTGCTGCCTGGGACCAGGAAGGACCAGGATGTCACCACTTGGGAGGGGAGACAGAGGGGGCCCTCAAGCAATGTAGAGAGCCTTCCACAAGAAGGTAGCACCCACAGAAGTACTTGAACACAGGTTCAAGAAGTCTGAACATGGCGGTCATCTCAATACTGCAAAAGAGGGTCCCATGACACCGGAGATCAACTCAGGGAGTTGGGCATCGCAGGACAGAGTGCTGGGGACCTAGACTTGGCTGTGCATGCAGGATTTTGTGGAAATGTGCACAGAAGCCCTTGTAGCTGCAGTTAACGCGGTGCACAGGATTACTGTCTGGAGAGGGGAGGCAAGGACTTACCTCCTCCAAATTTCGACAGTTGGTCCACTGGACAGTCTGGGTCACTTGGGTCCACCACCTGTTTTCCAGGGACCATGCTCGTCAGGATGAGAGGGGACCCAGTGTACCAGTGACGTTGACGTTTGGTGCCTGCTGAAGCAGGGGGAAGATTCAGTTGACCCACAGGAGATTTCTTCTTGGCTTCCAGTGCAGGATGAAGCCAGGCAGCCCCCAAAGCATGCACCACCAGGAAACAGTCAAGAAAGCCGGAAGGATTAGGCGCTACAATGTCACTGGTAGTCTTCTTTATACTTTGTTGCAGTTTGCAGGCATCCTGGAGCAGTCAGCGGTTGATCCTTGGCAGAAGTCGAAGAGAGAGGTGCAGTGGAAGTCTGGTGAATTCATGCAAGTCGTTAACCGAGGAAAAGCCCACTGGAAATACCCTAAATAGCCCTCAGAGGAGGATTGGCCACCTAGTCAGGTAAGCACCTATCAGGAGGGGTCTCTGACGTAACCTGCTGGCACTGGCCACTCAGAGGCCTCCAAAGTGCTCTCACACCTCTGGATCCAAGATGGCAGAGGTTTGGGACAGGAGGAGCTCTGGGCATCACCCCTGGGGTGGTGATGGACAGGGGAGTGCCTTTCCTTTGTCCAGTTTCGTGCCAGAGCAGGGACTGGGGGTTCCCTGAACCGGTGTAGACTGGCTTATGCAAGGAGTGCACCATCTGTGCCCTTCAAAGCATTTCCAGAGGCTGGGAGAGGCTACCCCTCCCCAGCCCTTAACATCTATTTCCAAAGGGAGGGGGTGTAACACCCTCTCTCAGAGGACATTTTTTCTTCTGCCTTCCTGGGACTGGGCTGCCCAGATCCCAGGATGGCAGAACCCTGTCTGTGAGGTAGCAGCAGCGGTAGCTGCAGAGAAAACCCCAGAGAGCTGGTTTGGCCATACCCGGGGTCCATAGTGGAGCCCCGGGGATGCATGGAATTGGCTCCGCAATACCAGATTTGGAATGGGGGGACAATTCCATGATCTTAGATATGTTACATGGCCATATTCGGAGTTACCATTGTGGAGCTACATATAGGTATTGACCTATATGTAGTGCACACGTGTAATGGTGTTCCCGCACTCACAAAGTCTAGGGAAATGGCCCTGAACTATGTGGGGGCACCTTTGCTAGTGCAGGGGTGCTCTCACACCTAGTAACTTTGCACCTAACCTTCAGCAAGAGAAGGTTAGACATATAAGTGACTTATAAGTTACTTGAGTGCAGTGAAAATGGCTGTGAAATAACATGTGCGTTATTTCACTCAGGCTGCAGTGGCAGTCCTGTGTAAAGATTTGTCTGAGCTCCCTATGGCTGGCAAAAGAAATGCTGCAGCCCATAGGGATCTCCTGGAACCCAAAAACCCCGGGTACCTAGGTACCATATACTCGGGAACTATAAGGGTGTTCCAGTGTGCCAATTGAAATTGGTAAAAGTTGTCACTAGCCTATAGTGACAAATTTAAAGGCAGAGAGAGCATAATCACTGAGGTTCTGGTTAGCAGAGCCTCTGTGACACAGTTAGTCACTACACAGGTACACACATTCAGGCCACAAACTATGAGCACTGGTGTCCTGGCTAGCAGGATCCCACTGAGACAGACAAAAACAACTTACATACATGTAAAAATGGGGGTAACATGCCAGGCAAGGTGGTACTTTCCTACACTTAAGGCACAAGTTATAGTTACTTGAGATAACTTTAACTATAACAGGTGAATATATATGGTATGGTACGTTTAAACTGTGAGCCTAACTATAATGTCCCTGTAACCTTTGTGTTTTTAATTGAATTTCAATTTTTTCTAGTTTTTTTCCTAACTATAATGTCCCTATCACCTTTGTTTTTTTCAGTGAATTTCACAGTTTTTTTTAAATGCAAAGTAATTTTCATTACTATACATTAATCCAGTCACCACTGCGCACTGCCTTTGGCTGTGTGCAGCGGGTGTTGGCTGCAGGACTTGGCCTGCAGCCAGTTCCTGTGGCCATCCCCTAAGCCAACCAAACCCTGCAAGGCCCGCCACCGCAGGCCGATCTCAGCCCCGGCAACCCATCCCAGGAGCCCAGCCTATTTATAAAATAATTTTTGGGAGGGGCCGCGTGGCTCCCCTCTCCATGGCCAAACTCAGCCCCAGGGACCCCATCCCTCAAGGCCTGGCCTAAGCATTTTTTTTGGGGGAGGATTGGGGGGAACACGGTTCTGCTCCCCAGGCTGATCTCGGCTCTGGGGACCCCCATCCCCTGGGGCTTCACCTATTTTTTTTTTATTAGGGAAAGTGGGCCACGTGGCCCACCTCCCAAGGTTGATCTTAACCCTTGGGGTCCCCTTCCTGGGGCCCGGCCTAATTATTATTATTATTATTTTTTTTGGCAAGGGGGCTATGGGCCCCCCCTCCCCAGGGCCAATCTCAGCCCTGGGTCCCCATCCCTTGGGGACCAGCCATGTGACCTGTATGTCCCCCAGGGCACCCAGTCACAATGTTGGGGACCGTGGGGGGAGCCTGAAGGCCCCTACATCTAAAGCAGCTCCCTCTCTGTGCGAGCAATTGTTTCCTCTGTGTCCATGGGCAGGGAGACAGAGGAACCCTCTGCTCGCAGCGAGGGAGAGCTGTTAGACACCACTTTCCAGAGTCTTCAATCTAATTCTATGCAGGGGTGTGCATTCCCTCACAGCCCCGGGGACCACCACCTCCCCAGGGCTTCAGTCTAATTCTATGCAGGGGTTGGTGCAGCCCCCCAGCAGCCCCTGAAACCACCACGTCCCCATGGCTATTATGTTGGAGGGGGGTCATGCGGCCGCCCTCATGGAGCCAATGATGGCCCTGGGGACCTCCACCCCCCAGGGACGGCTCCTGCTATGTCTTGGGGTGCCCACCCCCAGAACATAACTGTTTGCTCTGACTTGGTGGAAGCTTTGACAGCTCCCGCCAAGTCAGAGCAAACACTTCACTTTCTGCAAGTGAGACCTGTCAAACAGCTACCACTTGCAGGAAGTGAGGTTTTCATCTGTCTCACTACATTAAAAAATGCATGTAGGGAAACAGATGAAAATATTACTCCCTCAAACAGGGAGCTGCTATTAAAAGCAGCTCCCTGCTTGTGTGAGCAATGCGAGCTCCTGCAGGACGTTAGGAGCCAGTTAAGACTGCGAACCACTCCAATCTACATTACTGCACTGTACACCACTTCGCTCTGTGTGGCTCTGCTCTACATTATTCCACTGTACGCCACACAACTCTATGTCACTCCACTCCACACCACTCCATTGTATGCCATTGCACTCTACGATATTCCACTGTACCCATTTACACTGTCTGCCACTTCACTGTATGGTAATCCACTCTAACCCACTCCACTGTACCCCACTCCACTCTAGGCCACTCCACTGTTCATTATACAGCTGTATGTCACTCCACTGTAGGCAACTACACTCTACACCACTGCACTATACACCCCTCCATTCTACATCACTGCACTCTATGCTGTCCCACTGTATGCCACTCCACTGTACGCCACTCCATCCTATGCCACTCCAATCTTTGCCACTCCATAATACACCGAATACCAATCCACTATATGCTACTCCACTATATGGAACTCTATGCCAATCCACTCTATGCTATTCCACTCTTCTCCATTCCACTCTATGCCATACCACTCTAGGCTATTTAACTGTATGTCACTCTATTGATGCCGCTCCAGTATTTGATATTCAATTGTCTGCTATTCCACTCTATCACACACCACTGCTTGCCACTCCAGTCTAGGACAATCCCCATATGCCACTGAAATGCCACTCGACTGTACACTACTCCACTATATGCTATTTCACTCTATGCCATTCCACTGTACATCACACCACATTACAATATTGAATGCTCCTCCATTCTATGCTATTTCACTGCATGCCACTCCAGTCTATGCTATTCCACTGTGTGTTCTTCCACTTTATGCCACTCCATTGTACGCTAATGTACTGTATACCACTCCACTCAATGCCACTCTAATCTGTGCTACTCCACTTTACCCCACTCCACTCTATGCTATTCCACTATATGCAACTACACTCTAAGCCACTCCTCTATATGCGACTCCACTTTACCCTACTCAACTATATGCCACTCCAGTCTATGCCACTCCACTGTACATCTTCGCTACTCCACTCTATGCTACTCCACTCTGTCACTTCTCTGTGCAACACTCCACTCTACACTATTTCACTGTATGCTACTCCACTGTATCCTACTGTACTCCATACCACTCCACTTTATGCCACTCCACTATACACCACTTGACTGTACAACACTTCACTCTACTCCAATCGACTGTACATTACTCCCTTCTAAGCCAGTATATTCTATGCTATTCCAACATATACAGCTCCACTCTATGCCCCTCGACTTTATGCTATTTCACTCTACCCTAGTCTACTGTACACCACTTCATTGAAAGCGCTGCACTGTATACCACCCTGTGCTATTCCACTGTATAGCACTGCACTGTACGCTACTCCACTGTTTGCTATTACACTGTACCCCAGTGTACTATACGCCACTTTAACCTAGGACATTTCACTATATACCACTCCACTGTACGTTACTCCACTTTATGCTATTCTACTCAGTGCTACTCTACTGTACGCCACTCCACTCTTTACTGTTCCACTATATACCAATACACTGTATGCCACTCCATTTTACGCTAGTCTGCTATATGCAACTCCATTATATGGTACTCCACTCTATGCCAATCCTCGCTACACTAGTCCACTGTATGCCACTCCACTGTATGCTGCTCAATTGTATGCCACTCTACAATATTCTATTCCACTGTATGCCACTCCACTCTACACCATGAAATTCTACACCATTCCACAGTAGGCCACCAGACTTTATGCCAAAACACTCTACACCATGACACCGTACGGCAAGAGACTCTATAATACAACACTCTGCAACACAACACTATAAATAACTGCACTCTACGCCACTGAGTCTAAACTGGTCTATGAACCTCTAATCCGCTGTATGATACTGTATGCCACTCCACTTTACCAAACTCTACTCTATTACGCTATGCCACTATACAACACTGTATTGAATTTGAATTTGAATGACAACACTGTAGTCCACTTTAAACCACTCTGCTGGACTGTACTCCACTCTACACCACGCTACACAACTCTTTCTATGTCACTCCAACAGAATTCACTCTATAACACGCTGCTCCACTCTACTTGACTTTATTCCAATACACCTCACCACTCCACTCAACGGCACAGTATGCCATCCTTCAGCACTCTTATACCAGTCTTGTCACGAAACTGGAAAGGGCTCCCCTGCACAGAACATGGAGGGATGCGCCTCCAGGCTCACTCAGGCCAGGTGCTATTCTGAGGAGACCCCCCTGGAACTTGTCCCTCCACATTGCAGGGACTGCAGTGGCCTTTGTTGCACCCATGCTCTATGACACTATACTGTACCACACTCTACTCCTCTATACTCTATCTTATTCCATTATTCCACACTTTACTCCACTCTATGCCACTTCACTCTACTCTGCTCTATGACAGCTTCCCACACTGTATGACATGGCACTCCCCTCTATAAAGCTTGACCCTACTCCATGCTATGCCACTATGGTGTACTCAGCTCCACAGCACTGTACTATAGGAGATGCCCCTGCACTATATAACACTTTAGTCCACTCTATCCTACACCACTCCATTCACCTCTTCTGTACGACAGTTTACCCCACTCTACATCACTGTGCGACACTCCAATGTATGCTGCTCCACTCTACATCACTTTAATCTACTCTGTAAAAGTGCACTCTACAACATTCTTCTGCACTCTATGCCTCAGTACAACACTGTACTATGTTGTATACCCCTACAGTACACTGTAACATTGTATAACACTGCACTGTATTACTGTTTACTCCATACTATTCTACGAGACTCCATGAACTCTACTACACTCTACTCCACTGTACAATTCTTAGACCCACTCTCGGCCACTGTTCAACACTGCCCTTTTCGCCAGCACACTGTACAACACCCTACTATACTCTATGTAACTCCACTCTACACAAATCCAAAACACTCTATGCCACTATGTGATACTTTACTCCGCTCTATACCCATCCACACGGCACCTGACGAGCAGCCTCGGTCCCAGTGTTATATAATTTGTCAATACCCTCGGGTTGTAAGATCAGTCACTTGCGTATAGTGCCACAAGACTATCAATAATATTGCCATGGTCTGTGTTATGAGTGTGTATTTGAGTGTTATCCATGCTTGTTACACGTTTTTTTCATAATGCTCCTTGATGAAACCAATATCATTATTTCTTTGCCTTGCCTTTGCCAATGCTTGTTATTTAGTGAGTGCCTTGTGGTCTTGTTCTATGAAGCACCAACTACTTGTGCTATGATTCATGCTCTGACCGTGTTCGCAGGTAATTTGATTTCCTGTTTACTAGGCAACTACCACGCCCGAGGCTTTTATGAGTGTTTTGCCTCATGCTAAGAACAACATCTCTGATTGGCTATAAATAACCAAGTTGTGCACATGACGGTGCTTGGCTTCTTCCCGTTTATGGCATGGAGATTTATCAGCGCTTGTGGAGCCGAATTGTTCCTCCGCCTCTCTTTCTTGGGCATGAACCTCCTTCTTCCAGTGGCTCCTGATAGCAGCATCTGAGTGACAGCAAGCCTCTGTGATCTCTGCTAATCAGCTAAGTGGAGTTCACTGTCTGGGAGTCTCTGTGATTTTAGATTATTTTTTGAACTCTGAAAATTGAGCTTGAGCCGGTATTGAACCACTTGAACTAGAACTGTCTAACAAACTTTGCATGGGCCTTCATTAAGACTTTATCTAATTTATGCATGAGAGTGTACCAGTGGTTGGGAGCCACAGACATAGCAGATAGTCTTTTTATTTAATTTTTTTGGTTTATAGTTAACCCTTATTTTGCATGACATAGGTCCTGGCAACACGTGTGAGTGTTCTGACATTACTTTCCATTATGGTTATGGTAATAATTATTTATTAGGGAATAAATGCAAAATTCCACCACCCTCAGGCAATGTGAGAAATTAAATGGGAGCTGCTACTTTTCTATCGGGTTGTGGTCAGCCAATCAGGCCTTACTTTCCCTCAGAGTCCCCAGATGATCCCAGGAGGCTCCGCGTTCCTCTATACACAAATTTGGTTGTCATTTAATAACTAGAAAACTACTGAACAGATTTATACCAAATCACAAAAAGGGTGTTTTCTGGACTAAGAGCTTGCTTTCCGTCTAGCGGCTCAGGCTGTAGTTGTGTTCAAAATCCCCATGGAAATGATCATGGGAAAAATGTATTTTGGGACTCCCCTTTTTCTCAGTCCCCACTTGATGTACCACCCCAAAACGTTCCAGACATCAGCTGACGTAAGCATCAAAGTTTTGGGGGAAAATTTTGTGAAGATTCACCAACAGGAGCTAAAGATATAGATATAGATATAAAGTCAAAAAAGGTTTTCCAATAAAAACTTGGTCCTAACTATAACTACTTACTGACAACCACCAGTAGGTTATATATTTAACTTAAAAAACAAAGGTTACAGGGACATTATAGTTAGGTTCTGAATTTACTCACACAAAACCAGAGAAATTCAGCAGTTTTAGTTAGAGTACTTTCAGTAACCGTAACTCGTGGCCTAAGTTTACTAAAACTCGCACCCCTGATATGCACAGTTTTTTCATCAATAATTTGACTGCTAATGTTTATTGATATTTTTAGTGATGTTACAATAGTTGACGTGAGTGCTGTATTATCTGGGGTAGTTAGCAGTGCATGGTGAAGGCGTGAGTTATAGTTACCTTAGGCCATGAGTTATAGTTACTTAAAATAACTCTAACTATAACTGCTGAATTTCTCTGGTTTTATGTGAGTAAATTCAGAACCTAACTATAATGTCCCTGTACCCTTTGTTTTTTTCAGTAAATGTTTCTTTTTTTTTAACGTAAAGTAATTTTCATTACTATACGTTAATACAAACACCATCTGCGGCAATGCCCCCTAAACACCAAATCCCAAAATGTGAGCGGCCTTTGGCCGTGCGTGGCAGGAGTTGGCGGCGCACCTGTCTCCCTGCATATGAGAATGCATGGCTGTGATAGCATCTGTTTGGGTGCGAGAGTGCATGTGAGACGGTCTATGTGGGTATGAGAGTGGATGTGAGAGTGTCTGATTGCACTCCAATAGATGAAAGATGGATTCATCTCGACAAGGGATTTCAAGTTAATTTTTCAATATGGAGTCGCAAAGTAAACACACTTGTTTTGCCTTCGCCAAGCCCAGGAGTTAGGATTATTTGTCCTTCCAGAAGTGGAGCTTCACCTGAGGCACCTGCTATGTTTACATTTGTAAGTGCTTCCTGTTGAGGTATAATTTCTGTGAAATGAGCATCATGGCCAGAATGGAAGCTCACCTGCTCCTTTATTCAACAAGAGTCCACAGTTCTGCACAAAATGTCTATCCAACTGGAGTACTTTCTACTGGTTAGTTAGTAAGTGCTACCTCATTATGAGTGCTACATTGTTGGATGCAATAAGCACGAGGGATGGGCAGCGTGGCCCAGCCATCTGTCCTAGGAACCCTCCAGGGCACCAAGTGTGCAATGGGACTGGAGGGGAACCTGAAAGCCCTGTGGTCCCAGCCGGCTTGCCTCCTCCTGCGGGAGTTGTCATTGCTGTCACAGACAGGGAGCTGCTAAACATGAGAGCAATTGTTTCCTCTGTTTCCCTGTCCGCATGTTTACGGGCAGGGCAAAAAAGGAAACCTTTGCTCCCAGCAAGCAAGAGCTCTGGTAGCAGGGTTGTGTTTTCTCTGACTTGCTCGGAGCTGTCAAAGCTCCCGTCAAGTCAGAGAAAACAGCTATGTCCTGGGGGTGCATACCCCAGAGCATAGCCGGATCTGGCCCTGATGGGTGGTGGTCCCCAGGGCTATTATTGGCTCCTTCAGGAGTGCGATCAGCCACCCTCCAACTTTTAACTTTGCTCCGGGGAGGTGGTGGTCCCCTAGGCTGAGTGGGGGCCACACGCCCCCCTTATTTCCAACAACTTGCCTTGGGAGGTGGTGGTCCCCAGGTCTGGGGGTCTGCATCAAACCTCCTACATCATTTTCATTCAGCCACGGGAGGTGGTGGACCTTTAGTTTTTTCAGTGAATTTTTATAAATCATTTTAATGACTATACATTAATCCAAACACGAGGCCCTGCGGCTAACCCCCCTTTAACAACCCAACCCTGCACCACGCATGGCAGCTACCCAACCCCACGCCATGCACAACCTTTGGCCGTGCATGCTGGGGGTTGGCTTCAGGGCCTTGCCTGCGGACGTTACCCTATAACCACCCAGCCTGGCATCACACATGACAAACACCCAACACCTCGCTACGCATGACCTGTGGCCTTGCTTGATAGGAGATGACAGCAGGGCCAGGCCTATGGCCAGGCCCTGTACCCAACCCTCTTATAGCCATCCAACTCCGTACTACGCTTAGCAACCACCCAACCCACGGGCCACATACTTCCTTTGGCCAGGCCCTGCGGCCAACCCCATTATTACTACATAACTGAACAAAAATAACACTTTCCTCTGAAACAGGCTCAACATTACACTCAAATTAAGCTGCTGAACATGATGGCAGTTTTCACATCAGGGATTGACATGAAAATCACTAACGCTAACAATCTAATAACCAAATCCCAAAACACAGCTGAGGCTTGGACACCTGCAGGCCCTTGTGTCTTTTCATCAATTTCTGACAAATTAGTGACTCTTCCAGGAATATTAAGCAATCTTGTTGATGATCTAAAATGCGCTTCGGCAAGCGCTAAGGCTACTGAGGCTGCCAGTAGCATGCACATCTTGACATATCAAGCCAAGCCCTTTCCTTTCATATCCTCTTAAGGAGTATGCCAGGTGTCCTCCAAGTATGCAATTCCAGCAATGCTGGGGCCAGCAACCAGATTGCAAATGGCAGAACTCATTGAAGTATTTCCGCAACTTAATTGCCACCAGGACAGCCAGCACTCACACCTAGATGTTGACTCCAATGGCAATCTCCGGGCACAGAAAATGTCCCAACCATTGCCCATTTGCCGGCACAGCCTTCAAAGAAAAACCAGCGCAATGGGTGAAAACACAGAGTGAAGGCCACAGGGAGGAAACCCACCTACAACTTCTTTAGCAGCCAAAAATAACAACCCAAATCACCTTCCAGATTCAATGCAGGAGAGCAGGAGGGAGGTCCTGAGGTGCAGAGCAACATCTCCCCGAGCTCTTCCCAGGTACACTCAAGCAACAGCCCCAAGATGCTACTCTAGCATGCTCGACAAAAATACATCAAGGGCCCTCCAAGGGGGGTCATCGGGCTTCGCAAAATCAACCAACCAGTTAAGCACAGGCCCTTCAACAAAAAAAACCTTCTCAATAGCAGGGAGAACTCACTGCTAGCTCTCCCGTAGTCAATGAGAGCACACCGCTTATTGTGTTCACTGACTATGCAAGAAAAACATGCACACACAAGGTGGCCCAGGATCCGCTCCTCCCCAGAACTGTCAACTTGATGACGCCTTCAGCAGCTACTCACAGCCCGTATTAGTTACTCAAGCATCCTCTCGCCCTCAACTAGCTACAGACGATGTGAAGTTCAAAGCTCTGGAACCTCCTCCATTACAACTTACAAGCGCAATCCTAATGTACCCTGAATACCAGTCAAGAGGAGCATTTGATCTGCTTAACCAGCGCAACATCCTTCATCTGTTAAGCCAAATACCTGCCACCATGAACTTAACTCCAGCCGACATGATGTTAGTGGAATTTTTACCATCTTGATCAACGAAATCACCAAGGTGACTGGGTCTTCCAGCGAAGCTGCTAACTTAGTTTTGGGGGCAGCAGAACACTTTAAGAACTGGGGCATTCAGGTTACTCCTGCTGCCAAATCGGCATATCCACACCTTCTACTCACAAAAAGAGTTAACTGGGGCTTTCATATCATCACAAAAAGACCCGAGTGATATCCTAAGGAGCATACAAAGTAAGTCATCATTGCTCTGCAGTCCACAAGGTGCTTCTAGAACATCGCAATCTCTTAACGTACATTCTGATCGTTAAAATTGGAGCTGGCTCCCAGCAACCCTGACTTCAACAGCAAAGCAATTATGAATAAGCTGACCAACTGCTAGAACCCTAGAGTCAAAGGAAGGACTCAATTTATGCTCATGGAACATCATTGGTCTACTTGACAAACTAGGTGACAAAGTGACATTGAACAATCTATCCTCTTTTCAAATAATCTTGCTGCAGGAGAATTGGGCCAAAATAACTCTAGCGATCCCAGGATATGTGAATTATTACATTCCAGCTACAAAAAGTGATCATTATGTTCGTCCAAACTGAGGTTTTGCTATTTACCTCCCCTCTGCCATACAAGGAAGCCACCTTGTGCACTCAACCAACTGCAAAAACGTACAAACTGTCCTGCTTTCTCTGAACCAAGGCTGCCTAAACCTCAATTTAGCTCTTATGAATATCTGCATCCTCCCACAATAGACCACAAATTGGCAATTAAAGCACATCTTGTCAGGGAAATAGAAGAGCTGCAGGACAGTCCATCCCACTTTGAGTTAATCCTCTCAAGAGATTTTAATATGAACCTACTGGGCACGGAATGCTCTGACAAAGTAATCGTGACTCAGAATGTTTTCTGGCAGGTTCCGGATCAAATTTCAAGTGGAGTCTTTAAGACGGACAAATTTGGGGGGTTATTTATAAACGGTCTGGAATTCATGACCTTACGAGTAGTCAACGGTCGTTTCAACACAGATCAGCCCCCTCCTTTACTTTTCACAATCAGAAGGCACGCACATTAATCAACTTTATGATTCTTTCATCTTTTTTGTTTCATCAAGTTTCAAAGTTCCAGATCACAGTGAGGAATGAAAGCGATCACCTACCACAAGAACTGTTCTTTACCACAGCCATAGACCACTATGATCCAACAGATGAATGGCAGAACATTAAATATACAAATACCTGTAAAAAGTCATTAGACGCCACTTTTGGTCTATAAGAAAAGGCCAAACAAAAGTAGATTACAATATCTGATTACGCAACTTCTGTACAAGCAGCCTGGAATCAGTTTGTTGAAGAATTTGTAGTCTCCTTTCTGCATAAGTCAGGATCATCTAGACACAATAATTGCCTTAAATAGCAGCACCAAGCCATGAAACTAGGGCACTATAACGGAATTTAAAAAGAGCTCTACGCATATGTCAACAACACCCTAGAGATACAGCTTAAAGACTCTTGTGTCCAAATCCAGGTCTTCCTACAGAAAACATTTGTGGTAACGTCAAAGGGATGTGACATCAAGATAAATAGGCACACAAAATTTTGGAGGCATGTGAACAACCTGGACAGGACAGCATAAAGCTATAAAAAATATTTCTGAAGCCACCTGGCACTAGTATCTTTCCTAGCATTTTGACTCTTCAGTTCAAAAATCAACCCATGTTTGAGATAAAGCTAGTCTGGCATCTTCGATCATTCAAATGGAAGCTAGAAACCTTAGGTGTCTACTTATTCAACTGGGAGTGGTTGAGCGGCGAATAACAGGGAGGGGGCTCGAGGTCCCAATAAAATTCCTGCTGCACTTTTTAAAGAAGGTCAACTCTTTTGGCCGACCTGTCTGTCTGCATTTTATAACAGCATAGCCTCCTCCAATTCTATCCCGCATTCATAGAGAGGCTCAGTAATCTCCCCAATTGTTAAAGCGGGTTCAACTAACAATCCAGAAAATTATCAGCTAATAGCACTTATGGACATTGAACCAAAGATAATTGTGGGCCGCCTCATGGAAGGACTAGAGGCCTGGGCTTCGGATAAAGACCTAATCCTGTTTAATCAAACAGGCTTTTCTAAAGGGATGAGCACAACAGCCAACCTTATGGCACTATCGTTACTGTTTGATCAAAGCAGGCAGGCCAAATTACCTCTTTTTCTATCATTTATCGACTACAAGGCTGCCTTTGACAGATTAAAGAGAGGCAAACTATGGACCAGACTCGCAAAGTGGAACATCCCGAACCGTCTGATAAGAGCGATAATTCTTCTCCATACATACACTTGGGTGAGAATTAAATTGGGGGGTGGAATGCATCTTTCTAGAGAAATACCAACTTCTCAGGGTCTGTGACAGGGGTGTGTGCTAGCTCCTCTTCTTTTTAAACTTTTCTTGGCCGATTTACCAACCAGCCTAGAGCAAGTCAACTTACATCTCCCGAAACTGGGGAAAACTGCCTTGCTGTGTCTGATGTACGCCGATGATTCAATTCCTCTTAGTCATACCAGAATTGGGCTACAGAGGCTTCTGAATTTCACAGCTCAGTATTTCAATAAGAATGCACAGATTACTAACCTGATAAAATCTAAAAAAAAGTCTTTCATTGCAACTCCGTAGCACTTGCACCAGTGTTACCTGGGCGACAGCAGAATAGAAGCGGTACAGAAATACAAATATTTGGGAATTCTTCTTGACAACAATGGGTCTTTCAAGTCCCACATGGAAGTACTAAGGCGGAAGTTTCTTTCCCTCACATCCGCGTTCAAGCGTATCAAAATCGCCACATGTAACTCGACTTACTGCTGCTACAAGCGAACCTGGTTAAATTAGTTCCAATTATAGCATATGGCAATGAAGCCCTGAGAGGAAGAAAATGTTTTTTTTCTGGGAAAAATAGTGATTAGACGTTTCAAATCTATATCTAATCTACCTAGTTATACATTGCCAGCAGAACTGTGCCTTGAGTTTGGCCTGGTGAGGCAGTCATTGGCAAGAAGTGGAGCATACGCTAAGCTGTGTTACAAACTTAAAGCAGCAAGTCCAGCCACACTAATCTCCCTCCTCTGGGGGGGAATCAACAGCCAGAATGACTCCTTAGCCAGGCACTATCTACAGTCCTCCATGGAATCACTAGGTCTCACAGAACATTGGGAACACCTCAGCTCGTAACATCAAGCCAAGCTGCTAGTTTATAAAAGTGTTAAGGCTTACTCGTTGCTGGTGTATAAAGAGACATTCACCAGGAGAAAGCATGCTTGGCTTACTCAATCATCATACATCAACCTTGCCCCTTAGTCGTACTTGGGAATAGCCATCAAACCACGAGTCGAAGCAGCCTTCATGAAGTACTGATTGGGATGCTTGCCTACATATATGCACCTCTCTCCATGGAAACAATAGGACATGACAGGGCTATGCCACCTTTGCGGACTAGCTCCAGTGACCCTGTTCCACCAGATTTGTATTTGCAAAGGTGGCATGGACGATCGGAGAGCCATCCTTCGGCCTATGTGTGTTCAGAGAGGTCTGTGTAGGTGCAGACCTGCTCCTATGGCCGGTTTTAATAAGAAGGGCATACAGCTTAGCTGCATGTTGGTGAAATATTTAGATACACTTAAGGGTAAGCTCCTAAATCTTTAAGGCACAGGCTAATTTCCAAGTATGCTCCTGCTATCTGTCTCCGTGCTGTTTTCTAACTGCTCCCTAAGGAATTTAAATCAGTAACATCTTTTAATTACAACATTGTGCAATCGAGTTAAAACACATATCCTCTACTACTACTTTTGCATGTTGAATTGCACTTGATTTTGACTAAGCGTTTGACTAATTGTGTGCTAGACTAATTTATACTGTAAATTTTCACATTTTACTGCTGTGTTTTTATGTTCACATGTGCAACGGTTTCAATGAACCATGCATTTTTTCTGAGATAAATATATACTAGACATAGTGAAATAATGGATCAGAGAGCTAATAATGATTTAGTGTATGGAGGTGTCCTGGTGCTCTTGGAAACCAGAGAGTGTTTGTTTTGAGGATATGGGGCGTCTCGGAGCCCGACCAGGACCGCTGTGACGTTAGCGGCCTCACTCAGAGACTATTCTTGTGGAGTATCATGTGTGTGTGTATATATATATATATATATATATATATATATATAATTGTGAAAGCTGGGTATTGGGTATGTGCCCGGTGCTGATACTCATATGCGTTGATACCCCATCAGCATAGTTATAGGTTATAGTAATTCTCATTCATCTGAGAAAACAGACAGTTCTGTAATAAAAGTTCAAAGTCATACGTTTTGTATCAAGATCTCTTGACCCATGTGAGGTGCGAGGCACCACGATCATCAGTCAGTGCTGTGGTTAAATCTCTATAGTTAATGAACACTCTTTGCAGTACTTATAGCTCACAACAGATGTATTTCTTCCTGGATGTATTTATGGGCTTCATCTAGTGCTATGTCTAACATTTTGGTTACTTCAGAGCGCTCGTGGGCCTGGGGCATTGCTAGCTCTTAACAGCACACTATACTCAAGACATGTTACTACAAAATCAGGCTTGTTGTCTTCCTGGGCTCCTCGAGGCCATGTTCTCCTGAAAAATCTCTGCAGAATGCACAGATAAAATGGCAGGTCCTGGTATTGGAGGTGAAAACAAAACTTGCTGCATCATTAAGTGACAGGCACCTGTTTAAGAGCTCCCACACGTCCACGTGTTTGCAGACCCAAACGACTACAAGTTAGCACACCTGTGGTGACTTCTGTCCTCATGGTTTATAACGTGTTTTCACAAATGAACTGGAATATGTACTCTTTCCTAGTGATACAAAAACTCCACGGACCACGTGACTGAACTTCAGAAGGATGAGTTGAGCCTCAGTGACAGCTAGCTATACAATGATTACAGCAGTGAACGCTTAACCCGCTGTGCTACTCTTGCATGGATTCACATTGTTATTTGTGTTAGCTATGCTGAAGCATGTTTCCAGTAATGTCCCAGCCTACTGACACACCAGAAGCATCTTCTCATTCTCACAGCCGTTGCCCTGTGCATGTCATACTTCTGACTGCATGTGGAACTATTATGACTTTCAATTTCATAACGTGCTGCTCTGTGGGTCCTCCGTACATCTAAGGTTATCTTGGGCCAATTTTTTCATTTTAATACTATGCGCCTCAATATATAGCTGCTCCCTTGCACGCTATATTGTACATTTAACCCGAGTCTCACTGCTGATTGTATGCGATCTACTTGAATTAGCCTAAGACTCGCATGTAATATAATAAATATGTGGTGTCTTTGCTAAAATTATTGTTAAAAATGGGGTCTCTGGTTGGCAGTCAGTTTGCACTTTCTCCAACCAGGGACACTCACTCTATTCAGGGCAATAGAGATACACACTTAAAATAACCCTTGCCCCCCCCCTTGATAGTTTGGCACAACCGGTCAGGCTTATCTCAAAGGCAATGTGTAAAGCATTTGTAACAACACACACGCACACAGTAATACAGTGAAAACACTACAAGATGGACACCACACTAGTGTAGAAAAATAGGCAATATTTATTTAAATATAAGAAGACAAAAACGGCACAATCCAACATACACAACTAAAGTTATGAATTTTTAAAATAATAGAATATTACTAGAAAACAATTGAAACGTTGTTAAACAGAGTACCTGGTTTGTGTAAAAAATAAAGCAGCACAGGCGAGTGTGCGCTGGAAAAGTCAGTGATGCCTCAATTACTCGCAAGTGAGTCTGTGCGTTGTTTCTTCTCTGGTCGGGCAGGCGATGTGTCGTTTTTCTCTCCCGCAAGAGAATGATGCATCGATTTCTGGACGGGGCACCTCGAATCCACGCAGGTTCACTTTCATTTTGATGCCCAGCGATGATGAGTGCGAAATCCAGACTCACGGTGATGGAAAACCACGCTGCATGGTTGTTGCACCATTTTCAGCAGCTGTAAGCGTGTGTTGCGTCGTCTCTCCAGCCACGAGGCAGGTGATGTGTCGATTTCCCAGCCGTGATACAGGTGGTGCGTCGATTTCTCAGCCACGATGTAGGTGGTGTGTCATTTTTACAGCCGTGTTGTAGGTGGTATCTCAAAATTTTCCCTGCACAGCTCCTGTGCATACATTTTCACCTTGGTTCTACCAGTTTCATATTCCAAGGGCCCAGGGACTGGATAGGGCACCACTTGGCAGGGCAGGAGTCTCAGCAGAGGGTCCACATACTGGCAGAGAAAGTCTTTGATGGCATTGAGACTTCAAAACAAGAGGCAAGCTCAGTCCAAGCCTGGGAGACACTTTACAAGCAGCAATATACTACAAAGTCCAGTCTTTGTCCTCTTTTAGGTAGAAGCAGCAACTGAAGGCCAACCCAGCAAAGCACAGTTACAGACAAAGGGGCAGTACTCCTCCTCCAGTTCTTCAGCTCTTCACCTTGACAGAGGTTCTTCTAGGTTCCAGAAGTAATCTAAAAATCTGGGGTTTTGGATCCACTACTCATACCCCTTTCTTCCTTTGAAGTTGGCAAACTTCTAAGGAAAGTCTCTGTTGTAAAGAAAACAGCCGACACGTGTTTCTTCACCAGGTTACAGATGTATTAACAGACTCGAATTTTCAAGGATGTAAGTAAATATATGCAAATTGTGGCGACGCCACTCACAGACAGTTTAGACGTTAGACCAGTAGCAGACTTACCATGGTCTCTGGACTCCGATATCATCCATGCCACAATTTGCATATTTTCTTACATCCTTGAAAATTGGAGTCTGTTAATACATCTGTAACCTCTATATCTTATAAGCCTTGAAAAAGTCAATGGTGACGAAACATGTGTCGGCTGTTTTCTTTACAACCATGAAAATTGTTTTGGCTTTCAACCTACTTACCTAGTGTATTTCATTGGATCAGGGGCCTTGTTTCCTGATACATCACAAAGGAATAAATGGATTTCACTACGATCCTGTGATGTGCCGTGGTTTTTCTTCATTTCATGCACTTAAAAGTTATTTAAAGGCAGCCCCCATGTTAATCTATGAGAACGAATTTGACAGTATTTCACTGTTAGGCATGTAAAAACATACCAGCACATGTCCTACCTTTAACATACACTGTGCCCTGCCCATGGGGCTACCTAAGGGCTACCTTAGGGGTACCTGACATGAATAAAAAGGGAAGGTTTGGACCTGGCAAGTGGGAACACTTGCCAGTCGAATTGGCAGTTTAAAAACTGCACACACAGACACTGCAATGGCAGGTCTGAGCCATGTTTACAGCGCCACTCATGTGAGTGGCACAATCATTGCTGCAGGCCCACTAGTAGCATTTGATTTACAGGCACTGGACACCTCTAGTGAACTTTACTAGGGACTTACTAGCAAATCAAACATGCCAATCATGGAAAAGCCAATTACACCTATAATTTACACAGGGAGCCCTTGCGCTTTAGCACCGGACAGCAGTGGTAACATGCCCAGAGTACCCAAACCAGCAAAAACAAAGTCAGCACACAGTCAGAACATAGGAAGCAGGGGCAAAAAAGACAGGGGAGACCACACCATGGATGCTGGGTCTAAAATGTGTCCCTCACAGCTGAAAGTGGGGAAAACTACCCACAATCATGGGAGTTCTCATCACTACAGGGGAAGAATCTGGACAGACCATCAGCATTGGCCTGTTCTGTTCCAGGGCTGTGTTCCACTGTAAATTCCATTCCCTGTAGGGAGATGGACCACCTCAACAGTTATTAGTTCTCACGCCTCATCTGCATTAACCATCTGAGGGGCCTGTGGTCTGTCTGAACCCAGAAGTGAGTCCCAAACAAGTACGGTCTTAGCTTCTTCAGCGCCCAGACCACAGCAAAAGCTTCTCGCTCAAGTGCACTCCACCTACGTTCCCAGGGAAGAAAGCTTCTACTAATGAAGGCTAATGGCTGTTCTCAGCCCTCTCATTTAGCTGTTCAAGTACCACTCCCGCACCATCCTCTGAAGCATCAGTCTGCATGACAAACTCCTTGGAGTAATCAGAAGCCTTCAGCAGGGGTGCCGTGCACATGGCTGCCTTCAGGGCATCAAAAGCTGACTGGCAAGCCTCAGTCTAGATCACCTCTTTGGGTTGCTTTTTGGAGGTTAACTCAGTCAAGGGAGCAACAATAGTGCTATACCCCTTGTCAAACATCCTATAGTATCATGTGAGACCTAAAAAGGCTATCACCTCTGTCTGGGTCTTGGGAGGCTCCCAAGCCAGAATGGTGTCAATCTTTGGCTGCAGGGGTGTCACCTGGCCAATCCCCACCTTGTGTCCCAAGTACACCAAAGAACCCTGTCCCATTTGGCACTTACTTTTGTTAAGAGGAAAGTCTGCCTTCTGGAGAACCTCCAACACTTTTCACAGGTGCAGCAAGTGCTCCTCCCAGCTCGAGATAACACAGAAATGTCATCCAGGTAGGCTGCACTGAAGTCTTCCAACACAGCCAAAACCTGTTTAACCGACCACTGATAGTGCCCATCTGGAGTGGAAAATAAATGCAGACCTCTCCTTGGCCCCTTCAGGTAGAGCAATCTGCCAATACCCAGACGTTAGATCAAATGTGCTGAGAAACTTAGCAGCTCCCAATCGATCAATAAGCTCATCAACTAGGGTGATGGGGTGCGCATCAGTCTTCGTGACAGAGTTGAGTTCACGGTAGTCCACATGGAACCTGAGTTCTGGAGTGGCACTGGGTGCAGCAGCCTTTGTGACCAAGACCACTAGACTGGCCCAAGGGCTACTGGAGAACTCAATAACCCCTAATACTAACACTTTGGAAACCTCATCCTTAATGTTAGCCCTTACCTAGTCAGTCACCCTGTACATCTTGTGTTTTACAGGTGGACCGTCCCCAGTGTCCACATCATGTGTACACAATTAAGTGACCCCTGGGATCAAGGAGAACAAGGAGGCAAACTGTCCCAACCTCTAGCAACAGTCCCTCTGCTGCTCTGGGGGTCAGTGAAGGGGAGAGGTTCACATCCTTCACAGACCTGTCTTGCTCCTGAGCAGACAGGAGGTCAGGAAGAGACTCACTCTCTTCCTCCACTTCCTCCACTGTGAGAAAGCAGCCTCTTTCTAGCATGGCTACCCCATTTTTGGCCTGTTTGTCAGTGTGTTTGGGCTGTCTCACTTCACTAGGATCCTGCTAGTCAGGACCCCAGTGGTTATGGTTTGTGCCCTACTAGTGAGCATGTTTCACTATTGTCAGTATGCTTGACTGTCTCACTGGAGTCATCATCATCATCATCAAAGATACTTCATTCGATTGAATTTAACAATCATAAAAGCAGTTGTACATAAAACAATATTCAAGAAAAAAGCAGATACAAAACATATACAAATATAAATACGACCATGTAAGAGAATAAAAGAGTTAAAAGGGATCAATTAACAATTTAGTTAAAACAAGAAGGATACTCTCTGATATAACGCTTAAGAAATCTCACTCATTTGCCTCAAGGTGTAATCTGGTCTTAATCACTGAGCACAGGAATAAGGCTAATCCATTACAAACCATGATAGATGGGAGAGACAAAAGATACAGAAAAGCGGGCGACATTGTTTAAAATGCATTGATTTTAAAAATGGTATCACAAACGTTTTCCTCGAGGTTGAATAAAATTTACAAAAAAGAAGTGTATACATTGTGTTTTGGTCAGAGACTGTGTCACAAGGGCATTTTTCTAATTGTGGAGACCAATCATTAATCGGGGAAAACTGACAAGACGATGAAAGGACTCTAGTCTTAAACGCGTAAGGACAAACCGGTGTCTTGGGTTCAAAAGTTACATAGGTATGGTTCCATACCGTTTGTTTGCTGTATCATACAATTTCTCCTAGCACTATGTTTATTTGCTTCTATATCCCATCTCGATTCGGCCAGGTGGGTGAGGCAAATATTTTTCAGGTCTTTCCTGGAGATTGTTTTCATTTTGTCTGGGGTAAAATACAGCTCAGGGTGACCCAGCTCGACACAAAAATTCTTTATATAGTTTAACCATGGGATTTTGAGCGAGTGAGTGAGTGCTAGAGCGTCTGCTATAATGGCCCTGTTCCACCTCGCAGAATCAGAGGTCCATACTTTATGCCAAAGTAAAATTGGTTGGACGCGAATAAGATCTGTGAGATATGTTACACCCATTTCTGAGTGGCATACTAATGTTGAGGTTGATTTCGGGACGCTTAAGACTGTCTTCAGAAGAGCATTTTCAGCTAGCTGTAAGGTGTTGCAGTCTGGATGACCCCAAAGTGCTGCCCCGTACAATGCAACTGCAACGTATTTCACGTTGTAAAGAGTCATCATATCTTTAGGAGTTACTCTCCCAAACTTTTTAGAGAAGTTTTTTATCGCCATAACGTTTTTTGCAAATAGCAGTTTCCTCGCTTTTATAGCTTGTACCCATGTACCTTTGTTATCGAACGTGATACCTAGGTACGAGAATGTCCCTGTATTGGCTAATTTCTCGTCTTTTAACACGATGTGACAGTTATTTGTGCGACTTCTGCAGTATGTCATTGAAAATGTTTTAGTGTGATTAATTCTAAGACTCAGGGTATCCATGCAATTATCAAAGGTTGTTGTTAATCGTTGCAAGGCCACTGGGGTACGAGCCATCAAAACGGCATCATCCGCATACAGAAGCGCCAGGATCTTTCGAGGGCCTACTTGTGGGAGATCGCTGCAGGCATCGGATAGGGTCCCCTCTAACCTATTAATATATAAGGCGAACAATAAGGGAGCTAGCACGCAGCCTTGACGCACCCCTCGTTCAATGGAGAAAGGTGGGGTGCATTAACCCTGGAGCCCGTAAGGAACTCTAGCGTTTGCTCCGGCGTACAGTTCCCTAATGAAGTGAACAATGGTAGTATCAACCCCCATGTCCAAAAAAATAGACCACAATTTTGAATGCACCACGCAGTCAAATGCAGAGGTCAGGTCGACAAACACGAGATATAGGGCTCCGGCCTTGGCCCTTGTTTATTTACCAAGTATGATCTCTAAGTTAAGAGCCTGTTCCGTCATCCCTATCCCAGCCCTAAACCCATATTGTAAGTCAGAGAGGATATGGTTTTCTTCTGTCCATTCTTGCAGTCTATTTAGAACAATGCTTCCCGCAATCTTTGCAAATGTATCAAGCAAAGAAATTGGGCGATAACATGCGGGATTTTGGCGATCTCCCTTTTTATAGATTGGAATAATTATAGACTCAGCCCAGGTCGAGATGAGAGCTGTAGAACAGCAGGTGCGTAGCACCGGCGTCAATAGTGGGCCCCAGAGTGACACTGTAGTTTTATAAATATCAACTGGGACTCCATCTGGGCCTGGGGCTTTTCCGCTTTTACTTGCATTAATGGCGTCAATAACCTCATTTAAACTAAATGGTGAGATGGTAGCGTGAGAGTCTAGTCAAGGGAGATTTGATTCCAATGCCAGATTTTCTGAGGAATATATGGCAGAAAATAAAGCAACCCAATCCTCTTCCGTGATGGCAATTTCAATTTTTGGTGACTTTCCATCACATAGGAGGGGGGAATTCACAATTTTCCAGAACTTAACATTATCATTCTGGAGGCTTGCATCGTAAAGGGATTGCCATGCCTCATTTTTTAGGTTCTGTTTTCTTTTCTTTATGGCATTTTTGTACTCCTTCCTCTTTAAGCTTATTTCACGTTTATCAGGGTTTTGTAGATGTAAATAGCATTTTAAGTTCTTGCAGGATTGTGTGCATTCAGCGTCAAACCAACCTTTCTCCTCCTGCGGTCTCGGTTTGCTAGAGATTACTTTAAGGGACTGTTTTATTTCAGCGGTAATTGCGGTAAAGGCTTTAATACAATCTCGAGGACTCGTGTTATCTGAGAGGCAGATGTTAAATTCTTTAGAATAATCACTCATTAGTCGTTTCATAAAACCTATGGGTTCAATCTCTGACCACCGGATTGTGTAGCCATTTCTTGCTCCCAATTCGATGTTTTCTACTACCTCTTCCAGTTCCCTATATTTGGGAGTATGTTTAGGAAGTGTGAGGCCTACGATTTGAGGATTATGGTCGCTGAGAATAGTATCTTGAATATTATAATCAGATACATGAGAAATAAGGTTGTTGGAAAGTAAAATAAAGTCAATTATCGTATTGGCATGCCTACCATTAAAAGTGGGTTTCAATTGTTGTCTACCGTAGGTCAGACTATTGCACAGGATGAGGTAAAAACTAAATAAGGCTTCAGGGACTTGAGGGCAGAGACCCTCAATCGTTTGAGGACACAGATGTGTATTAAAATCGCCACCCCACACGATGTAAGACTGTTTATTTGAAGAGTTGCAAGCTCGATCTAGATCTTCCTGTAAGGAGTTAAGTACTGATCGAAAGTCTTGATGAGGTACGTTATTATAGAAATTAATGACCACCAATTGTGCAGCATTTTTTAAATCACAAGTAATCACTTGATAAAACGTATTGGAAGTTAAAACAATGTCCTTGATTATATCACACTTGTTAGAATTTAAGGTGCATAGGCCACCCTTAGTCCTGCCCCGTACAGAAGGAGTAGCAGGAGTATGTAGTGTCCTGTAGCCATTTATGTGAATCGGATTCATGGACCAAGTCTCTTGAAAACACACCCAGGGAAAACTCTGAATATATTCTGACCAAACCTAATTCTCCACTTTAGATCGAAGGCCTACCACGTTCCAAAATAAAAGTGAAAAGTGCTCTCTATACGTTTTTGTGGCCTGCCCCACGGGGAGCTTGTCCGTTGCCTGGATTCTCCCTGGAAAGGTGTTGCTTTCTTTACATGCAAAAGAAGTCAATACACAGGTGGGAATTTTTTTTTACAAGGTACTTGGAAGCGATTCGTCTTTGGCAGATTGACTAAGGGAAGGTTCCATCTCCAGCCATTCTTCTCCGGGATCTGCTGCCAGGCTGTCGACACCCAGTTGGACTGGGACTAATGCTTCTGTAGGATACATGGACCTGAGGAATTCCTTATCAGGGGATAGTCAATCTGTATCTTCCAGGCTGAGCTCCCGGAATCTATTCACAGTAGGGATCATGTATTGGGTCTCAGGCCTACTTATCTGTTCTCCAAAGTGAAGGCCAGGCCCATCGTGGCCTATAGTACTGGTGTAAAAGAAACCCAAAGGAAGCAGGGCAATGCCATGATCAGTAATCCGCTGTGGGCTTAAATTTCTTAGAATATCTTCGACCAGTGTAGGTGTTTTAAATGAGAGAACTACACAATCACCCCTAAATATTTTGTGGTTTCTACCCACCCATTTCACCCTTCTAACCATCTTAATGTCTTCAAAGAGTTTTTTTGTCAAGCCAGGTTTCAAACGGGTTGCAATCCAATTCAGGGACTTGTTCCTCAAGGCTGCCCATGATTCCCCCTGTTCTCCAGGTAGGGTGGGGACGTTGGCGAGGACTTCCACATAGGGGGTTGCCACAGGCGGGAGATCAAGTGTGCCTCTCCCTATTGGAGAAGGGCCCTGGTGAGGTTTGGCAATATTTACATGTTCCCCACTATTAAGCGCCTTTTTATGAGGTTGGGAATTATTAATTCTATTGAGTAAGACATAGGAGTCAGCTTGTCTTTGGGTGATCTGGGGAATAGGTGGTAAGATCTGATGCGTCAGAGGGGAACTAGCGTTAGGTCAGTGTCGCCAGAATACTGGATAGTTGAAGCCAGTGGATTTATAGATTGTGCCTTCAATGAGTTGAGCAGATAATCCATTTTTCCCTCCAATTGAGTTCGGCGTTTTATTACTTGATCAAAGCATGAGCTAACTAAATTTTCTAAAGCAGTCGTCGACTCTGCAACACTAGTTTTCCCTTTCACCGTATGAAATTTATTCTTATGATCAGGTTTTATATTTTGGGAACCGATTTGTGCGTTTTGCGTAGGTGCGTTGGATTGGGCTTCCAAAGAGCCAGGTCTGATATTAGCAAATGGCTCTTGTCTAGGTGCTTTGTCCTTCTTTGCTATTTGGGGTTTCCTTTTGCGTTTTGGTGAAGGTGGGTGCTCGTCAGCATCTGAGATAGAATCAATTGTGTCTTGAATGCAACCATTTATTCTTCTAATCTGGGTTCCACTTTCCATAGGCTTTGCCGTGTTATCAGGAGTTATTGCTAGTGAGGGGGAATTGAGAGGAACTAGTGACCTATTCTGGGTAAGTATTTTTCCTTCAACATTAGTAATCTGTTTGTCAATTTTCCCCATGGCTCCTGAAATGAATTTCAATATTGACGTATGATTTTTTTGGGAGGAAATATCATTTACGCTAGATTGTTTCCTTTTTCCCATTGTTACTGACTGCTTTGGACAGAAGAGTTCTATAATAATTGCCTACGGGGTAAGATTTATTTTGAAAGGTATGGTAGCTGGTGTTTATAAAGAAGTGGAGACAAGGAATGGTAAATAGATTTTTTCACAGTATTTGGAGATTTTTTAACTGAAGGACAGAGGTACAGGCTATGAAAGGACAATCACAGGGAGTCGAGAGAGAAGGATGCAGTACCTGTTTGGAGACCTAGGAACCAGATCCTGAGATCACGAGGAAGTTCTCAGGGGGGTGGCCCAGCCCAGCCTCTGACGGCCGCTGACGGGCGCAGGACGGGACCGTCCTTGGCCCGGGCTTTGCCGGGGCACCGCCCGCGCGCGTCCTGCGAGGCGGGAGCGCTTTTAAAGATTTAAAGGGCTCCTGCCCTTTGACAGGATGCCGGTGCCTCCTCCTTAACCCAGGTGCCATAGTGCACGTACCGCGAGGCGGGAGCGCTTTCAAGGATTTAAAGGGCTCCTGCCCTTTGACAAGATGCCGGTGCGTCCTCCTTGCCCCAGGTGCCGCTATGCTAATCAGAACTCCAGTGCTTATGCTCTCTATGGTTCCAAATTTGTACTTACATACTGGTAACCCAGTATTCCACTCCAATTTGGCATACTGGACGCCCTTTATAAGTCCCTAGTATATGGTGCCTAGGTACCCAGGGCATTGGGGTTCCAGGAGATCCATATGGGCTGAAGAATTTCTTTTGCCACCCATAGGGAGCCCATGCAAATACTTCAGGACTGCCATTGCAGCCCAGGTGAAATAGTACACCAGGTCACTTATAAGTCACCTAGATGTCAGGCCTTCAGACCCTGAAGGGTGGGTGCAAAGTAGCTGCGTGTGAGGGCATCCCTGCACTAGCAGAAATGCCTCCACGTCATGCAAGCCCATTTTCCTAGACTTCATGAGTGCGGAGACGCCATTATAATTGTGCACTTTACAAAGGTCAATACCTATATACAGCTTCACAATGGTAACCTTGAATATGGCCATGTAAGGTGTCTAACAGCTGGAAATTGTACCCCAATAGTGATTCCAGTATTGGTTGCACAATCCCATGCAGTCTGGTGTCTCCACAGTGGAGCCCCCCGTACTGCATACCAGCCGTCTGAGGTTTTTACTGCAGCCCCAGCTACTGCCACCTCGCAGACAGGCTTCTGGCAGAACAATGCATTTCCTTTAGTAGAGGGGTGTTACACACTTACCTTTTGAAATAGGTGTTACAGGCATGGGATGGGTTTCCTCTCAGAGCCCCTGGAAGTGCTTTGAAGGGCACAGATGTGCCCTCCTTGCATAATCCAGTCTACATCAGTCCAGGGACCCCCAGCCCATGCTCTGGCATGAAACCGGACAAAGGAAAGGGGAGTGACCACTCCCCTGTCCATCACCACCCCAGGGGTGGTACCCAGAGCTCCTCCAGAGTGTTCCTGGGTTTTGCCATCTTGGATTCTAAAGTGGTGGGGCACTCTGGGAGCATCTGAGTGGCCAGTGCCAGCAGGTGACGTCAGAGACCCCTCCTGATAGGTCCTTACCTGGTTAGGTGACCAATCCCCCTCTCAGGGCTATTTAGGGTCTCTCCTGTGGGTGTTTCCTCAGATTCTGATTGCAAGACTCCAGCAGGAATCCTGTGCATCCTTTATTTCACCTTCTACCATCGGATCAACCGCAGAACTGCTCCAGGAACTCTACAACGTGCAACAAAGAAGCAAAGACGACTTCTGCAACACTGTAACTCCAGCTCCTGCCAGCATCTGCAACAGTTTCTAGGTTTTGCACCCACAGAGGACTGGCTGTCTTCAGACTGCACCAGAAGAACTGAAGGAATCTCCTGAGAAGTGACAAAGTCACTTTCCTGCTTCAGCAGGCACCTCTCTGCAGCAAACGAACGTTGCTGTAGGTCCCCTCTCCTGACGAAGAGCATGGATCCTGGAACACAGATGGTGGACTAAAGTGACCCTTACTGTCCAAAGGTCCAGCTGTCCAAATTTGGTGGAGACAAGAGCTTGCTTCCCCACGCAAGACAGTAACCCCATGCACCACGTTTTTTCAGCTGCAAAGGCTTGTGTGCAACTCCCCAAGAAGTTCCTTGTGCACAGCACAGCTTAGGTCCCCAGCACTCTATCCTGCGACCCACAGCTCCCTGAGTGGTTCTCCTGCGGTGTGGGAATCCTTTGTGTAGTGCTGCATGGACCTCCATTTGCACCTCCTTTGTCCCTGTTCTTTGAGACCCCCATGCATGCTGCCTGGTCTTCTGAGGGTTCTTTGAATTGCTGATAGCCCCCTCTGTCTCCTCCTCCTGAGTTGAGACCCCCAGGTCTCTCCTGGGTCTGGGCAGCTCCATTTTCTGCCAATCACGTGTTTTGTGTGAGCTAAAGCTTGTAGGCGGAATCCAGTGATGCAAACCAGCTTGCATTCATCCATTCAACGTGAGGCATCTCCTGCACCAACCAGGACGCCACAGCTGTCTTCTTTGATGCATTACTGACTTTATCTTCTAACCAGAGTTTCCACTTTTGCACCTTCATCTGGATTAGTGGGGGCTCCTGTTCTCCCTGGACTCTTCCGCTGGTCTTGGGCTTAGTCCCCTTCTTCCACAGGTCTTTAGGTCCAGGAATCTATTGTTGGTGTCTTGCAGTCTCTTCTGGTTTTTGCATAAGCTTCTATCACGACTTCCATTGTGTTTTAGAAAACTTGCTGTACTCTACTCCTGCTTTCCTAGGCTCCGGGTTGTGGTATTGTACTTACCTTTAGTGTTTTCTTACACTCCTAGCATCCCTCTACATGCTACACTTGCCTAAGTGGGAAACCATCTTTCGCATTCCACTATTTTAGTATATGATTTGTGTTCCGCTAGGCCCATTGCAACATATTGTGATTTTCACTGTTTTCTGACAATTTCCTTAACTGATTTTGGGTACTAGTATTTATATTGTGTATAATACATACCTCCTAAGGGTGTATGGTCTCTAAGATATATTTGGCATTGTGTCACTAAAATAAAGTACCTTTAATTTTGGTAACACTGAGTATTGTCTTTCATGTGTGTGAGTACTGTATGACTACTGTGGTATTGCAAGAGGTTTGCATGTCTCCTAGTTCAGCCTTGGCTGCTCTGCCTACAGCTACCTCTAGACAGCCTGACGTCTAGACACTGAATACATTTCAGTAATAAGGGATAACTGGACCTGGTATAAGGTGTAATGCATGCACCAAAAGACTGCATCACCGGTCCTCTAGGTCCCCTCTCATCCTGACGAGCATGGTCCCTGGAACACAGGAGCTAGATCCAAGTGACCCCCACAGTCCAGTGATCCTTCAGTCCAAGTTTGGTGGAGGTAAGTCCTTGCCTCCCCACACTAGACTGCAAACATGTGTACTGCGTGATTTGCAGCTGCTCCGGCTTCTGTGCACTTCTCCAAGGATTCCTTCTTGCACAGCCTAGCCTGGGTCCACAGCATCACCCTCTGAGTTGGACTCCGACATCGTGGGACCCTCCTTTTGTGACTCCGGTTACCCCAATCTTATAAGCTCCTGCTCTGGTACTTCTGCAGGTGCTACCTGCTTCTGGGGGGGTCTCTGAGTTGCTGAGCGCCCCCTCTGTCTCCTCCTCCAAGGGGCGACATCCTGGTCCTTCCTGGTCCCCAGCAGCACCCAAAAACCTCTACTGCGACCCTTGCAGCTAGCAAGGCTTGGTTGTGGTATATCTGCGTGGAAAAACTTTTGCAACATCCAACATCAGGAAAATTGAGATACACTTAAAATAACCGCTGCTCACCTCCTTGGTAGCTTGGCACAAGCAGTCAGGCTTATCTCAAAGGCAATGTATAAAGTATTTGTACCAACACACACAATAATACAGTGAAAACACTACAAAATGGATACCACACCAGTTTAGAAAAATAGCCAATATTTATCTAAAGCAAAAGTGATGAAAAGGACAAAAATCCAACATACACATCTAAAGTTATGAATTTTTAAAATAAACGAATCTTACTCCATAGAAAACAATTGAAATATTGTTACACAAAGTACCTGGTTTGCATCAAAAATAAAGCCACATGTGTGAGCGTTCATTGGAAAAGTCAGCGATGCACTGATTCCTTACTCGCAAGTGAGGCCATGCATTGTTTCTTCTCCGGTCAGGTAGGTGATGCATCGTTTTTCTCTCCAGCAAGAGAGTGATGTGTCGATTTCTGGATGGGACACCTCAGACCAGCGCAGGTTTGCGTTGATTTTGATGCCCAGAGATGATGCGTGCGAATTCCAGTCACACGGTGATGCAAAAACCGCACTGCGGGGGGTTGCATCGTTTTCAGCAGTCACAAGCGGGTGTTGCATCGTTTCCCCAGCCGCGATGCAGGTGATGTGTCAATTTCCCAGCCTCAGTGCCGGTGGTGCATTGATTTCTTAGCTGCGATGCAGTTAGTGCTTTTTACAGCTGTGTTGCAGGTAGTGTGTTAACATTTTCCTCCATGGCTCCTGTGTGTAGGTTTCCACCTTAGTTCTACAAGCTTCACTTTTCAAGGGACCAGGGACTGGATAGGGCACGACTTGGCAGGGCAGGAGTCTCAGCAGAGTGTCCAAGTACTGGCTGAGTAAGTGTTTGATGTCCCTGAGACTTCAAAAAAGGAGGCAAGCTCAGTTCAAGCCCTTGAAACCCCTTCACAAGCAGGAATCTACCACAAATTCCAGTCTTTGTCCTCTTTCAGGCAGAAGCAGCAACCGCAGGCCAACCCAGCAAAGCCCAGTCACAGGAAAAGGGGCAGTACTCCTTCTCCAGCTCTTCAACACTTCTCTGTGGCAAAGGTTCTTCTTGGTTCCAGAAGTAATCTAAATATCTGGGGTTTTGAGTCTACTACGTATACCCCTTTCTGCCTTTGAAGTTGGCAAACTTCAAAGGAAAGTCTCTGTTGTTGACAAGATCTTGCCTTGCACACTAGTGGGTTGGAGACTGCATTGTGAGAGGGCAGCCACAGCCCTTTCAGGTGTAAGTGACCACTCTTTCCTCTACTCTAGCCCAGATGGCCCATCAGGATATGCAGGCTACACCCCAGCACTCATTGTGTCACTGTCTAGTGGAGATTCACAAACAGTCAGTCTGACCCAGACAGGGAATACACAAGCAGGCAGAGTCATGGAAAGGTTTAAGCAAGAAAATGCCCGCTTTCTAAATGTGCAAAAACAACACATGATGGATGGAATGCAGAGCAAATCAAACATTCACCCCCTGTCACAGATCTGGGTTTAATCCATCAGTCTTTTTTACTTGCTATGCCGTTCCAGTTTGGACCCAGCCATATGGAAATCAGTCTGGATCCTGTTCCCCATGGGAACAGTCCAGTCTGAACTGCCAGACCAGGTCCTCTCTGGACCAGAAACAAGCATCCTGGGACCGGTTTCAGGGTATCATCCTTCATCAGCCAGGCTAGTTTGAATTTGGAGACATAGCAAGCACAATCCCACATCTGGGCATACCCTTCCCACTTGGAGCGACAAATGATGCACTGAATGCAGAGCAAATCAAACATTCACCCCCTGTCACAGATCTGGGTTTAATCCATCCGTTTTTTTGCTTGCCCTGTGTAGGAGGCTGGCCTTATTTGTAGTGAGTACCATAGGTACTTACACCTTATACCAGGTCCAGTTATCCCTTATCAGGGAAATTTAGTCAGTGTCTAGAAGCCAGGCTGTCTAGAGGTAGCTGTAGGCAGAGCAGCCAAGGCTGAACTAGGAGACATGCAAAGCTCTTGCAATACCACTGTAGACACACACATGAGAGACAATACTCAGTGTTACCAAAAATAAAGGTACTTTATTTTAGTGACACAAATGCCAAAAATATATAAGGGGCTACACTCCCTTAGGAGGTAAGTATAATACACAAAATATAGTAACCAAAATCAGGTAAGTAAACAGTCATAAAATAGTGCAAACAGTTAAAAACACAATAGATTGCAATGGGCCTAGGGGCAACACAAACCATATACTAAAATAGTGGAATGAGAAGTGTACTGTGTAGAGGGGCGCTGGGAGTGTAGGAAAACACAAAAGGTAAGTAAAGTACCCCAATCCAGGGCCCAGGAGTAAAGTACAGCATGTTTTCTCAGAACACACTACAAGTGGTGATGAAGAATTATGCCAGAACCAAGCAAGACTGCAATCAACCAATGAAGGATTCCTGGAACTGAAGACCTGTGGAGAGAGGAGACCAAGTCCAGAAGTTGATGAAGAGGCCAGGAACAACAGGAGCCCCTGCCCGCCTGGAAGAAGGTGCAAAAGTGGATTCTCCGGTTGGAAGAAAAATACAGAAATGCACCAAAGAAGATAGCTGTGGGTTCCTGCTTGGTGCAAGAGATGTCCCACGTCGAGTTGTTGGATGCAGGCTGTTTGCGTAGTTGGATTCCACCAGCAAGCCTTGTTTCACTCAAGAACGTGTTTTGCGTCAAAGAGGAGCTGCCCGGACCCAGGAGGAACCTTGGGGTCTCAACTCAGACATAGGAGACAGAGGGGGTTTTCAGCACTTCAGAGAGCCCTCAGAAGACCAGGCAGCACCCATGGGAGTCCCAGGACATGCGGACAAAGGATTTGCAAAGTGCGGTCATTGCAGCACTACACAGGAGGATCCCACACCACAGGAGAACAACTCAGACATTTGTGCGTCACAGGATAGAGTGCTGGGGACCTGGGCTACGCTGTGCAGGAAGAACTTTTGGAAGAAGTGCACAGAAGCCCAAGGAGCTGCAGAGGACGCGATGCACAGGGGTACTGTCTGGCACCGGGAGGCAAGCTTTTACCTCTGCCAGATTTGGACAGACTGGGTCACTTCGGTCCACCACCTGTATTCCAGGGATCATGCTCATCAACAGAGGAGGAGGCCCAGAGTACTGGTTGTCATCGTAGAGAGGTGCCTGAAGACAGGCAGTCCTCAGAGCGTGCACACCTTGAAAACTGTTGCAGTTGCTGGTTGGAGCTGAAGTTGCAGGTCACAGTAGCCTTCTTGGATACTTTGTTGCAGTTACAGCAGTTCCTGGAGAAGTCTGCGGTTCATCCGGCGGTCAGAAGCTAAAGCAGAGGATACAGAGGAGTCCTGGTGGAGTCTAGCAAACCGAATCTGAGGAAACATCCAGAGGAGAGACCCTAAATAGCCCTTAGAGGTGATTAGCTACCTACCACAGGCAGGCACCAATCAGGAGGGGTCTCTGACGTCACCTGCTGGCTCTGGCCACTCAGATGCTCCTAGAGGGTCCCCACGCCTTGGAATCCAAGATGGCTAACGCCAGGGACACTCTGGAGGAGCTCTGGGCACAACCCCTGGGGTGGTGATGGACAGTGCAGTGGTCACTCCCCTTTCCTTTGTCTAGTTTTGCTCCAGAGCAGGGACTGGGGGTCCCTGAACCGGTGTAGACTGGATTATGCAAGGAGTGCACTGTATCTGTCCTTCAAAGCATTTCCAGAGGCTCTGGGAGGATACCCCTCTCATGCCTGTAACACCTATTTCCAATGGGAGAGGGTGTAACACCCCTCTCCTATAGGAAATACATTGTTCTGCCTTCCTGGGATTGAGCTGCTCAATCCAGAGGAGGGCAGAAACCTGTCTGTGAGGTGGCAGCAGCTGGGGCTACAGTGAAAACCTCATTGAGCTAGTTTGGCAGTACTAGGGGTCCATGGTGGAGCCTCCAGGGTACATGGAATTGGCCCCCAATACCAGATTTTGATTGAGGGTTCAATATCATAATCTGAGACACCACACACGGTCACATTCGGAGTTACCTTTGTTAAGCTACATATATGTATTGACATATATTGAGTGCATGGTTATAATGGTGTCCCTGCACTTACGAAGTCACGGGAATTGGCCTTGGACCACGTGGGGCACCTTTGCTAGTGCAAGGGTGCCCTCACACACAGTAACTTTGCACCTAGCCTTCAGTAACTGAAGGTTAGACATATAGGTGACTTTAACTTACCTGGTTCAGTGAAAAATGGCTGTGAAATAGAGTGTGCACTATTTCACACAGGCTGCAATGGCAGTCCTGAAGGAGTGTTTGTATGAGCTCCTTATGGGTGGCAAAAGAAATGCTGCAACCCATAAGGATCTCCTGTAGGAGGCTGGACTGGCTTGTAGTGAGTACCAAGGGGTACTTGCACCTTGCACCAGGCCCAGTTATCCCTTATTAGTGTATAGGGTGTCTAGCAGCTTAGGCTGATAGATAATGGTAGCTTAGCAGAGCAGCTTAGGCTGAACTAGGAGATGTGTGAAGCTACTACAGTACCACCTAGTGTCATATGCACAATATCATAAGAAAACACAATACACAGTTATACTAAAAATAAAGGTACTTTATTTTTATGACAATATGCCAAAGTATCTTAGAGTGTACCCTCAGTGAGAGGATAGGACATATACACAAGATATATATACACAATAGCAAAAATATGCAGTATAGTCTTAGAAAACAGTGCAAACAATGTATAGTTACAATAGGATGCAATGGGGAAACATAGGGATAGGGGCAACACAAACCATATACTCCAAAAGTGGAATGCGAACCACGAATGGACCCCAAACCTATGTGACCTTGTAGAGGGTTGCTGGGACTATTAGAAAATAGTGAGAGTTAGCAAAATAACCCTCCCCAAGACCCTGAAAAGTGAGTGCAAAGTGCACTAAAGTTCCCCTAAGGACAAAGAAGTCGTGGTAGAGAAATAATGCAGGAAAGACACAAACCAGCAATGCAACAACTGTGGATTTCTAATCTAGGGTACCTGTGGAACAAGGGGACCAAGTCCAAAAGTCACAAGCAAGTCGGAGATGGGCAGATGCCCAGGAAATGCCAGCTGCGGGTGCAAAGAAGCTTCAACTGGACAGAAGAAGCTGAGGTTTCTGCAGGAACGAAAAGGGCTAGAGACTTCCCCTTTGGTGGACGGATCCCTCTTGCCTTGGAGAGTCGTGCCGAAGTGTTTTCCCGCCGGAAGGATGCCAACAAGCCTTGCTAGTCGCAAATCGTGCGTTTGGCGTTTTTGGACGCTGCCGGGGCCCAGGAGGAACCAGGAGGTCGCAAATTGGACCTGAAGAGAGAGGCGATGTCGAGCAAGACAAAGAGCCCTCACTGAAGCAGGTAGCACCCGGAGAAGTGCCAGAAACAGGCACTACAAGGATGCGTGAAACAGTGCTTGCCAAAGTTGCACAAAGGAGTCCCACGTCGCCGGAGACCAACTTAGAAAGTCGTGCAATGCAGGTTAGAGTGCCGTGGACCCAGGCTTGGCTGTGCACAAAGGATTTCCGCCGGAAGTGCACAGGGGCCGGAGTAGCTGCAAAGTCGCGGTTCCCAGCAATGCAGCCCAGCAAGGTGAGGCAAGGACTTACCTCCACCAAACTTGGGCTGAAGAGTCACTGGACTGTGGGGGTCACTTGGACAGAGTCGCTGGATTCGAGGGACCTCGCTCGTCGTGCTGAGAGGAGACCCAAGGGACCGGTAATGCAGCTTTTTGGTGCCTGCGGTTGCAGGGGGAAGATTCCGTCGACCCACGGGAGATTTCTTCGGACCTTCTGGTGCAGAGAGGAGGCAGGCTACCCCCACAGCATGCACAAGCAGGAAAACAGTCGAGAAGGCGGCAGGATCAGCGTTACAGAGTTGCAGTAGTCGTCTTTGCTACTATGTTGCAGGTTTGCAGGCTTCCAGCGCGGTCAGCAGTCGTTTCCTTATCAGAAGGTGAAGAGAGAGATGCAGAGGAACTCGGATGAGCTCTTGCATTCGTTATCTAAAGTTTCCCCAGAGACAGAGACCCTAAATAGCCAGAAAAGAGGGTTTGGCTACCTAGGAGAGAGGATAGGCTACTAACACCTGAAGGAGCCTATCAGCAGGAGTCTCTGACGTCACCTGGTGGCACTGGCCACTCAGAGCAGTCCAGTGTGCCAGCAGCACCTCTGTTTCCAAGATGGCAGAGGTCTGGAGCACACTGGAGGAGCTCTGGACACCTCCCAGGGGAGGTGCAGGTCAGGGGAGTGGTCACTCCCCTTTCCTTTGTCCCGTTTCGCGCCAGAGCAGGGGCTAAGGGGTCCCTGAACCGGTGTAGACTGGCTTATGCAGAATTGGGCACCTCTGTGCCCAACAAAGCATTTCCAGAGGCTGGGGAGGCTACTCCTCCCCTGCCTTCACACCATTTTCCAAAGGGAGAGGGTGTCACACCCTCTCTCAGAGGAAGTTCTTTGTTCTGCCATCCTGGGCCAGGCCTGGCTGGACCCCAGGAGGGCAGATGCCTGTCTGAGGGGTTGGCAGCAGCAGCAGCTGCAGTGAAACCCCAGGAAGGGCAGTTTGGCAGTACCAGGGTCTGTGCTACAGACCACTGGGATCATGGGATTGTGCCAACTATGCCAGGATGACATAGAGGGGGCAATTCCATGATCATAGACATGTTACATGGCCATATTCGGAGTTACCATTGTGAAGCTACATATAGGTAGTGACCTATATGTAGTGCACGCGTGTAATGGTGTCCCCGCACTCACAAAGTTCAGGGAATTGGCTCTGAACAATGTGGGGGCACCTTGGCTAGTGCCAGGGTGCCCTCACACTAAGTAACTTTGCACCTAACCTTTACCAGGTAAAGGTTAGACATATAGGTGACTTATAAGTTACTTAAGTGCAGTGTAAAATGGCTGTGAAATAACGTGGACGTTATTTCACTCAGGCTGCAGTGGCAGGCCTGTGTAAGAATTGTCAGAGCTCCCTATGGGTGGCAAAAGAAATGCTGCAGCCCATAGGGATCTCCTGGAACCCCAATACCCTGGGTACCTCAGTACCATATACTAGGGAATTATAAGGGTGTTCCAGTAAGCCAATGTAAATTGGTAAAATTGGTCACTAGCCTGTTAGTGACAATTTGAAAGTAATGAGAGAGCATAACCACTGAGGTTTTGGTTAGCAGAGCCTCAGTGAGACAGTTAGGCACCACACAGGGAACATATACAGGCACACCTATGAGCACTGGGGCCCTGTGTGACAGGGTCCCAGTGACACATACATATAGGCCACAAACCTATGAGCACTGGGGTCCTGACCAGCAGGATCCCAGTGACACATAACAAACATACTGAAAACATAGTGTTTTCACTATGAGCACTGAGGCCTGGCTATCAGGATCCCAGTGAGACAGTGAAAACAGTGACAAACACCCTGACATACACTCACAAACAGGCCAAAAGTGGGGGTAACAAGGCTAGAAAGAGGCTACTTTCTCACATCTCCTGAACCCCAATGCCCTCGGTACCTAGGTACCATATACTAGGGACTTATAAGGGGGGTCCAGTGTGCTAATTGGAATTGGAATATGAAGTCACTAGACTATAGAGACTAATTTGGCAGTAGAGAGAGCATACACACTGAAGTTCTGGTTAGCGGAACTTCTGTGACACAGTCAAGCATACTGACAACACACATAGGCCACAAACTATGAGCACTGGGGTCCTGGCTAGCAGGATCCCAGTGAAACAGTAAAAACATACTGAGAAATAGGTTTCAAACTATGAGCACTGTGGTCCTGGGTAGAAGGATCCCAGTGAGACAGGCCACAAATGGGAGTAACCATGCTAGAAAGAGGCTACTTTCTCACACATCCCTACCGGCCGTTTTACCTTCAATCACCTCAATTTATGCATGAGGCCCAACTTTTCTTCCCACCTCTCTCCCTAAAACGTACGCACACATGTACATACACACAGTTCTGACCAATAGACATCACATTGGCATTTGGTCTATTAACCCCTTCGGTGCCAAGGACGAGCCGGTCTCACCCTCGGCTGCACCGCTGCTGTGCTGAGGGCGACAGCAGCTCTTCCTGCACCTCACCCGCTAGCACTCCCCGTAGGTCTTCCACCAACTCCCCCGGTGAGGGATGGCAGGGTAAGCGCTTCCCCTGCCACGCCGACCCCCCCCCAGTGACGTCTGACGCGTGCTAACCTCATCAGAGGTCACCTCCATTGTGCTGGAAGCATGGCTTCAAGCGTGTCTGAGAAGTAACAGATGAGTTTCTCCTCGGCACAGGGCAGGGGAAGTCAGGGAGGCATGATTAGGAAAGGAAAGGCTTTTCCTTTTCATGTCTCTCTGAGCATTCCTGCAGCACAAGTGCATAGCGACCATGTTGTAGGAATGCCACTAGACGCCAGGGACTTTATTTTTTATATGAAATGGACATGAGGGGAGCAGCCCCTTGGGCGAGGGTCGCTTCCTAAGGGGGGCATTTTTTATAAGGCCATTTCTGCCCCACTTGGGGTCAAATCGGCCTTTATTTATTAGTCCCATCTGCCCCAACGGGGCAGAAACCTCTAGACGCCTCGGATTATTTTAGGGGAGTGACCTCTTAGGCAAGGGTCGCTCCCCAAGGGGGGCAAATTTATTTTAGGCCATTTCTTCCCCCTTTGGGAGGAGATCTGCCTATTTTTATTAGGTCAATCTTCCCCCAAGGGGGCCAGAAACCACTAGACACCAGGGATAATTTATTTTTGTTTATTAACAGGAGGGGCGCGACCCCCTCAGACAAGGATCGCTCCCCTGGGGAGCAATTTATTTTAGTTAATTTCTGCCCCTCTTGGGGGCAGATTGGCCTATTTTAATTAGGCTGATCTGCCCCCAAGGGAAGCAGAAAACACTAGACACTAAGGATAAAAAACATTTTGTTTATAAACAGGAGGGGAGCAACCCCTTAGACAAGGGTTGCTCCCCTGGGGGGTAAATTTATTTTGGGCCATTTCTTCCCTCCTTGGGGCAGATCGCCTATTTTAATTAGGCTGATTTGCCCCCAAATGGTGCAGAAACCTCTAGTCACCAGGGATTTTTTTTATTTTTTACAGATGGGGACAAATACATTTTTGGCCTTTTTCCATGAGGCCAATCTGCCCCTGGGGAGGCAGAAGCCATTTAGGCACCAGGGATTGGTGTGTTGTGTGCTTCGTCTGTGGGAGCAGCCCCATAGGCAAGGGTCGCTCCCCATGGGTGCACATCACTTTTGTCCATTTCTGCCCCCATTTGGGGCGGCAGCACACCAAACAACAGGGAAGAATTTATTTTTTTAAAAGAGGGTGGGGTTATAGCCATACCCCTTCCTCAAATAAATGGGGACAAAGTTGTTCTGCCAACCGGTGGGGACGTGGGGTAATTACCCCCGATCAACTCCACGGGGACAAAAAGCTCACTAGATGCCAGGGAATAAAAAAATTGTGGGTTAGTGGTTCCCCCAGTATGGGCATGGTTATGTCCCCAACCCAACTGAAGGGGGTAACAGTCTTTCATCTCTCCATCCGCACACCAAAAGATCTTACTCCAATGGCAAGCAAGAGGACATTTAGGGGCATATTTATACTCAGTTTGTGCCGGATTTGCGTCGTTTTTTTTTACGCACATTCGGCGCAAACACTGCCCCATATTTATACTTTGACGTCCGACGCAGCGGGCGTCAAAGTTCCACCATGTGCGTCATTTTTTAGAAGGGGGAACCAGCCTTGCGTTAATGATATGCAAGGTAAGCGTTCCCTTCTAAAAAATGATTCCCAGGCCTGTGCACCATATTTAAACTCCCGTGCAAAAATGACGCACGGGAGTGGGCGGGTAAAAAAAAATGACGTCCATCCACGTTTGCGTCATTTTTTAACGCCTGCTCAGGGCAGGCGTTGAGGGACCTGTGGGCTCGGAAGGAGCCCAGAGGTGCCCTCCCATGCCCCCAGGGACACCCCCTGTCATCCTTGCCCACCCCAGGAGGACGCCCAAGGATGGAGGGACCCACCCCAGGGACATTAAGGTAAGTGCAGGTAAGTATATTTTTCCGTATTTTTTTGGTGGCATAGGGGGGCCTGATTTGTGCCACCCTACATGCCACTATGCCCAATGACCATGCCCATGGGACATAATCCCCCTGGGCATGGGCATTTGGTCAAGGGGGCATGACTCCTGTCTTTGCTAAGACAGGAGTCATGTCAATGGCGTCTGGGCGTCAAAAAAATATGACGCAAATCGGGTTGAGGCTATAATTTTGCCTCAGCCTGACTTGCCCCATTTTTTGACGCCCAGGCTCCATTTTCCCCTACGCCGGCGCTGCCTGGTGTGAGTCATTTTTTTTCACGCACACCACTCCGCAGCACCGGCTAATGGCGGCTAACGTAATTCAATAAATACGGCGCCCGCATGGCGCTTTGGAATGGCGTTAGCCGGCGTTAAAAATTTTGACGCACAACTGCGTTGGCGCAGTTGTGCGTCAAAAAGTATAAATATGGCCCTTAATTATTTTGGGTTTTGGTTTTACATTTGGGCCATGAAAGCATGTATAACTCTCAAAATCGTCCCACTTTGAATGGTGAGGGCTGCACTTTTTAGACTTTGGGACGCTGCCATGTAGAAATATTTACGAGACCTAGACACATCTGAAAACCAAACATCTGGGTGTGTCCAGGGTGGTGTGCTTCACATACACCCGCACCAGTTTCTTACCCATAATGCCCTGCAAGCCTCCAACTTTGCTTGAAATCACACATTTTCCCCACATTTTTGTGATGGAACCTCCTGCAATCTTCAGGAATCCACAAAATTCCTACCACCCAGCATTGTTGCATCTATACCGATAAATATTCTGCCCCACTTGTCAAAAACGGTTGCTTCAAACTGTTCTTTTGGACCTGCTTTGGTTCCCCCTCAATTTCAACATGTTTTTCGCTCCTCCCTGTCACAGGCACTTGGCCCACCTTCACAAGTGAAGTATCACTTTTATCGGGAGACTGAGAGGAATGTAGGGTGGTAGGAAATTTGTGCTGGTGCGGTGATTCCACACAGAAACGTGGGAAAATGTGATTTTTTATTTAAATTTGAGTTTTGCTGAGAATTCTGGGTAAGAAAACACTGGGGTATCCATGCAAGTCACACCTCCCTTTACTCCCTTGGGTGTCTACTTTTCAGAAATGTCTGGGTTTGGTAGGTTTCCCTAGATGACTGCTCAGCCGAGGACCAAAAACGCAGGTGCCCCCTGCAAAAACAGGTAGTTTTGTATTTGATAATTTTGATGTGTCCACGTAGTGTTTTGGGGTATTTCCTGTGACAGGCACTAGGCCTACCCACACACATGAGGTACCATTTGTATTGGGAGACCTGGGGAATGCTGGGTAGAAGGAAGTTTGTTGCTCCCCTCAGATTCCAGAACTTTGCGGCACCAAAATGTGAGGAAAAAGTGATTTTGAGGTTTGCTAAGGATTCTGGGTAACAGAACCTGGTGAGAGCGGCACAAGTTGCCCCATCCTGGGTTCCCTTAGGTGTCTAGTTTTCAGAAATGTTCAGGTTTGCTAAGTTTTCCTAAGTGCTGAATGAGCTAGATGCCAAAATCCAGTTAGGTACTTTGCAAAAAACAAGTCAGTTTTCTTTGGGTAAATGTGATGTGTCCATGAGGTGTTTCGGGGCATTTCCTGTCGCGGGTATCGCGGGTACTAGGTCTACCCACACAAGCAAGGTACCATTTTTATTGGGAAACACAGAATAGAAGAACAAGTGTTATTGTCAGTTGTCTTTCTCTATATTTTTGTCATCCAAATGTAGGACAGCGTGTTAGAAAGAAGTCATTTTGAGAAATGTCCTGTAATTTACATGCTAGTGTGGGGACCCCGGAATTCAGAGATGTGCAAATAACCACTGCTTCTAAACCCCATATCTTGTGCCCATTTTGGAAATACATAGGTTTCCTTGATACCTATTTTCCATTCTTTATCTTTTACCAAATGAATTGCTATATACCCCGTACACAATAAAAACACATTGCAAGGTGCAGCTCATTTATTGGCTCTGGGTACCTTGGGTTCTTTATAAACCTAGAAGCCCTATATATCCCCAGCTCTGTGTGTGTCTGGTTTGTGGAACGGAACAGAGAGGCTTGCCTTTATTTTTTTTAATTAAATGTATTTCAAGGGATCGAGTCCTCAAAATGATGTTGATGTTGCAGCCTGTCAGTCGAATTTGAGCCATGGCCAGGTATCTCCAGCTTTTGAACCTTAAATTCTCATAAATGGGTAAATGAATTTACACTAAATCACGAAAAAGTAAACTTTTAAAACAGCTAGATAAGATAGGCAGCAGCTGTTTAAATTGTTTAAGAGGACATTAGCTGTGAATTCCAAACAAATAGGTTTTGCCACCACAAAATAGTGTGTTGCTAAGTTTAGGACTCCTTTCTCACATAAAAGAGGACTTTAGCACCCCATTAAGAAATGCAAAAAGGAAGTGTTATGAAAGCGAATTTCGCTCCTATTTGGAAGTTGCAGTGGCATCTGTCAGTGCTTGCAACTGCAATTGCAAGGCATAGATGAAATACTGACATATCAAAACGGGTGATTATCAGATTTGCTTCCGCTTTCAGAAAGCTATCTGCCAGCCTAATGGGTGGGCAGCAGACCGTGGTCTGGGGGAGCAAGTGCAATAGTAAGGGTCTTCTGTCTCGATCAAAACACAATCTCTAAACTCTCAGCCATTTTCATGGAGTCGTAAATTCAGAGCTTCTTACATTTCATTAGGTAGATTGAAGCATACCTTCCCTCCTGCAAATGTATAGTTTGTGATGCATATCCATTTAGAAACTAGTCAGTATGTAAATTGCATTTTCTGCTGTGCCTTAGGAAAATAATAAAGCTGCATCAACAGAGAGGGAGAAGACACAAGTCTAGCTTTACCGGAGCTTGGACTGTGGAAGAAGGCAGAAGGAAAACAATCTAAACAACTCCCACTGCATTGGACCTAGAAATGTATTTTTTTTTCTTGAAGGGTTCGAAGTGCTGCATTGAAGAAGGCAGACAATTGGCTCTAAATATTTTCAGTAGCGGTTTTAAAGATGGACTGATTAATTAACTAGTAAATCATGAAGCACAGAACTTCAAGAGGTTGCTTTCGATTTTATGGCAGTCAGATTTGATTTACAACTGCCCTTTACAAGAAACCACACCCCTCAATATTTGTATCTAGTCACAATGGACATACCTAGATCATTGTAAAACAAACCTGTTGCTTCATCAGTTTTCTTGCAAAAAATAATGCTGTTGTGTTAGAAACGGAGACTTTCGTTGGCAGTCAGGTTACCCCCTGTCTAAGCGAGGCATGCTCACTCTAGTCAGGGTAATAGAGAATCACCCTCAGCTAACCCCTGCTTACCCCCTTGGTAGCTTGGCACGAAAAGCAGGTTTAACTTCAGAGTGCTGGGTGTAAAGTATTTGTACCAACATACACAGTAACTCAATAAAAACACTACAAAATGACACAACACAGGTTTAGAAAAATAGAAAATATTTAACTAAACAAAACAAGACCAGAATGACAAAAATCCACAATACACAAGCCATCACTAAAAATGCAAAGAGAGTCTTCATGTAATTTTAAACATAACGCTAACACTGTTAGCATGAAAATGTACCTCGGGTGCGTCAAAAATAACCCGCACGGACAAGTGTGCGTCAAAAAGGGCTTGCGATGTGTCGATTTCACCCACAAGCGAGACCTTGCGTTGTTTCTCCTTTAGTCGGGTCGGCGTGCATCATTTCTTCTCTCCGCAGGAGGACGATTCGTCGATGTGGTCAGTACTCTCGGGTCCGGGCAGGCCTTGCATTGTTTTTACACTCCCAGTGGTGTTTGCGTCAGAAATTTAGCTGCACAATGGTCCGAAAACCAGGCAGTGTGGGTTGCGTTCTCCGGCAGCGATGCTGTGCACTGTTTCTCCAGCCCCGGGAGTTGATCTTTCGGTCGCGTTGCAGGCAAGTGTTGATTTTCAGCCACGAAGCCGCTGGCGCATCGATTTTTCAGCGGCAGATCAGAGTTGCGTAGATATTTTCCACGCACGGTGTTCGGTGCGTGGATTTCTCACTCTTGGGCTGCCAGCTTCTCTTCTCAGGGCCCTAGGAACTGGATGGGCACCACTTGGCAGAGCAGGAGTCTTTCCAGAGGCTCCAGGTGCTGGCAGAGAGAAGTCTTTGCTGTCCCTGAGACTTCAAACAACAGGAGGCAAGCTCTAAATCAAGCCCTTGGAGATCTTAACAAGAAAGGAAGGCAACACAAAGTCCAGTCTTTATCCTCTAGCACATGCAGAAGCAACAACTGCGTTATAGCTCCACAAAGCAGTCACAGGCAGGGCAGCTCTTCTTCCTCAGCTCTTCAGCTCTTTTCCAGGAAGAGGTTCCTCTTGGTTTCCAGAAGTGTTCTAAAAGTCTCTGGTTTTGGGTGCCCTTCTTATACCCATTTTGCCCTTTAAAGTAGGTTTACTTCAAAGGAAAATCTCTCTTGATTGTGAAAGCCCTTTCAGGTGTGAGTGACCACTCCTCCCTGCCCTCCAAGCACAGATAACTCATCAGGAAATGCAGACTACACCCCAGCTCCTTTTATCCACAAACAGGCAGAGTCACAGAAATGGTTTAAGCAAGAACCATTTTCTGGTTTCTAAAAGTGACATTTTCAAACACACAATCTTAAAATCAACTTTACTAAAAAGATTTTTAAATTGTGAGCTCAGAGACCCCAAACTCTGCATGTCTATCCGCTCCCAAAGGGAATCTACACTTTAATCATATTTAAAGGTAGCCCCCATGTTAACCTATGAGAGGGACAGGCCTTGCAACAGTGAAAAACTAATTTAGCAATATTTCACTGTCAGGACATATAAAACGCATTACTATATGTCCTACCTTACCATACACTTCACCCTGCCCTTGGGGCTACCTAGGGCCTACCTTAGGGGTACCTTACATGTAAGAAAAGGAAAGGTTTAGGCCTGGCAAGTGGGTACACTTGCCAAGTCGAATTTACAGTTAAAAAGTGCACACACAGACACTGCAGTGGTAGGTCTGAGACATGATTACAGAGCTACTTAGGTGGGTGGCACAACCAGTGCTGCAGGCCCACTAGTAGCATTTGGTTTACAGGCCCTGGGCACCTCTAGTGCAGTTTATCAGGGACTTACTAGTAAATCAAATATGCCAATCATGGATAAACCAATTTCATACACACTTTGTATAGGAGCACTTGCACTTTAGCACTGGTTAGCAGTGGTATAGTGCCCAGAGTAACAAAAACAGCAAAAACAGAGTCCAGCACACATCAACAACCTGGGAAACAGAGGCAAAAAGTTAAGGGAGACCACACCAAGGAAGAATAGTCTAACACATGTACCCCCAGCTGAAAGTGGGGAGCAACTACCCAACCTAACGGGAGTTCTCATCACTAAGGCGGAAGAACCTGGACAGACCATCACCATTGCCGTGTTCTGTACCAGGACAGTGTTCCACCATAAATTCCATCCCCTGTTTTGAATTCTCACCCCTCATCTGCATTAACCATCTGAGGGGCCTGTGGTCGGTCTGAACCCGGAAGTGAGTCCCAAACAAGTAGGGTCTTAGCTTCTTCAGCGCCCAGACCACAGCAAACACTTCACGTTCCATGGCACTCCATCTATGTTCCCTGGGAAGTGACCTCCTGCTAATGAAGGCTATGGGTTGATCTAGGCCCTCTTCATTAAGCTGTGAGAGTACTGCTCCAGTACCATGCTCTGATGCATCTGTTTGCACAATAAACTCCTTGGAGTACTCAGGTGCCTTCAGCACAGATACTGTGCACATGGTAGCCTTCAGGGCATCAAAAGCGGCCTGGCAAGCCTCTGTCCAGATCACCTTTGTGGGTTGCTTCTTAGAAGTCAGCTCAGTGAAAGGGGTAACAATGGTACCATATCCCTTGACAAACCTCCTGTAGTATCCTGTGAGACCTAAGAAGGCTCTCACTTCAGTCTGGGTCTTGGGAGGCTCCCAAGCCGGAATGGTATCAATCATTGGCTGTAGGGGGGACACCTGGCCACTCCCTACCTGGTGTCCCAAGTACACCAGAGACCCTGGCCTATTTGGCACTTGGTTGCCTTAATAGTGAGGCCTGCCTTTTGCAGGGCCTCTAACACTCTCCAGAGGTGTTTCAGGTGTTCCTCCCATGTGGAACTAAACACAGCAATGTCATCCAGGTAGGCGGCACTGAACTCATCCAGCCCAGCCAACACCTGGTTGACCAATCTCTAAAAGGTGGCAGGGGCTTTCTTCATTCCAAGTGTCATCACTTTAAATTGAAAGTGTCCATCTGGGGTAAAGAATGCTGACCTCTCCTTGGCCCCCTCAGTTAAGGCAATCTGCCAGTACCCAGATGTTAAGTCAAACTTACTGAGGTACTTGGCAGCTCCCAACCGGTCAATGACCTCATCAGCTCGGGGGATGGAGTGTGCATCGGTCTTGCTGACCGCATTGAGTCCCCGGTAGTCCATACAGAACCTGAGTTCTGGAGTGGCACCAGGTGCAGCAGCCTTTGGGACCAATACCACTAGGCTGGCCCAAGGACTGCTTGGAATGCTCAATGACCCCTAGGGTTAACATTTTGGATACTTCATCCTTAATGCAAGCCCTGACCCTGTCAGTCACCCTGTAAACCTTTTGTTTAATGGGTGTATTGTGCCCAGTGTCCACATCATGTGTGCCCAAGTATGTGAACCCTGGAATCAGCGAAAACAGTGAGGCGAACTGTCCCAACATGTGGCGACAGTCACCCTGCTGCTCTTCAGTCAGGGAGGGGGAGAGGATCACTCCCTTCACAAACCCATCTTTTTCTCCTGCAGACAGGAGGTCAGGAAGAGCCTCACTCTTCTCCTCCACCCCATCATCTGTCGCAAGGAGCATTGACAGTTCAGTCCGCTCAAAGTACGGCTTGAGGCGTTTGACATGCAGGACACTTAAAGGGTTCCTTGGAGATTGCAAGTCTACCAGGTAGGTGACTTCACTCTTGCGCTCCACCGCCCCAAATGGCCAAGTCTACTTGTCCTGTAGCACTCTAGGCTCCACTGGGTGCACACTTTTTGTCCAGGTTGAAACTCGACAAGAGTGGCATTCTGGTCATAACAGCGTTTCATGTCCTCTTGGCTCGCTTCCAGGTTCTCCTGTGCGAGACTCCTGAAGCGGGCAGTCTGGTTTCTCAGAGCCAGCATGTAAGTGAATAATTCCTGGGGGGGGGGTTACTGGGAGCTTTTTCCAAAGCCTTCTTGACCAGACTTAAAGGTCCCCTCACAGGGTGGCCATAGATGAGATCAAAGGGACTAAACCCAAGTCCCTCTTGAGGCACATCCCTGTAGGCAAACAGAAGACATGGCAAGAGGACATCCCACTTCCGCCTCAAGAGCTGTGACAGGCCCATGATCATGTCTTTCAAGGTGCAGTTGAATCTCTCAACCAGACCATTACTTTGGGGGTCGTAAGGGGTGGTGAACCTGTAGGTTACCCCACACTCCTTCCACAGAGACTTCATATAAGTGGATATGAAGTTGGTACCCCTATCAGATACCACTTCCCTGGGGAACCCCATGCAGGTAAAAACCCCCATCAAAGCACGACCCACCACAGGGGAAGTGATTGATCTTAAAGGAATGGCTTCTGGGTACCGGGTGGCATGGTCCACCAAGACCAGGATGAACCAGTTGCCCATGGCTGTCTTGGGATCCAGAGGCCACACAATGTCAATACCTACCCTCTCAAAGCGAGTACTGACAACAGGTAAAGGTTGGAGGGGAGCCTTACATTTCGCCCTACTCTTGCCACTTGACTGACAAGTCTGGCAAGACCTGCAATGTGCATCTGAGTGCCTGCGCATTAGGGGCCAGTAAAAGTGGGTGACAAGCCTCTCAAAGGTCTTGTCCTGCCCCGAATGTCCAGCTAAAGGCACACCATGAGCCAACCCCAGTAGGAAGGCCCTGAAGCACTGGGGTACCATCAGCACACGGGCTGACCCAGGCTCAGGAACCTTAGGCTCACTATACAGGAGGTCCTCCTCCCAATAGATCAGGTGGGATCCTGGTTCCTTGCCAGCCACCCGGTCTGCAGCTTGCTGCCGCAAACCCTCCAGAGTAGGGCATGTCCTCTGTGCTGAACAGAATGTTTCCCTGGTGGGCCCGCCTTCCTGCTGCCACTGCAACAGCTCAGGGACCTCACCCAGTTCAGCCACCTGTTCTCCTGTAGGCTCCAGGGTGTCACCCTCAGGCTCTGCCTCCTCCCGGACTGTGGGAACTTCTGGGGCTGGTTTCCCGTGCTCCCTGCCCTTCCTCTTCTTGGCGGTCCTCTGGGCCACTGTTTCAGGCTCCAGGGGCTCTTGACCACCCTGACAGGCTGCCATTGACCGGGTGGATACGCACACCCACCCAGGCAGACCCAACATCTCCAAGTGAGACCTGTGTTCCATCTCCTTCCAAGGGGAATCTTCCAGGCCATTGCCTAGCAAACAATCTACAGGCATGGTTGGACTCACAGCTACCTTCAAGGAACCTGAGACGCTCCCCATTCAAAGGGAACCTGCGTCACTCTGCACAGGTGCTCTGAGTTGTCCACTGCAACTACTTGGTGAAGTACACAGGGATCAATCTGCTCTTCAGACACCAGCTGACTCCTCACTGTAGTCACACTGGCTCCTGTGTCTCTCAGAGTCTCCACCCTCTGTCCATTGATGGTCACCCACTGCCTGTACTTCTTAGTGTTCTCAGGCACGGGGGTTCTCTGGACCAACTCACTGTCCCCTAGTGAGACAAGGGTCATCTCAGCTGGCTCCCACCACCTGGAACCAACTCCTCCCCAAGCGCTACACATGGGAGGAGCAAGTCTTGGCAATCATGCATCCTGAGGACCTGGCAGGAGTAGGAAGAGGACTGGACTCTGGTAAGTCAACTCTTTACTACTTTCACCCCCTACCTGCATGCCATCACATACCCCCACCCTTACCCTCACTCCCATCATTCCACCACCTCTCACACACCCCACTATCACAACCCACTCATCCCAATACCAAGCCCTGCATGCAACACCAATGCATGGACACCACTCACAGACCTGCATGGACACCTATAACTAAAGCATGCACACTAGAGGGAAACAGCAAGCCCACCAAATAATTACTCACACAAGGCAAAGCTGAAAGGGCAATAACAAACATAGAGGGCAACACACCCATGCACAAGACATCACACGCAGAACCAATAACACTGCATTTACATCCCCACAGGTCCCCCAGTCAACGTCACCAGAGAGGAGGTACCAGCAACATCCAGTTCCCCCTTATAAGAGGACCACAGTGACAACAGCAGCTCTGGACGCCTGGATCTGGATAACCAACCTAACCCATCAGTGATCTCCGGACAACCGGTTACCCAGGCACAGTCCCATACCACCACAGAGCCTCCCCCTTCAGGAAACACCACCACAGTACCCACAATACGTCAATCAGCAGTGTGTCCACCACTACAGGGACCCTAGGCCACCCCACAAACACAGGACGATCAGGGACCTGGGGTCAGTGGCAGTGGGCACACGGTTCAGAGGACAGAGGCACAGGACAACAGGGAAGCTGGGAGGACTGCTGTGCGACAGAGGGAGGACAGGCTTAGGGAACCAACTCTCCAGGAGACACTCACCAATCCTGGGAGCATACCACCATTCCCAGAAGACTATGTGCCAGATACTGGACAAGATGCTGGGGAACCAGCCGCTGCAGGAGGGACAGTACCTGGAGATCAGGGAGGACTTGAAGGACATCAACACCAACCTGGTCACCATTGCTGGGGTCCTGGCAGACATGGCCAACACTATGAGAGAGACAGTGGCTGACGGATAGCAGATATCCTGTCAGACTCCAATTGAGCACACAGCTCTGTGATTGTGGCCCTGTCCAGTCTATAGGTGAGGATAATGTTCCTGTCCTCCATTGTTGCCAAGTCCACCACGGGCCTGTACACGGGGTATGTCTGCCTCTCCTAGTCATCCGTAGTGGTTGCAATCTAGGGGGCAAAACGGTGAGCAGATGGTCAGTATTCCATATTTCCAAACACTAAACTGCATTGCATGTTGTGACTGTAACAGTATATTGTTGGAAAGGCTCAAATGGTGCCTATGTGTACTGTGACACAGTTAGGTGCAATGGCCTGCCCCCCCCCCCCCCGAAATGGCGTCTGCCTGTCCTGTATGGTGGGACAGGTGGAAATTAGGTAATTCTGCTGACATTGTGTGCCGTTGCGGGAGGCGGCCGAGAACCCCAGTGCAACTCCTCATTAGATACCATTGGGCCCTATGGGTTACAGTGACCAATGGTGATGTACACCGGCGGTGATGTAACTGCCATTTTCTATCTATTCATTCACTTGCTACCTCACCTTCAACAGGAGGTCAGCTCCCATCAAAAAAGGGTATATTGTGTGCCATCATGCGGACCCTGGGGGTCTATGGCAGGTGGATCACCCACTGTCGGAAACGGTGGGAGAACCTGAAACGCTGGTCACACAGAAGACCACGGAGGCCCAGCTGGGGATGGCCTCCCAACGAGGAAGGGGTGCCCATCGAACCCTGACCCCCCCCGATGGCCCGCATACTGGCGGTGGCCTATCCGGAACTGGATGGGTGCTTGGGGGCATCACAGCAGCCACAAGGCGGTGAGTACAGTGCCCCAATTTACTACTTGTGCATGGTGGGGTGGCATCCGGGTGGGTGATGTGGGCCTGTGGGTGCCCCTAGGCCAGGCCGGACGTTGCAGGGTAGGTCCCATATTGGGCACGGTCTGATGTAAACCTCCTCCAACCAAGCTAGTAGGCATCCACTACTGGGCAGGGGTCTGTGGGTCTCAGGGATGCTGCAATTGGCATTAGGTATCCCTGTCCATGGACTGGTGACTAGCATTGTGACTGGTAGTGCATTGCCTAGTGTGTAGAACTGTTCCCTGTGTGTGTGTGTGTGTGTGTGTGTCGTGTACACCAACAGTGGTGTGGTTGCCGCCATTGACCAAGTGTATCCTTTGTCTCTCCCCCCCTTTTTGTTCTGTCACCCTGTCCTTATGTGCATTAGCATCATCTGGTGGAGGAGCAGAGGCACCGGCGACGGGGAGAGCTGAATCCCACAGGGCTTAGGAGGCCGAATCCACCTACGGTGAGGGCACCAGTGGGACACAGGGCAAGGGGAGCACTGCAGCAGAGACTGGATGGGACAGTTCTGACAGTGATACCTCCTCCGATGGAAGCTCCCTGGTGGTGGCGGACACCTCTGTGCCCACCCCAACTACAGGTACAGCCGCCACCCCCTATACCAGCACTGCCACAGGAGTGGTTCAGGCAAACACAAGCATCACACATCATCCCACAGGCACTCACACAAACACCATCCAGTTGCAGACATACCAACATGCACTACCTCCACTGTGTCCCCCTCCTCCTCGTCATCCACCTCCCTCCCAGTAGCATCTACACTCACATCTGCATGCACTACATCTGCATCCACTACCTCCATCACCAACACACCTATCAGGACACACCCCTCACTGGCAGTCACCACCCCCTCATCCGCGCACACGTCCCCTGTGTCCTCTCCCACTGTGTCTGTGCTGCCTCCTCCCATAGTACAAATACGCAAGCACTCAGACACCCAACAACCAACCACCTCCCAATAGCATCCAGCCCATGCACCTGCACCCAAAATCAGCAGACAGACACCTCCTACAACCACTTCCTCCTCCTCCACTCCCAAACCTTCACCTTATTCCTGCCCCAATGTCCCTAAGAAGCTTTTCCTCTCCACTCTTCCTTACCACTCCCCCCGTCCTTCACATCGGGCCAGAGTGGTCAGAACCCAGGCGAGCACCTCAGCCACCCAGTCCATGGCCACAGTAGTGTCGGTAGGAGACGACCCCGGGCACCAGGCAGTCACACTGAAAGGGTGCCTGCATCAGCTGCATCTAGGAAGGGCAAGAGAGCACCCCCAGCTGCAACAGGGAAGGGCAAGGAGGCAACACCAGCAGCGTCTAGGAAGGGCAAGGAGGCACATCCAGCTGCTACAGGAAGGGCAAGGTGCAGTCCCCGGCTGCTGACAGGAAGGGCAAGGGGCTTCACCCACAGGCAGGAAGGACAGGAGGCCTGGTGGTGGGACTCATTTGGAGCCCCCACCACCAACCATGTTAGTTTAGCTGTCTGAGACTGCAAGGGAAGAGCTGGAGCCTCCCCACACCACTGCCAGCACCGCCACCAGCACCACTGCCATCAGCCCCAGTGGGCAGCCGCCCGAGACTGCAGGGGATGGGCTGGAGCCTCCCCCCACCACTGCCAGCACTGACACCAGCACCACCATTGCCACCACTGAGCAGCTGTCACCGCCGGCGGACAGTGTGTAGTCCTGCGTCCATGAGCGGTTGTGCGGCCTGGCCCCTGCAAATCCTGTGGGTCTGACACCCAGCTGAGAGACTGTGACCTTGCACTCCCCAAGATCTGCATCACAGGGCACAGTGCCCCCTCCAGAACCAGTGGAAGAAGCCATTTAATCACCCCATCCTTCCCAGGATGAAGCACACTGGGCACAATGCCCTCTCCGGAACCAGTGGAAGAAGCCATCCACTCACCCTATCCTTCCCAGGATGAAGCACACTGGGCACAATGCCCCCTCCAGAACCAGTGGAAGAAACCATCCACTAGAGAGACTGTGGCCTTACACTCCCCAGGACCAAACAGTGAGCAAACCACCCACTTGAGAAACTGTGGCCTTGCACTCCGCAGGATCAAGCAGTGGGCAAACCACCCACTTGAGAGACTGTGGCCTTGCACTCCCCAGGACCAAGCAGTGGGCAAACCACCCACTTGAGAGGCTGTGGCCTTGCACTCCCCAGGACATCACACAGGGCATGTAGCACCTCCAGGACCAGTGGTTTTGTACCATCTTCCGGCTGAGGTGCCCCACCATTCCCCGTCCCCGAGGTGCCTGTGTATTTTCGACCTGATGCCCCTGCAGTGTTCTCTCCGTGTTGTTGCAGGAGTGAGGTGGGTGCCTTGGCCTATGTGATGTGGCCCTATTGCCCACGGACATTGAGGACTAAACTCACTTTCTTCCAATCTTTTTCTCCTTGCATTATTCCTGAGGGGTACGGGATGTATATGTAATGTTACTGCATCTGGTTGTGTGTCTGGTGTTGGGTTTGGGGGTGTTGCGGGTTGCGTGTGTGTGTCACTCTCTTTTTCCTCCCCCCTCCCTTATGTGCTAGGCGGCAGTACTCACCGTGGACATCTTCACCGGCATTGATGTTCATAATGCAGCAGAAGGTAGGCGAGCATCGGATATATTTGCAGCTCGGGCTGCATGGCGTCGTGATTGTTCCCTGAGTCTCCACAGGTGAGTACTTTCACTACTGTGCAGTGTTTCCACCAGGCTTTTGATGTCGTTGGTACCACCCCGGAAAAGGTGGCGGATTGGACTGTTTTAATACAGTAGGCGGTACATTGTATTCCGCCTGGCTGTTGGCGGTTACCGCCGTGGTGCTTGTTGATTCCGCTGTGGCGGTCGGTGTGTTAAAGTGGCTGTCTGTTTGAGCGGTTTCTGCCGTGGTCATAATTCCATTTTGGTTACCGCTGGCCTGTTGGCGGTATTACCGTCGCTTTATCACCGACCGCCAGGGTTGTAATCAGGACCTCTATGTCCTACCTGAACTATACACTGCACCCGGCCCATGGGGCTACCTACGGCCTACCTTAGGGGTGCCTTACATGTAAGAAAAGAGAAGGTTTAGGCCTGGCAAGTGTGTAGACTTGCCAAGTCGAATTTACAGTTAAGAACCGCACACACAGACACTGCAGTGGCAGGTCTGAGACATGATTACAGAGCTACTTAGGTGGGTGGCAACCAGTGCTGCATGCCCACTAGTAGCATTTGGTTACCTCTAGTGCAGTTTACTAGGGACTTACTAGTAAATCAAATATGCCACTAATATGCGCTGCCTTTACCACGCATTGCCTATACAACACAATGCCTTTACCATGTTTGCCTTCAGCAGGCAAACACCCTTACCATGCAATGTTATAGTTAGGAAATAGAATTAAAAAAACATGGAAATTAACTTAAAAAACAAAAGGTTACAGGGGCATTATAGTTAGGCTCACATTTTAAACGTAACAAACCATAGAAATTCACCTGTTTACTTTTCTTAAGTATCTACAACTCGTGCCCTAAGGTAACTATAACTCGCACCTCCGCCATGCACAGTAGTTTTTTGTCAGAAGTTTGACTGCAACTATTATATTGATATTATCAATGGTGTTATCAAAGATGTCATGAGTGCCGTATTTTGTGGGGTAAATACCAGTGCATGTTGAAGGCGTGAGTTAAACTGCCACTTTCAATTTCAGCTTTTACCCCCAGGGATTGTGTCCTGTGAAATTAAATGGCAGTTGCAACTTTCTAGTCAGGTTGCGGTTAGCCAATTGCAATAATTCTTTACACACGCGTATTCACAAAAATGTGTGAATTTCTCGATTAATCGCGGCCAGGGATATGCACATTTATTTGCCATTAAACATATCCTAAACTACTGAATGGATTTGCACCAAACTGCAAAAAGCAAAACCTTTCTGCCAAATTTGGTGTAATTCTGCCCAGTGGTTCGGGCTGTAGATGTGTTGACAGATCCAATGTGAATTAACATGGGAAACACAATGTTTTTTTAGCCCCCTTTTTCTCAGCCCCCACTTGACAGATCACCCCGAAACTTCCTGTGTGCAACAAGAATCACCGGGCCACTTTTTTGGGATAATTTCGTGAAGGTTCATCAAATGGTGCCAAAGATGTAGGCAAGTCAAAAAAACTTTTTTCTATGGAAACATGGTCCTAACTACAACTACCTATATATATATATATATATATATATATATATATGCCAGTAGGTAGCTATAGTTAGGACTTCTTTATAGGAAAAGTATGTTGTGATTTGCTGATAGCTTTGGAGCTGTTTGACAAATCTCTGCAGAAGTTTTAAAACTAGTATGAACCTGAGTTCAGCTGCTCTGTGGAACGTTTTGACGTAATTTGTCAACTAGGGGCCGAGAAAAAGAGGGGGTCCCAAAATGCTTTTTCCTCATGCAATTTGCAGTAGGGATTTTGTACATGAATACAGCTCCAACAGCTGCACGGAATTACACCAAAGTTGGGAGAAATCTAGCTCTTGGTCCAGAAATAGCTAGTTTTTTGTGATTTGGTGTAAATCCATTCAGTAGTTTTTGGGTTATGAAGGAAAAATTAATTTTTATATCTAGGGTGCAGATCTTTCCATGGATCCGACAGATCTCATACTGAGATCTGATTGGCTGCCTACACTTCAACCAGGAAGTGTTGGCATCAGCCACCATGTGTCTCGGACTGGCCCAAATCCCAAGAAAAGAGGCAAAAATACCATAATGGGTGTAGGAGGCTTGGCTGGCTTATAGTGGGTACCGTGTGGTACGTACACCTTGTGCCAGGTCCAGTTATCCCTTATTAGTAGATTAGTAGTGTTCTAGCATCTTAGGCTGATAGGGGTAGCTATATTAGAGCAGCTTAGGCTGAACTAGGAGACATGCAAAGCTCCTACCATACCACTTATATCACTTAGCACTATATCATAAGAAACCCAATACTCAGAGTTACTAAAAAATAAAGGTACTTTATTTTAATGACAATATGCCAAACGTATCTCAGAGGATATACTCCCTTAGGAGGTAAGTAAAATACACAAAATATACACACAAACCAAAATCAGGTAAGTAAACAGTTAGAAAAGTAGTGCAAACACTGTAGAACACAATAGAATGCAATAGTAGACAATAGGCCTAGGGGCATCACAAACCTTATACTCCAAAAGTGGAATGCAAACCACAAATGGACCCCAGGCCTAGTGTAGTGTGTAGAGGGTCGCTGGGAGAGTAAGAAAACACTAAGGGTGTCCAAGATACCCCACTCCAAGACCCTGAAAAGTAGGAGTAAAGTTCCCCTACTACCACAGAAAGAGATAGGGGATTCTGCAAAGACAACAACTGACTGCAAAGCACTGAAGACGGATTCCTGGACCTGAGGACCTGCAAAGGAAGGGGACCAAGTCCAAGAGTCACGCAAGTGTCTGGGGGGGCAGGAGCCCACTAAACCCCGGGTGAAGGTGCAAAAGAGCTGCCTCTGGATGGAAGAGGCCGAAGATTCTGCAACAACGGAAGGTGCCAGGAACTTCTCCTTTGGCCAGAAGATGTCCCACGGCGTGCTGGAGTATGCAGAGTTGAAAGACCGCAAACAAGCCTTGCTAACTGCAAGAGTCGGGGTTGAAGGTTTTGGGTGCTTCCAGGGTCCAGGAAGGACCAGGAGGTCACCCCATGAAGGAGGAGACAGAGGGGGCACTCAGCAACACAGAGCCCACGCAGAAGCAGGCAGCACCCGCAGAAGCACCTGAAAAGGCGTTCAGAAGGTCTGAGCACGGCGGTCATCTCAGCACAACAAAAGAGGGTCCCACGAAGTCGGAGTCCAACTCAGCGAGTTGGGCAATGCAGGACGGAGTGCTGGGGACCTGGGCTGTGCTGTGCACGAAGGAAGTCTTGCAAAAGAGCACAGAAGCCCTAGCAGCTGCAGTTCAAGCAGTACACAGGATTAGTGTCTGGCATGGGGAGGCAAGGACTTATCTCCACCAAATTTGGACAGAAGGGCCACTGGACTGTCGGGGACACTTGGATCCAGTTCCTGTGTTCCAGGGACCATGCTCGTCAAGATGAGAGGGGACCCAGAGGACCAGTGATGCAGAAGTTTGGTGCCTGCGTTAGCAGGGGGGAGATTCCGTCGACCCACAGGAGATTTCTTCTTGGCTTCCAGTGCAGGATGAAGGCAGACAGCCCTCAGAGCATGCACCACCAGGAAACAGTTGAGAAAGGCAGCAGGATGAGGCGCTACAATGTTGCTGGTAGTCTTCTTGCTACTTTGTTGCAGTTTTGCAGGCGTCCTGGAGCAGTCAGTGGTCAATCCTTGGCAGAAGTCGAAGAGAGAAGTGCAGAGGAACTCTGGTGAGCTCTTGCATTCGTTATCTGGTGAGAAACCCACAGGAGATACCCTAAATAGCCCTCAGAGGAGGATTGGCTACAGAGAGAGTTAAGCACCTATCAGGAGGGGTCTCTGACGTCACCTGCTGGCACTGGCCACTCAGAGGTCTCCATTGTGCCCTCACACCTCTGCATTCAAGATGGCAGAGGTCTGGGACACACAGGAGGAGCCCTGGACACCTCCCCTGGGGAGGTGCTTGTCAGGGGAGTGGTCACTCCCCTTTCCTTTGTCCAGTTCCGCACCAGAGCAGGGCTGGGGGGATCCCTGAACCGGTGTAACCTGGCTTATGCAAGGAGGGCACCCTCTGTGCCCTTCAAAGCATTTCCAGAGGCCAGGAGAGGCTACTCCTCTCAGGCCCTAAACACCTGTTTCCAAAGGAAGAGGGTGTAACACCCTCTCTCAGAGGAAATCCTTTGTTCTGCCTTCATGGGACTGGGCTGACCAGGCCCCAGGGGGGCAGAAACCTGGCTGAGGGTTGGCAGCAGCGGTAGCTGCAGAGAAAACCCTGGAGAGCTAGTTTGGCAGTACCCGGGCTCTATGCTGGAGCCCCAGGGATGCATGGAATTGTCCCCCTAATACCAGAATGGTATTGGTGTGACAATTCCATGATCCTAGACATGTTACATGGCCATGTTCAGAGTTACCATTGTGATGTTACATATAGGTGTTGACCTATATGTAGTTCACACGTGTAATGGTGTCCCCGCACTCACAAAGTCCAGTGAATTTTTGCCCTGAACAATGTGGGGGCAACTTGGCTAGTGCCAGGGTGCCCGCACACTTAGTAACTTTGCACCTAATCTTCACTAAGTGAGGGTTAGACACATAGGTAACTTATATGTTACTTAAGTGCAGTGTAAGATGGCTGTGAAAAGCGTGGACGTTAGTTCACTCAGGCTGCAGTGGCAGTCCTGTGTAATAATTGTCTGAGCTCCATAGGGTGGCAAAAGAAATGCTGCAGCCCATAGGGATCTCCCGGAACCCCAATACCCTGGGTACCTAGGTACCATATACTAGGGAATTATAAGGGTGTTCCAGTGTGCCAATCAGAATTGGTAAAATTAGTCACTAGCCTGCAGTGACAATTTTAAAAGCTGAGAGAGCATAAACACTAAGGTTCTGGTTAGCAGGGCCTCAGTGATACAGTTAGGCACCACACAGGGAACACATACAGGGCATACTTTATGAGAACTGGGGTCCTGGCTAGCAGGATCCCAGTGACACAGTAAAAAACAACATACATACAGGTATAAATTGGGGGTAACATGCCAGACAAGATGGTACTTTCCTACAAGGGGGCTGAGTAGGAATACCCTGACCCCCTAGGGCTGGTGGTGGGGTTTCATGAATTTGAAAAATAATTGAAAAACAAAAGCAAACATTGTCTCCCAAGCTTGTTTTTTCATTTGCCCCCTCTACTGGGCCAGGTCAGGGGTGGGTGCACTTCCGGATCCAAAACCAACAACACGCTTTAACCCATTCTATGCCATGGACATAACAGTCCTCGGCTGCAGTGCTGCTGTGCCAAGGACATAACCGTTACGTCCAGGACCTGACCACCCACACCCGCCAGCAGAGATGGTGCTTCTGCTTCCATCACAACCACCCTCGTGACATCTGATGACATCAGCACGTAGCGCTCACCGAGGTTATCAGCGGTCACCCCAACATGCTAAAAGCACAGCTTCCAGCGCGTCCCTAGGAAAAACAGATTCATTTTTTCTCGGGGAAGCGGGAAATCAGAGAGGCATTGAAGGAAAGGTGTAAGGAAATGCCTCCTTGGCATGGTTACCCCCTGACTTTTTGCCTTTGCTGATGCTATGTTTTGAATTGAAAGTGTGCTGAGGCCTGCTAACCAGGCCCCAGCACCAGTGTTCTTTCCCTAACCTGTACTTTTGATTCCACAATTGGCACACCCTGGCATCCAGATAAGTCCCTTGTAACTGGTACCTCTGGTACCAAGGGCCCTGATGCCAGGGAAGGTCTCTAAGGGCTGCAGCATGTATTATGCCACCCTGGAGACCCCTCACTCAGCACAGACACACTGCTTACCAGCTTGTGTGGGCTAGTGAGAACAAAATGAGTAAGTCGACATGGCACTCCCCTCAGGGTGCCATGCCAGCCCCTCACTGCCTATGCAGTATAGGTAAGACACCCCTCTAGCAGGCCTTACAGCCCTAAGGCAGGGTGCACTATACCATAGGTGAGGGTACCAGTACATGAGCACTGTGCCCCTACAGTGTCTAAGCAAAACCTTAGACATTGTAAGTGCAGGGTAGCCATAAGAGTATATGGTCTGGGAGTCTGTTTTACACGAACTCCACAGCACCATAATGGCTACACTGAAAACTGGGAAGTTTGGTATCAAACTTCTCAGCACAATAAATGCACACTGATGCCAGTGTACATTTTATTGGAAAATACACCACAGAGGGCACCTTAGAGGTGCCCCCTGAAACCTAACCGACTATCTGTGTAGGCTGACTGGTTCCAGCAGCCTGCCACACTAGAGACATGTTGCTGGCCCCATGGGGAGAGTGCCTTTGTCACTCTGAGGCCAGTAACAAAGCCTGCACTGGGTGGAGATGCTAACACCTCCCCCAGGCAGGAGCTGTAACACCTGACGGTGAGCCTCAAAGGCTCACCCCTTTGTCACAGCACAGCAGGGCACTCCAGCTTAGTGGAGTTGCCCGCCCCCTCCGGCCACGGCCCCCACTTTTGGCGGCAAGGCTGGAGGGAACAAAGAAAGCAACAAGGAGGAGTCACTGGCCAGTCAGGACAGCCCCTAAGGTGTCCTGAGCTGAAGTGACTCTAACTTTTAGAAATCCTCCATCTTGCAGATGGAGGATTCCCCCAATAGGATTAGGGATGTGACCCCCTCCCCTTGGGAGGAGGCACAAAGAGGGTGTACTCACCCTCAGGGCTAGTAGCCATTGGCTACTAACCCCCCAGACCTAAACACGCCCTTAAATTTAGTATTTAAGGGCTCTCCCTGAACCTAGAAATTAGATTCCTGCAACTAACAAGAAGAAGGACTGCTGAGCTGAAAAACCCCTGCAGAGGAAGAACAGAAGACACCAACTGCCTTGGCCCCAGACTCACCGGCCTGTCTCCTGCCTTCCAAAGAACCCTGCTCCAGCGACGCTTTCCAAGGGACCAGCGACCTCTGAATCCTCTGAGGACTGCCCTACTTCGAAGAAGACAAGAAACTCCCGAGGACAGCGGCACTGCTCCAAAAGAACTGCAACTTTGTTACAAGGAGCAGATTTAAAGACCCCTGCAACTTCCCGCAAGAAGCGTGAGACTTGCAACACTGCACCCGGCGACCCCGACTCGACTGGTGGAGAACAACCAACTCAGGGAGGACCCTCCGGCGACTCTACGACTGTGAGTAACCAAAGTTGTCCCCCCTGAGCCCCCACAGCGACGCCTGCAGAGGGAATCCCCAGGCTCCCCCTGACCGCGACTGTCTGAACTCCATTTCCCGATGGCTGGAAAAGACCCTGCACCCGCAGCCCCCAGCACCTAAAGAAACGGAACTTCTGTGACCCCCAGGAGGCCCTCTCCCTTGCCCAGGTGGTGGCTACCCCGAGGAGCCCCCCCCCTTGCCTGCCTGCACCGCTGAAGAGACCCCTTGGTCTCCCATTGAAAACTAAAGGAAACCCGACGCTTGTTTGCACACTGCACCCGGCCGCCCCCGCGCTGCTGAGGGTGTACTTTCTGTGCTAGCTTGTGTTCCCCCCGGTGCCCTACAAAACCCCCCTGGTCTGCCCTCCGAAGACGCGGGTACTTACCTGCTGGCAGACTGGAACCGGGGCACCCCCTTCTCTCCATTATAGCCTATGTGTTTTGGGCACCTCTTTGACCTTTTCACCTGACCGGCCCTGAGCTGCTGGTGTGATAACTTTGGGGTTGCTCTGAACCCCCAACGGTGGGCTACCTTGGACCAAAAACTGAAACCTGTAAGTGCCTTACTTACCTGTTGAAACTAACAATAACTTACCTCCCCCAGGAACTGTGAAAATTGCACTGTGTCCACTTTTAAAACAGCTTATTGTGTTTTATGTGAAAAATATACATGCTAAAGTAATGATTCAAAGTTCCTAGAGTACTTACCTGCAATACCTTTCAAAAGAGCTATTACATGTAAAATGTGAACCTGTGGTTCTTAAAATAAACTAAGAAAAGATATTTTTCTATAACAAAACCTATTGGCTGGATTTGTCTCTGAGTGTGTGTACCTCATATATTGTCTATGTGTATGTACAACAAATGCTTAACACTACTCCTTGGATAAGCCTACTGCTCGACCACACCACCACAAAATAGAGCATTAGTATTATCTCTTTTTACCACTATTTTACCTCTAAGGGGAACCCTTGGACTCTGTGCATGCTATTCCTTACTTTGAAATAGCACATACAGAGCCAACTTCCTACATTGGTGGATCAGCGGTGGGGTACAAGACTTTGCATTTGCTGGACTACTCAGCCAATACCTGATCACACGACAAATTCCAAAAATTGTCATTAGAAATTGATTTTTGCAATTTGAAAAGTTTTCTAAATTCTTTAAAGTCCTGCTAGGGCCTTGTGTTAGTCCCTGTTAGCATTTCTTTTAGAGTTTAAAAGTTTGTAAAAGTTTGAATTAGATTCTAGAACTAGTTTTAGATTCTTAAAAGCATTTCAACTTTTAGAAGAATAATGTCTAGTACAGAGATGAATGTGGTGGAACTCGACACCACACCTTACCTCCATCTCCAGATGAAAGAGCTAAGGTCACTCTGTAACATAAGAAAAATAACAATGGGCTCCAGACCTACCAAAGTACAGCTCCAGGAGCTGTTGGCAGAGTATGATAGAGCCAACCCCTCTGTGGATAACACAGAGGAGGATGATAGTGAACTGGAGGAAGAATCCCCTCCACCAGTCCTATCTAGGGAGAACAGGGCTTCTCAAGCCCTGACTCCAAAAATAATAGTCAGAGATGCTGGCTCCCTCACAAGAGGGTCCAGCCTCTCTGAAATCACTGAGGATAACTCCAGTGAAGAGGACATCCAGTTAGCCAGGATGGCCAAAAGATTGGCTTTGGAAAAACAGATCCTAGCCATAGAAAGGGAAAGACAAGAGATGGGCCTAGGACCCATCAATGGTGGCAGCAACATAACTAGGGTCAGAGATTCTCCTGACATGTTGAAAATCCCCAAAGGGATTGTAACTAAATATGAAGATGGTGATGACATCACCAAATGGTTCACAGCTTTTGAGAGGGCTTGTGAAACCAGAAAAGTGAACAAATCTCACTGGGGTGCTCTCCTTTGGGAAATGTTCACAGGAAAGTGTAGGGATAGACTCCTCACACTCTCTAAAAAAGATGCAGAATCTTATGACCTCATGAAGGGTACCCTGATTGAGGGCTTTGGATTCTCCACTGAGGAGTATAGGATTAGATTCAGGGGGGCTCAAAAATCCTCGAGCCAGACCTGGGTTGACTTTGTAGACTACTCAGTGAAAACACTAGATGGTTGGATTCAAGGCAATGGTGTAAATGATTATGATGGGCTGTACAATTTATTTGTGAAAGAACACTTATTGAGTAATTGTTTCAATGATAAACTGCATCAGCATCTGGTGGACCTAGGACCAATTTCTCCCCAAGAATTGGGAAAGAAGGCGGACCATTGGGTCAAGACTAGGGTGTCCAAAACTTCCACAGGGGGTGACCAAAAGAAAGGGGTCACAAAACCTCCCCAGGGGAAAGGTGGTGAGACAGCCAAAAACAAAAATAGTAAAGAGTCTTCTACAGGCCCCCAAAAACCTGCACAGGAGGGTGGGCCCAGAGCCTCTTCACAAAACAATTCTGGGTACAAGGGTAAAAACTTTGATCCCAAAAAGGCCTGGTGTCGTAGCTGTAGTCAGTCTGGACACCAAACTGGAGACAAGGCCTGTCCCAAGAAAGATACCACTTCTAACTCCCATCCAGCTAAAACTGGAATGGCCAGTCTCCAAGTGGGATCAACAGTGTGCCCAGAGCAAATCAGGTGTCACACTGAAGCTACATTAGTCTCTGAGGGTGGGGTGGATTTAGCCACACTGGCTGCCTGGCCCCCTAACATCCAAAAATACAGGCAGCAGCTCTTAATTAATGGGACAAGTGTAGCGGGCCTGAGGGATACAGGTGTATCCACCATGGTGACAGAGAAACTGGTTTCCCCTGGCCAATACCTGACTGGACAAACCTATCCAGTCACCAATGCTGACAATCAAACTAAAGTACATCCCATGACAATGGTAACTTTAGAGTGGGGAGGGGTCAATGGCCTGAAACAGGTGGTGGTCTCCTCAAATATCCCAGTAGACTGTTTGCTTGGAAATGACCTGGAGTCCTCAGCATGGGCTGAGGTAGAACTGAAAACCCATGCAGCCATGCTGGGTATCCCTGAACTGGTGTGTGTCAAGACAAGGGCACAGTGCAAGGTGCAGGGTGAAAAAGTAGAGCTGGAGTCTGGAAAAATGGCCCAGCCTACCAAGAGGAAAGGAAAGTCAGCTGGGAAACCAGCTGCAACACAACACCAAAAAGAGAACCTCTCTTCTCAGGAAGAAGTTCTGCCCTCTGAGGGAACTGAGCCTATGGAACTGGAACCTTATCAGGTTGAGCTCTTAGGCCCAGGGGGACCCTCAAGGGAAGAGTTGTGTAAGGGACAAGAAACCTGTCCCTCTCTTGAAGGCCTTAGGCAGCAAGCTGCTGAAGAGTCCAAAGGCAAGAAAAATGGAACACATAGGGTCTATTGGGAAGATGGACTCCTGTACACTGAGGCAAGAGATCCCAAACATGGTGCCACTAGGAGAGTGGTAGTGCCTCAGGGTTTCAGAGAGTTTATTCTGACCTTAGCCCATGATATTCCCCTTGCTGGGCATTTGGGACAAACCAAGACGTGGGAGAGGTTAGTCAACCACTTCTACTGGCCCAATATGTCCCAGAAGGTTAAGGAGTTTTGCCTCTCCTGCCCCACCTGTCAAGCCAGTGGTAAGACAGGTGGGCATCCAAAGGCCCCCCTCATTCCACTTCCAGTGGTGGGGGTCCCCTTTGAAAGAGTGGGTGTGGACATAGTTGGTCCACTAGAACCTCCCACAGCCTCAGGAAATATGTACATCCTAGTAGTAGTGGATCATGCTACTAGGTATCCTGAAGCTATTCCCCTTAGGTCGACTACTGCCCCTGCAGTAGCCAAGGCCCTCATTGGTATCTTTACCAGAGTGGGCTTCCCTAAGGAGGTGGTGTCTGACAGAGGTACCAACTTCATGTCAGCATACCTAAAACACATGTGGAATGAGTGTGGAGTGACTTATAAGTTCACTACACCATATCATCCACAAACTAATGGCCTTGTTGAGAGATTCAACAAGACATTAAAGGGCATGATCATGGGGCTCCCAGAGAAACTCAAAAGGAGATGGGATGTCCTCTTGCCATGTCTGCTTTTCGCTTACAGAGAGGTGCCTCAGAAGGGAGTAGGATTCTCACCCTTTGAACTTCTGTTTGGCAACCCTGTAAGGGGACCACTTGCTCTTGTTAAAGAAGGCTGGGAGAGACCTCTTCATGAGCCTAAACAAGACATAGTGGACTATGTACTTGGCCTTCGCTCAAGGATGGCAGAGTACATGGAAAAGGCAAGTAAAAACCTTGAGGCCAGCCAACAACTCCAGAAGTTGTGGTATGACCAAAAGGCTGCACTGGTTGAATTCCAACCAGGGCAGAAAGTCTGGGTTCTGGAGCCTGTGGCCCCCAGGGCACTTCAGGACAAATGGAGTGGCCCTTACCCAGTACTAGAAAGGAAGAGTCAGGTCACCTACCTGGTGGACCTGGGCACAAGCAGGAGCCCCAAGAGGGTGATCCATGTGAACCGCCTTAAGCTCTTCCATGACAGGGCTGATGTAAATCTGTTGATGGTGACAGATGAGGACCAGGAAGCTGAGAGTGAACCTCTCCCTGATCTCCTCTCATCAGACCCTAAAGATGGCTCAGTAGATGGAGTGATCTACTCAGACACCCTCTCTAGCCAACAGCAGTCTGACTGTAGGAAGGTCCTGCAGCAGTTTGCTGAACTCTTTTCCCTAACCCCTGGTCAGACACACCTGTGTACCCATGATGTGGACACAGGAGACAGCATGCCTGTCAAAAACAAAATATTTAGACAGTCTGACCAAGTTAAGGAAAGCATCAAGGTGGAAGTCCACAAGATGCTGGAATTGGGAGTAATTGAGTACTCTGACAGCCCCTGGGCTAGCCCAGTGGTCTTAGTCCCCAAACCTCACACCAAAGAAGGAAAGAGAGAGATGAGGTTTTGTGTGGACTACAGAGGTCTCAACTCTGTCACCAAGACAGATGCCCATCCCATTCCTAGAGCTGATGAGCTAATAGACAAATTAGGGGCTGCCAAATTCTTAAGTACCTTTGACTTAACAGCAGGGTACTGGCAAATCAAAATGGCCCCTGGAGCAAAAGAAAAGACAGCATTCTCCACACCTGATGGGCATTATCAGTTCACTGTTATGCCCTTTGGTTTAAAGAATGCCCCTGCCACCTTCCAAAGGTTGGTGAATCAAGTCCTTGCTGGGTTGGAATCCTTTAGTGCAGCTTATCTTGATGATATTGCTGTCTTCAGCTCCACCTGGCAGGATCACCTGGTCCACCTGAAGAAGGTTTTAAAGGCTCTGCAATCTGCAGGCCTCTCTATCAAGGCATCCAAATGCCAGATAGGGCAGGGAACTGTGGTTTACTTGGGACACCTTGTAGGTGGAGGCCAAGTTCAGCCACTCCAGCCTAAGATCCAGACTATTCTGGACTGGGCAGCTCCAAAAACCCAGACTCAAGTCAGGGCATTCCTTGGCTTGACTGGGTACTATAGGAGGTTTGTGAAGGGATATGGATCCATTGTGACAGCCCTCACAGAACTCACCTCCAAGAAAATGCCCAAGAAAGTAAACTGGGCTGTAGAATGCCAACAGGCCTTTGACACCCTGAAGCAAGCTATGTGCACAGCACCAGTTCTAAAAGCTCCAGATTACTCCAAGCAATTCATTGTGCAAACAGATGCCTCTGAACATGGGATAGGGGCAGTTTTGTCCCAAACAAATGATGATGGCCTTGACCAGCCTGTTGCTTTCATTAGCAGGAGGTTACTCCCCAGGGAGCAGCGTTGGAGTGCCATTGAGAGGGAGGCCTTTGCTGTGGTTTGGTCCCTGAAGAAGCTGAGACCATACCTCTTTGGTACTCACTTCCTAGTTCAGACTGACCACAGACCTCTCAGATGGCTGATGCAAATGAAAGGTGAAAATCCAAAACTGTTGAGGTGGTCCATCTCCCTACAGGGAATGGACTTTATAGTGGAACACAGACCTGGGACTGCCCATGCCAATGCAGATGGCCTTTCCAGGTTCTTCCACTTAGACAATGAAGACTCTCTTGGGAAAGGTTAGTCTCATCCTCTTTCGTTTGGGGGGGGGTTGTGTAAGGAAATGCCTCCTTGGCATGGTTACCCCCTGACTTTTTGCCTTTGCTGATGCTATGTTTTGAATTGAAAGTGTGCTGAGGCCTGCTAACCAGGCCCCAGCACCAGTGTTCTTTCCCTAACCTGTACTTTTGATTCCACAATTGGCACACCCTGGCATCCAGATAAGTCCCTTGTAACTGGTACCTCTGGTACCAAGGGCCCTGATGCCAGGGAAGGTCTCTAAGGGCTGCAGCATGTATTATGCCACCCTGGAGACCCCTCACTCAGCCCAGACACACTGCTTACCAGCTTGTGTGGGCTAGTGAGAACAAAATGAGTAAGTCGACATGGTACTCCCCTCAGGGTGCCATGCCAGCCTCTCACTGCCTATGCAGTATAGGTAAGACACCCCTCTAGCAGGCCTTACAGCCCTAAGGCAGGGTGCACTATACCATAGGTGAGGGTACCAGTGCATGAGCACTGTGCCCCTACAGTGTCTAAGCAAAACCTTAGACATTGTAAGTGCAGGGTAGCCATAAGAGTATATGGTCTGGGAGTCTGTTTTACACGAACTCCACAGCACCATAATGGCTACACTGAAAACTGGGAAGTTTGGTATCAAACTTCTCAGCACAATAAATGCACATTGATGCCAGTGTACATTTTATTGGAAAATACACCACAGAGGGCACCTTAGAGGTGCCCCCTGAAACCTAACCGACTATCTGTGTAGGCTGACTGGTTCCAGCAGCCTGCCACACTAGAGACATGTTGCTGGCCCCATGGGGAGAGTGCCTTTGTCACTCTGAGGCCAGTAACAAAGCCTGCACTGGGTGGAGATGCTAAAACCTCCCCCAGGCAGGAGCTGTAATACCTGACGGTGAGCCTCAAAGGCTCACCCCTTTGTCACAGCACAGCAGGGCACTCCAGCTTAGTGGAGTTGCCCGCCCCTTCCGGACACGGCCCCCACTTTTGGCGGCAAGGCTGGAGGGAACAAAGAAAGCAACAAGGAGGAGTCACTGGCCAGTCAGGACAGCCCCTAAGGTGTCCTGAGCTGAAGTGACTCTAACTTTTAGAAATCCTCCATCTTGCAGATGGAGGATTCCCCCAATAGGATTAGGGATGTGACCCCCTCCCCTTGGGAGGAGGCACAAAGAGGGTGTACTCACCCTCAGGGCTAGTAGCCATTGGCTACTAACCCCCCAGACCTAAACACGCCCTTAAATTTAGTATTTAAGGGCTCTCCCTGAACCTAGAAATTAGATTCCTGCAACTAACAAGAAGAAGGACTGCTGAGCTGAAAAACCCCTGCAGAGGAAGAACAGAAGACACCAACTGCCTTGGCCCCAGACTCACCGGCCTGTCTCCTGCCTTCCAAAGAACCCTGCTCCAGCGACGCTTTCCAAGGGACCAGCGACCTCTGAATCCTCTGAGGACTGCCCTACTTCGAAGAAGACAAGAAACTCCCGAGGACAGCGGCACTGCTCCAAAAGAACTGCAACTTTGTTACAAGGAGCAGATTTAAAGACCCCTGCAACTCCCCGCAAGAAGCGTGAGACTTGCAACACTGCACCCGGCGACCCCGACTCGACTGGTGGAGAACAACCAACTCAGGGAGGACCCTCCGGCGACTCTACGACTGTGAGTAACCAAAGTTGTCCCCCCTGAGCCCCCACAGCGACGCCTGCAGAGGGAATCCCCAGGCTCCCCCTGACCGCGACTGTCTGAACTCCATTTCCCGACGGCTGGAAAAGACCCTGCACCCGCAGCCCCCAGCGCCTAAAGAAACGGAACTTCTGTGCAGGAGTGACCCCCAGGAGGCCCTCTCCCTTGCCCAGGTGGTGGCTACCCCGAGGAGGCCCCCCCCTTGCCTGCCTGCACCGCTGAAGAGACCCCTTGGTCTCCCATTGAAAACTAAAGGAAACCCGACGCTTGTTTGCACACTGCACCCGGCCGCCCCCGTGCTGCTGAGGGTGTACTTTCTGTGCTAGCTTGTGTCCCCCCCGGTGCCCTACAAAACCCCCCTGGTCTGCCCTCCGAAGACGCGGGTACTTACCTGCTGGCAGACTGGAACCGGGGCACCCCCTTCTCTCCATTATAGCCTATGTGTTTTGGGCACCTCTTTGACCTTTGCACCTGACCGGCCCTGAGCTGCTGGTGTGATAACTTTGGGGTTGCTCTGAACCCCCAACGGTGGGCTACCTTGGACCAAAAACTGAAACCTGTAAGTGCCTTACTTACCTGTTGAAACTAACAATAACTTACCTCCCCCAGGAACTGTGAAAATTGCACTGTGTCCACTTTTAAAACAGCTTATTTTGTTTTATGTGAAAAGTATACATGCTAAAGTAATGATTCAAAGTTCCTAGAGTACTTACCTGCAATACCTTTCAAAAGAGCTATTACATGTAAAATTTTAACCTGTGGTTCTTAAAATAAACTAAGAAAATATATTTTTCTATAACAAAACCTATTGGCTGGATTTGCCTCTGAGTGTGTGTACCTCATATATTGTCTATGTGTATGTACAACAAATGCTTAACACTACTCCTTGGATAAGCCTACTGCTCGACCACACTACCACAAAATAGAGCATTAGTATTATCTCTTTTTACCACTATTTTACCTCTAAGGGGAACCCTTGGACACTGTGCATGCTATTCCTTACTTTGAAATAGCACATACAGAGCCAACTTCCTACAAAAGGCTTTTGCTTTCCTTCGATGTCTCTTTGAGCATTCCTGTTGCACTATCGCATAGCGATCTTGCAGCTGGAATGCCCACTAGACACCAATGTAATGTGACATAAGAGGAGCAGCCACTTAGGCAAGGGTCGCTCCCCATGGGGGCATATTATTTTAGGCCATTTCTGCCCCTATTGGGGCAGATGGGCCTATTTTTCTTAGACCCATCTGCCCCCCCAATTGGGGGCAGAAACCATTAGACACCAACCAGGGTTTTTTTTTTTTTAGGTTTACCATAAGGGAAGCCTGCCAGGGGCCAAAATGTTTTTTATTCCAATTTAGGCAAGGGCTGCTGTACATGGGGGCATATTATTTTAAACCACTTCGGCCCCCTTTTGGGGCACATTGGCCTAATTTTATTAAGCCCATTTTTCCCCAAGGGAGGCAGAAACCACTAGGCGATAAGGATTGTTGTGTGTGCTTTTTTTGGGTGGTGGCCCTTTGGACAAGTGTTGCTCTCCATGGGGGCACATTACTGTTGGCCATTTCTGCCCCCATACAGGGCATATCAGCCTATTTTATTTAGCCCATCGGCCCCCAAGGGGGGCAGAATCCACCTAGGCACCAGGGATTGTTGTGTGTGTGTGTATTTTGTTTGGGGCGCCCCCTTGGGCAAGGGTCGCTCCCCATGGGGACACATTACAGTTGGCCATTTCTGCCCCTCCTGGGGGGCAGATTGGCATTTTTTTACCAGGCCCATCTGTCCTCCGGGCAGGTCAGAAACCACTTAGACACCAGGGATTGTTGTGTGTGTGTGTAGGTGTGTGTGTGTGTGTTTTGTTTGAGGGTGCAGCCCCTTGGGCAAGGGTCACTCCACATGGAGGCACATTACTCTTGGCCATTTATGCCCCATTTGGGGGCAGATTGGCCTATTTATATCATGCCCATCTGCCTTCACGGGGGGTAGAAACCACTTAGGCACCAGGAATTGTGTGTGTTTTGTTTGGGGGGGGGGTGGCCCCTTGGACAAAGGTCGCTCCTTGTGCGGTCACCTTACTGTTGGCCATTTCTACCCACCTTGGGGGGAATATTGGCTTATTTTTATTAGGCCCCTCTGTAGGAGGCTGGCCTGGTTTGTAGTGCGTACCTAAGGTACTTACACCTTAAACCAGGTCCACATATCCCTTATTAGTGAAATGTAGACAGTGTCTAGAAGCCAGGCTCTCTAGGAATAGTGTGGATAGGCAGCCAAGGCCTAACTAGGAAACATGCAAAGCTCATGCAATAACACTGTAGTCACACAGTACTCACACACATGAAAGAAAATACTCAGTGTTACAAAAATAAAGGTACTTTGATTTGTTGACACAAATGCCAAAAATACCATAAAGACTATACTTCCTTAGGAGGTAAGTAATACACAAATTATATACAGTAGCATGCAGACATACCTGTAAAACAGTTAGAAAACAGTGCAAATAGTGCAAATCACAATAGTTAGAAATGGGCCTGGGGGAACACAAACCATATACTAAGAAAGTGGAATGCGAATGTCGGTTTCCCACCTGGGCTAGTGTAGTGTGTAGAGAGGGGCTGGGAGTATTAGAAAACAGCAAAGGTAAGTAATAGAACCCACCCTAGAGCCCAGGAAAGCAAGCGTACACAGAGACCCAAAACACACAAGAACACGAGAAATAAGATTATGCAAGAACCAGAAGAGACTGCAAGACACCAACAATGAATTCCTGGACCTGAAGACCTGTGGAAGAAGGGGACCAAGACCAAGAAGCACGGAAGAGACCAGGGAGAACAGGAGCTCCTGCTAACCCGGATGGAGGTGCAAAAGAAGAACTACCAATAAATAACAACAGTCAGTTCTGCACCCAAGAAGACGGATGCGGGTGCCCGTTGGTGCAGATGTCCCACGCCGGATCGATGATTGCAGTCTAGTTTGCGTCGCTGGATTCCACCAACAAGCCTTGGCACACGCAAAGCTCATGGTTAGCGGAAAATGGTGCTGCCCCGAAACAGGAGGGACCTGATGGACTCTATCCAGGAGAGGGAGTCAGATGGGGCTCTCAGCAACTCAGAGAGACCACAGAAGACCAGGCAGCATGCACAGGAGTCCCGCAGCACAGGGACAAAGAAGGTGCAAAAGGAGGCCCATGCAGCACTACAGCAAAGGGTCCCACGCCGCTGGAGAAACTCGCAGGAAGCTGTGCATCATACGAAGGAGTGCTGGGGGCTGGAGCTGCACAGTGCACAGAGAAGTTAATGGCAACAAGCCTTGGCAACTGCAAAATACACAGTGCATGTGGGTACTGTCTTGCGTGGGGAGGCAATCTCTTACCTCCACCAAAGTTAGACAGTTGGACGTCACGACCATCGGGGCAACTTCAGTCCACCACCTGTAATGCAGGATCCAAGCAGCTCATCAGGAGAGGGGTCCAACACAACCAGTCATCATTGCAGAGAGGTGCCTGCTGAATCAGGGGAGTGACTCCTTCACTCAAAGGGAGATTCCTCTGTTCTTCTGGTGCAGGCTGAAGACAGGCTGTCCTCTGAGGATGCATGACCAGGAAACCGTTGCAATTTCTGGCAGGAACTGAAGATACAATGTTGCAGAAGTCGTTTTTGCTTCTTTGTTGCAGTTGTAGGGTTCCTGGAGGAACCAGATGAGGTTTCTTCGGTAAGAAGGTGAAGTAAAGGATGCAGAGGATTCCTGCTGGAGTCTTGCAATCCGAATCTGAAGAACCACCCAAGAGAGAGACCATAAATAGCCCTGAAAGGGGGATTGGTCAGCTACACAGGTAAGCACCTATCAGGGGAGGGCTCTGATGTCACTTGCTGGCACTGGCCACTCAGATGCTCCCAGAGTGCCCTGCCAACTTTGAATCCAAGATGGCAAATCCCAGGGACCCTTTGGAGGAGCTCTGATGGTGATGGACAGGGGAGTGGTCACTCCCCTTTCCTTTGTCCAGTTTCGTGCCAGAGCAGGGACTGGGGGTCCCTGAACCGGTGTAGACTGGATTATGCAAGGAGGGCACCACTTGCGCCTTTCAAAGCATTTCCAGAGGCTTGAGGAGGCTACCCCTCAAAAGCCTGTAACACCTATTTCCAAAGGGTGAGGGTGTAACACCCCTCTCCGAAAGGAAATTCTTTGTTCTGCCTTCCTGGGCTTGAACTGCTAAAGCAACAGGAGGGCAGAAACCTGTCTGAGAGGTGGCAGCAGCTGGGGCTGCCTGGGCAACCTCGGAAGGCTGAAATGGATATATTGGGGGTCCTCTAAGGAGCCCCCAGAGTGCATGGAATAATATAACCAATGCTTTCAAAAGCTTTAGGGTATGATTCCAACATGTTTGATACCAAACATGCCTATGTTCAGAGTTACCATTATGTAGCTGGACATAGGTAGTGACCTATGTCTAGTACACGCGTAAAATGGCGTCCTCGCAATCACCAAGTCTGGGAAAATGGTCCTGGAGGTTGTGGGGGCACCTCTGCTAGTGCAGGGGTGTCCACACACAGGTACAGTGCACCCTGCCCTCAGGGCCTGTTATATGGGTGACTTACAAGTGACCTGGTGCAGTGTAAATGGCAGTGAAAGGATGCATGCACCTTTTCACGCAGGCTGCAATGGCAGTCCTGCAGAAGCCGTTGCATGGGCGCCCTATGGGTGGCAAAAGAAATGCTGCAGCCCATAGGGATTCCCTAGAACCCCAATGCCCTGGGTACCTAGGTACCATATTCTAGGGACTTGGAAGGGGGCACCAATATGCCAATTTTGGGTGAAATACTGGGTTACCAGTATGCAGTGACAACATTTAGAGGAGAGAGAGTATAATAACTGGGGTCCTGGTTAGCAGGATCCCAGTGAGCACAGTCAAACACACTGACATCAGGCAGAAAATGGGGGTAACATCCATCCCCGGGGGGGCCAGAAACCACTTAGGCACGAGGGATTGTTGTGTGTGTGTTTTGTTTGGGGGGCAGCCCCTTGGGCAAGGGTCATTCCTGTTTGGGGGGATGGCATTTATTTTGGCCTTTTCTGCCCCCCTTACGGCCAGATTGGCCTATTGTGGTAAGGCCCATGTGCCCCAAGGGGGCAGAATGCCCACTAGACACCAGTTTTTTTTTTTTTTTTTTTAAAAGAGGGTGGGGGTATGGCCATACCCCATCCTACATAAATGGGGACAAAGTTGTTCTGCTAACCGGGGGGCACCAGATGCTGGTGAATTTTGAAAAAAACATAGTGGGTTGGGGGCTGCCAACCACTATTGGTATGGTTATGCCCCCCACCCCAACTGAAGGGGTTAACAGTCTTTCATCTCGTCCCAATGGCCAGCAATGACTCTTTTGGGTTTTGATTTTAAATATGGGCCAAGAGAGGTTGGCTAACTCCCAATATTGTTCCTCTTGGAATGGTGAGCGGCTGCACTTTGTGAACTTTGGTACGCTGCCATCTATAAAAACCTACCATACGTAAACACATCTAAAAACTAAACATATGGGTGAGTCTAGGGTGGTGTTCTTCACATGCACTCCACACAGTTGTGGCACAGGTCTGAGCACCATTTGTGAGTCACTGCCAGACTTGTGATGACTTAGGGGGTCATTACAACATTGGCGGTAAAAGCCGCTTACCGCCGTGCAGAAGACCGCCTACACACCGCCGTGGCCGCGGAAATCCGCCACAGCTATTACGACACTCATCCCGAAATCCGACAGAATTCAGAAACCCACACAAGTCCGCCACACCAAAGGTCAGTGATAAACTGGCGAAAACAAAACCGACACCGTCACGCGAACAGAAATACGCCCATGCTATCACGACACACGAATCCACGCACAAAATACACACACATCTCCAAAACACCACCACATTGGACAATTCAAAATATACACACCTGATACACATACACACACCACTCCCACACACTCAATACTATATAAAACACACACCCACAAATCTCTACGACCAAAAAATCTGAAAGGCCAGAGAGAGACACCACCATCCACAAACTAGCAGCCACAGGCACTCAAAACCATCACCCACACTACTTCCACGCATAAAACACCACACACCACTACATATCACCACACTTATCACCACAAATACCACCCCACACATCACCTACACCACCCCATGGCACGGCAAAGACACCCCAGGTTCTCGGAGGAGGAGCTCAGGGTCGGGGTGGAGGAAATCGTACGGGTAGAGCCACAGCTATTTGGATCACAGGTGCAGCCCACCTCCATAGCTAGGAAGATGGAGCTATGGCGAAAAATAGTCGACAGGGTCAACGCAGTGGGACAGCACCTAAGAAATCGGGACAACATCAGGAAGAGGTGGAACAACCTACGGGGGAAGGTGCATTCCGTGGTCTCCAGACACAACATTGCGGTACAGCGGACTGGCGGCGGACCCCCACCTCCTCCCCCACAACTAACAACATGGGAGGAGCAGGTCTTGACTATTATGCATCCTGAGGGCCTCTCAGGAGTTGGTGGAGAAATGGACTCTGGTAAGTCAAATATTAACTATCATATCCCCCACCCTACCTGCATGCTATCACAGACCCCCACCCTCACCCCCTCCCCTATCACTCCAACTCCTCACATATGTACTACTAACACAAACCACCCATCCCAACACCAAGCCCTGCATGACACAACAAAGCATGGACACCCATCACTAAAGCATGCCCACTGCACATACCCATAACACCCCCCTCAACCATCATCACACAAGCCCCCACAAGGGAGTGCAAGCACTGGGGTACACAGTCACCCACCCATTGCACACCATGACACACACAGATGCAATAATCATGCTTTTACACCCCTGCAGGACCACTATCCAACGTCACCAGACAGGAGGGTCCAGACATCTCCACCCCACCCACAGAAGAGGCCCACAGTGATGACAGCAGCTCTGTCCAACTGGATCTAGATGACCAGCCCGGACCATCGTGGGCCTCGAGACAGTCGGTTCCCCACACCCAGTCACAGGCCACCACAGACCTTCCACCCTCTGGTAACACCAGCACAGCACCCACCCAGCGGGCCCATACCTCCGTACCCAAGACACGTCAATCAGCTGTGTGTCCACCACTCCCAGGATACGATGGCAACGGTCCTGGACAAGTTTCAGGAGACCCAGCGGCTGCAGGAGGAACAGTATTTGGGGTTCAGGGAAGAACTCAGAACCATCAGCACCGCCGGGAGCACCATCGTAGGGGTGCTGAAGGAGATACTTAACACCAGGAGGGACACTGTGGCACTCCAAGGGGCCCCTGACACTAGCATGGACGAAGAACTGCCCAACACCTCCGCCGGTGCTAGTGAACAGGACACCCCGCCACAGGACCACTACACCAGCACCCCACCCCCTGCAGACGGAGAACCACCCGGCAAACAGTCCCTGAGATCCAGGAACAAGACAGAGCACGATGCCAAGACCCCCGCCAAGAAATGAGACCACCTGATTGTCATCCTACTGTCCCACTTTGTAACCCTGTCCATATTGATACTGCCCCAGCTCCACTTCCTATGCCCATATGGACAATGCACCTGTGAGACTAATAGACTGGACTCTGCCATGGACATTCCTCCACCATCACCCCTCACCATTTAACAACCCCCCTCCAATATTTAGCACTGCAATAAACACCCTTGAAGCACAAAACAATCTGGAGTCAGTCTGTGATTTTGAAAATGTGTATTAGCAACGAGAGTGACAAAATCCGTTCCCAAATGTAATGTCAACATATCTATGTAACACATCTCAAGTCCATGAGGAATGTAAGCAGATGACACACGTTGGTAACCACACCTGTGAAACCGTAATGGAAATGTACAACTCAGTTACCATATACTGGTTGAAATTGACAGACAGGATAGAGGTAGAAGTGTGAAAGTACTTGTAGTAGGCAGGAATGTGTTCTCACCTGCGTGTCACTGGAAATATTGCTGGATACCTGAGTCCCTGTTGTCAATGTCTTCTTCCTCTGCTTCCTCCTCATCACTGTCCACAGGTTCCACAGCTGCCACAACACAGTCATCTGGACCATCCTCCTGCAGAAAAGGCACCTGGCGTCGCAAAGGCAGATTGTGAAGCATACAGCAGGCCACGATGATCTGGCAAACCTACCTTGGTGAGTAGAATAGGGAACCACCTGTCATATGGAGGCACCTGAACATGCCTTCAGGAGGCCGAAGGTGCGTTTGATCACCCTCCTAGTCCGTCCATGGGCCTCATTGTAGCGTTCCTCTGCCCTGGTCCTGGGATTCCTCACTGGGGTCAGTAGCCATGACAGGTTGGGGTAACCAGAGTCCCCTAATAGCCACACATGGTGCCTCTGGAGTTGCCCCATCACATAAGGGATGCTGCTATTCTGCAGGATGTAGGCATCATGCACAGAGCCAGGGAACATAGCATTTACCTGGGAGATGTACTGGTCTGACAAACATACCATCTGTACATTCATGGAATGATAACTCTTCCGGTTCCTGTACACCTGTTCACTCCTGTGGGGGGGACCAGAGCTACATGGGTCCCATCAATGGCACCTATGATATTGGGGATATGTCCAAGGGCATAGAAGTCACCTTTATATGTAGGCAAATCCTCCACCTGAGGGAAAACGATGTAGCTCCGCATGTGTTTCAGAAGGGCAGACAACACTCTGGACAACACATTGGAAAACATAGGCTGGGACATCGCTGATGCCATGACCACTGTTGTTTAAAATGACCCACTTGCAAGGAAATGGAGCACTGATAGCACCTGCACTTGAGGGGGGTCCCTGTGGGATGGCGGATTGCTGACATCAGGTTTGGCTCCAACTGGGTACACAGTTCCTGGATTGTGGCACGGTCAAACCTGTAGGTGATGATCAAATGTTGCTCCTCCATTGTCAACAGGTCCACCAGCGGTCGGTACACCGGAGGATTCCGCCATCTCCTCACATGTCCCAGTGGATGGTGACTAGGAAGGACAACAGCGACCACAGAGTCAAACAACTCAGAGGTATGTACCCACAGTCTACATAGAACACCATTCATACACAGAATCTGGCCTGTATTTGTGTTGTGCGACAAGGCCTAGGTCTGTGTGACGCAGTTGTGAATCAGGCCATGTGGGCCCCTGAAATGGCGGCTGCCTGACCTCTAAAGTGGGACAATGGGATGTGAGGTAACTGCGCTGGCGTTGTACACTGTCACGGTAGGCGGTCGAAGACCGCGGCACAATGCTGCATTGGTTAACATTGGACCCTATGGGTCCCAGGAGCCAATGACGATGTACGCCGGCGGTGATGGTACACACTGCCGCGGACGTGACCGCCGCGGGCGAGAACGCCATTTCTATCGGTTCAAGCACTTGATACCTGATCTTCGACAGGAGAGGACCTACACGGCAAGTGCTGCTGTGACCTCGGTCTGGAAGAGACAATGGCTTGTGCGTCTGGGGAAAGGGCCACTGCCTTCACTGCAGAGGACTTTGAGAAGCTCGTGGACGGGGTCCTCCCCCAGTACACGCTACTCTACGGTCCTCCAGACCAACAGGTAAGCACACAGGGAGCACTTTGCATGGGCTATGCCTGTGTGGAGAGGGCTGGTTGTAAGAAGGAAGGGGGCACAATTCTGCGTGCATGAAGGACTGTGAATGCATGTGCCACATGGCAAGGCTAGGGATGTGGGCCACTCACTTCGACGGTGCAGTTGGTAATGACTTCTCTTCTTCCCCTGTTTAATTCATGTAGGTCAGCGCCCACTAGAAGAAGGATATTTGGCGTGCCATCGCCAAGGACGTCCGGACCCTGGGGGTCCACCACAGACGGAGCACCCACTGCCGGAAAAGATGGGAGGACATTCGCCGCTGGAGCAAGAAGAGGGCGGAGGCTCAGCTGGGGATGGCCTCCCAACGTGGGAGGAGTGCCCGTCGAACCATGACCCCCCTGATGTTCCGGATCCTGGCGGTGGCCTACCCTGAGTTGGATGGGTGCTTGAGGGTATCACAGCAGACACAAGGGGGTGAGTACAACATCATTCAGCGAACTTTGCCGCAAGTGAAGGTGTCTGGGTGGGGGAGGAGGGCTGTGGGTTTCCCTAGGCCAGGGCGAGTTCCGTAGGCTAGGCCCCTCCGTAATGCAGGCCATGTGGCACCCCACCACACCTCTGTAGAGTGCCAAGTACAGGTATACATGCCCCTGTGTCATCTATGTGTGCAGATGTCGACCATAGCTATGTAGGATATATCCCAGGAATTCCATCTGTAGAGCCTAACAGCGCGGCGTAATGCAGGGGGCTTCTGTGTCTGTATTGTCCGCCAACGGTAGCGGTAAGCCATGCACTCAACCTGTCTTTCTTCTGTCGTTCCCCCCCTTTTTGTGGTCTCCCTGTTCTTGTGTGCATCAGCATCATCAGGCAGAGGTACAGTGGCACCGGAGCACAAGGGAGCTGCATCCCACATGGCCATGGAGGGCCACACCACGGACTCGGAATACACCAGTGGGACAGAGCGCGAGGGGAGCTTCACGGCGGTCACAGGATCTGCAACCAGCAACACGGACTCGTCCTCCGATGGGAGCTCCCTTGTGGTGGTGGCAAAATCTGTGCCCCCCACTTTTACAGGTACAGCCGCCACCCCCCCTACCAGCACCGCCCTCCCAGCAGCCCCTCAGCCTTCGCCCCGTGCCCGCTCACCCAGGAGGGTGGGCATCACCTTTGCCCCAGGCACCTCAGCCCCTGCCCCTGTCACCTCTGCTGCCCTCAGTGAGGAGGCCATTGACCTCCTCAGGTCACTCACTGTTGGGCAGTCTACCATTTTGAATGCCATCCAGGGTGTAGAAAAGGAATTGCAATACACAAATGCATTCCTGGAGGGCATTCATTCTGGTCAGGCTGCCCTTCATCGAACCCTGCAAACTCTGGCCTCAGCACTGATGGCAGCCATTGTCCCTGTCTCTAGCCTCCCCCCATCCAACTTCCTCCACCCAGACCCAATCCCCTGTACCCCAGCCTATCCCAAGCACACCATCAGACCAGCATGCACACATGTCAACACACAAGGGAAGCTCAGGCAAACATAAGCACCACACATCCCACAGGCACTCACGCAAGCATCACACACATACAGACACAGCAACATCCATTGCCTCCACTGTGTCCCCCTCCTCATCGTCTCCCTCCTCCCTCCCAGTGTCGTCTACACTCTCACCTGTATGCACTACCACTACAGCCACTACGTCCCGCAACAGCACACCCACCACCACACCAAGCTCATGTGCACTCACCACCCCCACTACCATTTACACGTCCCCTTGTTCCTCTTCCAGTGTGTCTGTGACGCCCCCTCCCAAGATACACAAATGCAGGCACACACCCACCCAACAGCCATCCACCTCACGACAGCCTCCAGCGCATGCACCTTCATCCAAAGTCACCAAAGGTACACCTCCTACAACCACTACCTCTTCCTCCACTCCCAAACCCCCTCCAGCTACCCATCCCAGTGTTCCTAAGAAACTTTTCCTGACCAAGCTTGACCTGTTTCCCACCCCCCCTCCAAATCATAGGTCCTGTACTAGCACCTTAGCTAAAAAATCTCCGGGACCAGTGGTGCCTGTTGTTGTTGTCCACCAGGACAGCCAGTGTGACACGGAGCCACAGCACAGCCAGTCCCCCCCCCCCTGTGAAGCACCAGAAGTTGGACAGTGCCCGGCGGGAGAGGGTGAAGACTCCAGCCAGCAAAGCCGCTCACAAGGGTCCCGGGGGGAGTGTCGACGCAGCTGTGACTCCTCCCAAGGTGGGGAAGGGGCAGAAGAAATCTCCAAAGTCTGGGAGGAGCAGCACGGCGGAGAAGACCGCCACTATTCCCGCTGCCCAGGAGGCCACCGCCAGCCCAATCGTCACTGGCCAGGAGGCCACCGCCAGAGTCAGTGCCCAGGAGGGCAGCCCGATCATCACTGGCCAGGAGTCAGTGCCCAGGAGGGCAGCCCGATCGTCACTGGCCAGGAGGCTACCACCAGAGTCAGTGCCCAGGAGGCCACCGCCAGCCACAGCCCAGCTGCCCAGGAGGGCCCCAGCAGCCACAGCCCAGCTGCCCAATGAGGGACCGCCAGCCCCAGCCAAGCTGGGCCATGAAGGACCGCCATGGCAGGCTCCGCTGAACAGGGCAAGCACCGCTGAACAGGTCAGAAACTGCAAACTCAAGCACTGCTGAACAGGGCAAAGACCGCCATGGCAAGCACCGCTGAACAGGGCAAGCACCGCCATGGCAAGCGCCACTGAACAGGACAAGCACCGCTGAACAGGGCAAGCACCGCTGAACAGGTCAGAAATTGCAAACTCAAGCACCGCTGAACAGGGCAATGACCGCCATGGCAAGCACCGCTGAACAGGGCAAGCACCGCTGAACAGGTCAGAAACTGCAAACTCAAGCACCGCTGAACAGGGCAAAGACCGCCATGGCAAGCACCACTGAACAGGGCAAGCACTGCTGAACAGGTCAGAAACTGCAAACTCAAGCACTGCTGAACAGGGCAAAGACCGCCATGGCAAACACTGCTGAACAGGGCAAGCACCGCTGAACAGGGCAAAGACTGCCAACGGAAGCACCGCTGGTCCATTGGCGGCAGGGGCAGTGACGCAACTGGGACCGTCACGGGGTGAGTGATGCACTCTGGGCACCAGTCCCCCTCCAGAACCAGTGGAGACATGCATCCACTCCATCTGTCCTTCACAGGATGAAGCACTCTGGGCACCAGTCCCCCTCCAGAACCAGTGGAGACATGCATCCACTCCGTCTGTCCTTCACAGGATGAAGCACTTTGGGCACCAGTCCCCCTCCAGAACCAGTGGAGACTGTTATCCACTTGAGAGACTGTGGCTTTGCACTCCCCAGGATGGTACAGTGGGCAAACCACCCACTGTAGAGACTTGAGAGACTGTGGCTTTGCACTCCCCAGGACATGGCAGTGGGCAACCCACCCACTGTAGAGACTTGAGAGACTGTGGCTTTGCACTCCCCAGGATATGGCAGTGGGCAACCCACCCACTGTAGAGACTTGAGAGACTGTGGCTTTGCACTCCCCAGGATGGTAAAGTGGGCAACCCACCCACTGTAGAGACTTGAGAGACTGTGGCTTTGCACTCCCCAGGATGGTACAGTGGGCAACCCACCCACTGTAGAGACTTGAGAGACTGTGGCTTTGCACTCTCCAGGATATGGCAGTGGGCAAACCACCCACTGTAGAGACTTGAGAGACTGTGGCTTTGCACTCCCCAGGATACATCAATGGGCATGGAGCCCCCTCGTGGATCTGGCGTGGTGCACTCATCCGGCTGAGGTGCCCCCCCTTCCCTTCCCCCTGAGGTACCTGTTGTATTTCTATCTGATGCCCCGGCAGTGTTCTCTCCGTTTTGATCAGGTATCTGGTATGGTCCTCGCCCATGCATTTTGGGCCCAGTGGTCCACGGACAATGAATGGTGCATTACCTGCACTACTAATCGTGATGTATATTTTGTTTAATGTGTATATATATATATCTGTATATATGTGGTTACTGTATTTTGATATATTACAATGGTTCCACTCATTTCCTTTTGTCTTGGCATTCTTCCGGTGGGCTTGGGAGTTGTTACTGTAATGTTTGGATATGCATTAGTGTGTGTGTTGTAGTGGGTGAGGGTCGGGGTGGGGTTTGGGATGTTGGTTGTGTGTGTCCCTGTCTTTTGCCTCCTCCTCCCCTATGTCGTAGGTGCAGTACTCACTGTTGTCTTCGCCGCCGGCGTTGATGATCGTCGTATAGGAGCAGGAAGACTAGTGCAGGAAGAATATGGAGTTCCGGCTCCATGGTGCCCTCCTTCCTCGTGGAGTGTGTAGAGGTGAGCGTTTTCCCTTTGAAATGGCTGTTTCCGCCGTGTTTTTATCCGCGGTGAATCCGCCCCAGAAAAGGTGGTGGATTGGTAGGTTGTGATACTGTGGGCGGTACATTGTCCCCCGCCTGTCTGTTGGCGGTGACCGCCAAGCTGTTTGTCTGTACCGCCGTGGCGGTTGGAGTGTTAAAGTGGCTGTCTTTGTTGGTGGTTTCCGCCACGGTCATAATTCCCATTTTTTTACCACCGGCCTGTTGGCGGTCTTACCGCCGCTTTAACACCGTCCTCCAGGGTTGTAATGACCCCCCTAGTGTGGTTTGGGAACAAGAAAGGCTTATCTCTTTCCATACCTAACTCAGGGCTTTTAGCATGTGGACTAATTAATGCACAATCATTGGCAAAACACACTTCTAAAAATAATCTTTTACTTCCCGCAGAAAAGTTTGATTTATTGTTTATCACAGAAACCTGGGTGACTGCTGAAGCAAACTCTAATTTTGGTGCTGTTTACTCAGAACACTATAAAATTATTTATTTGGGCCATAAAGAGTGCAGTATGGTAGCCATTTTTAAAACTGGATGGCACCTTAAAGCCCTAATTTATACTTTTTTTGCGCCACATTACCATCATTTTTTTACGGCAAAGTGGCGCAAACTTACAAAATACAGTTGTTTTTTTTATGTTTGAGCCACTTTTGCTTCAATAAATGATGTTAATACATTGTAAAAAAAGTATAAATCAGGGACAAAATGTCCAGGATAAAGCAATTTTGATTAGACTGAGCTATTAGGCTTTGATTTGAGTCCGTCTGCCTTTAGGCCAATTGCTGGAATTGTTTGCTATTGTCCTCCCTGCCCCTCGTCTAATTTTGTGCAAGTCTTGGCCGTTGTCGCATGCCCTTTAATTGAATGGTATTGGTGTTTTTGTGTTAGGTGATTTTATTTTTTGGGACAAACTACTGACAAACTCTTCTGCTTTGGATGTCCTGAGCTCATTAGATACTTTGGGTTTGCAGCAATAGGTCTCAGGAACAACTCACAATCACTGACACACTCTGGACCTAATTTGTGCTCCTGGGGGCTTGATTTCTGTAATTAAAAAACACAACCTCTAACTGATGCCTTAATTAGTTTCAGGATTGTGAATCCAGAGATTTCTTCCTTTACGAGGGCTAGGGCAATTAAATTTGGTCTATTGAGGATATGGTCTGAATTATTGTATCAGACTTGTGCAAATGCTTTTTCTTTTCCTCAGTCTGTCATGTAGATGAGTATGATGATAACTATCTGCATTGAGTTACAATTACTCAGGACTTGGTTTATTCACCCCCATTTATAACTACTTTCTTCCTGGTGAAAGATGGGGAGTTGAGAAAAGTGGTAAGTTTGCCCTTTAGACACTGGCCAAGGCTTCCATCTTACCCAGGTGAAGAAATGCCGATTATTCCTTCACATACTGTTTTGCCACTTCGAATTCCCATATTTTCACTGTTTTTCAATGTTCTAAAATTCTACCAAATTATCTTATTGGTACATGCATTTACTCTAGGAACCCTAAAAGTCCAGAGATAGTGGGATCAGAAGAAAGGAATTTTGGCAGATTTTCAGGATTTCTTGGTGCTTAGTACACTCAATAGTTGGTTCACTGACCTCGAGCTGGCGGCAGAGGAGTATCAGTGAAAGTGCTCAGAATGAAAGAAATGCACTGTTTAAAGAAGGTCTGTTGAACCCAAAGCATAGGTTGAATAGTTCATGCCTCAAAGTATGTAAGAGGTATCAAAATAGTTTCCCCCTCAAAATTTGAGGAAAAATTAGCGAGAATAAAAAAATAATTGAATAGCCATAACTCTAGACAACTTCAGCCCCTTTGCAATCCTTATCTCCATTTCCACACATGAGAAGAACAAGTATTCAAATCCTTCAAAAAATTTCCCATAGACAATCTAGTTCTTGAACTTATCTATCATTCTGTCAACTCCATGAGCAACGGCAACACACTTTTTTAACACTACATCAACATCTGTGCCCCAATCAAAACATGCCCTAGCACAAGTGATCCATCCGTGGGCAGGATAGAAAATAGAATTAAAACAGAACTCCAGATCATTTCATACTATTGAAGTCCAGCCCTTAATTTGTGCTTGTTGTTTCCGGTGCTTTTGGAGGCTCGGCGCTTATTCTTCTTCCTCAAGCATTTGCTGAGAGCAAAAGCCTCATATGGGAAAGGCGGAGGAAGAGAAAAAGGAAAAAGCGTCACAAAGGTAGAAAGCAGAAAGCTGCAAGAGTGAGCTGAAGGGGCAGGGAGTGGTTTTAAATGGATTGAAGAGGCCCGAGATGGCTTCAGGATTACGCTGCCTCAGTATTCCATGTATGCACATTTAAATACAGCAGCCGCATGTTTAAGAGGAGGGCTCTGGGCACCGGCACGTTTTTATCTACAAATTAAGCACTGTTGAAGTCCCACTCTTAAACAAACCTACACTAGATCCTGATGACCTCACGAACAAAAAGCTCAACCCTCCCCTCAGAAACATTCTGCATGTCTACCAGTCTGACTTCAGATCAACCTGCAGCAGGGGACAACTACTTTACACATGATAGACAATGCCTTTCTGACCACGGATGTACATAACCACTACCTCTAGGCATTGCTAGACCTCTCAGTTGCCTTTGACACAATTGACCATCTGACCCTCATATGCACCACAGAATCTCAATTAGAATTTCACTGGTTCTCCTTCTACTTTTACAGTTGTCACTAGTTTGTTCACTTTGGCATCCTCAGGTCAAAAAGATCTGTATCACCTGGGGAGTACCCCAGGATTCCATACAAAGCGCCACAACATTAGTTTTATATATGCTCCCAAAAATCCATAAAGATTGATTTATACTACCTGGAAGATCTATAATATCAGGGTTAAACCACAGTATAAAACCTTTAGCAAAGTATGAAGACATCTATTTGAAACTGTCTGTAAAACCATCTTACACGAGAGACACAATGGACATAATTAATCAAATTTAAGATCTAGAATTGGAAACCCAGAAGTATTTACCTGGTTACCATGGAAGTGGTGAATCTTTACACTAACATTCCTCATGATACAGCCTTGGAAGTGATAGAAAGGTATCTTAAATCAAGACCACAGCTGCATCCAGTTACAGTGAATTCATACTGAAATTTGTGAAAGTATATCTGTCAAAACAAATTTAAATTTAATCAAGAATTTTATTTTCAAATCAATGCAATATCAATGAGGTGTACCTTTGTCTTTGAGCTAGCTCTGGTATTCAAAGCCTGATATGAAGACAGGCGGATATATACCATCAATTTATTCAAAGGCGACATCTTTAATGATGTGTTTATGATAACCTAAATTTAAGAAGACAATGGTGGGCCTGCTGTGCTTTTCAGTCCAGGCAGCCATTTTATGCAATTCTCTTCCATTTGAGCTGCGTGTCACAGGTGATCTATTTCATCTACAACTTGATTTTTTGCAGATGGTTATTTAGTTGCTGTAGTGATCCTCAGCACCAGGGCAGTGTACTCCATAAGTGGAATTAATCATAATACTAATATGGAAAGGCACTAATAATAATCTAATTGCCTTTCCTGAGTGCTTAAACTCAAGGCAGCAGACATTAAGGCCCATATATATACTTTTTTAGCGCTGCATTTGCGTCGTTTTTTAATACAATGGTATTTTGTAAGTTTGTGCCGATTTTGCGTCAAAAAATGACGCAAATGCAGCGCTAAAAAAGTATAAATATGGGCCTAACTTCTCAATTAACTTTAGCACATTGGAAAATACCTTACATAATGATTAAGATGGGACAATCTACACCACACTATACATCAAACAGATAAATAAAAATTCCCTACTGCATTACTAAAAGTCAATTTAATTTATAGTTCTTTCCTACGGATCAGATGAATTTATAACAAGGGGGATTATTTCATCAACTCAAGATAATGCAGAAAATGCTCCAGTGGATCTACTCAAGGAAGTTGTGGCGATGATCCCCTAAAAGGGCATGGATCCCCCAACAGAATTCATCCAAGGATTAAATAGTCAGTGTCACAACTTTAATTTCACATTCTTATCTCACTAAAGATTGTCATACACTGAGTAATTTGGACCAAGGTTTGAAGACCAATCTTTACATAACAAAATGAAAACCTGAAGATAATTTGGTAAACTCAAAACCTGAATGAATACGTCAGTTGTTACCTTGAGATTAATGTTTGGATCACCACCTGCAAAGGGCCACCACAAATGTGGAAATTGCTCTGTCTGTGTGGGAAAAGACCCTCTCTTCAGGGTCACCCTAAACTTTTTGCCTTCGTCCTCCTACTTTTAGTGAATTTTTGCATTTGTTGACCTTAGGACTCTGTACACTTTACCACTGATAACCAATGCTAAAGTGCCTTTTCTCTCTGCCGAAACCATGGACTAATTGGTTTATATGCCATATTTAATTTACTTGTAAGTCCATTGTAGAGTGACATAGCTTATACCCAAGGCCTGTAAATCAAATACTAGCAGTGGGCCTGCAGAACGTAAAGTACCACCCACCTAAGTAGCCCTCAAATACATGTCCAAGGCCTGCCGTTGCAGCATCAATGCAGTATCACACTGCCATGTTGACGTGGCATTTACACCCCCTTGTCAACCGTTAAACTCCCCTTTTAATACACATGTCACCCCTAAGGTAGGCCCTAGGTAGCCTATAGGACAGGTTGCTGGGTAACTAAAAGGTAGAACATATACTTTTAGGTTTCACATATCATGGTAGTGAAAAACATACACATTTGTTTCTCACTTCCGTGTGGCCTATCCCATCCGTATGATAACAATGGGGATTCCTTATTACATTAAATAAGCTATAATTCCTAAATCAGACAAGGTAGATATATCATGGCTGGTACTTGTGGAACTGTAATGATAAAGTCAAATTTATCATTACAATTCTGAAGATGCCACTTTTAAAACGTTGGCATTTTCCTGCCCTTTGTGCCCTCAACCTGTCTTGGTCACATGAGTCAGTGTATGTGAGGGACTTTGTGAATTCCGCCCAGACATTCACACAATAGTGGGATTAGGTGTACCTCAATGGGCCATTAACTGGCTTGATGGGGGAGGGCAGAGCTGAGCACAGCCTCACTTGCACCTGAATAGGCTGAGCCCTGTCTCCTCACAATAGACCTAACAACCCTGTATTGTCTTAGTAGCCAGCTTGGAGCCAGCGCAGGGGAGGCAGGAAAATCCCATAACTTCAAAGAACCTTTCCGGAATCATATCACACTTCTAGGAACAAGGCACCAGGGTATAAAAATAGGGCTCTCAGACCCACTCTTCAGTTCACTATTGGAGCCTGGAGAAGGACTCTCTGAGGCCTGCCTCTTGCTGTGACCTGCTGCGGACTCTGCCAGACTGCTGCTGTACCTGAAAGGACTACTTTGCTGCCTGGAGCCTGCCTTGAATGCTCAGAAGCTACCCCTGCTGTTGCACCCTGCATCTACATTTGCACCACAGACTAACAGAAGTGACTCTAAGGGCTAGTTTTCTGTCCTCCTGTTCAGAGCCACAGGGACAGAATAGGCTCCCATCACACCTGGACCCAGCCTCAGTGAGTCCTGAACCTCCAACAGGCCTGCAAGCACTCCTGGGCCCTTGGTTGTGGTTTCGAAGTTGACCAGATGTCCGTGGTTGCCGCCTTTATCATTTAGGTGCTATTTTGAACCGTAAATGTTAAAAATATATATCTATGGTTCTACAGATTTGAGTTTTGTCATAATGCTATCAAATAATTTATTACAATGTACTTTATTTTTCTAAATTGTTTTGGGATTTTTCTTGTGTTGTGTTTTCACTTTATTACTGTTGGTGTGATGCATAAAACTTTACACATTGCCTCTAAGTTAAGCCTGACTGTGTTTTGTGCCTAGCTACCCTGGATTCAGCAGAAGTTAATTTTGAGAGTTTTATGGTTCACCCTGCAAGGGACGGTGGCTATTGCTTGGCCACTGCTCACACCCCAGTCAACTAACAGCCCAATTTCTCACAGTCTGTTATATCACCATTGAATATACATAATTAAATTACAATACATGAATTAAACACAGTGAATTTTCTGTAATGCAAGCAATGATATATACACAACCCTTGGTCCTTCCAATAAGGCTAGCATTGGAAAAACATTGCAAGCAATTAGAAAAAGAATAATTCAATACAAATCTCACATTAGAAGCAGAATGATGACACCACCAATGGTGCAGCATTTTATAGAACACCATCATGCTGAAAATCAAATAACAGTGTTTTGAAACATGTGGAAAACTACAAAGGAGAGAATTGGTTATTGTTACATAATTTTCAAGCCATGGTGATTTTAAGGCTGAAAACTGTTGATCTTGATGTGAACTAATTTTCAGAGGTCAACAACATTATCTATAAAAAAACAGGAGATTAATCAAAATACTGAATCCAGCAGTTGCAATTAGTCACCATGGAGTATTCAAGAGTACAAATACCATTAGTTCTCACAATCTGAAGAAAAGTAGAGCCCTAGATATTTGGTTACCTGCATTTAGTCATACATTAATATTCATAAGCACCTAAACAAATAATAATAAGGATTGCACAACATCTTCTAGAATTCATGGTTCCTCTGTAAAATATTGAATGTGAATTTCTTTCAACAAATGAATGAATTTTCTTGAACATGGTAGAGCACAAACACATTTATGATGACTCAAGACACAAAACAGACATTTGTAGCCTAAAATAACCATATAAGCAATGAGAAATATCAATACCAAAGTTGATAAAGACCCACATTACAAATCTCATCATACTCAGCTGACCTATAAAGTTTGCAGAGAAATACAGGCAAACAATCCCCATTTTTCACCCTATTAGAAAAAATAAATTGATAAAATAGGAAGCTCATGCTTTATAAATCATAATAATGAAAAACTTTCAACCAAAATGGGAAAACTAGATTTACAAACAACTGATTAACATGAATCCCTCAATTTGATGATGTAATTGAAGTTGCACGGTAGAAGACAGACACTACCAAAATGTAGTCCAGAGTCAGTGTGGGGAAGGAGAGATATGAATGGAGACTGTCTTGAGAGGCAAATAGGAGAGCGTAAATCACAGGAAGATGAGGCCCAGAGGATGTTTGGTGTGGGGCATATGCATTTTGCCACTCACTGATAGCAGCATGAAGAATCATTAATATACTGATGATATACACCTCTCCTTCAAAGACTACAGTGCTTCAGACATGCACTATCTTAAACAGTGCTTGCACACCTGCCAGACCTGTGTGTTCAGCACTTATCCAAACTTTTGCCCAAAAATGACAGAATTCATGGTATTTACTAAGAACAAAGAGGAAACACTACAGAGTTTGCATGAAAACACTGTCACTTGGATTCACCAAAGACACAATCTCACCCTCAAGGAGCACATAACCAAATGAAAGACAGAAAGTGACTGCAGAATTGCTATTCAACTCCTAGTACTCTTCACATTCCAAATGTGGTAAGGCCCTTCTCTATGATGTTTCAGACTCCAAACTGGCAATTGATTGTTGCCTAGCAGATAAGTCACAGCATGGGCTATGTGGCAATCGTAGGGATATGATCGACCTTTGGATTTACTTAAACGTATATCAAGTGAGCTCAGGTCAACAGGATCTCAGAGTACCATACTTGTAAGTGTCCCCCATTTCTTTTTTAATTGTTTGCACTTACACATTGCAAATATAAGTGACAGAGTAAATGAGTCACTGTAGGGTTCATAAAGCATAACGGCATTAACACTAATGTGACAAACACTACCTACACATCACCCAAGCCTGGATGTCCAATATTTACCTGAAACCCAAACCAACCAAGAAACAATTCCTGTTATTTGCCAAGAAAAAAACAATAAACAATACAAAGCTAATAATATGAACTTTGATAGCTTTGAAGCCAAACATTTACTGAAAACTAAGGCCGTCAAACTCTTACCGCCACCTGACTGCCAGTGGGGCCAGAACACTGCTGGCCCTGTTATGAGTTCACCGCAGGGCCAGTGGGCAAAAGCAGCATTTCCACCTGTGAGCCCTGCGGTGAACAAGGCCTTAATATTGAATCCGGCTCATTATCAATCCGGCAACAATGTGGCAGTGCGGCAGGTGCAGTAGCACCCATCGCACTTTCTACTGCCCGTAATCCGGGCAGTGGAAAGCGCCTCAAGGCTGGCCAGGGGGGTCCCTGCACTGCCCATGCCAAGTACATGGGCAGTGCAGAGGCCCCCATGGGGCCCAGGTCACCCATTTTCTGCCAGCCTTTGCACGGCGGAGCTACCACCATGCAAACCCCAGGGCAGTGCTGCAAGCAGTGCTGCCCTGGCATATTGAGACTGCCAAGAACTCCAAGCTGGCGGCAACCTTGCAGTGTCGGCCGTCCAACTGTGGCGACTCCACCACGGTCGTAATGTGGAGGCCGGACTGCTGCTTAGGTAGCTGTCCAACCTCCACTGCAGCCCTGGCGGTCTGTCGTAATGAGGCCCTAAGTCAATTGGATTCACCCTGGGCACAGCCCCAAGGACAACCTCATACCAGCTCTCTTGTTTAAAGAAAGCAAACCATTTCCTCTAGAAAGTGACTTCAGAACTGCTTTGCAAGCCTTCATGTGTTGATTGTAGTAATACAGTATGCTAATGCCTCTCAGACTTCACACTTTATTCATTTAGGACAGCTTACAGGTCGCACCATGCCTCATCCAGGGCCTAAGGAAATACTATCACATCACCCAAATCCTGATGGAACTCCATTGGTTTCCCTCATTAGCCCACACCATCTTCAATGCCATCTACATCATTTACAAAGCCATCAAGCCCAGCACCATGAGTCTCTTGCAGACAAGCTCACCGTCTCCTGAGGTTCTAGAAATGCCAGTAGCTAGGACATCATCAAACTGCAGACTAAGAAATAGAAAAAAAAAAAGAAAAAAAAAGTCAGCAGTCCTTTTGCGTCTATGCATCCAGGAGCTTGAACGGCATCCCTGTATCCATCAGGACCGGCTGAAGGCTTCTCCAATTTAGAAAAGAGTTGAAAACTCACCTCTTTAAAGAACACCACATGTGTTAACCATCCAAAACCTAGCAACCTCTCCTATCATTAATTTGCTTTATGCTTGTATTTGGCTCTGTGCAGTGCTCTGCTGTCTTTTGGCTAGGTTTGCACTATATATGTGTAAATATACAAATTTCTTTTATAGAAGTGGAGGTACATCATCATGATATGGAAGAAACACAACTAAAGGTGCTAGTAAATACACATTTCTCCTACTTGGCATATAATCTAGATTGCCTTGGCCAAAATGTGACTTTTTGTAAATGTAGTCAATATGCTTTCAAAGATGGAGAAATTAGTTACTAGTAAATACAAATTTCTCCTTCTTGGCATATAATCTAGACTGCCTTGGCTAAAAGGTGACTTTGTGTAAATATTGTCAATATACTTTCAAAGACGGAGAAATTAGTTTTTTCAAGATATCTGACAAATAACAAATATATTAAAGTGAGGTATGTGAAACCAGCCAGTATGGAAGATGGGTGGGTTCTAAATGAGCTCCTCTGTCAGGATTTTGCTAATGGAGGCACCAAAAGAGGCTGTTAGCTGATATCCACTGAAGCTGCCTCTGAGCTGCATATCATAATGGGGTCCTTGGGGTGGCCACCTGAAAGGAGATGCATCTTCAGCATTATTCAGGCGACTGGCGCAAGCTAGGAGTAGCTGGACTGGGGATGGTTACTATGTAGGCAAGGGAGGAGTTTCAGGGACAGTTGGCCACTTCATGACATTCCAGGGAATGCAGCTGGCCACGTCGCATGGTGGGCGACAATAGGGGGGACAGCATCCTAGCGTTGCTCCCCTGCTAGGGCTACAGATGGATGGAAGGGGCCTCCGTAGGTAGAGAGGGTGGGCCACCCCTCGGTTTATGGTCCCTAGGCGTCAGGAGGGAGGAGTGAGGCCAAGAGGTCTCATAAGGGGTGACCTCTCAGGGCTAGGCCTCTTTGGCAACCAGCGGTGGACTCCCACCCACCCAACAACTTTAAACTAGGTTCAGACGCATACAGGGAAGAAGGGGTAGGTGTGTATAGTATGTAAACAGATATGTATAACATGACTTTCTTTATAGAAGAATCAAGGATCGTCGCAAGGCGGAGTTACAGGGTGATCCTAAAGCTTTAAAATGAATAAAAGGCCTCCAGACAGTGATTTTTGGAGCCAAAAGCAATTCCTCAGGTCACTGGGAGTCTCTACGGAGGGGCCTGGGAGGAGCGACGGCGCTCCTTAATCCCTCAAGGGACAGTTGGAATCCTGAGCAACTGTGGAGACTGGCCGGGGTCTCGCTCTGACTTGTCAGGAGCATGACACATAAGTAAAGGAGGAAAGTGGTAACGATAGAGGAACAAGCTCTAAAGAATCTAAGCGTGTTGGTGCTGAGAACACCAAACGGGACAGCTCTAGCTTTCTCAAGATGGGTTTCGGCCATTTAGGGAACTCATCTCCGACACCTGGATCCCCTGTAAGCTAACCCAACCTGTGTAATCAATAAACTTGCAACATATGGTACCCACAAATGGTGTCTCTGGCATTTATTATGTTGCATGCATTATGTTGTTGTAAATCTCTAGGTCCACACACCCTAAAGGGCTAGGGGTAGCAACGCTAAGCTGGACGCACTGTGCTCCTGTAGTGAGACAGGGATGGAAATAGTTCATTTAAAAAAGTGTTTTTTCTCAAATGTCTTGATAACAGGACTGTATATAAAACCTCGCTAGCAAGCAAACACATGGCTGAAAACAGTGCTGCTGTCAGGGAGGCGCTGCAGATTTTGTGTGCAGCCGGACATGATGATTTTATTAGGCCCAGCATGCTCAGCGAGGCATGGGTTGGCCTCGAGAGGCCAGGTCAGGACACTGTGAGTGGTGTGGCAGCAGCTGTATTGGCATTGTCGCCTCTCTTGCATAACAAAAGGTCTTGTAAATCCAGAGGTGGGTGGGCCTCTGGCACAGTTGATGGGAAGGATGTATTAGCCAGCAGCGAAAGGCCTAACAGGAGTATGCATACCCCGAGGGAAATTCCTGTCAGAACGCCAGTGGAAGGCTGGGTGCGATCCATGCAGGCTAGGAGTGCAGAACTCTGAAAGGGCACACCCTGGGGCTCAAGTCAGCATTCCCCAGAGTCTGGATCAGCCCCACTGTGAGTGGAGACAATTAAGTCTCCGAATGCCCAATCAATTAAAGGCTGAGGAAAAGATAAAAGTCAGAGTAGCTCCATTATGGCAGGGAAGTTAATAAACCCCCCCAAAGAAGCAGGTGGTAAACAAGCAGTCACCTTAAAAGGGGACACGTACAATTTGTGGAGTCACTTACCGTGACCATTGAAGCCACAGTAGCACTACAAGGGAAAAGAAAAAATGCACCCTTTGTTTTAGGAGGAGAGAATGTTTTGGACATGGCAAAAAAGGATGGCAGTCAGTGTACAGGCCAGAACAGGTATGCAGCTCAGCAGACAGTAACACCATTTTTTACAAAGGTGTAAGTGATTTTTCACACAAAGGGAGCCAGCACACACACACATACAATACAAAGGACACAGTTCAGGAAAAATGGGTTTGGATGCCAGACAAAGTAAATGTGAAAGAGTCAGGTAGGGGTATAAAAGAGGTAGGGAACAGGAGCAAAGCATTCCCAGCGTTTGACAACCTGGGGGACAAGAGTGGGAGCAACTTGTTAGACCAGACCAGACAAAGTTACCAGGAGACAGCTTGGTTACAAACAACCTGTGGGTGCTGGGCTATAGGAAGGGATAGGTCTGACACAACTTTCCTGACATCAAGGGAGCAAGAAGAGGAGCCATGTCAAGAACAAGAGTCTGAGATTGTATGGTCAACTTTTGATGTTTTTGTGGGGGATAGTGAATGTACCTGAGTGGGTGGGGATTGGGCACCTGAGGATATGATATGTGTGAATTGGACTATAATATGGAAGAATAAGAACTTAAGGAGGGGGAGATATGTGCATGGCAAAACAAGGAGGGAGGGATGGCAATGTGTGAGGGGGAAGCAGCTAATATGTAAAAAATGACATATTTTGCAGGTATCAAGAGTTCAAACACAGGGCACGGGGGCAGACCACAACAGGGAAGGAGAAACAAGAAACAAAGAGCATTGATTAAAGGTGTTTACAAACAGGTGAGCAGGATTGGTGGCACTGTTGGGGAAATGGGACAAAGACAGCAAAAACCAATAGGGTAGAGAGAGGGTCTCGGCCCATAGCAGTAGCTAAAGGGGTTGGCATGGGTGATGAATTGGCAAAAAAAGGAAGTGACAAAGGGGACACAAATGATGGTAAGAATGAAGGCAGTAACAAAGACAAAGAGAATAAAGATGATGAAAAACATTGACAAACATGTTAAGAAAGTGGGCATATCCATACCATTAGGGGCACACTTGGCTGCGAAGACAAAAGAAAAGATCTGGAAAGGTCAACATGTGGATGTATACAAAATACTACATAGGGGGGTACAGTCAAAAGAAGGGTTCAGAGAAAAGGCATGGGAGTTGACTCAATAATCTGAGTTTCCAATAACATAGATACATCAGCTTTCCTAATATATGCAAGTACATACTGTGAAAAAGTCCCAGAGCGGTCTTTGTCTATCTTTAAATATATAGGTACCATAAGAAAAGCACAGATACATTTTGGGGGAATGGCTTGGCTTCACTATGACGAAGAATTCAGAGAAAGGCTGGGTTTGAAACCAGAAACTCCTAAGGGAAAGTTAATAACAAACTCTGGTTCCAATGGATGCACCCAGTGAGACCCCCACCTGTGCATACAGCCAGGTGTTTGGCAGTTTAATACCGGTCCTTTCAAGGGAGTACCATCCTGGCAGGGTTAGGGGTGGCGGAGCGTAGTGGGATCTTAGGTGCGAGGCCAAGGGTTCAACTCTGGAGCATGCTGGAATTTTACCAGGAGTTTTTGCTGTGAAACCCAAGTGAACGCAAGCATGAATGTTCCAAATGTAGAGGTAAACACCCCGTTTTGCAGTGCTTTGGGTAGCAAATGGCCCAAATGAGGACAACACCAATCTGGTAACAAACGCTTTTACTCCAATTAAGGTGGGCAACCTGGTGCATGGGTTATCTTTTTATCCTGATAGAGAGGTTGCTTGTTTTCTAGTATGGGGCTTCAAAGAAGGTTTTTAACTAAGTTACCAAGGATTCAGAGCTAGAAAGTTTGCAGATAGTTGAATGTCTGGTAAGAAATTGCCACAGATTGTGACTGAGAAATTGTACAAAGAAAGGGCTGAAAACAGACTGGCAGGTTCTTTTGATTACTGGACGATACAGGACTTAATGATCTCCCCCTTGGGTTTAGCCCCGAAGAAAACAGCAGGTGAACGATACATCACCTGCCATGGCCTGAGGGTGCTTCAGTAAATGATTTAATTGCCAAGGAAGATACAGTGGTGCAGTTTGCGTCAGTAGACAGGACAATATCCCTGATCAGAAATTGTGGTGTAGGCTCTGAGTTAGCTGTGTGTGACATAAAACTGCCTTTCGTTTTCTGCCAGTACACCCCCAGGATTTCTCTCTGCTAGGGATACAATTTGAAGGGTAGATTTATGCAGATAAAGCCTTACTGATGGGTTGTGCCATATCTTGCAAGCTTTTTGACTCCTTTAGCACCTTTTTGCAACAGTATTTCACACTTGCAACAGGCCGTCAGTTGATAACACATTATCTGGATGATTTTATGCTCCTGAGTAGGGGGAGCAAAGGTGGTTGCGAGTGTGAACTACAGCAATTTTAAGCAATGGCAGGAGAGTTAGAAGTCCCCTTTGGTCCTGAAAAACCAGAAGGCCCCAGCACAACCCTGGTATTTTTAGGGACTGAATTGGGCACCAGAAAGATGGAAGCCAAGTTACCATAAAGATTTAAGAAATAGTACTGTTACTGGATGAGTCTATAGACACACAAAGATGTCCTTAAGCCAAGTTCAATGTTTGTTAGGCCATCTACATTTTGCATGTAAAGTGGTCAGAGAACGTAGGTCATCTCCTAGAGGTCTAGGCTTTAATACAGCAGGAGTTACAAACCCACATCACCGGATCAGGACTACAGTCACAGTAAGAGTGGATTTAGAACTGTGGTCAATGTTTCTAAGGAACTTTAATGGTGTGACTATGTGGTCTTTACATCTGGACTTCAATTTGCTTGTGCAAATGTATTCTGATGCTATTAGCCCTTTCCCTGTGGGGCAAAGAATTAGCAAACAGGACAATGACCTTTAACATGGATAACCAGACTGTAGTAGCGTAAGTAAATGGCCAAAAGGCAAAAGACAGGAAGTTCTTAAAGTTGTTGCAGTGCTTCATGCTGGGCTGTCTCATGTATAACATTGTGTTTAGGGCAAACATGTGCCAGGTGTGAATAATGACATCGCAGATGCATTGTCTCATTCACAGTGCCAGAGATTCTGTGGTATGGTGCACACAGTGGATGCACTGAAGACACCGGTACCAGCAGAGATCTGGGAGCTGGGAGACTGAGGATCTAAAATCTGGTAGAGAAGTCAATTGCACAGAAGACCAGGTCAGCATATAGATAAGCTCGGGAGGAAATTCTGGATATTGGTGCGATCAAGAGAGGTACAGACACAAGGAGCTTGGAAGAACAAAGGGAGGATATTATCTGTTTTATTGTTTGCAATATTGAGAAGGGCAGAGTGGGTACGGTGCCAGGGATCGCCTTTTATGGCAAATCCTTTTGGAGATATGAACCCAGTGCAGGCGGAATGAGGAGGAGAACTTTACACCGTTGGTCTAAAGAGCAAAAGAAGCAGTGCTAGAAAAAGGTAACTCATTACCATACCGCTGTTAATAAGGTTAGTTCATAAATTGAGTGATTTTGTACAGCAAGTTGGAGTTCTTGTTATTTATTGGCTAAGTTATGGTTGTTCTTTGGGGGTTTTAGAATCTCAGAGATCCTAGGGGTAAATAAGGCAGCAGTAATGGAAGCATCAGATATGAAAAAACAAGAAAATACTTTGTTGTTGACATTGCATAAGTCCAATATGGATCAGAAAGGAAAGGGATCACAGATTGTGATGAAAACCATAGGGAAGGAATTGTGCCCAGTAGCCGCTTTGGACAGCTTTTTGTTTGCAGAAGGTGCTTCAGCGGGAAGAATATTTTGACAGAGGGATGGCACACATTTGAAAGCAAAGTTCTTGAAGTAATGAGAAAGATTCTGACATTGCAAAGAAAAATAGCTGTACAATTTGGCACACACTCTTTTAGAATAGGTGCAGCATCACAAGCAAATAAATTGGGTTTTTCTCTAAGACAGATTATGCAACTGGGATGTAAGTCCTTGGATTGCTGCCCACGATACATTAGGTTGATGGAAAATTCATAATAAATCGCTTTGGCATGATGTTGTCTCTTGTTTTCGGTTGTGTTACAGGCCCCAACATGCCACACTTCTCCATCTGGATCGTGAGGTATTCATTTGTGAAGTGGGCACGAAGCAGGCAGAAAATCGTCCATTCAAAAGAACTTGGTTTTTCTTTTAGTCGATTTTTCTAATTGAATGGTGGGGCAAAGGGGGCATGAAGAGGGCACAGCTACTGCCTTGGTTTTCTGACCTAGTAAGAATGAGTCATTGTCCGAATATACTGATTATTCATTTGGGAGAGAATGATTTGGTGCAACTGTCTGGTTTAGGTCTTATTAAATTGATGACGAACGATTTGGATGCAACTGGGAGGTCATGATCAGGCACTTTTGTTTTTTGGACTGTTTTAGTGGCAATAACAGTGTGGAGTGGAGCAGTAAAAAACAATGGAGTCCAGAAAGTTAGGCACAAAGTTAACAAAGAAATGCATTGTTTTTGTCAGAGTAGAGTCATAGGTGTGTTAGATCACAGACACATAAATAAAGAAGAATTTCTTTGTTTAAGCAGGATGGGGTACATCTGTCCTTTCTAGGAAATGAACTCTACTTACTGGAAATCCGAGAACAATTGCCAAAGAAACCAGCAGTTTGAGTATGGTGCTAGGCTTGATTAACAAGTTAGAACAGCGCACCAGTTCTATGACAGCTGATAAGCGACAGCCTATGACAGCAACAAGGTTTAAGAATTCAGAAAATGGCTGTTGGAGTGACAGTCTCTGATGCAAAAACAACACTTGTCAATATGATCAAGGGGGAAGAGGAAATAACACTTTTTTTGCGTCACACACTAGGCCGGAAGCTTTGGGGCCTTGCCAAGGGTCCTTGGCAGAAGGAGGCCAGGGCTTTGAAGCTGGGGTTAGGTGTGAAAGGACAGTGAATGGAATAGAAAGGGGAACAGGGTGAATGCTGGGATCATGGAGGAGATTTTGTATATGTTGGGTGGAAGGTTTAAAGGTGGAGGCGTTAGGTTATTGTATTAGTGAGGTGGGGTTGTTGATGTTATTATGTTGTATATAAAGTTAAACTGCAACGTGCACTAACAAAGCAATCTTTTACTCTCTACTTGATTGCGTCTGTGCTCCATCTCGCCCGATACCCTGGGTAGAGTCCCGTCAGTGAGATCCATAGCTGTCCTGAGTTGTGTTGGTCTGTGAGTCAATGAAACTATGGCACAAGAGCATGGCAGCCTTCTACCTTGGAGTGTTTGCGCCACATGGGCACCCTTGAGACTGGTTCTGTGAGTGACACCTCTGGAGGGGATGGTGTTCAGGAGCAGGACTTTTCAGGTGTCAGCTGAGTGGTGCTGCCTCGTAAGTTCGAGAGGGTGCATAAAGGATTTCAAACACCAGGGCAAGCCTATTCTTCAGATCGTGCACTGTCAGCTGGAAGGAGTGGGGTCCCTAAGGACATTAATGGTGCTTGTGTTGGTGCTGTCCCCTGTGAGCACTTATACAAACATACGGATGCATGCACACTGACTGATTTCATGCTAGTATGCCCATTTGACTAGAAGGTTATTTGAAACCTAATGTACCCTGTTGGACCTGGCCCTTTTTGCAGGGTCATCCCCAACTTTTTGCCTCCTTCCGCCTATTTTTTTCTGACCTCTTGTTGGCTCTAGGACTTTGAGCACTTTATCACTGCTGCTCAGTGATAAAGTGTAGGTGCTTTCCCTACTAAAGATGGTATGATTGTCGTACACCTAATTGGCACATTTAATTTACCTTTAAGTCCCTTGTACAATGGTATCCCTATACCCAGTAAATTAAATTCTACTAGTGGGCCTGCAGCACTGCTTGCGCCACCCACAGAAGAAGCCTTTCAAACCTGTCTCAGGGCTGCTAGCGCAGGACCTGCATGCACAGTTTACTGCCACGGGGCATGGCACCGAAATTTACTTGCCAGGCCCAGAACTCCCCTTTTACTACATCCAATTCAGTCCTAAAGTAGGTTCTAGCTAGCCCTATGGGCAGGGTGTTATGTATGTAGAAGGCAGGACATGTGCCTGATTGTGTGGCCTGTCCTGGCAGTGACAAACAGCCTATTTGGTTTCTCACTGCTGTGAGTGCTGCCTTGCTCATAGGATTGCATTTCAAATGCCCTGCCTTGTGACTAAGGGTATTGTCTAATTTATGAGGTCTAACATAGGCATGTTTGGGATGGTTTCAATGGTAGTGAGAAATGCTGCTTACAGGTGTAGGTGGATTTATTTATTACCATTATAGAAATGCCCCTTCTAGAAAGTGAGCATTTCCCTGTGCTTATGACTCTAGAGTTTTGCAGCTTGACTCCAATCCACATCTGGGGCAGAGTGACAGCTGGGCTTCGTGCATACTTTTCAGATAGCCTGTACACAGGGAGGGTGGAGTTGTTAAAGAGGTACATCTGCATATTAAATGGTCTTCCTGGGCTGAGAGAAGGGGAGGCGGGGCACACCTGCATTTGTAAAGGGTGTGCCCTGGCCTCACACAAAGGGCTCTTTTACCCCTAACTGATGTCTGGAGCCTGTGCTGGAGGAGAGAGGGGATACTCCTAGAACCAGTTGCAACTTGTTGGAACCTCTTCTCCCCCTCATTGAATATGCTTTACAAAACAGAGTATAAGTACAAGGGATTTTTCCCACTGTGGTGTGCACAAGAAACATACTTGGAACTGGACACAGAATGCTGCTGGAGGGACTCACCAAGAACGGCCTTGGACCAGAGGCTGGGAGAAGTGGCACCTGCCTTCGGCCACCCTTAGCTTCCTGGCGTGAGGAAAGAGCTGTGCTGGAAGCCCCCGGTGTTGGATTTAAGTGCCTGGTAAGTGCTTTTCCTTATTTGCCACAGTGTCTTGAGAGCATCTTGTGTTATTTTCTACAGTGCCTGGAGAACGCTTTCCTCGGTTTCTGGAAGGGAAAAACCACAACCGCAGCCCAGGCAGGCTGCATCATCGAGCGCGTTGTAACGTGCTTCCCTAGATGTCCCAGGGGCACGGAACGGCGAAGGCCGTAGAGAGCGTATGCCTAACGTTGCCCCTGTGGTGAAGCGCACTGCAAGGAGCACCCCCGGGGCACCAGCCAGCATCCACTTTGGCATACGATCACCGTCACGGCCCAGAGGAACTCACGCACCACGTTGGGTGTGGGCACTGCATGGGCAGGGAGTAAGCCTCATCGGTGGCTCCCCGCTGCACTGGGCACCCTCCACTGTGTACGTACTGGGGCAGGGTGGAAGCCTCATAGAAAGCCCCCCACATTTCCTTTAGTGTTCACGGGGGCCCCTGTTGCTGCTGGGTCCCCACAGTGGCTGTAAGGAACACGGGTCTGGAGGGAGCCTCATCCGAGGCCCCACTCTCCACTGGTCCCCCATTCAAGCTATGTGCCTCATGGGTGGGGCAGAAGCCTCATTGGAGGCCCCCCACGCTGCTGGGCCCCTTCCTTCTGTTTTTGGCTCACGGGAGGGATAGGGGTGGTGACACTCGTTGGAGGACCCCAGTCCTGCCAGAATTAGCCACAAAACTGCAGCAGGGCGGAAACTGGAGCAGAGGAGCTCTACAGTTGGGACACGGACTGCCCCGATTTGCCCACGCTGTTTTTGGGTAATATGGCATTTCAGGCTTTTATTTTGACACCTTCTCAGGGTTATGATAATATGGGCTTTTTGGGATTATGATGATCTACCAGATAGGAATGTTCCATACTATGCATAATTTCAGTGATGATGTCGGGCCATGTGTTTTCTGATGTTCCTTTAATGGGCATTTTTGATGATGCGTTTTTCATGACTTGCCATTTGTTTTCTGATGTTCCTTTTATGGGCATTATGATGATTCTATGACATGTGCATTATTTCAGTAATGTTTTCCTGACTACTGCTTATGTTGCAGAATAATCATTACCTATGTGTTTTTTGTGACTACTGCTGGCTTTCGCAGAGTAATAGTACTGTGTAATGTTCTGACAAATGCTTGGGTAGCAGGGTATTACTGACATGTTGTGTTTGGTCTAATTATGTTGTGTACAATTCAGTTTATTTTTTTATATAACTTGGTGTTGTGTTGCCTCTGTGGTGAGGATAGTGCATCATGTGTGTTGTGTGTGTTGTGCAAATGCTTTACACATTGCCTCTGGGATAGGCCTAACTGCTTGTGCCAAGCTACCAAGGTGTGAGCAGGGGGTTATCCTGGGTGTGTAACTCCCTCGCCCTAACTAGAGAGGGTTGGTTCTGCCTGGCTTAGGTGGATACCCCAGCCAATCAGAAACCCCATTTCTAACATAACCTTCCTCCCGCCTTGGATGTACAGAAAAAAGAGGGTGCCTTCCTGGTGAACTGATGGACCTATGGCAGAAAGCCCTCTCTCTTGATTTTGAGGAGAAAATGAATGGTGGGCTGGAAGACATAAAGGCCATATAGATACCACTGTTTACACATGCTTTCTCCATTAGTTAAAAGTCAATTGATGGCTGGGTTATTCAGGACATAGGCCTGCAGGTACAAAATTATAGGCCAAGCAGATAAGTCACAACCAAAGCTCACATTTGACTCCAAGAAGACCTCATGTAACACTGACAACGATATGTTGCAGAACCAGCCTCCTGTCCAGAGGCCTGAGAAACCAGTAGAAAACTACATCTGATCTTTCCTCCTAGACTATAGGTGATTGTTGTTCATCTTGCGTTATTGAGAGTGGGATGTGGCCCTAAGGAAATCTCATGAAATTAAAGATCTACACTACTTGGCTCAGCACTGCCATTGTTCCTCGACTTTACCATCACTTTGTAGGGAACTTGTAGGTCCTTTCCAGCAGGTAAAGAGGAGTTGAGAACTATCAGTATAGGATATAGTGTGCTCTAACCCTCTTGCCTCCAATTTGAGTAAAAAGCAGAACGCAGATTTGTTTCTGACCCGCAGCAAGCCATGATAGCTGGAAAGAAGGAAACCCCTGGGCAGACTTCACACTCACAAGGATGCAGCCTAGAGGATCATACAAATAATAGCATTTTACAATTAGTTAATATATTCTTATCGGTAGATAATAACATCGATAAACTGCTATAAATAGTGCTTGAAAGCTATGTAAGTATTTTGCTACAAGTTTAGTTGCATTTGGACTACATTACTGCATGTCTCAACTATTCAAATCATTTATTTTGATCTGGTCCAGTTCATGAGCCAGATGGACCCTTTTTGGTGAGAGTCCTGATTGGGCACTTCCTGTACTTACATACAGATATGCCGCTACAACTGCATTGTGCGGTGGATGTTAGGGTTGGTTCACTTTGCCCCATGTGTGTACCAAACCTAAATGTTTAGCCTTTCTGGTTATGTTTTACTTTTGGACAGGTTCGCAGGAAATGTTTACTGCAGTTTTGGGTGTGCATTATGTTGGAGGTGGGTGGGAAGGTTTCATTTCAATTTCACTGACATGTGACACATAGGGCGTAGATTTTATCTGGGCAAGGTAATTAACACTTCCCCTCATCAGCAGGGACCAGGGTAATCAATCTCATTCTTGACAGTAATGGTTAATGGTAGACAAATGATGAGGCTTCGACTGCTAACATAGAACCTCAACAGGTTGAATATTCCACGTTAGACTTATGGTGGCACATCTGGAGAATGATTCTGTGGATATTAAATTAATTCAGGAAACCCACTTGACCACACATAATTCTGGGTACAAAACTAATAAAATGAAAGGGACACCAGAAAAGTACGACTCGCAGCCCACTCAGAATGAATGACTTTGATAACTGCTATTGGTATTTCCTCTCATTTTGATCAGTTTACGAAGTACAAGAAAATTTGAGTCTGCTGGGGTCTGAGCCTAGGAAATACCTGCACTTTGCTATGCACTTTACCGTATAATTCGTCTGTGGCCATATTTCATGGTATCCATTTTTTTTTGCCATAATAGGGGAGAGGTATGGGGGACCTCACCACTTTTACATGTGTGTGAAGCAATACTGTTCACTTCTCCCTCCCTCACAGCGATTTCAGAAGGGACCTGTAGGAAAATACCCTGTTTTTGCCATGGTCACCCCCATTTTCTGCCTGAGGTCAGTGTGCTTGACTGTGTTCACTCCTAACAGTGATCTCTCCTCTAAATATTGTTGTTGCATACTGGTAACCCAGTATTTCACCCAAAATTGGCAGACTGGTGCCCACTTATATGTTCCTAGTATATGGTACCTAGGTACCCAGGGCATCCCTATAGGCTGCAGCATATATTTTGACACCCATAGGGAGCCCATGCAAAGGCTTCTGCAGGACTGCCATTGCAGCCTGTGTGAAAAGGTGCAAGCACCCATTCACTGCCCTATACCCCTATAGCAGGCCCTCCAGTCCTGAGGGCAGGGTGCAGAGTACCTGTGTGTGAGGGCACCCCTGCACTAGAAGAGGTGCCCCCACGACCTCCAGTACCATTTTCTCAGACTTTGTTAGTGTGGGGACGCCATTTTACATGTGTACTAGACATAGGTCACTACCTAGGTACAGCTACATAATGGTAACTCGAAACATAGGCATGTTTGGTTTTGAACATGTTGGCATCATATCCCAAGACTTTTGCAAGCGTTGGTTGTATGATTCCATGCACTTTGGGGGCTCCTTAGAGGACCCCCGGTATCCATGATGACTCCTGTGACCTGCAACTTCAGCTCCAGCCAGCTTTTGCAACGGTTTCCAAGGTGTGCATGCTCTGAGGACTGCCTGTCTTCACCCTGCACCAGAAGAACCAAAGGAATCACCTGTGCTTCTGCAGGCACCCTTCTGCGACGACAAACGATACTCTGGGACTCCTCTCCTGACGATAAGCATGCTCCCTGGAACACAGGTGGTGGACCGAAGTGACCCAGACTGTCCAAAGGTCCAGCTATCCAAATTTGGTGGAGGTAAGAGCTTGCCTTCCTGTGCTGCCACAGTACCCCTGTGAACTGTGTCTTCTGCAGCTCCTTGGGCTTCTGTGCACTTCTTCCAAGAATCCTTCGTGTACAGCATAGCCAAGGTCCCCAGCACTCCATCCTGCGATGCACAGCTCCCTGAGTTGTTATCCGGGTGGCGTGGATCCCTCCAGTGCAGTGCTGTGACGACCACACTTTGCATCTTCTTTGTCCCCGTGTTCTGGGACTCCAGTGGGTGGTGTCTGGTCTTCTGAGGGCTCTGTGAAGTGCTGAAATCCCCGTATGTCTCCTCAGTCCAAGTTGAGACCCCCAGGTCCCTCCAAGCAGGAACCCGCAGCCATCTTCTTTGGTGCTCTTCTGTACTTTTCTTCTGACCGGAGAATCTACTTTTGCACCTTCTTCTACGTTCTTCTAGGTTGGCAGTTACTCCTGTCCTTCCAGGACTCTTCTTCAACTTTTGCCCTTGGTCTCCTCTCGGCACAGGTCTTCATGTCCAGGAATCCATCGTTTGTTGCTTGCAGTCTTGCTTGATTCTTGCAAAATCCTTTATCACAACTTGTAGTGTGTCGTGGGGAAACATGCTGTACTTTACTCCTGCTATACTGGGCTCTGGGCATGGGGTACTTTACTTACCTTTGGTGTTTTCCTACACTCCCAGTGCCCCTTTACACACTAAACTTGCCTAGGGGGGAATTTGACACTCACATTCCACTATTTTAGTATATGGTTTGTGTTGCCCCTAGGCCTATTGCATTCTATTGTATTTTCTACTGTTTGCACTATTCTTTGACTGTTTACTTACCTGGTTACTAGTGTATATATTGTCCATAATACTTACCTCCAGAAGGAGTATTACCTCTAAGATATTTTTGACCTTGTGTCACTAAAATAAAGTACCTTTTTTGTAACACTGAGAATTGTCTTTTATTGTGTGTAAGTACTGTGAATCTATAGTGGTATTGCAGGAGCTTTGCATGTCTCCTAGTTCAGCCTAAGCTGCTCTGCTACAGCTACCTCTAGACAGCCTAAGCTGCTAGAACACTGCCTACATTTCACTAATAAGGGATAACTGGACCTGGTATAAGGTGTATGTACCTTAGGTACCCACTGCAAACCAGGCCAGCCTCCTACAAGCACCGCAACAAAGGATACCATGCCGCCAGAGAAGCTCTCAAGAAGCTGTGCATCGCAGAGTAGAGTGCTAGGGGCCTGAGCTGCACGGTGCACAATTTACTTCTTGGAAAGGTGCCAACAAGTCTTGGCAACTGCAAAACACGCGGTGCACTGGGGTACTGTCTTGTGTGGGAAGGCAAGCTCTTACCGCCACCAAAGTTGAGCTGCTGAAACCCCAGGAGGGCAGAAACCTGTCTGTGAAGTGGCAGCAGGTGGGGCTGCAGTGGAAACCTGAGAGAGCTGGTTTGGCAGTACTGGGGGTCCATGGTGGAGGCCCCAGGGTGCATGGGATTGCCCCCCCAATACCTGATTTGGATTGGGGGTTACAATTGTCTGACCTTAGACATGTCATATGGCCATATTCGGAGTTACGATTGTGAAGCTACACATGTGTATTGACATATATATAGTGCACGCTTGTAAGGTATCCCTGCACTCACAAAGTCCGGGGAATTGGCCCTGGACAACACAGGGGCACCTTTGTTAGTGCAAGGGTGCCCTCACACACAATAACCTTGTACCCAGCCTTCAGTAAATGAAGGTTAGACATATAGGTGATTTATACGTTATAGTGCAGTGTAAAATGGCTGTGAAATAGTGTGTGCACTATTTCACTCAGGCTGCAGTGGCAGTCCTGATGAAAGGTTTGTATGAGCTCCTTATGGGTGGCAAAAGAAATGCTGGTGCCCATAAGGATCTCCTGGAACCCCAATGTCCTTGGTACCTAGGTACCATATACTAGGGACTTATAAGGGGGGGTCCAGTGTGCCAATCAAAATTAGAATATGGAGTCACTAAACTATAGTGCCTAATTTGGTAAGTAGAGAGAGCATAAGCAGTTTCGTTCTGGTTAGCAGAACTTCAGTGACACAGTTAAGAATACTGACAAAAAACACATAGGCCACAAACTATGAGCACTGGTGTCCTGGCTAGCAGGATCCCAGTGAGATAGGCAAAACACACTGACAGTTTCAAACTATGAGCACTGGGGTCCTGGCTAGCAGGATCCCAGTGAGACAGTAAAAACACAGTGACAAACACTCACAAACAGGCCACAAATGGGGGTAACCATGCTAGAAAGAGACTTCTTTCTCACGGTGCTGCATGGGCTTCCTTTTGCACCTCTTTAGTCCCATTGCTGTGGGAGTCCTGTGCGCGCTGCTTGGTCTTCTGTGGGCTTTCTGAGTTGCTTAGAGCCCCCTCTGACTTTCCTTCCTGGGTAGAGTCCACCAGGTCTCTACTGGTCCCGGGCAGTGGCATTTTTCGCTAACCGCGAGCTTTGTGTGTTCCACGGCTTGTTGATGGAGTCCAGCAACGCAAAGCAGACTGCAATCATCCATCCAGTGTGGGACATCATCTGCACCAACCAGGAACCCAAATCTGTCTTCTTGGGTGCTGTACTGACTGGTCTTCTTCACCTGTGGTTCTTCTTTTGCACCTTCATCCGGGCTGGCCCGTGCTCCTGTTCTCCCTGGACTCTTCTGTGCTTCTTGGACTTGGTCCCCTTCTTCCACACATCTTCAGGTCCACAAATTCACTGTTGGTGACTTGCAGTCACTTCTGGTTCCTGCATAATCTTCTTTCTCGTGTTTCTGTATGTTCTAGGAAAGTTACTGTGATGTACTCCTGCTTTCCTGGGCTCTGGGGTGGGTTCTATTACTTACCTTTGGTGCTTTCTAATACTCCCAGCCCCCCTCTACACACTACACTTGCCTAGGAGGGAAACCGACATTCGCATTCCACTTTCTTAGTATCAGGTTTGTGTTTTCCCTAGGCCCATTTCTAACTATTGTGATTTTCACTAATTGTACTGTTTTCTAACTGTTTTTTTGCCTATGTCTGCATACTACTGTATATAATTTGTGTATTACATACCTCCTAAGAGAGTATAGTCTCTATAGTATTTTTGGCTTTTGTGTCACCAAAATAAAGTACCTTTATTTTTGTAACACTGAGTATTTTCTTTAATGTGTGCAAGCACTGAGTGACTAAAGTGGGATTGCGTGACCTTTTCATGTCTCCTAGATACACCTTGGCTGCTCAGCTACAGCTACCTCTAGAGAGCCTGGCTTCTAGACACTGCCTGCATTTCACTAATAAGGGATAACTGGACCTGGTATAAGGTGTAAGTACCATAGGTACCCACTACAAACCAGGCCAGCCTCCTACAGGACCAGAGCCAGGAGCTTGCGCCATAATTCTGCAAGGCTTACATCACCCCTTGAAGCAGCTGTGCATGGAGATGTGGGGTAACTACTGGTGACGGAGGCACAGCGGCACTTGCACGACTGCTGCCTTGATCTTCCCTCTCACCGTTAAGGGTGCTGCTTATGCTGCTTCTTTGTGGCCCTTCGAGCCCTGAGGCATTTATTGGGCTGCTGCACCCATCCTTTATTATGGGGCCTGTTCTTCTGGCCGTACACTGCAGGCCATTAAGTGGCAGAGGGTTGACCGCCACCATCTCTACCTGTTTTTCCCAACCCCTCTATGAGCGCGCCATGTGCAGCGACTAGAAGCTTGAAGTGCCTTACATGATCGGGCTCCAGTGACTTGGATGATGCCTTTCATTAAACACTGTGCAGTCCTCTCAAGCCTCAGACAGTAGAGACCTGTATTCATATGATATTGCAGGGATTATGTCACCAGCCTGAACATCTCAGAGATGACTACTACAGATATTGTTACGCCCAGTGCAACTGCCATTACCTGTCTCAGTGGAAAGGAAAGACTTGAATATGCACACACCTTTCCCAGTTCGCTGGTGACATTTTTGGCCACCTTTAACTGCTCTAAGGCAACGCAATCTCTAGGTTACCTTTTGGTGCTGCGATGCAGGGGCTGCAGAACTAGGACTCTACCTGGTTGCACGTGCTGCTGTGCTATTATAAAACTGAACAGTGTAAGCAAGCGGGCCTTTGGTCAGTAGTTCTACTGTGGGTGCCATAATCTATCAGGAACGCACCACAGCTACAACTTATCCTTCTGTATCTCGCACCTTGTGAATACCATTGACTCCCAGTTCCTGCCATCTGTAGACTGTGCACTTCAGCTTTTGATAGCTATGCACCTGCCCTCTCTGTCACTATTTGTGCTGAGGCATCCTTGGCTGCCGGACTGGAACCCCCCCACTACCGGACATGCAGGGTTGCTCATGCTGCGGCACCCAGAGAACTGGCAAGCGTCAGTAGGCAGGCCCTCTTAACACCATCATCTGTTGCTCTTCATCTGGAACCTAATTCCCTTGTCTCTCATCAGGGGCCAAGTATGCTCTGGTATTATTGGAATGTCTCTGTGCACACCTGTCACAATGGAGTGGCAGTCTAGCAGCCCGAACAAGTTTCTACAAGCATCCTCTATGTCCATAGGGGAGACACTAAACACAGTCCTGGAAGTTGTAGAAAGAATTAGAGCCTCTCTGGAACATACTGAAGTGTCCCTGGAAAGCAAAATTGACAATGTGGCAGCAAACCTCACATCACCACTGCATATTAACCGACAAAGTCCGGTCCGTGGAAAAAACTCTTGCTGAACTTCCAAAATCTGGAGAGATGGAGGCATCATTAGAGGCACTAGTGGATGGAGTACACATCCGAAAATGTAGAGCGTAGGACGCAGAGGGGAGCTCCAGGACAAACAATGTCCACATGGTTGGTCTCCCGGAAGGAGTGGAGGGACAAGATGCAATCACATATGTGAAACACTGGTTGCGTGAGCTGCTCACACCAGCAGCATTATCACAGTTCTTTTCCACTGAATGTGCCCATTGTGTTCCGGCACGTAAACACCCGCCTGGCTCCAACCCTAGACCATTGCTGTTCCAGTTGTTACATTATGGTGACAAAGACTCTATTCTGTGAGAAGCACGTATACGTGTCATCACGGAAGGAAAAACACAGTTTTTTTATTCCCATATGGCCAGCTAGGAGTGGCTGGACTCGAATGCACTGGTGAATTCAAATCAATTCACACAAGACATGAGGGGGACTCATGGTTCACCTGCGAGCCGCGGTCACAGACACTGGGAAGATGGCTCCCCACAACCAAAAGCAGACCCTCTTAGGAACAAATTATACAAGAAAGCGTCAGGCGCTACAGATTGCAGCCACCATCTGAGAAGTTGCACAAGACTCTGACCCTTATAATGGCTCCACCAAATCTGCCAGGGACAGGGGTTCCTAGGCCATCTGGCCTTCTCTTTTTGACTCAGGAGCTCTCCCTGATGTGACGCAGCAAACACCAGACAGTATAATTTAACTACAATTCACTAATCTGCTGCCCCCAGTCGATCACCCATGCACTCATTGGCACTTGTTATTAATTTACTGTTGTTTCTGTTCATTTTTTCCTAACTTTCGCATATCACAAGCGATGCCCGTGAATTGATGCTCCTATTATCATGACTGATTACAGCACTGAGCTGTGTTGGTAATCTACGGTTATGTCCTCAATGCTGTTGCACCGCATGCTTTAGCTGATGCCTGATCATCCTATATGTTCAGGGTGCCTGCTACTTGCCTGCTGCGCTTAATCCCCCCCCCCAACACTTATTTAGTTGTTATTGACCTGCACGGTTCGGTAGTTTGGGTGGATACATGTTGTCCCTCTACTCTGATAGCATTTGCTGCTTTCTTTGTTTACTCCTACATTCTATGTTATTGTTAGGTGGAGCCCAACCCCGCATCCCACACTTGCATACATTTGACACTGCTTACAAATGGTTCCCTTGACCAGCAAATAATTGTCAGTCTGAACACTCTCCTCAATTGTGCGCATGACTCACACTAACATTATCAAACGGAACCTGCAGGGAATGCATACACCCTCAAGTTGATATTCTGTCTATCATTCCTCAAGCAATGCTCCACTCATATGGCTCTTTTGCAAGAAACACATTTAACACTCCCAGAGGCAGCAAGACTTCAAAAGCGATCTCATGGCCAAGTATATGCCACTAATTTTTCCACCTATGCTAAGGGGCATTGATATGGATTAAAACAGGGTCCCCCTTTATAGTGGACAAGATCGACATTGGGCCACTATGTATTTGTGAGAGGCCGACATGAAGGCTGCCAAATTCTAATTGGCTTGGTTTGTGCACCAAACTCAGAGCAAGCTATGTTCCCCTGCACACTTTCTAACACATTAGCCCACTGGAGCGGGATCCTGTGGCTCATAGGTGGTGGCTTTAACTGCGTCCTTAACACTGACCTTGACCACTTTTTCCCTCTGTTGCCCCGTAATTTCTAATGCACTGCCCCTAAGTAACTGGCTCCAGTATTGAAAGTTGGTTGACATTTGGCGCATCCGCAATGCAAATACAAAAGTATATTCTTTTTTCTCTTCCCCACACCACTTACATGTCTGAATTGTCAGGCTACTTGAAACAGCCAACTTATTACCTTCCGTCCTTCTGTCGACTATTTAGATCATACACATTCCGGCCATAACCTCCATTATTTGCAACTCACATGGGACACAAAGTCCCCCAGCCATCCCCACTTAAGGTCTTCAGACATCGGCAGTGGAAGGTTCTCTCTTCTGTTTGTCTCTTGGCACTGCCATCGCTGATTACTTTGAACAGAGTAACAATACAGCATCCAAAAGAATGAATGAGTGGGGCGCTCCGTAAACCAGATAGAGATCCTACCATGTTTGGATCATTCAGACTGTTGGCGTTGCTTATGGCAAATTACAAAGGGGGTCATTACAACCCTGGCAGACGGTGTTAAAGTGGTGGTAAAAATGTTGCAATTACGACCGTGGCGGAAACCGCCAACAAAGACAGCCACTATAACACTCAGACTGCCACGGCGGTACAGACAAACAGCTTGGCGGTCACCGCCAAGAGACAGGCAGGAGACAATGTACCATCCACACTATTATGACATGCCAATCCGCCACCTTTTCCGGGGCGGATTCAACGTGGATAAAAACACAGCGGAAACAGGCATTTCGAATGAAAACGCTCACCTCTATACACTCCACGAGGAAGGAGAACAGCATGGAGCTGGAACTTCATATTCTCCCAGCGCCAATCTTCCTGCTCTTCTACGAGGATCACCAATGCCGGCGGCGAAGACCACGGTGAGTACTGCACCTACGACATAGGGGAGGGGGGAGGCAAAGAACAGGGACACACACACTCAACACCCCAACCCCCACCCCGACCCTCAACCACTACAACACACACACCAATGCATATCTATACATCACAGTAACACCCCTCCAACCCCCCCGGAAGAATGCAATGACAAAAGGAAATGAGTGTAACTATTGTAATATATCAAAAATCAGTAAGCAAAAATATACATATATATATATATATATATATATATATACACTATAAACAAAATATATACCACAATTAGTAGTCCAGGTTTTGCATCATTCATAGTCCGTGGACCACTGGGCCCAAAATGCATGGGCGAGGCCCACAGAAGATACCCGAACATGACGTAGAGAACACTGCAGGGGCATCAGATAGAAATACAACAGGCACCTCAGGGGGAAGGGAAGGGGGGGCACCTCAGCCGGATGAGTGCACGACACCAGATCCACGAGGGGCCTCCATGCCCATTGATCAATCCTGGGGAGTACAAAGCAACAGTCTCCCAAGTCTCTACAGTGGGGGGGTTTGCCCACTGTACCATCCTGGGGAGTGCAAAGCCACAGTCTCTCAAGTGGATAACAGTCTCCACTGGTTCTGAAGGGGGACTGGTGCCCAGAGTGCTTCATCCTGTGCAGGACAGACGGAGTGGATGGATGTCTCCACTGGTTCTGGAGGGGGAATGGTGCCCAGAGTGCTTCATCTTGTGCAGGACAGACGGAGTGGATGCATGTCTCCACTGGTTCTGGAGGGGGACTGATGCCCAGAGTGCAGCACTCACCCCGTGACGGTCCCAGTTGCGTCACTGCCCCTGCCGCAAATGGGCTAGTAATGCTTGCCATGGCGGTCTTTGCCCTGTTCAGCGGTGCTTGAGTTGGCTGTCTCTGCCCTGTTCAGCGGTGCTTGAGTTGGCAGTCTCTGCCCTGTTCAGCGGTGCTTGCCCTGTTCAGCAGTGCTTGCCATGGCGGTCTTTGCCCTGTTCAGCGGTGCTTGAGTTGGCAGTCTCTGCCCTGTTCAGCGTTGCTTGCCCTGTTCAGCGGTGCTTGCCATGGCGGACTTTGCCCTGTTAAGCGGTGCTTGCCCTGTTCAGCAGTGCTTGCCATGGCGGTCTTTGCCCTGTTCAGTGGTGCTTGAGTTGGCAGTCTCTGCCCTGTTCAGCGGCGCTTGCCCTGTTCAGCGGTGCTTGCCATGGCGGTCTTTGCCCTGTTAAGCGGTGCTTGCCCTGTTCAGCAGTGCTTGCCATGGCGGTCTTCGCCCTGTACAGCAGTGCTTGCCCTGTTCAGCGGTGCTTGCCATGGTGGTCTTTGCCCTGTTCAGCGGTGCTTGCCCTGGCGGTCCGTCATTGCCCAGCTGGGCTGTGGCTGGCGGTCCTTCATGGGTCAGCTGGGCTGTGGTTTGCAGGGCCCTCCTGGGCAGCTGGGCTGTAGCTTGTTGGGCCCTCCTGGACAGCTGGGCTGTGGCTTGTGGGGCCCTCCTGGGCAGCTGGGCTGTGTCTTGTGGGGCCCTCCCGGGCAGCTGGGCTGTGGCTTGCGGGGCCCTCGTGGGCAGCTGGGCTGTGGCTTGCGGGGCCCTCCTGGACAGCGACAATGGGGCTGGCGGTGGCCTCCTGGCCAGCGACGATGGGGCTGACGGTGGCCTCCTGGCCAGCGACAATGGGGCTTGCGGTGGCCTCCTGGGCACCGACGATGGGGCTGGCAGTGGCCTCCTGGCCAGCGACGATGGGGCTTGCGGTGGCCTCCTGGCCAGCGACGATGGGGCTTGCGGTGGCCTCCTGGGCAGTGGCGGTCTTCTCCGCTGTGCTGCTCCTCACTGACTTTGTAGGTTTCTTCTGCCCCTTCCCCACCTTGGGAGGAGTCACAGCCGAGTACACTCCCCCGGGACCCCTGTGAGCGGCTTGGCTGGCTGGAGTCTTCCCCCTCTCCCGCCGGCCCTGTCCAACTTCTGGTGCTTCACGGGGGGGACTGGCTGTGCTGTGGCTCCGTGACAGACTTGCTGGCCTAGTGGCCGGTGCACTCCATATACCTGTAACAACAGGCACCACTGGTCCCGGAGATTTTTTGGCTGAGGTGCTAGTACGGGACCTATGAGTTGGAGGGCGGGGGGAAATAGGTTAAGGGGGGACAGGAAAAGTTGTTTGGACACACTGGGACGGGTAGCTGGTAGGGGTTTGGGAGTGGAGGAAGAGGTGGTGGTAGTAGGAGGTGTAACTTTTGTGGATTTGGGTGCAGGTGCATGCGCTGGAGGCTGTCGTGAGGTGGATGGCTGTTGGGTGGGTGTGTGCCTGCGTTTGTGTATTTTGGCAGGGGGCGTCACAGACACACTGGGAGAGGACACAGGGGACGTGTGAATGGTAGTGGGGGTGGTGACTGCACATGAGCGGGATGTGGTGGTGGGTGTGCTGGTAAGGGACGTAGTGGCTGTAGAGGTAGTGCATGCAGGTGTGAGTGTAGACGAGACTGGGAGGGAGGAGGGAGACGACGACGAGGGGGACACAGTGGAGGCAGTGGATGTTGCTGTGTCTGCATGTGTGTGATGCTTGCGTGAGTGCCAGTGGGATGTGTGGTGCTTATGTTTGCCTGAGCTTCCCTTGTGTGGTGAGGTGTGTGCAGGCTGGTCTGATGGTGTGCTTGGGATAGGCAGAGGTACAGGGGATTGGGTCTGGGTGGAGGAAGTTGGAGGCGGGAGGCTAGACACAGGGACAATGGCTGCCATCAGTGCTGAGGCCAGAGTATGAACGGTTCGATGAAGGGCAGCCTGACCAGAATGAATGCCCTCCAGGAATGCATTTGTGTGTTGCAACTCCCTTTCTACACCCTGGATGGCATTCAAAATGGTAGACTGCCCAACAGTGAGTGACCTGAGGAGGTCAATGGCCTTCTCACTGAGGGCAGCAGAGGTGACAGGGGCAGGGGCTAAGGTGCCTGGGGCGAAGGTGATGCCCACCCCCTCCTGGGTGAGCGGGCACGGAGCACACGCTGAGGGGCTGCTGGGAGGGCGGTGCTGGTGGGGGGGTGGCGGCTGTACCTGTTGAACTGGGGGCACAGATGTTGCCGCCACCACAAGGGAGCTCCTGTGTCGCTAGTTGCAGATCCTGTGACCGCCATGGTGCTCCTTTCGCCCTCCATCCCACTGGTGTATTCTGAGTCCGTAGTGTGAGCCTCCATGCCCATGTGGAATGCAGCTCCCTCGTGCTCCGGTGCCACTGTCCCTCCGCCTGATGATGCTAATGCACACAAGAACAGGGAGACCGCAAAAAAAGGGGGGGGGAAACAGAAGAAAGACTGGTTGAGTGCATGGCTTACCGCTACCGTTGGCGGACAATACAGACACAGCAGCCCCCTGCACTACGTCGCGCTGTTGGGCTCTACAGTGCAATTCCTGGGAAATCGCCTACAAGGCTATGGACGACATCTGCACACATAGATGACCCTGGGGCATGAATAGCTGTACTTGGCACTCTACAGAGGCCTGCCTTATGAATGGGCCTAGCCTACAGAACTCGCCCTGGCCTAGGGGAACCCACAGCCCTCCTCCCTGACCCAGACACCTTCACTGCGCGCAAAGTCAGCTGAATAATAGTGTACTCACCCCGTTGTGTCTGCTGTGATGCCCTCAAGTGCCCATCCAACTCAGGGTAGGCCACCGCCAGGATCCGGAACATCAGGGGGGTCATGGTTCGACGGGCACCCCTCCCACGTTGGGAGGCGATCCCCAGCTGAGCCTCCGCTGTCTTCTTGCGCCAGCGGCGAATGTCCTCCCATCTCTTCCGGCATTGGGTGCTCCGTCTGTGGTGGACCCCAGGGTCCGGACGTCCTTGGCGATGGCACGCCAAATATCCTTCTTCTGGTGGGCGCTGACCTACATGAAATGTACAGGGGAAGAAGAGAAGTCATTACCAACTGCACCATCAAAGTGAGTGGCCCCCATCCCTACCCTTGCCATGTGGCACATGCATTCACCGTCTTTCATGCACTCAGAACTCTGCTCCCTTCCTTCTTACAACCAGCCCTCTCCACACAGGCATAGCCCATACAACATGCTCCCTGTGTACTTACCTGTTGGTCTGGAGAACCGTAGAGTAGCGTGTACTGGGGGAGGACCCCGTTGACGAGCTTCTCCAACTCCGCTGCAGCAAAGGCAGGGGCCCTTTCCCTAGATGCGCGAGCCATTGTTTCTTCCAGACCGAGGTCACAGCAGCACTTGCAGTGTAGGTCCTCTCCTGTCGAAGATCAGGTATCGAGTGATTAAACAGTTAGAAAATGGCGGTCACGTCTGTGGCGGTGCGTACCTTCACCGCCGACGTACATCGTCATTGGCTCCTGGGACCCATGGGGTCCAATGTTAACCAATGCAGCATTGCGCCGCGGTCTTCGACCGCCTACCGCGACGGTGTACAACGCCAGCGCAGTTACCTCACATCCCATTGTCCCGCTTTAGAGGTCAGGCAGCCGCCATTTCAGGGGCCCACATGGCCTAATTACCAACTGCGTCACACATACCTAGGCCTACTCTCAACACACATACAGGCCACAATTTGTGTATGATTGGTGTTCTGTGCATACTGTGGGTACATACCTCTGAGTTGTTTGACTCTGTACTCGCTGTTGTCCTTCATAGGCACCGTCCGCTGGGACATGTGAGGAGATGGCGGAATCCTCCGGTGTATCGCCCGCTGGTGGACCTGTCAACAATGGAGGAAAGACATTTGATCATCACCTACAGGTTTGACCATGCCACAATACAGGATCTGTGTAGCCAGTTGGAGCCAGACCTGATGTCAGCAATCCGCCATCCCACAGGAATCCCCCGTCAAGTACAGGTGCTATCAGTGCTCCATTTCCTTGCAAGTGGGTCTTTTCAGACAACTGTGGCCATGGCATCAGGGATGTCCCAGCCAATGTTTTCCAACGTGTTGTCCAGAGTGTTGTCTGCCCTTCTGAAACACATGCGGAGCTACATCGTTTTCCCTGAGGTGGAAGACTTGCCTAAAGTGAAAGGTGACTTCTATGCCCTTGGACATATCCCCAACATCATAGGTGCCATTGATGGAACCCATGTGGCTTTGGTCCCCCCCCACAGGAGTGAACAGGTGTACAGGAACAGGAAGAGTTATCATTCCATGAATGTACAGATGGTATGTTTGGCAGACCAGTACATCTCACGTGTGAATGCCATGTTCCCTGGCTCAGTGCATGACGCCTACATCATGCGGAATAGCAGCATCCTTTATGTAATGGGTCAACTACAGAGGCACCGGGTGTGGCTATTAGGGGACTCTGGTTACCCCAACCTGTCATGGCTACTGACCCCAGTGAGGAATCCCAGGACCAGGGCAGAGGAGGGTGATCGAACGCACCTTTGGCCTCCTGAAGGCCAGGTTTAGGTGCCTCCATATGACAGGTGGATCCCTATTCTACTCACCAAAGAAGGTGTGTCAGATGATCGTGGCATGCTGTATGCTTCATAATTTGGCTTTGCGACAGGTGCCTTTTCTGCAGGAGGATGGTCCAGATGGCGTTGTTGTGGCAGCTGTGGAGCCTGTGGACAGTGATGAGGAGCAGAGGAAGAAGACATTGACAACAGGGACTCAGTCATCCAGCAATATTTCCAGTGAAACACAGGTGAGAATACATTCCTGCCTACTACAAGTACTTTTACACTTCTACCTCTATCCTGTCTGTTGATTTCACTCAGTGTATGGTCACTGAGTTGTCACTTTCCCTTACGGTTTCACAGGTGTGGATCCCAAAGTGTCATCTGCTTAGATTCCTCATGGACTAGAGCTGTGTGACATAGGTATGTTGACATTACTATTTCCTGGAAATTTTGTCACTGTAATTGCAAATACACTATTTCAAAATCACAGACAGACTCCAGATCTTTTGGTGCTTTAGGTGTGTTTATTTAAATGCAAAATATTGGAGGGGGAAGTTAAATGGTGAGGGGTGATGGCGGAGGAGTGTCCATGGGAGAGTCCAGTCTATTTGTCTCATAGGTGCATTGCCCATATGGGCATAGGAAGTGGAGCTGGGGCTGTTCCAATATGGACAGGGTGACAAAGTGGGACAGTGGGTTGACAATCAGGGTGGTCTCATTTCTTGGCGGTGGTCTTTGCATCGTGCTTTGTCTTATTCCTGGATCTCATGGGACCACTTGCGGGGTGGTTCTCCATCTGCAGGGGGTGGGGTGCTGGTATGGTGGTTGTAGGAGGCTGGACTGGCTTGTAGTGAGTACCAAGGGGTACTTGCACCTTGCACCAGGCCCAGTTATCCCTTATTAGTGTATAGGGTGTCTAGTAGCTTAGGCTGATAGATAATGGTAGCTTAGCAGAGCAGATTAGGCTGAACTAGGAGACGTGTGAAGCTACTACAGTACCACTTAGTGTCATATGCACAATATCATAAGAAAACACAACACACAGTTATACTACAAATAAAGGTACTTTATTTTTATGACAATATGCCAAAGTATCTTAGAGTGTACCCTCAGTGAGAGGATAGGAAATATACACAAGATATATATACACAATAGCAAAAATATGCAGTATAGTCTTAGAAAACAGTGCAAACAATGTATAGTTACAATAGGATGCAATGGGGAAACATAGGGATAGGGGCAACACAAACCATATACTCCAAAAGTGGAATGCGAACCACGAATGGACCCCAAACCTATGTGACCTTGTAGAGGGTCGCTGGGACTATTAGAAAATAGTGAGAGTTAGAAAAATAACCCTCCCCAAGACCCTGAAAAGTGAGTGCAAAGTGCACTAAAGTTCCCCTAAGGACAAAGAAGTCGTGTTAGAGGAATAATGCAGGAAAGACACAAACCAGCAATGCAACAACTGTGGATTTCCAATCTATGGTACCTGTGGAACAAGGGGACCAAGTCCAAAAGTCACAAGCAAGTCGGAGATGGGCAGATGCCCAGGAAATGCCAGCTGCGGGTGCAAAGAAGCTTCTACTGGACAGAAGAAGCTGAGGTTTCTGCAGGAACGAAAAGGGCTAGAGACTTCCCCTTTGGTGGACGGATCCCACTCGCCTTGGAGCGTTGTGCAGAAGTGTTTTCCTGCCGAAAGGACGCCAACAAGCCTTGCTAGTTGCAAATCGTGCGTTTGGCGTTTTTGGACGCTGCTGGGGCTCAGGAGGGACCAGGAGGTCTCAAATTGGAACTGAAAAGAGAGGGGACTTCGAGCAAGACAAAGAGCCCACACTGAAGCAGGTAGCACCCGGAGAAGTGCCAGAAACAGGCACTACAAGGATGCATGAAATGGTGCTCGCCGAAGTTGCACAAAGGAGTCCCACGTCACCGGAGACCAACTTAGAAAGTCGTGTAATGCAGGTTAGAGTGCCGTGGACCCAGGCTTGGCTGTGCACAAAGGATTTCCGCCGGAAGTGCACAGGGGCCGGAGTAGCTGCAAAGTCGCGGTTCCCAGCAATGCAGCCCAGCGAGGTGAGGCAAGGACTTACCTCCACCAAACTTGGACTGAAGAGTCACTGGACTGTGGGGGTCACTTGGACAGAGTCGCTGGATTCGAGGGACCTCGCTCGTCGTGCTGAGAGCAGACCCAAGGGACCGGTAATGCAGCTTTTTGGTGCCTGCGGTTGCAGGGGGAAGATTCCGTCGACCCACGGGAGATTTCTTCGGAGCTTCTGGTGCAAAGAGGAGGCAGGCTACCCCCACAGCATGCACAAGCAGGAAAACGGTCGAGAAGGCGGCAGGATCAGCGTTACAGAGTTGCAGTAGTCGTCTTTGCTACTATGTTGCAGGTTTGCAGGCTTCCAGCGCGGTCAGCAGTCGTTTCCTTATCAGAAGGTGAAGAGAGAGATGCAGAGGAACTCGGATGAGCTCTTGCATTCGTTATCTAAAGTTTCCCCAGAGGCAGAGACCCTAAATAGCCAGAAAAGAGGGTTTGGCTACCTAGGAGAGAGGATAGGCTAGCAACACCTGAAGGAGCCTATCACAAGGAGTCTCTGACGTCACCTGGTGGCACTGGCCACTCAGAGCAGTCCAGTGTGCCAGCAGCACCTCTGTTTCCAAGATGGCAGAGGTCTGGAGCACACTGGAGGAGCTCTGGACACCTCCCAGGGGAGGTGCAGGTCAGGGGAGTGGTCACTCCCCTTTCCTTTGTCCAGTTTCGCGCCAGAGCAGGGCTAAGGGGTCCCCTGAACCGGTGTAGACTGGCTTATGCAGAATTGGGCACATCTGTGCCCAACAAAGCATTTCCAGAGGCTGGGGGAGGCTACTCCTCCCCTGCCTTCACACCATTTTCCAAAGGGAGAGGGTGTCACACCCTCTCTCAGAGGAAGTTCTTTGTTCTGCCATCCTGGGCCAGGCCTGGCTGGACCCCAGGAGGGCAGCTGCCTGTCTGAGGGGTTGGCAGCAGCAGCAGCTGCAGTGAAACCCCAGGAAGGGCAGTTTGGCAGTACCAGGGTCTGTGCTACAGACCACTGGGATCATGGGATTGTGCCAACTATGCCAGGATGGCATAGAGGGGGCAATTCCATGATCATAGACATGTTACATGGCCATATTCGGAGTTACCATTGTGAAGCTACATATAGGTAGTGACCTATATGTAGTGCACGCGTGTAATGGTGTCCCCGCACTCACAAAGTTCAGGGAATTGGCTCTGAACAATGTGGGGGCACCTTGGCTAGTGCCAGGGTGCCCTCACACTAAGTAACTTTGCACCTAACCTTTACCAGGTAAAGGTTAGACATATAGGTGACTTATAAGTTACTTAAGTGCAGTGTAAAATGGCTGTGAAATAACGTGGACGTTATTTCACTCAGGCTGCAGTGGCAGGCCTGTGTAAGAATTGTCAGAGCTCCCTATGGGTGGCAAAAGAAATGCTGCAGCCCATAGGGATCTCCTGGAACCCCAATACCCTGGGTACCTCAGTACCATATACTAGGGAATTATAAGGGTGTTCCAGTAAGCCAATGTAAATTGGTAAAAATGGTCACTAGCCTGTTAGTGACAATTTGGAAAGAAATGAGAGAGCATAACCACTGAGGTTCTGATTAGCAGAGCCTCAGTGAGACAGTTAGTCACTACACAGGTAACACATTCAGGCACACTTATGAGCACTGGGGCCCTGGGTTAACAGGGTCCCAGTGACACATACAACTAAAACAACATATATACAGTGAAAAATGGGGGTAACATGCCAGGCAAGATGGTACTTTCCTACACAACCCCCCCCCCCCCCAAACGAAGGACAATAAGACTAGCCATGACCTGATGAGTCTTCATTGTCTAAGTGGAAATATCTGGAGAGTCCATCTGCATTGGAGTGGCTACTCCCAGGTCTATGTTCCACTGTATAGTCCATTCCCTGTAGGGATATGGACCACCTCAACAATTTAGGATTTTCACCTTTCATTTGTTTTAGCCAAAGTAGAGGTTTGTGGTCTGTCTGAACAATGAAGTGAGTGCCAAACAGGTATGGCCTCAACTTCTTCAGAGCCCAGACCACAGCAAAGGCCTCCCTCTCAATGGCAGACCAACGCTTTTCTCTAGGGGTCAACCTCCTACTAATAAAAGCAACAGGTTGATCCTGGCCCTCAGAATTAAGTTGTGATAGGACTGCCCCTACTCCTAATTCAGATGCATCAGTCTGGACATAGAATTTTTTAGAGTAACAAGGGCTTTTCAGGACAGGTGCAGAGCACATGGCTTGCTTCAGCTCCTCAAAAGCTTTCTGACAGTTTGCTGTCCATAATACCTTTTTAGGCATTTTCTTGGATGTGAGGTCATTAAGAGGGGCTGCAATGGAGCCATAGTTCTTAATGAACCTCCTGTAATACCCAGTGAGGCCTAGGAAGGCTCTTACCTGAGTCTGAGTGGTAGGGGGAACCCAATCAATAATTGTTTGGATTTTCCCCTGAAGTGGTGCAATCTGTTCCCCACCAACAAGGTGTCCCAGATAAACCACACAACCCTGCCCTATCTGGCACTTTGAAGCCTTGATAGTGAGGCCTGCCTTTTGCAGAGCCTCCAAAACTTTCCATAGGTGGACCAGGTGATCATCCCAGCTGGAGCTAAAGACAGCTATATCGTCCAAATATGCTGCACTGAAAGCTTCCAGCCCTTGCAGGACTGTGTTCACCAACCTCTGAAAAGTGGCAGGTGCATTTTTCAAACCAAAAGGCATTACAGTAAACTGGTAATGTCCTCCAATGGTAGAAAATGCAGTCTTAGGTTTAGCATCTTCTGATAATTTGATCTGCCAATACCCTGCAGTCAAATCAAAAGTGCTTAGATACTTGGCAGATGCCAGTGTATCTATAAGCTCATCTGCCCTGGGTATAGGGTGAGCATCAGTTTTGGTTACCAAGTTGAGACCTCTATAGTCTACACAAAACCGCATTTCCTTCTTTCCATCTTTAGAATTGGGTTTTGGTACCAGTACCACAGGAGAAGCCCATGGACTGTCAGAGTGCTCAACCACTCCTAGTTCCAACATTTTCTGAACTTCTTGCTTTATGCAGTCCCTGACATGGTCAGGCTGCCTATAGATCTTACTTTTGACAGGTAAACTGTCTCCAGTATCTGTAGTGTGCTCACACCAAGAAGTGGTGCCTGGCACAGTAGAGAAGAGTTCTGAAAATTGTCCTAGGAGATTTATGCAATGGTCTTTCTGCTCAGCAGTAAGACAATCTGCCAAAACTACACCTTCCACAAGAGCATCTTGTTCTGTGGAAGAGAAGAGATCAGGTAGAGGATCACTGTCTTCTTCCTGTCCCTCATCAGTTGCCATGAGCAGGGTGAGATCAGCCCTGTCATAGTAGGGTTTCAGGCGGTTGACATGGAGCACCCTAAGGGGACTCCTGGCAGTGCCTAAGTCAACCAAGTAGGTGACTTCACCCTTCTTTTCAACAATTGTGTGGGGTCCACTCCATTTATCTTGGAGTGCTCTTGGGGCCACAGGCTCCAAGACCCACACTTTCTGCCCTGGTTGGTACTGAACCAAAACAGCCTTCTGATCATGCCATTGCTTCTGGAGCTCTTGGCTGGCCTGAAGGTTTTTACTGGCCTTTTTCATGTACTCAGCCATCCTTGATCTGAGGCCAAGTACATAATCCACAATATCCTGCTTAGGAGCTTTTAAAGGTTGTTCCCAACCCTCCTTTACAAGTGTGAGTGGACCCCTAACAGGGTGTCCAAAAAGAAGTTCAAAGGGGCTGAAGCCCACTCCTTTCTGGGGTACCTCCCTGTAGGCAAAGAGGAGGCATGGTAGAAGGATATCCCATCTCCTGCGGAGTTTTTCAGGGAGACCCATAATCATGCCTTTGAGAGTTTTATTAAATCTCTCCACCAGTCCATTTGTTTGTGGATGATAGGGTGTTGTGAACTTGTACGTTACACCACACTCCTTCCACATGGCCTTTAAGTATGCAGACATGAAATTGCTTCCTCTGTCTGATACTACTTCCTTTGGGAAGCCCACCCTGGAAAATATTCCCAGGAGGGCCTTTGCCACTGCAGGAGCTGTAGTGGTCCTTAAAGGAATTGCTTCAGGATATCTTGTGGCATGGTCCACTACCACCAAGATAAACCTATTGCCTGAAGCAGTAGGAGGGTCAAGGGGGCCAACTATGTCAACCCCTACCCTTTCAAAGGGAACCCCAACCACAGGCAGTGGGATAAGGGGTGCCTTTGGGGTGCCACCTGTCTTGCCACTGGCTTGACAGGTTTCACAGGACTTACAAAATTCCTTTGTGTCCTCAGACATCCTAGGCCAATGAAACAGGGGAACAAGCCTGTCCCAAGTTTTCATTTGTCCTAGATGCCCAGCTAAGGGAATGTCATGTGCCAGTGTTAGGAGGAACTTTCTGTACTCCTGAGGAATCACTAATCTCCTGGCAGCTCCAGGTTTAGGATCCCTATGCTCAGTGTACAAGAGGTTGTCCTCCCAGTAAACTCTGTGAGAGTCACTGACATCCCCATTAGCCTGTTTGACAGCTTGCTGTCTGAGACCCTCTAATGTGGGACAGGTTTGCTGTGCCACACTCAGCTCCTCTCTGGCAGGCCCCCCTTCACCCAAAAGCTCAGCAGTGTCTGCTTCCAGCTCCTCTGGTGTAGGTTCTGCACAGGGAGGGAATTCTTCTTCCTCAGAAGTTGAATCCACTGTAGAGGGAGGTATGGTAGGAAGTGGTTTGCTTCTACTAGCCCTAGCTTTAGGGAGCACTTGGTCCATTGTTCCAGGATCCAAGCTTCCCTGTCCTTTTTGCTTTTTGGCCTGAGCCCTTGTCAAAGCAAAGATATGCCCTGGGATGCCCAGCATTGCTGCATGGGCCTCCAACTCCACATCTGACCAAGCTGATGTCTCCAAATCATTCCCTAGTAGACAGTCTACAGGTAATTCTGAAGCTACCACAACTTTCTTTGGACCAGTTACCCCCCCCCCAGTTGAGATTTACAACAGCCATGGGGTGGCTTTGTGATATGTTGTGAGCATCGGTTACTTGGTACTGGTGTCCAAGTATGTGTTGTTCAGGGTGCACCAGTTTCTCAATCACCATTGTGACACTGGCACCTGTGTCCCTGCAGGCCTGGACCTCAACACCATTTATTAGGGTTAGTTGCTTGTACTTCTCCAAGTTATGGGGGCAAGCAACCAAAGTGGCTAAATCAATAGCCCCTTCAGAGACTAAAGTAGCCTCTGTGGTCTCCCTAATCAGACCAACCCCAACTAAGTTACCAAAAGTGAGCCCAGCTACTCCCTTGGATTGGCTATTAGTAGGTTTGCTCCCACCACCACTGCTATTAGTAGGGACACTAGGTGTAGCAGTAGGGGTTGTAGTGGTAGGAGCAGTGGTGCCTTTCTTTGGACAACTGGGATCTGTTGTCCAATGGCCTTTCATTTTACATAAATAGCACCATGGTTTCTTTTCCTTGTTCTGATTAAAGGAGGATTTGGACCCACCACCCCCACCAGAGTGTTTTTGTGGGCCTGATGAAGACTCATTTTTAGATTTGTCCCCACCCTTGTCAGAAGACTTACCATCCTTCTTTTTGTTGCCATCTTTGTCACCCCCTGTATGAACTTTTCTGTTCACTCTTGTTCTGACCCATTTGTCTGCCTTCTTTCCCAATTCTTGGGGAGAGGTCAGATCAGAGTCCACCAAGTACTGGTGCAACAAATCAGACACAAAATTATTAAGAATATGCTCTCTCAGGATCAAGTTATACAGGCTGTCATAATCAGTAACTTTACTGCCATGTAACCACCCCTCCAAGGCCTTCACTGAATGGTCAATGAAATCAACCCAGTCTTGTGAAGACTCCTTTTTGGTCTCTCTGAACTTTATCCTGTACTGTTCAGTGGTTAAGCCATAACCATCCAGGAGTGCATTCTTAAGAACTTGGAAATTATTAGCATCATTTTCTTTCACAGTAAGGAGTCTATCCCTACCTTTTCCACTAAATGATAGCCATAGGATAGCAGCCCACTGCCTTTGAGGGACATCCTGTACAACACAGGCCCTCTCAAGTGCAGCAAACCACTTGTTAATGTCATCCCCCTCCTTATAAGGGGGAACTATCTTGTGCAGATTCCTGGAATCATGCTCTTTTGCAGGATGACTATGGGGAATACTGCTGCTGCCACCATGGGTATCTAAACCCAACTTCTGTCTTTCCTTCTCTAATTCAAAAGACTGACTATCCAAATCCAGCTGTTGCTTTTTAAGCTTCAGTCTGGTTTGTTCCACCCTCAACTTATTGAGTTCCCTCTCTAACATTCTGTCATCAGGGTTGGTGGGAGGGACATTTCTAGAAACAGAGCTGTGATGGGAATGAACAGAAGGAGACCTGTCCCTTACAGAAGCCACCCTAACAGCTTGGTTAACAGAAACATTACTACCAGTATGGTGAGAATAAATGCTTTTGCTATGATGTGAGACAACACTATTTATATGGTGTGGCTCATCATCATTACCATCTATGCTAGATTGTCTAGTAATGGGCAGGCTAGGAAGTTTCTTTCCTGAATCTTTTCCTGGGGTAGTCCCTGAATCAGATTGAGAACTATTAGGTACTTTTTCAACAGATGAGGCACCTATGGCCTTATCCTGTTCTCTAAGCATGTTAAGTAACAGTTCTAAGGAAGGATTCTTCCCTACACTCAAACCTCTCTCTATACAGAGACTCCTTGCTCTTTTCCAGCTAAGGTTGTCATATGCAAGTTTGGACAGATCAACATTTTGGCCTGTGCCAGACATTTTTTTAGAGAGAGTTAAAGTGATAGAAAAAAAGAAAAAAGTTTTCAGAACTTTTTGGAAAGACAGAAAAAAACTTTTTAAACTTTTAAGAACTTTTTGAAAGTTTAGAATTACTTTTCAGCACTTAGAAAAGAGTGAAAAGAGAAAATGCAAAACTTTTTGGCTATGTGTAGATACACTGACCTTGTTTTGTATATTTTTCTCTTATGAAAAGTACAATGACAAGAGTGGTAAGTAGTCTCAAGCACTTATCCCACCACTGCACAACCAATGTAGGAGGCTGGACTGGCTTGTAGTGAGTACCAAGGGGTACTTGCACCTTGCACCAGGCCCAGTTATCCCTTATTAGTGTATAGGGTGTCTAGCAGCTTAGGCTGATAGATAATGGTAGCTTAGCAGAGCAGCTTAGGCTGAACTAGGAGACGTGTGAAGCTACTACAGTACCACTTAGTGTCATATGCACAATATCATAAGAAAACACAATACACAGTTATACTAAAAATAAAGGTACTTTATTTTTATGACAATATGCCAAAGTATCTTAGAGTGTACCCTCAGTGAGAGGATAGGAAATATACACAAGATATATATACACAATAGCAAAAATATGCAGTATAGTCTTAGAAAACAGTGCAAACAATGTATAGTTACAATAGGATGCAATGGGGAAACATAGGGATAGGGGCAACACAAACCATATACTCCAAAAGTGGAATGCGAACCACGAATGGACCCCAAACCTATGTGACCTTGTAGAGGGTCGCTGGGACTATTAGAAAATAGTGAGAGTTAGAAAAATAACCCTCCCCAAGACCCTGAAAAGTGAGTGCAAAGTGCACTAAAGTTCCCCTAAGGACAAAGAAGTTGTGTTAGAGGAATAATGCAGGAAAGACACAAACCAGCAATGCAACAACTGTGGATTTCCAATCTAGGGTACCTGTGGAACAAGGGGACCAAGTCCAAAAGTCACAAGCAAGTCGGAGATGGGCAGATGCCCAGGAAATGCCAGCTGCGGGTGCAAAGAAGCTTCTACTGGACAGAAGAAGCTGAGGTTTCTGCAGGAACGAAAAGGGCTAGAGACTTCCCCTTTAGTGGACGGATCCCTCTCGCCTTGGAAAATCGTGCAGAAGTGTTTTCCCGCCGAAAGGACGCAAACAAGCCTTGCTAGTTGCAAATTGTGCGTTTGGCGTTTTTGGACGCTGCTGGGGCCCAGGAGGGACCAGGAGGTCGCAAATTGGACCTGAAGAGAGAGAGGACGTCGAGCAAGACAAAGAGCCCTCACTGAAGCAGGTAGCACCCGGAGAAGTGCCAGAAACAGGCACTACGAGGATGCGTGAAATGGTGCTCACCGAAGTTGCACAAAGGAGTCCCACGTCGCCGGAGACCAACTTAGAAAGTCGTGTAATGCAGGTTAGAGTGCCGTGGACCCAGGCTTGGCTGTGCACAAAGGATTTCTGCCGGAAGTGCACAGGGGCCGGAGTAGCTGCAAAGTCGCGGTTCCCAGCAATGCAGCCCAGCGAGGTGAGGCAAGGACTTACCTCCACCAAACTTGGACTGAAGAGTCACTGGACTGTGGGGGTCACTTGGACAGAGTCGCTGGATTCGAGGGACCTCGCTCGTCGTGCTGAGAGGAGACCCAAGGGACCGGTAATGCAGCTTTTTGGTGCCTGCGGTTGCAGGGGGAAGATTCCGTCGACCCACGGGAGATTTCTTCGGAGCTTCTGGTGCAGAGAGGAGGCAGGCTACCCCCACAGCATGCACAAGCAGGAAAACGGTCGAGGAGGCGGCAGGATCAGCGTTACAGAGTTGCAGTAGTCGTCTTTGCTACTATGTTGCAGGTTTGCAGGCTTCCAGCGCGGTCAGCAGTCGTTTCCTTATCAGAAGGTGAAGAGAGAGATGCAGAGGAACTCGGATGAGCTCTTGCATTCGTTATCTAAAGTTTCCCCAGAGGCAGAGACCCTAAGTAGCCAGAAAAGAGGGTTTGGCTACCTAGGAGAGAGGATAGGCTAGCAACACCTGAAGGAGCCTATCACAAGGAGTCTCTGACGTCACCTGGTGGCACTGGCCACTCAGAGCAGTCCAGTGTGCCAGCAGCACCTCTGTTTCCAAGATGGCAGAGTTCTGGAGCACACTGGAGGAGCTCTGGACACCTCCCAGGGGAGGTGCAGGTCAGGGGAGTGGTCACTCCCCTTTCCTTTGTCCAGTTTCGCGCCAGAGCAGGGCTAAGGGGTCCCCTGAACCGGTGTAGACTGGCTTATGCAGAATTGGGCACATCTGTGCCCAACAAAGCATTTCCAGAGGCTGGGGGAGGCTACTCCTCCCCTGCCTTCACACCATTTTCCAAAGGGAGAGGGTATCACACCCTCTCTCAGAGGAAGTTCTTTGTTCTGCCATCCTGGGCCAGGCCTGGCTGGACCCCAGGAGGGCAGCTGCCTGTCTGAGGGGTTGGCAGCAGCAGCAGCTGCAGTGAAACCCCAGGAAGGGCAGTTTGGCAGTACCAGGGTCTGTGCTACAGACCACTGGGATCATGGGATTGTGCCAACTATGCCAGGATGGCATAGAGGGGGCAATTCCATGATCATAGACATGTTACATGGCCATATTCGGAGTTACCATTGTGAAGCTACATATAGGTAGTGACCTATATGTAGTGCACGCGTGTAATGGTGTCCCCGCACTCACAAAGTTCAGGGAATTGGCTCTGAACAATGTGGGGGCACCTTGGCTAGTGCCAGGGTGCCCTCACACTAAGTAACTTTGCACCTAACCTTTACCAGGTAAAGGTTAGACATATAGGTGACTTATAAGTTACTTAAGTGCAGTGTAAAATGGCTGTGAAATAACGTGGACGTTATTTCACTCAGGCTGCAGTGGCAGGCCTGTGTAAGAATTGTCAGAGCTCCCTATGGGTGGCAAAAGAAATGCTGCAGCCCATAGGGATCTCCTGGAACCCCAATACCCTGGGTACCTCAGTACCATATACTAGGGAATTATAAGGGTGCTCCAGTAAGCCAATGTAAATTGGTAAAAATGGTCACTAGCCTGTTAGTGACAATTTGGAAAGAAATGAGAGAGCATAACCACTGAGGTTCTGATTAGCAGAGCCTCAGTGAGACAGTTAGTCACTACACAGGTAACACATTCAGGCACACTTATGAGCACTGGGGCCCTGGGTTACCAGGGTCCCAGTGACACATACAACTAAAACAACATATATACAGTGAAAAATGGGGGTAACATGCCAGGCAAGATGGTACTTTCCTACAGTGGTCCTGTGGCTGTGCCTCCTGTCCACTAGCGCCGGCGGAGGTGGTGGGCAGTTCATTGTCCATGCTAGTGTCAGGGGCCCCTTGGAGTGCCACAGTGTCTCTCCTGGTGTTTAGTATTTCCTTCAGCACCCCTACGATGGTGCCCAGGGCGGAGCTGATGGTTCTGAGTTCCTCCCTGAACCCCAGATACTGTTCCTCCTGCATGCGCTGGGTCTCCTGAAAGTTGGCCAGGACCGTTGCCATTGTCTCCTGGGAGTGGTGGTATGCTCCCATGATGGAGGAGAGGGCCTCATGAAGAGTGGGTTCCCTTGGCCTGTCCGCCCCCTGTCGCACAGCAGCCCTCCCAGTTCCCCAGTGTTTCTGCGCCTCCGTCCCCTGGACCGTGTGCCCACTGCCCCCAGGTCCCTGTTGTTGTTGGGGTGGTGGGTTATCCTGTGTTCCCTGTAGTGGTGGACACACAGCTGATTGACGTGTCCTGGGTACGGAGGTATGGGCCCGCTGGGTGGGTGCTGTGCTGGTGTTACCAGAGGGTTCAAGGTCTGTGGTGGCCTGTGCCAGTGCGAGGGGAACCGACTGTCCTGAGGCCCACGATGGTCCGGGCTGGTCAACTGGATCCAGTTGAACAGAGCTGCTGTCATCACTGTGGGCCTCTTCTGTGGGTGGGGTGGAGATGTCTGGACCCTCCTGTCTGGTGACGTTGGGTAGTGGTCCTGCAGGGGTGTAAAAGCTTAATTATTGCATCTGTGTGTGTCAAGGTGGGCAATGGGTGGTTGACCGGTGTACCCCAGTGCTTGCATTCCTATGTGGGGACTTGTGTGATGATGGTTTAGGGGGTTGTATGGGTATGTGCAGTGGGCATGCTTTAGTGTTGGGTGTCCATGCGTTGGGGTTGCATGCAGGGCTTGTTGTTGGGATGGGTGGTCTGTGATAGTGGGGGATATGTGAGTTGGTAGAGTGATGAGGGTGAGGGTACGGGTAGGAGTTTGTGATGGCATGCAGGAAGGGTGGGGGATATAGTAGTAAAGATTTGACTTAGCAGAGTCCATTCCTCCACCGACTTCTGCGAGGCCCTCAGGATGCAGAATCACCAAGACCTGCTCCTCCCATGTTGTTAGTTGTGGGGGAGGTGGTGGGGGTCCGCCGCCAGTCCGCTGAACCGCCAGGTGGTGTCTTGAGACCACGGAATGCACCTTCCCGCGTAGGTCGTTCGACCTCTTCCTGAGGTCGTCCCAATTTCTTGGGTGTTGTCCCACTGCGTTGACCCTGTCGACTATTCTTCTCCATAGCTCCATCTTTCTTGCAATTGAGGTGTGCTGCACCTGTGCTCCAAATAGCCGTGGCTCTACCCGGACGATTTCCTCCACCATGACCCTGAGCTCCTCCTCCAAGAACCTGGGGTGGCTTTGCCGTGCCATGGGGTGGTGTAGGTGATGAGTGGGGTGGTGTGTGTGGTGATAAGTGTGGTGATATGTAGTGGTGTGTGGTGTTTTGTGCGTGGAAGTTGTGTGGGTGATGGTGTTGAGTGCCTGTGGATGCTAATTTGTGGATGGTGGTGTCTCTCTCTGGCCTTCTTTCGGAATTTTTGGTTGTAGGGGTTTGTGGGTGATGTGGGCGTGTGTTTTATATTGTATTGGGTGCGTGGGAGTGGTGTGTGTATGTGTATCAGGTGTGTGTATTTCGAATTGTCCACTGTGGCTGTTGTTTGGATATGTGTGTGTATTTTGAGCGCGTCGGTGTGTACCGCCAATGGAATACTGCGGTAGAAAGACCACCGCGTGGATTCGTGTGTCGTGATAGTGTGGGCGTATTTCTGTTGGCGTGACGGTGGAGGTTTTGTTTTCGCCAGTTTATCACTGACCTTTGCTGTGGCGGACTTGTGTGGGTGTGTGAATTTTGCCGGATTTCGAGATGTGGGTCATAATAGCTGTGGCGGAATTCCACGGCCTCGGCGGTATGTTGGCGGTGTTCTGCACGGTGGCAAGCGGCTTTTACCGCCAATGTTGTAATGACCGCCAAAGACCTTAACAGAATCATTGCAGGTCGATTGGCACCCCAGATTCCAGCACTGGTCCAGTCAGACCAAAATGGGTTTGTCTCAGTGCACAACACTTCTTTAAACCTAAGGCACTTTTTCATGTCATAAAATATTCTCTGCAGTGTTGGCCTCGAACAGGATCCTTGGTATTAAACCTTGAAAAGGCATCTGATTCCTTAGAATGGGCTTTCTTGTTTGAAGCATTGAGGCGTTATGGTGTTGGGATGTGTTTTCTCTGCCTGGTTCAATTACTGTAAACCTATCTACTGATTAGGGTCATGACTGGCTCCCTTGTTTTAGAATTGATACCTATGTACAGGGGCATCTGCCAAGGTTGCCTACTCTCTCCCTCACTTGCTTCCCTGGCAATTGAACCACTAGCTGTTTCCTTTTTGGGATCAGGGTGAAGTCTGGGTATTCCTCTGGGCGACAGACTTCATACCATCTGCGCATATTCTACTACTGTATCTCAGAGATGTCCATAATATGATTGCTACAAAACTCTGCTGCTTTGCTACCCTCTCTGGCTTAGCAGTTAACTAGGCAAAATTATGTCTAATACCCTTTACCTCAGAGTTGCCGAACTCAGATCTCACTTTTAATGACAAACAAATACTGTTGCAACCCAGAATGTTCAGGTATCTGGGTGCTCAAGTATATTATTCTCTGGTGGACTTGTATGATGGCATCATCACAGGTGCAGCTACCTCTATTAGGTCCCAGATGGCCGTGAAGTCTGTGTATTCCAATCGGAGATGGACTTCATACTATCTCCCTTTATGCACATATTCTACTACTGTATCTCAGAGATGTCCATAATATCCCTGACATGATTGCTACACAACTCTGCTGCTTTGCTACCCTCTCTGGCTTAGCAGTTAACTAGGCAAAATCATGTCTATTCCCCTTTACCTCAGAGCTGCCAAACTCAGATCTCACTTTTACTGATACACAAATACTGTTGCAACCCAGAATGTTCAGGTATCTGGGCGCTCAAGTATATCATTCTCTGGTGGACTTGTATGATGGAAACCGCACAGGTGCAGCTACCTCTATTAGGTCCCAGGTTGGCCTTTTGGCAGACATTACCATTGTCGATAGCGGTTGAGTAGCCCTACTGAAAATGGTGGTCCTACTCCGCTTCTTATATTACTTTACCAACCTACCACTGCATATCCCAGCTCAATTGTTTTGCAATCTCGAGAAACACATACGAAATTTCATCTAGAACAAATCATGCTGCAGGGTGGCACTAACAAAACATTACTCACCCTTGGATAAGAGCAGACTTGTGGTGCCAAACTTAGAACTGTATTACCGTACGTCCCAACTTCAGTGGGTGGCTAAGTGGGTATCTGGCTTACAACTGATCAAAACTGCCACAACATTGCCAGCTTGGAGTATGCCCAAAATCCTACACTTGTTTCACCCATGCACCTGAGCAAAGACACCTGACCCTCCCTGGCTAGGAGTGGCATATTGCTGTTATCGCTGGAGAATTTACATTCTTTGACTGGTAACCCCTTATGCACTAGCACTATTTGATACACCCAATAACCTCACTTTCACCTTATTGGCGGAACTCTCGACTTGGCATGCAGCTGGCTACAACCCTTAAGAGATCTTTATTAGGGCAGTGCCCTCATCCCATAAGAGATACTAATAGAAACTAAAAACCTGCCACCCTGTCGATTTCTATTATATAACTCACTACTCACTTCACTGACACACAAGTGGGGTGACTTCACTCAAAAGCATCTAACCCATCTAACAGTATAGTACCTTCATGTAATAGTGCCAGACTGGCACCTCATCTCCTGTTTTTATGAGTTATTGCAAATTCACACCACACCATCACTTATGGCCCTGTGCTGCTGCTGGGAGGATGATCTGCATGTCCCTGCACGGAGAAGGAATGGGCAGCGGTGTTGGGAAGCACCATGTGTATTCCATGCAAAGCTTGATTCTGCCTTATACAGTTTTTCATTGTGCACAGAGCTTACATTACTACTGCCAAAATCAACCTCTATTTCCATTGTGTACGGGCTGCTTACCCTTGATGCCACCTAGTGGATGCAGATCTGCTTGATATGCTATGGGCTTGCCCATCTCTCCAACACTACTGGCAAGGTATCATGACCAGATCGGCCATCTGCAGTTAAAGCCCAGTGCTACACAAATGGAAAATATGTCTTTATGGTCTCTACCATGGAGACAAAAAGCGAAGGAGTACCCCTCATTTTCTAGATTTGGGATTACTAAAGGCTAAACGCCCCATCACTCACCGATGTAAAGCACCCAAGCCTCCAACACTTGTGGCATGGATGCAATTGCTCCTCAAATGGGCACAGGCGGAAAGTGTAGTGCTGCAAAGGGAGGATGCCTTTGGACCGACCAAGTACCCTACAGCTACTAACTGGGATTCTGTCCTGGTGGATTTTCAAACTACTGCACAGGAGGAGGTTGGGAGTGTTGGATTCGCCATGTGGCAGAGATGAAACGACAGTTGATTACACCCCTCACTAACTAACTGTTATCCACAGAGGTACAACAGTTTCCCTGTAAAATGCTCTTTCAACTTCTTCAGTTTGTATGTTCTCCAGTCTAACCACATGCTCTTCTGATTAAACATGCTGGGCGCGGGAGGCGGTATAGAGGCCCACAGTTTAGGTTTCCTTTTCTTTGTTCTATTTTATCATAACAGAATCTTTTTTTCAGTTTTAGCAATATATGAACCCAGTCCCCAATTTGGTCCATAATGATCATCTTATGTCTATTCTCCTGCGACAACATTTTTAATTTTGACAGCCATGTATAAAACTAATATGCTTGATCTGATAGTTGTAACACTTTATGATGCCAAATAGACATTGCATCCTAGAGAATTGATTAACCATTAATATGTTGGTTGTATTTCGATTGTAACTGCTTGAAGATACTGCTTAATTGAATGTTCTCAATGTAATACAAGAAAATCAATAAAAAGATTGAAAAAAATAGGGGAAAGGTATCACTATGGTGTCCAGCTTCTCCCCTTCTGCTTCAGGCCATGAGAAGATGTAAATATTTTCCGTTCCACGTTGCCATGACCTGCTTAATGCACTTTAGTTCGTGTTGCTGTTATGACCTGCCTTGATGCACTTTAATTTGTGCTCTAGCCTGACTACATCAGTTTTAATAGTTCCCTACTTGGATCATGTCATCCAAGAAGACACAGGTCTAGATGGAAGGATTGGTTTCACCCTGCACTTCTGTGCGTATTAATATTGTCCTACTGTCTTGTGTACTTTATGCCTAATTCACTGGTCGATTTATTTAAGGGTATGTTGTATTTTGTGATGTGTGGCACACTGTTGTTATCCCGTCACATTAGGGCTATTCATTTTCAACAATACTCACCTCCGAGTATACTATGTATTTAATGATTATGGAGCTTAAGTCTAAACCTTTGTGGAGACTGCAGTCTCCTAATTCATACTTTTCTGCATCTAATTCATTACCTTCTTGGGAAATAACAAAGCCATGGAATGCAAATGAGGTTTTGTAAAAAAAAATGCAAGTGAGTAGTCGGACATATGACGTATGTTGCTTGGGTATAATAAAAATATCTAGCATAAGTTGTCAATAGTTCTCTTCTTTCCTCTTCTCCATTTTAGATGGGATTTATGTACCATGCAGTAATGCATTACCTGGGGTACATTAGGGCACAGCTTTTTTGTCTACCAAAGGTACCAGTGACAAAAGGGACCATTCAGTCTGCTTGTATTATGCAGTAGCCAATGTAAACGTTTTATTTTTACTTTCCTTCTGAACTATTAGTGGCTTTTGACTATTTGAATTCATTTGGGCTGTTAGTTTCTGAGCCCATCTCTATAACAAGCTGGAAAATGTCACAAGAACCCTACAATCCTACACTTCAAGACTTTCTTCTATTTAATATTGTTCATCCAAGAACTCTTTAAACTGACCATTTGTAGAATATGCTAATGAGGAATCAGAAATACACAAGATGCTGCGAAGAAGACCAACGTCTTGAGATCAAATATGTACTTAAGTGTCACAAAGTGCCCCCTGGTGTACTCTAGTGGATGGATGGCTCTGGACGTTGAGGATGGCATGTGCAGACTGTACTGACTGGGTGAACCTGGCATAGTCGTGCCTCAACCGTATGACTGATCTCTGTCTGGAACCGATTTGGTGAGTCTTCAAGATGTGCAATAGGCTTTTCAGAGCCTTACCTAGAGGTCCCATTAGCTTACCACCTTTGCTATGTGTTTATTTAAATGTATACATATCTATAGGTGCCCATGTTCTTTACTGAAGGAGGGGTCCGATGTGCTGTGCCCAGGACTATCTACCAGAGAAACAAATCTGGCTTTCTCAAAAAGGTTTCTAATTGAGCTACCTTAGTGTTTGACCTTTATGTGGCCAGCTTCCTTTTTGAAAGGCATGAACACGGGCCGTCCCTTCACTATCTCTCCCTCTTCTCTACCACCAGTGTGTGGCTCTGGTAGACATCTGATTATCTCAGATAGAGGCAGCCTGCAACGACTGTAAAAGCATGGGGAACGGTGATGATCCAAATTTGTAACAGCTCAGTTCAGTGGCAGAGATGAAGAAAAACAGTTCCCCGCCTTCTCCAGTTGAAAATGTTCCGATCCAGAAAAATGTGATGAAGGTGTTGATGACTTTGATCAAATCTTTGTGTTTTTGAGGATCTCTACAAGACGTTGAAGGTCAAAGGTTGTTGATTAGTCTATAGAAAGAGGGTTTCTTTCTGCCAAGGTCTTTAGACCGTACAACTAATCTGAAATGGTAGCGGTGTAGACTTTGTCCAGTGTGCTGCTTAGACACGAGTGGTGCCCGGCGACTTTAGACCCTAAAGAAGTGCTTGTATTTGTTTTCCATTGCTTTCAAGCATTTAGCATGGCTTTCAACCCCTTTGTCTTCAAGTGGGCCAACATAACAGGTTTTTTTCAGGTCTGACTACAGACACCTTCAGCTGTGTGGAAAGAACATGTGTTGCCACAAACAGCATACGCTACAGACAATACAGCAGAAAGAGACATACAGTCACGTTTTGGGACCAACCCATGGCATTTGGCGGGTGTATATAAGGGGCTCATTTTATTATAAGTGTGGACACTCGTACCTCTTCAGGATTGAAGCTGTTCTTCAAAGCCCCTTTCCTTATAAATTTTCATTCAGTATTTTTTACCTGTGCACTACTTCGCAGTTTCTAGGATTCAGGATGAGGCTGCTTAAAAGAAAGTGAGTCACCTGCATGTCCCTCTCCGTTGCCTACTTCACCAGCACTCACAAGCACTGTTGGCCGTAACACTCTAGCTACCTACAGACACTCTCTATTCATCTCTCCTCTCTGCTGAATGCTGCGGTGCTCTTATTGCTTTCCCTCTATTCCACTCTGCTTTCATCTGACCTTCAAAGCGTGACACTGAAGGAAAAGGCAGCAGTGCTTAATTTGTAAATAAAAACGTGCCGGTGCTCAAAGATCTCCTCTTAAACACGTGGCTGCTGCAATTAAATGTGTGAGCACAGAATACAGAGGAAGCATAATCCTGAAGCCATCTCGGGCCTCATTAATCCATTTACAGCCACTCCCTCCCCCTTTAGCTCACTCTTGCAGCTTATTAATGCGTTTTCGTTTTTCTCTGTCTTTTGCTCGCAGTAAATGCTTGAGGCAGAAAAATAAGTATGGACCCTCAAAAATAAGTGCCGGTGCTCCGCACTAAAAACAACAAGCACAAATTAAGCACTGAAAGGCAGGAAGCAGAGCTCTCCTAGGGCCCGGGCTCCATGCATCCCATAAGAAACGCCTATGCCATCCCAGCTTCACTTATTAATGCCTGGAGCTATGTCCCGGATGTGTGCTCAACTCTACCGGTGCTGTCACCCGCTTGTGGGTAAATCTTTATTTAAATCTGTAAATCTTTATTGGTTAATCAAAACTGTTGCATCATCCATATTACATTCAGAATCTTAATACATAATTCATATAAAAAACCATAAACCATTAAAAATTGTTATCTATACAAACCCTAGTGTTCATTAATAAAATTAATTACAAATGTATACAAATCCTGTTGCCGTATCCATTGATAAATATAATTATAATAAAATCGATCATTACTTATCTTTTAATCATACAAACTGCAGGATCGATTTGTATGAAGGGCACCCAGACTTAACCAAAAATCTATTAACCGAAGCCCATATATAGAAAGACAACTATACATCCAATAAAACCGCATTACCCATGCCCCAAAATTTAGATTAAATGTATTGCACCCTCAAATGGAATTATATTAATTTGGGCGTCCAGTTTTTTTTTAAGCCTGGTTTGAAAATTGAATTAGTCTGGTATTCAGCATAGTGTCCAAGGAATTGAAACTGCTGATCACTGCTTGCCTGTATGTGCGTATGACTCTCTGGTTAAAAGCAACCTTGAGGTATTTTCTACGTTATTACTTTAAGCCTTGACATATACAAATCAATGACCATATGTACCAAAGCATTTTCCCATTGACACAGAATGGGTAAAACTCTTTGATACATCTGGCCCCAAATGTAGTAGGTTCCCGACTCCACTTCCACATAAAAAGCGAGGAGAATTAATGTCAGAGCCTATGGAGCAGAGTTTAGGCCCCCGGGGAAAAGACCAAATCAATATTTGGTAAATTAGTTTTTTTTTTTTTTTTTTACCAGCTAAAGTCCAGGTACGACTGACGTTTTAGAGTTTTGTACTCCTTTATTATAGCCCAAGCATGAGATCTACCTGCACAGAGACTCTTGTCAACAGCTGGGGATTTTTTTTCACAGTACGATTAATGGTTAATTTAAAAGCATCAAGTGGTAAAGACTTTTCCCACTGTGAGCGGGCCCCCAGATCATCAAGGACCTGGTCTAAATATAGCCGTGATGGGGCCCTCGGGTTCATAATAATCTCTTTCCAGAGTACTTGACTTAGCCCATTTGCCTTAGCTTGTTGTGCGTGTTTCCAGATTTTAATGTAGGCACCCTGTCTTGCTATTACTTGGTTCGAGTAACCAAACTCCAGCCTAATTTGGGCCTGCAAGGCTTTCACTGGGAGATGGAAAAGAGCTCTGAAGACTTTCCCGATTATCCCACTCAGAATAATAGTGCCTCTATCTCTCAAAGCTTTGCTACCATAAGTGACACTTGAGATTAACTTGCCGGTTATCACTTGTAGCAGTTGTCTGTAGCTAGGGCCATATAGCGGTCTTAGTAGGGTACGGAAAGCGAGTAGCAGGGTGTTTCCTTTTCGGGTTAAGTCAAGTTTCTGAGGAGTAAAGGTCCCCTTCTCATCAAATAGAACCCCCAAGTACCTGTATGTTTTAACTTGTTCAAGTATTTGGCCTTGGAGGAACCACTTATGTGATTTGTGTATTCTGGTGCTTATTTCCATTGTTTATGACATCTTATTTACTTCCAATCTGTTTGTTCTGACAATTTCACTATCAGATGTTGTCGACCAACTTTAGTACAACTTAAAAGGACTACATCATCCACATAGGGCAAGTTCGAAATGGATAAGTCACCGATCTTTGGAGGGTGAGCATGTACCTCGTCTAATATGGAGGACAGATCCAATACAAAGAGGTTAAAGAGGTAAGGCGCAAGCATGCAGCCTTGTTGTAGACCGCGTTCGGTCCCAATTTTCCTTGATAGGAAGGAGCTGTCCACAGTTTTCACTCTAACCCATGTATCTGTGTATAGCCTCTGTATTGCTTTCAATAACTTTGCTGGAATACCCCAGAAGGTTAATTTTGCCCATAACTGGCTGCACTGTACAGAATCAAAAGCGGATTTAAAATCTACGAAACTTAAGTACAGGGGTTGTTTTTTCTGTTTACATTTATCGATAATGGTGGTAAGTGATAGAAAGTTTACAGCTGTTCCTGGCCCTTTAATAAAGCCTGTCTGATTAACTGGGATAATGTTATTTCCTTCAGCCCAGGCTTGGAGATCTCCCAAAAGAGAGCCAGCATAGTATTTTGATTCTGAGTCGGTTAGAGTAATTAGGTGATAATTCTCAGGGGTTCGTGCAGTTGTTGCCCTTAAAGATCGGGTGAATAATGCCCCCCTTCCAGGAGTTTGGAATAATTTAGTGCTCCAGCGCATCATTATAAACCGCTACAAGCCTCTCTGCCCAAAAACCTGAGTTTGTTTTATATAAGGCATCTGGGACCCCGTTTGGGGCAGATGCCCCGCCCTGCCTGCTGTTATCGATAATTTTGGTAATCTGAGCAATGGAGAACATTTGTTCATTTTCTTCGTTAGACCTGTGGTGGGTTAGCTTATCACCAGTTTGCTGGCCGTGAGTCCCTAATGGCTTCGCTGTACAGAGCACCACTTCTTGACAGTTTTTATCTTGGTTAAAATATTTGGTTAAAAAGTCAAACCAAGATGATTCGGAAATATCAGAACTGGTCAGGATTGTGGGGGCTTTGTTTAGGTTATTTACCACTGTCCAGAATGCCTGAGAGCTCATTTGTTCACTTAAAAATAGGGCCATTGCCCAGAAGTCCTGCTTGTTCCTTACTTTTCCCTCCCACATCTGTATCCGATACAAGCTATTTATAGTCTTTAAATCTGTATGTATACAGGGGTCGAATGGGTGCTTTTTGCCAGTCTTAATAGTCTATTCCTCTTTTTCCTTAGTTGCGAAGTAACAGCTGCTGTTTTTATTCATTCTCAGTTTTTTATGTTTTCTCGAATATAATACTGGTAAGGTTTATAGGAAGTGTCAGAAAAAAACGTGGTTGCAAACTCCTCTAGGAATACTGACGATAAATTATTGGATCATCAATCGGATCACATATGAGTTTATTAAATAGTGCCTCTGAGTTTTTTCCAATAATTTCAATTGAATCTCCGCACCATCGACGTTTCTTATAATTGGTTGAGGCAAGGTTCCTGTAAGAGGTTGCAGCTAGTTTGTGCTTTGGATAACTATGACTGATCTCAATACTTTGGAGCCCATGGTCACTTAGCTCAGTCATTACAATAGAATATGAGGAGACTAAGGTTACAAACGGCAATGTAACCAGTGCATAATTAATTAGGGATTGCTTTCCAAAGGCGTAATAGGTGACCGCAGGAGGAGTATCCTGATGATACCTACCATTCAGAATTCTAAGATCAAGCGCCTCTAGATTCTTAACAGAGATGGCCACCTTGACATCTGTAGTGCCGCTCCCTATGTTCTCTAAAGATTGCTGTGGGACTGACCATTGAAAGTCCTGCTGCACAATCTGTTTCTCTCTTTCATAAGGTTGCAATAATTTCATATTAAAATCCCCTGCATTTAATAGCTCCAGGGTATCTGGTTCTTGGAGTCCGGCTAAAATTACATCAACAAGTTTGGAAGACAGACATTTCTTAGAGTGGGTATCAGGATGTACATAGATGTTTATTATCAGAAGGGATCTCCCTATCGTTTTATGCCAGTTTGACACTATTAGTACCAACATTTCTGCATGTTCTTCTTTTAGCTGTGTGCAGGTTACTTTCAACCCAGCTGCAATAAAAGGCACCAAACCTCTCTTTGGTCGCCTAAAATTCTTCACCTTGTTGATTGGGAAGAAAAAGCCCAGATAGCCATCAATTGTGAATGGTTTTAGTACCCAGGTCTCCTGAAGCAACACAATTTGAAAATCTTTTAGTTTTTGCGTTGATTGTTAGCACTAATCCCGTTTATATTACAGGAACAGATGTTTTGTAAATTACAAAGATGTGGCACTTTGGATGAATTTAATAAGGTGGGATATTGTCAGGGGCTCCCACCGTTATGAAGAGCAGCTGAGAGCCATCCTAAACTTAATTGGCCAGATCCCCGCCTCTTGTCCAGTGTATAGCTTAGTGGGTGGTAGATGGACGGTGTGGAATTTCCAATTGCAGTTTAAAAAATTGAATAGGGTTTTGGAACTTTGTTTTTTACAGTGAGTTCTGCTGTCCGATTACCTGAATCCAAGGGTTCAGGATAACCAATCTGTTGGGGGATTTTTAGGTCAATTCCCCAATTGTGGAAAATATTTTCCTCCTTAAAGACAGTGTTGGCAACAAGTGATGAAGACCAAGTCACCAGTGTGGATTCTCAGGTGGAGCTGTTTGCCGACTCTGCTGTGACTACAAATTCAATTTAATCAATATATACCGGTTGGATATTCTCTAATGGTGGTATTGCTCACAAAAGTGCCAATATATTCCCACGATTTAATATATCTTGTAGGCCCATAGTCTGGTATTTTGGAGAGAAGACTATCTTATTTCCACTTTCATGCAGATCTTGGCAAAAACCCTCCAATATTGAATCCTGACTAGTTATACACGCTTGACCGTGCTGGTCATTTGTAGTAGTGAGTGGAAACCTTTCTATACTGTTCGATGGCTGGTATTCTCGACCCAGACCTTTGTCTGAGCTAGTTATCATGATCTGCTCTGTAGTGGGCCCTCCCTGGGGCTCAAACACAAAGGGGGGCGTTATTCTACCTACTGGCCCACTTCCTCTATTTACAATGGCATCTATTGTAGAAGCTACTGCTACAGAACCATTTCAAAAACCTTCCATTTAAGATTCCCTCTTTACCCCTCTTCTAACCTAATTTCAGAGTCAGACTCATGTTTTTGGTCTTTACCCCCAGGTCTTGGGGCGCTTGCACTTTCATTTACCCATAGCCTATGGTTTTCAAAATAGGTACGGCCCCTGCCTCCTCTAATCGTGGAGTATACTCAATAGAGACTGGGGATGATGTCCCCCTTTATGAGTGTTAAATAACAGGTACATCTTAGCCTCTGAAATACTGCTCTGGTTATTTATATCTTTTTCGATTATTCTTTTCCCTTTCTCAAATTAGATACTTGTGGAAACTGGTATATTTATCATGGCGTCACCGGTAGCACCCTGGACACCCTTCAACTTTTTCCTAGCTTTCCTTTGTTTTTTCCTTTGCCTTTTGGTTGCCGGTAACTTTAATTCATTTGGGGTTTGGGACTTTAAAACCATGGGGGAAGGTGAGGAAAGGTACGGTAGGGTCTGACTAAGTGATCCTTCCGGGGATTCTGATATTTCTTTTGCTAGTACCTTTGTGATACCTTCGTTTCCTGGGCTTAGGTTCTCCTCCACTACATCTTGCTCTATTATATCCATCTCTCCCTTCCACCAGTTGCCCAACCCCTCTGTTCCCCCAAAATCAACCCTATTTCATCATCTTTTCTTCCCAAAGTAATAAGATTGGCTTTGAAATCGGGCATCAGAGTGCTTACGACCTCTGGTAGAGCAGCTAATTTGCTAATTATTGGGGCGCAGGTACGGTAATGCTCTGTTCTTTCCGCATAGTTCTTAGCTTGTTTAATCAGAGTATTTAGATCTGCCAATTTTTTATCAATCCCTGAAACAGATTGCACCTTTATATTTAGCAGGTCCACCTACACGTCCATTTTTGTAGATTGATAAGACAAGGCATCCAGGGTTAGTTGTGAGGTTTTGAAGAAGAAGTCCCACACTTTATCACTATGGCTTTCCTCATTGAGATAGTCTTGTTTTGGAGCTTCCGTTGGGTCACTCTCTATTGATCTTGTCACTTTGAGGTTATCTGGTTATTACACGTGCTGATCTGCGCTACAAGTGGCATGTTTTCTCGCACAGATGGAGAACTAGTTCTAAGATCGGTGAGTAGACATCTACCTAAGCTATGCTGGGTGCATTTCTGACAGTCATTGACTTGAATCCTGCTGCCTGCACTGGGGTTTAGGTCCCCATTTTCCAAAGAATGGGGGGCAATGGGCTGTTGCTTTTCCTAAGCTCTTTCACGATCCCTCATTTTAGAATTTTCGAAGGCCATTGCCTTCTTGATGATAACATTCACCTCGAAGAGGATCGGGTCTCTTCTCTTCAAGGAGTTTTTGGAACTGTTAAGAGATGGAGATGGAGGAGGAGACTGTGATCTCAAAGTGACTTGGTCCAAATCAATAATTGATCCCCAAACGTTTCCTTTTCCAACTGGTGTTCTAGGGAGATACCCAGGGGGTGTTTCGTCCCCTCCTCGTCTACATCCGATTCAATGTGATCCCCTTGTTGATAATCCAAATTGCACCTAGTTGAGTCATTTATATTTGGAGAGATCGGCATATGGAGTTGCCCTCGGGTTTTGAAAAACTAAAAAATTGAAGATCTTCCGTGGATACTTGTTGACTCCCCTTGAGCCACATCTGAGTCAACGTTCTCCCCCTTTCCATATTCAAAGGTACCTTTGCTTTTTATTGGGGAGATGGGATGAGGAAGGGCTCTTTGATCCTTGGTGGAGGAAAAAGAGCTTCCACTGGATCCGCCAAAAAATCAAATTCAAGTGGCATCTTTACTTCCTTCCGAAACATATGTGCAAGAGGAGAAATCAAGGTCGGACACTCTTCCACAGCCTTTTTTGATTGCTTGGAGTGCACAGTTTGCAAATGGGAGGTTTTGGATTTCCTCATACTTCCAGGGAAGATGCCCTCTCTTTCCCCAAGCACATTCTCCCAAGTGAGTAATACGTAACTCTTACACTGTAATTTCCTTCGGTAGCAACAGCTTTTACGGACTTGTGGAGATTCTAGGTATACTAGAATGACCATCACACCTCAACACCTCAACATCCAAGGGGCACGAGCACGCAAGGATCTGTTAGTTGAGGGGGGATGGAGGGAATAAAAGAGGAATTTATTGTTGTTGTTTCCTATCACTTTCCGGTTGCAAGCTGCACCCCTGAACAAGGACTGCTTCCGTAATCCACTAGACACGGATCAACACATCAGTTGCACTGAGATTCACAGGGGGTTACTGCTATGTCCGCCACACAGATCACTCTGGTTGAGGTGGCTGGGGAGCACACAGGGTGTTGCTTGCCGCACCAGGACCTAGCCCGGCTTCTTCCACACCTCTCCAGCTCTACCCTAGGGCCCTGGCTCTAACGCCACAGCCATGCACACTGCACTCCCTTATTTTACTGTGGGTCTACAGTGCGCTCTATCTGTCCTTGCAACGCAAGTCGCTGTTGTTGATCGGGCCAAACAGCCAATCTGTGAGCACCTTCTTCTGATATTCTTGCGGCCCGTATACACTCTTACATTGCCTTGCAGCGTTGGATCGTTAATTGATCTCTCCCCTTCTCATTTTGCTCCTCCTGCGCTGCGCTGAGTCCACAAGTTGCCGAAGTACCAAATGTGTTAGTGATGCAGTGTTGGTACAGAAGCAGTACAAAGTCATGCGGGGTGTAGAAGAAGCAAAAGCAAGACAGGAGATTTTGTTAAGGCAAAGGATGGGGCCTCAAAGATAAGGTTGGGAATGTGCAGTGGTGGTGAAGTGATGATAATAATGAGCTGCACAGGATCAATTTCTTCCTCCACACTACACCCTCAACCATGCACCTCCACCCAGCCAGTTTGCCACTACCAGAGAATGAGGGGTGGAGGGAGGTGACGGGGAGCCAAGGGCATCTTTGGGATCGTATTCCAGGTCAGATCAGTTCAGCTCCAGTCAGTCCAGACCGGTAAGGGGTCACAAGGGTCATGGGTCGCAAACCCACTGCTTACCCCCAACCTGACCACTTTCTGTTATCTTTTGCTACCCTGCCTCCTTGGCACCTTACAGCACTGCCTCCTATCCATTATGCTGCAGTTCTTTGACACCACCAGGGCCCTGAACACTCCTCTCGTCGGCTGGAGTGGGCTTCAGCTGTGGCGTCCTCCGTCTCCCTTCTCAGTCCGGTGCCGCCCGCAGTTCTGTGGCAAGAGCGGTCCTTTGCGGCCCACCCTCACAGCGGCCTTCTTTTCCGCCCGGCACTCGCAGCACCCGCAGCTCCCCAGCTCCATTGCACGGAGTCCTCAGTGGCCCACCTTCACAGCAGTCTTCTTTGCCTTCTGTGCCGCCTGGCATTCGCAGCGCCCGCAGCTCCGCAACTCTACTGCACGGCACAGCAAGACCGCTCCCCTGGAAACACTCCTCTTGTCACTGGAAGCAGAAACCAGTCAGCAGCCGAGGAAGAATGAGCTGGTGTGTACAGAAGGAGCTGCTGGTGAAGTCGCTGATCCCCCGAATTCTCCACCGACAACTCCGGCCTGCAACACTGTCATCAAGCTGCCATAGAACAACATAGTGCATTATTGTGGAGAAGTGTGATAGATCAGGGCCGTCTGCGCATTTGGCTCTTATGTCAGGTGATCACAGCCTCGCACTGACCGCTGGAGGGCCTGGTGCCTTTCTTCCCACAGGCCACTACTCCTAGCGCCAGACAAGCAAATTAGTTGCAGTAGGTACTCATTGCCAGGGAAGTTGGGGAAAGGTGCACAAACGCCGAATCCTGGACAGCCCTGTCACTCCCAAGCAGGGCTTTACCTTGGGCAGGTCCTGTTTAGGCCTCAGACCCCACAGTAATTAATACAGACTTTGTAATTGATTCCCATTGTGCTGTATATTCAATGCCTTAAATGGCTGGACATTAAAACTATGAACTGACTTTGTTTGAAACAAGGAAACTTCACAGTTTTACGACATAGCCGCAAATTCACTCAATGAACTCGCACACTGAAATAGCCAAACAATGTGTGGGAAAACATACAATTAATGCAAGTTTCTTTTCAAGTGTGCAATTCATTAAATAGGAGCTGTATAATGTACTTTCTTTAAAAGATATTTTTAATGAGTTATTTTTGCAAAGTAGAAAAAACGTACAAAGAACAAATAGGCATGAACCATTTACGACGTAGTATCAATTAGGGGGGCGCAAGAAATTGCAGAGATATTACAATCATTCACTACAAATCCACTGTCAGCGCGTGCCCGACAATATCCATAGTCCAGTCTTTCCAAATACAGTGTGTATCTTCATTTCATTTGCCAATCCCTGGCAAGGGAAATACCTTAGGTGTGCAGTGCTACATCATCGTTCCCATCGGACACCTGAATCGCGAAAACATCCCACTTATTTGTCCTGTGCGGTTCATTGGTTCCCCCTTATTGACTGGGACAGTGCCCCAATTTCAACTCCCACCCATTTTTGCAACTCCATTTCCCATTCTTATAGTGATGGAGCTCCCACACATTTCCCACACAGTGTTATTAGCTTTTTGCTTCCCCCATCCTGATTCTAGAGCAGGCATTCGATACAGTGGGAAAAATTATGTGGAGCCTACTGGTTGTCAAATATCTGCAATGCAAAATATGAAATTGTAGGAACCTGAATCTAGCATTTCGTGCCGCTTCTCACGAGTATGCTCTTACATCGATCCATTCTTTGTCTAAAATAATGCCATCCACGTCTGCCCACCTATCTCACTCTATAAACAGACACTGATTAAAAGTGATAGTGTTTAAACATGAACTTGGATACATTATTGGCTTGCCCTCCACAACAACAATAAATGAAGAGGCAAGTCAGTAGTCATGTCAACCCTAAACATGGCCTAGATTCATATTGCGTAGATGAAGCAACATTATAGTCTAATAAATCAAACATAAAAAGTGCATGTACGGTGCACATCCTGAAATCTAGTATTTAAAAGTGCTTCAAAGGTGATAATAAAGAAAAAGTAAGCTTGGTGATATAACATACTTGCATAAGTATATATAAGTATAAAATCACACAGTTTGGACAAGCAGGGAAACTGGTATTGATTCCATGTTATGTGGTTTCAAATTTTGAAATTCAACAACCAGATGCATATCTGTTCTGTGTTTTATCTTCCTCTACTGTTTACAACAAAGGTCACTGTTTTGCCTTTTACTTTTGGTGCATTGCGAGAAAAAATAACACAAACATAGCAGACCAGACTCAGAGCCCCCAGACCCATCTACCAAGCCAAGAATGCATTAATTTTGGGTGTGTGGCACCACAAACACCCCTTTGAAACTATGCCCCTGAAGATGAACACTTTGAGAAAGGATTCTCACAAGTGATGGGTGCCAGGGAAGAAGTAGCACATAGATACTGTAAAGGGGTATGGTCAGCTCGGCTCGGACAATCCAATCTGAGATTCTGCTATAACCATACCTCTCTGTAACCAATGATTAGGGAGTGACAAGGGATGTTAATTTAAGCTTCAAAGTGTGTAGCCTACAGCTTTAAAAAATTAAAAACAGCAGAGCCAGGAGATATAGAAATATTCCTAATGACTCAATGGAAAGAACGGAAGAGGCATATTGTTTACAATTAATTGGGCTTAAAACCTGCCCACAGCATAGCATTAGTTGTTTTCATTGTCACTCTCATTTACAATTGTATCTATTGCTTAGCTCCTTTAGGCTTCCCTTATTTTCTTGATTTCTCTTCTCCCTGGAGCATGGACCAAGTACCTGTGTTCTACCTCATCTTTGTTATTTTTCATCTTTTTGCAACAGACTATTTTTTAAATTTTATTAGCATTTCGGTATTATTCCAGAATGTGCACTGTGCTTTACTTCGCTTAACCAGCCATACAGCTTCTTTTCTATGTTGCTTTCACCCTATCTGCCATCTCTATTGACTCTTTAGTTACACCCACAACACCCACAACTGTACTACTCTATGCCACACTACTCTATGCAACTCCTCTCTATGCCACTCCACTCTCTGCCACTCTACTTTTTTGAGCCACTCCACTCAACTCTATACCACTCTACTCCACTCCATGCCATTCTATTCCACTCCATGCCACTGCACACTAAGCCACTCTATGCCACCATACTCTACACAACACCACTCTAGTGTATGCCACTCCAATCTGCACCACTCCATTCTACTCCACACAATTCCACTCTGCTCTGTCACTGTACTCCACTCCACCCCAACCAATCTACTATACACCACATCACTCCACTCTATGCCACTTAATTCCATGCTACTCTACTCAACTCTATGCCACTCCTTCCACTCTATTCCACTCTACTCCACTCTAATCCACTTTTCTCTATGCTACTCCACTCCACACAATGCCACTCTATGGCACTCAGGGGGTGATTCTAACTTCGGAGGGCGGCGGAGGCCGCCCGCCAAAGTTCCCCCACCAAAATACCGCTCCGCGGTCGAAAGACCGCTGAGGGTATTTTGGGATTTGCCCTGGGCTGGCGGGCGGCCGCCAAAAGGCCGCCTGCCAGCCCAGGGCAAATCAACCTTCCCACGAGGACGCCGGCTCAGAATTGAGCCGGCGTAGTGGGAAGGTGCGACGGGTGCAGTGGCACCCGTCGCGTATTTCAGTGTCTGCATAGCAGACACTGAAATACTTTGTGGGGCCCTCTTACGGGGGCCCCTGCAGTGCCCATGCCATTGGCATGGGCACTGCAGGGGCCCCCAGGGGCCCCGCGGCACCCCCTACCGCCATCCTGTTCCTGGCGGGTCTCAAGGATGGCGGTAGGGGGTGTCAGAATCCCCATGGCGGTGGAGCGCGCTCCGCCGCCATGGAGGATTCTGCAGGGCAGCGGGAAACCGGCGGGAGACCGCTGGTTTCCCGCATCTGACCGCGGCCGAACCGCCGCAGTCAGAATGCCCTGCGGGGCACCGCCGGTCTGTCGGCGGTGCTCGTGCCGACCCTGGCCCCAGCGGTCTCTGACCGCCGGGGTCAGAATGACCCCCTCAATGCCACTCCTCTGTACGCGTCTGTGCAGCTCATCTCTATTCTGTTTTGTGCCACTCTACTCTATGCCACTCCACTCTATGCTATTCCATGCCACTCTAATCCACTCCACCCTGCTCCATGCCACTCTACTCTATACCATTCTACTTCACTCTATACTACTCTGTCCTATTCCACGCTACTCTAATCCACTCCATCCCACTTCATGCCACTCTACTCTGTGTCAGTGTATGCCACTCTGCTTCAATCCTCTCTACTCTATGCCACTCTACACCACTTCACTCTACTCTACACCACTCTGCTCTACCGCACTCCACTCGGCGGCACTCCATTGTATGCCACTTCACTCAGTGCCTCACCACTCGATGTCTGTCCACTCCATGCAAGTCTATGACACTTTACTCTATGCCACTGTTCTCCGAGCCAGTCTATTTCATGCAACTCCACTCTAAACCACTCTACTGTACTCCACTCCACTCTATGACATTCTACTCCATGGCACCAGTCCACACTACTCTGTTACACTCCATGTTACCATACACCACTCTACAAAATGCCACTCTACACCACTCCACTCTATTCCACCCCACTCTGTGCCACTCTTGTCTACGCCAGTGTACTCTGGGGCATTGTACTATATACCACTTTGTCACTCTACTCTATGTCACTCCATACCACTCTACGCCACTCTACACCACTCATCTCTATGCTACTCCACTGTAGGCCACTCTACTCTAAACCACTCTACTCTATGCCATTCTCATCTAAGCTACTCTATGCAATACCACTCCACCCCACTTTACTCTATCCACTCTTTTCAATGCTAATCTACAATACACCATTCCACTTTATGCCACTGTACTCTACTCTACTCCACTACACACCACTCTATGCCACTACACTCCATGCTCCTCTACTCCACACTGCTCTACTCTACTGCACATCACTCTTTGCAACCTCATTTTATGCCACTCTACTGTGTGCAGCTCTACTCTGTCACTCTATTTTATTCCACTCTTTGCCACTCCTTTCCACACTTAATTCCACGCAAAGTCACTCTATGCGACTACACACCACTCCACTTCAAGTCACTGTATTCAATGCTACTCTACTTCACACCACTCTACACTAGTCAACTCCATTCTACACCTCTCTACTCTACATCATTCTGCACTACTCCTCACTACACCACTTCACTCTACACCACTCCACTCAAATCTGATCAACGCTACTCTACACGGCTCTGTTCTACTCCATTCTACTTTACGTGATTCTACTCCACCTCACTCTATGCCACTCTACTCTACATCATTCTAGGCCACTCAACTCTACACAACTCCACTCTATGTTTCAGCCCCCTGAATTCCTATTTTGATAGGAGTGGTAACATTGGAAAAGGAAGATGACACATAGTAGATCCTTGCTTTAACCTCAAACAAGAGGGCGATCACCTAGCAGGAATCCACCCATCAGACTCCAAGGAAGGTGGGGAGTGGCTCTTGTGCATGTGCAAGTGCTTTCCCAGGAAAAATATATCTGCCTTTTTCTGCCCTCGTGGTTGATGATTGTGGGTGTCAATATCATCTATGCATGGTTCCTGGTTTGATCCATTCCTGACTAGGCCCTCCCATACAAGCTATGTACTAGCTTTTATCAGGAGAACTATGCGAATGCTGGGTGGTAGTAATTTTGTGGAGCCTTGCAGATTGCAGCTCTTTTTTTCACATATTTTTTGGCCAAGTTTGAGGTTTGCAAACATTATAGGTAGGAAAAGGTAGCTGGATCCACACAATCCGCAATCTACACCACCCTAAATGCCATAGACTGTCTAGTTTTCAGAAACGCCTGGGTTTGGTTGGTTTTCCCAAGCTTGTGGGCGAGTCCAGCCCCAAAATCCATATCTACTCACATTGCAAAAAGGTTAAATTTTTACTGGGAAAATGTAGAGCTTGATTTAGACTATGGTTATAAATGTTTTTATTTTTCCCTGTACTTTACCATGCAGAGAACCTGACTCCGACTGTGGAGTTTCCCCATTGTAATGTGTAAAATTGTTTTAAAAAATCTATTTATCTCAAAAATAAATAATAAAAATATTTCTGTGTTAAATATTAATGCAAATTTGTTTTATGTATTTACTTTAAATGTAGTACACAATAATAAAATGCAACAGCTCTATTAAATAAATAATTTTGAATTACAAATGTAATAACAGAAATATATTACATTAAATTAATATTTTTTTATTTTAAGTTAAAATATACATTTCCACCTAAAGAAAAACACACGTACATTTTCATATAGTTTAATACGATTAATTCATATTTATTTATATTTTTAACTATTTTAAATAATTTAATTTAATTTAACGTAGGTTCCAATAGGGTTTTATTTGAATTCCTTACTGCCAGTATTGTCTATGAGAGTGTGTTGCATTACTAATGGTTAGCCATGTGTAGTGCTGGACTTAATACATTTTTTCATGTTAGCAGTAAATTACACTCATAGGGCCTGATTCACGAACTGCACTTTGTAGTATGTTTTTGTAGTAGTACAAAACATACTACAACTTGCAATTAAGAAACTACCTGCAGAGTTTTACGCCTCCCCATTACCCATACTTATATGTGCAGATTTCTCCACCCTGACTGTGGAGTCTCCACATACGTAAATATAGGTTTCAGTAGTAAATGTCGGAGGGACACAAGAGACTGGATTTAAGGAGGGGCAGATTTACTAGAAAAGGGGATGGAATCAGTGCGAAGTAAGTGGGGTTAAGGGCGGTCAGGGAGGGATGTCACCCACCTAACATTGCAATACATCAATTGTAATACTCAAGGGGTGGAGACATGCAAGTCACACGTTTGTAGTAAGTGTATGTGGAATAAAACAATGGACAAAATATGACTTATTCTACAACCACAAAAGCATGGCCCTGAAGTAAATACCTATGTAAACCCTATAAATGGTCCATAAGTAGTAATTAAGGCACTTAGATAAGGCTACACATATCACTGTCACCAAACATTCTGAATTAAAGAAATCACAAATTGGGTTGCAAGGGTTTTAGAGAGATTATCTACCACAATCCCTTGATAAAGACCTCTCAGATGGTCAGTCCAACACAACAATCATATGTAAACAAACTCAATACTCTTTATGGTTATGTATCAATATGATCTCCCCACTCAATTATGAACCAATATTGACAATGATACATTGTGATCCTATAAATCATCCCTTTATTTGAAGATTATTCATGACAATATATAAACTTGATTGTAGCTCATTCAAAAATCAGAAGCTCACATTTTGCTCCATCCAAATTTCTCCGGTCAACATGATTAGGTATTGTCAATATTTCATCACAGTTGTCATTGGAGGTGTATTTCCTTTCGCAGGTAACCTTATGTCTGAATATGGCCTTCAGATTCTTCTATGTGTTTATTCATGTTTCCACACTTCTTAGTTAAAACAATAAGAAGACTCAATCCTCTCTTTTTCCCAGGAATAGCCTTGAGAAAATCCAAAGATTGAACGAAACTTATGTCAGCTGATCCATCTGTATCTCATTGTTATCAGAACAATTATATTTTGCTATTGGCTGAATCATCTGTATCGGAACAATTATAATTTAAATTTCAATGTACTAGGAGGACGTAAACACATCAATTGATTATGTCATATAATTTCTGAACTTTGTGAGTGACAAAGGAACATTCATAGATTGAAAATCTCCTAGAATGCTGATGACATTGGTTTATGATAGTGCGCTAGTCTTACACATCTCTGTATGTTTACATGCATTTTGAGTGTTCGCCTGGGAGTTCTGTAAAAAAACTCTAATCCATAGTTTGCATTTGAACTAAAGCAGGGAAAAAGAAAACTACCTAATAAATTCAGATCAGCGACAATAGTGAATCAAACAGCAAGTAAATTGGAGGCTGAGCAAACTGCCAAGAAAAAGCAGTGGGTGTTCCTCCATAAATCCTGCTTCTCAAAGACCTTGAGTGAATTTTGGAGATGGGTAAATAGAATTTTCACCACTTGTAATTCTCTTGCATATGGTTATATAATTCCCAATGATTGAGATTATGTAAAATCCTTACCTGGAATAAAATATGTCTATTCAATGAAGAAGCCTTCATATTGGATATCGAACACTGTACATTTACTAGAACCGATAGATCAAAGAAGCAACTAAAACAGGAACATTATTGTGCTTTAGGGTGGAACAATCATGAACGGTTGCTCAGATTAACAAATAAAAGAAGAAATGATGCAGCACCTAGACCGAATGGGATGCTGGCAGTTGCCTGTAAACAAATCCAACATACTGGCTGGATACATTGGTAAGGACCTTGGAGGGCTGCTATAGTTCATCTACAGTTCCTGAATCATGACTGTCAAGAATAATGTAGGTACTCAATTCACAAAAAGTAAACATGAAAATTCCACCTTAGACTTGTAGCTCTTCTGAAGATAGATGTCAAATAATGTGCCGTACTGCAGCAAAACATTAAATAATATCTGAGTTCTAAACAGAGTTCAGGGAAAATGTGGAACGACTGATAACAATTGTGGCAATAGCATTAGTTGTTAATAAAACAATTAGAAAGTTCAAATCCCTAGATGGATTTTTCATTGACTTTAGAAAGGGCTTCATCTGTATTCTCAGAATATTACTCTGGTCAAAACTGAATCAGTATGGTATCCCAGACAAAAGTTTTAAAGAAATTATATTTCACTTTATTCCAGGAACTGGATTCAGGTGAACAGGTGGGCCGACGGAATGTCAACCATCAAAATATTCTTATCAGAGTAAAGAGCAAGGTGGCTTCTTTGTTTCTATTGTGTTTAGTTTGTTTTTTGCTGGCATAGAAAACACTCAAACCAAAAACCAACCCAAGAGAATGACCACCAAAGCTCAAAAGCAATCTACTGCAATTTGTAGATATCACAGTTATTTTATGCTATACCTGTGTAGTCCTACAACATACCCTTAATTATCTGATTATGTACTGCAAAGGCAACAAATTTAACATAAATCATAAGGAAGACCAAAATGATGACTTTTCTTTAAATGTAGCAGTACTAGACAAATTTGGAAATTAGGTTCTAGCTTCATCTTCACTACCATATCACATAATACCCACAGGTGGATCTCCAGTAAAATATAAACTACATCAGAACACAAGAGAGGGGAAGCCTCACAGCTGGTGAACTATTAACTTTTTAAGAGTTCAGAATCACTGTTCTCACTATATAACAAAGTGGAAAGGGGTCTGCACCCAGCTTGAAATGGTGCAACCCTTGCATCATATGCCTATATAAGTAGGATACTCACCCACTAGTACCACCAGTGGTATGCTTCATCATTGCACCTAGTGTGAGAGGGTGGGCTCAACGCAGTTTGTAAGCAGAGCTCTTACTAAGACCTAAGTGCAAGTTAAAAAGCCTTCAGGATCCTAATTCTTTTTTATTAATAAGGTTCTTTAGCTGAGATAAAAACAGTGTGGTGTATGAAGGAGGTAATGACCTCTAACTTCTATAGTTCAGTGAGGTCGCCTACAAACTGTGTTCAGCCCACCCAATCCCTAGTTGCAGTAGGTGAGGATCCAGTGATGAAGCATGCCACTAATGGCTTCCCTCTCTTGTGTACTGATGGTAATATTGAAGGGAAGCTAAGGGTGGCCCCATCTCTTTGTTGCTCTCTCCGCCTTGTATTCCTAATATAAACTACACATGCACACCCTTGAACACAAAGCAGCAGGGTTAACACTTGCTAAGCTATAAAACTTTCTCGTGGGCCCATCATCACAGTCACTTTTCAAATTAATATAATTCGAACCATCTTTGAGTTATGAACGTGAAGATTTCCCCATTTTAAGCTGTTGGTTAAATTGTGAACACAGCAAACTTAAAAAACTAATGTTCAGAGTGCCAAACTCAACTAATAAAGATCACATGTGACTGGAATTTATTTTACTTGAGCAAACACTGGCATTAAATGCAGCACTGCTAAACTGTTGGTTCAAACTAAAACATGCAGACCAAGGCTCTTTTAAAGGCTTCCTTTGTCAACAATTAGATCATGAGAAAAACACCCCTTAGACACCATACTAACAGAATTCCAAGTGACACGTCCTTAGCAGTGAACTTGCCTTATGGAACATTTGAGCAGATACAGAACAAGCAACATAACAAACTAATTGTGAGAAGCTGGAAAAGTCAGAACGTCAACCTTTCTGAGATCTTGCCAGTGCTTAATTTAAGCCGGTGGTTTCCGGTGTGGGGCACCAGCACTTATTTTGAAAGGCTGGCATTTATTCTTCTGCCTCAAGCATTTCCTGCTACCAAAGACACATATGGGAAAGACGGAGGAAGAGAAAGACAGAAAAGCGTCACAAAGGGAGAAAGCAGAAAGCTGCAAGAGTAAGCTGAAGGGGCAGGGAGTGTCTGTAAATGGAGGCCTGAGATGACTTTAGGGTTACACTGCCTCAGTATTCGGTACTCGCATATTTAAATACAGCATCTGTGTGTTTCAGAGGAGAGCTTTCGCCACTGGCACGTTTTTATGTACAACTTAAGCACTGGATCTCGCCCTTTCGTGGGATATTAAAATTCAATTCCTATGATTGCATTCTGATATTTGATGTAGAAGAGGTGGTGCAATCACAGACACACAGAAAATAAACCATAGCCTGCTGTTTTGTAATTTTAGAAAAATATAATTTGCACATGTGCTGCTGTCTAGTCTTTACACTCAACATAAATGGTTTTTAAACTGAAATTACAGGAAGCGAGGCTAAGACACTGCGATTCAGCAAATTTAATATATTTCAATGCCTCTGGGGACCCTTTTAAAGTATATTATATATGGGATTTTAAAACCCACATTAAGTTATATGCTCTTGAAAAAATGTGATCTAATTATTGAATGATTTTAATTCACCACCAATAAAAATGTTTTAAGTGAATTCTAAATGTTTTCTAGTTTCAGAAAAGCTTTACAGGTTCACCTGTTTTCATCACAACCTGAAAGAAACCACAAAAAATAGGAACAATAAACCACCAATTAAAATATGCAAAAACTTTGGAAAATGTATTCTTACAGCTGTGCTTTTTGCTGAAAGCAGCTAAACTGTTAAGTTAACAAAGCAAACCTTTTGTTGATGTCACTTTTTAGGGAAAAAAACACCTTCTTCCATAGCACTTTTTTCCATTTTTTAAAACCCACATTTAAATGTAGTTTGGCTAATTTCTCAAATCTCTCCAGAGGAACCCACCAACCATGCATACCTTTAAAATCCCCAAGATGTAGGAACAAAAGAGCATAAATGTGGCCTGGATACCATTTGCGGAAAAAACAGTCATGAAGGCTTGTGCGTGAACTACCTCAAACACCTGAAAAAAGGCTCAGCACCAGGGAAAGAGGACTCTAGCAGTCAAGTGACTAAACAGAAACTAGGTGCCTGTAGCAAGTAGCACTGTGGATACTGATATCCAATTGCAAGCAGTGTGGATGGACCAATTACACTTTGTGAATGGAAGACAAGGGATGTGTCACTGTTTCTATCTTACATTTGTATGCAATTTCATTTGTTCTTTCCAAGTACTATTGATAGTAACCTTGTTATTTTTCCCAGAGTCTGAATCATAGGGGAAAACTGTAGTTGTTGAAGATGAAGGTGAAGCAGTTCAGGTTTGCAGTATAGCTCTAACTGGATCTGACATTGCAGGGTATGTCAGTGTTGAAGATGAAGCTGTATTTTCCAGGGGAATAATTGAGTCAGTAAACTTAGGCACAAACAGCAGTCTAACTCCCAACATGGTGGACATATGTCATCAATATATAAAAGCACCTCAAGAACATCCTCTAAGGTCTTCATATTTCTTGCTGCATACAGTCCAGAGCTACTCGTATACCCCTGTGGCACTCATATCCATATGTAGTGAAAACCAATGAATGAAAAAGTGACTAGGCAATAGGATTCAGTCACTATAGTTTGGCTAAAGAAACCATGAGATATAACTAACTTTTAAAAATATTTTTCTGACTACATTAATGCTTAATCCAGTACTGTAATCATTTGTACAGCATGTGTGTGTGTTTGTGCATTTAAACGTCTATATTCTGAAATTATTCTTTAGGAATTATTAGATTTTAATATCAGAGAAAGAAGAGTGTTCACGGTGGAATGATAAGGCAGTATATTCGCCATGATGGGTCCTTCATTAGGACGGAGGAGTGTTCAACCCTCACCCCCACCCCCTTGCTGAAAACTCATCAAAGGTGAAAAATAAAATGCTGGAGCAGTGAAAAATAAACTGGTAATAAATGTACTTTGTTACTATTTTCTTTTTCACAGTTCGAGCTGAGTCAGTGTGAGGATGGGGTGTACAATTGCTGCCGATTTACACCACTGTAAGAGTTTACAGTGCATTTGTCACTTTGCCAGGCTGGCTTGCGATGGCCAGCTCAACATGTGAACTTTAAACCTCTCCAACCAAAGCTGTGCTAGACAGCTAAGTAGAGAGCCTGCACAGGCCCCTAGTACCTCAAGAAGCATCGAACCATCCCTCTGCCACCAATCATGGTACTTCTCTCATGATGCTTAACATTATTAACAGCATGAGAGCATTCTCTGGATTGGTTATGGGATTTGGATCTGAGAGCATGCACTTGGACAGACCGGATGCACACAGAGGATGGAGGAGGCAAGCCAGTAGGTATATATAGATTTTATTCTTAACTTTATGATCCACTGACAAGCACTATGAGAAACTCACACTGCCTTCAGCCTCAACTCTGTGGGTCTCAGTCATGGCCATTATAAACACTGTTTATAATGAGCCATGACTGAGAGCTTAGGTGTTGACCCTAAAGGTATTGCTGGCTTCTCACAGTGCCTGTTAGTGAGTCAAAAAATTAATTTGCTTGCCCCCTACTTTTTCATGACACCAGCAGCCACTGGTTACAACTTAATACTGTAGCTGGCCCAAAATATCTTCAATGTAGCGCATATCTTCTAGCTTCAGAGGATACTACGCCTGTATTTGGTTCTCACTCTTTAAGATAATCATGTGGAAGAGATTCTTTATCCCATCCCACTTGCTATACAACACTGGAGCCTGCTTCGAAGCCCATTTCATGTATATGTTTCCCAGAGTTCTTCAGGTATTAATGAGGAAAATCCCTATATTATTACCTCCTCACCTCAAGCATCTGGAGGTGCATCCCTTACAAACATGGAAGGCCAGTGATCCTTTGTTAGAATGATATCTAACAACGTCAGCGTTGCTGGTACTTACCCTGCAATCTCCTAGTGAAATTATCAACAAATTTTCCCCAATGGTCATATGGATCTTTGCTGGCTGACTTGAAGCACCGTAAAGGAGAAGTCGTCAGTAATACATTTCAAACTTGTGAAGCCAATGTGAATCCACAATAAGGGTCGGTAATCACCAATTGTAGATGAAGGTTTTTAATTTGGATTTCCAATCAATCCAGTATATAAGTAGACCAAAAATAAGTTCAGGAAATACAGCATTACAGCAGGTAAGCTGAAATATCTCAGTAGAGTCAGTTATAGTAAGATAAAATATTGAATAATGATTGCCACTATAATAAAGAAACAGATTAAAACAGACAGAAGTTCCATAAATAAACATCCCTTCTTTCTTTTAAAAATAAGTGAGTCTTTGGATTATCTATCAAAACTCTCTTTTTAGGGAGCATAGAAGGTGTCAACATAATCAGACTCCAGTAGAAGTCTTGGAATAAGGAAATAAGCGTATAGCTTCAGACTTGCAAAGGTGAGGAGAGAGGTCTGTACCGCTCAATGTGTAAAGGGAATCATCCTGCCCCCCAATTGTGAGAAAATAAATTAATAATAACAGGAGATTCAGAAACATCCTTATCTCCTTTCACATCACCGGGAACCAAAGCTTTACTCGAGTGAGCAACTGCAACATCCCTTCAGTTTCCCATGGCATTGAATTTAGAAAGCAGTGCTCAACCTTGAGCATATCTCTATCTTGGTATATGATGAACAGAAGATTTATTTCGACCATTAACCCTCTACTTTTGCCAAGTTCTTCCCACTAGACCTCACTATCAGCAAGTTTAACAAACAATAGCACTTTCTCTAGCTAACAGGAATCATGATAATGCACCTGCAAGGAGAGAATATTCTGAAAGGGCAAAATGCATTTCAATTGAGGTGTGTTGTCAGACTAAGTTAGCTAAAATGTTAAAATAAACATTTAATACGAGTATATATATACATGTGTAATATCGAGAATAAATGCAAACATAAGTAAAAGAGTACGTGGACATTAGCGTACATGTGTATACATTTCTAATCTCTGTGCTGATTACATATCATTAATATATTTAAAGGCTTCACGTAAAGTTAAGGCGCACAAAAATATAATGTCAATTATGAATATATATTGCATAATTTTGGCGTATGAGAGAGGAGCCTAAATTGGACTACTACGCCATACTAGACATATATTCCCAATGCAGGTGGCCAATAAGCTTCACATGTTCTGGACCTGTAGGGGACTACAGAAATTTCTGGGAAAATTTACGCTTACACATTGGACAAGTAATGAGTCACTCAGAGGCCTCCATTGCACAACTCTGCCTCCTACACCTATATCCCCACTCTAAAACTGAAAAAGGTTATGACAAGATTTATTTATTTGGCTTGTGTTTTTGGCCAAACAGGCAGTGGTGAAGAAGAGAAAATCACATATGCTTCATCTGGTCGCAAAATGGAGAGGGGAGATGATCAGACGGGTACAGGCAGAGCGCAAGGCTCTCTCTGCAGGGAATGAAAGCAGGGCCTGTGAAAGAGCCCCCTGGCAGTCTACTAGGATGTGACCCTCCAGGACTTTATAGAACATGTCAAGGTGGATGTCATACGTCCCTAGACACTCCGCACATAAAAAGATAGGACTATCTTATCTTTTTACGTGCAGAGACTCCACACTCTAAAGATACGTCTTGCAAATCCCTTTGTGAATAGCACACAATCATAATCATACACAAAAGTGTAAGTTTACCTTAGTGAATCATGCCCCTAGTTTAGATTGCTCAATGGGTCCCCTGACACATTCGGAGATCCTTGAGGTAAGATATCATTTTCTTTACCCATTCTACGACCTATGGCTTACCTGTCTGTCCCTCTTTTATGTCCTTGATATTTCCTATACATCAGCGTTCATCGAAATACAATTGTTAGGAGTAGGTTCTGACTGGAAAGATACATGGCTTTGCACATAAGTGGTGATTCTCCAAAGAGTAGGGGGAGGAGTTTTTAAATTTGCTAAAAATATTTTTCTTCTAATCCTGATTGCAATATACCTTTCGGTACTCCTTATACTCTGGTGCCAATACTCTCAGTCACAAGTTACCAGAAGATGTGTGATATTTTGATAAATTGTGCTATTTTGCTTGCCCAGATGCATTCCTTTTGTTTCAGGTATTTTCCTTGCAATCAGTGAGATGCTTACAGAAAGATGTTCTGTAATTTGAAAACGTCAATAAAATATATTTAAAATAAAGCTTTCAGAGCAGGAACAGTTGTCCCAGGCCCTCCATGCCCCCATGGGTCATTTTAGTGTCACCCTCTGCACTTTGTAGCTTATTTCAACATTTTGGTCAGTGCTGAATTTTGGGGTCCAGTTCAGCCCTGCTGAAATTGTACATTTTCTATATTCCTGGGCCTTCAACTGGCAGTTCTTTCTGCAATAAAAATGTCACTTTGACCACCCAGATCATACAGCACAAGGTTAATAAGAGTGATTACCCTACACTAACCTTTCGTAAAAACAATATTAAATGCTGTCAGTTCAAGTAAATAACTTTAAAATGTATATCTGTGCTCTCAGTGCCTTTAGTTAGGAGGACACCTCCTTAATCATGCTTCTCATTTTAACAATGCTGTAAAGCCATAAACAAATGTTTGCCATAGGGATTCCCTGGCATTTTGGGTTCTCCACTGGCTGCAGTAGAAGGGGATGTCTGCCAATCAAACTCTAAGAGAATTCCTAGTGGCAGGAAAGAACTGCTAAAAGAGACTTATATTTTTGTATTCAAAAGATGCTGAAGGTATCAGTTGTCACATACATGGCACATGGAATGTGCAAATTGTTCTTGAATGGTTGAATGTATACCTAATCTTGCCAATCAGTGGTTAACTTTGAAACAAATTAAGGACCTGGGAGCCCAGAAAGCACTACCACAAGTGCTTGCTCAGATTGATTCCTTTTAAAAGTTAAGCAACTTTATTTCTGTTGCAGAATGACCATCAGCCACTTCAGAAAGGTAAATTAATAACATAATTTAACAAATAAAATATAGGACCAGCATGCGTGCGCCCGCAGCCAAACGCATGGACGGTCTCAGATTTGAATGATTTTTTTTTTTTACGATTAAAGGCATTCTAAGATAGCCATCCTTCCATGTGCATGTTTACCTACTGATGTTACAGCACCCAGTTTTGAATTTGTTTTTTTTTTAATACTTTGCTCAATGCCAAAGTAGAAATGCATTGCAAAGTCAAACATTCTCTTCATGGACGTCAATTCACCAAAATACCTGAAGTGTTGGAACATACATGTAAAAGTGTTTTTTACTTACCTCAGCTACTAAGGAGGTTCATATTCCAGCTAACTGTTCTCCACTTCTTAATACAATAATATTTTATAATATAACGTTATCCCCTATTACTGCAATACAAAAACTGATTAAAAACAAAGAAGTGGAGCCACAAACGACGTCCGTAAGGACCAGCTGTCCCTGGCACTGATTTTGCCATCCCTGAAACCAGAGGTCGCAAAGGCAGTGCCAGGGATCGCAAGGGGCAAGCTGGGGGTCGCAGCTGCGACCTCTGCAACCCCTAAATTATGTGCTTCTGCCCCAGGCTAAGGCAGATGACATGGGGCTCATGTGTAGTATTGGTAAAGGAAGACCAAACCTGTAGACTTTGCAAGGAGGGGGAAAAGACAAGCTATGGGGAAAGACTATATGGCAAAGTGAAGAGAGCTGGGAGGGAGGGATGAGGTAGAGGTTTAACACAGACCACAAGATGAAGGTAGCTGAGAGGCTGCCTCACCTTGAGGCAGTTCACTCTGCAACGTGAGTGTGATAATGGAATAATGAACAGAAATCAGTGGCTCTCTTGCTGCAGTCTGTTTCCAACTGTCAGCAGAGTAAATTCACCCAACAGAAAGAAGTGTCAAACATAGAAATGCTTGCATTTATTGTTGTAGGGCTGGAGGCACTCATTTTAAAAAGTGCATCTGTTTTTCTCTTTCTCTCCCTCGCTCTCTTTCTGAAACTGCCTGAGCACTCAAGAGAAGTAGAGGAATGGGAGAAGGAAACGACAAAGTGTAGGCAAAATAGCAAGGAAATGTAGAACAGTAGAGAGCGAGAGAAAGGTGAGAGACAGAGAACATCTGACAGAGCTGGAGATAGGTGTTAAAGAGGCAGAGACACACGAGAAAGAAGAAACCCAAAGAGAGAGGGAGAAAGTGAGATGCAGACAGTGAGAGATAGACTAGGTGAGCAGAGCCAGGTGACATTGAAAAAGGAATGAAGCAAAGACAACCGTACACCCGAGACAAGCACAGAAAGAACAGAAAACAGGGTAAGCCAGGAAAAATAACAGCAAGTGCATAGCTTCAGAAATTACAGCAGGAGCAGTGGCAAACAGTTCAGAGTTGTAAAGCACCCAGGGCACATAAATATTAGCTGTCTTTTAAAACTCAAGTGGAATGCAGGGGTGTAGGAAAGTACCATCTTTCTTGGCATGTTACCCCCAATGTCTGCCTGTCTGTCAGTGTTTTTTGCCTCTCTCAATGGCATCCTGCTAGCCAGGACCCCAGTGCTCATAGTTTGTGGCCGATGTGGGTTGTCAGTGTGCTTAACCATGTCACTGAAGTTCTACTAACTAGAACTCCAGTGCTTATGCTCTCTACTTACCACATTTGTCACTACACTTTAGTGACTCCATATTAAAATTCTGATTGGCACACTGGACCCCCCTAATAAATCCCCAGTATATGGTACTTAGGTACCCAAGGAATTGGGGTTCCAGGAGATCCTTATAGGCTGCAGCATTTCTTTTGCCCCACATAAGGACCTCATACAAACCTTTCTTCAGGACTGCCACTGCAGCCTTAGTGAAATAGTGCACACACTATTTCACAGCCATTTTCACTGCACTAAGGTAACTTATAAGTCACCTATATGTCTAACCTTAATTTACTGAAGGCTAGGTGCAAAGTTATGGTGTGTGAGGGCAACCTTGCACTAGCAAGGGTGCCCCCGCGTTGTCCAGGGCCAATTCCCCAGACTTCGTGAGTGCGAATCATACATATATGTAACTTCAGAATGGCAATTCATAATATGGCCATGTGAGGTGTCTAAGATCATGGAAGTGTCCCTCCAATCCAAATCTGCTATTGGGGGGCCAATTCCATGCACCCTTGGGGCTCCACCGTGGCCCCCCAGTACTGCCAAACCAGCTCTCTGAGGTTTCCACTGCAGCTCAGTTGCTGCTACCTCACAGACAGGTTTCTGCCTTCCTGGGGACTGAGCAGCTCAATCCGAGGAAGGCAGAACATTGCATTTCCTTTGGGAGGAGGGTGTTACACCCTCTCCCTTTGGAAATATGTGTTACAGGCTTGGGAGGGGTAGCCTCCTAGAGCCTCTGGAAATGCTTTGAAGGGCACAAACAGTGCCCTCCTTGCATAATCCAGCCTACACTGGTTCAGGGACCCCCAGTCCCTGCTCTGGTGCGAGACTGGACAAAGGAAAGGGGAGTGACCACTCCCCTGTCCATCACCGTCCCAGGGGTGGTGCCCAGACCCCTCCTGATGGGTGCATACCTGGGAAGGTAGTCAGTCCCCCTCTCAGGGCTATTTAGGGTCTCTCCTCTGGATGTTTCTGCAGATTCAGTTTGCAAGATTCTTCCAGGACTCCTCTGCATCCCCTGCTTCAGCTTCTGACCGTTGGGTCAACTGCAGACTGCTACAGGAACTGCTGTAACTGCAACAAAGTATCCAGGTGGACTCCTGTGACCTGCAACTTCAGCTCCAGCCAGCTTTTGCAACAGTTTCCAAGGTGTGCACACTCTGAGGAATGCCTATCTTCACCCTGCACCAGAAGAACCAAAGGAATCTCCAATGGGGCTACAGAGTCACTTCCCTGCTTCTGCAGGCACCCCTTTTCGGATGACAACCCATACTCTGCTACTCCTTTACTGATAACGAGCGTGCCCCCTGGAACACAGGTGTGGACCCAGGTAACCTTGGCTGTCCAAAGGTCCAGCTGTCCAAATTTGGAGGAGGTAATAGCTCCTTTGGTTTCTATGCACCTATTCCAAGAATCCTTCGTGCACACCGTAGCCCAGGTCCCCAGCACTTCATCCTGTGATGCAGAGCTTCCTCAGTTGTTCTCCGGTGGCGTGGGACCTTTCTGTGTAGTGCTGCAATAACTGCACTTTGCATCTTCTTTCTCACCATGTTCTGGGACTCCTGTGAGTGCTGCCTGGTCTTCCCGGGCTCTCTGAAGTGCTGAGAGCCCCCTCTGTCTTCTCAATCTGGGTTGAGACCCCCAGGTCCCTCTTGGGTACAGGCAGCTCCTTTTTGACGCAAACCACGTACTTTCTTGAACCAAGGCTTGTTGGCGGAATCCAGCGACGCAAACAGCCTGCATCCAACAACTAGACATGGGACATCTCCTGCACCAAGCAGGAACCCGCAGCCATCTTCTTTTGTGCTCTTCTGTACTTTTCTTCTGACCGGAGAATTCAAATTTGCAACTTCTTCTAGGTTGGCAGGGGCTCCTGTCCTTCCTGGACTCTTCTACAACTTCTGGACTTGGTCTCCTCTCTCCACAGGTCTTCAGGTCCAGGAATCACTAGTTTGTTGCTTGCAGTCTTGCTTGGTTCTTTTTCACGACTTGTAGTGTGTTGTGAGGAAACTTGCTGTACTTTACTCCTGCTGTCCTGGGCTCTGGTACTTTACTTACCTTTGGTGTTCTCCTACACTCCCAGCGCCCCTCTACACACTATACTTGACTAGAGGGGAATTTGACATTCGCATTCCACTATTTTAGAATATGGTTTGTGTTGCCCCTAGGCCCATTGCACTCTATTGTATTTTCTACTGTTTGCACTATTCTATGACTGTTTACTTACCTGATTTTGGTTACTAGTATATATATTGTGTATAATACTTACCTCCAGAAGTAGTATTGCCTCTAAGATATTTTTGACCTTATGTCAGTAAAATGAAGCATCTTTATTTTTGGTAACACTGAGTATTGTCTTTTATTGTGTATAAGCTCTGTGTAGCTATAGTGGTATTGCAGGAACTGTGCATTTCTCCTAGTTCAGCCTAAGCTGCACTGCTACAGCTACCTCTAGACAGCCTAAGCTGCTAGAACACTGCCTACATTTCACTAATAAGGGACAACTGTACCTGGCATAAGGTGTAATTATCTTTGGTACCCACTACAAACCAGAACAGCCTCCTACAAGGGGCTTCTTTTGCTTGCTTGCATTGGGGCTCATGATGCCCCCTGCAAAAAGGTCAAACTGGAGACCAAACAAAGAAGAGAAATAGGAAAGGAGGGAGTGGTTCAGTGGTTCAATTTGTCAAGTTACACATAGATCAACACACCTTTGGAAAATCTAATTGTTAAGTGTAATAGTGTGACGATAAGTGCAATACAATAGCCATCATAATTATAATTTCTATATCATTCAAGACCTCATAATAATGTTTGGAAATGTGTTCCACTGCAGACGGCCCAAGGTGTCACAAAGAGATCTGTAGTACGGGGTCAATACATAGTATTTAAATCAGAATAGGACCTGTGACTGGGGGTGAATGTTTGGTATGTTCCACATTACGTCCATCATTTGTGTTTGTTTGCTTTTGTCACCCTAAGTGCGCCGGGTATGCCCAGATGTCGGTCCCGGGCTCCCTATGCCACTGGATTAAATCTAGCCTGGCTGATGAAGGGTGATAGCCTGAAACCGGTCCAGGAATGCTTATTTCCTGTCCATAGAGGACCTAGCCTGGCATTTCGATCTGGACTGTTTTGATGGGAAACAGGGTCAAGACTGATTTGCATAAGACTGGGTCTAAACCGGGGTAGAGTGGTGAGCAAAATAATTGATGAATTAAATCCAGATATGTGACTCTGGGTGAATGTTTGATTTGTTCCTCATTCCATCCACCATTTGTGTTTATATGCATTTGATAAGAACACTGGGCATCTCTGGACCAAGTTTCTTGTACAAAATATGAAGTGAGAATAATTGTATTTTCGTGCCTTTTCCATAACATATCCATAACTCTGATAATCCTTGATTTATGAACATTGCAACAAATCTAGGTAGCACAATAATAACATGTGTGTAATTTGACAGTACAATGCCTTGACTGGAACGATTTCAAACAGCCCACTCAACATGTGGCACAACACAAAGGTCAGTTTCCTCCATTTTTGCTGTTAAGTTGTTGAACAATATGGCCTGTACCATTTGAAGATGTCTCTGTAGGAACCAACTCCTCATTGACAATAATTCCACTTTCAATAATTGGAAAATCAGTGTTCACCTAAGCATCAGCAATGTTTTGGAGAGTTAACTTCTCCCAGTTTATCTTGTTTGACCAGAATTTATCCAGAAGTTGGACATGTAAACATGTTGAATTCATGATGCAGGTAAGGTCAATTGCTCCACTTGTAGACATTCACCTGATTCACTCACATTCTTTGACAGCTGGTTCAAGAAAACTGTCAAAACCAATGTGCAGTTCTTGTAAAGGGCACACTGACTTTGATATCTGTAGAACAGACTAAATTACCTCTCCGAAATTTTGCATGGATGAAATCTTGACCATTCAGAATTATGACAGATAGTCCACAACAACAGCAGTTTTCAATGAGGAAACCTTTTCAAATTTAAATTCTTTGAGTGAAAGGTTTTTTTTTTAGCTCTTCTACAAGTTTGTGCTTCACTGGTCAAACAGCTTTCTCTCTTTCAGTGCAAACCTCTCCTGCTTCAGTTCTACGTATAGTTTCGATCCATGTTCCAGGACATCTAGAAGATGTGTCTTTATATCATTATCCACATATTGTTCGGTCACAAAGTTGTGTAGTTGCTCATTCTTAAGGGGTTTCCCTGCTGCTGCTTAAAATGAAAAAGGCTGTCAACATGTTTATTAAAATGTAACCCTCTTTTTCCAACAGGTTAGTGGTGAGGACCAGTTTCAGGATAGTCCATTAGTTTTGAATTTGCCATCTCTCTGAAAAAAATGAAAATAGAAAGGACTTCATTGTAAACTAGCTACCATTGAGCAACATATTCACATTTACATGTCTGACCAACAATTAATTCCCTTGGAGCTTTTCTGTGCTCTCTGGACCATCTGTTCCAGTTTCATATCTGGAGCCACAACATTGAAACTTCCCACTCTGTCTTTCACCACAAAATGTCTTTGGATTACTTTTCTGTATATGTATGGTTTTTCCACCTCTAGCTTCTTCACTCTTTCCAAATATCTCAGGAAGATTGTGCAATTGAATTCACGGAACACAGTAATCAGTGACGCCGCAGTCTTCCGGTGCAGCTCCCAATCACCTTACCGATCAGCATGTACCAGCGTTATCATGTGTAAAACATTTCCCCAGTACTTTCAATCTTTTTATTTCTTTCACATTCTTTGAGAAATTCTACAACCTTGGTGTTCAGGTTTTCTGGCTTTTAACTGAGTGTATTAAACTTTGCCTGGCTTTGTATTATGCCTTTTGAATGAAGTGCACCCTATGCCTTGTTCACTTCTGAGATAAGATGTGCAAACCCATTTGTCATTCTTGTTCCATAAAGCATTTCAATGCATTGTTTCTATAGCCTCAGAGATAATGAGCATATCTTATAACAAATTAACATAATGAGTTCTGCTCAATGAAGAATGGATAGCTTTGCTTCCAAAGATTTCAGCCTCAGTAAGTGCGTTGTCTATGCCACATATACTTAGATAACGTCTTGCATATTGTAACACAACTTTTATCAAGTGGAAAATGACCATCATGACATAAAGATCATCAAATTACTCATACAAATGTCAGCCACAATACAGAAAACACCATCGCAGAAAATTGGGTGGATAGGCTGGTCTTCAAGCTGAGCACACACATTTTGGAATTGTGTATACGGCTGCGTAGTTTGTGACTAGAGATGATATTGCTGGTAAAAACCCAGCTATTCTTAATTCTTCAGTCTGCACCAATTAAGCAATATTAAAATTTCAGTTAAATTAGCTTTGTAGACCACAGTATCAGGTTGAAGAAAATCCTTGTCCTCAGCCACTTTAAAAATTTCTGGTAGACTGGGGCACATTGATGACTTGTAGTGTTTCTGCACACACTGGCAATTGGGTTATAAGTTTGCAGCTTCGTTTGTTTATGCCTACAGCTGACACAGCTTGTTTTCCAGCATCTACGTCATTGGCACAGTCCTGAAAAGCACAGTCCTGAAAAAGCACCATGGCAGTATCATGTGTGCCGGATGTTCCACACAAAGAAGAGCTGTCTTCAAAATCAAAATTATCAAGAGCAGCAATTGTAAATCCGTTCCTGGTAAAGTGACTTGGAAGTGGTGTGCTGTCTGATTCACAAGATTTTATAGCATGAGCTGCTAACAAATTCCTGCTCCATACTATGTCATTGTTGAAGCACCAATTGTGTTCAGTGAAGTGATTAGCTCTCTACTTTTGCACTTGTTATAGATTGCGTAGACAATCATCATGTATAGCGGAGTTTTCTTTTTTGCAGTGATGTAATTCATAAAACATGATTTTGAAACAATAGTACATTTGTACAGCATAAGCCTGTCAATTCATGGGATTGTCTTTCACTTCTTCGCCTATATCTTCAAAGCCATCATCAATGTAGTCGGTTTCTGTTCAGAACTCAAGAACTTCAGTTTGTACAGTTTTGCTTTGCTGATATTAAACATTGATATAAAAAATGTTATGACAGCATCAGGCATTCTTGTTGACTCCCATGATTTGTGGCGCTCTGGGGCATTACATTTGTCATTAAGTCCAAAATCTAAATCTTTCAGGACATTTCTTGGAATGGTTCCTGCTGACTTTGCTGCTTTATGTGATCTTATTCAAGAACTTCAGGAGACAAATCGCTGAGAACAAGTGGCTTATTAGTTTTGTTAGACTGAAAAAAACTATTTGAATCCTGTCATTGTAAAGAGCACTACTCAACTCTACTCTACTACTACTCTGCTACTCAGTTGAAAACTTCATCTTGGAAGAAATTAGCTGCAGATAAATCATGTTTCCCCTTTGAGACTCAGATACTCTGTGCTTTGTTCTTTCATTAACCCTTCTGGCCCTTGTTCTGGATAAACCACAGATAACACATTGAAGTTCCTCTGCTTTCTGATTAGTTGTTGGAGGTGGACGAGGGCTAGCCATCGATCTTCTATGTGGATGGGCATTGCGTTTGGGTGTCACACCTTTCTCGGAAGACTTAGATTCTTGATGTGATCCTGTCAGAGGTTTCTTACCTAGGACTTGCACAGGAGCAGGACAGTGGTAGTTCTCAATGTCCATCTAGAGCACTGTCTGCTCTCTATGAATTTTCTGGAGGACAGAAGTGCCCCAAAGGGGGAAGGGGAATGGGAATTAGGAGGAGACAGACAGTCAACAATGTGGTTTCTTCTCCAGATGGAATTCCTATATTCTACTGCTTAGTAATGGTGACATGTAAACCCTTTCTTATAGCGATTTAAACTGTAAAAGAACACAAACATTTTTTTATACCTCCTAGCTACCCTGCACTACAACTGTAACTATTGAAATAACACCATTTCTTACCCAATCTGTCTATGGCTTTAGCTCTTCTTCTAATGCAATGTGATATGTACTTTTGCACATACAGGTATAACTGTCACACTGTCTTCTTCATTCTATTGCATCAAACCTTACTGTTTGTGTTTTTCTCAATTGCAGTTCAAATATTTCACTGGACAACTATTTATTTAATGAATTAGTGTCTTTTTACTTTCAGGACAATACTTGCCTGCTCCGGGATATGAAATTGCTGAGAAAGACTAGTCTTATGCAGAATTCAGGTAAGTTATATTTTTTTTCTTGTTGAATTTTACTCTCCACTTAACTAGTTCTGAAATAAAGACTATTGGGAATTTGTTTCACCATCCATTTACTCAAGCAGATTTACAGTACTAGGAACACTACTCTCAAGGTTTGCTTGTTTCATTTCTCTCAGCACCCTACATAACAAAATTCTTATTGCAGTTACTCTCTGTCATGAAACTAATCCCTCATGACAGGCAGACTTCGAGTTGAACACTATGTGGGTCATTCTGACTTTGGCGGGTGGCGGAGGCCGCCCGCCAAAGTCCCGCCGGCAGAATACCGCTGCGCGGTCAAAAGACCGCCGCAGTTATTCTGGGTTTCCCGCTGGGCTGGCGGGCGACCGCCAGAAGGCCGCCCGCCAGCCCAGCGGGAAACACCCTTCCATGAGGATGCCGGCTCCGAATGGAGCCGGCGGAGTGGAAGGGGTGCGACGGGTGCAGTAGCACCCGTCGCGATTTTCAGTGTCTGCATGGCAGACACTGAAAATCTTGGTGGGGCCCTGTTACGGGGGCCCCTGCAGTGCCCATGCCATTGGCATGGGCTCTGCAGGGGCCCCCAGGGGCCCCACGACACCCCATACCGCCATCCTCTGCCTGGTGGCCAAAACCGCCAGGAACAGGATGGCGGTATGGGGGTCGGAATCCCCATGGCGGCGCAGCAAGCTGCGCCGCCATGGAGGATTCCCCAGGGCAGCGGAGAACCGGCGGTACACCGCCGGTTTTCCGTTTCTGACCGCGGCTGTACCGCCGCGCTCAGAATGCCCAAGGGAGCACCGCCAGCCTGTTGGCGGTGCTCCCGCGGTCGTTGGCCCTGGCGGATTTTACCGCCAGGGTCAGAATGACCCCCTATGTCACTTTAATATTCCTCTGAGGCTTGCTCACTGACGAGACGCTACACAGCAAAAGAAGGCAGACTCTAAAACAAGACACTAATCCACTGGGAAGATTCCTTACCGCTTAGATGTGGTCACGAAGGCACTAAACAATGTTATTTTATGATGCCACTACCCTGACTAAACCTTTCACGACGTAGAACTCAGGTGAGGCTGCCCTCTCAAGAAATTACTTCAGTGAAGTGCATGTTTCTTTGATAGCGTGCGCTTAACATTCTATACATGCCTTGCGGAAAACAACTAGTCCACTGCAGGAGGAGTGGACGTTGCAGACATCTTAAGTTTCCAGAGTTGCCAGTTCAGAGCCCAGTCATTGGTTTTGGTTTCAATTATTTTCTTGTTTTGTGCCTTAGAAGTCAATGTACTGATGATTATTGTTTTTTTACCTGAGATCCTCTGCAGGATCCTGACAGTTTCACTGGTTTCTGATATTTTTTGACAATTGTTTTCCAGGCTCTCTTCCATTGTATATAACAATGATAAAATATGTATCTTCTTAAACCATGAGTTTCAATCTTTTGTGAACTTCGCATGGTGTATTTCTGCAGCATAGTAAACTCTCTTGTGCTCAGCAGCTGTTGATGTTTTAGCTTTTCTTTCAGATTAGTTTGGCATATGACACATCTTTCTTTGTTGAAGGAGTGCTTAGATTTTGTAGTTATCAAAACTCTGCCAGGAGGCAAAGATCCTCTGCTACCATCTGCCTCGCTCATAGTTGCAATTTTGAATCAACAGAAAACCTGAAACAAAAATATTATGAAAATAAATGACCAATATGATGGCCAAAACACATCATTATAGAGCTGCCATTTTGGTAAATGGCAGAGGAGTTACTTTCTGTCTCTATAAGAATACTTGACCCCAAAACCTATGATTTGACATTAAAATGAAGTATATAGGTCTCATGGTTCCTGAAACCCATCCTCAATTTTTAAAAATAACGTCCAGAAAAAATCGGCCTGGATTACCAATGTCTACCCAAGCTAAATTGCTTCTCTAATGATCCAAAAACATAAATCAAAAATGAAAATCTCTGGATAGAATTTTTTTTGCAGAGGTATATCAAGGGGCCTGGACTATAAGAGGTGGTAACAGGAAACTGCAATTTTGGAGGCTTGAGTTCCGCCAAATACTACATTTGGATACTGAAATACCAGTAGGTTTGAACACTGAAAGATAATTTTATGTATATCTCTGATACCTCCATGCCCCCAAGGCCAATGAGCTGTTTATGTATTTCTAGGATGATCTAGTTTAGGCCCAACCTTCTGAGTTGTGTTTAGTTGTGTCTATGATTTAGCTTTAATGTGAGATTTTCATGTCAGAACTCAGAACATAGATTTAAGTCCATTAGGGCAGGATTGTCCAAATATGCATATGTCATAATAAGATTTATGGGGAGATGGCATCATGGAATGCATTCTTACGAAAAAGAGGTAAAATGAATTTGCACAAAGGGATGCATGCCCAATAGGGCTTAATTATCATTTGAAATATGTAAATATTACACATATGCAGATTATCCATGTGCAATGGCGCTCGCTATGTGAACAAGGCCGGGTTAACAGATGGAACGCGTTATGGTGGTCATGCAATAAATCAATTCATTTTACAAATTCCTCGTAGCGTCCAAGCTTATTTTATAAATTGACATTGCTGAACATTTGCACAGACCTGCTGGTGCTCCCCTCGATTTGGAGCACTGCAGCAGCCAGTGGGAGCGTGTAGTTTATTTTATGTAACTAAAACTAGGCACATGTACTAAACAGCAGGACAGGAATAGTAACCAAAAGCAGACTGGCAAATTTTGTCAGACCAGCCCTCCTGCTGAATGTAGAAAATGAGCAGAGCTACCAAGCTAAACCACCGGAAGGTGGGTTTGGGGTTGTTCTTCTCCTAAGAAGGGTTTTCAAAAAGTCAACTATGGTAAATTTTACAACACATTTTTTCTTACAGAACCTTGTACAATCTCTAAATGGATGGATGAAAATTGGAGACATGGTTGCATGGCTCAATGGATGAATGAATTAATAGATTAATGAATAGTTAGATAGGTGAAGAGTGGGAGGATTAATTAAGTCAAGAATAGTTAACAATGATTAAAGCCTTTCAGCTACATGTCTCAATTCAGTCACTAATGTCGGATGCTTGGGTTTTCATTTTAGGTGAAGTATTAAAATATCTCCTTCCCCAAACACAAACACCCACAGTCCTTCAATCCTCGTGAAGCATGCATAGTCCAGGTGTATTTAAAACTGTGTACTGATTTATCATGACTAGGAATTAAGCACAAAGCACTAATCTTTGACCAAAAATGGGAGACAAAAATAGATAAGAATGTATTGGCTGAATTGTACAAAATGAAATCAGGAAAACATGCCTCAGTATCAGCTTCTAGTTGAACACATTTTGTGATCCTAGACCAGCGTTTTCACAGTGCCTCTTTCTCCATCATCAAATAAGATCTTAAAATACATCAAGGGGCGGGCTGCACAAAAGAAAGGGCTACAATGCTAATATGTCTCATAGTAACACCCTCGGCCATATACGGAGTCAAAAGACAACTGATTTTCCTCTTGGTTCACTAATAGCATTGCTGTCAGCTCAATGTGTGTGGGTCCATGAATGTTTCTAAGTTCATTATTTAAACCTATCGCCTCTAACAGTTGACAATAGTATAATTTAATCTACTAAATTGAAATGTATTGCTATGCATGCATTATAAAAAAATATACTGTTTTGAAGCGTCTTTTACGTACATGCACTGGAATCTCTGAGCCAAGGAATAGCAGACTTCTCACCGGACTCTCTTAGCCAAGTAATAGCAAAACTTCTCACCCCGATTACCCCTGAAGCCCCAAAGGTCAGCTTGACTGGTGTTGATCCACAAGGAGACAGGAACCAACCAAATGCAAAAACAAATGTATATGAAGTTATTATGATCTGTGTGGGCACTCTTAAGAACCAGTTGTTTCACATTTTGCAACAGGCAGAAAACATGGCTGGCCTGGCCCTTACCAACAAAACTGACGACCACCAACAGTACAATAGGCCCCTACTTTCTCAGCCCACTAGGAAAATGGAGAGGGTGTCAGAGAGAGAGAGGGAGCGTGAGAGAGTGAGACAGAGAGAAGAGGCATACAAATGCAAGAGAAAACAGACTCAGAAGGGACATATGGTCATAGTAAGAAAGGCAGAAGGAAGCAAAATAAAAGATCACAGACGTTGCTTACACATTAAGGCATCCAGATACTGCCCCAGCTCTTTTAATTCCTGGTACTGGTACTCCATGGTTCTGAAGGGGCAGCAAAAAATCAGAGGGAAAAGGAAACACAAAGGGGGTCATTACAACCCTGGTGGACGGTGTTAAAGCGGCGGTAAGACCGCCAACAGGCTGGCGGTCTTTCTTTTAGTATTGTGGCCATGGCGGTTACCGCCATGGTCGTCCGCCGCTTCTCCGTTCCGCCTGCCAGGGCGGAGACGACCGCTGGGCTGGAGACCTGGGTCTCCAGCCCGGCGGCCGTCACAATACCGCCGCGGGTATTTTGACCCGGCTTACCGCCGTGGATTTCCAGCGGTAGGAACCACCATGAAATCCATGGCGGTAAGCACTATCAGTGCCAGGGAATTCCTTCCCTGGCACTGATAGTGGTCTCCCCCCACCCGACTCCCTCCCCTACACCCCCCACCACTCCTGCCACCCCCCAAAGGTGGCAGGGCCCCCCTCCCCACCCCGACCCCAACATCACATAACTCACACACACGACACGCACGCAGGCACCACCAACACAAACACACCGACATACATGCCTACATCCACACACTCAGTCAGACATGCACACCCATATACAGACATAAACGCACACATACATACAGACATACATACAGACATACATGCACTCATTCCCAAAACACGCTACACACCCGCAAGCATACACACACTCACACACTCACACACCCCCTCTACATACACAGACGCACACCCCCATGCACCCACACAACACCCCCCCACCCCCCTCCCCTAACGGACGATCGACTTACCTGTTCCGTCGATCCTCCGGGAGGGGAACGGGAGCCATGGGGGCTGCTCCGCCGACACGACACCGCCAACAAAACACCGCCGCGCCGAATCACAGGATGTGATTCGCTGGGCGGTGTTCTGTTGGCGTGGCGGTGGAGCAACCTCCACTTCCCCGCCGCCCGCCAGTATGGCTGTTGGTGGCTCTCTGTCGGAAAAAGGATGGAGAGCAGCCAATAGTCATAATACGCCGAGCGGCAAACCGCCACTACTGGCGGTCTTCCGCACGGCGGTCCCTCGGCGGTCTTGTAAAAAGACCGCCGAGGTTGTAATGTCCCCCAAACTGTTCATGTCTGATGGGCCACTGATCCAAGTTCAGCCCCTCAGACCAGCATGTTATACTTTTCTAAAATCAGATTACCAAAAAGGAAGCATTAGCTCTTCGTGTCAACAATCAGAAATCGATGACAGACCCAGGGTAACATTTACAAAACACGGCCGGCATAGCATAGATTGACAGACATAGCAGGGCATTCAATTAGACATACATTGTCAATTATAGGCAAGTGTTTAACAGGACTTGCCAGGCAATGGGAATGGTTTTTGAGGCTTGGAAAGGGATAGAGCATACCAAGCATTGTCTGGGAGGTCAGCAACTGATCATCTCAAGCACCTCGAGAGAGAAGGGCTCTCACACAGACCATGCAGTGAATAGCACCCCTATCCCTAATCCTTCAGAAGCCGTAAACCCTTCACAGGCCCCCCAGTCAATCTAAGGTCAATGAATATTAGTGAGATATGGGAGACTGAGGGCACCTCTTCACACTCTGCAAACAAGACTTATCATTTTACTCACACCACTGAGTGAGAGAAGCGGGAATGTATAAATGAATGATAATATGTGTGTGTTGTGTGCTAATTTCTCTGTGTGCATGCATGTGTGTTAACAAGTTTATTTATTTTTTTACAGGAGAGACACCCAATACCCTTTTATCTGCACCCTGTGCCCATTCTTACTCTCTTCTCCGTGCCTATTTTAAATCATGATTTTCTCTTTGCCCAGACAAGGAGAAGAGAGTAAGAAGGGGAAAAAAGGTGCATCCCCCATTCAGTTCCCCTACCCACCCTTTCCTTCATTTCCCTTTTCTTGTCGTCCTTTTTGCAGAACTCTTTATTAGCACTTGGTAATCTACAACGTATTCTACAACATGCACAACAGACAAGTTACCCCAATTCCCCAGCATTAGACATTGACAACAGGAGTGAAGATATCAGCTAAATATCAATCACTGTGAAACTCCAGACACCATAAATTTTATATTCAGTAATTTAAGAGCCTATTTCTGTCCCCCCAAAGTAGAGATGATAAAAAAAACTAATATGTCCTCCGTCATGCAGGGTACAATGTTGAATTCTCCCGTTTCATCAATTAGTTTAGCAAAGAAAACCACTTCGCTGAAAATCTGCCATCAATGTGTATTAGGGCGTATGTTTCTCCAACACCATGAGTTGCCATACTGCATGTAAACAGAGAGCAATATTAGGGGCCTCACTAGTGTTTCTGTGAAGTGCAACAGGCATCCTGACTGCTCCTACCAGCTGGCCCAGAAAGAGCTGTTCTGCTGAATACAGATCCAGCAGGGGAGTCCCACGGGCCCAGAACAATGATTGCTCGATCTCTGGGGATTGGGAACCCTGGAACCTTTTATATTACCCAGAACCTACTTTTAAAATGATTGACTAAAGAAGCATGACCACCATACATGAACCACAGAACCCCATGTCCTCCTGTGTCCTATCCAGCATTGATCAGACACCTTAGAAAATATGGTATGAAAATAAACCATTAGAGCAGTGCTTCCCGAAATTTCTAGAACCACAATCCACACTTGAGTTTGACAAACATTTGCAGCCCACTTAGCTGTAGTAGACAAAGTGCAGGAGATTTTTCAGTGTAATAAAGCATCATTTGGTAGTGCATTGTTATTTGCAGACAGCACGTTTTCAATTGAAATGGTCATTATATTTGCACAGATATACAGTTTTATTAATTAAACTGTATTGCACACAAATGACGTGGTACTTGGATTTCAGTAAATATTTATTGTTTGTGCATCACCAAATTATGGGCCTGATTACAACTTTGGAGGAGGTGGTAATCCGTCCCAAAAGTGACGGTAAAGTGACGGATATACCACCAGCCGTATTACGAGTTCCATAGGATATAATGGACTCGTAATACGGCTGGTGGTATATCCGTCACTGTACCGTCACTTTTGGGATGGATTAAAACCTCCTCCAAAGTTGTAATCAGGCCCAAAGTGTCTTGATTTCTTCATATCTACTAAAACCTAAAAGCTTTCATCATACTCCAGAAGTACAAAAATTTGCTTTATCTTGCTTTCCTAACTATTGAATGTGTACACTTCATTTACAGGCATTCACATTTCTGTGTGTGTTAGGAAAAACAACATCCTCCAGCTTTCCTTTCACACTTTATATAGCCCAGATGGATTGTCACATAATCCACTGTACGTTCTCTGTCTTCAAAGTGAGAGGAGTTCTAAAAACACCAGTCCCCATGTTGAAAAAGCAGCAGTAGATATAGCCTGACATTCGACCTCTGTCTTTCAAGTGCTGCAAATGTGACCAGATAAATACAAAATTTAAAGTCATCTTCATTCATTGCACGGACTTTGCCAACCCACTAAAAATAGCCTCACGACCCGACCAACAGTTTTGAAACACTGCATTAGAGTATTACCTAGTAAACTGACTGTTTATAAGCCGTTCTTTGAAATGGTCTGGGGATACCATTGCACAAGGTCAACTATTCATTCAGTACTATGGGGGTCATTACAATATTGGCGGTAAAAGCCGCTTACCGCCGTGCAGAAGACCGCTGATACACCACCGGGGACGCGGAAATCCGCCACAGCTATTATGATCCACATCTCGGAATCCACTGAAATTCAGACACCCACACAAGTCCGCCACACCAAAGGTCAATGATAAACTGGCGATAACAAAACCTCCACCGTCACGCCAACAGAAACACGCCCATGCTATCATGACCCACGAATCCACGTGGCGGTCTTTCAACCGCGGTATTCCATTGGCGGTACACACCGCTGCGCTCAAAATACACACACATCTCCAAAACACCACCACATTGGACAATTTGAAATACACACACCTGATATACATACAAACACCAGTAACACACAATCAATACAATATAAAACACACACCCACATCACCCACAAACCCCTACTACCAAAAATTGTGACGAAGGCTAGAGAGACAGCACAGCATAGACAACCCCACCACACACAGGTACACAACACCATCACCCACACAACATCCACGCACAAAAAACCACACACCACTACATATCACCACACTTATCACCACACACACCACCCCACACATCACAGACACCACCCCATGGCACGGCAAAGACACCCCAGGTTCTCGGCGGAGGAGCTCAGGGTCATGGTGGAGGAAATCGTACGGGTAGAGCCACTGCTATTTGGATCACAGGTGCAGCACACCTCCATAGCTAGGAAGATGGAGCTATGGCGAAGAATAGTCGACAGGGTCAACGCAGTGGGACAGCACCCAGGAAATCGGGACGACATCAGGAAGAGGTGGAACGACCTACGGGGGAAGGTGCGTTCCGTGGTCTCCAGGCACAACATCGCGGTACAGCGGACTGGCGGCGGACCCCCACCTCCTCCCCCACAACTAACAACAAGGGAGGAGCAGGTCTTGACCATTATACATCCTGAGGTCCTCGGAGGAGTTGGTGGAGGAATGGTAAGTCAAATCTTAACTATCATATCCCCCACCCCACCTGCATGCTATCACAGACCCCCACCCTCACCCCCTCCCCTATCACTCTAACTCCTCACATATGTACTACTAACACAAACCACCCATCCCAACACCAAGCCCTGCATGACACAACAAAGCAGGGACACCCATCACTAAAGCATGCCCACTGCACATACCCATAACACGCCCCCAACCATTATCACACAAATCCCCACATAGGAATGCTACCACTGGGGTACACGGTCACCCACCCATTGCACACCATGACACACACAGATGCAAAAATCATGCTTTTACACCCCTGCAGGACCACTACCCAACGTCACCAGACAGGAGGGTCCAGACATCTCCACCCCACCAACAGAAGAGGCCCACAGTGATGACAGCAGCTCTGTCCAACTGGATCTAGATGACCAGCCCGGACCATCGTGGGCCTCGGGACAGTCAGTTCCCCACACCCAGTCACAGGCCACCACAGACCTTCCACCCTCTGGTAACACCAGCACAGCACCCACCCAGCGGGCCCATACCTCCGTACCCAGGACACGTCAATCAGCTGTGTGTCCACCCCTACAGGGAACCCAGGATAACCCACCACCCCAACAACAACAGGGACCTGGGGGCAGTGGTAGTGGGCACGAGGTCCAGGGGACGGAGGCCCAGGAACACAGGGGAACTGGGAGGGCTGCTGTGCGACAGGGGGCGGACAGGCCAAGGGAACCCAATCTCCACGAGGCCCTCTCCTCCATCATGGGAGCCTACCACCACTCCCAGGAGACGATGGCTACGGTCCTGGCCAAGTTTCAGGAGACCCAGCGCATGCAGGAGGAACAGTATTTGGGGTTCAGGGAGGAACTCAGAACCATCAGCTCCGCCCTGGGCACCATCGTGGGGTGCTGAAGGAGATACTGAACACCAGGAGGGACACCGTGGCACTCCAAGGGGCCGCTGACACTAGCATGGACGATGAACTGCCCACCACCTCCGCCGGCGCTAGTGGACAGGATTCCCCTTCCCCGCCACAGGACCACCACACCAGCACCCCTCCCCCTGCAGACGGAGAACCACCCCGAATTCGGTCCCTGAGATCCAGGAACAGGACAGAGCACGATGGCAAGACCCCCGCCAAGAAATGAGACCACACTGATTGTCATCCCACTGTCCCACTTTGCAACCCTGTTCACATTGGAACTGCCCCAGCTCCACTTCCTATGCCCATGTGGGCAGTGAGACTAATAGACTGGACTCTGCCATGGACATTCCTCCACCATCACCCCTCACCATTTTACCATCCCCCTCTAATATTTAGCACTGCAATAAACACCCTTGAAGCACAAAACAATCTGGAGTCAGTCTGTGATTTTGAAAATGTGTATTAGCAATGACAGTGACAAAATCCGTTCTCAAATGTAATGTCAACATACCTATGTCACACATCTCAACTCCATGAGGAATCTAAGCAGATGACACACGTTGGTAACAACACCTGTGAAACCGTAAGGGAAATGTTCAACTCAGTTACCATATACAGGTTGAAATTGACAGACAGGATAGAGGTAGAAGTGGGAAAGTACTCATAGTAGGCAGGAAGGTGTTCTCACCTGTGTGTCATTGGAAATATTGCTGGATAACTGAGTCCCTGTTGTCAATGTCTTCTTCCTCTTCTTCGTCTTCATCACTGTCCACAGGCTCCACAGCTGCCACAACACCGTCATCTGGGCCATCCTCCTGCCGAAAAAGACACCTGGCGTCGCAAAGCCAGATTGTGAAGCATACAGCAGGCGATGATGATCTGGCTCACCTTCCTTGGTGAGTAGAATAGGGAACCAACTGTCATATGGATGCACCTGAACCTGGCCTTCAGGAGCCCGAAGGTGCCTTCGATCACCCTCCTAGTCCGCCCATGGGCCTCATTTTAGCGTTCCTCTGCCCTGGTCCTGGGATTCCTCACTGGGGTCAGTAGCCATGACAGGTTGGGGTAACCAGAGTCCCCTAATAGCGACACACAGTGCCTCTGGAGTTGACCCATCACATAAGGGATGCTGCTATTCCGCAGGATGTAGGCGTCATGCACCTGGGAGATGTACTGGTCTGCCAAACATACCATCTGTACATTCATGGAATGATAACTCTTCCGGTTCCTGTACACCTGTCCACTCCTGTGGGGGGGGACCAGAGCTACATGGGTCCCATCAATGACACCTATGATGTTAGGTATATGTCCAAGGGCATAGAAGTCACCTTTCACTGTAGCCAAATCCTCCATCTGAGGGAAAACGATGTAGCTCTGCATGTGTTTCAGCAGGGCAGACAACACTCTGGACAACACGTTGGAAAACATAGGTTGGGACATCCCTGATGCCACGGCCACTGTTGTTTGAAAAGACCCACTTGCACAGAAATGGAGCACTGATAACACCTGCACTTGAGGGGGGATCCCTGTGGGATGGCGGATAGCTGACATCAGGTCAGGCTCCAACTGGGTACACAGTTCCTGGATTGTGGCACGGTCAAACCTGTAGGTGATGATTAAATGTCGCTTCTCCATTGTCAACAGGTCCACCAGCGGCGGTACACCGGAGGATTACGCCATCTTCTCACATGTCCCAGCTGACGGTGCCTAGGAAGGACAACAGCGACCACAGAGTCAAACAACTCAGAGGTAGGTACCCACAGTCTACACAGAACACGAAAATGAATCCAAAAAGTTGTCTGTATATGTGTTGAATCCAGGCCTAGGTATGTGTGACGCAGTTGAAAATGAAGCCATGTGGGCCCCTGAAATGGCAGCTGCCTGACCTCTAAACTGGGACAATGGGAAGTGAGGTAACTGCGCTGCCGTTGTACACCGTCGCCGTAGGCGCACGAAGGCCGCGACGCAATGCTGCATTGGTTCACATTGGACCCTATGGGTCCCAGGAGCCAATGACGAAGTGCGCCGGCGGTGATGATACGCACCGCCGCGGACGTCACCGCCGCGGACGTCACCGCCATTTTCTATCTGTTGAATCACTCGATACCTGATCTTCAACAGGAGAGGACCTACACTGCAAGTGCTGCTGTGACCTCGGTCTGGAAGAGACAATGGCTTGTGCGTCTGGGGAAAGGGCCCCTGTCTTCACTGCACAGGAGTTGGAGAAGCTCGTGGACGGGGTCCTCCCCCAGTACACGCTACTCTACGGTCCTCCAGACCAACAGGTGAGTACACAGGGAGCAAGATTTATGGGCTATGCCTGTGTGGAGAGGGCTGGTTGTAAGAAGGAAGGGGCCACAGTTCTGCGTGCATGAAGGACTGTGCATGCATGTGCCACATGGCAAGGGTAGGGATGTGGGCCACTCACTTTGATGGTGCAGTTGGTAATGACTTCTCTTCTTCCCCTGTACATGTCATGTAGATCAGCTCCCACCAGAAGAAGGATATTTGGCGTGCCATCGCCAAGGACGTCCGGACCCTGGGGGTCCACCAGAGACGGAGCACCCACTGCCGTAAAAGATGGCAGGACATTTGCCGCTGGAGCAAGAAGACGGCGGAGGCTCAGCTGGGGATGGCCTCCCAATGTGGGAGGGGTGCCCGTCGCACCATGACCCCCCTGATGTTCAGGATCCTGGCGGTGGCCTACCCTGAGTTGGATGGGTGCTTGAGGGCATCACAGCAGACACAAGGGAGTGAGTACAACATCATTGTGCGGACTTTGCGCGCATTGAAGGTGTCTGGGTGGGGGAGGAGGGCTGTGGGTTTCCCTAGGCCAGGACGAGTACCGTAGGCTAGGCCCCTCTGTAATGCAGGCCATGTGGCACTCCACCCCACCTCTGTAGAGTGCCAAGTACAGGTATACATGCCCCTGTGTCATCTATGTGTGCTGATGTCCACCATAGCCACGTAGGCCATATCCCAGGAACTGCATCTGTAGAGGCCAACAGCACGGCGTAGTGCAGGGGGCTGCTGTGTCTGTATTGTCCGCCAACGGTAGTGGTAAGCCATGCACTCAACCTGTCTTTCTTCTGTTGTCCCCCTCCCTTTTTGTGCTTTCCCTGTTCTTGTGTGCATCAGCATCATCAGGCGGAGGTACAGTGGCACCGGAGCACGAGGGAGCTGCATCCCACATGGCCATGGAGGGCCACACCACGGACTCTGAATACACCAGTGGGAGAGAGGGCGAGGGGAGCTCCACGGCTGTCACAGGATCAGCAACCAGCGACAAAGACTCGTCCTCCGATGGGAGCACCCTTGTGGTGGTGGCAAAATCTGTGCCCCCCCACTTCTAAAGGTACAGCCGCCACCCCCCTACCAGCACCGCCCTCCCAGCAGCCCCTCAGCCTTTGCCCCGTGCCGGCTCACCCAGGAGGGTGGGCATCACCTTCGCCCCAGGCACCTCAGCCCCTGCCCCTGTCACCTCTGCTGCCCTCAGTGAGGAGGCCATTGACCTCAACAGGTCCCTCACTGTTGGGCAGTCTACCATTTTCAATGCCATCCAGGGATTAGAAAGAGAATTGCAACACACAAATGCATTCCTGGAGGGCATTCATTCTGGTCAGGCTGCCCTTCATCGAACCCTGCAATCTCTGGCCTCAGCACTGATGGCAGCCATTGTCCCTGTGTCTAGCCTCCCCCTTCCAACTTCCTCCACCCAGACCCAATCCCCTGTACCCCAGCCTATCCCAAGCACACCTTCAGACCAGGCTGCACACACGTCAACACACAAGGGAAGCTCAGGCAAACATAAGCACCACACATCCCACAGGCACTCACGCAAGCATCACACACATACAGAAATACCAACATCCACTGCCTCCACTGTGTCCCCCTCCTCCTCTTCTCCCTCCTCCCTCCCAGTATCGTCTACACTCTCACCTGCATGTACTACCACTACAGCCACTAGGTCCCGCACCAGCACACCCACCACCACACCCCACTCACCTGCACTCACCACCCCCACTACCATTTACGCATCCCCTGTGTCCTCTCCCTGCGTGTCTGTGACGCCCCCTCCCAAAGTACACAAACGCAGGCACACACCCACCCAACAGCCATCCACCTCACGACAGCCTCCAGCGCATGCACCTGCACCCAAAGCCACAAAAGTTAAACCTCCTTTTGTGCCAGCACCCCCCCCCCTGTGAAGCACCAGAAGATGGACAGTGCCCGGCGGGAGTGGGGGAAGGCTCCAGCTGGCAAAGCCGCTCACAAGGGTCCCGGGGGAGTGTCCACTCAGCTGTGACTCCTCCCAAGGTGGGGAAGGGGCAGAAGAAATCGCCAAAGTCTGGGAAGAGCAGCACGGCGGAGAAGACCGCCATCATCCCCGCTGCCCAAGAGGCCACCGGCAGCCCCATCGTCACTGCCAGGAGGCCACCGGCAGCCCCATCGTCACTGGCCAGGAGGCCACCGCCAGAGTCAGTGCCCAGGAGGGCAGCCCCATTGTCACTGGCCAGGAGGCCACCGCCAGAGTCAGTGCCCAGGAGTGCAGCCCCATTGTCACTGGCAGTGCCCAGGAGGGCAGCCCCATTGTCACAGGCCAGAAGGCCACCGCCAGAGTCAGTGCCCAGGAGGGCAGGACCATCGTCACTGGCCAGGAGGCCACCGCCAGAGTCAGTGCCCAGGAGGGCAGCACCATCGTCAGTGGCCAGGAGGCCACCGCCAGAGTCAGTGCCCAGGAGTGCAGCCCCATTGTCACTGGCAGTGCCCAGGAGGACAGCCCCATTGTCACTGGCCAGAAGGCCACCGCCAGAGTCAGTGCCCAGGAGGGAAGCACCATCGTCACTGGCCAGGAGGCCACCGCCAGAGTCCGTGCCCAGGAGGGCAGCCCCATCGTCACTGGCCAGGAGGGCACCGCCAGAGTCAGTGCCCAGGAGGGCCCCGGCAGCCACAGCCCCGCTGGGCAATGAAGGACTGCCATGGCAAGCACCGCTGAACAGAGCAAGCACCGCTGAGCAGGGCAAGCACCGCTGGACAGGGCAAAGACGGCCATGGCAAGCAGCGCTGAACAGGGCAAAGACCGCTGAACAGGACAAAGACCGCCATGGCAAGCTCCGCTGAACAGGGCAAAGACCGCTGAACAGGGCAAGCACCTCGGAACAGGGCAAACACCGCCATGGCAAGCACCACTGAACAGGGCAAAGACCACTGAACAGGGCAAAGACCGCCATGGCAAGCACCGCTGAACAGGGCAAAGACCGCTGAACAGGACAAAGACCGCTGAACAGGGCGAAGACCTCCATGGCAAGCACCGCTGAACAGGTCAGTACTGCAAAGTCAAGCACCACTAGCCCATGTGCGGCAGGGCAGTGACGGAACTGGGACCGTCACGGGGAGAGTGATGCACTGTGGGCACCGATCCCCCTCCAGAACGAGTGGAGAACAGCATCCACTCTGTCTGTCCTTAACAGGATGAAGCACTCTGGGCACCAGTCCCCCTCCAGAACCAGTAGAGACTGTTATCCACTTGAGAGGCTGTGGCTTTGCACTCCCCAGGATTGAACAGTGGGCAAACCAACCACTGTAGAGACTTGAGAGACTGTGGCTTTGCACTCCCCAGGATTGAACAGTGGGCAAACCAACCACTGCAGAGACTTGAGAGACTGTGGCTTTGCACTCCCCAGGATTGAACAGTGGGCAGACCAACCACTGTAGAGACTTGAGAGACTGTGGCTTTGCACTCCCCAGGATTGAACAGTGGGCAAACCAACCACTGTAGAGACTTGAGAGACTGTGGCTTTGCACTCCCCAGGATACATCAATGGGCATGGAGCCCCCTTGTGGATCTGGCGTGGTGCACTCATCCGGCTGAGGTGCCCCCCCCTTCCCTTCCCCCTGAGGTGCCTGTTGTATTTCTATCTGATGCCCCAGCAGTGTTCTCTCCGTTTTGATCAGGTATCTGATGTGGCCTCGCCCATGCATTTTGGGCCCAGTGGTCCACGGACATTGAATGGTGCATTACCTGCACTACTAATCATGATGTATATTTTGTTGACTATGTATATTTATCTGTATATATTTGGTTACTGTCTTTTGATATATTGCAATGGTTGCACTCATTTTGTTTTGTCTTTGCATTCTTCCGGAGGGTTTGGGGGATGTTACTGTAATGTTTGGATATGCATTGGTGTGTGTGTTGTAGTGGGTGAGGGTCGCGGTGGGTGTGGGGGTGTTGCGTGTGTGTGTCCCTGACTTTTGCCTCCCCCTCCCCTATGTCGTAGTTGCAGTACTCACCGTTGTCTTCAGCGCCGGCGTTGATGATGGTCGTACAGGAGCAGGAGAACTATCGCAGGATGATGGTCGTACAGGAGCAGGAAAACTATCGCAGGGAGTATTTGGAGTTCCGGTTCCATGGTGTCGTTGTTCCTCGTGGAGTGTGTAGAGGTGAGCATTTTCCCTTTGAAATGGCTGTTTCCGCCGTGTTTTTATCCGCAGTGAATCCGCCCCGGAAAAGGTTGCGGATTGTTAGGTTGTGATACTGTGGGCGGTACTTTGTCTTCCGCCTGTCTGTTGGCGGTGACCGCCGCACTGTTTGTCTGTACCGCCGTGGCGGTCGGAGTGTTAAAGTGGCTGTCTTTGTTGGCGGTTTCCGCACGGTCATAATTCACATTTTGTTTCCGCCGGCCTGTTTGCGGTCTTACCGCTGCTTCAGCACCGTCCGCCAGGGTTGTAATGACCCCCTATATGTCCTCTCAACATCTGCTTCTACCTTTCAAAGTATTTCCAATCTAGAATCTGAGAACCTGTTTGTATTCAATTGGTAAAAGTTGGAAATTAGGCCCTGGAACCAGACCAAATTCTGGTGAATCTTTCAAAGTATGTTAGTTGCCTCACCGCTGCCTCCCTCTTTGCGGGGTGTAAACCCAGTGTCACATTTAAAGTTATGTAATTTTATCCCTCTCAGTAATCCTAAAAGATGCTTTACATTCCACAAACTTTTGGTTCATCCTCATTTAAAATAACACACAATTACCCTACATTGTCATTATGTGTCAAAGGAGCACTACCCTGCACAAACATAAGTTCAGGATTTAAATGATTTGAGATATTTGGTGATGGAAATAAAGTCAGACCGAGCCCTCACTACTATCCAATCCAACTACTACTGTTTTCACTTGTGTGGTCAAAATGCACTGCTGGGACATAGTACTTTTCTCTACCAAGTCAGGTTCCATGGCAATCTCTTGGCCACTGACTAGTTCATAAATAACCATTTCTTCTCATTTTGCCTTTCCACCCACTTCATAATTATTCCTATCCTACAAAGTAAGGACTCCAGAAACTCTGTTGTTCCTTGCGTCATTTTCAGTGAGGTGGGCAAATCCTCATATCCATTTACTTTATTGTCAATGCCTGATAGTGCCAATCTGGCCATTGTCAAGTTCAGCAATAAATTGTCTAATTATTGTACACTGTTTTAGTAAAATGTTTGCATCTGTAACAATGTTCTTCTGTAAAAGGCACTCTCTTCCAAGGCTATCCTTGGCATAAGTATTAGGATATATCAACTTTCTGTAGGGAAAGTGTGATGCCTAAAAAAGTAAAATAATGCTGATACTGGTGTTTTGAGGCAGAAATGAGCCCTTGTAGGTAGGGATGAGAAATCTACCATCACATGGTACTTCGTTTTCTGGGATGTGAAGAACTCAACTCTTGATCAATTATTTTAGGAGTTTGGGATGCAGCACTTATTCTGTATATCCCATTCTTTATTTGGTCCATTTATATACATTGAATGATCAAACTCTAAGAGTTTTCTGTTTTCCTCTTCTCTAAGAGCACAGGCTTGATTGGTCACCTTAACATTGAGTATGTGTGCCTTGACCCTCTGAAATTCTAAGTGAATCGCCACAAGAGTTCCTACTTTGTCTCCCTTTTCAAATCTGCCCTAATTTTAAGAAACTGATCTCTGTCCTATTAGTCTGCAAACAACTAAAGTGATGCCAGGTTGAGGTGATATAGATTTTGTTTCTCTAAATTCTCCAGATCCTTCAGTTTGACTGATTGATATTCCTGCAACCTTCTTCTCAATGATGTCCCTTGCAACTCTTCCAGCATGGTAAAACATGATGATAGCTGGTGCCTTAAATAGGCGCGGCTCCTACGCTAGGGTGGAGGAGCGTTGCCCCCCACCAGCAGCAGCAGCTATAAACCTCTTACTAAAAAATGCTAATAAACTACGTTTGTTATTGTTTTTTAGTAAAAGGGACAGGGCCAGGGCTGTGAGGAGAACTGAGGGGGAGTACACAGCTCTCTCCCTCACTGTGAATGTATGTGTGGCCGGTCGTCTCGGACTGGCCAGACACACATGCTCAGTAGGCTCTCTCCAGCCCGGCACTGTGTTGCCGGGCTGGAGAGAGCAGGTACCGGTTCCCAGTCTGCCTGCCCTGCAGCCTCAGGATTGGCCACAGGGCAGCCTGGGAGCTTGTTCCTGCAGCCTACCTGCAGCAGAGGAGCGGCGCTGTGGAGACAGCAGCAGCAACGATACAGGTAATTTTTTTTTAAATTGATTCCCACTCCCCCGCGCACACGCTGCCCATATTAAGCACCCCTGGCCACTCCTGGCCTTAAATGCATCTTAATTGGTAGCCAGTAAAGTGTCAGATGGCTAGCTGACCTGTAGCGTCTTCAATTCTGTTACCATAGCTAATTCTATGTACTTGGTCCACACAAATATTCTCCTTTTTTTTAAACAAACTTTATTGCTTTTCACAAAGCATCATATATTCACAACCATTGATTTTCATGTGACGACATCATAACATATAAAGCACATGGCAAGCATTGTTTTTCACAGTAGCTTATTCGCTGTTACAATAATTTTTGTGTCAAATTGTTCAGCTTTGGTGATGCTGTGATGTTGAATAGGACAAATAGCGCCGTCTCAGCTTACCCCCCCATCCATACCATTGTCATTATATATACACTGAACTGTCCTATAATTGGTGCTCAGTGGACATGTAGATGTAGAAGGAAATGGACAATAGTATGAGCAAACTCAAAAGTAGTGCTTGCTTTAATATTTTGGTGGTGTCCATTCTTGAACGTGCGTGTCAGAGGGAGGGCCTAATGGCTCTAGGTCTGTACGTGTGTTCAACAGTAATATTTATATCTCTCTTAAGGCTTTATGGTACTGCAATAGTACCAAAAGAACCCAGGGCTTTAAAGGATTGTAATAATGCATCCCATTCTATTCTTATAGGTTTATTTCACAGTCCTCTATATTCCTCTCAGCGTAGAGTCCCGCCCTCTGTCAAGAGCGCATTGTGGCTTTTGGTTTGAGGAATAGGCCCAGTAGGCAATATTTCCACTGGTTCCATTAGTTATTGTTTGTAAGTTATGCTACCTCCCTGGTGATTTCTGTCCTGTAGGGGTTTAGTCTACTGCATTCCCATAAAATGTGTACCTATTTTACATCTGGTGTATGACAAAGGTGGAATGTTGAGGGAACAGTGGGGAACATTGCATGTAGCCTATGCGGTATGAGATAGGCGCTTATAAATTTGAAGAGAGAGTTTCTCGAAGTCTAACAGTGTTATTCAAGTATAAAGTCCCATTCTTTGTCTTAGAGGTTCCTGGCCATATTATTTTCCCAATTATTCCTCAATGGGGTTAGGGAAGTTGACAAGTATGCTCAGGTGCCCCTGAATAGCCATCGACCTAAGTGTCTTCCCTATCCTATAGTGTGTATCTCTTGTAACAGTTCGAAAGTTGTGGGCTCTGTGTCATAGGTGGTGCCCAGTGGCATCTGACAAAGCAGATAATGCTAGCGTAGATTAGGAACAATGTCTCTCGTATCCCCTGCGTTTATGCTAAATTAGTTGGGTTTAATAGCGTGTGCTTCGTGTAAAGGCCTCCCGGTGTGGCAACCCTGTTGCTGAGGCATGGCTGCACTCTTTGTCTTGATAATATTCTTGATGTGGTGGGAAGGCCCACCAGAGGTATTTTCGGGGTGTAAGGTAGTGGATGATTGGTGTATTGCAGCGCCAAGCTCCAGGAGGTGAGAGCAGTCCGCAATAGAAGGCTGTCAGTAGGGAACTTAGATACCGGCACATCATGCTAAGTAGTTTGCCGGTGGGAAGCATTTCCTGTGTATAGTCAATCTCTGGGAGGCTATAGACGAAGCTAGCCAATAAAAAAGCCACTGTATTTGTCCAAATATGCAGTAGATTTTAAAATCCGGGGCTCCAATTCCCCCTTTTACATGAAGAAGTTGGAACTTAGATAAGCTGACTCTACAATGCCCATTCACCCATATCAGGGTAATTAGTAAAGTATTGAGCATCATAAAGACTCATGCGGGGCCAACCACCAGGATGTTCATAAAGTGATAAAGTAATCGCAGTAATCGCCGCTCTACCGGCCACTGAAAGAGGCTGTGCCTCCCAGAAGGTCACCCAGGACTTAAGACTCGTGATGGTTTTTAGGAAGTTGCCATTTAATATGTCTGGTATCTCACAATATATTTAGATGCCGAGGTAGCGGAATGTGAGGGATACTACTTGTATAACCGTGTCCCTAAAGGGCACATGTGGCAGATCATAGCGGCCTTGAAAAGCAAAGGCCTGGGATTTATTAGTGTTAATCTGTAGACCTGAGATGGACTCAAATGTGGTGAACAGTCAGGCGTTCTGTGAAATTCCACCAGATGTCCTTTACATATAATATTATATCGTCAGTGTATAAAGATATTCCATATGTTGTGTGACCAATCAGGATACCCAAATTTTTGGCGTCTTTATGCCAATGCTGCACTAAACTTTTCAGGGCGAAGACAAACAGAAGTGATGACAGCTGACAACCTTGTCTTGTTCCGCGATGTATCTTATAGGTATGTGAGATAAGTGGTCCCGTGCGCGTTCGTGCTGTGGGGTAGGAGTGAAAGAATCTCTCCCAATGAGTGTACATGTGGGGATATTAAAGTGCTCAAGCGCTGCAAACATAAAGTCCCATGCTACAGTATCAAATGGCTGCCGCAGATCTAGTGATAGGCAGCCCACTTGCTGGAGCCGATCCCCTGTAGCATCCATGATATGGTGGAGGCGTTGTATATTAAGCAATGTATTGCGGTTAGGGGCAAATCCACATTTGTCGGTATGCAGAAGCTTTGGTATCAGTGGCAGCAGACCATGGGCCAACACTTTACTAAGTATTTTATATTCAGTATTAAGTAACGAGTGTGGCCTAGAAGGGGACTTATCAGATGGAGGTTTATGAGGTTTCAATAGTGGAATACCCAATGCTTGCGCCATGGTAGGAGGTATTCTGCCATCAGTTAGTGGTGTATTATATAGGTGTTCTAGCTGTGGGGCCAGGCGGGTTGCAAATGAGGCATAAAATTCAAAGGGTAAACCATCCACTCTCGGTGTTTTATTCTTGGCTACTCCCTTTATTGTGCCACAGATCTCAGCTGCTCTTATGGGTACACTTAATAGGTCGCATTCAACAGCTGTCACCTTGGGCAGGGCCAGCTGGTCAAAGATGTCTGAGATTGCTGTAGACCCTACTGGTGGGGGAGCATAAAGAAGTGAACACAAATCATGAAACACAGTGTTATTATATTAAGGATTGGTATGGATGAGGGGAATTGGTTGTATCAAGCAGGCCAGTAATGCTCCAGATCTGTCCACCTCTGAATGTTTTTTCTGCAGGTACGACTTATGATCAATAATCCACAGACATTCTAGTATTCATATTCAGCCCTAGCATCATGGACTGACAGTATCTAATTTTTACTATTCACTGTTGCCTTTTCCAAGGAGCCAAGGTTCGCATAGGACCTGGTCGGTGGATGTGTCTTAGGGAGCACCACTATGGTGGCTGTGTCCATTCCGTACGGAAAGGAACCTACCTGGGTCACTTCGTCATAGAGGCCCTGAAGCTGTTTACACTTCTTTAAACCTTTTGTAGAATTCCAGTGGAAACCCATCGGGTCCAGGAGCTTTCCCTGCCCCTAGTGACATCATTACCTCACCTATTTCTTCCCCTGTTATAGGCTCATCAACGATGTCTGTGTCTGTTTGGGACAATTCTGGGAGGAAAACATAATGCAAGAATTCTCAGGCGTATTCTGGGATGATCGTCGAAGAAGCTTTGTTTAATTTGCTGTTACCTCTTGTAGCTTGGTGACCACCTCCCCTGTGGTGTTAATTTCAGAGATAATTCTAGATGATTGATGATGTGATACCAGCCAACAAAGCAGTTTCCCATTTTAGTCCCCTCACCCATGTACACAGGTGGTGGAGGCGCGCTGCCTTCACGGAGAGGTTGCGTATCTCCTCCCATATGAGCATGAGTTGCCGATTTAGTTCCTCTGTGGATTGTTCATCCTCCAGACGGAGGGCAGGGGCCTCCAGACTAGGGATGTGAAGCCTCTGGTATTGCTCCCGTGCATGGACCAGTCCCTTCGCAGCCCCCCTACCACTGCTTTACCCGCTTCCCATAAGGTACCTGCCAAGGGGACTGAGTTTGTGTTTATGGAAAAGTATTCGAAAATAACTACCTGCAATTATTGGGGAAAGGGTTTATATTGTAACTATCATGTGTTCAGCCTCCACTTCAGGCCGACGCTCACCCAAGCATGAGCTGCAACGGAGCATGATTAGAGATACCCCAGGGAAGCATCTCGATGTGCGTGAGTTGGCTGTAGTCTCTAGCCGGCAATAAAATTAGGTCTATCCTAGATGGCGTTCGATGTGCTGCTGAGGTGTGCACAAACCAAGTTTGTCATGGATGCCAGATTCCCCATGCATTGCATAGCCCCAGGGATGGAGGCTGCTGGCTGCCTGTGGTGTAGTAAAGGTTCCAAAACGTCCTGCAAAGGGTCTGGACCGCATTAAAGGCTCCACCTATCAGGGTAGTCCCCTGAGACAGATCCAGAAGAATATTGGTAAGGTCATTTCGAACAGTGCACAGGGACACTGGTGGGGCATATATGCCTATAACGTTAAGTGTAAGCCCCTCGATGTGCCCGGACAGGACCAAGAACTGTCCTTGGGGATCCCGCTGTACTTTTTTTACCACCATGGGAAAAGATCGGTGCAGCAGCACCACCACCCCTCTTGATCCATGAACAAACCTGACGTGGTAAACCCTGTCAAACCCCTACCCGTTAGGAAAGTACAATGATCCCCAAGTAGGTGGGTTTCCTGAAGCAGGAGCAAATCAGGTTGGTGGCGGTGGGCATATGTGAGGATGGATGTGCCATTAATCTTATCCAAAAGTCCGTTGACATTCCAAGAGAGAACCTGTATTGGTCCTACCATTTATGTGTATATAGGTCGATGGAACATTAAAGTGGGGGGCAAAATCACCCGTTCCATGAAGTGGGTGAGTGGGACCATCGTCTCCACGTCCGTCAGTGCATCCCAGTGAGCAAGGTGTAAGTCTAAAACCCTGTGCGTCTGAGTGAGAGGAAACCAAATAATAACTCACAACAACAACACGAGCTGCCCAATGGCAGGTATACCCTTGAGCCCCGTAACTCCTGCCCCACTAGAGACTTCCACCCAGAAGCATCTGCTGCCCTTACAAACGATAAACTCTTGAAGACCCTAACCCAAACTTTAAGCTAATCAGCCTTGGTGACCCCTCCATAAAGCCGGATGTGCTGGTCAAAATTCAATAGATAGTTACATAGCAAGAAATAAACAAGTGTTGAGTTTGACTCGCCCTTCCCTGTTCCTCCCGGTAACTCAAAGCATTGGACTCAGGGACAGGTCAGAGTCACTGAAAAGGTCCCCGGGGCTGGGGGGTAACCCTCTTGCCGATAGCCCTCAGTTGCGTGTTTCTCTCCATGGGGGGTTGGACTGGCAGACTCCCCCCGAAGCTGCAACAGAGGAGAGCCCGGTTGGGATCCCCATCGTCCTCTGCGCCTCCCAGACCGGGTACATCGTTGCTGGCTCTTCGGTTGTGAAGACAGGCGATCCAGGCCTGGAGTCAGCTGCCCGCTGGAGGCCACTTCCAGATATTGCCAGTGGACTCTCCTCGGTCAGCCATGTCCAGCCCACCTCAGGAGACTCGAAAAAATGGGCTCTGTTCACGTGTACCACTCTGAGGCGAGCCGGGAAAAGAAGGCGGTAATGTATTGCCATTGCCCTCAATTTCTGCTTTACTTCTGTGTAAGAGCGGCATTGTTGTTGAACATCCCTGGTGTAGTCCAGGAACACAAGTACCTTTGCTCCATTGCAGTGCAGTTCGCCCTGAGCACAGGCCGCCTGCAACACGCATCCCTGTCTTTATAGTTGAAAAATCGAGGTATTACTGGCCTCTGCGAGGATCCGTCGGGGTCTGGCCTGCAGCGGTCTGTGAGCTCCTTCTATGGCAAACCAAGGCGTGAAGCAGTTCGGTGGCACCCAGGATTTGCAGCAGTCCTCCAGATAGGAGGCAAGGGAGGAAGTCTCAGTATTTTAAGGAATGCCAATTATGCAAATGTTGTTGCTTCATGAGAGATTTTTGGCATCCTCTGCTCTGCAATGTAACTCGGATGTCTGCACAAGAAGCTGGGCAACCTGCGTTTTTAGGGTACTCATTTCGTATTCCATACTGGACAATCTGGAAGCCACCTCCATGATCCTTGACGTAACATTGCGCAGATCCTGACGCACAAGGGCCACGTCCACTCTGCCCTCCCTGATTTTGGTCTCCACTGCCACTTGGAAAGACTGTATAGCCTGAAGGATAGTGGTCACATTTCCCAGGGGCAGAGATTTCCCCCCGTCCCGCCGTTACCAGGAGGGGTCGAGCCTGCACCAGTGGCAAACTGATCAATGAGTGTTTGTGCTGACTTTGACCGGGCGGGCTTGTCCTTACCCATTGCAGCCCCAGCTAGTTCCTCCACCTGTTATAGTCAATGCAAGTAATTGGGAGGCTACATCTATCACTCCATGGCCCAGTTCAAGTTCCTTTGAGGCTCCACGACAAAGTATCCCCACTCCGCGGCCTGCGGCCATAGCTCCCAATCCTCAAAAACTTGGAGCCACTGCCCAGAGCACGATTGTGCAGCTGCCACTCCTCTGCAAATCCACGCCGCAGGCCGCTCCGGATGCCAACCTTTCCTCCGTCCTTCCGGGTGCCACCGCTCCCCAATGGGGGCCTCCTCGCCCGCGGCAGACCCCCCGCGGCTCCAGCCGGGTCACCCAGGGAGGCGGGCCACCACAGTCTCTCATTCAGTTGGGGGGAATTGGGATACACCACACAGTCCAATCCCCCTACCCTTGGTCCACGCTCACACCCCCTCTACCTCCACAGCCGGAGACAGCTGCCGGACCCCTGGACCCAGTCCTCGATCACCGCCGTGCTCCTCTCTAGTGGCAGCGGCAACGCAGACAACGGCCCGCTTTGGTGCACCAGTTGGGTGGCCAGTCCCACTCCGCTTCTCCGTTGGGCTCTGGACAGGGGCCCCCTCTGTCCGCTGAGGCTGCTATTCCCCTCTGGTCCCTTCAGGCCACAGCATACCCTTCAGCCATGGCCTCCGGCAGCCACGGTCCCTGCAGGACCAATCATCTCAGGCTCGGATGGGGCCCCTCGGCCTCTCTTCAGGCAACTGGGCGCAGCTGCCCCTTCTCTCCGCCACTATTACCGTGACGGCCGCTCCTCTCTGTTTGTGCGACCCTGCACTGGGCTGCACCTCGGCCCCTAAAGCAGATGGGGCATAGGACACCTCACCCGGCCGCCTCAGCACAACGCTCTTTCTTGTCCCAACACCGAGAGTCAGGGCCTCAACATGCCAGTCGGATGGCAGCTGATATTTTGCAAGGGCCTCTCTCTTTGGGTATCTGAGACACAAGAATCAGCCAGCAGGACGGGGGATTATAGGGCTTAGGTGAGGACGTACGACGGAGGGGTCGGGAGCACTTCTTAAGTGCGACCACCATCTTGATGCCTCAGCCAAACCCCTCACTTCTTTTTAACAGTACTGTAATTTTGCCAGAGATACTTTGGGTATCTTGGGCCTCATTGTGAGTCTGGCAGTCTCTTGACTGCAAGACTCGAGGTGGGGTTTGGACCACCACCAAATGCAGAGTCTGAATGCCACAGTATGGCTGCGGCGGTTCGACTGCCAGACTCACCAGGATTAGTTGTCCTTGTAGTCTGGCAGTCATGTCGGTCCTAACCCGCCAGGGCAGCGCTGCAAGCAGCCCTGGGCATTGCAACTTCATTCTCCGCCATCGATTTCATGGTGGTGACACTGCCATAAAAAGGCTGGGGGAGAGTGGGTGCAGGGGGCCACAGGGGGCCCCTGCACTTCCCATGCGCTTGGCATGGGCAGTGCAGGGCTCCCCCTGGCCAGTACTCTCTCAATGTTCACTGTCTGCCTAGCAGACAGTGAACATTTTGAGGGTGCTGGTACACCCTGCACCCTACAGCATTGCTGCAGGCTCGATTACAAGTTGGTAACAATGCTGTAGGGTGTTTCCCGCTAGCCTGCTGGGTGGAACCTCTGGTTTCCGCCCGCAAACCTAGCGGGAAACTCATAATGGGCCCAGCTGGGAGGCAGCCACTATGGGCCAGCCTCCCCATTGGAAGCTCGACGGACGGCCAAGACCATCAACTGAACTCATTACAAGGCCTTTTATGTCCATTCTCATCCAGATCATTTAATAAAGCAATAGTATCTTGCCTACATGCCTTTTGTGTCATTACGCAATCATCAAGTCATCAATGTACTGGACCAGGGAAGACTAGAAAGGCATTTCCAATGATTTCAAATTCTTTTTCAACTCTTGTTTGAACATAGATGGGAACTCTGAAAACCCTTGCGGAATGTTATGACAGGTGTACACATGATTTCAGAATTTGAAATAGAAGAGGAACTGACTACTGTGAACCATCCAGCATCACATGGATTTGGAATAAAATCACTGCTGGGTTGGGCACTATTGGACAACATTTGACCACAATGTTGTTAATCTTCCTCAAATCCTAAACTATTCCCACTTGGTTTTCGCAATCCTGTAATAGGTGAATTACATGGGCTGCTCAGCACTTCTTTCAAAACTCCTTGTGCTACAAAAAATTCTGCAATTACAGGACTAACCCCCTCAATTACATCTGGAGACATAGGATATTGAGGAGTTTTAGGGAAAACTGCATTTGGCTTCACTGTGACTTTAACTGGTTTATCTCCCTTAATCAGACCAATATCTTGACCTGAAAGATCCCACACTTTCAAAACAACTCCAGGTCTTGTACTGTAAATGCCGGGTAAAGAGCAATCAGTGGGACTTCCTCATTAATTAAATTACATCCCACAGGTATACATGATTCTTCATCATCACTGTTTGTCTGAATGGCAATTCTATCATTTGTACAAGTAATTGAACATCTTAATTAGCACAATAAATCTTGTCCCAGCAAACATACTGGACTTGAGTCACAGACTACAAATCTGTACACGCCTTCTCTCTCAACCTCGAGTAATCATGTGTGAATGATATATTATCACTCCTGCTCCAAGGAACATGAACATAATTCTCTCCAAGAATTTCTCGCATAGGTAATATTTTTCTTCAAGACTGCCACTGCAGCCTGCGTGAAATAGTGCACACACTATTTCACAGCCATTTTCAATACACTTAAGTACCTTATATTTCACCTATATGTCTAACCATCATTTACTGAATGCTAGGTGCAAAGTTTCTAAGTGTGAGGGTGCCCTTGCACTAGCAAAGGTGCCCCCACGCTGTCCACGGCCAATTTCCTGGACTTCATGAGTGCAGGGATACCATTACACGTGTGCACTACGTATAGGTCAATACCTATATGTAACTTCACAATGGTAACTCCGAATATGGCCATGTAAAGTGTCTAATATCATGGAATTGTCCCCCCATTCCAAATGTGGTATTGGAGGGCCAATCCCATGCATCCTGGGGGCTCCACCATGGACCTCAGTACTGCCAAACCAGCTCTCTGAGGCTTGCACTGCAGCTACAGCTGCTGCCAACTCACAGACATGGTTCTGCCCTCCTGGGGTCTGAGCAGCTCAGTCCCAGGAAAGCAGAACAAAGTATTTCCTTTGGGAGGAGGGTGTTACACACTCCCCCTTTGGAAATAGGTGTTACAGGCTTGGGAGGGGTAGCCTCCCAGAGCCTCTGGATATGCTTTGAAGGGCACAGATGGTGCCCTCCTTGCTTAAGCCAGTCTACACCGGGTCAGGGACCCCCAGTCTCTGCTCTGGCACAAAACTGGGCAAAGGAAACTGACTACTCCCCTGTCCATCACCACTCCAGGGTTGATGCCCAGAGCTCCTCCAGTGTGTCTCTGGCGTTAGCTATCTTGTTTTCCAAGGTGTGGGAACACTCTAGAGATCTCTGAGTGGCCAGTGCCAGCAGGTGACGTCAGATACCCCTCCTGATAGGTGAATACCTGGGTAGGTAGCCAATCCCCCTCTCAGGGTTATTTAGGGTCTCTCCTCTGGGTTCCTCTTCAAATTCAGCTTGGAAGATTCCTCCAGGAATCCTCTGCATCCTCTGCTTCAGCTTCTGACCGTTGGATCAACTGCTCCAGGAACCGCTGTAACTGCAACAAAGTATTGTATCCAGGAAGACTCCTGTGACCTGCAACTTCAGCTCCAGCCAGCATTTGCAACAGTTTCCACAGTGTGCACGCTCTGAGAACTCCCTGTCTTCACCCTGCACCAGAAGAATCAAAGGAATCTCCTGTAGAGTGACGGAGTCACTTCCCTGCTCCCGCGGGCACCTACTAAGACGACGACTGGCTCTCTGGGACTCCTCTCCTGATGATGAGTGTGCTCCATGGTACACAGTTGGTGGACCTATCTGAACCAGACTGTCCTATGGTCCAGCTGTCCAAATTTGGAGGAGGTAAGAGCTTGCCTTCCCGGTTTGTGACAGTACCCCTGTTCACCACGTCATCTCTAGCTCCTGAGGCACAAAAGATTTTGGGAAGAAGTGCACAGGGTAGCCCAGGTCCCCAGCACTCCATCCTGCGATGCACAACTCGCTGAGTTGTTCTCTGGTGGTGTGGGACCTTCTTTTGTTGTGCTGCACCAACTGCGATTTCCACCTTCTTTGTCCCCATGTCCTGGGACTCCCGTGTGTGCTGCCTGGTTATCTGTGGGCTCTCTCCAGTGTTGGGAGCCCCCTCTCCCTCCTCAGTCCGAGTTGAGGCCCCCAGGTCCCTCCTGGGCAATTTTGAAGCAAATCACGACCTTGCTTGAACCAAGGCTTGTTGGACGAATCCAGCAATGCAAACAGCCTGCATCCAACATCTCAACGTGGGACATCTCCTGCATCATGCAGGAACCTGCAGCCATCTTCTTTGGTGCTCTTCTGCAGACTTCTTCTAACCGGAGAATCCTCTTTTGCACCATCTTCTAGGTTGGCAGGGCTCCTGTCCTTCCTGGAATCTTCTATGACTTCTGGACTTGGTCTCCTTTCTTCACAGGTCTTCAGGTCCAGGAATCTACCATTTGTTGCTTGCAGGCTTGCTTGGTTCTTGCAATAACTCTAATCACAACTTGTAGTGTGTCCTAAGGAAACGTGCAGTACTTTACTCCTACTTTTCTGGGCTCTGGGGTGGGGTATTTTACTTGCCTTTGGCATTCTCTTGCACTCCTAACGCCCCTCTACACACTACACTTGCCTAGGAGGGAATTCGTGATTTGCATTGCACTTTCTTAGTATACGGTTTGTGTTGCCCCTAGGCCTATTGCATTCTATTGTATTTTCTACTGTTTGCCCTATTCTATGAATATTTACTTACCTGATTTGGTCTCTAGTGTATATATTTTGTATAATACTTACCTACAGAAGTAGTATTGCCTCTAAGATATTTTTGGCCTTGTGTCACTAAAATAAAGCACCTTTATTTTTGGTAACATTGTGTATTGTCTTTTGTTGTGCGTAAGTACTGTGTAACTATAGTGGTACTGCAGGAGCTTTGCATGTCTCCTAGTTCAGCCAAAGCTGCTCTACTACAGCTACCTCTAGACAGCCTGAGCTGCTAGAACACTGCCTAGATTTCACTAATAAGGGATAACTGGACCTGGTATAAGGTGTAAGTACCTTAGGTACCCACGGCCAGCCTCCTACACTCCTCTTAATGGTTTCATTTTCTCAATATCCACTTCGTAGTTTTCGGAAAGATCTGATCATTTCTGATGGGCCAATCCTGCTTTGTGACATCTTTACACATAAAACATAACTCATATTCATTATACAAATGAATTCTATTTAATTCAAGTATTCCCTCAATCATTTCATTTAATTCCAATTTCAATCTTGCCAGGTTCAGTGTTCTTTCCCCTTCAGCAGCTGTTTTTATTAATGATGTTCCACTCATTTTCTCCAGCCATTCTGTTAATTGTTGATCTTGCAAGCCTTGCAAGCTAACATTATTATTTGGGTTTGGCACAACCTGTGGAGTACTACATGGCGGACCTACCATGCACACTGGTGTTGTCACCAGTGATGTTGGTGAAGCTAAGGAATATGTTGCATTCACTAACGGACCTGTTTTGTCAAAAGTCTGATTTATTGGAGACATAACTCTAGCAGTAGCATTAAGTCTATCCATTTCAGCATTGGGTGTAAAAGGTGTGAACATTGTAGCATTCACTGAATAAAAAATCTGCATATTGCTCTCATTATTTCCCTGAGTACACAATGGAACAACTGGACCAATTATGACAGGAACTGTTAATGCCTCTGGACCAGTGTATTGCTACATGCACTACGTGCAAGGTAAACAGTGGTGGAGGGTGTGGACCATTGGCCTCTGCTTCCATTGGCCTTCGCTTCCATTTTGGTTCACAACTCCATTTTGTCGAGTCTGGTTCTGTGCGTAAGGCACTGTTCTGTGTTTTTCCACAAGCTTCGGCCAGCTGCAGGGTGGGGTGTTTTTCTGCTCAACTTCGCTCCATCTGCCTGATACGAAGGGCACTATTTACATTCCACGAGCTATCAGTTAGGACAACAGGGGGATGTGCCTGTACTCAAGGAGGAATGCAAGCTTCACCTTGGAGCCCTCTCCTGGGAACCTGGCCCGTTCTGAGGAGACGTCTCGATGGGTGAACAAGGTACCGCCGATTGCACAATTTGTAAAGGAGGGGGTCTTTTTCTAGAAAAGACTCCTGGGCGTTAGTAAATACTATAAAGGTCAGGAGCCTGGATGGACTGGTTTAGGAACTCTCTTCTGGGTTGGACGCAACGCCAGGAGGACTGATTGTCCTGAAGGAGACTCCCTGTGCCAGTCGATTTGGGTTCCCCGGCTTGGTGTGCGGCGGAGGGATGCAGAATCTCTTTTCGGTGAAGCCTTTCAATTTATAAGCATTGAAGTATATTGTGTGTGCGTGTGTTATATGCACTTATTCTTGCAGTTATTTTCATGCTATTAAGCATTGAAGTATATTGTGTGTGCGTGTGTTATATGCACTTATTCTTGCAGCTATTTTCATGCTATTCTTCATGATATCACAGAGTGCTTATATTCTCACCATTATTCTCATGTTATTCTCTTGATATATATTAGTGTGGTTAGTTTTGCCATATGAGAACTTGCCCCTTAAATAAACTTGATTATTCTACTCACTAAGGTGTCTGAGAGTGATTGCTTTACATTGTGCCTTAAACTATCCTGAAGTGCATAGTTCTGATATTCTGAAGAGTATAGCAACACAACCAGATGACGTTTTCTGTTTTAATTAATAAAGTACTCTTCTCAGATTTTCTAAAATTCTCAAATTAAAACTTCCATGGGCAGGGAAACCTAAACTCCCTTCTTTCTCTGGAATGTGGTACAAATGCTTTAACCAAGTACATGCTGATGGACCTTTCTCCTTAATTATTATGTATACAGGTGTACCCTCTGGCAGGACATTTCCTCCTAATCTAACTGGAATAAATGTGTCTCCCCTCAAAGCACTCTTTAATGCTTTAAAAAAAATCATTTTTACTCTTAATAGGATCTAAAACTATGATTTAAATTAAAAACTGGAAGTATTCCAATCCCAAAATCCTTTTCGCTTGTTATTCTCAACCAGTGAAGTTATTTGCAGTTGTCTACCAATCCATGCATGTCTCTCCTCTCAGCAACTGACCAAACCCAGAGCGGACACAGTGATGTCACACTCACACACAACAGCTAACAAAGCCTCTTGACTGAGACAAACCACCCAATTCACTTACAATCTAAATGCAAAATATTGTGAACACCAAAGAATTCAGCTTAAAAATCAAATCAAATCATTAACGTTTATAAAGCGAGCTACTCACCCGTGCGGGTCTCAAGGGGCTAGGGGAAAAAGGGGGGTTATCGCTGCTCGAACAGCCAGGTCTTTAGGAGTCTCCAGAAAGCGGAGTGGTCCTGGGTGGTCCTGAGGCTGGTGGGGAGGGAGTTCCAGGTCTTGGCCGCCATGAAGGAGAAAGATCTCCCACCCGCCGTGGAGCGGCGGATGCGAGGGACAGCAGCGAGTGCGAGGCCAGAGGAGCGGAGGAGGCGGGTGGGGACGTAGAAGCTGAGGCGTCTGTTGAGGTATTCCGGTCCCTTGTCGCGGAGGGCTTTGTGTGCGTGGGTGAGAAGTCGGAAGGTGATCCTTTTGCTGACTGGGAGCCAATGCAGGTGTCTCAGGTGTGCGGAGATGTGGCTTCTGCGGGGTATGTCGAGGATGAGGCGGGCCGAGGCGTTTTGAATGCGTTGCAGGCGATTTTGGAGTTTGGCTGTGGTCCCGGCGTAGAGGGTGTTGCCGTAGTCCAGGCGGCTCGTGACGAGGGCGTGGGTCACGGTTTTTCTGGTGTCGGCGGGGATCCAGCGGAAGATCTTGCAGAGCATGCGGAGGGTGAGGAAGCAGGCGGAGGACACGGCGTTGACTTGCTTGGTCATGGTGAGAAGAGGGTCCAAGATGAAGCCGAGGTTGCGGGCGTGGTCTGTGGGGGTCGGTGCGGTGCCGAGGGCCGTGGGCCACCAGGAGTCGTCCCAGGCGGACGGGGTGTTGCCAAGGATGAGGACTTCCGTTTTTTCAGAGGTCAGCTTTAGGCGGCTGAGCCTCATCCAATATGCGACGTCCTTCATACCCTCTTGTAGGTTGGTCTTGGCGCTGGCGGGGTCCTTGGTGAGGGAGAGTATAAGTTGGGTGTCATCGGCATAGGAGGTGATGATGATGTCGTGCTTGCGTACGATGTTGGCGAGGGGGCTCATGTAGACATTGAAGAGTGTCGGGCTGAGTGATGAGCCTTGGGGTACGCCGCAGATGATCTCGGTGGGTTCTGAGCGAAACGGAGGGAGGTAAACTCTTTGGGAACGGTTTGAGAGGAAGGAGGCGATCCAGTCCAGGGCCTGGCCTTGGATTCCGGTGGAGCGGAGGCGGGTGATTAGGGTGCGGTGACAGACGGTGTCAAAGGCAGCCGAGAGGTCGAGCAGAATGAGGGCGACTGTTTCACCGTTGTCCATCAGGGTTCTGATGTCGTCAGTGACTGAGATGAGGGCGGTTTCAGTGCTGTGGTTGGTTCGGAATCCGGTTTGTGAGGGGTCGAGCAGGTTGTTGTCTTCCAGGAAGGTGGTCAGCTGTTTGTTGACGGTCTTCTCTATTACTTTGGCTGGGAAATGCAGAAGAGAGATGGGGCGGAAGTTTTTCAGGTCAGCCATAGGTTTCTTTAGTAGGGCGTTGACTTCGGCGTGTTTCCAGCATTCGGGGAAGGTAGCAGAAGAAAAAGAAGAGTTGATGACGGTCTGGAGGTGCGGGGCGATGATGTCGTCGGCTTTGTTAAAGATGAAGTGCGGGCAGGGGTCCGAAGGGGCGCCGGAGTGGATAGAGTTCATGATGGATTTGGTTTCTTCCGTGTTGATGTGGGACCAGTTGTTGAGGGTGATGGCTGTGGATGCCGGTTCAGTGGTGTTTGGTTGGGTCTGGTGTCCGAAGCTGTCGTGGAGGTCGCTAATCTTGCGATGGAAGAAAGTGGCGAGGGATTCGCACAGATACTGTGAGGGCGTGACGGCGTTGGCGCTGGGGTTGGAGAACTCCTTGACGATGCTGAAGAGTTCTCTGCTGTTGTGTCTGTTTTTGTCCAGTCTGTCGGTGAAGAAGTTCCTTTTGGCAGCGCGGATCAGGTGGTGGTGTTCGCGGGTAGCGTTCTTGAGGGCGGTCATGTTGTCAGCGGTGCGGTCCTTGCGCCAGGCTTTCTCAAGGGCGCGACAAGTTTTCTTTGATTCTTTGAGGGTGTCAGAGAATCAGAGAGGTTTTTTGGTGTTGGTCTGTCGATGCGTGCGTTTGAGGGGAGCAAGGATGTCTGCGCAGTTGGAGATCCAGTTTGTGAGGTTGAGGGCTGCATCGTTGGGGTCGGTGGTGAGGGTGGGTTGGTTGGCGGCGAGTGTGGAGAAGAGTTGCTCTTCGGGGATCTTGTTCCACTGTCGACGAGGGATGGGTTGGGTGCGGAGGTGGCGGGTCTCGCGTCGGACTGTGAAGTGGACGCAGCTGTGGTCGGTCCAGTGTAGGGGGGAGGCGTGGCTGAAGAAGACGTGTTTGCTGGCAGAGAAGATGGGGTCAAGCGTGTGTCCGGCGATGTGGGTGGCGGTGTTCACCAGTTGTTTGAGGCCGAGGTTGGCGAGGTTGTCGAGCAGGGTGGTGGTGTTGGGGTCGTTGTTTTGTTCCAGATGGAAGTTGAGGTCACCTAGGAGGATGTAGTCCGGCGAGGCGAGGGCGTGCGGGGAGATGAAGTCGGCGATGCCGTCGCTGAAAGGGGCGCGTGGCCCGGGAGGACGGTAGATGAGGGATCCTCTGAGGGTGGTCCTCGGATCGGTCTGTTTACTACAGGTAGGAGCTCAATCGATTGGAAGGCTGTATGGCCTCATTTTCAAATATTTCTTTCTCTTATACGCAAGTAAAATTTGACCTGCAAATTTCACTCTTAACAGTACTAGATTATCCTTGTGCACTCAGGAATCATCTAATACCTGTCAAACTAGGACACTAACATACACAATAAGGAATTATACCTGTGTTGTCAACAGCGCGCCATTGACCAACACCAACACTACAGACAGTAACAGCAACAATGAACAAATATCTCATTTACTTGTACAACATTCCAAAGTCTTAGGCCATGAAGAATCCGTTGCAACAACAACCATAAGGGCAATTTTTGAATCATTTGAAATACTACTTCTTCCTTACTCTCACCCTTTGGCGTACGCAAACTCCCTACTCATCTACTTTAGAGTATGCAAACTCTCTATTTCACTCATATATCATAATTCACTTGCCATTTGCCAAATCACTTCAGATCACAAACGCTATTAAAAACTCAAACATCACTGAGAACGCTGGGAACATACCAAACTAATCTAAACAAGAACTGTCACAACCAATTAACAAACTTTTCAATACAATTACTCCAGTTGAGACTAACCAACTACAAGCATTGGCAACACCAAATGATGCAGTTTAGAAGATGATCTCTCTCCTATTGAGTCAAAACCAAAACAAGCATTGGCAAGCCAAATAATACAATTTAGAAGATGATCTCTCGCCTATTGAGACATAACCAAAACAGAAATTGGCAACACCAAATAATGCAATTTAGAAGTGATCTCTCTCCTTTTGAGAAGTAACCATCGTCTGTTACCAAAATATGTGGACGTGTGACCCTGTAATAAGGTCAGGTGACATGTGATAGGGCACTATCATCTGAACTACTCTCAGAGGTCGACTGTACTGCCATTTGATAAAGTTTGTTTTGACCAATGACTTTGTGTTTCACCACTGCGCATATTAGTTGCTCAATGTTCACCAGTAGCACATGGTATGTTTTGTTCAGTTGAGCCGCCTATGGGCTTTGACATTGCATTAGTCATTACATTCTGTATTCTGCCTATTGGCTTTGACATGGCATTAGCCATTACTTTCTGTATTCAGTTTAGCCGCCTATGGGCTTTGACATTGCATTAGCCATTACATTCTGTATTCTGCCTATTGGCTTTGACATGCTGTATCCAGTCTAGCCGCCTATTGGCTTTGACATTGCATTCCTATTGGCTTTGACATGATGTATTCAATTTAGCTGCCTATTGACTTTGACATGCTATTAGATATTCTGCCCATGGGCTTTGACATGATATTATATATTGCATTTTGTATTCAGCTTAACTGCCTATTGGCTTTGACATGATATTATACATTACATTTTGTATTCAGCTCAGCTGCCTATTGGCTTTGACATGATATTATACATTGCATTTTATATTCAGCTCAGCTGCCTATGGGCTTTGACATGATATTATACATTGCATTTTATATTCAGCTCAGCTGCCTATTGGCTTTGACATGACACTAGACATTGCATTTGATATTTAGGTTAGCTGCCTATTGCCTTTAACATGACATTGCATTTGATATTTAGGTTAGCTGCCCATTGCCTTTAACGTGGAGTTAGACATTGCAGTTGAGAATCCAAGCTGTATTTTTCCAAGCTGTGTTTTTGAACCAAGATGTTTTTCTCACAGTAGACTAGACCTGATAAGAGAGGGTACATGGTGTTGTTCTCTCTGCTTTAGCTTGGGAACAGGAGTAGTCTTGGAGACCTGGCCAGTCTCCAAAAGGCTTGCTCAGTTTCCCAGGTCTGAGAGGAGGGGGCACACCTTTGTAACGAATGTAACAGGCTGCAGAGGGTCAGATTTGAATCTGCCGGACCTCGTGCTGGAGCTTGGCGCCAGCTGCCAGCAATCCCGTGTGGGTAGATGAATCTCTTTCCCGCGGCTGACAGGGGTCATCAGCTTGCAGACCTTAGAAAGATGAAGCTGTAGATAGTTCCCACACGGTGAAGTATTTGTTTTGCTTTGCATTCAATATCTTATAAATATAACCTGCTGTGTATATTGCAAACTGATATATTTTGTTTGATTAACGCGGACTTGAAAGCTACTAATTCGTCATTCATAAATATTGTGGTTGGGGAAGAATTAACAACAATAAAAGTCTTCTTTGACCTCAGAAGTGCATTTCTGTTGTGTTATGTTAGTGCTTAGAAACTAGATAAGAGGAAAGCACTACAATTGGTACCAGAAGTGGGGTCGGTCATTAAGAGGTGATTAAGAGGGTGTTGACGAGTTGGTAGATTTCTAAGTGCACACTTTAAAAGTGTAATTGTTTTTGTTGTTTGGAGAATTACAGAAATTGTTTTTTTTGGAGAATCACAGCAGCACGGCAGACCATGTCTGAGAATACATGTGTTGATAAACTGCCTGATGGTGCTAAGAAAAACTGTGAATTGTTTTCTGTTTGGGGAATTACAGAAGAAAATGCATGTGTAGCTAAAATGCCTGATGGTGTTTTGAGAAATAATTCCTGTTGTACATATGTAGAAAACGTGTCTTTTGGAAGTAATGATGACAGAAAGGTCTGGATACCTTTATCTGCTTACAGAGAAATGCAGGAGAAATGTAGGAAGTTGGAACATGAAAATAGGAATTTACGTGAGCAAATTAGCCCGACTGAAAGTTATAAAAAGGCTGTTTTTGAAGAATCTTTCTTGTCCCATTCCAGTAATGAGGGGGTTAAGACAGCTCCGAGCTGCTGTGATTTTTCGTGTGAGCCAGGGTTTTTGGCAGCCAAAATGCATTTCTTAACTGATAACACGGACGAGAGAGACCAGAATGTGATTTACGAGTTACCGTTGCAAAATGCACAAGTAAAACGAAGGATTTTAGAGCAAGACACCCCGAGTTTCATTAGCTTGTTTGATTTTTGGAAAAAGAATAGCCCTCATTTGAGTGAAATCCTAACACTTTTGTATATGGTCACTGTGAAAAATTATATGCAGCTGCGCGCTTGTGATTTGGCAAATGAAATAATGCAGACTTTAGGTTTCTGCGCAGTGAAATTGAGTGCAAATACTTATGTACACGTAAATCATGAACAAGGGAAGAAAATAGTGCCCCTAGCTAAAATCATACAGTGGATCTGGTACTTGCAAGACAGGGCTAGAGTACCACAGGTAAAAAAGTTATCAATGAAGTTGTGTGCACCATTTGAATTCGTGTCTACTGAAGATAAAAAGCATGTTTGTTTTACTAATGATTCATTGACCGAAATGTTGTTTTCTGGCACAGGAGAAGGAACAGAGTTGTATAATGTGTGTCAGATTTTAAAGCATGAGCTACGTGAGATGTGTCATTTTTACGCGGATTTTTGGTTCATTGCTAATGTTTTAGCACCTAACTGGTTCAATTACCTTGCAGATGTTAATGAGAAAAATTCAGAGAGAGAAGTGTACACCCAGAATTCTGCCTTAGTGGGGATGGCTAAGTGGGTGCCCCAGAAATGTGAACAGCTGAGAGAAAAAGCCACTTACAGGTGGGCAGAGATGAGAGAGATGCACATTCCCCTAGTTTTGATAAAAACTGTGCAGCACGCACAAAAGCAATCTGTCATGCAAGCAGTCACAGAGCAGTTGGGGAGAGGAAAGTTACCAGATCAGAAATGGCAAATTGATCAGGTTTTAGGGAGAGTGATTGCTGCAAATTACCAAGGAAAAATCGAAATTATGCTGATACCTAGAAAATAATCTGATTCATTGATACAAATCGGAGACAGAATGGCCCAAATTGGCAAAAGTGCAGTGAATGGAGGTTTGTTAAAGAATGAGTCTGCCCCAGCTCTTCTGACAGTGCAAGAAAAGGGAAGCTGTGGTGCAGCAGATAAAAACCTCAGTGCTGATGTGTGGGCTAAAGCCCCAAGTGATCCTCCAGAACCTGCAGAAAATATAACAAAGGGCCCCAAAAACGTCCTGCTGATTATAAAACAGGGAAAGAAAGAGGAAGGGTGCAGTTTAAATGAAAAATGTTGTTTGCAAGAAAAGTCATACTTGTTTCTTTTGCAGATCCTACCACGTTTCGCCACTGTCCCTGAGTGTGCTGTGTGGTCCCCCTTCCGGTGTGTGCGTGTGGGGTCGGGGAAGGGACCGAATCCCCAACCTGAACCTGGCTGAGTAAAGTGCCAGCACCATGGATCCATTTTGCGCAAACTGCGCCTTCAGTTCAAGTTCAACTTGTTTGATTGCATTCTTCCACTGGAACTAAGCTGTGTTTTTTTTTTTTTCCTCTCGTATGGAACTCTGACTTTTGCTTATCTTCCAGCAAACCTTTCAGGTGGACCGTGCATCTTTTACATGAGTAGAACTCATGCCACATCAAATTGCTAACACTGTTGAATTAGAGACTCACTCAGAGTATAAAAAAAATGCCCAGTCTTTTCTGTATAGATGTATCTGATGTGAAAGGTTATGAGATCAATGTGTTAATTCACTTCTATTGCTTTACAGGGATTGCTTTGACTTGCTGATAATGTTTTTTTTTTTGTTTTGTGCCGATGTTTTTTGTTTTTGTTTGAAACAAGAGATATGTGAAACAAAAATTAATTGGTCAAAGGGCGGAATGTACTGCCATTTGATAAAGTTTGTTTTGACCAATGACTTTGTGTTTCACCACTGCGCATATTAGTTGCTCAATGTTCACCAGTAGCACATGGTATGTTTTGTTCAGTTGAGCCGCCTATGGGCTTTGACATTGCATTAGTCATTACATTCTGTATTCTGCCTATTGGCTTTGACATGGCATTAGCCATTACTTTCTGTATTCAGTTTAGCCGCCTATGGGCTTTGACATTGCATTAGCCATTACATTCTGTATTCTGCCTATTGGCTTTGACATGCTGTATCCAGTCTAGCCGCCTATTGGCTTTGACATTGCATTCCTATTGGCTTTGACATGATGTATTCAATTTAGCTGCCTATTGACTTTGACATGCTATTAGATATTCTGCCTATGGGCTTTGACATGATATTATATATTGCATTTTGTATTCAGCTTAACTGCCTATTGGCTTTGACATGATATTATACATTACATTTTGTATTCAGCTCAGCTGCCTATTGGCTTTGACATGATATTATACATTGCATTTTATATTCAGCTCAGCTGCCTATGGGCTTTGACATGATATTATACATTGCATTTTATATTCAGCTCAGCTGCCTATTGGCTTTGACATGACACTAGACATTGCATTTGATATTTAGGTTAGCTGCCTATTGCCTTTAACATGACATTGCATTTGATATTTAGGTTAGCTGCCCATTGCCTTTAACGTGGAGTTAGACATTGCAGTTGAGAATCCAAGCTGTATTTTTCCAAGCTGTGTTTTTGAACCAAGATGTTTTTCTCACAGTAGACTAGACCTGATAAGAGAGGGTACCTGGTGTTGTTCTCTCTGCTTGAGCTTGGGAACAGGAGTAGTCTTGGAGACCTGGCCAGTCTCCAAAAGGCTTGCTCAGTTTCCCAGGTCTGAGAGGAGGGGGCACACCTTTGTAACGAATGTAACAGGCTGCAGAGGGTCAGATTCGAATCTGCCGGACCTCGTGCTGGAGCTTGGCGCCAGCTGCCATTATCCCGTGTGGGTAGATGAATCTCTTTCCCGCGGCTGACAGGGGTCATCAGCTTGCAGACCTTAGAAAGATGAAGCTGTAGATAGTTCCCACACGGTGAAGTATTTGTTTTGCTTTGCATTCAATATCTTTTAAATATAACCTGCTGTGTATATTGCAAACTGATATATTTTGTTTGATTAACGCGGACTTGAAAGCTACTAATTCGTCATTCATAAATATTGTGGTTGGGGAAGAATTAACAACAATAAAAGTCTTCTTTGACCTCAGAAGTGCATTTCTGTTGTGTTATGTTAGTGCTTAGAAACTAGATAAGAGGAAAGCACTACAGTCGACTCAAATCTTTTAGTAATAAGATCTTCCAAGTAACCAATGAAACCCAAGAACAATGATTAAACAACAATAATGAAAGAATCAGTGACTTATACACACACCATGGCCTGTGTGGCCATGAATCACGACACCAGTTTAGTAAAGTTTAAACATTTACTGCCCTTTGATTAACAATACTAAAGTCATGTAGATAATACGCAAAACCAAGTGGTAACAATACAAGAATAACACTAGTTGTTCGAAACATCTAAAGAATCTCAGTCTAGCAAAAGAAATACCCATTGAACACACACAAAGTAAATACAGAATTATATGTGAAATAGCAATAGTTTTTGTTAGTTGTGCAGTGAATCAGACATAATCAATTAGCAATACATTCAGTTAGGGTTGGATCACAAATCCTTAATACCATCCCAAATTTGTTTGGCATGCATGGGTCTGGGCTTTAGCACTTGCAAAAATGGAAAACAAGACAAAAGTAAATTTTAGAAAAATATCTTTCTATGGAGCTAGAAAAAGTGTAGTTGGATTTCTAATGGGAAAACCTGTAAAGAAAAAACAACTGCACATGTTATACCTCTCCTAATAGAGACAGCAGTTAGAAGAATCTTCGCCAGCAGAGCTCAGGAACAGCATCGAATCTTGAGCGATCAGGAAAGGGCATCAGTTCAGTAAAGCTGGGGCTAAAGTATCTGAACTTTAAATCATAAGTATAGTCTTCTTGTCAAGCTGAACATAGAAAGGTAAAAATACTAAAAAGACTACTCTACATCATCTAGCATTTGTTTAATTAAAGTCCCAAACATTACTAGCTAAGCTTCTGATTGGACGAGGCTATGAGATGTGATAAAAATAACCAATGAAACTTCAATTCTCCTTTGGACATTGCAACTTTTCTTCACTTTCCTTCACGATTGGCTCACGTCTCCTCTCCTGGCAGCGATTTCTGACGAATATTAACAATGTAGAACAACATAAAACATAACATTTTATTCAAGTTACTTCCCTACTAAACTAAAACCCATTTTTAAAACTTACAACATTTATCATGAGGAGGTACAGAATAGACAAGACAAGGAAAAAATTAGATTTCCACTGCTATTTTTAGTGAAGTAAGCACATTAAACATTGTTTGCAAAACAATTTCACTGTCATCAACAAAGTGCACAACACCATGAAAAACTACTAAGACCTAATTATTTTTGTGGAAAGCTAATACATGATGAAGAATAAACCATTTTTATATCTCAAACCACATAATTCTCATGATTAGTATTTTCGTAATTCTTGATTAGCATCATTCATTTTCAAACACATTTAGTATGTCCTTCAATTAATCAATAATATTTCAACAAATTAATCATTCCTGTCAATATTAATTATTTTCATCTGTGCAAATGTTTATGATTCAGCAAAATATATTTGAACGTCATTATTATTCCTTAGATAATATTAAATATGGCGGACACCATTAAACAAAGCACATTTCAAACATGCATGTTTTACATTTTTGGTACGAATTTCTCAATTTAGGCCTTTTTATTAACATTATGTATATGATTAATTTCACATAAATGTATTTTTAATTTTTACACTCTAACACTACCAAGTCGGAATCAGGGCTATAAGTGTGGGTAAGCTCAGATTTATGTAGACTTGTGATTCCAACACAAAGGGAACCCGTTCCATAATTTGTTTAACTGTGTAATCACAAATCTGTCATATAAGCAACATGTTATGAGGAGCAGCATGTATGGGCATCAGATATGCACGTTAGAATTCAGTTTCCCAGTAACATCCTGTTAGCAGCTTCTACCCCCAGCCGGGTGTTTCAACCTACACTGCATTAAATGTTGTGGTTGAGACTCCAAGCACTAGCACTCAAAATATAGAAAGATTTTATCCCTTGCTCATGTGGAAGTTTAAGGGAGATTGATTTGATCTTGGGGTGGATTCCCTGGTTCCCAGCACACTAATTTTATCTATCTTTCAGGGTATTGCGCTAGGTGAGTAATACCCAACCTTCTGACTCCTGAGGACCCCCACTGAATCATTACTGAAAGCTGGGGACCCCTAAGCAATTTGTATGATTTCAATTTCAAACATTAAAACAGTAATTCATGGAAAATATTCAAACAAGTACACACCAAATACTCAAATTACTAAAAATATAATTATTTTATATGAAAAAATATGCAAAAATCAAAGAATTTGAATGGGAACGTTGATGGTGCATCTTAGTGACTAACTTTTCCATGTTTGGTTTTATTTAGGAACGTTGAATCCTCAGGACAGATTCTACATTTCCCAAGTGATTTCAGTTTTTTAGGTACATAAGATCAGAGAAAACTTTTTCACACAAATATGTGGTGGGGAAAGGAAGTAAAACCATAAAAGCTTCTCATATCTTGATAGCCTTTCTGTCATATGTAATTCATTTGTTTTATGATACCTCATATACTAGTGTAGGGTGCAGAGAACTTTATAGGGGACCACAAGGTGTAGGATTCACATATCGTCCACACTGATAGGCATTTTCTAATAGTGCTTTGTCTGGAGAAGCACAAACTCTGGATTCAAAACGTAACATAGTGGTTAGACTTGACTTTAACAATAAGAATATATTTATACGCAAGCAAACCTTTTTTTTTAGCAGCGTAAAGATAATGAACGACTGGAGAAAAAAAATGTTTTAATTTGTGCCTTGCAGTTTGCATGCAACTCTTTGATGGCAGTTCATAGCTCACTGTGCTAGATCATGATTGTAACTTATGAACTGCATAGTAACAAAATAATCTTTGTGAGAAAAGCAATAACCCATTGTGCTATACACATAAAACACTTTTCTTTGTATGATACACATTCTTTGAAGCAGGCATTTTTTAAAACAGCTTTATTGATGTTATAACTGAACAAAAAGCCAACATGGCAGAATACCACTGGCCACAATTCACATCCTCTGAATGAGCACTACACCGATAAATCATTTGCACTGGTCTTACAATCCCCATATATTCTGCATAAAGTCTTGGGTGCGCTACCCACGCTCACACCTAGGGATCACACCCCAAGTCTTCCTCCCAGGATCCCGTCCATCTCCCCCACACCGCTCATATCTAGCCGGACAGCCCCATGCTTCGTACACCAGTTTTTCTTGAGAGGCACACCAGTCCATCCCTCAGCGCCACTTCGCCAGCGTAGGGGCCGACTCCACTCTCCAGCCTGAGGCAATTTCCCTTTTGGCCACCAAACAAGCCATCCCTACAAAAGTGTGCTCTGCCCTGCTGGAGCCCACTCCCTCGAGAACCCCCAGCAGGACAGGCATGGGGGCGGGCTCTATCTCCTCCTGTGAAACCCTGGACACCGCTAACACTGCGCGCCAGTAGGCAACGATCTCGGGCATGTCCACACCATATGAAAAACGTCTGCAGACGGGCTCGCACACTGTGGGCACTCCGCTTGCTGCCTAAGGCCGGCTGCGTGCAGTCTTCCAGGCGAGAGATATGCTGCATGAAGAAAATAAGTCTGCACCAATCTCAATCGTGAGGACATAGTCAACAGTCTCGGAGCCATCAGGACATCCCTCCAATCCTCCTGAAGCAGGCATTTTAACCATCTGTGGTACCTTAGATCAGTCAAAAGTGCCACTAGACAAAACTCCCATCTCTCTCTAGTAGGTACATTAATCGCCAGAGTTGTCTTGACAGTTTTATTTTGGCCAGAAAGCTGCTGGTTGTACAAGGAACTTTGCATTGCTCTTAAAACTGCTGCACAAAATGAAGTAATAAATATAAAAACACACACATATTTCTGTCCAGAGGCCCCAGTTGGAGAAGTGCCTTCCGGCCTGCGGAATGTGGGAATGTGTCATGGGGCCCTGGGGGTCCACAAACTTTAATATCTTTGGTGTTGACACTGTATAAGTTAAAATCAATAGGAAGTGATCTGAAAGAGTTCTGCCCACATAATCTGTTCCCATACAATGCAGGTACAACTTATGGCTGCTAAAAAGTAATTTAGTCTACTATAGTATTCATGTGGAAGTGAATAGTAAGAGTACACTAAATCATCTGTTTATTTTTGTGTTTTCATGTGTGACATATGTAGCACTCTATCCACCAGCTGTAGAGTGACTTTACTTGGGGGCCTCTGTTTCTAGAGATGTCTATCATGTGCTGTAACCATCACACGGTTAAAGCAGTCTTCCCATATCATTGAATTCCCAAGGTAGGAAGTAGTAAACCTATTATGAGTTTGGAGGGCGGAAACACCCATTCGCCAAACACTCAACTGGTCACCACTGTAGGGGCCGACTCCCCACCGACCCCATTAAGACCTTCCTGCTGGCACCAACACACTTGCAATGAGCAGAGAGTGCACATTACGAGGGTGCTGGGCAGGGGGATCCCATGGGCATTGGCTGTGCAGGGACTTCCCTGGACCCCTTGTACCTGTTCTCCATCAGCCTTTTCATGGCCATGAAACGGCCATGAAAATGCTGGCGGAGAATCAGGTTATCAGCAGGGTGGGCTGAGTTCAGCGCCATCCAGGCTGATTCCAAACTGCACTGCTGTCAGCCCATCGGGATCTCCATTCCTGGCAGGGATGGAGGGAGGTTGGCAGGCAGATGGACTGCCACTACTGCAGCGGTGTGACAGCTACCGCAGGTCTGGCGGCCCCAGCTTAATCAGGCCCTAAGACCTTGAGTAAAAAGGGCATGTATCCTCTAGTTGGAGCATAGACATTTAGTTAGAATATCTCCCTACCGTTCAGTCCACCACATAACATGATGTAACGCCCTTCAGGATTGCTTCATATCTATGATATATCAAGCAGAACTCTGCCATCAATTCATATGGATACTCCACTTGAGCAGGAGGAGTAAGCAGCAGAGTACCGCCATCCTTTCCATTTCATGACCACCTTGCTTAGTTCTCGTGGTGTAAGGTGGAAACTTCACAAAAAGCTAATCTAACATTATTTCCTCTAATGAAAGATGATGCACTGTGTACACCTATTTATATTATTCTTTAAAATCTAGCCCCTTGCATTTCACGTGAGAATCATAACAGCACTCACAGTGGGGACGTGACACAAGTCAACTTCCACTGTGCTCAAAGTTTCCTCACAGTCAACACTTTAACTCCTAGCCAAAGACATCCAAGTATTGCTTCAGATATCCACCTGTCCATTGCACTATATCTCTCACCATTCATATCTTGATAGCCAAACAATCACCAACCCCACTCTCAAACACCGGCACTTAGGCAAGCAATCCTTATCATGAAACTGCAGTTATATTTTTAAACCAATGTATTTAAGTCATCTCTGTCTGCGAAGAAGTCTCACTGACAAGCATTTCCCCATGCAGTTGTGCAGTATTTCTTCTGCTTCCTGGTCTACCTCCTCCCTCCCAAAAGTAGTAACATAGAAAAAGTGCAACAGAAATAGAATCACAAACTAGTAGCCATTGTGGAATGTTACCAACCGATGTCCTCAGCTGCACTGCTCAGTAGGAACAGTCACCTTACCTGCAAGAAAAGAGTCCAGCAGTGTCAGAAATGTGTGAATGGAGGGTAAAATAACCCAGTTCACTGTTGCCTGCCATCTTTTCCATCAATAAATGTGTTTTAATCACTGACCTATTGGTTAATGTTCATCAAGTCTGAGTTTCTCAGACCTGCCAACTCACCCAATGCCACTGTGTGGCACACAATATTTAGTCCCTTCACACAATTACCTGGTGAGGAGCCAATATCACATGGTGGCATGGAAAACGAGCTGAAAACCACTGTAAACAGGTTTTCAGCTTGTTTTTGGAGGCTTTGATTTGTTGATGTCCATTAATGGGTGTGAAAACACCCCAGGACATTGGCAACAGCCAGAGTAACATATGCATTTTTTTAAGAGAGAGTTTGAGGCCTGGATGGGGACACAAGTGCCACTTAATGTCCTCATCAGCACGAGGTACCACCGCTCCAAGGGCCCAACACCTTCTCACACTGTGTAATCTTCAATTTAGTTGGCAGGTCTGGTTTCTGTCTCAGAGTTCATTAGTATATGATTTTCAGTTATGAATACACAGAGTCCCAACTTAATTCACAATAATTGTTTGTAATGAGGTCCAAGAATTGTCCTGTTGAAGGCTTTCCCGATCAGGTCTTTAAGATGTTCTGTCATCCACAACTCTCCTTAGAGCGGCTCCTGGTTTTGCAGTGTGGGTTTTGTTCCCAGCTGGTTAACCACTCGCAGGTCATTTCTGGAGATTTGAAGAACTCGGCTTTATTATATTTTATTACCTTCAGCTTAGCAGGCAAACAATCATGTATTTTAAATATACCAGAGGCATCCATGTTACAACACATCAGGAAGTTAAATATTAGATCTTCTGTGTTGACACCCGTTTCAGTGGCAGAACCAACTTTCTCTGCACTCTTTCAACGAAAAAGAGTTTTGAGAGCTCTTTGAGATTGATAGCGTGCACTATCCACTACTTCAGAAAAAGGTCAGCAGATGGGGCCGCCACTCTTTCCAGGAGCACCATGAATCATAGATGATTCCACTGAGATATTTCCTCCATGTCCACAACTCCCTCATCCAGAATGTATGTTTGCGTAGGAATTTCATCATAGTTGCATGCAGTTTGGAGACATCCACCATGAGTTACTGCACTATCTCTCCTGTTGCTTAAGCACAGTCTGGGAAGTTCTTAATGTCTGATGTGATAAGCTTCATTTCCCCAGACAATGTCAATTTTATGTTAGAGAACCTGGCACAATTCTCTTATGGCTTTCAATAAATCTGTTGACGTTAGTTCTGGAGGTTCTATTTGTATTTGGGCAGACGGAGAATGCTAATCCATATCCCTGCCATCCTGCAAAGTAGTGTATTGAATTATTTTGTTAATTTTGGAGGCCTTTCCTACCTTGTCAATTGCCATGTTTGCAGCTGTTTTGCAGGCACCTTATTGCTGTTTAAGTGACTTCAGTCGTGAAGCCCAACCTTTCTACCACGTTTCTGTCCAAGTCCCCGGATATAGCCAAAATGCACCTCTGAAGTACAATTTATTATCATGGGTTCATTTTCCCATCAGCTTCATAACTAGGTCACTATTTGTGTTTCTTTGAACAGGTGTTAACCCTAATGGCTCTTTTTTATCAAGGCCTTTTTTTTCTCTCACTTGATGGGGTGAAAGTTTCCTTTATTTCCACTGTGGTGGGAGGGCTAGGCATGCCATCTCACTTCTCATGGAACACACATATTCTATTTCCTCTAAGGGATTACACCATGTGAACCCAGGTATCTTCAGCTGATCTTTCTGGGGTTAATTTTTGGATGGTTAATGTTGTCCTTAGTGTGTGCCCACCAGCATTGCATCCCATTAGGTGAAGAGAGAAACAACATAAGGCCAGTGTTCCCTCTTCTCTCAATCTTTTCATAAACACCACTGTTGTCTTCCGAACACTAGTCCCTCTTGTTGCAGACACCTCAGCCTCTGCTGCCTCCCAATCCTCACATCTCACACCCTGAGATTAAGTGTTATTGTACTGCAATCGTGGCATGCCAACACTTCCTGGATGACATTCTGGAACACATTGGCTGTGCTGGTGGTTCCAATGTTTAGTCATCTGTACCTACTGTTTTGGAGAAACACCCAACCCAACTTTGTTCACTGACATTGTCATCTACATTGGAGATATGGTGTTGCTTCTTTTTGATGGCCACATTTGGCAACTGCATGTCCACACACAACTTCACCTCCTCTGGTTGTTTAGGCTTCTGCATGCCAAAAATCGAAGACACCCATAGTGAGAGCCCTTCCATATTTCTGATGATTCCTGCTTTTTCCAGCTTATTAAGCGCATGTTCTTGTTTCAGTCTCAGATGGAAAGAAAATCACCAGTGCCGTAAGACCAGCCGCTTGACAGACTAATCAATATGGAGGGCAATCATTGTGACTTTCAGTCTTCCTGTGTCTTCACAAATATCTTGAAACTCCTGCAAGATGTTGTCTATGTTGGTAACATGAACTTTGAGTTGTTAATTGTACAAGATTGAGCTCTACCGCTGCCTGGCAGCTCAGCAACATGCCTGTACCCTCTCATGTTACAAGAGTCATTTTGGAGATTGCTTGGTGATCGTGGGAAATGGTCATCATGAACTTGCCTTCCATCAGCCATGGCTGTGTCTGCCCATAAGCATAGACTTAGACTTTAGGCAGGGCAAATTGTGGCTGAGATTTTAGACTTTCACACATTCCTTAGGCCATAATGTTTATAGAGGCTGCAGTGTCAATGATGGACATCAGTTCAGTCACTCAAGTTGTAACTTGGCTTTTTTGTGGGGACCTCATCGTGCAACGAGCAGCCCGATAGCCAGGAAAGTTTGAACTTTGCCCACTGCTACCTCATCATCAATGTCATCTACGTCTCCTTCCACTTTCTCTTCTGGGAAATGGGCAACCACATTCACAGCTTTGGGTGTATTGCTTTTCCCTTTTTTGCTAGATCAGCACATGAAAATGGTTCAGTTTACTGCATAATGCCTAGGTTGTCCAGGGTGTGAGACATTTGGTTTGACTTTGGGTTGGCTACCACAATAACCACATGAACACTGGGAGTTTGCAGTTGTTTGGCTTTGTTGGTGGATCTTGTGGCAGTGACTAGATTCACCAGCTTGTTCTTAATAAGCTGGTGTTAAACTGCTTTCATGTGAGATGCAGAAGCTCTGGACAACTCCTTTGAGTGACCTAGCATCAGGATTTCACTGAGAGACTTCCCTGCCTCCTCCAATATGTGCGCATTGAACTTTGTGTACCCTCACTCCTGCATAACCTGGGTGCAGATCTTTTCACATTCATTTGTGAATGTACATATGTTCTCCAGCTCATTGAGGTTCATTCAAAAATTGTCAAGGGACTCCAGTTTTTGGCAAGCCTAGTGAAAGTTGACGTTTCCATAGTCAGGGTTCACTATTGATTCAAAATTTGCATTGAGCAGTGACCATTGCGGCATAGGTATGTGAAGGCCACATCTCTTGGAGTGTCTGAACAACTTATAAATGTCCTCCATCCAATGTGGCAAAAAGGTTTAGTTTCTTCATACATAATCTCCATTTAGGGATTTGGGGACTTGTGCAACAGGAAGGTGGGGGAGCAGGGTAGCGATAACAAAAGATTCTAAGGCCAGAATGTTGCCCATTCATGTTTCAGAGGGTCGTCCTACTTTGTGAAGGGGAGCAGGTTGCTAAGTAGAGACACCACCACTAATGCAGGCTGCAGAAGAGCCAATGCTTTGGCATGTCACTGGCCCAATCACATCCTACTTTCAGTCTTTGTAAATACTAGTCCAGTAGCGTTGCAGAAACAGCCTCACCGGACTTATAGGCATGTAGGCACACTCTATCAAATTCAACTTACTGCCTATATATTGTGCAGCGAGCTTAGAATCTCAGCACCCTCTTGTGGTCAGTCCCTGCCACTGCAATCCTTGCTACAAACCACCCAGCAGACTGCTGATTGGGACCCTCTCCATGGCTTTTGGGTGTGGATGGTGTATCGAGTGGCTGGTACACTTATTTGGATCCATTCACTGCTTGTGAGAAGGACTCATGCAGCCCCACTCGTAGGGCTGAGCTGCATCAGACCTGTCCCTTGTTTAGGCCAACTCTGGCTTGAGCTTACTGTCAAATCGAGTAGGGTTTGTTGTTGATGATGCAATACACAGCAAGTCCTGATACACATCCAGGTCTGCCCTTTTTCACCATTTGTAATGTGGTTGAATCACTAGCACACAAATAGCAAGTGTGGGACCATTACTACACACACAAAACAGTGAGTTGCCTAACTGCCACACACACTGACCAGGAAGTCTATTTATTAATCCTTTCAGGTCACTTTCCACATAATTCACTGCTACAGCAATTAAGGGGATGCATGCATCAGGGTGCGCCAAAGCATCCTCTTCTCCTAATTGCATATTACCTTCACTTCAGGAGTCTAGTATGACACTACAATGCCCTATTGTCACCTCTGTCAGTCTGCTGTAGCTGATCAGCACATTTCAGCCCCATTTTGAGCAGCACCATAAGGATTTCCCAGGGATGCTGGAAATGGCCAAAAACTCTACCCAGGACTCCAACTGGAAGGTCCCTTGTTGCTGCCTTTCATTGAGCCATCATCAGTCGTAACTTCTCTGATGCCCAAGGGCCCATATGGTTACGGCAGCCCACAATACTGTCAAGATATTGTTCAGGGCATGGCGGAACCTCATCAGATCACACTTGTGCAGTCACTTGTCCCTTAAGAAATAATTTGGTGGTATGTAAGAGTGTTGTGATTGGCATGGCACTTGGTCAATCTAGGTCTTAAAGGAAGTATGCCGTATTCTCATAGCCATTACATACATACCAACAGTCCCGATTCAGGTGAGAGGCTAGTCTCCCACCTCCTGATTCCATCATGCAGAAACTTGATTTGGGGTTTTGTAAACCTGCCAAAAGTAAAATGCCAAATACCCTCCAATCTTCTTCTCCAGGAATTACTTCTGACATCAAAGATTAACACTTTGTTCTTAATTCTTGGAGGGAGAGATTAGAGCATGTGGCAAGCTTCAGCATTTTATTTTTGGCAGTTTACATAGCACAAACAATAACTTTTTTTTTAACCCTTTGCCCGCCATGGTTGTAATGGATACCTCCGTGGCTGTGCCGTTCAGGCGCCACGGACGTAACCATTACGCCCAGGTACCGGCCCTCAGGTGAAGCGCTAGCGCTCCCCCGAGGGCCACCCCCACACCCTCCTAGGGCAGGGCTGGAAGGGGAATCGCTTCCCCTACCACCCCCCGCCCCGACCACCCCTGTGACGTCTGATGACATCAGCACGTGATCGCGTGCTGACCTCATCAGAGGTCACCTCCCATGCGATGCGGAACAGAAATGCTGAGCATTTCTCCTCCGACCGGTAGGTGGGGGCCGGCAGAGGCATGAAAGGAAGGGCCTTTCCTTTCCTTTCATGTCTCTGCAAGCATTTGTCCACGTGACACCAGGGATTTTTTTCTGTTAGGTTTTTGTCAAGAGGGGAGCAGTCCCTTAGGCAAGGGCCGTTCCCCAGGGGGCCCAATCATTTTTAGGCCATTTCTGCTGCCTAATATAATTAGGCCGATCTGCCCCCGGGGGGCAGAAACCACTAGACACCAGGGAATTTTTATTTTTTTTAAACATACGCATAAGGGGAGCGGCCCCTTGGGCAAGGGCCGCTCCCCGGGGAGGGGGCAAAATACTTTTAGCCCATTTCAGATCGGCCTAATATAATTAGGCCAATCTGCCCCTGGGGGGGCAGAAAACCCCTAGAAACCAGGAATAGTTTTATTTTTGTTTCTCTTTTTTTTTTGTATATGTGGTTAGCGATCCCTTATGCAAGGGTCGCTCCCCAGGAGGCCTAATTTTTTTTATGCAATTTCTGCCCCCGGGGGGCAGAAACCACTAGACACCAGGAAGTTTATTTTTGTTTTTATACTTACGCGTGAGGTGAGCAGCCCCTTGGGCAAAGGCCGCTCCCCGAGGGGGCAAAATATTTTTAGGCCTTTTCTGCCCCCCCTGGAGGCAGAGCGGCCTAATAGAATTAGGTCGATCTGCCCCCGGGGGAGCAGGAACCTCTAGACACCAGGGATATATATTTATTTATTTATGTTTTTATGTATGGGGAGCAACCCCTTAGGCAAGGGTCGCTCCCCTGGGGGCATATTGTATTTAGGCCACTTCTGCCCCCCTTGGGGGCAGATCAGCCAATTTTTGTTAGGTCAATCTGCCACCAATGGGGGCAGAAACCACTAGACACAAGGGATTGATGTGTGTTTGTGTGTGTTTTGAGGGGTATCCCCTTGGGCAAGGGTCGCTCCCCATGGGGGCACATTACTGTTGGCCATATGTACCCCTGTGGGGGAAAGAGAGCCCACCAGAGACCAGAGAAGATTTATTTTTCAAAATAAGAGGGTGGTGGTATGACCATACCCCCACCCCAAATAAATGGGTCCAAAGTTGTTCTGCCCAACAGTGGGCAGAATGGGCAATTACCCCCGATCCACACCCCGGGGGGTGAGCAGAAAGTCTACTAGATGCCAGGGAATTTAAAAAAACAAAAAAAACTGGTTATGCCCCCAACCCAACTGAAGGGGGTAACAGTCTTTGAGCTCCCCCCGCACACTAAAACATTTGATCCCACGGCAAGCAAGAGGACATTTGATTATTTTCGGTTTTGGTTTTACATTTGGGCCATGAGAGCTTGGTAACTTTCATAATCGTCCCACTTGGAATGGTGAGGGCTGCACTTTTTTTTATCTTGGACGCTGCCATGTAGAAAAATCAACAAGACCTAGACACATCTGAAAACTAAACTTCTGGTTGATTCCAGGGTGGTGTGCTTCACATGCACCCGTACAATTTTCTTACCCACAATGCCCTGCAAACCTCCAACTTTGCTGGAAATAACACATTATGTCCATATTTTTGTGATGGAATCTGCAGGAATCCACCAAATTCCTACCACCCAACATTGTCTCATTTATACCGATAAAAATTCTGCTGCAGTTGTCAGCCTAAAAAGTTTTTTTTCAAACTGCCCTTTTGGACCCGCTTTGAATCCCCCTCAATTTCTACATGTTTTTGGCTCTTCCCTGTCACAGGCACTTGGCCCACCTACACAAGTGAGGTATCATCTTTACCGGGAGACTGAGGAGAACGTTGGGTGGCAGGGAATTTGTTTTGGTGCGGTGATCCGACATAGTGATATGGATTTTTTTTTATTTTTTAGTGAAATTTAAGGTTTGCTGAGGATTCTGGGTAAGAAAACATTGAGGGATCCACGCAAGCCACACCTCCCTGGATTCCCTCAGGTATGTAGTTTTCAGAAATGTCTGGGTTTGGTAGGTTTGCCTAGATGGCTGCTGAGCCCAGGACCAAAAACGCAGGTGCCCCTGCAAAAACAGGTAGTTTTGTATTTGATAATTTTGATGTGTCCAGATAGTGTTTTTGGGGCATTTCCTGTTGTGAGCACTAGGCCTACACACACAAGTGAGGTACCATTTTTACCGGGAGACTTGGGGGAACACTGAGTGGAAGGAAATTTGTAGTTCCACTCTGTCACCGAAATGTGAGGAAAACGTGTCTTTTGGCCAAAGTTTGAGATTTGCAAAGGATTCTGGGTAACAGAACCTGATGAGAGCGCCACAAGTCACCCTATCTTGGATTCTCCTAGGTGTCTAGTTTTAAAAAATGCACAGGTTTGGTAGGTTTCCCTAGGTGTCGGCCGAGCTAGAGGCCAAAATCCACAGCTAGGCACTTTGCAAAACACAGCTCTGTTTTCTTTAGGAAAATGTGATGTGTCCCCATTGTGTTTTGGGGCATTTCCTGTCACGGATGCTAGGCCTCCCCACACAAGTGAGGTGCCATTTTTATCGGGAGACTTGAGGGAACGCTGGATGGAAGGAAATTTGCGGCTCCTCTCAGATTCCAGAACTTTCTGTCACCGAAATGTGAGTAAAAAGTTTTTTTTTGTGCCAAATGTTGAGGTTTGCAAAGGATTCTGGGTAACAGAACCTGGTGAGAGCCCCACAAGTCACCCCATCTTGGATTCTCCTAGGTGTCTAGTTTTTAAAAATGTGCAGTTTTGGTGGGTTTCCCTTGGTGCCGGCTGAGCTAGAGGCCAAAATCTACAGCTAGGCACTTTGCAAAAAACATGCCAGATTTCAATGTAAAAATGTGATGTGTCCATGTTGCACTTCCTGTCCCGAGCATTAGGCCTAACCACATACGTGAGGTACCATTTTTATTGGGAGACTTGGGGGAACCCAGAATAACAAAACAAGTGTTATTGCCTCTTGTCTTTCTCTTCATTTTTTCCTTCCAAATGTAAGACAGTGTGTAAAAAAGACGTCTATTTAAGAAATGCCCTGTAATTCACATGCTAGTACGGGCACCCCGGAATTCAGAGATGTGCAAATAACCACTGCTTCTCAACACCTTATCTTGTGCCCATTTTGGAAATACAAAGGTTTTCTTGATACCTATTTTTCACTCTTTATATTTCAGCAAATTAATTGCTGTATACCCGGTTTAGAATGAAAACCCAGCTCATTTCTTGGCTCTGGGCACATAGGGTTTTTAATGAACCTACAAGCCTTACATATGCCCGGAACCAGAAGAGTCCATCAGACGTAACGGTATATTGCTTTAAAAGATTTGACATCACACGAAAAAGTTACATAGTACAACGTGGAGAAAAATGACTATTTTTTTAACCTCAATTTCAATATTCTTTTATTTCAGCTGTTATTTTCTGTAGGAAACTCTTGTAGGATCTACACAAATTATCCCTTACTGAATTCAGAATTTCATCTACTTGTCAGAAATGGTTAGCCTTCTAGGATCTAGCATTGGTTTCACACCCATTTCCGTCACTAAATGGAAGGAGGCTGAAAACACATAAAAATGTAAAAATTGGGTACTTCCCAGTAAAATGCCAAAATTGTGTTGAGAAATGGGGTTTTCTGATTCAAGTCTGCCTGTTCCTGAAAGCTGGCAGGATGGTGAGTTTAGCACCGTGAACCCTTTGTTGAAGCCATTTTCAGGGAAAAAAATCACAAGCCTTCTTCTGCAGCCCTTTTTCCCATTTTGTTTAAAAAAAAAACAAATTGCTGTATTTTGGCTAATATCTTGGCTTCCTTCAGTGGAACCCACAAAGTCTGGGTACCTCTAGAATCCCTAGGATGTTGGAAAAAAAGAATGCAAATTTGGCGTGGGTAGCTTATGTGGATAAAACGTTATCAGGGCCTATGCGTAAACTGCCCCAAACAGCCAAAAAAAGGATTGGCACCTGAGGGGGAAAAGGCCTGGCAGCGGAGGTGGTAAGAACTCTGTTCTTGTATGTGCTATGTTACTGAACTGGCAAAATTGAAATTCCGATTGTCTGTCACCATACATATCAATAAACCCTATTCAGGCAGATGACATCTGCTTCAATATAAGTCAGTGGGGAAAGTTCATTTTCTGTGGCGGGCCCCTACCACTAGTGAAACCGATGAACGGCCCTCCACCTCTGCTGCCGCTAGTGGACAGGAGGCCCCGCCACAGGACCAACAGGCCACCAGCACCCCTCCCCCTGCAGAAGGAGAACTACCCTGCAAACGTTCTCTGCGATCTAGGCAGAAGCTAGAGACTATTGCAAAGACCCCCGTCAGGAAATAAGACTCTTCTGAATGTCACCCTTGTATCCCACTCTGTTACCCTGCCCACCTTGAAATGCCATTGATCCACATCCTATGCCCCATTGGACAATGCACCTGTGATACAAATAGACTGGACTGTCCTCCAACATCACCCAAGCCCATTGTACATCCCCATTTACTTCTTAACACTTAAATAGACACCCTTTGAAAAAATACAAGTATGGAGTATGTCAAATGATTTAAGTATGTATTCATTTAACAAGGTTCAAACATTGCAATTAAACTGTACAGTCATGTATACATAAGAATGACCTGTAGTTGGCTGCAATCAGCACACCAGGAGCCAGAGTGGGGCACAGATATCTGAAAATAGAGATGCCAAAGGGTACAGTGAGTGGCTATGGAAGTGGGGAAATCAGCCTGCCAGTGACAATTTCAGTCACAAAACTGACAATGAAATCTTAAGTTCCACTGTCTTACCTGTGTGTCATTGGAAGTATTGTCGTATGATTGCACTTCTGTTGCCTGCATCCTCTGCTTCCTCTTCTTCACTGACGACAGGTTCCACTGCTGCCACACGCCCATCTCCGGCCTCATCCTCCTGCAGAAAAGGCACGTGGTGACGTAAGGCAAGGTTGTGCAACATACAGCATGCCATGATGATCTGCTATTTAAGGTGTGGCCCCCCCTGTCAATAGCTCGTTACAATCCTAAAAGAAGAGAAGGAAATTACTAATTTGAATTTGAAGGAAGCTACGGAGAAAAATTATAAGATTCTGGAAGGAATATTACTCAAACATCAGGAGGAGATCACACAAAGAAAAGCTCGCAAATTGAAACGTGATGAGAGGGATTATCTGACAGGCAGGATTTTCACGTTTTCCAGCAAGTATGATCATCTAGTGCACATTAATTTGGCCTCTAGGAGATCTAGTGTATCCAACATTTCAGACTCAACTTCTATTAGTACTTCGGTCACCAGTGATAGTGAAGGGGAAGGTGGTCCAAGTACCTCTGCCCAGGTTAATGATGTCCCGGAGGGCAGTACTTTTTTACAAGAATTATTAAGAATGAGACGAGGCAAATTCACCCAGAACAAGGAACAACCCTACATAAAAAAACCAGGAGGGGCAATAGAGGATCAGGTGGTCAAAACAAAGGATCAGGAAGGTGTGAGAACGAGATCTCGGGACAAGAAAAACTAGTTGTTGAAGAACCTCCAACCATAAATGTGATTAATTTATCTCAAATTGAATTAACATCAGGGATGAGTAGTCTTTTGGCTAAAGGACTAAGTTTTTGTCCTAAAACTTTTGGGGATCCCTGTAAATCTAAAATTGACTTTTTCAAATTCATGCGGAAACTTAAACTTAAAAGATTCTTTCAGATGAATCAAATTGACAATACAACTTCTGATGAATTGGTCTCTCCATTAAGTACCATGTCTATTGAGGAGGTGCAAGATATAGCACTCATACTTTCTCTAGCAGAACGAGATGAGGATCCTGATATTTGCTCTAGGATATTACATGATCTGGATCTAGATTTTAATAGAACCATCTCTAGTGGTTTAAAAAGAAAATCATGTTGGACTCCAAAATCTTGTGGCACGAGCCTTTTTGATAGATTTTTTGATCGGGTTTGTCAAGATTATGACAATTACCTGGCTAAGAACAAATACAGGAAATTTTTCAAAAACCTGAGTTCTGATGAATTAGTTGCATTAGAAAGACTTAAACAGAATAAGGACATCACCATTAGACAAGCTGATAAGGGTGGGAATGTTGTTATTATGAACAAAATAGATTATGACAATGAGATATTATCACAATTGAATGATCTAGTATGTTATGATAAAATCACTGGTAATCCCATCCCCAACTTGGTCGACTTGATAAATAAAAAATTGTATACATGGCAACAAGAAGGATTATTAAATAAGGAAGAATATTTATACCTAAAGGTTACTCATCCAAGATATCCATGTTTGTATACTTTGCCTAAGGTTCATAAGGGTCTACCTTTTCCACCAGGTAGACCGATTGTTTCGGGTCTACAAGGTCCAACTGAAAAACTTTCTGAATTTGTGGACTTTTTTCTACAACCAATAGTATGCAATTTACCATCTTTTATCAAGGATACTACTCACATTCTAAGTATTTTAAATGATGTCGAATGGGATAATGACATGTTGTTAGTAACACTCGATGTAGTATCCCTCTATACGTGTATCGAACACGAATTAGGATTGGAAGCTATTCGTTTCTTTCTGACCAAGAGGTCAGCTAGTCTGTGGCAACACACGGCAATGATTATTGAAATGACTAATGTAATTCTTACTAACAATTTTTTTCTATTTAACAACGATTGGTATAGACAGAAACGTGGTGTTGCAATGGGCTCCAAATTCTCTCCGTCCTTTGCTAATCTATTCATGGGCTGGTTTGAACATAATTGGGTTTGGGGCTCAGATTCTATCCAGTGGCAGACTGATATTTTGTTCTGGGGTAGATTTATAGATGATTGCTTCATGATTTGGACGGGCGGTGAACAAAAACTGTTAGAATTTTGTACTTTTTTGAACTCCAATGTCTTTAATGTTAAATTTACACATCACTACAGTGCTGAGAAGATTGTATTTTTAGATGTGGAGGTTTTCATTACGGACAACAAAATTCAAAGTAGACTCTTCCGAAAAACCACAGCATGTAATTCTATTTTACACGCGGCAAGTGCTCACCCGCGACATCAAATAGTTTCTATCCCCTTTGGTGAAATGGTGAGGGCACGACGGAATTGCAGTTTGGATGTGGACTTCACACATCATATGAATGACATGGGTATGAGATTTAGAGCACGTGGCTACTCCAATAAAATCATTAAGAAGGCACAACTAAAGAGTAGAAAGATTAGCAGGATTGACACCTTAAAAACTGGAAGTCGTAAGAATATGATGAATGAATCTAATAAGGTACGCCTGATAATAGATTTTAACGATGCTTCTACACTTTTGGTTAAGTTTATGGCTAAACATTGGCACGTACTTTTACAAGATGAGTCAATCAAAAATATAATACCGGAAAGAATTCCCACTACATATCGTAAAGGTAAAACTTTAAAGAATATTCTAAGTCCCAGTTTCAGTACCATTTCTCCCAAAAAAATGTGGTTACCTGCACAAACAATTGGTTTTTTCAAATGTGGCAATTGTGGAACGTGCCGTTGGGCATGCCATGGGATTAAAGAGTTCCCCTTGGCAGGAAATGTCTATAAAATTTGTAGCATGATTAATTGCAACACTACTTATGTCATCTATATAATACAATGTAAGTGCACACGTATCTATATAGGGAGTACTATACGCCCACTTAAAGCTAGGATTGGCGAGCACATGAGGATGTTAAAAAATTGTGACATGAGATATCCAATTGTGGCCCATATCTTATCCTGTGACTCACAATCAATTCATAAGAGCTTTAAATTTTTTGGACTGGAACATGTTCCCCGTAACCCGAGAGGGGGTAATCGAGAGCTAATGCTACGTAGGAAAGAGGCAACATGGATAATGAGGCTAAAGGCCGTGGAATTGGGACTTAATACTGATAGGGAGTTGGAGTTCTTTTTGGGGGATCGTGGTTAATACAAATGCAATAAGAGTTAGTCATCTTTATATTTACAGAACACTGATATGTTTATTTCATGCTTTAAATTGTATGTACAAATATTGTAATTACTAACCAAAATTCTCATACTTGAATATCAATTTCATTAGTGGTGACACCTGGGGTGTTTTTTTACCTCTCTTAAATTAATCATTTTCATCTTATTTTCACCTGAGTTGTTTAACCTGGTGGTAAAATATACATCTATCGATATATTCATTATTGGCCAGTGTAGAGTGTTTATTGTTTCCTTTTAGGTCATAAGACCCGTTGGTGTTTGTCATAAATAGGGTTTTTTAATTTGCATTTTGTGGGCAACTTTCACTGATGTGCATACGATAATTAGCAGTGTTCAGATTTCTTAGGTATAGCCATGATGTTTAGGATATTATTTAGGGGCGTTGGTAATGCACTGTGAATTCTGGATTACAACGTGTATTTATAGTCTATTTGATAAGTTAGTAGTTAGCAAGTTTCCTCACATTAATGACCTGGTAAGTTTTGAAATAATAAGTTAAAAATGGTCGAAATGACGTTGCGTTTACAACGTCGTTCTGTAGCTATATTGGGCTTAGTCCGTCCTTTGTGTTGTTCAATAGATGCGATACCGCGCTTCCGGGATTGTTTTATTTCCGGAAGTTCGGATCGCGCGTGTGCGTACTCGCAACACGGCATCCAGTGGCATTCAGACGCCGCAAGGAATCGCATGTCTTTTGTTAGAGGTACGAGTGGAGGGGCGAAGGTACTACTTCCTAACATGTTTGGATTTAGAACTAACTATGATATTGATTAACGTGATACATGGATTTAATTTCTTTTATCAGATAGAGCTTGCACAACAATGGCGTTTAAACATTGAAGATACAACAACTTATGGAATTATTTGTAAGAACTGGTTTTCTTTTAAATTTTTTTAATTTTATTTTGGTCTAGCGTGCACTTATAATTAAGGTCATTAATGGAATTAATAAAATAGTATATATATATTCTTTTTGCTGCAACAGGTACTCTTATTCTCGATATAGAATCATCATATTTGTTACATTATCTACCTTTGGAAGTGGCTTGAAGTTTTTGGATTCGATAGTTATAAGGTATATTAAGTGACAACGCCTCATTAGTCAAAATAGTTTCGTTTTTACGAATTGTTTACTAGATTTTGGTGCATGGTAATCTTTCATTGGGTGCTTTGGCACTATTTAAAAGTCAATATGGTGAAGGAGCACTTGTTCACTTTGAAATTGGTGATGTGGAGCTTTTGAATGGAAACTTTTATAATTTTTTGACTTTATTAACAATAGTTGTTTCTTTCCTCTCATTGTATTTCACACACACTTTAATTATGGGTGTACGGTCCATTATAAGGGGACCCCTTAGTATTTGATTTTATCCATTATTTCCAGTCTGAGCATTTTGGTTTCTAATATTATTTATTTACTTGTAAATTTAGAGCCCTGAAGAAGTCGTCGGGGACTAGAAGAATTTCCCTTGGACGAAACACGTGTTGGCTCGGCTCGGAGTTATATTCTTGGTTGATGCTATAAACTTGAAATTGTGACCTATTAAACTCTGGACTGAATTAGACTTTATATTTGATCAATGTGAAAAAAGCTTATTTTGATTGCATTCCTTTGAACTTTACTCACTTGAAATTTGACCCATGTGGTTTCAACTTTACTTACTTGATTGTTGACATATTCAATTTTAGGATTGTAACGAGCTATTGACAGGGGGGGCCACACCTTAAATAGGAAATTTGTTGTGGGGTTCTTTGAACCCTTGAGGGATGGGTGTTTTCCCTTGTGTAGGCAACCCCTAGTGATCTAATTGGCCTAGTAGTATTCCTGAGCGCCATCAATCCCCGAAAATTACACCCCATTTGCTTTTGCCATGATGATCTGGCAGACCTTCTTGGGTGAGTTGCACAGGGAACCACCTGTTAGATGGAGGCAATGAAACCTGGCCTCCAGGAGGCCAAATGCCCTCTCAATAATTCTTCTTGTGCACCATGTGCCTCATTGTAAAGTTCCTCTGCCCTAGTCCTAGCATTCCTCACAGGGGTCAGTAGCCATGAGAGGCTGGGGTAACCTGAGTCACCTGCAAATATCGAGGGACAACTGTTAGACACACACACTAACCCTTAGGGCCCACACCATATCCATACACCAACATCAACTGGGTGGGAACCAGGGCTCAACTTTCAGTCACACACAGTGCCTCTGGAGTTGAGCCATCACATATGGGATGCTGCTATTCCTCAGGATAAAGGCATCATGCACAGACCCAGGATACTTTGCATTGACATGGGAGACATACTGGTCGGCCAGGCACACTATCTGCACATTCATGGAGTGAAAGCTCTTTCGATTTCTGAAAGCCTGTTTATTTATTTGGGGGGGGGTGAATGCAACATGTGTACCATCAGTTGACCCAATGATGTTGGGGAAATGTCCCATTGCATAGAAATCAACTTTCACTGTGGCCAAATCCTCCACCTGGGGGAAAACGATGTTGCTGCACATGTGTTTAATCAGGGCAGACAACACTCTGGTCAGCACTATTGAGAACATTGGCTGTGACATTCCTGCTGCCAAGCCCAATGTCACTTGGAAAGAACCAGCTGCCAAGAAATGGAGCACTGATAGGACTTGCACAAGAGGGGGGATCCCAGTGGGTTGACGGATAGCAGATATCAGGTCAGGCTCCAATTGGGCACACAGGTCTGTGATTGTGGCCCTGTCAAGTCTGTAGGTGACGATGATGTGCCTGTCCTCCATTGTTGCCAAGTCCACCAGCGGTCTGTACGGGGGGGTGTCTCCACCTATTCATCCGAAGCGGTTGCAATCTATGGGGCAAAACGGTGAGCAGCTGGTCAGTATCTCATAAATAGAACCACTACACTTCATTGCATTTGATTTTAACTGTATATTGTTGGAGGGGTCCAAATGGTGCTTATGTGTACTGTGACGCAGTTAGGAGCCATGGCCTGCCCCCCGAAATGGCATCCCCGTGTCCTGTATGGAGGGACATGTGGAAATGATATAATTCCACCAACGTTGTGCGCCGTTATGGGAGGCGGTCGAGAACCACCGTGCAACTCCTCATTGGTTATTATTGGCCCCTATGGGGTACAGTGGCCAATGGTAATGTACAACGGCAGTGACGGTATGCCCCGCCGCAGATGTCCCCGCCATTTTCTATCCGATCACTCACTTGCTATCTGACCTGCAACATGAGAGGACCTACACTGCATGTGCTTCTGTGACCTGCGTCTGGAACCTACCATGGCTCATGTGACTGGGGAAAGGGCCCCTGCCTTCACCTCAGCGGAGTTGGAGAGACTGGTGGATGGGGTCTTACCTCAGTACCAAATGCTGTATGGGCCTCCAGACCAACAGGTGAGAACACTGTGAGCACGATGCATGGGCGTAATGGGATGGGAAGGGCCATGGTGGGCCATGAGTGTAACATGCAGGATGGTCTGACTGATACCTTTTCCTATGTGTATTTCTCTGCAGGTCAGCGCCCATCAGAAAAAGGGTATATGGCATGCCATCGCCAAGGAAGTGCGGCCCTTGGGGGTCTACGGCAGGCGGACCACCCACTGTCGGACATGGTGGGAGGACCCGAGACGCTGGACACGGAAGACGGCGGGATGGCCTCCCAACGAGGAAGGGGTGCCCGTCAAACCCTGACCCCCCCAATGGCCCGCATACCGGCAGTGGCCTATCCGGAGCTGGATGGGCGCTTGGGGCCATCACAGCAGCAGCAAGGGGGTGAGTACAGTGTCCTTCATTATAACTTACACCTGGTGGGGTGGCTTATAGGTGGAGGATGTGGGCCTGTGGGTGCCCCTAGGCCAGGCCTGACACTGCAGGATAGGTCCCATGTTGGGCAGGGTCTGATGTAAACTTCCTCCAAACAGGCTAGTAGGCATCCACTGCTGGGCAGGGGTCTGTGGGTCTCAGGTATGCTGGAATTGGCGTTACGTGTCCCTGTACATGGGCTGGTGACTAGCATTGTGACTGGTAGTGCATTGGCTAGTGCGTAGGACTGTTCCCTGTGTGTGAGGGTGCCATTGACCAAGTGTATCCTTTGTCTCTTCCCCCTCTTTTTGATTTGTCACCCTGTCCTTCTGTGCATTAGCATCATCTGGCTCCCTGGTGGTGGCGGACACTTCTGTGCCCAGCCCAATTACATGTACAGCCGCCACCCCGTACCAGCACTGCCCTCCCAGCAGCCCCTCAGCGTGATTCCTGTGCCTGCTCACCCAGGAGGATGGGCATCTCTCGCCCCAGGCACCTTAGGCCCTGCCCCAGTTTTCCCTGCTGCCCTGTGTGAGGAGGCTATTGACCTCGTGTGATCCATCTCTGTTGGGCAGTCAACCATTGTGAATGCCATCCAGGGGCTGGCAGCCCAAATGTGACCGACAAATGCATTCCTGGAGGGAATTCACACTGGCATGGCGGCCCAACATAGATCAATCCAGGCTCTTGCCTCTTCTCTGATGGCAGCCATTGTCCCTGTTTCTAGCCTCCCCCTCAAACTTCCTCTTCCCAATCCCATTCACCTCAACCCCAACCTATCCCAAGCACACAGGCAGACCAGCATGCACATAAGACAACACACAAGAGTGGCTCAGGCAAACACAAGCACCACACATCATCCCACAGGCACTCAGACAAACACCATCCAGAATCAGACATACCACCATCCACTGCCTCTACTGTGGCCCTGTCCTCCTCCTCATCCCCCTACCTCCCAGTAGTGTCTCCACTCACACCTGCATGCACTACATCCACATCCACTACCACACCTATCCCTACACACCACTCACTGGCAGTCACCACCCCCACTTCCATGCACACAACCTCTGTGTCCTCTCCCACTGTGTCTGTGCCCCCTCCTTTCAAAGTACACAAGCGCAAGCACTCAGAGACCCAATAGCCATCCACCTCACAACAACATCCAGCCCATGCACCTGCACCCAAACACAGCAGACTGACACCTCCTGCAACCACTTCCTCTTCCTCCTCTCCCAAACCTTCACCCTCTTTCCGCACCAATGTCCCTAAGAAGCTTTTCCTCTCCACTATTGACCTCTTCCCCACCACTCCCCCATCCTTCTAGTCAGGCCAGAGTGGTCAGAACCCAGGCGAGCACCTCAGCCACCCAGTCCACGGGCACTGTAGTGACGACAGATACTCCAGGTGGGAGAGGATACTGGGCACCAGGCAGCCACACTGAAAGGGTGTCTGCATCAGCTGACTCGAGGAAGGGCAAGGATGCACCACCAGCTGCTACGGGGCAGGGCAAAGGGCCTGCACTTGCAGGCAAGAAGGACAGGAGGCCTGGTGCTGAGACTCATTTGGAGCCCCCACCACCAACTATGGTGGTTCAGCCGTCCGAGGCTGCAAGGGAAGGGCTGCAGCCTACCCCTACCACTGCCAGTACCGCGACCAGCACCACCACTGCCACCAGTGAGCAGCCGTCACCGCTGGCAGACGATGTGTAGTCCTGCGTCCATAGGCTGTTGTGCGGCCTGGCCCCCTAAAATCCTGTGGGTGTGACACCCAGGTGAGAGACCTTGCCCTTGCACTCCCCAAGATCTGCATCACTGGGAGCAATGTCCCCTCCAGAACCAGTGGCAGAAGCTATCCACTCACCCCATCCTCCCCAGGATGAAGCTCACTGGGCACAATGCCGCCTCCAGAACCAGTGGAAGAAGCCATCCACTCACCCCATCCTTCCCAGGATGAAGAACACTGGGCGCAATGCCCCTTCCAGAACCAGTGGCAGTAGTCACCCACTTGAAAGACTGTGGCCTTGCACTCCCCAGGACCAAGCAGTGGGAAAACCACCCACTTGAGAGACTGTGGCCTTGCACTCCCCAGGACCAAGCAGTGGGTAGACTACCCACTTGAGAGACTGTGGCCTTGCACTCCCCAGGACCAAGCAGTGGGCAGACCACCCACTTGAGAGACTGTGACCTTGCACTCCCTGGACCAAGCAGTGGGCAGACCACCCACTTGAGAGACTGTGGCCTTGCACTCCCCAGGACCAAGCAATGGGCAAACCACCCACTTGAGAAACTGTGGCTCTGCACTCCCCAGGACAGCACACAGGGCATGTAGCCTCCTCCAGAACCAGTGGCATTGTACCATCTTCCGAGCTGAGGTGCCCCCCATTCCCGTCCCCCTGAGGTGCCTGTCTCTTTTTGACCTGATGCCCCTGCAGTGTTCTCTCCGTGTTGTTGCAGGAGTGAGGTGGGGTCTTGTTCTATGTGTTGTGGCCCTGTGGCCCACAGACATTGAGGACTGGGCAATGTCCCTACATTTGTACATATGTATATACGTTTGGTTTTTGATGCACTTATTCATAGTATTTTTACGTATTACACTCACTTTCTTCAATTCATTTTGTCCTTGCGCTATTCCTGAGGGGTAAGGGGTGAGTATGTACTGTTAATGCATCTGCTTGTGTGTATGGGGGTAGGGGTGTTGCATGTGTGTGTCACACTCTTTTTCCTCCCTTCCTCCCCTGTGTGCTAGGCGGCAGTACTCACCGTGGTCGTCTTCACCAGCGTTCGTGTTCATAGTGAAGAAGAAGATAGATGGGCATGGGGAAGACATACAACTCGGGCTCCATGGCGGTGTGGTTCTTCCAAAGGTGAGTCGTTTCCCTATTGTGCAGTGTTTCCGCCAGGCTTTTGATGTCGTTGGTACTGCCCCGGAAAAGGTGGCAGGTGGTGTGTCATATTACTGTGGACGGAACATTGTCTTCTGCCTGGCTGTTGGCGGTTACTGCTGTGGTGCTTGTTGATTCTGCTCTGGCAGTCGGTGTGTTAAAGGGGTTTCCACTGTGGTCATAATTCCATTTTTTTTACCGCCGGCCTGTTGGCTTTATCACGGACCGCCAGGGTTGTAATGAGGGCCAAAATGTTACGTGGGATCCCACCGAGCGCAGACGTATAGAACTTAGTGGATATATATTGGCCCATGACTTAATTAATATACATGAGGCAGAAAGCAATAATGAGATTAGAACATCCCCTTTTCACTGTGGGAACTGAGCCTCATTAATCAACTATATGTTAATATCTAGAGGTTTACTAAGCCACCTGGTGAGAGGTGATAATTTGGATGTTGTTTTGGGGGCACCAATATACTACTAGTTTCGTTTGCACTCCCCTGGACATAGTAAGCAGTCCTGCTGAAAACCTGTTTCATCCCAAGTCTTTGCACAATGGGCTCAGACTGCCATGGAATCTTCCTAATTCCAGTACATTTTTATTCTCCTAGATTACATCAGATTTAAGGGATTTTAGTGTATGTCTATCTCATACTCCTACTGTGGGCCAACTATGTTCAACTTTTATTGAACTCTGGGACAATATCAAAACATTAATTTTAAATCAAGTGGACAGGGCCTAAGTTCCCTCCCAGAGATTTGTAGAAAGTGTATATTTTAAACACTTCACTGCTAGGGCTTTTCTCCACCATATCTGAGCCCAATTTTAGCTACTTGGGGTAGTTCGCGCTTAGGGTTCTGCATTTTTTTTCTAGAAAAGGTATTCACTCCTAATGTGTGTCCTTTTTTTTCCAGCATCCTGGGGATTTTAAAGATACCCACGTTTTGTGGATTCCCCTGGAGGGGACCGAGAAAATAGGCAAAATACAGCATAATTTTGAGTAAAAAAAGAAAAAAAAAAAAAAAAAGTGCTCCAGATAAAAGTGTTTTTTTCTTTAAAAACTGCATCCACAAACGGTTTACTGTACTGAAGTCACCATCTTCCCAGCTTTCACAGACATGCAGAGCTCAATCCAAAAACTTAATTTTGTACCACAGTTTTGGCATTTTGCTAAGCGGTAGCCTTTTTTCCCTATTTTCTGTATTCTCTGACCCCACTTCAAGTTTATGGTGGAAACCAATGTGAAACCCATGAGTGAGCCACAAATGCTATACATTTCTGACAACTAAACAAAATTCTGAATTTAATAAGGAGGATCCTTCAAGGTTTTCCAAAGGAAAATAGCTGTTGAAATAAAGAAATGCTGAAAATGAGTGGGGAAAATAACAGGCATTTGTGGAAACTTTTTCATCTCTTACTTTTTGTCACAATGCAAATTGACAAAAGCAATATACCAATACATCCGCTAGACCCTTCTGGTTGCAGGAATATATAGGATTTGTAGGTTCTTCAAGAACCCAAGGTACCCAGAGCAAACAAGTTAGCAGCAACATACAACGTTTTTTCATTGAATACTGAGTATAGACCAATTCTTATAGGGAAATAGGCGGAGTGAAAAAATGGGTATCAAGGAAACTTCTGTATTTCTGAAATGGACACAATATATAGAGTTTAGGAGCAGTGGTTATTTCTACATTTCTGAATTTGTGGATACCAGTACTAGCATATGATTTGGACAGCATTTTTCAAAATGTCATCTTGCTTATACACTAGCTTACATTTACAAGGCACAAATGCAGCAAAATCCACTTAGTAATAACAAATGTTCTACTATTCTGTGCTCCAAGTCGCCTGATAAAAATGGCACGTCACTTGTGTGGGTAGACCTAGTACCCACAACAGGAAACTAGTCAAAGTGAAACATGGACTCTGCACATTTTTCCACCCAAAAATTACTCTCTTTTTCCAATGTGGGTTGCTCTAGATTTTGGACCCTAGCGCAGCTTGCACCTAGGGAAACCTAGCCAACCTGTAAATTTTTCAAAACTAGACACCTAGGGTGAGTGGACTTGCATGGCTCTCACAATGTTTTGGTACCCAGAATCCCTTGAAAACCTCAATCTTTGGCTAAAAAACATTTTTTTCTCACATTTCTGTGATGGAAATTTCTGGAATCGGCAAGGAGCCAGAAACATCCTTCCACCTGGCATTCCCCCAAATTTCCTAATAGAAATGGTACTTCACTTGTGTGGGTAGACATAGTGCCCGTGACTGGTAACAGCCCAAAACGCAACATAAGCGCAGCACATTTTTCCACCCAAAACTGACCCTCTTTTTCCAATGCAGGTTGCTCTAGTTTTTGGACCCTAGCGCAGCTGGCACATGGGGAAACCTAGGCAACCTCTACATTTTTAAAAACTAGACACCTAGGGTTATCCAGTGAGAGTGAACTTGCATGGCTCTCACAATGTTGTCGTACCCAGAATCCCTTGAAAACCTCAAACTTTGGCTAAAAAACAAATTTTCTCACATTTCTGTGATGGAAATTTCTGGAATCGGCAAGGAGCCACAAATGTCCTTCCACCCAGCATTCCCCCAAGTCTCCTTATAGAAATGGTACCTCACTTGTGTGGGTAGACATAGTGCCCGCTATTGGAAACAGCCCAAAATGCAACATGGGAGCAGCAAATTTTTCCACCCAAAACTGACCCTCTTTTTACTATATGGGTACCTCTAGATTTTGGACTGTAGCTAAATTGGTAGCTAGGGAAACCAAGCCAACCTGTACATTTTTTAAAACTAGACACCTAGGGGTATTTAGGGTAGGTGGACTTGCATGGCTCCCATCACATTTTATTACCCAGAATCCTTTGCAAACCTCAAACTTTGGATACAGAAAATGTCCCTCACATTTCTGTAATGAAAAGTTCTAGAATCTGAGGACAGTCACAAATGACCTTCAATCTGGCATTCTTCCAAGTCTCCTGATAAAAACAGTACCTCACTTGTGTGTCTGGGCCTAGTTCTTGCATCAGAACAAATCAAACCAAGGCCAAGGAGGGCCCCGTTGTGAGGACTCCAATCGATGTTAGTTTGATCAATTCCTGTTGTAGGCACTAGACCCAGCCAAACAAGTAAGGCAACATTGTTACTGGGACAAGTGAGGAACACCGGGTGGTAGGAAATTTGAGATTTCACTCTGATTCTGGAAGTCTATGGCATTGTGGGTAAGAAAACATGTTGGGATCTACAAGAGGTGCACCACCCTGTACTCCTCTCGGTGTTAAGTTTATAAAAAATATTCAGAGTTGGTAGATTTCCCCTAAAGACAATGTAAAATCAGGCAGAGAAAGGCAGTAATGACAAATATTACTTCAAAACTATCTATACATCAAGTACACATACTGGTCGGATTTGGCACGAGGGTGAATGAAAGGTTCAAAATGTAAAGTTTGAACAACAAGAAATTTCACAAAAATGAAATCCTCTGTTAATAATTAAAAGGTTAAAAAAATGAACCAGTGACTCAAAGATCATATGGTGTAAAGCTGCAGAGAGGCACCAACTGCTTTGCAAGCCTTTCACACACATTTCATACGTGATACACACAAGACCATTCACACTGCCAGCCGCGGACCCAGCACAACAGACAGTGCCATTCAAGGTCCCATCACATTAATATGCCCACATGACTGACATAGTTATCGCAGGGGCTGGAGGCTGATAGAGTGTGTGGACTGACATTGGGGTAGCAGTGTGTGTAGTTACCAGCAGCAAATCACTACTCAAACACCGCCAGTCAAGCACCTGTCCACGCCCACCACCAGCCAAGCTACAGTCCATGCACACTGCCAGCCAAGCGCCAGTCCATGCACACCACCAGTCAAGTGCCAGTTCACGCATACCACCAGCAAGTGCCAGTCCACACACACCGCCATCACATTTTTTTAAACAAAAAACTAAACACAAACCAATTGGAAGTAGATGCAAAACTATAACTACAAACACAAGAGCTGTAACAAAATACATCACACCAATGCCGTGAAATCTGAACAAAAATATAAAACAATGAAGACCAGTTAGTTAACTTTTATGCTCACGGTTGCTTTTAAAAATCCCATTACATGTGGCAAAATTGAAAACATATGGGCACTGTAGAAAAATGGCTCCTTGTTGCAGTTACCCCCCCACTTTTTGCCTGATACTGATGCTGACTTGACTGAGGAGTGTGCTGGGACCCTGCTAACCAGGCCCCCGCACCAGTGTTTTTTCACTACAAATGTACCATTATTTCCACAATTGGCACACCCCTGGCACACAGATAAGTCCCTTGTAAAAGGTACCAGTGGTACTAAGGGCCCTGTGACCAGGCAAGATCCCTGAGGGCTGCAGCACATATTGTGCCACCCCTAAGGGACCCCTCACCTAACACATGCACACTGCCATTGTAGATTATGCCCCTCATTACAACCCTGGCGGTCGGTGTTAAAGCGGCAGTAATATCGCAAACAGGGCGGCAGAAAAAAAATGGGATTACGACCGTGGCGGAAACCGCCAACAAAGACAGCCACTTTAACACTCTGACCACCACGGCGGTAGAAACAAACAGCGCGGCGGTCACCGCCAACAGACAGGCAGAAGACAAAGTACCGCCCACCCTATTATAATAGGCCTATCCGCCACCTTTTTCGGGGCGGAACCAACGCTATCAAAAGCATGGTGGAAACAGTACACAGAAGGGAAAACACTCACCTCTCAACACCCAACGGGGAACCAGGATGCCATGGAGCCCGAACTTCACGTACTGCCCATGTTGGTTTACCTCCTCTTATACCATAGTACGAACGGCGGCAGCAGCGACCACGGTGAGTACTGCACCTACAACACAGGGAAGGCGGGGAGGAAACAGAGTGACACACACACGCAACACCCCCACCCTCATCCTCACACACAACATACACAAATACATGCAGCAACATTACATATACACCTCCCCCACCCCCTGGAAGAACGCAAGGACAAAAGGAGATGATTGTAACCATTGTAATCATGAAAAACCCATTAGTCAAAATTCAGTATATACAAATATGTAACCCGACTACACAAGTCCGGATATTGTTCCAATCAATGTCTGTGGACCACTGGGCCCAAAATGCATGGGCGAGGCCCACACATGATACCTGACTGGAAACAGAGAGAACACTGCAGGGGCATCAGATCGAAAATATACAGGCACCTCAGGGGGACGGGGAGGGGGGCACCTCAGCCTGATGAACGCACGACGCCACTGCTGCACGAGGGGGGTCCGTGCCCATTGATGTATCCTGGGGATTGCAAAGCCACAGTCTCTCAAGTCTCTCCAGCGGGTGGTTTGCCCACTGCTTTGTCCTGGGGAGTGCAAAGCCAGTCTCTCAATTCTCTCCAGTGGGTGGGTTGCCCACTGCTTTATCCTGGGAAGTGCAAAGCCACAGTCTCTCAAGTCTCTCCAGTGGGTGGTTTGCCCACTGCTGCATCCTGGAGAGTGCAAAGCCACAGTCTCTCAAGTGGATGTCATTCTCCACCGGTTCTGGAGGGGGCCTGGTGCTCAGAGTGCTTCATCCTGCCAAGGACTGAGGTAATGGATGTGATACTCCACTGGTTCTGGAGGGGGCCTGGTGCCCAGAGTGCTTCATCCTGCCAAGGACTGAGGTAGTGGATGTGATACTCCACTGATTCTGGAGGGGGCCTGGTGCCCAGAGTGCTTCATCCTGCCAAGGCCTGAGGTAGTGGATGTGATACTCCACTGGTTCTGGAGGGGGCATGGTGCCCAGAGTGCTCCACATGCAGTGTGGCCAGTACAATTCCCTCACCTGGGTGTGCATGCCACTAGATTTGCGAGGTTCCGTAACATGATACTCCATGAAGCAACGACATACCCCACACTGCTGCGGATGCGCCTTCCACCTTCAGGTGTAAACAATGATGGAACAAATGTCTCATGGAAGCTGCCCATGGTCCAGGAACTCTCCTCCAGCCTCAGACGACTGACCACTGGGGATGGTAGCCATGTGAGTGGTGGTGCCAGTGTCCGAGGACGCCGCGGGGCCGGTGGCGGTGCTTGCGGCGGTGTCTGTTGCGGCGGTGGTTGCGGTGGTGCTGGCGGCTGTGTTTGCGACGGTGCTGGTGGCGGTGCTGGCGGCGGTGCATGGGTCAGCACCTGCAGAGGGACACAGCAGGATGTTTCCTGCAGTCTCGGACGGCTGCCCACTGGGGAAGAGGCTGGGGACTGTCACTGAGGCTGTAGACGTGCCGGGGGCGGTACAGGTTGCAGTGCTTGCAGCGGTGTCTGTCGCAGCAGTGTCTGTTGCGCGGTGCTGGCGGCGGTGCATGGGTCAGCACCTGTAGAGGGACACAGCAGGACGTTTCCTGCAGCCTCGGACGGCTGCCCACTGTGGAAGAGGCTGGGGACTGTCACTGAGGCTGTAGACTTGCCGGGGGTGGTGCAGGTGGCAGTGCAGGTGGCAGTTGTGGTGGCGGGCCAGCAAGCGGTGTTCGCCGCTGTACAGGCTGGTGTGGTCGTGGACAGGAAGTGTGACACTGGTCCCTCAGTCAGTGCCACCATGCCCTCTCCTGACCTGCTTTCAGATTTTGGCCCTTCCCCAGCTTTGATGGTGCCGCAGTTGTCTTGCCACTAGGCTGGGAACTGGAAAGCCTGGCCCTAGGGGAAGGACGGGGGGAGGTGTAGGGAAGAGGTCAGTGTTACCCAGGAAGAGTTTTTTAGACACACTGGGACGGGAAGATGGAGGGGGTTTGGGAGTGGAGGTAGAGGTAGTGGTTGTAAGAGGTGTACATCTGCTGAATTTGGGTGAAGGTGCATGGGCTGGAGGGTGTTGTGAGGTGGATGGCTGTTGGGTGGGTGTGTGCCTGTGTTTGTGTAGTTTGGGAGGGGAGCTCACTGACACACTGGGAGAGGACACTGGGGGGGTGTGAATGGTAGTGGGGGTGGTGAGTGCACGTGAGTGGTGTGTAGTGATGGGCGTGCTGGTGTTGGAGGTAGTGGCTGAGGATGTATTGCATGCAGGTGTGAGTGGAGACGAGACAGGGAGGGAGGAGGTGGACGTGGAGGAGGTGGACACAGTGGAGGCAGTGTCTGCATGGGGATGGTGCTTGTGTGAGTGCCTGTGGGATGTGTGGTGCTTATGTTTTCCATGTCCACTCTTGTATGTTGATGAGTGTGCATGCTGGTCTGATGGTGTGCTTGGGATAGGCTGAGGTACAGGGGATTGGGTCTGGGTGGAGGAAGTTGGAGGGGAGAGGCTGGACACAGGGACAATGGCTGCCATCAGTGCTGAGGCCAGAGCCTGAAATGCTCTCTGTTGGGTCACCTGCCCGGTATGAATGCCCTCCAGGTATGCATTTGTTTGTTGCAAATGCCTCTCAACACCCTGGATGGCATTCACAATGGTAGATTGCCCAACCGTGAGGAATGTCAGGAGTCGAATACCCTCCTCACTGAGGGCAGCAGGGCTGACTGGGGCAGGGGCTGAGGTGCCTGGGGCGAAGGAGATGCCCACCCTCCTGGGTGAGCCGGCACGGGACACACGCTGAGGGGCTGCTGGGAGGGCGGTGCTGGTAGGGGCGGTGGCGGCTGTACCTGTTGATGCAGTGGGCACAGAGGTGCCCGCCACTGCAAGGGAGCTCCCATCAGAGGAGGAGTCACTGCCACTGCTGTCTGCTCCTGTGCCCGCCGTGGAGCTTCCCTCGCCCTCCATCCCACTGGTGGCTTCAGACTCTGTTGTTTCGCCCTCCAGGGCCAAGTGGGTTGCAGCTCCCTCCTGTTCCGGTGCCAATGCTCCTCCGCCTGATGATGCTATTGCACACAAGAACAGGGAGACCACAAAAAGGGGAGGGAAAGACAGAAGAAAGACATATTCAGTGCATGCAACACCACTACTGTTGGCGGACACAACACACAGGGAGCAGCCCTCGCCACTGCAGCATGCACTAACAGTTCCTAGAAATTTCAGCTGACCATGGGGTACGAGGCCTAAGACCAATCGCTGGACACCTGGAAGTCACAGGAGCCTGACTAGGTGTAGATGGCTCTTACCACTGGTGGGGTTGGGGTGCCACATGGCCTGCCTCACAAGGGACCATGCCTACCAACTTCGCCCTGGCGTAGGGGAACCCACTGCCCACCTCCCCCACCCAGACACCTCGTAATGTGCGCTGAGTCAGCTGAATGGGAGTGTACTCACCCCCTTGTGGCTCCTGTGATGCTCTCAAGCGCCCATCCAACTCCGGATAGGCCACCGCCAGGATCAGGAACATCAGGGGGTCATGGTGCGACGGGCACCCCTCCCACGTTGGGAGGCCATCCCCTGCTGGGCCTCCGCCGTCTTATTGCTCCAGCGGCGCAGGTCCTCCCATCTTTTACGGCAGTGGTTGCTCCGTCTGTGGTAGACCCCCAGGGTCCGGATGTCCTTGGCGATGGCACGCCAAATACCCTTCTTCTGGTGGGCGCTGACCTAGAGGAATAGTACAGGGCAAAAGGAAGTTACTTACCCATCCGGACCGTCAAACTCATTGCCCCCCAGTTGCCACCCTTGCCCTGACGCACATACACTTCCCATCCGCACATGCAGGCCTCAGCCCCCCCCATGTATTTTCCATCCACACCACTCTAAACAGGCATTGCCATGCACCATGCTCACAGTGTACTCACCTGTTTGTCTGGAGGACCATACAGTTGCGTGTACTGGGGGAGGACCCCATCCACTAGTTTCTCCAACTCTTCCGAAGTGAAGACAGGGGCCCTTTCCCCAGACACATGAGCCATTGTCGCTTCCAGACTGAAGTCACAGCAGCACTTGCAGTGTAGGTCCTCTCCTGTTGAAGGTCAGGTATCAAGTGAGTGAACAGACAGAAAATGGCGGTCACGTCCGCGGCAGTGCGTACCGTCACCGCCGACGTATATCATCATTGGCTCCTGGCACCCATAGGGCCCAATGTTAACCAATGCAGAATTGCGCCGCAGTCTTCAACCGCCCACTACGACGGTGTACAACGCCAGTGCAGATACCTCATTTCCCCTTGTCCCACCTTACAGGTCAGGCAGCCGCCATTTCAGGAGGCCACATGGGATGGATGTTAAATGCGTCACACCTATCTAGGCCGGGAATATAGACAGATACTGGCACAATGCGGATTAATAACGTTTTTTGAAAATAAGACATTGTGATACCTCAGTGTTGGATGACTCTCTGCTCGCTGTTCTCCTCCATAGGGCACGTCCGCTGCGGCAGGTGATGAGATAGCGGCATCCTCCGGTGTACAGACCCCTGGTGGACCTGTCGACAATGGAAGAGAGACACATCCTAGTCACATACAGACTTGATCGTGCAACAATCCCGGAACTGTGTGCCCAGTTGGAGCTGGACCTGATGTCAGCTATCCGCCATCCCACAGGAATCCCTTCTCTAGTGCAGGTCCTGTCTGTACTCCATTTCCTGGCCAGTGGGTCTTTTCAAACAACAGTGGCCATGGCATCAGGGATGTCCCAGCCAATGTTCTCTAACGTGTTGTCCAGAGTGTTGTCTGCCCTGCTGAAACACTGGCGCAGCTACATCGTTTTTCCTCAGGTGGAGGATTTGCCCACAGTGAAAGGTGACTTCGATGCCCTGGGACATATCCCCAACATCATTGGTGTCATTGATGGTACACATGTGGCATTTGTACCCCCCGCAGAAATGAACAGGTGTACAGAAACTGGAAGAGCTACCATTCAATGAATGTGCAGATGGTGTGTTTGGCAGACCAGTACATCTCCCATTTGAATGCCAAGTATCCTGGCTCTGTGCATGGCGCTTACATTTTGAGGAATAGCAGCATCCCTTATGTGATGGGGCAACTCCAGAGGCACCGTGTGTGGCTAATAGATGAGGCCATGGTCCCAATACAGTTGACATAGGTGTCTGGGTAAGGGTTAGTGTGTGTCTAACAGTTGTCCCTCGACATTTGCAGGTGACTCTGGTTACCCCAACCTGTCATGCCTACTGACTCCAGTGAGGAATCCCAGGACAAGGGCAGAGGAACACTACAATGAGGCACATGGGGGAACTAGGAGGGTGATCGAATGCACCTCCTGAAGGCCAGATTCCGGTGCCTCCATCTAACAGGTGGTTCCCTATACTGCTCACCGAAGAATGTGTGCCAGATAATCGTGGCCTGCTGTATGCAGCACAACCTGGCTTTGTGACGCCATGTGCCTTTTCTGCAGGAGGCTGGGCCAGATGGTGGTCTTGTGGCAGCTGTGGAGCCTGTGGACAGTGAAGAAGAGGAGGCAGAAGAAGAGGATATCGACAACCGAAACAACATCATGCAACACTCCCAGTGAGACACAGGTAAGAAGATGCCACTGCTTCCCACATCTCATTCTATTGTTGGAACTAGCATAAGTGTGTCATTTTCATTTAGTGTATGGACACTGACTTGTCACTTTGACTTTCCATTTCACAGATGTGGTCCCACTTTGTGGCATCTGCTATGTTTTCTGCTGGCCTACAGCTGTGTTACATTGGTATGTGAACAAGTAAATTGCCATTGCCATATTCCATAGTTATTGCAATTACACATTTGTGAAAGCACAGACTGACTCCAGATTGTTTTGTGATTGAAGTGTGTTTATTCCTGTGCTAATAAGTGGAAGGGGTTGTAAAATGGGCTGGGGTGATGGTGGAGGAATGTCCATGGCAGAGTCCAGTCTATTTGTTTCACATGTGCATTGTCCAAAGGGGCATAGGAAGTGGAGCAATGGCAGTTTAAGGATGGACAGGGTGACATAGTGGGACAGAAGGGTGACATTCAGAGGGGTCTCATTTCCTGGTGGGGTCTGGCAATGTTCTCTGTCTTGTTCCTGGATCTAAGGGACCATTTGCGCGGTGGTTCTCAATCTACAGGGGGTGGGGTGCTGGTGTCCTCTTGTTCCTGTGGCTGTGCCTCCTGTCCACTAGCACCTGCAGAGGTGGTGGGCTGTTCATCATCCAGGCTAGTGTCAGGGGCCCCTTGTTGTGCCACTGTGTCCCTCCTGGTGTTGACAAGGTCTGCCAGCACCCCTGCAATGGTGACCAGGGTGTTGTTAATGGACTTCAAGTCCTCCCTGATCCCAAGGTAGTGTTCCTCCTGCAGCCGCTGGGTGTCCTGAAACTTGGCCAGTACCGTTGCCATCGTCTCCTGGGAATGATGGTAAGCTCCAATGATGTTGGAGAGTGCCTCGTGGAGAGTGGGTTCCCTGGGCCTGTCCTCCCCCTGTCGCACAGCAGTCCTCTCAGTTTCCCTGTTATCCTGTGCCTCTGTCCCCTGAACTGTGTGCCCACTACCACTGCCCCCAGGTCCCTGATTTTCTTGGGTTGGTGGGTTTGCCTGGGTTCCCTGTAAGGGTGGACACACTGCTGATTGATGTGTCCTGGGGACAGAGGGATGGGCCCGCTGGGTGGGTGCTGTGCTGGTGTTTCCTGAGGGGAGAGGCTCTGTGTTGGCTTGTGGCAGTGTCAGGGGAACCGACTGTCCCGAGGTCCCATATGGGCCGGGGTGGCCATCTTGATCCAGTTGTGCAGAGCTGCTGTCATCACTGTGGGCCTCTTCTGTGTGGGGACTGGATATGTCTGGCACCTCCTGTCCAGTGACGTTGGGTACGGGTCCTGTTGGGGTGTAAATGCATAATTATTGTATCTGTGTGTGCCATCATGTGCAATGGGTGAGTGACCCTCTACTCCAGTGCTTGCATTATTGGCTTGGTCCTTGTGTGATTGGTGATTTTAGGGCATGGGTGAGTCTCTGTAGTGGACATGCTTGGGTGATGTATGTCCATGTGTTGGTGTTACATGCAGGGCTTGGTTTTGGGATGTCTGGGTTGTATTAGAAGGGTATCTGTGGGTTGTTGGGGTGATGGGTGTGAGAGTAAGGGTGGGAGTATGTGATGGCATGCAGATGGGGTGGGGGGGATAAGGTAGTAAAGATTTGCCTTACCAGAGTCCAGTCCTCCTGCTACTCCTGCGAGGCCCTCAGGATGCAGTATTGCCAAGACTTGCTCCTCCCATGTTGTTAGTTGTGGGGGAGGAGGTGGGGGTCCACCGCCAGTCCTCTGTACAGCAATCTGGTGTCTTGAGACCATGGAACGCACCTTCCCCCTTAGGTCGTTCCACCTCTTCCTGATGTCATCCCTAGTTCTTGGATGCTGTCCCACTGCATTGACTCTGTTGACAATTCTGCGCCATAGCTCCATCTTCCTTGCAATGGAAGTCTGCTGCACCTGTGATCCGAATAGCTGTGGCTCTACCCAAATGATTTCCTCCACCATGACCCTAAGCTCCTCCTCAGAAAACCTGGGGTGTCGTTGAGGTGCCATGATGTGGTGTGGGTGATGTGTGAGGTGGTGTCTGTTGTGATGTGTGAGGGTGTGTGTTGGTGTGTGTTGTTTGTGGTGCGTGGATGTTGTATGAGTGATGGTGTTGTGGGTCTTTGGATGTTGGTGTTGTTTTAGGTGGTGGCTCTCTCTGGTGTGCTTTCAAAATTCAGGTAGTAAGGGTTTGTGGGTGATGTGGGTGTGTGTTTTATATTGGATTGGGTGTGTGGGTGTGGTGTTTGTATATGTATCAGGTGTGTGTATTTTGAATTGTCCAATGTGATTGTGTTTTGTGAGTGTGTGTGTATTTTGAGCACAGCAGTATGTACCGCCAATGGACTACCGTGGTTGAAAGACCGCTGCGTTGATTCGTGGGTCGTGATAGTGTGGGCGTATTCCTGTTGGCGTGACGGTGACGGTTTTGGGATTGCCAGTTTATCACTGACCTTTGATGTGGCGGACTTGTGTGGGTGTCTGTATTGTGGCGGATTCTGGGCTGTGGGTCTTAATACCTGTAGCAGAATTCCGCTGCTGCAGCGGTATGTTGATGGTCTTCTGCACGGCGGTAAGGGGGATTTACCGCCAGGGTTGCAATGAGGGCCTATGTGTGTTGGTGGGGAGAAAAAGGCAAAGTCGACATCGCATCCCCCTCAGGATGCCATGCCTACAAAATACTGCCTGTGGCATAGGTAAGTCACCCCTCTAGCAGGCCTTACAGCCCTAAGGCAGGGTGCACTATACCACAGGTGAGGGCATAGCTGCATTAGCAATATGCCCCTACAGTGTCTAAGTCTATTCTTAGACAATGTAAGTACAGTGTGGCCATATTAAGTATATGGTCTGGGAGTTTGTCATAAAATGAACTCCACAGCTCCACAATGGCTACACTGAATACTGGGAAGTTTGGTATCAAACTTCTCAGAATAATAAACCCACACTGATGCCCGTGTTGGATTTATTAAAAAATGCACACAGAGGGAATCTTAGAGATGCCCCCTGTATTTTACCCAATCCTTCAGTGCAGGACTGACTGGTCTGTGCCAGCCTGCTGCTGGGAGACGAATTTCTGACCCCCTTGGGTGGGAGCCTTTGTGCTCTCTGAGGAGAGAAACAAAGCCTGCACTGGGTGGAGATGCTTAACACCTCCCCCCTGCAGGAACTGTAACACCTAGCAGTGAGCCTCAAAAGCTCAAGGTTCGTGTTACAATGCCCCAGTTCACTCCAGCTAGTGGAGATGCCCGCACCCTGGACACAGCCCCCACTTTTGGCGGCAAGTGCAGGGGGGATAATGAGAAAAACAAGGAGGAGCCACCCACCAGTCAGGATAGCCCCTAAGGTGTCCTGAGCTGAGGTGACCCCTCCCTTTAGAAATCCTCCATCTTGGTTTTGGAGCATTCCCCCAATAGGATTAGGGATGTGCCCCCCTCCCCACAGGGAAGAGGCATAAGAGGGTGTAGCCACCCTCAAGGACAGTAGCCATTGGCTGCTGCCCTCCCAGACCTAAACACACCCCTAAATTCAGTATTTAGGGGCACCCCAGATCCCAGGAAATGAGATTCCTGCAACCTGAAGACACAAGAAGGACTGCTGACCTACAAGCCTGCAGAGAAGGAGGAAGATGACAACTGATTTGGCCCCAGCCCTACCAGCCTCCCTCCAACTTCGAAAACCTGCAAGAAGCCTCAGAGGATTGCCCTGGACTAAAGGACCAAAAAACTCCCTTGAGCAGCGGCCCTGCTCAAAACCAGCTACTTCTTTGCAACAAAGAAGCAATTTTCCAATACTGCATGTTTCCCGCCGGAAGCGTGGGACTTCTCACTCTGCACACGACGCCCCCGGCTCAACATTCAGAGAACCAACACCTCAGGGAGGACTCCCCAGCGACTGCGAGCCCGTGAGTAACCAGAGACGACCCCCCCTGAGCCCCCACAGCGACGCTTGCAGAGAGAATCCAGAGGCTCCCCCTGACCGTGACTACCTGTAACAAGGGACCCTGACGCCTGGAACCGAACCTCAACGCAGGAGTGATCCCCAGGTGACCCTCTGCCCTGCCCAGGTGGTGGCTGTCCCGAGAAGCCCCCGCTGTGCCTGCTGCACCGCTAGATTGACCCCCTGGTCCCTCTATTGAATCCTATACAAATCCCGACGCCTGCTTTGCACATTGCACCCGGCCGCCCCTGTGCCGCTGAGGGTGTGTTTTGTGTGCATACTTGTCCCCGCCCAGTGCTCTACAAAACCCCCCTGGTCTGCCCCCCAAGGACGCAGATACTTACCTGCTGGCAGACTGGAACCGGAGCACCCCTGTTCTCCATAGGCGCCTATGTGTTTTGGGCACCTCTTTGACCTCTGCACCTGACCGGCCCTGAGCTGCTGGTGTGGTAACTTTGGGGTTGCCTTGAACCCCCAACGGTGGGCTGCCTATGCCCCGGGACTGAGACTTGTAAGTGTTTTACTTACCTCCTAATCTAAACTTTACTTACCTCCCCCAGGAACTGTTGATTTTTGCACTGTGTCCACTTTGAAAATAGCATATTGCCATTTTTACAAAGACTGTATGTGATATTGCTTTCATTCAAAGTTCCTAAAGTATCTAAGTCAAGTACCTTACATTTAAAGTATTAATTGTAAATCTTGAACCTGTGGTTTTTAAAATAAACTAAGAAAATATATTTTTCAATATAAAAATATATTGGCCTGGAATAAGTCTTTGAGTGTGTGTTCCTCATTTATTGCCTGTGTGTGTACAACAAATGCTTAACACTACCCTCTGATAAGCCTACTGCTCGACCACACTACCACAAAATAGAGCATTAGAATTATCTACTTTTGCTACTATCTTACCTCTAAGGGGAACCTTTGGACTCTGTGCATATTATTTCTTACTTTGAAATAGTATATACAGAGCCAACTTCCTACAGGCACGCATAGCCCGGGATTAGAAGAACACTCAGGGTAGCGCTTACAATTCTTCTTCTGCATGCCTCTTCAGACACAACCTCTATATCTCCTAGAGGGATCGTTTTTTGGGGCATGTGAGAAATGCAATCAGGAAAGTAGGGATCTGTCAATCTAGCCAAATATTTCACCACTCCAACCCTGGGAATACTTGCTTGTTCCATGTAGGAGGCTGGACTGGCTTGTAGTAAGTACCAAGGGGTACTTTCACCTTGCACCAGGCCCAGGTATCCCTTATTAGTGTATAGGGTGTCTAGCAGCTTAGGCTGATAGATAATGGTAGCTTAGCAGAGCAGCTTAGGCTGAACTAGGAGACGAGTGAAGCTCCTACAGTACCACTAGTGTCACTTGCACAATATCATAAGAAAACACAATACACAGATATACTAAAAATAAAGGTACTTTATTTTTATGACAATATGCCAAAGTATCTCAGAGTGTACCCTCAGTGAGAGGATAGGAAATATACACAAGATATATGTACACAATACCAAAAATATGCAGTATAGTCTTAGAAAACAGTGCAAACAATGTATAGTTACAATAGGATGCAATGGGGACACAAAGGGATAGGGGCAACCCAAACCATATACTCCAAAAGTGGAATGCGAACCACGAATGGACCCCAAACCTATGTGACCTTGTAGAGGGTCGCTGGGACTGTAAGAAAACAGTGAGGGTTAGAAAAATAGCCCACCCCAAGGCCCTGAAAATTGAGTGCAAAGTGCACTAAAGTTCCCCAAAGAGCACAGAAGTCGTGATAGGGGTATTCTGCAGGAAAGACACAAACCAGCAATGCAACAACGATGGATTTACAAACGAGGGTACCTGTGGAACAATGGGACCAAGTCCAAAAGTCACAAGCAAGTCGGAGATGGGCAGATGCCCAGGAAATGCCAGCTGTGGGTGCAAAGAAGCTGCTACTAGGCAGTAGAAGCTGAGGATTCTGCAGGAACGACAAGGGCTAGAAACTTCCCCTTTGGAGGATGGATGTCCCACATCGTGAAGAGTCGTGCAGAAGTGTTTTCCCTCCAAAAGACTGCCAACAAGCCTTGCTAGCTGCAAATCGTGTGGCTAGGGTTTTTGGATGCTGCTGTGGCTCAAGAGGGACCAGGATATCGCCAATTGCGTCAGGGGACAGAGGAGGCGCCCAGCAAGACAAGGAGCCCTCTCAGAAGCAGGCAGCACCCACAGAAGTGCCAGAACAGGCACTACGAAGAGGAGTGAAATGGTGCTCACCCAAAGTTGCACAAAGGAGTCCCACGCCGCCGGAGGACAACTCAGAAACTCGTGCAATGCAGGTTAGAGTGCCATGGACCCAGGCTTGGCTGTGCACAAAGGATTTCTGCCAGAAGTGTACAGAGGCCGGAGTAGCTGCAAAAGACACGGTTCCCAGCAATGCAGTCTGGCGTGGGGAGGCAAGGACTTACCTCCACCAAACTTGGACTGAAGAGTCACTGGACTGTGGGAGTCACTTGGACAGAGTTGGTGGATTCAAGGGACCCCGCTCGTCGTGCTGAGAGGAGACCCAGGGGACTGGTGATGCAGTTCGACCCACGGGAGGTTTCTTCGGAGCTTCTAGTGCAGAAAGGAGGCAGACTACCCCCACAGCATGCACCACCAGGAAAACAGTCGAGAAGGCGGCAGGATCAGCGTTACAGAGTTGCAGTAGTCGTCTTTGCTACTTTGTTGCAGTTTTGCAGGCTTCCAGCGCAGTCAGCAGTCGATTCCTTGGCAGAAGGTGAAGTGAGAGATGCAGAGGAACTCTGATGAGCTTTTGCATTCGTTATCTAAGGAATTCCCCAAAGCAGAGACCCTAAATAGCCAGAAAAGAGGGTTTGGCTACTTAGGAGAGAGGATAGGCTAGCAACACCTGAAGGAGCCTATCAGAAGGAGGCTCTGACGTCACCTGCTGGCCCTGGCCACTCAGAGCAGTCCAGTGTGCCAGCAGCACCTCTGTTTCCAAGATGGTAGAGGTCTGGAGCACACTGGAGGAGCTCTGGGCACCTCCCAGGGGAGGTGCAGGTCAGGGGATTGGTCACTCCCCTTCCCTTTGTCCAGTTTTGCGCCAGAGCAGGGCTGAGGGGTCCCTGAACCGGTGTAGACTGGCTTATGCAGAAATGGGCACCATCTGTGCCCATGAAAGCATTTCCAGAGGCTGGTGGAGGCTACTCCTCCCCTGCCTTAACACCTTTTTCCAAAGGGAGAGGGTGTAACACCCTCTCTCTGAGGAAGTCCTTTGTTCTGCCATCCTGGGCCAAGCCTGGCTGGGCCCCAGGAAGGCAGACCTGTCTGAGGGGTTGGCAGCAGCAGCAGCTGCAGTGAAACCCCTGAAAAGGCAGTTTGGCAGTGCCAGGGTCTGTGCTACAGACCCGTGGGATCATGGGATTGTGCCAGCAATGCCAGGATGGCATAGAGGGGGCAATTCCATGATCTTAGACATGTTACATGGCCATATTCGGAGTTACCATTGTGAAGCTACACATAGGTAGTGACCTATGTGTAGTGCACACGTGTAATGGTGTCCCCGCACTCACAAAGTCCGGGGAATTTGCCCTGAACAATGTGGGGGCACCTTGGCTAGTGCCAGGGTGCCCACACACTAAGTAACTTTGCACCTAACCTTTACCAGGTAAAGGATAGACATATAGGTGACTTATAAGTTACTTAAGTGCGGTGGTAAATGGCTGTGAAATAACGTGGACGTTATTTCACTCAGGCTGCAGTGGCAGGCCTGTGTAAGAATTGTCAGAGCTCCCTATGGGTGGCAAAAGAAATGCTGCAGCCCATAGGGATCTCCTGGAACCCCAATACCCTGGGTACCTCAGTACCATATACTAGGGAATTATAAGGGTGTTCCAGTATGCCAATGTGAATTGGTGAAATTGGTCACTAGCCTGTAAGTGACAATTTGAAAAGAAATGAGAGAGCATAACCACTGAGGTTCTGGATAGCAGAGCCTCAGTGAGACAGTTAGGCACCACACAGGGAACACATACATATAGGCCACAAACTTATGAGCACTGGGGTCCTGACTAGCAGGGTCCCAGTGACACATAACAAACATACTGAAAACATAGGGTTTTCACTAGGAGCACTGGGCCCTGGCTAGCAGGATCCCAGTGAGACAGTGAAAACACCCTGACATACACTCACAAACAGGCCAAAAGTGGGGGTAACAAGGCTAGAAAGAGACTACTTTCTCACATTCCACTACAACAAGGCTGCCTATCACAGACTGCTGAAAGTGAACAAATGTCATCTTTGAACCTCAAGAACAATCCTTGATTACAACAAAAGCATTCAAGGTTGCTAAAGGGAGCAAATGCCAAATTACCTAATTTAAGCCTTATGAACAGCAGTGTAAGGTTTCAACCTCTGGTCTACTCTATGTACACCACCCATGTGCTTACTGTAGTCTAAAACGCACACAGGTTTGTGCACTTCAGTAAGAATTTCATCACTATCCAAGCCACTGCACTGTTCACTCTCAAGTTCTTCACAAACAAGCTCTTTAGGGCACCTTTGCGGTCAAAGCGGATTGTGCCACAAGCAACAGTGTCCACAATTTCCTGAGGACTTCCACACCAATGTAGAAGTTATATACATATAAATGATGACCTTTATTAAAAGGTCCTCTACCAAGTTCCCACACAATTTTCTCACTAGCTCCGAAAGTGAACGGAAAACCAGGGTGGTTAATAGTGGAATCCCGACCTGTGTGCAGCCTGAAATTAAAGTCATATCAAGTACTACTCTCAGACAGCATACACATCTTAATCCCATAAAGTGCCTTCTTGCTAGGAATGCTCTGCCTAAAAACTAAACATCTCTTGAACAGGACCAAAGACTCATCCACAGCTATTTCTTTCCCTTGAACACAGATCTCTGAAACTCGATCTACAAAGTGATCGAGGACGGGCTGAATTTTAAAAGAAAGGCTACAATCAGGGTGATTTGTGGTAACGCTGAAACATTATCAACAAAATGCAGCATCTGAAGCAGAAGCAAATACTGATCACAACTCATGGTTGCAGGAAATATAGCCTTCGTCAATAAGCTTCTAGTAGATCAATATGAAGAGAGCAACAGCTTCCTTAACAAGACCATCAAAAAAGTTAAACCTAAGAACTTCTTCAGCTCATCCAGATTTGTGGGAGTCCACCAGCTTGCTCTAGAGTTGGGCTTAAGTTAGGCACTGTTGTCCCTCAAATACTGTTCAGCATACAAGTTAGTCTGGTCAACAATCTCACCCAAAAATACATTGTCCATAAAAAACTGAAGGAAAAGTATAGGCAAAACGTGTTCAGTATTTACTCTACACCCTGCAACACCAGTAGGCATGCAATACAGGTTGCACCAAGCTTTGGGCACCCGAGCGCTCAGCACTTCCAAGAGAAGCCTTTCAGCCCCAGGCTGCAATCGAGATGCCTCTTGCTGCACTATCAGTATAGTATACCAGTGTCCTCCTATAAAAGAAACACTTCCTCTAAACTGAGAGTAGCGTCATCATCACTGCCAAAATCCTAGACTTCCCTCTCTGCCTCAGATGCAGAGTTAGTCTCATAACCATGGTCAGAGAATGAATCAAAAAGCATTCCAACTACCTGCTGAGCAGTAATCTTGCAGATAGCCATAATCCTTACTTATAAAAGTAACTTGATAAATAAGTCAGCAATAACCCACCATGTGTAAATTAAGTAATAAGCAATGTGTGGCTTTATCAAACGGTAAGTAAAACTACTGGTAACCTGCGAGGAAAAGTCTATCAATACAAAGCACACAAAGACCTATATAATTAAAAACAATACCACTCACTTGCCAGAGATAACTAGACTCACCAGCACCTACTCTGCACAGACACAGCAAGCACTATATACCACTAGAAAGGAAAAATAAAGGAAAATTACACACAAGACAACACAATACACATTGTGCACAAATCCAAGGAGAATTTCACAAGAAAACAGAAGCTAAATATGCTGCTATTATTACACATTTTACAAAAAACACATTTATGCAGGGAAATGATCCTCATTTGGAGTAAACGGTACAAAAATAAATTCTTACCAAACACATGCAATTACACAAACTGCAGATCTACCAGTGCCGAAACTGCAAACAGGAATCACAGCAAAGGAAATCAAAACCTTGCACTAAATAAAAAGGCAAAATAAAACATTACAATCAGATGCAAATGATGACAAGAAATAAAACAGTTCACATTATAAAACACTATGGGCTTGATCATGAGTTTGGCGGTTGGAATAACCGACCTCCAGACCCATGGTGAGGAGATCACTACAGAGCTGGTGGTTTCCCTACCTGCCCTATTACAACTTTCCCACTGGGATGACCGGCAGGAACCAGATTTCCTACTGATGGGAAATATGTGGCAGCATTGTTCCCGGCTCATAATTGAGCTGGCGGCAATGTTGCTGCACGCAGGGTGCACCAGCACCCTTGAAATGCACACTGTCTGCACACCGGACAGTGCACATTTCAAGGGTGCTGGGCAGACGATCCCTTGCACTGCTCATGCCCCGGGCATGGGCAGTGCAGGGGCCCCCTTGTGGCCCCCTGCACTTGTTCTCTGCAGGCCTTTTCATGGCAGTTGAACCACATGAATAGGCTGATGGAGAACGTGGTTGTAATCAGTCAGGTGGCTCTGACTTCAGCGCCACCCTGGCTGATCACAACCAAGACCGCTGTCAGCCCATCAGAGATCCTGGCAGGGTCAGCAGTTGGTTGGTGGGTCTCCCCACCAACCTTGTAATGTGGTGGTCGGACCACCACAGCCGTGGCGGTCTGACTACCACCGCAAGTTTGGCTGTCTTGTGACCGTCAGACTCGTAATTAGGCCCATCATTACCCAGTCCCCGCACACCGTGGCCAAGCGCCAGTCCATACACACTGCCACCCAAGTGCAAGTCCATGCACACCACCAGGCAAGGGCCAGTCCACACACACCACCAGCCAAGCACTAGTCTGCACACACTGCCAGGCAAATGCCAGTACATACACAGCCAACCAAAGATCAGTAATTGAAGACTATCAGCCAAACACCTGTTCAAAAACACACTGAAACGTTACCTGGTGTCTAGTTGTATTCTCACACACTCCCCCCTTTGGGGGCAGATGGGCCTAAAAATATGACTGATCAGCCTCCAGAGAGGGCAGAAAATGGCCACAATATTACCCCAATAAAAAGGAGCGAACCTTGCCCAAGAGGCAGCTCCCCTACAAATAAATATTCAAATCCCTGGTGTCTAGTGGCCAATCTGTCCTCTGTGGGCAGGAAACGGTCAAAAGTATACTTTTACTAAAGGCCCCATGGAGCGACCCCCAAACATATGAAAAAGAAAATCACTGGTGTATAGTTGGGTTCCGCAAACCCTCCATATACCCCCCCCCCCCCCAGGAAGGAACATAGGGCTAAAGTCAGCCAATCTGCCCTAGGGGTGGAATTTACAAAATTACACCTCCAAGAGGAGTGACCCTTGCCCAAGGTGCTGCTCCCTGCTAATTTATCAAATAAAGTCCCTGGAGTCTAGTCGGTTTACACCATCCAATGGGGCAGATCGGCCAAGAAAATAGCCAATCTAGACCCTGTGGGGCGCTGAAACACAGAACAAAAATGTGTTGCTCTCCAAAGGAGCAACCCTTGCCCAAGGGGCCACTCCCTCCAAATTCATCTTATAAAATCTCTTGGTCCTGGTGGGTTTTGACCTGCACCCTACCCGGGGGTCAGATCAGCCATAAAAAAGCCTATCTAGCCTCTAGGGGGGCAGAAATACAGAAAACACATTTTGCTTCCCAAAGGAGTGATCCTTGTCCAAGGGTTCATGTCATCTTAATTCATCTTATAAAGTCCCTGGAGCCCAGTGGGTTTAGACTCCCCAAAGGGGTAGATCAGTCAGAAAAATGGCCGATCTGGACCCCATGGGGGGCTGAAACACAGAAAACACATGTAGCTCCCCAAAGGAGTGACCCTTGTCCAAGGAGTCGCTCCCTCCAAATTTAGCTTAAAAAATTCCTGGAGCCTAGTGGTTTTCGACCTCCCGGGGGACAGATCGTTTAAAAAAGGGCAAATCTAGCCCCCAGAGGAGCCAAAATATGGATATAATATGCTTCCAGTGAGGGGCCTTTGCCTAAGAGATCGCCACTCTAAAATACGAAATAAAACATCCCTGGTGGTCTAGTGGATGGATTCCTGCTCCATGATCACGGACCTCACCCATGTTCGGAATCCATTCCAAACAGATGTGGCGAATGGAAAAACTCCTTCCTTTCCCACTGTGTCTGTTTCCTGCAAAAGTAACCACCCCCCAGGGAAGGACTTACCCAAGCGTCCTCTCTCCTCCACGCGCTAGAAGCAAATTGCTTCCAGCGTGTGCTTCCAGCGTGTCCGTGGCACCATCTGATGACTAAGTATAGGTGGTAAACTCCGCTCCACCAGCAGAGTTTGAGGAGTTTAGCAACTCTGAGCTCTGCCTGGAGCATGGAGTTCGGCAAAAACTCCTCCTACTGCCTCGTAACAGAGTTTACCCACGTCCAAGGAATGCTAATGTGTAGGGGACCTATAATTGGTGACATAGCAGCCAGTCGCAGTGTGCCGGAAGGAATTAGGAAGCGCTGATTGGCTGTGGCCTCTGTCTGAGCTGTCCTTCAATAGTCAGCCGTTTGATGCCCATTTTTAGGGTTGAGCCTGTGTCGCATGCGCTTGCGCATGTGTTTCGTTAGCGAGACGCTTTAGGAATTAAAAAGGGCTCGGAGCCCCGGCCACGTCACGTCAGTGTCTTTATTGGTTCGTGGGCTTGCCTGTTAGAATCTGCTTGATTTCATTAGTGGAAGGCACGCATACGTCATGCCTTTTCTGATGGCTAGCCCTCCTCGAGCGCATTGACCAAGTACAGAAAACATACGAGGCTCGCTGTTTTCCATCCGGTTCGTGGACTACTTTTTCTCTAGTTTCTCAGCGCGATCTCGCTTGCCAGAAGTCGAGTGCTTTGCAAGCAAGAGCCCTTGATATGGTTGGACAAAAAAAGAGACAGCCACTTCCAAAGCTTCACTATACAAATGAAAATCCTGTGTGGCCATGACAGTCAATCACACGTCACACATGGCACGTGAAGAGTGTCTCAACTCAATTCAGGGTTTCAACTCAAAAGCACTGTGGGCTCATGCCTTCACTCACCACACAGAAAACGGGCCAAGTGCCTCCCCACAGACAGACAGTTTGGGCCACCGGCACCTCTTCAGACTGACCGTGTGTGCCAACAGCATCTAATCGGACAGACAGTGGAGGTTTGGGTTTCATCTCACAGAAACACTGAGGCCAAGAGCTCTCGGTGAAAAATCACTGCCAGTAATGGGAATATTGTGGTCGCACTTTTTGTTGTGATAACATATGTATCTGTAGCTCAAGGTGTGGTCTCGAACCTTCATTCCTGTGAGAGCATGACTGTCATGATGTCACCGTCGTAGCAAGGAATGCGCCTTAACCAAAGAAATGAAGTTGCACGCGGAAACATAGAAAACAGGAAAGGAAGGGGGCATTTTTCCAGGTATAAAGTGTTGCAATGTTTAATTCAGACGCACACAAAATTACTAGTTCTATTTCAGGGAATCAGAGGACTAAACGCATTTAAAAGGCAGCTGAACTCCTATCACGTCCAGGGCAATTATCGCCACATATGAGCCATGGCTGCCGGGATGCGTTGAATCCAGCTATATGAGCCACATTTGTTTTTAATATTTTAACTAATGACTAATAAACCACCAAGTTCAGGTCGCTTGGCAAACGCTGATTAAACTTCACAACTCTGTTATTCGATACAAAATCCTACCAAAAACTGCAGTGGGAGTCTGTGTTTCCTTCGTGAAAGTGTACATCAAGAGCAGTTTTGCCCATCTTCGAGGGTTCATCCATTTTTAGGGTCGAGCCTGCGTGGCATGCGCTTGCGCATGCGTTTCTCTAGCAAGATGCGTTAGGAATTAAAAAGGGCTCGGCGCCCCGTCCACATTAAGTCACTGTCTTTTATTGGTTCCTGGGCTTGCCTGTTAGAATCTGCTTGATTTCATTAGTGGAAGGCAAATATACATCATGCCTGTTCTGGTGGTTAGCCCTCCTCGCGCATCGACCAAGTACTGAAAACATACGAGGACCAAGTACTGAAAACATACGAGGCTCGCTGTTTTCCGTCCGGATCGTGGACTACTTTTCCTCTATTTTCGCAGCGCGATCTCGCTTGGCAGAAGTCGAGCGCTTTGCATAATATCGACCCTGTTGTACACTTAATTGCACTTTTTCCGGTTACGTACATGGTTTATGTGGCAAGAGAAGTCCGGTTAGGAGTTTACAATGCTATTAGCTCTAACACAAGCAAACGCGAGACCCGTTGCATTACAAATGCTTGTTAGTATCTTGTCCTCGGTTGGCTTACATTTGGAGATGGCATGTCTCTCTGCCTGCAGGGACTGACAAACCCTAATTTGAACTTGAAGAAGGGCAGAAGGGGACACAAGAAGTTCGTGAAAGTAGTCTGTGTGTTCCAAAAAAGCTAAAATTGAAAAAGTAAGGCGTCTTTCTGCAGGGAGAAAGGGCGCCCGTTTACTAAACATGTTCTTGAAGGCCTTAGAGCGCCAATTAATGACCCACAGGGACCAATTTTCACTCGCTGCAATGATAATAGTTACCTCAACAATTTGGAAGCACACAGTATTTGGCTCAGCATGCAGGTTTGTTGCGTAATTTCTATTCAGTGCTATTTTTTTTGTTTCTACCTTAGTTAAAAAGATAAACTGAAAGCAAGTGTGTTGTTCATTTGCAGCCTTTCGAGGATTTGTGTTTTAAGGCAGCAGGCACACCGGAATTCATCAAATGCGCTTCAAATCTAAACCTCAGTTTGTAAATTGCTGTATTTCTATCATGTTTTTTTCTTCTGTGACGTTTTATTCAGTAGCATGTGTTATCTTTTCAAAATCTCCGATTATATGTGTTCTAGCGCATACGGGCAGAGGTATAATTCCTCTCCTCCAGCTTCCCTTTCCAGCAAGAAATACGATCACAGAAAGCACTTTTAATGCCAGGAAATGCTGGGTATTTGTAACTTGTCATGATTGCATCACAGCAGATAAACTATTGAATTGTTCATGATAATGCATAGTGCTGCGTTCAGATGCCAAGTTTTGATAGAAGCAGAAATCTCAGCCAACAACCAGCTAGACCCGATAAGCAACAAGGACCCAAGGCACTTTAACTGCACCGAAATAGCAAGCACTCATAAACTCTCCACTTAGGCTGCTTTCCGGTAAACTGCGCAGTGAGACCGGCCACCTTGGTCTTGTTAGTTTCCTGTGCAATACTACTATACCAGTATTGAAGAAGAACTTTGTAATGTGCCCGCATTGTGGTTTTACTACAAGCCTTGAAATGTGTGAAAAGAAAAAGCTGTGCCGTCTCCAATTTGATACAACACGAATCGCGTTAGTTACTCTCCCACAGTGCGATCTTCCGCGTGAGAATTACAATATAAATCATGCATAAAATAGGCATTGCTGTTCGTTCATGAGTGTGATATTTTGAAAGCGCCCATTAATATATTACCGGAGCCGTGTACATAATAAGGACATTACAGTGCATAATGGGGTTTCTGGCACAATATGTGAATTTCAGTTCAATCAGACTGAATGGAAGACATGAATAACACTGTGCTGTTTCTCTCTGACATGCTTTATTATCAGAATATTCCTCTTTTGTCTGTTCACATTTTATTGCTAGTAATAAGCATGTATACCTATCTCGGTCTCACAAAATGTATAGAGTGTGCAGAACTCCGCAGAATTGCACTGAGTTTTTATGCAACTCTGGGGAATTCCGTGAAGTGAAACTCTGAGCGTTCCGCCCACCCCTACTGATTACATCGAAGCATTGTGTGCATGTTGACATCATCAGATCCCAGAGGGTGGGGTCCGGGTGGTAGTAAAAGCATTTCTGCTGCCATCCCTGGTGGGGCCCTGTAGATGGGTAGCCCCTGGGAGGGATGAGGATGGCATTGTGCGGTCTTCAGCACTGGTCCACATGGCTGAGGATTGCACTGTGCTGTCCTCAGCTCGTAAGAGGTTAAAATAACATTTATCGTAATAATTGTTGTGATTTGCAAATTGGCATTTTAAAATTATAACATTTATTTTGAAACCTGAATATTTTGAATGAATTTTAATTTGATATTCAATGCATATATTAATGGTATTTGGTGTCAAATATTTGTAATTTTTTTAAAAATAATTAATTTATTAAAATGATTTACAAAATAAAACATGGAAAATTATTGTAGTAAAGTAATTAGAAATTATTTTTGTGTAGAAGTTATAAAAGATAACATTTTCTGGAGAAAAGTTTTTTGGTTAAAATTTCTTAATAACAGAGAAAACTAATATGGATTTTGTTTTAAAATTATAATTTAATTTTCAAATCATATTTTTAAATTAAAAATTGGTTTGAATTATGTCTTTAATCTGTGATCTATGATATGATTTTGGATTATGATTTTAAATCTGTTTTTATGTATAATGTTTAGGGAGATGAGTTTTTAATATTTATTTTAATTATTATTTTTAATAAAAATGTTTTCTTATTTTGATGTTTAAATATATACATATATATTGGTCTGCAGTTTTGGATAGTGTGTTTTAGATTACATATTATTGTATTTTATTTTATAGTTAAGAAACAGTGTAAGTATGGAGTATTGATTCTGTGTATAATATTTTTATTTGCATTTGTGTCTCTAACCTGTTTTAGATTTAGAGATATATAGTGCATTTTAGCTCTTTGGGGTCCAGCATCTTCTTCAACTAGCCTTAGATTAGAGTAAATGTCATACCATTAGAGTCGGAACACCTTCCTTCAATATTGTAATTGTATTTATATAGTGCTTACTACCCCAGAGAAAGTATTGAAGCGCTTTTCAGCAGTATAGGGAAAAATGAGTTAATTTGAGTGATGGATGTAGGAGGCTGGCCGGGTTTGTAGTGGGTACCTATGGTACCGACACCTTACACCAGGTCCAGTTATTGCATAGTAGTCTAGTGTATGCAGTGTCTAGAAGCCAGGCTCTCTAGAGGTAGCTGTGGATGAGCAGCCAAGGCTTATCTAGGAGCCATGCAAAGCTCATGCAATACCACTGTAGTCACACAGTACTCACACACATGAAAGAAAACACTCAGTGTTACAAAATAAAGGTACTTTATTTTGGTAACACAAATACCAAAAACACCATAGAGACTATATTTCCTTAGGAGGTAAGTAATACACAAAATATGTACACTAGTATGAAGAAACAGGTGTAAAAACAGATAGAAAACAGTGCAATTAGTGAGAATTACAATAGTTAGAAATGGTCCTGGGGGACCACAAACCATATACTAAGAAAGTGGAATGTGAAAGTCTGTCTCCCACCTAGGCAAGTAGAGTGTGTAGAGGGGAGCTGTGAGTACTAAAACCCCCCAAAGGTAAGTACTAGAACCCACCCCAGTGCCCAGGAAAGCATAGTAAATCACAGTAACTTTCCCAGAACACACACAATCAATCAATCAATCAAAAATATTGATAAAGCGCGCTACTCACCCGTGAGGGTCCCAAGGCGCTTGAGTTGGGGGGGTGGGCAGGAGGGTCACTGTTTGAACAACCATGTTTTGAGGTTCTTTCTGAAGAGCAGGAGGTCTTTGGTTTTGCAGAGGTTGGTGGGGAGGGAGTTCCAGGTTTTGGGGGCGAGGTAGGAGAAGGACCTGCCTCCTGTGGTGGTGTGTTGGATGCAGGGGACTGTGTCTAGGGCGAGGTTGGCTGATCGGAGGTTGCGGGTGGGAGTGTGAAAGTTCCCTCTTTCATTGAGGTATGTCGGGCCTGTGTTGTGGAGGGATTTGTGTGGCGGATGAGGATCTTGACTGTGATTCTCTTGTTTATGGGAGCCAGTGAAGGGTTTTGAGGTGTGGTGAGATTCGTTCGTGGCGGGGGAGGCCAAGGACGAGGCATCCGGCTGTGTTCTGGATTCTTTGGAGTTTGCGTGTGAGTTTGAGTGTGGTGCCGGCGTAGAGGGCGTTACCGTAGTCTAGTCTGCTGCTGATGAGTGCATGGGTGACTGTCTTCCTGGTCTCTGGGGGAATCCATTTGAAGGATTTTTTTAGAGTGCAGAGCGTGAGGAAGCAGGAGGAGGTAAAAGCATTGATTTGCTGTGTCATGGAGAGGGAGGGGTCCAGGATGATGCCAAGGTTGCATGCGTGGTTTGCGGGGGAGGGTGCGGGTCCTAGGGTGGTGGGCCACCAGGAGTCGTCCCATATGGTTTTGTTGGGGCCGAAGAGGATCTCGGTTTTGTTGGAGTTAAGCTTGAGTTGGTTAGTTGTCATCCAGTTGGCGGTGTCGAGGAGAGCTGCGTGTAGGTTGGTTTTGGCGGTGGTGGGGTTGCGGGTGAGGGAGAGGATGAGTTGGGTGTCATCTGCGTAGGAGAGGATAGTGATTCCGTGTGATCGGAGGATGTTGGCTAGGGGGATCATGTAAATGTTGAAGAGTGTGGGGCTGAGAGAGGACCCTTGGGGGACTCCACAGATGATCTTGGTGGTGGTGGAGTGGAAAGGTGGGAGGCGGACTCTCTGGGTCCGGTTAGTGAGGAAGGAGGTGAGCCAGTCTAAGGCTTTTTGGCGAATTCCTATGTTGTGGAGGCGTGTGTGGTGGCAGACTGCAGAGAGGTCTAGGAGGATGAGTGCGACGGTCTTGCCTTTGTCGACTTTGGTCCTAATGTCGTTAGTGCATGCGATGAGGGCGGTTTCTGTGCTGTGGTTCATGCGGAACCCGGATTGTGAGGGGTCAAGAGTGTTGTTTTCTTCGAGGTGGTGGGATAGGCGACCTTGGCGGGGAATGGGAGGATGGAGATGGGGCGATAGTTGGAGAGGATCTCTGGGTCAGCTTTGTTTTTTAGGAGAGTGGTGATTTCCGTGTGCTTCCAGGGGTCTGGGTAGGTGGCGGAGTCGAAGGAGGAGTTGATTATGTTGCGGAGTATGGGGGCAATGGTTGGGCTGGCTTTGTTGTAGATGCAATGTGGGCAGGGGTCAGAGGGGGCTCCGGAGCAGATGGAGTTCATGTTTTTTTCTGTTTCTACGTGTGTGGTGGGGGCCCAGGTGGTGAGTGTGGTGGGGGGAATCATGAGTGGGGACAAAGGGAACGGAGTGGCAACAAAGGGAACAGAACGGTGAGGTGGAGGGGGGAGGCGGGAGGGGCAGCAGGCGACGCAGCGGCTGGGGAAGCTGGAGTGGAGACAAAGGGAACAGAACGGTGAGGTGGAGGGGGAAGGCGGGAGGGGGCCGCAGGGGACACAGCGGCTGGGAAGCTGGAGTGGAGACAAAGGGAATGGAGTGGCGACAAAGGGAACGGAATGGTGAGGTGGAGGGGGGAGGCGGGAGGAGCCGCAGGGGATGCAGCGGCTGGGGAAGCTGGAGTGGAGACAAAGGGAACGGAGTGGAGACAAAGGGAACGGAACGGTGAGGTGGAGGGGGGAGGCGGGGGCGCAGCGGCTGGGGAAGCTGGAATGGAGACAAAGGGAACGGAACGGTGAGGAGGTGGTGCTGGGCGGCGGAGCGGGGAGCGACAAAAAGAAGGATTATGCAAGAACCAGAAGAGACTGCAAGACACCAACAGTGGATTCCTGGACCTGAGGAACTGTGGAAGAAGGGGACCGAGTCCAAGAAGCACAGGAGAGTCCAGGGAGAACAGGAGCCCCTGCTAATCCGGATGAAGTGGCAAAAGAAGAACCACCAGTGAAAAAGAACAGTTAGTTTTGCACCCAAGAAGATGGAGTCAGGTTCCTGGTAGGTGCAAGTGATGTCCCACGCCAGATGGAGGATTGCAGCCTGGTTTGCGTCACTGGAGAGCGCCAACAAGCCTTGGCACACGCAAAGCTCACTGTTAGCAGAAAATGGCACTAAGGCCTAGGTGGATCGACCCAAAAGGGAAAGTCAGAGGGGGCTCTCAGCAACTTGGAGAGCCCACAGAAGACCAGGCAACACATACAGGAGTCCCACAGCACGGGGACAAGGAAGGTGCAAAAGAGGCTCATGCAGCACGACAACAAAGGCTCCGACTCCGCCGGAGAACCACTCAGGAATCTGTGTGTCACAGGATAGGGTACTGGGGGCCGGAGCTATAAGATGCATGAAGAACTTTGTGGAAGGATGCCAACAAGCCTTGGCAGCTGCAAAACATGCAGTGTATGGGGGTATTGTCTTGCATGGGGAGGCAAGCTCTTACCTCCACCAAAGTTGGACGTGAGGACCATCAGGACCACTTCGGTCCACCACCTGTGATGCAGGATCCACGCAGCCCAGCAGGAGAGGGGATCTAAGCAGCCGGACATCGTTGCAGTCAGTGCCTGCTGAAGCAGGGGAGTGACTTCTTCACCTCAAGGGAGATTGCTTTGCTCTTCTGGTGCAGGATGAAAACGGGCTGTCCTCAGAAGGTGCACGACCGGCAAACAGTTGCAGTTGCTGGCAGGAGCTGAAGATACAATGTTGAAGAAGGCGTCTTGCTTCGTCTTGCTTCTTTGTTGCAGTTTGTAGAGTTCCTGGATGGTCCAAATGCAGTTTCTTCAGTGAGAAGTCAACGTGGAGGATGCAGAGGATTCCTGCTGGAGTCTTGTAATCCAAATCTGAAGAACCACCCAAAGGAGAGACCCTAAATAGCCCTGAAAGTGGGATTGGTCACCTTACAGGTAAGCACCTCTCAGGGGAGGCCTCTGAAGTCACCTGCTGGCACTGGCTATTCAGATGCTCCCAGAGTTCCCTACCAACTTGGAATCCAAGATGGCAAAATCCAGAGACCCTCTGGAGGAGCTCTGAGCACCACCCGGGGTGGTGATGGACAGGGAAGTGGTCACTCCCCTTTCCTTTGTCCAGTTTTGTGCCAGAGCAGTGACTGGGGGTCCCTGAACTGGTTTAGACTGGTTTATGCAAGGAGGGCACCAAATGTGCCTTTCAAAGCATTTTCAGTGGTTTGGGGAGGCTACCCCCCAAGCCTGTAGCACCTATTTCCAAAGGGAGAGGGTGTGACACCCCTCTTCCAAAGGAAATCCTTTGTTTTGCCTTCCTGGGCTCGAGCTTTTCAAGCAACAGGAGGGCAGAAAAATGTCTGTGAGGTGGCAGCAGCTGGGGCTGCCTGGGAAATCTCCGAAGGCTGCAATGGCAATACTAGGGGTCCTCTAAGGAGCCCCCAGAGTGCATGGAATCATACAACCAATGCTTGCAAAAGCCTTGGGGTATGATTCCAAAATGTTTGATACCAAACATGTTGGAATCATACCCCAAGTTCGGAGTTACCATTGAGTTACAATTAAGTAGCTGAACATATGTAGTGCCCTATATCCAGTACACGTGTAAAATGGCGTCCCCGCACTCACAAAGCCCAGGAAAATGGTCCTGCAGGTCGTGGGGGCAACTTTGCTAGTGCAGGGGTGCCCTCACACACAGGTACTTCGCACCCTGCCCTCAGGACTGAAGGGCCTGCTATAGGGGTGACTTATAATTGACCTGGTGCTCTGTAAATGGCAGTGAAAGGGTTCTTGCACCTTCTCACGGAGGCTGCAATGGCAGTCCTGCTGAAGGCTTTTCATGAGCTCCCTATACGTGGTAAAATATATGCTGCATCCCATAGGGATCACCTATAACCCCAATGCCCTGGGTACCTAGGTACCATATAGTAGGGACTTATATGGGGGCACCAGTATGCCAACAGTGGGTGAAACAGTGTTAACAGTAAGTGACAACCAAATTTAGAGGAGAGAGCGCATAATCACTAGGGTCGTGGTTAGCAGGATCCCAGTGAACACAGTCAAGCACACTGACATCAGGCAGAAAATGGGGGTAACCATACCAAGAAAGAGGGTACTTTCCTACAGTGGATATGTGAGTCTGTTCATTTGATTGAATAGAATAATGGAACGATGGAAGAGGGTAGAATCTCGAAAGTGTTAATTGGGGGACCATAGTAGTAAGATGAGGTTTGGGATGAGTAAAAAAGAGAGATGGAGGAGGGAGGAGTCTGTACAAAGGGGTCAGGGAGATCAGAGTAATTAAAGGAGGGTTGGGATGAGTCAAAGGAGAGATACATGAGGAAAGAATTTATAGTAGGGTTTTTGGGAGATCATAGTGATAAACTGAGGTTTGGGGTGAACCCGGAGGCATAGAGGAGGGAGATTCTTGGAAGGGTTATTTTGGTGATCATATTAGTAAAATGAGGTTTAGGATGAATCAGAGAGTGGAGGTAGAGGATAGAGCAAGAGAAATATAGGGTGTGACAGAGTAGTGCATTGGAGACAGTTTTTTTTTCTTTTCTTGTACAGTACGAAGTAAGAAATAAATAGACACATGACTACATGGAAAGGGAATATATGTATAAGTAAGATAAGGGGCCCCATTATGAGCTTGGCAGATGAAAAACTCCTTCTGCCAAACTACCGACAGAGTGGCCGCCGCTCCCCGCCAGAGCTATTATGGACTTCCTGCAAAGGTAAGGGGGCAGAAACCTAAGTTTGTGCCCACTGGCCTAGCGGGAAACAGGCTACAGCATTGTCTCTGGCTCGTAATCAAGCCAAAGGCAATGCTGTCGCCTGCAGGGTACACCAACATCCTCACAGTGTTATCAGTGTCTGCAGTGAACATTGTGATGGTGCTGACCGGGGGGCCCCTGCACTGCCCATGCCAAGTGCTCTGGCGGATTAGGATTACCACTACTGCCTGATCTTGGATCCCGGCAGAGCTGAGGGTTCCCTGGCGGTCAGACCGCCAGGGTTGTAATATGGCGGTCGGACCCGCAAGTGTGGGGGTCTATAGACTGCTGCACTCATAACGAGGCCCAATATATTGAGATTTAAAGTTGTATTGTATAAATACAAACTTTAAAGTGTTGGAGTATTTGAAGGTAATTTATTCCTTTATTTCTTTTATAACTGAATGTTTTTTTATCTTTTCCTTATTTCAATAGTGAAGTGCTTGTAGATAAATAGGATAATTTTTACTTATTGTAAATAAATAAAAACAGAGACTCACAACCATCTTATCAAACAACCTATATAGCAATATATATATATATATATATATATATGTATATATATATATATATATATATAGTGACAGTCGCCACTAGGTATTTATAGTTAGGACCACTTTTCCATAGAAAAATATCTGACTTAGTTGCCTAAATCTTTGGCGTTTGTTGATAAATTGTCATGAAATGTTCCCAAATAATTCTATGTTCACTTTGGCTGCTGTCCAGAAAGTTTTGGGGAGATCCATCAAGCAGGGGCTAAGAAAAAGAGGTGGTCTAAAACCTGTTTTCTTCATATTCCCTATAGGGTTTCTGAACAGATCTACAGCCCAATTCCGCTAAATAGGTTTTGAGGTATTAAAGATTTTTTTTTGCATTCAGTGAAGACTTCGCAAACGCTCTGGGAACCCTCCTGATCTTGTGCTGAAATCTGATTGGCTGCCAACACTTCATCTAGGAAGTGTTGGCAGCCATCCTTGGGCTCAGCTTCAGCTGAGTCCCTGAAAAAAGTAAAAAAATAAGAAAAGGGGCCAGGGTAGTGGCACCCTGACCCCTTAACTCTGTGGCTGGTGTCCCAGAGGGACCCCCAAGGGCAACAAACCACTTTTTCCAAAACATTTTGCCACAGATTCATGATTATTAAAAGTGCCTTTGAGTTCGCCTACTCTGCCCATACAAATGGATTTAAATCTTTATTCTATAGCAAAGCTAGCTGCCCTAAGGCCACTCCAATATTGGATTAGATTAAGGGCTACTGACATTTTAGCCCCGTATAGACTCTGGCTTAGAGCAGTGTTAGCAGCCCGCAACATAGAGAAGGTTCCGTGGTGCAATCATGTAAAAACTATTTTTCATAAGCTAGGCCTAGGCTTGTACTGGTCTGATCGTACTCATCTCCCAAAGAATGCCAACCAGGTCCTGAAGGATGTCTATTGGTCGAGCTGGCAACTAAATGAGATGGCATTAGTTCCATCGCCTAGTTTCTATTAACCAAGTATCACTATGAGTACGAGCACTTTTTAGATACAATAACCTCACCCTTAGCATATGCACTTTATATGAGATTCAGACTTGGATCTCTACCCTTGCGGGCTTTTACATCAAGATGGAAACAAACGGAAAATTCAATCGATCTTTGCCCAGTGGGATGTATGGTCCAAAAGAGTGTTGCACTTGTTTTATTCTTTTGCCAGGGGTACAAGAAACAGATGGTTTATTGGATAAAACCACTATGTAAATCATTGGGCATTAGGGATTGCCATTCGGCTCTTAGAATCTGCAAAACAAGTACACATGTGATGGGGGTATGTGCAATGGCAAGGTTTTTAGAAGCCGTATGGTATGTTAGAGTTAAAAGTCCTTCTGGAAAAGCATAAACCCTATATATTTATAACGGTTACTTACTAGCGTATATAAATAGTTATTGCTATTACCAGAAAGATTCAATTCTTATTGTTTGTTTGTATTAAGATTTATAATCATAGTTGCGTCAGAACTTTTTAAAGGTGATTAGCACTGTGTATTTTTTAGAAAAATATTCTTTTGATAATTTGCTTATTTTAGAATATGTTTATTGATAACTTGCCAATTTGCACTTTATGCACTCGAGGACATTCAATGGTGATTAGTACTGTGTATTTTATAATATTTTATAGACAATTTGATCTTTTTACACAGGCAATTTTCTATTATAATTTTAAACCATATGCTCTTGGGGGTATTTAGGATATGATTACAGTAGGGGTCTGATTGTGTTGATTTTTAAGATGCTTAATTTCTTTTGAAGAGTTATGAACTTTGTTAGTATGCTTTTATGGTATTATGGGCCTCATTACGACCCTAGCGGCCGGCGGTAACACCGCCAACCGGGTGGCAGTGTACCGCCAGTGTATTATGACCATGGCGCATTAGCCATAGCCACACTGCCGGCCCCTCCACTATACCGTTGTTTCCGTCCACTGGCCCAGCGGAAAAGTCATAATAGGGAACCACAAATACCACCAGCACTGGCGGTATAGTGGCGCCCGCAGCTTCGGCAGTCTTTCTGTAAGACCGCCGAAGTTGTTATGACGGCCTATATGTCGAAATAAAGCTGGATTGAATTGATTCATGACCCTGTTTGTTTTTAAAGTAAAATAAGCGTGGTCTCGTGCACTTGTTTTAATAAAGCCCCCGCTTGGGCCAGTTCCTGGGAGCATATAGAAAATAAAGCAGGGAAGCACACAGGGCCTCCCTCCTATGGCTTATTTATGACCAGGGGACCGCCATCTCCCTGGGCTTATATTTATTAGTATGCAGGGGCTGCTCAACCCCCCTTACCCTGGGGTCCACAAGCTCCCTAGGGCTAAATTGCTTGGGTATAGTAGGAGGGTCCAGTGGACCCCCATGCAGCCCTGGGGACCACCTTCTCTGCGGGGCTGAAAAACAATGATGAAGGGAGTCCATTGCGGATCCCCAGCCACCTCCCCAGATGCAATTGATTGCAAATAAGGGGGTGCAATGTGCCCCCCACTGCCCTGGGGACCCCTCTGCAGCTGAACTAAAATAATGAAAGGGGTCCATTGCGGACACCCAACCCCAGGGACCACCATTTCCCAGGGGCTGTTTAAGAATGGAGGCGGAGCATTCAGCCCCCCTCTTGGAGCCAATAATGGCCCTGTGGACTGCTACTCCCAGAGATGACTCCTGATCTGCCCTGGGGTGCCCTACCCCAGGACATAGCTGTTTGCTCCGATTTGGCAGGAGCTTTGACAGCCATACTGGCCACAATGCTCATTTCACAGAAATTAAACCTCAGCAGGAAGTACTTACAAATATAAATATAGCAGGTACTCCACTCCTGGAAAGGACAAATGAGTCTAACTCCTGGACTTGGGAAAGGCCAAGCAAGTGTGTTTACGGTGTGATTCCATGTTGAAAAATTATCTGAAATTGTTTGTGGAGTTGAATGTATCTTTCATCTTTTGGAGCGCAATCAGACACTCGCACACCCACAATGACCCTCTCACACAAGGCATGGTGTTGGGTGGTTAGGGGGCTTGGGCAGACCCTGCAGCTAACTCCTGCCGCACACGGCCTTCGGCGTGGGGTTAGGTGGTTATAGGGGTTGGCTGGTCAGTGTACTGCTCTGCCTCCCGTGGCTCCACCCTGTAAGTAGAGCCCTTTCCATGGCTCCTCTGAACTCCTGACCCCTGTCAGGAGGTTGAGGCCCTCCTCCACCGCAGGCTTCTGCCTGCGGCTCATCCCTGGTGTCTAGTGGGAGAGCTCTGCTTTCCTACTAGGCTACCTTCTGCCTCTTTCCTCCTTTTGCTTTGCTCTGCTCTCTGCTCTGCTTCACTACTGCCCCTTAGTGCTCCTTTTTCTCGTTTCTCTCTCACTCTGCTCGCTCTCTCTCTCTCACTTTCGTTCTTCCCCTCTCTAACTCCCCCACCGCTGCTGTCCCCGTGGCCCTGCCCCCTTTTTCAGCTCCACTGCCTTTTTCGTGCAGTTTTTTTGTCCCCCTCCCATCTCCCAGCTGTCCTCTCCTCCCCCCCACCTCCCTACTTAATGGGGGCTGCTGCATGGCAGACTGAGCAATACCACTGACCTGGTCGGTGCACTGCTCTGCCTCCTGTGGCTCCACCCTGTAAGTAGAGCCCTTTCACTGGCTCCTCTGAACTCCTGACCCCTGTCAGGAGTTTGAGGTCGTCCTCCACCCGCAGGCTTCTACCTGCGCCTCATCCCTGGTGTCTAGTGGGAGAGCTCTGCTTTCCTACTAGGCTACTTTCTGCCTCTCTCCTCCTTTTGCTTTGCTTTGCTCTCTGCTCTGCTTCACTACTGTCCCTTATTGCTCCTTTTCCTCGTTTCTCTCTCACTCTCCTCTCTCTCTCGCACTTTCGCTCCCCCCACTCTCTCCCCCGCTGCTGCTGCCACTTGGCCCCACCCCCTTTTTCAGCTCTTCCCCCTTTGTCATGCTGTTTTTCGCCCCCCTCATCCCTCCCAGCTGTCCTTTCCTCCCCCCTACCTCCCTACTTAATGGTGGCCTCTGCAAGGCAAGCCTGTCTGTGCCTGTCTGCGCCTGGACCACGCCCAGCACCAGAAGCCCTGGCTCCTGTCCCCCCCACCGCCGCCACACACATCTTCACTACGACGCCGCCACCCTTTGCGCCCTCAACACCGGCCACTCTCCCGCCTGCCTTCAATCCTCACCGCAGACCCCCTGCTGACCATTTTCCTGCCAGGACTGCACCTTCACAGCCTCCATGCCAATGACCCACCCACCAAGGCAGGACGCAACCATCTCAGATGTATCCTCCTCAACACCCGCTCTGTCCACAAGCAAGCAGTAGAGTTATGGAATCTACTCGCCTCAGTCTCCCCAGATGTCGCCTTCCTGACCGAGACCTGGATGAACCCCTCCTCAGTGCTTGACATCGCCATAGCCTTCCCAGGTGGCTACAAGATCACCCTCAGGGACTGCTCCAACAAACCAGGAGGGGGCATCGTCATCATCCACAAGAACACCCTCAGCACCACGACCAACACCGAAGACGCCCTCAGCACCGCTGAACACCTGCGCTTCCAAATCCACACTGACCCAAAAACCACCCTCCGATGGACCCTCGTCTACAGGCCCCCTGTCCCCTGGCCCCAGACAGCAGTTCAGCGACTCCATTACCGACATCATCAGCACGCACGCTCTCGCATCCACTGATTACATACTCCTCAGAGACTTAAACTTCCACCTCGAGAACAACAACAACAACAACACCGCCACCCTGCTCGCAACCTCTCTAAACTCGGCCTCAAACAGCCCGTCAGAAAACCAACCCACTCCACAGGACACACACCCTATTTTCTCCGCCAGCAATCACGTCTCTTTCAACCACACCACCGAACTCCACTGGACAGACCACCGCTGCATCCACTTCTCCTTCAAGAAACCCACAACACACCACCACCCACAACGGATCCCCCCAACGCAGTTTGAACAAGGTTACTGAAGACCAACTTATTGTGACCCCCTCCTGGACCCACCCATCGACACCAACAACACTGATGCAGCTGCCCGCAACTTCAGGCAATGGGTCAACACCAGTGCCAAAAATCCCTCCAACAGACGAACCGTCAGAAAGGCCTTCTGGTTTACCGCCGACCTCCACAAATCTAAACAAAGCTGCCGAAGACTCAAACGAAAGTGGTGCCAAGATCAGACTTTGGACAGCCTTACAGCCTTCAAAAATGCCATCTGCAGGCACCACCAACTCATCCGAGCCGCCAAGAGAACTGCCTTCAAAGACCGAATCAACAACAACGCGCACAGCCACAAGGAGCTCTTCAACTTCGTGAATGAACTCTCCAACCCCAGCTCCAATGCCAAGGCCATCCCAAGACCTCTGCGACTCCCTAGCCTCCTACTTCCACCGCAAGATTGCAGACATCCACGACAGCTTCAGCACCCAGACCCCGGTGCAAACACCAACACCACAGATTCACCTCCGACCAACCTCCTGCTCTCCTGGACCCCTGTCAACGACACCATCGAAATTATGAACACCATCCACTCCGGTTCTCGATCTGACCCCTGCCCTCACCACATCCTCAACAAAGCAAGCTCGGGTATGGCACCACAAATGTGGAAGATCATCAACAGCTGCTCAGAGTCTGCCACCTTCCCGGAGAGCTAGAAGCATGCTGAGATCAACGCCCTCATCAAAAAAACCAAGGCGGACCCAAAAGACCTCAAGGACTTCCAGCCTATCTCCCTGAGCCCCTTCCCGGCAAACGTCATCGGGAAGGCTGTCAACAGACAACGAACCCACTTCCTCGAGGAGAACCGCCCCCTGGTCCCTACCCAATCCGGATTCCGCAGCAACCACAGCACCAAAACCGCCCTCATCGCCACCACCAATGACATCAGAACCATACTGGACATCGGGGAAACCATGTCCCTCATTCTCCTGGACCTCTCTGCCGCGTGTGACACCGTCTGCCACCACACCCTACGCTCATGCCTCAGCAATGCTGGAATCCGTGACATAGCCCTGGACTGGGTACCCTCTTTTCTCTCCGGCAGAACCCAGAGAGTCTGCCTGCCCCCATTCTGCTCGGAGACCACTGAAATCATCTGTGGCGTACCCCAGGGTTCATCCTTCAGCCTGACCCTCTTCAACGTCTACATGGCCCGCTCGCTAACATCGCCCGATCCCACAACCTCAACGTCATCTCATACGGTGATGACACCCAGCTGATCCTCTCCCTCACCAAGGACTCCGCCAAGACCTACATCCACGAAGGAATGAATGCAATCGCCGAATGGATGAAGTGCAGCTGCCTCAAACTCAATTCCGACAAGACGGAAGTCCTCATCTTCAGCTCCACCCCTCTGCATGGGATGACTCCTGGTGGCCTGCCACTCTCTGAACCACTCTGACTCCCACTGATCCACATGCTCCGAAAGATCTACAAATGGATACCCACCGAAACCAGAAGAACAGTCACCCAAGCCCTCGTAAGCAGCAAGCTGGACTACAGCAATGCCCTCTACGCAGGAACCATGGCCATGCTCCAGAAGAGGCTGCAACGCATCCAGAACGCCTCCGCATGTCTCATCCTGGACATCCCCCCCCACTGCCACATCACAGACACCTGAAAAACCTGCAGTGGCTTCCAGTCAACAAGAGAATAACCTTCAAACTCCTCACCCACTCTCACAAAGCACTGCACAACGCCGGACCAGAATACCTCATCAGACGGCTCTCCTTCTACACCCTGGCTTAATTACGAGTGTGGCAGACTGAGGATCGCCACACTCGCATTGACGGTCAGACCACCACACTCTGGGTGGTTCGAACATCATATACAGCCCTGGAGGGTGGATTTGCCAGGGGACCACCGTCCCTGCCGGGAACATGGATCCCGACGGGCTGACGGCAGTCTTGGTTGCATTCAGCAAAGGCAGTGCTGAACTGAGCACCGCCTGGTTGATTACACCTGGTTGATTATAACCTTGTTTTCCGCTAGCCTTTTCAGAGCTGTGTCCCCTTCATGAAAAAGCTGGTGGAAAACAAGTGCAGGGGCCACAGTGTGGCCCCTGCACTGCCCATTCCCTTGGCCTGGGCAGTGCAGGGGTTCCCCTGCCCAGCACCCTTTAAATGCGCACAGTCTGCTGTGCTGACTGTGCGCTTTTCAAGAGTGCTGGTGCACACTGCATGTGGCAGCATTGCCGCCTGCTCTATTATGAGCCAAGAACAATGCCCCCCAAAGTCTTAATTAGCCCAGAGAGGAGACCTCTGGGACCAGAGCGGTCTTCTCTTCATGGAGCTGGCAGGCATAATGAGGCCCTTAGTAATTAAAATTACTTTATGTAAAAAAAAATAGAAATTTAGTAAAAAAACAAAACGTTACAGAGAAGTTATATTTAGGGTCTGAATTTACTGGCTCAAAACCAGAGAAACTATAACTCGTGGCCTATGGTAACTCTAACTCGTGCCTTCGCCATGCACTGCTAATTACCCCAGATATTACAGCACTCATAACAACTTTTATAATGTCTATTAAAGTATCAATGAAACATTAGAAGTCAAATTATTGAAGACAAAACTGTGCAGTCTGAGGGCCTGATTTATAATCACTATAACTGCTGAATATCTCTCATTTTGTGCATTCAGACTAATTATAATGCCCCTATAACCTTATAATATGTATATACTCACTGAAAAAAACAATAATCACTGCATCACTTTTTTGGGAAAATTTTGTGAAGATTCGTTAAATAGTGCCAAAGATATAGGCAAAACGCTTTTTTCTATGGAAACAAGGTCCTAACTATAACTACCTACTAGCAACCGCCGGTAGGTAATATATATGTGCAAATATATATATATATATATATATATATATATATATATATATATATATGTATACATATATATAAACATGTTTAAGCTGGCCTGAAGAATATGTGTATATTACAAAAAACATAGGGCCAGATGTAGGAATAATCCAATTTGCGAGTTGCAAATTGCGAGTCATTCCGACTCGCAATTTGCAACTCGCAAATTGGTATGCAGAACGGTGTCTCAGACACCGTCTGCAACTCGCTATGGGGTCGCAATGACCCACCTCATTAATATTAATGAGGTGGGTCGCTAATTGCGGCCCCATAGCGAGTCTAGGCACTCGCAAACATGGAGGCCTGCTGTCGTCAGCAGACCTCCATGTTCGTGACTGCTTTCAATAAAGCAGTTTTTTTTTTTTTAAGTGTAGCTCGTTTTCCTTAAAGGAAAACTAGCTGCACTTAAAAAAAAGAACCAAAACCTTTAGTTTCGGTATTTTTTCAGGGCAGGGAGTGGTCCCTGGGACCACTCCCTGCCCTGAAAAAAATGTTTTGGGTCCATTCACGAACTGGAAGGGGTCCCGTGGGGACCCCTTCCAATTTGCGAGTGGGTTACCATCCACTTGAAGTGGATGGTAACTGCGATACCCTTTGCGACCCCATATGCAGTTGCAAATGGTATTGCCTTCCACTCCGAATCGCAAATAGGAAGAGAACACCCCTTCCTATTTGCGATTCTGAAATGCATATTGCGAGTCGGTACCGACTCGCAATATGCATTTCTGCATAGCAAAGAGGCATTTGCACCTCGCAAACGGCGATTTTCGCCGTTTGCGACGTGCAAATCCTTTGCTACATCTGGCCCATAGTTTTTATAGGTATTTGTACAAGAAACACAGATATTTAGATATTTACATATAATTATAAATGTTTATATACACAGAGATATTTTATACATTGCTGTTTGAGTATGGTGGTTACTTAGGAAAGAGCAAATCTTGAGCAGCATTCTGAAGAAAAGATAGTTATCCATGGATCTTATATATGGGGGTACTGAATTCCATAGTTTGGCCACTTGAACAGAGAAAAATGTACCACCTATTGTCTGTTTCTTGTATGGTGGGGTTTTGAGGTGAGGTGCCGATCTTAGCTAGAGTTTCCTTTGTTGAATGTATTTGGTAATGTTATTCCTGATGAAAAGCTGTCCTGTTCCATGTATTGCTTTGTGGATGGTACAAAGCAGCTTGAAGTTGGATCTTCTGGCAGCTGGTAACCAATGTAGGGGATGTGGGCTTGTGGCTTTACTTGTAGGAGTAATCTGGCAGTAGCGTTCTGAATCGGTTGCAGTCTTTTCATCATTGATAGAGATGGTAGAGGTCATTGATGTAATCCAGTATAAACAGTACAAGAGAGATAGTAGCCTGGACCTTGTGTGGAAATCCTAGATGGGTGAAGAGGCATCACAGAGTTTCCATGGTGGTGAAGCTAGATCTTGCTACTTTGTCCACTTTGGCATTCATTGTTATCTTGGAGTCCATGATAAATCCAAGGTTTCTTACTCCCTTAGATACTTTAGGAGGTGGTCCCAGATCATTAGCCAGGTGCAGAGAGGTCCATAATATTTCCAATCTCCACATGTGAGTATTTCCGTTCTGGAAGCATTCAGTTTAAGATGCCTCCATATCATTCCCTAATCAACAGCCCTCAGGCAACTGAAGATTTTTGAGTTTATAATGTTTTTTGGGCTTTCCAGTTTAAGGAGTATTTATGTGTCATCTGCATAGCTGTAGCATGCGACCTGAAATTCATTGATCATTTCAGGTTACTACTTCATGTATATGTTGACAAGCATTGGTGAGATAATTGAGCCTTGAGGGACCCTTGCTTTAATGAAGAATGGTTTGGATACGAAAGGGGGAGTATGGAAGATGTTTGTTCTGTTTGTTAGGTAGGATGTGGTTCAGTGGAGAGAAGTCCCCTCTATGCCAGCTCGTAGAGTCTTTGTATTAGGGTATAATGTTCAACTCTGTCAAAGGCATCTGAGAGGTCGAAGAGAAGTACCACAGCAAATCCATTGAGGTCTACTGTGTTTTCAAGGTCATCCCAGATGGCAAAGAGGGTAGATTCTGTGTCTATTCCTGGGCGCTATCCAGTTTGGTAATCTGAAAGTATGAAGCTATCTTGAATGAATTGTGACATCTGGGAGAATGCTGCTCGTTCTATCAGTTTTCCCAGGAAAGGTCCATTTGTAATTATTCTGTAGTTGTTGAAGTCATACGGGACCAGGTTTCTTTTCTTTAGTAATGGGTGTATATATGTCTTTTTTAGGTCTTCTGGAAAGATTCCCATAGTTAAAGAATTATTGATGATTCTTCTTACTGGTGCGGCAGTAGAGGTAGATAAAAGAATGTTCTTGAAAATGTGTAGTGGACAAAGGTCAGAAATTCACCTTGGGATATTTGTTTGAAGAAATGCAAAGACTGGGCTCCTTACTCTGTGAGGGGAGTTTTGGAAATTTGTAGGTGCTAGTGGTTTTCCTTTGTTTTAAATAGGAGTCCAAAGTGTCTGCCTCGGCTGTGTGATGATTTTCCAGTATGTCTGTGAATTCTTAAGTCACAGGATGAGTTCCGTCTATGCAATTAGGTTTACGAAATTTTGTGAGAATATTATAAAATTCCTTATTTGCACTTTTAGCATTTTGAATTATGTCTGAATAGTACCTCTTTTTAGCTTTTTTGATTGTTGATTTGTATATTCTGTTAAGTTTGCTTAGATGAATAGATTAAGTTTGTCTTTATTTCTGTTTGTTTTGAGCCAGGTTAATTGCAGCCTTCTTATGTGTTGTTTTATCTTTTTTAGTTCTGTATTTCTCCAAGGTGGTCATTTTCTTTTATCATGTTTTGTTGTTCTAAGTGGTACTCGATTAACAAAAGCTTTCTATAGCCACTCATAACGTTTTTGAATGGAATTTGTTGTGTCTAGATCTGTATTGGCTGTTAGTTGTGTTTCTAAGTATTCGGAATTGAGCCTGTTCCATGGTCGATAGGTAGATGCTTGTAAGGCGGTCTTGGGAGTGTTGATTTGTGGTGTTATATGATGGAAATGGTGATCTGACCATGTGACTGGAGTAATTCTATGAATTGTAACTAGTTTTGGATTTGCAAAAATGATGTCTAGGATGTGTAATGCAATGTGTTTGTGTACGTACTATCTGATGTAGATTCATTGTGACTAGGCCAGTGATGGTAGTTTTTGGATGGGGCATATTGGGTTTGTCAAATCAAATGTTTAGGTCCCCGAGAATGCATAGGTTGGAAGTGTAGTGTTATAAGGCTTGAAACTGTGTCTAGAAATGTTTCTGGGAATGATGCATTGCTAAGTGGTCGACTGTAATGGATGAGGAAGTTACAGAAGTAAGTTGGTATAGGGTTGCATCTGATGATGAGACCTCACAGCCTTCTATGGAAATGCCATCCATTTTGTTGAGATTTAGTGCTTGCTTGAATGTAACAGCTAGTCTACCTCCATTTTAGCCTATACAATGTTGTGTGCTAGTTTGTGGCAACTTCCAACCATGATTCAGTTATGAAGAGTAAGTCAGGTTGCATGTCAGTGAGTATGTTGTGGATCTGGTGCTTATTTTTCGACATTGATCTAGCATTTATTAACCCCTTAGCTGCCAGGCCTTTTTTCCCTCAGGTGCCAGGTCTGTTTTTTTGGCTATTTGGGACAGTTCGTGCTTTAGGCCCTCATAACATTTTTTTCCCCATAAGCTACCCACGCCAAATTTGTGTCCTTTTTTTCCTACATCCTAGGTATTCTAGAGGCACCAAGAGTTTGTGGGTTCCCCTGAAGGAGACCAAGAAATTAGCCAAAATACAGCCACATTTTTGTTTTTTAAACAAAAAAAGGGGAAAAAAGGGCTGCAGAAGAAGGCTTGTGTTTTTTTCCCTGAAAATGGCATCAACAAAGGGTTTGTGGTGCTAAAATCACCATCCTCCCAGCTTTCAGGAACAGGCAGACTTGAATCAGAAAACCCAATTTCGCAACACAATTTTGGCATTTTACTAGGACATACCCCTTTTTTACTATTTTTTGTGCTTTAAGCCTCTTTCCAGTTAGTGACAGAAATGAGTATAAAAGCAATGCTGGATCCTGGAAAGCTAGACATTTCTGAAAAGTAGACATAGTTCTGAATTCAGCAAGGGTAATTTGTGTAGATCATGCAAGGGTTTCCTACAGAAAATAACAGCTGAAACGAAAAAATATTTAAATTGAGGTGAAAAAAACTGCCATTTTTTTCCACGTTTTACTCTGTAACTTTTTTCTGCGTTGTCAGATTTTTTAAAGCAATATACCGTTACATCCGCTGGACTCTTATGGTTGCGGGATATATAGGGCTTGTAGTTTCATCAAGAACCCTAGGTACACAGAGCCAAGAAATGAGCTGCACCTTGCAATGGGTTTTCATTCTCTATCGGGTATTAAGCAATTCATTTGCTGAAAATATAAAGAGTGACAAGTAGGTATCAAGAAAACCTTTGTATTTCTGAAATGGGCACAAGATAAGGTGTTGAGAAGCAGTGGTTATTTGCACATCTCTGAATTCCGGGGTGCCCATACTAGCATGTGAATTACAGGGCATTTCTCAAATAGATGTCTTTTTCACACACTGTCTTACAATTGGAAGGAAAAAATGTAGAGAAAGGCAAGGGGCAATAACACTTGTTTTGCTATTCTGTGTTCCCCCAAGTCTCCCGATAAAACATTTACCTCACTTGCATGGGTAGACCTAATGCTTGCGACAGGAAATGCAACATGGAAACATCACATTTTACTTAGAAATCTGACGTGTTTTTTGCAAAGTGCCTAGCTGTAGATTTTGGCCTCTAGCTCAGCCGGCACCCAGGGAAACCTACCAAACCTGTGCATTTTTGAAAACTAGAGACATAGGGGAATCCAAGATGGGGTGACTTGTGGGGCTCTCACCAGGTTCTGTTACACAGAATCCTTTGCAAACCTCACAATGTGGCCAATAAAACAATTTTTCCTCACATTTCGGTGACAGAAAGTTCTGGAATCTGAGAGGAGCCACGAATTTCCTTACCCCCAGCATTTCCCCAAGTCTCCCAATAAAAATGGTACCTCACTTGTGTGGGTAGGCCTAGCGCCCGCGACAGGAAATGCCCCAAAACACAACCTGGACACATCACATTTTACCAGAGAAAACAGAGCTGTTTTTTGCAAAATGCCTAACTGTGGATTTTGGCCTCCAGCTCAGCTGGCACCTAGGTAAACCTACCAAACCTGTGCATTTTTTAAACCTAGACACCTAGGGGAATATAGGATGCGGTTACTTGTGGGGCTCTCACCAGGTTCTGTTACCGAGAATCCTTTGCAAACCTCACAATTTGGCTAAAAAACAGTTTTCCCTCACATTTCAGTGACAGAAAGTTCTGGAATCTGAGAGGAGCCACAAATTTCCTTACACCCAGTGTTCCCTCAAGTCTCCTGATAAAAATGGTACCTCACTTCTGTGCGTAGGCCTAACGTCGCGACAGGAAATGCCCCAAAACACATTGTGGACACATGACATTTTCCCAAAGAAAACAGAGCTGTTTTTTGCAAAGTGCCTAGCTGTGGATTATAGACTCTAGATCAGCCAGCACCTAGAAAACCTACCAAACCTGTGCATTTTTGAAAACTAGACATCTAGGGAAATCCAAGATGGGGTGACTTGTGGGGCTCTCACCAGGTTCTGTCACTGAGAATCCTTTGCAAGCCTCAAAAGTTGGCTAAAAAACACTTTTTCCTCACATTTCGGTGACAGAAAGTTCTGGAATCTGAGAGGAGCCACAGATTTCCTTCCACCCAGCATTCCCCAAGTCTCCCGATAAAAATGGTATCTCAATTCTGTGGGTAGGCCTAGTGCCTGCGAAAGGAAATGCCCCAAAACCCTATGTGGACACATCAAAATTATCAAATACAAAACTAACTGTTTTTTTTGGTTGGGGGGGAGGTACACCTGCGTTTTTGATCCTGGACTCAGCAGCGATATAGGGAAACCTACCAGACGCAAACATTTCTAAAAACTAGACACCCGAGGGAGTCCAGCGAGGTGTGACTTGCATTGATCCCCCAATGTTTTCTTACCCAGAATCCATTGCAAACCTCAAAATTTGGCTAAAAAAACACAGAAAGTTCTGGAACCTGAGAGAAGCCACACATTTCCTTCCATCCAGCATTCCCCCAAGTCTCCCAATAAAAATTATACCTCTCTTGTATGAGGGACCAGGTCCCTGCAACAGAAAAAGGCCAAAAACCAGTACAAATTGAGGAGATAGCACAGAGAGTTGATAAGCACATATTTTTTCTTTTATACATCTTTAAGCTGACTCTGCTTTGGGGACCCACACAAGTGAGGTATCCTTTTGCTTGGGAGACTGAGGGGAATGCTGGGGAGTAGGAAATGTGTGCTGGAGCGGTGATCTTACAAAGAAAAGTGAGGAAAATATGATTTTTTAAGCAAATTTTGAGGTTTGCAGAGGAGTCTGGGTAAGAAAATGATGGGGGATCCACGCAAGCCACACCTCCCTGGACCCCTTGGGGTGTCTAGTTTTTAAAAATGTCTGGGTTTAGTAGGTTTCCCCTAGATGAAGGCCTCACCCGGGACCAAAAACATAGGTGCGCCCTCTCCCCCAAACACAGGTAGTTTTGTAATATATCATTTTGATGTGTCTACATACTTCTGTGATGTTCCAAACACTAAAATTGTGAAAAGAAATGCACTTAGGTTATGGTAAAAAGACCTCTCACCCACCAACCAAGTTGGTGGCATACTTCATCAACGGGGTCCCACCTGAGACACTTAGCGTGTCACGGGTGTGCTGCGACTCCTGATGACAGCGGAGCAGGTTTTGTCATTTTTACCACACATACTGGTTGGATTTGGCACGAGGGTGAGTGATGGTTCAGTAGATCAAATGAAATGCACTGTTACTAACTGAAAGGCCAAAAAACGTAACCAATGACTCATAGCTCGTGAGATGTAAAGCCACTTCCACGCACCAACCGCTTTACAGTCCATTCACACACCTTTCATACATGAGATGCACAAGACCATTCACGCCACCAGCCATGGGCCCAGCACATTACAACACTCGCATCGAAAGACAGCGCCACTCAGGGGCCCATCACTTACATACGCCCACATGCCTGATAGAGCAATCGCACCAGCTGATGGGAGTGTGTGGACTAAGGTTTGGCTGGCACCGCCAGCCAAGCTCCACCCCACGCACACCGCTAGCCAGGCGCCACCCCATGCTCACCGCCAGCCAAGCGCAACTCCACAAGCACCGCCATCACTTTTTTGTTTATGAACAACAAAGAAACCACTAACTAATTATAAAATAAGTACAAAACTACAAACAGAAAAGCTCTGACTGAAAACATGACAGAAATGTGAAAATGAACATCTGAAAATATAAAACAGGCAGTTTCCGCTCACGATATTTCCCCCAATTTTTTTTTGGGTGTGGTAACTCCTGAAACAGCCGGCCACACACTGCCCAGGCTTTGAAGGACAATCGGGGCATTACATCCGGCTCTCCATCCGGATACCTCTTCGGGCACATAATCTACATTTCATAGTGGGCAAGTCTTTTTTGGGAGTGTGATCTGGAAAGTGGCGATCTTTCAATCTAGCCACATCCTCCGCCACTGCTACTGTAGGAACTCTTGCCTGTTCCACCACAATAAGGCTGTCTATCACTGACTTCTGAAATTTAACAAATTTCATTCTTGACTCAGGTGAACAATCCTTGAACACCGTAAAATCATTTAAAGTTACCAAATGAAATAAATGTATGGCCAACTTTTTATACCACACGTAAGACTTACGAAGAGGAGTGTAAGGTTTCAACCTCAGATCTACTCTATCAACACTACCCATGTGCTTATTGTAGTCCAAAATGCACGAAGGTAGTTAGCATGTACACATCGCTCCAGTCTGAAAATTTCAGAGCTAGCAGCTCTTTATTCCGCAAGGCACTGCACTGTACCCTCTCAAATTTTTTACAGACAAGCTCCCTTGGATAGCCTTTCCGGTTAGAATGAATTGTGCCACAAGCAACAGTGTCCACTCTAACCAACTCCTTGAACAACTGCACTCCAGTGGATACATTATCTACGTACAAATGGTGACCTTTGTTAAACAGTCGTCTACCAAGTTCCCACACAATTTTCTCAGTAATTCCAAAAGTGGGCGGACTACCAGGGGGGTCAATACTGAAATCCCGACCAGTGCAGACCTGGAAATTATACACATATCCTGTACTACTTTCTGACAGCATATACAATTTAATTTCATACCATGCCCTCTTGCTAGGAATGTACTGCTTAAAAACCAAACGCCCCTTGAACAGGACCAAAGACTCGTCCACAATTATCTCTTTGCCTGGAACATACACCTCTGAAAACTGATCTACAAAGTGATCAAGGACAGGCCTAATCTTAAAAAGACAGTCACAATCAGGGTGATCTTGTGGCAAGGCTAAAGCATTGTCAACAAAATGCAGCATTCGAACAAGAAGCAAATAGCGATTACGAGTCATGGTTGCGTGAAATATAGCCGTTGCCATCAAGGGACTAGTAGACCAATAAGAAGCCAGTGATGGCTTCCTTATCAACCCCCATCAAAAAAGTCTCACCTAAAAACCTTTTCATCTCTTTCAGATTTGTGGGATCCCACTGGGTATCGCTAGACTAAGCCCTAAGTCTGGCATCGTTGCCTCTCAAATATTGCTCCACATACAAATTAGTCTGCTCAACAATCTCTTCCAAAAATTCATTGTCCATAAACAAGTGAAAGAAATTGACAGGCAAAAAGTTTTCCGTATTTACTCAACACCCTGGGAGACCAGTAAATGCAGGTAACTGTGGCTGCTCCATATTTGGGGAAATCCAGGTTTCAGGTATTCCAATGGGAAACCCTTCAACCCCAGGCTGCTGCACTCTTGGCACATCAATGTCCTCCTCTAAAACAGGCCCTTCATCTGAACTGAGAGTGGCTTCCTCATCAGAAGAATCATCTCGGACAGAAAACTCACTGCCAGAATCTCTCACTTCCTCCTCTGCCTCAGATGCAGAGTCAGACTCATAATCATGGTTGGAAGACAACACATAAAGGCATGCCAACAACCTGCTGAGCAGTCACTCTGTTGCTAGCCATGATCCTTTCTAACTACAAATGGATTGCCAACAACAACCAGCACTGTCTAAAATAAGTAATAAACAAAGTGTAGCTTTATCACAAAGAGTTATGTACTAAAAAACTATACCACTCACTTGCCTGAAAAAGCTAGACTCACCAGCAACTACTCTGCACAGACACAGCAGTCACCAGTGTTATCCCACTAAAAGAAAAAAGAAAAAAGAAAATTAGAAATAAGACAATACAAATATCATTGTGCACAAATCTAAGGACAGTTTCACACACAATCCTGCATTTAGTACACCATCTACAAACATGTCATTCATGCATGTCAACAATACTCCTTTGGAGTAAATTGCTTTTACTTACCTAAAACATGCAACTATGCAAACCGCAATACAACTACTGCCAAAACCGCAAGGATCCACAGCAAAGGAAGCAAAAGCTTTGAACTAGAACAAAAAGAAGAAATAAATTGTTATAATCACAAATACAAATACTTTGCCAGTTGACAAACACCCCACCACCAAGAACTTACACATTTTCCCTGGTGCCTAAGTGCATTCTGCCCCCTTTTGAGGCAGATGGGCTTAAAAAAAAAACCCGATCTGCCCCCAAGGGGGGCAGAAATGGCCATTGCTAATGTGCTCCTTTGGGGATGACCCTTGCCAAAGGGGCCGCCCCCCACACAAAACACTCACATACAAGATCCCTGGTGCTTAAGTGGATTCTGCCCCCTTTGGGCTATATAAAAAATAGGCCAATCTGCCCCCAAGGGGGGAAGAAATGGCCAACAGCTCTGTTCCCTCTTTGGTGGGGACCCTTGCCAAAGGGGATGAAAGGGGGCACCCCCAGCACAAAAAAAACCAAGGGGAAGAAAAAAAAATCCATGACGTCTTGGGGGCAGATGGCCTAAAAAGAATAGGCCAGTCTGCCCCCAAGAGGGGCAGAAATGGTCATCAGTAATGTGCCCCCTTTAGGGGGCGACCCTTGCCAAAGGGGCTGCCCCCCCCACACAAAACACACACAAACACACACAAGATCCCTGGTGCCTAAGTGGATTCTGCCCTGCTTGGGGCAGATGGGCCTAAACAAAATAGGCTGATCTGCCCCCAAGGGGGGCAGAAATGGCCAACAGCTCTGTGCCCACTTTGGGGGGCGACCCTTGCTAAAGGGGGCACCCCTGGTACAACACAACAAAGGGAAACAAAACAAAAAATCCCTGGCCTAAACAAAACAGGCCCATCTGCCCCCAAGGGGGTCACAAATTGCCAACACTAATTTCCCCCCTTCGGGGGGGCGACCCTTGGCCAAGGGGTGCCCCCAAGACACAAAACATACACACACAACACACAAACCCTGGGGCCTAGTGAGTTTCGACCCCCCCCCAGCGCATGGTCAATCTAGGCCCATGGGGGGCTGAAACATATAAGAAAATATTGCCCCCAGGGTAGCGACCCTTGCCTAAGGGGTCGCTGCCCGAAAACACAATAAAAAACATAATCCTGGGTTCCTAGTGGGTTTTGACCCCCCCTTCCCCCGGGGGCAGATCAGATGAAAAAAACGGCTGATCTGCCCCCAGGGGGGCCGAAACACAGATTTTGTATTGCGCCCAGGGGAGTGACCCTTGCCCAAGGGGTCGCTCCCCAAAATAAACTAACACGAAATCCCTGGTGCTTAATGATGGATTCCTGCTCCACGATCGCGGGCCTCGCCCGCGATCGTGGAGCAGGAATCCATTGAAAACAGGCACAGGGGTAAAGGAAACACTTTTTCCTTTCCCCCTGTGTCTGTTTTCTCCCCCAAAACACCTCAAAAGAGAAGGAATCACCTGCCGACGTCCTCTCTTCATGACGTGCTGGAAGCTAATGGCTTCCAGCGCGTCCTCGGCAGCATTTGATGACGTCGGCGCGCTGTGAGCGGGCTGACGTCATCAGATTGCCGAGGTGGGGTTGGGGTGGAAGGGGAAGCGGTTCCCCTTCCATTCCCGACTGGGGGGTGTAGGCCGAGTGCAGGACGAGCTGGTCTCGTCCTGGGCACACGGGAACCGTGTGCCAGAACAAGACCAGCTTGCCCCAGGCCCCCAGGGGGTTAATAGGGAGTTTACAGATTGTGTTTTGGCTCAAAAGTGTACAGTGGATGAGAGGAGGGTGAATGAGAGTTGTGTTAGTATTTTTTTTGTTGGTGAAGATAGAAAATTTGGGAGCAAAGTGTGTTAGGATGTGTGTAGTCATAAGGATCGGTGTGCATGTATCATTCTAATTTGTGATGGAAAGTATTATGACAGAGTGTGCAGGTGTGTGTGATTTTCATGTGCTGGTGGGTGATATTTTGTTTCTGTGGAATAGTGAGAGGAGCTATTGATTTATTGTTTTTCTGTGAAGGATTTGTATGTAAAATACTGCCAGTGAGTGGTATTTGAATTGTACTGTGGGTGGTAATGTGTTCTACAGAGTAATGTATGTGATGTGTAAGAGGGGATGGACAAGAGTTATGAGTCTTTGTGTTAGATTTGTTCACTGGAAGAGGTAATATGTGTTGTGGAGTGGAGTTTAAGGGTTGTTTGTATGTTTTGGTAAAAAGAGGCGGTGGGTGATACAATGGAAGGATGAGTATAGGTTCTGTGGTGATAAAAGGGGGTCAGTTAGGGGGAAGTAGAGGATAGAGCTCGTGTGTTCTATGAATAGGGAGTGTGCGCCTGGATGCATTGAAGGTATGTATAATGTGGCGTTGTGTTGTATTGGTGATGTGTGAATTTGTTAGTGCCATAGGACACAGTGGTGTTTTGTGTGGAAAGGAAGCTGCCATACTGTTGTACTTAGGGTTGAGGAGTGCATAGGTGTGGTTTGTTTGGGTCTGTACTGGTTGTTGAGACGAGGAATTCTATTTGAGGTTTGTTTGTGGTACGCGAGTACTACGTATTTGCTGAGATTGTGTTTGTATGTTTACGGATATGGATGGCTTAAAGTGATAAATAGTACGTAGCAAAAAGGGCAGCATGTCTGGCCCTAGGCCCGACTTGGCCCAAACAGGCAACTGCCCTTGTCCTCTCTGCTCTTTGCCTCGATGCCTGGGCTGAGACTCTGTGAACCCTAGGCTTTACTAGCCATATTGGCCAAAGGGAATTCTAGCCCTAACTGTAACCAATCAGAACCCTAACCCTAAACCCTAGAGCCAATAGGAGACCTGGCCCTATTAAGCAATCCTAGCCCTAAGAGCCAATTGATACCCAAACCTTAAGTTCTTAGCCCAATGGAAACCCGAGCCCTAGCAACTAATCAGAGCACAGATGCAATTACTAGTAAAAACGTATATAGGGGAGGTCACCTTAAGCACAGACTGCTGGGGCAGGGATCTAGGGATGCTCCTAAATTCAGAATCTCCTTGGATACAGAGAGGCTCAATCCACACTTCTTAGCTTCCTGATTCAGCTCTACATGTAAGACCCAATTCTGAAACCACTAAAATATTATTTTTTTATGCCATTAAACTAATCACTTTTTCAAGCCAAAAATGAGTGTTACATACACTTTCTAAAGACAGTTTGGACCATAAAGCAGATTAAGTAGTCTCTTAAACACACTCTAGTTTGCCACTGAGGTGTAGTTGCATTTTTACCTTGTGGGGCAGTGGGGGCTTATTACACTATAGGGGAAAACTAGGAAAGATATTTAAACACTCATGGTCAAAACAAAACAACAGTTTTATAGTACAAAATTCACAGAAAACAAGAGGTAAATTTAAACAGTCATGAGTAGGGGAAAAAAGCACTTTTAACATTTTAAAATGACATAGTACTCTTACCACCCTCTTTGTCTCTTGCTCACTGTGCTGCTTAGGGCACAGAGAAGCCAGGGGTGGCTGTCTTGGGGTTCCCTCCACATGCCTAAAGGGCCAGTGCATATGTGAGAGGAGGGCTCAGCCATTAAAAAAACTAGGATTCACTAAAAGTGAGCACGGAACCCATGCCTGGGCATACCGTTCCCACTTAGGGCAACTTTAGCAACACAAAAGGATGATGACGTAGTGCTGAAACTTTTCAAACACTCAGCACTAGCCACAGATCTTTTCTTTTGCTCACCATTCCATCCCAGTTTGGACCCAGCCATATGAAAATCAGTCTTAACCCTGTCCACCATGTGAAAAGTCCAGCCCGAACTGCCAGGCCAGGTCGTCCCTGGACCAGAAACAAGCATCCTGGGAACGGTTTCAGGATATCACCCCTCATTAGCATAGGCTAGCTTGAATCCAGTGTCACAGTGTCTGGGCATACCTTTCCCACTTAGGGCAGCTTTAGCAACACAAAAGGATGATGGACGGATTGCTGAAACTTTCAAACACTCGCACTCACTTCACTCAGCAGCTGTAGTCACTTCATAATTGTCTCTCACACAATTAATCAGACATGCACTAAATGCAAAATATTACAAGCACTTAAAAAAAACAAAAATCTGCCTTCACATTAAGGGTAGGGCTCGAACTTTTTTGAAAGCTGGACTGCTTACACATCCAACTGTGGCTTTTGCAAATACACAACAAGTGAAACTTAACCAGCAATTCTCACCCTTTATGATATGGATCCCCCCTGTGCACTAAGGATTCACCCAATACCAACCAACAACACACACACACTCAAGGAAAAACTAATGGCATTGTCAATGGCGCCTCATGACCAGTACCTTGTTGCAGACAATAAAATTAACCAAGTGTCTTCTACACTTGTGCGCCCCCCTGAGGTCTTAGGCTTCCACGGATCACAACAACAACAACTGCAGACAATTTTTCAGCACCAAATGTCACAACAACTTTGAGTACAATGGCTCCACAAACACCTCACAAAGTTACACTTCACCGTAATCTGTAGCTAAAAACATTGCAAGCGCAGATCCCTACTCATACTTACACTACACCTGTACACAAAACTTTCATCAACCTCTCAACCATAGAACAGGTGGGACATTTTTGGACTGAACAATAACATGTGCCTAATACTGAACAAAAATATGGCTACCCATCTCATGGGACATAACCGTCCCTCTGCTACCAAAACTGTTAACGCTTTTTCAGTTCTTTCGTATGAATCAAATCGCTTCGCTGAGGTTGGCGGACCTTGTGACCCAGTAAGTAGTGTGGTTAACCATACACAATTATTTCAAACTTACCCCAACACATTTAAACACCATGACCAATGTGGCCAATGAAGCAAAAATCCAGTCAGTGAAAGTTTCAAGGCATTAATTTACATTCACAAAGCTAAAGTCACATAAACTGTGGGCAAAATCAAATTGTAAAGATAGATTGACACCATTGTTTGCCCAAAATGTCAAAACAAGTTTAATCTACTTAGCATCAACACCATTAAGCGTTCAAGAATAATAATACATATAATTAAAGTTAGAATTTGAGCAATAGAAACATATCTCAAATCAGACTGTGTTGACATTTGACAAATCAAATTAAACAGAGATCAAGAATCACGGTTGGACATGACTTATCTCTGCAATTAACTGAATTAGAACATTCCTATGTGGGAATGGACTAACGCATGTGGACAAACAACAAAATGAGACAAAAATAATTTGTTAAACAATCTATCTCGGGCTAAGATAAACCAATGAGAAAAATAAAATAGGTAGGTGTCAGCATGCTAACTTCTGTTAGGAAAAGGACATGTCAAGGGAAATAACATTAACAGGGGGATATACCTCTCCTAGGGTCTGCTTTCAAGGGATTTCGTCATCAGCAAAGCATGTAGATCATCAGCAATGGCCGTTAGAAACACCATCAGGGTAAGTTCAGAACACGAGCTGCACAGAGAACAGTTCTTGGGGACAACCAGAGGACAACTAACTGAAACTTACGAAGTCCATTCCTATAGTAAAGTACACAAATGTCTCCGATACAACAGTTCAGTGGTTCTACATCTTGCAAAAGAGGCACTTTCAAATCAGAGTCTAAATACAAGTCTGAGCTGAAACATTGCAAAGTTTTCTCAGGTTTGATCTGAATTATTCTCCTTCTTCCGTGTGAATCCAACAGTCAATTACAATTTTCTATCAGTTTGCAACAAGATTAATTCTTTCCAGGTATACAATGGACATGTCTTCTTCCCGTGCGAAAGCACATGTTGATAGAAACAACTTATTTCACGTTTAGTCCAGTCCTTAATGTTCCGGAACCAAGGTCATTTAGAAACAATTCTTCTAAAGTTAAATAAAGGAACCCTTTACTATTCATGAGACCAACCTAATATAGCTCATGCTAGAAAACAAGAATTATTAACCACTTTTACACAACTGCAAATATGAGGTCTGCAGGCCTAGTTACGCTAAAACAAGAAATGTAATGCATTCCTATATCTGTTAAGAAAACACATAGGCCCTCATTCTGACCTTGGCGGGCGGCGGAGGCCGCCCGCCAAAGTCCCGCCGTCAGATTACCGTTCCGCGGTCGAAAGACCGCGGCGGTAATTCTGACTTTCCCGCTGGGCTGGCGGGCGGTCGCCTTCAGACCGCCCGCCAGCCCAGCGGGAAAGAGGCTTCCACGATGAAGCCGGCTCGGAATCGAGCCGGCGGAGTGGAAGCTGTGCGACGGGTGCAGTTGCACCCGTCGCGTATTTCACTGTCTGCGCAGCAGACAGTGAAATACATGTAGGGGCCCTCTTACGGGGGCCCCTGCAATGCCCATGCCAGTGGCATGGGCACTGCAGGGGCCCCCAGGGGCCCCGCGACCCCCCCTACCGCCATCCGGATCCCGGCGGTCCGACCGCCGGGATCTGGATGGCGGTAGGGGGGGTCGGAATCCCCGCGGCGGTGCAGCAAGCTGCGCCGCCGCGGAGGATTCAATGGGGCGGCGGTACACTGGCGGGACCCCGCCAGTGGTGCCGGTCCGACCGCGGCTTTACCGCCGCGGTCGGAATCCCCATTGGAGCACCGCCGGCCTGTCGGCGGTGCTCCCGCGGTCCTCCGCCCTGGCGGTCAAAGACCGCCAGGGTCAGAATGACCACCATAATATGTAAAATTGTAAATTCACCATTAATAATAAATCATCAGCAGAAAGAATAAAACATTTCATTATGAAGTACAAACTTGCTATGACATCACATTAGATATGACCGAGAAGTGCATTTATTTCTATGCACACGTCTACCTCAACCACTAAATCACACAATAAACATTATAAAATCAAATTAGTTTCACTACTAGCAGTTACCCTAAAGTTTAAAATATACTTCAACATTACTTAAATCTTGTCAGGACATTGTTAAATCTGGTAGGCACAATGGTTTCCACCACAAATTAAAACATGAGCACTTTTAAAATACGTGTCAGTGCAGCTTTTCTCTACGTCGAGCTTTTTAACATGAAACCTTCTGCTTATGTCTAGGTCTAAAAGCATTACTAAAATTTGCCTTCCAGCAGCTTATCTCCAACTGGCACGTTTAATTTACTTTAAGTCCCAAGTAAAGTGCACTACATGTAAACTAAATGCTACTTGTGGTCCTGCAGCACTGACTGTGCCACCCGTTTAAGTAGCCCTTTAATCATGTCCCAGGCATGCCATTGCAGAGCCTGTGTATGCACTTTTGCAGTGCCTTGTCAACCTGGCAAAACCACCCTTCTACTAGGACTAAGCCTTCATTTTTTATTCATATGTAACCCCTAATGTAAACCTTAGACAACCCAGAGAGCATGGTGCAATATATTTAAAAAGCAAGTCATGCACTTTTAAATTTTATGTGTCATGGTAGTGGATCACTTCCAAAGTCATTTTTCAATACAGCAAGGCCTACCTCTCCCATAGGATTGCCTTATTACATCTTATTAGTGTAATCCACATTTTATAAGTGTAATCCACAATCTGGATAAAATAAACCTTGGTGTCGCTGGACGCACAATGGAAAATCACAACTAATGATGATATTGGATTTTAAATTGCAATTCTGAAAATGCCACTTTTAGAAAGTTGCCATTTTCCTACTTTAGTCATTTGGTGCCTGCTGCCTGACTCTGATCACTTGTCTGGGGTGGGTGACAGCTGTGCTTTGTGTACTCCCGGTAGACAGCCACACTCCATGGGAGCAGATATGTGACTTGATGGATCATCCTGGGAGGATAAGAGAGAGAAGCTGGGCACAGCCTCACTTACACCTGAATAGACTGTGTCAGGTTCCTACACAAAGGGCTGCATAACCCCTGGAGTAGGTCTAGAGCCAGGGTAGGACCTCTGTGCATTTCAAACGCCTGTCTTTGATGTCTTCCACACTTCAAAGTCCAAACTGGGTATAAATACTGGACCCCTGCCAACACCAACTCAGTACACTTCTGGACCTGTGACTGCACTAGCAGGGACAAAGACTGCTGTGCTGCTGAGGTACTGTCACTCTGCTGGACTGCTGCTTTGCTGGACTCCTGCCTTGCTATGCTGCCTGCCTGCTGCCTGCCTGCTGCCTGCTCTTCGCCTGCCTGGGTGGGAAGGACTGGTCCTGCATCACTTGAACTCAGAGTGACTCCCAGGGCTAGCCTCCTGATATGAAGTCTCAGGGACATAAAAGACTTCCAACCACCCTGCTCTTGCACCTGGACTCTGCCATCTGTGAGTCAGCCCTGCCAAGTGGTGCCACCCAGTCCTGGACCCCTGAAAGTGGGCCGTAGGTGATTGCTCCAGCGAACCGATGCATCCTCTGCTGTGGGAGCAGAATTGACTCATCACTTCTGTTGCATGGAACAGAACTGGTGCATTGTCTTTGGAACCCCCTCTGCAGTGTGTTTTCTGGCGCAGGTCTTCACATCCCTATTGACGGCAGCCTTGAAGACGACATTGAATCTCGACATCGCAGTCCCTGCGCTCATGGGATCTGATGCATTGCCTTGACTGCACAATGCATCCTCAACACCGGTCTTTGCATCGCAAGCCACAACACCTTAATCCTTGATGTCAACACAGCAAGAAATCGCACCCTAATCCTTCTGCATCTCGGAACCGAACCATCGCTGCTGTTGCATGAAGAAAATCGAAGCATCACCTCTGGTGCATGGTTCGGAAGCGAAGAAACACTCCACAGCCAGGATTCAAAGTATTTTGGCTCAGCCATCCAATCTAGGTCCCTGTAGCCGGCTCATGCTCCATTGCGGTTGGGCTGAACTTTTGATGTGCCCGGTTGGCAATTCTTGCTTCTAAACGCTATTTTACATTTTATTCTTTAAAAATTCATAACTCAAGTTCTACTTATTGGATTCTTGTAGTTTTGATGTTGTTTTATTTACTAAATTCAGATCTATTTTCCTAACCTAGTGTGGGATATTTTTGTATGATGTTTTCACTATCTTACTGTTTGAAGAGTTGCACCCATACTTTCCACACTGCCTCTAAATTAAGCCTGAGTGCTCTGTGCTAAGATGCCAGAAGGTGAGCACAGATTATTTGAGGATTTGCCCGACACTTACCCTGACTAGGATTGTGGCTGCTGTTTGACTAATGTTTACACCCTACTCAACCAGCAACCCAATTTCTGACATTGGTGTCATCAGTGAGGTTTGGGCTTGTGTTTATGCAGTGCCATGCAGTGACTTGGTGTACACTACCATTCCTTATCCAAGACCAATTGAAATATTCAATTCTCCCTAACTGGTGGATCTACATCTGCATCTTCAAAAATGGAATTTGAGCTGCTCTCCCTTGAGGTTTACACAATGTCCCAGCTCAAACATTTCTGGAACAAATTTGGACTTACTGCCAAGGAAACCCTCAGGAAGGTAGAATTGCACAAGGTGCTGAGACCTGGGCAGAAGCACATCCCGCACTGGGTGTAATCAGAGGAGAGGATGAGGAACTGGAGAAGCCTGATGAGGGCCCTTCAGAGGAACCGCATGCAGCAGAGGAGGAAGAAATGACCACTGAATTGTAGCTTTCTGCCAGGGCAGGGAGCAGTATCTCTTCCCACAGCCTCTTTTAAGAGGAAATGGCTGAGAGGTGGGAGGAGAGGCAATTCAAGTTGCAGATGGCAAAATTAAAAATGGAAGCAGAGGAGGAAAAGGCAGAAAGAACCTTAGCAGAGAAGAAAATCTTAGTGGAACACAAACTCAGTCTGAAGGAGCTGGATATCAAGGCCAGAGAGGCAGATTCCAGCAGTGGTGGTGGCATCACCTGAAGGAGAAAAAAGAGTTTGTAATCCCATGGATTTGGTGCCCAGTTATATGGTGGGAGACAACATAGACAAATGTTTTTCTGTTTATGGGTTGCATTTAAGGTTCACTGGGTTCCTGAGGAGCATTGGGAGTATGGTTTGTGGAAACACATGCTTACTGTGGGGAGGGACATGCTTCTAACACTAGAAGTTGGAGACTAAACCAAGTGCCCCCGGCCCCATGAAGGCCATTCTGCTAGCAAACATTGAGTTGACCCCTGAAAAGTATCGCCGAAGGATTCAGAACAGACAGAACCTCCCCGACCAATCCAGGGTAGATTTTGTGGATTACTCCATTAAGGCACTGAATGGTTGAGTCCAGGGCAGCAAAGTAAATGATTATGCTGTGTTGTACAATGTAATCATGAGAGAGTAAATGCTTAGTGTTTGTTTTACATAGTTACACCAGCACCTGTTTGACAGAAAGCTCTGACCCCAGGAAGCTTGCTGAGGAGAAAGACCACTGGGCCAGTACCAGAGATTCCAGAAAGGTATCTGGTGGGAGAGAGGGGCTCCCACAAAGGTGGTCAGGGTTCCAACCAGAAGAAAAAGAGGGAGAAACTTAGAAGTAAGGAGTTCTCTAAAGGCATCCAAAATAATTCCCAAAGAAGTAGTGGTAACCAGTCCCAGTCTGAGTCTAAGAAGAATGGTTTCTTTGATACATAAATCTATCACACACCTAGAGGTTGAAGAAAACTAGCTTAGAAATAGTCACCTTCTCTGGGGTCCCTCCTATTGGGATAAAAGTGCTCTCAGCCACTAGTATTGGCATGCTTCATCATATGAGCGCTACCACACACCCTGTGTCATCATCAACACGGTGGAGTAATAAACTGTTTTTCAATTGATCACAATATTTTTTGAGGGATCCAATACTCAAATGACAGTTATAACTCCCTTCAGGGGATAGCCACTAAATGTTTAGTTAATTTTATTCTGGAATTCCTTGATAGGATTACATAATCTCCATGAGATAGTCTCAGGGTATTATCACTCTACCGGCTGCCTAATAATATGGGCATCATGTTTTGGTTAATAAATAATTTACAAGAAGACTGTGGCAATATTTATCATACCTATCATCTTAGTAGATGTGCATTCCAGAATTGATGGTGCACGGATCTGGATAGTCAGTCCTCTTAACCTTTCCTACAGGACAAAAGCTGATAAAATAAACAAGAACTATGCCCCAGCACTCAAAATTAATCCAAGTCAAAAATACCCAAATGAGGTTCAATCGAGTCCAGAATATTTAAAACACAGCCACATGACATGAAGAATCTTCAGTTGATTTCTATGTATTTCTGTTCTAAATTTTTTCTCCAACGCATTTTGTTCCATCCCAGAACTTCTTCAGGGCTACAAAACATGATATATCCAAAAATACACATATGAAACATTTAAAAATAATCTTATATGTGAAGAACGCTGCAGACAGATGATCACCTGTCTAATACATGGTACCTCCATAATCATGCTGTATTTATCTGAAATCCTTTGTTGTATCTCTCTTTTCACTGGCTTTTATATTTCTGCAATGCCAAATAACCTTATTTCATAAAATGCTTCTCTAGGATTGGTAACATACATGTTGCACTAAATCACAAACCAATATCAGGCAACCCACACAATGTAATCCCAAAATTAAATTACTATTTACTAACATGTCTTTTTATTAAGAGGATACACATTACTTTTTAAATGTTTTGATGGCCAAATTACACACATAATTATTATCAACCCCCCTAATATCTTTTCAGGAAAGATTCATGTAAGTGTGCATCCAAAATCACCAATTATTAACTCCCCACCTTTAAGTAACTTTAGAAAATATATAATTTGTTGGGTCACTCTCATAAAACAGATTTGTAATGTATTTTGCAAAGCAATTTATTCCGTCCCAAAACTCCTTTGAAGTCAAGTTTATAATTCTATCACCCTGTGATGTAATTGAAACACACACATTCATCCCATTGATGATGTTTAACGGGGGCATACATATAGGTCCCATAAGCACAGTTACTCAGTGTATCCTCCAGAACTTAAAAAGTATATCCTCCCTCAAGAATGTCATACATATCAACTAGGAACATTTTTCATGTGCAAAATCATTATACCAAATCATAGAAAGCTATTGTGCCAACTGAGAACTATCAAGAAAACTCACATTGGCACCATCCATCGAGAAACGTACATTTTACCCACCTCCAGACTTTATCAAAGTCCCCAATATAAAATACCTAAGCTCCTTCTTTTCTGTGAGTCCATGTCCCTTATTTATATTGTTGCCCTACAGCGTCACCAAAGTGCAAAATGCTGCACTGCGTTCATAAAGGTGCATCTAAAGCACAATTACATGTCATAATATATGTGTTGTATGATCCATTTTAGGAACACTTATTATATCCAATAGCTATTTCAGTATTCATAAACCTATAAACCTATACCATCACCTCATTATTGAAATCCATGATATATTAGGTATTAGGCCCTTCGCATATCAATACCCTATATCTGCCCCTCCCATCAAAGAAGGGGGCACCATCTTCAATTATGATTATGGAGGTACCTTTCATTAGACGTGTGATCATCTTTCTGCAGTATTCTTTATATATAAGGTTATTTTTAAATGTTTCATATGTTTTCACAGCCACCCCCCTGCTGATGGTGGCACAGGGTATGTATTAGTAGCCCTATGATGAAGCATGCCCCTGCTAGTGGATGAGGGCCCTTTCATCTCACATTAAGGGACCCCAGATAGAGTGACTATTTCTAAGCTATTGTTCTTCAATCTCTAGAAATGCGATAGTTTTGGGGACAGCCAAGGGTGATCCTAGTTTCCCTGTGGAATAAGGAGATGGTGCCTAATGTCCATACGTCTGCAAATACTCAAAGTATAGGCAGCGGGTCACCATCAACGGACTATGGGCGGAGCCTCTAGGAGACCCAGGAGCCAGCAGGACTACTGTGCTGTGTAAGCTGGTGTCTGCAGAGCAGGTCCTACCGAACATATAGTAGGTGTGTATAATCACACAGTCCATGGCTGCCCCAGAACGGAGTTAAGGGTGTCTAGCCCCTGAACAGTGGTCCAGACAACGGTCAAGGAGAGGGGCAAGTAGTGTGGGAAACAGCTCTAATGTTCCGAAGGTGAAGGTTGAAAGGGTCTCTGGGGAGGAGGCCCCCAAGCCAACTGGGGAGAACATTGCCGCCCTAGGTGACCTACCTGAGCGTGATGGTTGGCAGGTTGAGGATGGGCCCACCAGGGAGGAACTTTGCAAGGTGCAGAAAGAGTGCCTCACTCTTGAGGGCTTCAGGTGGCAGGCCTCAGCCCAGGCAGCAGGAAAAGCCTCTGGGGTTCACCTAATCTACTAAGAGAATGACCTCCTCTCTAGCGAACCTAAGGCTCCTGGTGCTGGAGCAGCTGTGAGCTGGTGATCCCCCCCCAGTGTTACAGCGGCCTTACTACTGGGTTTGGCTCACAACATACCCTTAGCAGAACACTTAGGGAAAGATGACATTCTCCGGGCTTGTCTCCCACTTCTGTTGTCCCAGAATGAAGACAGCCTCAGATGCATTATGCTTGTGCTGTCCACCTGCCAGGCCAGTGGGAAATCGGAGAAAAACAAAATGCTCCCCTTATCCCATTACCAGTTGTTGGTACCCCTTTGGATGGGTGGGCATCAGCATCATTGGCCCCTACAAGACAGCCCTAGGCAACAGGTTCATCCTGGTCTTGGTAGATCATGCCACACGCTACCCAGAGGCCATCCCTCCAAGGTCAGTGACTGTATCTGTGGTGGCTGGAGCTCAGATGGTGATCTTTACCCATGTTGGGTTTCCCAAGGAGGTAGTGTCTGACAGAGGCACTAACGTCATGTCTGCATACATGAAGTCAACGTGGTGTAACCTACAAGTTCATCCCCAAGCAAATGGTTTTGTGGAGAAATTCAAAAAGACCTTGAAGAGCATGATCATGGGTCTACCTGAACTATGAGGCATAAGTGGGATGTCTTGCTGTGCCTTCTCTTTACACACAGGGTAGTGCCACAAAAAGGAGTAGATCTCAGCCCTTTTGAACTCCTTTATGACCACCCTGTTAGGAGGCCTCTGAGCCCTGTCAAGGAGGGTGGGAGCAATTTCCCAGGACCCCTACCCACCAGGGTGTAGTCAGGTACATGCTAGCCGTCCACAATCAGATGTACCGCCTCTGGAAGAAGGCGAAAAGTAACCCTGAGGCCTGCCAAAAGGTAATGAAACTCTGGTATGATCAGAATGCCACTCAGGTATGGGCCATGGAACCAGTAGAGCCCAGAGCTTTCTAGTACCACTGGTCCTGCCCATTTGAATTAAAGGAGCAGAAGGGGGAATCAACCTACTTAGTAGATCTCCAGATAACCAGAAACCTTTTAAGAGTGATCCATGTTAACAGACTCAAGTTTCATTTTGAGAGGTCCGAGATGACCATGCTTCTTGTGACAGATGAGGGAGTGGAAGAGGAGAGTGAACTTCTCCCTGAACACCTCTCCGCACAGGAACACAATGGGCCAGTGGAAGATGTCAACATCACTTCCTTCCTCACCAGAGCAGCAGAGCGACAATTAGCAGTTGCTGGGAGTATTTGCCTCGCTTTCTCTCTCACCACTGTACTCACATACCTGTGTGTCCATGACACTAACACATGCAACTGTCCCCCTGTAAAGAATAAAATGTATAGGTTGTCACATAAAGTGAGAGCCATTATCAAGGAGGAGTTATGCAAGCTGTGGTTGTTAGGGTGATTGAGCCCTCCAGTAGCGTCAGTTACTGCCCTATGGTGCTGGTACCAAAGGCTGCCCTTCCCAGCTCCAAACCAGAATTCATATTCTGTGTGGACTACCGTAGACTCAATTCCATAACTAAGATGGATGAATACTCCATCCTTTGCGCTTCGGCTGGGCGCTGCCGAATTCCTCAGTCACTTTGATTACATACATCAGAGTACTGGTAGAATGCTCTATTTAAGGGGACTAAAGAGAGGTCAGCATTCTCGACCACAGAGTGCCACTTCCAGTTTCAGGTAATGCACTTCGGCATGAAGAATGCCCTTGCCATCTTCAAAAGGTTGGTGAACAGGATCCTGGCTGGAAAGGAGGCCTTTTTTTCTGTCTATCTAGATAGCAACACACTATGCAGTTCCACACTGAGGTGCTTCGGGCCTTGCAACAGGCAGGCCTTTTGCAGGGCCCGAAGCACCTTCAAGGTCAGTAAGTGGCAGATTTGGCAGGATTGTGTGGTGTACCTGAGTCACCTGGTGGGTGGGGGCAAGGTGTTTTACCTCCAGGTGAAGTTCGAGACTATCGTGGCCTGGCAATCCCCTATAACTCAGAGAGAGGTGAGGGTCTTCCTGGGCATCACAGGGTGCTATGGGAGATTTGTTAAGGGATGTGATACCATTGTGGCCCCCTTAATCACACTGGCTTCAAAGAAGCATCCCAGATTGGTGATCTGGACAGAGGCTTGCCAGAAAGCCTTTGATACCCTCAAGGAGACGATGTGTACAGCACCTGTACTCAAGGCTCCTGACTATTCCAAGTAATTTGTTGTGCAGACAAATTCTTCGAAGCATGCCACAGGGTGGTCTTAACACAATTGAATGAAGAGGTCCTAGGCCAACATAGTCATGGTTAGTAGGAGGTTACTTCCAAGGGAACAGAGGTGGAGTGTGTTTGAGAGAGAAGCTTTTGCTCTGGTCTGGGCACTAAAGAAGTTGAGACCATACCTGTTTGGGACTCACTTCTGGGACACAGCACAGGCCCCTCATATGTCTTGTGCAGATAAGGGGTGATAATCCCAATCTGGCGAGGTGGCCCATCTCCCTACAGGGAATGGACTTTATGGTGTAACACCGCTCTGTTCAGACCACACAATACCGATGAAAACTCTAGGTTCTTCTGTCTTAGTGAAGAAAACCCCTAAAGGGTTGTGTAGCCACTTTCACCTGGGGTAACATGTTAGCCCTGACAACCTTAGGGTGGTCTTACCCCCCAACATTTTGCCTACTCCTTCCATTTTTCTGACCTCATTTTTGATGGCTTCAGGAGTCTGTGCACTGTACCCCTGCTATTCAGTGCGAAAGTGCCTGTGCTCTCTTCCCTAAACAAGTTAACATTGGCTAATCCTCACCAGGCATATTTAATTTACTTATACGTCCCTAGTAAAATTCAGTGCATATGCTCAGGGCCTATACATTAAATGCTACTCGCAGGTCAGCAGCGCTGATTGTGCCACCCACTCAATTAGCCCTTTAACCATGTCTCAGGCCTGCCATTGCAGAGCCTGCATGTGCAATTTCACACTGCCATGTCGACCTGGCAAAATCACCCTTTTGTTAGGCCCAAACCTTCCCTTTTGTACGTGTGACTCACCACTAAGGCAGGTACTGGCCACCCAGATGGCAGGGTACAATCCATTGAAAAGGCAGGACATGTACTTTCAAGATTTACATGTCCTGGTGGTGAAAAAACTCTCAAAGTCATTCTTCACTACAGCAAGGCCTATCTCTCCCATAGGATAACATTGTGATTACTTTATTACATCTTATAAGTATAATTCACAATCTGGAAGAGATAAACCTTATGGGTTTGGTGTCTCTGGTATCACAATTTAACATCACCGCTCATGGCAAAGTCAGATTTTTAACTGTAATTCTGGAAATGCCACTTTTAGAAAGTTGTCATTTTCTTACTTTAGCCATTTGGTGCCTACTGCCTGTTTCTGATCACTTGTCCGGGGTGGGCTCTGTGTATTCCCTTTAAACAGCCACACACAAAAGGAGCTTAAGTGTGACTTGATGGACCATCCTGGGAGGGTAGAAGGGAGATGCTAGGCACAGACTTAAAACTTAATAGGCAGCGTCCTGTCCCCACACAAAGAGCTGCATCACCCCCTGTAGTGAGTCTGGAGCTAGGGCAAGAAGAGCAGGACCTTTACAGGCATGTCTTTGAAGTCTCCCTAACTTCAAAGGTCAAACTAGGTATTGGACCCCTGACACCACCACCTCAGTACACCTCTGGACCTGTGACTACTCTGCCAGGAACAAGGACTGCTGTGCTGCTAAGGGACTGCCACTCTGCAGAACTGCTGGATTGCTGGACTCCTGCCTTGCTGTACTGTTGCTGTTCCACCGCCTGGGAGAGAAGGACTGGACCTTCATCACTAGAACCTTGGTTGACTTCAAGCGCTGGCTGGCCTCCTGACCTGAACTCTCAGGAACATAGAAGACTTCCAACCACCCTAGTCCTGCACCTAGACTCTTCCATCTGTGAGTCTGCCCTACCAAGTGGTGCCTCTCCAGTCCACTCTTGGAAGTGGGCCTAAGATGTTTGCTGCAGCAGGACCAATGCATCCTTTGCTGCAGGAGCAGAATCAACACATCAGCGATATTACATCGAACAGAACTGGTGCATCATCTTTGGAACAGCCACTGCGATCTGTTTCCCGGCACAAGGTCCTCACATCCCTGTTGACAGCAGCCTTGACGATGACGCTGAATCTCTGCATCGCAGACTCTACACTTATCGGAAATGAAGCATCACCTTGACTGCACAACGCATCCTCAACACTGGTCTTTGCTTTACAAGCCCCAGAGCTTGGATCATTGATGTCAACACAGCAGGAACTTGCATTCTAACCCTACTGCATCTCAGAACCAACACATCGCCGCTGTTGCATGGAGTAAATCGATGCATGTCCTCTGGTTCGGAACTGACGCAATGCTCTGCAACTAGGATTTACAGTGCTTTGGCTCAGTGGGCCCAACGAGGTCCCTGTAGCTAGCCTTTGCTCCACTTCGCCCTGAACCTTTGACTCTGTCCCGGTCTGGCATTACCAGATATCCCCGGTTGGTGCTTCTTGCTGTTAAGCTCTTATTGTTTAAGAATTAATAACTCAAGTTCAATTTACTGGAGTTTTGTCCTTTTGGTCTTATTTTGTTTATTAAATTAAGATTTAGATTTCTAACCTGGTGTGGAATCTTTTTGAGTGATGTTTTCACTGTTTTACTGTTTGAAGTGTTGCACAAATACTTTAACCAAAACAATTGAGTATCAGCCTGCTAATAGGCCAAGACCTTTACACCTAAATAGTTTGGTGTCTAGGATTTTTGACTGGTTTTGTGCCGGGGACGTAATGGTTACGTCCCACTGCACAGTGCCCCTGTGCCGAGGACGTAACCATTACGTCCTGGCACCGGAGCTCGGAGGGAGCGCTAGCGCTGCCTCCGTGGGCTTTTCCCCATCCCCCCATGGTAGGGCTGGAAGGGGAATCGCTTCCCCTTCCCCACCCTAGCCTCCCCGCAGTGACGTCTAATGACGCCAGCGCGCGATTTTGCGCTGACTTCATCAGAGGCCTCCTCCCATCGCGCTGGAAGCTGAGCACCAGGGATCATTTTTTTTCTTTGTTTTTTAGAGGTGGTGAGCGACCCCTTAGGCAAGGGTCGCTCCCCTAGGGGGCAAATTATATTTAGGCAATTTCTGTCCCCCTTGGGGGCAGATCGGCCTATTTTTATTAGGCCAATCTGACCCCAAGGAGGGCAGAAACCACTAGACACCAGGGATTTATTTATTTTTTACAGATGGGGAGCGACTCCTTAGGCAAGGGTCGCTCCCCTGAGGGCAAATTGTATTTAGGCCATTTCTGTCCCACTTGGGGGCAGATCAGCCTATTTTTATTAGGCCAATCTGCTCCCAAAGGGGGCAGAAACCACTAGACACCAGGGAATTATTATTATATATTTTTTTTTATACTTGCGCATAAGGGGAGCGGCCCCTTGGGAAGGGCCGCTCCCCAGGGGGGCAAAATATTTGTATGCCTTTTCTGGCCCCCCGGGGGCAGATCAGCCTATTATAATTAGGCCGATCTGCCCCCAGGGGCAGAAACCCCTAGACACCAGGGATATATTTTTGTTTATGTTTACTTTTGTTTTTTATATATGGGGAGCGACCCCTTAGGCAAGGGTCGCTCCCCTGGGGGGCAAATTGTATTTAGACCATTTCTGCCCCCCTTGGGGGCAGATCAGCCTATTTTTGTTAGGTGAATCTGCCCCAAAGGGGTCAGAAACCACTAGACTCCAGGGGTTTTTATTTTTTTGCGTCAATTTCACGCAAGGGGAATGACCCCTTAGGCAAGGGTCGTTCTCCTGCGGGGCAAATTTATGCAAGGAGAAACCACTAAACTACAGAGATTTTTATTTTTTTTGCGTCAATTTCACGCAAGGAGAGCGATCCCTTAGGCAAAGGTCGCTCCCCTGGGCAGGGAAAATTTATTTTAGGCCATTTCTGCTCCTCTTGAGGGCAGATCGGCCTATTTCTATTTAGCTGATGTGCCCCGGGGGGGGGCAGAAAACCCTTAGGCACCAGGGATTTGTGTATGTGTGCATTATTGTTGTCCATATCTGCCCCCACCAGAGACCAGGGAAGATTTATTTTTCAAAATAAGAGGGTGGGGGTATGGCCATACCCCCACCCCAAATAAATGGGGCCAAAGTTGTTCTGCCCACAAGTAAGCAGATGGGGCAATTACCCCTGATCCACACCCCGGGGGCAGAAAGTCTAATAGATGCCAGGGAATTTAAAAAATAGTGGGATTGTGGCTACCCCAACTGAAGGGGGTAACAGTCTTTCAGCTCTCTCCCACACACTAAAACATCTTATCCCACGGCAAGCAAGAGGACAATTGATTATTTTGGGTTTTGGTTTTACATTTGGGCCATGAGAGCTTGGCTAACTCTCAAAATCGTCCCCCTTGAAATGGTGAGAGCTGCATTTTATGGACTTTGGGATGCTTCCATGTAGAAAAATCCACAAGACTGAGACACATATGAAAACTAAACATTTGGGTGATTCCAGGGTGGTGTGCTTCACATGCACCCAACACCATTTTCTTACCCACAATGCCCTGCAAACCTCTAACTTTGCTGGAACTCACATGTTTTCCCCACATTTTTGTGATGGAACCTTCCGGAATCTGCAGGAATCCACAAAATTCCTACCACCCAGCATTGTCTCATCTATACCGATAAAAATTCTGCTGCACTTGTCAGCCTAAAAATGTTTCTTTTCAAACTGCCCTTTTGGACCCGCTTTGGTTCCCCCTCAATTTCGACATGTTTTTGGCTCTTCCCTCTCACAGGCACTTGTCCCACCTACACAAGTGAGGTTTCATTTTTACCGGGAGACTGAGGGGAACGTTCGGTGGTAGGAATTTTGTCCTGGTGCAGTGATCGCACACAGAAATGTGGTAATAATTAGATTTTTTAGCTAAATTTAAGGTTTGCTGAGGATCCTGGGCAAGAAAACATTGGGGGGATCCACACAAGTCACACCTACCTGGACTCCCTCGGGTGTCTAGTTTTCAGAAATGCTTGGGTTTGGTAGGTTTCCCTAGATGGCTGCTAAGCCCAGGACCAAAAACGCAGGTGCCCCCACAAAAAACGATACTTTTGTATTTGATAATTTTGATGTGTCTAGATAGTGTTTTGGGGCATTTCCTTTCGCGGGCAGTAGGTCTACCCACACAAGTGAGGTACCACCTTTATTGGGAGACTTGGGGAAACGCTGGGTGGGAGGAAATGTGTTGCTCCTCTCAGATTCCAGAACCTTCTGTCACCAAAATGTGAGGAAAAAGTGTTTTTTGCCAAATTTTGAGGTTTGCAAAGGATTCTGGGTAACATAACCTGGTGAGAGCCACACAAGTCACCCCTTCTTGGATTTCCCTAGGTATCTAGTTTTCAAAAATGCACAGGTTTGGTAGGTTTCCCTAGGTGCCGACTGAGCTATAGGCCAAAATCCCCATCTAGGCACTTTGCAAAAAACAGCTCTGTTTTCTTTGGGAAAATGTGATGTGTCCACCTTGTGTTTTGGGGCATTTCCTGTTGCGGGCGCTAGGCCTACCTACACAAGTGAGGTACAATTTTTATCGGGAGACTTGGGGGAACGCTGGGTGGAAGGACAACTGTGGCCCCTCGGATTCCAGAACTTTCTGTCACTGAAATGTGAGGGAAAAGTGTTTTTTGGGCCACATTTTGAGGTTTGCAAAGGATTCTGGGTAACAGAACCTGGTGAGAGCCCCACAAGTCACCCCATCTTGGATTCCCCTAGGTGTCTAGTTTTAAAAAATGAGCAGGTTTGGTAGGTTTCCCTAGGTTCCGGCTGAGCTAGAGGCCAAAATCTACAGCTAGGCACTTCGCAAAAAACACGTCAGATTTCAATGTAAAAATGTGATGTGTCCATGTTGCGTTTTCTGTTGCGAGCATTAGCCCTACCCTCACATGTGAGGTACCATTTTTATTGGGAGACTTGGGGGAACACAGAATAGCAAAACAGTGTTATTGCCCCTTGTCTTTCTCTACACGTTTTCCTTCCAAATCTAAGTCAGTGTGTAAAAAAGATGTCTATTTGAGAAATGCCCTGTAATTCACATGTTAGTATGGGTACCCCGAAATTCAGAGATAAGCAAATAACCACTGTTTCTCAACACCTTATCTTGTGCCCATTTTGGAAATACAAAGGTTTTCTTGATACCTATTTTTCACTGTTTATATTTCAGCAAATGAATTGCTGTATACCCTGTACAGAATGAAAACCCATTGCAAGGTGCAGTTCATTTAATGGCTCTGGGTACCTAGGGTTCTTGATTAACCTACAAGCCCTATATATCCCTGCAACTAGAAGAGTCCAGCAGATGTAACAGTATATTGCTTTCAAAAATCCAACATCACCGGAAAAAGTTACAGAGTAAAACATGGAGAAAAATGGCTGTTTTTTTCACCTCAATTTCAATATTTTTTTATTTCAGCTGTTATTTTCTGTAGGAAACTCTTATAGGGTCTACACAAATGACACCTTGCTGAATTCAGAACTTTGTCTACTTTTCAGAAATGTTTAGCCTTCTGGCATCCAGCATTAGCTTTACACCCATTTCTGTCACTAACTGGAAGGAGGCTGAAAGCAGAAAAATAGTAAAAATGGGGTATGTCCCAGTAAAATACCGAAATTGTGTTGAAAATGTGGTTTTCTGATTGAAGTCTGCCTGTTCCTGAAATTTGGGAAGATGGTGATTTTAGTGCTGCAAACCCTTTGTTGATGCCATTTTCAGGGGAAAAAACACAAGCCTACTTCTGCAGCCCTTTTTCCCCATTTTGTTTAAAAAAATGAACTTTTTGCTGTATTTTGGCTAATTTCTTGGTCTTCTTCAGGGGAAACCACAAAGTCTGGGTACCTCTAGAATCCCTAGAATTTTGGAAAAAAGGACGCACATTTGATGTGGATAGCTTATATAGCTCAAAAGCATTGAGGGCCTAAGCGCAAACTGACCCAAATAGCCAAAAAAAAGGGTAAGCACAGGAGGGGAAAAGGCCTGGCAGCGAAGGGGTTAAGGAAAAAGGAAATGTGCTTTTTACAAATAACCCTCACTCACTCTAATAGGACATGCTTCATTATCGGGTTCATCCTGGCTGCTAAAAGCCAGGATGGTCTCAACCAAATTCCAAGGGGCACTTAGTATATATACACACCCAGGGTTACCGGAGATAAATATTAACAAGCATTTGCAATGCAGTGGGTCTTGCATCTGCTCGAGTTAGAGCTATTAGCGTTGTAAACTCCTTACCCGACTTTTCTTGTCACATAAATTGAAAATTAAAAGTTAAGCAGTTTCACGTAAGGGAGCTGATACACAGTGCCATGGCCGCCATGTGCATCAGCGGGAAGAAACACACAAAAAGAAAAAAAGTTTGCTTCCAGTAAAGCTAATTGGCAAAAGTGCAGTTAGCCATGTAACAGGGCCGATGACCAAGGCGGTAACAAAACCTCCCCAAGGAGGGACAAAGGTAAACCATTTACCAATGTCATCTAAGGATTTTTTGAAGGGCAAGCCCACGAACGAGTGGTAGTGATGGGTGTGAGGTGGGCGTTGTTAAAAGCCCAGATACATACCAACACGTCGGAAAAGCAGCGCTTGCACGCTGCAATGCTCGACCTAAAAATGACTCATCCACACTAAGGTGTCCCCTTATTAGCAAGGTGGATGGGCATGACTAAAAATATTTTTTTAAGTGATAATTATAAAGGTGGGCTACTGGAGGAATAAGATTGTCCTATGACTCTCAATTTAACATTAAAATGTTTCTGCCCTATTCTTACGGCCAACATTGGTCCTGGGCTATTTCTTTAACTGCTCAGTTCACCTTCTGTTTGTTCTTGTGTATGCTCTTTTAAAAAAAATCTACTACCTGTCACAAAAAAGTTGCTGTTTTAATAACTTATTAGGATTGCTTTTAAAATGCATGCATAAAGATTTACAGTTAAGACTATCAAGCTAAACACTATGGAGATTGACAAGGATATCCATGCTAATGCCCAATTGTATGATGGTTCTAATAAAGTCTGATAGAATATTTTTAAAGAGATTTGTTTGACTTTTATCTTATGATCAGCTGACCAATTTAGAATGGATACATATGTTTTTATGGTATTGTATTTATGTAACTTTTTAAATGTGTGCCCTTATGGTTTTGTCATAAAACTGAATAAAGCTGGATAATGATGAACATGACCAGAAGCTGTGCAAAAAGCAGAGGAACTTCACTATTCACCTGATTACTATTTACCAGCCACCAGCTAAAGAGTAGAAATGATTCACTATTAGGTCAGCAGCCTTGAAGATAGCAGAGAAACTTGGGGCTTGATTAGAGTTTGAGTGTTAGAGTTTACTCTGTCCATCTTATTACGATTCCATTATATCCCATGGAAATTGTAATACAGCAGAGAGAATAACTATCATGTTTGTGACAGAGTAACCTGTCTGCCAAACTCTAAATCAGAGCCTTCACTATTTACAAGCCTGCTAGCTAAATAGAAGAGATTCTGCACTGCTTGACTGGTGTCCCTGCAAATAGCAGAAACAAATGTACTATTTACCTGGACGCTCCTAAATATTAGAAATTCTGCAATGTTTGACCGGCGGCCTTGCAAATATTAGACAAACTTTACTATTTAACCGGCTGCTGGATAAATAGTAGGGATTCTGCACATATACAACTGGTGGCCATGCAAGTAGCAGATAAAGTTCATTATTAATGCAGCTTCTGGATAAATAGTAGAGATTCTGCACTATTTGGCTGGCAGCCATGCAAATAACAAGGAGACTTCACTACTTGCCTGGCCACTGGCTGAATAGCAGAGGTTTTATCCTATAGGGCCAGCAGTCAAGCAAACCTCACTCATTACCCAGCTGCTGGCAAACCAGCAGACGTACAATTTGGCCAGCAGCCATGCAAATTGCAAACAGAAATAATTATTTATGTGGCTGTTGGTTAAATAACAGAAATTGTATATTATTTGACCAGAAGCCTAGCCAACAAATTTCAATATGTACCCACCAGATGGCTAAATAGAAGAAATGATGAACTGTATTGCCGGTGGCCTTACAAATATCTTGAAAATAAACTTTATTATTTACCACTACTATTTAGCCAGTGGCTGGTTAATTAGTAGACAGAGTACATAGCTTAACCGGTAGGCATGCAAATAGCAGAGGAACTTCACTAGTTACCTGGCTGCTGTCTAAAAAACACACATTTTATCATGCCTTATGCAGGTTTTAACAGGTACTTACACAAGGTAGAACTGCAAACAAGGATTAAACACAAGTGACATCCAGCTCTGTATGAAAGTTAGGGTCCTGATGTATTATTATTTTGTTCGCAAAAAGTGGTTGCAAATTATTCACATAATGTTTACGAACAGGAATCGGATTGAAGAACGATATGTCTAATTAATAAATGTTAGGCAGGAGCATCAATGGTTCACAACAGCAGTTGCAGTCAGAGAACATCAATAAATTCCTTTTCTGAATTGGAAAGGAGAGGAAGGAAAACCCTTTCATGAACCCTCCTATTTGCAGTTCTGAAACAATGGTAAAAGTGTTTTTAGTAGTCGAAAGAACTTTCCAACCCAAAAAAGGGGTCTGTACATAATGATCAGCACTTTCGTGGTTACAAAGCCTGTCATTTTGCGATAATAGGCACTTAGGCCCATATTTATACTTAGTTTGCGCCGGTTTTGCGTAAATCTTTTACACAAATCCAGTGCAAACGTAACTCCATATTTATATTTTGATGCTAGACCCATCTAGCGTCAACAATATGGATTCAGCGTCATTTTAAGGATGCGTGAAACAACCTTGCGTCAATGAGATGCAAGGTAAGCGTTCCCATCCAAAAAATTACTCAAACACCTTAGCGCCATATTTATCCAACAGGGCAGAAAATGACGCACGGGTGAGAGGCGGACCCGAAAAATGACACTAAACACGATTCGCGTCAAAATGTAATACCTGGGTTAGGGCAGGCATTAAAATGAGGCAGACACACCACTACGTAATGAAAACACACACAAGCAACATCACAGCCCAACAGGACAACATGGAGGTGCTACTGATGCAGCTTGCAAGACGACACAGAGCACAGGACCAACAGCAGCAGCAACCCCAACGTGGCCCCCAAAGGCAACGCAGAAGGCAGGAGAGGGTCTTCCGGAACAGGATAACCCTCCATGGCCACAGGGAACAGGAAATCATCTGGCGGTATAGACTCAACTGGGAAGCTATACAGAAGCTGCTGCGCCAAACTGAGCTGCAAATAACAGCCAGCCTGCAGACACCACACAATATACCACCGGTGACCAAGCTGCTAGCTGTCCTGTGTAGGAGGCTGGCCTGGCTTGTAGTTGCTACCAGAGGTACTTACACCTTGTGCCAGGTCCTGTTATCCCTTATTAGTGTAGAAGAGGTGTTTCTAGCAGCTTAGGCTGATAGAAGGTAGCTATGGCAAAGCAGCTTAGGCTGAACTAGGAGGCATGTAAAGCTCCTACTATACCACTGGTGTAATATGCACAATATCATAAGAAAAAAACAATACACAGAAGTACTAAAAATAAAGGTACTTTATTTTTATGACAATATGCCAAAAGTATCTCAGTGAGTACCCTCAGTATGAGGATACATTATATACACATGATATATGTACACAAACCAAAATTAGGTAAGTAATAGCAAGAAAAGTAATGCAAGCAGTGTAGAATTACAGTAGATTGCAATAGCAGCACATAGGTATAGTGGCAACACAAACCATATACTCTAAAAGTGGAATGCGAACCACGAATGGACCCCAAACCTATGTGAGCTTGTAGAGGGTCACTGGGACTGTAAGAAAACAGTGAGGGTTAGAAAAATTAGCCCACCCCAAGACCTTGAAAAGTAGGTGTAAAGTGCACCTACTACCCCCAGAGAGCACAGAAGTTGTGATAGGGGGTTTCTGCAGGAAGAACAAACACCAGCAATGCAACAACAGTGGATTTCCGGACCTGAGTACCTGTAAGACAAGGGGACCAAGTCCAATAGTCGCGACAGTGTCAAGAGTGGGCAGGAGCCCAGGAAATGCCAGCTGAGGGTGCAAGGAAGCTGCCACCTCTTGGAAGAAGCTTGGAGTTCTGCAAGAAAGAAGAGGACTAGGAACTTCTCTTTTGGAGGATGGATGTCCCACGTTGCGATGAAGCTTGCAGACGTGTTCCCATGCAGAAAGACCACAAACAAGCCTTCCTAGCTGCAAGGGTCGCAGTAGAGGTTTTTGGGTGCTGCTGTGGCCCAGGAGGGACTAGGATGTCACCACTTGGACGAGGAGACAGAGGGGGCACCCAGCAAGTCAGGGAGCCCTCACAGAAGCAGGCAGCACCTGCAGAAGTGCCTGAACAGGCACTTGGAAGAAGAGTGAACCGGAGTCCATGCAAAGTCAAAAAAGGGACGATGCCGGAGGACAACTCAGAAGGTTGTGCACTGCAGGTTAGAGTTTCAGTGACACAGGATTGGCTGTGCTTGAAGGAAATCCTGGAAGAGTGCACAGGAGCCTGAGCAGCTGCAAATCACGCGGTACCCAGCAATGCAGTCTAGCGTGGGGAGGCAAGGACTTACCTCCACCAAACTTGGACTGAAGAGTAATTGGACTGTGGGAGTCACTTGGACAGAGTTGCTGAGTTCCAGGGACCACGTCGTGCTGGGAGGGGACCCAGAGGACCTTTGATGCAGTCTTTTGGTGCCTGCGGTTGCAGGGGGAAGATTCCGTTGACCCACGCGTGATTTCTTCAGAGATCCTGATGCAGGGAGGAGGCAGGCTACCCCAGAGCATGCACCACCTGGAAACAGTTGAGAAAGCCGGCAGGATGAAGCGATACAAGGTTGCTAGTAGTCGTCTTGCTACTTTGTTGCGGTTTTTCAGGCATCCTGAGCACTCAGCGGTCGATCCTTTGGCAGAAGGTGAAGAGGGTAATGCAGAGGAACTCTGATGAGCTCTTGCATTCGTTATCTGGTGAGATCCCCAAAGCAGGGACCCTAAATAGCCAGAAAAGGAGGTTTGGCTACCTAGGAAGGAGGATTTTCTACCAAGAGAGGTAAGAGCCTATCAGAAGGAGCCTCTGACGTCACCTGCTGGCACTGGCCACTCAGAGCAGTCCAGTGTGCCACAGACACCTCTGTTTCCAAGATGGCAGAGGTCTGGGACACACTGGAGGAGCTCTGGGCACCTCCCCTGGGAGGTGCAGGTCAAGGGAGTGGTCACTCCCCTTTCCTTTGTCCAGTTTCGCACCAGAGCAGGGCTGGGGGATCCCTGAACCGGTGTAGACTGGCTTATGCAGAGATGGACACCATCTGTGCCCATCAAAGCATTTCCAGAGGTTGGGGGAGGCTACTCCTCCCCAGCCTTCACACCTATTTCCAAAGGGAGAGGTTGTTACACCCTCTCCCAGAGGAAGTCCTTTGTTCTGCCTTCCTGGGCCAGGGCTGCCTGGCATTGGGGTGACAATTCCATGATCTTAGTCATGTTACATGGCCATGTTCGGAGTTACCATTGTGACGCTGTACATAGGTAGTGACCTATGTACAGTGCACGCGTGTAATGGTGTCCCCGAACTCACAAAGTCCGGGGAATTTGCCCTGAACGATGTGGGGACACCTTGGCTAGTGCCAGGGCGCCCACACACTAAGTAACTTTTCACCCAACCTTCACCAGGTGAAGGTTAGACATATAGGTGACTTATAAGTTACTTAAGTGCAGTGGTAAATGGCTGTGAAATAACATGGACGTTATTTCACTCAGGCTGCACTGGCAGGCCTGTGTAAGAATTGTCAGAGCTCCCTATGGGTGGCAAAAGAAATGCTGCAGCCCATAGGGATCTCCTGGAACCCCAATACGCTGGGTACCTTAGTACCATATACTAGGGAATTATATGGGTGTACCAGTATGCCAATGTGAATTGGTAAATTTAGTCACTAGCCTGTTAGTGACAAATTTGGAAAGCAGAGAGAGCATAACCACTGAGGTTCTGGTTAGCAGAGCCTCAGTGAGACAGTTAGGCATCACACAGGGAACACATACAGGGCACACTTATGAGCACTGGGGCCCTGGCTGGCAGGGTCCCAGTGACACATAGACTAAAACAACGTATATACAGTGAAATATGGGGGTAACATGCCAGGCAAGATGGTACTTTCCTACACAACCCCCCCCCAACACGAAGGACAATAAGACTAGCTATGACCTGATGAGTCTTCATTGTCTAAGTGGAAATATCTGGAGAGTCCATCTGTATTGGAGTGGGTACTCCCAGGTCTATGTTCCACTGTATAGTCCATTCCCTGTAGAAATATGGACCACCTCAACAATTTAGGGTTTTCACCTTTCATTTGTTTTAGCCAAAGTAGAGGTTTGTGTTCTGTCTGAACAATAAAGTGAGTGCCAAACAGGTATGGCCTCAACTTCTTCAGTGCCCAGACCACATCAAAGGACTCCCTCTCTATGGCAGACCAACGCTTTTCTCTAGGGGTCAACCTTCTGCTGATAAAAGCAACTGGTTGATCCTGGCCCTCAGAATTCAGTTGTGATAAGACTGACCCTACCCCTAATTCAGATGCATCAGTTTGAACAATGAATTTCTTGGAGTAACATGGGCATTTTAGGACAGGTGCAGAGCACATGGCTTGTTTGAGCTCCTCAAAAGCTTTTTGACAGCTAGCTGTCCACAATACCTTTTTAGGCATCTTCTTACTAGTGATATCATGAAGTGGGGCTGCTGTGGAGCCATAGTTTTTAATGAATCTCCTGTAATACCCAGTGAGGCCTAAGAAGGCTCTCACCTGGGTTTGAATTGTAGCGGAAACCCAATCGATGATTGTTTGGATTTTCCCCTGCAGTGGTGCAATCTGTTCTCCACCTACCAGGTGTCCCAGATAAACTACCTTTCCCTGCCCTATCTGGCACTTTGAAGCCTTGATAGTGAGGCCTGCCTTTTGCAGGGCCTCCAAACTTTCCAAAGGTGGACCAGGTGCTCATCCCAGGTGGAGCTAAAGACAGCTATATCATCTAGATATGCTGCACTAAAAGCCTCTAACCCTTGCAGGACTGTGTTCACCAACCTCTGAAAAGTGGCAGGTGCATTATTCAAACCAAAGGGCATCACTGTAAGTTGGTAGTGCCCTCCTATAGTTGAAAATGCAGTTTTAGGTTTAGCATCCTCAGTCAATTTGATCTGACAATACCCTGCAGTCAAATCAAAGGTGCTTAGATACTTGGCAGATGCCAGTGTATCTATGAGTTCATCTGCCCTGGGTATAGGGTAAACATCAGTTTTTGTTACCTAATTGAGACCTCTGTAGTCTACACAAAACCTCATCTCCCTTTTTCCATCTTTTGAGTGAGGCTTTGGTACAAGCACCACAGGACTCGCCCATGGGCTTTCAGAAGGTTCGACCACTCCTAGATCAAGCATTTTCTGAACCTCTTGTTTTATGCAGTCCGTGGCATGGTCAGGCTGCCTATAGATTTTACTTTTGACACGCATGCTGTCTCCAGTATCAATTGTGTGTTCACACCAAGATGTGGTGCCTGGCACAGTTGAGAAGAGTTCAGAAAATTGTCCAAGGAGATTTATGCAGTTGTCTTTCTGTTCTGTAGTCAGACAATCTGCCAAAACTACTCCCTCCACTTAAGTATCTGTTTCAGTGGTGGAAAAGAGATCAGAGAGAGGGTCACTCTCTTCTTCCTGTCCCTCATCTGTTGCCATGAGCAGGGTGAGATCTACCCTGTCATAGTAGGGTTTTAGGCGGTTGACATGAATCACCCTAAGGGGACTCCTGGCAGTGCCCAGGTCTACCAGATAGGTAACCTCACCCTTTTTCTCAACAATTAGATGGGGTCCACTCCATTTGTCCTGGAGTGCTCTTGGGGCCACAGGCTCCAATACCCACACCTTCTGCCCTGGTTGGTACTGAATCAGAACAGCCTTCTGGTCATGCCATTGCTTCTGGAGCTCTTGGCTGGCCTGAAGGTTTTTACTGGCCTTTTTAATGTACTCGGCCATTCTGGATCTTAGGCCAAGTACATAGTCCACTATGTCCTGTTTGGGAGCTGTTAAAGGTTGTTCCCAACCCTCCTTTACAAGTGTTAGTGGACCTCTTACAGGGTGTCCAAAAAGGAGTTCAAAGGGGCTGAAGCCCACTCCTTTCTGAGATACCTCCCTGTAAGCAAAAAGGAGGCAAGGTAACAGGACATCCCATCTCCCCCTGAGTTTTTCAGGGAGTCCCATTATCATACCTTTGAGAGTTTTATTAAACCTCTCTACCAGTCCATTAGTCTGTGGAAGATAAGGAGTGGTGAATTTGTAGGTTACACCACATTCCTTCCACATAGCTTTCAAGTATGCAGACATAAAGTTGCTACCCCTGTCTGATACAACCTCTTTTGGAAAACCCACCCTGGAAAGATTCCCATGAGGGCTTTTGCCACTGCAGGAGCTGTAGTGGTCCTTAGAGGAATTGCTTCAGGATATCTTGTGGCATGGTCCACAACCACCAAGATAAACCTATTGCCTGAGGCAGTAGGAGGGTCAAGGGGGTCAACTATGTCAACCCCTACCCTTTCAAAGGGGACCCCAACCACAGGTAGTGGAATAAGGGGAGCCTTTGGTGTGCCACCAGTCTTGCCACTGGCTTGGCAGGTCACACAAGACTTGCAAAAATCTTTAGTGTCCTCTGACATCCTGGGCCAGTGAAACAGGGGGACACGCCTTTCCCATGTTTTGATCTGGCCCAAATTCCCAGCCAAAGGAATGTCATGTGCCAGAGTTAGGAGGAACTCTCTGTACTGCAGGGGAATGACCAATCTCCTGGCTGCTCCAGGTTTTGGGTCCCTTGCCTCAGTGTACAAGAGGTTGTCCTCCCAGTAAACTCTATGTGAGTCACTGACATCCCCATTTTGCTGCTTGACAGCTTGCTGTATGAGACCCTCTAATGTGGGACAGGTTTGCTGTGCCACACTCAGCTCTTCCCTGGCAGGCCCCCCTCCACCCAAAAGCTCAGCAGTGTCTGCTGCCAGCTCATCTGGTGAAGGTTCTGCACAGGGAGGAAATTCTTCTTCCTCAGAAGGAGAATCATCCGTAGAGGGAGGGATAGTGTGTAGGGATTTACCCTTCCTACCCCTAGCTTTAGCGTGCACTTGGTCCATTGTTCCAGGATCCAAGTTACCCTGTCCTTTTTGATTTTTGGCCTGAGCCCTTGTCAAAGCAAAAATATGCCCAGTAAGGGCCAGCATTGCTGCATGAGCCTCCAACTCCACTTCTGCCCAAGCTGATGTCTCTAATTCGTTCCCTAGTAGACAGTCTACAGGTAAATCTGAGGCAACCACAACTTTCTTTGGACCAGTAACCCCCCTCCCCCAGTTGAGATTCACAACAGCCATGGGGTGGCTAAGAGTGTTGTTATGAGCGTCTGTCACTTGGTACTGTTGACCAAGTAGGTGTTGTTCAGGGTGCACCAGTTTCTCTATTACCATGGTAACACTGGCACCTGTGTCCCTGTAGGCCTGAACCTCAACACCATTTATTAGGGAAAGTTGCTTGTTCTTATCCATATTAAGGGGACAAGCAACCAAGGTGGTCAAATCAATGGCACCTTCAGAGACTAACACAGCCTCTGTGGTCTCCCTAACAAGACCATCCCCAACTAAATTACCAAAAGTGAGCACAGCTACTCCCTTGGATTGGCTATTAGAAGGTTTGCTCCCACCACCAGTGCTATTACTAGGGGCACTAGAATTTGCAGTAGGGGTTGTGGTAGTGGGAGGTTTGGTGTTTTTCTTTGGACAACTAACATCAGTTGTCCAATGGCCTTTGACTTTATACAAATAACAGCAAGGCTTTTTTTAGGTTGATTATTGGAAGAGGATTTGGACCCACCACCCCCACCAGAAGATTTTTGTGGGCCTGATGAAGACTCACTTTTACTTTTGTCCCCACCCTTTTCAGAAGACTTACCATCCTTCATCTTGCCACCCTTGTCATCCCCTGTATGAACTTTTCTGTTCACTCTTGTTCTGACCCGTTTGTCTACCTTCTTTCCCAATTCTTGGGGAGAGGTCAGATCTGAGTCCACTAGATATTGGTGTAACAAGTCAGACACACAGTTATTCAGAATATGCTCTCTCAGAATAAGATTATACAGGATTTCATAGTCAGAAACCTTACTGCCATGTAACCACCCCTCCAAGGTCTTCATTGAACAGTCAACAAAGTCAATCAAGTCTTGTGAGGACTCTTTTCTGGTGTCTCTGAACTTAATCTTGTATTGTTCCGTGGTTAAGCCAAATCCATCCAAGAGTGCCTCCTTCAAAACTGAAAAATTGTTAGCATCACTATCCCTACCCTTTCCAGTGAAAGATAGCCACAATATAGCAGCCCACTGCCTTTGAGGGACCCCCTGTACCATACAGGCCATCTCAAGTGCTGCAAACCACTTGTTGATGTCATCCCCCTCCTTGTAAGGGGGGACTATCTTGTGCAGATTCCTGGAATCATGCTCTCTAACAGGATTACTATCAGGAATACTGCTGCTGCCACCATGGGGTCCTAACCCCTATCTCTGTCTCTCCTTCTCCAGGTCTAGGGATTCCCTAACTAAGGCCAGCTGCTGCTGTTTAAGCTTCAGTCTGGTCTCTTCAACCCTCAACTTTTTGAGTTCCCTTTCTAACATGTTGTCTTCAGGGTGGGTGGGTTGGGAATGCTTGGACACAGAAGATAAATTGGAAACTTAGACGGGGATCTGTCCCTAACTGACTGAATCCTAACAACTTGGTCTCCAGGAATAAAGACACCCCTACTATGATGGAAACCTCCATTACTACCAACATTACTAGGTGTCCTGCTAGGGGGCAGATCTGGTACAGAACCCTCCCCACCTCCCTCAAGGAGATCCCATGAGTCAGAATGGGAACCTTCTATTAACCTCTCATTTGAAGTGCCTGCTTGGGACTCATCATTCACAATAAGCATGTTAAATAGAAACTCTTTTGTAGGGTTCTTTCCTATCACTAAACCTCTATCTAAGCAGAGACTCCTTAGGCTCTTGTAATTCAAATTGTCATAAGTAGTATTGCCCATTTTAAGAGCAGACTCTACATCAGACATGATAGTAAAAAGTTTAGAAATAGTGAGAAGGAAGAAAAAGTTTCAGAACTTTTTAAAGAACAGAGAAAAACACTTTTTCTAACTTTTTAGAAACTTTTAGAAGTTTTAGAATACTGTTCAGTACTTTGTAAAAAGTTTAAGAGGAGAAAAGCAAAACTTTTTGGTTAGGTGTACATACACTGAACTTGTTTTGTATATTATTCTCTTATGAAAAGTACACAATGACCAAGTGGTAAGTAGTTACAAGTACTTATCCCACCGCTGCACAACCAATGTAGGAGGCTGGCCTGGCTTGTAGTGGGTACCAGAGATACTTACACCTTGTGCCAGGTCCAGTTATCCCTTATTAGTGTAGAAGAGGTGTTTCTAGCAGCTTAGGCTGATAGAAGGTAGCTATGGCAAAGCAGCTTAGGCTGAACTAGGAGACATGTAAAGCTCCTACTATACCACTGGTGTAATATGTACAATATCATAAGAAAACACGATACACAGAAGTCCTAAAAATAAAGGTACTTTATTTTTATGACAATATGCCAAAAGTATCTCAGTGAGTACCCTCAGTATGAGGATAAGTTATATACACAAGATATATGTACACAAACCAAAATTAGGTAACTAATAGCAAGAAAAGTAATGCAAGCAGTATAGAATTACAGTAGATTGCAATAGCAGCACATAGGTATAGGGCAACACAAACCATATACTCCAAAAGTGGAATGCGAACCACAAATGGACCCCAAACCTATGTGAGCTTGTAGAGGGTCGCTGGGACTGTAAGAAAACAGTGAGGGTTAGAAAAATAGCCCACCCCAAGAACTTGAAAAGTAGGTGTAAAGTGCACCTACTACCCCCAGAGAGCACAGTAGTCGTGATAGGGGGTTTCTGTAGGAAGAACATACACCAGCAATGCAACAACAGTGGATTTCCAGACCTGAGTACCTGTAAAATAAGGGGACCAAGTCCAATAGTCGCGACAGTGTCGAAAGTGGGCAGGAGCCCAGGAAATGCCAGCTGAGGGTGCAGGGAAGCTGCCACCTGTTGGAAGAAGCTTGGAGTTCTGCAAGAAAGAAGAGGACTAGGAACTTCTCCTTTGGAGGATGGATGTCCCACGTCGTTATGAAGCGTGCAGAGGTATTCCCATGCAGAAAGACCACAAACAAGCCTTGCTAGCTGCAAGGGTCGCGGTACAGGTTTTTGGGTGCTGCTGTGGCCCAGGAGGGACCAGGATGTTGCCACTTGGAGGAGGAGACAGAGGGGCGTCCAGCAAGTCAGGGAGCCCTCACAGAAGCAGGCATCACCCGCAGAAGTACCTGAACAGGCATTTGGAAGAAGAGTGAACCAGGGTCCACGCAAAGTCACAAAAGGGAGTCCCACGACGTCGGAGGACAACTCAGAAGGTTGTGCACTGCAGGTTGGAGTGTCGGGGACCCAGGCTTGGCTGTGCACGAAGGAAATCCTGGAAGAGTGCACAGGAGCCGGAGCAGCTGCAAATCAGGTGGTACCCAGCAATGCAGTCTAGCGTGGGGAGGCAAGGACTTACCTCCACCATACTTGGACTGAAGAGTCACTGGACTGTGGGAGTCACTTGGCCAGAGTTGGTGAGTTCCAGGGACCACGCTCGTTGTGCTGATAGGGGACCCAGAGGACCAGTGATGCAGTCTTTTGGTGCCTGCGGTTGCAGGCGGAAGATTCCGTCGACCCACAGGAGATTTCTTCAGAGCTCCTGGTGCAGGGAGGAGGCAGGCTACCCCCAGAGCATGCACCACCTGGAAACAGTTGAGAAAGCCGGCAGGATGAAGCAATACAAGGTTGCTAGTAGTCATCTTGCTACTTTGTTGCGGTTTTGCAGGCGTCCTGAGCAGTCAGCGGTCGATCCTTTGGCAGAAGGTGAAGAAGGAGATGCAGACGAACTCTGATGAGCTCTTGCATTCGTTATCTGGTGAGATCCCCAAAGCAGAGACCCTAAATAGCCAGAAAAGGAGGTTTGGCTACCTAGGAAGGAGGATTGGCTACCAAGAGAGGTAAGAGCATATCAGAAGGAGCCTCTGATGTCACCTGCTGGCACTGGCCACTCAGAGCAGTACAGTGTGCCAGAGACACCTCTGTTTCCAAGATGGCAAAAGTCTGGGACACACTGGAGGAGCTCTGGGCACCTCCCCTGGGAGGTGCTGGTCAGGGGAGTGGTCACTCCCCTTTCCTTTGTCCAGTTTCGTGCCAGAGCAGGGCTGGGGGATCCCTGAACCGGTGTAGACTGGCTTATGTAGAGATGGGCACCATCTGTGCCCATCAAAGCATTTCCAGAGGTTGGGTGAGGCTAATCCTCCCCAGCCTTCACACCTATTTCCAGAGGAAGAGGGTGTTACACCCTCTCCCAGAGGAAGTCCTTTGTTCTGCCTTCCTGGGCCAGGGCTGCCTGGACCCCAGGAGGGCAGAAACTTGTCTGAGGGGTTGGCAGCAGCAGCAGCTGCAGTGGAGACCCCGGAAAGGCAGATTGGCAGTACCCAGGTCCTGTGCTAGAGTCCCGGGGGATCATGGAATTGTCCCCCCCAATGCCAGAATGGCATTGGGGTGACAATTCCATGATCTTAGACATGTTACATGGCCATGTTCGGAGTTACCATTGTGACGCTGTACATAGGTAGTGACCTATGTACAGTGCACATGTGTAAAGGTGTCCCCGCACTCACAAAGTTCTGGGAATTTGCCCTAAACGATGTGGGGGCACCTTGGCTAGTGCCAGGGTGCCCACACACTAAGTAACTTTGCACCCAACCTTCACCAGGTGCAGGTTAGACATATAGGTGACTTATAAGTTACTTAAGTGCAGTGGTAAATGGCTGTGAAATAACGTGGACGTTATTTCACGCAGGCTGCACTGGCAGGCCTGTGTAAGAATTGTTAGAGCTCCCTATGGGTGGCAAAAGAAATGCTGCAGCCAATAGGGATCTCCTGGAACCCCAATACCCTGGGTACCTCAGTACCATATACTATGGAATTATATGGGTGTACCAGTATGCCAATGTGAATTGGTAAATTTAGTCACTAGCCTGTTAGTGACAATTTTGGAAAGCAGAGAAAGCATAACCACTGAGGCTCTGGTTAGCAGAGCCTCAGTGAGACAGTGAGGCATCACACAGGGAACACATACATGGCACATACTTATGAGCATAGGGCCCTGCCTGGCAGGGTCCCAGTGACGCATAGACTAAAACAAATATATACAGTGAAATATGGGGGTAACATGCCAGGCAAGATGGTACTTTCCTACACATTATGTTGGCAAGTGGCTCCTTCCAAACAACGGGTGTCCTGGTTGCTGGGGTGTCACAGCCCTCATTCTCCGCCTTCCTGCCCCAGGTCTAAAATGCCATAATCTCCCTCACGCCCGCCACATCAGCTTTCTCAACATTCAGCAGAAGCAACAGGAAATAAATAGGGGTTTTATCAAATCCATGGCTTCCCGCCTGTGCTTGGTGCAATTGTCTGCACCCGTGTCCAGATCGTACCACCAGCAGCAACAGAGCATCTACTCCGGAACAGAAAGCACACGCACTCCATCAATGTGCAGGCCATATTTGACCACCAGGGATTGTTCACTAAAGTGTTGGCCAAGTATCCTTGGAGTGTACATGATTCCGTCATATTCCACCATAGAACTGTCGATCAGCACTTCCAGGATGGACAATACGGCAATGGCCTTCTTGCTGGTAGGTCCATAAACCTAGCAATATACACACAGCACAGCAACCCTATAGGACACACAAAACATACACCACTACATTGACACGTGGGCAGGATGACACTGAGGTGTGACACAGGTAGTTATGTTGTACACCCTGACACAATGGGATACACACCTATGGACAAATGACGCCTGCCAGAACATTAGCTGCCACTCTAGAGCTACAAGGGACCAATGTCAAAGCACACAATAACAATGGCATGGCCTGCACTGGAAGTACAACTTGGAAGCTGAACCGTTTACAATTACATTAGGCCACACAGTCAATCCGACACCCTCCCAAGCTGTATGTAGCGTGGAAGGGGTGTGCAATGTGTTTTGCTGCCGTTCTAACACCATGAGACACATAGCATGATGATGCTGACTCACATGTAGGTGACACGGAAATACTGAGGCAGTCCCAACATCATACATCACCCCTGGGGTGCCATTGCCTGTGACCATAAGGAAGTGGACTGTGCTATGAACACAAATTGATGTGCCACTAATACAAACTGCACACTGCTGCACACACTGGAAGATCCAATTGTCCATCAAAATAACATATGTACAGGGAGATGGCCCTTCCTGCACAGATGCATACACCTCCACAAGGCAGTTAGCCAGGTTACCTGGAGCAGGTTTGGTAGTGTAGGTGCACGGTTGCACATGAGCCACTAGCAGAGGGAACAACAAAGATTTCCCTTGAACCAAGTCACACATGGGACAATTGTGCATTGTCAATACTGAATACCTCAGTGCTGCCAACTTATGGAGATGTGTTGTGCATTGTCACCAAGCCAAATCAAAGGGCCTCACTGTTGCATTTCATCTGCAATGACATAAGTCCAGTTGGATGGGATGTCCAGGCCATGTAGTGCAACCATGTTACCACCACATTGGAATCTATTGTGTGTGTGAAAGTATCATGTCCCCTCCAGTGAAAGCACACTAAAACATGTGGAACACTACACACCACATTGTACATACTGATCAGCAGTTTGGAAACAAAATCATAGATCCCAGGTCAATGACCCAAACACAAGTTGTCAAGTCAAACAACCCACTGCAGAAAAAAACCTCACAGAAGCCCAGGATCTCACACAATACCCCACACACATGTAAGTCACAGACGACACAAGATATCAACTGCCATGCCACATGACATTCCTATTGCTAGCACTAACAAAATATTCACTTCTATTATCTTTTGCAGCGGATCAGGGTTACGAGATCCAGCTATGGATCGTGACCCCATTCCCCAACCCAAGCACAGCAGCAGAGCGTGCCTATAATGAGGCATATTGGATGACACGCACCATTGTAGAAAGGACCCTTGGCATCCTGAAGTCCAGATTCAGGTGCCTAGACATCACAGGAGGCAGCCTCCTATATGCCCCACACATTGTTTGCAAAATCATATTTACATGTGCTATCCTGCACAACATTTGTGTGAGGAGGAACATCCCCCTCTGTGACCCAGAGCAAGAACTGCCTGAGGAGGAGGAGGAGGAAGAGGATGGTGCCAGGGTAAATGAGGGGGAACAGCAAAACCCAGCTGCAGGAATGCGCCGCAGACAGCAATTTGCTCAAAATGTTTTCACCCAATAGTCACTCTACACAACTTGTTAGCATATGTAATTAAACACCTTACTTGATCACACAATCCTGCTCTGGTTTCTTCTTTCTCAATCACATGTTCCTTAGGAATGTGAGTATTACCTCAGGGAACATGTTACAAAGACAAATCTGACTACTTCTGATGCAACATCACATGTGATGCTTATGATTGTACAGCAGACATCACACATATAAAAAATACTAATCTTTTGAATTTCACTTATGAAGGACAAAATCAATTGACCACAGCATATGACACATATCCACGTTAACAAACATGGCCTACTGTAGCACATGACACACAACTATGACATCTCAAATCATAAGGTAAATAAGCACCCCATACATGAGGCAGTGGATGTGAAATATCAGTGGAAACAGGAATGTATGAAGAGACCCCTGACATTAGTAAGTGTGACATTTGCCATCTCTGCAAGGAGCTTGTGTGACAAGGGGGGCATCATTTCTGAAAATGGATAGCATGGGTGTCCCAGGTATGACAAGCAATGTTCACAACATATGCCCTGCGCAGTCCATCCCTGGAAATAAGTCCTGCCACTGCCATGTGTTACGTCTCTGCCCTCCTATCTCTAGGGGGCGCTGTAAATGGACTATCTGTACTTTGGGAATCATCACTCACCCAGAGTCCCTTTCTGACTCCTGTTTGCTTCCATTTTCCAGATGGCATGCTGTAGAAGAACTACATTAGTTTTCATGGACTTCAGTTCCCATAATGCATTGTCTGGTAGTCAGTAAGATGTGTAATCTTCAGTCCATTGTTTCCTATAGAGAAAAGTCTGATTGTCCCTTTATACTGTATTCTCTCCTCAAGGACTTGTGAGAGACTGAAGCTGCACACACCTGTGACCTCTCTTGCACAGCCCAGTCATCTGACTCTGACCTGGCCATGCTGCTGCCTGGAACTGCTTATAAGCTGCCATTCCCTGATGCTCCTCGTCATGCATTGGAGTACGATTCCTTTGTTTTTCCAGACACCTTGTTGGATTATGTTACAGTCCTGATTCAGCCTGAACCTGCTCTCTGTTTACCCAGCCCTGTTCCTGCTTGTTCCGGTCAGAGTCTGCTCCCTGTTTCTCAGTATTGTTCATGTTTGTTTCTGACAGATCCTGCTTTCTGTTTCCCCAACCTGTTCCAGCCTTTGCGTCAGCCTGAGCCTGTTTCCTGTGCCTGGCTTTGCCTCGTAGTTGGTTCCCTCGCTTTCTGCTTCCTTTTGGGTTATCATGTCTGGTAAGTGTCCTATCAGTCCTCACCTGTCTAGAAGTGTTTTCCTTTGTATTTGGCCTGGCACCTGGTTTTCAGGAGTCAAATCCAGCCCCCATCCTTTGTCTAATGTTGCATGTAGTAATTAGTACCTAACAGTGACAGTATGCTATGGCTGAATTCCAGGAATTGCCACTGTATCTCCAGCCGAACCCACAAGGGCTAGTCTAGTGTATGTAAGTACAATCCGTGTTTGTGCCCTAAGGGTCCAAACACAGAATCACTTCTGCTGCCTCCTTTCTATGGGGCTTACGTGGTGACTATCTGTAAGATTAATCTGCACAGAGGAACTGACATTCCCTGTTTCTGTGGAAAGTTCTGAGCCCTACCCTGTGTACATTTTTAGTGATAACCCCAGCATGTATGTCTATTACTGACCCGTTCCATATTTGTTCACACTAAGGTTGCTCCGCCTTCACATTTCTGTTTACTCTGCCTTACCATAGCTGGCCTTTTCCCTTGTATGCCTTTAGCTGCTCTTCTGCTTTGGGACACTACTTCCTTGCGAGATACTCTGTGAACTCCAGGGGTGCCCCTAACAGAGTCCTGACTAGACCCTCCCGAAACCGTAACACCATGTAGCCCAATCCTGACACATGGTATACATGCCCACACACTTGAACTGGACACTTCTGTGGAATGCACATCTGAAAATATGTTGACACATGCAGCCAGGGCAGCAGGTCCACCACAGCAACACAAGTAATATAGGTAAATTTTATGAGTCAAACTGACGTGTACCAAACATTTAATGGGTGGAATTAAGGCACAGTGTCTCAAACACAGTATGTACCAAATATGTACACATGGCTGATGTAGGAAAGTACCATCTTGCCTGGCATGTTACCCCCATTTTCACTGTATGTATGTTTGTTTTTGCCCATGTGTCACTGGGATCCTGCTAGGCAGGACCCCAGTGCTCATAATGTATGCCCTGTATGTGTTCCCTGTGTGGTGCCTAACTGTATCAATGAGGCTCTGCTAACCAGAACCTCAGTGTTTATGCTCTCTCTGCTTACTAAAATTGTCACTGCAGGCTAGTGACTGATTTTACCAATTCTCATTGGCACACTGGAACACCCATATAATTCCCTTGTATATGGTACCTATGTACCCATGGTATTTGGGTTCCAGGAGATCTTATAGGCTGCAGCATTTATTTTGCCACCCATAGGGAGCTCAGACAATTCTTACACAGGACTGCCACTGCAGCCTGAGTGAAATAACGTCCACGTTATTTCACAGCCATATTTCACTGCACATAAGGAACTTATAAGTCACCTATATGTCTAACCCTCACTTGGCGAAGGTTAGGTGCCAAGTTACTAAGTGTGTGGGCACCCTGGCCCTAGCCAAGGTGCTTGCACATCGTTCAGGGCAAATTCCCCTAACTTTGTGAGTGCGGGGACACCATTACACGTGTGCACTACACATAGGTCACTACCAATGTGTAGCATCACAATGGTAACTCCAAATATGGCCGTGTAACATGTCTAAGATCATGGAATTGTCACCCCAATACCATTCTGGTATTGGGGTGACAATTCCATGATCCCCCGGGTCTCTAGCACAGAACCCAGGTACTGCCAAACTGCCTTTCCGGGGTTTCCACTGCAGCTGGTGCTGCTGCCAACCCCTCAGCCAGGTTTCTGCCCCCCTGGGGTCTGGGCAGCCCAGGCCCAGGAAGGCAGAACAAATGATTTCCTCTGAGAGAGGGTGTTACACCCTCTCCCTTTGGAAATAGGTGTGAAGGGCTGGGGAGGAGTAGCCTCTCCCAACCTCTGGAAATGCTTTGATGGGCACAGATGGTGCCCATCTCTGCATAAGCCAGTCTACACCGGTTCAGGGATCCCCCAGCCCTGTTCTGGTGCGAAACTGGACAAAGGAAAGGGGAGTGACCACTCCCCTGACCAGTACCTCCTAGGGGAGGTGCCCAGAGCTCCTCCAGTGTGTCCCAGACCTCTGCCATCTTGGATTCAGAGGTGTTGGGGCACAATGGACTGCTCTGAGTGGCCAGTGCCAGCAGGTGACGTCACAGACCCCTCTTGATAGGTGCTTACCTCTCTTGGTAGCCAAACCTCCTTTCCTGGTAGCCAAACCTCATTTTCTGGCTATTTAGGGCCTCTCCTCTGGGCTATTCCTCAGATAACAAATGCAAGAGCCCACCAGAGTTCCTCTGCATTTCCCTCTTCAACTTTTGCCAAGGATTGACTGCTGACTGTTCCAGGACGCCTGCAAAACCGCAACAAAGTAGTAAGACGACTACCAGCAACATTGTAGCGCCTCATCCTGCCAGCTTTCTTGACTGTTTCCTGGTGGTTCATGCTCTGAGGGCTGTCTGCCTTCACCCTGCACTGGAAGCCAAGAAGAGATCTCCTGTGGGTAGACAGAATCTTCCCTCTGCCAATGCAGGCACCAAACTTCTGCATCACCGGTCCTCTGGGTCCCCTCTCATCCTGATGAGTGTGGTCCCTGGAACACAGGAGCTGGGTCCAAGTGTCTCACACAGTCCAGTGGCCCTTCTGTCCAAATTTGGTGGAGGTAAGTCCTTTCCTTCCCCACGCCAGACAGCAAACCTGTGTACTGCGTGATTTGCATCTGCTCCGGCTTCTGTGCACTTCTCCAAGGATTCCTTTGTGCACAGCCTAGCCTGGGTCCCCAGCACTCCGTCCTGCATTGCCCAACTCACTGAGTTGGACTCCGACGTCGCGGGACCCCCCTTTTATGACTCTAAGTTCACAGATCTTCTTAGTACCTGTTCCGGTACTTCTGCGGGAGCTGCCTGCTTCTGAGGGGGCTCTCTGAGTTGCTGAGGGCCCCCGTCTCCTCCTCTAAGGGGCGACATGCTGGTCCTTCCTGGTCCCCAGCAGCACCCAAAATCCTCAACTGCGACTCTTGCAGCTAGCAAGGCTTGTTTGCGGTATTTCTGCCTGGAAACACTTCTACAACACACAGCATGCCATGGGACATCTTCCATCCAAAGGAGAAGTTTCTAGCGCTTTTCGTTCTTGCAGAATCTTTATCTTCTTCCACCCGGAGGCAGCCCTTTTGCACCTTCATCCGGGATTTAGTGGGACCCTGCCCCCCCGGACACTTTCATGACTCTTGGACTTGGTCCCCTTCCTTTACAGGTCCGCAGGTCTAGGAATCCGTCTTCAGTGTTTTGCTGGTGCTTGTGGTTCTTGCAGAATCCCCTATCACGACTATTCTGTCTTTCTGGGGTAGTAGGGTAACTTTACTCCTACTTTTCAGGGTCTTGGGGTGGGGTATCTTGGACCCCCTTACTGTTTTCTTAAAGTCCCAGCGAGCCTCTACAACCTCCCATAGGTCTGGGGTCCATTCGTGATTCGCATTCCACTTTTGGAGTATATAGTTTGTGTTGCCCATAGACCTATGTCTATCTATTGCATCCTATTTTGATTCTACATTGTTTGCACTACTTTTCTTACTGTTACTTACCTGTTTTGGGTTTGTGTACATATAACTTGTGTATATTATTTACCTCCTAAGTGAGGGTATTCTCTGAGATACTTCTTGGCATATTGTCACTAAAATAAAGTACCTTTATTTTTAGTAACTCTGAGTATTGTGTTTTCTTATGATATTGTGCTATATTATATAAGTGGTATAGTACAGTGGTTCCCAACCTGTGGTCCGCGGACCCCCAGGGGTCCGTGACACATTCCCAGGGGGTCCGCAGGCCTGAGCTGGCAGGAAGACACCTCTCCAGCTGGGGCCTCCCAGAAACACAAGCGTGTTTTTCTATTCATTACTTTATTTATGCAGCAGTTTAAAAAGCACTTCAAATTCATCCACCAACTTTCACGCAAAAAATAAAAAGGTAAAGAGAACTCATATGATTAATGTTCCTGCAGGAGAGAGATGAGAGGTTTGACTAGCGATAGTTCTGACTCATCTAAGGTAGCGCAGAGGGTTAACATGCCTGCTGCAAAGAATGTACATTATGCAAAGAACAATATTTTATGTGCACAGCACAGTGGGTTACTGCTTTTGTGACAGAATATTTTGTCACTGCATTTCATAAATTACAATCGTAATGTAGCACAGAGAGCTGTGAACTGCGGTCAAAGAGCTGCATGCAACACGCCTAGCAGAAATTAGAAATTTGTGTTAAGAAATGTTTCCTTGCATAGGCATACATTCTTATTATTAAAGTCAACGCTAACCACAGTGTTATGTTCTGAATACCGAATTTGCACGTCTCTAAACTAAGCACGCTTAGAATATGCCTACCAGTATAGATGACATATGAATCCTACACTTTGTAGTCCACTGTAAAGCGCTCCAACACCCTACAGTGGTATGAGAGGTGCTATTAAATAAATGAATTACATGTGACAGAGAGGTAATGGAGAGAAGAGAGGCCCTTATGGTTTTACTTCCTATCCCCACCACATTTATATGTGAAAAAGCTTCTCACATCTTATGTACCTAAAAATAGAAACAAATGGCTTGGGAAATGTAGAATCTGACCAGAGGATTCTGCTTCCCTACATTAAACCAAACATTGAAAAGTTAGTCATCAAGATGCAGTATCGACCTTCCTATTAAAATCTTTAGATTTTTGTGCATATTTTCAAAATAAAATAATTATATCTTTAGTAATTTAAGTATTTGTTTGGTGGGTTCTTGTTTGTGTATTTTTTGCAAATTATTGTTTTAATTCTTGAAATTTAAATTGTACAAATTGCTTGGGGGTCCCTGCCTTTCAACAGTGATTGAGTGGGGGTCCTCAGGAGTCAAAAGATTGGGAACCACTGGTATAGTAGCTTTGCATGTCTCCTAGTTCAGCCTAAGCTGCTTTGCCATAGCTACCTTCTATCAGCCTAAGCTGCTAGAAACACCTCTATTCTACTAATAAGGGATAACTGGATCTGGCACAGGGTGTAAGTACCACAAGGTACCCACTATAAGCCAGGCCAGCCTCCTACAGCTGACATATGGGTATTTCACAAACATGTCACCATGAAGTCGTAACCAACAATTCATGACATGTGAGGTGTAACATATCCGACCTAGCACTCATCAGCCATCCTCAATCATCTCTGAGTTGTTTTTGTCGTGTGAAATGTAATGTCCCCAGAGGCAAACAACTACACACATCACATGAGTCAACACATATTACAAACACATATCATGACTGTTGTAGATCACTGATTGCCATCAGATGTAGATACCCATTTGAAACATATTCATACATGAGCATTAAGTCCAATGTGTTGCATGGAGTTCCTTCAGAAACACACATATTGTTGTTACAGTTCATTCACACAGAAAACACACAGTTGCATGCTCTACCACAGGAGACCAACCACTATACCACACACTGCAGGCGTTACCATCCTATCTTCATGTTGATACAGGGTGCATGCATGTTAAATATATGAAAATCACGCAATCCCAGTTTGAGTCAAAAAATTGGACGCAAATGCGTTGCAAAATCACTCAAACGCAAACTAACCGTACATGGGCACTGAGCATTAATTCCACCTGAGCACCACACGCATGCGGATATCCATTGAAATTGAAGACTACAGGTAATGCTTGGTATTTTGCCGCACATGTAGGTCTTTCGTCGAAAATATTCACACAAACATCGTATGTGTCACAAAAATACACGCATGACAGAAAACGTGCCGCAAATGGGACAGGAGTGATGTAATAGGAAATTCTGTTTACAGGCATGGTACAGTGGGTGTACTTTCACTTTCACTTTACAGTCTGTGCTTTTTCTTGACTGTGTGGCTGTGTCTCGGTGTTGCTAGTGTCTGGATTGCGTTTCTTGTATCTTGTGGTGTTTCTCTTGTGTCTTTTGTGTGAAATTGGAACCATCAGAAGACCTTTGACCAAAGATGAAAAGGACCTACGCAGAACAAATGGACATTGTCTTTATTGTGGGTGGAAGGGTCATTTTGCCAAAGATTGTCCAATCAAACCAAAGAACAAGCAAGGTCCAGTTCAGAAGGTAGCAGCCAATGCACCAGTCGAGTTGGAAAACTAAAACACCCAAGATGCAGAGAAGGGTTGCTCTTGGGTGTCACTGTGGACCCTTCACAATCTAGACATCTTAAACTGGAAATAAGAGTTCATGTCAAGAAAAAGATCTATTTCAAAAAGGCTCTAGTCGATTCTGGGGCTACTGGGAACTTTGTTGATGTCCAATTGGTTCGTGCATGGGGGATCCCATATATTGAAAAGAATACCCCAGAAATCATCCAGGCAGTCGATGGAAAACTCTTGACTGGAGGTCCAGTAACTCTTCAGACTATCCACTTGTCGATGATTTGTGGAGATAAGAATCAAAGAAAGAAACATAAAGAGAAAATCATTCTTGACGTGATCCATGCTCCCCAATATGGGATTATCCTCGGCTTGCCATGATTAACTCATCACAATCCAGAGATCAATTGGGCAGAACGAAAAATTGTGTTCTCATCTGCGCTATGTAACGAACAATGTCTCCAAAAGATTCAAGTACCAAAAGTTTGTAACTCTTACATATCTACTGCCTTAGAGAATGAAATTCAGCTGCCCAAACAATATTCATCTTACAAAGATGTATTTAATGAGAAAGGAGCAGAGACTCTACCTCCTCATAGATCTTATGACTGTCAAATTGATCTAGCCCCAGGTGCGATACTTCCCAACTGTCGTGTATATGCCCTGTCAGAACATGAAAATCAACATTTACGAAAATACCTAGATCAAGTTTCTGGAGAATGGCTTCATTCGCCCCTCTAAGTCCCCTGCAGCTTCACCTTTGTTTTTCGTTCTAAAAGCTAATGGAGAACTTCAAACTTGCATCGACTATAGGGGTTTGAACAAAGTCACCATCAAGAATAAATATCCTTTACCCCTAATTCCGGTATTATTGGAACAAGTAAAGAGAGCAAAAATCTACACGAAACTTGACCTTCGAGGTGCTTATCATTTGGTCAGAATGAGAGAGGGTGACGAATGGAAAACAGCGTTCAAGACAAGATATGGCCTTTTTGAATACACTGTCATGCCTTTTGGTGTGTGTAATGCTCCAGCAGCATTTCGATTTTTCTTGAATGACGTTCTTAGAGAGTACCTCAACATATTTGCCATAGCCTACATCGATGACATTTTGATCTACTCTGACAATGAAAACGAACATGCCCAACATGTCAAGAAAATTCTTACAGCCCTTCGAAAGCACCATTTATATTGCAAACTATCCAAGCGTGAGTTTGATGTTACCACAGTTGAGTTTTTAGGGGTTATTCTTACCCCTCAAGGTATGGTGATGGCAGAAAAGAAAGTAAAAGCTGTATCTGATTGGCCCATCCCTAAGACTGTTCATGATGTACAATGTTTCCTGGGGTTTGCAAATTTTTACCGGAGATTCATAAATCATTTCTCCCAGACAGTGGCTCCAATCACTAAGCTACTAAGAAAGAAGGAAAAGTTTGTATGGTCCCCAGAAGCTGATCAAGCCTTCTCGACTTTGAAGAAAGCTTTCTCCACTGCCCCAGTCTTGACTCATCCTGATGCGAATCGACCTTTCATAGTGGAAGCTGATGCTTCAGATGTAGCAATAGGAGCCGTCTTATCACAACGAAATAAAGACACTGGTCAACTTCATCCTGTAGCTTATATGTCTCGGACGTTGAACGAAGCCGAACAGAACTATGTCATTGCTGAAAAAGAACTTCTGGCGATTCGTGACGCCTTTAAATAATGGAGACATCTTTTGTTGGGTGCCAAATACACTGTCACAGTATATACTGATCATCGTAATTTTCAATTCATGAGTTCCGCCAGACCTTTGACCTCTCGGCAATTACGCTGGATGCTGTTTTTTGCCAAATTTGATTTTGTAGTAACCTTCTGACCTGGTAAAGATAATCGCAAAGCTGACGCCTTGTCCCGTCAAGAGTCTACCACTTTGCCTGCATTTCAAGCCTCCAGAGCTATCATTGCTCCTGACAAGGTTCTATGTATCATAAAAACTGAAGATTTCTTTGAAGAAATTCGCAACTCTTTCACTGTTGAAAAATGGCAAACATGGGCCCAAGCAGATCCCAAAAGGTCAATCAAGCAAGGACTACCCTTTCATGACGCTCATTTGTTCGTACCCACTAACAAACTTCGCAAGATAGTGTTTCATTGGTTGCATGTTATACCGACGGCAGGTCTCCCAGGTACTACTAAAACTCTTGAACTGATCCAACGCTATTTTTGGTGGCCTACCCTAACAAAAGATGTAAATGCAATGGTAAACAACTGCGAAGTTTGTGCTCGCCTTAAAACAGGTCATTCAAAACCAAAAGGGTTGTTACATCCACTTCCAACCCCAAGTCGTTCATGGGAGCACATTTCTTTAGACTTTATTACCGGTCTGCCAGTGGTTCAACAGCATTCAGTAATTCTGGTGGTAGTAGATAGTCTCACGAAATATGGACATTTCATTGCCTGTAAAAAATTGCCCACTTCTAGTGAACTGGCAACTATTTTACTGAACAGAGTGGTTCGTATTCATGGACTGCCAAAAGTTATCCTCTCCGATCGGGGGTCGCAATTTTCCTCCAATTTCTGGAAGACATGGTTTTAAACACTCCAAGTGACATCTACGCTGTCTACTAGTCACCATCCTCAAACAGATGGTCAAATGGAGAGACTAAATCAGACTTTGAAACAATACCTACGTGCCTACGCTGAAAGGCACTTCATTGTTGGACATCTATGCTCTGGTTAGCTGAGTTAGCTTACAATAACTCATTCCACACTTCTATTGGCGTTACACCCTTTTTTGGTTTATTTGGCTATCATCCTGACACCCTGCCCATCACAATTCCTCAGGAAAGTTCTCTTACTCCAGCTGTGTCAGAAACCATTCAGCATTTGCATCAAACCCAGAAACTGATTCAACAGCATTTAGAAAAAGCCAAACAAAAATACAAAAGGCATTATGACAAGGAACATTGTGAGGGACCGCAATATCAACCAGGTGACAAAGTGTGGCTTTCCACAAAACATATAGACTTCAAGAAGAAGCACATGTTTAATCCCAAATTTATAGGTCCTTACACAGTCCTTCAGCAAATCAATCCGGTAACCTATAAACTACAATTGCCCAGATCCTTACGGATTCATCCAGTGTTCCACACTTCCCTATTGAAAAGGGCAGTCCAAAAGGTCCACCCTCATCCAGCACCTGTTCTAGTACAGGGAGAAGAAGAATATTAAAGTTAAGAAAGTGTTGGATTCTAAACTGAGAGGGCGTAATCTATGGTACTTAATCTCATGGAAAGGTTATGGTCCTGAAAGTAACTCATGGGTTTCCGCATCTGATGTTCATGCTCCAGTACTTGTGAGATGCTTTCATCATCTTAATCCAGGCAAACCAGGCCCTAGAGCGCGTCTGGGAGAGGGGAGTACTGTCAATACCAGGGCAGTGCGCGCTCTATTGGCGACTAGAAGGCAAAAACCCAGCACTCTCAAAACAACGTAATTTATGCATTGTGCTGCTATGTTGTTGTTTAACCTTTTGCATTGCAGAGTTCAATCCTGAAGACTTATTTTTAATGTGCTTACAAATGCTGTTCGTTTGCAATGTATTGCTGCAGGCTTTCAGAGTGTGTTATGGTGTGGTCCCTTTCCAGGGCCTTCTAGACACTTTCCCTGCAACATGCCTGGGTGTGGTTGTGGGCTGGGCCAAGACTGTATAAAAAGGAGCCAGCCCAGCTCCAATTGCTCACTATTCAGAGGTCCCGGTGCAGAGCAGCAGCTACTTCCTGAGCTCTTGTCCCGGTGGCCTATTTGATCTTCCAGACATCTGACTTTCATTCCTCATTTGGAGATCCTTGTTCTGGGTGGTAAGACGGTGGTTGGGCTGGCCTCCCGATGCCGTTATCGAGAACTCTCATGTTCTTGGGCCTAATTCTTTTATGATTTGACAGAGTACTTTACGAGTGTTTGTGACATTTGCAGGGTGACTTGCGAATCGGCAAGACGCGCGATTCGTTTCATGTTAATTTAATCTTGTTAATTATTGCGCGCTACCATTTCTTGACATTTACATGGTGGCTTAAGAATCGGCAAGACTCGTGATTCGTTTTATGGTGTTTTAACTTCGTTGTTCATTGCGCGCTATCATTTCTTGACATTTACATGGTGGCTTAAGAATCGGCAAGACGCGTGATTCGCTTTATGGTGTTTTAACTTTGTTGTTCATTGCGCGCTACCATTTCTTGACATTTACATGGTGACTTATGAATCGGCAAAAGACGTGCGATTCATTTCATTGTACTTTGATCTTGTTATTCATTGTGAGCTGTTATTTCTTGGCATTTACATCGTGGTTTACGAATCGGCAAGACGCACGATTCTCTCCTCCTTTAATTCATGTTGTTTATTGTATGCCACTATTCTAAGATATTTATCTTGTAATATTCGAGTTGACAAGTTATGTGATTTGTTTTTCCTGAATCCATATTGTGTTATTCATGGTGCACAATCCTTTTATGGTGTTTAATATATATATATATATATATGTATATATATATATATATATATATATATATATATATATATATATATATATATATATATAAATATATATATATATAAATCTACAATATGCACAACTTGTATTGAAACATTTTAAGAGTACTCAGAAGATCAGAGTGTCTAGATGCAATATTGTATGGTCCTAGTATGCATTCTCAAAAAAGGATTTATATGACTGGTTTAAAATTTAGTCAGAACTTTTTTCTGATTCTCATGTAAAGGAAAGTACTTGAATAAGAAAGTTTTCATTTAATCCATCTTGATTCCCTTACAGGTATCCGACCATCTTGAAACTTAGTCATTTTAAACGTAATTCTTAGATTGTTCATGTTTTCAGAATGACTATGCTTAGAATCATAGTCTAGTATTGATTTCAGGAGATATCATTTTCATATTGTGTGTTCTAACCTTTTTCTTACTACAGGTCTGTTTCCCAGCTGTTTCCCTTCCTACTCCCCTCTTCCCCTCTTGAACTCTCCTAGCCTCTGTGATTTATCTATCAGAGTCTTGGAGATGTTCAGTGGTGGACGTGTTGGGAACGTGCGCAGACCCCGAGGATCTGGTGACTCTGACACCTACACACATATGTCCTCCACCTCAATGCAGTTGTCTTAGCACTATGACACCTGAGATGTTGCATGGTGGCATTGCAGCTATTGTGGCACAGGGATAAACCCCGGAATGGACAGCATGGGTATGAGATTACTGCTGTGTACATCTTTATGTATGTGGCAGTGCCTGATGGTTATTGAGTCCATGGACATGAGCAGTTGACAGGAATTGCACTTGGATAGGGATTGATGGGGATTGATCACATAGTCATACTGAACCCTCATTTTGAGTGTGTTTGTGCCATGGGCACCTAACTGCCATTTCGTAATTGACCCGCGCTCACAGCACAGGCAGTAGTGGCAACTGTTGTCAATGGTAAATGCCGCTTGAGCCAATGGCCTGAGACTGGGCATTGTCTTCTTGTTTGCATTCTGACAATACCAGTTGCCCTGTGACACCAGACCAGTTTTACGTTCTACCCTACCCTACCCTCCTGCTCTGCTTCAGCATTTCCAGCAGCCTTGGCATGGCGGTGTGCCTGTAGGAGGCTGGCCTGGCTTATAGTGGGTGCCTTGTGGTACTTACACCTTGTGCCAGGTCCAGTTATCCCTTATTAGTAGGTTAGAGGTGTTCTAGCAGCTTAGGCTGATAGAGGTAGCTATAGCAGAGCAGCTTAGGCTGAACTAGGAGACATGCAAAGCTCCTACCATACCACTTATATCATATAGCACTATATCATAAGAAAACACAATACTCAGAGTTACTAAAAATAAAGGTACTTTATTTTAGTGACAATATGCCAAAAGTATCTCAGAGGATATAATCCCTTAGGAGGTAAGTAATATACACAAATTATATGCACACACACCAAAATCAGGTAAGTAACAGTTAGAAAAGTAGTGCAAACAATGTAGAATCACAATAGAATGCAATAGGGAGAAATAGGCCTAGGGGCAGCACAAACCATATACTCCAAAAGTGGAATGCGAACCACGAATGGACCCCAGGCCTAGTGTAATGTGTAGAGGGTCGCTGGGAGTGTAAGAAAACACTAAGGGTGTCCAAGATACCCTACCCCAAGACCCTGAAAAGTAGGAGTAAAGTTACCCTACTGTCCCAGAAAGACAGTAAAGTCGAGATAGCGGATTCTGCAAGTACAACAACTGACTGCAAAACACTGAAGACGGATTCCTGGACCTGAGCACCTGTAAAGGAAGGGGACCAAGTCCAAGAGCCCACTAAACCCCAGATGAAGGTGCAAAAGGGCTGCCTCCAGGTGGAAAAAGACAAAGATTCTGCAACAACAGAAGGTGGCAGGAGCTTCGCCTTTGGCCAGAAAATGTCCCACGGCGTGCTGGAGGATGCAGAGTTGTTTCCACGCAGAAAGATCGCAGACAAGCCTTGCTAGCTGCAAGAGTCGCAGTTGAGGTTTTTGGGTGCTGCTAGGGCCCAGGAAGGACTAGGAGGTTGCCCCTTGGAGGAGGAGACAGAGGGGGCGCTCAGCAACACGGAGAGCCAACGCAGAAGCAGGCAGCGCCTGTAGAAGCACCTGAACAGACACTTAGAAGTGTCGCGTGGGCTCTCATTATCCTGAATGAGACTACTGGATTTCTAGGCAGCAGGATCGTTCATGGTGTGGGGGACTGAGTCTGACCCACTTGGAAGGACCTCTGTCACCCTAAATCCGGTTTTGCTCCGGCTAACTAGCAGTGCCTCATTTCTCCCAAAGGGAAGAGATGATTGGGCAGCCGAGCGCATGACATCTTTGGAACTTCTCAGGGAAGTCGTGGTCACTCAGATCCAAACCAACTCTCTCATTTACAGTATGATCTCATATACAAATGACAAAGGCAGTATAAGTTTTATATAATGTTTTAATAAAACGACTGCATTTTAGATAATAAGGCGTGAGCCGCAATAACCAGAACCATACAACACAGTAGGATTGAAATAGTCACCAGGAGAGTAAAACATAAGAATAAAGCTATCATGGTGTTTAACAGTTTCCACTCTCCCTCTGCTTATTCTATTTCGAGCACAGCATGTTAAGCTTCTAACTTGCCTTTCTGAATCCCTCGGGAGACATCAGCCCTCATACCTGAGGAAAGGCCTGTGATCTGGTTCAGCATCTGCAACAAGGCAGTCAGCGTCTAGTTGTGTTTCACTGGTCGGAATCTCCCTCTTGCGTGTATTGGGACAAGGAAGTGTTTTTATAACTAACATGTCAGCGTGATCACAAAATGTCCCTACGCAGGAATGCCAAAGACTAAACTCCTACCACGTCTATCGGCAATGTACCAGACTGTATCCTTGACTGAAGCACAGAGTAATGCGTTATGGAGAACTCCAGTGCTGAAGTAGGCTAAACAGTGTGATATGAAATATAAAACAAGACCGTAGAGCTGGCTATTTGAAAAATAACAGTACGAAGCTAAATAAAAAGCATTTAGAGCAAAGTGCACGAAGGCTCTAAGCTACGAGCAAAGGAATAAAATACATCCAGGGCAAAATGCACAAAGGCCTAAAGCCTGAAGCTAATGCGCAAAGAATACGTAAAACTGACCACACTACAGAAGATCTGAGGACAACGGTCGACTCAGAGTCACAAAGGAGGGTCCCACAATGTCGGAGTCCAACTCAGAGAGTTGGCAATGCAGGACGGAGTGCTAGGGACCTGGGCTAGGCTGTGCACGAAGGAAGTCTTTCAAAAGTGTGCAGAAGCCCGAGCAGCTGCAGTTCACGCAGTACACAGGATTACTGTCTGGCATGGGGAGGCAAGGACTTACCTCCACCAAATTTGGACAGAAGGGCCACTGGACTGTCGAAGACACTTGGACCCAGCTGCTTTGTTCCAGGGACCACGCTCGTCAGGATGAGAGGGGACCCACAGGACCGGTGATGCAGAAGTTTGGTGCCTGCGTTGGCAGGGGGAAGATTCCGTCGACCCATGGGAGATTTCTTCTTGGCTTAAAGTGCAGGGTGAAGGCAGACAGCCCTCAGAACATGCACCGCCAGGCAACAGTCGAGAAAGCCGGCAGGATGAGGTACTACAATGTTGCTGGTAGTCTACTTGCTACTTTTTTACGGTTATACAGGCGTCCTGGAGCAGTCAGCGGTCGATCCTTGGCAGAAGTCAAAGAGGGAAGTGCAGAGGAACTCTGGTGATCTCTTGCATTCGTTATCTGGTGAGATGCCCACAGGAGAGACCCTAAACAGCCCACAGAGGAGGATTGGCTACTGAGAAAGGTAAGCACCTATCAGGAGGGGTCTCTGACGTGACCTTCTGGCACTGGCCACTCAGAGCTGTCCATTGTGCCCTCACACCTCTGCATCCAAGATGGCAGAGGTCTGGGACACACTGGAGGAGCTCTGGGCACCTCCCCTTGGAGGTGCTGGTCAGGGGAGTGGTCACTCCCCTTTCCTTTGTCCAGTTTCGCGCCAGAGCAGGGCTGGAGGATCCCTGAACCGGTGTAGACTGGCTTATGCAGAGAGGGCACCATCTGTGCCCTTCAAAGCATTTCCAGAGGCCAGGAGAGGCTATTCCTCCCAGGCCCTTCACACCTATTTCCAAAGGGAGAGGGTGTAACACCCTCTCTCAGAGGAAATCCTTTGTTCTGCCTTCCTGGGACCAGGCTGCCCAGGCCCCAGGGGGACAGAAACCTGTCTGAGGGGTTGGCAGCAGCAGTAGCTGCAGTGGAGACCCCAGAAAGTTGTTTGGCACTACTCGGGCTCTTTGCTGGAGACCCGGGGATGCATGGAATTGTCCCCCCAGTTCCCGAATGGTATTGCAGTGACAATTCCATGATCCTAGACATGTTACATGGCCATGTTCGGAGTTACCACTGTGAAGCTACATATAGGTATTCACCTATATGTAGTGCATGCATGTAATGGTGTCCCCGCACTCACAAAGTGTGGGGAATTTGCCCTGAACAATGTGGGGGCACCTTGGCTAGTGCCACGGTGCCCACACACTAAGTAACTTTGCACCTAACATTCACCAGGTGAGGGTTAGACATATAGGTGACTTATAAGTTACTTAAGTGCAGTGTAAAATGGCTGTGAAATAACGTGGACGTTATTTCACTCAGGCTTCAGTGGCAGTCCTGTGTAAGAATTGTCTGAGCTCCCTATGGGTGGCAAAAGAAATGCTGCATCCCATAGGGATCTCCTGGAACCCCAATACCCTGGGCACCTAGGTACCATGTACAAGGGAATTATAAGGGTTTTCCAGTGTGCCAATGAGAATTGGTAAAATTAGTCACTAGCCTGCAGTGACAATTTTAAAAGCAGAGAGAGCATAACCACTGAGGTTCTGGTTAGCAGAGGCTCAGTGATACAGTTAGGCCCCACACAGGGAACACATACAGGGCATACTTTATGGGCACTCGGGTCCTGACTAGCAGGATCCCAGTGACACATACGCAAAAACAAACATACATACAGTAAAAATGGGGGTAACATGCCAGGCAAGATGGTACTTTCCTACAGCACCCCTATGCAAAGGTTGTTGGTGTTGTGTTGTGCTGTGCGCCTGGATGCCCCTTCCCAGCCCATGCACCTGGCATGGGCAGTGCAGGGAATCCCATGCCCCTTTGCCCTTTCCACTGCCTGATTTGCAGGGCTGACATACATTGTGTAGTAGGTATGTGCCTCCACTCTTCTTGCACTTGACATTTAGGCATTATTGTCCCCCGTGCAACTTACCCTGCAAATGTGTTGTTTCCTGGTAGTGTGCACTGTCCTGCGATACCAGTGAAGATTTCCTCTGGGATGATGGCTGCAACCATCTCCTCTATCTCATCCAAGTCCTCTTGCGGTGCTACACTCCCACCTCCGTTCTGCAGTGCTGCCTTCCTGTTCCTTGACATTTTTGCTTTGACCTGCGCTTGCAGTCATACCAGAGTTTCTTGCACTCAGTGACAGTTGCCCTGACCTCTGCCACACCGTTAATCTTGTCCACAATCTGTTGCCAAATTGCCTCTCTCCTTCCAGTTGGCAATTTAGAGGTGATAAAGAGTCGATGCTGGTGCTCCGTCACCTCTGTGACCAGCATTCATGCTCCTCTGCGCTGAATCAACACTTCCTCTTCTTGTCTTTCCCCTGGGTCTTGTATGTGTCCTCCTGGCTGGTTCCTTGTTTTCTGGGGGCTCCTTGGGATCTCTCTTGGCTTCTGGGATCCATTTCGGGGCTCCTTAGCACTGTTTGGTCAGTTTGCGTCGCTTTTTGACACTATTGTGGGGAAACATGGCGCATATCTGTTTTGCAACGTTTTTCCATGTCGTAAACCGGATTAGAGTCATTTTTCCTGCATTAACGTCATTTTGCTTTACGACAAGGCGCAATAGATAGCGTCAGGAAAAATGACTCTAACCTATTCTTAGCGCCACCCAGCGTCAAAGTATAAATTTGACGCATCAGTGGCATTAAGAAATGGCGCTAGCCAGCACTAATATTTTTGTAGCAAAACTGTGTTAGTGCAGTTTTGAGTCAAAAAGTATAAATCTGGCCCCTAGTGCTAAAACTGGCTTATTTGCAAGCAGTAACTTATGGGTCTAAAGCTCTCAAATGTTTGAATGTTTCCAAGTTATTTTGACCGGCATAGCACATAATGCTCCTCCCCACCATGGGCCAACACATAGGTGGTCATTACAACCCTGGCAGACGGTGTTAAAGCTGCGGTAACACCGCAAACAGTCCGGAGGACCAAAAAAGGGAATTATGACCGTGGCGGAAACCGCCAACATAGACAGCCACTTTAACACTCCGACCGCCACGGCGGTACAGACAAGCAGCGCGGTGGTCACCGCCAACAGACAGGCGGAAGACAGTGTACCGCCCACAGTATCACAACCTGCCAATCCGCCACCTTTTCCGGTGCGGATTTACAGTGGATAAAAACACAGTGGAAACAGCTTTTGCAATGGGAAAACGCTCACCTTAACACACTCCACGAGGAAGGAGGCCACCATGGAGCCCGAACTACAAATACTCCCTGCGCTTGTCTTTCTGCTCCTCTACGATCACCATCTACGTAGGCGCCAAAGACAACGGGGAGTACTGCACCTATGACATAGGGGAGGGGTAGGCAAAAGTCAGGTGGACACACACGCAACACCCCCACCCCCAACCCGACCCTCACCCACTACAACACCCACACCAATGCATGTCCAAACAGCACAGTAACAACCCCCCCCCACCCCCGGAAAAATGCAAAGACAAAAGGAAATCAGTTCAAACATTGTAATTTTATCAAAATACAGTAAGCTAATATATACAGATATATATACACATTCCAGAATTGATACATTACAATTAGTAGTGCAGGTATGCACATATCAATGTCCGTGCACCACTGGGCCCAAAATGTATGGGCGAGGCCCACACTAGATACCTGTCCACAAATGGAGAGAACACTGCAGGGGCATCAGATAGAAATACAACAGGCACCTCAGGGGGAAGGGAAGGGGGGGGCACCTCAGCCAGATTACAGCACCACGCCAGATCCACGACGGGGCTCCATGCCCATTGATGTATCCTGGGGAGTGCAAAGCCACAGTCTCTCAAGTCTCTACAGTGGGTGGGTTGCCCACTGCATGATCCTGGGGAGTGCAAAGCCACAGTCTCTCAAGTCTCTACAGTGGGTGGGTTGCCCACTGCATGATCCTGGGGAGTGCAAAGCCACAGTCTCTCAAGTCTCTACAGTGGGTGGGTTGCCCACTGTACCATCCTGGGGAGTGCAAAGCCACAGTCTCTCAAGTCTCTACAGTGGGTGGGTTGCCCACTGTTCCATCCTGGGGAGTGCAAAGCCACAGTCTCTCAAGTGGATAACAGTCTCCACTGGTTCTGGAGGGTGACTGGTGCCCAGACTGCATCAGGCTCCCCGTGACGGTTCCTGTTCCGTCACTGTCCCAGCTGCACATGGGCTAACGATGGTTGATTTGGCGGTCTTTTCCCTGCTCAGCGGTGCTTTGCCATGTCGGTCTTTGCCCTGTTCAGCGGTGCTTTGCCCTGTTCAGCGGTCTTCACCATGGCGGTCTTTTCCCTGTTCAGCAGTGCATTGCCATGGCGGTCTGTGCCCTGTTCAGCGGCGCTTGACTTTGCAGTTTATGACCTGTTCAGCGGTGCTTTGCCCTGTTCAGTGGTCTTCAACATGGCGGTCTTTTCCCTGTTCAGCGGTGCTTTGCCATGGCAGTCTGTGCCCTGTTCAGCGGTGCTTGACTTTGCAGTTTCTGACCTGTTCAGCTGTGCTTTGCCCTGTTCAGCGGTCTTCACCATGGCGGTCTTTTCCCTGTTCAGCGGTGCTTTGCCATGGCGGTCTGTGCCCTGTTCAGCGGTGCTCGACTTTGCAGTTTCTGACCTGTTCAGCTGTGCTTTGCCCTGTTCATCGGTCTTCACCATGGCGGTCTTTTCTCTGTTCAGCTGTGCTTTGCCCTGTTCAGCGGTCTTCACCATGGCGGTCTCTGACCTGTTCAGCGGTGCTTGCCTTTGCTGTCTGACCTGTGCAGTGGTGTGTGGCATGACGATCCCTCATTGCCCAGCGGGGCTGTGGCTTCCGGGGCCCTCCAGGGCACTGACGCTGGCAGTGCTCTCCGGACCAGTGACTACAGTGCTGTCCTCCAGGGCACTGACTCTGGCGGTGGTCTCCGGACCGGTGATGATTATGCTGCCCTCCTGGGCACTGACTCTGGCGGTGGTCTCCGGACCAGTGACGATTGTGCTGCCCTCCTGGGCACTGACTCTGGCGGTGGTCTCCGGACCAGTGACGATTGGGCTGCCCTCCTGGGCAATGACTCTGGCGGTGGTCTCCGGACCAGTGACGATTGTGCTGCCCTCCTGGGCACTGACTCTGGCCGTGGTCTCCTGACCAGTGACGATTGTGCTGCCCTCCTGGGCCCTGACTCTGGCGGTGGTCTCCGGACCAGTGACGACAGTGCTGGCGGTGGCGTCCCGGCCACCGGGGAGGATGGCGCCCTTCTCCGTCGTGCTGCTCTTCCCAGACTGTGCAGACTTCTTCTGGCCCTTCGCCACCTTTGGAGGAGTCACAGCTGACTCAGCACTCCCCCTGGGACCCTTGTGAGCAGTTTTGCCACCAGGAGTCTTCACCCTGTCCCGTCAGCCACTTTCCAATTTAAGGTGCTTTACAGGGGGTGGACTGGCAGTGCTTTGGCTCCGTGTCACACTGGCTGCCCTGGTGGCCGGTGCACTCCACACACCTTTAACACGCACCACTGGTACTGGACTATTTTTGGCTGAGGTGCTACTATGGGACCTATGAATTGGAGGGGTGGGGGTGGTGGCAAAGAGGTCAATGTTGCTGAGGAAGAGTTGCTGATGAAGACTGGGATGGGTAGCTGGAGGGGGTCTGGGAGTGGAGGAAGAGGAGGTGGTTGTAGGAGGTGTAACTTTAGGTGATTTGGGTGCAGGTGCAGGTACTGGAGGCTGTCGTGAGGTGGATGAATGTTGGGTGTGTGGGTGCCCGAGTTTGTGTACTTTGGGAGGGGGCGTCACAGACACACTGGGAGTGGACACAGGGGACGTGTAAATGGTAGTGGGGTGGTGAGTGCAAGTGAGCGGGGTGTGGTGCTGGGTGTTCTGGTGCGAGTCCTAGTGCCTGCAGATATAGTGCATGCAGGTGAGAGTGTAGACAACACTAGGAGGGAGGAGGGAGACGACGAGGATGGGGACACAGTGGAGGCAGTGGATGTTGTTGTGTCTGTATGTGGGTGATGCTTGTTTGAGTGCCTGTGGGTTGTGTGGTGCTTATGTTTGCCTGAGCTACTTTTGTGTGTTGAGGTGTATGCATGCTTGTCTGATGGTGTGCTTGGGATGGGCTGGGGTACAGAGGACTGGGTCTGGGTGGAGGGAGTTGGAGGGGGGAGGCTAGACACAGGGACAATGGCTGCCATCAGTGCTGAGGCCAGAGATTGCAGGGTTCGATGAAGGGCAGCCTGACCAGAATGAATGCCCTCCAGGAATGGATTACCGTGTTGCAACTCCCTTTCTACACCCTGGATGGCGTTCACAATGGTAGACTGCCCAACAGTGAGTGACCTGAGGAGGTCAATGGCCTCCTCACTGAGGACAGCAGGGGTGACTGGGGCAGGGGCTGAGGTGCCTGGGGCGAAGGTGATGCCCATCCTCCTGGGTGAGCGGGCACGGGGTGAAGGCTGAGGGGCTGCTGGGAGGGTGGTGCTGGTAGGGGAGGTGGTGGCTGTACCTGTAGGGAGCTCCCATTGGCAGACGAGTCCGTGTCGCTGTTTGGTGATCCGGTGACCGACGTGAAGCTCCCCTCGCCCTCAGAGGCCACTGGTGTATTCAGAGTCTGTGGTGTGGCCCTCCATGGCCATGTGGGATGCAGCTCCCTCGTGCTCCGGTGCCACTGTACCTCTGCCTGATGATGCTGATGCACACAAGAACAGGGAGAACACAAAAAGGGGAGGGGGACGACAGAAGAAAGACAGGTTGAGTGCATGGCTTACCGCTACCGTTGGCCGACAATACAGACACAGCAGCCCCCTGCACTACGCCGTGCTCTTGGCCTCTACAGATGCAATTCCTGGAATCTGCCCTACATGGCTATGGTGGTCATCTGCACACATAGATGACACAGGGGCATGTATACCTGAACTTGGCACTCTACAGAGGTGGGGTGGAGTGCCACATGGCCTGCATTACGGAGGGGCCTAGCCTACGGAACTTTCCCCTGGCCTAGGGAAACCCACAGCCGTCCTCCCCCACCCAGACCCCTCCACTGCACGCAAAGCCTTCAGAATGCGAGTGTACTCACCCCCTTGTGTCTGCTGTGATGCCCTCGAGCGCCCATCCAACTCAGGGTAGGCCACCGCCAGGATCCTGAACATCAGGGGGGTCATGGTTCGACGGGCACCCCTTCCACGTTGGAAGGCCATCCCCAGCTGAGCCTCCGCCGTCTTCTTGCTCCAGCGACGAAGGTCCTCCCATCTTTTCTGGCAGTGGGTGCCCCGTCTCTGGTGGACCCCCAGGGTCCGGACGTCCTTGGCGATGGCACGCCAAATGTCCTTCTTCTGGTGGGCGCTGACCTACATGACATGTACAGGGGAAGAAGAGAAGTCATTAACAACAGCACCGTCGAAGTGGGTGGCCCCCATCCCTACCCTTGCCATGTGGCACATGCATTCACAGTCCTTCATGTTCCCTGACCTCTGCCCCCTTCCTACTGACATCCAGCCCTCTCCACCCAGGCATAGTCCATACAATGTGCTCCCTGTGTACTTACCTGTTGGTCTGGAGGACCGTAGAGTAGCGTGTACTGGGGGAGGACCCCGTCCATGAGATTCTCCAACTCCTGAGCAGTGAAGGCAGGGGCCCTTTCCCCAGACGCAGCAGCCATTGTCTCTTCCAGACCGAGGTCGCAGCAGCACTTGCAGTGTAAGTCCTCTCCTGTCGAAGATCAGGTATCGAGTGATTTAACAGATAGAAAAAGGCGGTGACGTCCGGGGCGGTGATGTCCGCGGCGGTGCGTCTCATCACCGCCGGCGCACTTCATCATTGGCTCCTGGGACCCATAGGTTCCAATGTTAACCAATGCAGCATTGCGCCACGGTCTATGACCGCCTACCGCGACGGTGTACAACGCCAGCGCAGATACCTCACATCCCATTGTCCCACTTTAGAGGTCAGGCAGCCGCCATTTCAGGGGCCCACATGGCTTCATTTACTACTGCGTCACAAATACCTAGGCCTACACTCAACACACATACAGGAAGAGTTTTGTATTTGGTGTTGTGTTATGTGTAGCTGTGGGTACATACCTGGGAATTTGTTGACTCTGTGGTCACTGTTGTCCTTCCTAGGCACCGTCAGCTGGGACATGTGAGGAGATGGCGGAATCCTCTGATGTACCGACCGCTGGTGGACCTGTTGACAATGGAGGAGCAACATTTAATCATCACCTACAGGTTTAACCATGCCACAATCCAGGAACTGTGTATCCAGTTGGAGCCAGACCTGATCTCACCAATCCGCCATCCCACAGGAATCCCCCCTCAAGTGCAGGTGCTATCAGTGCTCTATTTCCTTGCAAGTGGGTCTTTTCAGACAACAGTGGCCATGGCATCAGCGATGTCCCAGCCTATGTTTTCCAACGTGTTGTCCTGAGTGTTGTCTGCCCTGCTGAAACACGTAAGGAGCTACATCGTTTTCCCTCAGGTGGAGGATTTGGCTACAGTGAAAGGTGACTTCTATGCCCTTGGACATATCCCGAACATCATAGGTGCTATTGATGGGACCCATGTAGGTCTGGTCCCCCCCCCGCAGGAGTGAACAGGTGTACAGGAACCGGAAGAGTTATCATTCCATGAATGTACAAATGGTATGTTTGGCAGACCAGTACATCTCCCAGGTAAATACTATGTTCCCTGGCTCAGTGCATGACGCCTACATTCTTCGGAATAGCAGTATCCCGTATGTGATGGGTCAACTCCAGAGGCACCATGTGTGGCTATAAGGGGTTTCTGGTTACTCCAACCTGTCATGGCTATTGACCCCAGTGAGGAATCCCAGGAGCAGGGCAGAGGAACGCTACAATGAGGCCCATGGGCGGACTAGGAGGGTGATCGAATGCACCTTCGGCCTCCTGAAGGACAGGTTCAGGTGCCTCCATATGACAGGTGGTTCCCTATTCTACTCACCAAAGAAGGTGTGCCAGATCATCATCGCCTGCTAGATGCTTCACAATCTTACTTTGCGACGCCAGGTGCCTTTTCTGCAGGAGGATGGTCCAGATGACGGTGTTGTGGCAGCTGTGGAGCCTGTGGAGCCTGTGGACAGTGATGAGGAGGAAGCTGAGAAAGAAGACATAGACAACAGGGAGTCAATCATACAGCAATATTTCCAGTGACACACAGGGGAGAACATTTTTTTTTACTATTACATTCACTTTCACACTTCTACCTCTATCCTGTCTGTCATTTAGTAGCAGTATTTGGTAACTGAGTTGTACCTTTCCATTACGGTTTCACAGGTGTGGTTACCAACGTGTGTCATCTGCTTGAATCCTTCATGGACTTGTGATGTGTGACATAGGTATGTTGGCATTACAATAGAAAACGCATTTTGACGCTGTCATTGATAATACAAATTTACCAAATCACAGACTGACTCCAGATTGTTTTGTGCTTCAAGGGTGTTTATTTAAGTGCTAACAAATGGAGGGGGGTTGTACAATGGTGATGGGGGATGGTGGAGGAATGTCCATGGCAGAGTCCAGTCTATTCGTCTCACAGGTGCTTTGCCCATATGGGCATAGGAAGTGGAGCTGGGGCAGTTCCAATCTGGACTGCGTAACAAAGTGGGACAGTGGGAGGACAATCAGGGTGGTCTCATTTCCTGGCGGGGGTCTTGCCATCTTGCTCTGTCCTGTTCCTGGATCTCAGGGACCGCTTGCGGGGTGGTTCTCCGTCTGCAGGGGGTGGGGTGCTGGTGTGGTGGTCCTGTGGCGGGGCGTCCTGTCCACTAGCGCCGGCGGAGGTGGTGGGCAGTTCATTGTCCATGCTAGTGTCAGGGTCCCCTTGGAGTGCCACAGTGTCCCTCATGGTCTTTTGTATGTCCTTCAGCACCCCTACGATGGTGCCCAGGGCGGAGCTGGTGGTTCTGAGCTCCTCCCTGAAACCCAAATACTGCTCCTCCTGCAGGCGCTGGGTCTCCTGAAACTTGGCCAGGACCGTCGCCATCGTCTCCTGTGAGTGGTGGTATGCTCCCATGATGGAGGAGAGGGCCTCGTGGAGAGTGGGTTCTCTTGGCCTGTCTGCCCCCTGTCGCACAGCAGCCCTCCCAGTTCCCCTGTGTTCCTGTGCCTCTGTCCCCTGGATCGTGTGCCCGCTACCACTGCCCCCAGGTCCCTGTTGTTGTTGGGATGGTGGGTTATCCTGGGTTCCCAGTAGTGGTGGACACACCGCTGATTGACGTGTCCTGGGTATGGAGGTATGGGCTTGCTGGGTGGGTGCTGTGCTGGTGTTACCAGAGGGTGGAAGGTCAGTGTTGGGCTGTGCCTGTGCGAGGGGAACCGACTGTCCCGAGGCCCACGATGGTCCGGGCTGGTCATCTGGATCCAGTTGGGCAGAGCTGCTGTCGTCACTGTGGGCCTCTTCTTTGGGTGGAGTGGAGATGTCTGGACCCTCCTGTGTGGTGACGTTCTGTAGTGGTCCTACATGGGTATAAGAGCATGATTATTGCATGTGTGTGTGTCATGGTGTGCAATGGGTGGGTGTGCGTGTACCCCAGGGCAAGCATTCCTGTGTGGGGGTTTGTGTGATGATGGTTAGGGGGTTGTTATGGGTATGTGCAGTGAGCATGCTTTAGTGAGGGGTGACCATGCTTAGTTGTGTCATGCAGGGCTTGGTGTTGGGATGGGTGGTTTGTGTTATTAGTACATTAGGGAGGAGTTGGAGTGATAGGGGAGGGGGTGAGGGTGGGGGTGTGTGATAGCATGCAGGTAGGGTGGGGGATATGATAGTTAAGATTTGACTTACCAGTGTCCATTCCTCCACCGACTCCTCCGAGGCCCTCTGGATGCATGATCGTCAATACTTGCTCCTCCCATGTTGTTAGTTGTGGGGGAGGAGGTGGGGATCTGCCGCCAGTCCGCTGTACCGCAATGTTGTACATGGAGACCACAGAATGCACCTTCCCCCGTAGGTCGTTCCACCTCTTCCTGATGTCCTCCCGATTTCTTGGATGCTGTCCCACAGCGTTGACCCTGTCCACGATTCTGCTCCTTCTTCCTGGCTATGGAGGCGGGGTTCTCAATTGCTGTGCTCTCTGTCTCTCGGCTTCCTCAAAATTTCTGGTTGTAGGGGTTTGTGGGTGATGTGGGTGTGTGTTTTATATTGTGTTGGGTGTGTGGGAGTGGTGTTTGTATGTGTATCAGGTGTGTGTATTTTGAATTGTCCAATGTGGCGGTGTTTTGGAGATGTGTGTGTATTTTGAGCGCAATGGTGTGTACCGCCAATGGAATACCGCGGTTGAAAGACCACTGCGTGGATTCGTAGGTTGTGATAGCATGGGCGTGTTTCTGTTGGCGTGACGGTGGAGGAATTGTTATTGCTAGTTTATCACTGACCTTGGTGTGGCGGACTTGTGTGGGTGTCTGAATTTCAGCGGATTTTCGAGATGTGGGTCATAATAGCTGTGGCGGAGTTCCGCGGCCGCGGCGGTGTATTGGCGATCTTCTGCACGGCGGTAAGCGTCTTTTACCACCAATGTTGTAATGACCCCCATAGTGACTTGCGAGGCCCTTTTATGCAGCTGTCTTGTGCCATGGAAATGCTCCTATCTCTTTATGTTTACCTTCAAAGGTGTCTAATGATAACGATGATTAGAATCTTTGTGAGACTAGTTAAAGCTGTTTACTCTTCTACAGCTATGTACTCGCTCTTACATAGCTATAGAAATGTAGCAGGGTCAGAGATAGGCTTACGAAAAGGCTCCATGATATCAGAACACCTCTTTTTCAGCAGCACATCACTGCATTCTGGAATTATTAATTCTGGTTCAGTTAAACATATTCAAACTAAAACACCTGAAACAAATGATTTGTAAAATTAAAACACAGAACTGGACATGCTGTATTCCAATGACATAGAGCCATCTGTCATCTATGGTGATTTTATCAATTGTATAGGGCCCCGTATGAAGTGATCAACACTGTAAAGGTTTCCTTCCAATTTCATGACAGAAGAAAGTAAAACTATGGCCTGATTCAACCATCAACCCTGTCTATCCAAAGTCCTTCAGAGGATGAATACCAACCAACATAAATGTAATACTTTTAAGACAAAGGTTCTCAGTTTTGGTTACAATTTTAACATAAACTTGCAAGTTAATGCGGCTAAAAAACCTGGGAGTCGAGCCTGGTAAACAGATGACCTTGCCCAACAAAATTAACACAGTATTTGCCACATGTCCTGGTCTTTTGCGCAGAGCAAGGAAATTCTGCTTTTACTTTTTGCACCTGTGAGGATAACAGAGGTCCTGCCCTTGATTATGGCCAGGTTGGACTACAGCAATGTTCTTTATGGAGGTTTCCCACAATTTTTGCTGAGGAAACGGTCCAAAATGCAGCTGCTTACAAGTGCTCAATCTACCCAGCTGGGTCCATGTCTTGCCATATTCGAGAAACCTGCACTGGCTTCCTGTGAGTAAGTGTATCCTATTTAAGTCCCTTCTTCTAATGCACAGAGTAATGCACCACTCTGGCCTTGGCTGTCAGTCACCTGGGATATGCCATTACAAACCCAAGAGAAATCTGTGCTCTCCTTGTGACCAACTGGCCATAATTCCTTGGGTTTGTCTACCTAAAACAGGAGGGAGATCCTTTTCCTTTCTTGGACCACAAGCCTGCAGTAGGCTTCCCTTAAAAGTGTGTTAAATTGATGGTGAGGGGACTTTTTGACCCGGCTTTTTTGATTTTTGCCTCTTTGCACTCCATTCCTTTCTTATACTCCCCATAGGGCAGGGACACTCTCTCTGAGTATCCTCGCGCTCAACAAATTCCTTCACTCATTGGTCCTCTTAGCCCTGTTCCTGCTTACTTTGATCTTACTGGTCTATTTAATCTTCCCCCATCTAGTCTTTGGTCTTAATGGCCCTAGTCCACCTGCTCCTGAACTGACTCATTCTCTGGGTACCCCTCCAATATGTCATGATAATCTTGGCCCTGATCCTCCTGCTCATTGTCATCTGAACTAATGTGTCCACTTTGTCATGATCCTCCTTAATCAGGTCATTCTGTTCTTATCCACCTAGTTTGGTCATCATGGCTCCTGTCATCCTGGCCTTCTTTGTCCTCCTTTTCCTCTTTGCCAGATCCTAATATTTCTGGGCCTCTGTGACTTGGTTGTAACCCCACTTGTCCTCCTTTCCTTAGTCCTCTTAGCCCTTGTCCTGCTGGCTCCATTTTCCTGGCCATCTCCTCTTAATTCTTCAGGTCCTGTTCTTCTACTCTTACTCACTTTCAGTCTGGTTTGCCTAGCAATGTTCTTCCTACTCCTGGTCCTCATGGTCTGTGTGCTCTTCCTGGTTCTGTGCCCACTGAACTTGATCCTTTAGTTTCTGCTCCTTCTTCTTGTAATCTTTGTATGCCTAATATTCTAGATTCTGGTCCTTTTGGCCATCCTGGTCCTTTCGGGGCCCGTTCTCATAGATCTTCTTTTTCTTTCCCAATCCTCTTGACACTAATACATTAGACCTGGTCCCTCTGATCTCATCTTGCTAATCTGACTCCTTGTACATCAGTTCCTGGTCTTGCTGGACCTCTGGATCTACCTGACCTTTAGTGTCCTGGACCTCTTAGGCCTTTCCTGGTTTGGATCATCCTTGTCCTCATGGTCCTTCTGGCACTGACCCAGTAGTCTGGGCCCTCTTGCTTCTGGTACTTTTTGTTTGGGTCCTTCTGAAACTTTTCAGTTTGGTCCTGGAACTCGTGGACATCCAGGTCCAGTTCCCTTAGTCTCCCTGATATTGCTACCTCCAGTTCCTGGTTTTCTGCTCCACATTGTACTCTGGGCCCTGGTCCCATGGTTATGGTCTTCCTGGAACTCCTAGGCCTGTTTGTGGTCCTCTAGGTGCTGATCCTTCTGATCCTCCTTGCACTGGTTCCTGTCTATGGTCCTCGTTGTATTCTTGATATTGACTCCCCTCATCTGATTTGCTTATTCTGCCCCCCTGATCTTATTGGGCTCGATCTCGTCTGCTAATATTGGACTGATCCATGTTGATGCACACAGCAATACATTTATATACATGAACGAAGTTGCATCACCACTATTAGGTTCCCCCATTGTGAACTCTCCGTCAACCCCAGCACATAGGTACGTGGTCAGACAGGCTCTCAGACCTAGTCTAGACCTAAGGAACCTAACAGTGGTGATGCAGCTTCGTTCATGTATGACTGACAGATCACAGGTGAGGTAACACTTAGCCAGGAGGCAAACGCACAAAGAAGAAAATTTAGATCAGATCCCACAGAAAGGCAGCAACACCACAATGGTCACCGGAGATTGGCCCCAATAAAGGACACATGGCCAGAGGGACGCAAGCATTCCTAAACACACATTGAAGTTAGATGCCACATGTAGTTAGGAGCACATAGCCAATCAGGACACAACACATACCACACACGCAGCAACCATATGCCCCCCCCTGCACACATACTTGCTGGCCCACATTGTGTCCATGCCAGGTTGAGGCCCACCTGAGTTCACTATCTGGGATTGTATTCATGACTATGTGACAACTGTTTTAATTTGTTACCAAGAAAAGAATGTATTTTATGGTTGTATGGCACTCAGAGAAATGTATCAAAGCCTGCTTCAATCCAATGTACAACAAGAGACAGTCCTCAGACCTTGGTTGTGAGCTGCTGTCCCAGCCCTAATGTTTAATTAAACAAACTATTCCTGTTTTGCCAGACGCCTCTCATGTTTTGTTTTTTAAGATACATTCTCATTAGAGCAACACGTCTTCCTGAAACTGGTCCTGATTTTCTGGCCCTGGCCTCCCTGTTCCTTGTCCTTGTACTTCTACACTAGTTATGATGATCTACCTTTGTGTGGGCCTTCTGCACCTGGCCATCCTTGCTCTAAATGTTGGCTATTTTGTTCCTAGCCATGTGTTCTTGACCCCCCAGACTGTTATCATTCTGGTCATAATGTCCCTGGTCCTGATCATTCCTACTGTGGTCCTCCTTTTCCTGGTATTCAATATTCTGATCCTCTTGTTCCTGTTTTTTCTGGTCCTCCTAGTTCTTTGTTTCCTGGTCCTCTTAGAACTTTTCTTTCTGACTCGTTTGTCTGTGTCCCTGTTCTCAGCTACCTAACACGCCAGACCAAGGTCATGCTATTCTTGTTTTTCATAGTATTTGCCCAATTCTATATTTCATGCTTGCTGTTCTTGTTTTCTGTCTCCTTGCACTCTTAGTCTTTGTCCTTCTGGTTTGCGGTGTTCTGCTTCTCCTAGATCTGTTCCTTATCTATTTAGCCCTACTGGTACTGCAGTCATTCATTCAGGTTCTCCTTGTCTTCGGTCATCCTGAGCATGGTAATTTTGGTCAAGGTCCTCCTGGTCACCATTGCCCTATCCATTTGGTCTTCCAGATTCTGGTTGGTCTTCTTATATGTTATCCTCCTCACCCAGATCTTGCTACTTATAATCTAATGATTGCTCTGCCCTACTTGGTATTCAGAGCCCTAGTCCCCTAGGAACTGAACCTTTTAGCCCTGTTTCCGGTCTTCCTGGTCATGGTCCTTTTGCTTACCAAGTGCTCCTGCCCTGGTCTTCTAGGTGCTCTTGGGACTGCCCCCTGGTCTTTCTAGTCCCTATTCTACCTATTCTAATATACTGGACACACTGGCCATTGCACTAAGGTCCTGATCTTCGGTAGTCTTCTTCAATCTGGTCCTGCTCCTCCTGGCCCTCATCATCTTGCTCCTTGCCTGCATGGTTCTGCAATACTTTTCCCTTGCACAAATCATCATATTCTTGCCTAGTTCTGATATTCCTTGATCTCCGTTTCAAGCTGGCCTTAAAATTTCCTTGCCCTGTCCTCGTCTGTCTGGTTTCCATTTCCATGTACTCCTGCCCCTAGACTTTTGGATCATGGCCTCCTGTTCCACAGGCTCCCACACATTTTTATTCACCTCACCCTAATTCTCACCCATCAGACCTCCTGGTCCTGCTTCCCTGGTTTTTCTAGTCTCCTGGTTTGCCTGTTCCTGGTTCATCTGATCTTGGTTCCCATATCTATGTAGACTGGGACTTAGCTTTGGATCTTCTGGAACTTTTTTGACTGGTCCTCAAGTATCTGGTCTTCTGATGATGGTCTCACTGGCCTTGGCTTCCCGGCCCTCCTATTCCCTCGGTCCTCCTGCCTCATCCTAATCCTACTAGTCCTTCTGGTTTGCCTGTTCTACATTGTTCTGGTCCATTTGGCCATGGTCCCCACTATCATGGTCCTCCTAGTAATGGTTCTCCTGAGTCTGGTCTTCCTCATCCCTGTGGAATTGGTCCTCCTAGATCCCTTTTTGCATGCCACCCTTGTCCTTATATTGCTTGTCACACTGGTTTAGGATCTCTGTGAATCTGATCCTTCTAGAATTTCTGATCCTAGCCCCACTGGGCCTTGATTTCCTGGACCTGTTATGTTCATACTGGTCATTTTGATCTAGGGTCTCCTGGTCCTGTTAGCCCTAGTCCTTTTCAGTTGTGGTCTTCTAGATCCTGGTCCACTCAGTTCTGGCCTCTTGGTTCTCCTTGATCTGATCTCTGTGGTTTAGGCTCTTCTGTGGCTGATCCTTCTTTCCATTGGTCTCCTTTTACTGGTCGTGTTTGGTCTGTATACCTTGGTTTACAACTCCTAGCCATGTTTGTCCTCCTCCCTCTGGTCAGTGCACTCGGCCCTTCGTAGCCCTCCTCCTTGTTATTGTCCAGGGCCCTCTGTTTCTCCAACCCCTGGTCCTTTTTCCTTCTGGCCCTTACTCACTGGGTCCCTATACCCTGCTCCACTTCCTCCATGTCCCCCTGATCCTTCTCACCCTGGCTCCTGTACCCCTAGTCTTAATATTCCTCATCATTTATTTGTTCTCTCCCCCCTGGTACTAGTAACCCTTGTTCTCATAAATTAGGTTACCCTAGGGTGTTTCTTTTTGTACTAGTCCTTATTTGTCTTGCTACTTATTCTCCTACTGGTCATAATCCCCAATCTACTGGTCCTACTGCATCCTTTCTCAGATCCCTCCACAAAGTCTTTAGTCAGGTACAGGCACCAAGCTTGCTCCTTAGATGTTTATTTTGGGCTTTAACTGAGACAGCACTGTCAAGGACAGCAATGAGGTCTCATTAGAGACATAGCCTTAACCACTTAAAACACTGCTTAGCATAATAAAAAACACATGTAACATTCCCATGATAGACTTTGCAGATGAATAAGATGTTACTGTGACTGAATGGCCACTCATGACATGGGCTCAATAAGCATCTATGTCTGAAACCCACTCTGCTGGGTGGCTAGTATTTACATGTGTATTTATATATCAGACTGCTGAATGAACTGCCCAGATGTGTTCACTTCCCTCTTCCACAGAAATCCCATTACTGTGACTAACACAGTTTACCTTCAGGAAATGTTCCAGAGTACTGTGCCCCAAACACTAAGGCCCTAATTTTAACATTGGTTGTACTTACCACCTACCGCCGCAGTGACGCCCGCCAACATACTGCCACCATGGCCACCATCGTCTACCAGATTATGAGCACTGCCTGACTTCTGCTACAATAAGGCCGGAAATCCGGCAGTGTTCATACTGGCGGACGGTGGTGACCTGGCGCTGCTACCACCAGCACCGCCCCACCAGTAGAACACCGTCAGCCAATTATGACCATGAATACGGCCTGGCAGTGTCCTGCTGTTGGGGCGCTGCCGGCGGTAGCAGCGCCCCTTCCGATTCCCTGTCGGAAAACCTCCACGCCAGACAAGGTAAGTCGGACATCCGACGGGGGAGGGGTTGGAAGGGTGGGGGGTGTTGTGTGTGTGTCTGAGTGTGTGCATGAATGTCTGAGTGTGTGTGTGAATACGTCTGTGTGTGTTGTTTTGTGTGCATGGGTGTATGAGTGTGAGTGAATGCGTGTAAGAATGGTGAAGTGAGTTTGTGTCTGCATGTCAGTGTGATTGTGTGTAAGAATGTGTGTGAATATGTCTGGAAGTATGTGTGAATGAATGCGTGTATGTCAGTGTGTGAATGAATGTGTGTATGTCAGTGTAAGTGAATGGGTGTATGCATTGTGCGTGTGGGTGTCTGCGTGCATGTATGTGGGGAGGGGGCGTGGCGTGAGGGGCGCTGTGACTAGTGGGGGTGGGGAGGGGAGTGATGTGTGGCTGGGGGTGTGGTCAGTTGTGTGGTGTGTGCATGTATGGGGGTGAGTGAGTGGATCGGAGGGGGTGGGGGATGAGTCTGGATGGAGGGTGGCATCACATGAGTGTTGGGGGGTGGGGGAGCCGCCTACCGGTGACAGGGATTCCATTGCTAACGACAAGGAAACCATGGTGGCAGGCCTGCTCATAATGCCATGGGCGGTGCTATGTCAGCTGCCGGGCTGGAGATACATATCTTCAGCCCGGTGGCTCATACCGCCATGGCGGTATGAGTGGAGAAGTAGCGGGTTGGCTGCCGCTGACCCACCAATTTCATAATATGGCGGTATACACCGCCAGCCTGTTTGCGGTGATACCGCCACATTAACCCTGGCAGTCAAAAGACCGCCAGGGTTAAAATGAGGGCCTAATTGTCTATTGCAAGTATCCTGGGTGGCAAAGATATAACCTACTTGTCAACATTCCCTTTTTGCAGCTGATTGTCCACTGCTATTGTGTTGCCAGGTTTGAAATACTAAGGCCCTCATTACAACATTGGCGGTAAAAGCCGCTTACCGCAGTGCAGAAGACTGCCAACACACCGTAGCGGCCGCGGATTTCCGCCACAGCTATTATGACCCACAGTTCGGAATCCGCCAAAATTCAGACACCCACACAAGTCCGCCACACCAAAGGTCAGTGATAAACTGGCGAAAACAAAACCTCCACCGTCACTCCAACAGAAATACGCCCACACTATCATGACACACAAATCCACACTGCGGTCTTTCAACCACGGTATTCCATTGGCGGTACACACCACTGCGCTCAAAATACACACACATTTACAAAACACAACCACATTGGACAATTCGAAATACACACACCTGATACACATACACACACCACTCCCAGACACCCAATACACTATAAAACACACACCCACACCACCCACAAACCCCTACTACCAAATAATTTGAAAGAAGGCCAGAGAGAGACAGCACCAGCAAGAACAACAGCATCCACAGGCACACAACACCATCACCCACAGAACTTCCACGCACCTCACACAACACACCACTACATATCAGCACACTTATCACCACACACTCCATCCCACACATCACCTACACAACCTCATGGCACGGCAAAGACACCCCAGGTTCTCGGAGGAGGAGCTCAGGGTCATGGTGGAGGAAAACGTCCGGGTAGAGCCACAGCTATTCGGATCACAGGGGCAGCACACCTCAATTGCAAGGAAGATGGAGCTATGGCGAAGAATCGTAGACAGGGTCAACGCAGTGGGACAGCACCCAAGAAATCGGGAGGACATCAGGAAGAGGTGGAACGACCTACGGGGGAAGGTGCATTCCGTGGTCTCAAGACACCACCTGGTGGTTCAGCGGACTGGCGGCGGACCCCCACCTCCTCCCCCACAACTAACAACATGGGAGGAGCAGGTCTTGGCGATTCTCCATCCTGAGTCCCTCGCAGGAGTAGGTGGAGGAATGGACTCTGGTAAGTCAAATCTTAACTATTACATCCCTCACCCTACCTGCATGCCAGCACATACCCCCACTCTCACCCTCACCCCCATCACTCTAACTCCTCACAAATGTCCCTACATCACAAACCACACATCCTAACACCAAACCCTGCATGCAACAACAAAGCATGGACACCCATCACCAAAGCATGCCCACTGCACATACCCATACAACCCCCTAAACCATCATCACACAAGGTCCCACACAGGAATGCAAGCACTGGGGTACACAGTCACCCACCCATTGCACACCATGCCACACACAGATGTAATAAACATCCTTTTATACCCCTGCAGGACCCCTACCCAACATCACTGGACTGGAGGGTCCACACATGTCCGCACCACCAACAGAAGAGGCCCACAGTGATGACAGCAGCTCTGTCCAACTGGATCTAGATGACCAGCCCGGCCCATCAGGGACCTTAGGACAGTCGGTTCCCCTGACACAGTCACAGGCCACTACAGACCTTCCCCCCTCTGGAAACACCAGCACAGCACCCACCCAGCGGGCCCATACCTCCGTCCCCAGGACACGCCAATCAGCAGTGTGTCCACCACTACAGGGAACCCAGGCTAACCCACCACCCCAACAACAACAGGGACCTGGGGGCAGTGGCAGTGGGCACACGGTCCAGGGGACGGAGGCCCAGGAACACAGGGGAACTGGGAGGGCTGCTGTGCGACAGGGGGCAGACAGGCCAAGGGAACCCACTCTCCACGAGGCCCTCTCCTCCATCATGGGAGCCTACCACCACTCCCAGGAGACAATGGCAACGGTACTGGCCAAGTTTCAGGAGACCCAGTGCCTGCAGGAGGAACAGTATATGGGCTTCAGGGAAGAACTCAGAAACATCAGTTCCACCCTGGGCACCATCGTAGGGGTGCTGAAGGAACTTGTGAAAACCAGGAGGGACACTGTGGCACTACAAGGGGCCCCTGACACTAGCATGGATGATGAACTGCCCACCACCTCTACCGGCGCTAGTGGACAGGACGCCCCGCCACAGGACCACCACACCAGCACCCCACCCCCTGCAGAAGGAGAACCACCCTGCAAATGGTCCCTGAGATCCAGGACAAAGACAGAGCATGATGCCAAGATCCCCGCCAAGAAATGAGACCACCCTGATTGTCATCCTACTGTCCCACTTTGTCACCATGTCCATACTTAACCTGCCCCAGCTCCACTTCCTATGCCCATATGGGCAATGCACCTGTGAGACTAATAGACTGGACTCTGCCAGGGACATTCCTCCGCCATCACCCTCACCATTGTACTACCCCCTCCAATATTGAGCACTTAAATAAACACACTTAAAGCGCAAAACAATCTGGAGTCCGTCTGTGGTTTCGAAATAGTGTATTAGCAATTACAGTTACAAAATGCTCTTACAATTGTAATGTCAACATACCTATGTCACACAGCTCTAGTCCATTAGGAATCTAAGCAGTTGTCACACAGTGGGACCCACATCTGTGAAATCATGAGGGAAAGTGACAACTCAGTGCCAACACACTGGGTGAAAACAACAGACAGTAGAGAGGTAGTAGTGATAAAGTACATGTAGTAGGCAGGTCTGTACTCTTACCTGTGTCTCACTGGAAATATTGCTGTATCACTGAGACCCTGTTGTTCATGTCTTCTTCCTCTGCTTCCTCGTCTTCACTGTCCACAGGCTCCATAGCTGCCACAACACCGCCATCTGGACCATCCTCCTGCAGAAAAGGCACCTATTGTCGCAAAGCCAAGTTGTGAAGAATACAGCAGGCCACGATGATCTGGAACACCTTCTTTGGTGAGTAGAATAGGGATCCACCTGTCATATGGAGGCACCGGAACCTGGCCTTCAGGAGGCCGAAGGTCCTCTCGATCACCCTCCTAGTATGCCCATGGGCCTCATTGTAGCGTTCCTCTGCCCTTGTCCTGGGATTCCTCACTGGGGTCAGCAGCCATGACAGGTTGGGGTAACCATAGTCACCTGCAAATGGCGAGGGACAACTGTTAGACACGCAATAACCTGTAGGGATATCCCCAGACCCAGACAACCATTCCCACTGTCTTGCTCCCAGGTGCTCACCTAATAGCCACACACCGTGCCTCTGGAGTTGCCCCATCACGTAAGGGATGCTGCTATTCCGCAGGATGTAGGCATCATGCACTGAGCCAGGGAACATGGCATTCACATGGGAGATGTACTGGTCGGCCAGATATACCATCTTTACATTCATTGAATGATAACTCTTCCTGTTTCTGTATATCTGTTGACTCCTGTGGGGGGGACCAAAGCCACATGGGTCCCACCAATGGCACCTATGATGTTGGGGATATGTCCCAGGGCATAGAAACCATCTTTCACTCTTGGCAAATCCTCCACCTGAGGGAAAACGATGTAGCTCTGTATGTGTTTCAGACGGGCAGACAACACGTTGGAAAACATAGGCTGGGTCATCCCTGATGCTATGGCCACTGTGGTTTGAAATGACCCACTTGCAAGGAAATGGAGCACTGACAGCACCTGCACTTGAGGGGGGATTCCTGTGGGATGGCGGATTGCTGACATCAGGTCTGGCTCCAACTGGGTACACAGTTCCTGGATTCTGGCACGGTCAAGCCTGTATGTGATAATCATATGTCTCTCCTCCATTGTCGACAGGTCCACCAATGGTCGGTACACCGGAGGATGCCGCAATCTCCTCACATGTCCCAGCGGACAGTGCCTATGAAGGACAACAGCGAGCACAGAGTCAAACAACTCAGAGGTACGTACCCACAGTTTACACAGAATACCATTCATACACAAAAGGTGGCCTGTATGTGTGTTGAGTCTAGGCCTAGGTATGTGTGACGCAGTTGAAAATTAATCTATGTGGGCCCCTGAAATGGCGGCTGCCTGACCTCTAAAGTTGGACAATGGGATGTGAGGTAACCTCGCTGGCGTTGAACACCATCGCGGTAGGCGGTCGAAGACCGAGGCGCAATGCTGAATTGGTTAGCATTGAACCCTATAGGTCTGAGGAGCCAATGACGATGTTCGCCGGCGGTGACGGTACGCACCGCCGCAAACGTGACCACCATTTTCTATCTGTTCAATCACTCGATACCTGATCTTCGACAGGAGAGGACCTACAGTGCAAGTGCTGCTGTGACCTCGGTCTGGAAGAGACAATGGCTCGAATGTCTGGGGAAAGGACCCCTGCCTTCACATCGGAGGAGTTGGAGAAACTCGTGGATAGGGTCTGCCCCCAGTACACGCTACTCTACGGTCCTCCAGACAAACAGGTAAGTACACTGGGAGCATGCTGTGTGGGCTATGCCTGTCTGGAGAGGGCTGGATGTAAGAAGGAACGGGGGAGAGTGCGGCATGCATGAAACGACGGTGAATGCGTGTGCAACATGGCAAGGGTAGGGATGGGGCCAATCACTTTGACGGTGCAGCTGGTAATAACGTACTCTTCCCCCTGTATATTTCATGTAGGTCAGCGCCCACCAGAAACAACATATTTGGCCATCGCCAAGGACGTCCGGACCCTGGAGGTCTACCACAGACGGAGCACCCACTGCCAGAAAAGATGGGAGGACATTCGCCGCTGGAGCAAGAAGACGGCGGAGGCTCAGCTGGGGATGGCCTCCCAACGTGGGAGGGGTGCCTGTAGCACCATGACCCCCCTGATGTTCAGGATCCTGGCGGTGGCCTACCCGGAGTTGGATTGGCGCTTAAGAGCATCACAGCAGACACAAGAGGGTGAGTACACTCTCATTCAGCGCAGTGGAGGGGTCTGGGTGGGGGAGGTGGGCTGTGGGTTTCCCTAGGCCAGGGCGAGTTCCGTAGGCAAGGTCCCTCTGTAAGGCAGGCCATGTGGCATCCCACCCTACCTCTGTAGAGTGCCAAGTACACCTAGTCATGCCCCTGTGTCATCTATGTGTGCAGATGTCGTCCGTAGCCTTGTATGGCATTTCCCAGGAATTGAACAGTGGAGCCCAAGAGCGCGGCATAGTGCAGGGGGCTTCTGTGTCTGTCGTGTCCGCCAACGGTAGCGGTAATGCATGCACTCAACATGTCTTTCTTCTGTCCTCCCCCCGTTTTTGTGGTCTCCCTGTTCGTGTGTGCATTAGCATCATCAGGCGGAGGAGCAGTGGCACCGGAGCACCAGGGGGCTGCATCCCACATGGCCATGGAGGGCCACACTACGGATCGGACTTCACCAGTGGGATGGAGGGCGAGGGGAGCTCCACAGTGGGGACACGAGCTGAGACCAGTGACACAGACTCGTCCTCTGATGGGAGCTCCCTTGTGGTGGCGGCAACATCTGTGCCCCCCCCATCTACAGATACAGCCGCCAACCCCCCTTCCAGCACCGCCCTCCAAGCAGCCCCTCAGCCTTTGCCCTGTGCCCGCTCACATGGGAGGGTGGGCATCACCTTCGCCCCAGGCACCTCAGGCACTGCCCCAGTCACCCCTGCTGCCCTCAGTGAGGAGGCCATTGACCTCCTCAGGTCCCTCACTGTTGGGCATTCTACCATTTTGAATGCCATCCAGGGTGTAGAAAGGCAGTTGCAACAAACAAATGCATTCCTGGAGTGCATTCATTCTGGTCAGGCGGCCGTTCAGCAAGCTTTTCAGACTCTGGCCTCAGCACTGATGGCAGTCATTGTCCCTGTGTCTAGCCTCCCACCTCCAACTTCCTCCACCCCGACCCAATCCCCTGTACGTCAGCCTATCACAAGCACATCTCTAGACCAGCATGCACACACGTCAACACACAAGGGAAGCTCAGGCAAACATAAGCACCACACATCCCACAGGCACTCATGCAAGCATCAGACACATGCAGAAACACCAACAACCACTGCCTCCACTGTGTACCCCTCCTCCCTCCCAGTCTCGTCTACACTCACACCTGCATGCACTACCTCTACAGCCACTACGTCCCTCTCCAGCACGCCCACCACCACACCCCGCTCACGTGCAGTCACCACCCCCTCTACTATTCACACGTTTCCTGTGTCCTCTCCCAGTGTGTCTGTGATGCCCCCTCCCAAGATACACAAACGCAGGCACACACCCACCCAACAGCTATCCACCTCACGACAGCCTCTAGCGCATGCACCTTCACCCAAAGTCAGCAAACGAACACCTCCTACAACCACCACCTCTTCCTCCACTCCCAAACCCCCTCCAGCTACCCGTCCCAGTGTTTCCCAAAAACTTTTCCTGTCCAACCTTGACCTCTTTCCCACACCTCCCCCACCCTGTCCGTCTCCTAGGTCCCGAACTAGCACCTCAGCCACAACATCTCCGGGACCAGTGGTACCTGTAGTCGCCGAAATCTGGAGTGCACCGGCCACCAGGGCAGCCAGTGTGGCCCGGAGCCACAGCACGGACAGTCCCCCACCCGTCAAGCATCAGAAGTTGGCCAGTGCCCGGCGGGAGAGGGGGAAGAAACCAGCCACCAAAGCCGCTCCCAGGGGTCCTGGTGGGAGTGTGGAGCCACAAGAAACCAGGAAAGTCTGGGAAGAGCAGCACGGTGGAGGAGACCGCCATCATTCCCGCTGGCCAGGAGGCCACCGCCATCATCCCTGCTGGGCCAGAGAGGACCGCAGAGCACAAGCCCCGCTGGGCTAGAGAGGACCACCAGCACAAGCCCCGCTGGGCTAGAGATGACCGCCAGCACAAGCCCCGCTGGGACAGAGAGGACTGCCAGCACAAGCTCCGCTGGGACAGAGAGGACCACCAGCGCAAGCCCCGCTGGGACAGAGAGGACCCCCCAGCAGCTGAGTCACTGCAAAGGAGCCCGCCGCTCCAAGCACCGCTGAACAGGGCACTGCTGCCTCAAGCACCTCTGAACAGGGCACCGCCGCTCCAAGCACCGCTGAACAGGGCACCGCCGCTCCAAGCACCGCTGAACAGGGCACCGCCGCTCCAAGCACCGCTGAACAGGGCATCGCCGCCTCAAGCACCACTGGCCCATGAGCGCCAAGGGCACTGACGCTACTGAGTCCGTCACGAGCAGGATGAAGCACTCTGGGCACAATGCCCCCTCCAGAACCAGTGGAGAGATACATCCACTACCTCTGTCCTTAGCAGGATGAAGCACTCTGGGCACCATGCCCCCTCCAGAACCAGTGGCGACTGTTATCCACTTGAGAGACTGTGGCTTTGCACTCCCCATGATGGAACAGTGGGCAACCCACCCACTGTATAGACTTGAGAGACTGTGGCTTTGCACTCCCCAGGATGGAACAGTGGGCAACCCACCCACTTGTGAGACTTGAGAGACTGTGGCTTTGCACTCCCCAGGATGGAACAGTGGGCAACCCACCCACTGTAGAGACTTAAGAGACTGTGGCTTTGCACTCCCCAGGATGGAACAGTGGGCAACCCACCCACTGTAGATACTTGAGAGACTGTGGCTTTGCACTCCCCAGGATTGAACAGTGGGCATGTGGCCCCCTCGTGGATTTGGCGTTGTGCACTCAACCGGCTGAGGTGCCCCCCCTTTCCCTCCCCCTGAGGTGCCTGTTTTCTTGCTCTCTGATGCCCCTGCAGTGTTCTCTCCGTAATGGTCGGGGATCTTGTGTGGGCCTCGCCCATACCGTGTGGACCCAGTGTTCCACAGACTTAATTGGAGCACTACCTGGACTACTATGCTTGGTGTATATTTTGTTTATGGTGTATATATATGTATATTTTTGCCTACTTGATTGTAATATATTACAATGGTTACACTCATTTTCTTTTGTCTTTGCATTCTTCCGGGGGGGTTGGGGGTGTAACTATCATGTATAATTATTTATTAGTGTGTGTGTTGTAGAAGGTGGGGGTGGGGGTGGGGTTGTTGCGTGTATGTGTCACTCTCTTTCCCTCCCCCCTCCCCTGTGTCGTAGGTGCAGTACTCACCGTGGTCTTCGCCGCCGGCGTTCGTGCTCCTGGTAGAGGAGCAGGAAGACTATCGCAGGGAGAATTTGGAGTTCCGGCTCCATTGTGTCCTGGTTCCTCGTGGGGTCCCTTCGAAATCCTGTTTCCGCTGTGTTTTTATCCGCGCTGAATCCGCCCCAGAAAAGGTGGCGGATTGGTAGGTTGTGATACTGTGGGCGTTACTTTGTCCTCCGCCTGTCTGTTGGCGGTGACCGCCAAGCTGTTTGTTTGTACCACCATGGCAGTCGGAGTGTTAAAGTGGCTGTCTTTGTTGGCGGTTTCCGTCACGGTCGTAATTGGACATTTTTTACCGCCGGCCTGTTGGCGGTCTTACCGCCGCTTTAACACCGACCGCCAGGGTTGTAATGACCACCTAAATCAGACTTTGAAGCAATACCTACGTGCTTACGCTGAAAAAGCACTTCATTCTTGGACATCAATTCTCTGGTTAGCTGAGTTAGCCTACAATAACTCATTCCACACTTCTACTGGCGTTACACCTTTTTTTGGCTTGTTTGACTATCATCCTGACACCTTGCCCATCACAATCCCTCAAGAAAGTTCTCTTACTCCAGCTGTGTCAGAAACCATTCAACATCTGCATCAAACCCAGAAATTGATTCAACAGCATTTAGAAAAGACCAAACAAAAATACAAAAAGCATTATGACAAGAAACATTGTGAGGGACCGCAGTATCAACCAGGTGATAAAGTGTGGCTTTCCACAAAACATATTGGGGGTCATTACGACCCTGGCGGATGGCAGAGAAGCGGCGGTAAGACCGCCAACAGGCTGGCGGTAACATTTTTGGAATTATGACCATGGCGGTTACCACCATGGTTATCCGCCCCTTCTCCGTTCCGCCCGCCAGGGCGGAGATGACCGCTGGGCTGGAGACCTGGGTCTCCAGCCCGGCGGTCGTCACTATCCCGCCTACGGTATTTTGACCCGGCTGACTGCCATGGTTTTCATGCGGTTTGGAACCACCATGAAAACCATGGCGGTGAGCACTATCAGTGCCAGGGAATTTCTTCCCTGGCACTGATAGGGGTCTCCCCCACCCCCTGCCCCCACCCCAACTCCTTCCCCTACAACCCCCACCACTCCTGCCACCCCCCAAAGGTGGCAGGACCCCCCTCCCCACCCCTACCCCCAACATCACACCACACATACACACCCGACACGCACGCAGGCACCCCAACACACATACACGCACACACACCGACATACATGCCAACAGCCACACACACAGTCAGACACGAACACCCACATTTAAACATACACGCACACATTCATACAGACATACCTATAGACATACACACACTCATTCCCAAACACACTATACCCCCGCAAGCATATATGCACACACACACACCCTCTACATACACACACGCACACCCCCATGCACCCACACAACACACAACACCTCCCCACCCCCCTCCCCTAATGGATGTTCACCTTACCTGTTCCGGTGATCCTCCGGGAGGGGACGGGATCCATGGGGACTGCTCCACCGACACCACACCGTCAACAGAACACCGCCACGCCGAATCACAGGACGTGATTCGGTGGGCGGTGTTCTGTTGACGTGGCGGTGGAGGTGGAGCAACCTCCACTTCCCCGCCGACCGCCAGTATGGCTGTTGGCGGCCCTCCGTCCGAAAAAGGACGGAGGGCTGTCAAGAGTCATGATACGCCGAGCGGAAAACCGCCACCACTGGCGGTCTTCAGCATGGTGATCCTCCGGGAGGGGACAGAATCCATGGGGACTGCTCCGCCCCCACCACACCATCAACAGAACACCGCCACGCCGAATCACAGGACGTGATTCGGTGGGCGGTGTTCTGTTGACATGGTGGTGGAGGTGGAGCAACCTCCACTTACCCGCCGACCGCCAGTATGGCTGTTGGCGGGCCTCCGTCTGAAAAAGGACTGAGGGCTGCCAAGATTCATGATACCCTGAGCGGAAAACCGCCACCACTGGCGGTCTTCAGCACGGCGGTCCCTCAGCGGTCTTGAGAAAAGACCGCCGAGGTCAAAATGACCCTCATAGACTTAAAAAAAAGCACATGTTCAACCCCAAATTCATAGGTCCTTACACTGTCCTTCAGCAAATCAATCCTGTGACCTATAAACTGCAATTGCCAAGATCATTATGGATTCATCCAGTGTTCCACACTTCCCTCTTGAAAAAGGCAGTCCAGAAGGTCCGCCCTCATCCAGCTCCAGTTCTAGTAAATGGGGAAGTAGAATACGAAGTCAAGAAAGTGTTTGATTCTAAACTGAGAGGGCGTAACCTATGGTACTTAATCTCATGGAAAGGTTATGGCCCTGAAAGTAACTCATGGATTTCCGCATCTGATATCCATGCTCCAGTACTTGTGAGGCGTTTTCATCGTCTCAATCCAGACAAACCAGGCCCTACAGCGCGTCTGGGAGAGGGGAGTACTGTCAACATCAGGGCAGTGCGCGCTCTACGGGCGACTAGAATGCAAAAACCTAACAGTTTCAAGCAAACATAATTTATGCATTGTGCTGATATGATGTTGTTTAACCTTTTGCATTGCAGAGTTTAATCCTGAAGACTTATGTTCAGCATGCATATAAATACTGTTCACATATAATGTACTGCTGCAGGCTTTCAGACTGTGTCAGGGTGTGGTCCCCTTCCAGGGCCTTCTAGAAGCTTTCCCTGCAGCATGCCTGGGTGTGGTTGGTGGGCTGGGCTAAGACTCTATAAAAGGGAGCCCGCCCAGCTCCACGTGCTCAGTATTCAGAGGTCCCAGTGCAGAGTAGCAGCAACTTCCTGAGCTCCTGTTCACGGTTTTACTCTTGTGCGTGTGAATGTGCGCTTGGTTTTTCATGGCATTTACATGCTGATACTTGTATCGGCAAGACGCACAATTCTTCGCTTGTGTGCAACTCTTAATATTCATTGTGCGCTACCATTTTATGGCATTTACAAGGTAGCATTCAAATCGTCGAGACGCGCAATTCATTTCTTGTGCTTAATTCATGTTATTCATTGTGCACTACCATTTTATGGCATTTACAAGGTAGCATTCGAATTGGCAAGACGCACGATTCATTTCTTGTACTTAATTCATGTTATTCATTGTGCGCTACCATTTTATGGCAGTTACATGGTGGCATTCGAATTGGCAAGATGCGCGATTCATTTCTAGTGCCTTAACCTTTGATATTCATTGTGCGCTACCATTCCTTGGCAGTTACATGGTGGCATTCGAATCGGCAAGACGCACAATTCGTTTCTCGTGCTTTAACCCTTGATATTCATTGTGCGCTACCATTTCTTGGAAGTTACATGGTGGCATTCGAATCGGCAAGACGTGCGATTCATTTCTTGTGTGTAATTCATGATATTCATTATACGCTACCATTTCCTGACATTCATATGGTGACATTTGAATCGGCAAGCCGCGCAATTCCTTTTCTGTGTTTAAAATCACGGTGTTCATTATATGCTACCACTTTAAGGCATTTACTTGGTGGCTTTTGAGTTGGCAAGGCGCGTGATTTATTTCTCAAGTCTAATTTATGTTATTCATTGTGCACAATCATTCCATGGTATTTACAACCTTTCTAAAAATCTGCAATGTGCGCAATTCATGTTCCGGCAATTTTGAGAAAACGAAAAAGCTAGAGTTCTAGATGTAATGTTGTGTGTACATAACAAGTTTCTCAAACACGATTCATATGATGGTTTAGATTCCTGATTCTCATGCAAAAGATAATACTTGAATTTGAAAGTTGCATTTAACCTTTCTTGATTCCCTCACAGGTATCCAGTCATCTTGAAGCCTAGTTATTTAAGTCTATGCTTAGGTTGTCCATGTTTTCAGAATGACAATGCTTAGAGTCATAGCCTAGTATTGATTAATATGATATAATCTTGATATTGTGTGTTTTAACCTTTTTGCTTCCTACAGGTCTCCTTCCCAGCTGTTCCCTTCCTAATCCCCTTTTCCCCACTTGGACTCTCTTAGAATCTGTGACAATTCTAATCAGAGTATTGGAGCTGTGTTGTGGTGGAAGTGTTGGGAACGTGCACAGACCCCGAAGATCTGGTGACTCTGACACTGTGGGGGTGTAGAGAAAGGAGCCCATACACCTCCCTCCGCGGCAGGGAGATCTCTCTTGATCTCCCCAAGTGAAGCACTTAGCCTGGGGGGGGGGGAGTGTCCCGCAATCCACAGGGGGGGCGCGACCAGATCTGGCCATCTTCTTTGCATTGGCTCCTCCAGTAGCGCTCCTTGTTGCTCACCAGGTCTGGAGGTGACTTGCTTTCACCACGGTAGCCCGCTCTGAGTGCGGCCCGGGCCCCAGTGTGCTTGTAAGCAAATAAGGTAGAACGCTCGTCAGGTGCTATGCTCCAACGCAGGAGCTTCCGAACACAGTACTGTCCTCACGCTTAGAAACAACAAAGCGCTTGTCCTTCACCCTGCAGCTAATTAGGTGCAGCTCTTTAGCGCTGGAAGGCAAGAAGGGTTGCAGGGGAAAGGGGGCACACCACCCAGCCCCTGGAGACAACAGAGGGGGAACACAGGGCTGAAGGGCCCAAGCAGGCCAGCACAAATAGTGGCAGTCAGTGTCAGTTCCTCCTAGTGACGCAGCAGGTCTGCACAACAGCAGCAGTCCAAGGTGGTTCCTGGTGAGTCCCTCCAGAAGCATTCTTTGTCCAGTCTAGTGTCTCTCCTTGTCTCAAAGTGTCTCTCTTAACATGGAGAAACCCCCTGTAATTATGCTCAGTTTTGCACAACACTTACAAAGAAGGGGAGAAGAGGTTTCAACCAGTTCCAGCCAGTTCCAACTGGTTCTAGGAGTGTCCTCTTTCTCCTCTAGCACAGGCTCCAGACATCAGTTGGGGGTAAACAAACCCTTTGTGTGAGGCCAGAGTACAGCCTTTTCAAATACAGGTGTGCCCTCCCTCCCCTTCTCTCAGTCCAGGAAGACCATTCAATATGCAGATGCACCTCTGTGACACCCTCCACCCTCCCTGTGTACAGGCTGTCTGAAAAGTATGCACAAAGCCCAGCTGTCACTCTGCACCAGACACGTACAGGCTGTCTGAAAAGTATGCAGAAAGCCCAGCTGTCACTCTGCCCCAGGCATGTGTTGGAGTCAAGCTGCAAAACTCCAGAGTCATAAGCACAGAGGAATGCTCAGTTTCTAGAGGTGGCATTTCTATTATGGTAATTAAAAAATCCACCTACACTAGTAAGCAGCATTTTTCACTACCATTACAACCACACCAAACATGCCTACGCTACCCCTCATATATCAGACAATACCCCCTGGACATAAGGCGGGCATTTCCAATGCAATCCTATGAGCAAGGCAGCACTCACAGCAATGAGAAACCATAAAGGCTGTTTGTCACCACCATGACAGGCTACACAACTAGGCATATGTCCTGCCTTATAAATACATAGCACCCTGCCCATAGGGCCTACCTTAGGGGTGACTTACATGTAGTACAATTGGAGTTTCAGGCCAAGCAAGTAATTTTAGAAGCCAGGTCCCTGTGGCAGTAAACTGCACATGCAGGCCCTGCGCTAGCAGACCTGAGAATCGTTTGAGAGGCTTCTTCTGTGGGTGGCGCAAGCAGCACTGCAGGCCACTAGTAGCATTTAACTTACAGGCCCTGGGTATAGAGATACCACTGTACAAGGGGCTTACAGGTAATTTAAATGTGCCATTTAGGTGTACGCCAGTCATACCAATTTTACAAGGGTGAGCACCTGCACTTTGGCGCTGATCAGCAGTGATAAAGTACTCAAGGTCCTAGAGCCAACAACAAGAGGTCAGAAAAAATAGGAGGAAGGAGGCAAAAGGTTTGAAGATGACCCTGCAAAAAGGGCCATGTCCAACAACATGGCTAGATTAAAATTGGAATTAAATTAAATGATTGAGGGAACACTGGAATTAAATTGGATTCTTACAGTGAGAATGAATTGTGCTTAATGTGCAAGGATGTTACGCTTCGTGCAGCACAGGTTTATGAGAAACTGACTAATCTAGCTGAGAAATATATGAAATTGAAAGGAATAAGTCCAAACATTTGAAGAAGATTTACAGATTAGAATTTGACTTGAGAGATATTGCAAACATGAGATCACTTGGAATGAAAATTCACATAAAAGAATTGATTCAAAGCATTCAAGCATGGAGAGCATTAGATAAATGGGACGGCAGATGGACAAATAGAAGAGATCAGAAAAAGCCGACTGCATCTTCAAATGATGTACAGCAGGCGCAGGGAGCTTTAAAAATAATGTCAATGAGAGAAATTCCAGGAGGGAATTTTGTTCATGTCTCTTGGAGCAGAAGTGTCACACTATCATTTACAAATGATTACCCAAAATTGAACGAGAAACCAGTGGAGTGGTGTAGAAAAGTACCCTCTTTTTGGCATGTTACCCCAAAATTCTACCTGTCAGTGTGTTTGACTGCGTCACTGGGATCCTGCTAACCAGGACCCCAGTGCTTATGCACTCTTTCCTCTCAATTTTGTCACTGCATACTGGTAACTCAGTATTTCATCCCAAATTGGCATACTGGTCACCCCTTATAAGTCCCTAGTATATGGTGTATATGGTACTTAGGTACCTAGGGCATTGGGGTTCCAGGGGATCCCTATGGGCTGCAGTATTACTTTTGCCACCAATAGGGAGACCATGCAAAGGCTTCTACAGGACTGCCATTGCAGCCTGTGTGAAATGGTGCATGCACCCTTTTACTGCTTTTACACTGCACCGGATCACTTATAAGTCACTTTTATGTCAGGCCTTCCAACCATGAAGCCTGAGTGCAAAGTACCTGTGTGTAAGGGCACCCCTGCACTAGCAGAGGTGCCCCCACATCGTCCAGGACCATTTTCACAGACTTCATGAGTGCGGGTACACCATTTTACGCGTGCGCTGAACATAGGTCAATACCTATGTCCAGCTTCACAATGGTAACTCCGAATATTGCCACGTAAGGTGTCTAACATCTTGGAATTATACCCCAATGCTGATTCTAACATTGGTTGTATAATTCCATGCACCCTGGGGGCTCCACAGTGGACCCCAAGTACTGCCATAATAGCCTTCTGAGGTTTTCCAGGCAGCCCCTGCTGCGGCCAGCTCACAAAAAGGGTTCTGCCATCCTGTTGCTCAAGCAGATCGAGCCCAAGGAAGGCAGAACAAAACATTTCCTTTCAGAGAGGGGTGTTACATCCACTCCCTTTGGAAATAGGCGTTACATGCATGGGAGGGGTAGCCTTAAAGATCCTCTGGAATGCTTGGAAGGGCACAAATGTTGCCCTACTTGCATAATCTGGTCTACACCTGTTCAGGGACCCCCAGTCCCTGCTCTGTGTGAAACTGGACAAAGGAAATGGGAGTGACCACTCCCCTGTCCATCACCACCCCAGGGGTGGTGTCCAGAGCTCCTCCAGAGTGTCCCTGGGATTTGCCATCTTGGATTCCAAGGTTGTGGGGCCTTCTGGGAGCATCTGAGTGGCTAGTGCCAGCAGGTGACATCACAGCCCTCCCCTGATAGGTGCTTACCTGTGCAGCTGACCAGTCCCCCTTTCAGGGCTATTTATGGTCTCTCCTCTGGGTGTTTCCAAAGATTCGGATTGCAAGACTCCAGCAGGAATCCTCTGCATCCTTTACTTCATCTTCTACTGACGAAACTGCACCTGTGCCCTCCAGGAACTCTACAAACTGCAACAAAGAAGCAAAGACAACTTCTGCAACATTGTATCTTCAGTGCCTGCCAGGAACTGCAACTGTTTCAAGGTTTTGCATCATCTGAGGACTGCCTGTCTTCAGTCTGCACCAGAAGAACGAAGGAATCTCCCTTGAAATGAAGGAGTCACTTCCCTGCTTCATCAGGCACCCATCTGCAGCAACGACCGGTGGTGTGGGTCACCTCTCCTGAAGAAGTGGGTGGATCCAGCAACACGGGTGGTGGACTGAAGTGGTCCAGATGGTCCTAACATCCAGCTGTCCAACTTTGGTGGAGGTAAGAGCTTGCCTTCCCACACAAGACAGTACCCCCATGCACCATGTGTTTTGCAGTTGCCAAGGCTTGTGTGCGATCTTCCACAAAGTTCTTTGTGCACAGCACAGCTCCGCCCCCCCAGCACTCTTCCTACGATGCACAGCTTCCTGAGTGGTTCTCCGGCAGTCTCGGATCCCCATGTGTAGTGCTGCATGGGCCTCATTTGCACCTTCTTTGTCCCCATGCTGTGGGACTCCTGTGCACGCTGCCTGGTCTTCTGAGGGCTCTCTAAATTGCTGAGAGCCCCCTCTGCCTCCCCCTCTTTGGTAGAGGCCACCAGGTCCCTCCTGGTCCCGGGCAGCGCCATTTTACAGTAACCGTGTGCTTTGCGTGTGCCAAAGCTTATTGGTGGAATCCAGCGATGCAAACCAGACTGCTACCATTCATCCAGTGTGGAACATCATCTGCACCAACCAGGAACCCGCATCCCTCTTCTTGGGTGCAGTACTGACTGTTCTCCTTCACTGGTTGTTCTTCTTTTGCACCCTCATTCAGGTTAGCAGGGGTTCCTGTTCCCCCGAACTGTTCAGTGCTTCTTGGACTTGGTACCCTTCTTCCACAGGTCTTCAGGTCCAGGAATCCATCTTTGGTGTCTTGCAGTCTCTTCTGGTTCTTGCATAATCTTCTATCAGGTGTTCTTGTGTGTTATAGGAAACTGACTGTGATTTACTCCTGCTTTCCTGGGCTCTGGGGTGGGTTCTATTACTTACCTTTGGTGTTTTCTTACACTCCCAGCGACGCTCAAAACACTACACTTGCCTAGGTGGAAAACCGACTTTCGCATTCCACTATTTTAGTATATGGTTTGTGTTCCCCAGGCCCATTTCTAATTATTGTGATTTTCACTATTTGCACCGATTTCTAACTGTTTTTACAGCTAATTCTGCATTCTAGTGTGTATACTGTGTATATTACTTAATCTCCTAAGGGAGAATAGCCTCTAAGGTATTTTTGGCATTTGTGTCACCAAAATAAAGTACCTTAATTTTTGTAACACTGAATATTTTTGTTTGTGTGTGTAAGTACTGTGTGACTATAGTGGTATTGCATGAGCTTTGCATGACTCCTAGTTAGGCCTTGGCAGCTCGCCCACACTACCCATAGAGAGCCTGGCTTCTAGACACTGACTACGTTTCACTAATAATGGGTAGCTGGACCTGGTATAAGGTGTAAGTACCTCTGGTATCCACTACAAACCAGGCCAGCCTCCTACAAGTGGGACCATCAAATGGAGAGGTTTGTCAAGCTTGCAAAGTGTTTGTTGGATGATCTGAACACTGCCCATAGAGATCCTGGCTTCTAGACACTGACTACATTTCACTAATAAGGGGTAACTGGACCTTGTATAAGGTGGAAGTACCTCTGGTATCCACTTCAAACCGGGCCAGCCTCCTAAAAGTGGTACTATCAAATGGAGAGGTTTGTCAAGCTTGCAAAGTGTTTGTTGGAAGATCTGAACACTTTATTTGAAATTGTGGTTCCAGCAGATTTGTGGGTTGAGTGTTAGAGGAGTGTTGATTGGCCAATGTGTAAGCAGGCAAGAGCTTCAGTAACAGGTGCGTCGTCTGAAGGGGCGATGAAAAACTATTACAAGGTGATTGATTTTTTGTAGACTAGAGGTCTCCCTAAAGATATTGATTGGCAACGGATTTAAGGATGTCACAGGAAATGAAGGAGTCTGTTCATGCTTATTATGAGAGACTGCTGAAAGCATTCAGACAATACAGTAGCATAGAGATATTTGAACCGAGAGACATGATTCATTTTGTGGTAAGGTTCGTTCAAAGATTGAAGCCTGAAATTGGTAACATGATTAAGAATAATTTTATTTGCTGGCAAGGGAAGCCAATGGATAAGCTGTAACAATACACAAAATAATGTAGTGATGAAATTGATCTGAAGCAGAAAAGGTTGAAGGAAAAGGCAATGTTGATGAAGATTAAATCTCCCCAAGCAGCAGGTATGCATGGTCCACAAGGAGTGATGAATGGAGGAGGAATGCAAGGGATGGAACAGCAGGGCAATGTGATGCCTCAGGTTGGAGGTAGAGGTGTAGGATTCAAGTAGATCCGAAAGAGAATGTGGCTAATATTTAGAACATGAGGAGTATGGTGACTGTTAATGCGTGCAGTGGTGTCGGTGTCGGACAATGGATGTGGGAGTGTCCTTCTAGTAATGTAAATATTTTGGTGCAAGATGGGGGTGTTGCACAAATAGTTGACAATAATCAATTTCAAAATCGAAGAGTTCAGAGACCTCGGAATCCAAACATGAATGTTCCTATTGGAGCAGTCCAAATTCAAGATCCACAGTAACAAGAACAATTTCCCAACAGCAAATTCATGCCCCACAGTAAATGCAGATACCTCAAGCTCCGATGGCACAGCAACAGGTGATGGTTCTTCAGCAGAACGTGAACCAGAGAACAAATGTAAATCAGTTAATGACACAATACCCATTGATTGATTTTAGTGATGATGACATGAGTGAAGAATGCGTGAGCGAGTGTTCAGAAGAGGAAGAATGTGTGTTAGCTGCCCCATTGGAGGTAGATCAGCGTGGTCCGTATGTGAATGCGAGTGTAATGGGTAATGAAGTTTCATTCTTGGTTGACACTGGAGGAATGCGTTCCACTGTCAGATCTGGAGAAGTCCCAAATGTGCCCCTTTCAGGAAGGACTGTTCAGGTTGTAGGAGTAGTAAACCAGCACTTGGTAAATCCCAATTACAGAGCCCATTCCAGTTAAAATAGGGACCTTTTGAAGGTTTGCAATGATTTGTAGTTTGTGATTCAAGTCCCTTGAGTCTGTTAGGAAGAGACTCAATTGTACACTTGAAGGGATAGCAATTCAGGCTAATAGCGATGATGAAACTTCCAGTCAAACTGATGAGATATATCCTCTTGTTACATTGTTTTCTGCCATAACAGTTAAAGATTTGTTACAAGAGACAGTCACACTGAGAGTTTGGGATCTCACCAGAAGATATTGGACTTATTCAAGGTGTTGATCCAGTCAAAGTGATGTTAAGCCAAATGCAGTTTTCCCCAGAACTCCACAGTTCAGTATCACGTGACCCAGAAGTAATTGAAGGTATTGCCCCAGTAACTGCAGACTTTGTTGAGCAGGGAGTGCTGAAAGAAGTGATGAGCAGCCCATGTAATTCACCAATAATGGGTTTGTGAAAGCCAAGTGGGAAATACCGCATAGTTCGAGATTTGAGAAAGACAAAAAAAATTGTAGTATCCTGTTCTCCCGTAGTGGCAAATCCAGCAGTGATTTTATTTCAGATTCCATGTGAAGCAGAAAGTTTTTCAGTGATTAATCACAAATGACAAGTATTTTTCCCAGTGCTAGTGCACGAGGATAGTCAATTCTTCTTTTCTTTGCGATACTTCCCAGGGGTTTTCAGAATTACTGTCCATTTTTAATCAGATCCTGAAAAATAATTTAGAGTCTTTGAACATGCCATTTCAGTCTGCAGTACATTGATGACCTAACAATTGAGTCTAGTACAAATGAAGCTTTCAGGCAAGATACCACAGCGTTACTGAATCATTTAGGGGAAAACGGACACAAGATTTCCCCTGCTAAGTTACAGTATTGTTAGAAAGAAGTGAGATATTTAAGTAATCAAATTGAGAAAGGTGCAAGAAAAGTTTCCAGAGAAAGTTGCAACAATTATGCAAATTAATTCCCCAGTAACACAAAGAGATGTCAGAATGTTTTTGGGCATAGTGAGCTATTGTTGCCACTAGAGCCTGAAATTTTCAGCAAATTTCAAACCGCTGCAGAAATTAACACATACGAAGTCACAGATCCAGTCTCCTTTAATGAAGAGTGCATGAAAGCTTTCACTGAGTTTAAAGAGAGTCTGTGCAGAACTTCAGCTTTGGTAATGCCTGATTACATGAAAGGTTTTGCACTGTTTTCGCATGAATGTATGGCTGTGCTCTTTCTTGTTTTGACACAGTCGCATGGAGAAACAAACAGGCCAGTAGCATATTTTTCAGGCACATTCAATCCTGTCGCTGCTGCTTTACCTGGCTGTTTGAAGGTCGTGGCTAGTGCTGGTTTGAACCTCAGTCAATGGAAACACTTTGTGATGGGACACCCTTTAACTGTTTATGTCCCACGCTCACTCCAAGTACTTCTAACCAGATCAAAAACCCAATATTTGACCAATGACCATCTTGCCCGTTATGAGTTATTGATCCTTCAATCTGCAAATGTAACAGTCAAGAGGTGTGTGGTCTTAAATCCCACCACATTAATGCCTGTCAATGTTGATGAATCAAATGATGTTAGTGAAATGGAAGATGATTGCCTCAATGTCACTGAACTGTGCACCAAACCAAGACCTGATATTCAGGATCAATCAAAAAAATTTATAGAGCGCGCTACTCACCCGTGAGGGTCTCAAGGCGCTTGGAGGGGTGGACAAGAGGGTCACTGTTCGAACAACCAGGTTTTGAGGTTCTTTCTGAAGAGCAGGAGGTCTTTGGTTTTGTGAAGGTTGGTGGGGAGGGAGTTCCAGGTTTTGGGGGCGAGGTAGGAGAAGGACCTGCCTCCTGTGGTGGTGCGTTGGATGCGGGGGACTGTGGCTAGGGCAAGGTTGGCTGATCGGAGTTTGCGATTGGGAGTGTGGAAGTTTACTCTTTTGTTGAGGTATGTCGGGCCGGTGTTGTGGAGGGATTTGTGTGCGTGGATGAGGATCTTGAATGTGATTCTCTTGTTTATGGGGAGCCAGTGAAGGGTTTTGAGGTGTGGTGAGATTTGTTTGTGACAGGGGAGGCCAAGGACGAGGCATTCGGCTGTGTTCTGGATTCACTGCAGTTTGCGTGCGAGTTTGAGTGTGGTGCCGGCATAGAGGGCGTTACCGTAGTCTAGTCCTTCAGAGGAGAACGACCAAGTTGTCTTTGTTGATGGCTCCTGTTTTAAGAGACGGTGAAGGTTCTTTGAGAGCAGGTAATGCAGTTTTCACAATCCCAGGAGTTGTTGAAGCCTCAGGGCTTCAAGTAGTCTTTTGTGCCCAAGTTGCCGAATTGGTCTATGAAGAGTGGAGTAATGAAAGTGACCAGGGAGACAAATACAAATTTATTGATGTCAGTGGTTGACACCTGACATGAAATTAAGAGGTTGCAGGAAGAAGCAACTGAGGAAGACCTTGGTTGGATAAAAGTAGGATGTACTCAAAGAGAGGGGGGCGATGTCTAGATTTCAAATAAAGAGAAAGTTGTTTTGCCAGATTGTATGTGATCTTGATGGCTAGATATAACCATGGTCAGGTTAATCTCGGCATAGATGCAATGATTCGCATTTTCAAACAGACATTGGACAACCCCAGATTTAGGTTGGTTACAGAGGCGGTTTGTCACAGGTGTGTTACATGCCAACAAATGAATGTAGGGAAATGCACAGTGGTTATTGGAGCCATGTAGGTAGGTCGGGAGATCCATTTAACAGAATGCAACTTGATTTCATTGAGATGCCTGCCTGCAATGGATTGAAGTATGAGTTGGTTATCGTGTCGGTGTTTTTCAAGTGGGGTGGGGCTTATCCAACACGTAGGAATGACAGTCTCACTGTAGCTAAGCTGCTGCTCCAGGAACTAATACCTAGGTATGGATTCCCAACTTCTGTGGAATCAAATCAAGGAACTCATTTTAATAATTAGATCATAAAGTCGTTCTGTGCAGCACAGAACGGTGAGCAAAAATTGCACTGTAGTTAAAGACCAGAGGCATCTGGATTGCTGGAGCAAATGAATGGAACATTGAAAGCTCTATTGGCAAAGGTTTGTGCCTCTATAGCGCTGAAATGGCCTGACGCATTACCACTTGTCCTCACGAGCATGGTAGCACCCCTGACAGGAAGACAGGATGGCCTTCTCACGAAATCCTGATGGGTCATGAAATGAGACTACCAGCAATACCTGCAAATGCACTTGTGAACAAAACAGATGACTAAGTGATCGATTATTGCACAGGTCTAACAGATCTGGTTCGCTCTTTGTCTCAGCAGGGTAAAGCAGCAACTGTTCAACCAGCTCATGAACAGTGTCACGGCCTGAAGGCTGGTGAATGTGTGCTGGTTAGGAAACATGTGTTAAAGACTTGCTAAGAGCCAAGATGGAAAGGTCAGTTTCAAGCCATCTTGATGACCACAGCAGCTGTGAAGTGTGCTGGTCTTCCGAACTGGATTCATGCAAGCCACACCTGCAAAGTTCCATCTCCTCCTGAAAACAGAATCTGATGCTCGAAGAGTGAATGCTGATGAAAATGGGGTTCAGCTTGAGCAAGCTGTGAAGATTGAACAAGTGGCTGAAACAGAAAACATGCAAAGTGGTGAAAGTGCACGCAGTCTGAATGCAGGCCAAGGTGCTGGAGAGCAAAGTCAGAATCAACTGACTTCTGCCAGCACAGCAAACATTGTGAATGCAGTTGCACCTGAAAAGAGAGCTGTGAAAGAACATAAATGTCCTGCAGCTGCACATGAATTGGTTGCTGATAAACTCCCACCAATAACCAAAACAATTGATGAGGCAAATCAGAGTGAAAATGAAGACAGTGCTGTAAGGAGAACAGAAAGGAAAAGAGTGCTAAGTCACAGATACTCTTCACCTGAATGGATCTACCCTGCCACAAATAAATGGGAGAGCGAGTTTATGGCCTTTTATTTTGAGAATTCAGTTGAACATTCCAGAACTTGAAATCACATTTGAACTGAGTTTTGAAATAACTTTGCCAATTGATCAACAAAGACATTACATTCTGGAAGTAATCATTAGCAATCATCAAACTGTGTCCTATTGAAAAAGAACATTTGAACTGAATTTTGAGGATTTTTGACTGAGCTCAAGAAGTTTCTTGAAGATCGATAGCTGCTGTACATAGTGCAGAGACTCTGAAAATAAATTTTTGTTTGATTTTGCTTCTATCTTTTTATATTTTTCTTTTTTTCTCTCTGATTCTATAGAAGCCATGCAACCTGGACAGGGTAAATATAGTAGGTGTACATATGTGTTCATTGGTTTGATTGTAGTATGAATGATTGTGTGCATTTTGTTTATTGCAGGATTGAGTGTTTCAGTGAAAGGAGAAGTGCAAACCACAGCAACTCCAATGCAGAGAATTACAACATCTATCCAGAATAAGTTTTATAGAGATGAGGGATTTCTTAATTTATATGACACAAAAGGATATTTGTTTTCCAATGTATATAATATAGCTTGCTGTATGAGTATGTGGACACGATAAATGCATGATTATTATGTGTGTACACAAATGTCTTCATCAGTACAAGAGATGATCACTTATCATAGCTTACCACTAATTTACAGGATTAGTTGCAGCTTATTAACAAATTTTTGTAAAACCGGGAGTACATTCAATATTTCTATTCAGATTATGATGTAGTTTTGTCTTTTGTTCCCATTAATCAGCATTTGAGCAGCATTGCAAAGTCAAGAAACATAAATATAGTCGGAGGTTTCTTTGAACCTACACTGACTTTTGGGACAGCATATGCACACCGGAATAACCTGACATGTATTGTTACACAAGCGAAAAAGGAGTTCAGAAAAACAAAGTAGATGACAGGAGAAAATCAAGGAAAGAAAGGATTGACAAGGGAATAGTTTCCAAAAAGAAATAATTTCACAACACATCAAACACACAAGGTGCTTTAGACTGGCAACATGTAGGAAAGCTTTGTATATTTAGGACTCAATCAAAAACTAACAATAAGTTTGTAGGAACAAGTGAATGCAGACATGTGTTCCTGTTCAAGAGTATATGGGATTTTATTCTAAATGGACAAGACCCAGCTGTACCTGGTATTTATTACATCTGTGATAAGAACGTACCGAAAGGTTGGTGTGGCACTTGCTATTTGGGAGTGGTTTTCTCAAACATTTACCAAATAGACAACATTGACAATCCTGCTGGGATTGAGATGTTTAAAATGAGATTTAAAAGAGGAGCAAGTGGTTCATAGACTACAGGAGATATTTTTAGAGCTTTCATTCCATCAGTGGGTGTGATCTTGAATGATATCAAGATAAGGAAGTCATCAACGATTGTAGATAAGATGTCAACTGTTTTTACAGGTGCAATTCTCCTAATGGAAACCGAAATGGTTGTGGCAAGGTCAATGACCTTCAGAGTCGCCTTGCGTTAGACATTATTTTAGCAAAAGAGGGCAGAGTCTGCAAGGTTTTGAAATCACAGCACTGCTGCACTTATGTCCTGAATAACAGCAAGGAGATAAGAAGATACTTATCTAATCTGACAAGTTTGAGAAATTACTCAAATTACCTAACAGAGACAAACGTCTCTGAGAAAATAGGTAGAGGATTCTCTAAGGGAGGATTGGATTTGGAAACCTGGGAAGTGGTTTTGTGACAATGATCCTGAAATCTTTATTGAATGTGAGAGTGTTCATAATTTATCTAAACAGAGGAGGAAATAAATGGAAATGGAGAATATAAGAAACAGGAATTATCAGACGATGAAGAGACTTGACAATTATTGCAAACCTAGATCTATGCGTTATCAAACCACAAGTTCTTGACTTGTCTCATTGTAAATAAGAATAGTTCTTTTTGTGATGGCATAGATTGCCATCAGGGGAGGGACTAAGAGAGATCATGTTTTGTTATTAAATTAGTGGCATAGAAGTTAGCATATGGTGATTAATTAACCTATATTTTAAAGCCTCAAAGAGAAAATAACACGAAGTTACCCTCTGGCTCATCGGAAACCCATGATTCCCTGATCAATAAGGTTATTTACTGGCTACGTGCTCAGCGCAATTGTCTTTCAGTCATCCGTGCTAACATCCTCGACGTGGGCAGACATAGTCAACATGGTTCAAACTTTGATTTTATCTCTATTTGTTTTGCAGATGGGCTTCTGGTGGCTAAACCTATGGATTTTGAATCACGTATTAGCTATCTTAGGGATTTGAGAGGGGTTGGCATTAGACTTGTACCACATGCACCAGCTGCTGGTCCATCTTTACCCCTAGATGGCTTAGGTTCTATTCAAAAGTGTGTTCTAGCCCCAGTAGCAAAATCCTCCCATATACCATCAGCAATTGATTGACTACATACTGACCCACATCTAACAGCGTCCCCGGAGATCAAACAGGGAGTACTTGATAAGGATACACATTGTTGGGAGTCTCAGTGTCTTGGGTCCAGATATGAGGTAATTTGTTCAGAATTATCTATTGTGTCCTGGAATTTAGCAGGGCTTAACAGGAAGTTGGGTGACCTTGAATGGGTCAACTATATTAATAATCAGGATATTTGTCTTTTTCAGGACACCTAGGATGAGGAACAAGTATATATAGACAGGTTTTTATCATATTGTATTGAGACTGAACCAGCAGAGAGGGGGTTAGGTTGTGCAAAAGGGGGTCTAATGGTATTGTTAAACAAGAGATTACAGTGCGTCCATTCTGTGTAAAAAATTGACTCACCCGGTTTAATGGAAGTACAACTCACTTTTGATCGAGATTTTAAGATTATTCTAATTAATCACTCTAATTAATGTTTATGCTCGGTTTGTCCCACGGGGAATAAAGTCTCAGACTTTGATGCCGTTGTCTGAATTTCTGGATACCTTACACCCTTTGACAAATTTAGTGATTGCTGGAGATATGAAATGTACCTTCGAACCTTCCTGCTTAAATAGTGGTTTAATAGATGAAGAAGACGAACTCTAGGGTATTCCACAATTAATGGATAAACAACTGTGTATTAGTTCCTGTGCTTCTTCCCAGCTGATATCTCTATGTCTCAAACATAGGGCTTGGAACGGCCGAACTCCCTCTGATTTGGGGATCACATCGATTTTTAAACGTGGTTTGTCCACCAGTGTAATTGATTATATCTTAGTGGATGTCAGGTTATGGCCTTTCCTAAAAGATATGAAGGTGGACCCACGTTATGAGAGTGATCACAATATCTTGCTTCTCACTACGTATAGTGATATATTCAAGAGATCACAGAATGACCAGCGCACTGTGGTTACAACACCACTGCTGGATAATAGTTCCTTTCGGGTTTGCTGGCCTAAAGTGATGTCTAATCTCTCCTTGATAAAAGGGATCTGTCTGTTCTTTGTTGATGTAATGGCTGTATATGAGAAACATTAATTCAATGATATTCTTATCCTTAGCATTCATGGAGCTTTACTGAAGAAACTCCGGACTTTTTTTTATAAAAAGACCAGTATCAAATATCTTGACTGTAATTCTAAAACCAATGTGTGGTTCAAAATTAGCTCTAAAAACAGTTATTGCGACACGTTCTCAGGCGGCAATTCAATCAGCTAGACATACCTATAATAAGACTGTAATGCAAGCCAAGAAAGCTGGGAAGACTCAGTTTGGCATAACATGCTTAATGCAATTGAAATCAATGACAACGTGACTTTCTGGAAGTTACTGTCTAATAGACAAAGAGGGGGCAAGAGCACCACGAGCAACTATATTCAACCTGAGAGCTGGGTGAGTCACTTCTCTAAACTTTATGCCCTACCTAGTAATTTTCCAACTCATGAATGCTTCCCCCTGCTGACGGCCAGAATGAATTTTTCTCTGGCAAACCGAGGACCAGAATGTTTTACATTTGAAGATCCAATTTTTTTTACCATGGATGAAACTGTAGCAGCAATCAATTCCCTAAAGTCTGCCAAAGCACCAGGACCGGACAAGATTCCGGGGGACTTATATAAATCTGAACCAATAGTATAGTCCTGGTATATAAATATGATCTTGAACAAAATTACAGACCTATTAGCCTTTTTGACAATCTTCAAAAAACGTTTGCCAAACAGCTTTTGGGAAGGCTATTAAGTTGGGTTCAAGATCATCAGGTGCTATCCCCCCTACAGGCGGGTTTTTGCCCAAAAACTAATACGGTAGACCAGGTTTTCAGGCTGATGCTTCTATATTGGAAATACATAGTTCTTGCTAAGCAACATTTATATGTTGTTTTTGTGGACCTTCGATCCGCCTTTGATAGGGTCCCTAGAGAAGTGTTGTATAGGATGGGTACTCCTAATAGCATAATTCTTTTATTACAACGGTTACATGAGAATACATATGCCCAGGTGAGATGAGGCAATCAGGGAGAATTAACAGAACATATCCCTATCAAGAGGTGGGTTTGCCAAGGATGTGTTCTGGCAACAACCCTATTTACCTTGTTTATAAATGAGGTGGTACAAGTATTGTCTACTTGTCAGAACGATGCCCCCTCTTTAAACTTGCAGAAAATTCCTATTTTACTGTTTGCAGATGACTCCTTACTTATTTCTAAGACCCCTATGGGTCTTCAAATTATTGTTGATAGGTTTAAATCATATTGTGCAGACTTTGGCTTGGAATTGAATGTTAGCAAAACTAAACTAATGGTGTTTAGTCCAGGACCAACTAGGAAATGCACTATTATTCTAGATGGGACCCCTTTAAGTAAGGTTAGTTCAACAGACTTCCTGGGAGTGAGGATTTTAAATAATCTACAATGGGAGGACCAGATCAGTAAAAGTGCGGCACTTCTTCAGCATAGGGCGGACGCCATCTTGCGTTTTTACAAAAGCTCTGTAACAAAAGAAGTATCTCTGGCCATTAAAATCTATTTGGCCAAGGCTCTGGACACGGCCGTCTATGGTACCGAGGTGTGGGGGGTTTACAATGCCAATAGATTGTCTGTGGGTGAAAATAATTTTGCTAGGGCTTTACTTGCGTGCCCTCATAGCACACCCTTAATCCCGGTTTATTTGGATCTCGGTTTCAATCGTGTTGCTTGATAGCCCTGAGACCCTTGCTTTTCTGGGTAAGGATTTGGACCACCTCTGAGCTTATTGTATATAGGGACTCTCTTCTTGACCTTTTGAGAAGATCGAAAGATAGTATCCATTCCATGGTTCAGGCATGTGTGTAGGAAAGTACCATCTTGCCTGGCATGTTACCCCCATATTTCACTGTATATATGTTGTTTTAGTGGATGTGTCACTGGGACCCTGCCAACCAGGGCCCCAGTGCTCATAAGTGTGCCCTGTATGTGTTCCCTGTATGATGACTAACTGTTTCACTGAGGCTCTGCTAACCAGAACCTCAGTGGTTATGCTCTCTCTGCTTTCCAAATTGTCACTAACAGGCTAGTGACCAATTTCACCAATTCACATTGGCGTACTGGAACACCCTTATAATTCCCTAGTATATGGTACTGAGGTACCCAGGGTATTGGGGTTCTAGGAGATCCCTATGGGTTGCAGCATTTCTTTTGCCACCCATAGGAAGCTCTGACAATTCTTACACAGGCCTGCCACTGCAGCCTGAGTGAAATAATGTCCACGTTATTTCACAGCCATTTACCACTGCACTTAAGTAACATATGTCACCTATATGTCTAACCTTCACCTGGTGAAGGTTGGGTGCTACGTTACTTAGCCGGTGGGCACCCTGGCACTAGCCAAGGTGCCCCCACATCGTTCAGAGCAAATTCCCAGGACTTTGTGAGTGCGGGGACACCATTTCATGCATGCACTATACATAGGTAACTACCTATGTATAGCGTCACAATGGTAACTCCGAACATGGCCATGTAACATGTCTAAGATCATGGAATTGTCACCCCAATGCCATTCTGGCATTGGGGAGACAATTCCATGATCCCCTGAGTCTCTAGCACAGACCCGGGTACTGCCAAACTACCTTTCCCGGGGTTTCACTGCAGCTGCTGCTGCTGCCAACCCCTCAGACAGGTTTCTGCCCTCCTGGGGTCCAGCCAGGCCTGGTCCAGGAAGGCAGAACAAAGGACTTCCTCAGAGAGAGGGTGTTACACCCTCTCCCTTTGGAAAAAGGTGTCGGGGCTGGGGAGGAGTAGCCTCCCCCAGCCTCTGGAAATGCTTTGATGGGCACAGATGGTGCCCATCTCTGCATAAGCCAGTCTACACCGGTTCAGGGATCCCCCAGCCCTGCTCTGGCGTGAAACTGGACAAAGGAAAGGGGAGTGACCACTCCCCTGACCTGCACCTCCCATGGGAGGTGCCCAGAGCTCCTCCAGCGTGCCCCAGACCTCTGCCATCTTGGATTCAGAGGTGTGCTGGCACACTGGACTGCTCTGAGTGGCCAGGGCCAGCAGGTGACGTCAGAGACTCCTTCTGATAGGCTCTTACCTGTGTTACTAGCCTATCCTCCTTCTTAGGTAGCCAAACCTCCTTTTCTGGCTATTTAGGGTCTCTGCTTTGGGGAATTCTTCAGATTCCGAATGCAAGAGCTCACCAGAGTTCCTCTGCATCTCTCTCTTCACCTTCTGCCAAAGGATCGACTGCTGACTGCTCAGGATGCCTGCAAAACCGCAACAAAGTAGCAAAGACGACTACTGCAACCTTGTATCGCTGATCCTGCCGCCTTCTCGACTGTTTCCTGGTGGTGCATGCTCTGGGGGTAGCCTGCCTCCTTTCTGCACCAGGAGCTCTGAAGAAATCTCCCGTGGGTCGACGGAAACTTCCCCCTGCAACCGCAGGCAACAAAAGACTGCATCACCGGTCCTCTGGGTCCCCTCTCAGCATGACGAGCGTGGTCCCTTGAACTCAGCAACTCTGTCCAAGTGACTTCCACAGTCCAGTGACTCTTCAGTCCAAGTTTGGTGGAGGTAAGTCCTTCTGTGCTCTATGGGGGTTATAGGTGCACTTTACACCTACTTTTCAGGGTCTTGGGGTAGGCTATTTTTCTAACCCTCACTGTTTTCTTACAGCCCCAGCGACCCTCTACAAGCTCACATAGGTTTGGGGTCCATTCGTGGTTCGCATTCCACTTTTGGAGTATATGGTTTGTGTTGCCCCAATCTACTGTAACTTTACATTGCTTGCATTACTTCCTTTTGCTATTACTGCATATTTTTGGTATTGTGTACATATATCTTGTGTATATTTGGCATCCTCATACTGAGTGTACTCACTGAGATACTTTTGGCATATTGTCAGAAAAATAAAGTACCTTTATTTTTAGTATATCTGTGTATTGTGTTTTCTTATGATATTGTGCATATGACACCAGTGGTATAGTAGGAGCTTTGCATGTCTCCTAGTTCAGCCTAAGCTGCTCTGCTATAGCTACCTTCTATCAGCCTAAGCTGCTAGAAACACCTCTTCTACACTAATAAGGGATACCTGGACCTGGTACAGAGTGTAAGTACCCCTTGGTACCCACTACAAGCCAGGCCAGCCTCCTACAATGTGTCAAAATGGTTTCATATTTTGGGGCTTGGAAGCTATTGGGAAAATCCACAGAATTTAGGGAGAAATCATAAATCCATTTTGAAAGCTGATTATTGGTCTTATGTAAAAAATAATCTTCTCTCTTGTACATCACACGGTCGGTTGACTGATCAATTTCTTGTTTTCAAGTGGTACCCCCAATTCGAACCATATGTAGATCTCATACCTGATACACTGGGGAAGAGTTTGTATGCTCGTTTCCGTTTTGGATGTCTGCTATTGTTGTCCTTAACAAGCAAATGGGGATTGTCCTTAACATCTGACCAATGTCCTGTCTGTTGTAATTGTACTGAATCTGTTGAACATTTTATGTTCTTTTGTCCGGCATACTCCATTCCTCGGCGTAAGTGGATTTGCACAACTTGCGGGTATATGGGCCTAAGACAATGTCATACTGCTTTAAGGATTTTAAAAAATGATACTTCAACTATTTTAATCACTAACTCCACCACCCTGATAGACAACCTTGCCACCCTCGGGCTCAGACAGCTTGTCACAACACCAACTCACTCTGCTGGCCACACGCTGGACCCTGTCTTCTCCGCAAGCTCTCACGTCACCTTCAGCCACACTACTGAACTCCCCTGGACCGACCACAGCTGCATCCACTTCACCTTTCGGAAACCCACCTAGCACCACCGCACCCAACAGATCCCCCGCCACAGCTGTAGCAAAGTCAGCGAAGACCAGCTGACAACCAGCCTCGCTCGAAACCCGCTCGCTGAACCCACCAACCCCAACCTCACAGCCTGCAACCTCAGGCGTTGGATCGACGACTGCGCCAAAACCCTCGCCCCGCTCAAGGAACCCTCTAACAGAGGCGCCGGCCAGAGAGCCAGCTGGTTCACCCCAGACCTCCAAGCCTCCAAGCAAACCTGCCGGACGCTGGAGAAGAAATGGCTCTGCGAACAGACACTGAACAGCCATGCAGCCTTCAAGAACACCATCCACAAACACCATCACCTCATCAGATCTGCCAAAAGGACCTCCTTCAAAGACTGCCTTGATAACAACGCACACAACAGCAAGGAGCTCTTCAACATCGTGAAGGAACTCTCCAACCCCAACTCAAAAACCAACGACATCCCACTGTCGAAAGACCTGTGTGACTCCCTCGCCACCTTCTTCCACAAGATCACTGACATCCATGAGAGCTTTAACAACCAGACCACCCTGACAACCACCGACACCTCAGACTCTCCCCCCACATTCTACTACGACCTCCTGCTCGCTTGGGCCAACGTGAATGTAAACGACACTATCAAAACCATGAGCACTATCTTCTCTGGCTCTCCATCAGACCCATGCCCACACCATATCTTCAACAAAGCCAGCGCCAGCATCACACCCCACCTCTGCAAAATCATCAATACCTCCTTTGAGACCGCAACCTTCCCAGAGAGCTGAAAGCACGCCAAGATCAATGCCCTACTCAAGAAACCCAACGCGGACCCGTGAGACCGCAAGAATTTCTGACCCATCTCCCTGCTCCCTTCCCCGGTAACATCATCAAGAAGATCGTCAACAGACAACTGACCCACTACCTCGAAGAGAACTACATCCTGGACCCATCCCAGTCAGGGTTCCGCAGCAACCACAGTACTGAAAATGCCCTCATCGCTGCCACCGATAACATCAGGGCCCTGCTTGACAATGGTGATATTGCGGCCCTCATCCTCCCGGACCTCTCTGCGGCCTTCAACACCATCTGCCACCGCACCCTACATGCATGCCTCCACAATGCAGGGGTCTGGGATAAAGCTCTGGATTGGACCACCTCCTTCCTCTCCAGCAGAACCCAGAGTGTACACCTCCCCCCATTCTGATCCGAAGCCTCCAAGATCATCTGCGGCATACCCCAAGGATCATCCCTAAACCCAACACTATTCAACGTCTACATGGCCCCACTCGCCCACGTCGCCCAACTGCACGACCTCAACATCATCTCCTACGCCGACGACACCCAACTGATCCTCTCCCTCACCAAGGACCCCCTCACCGCCAAATCCCACCTCTACGAAGGAATGAAGACCGTCGCCGAATAGATGAAGAACAGCAGACTGAAGCTGAACTCGGATAAGACGGAGGTCCTCATCCTCGGCGCCAACCCCTCAGCCTGGGATTACTCCTGGTGACTGACCGCACTGGGAGCAGCTCAGACACCCACTGACCACGCAACCTGGGCATCATCCTCGACCCAACACTCTCCATGACCAAGCAAGTCAACGCCGTCTACCTCCTCCTGCTTCAACATTCTCCGCATGCTCCGCAAGATCTACAGGTGGATCCCCACACAAACAAGAAGAACAGTGACCCAGGCCCTCGTCAGCAGCAGACTTGACTACGGAAACGCCCTCGACGCAGGAGCTCCAGTCAAACTCCTCAAACAACTGCAACGTATACAAAACGCCTCTGCAAGCCTGATCCTCGATGTACCCCGCCGCAGCCACATCGCTCCCCACCTGAGAGACCTACACTGGCTCCCCGTCAACAAAAGGATAACCTTCAAGCTCCACACACACAAGACTCTCCACAACACCGGTCCAGCCTACCTAAACAGACGACTCACCTTCTACACCCCAAACCACCAGCTCCGCTCAGCCGACCTCACCCTCGCCTCCGTCCCTCGCATCCAAAGAGCGACCACCAGAGGCAGACCAAAGACCTGCTGACATTCAGCAGGCTTCTCAAAACCTGGCTGTTCTAGCAGTAGCAGCACCCGCCTTCCCCTCAGCACCTTGTGACCCTCACAGGTATGTAGTGCGCTCTACAAGTGTACTGATTGATTGATTGATTGATTAATTGGTGGCCTGCCACACTAAGAACCGCACCAACAACCACTGACCACGCACGCAACCTGGGATTTATCCTGGACTCCTCACTATCTATGACCCAGCAAGTCAACGCCATCTCCTCCTCCTGTTTCAACACCCTCCGCATGCTTCGGAAGATCTACAAATGGATCCCTACTGAAACCAGAAGAACAGTCACACAAGCCTTTGTAAGCAGCAAACTGGACTACGGCAATGCCCTTTATGCAGGAACCACGGCCAAACTCCAGAAAATACTGCAACGCATCCAGAACACATCCAGAACGCCTCTACACGCCTCATCCTGGACATCCCCTGCCACTGCCACTTCACAGCCCACCTGAGAGACCTGAATTGGCTCAACAAGAGAATCACCTTCAAACTCCTCACCCACGCTCACAAGGCACTGCACAACACCGGACTAGAATACCTCAACAGACGGCTCTCCTTCTACACCCCGACCCGACAGCTTCACTCCGCCGACCTTGCCCTCGCCACTGTCCCACACATCCGCAGAACAACCACGGACGACAGATCATTCTCACACCTCGCTGACAAGACATAGAACACTCTTCCCACCCACCTGAGTCAGACCAAGGACCTCCTTACCTTCAGGAGACTTCTCAAGACTTGGCTGTTTGAGCAGTAGCAGCCCCCCCAGTGCCTTGAGACCCTCACGGGTGAGTAGTGCGCTTTACAAATTCCCTGATTGACTTGTACCAATAACCCCCTCTTCTCAAAGCCCAGCCCTCATTCAGAGCAACCTGACATACGAAAAGGCCCCCCAACATTGCTGAACACCCCAGGGTCCCATTGCAACCAAGTGCTATAGGCACTCACCTAATTATCCGTCCCCTACCTGATCGTCCTGGATCTTAACATTACTAGCCTCAATATACAAGGCCTAAATAACCCAACTAAATGTGCTGCAGTCCTTTCCCTACTAGAGAGCTCTGGGAGTGACAAATGTCTGTTGCAGGAGACCCACCTACTCCCCAAAGACACTCCCAGAATACTCTCCCGGTGGTTCCCACACCAGTGCTGGTCCTCTGGTTAGTCGAAACGGGGAGGGGGGTGGCCATCCTACTGTCTAACAAATTTAAGGGTGAGTCACTTTCAAAAATTGCTGAAATCAGGGGTAGAATGCTGGCCCATCGGTTTCATGTCGGATCCTTCCATTTCACCCTTCCCAGCATATATGCCCCCAAAGAGCACCAGGAACACTTAATCATGGAAGCTGTGGGACTGTTCTTACACACGAGACACAAACATACTCAGTGGAGGGGTGGAACATAGTGATGGATAACAACCTGGACAGGTCAGGACAGCGATTTGACCCATCTAGTGCCTTCATGGCCCCAGGACTACAACAGCTGGCGGATTGTGGACTTACAGACATATGGCAAGAGGCCCACCCGCATACACGGTCAGCAGCCTGGAAAACATATGCACATATAGATTATTTCTAGCTTCTCCTGCCTTCTTCACACTAGTTTGAGACACTTCTATCACCCAATAACAATATCTGATCACACACCATTAACTCTAGAGACATACATAGAACACACCCACTACAAACCTTCTCATTGGCGACTACGAGACAGTTTACTATAATCTATGTCCTCTGTTAATTATCTTAGTTGTACACTTCTAGAATACCAATCCAAAACGACAATGGGTATACCTCGCCCTCAACCCTCCAGGAGGTATTGAAGGCAGTTGTCAGGGGGAACGTGATTGCGCTCTCAGCAACTGAGATTAAACTTCGAAGAGAGAAAAGACTGCAGTTGAAGCAAACAGTTCTAGAAATAAAGGCTATCCGTAAATGCATGGGTGCCCCTAGAGTAAGGAGGGAGTTGGAGAAAGCGCGTGCGCAGCTTAAACGTCTGGATCTAGACAGGGCTGAATACGCCATGGCTAGATTATTTACCTTTGGAGCAACCGCTGTGGCTGTATGCTGGCACACACATTATGTGCCCACTCCAAAGCCTCCTCGAATCAGGTGAACAAATCCCCCCAATGGAGGAAGTTACTTCTGCTCACACCATTGCTGCTGCCTTCCATGATTATTATGGTACCCTATATGACGCACCTCTTGAGGACTTCCTTGAGTACTTAGACAACCTAGCTGGTTGTACTCTCACTTTCTTCTCAACTGCAGATGCTGAGACCCTAGAGAAACCAATACACTTGGAGGAGGTTATTCCAGCCATCTTGTGGCTGAAGTTAGGGAAATCTCCGGGTCTGGATGGTTTTACCCAAGTTGCTACAAAATGTTCTGCCCTGAAATAGCCTTGTTGTTAACAAAGCTGTATAACTCATTCGCCGACACAGGCTCACTTACCAAATCCATTCTCAAAACCACCATTACAGTTATCCCAAAACCAGGCAAGGTTCCTACTACCTGCAGCTCTTATAGGCTCATATCGCTACTTAGTGTAGATGCTAAATTATTTACTAGTATATTAGCCCACTGCCTCAACCCCTACATGCCAGGCCTGGTTGACCCTGATCAAGTGGGGTTCATTCCTGCACGTCAGTACAGAGACAATACGAAGCGCCTCCTATACCTTGACAAGATACACAGATCTGGGAGAGAGTCCCTCCTTCTGTCAATAGACGCCAAAGAGGCACTTGACAGAGTCCACTGGCCTTAACTTTTTGCCACCCTTATACACGGAGGCTTTGGTAATAAATCCTCATGATGGGTTCAGAACACCTATAGAATGCCATGTGTTTCGGTTCAAGTGAACAGGGTCCCCTCATCTCCTTTTTCTATACATCGTGGTACCAGACAAGGGTGCCCATTACTCCCCCTTCTTTTCGCTCTATATATTGAGCCTTTAGCGCAGAAAATCTGTGAAAAGCCAGCCATTTTTGGTATTAAATTTGGCGGGGATCAACATCTCATCAGTCTATATGCCAATGATGTAAACATAATGATTACCAACCCAATGACTTCACTCCCAGCCTTGGTCTCTGACCTCCGCACCTTTGGGTCATACTCTGGCCTCAAGGTAAACATGCGGGAATCCCAAATATTGACGATTTCAGTTTACTCCTTCTCATGAGACCAGTTTACACTCCCACTTCCCCTTTGATTGGGCACAAGATCATATTACATACCTAGGGATTAGGATAGCTCGCTCCATCTCTCACACCATCATCTTGAACTATTCAGCTGCAACTTCGCACACAAAGGTACTATTGGACAAATAGCACCGGGTTGCATTTGTCCTGGTTCGGTCATATAGCGGCTCTTAAAATGTCGATTCTCCCCCCATCTTTGACCTTTTCCAAGCTCTCCCACTCACTTCTCCGGCAAAAACTATCCAAATCCTCCAATCAGCCTTTTCTAAGTTCATTTGGGAAAGCAAATCACTTTGGCTTGTGAAGAAACTCTTCCATTGCCCGATCTGAGAAGGGGGACTTGCAGTACCAAACTTACTACACTACTTTCAAGCCTCCCAGTTTTGCTTCTTAGTAAAGTGGAGTCGCCTACTTTCGGAAAAGCACTGGTGCTTCGTGGATCATGCCATTGCAGGCTCCACATCTGGATGGAGCCCTGGCTCCCCCGTAAACACAAAGCCCAGGGACTCCACTGTTCCCCAGTCACGAATTCTGTCTTCCAAGTTTAGGATGCTTTAGCAACTAAAAACAAGCTGACCACGTTACTCTCCCCTATGTCGCCGATCGTCAATAACCCCGCTTTTCCCCTGGAATGTGGTCCAAGCAGTTTGTGACCTGGTGGGAGGGAGGGTGCAAGAGAATAGGTTCTCTCTTTGACATACAAGGTATCTTCCAGTTTGACCAACTCAAAGCTGACTATCGGCTAATGGAGTCTGACCGACTCCAATACATGCAGATACTCCATTGGGTCACACAACCGGGAGTCCTTCCACATGCACAGTGGCCGCTCACCACCTTTGTGAAATGGGTGTTCTTGAAAAAAGACAACCAATTACTAATTTCTGAGATTAACACACTGCTATCCACCTCAGAGCCACCCTCTAGGTCGGCAGGCCAACTTCGGTGGGAACTGGAACTAGGTAGAGCAGAATGGGAGGAGATACTTTACAGGGCACACCACTAGGCACATTCCATTGCAAGCATTGAAACAGCCTACAAAATCACCTCGCGCTGGTATTTTAAACCTGTAAGGCTTCACACTTGGAACTCGAGCATTTATAAAGAATGCCGGTTCTTTACTCCACTTGCTTTGGCACTGACCAAAGCTAGAGCGTTTCTGGGACCATTTTTGAAAGATAGACCATGCTTGGAAAACAAAGATCCCTCAGTTTCCAGTGTATACCATCTTTGGCTTAACCAATTCTCTAACTTTCTCGCTCCGCTCTCCCAGATGACAACAGATGGCCCTTGCTCTAGGAGCGGCACATCAGGTAATTCTTGCAAAGTGGGGCACAGACAAAATTGTAGACCACACAGCGAGGCTTCACAAACTATGGTACGTGTTGGGGATGGAGAAACTATCTATGGTGGCTGACCAAAATAGGGAAGATTATGTGGACACTTGGGCCCCATGTAAAACCATACTATCCTCTGAATTTCATGACCCTACCTGCCCTAATTATCTGAAAGTTCTGCATCTGCTCCCCCAGACTGCATCTCCTCCGATTTTACATTATTGATCAGACACCGTGCCATATAGGTTTGAGGGTCGGTGCATTGATGACTCTGAACGCTCACTGTGTTTTCCAAGGATCTACCATAGAAGAGTAGGAGGAGGAGGGAATGGGATTGTTATTGTTACTGTTTTTGTATTGTTTCTTCACCTCTGCATCACTGCAGCCCCTGGTTTGTAGGCGAAAAGCTTTGTTTATTATTATTGGTGCGACTCCACACTGTCCGGCCCTAGGGTTGTAGGCACATAGCTGTGTTATTTTATGATTGCTCACAGGGGTTCCATTGCAAATAATCATAATAAAAATAATGAATCCATAAAGTCAATAGGAAGAAATGGGAAAATACATAGTGTTATATTTTGTATAATAAGTTATGGTTTTACTAGTTAACAAACAATTTTGAAATTTGTAAAAAATATTTGAATAAATATTTTAAATAATAAACTTGTTGTGGTTATTTATCTATTACATTAAACTTAACAAAAATGTTTTAATGTTTGTAGATTTTAGTTTTAATGTTAAAAATATTTCACATATATTTACAAATTCATTTCACTCATTTTATAATTAACTTTGACTTTAAATAAATAGTTAACTAATTTAAAAATATTAATACTAAGGTATTAAAATATACCTATCTCCCGTCATTAAAGGTTGTATTACCACCTTAAAAAAAAAAGTAATATTATGATTAAATATAAATTATGTTGTTTAAAAATCAATACTCAAGTATTACAATTATTATTATATATATGTATCAATATACTTTCCCATCTAATCGCTTGCATCACGCCCCTAAAGGTTTGTGTCACTGCCCTAAAACAAACAATATCATGTTAAAATATCATATATTATGGTGTTGACATACTAATACTTAGGTATTGGGATTAATACCTTAGTATTAATGCACTTCTCCACCCACTACTCCTATATCCTTGCTTTCTGTTCATTCAGGTTTGTATTACAGTTTTCAAAATATTCTAAGTACATAACATTATTGTTAACTATAATTCATTTTTTAAATGTTTATAAATGAATACACAGGTATTAGAATTAACACCTGTTAATTTATCCGTTTCCCCACCCAATACTCCCACACACATTTCACCCCACCTCTTAAGGTTTGTGTTACAATTGTAAAAATATTTTATAGAAATAATAGTATAATTAAATATCATATATTACAATGTTTATACATTAATTTTCAAGAATTAAACCAAATTAATACCTGAGTATTAACAGACACCCCGACCCAATACCCCTGTACATCTTGCATTAATTCTATAATTAAATCTATAATATTTTACAGTTTAAAACAATAATTTATATAAATTATATTATGATTGAATAACATTCATTTTTAATCTTTAATAATTAATACTCAAATATAAGAATGAATACCTGACTATTAATAAGCTTCCTTTCCCAATACCGCTATATCCCTTGCATCCTATTCCTAAAGGTTTGTGTTACAGTTTAAAAATATTTTATATAGATAACAGTATTACTAATAATCATATATAATAATATTTAAACATTTGTACCCAGGTATTAAAACAAATACCCAAGTATTAATGCTCTTCCCCACCCAATACCCCTATATCCTTTGCATCCCTTCCTAAAATGTTTAAAATTATATTTTGAATATTCAATAAATTAATATGCTATATAACTCACCTATACTCTAACCTACCTACTTATCCAATAATGCGTGGTATGGGTAATAAAAATTCCATATATTTTCATTTATAATTACTTATATACTTACTCAATAATGCACAGTAAAGGCATGTGTGGTAATTGTATATAGCTATGATTGGTGGTAAAGGCATGCATGGTAATGAAGTCAGTGGTAAAGGTATATCCATGGTAATGACATAGGTGGTCAAGACTTATTCATGGTAATGACTTTGTGGTAAATGTGTTGTAAAGACAGAGCTGTAATGATGTTTCCCTCATCAACATTGTTGTTTGAGCTTCAAGACAACCCTGGGCACTGATGGGATATTTGTTTTACCAGTGTGGGGCTTCCCAGGGGAGCAGTATCTGGCTGTGGCACCAACTTCATGTCAGCATACATGAAGTCTATGTGGGATGAGTGTGGGGTAACATACAAGTTCTCCACATTGCCAAACCAATGGGTGTTTTGAGAGATTCAACAAAAGACCCATAAAGCATGATCTTGGGCCTGTCAGATCCCTTGATGATGAAGTGGGATGTTCTCTTGCCATGCCTGTTGGTTCCTTCCAAGGAGTTACCACAGAAGGGGGTTGGATTCAGCTTGTTTGAGCTGCATTATGGGCGAGTGAGAGTGCCTTTTAGGTTAGTGAAAGGGAGTTGGGAGCAATGTCCAAAAAAAGCCCCTCAGGACGTGGTCAGCTACATGTTGGCCCTACACACCTTGATGAAGTGCATTTGGAAAAATGTGGACAATCTAAAACCCCAGTCAAGAGGTTATGAAACAGTAGTCTGACCAGAAGGCCACTCTGGTTGAGTTTCAGCCTGGCCAGAAAGTGTAGGTGATTAAGGTTGTAGAACCATGGGCTCTACAAGACAGATGGGGGGTCATTCTAACTCTGGCGGGCGGTGGAGGCCGCCCGCCAGAGTTCCCCCCTCCAGAATACCGCACCGCGGGAGACCGCCGGTTTTCCTGTTCTGACCGCGGCCAAACTGCCGCGGTCAGAATGCCCTGCGGGGCACCGCCAGCCTGTTGGCGGTGCTCCCGCCGACCCTGGCCCCGGCGGTCCAGAATGACCCCCATGGTCTGGTACCTACATGGTGAAGGAGCACAACGGGGATGTCACATAAAGAGTGGATTTCTATACTCCTAGGAACTCTTTCTGGGTCCTGCATGTCAATCGCATCAAGCCCCACTTCGAGAGGTCCGAGATTGTCATGCTCCTGGTCAGGGGTGTGGGATGGAGGAGACAAATCTCTTCATTACCTCCTTTTTTCCTTTGAGCAGGATGGGTTGATGGATGGTGTCACCCACTCCTCTACCCTGATCCTAGAGCAAGAGAGGGACTGTCGCCAAGTGTTGGGACAGTTTGCCTCTCTCTTCTCCCTAACACCAGGGCTCAGTTCATAGTGTACCCATGATACTGACACTGGGCTCAGTATGCCTGAGAAGAGTAACATCCACAGGCTATCTGGCAAGGTGAGAGACCACATTAAGGAGAAAGACTCCAAAATGTTGGAGCTGGGGTTAATTGAGCTCTCAAGCAGCCCTTGGTCCAAACTTGTGGTGCTGGTCGCCAAGGCTGCCCCTCCAGGTAGCTGAACTCAGGTTCCTCATGGATCACTGGGGGCTCAATACAGTCACTAAAATTGACACTCACGCCATCCCCTGAGCTGATGAGCTCATTGATCTGTTAGGGGTTGCCAAGTTACTCAGCACATTTGATCTGACATTTGGGTTCTGACAGATGGCCTTAACTGAGGGGGCCAAGGAGAAGTATGAGTTCCCGCCCCAAGAAGGCCACTTCCAGTTTAGATTGATGCCTTTTTAGGTTGAAGAACATCCCTGCAATCTTCTAGAAGTTGGTCAACCAGGACATGACTTTGTTGGAGAACTTCAGTGCTGCCCACCTAGATTAGATTGTGGTCTTCAGTTCCATCTGGGAGGACCACCTGTGCCACCCCAGAGAAGTGTATCTGGTGCTGCAGAGAGCATGCCTTACTATCAAGACCAGTAAGTGCCATATAGGTCAGGGGTAAGTGGTCTACTGTGTCACCAAGTTGGAAGAGACAAGGTACAGCCCCTCCAGGCCAATATCCAGACCATTCTGGCTTGGGAACCCCTCCACCCAAGACCCAGACAGTGGTGAGGGCCTTCCTGGGCCTCACGTATACTACAGGAGCTTTGTCAAGAGATATGGCAACATTGCTGCTCCTTTACAGAGCTGACTTTGAAGTAGCAGCCCAAACAGGTGAGCTAGAAAGAGGTGTGGGAGACTGATTTTGATACCTTGAAGAATGCCATGTGCACAGCATCTTTGCTCAAGACCCCCTGATTTCTCTCAGGAATTCACCATGCAGATAGATGCCTAGAGCATGGCATAGAGGCCATGCTCTCACAGATACCCTTCCTAGGTAACAGAGGGGAATGGACTTTATGTTGGAGCATTGCCCAGGGTCAGACCACACCAATACTGATGGTCTTTTCAGATTCTTCCACTTTAGTGAAGAGAACTCCCAAGAGGTTGAGTAGCTCTCCCACCTTCAGCCGGGAGGGGACACATGTTAGACCTGACAACTTTGGGTGGTCTTCTCCTCAACTTTTTGTCTACCTCCTCCACTTTTCTGACCTAATTTGTGCTGGCTTTAGTAGTCTGCGCTGCTTACTCCTGTTAACCAGTGCTAAAGTGCCTGTGCCCTCTCCTCTAAACTTGCTAACATTAGCTTATCCCCAGCTGGCATATTTAATTCACTTATAAATCCCTAGTAAAGTGCCCTACATGTGCCCAGGGCCTCTAAATTAAATGCTACTTGTGGGCCTCTCCGGGTTATTCTGCCTTAGCGACAAGAACTCCCATGAGGGTGGGTAGTGCTTGCTGCTTTCAGCTGGGGGATACGTTTTGGACCTGCTGCCCTTGGTGTGGTTTTCCCCCACCTTTTCGGCTTCCATTCTCCTGAATTTGCTGAACTTCTTTTTTGTTGGCTTTAGGACTCTGTGAACTTTACCACTGCTAAGCAGTGCTAAAGTACTTGTGCTCTCTCCTTTAAACATGATAAAATTGGCTTATAGTCAATTGAAACATTTAATGTACTTTTAGGTTCCTAGTAACATAGTACTACATGTACCCAGGCCCTGTAAATTGAATGCTATTAGTGGGCCTGTAGCACACATTGTGCAACCCACTTAAGTAGTCCTTTAAACATGTCCTAGACCTGCCATGGCAGCCTGAATGCAGTTTTAAACTGCTGTCTTGCTAAGCTCAAACCTTCCTTTTTAATAGGTATGTCACCCCTAAAGTAGGGCCCAAACAGTCAGGACGAAGGGTGCACTGCATTGGGCATGCACTTCTAAGTTTTGTATGTACTGATAGTGAAAAACTCTTCAATGTGTTTTTTACTATGAGGCCTATATCTCCCATACAATAACACTGGCTCAACTTAGATTTAATAGGTGACAGCCTTCAATCAGGAGCAGGTGGGAATGCCGATTTTGATGTCCAAAGAATTGCAATTTAATGCCATCTTTAATGGTGAAGTCAGATTTTAACTTACAGTTCTGACAAGGCCACTTTCAGAAAGTTGGCATTTCTTATCCCAGTCATTTGCTACCTGCAGCCTGTATTGTATGCTGGGTGAAATGACTAGGAGTAGCTGGCAGTTGGTCTTTGTCTATTGCTTCCAGGAAGTAAGACAAAGGTATATAGGCATTTGCAAGATTGGCAATCTCTGACTTGATGAGGGGAAGGAGCTGTCATCTACCACACCTGCAGATAATGTGTTGTGTTTTCACATAATTACTGTTTGAAGTCCTGCATAAATGCTCTACACATTGCCTCCAAGTTGAGCCTGACTGCTTTTGTGGCAGGATACCTAAGGGATAAGCCCGGGTTAATTTGAGCTTTGGCACATTTCACCTTGACAGGAATTGTAGTTGCTGCTTAAGCAGTGTGTGGGGGTGTGGGTGTAAGTGTCTGTGTTCGTGCATGCATGTGTGTGGTGTGTGGAATGCGTGTGTGTATGAATGGGTGTGAGTGCATGTATGTTGTGTGGTGTGAATGTATGTATGCATGGGTGGGTGAATGTGTGTATGAGTGTGTGTATGCGTGTGTATGTTGGTACGTGAATGTGTGTGTATTTCGTGGGGGGATGGTGGAGGAAGACTCTGGGGAGGGGGAGTGGGGTAGGGGAGACCCATATCAGTGTCAGGGAAGGAATTCCCTGGCACTGATAGTGCCTACCGCCATGGTTTTCATGGCGGTATGGAAGCCACGAAAACCATGGTGGCAGGCGGGGTCATCATTCCGCAGCTGTTACCGCCCTGGCGGACGGAGTGGCTTGAGCCAAACCGCCAATGTCATATTTTGGGGAGAGGTACAGCCAGCCTGTTGGCAGTACCTTTCTCCAAAATACCACCGTCCACCAGGGTCATAATGAGGGCCTTAGTGTCTTGTGCAGAACTTCCTTGCTGATTTTACGTTATGCCTTTACACATTTGCGGTCCTTATAAATGTGTATTTTTCCATTTTAGTATTGATCGGGAAGTCCGATTTAATTTTTTTATTTTTTTTTAACTATTTAGTACCACCAATAAAGTAACAATATAGGGAAAACGTAAAAAAACATGAACGCCCCATACAGTTATCTGCCTTTTTGATAAATGGTTAAAGGTATATCTTACTATTTGTTCAGTGCATGGCTCATTGGGCAACAGCTAAATCATATGTGATGCTGGTTATGTTTCTTTTAAAAATTGTCACTGTAACTGTTTTCAATGAACAGTTAAATTTTCTCACTTGGGTATGGATTATAAACTAACTTGACTTGGTTAAAAAACAATTAACAATAGAAAAATCACACATTTTAAGGCTGGGCATAGCAGTGCGCAAGCACTACTTTTCGACATGTTGGCATGTATCTGGGCTTTTAACCACGCCTGTGGCACGCTCACCACTATCACTCATTTATGGGCGTGCCTTTCAAAAATCCTTTGCTTTTGTTGGTATCTGCTTTACGTTTGTCCCTCCTTAGGGCGGTTTTGTTACTGCCTTGGCCATCAACCCTGTTACATGGATAATTGCACTTTTGCCGATAACTTTGAATGGGAGAGAACTTCTTTTTCCTTTTGTCTCTCTCCACGCTCACAGCAGCGCTTGGAACTGGGTCAGTTATGTCAACTGTTTTACTTTTTCTTTTCAGTTTGTGAGGCAAGAAAAGTCCAGTTAGGAATTTACAATGCTAATAGCTCTACCTTGAGCAAACGTGAGACCCATTGTATTGTAAATGCTTGTTTTACTTTTTTTCCTGCTCCTGTCCAGGGAAGCTTTCCTACTCATTTGCAGAGCATTCTTGCTTCTGAGCTTAGCTGTAAACAAGGCTATAAATCAGGCTGTTATCTTAGTCACATTTGGTCTGTTTGGGCTCTCTGCACCCTCTCTCATCTGCCTGGTTCACACCTTTTCTTGGCTTGGATTTTCTTTACTAATGGTGCCTGCATGTGGGGTTCTGAGAGCAAGGTCAGAGAATTGCTTGTAATTGCTTATAGCCCAGGCATCCAGCTCTACCAGGGCTCCACAATCCTTAGAAACAATGCCCATTTCTGCTCCATACTGAGATCCCACTTGCAGCTCCATCAGTGCACCTCAGTTCACACACTCCAAGCTCTCAGATGTGCCAGTGCAGGACCCCACATGCACTGTCTACCAGAGCACTTCAGTTATTCCAGTCAGTACACTGTGCTGCTCCAGTACTCGGACCTTGGGCGCAGCTCCATCAGTGTACCTCAGTTCACACACTCAAAGCCCTCAGCCGTGCCAGTGCCAGGAACCCCACACACACTGTCTGCCAGAACACCTCAGTTCTTGCACTCAGTACACTCTGCTGCTCAAGTACTGGGACCACGGCGCAACTCGATCAGTGCACCTCAGTTCACACAATCCAAGCCTCAGCTGTGCCAGTGCAGGAACCCTGAACGAGCTGTCTGTCAGAGTACCTCAGTTCTTCCTGTCAGTACACTCTGCTGCTCCAGTACTGGGACATCTTGCGTAGCTCCATCAGTGCACCACAGTTCACACACTCCAAGCCCTCAGCTGTGCCAGTGCCAGGAACCCCACATGCGCAGTCTTCCAGAGCACCTCAGTTCTTCCAGTCAGTACAACCTGCTGCTCCAGTACTGGGACCTCGGGCGCAGCTCCATCAGTGCACCTCAATTCACAGACTCCAAAACCCTCAGCCGTGCCATTGCCAGGAACCCCACACACACTGTCTGCCAGAGTACCTCAGTTCTTCCAGTCACTACACTCTGCTGTTTCAGTACTAGGATCTCAGGCAAAGTTCCATCAGTGCACCTCAGTTCACACACTTCAAGCCCTCAGCCATGCCAGTGCCAGGAACCGCATGCGCTGTCTGCCAGAGCACCTCAGTAATTCCAGTCAGTACACTCTGCTGCTCCAGTACTGGGACCTCGGGGGCAGCTCCATCAGTACACCCAAGGAGTCCACTTCCTTTCCTGTACTGGGACCCCGCTCACATACAGTTCCATAACAGCAGCTCTATTCTAATATTCAGTCCCACTGTCAAGCCACTCCTGGACCCAAAAAGAGCAAAACATAGCTCAGCCAGTGCGCCTCCAGTCTAACATTCAGCACCACTGTTGATGGGAACCACCACAGCTCCACCAGAATCCATCAATTCTAACATTTAGTGGACATTTCTTCTCATGACTCCTCGCTTCTGTGCTTCAGAGGCACTGCCAATCCCATGCTGGGCCCCACTCGCAGCTTCAACGGGGCACATCCAGGCTAACACTTGGCAACACTGGCATGCCAGAACTAGGTTTCACATATAGCTCCATTAACCCATATGGTGCCTGGGACGAGCTGGTCTCGCCCTTGGCCACGGTTCCTGTGTGCCGCGGATGAGATCAGCTCGTCCTGCACCAGGCCCACGGGGAGCGCTAGCGCTCCCCCCGCGGCCTCCCACCCACACCCCCCATCAGGGATGGAAGGGGAATTGCTTCCCCTTCCTACCCCGACTCCCACAATTCCCCCCCACTGACGTCTGATGATGTCAGCAAGCGATTGGGTGCTGACCTCATCAGAGGTCACCCCCAATGCGCTGGAAGCATGCTTCCTGCGTGATGCGGAAGAGAAATACTGAGCATTTCTCTTCCGCTCGGGAGCAGGGGCAGGCAGAGACATCAAAAGAAAGAAAGGCTTTTCCTTTCTTTCAATGTCATTCTGAGCATTTCTGCTGCCCGATCGCAGTGCGACCGGGCAGCAGAAATGCCCACTAGACACCCAGGTGTTTTTTTTAAAAGTTCCATTTGAAAGGGAGCAACCCCTTAGGCAAGGGTCGCTGCCCAGGGGGCAATAATTTTATTAGGCCTTTTCTGCCCCCCCCCCCTTGGGGCAAATCAGCCTATATTGATTAGGCCGACAAGCCCCCCGGGGGGGGGGGGCAGAAGCCACCAGACACCAGGGATTTTTTTTTAAATGAAACTGGCATAAGGAGAGCGACCCCTTTGGCAAGGGTCGCTCCCCAGGGTGCAATTTTTTTATTAGGCCTATTCAGCCCCCCCAGGGGCAGATTTGCTATATTGAGTAGGCAGATCTGCCCCCATGGGAGGCAGAGCCTACTAGACACCAGTTATTTTATTTTTTTTCAATGAAATTGGCATAAGAGGAGCGAGCCCTTAGGCAAGGGTTGCTCCCCAAGGGGAAATTATTTTATTCAGCCTATATTGATTAGGCTGATCTGCCCCCCGGGAGGAGCAGAAGCCTCTAGACACCAGGGATTTTTTTTAAATGAAATTGGCATAAGGAAAGCGACCCCTTTAGCAAGGGACGCTCCCTAGGGGGCAATTTTTTTATTAGGCCTTTTCCGTCACCCCCAGGGGAAGATCAGCCTATACTGATTAGGCCGATGGGGGCAGAAGCCACTAGACACCAGGGATTTTTTTTAAATTTGTTTACATGGACAAGGGGAACGACCCTTTAGGCAAGGGTCGCTCCCCGGGGGGACAAATAATTTTTAGGCCTTTTCTGCCCCCCTTTGGGCTATATTGGACTATTTTTATTGGGAGGCAAAAACTACTAGACACCAGGGATTTTTTATTTGCACCAATTTCACACAAGGGGAGCGACTCATTAGGCAAGGGTCGCTCCCCTGGGGGGCAACTTTATTTTAAGCCATTTCTGCCCCCCTTAGGGGCAGATCGGCCTATTTTTGTAAGGCTCATCCCAGGGTGGCAGAAACCCCACCAGACACCAGGGAAGATTTTTTTTTAAAAAAGAGGGAGGGGGTATGGCCATACCCCCACCCCAAATAAATGGGGACAAAGTTGTTCTGCCCACCGGTGGGCAGATGGGGCAATTACCCCTGATCTACTCCCTGGAGTTTGGGGGCAGAAAGACTACTAGATGCCAGGGAATTAAAAAAAATATATATAGTGGGCTGGTGGCTACCAACCAGTATGGGCATGGTTATGCCTCAACCCCAACTGAAGAGGGTAACAGACTTTCAGCTCTCCCCTGCACACTAAAACATGTTATCCCACGGCAAGCAAGAGGACATTTGAATATGTTGGGTTTTGGTTCTACATTTGGGCCATGAGAGCTTGGCTAACTCTCAAAATCGTCCCACTTGGAATGGTGAGGGCAGCACTTTTTGAACTTTGAGACGCTGCCATGTAGAAAAATCCACAAGACCTAGACACATCTGAAAACTAAACATCTGGGTGAGTCCAAGGTGGTGTGCTTCACATGCACCCTGCACCATTTTCTTACCCACAATGCCCTGCAAACCTCCAATTTTGCTGGAAATCACACATTTTTCCCACATGTTTGTGATGGAACCTTCCGGAATCTGAAGGAATCCACAAAATTCCTTCCACCCAGCATTGTCGCTTCTATACCGATAAAAATTCTGCCCCGCTTGTCAGCCTAAAATATTTTTTTTCCAACTTCCCCCGCAATTTCGACATGTTTTTGGCTCTTCCCTGTCACAGGCACTTGGCCCACCTACACAAGTGAGGTATCATTTTTATCAGGAGACAGAAGGGAACGTTGGGTGGTAGGAAATTTGTCCCAGTGCGGTGATCCCACACAGAAATGTGGGAAAAATGAGATTTCTTTTTGCTAAATGTAACCTTTTCTGAGGATTCTGGGTAAGAAAACACTGGGGGATCCACACAAGTCACACCTCCCTGGACTCCCTTTTGTGTCTAGTTTTCAGAACTGTTTGGGTTTGGCGGGTTTCCCTATATGGCTGCTGAGCCCAGGGCCAAAAATGCAGGTGCCCCCCCCACCCCACCAAAACAGATAGTTTGTATTTGATCATTTTGATGTGTCCAGATAGTGTTTTGGGGCATTTCCTTTTGCGGGCACTAGCCCTACCCACACAAGTGAGGTACCATTTTTATCAGGAGACTTGGGGGGAACACTGGGTGGAAGGAAATTGTGGCTGTTCTCAGATTCCAGAACTTTCAGTCACTGAAATGTGAGGAAAAAGTGTTTTTTGGCCACATTTTGAGGTTTGCAAAGGATTCTGGTTTATAGAACCTTGTGAGAGCCCCACAAGTCAACCCATCTTTGATTCCCTCAGGTGTCTAGTTTTAAAAAATGCACATGTTTGGTAGGTTTTCCTAGGTGCCTGCTGATCTAGAGATCAAAATCCGCAGCCAGTCACTTTCTAAAAAACACGTCAGTTTTCAATGTAAAAATGTGATGTGTCCATGTTGCATTTCCTTTCCCGGGCATTAGGCCTACCCACCCAAGTGAGGTACCATTTTTATCAGGAGACTAGGGGAAACACAAAATAGCAAAACAAGTGTTACTGCCCTTTGTCTTTCTTTACATTTTTCCCTTCCAAATGTAAGACAGTGTGTAAAAAAGACGTCTATTTGAAAAAATGCCCTGTAATTCACATGCTAGTCTGGACACCCGGAATTCAGAGATGTGCAAATAACCACTGCTTCTCAACACCTTATCTTGTGCCCATTTTGGAAATAGGGTGGTTTCCTTGATACCTATTTTTCACTCTTTATATTTCAGCAAATGAACTGCTGCATAATCGGTATACAATGAAAACCCATTGCAATGTGCAGCTCATTTATTGGCTCTTGGTACCTAGGGGGTCTTGATGAACCTCTAAGCCCCATATATCCCCGCAACCAGAAGAGTCCAGCAGGCGTAACGGTATATTGCTTTAAAAAATCTGACATCGCAGGAAAAAGTTACAGAGTAAAACATGGAGAAAAATGGCAGATTTTTTCACCTCAATTAAATATTTTTTTATTTCATCTGGTATTTTCTGTAGGAAAACCTTGTAGGATCTACACAAATGACCTCTTGCTGAATTCAGAATTATGTCTACTTTTCAGAAATGTTTTGTTGTCCGGAATCCAGCATTGGTTTTACACCCATGTCTGTCACTAATTGGAAGGAGGCTAAAAGCACAAAATACAGTAAAAATGGGGAATATCCCAGTAAAATGGCAAAATTGGCTGAAAAATGTGGTTTTCTGATTCAAATCTGCCTGTTCCTAAAAAGCTGGGAAGATGGTGGTTTTAGCACCAGAACGCTTTGTTGTTGCCATTTTCAGGGAAAAACCACAAGCCTTCTTCTGCAGCCATTTTTCCAATTTTTTTTTAAAAAACAAAATTCTCACTGTATTTTGGCTAATTTCTTGGTCTCCTTCAGGGGAACCCACAAACTATGAGTACCTCAAGAATTCCTAGGATGTTGGGAAAAAAGGACGCAAATTTGGCATGGGTAGCTTATGTGGATAAAAAGTTGTAAGGGCCTAAGTGCAAACTGCTCCACATAGAAAAAAAAAGGCCTGGCACCTGAGGGGGGAAAGGCCTGGCAGCGAAGGGGTTAACACACCTTACTTCTGACCTTATGTGCCTGTTACTATTCCAGTACTGCAGCCCACATACAACTCTGTCAGTGCACCTCAAACCTAACCTGCAGCGCTTCATTATTCCAATACCAGTAATTACAGAACACTTTGTTTCTCATTCCTCACCTGCTTTCTTTCTGTTATTCCGGCACTGGCCCAGGACACCTCTCTGTCTATACCCCCAATCCTGATCTGAAGCACCCCCAATATTGCTGTATTGGGGTTCACATACAACTCTGCTAGTGTACCTCTTGCTCATCTGCAGTTTCCCCTGCTGTTCCACACTCTGACTTCTGTGTGAGGATGGGGGGAGCCAATTAAATCTATTCTTAGGTGCCATCTTTATTTGGGAGGGTCTGTTTCACCTATCTCAATCCGTTCTTTCCTTTACTCTGTTTACTCTCAGTTTTTTCTTTCTCCCTCACCTTTCTCTTTCCAGCTCTTGAAATTCACATTTGCTCTTTCATTCAACTGTTTTTCCACTCTTCTCCCTTTTTTTATTTCCCTCTTTCTCTTGCTACCTCCTCTGTCAAACTCGAAAAAACTTTGAGTTATTTTTCTCCTTGTTTCGTTCCTCTCCTTTTTCTTTATCTGGCGTTCATTCTTTCACTATTTTTATTCTCTTCCCTTCATTCTTTCTTTGACTTTTTTTATTTGCTATTTCCTTTGACTCTGTATGCATCATTTTACTTTTTGTTAGATCTTTATTCCTTTCTTTCTCTTATCTTGAGCTGTCAATTCACGTTTTACTAAAAATCCCTCTTTTTCCAATCTGCATGTGGAAGGCACAAGTTAATTGTCAGCACCTGAGGTGTCAAAGTGGTTTTCCTATTCTATGTCTTTGGGAAATGTGTCAGTACATACACACCCTGCTTCTTTCGCTGCTTGTTTCTCTCACCATATCTCTTTTTTCTCTAATGTTTATTTTTCTCTTTCTTTTCACACTTTTCATTATTTTTTCCTCTTTATCTTTTGTTCGCTATCTTCCTTCCCTTTTTTCTTTGTCTCACACGTTTGCTCTATTTCTTCTTTTAGCTGTGTTCTCATTTTCTCGTTCTTTCTTTGCCTTCTTTTTTATTTCTTTGCAACCCCATCTCTTTCTTCTTTTTTCTGCTGTATTCCTTTCACTTCTCTTTTTCTTCCCCCTCCACTTTCTCTCCTGAGGCCTAATTATCAGTGCGGCAACAGATGCAGTGGAACCGGGGCCCCAGAGGTCCACAGACCTCACTCAACTCTGCTGTATTTTCCTACCGAAATTCCAGTCAACCATTTTCCTTTCTTCTTCCATGGCCCATTACACCGTTATTATGCCACTTGTCCTCTCCATCTTTACTCTGGACTCACTTTTTCCTTTCACCTTCCAATCCATCCCAAATTATATATTTTTTATGGTGTTTTGAGCATTACACTCTAATACCAAACGTTTATTTCTGATAAAGGTTTGTATGATAATTGTATATATTTTAAGATAGAGGAAGAAGGTAAATGGAAGTGCTTTAGTTAAATGCTGGGCCACCGGAGTTATATGGCAAGAAAAGACGAAATTATAAGGCTGGGTTGACCAATTTATGTGGCAAGAAAAGTTCTGTTATGAATTTACAATGCCAATAGCTCTATCTCAAGAAAATGCAAGACCTATTGCATTGCAAATGCCTGTTATTGCAAGCAATTATGGGCATTACAAAACTGCATCAAATAAATCAATAGTAAAGAAAATATCAATTTTCATGAAAACACAGACAAAAAAAATCTTTCATGTTGACTTTAACATTTGCTGCAAGTTTCACCTGTAAGTAGACTTATCCCACCACATACGATACCCAACTTATTATTGTTCACTATGCACCTCTTTACAAAGCCTGGATACGTTTGACCTTACCAGACTGATCAGCATCGTCTTTACTTTACAGAAATCTGTAATGCATTCAGGTTGGAATTTGGGCACGCTCTGAGCATTTGATTACCAAACAGCAGCATGGGAGAAGAAACATCCTGTAAACCGGTATTGTCCACAACTTCTTGATGCACCAACTGCTTGTTGGGCCAAACTCATTCAAATACGGAGTGAACACATCTGGGCCAGATACTCAACCCTGGTTCACAGGGAAATGTTCTGCATATTCTTTTTTCTTGACTGCCACCTGTCACAAAAATTGATACAGCTGACCACAATTATTAATTTTATTTTTGTTTTGAATACAATAAGACAAATCCTTTGGTTTTCAGGCCCTTTTTTCATTTTTTCCTGCAGCTGCATCTTCTGAAAAATCTAAAAAGTTGTGAAAAACATGACTGATTCACATCATCCTTACTCTCTTCGTCTTGGCAGTTTTGGACTGGGTCTGCTGGAACCGGGGCCTGAAATTAGACGTAAAATGTTATTAATATAGAGAAACATGCACTAGTGTATTTCAGTAATACAGTGGTTTTCTCTGGATTTACTTTCAGGTCATGGTAACTTCTTCATTTGAGCAACCGTAAATCAATCAACTACAACCTTAACTAATGAGCGAGTCTCTTTTTTAGCATAATTCATGTTTATTCTAGCACAATGATTTTCATCCACTCAATAATAATATTTAGTCAAAATGTTTGTATATTCAAATTTAGTAGGTATCAGAAAAATGTACCTAAGATATATTTCAACACCAGAATATCTGTTTATTAGCTAGCTAATCTGCAACCCCTACCAATATTTCGGTGGTCAGTGCCACTTCAGCCCTCATCCTAGTTAGCTGAATTTGTGAAAATGCTTAAAATTAAGACATTTCCTTCCATATTACCCTCATCATCAGAAACTTGGATGTAAAAAGATGAGGCCCAGTTTATAGATCTGCTATCTTGTAATGGCGTAATATAGAGTGTGAGTAAATCATATTGAAGGGGCGAGGAGATTTACCTGGAAAGTTTGGTAACGTCCACAAACTAGAATTGGTGGGTGTTTTTAGACTCTTCGCTGAACCCTCTCACCATAGAAATTATCCCAGAAAAACACTTTACAGAGTGTGGAGATGAAAAACCCCAAAACAAGCTGGGTGTAATGGAAGGGTGTTCTCTAACGAGTAATATTTTTCTTGTGGACACAATAAAGAAAGTATCATTGACAAAGTCAACGGTTCTGGGTTTAATGTGTTAAAGCATGCAACAAAAGCATATTCATACCAGCAGGATAGGACAGAGAGGAATATAGTTGTAAAGTGCACTAATGTCGAGGCAGAAGGGTACACAGAAAGAGCCAACAGTTTTTGGTGACAGCTGAATACTCCACTGGGCTGAGCTAAAGAAAAGAATGACAAAGGTGCGGGGCAGTGGTTGAAAGTAGCTAGACGAGTAAAGCCAGTAATAAAAAGGGTCAGACTCAAAACTCACTCTAAGTACATTGTAAACAATATCTATTTGACGGTTGTGCTGTCAAACGAAAGACCTATAAAGCAATACTGTTGTAGAACAGTTACTATTATGCATGTAAAAATCAATTCTTAAACACTTGCCCAAAAACAAGAATTCCTTAAGTTTTCTAGGAGCAGGCCTCAAAATCTGAGGCTATTACAGCTTTACAACTTTTTCAGAATTCTAGAAAGTTGTATATCTGCAGCCATATGAGTTTTATTACCTCGGTTGCACAGAATTTTCCATGAATAATTGTGATCATTTTCAAAATATGTTTTTTGGGAAGGATGGAAAATAAAGATGAAGTGGTGCTATTCTATTGCACCTTTGTGTGACTATTTTGCTGAGTGGGTACTTAATTGTATATATGCTTACTCTATTCTGTTGTCTTGCTTCCCTCTTCCAGATAAAGTTCAGTTGCAAAATCACAATGTGTTTTTTACAGTATTTTAGTATGAGAAATCTTGAAAATAAAACACTGATTTCTATGGTTTTCAATGTATGTATCTGTTTTAAAGCAGGTGTTCATAGGCACTCAGTACAAGTTAAGGTCTAATCTAGGTGTTAATTAGAGATACAATATATATATGATGAGTGGTGTCAGTTATCTTTACTCTTTTTCAAACCAATCATTGATTATCGATTATCACTGGTATGTCCTAAAGGATCATTGTAGAGGTTTTTTGTCTCGACTTTTGAGAGTACTACATACTTCTCATTGCATCTTCAAAAATAATTAACTAGAACAGATGTGCTTACACCATGCTATGTGGCAAATCCTTAAATTAACTTTACTTTTTTAAGATTGGATCGCAGCTTTTAAAATTGACCTGTGTCGGAATAAAAAGCACAAAATATTCTACTAAAAATATCACATCCCTGATGAGAGTAAGTATACACAAGTAAATAAAATGGAGCACTTGTACTTACTAAAATAATTTGGACTTTAATTTTGATATTATTTTCAATTGTATTAACTGCTCTATTTATTAAATGTACATTGCAAATACAAAACAATAGGAACCCACAAAGGATATTATATATGTATACAAGGATCAAAAACAACAATACAAATTTATAGCAAACAGCAGAAATCTGTTTCTAAGCCAAAGTCTGCTTCTTCAAGGCAGCTAAAAAGAGATGGAGAATGCAGAGGGCAAGGGTGGATTTAGTATATTCAGGACACTCTGACTCAAAAGTGAATGTAGGTACAACTAAACACTTCAAAGTCCAGGATCCAATGAATATGTTCAGGCCATAGATTAAGTATAGAACATGCTAAGACTAAAAGCGAAAAAAGTGAGAGAATAAATAAATAGTAACAGAAGCAGTTACTTTCTGTCTAAACTGACCAAGAAGAAACTGTTGGCCTAATCTGGTACCTTTTCATAAGCCTTTTTGGAAGCACCACCTCTCATCTTTGGTTACTCTGTTGCTTTCAATCTTTAGTTTTAGTCTGGTTTTGATGTGTGATCAGTGGGACTGTGCACAGTAAAGGTCTGCACACAATATATTTCTGCAAACATTATCGGAATCATTCCATTGTAAAAGTAATTGTATTGTGTGTATTGGCTTACCAGCTGTTCTTAGTATCAGAATGCCCCTGCAAGATGTTGGTAGTATGCGCCCCTACCATAAGTCACTCAAATGCAAGTCTTTCTGGTGGAAAATGAAAACCAGATCATTGCTTTGATCTGGAGGGAGCATCATGCGTGCTCTTCACAGGAAGCGGCACTACAGTTCCATTACTGGTTTACACAAGAATTGAAGTGATGGGTGTTCAGTGTCATCCATTTTGGATTTCACTGACCTTTGATGTGCACTGGGGAGAGTGAGACCCATCATACTTGTTGAAAATGACTATCTTATTGGGGGCGTTCCCCTATGTTTTTTGCCTTGACTGTGTTGTTGTCCCTAGAATTCCTTGCACACTTTCCCTGCTAGTCAGCTGTAAAGTGATAGTTTTTTCCCTTTAATCACAATCAAATTGGTAAAGCTCTGACTGGCACATTTAACTTATCTATACTGCACTAGTGTTTGGGACAACGTGTACCCAGACCCTGTAAGTTATATGTCACCAGTGGGATTCAGCACCTATGGTGCCACAAACTGCACTATCACAGCAAACACACCACCAGGCTTACCAATGTAGACTTGCAGTACAGTATAAAACTGCCAATTCAACCTGTCAAAATGAACCCTTATAAAAAGCCTAAACCTTCCTTTTAAATGGTAATAAGTCACCTCTGTGGCAGGGTGCATGCTATGTAAAAGTAGGACATGTAGAAGTTCAGTGCTACAGATATCCTTACAGTAAAAAAGCATTACAGCTATTTTCACTACAGCAAGATTTGCTGCCTCCATGGAAAATCACTGGATTAAATTATTCCACTTTATAATACTAATATCAGGGACTTAACAGCTATAGAAGTATTTCAAGGACAAGTTGTATTACTAATGCAAAATCCAATATGATGGTAATATTAAATTATATCTAACTATAAAGGGAAAAGTACCTAAACAAAGTTACCTTTCCATGCCCTTTCTGGAAATATTCCAACTGTCACCTGGCAGCTGATGGCTCCACTGTAGAAAGGTGAGAATTTGTTCCAGGACAGGGCCAAGGTGCTTTGAGTATGAGGGAGTGTTGTCCTTACATTGAGAGGATGGCATTGGGCCATGCCCAGGCACTTTATTAACTTCAAAGGAGGTCTAGCCTTTTAAAGGCAGACGTTGAGCTGCCTCAGAAACTGTTAGGAATGGGGCACCCACAGTACTCTCTTTAGAGCACAGCTGCACATGAGAAATATTCAGAAGAGAACTGCCCTTCTGTCTGAGGACATAAAAAGCCTTGGCCTGATTTGCTTATACCCAGGATCTCAGAGGTGACGCCAAGGGTCATGAGACTGACTTTCTGTTTCAGATATAGGAACACAACAACCCACAGGAGGCAGTTTTCCTTCATTCCCAGCTGACTACTTACAACTGGACCTGCCTGGGACCCTGCTATTAGCCTCTGTTTGAGTGAGTCTTGACCACCTGTGTGTTGTAACCCAAAACCCTGGATCCCTGGGTGAGGTCAAAATATACTTTTCCCTGTCTAGATCTAAAACCTGGGCCTTAGAAAACTTTTGAAAACTTTATGCCTAGAGAACCATCAAACGACCAGTACCAACCTGACAAAAGTGTTTCACCACTGGCCTGAGTTCACAGTATCACCAAATCCTGTTTAACAGAACCTCTTGATCTCGGAATCCATAAAAGACAACTCTTCTTCAGTTATAGCCTGCAGCCTTGCACCGCAGTAGAAATCCAATTTTTAGAAAGGTTTCTACAAAGCTTCACTGTTGCTGCCATCAAAGGAGAGCCAATAGATGTTGAGGACTTCTTGGACGTGAAATCTGAATGTTTCTAGCTTTGAGCTTTTACAGTTAAGCCGAGCTCAAGTTTTTTTAGTGACTTTATGTGATTCATTCTGACAAAAATTGTGATTATCATTTGAGTTGGACTCTCACTCCTTTCAATTAATAATCTAATTCATACAGCACTACTAAAAAATAACTGAAGTGTGTGGCTCTACCCAAGGTGGCCCAAGTGACTGAATGACTGAAGCTGCTCTCTAGAGTGCCTTGAAAATCTAATGTTTAATACACCCCTCTTGAGCTCAAGAGTGCAGGCTATAGATCAGGCATTATTCCCCTTCAATCTCCTGTGAGTGGACAGTGGAAGGAGGAGGATGTGTCTTGAGTCTTAAATGCACCTCCACCACACACCTTTTGAATTAAGGCCATCTAGAAGGCTAAACCTCTTCAGGAAACCGGGTCAGTGCGAACCACAAACTGTCCATCAATGGCCGCCTTCATTCTGGTTTCCTTGTTTTCGGATAGCAACTATCCCCGTCTCCCACCCAACACATACCGTTTTATGTGGTGGAGAACTTAACAGACTAAGGCCAATAATTACAAACACTTTATAATGAGTATGCATTACCTTCCTAACTCAACCCCGACGCAAAGTATTCAGGTGGGTTTAACTATCCAATGCAACTCAAGATTTGCGCTCAATAGTAAAGCAAGGTAAAACAGAGTTGTGTAATGTGTTGCCTTGCACTACTTTGCATCAAGGGGGCGTTATTTGGATAGTGCATGGGTGTGCCAATGGAAGAACCTATGGGTTTTGACATAAATCCCTATCTACAAAGAATCGTTTACAGGAATTTGCACCAAGTCGAGTCAGGTGTAATGAGAAGAAATGGTTTCATTTCCCCTTGTTGTTTCCAATTTGTATATGTGTTGCAGTGTACAGCACACATACAAACTGGAAAACACCTTTATGCATAGAGGTTGTACTGGATGAGACTCCAATCAATGCAAAACCTATGGCCTAGACAATGCAGAATCTCTTCTACTGTGGTGCAAGGGTGTCAGCATTGGTGCATGGCTGACTAAAGTGCAGGGAGGGAGCAGAATGGTGCCACATCTTTGTAGATATGGCACTGTTCTGCTCTCTCCATTTCACACATAGCAGCATAGCACAGAAGCTTTTTTGCTGTGCTGCATTGTGTTGCTGCATGATCAATCTGGGCCTGCATCTATGGATCATCAAGGAGCATGACCATTGAGTCGCCCAAATTTGAGAATGCCGCTAATCTTGAATACTGTCTGCAGCACTTGTCTAGATTTCTCCTGTATGGCATAGTTCCTTCAGTCCTATTAATAGTATATTTAGTATCATCTAAGTATTTAATGCTCTGTATCCTAGTTACTATTTCATTAATGACATAAAATACTTTTTTTTTTCCTTTCAATTACAAGCATTTGCTGGACTTTGCATAATGGGGCAGGACTCTGCATTTTTGTGCTCAGACTATCTAACTCCATACCACCTCCTCAAATAAGCCTTGAACTGCTTGTGTCACTACACTGACACTCAAGTGGCAAAGAAGTATGTTTGGTGGTCATTTATCAGTGTCTATAGTATGTCAGGGTTCCGGCTAGCAGTGAAAAATTGACTCAACCATCATTCCTGAACCTCAGTTACTCCTGTGTGCCCAGGGACCCTAGAGCCTTTGCTAATGATTGGGGGTAGCAATGGGCTCACTAGATCCCAGTTACAGTAGCCCACATAGGGGTTCATAAGTTCATTTTGGTTATACCACTGCCTCCACAAAAAATGGTGCTACCAGATGAGAAGTAAACCATAGCAACCTATCACTAGATCAGTTCTGGGAGATGTGTTGGGTTAAAAGGTGGAGATGCTACACCAAGGAGGTCCTTGTAGTGTTTGTGAAAAGCCAGTCAGAGACACAAGGGGATAAGACCACATTAGGAGCCTCAGAGGAAGGTGAACTAGGAGTGTCTCAAAAAGAGAGTACTGTTTGTGTGAAGCTCCATGTAAGAAATTGTGTGGTGGTCTCCTTTCATTTTTTTCCTTTTTTTACTGATCCCTATTTTTGCTGGGTGTAGCACCATGTGTTCTTCACCCCTGCTAACCAAAATATGACTATTTGTTGCATATACTCTAATGTTGTGCGCTGTGACTGTTGGGTTTGCATATTATCATGATTTCAACATGTTTTTAACCTTTGTTTCTGCAGGAGATGAGGAAGAGACTCTTGTGTGCGAGGCTGTTGCACCCCCTACCCTTGTCTTCATGGAAGCTCAGTGAATAACTCCTTGATTTCAAGTAATGTGTATTCACTTTTTTACAACATGTGTGAGACTGTTCAGGTTGAATACTGTTGGTCTATATCATGGGTACTTGCAAACATTTTCTCAGGGGCCAAAAAGTTTGGTCTCTGATGTGCCTGAGGGCTGCATTGATGCCAGGGCAGTGGCGGTTGGGTGGGATGGCTGGGGGGATTGGTGGCAAGGTAGGTTGAGGAGAAGCAAGGGATATACATCTAGTTGTGAAATAAACAATAGGAAACCAGAAAACCTGGAATTAATTCCGGCTTACACACTTTTCTAAATTGTGTGATCCTAGGCAATTGTTTAATCTCATTTTCCCTCCTCTTTCTACATTATCACATTTATGAGGACCTTGAAATATATGATTCATATTGTGCGCTGCACAAAACCTGTTTCTGTGTTTGATTTAATAAACTATATTGTTGTTCATGTATGATAGGAACCCAGGCCACCCATATAGTACACATACCAAGTGACTTGCCTCTTTAATTTACTATTGGTGGTGTTCTCAGGGTAAAGGGAAGAATTAATGTTTCCAAAACTATCACTTTTAAATGAATACATCTCAATGCACTGATAAAATAAAATGTACTAAGGCGAAAAGGTTCTGCCTGTTAACTAAATACACTTTTTTATTTTTAAAGAGACTGTCTTAGTTCTACACTTATGCTGCAAGATATCCTTAAAAATGAAGGTGTTTCTAAAGTTAAGTGCAGGAGTCCATAGGTACTATCTTTCTTTAACACCAATTAAGTTTGAAATAAATGATTGTGTGTCTATTTAATGTTAGTGTGGTCGAGCAAACAGCTGCACAGTGCTCCTGTGGCCCAAGGGGCCGCATGTAAAGGCCAGGGGGGCCGCATGAGGCCCCCGGGCCGTACTTTTTGTATCCAGGGTCCATGTGTTTCTTTGCATGAAAGAAAATATATATAAATATTTGTCTCTAGGACATGATCGTGAGATGTAATTTAACAATATTTATGGTAATATCTGTATGGAATTTCTTCTGTAGATAGTTCTGCTTAAACTTTTCTTTTTTCTTGATTGCCCATTTGTTATTAATATATTGATAAGATATTCTAGGGTGAGAATTTTGAGAATTTGTTGGAAACAGGTCAGGAATCTGCACCCAATGTTCAGGGACCAAAGGACATAACACTTTAGGCTAAAAAATAAACTACTACTTAGTGACCATTCCTCTTTCAAAATAGTGCTGCCAGCTATGTGAATCTAACGAGATATATATATATATATATATATATATATCCTAAAGCACACTCTCCCGTATCCAGGCACGAAACAAGCCCACCATCCGGTAAGACTCAACACAATTGAATATATATAGCACGAATGGTACTGATTTATATAATATGATGATTAGTCACTGATTACCAGCATAGTTTGGGATTTATTATTGTGGACTAATCCAACTGTAGTCCTTTCTCAATGTTTATAAATGTGACATAAAAAAGGAGCAGCCGATTATCGTCTATTGGCATATGATGAAGACCCATAGGGGTTCAAACGCGTCTGCGTAACAATGGATTCTGCATTAAATTGTGTTGACAGTCTTACCGGATGGTGGGCTCGTTTATTGCCTGAATACAGCAGAGTGCGCTTTTTGATATGGTTATGGTGACACCCGTTGACAAGCCCCGACCCGAGTGGCTGGGCGTTCTACAGTATAAAATCTCATGGATATATATATATATATATATATATATATATATATATATATATATATATATACATACATATATTCAATGAAACCAAAATTTACATGGATATTATAGTTAGGAATTAGAATTTTTTTAAAACATAGAAATTCCCTTAAAAAAACAAAAGGTTACAGGGATATTTTAGTTAGGCTCACATTTTAAACGTACAAAACTATACAAATTCATCAGTTATAGTTAGAGTTATCTCAAGTAACTATAACTCGTGCCTTAAGGTAACTATAACTCACGCCCTCGCCATGCACTGCTAATTACCCCACAATTTTCGGCACTCATGACATCTTTGATAACATAGTTTATATTATGAGTGTAAAATTTGCAGTAAATTTGGCGGGGGTTCAAGTTATATATATGATATATATATATATATATATATATATATATCTGAAAAAAAGAGAAAAAGCAGGCTACGGTTACCCTAACCCCCTAAACTTGGTCCCTGAATCCCCATTGGACCCCATGGAGCAAAAAATGCATTTTTTTTTAAAACATTCACTGCTAAATTTCTGTATATTTGCAAATTTCGTTGAGAATTTTTTTTAAAAAGCAAGCACGTTCCTGAGGCATCGCGCTGATTTTACAAAAAGTGAGGGGGCGCATGAGGCCCCCTCCACCGGCCTAATGAAGCACTGAGGACTACCACCTCCCCGGGCGGGGCTGAATTCTCCGTTATGTGGTAGGACTCCCTTAGGGCCCAGGGACCACCTTCTCCCCAGGGCTACAATATTGTAAAAATGGAGGGGCAGTGTGGACCCCCCAGTCGCCGGGGGCTACCACCTCCCTGTGGACCCAGTGAGCACCACCTTCCCAGGGCCATAGTAAGGAAATAAAGCAGGGGGCCCAGGGGGCCCAGGGGACTACCACCTCCCCGAGGCCAATACATTTATTTAGAATATTGGAGGGAGGCCCTCCTCCCGGGCCATATACTGCTTCGGGGACCTCAATCTCCCTGGGGCTGACCCTGAACATAAAACCAAAGATTACAGGGACGCTATAGTTAGGCTCATACAAAATCATAGAAATTCAGCTGTTATAGTTAGAGTTATTTGAGGTAAGTAGAACTCACGAGCTAAGGTAATTAAAACTTGTGCCCTTGCCATATACGGCCCTGGGGACCACCACCTCCCCGGAGCCGACCCGTGAAGATCAAGGGAGGTAGCAGGCTTGGTTGTTTATAGGGTGTTGGCTGCAGACCCTAGCCACAGGCCAAACCCTTGCCAAGGGCCGTGCATGGTGCTGGGTAGTTATAGGGGGTTGCAGCCCTGGGGCCAGCCCCGACGCACATGGCCAAAAGTAATGAGTGGCACGGAGTTGGATGGTTATAGGGGTTGCCCACAGTTTGGATTCATGTTTAGAAATTAAAATTACTGTACTTAAGGAAAAAACATAGGATAGAGGGAAGTTATAGTTAGGAAATGGAATTTAAAAAAAGTAGAAATTCACTACAAACAGCCATGTCAAATACATTAAAATCTCCCCCATATAATTGTCAGAAACATAACAGCAACTATAACTGTAGAATCACACCCTGCAACCCCACTTACCTCCCTCAGTTGTGCCCCATATCTACTTAGTCTATGTTGGTGTTCTAATTGAAACCATCTCTGCCTGAGTAGTCCCACACAGCCATTAATTTGATTATATGTGTGAGTGGAGTCCTACAGAGCATCTGCCTCACATGCTTCTGTTTAGGGGAGGTCAGACACATGAGAAGTGAGCTATCCCTAGGGAGTACCTGAAGATGCTCCTTGTGATGGGGGTTCTGGGATCTTGACTCAATCCACTGGATCTTCCTAGGCTCTGGCCATATCTAACAACCCTTGTCCACTTCTAGCCTTTTGGAGCAGCACTACACTTTCATAGCCTGCCCGTCTTTCTAGTTTTTTTCGCCATACCTGCACCTGGGGTCCCCCGGGGGCCTTCCAATTCCTGGTGATTACCTGCTGTGCAAGACTAAAGTCTCAGTCCTAAAACCTGCTTGTGGCTTTGGTGTTGGCAGTGTGTGGGAACCAGCTCAATAAAGTGTCCAGGGATACATGGGACCTCTTTTTTGATAACCTCTGCAAGTACACCAGTGACTTCCTCCGAGTAGGCAGCGAGCATCGGTCAGTCCCAAAGTATACGTACAAATTCTGATTCTCCTCTGCAGACCTCAGGCATGCCGCCCCCACTATACAAAACTATCTATTTATTCTTTCGGGACTCAGGAACGCCCTATAAAGCATATAGAAATGTGTGAGTTTAAACCGGGCATTCGTCGATATTTTGGGATCCATTTCTAAAATGTTCACTCAGTCTCTTTCTGGTATGGTGTTTTACAGGTCTTTCTTCCCAGTGGACTCGGGGGTGGTCAGGGGCCACAACATGTCCTCCCTAATCGTCTTATAGAGGCAGGTGGCAGCTTTAAGGTTTCCCGAACATGTGGTTATAGAGCACCAGCTCTTGTGGTGCGGTGGTTTTGATATGCCCGCAGCCCAATTTTTACGGATTGCAGCCGTCACTGCACTATGGAGCAGAAACTGGCCCTCAGGTAGGTCATGCCCGAATGGAACTCCTTGGCCGTGATCAAGGTGTCTTGCATACCGAAAGCATTGGGTTTTGTTGCTGCAGGGTGTATTTCCACTTGAATCAATAAACTGGATTTTTGGATTAATCTTGCTGTTTGTTGCTACACCGGAGAGCGCGCTTACTTGTCCTCTGAAGTGTTGAGTCAGATATTATATATATATATATACATATATACATACAGGGAGTGCAGAATTATTAGGCAAGTTGTATTTTTGAGGATTAATTTTATTATTGAACAACAACCATGTTCTCAATGAACCCAAAAAACTAATTAATATCAAAGCTGAATATTTTTGGAAGTAGTTTTTAGTTTGTTTTTAGTTTTAGCTATGTTAGGGGGATATCTGTGTGTGCAGGTGACTATTACTGTGCATAATTATTAGGCAACTTAACAAAAAACAAATATATACCCATTTCAATTATTTATTATTACCAGTGAAACCAATATAACATCTCAACATTCACAAATATACATTTCTGACATTCAAAAACAAAACAAAAACAAATCAGTGACCAATATAGCCACCTTTCTTTGCAAGGACACTCAAAAGCCTGCCATCCATGGATTCTGTCAGTGTTTTGATCTGTTCACCATCAACATTGCGTGCAGCAGCAACCACAGCCTCCCAGACACTGTTCAGAGAGGTGTACTGTTTTCCCTCCTTGTAAATCTCACATTTGATGATGGACCACAGGTTCTCAATGGGGTTCAGATCAGGTGAACAAGGAGGCCATGTCATTAGATTTCCTTCTTTTATACCCTTTCTTGCCAGCCACGCTGTGGAGTACTTGGACGCGTGTGATGGAGCATTGTCCTGCATGAAAATCATGTTTTTCTTGAAGGATGCAGACTTCTTCCTGTACCACTGCTTGAAGAAGGTGTCTTCCAGGAACTGGCAGTAGGACTGGGAGTTGAGCTTGACTCCATCCTCAACCCGAAAAGGCCCCACAAGCTCATCTTTGATGATACCAGCCCAAACCAGTACTCCACCTCCACCTTGCTGGCGTCTGAGTCGGACTGGAGCTCTCTGCCCTTTACCAATCCAGCCACGGGCCCATCCATCTGGCCCATCAAGACTCACTCTCATTTCATCAGTCCATAAAACCTTAGAAAAATCAGTCTTGAGATATTTATTGGCCCAGTCTTGACGTTTCAGCTTGTGTGTCTTGTTCAGTGGTGGTCGTCTTTCAGCCTTTCTTACCTTGGCCATGTCTCTGAGTATTGCACACCTTGTGCTTTTGGGCACTCCAGTGATGTTGCAGCTCTGAAATATGGCCAAACTGGTGGCAAGTGGCATTGTGGCAGCTGCACGCTTGACTTTTCTCAGTTCATGGGCAGTTATTTTGCGCCTTGGTTTTTCCACACGCTTCTTGCGACCCTGTTGACTATTTTGAATGAAACGCTTGATTGTTCGATGATCACGCTTCAGAAGCTTTGCAATTTTAAGAGTGCTGCATCCCTCTGCAAGATATCTCACTATTTTTGACTTTTCGGAGCCTGTCAAGTCCTTCTTTTGACCCATTTTGCCAAAGGAAAGGAAGTTGCCTAATAATTATGCACACCTGATATAGGGTGTTGATGTCATTAGACCACACCCCTTCTCATTACAGAGATGCACATCACCTAATATGCTTAATTGGTAGTAGGCTTTCGAGCCTATACAGCTTGGAGTAAGACAACATGCATAAAGAGGATGATGTGGTCAAAATACTCATTTGCCTAATAATTCTGCACTCCCTGTATATATATATATATATATATATTTTTTTCCACTGAAAAAAAACTAAGAAAGTCACCTGTTATAGTTAGAGTACAGGTATTTTAAGTAGCTATAACCGGTGCCATAGGTTACTGTAACTCAGCTGAATTTCTATGGTTTTGTATATTTAAAATGTGAGGCTAACTATAACGCCTCTGTAGGGGGGCGGAGCTTGCCGAGCCGCAAGATGGCCGCACTGTAGTGAAGCTCCACCGGCAACCCCACGATCCGGACAAAATCCTGCAGGCCACACCCAATGTCGCGGGTTTCCCAAAGTGCCATTCGCTGCACAAGCAACTGGAGGAAAGATTGAGGCCATCGGATGCCTCAAACGGGGTCCGGATCAATTGCTGGGCCCAGCAGAGGTGCCGAGGGCGTGGGGCGAGGCCGGACAGAAACGGCCTGGGCGGGCCGCGGCAGTGCTGGGATGCACTTGTGCGCTCACCGCAGGGGAGATCTGGCGGCGACTGGGGGTGTGCTTGACCGTGCCTGGGATCTGCAGTGAGGTGCGGCCGGGGATATTTAGAAGCAGAACAGCGAAGCAGCGGCGGCCTCCGAGGTGGGCCGTCTGTGTGCATCAGCGTGCCGCGGTGTGGCCGACTGCTCAGAGAGGACCTCTAGGTGAGGCACCGGTAGAACTGAATTAGATGCAGAGACCCTCTGCTCTACGTAGACGGAGACAGACTGGACTGGCCTGCTAAAACAAGTATGAACATGGTCCAAAAGCGAGACTGCTGTGCTTGCTGGAGTGGCTTGGGGAGCGAGTTCAATTTAGGCGGAGACAGGCCCCTATGAGAACGGACCTGATTGTTACTGGGCCCGGGTTGGACATCGCGGAATCGGTGGACGGCGGGGGGGCGCTGATTGAGGCGGGCCCGCCTCACTTAAACAGAGCCTGGTCTGAACCCCCTGTTTGGAGGTGGGAGCCCCACGGAGTTGCCCTCGACTGTGGTGGGGTCACCGCACCTGCAACATTGAAATAACCCAACAAGTAGATTAAACTGAGGACGGTAGGTTCGCTGCGCAGAGGAGAAACTAACACGCAGTGCCATGGGGAAATCCGACAAAGCCCAGGCTAAGCTACACTTTGAGCGGCGTAAAATGATCAACCAAGCCGGGTAGGGCACAGAGACTGAGCCGGAAAAGACTTCGTAGGTCCCTGCTCAAGAGGATCAAGACCTGCGGCATATTTTGGCAGCTATGCAACAAAGCTTAACCCAAATAGATGGTAAAATCGACTCTCTATCATATCGCATGGACAAAATGTCGGAGCGGCTAGATAAGCAGGTGGAGCGTTTAGACCAAACGGAGAGAAGAGTATCAACTGTGGAAGATGGGCAGACAGCATTTGCCACTGGACAACTAAAGGTTAGCACGGAGCTGGGCACTCTCAGACACAAGATGGAAGACTTGGAGTCCCGCTCTCGAAGGAACAATCTTCGCATTGTGGGAATAGCTGAGTCCACATCGATTGCAAACATGAAGAGCTTCATTGAAAACCTGCTGATACAGCTGCTGGGTCGGGGCACCTTTTCGGCGATCTTCGTGGTGAAACGGGCACACAGATCACTGTCAACTTGCCGTCCACCTGGGGCTCCACCAGGGGCTCCACCTGGTCCATTTGATAGCGAGACTGCTGAACTATAGAGACCGGGACGCAGCACTGAGGCCGGCATGAGAGTTGAAAAGTTTGCAATACGAAGGGATGTCCCTCTTGCTATACCCGGACTTCACACTGCAGGCACAGGAAGCGAGAAAGCAATTTCTAGCAGGGAAGAAACAACTAAGGGCACTGCAACTGGACCACAGAAGTTTATACCCAGCTAAATTGAGAGTGGATGTGGATGGAAGTACAATATATTTTACTGACCATAAAAAACTGGAACAATTTGTGAATCGTAAACTAGCTGATAAGAGAAGCGCTCCAGCAGCTGATTCGGCGGATGATTAGTCAATGTTGATGGATTGATTGTAATTATCGCTGTTGAGATTTGATTAGAGCACTAACTCAGCGAACGGTGAGTTAACTATAGACATAGACCCATTGCACAGGGTTCTTAACCATCATAATAGTTTTGATGTCATTTAGTGGTAGCGGTTAGCCACACGCGCTCCACACACTAGATACTTCATGTCTCGCAGCATTGGAGTGGTCCGTTGGTAGTATGTACAGGTAGTCGGCATAACAGAATTATTAGTTAAGGCGAAGCAACATCTGCCTTCATGTGTGATCCACTTATAGTTTTGTTGGGGATTGTTTTAACTGGGGTAGGTGGTGGGGAGATATTGGGAGTAATAACTAGATGGGAAGGTTGGGGAATGGCCTATTGTGGGAGGGGGTGGATGTGCGGGAAGTTGTTGAAACTCTAATGTTTGAAAATGTATATATGGTGAAGCAGACAAAATGCAGACGAGTACTGTGCACAGTCCGATCTAGAAAAACAACTAGGGGAATTAGATGACTCCAGTACATACCACCACTGATTCGCATAACTGTCCTCATAGGCTTAGGTTGGGTACCTGGAATGTGAGGGGACTTAACGATGCATGTAAAACTCGCAAGGTAGTTGCATACATGCTTCAACACAAGGTTGGTATTGCAGTTCTGCAGGAGACACACTTGGCCCCGAATAGCCCTATTCTCACTCCTCGTAGAATGCAGGGGCAGTTCTTGGCTGCAGGTTGCACAACTCACTCTAGGGGGGTCCTATTGTGGGCCTCCTGTGCATCTGCTTTTGACTTTGGGTGTGTGGAAATAGACCCTGGAGGATGATATGTGGCGACACAATGTAAGGGGAGAGCTTTAACCTTTTTACAAATAGGAATATATGGACCGAATTACGATGGCCCTCAGTTCTACAGAGACCTAGCGGTGCTGGCGATGAGATGGGGGGACCTCCCACAGCTTTGGTGCGGAGACTTTAACTGCACGCTGACTCCCGCACTAGATATATTGGGTGGTAGAGCCAGAGGCCCGGCTGCTGCCGCACGCCCAATACTAGACATAGTGGTTAATATGGGATTGATGGATGTCTGGAGAGATAGACACCCAGAGAGAGGAGGCTATACTCAATATTTAGCAGCTCACAACTTGTACACACGTACAGATTTATGGTTGGTCTCCCGCAGCCTGTTACACACAGTGACACCCGAAGCTCCTTAGCCTCAAACTTATTCAGACCATTCACCAGTCCCAATATTACTGACAGTAGGTCCTATACCACGTCCACCGTTCTCGTGGAGGTTCCCTCCATACTCGCTGACAGACACCGCATTCAGAGAGGAATTGGCCAATGCAATCAGGGAATTTTTCCAGCTCAATAAAGGGTCAGTCGCCCAAGTAACCACAGTCTGGGAAACATTTAAGGTGTACATAAGAGGGATCACTATGTCTAAACATGCGGGTGTACTCCGGTCGATACGAAGGCGACTACAACTACTTGAAGGAGAGCTATCCCAACTAGAGGAAGAACATCGTGACACTGCGGATGTACATATTTTAGGGCATTTTCATGCAAAGTTACAAGAATTTCAAGAAACTGCCCTCTCTGAGATTCGACACATGGGGAAATATGCTACTGCCCGAGTATATGGGGAGGGAGACAGACCTGGCAGAGTTCTAGTGAATTTGATCCGCCCCAGTCGAAGTGCCAATCTAATTAACACTGATGGTATCGTGATCAGTGACCCTGAAATGGTAGCTACTAGATTTCGCGAATATTATCAACCTTTATACACTACCAAAGGTGACCCTGATCCAAATGCTATATGGGACTATCTCACCCACATTGTACTGCTGAAGCTGGCAGAGGTTGATAGAGAGGCTCTGGAGGCACCATTTACTCTGGGTGAAATAGCGAAGGTGTTGGGGGGAATGGCTGAGGGTAAGGCTCCTGGCCCTGATGGCCTGACTGTGTATTTCCCCAAAGCATTTCAAACTTTGATACTCCCACATCTACAAGAGGTGTTTGAGAAGATGGTGGCGGGCGGGTGCATGCCTCCATCAATGCGGGAAGCTATAATCACACTACTTAAACCAGGGAAGCCACCTGAACAATGCTCCTCCTATAGACCACTATCGTTGAATGTAGATGTAAAAATATATGCTAAAATTTTAGCGGACCGACTGGCCAGGGTGCTGCCTCTACTGATTAAACCAGAGCAGGCAGGGTTTGTCCCCGGCCATAATTTAACTATGAACCTACGCACCTTATTTGGCACTATACAAAATATTAATCCTGATATACAACCCAGAGCGGTATTTCTAGACGTGGAAAAGGCGCTTGACTCAGTAGAGTGGGACTTCTTGTGGGCTGCGCTGTGGCGGTTCGGAGTGGGGGACACATTTCTGTACCTGATAGCCACATTGTACAGGGATCCCTGAGCCAGAGTCCAGGTTAACGGCACAGTGACGGAAGCGCTAGACATCACCAGAGGTACCGGACAGGGATGCCCGCTTTCCCCCCTATTATACTCACTGGCAGCGGAACCTTTGGCTTGTGCCTTGAGGGAATATCATGGACACCATGGCCTTAATTTTAAACATTATACAGTTGTGATTTCTGCATATGCTGATGACACCTTATTGTATATCAAAGACCCAGGGAGCAACGCCGCCCCAATGCGCCAAGTAATAGTGCGATATGGCGCACTGTCGGGACTTAAAGTCAACTGGGGAAATCAATGATATTTCCGCTGACTCCGGTCACAAAGCAGACAGAAGTGGGTTTCCCACTTAGATGGCATACTGGGTCAGTTAGATATCTGGGAATTAAAGTACATACTGACCCTAATATTGTGGTAATGGATAATTATGACGCAGCAATAGCGAAATTGGCGACTGATGTGGAGAGGTGGATTCAGCTCCCATTGTCCTTGCTTGGTCGTGTACCGTTGAAGAAAATGGTAGTATTACCACGCTTTCCCTTCCTATTCCAGAATATACCGATGGTGCTACCCAGAAAATATTGGACCACATTAAGATCATTACTGATAAGACTAGCCTGGGCAGGCAAGCAACCCCGTGTGCAGTGGCGAGTACTAACCTTACAGTACGAACTAGGCAGGCTGGGGGCCCCAGATCTAGAGACCTATAGTGTGGCGGCCCGGTCTGCGGTGGTGCAGGTTTGGCTTCATGGACCGGAGGGCATCCCATTTCTTAAAATAGAGAGAGCTAACCTCGCCGGTCCCGTTACAGGGCGAGATGTATCACACCCCGAGCAGGCGATATAAAGTATTGGCCTCCCTGGACTCAGTGGCGAAAGCACGACAGGAACTCGTGCATAGACAGTGATTGGCTTTATTGTACTCTCCACATGTGCCGTTGAGTTGTTGCACTTGGTTTCCACTTTGGCGTGATTGGAAGTTGATACACACCCTGAGCGAACTAGGCATCAACACTATGGGGGATTTATTTGAAAATAACAATGAAACACTGGGAGCGGGTGACGAACGAGTCTCTTGAGCCGACCCCCCTACATCAATTTCAATATTATAGAGCGCAGCACGCACTGGCGCAGCTCTTGGGCGAAGACATGCAGGAAACCCCCGAGGTCATGTTGCTCTCTTTGGTCCTGCAGGGGAGTTGTTCGTGGCGCTTGGTTTCCTGCCTCTATGCACAGATACAGGAATCACGGGGACACGAGCTCTCAAAAGCCCGATTGGAGTGGCAAATAGAGCTGGGTGTGCAGATTACGGACATGCAGTGGCGTTACTGTTGTGCTAAGACACGCTCTGTTTCCTTGAATGGTAGGCACCGACTTATCCACTTCAAATTCCTTAACAGAATATATTATACCCCACTCCATCTACATATATATGGACTGCGCAACAGTGCGAACTGCCCTAGATGTGGGGCAGAACGGGCTGATTTCCTGCATATGGCCTGGACTGGTGAGAGAGTGCAAGTCTTCTGGAGGGCAGTTATTAACGAATTGGAAGCTATAGTTGGGGAACCAATAGATGCTGGACCGTTTTTGGCACTTGTGGGATGGGATGGCCATTTGCCGGGGACTATTCGCAGATTGGTGGCAATTGGGTTGTTGCTTGCTAAGCGCAGGGTTGCCATGCGGTGGGACGTTGGCCCGATCCCAAAAGTGGATGAATGGCACAGAGATATGGCATATTGTAACACGCAAACAGATCATTACAGTGAGCTACTTCCCCCTTCAAATAGGCCTGCGAAATTCTGGGATGTATACAAACAATACCTTATAGGAAAAGAGACGGGGAGGCAGAGGGTGAGAAACCTGAATGACATATTGAATATGGTTATTGATATATATAAATGTTGGGCCTACCTGTTATAAGTATACATGATTGATGGTCTCTGCATCGAATGGTTCTGGAGGGTGAAGTCTATCCATTAGGAGGACACAATATGACATATGGATTGTATTAGTCTGCAAATGTATGATCTTATTGTACTGCTTCACTTGTTTGCATAAAAGTATAAATAAAGTTTTTTAAAAACTATAATGTCTCTGTAACCTTTGTTTTTTAAGTGAATTTCTATGTTTTTTTAAAAATTCTACTTCCTAATTATAATGTCCCTGTAACCTGTGTTTTTTCAGTGAATTTCTATGGTTTTTCTAATGTAAAGTAATTTTAATTACTGTATGTTAACCCAACCTGCGGCCATCCCCTATAACCATCCAACCCCTTGACATGCATGGCCTTCTGCTGTGTGTGGTGGGGCCTTGCAGCCAACCGCTGTAACCACCTAACCACAGCGCCATGCAGGACATTCAAACATGCGCGGTGGGGATGCAAACGCTTCCGTTAGGGATTACAGATAACTTTTTAACCTCCAAATGCTGAGAAAAATTCTTGCTTTGCCTTAACCATGCGCAAGAAATTTGGATAATTAGTACTTTACAGAAGTGGAACTTCAACTTGAGCACCTGCTTTGTTTATATACCTAAATGCTTCCTGTTGAGGTTTTATTTCTGTGAAATGAGCATTTAGCCAGAATGAATCCTGCCCTGCTTATTTATCCAAGAAGAGGCCAACATTTTGTGCAGAATGCCTACCCAACTGTAGTAGTTTCCGCTGGCTAATTAGTAAATGCTACTTTATTGGGTTAATGTATAGTGCATCTCCTACACTACAGCTCAGTAAAGGAAACAGAGGTAATGTCTCCAGTGATGTTGTGTGTATGAGACTTTGCATTGTGATTGTTCCTGAAGTGTCTTCATCAGATACATTTACAGGGTGGAACTGCATAGAAAACACACTAGGGTGATTTGTACTTTATTGAAGCAAGTGCTTTGATTTTTCTTTTTGATGGAAGGGACCATTGGGGGATCCTCAATGCCCCCGCGGTCCCAGTCAGCTCCCTGCCTCCTGTGGGAGCCAGCATTGCTGCTGCATGCAGCGAGCTGCTGTAAATGCAGCTCCCTACATGTGGGAGCAATGCTTTCATGTCTTTTCCTGCATGCATGTCTGCGGACAGGGAAAGAGATGAAATCTCTGCTTTCAGCAAACAGGAGCATTTTTAACTCTCCTGCTTGCTGAAAGCAGAGTGTTTGCTTTTGCTTGGCGGGAGCTGTTATAGCTCCTGCCAAGCAAAGCAAACAACTAACTCCTGAGGGTAGACACCTCAGGAGGTAGCAGGGGCCGGCCTTGGGGGTTGGTGTTGCCCAGGGCTATATATGGATCCAGGAGGGGGGCCGAGCCACACCCTCCTATGATCTTCATGGGGACTGTATATGGCGAGGGCGTGAGTTATAGTTACCTTAGGGCATGACTTATAGGTGCTTGAAATAACCCTAACAGCTGAATTTCTATTGGTTTGTGTGTGTAAAATCTGAACCTAACTTTAACGTCCCTGTAACTTGCTTTTTAGTGAATTTCTAAGGTTGTTTTTAATTTCTAACTATAACATCTGTGTAACTGTGATGGGCCGACGCTACCATAGTCGGACCCGCCATGCCCCGGGGGAATTGACACCGTGGACACTTCCAACCCGGAAGTGCACCTTGAAACTACTAATCCCGTTGCACATCTGGGTGACGGCAGGCAGAGGGAGACGTCGAGGACGGCGGCAGAGTTATTCCCAAGGACGGCCAAGCAGAATCCAGCAATGACGACTGGACGGCAAACCGAACCAGCAGCTTGGGAGGCGCCCAACGCAAGCTCCGGCCACGCTGGGGGAAGAGCGTGGTCACTTCAGGTGTGTGAAATATACAGACAAGAGGGAGGGAGGAACAGGAGGAAGGGAATATGAACCAGCATATTGAGGGTCGGACATTTCTTTGATTAGTGGCTCCTTTCTTTGTTTTCTTTTGTTTTTTTGGGGGGTATTGTTTAATTTACTTTTGGTTCTTTCACAAATCCTGCGATCGTTTTTTGTTACTTTAGACATACCAGCAGGGTATATTTATGTTGTTTCGGCTAAGATAAACAAGAAATAAACAGAGGGTGGCTAAAACAGGGCAAGAGCAAAGAAAGCCCTTTGAGAAATGGTGTCAGGGAAGTAAAGGGAGGGAATAAAAGCGTTTGTGCAGCCAAGAGAGTATAGGGCAATATACAATACAACTAGACAGGTCCTTTAAAGAGTGAGGAATGTGAATAGTGTGGAGAGACAAAAAAAGACAGGAAAACACTATAGAGAAAACCTGCGATAGCCCAAGAGAAAGGAGAGAGAAAAGGAGAAAGAAGAGAGAAAAGGAGAAAGGAGAGAGAAAAGGAGAAAGAAGAGAGAAAAGGAAAAGGAGAGAGAAAGGAGAAAGAGACAGCAAATACAGGAAACAGAGGAACAGAAAGAAGACAGAACCAAGACTAGGGAAGGGGCGGGGAACATTCAAGTAAAGGACAGTCCACTTACCTCTATCTGTTTCACTCTTTTTCCCACATGCGACTCCTGAGAGCCCTAAAAAGAGAAGAGGACGAGAAGAATATCAGAAGGATTATTCACCAACCGCATCTATAAAACCAGAACTATTTGGAAAATTCTCATAAATAATAAAATCACCATAGCATCACCATAGCATCTGACCACTGGCTATTTGTCATCATTGTGCCACCCTGTTACAGTAACCTTTGCGTTTTTCAGTGAATTTCAAATGTTTTTTTAATGTTAAGTAAAATGCCTGTCACAGTGAATGTTGGAGAGGGGAGTTATTGCAGGGCCCCGACCTGCCATAGTGCTGCCCCCACCTAAGTTTGTTGGTCCAGCCCCCCTTCTCCTTGCCATCCATTATGAAAGCCCATGCCCCTGCTCCCTCATTACAACCCTAAGTGGCCGTTGTTCTGCAACTGCCCTTCCATCCTGTCCTGAACAGCTTTCACCCCATCTACCTGATCCCTACCCTCTATTGTCCAAGTCTGTGCACTAGCTCCCTCCCTCCTGCCCAGCATGGTCTGATGTGTTGCCACTGCCCTTCATTTAGCTTGATGTCCCTGCCCTTCATTGCCAAATTCTGTGCCCCATCATTGCCCTCCTGCTTAGCCTCTGTGCTCAGCTTGCTGCCACTATTCTCCTTCCTCCTGCCCTCCGATGTCTGTGTGCGTGCCCTGGCTCTCTCTTTTTTGCCCACTATGTTTCATGGACCTGCCACTACCCCTCCTATCCACTTGGAGTGTTCTGTTGAGCTGTCACTGCCTCTCCCACCTGCCTAGCATGGTCAGATGACTGCTTCCTGTCCCTGGCACCTCTACCCTGCCTTTCCAAGTTCCATGCACTTATCCTCCTGCCCTCCACAGTCCATTTTGCTACCACTCCCTTCTACCATCCATTCTCTGTTGTGCCGCAACTGCTCCCCTTGCCTCCTGCCTACCCTGTGAAGCACCTTCCATGCCCTATCTTGTCTGTGCCTAGCCCCTGCCCATCCCTTTAGTCTGTGTGTATGCCATTATAGTCTCACTGTTGCCCTCCATGGTGTTTTGTGCCTCCAGTCCCTATCCCATCTGCCTTCCATGGTCAGCTTACTGCTCCAGCCTTGCCCCTGCCCTCCTCTTTCCATGTGCATGCCCCTATCCCCTCCCTCCTGCCTTGTCTGGTAGATTGTCATGCCTCTGTCCGTTATGCTGCAACTGTCCCTCCTGTCTGCCCGGTATGGTCAGCTTGCTGACCTTACCTATTTTTCCTCTGCTCTCTGTCGTCCATGTTCATGGTTATGTCCCCTCCCAATTACTTTCCATGGTCCGTTGTGCATCACTGCTGCCTGTTTGCCTTGTGTGTTGGATTGTGCTGCTACAACCCCTGCTGCCTGCCCTGTAAGGTCAGTTTGGTACCCCTGCCCATCTCTCGCCTGCCCTCTGTTATCCGAGTCAGTGTTCATACCCCATTCCTCCTGCCCTCAGTGATCTAATGTACCATACTTGCCAACATTTTGAACTTAGTAAGAGGGAGATTTTGACAAGAAAACCTGGGAAATTGATTTTTCCTGTTGACTTACATTGAAAAAGAGGAAACTTTAGGCAGGAAACAGATACAATCAGGTCTGTTGGCATCAATGGTTGTACTGCCACTGCCTCTTCCTTTTTCCCTCAAAGATCAGTTATATAGCAACAGCCTCTCTTGCCTGTCCTGCATGGTTGGTTTGTTGCCCCTGCCCCATTTGCCCTGCCTTCCATGGTCCCTTGTGCTGCCATTGACCGTCCCACAATTATCTGAGTCTGTACCCCTGACATCTGCCTCCCCACAGTAATCTAATGAATAACTAGATTGCAAACATTCGCTATTTATTACAAAAGTGTGGCACGCCTGAAGTATGTAATCCAAACTGTAATACCTAAAGCATTTCCATTAGAAATTATTAAAATGAGAGGGTCTTATTCTCATGGAAATTATGGTTAGTGCTCTAACAAACTAAAGTGATGACATAATTTCTGAGTTCTCAAGTAGCGACAAAGCAATTTTAAATTATTTGCTATCTTGATTTTTTTTATCCAGTTCATCAATTGATTATATATTGCACTTACAGTAGAGAATGTGGTGTAAGGGCCAGAGCTGCACAGATTGCAACTGGGAAACCAGGTTTGAGTTTCAGCGTCAGCTTGACATCCTGTGATTCTGGGCAAATCACTCAGGGCCAGATGTAAGAGCATGTGTTTTGCTACTTCTTTGCGAATCGTAAATTGTGAGTCGCAGATTTTTTTTTACAAGTGTCTGAGACACTTAGCGATTCCCAGAAGGGTTGCAAGGGACCGAAGGCATTTGGGAATGACCACACTCACAGGGATGGTGGCTTGCTGGGGTCAGCAAATCACTATTTCTGTGACTGCTTTTTAAATAAAGCGTTTTTTTAAAATGCAGCCCGTTTGCTTAAAAAAGGGCTGAATTTAAAAAACTAAAAATGAAACATTTCAGTTTCATTTTTTCAGAGTAGGCAGTGGCCCGTGGAACCGCTGGCTGCTCTGAAAAAAAATGTTTGCACCCCCCCATTCACAAAGGGGAAGGGGTCGTTTGGGGACCCCTTCCTGTTAGCGAATGGGTTCACACCAGTTTGAAATTGGTGTTAACTGTGATTGCTTTACAACTGCATTCACTGTCACAAAACAATCATACATCCCCCTGCGAGTCGCAATTAGGAAGGGACACCCTTGGGACGCCCCTTCCTAATTGTGAATCGTAAACCCTGTTTTGCGAGTCTGTCACTGTATATTGACTCACAAAATAGTGATTTGTACATAGGGAAACACTTTTTTTTGGCTGCAAAAGACCAACAAAAAAGCTATGTAAATGTAGCCCTTAATCTGTCCATGCCTAAAGCCCAAAAGGAATTTGTTCTTGTGTAATGTAAGTGATGTATCTGAAAAAATGAAACTGAAATGTTTCATTTTAATTTTTTTAATTCAGCCCTTTTTTAAGCAAACGGGCTGCATTTAAAAAAAAATGCTTTATTTAAAAAGCAGTCACAGAAATAGTGATTTGCTGACCCCAGCAAGCCACCATCCCTGTGAGTGTGGTCATTGCCAAATGCCTTCGGTCCCTTGCAACCCTTCTGGGAATCGCTAAGTGTCTCAGACACTTGTAAAAAAAAATCTGCGACTCACAATTTACGATTCGCAAAGAAGTAGCAAAACACATGCTCTTACATCTGGCCCTGAGTGATTTGCCCAGAATCACAGGATGTCAAGCTGACGCTGAAACTCAAACCTGGTTTCCCAGTTGCAAACTGTGCAGCTCTGGCCCTTACACCACATTCTCTACTGTAAGTGCAATATATAATCAATTGATGAACTGGATAAAAAAAATCAAGATAGCAAATAATTTAAAAGTGCTTTGTCGCTACTTGAGAACTCAGAAATGATGTCATCACTTTAGTTTGTTAGAGCACTAACCATAATTTCCATGAGAATAAGACCCTCTCATTTTAATAATTTCTAATGGAAATGCTTTAGGTATTACAGTTTGGATTACATACTTCAGGCGTGCCACACTTTTGTAATAAATAGCGAATGTTTGCAATCTAGTTATTCATTAGATTACTGTGGGGAGGCAGATGTCAGGGGTACAGACTCAGATAATTGTGGGACGGTCAATGGCAGCACAAGGGACCATGGAAGGCAGGGCAAATGGGGCAGGGGCAACAAACCAACCATGCAGGACAGGCAAGAGAGGCTGTTGCTATATAACTGATCTTTGAGGGAAGAAGGAAGAGGCAGTGGCAGTACAACCATTGATGCCAACAGACCTGATTGTATCTGTTTCCTGCCTAAAGTTTCCTCTTTTTCAATGCACTCCAATGCCTTCGCGTAAAGTTTGCGCTAAATAAAACTGCAAACAAACAACAAAATTAAGTGTTTTGCATGCTTATGTCAATGGGCTATATTTGGGCTACATTTGGATGATATTTGTGCTACACTCTTTTTTCTCTGGTGGCTACTTGAAAGACTCTTTTGTTATGAAGCTCCCTATTTTCCTCATTTACAGCAGTGTCCTCAGTAGAAAATGCCATCAGTTTTCAACTTCGATTCCATTAGGATGGTGGCCAGATGTGCCACACTTTTGGCATAAATTCAGAATGTGCATGTTTCAGTGTACATGTCAGAATGTTCTAATCAAATAGAAGAGGAAGTTATTTGAGAACTCACTTAAAACGTGTCCTAATTTTTCTTTCTACAGCACTAGTCATTTCTACGACAAAATGAAAACCCTCATTTTGACCCTTTTTAAATTAAATTTTTTAACTTTCTACCAGTTTGATTCAATCAAGATGGCTTCAGGTGCACCATGCTTCTGTCATAAGTAATACTGTTAGCTCTCTAGTTGTTCTTTAGAAGGAGTCTTCAGTAGAACACAAGGGAATCAACTGACAGGCTGCTCCTGTTGGAAGTACATGTTTTACTGAGAATGTCACACTTCATTTTCATATGGCTGAGAAATAAGTTACAGATACTATGCTCTCATTTTAGCTTCTGGAGTACCTTCTATAACCTCTGTGGGAAAATCATGAGAAAAGAGTTTTCTCTAAAACATGATTCATGACATTTCAGCAGGGTGAAATCACCTTAGACCATACCACAATTCCTAAACTCAGTATGGTACCATCAACAAATGATCTACATTGTAACTAAAAAGCTGTTGTCACCTTTTATATGTTCTTGTTTCTGAGGCCCTCAAAGCCTGCCTTTCACTGCAATGCATTTTAAAGGGTGCTATCATGTATATCGGTCCCAGGATATCTGCCATCACTTTGTGGTTGAAGTGCTGACAGCCAATCAGATCTCACCATGAGATCTGTCCTTAGCTTAGGCTCCCCCCAGACATACCAATTTGGATTTGCTTTAATAGCTTGAAAATTACTGAACAGATTTACACCACATAAAAAAGGGTGCTCTGCGGACCAGAATCTACCTTTTTGCCAACTTTGGTGTAATCTCTTCCAGCGGTTTGGGCTGCAGGCGTGTCTAATGAGTCTATGAGAGAAGTACATTTATGATTCCCCCCCTCCTTTTTCTCTGCCCCCACTTGACAGATCATCACAACATTTTCCATCCACAACAAAATTCTTTGTCACACTTCTTTTGAGAACATTTTGCAAAAAATGCTTTTTCTATTGAAAATAGTTCCTAACTTTAACTACCTACTGGTAATCGCAAGTAGATAATATATATATATATATAATAGATATATATAGGGTCACTCTTACACCAACTCTCACTCACAGAGAGACACTCTCATACTCATTCAGACATTCACACACCCTCTTTCACACTCAGAGAGACAGTCTTACATCCACTATCACAGCCAGAGGGACACACCCACTCACTCACATACAGAGGAAAACTCTTACACCCACTTTCACACACAGAACGACACTCTGACACCGAGGCCCTGATTACAAGACTTGCTGTGGCGGTCGGACAGCCACCAAAAAGGCAGTACAATAGCCACATTATGACCGTGGCAAAAGTGCCACGGTCTGACCACTGGCACTGCCATTTTTTCACCAGCTGACGGCCTGGCGGTGCCAGCGGTCTTAATCCACCAGAGCAGCGCTGCAAGCAGTGCTGCCCTGGGGATTACAACTTGTGTGACCGCCAGCTTTTGAGTTGTGGTTCTACCACTATTCAAAGGCTGGCAGAGACAGGGTGCCAGGAGCCCAGGGGCCCTCTGCACTGCTTATGGACTTGGAGTGGGCAGTGTCAGGCCCCCATGGGCAGCCCCATAGTGCTTTTAACTGCCTGAATTACAGGCAGTGAAAAGTTTGAGGGGTGCTGTCGCACCCGCCGCGCCGCTACACTGCCGCTAGCTCGATTTTGAGCCGGCGTCATTGTTGGCCCAGCGCGAAACTCATAATAGGGCTAGGAGACAGAAGACCGGATTGGCGGTCTTCTGACCTAAGGAGCTACCCACCGAACTCAGAATGAGCCCCTGAGTCTCACACCCACTCTCAGACACAGGGGCACACTCTTACACCCACTCTCACATCCAGGCACTCACACACCATTCTCACAACTAGACACACTCTCACGCACACTCTGACACTCAGACAGACCCTCTCACACCCACTTATACACCCAGAGAGACAGTCACATACCCACTCTCACACCCAAATATACTCTCCCACCCACTCTCACACTCAGGGTGAGAGTCACACACCCACTCTCACACTTGGAGAGACTGTAGCACATCCGCTCTCACACCCAGATACACACACTCAAATCCGCTGTCACTTCCACATACATTCTCTCACACATACTTTTACACACAGACCAAAAGTTATACACTCACACAGCTACTCCTTTAGTCTGCGGTGTCTACGATCTGAGAGGGAAAATCTTTGATTTTGTTGCTATTTTGCTGTATTAGGAAAGTGTCCAAGGGCTAGTATGTGAGAAATGATGCATATGAAGGGGTCAAGGAAGGGGTTTCCGTGGCCACAAGGGTTTAAAGAAATATGGCATATTGGGAACCAATGTGTAGAGAATGTCCAAATTTTTTTTTTTTTTTTGAGAGCCGAGGTTGAATCCTTGGTTCTGAATTACATTTTACAAAATTAAGTATTTAAAAATAAATAAATATGTTTATGGCTAAAGGATTGTCTCTGAAAAGAGCCTTTGTGTTTATGATGTGTAGCTGATTGCTACAGATGAAAGAAGATGCAGTCTCTCAAGTGACGCAGGAACACCCAGTTGCCTATGTCTGTTATGTTTACTCCATCATTTCTGTAGATACCATCCATTTCAAATCGTGAATTGTTGTGAAATATAGAGCCCATGTTAGGAGGAATGCAGAATCAATTGTATTAACATGTTTCCTGGATTTGTCTATATGTGGACAGAATTCTGTTGAAAAGTTCCACTTCTGCCTTTGGCAAATGTTAGAAAAAAAGAAAGGCAGTGTGTGGTAAAAGTGTCATTAATTTTCTTTCATTAGGATTTCCAAACCAGCAATAATGAATTAAAATGATTATTTGGTGTGGATATATCTTTCGTTAGCAAAAAGGCAGATATATGGGTTTATTTTATTAACATGTTGGAAAAATCTATTTCATTCTTCCCCGTGGATCTGAAGATCCACCTGCGGATTTCTATGGGGGGGAGTGCATAGCACTGCAGATCCATTTGTGGATTTACACGGGGGCCACGCTGAGCACTGCAGTGGATCCACTGATCTGGCAAAAACTCCTACCACTGGGCTATCTTCTGAGGATTGTTGGAAAGAGTTAAATATAGAAGCCAGTCATAAGTGGTAGAACATAAGTTTAACATGAAAGAGAGATTGTGATTGGTTTTCTGATTCAGTAACCTTGAAATCAAAGTTGAAAAGGTTGGCAATAATGGTTCCCTTCTGTGAGAGTGGATTACCATTCTTGTGGGTTTCTTTGTAAATTTTTCAGTGAGAAGAAATTCTAACTGATGCTGAAAGACAAACATACACTCCAACAAGCAGACTTATCAGCCATGTCTAGTGAAATATAGTTAATTTAACAAAGTATTAATAAAGAAACGAGTTAAGATGAGGATTAATGAAACTGAGCAGCTTGTTGATAAAATGCCATAACTAATATAAATAGTAGGTTTGGAATTCATGTAAAGTAATTATAGAAGCCATTCAATAAATAGCTAAAGAATTGAATTGAAATTGGAAGCTTCTATTTTCTTTCAGTATACTAAACTGACCCCTGAACTTTGTTGAAGCTAGTACACAGAATGAATTGATTAGTCATTAAATAAGTAAAAATGTTGAATTGAGTTTTAAAAAGTTAGATGTGTATGCCTACGCTGATAATGGATATTTATAATTGCAATTGTTTAGCTCATAGAAAGAGTCAGATAAGTATTTAGAAAGCGTAGAGATTGTTTCAATATCATTTGAACAGAGACATGACTGAATTGCACTTCCTGAAAGCCTAAGTGTGAAGATTCACTGTTAAGTTCAGTTAGCATTGAAAACCCGCTTAAGAAACCTTAAACTGTGTTTTCACTGTAGAAATCGAAGCACTCAGATGGGGTGTGTATACGCCATAGAGGAGATAAAAATGTCCTTTTACGTTTTACTGCCTTAAATATGCACTTCCCATGTCAAGTTATATATGCTGTCTCTAATCTATACTGTTAATCATGTACATAATTTGGAAAGTATAAAGCCACACTCAGGCGGTCATTACAACATTGGCGGTAAAAGCCGCTTACCGCCGTGCAGAAGACCGCCAACACACCGCTGCGGCCGCGGAATTCCGCCACAGCTATTATGACCCACATTTCGTAATCTGCCAAAATTCAGACAGCCACACAAGACTGCCACACCAAAGGTCAGTGATAAACTTGCGAAAACAAAACCTCCACCGTCACGCCAACAGAAATACGCCCACACTATCACGACACACGAATCCACGTGGCGGTCTTTCAACCGCGGTATTCCATTGGCGGTACACACCGCTGCGCTCAAAATACACACACATTTACAAAACACAACCACATTGGACAATTCCAAATACACACACCTGATACACATACACACACCACTTCGACATAACACCAACACCACTATAAAACACACACCCACATCACCCACAATCCCCCACAACAAAAAATTCTGAAAGAAGGCCAGAGAGAGAGCATCAGCAAGAACAATAGCAACCACAGGCACACAACACCATCATCCACAGAACTTCCACGCACCTCACACAACACACCACTACATATCAGCACACATATCACCACACACTCCACCCCACACATCACCTACACCACCCCATGGCACGGCAAAGACACCCCAGGTTCTCGGAGGAGGAGCTCAGGGTCATGGTGGAGGAAATCGTCCGGGTAGAGCCACAGCTATTCGGATCACAGGTGCAGCACACCTCCATTGCAAGGAAGATGGAGCTATGGCGAAGAATAGTGGACAGGGTAAACGCAGTGGGACAGCACCCAAGAAATCGGGATGACATCAGGAAGAGGTGGAACGACCTACGGGGGAAGGTGCGTTCCATGGTCTCAAGACACCACCTGGCGGTTCAGAGGACTGGCGGCGGACCCCCACCTTCTCCCCCACAACTAACAACATGGGAGGAGCAGGTCTTGGAGATTCTGCATCCTGAGGGCCTCGGAGGAGTAGGCGGAGGAATGGACTCTGGTAAGTCAAATCTTAACTATTACAACCCCCACCCTACCTGCATGCTATCACATACCCCCACCCTCACCCTCACCCCTAGCACCCCAACTCCTCACATATGTCCCAATATCACAAACCACCCATCCCAACACCAAGCCCTGCATGCAACAAAAAAGCATGGTTGCCCATCACTAAAGCATGGCCACTGCACATACCCATACAACCCCCTAAACCATCCTCACACAAGGTCTCACACAGGAATGCAAGCACTGGGGTACATGTCACCCACCCATTGCACACCATGGCACACACAGATGCAATAATCATGCTTTTACACCCCTGCAGGACCCCTACCCAACGTCACCGGACAGGAGGGTCCAGACATGTCCACTCCACCCACAGAAGAGGCCCACAGTGATGACAGCAGCTCTGTCCAACTGGATCTAGACGACCAGCCCAGCCCATCTGGGACCTCAGGACAGTTGGTTCCCCTCACACTGGCACAAGCCACTACAGAGTTACCCCCCGCAGGAAACACCAGCACAGCACCTGCCCAGCGGGCCCATACCTCTGTCCCCAGGACACGTAAATCAGCAGTGTGTCCACCACTACAGGGAACCCAGGCTAACCCACCACCCCAACAACAACAGGGACCTGGGGGCAGTGGCAGTGGGCACACGGTTCAGGGGACAGGGGCCCAGGAACACAGGGAACTGGGAGGGCTGCTGTGCGACAGGGGGAGGACATGCCCAGGGAACCCACTCTCCACGTGGCCCTCTCCAACATCATGGGAGCCTACCACCACTCCCAGGAGACGATGGCAACGGTACTGGCCAAGTTTCAGGAGACCCAGCGGCTGCAGGAGGAACAGTATTTGGGCTTCAGGGAGGAACTCAAATCCATCAATTCCACCCTGGGCACCATTGTAGGGGTGCTGAAGGAACTCATCAACACCAGGAGGGACACTGTGGCACCACAAGGGGCCCCTGACACTAGCCTGGACGATGAACTGCCACCACCTCCGCCGACGCTAGTGGACAGGATGCAACGCCACAGGATCACCACACCTGCACCCCACCCCCTGCAGAGGGAGAACCACCCCGCAAACGGTCCCTGAGATCCAGGACAAAGACAGAGAACGATGCCAAGACCCCCGCCAAGAAATGAGACCACCCTGATTGTCATCCATTTGTCCCACCTTGTCACCCTGTCCATCCTTAAACTGCACCTGTCGTCGCAAAGCCAAGTTGTGAAGCATACAGCAGGCCACGATGATATGGCACACCTTCTTTGGTGAGTAGAATAGGGAACCACCTGTCATATGGAGGCACCGGAACCTGGCCTTCAGGAGGCCGAAGGTCCGCTCTATAATCCTCCTAGTTCGCCCATGGGCCTCATTGTAGCGTTCCTCTGCCCTTGTCCTGGGATTCCTCACTGGGGTCAGTAGCCATGACAGGTTGGGGTAACCAGAGTCACCTGCAAATGGCGAGGGACAACTGTTAGACACACACTGACTCATAGGGACATCCACAGACCCAGACAACTATTCCCACTGATTTCGGTCCAGGTGCTCACCTAATAGCCACACCAGGTGCCTCTGTAGTTGCCCCATCACATAAGGGATGCTGCTATTCCGCCGGATGTAAGCGTCATGCACTGAGCCAGGGAATTTTGCATTAACATGGGAGATGTACTGGTCTGCCAAACACACCATCTGCACATTCATGAAATGGTAACTCTTCCGGTTTCTGTACACCTGTTCACTCCTGCAGGGGGGGGGACCAAGGCCACATGTGTCCCATCAATGGCACCTATGATGTTGAGGATATGTCCTAGGGCATAGAAGTCACCTTTCACTGTAGGCAAATCCTCCACCTGAGGGAAAAGGATGTAGCTCCGCATGTGTTTCAGCAAGGCAGATAACACTCTGGACAACACGTTGGAAAACATAGGCTGGGACATCCTGATGCTATGGCCATTGTTGTTTGAAAAGACCCACTTGCTAGGAAATGGAGTACTGACAGCACCTGCACTTTAGGGGGAATTCCTGTTGGATGGTGGATAGCTGACATCAGGTCTGGCTCCAACTGGGCACACAGTTCCAGGATTGTGGCACGATCAAGCCTGTAGGTGATGATCACATGTCTTTCCTCCATTATCGATAGGTCCACCAGCGGTCTGTACACCGGAGGATGCCGCCATCTCCTCACATGCCCCAGCGGATGGTGCCTATGGAGGAGAACAGCGAGCACAGAGTCAACCAACTCTGAGGTACGCAAACACAGCTTACCCTGAAAATATTCATAAAACAAAATTTGCCTGTATGAGTGTTTAGGCAAGGCCTAGGTATGTGTGACGCAGTCAAAAATAAAGCCATATGGGCCCCTGAAATGGCGGCTGCCTGACATGTAAGGTGGGACAAGGGGATATGAGGTAACTGCACTGGCGTTGTACACAGTCGCGGTAGGCGGTCGAAGTCCGTAGTGCAATACTGCATTGGTTAATCTTGGACCCTACGGGTCCCAGGAGCCAATGACGATGTACGCCGGCGGTGACGTTACGCACCGCTGCGGACGTGACCGCCATTTTCTCTCAGTTCAATCACTCAATACCTGACCTTCGATAGAATAGGACCTACACTGCAAGTGCTGCTGTGACCTCAGTCTGGAAGAGACAATGGCTTGTGTGTCTGGGGATAGGGCCCCTGCCTTCAGCACGGAGGAGTTTGAGAAACTCGTGGATGGGGTCCTCCCTCAGTACACGCTACTCTATGGTCCTCCAGACAAACAGGTAAGTACACTGTGAGAATGAGGCGTGCATGAAACTACAGTGAGTGCATGTGCGTCATTTCAAGGGTAGGGATGCAGGGCAATGACTGTGACGGTGCAGTTGCTAATTACTTCTCTTTTTCCCCTGTACAATTCCTGTAGGTCAGCGCCTACCAGAAGAAGGACATCTGGCGTGCCATCGCCAAGGAAGTATGGACCCTGGGGGTCTACCACAGACGGAGCACATGGGAGGACATTTGCCGCTGGAGCAAGAAGACAGCGGAGGCCCAGCTGGGGATGGCCTCCCAATGTGGGAGGGGTGCCCGTCGCACCATGACCCCCCTGATGTTCAGGATCCTGACGGTGGCATACCTGGAGTTGGATGGGCACTTGAGGGCATCACAGCAGCAACAAGGGGGTGAGTACACTCTCATTCTGCTGATTCAGCGCGCATTGGAGGTGTCTGGGTGGGAGAGGTAGGCTGTGGGATCCCCTAGGCCAGGGCGAGTTTAGTAGGCAAGGTCCCTTCTTAAGGCAGGACCTGTGGCACCCCACCCCACCTGTGTACAGTGCCAACTACACCTAGTCAGGCTCCTGTGACATCCATGTGTGCAGAAATCGGCCATAGCCTTGTAAGCCATGTCCCAGGGATTGAATAGTGTACCCCAAGTGCACGGCGTAGTGCAGGGGGCTTCTGTGTCTGTCGTGTCCGCCAATGGTAGCGGTATTGCATGCACTGAACATGTCTTTCTTCTGTCTCCCCCCCCCCCTTTTTGTGGTCTCCCTGTACTTCTGTGCATTAGCAACATCAGGCGGAGGAGCAGTGGCACCGGAGCAGGAGGGAGCTGCATCCCACATGGCCCTGGAGGGCGAGACTACGGACTCCGAATCACCAGTGGGACGGAGCGTGAGGGGAGCTCCACGGCGGGGACAGGAACTGACACCAGCGAAACGGACTCCTCCTCTGATGGGAGCTCCTTTGCGGTGGCGGCCCCATCTGTGCCCCCCACATCTACAGGTACAGCCGCCACCCCCCCTACCAGCACTGCCCTCCCAGCAGCCCCTCAGCCTTTGCCCCATGCCCGCTCATCCAGGAGGGTGGGCATCACCTTCGCCCCAGGCACCTCAGCCCCTGCCCCTGTCACTCATACTGCCCTCAGTGAGGATGCCATTGACCTCCTTAGGTCCCTCACTGTTGGGCAGTCTACCATTTTGAATGCCATCCAGGGTGTAGAGAGGCAGTTGCAACAAACCAATGCATATCTGGAGGGCATTCACTCTGGTCAGGGAGCCCTTCAGCGAGCTTTTCAGACTCTGGCCTCAGCACTGATGGCAGCCATTGTCCCTGTCTCTAGCCTCCCCCCTCCAACTTCCTCCACCCAGACCCACACCCCTGTACCTCAGCCTATCCCAAGCACACCATCAGACCAGCATGCACACACGTCAACACACAAGGGAAGCTCTGGCAAACATAAGCACCACAGATCCCACAGGCACTCATGCAAGCATCAGACACATGCAGAAACACCAACATCCACTGCCTCCACTGTGTCCTCCTCGTCTCCCTCCTCCCTCCCTGTCTCGTCTCCACTCAGACCTGCATGCACTGCATCCTCAGCCACTACGTCCATCACCAGCACACACACCACCACACCCCGCTCGTGTGCAGTCACCACCCCAACTACCATTCACACATCCCCTGTGTCCTCTCCCAGTGTGTCTGTGAGGCCACCTCCCAAGGTACACAAACGCAGCCACACACCCACCCAACAGCCATCCACCTCACGACAGCCTCCAGCCCATGCACCTTCACCCAAAGTCACCAAACGTACACCTCCTACAACTACTACCTCTTCCTCCACTCACAAACCCCCTCCATCTACCCGTCCCACTGTTCCTAAGAAAATTTTCCTGTCCAACCTTGACCTCTTTCCCTCACCTCCCCCACCCCTTCAGTCTCCTAGGGCCCGACTCTCCAGGTCCCAACCTAGCATCTCAGCCACAACATCAGCGGGACAGTGGTGCCGATAGTCACCAGATTATGGAGTGCACCAGGCAGCAGGGCAGGCATTGTAGCAAAGAGCCACAGCACGGACAGTCCCCCACCTGTCAAGCATAAAAAGTTGGCCTGTGCCCGGAGGGAGAGAGGAAAGAAACTAGCCACCAAAGCCGCTCCCAGGGGTACAGTTGGGAGTGTGGAGACAGCTGCGACACCATCCAAGGTGGAGAAGGGGCACAGTAAAACCGGCAAGTCTGGGAAGATCAGCACGGCTGACAAGACCGCCAGCAGCCACACTGCCCAGGAGGCGACCGCCAGCAGCCCCACTGCCACAGACAGGACTGCCAGCAGCAGCCCTGCTGCCACAGACAGGACCGCCAGCAGCTGAACCGCTGCCCAGGAGGCGACCGCCAGCAGCCCTGCTGCCACAGACAGGACCACCAGCAGAAGCCCCGCTGCCCAGGAGGCGACCGCCAGCAGCCCTGCTGCCACAGACAGGACCGCCAGCAGCAGCCCCGCTGCCACAGACAGGACAGCCAGCAGCTGAACTGCTGCCCAGGAGGCGACCGCCAGCAGCCCCGCAGGCCAGGACAAGACCGCCACCAGCTGAACTGCTGCCAAGGACACCGCCGCCACAAGCACGGCAGGCCAGGACAAGACCGCCACCAGCTGAACCGTTGCCAAGGACACCGCCGTCACAAGCACCGCTGCCAAGGACACCGCCGCCACAAGCACCACGGAACAGGACAAGCACCGCTGCCAAGGCAGCGCCGCCACAAGCACCTCTGAACAGGACACCGCCGCCACCAGCACCGCCGGCCAATGAGCGCCAAAAGCTCTGACGCTACTGAGGCCGCCACGAGCAGGATGAATCACTCTGGCCACCAAGCACCCTCCAGAACCAGTGGAAAAAAGCATCCACTACCTCAGTCCTTGGCAGGATGAAGCACTCTGGGCACAAAGCACCCTCCAGAACCAGTGGGGAAAAGCATCCACTACCTCAGTCCTTGGCAGGATGAAGCACTCTGGGCACCAAGCCCCCTCCAGAACCAGAGGAGAAAAGCATCCACTACCTCAGTCCTTGGCAGGATGAAGTACTCTGGGCACAAAGCCCCCTCCAGAACCAGTGGAGAGATACATCCACTACCTCAGTCCTTGGCAGGATGAAGCACTCTGGGCACCAAGCCCCCTCCAGAACCAGTGGAGAAAAGCATCCACTACCTCAGTCCTTGGCAGGATGAAGCACTCTGGGCACAATGCCCCCTCCAGAACCAGTGGAGAATGTTATCCACTTGAGAGACTGTGGCTTTGCACTCCCCAGGATTGAACAGTGGACAAACCACCCACTGTAGAGACTTGTGAGACTGTGGCTTTGCACTCCCCAGGATAGAACAGTGGGCAAACCACCCACTGTAGAGACTTGAGAGACTGTGGCTTTGCACTCCCCAGGATTGAACAGTGGGCAAGCAACCCACTGTGGAGACTTGAGAGACTGTGGCTTTGCACACCCCAGGACTGAACTGTGGGCATGGAGCCCCCTCGTGGATCTGTCTTCGTGCACTCAACTGGCTGAGGTGCCCCCCACCTTCCCTTCCCCCTGAGTTGCCTGTTTTATTTCTAACTGATGCCCATGCAGTGTTCTCTCCGTCTTGTTCGGGTATTGAGTGTGGGCCTCGCCCATGCCTTTTGGGCCCAATGATCCACGGACTATGATGGTGGAATCCCTTGGACTTGTGTTCTTGGTGTATATAATTGTATATAGTATATATGTGTATATTTTTTTTAATATTGTTGATATATGTAATTGAATATATCACAATTATTCGACTCATTTCTTTTTGTCCTTGCATTCTTCCAGGGGGGTTTGGGGGGGTGTAACTGTTATGTATCAATATGTATTAGCATGTGTGTTGTAGTGGGTGAGGGTGGGGGTGGGGGTGTTGTGTGTGTGTGTCACTGTTTTTTCCCTCCACCCTCCCCTGTGTCGTAGGTGCAGTACTCACCGTGGTCTTCGCCGCCAGCGTTCGTGCTCCTGGTAGAGGAGCAGGAAGATAAAGGCTGGCAGAATCGGGAGCTCCGGTTCCATGGCATCCTGATTCCTCATGGGGTGTGTAGAGGTGAGCGTTTTCCCTTCGAAGTCCTGTTTCCGCCGTGTTTTTGTTCGCGGTGAATCCGCCCCGAAAAAGGTGGCGGATTGGTGGGTTGTAATAGTGTGGCCGGTACATTGTCCTCCGCCTGTCTGTTGGCGGTTACCACTGTGGTGTTTGTTTGTAGCGCAGTGGCGGTCGGAGTGTTAAAGTATGTTTGCGGTTTCCGCTACGGTCGTAATTCAATTTTTTTTACTGCCGGCCTGTTGGCGGTTTTACCCCCGCTTTAACACCGACCGCCAGGGTTGTAATGACCACCATAATGTCCTTCACCACCCTGACAGATTTAGTACTGTAAATTGAACACTAGATCTGGCCCTAAGTGTTTTTTAATACTGGGCTTGATCTACTAAAATTCTATTCTCAAAAAGAGGTTGCACATTGAGCTCCAAAACTTTTGTGAATAGAATCTGATTTTTTTAACCGACCTATGTACTAGTAGGTCGGTTCGCAAAATCACCTTTCCCATGGGGTTGCAGAACACCTGCCTAATTACATTAATTAGCCAGGTCACAAGTTGCAACTCCCTGTGACAGCAGACCTCCATCCCTGTGATTGCATTCCAAAACTGATTTGTTTAAGCACTCACAATCCCTAAAGGATTCTGGACCCCAATTCCTGTTGCAAACCAATGATACATTCAACCCCACATCACATTTTGACAGGAACACCATTTTCACTGCCCTTGTCACTTATGATTCTGTATGGCTCGCAGACCCATTTTACAAGTTTAAAAAGGGTTTGTGACTCGCAAAATGGGTTTTGTACCTTACAAAATGGACTTTGCAGTCGCAAATTAGCCATTTAGTGAATCCCAGGGTTTGTGTCCTCTAAATCCTTTTGCACTTCAGGCTCATCATTACTTATGTCCCAATCCTGATCAATAAATATTATATATGCCTCACTATTTACAAAGCAGAGGAGTTAACAACCTTTCCTTTTTCTGATTTAATCACTATTGGTAAATAATACAAATAATCATCAGCATTTATTCATACAAGGCCTAATATAACGGAGCTTACAAAATTCCTACGTCTTCTCATGAGAAGCTCAATGATTTCTAACATATTCATAGGCCAAAATAAGACAAGTTTGTGTTCTGCACAACTCAGCTTATTACCAACGCTCCTTCCCACTCTCAAATAAGGGACCTCTCACTGCTCCAACTTGTATTGGATATGCATGTGAGAATGGTTCTACAGGAATCTCATATTCATCAGAGTAAGCATGTGGCAGAGGCATAGGCCTGTCCCTCACTAAGAAAGATCCTGAATCTGTCTTGTGACCTGGAGTGGCACACCAATTGCATGGTCTCTGTTGAAATTTGATTACTGATCCTATCACAGGTATACTGCTTAGAGCATTAGAGGCCGCATATCATTGTTAAGAGAATTAATATCATAACCAGACCTTTTTATCTGTGTTTTTACCTGTGTACCTGGAATTGATGCCTACTGGCCCAAAAGTGTCAAGTTTCACTTGTATGAGTAAACTTAGGTCCTTGCACTGACAACCTTTGTAACTGATCTTGTGTGTAGTGCATTATCACATGGGCGGTGTGTTAATAAGACAGAGTAAAGAAGGCCAGTGGGATCCTTCTAGGATTCCCACAATATGGCCTAGCATTAAATGGAGGGAAAGGATTGTGTTCCAAGATAACTTAAGGGTACTGTTTACACTCCTGCAACTGGATGGAGGAAACCTAGACACTGAAGTGGCAGGAATGGAGGCCTGTCTTTAGAAATTCTACAAGGTATTTTATTTAGCAAAGAGGATATGATTAAACAAAACTGTAAACTTTGCACTTGTATAGCGCACTACTCACCCATTAGGGTCTCAAGGCACTGTACACATACCACAGTGGAAACCCTCCTGGCTTTTCCTTGTGAGGCACCCACTCCTGGACAACCCCCAGGTTAAAGCCAGGCATCTAAGCACTGTGAGGGATGTTGTGGGGATTAAGCAAGCTATTGCCTAGAATTACAGAGTGTGACCCATTAATTAGATTAGGCACCAAGGTGAGAATTATCTGGTCCAAGCAAATTGAGCCCAAGACCCAACAAGGTGGGAATTGAACCCTGGTCCCAGACCAGATCTCTGCATAAGGGTCTGCTGCTCTAACCATTGTGCGACACTTATCCACAGTTTTGTTTATTTTTATCAGATTAGTCATCCTAAACACTCCGGTTTGGTGGGTGGTAGGAATGGTAGGGATGAGAGCTGGGACTGCAGACCATGTTCAGAAAAAGAAACGTTTAGTTGTAGACTGTCTATTCATCTTTCTTTTTTTAGTCCTTCAGAAGGTTTAGTGACAGCCAAGTGAGGGAAGCTCACATCTGTTTGTGGCTCTGTTGTGGGTACTCCAGGACAGAGTCAACCCTGCTGTGAGAACCATCACTGTAAATAAATGTGATGTGTGGAGAACAGCCGAGAAGTGATAAGAAAAGGACTATATTCATTTGATCTGTGGGTGACAGAAACTCTACAACTGCCTTATTCAGACTAATCCTGATTTCCCAAGAAGACTGGGGCTTGGAGGGAAGAACAAAACCCAGTGATATCCCCTAGGAGGAAGCACAGCTAAAGTGGAGGTTTCTAAGATGTACATGTCATAGCACCCAGATTCACAGACGTGTATATTTAGTGAACTGTGTCCTTTCTAGAGCAACAATGTGATTAAACTACTTTATTTCATGCAAAGATGAGCAAGGAGTTAAAACTTACCCTTATTGTGCCACTTTCTTTAGTTTTGAGCTCTGGCACCCCCACACAGCCTACTCGAGAAACCAGTAACCTCAAATCCCATTATTGAGGGCTAGCATCCTATTGAGGGCTAGCATCCTCTCACTGCCCCGTGTTCCTGATACGGGGTCTAACACAGACAGAAAAATGAATGATGACTGACCAGCTCTAAACCTTCTTCTCCTACATGTATGTTCAATCAAAAGTGCAGAATGAATATGTGCAGAAAAGGTTGCAAAATGCTGTAATCAAACTCTTTCATCCTTAACCTTCTGTTTTAGCTCACATCCAAATGTCATCTGATTTCTTTCCGGCAGGAAACCAGCTGACTAAATCGATTCATAGACGTTAAGACATCCAGTCCACTTTGCTGAATATCCCCCAAAACACTCTTGCAGAATTTTCCACATTGAAATATTCAGAAATCTTCCCAAAGGCTAACAATCCATTAAAGGAATTTTAGTTGAGCATCTGAGTTGGCTACTAACGGGTCTGCCCAATACAATGCAGATTCAGTAAAGCAATTGATCAGTTATCCCTCATCATTTTGATCTTGATTAAAATGTTAAGGGACTAAAGCAAATGCACCCTAAAGAGAATAAAAAATGTACTACTGGGCAAATCTTTCCAGTAACAAGGTTGCCAACCCACCAGACAAGTGTTGTTCGCCTGAGGTCAACATCCAGTACACCATGCAGTTTTCTGAAAGCCAGCTACTGCCTGTGGTACCTGAAACCAGTGGGAACCTCTTCTGGGAAACCGTGAGCATGGAAGGAGTTCAGTGATCCTTGGCACAAGTGAGTTCTGCAGCTGACTGAACATAGAGGGGGTTATTCTAACTTTGGAGGAGGTGTTAATCCGTCCCAAAAGTGACGGAAAAGTGACGGATTTACCACCAGCCGTATTACGAGTCCATTATATCCTATGGAACTCGTAATACTGCTGGTGGTATATCCGTCACTTTACCGTCACTTTTGGGACGGATTAACACTCCTCCAAAGTTAGAATAACCCCCAGAGTTCTTTAATGGACTGATGCATTGATACCACTGATACCAAGTACCTTTGATACAACTTCTTGTTCTGAGTGTACTCAACTTTTAAATTAGTTTTTAGTATCTTGCTTATGAATGCATTATAATGTGGACCATTGTTAGGTACTGGTCTCTCTTCTTTGACACCAGGTTTGTGGTCCAGATGGTTCACAGGCTGCAAAGTGAGAGTTTAGTTTTCCTCTCTTGGTTACTCTCTTTACTCCCCTAATCTCTTAACTGGGATTACACTTCACCATGAAGTACAAATCTAGACTACAGCACAGTAAAATAGATGGACTTTCCCACTGTTTTTGCCAAATTAACAACTGGGCTTCTCCAACAATGAAATCAAGATCCAATTAGTCAGGTTTAATAGGGATGGTAATGTTCCCTCCATAATGTTGTGAGAAGACTTGCCTGCCTTATACACAAATGTAAGCCTCAGCTCTGTTTTTAATACTTGGCCCAGCAGACAAAATCATTATGCACATGCACTGAGAACTGCTTTAAGTTAATGGAATACGAGACCCAGAGGAGGTCTCTTTGGTTGGAGGAGAAAACATACATGCCTTCCTCAGGAAGCATACCTACTCTCCCCTTGCTGTTTCACATGTGCTTGCCAAAGGTGGCAGAGAGTGTTTCGGAACCATAGTCCAAGACCAGGTCTTTTTTCTATTCTCTGCATTTGAACATGTGACCTACTGACACTTCATTAAATTTCTGTTTAATTAGCCATGTTCTTAGCTTCATATCCATTGCTTGGATATTGCATATATTTGGTATAGGAGAGTGGCATTATGTGATGGCCTGTCTTTACATTGATGATGAGAGTATGGTGGAGTACATCTTGGATTCCAGCTGGAAGCACGTTACATAAGATGGAGTTTGAAGGTAATCTGCCAGATTAGTATTGTCCGTTGCTATTACTCCTAAAGCTCATGTGAGGTATCAGGTTCTACTGTATGGAGAAGATGGAGACACAGATCTCTTCAGCTGTGTATAAGTGACATTTTGCTGTTTCGCTACTCCTATTAGAGAGGGTGAAAGACCTAGGGAGTCTGTAGAGAGCACTGTCATCTGTGGTTCAGGCTTAGGCTCTTGATTCAACTTTGTTCCCCTAGAGGTGCTGCTCCCAAAAGCTAGGTAAATGTCCGACGTGATAGCTTATCTCTTCTTTATGGTCATGTTGTAGGTTTTGCAACAGATTCCTAGCATTAGCCCCACAACATGTCATTATCCTGACATGTCACAAAGGAGTGTTCACGCTCATCCACTTTTGGTCCTGAGCATTGGTAGCTAACCCTTTCACACCTTGCTCAAGATGTTGCACTTAGGATACTGTCTGCGTTGTTGTGATATAAATCAAGTAATCTAGAATTGTGACTGCAACATGAGTGCTACCCAGTATAACTCTTTACACTAGCACATCCAATCCTGTACCCATGCAGGCACACCAAAAGCTATGACACTATACTCCATTTAAGTGGCAGGCAATGCAGTTTGAGGGTCCACAGCAGGATTTAGGAATCCTGGGCTTTGTGGATCTACTGAAAGATTTGAGGACCCTGCAGGCTTTAAAAGCAACAGCAAGAACATCACCAGGTGCTTGACTGTCCCCCTCTGTTGACATGTTTGATCTATGTTCCTTTGCTTGCATTATGTTCTTTACCTGTGTACCTAGCTCTTCAACTGAGACAATCTTTAGGCCCAAAGCTGAATTCATCTCATATGTTTTGTGCTTGTGACACACCTTGGAGCTTCTTCTGTTGTGTCACTTTGAAGAATTTCCTCACAAATCGTGTCAAAGAATGTCCTTACATCCTTGAAGCACTTGAACTTCTTGTAGTGCTGCCTTCAGCTGCTTCAGATAAGTTATAAAGCTATGGGCGAGTTTGACTTATTTGTTTGAATTGTGAAGCTAGTTTTGGCTAGGCTTGAAATGTTCTAGTCAGCTACATACTGGAACTCTGCCTGGCGCATCTTCTAAGTAGTACTGTACCAACTGGGAACTTTGCAAAGTTAATGATCTAAATGTGAATCAATCTCTAGGAAGAATGTGTAATTTAATAGGGGACAAGAGGCAGAGTAACCTACAGTCAATTCAGGGGCTTCTTTGGTAGGGAACAAGAGGCAGGGTAACCTACAGTTCACTGTAATACAAGAAGAGGAAATTACATTTGGGATCATCCTACATGATGAATGTACGGCATCGCTGGGACTCGGTATGTGTGCATTAACGCTCACCTTCAGGCCAGCCACACAATTTAATCAGCTACACACCACAGCCGAACAATGTGTCATTGTGTCTGGAATCCCCGTTGACCAGAGGGAAGTATCTGTATTCCTTGCAGTGCTGCTGATAAATTTCCTGGGCTAGCCATGTATTCATTTAAGAACAGCAAATTGGGAAATAAGACACAGAGACCCTGATTCAGAGTTTGGAGGATAGAGCAATGTCTGTCAGGGCAAGGCGAAAATTACTCCGTAGTCATGACGAACATCCAATCCCCAAATTTAGAGGTGCTCACCGACTCTGCAAATATGTCTTAACATTGGAAGGAACCGCCGACATTTTTAATCAAAAACAAACTCCCAAAGTAGGTTCTTGTTTTTAAAAGCAGTAAAACTGAAGAACCCCAACACCATGAGAGTTTTCTCCCCTAGTGTGAGGGGTCATTTTTAGGTTTTGCCTGCACAACTCCTGCAAAATCTATTGTATTTAAAAAAAAGTTAAACCTAGCTTAGAGCCCATCAATTACTTATATCTGTTTATCATTGAGAAGTTTCCACATGGCTCCCATGTCACTTTACTGACTGGCTCCCATGTGGTTTTTTTTTCTTTGTTTTCTTATGGTCAGCACTCCTCCTGGCTTTGGCTTCATCCTCTTGAAGTCTTCATCTATGCCGCCATTGCTGTGGAGCTTGAACCAAGTACTGCTGCCTGTGGCCAGTGTCATTCCACTGACCACATGCTTCCCAAGGTATTTTTTCTTTACTTTTGGAAATGCACTTTCTAGGAATGCATGTGTCTGCAGACCATCCACCAAGCCTGCTGTCTTTGTTTTTTCAGACTTCCTTCTTCCAGCTGTGTTTAATGAATTCATCAGCAACAGACTAAAGCACCTACTCCTTTGAAAATATAATTACTTTCTAACTGATTATGTCCCTCTTTAGCTGAGTAACACATCTCTTGGCAAAGTGTACGAAGAAATGTGCAAATCTGCCTAACACACACACCCCACACACACCCCAAATCACCAGTATCATTGCCCTAAAAATAAAGTTGGTTCACGGTGAGGAGAAAGTGGTCAGCTTAAAACAGCATGTGGCAAATCTTCTGACAGAGAAGCATAGCTTGTGTGTGAAATCATCAAGAGTGCAAGGCTGTGTATCTTCCAGAGACAGCACATTAACAGCGTAGGCAAAACACACGTTGTCGCAGTCTGCTTCTAAAGTCTAAGATAAAACAATGGCCTTTTGACCGACACAGCCTATCACCGGGTCTTTAACCTGTGTTATAGTTTAACTCCGAAAGACGTGATTTGGAGTTACTTTATTGGATAGAAAGCATTTAGAAGATGGCAAATACCATTCTCCTGCCTTAAATTTTCTATAGACTGGACATATTCTACTAAAACAGGCCTATCATGGGTGGAATAAGTGGAACGGAATCAGGACACACGGTGGCCCATAGGAGAGGCACTCAGCATCATAATTTTACACAACCAGGGTGCAGGGGATGCCACTTAGCTTGCAAGTATAGGGGCTGTAGGTACAAAATAGTGCTAAAACAAACATTGACAGTCACTATATTTCATGTGGGGCAACCTATTGGGTTTTCCAATGCTTGTTTATATTTTGTTCTGTCACTGCCAAGATTCACCTAGCAGTTACAGACAGCAAAAAAACATCTGACTGCCTTTTCTAAATTGTGTGAGTGGTCAGATGGTTTACTTATGACAGACCGTATTCCATCAGGCTGTCAGAGGAGCATGTTGGTGACAGAGCCAGAATAAGTTCCTTTATGGTAATACTGTTGATACGCCCATCTGTAATCAGGTGGTTAAACTCTGAGTTCGGGTATGAGAGTACACCGTCGCAACAACCTTCTCTTTCAAACTCTAAATCAGAACCCTAAGCCTATTGAACTTACAGGGAGCCACAAAGAGAGCAATTTAAAATGTGTCAGGAGACCTGACAGGCTTGCCTGGCTGACAGTGACCTCACCTCTGCCCCTTAGCAAAGGATTGGCTGACATATTTAAAGATTTTGAAGTCCTGAGCTGAGCTCTCTTTTATGAAAGCACAACCACAGGGGCAGCCAATATATTTTAAGCACAGTAGTAAATCTTAGATCTTTTTGTAAAGGAAAACAAAATGGTGGGGAGGGGGAGGCCTGTACTGGGGATGAGGATGGCACCTTGGAGGTGAACTTTGGCCAGACGTCTCACCCACTGTATGTTTGCAGTTATGATCTCATGGTGATACCTTCTTCAGTCGGAGATCATGGGCAGAAATGAGGTGGAACACATGATTCAGGCAAATTGACACTGAGCTGCAGCTGTGAAGACTGGTGAAGGTTCCCTTTGCCATTTCGAGAAATGTAGATGCACCAGACATCTTGAGGGCTTCCAGCGTATTGCTCAATGGAAGTAAATTCACTCTGTTCCTAACATAGCTATCAACAACTGTACACAACAAGCCACGAGAGAGGTGGGAGCATAGCTGCCTGCATCACATGTAAACTAGGCAAGGCAGTGCACCCAGCCCTATGCAAGTAATTATAGCCACTAGGTGTAAGAAATAAGAAATGAGAAGTGCAAAACAAAATCAGTCTCAGATACCTGTCTTAAACAGGGCAGTCACCACAGACACCCAGTGACTGTGTTGCAGATATAACACTATAGCAAGGGTTTCCTCTGGCAGAGGGAGCTGATTGTCCACCGGTGGTGCATAACCAAGGGCTCTGGCCTATGTCTAATCGCTTCTGCTTTCTCACTCACGGGAGACTGGACTCAGTTCAGAACACCATTGCTTGAGTGTGAAAGTCCAGCTAATTGTAGCTCAACACAACCCCAATAAGCATAGCTTCTGGTGTGGTGTCTGTGCGTTCTGAGTTACTAGCAGTCCCATAAAAGGGTCATGGATGAAGTAGTCATTCAAAAACAATATTATTCGTAAAAATAGCACACACAAGCACTGCACTAAGAAAAACACTATGTTTAAAAAGTTTTATTTCAACTGTCTCATCCTGTTACTGAGTACATGAGTAATAACCAAGCAGAAAATAATTAAAACAGTACTAGTAGTGAACCTAACACCCTAAATATTACCTCTATGTATTACACTATGAGAGATGGAGTAGTTAGCCTGCTTCTAGAGTTTTTTTGGGTTCAATGCTCTGCATGTTTAAGGCAGATCAGAAGGCATAAAAAAAAAATATCAGACTTCTGCCGGGAGAGTGTTCCCTCAGAAAGAAAAGATACATCAGCTTGGCTCAGCTTCTATGTTCTCTCTATCGACTCAGCATAACAGTGGATGATGCAGTATTCTGGCAGGACCACCCGTGATAACCTGCCTCTGTAATTCGGTTGCCAGTTCTTCACTTTCATGTGTGGAGAAGTATGGCACAATGGTTAGAGCAGCAGACCGTGAAGCAGAGATCTAGCTCATGACCAGCGTTCAAGTCCTGCTTCGGCAGGTCTTGGGCTCATTTCCCTTGGGCCAGATAATTCTTGCCTCCGTGCTTAATCTAATTAATGATTGCAACTCTGGGCAATAGCTTGCATAGTCGCCCCAACAGCGCTTGGATGCCTGGCTTCACCCTGGGGGTGCCCAGGAGTGGGAACCTTAAAGGGGTAAGCCAGGAGGGGTTCCATAGGGGTATGAGTACAGCGCCTTGAGACCCTAACAGGTGAGTCTTGCGCTATACAAGTGCAAAGTTTACAGTTTTATGTGTGATTGCTCATCGATTTTTACACTTCATTGGGGGACTTTCCATTATTCTGAGACTTAACTGGTATGAATCAGCATGATCACAATACATCAGCTCTGACTACATGTTTATTTTACATAGCCACTTTCAGACCGTGAAATATAGATATCAGGGAGTTTGTGGTAAACTTGTGTAGCCTTACGTACTAGCAAAGTTGTCTCTTATATGAATTGACATTTCACAAGTTCTGAGATAGATGACATGCTGAGTGTAGACCAAAGGCAGACAGGCTAACTTAATATGCTCAAAACAAGGTCTGTTGTTGTTAGTTTTGGACACCAGCGGAAACCCGGGAGCTATGCCAGATCCAAATGAAGAGGGGAAACCATAGGTTTATTAAGCAGCTTTACTCATTTATGACCTCAAGCGTTGTCATAATCCCCAAAGACATTCTGAGAGAGGATCACATTCTACTCCATTCATAAATTATTTAGAGAGAATTAATCAAGGAGAGATTTGGAGTTTGGCAGAAAGGGCTTCTGCCCACCAGCTCAGCATAGTCTATGGTTTCTGCTCTTCTGCTGGGAGACCCCTCGCCATATTTAGAGATCCCAACCCTGAAGGCAGGAATAAGTCCCTTCAGTGGACCCATCACACAGTGGTCCACTAAAGGCATTTAAGTAATGCTAAGTGATAATGTGTAGTGGGCCAGTTCAGCATTGCATACATACCTTTTATGAGCAGTCACGTGGCCAAGGATTATGTGGAAACAAACCACAGTGGTCATGTACTAAGATAAGCGGAACAGGCGGCCTAAAGTGGCTGTAAAACTGATTTAGTGTGAGGTGGAACATTGTAAGTTCTAATTCATAGCAGGGCAACCAGTTTGAATCGCCGCCATAAAATAACAGCAATTTTCTTCACCTGTTGCTCTGTATGAGGAGGTTTATAGGTAATATAGTTGAGCCTGCTCTAAGAATTTCAATTATTTCTGAGTCTGCTTAATTGAAGAAGGCAGCAAGTGAGCTGATAGCTTCACCAGAGAAATACTTCTTTGAGATAAACAAGACAAATAAGACCCATTGTTAAACCTGGCCTTCTCTGCAGAGTGAGCACAAAACCTTTTGAGTTTACCTTCCGCTTTCTGCTGAATTCATTTTCATTTGCCTTAGGACTATGTACAGTTTATCACTGCTAACTAGTGCACAAGTGCTTGTGCTCTCTCTCATAAACATGGTACACTTGACTTCCACCCAAATGGTATATTTAATTTACTAAAAAGTCCCCAGTAAAGTGGTATCACATGTACCCAGGGCCTGTAAACAAAATTCTACTGCTGCACTCATTTTGCCACCCACTTAAGTAGCCCTTTAAACAAGTCTCTGGCCTGCCATTGCTGCCTGTGTGTGCAGTTTTAAAACTGCCATTTCGATCTGGCAAAATAAACAATTTGCAAGGCCCAAATCATCCTTCTTAATACATATGTCACCCCTAGGGTTGCCCCCTGGACAGCCCAGAGGGCAGAGTGCTGTGTATTTAGAAGGTTGGACATGTACTTTCAAGTTGGACATGTCTTGTAGTGAAAAACTCTTCAATTCATTTTTTTTCAACTCAAAGCCTGCCTTCCCATAAGATAATGATCAAGGTAACTAGTTCATGTTTGGGGTGTTTGGAATCATAATGAAAATCCTCTTTAATGGTAAAGTTGAATTTTAAATTACAATTTTGAAAATACTACTTTTAGAAAGTTGACATTTTTCTGCCTTAGCCCTTTAGTGCCTGTAGCCTGTCTCTGACTCACATGAGTGTGTTTAGCAGACAGTTGAGCTTTGTGTATTCCTCTTAGATAGCCACACCTAATGAAGCGCTTAAGTGTGCCTAGATGGCTCATTGTTGACAGGTTGAGAGGGCAGAGCTGTGCACAGCCATACTTACACTTAAACAGGCTGTGTTCTGCCTCCACACAAAGGGCTGCATACCCCCTGTAGGTAGTCTAGAGCCAGGACAGGAAAGGCAGGACACCTGTAAACTTCAAAGCAAAACCTCTAGAAACTTCTCTCACGTCAAAAAAAGGTCCAGGTATCAGTATTGGACCTCAGGCACCCACTATTCAGTACTCTTCTGGACCTGTGGATACTCTGCCAGGAAGGATTGCTTTGGTGCTTAAAGGACTGCCACTCTGCTGTTCTGATGGACTGCTGACCTGCTGCGCTGACCTGCTGCCCTCTTGACTGTGTAAGAAGGACTGGACTGGCACCTGTTCCATCCAGGACCCCAGAGTGAATCAAAAGGCTAGTTAGCTGGCCCCTTGATAGGGCCTCAAGGACAGAAGTCTCCAGCAGCCTTGAACCCAGAAGCTGGACTCTGGCATTTTTGAGTCATTCCACCCCAGTCCTCCCAGTCCTGTACCATTGGAGGTGAGCCTGAAGGTGCTCTACCAGCACATCTGTGGGCCCAAGAGAACCGATCATGGGCGTCTCCTCCATAGGGGCGGAGGAGCGTTGCCCCCCCCCGCCAGCAGCCACAGCTGCAAATCATTTTCCCAAAAAATTATCATTAACTATGTTTATGATCTTTTTTTAGAGGGAAGGGGCGGGGCCATGCACTCCCCCTCCAAACGCATGTGTGTTTGGGGCCAGCCAAACACACATGCGCACAGGGCTCTCTCCAGCCCAGCAACATGGTTGCTGGGCTGGAGAGAGCCTGCACTGGCTCCCAGTCTGCCTGGGAGCGCCCAGCCAGGTCCTTCCTAGCCAATCCTAGTGCTGCTCTAAGCAGCGTCAGGATTGGTGCAGGGCAGGCTAGGAGCCTGTGCCTGCCTCGCCAGTGAGACGGAGGAGCAGAGGGGGTCCCACCCCCTCCACTTGCGCTCATCACCCCGCACCTTTCCATCAGCTCGAGCTGCGACTGGAACCGATGCATTCTCTCTGCTGTATGGCTCAATTTCCAAGTGGAATTGCCTCTGCTGCAAGGCTTCTCTCAGCGCAAGGGCTCCACATCGACCTCACAACTTGCATCGGAACAGCCGCTGGGCAAAGCTTCACTGACACAGGCCCTCGCATCGCAAATCTCTCATTGACAGAGGCCTCGACAATGACACAAGTTCTCGTATCACAGACTCATAGCTCCTCAGAACCGATGCATCTTCTCAACTGTGTGACGCATCAAGGAAGGCTAGACTTTGGATCGCAATCCCTCGTTGACAAAATCCTCTCAACTGTGATTCAGCATCTTGCTGCGTAGCTTCGCAGCCCTTTGGAACCAATGCATGACGCAGGACCTTGCAATGTTCCTCAAACCAGATATAAGGTACTCCTGTTCAGTGGGCCTAACTGGGTCCCCATAGCCTGCCTGCTCTCCATCGCAATTGCCCTGAACTTTTGGCACAACCAAATATCCACAGTTGCTGATCTGATCTTTTTGGTGCTATTTCCACTAAAATCTTTAAAATTGCATACCTCCAATTCTACTGATTGGATTTTTGTTGTCTTGGTTTTAATTTTTTTTTTTTAAATCACTCTCTTTTTCTAATCTGGCGTGTGGTGTTTTCACATTATTACTATTTGAAGTGTTGCACACATACTTTGCACTTTGCCTCTAAGTTAAGTCTTTACTGCTCCGTGCCAAGATACCAGAGTATTGAGCACAGGTTAATTTGGGGTTTGCTTGTGCTTCACCCTCACAAGCATTGTGGTTGCTGCTTGAGTAGGGTTTCAGCCCTCACAACCAGTAACCCCAGTTTCTTGCATTCATGTTATCAAAAGGGTCATCTGTGACAGCACATTTTATTTTTGATTTGATTTTTTCACACTGTATGAGGAATTATGAACGAGTAACTTATCTTCAGTAAGGCCTTAACTGGTAGAGACTTTATACAGCTGCAAGCGGAGCTGAACAGCTCTGCAATAGTGTCCTCTTTCATGGTCCCATCCATTGTCACATTTGCAGTCCCTATATAGGTGCCAGTGCACTGACCTCAGTTTCTGTGTGACTGTTTCTGCACCAGATGCACGTAGCCACACCAAGGTGTTGTGACTAGTATTCAGAACTACAGGTCGATAGGGACCTTTGGAAGCAGTGACGTTCAGTTGTAGAACAGTGAGAATGGGAGAGTCTGTAAGGAATCTGCAGCTAGATAGAGTCTCTACCATATAAGGCATTACCAATGGCATGTAACTTGTTCAACTGATAGAGACTTCTAGCTGCAGACTTCTTACCTTAGAATAGATACAGAAGCAATGCTTTCACACAGATGGGTCTGCAAATTAACTCATACTCAAAAGCCCTAGAGGACTTACACAACAAAGTGGCCTTCAGGAAAGACCTGACTGTCAAGGCAGTAGTGAACATGTGCAGAGAAGCACACAGAGCAGCCTGACAGATGTCCAGGACAGAGACTCCTCAAGCTAACACAGTGGTCGCAGCTTTGGCTCTCGTAGAATGAGTCTGCAAGCCCTCAGGAGGTTGCTTCTTGACCAGTGCATAGCAGATCCTAATGCAGAATACAATCTATCTGGAGAAGGTCCATTTCTGCACTGCTTTCCTTTTGTTGTACTGGTGAACCCAACTAGTTTGTCTACCCAATGTTCTTTGGTGCAATCAGGATAGAAGGACAATGCTCTATTTAAGTCCAAATGGTGCAGTTTCTTCTCCTCCTTAGAGAAGTGTGGGGGAGTGAAGAATGTTGGCAGACTAATGCTTTGACTAACATAGAAAGGAGTCACCACCTTCGGTAAGAACGAGGCACAGGTTCAGAGAACCACTTTATGTGGGAATACGCTGGTTATGGAGATTGAGCAGACAAGGCGCCCAATTTATACACTGGCAGCATGCATACTCCTTTGCAACAGTAAAAGAGTACACATACTGATAAAATGAAGGTCCGTCTGCCTGATTTGAATGTAGGTGGACCTCTGGTTCGGCCATGGCAGAGGCTACTCGGTCTCCACCATGGCCAAACTTCTCCAAATGCCCTGGAGACCTACATGTGCACCCACCCAACTGAGGTGGATGGGCAAGGACCAATGTTTTCTTTTTCCTTGCCGCCAGGTTAAAGACCTTTCAGTCAAACAGTTGACTTGGGGAGAGAGGAATGATCTAGCAACCACAAGAAAGCTAATAGGGACTAAAGATACCCATGACTGTGCGCAGAGACAGCTTTTGCCGGGCTAAAGACAAAACAAACAACACTTCAGACAACAGTGGATCAATGAGCCTGATTCACAAAGGTAAACACACACTTTTGTGTAAGTTTGTTTGTTTTGGAATTCACAAAACTTCATTTTAGCAGGAAGTTTACGACTGCATTTCACATTCTTGCCAGTGGGGAATAGACCTAGCCAAGGTTTTTACCCAGTTCTAAAAGAAGCCTTGAGCTACTCCTAATGCAGCCACCATTCATGGTCCTTGAGACATTAGGCACGATGGCTGAGTGTCCAACGTGACATATAGCGATCCCATTAGGTATTGCACAACCAAGAAAATGTTCTGACGTTCCAACCATATCCGGAGAAGCAGAGCCTCCTGGCACGGGGTCCATGATCCCATCCCGCCCCGCTTTTTGCAGTACCACAGGGTAGCAGTGTTGTCCATGAACATCTGGACTATCCTCCCTTTGATGGAGGGCAGGAAAGCTTTTAATGCTAAGCAAATCACCCTCAACTCCAAAAGATTAAAGTGAAGCTGAGTCTCCGCCAGAGTCCTCTGATATCTACTTCTCCCAGATTGTCACTCAAGTCCAGAAGCAGTGCATCAGTCACTACTGTCAGCTCTAGGTAGGGAAGGTATTGCTGTTTTTCGCTGACCCAACCTTGGTCCAATAACCATCATTGCAGATCTTACTCAGTCTCCTTGAAATCTGGACCAGGTTGGAGAGATTTCCTTGGGGTTGTGTCCATTGGGAATTTCAATCCTACTGCTTAGCTGCATATGCAATCAAGTGTACTTCACTAGCAGGATGCAGGCCATCAGACCCAAAAGTTTGCGAGTCAGTCTCGCCGCAATCCAAAACTGAAGTTGAAACATTGAGACCATAGCCGAATGTCCTGAACTCTCTGAAGAGTAGACGCAAAATCACCCCATTTTCAGAATGGCTGTGGTGAAAGATAGCAGCTGAGAAGGAGTCAGGTGAGACTTTGACATGCTGATAGTGAACCCCACCAAATGCAGGAGGTCTGTCATAGTCTGGAGGTAGCAGACAACTGCTTGTCGTGAGCCTGCTTTCAGCAGCAAGTTTACAAGGCAGGGGAAAATTGGGACCCATGACCTCTACGGTAGCAACCATCACCTTGGTGAACACTCGAGGGGTACTGGTGAGACCAAAGGGGAGCACAGCAAACTGGAAATGCTCCTGGCCCCCACGAACTGCAGGTAATGCAAATGGGCCTGGAGGACATTAATGTGAAAATAAGCGTCCTGCAGCCCTAGCGCTACTAACCAGTCTCCAAGGTTGAGTACAGTGAGGACCGTAGCATGCATGAACCTCTTAATTTTCTCCTTCATCAGGAAACCAGGGAGGGAGCAGATCTAGGATAGGATGGAGTAGCAGGAATAACATCCACAACCAACATCTGATGTTGGTACCCTCTCAGTGGCTTGTTCAGCCAATAGAGCCTGCACGTCCTTGCGTAATGATGAGAAGTCGTTCTCCATCAGCCAGTCTAAGGAAAGCAGCAGTGACGGTAGGGATTCTGTAAATAGAAGGGCATGGACCTTCCGGACAATTTGAAGCATCCACTTGTCTGAAGTAATGGCATGCTATAAGGGCAGGAGGTGTCGGATAGTGAACCCCAGCGAATGCAGGCAATCTGCCATAGTCTGGAGATGGCCGTTGACTGTGGCAAGCCTACCTTCAGAAGCCAGTCATCAAAGTAGGGGAAGACTGGGACCCTTGACCTCCACAGATTGCATCAGCCGCCATCATCACCTTGATGAACACCTGAGGGGTATTGTGGAGACCAAAGGGGAGCCCAGTGAACTGGAAATGCTCCTGGTCCCCGAGAACCACAGGTAACGCCGATGGGCCTGGAGGACGGGGATGTCAAAATAGGTGTCCTGCAGGTCTAACACTACCAACCATTCTCCAGGGTCTAGTACAGAGAGGATCTCAGCAAGCATGAACATCTTGATTTTCTCCATCCTCAGGAAAGCATTGAGAGTGAACAGATCTAGGATAGGAGGGAGGCCTCCAACCTTATTGGGCATCAGAAATTATTTGGAATAACATCCACAACCAACTTCAGATGGTGCCACCCTCTCAATGGTTTGTTTGGGCAAAAGAGTCTGAGCTTCCTGGTGTGATAGAGGGGTGGTCCTCATTTTGCTGGTCTAACAATGGTGGCAGGATGGCGTGCCATTGGGGCTGGTGGTTTCTGATCTTGCTGCCAAAAATTTTAACATATTGGTGTGAGGGCATGCTGAAAAGGCTTGGAAGCAGCATCTGCTGGAGGGGTGATGGACTGGACAGATCTCTGGCTCTGAGTCCCATAGGATTTGTGTGAGCCATGTCTATACCCATGAAAAGGCTGGGAAGCCTGTTTGGCCTTGGTGGCTGGGTTGAAAAGGGCACAGCTGGTTGCCCCTACCATATCCACAAAAGGAGCTGAAGGAAAACAAGAGTGCAGCTGACCCTACTCTCCTTAAAGTGCTCAAGCGCCAAATTGGTCTTGCTGCCGGACAGGTGAGTACTGTTAAAGGGCATGTCAATAAGGGTTGCTTGGACATAACCTGAGAAGCCAGTGGATCCAAAACCAGACGTGACGACCAAGCACCACTGATGACGCAATGGGCCTGCCCACCGAGTCTGTTGTGTCCAGTCTGCATCTGATGGCAAAATTAGCTGCATCCCTGCTGTTGCCAACAGCCTGGGTGAGGATAGCTCAGGCCTCGTCTGAGCCCATGGGAAGCACTAGCTCAACTGAGCCTCACACTATGTGGCTCTAGCAGCCCAATAGGCATGTGGTGTTCACCAACCACAGCACAAGGCTAGTGGAAGAGAAAACCCTTTTACCGAAGGTATCCAGCTTCTTGAATTCCCTATCCAGTGGAGTGGTAGGGAACACACCAGGTTAACCTTAGAGGTAGAAGCCTGTAGCACCAGGTTTTCTAGGGTGTGGTGCTGGGTGAGGAAAGCTTGGTCTCTAGGAATGGAGTGGTGGCAGCGTGTGACTGTCCTCTGCACAGGAGTGCATTAAGTTCAATGAAAGGTCCACACAGGTTTATGTGGTGAAGCTAATCTTCCTTAAAAAGTAAACATCTTCAGAGATTCAATCCACATCAAGATACTGGAGCAACTCTCAAAGAATCACACTATCTCCAGATTCCATGTTAGCAGCCAACTATACATTCCAGAGCATTACCTCATTGCACGGTTACAGAACACCAGACTGCCCATGTAGGCTTGGCCCAGGTACCAGCAGAGAGGACTTGATAGCCGGGTAGCAGGGGTTCTGAGTAGGACATCATAGGCTAAAGCACCTCCCATAAAGACATTTGTCTTGACTTTCACCAACAGTAGTGTGAGGTCAAGGTCTTCTGTTACCCACCGCATCACCATAGCAAAGGTAGCCCCTTCCTCCGTAGCCATACTAGGATTGAAAGATCAGACCAGTGTCCTATGAGATGCCCAGACCACTAGCATCCGCCAGGTCTTAATATGAGTTGTCTTCTACCAAAGGTTCTTCAGGGGTGTCAGGATAGCTGTAAGGATCCACAGATCTACGCCAGTCATACTCCTTTCAGGGCCTGTTAGGAAAAGGTGGCACTGTTTCTGACCAAGGAGGGTTGTGGTCTGGTCAGAGTTGAAATCGGATGATGCCAGTCTGGCTTGGTACAGGAGCTGGAAATTAATATGGGGCCGGCGTTGCCAAAGAGTATAGCAGCACCAGCATCACACAACCGATCTGCTGCAAAGGTAATAGATTTACGGCCAGAGTTGGTCCATTTCCAGGAACCAATCCAGAGGGCTGAATGGCGCAGCACAAATGGTGAACCAGGTGGCAGTTACCCAGTCAAGGTACCATTCAAACCTGTGGATCCTGAAGGCAATCCAGAGAGGTCCATCCACCCCCAGAAATGAGGTGCAACTCCTTGAGTTAGGCGACGGTCACTCCGGGTCCCAGAAATTCAGGCAGGGGCAGAGTGCACCCCGGCTTTGACTCCACAGTGGACATATGGGAGTGGGGCCTAGAGTTGTGATATTATTCCTGTGCCTTGTCTAATGACTTGGACTAGCATGGAAAAGTCATAGAGCACTTTCTTGTGGGACTTACTCAATGAGGACTTTGACCTCGACGCCAACCGGTGGGAATAACTCTGAGAGCAGGCCTGAGACATTCCATGTGACCGGGGACCTGGAGCAGTGTGGAGCCATTCGGTGTTGAGTGGCCAGGAGCTTCAACACCAGATAGAGGATCCCCTTGGGGTTCATCGTACGGCATTCGGGGCAGGCCCTAAAATTGTGGTCTGGCTTGAGGCACCACAAGCAAACCAGGTGAGGGTCTGTCACAGACACTTGCTTGAAGCAGGATCCACAGGCTTTTAAACCCACAGGTTTCTTAGGGGACATCCCTAAGGCACCGTAGGAGCAACAAGGCTCAGAAAGGTCGACAAAACTTCAACAATGAGAAAGGTAGAAAGGAACTGAAGTCAGCATGACGGGCGGGTGCCTATATAAGCACAGCGCATGTCACATCTGGTGCGGATGCTGTGAAGCCATTTGGTGCCACCTACTGGTGCGCAGAGGTACTGCTCAAGATTTTCCAGATTCAGGTCTGACATCTGGGGAATATTCTAAGCAGCTAGAAGTCTCTATTAGAATGCTACAATGCAGTGTTCACTTTTGAAAAGACTGCAGTGAAAGGCTTGCCAAGTAAGAAAAGATTGAACATACAAGTATGAAAAGAGAAAGAATATTTGCTGTAGGAATTGAGAAAAGATCTGTAATAAACTGGAATATTAGTTGAGGAGGGTACCCACTTCAAGTAATAATCACAATCCTTGTGAGGGTGAACCACTTAAATCACTAAATAAACATGAGCTCAGCCCTCTGATAGCTATTTCACAGAGCAGACAGGCTTAACTTAGAGGCAGTGCGTAAACTATTTATACAGTGCCAAAAATGTAAGAAACTTGAAACGCAAAAAATTTAAATCCAAAAGTCAAAACAGAAAAATATAGTAATGTTTCATTAACAAATGGCATCACAATGACAAAAATACAAAATGTGGAAAATTAGCTCGCATAACTAATGGTATAAAAGTTCCCAGGGCCAACCTTACCCACGTTGGGTATTTTCTAGATGGTAAGTCTTCTGCCATACTAAACTTGGGATCTGGGAGTCTGTGAGGGGAGTACTCCTGATGTTCTCCCACATCCAACACTAAAATCCAGTTTAAAGAAGCCTCAGTACCCACAATAAAACCAGAGAGAGATGTTTGGTAGGACAAAAGTAGAGTTCTTCTGCAACTAGACAGTGTCTGCATAAGAATTTTCTTGTCATCTTATTCTCGCCCTTTGAAGTGCACCCCAAGTGTTATTTGTAAAACCCAGAAACAACAGTCTGGTACGACAAAAGCAGAATTCTTCAGCAACTAATGGATGCACAAGAAGTGGTTTAGCATCCTTTTCTCTACCTTTGAAGTGTTACGTTTGGCTCAGAAGACCTGTCAAGTAGCATTTGACACTGTGCTATCAAAAAAGAGGCCCACAGCCCCACCCTGAATATTTCATAATGAGCAGGTCATTCAGGTTAGCCTATAATTTGCTTCTACGAGGCAGGTCACGCTTATTTCTGCCTATTCAGAGGCTAATTACTGGCTGGGAAAAGCTGGAAAGCAAATTCAAATTAGCTTCCAGGAGCTCATGCAGAGACAAGATAACTTTCCAGAAGTTACCTTTCCTTAATATTTATTAAAAATCCAACTTCACCAATAAATTTAATTTTTAATAACTTTAAAAAAATAGTTGTTTATTTTTCTAGCTTATCCCATTCCTGAGATACAGTATTAGTATTTAATATTGTATCCCAGCATTGTCCCTATGAAACAGCCAGCCTTTGAACCATGAGAATAGCTTTGAGGTGCTAGTTACTATAAGGAGATGTTGAAAAGTACATTTCTGTGTCCAACCCCTCATTGGCTCCCAACATCACTACGGCAGTCCCAGCGGGCTACAAGATCACTCCACAAAACCCCCTCCAGAAACCAGGAGTATGACTAATTATCATCTGCAAGGAACCCATCAAATGTACAACATCCACAGAGAATGCCACCCAATTCATAGAACACCTGCACTTCAAACTGCAAATCTTTAAAAACTTCACCCTGAACGGAACACTCACCTACCAACTACCCATACCACAAAGCACCTTTACCAACCTCTTCACCAACTTCATTGCTCTGCTCACCATTGACTTCAAAGCCTAAATTCTCAACTGTGACTTCAACTTTCACCTGAAAGATCGAAATTACCTCTACTCCATAGCACTCCTTAAAAGTTTGAGCAACATCGGGCTCACACAGCTTGTCTAGGAATAAACACACACTAGATACAATCTTCACCACCAGCAACAGCCAAACCACTTGCATGGACCGAACACTCAATCACCTGCTTCCAAATCAGCATACCTCAAGTCAACACCCCTAGCAGGTTCAGCATTCCAAGTCACAACTTAGGCAAAATCACAGCAGCAGATTGGCTTAGTGCCCTCAGCACAGATCTACCTCGCCTCACAAACAACCTTGACAAGGATAGCAGCACCTTTAACAATTTGTTCAAGAACTGCACGGACACCGTTGCACCCATCAAACCCAACAAGCATAGTAGATCAAACAATCAGGCAACTGGAACACTGAAGGCCTCTGAGACACCAAATGACACTGTAAACAGCTGGAAAGGAAATGGAGAGCCAGCCATGACACCACCAACAGAACTACCTACAAGGTTGCACTCCGATGCTATCACCAGGAAATAAGAGACACCAAGAACAAGGCACTAGTAGACCGTATCAATGTAAGCTCCAACAGCTGCAAGTATATCTTTTCAATATTCGGAGGTTTCACCCCACCCTCGGCCAGTGTCAAACACATCACTGCCTCCCAACAACTCTGAGACAACCTATCCAATTTCTTCCACAGCAAAATTGTAAGAGAACTCATTGCTGAACCTATCCACCACCAACCAAGACAGCCACCTGACTGATTGGACAACCCTTATCAAAAATGACAAAGCGGCATCATGTGGACCATCTATTGGGCCCCAATAGATGCATGGCCCCACCACATTTACAACCTGGGAACATCAGCAATCATCACCACCCTGACCCACAGTATCAACACCTCCATTATATCCATCACTTTCCCAAATAATTAGGAACTTTTAATCAATGCCGTCCTCAAGAAGCCTACAGCCCATTCAAATCAACTGAACAACCTCCGACCCATCTACCTGCTCCCCTATCTAGCCTAAGTGATTGAGAAGGCCATTAATCAAAAACTCACAACCCACCTCGAACTTCACCATCTTCTAGACAAAACTCAATCAGGATACAGAAAGAACCACAGCACCGAAACAGGCCTCACTGCGGCCACCGATGACATTTGAATCATCCTGAACTGAGGAGAAGCATTGGCCCTCATCCTGCTCAACAAATGTGTGGCCTTCACCACTGTCTCCCACAATACCCTTATCAGATGACTACATAATTGGCATACAAGGATCCACTCTCAAATTGATCTGTTCCTCCCTCACACGAAGAACCCTAAGGGTTAGGCTGCCACCCTTCACAAAAAAGACCAAAAAACCTGAAATGCTGAGTTCCACAGAGATCGTCCCTCAGGCCTCTGCTTTTTCCACATATACATGATACCACTTGCCAACAATCATCCAATTGCAACACATCATCGTCCTCTCCTACACCAATGACACTCCAATCATCCTCTTACTGATGGACAAAACAACCACTACCAGAACAAACGTCACCAACTGCATGACCATTGTAGCAGATTGGAAGCATACCAAGTGCCTGACTGTCAACTCCGACCAGATGGAAGTACTGGTCATCGGCAACAAGACCTCTCTTGGGACTCCACCTGGTGGCTGTCAGAGTTAGGACCAACACCCACATACACAGACCACGCAAGAAATATATGGATCATCCTAGATGACAAGCTCAACATGACGGCTCAGGTCAGTGCAACACATCAGAGCCTTCTCCTCACTTCTTGAGCTCTGCAAGAAGCTTGAGACCAAGCTCTTCGCTTCAGCACCTTGGGGACCACTCACCTACACACCTGCCGAAGCATGTGGACATCCTCTTGGATGATTACGGTGTGCTAAACTAATCAACATAACATATAACATATAACACAACACAACATACGGTTTTGACTTGTTTTACCATGTTGAAAGGAGAAGCATAAGCACTTTATCTCTGGTTAGCAGGGGTAAAGTTCAGAGTCCTAGAGCCAGCAAGAACACAGGATCCAACACATGGCGGGAAATCCAGGGTGACCACACAGAAAAGGTAGATTTCCTGCAGGATCGTTGACTAAACAGACCACTCAGAAGTTGAACTCATTAAGTTCTTTATGATGACCGTCTTTATTCACAGATAAGAGAACATTTTTATGTGTGAGCAGGAGCACGCTGTGGCTTTAATAGTAAACATAATTAGATAAAGAAAGTACTAACAATTATTGTATGGTAATTTCTTTATTACAGATCCTATCTATTTTTTCATCACGACCAGGAAGAACAGGGGTGTAAAATTACAGGTAACATTTCTGATTGAAAACACTGACTTTCATTTGTGAAAATGACCACTTCGATCTTCTCAAGTGCTTCTTTTCAACATGCTGTTTTTTGCTGCAGTCCTTTGAAGTTAAGTCTTCCACATGGTATTTTTCAAGTAACAATTTCGATCGGGCAGTTTTTCGTGAATAAAGATATGCACAGGAGAGATACTTACAGGACTTCTTATACTTGGATCTTGCATAACTTAATTGTTAGGTCGAGCATAGCAGCACGCAAGAGATACTTTTCCTGGTGTGTAGCTATCAATTTGGGCTGTTAAGCACGCCCAACTCACATCCATCACGTTCACTCGTTCGTGGGATTGCCCTTCAAAAATCCTTTGTTATCATTGGCAAATGCTTTAGGTATGTCCCTCCTTGGGGCAGTTTGGTTACCGCCTTGGGCATCGCCCCTGTTACATGGCTAATTACACTTTTGCCAATACGATTGGCTGCAAGCAAAATTATTTTTCCTTTTGTGTGTCTCCTTTACACTCATGCTCATGTTGCCCATTGCCTGGCTTATGTGAAACTGTTTTACTTTTCATTTTAAATTTACATGGCAAGAAAAGTTCTGTTAGGAGTTTACAACGCCAATAGCTCTAACTTGTTTTATCTGTCTCTTGGTGTCTGTACAAGTGTTTCTTAGTGAGTTACACGTGTGTTGTGTGTGTGTGTGTTATGCGCTTTCCATCCTTGTACTTAGTGTTTGTATGGATGCACAGCAGTGTTTTACATGTGTGTGCTGTGTGTGTCACCATTGCTCCTATGTAAGGTTACCTGCCCGAAGCGCTCACCAGAACCACTGCCCTAGGTCACCAACAAAGCGAATTTACCAATTTAACAGAAAATAAGCCTTTTCCATCAGTTCAGCCAGGTTAAGGAATACTAACATTCCCACCCACACATCAGGCGTCTTCCGTAGATACCAGCAGATCAGTTAAGATCTCCGTAAACGAGTCTGTTGTTTGAGTGCTTTGCTGTATCTGAGTCGATTCGTGTGTTTTATGTGTCTGCGAGATGTTTTATGTGTCTGTTTGATGTTACATGTCAGTGACAATGTACCATTGGTTGGTGTGTATGTGCACCTGCATGTTTTTATGTGTGTATTCAAGTGTGTTCATATGTTCGAATGCAGCAGTGCATCTTTGTGTGCACCGGTGTGGTTTGTTTGTTTCCTTACCTACCTGAACATGGAGCAGTGCACCACTGTAGTGCAGCAAATGTCACCACGATATTGTCTCACACTGGAGCACGCCGAGGTTTTGACGCACAGTATACATACGTTTTTCTTGCTGGCACCCTTTTCTCAGTTTTGCTAGTACTGTTACTATCTGTATATTGTAAAGTGCAGTGCATCGAGCGCCCTAATGCGTGTAAAAGTGACAATCTAATTCTATGAAAACAGAAACTATATGTTTTCTCCTTTATCTGTGTGTGTGTGTGTGTACATGTACATACATTTTCATGTGTATCTGTGGTGTATGTACCTCTGGTAACAGTTTTTTTTACTCTATGTAAGTGTAAATCCGTTTGTGTATTTATATAAGTACACACTGTGAAACTATGCTTTTGTGTACATATGATATTCGCCCAAGTGTACGCATTTGTGTGCTAGTAAGGCTGCATGCAAGGGGGTTCTGTGTATCTTTATGGAAAGTAGAAAGTAGATTTCTGTGTTTGTATGTGACAGTATCTGTGCAGCTGTCTGTTTGTATGTGTTCTGTATTCGTGTTTATATTTTTGTGCACGTGTGTCTCTTTCTAAGCGCTACCTTACTGTACTGTGTGTCCACGTGTATTTTCAGTGCTGATTGTGTGACTTGGTATGGTACTTTATGTGTGTCTGGCTAGGGCCATTCAGATTACATCTGTATATGAGCATACATCCAAGGAACTTGAAGTGGATGGTAACTCATTCGCAAACGGGAAGGGGTTCCCCTTTGTGAATGCTCACAATAATGTTTTTTCAGAGCAGGCAGTGGTCCTATGGACCACTGCCTACTCTGAAAAAAACCGAAACAAAAAGGTTTCGGTATTTTTTTCTATTTGCAACTCATTTTCCTTTAAGGAAAACGGGCTGCAAAGAGGAAAAAAAACTGCTTTATTTAAAAGCAGTCACAGACATGGTGGTCTGCTGTCTCCAGCAGGCCACCATCTCCGTGAGCGCCTAGACTCGCTATGGGGTCGCAAACTGCGACCCACCTCATAAATATTTATGATGTGGGTCTTTGAGACCCCAAAGCGAGTCGCAGAAGGTGTCTGAGACACCTTTCTGCATACCAATTTGCGAGTTGCAAATTGCAAGTCGTAAGGACTCGCAATTTGCAACTCGCAAATTGGTTTCTACCTACATCTGCCCCTTAATCCTGCACTTGACAGGACTTAGGCCCTCATTATGACATTGGCGGTGAGTGATAAAATGACGGTAATATCCGCCAACAGGCAGACGGTAAGTACTGCCAAATTATGACCATGGCGGTGATAACTCCCATAGACAGCCAATGTACCACACTGACCGCCATGGCGGATACAACATAACACACCACGGCGGTAGCCGCCAACAGCCAGGCAGAAGACAAAGTATCACCCACTATATTTTGACCTTGCAATCTGCCACTGTTTCTGGGGCGGTACCAACGCCTTTAAAACCCTGGCGGAAACGCATCACGGAAGAGAAAGGACTTACCATCGGAGACACAGGGAAGAACAACGCTGCCATGGAACCCGAACTGCAAGTTTTCCCAATGATCTTCTACGTTATGCTCCACCTGGAACGCCAACGCAGACGACGACGGTGAGTACAGCTGCCTAGCACACAAGCAAGAGAGGGAGGAAAACAAGAGTGACACACACACATGAATGACACACATCCGACACACACACCATACACACAAACAGCTGCACACGAAAAACAATCTGTCCCCAAAACACGGCAGAATAATGCAAGGACAACAGGAATGGACGAAAGTGATTGTAATCAAATCAACATGTAAAAACCTTAATTGATTTGTCAACGAAACAGAAATGTACACCTGTACACAAAGGGACACTGCCCAGTCCAATGTTCAAAGGGCCCACATGGCCACAGGGCACAGTCTAAGGACCAACTCGAATCCTGACTTCATCCTGATAGTACTCTGCAGGGGCATCAGTTTGCAAATGGACAGGCACCTCAGGGGGATGGGGGGCACCTCAGCCGGATGCGGGAACACGCCCACTGGTTCTGGATGGGGCTCCATGCCCATTGCTCTGTCCTGGGGAGTGCAAGGCCACAGTCTCTCAGGTGGGTGAATTTCCCACTGGTTATGGAGAGGACAACATGCCCATTGCTCCTTACTTTGGAGTGCAAGGCCACAGTCTCTCAGGTGGGTGACTTCCCCACTGGTTCTGGATGGGGTTCCATGCCCATTGCTCTGTCCTGGGGAGTGCAAGGCCACAGTCTCTCAGGTGGGTGACTTTCCCACTGGTTCTGGAGGGGGAAACATGCCCATTGCTCCGTCCTGGGGAGTGCAAGGCCACAGTCTCTCAGGTGGGTGACTTCCCCACTGGTTCTGGATGGGGTTTCATGCCCATTGCTCTGTCCTGGGGAGTGCAAGGCCACAGTCTCTCAGGTGGGTGACTTTCCCACTGGTTCTGGAGGGAGCAACATGCCCATTGCTCTGTCCTGGGGAGTGCAAGGCCATAGTCTCTGGAATGAGTGACTTCCCCACTGGTTCTGGATGGGGCTCAATGCCCATTGCTCTGTCCTGGGGAATGAAAGGCCACAGTCTCTCAGGTGGGTGACTTTCCCACTGGTTCTGGAGGAGGCAACTTGCCAATTGCTCTGTCCTGGCGAGTGCAAAGTCACAGTCTCTGTAGTGGGTGACTTTCCCACTGGTTCTGGATGGGGCTCCATGCCCATTGCTCTGCCCTGGAGAGTGCAAGGCCACAGTCTCTCAGGTGGGTGACTTCCCCACCGGTTCTGGATGGGGCTTCATGCCCATTGCTCTGTCCTAGGGAGTGCAAGGCCACAGTCTTTCAGGTGGGTGACTTTCCCACTGGTTCTGGAGGGGGCAACATGCCCATTGTTCTGTCCTGGGGAGTGCAAGGCCACAGTCTCTGTGACTTTCCCACTGGTTCTGGACATGGCATCTGCTGGCGTTGATGGCTGTAGTGTGTTAGCGGATGGAGGTTCCTCCTGGGCAGCCTCTGCAGTTGATGATGGCTGCATTGTCATGGTGCATGGCGGTGCCTCCGGGGCAGCCTCTGCAGTTGCTGATGGCTACAATTCATCAGCTGGCGGTGGAGGCCCCGTGACAGCTGGTGGTGGTGGAGGTGTCACCCTGACAGCCTCCAGTGGAGTAGAGGGCTTTGTCTCCCATTACATGGGGTGTGGATCCCTTACCCTTCCTGGCAGGGTGGATGGCCTCTTCCCCTTCCTGGATGGAGGTGCGGTTCCTTCTTCTTCTTGCCTGGAAGTGCAGGCTCCTTCCCCTTCTTGCATGGAGGCGCAGGCTCCTTCCCCTTCTTGCCTGTAGGTGCAGCCTCCATCCCCTTCTTCGATGTAGGTGTGGTATCCTTACTACCACAAGTAGGTGGTGCTACCTCTGTCCCCGTGGACTGTTTGGCTGAGGTGCTGGCCTGGGTCTTTGGTACCCTGCTCATACAGGCAGGACAGGGGGGAAGGAGAGGGAAGAGGTCAAGTTGGGAAAGGAAAAGCTTTTAAGGGACATTGGGGCCGGAGGAGTGATGGATTGGAGGTTGAGGGAGTGGCTGTATGAGGTGTATGTCTGCTGGATTTGGGTGCAGGTGCAGGTGCATGGGCTGTATGCTGATGTGAAGTGGATGGCTGTTGGGTGTGTGAGTGCTTGCGTTTGTGTCCTGTAGGAGGGAGGGGACAGACAGGGTGGGAGAGGACAGAGGGGACGCATGCATGGCTGTTGAGGAGGTGTCTGCCAGTGAGGTGTGTGTTCTGCTTAGTGAGGTGATGCTGGTGGTGGATATTGATGTAGTGCATGCAGGTGTGAGTGTGGACATGACTGGGAGGGAGGTGGAAGAGGAGGGGGAGACAGTGGAGGCAGTAAATGTTGTTGTGTCTGCAACTGTATAGTGTTTGCATGAGTGCTTGTGGGATGAAGTATGGTGCTTGTGTTTGCCTTTGACACTCTTGGGTGTTGTCTTGTGTGCATGCTTGTCTGTATGTGTGCATTGGGATGGGTTGAGGTTGAGGAGAATGGGACTGGGAAGTAGACGTTGGAGGGGGGATGGTAGAAACAGGGACAAAGGATGCCATCAGAGAGGAGGCCAGAACCTGAATTTATCTCTGTTGGGCCGCCAATCCACTGTGAATGCCCTCCAGAAATGCATTGCATTGCTGCATTTGGGATGCCAGCCCCTGGATGGCATTCATAATGGTTGATTGCCCTACAGAGATGGATCTCAGGGGGTCAATAGCCTCCTCACTCAGGGCAGCAAGGGTGACTGGGGCAGGGCCCGAGGTGCCTGGGGCGAAGCAGATGCCCACCCTCCCGGGTGAGCAGGCACGGGCAACTCGCTGAGGGGCTGCTGGGAGGGCGGTGCTGGTACGGGGGTTCTGGCTATACCTGCAGCTGGGGTGGTCACAGAGGTGTCCGCCACCACCAGGGAGCTCCCATCGGAGGAGGTATCTGAGTCTTTGTTGTCTCCTCCAGTGTCCGTTGTGGTGCTCCCCTCGCCCTCTGTCCCACTGGTTCCCTCTGCGTCGGTGATCTCTGCCTCCTGTGTCCTGTGGGATGCAGTACCCCCTGTCGACGGTGCCCCTGCTCTTCCACCAGATGATGCTAATGCACACAAGGACAGGATAACAAAACAAGAAAGGGGGGGACAGAGACAAAGGATACACTGAGTCAGGGACTTCACCAACACCACTATTGGCATACACATCACCATCACACACAGGGAACAGGCTTAAGCACCGTGCATTGCACTAACAGGGATATGGCTAGTCACTAAGGAAAGATGAGGACCACACACCGCCAACTGCAGCACTCCTGGGAACAACGATGCCTTGGCTGAAATGGACTCCTAACAAGCTAGGTTACCTGTATTTGCCATACACCCATTACCCTTCAGATGACCCATGCTGCAATGTCTGGCCTGGCCTTAGGGGCACCCATTAACACACATCCACCACCCGGATACCACCCCACCAGCCAAAATATGTAATGATACCCACTGTACGCACCCCCTTGTGGCTCGCTGTGATTCCCTCAAGTGCCAATCCAGCTCAGGGTGTGCCACCGCCAGAATGTGGGTTATCAGGGGGTTCAGGGTCCAACGGGCAACCCTTCCTCCTTGGGAGGCCATATCCAGCTGGGCCTCCGCGGTCTTCCGTGCCCAGCGTTTTAGGTCCTCCCACCATTTCTGCATGTGGATGCACCACCTGCCATAGACCCCCAGGGTCCGCACGTCCTTGGTGATGGCACACCATATTCCCTTCTTTTGATGGGCGCTGAACTGCAAAGGCAATAAAGACAGAAGTACACCATTAAACAAACAGTCCAGCCTGTCACAGAAATGGACCACCATACCCGTTTCCATCACCATTGGCACACACATAGCCCAGCGCACACCATGTACACCGCCACAAGACATTCCCCCCCAAACCCCTTATGCGATGCTTGCACACACATCTCCATGCATCCTTCCCACATGAATTGTGCCCAAAGTTTACTCAACGGTTGGTCTGGAGGCCCAAACAGCTGTCTGTACTGGGGTAGGACCCCATCCACCAGTTGCTCAAACTCCTCCGAAGTGAAGGCTGAGGCCCTTTCCCCGGTCACACAGGCCATAGTAGGTTCCAGACACAGGTCACAGCAGCACACGCAGTCTAGGTGTTCTCCTGTTGAAGGCCAGGAAACAAATGGGGAACAGATAGAAAATGGCGGCCACGTCCATGGCGGTGTCCACCGTCACCGCCGGCGTAGATCTCCATTGGCCACTCTACTCCATAGAGCCCCATATTATACAATGAGGAATTGAAAAGCGGTACAAGACCGCCTTCCGCCACAACGGCCAACGTCGGCGGAATTACCTCACTTCCACCTGTCCCTACATACAGGACAGGCAGTCACCATTTCAGGGGGAAAAACAGGCATATCGACAATTACTGTGTCACAGATTAGATTGGCACATATTTCACATTATCACAGTCCCAATACATAAGTGCACCATGTGGACTGCATTTGTGGTTTTGTTGTTCCAATTGCGACAGCCTAGTTGTCAGCAGTAATCCGAAAGTCAAGTGCTGCGTAGTAGTAGCAATTAAGGACTCATCATACATACTAGTTGTAGCTGCTCTAGAATGTGCACTGTCAAAAACAAAAAATTCCACCCAAGCTGGTGTCTTTCATACTGGTGAAGTCTTAAAAAGATATTTTTTAATTACATCTTTCACCATTTCAGGAAATCATTTCAGTGCATCAGGTGAATCACTGAAGGAAGCAAAACCACTCCTTTCCTATTAGGCTCCTTTTCTGTTATCCATGGCTTTAAAGGTATAAGTATGTTGACTTGGTCACGGATCCTATCCAGATGTTTGAAATGTGCTTTCCTATGGAAAGTCCTCCACCTATCAAAAGCAATTGGCTTTCAGGAGCTTGAGGAATCTCCTATGATGCAGTTCACCATTTGGTCTATGAAGAAGAAGTTGGTGAAGTTTCCAGAAGTGCTCTATACCTCTCCGTCTGCCTCTTTCTCTTGTTGCTGAGGCCGGCTTAGGACTTGAGTACTGGGGCAGGCAGTCCGAGCTAAGGAGCATCATGCCTCAGAGCATGGACCTTGACACTGGCAATAATTCTCATTCCTACATCAGGAATATAAATACAGCATATTTGTGGTTAGTATCAACTTTAGCCTTGTTAGCATATTTGTTAGAAATGGGGCCTCTGGTTGGCAATCAGTTTGCACTCTGTCACTGTAGTCAGGGTAATGGATATACACACTTAGATAACCCCTGCTCGTTCCCTTGGTAGCCTGGCACAAGCAGTCAGGCTTATCTCAAAGGCAATGTGTAAAGGGTTTTTGCCAATACACACAGTAATACAGTGAAAACACTACAAAATGGACACCACACCAGTTTAGAAAAATAGGTAATATTTATCCAAATCAAACAAGACCAAAACAACAAAACTCCAACATACACAAGTCAAGATATGAATTTCTGAAGTAAAAAGAGTCTTACTCTATAGAAAACAATGGAAACGTTGATTTTACACACAGTACCTGGTTTGCGTCAAATATAAAGCCGCACGGGCGAGCATGCGTCAGAAAAGTAAGCAATGCTTCGATTCCATACATGCAGGTGTGGCCGTGCGTTGTTTCTTCTCCAGTCGGGTAGGCACTGCGTTGTTTTCCTCTCCCGCAAGACAGCGATGTGTCAGTTTCCGGAAAGGGCACCTCGGATCCACGCAGGGTCACAATGTCTTTGATGCCCAGCGACGATGTGTGAGGAATCCGGTCGCACGGTATTGGAAAACCACACTGCATGGGGTTTGCGCCATCATCAACAGCTGGAAGCAGCTGTTGCTTCGTTTCACCAGCCACGATGCATCGATCTCCCAGCCGCGATGCAGGCAGGGCGTTGATTTCAGCCATGAAGCGGGTGGTGCATTGTTTTTCAGCCACGTTGCAGGTGGTGCGTCAACATTTTCCCCACACAGCTTCTTGTGTGTGGATTTCTATCCTTTTTCTACCAGGTTTACCTTTTAAGGGCCCAGGGACTGGATAGGGCACCACTTGACAGGGCAGGAGTCTCAGCAGAGAGTCCAGGTGCTGGCAGAGGAAGTCTTTAATTGCCCTGATGCTTCAAAAAAGGAATCAATCTCAATCCAGGCCCTTGGAGATTCTTCTCAAGAAGGAATATACCACAAAGTCCAGTTTTGTTCCCTTTCACAGGCAGAAGCAGCAAATGCAGGATAGCCCAACAAAGCACAGTCACAGGCAGGGGCAGCACTCCTCCTCAGCTCTTCTCCTTGGCAGAGGGTCCTCTTGAATCCAGAAGTGATATAAAAATCTGTGGTTTTGGGTCCACTACTTATAGTCCTTTCTGCCTTTGAAGTAGGCAAACCTTAAAGGAAAGTCTGTTGTTTACAAGATCCTGCCTTGCCCAAGCCTGGCCCCAGACACACTCCAGGGGTTTGGAGACTGCATTGTGTGAGGGCATGCACAGCCCATTCAGGTGTAAGTTACCACTCCTCCCTCCCCTCTAGCTCAGATCAATCAATCAATCAATCAATCAATCACATTTATAAAGCGCGCTACTCACCCATAAGGGTCTCAAGGCGCTGGGGGGGAGGGGGTCAGTGCTCGAAGAGCCAGGTCTTGAGCTGCCTTCTGAAGGGGAGGTGTTCGGGTATGGCGCGAAGGTGACTGGGCAGGGAGTTCCAGGTCTTCGCTGCCAGAAAAGAGAAGGATTTTCCTCCGGCGGTGGTTTTGCGGATGCGGGGAACGGCTGCCAAGGCCTGACCGGTGGAGCGCAGAGTGCGCGGAGGGGTGTAGAAGGAGACGCAGGAGTTGATGAGTTTGGGTCCGAGGTTGTAGAGGGCTTTGTGTGCGTGGGTGAGGAGTCTGAAGGTGATCCTCTTGTTGACCGGGAGCCAGTGGAGTTTTCTCAGGTGTCCGGAGATGTGGTGGTGGCGAGGTATGTCCAGGATGAGTCGTGCTGCGGCGTTCTGGATCCGTTGAAGTTTCCTCTGCAGCTTGGTGGTGATGCCGGCATACAGAGTGCAGTATACACACCAGCTCCCTTTCGGTTTAAGCAGGAAAATGCTTCTTCTGCCCTCCACCCTGGCGGTTTGAAACTGCCAGGGTCGGAATGAGGGCCTGAGTCTCCTTGATGGAAGAAGGAGATGGCCAATTCAATATAGCTTGCACCTTATCTGAATCCATGGCGACTCCGGTGTGGTTAATGCAATACCCCAAGTATTTTTCATCTGTCTGATCAAACTCGCACTTTTCCGGTTTGCAGAATAGATGGTGTTGTCGGAGTCGCTCTAGAACTTGGCGAACATGCTTAGAGTGTTCCTCTGGGTGAACAGAAAAAATTAAAATATCGTCAAGATAAACCACCACTGTTTGTTGCAAAAGATCGGAAAAGATAGAATCCATAAACCTTTGAAAAATGGAAGGAGCATTCGTGAGTCCGAATGGCATTACTCGATATTCGTAATGACCAAAAGGTGTTCTAAAAGCAGTCTTCCACTCATCACCTTCTTTAATTCTTAAAAGATGATAGGCTCCTCTGAGATCCAGCTTGGTGAATCTTTTTGCCCCTCTGACTGCTTCTAGGATGTCCTTAATGAGGGGTAACGGGTACCGATCCTTAATAGTGATTCTGTTTAATCCTCTAAAATCAATACAAGGACGCAAATATTTAGTCTTCTTAGGAACAAAGAAGAGAGGGGCCCCTGCAGGTGAAGAGGAGGGAACAATCAACCCGCTCTGTAGGTTCTCATCAAGGTATTCCTTAAGAATCTGCTTCTCAGGTTCTGTGAGAGTACATCCGCCCGAAAGGAACCACTGTATTTGGTTCTAAAGGAATGGAGCAATTGTATTCCCTATGGGGTGGCAGTTCAGTCTTTTCTGGCTTCTGGAATACGTCGACATATTCCTGATATTGCTTGGGAACTCCCTGTAGAACGTTAATAGAGCATCCCACCTTAGGGGGTGCGGTTAGAAGACCTTTTGGGGACCAATAATCTCCTGTTAGGCAGCAGTGGTGCTGGCAAAAGTGAGAGGATAAAGAAATAGTTCTTGTTTCCCAGTTGATGTAAAGGTTGTGTCGTGTGAGCCATGGAATGCCCAGGATCATGACGTGGTGTGGTGATGAAATTAAATCAAATGAAAGGTTTTCTTGGTGTTTCCCGAACTCTAGGCAGAAAGTAGGGGTGGTATATTGTACGGGTCCTGAGGCCAAGAGTGACCCATCCACCGTGTGTACTTGTTCTGGTACTTCCTTAGGTAGTTGTGCTATCTGTCGTTCTTTGGCCCATGCTTCATCTAAATAGATGCCACTGGCTCCGCAGTCTAATAAAGCCAGGGTTATTTCTTCTCGGCCATCAGTAAAGTGAAGGATAACTGGTAAAAGAAAAAGAGCAGTTCCTTCATCCCTGGAAGAACAAACGGAAGGTATTTCACGATATCCCGTCCTCACCCTTCTCACTGAGGACGGGAGTTGGCGTTTCCCAAAGGCTTGGTGGAACGAATGGGACAGGTGCGAATTAGGTGACCAGCTGCACCACAATATAGACAAAGTCCCTTTCTTCGTCTGTTTTCTCTTTCACTAACTGATAAAGGTCCTCGAGCCGCATCAATCTGCATTGGCTCTTCTTCGGTGGCTCCCTTGGGTTCAGGACGGACTTCCTCTGTACGATGAGAGAAGGTTCGAGATGTCACTGAGTGTGATGGAAAACGACTCTTCCTTTTCTCCATTGTTCGTTCATTCAAGCGATATTCTATAGTCAGGGTCTGATCCATCAATCCTTTAAGGTTCTCTATTCTAGCAGAGTGCACCAGTTCGTCCTTAATGTCCTCTCTGAGACCTCTGCGGAACAGTGTCACCAAGGTACGTTCCACCCAGGATGTTTCTGCTGCTAATTGTCTGAAACGGCTGATGTATTGTAATACATCTTGATTCCCTTGTTGGATATCACAAAGAGCTTCTTTTGCTGAAGCCTTGAGTCCAGGAAGCTCAAACATCTGTTTAAAGGTAGTGACAAAGGTGGAATAATTATACAGGCAGGGATCATTTCTTGTCACTAAAGGAGTGGCCCAAGCCAAGGCTGGCCCTGATAAGGCGCTAATAAAATACCCCACCTTGGTCTTGTCTTGCACAAATTGCGAGGGGCGAAAGGCAAAGTAAACCATCAAGGCATCCAGGAATTCTCTCAATTTGTTAGGCTCCCCGGAGAAACGGGGTGTAGTGGCAGATACTGAGGGGACATCAGTAGTCCTGGATGCAAAGGCTTGTCGATAGACGGTATTTTCAGTACGTAGCTGTTGGAGTTCTTGAGCCTGTTGTTGTATTGTCATGAGCAGGGTCTGACTGGTGGGTTCCGTATTTGCCACTGGATTATCCATGGTTCTGGACTGCAACTGGATTTTTTGGCGTTGCAATCTGTCACGGTTTTCAATGGGCTTACCGTCGAAGTTGATGAGGGTTGGGGAACGACCCCGGTTCCGGCAGGTTCTGCTCTGGCCGAGGTAGGGGCGACCCCTTCCGGTAGCCACAGTGCTGTTTGACAATAGCAAGCCACTACAGTCCGTGCCCTCCAGAAGGAGTCCCAGAGGAAAAACCCCAATAGGGTAAAAAACCTCCAACAGGAACTCCCTGAAACAGAAGGAGGACACCAAGGCGTTAGAGCTGAAGATCCGAGGGTACAGGAAGATTGGAGACGAAGACAGGTCAGGGAATACTGGATTACAAGAAGAAACCAGCGGGAGCGTGACTACCACCAAAGAAGTGTTGCAACGCAATGAACAAGCAGCTGAATTTCCCTTATATACCCCTAGACAGGAAGTAGGAAACAGAAAGTAGAAACACCACCATCTTGGATTGGGGAAAAGAGTATAATAGTGAATAAAGTACATGCGTCCAAACAAAGAGAAACAATGCATGCTGGGAAGAGAGGAAGTGGGCAGCATGCTTGGAAAGGGAAAAGGCAGGCATAAAAACATCACCATGTGCAAGTATTCGGCTTTTGCCTGTAGACACTGGTAAGTGGTGAGCAGATGTTTATATAAATTAGTCTGAAATGTAAGGCGCACTAAATGCGCTATGCGCGGTCAGGTCTGAAACCCACTCGGGGTCTCAAGCCCTGCCGCATCTACCTTTGCGGCAGAACTGAAAGAAGGGGGCGCGGCGAGTGCCGCGACCCCTGACCAGGCTTGCGCCTTCTCCCACGGCCTGTGTGCAAGCCGCGACTTCTCCCACGACCCGCACACAGGCCACGGTATGAAACAAATGCCGCGCCGCGGCGACCCGAGCCTGCGGCCGCGGCCGCCACAGGAGCCGCGGCGTGACAGGCTATGCCACTGGATTAAGGCTATCCTGGCTGATGAGGGGTGAAACCTGGAAACCGGTCCCAGGATGCTTGTATCAAGTCCGGGGAGTACCTGCCATGGCAATTCAGGCTGGACTCTTACCATGGGTAGCAGGGTCGAGACTGATTTGCATATGGCTGGGTCCAAACTGGAATGGCGTGGCGAGCAAAAAAATTATGGGTTTAGGGGCCAGATTTGTGATTGGGGTGAATGTTTGACATCACTCAGCATTACTGCCATCATCTGTTCATTTTGCATTTGTCGCCCTAAGTGGGACAGATATACCCAGACTTGAGTCCCGTGCTCGCTATGACACCGGATTCAGGCCAGCCTGGCTGATGAGCAGCGATATCCTGAAACCGGTCCCAGGATGCATGTTTCCTGTCCAGGGAAGACCTGACGGTTCAGGCTGGGCTGTTCCCATGTGGAGCAGGGTCGAGACTGATTTGCATATGACTGGGTCCAAACTGGAATGGTGTGACAAGAAAAAAAACCAATGGATTTAGGTCCAGATCTGTGAAATATTTGACATTGTTCGGCATTCAGTATATCATCATCATCATTTTTTGCATTTATCCTTTCAAATTTGGCATGGATAACCATTGACCAACACAATTAGTACAATTTAGATTCATTTTACAAAGAGATTCCACCATGGGCTTCTACTTTTTACCTCAACAAGAGTCATTACCCATGTTCAGCCTCCCTAACATCCATGATATGATTATTATATCACTTTCAGGTAGTCTCCCAAGATGTTACGAGGTGCAAATTGAAATCCAGTCAGGTGTGCCACATGTCAAGTATTTCCAAACTAATTCAGTGGGATTTGGCAGACCTTCAAAGTTTAGAGAGGCTGCCAGAAATGAAAGGCAACATAAACATACGGCAAGTGCATGTTTATCAGGTCCATATTATTTGGCTGACACAGACCTATGGTGTACAGCAAATGGCTAACAAAAAGAATGGAAAAGAATGGCACCGTAAGGAACAATATAATACCGAGTGATATTATGGTGAAATGATTTTAGCAAAAGCATGACAATCAAGCTGTCCAATTGTGGGTGTGTTATGCATGGAATAATCAGCAGGTGAAGGAACATATCAAACAAGAGCACATTATGAATATTCCACATGGACTTATCGATGTGGTGTATTATTCATGTTCATGTAAACAGGACCACCTTGAAGTAAATACGTTTTACAGAAAGAAATAGAATAATAAAACAGTACCTGTTGCACATTTAATAGCTGGTGCTCTGGGGGAGCTTCAGTTACATTTACCACTCTACAGTGGCATGGAGTGGGGGGTGGACCACGTCTTTTCCAGAACAGAAATTTGTTTCTTTTCATTTTGTTGTCAATCTGTGAAATAAAATGAAGTACGTTTATAGAGAACACGAAACAACACATTATGCTTAATTTCTTTAGAAAAGCAATACCTTTTTCCTAGGAGCAGTGTATCTTGAATACACCATCTCAATGGGCAAAAACTGTTTTACAACTCTGCTGCACAATCCATTTGAATGAGGAAGATTATGGGAAGATGATCTAGATTCACATGTGCAGGAGAAGGGGGCCATCAATCAATTGTTAACAAATCGAAATTATCAGATTTTCCTTGTTGTGATTATCATGGAAATATATAAAATATTGTTCTGGATTTTCCCAGTGGACAAATAAATTCAATCAAAGCAATAGAGAATTGATAGAGAACTAGTGCTTCTCATGTGTACATTAGGCTGCCAAAAATGTCTACAAATCATTTTCTTACAGTTCCTTAAAAAGCTATGCAATTTACTTAGGATGTCAGAAAAACTGAAAGTTAGCAAGCAGTTGTAATTTGCAGTGTCTAACACAGAAGCCCACATTTTTGCTTAGCTTTTAAAAAATAATTGTTATTATTTCTTTAGAGTAACAATAGCATTACAGACATTACAAACATAACATTGTTAACATAACTCCATCCCAGCAACATATTGTGCACCTTCCCCTTCCTTGTCTGTCTAAACGGTTTGCATACAGTGGTTAGGTGCCATTGACTCACATTGCTTCAGGCTGATATTTGTTTCCCATTATGAGTCATTTTCTCTTAGTCATGGGGCAATAAGAGGATATTTGACAGTGGCAATGCTAGTTACTGTCTCTAGTCACTGGTTTATCAGTACTGCAGATAGAATTGCATTTCATTTTGGTAACTAAGTGCTTCTTTATGCACTGCTGCTTCTTGAAGAGTAACTAGGTTCAGCAGTGAGGGCTTTCTCCAGGAGGCAGAAGACGTCTTTTAAGACAGATAGAGTATGATAAAGTAATCACATGTAATGCATGTGACAGTTAGGCAGAACAATCACCATTAAAATTTAATTTGTATATTTAATTGGTATACCTCGATTTTTTTAGTTAGGTTCATTAAAAAATATATATATTGCCAGCAACTTCCAGAGGCAGGTTATATAATTCCCAAAACGTTTATAGCGATTAGTACATCAAACAAGAGCGCTAGAATTAACAACCATTGATTTCAGTCAGGAACGTTTCTACCCAAGTTACTCAAGGGTTATGCTGAGAAACTTTACATTGTTGCCACAGTGTAACTCTTGGTTAATGATTTTATAGTCATGTCCTAGTTTTTTTGAAGCTCAGGGTTCTTTGGGGTAACTCACCGGTGCAATGATGGTTCCCAAAGCCCAACAGATCACCACTCAGAAAAAGCTATATCCCAACATAACTTTAAGTGTACTGCTGGTTTGCAGAGAGTGAACGTGGAGATACAGCAAACAGACACAATTTACAGAGATGAGCCCTTTTCCTCTTTTAAAACTTGTCAAAAGTCAATATTTCAGAAGGCCGCCGGTGTCAGTAAGCCACCTTCGGGTATGAAACAGTTAGCGGACTATTCACAAAGATAAATGTACTTGTGAGTAAATTTACATGTGTAAAATCTAATGAGAAATCTGTATGGGAAGTGCACACAATGATAAAAAGTCCAAGGTGTCCAATATTTACAAGATGATCTTTATTTTTCTTTCATTTTTTCATTTCCATAAAATACAGCCAATGTGTTTCGTTCATAGAATGAGCTTCTTCTGGGCTTTTATGTAGGCTTGTGTAGGCAAAGGAAGAAATTATGAAATTTCTCAATTTCGAAATTATTGGGGGTCCAAGTTATCTCATACCATGATATGTCATGAGTTTGCAGATTCCAAATGTAAAAGGTAAGAGTACCCAGTAAAGACACCCTTATCTGTGTCCATGCTCACCTTTACATATCCCAAATGACAAGGGTAAAAAAGTAAGAATGAAATAAAAAATGCAATAGCACTAATAACGGATTCTGGAATTACTGTAGATATTGCCATAAATAGAATGCAATAAAAAATTGCAATTGAAGTAAAATCTTTGTATTTATTAAGTACTAAACGTTATTAAACATTACTGTAAGATGTGTATTTTTAAATTACAAAGGGTTATTAAAATGTTTTGTACTATAATATTTTTAAATTTAAATGTAATTAACTTAACATTAATATAAATGTATATAGTTTTAAAAAGCCAAAATCAATTAATGTATTTAACATTATGTTGTCTGTGGATTTATTTTAAATCCACCCAACCCAGTCTCTGTTATTTTCTGAAGAAATGTGCTACAGTACCAGTGGCTCGCCATGTATAGTGCTGGAGTTACTCCACGTCTGAGCTGGAATACAAATATTACTGTTTTGGGGCCTTTATGTCAGTAATAAGAATAGATGTGTAGTGTGTGAATAGGAATGGGCTCACTATATTGGGGGTGCGTGCATGGCGTTCCCTGAAACCCTCCATAGTATTTCCCTAACCCGTCCTCACTCCTTCCCAAACCCCTTCCTGTCCTATTCGATATTCCTACCTACCCTACCACTTTTCTGTGTCCCACATTTACCATTAAAATTAGATCTATATTTGTGGTGACTGATGCACAGAAAAGATAGATGATATGGAGCCATAGATTGCCACATGGAGGCTTACTTATAACGACTTGCTTATAACATTTCTCAGTATGAGATGTGATGTTGTAGTACTAGTAAGCATACTTAAAAAATGCAGTTTGCGAATAGACCGCTTAGAAGCCAGTTTCTTGGTAATGACTAGTCAGTTTAAACTGTCTGGCAGTGGGTCATTTGCAAAAATACAGGCACCCACTGAAGTAGCTTCCTTCTATCTTTGAAAGGGAGGGATCACTATTGTAGACTTAGGCCCTGATTTATACTTTTTGATGCAAAACTGCACCAAAACGTTTAGCACCAGCTTGCACCATTTCTGAGCACCAGCCAGGCACCATATTTATGGAATGGTGCAAGCCGGTGCAAAGGGTAGGCTAGCATCAAGAAAAATGACGTTAGCCGGGTTGGGCAGACAGTATGGAAGAAGGGGGTTTCGCACCGAAAAATGACGTTAAGCTGGTTAGAGTAAAAAAAATGACTCTAACCAGCCTAGCGTCATTTTCTGACGTAAAACCATCCATACCACATGACTTCTGTCTTAGAAAAGACAGGAGTCATGCCCCCCAACCCCAATGGCCAGCACAGGGGACCAGGGTCCCCTGGGCATGGCCATTGCACCCAGTACGATGTAAGGGGGCCAACTTCAAGGCCCCCAATGACACTTAAAAAAAAAAAAATACTTACCTGTACTTACCTATACTTACCTGGGATGGGGTCCCCCATCCTCCGCTGTCCCTCTGTGGGTGGGGGTGTCCCTGGGGCCTGGGGAGGTCACCTATGGGCTTATTCTATGGTGTTAGGCCCACATGCCGCCTAACGCCTGCCCTTACCCAGGCGTTAAATAATGGTGCAAAGCAAACTTTGCACCATTATTGGACCCTCCTCGGCCCTGTGTATGATTTTAGCACGGGGGATAAATGTGGCGCTAAGGCCATAGAGTAATTTTTTGCACGGGAACGCCTACTTTGCATCTAATTGACGCAAAGTAGGTTTCCACGTTAAAAAAATGACTTTAACTCCATAAACTTGCCGCTAGACGGGTCTAACACCAAAGTATAAATATGGAGTTAGGTTTGCACTGAATTTGCGTTAAAAAAAATGATGAACATTTGGCGCAAAACAAGTATAAATATGCCCCTTAGAGTTTTCCAGAGCTTGAAAGCTGGATATCTATTGAAGCTTGCACCATAGAACAATATCAGATGGTTTTAGGATCAGACTGACTATCTGAACCAAGCAAAGAAAGTATGGAAACTGGATAAGACTGATATCATGCTTGCTTCTTAGGCTTCGGTATTGTGATACAGGCTCACACAAATCTAGGAGCAGTACAACAAGTGTCATAATCTGATGACTTCTACACCTTCTCTACCTTAAGGTGATGCAACTGCCATTCATTTAGGGCATTTCCTGCACGGTTGCAGCTTCTTGTAGGTTCTGGAGAGTCTTTCTTTCTTCAGTCATTCTTGACATTGATTGTCCTGTATTCTGTTTGTGGTACTGTGTTTTTTAAATGTCTGAGGACAGCTTCTCTTTTTTCAAGGCAGTAATTTGATTTATCTTTCTTAATATATACAACGGCTGGACTAATATGATATTTTAGGATTGGGCCAGAGTGTAGATCAACAGCAACATGAAGCCCCGCTCTATAGCAGGAGCTGCAGAGTATTTCAGATGTCCCAATGAATACATCCTACTGGCTTCAAAAGGTCAGCTTTTTTCAGCCTTGAGTAGTTGGTATAAAGTCAGAGACAATGAGGAGTGCCAAATTCATATTTTCAGAGAGCTAGAGGTTGAGCTGGCGAAGGGCAGATTGGCAGTTACCGCTGGGTTCCGTTTGATTTACTGTGTTCTCCTCTGCCGAAATCTTCGCCAGAGAAGAAAGTATGACAGGAGGGTGGAAACAGCTGGGAAGATGGTTGCACTACCTTCATGAACTCTAACTTGACGTGCATGCCATATTTAAAGATTGCCATGCCTTTTTTCACTGTAAGAGCTTCAGCTGACGCACAAATTGTTCAAAGCCAACTCACCCACTGTGAAATTGAAGTTTACCAGTCAGCCTTTTATTTGTTATTTTGTTTCCGGAAACAAACCACAAAAATAGAGGCCTATACAAAACAAACAATCAATGAACCTTCCCCCCCAGTGGGAAACACTGACTGTTTTTACCTACCCAGGACCACCAGGTCAGAATCCTTGCTTTAAATAAGCATTATTTGCAATGCTGTGAAGAAGGCAGTTCTTTTGTTCACCTAGCGTATCTGTCAAATAATTTATTCTGGAGGGTTCACATGTCACAAGACCCTAGAACTAATTGCAATGACACTTTCTCCAGCTCCCTTTTGAACACAGACTGGTGATCCCCACTGGAGATGAGGACACAAGCTTGTGTTATCAATCTAAACAGACCCACTTTTCTGACATGCTGTCCCAACATCTCAGGTGTGACAGCTCTATCTTGTGCCCTATGTGCAGTGGGTTTTACTTACCATGCTCACATCACCCTTCCCTTGTGACACCTCCCTGCCCTGAGTTTTCCCAGTCATGCTTCCCTTGTTTCACTTTCCAGTCTTGAGTATTCTGTGATCCCCCTCCCAGGAAACCTTAATTATTGACACTCCTGTTCTGTTGCTTTGCAAGTGTGGTCTATTGTGACCCTGCAGATATCACATGTCTATTTGGAATAGTTACATTATCCACTGTGACATACTGACTTGTAACATCATGCACTTGGGGTTCCATTGCACTTGCTAATTGTTGCCAACTGCCGTTTGCACCTGCCGCCTAAAAGGGCGCATATCCATTGTATATAAAATGTGATCTTTCCCCAGGTTCATTGGAATACTCAATGCTTCCACATAGGACATATGCCTTTCTGAAACACTGTTGGCTTTCAGTACAAACCCCCCCTCTGAACTTACATCAATGCTAGCCTTCTTCCCATCCTGCATTAGCAATGTCCCTGCACTCACCTCCTGAGTTGCCTGAATCGTCGGTGTTCCCACCCTATGCAACTTGGTCCCTGCAGTCTGAGTCACCCGGAACTAGGAGCACTCTTGTCTTCCAAGCCTTCCTGATGATCCTTTGATCCTGGCTTCTGCAGTGCTTTCCTTGTCCTCGTTCATGAGCTACTATTCCGCCAGCCCCCCTGGGATCTTGCCGGCTGTATAATATACATTTTGCTGGGCCGGCCGGGACATTGCTGGTGCCTCCATATGGAGCCGCCGTCAGTGCCTCTGTGCGGGGGGTGCAGTTGCACCCGTCGCACAGATCACTGCCCGTAAATCGGGCAGTGACACACGTTATGGGGAACTGCACAGGGACCCCTGCACTGCCCATGCCAAGTGCATGGGCAGTGCAGTGGCCCCCAGGGGCCCCCAGGGGAGCCCTGGAGCACCCCTTCCACCCCGCCAGGGAAAGGCTGGAGGAAATGGGATCATTATCCGAGGGGCAGCAGCGCTGCCCTGTCGGATAATGATGCCGTCCACCATCAGGCTGACTGTCGGAGGCAGCCTGGCGGTGGAGGAGGGCCGCCTATGGTAGCCCTCCCTGTCTTCATTATGTGTCAGTCTCGGCCGCCATGCCGGATGGCGGTATTTACCGCCACCACCGGCATGGCTCCCCAGACCGCCAACATCATAATTAGAGCCTATGTTTTTTCCCTTCAGGTTAGTGCGCACTAATCCTTTTTATTAGTAAGCAGTTCTGACATTCTGCCTCTCCAAGACTCTAGGATTGTTGCCAGTTGCTTCTCTGTACTTTATCCTCTGCGCTCCTTGCTTGTCCTTACTCTGGATTGACCCTCTGTTCAACCTTTGCTCATGGACTAGAGACTTAGGGCCCGATGTATCATTTTTAGAAATAGGGATTACCTAGTTATGATTTTCTGTGAATTGCAATAAGGTAATTGCTTTTCCTAATGTAGGAAACTCAATTAATTTCATTAAGCGTTTCCTAATGGGTCGCAAATCGACCTACCTCATTAATATTAATGTGGTGGGTCTCAATTTGCGACCTATTATTAAATACAAAAGTCACAGGGATGGTGGCCTGCTAGGGTCAGCAGAACACCATGTCTATAATTACTTTTAAAGAAAGCAATCTTTTATTTCAAAGCAGCCCATTTTCCTTATAGGAAAACGGGACCTGTTTAAAAAAGAAAATTGAAAGATGTACTTTTCATTTTTTAAGAATAGGCATTGGTCCATGGGACTGCTGCCTGCTCTTAAAAAATATTTTTACAAACATTCACAAAGGGTAACAGGGTCCCACACGACCGGGTTACCACCTACTTCAAGTAGGTGGTAAAATGTGAATGTTTTGCTACGGCATTTCGTCATGAAACATTCTTACATACCTCTCAGATTCGGTAACAGGAAAGAACGCCCTGAACACGTCCCTTCCTAATACCATAACATATAATGGAATCGCAATTTGGAATTCATACATACCAAACTGCATTTTACCAGTCAGAAATGTCCCAATTCTGTGAATCAGGCTGTCTGCAGCAGGTAAAATGCATAATATATGTGACCCTTAATTCTTTGTTTCTTCATTGAATAGAAGAGTCAAGAAGAATGCTCTTTTAAAGCAATTGTTATTTGCATGAACCTTACAACCTCCATTATGTGTTTTCTAGCATACCTATGGAATGTCAGAAACTCCAACCTATGCCCCAAGTGCAACCTTGGGGGTGTCAGTAACTCCAAACTATAACCTTGCTCCAAGTGTAACAATGTTCTAAGTGAAACACTGTTTCTAAGCAAATCTTGGGGGTTTTCTCTAAAGCCCAAAACTATGTACCTAGTTTAACCATGGGAGTGTCAGTAGCTCCAAATTATGTGCTGAGTGTAACCTTGGGAGTACAAGTAATTCCAGCCTTGTTCCATGAGTGTAGGAGGCTGGCCTGGTTTGTAGTAGGTACCTAAGGTACTTACACCTTATACCAGGTCCAGTTATCCCTTATTAGTGAAATGTAGGCAGTGTCTAGCAGCTTAGGCTGTCTAGAGGTAGCTGTAGCAGAGCAGCCAAGGCCGAACTAGGAGACATGCAAAGCTCCTGCAATACCACTACAGTCACACAGTACTTATACACAATAAAAGACAATACTCAGTGTTACCAAAAATAAAGGTACTTTATTTTAGTGACACAAGGCAAAAAATATCTTAGAGGCAATACTCCTACTGGAGGTAAGTATTATGCCAATATACACACTAGTAACCAAAATCAGTTACGCAAACAGTCATAGAATGGTGCAAATAGTGAACAACACAATAGGTTGCAATAGGCCTAGGGGCAACACAAACCATATACTAAAATAGTGGAATCCGAATGTCGAATTCCCCCCTAGGCAAGTGTAGTGTGCAGAGGGGTGCTGGGAGTGTAAGAGAACACCAAAGGTAAGTAAAGTACCCCACACCAGATCCAAAGAAAACAGGAGTAAAGTACAGCAAGTTCCCTCAAAACACACTAGAAGTCGTGGTGAAGGATTATGCAAGAACCAAGCAAGACTGCAAGAAACCAACTATGGATTCCTGGACCTGAAGACCTGTGGAGAGAGGAGACCAAGTCCAGAAGTCGATGAAGAGTCCAGGAAGAACAGGAACCCCTGCCAACCTGGAAGAAGGTGCAAAAGTGGATTCTCCAGTTGGAAGAAAAGTACAGAAATGCACCAAAGAAGATAGCTGCAGGTTCCTGCTTGGTGCAAAAGATGTCCCACGTCGCGTCGCTGGATGCAGGCTGTTTGCGTCACTGGATTCCACCAACAAGTCTTGCTTCACACAAGAATGTGCTTTGCGTCAAAGAGCTGCCCGAATCCAGGAGGGACCTGGGGGTCTCAACTCGGACTGTTGAGACAGATGGGGCTCTCAGCACTTCAGAGAGCCCTCAGAAGACCAGGCAGCACCCACGGGAGTCCCAGGACACAAGGACAAAGGAGTTGCAAAGTGCAGGCATCGCAGCACTACACAAAGGGATCCCACTCCACCCGAGAACAACTCAGGGAGCTGAGCGTCGCAGGATAGAGTGCTGTGGACCTGGGCTATGCTGTGCATGAAGAACTTTTGGAAGAAGTGCACAGAATCCCGAGGCGCTGCAGAGGACGCGATGAATGGGGGTACTGTCTGACAAGCCCTTACCTTCGCCAAATTTGGACAGCTGGACCTTTGGACAGTCAGGATCACTTCAGTCCACCACCTGAGTTCCAGGGATCATGCTCAACGACAGGAGAGGAGTGCCAGAGAACCGGTTGTCATTGCAGAGAGGTGCCGGCTGAAGCAGGGCAGTCACTCCATGGAAAATTCCTTCAGTTCTTCTGGTGCAGAATGAAGACAGGCAGTCCTCAGAGTGTGCACAACCTGGAATCTGTTGTAGTTGCTGGCTGGAGCTGAAGTTTCAGGTCACAGTAGCCTTCCTGGATACTAGTTACAGCGGTTTCCTGAGCAGTCTTCGGTTGATCCGAAGGTTAGAAGCTGAAGCAGAGGATGCAGAGGAGTCCTGGAGGAGAATGCAAACCGAAACTGACGAAACACCCAGAGGAGGGATCCTAAATAGCCCTGACAGTTGGATTGGCGACCTACCCAGGTATGCCCTGATCAGGAGGGGTCTCTGATGTCACCTGCTGGCACCGGGCATTCAGGTGCTCCCAAAGCGTCCCCACACCTTGGAATCCAAGATGGCTAACCACAGGAACACTCTGGAGGAGCTCTGGGCACCACACCCTGGGGTGGTGATCGTCAGTGGAGTGGTCACTCCCCTTTCCTTTGTCCAGTTTCACGCAAAAGCAGGGAATAGGGGTCCCTGAACCGGTGTAGACTGGATTATGCATGGAGGGCACCATCTGTGCCCTTCAAAGCATTTCCAGAGGCTCTGGGAGGATACCCCTCCCATGGCTGTAACACCTATTTCCAATTGGAGAGGGTGTAACATCCCTCTCCTAAAGGAAATGCATTGTTTTGCCTTCCTGAGATTGAGCTGCTCAATCTCCAGGAGGGCAGACACCTGTCTGTGAGGTGGCAGCAGCTGGGGCTGCAGTGGAAACCCCAGAGAGCTGGTTTGGCAGTACTGGGGTTCCCTGGTGGAGCCCCCAGGTGCATTGAATTGGCCCCAATACCAGATTTGGATTGGGGGTTCAATTTCACAATCTTAGACACCTCACATGGCGATATTCGGAGTTACCATAGTGAAGCTACAAATATGTACTGACATATATGAAGTGCACACCTATAATGGTGTCCCTGCACTAACGAAGTCTGGGAAATTGGTCCAGGACAGCGAGGGGTAACCTTTGCCAGTGGAAGGGTGCCCTCACACACAGTAACTTTGCACCTAGCCTTCAGTAACTGTGGGATAAACATATAGGTGACTTATAAGTTACCTGGTGCACTGAAAATGGCTGTGAAATAGTGTGTGCACTATTTCACTCAGGCTGCAGTGGCAGTCCTGAAGGAGTGTTTGTATGAGCTGCTTATGGGTGGCAAAAGAAATGCTGTAGCCCATAAGGATATCCTGGAACCCCAATGCCCTGAGTACCTAGGTACCATGTAGGGACTTATAAGGTGGGGTGCAGTGTGCCAATTAGAACTGGTATATGGAGTCACTAAACTATAGTGACAAATTTGGTCAACAGAGAGATCATAAGCACTGGAGTTCTGGTTAGCAGAACTCCAGTGACACAGTCAAGAATACTGACAAGACACATAGACCACAAACTATGAGCACTGGGGTCCAGGCTAGCAGGATCCCAGTGAGACAGCAAAAACACACTGACAAATAGGTCTCCAACTATGAGCACTGGGGTCCTGACTAGCAGGATCCCAGTGACACAGTAGAAACACACTGACAAAAAGGCCAAAAATGAGGGTAACTATGCTAGAAAGAGGCTACTTTCTCACGAGTAACCTAGATCCAAGTGTAACTTTGTTTCTAAGCATATCTTGGCGATTTTTGCTAAACTACAACTAATGGACAAAGTGTGACCTTGTTTCTAGTATGGCTTAGGAGTGTTCCTAACTCCAATCCATGTATCGAGTATAACTTCGAAGTGCCGGTAACTCCAATCTGTGTTCCGAGTTTGCCACAGGAGTGTCAGAGGCTCACATCAGTATTTCAAGTTATTCATCGAGAGTCTTGTGGGATTCTCATTCCAGAATCTGGTTTCTTGTCATGATTTTGAAGAAACCTGTAAGCGTTGGTTATTGAAGTAGTACATTGTAAATTAAGTGAAGGCTTTTTAGTGTATTGATGGTGATTGCTTCTTCTTATTGTTCCCAGTGTATTGCATCCTCAAGAAACCAGAAGAGGTGGTACTGTAAATGTCTACCTTCGCATACTCATAAGGTCTCAGGAGCAACGCATTCTGTTAAGCAAAGTAGTATTGTCGCTGGGCAGAACCAGTACCACAAGTTTTGTTTTCATATTTTGGCCCTTCTCCTCCTTCCCCTTCTGGATGCTGCTGGATCTAGGTGTACCTTCCCTGGGTCTGGATTCGAAGGAGTGGAGGTCCAGCATCAGCTCCAGTGCTGTCTCTGCAGTTGAGAGCAAGTGGGTGTGTTACATCAGGCAGACAAACAACTCCCAGGAGCAGCATTTTTCTAGGAGCAGCATTTCTCAATGCCTAGATCCATACATTTACACATACTTGATACAAACGTATATACAACTAAAACCTCTTAAGAAATTAACTAAACTTGCTGAGCTGGTGCCACATTCATACGGCACTTACTCCTTGCAAAACTACAAACGTTACCCACTTTCCTGCTGATCAGGAAGACGTTCAAAAATCAATGTGTTTACTTACGTAGGTACATTGAGGTTAACCCCCTCTGTGCCTTGGACGAGGTGACCTCGTCCAAGGCTACAGTTCCCGTGTGCCTTGGACGAGGTCTCCTCCCCTCCCCCCTCCAAGGCGGGGATGGAAGGGGAAGACCTTCCCCTTCCAGCCCCTTCCCACCCCCCCGGTGCGTTTCTCTTTCAATAACGTGGGGGAGGCCCGGAGGGGCTTCAAAGGGAAGGAAATGTATTTCCTTCCCTTTGAAGTCTCTCCCAGGGTTTCAAAAGCCGGATTGATTGCAATCCGGCTTTTGAAACCCTACTAGACACCAGGGATTTTTTTGTTGTTGTTGAAGAAAGTGACAAAAGGGAGCGACCCCTTGGGCAAGGGTCGCTCCCAGGGGGGGCATTTTTCGGGAAGGCCTTTTCTGCCCCCCCCCCCGGGGGCATAAACCTCTAGGCACCAGGGATCATTTATGTTTTTTTTTTTTTGTTATGTTTAAATTTTTTTTTAGGTGTGGAGCGACCCCTTAGGCAAGGGTCGCTTCCCTAGGGGGCAAATTATATTTAGGCTAATTCTGCCCCCCTTGGGGGCAGATTGGCCTATGTTGATGAGGCCAATCTGCCCCCAAGGGGGGCAGAAACCAATAGACACCAGGTCGTTTTTTTCTTTGCGTGAATTTCACGCAAGGGGAGCGACCCCTTAGGCAAGGGTCGCTCCCTGGGGGGGGGGGAATTATTTTAGGCCATTTCTGGCAGAAACCTCTAGGCGGCAGGGCAATTTTTTTTTTGTGTTTTTGTTGTTGTTTTTTTTAGAGGTGGGGAGCGACCAAGGGGGCAGAAACCACTAGGCACCGGGGATTTGTTTTTTGGCGACAATGTCACACAGGGGGAGCGACCCCATGGGCAAGGGTCGCTCCCGGGGGGGGGGGGGGTGTGGTTTGGGGGGCCAAATTTATTTTAGGCCATTTCTGCCCCCCCAGATCGGCCTATTATTAGGCCGATCTGCCCTCAGGGGGTCAGAAACCTCTAGGCGCCAGGGCAAATTTTTTATTTGTGTTTTTTTTTTTTTTTTTTGAGATGGGAAGCGACCCATCAGGCAAGCGTTGCTGCCCTGGGGTGCAAATTGTATTTAGACCATTTCTGCCCTCCTTGGGGGCAGATTGGCCGATTTTAGGTCAATCTGCCCCCAAGGGGGCAGAAACCACTAGGCACCGGGGATTTGTTTTTTGGCGCCAATGTCACGCAGGGGGAGCGACCCCGTAGGCAAGGGTCGCTCCCGGGCGGGGGGGCATTTGGTGGGGCAAATTTATTTTAGGCCATTTCAGAAACCTCAAGGCGCCAGGGCAAACATTTTTTTTGTGTTTTTTTTTTTGTTTGTTTGTTTTTTTAGAGATGGGTAGCGACCCATCAGGCAAGGGTCGCTGCCCTGGGGGGCAAATTGTATTTAGACCATTTCTGCCCCCCTTGGGGGCAGATTGGTCGATTTTAGGTCAATCTGCCCCCAAGGGGGCAGAAACCACTAGGCACAGAGGATTTGTTTTTTGGTGCCAATGTCACGCAGGGGGATCGACCCCATAGGCAAGGGTCGCTACCGGTGGCGGGCGGGGGTTGGGGGGGCAAATTTATTTTAGCCCATTTTTGCCTATTATTAGGCCGATCTGCCCCCAGGGGGGGCAGAAACCTCTAGGCACCAGGGCAATTTTTTTTTGTGTGTTTTTTTTTTGTTTGTTTGTTTTTTTAGAGATGGGTAGCGACCCATCAGGCAAGGGTAGCTGCCCTGGGGGGCAAATTGTATTTAGACCATTTCTGCCCCCCTTGGGGGCAGATTGGCCGATTTTAGGTCAATCTGCCCCCAAGGGGGCAGAAACCACTAGGCACCGGGGATTTGTTTTTTGCCGCCAATGTCACACAGGGGGATCGACCCCATAGGCAAGGGTCGCTACCGGTGGCGGACGGGGGTTGGGGGGGGCAAATTTATTTTAGCCCATTTCTGCCTATTATTAGGCCGATCTGCCCCCAGGGGGGGCAGAAACCTCTAGGCACCAGGGCAAAACAAATTTGTGTGTTTTTATTTTGTTTGTTTGTTTTTTTAGAGATGGGTAGCGACCCATCAGGCAAGGGTAGCTGCCCTGGGGGGCAAATTGTATTTAGACCATTTCTGCCCCCCTTGGGGGCAGATTGGCCGATTTTAGGTCAATCTGCCCCCAAGGGGGCAGAAACCACTAGGCACCGGGGATTTGTTTTTTGGCGCCAATGTCACGCAGGGGGAGTGACCCCGTAGGCAAGGGTCGCTCCAGGGGGATTGGGGGGGCAAATTTATTTTAGGCCGATCTGCCCCCAGGGGGGGCAGAAACCTCTAGGCGCCAGGGCAATTTTTTTTTTAGAGATGGGTAGCGACCCATCAGGCAAGGGTCGCTGCCCTGGGGGGCAAATTGTATTTAGACCATTTCTGCCCCCCTTGGGGGCAGATGCACCGATTTTAGGTCAATCTGCCCCCAAGGGGGCAGAAACCACTAGGCACCGGGGATTTGTTTTTTGGCGCCAATGTCACGCAAGGGGAGCGACCCCGTAGGCAAGGGTCGCTCCAGGGGGATTGGGGGGGCAAATTTATTTTAGGCTGATCTGCCCCCAGGGGGGGCAGAAACCTCTAGGCGCCAGGGCAATTTTTTTTTTAGAGATGGGTAGCGACCCATCAGGCAAGGGTCGCTGCCCTGGGGGGCAAATTGTATTTAGACCATTTCTGCCCCCCTTGGGGGCAGATGCACCGATTTTAGGTCAATCTGCCCCCAAGGGGGCAGAAACCACTAGGCACAGGGGATTTGTTTTTTGGCGCCAATGTCACGCAGGGGGAGCGACCCCGTACGCAAGGGTCGCTCCGGGGGGGGGTTTGGGGGGGCTATTTTATTTTAGGCCAGATCGGCCTATTATTAGGTCGATCTTCCCCGAGGGGGGCAGAAACTTCTAGGCACCAGGGCAAAAAAAAAAATTGAGTTTTCTTTTTGTTTGTTTGTTTTTTTAGAGATGGGGAGTGACCCATCAGGCAAGGGTCGCTGCCCTGGGGGGCAAATTGTATTTAGACCATTTCTGCCCCCCTTGGGGGCAGATTGGCCGATTTTAGGTCAATCTGCCCCCAAGGGGGCAGAAACCGCTAGGCACCGGGGATTTGTTTTTTGGCGCCAATGTCACGCAGGGGGAGCGACTCCGTAGGCAAGGGTCGCTCCCGGGGAGGGGGGCTTGGGGGGGTCGGGCGCCAAATTTATTTTAGGGCATTTCTGCCCCCCCTGGGGCCGGCTGAGATAGAGGCCAAAATCCAGAGGTAGGCACTTTGCAAAAAACACCTCTGTTTTCTGTGAAAAAATATGTTGTGTCTATGTTGTGTTTTGGGCCATTTCCTTTCGTGGGCGCTAGGCCTACCCACAGAAGTGAGGTACCATTTTTATCGAGAGACTTAGGGGAATGCTGGGTGTAAGGAAATTTGTGGCTCCTCTCAGATTCCAGAACTTTCTGTCACCGAAATGAGAGGAAAAAGTGTTTTTTGGGCCAAATTGTGATGTTTGCAAAGGATTCTGGGTAACTTACCTGGTCAGAGCCCCGCAAGTCACCCCATATTGGATTCCCCTGGGTTTCTAGTTTTCAAAAATGCGCTGGTTTGCTAGGTTTCCCCAGGTGTCGGCTGAGCTACAGGCCAAATCCACAGGTAGGCACTGTTTTCTATGAAAAAATTTGATGTGTCCACGTTGTGTTATGGGCCATTTCCTTTCGTGGGCGCTAGTCCTACCCACACAAGAGAGGTATCATTTTTATTGGGAGTCTTGGGGGAACGCTGGGTGGAACGAAATTTGTGGCTCCTCTCTGATTCCAGAACTTTCTGTCACCAAAATTTGAGGAAAATGTGTTTTTTTAGCCAAACTTTGAGGTTTGCAAAGGATTCTGGGTAACAGAACCTGGTCAGAGCCCCACAAGTCACCCCATCTTGGATTCCCCTAGGTCTCTAGTTTTCAGAAATGCACAAGTTTGGTAGGTTTCCCCAGGTGCCGGCTGAGCTAGAGGCCAAAATCTACATGTAGGCAGTTTGCAAAAAACATCTCTGTTTTCTGTCAAAAAATGGGATGTGTCCATGTTGTGCTTTGGGGCATTTCCAGTTGCGGGCGCTAGGCCTACCCACACAAGTGAGGTATCATTTTTATCGGGAGATTTGGGGGAACGCTGGGTGGAAGGAAATTTGTGCCTCCTCTCAGATTCCAGAACTTTCTGCCACAGAAATGTGAGGAGCATGTGTTTTTTTTGCCAAATTTTGAGGTTTGCAAAGGGTTCTGGGTAACAGAACCTGGTCAGAGCCCCACAAGTCACCCCATCCTGGATTCCCCTAGGTCTCTAGTTTTCAGAAATGCACAGGTTTGGTAGGTTTCCCTAGGTGCCGGCTGAGCTAGAGGCCAAAATCTACAGGTAGGCACTTTGCAAAAAACAGCTCTGTTTTCTGTCAAATAATGGGATGTGTCCACGTTGTGCTTTGGGGCATTTCCTGTCGCGGGCGCTAGGCCTAGCCACACAAGTGAGGTATCATTTTTATCGGGAGACTTGGGGGAACGCTGGGTGGAAAGAGATTTGTGCCTCCTTTCAGATTCCAGAACTTTCTGCCACAGAAATGTGAGGAAATTTTGAGGTTTGCAAAGGATTCTGGGTAACAGAACCTGGTCAGAGCCCCACAAGTCACCCCATCTTGGATTCCCCTAGGTCTCTAGTTTTCAAATATGCACAGGTTTGGTAGGTTTCCTTAGGTGCCGGCGGAGCTAGAGGCCAAAATCTACAGGTAGGCACTTTGTAAAAAACACCTCTGTTTTCTTTCAAAAACTGCGATGTGTCCACGTTGCGTTTTGGGGCATTTCCTGTCGCGGGCGCTAGGCCTACCCACACAAGTGAGGTATCATTTGTATCGGGAGACTTGGGGGAACGGTGGGTGGAAGGAAATTTGTGCCTCCTCTCAGATTCCAGAACTTTCTGCCACAGAAATGTGAGGAACACAGACAAATTTTGAGGTATGCAAAGGATTCTGGGTAACAGAACCTGGTCAGAGCCCCACAAGTCACCCCATCTTGCATTCCCCTAGGTCTCTAGTTTTAAAAAATGCACAGGTTTGGTAGGTTTTCCTAGGTGCCGGCTGAGCTAGAGGCCAAAATCTACAGGTAGGCACTTTGCAAAAAAACACCTCTGTTTTCTTTCAAAAAATGGGATGTGTCCACGTTGCGGTTTGGGGCATTTCCTGTCGCGGGCGCTAGGCCTACCCACACAAGTGAGGTATCATTTTTATCGGGAGACTTGGGGGAACGCTGGGTGGAAGGAAATTTGTGGCTACTCTCAGATTCCAGAACTTTCTGTCACCGAAATGTGAGGAAAATGTGTTTTTTTAGCCAACTTTTGAGGTTTGCAAAGGATTCTGGGTAACAGAACCTGGTCAGAGCCCAACAAGTCACCCCATCTTGGATTCCCCTAGGTCTCTAGTTTTCAGAAATGCACAGGTTTGGTAGGTTTCCCTAGGTGCCGGCTGAGCTAGAGGCCAAAATCTACATGTAGGCAGTTTGCAAAAAACAGCTCTGTTTTCTGTCAAAAAATGGGATGTGTCCATGTTGTGCTTTGGGGCATTTCCAGTTGCGGGCGCTAGGCCTACCCACACAAGTGAGGTATCATTTTTATCGGGAGATTTGGGGGAACGCTGGGTGGATGGAAATTTGTGCCTCCTCTCAGATTTCAGAACTTTCTGGCACAGAAATGTGAGGAGCATGTGTTTTTTTTGCCAAATTTTGAGGTTTGCAAAGGATTCTGGGTAACAGAACCTGGTCAGAGCCCCACAAGTCACCCCATCTTGGATTCCCCTAGGTCTCTAGTTTTAAAAAATGCACAGGTTTGGTAGGTTTCCCTAGGTGCCAGCTGAGCTAGAGGCCAAAATCTACAGGTAGGCACTTTGCAAAAAACACCTCTGTTTTCTTTCCAAAAAATGGGATGTGTCCACGTTGCGTTTTGGGGCGTTTCCTGTCGCGGGCGCTAGGCCTACCCATACAAGTGAGGTATAATTTTTATCGGGAGACTTGGGGGAACATAGATTAGCAAAACAAGTGTTATTGCCCCTTGCCTTTCTCTAAATTTGTTCCTTCCAAATATAGGAGAGTGTGTAAAAAAGACATCTATTTGAGAAATGCCCTGTAATTCACATGCTAGTATGGTCACCCCGGAATTCAGAGATGTGCAAATAACCACTGCTCCTCAGCACCTTATCTTGTGCCCTTTTTGGAAATACAAAGGTTTTCTTGATAGCTATTTTTCACTCTTTATGTTTCAGCAAATGAATTGGTGTATACCCGGTATAGAATGAAAACGCACTGCAGGGTACAGCTCATTTATTGGCTCTGGGTACCTAGGGTTCTTGATGAACCTACAAGCCCTATATATCCCCGCAACCAGAGGAGTCCAGCAGACGTTACAGTATATTGCTTTCGATAATCTGACATTGCAGGAAAAAGTTACAGAGTAAAACGTAGAGAAAAATTGTTTTTTTTTACCTCAATTTCAATATTTTTCTTTTTCAGTTGTTATTTTCTGTAGGAAACCCTTGTAGGATCTACACAAATGACCCCTTGCTGAATTCAGAATTGTGTCTACCTCTCAGAAATGTTTAGGTTTCTGGGATCCAGCATTGGTTTCATGCCCATTTCTGTCACTGACTGGAAGGAGGCTGAAAGCACAAAAAATTGTAAAAATGGGGTATGTCCCAGTAAAATGCCAAATTTGTGTTGAAAAATTGGTTTTCTGATTCAAGTCTGCCTGTTCCTGAAAGCTGGGAAGCTGGTGAGTTTAGCACAGCAAACCCTTTGTTGATGCCATTTTCAGGGGAAAAACCACAAGCCTTCTTCTGCAGCCACTTTTTTCCATAAAAAAAAAAAAAAGAAATTCACTGTATTTTGGCTAATTTCTTGGCCTCCTTCAGAGGAACCCACAAAGTCTGGGTACCTCTCGAATCCCTAGGATGTTGGAAAATAAAGGACGCAAATTTGGCTTGGTTAGCTTATGTGGACAAAAAGCTATGAGGGCCTAAGCGCGAACTGCCCCAAATAGGCAAAAAATGGCCTGGCACAGGAGGGGGAAAAGGCCTGGCAGCGAAGGGGTTAAGTAATGACTTGATATTGCAGGCTGGCTTAAAGGGGAGCAAAGACAAGAGTAAGGTAGAGAGGGCTATTTTGGAACCTTGAAGGCTGCCGGGAAGACTTACTTGGGGATATGGCATGCAGTGGGAGTTCATCCTCAGCATGAGTCTCGCTACAGGATTTTCTACCCTTGCTTCTGATAGAGCAAAAGGGTGCATGATTTATAAGCTCTGGAAAGGTTTAATTAACCGACAAGCTCTTCTGTCTGAGGTTAGTCCAGAATGTCATATATGTATTGTGACCCTAGAAGGTAGTGCTACTCAAATCACTTGGTGTGCCCCCGGAGTATCAATCTGCTAATCTTTATTGAACAGAACACTGTGAGCAAAATTTCAAGACCGAAATACCAAAAAGTAAGTAGGGATTTTCCATACCTATCTGCTGTTAGACCTCCATGTTAGAACCCAATGAATATATTGTATATATGTCAGTCTTAGGGTAGTCTTTCCCCAAACCTTTTGCCTTCACCCCTCCTTAGGAGTCTGTGCACTTTACCACTGCTAACCAGTCCTAAATTACTTGAGCTCTTTCCCCTAGACATGCTAGTACTGGCTTATACCCAATGGCCACATTTAATTGGATGGTGCACCAGGTACCAAGAGTTTGTAAATGAAATGCAGCCACGCCTCCCCATTAGCTGTTGTGTGCCTGTGGTGCTGGAGGGCTTTTTGTACATTAGCATCTATGTCACCCGAGATTCAAAATATTTTCTCCACAGGAACGTCTACAAACATCTGAATAGACTCTGTCACAATGTTGGACACTGGAGGGCCTTCCGCTCTCTCTTATGTGTTGAGCCGCTTTTATAAGATGATGACCCTACCACAGCTTCTATATGTGCTTCGGAAAACACTGTTTAAAGTCCCCAGGTATTCCTTTGGCAAGTTGGATCCTGAGGTCTGATTGCTCCTGGGGGAAAGTGGTAGCTCTCGCTCTGCCCTCCAAATGCTGCAAAGAAGGGTCTATGATGGAAGACTTGCAGTCCAGGACATTCTTAAACACTATTGTGGTGAAGGACTTGTGGTGGTAAACGACTGGATCTTTGCAGAAGTGACCGAGAAGGCACCTTGGGTTGCTAGAGGCAATCAGACTTAATGGTTATCTGGTGATTCTTTACAGGCAAGGGCGGGAGCATGAATTGCACACTCTCACACATGGATGGTGACGAGAGAGTGAAGGGATGCCATGAAATTCTTGGGCTGGGCCGGAAGCTAACGGAGCTGACTTCCCCTGTGGACCAGTGACCTGTTGAAAGAGGTAGTGGACTTTCAATGGCTTTTCCAAATGGGACCTTTTTGGACTAGAGCACCTGGGGGACTTGTGGAGGGGTTCCTCACTGGTGGCGTTTGAAGAACGTTGACAGAAGTATGAACTTGCAGTGATTGAGCAGTTTAGGTACATTCAGGTGTGGCATGCCTTCATGGGGGTGAAGAACTGTTGGTGGAGGCGACACCTATGGAAGATCACCTCCTCTTGGATCCTGTGACAGGGAAGGTCATCTCCCTGACATACAAAAAGATTATAAATAATTCAAGGGTGTTCGCAATTAGGGCATGGTTTTGGTTGGTTCAGCTGTGCATCCTCCACAGGTCTTACCATTCTGGGACACACTTATACAAAAAGGGGAGGGGCAATTATACGCTGTGCTTGAGGGGCTGGAGTCAGGAGGGCTCCTTCTTTACACTCTGGGCCTGCCCGATCATTCAGCCCTATCAGGGGGAATAACTCGGATAATGGCATGGGTGCAAAACTTGGAGGTCCCGCTGGAGGAGAAGTGGCTCTTGCTTAATATTGAGGGTAAGCAGGGGTAGCCTAAGCAGCTGAAACTGGGGTTGATGGTGGGAGACAAAGTGGCAAAATGAAACATGGCATGTTTATGGCGAGTTGCCACACCCCCTAGGGTTGAATGCATTGAAACGGACATGGATTGGTGCTAACAGGCAGAAAAGGTGGACTATCAGAGTAGAGGATGCCCACAAAATGGGAGAAGAAATGGGGAAGCTGGTATGCTTTTTGGGCTCTTAAAATTGACAGAATAGAGGCGGGTGGAGACACTAAGCCCATACTACAATGTGTTTCATATTTATGGTGATCCTGTGTCTTTCATATGCTTTGCCTTCAAGTTGAATGTCCTGCATTTACTGGCGCTATTCTGTTAAGCACCCTACTAATCGTGAAGACTGCACGGTTAATTTTGTTTTTGTTTTGTTCTCTAATGTGCAACAAAATGAATAAAAATAGTTTAGAAAAAAATGAATATCTAGGACAAAAATATTGGTAAGGCAAGTCTCTATAGGTATACAAAGTTTTACTATACATAACTCTACTTATATGGAACTTGAAGATATATATATATATCTTAAACGTACATAGATCTGAAGTTAAGAATAGTAAATCTATGATTACCTATTTGCACTTACCTTCTCAATATTTTGGTCCTCGATATTTTTGACACAATATTCTTCATTCCGATATTGTCAGTGATCTCTTGCAGTTTGGGTTTTCATTGTCATGAGAAATGCTTGCATGTTGTGACTGCTTAGGCAATGCAAGTTTGATTTGTGCGATAGTTGGTGTCTTTGGTTATTGTGATTTTGGAGTTTTATTCCATAATTTAGTTGTGCCTACTAATTGGATCCAAGAGGTGTAGGTGTGTGGAATGACATTTATTTTTGGTGCCCATTTAGGTTTATTTAATGTGCTTAGTTGTAGTTAACGTGTTGATTGTTTAAAAATTGTGAATTTGAATCTTTTTGTCTTATTTTTGAGTTGCACTTTTGCAAATCATGTCTGAGACCTATGCATGTGCTGTGAAATTCGGAGTATTTACTCATGTTTATTGGTTCCAAATTTTGTGATTTATGTATTGATTTTGTAAGGACAGGTAATTCCAAATACCCACGTACCATTCTTATAAGTTTGCAGACTTTAATCTTAAGGAACAGATTTTATCTGTAGCTATTTGCAAATTGCAGACAAAGAATATGTTCAGGTATTATGATATATGTCAATCACGGAGGCACAGTGCCGCAGGACATTTCAGTGTCTGGTTGGGCAGTGTAGAGCATTCAGGGCCAAGCCTTATTAGCCCAGCAGTCTAAATTGAAATTGCCTTTCAACAGTCAATTTCATCTGTTCTCTTCAGTTGAAGAGGTCAACCCCTTGCTTCAAATTTTTTTGAATTAGATCTCTTAATTGGGGTAAATGCAATTCAGATGTTCTCTAGATTGAAGGTGGTGGTTTTCTTATTTTTAGTTCCTTTTTTTTTGCTGGGTGAGTCCAGAGAAGGTACGGCATGTGCAGTTACAGGGCACCAGTTAATAGTTTAGGGCCTTGGGGTTGCAGGGGGACAATGTCCCGGCCCAAGGATGCTTTGTGGAATTGGGTCATGATGGTTGTGGGGGGGCTGGTGAGGGTCGGGCGTGGCACGAGTATGGAAAATGAGCAGGATAGAATAGAAAGGAAGGGTAGCAAGTCAATTCAGCCAGGAGGCAGAAGCCAGTCATTCGGAGGGAGGCATGTTCTTGAATGTCACATCTTTTGCAGAGTTTCTTAATGGTACAACATATTAAGATAATCACATGCAATGCAAACGGGCTGGTAAACAAAAGTAAATATGGTGTCGTGAAAAAATGGTTGTCCTCATTTAACCCTGAAGTGATATGTTTCTACGAAACACAATTCAAGAATTATATACCCAAACGAAGTATTCCTAGAATGTTTTCACATGCATACTATACATCAGCAGGGGTTTCAAGGAGTGGTGTGACAATCCTTTTGAAAATACCGTCAATTGACAGGTAAGGGATGTAATAAAGATACAAATGGAAGATGGATTTGGGTTAAGGTCTCAGTCATGGGCATGGTGTTCAACCCCATGAACTATTATGGTCCAATTTGCAGGTGAGGTTCAACCACTGAAACAGCATCACAATCTCGTTATGAACGCCGAGGGTGTTATTGATTTTAGGATGCGACTTCAATTTCATTCAAGACCTGGAAGCTGACACCTCAAATAGAGCTAAAAGGCAGTAGAAGCCTAAAACTGCAAGAGTTTTAACAACTATCAAACAGAATTTCGCATTAGTAGATCCCTGGTGTGTAAATTACACAGAATCCTCCCAATACACCTGCTTCTAACATTGATTTAATGCCTCGTGCTTACATTTCTTTTTGCTTACTGACACGACAAAATGGGGCTCAGTGGAGATCCATGCAAACTCTTTTTTTCTGATCACTTGGTAGTCTTTCTTCAACTGCTGGTTAATATTTAGCCAAAAGAAAGACCGAGATGGCAGTTCGACAGGTCACTACAATCAGACCAGGTATGGCTAGATGAAACAAGAACCTTTATCAAGGAATTCTTAGAGATTAATCGTAGCAATGCCTCTGATTTTGGTGATAGCGTAAACGTCCCACTTAAATAAAGCATGAATTAATAAGTCCATCCTTACAATCTGTAGTATATTACGCCACAAGGGAGTTTATGGTTTCTGAAGGGGAAATGTTGTGTGGAGGACAAAGGGATAGAACAGGCATTCACTATTTTCTTTCAAGATCTTTATAGGAATGATGTAAAGGTAATGCACAATCAAATGGAGGGATGGTTTCGGACATTCCCACTCCCATTACTGAGGCTTGCCCCTGAGCTAAAGCAGAGCTAAATCAGGAGATAAGCCAGGAGGAGGTAAGGGTCGCTGTAATGGGGTTTAAGGAGGGGGAAAGCTTTGGGCCCTGATGTTCTTCCAAATTAATTATATATGATACTGGCAGAAGAGATAACCCCGGTGTTAAGCAAATTATTAGCAGACATTTTTACTAAATGACGCCTGATGCCACGAACATGGGATGAGACTACAATTGGTTTGATACTAAAACCTAATAAGGTTATAAAATCCATATGCTTGTCTTAGCTAAGAGATTAGACAGGGTAATTGGGGGTCTGGGTCATGAAGACCAGAAGGACTTCCTTAGGGGAAATCAGTTGCACAAACTCATACATGATTTAGTGGGAGCAATAGACACTGCAATAAAAGAGGAGAACTCACTAACAATCTTAACATTTGACGCAGCTAAGGCATTTGACAGAGTGAGCTGACCCTTTCTGAATAGAGTGATCAGCCAAAATGGTTAAGTGGAGGAATTCTCTAGAACAATACAATCAATTTATAAAGAGCCAACCGCAGAGTTGAGCTTAATGGAAGACTAAAAAAACAGGTTAAAATAAAGATGTATTCAGCAAGGCTGCCCATTGTCTCCAATACTCTTCAATTTGTACATCACATTGTTAGCCATAATGATGAGGGAGAGCTCTGAGATCTTCCCGTTTGAGTATAATGTATGGAAGAAAAAGGCTGTGTTGTACGGGGATGATCTATTAATGTTCACCTCCGATCTTTTGTGTTGGAACCCGTATGTTTTACACACGCTGGAGGAGTTTGGGGATCACTCGAGATATCCTGTGAATGCACAGAAAACAGAAATAATGAAATGGAATAAATTTTGTAGTAGCTATCTGGTAAAAGAAGAAATCAGATATTTAGGGGTCACTGTAACACAACACTTGGAAAAGATGTCTGAGCCCCACATTTTTCAACCAAGTCAGACTGAACACCCTGATGCCGGCCTGTGGGTTATCAGCACAGATTAGGATGTTTATTTTGGATACCATATGCCCTAGTATGGAATTTGCCTGGGACCCTGGAATGTAGAAAGGCTATCCCTGTGAGACCTTTAAAAGAAGCCCAGATAAGTAGTTGTGGTCAGAATATCAAAGGTGGCAGGTTGATAATCTGGCAAGACATATCTTGGGCTACGGGAGGCAGGCTATCCTGAACTATTACAAGGCGGTGTCCCTATGAAGAAAGAGATTGCAAAGTGGTACTGGAGGTTAGTATGAAGCTCTGCCGGAGAAGTTGTGGAGAAGGGACGTGCCAAGGCAGGAGTGTTCTAATCTTTCGCAAGTATCTGTATATGCTCTATAAACCAGTGATGCCTGTGTATCTTAGGAAGAATCACCTATTTACACTTCACGGAGATTACTGGTACCTAAAAGAACTGTCTAAGCTGGGAACCCGAGTGGCGGAGACCTGTCTAAAGTGTAGGATTGAGCTTGCTGATGATGTGCACGTTTGTGCAGTATCCCACCAGCCAACTTTCCTGAGCAGAAGTGGGTAAGGCTCTGTCTCAGATGTTGGGCAAAAAAAATAAAAGTAAGCCCTGCTCTGGTGATTTTCAGTGTGTTGGAGGAGGAAGGGGCTATCACTACTGTACACAAGAAACACAAGAAACTGAGAGCACTTATGCTTACTTTCATTTTGTTGTCAAGAAGTGAACTTTTCTTGTATTGGGTATTGTTTCTACCCCATCCCTGATAGAATGGGCATGGTCAGTCCAACAGACCTATAAGCTTGATTGTAGTACCATTGCCTGAAAAAGGGTGGCAAAGTGGGAACCATTGCAGAGGTGGTAGAAGGGACGATATCAGGAAGATTTAAAATTATCTGGGGAACTGTTGATTAAGACCTGAAAATCAATACATAAAGATTCCCAGGGCCATCACAACAAATCAACTAATGTTGGAAAAGGTCTTGCTCAGGACTATGGCATAGAAGGTGAGATGTTGAGCCTCTACTAGGGCCACAACTGCTGCTAAATGAGGACAGAAAACATTATAGGAATATATATAACAGTAGACTCAGTTCCTATAACTGAACATGAACAATATTTCAATGCACTCCATATACCTCAATTGTCTAGATGTCAAAAGGTTCTCTGCTTGACAAAATAGGGCTTCCCAAAATAGCCAGTATCTCAGAAATATGGCTAATACAAAGACCTGTGGGAGCAAAGGCATTCTGATCAATCTATATAGGATGTTCGCTGAGAAGTTACTCCCTTTTTTAGCAGCATTAATTAATCAAACCAAGGAGGTATTGGATATTCCTAAGTCCTTCAAAGAGTCTATTATTGTTAGCTTCCTTAAAAAGGACAAATCTCCGACCTAAGTCAATTCCTATCTACTAATACGTTTGCTAAGTATAGATTATAAAATATTCACCAAAATTTGAGCATCACAAATTCCCTCTATTGCTCCATAAAGATAAGAATGGGTTCCTTCCTAGTCATTGTACCCGTCAGGGATGCCGAATGTCACCAAATCTTTTTACTTTTTTCATGGAAACCTTAGCCACCAGAATTCGTAATAAAGAGTCACTCATCCCATCTTTAGAAAGGATGCCAAAAACTAAATTGTTCATTGATGACAACATTTTATTTTTAAAAACTGACAGAAACAATATCCAAGGGTGCTGGATGAATCTCAGACTTTAGATATGTAACCAATGCTTTTTCACAACTATTCCAACTTAATTATGGTGCCATGCTTAGTAAAGGGAAAGCCCTACTTGAAAGATGATCTCTCCTTTCTTTATCATTGATTGGGAGGGTGGCTTTAATTAAAATGTCAATTTTGCCATTATTTTTACTTCTTTTTTTCCATCCTCCTTATTAAAATTCCTAGTTCATACGTCAAAGAGCTAGATTAGCTTTTGGAGTAATATGCACCCAAGGGTAAGGATTTTTATTTTACAATTAGATCTTCTTGGTGCTTTGCGTTTCCCTATCTACAGACTTATTACCAGGCTGTTCTTTTAGGTAATATAGTGCGCTTACTTCGGAGACCATTTATTGAATCAGATGCTCAAAGAGAGTGCAGTCAAGCTGCCAGCTTTTTTGAAAACTGCAAAGTTCCCTTACAGGACGATATATATGGTCTTGAGTGTGCTAGAAACGTGTATTAAGACGTTTTTAAAATCTGGAGGGTTCCAGTTTGACATGCATTCACTTTGCTACAAGACTGTCAATTTTTTGTTCCTGTTTTATTTATCTTAATCAGTTATGCTATCCTGGAAGGCAAAGGTGTTTACTAAGCTGGGAGACTTTTATAACAGCCATAACCAAATGTTATGGGACCAAATTACCCTGCAACTTGGGACTGAGAGTCGTTTAATACTGTTTAGTTTTAAACAAATATCAGGGTTTTTAAAAGTAAATTATCAGGAAATGAGTGAAGAAGCTCACCTATTAATGTGTCTTTTAAGTGAGAACAAACTTTCCAAACTGGGTAATCTGTATATACTGCTCAAGTATTTTAATCAAGCGATGATACCTGAATTTTTAGATAAGATATATAGACAGACCAACTGCAAGTTAACAACGGGGGAGTGGTTATATGCCCCTTGTAGGAAAGTACCCTCTTTTTGGCATGTTACCCCCAATTTCTGCCTGATGTCAGTGTGTTTTGACTGTGTCACTGGGATCCTACTAGTCAGGACCCCAGTGCTTATGGTTTTTGGTCTGCTTGTCAGTATGTTTCACTGTTTTTGAAAGTATGCTTGACTGTGTCACTGGAGTCCTGCTAACCAGGACCCCAGTGCTTATGCTCCCTCTGTTTCCAAATTGATCACTACATACTGGTAACACAGTATTTCACAACAAATTGGCATACTGGTCACCCCCTATTAGTCCTTAGTATATGGTACCTAGGTACCCAGGGCATTGGCGTTCCAGGGGATCCCTATGGGCTGCAGCATTACTTTTGCCACCCATAGGGAGCCCATGCAAAGGCTTCTACAGGACAACCATTGCAGCCTGTGTGAAATGGTGGGAGCACCATTTTGCAGCCATTTACACTGCACCAGGTCCCTTAACAGCCACCTATATGTCAGGCCTTCCAGCCCTGAAGGCTGGGTGCAATGTACCTGTGTGTTAGGGCAGGCCTGCACTAGCAGAGATGCCTCCACATTGCCCAGGACCATTTTCCCGGACTTCGTGAGTGCAGGTACGCCATTATACGCGTGCACCGTGCATAGGTCAATATCTATGTCCAGCTTCACAATGGTAACTCCGAATATGGCCATGCAAGGTGTCCAACAACTGGGAATTGTACCCCAATACTGATTCTAGTACTGGTTGTACAATCCCATGCACTTTGGGGCTCCACAGTGGGCCCCCAGTACTGCCATACCAGCCTTTTTCCAGGCAGCCCCAGCTTCTCCCACCTCACAGACAGGTTTCTGCCCTTCTGTTGCTTGAGCAGCTCAAGCCCAGGAAGGCAGAACAAAATATTTCCTTTGGAGAGGGGTGTTACACAGTCTTCCTTTGGAAAACGTGTTACAGGCATGGGAGGGGTAGCCTCCCAGAGCCTCTGGATATATTTTGAAGGGCACTGATGGTGCCCTCCTTGCATAATCCAGTCTACACTGGTTCAGGTACCCTCTGTCCCTGCTCTGGTGTGAAACTGGACAAAGGAAAGGGGAATTACCACTCCCCTGTCTTTCACCACCCCAGGGGTGGTGCCCAGAGCTCCTCCAGAGTGTTCCTGGGTTTTGTCATCTTGGATTCCAAGGAGGTGGGGCACTCTGGGAGCATCTGAGTGGCCAGTGCCTGATAAGTGCTTACCTGGTTAGGTGACTAATCCCTCTTTCAGGGCTATTTACGGTATCTCCTCTGGGTGTTGCTACAGATTTCGATTGCAAGAGTCCAGCAGGAATCCTCTGCATCCTTTACTTCATCTTCTATCAATGGAACTGCAGCTGAACCCTCCAGGAACTCTACAAACTGCAACAAAGAAGCAAAGACATCTCCTGCCAGCAACTGCAATAGTTTCCAGGTCAGGCATCCTCTGAGGACTGCCTGTCTTCAGCCTGCACCAGAAGAACCAAAGAAATCTCCTGTGGAGTGGCAGAGTCACTTCACTGCTTCAGCAAGCACCTCTCTGCAGCGACGACCGGTGGCGGGGGTCCCCTCTCCAGATGATTAACGTGGACCCAGCAACACAGGTGGTGGACTAAAGTGACTCCTAAAGTCCCAAGGACCAGATGTCCAACTTTGGTGGAGGTAAGAGCTTGCCTTCCCATGCAAGACAGTACCCCATACACCGCATGACTTGCAGGTGCCAAGGCTTGTGTGCGACCTTCCAAGACGTTTTTCATGCACAGCACAGCTGAGGCCCCCAGCACTCCATCTTGCGACACACAGCTTCCTGAGTGGTTCTCCGGTGGCGTGGGGTCCCTTTGTGTCGTTCTGCATGGGCCTCCATTTGAACCTTCTTTGTCCTTGTGCTGTAGGACTTCTGTGCACGTTGCCTGGTCTTCTGAAGGCTCTCTGAGCTGCTGAGAGCTCCCTCTGTGTCCCCCTCCTGGATAGAGGCCCCCAGGACCCTCCTGGTCCCGGGCGGCGCCATTTTCCGCTAACCTTGAGCTTTGCGTGTGCCAAGGCTTGTTGGCGGAATCCAGAAACGCAAACCAGACTGCAATCATCCTTGCAGCGTGGGGCATCTTCTGCACCAACCAGAAACCTGCATCTCTCTTCTTGGGTGCATAACTGACTTTGTCTTCTCACCGGTGGTTCTTCTTTTGCACCTTCATCCAGGTTAGCAGGGGCTCCTGTTCTCCCTGGACTCTTCAGTGCTTCTTGGAGTTGGTCCCCTTTTTCCACAGGTCTCCAGGTCCAGGAATCCATTGTTGATGTCTTGCAGTCTCTTCTGGTTCTTGCATAATCTTCTATCATGACTTCTTGTGTGTTTCAGGAAACCTTCTGTGATTTACTCCTGTTTTCCTGGGCTCTGGGGTAGGGTATATTACTTACCTTTGGTGTTTTCTTTAGTATATGGTTTGCATTCCCCCTAGGCCCATTGCAACCTATTGTGATTTTCACTATTTGCACTGTTTTCTGACTGTGTACTGTTTTTGGATACTAGTGTATATATTGTGTATATTACTTGCTTCCTAAGGGAGTATAGTCTCTAAGGTATTTTTGGCATTTGTGTCACCAAAGTAAAGTACCTTTATTTTTGTAACACTGAGTATTTTCTTTCATGTGTGTGAGTACTGTGTGACTACAGTGGTATTGCAAAAGCTTTGCATGTCTCCTAGTTCAGCCTTGGCTGCTCAGCTACAGCTACCTCTAGACAGCCTAGCTGCTAGACATTGACTACATTTCACTAATAAGGGACAACTGGACCTGGTATAAGGTGTAAGTACCTTTGGTACCAACTACAAACCAGGCCAGCCTCCTACAACTGTGAGATGGGGCATAAATGCCTCAGGGCTGCTAATTTTAAAAGAATGTCATTTTTATCAAGGTGGCTTGCATATTATACTCCTCATAGATTTCAAACAGTGCCTAAGTTCTACCTTGATCAATGGTTTTGATGTCAAGCCAGATGTTGTGGGGATTGGTTACACATTTTTCACCTGCCCTGCACTCTCATCTCTGGAGCAAGGTTTTCTGTGAACTAAGTAAATGTTCTAATATATGATTCTCCCCAATCCATTCTAGCTAGATTTGGCTCATCACAGGGTATGAGCAGGCTTAATAAACATGATGAGTACTTTATTTTGATAGGAACTGCGGTAGTCCCTTGAGCTTTGTGACCTCTACACTCCCTTATTACCAGGCTTTTCTTCCTTTTAGGGAATTAAAGTCTCAGTCTACGTACCCCCACCTACAAAGACTGGCACACTCTGATGCACCTTTGTATGGAACCATTTAATGCCCCTTTTAATTTGTTTTTAGAACACCCTTTGCACTTCATCTCTGGTTATTTATTTCTCAATGAATTAATTCAAAGTAATAGGTGTATACTTTGCCGACTGTAGGGTGAGCTATTCTTCAAGAGTGTAAGAGATCTGTAGCCCTTGGGTTGTAATAGTCTAATTGTCTAATGTCTTTATTTATGATATAGCACCAGAACACTTTAATGTACTGGCTGTGTTACATTCTTTTTGAAACCGAGGTTTATGATCTGGAGGTGCTATAAATACTGTTTCCTGTAATTCTTCCGTTGTCTCACTTACTGTGATCAGCACTACCCCTATTTGTTATTTTGTCTTTTTGTATCCTTCTCAATACAAATAAAAAAAAATAGTAACATTTGATGTCACTAATGCAGATGGATCAGGTGGAGCTTTTACAGAAATCCAATACTCCAATGCTCAGAGTTTGTGTGTCTGTTGCCTAGTTTCTAGGACCACTGGATGCAATGAAACTTTGCCGTAATGTGTATTTCTTGGAGATGACACACCCAGTGAAAATAAGATTTACTTGGTTAAAGCTTGCAGTACAGAATAGTTACAGAACAAATGCATATTTATTGAATAAAATATGTAATTTCTCTTTACACAATTTCGAAGAAACATAGCCATCCTTGGAAGTCTAAGCACCTGAGCATTGTTCAGTCGATGTTCTTAGAAAACACGTCAGTCATGTAGGTGTCATTTCCCTCACCAGTTAAAACACGGAAAAGAAAACCCTAAAGAAGATGAGGGCATTAGCTGTACTAAGAATAGGTATTTAGGGGGCCCAGTTTGCTACAGACACACTCCCCTCTGGTACCTCTGTGGTAAAATGCTAAGCCTGCTGAGAATCATGCCAGCCACACTCCTTGGGCAGTAATTGGATCTCTCTTCTCCAGAATTTTCTCACTTAAATATAGCGGTGACTGGGAAGAAGTACTGCATGGTAAATGATTAGATTTCAAACAATTGGCATTTTTCATAACAAAATAAAGTTATTGAATACATTTAAATATTTGGTATTGAATTAAAGTAAACTGGGCATACCTTGTCATTTTTCTCAGTATTGGTATTTTGTCCTTCTGCCATGCTTCTATCTTGAATATCAAGGCGTTTGTGGTGAATCAGAGATTTTCTAAACAGCTCACCCGCCTCCATTTTCTAAAAAAACAGAAAGGTAAAAAGATTGAGAGGACTGGGTAAAGTTTACAGATTACAGTTGGACTCTATCTCAAAATGTGTGCACAATTTGATGTTTTCAGACAATGTTGCATGTCATGGTCAATACATCAGAATTGTCACTGACCTACTTCGCATTCATAATAATGGCTCGGAATGTAGGTCCTGGCCCAATGCTAATGGGATAATGTACTCCTGCACACCAAGCTCAACTCAAGTTATGTCTTATTGGTATCTAATGAAAAAAATGTCCATATGGGTAATATTTCCATCTTTTAGCTGTCAGAATCCCATCTGTCAAGCAAACACATGATAAAATAGTATGGGGATCTGAGAGTGGATATGAGATTAATTCATTCAATAATTAGTCTGAGGATAATGGTTCTCTGAAAAGCCATGTGCATGTAAATACATAACAAAATTATAATAAAAGTATGCCAATGGCAGTAAGTTGTGAGCCAAAGTGGAGGTGGCACAGTGAAAAGTGATTGTTTGCTGTACTGTAAATAAACCATTGATAAATAGATAACAATGCCTGAGAGGCTAGCTGTTCTATGGGAATGATGTTAAAAGGTGTTCCTTCTATCAAAAGTAATCAGTTTCTTAGTTAGCGGCTAGATTTGTTTGAATTAATTTTAACAGTGGAGGCTCCTCTGTTTTGGTGGCGGAGCGTTGCCCTTCGCCAGCAGCAACAGCTACACAGCCTTTACCAGAAAACAATCATAAACTTCTTTATGATTGTTTTCTGGTAAAGGGGGCGGGGCCACGGGGTGCAGAGTAGCAAGGGGGAGTGATCAGCACTCCCCCTCACTGCACATGTATGTTTAGTCGGCCATCTCGGGCCAGCCAAACACACATGCGTTGTAGGCTCTCTCAAACCCAGCAACACAGATGCCGGGCTTGAGAGAGCTTGCACAGGCTTCCAGTCTGCCTGGGTGCGCCCTGGCTGGGCACTCCCAACCCATCCTGACGCTGTCCTGAGCACTATCAGGATTGGCGCAGGGCAGGTTGGGAGCCTGTGCCTGCAGCATCTGGCGACAGACAGGAGCAGCACAGCAGCAGTGAAAGGTAAGTGCTTTATTTTTTAATTACAATAAAAAATTATTTATTCCAAAGCCCCCTCCCGAGCCTCCCCGCCCCTTAAACGCCATGCGAGCCCCTACTGAATTTTAACCCAGACTATTCCCCAACTTAATAACCTTGTGTTAGAAATTGTGTTACTGGTTGGTTGTGGTATGAGCCCTGGTCAAGCAGCAGCCACAATCCTAGTCAGAGTAACGTCCAGAAATCCCTAAATTAATCTGGGCTCTCCCTGTGGAAGTTTGGCACAGAGTAGTCAGGCTTAATTTAGAGGCAGAATCAAAAGTATTTGTGCAACACTTCAAACACTAAAACAGTGAAAAACACCAAAAAAAGAGATTCAACGCCAAGGTAGAAAAACAGATCTGACTTTAATAAATAAAACAAGAATACTATGACAAAAATGCAGTAAATAGGAGATATCACATTTCAGAGTTTTTAAATAAAATAGCAGCAAAAAGTATTCTGTGGTATTCTGGATGTACTGGAGCAGGATAGTCACAAGCTCAGTCCAACCGCAATGGAATATGGGCCGGCTACAGGGACACAGTTAGGCCATCTGAACTGAAGTACCTTAAATCCTAGGTTACTGAGAGTTGCGTTGGATCCACGTCAAAGATGTGTTGCTCAGCATAGTCGATAGATCGGTTCCATGATGCAGCAAGGCTACAGTGCGAGATTGTGTTTTATCAATGTCGAGTATCCTGTCAATGGTCTTGCTATGCAAAGGCTGGTATCGAAGATGTGGGGTGCAGCCAGGGCAATGAATCGATTCTAATGAGCTGTAATGCTGCAATACAGAGTTTTGGTATCATCGTTGAGAATGCCATCAACAGTAGATGCAAGGAGCTTTTGCTGGAAAATATCTTGCACAGCTGCAATTCTGAAGGATATGCATCAGTCCTTAAGTACGGTATAAAGCAGTGATGCTTGTCTTTGCAGCGAGTGTAGTATATGCAGTGGTATCGATATGTCGGTTCTGCTCTGGATTGCGCCGTGGAGTAGAGGGTGTGTTGGTTCCAATGAGTCCCAGGATGCTTGTTCCCAGTCCGAGGAGGACCTAGCTTAGCAGTTTGGGCTGGACTGTTCCCAAGGGGAGCAGGGTCAAAACTGATTTGTATATGGATGGGTCCAAACTGGGGTGGGATGGTGGGCAAAAAAACAACTGATTAAACCCAGATATTTGTGACTGAGAGTGAATATTTGCATTGTTCAGCATTCCAAGGGTTCAGGACTGGGATGGCACCACTTGGGAGGGTAGACTCACAGATGCCAGAATCTATGTGCAGGAGTGTTGGAGTCCCTGAGACTTCATGATAAAGGGGGCCAGCGAACTAGCCCTTGGGGTCACTCTGGGTTCTTGAGAGATGCATGTGCAGTCCTTCTACTACAAGCAGGAGGGCAGCAGGGTAGCACAGCGAGGCAGAAGTTCAGCAAAGCAGCAGTCCAGCATAGGGGCTGTCCTTTATCAGCCCAGCAGTCCTTATTCCAGTTAGACTATCTACATGTCCAAAAGTATACTTAAATGGTGATGTCTGAGGTCCAGTATTTATACTTAGGGATGCCTTTGAAGTGGGGGAGACTTCAAAGACGTGCCTTTGAAGTGCACAGATCTCTTCCCTTACCTGTCCTGCAGGGTGTTATGCAGCCCTTTGAGTGGAGACAGGGGACAGCCTACTCATGTGTAAGTGTGACTGGGTCCAGCTCCTCCCTCCATTCCTCTCTGTGATGGCCCATTGAAACATACCTAAATGTCTGTTGTGTTTGGCTGTCTGCCAACTGTGAGAAGCTGACCTGGTTTGTAGTGGGTACCAGAGGTACTTACACCTTATACCAGGTCTAGTGAAGCACCTTAGTGAAATGTAGGCAGTGTCTAGCAGCTTAGGCTGTCTAGAGGTAGCTGCAGCAGAGCAACCAAGGCTGAACTAGGAGACATACAAAGCTCTTGCAATGCCACTCACACAGTACTTATACACAAGAAAGACAAATACTCAGTGTTACCAAAAATATTAAATTTAGTGACACAAGGACAAAAATGGCTTCGAGGCAATACTCCTACTGGAGGTAAGTACTATACACAATACATACACTAGTAACCAAAATCAGGTAAGCACACAGTAAGAAAATAGTACTAACAGTGAAAAACACAATTGGTTGCAATAGGCCTAGGGGCAACACAAACCATATACTAAAATAGTGGAATGCGAATGTCAAATTCCCCTCAGGCAAGTGTAGTGTGTAGAGGGGCGCTGGGAGTGTAAGAAAACACCAAAGTTCAGTAAAATACTCCAACCCAGAGCCCAGGAAAACAGGAGTAAAGTACAGCAAGTTTCCTCAGAACACACTAGAAGTCGTGGTAAAGGATTTTGCAAAGACCAAGCAAGACTATAAGAACTCAACAATGGATTCCTTCACCTGAAGAACTGTGGAGAGAGGAGACCAAGTCCAGAAGTCGATGAAGAGTCCAGGAAGAACAGGAGCCCCTACAACCCTGGAGGAAGGTGCAAAAGTGGATTCTCTGGTTAAAAGAAAAGTACAGAAATGCACCAAAGTAGACAGCTGCGGGTTCCTGCTTGGTGCAAGAGATGTCCCGTGTCGAATCGTTGGATGCAGGCTGCTTTCATTGTTGGATACTGCCTTCATTCATGCCAGAACATGTTCTGCATCAAAGAGGCGCTGTCTGGGCCCAGGAGGGACCTGTGGGTCTCATCTTGGACTGAGGAGACAGAGGGGCCTCTCAGAAATTCAGAGAGCCCTCAGAAGCGAAGACAGCACCCACGAGAGTCCCAGAACATGGGGACAAAGGAGTTGCAAAATGAGGTCATTGCAGCACTACACAAAGGGATCCCACGCCGGAGAACAACTCAGGGAGCTAAGCGGCGCAGGATAGAGTGCTGGGCACCTGTGCTACGCTGTGCATGAAGGACTTTTGGAAGAAGTAAACAAAAGCCCAAGGAGCTGCAGAGGACGCGATGCACAGGAGTACTGTCTGGCACAGGGAAGCAAGCCCTTACCTCAACCAAATTTGGACAGCTGGACCTTTGGACAGTCAGGATCACTTCGGTCCATCACCTATGTTCCAGGGATCACCCTCATCGACAGGAGAGGAGTCCCAGAGTACCGGTCGTCATTGCAGAGAGGTCCCTGCTGAAGCAGGGAAGTGCCTCTGTCACTCCACGGGAGATTCCTTTGGGTCTTCTGGTGCAGAATGAAGACAGGAGGTCCTCAGATCGTGCACAACCTGGAAACTGTTGCAGTTGCAGGTCACTGTTGCCTTCCTGGATACTTTGCTGCAGTTACAGCAGTTCCTGGAGCAGTCTGCAGTTGATCCGACGGTCAGAAGCTGAAGCAGAGGAGAGACCCTAAATAGCCCTGAGAGGGGGATTGGCTACCTAACCAGGTATCCTCCTATCAGGAGTGGTCTCTGATGTCACCTGCTGGCACTGGCCACTGAGATGCTCCCAGAGGGCCCCCACACCTTGGAATCCAAGATGGGTAATGCCAGAGACACTCTGGAGGAGCTGGAGGACCTGGGGTGGTGACGGACAGGGGAGTGGTCACTCCCCTTTCCTTTGTCCAGTCTAGCGCCAGAGCAGGGACTGGGGGTCCCTGAACCTGTGTAGACTGGATTGTGCAAGGAGGGCACTGTTTGTGCCCTTCAAAGCATTTCCAGAGGCTCTGGGAGGATACCCCTCTCATGCCTGTTAATCCTATTTCCAATGGGAGAGGGTGTAACACCCCTCTCCTAAAGAAAATGCATTGTTCTGCCTTCCTGGGATTGAGTTGCTCAATCTCCAGGAGGGCAGAAACCTGTCTTTGTGGTGGCAGAAGCTGGGGCTGCAATGGAAACCTCAGAGAGCTGGTTTGGCAGTACTGGGGTCCATGGTGGAGCCCTCAGGATGCATGAAATTGCCCCCCCAATACCAGATTTGGATTGAGGGTTCAATATCACAGTCTTAGACACCTCACATTGCCATATTCGGAGTTACCATTGTGAATCTACATATATGTATTGAGATACATGTAGTGCATGCTTATAATGGTGTCCCGCACTCACAAAGTCCGGGAAATTGATCCTGGACAATGTGGGGGCACATTTGCAAGTGCAAGGGCGCCCTCACACACAGTAACTTTGCACCTAGCCTTCAGGAACTGAAGGTTAGATATATAGGTGACTTATAAGTTACCTAGTGCAGGGAAAATGGCTGTGAAGTAGTGTGTGCACTAAGATATATTAGTGCATCGTCCACATAAAGGGAGATGATTTGATGTTTTCCTCCATCTAGGATGCCCCAGTGTGGAGCTGCGTTACACAGCCTTGCTGCAAGTGCCTCTACCTATTGCTAACTCCTCAGATATGATCCCGCCAGTCTTAACTCTTGCTTTTGGGTCTGCATATAGAGTTGATATCCAGCACATGAATGTGTTGCTGAGTCCCATGTGTTTCAGTGCCTCCATCAGGGATGGCCAACCTAAAGTGTTGAATGCCTTTTCTACATCCAGAGAGACCGCTACACGTGTATGGTCTGATTCTGGGATCTCAGTTATAATCCTTAAAAGGCCTCTAATGTTAATGAAGGTGCTGCGGCCAGGTATGAAACCAGACATCTGGGTGAACCAGGATTGGCATCAGTGGGAGGAGGCGATTCGCCAGCACCTTCCCTAGCAATTTGCAGTCTGAGTTCAGCAATGACAGGGGGTGGTAGGACCGAACGTCCAGGGGATCACGGCCTTTTTTGTGAAGGACCACTATTATTGCTTGGCGCTGTGACTCTGAGAGGTCGACCCAGTTCATACGCCTCCATTAGCATTTCCAGGTAAGGTGTGAGCGTCTGCGCCGAGAAAGTTTGATAGTACTCAGCTGGTAATCCGTCCCCCCTAGGGGCTTTATTATGGGCTAATTGTCGCAAGCCTTGCTAGATCTCGTCCATTTCTATATGTTTCTCTAATTCGAGTAACTGTGACTCCGTCAGGCGAGTTAGCTGAGATGCCTGGAAGAATTCTCTTATCTGCTCCAAGGGCGGAGGGGGTCCAGCCTTGTACAAAGTGCCATAGTATTGTCTAAAAGCCTCATTTATATCTAACTGTGTGTTAACTATGGCTCCTGTGTCTAGGCGGATGGCGCTTATGGGGGTTTGTTGTTGTTCGCCTTTCACTAGCCAGGCCAAAAGCCTGCTAGAGCGGTCCCCCTTGGCATGCAACCGAGCTGCGTCATGTCGATAGTCAAATTTTCTTAAACGCGCATCAGCCTCGGCCTATTGTTTTTTTAGTTCAGCCGCACCGCCCTGGTCTCCCTCGCCCGACGCCGCCCTACAGTCCGGCCCACGCAGCTTCTCCTCAATATCATGTAGGTCTAGAGTTAATGTGCGACTAACCCCCCCCCCGGCCTCCGCCATGCTCCATGCCCCTTATCACCATCTTGTGTTCGTCCCACTCAACCGCCCGCAATGATACTGACTGGGTATTTATTTTAAAGTATGAGTCTATGCTGTCCACCAACTGCACACGAAAGGGGGGATCATGCAATAGGATAAGTTGCAAGCGCCAAGTGGGAATGCGTGTGATCAACTTGCCCCATCTTACAGCGGTAACCATGGGGCAATGATCCATTAAAGTATTAGCCAGATACGATGCGCTATACAGGAGATGAGGAAGCTCGTCTGAGCACAGCAATAAGTATATCTGAGTGTGAAGGTGGTGTACCGGGGAGTAAAAGGAGTATTCTCTTTCCATGGCATGTAAGCCCCTCCAAACGTCATGAAGTCTCCTCTCTAGCATCCAGGTCCATAGTGCCTAAGAGTGTCTCCTGCTATGAGTGCCTTTGAGCGGAGCGGGATGCATCCATGGTTACATCTGGCACACTATTGAAATCCCCTCCCCAAATACTGGGCATTGACGGGTCCTGTGACAGTAGCGCAGAAGTGGACAGCAGGAAATCTCCCTGCTTAGTGCTTACCCGTTATAGCCAGCTGTTTACCATCTAGTTCTCCTGTTAAGTGGACATAGCTGCAGTCCGCATTTATTTTTGTGTGCTTAACCTTGTAGGGAACTCCGGGCGCGATCCATACCATCACCCCCCTCGCATATGCAGATGTTTTAGTGCCATATATCGATCCCGACCACCTCCTGCCAATATTGCCCAGTTCATGAGCCATGAGGTGGGTCTCTTGAAGTATAGCTATATGTATTTTATGGCGTTTAAGGTAGGCTTTTAGGGATATTAGCCATACCCCTCACATTCCAAGTTAAAATATTATATGTTGCCATGGTTTTCTGATTGTCGTGTGTTGCAGCGCCCTTCACCCAGGCAGGAGTCTGCTGCACTTCGGGAACCATCCTTCCGCCCCCCACCCCATACCCCACCCCCACCCCACGAGCGTGAAAGAAATGGCATATGAAGAAGAGATAGAGATGTAGTAAAACTTACAGTAATTAAAGCAACATTAAACTGTGCGGCACAACCAGTGCCAACAGAGGCACTAGTCCAATCAAGTTCCATTCGGTAACACATATGGGTGCGGGGGCGCAGCTGGAATAGGGTACGGGTCAGCTCTTGCCCTCGGCCCATACGGATGATCTTGCTTCCCTTGCGGTCTCGGACGTTCCACCTTTCAGGCGTCTTCCTCCCAGTAAAGTAAGAGCTGATGCAGTAGCCAGTTCCGATTTCATCCCGGCCAGGGGGGAATATGCATGCTTGGGTCGCGAGCCCTGGGTGGCCCGGACAGGAGGGACTCCAAGCAGGTCATGAGTGTCTTATGATGTACCTTTATGTTACGAAGAGCTCAGATCTTCAATTCGCCCCTGCTTACGTGCATTGTCTCAGATATCATCGGCTGTGTGTGGTGTAAGATCAGGACCAAATATAAGAGGCAATGAAGGGAGACTAGGTTGGCTCTGTGGTGAGCCCGAATGTGTGTTTCTGGTTTTGCTTCTGAGCAGTGTTTGCACGGTCGCAAACATGTTGGCCTCCTTTAAGGCTTGTGCCTGTTCGTCCGCCGCCTGTGACTTGGTCGGGCGTGCCTTGACCCAAGTGCCCTTTTTTTCTTCCTCCGAGGGCGCTGGGTGAGCCAGTCCCCATGTCCATCACTCTCCCCTACTGGGTCCACCAGGCCTTTAGCATGTAGCCACGTCCATGTATCCTCCGATGTCGGGAAAATGAGGGTTCAGTCGCCATCTACCACTCGCAATCGGGCTGGATACATGAGGGAGTAAGTAATGTGTTTATCTCTTAGCACTTGCTTCCCTTTGGCGAAAGTGGCGCGTCTGCTGTATAATCTGGATAAGCTGTGACCACTATGTTCTCCATACGGACAGGGCCCAGCGTCCGAAAGCCTTGTAGGACCTAATCCATATAACGATAGTTTAGGAATCTTGCAATCAGCTGTCGGGGAGGAGCACCGGGGCGAGGTGGCCCAACTGGGATCCGGTGGGCTCGCTCCACCACTAGCTGAGGCGATACATTCTGTAGCAACACAGTGTCCTTCAGCCAGCTCTCCAAGAAGAGTTCCACGTTGGGGAGCTCCGTACGTTCCAGAATACCTAAGAATCTGACATTGTTTCGGCGTGAGCTGCCCTCTGCGGCCTCAGCCCGTCGTTCCATTATTATGGAGCATCACGGCGCTCTCCGCATCCAGCAAAGATTCCAGCCGGCCCCGCCGCCCTCCCCCTCCACCCCCCCCGGGACGGGCTCAAGGCCCTACATCCCCCACAGCCACTCCCAGCAGACAACTATCACGGTGTGCCCGCGGCACAACTCACCCGCAAGGCCGTGCCCCCGCCCCTCCGCTAGGTCGGGCGGCCCAGCCTGGAGCCTCAACAAGGGCTCTGCCACGCCGATGCGCGACAGCCGCCTCCGTCGCTGTTAGGCCCCTCTCGGCTCGAGTCGCACACTGGCAGCAATCTGTTGTCTCCTTCTCCTCTGCTCCTTTTTTTTTTCCTTTATCTTCGTCTGCGCCGGTGCGCCCGGGTGTCATAGCGGCAGGATACTGCGGCCATAGATAGAAGGCTGCACTGCCCACTCTCCGCTCACGGCCCCAGCCAGGGCCCAGTCACCCCCGCCGAGGCTGTTCGCCCGTCTGGGGTGATATTCTGGCAGCCTAAAAGGACGCCGAAAAGCTCCGCGATGTCGAGGCTGATGCCCGGAGACCTCGGGAACGGAGAATTTCTCAAATTATTGGTGGGCTGCGAGCGGAGCTCTAACTAAGCATCCTCTCTGGCTGCCATCTTGGCCACGCCCCCAAGAGACACCAGACATGAAGCGTTTATGTCTTCTAAATTGGAAATAATAGATATAAAATGTAATAAGGTAATTCCAATGTTATCATGGGGAAGAGATAGGCCTCGTAGTAGTGAAAAACGCATGTGAGAGTTTCGGACTACCAAGACACATAAAACGTAAAGGTACATGTTCTTCCTTTTAAATACATTACACCATGCCCTCTGGGCTGTCCTGGGCCTACACTAGGGGTGACATATATGTATAAAAGGGAAGTTTTGAGCCTCGCAAGAGGTTTATTTTGAAAGGTTGATATGACAATGTAAAACTGCACACACAGGCTCTGAAATGGAAGGCCTGAGACAAGGTTAGTGGTCTACTTAAGTGGGTGGCACAATCAGTGCTGCAGGTCCACTAGTAGCATTTAGTATACATATGCCCTGGGCATATGCAGTGCACTTTGCTAGAGAACTATAAATAAATTGAGTATGCCATTTTGGTATAAGCCAATGTTACCATGTTTGAAGGAGAGAACACATGCACTATAGCAGTGAGTAGCAATGGTAATATGCACAGATTCAAAAGACCAACAAAAACATGGTCAGAAAAAAGTGGAGGAAAATGGCATACAATTTGGGGGTGGCCCTGCAGAAAGGGCTATTTCCAACACCTTGCATATGAAAGGTAGATTTTCTTATGTATATAGGGTGTATAATATAAAATCCATGGAGACAATCAAATGTCTTAATCTGTCAACTAGGGCTGTCACAACTCTCAACAAAGGTGTTACAGGTGAAAATGAGAGATAACTGAATTTGACATTTGTAAGCAGTGCTGTGCTGATGAATAGAAGGCTTTGAATAAAACCATAGAAAAGGTTTTGAGGGACATCTGTTGTATAGGAAAAGTACCCCGAATCAGTGTGGATGTGCAAACCTCCCTAACTGCCCCAGCTGCATGGATATCGTAAACCCAGATAAAGATGTTAAGTTATTGGCTCATAAGTATCATGCAGGTGTGCTATAATCTAGGCCTTTTGCCATGCTGATCTTGTCTGTTTAGACCGGGAGGGATGCACCAAGTGCTCTTTTTGGGAAGGGCTAACGCCCTTACCTGGATGTTAAGTAACATGAGCACAGTGGTAGCAGCATACTACATTTGAGTTCCATATTAATCGGTGGTGAGAACAAGTCCTTTAATCTGTGTTGCTTGATAGGGGCCTACTGGTACATAGGAAACAGCCTTTAACACTCAGCCCTTTGCCTCAGTGGTGGCCGGACCGCTGCCAACGTGGCGGTCCCACATCCACAATTACGACTGTGGCGGTTGCGCCATGGTCAGACCGCTAGCACCTCCACTTCTCCTCCACCGGATGGGTTGCCGTTGCAAGCAGCGCTGCCCTGGGGATTACGAGTCTCCTTCTCTGCCAGCTTTTACATGGTGGTAGCACTGCCATGTATAGGCTGGTGGACGCAGGTTGCAGGTGCCCCATGGGGGCTTCTGCAGTGCCATGCACTTGGCATGGGCAGTGCAAGGTCCCCCATGGCCAGCTCCGTTGCACTTTTCACTGACTACATTCACTGACTACACTGCACACAGTGAAAAGCGCGTCAGGTGCTGGTGCACCCTTCGCACCACAATATTGCCGCCAGCTCAATTATGAGTTGCTGTCAATGTTGTAGGCTGTTTCCCGCTGGGCCAGTGGACCGAAACTCTGTTTCTGCCTGCTAACCCAGTGGGAAACTCATAATAGGGGCCACGGGAAGGGGACAGCACTGGTGGTAACACTACCCCAGAAGTTTGGCAGGCGGCCTTTTCCACCCGCCAAACTGGTAAGAGTGATAAGAATAATTTTAGGGTTTAGGGGTGGGTAGTGGTATAGGGTGGCACGGATAATTTTAGGGTTTAGGTGTTGGTAGATGTAAAGGGTAGTAAGGGTAATTAAAAAAATAATACAAAATCTGTCTGTCTTTCTATCTATCTATCTATCTATCTATCTATCTATCTATCTATCTATCTATCTATCTATCTATCTATCTATCTATCTATCTATCTATCTTCACTTAAAAATACAAAGGTTACAGGTACGTTATAGTTACGAAATAGAATTTAAAAAACCCTCAGAAATTCACTAAAAAACCAAAGGGTACCGGGACGTTATAGTTAGATCCAGATTTAACACGCACAAAAACCATATAAATTCCGCAATTGTAGTTAGAGCTATTTCAAGCAACTATTACTCATGCGCTAAGGTAACTTTAACTCAGGCCCTCTCAATGTATTGCTAATTTGTACCTAAAATAACTGTAACTATAACACCTGAATTTATATGGTTTTGTGCATGTTAGGTCCGCAAGCAAACTATAATGTCCCTGGAAACTTTAAAAAAAGTTTTTTTTTTGCCTAGAGTGAGAATGGAACATTTTGGGTGATCCGTTAACTGTGCAGGGTGAGGGCACGAGTTATTGTTTCCTTAGGGCCTGCGCTCTAGTTACTTAAAATAACTGTAACTATAAAACGTGAATTTATATGGTTCTGTGTGTGTTAAATCTGAATCTACATAAAACTTACCTTTAATCTTTGTTTTTTTAGATAAAAAGAAAAAATATATAAATATATATATATATATATATATATATATCTAAATATATATATATATATATATATATATATATATATATATATATATATATATATATATATATATATATATATAACTCACTGGGTACCACCACTGGGTAGCTAGGTAGTTATTGTTAGGTCAGCAGTTCCTTAGGAAAGGACTTTTTTGTTTTGCTTATAACTCTGGCACCCTTTGAAGAATCTTCAAGTGAGGAAACTTTCATAAAAGTGCTCCTTTTTACCTGGTCTGTGAATGGAAAGTTTTGGGTGATCCATCAAGTGGGTTGACAAGTGTAAAGGGGGTTCTAAAACACAAAATCCCTGTGTTTTTTACAAATGCATTTGTTAGAAGTGTTTTTATTAAAACAGGATTATACCAGATTTGGCTGGAGCCTAGATCTTGATTCACAGATTGTGCCTTTTGTGATTTGGAGTAAATCTGTTTAGTAGTTTTTGAAAAGTTAAGATTTAAATACATTGCTACACCTGGACAGTTGGGTCTGAGGGGCTCTTCTGAGAGTCTTGCGGGAGTGACCTGATTATCCAAGGGAGTTCTTTTCGTTTGGGCCATCTTGCGTCTGACTGCCGCAGAAGCAAATGCTCTGATTGGCTGCCAGCAACATCAGAAAAATGGTGCTGAAAGCTATTACTTTTTGGGGACTCAGAACCATGTCCTGAAGTTTGAAAAATAATATATCCTATTATATACTATACTATACATATTAATACTGTTTGCTGTAATTCTTCTGTTGTCTCACTTACTGTGATTGGCACTACACCTATTTGAAAGACTGTAGTTTTCTTTTGTCTTTTTGTATCCTGCTCAATACAAATAAATAATAGTAACATTTGATGTCGCTAATGCAGCTGGATCAGGTGGAGCTTTTATAGAAATCTGATACTCCATTGCTCAGAGGTTGTGTGTCTGTTACCTAGTTTCTAGGACCACTGGATGCAATGAAACTTTGCTGTAATGTGCATTTCCTGGAGAAGACATACCCAGTGAAAATAAGATTCACTTGGCTAAATCTTGCAGTACAGGATAGTTGCAGAACGACTGCATATTTATTGAATAAAATATGTAATTTCTGTTTACACAATTTTGCAGAAACATAGCCACCCTGGGAAGTCTAAGCAGCCAAGCATTGTTCAGTTGACGTTCTTAGAAAACACGTCAGTCATGTAGGTGTGATTTCCCTCACCACTTGCAACACGGACAAGAAAACGCTAAAGGAGATGAGGGCATTAGCTGTACTAAGAATAGGTATTTAGGGGGCCAAGCTTGCTACAGAGACAATCCCCTCTGGTACCTTTGTGGTACAATGCTAAGCCTGCTGGGAAACATGCCAGCCACACTCCTTGGGCAGTAGTTGGATCTCTCTTCTCAAGGATTTTCTCACTTAAATATAGGGGGTGACTGGGAAGAAGTACTGCATGGTAAATGATTAGATTTCAAACAATTGGTATTTTTCATGGCAAAATATTTTATCGGGGATAAAGTTATTGAATAAATTTGGTATTGAATTAAAGTAAACTGGGAATACCTTGTCATTTTTCTCAGTATTGGTCTTTTTTTCTTCTACCATGCCTCCACCTTGAATATCAAGGCGTTTGTGGTGAATCAGAGATTTTCTAAACAGCTCACCCGCCTCCATTTTCTAAAAAAATAGAAAGGTTAAAAGATTGAGAGGAGTGGGTAAAGTTTACAGATACCAGTTGGATTCTATCTCAAAATTTGTGCACAATTTGATGTTTTCAGACAATGGTGCATGTCATGGTCAATACATCAGAATTGTTGCTGACCTACTTTGTATTTAACTCAATGGCTCGGAATGTAGCGCCAGGCCCAATGCTAAGGGGATTATGTACTTCTGCACACCAAGCTCAACTCAAGTTATGTCTAATTGGTATCTAATAAAAAAAAATCCATATGGGTAATATTTCCAACTTTTAGCTGTCAGAATCCCATCTGTCAAGGAAACACATGATACAATAGTATGTGGATCTGTGAGTGGATATTAGATTAATTAATTCAATAATTAGTCTGAGGATAATGGTTCTCTGAAAAGCTATTGCATGTAAATACATAACAAAATTTTAATAAAAGTATGCCAATGGCAGAAAGTTGAGAGACAAAGTGGAGGTGGCACAGTGAAAAGTGATTGTTTGCTGTACTGTTATTAAGCCATTGATAAATAGACAACAATGCCTGAGAGGCTAGCTGTTCTATTGGAATGATGTTAAAAGGTGTTCCTTCAATCAAAAGTAATCAGTTTCTTTGTTAACTGCTAGATTTGATTGAATTAATTTTAACAGTGGAGGCTCCTCCGTTTTGGTGGAGGAGCGTCGCCCCCCCCGCCAGAAGCAGCAGCTACAAAAGCCTTTACCAGAAAACAATCATTAACTTTGTTTATGATTGTTTTCTGGTAAAGGGGGGCAGGGCCACGGGGTGAAGAGTAGCAAGGGGGAGTGATCAGCACTCCCCCTCACTGCGCATGTATGTTTGGTTGGCCGGGCCGGGCAGTTGCCGGGCTTGAGAGAGTTTGCACAGGCTCCTAGTGTGCCTGGGTGCACCCTGGCTGGGCACTCCCAAGCATCCTGACGCTGCCCTGAGCAGCGTCAGGATTGGCACAGGGCAGGCTGGGAGCCTGTGCCTGCAACATCCGGTGACAGAGAGGAGCGGTGCAGCGGCGGTGAAAGGTAAGTGTTTTATTTTTTTTACAATAAATAAATGTTTATTCCAAAGCCCCCTCGTGCGCCGCGCCGCCCCGCCCCTTAAACGCCATGCGAGCCGCTACTGAATTTTAACCCAGACTATCCCCCAACTTAATAACCTTGTGTTAGAAATTGTGTTACTGGTTGATTGGGGTATGAGCCCTGGTCAAGCAGCAACCACAATCCTGGTCAGAGTAAGGTCCAGATAAACCCTAAATTAATCTGGGCTCTCCATGTAGAAGTTTGGCACAGAGTTGTCAGGCTTAATTTAGAGGCAGAATCTAAAGTATTTGTGCAACACTTCAAACAGTAAAACAGTGAAAAACACCAAAAAAAGAGATTCAACGCCAAGTTAGAAAAACAGATCTGACTTTAATAAATAAAACAAGAATGCTATGACAAAAATACAATAAACAGGAGATATTACATTTCAGAGTTTTTAAATAAAATAGTGGCAAAAAGTGTAAAGAGCCAACTGTGGTATTCTGGTCGTGCTGGAGCAGGATAGTAAAAAGTTCAATCCAACCGCGATGGAGTATGGGCCAGCTACAGGGACACAGTTAGGCCATCTGAACTGAAGTACCTTAAATCCTAGGTTGCGGAGAGTTGCGTTGGATCCACGTCAAAGATGTGTTGGTCAGCATAGTCAATAGATTGGTTCCATGATGCGGCAAGGCTAAAGTGCGAGGTTGTGTTTTGTCAATGCCGAGGATCCTGTCAATGGTCTTGCAATGCAAAGGCTGGTATTGAGGATGTGGGGTGCAGCCAAGGCAATGCATCGATTCCAATGAGCTGTAATGCTGCAATACAGAGTTTTGGCATCATCGTTGAGAATGCAATCAACAATAGATGCAAGGAGCTTGTGCAGGGAAATATCTTGCACAGCTGCAATTCTGAAGGATATGTACGGTATAAAGCAGTGATGCTTGTCTTTGCCGCTAGCCCAGTCTATGCAGTGGCATTGATACGTCGGTTCTGCTCTGGATTGTGCTGTGGAGTAGAGGGTGTGTTGATTCCAATGAGTCAAAGGATGCTTGTTCCCAGGAGGACCTGGCTGAGGAGGACCTGGCTGTGCAGTTTGGGCTGGACTGTTCCCATGGGGAGCAGGGTCAAGACTGATTTGCATATGGCTTGGTCGAAACTGAGGTGGGGTGGCGGGCAAAAAAAACCAATTGATTACACCCAGATATTTGTGCCTAAGAGTGAATATTTGCATTGTTCAGCATTCGAAGGGTCCAGGACTGGGGTGGTACCGCTTGGGAGGGTAGACTCACAGGTGTCAGAATCTGTGTGCCGAAGTGTTGGAAATCTGTTATGTCCCTTCATGACAAGGAGACCAGTCAACTAGCCCTTGGAGTCACTCTGGGTACATGAGAGATGCAGGTGCAGTCCTTCTCCTACAGGAAAGAGGGCAGCAGGGTAGCACAGCAAGGCAGAAGTTCAGCAAAGCAGCAGTCCAGCACAGCGGCCGTCCTTTATCAGCACAGCAGTCCTTATTCCAGTTAGACAATCTACAAGTCCAAAAGTATACTTAAGTGGTGATGTCTGAGGTCCAGTACTTATACTTAGCTTTTGAAGTGGGGGAGACTTCAAGTACGTGCCTTTGAAATGCACAGATCTCTTCCCTTACCTGCCCTGGCTCCAGACTAACTGCAGGGTGTTATGCTGCCCTTTCAGCGGAGACAGGGAACAGCCTACTCATGAGTAAGTGCAATTGGGTCCAGCTCCTCCCTCCATTCCTCTCTGTGATGGCTCATTGAAACTTACCTAAACGTCTGTTGTGTTTGGCTGTCTGCCAACTGTGAGAAGCTGGCCTGGTTTGTAGTGGGTATGAGAGGTACTTACACCTTATACCAGGTCCAGTGATGCACCTTAGTGAAATGTAGGCAGTGTCTAGTAGCTTAGGCTGTCTAGAGGTAGCTGTAGCAGAGCAGCCCAGGCTAAACTAGGGGACATGCAAAGCTCTTGCCATACCACTATAGTCACACACTACTTATACCCAAGAAAGACAAATACTCTGTGTTACCAAAAATATTAAATTTAGTGACACAAGGCCAAAAATGGCTTAGAGGCAATACTCCTGCTGTAGGTAAGTATTATACACAATATATACACTAGTAACCAAAATCAGGAAAGTACACAGTAAGAAAATAGTGCAAACAGTGAAAAACACAATAGGTTGCAAAAGGCATATGGGCAACACAAACCATATATTAAAATAGTGGAATGCGAATGTCAAATTCCCCCCTAGGCAAGTGTAGTGTGTAGGGGGGTGCTGGGAGTGTAAGAAAACCCCAAAGGTAAGTAAAATACCCCACCCAGAGCCCAGGAAAACAGGAGTAAAGTATGGCAAGTTTCCTCAGAACACACTAGAAGTCGTGATAAAGGATTTTGCAAAGACCACGCAAGACTGTAAGAAACCAACAATGGATTCCTTGAGCGGAAGACCTGTGGAGAGAGGAGACCAAGTCCAGAAGTCGATGAAAAGTCCGGGAAGAAAAGGAGACCCTACAGACCTGGATGAAGGTGCAAAAGTGGATTCTCTGGTTAAAAGAAAAGTACAGGAATGCACCAAAGAAGACAGCTGTGGGTTCCTGCTTGGTGCAAGAGATGTCCTGTGTCGACTCATTGGATGCAGGCTGCTTTCGTAGTTGGAATCTGCCAACATGCCTTGGTTCACGCAAGAATGCATTTTGCATCAAAGATGCGCTGCCCGGGCCCAGGAGGGACCTGGGGGTCTCAAATTGGACTGAGGAGGCAGAGGTGGCTCTCTGCACTTCAGCGAGCCCTCAGAAGACCAGACAGCACCCACAGGAGCCCCAGAACACGGGGACAAAGGAGTTGAAAAGTGCGGTTGTCACAGCACTACACAAAGGGATCCCACGCCACCAGAGAACAACTTAGGGAGCTGAGCATCGCAGGATAGAGTGCTGGGGACTTGTGCTATGCTGTGCATGAAGGCCTTTTGGAAGAAGTGCACAGAAGCCCAAGCTGCAGAGGACGTGATGTACAGGGGTACTGTCTGGCACGGGGAGGCAAGCCCTTACCTCAACCAAATTTGGACTGCATAACCTGAAAACTGCTGCAGTTGCTGGTTGGAGCTGAAGTTGCAGGTCACAGTCCTGGATACTTTGCTGCAGTTACAGCAGCTCCTGGAGCAGTCTGCCGTTGATCCGATGGTCAGAAGCTGAAGCAGAGGATGCAGAGAAGTCCTGAAAAAAAATCTGAGGAAACCCCCAGAGGAGAGACCCTAAATAGCCCTGAGAGGGGGATTGGCTACCTTTCCAGGTATCCACCTATCAGGAGGGTTCTCTGACGTCACCTGCTGGAACTGGCCACTCAGATGCTACCAGAGGGTCCCCACCACTTGGAATCCAAGCTGGCTAATGAAAGGGACACGGACAGGGGAGTGGCCACTTCCCTTTCCTTCGTCCAGTCTCGCGCCAGAGCAGGGACTGGGGGTCCCTGATTCCCTGTATATTGGATTTGTCAAGGAGGGCACTGTTTGTGCCCTTCAAAGCATTTCCAGAGGCTGGGGGAGGCTACCCCTCCCATGCCTGTAACACCTACTTCCAACGGGAAAGGGTGTAACACCCCTCTCCTAAAGGAAATGCATTGTCCTGCCTTCCTGGGATTGAGCTGCTCAATCTCTAGGAGGGCAGAAACCAGTCTGTGAGGTGGCAGCAGCTAGGGGTTCAGTGGAAACCTCAGAGAGCTGGTTTGGCAGTACTGGGGTCCATGGTGGAGCCCCGAGGACGCATGAAATTGGCCCCCCAATACCAGATTTGGATTGGGGGGTTCAATTTCACAATCTTAGACACCTCACATGGCCATACTCGGAGTTACCATTGTGAAGCCACATTTATGTATTGAGATATATGTAGCGCACACTTATAATGGTGCCCCCGCACTCACGAGGTTGGGGAAATTGGTCCTGGACAATGTGGAGGCACCTTTGCTAGTCCAAGGGTGCCCTTACACATAGCAACTTTGCACCTAGTCTTCAGGAACTGAAGGTTAGACATATAGGTGACTTATAAGCTACCTAGTGCAGTGAAAATGGCTGTGAAATAGTGGGTGCACTATTTCACTCAGGCTGCAGTGGCAGTCCTGGAGAAAGGTTTGTATGAGCTCCTTATGGGTGGCAAAAGAAATGCTGCAGCCCATAAGGATCTCCTGGAACCCCAATGCCCTGGGTACCTAGGTATCATATACTAGGGACTTATAAAGGGGGTCCAGTGTGCCAATCTGGATTGGAATATGGAGTCACTAGACAATAGTGACACATTTGTTACACAGAGAGAGCATGAGCATTGGAGTTCTGGTTAGCAGAACTCCAGTGACACAGTAAAGCATCCTGACAACGCAGCAACACATTCTGACATAACTGGGGTCCTGGCTAGCAGGATCGCAGTGAGACAGTAAAAACACACTGACAAATAGGCAGAAATTGGGGTAACATGCCAAGAAAGATGGTACTTTCCTACACCATCCATCCCAGACCAGTTTCTAAAAGTGTAATTTTCAGAATTGCAATTTATAATCCAACTTCACAATACGTTTGAAATTTAAATTGTGATTCCAGAGACACCAGACTTGAAGTGTTTATGTCTTCTAAATTGATTGGAAATAACAGATATAAAACGTAAAAAGGTGATTCCAAAGGTATCCTGTGGAAGAGATAGGCCTTGCAGTAGTGAAAAACACATGTGAGAGTTTCAGACTACCAAGACATGTAAAACGTAAAGGTACATGTTCTCCCTTTTAAATACATTACACCATGCCCTCTGGGCTGTCCAGGGCCTACACTAGGGGTGACATATATTTATAAAAAGGAAGGTTTGAGCCTTGCAAGAGGTTTATTTTGCAAGGTTGACATGACAATGTAAAACTGCACACACAGGCTCTGAAATGGAAGGTCTGAGACAAGGTTAGTTGTCTACTTAAGTGGGTGGCACAATCAGTGCTGCAGGTCAACTAGTAGCATATAGAATACAGGCCCTGGGCATATGTAGTGCACCTTTCTAGGAAACTATAAGTAAATTAAGTATGCCATTTTTGCATAAGCCAATGTTACCATGTTTAAAGGAGAGAACGCATGCACTTTAGCAGTGAGAAGCAATGGTAAAATGCACAGATTCAAAATACCAACAACAACAAGGTCAGAAAAAGTGGAGGAAAAAGGCATACAATTTGGGGGTGGCCCTGCAGAAAGGGTTATTTCCAACACCTTGCATATGAAAAGTAGATTTTCTTGTGCATATGGGCTGTATAATATAAAATCCACGGAGACAATCAAATGTCTTAATCTGACAACTAGGGCTGTCACAACTTTCAACAAAGGTTTTACAGGTGAAAATGAGAGAGAACTGAATTTGACATATGTAAGCAGGTGCTGTGCTGATGAATAGAAGGCTTTGAATAAAACCATAGAAAAGGTTTTGAGGGACATCTGTTGTGTAGGAAAAGTAGCCTGAATGAGTGTGGATGTGCAAACCTGCCCTAACTGCCCCAGCTGCCTGGATATCTTAAACCCTGATTAAGATGTTAAGTTATTGGCTAATAAGTATCATGCATGTGTGCTATAATCTAGGCCTTTTGCAATGCTGATCTTGTCTGTTTAGACCGGGAGGGATGCACTAAGTGCTCTTCTTGTGAAGGACTAACGCCCTTACCTGGATGTTAAGTAACATGAGCACAGTGGTGGCAGCATACTCCATTTGAGTTCAATATTAATCAGTGGTGTGAACAGGTCCTTTAATCTGTGTCTCTTGACAGGGGTCTACTGGTATAAAGGAAACAGCCTTGAACACTCAGCCCCTTGCCATAGTGGTGGCCGGACTGCTGCCAATGTGGCGGTCCGACATCCACAATTACAACCGTGGCGGTTGCGCCACGGTCAGACCGTTAGCACCTCCACGTCTCCTCCACTGAAGGGGCTGCCGTTGCAAGCAGCACTGCCCTGGGGATTACGAGTCCCATTTCTGCCAGCTTTCCCATGGTGGTTGCACTGCCACGTAAAGGCTGGTGGAGGCCGGGTGCAGGGGACCCCATGAGGCCCCCTGCAGTGCCCATGCATTTGGTATGGGCAGTGCAGGGTCCCCCATGGTCAGCCCCGTCGCACTTTTCACTGGCTACATTGCACACAGTGAAAAATGCGTCAGGTGCTGGTGCACCCTTCACACCGCAACATTGCTGCTGGCTCAATTATGAGTTGCCATCAATGTTGTGGGCTGTTTCGCATTGGTCCAGTAGGCAGAAACTCTGTTTCTGCCTGCTAACCCAGTGGGAAACTCATTATAGGGGCCACGGGAAGAGGACAGCACTGATGGTAACCCAACGGCGGGAGTTTGGCGGACGGCCTTTTCCACCCACCAAGCTCATAATTGGAGCCTCAGTCTTTACAAATTATGTTTACACATATTAATTGTGAGGTGAAATTTAGAGTTTACAAGAGGGTAGTGGTAAAGGGGTGGTAAGGGTTATTTTGTGGTTTGGGGTGAATAGTGGTAAAGGGTGGCAAAGGTAATTTTAAGGGTTTAAGGGTAGGTACTGGTAAAGAGTGATAAGAATAATTTCAGGGTTTAGGGGTGGGTAGTGGTATGGTACCACGGATAATGTTAGGGTATAGGTGTGGGTAGAGGTAAAGGGTTGTAAGGGTAATTAAAAAAATAATACAAAATCTGTCTCTCTATCTATCTATCTATCTATCTATCTATCTATCTATCTATCTATCTATCTGTCTATCTAACTATCTATATATCTGGCTTCACTTAAAAATACAAAGGTACGTTATAGTTAAGAAATAGAATTTTAAATACCCTTAGAAATTCACTAAAAAAGCAAAGCGTACAGGGATGTTATAGTTAGATTCAGATTTAACAAGCACACAACCATATAAATTCTGCAATTATAGTTAAAGCTATTTCAAGCAACTATAACTTATGCCCGAAGGTAACTTTAACTCAGGCCCTCTCCATGCATTGCTAATTTTTACCTAAAATAACTGTAACTATAACACCTGAATTTATATGGTTTTGTGCATGTTAGGTCCGCAAGCAAAATATAACGTCCATGAAAACTTTTTTAAAAAGTATTTTTGCCTAGTTTGTGAATGGAACATTTTGGGTGATCAGATAACTGTGCAAGGTGAGGGCACGAGTTATAGTTTCCTTATGGCACGAGCTCTAGTTACTTAAAATAACTGTATAATTACTTAAAATAACTGTAACTATAAAACTTGAATTTAGATGATTCTCTGTGTGTTAAATCTGAATCTAAATATAACTTACCTTTAATCTCTGTTTTTTTAGATAAAAAGAAATATATATATAAATCTATATCTATATATCTATCTATATATATATATCCATCTATATATCTATATATAGATATATATAGATATAGATATTTAGATATTAGATATTTAGATATTTATATATATATAGATATATAAAACTCACTGGGTGTCACCACTGGGTAGCTAGGTAGTTATTGTTAGTTCAGCGATTCCTTAGGAAAGGACTTGTTTGTATTGCTTATCTTATAACTCTGGCACCCTTTGAAGAATCTTTGAGTGAGGAAACTTTCATAACAGTACTCTTTTTTACCTGGTTTGTGAATGGAAAGTTTTGGGTGATCCGTCAAGCCGGTTGACAAGTATAAAGGCGGTTGTGAAACACAATTTTCCCGTGCTTTTTACATAGGTGTTTGTTAGAAGTGCTTTTGCTAAAACAGGATTATACCAAATTTGGCAGGAGCTTTGATCCTGATTCCCAGATCGTGCCTTTTGTGATTTGTAGTAAATGTGTTTAATAGTTTTTGAGAAGTTAAGATTTAAATACATTGCTATACCTGGACAGTTGGGTCCGAGGGATTCTTGTGAGAGTCTTGCAGGAGTGACCTGATTGCTCCATGGAGCTTTTTTCCCTTGGGCCATCTTGCGTCTGACTGCCGCAGAAGCAAGTGCTCTGATTGGCAGCCAGCAACATCAGAAAAATGGTGCTAAAAGTTATTACTTTTTGGGGACTTAGTACCATGTCCTGAAGTTAAAAAAACATAATATAAGCAAAAATTGCCATGAGCCAGTGGTACTCCTGCATTCTTTAATTATAGGCCCTAGGGAGCCTTTCCCCGAGCCATTAGGCCCCGGGGAGTCTAGCCTTGGGACAGAAAACATGGGAAAAGGAGAGAGGGGAATCACAGTCCCCCTCTCTCTAAGCTATTGAAGGTCCTGGGGAGCCCACTAAGGGGTGAAAATTTACATTGAAGGCCTCAGTGACCCCATCCCCTGGGGCCAGTATTCTTTTTAAAAAAAGGAAGTGGGCTACATGGCCCCAACCATGAGCCATTAAGGCCACAGGGAGCTTACCCTGGGGCAAAACAATATTGAAAAGGAGAGGGGGTCCACATCCCCAAGGGCAGCTAAATTTTATAAAAGGGAGGTGGGCCACACGCCTCCACTCCCTGAATCCTTATTGGCCTCTGGGACTCCAGGACCAGCTCACATGCTATGTCTCATGAGCCAACCTCGGGACATACTGCCCCTACCAGTGTGAGAGGGAAAGCAGAGGTTTTTTGTGTTTGTTCCCGCTTGAAGGGAGCATTTATACATTTTTCACCAAGCACCAAGTCTGCTCCCAGCAGGCCGAGGCTTTGAAAATGATCCTGTGAGCTGAGAGCAAATGTTAAATCTGTTTCCCTGCTCACACTGATGTGGACAGTGAAACAGATGAAAATATTGCTCCTGTCCCACTGGGGAAGCATAAATAGCTGCTTCCTGCGGGTGGGAGCAACGCCGGGTCCCGCTGCATGCGGGGAGTCGGCTGGGGCTGCAGGGACCCTGGGGCTAACCCCAGTGCCCCAAACAAGTGTAGGTTGGGAACCCTGGGTGAGCACCAGGGCAAGCACCTTTAATAATATAGGCCTCAGGGGTTAGGATCCCCTGGGGTCCATAACAGTTCAGGGAGGGATGCCATGCAGCCTCCCTACAATTTATTTAAAGGAGTGGCCCTGGGCATGGGGTCCTGAGGGCCTACCAAGGTTCGGGAAGGGGGGTCCACACAGCCCCCCTCTTTTACTTCAAATAGTGGTCCTAGGGGTGAGGTCCCCAGGGCCTAAAACAGCTCTGGTAGGGCCCAATTAGGCTCAGGTAGGGGGCCGTGTGCCCCACCTTTAATAAAACAAAGACCTTGGGAAATGGGTCTCTAGGGCCTATTGAGGTTCAGGTAGGGGGCCACGTGGCCACGCCTCCCCTTTAACAAAACAGGCCCTGGGGATGGGGTCCCAGGACCTAATGAGGCTTCGGTGGGGGGCCATGTGCCCTCCCTTCAATTGAAAAAAAAAACCTTTCATGGCCATCTAGTCATGTGAGACCAGGGCAAAGTCAAAAGATATGGTCAACCACAGTAGAGTAAGATACATATGTAGGGGGTGTATTGGGTCTGGTTTCAGCTTACTTTATGACTTGGAACAATTTTTTAAGAAAAGTGTCAGAGAAGGCAAAATTTAGCAGTGTAAGGAAGAAGGCTGTGTCGGAGGAAAAAGGGTGTTGGCATTGATTCACTGGATGATGTTGCGGTGAAGATTCTTACATTCAAACCTTGTCACTTTTTTGGAAGTTGAAAATCTCCAACAGGATGAAGCTGCAGGCTGTAGCCAACAAGGGCTCCACATGACAGGTACCCTGCTTTCAAGGAGATGCTGAACAAAATTTGTTGTTGCGGAAAATAACCTATTCAGAGCTACAGCAAAGTCAGTTCAACCAACAATATACCTTGGGTGGATAGGTGGTTTCCAGTCTCCTGTTTGTTCTCAGACCACTTTTGATGTAATATTTTCCAAGTTTTGTTTTTGGCTGTTTTAGCACATCTGGTACTAATGCCCTGGCTCCAGGACTGGCAGGGCACCACTTAAAGTGCAGGAGTCACTTCAGGCAGGGTCTAGGTGTGGGTTAAAGGTTGTTGGAGGTTTTTGTGCCCCTGTCAATCAGAACAGGAGGCAAGCCAACTAGCCCTTGGTGTCAGTCTGCTATTCCTGGGATCAAGCAGTAAGGCAGCAGGGCAGTCCTCTAAGGGTGCAGGCAGGCTTCAAGCAGCAGGGCAGTCTTCCAGTAGCAGAAGTGTTGTCCTCTAATATACAAAGCAGGCCTAAAGCTGCAGTGCAGTCCTCTGAAGTAGAAGGCAATCCTTCTGGGGGTCCTCTGTAGATCCAGGAGTAAACTTAAGCATTTGTATGAGGGTCCAATCTTTATACCTTTTGCCTGCCTTAAAAGTGGAAGAAACATCTAGATCTTTCTACATCTGGTCCTGGAAATTTATCCCCTTCGCCCACCTAGGCTCCAAGAGGTCTAGGGCGATCAAATGCTGGTGTGAGATTCTTTGTGAGTGTGCAGGAGGCAGCTCCTTTGAATATAAGTGGGACAGGGAACAGCTCCGCCCACCTGTCCTGCCAGGACGGCTCATCCTGCCAGTAACTATCTCCCATTTGTCTCTGGACCTTGCAGGATTTCCATGATAAAAATCTATAAAGGATTTCGTTATTGGTTCTCACATCAGCTGCAGAGACTTTCATAGAATTCATCAAAAAGACGGTCAGCCGCATTAAAAGAACAACTTATATACTTAAGTTTTTAGCAATTATGTGCTTGCATGCCTGTTTAATTGAAAAATATTTGTCATAGTAAAAGACTGTGCAGCTCTAGAAGCTCCAAGTTTTATAGTGAATCCCAAATAATATGATTTTCATAAAACATAATAGAAATTCTTTGACCACGTCTTTTTTAGATTCAGGGATGTCACCTAAACATGAAATAATCACTGCACTAAAAAACCCTTAAATTTAAATGCCTGCAAACATGGGAGGCATAGGGTTATTTCCCGTGATGATAATGTATGGTTCTTGATTCCAAAAGTGTGTTCATACAACAAACCTGGTCATTTATATGGACACCTGAATTCATGGCTACACTGCTTCATTAAGTTAGAATAAAGGTGATTAAGAATCAGCAGACCACATTTCATACTTTGGCACTCAACCCCCTTAAGACACCACCATTGTGGGCCTTGCAGCCTTCCCTCTGTAGTACAAACTTGGGAGGGAGATGAAATGACTATGGAGAGGATGGAAGAAGATTCCATAGCTTATACCGCTGAACTAGAAAGAGAAACGGAGGAATTAATAGACTGATGGTGAGATAACTTGTGAAATAGGAAGAAGGCCTTTGTGACAAGATTAACAGAATAAAGAAAAATGAAGAGAAAGATGTGAATTCCAAACCTGATGTTGCCATCATTTTTTGAGTAGGTTATGATGCTACATAAATGAATGAATGACTTATGTTTGTTAGGCAGCTTTTACTAGCAAAACTAAGATATCTGAAATACCTGGAACAGAAGATTTTGCCTATTTAACAGAAAGTAATCTGTTCTCGATGTATTAGCAACAAATGAGAGCATTACCTATGTGTTATTTACTAGGTGAGAACCTCAAGTTTGACCTGACGAATATGACCAGCACATTGAGGGTTTTACTTTTGCCCACCAGATTAAGGTGTGGTGGTGCCTAAAGGCAAAATGTGTCCATCCTAAATTAACAGTGACTCCTTGAGTAGTGGCATGGGATTTACTCATAACACCAGGGTGATGATTCCAGACTAGAGGCACCTGAGTTAGATTTGAATACAATAATTTGATGTCTGCACCTTACTGTATCTGTTAGGAGAAGGGAGAAAGGACACTTGCTTGCCCAGAATTAATGTGCATTACAACTGATTCTCTCATTCAAAGGTTGCATATCCTTAAACAAAGTGAATGGGCTGACCTTTTGTGGGCAGGTAATATAAGCCTATTTGTCAGTCGACACCCTTACATTTCATGGCCACTCAGTAACCTGAAGCCAACTTCACTTCTGACCCTGTCAAAAGCTAACAGTCACAAACTTCTAGAAGGGTCGCTCCCCTAATTAGGGATCGATCTCCACAGAAACACTTTGTGCATTCCAAAAGTACGTTAATGATGACACACTGAAGGTAAACCTGGCTAAGTAAAGGCTTGCGTATAGAAAGCATCAGTGAGACTTGAAAAAAGAGACAATTGCCAAATTATCAGCCAAACCTTTGTATGATCTTAAGTTCAATAAGCATAATACATTTCTTGGAAAATTGTGAGTAACCTAAATGACATCACAAACAAGAGTCTCAGTTTATATTCATGAAGAAATGTGTTTCCAGTATCTCCCAAACCACTTTGATTACTGAGGATGCAAGCCGACCCTGGAGAAGTTGACCACTCAAGTGATGGCATCCCCTATCCCTAAATTTAGTCTACCTGGGCCTTAAACCACTAGTCTCATTCCCACCAGATTCTAAGAAGCCGAAAAGCATGGGCACCAGTCCCGAATGGTATTCCAACTGCACTGTCCAAAGAAGATAAATCAAGCTGAGCAAGGCATATGGAGTTTGTATATGAGAGCCTAATAATTTCTAACACTTTTCCATCGTCTTAGAACAGATTAACAATTACCCCTATTGACAAAGGGGGTACTGATTCCAATTCTGCAAATGATTGTCTCATTACCCACTTGGATGTGGAATCTAAATATGTTGCTGGTTGTCTGGTACAAGAGCTAGTGACATGGGCATCTGAAAACAACTTAATCCTGTTCAACCAGACAGGGTTTACTAAAAGTGTTAGGAGAACTTCAAAAGTGCTGCCAATATATCTATTGCCCCATCAAAGCAGGGCATCAAAGCAACCCCTTTATCTTGCATTCATAGACTATAAAGCTGCTTTTGACTGAGTGGACCAGGGGATGATATGGAACAAACTGGCCAGTTGGAATATACCCATTTAAACTGTGATATTCTTAGGTCCGACACCTTCCTCCTGTTTTATGATACGGATATTCATGAGTGGGTAAATCACTAGATGAGGTTTGGACCTCCTATACCTCATATTCCGTGTACAGAAAGGTGAGTGGATCCGACCAATAAGCAGGAATCAGAGGATGATTCTTTGATTTTTCCAAAACGGTTTTGTTGAACACCATACAATTATTCAGTTATTCCTAAGTGCAGGTATTTTAAAAAAAGGTTCAGTCAACATGTGTTTTGACCTCACATGGCGAGATGCTGGGGCTTTCTGAAACTGCAAAGATAAATTACACTTAATTTAGTGAATAATATAACTTTGATTTAGAGTGAATGAGTCCATCACTCACATGTGAGAAGTTAAAAGAATGAGAAGAAAAAAGGTTGGACAGAACACCGTGTGATTAAGAAAGAATCAGCTAATATCACTTGGTAGCATTCCTAACTTCTAGGATTAATACCTAAAATTTATATCTAATCCGGACAAGCGGTGATTAGAACAGAGGAAAGGAAGCTCTGCTGGCATGCTACTTGTTAGGAGGTATCTGGAATTAACAATTCCAGGCTCTCAAGGTCCATGTGAACAGATAAATAATTAAGGGCCTCATTATGACCCTGGTGGCTGGCGATGAGCTGGCGGTAACACCGCCAACAGGCTGGCGGTGTTCCGCCAGCTATTATGACAGTGGCCAATAGCCACGGCCATCCCGTCGGCCCCTTTACTATGCCGCCAGGCTTCCACCTGGCGGTCACATTCCCCAGGGCAGCAGTGCAAGCACGGCTGCCCTGGGGATGATGAGTCCCCAAACTCCAGCCTGGCCATGGCGGTAAACACTGCCATGGAAAGGCTGGCGGTAAGGGGGACTTGGGGTGCCCCTGGGGGCCCCTGCACTGCCCATCGCATAGCCCCGTTGTGCATTTCACTGCCCGAATTTCAGGCAGTGAAATGCACAACGGGTGCTACTGCACCCGCTGCACATCAGCATTGCCACCGGCTCTATTACGAGGCGGCAGCAATGATGATGTGACTTTTCCACTGGGCCAGCAGACGGTAACACTGTTACCGTCCGCTGGGCCAGCAAAAGTTGTAATAGGGAGCCAGAAATATCGCCAGCACTGGCGCTATTCTGACCGCTGAGGTTGTAATAAGGGCCTAAATCTTGATATAGTTGATATAATAGAAAAAATACAAGATTAGTGAGCCCTCATTCCCATATAAGTCACTGGAGCATTCTGTCTTGGTGAAAGTCCTAGGGTGTGCATATCTAATAACAATGCGGTTAGCAAACACCTCTGTATACATTTTTATAGCATAATTTAATTTATGCCAAAAGGTGATAATTTGTTCTTGATGCCCAAAATCAATGATGCAGTAGTCAAAATTTAGAACAAACTGAAATCCAGGAAAGATATCTAGATGAGAAGTATAGGGACAATATGTATAAAGGTAGGTATGCACGATGCATGATTAGGCATGCTCATATATTGGGGTAGCGTTGAGGGCAAAAATAGAATGAAGTGTTGGTATTAGTAGTTACTTTTCAATTAGCAGACTTTAACATATTCTAATTCCAATCACTAAAGTGAGTACAGCTAAATCGCCTTGTTCTGAGCAGATGTGTGATTTCTAATCAGAGGAATATCAGAAATGCATGGTGATACATGAGCGCACATTTGATTGAAATTAGAGGTAAGAATGTAATAGGTTATTGTAATTGCTTCTCAGATACCAGGTTGAAAAACATTCCTTATTCCATTCCATAATATAAGGGCGACAAGGTGAGGAATGCATGGTGATACACTGGCATATAGTCTAGTAACATCAAAGGCAAAATGGGGTGACATTTTGGGTCATTATCATTGTTTCTCAAACAACAGGCCATAACATTTCTTATTTAATTTCATCATATTATTACGAATAAACTGCATTATGTTAAAATGAAACAGGTCTACAAATTCTCTTGATGAAAACATTTGTATTAAGCGAGGTTTGTTATACGTGTTCATATTTGAAACTAGAAATTCACATGTTACGCTAGGCAAAGTAGTAGGTGGCCTTGGTGGGTAGTCCGAGGGCCAGGCCCCATTGTCGTGCTGGTGACAGAAGTGGATGTAGAGTGCAAGCTTGTTTATGTCCTGGCAGAAACCTGAAAAAGTGAGAGATGCACTGTGTGCTATGCATGACTAAAATCAAATACCTGTAGGATAATAGTGTTAATAGTGTTAAAATCAAGCAGTTGGCAGCATTAGTAATGAGCTTGTCGCTAGTGGAGGATATGATTATTAGTCAAGAAAAAGGTAAAAGAATGAGATAACAGGTGGTCGCTTAGGGGACAAGCATGTGCGGAGGCAACACTGAGGGAGGGTGGGGGCCTAAAGTTGTGGGGGAACATGGCAGCTAGCATACGAGTCAGCGGCGGGTTTCAGACCCAGAAGTTATGGGCAAAATGAATGCGCCATGAACTCAGGAGAGCGAGGAAATTTAATTTACCTCTATGTCTCCAAGGACGTGGGCAGACCAAAGCAACAAAGGAGGCTTGGAGAGCGTGCAATATTTACTACTGCTGTAATAGTGGGCCCTCCAAGGAAGTACCAGAAGAGTAAGGTCGCCGTGCTGCCGCACATAGTAAAACCACTGTAGAAAGTACTGGGATGGGAGCAGAGTATGCTTTGAGGAATAAAAGGGAAGGGAAAGTTCTTTTGATAAATAAGAGTGCCAATCCTGTAAGAAAGCTGTCAATTAAGGCTATAACTCTACCCCTGCCTCTTGGGTTGTATTCCAGGGTGCAGAAAGCAGGGTGGCTCTCCCAGTGTTTTTAGTTCAGCCTACCAACAAGGTGAAAAATAAAGAAGCACGAAGAGTTTCAGTGAATGCAGGGGGTAGGCCCAAAATCACTCCCTCATTGTGTTCCTTTTTTGGGACACAAGCAGGTCACGGGGAGCAACAGAACTTGATATCTGAGGGGGCTACAGCATTAACGCTTATGAACAAGTTCCAAACCCTAACCCAGGAACCCTCAGGGCAAGATAGTGAGGGGGCCCTTCAAATGCCATCTCAGGGCCGGGGTAGACAGGGGCAGGATTCAGAATACCAAAACAGAAGTTTGCAATTTTGGAGAGGAATCAGGGGAAAATACAGGGGACATGTGAGAGTTTGAAGATCTAAATAGGTGAGCTCTCAGAACGGATATGTAAGATGGAAGCCTCTATTGAGGTTCCAAATAAAGAGATTAACTTCAATCTTAGAGAGATTTAAACATTAAAATCTGGGGAAAGAGAGTTACAGGACGAGACAGGGACTTTGGAAACAATGGCAAAAGAAATAATATCAGGCTTTTGAATATCCTTGAGGGTATGGAAGGAGGAGATCTGAAAGGTTTTGTGATCAATTTGATAAAAGAGAAGATTCTTTCGAAAGCCCTGACAGTCAACAGCTTTAAGAAGGGTATCATTCCATATCAGATCAGACATTTCCAACGCAACAAAAGACCAACAATGGGAACTAGGGAAATGTATACAGGAACTCAGATCATTAGGGGCCACCACCAGCCTGAAATTGCCTGCTATCCTCAAGATTATGTGGAATAATAAAGTGTACAATATAAGGGAGCCCACCATGGTTCAGAACTTAATTCAGCAAATAATAGGGAATAATGAGTAGCTACCAGGGGAGGAAAACCCAAGGGTATTACTGATGCCCAAATATAGGAGGAATGGAGGGTTCCTCAGAGAGGGTGAGAAAGGAGGGGTTTATGGAGATGGTATTTGAAGTAAGGTTTGTTGCCCGAGGTGGGCAGCATGTGGAATAAAAAGAAAAACATATTCCTCATATGAAACAAGGCTATAAAGCCTGGGCCAGAGGATCAGCAGGATAAGTAAGTGAAGGGTTAATGGTCCTGTCTAGGAATGTAAATGGACTCAGGGTGCAGGGCAGGAGGGGTAGAATTTTAAAATATTTAAAACATTCTGATTTAAAAAAAAGAAATTCGGCAAGAACCACACTTACTCCATGGAGAATGGTATAAGGCTTTAAAAGGGTCAGTTTGCGTGTACAAATCAGAGTTGCAATGTGAAAGGGTAGCCATTTTGATAAAGGAATCTGCACAAGTTAAGGTAAAAAGCTTTGTTACAGACCAGGGTGGGAGGTGGTTAGTAGTGAATACTAAATTGTACAGGGTAGGATACACTTTTGTGGGGTATTATGGTCCCAATATTGACAACCCAATCCCTCTTCAGGAGCTGCACTGGCTACTAGTGGAGACAAAGGAGGGACAATACTTAGTGGTTGGAGGGGACTCTAATGTATTAATGGACCCTGCCAGGGAAAAGTCTACATCAAGACCAGCAGTTAACTCTTCAAGTATGATGGTTGGGGTTTACTGCTTGATGAGAGATCTGGGTCTAGTAGATATCTGGAGGCAGAGATCGGGCCAAGAGAAAGGTTACACATATCATAACAAAAAAGGTGGGCATTCTTGCAGATAGATTTATTTTTGATAAGTCGGGGGTTGGTCCCCAAAGTTTAAGAGGTAGGGCATTTACCAGAGCACCTCTCTTACCACTTGGCGGTGAAACTGGAGCCCATTCTGAAAGAAAGGCCATATCAACATAGATGGACTGTAGATAGTCACTGCTAAATGACCCAGTGGTAGTCAGTCAGCTTAAGGACGACAGATTAGAGTTCTTTCGGGCAAATGAAGGGTCTATCCCCATAAATGTTGTTTGGTTAATTAGTTGTGCAGCTCACAGCAGATAGATTCACAGGTCTAGAATGATGGCTTCTGAAGGTAAGATAGAAGACCATCAAAGGGATTTATAACTCTGTCATAAGCAGGAGCAGCCCAGATGTATGAATAAACTCAAAGAGGCAAGAGAGGAATTAGCTGGCTATTTGGAGGGTCTCTTAGAGAAAAATGGGAAGCTAGCAAATTGGCTCATTATGAGTACAGGGAGGGCTGCGGGAGCTAAATCAAGAGATAAATTCAGAGGAAGTGAGTAGAGTATTTAAAGGGTTGAAGAAGAGGAAGGCCCCAGGTTCTGACTGTTTACCTAATGAGTTATACAGGGTCTTGAAGGAGGGGTTAACATCGGTCATGACTAGACTTCTAAACGCTATCTACTTAGACAGCAGTGCTCTACCAAGCTCATGCATTGAGGTGGTAATTAATATTCTTTTAAAACCTGGTAAAGACCCCGAAGTCTGCGAGTCATATATACCTATCTCTTTGCTTAACAATTATTATATAATCTACACACAAGTTTTAGCTAGAAGGTTAGAGAAGGTGATGGGGGGCTGGTGTACGTAGATCAAAAAGGTTTCATGAAAGGCAGACAACTGTACAAGTTGTCCTATGATCTATGCCAAGCCATAGATGCAGCAACAGAATGTAATCTGTTGCTTACTATCATGGCTTTTGACGTTGTGAAGGCCTTTGATAGAGTAAGCTGGCCCTTTTTGTAACAGATTTTAAACAATAAGATTGGGGGCTGTTTTCTTAACGCGATTAGGGCGATCTATAAACATCCATGGGCAAGGATTCTGGTTAATGGCATCCTCATGGAAACAATTCAAATACAGAGAAAGATGCGGAAGGGGTGCCCCTTATCGCCTCTACTCTTTAATTTGTATATTGAACCCTTGGCATCTAGGTTGAGGGAGGATCAAAGGATCATCCCATTTAAATATAAGGATTGGGTTAAGAAAGTGGCACTGTATACAGATGACCTGATGATATACACACAGAACTGCAGAGGTTCTGTTCGTGTCATAATAAGCATAATGACAGAGTTCAATAAAATAACTGGTACCAAATAAACCAACAGAAAACAGAGCTGATGTCCTGAAATACTATGCCCTCTAGTACCCTGGAGAAAAAATGAAATCAGATACTTCGGGGTTCAGGTTGTCAAGTATCTCAACCAGCTGGCTAGAGTAAACTTTAATAGGCTTTTTTCAGAAACTAGGAGACTTTCAAAGACTTGGGCTTGTCTTCTGCTCTCATTACTTGGAAGGTGCAATCTAGTTAAAATGATGATACTACAGCAGTTTAGTTTTATTATTAATGCTAACCCACTGCAGTTTAAAGCACACTAGTTTAATACTAGTTCAAGTAGAACTAAACAGCTCATAAAGGGGCTAATAAAGGGGCACCCCTAGCGTGGAGAAAGTTCCTCAAGAAAAAATGGATGGATGGATAGGCTTACTGGATTTTCAAATTTATAATTGGGCCTTCCAACTGAAAAATGTAATGTTACTGCTGCAAGGAGATTTTCATCAGATTTCCCCTCTATATAAAGCGTTAAAATAAAAGCCACCCAAAAATGTTTAAGATGAGGCTAAAGACTTTGAGAGCTGCATTTAAAGTGTGGACGCAGGTCAGGAGAATATTGAAAATCTCGTACATTAGTGAATTTCCCCCTATATGGAACCCGCTCGGTACTCCATAATGTCTTCGGGATGTTCTAGCATGCCCTTTAAGGGAGACTGGCATTATAATGTGGGGACAATTGCGTGAAGAAGCAACCTTGAGAACTTGGGACAAGTTATACCAGTTTACGGGGAAGAAAATTTAGAGGTTTAAATATTACCAGCTACAAAGCTAGGCAGGAGCACAAAGAGACTTTGGCGTCGAGAAAGGTTGAAGGGGAAAGAGGTGTCCAAATGGTACTGGATGTTGGTGTTGGGGGAGGATGGACAGCTGACATTGTCAGAGAAGTAGAGAGCGCACCTGCAGGAGCAGGGGGTAATGAACCATTATGCCAAGTATCAGTGCGCTTTGGCATGTGATTAAGTCTGTGCCGTTAAAGAGGAATAAAGTATTCACAGTTCATAGGGTGTACTGATCTCCGAAGAGATTGGTGAAGCTGGGAGCAATGAGGAAAAGGTACTGCCCTAAGTGTGGTACCGAAGATACTGATGATGTACATCATTTCTGGCAGTGTCCAAACGTTCAACTCCTCTGGCAAGAGTGGGTAAAACCCTGCCGAGCATTTTTTAAAAAGAGATCAGTGTAAGCCTGTCTCTAGTTTTATTTGGCATTTTCAATGGTGAATGGTCCAGCACTAAATTAGGGAAGTATCAGTCACATCTAATATTCATTCTGATTCTGATTGCACGTAGGGAGATTTGCATGAAATTGATTTCTCCTGAGGCACCAAATATAGCAGAATGGCTCAGATCAGCTAGATGTATCTGTAGATTTGATTGCGCAAATGGGTCACAGAAAAGAGGAGGGAAGTTATTGGATCCGTTCCAAAAAATACTTCCTAGAGTAGGGGTCAAAGGATTAAAGACATAACAACATGGAGAGGAGTATGTGGTAGATACTTTGGAAACTCACTATATGTTGAAAGATGTTTGGTGGAAAAGTCAGGACACATTTGAGAATATTGTCCGATTGCAATACCGAGTAGCCATGATACCCTTTGTCTCTTATGAGGACAAAAAAAGCAGGTGCTTGGCCAGATTTGCTCCATTCTGAATCTAAGTGTCCCTGAGATTGAATGCAAAGGCCTGAAACTACTTACTTGTCCGGGGCTAAATCTAGTTATGCATACCTCCAAAGTCGGTCTGGTGTGAGTATAGCAGTTCAGCTGTAATGCACCATATTTAAATGGCATAGTTATGGGCCTGGGCCAGTGACATTGAAGAGGTTCTGTGGGAAGGCATATTTGGTGGTTGTAGAAACTGGTCTGGTGTGTGGTGGGTACCTAAGGTACTTACACCTTATACCAGCTCCAGGTATCCCCTATTAGTTAAATGTAGGCAGTGCCTAGAAGCCAGGCTCCTCTAAAGGTAGCTGACAATGAGCAGCCAAGGCTTATCTAAGAGACATGCAAAGCTCATTCAATACCCCTGTAGTCACATAGCACTTACATACATGAAAGAATATGCTCAGTGTTACAAAAAAAAAGGTACCTTATTATGGTAACACAACACCAAAATTACTATAGAGGCTATACTCCCTTAGGAGGTAAGTAATACACAAGTTATATACACTAGTTGTCAGAAATAGGCATAAGAATAGTTAGAAAACAGTGCAAATAGTGTAAAACACAATAGAGAATAGTGGACCTAGGGGGAGCACAAACCATGTAAAAAACAGAAACAAATGGAATGCAAGAGTGTCATCCCCACCCAGGTAAGTGGAGTGTATAGAGGGGCGCTGGGGGTACCAGGAATGCACAAAGGTAAGTACCACAACGCCACCCCAGCAACCAAGAAAGCAGGAGTAAATTACTAGAATTTCCCCAGAACACTCACTTACAAGAAAAGAAGAGAATTGCAAAACCCAGAGATGACTGCAAGAAACCAATGGTGGATTTGTGAAGTGAAAGACCTGTGGAAAGAGGGGACCAAGTCCAGCAGACACTGCAAAGTCCAGTGGGGGCAGGAGCCCCTATCCACCAAGCTAAGGATTGCAGGAGTTGATAGACGGTGAAGAAGGTAGGTCAGCACTGCAGCCCTGGAGTCGGAGTCCAGTTCCTGGAGGATGCAGGGGATGTCCCACACCGGAAGGAAGATTGCAGTTGGGTTTGCGTGTTCGGATTCCACCAACAAGCCTTGGCACAGTCAAAACTCACGGTTAGGGAAAGTTGTGCTGCCGGGGACCAGCAAGGCCCATGAGGAGTCAACCGAGAAGGGAGAGTCAGAGGGGACCCTCAGCGTCGCAGAGAGACCACAGAAGCACAGACACCATACACAGAAGTCCCACAGAACGGGGACACAGACGGTGCAAATGAGCCCATGCAGCACTACGAAAAGAAGTCCCATGCCGCAGGATAGTCACTCTGGGAGCTGTGTGTCGCAGGAAGGAGTGCTAGGACCTGGAGACTGAAGACCCCCTGGAAGAAGTGCCAACAAGCCTTGGCAGCTGCAAAGGACGCGGTGCACAGGGGTACTGTCCTGCATGGGAAAGAAAGGGCTTACTTTACCTCCACCCAAGTTGAACAGGTGGTGGAGAGGACCGTCTGGACCACTTTCGACCCCCACCCATGGTGCAGGATCCAAGCAGCTCAGCAAGGAATGGGACCCACGCAGCCAGTCATTGTTGCTGTTGGTGTCTGCAGTTTCAGGAGAGTGACTCCTTCACTCCAAGGGAGATACCTTCTTTTTTCCTGTGCAGACCGAAGACAGGCTGTCCGCAGAGGATACACGACCAGGGAAACAATGTTGCAGGTGAATACTTCATCTTTGTGTCAGACTGTCAGGTCCTGGAGAGTCCAGGTGAGTTTTTTTGGGTCAGAAGTCGATGTAAGGGATTCAGAGGAATCCAGCTGAAATCATGCAAGCCAAATCTGAAGAACCACCCAAAAGAGAGACACTAAATAGCCCTGAAAGGGGGATTGGTCACCAAGCTGGGTGACCACCTATTAGGAGGGGTCTCTGACGTCACCTGCCTGACCTGGAGGAGCTCTGGGCACCACCCCTTGGGTGGTGATGAATAGGGGAGTTGTCACTCCCCTTTACATTGTCCAGTTTCATGCCAGAGGAGGGACTGAAGGTCTCTGAACCGGTGTAGACTGGGTTATGCACAGAGGGCGCCAAATGTCCCCTTCAAAGCATACCAGTGGCTTGGGGAGGCTACCCCTCCCAAGCCATGTAACACCTATTTCAAAAGAGAGAGGATGTATCACCCCTCTCCCAAGGGCAATCCTTTGTTCTGCCTTCCTGGGCTTGAGTTGCTCAAGCAACAGGAGGGCAGAAACCTGTCTGTGAGGTGGCAGCAGCTTGGGCTGCCTGGAAACCCTCAAAAGGCTGTAATGGCAATACGGGGGTCTTCTAAGAAGCCCCCAGAGTGCATGGAATCATACAACCAATACTTGCAAAAGCCTTGGGGTATGGTTCCAACATATTTGATACCAAACATGCCTATGTTCGGAGTTATCATTATGTAGCTGCACATAGGTATTGACCTCTGTCCAATACATGCATAAAATGCCGTCCTCTGAAGACAGCCAATCTTCAGCCTGCATCAGAAGAGTGAAGGAATCTCTCTTGTGGTGAAGGAGTCACTCCCCTGCTTCTGCAGGCACCAACTGCAACGATGACTAGCTGCGTGGATCCCGTCTCCTGCTGAGCTGCATGGATCCTGCATCACGGGTGGTAGACTGAAGTAGTCTTGACAGTCCTCTCTTACAACTGTCCAACTTACCTTCCCATGCAAGACAGAACCCCTGTGCACTGCATGTTTTGCAGCTGCCATGGCTTGTTGGCACCCTTCCTCCAAGTCCTTCATGCATCATGTAGCTCGGGCCCCCAGCACTCTATCCTGTGACGCCCAGTTTCCTGAGTGGTTCTCCAGCAGTGTGGGAGCCTTTGTCGTAGTGCTGCATTGGGCCTCTTTTGCAACTTCCTTGTCCCCATGCTGTGGGACTCCTGTGTGCACTGTCTGGTCTTCTGTGGGCTCTATGAGTTGCTGAGGGCCCCCTCTGACTCCCTCTCCTAGGTAGAGTCCACCTGGTCCTTCCTGGTCCCATGCAGTGCCGTTTTCCGCCAACCACAAGCTTTGCATGTGCCAAGGCTTGTTGGCAGACTCTGACAATGCAAACCCGACTGCAATCCTCCATCCGGCGTGGGACATAACTTGAACCCCCAGGAACCCGACTTCATCTTCGTGGGTGCAATACTGACTTTTCTTCTTCACTGGTGGTTCTCCTTTTGCACCCTATCCGGGTTAGCATGGGTTCCTGCTCTTCCTGGACTCTTCTGTGCTTCTTGGGCCTGGTCCCCTTCTTCCACAGGTCTGCTTGTCCAGGAATCCACTGTTGGTGTCTTGCAATCTCTTCTGGGTTTTGCATAATTCTTCTCGTTTCTGTGTGTGTTCTGGGAAAGTTACTGTGATTTACTCCTGCTTTCCTGGTCACTGGGGTGGGTTCTGGTTCTTACCTTTGGGGTTTTCTAGTACTCCCAGCTTCCCTCTACACACTACACCTGCCTAGGTAGGGGACCGACTTTCGCATTCCACTTTCTTAGTATATGGTTTGTGCTCCCCCAGGCCCATTTCTAACTATTGTGATTTTCACAAATTGCACAGTTTTTAAACTGTTTTTATGCTTATTACTGCATACTAGTGTATATAATTTGTGTATGACGGACCTCCTAAGGAAGGATAGTCTCTATGGTATTTTTGGTATTTGTGTCACCAACATAACGTACCTTTATTATTGTAACACTGAGTATTTTCTTTCATGTGTGTGGTATTGCATGAGCTTTGCATGTCTCCTAGATAGGCCTTTGCTGCTCAACCACAGCTACCTCTAGAGAGCTTGGCTTCCAGACACTGCCTATATTAATAAGGGATAACGACCTGGTATAAGGTGTAAGTACCATAGGTACCCACCACACACCAGGCCAGCCTCCTACATTGGTGGTGCAGCGGTGGGATAAGAACATGTGATTGCCTTTTTACTTTGTCACTAGATGCTTTTCACAGGAAAGAGTACTCCATACTGAGAGACAAAACATAGTACCTAGTGCAGGAATGTAGTCTCTAAACGTAATTCCTGAGAGACTAGATGTTAGGTAGGTTAGGTACACCCTTCACCACCCTAACACACACACCATGTCTGCAGCTGAACCTAGATCTGAGGTCATGGACTCTCCCTACGAGGGCGTGACCTTCAAGGAATTGAAGAGGTTGTGTTCAGAGAGGAAGCTAGACATGGGGAAGAATTCTAATAAGAGTTTACTGCTGAGCCTCCTTCTTCAGGATGACCAAGAACATGCTGGTAGCCAGGAGGAGGAGGAGGAAGAGGGAGACTCTAACCCCCTTCAGTTAGAGGATAATCTTCCAGGTTCAGGGGAGGGCTCTTCAGAGGATCTTGTTCCCAGCAGACCAACTAGTGTAGCTGGTAGTGGGAATGGACGTCACTCAGGTAGGTCTACCTTTAGATCCAGAGGACAGGTAGCTAGGGTCACCAAGACTAGGAAAAGATCCACATCTGCCCACTCTGATGTCACTTCAGTATCTGAGGGGTCACACTGCACAACTCCAGAGGTTGACTCTATAGATAGAGAGCTCAGAAAGCTGAGACTGGAGGAGGCCATGCTGAGGCTACAGCAGCTAGCCCTAGATAGGGAGGCCTTGGCAGTGGAGAAGGAGAGGCAGGGGCTGGGCTTAGCACACCAGGGTGGCAGCAGCAAAGGTTTCAGGGATTATAGAGTTAGGGAGAACTCAATACATTCCAGAAACCTGCACACAATTGTTCACTCATACAAGGTGGGGGATGACATATACAAGTGGTTTGCTGCACTTGAGAGGACTTGTAAAGTTCAGAGGGTCCCTCAAAGGCAGTAGGCTACTTTTATCTGGTGGTCCTTCTCTGACAAAGGGAGAAATATACTTCCCACTATCAGCGAGGAAGATGCAGACAACTACAATGTTTTAAAAACAGCACTGTTAGAAGGTTTTGGTCTCACCACTGAAGACTATAGGGTCAAGTTCAGGGAGACCAGAAAAGAGGCCTCAGAGGATTTGGTTGACTTTGTAGACTGTTTTCTTAAAGCTTTAGAAGGCTGGTTACATGGCAGCAAAGTGTCAGGCTATGAGGGCTTATATAATCTGTTACTGAGAGAGCATATTTTAAATAATTGTGTGTCTGACTTGTTACACCAGTAGTTGGTAGACTCAGATCTACCAAGAACTGTTTCCAAGAACTGTGAAAGAAGGCAGACAAATGGGTCAGAACAAGAGTGAGCAGAAAAGCTTATACAGGGGGTGACAAGGACAAAAAGAAAGATGGTAAGTCTCATGATAAAGGTGGGGACAAAGATAAAAACAAAGAGACTTCATCAGGCCCACAAAACTCTTCTAGGGTGGGTATAAATCCTCTTCTCACCACAATCAGAATTAAAAGCCTTGGTGCTATATTTATAGAAATGAGGGCCACAGGGCAGGAGACAGAGCTTGCCCTAAGAAAAACACCAAACCTCCCACCATCACTACCCCACTGCTACAACGAGTGCCCATAGCAATAGCAGTGGAGGTGGGAAAACTAATACTACAAATAGTCAGTCCAAGTATGTAGCAGGGCTTTAAGTCTCTGATGGTGGCATTGATCTTGCCATCCTTGTTGCTTGCCCCCTTAATATGGAAGCTTGTCCCCTTAATATGGATAAGTACAAGCAACAACCCCTAATAAATGGTGTTCGGGTTGAGGCCTACAGAGACACAGGTGCGAGTGTCACCATGGTGACAGAAAAACCTGTGTCCACAGGGCAACACCTACTTGGTCACCAGTACCAAGTGGCTGACAACAATACTGTGACCCACCCCATGGCAGTTGTTGATCTTAACTGGGGGGGGGAGGGGTTACTGGTCCTAAAAAGTTGTAGTGTCCACAGACCTACCTGTAGAATGTCTACTAGGGAATGACTTGGAGACTTCAGCTTAGGCTGAAATATTGTTGGAGGCCCATGCAGCCATGCTGGGCATTGCTGTGTATATCTTTGCTTTAACAAGGGCTCAGGCCAAAAAGCAAAGAGAACAGGGAAACTTGGATCCTTTAAACTATGGACCAAGAGCTTCCCAAAAGCAGGGTTAGGAAGGTTAAGAAATTATCCCCTATCCCTCCCTCCACTGTTGATTGCTCCTTTGAGGAGGAGGAGTCAATACCTTGGACAGCACCTACACCTGAAAATTTTCAAGCTGACACAGCTGAACACTTAGGTGCAGGGGGGCCTGCCAGGGAGGAGTTAAGTGTGGCTCAACAGACGTGTCCCACATTTGAGGGTTTGGGACAGTAAGCTGTCAAAGAAGAAGCAGGGGTTGTCAGTGGCACCCACAGGTTGTACTGGGAAAGCAACCTCCTGTATTCAGAAGCTAGGAAACCCAAAACTGGTGCCACCAGGAGATTGGTCATCCCTCTGCAATACAGAGAGTTTCTGTTTACTTTGGCACATGCCATTCCCCTTGCTGGACATCTGGGGCAAAGTAAAACATGGGACAGACTGGCCCCTCACTTTCACTGGCCTCACATGTCAGAAGATACCAAGGAGTGTTGTCGCTCCTGTGTCACTTGTTAAACTAGTGGCAGGGCAGGTGGCACTCCAAAGGCCCCCTTAATCCCACTGCCAGCGGTTGGGGTACCCTTTGAAAGAGTAGGGGTTGATATTGTTGGCCCCCTTGACCCTCCCACAGCTTCTGGAAACAGATTTCTTACTGATGGTGGTGGACCATGCCACCAGGCAACCAGGAGCCATACCTCTTAGGACCAGTACACCTCATGCAGTGGCTAAAGCCCCACTGGGATTCTTTCCCAGGGTGGGTTTCCCAAAGGAGGTTGTATCAGACAGGGGTAGCAACTTCATGTCTGCATACTTGAAAGCAATTTGGAAAAAGTGTGGTGTAACATACAAATGTACTACATCTTACCATCCACAAACAAATGGGTTGGTTGAGTGTTTTAACAAAACACTCAAAGGCATAAGTATGGGACTCTCTGAAAATCTCAGGAGGAGCTGGGATGTCCTGTTAACATGCCTTCTCTTTGCCTACAGAGAGGTACCCCAAAAAGGAGTGGGTACAGCCCCTATGAATTCCTCTTTGGTCACTCTGTTAGGGGTCCATTAGCTCTTGTAAAGGAGGACTGGGAGCAACCCCTGAAACCCCTAAACAAGATATAGTGGATTGTGTGCTTGGCCTCAGATCAAGGATGGCTGAGTAGATGAAGAAGGCCAGTGGGAACCTTCGGGCAAGCCAAGAATTGCAACAGCAATGGCATGACTGGACAGTGTACCAACCAGGGCAGAAAGTGTGGGCCCTGGAGCCTGTGGCACCAAGAGCTCTCCAAGACAAGTGGAGTGGACCACACATCATAGTGGAGAAAAAGGATGAGGTCAACTATTTAGTTGACCTTGGCACTCCAAGACGTACCCTTAAGGTACTTCATGTGAACCACCTAAAGCCTTACTATGACAGGACTGACTTAACCCTGCTCATGGCCACTGATGAGGGACAGGAGGAAGAGATCAGCCCTCTCCCTGACCTCTTTTCTAATTCTGCAGCTGATGGTTCAGTTGAGGGGGTGATCTTAGCAGATTGCTTTTCTTAGTCTCAAAAGGAAGACTACAGAAATCTCCTAGGACAGTTCTCAGAACTGTTTTCCCTTACACCTGGACAGACCACATGGTGTGAACACACCATTAATACAGGAGACAGTCTGCCTGTTAAGAGCAAATCTACAGACAACCCGATCATGTAAGGGATTGCATCAAAGCAGAAGTGCAGAAGATGCTTGACCTAGGAGTGATTGAGCACTCAGATAACCCCCAGGCTAGCCCAGTGGTGTTGGTCCCAAAACCACACTCTCTGAATGGGAAAAGAGAGAAGAGGTTTTGGGTTGACCATAGAGGGCTCCATACAGTAACCAAGACAGATGCTCATCCAATCCCCAGGGCAGATGAGGTCATAGATACACTGACATCTGCCAAGAATCTTAGCACTTTTGATCTTACTGCAGGGTATTGGCAGATTAAGTTGTCAGAAGATGCTAAACCTAAAACAGCATTTTCAACCATTGGAGGGCACTACTAATTCACAGTAATGCCCCTTGGTCTGAAGAATGCACCTGCTACTTTTCAGAGGTTGGTGAATACAGTCCTCCAAGGTCTGGACGACGTTAGTGCAGCATATCTAGATGATATAGCTGTCTTTAGCTCCACCTGGGATGACCACCTGGTCTGCCTATGGAAAGTTTTAGAGGCTCTGCAAAATGTAGGCCTTACTATCAAGGCTTCCAAGTGCCAGATAGGGCAGGGGAAGGTGGTTTATCTGGGACACCTAGTAGGCGTATAACAGATTCAGCCACTACAGGGAAAGATTCAAACTATTTTAGATTGGACTCCCCTACCACACAAACCCAGATCAGAGCCTTTCTAGGTCTCACTGGGTATTACGAGAGATTCATTAAGAACTATGGCTCCATTGCTGCCCCTCTTAATGACCTCACCTCCAAGAAAATGCCTAAGACGGTATTATGGACAGCCAGCTGCCAAAAACCTTTTGAGGAACTTAAACAGGCCATGTGTTCTGCACCTGTTCTAAAGAGCCCAAACTACTATAAGAAGTTCATAGTTCAGCCTGATGCTTCAGGGATAGGGGTGGGGCAGTTCTTTCACAGAATAATACAGAGGCCCAGGATCAACCAGTTGGTGTTCTCAGCAGAAGGTTGACCCCAGAGAAATGTGTTGGTCAGCCATAGAGAGGGAGGCCTTTGCTGTGCTCTTGGCCTTGAAGAAGTTAAGACCATACCTCTTTGGTACTCACTTACTTGTTTAGACAGACCACAAACCTCTCTTATGGCTTAAACAGATAAAAGGAGAAAACCCTAAATTGGTGAGATGGTCCATTTCTCTACAGGGTATAACCTTTACAGTGGAACAAAGACCTGGGAGTACCCACTCCAAAGCAGATGGACTCTCCAGATATTTCCACTGAGACAATGAAGACTCATCTGGGCAAGGTTAGCCTTATTGTCCTTCGTTTGGGGGACGGGTGTTGTGTAGGAAAGTACTCTCTTTCTTGGCATGGTTACCCCAATTTTCAGCCTGATGTCAGTGTGCTTGACTGTGTTCACTGGGATACTCCTAACGAGGGCCACAGTAAAAATGCTGTCCCTCCCAAAACTCTGTATTTCACCCACAATTGGCATACTGGTGCCCCCTTATAAGTCCCAAGTATATGGCACCTAGGTACACAGGGCATTGGGGTTCCAGGGGATCCCCATGGGCTACAGCATATATTTTGCCACCCAAAAGAAGCCCATGCAAAGCCTGTGTGTGAAGGCACCCCCTGCACTAACAGAGGAGGCCCAAAAATCTCCAGGACTATTTTCCCGGACTTTGTGAGTGGGGAGATGCCATTTTACGCGTGTACTGGACATAGGTCCTTACCTATGTCCAGCTACATAATGGTAACTCCGAACATAGGCATGTTTGTTATCAAACATGTTGGAATCATACCCCAAGGCTTTTGCAAGCATTGGTTGTATGATTCAATGCACTCTTGGGGCTCCTTAGAGGACCCCCAGTATTTCTATTCCAGCCTTCTGAGGGTTCCAGGCAGCCCCAGCTGCTGCTACTTCACAGACAGGTTTCTGTGCTCCTGTAGCTTGAAAAGCTTGAGCCCAGGAAGGCAGAACAAAGGATTTCCTTTGGTAGAGGGGTGTTACACCCTCTCCCTTTGGCAATAGGTGTTACAGGCTTGGGAGGGGTAGCCTCCCCAAGCCACTGGAAATGCTTTGAAGGGCACATTTGGTGCCCTCCTTGTATAAACCAGTCTATACCTGTTCAGGGACCCATAGTCCCTACTCTGGTGTGAAACTGAACAAAGGAAAGGGGAGTGACCACTCCCCTGTCCATCACTACCACAAGGGTGGCGCTCAGAGCTCCTCCAGAGGGTCCCTGAATTTTACCATCTTGGATTCAAGATTGCCAGGGAACTCTGGGAGCATCTGAGTGGCCAGTGCCAGCAGGTGACGTCAGAACTCTCCCCTGATAGGTGCGTAACTGGTTAGGTGACCAATCCCCCTTTCAGGGCTATTTAGGGTCACTCCTTTGGGTGGTTCCTCAGATTCGGACTGCAAGACTCCAGCAGGAATCCTATGCGTTCTCCACTTCGACTTCTTGCTGCCTATGTTCAGAGTTGCCGTTATGTAGCTGGACATAGGTAGTGACCTATGTCCGGTAGACGTGTAAAATGGCATTCCTGCACTCATGAAGTCTGGGAAAATGGTCCTGGAGGTCGTGGGGGCACCTCTGCTCGTGCAGGGCTACCTGCACGTCCAGGTACTCTGCACCCTGCCCCCAGGGCTGGAGGGCTTGACTTATAAGTGACCTGGTGCAGTGTAAATGGCAGTGAAAGGGTGCATGCAACTTTTCAGGCAGGCTGCAATGGCAGTCTTGAAGAAGCCTTTGCATGGGCTCCCTACGGGTGACAAAAGATATGCTGCAGCCCATAGGGAACCCCTGTAACCCCAAAGCCCTGGGTACCTAAGTACCATATACTATGGACTTATAAGGGGGCACCAGTATGCCAATTGTGGGTGAAATACTGGTTTACCTGTATGCAACAACCATATCTTAAGGGAAATAGCATAACTACTGGGGTACTGATTAGCAGGATCCCAGTAGACACAGTCAAACACACTGACAAACAGGCCAAAAGGGAGGGGGGTAACCAAGCTAGAAAGAGGCGACATTCCTACACAATGTTTTTATAGTATTTAACTATTGTGTTCTGTTTATAGTTTACTTTTTTTATATATGCTTTATGGCCACTGAGCCAAAATAAAGGTCTTTGAACTGAACTGAATTTAAAATTAATGTATGCCTTTATGCTCTGGAGGTTGTCCTATGCTGTTGTGAAGTTACTTTTGCAATTACACAGGGATTTATTTTTTGCTTCGGCCTACAGCTTGATCCCTTACACTTCAAGACATGCATTATCATTATAGCCAAAGCTTTATTTTAGTGGAGATGTTTTTATTATTTTATCAGCTTGTCTTTTTGCACAGAATTCTGTATTTCTTTTCCCTGCATGACAGTTCCATTCTGTGCTCCATTCAAGGATGAAAGTGATAAGCTACAAGTTATTTCCAGCACAAAGTGTTCATCATGTCCCCAACTCTCATACACAGAAATATATTTGTTCTCACATCAAGGCGGTTTTCTCAGAACACCAAGGGGACAGATTTAAGAGCCCCTTGCGCTACTTTAGCACCACCTTAGTGTATTTTTTTTTTACACTAAAGTGGCTCTAATGTGGCCTTTACCCCGTGCCATATTTACACAGTGGCACAATACAACCATTGCACTACATTATGCCTGTGCCAGGCATAATGGATGCAATGGGGCGTTCCCCCAGTAGGAGGCCTGAGAAAATGGTGCAGTGAAATGTAAAAGATTTCACTATGCCATTTTTTCTATCATTTTTAACGCCTGCTAACAGCAGGTGTTAAAATTGTGCACCCATTTAAATCAATGGGAATCCTTGCAATTTGCTACACTAGTGTCACATTTTTTGGCGGTAGTGTAGCAAAGTGCCACAATAGCGTCAAAAATGTTGGAGCTTTTGTTATAACTACCTCCATGGTGCACCATATCTGAAACACAGCAGACACATGATGGCTTTAGGGGGGCAAATGGGGGGGGGGAGAAAAGTGGCACTGCATTGGATGCAGCTCCACGTTTCTTAAATTCGGCCCCAGATGTTTTATTATATAACACTTCACTCCCCCCTACAAGACAGAGGGAAATTCCACTCAGTTGCCATCAATATCATTGCTTTGATCAACATCAAGGTGGATGTAATGTCATTCTACTGTTCATTTTGCATTTTAATGTCATGATTACTATTGTAATTACCATTCACTGTAATTCATCTATTTTACACATTTTAGTCACAATATACAAAAACAGTACACCATATTTTATGTTCGAGGATCTGGAAGCAAAAATTCAATCGCTATGGCGAGAATTTTACGTTTCTAATTTTCAGTTTCACTGTTCCCTTTTTTTTTTGTACTGATGCCTCAGACCCTACAGTGCCCTCTCTGGAATTCATGTTCTTTTTTGGGTGCAATCACTTTGCATATGTAGTTTTTTTCATAAACACATTTTTATTGTTTTTAAAAGAGAAAGTGCACAGATTATTCAATAAAATCCAATTACAAAGCATCATTGACAATTTACAGTAATACATTCCAGGAGAAAAACGGCATTTCAGGTTTTGACCCGACATTAAGAGTCATACCCCCCCCTCGGCCTACCGCTCCCAGCCACTGTCCCCAAACCCTCTCATGCTTCTGAGGGCAACCCCTTGCTTCATACACCAACTTTTCTTGGCTTGCGCACCAGTCCACTCCCCTTCTCCACTTTTGGAACAACAGACCCGCAGAAGAGTTCCAGGCAGCAGCGATATCTAGCTTTGCTACCAGCAGGGCGGTACCTGCAAGGGCACGTTTTGCTCGTGCTCCTCCCATTTCTTCCATCACCCCCAACAAGACTAGTTTTGCGTACATCTGCATTTTTTGCTCTAGCACCTCACTCAATTCATGGACTACCTTGCCCCAATATATCTGTAGCACTGGACAAGACCAAACCATATGGAAGAAAACCACTGGCTCCCCTTCAAATCTTGGACATTGAGCTGTAGAGCGAAAACCAGCCCGGTGTAGCCTGATTGGTGTTAGATATGCTCTGTGTAAATAGTAGAATTGCACTGTGCAAAGTTTCGCTGACACCGCCAGTACCTTTGGTGCCATCAAAGCCTCAATCCATTCTACCTCATCCAGGGCCCTCAGCCATGACTCCCATTTGGTTCTTGATGAGTCCAAGTCTCCCGGAGTATTGTTAACTAACATTTTATAGACCTGGGAAACACCTTTCCCTCCCAGGTTCCCCATGAGTAGATTGGCCTCAAGCGGGCTGAACGCTGGCAGAGGGCCTGTGGCTGGCAAATGCTCTCCCAGAGCGTGTCGAAGCTCGAGGTATTTAAAGAACTACGTTTGGGTTAGTTGGAAGTCTGCCTGCAGTCCCTGAAATGATTTCAATGCATTACCTTTCCACATATCCCCTACCAGTGAAATACCCAGCAGATCCCACCCCACAAACCCCTCCAGTGCCACCATCTCACTCAACCATTTCCCCCTCCAAAACGGTGTCTGATGGGTGACAAGAGCATTCCATCAAATGTGTCGTAACGCAGAGCACAACGCCAGAAAAACCACCTTAGTTATCGCTACCATGTCCCGAGGGAGGGTTGCGCCGTATAGTGCGTCGAGGATACGCGGGAAACCCAAGATCTCCAGCTCCCCCTGATAAGCCAGGTCTGCCCATCCACCATGAACCAATTATGAATCACCAGCAGCTGGGTTGCCAGATAATATAGATAAGGATCTGAGGCACCCAGGCCTCGTCATATATTCCTCTCCGGCAGTGTTGTGCCGCCACTCGATGCCTTGCTCCCTTCCAAAGAAACAATGAGGTGGCGCTCTCTAAAGCTCTAAACCAGGAGCGTGGGATCGAGAGGGGGAAATTCTGAAATACATATAGAAGTCTAGGTAAGACCAACATCTTGTACAGTGCCACACGGACCATCACATTTAAAGGCAATGCCGGCCACTTCTGCAAGTCCATTTTGATGCGAGCCAAGAGCGGGGACAGATTTTTGGCCGACGTCAGGTCAGGCAGAAGGGTCACCCAAATACCTTGATATTTAAAGCTGAACCTGTGTAAGGGTATCATGTCCTGCCAGTCAAAGCAGTCACGTGAACTAACTAGGGGGACCAACAGCGACTTTGTAGGGTTCATTCTAAGTCCTGACACTTGTTCATAGCGTCGTAGCAGGTGGAGACTTCTTGGGCCCGATACGCTGGGCTCTTCCATATACAACAGAACGTCGTCATCATACAAAGGTATCCTGTCTTCCCAGTAGGGTCCCCATCTCCAGCCGCGATATATTGGATCTGTCCTGATCATCTGCGCTAGTGGCTCAATCGCTAGGGTAAATAGAAGAAGGGACAGGGGGCATCCCTGCCGCGTGCCCTGATGAACTTCAAATACTGAGGACAGGGCCCCATTGACCAGCACACAGGCTGAGGGGTTAGCATACAGCGCTCGGACTAGGCGGCAAAACCTCGGTCCAAAACCTGTCCGCCGGAGCACTGAAAAAAGAAACCCCCAGTTCACTGAATCAAAGGATTTTTCAAAATCTATAAATAGAAGAGCAAGGTCTCGGGCAGTCAGCGGCGTTCGGCCAAAGCCACATGCAGTCAGTGGATGCAGTGCCGAGTGCTACGAGTTGCCATAAACCCACATTGGTCGGGGTGTATTCGGTGCAGCAGAATTCTCTTAAGACGAGCCACGAAAATCATGGCGTAGATTTTAACCTCACTGTTAATCAGCGATATCGGCCTATAGTATGCACACAGTAGCAATGGGTGTTGGGTTTTAGGAAGCACCACAATGGTGGCAACATCCAGCTTCTCCGGGAATAACCCTCGCTGCTCCACCTCCGTAAAAAAAAGTGCTAATAGGTGCGGCACCAAATCTTCCCTAAACGCTTTATAGTACTCTGCGGGGATTCCGTCAGGACCTGGCGTTTTCACCGTTCCCAATGCAGAAATAGCCACCAGACTTCCTCCGAATTAATAGGTTCAACCAGGATCTGCACCTCTGCCGCGGGCAATTGCGGAAGGGGGACATCCTCTAGCAGCCGGCCGGCCTGGCCCGGCTCAATCCACATCGACGCTCGATAAAATATCTGGTAGTACTGGGTGAAGGCGTCTGCTATTTCTACGTGACCTGCGACGCAGCCCCCCTCCCCTCATCAATTTCGGGGATGATCCTAGAGCACTGGTGGTGAGAAAGCAGCCAGTATAGCAATTTTCCCATTTTGTCCCCCCTGCTAAAAATCATCGCATAAGTAGCCCTCCACAAGTGCTTTGCAGCTGCTAAAGACTGATCTGGGATTTCCTCGCGGATTAATAGGAGCTGCCGAGCCACCCCTTCGCTGGGGCTTGCATCATATTCTTTCTCTAAACCCATCGCTCGCAATTCCAGCCGTTCAATACTATGAGCTCGCGAACGTTCCTGATCTCGTATCAAATCTCTGGCCGCACCTCACAGTACTGCCTTACTTGCTGCCCACAGGGTTCCTGAAGAAGCCACGGACCCTTTGTTTAATGCAAAGTATTCGTGCTGTGCTTGTCGCAGCTCCTCAACATAGGCTCTGTCCTGCGGATACCACATATTCAGTCGCCACATAGGGTGGGTCAGTGATTGGGCATGGCCTACGATGAACCGAACGGGGCGTGTGGTCGGAAATCGCTCTAGCTAGGATATCAATATGAGAAAGGCAGGTTGCAGGAAGTTGGCTCTGTATATACTATTTCAAAGTCAGAAATAGTGTGCACAGAGTCCAAGGGTTCCCCTTAGAGGTAAGATAGTGGCAAAAATAGATAATTCTAATGCTCTATTTTGTGTTAGTGTGGTCGAGCCGTAGGATTATCAGAGGGTAGTGTTAAGCATTTGTTGTACACACACAGGCAATAAATGAGGAACACACACTCAAAGACAAATTCCAGGTCAATAGGTTTTTATATAGAAAAATATATTTTCTTAGTTTATTTTAAGAACCACAGGTTCAAGATTTACAAACAATACATTAAATGGAAGGCATTTCACTCAGGTATCTTAGGAACTTTGAATTATCACAATAGCATGTGCAGTTTTGGTAAAAATGGCAATAAGCTATTTTAAAAGTGGACACAGTACAAAAATCAACCGTTCCTGGGGGAGGTAAGTAAAGGTTAAGTTCACAGGTAAGTAAAGCACTTACAGGGTTCAAAGTTGGGTCCAAGGTAGCCCACCGTTGGGGGTTCAAGGCAACCCCAAAGTTACCACACCAGCAGCTCAGGGCCGGTCAGGTGCAGAGGTCAAAGTGGTGCCCAAAAAAACATAGGATTCAATGGAGTGTGCCCCGGTTCCAGTCTGCCAGCAGGTAAGTACCCGCGATTTCGGAGGGTATACAAGGGGGGTTTTGTAGGACACCGGGGGGCACACAAGCAGGCACAGAAAGTACACCCTCAGCGGCACAGGGGCGGCCGGGTGCAGAGTGTAAACAGGCGTCGAGTTTCCAATAGGAATCAATGGGGAAACCCGGGGGTCTCTTCAACGATGCAGGCAGGCACGGGGGGCTCCTCGGGGTAGCCATCACCTGGGCTAGGCAGAGGGTCACCTGGGGGTCGCTCCTGCACTGGAGTTCGGTTCCTTCAGGTCCTGGGGGCTGCGGGTGCAGTGTGTTTTCCAGGCCTTGGGTTCCTTGAAGCAGGAAGTCACAGTCAGGGGGAGCCTCTGGATTTCCTCTGCAGGCTTTGCTGTGGGGGCTCAGGGGGGGTCAACTCTGGCTACTCACGGGCTCGAAGTCGACAGGCAGTCCTCCCTGTAGTGTTAGTTTTCCTCAGGTCGAGCGGGGGCGTCGGGTGCAGAGTGGAAAGTCTCACGCTTCCAGCGGGAAACGTGTGGTCTTTAAAAGTTGTTTCTTTGTTGCAAAGTGTTGTAGTTTCTTGAACAGGGCCGCTGTTCTCGGGTGCTTCTTGGTCCTTTAGATGCAGGGTAGTCCTCTGAGGCTTCAAGGGTCCCTGGACCCTGTTGAATGTGTCGCTGTTGCAGTTTTCTTTGAAGTAGGAAGACAGGCCGGTAGGGCTGGGGCCAAATCAGTTGTCGTCTCCGTCTTCACTGCAGGGCTTCAGATCAGCAGTCCTTCTTCTTCTTCAGGTTGCAGGAATCTATCTTCCTCGTTTCTGGGAGCCCCTAAATACTCAATTTAGGGGTGTGTTTAGGTCTGGGGGGATAGTAGCCAATGGCTACTAGCCCTGAGGGTGACTACACCCTCTTTGTGCCTCCTCCCTGTGGGGAGGGGGGTACATCCCTAATCCTACTGGGGGAATCCTCCATCTGCAAGATGGAGGATTTCTAAAAGTCAGAGTCACCTCAGCTCAGGACACCTTAGGGGCTGTCCTGACTGGGGAGTGACTCCTCCTTGTTTTTCTCATTATCTCCTCCAGCCTTGCCGCCAAAAGTGGGGGCAGTGGCTGGAGGGGCAGGCATCTCCACTAGCTGGGATGCCCTGCAGAGGGAGGTGAGAAGCACCTCCACCCAGTACAGGCTTTGTTCCTGGCCACAGAGTGACAAAGGCACTGTCCCCATGTGGTCAACAACATGTCTGGTGTGTGGCAGGCTGGCAAAAACTAGTCAGCCCACACTGGAAGTCGGGTATGTTTTCAGGGGGCATCGCTAAGATGCCCTCTGGGTGTATCTTTACAATAAAGTGCACACTGGCATCAGTGTGCATTTATTGTGCTGAGAAGTTTGATACCAAACTTCCCAGTTTTCAGTGTAGCCATTATGGTGCTGTGGAGTTCGTGTTTGACAGACTCCCAGACCATATACTCTTATGGCTACACTGCACTTACAATGTCTAAGGTTTTGCTTGGACACTGTAGGGGCATGGGGCTCATGCACCTATGCCCTCCCCTGTGGTATAATGCACCCTGCCTTAGGGTTGTAAGGCCTGCTAGATGGGTGACTTACCTATGCCACAGGCAGTGTGAGGTTGGCATGGCACCCTAAGGGGAGTGCCATGTCGAGTTAGTCATTTTCTCCCCACCAGCACACACAAGCTGCCAAGCAGTGTGTATATGCTGAATGAGGGGTCCCCAGGGTGGCATACGGCATGCTGCAGCCCTTAGAGACCTTCCCTGGCATCAGGGCCCTTGGTACCAGGGGTACCAGTTACAAGGGACTTACCTGGGTGCCAGGGTTGTGCCAATTGTGGAGACAAAGGTACAGTTTAGGGAAAGAACACTGGTGCTGGGGCCTGGTTAGCAGGGTCCCAGCACACTTTCAAATCATAACTTGGCATCAGCAAAGGCAAAATGTCAGGGGGTAACCATGCCAAGGAGGCATTTCCTTACACAGGTGCAATCCGTGCTCGGCAACAGCACCAAGTCAATTCTTGATTGCGAGCCGTGGGCTATCGATGTGTGGGTAAACTGCCACCGTCTTGGATGCCACACCCGCCAAGCATCGCAAGGCCCCGTCGTTGAAAGCCATCCTATGATTCCTGCAACCATTGTATGCCTGTAAGTTGAGAGCGGACCAGCCACATCCAAGGCAGGGTCTGGAGCCGCGTTGAAGTCCCCTCCCAGCATAGGAAGTGCTGGAGACAAGTCTAGGAGCAGTTTGGTTAGGTCCTTGAGGGTCCCTCTTACCATTGCAGGAGGGATGTAAACACTGACCACATTAATTGTGACACCCTCTACCTTCCCAGTGATGGTCACATAGAGTCCCTGCCGGTCTTTCCACAGCTGGATTTTTGTTATGGGAAATGAACGGTGCAGTAGTATTGCCACTCCCGCGATCCGCGCGTAAACCCCGCGTGGTACAATCTATCAAACCCTGTACAGGCCAAGAAGGGGCAATGATCACCCGAGAGGTGCGTCTCCTGCAGCAGGAGCACATCAGGGCGGTATTGGTGTACAAAGGTAAACACCGTGGTGCGTTTAATTTTGTCTAAAAGGCCATTAACGTTTCACGAGATAACCTGTGTCGGACTCATTTGAATATGTTATTAGGTGCCACAGGGGGGTTACCGGAAGGCACCTTTTCTTGGCCTGGAGCCCCTGTGTTGCTCTCTTCGCAGTGGAATGAACGCCCCTACTCTGTCAATTTGTTCACTGCATCTCCTATCCTGTGCACTTGCTAACAAACACAAACATACTGACGTAGTAAGAAACAGTAACACATACCTTAAAACAAGGCCCAAACTTCCCTTCCTCCCAATTTCCATCCCACCCCATACTTCCCCCCAGAAGCATCGGTCGCCCATATAACTCACCTCACTCTCGAACATAGTGAGGTATGCCATTAACTGATTGACCCCTCCATATCTTCGGATCAAAAAGAAAAACACAATAAGTGGTAATGAATCGTAAGCAATATTGTCTCTCATCCAAGCAATTAGCACCCTCCCAGGTTTATCCATCTGCTTATAGAGTTACAGCACCAGACTGCAGGACAAATCCGAGTCACTCAGGGACCCCGTCTAGGCCTGCATTGTCCCCGATGGTTCTGGGCTCCCCCCAACTCCCCCAGAACCCACCAGCGATCGCTGTCTCTGTGGTTCCATGTGTGGGGCCTACAAGGGAGGAGTCTGAGTGGGAGCTCCGATGCGTTTTGCACTGCCTGGAGCGCGTGCGTCAGCGCTGACCAGGCAGACGCTTCTGCTGCTGGTTCGGCTGCACTTCATCTCGCTTTGGTCTTGGTTCTCCGCTGTATAGACCAAGAGGGCCTTCCTCTGTCAGCCAAGTCCATGCTGCTGCTAGCTGCTACCTGCTCAAAGAAGTAGGTTTAGTTTCCATGGACTACACAGAGTTTCGCTGGAAACTGGAGACGATATGATATGTCCATTGCCCTCAGTTTCTGCTTTACTTCAGTGAATGAGTGGTGCAATTGTTGCACATCCCCAGTGTAGTCAGGCAAGAGGAAGACCTTTGCCCCGTTCCAAAAGATATCTCCTTTGGAGCGTGCTTCTTGTAGCACGCGTCTCGGTCTTTGAAGTTGAAAAGACGGAGTATCACCGGTCTGGGTGGAGAGCCCGGCGGGGGCCTCGATTGCAAAGCCCTGTGGGTCCGCTCGATCGCAAACCATGGTGTAAGAGAGTCCGCCGGCATCCAAGAGCAGAACCATTCCTCCAAAAAGGTGACCAGAGATGGGGCCGCCGTGGTCTCTGGAAGGCCCACCATATGAAGGTTGTTGGGCCAGGACCTATTCTCAGTAACTTCGGCTCTTCAATAGAGCTCCGACGTGCGAGATGTCAGTGCGGAGACCTGCGCCTTGAGAGCAATCACATCGTCTTCCACTGTAGATATCCTCGACTCTGCCTCCGTGAGTCGAGCTGTGGCGTTGCAGAGGTCTTGCCGGACCAAGGCTACATCCCCCTAACGTCCCCAATCTTAGACTCCACAGCTGTTTGGGATATTTGGATAGCTTGGAGAATCTTTTCCAGGTCGCCGGACTTCGCCGGTGGATCTCCTCCTCCACCCTGGTCACGATCTTCCATCCGAGTCCCATTTGTACTCGTCATGAATTGGTCTAGGCGTGTTTGCCCTACCGCCTTTCGCACCGTTTTGTCCCTGCCCATGATGGGTTCCCCAGCCGTGGCACAATGTATGGGTTTGCGGCAAATCTGTCAGTGGAAGCCAATTAAAGTCACCACACACGGGTCCAGGGCCCTTCTCCATGACCCAAGGACTCCCGCGCAGTCCCACACTCCGCTGATCAACAAGTTAGTCTCCAGGATCCAGGGAATTATGGTCACCCTGTGGTCCCATTCCCTGCCACCCGCAGCCGTTCATTCACAAAGATCATCCAAGGGCCCCACCGGTAGCCCCCACCGCGTCTCTCCAGTGTCACCGTGTTCCAGTAGAGTGGAGAGAGGGGGGGTGGGAAGAGGAAGAAAGAAAGAAAAGAGGGAACCTCCAGTGAGTCGCGTTCCACCCGTGACAGGTCACTGTTGCGCTGCTCCCCCTGCAGCTGCCCGGGGAGGACCTGGGGCATCAGTCCATCAAGGGGAGGGCAGGGGGAGGAGGGGGGCCTCTCTCCTGGCTGCCAAAACTACCCCCACCCCATCCACCACCTCGCCCCATACCCTCTGCTCACCGGATTTTCGGACCTTGCTTCACTGCGGCTCCCAGTATCTGGGCGCCTCAACCTCACCTCCAGCCGGTCTTTGCTGTAGGCGAGCCCCTCAGCGGCTCCGCCCGCAATCCTCCACCGTGTTACTTGGCTGCGGCACGGCACTCAGACGGGTCTCAGGCACCGCGCCACCTTCTCCTCAGTCCGCCCCTCGGCGTTCATTCGCCGTCCGCCATCTTGACTGCAGGCGGCAGCGAGCTATCAGTGCCCCTCAGCCAGGCCGAAAGGCTGGACAAACTTTCTTTACTCGTCGCTGCGGTCCAACAAGGGGGGGGAATAAAGGGAGGGGGTCCTTCTTCCCTGGTTCCAAAGGGGCCCCCTATTCATCACATCGCTCCTGCCCCTCTGCTCACCCTTGTCCTTTGGGTGTGCTCCACTACAGCTCCGGTGCCTGGGAGCCTCGACCCTGCTCCCAGCCGGCTGTCGCCGCATACGGGCTTCCCAGCAGCACCGTCCGCGACCTCCGCTGAACTATTCAGCTGGTGCACAGTGAGCCGACGAATCTTGGGCTCTGCAACGTCCTGGGGCCCCTTCCACAGCTCACATCTCGGCGCTCACTCACGGTCCGCCTTCTTGGGCGCAGGCGGCCGTGAGCGATCGGCGTCCCACGACCGGGCCGGAGGGCTGCGTCGGTTCTGCTGCTCGTCCTTGGGGGAACAGCAGGCCCCCCCAAGCAGGAAGGTGCTGCAGCTGAGGGCAGATTTCGGTCGTAGCTAGAGGCGGATGACGGAGGGGTCCGGGGCACTACAAAAGTGCGTCCGCCATCTTGACGCCTTAGCCACGCCCCCCTACTTTGCATATATAGTTTTTCTGATCTGCTTCTAAAATCGCACCCCAAGCAAAAATATTTATTGTATTATCCCTATCTTATCTCGAGGAATCAGCCAGGTTTATCCTCCAATGGCAAACATTCCTGCATTATGCAGATAATAATAGCATGTATTTTAATTAGTATTCATGTGTTCATTTCAAAGGTATCATCAATGCTAAATTTACATTCATATGATTATATTATTGATTTGTATTTTTCGGCGATGATGTGTTTTTCCTTTCCTTTTTAAACTCATACATTTTATATTGACTGTGGGAGGTTTCTGTTATTTTGAAATGTGCCTATCTTGCCTGAGAAGTTTCTGCCCTAATATAAACTCTGGAAAAAAATAATTTTAAACTCAGTTTTATCCATCCATTCTGCATGTTAACAATGTGTCTAAAACTGCCAATTTCTATCACCACACGTAAAAAATAAAACAGTACAGTCCGAAGAATTACTGGAAAATAGCAGTTTGTAGCAGGAGGGGATTGAACCCATATTCTACCATGCACAATAGAGTTGCCCCTTCACTCCTTATTACCAACCACCTCACAATAGCACCATTCAAACCCGAATAGTTGGAATACCACCTAATAGAGCTGTATTGTGCTCTTGTGTGGAAGCCTAGAATACACTTATTGATGAATGAGTTATATTTAAACAATTTAAGCTAATGGATAAGATGACAAATATGTAATTAGATACAGCACACATTTAAATATGAAATACCTTGTCAGTTTCGGCTGGTCTGGCTGACGACCCTGCATCAGCTATTACCTGACTATCACCCACTTCTCTAGCTTGTAAGTATTTGTTCTTTATAGACGATACATCAATGTCCTGAAATAAAGAAAAGGTTAAATATTTAGAAAGGCATGCACATCTTTTGAATCTACACATTCCACAAGGTTGAATTTTACAGTTCTGATGTTCATGTATTAGTATAGAGTGACAAAGTTGTGGTGTGTTTAGTATTTTATTCCAAAGGGTCTTGAGGAGATGAAGGTATAGGATCAGTGTTCATCCCATTATCTTCTTCGGTACACCATAGCCTAGAAAAAAAGCATTAAAGACCTGCTCTATAAAACTACATCGCTATTAATCAGACATTTACTAACGTAGGCAGTCTGATCTATAAAACTACATCGCTACCTATCAGAGATTCACTCATGTAGGCTCAAACCTACAATTTGACTAAATGTCTTACCATTATGGAATTTACAAAGAATTCTAGGCTTACTCTGAAGAACTTGCAACTGCGCCAGAATCTAAGCTCCCATGAAAGTGCAAGTGCACATTTTATCATGCATTTGCCCTTTGAATGAAAGTGTCTTCATTAGAAAAATATGTTCCACTCTTCCTCTAAATGTCGAATAATTTTCAGGGTATCCTCTCTCCATTTACACCATGAAAACAGAGTCACGCCTACCCTTCTGAAGAGTATCGGTTTTTACACATATTACGTTTTGCAGTTGGACACCGAAAATCGTAGCCTCTACAAACAGATTTGCTCACACAGAAATGCTGATTCTGTGATTCAAAGTGGCTTTCCGTGTGCCTTATTAGAAAATAGCCATGCAAATAGCTGGTTAAATATTGTCCTGTTTTTAAAGGGCGAGACTGAAAGGGTGACTACCAAAAACAATATGAAACTATAATGAAGGAATACTGGTAACACTGAAAGTGATGAATGAATGATAGTTAGTATCCATAAAGTTATAGGAATGGTTCGTCAAACCATTAGTGTATGTATGAATGTTAAATGACACAAGGTGTTTTTGTTGCAGAAATTCTATTACAAACCTATGCTGATATTGGATTTGTTAAAGACGATGCACACGAAAACAAGACATTCTAATACATGAATGGTACATTTTCATACACAAAGTCCCATTACAGCTGTTAAATTCCCCCGTTGTGAACTCTCCATCAACCCCACATAGGTATGTGGTCAGTGAGGCTCTGAGACCCAGGCCTGAAGGTTAATAACTGACAGGTCACAGGTAAGGTAACACTTAACCGACAGCCAAATGCACAAACATGCAAACTTAAAAGACATCCCACTAAGCAGCAACACTACATTGGACCCCGGATATTGGCCCCAATAAAGCACACATGGCCAGAGGGATGGGTACATTTCCAAACCACCATAAAGTTAGATACCACACATAGTTAGGGTCACTTACCCAAACAGGGAACAGCACATACAGCTCACGCAGTGACCACGTGTCCCTCAGACTGGACACCTGGACACATACTCGCTGGCCACATTGTGTCCACGCCAGGTCAAGGTCCACCTGCTTTTACTGTCTAGAATTGTATCTGAGACTCCATGACAAATGTTTGCTTATGATTACTTTATTGCACCCATAGAAATGTATAAAACCTGTGTCAATTCGATGTATTATGAAAGACCCCGGTTCTATAACTGTTCTCCCAGCTGTATTGTTTAATAAAATGAACCTTTTCCTTTTTTGCTGGATGCCTCTTGCCTTTTGTTGTTTTAAGGCAAATTCTCATTCCAGCAACACCTATAGGTATGATCTGCAAATGTAATAATGTACAACAAGGCGCTCTACAGTTCTATGACAATATATATACTACTTATGTAAACCATTGTTTGTGTGTTAGGGAAATTTGATATCTTCATTTAAAAGAGATTGTGGGTTCTACCTTGGTCTCATCAAATATAAATAATTATTGTTCTCATGAGGCCCGATTCACAAAGGTAAACTTGAACCGAAAGTCTAAGGGCACGATTTACAAAGTTAAACTTAGACATAAAGTCTAACTTTACTTGTAGTGAAGTTAGACTTTTTGTCTAAGTTTAGACTTTTTTCAACAGACTTTTTATTGCTTTTATTCATCGTCAGCAATACAAAACAATCAGCGGTCATTAAGTTAACCAACTTAAAAGCAAGTTCAAATACAAGACAACGCCAACAGTGTCCTTGCTTACAATATATTCTCTCAAACTACACCCCATTCTACCACTCTTCCCACCCCCTTCCTCCTGCCTCCTAGTTATCCCTGACTCCCTTAGTTGACCAGCCATCCCATAACAACAGTCAAGTACAGAGCGTCTTATTTCAATTAGGTTTTCTTGACATATCCCCACCCAGCTTGAGATGCAGTGTTCAAGCTTCTCCAGCATTTGCAGCAAGCAATAAGGAACTGTCCGACAAATCATCAGCCAGTGTCTTCATGCAGTCCAAGAGGGTCTCCCATGCCCTGGCTTTGTCAATTGGGCATCGCCCTCTCCACACTTCTTAAAACAGCACCCTACCCTCATGTAGGAAAGTTCCATCTTGCCTGGCATGTTACCCCCATTTTTACTTGTGTGTTTGTTTTTGCCTGTGTCACTAGCATCCTGCTAGCCAGGACCCCAGTGCTCATAGTTTGTGGCCTATATGTGTTCCCTGTGTGGTGCCTAACTGTGTCACTGAGACTCTGCTAACCAGAATCTCAGTGCTTATGCTCTCTCTGCTTTTTAAATTGTCACTGCAGGCTAGTGACTAATTTTGCTAATTCTCATTGGCACACTGGGACACCCTTATAATTCCCTGCTTTATGGTACCTAGGTACCCAGGGTATTGGGGTTCCAGGAGATCCCTATGGGCTGCAGCATTTCTTTTGCCACCCATAGGGAGCTCAGACAATTCTTACACAGGACTGCCACTGCAGCCTGAGTGAAATAACGTCCATGTTTTTTCACAGCCATTTTACACTGCACTTAAGTAACTTATAAGTCACTTATATGTCTAACCCTTACTTGGTGAAGGTTAGGTGCAAAGTTACTAAGTGTGAGGGCACCCTGGCACTAGCCAAGGTGCCCCCACATTGTTCAGGGCAATTTCCCCAGAGTTTGTGAGTGCGGGGACACCATTACACGCGTGCACTACATATAGGTCAATACCAATATGTAGCTTCACAATGGTAACTCCGAATATGGCCATATAACATGTCTAAGATCATGGAATTGTCCCCCATGCCAAATCTGGTATTGGGGTGCCAATCGCATGCATTCCCGGGGCTCCAGCATGGACCCCGGGTACTGCCAAACTAGCTCTCTGCGGTTTACACTGCAGCTACCATTGCTGCCAACCCACAGACAGGCTTCTGCCCTCCTGGGTCTGAGCAGCCCAGTCACAGGAAGGCAGAACAAAGGATTTTCTCTGAGAGATGGTGTTACACCCTCTTTCTTTGGAAATAGGTGTTAAGTGCTGGGGAGGAGTAGCCTCCCCCAGCCTCTGGAAATACTTTGAAGGGCACAGATGATGCCCTCCTTGCATAATCCAGCCTACACCGGTTCAGGGATCTCCCAGCCCCTGCTCTGGCGCGAAACTGGACAAAGGAAAGGGGAGTGACCGCTTCCCTCTCCATCACCACCCCAGGGGTGGTGCCCAGAGCTCCTCCAGTGTGTCCCAGACCCCTGCCATCTTGAATGCAGAGGTGTGAGAGCACAGTGGAGGCCTCTGAGTGGCCAGTGCCAGCAGGTGACGTCGGAGACCCCTCCTGATAGGTGCTTACCTGGTTAGGTGGCCTAGCCTCCTCTGAGGGCTATTTAGGGTCTCTCCTGTGGGTTTCTCTTCAGATAATGAATGCATAAGCTCACCAGAGTTCATCTGCATCTCCCTCTTCGAGTTCTGCCAAGGACGACCGCTGACTGCTCCAGGACGCCTGCAAAACCGCAACAAAGTAGCGAAACGACTACCAGCAACATTGTAGCGCCTAATCCTGCCGCCTTTCTCGACTGTTTCCTGGTGATGCATGCTCTGAGGGCTGTCTGCCTTCACCCTGCACTAGAAGCCAAGAAGAAATCTCCTGTGGGTCGACAGAATCTTCCCCCTGCTAACGCAGGCACCAAACTTATGCTTCACCGGTCCAATGGGTCCCCTCTCATCTTGACGAGCGTGGTCCCAGGTACACAGGAGCTGGATCTAAGTGACCCCGACAGTCCAGTGGTCCTTCTGTCCAAATTTGGTGGAGGTAAGTCCTTGCCTCCCCACACCAGACAGTAATCCTGTGTACTGCAGGATCTGCAGCTGCTAGGGCTTCTGTGCACTTTTGCAAGGAATCCTTTGAACACAGCATAGCCCAGGTCTTCAGCACTCCATCCTGCATTGCTCAACTCGCTGAGTTGACCACCAGTTTCGTGGGACCCTCCTTTGTAGTGTTGAGACGACCGCCATGCTCAGATTTCTTGAACGCCTGTTCAAGTGCTTCTGCGGGTGCAGCCTGCTTCTGCATGGGCTCTCTGTGCTGCTGACCCCCCCCTGTCTCCTCCTCCAAGGGGTGACCTCCTGGTCCTTCCTCTGCCCGGGCAGAACCCATTTTCTTCAACCGCAACTCTTGCAGCTAGCAACGCTTATTTGCAGTCTTTTTTTGTGGACACAACTCTGCATCCTCCAGCTCACCGTGGGACATCTTCTGTGCGAAGGAGAAGTTCCTGGTATCTTCCGTGGATGCAGAATCTTCAGCTTCTTCCACCTGGAGGCAGCCCTTTTGCACCTTCATCTGGGGTTTAGTGGGCTCCTGCGTGACTCCTGGACTTAGTCCCCTTCCTTTATAGGTCCAGGAATCCATCTTCAGTGCTTTGCAGTCAGTTGTTGCCTTTGCAGAATCTCCTATCACTACTTTAGTGTGTTTCTGGGGAAGTAGGGTAACTTTACTCCTACTTTTCAGGGTCTTGGGGTTGGGTATCTTGGACACCCTTAGTGTTTTCTTACACTCCCAGCGACACTCTACACACTATACTAGGCCTAGGGTCCATTTGTGGTTGTATGGTTTGTGTTGCCCCTAGGCCTATTGCATCCTATTGTATTCTACAGTGTTTCTACTACTTTTCTAACTGTTTACTTACCTGATTTTGGTTTGTGTGTATATTTTGTGTATTTTACTTACCTCCTAAGGGAGTATATCCTCTGAGAAATTTCTGACACATTGTCACTAAAATAAAGTACCTTTATTTTTAGTAACTGAGTGTTGTGATTCTTATGATAAAGTGCTATATGATATAAGTGGTATAGTAGGAGCTTTGCATGTCTCCTAGTTCAGCCTAAGCTCCTCTGCTATAGCTACCTCTATCTGCCTAAGCTGCTAGAACACTACTAATCTACTAATAAGGGATAACTGGATCTGGCACAAGGTATAAGTACCATCAGGTACCCACTATAAGCCAGACCAGCCTCCTACACCTCACAGTTAGCCCATTGTAACATTCAATTTCTCTATTCCATTTTTATGTAGTTGAGGAGCAAAGGTAGCCTTCCAACGCATAGTACTCTCCCTCTTGGCCAGTACCAATGCTTAATCGACAAATTGCATAGACAATTTATGCTAAAAAGGGAGAAGAAATCCACCTTGTAAACACACCAGTGGGGTACAGTGTATTGATCTCTCAGTAACTTAATTTACACAGTCAATTACATCTGTCCAGTAAACTCGCAGTGCAGGACAGTCCCACAGCATATGGAACATCTCAGCCCCTCTCCCCCCACACTGGGGCACTGTGCATCCCTTGCACCAAATATTCACATTATTTTCCCTGGTGTAAGATATGCTCTATGCAGGACATAATAGTTGATAAGCTTAAACCCTGTATTGCGAGAAACTGTGTACATATTAGTAAAGATGGACAACCACTATTGGTCAGAAACCTGGATAGACATGTCCTCCCAACTGCGTTTCAGTACTTCTATTGGCACATCAATATTTGCTTGCATAGCTTGGTATAGGATAGTGACAGCTCTGGTTTTCCCTGATGGTTTGCAAAGTATGTGACGGCTATTAAGTTTAAGTGTTGGGGGTTCCACTGACCTGCCATCCCAGTGGTTCCACAGTGTTAGCACAGTTGTGTGGTGCATGAGAAATTGACCCTAGGGTAAATAAAATGTTTGTGATAGCTCTTTGAAGGGCAGCAGTTCCCAAAGTCTAAACAGGTCACCAATTCGGGAGATACCCCTGTTAGGCCAGTTAGCTAAGCCCTCCAGGGCCCCTCCCGTGTTTAATACCTCCAGGCATTGCAGCAGTAGTGTCTAAGAGCATTTGTGAGCTGTAGACAATGTTGCCAGAAGCGCTGGATAGTCTGCATTGCCAGATCACCTTCCGCCACTGGTCACCTGGCAATCATAATCAGCGGGAGTAGGACAAATAATGCAGGAGCGTTCACAGGCATTTCCCCTCCCGCTTGCAGTCAAGCATATAGCCACTTGTTCAACCACTGAAGTTGGGCAGCCAAATAGTGTATTTCAAGGTCAGGAGCTGCAAGGCCACCATTTGAAGTGGGTTTGCACAGTTTAGTCAGGGCCATCCTTTGTCTTCCCTTGCCCCAAATCAACTCTCCCAGTATCGACTCCAGGTCCAGAAGGTACAGCGTGGGATTAATACTGGCAGTGTAGTGAATAAATATAGCAATCATGGGAGTACTATTGTTTTAGCAACTGCGATCCTACCAGCTACTGACAGTGGGAGAGTGCTCCAGACAGCCACCCCGGTGTGGAATGCCCTCACCACTGCCCCAATGTTCCCATCTATGGTATTCTTAGTTTGGTGGTATATTTTTACTCCGAGGAATTTCATACAAGAACCCTCCCAACTCCGTCTGTGTAGTTCAGGTGGTCTTAGCATTCGAGAGGTCAGCTGGAACAAGAGTTACTTTTGCCAGTTGATCCGCAGGACCAAAAGAGCACTAAACTGTTCCATAAGTGTGACTGCTGCAGGTATGCCCTCCCTAGCATTGGCAAGAAACAACAACATATCATCCGCATATAAGGCTATGGTGTGCGTAGAGGTCCCACTGATCAGTCCTCGATAAGCTACCCCCAAGCTCACTCACCAGGCCAGGGGTTCGACTGCTATAGCAGTAATAGAAGAGGAAGAGGACAGCCCTGCCTTGTACCTTGCCCCACCATCTAGGATTGCGAGATTACCCTACAAGTGCGATCCAACACTCTCGGGTTGGTATACAGAAGTTGGTCCATTGGCTAAAGCCTCTTCCCAGTCCCATCTGATCAAATACCTGATAAAGGTAGTCCCATTGGAGGCTATGAAATGCCTTCTCAATATTTAGAGATTACTACTGCATTGTCATCTTCAGGGCCCATAGCGTCCATTAAGGAGAGCAGTCGGTGGATATTCAGAGCCGTATTCCTAGCTGGAATAAATCCGTTCTGGCCATAGTGCATGAGGGAAGCCATATGGGCGAGGAGAAACGAGGTGAGAATCCTGCTCAGGAGTTTTTAATCCACGTTCAACATAACCAGCGAATGGTATGCCCACACGTCATGAGGGAGTCGACCCAGTTTAAGCAGAGGAATCACCAGAGCTTCCCTTGTGGTGGCAGAGAGATACCCCTCCTCCTTCACTTCTGCATATAGGTCCTCTAATCTAGGGGCTAAGGGCCAGATGTAGGAAATTCCTGAATTGCGACTCGCAAATTGCGAGTCAGAGAGACTCACAATTTGCGAGTCGCAATTCAGTATGCAGGATGATGTCCCTGACACCGTCTGCGACTTGCAAGGGGGTCACAAAGGCCCACCTCATTAATATTAATGAGGTGGGTCGCAATTTGCACCCCCCTTGCGACTCGCAGCACTCACAGGGATGGTGGCCTGCTGGAGACAGCAGACCACCATGTCTGTGACTGCTTTTGAATAAAGGAGTTTTTTTGTTGTTGTAATGCAGCCCGTTTTCCTTAAAGGAAAAAGAGATGCATTACAAAATGAAAAAATGTTTTCCATGCCATTCACAAAGGGGAATGGGTCTCATGGGGACCCCTTCCCTTTTGCGAATGGGTTACCACCAGTGTGACACTGGTGATAACTGCAATTGCTTTGTGACCGCATTTGCGGTCACAAAGCAATGCAGCATCGCGCTGTGACTCGCAATTAGGAAGAGGAACACCCCTTCCTAATTGCGACTCGCAGTCCTGTTTTCCGAGTTGTTAACCAGGTTACCGACTCGCAAAACAGTGATTGGGCATCGCAATGTCATTTTTGCACGTCGCAAACAGCAAAATTCGCTGTTTGCTTCGTGCAAAAACTTTGCTACATCTAGCCCGAAGTCCTCAGTATATGCACTTTGTCTCGTGCCATGGCCCTGATGTCCACTCTGATATCCTGCATTGTTATGGGCCATCCCAGTGCATCAGCATTGTCTTCTCCCAACCTGGGTAACACTGCTTGGCTCAGGAAATTGTCTAGTGTTTCCTAATGTGGCTCGAGCAGGGGAGCACAGAGGGTGGTGTAATATTCCTTGAATCTTTGATGTATTTCCTTTTGCCCATATACAAGGTCACCCTCGGTCATATCAATTTCCAGGATTGTGGAGGTTATAGGGTTCAGATTAGCCAACCATGCCAAAAGCATTTCCGCCTTCTTTCTTTCTGCATGCGCCCTCATAATATATTTGCGTTAATCAAAGCAGCGAAGCTTCTCTGTGCTGGTCACGCGGCACTCTTTTGCCTCTAACAGTTGATGCTGGAGTTCTCTATCACTGGGGCAGGCCTTCTCAATTTCCCTAAGATCTTTTTCTTGCCCCGGTACCTTATACAGTAGGGAGCATTTTACCCTCACTACTTCAGCTATACACTTACCCCAGATTACAGCCTTGAAGGCATCCCATTCATTAAGAATAGATAGGAGGTACCTGGTGCAAAGTAATCATGAATGGCATCTCCAATGGTGTGCTTGAACCCCGGGTCCTCCAGCACCTCAACTTAAAGGCACCGATCTGGGATTTGAGGGCATTCTCTACGCCAGTTTAGCAGGTGTAATACTGGGTTGACATCGTGCAGCACAAGTATTCCACGTTGTGCACCGATCAATGTATGTCTGTGGAACAGAGGAATGCTTCCAACCTCATGTGAAGGTTGTGCATCCCAGAGAAGAATCAATAATCCCTGGTAGTAGGGTTAATGTTTCTCCAGGAGTCAATTAACGCCCACTGAGTTTGCCATGTCTGAAATGTCTGTGCCACTTGCCACACCTGAGAGTCCCTCAGGGGCGGGTGGGATCTATCAAGAGTGGGATCAATTATGCTATTGAAGCCCCCTCTTAATAGCATGAGGTGCATCAAATATGAGGCCATAATGCAGGACAGGCCCTCATAAAAGTTACCCTGATTCTAGCTGGGGGCATATATCCTACCTGTAGGAAAGTACCATCTTTCTTGGCATGTTACCCCCATTTTTACCTGTATGTCAGTATGTTTTTGTCTGTCTCACTGGGTTCCTGCTGGTCCTGGGACATCTGTGGGTGCTATATGGTGCTCTGAGGCCTCTCTGAAGTGCTGAGCACCTCCTCTTCCTCCTCACACAGAGTTGAGGCCCCCAGGTCCTCCAGATAGTACCTAGTTGATGCAAAACGCAACTTTGCCGTAACCAAGGCTTGTTGGAGGAATCCAGTGCCAAAACTTGCCTGCATCCAACTTCACGGAGTGGGACATCCTTTGCATTATGCACGAACCCGCTGACATCTTCCTAGGGTGCATTCCTGCAGTCTTCGTCCAAGTGGGGACTCTTCTTTTGCACCCTCGTCTGGGTTGGCAGGGCCGCCTGTCCTTCTTGGAACTTCTTTAGACTTCTGGACTTGGTCTCCTTCTTTTGCAGGTCTGCAGGTCCAGGAATCCACTGTTTGTTGTTTGTGGACTGGTTCCTGCAATAATTCCATTCACAAGTTGTAGTGTGTCCTAAGGAAACTTGCAGTACCTTACTCCTGCTTTTCTGGGCTCTGGGGTGGGGTAATTTACTTACCTTTACTGTACTCTGACTCTCCCAGCGATTCTGCACACACTACACTTGTCTAGGGGGCAATTTATGATTTGCATTCCACTTTCTGAGTATATGGTTTTTGTTGCCCCTAGACCTATTTTCTCCCATTGCATTCTATAGCATTTCCTATTGTTTGCAGTGTCCTATGACTAATTACTTGCCTTATTTTGGTGTCTAGTGTATATATTGTGTATAATACTTACCTTCAGAAGGAGTATTGCCTCTAAGATATTTTTGGTACTGTGTCACCCAAATAAACTACCTTTATTTTTGGTAACACTGAGTATTGTCTTTACTTGTGCATAAGTACTGTGTAACTATAGGTGGTATTGCATGAGCTTTGCATGTCTCTTAGTTCAGCCTAAGCTGCTTTGCCGTAGCTACCTCTATCAACCTAAGCTGCTAGAACACTACTAGTTCACTAATAAGGGATAACTGGACCTGGAATAAGGTGGTAGTACCCACTACAAACCAGGCAAGCCTTCTACACTACCAAAGTTAGGTCGCAACCCATGAGTTGCGAGTGATCAGTACATACCTCCCATTAGGGTCTATCAGCTCTCCTGTCTTTTGGAATGGGATCCCAGGTCTGACCCAGATCAGGACCCTTCTGGAGAATGCAGAGTATGTAGTGGCATAGACTGTAGTGCATCTATCTCAGGCGCAGTTAGATGGGTCTCTTGTCAAAAGGCTGTATGTGCGCCCCTTCTTTCCAAATATGTGTACCTTGTACCTTTTTGCCATACTATTTAAGGCCCTAATGTTCCAACTGATTAAATTATGTAAGGGCAGCTGCATGAGAATGTTTGAAATATCAGTCCAAGAGCTCTCATCGTCAGAGCACAGGCTTGTGTAGGAGGATGAGTAGGGTGGCCTTGGAAGTGTGTAGTAGTAATGGAGGCAGGGAATGGTCCCAGCAAGAACTCATGGAACAAACAACCAAACTCCCACAATTCCTCAACCCCAGGACAAGAATTGACAACACTCCCATTCAAACAGTTAAACCAAGAAGCAACAGTTGTGCTTATACCATACACGCTCCATAACCCAACATAATCAGTGGGAGGGCCATCCACATTCGGGCAGTCCCTGGGTCACTTCACATCATCCAGGATATGCAGTAGGAAGAAAGGAAAAGGTTCTCTACACCCCACCTTTTATCAAATCAGAGTATTGGGTCTGCCACACTCCTATCCAGACTCTTCATGCTCCTGCACTGACTCCCTCCCATAGTGCGCACAGAGGACTCATAGCAAATCATCCACTGTGCTCGGTGTGACCTGTGAAAGAAAAAGATCAGAGTTGCAGGAAGACAAGGATACAGATTCCTAATCAGAGTTCTCCTCATCTTCTCCTCCCAATTCCGAGGCCTGATCTGAGCTTGCTCCACGAATGGTTGCTGCTATTTCCACCGCCCTCTAGCATTTCTGCAGTGCCTCAGAGTGGGAGGGCTTCGCTCTCATGCCTGATCTGGGCAGTCTCTTTGGTCTCCCCTTCTGTTGAGTAAGCCATCAGTCAGTGTCATCGTCCTCCTCCCGCTGGGGAAGTTACTCAAGCCAGTCCCATACCAGCTATGGGGAGGTGAAGAACTGCATCTTGTTATCATGGGTCACCCGGAGCCTGGCCGGTAACAGCATTGCGTATTTGATTCCCATGTCTCTCGGTTTTTATTTAGCCTTGTTAAATGAGGCTCTTTGTCCCTTGTGAAATCCAGAAATATTACTCAGTTGTTATCCACCATTATGTCTCCTTTAATTTGGGCTTGTGAGAGGTTGTGGTCTCTGTCTTTGAAATGGAGAACCCTGGCCACCACAGGACGTGGACCCATTCCAGGTGGAGGGGCTTGGGAAAGCACTCAGTGGGCCTATTCAAGTGCAGAAAAGGGGTAGAGTCCCTCGGGTGTGACCCGTGTCCGGAGCCAGGCTTCCAGGAAGGCCTTCATGTGAGTTCCAGGGCCCTCTATACATTCAGGTAAACCCACTATTCGAAGATTATTTCTCCTCGTCCTGTTCTCAGCATCCTCAGTACGTAATTCAAGCAACTTTACTCTGTTCGCCATGGACATCAGTGGCCCCTGCAAAGACATCACCTCAGGGTTTAGGTCATCCAGTGTGTGCTCCGTGGCACTGACTCTTTCTGATAGGTGTCTATGATCGTCTCTTATTAGGCCCATGTCAATGGCCATTGCATCTATTTTGGCCTCCAATGCCTCCTGTGACGCAGCTATGGCCTGAAGAAAAGTGTCCAACATTGCTCCGGTTTGGCCATCTTGGGCAACACACTCTGGTGCCGTCTCCATAGCTATTGTTGACAAGTTCAACAACCAGCAACCTACCCCCCTGTTCCGGGGCCTTATTCTTTGTGATTTTGCCCATTGTTAATGGTGCTGTGTGTTCGTCAGTTTGTGCTATTCTGGGGGCTCTCAGGCATGGAAGAAAATTTGGCAGTGCTCCTCCTCCCACTGATTTCAGCAGGTGCACCTCCGGTGCTCAGAGGTGGGGGCTCCCTCAGCAGCAGTGTCTCTCAACTAGTCCAGGCAAGTTTTGTAGCGAGATCTGTGTGGGGGATGAACTGTCCCAGCTTCCGTGCGAAAGTCACGCCGGCGGGGTCTCTGCACCATTAGGCTTCCACAGTTGTTGATAGTTAGGCGTGCGGACAATGAGATATAGACCTGTCATCCCTTATTTCAAATGTGGCTCTGTCAGGCACCTACTTCCAGATGCATTAGCCGCCGGAGAACAAACCAGGACTTCAAAGTGCTCCACCCCTCACACATCATCACCAAGATTGCAACAGCGCGGGCCACATATGGGCAACTGGGGCTGGATAGCAAAGCTCCCGTGGAAGCCCCTTTCATCTTGGGAGCTATGCAGCTGCAGCGGGGCGGGGCAGAGCCAATCTACCCCTACCACCCCCAATAGTTCAAGGCCGGGTGGGAGTGGGGGAGGCCCCATAGGCGACCGCTCACTCACCCCACTATCGTGTCAATCCAGGTGAAGGCGCCGGGGCCTCCTGATTCCCACTCCGCCACCTCCTGAATCTCTGCTCTGCTTCCAGGGCGGGTGGGGGCCGGAACAGAACATCGCAGTGCGCGGTCCCCTCTGGGTGGTCGATGACCAAGTAGCCGCCCGTGTGCCTCAGGGTCTCAAGGTGCTTCGCTCCATCAATCGAGCCCACCACAAGACTACGTCCCAGCGCGCTCTGCCATCTTGAGCATGGATAGCCACTACACCAGGAGCCTTTCCCAGTGCATCATTGTTGCGAATGGTGTTGTCCCGAGCCGCGCGGTGTCCTGATCAACTGCCCCCAGCACCGGCTCGGATGGGGTGTTCAGGACTGCCTGGATGGTGGATCACTGCCGGGGAGTTCCACCAATATGCGACCTACTCCATTGGAAGTAGGCCACGCCCCCTCAAAGTTTAGACGTTTGGTCTAAGTTTAGACCAAAAGTCTAACTTTACAATTAGTAAATTAGGTTTTAGGTTCAAACTTAGACTTTTGGTCTAAACATGGACTTTTTTGTCTAAGTTTCCCTTTGTGAATCAGGTCCTACATTTAGACCAAAAGTCTAAACTCAGACTTAGTAAGTTACAACTTCACTAGTAGTAAAGTTAAACTTTTGATCTAAGGTTAGAATTTTGGTCTAAGTTTAAACCAAAAGTCTAAACTTAGAACAAAGGTCTAACTTTACTATAGCAAAGTTAGATTTTTCGTGAAAGTTTAGACTTTTGGTCTAAACTTAGACCAAAAGACTAAACTTAGACCAAAGGTCTAACTTTGCTAACAGTAAAGTTAGACTTTAAGTCCAAACTTGGGCCAATTCACAAAGGTAAACTTAGAACAAAAATCTAAGATTAGACCAAAAGTCCAAGTTTAGACCTAAAGTCTAGCTTCACTAGTAGTAAAGTTATACCTGTGATCTAACTTTAGAGTTTTGGTCTAAACTTAGACCAAAAGTCTAAACTTAGACCCAAAATCTAATTTGACTACTAGCAAAGTTAGATTGTGTGGTCTAAGTTTAGAATTTCGGTCTAAACTTAGACTTTTGGTCTCAGTTTACCTTTGTGAAATCGGCCCCATAGTCTTCCCAAATAAGGGCTGATCGTTTAATTAACCTCCAGTGGTGGGGCCTTTTTGCCTGTGACTAAGCCACTTACAGTGATCGTGCACATTGACCCTCAACCTTTTGTTCAAACAATATACAGGAAAATATCATTTTTACATATCATAATTCAAAGTGTAACAAGATTTTCTAGTCTGAGATTTATCAATACCAACTGGTTATTTTCTTCCTTACCAATTGTTTTACATGTTATAATCTGTTATCTGGTTCTTTTATTGTGAATGTCTGCCTTATATATGACTTCATAGTCCTTAAGGTTGATTTACACATTTTTCACAGTTTCACAGTGGCACAAGGTTGATTTACACATTTTTCACAGTGGCAGTAGCCACTGTGTAGTTATGGTTAGAATTGTATTTCATAGGAAACTCCTTTTTTGATGAACGTATAGCCTTTGCTTTTTGTGATAGACCGACTTCCTCTCCAGTTACCATAACCTCATCAGGGACTCCTGTGTTGTCTCATTAAAGCCTTTATTTGTTCCTCAGACTATAGCTAAACCAGGAAGTTAGGCCCCAAAGGAAAAACATCCCTGAAATAAGTGTGGCTGGCTGAAAGAGATTGGTAAGGTGTAAGATAAACTAAGGAGAATGAGGAAGCAGAAAATGAAAAACCTATGTGGAGGGAAGTGCAGCATGCAGGAGAAGAAACCAAGGGAGGAGATCCCAAGAAAGGGGACAGAGACAAAGAAGTTGACCCTGAGAGACACTAGTATGGAAGATGCCTTTGCTAGAGACTATTCACAAGTGCCAGGAAGAGTGGAGCCAGATTTCTCTGGATAGTGCAGCCTAAAATGGGGTCGCAGTCCAGGCATATAATGCAGGACTGGCAGGGAAAACTTAGCTTTGTGCCAAAACCACCTCATTCTGAGATTTTGACCAGTCACTACTATATGATACTTTCTTTTGTTAGTCCTCGACATTGGAGCCTATTATAGAGAACTATATACTACAGTATACACCCTGCATGCTTCATTCACACTATGAGGTGTCAGTGGAGAACTAATTATTATCTTATTATTATAGTCTAATTTGCAGTTCTATAGTTTTGTTTTCGATTTAAGAAAGGAGAGTATTGCAAGTTTTTCTGAGGTGGGAGCCATTTGAAGGAACCTGACAAACCAGGTTTTATTGCAAAATTCTTTACTATCCTAGTGGGAATAAACAACCCTATGAAGAGAGAATGTAATATACATAAACATATCCTTCAGCTTGTTCTGTGTATCTGACGCTTTACAGGTGGTGTCAGAAATGGGATTGGTACACCAAAACCAGAGGAGAAAAGAACTAAACAAGTGATTCAGCAATTAGCTGATGTAAAACAGCAATTTTCAACTTGTACTTGAAATACCGACAGAAATATTGCATACAGATTATAAAGACTATAACCAAAACTTAATTTGAGTATAGGGAAAACATTTTCTACCAGATCATTATAGCTATTGGAACAACAAACATTGGAGTTTTGTGGTTCCATTCCAGATTCCATTCCAGATGGATTTATAAAGTGCGGCTAATCACCCGTGAGGGTATCTAGGTGCTGATATCTGTAGCTGCCAAAGCTCACTCGAACAACCTGGTCCTCTTCTGAATTCCAACAGGAAGTGTGAGGTCCGTAGCTGAAATGGGAGGTTGCTCCAAGATTTTGCTGTGAGGTAGGCGAATGATCTCCACCGCTGTTGCTGCAACATATGCGGGGGTTGTGGGTGAGGAAGAGGGAGGCAAAGCACAGGTGTCTGCATGGGAGGTGGAAATTCAGTCACTGGTTAATGTACTTAGGTCCTTGGTTGTGGAGGGCTCTGAAGGCTGGATCAACATTTCAAACTGGAATCTGTTCTGCACAGGGAGCTAGTGGAGCCTTCTGAGATGGGGGTAATGTGGGTCCATGTGGGTAGGCTGAGGATGATTCTATCTGCTGGGTTCTTTATAGTATGTGGTATCTTGAGGAGTTGTGTTGTGATCCCTGCATAGCATAGAGTTTATTGCCATAACCCACTCAGATGATGATTAGGGTTTGAGTGATGTGTCTGGAGTCGACGGGAAGCCACTTAAAAATCTTGTGGAGGATGCGCAGCTTGAGAAAGCAGGAAGAGGAGACTGCGTTGATCTGTTTCCTTATGGTGAGTCTACCATCCAGGATGATGCCAAGGTTGCGGGGATGGCAATGTCAGAATAATTGTAGGATCCAGGAACCAACCTAGTAAACATGGAACCACAACCAGGACGTGATATAGGAAAGAACTGAAGACAGAGGTAACTACAAGGACCATAATACATTAGGGAGTGGAACAGAGACCTGGACTAAAAGGTGAAGTGAATTGTTGATGTGTATGTCGTCCTATACAGATGTAAAGGCAGAAACGTTAAGGGCCCTTGTGTGTGACATTTGGTGGCAGGATAGGAAAGAGAATAGAAATTAATGTTGGGTCAACTAGTGAATAGAGGTGTGCTCAATACAGGTAACTTGCTTTTGCTTAATTACACAGAAATTTGAGAAAATTACACAAACCTACATAATTGTGCAAAATGCAAATCTGTCATTTAGTGCTATATTTTAGACAAAACAACACAAGTAACATCAGTAACTGCTTCTCGCTTTCTTGCCGTTTGTGTAATTCCTATGTGCTTACAGTTAAATATTTACCATAGACAGCTCTTAATTACTCACTGTGTTGTAATCACTTAATTTTGGGAGTTTCGAGTAGTAACCAATATTTGCAATTCCCTAGAAGTCACAAGTTATGCCTGCATAATTAAAATTTTACCTGGCCCTACTGGTGGCCTGGAATGACAAAAAATCCTTTCTACCACAAGGAAAACTAGAAATTAGGCAACATATTGGTACCTCAGATTATACTACCCCTTTAAGCTATCTGGCATCTGAGAGCATTCACATTAGTAAAATACTTTACTTTTGTCTATTGGAGAACCCAAATGCCTTTTATGATGTGAGTAGGCATATTTTGTTATGAAAGTTAGCAGACTGGGGAATGGAACATGGTCTTCGTTCATTAATCTACAGGTATCATTGAGCAACGTGGCTGAAAGTTGATTCAGGTAATGCTCGGGCCAGAACACAGAGAAAATAGAGACTAAAAGCCTGATTTAGAGTTTGGAGTGCAAGGTCTGCCATGACAAACATAGAATTATGATGACCAAACCAATGGTTAACATGCTCTATTTTGGGCTAGAGGAAAGTCAGATTTCTGTGGCTGAGCCCCATGAAGTGTATTTCACAATCACCAAATCCAAAGGAGAAGCAGTTGTTTGAAGACGGGCATTACACTGCCTGCCGTATTTAGGATAAATGGGGTAAAGTCTTTTTTTCTGACACTGCCAGATAAAACCTGGTGGTGACGGACAATAAAAAAATATTGGCCCTTACACTCAGCGCAAAAACTTCCTGGGTATGAGGGTTAGTGGTTATTTGTTTATCAATAATAAACTCCCACTTTGGCAATTTGTTTTTGAAAACCAAAACCTTTAGTAAAGATTGGTGGCCGGTGCCAATCCACCAAACGTTTTGTACCTTGCCAGGACTCACGAGCATGACAGTAACTGTAAAGGTACACAAAATAACTCTGAGCTTGCGGTGATCTCTAAATTTGTCAGGCGGTAGTCTGTCAGGGTGGAGGATGTAATGTTCTCTGCCACCCTGACACACTGTACAGGGCTGTGTACTGGCCGCTAGTCTGTCACGCTTGTATTTAGTGAACTTGCCTGCTGACTTAAGGGTGATAAATTAATTCCCTGCTAATTTAGGAAGTTTGCAGCTTTTTCTTTTCATGTATGCAGATGACCTATTTCTTAGAAGTCAAACCCCAAATTGGCCTACAAGGATTGAGCAACAGAATGGCCAACTATAACGATGTGGACTATTTAGAGAACAATATGAACACAACCAAAGTTTAACATTTGGTAGGTAAAATAATAAGTTCTATTGGCCCCTGGAATTTAAACTGAATTAAAAGCGACACACTTACTTAGGGTGGTCTTAATCTGTAGTTTACATTGGGGACAAGCTCTTTCAATTCTATCTCGGGAGATAAAGGTAAGGTATCTAGTCTGAGATCTTTTAGTAAACAGTATGGGAGGACTATTTTGGTGATCACTATACTTCATGCTGCTTCACCCCATATGGGTATTCATGATCATAAATTCAATTGTTTTGATGAGTAATGCCTGGTAGCAGTTACTGAATTTAGCCCACAAACCATGTCGAAAATTGAGCTTGGTGTAATGGCCATCAAGTTGCTGATGTGCACAGTGCTGCAACTCAATATGTTACAGGTCTACTCTGAGCAGAAATAAAGTGGCCTAGAAGGGCAGCCCTCTGTTGAATGTTGTGAAGAGGCAGGACTAATTTGAAGTCAGCTTTCTTTCTAATAATGCACCACTTATTAAAACTATTTTAAAAACAATTTAGTTCTGTAAATATTAGTCTGAGCTTTGAAACATATAAACGGACTCAATATACAAGTACACCAGCTCTCAATGAAAGATACTGTGAGAAATAGAGTTGTTTGTTGCATGGAGTGTGAGCCCTTCTCAAGCAACAGCCACAGTCCTTGTCAGGGCAAACCGCACAAAGACACTAAATTAACCTGTGCTTAACCCTATGGTAGCTTGGCACAAAAGCAGTCAGGTTTAGCCTAGAGGCAATGTGGAAAGTATCTAAACAGCACTCAAACGGTAATAAAGTGAAAACACAACACAAGAAAAATTAAGTAATTGTTACTAAATTAATTGACAACAAAATAACAAAAAGCCAATTAGTAGAACCAAAGTTATGAGTTTTTAAAGTTTAAAGTGGCACCGACCTTCGACATCTAGTCACATTAGACCAGTGCAAAGTCGAAAGTTATAGCTGACAATGAGATAGCACAGGTCAAATACTCAAAGTGAATTGGGCCCAGTCTTCAATCACCTTTGGACTTAGAAGACATTTTAGAGAAAAATGTCTGAGAAGATAAGAGTTCAGTGGGACAAAGCAGTTGGCAGCATCCGAGGAAAAGATGTTATCTGGGAGCCGCAGGAAAAAGTCGCTCAGAAGATTTCTCTGTTCAGAATTGAATACGATCTTGGTGGATGGGATAGTCCATCACAAATGTGATGGCTATTTTGTCCACTGTGTTACAAGTTCCATTATTTCCTATATATAACTTGTAATACGGCAGACAGCATATCCATCATGTTTGGGACGGAGTATCCCATTCACACGACCGTAATCAGGCCCTTAGTCTCTTTTTTGGAAGTTGAAAATCCCTAGCAGGACAAAGCTGTAGGCTGTAGCTGATGAGGTGTCCATAAGCTGGATATCCCTTCTGCGAGAAGCTCCTGAACATTATTTGTTGCTGCGGTGAAGAACGTAGCTGGAGCTGCAGGGAAGTCATGCCAACCGGCTTTAGGAGGCTGGTCTGGCTTATAGTGGGTACCTGATCGTACTTACACCTTGTGCTTGGTCCAGTTATCCCTTATTAGTAGATTAGTAGTGTTCCAGCAGCTTAGGCTGATAGAGGTAGCTATAGCAGAGCAGCTTAGGTTGAACTAGGAAACATGCAAAGCTCCTACTATACCACTTATATCATATAGGTACTATATCATAAGAAACACAATACTCAGAGTTACTAAAAATAAAGGTACTTTACTTTAGTGACAATGTGTCAGAAATTTCTCAGAGGATATACTCCCTTAGGAGGTAAGTAAAATACACAAAATATACACACAAACCAAAATCAGGTAAGTAAACAGTTAGAAAAGTAGTGCAAACACTGTAGAATACAATAGGATGCAATAGGTCTAGGGGCAACACAAACCATATACTAAGAAAGTGGAATGTGAACCACTTAGGGACCTCAGGCCTAGTGTAGTGTGTAGAGGGTCACTGGGAGTGTAAGAAAACACTAAGGCTGTCCAAGATACCTCACCCCAAGACCCTGAAAAGTAGGAGTAAAGTTACCCTACTTCCCCAGAAACACACTAAAGACATGATGGGAGATTCTGCAAAGACCACAACAGAGTGCAAAGCACTGAAGATGGATTCCTGGACCTGAGGACCTGTAAAGGAAGGGGACCAAGTCCAAGAGTCACGAAAGTGTCCGGGGGGGGGCAGGAGCCCAATAAACCCCGGATGAAGGTGCAAAATGGCTGCCTCTGGGTGGAAGAAGCTGAATATTCTGCAACAACGGAAGATGCCAGGAACTTCTCCTTTGCATAGATGATGTCCCACGGCGTGCTGGAGGATGCAGAGCTGTTGCCACGCAGAAAGACCGGAAACAAGCCTTGCTAGCTGCAAAGGTCGCAGTTGAACAAAATGGGTGCTGCCCGGGCACAGGAAGGACCAGGAGGTCCCCCCCTTGGAGGAGGAGACAGAGCTCAGCAACACAGAGAGCCCACACAGAAGCAGGCAGCACCCGCAGAAGTACATGAACACGAATTCAAGAAAACTGAGCATGGCGGTCGTCTCAACACTACAAAGGAGGGTCCCACGAAGCCGGTGGTCAACTCAGCGAGTTGAGCAATGCAGGACGGAGTGCTGGGGACCTGGGCTGTCCTGTGCACGAAGGATTCCTTACAAAAGTGCACAGAAGCCCTAGAAGTTGCAGTTCACGCAGTACACAGGATTACTGTCTGGCGTGGGGATGCAAAGACTTACCTCCAACAAATTCGGACAGATGGACCACTGGACTGTCAGGGTCACTTGGATCCAGCTCCTGTGTTCCAGGGACCACGCTCTTCGCGATGAGAGGGGACCCATAGGACCGGTGAAGCAGAAGTTTGGTGCCCGAGTTAGCAGGGGGAAGATTTCGTCGACCCACAGGAGATTTCTTCTTGGCTTCCAGTGCAGAGTGAAGGCAGACAGCCCCCAGAGCATGCACCACCAGGAAACAGTCACGAAAGCCGACAGGATTAGGCGCTACAATGTCGTTGGTAGTCTTCTTGCTACTTTGTTGCAGTTATGCAGGCATCCTGGAGCAGTCAGTGGTTCGATCCTTGGCAGAAGTTGAAGAGGGAGATGTAGAGGAACTCTGGTGGGTCTTGCATTTGGTATCTGAAGAGAAGCCCACAGCAGAGACCCTAAATAGCCCTCAGAGGAGGATTGGCCACCTAGTTGGGTAAGCACCTATCAAGAGGGGTCTCTGACGTCACCTGCTGGCACTGGCTACTCAGAGGCCTCCATTGTGCCCTCACACCTCTGCATTCAAGATTTCAGAGGTCTGGGACACACTGGAGGAGCTCTGGGCACCACCCCTGGGGTGGTGATGGACAGGGGAGTGGTCACTCCCCTTTCCTTTGTCCAGTTTCGCACCAGAGCAGGGGCTGGGGGATCCCTGAACCTGTGTAGACTGCTTTATGCAAGGAGGGCACCATATGTGCCCTTCAAAGCATTTCCAGAGGCTGGGGGAGGCTACTCCTCCCCAGCCCTTAACACCTATTTCCAAAGGGAGAGGGTGTAACAGCCTCTCTCAGAGGAAATCCTTTGTTCTGCCTTCCTGTGACTGGGCTGCCCAGACCCCAGGAGGGCAGAAGCCTGTCTGTGGGTTGGCAGCAGCGGTAGCTGCAGTGAAAACACCAGAGAGCTAGTTTGGCAGTACCCGGGGTCCATGCTGGAGCCCCGGGGATGCATGGGATTGGCACCCCAATACCAGATTTGGCATAGGGGAACAATTCCATGATCTTAGACATGTTATATGGCCATATTCAGAGTTACCATTGTGAAGCTACATATAGGTATTGACCTATATGTAGTGCATGGGTGTAATGGTGTCCCCGCACTCACAAAGTCCGGGGAAATTGCCCTGAACTATGTGGGGGCACCTTGGCTAGGGCCAGGGTGCCCTCACACTTAGTAACTTTGCACCTAACCTTCACTAAGTGAGGGTTAGACATATAGGGGACTTATAAGTTACTTAAGTGCAGTGTAAAATGGCTTTGCAGTAACGTGGACGTTATTTCACTCAGGCTGCAGTGGCAGTCCTGTGTAAGAATTGTCTGAGCTCCCTATGGGTGTCAAAAGAAATGCTGCAGCCCATAGGGATCTCCTGGAACCCCAATACCCAGGGTACCTAGGTACCATATACTAGGGAATTATAAGGGTGTTCCAATGTGCCAATCAGAATTTTTTAAAATGGTCACTAGCCTGCAGTGACAATTTTAAGGACAGAGAGAGCATAAGTACTGAGGTTCTGATTAGCAGTGCCTCAGTGACATAGTTAGGCACCACACAGGAAACACATTCAGGCCACAAAATATGAGCACTGGGGCCCTGGCTAGCAGGGTCCCAGTGAGACATATAAAACACACTGACAAATAGGGTTTTCACTATGAGCACTGGGGTCCTGGCTAGCAGGGTCCCAGTGAGACAATAAAAACACACTGACGTATACTCACAAACAGGCCAAACGTGGGGCTAACGATGCTATGTGGAGGCTACCTTCCTACACCGGCGATGCACCTTTGGCGGATTGACAAGCAAGTAGATCATGGTCTCCTCTTGGTTCTCAGAGCACTTTCTGGTAAAAAACTCTCTAAGTCTTAAGTTCTTGGATTTTGGCTATCTGATCACCTTTAGCACCACTTCAGGGGTCCAGGACTGGAGAGGAAAGACATAACTTGGAAGGTCAAGATTAACTCAATCAGGGACCACGCAAGGGTTTAAGATGGTTGGAGTCTTTTCTGTCCACAAGCCCCTGATCACAAGACCAGCTGGCTAGCCCTTGGAGTCACCCTAGAAGTCCGGGGTTCAAGTAAAAGAGAAGGACTTTAGAAGCTAAGCTCTGAATTCACCCTAATATTTTTTATGAATAGAAGCATGCCATCTACAGATAGTAAAGTGAAATGTGTCCTGTCTCCCCTGGGGGCTCAGAGCAGGCTTCATGTAGTAGAGCAGTCCTTCTTGGTGAATCAAAGCAGTCTTCTGAAGTACACATCAGGCCACAGCAGCAGGTAGTCCTCTGATAGTCCTTCTGTGGGTCCAGAATGTTAACTGAAGAGTGATCCGGCTTCCAGAAGAATGTGGAATCCTCCTTGCCTTAGTCCCAGTCTGCCTGCAGGTATAATAGGCTAGTGTGAAGTTCTTTCTGTGAGAGTAGAGCACAGCTTATTGAAGTGAAAGTGGGGTGATAGATGTAATAAAAATGGAGTTTAGGGCTTGGCAAAAGGATTATTTTAGCAGGTCGAATTTCCAGTTTAATACTGCCAACAGGCTGAAATGGGAGGCTTTAGACATGTTAAAAGGCTACTAAAATGGGTGGCACAATAAGTGCTGCAGGCTCACTATTAGTGTTTAAGTTACAAGTCCTGGGTGCATGTAGTACCACTTTACTAGGGACGTATAAGTAAATTATATATGACAAACAGCTATAATCAAATTTTACCAAGTTATAGGGAGTAAGCTCAAGCACTTTAGCATCGGTCAGTAGTGGTAAAGTGCGAAAATCATATCTTGGTCAAATATCAGTTTTGGCTCTAACACCTTGGCTCTGTTAATGTAATGTCTGTAATCAGTGTAGAGATTGTGACACTGATGAAGAATCATGTGACATACATGTTATTTATATGCCAGTTTTAACTGATATTCAAAAGATTTACCTGAAAGACACATTGTGAATCAATAACATCTGCACAATAAGCAGTACCTTGGAGTTTATAGACAATGGTATCTGCAACAGGTTGTGGCTGTGTCTTTAAATTAATTGACATTGGTCTCAAAAGGCTAAATGATGTGGGGCCAGATGTATCAAAGGATTTTGCATTCGCAAACGGTGCAAATCATTAAATTCCACGTTTGCGAATGCAAAATTGCCTTTCACAATGTATGAAAGGCATTCACAGGTAAAATTGAAGGAATCGCAAAAATAGCGATTCCTTGCAACTGGTACGGGAATTTGCGGTTTGCACTCTGTGATTTGCAAATAGCAACATGAATTTGCGATTTGCATTCTGCGATTCGCAAATAGCGACGTGAATGTGCGAATCGCAGAATGCGAATCACAAATTCCGTATTGCAATGCAATGCATCAACAAATCGCAAATTGCAAATATTCTCAGAATGGCTTTTTGCATGTGCCATTTACCACGAATTGAAATCAGGTGGTAATCAGGTGCAACCTATATAAAGAGGCCCAGAATTACTCAGCCTCTTTTCCACAATGGCTGCACTCTACATCATGGCTAGGAGGATCCTGGCAGGTTTGAGGAGAGGGAGGAGGAGACAGGAGCGCATTTTCAGAGTGCGCATTACCCTTTTTGACCAGACAGAGGAGGAGATATATGATAAGTACAGGTTAAACTCAGCCATGATACTTGACCTGATAGCTGATCTACAACCCCTACTGCAGCGAAACACCCACAGGACCAATAGCATACCCACCCATGTGCAGGTATTATTCCACCTGCACCTATTAGCCTCAGGGAGCTATCAAGAGGTCATAGCCGTAGCTGGAGGTGTCTCACAGAGTGCGCCTTCACACTTCTTCAATGCATTCCTCAATGCCATGCTTAGCAAAATCCATCAGCACACAAGATTCCCCATCACCCTACAGGAATTGCTACAAACCAAATACAACTTCCACCAGATTGCCCAATTCCCACATGTCATTGGCTGAATTGATGGGACACATGTAGCTATCTGTCCACCATCGGCCACAGAGTATGTGTATCGGAACATAAAGAGTACACATTCCATGAACATACAAGTCATAAGCAATGCCTCGAACAGATCTTGTGGCCAGATACCCAGGAAGCACACATGACTCCTACATCTTCAGGCACAGTGGAATACACATAAGACTACTTGCTGGGGAGTTTGGCGACGGATACCTACTTGGTAATGTAATAGTTGACAATGTCGCCTTGATGTATATGTGATTTCACGGATAACAAATACTAATTTTACTCCCCTGTCATTCTAGGAGACAGTGCATATACAGTGCGCTCGTTCATACTAACACCCTATCTGAACCCTGCTACGCCAAGCGAAAGGAGGTATTATGCAGCACACAGGACGACACGCAGTGTTGTAGATAGGACCTTCGGCCTGCTGAAGAGCTGTTTCAGATGCCTGCACAACAGTGGTGGTGCACTGCACTACAGCCCCAAAAACACCTGCAAAATCGTGGCTACATGTGCTATGTTGCACAACATCGCAACAAGGAGGGGCATACTAGTAGAACCCACAGAGCCTGACTCAGACGAGGATGACGATCCCTTGCCACCCCTTTGGCCAGCAGACAGAAGCAGTGCAGCAGAGGGCAGACAAAGACATGCTGAGATCACATGCAACTATTTTTGATGTGAGTAATGACAACACCACGTCAACATTTATGTACTGCTGTAGGTAGCATCTTTGCATCTTTATTGTCTTGACTTCAGGTAATACATGTGTGATTAGGACATAGGTAAGCACTATACACAAACAGGTGCTAGCTACAGTGCCACACTATTAGCATCATAGTATCACTGCCTTGCTAAATGATATGCAAGTCCCCTGTACCTCTCAACATTACTTTCTACGTCCACGCACTCCACTTGAATGCTCAATGGTCTTGGTGGCACCTCTTGTTGCGGGTTCAAAGACAGTACTGTGTCTGGTACTGCAACGCCTAGGATCCATCACAGGGACTGTGAGACTGCTGAGGCTAGAGAGCTCCTCACTATCCTCACCACCCAGCTCGCTGTTTGTAGCACTGCATTGTCTCCAAAACATTGGTGATTTGCACCAATCCTTGTGCAACGTCCCAACTGCAATGTGCCATCTCCACTTGCATGCCCACAGCGCGACGTGATACCAAAGCAGTTGTGGTAGTGAGCAAATTGACAGACCTGCAGAACCCATCCAACCTGCCCATCAATTGGTAATGGCACATACGGTGGCTGACATGCTCCTGCTGCATCACAATGCAGTGTTCCCAATGGCATTTATCTTCTCCTATGCATGTTCTGCTGCTGTTTGCTGTCCCTCATGCAGCTTGCACATGTTTTCATTGAGAGACTCCAACTGCTTGTGCCTTGATCCCATGTTTTCATTGAGACTCCAAGGGCCAGATGTATCAAACGTTTTAGCATTTGCAAATGGTGCGAATCGCAGAAATCGGCCGTTTGCGAATGCAAAAACATGTTTTGCGATTTATGAAAGGCATTTGCAGGCCAAAAACAAGGAATCGCAGAAATTGTGTTTTTTTTAGCGAAGCGATGCAGTTTTGCGTGCCGCAATCTGCTTATCGCAATTTGCAACATGAAAAAACGAATCGCTATTTGCATCTCGCAAATTGCGAGCCCGAATAGTTATTTGCAAATACAGAATCGGTATTTGTTTTCACAAATTGCGATACGCAGATTGTGACACGCAAAACCACATCACAATGCGATGCATCAAAAAATCACAAATTGCCAATATTTGCAGAATGGCCTTTTGCACATGCAATTTACCGCGGATTGAAACCTCTTTTCCACAATGGCTGCACGCTACGTCATGGGGAGGAGAATGAGGATCTTGGCAGGTTTGAGGAGAGGGAGGAAGAGACAGGAGCGCATTTTCAGAGTGCGCATTACCCTTTTTGACCAGACAGAGGAGGAAATCTTTGATAAGTACAGGTTGAGCTCAGCCATGATACTTGACCTGATAGCTGAGCTACAACCCCTACTGCAGCGCACAACACACAGGACTATAGCATACCCACCCATGTGCAGGTATTATGCTCCCTGCACCTACTAGCCTCAGGGAGCTATCAAGGGGTCATAGCAGCAGCTGGAGGGGTATCACAGAGTGCCCTCTCTAGATTTTTCAATGCATTTCTAAATGCCATGCTGAGCAGGATACACCAGTACATCAGATTCCCCCACACCCTACCTAAATCCTGCAACACCAGCAGAGAGGAGATACAATTCAGCACACAGGGCAGCCCGCAATGTGGTGGAGCGCACCTTTGGCCTGCTGAAGAGTCGTTTCCGGTGCATCCACAAAAGTGGAGGGGCACTGCAGTACAACCCGGACACGACCTGTAAAATAGTGGCCACATGTGCGATCTTGCACAATATAGCTACCCCCAGGGCCATACCTGTGGAAATATCTGAGCCAGACTCAGATGAGGATGATGATCCCATACCACCCCTACAGCCAGCAGACAGGACCAGTGCTGCAAAGGGCAGGCAAAGGCCTGCTGACATCACGCACAACCATTTCAGATGTAAGTAATGACAACACCACATTACTGACATGTATTCCGGTAGTTAGCACCTTTATTACCTTGACTTCAGGTAACATATGTGTCACTAGGACAAAGCAATACACATGAGGCAGATATGAGCCATTAACAGTGTCACACTATTATCTAATAGTTTTACTGCATTGCTACATGTGAAGGTAGTCCCCTGTAGCCCTCAGTGTCACTTCTTACAACCACGCATTCCACTTGAGTACGCAGTGGCCTCGCCGGCTCCACTTGTATCAGGCTCACAGTCAGTACTGTGTCTGGCACTGCGAAGCCTAGGATCCATGACGGGGACTGCAAGACTACTGAGGCTAGATGACTCTTCAGTATCCCCAACACCCAGTTCGCTGGGTGTAGCACTGCGTGCTGTCAGCATAGCATCCTGAACATTGGTTATTTGCACCAATCCCTGTGCAACGTCCCGACTGCTATGTGCTGCCTCCACCTGTGCGGCCACAGCACGCTGTGATATCAGGGCAGTTGATGTAGCAAGACGATTTACGGATCTGCAAAAGCCATTGAACATTTCCATGAATTGTCGTTTACGCCTGCGGTGGCTCACACGCTCATGCCTGATCTCAGTACAGAGTTCCTTAATGGCATTTGTCAGTTCCTTGGTGTTATCTGCAGCTGTTTGCTGACCGTCATGCAGCTTGCAGATGTTCACATTCAGAGACTCCAACTGCTTGTGCAGTCCCCCCATATTAGCATATTATGACTGCAACTGCCTGTGCATTGCCCTCATGTTTTTGCATTGGAGGCACTGCACTTTGAGCATGGACGCTTCAAGGCCACCAAAGATTGATGGGCCCTCGCCTTCATCTGTGTGCTGTGTACCTGCATCGTGAGGCCTCCTGCGGGGGATTGAGTGACGCTGGGGCAGGGACTGCTGCCTTCCTGTGGATCTAGCTTCTGGGGGTGGTGTGTGGCTTTCATCTGGCATTTCATGGGAGTCCAGGTTCAAATCGTGGAGAGGTAACACCCTTGCCCTGCGTCTGATTGGTGCTATACACAATGACTCGCTGGTGTTAGAGTCGGAAAGTGGCTGTGTTTCTGCATCCCCCACATTGGCACATTCTGCTGCTGCTGGGCCTGAGCCATCTGCAACAACAATGTGCAGCATGTCATTTATGTATGTATCACCAAATGTTGCACAATGGTAATAAATGTACACTTACATCGTATCACTATGAATTGTGTGTTTTGTTCTTCTCTGTGTCTGTATACTTAATTGCTCTCTATGTGCTATTTTCAGCTCAGGGTTGTGGACTACCACTCCCATAAGGCATTGTTGTGCCACATGTAAGATGTGGAATGGACTACTTATCACAATGCTTTGCACTAATTGCTATTTCCTAAGGAGCATTTGTACATGCACCTATGGGGATACACATCATTATTGGACTTACCTTTACTGGTGCTGGGTGTGCCGGAAGTGTCAATGTCAGTGACCCCACTGACAGCTTCTGGAAGCAGTGTGGACTCCACCAGGTCTTCCATGTGGGTGGAGGGTGTCTGGGTGGATGGTCCGCCTCCTGTGCTCCTTGCCTTTAGCCTGCTGGCCACCCTCTCCTTGGTCCGGGAAACAGGTCGTACTACCTCTTGCGTATCTTTTCCACTGAGCATTGCGCAACCCCCACTGCGCAGATTTTGGTCTGGAGGTCAGCCCAAAGTTTCTGCTTCTCACTCTCTGGTACCTGGAGTGAGCTCTTCCCAAAGAGCCGGTCATGGCTCCTGACCACCTCCTCAGTGAGCACCTCCAATTCTTGCTCACTGAATTTCTTCCTCTCTCCCTTCTCCTTCCCATTGCCAGCATTGGCCATGTTGGTGTTAGATCCTGGCTTGCTCCCACACTTGCTCCCTGGGCTTGTCTGTGCCTCTCTGACTGCTCCTGTGGGTGTGGTACCTGGAAACAGCATGGGCTGACTCACTTCCTGCTTGTGATGTCATCAGGCTGTGCCAGGTAACCGTTTTCGCAATTTGCGATTTTCAAATACTGAATCGCAATTTTGTTTGCGATTCGGTATTTGGTCCTCGCTTGTGCATTGTTCCCATGTTGTCATTGTGAGACTTAAACTGCCTGTACATTGCTCCCATGTATTTACATTGCAGGCACTGCAGTTTCAGCATGGAAGCCTCATGGCCACCAAACAGTTCCTTTGTGCACTGTCTGCCTTCTTCGCAACGCCTCCTGAGGGGAGTGGACTAATGCTGGAGCAGGGACTGCTGTCTGTCAGTGCTTCTAGCCTCTGGGGATGGTGTAGGTATTTCATCCGGCATTTCATCAGAGTCCAGGTTATATTCAGGGAGGGGTAGCACTTTTGCCCTGGGTCTTGTTGGTGCCTATATGAAGGACTCACTGGTCTTTGAGTCGGACTGTGGCTGACTTTCGCTATCCCCCACATTTCCACCTTCTGCTGCATCAGGGACTGGAACATCTGCAAAAACAATGTGCAGCATGTCATCCTTGGATATGTACTCACACAGTTGCATAATAGGATTACATTTACCCTGGCATAGCATCTCTGAGAGTCTTTTGTGTCGTGTATGTATTTGGTTTTACACTGTTTTGCTATTTATGTGGTAGTTGCACTTTAGTGGGTGTGGACTACCACTCCCATTATGCATTGTTGTGCTGTATGTAAGATGTGGCATGAACTACTTATCACACTGCATAGTGCCATAGCTATTTTCTAAAGACCATTTGTACATGCACATATGGGGACACACATCATTACTGCCCTTACCTTTGCTGGTGCTGGGTGTGCCTGAGGTGTCAATGTCAGTGACACCACTGACATCTTCAGCAAGCAGTGTGGACTCCACCATGTCTTCCATTGGTGTAGATGGTGTCTGGGTGGGTGGTTCTCCTCCGGTGCTCCTTGCCTCCTTACGCCTGCTTGCTACCCTCTCTTTGGCACGTGAACGCAAGTCGTACCATTGCTTGCGTATCTCCTCGATGGAGCGCTGCGCAACACCCACTGCGCATATTTTGTCTAGATGTCTGACCACACCACTTTCAGGTACCTGTAGTGAGTGTTTTCCAAATAGTTTGCCGTGGTTCCTGACCACCTCTTCCAATTGCTGCTCACTGAATTTGATTTGCGCTTCCTATTTCCTTTCTCCTTCATATTCCCATCAGTAGTTATTATCCTGTTTGGTCCTTCCTGGCTTTCAAGACTGCCTTCCTGGTGCTTGGCTGGATCTCTCTGCCTGCTCCTGTGGGTGGGTCTTCTGGAAACAGCAAGGACTGACTCATTTCCTGGCTGTGATGTCATCAGGCTGTTCAAGGTTGCCATTTTCCAAATTTGCGATTTGCAAATACCGATTCGCTATTTTCTGCGCTAATTAGCGATTGCAATTCGCTATTTGAGAAATGCACCCGGGATCTTGATACATCTAGCCCGTGGTATCTTACTGCGATGTGAACTGCTGCTTTTTAATGAAAAAATACCAGAAGCGGTTAATTAACATGTTTTTTATTTTTTGTATGATGACCTCTGATATATCATGTTAGAGTTCTAGCACAATTGTGTGTGCTGTGCAAGTCAGATTTTTAGTCATTGTTAAACTTTTCATATGTCAAGTGGAGACAGTATAAAACTACCCAATGAGCTGGGGAACCACAATCAACATAACAGGCAGCTAATTTATCCGAGGATGGAAACTAAGTTGACAAAAAAGTCAATTTAGAATGAATGAGTGTAGTATAGATAGTGGGCATACAGGAACCAGTTCGGGTAGAATTCAAATCCAGGGGTGAATCCTCACTCTTTTTTCCAATTAAACACATGGGAAACAAATGGCTGCACCTAGCCTCTTCTTGCTTTGGAAAGCAATGGATAAAATTGTCATGTTGCAATTTGACAACTCCCTTTCCATGAGATTTCAAAGGTGGACTCAGCAACTCCCAAAACTCAGTGAAAAGGTAAATTGACTATTGCCTACCACAGTGCACTTGAATTTAAAACCACACCAACTCTTTGAATAGGAGTTCTTCTACCTCTTTGTAAGCCTTTCGCAAACAAGGCACTACCTAACCTTTATATACCAAAACGGAAAATTATATGACTCTCCGAGCTTTGGCTCAGTCCTGTCCGTGCCCACTTGCCTCGGATGAGAAAACAAGAACAGCCCTGATACCGGCGGGGGAGGAGTAGGCGGGGTGCAGTCTTCTGAGATCCCCTAAGACTGAGAGAACGCTACCAACAGGCCTAGTCGGGGGACTAATACTGGACAGGTCCTGCCACAACACTTCAACGTCGGGAAACATCGTCCTGCATCCGGGGGAAGCCTCGCCTGGAGATTCGACTCGCCTCGCCCGCGTCAGGTTTGAAGCAGAGCAGTGCACTCCACCGCAGGGCCTGCTGCCCGGACCCTGGAATCGAGTGCCACGGCGGCGGTGCAGCAGTCGCGGCATCCATCCGGCCGGACCCCCGGCATGAGTAAGGGGGTTGGGTGCACTGCAGGAGCAGCATGTAGCTCCTCCTACTGGATCCCTACGGAAGCGGCCCGACTGGGTGAGGCTTGTGGGGGGGTGAGTAGGGAGCAGCTCCCATTACCACTGAAACGCCACCGCAACCCCACCACAACAGCCACTGGAGAGAAGCCCCGCCCCCTCAAGAATTCCTAGGAGTGGTGGAATCACGGACTGGACAGGATCCAGGACCCACCACGGTTGCCGGCGTAGCAGCTCAGCAACAGCGGCACAGCAGTAGCCCCATTGCCCAGCGCAGAATTCACAAAGAATTCAAGGAGCGCCAAACACAGGGCAGGGGCAAGAGCGCAGGAGCGTTTAGGGAGAGGGTGTGCTCCCCAGTGCACTGAAGCGCACCGTGGCACCAGCAGGAAATGAGCTGTGACCAAGCCAAGCCCAGCCAAAGGCAAGTAGGAATCAAACCAAGGACGCTCAGCGGCAGGGGCAAGGGACAAGCAAAGTGTGAGGTGCCACTGATACTGCTATCAAAGCAGTAAGGAGTGAGGAGAAGGAAGGAGGACCACAGCAGTAGTGAGGAGGTGAGGAGCAGGGAGGCAGGTGGGGGAGTCGGTAAGGGGAGAGAGACTGAGTGATTGACCTGCCACCGTCCCCCCCCCAGCATCACGATATATCATATTCAGCATACAACCAAGCACACAATCCTGCCATCTCCACAAGAAAGTGGGATAGGCAGCACAGCAGTACGGAGCACAGTGGCAACATTGGTGCAGTTTTGCAGGTGTTCTAGTGGGGTTACAGCGTGATTTGCCTAGGGTCAGGAATACCACAAGAGGAGAGTGGGACGTCACAACCAGAATTAATTAAACAACAGTAAACAACAATAGTTCAGCCCTCAAAATGAGCTTAGGACGTGAAAGACAAGTGACTACAAGAGCAAACAAGCGGAGAGGGATGCAGACGGGGCAAACGTTGTAAAAAGTAAAGGCAAACCCAGCAAGAGAAAATACAGCACTAATATCTCCTGTCGCAAGAATGTTTGACAAACTACAGAAAATCCCGGAAAAATGTAATTTCCTAAAGGACCGAGTAGGGATAATCTTCTCCACTCCAAAGGATACAAACTTACTTACTGCTCCAATTACATCAATAAAATCCAGCCCAGTGAAGGCGGAGGACCTAAAGATCAATGTAAGAGAGAACTCACAGCAAAGCAAGCTAGAATGTCCTGCAGGTAAGCAAGAAAATGAAAATAAGGAGAAAACGGAAGATACTGCAGTGCTAGGGTGGGGGTCGGTAAGCGACACAGATCTTTTATCAATTCTGCCAGAGTCCCCATTCCAGCAAAACTGCAAAAGGGAGAATAAAAGTGCCCTGCTGAGAAATGGACAGCCAGCGCCAATAGAAGTAATTGTGGAAGTGACTGGGAACAAAATAGGGGAAACAAAGAGACAAGTATTAAAATCAGAGGGAAAGGATAATACAGAAATAATTGAAATGAAAACGGAGGGTGATGACAAAGAGATAGGAAAATATGTGCCCCACCAAAATAGCACGAAGTCTAAAGTTCGACAAGCGACACAGCTCACACACGTTAGCCAAGAAAACCCAGCAGACCAACAAAGTAAGACACTAGACGTATGGGAAGTGGTTTTCAAAACATCACAACTGACACTCGAGGCACTAACATATCAATCAAATAAAATGGATGTCCAGATAGATCTATTAAACATAATAGCAACTTCAATATCAGGTATTGACCAGAAATTGGTGGATCTAAATAATCTGATTATTCGAGCACAAACCTTGGCAGAAACAACAAATATAAAATGTGCGTATGCCCCGATAGTGGAAAAATTGAAACAAATTCCTGAAGTCCTAAGCACTATTATAGATGATATAAAAAAGAATAATCTTACAGGGCACAGCAAAAAAATGGAGAATGAAAGGGAAATGTGTTACAACCCAAGGAGGGAAGACCATGGCATAAAAGTTAATGAAGTAACAAAAGGCGTTGAAGATGACTCCCCTGGACATCTCAATGTAGGTGTTAAACAGAGCATTATAGGCAAAAAGAAGAACAACAACCAAATCGACGGGGCAGAAAATCCGGAAAAATCCACGGTGTTCAAGCAACAAGGAAAAAACTATGCACCGGCAGGGGGGACAACAAAAAAACAGAGGAAGAAACTGCATAAAGCAAGAAAAAAACAACAAATAAGCTCAGCAAAATTAGAACTCCTAATCGCAAGGCAAAAGATGGAAAAAACCTGTGAGTCAACACTAGAAACAGCAAAACAGGAGAAAGAACAAACAAAATCTTTTCCAATCTTTCAAAAGCACGATAAGGGAAATGAGGATAAAACCGGAAAGATAGCAGATATAAAACCAACTAGGGGAGCAAATCATGCAAAATCCACAATGAAAGCAGAGAAGTCTCTCATTACAATTCCCGCAAGCGACGGGGAGGACTCAATTTCTGAACTGAGCCCACAAAAACAGCAGCTAAATGAAACTCCCAAAGATATGGGAATTACAGGGAATAAAGGAATCAACTACCAACCTCAGCAGATAAACAGCGAGGGGAATAATAAGGACAGGAATAATCAACCTCCGCCCTTAAATGAGTATGCATCAAAAGTGCAAGGTATAATTGGGAAAGACATGATGTGCCGACTACCGGATTATGAAGAGGAAGGAAGCAGGAAATGGGAAAAAAGAGGCGGGACTAAAGCTACAGGAAGAAGTTCAAGGGGAAGAGAAGACCAGAACACTAACATAGAAAGCCCGAAAATTTCAGATAAACTAATGTTTATTCCCACATATAAATCTAGAGGTGCACACAACATTTTGAACAGGGGTAATATATTAAATTTACTGTATGCAATTCCATCACTGACAAACATAACATCATACGATTTAGTATCAATTCAATTTCTGGAACTTACAGAGGGGAGTGTACAGGAACCCACTATGGCGTCATTTCAAAATAGCTCACTGGCCCAGGCAGTGATGAGAGAAAAACCTATTCCCCCCCCCAAAGGAATAGGGTCACTTGAGAAGAACATATGATAAAAGGGCAAACTCCTTAATAAAGGACCTGGAGTCCCTAGGAATGAGAACCCTAAATGGGAGATTTCCCTCAGATACTCCTCCAGAGTGGACCTATTACTCACCCTCTGCTTGCTCCATAATAGATTATACAATAGTAACACTAAATCTCTGGGAAAGGATAAAATCCTTCAGTATAAAAAAACATCAAGTAGCGATCATGGACAACAGAAAATGGTGCTTGCAACAAAAACACAATATCACCAACAGTTACCCTTGTGGGCGGGGGAAGACACCACAATAAATTATCGAAGGCTAATATGGTCTAGTGAAGTGCGCACCCAAGTAAAAGAGTTAGCCGAAACTTTAGTAAAGAAAACTCTAGCAAATGGATATGGCAACAAGGTTAAACAGTGGGGGAATTTCCTTAATAGTATAATAGAAAAGGGAGTTGCAAAGAAGCCCCTTAGGGGTCCGCGAGGAAGACTAGAGGAGGAGACCCGGGGAAGAATAAAATTATCCATAGCCATTCAGAAGTTAAGAAAAGAAAGTAATAAAATGCAAAGGAAAATTATGAAAGACCCACAAAATAAAGAACTACAGCATAGCTTCCGGAAGGTAAAAAAGAGTTTGCAAAGACAAGTCTGGGAACAAAAAAGGGAAAGAAATAATGAGCTCTGGGCAAAGATACTATTTTTGGCTAAACAAAACAATATAAGACAGTTTTGGAAAACAGTAACTGGAATAAATCGACCTCAAAGACCAGTAGTAAACTCCAATATAGCAGAACAGAGATGGGTTCAATTTTTAAATGAAATATTCAAACCAATAACATTAGGGCCTAGTAAGGGAAAGTCAAAAAGCAAAGATATCAGGAATGGGGGCATAGAAAACAAAGATAGCATTATAGATACCTTCCAATATAATCAAATAAGAGAAATAGTATTAAAGTCCAGGAAGGTCGGTGCTCCAGGACCAAATGGCCTTCCTCAAGCTTTGTAATTGTCAAATACAGATTTATGGATACCAGTACTAACCACAGTTTATAACTGTGTGCTACAACTACAGATAGTGCCAGATTCATGCCGGGGGTCTATAATAAGCCCGGTTTACAAGAAAGGCAACAGAGATGCACCAGAAAATTACTGACTAATTACATTACAAGATATAGAAGCAAAGTATTTTGCCAGTCTACTTCTAAATGAACTGAGAGAATGGGCAACGGATAGAAATAGTGTCCCTCTAAATCAAACTGGACTCACACAAGGAGTAGGAACAGAAACTAACATATTAGCATTATCCATGTTAATGGATAAACAAACTCAAAAGAAGTTACCAATGTATCTCTGCTTTGTTGATTTTAAATCAGCCTTTGACTCTGTAAATCGAAACTTGTTATGGAGGAAGCTTACAGAATTGGGCATTCCATCTAGTCTCCTCAAAGCTATACAGCTCCTGTACACTGACACTTGGGTGAGGATACGGATAGGGGACGGGTCTGTCTTGTCAAGAAAAATAGATACCTTTCAAGGACTAAAGCAAGGCTGTGTCCTCGCACCCTATCTCTTTAATTTGTTTTTAGCAGATTTATCAGAAGAACTAGAAGCAGTAAACTCACATGCACCGAGTTTAGGCAAGACAATGATATCTAATCTGCTATATGCGGACGATGTAGTTCTGATAAGTCAAACACAAGTCGGGCTTCAAAGACTACTGGGAGGGCTAGCAAACTATTCAAAGCAAAATGGTTTGATAGTATATTTAGAAAAGACGAAGGTAATGGAATGTAGCCGTAGGATAAAAAAATATATAGATGGTCCTTGAATGAAGAACAGGTAGAATTAGTCCATTCCTATTGCTACCTGGGAGTGTGGTTTGATGAACGGGGGTGCTTTACCCAATATAGGGAGGAGTTAAAAAGGAAAGCTCTAACACTGTGCATTGCGCTCTTAAAACTAAAAAGAACCTTGAATGGCCCGAGCATTACCTCATTACTAAAGGTGATATCAGCCAAATTGGCACCTAGTTTAACATATGGCAGTGTTGCACTGAGAGGACGCGATGAACTATATTTAAATACAAGTATAATAAGAACATATAGACAGTTATTTCGCATTCCTCCAAATGCATCACCAGCACAGATACGATTGGAGTTCGGGCTAATAAATCAAACAATAGAAAGGAAAGGGGCCTATTTGAAAACTTGGCACAGAATAAAAACCAATAAGAGGAATGACCTGTGTCAGGTTTTGTGGCAAGAACTCCAAAAAATGGTGAGCATCCGGCTGCACTCTATCTAAAAAAGGCAATAAATGAATTAGGGCTGCAAGAAAGCTGGGAATGCAACCTAACTGTAGTATGTTTCAAAAGAGTAGTAAAGAACAAAACCAAGATGTTATCTCTACTAAAGGATAAAGAAACATTATCGAAAAGATTGCATGCTTGGGGGGTATTAAATGAGTATAAATGTCTACAACAGCAGCTCTATTTCGAAGAAGGCTAGTCCCCTGCTCTGAGAATGGAATTTCTGACATCCGACTAGGGAAGTTACCTGGTGATAAAAAAGATTATGTAGGGGGGAAGGAGAGCCCTAAGGTAGTGTGTAGGTTATGTAAAAAGGGTAAGTGGAATATTATTCACCTTTTATGTCTGTACCCTGACCTAGAGCAAGAGAGGAAATACTTGCTAAAAGCGCTTTTTAATCAACGTGGCATAAGGACATGCAGACAAGCAGTAATAGCAATGCCTAAAACCAGGTGATCCAATCTTGAATTCACATATGGTGAAAATTTTAAAGAAGACTTAGAAGAAATGTTTAGGGAAATGAATAGAACGACGAGACAGGAGCAGGACAAACAAGGAAAAGGCGCTGTATATTTTTTTTTACCCTTTTAAGTCATATTTATTAAGTGTAATAGTTATTTCCTTTTATATGTAAAAAATTCTCAGATTTTATGCTGACAATATTTTGCACATCATTGTAATGGTTTTAATATAGCCTTAGAACCCGCCGTAGCGTGCTCTACCGGCTATTAAAGGCCCGCTCCCGCGTTAACAAGGGAAAGGGCCTTTGATAGCCAGTAGAGCCCGCTACGGCGGGTTCTAAGGCTATTAGAACATTCTGCCACTCAGGGCAGAATGTTCTATTAAATAAAACAAATTGCTCACGGAGCCTGAGGGGATTAAAATCCCCTCGGGCTCTGTGAGGCTTTGTTCACAGCTGTTGCTGTGAACAAAGCGAACATTTTATTGTTGGCACTGTGGGCTTTTACCGGACAGTAAAAGCCCGGAGCACTCCATTGTTTTCAATGGAGCTGCCAACGTTCCAATGTTCTAATTAACTGTAAAATAAAGATTATTCATTCATTCATTCACTTGCCTCAATTGTCTTAGTATTATAAGTGTGGTGAAGCATACCAAATTCCAAGGTTCTTTGTAAAACAATAAGAAGCTGGGCTTATTACAGAGGATCAGTGTACAACACTAGTGTTTTTCATATGGGCATAAAAGATGACTGTGTACAACACCCTAAATTCAATGAGGGACCAGGCATCTTGACATGGTGAGTGAATGGTAAAAATAAACTGTATCCAGAAGCAGTAGACCTCAGTCGAACAGCAGGAAATAGGTAGGACACGTTGGAGCAAATCCCTCCTTATCCTTGAAAAGAATGATCAATACTTTTGTATTGTTGCCATAAACAAATGAAGAATCAGACCTTTGAAAAATAGTGAGATGTTAAGAAAAAGCTACCTTTGCACACAAAGAAGTAGGATCAATCACAGCTGTAAACTGAAAAGCATGGGTAAGACTGAGGAGACAAATGCCTATATGGAAGGCATCAATTTATAGTGTTTTGAAAACCCTGACACACTTGATGGAAAGTTTCACGGCCTCATGGGGATTTTGCAAGCTGTGCCAGAACCTCAACTGAATCAGGTATGGAGAAATCAGAATCCATTCATAAGGTGACAGAGATGAATGTTCTGAAAAAATTTACTCACCCCCAAAGTGCATGGTTACCTGTCAGGATCACCCTTCTTTTTCTTGTTACTCTGAGGAGCTCAGACTCACCAAATTTCACTGCAAGTTTATTGGATTGCAAATGGCTGTATTTCTACAGTCCATCCAATATCTGCAGAAACTGCCCATCAAAATGACACACCAACACCACATTAGAGACATTCAGGCCTCCTTTGACACGCAAAACACTATGGTCCTCATTACGACTTTGGTGGTCTTTTAGAAAGACTGCCGCAGTCGCTAGAAGACTGCCACTGCTGTTGGTCTTCCGATGGCCATATTACAAGTACGAGGGGTTTCCCATTCAATTTGGTCAGAAATGTTTTAGCATTCGTGGTGGCGGTCAGCGGCGCAGAGGCAGTTCCACAGTTGTCACCGCCATGCCAAAAGGACTCCGCCTGCCGTATCACTATCAGTGGCAGTGTGCTGATGGTGGGGCGCTGCCGGCGGTGGAAGTGCCAGGCCCCATTCCTTGGCAGGCGGCCTCCTCATTGGAAAAGTCAAGCCGATTGTCCGACAGGGGAGGTAGGTGGTAGGATGGGGGGTGTTTTGTGTGCATGTGTGAGTGGGTGTATGTCTGTGTGTTTGAATTTCAGTGTGTATGTGTGTGTAAATGTAAGTGTGCATGCGTGTGTGAATGTAAGTGTGTATTTGTGTGTGATTGTTGAAGTGAGTGCATGTTGGTATGTTTGTGTGAATGCGTGTCTGTTGGTGCGAGTGAATGAGTGTATGTATGCGTGTTGGTGAATGCACGTATGCAGGGTGTGTGTGTGTGTATGAGCGGAGGGGGTGCTGTCATGGAAGGGGGTGAGAGAGGGGGTTGCTGTCATGGAAGTGGGGTTCAAGGAATCGAAGGGGTGGTTCGGGGAGTCGTCTGCCAGTGACAGGAAAGGAATTTCCTGTCGCCAGCAGACTATCCGCCAGGGTTTTAATGGAGGTGCTACCGCCGGGAAAACCCTGGCGGAAAGGCGACTCATAATACCTCCGGCGGTCTTCAGTGGACAGCCGGCCCGGAGGTGCTGTCCTTCGGCCTGGCTGTCCTACTGCTCTGGCGGTACCAGCAGAGATGTGGTGGTTTGGCCTCTGCCAAATCACCACACTCGTAATGTGGTGGTTTTCACTGCCGGCCCGTCAGCAGTGAGCCCACGACCCAGGCGGTCTTCGGGCCACCAGGTTCGTAATGAGGGCCTAAATCTCTCAACTACTCTCAAGAGAAGTTCGGTATCATTAAAGGACTGCTCTTTCCACAGATTCACAAGTGTTCTATCTCCCCTTTCCCAAAACTTTGTCAAGAGCTGCCTCTGTCCTTCTTTCTTGTTCTAAATTGCTTCATGCCAACATCCATCTGCAACCCCCCCAGTGACTCAGTACTGACAGCTTCTGCTATTTAGTCTCCAGTCAGTAACTTTTCTCTTCCCAGTTTGAAGGTATTATCCCATATTGAAGTTCGCAACATCCTTAAAACCATTAGTTCCATTCACCTTCCAGCTCTTATCCCTCTAATATTTTCAGTTCTAGCTCCAGAAACGGCGAGGCTCATCATCATTTTAAACGTGCAAGTTACAGCAACCACCACGTTTAGGTCTCTCCTGGACCTTATCATGGATATTTCCCCAGTTCTATTTCCATGTTTAAAAAGTCCACATACACAATGATATCATAATCCCATCCTCTGGAATTTATAGTTGTACGTGCTCATGATACATTATTGTATATATACACAATTAGTCCGCATCACAAATCCCACCTCTGCCTGTGTCATCATTTCTGCCTAAGTAATCACACACAACTGCTAAATTAAGGGCTCTTTGGTGAAGCGTAAACCATAATTTGATCCAACATGTTCTCCCTTCGAGAGATGGTGGTGATCCCAATTATTGATGTACTCAGCCCTATCACAAGTTTCATCTTTGCCCCCTATAATCTCTCACGTGATTTATTTTTAGAAAACCCCATACTGTGGACCAATCCCAGCGTAATTCATTTGCAAACCAGATTCAGTTCACTACCTGTATCCATGTTTTTGTCCATATTATTGATACTATTCCCAATGCATGTTGGTTCTTGTAGTCCCCCCCGTCTGTTTCAACAATTGTTACAGTGACATTATCAATGATGTTATCAAAGACCTTATGGGTGCTATAATTTGTGGGTTCGTTAGCAGTGCATGGAGAGGGTGCAAGTTATAGTTACCTTAGGACGGGAGTTGTAGTTACTTGAAGTAACTATATAACAGGTGAATTTCTCTGGTTTTGCCTGATTAATATGTGAGCCTAACTATAATGTACCTGTAACCTTTGTTTTTTTGAGTGAATTTCTATGTTTTTTTTAAAGTAAAGTAATTTTTATTACTATACACTAATCCAGCCTCCAGCAGACAGGCCCTGCAGCCAACCCCTATAATAATCCACCCTCATGCTGACCACAGCTGAAAGCCACCCACTGCGGGAGTTGGCCAGAGGGCCTGGCCTCATACCTTAAAAAGGTGGTTTTATCTGTTGTTGTTTGATGCGTACGGGTGGAAAGTTTTCCTTCCTCAGCAAATATTGTGATATCCACAATGGCTATTGTATAGCTATCAACTGTATGAGTGAAGTTTAATATCCTGTCACACTCATTAATCCAAGTAAGGAATGAAGGAATAGTTTTGTAATCCCCATTCCAAATTACTAAGATGTAATCGATATAATGTTTACATAAAAATATTGTTTGTTTAAATGGATTGTTGTCATTAAGGAAATATTGTTTCTCAAAGTTATAAACATACAAGTCTGCTACACTTTGGGTAGGGCTTAAATGACAATATTCCCTTCAACTCAGTGGAACTTGGATAAGAATTTCCCATTACTAGGGAAATTGGCCTCACAGATTTTTTATTCCCAGCATTAGTAACAGTATAGACAATATTGGCTTTTGCAAGAGCCAGTATTGTAAAATTAAAACGTTCACCATCAGAATTGTCCCATAACGGGGTCCTGGTTAAGAATTTCAGGAGGGTTTGGGCAAGCTACATTTTATAAAAAGGGGAAGTAACCGAAAGTGAATAGGAATGACAGGTTGTTAAACACCACTATGACATGCGTTGGGGCAGAAACCCCTAGACACCAGCGATATTTCTTTTTGGTTACTTTATGTTTTTATGTATGGAGAGCGACCCCGAGGCAAGGGAAGCTCCCCTTGGGGGGGGGGCAAATTGTATTTAGGCCATTTCTGCCCCCTTTATGCTAATCTACCCCCAAGGAGGGCAGAAACCACTAAACACCGGGGATTTTTATTTTTGTGCTTCAATTTCACGCAAGGGGAGCGACCCCTTAGGCAAGAGTCGCTCCCCTGGGGGGGCACGTTTATTTTAGGCCATTTATGCTCCCCTTGGGAGCAGAACGGCCTATTTCTATTAGGCTGATCTGCCCCGGGGGGGGGGGCAGAAACCACTTAGGCAATAGGGATTGGTGTGTGTATGTGTGTGGCATCCCCTTGGCCAAGTGTTGCACCCCATGGGGGCACATTACTGTTGGCCATATCTGCCCCACTTGGGGACAGATCGGCCTATTTTTGGAAGGCCCACCTCCCCCCAAAAGAGACAGAAAGCCCACCAGAGACCAGGGAAGATTTGTTTTTCAAAATAAGAGAGTGGGGGCAAAGCCAAATAAATGGGGCCAAAGTTGTTCTTCCCACCAGTGGGCAGATGGGCAATTACCCCAGATCCACACCCTGGGAAAGTCTACTAGATGCCAGGGAATTAAAAATAAAAATAAAATAGTGGGGTGTTGGCTACCAACCAGTATGGGCCTGGTTATGCCCCCACCCCAACTGAAGAGGATAACAGTCTTTCAGCTCTCCCCCGCACACCAAAACATCTTATCCCACAGCAAGCAAGAGGACATTTGATTATTTAGGGTTTTGGTTTTACATTTGGGCCATGAAAGCTTGGCTAACTCTCAAAATTGTCCCAATTGGAATGATGAGGGCTGCACTTTTTAGACTTTGGGACGCTGCCATGTAGAAAAATCCACAAGACCTAGACACATCTGAAAACTAAACATCTGGTTGATTCCAGGGTGGTGTGCTTCACATGCACCCGCACCATTTTCTTACCCACAATGCCCTGCAATCCTCCAACTTTGCTGGAAATCACACATTTTCCCCACATTTCTGTGATGAAACCTTCCGGAATCTGCAGGAATCCACAAAATTCCTACCACCCAGCTCTGTCTCATCTATACTGACAAAACTTCTGCTGCACATGTCAGCCTAAAAATGTTTTTTTTTCAAACTGCCCTTTTGGACCCACTTTGGTGCCCCCTCAATTTCGACTTGTTTTTGGCTCTTCCCTGTCACAGGCACTTGGCCCACCTACACAAGTGAGGTATACGTTTTACCGTGAGACCAAGGGGAACATTGGGTGGTAGGAAATTTGTCCAGGTGCGGTGATCCCACACAGAAATGTGGGAAAATGTGATTTCTTAGCTAAATTCGAGGTTTGCTGAGGATTCTGGGTAAGAAAACGTTGGGGGATCCACTCAAGTCACACCTCCCTGGACTCCCTCAGGTGTGTAGTTTTCAGAAATGGCTGGGTTTGCTAGGTTTCCCTATATGGGAGCTGAGCCCAGGACCAAAAACGCAGGTGCCCCCCGCAAAAACAGGTAGTTTTGTATTTGACAGTTTTGATGTGTCCAGATAGTGTTTTGGGGCATTTCCTTTCGCATGCACTGGGCCTACCCACACAAGTGAGGTACCATTTTTATCAGGAGATTTGGGGGAACGCTGGGCGGAAGGAAATTTGTGGCTCCTCTCAGATTCCAGAACTTTCTTTCACTGAAATGTGAAGGAAAAGTGGGTTTTTTTGGCCAGATTTTGAGATTTGAAAAGGATTCTGGGTAACAGAACCTGGTGGGAGCCCCACAAGTCACCCCATCTTGGATTCCCCAAGGTGTCTAATTTTTAAAAATGCGCAGATTTGCTAGGTTTCCCTAAGTGCCGGCTGAGCTAGAGGCCAAAATCAACAGCTAGGCACTTTGCAAAAAACAGGTCTGTTTTCTTTGGGAAAATGTGATGTGTCCACGTTGTGTTTTGGGGCATTTCCTGTTGCGGTCGCTAGGCCTACCCATACAAGTGAGGTACCATTTTTATCAGGAGACTTGGGGAACGCTGGATGGCAGTAAATTTGTAACTCCTCTCAGATTCCAGACCTTTCTGTCACCGAAATGTGAGGAAAAAGTGTTTTATTGGCCAACTTTTGAGGTTTGCAAAAGATGCTGGGTAACAGAACCTGGTGAGGGCCCCACAAGTCACACCATCTTGGATTCCCCTAGGTGTCTAGTTTAAAAAAATGCACAGGTTTGGGAGGTTTCCCTAGGTGCCGGCTGAGCTAGAGGCCAAAATCTACAGCTAGGCACTTTGCAAAAAACACGTCAGATTTCAATGTAAAATTGTGATATGTCCATGTTGCATTTCCTGTCGCGAGCATTAGGTCTACCCACCCAAGTGAGGTACTATTTTTATCGAGAGACTTGGGGAAACACAGAATAGCAAAACAAGTGTTATTGCCCCTTGTCTTTCTCTACTTTTTTTCCTTCCAAATGTAAGACAGTGTGTAAAAAGGATGTCTATTTGAGAAATGCTGTGTAATTCACATGCTAGTATGGGCACCCCGGAATGCAGAGATGTGCAAATAACCACTGCTTCTCAAAACCTTATCTTGTGCCCATTTTGGAAATACAAAGGTTTTCTTGATACCTATTTTTCACTCTTTATATTACAGCAAATTAATTGCTGTATACCCGGTATAGAATGAAAACCCGTTGCAAGGTGCAGCTCCTTTATTGGCTCTGGTTACCTAGGGTTCTTGATGAACCTACAAGCCCTATATATCCCGCAACCAGAAGAGTCCAGCAGACGTAACAGTATATTGCTTTTAAGAATCTGACATCGCAGGAAAAGTTATAGAGTAAAATGTTGAGAAAAATGGCTGTTTTTTCACCTCAATTTCAATATTTTTTATTTCAGCTGTTATTTTCTGTAGGAAACCTTTGTAGGATCTACACAATTTACCCCTTGGTAAATTCAGAATTTTGTGTACTTTTCTGAAATGTTTAGCTTTCTGGGATCCAGCATTGCTTTCACATCCATTTCTGTCACTAACTAGGAGGAGGCTAAAAGCACAAAAAATAGAATGGGTATGTCCCAGTAAAATGCCAAAATTGTGTTGAAAAATGTGGTTTTCTGATTCAAATCTGCTTGTTCCTGAAAGCTGCGAAGATGGTGATTTTAGCACCGCAAACTCTTTGTTGATGTCATTTTCAGGGAAAAAACCACACGCCTTCTTCTGCAGCCCTTTTTTCCAATTTTTTAAGAAAACACATTTTTTGTTGTATTATAGCTAATTTCTTGGTCTCCTTCAGAGGAACCCCCAAAGTCTGGGTACCTCTAGAATCCCTAGGATGTTGGAAAAAAAGGACGCAAATTTGGCCTGGGTAGCTTATGTGGAAAAAAAGTTATGAGGGCCTAAGCGCCAACTGCCCCAAACAGCAAAAAAAAGGCTTGGCACCTGGAGGGTTAAAGGCTGGGCAGCGAAGGGGTTAAAGAGTAAGTGGTGACTGTGTGACTTTAATATTTTACACCCATTCGTAGTGTGTGACTACAGGGCTCGCTCCCTTTGGATCCCCATAAAGTGAGACATAAAGGAGGCATAAGTATCAAATTTGATTTTTACATATCACTTGGGCATTTGCATGCTACAAAGCACATGGGCCCCTTCATGTTAACAAATTTAAAAGATACGGTTGAGAAAGTGATTCCCCTATTGAAACGAGCTATACAAAACAAATGCCCACTAACTAGTTATCATAACCGCTTGCGGTGCCAGGGAGCACTTTGTTTAGCACCATTTGTGGATTAAATGAGAAAATTATTCCCCAAAAAGACAAAGACGAGCGAAGTGTTAATAGTGGATTCTTAATAGCACACAGTTCCTATACAATGAATTTGGAGGGACAATAAATACAATCCTGATAAAATTGTGAATACATGGAGAAGTAATACTGGTTGGCTAAATACAGCTTTGGTAATTTTAAGGTGCCATGCCTAGGGACAAAGACATATGTTTTAGTTTCCAAAGGTTTAAGGTGAAGGGCTGATGGTGGAACCAGTTGACTAATAACAGTGATATAAATATAGATCTATAGATCTGTTGTTTGTGTTCCTCTCTTTCTTCTTCTTTTTACTGATTCTCAAATAGAGCAGTAGTATCATTATGAGTGATAGATCTGTAAGTAATCCCGTAAGTAATACCGTGTTAGCATCAGTCTTAGTAAGCTGATGAAAAACATCAAAAGGTCCTGATGAAAGCCAATTTTGGCCCCTTTGGGGCACATAGACCAATGGCTGAAACATGTCGACCTTAAACTGGATGTAGGAGGACATCATAGCTCCAGACACATCACATGTAGTTTTTAGTCTTGTCGGAGAGCACCAGTCTTATTAAAATAGGCACATTGGTACAAGGGTGCGCTCTAGGCAATTGTAACAGTGCGCTGTTTCTAGTTTATGCACATACCAAAAAAACTTCCAACCCGCTCCGCTGTAATGAGGCATGGAAGCACACCCTAGAGGCACTAGGCACCTGGGGTGAGACCCTGATGATGAAGCATGCCACCAGCTAGGTCGGTGGGTGAGGGGGTCTTGACTAGAATGAAAAGATTCTGTCAGTAACACAAGAAACAGGCTCTATGCCACAGGGTAGTTATTCTCTGCTGGTACTGTGCTTCCTGTAAACCCTTTCAGGACTTGTGGGAGATGACCTGCGCAGTTTTGAAAGGAGGTCATTAAAGCACATCCACCACTTCCCTTCTTAACGACCTTATTGACTGTTTTCTGCTGCCTGCCTCTGGTAGTGACAGAGTGTCTCCCTGTGCCCCATTTGCGGAGATGCTAATTGCCGGATGACCAGGCCTTGTTGTAGTGACCACTGGGGACTTCTATTGGGCCAACATGCCATTATGGGTAAAGACAGGAAACTTTGGGACACTCAGCAAACAACAATAGAACAGTTCATGGCCCAGGGACCATGGGAGCCCAGCAAGTAGATAGCCTTGGGGACTGCAGGAGTCACAGGGCCCAAAGGGAGCACGGATCCTGGTGGGCACTGAGTCCTCAAGCACTGCAGTGTAAGCGAAAATCAAAGCCATTTCCCTTTATGTAAATCTACGACGATATAACGTTTGTAAGCAGATTCCTGACTTGCAGATAAAGTTGAAGGTATTGAAGGTATTGAAGGCCACGGTAGAGGCACATGAGGCCGAGACACGAAGGCTGCAGATGAGAGCAGAAGGTGCGGAAGGACTATCTTGAGATGTAATCTGAAATTTGTGGGATTCCCTGAAAAGGAGGATGGTACTAAGCTGGAACTGTCCCCAGAGGGTTGGAGAAGGTCACAGATTCCAAATCACAATTATCTATCTCAATTCAACAGCAACAAACTTTCAATGAAGCCAAGCAGAAGTGGAGTATATGAGTATATGCTACACTACCCAGCCAAACCTAAAGTGCTGCATGAAGGCCGCTCGTACTTCTTTAGGAAACCACCTGATGTCTGAAACTGGTTGGAGGTCTGTGCGGACTGCCGGATCCAGACGTGGGACTGGGAGGGTAGCCTTGGAGGACCCCGAGGGGACAAGCAGTCAGGCTCGATGATGATGAAGAGAAGCAGATGACGGCAGTGCTCTACATCCAGCAATAGAGTGGTGCTGCACTGAGATGGCACTTTGGACTTGGAACAACAGCACCAGGAAGTAGAACAAGCCAGAGCCTTGGTGGAGATAGTCAGGGAGCAGGGAGCGGTTTGGACTTGATGGAGGAGATGCCGATTCCTGAGACTGAACCCACTTTGAATTGATGTCACACTCAAGTAGGTGCTATTAGGTGATGTACACTTAGAAGACACAGTATTGTATAAGTCTATAACATAATTACCACACGTAGATGCATGCATAGACCTCAGACCTAATTTGAAAACTTTATGTACAGAGACATTATGGGAGTCATTATGAACACGGCGGGAATCCCTGCTGTGTTCATGCTGCCGGTCTTATCACAGACTGCCAGCCCCCTTGAGACCCTGCCGCCCGAATAATTAACATTCTGCTGGGCCGGGATATTGCAGACGCCTCCATATGGAGCCATCATCAATGCTGCTGTGCGGCAGGTCCATATGGAGCCATCATCAGGCTGCCTGTCGGCGGTAGCCTGGAGGTGGTGGAAGGCCACCTGTGGTGGTCCCCATTGTGTACATTAAATTCCACCGCTGCCGGCATGGCGATCTCAACATCCAAGTACATAATGAGGGCCTGTGTGTCTCAAAATGGTTTCAGACACACAGGATGGAACCACTGTCTGGGTCGGGCCCATTTATTCTTCCATCCTCCCCCTGTGTGTGTGTTTTTAACCTTTCCATGAGGATGGCTGTGATGTGCAGGGGGAAGTGAGTGAATGTGTAGGCAATATAGGAGAGGTTGGATTGTGACCCGGGTCGCTACCTGGTTTCCTCACTCACATCCTATCCTTGGAATATATGTTTGAGTAGAGGTGGTAGATTTGTTACGCAGTCATGAGTTTCAATTGATTAGTGTTCGGTGGTTAGGTTTATTAGAAATGGGAAGACACATGTTTATTTTAGGTGTGTCTTACCCAGGGAGGAGGGTGGTTTTGTGTTTGTTGTGTAAGTTATTATTTGCTGCAGTTAACAGTGTTCCCTGCTTCTGGGACTGAGTCAGGGGCATGGGTGGAGTGGGGCATGTATACCGGGGGTTTGGAAACATGGGAGGCCATTGTGCCCAGGCTCCTAGATAACCTCTGATGGGTAGCTCTACTTGCTTGCTCACGTAGAATAAAAGGGGCCTAAACTCCTTTGTAAAATGCTATAGGACACATACTCACTTGAGATGAATGGAGTTCCATCTAGCAATGTTACAGAAGACACACCTGACAGTTGGTGAGGTGCAGAAATTGTAGAAAAAGTGGAGAGACAAATGTGCACCTGGACATATTCATCCTACGCCAGGGGAGTCTCCATCCGTGTTGCGCATTAATTGCAGAAAAATTCAGGGAATAGCTGTACTCCTCCACATATTCATCCTACGCCAGGGGCGTCTCCATCTAATTTGAACCTGGGCTCCCGTTTCAACAGCTTAGTCATAGAGCAGATATAGGAGGGAGATAAGTCCTCGTACATGGTGTGTTGGATGGTTGGAGAAGTGCCTCCTCAACATCTACGCCCCCAACACTGGCAATGGTGCCTTTTTGAGTCTCTAGAAGCCAAACCTTTACCGTATGTGGACATGCCTATCGTTTGGGTGAGGGACTTTAATTGTGTTCTCAATGGAACTTGACTAGGCAGCTGCCCAAGTTGGGAGCCAAATCCAACATGACATTTAAGTTGTAGGAAACAAGGTAAGACATCGGGTGCACTTTCTTTCAGACCATAATCCCCTGCTATTGGAATGCCGACTAGAGAGGCACAGACCCCCATGTACATTTGTGGATACTCTGTCTGGAGTCACTGGGAGACCTGGAATTCACGGTAGACATGCAGCTGGCACTGCAAGGCTACTATGATGCTAACTGGAATTCTACAGGGACTCGGACACAGAGTGAGGTGCCGTTATGGTGGTCATGTGTGGGGAAGGGAAGCTGGAGCAGGAGCTGCAGGAGGGAAAGGCCCACTTGACCCAGTTCTAGATAGAGAAGGTGGGATGGGAGAAGGAGGTGGCGGACTTCAAGGATGCATACACAAAAGTTGCTAGCATTTGGGACTGGCTAAACTGTCATGTGAGACGTGATTACCATTAGAGACTACAGAGAGAAGGCAACTAGTTGGGTCGTATGTTGCCTTGCTCCTAAAGCGTGAAAGACCCACCACCCCTGTGACACTCTCCTTGACCAGGGTAGATGGGGAGACATTTAGGCGGTCATTCTGACCGCGGCGGGCGGTGGTCACCGCCCGCCATGCGGTCACCGCCAGAAGACCGTACCGCGGTCAAAAGACCGCAGCGGTCATTCTGACTTTCCCGCTGGGCTGGCGGGCGACCGCCAAAAGGCCGCCCGTCCGCCCAGCGGGAAAGCACCAGCAACGATGAAGCCGGCTCCGGATGGAGCCAGTGGAGTTGCTGGTGTGCGACTGGTGCAGTTGCACCCGTCGCGGTTTTCAGTGTCTGCCAAGCAGACACTGAAAATCTTAATGGGGCCCTGTTAGGGGGCCCCTGCAGTGCCCATGCCAGTGGCATGCACTGCAGGGGCCCCCAGGGGCCCCACGACACCCGTTTCCACCATCCTGTTTCTGGCGGTGAAAACCGCTAGAAACAGGATGGCGGGAAGGGGGTCGGAATCCCCATGCCGGTGCTGCTTGCAGCTCCGCCGTGGAGGATTCCCTGGGCCAGCGGGAAACCGGCGGGAAACCGCCGGTTTCCTTTTTCTGACCGCGGCTTTACCGCCGCGGTCAGAATGGCCCCAGAAGCACCGCCAGCCTGTTGGCGGTGCTTCCGCGGTCGTTGGCCATGGCGGTCCATGACCGCCAGGGTCAGAATGACCCCCTTAAGGGCTAAGCAGTGATCAACTTGACTCTGCATGAGCATCTGGCAGGTGGGGACGTGGCTCCACTGGGAATTGAATTACATGAACATGTGCAGTTTCTTAACCTGGAAGAAGAGATACAACTGGTTAAACTACAAGATGCCCTGTAAGACTTGGCCAGTGGCAAAATCCAGGGTTGGGTGGCCTCCCAGTAAAGTTTTGTATGACATAATCTGCTGATCTTCTCCCAGAACTCCTGGAAAACGTCCAGGAGGAGAAATGGAATGGAATGTTGTCTGAGCAATTATGCTGCGAAAACACGATAAAGACCCAGGATCATACCACCCATTATCTATACTCAACGTAGATGTTAAGTTGCTTGTGAACGTCCTTGCATTGTATCTGAGCCAGCTGGTCACCCATTTGGTACACACTGATCAGTGTGGCTTAATGCCAGGGAGGGGCACACACATTAACTTTCTGAGACTCTCAGACTGATATGGAAGAGGCAGCGATGGTGGTTTTAGATATAGAAAAGGCTTTTGATGCCCTTTCCTGACGTATTTGTGGGAAGTGGTGATGAAAATGGGGTTCGGCATCAGATACTTGTCCTGGGTGCGCCTCTTATGCATAGAGCCAAGGGCGAGTATTTGTACTAGCCAGGTGGTGTTGGATGCTAATAGCATCAAGAGAGCTTCAAGACAGGAATGCCCGCTGTCCCCGCTCCTCTTTGCATTCGCCATGCAACCTCTGGTGATCTACCTGAGGGACAAATTCTGTGACTGGAAAGTCAGAGTGGGAAACATGACTCAGCTAGTCTCTATGAATGCAGATGATACTCTTCTTTATGTGTCTGACCCTGAAGCATCAGTGCCGCACCTACTGCGGCGTTTGGCCAATTTTGGGTGAGTGTCAGGTCTTCATGTTAACAGGCACAAGACAGGGATTTTTGCTATGGCGTTATTGGTATTTCGAGCTGTGAATAAGCTGCTAGAGGTGGGACTCCCCAGGGAAATGAGCCAGTTTTGAGATCTCAGGTTTCAGGTAATACATAACCAACTAATGCAATATGAATTGAACATGGGACAAATTGCAGAAGGCCTCACTACTTCCATCGCATTCTGGAAGAACCTTCCACTGTCTGTCATGTGCAGGGTAACACTTAGCAAAATGGTGTTGCTGCTCATATGTCTTTACATCATGCAGAATTCCTGTTGTATTCTGCCAGCCTCTCTGTTTAGACAGCTCAATGGATTGTTTGAGTCCTTAGTCTGGACCATCGAGCATAGCAGAGTCAACTGGAGAGCCTAAAATTAGATCTAGCTGAAGGTGGGCTGGGACTCCCAGATCTTCAGTTGTACTTAGCAGGATTGCTTCAATTTGCAGCACTGTGGTGTGAGGAGTGCCCCAGTTAGGAAAAAAAAACATTATAGGGCCTGGTGTCAGCAGACGAACTTCTGAAACGTATAGGTGGCCACAGAGTTATGACAGGCACCCCGTTTATAGTGGCCCAGGTCACGCAGGCCTGGGAAAAGGCAGTCATGTGTGTTTTGAAGCGAGCTCCTTATATGCGTCTTAAGGGCCTGATTTAGAGTTTTGGCGAACGGGTTACTCCGTCACGAACGTGACAGATATCCTGTCTGCCTTATTATGATTTCCATAGGATAAAATGGAATTCGTAATATGGCAGACGGGACATCCATCAGATTTCTGACAGGGTAACCCCATCCTCCAAACTCTAAATCAGGCCCTAAGTTATTTGTATTGAAAGAAACCATGTATAGAAAAGGTTGTAATGAACCTGAAATTTTTTCCAAGTTCCAACTGATGATAACCTTCATTTAAATCAAGGCAAGAAAAGACTTATGCACCATTTAAATGCATTTTCATGTCAGCAATGTTTGGATCTGGATGTCATTCTCGTTCAAGTGCCTTATTTGCCTGACGAATGTGAATGCAGATGCATACAACTCCTTCACTGTCCTTTTTGGGCACTACTACTACTACTACGGGAGAAATCCATGGCGTTGGCCAGCTCAATAATGTCATGCTTAAGTAACAATTCAAGTTCTTTTTCAACAGCGAGAGGACGTTCTCACTAATATGCAGTTTTGCTTTGACAGTCTTAAGTTTTCCTAAACCATGAAACAACAAAGGGAATTGACCTACTATTTTGTGACAAGCATTCATGTTGTGTAATTCACAGAAATCAGTCCCATATCGGGAGCTGTAATAAAGCTGAGCAAACAGGCACTTGATGCTGTACCTTGAAGCACATGGATCGTTCTTGTACCTTCGTTTTCTTATGTTTCACTGTCTCTATAAATTAACCTTGACTCATTAATTGCATTGATGCCCATGTATACACATTGGTTTTCGATGGCATATGCCGCGGTAATGGAGCTACTTCATTGTATTTCTCTTCAGGCATTATGTTTATCAATGCACCACTGTCGATAATGAAAGGTATCGAACAACCATTTATTTTCAATGTGGACAGTGTTTTTACGATTTTGCTGCTTTGGAATGTTGACTTTATTTTGACTGACGTTTTTCTTCACATGCGACCAGTCAAACATGCATCTTTCTCAGAGGTAAACATCAACATGCAGTACTCACTTTCACTTGCTATTGAGCAGGAAGAACTGTTTGAAGATGATTTAGATGACAATTGACTTTGTTTAGTTGCAATTAGTCTCAACTGATGCCATCACTTGACCTTGTGGGCATGCAACAAACATTGCTTCGGGAATGTTATGGCAGCCATTTTGTTTTCAGGCCGTGATGCACTTCATTTTTCCTTTGCTTTACACAGCGTCACAAAATGGTTCTTTCCCACAGCCTATACATATCTATCCAGTGGCGGGACATTTACCGTTCTATGCAAATGAAAATCCACATCTAAAACATAACTTATTTTTTACATGTAGATATCACTTTGTGTCCTTCAGTCTTTTGCTTTGGTTTGTTTTTCACACTCATGACTGATTCATTCTGGGCACCTCCGGCCTTCATGTTAGCAGCTTGTCTTTCAGCATGCTCCTCAGATCGGGCCAACATTAACACTCACTCCAGACTAAGAGTTTCTCTCAGCATTTGTTATTGAATGAATCCAATAATGCACCCATCAATAACTCTAAGATGCATAGCTTCTTCGTCATTAGATTCATTGATGTTACAGAGTTTGATGAGTGCATCAAGCTTTTCCACAAACTCATCAATTGTTTACAAACTTTTTGACGTTATTTACTGAAAATGTATTGCTCATAATTCAAGTTTGGTACTGCACTGAACGTAAGGTTCAAAGCAACTTTAATCCTACAGTACGTGATTCTTCATCATTTCTTGGCATTTTCTTTATGACTTCTTTCACACCATCACCAAGAAGATTTTTGGGATACTTGATAATTTTTCTGTTATCAGTCTCTTCAAGAGCATCAATGAAATCCTCAAATGTCAGAAATCCGGATCAGTTACAATCATGCTCCTACCCTGGCACAGTTGTAGGCTGGCTTCAGGGTCAGCCTTGATGGACTCCATTGGTAGAATAGCTTTTTGCCGAAATTTGCGCCGCTGCAGATATGAAGAGCTCTGTAGGTACAACCCCAGGCACTTCTTGTGGAGCCATGCTCGGCCGTGGTATGGTGTCTCTGTTTAATTTAATTGGTTTAGGTAAGCAGATGGCCCTTTTATGTAGTTGACAGATCTTGTTTTCAGTCTGTCTTTTCACACCTGGTTGATCTCTACCTTGGAGCGCTTCTGTTTGCAACGTTCTTTGGCAAGTTGTGATTCTCTTTGACTCTGCTTTGTAAACCTGGTTGTATCTGCCTTCAGGGTTAATGTTCTGTACTATGTAAATTTTATTTTGTGTGGCAGTGTGGTACCCTTTAGTGTGGCCTGTGTCATATTTTTTGACCAACGATGCATAGTCTTCTCAGTAGACCTTTCTTTATCTTTAAATGCATCACACTCGCAGGAGTTGTGCTTTGATTCCACATATGCCAATCGTCAACTTGGCACTTCGACAAAGGCACATGTAGCACGCTCAAGCAGCTTGTTTGGACCACGACAAACTCTCTGGGACAGCACTGTCTTTCTTTTGGGTTACTTGTCCCCTAACTTGTAGCAAGTTGTTGCCTTCTCCCCAGCCTGGGTACTTAAAACATCGTCCTGCTTACCCTGAAATTCTGGGAAACTATCATCAACTAGCTCTTCTCTCCACTCCATACAAACTCTTAGAGAAAATGCTATTAACAACTAACCTTCTAATTAGTTAGAGAAGAAAAATGTAAAAAAACTTCCGGTCTGGTTTCAGACACTCCCTCAGAAGAGAAACCGAATCAATGCCCACATTGTAGTTCTTATATTATTAGACCTATCAGCAGCCTTTGATACCATCTCTCACTCAACACTGCTGAAGAGATTCAATGAAATAGGCATATGTAGTCTTATGCTGAAGTGGCTCTGCTTCCTCCTATCCCACAGAACCCAGACTACTATTGTTCAAAACCTTTATCACCTCTGTACCCAACAAGGTTCAACTGGGCTCCTCTTTAAGAACATTTTTCTCTAATATTCATATATCTTCCCTAGCCGTACTCATCCCCTTTTCAGACTCCTCACCATTTCATACATCGATGATACCCAAAGTATCATCTCCATCCCTAAAAATGCAAATCAGGTACTTTTCAACTTCTGTTCCAGCATGACAGCAATTGCTTGCTGGAAGCAGATCAACTGCCACAAAATAAACAGGGACAAGACATAAATTCTATTTTTTTATTCACAAATCCCTGTTTTGGATTCCTACATTGTGGCCCATAATCCTGGGTTCTCCCCCCACACCCCAGCAGTCCTGTCTCTTCATTTACAATCAACACACCTTTGACAAACAAGTACATCAGGGGTCCAGATGATGCTGCATTTGTCTCAAAATGCTCAAGAAAATTGCTTTCTTTCTCCTACTTGATGACCATAAAATCATCATTTAATCACCACACTTATTTACTGAGGAAATTCAATTTGCCTGGTGAATACAGACTACCTTTCTCTTTGTCTTCAAGTCATCCAGAACTCAATAGCTCAGATGATCGTACAGTTTTCTGCTGCTACCAAAGTGTCATCCCATCTCACGTCTACACTGGTTACCTATCAATCAATCAATCAAATAATTTATAAAGCGCGCTACACACCTGTTAGGGTCTCAAGGCACTGGGTGGGGGAGCTAGTGGTTGAAAAGCTGTGTCTTGAGGTGTTTTCTGAAGGCTAGGAGGACTTGGGTCTGTCGTAGTTGGAGCGGTAGGGAGTTCCAGGTCTTGGCGGCGATGTATGAGAAGGATCTTCCTCCGGTGGTGGAGCAGTGGATGCGAGGGACGGAGGCGAGGCTGGCGGAGCAGAGCTGGCGGGCAGGGGTGTGGAAGGTGAGTCTGTTGTTGAGATAGGCCGGGCCTCTGTTGTGGAGGGCTTTGTGTGCGTGGGTGAGTAGTTTGAAGGTGAAGCTGTCTATGTTCAATGCCCTCTGCATGCCACTTAACATGGCTAACACATCTATTTGCTTCAGGCACATGCTCTCCTATTATTTTCCTTCTTGTCCTATTTGCTTTGCCTCTGCCAATGGACTGTTGCATGCCTTTCCATATACTGAATTGAGGCCATCCTTCCTCCAAACTGGCCTACAAATTTTGTAATGAGAGTTAAGGAACATTTTCAAAACTCATCTTTTCAGATCACTTGTTCTTGCTTTTCGTTTTTGCACATATCAATTGCTCCCTATGCCTCACTTCGGTTCCCTGTTACTACAGCAGGAGTATGTCTTTGAGTATTTGTTGCACTTGCAAATTCCATAATATAACAACAACATAATTTTTTTTCCAGATAAATGTGGCACTAAGGCAAAATTCAGTAAATAGTTCAGATTTTCTAAAAAAAGACTGTTGCAACCATCGGGATAGTCCTGGAGTTTGTGCAACGTGTCCTCGACATTGTCAATAACATACCCAAATATGCCCTTATACTGCAGCATCTTCACAGATGTGACAGCACAGTTCATACATGAATCTCCCCCTTGCCATACTTGGATTGTCAGCTTGTACACAAAAGACTTAGTGCATGACATATTAATCCTTTAACCACACTGTCTCAGCCTTTCTAATTGACAATCTCCAATTATATCATTTACCCCATTTGATCCTGTTGGCCTGAACTTTGTGCAATATGTCCTTGACATTGTCATTAACATATCTGGATAAGCCCTTAATATCTTCAAGAATGTGACAACACATCTCCAACATGAATCCTAGTGAATTTTGGGAACCTTAAGCAGCAAGGCAAATAACTCTAACTGGGTGATGGGGATAGGCTAAAGATCTTAACAAAGATGGACCCTTGTTATGAATTGCTCTACGCAAGATGCAAAGAGACTTAAACTGCACTCAGCGTTCCACCGGACGCCAGTGCAGGTTCCTCAGGGCCGTTGAGGCTGACTCATTTGGAAACATTCATCAGGGGGTGTGCGGCCATGTTCTACACTATCTGCAACCTCCTGATGACATAGCCAGGAGAGCCTATAAACAAGGGGATTCCCATAATCAAGACAGGCTAAGACAAGAGCCTGAACAACCATTTGTCTGACATGAGAGGGAAGTAGATAAATGACCTTATGCAGCAATTTCCGAATGCCAAAGCAGCTAGCTGCAATTTATTTTTGCTTGCAAGTCCATAGTGAGGCCAGAGTAAATCTAGAATCCAAGGTTTTTATTGGATTCTTAGGACTAGGAAGGTTTCTGAAACTCCCTAAGGAGGGGCTCCAGGCAGGGTTGCAGAGATTATTGCCCAATAGCATAATCTCTGTGTTTTCTTCATTAAATTTCAGCTTGCAACCTGCCATCCATCTGGCAACTTCTTGAAAACAGGAAGTCAAAGGAACATTCCCATAGTTATGGAGGGGGTAATCAACACAACCAGCTGTGTGTGATCTGCATTTGAGACCAACAGTAGCCCATGGACATGCACCATGCCAGCCAGAGGGTGGAGATAAAGATTAAATAAAGTGGGGCTCAGGGAGGAACCCTGGGGCACTCCACAGCAATACGGATGTTTTTCTGAGAGTAAAGGCTGATTTTGGGCCTGAAAAGACCAGTCCTGCAGAAAGGAAGTGAGTCAGTCCAAAACTTTACCCCTGATACCAACATTCTCAATCCTCTGCAAGATGATAGAATGATCTAATATATCGAAGGCAGAACTGAGATCCAGGATTGTATCTGTCAGACTGCCCTGATCCCAAAGACTCCTGAGTTTCTCCACCCTTGCCAGTAGAGCAGTTTTGGGGCTATGAAGAGGGCGAAAGCCCATCTGAGAGGGGTGCAGTAGTGCATTCAATTGAAGGAAGCTGGAGAGATGCTTATTGACTTATTTTTCTGACAGCTTAGAAAACCCTGGCAGCAATGCTATAGCTCTATAGTTGCTTAAAATGGCAGGATCCAGATTGGGGTGCTTTAGAAATGACTTGACACTTGCTGGTTTCCAATGACAGGGTAAAATCCCATATGATAAAGAAAGATTAAATAACTTTGTCAGTGCAGGGGACACAACATTGAACACTTGGCGGAAATATGCGTAGCATTGGGATCCAAAGGAGAAACTGATTTGAATGTATTTATATGCTCGTTAACTATCTCTGTAGTAAAGGAAGGGAAGGCCAGGAGAGAACACTCAAACAAGTCGCTGGAAGGACCACTTGAGGAGGGATCTGATGACATCAGAGTGTTAGAAAAGAAGGTATAAATGTCCATGGTCCATGTCCTTTTTGTGAAAGAACAAGGCAGTTTGTTGCAATGATCTACAGAGGCCATACAAGGGGGGGCATCTGCTGCAGGTTCAATAATATGTCTATGGATCTTAAAAATTTCCTTTGGGGAGCTGGAGGAATTAGCAATTTTGGAAGAATAGAAGATAGCTTGAGCTTTCCTGATCTCTTCATGATACCACCTAGTGGAATTCCTATATTCTGCTTTACTAATATTGTCATAGGCCTTCCTCTGTCTCCTTTCTAGGCGTTTACATTCTTTCTTTAGACACAGGAGATTGGATGTAAGCCAGGGGGATTTACAGGAATGCAGGGAATCTTTCTGCCACCTTGGAGGGAGGAAAACATCCAATGAGTTGATCAACCATGTGTTAAGGTGGTGAGCTGCAGAGTCAACATGGGCCAAGAGGTCAGGTTTGTAGCTTTGAGGACCTCAACCCAATTTGTTAAACAAAGTTTGGCCCAGGGTCGCTCCCAAAGTTTAGCATTTTGCACTCTGTATGGAGCTAAGATGTTTGCCACTTGCTGGAACCTCAATACTACACACAAGAAACCTGGCATATTTACAAGAGTTAATAAAATTATACAATTTATCTTCATATGCAGTTTTATCTCATCAGCATTTATTAATGACCGTGATCTATGCATATTACACTAGCAAATGTAAGCACATCAACCATTTACCGTTCATATCATACTCATCCACTACCTTGAGTTTACTATGAGACAGCTTACCTTAACGTGTTGTTAGCTAAATTCTGTTATTTGTGTTTCTATGTATGTATGTGGAAGTATTTCAATCAGAAATGCTCATTTGTAATAGCATGATAGTACAAAAGTTTATTGATGAGGCGACTAGCATTTAGATAGCATAAAGGCACACTGTTATGAGTGTTGAAAACTGAGCCAAGCTGTAAGTAACAACAACCTATTTTGAAAATATTTGGAGTTATACACATTATAACAAATACTTTGTGGAATGTCAATGATTGTGAAGGTAGTCAGATTAATGATCAAAGGAGGGCAGAGATATGTAGTCTGCTGTGTTTTCAAGACTGGTGAAATGGAATTTCCTGTTTCACTTTAATTTTGAAGAGATGGTGTTGCTTACTAGTACTTGAGGGAATGCGACAGGAAGGGTCTGAGTAATTCAAAGGAACAAAATGCAAGGTGGAACGTAATGGTCTGTACACTGTGCACAGGTTTTGGTTGTCACAGTAGTGTGCAAGTCAGAATGTTGTTTGGGAGGTAGAATGGTCATCCTCAATTAAATGTTTTGAATACAAGGAAGAACATTTTGAACTGGATCCTTTATGCACGAGAAGGCCGATCTATTTGATGACTGTGGAGTATTCTGGAAGATTGTGGTGGGAGGTTGAACTCTTAAGAAAGTGCGATATTAAAGGTGTCCTCTACTTGATTTAGATATTACCGTTATACACTTGTAACACCAATATTTTGAATTAGATGGAGGTGGCTATATATTTGGCAGTTTTTTAGAGAGCAGAAAGGGTCCAGGGTGTAACCTTCCAGTAAGTGGTTGAAATAATCCCTTAATTAATCACCAATATAAGGCCCTACTGGTGACAACTAGGGAGAGTCATTAACAATCATGAACTGTTAGTTAACACTTTTTAACCGTGTGGAAAGATCAAGAAGAATTAGGAAATAAGAGAGATGTCAGTGGAGCGCAGGGGTGACAATTAGAACATTGAGCAAATGTGTGAGGACTATCTTAGTGAGTGGAGATGTAAACCAGATTCAAAGTAGTCAGTGAGTTCAAAAGGGCAGAGATAGTTGCTGATTTTGAGAAAATCACCAGTCCCTGGCTTTTTGGGGGAGTTGAGAGACAAGTGAGTTGTTAGCTGGAAAGGAGGGATCTGGCAACTTTTTTTGTTTAGCTCAGATACGACAACTGCAGATTTTAAGGGGCATATTTATACTCCGTTTGCGCCCTCGACGCAAAACTAACTCCATATTTATACTTTGGCGTTAGACGCGACTAGCGCCAAAGTTCATGGAGTTAGCGTCATTTTTTTGCGTGAACACCTTCCTTGCGTTAATGATATGCAAGGTAGGCGTTCCCGTCTTAAAAAATGACTCCCAGGCATGTGCGTGGTATTTATACTCCCGGGCAAAAATGACGCCCGGGAGTGGGCGGGGCAAAAAACCCCGCATTTGCGCCTCTTTTTAACGCCTGGGTCAGGGCAGGCGTTAAGGGACCTGTGGGCTCAGAATGAGCCCAGAGGTGCCCTCCCCTGCCCCCAGGGACACCCCCTGCCACCCTTGCTCACCCCAGGAGGACACCCAAGGATGGAGGGACCCATCCCAGGGAAGAAAAGGTAAGTTGTGGTAAGTATTTTAAAAAATATATATTTGTGGCATAGGGGGGCCTGATTTGTGCCCCCCTACATGCCACTATGCCCAATGACCATGCCCAGGGGACAGAAGTCCCCTGGGCATGGCCATTGGGCAAGGGGGCATGACTCCTGTCTTTGCTAAGACAGGAGTCATGTTAATGGCGTCTGGGCGCCCAAACAAAATGGCGCAATTCGGGTTAAGACGATTTTTTTGCCTCAGCCTGACTTGCCCCATTTTTGGACGGCCAAACGCCATTTTTCCCTACGCCGGCGCTGCCTGGTGTACGTGGTTTTTTTTCACGCACACCAGGCAGCGCCGGTCGGCTAACGCCGGCTAACGCCATTCAATAAATACGGCGCCCGCATGGCGCTTCAGAATGGCGTTAGCCGGCGCTAATTTTTTTGGCGCAAAACTGCGTTAGCGCAGTTTTGCGTCAAAAAGTATAAATATAGCCCTAAATTTACTGAATAGAAACCAGAGGATCAAACATGATTATGAGAAATAAAGGGCAAATTAGCACTCTGAAAGCAAACACAGGTCACACATGGTGGAATGAGGTGAAGTAAGTGGATTTTGTGGAGTTGGAGAACACAAAGCATGGAAGGGTGAGAAGGAAGGGTGAAAATATTGGTTTAAACAGTGGTGATCGAGAGGGCTTGTACAAGATGGCGCCTGTGTAGGAGCCTGTTCTTGGAGCTCTGCCATGTTTTTTAGGCCACAAGTGATTCAGCAGCTCCCGAGGCTATCATTCGTGGCCTGAGGACTGGGGGAACAGCTGAAGATCACTGCCTGCCACCAGGGATGCACTGTATTTGGAGAGACCCCTACTCTTGCACTGAAAGTGGCTGCCCGACGGCTCCACTCACTAATGTGGCATCCGCTGCGCGCAGACTCACCAGGACACATCAATAATTATCTGAGTGCCTACTGTTACCGTGGTGAGGGGAGTCTCAATCAGGTGACCTGAGAAGCAGCTGATCATTAGATCACCTGCTCGTACTCACAGCAGAATGGAGGAGGCGTGTGGTTCCTGAAAGTGGACAGAGAGTGAGATGCGCTTTCGGCCACGTGACACAGACTGCTGAATGCCACAAGGCCAAACAACTTCAAGGGAGATTCGTGGTCAGCTGACAGAAGTAAACCCAGCACCCACAACCACCAGGGGCAGATCTTTCCCTTGCCTGCCCTGGGATTAACACCTTCACAGGGGTGGGATAGCCCCCCACCCCAGGAGGCTGACCTCTGTTAGACTGTACCTGGGGGCAACATAAACCAGGCCGGTGGCCCTCACCTGGCAACTCAGCATAGAGGCCAGCAAGAATGCTGCACAATGCGGGTAATTTGCAATTCCTCCCAGGTCTGAGGGTGGGGGGGCTGAAGTTTGAACAGATGGGCAGACACAACCTGATGACTGGTGGTGAGTGAGGGACAGCACCTGGGCTTATCACATCCCCCCTGCCTCCAAGTAAGACTGAGCCGGACCCCGCCCAGTAGAAGCCATCTGCTGGGAGGTGAATGGGGGCAACACAGACTGAAAATAGGGGACCTCACTTCTGTTGCTCAGCGTGGAGACTGGTGCGAGTGCGTTCATTAACAATATAAACTTTATACCCCCTCCCTGCTGGGGACAGCTACGCCTTAGCCATACCAGGACAGACGCGCTTTGGTGGTCTGGAGGGAAGCTCTTGTGCTACGTATAGGGTACTGGAGTTGCACCCCTTTTTGTTTTGTTGTGCATCGTGTTCTTCGCCAGGATGAAATGAGGGGCAGGATGGCTGTCTTAGGACAACATCTCCACTGTTCCGTTGAAGAGACGCAGGGCCTGTAGGTTGCGAATTGGAGCAAGCCCTTTGCTCTGTCCCTAGGAGGGGGAGTCCTCCTCACCCTGAGTGTAAATTTTGGCACAGCCCCTAATCAAATGCCCCCACACTGTAAAAGGTTTTCTTGCCACTATTATAACCTGCTGGAGCAAGAGAGACAGCACCATTAAGTGTGTGCTCTCTAAATCTCCCTCTAGACATATAGATTTAGCCCGAGATCCTGAGACCCTGTCACAATCCCTTTCTGCTGCCTCACAAGAGAGCCACATGTACAAAGATGCCCCAGTTACATGCAGATTTATGGGAATCCTTTTCCTCACACTGTGCGACAACATAGGTGCCCTAAAGCAGGAAATAGCCAGAGATGTTAAAGAGGTTTGTCATGAGTTGGGCGACATCGGCCAAAGGTTTGACGCTTTATAGCAGGGCAATGAGGTCAGGTAGGATGAATTGAAGATGTGCCAACACCACCTAATTAAACTTCAAGATCAGAATGCATATCTCTATTATCAGGAGGAGGATGTAGAGAACAGGTCTCGTAGATCCAATATTCAAGTAAAGGGATCCCTCTGCTGGCGGTCTCTGAAAAGCTGGAAGACTATGTCCTACATCTTTTCTGCCATATAGTGCCAGAACTCACTGACAAGGAACTCATTCTGGACCGAACACACAGAGCAGGCCACCCCTCAGGTACCCCTGAGACCACACAAGATATTTTGACCTGTTTTCATAATTGGCGTCAGAAAGAAATGATCATATTTGCAGTGAGGGATCAAGAATTGGTCAACTTTGAGGGATTGAAAGTCTGCATCTATCAAGACATCTCCATCACTCCCCAGTGGTGCAGGGCTCTGAAACTGGCTACCACCAGGAGTCAAATGTAAATGGGGGTGCCAGTGCTTGGAAGGGCCAGATGCATGTTGTGCTCAGCCTGGACAATGCCCGTCCGATCTTGGGATTGGAGAAGGTGGATGAGGACCCCCCACCCACTCTCACAACAGCAACGGTCCCGATCCCCATCTGCTTGAGCCATGAGCCAGCCTCGACTCCCAGCACGGAAGAAGAACAGGAAGCCCTTAGCCGCCGAGAGTCATAGAGAGCAGTTGGCTCTGTTGCAATAACTTCATCAGTGGGACCCTTCCCTGAACCCCACCATGGATTAATGCTGCCAACAACGAGACTACTGTGTCAGCCCCAGAGGTGGATGATGGCTGCCTGCTCCATTAGAAGGGGGATACACCGCCCTGGCTTGAGGCTCCTCCACTTGCAGTCAGATAAAACTTCCCAGTATGCCAGCTGCTCCTACTGTTCTCATCTCTGGGTGCAGCGGAGCTTTGGCCGGGTATTCCTCCTCCACTTTGGATTCCTGCAAGTGACATGGACTCTGCTCAGACCACACTTTGGACTCTGACTCTGAGTAATTCGTTGCCCGGGTTTTATTTTTCCTCCATTCACCTGATGCTCACAGCTCTTCCCAGCTTATCGCCTTCCACACACTACCTATACAGACATGCTGAGCTAGAGGGACCTCACCTATGTCATCACATGAGTTGGGCTGCTGATGGCCTACCCCCCACTCTGTAGCTATGGGTAAGATACTCAACCTCAACGTTTGGGGACTCAAAGCTCTGGCAAAACGTCTGGCACTACTTGTGATTCTGAAAGACTCTCATTGAGATGTGTGCCTCTTGCAAGAGACACACCTTCTCTAGCAGGACTGTGGCCGTATGAAATCCAAATGGTTTGACAGATACCAGGCCAGGGAATAAGGCAGGTGTGGTGATCCGATTGGCAACGCATTTCCAGGGGCAGGTGCTTCAAGTGCATTCAGAGCTAGCTGGTCATCTCCGTACCTTACGACTCTTTCCACACTCGTACCCTAACTCTGGCCTGCATCCATGCACCCAGTGACAGCCTAGAAGACTTTATTCAACAAGCAGTGAGGAGGGTACATATGTCTCCAGATGCTGCTTTCTTAATTAGAGGGGACTTCATTCTAGTTCCTAATGCCCTCATGGACCACTCGATCCAACGGGCGGGTCAAACCAGAGCATTCACACCTCAGAGGTTGACAGAGCTGGGTCTGACAGATATCTGGAGATCCCAGAACTCCACAATGAAAGACTATGACCCTCATTACAACCCTGGCAGTCGGTGTTAAAGTGGTGGTAATACCGCCAACAGGCCGGTGGTAAAATAAAATGGGGTTACGACCACGGCGGAAACTGCCAACACAGACAGCCACTTTAACACTCCGACAAAGTAGCAACAAACACTGCAGCAGTAACCGCCAACAGACAGGCGGAAGACAATGTACCGCCTACCCTATCACAACCCTCCAATTTCGGGGCGGTATCAACGCCATCAAAACCTCTGCGGAAACAGGACTTGGAAGGGAATCCACTCACCTCTCAACAAGAAACGTAGAACTAGGACTCCATGGAGGCCGAGCTGCAGGTATTCCCCATGCTAGTGTATCTTCTCATACACGACAGATATCAAAAGTGGCGGCGACGACCACAGTGAGTACTGTGCCTAGCACACTGGGGCGGGGGTAGGAAAAAGAGAGTGACACACGCAACACGCAACACCCCCACCCCCACCCTCACCCACAACACCATACACACAAAAACATTCAGCAACATTACATTTACACCACATAACCCGCTGGAATAATGCAAGGACAAAAGGAATAGAGTCCAATCAGTGATATATTAGAAATAGGCAGACATAGTTAACGATTAGAAAAACTGTATATACAAATATTTGCAATACGTGCAGAAGGCCGTACACTGTCCTTTGCAAATGTCCATGGCCGACTGGGCCAAAAAATCCGGGGCGAAGCCCACACTTGACTCCTGCCTCAAAATGGAGAGAACACTGCAGAGGCATCAGGCCAAAAACACACAGGCACCTCAGGGGGAAGGGAAGGGGGGAGCACCTCAGCCGGAAGATGGTACTGTGCCACTGCTCCTGGAGAGGGCAACATGCCCACTGCTTGGCCCTGGGGAGTGCAAAGCCACAGTCTCTCAAGTGGGTGGGTTGCCCACTGCATGGTCCTGGGGAGTGCAAAGCCACAGTCTCTCTAGTTTGTGGTGCAGGGGGCGGTGCAGGTGGCGGGGCAGGTGGCGGTGCAGGTGGTGGTGCCTGCGGTGGTGATTTCCACGGTACAGGATGTGGGGCTGTCGGTGCTGATGGTGGGCACTAGTCCCTCACCTGGAGCCTCTGAGGCCTGAAGTGCCTTGCCTTGGGTTTTCTTACCCTTCCCCATCTTGGCAAATGCTATTGGGACCTTGGCACTGGCAGCTTGAGTTTTGGAGGAGGCCTTGATGGGTGGGTCGTGCTTCTTGCCCGTGCTGCATGCTGGCCCCTTCTTCACCTTGGCAGGTGGCGGAATGGGTTGGTCCTTTGCAGGGGTTGGTGGCACACTGGCCGTGCTGCATGCTGGCCCCTTCTTCACTTTGGCAGGTGGCAGAATGGGTTGGTCCTTTGCAGGGGTCGGTGGCACACTGGCTGCCCTGACGGGTGCCCCCTTTGATCCTCTGGGACTTGCAGGTACCACAGCGGACGCCAACTTGGTGACTGAGGTGCTGGCCTGGGATCTTGACACCCTGGCTCGAGGGGAAGAACGGGGGGAGGGGTAGGGAAGAGGTCAACGTTAGCAAGGAAAAGCTTTTTGGACACACTGGGATGGGAAGATGGAGAGGGTTTGGAAATGGAAGAAGAGGGAGTGGTTGTAGGAGGTGTACGGGTGAAGGTGCATGGGCTGGATGCTGTTTTGGGGTGGATGGCTGTTGGGTGGGTGGGTGCTTATGTTTGTGTACTTTGGGAGGAGGGGTCACAGGCACACTGGGAGAGGACACAGGGGATGTGTGCATGGTTGTAGGGGTGGTGACTGCCAGTGAGGGGCGTGTAGTGATGGGCGTGCTGGTGATGGAGGTAGTGGATGAAGATATAGTACATGCAGGTGTGAGTGTAGACGCTACTGGGAGGGAGGTGGAGGAGGAGGAGGAGGGGGACAGGGTGGAGGCAGTGGATATTGGTGTGTTTCCATGGGCATGGTGCTTGTGTGAGTACCTGTGAGATGAAGTGTGGTACTTATGTTTGCCTGAGTCACTTTTGTGTGGTGATTTGGTTGCATGCTGGTCTGAAGGTGTGCTTGGGATAGGCTGAGGTAGAGGTGATTAGGTCTGGGTAGTGGAAGTTGGAGGGGGGAGGCTGGACACAGGGACAATGGCTGCCTTCACTGCTGAGGCCAGAGCCTGAAATGCTCTCTGTTGGGCTGCCACGCCAGAGTGAATGCCCTCCAGGTATGCATTTCTTTGTTGCAAATGCCCTGCTACAACCTAGATGGCATCCAGTATGGTTGACTTCCCAACAGAGAGGGATCTCAGGAGGTCAATAGCCTTCTCACCGAGGGCAGCAGGGCTGACTGGGGCAGGGTCTGAGGTGCCTGGGGCGAAGGAGATGCCCACCCTCCTGGGTGAGCGGGCACGGGAAACACACTGAGGGGCTGCTGGGAGGGCGGTGCTGGTAGGGGGGTAGTGGCTGTACCTGTGGTTGGGGTGGGCACAGAGGTGTCCGCCACCGCCAGGCTGCTTCATCAGAGGAGGAGTCGCTGTCACTGGTCTCCCCTCCTGCCTCCTTCGTGGAGCTCCTCTTGCCCTCTGTCCCACTGGTGCCTTCACCCTCGGTGGATTCGGCCTCCAGGCCTATGTGGGATGCAGCTCCCTCCGTTGCCAGTTCCTCTGCTCCTGTGCCAGATGATGCTAATGCACACAAGGACAGGGTGACAAAACAAAAAGTGGGGGGAGAGACAGAGGATACACTTGGTCCATGCCAGCAACACCACTACCGTTGGCATACACAACACACAGTGAGCTGCCCTATGCACTAGGCCATGCCAACCAGTCACTAAAATAGTCACCAGCCCATAGGTTACAATGCCTAATGCTAGCATCTGCACACCTGACACCCCCAGGACCCTGCCCAGTAGTAGATAGCCACTTACACCATTTGGGTAGGAGTGTGCCAGAGCCTGCACACAACGGAGCTACCCTGCCATGATCGCCCTGGCCTAGGGGCACCCACAGCCCACATCCCCCACCCAGCTACCTCCTAAAGCGTGCAAAATCAGCTTTCTGAATCTGTACTCACCCCCTTGTGGCTGCTGTGATGCCCTCAAGCGCCTATCCAACTCTGGATAGGCCACCACCAGGATGTGGAATATCAAGGGGGTCATGGTGCGATGGGCACCCCTTCCACATTGGGAGGCCAGCCCCAGCTGAGCCTCCGCCGTTTTCTTGGTCCAGCGTCGCAGGTCCTCCCATCTCTTGGGGCAGTGCGTGCTCCGCCTGTGATAGACCCCCAAGATCCGCACCTCCTTGTTGAAGGCACGCCAAATACCCTTTTTCTGGTGGGCGCTGACCTGGAGGGAAAAGACAGCAGAAAAGGTAATCACTCACACATCCGGACCGGCATACCCATTGCCCCCCAGTTCCCACCTATGCACTCACACACATACACTGACCACCTCTCATGCAGCACTCAACCAAGGACACATCAGCACCCCCCAACAAGTGGCTTACATCCACACCACTCCAAACATGCATTGCCCACACATCATGCTCACGGTGTACTCACCTGTTTGTCTGCAGGACCTTAGAGTAATGTGTACTTGGGTAGGGCCCCATCAAACAGTTTCTCCAACTCCTCTGCAGTGAAGGCAGGGGCCCCATCCCAAGACACATGAGCCGTTATCGCTTCCAGACTCAGGTCACAGCAGCACTTGCAGTGTAGGTCCTCTCCTGTTGAAGGTCCGGTAGCAAGTGAGTGGAGAGATAGAAAATGGCGGTGACGTCCGTGGCGGTGCGTACCATTACCGCCGGAGTACATCGCCATTGGCTCCTGGAACCCATAGGGCCCAATGATAACCAATGCGCAGTTGTGCGGCGGTCATCGACCGCCTACCGCGACAGCGCACATCGCTTGCGCACTTACCTCATTTCCACTTGTCCCTCCTTACAGGTGAGGCAGCCGCCATTTCAGGGGGGCACATGGCATGGCACCTAACTGCATCACAGCAGACATTGGCACATCATCTGACTCTCGACTTCACATACTGCTTCTGTGACGTAAATTCTACAAAATTAATGCAATCTGTGTGGAAATATGACCCTCTGCTCACATAGGCTACAACTGCAGAGTCAGATTATGAGATAGCGGCAACCTCCGGTGTACAGACCCCTGGTGGACCTGTCGACAATGGAGGACAGACACATTATCATCACATACACACTTGATCATGCCACAATCCAAGAACTGTGTGCCCAATTGGAGCCAGACCTGATGTCAGCTATCCGCCAGCCCACAGGAGTCGCCCCTCTAGTGCAGGTCCTGTCAGTACTCCATTTCCTGGCAAGTGGTTCCTTTCAAACTACAGTGGTCATGGCATCAGGGATGTCTCAGCCAATATTCTCCAATGAGTTGACCAGAGTGTTGTCTTCCCTGCTAAAACACATGCGCAGCTACATCGTGTTACCCCTAGGTAGATGATTTGGCCACAGTGAAAACTGACTTTTATGCCCTGGAACATATCCCCAACATCATAGGTGCCCCCCCAGAGAAATGAACAGGTTTACAGGAATAGAAAATGAATGTGCAGATGGTGTGTTTGGTGGACCAGTACATCTCTTATGTGAATGCCAAATATCCTGGCTCTGTGCATGACGCCTATATCTTGAGGAATAGCAGCATCCCATATGTGGTGGGACAACTCCAGAGGCACCGGGTGTGGCTAATAGGTGAGCCCAAGGTCCCCACACAATATAAGTAGGTGTCTGGGTATGGGGTTGTCCCCAAGGGTTAGTGTGTGTCTAATAGTAGGTGTCTGGGTATGGGGTTGTCCCTAAGGGTTAGTGTGTGTCTAACAGTTGTCCCTCGATATTTACAGGTGACTCTGGTTACCCCAACCTGTCATGGCTACTGACCCCAGTGAGGAATCCCAGGACAAGGGCAGAGGAACGTTACAATGAGGCACATGGGTGTACAGGGAGGATAATTGAGAGAACCTTCGGCCTACTGAAGGCCAGGTTCCAGTGCCTCCATCTGACTGGTGGATCCCTGTACTACTCACCCAAGAAGGTGTGCCAGATCATTGTGGCATGCTGTATGTTGCACAACCTGGCCTTGAGACGCCAGTTTCCTTTTCTGCACGAGGATGAGCCTGGAAATGGTCTTGTGGCAGCGGTTGAGCCTGTGGACAGTAACGAAGAGGAGGCAGAGGAAGAGGATGTGGACAACAGAACAAACATAATACAGCAGTACTTCCAGTGACACACAGGTAAGAGACTGTAACTCCACTTAACATTTCAGTAATCTATTGGACATTGTACATGGCAGCCTCCTACTCTATGTCTATGGCTACTGACTGTTTCCTTTGGATTATCTATTTGCAGATCTCTATGCCCCATTCTGGCTCCTGTTATATCTACTGCTGCCCACCAAAGGTCATCCTGTAGTATATTTCACTGTACATATACATTGCAGTGCTTTGAGAATGTCGTACTAATACATTTGGGATTCATTACACTGACTCCAGATTGGTATTTGTTTCAATTGTGTTTATTTAGGTGCTAATAAGTATAGGGGTATGTGCAAGGGGCTGGGGTGATGATGGAGGAAAGTCCATGGTAGAGTCCAGTCTTTTGATATCACAGGTGTATTGTCCAAGGGGGCATAGGAAGGAGAGCAATGGCTGTTCAAGGTGGACAGGGGAACAGAGTGGGACAGGAGGGTGCCTATCAGGAGAGTCCTATTTCCTGGAGGGGGTCATGGCAATGTTCTCTGGCTTCTGCCTGGATCGCAGGGACCATTTGCAGGGTCGTTCTCGTTCTGCAGGGGGTGGTTTGCTGGTGGCCTGTTGGTCCTGTGGCGGGGCCTCCTGTCCACTAGCACCGGCGGAAGTGGAAGGCTGTTCCTCGGTTTGGCTTGTGTCAGGTGCCTTTTGTTGTGCCACTGGCTCCCTCATGGTCTTGCCCATGTCAGCCAGCACCCCTGCAATGGTGACCAGGATGGTGTATATTTTTGTTAGGTCCTCCCTGATCCCCAGGTACTGTCCCTCCTGCAGCCGCTGGGTCTCCTGCAGCTTGGCCAGTATCTGGCCCATGGTCTCCTGGGAATGGTGGTATGCTTCCAGGATGTTGGAGAGTGCCTCATGGAGAGTGGGTTCCCTGGGCCTGTCCTCCCCCTGTCGCACAGCAGTCCTCCCAGCTTCCCTGTTGTCCTGTGCCTCTGTCCCCTGAACCGTGTGCCCACTACCACTGACCCCAGGTCCCTGATCGTCCTGTGTTTGTGGGGTTGCCTGGGGTCCCTGTAGTGGTGGACACTTCTGACTGACATGTCCTGGGGACAGTGGCATGGGCCCGCTCGATGGGTGCTGTGCTGGTGTTTCCTGAGGGGGGAGGCTCTGTGGTGGGTTGGGACTGTGGCAGGGGAACCGACTGTCCAGAGGTCCCTGATGGGCCACGTTGGTTGTCCTGTTCCAGGCGTGCAGAGCTGCTGTCATTACTGTAGGCCTCTTCTGGTGGGGGGACTGGATGTAGCTGGCACCTCCTCTCTGCTGACGATGGGTAGGGGTCCTGTTGGGATGCAAATTCATTGTTAATGTATCTGCGTGTGCCATCTTGTGCATAGGTGTGTTTCCCTGAAAGATTGTGATTTCCCTGTCGGCTTAGCCTTGTGTGAGTGGTGATTTTGTGGCCTGTGTGAGTCTCTCTATTGGGCATGCTGGGGTGATGGCTGTCCATGCAGGTCTGTGAGTGATGTCCATGAATTGTTGTTGCATGCAGGGCTTGGTATTGGGATGGGTGGGTTATGCTAGTGGGGTATATGTGAGGTGGTGGAGTGATGGGGTGAGAGTAGGGGTAGGAGTTTGTGATGGCATGCAGGTAGGGTGGGGGGGTAAGGTAGTTAAGATTTGACTTACCAGAGTCCAGTCCTCCTGCTACTCCTGCGAGGCCCTCAGGATGCATGATCGCCAAGACCTGCTCCTCCTATTTTGTTAGTTGTGGGGTAGGAGGTGGGGGTCCACCGCCAGTCCTCTGTACAGGAATTTGATGTCTTGATACCACGGAACACACCTTCCCCCGTAGGTCGTTCCACCTCTTCCTGATGTCATCCCTGGTTCTTGGGTGCTGTCCCACGGCGTTGACCCTGTCCATGATCCTCCGCCATAGCTCCATCTTCCTTGCAAACGACGTCTGCTGCACCTGTGATACGAATAGCTATGGGTCTAGCCGGATGATTTCCTCCACCATTACCCTTAGCTCCTCCTCTGAAAACCTGGGGTGTCTTTGGGGTGCCAGGGATGTGGTGCGAGTGATATGTTTGAGGATGTGTGGGGTGATGTGTTGTTGTGTATGCTGTAATGTGCGTGAATGGTGTATGGGTAATGGTGTTCTGTGCTTCTGATTGGGTGGGTGCTCCTGGCTTGTCTCTCTCAGTTAGCTATCTTTATTTTCATTGTAAGGGGTTGTGGGTATTGTGGGTATTGTTGGTGTGTGTTTTATAGTGGTGTGAGTGTATGAGTGTGGTGTGTGTATGTGTGTCAGGTGTGTGTAGTTTAAATTGTCCAATGTGGTGGTGTTTTGTAAATGTGTGTGTATTTGGAGCGCGGCGGTGTATACCGCCAATGGTTTAGCGCAGTTGAAAGACCGCCTCGTTGATTCATGGATCTTGCTATTGTAGGCGTATTCCTGTTGGTGTAACAGTGTTCTGATGCCCCGGTGTGTCCAACCAAAGCATAGCATTGGAGTTTGAAGGCTTCCATGCTGAGTTATACTCAATGGAATAGCTCGGTCACACTGAGGATCCTGAATAAATTGCACGGGCTCCCTTAACCAGCCTACCTGAGAGGGACACCCCCATCCTGGACAGGGACATCACAGTGGATGAAGTCCTTGGAGCAATAGGGAGACTCCAGTTGGAGAACAGTTGGTGCCCTGCCAGAATGGGTTTACTTCCACATTCTATAAGATATTTGCCACTCAGCTGGCGCCAGTGCTGACCATGCTGTAAACCTCTTTTAGTGTGCAGGGAACCCTCGCTGACAGGATGAAAAAAGCTATTATTACAGTCATACCCAAGCCCTTAGAGGACCAGGCTTTTTTGCTCCTCATGCCATCTGATATCGCTTCTCAGTATAGGTGCCAAAATCTTCACAAGCATACTTGCAGTCCGCTTAGGGTCCTTTATACCTGGGCTGATAGATCCAGACCAAGCAGGGTTTATTACAGGGAGAAACTGTAGCGATAACACCAAGTGCATCCTCCACCTTACTGATAAAACAACCTGACCCCGTATTCCAGCCTTGTTAATCTCGATTGACATTGAAACAGCTTTTGAACGAGTGCACTGGCCTTTCCTTGAGCCTTTCCTCCTGCTAGCCTTAGAGAGGACAGACCTGGCCTAGACCTGGCCCATGTTTCTGTACCCAGGTACGGTCCACTTATGCTGTCCCCGATGATTCCATGTGCTTCAAGGGGTTGTTGTCCTGGTCCTTCCCGTCTCCAGTGGGACTCGTCAAAGTTGTCCATTATGATCACTTTTATTTGTCCTTTACATGGAGTCCCTAGCTGAGCAGATTTGGATGCATCCTCTTATTGAGAATATTACTATGGGAGGTCAGGTCCATAAAATAGTCCTCTACACAGACAATGTCCTAATGGCCATCAATCGATCAATCAGTATTTGTAAAGCGCAGCTACTCACCCGTGAGGGTCTCAAGGCACTTGCGGGGAGGAGAGGGGCCTCATCTGAAGAGCCACGTCTTGAGGTTCTTCCTGAAGATGGTGAGTGACAGGCTTTGTCTAAGGTGCAGGGGGAGGTTGTTTCACCTCTTTGATGCAGTGTCGGTGAAAGATCGTCCTCCGGTGGGGGTTTTGCAGATGAGAGGGACGGTCGGCGGAGCGGAGGGATCTGGCGAGGGGTGTGGAAGGAGACGCAGTGGTTCAGGTAGGCTGGTCCTGCATTGTGTATGGCCTTGTTCGTGTGAGTGAGAAGCTTGAAGGTGATTCGCTTCACGACCTGTAGCCATTGGAGGGTCCTCAGGTACTGAGAGATGTGTTCTCGGTGAGGGAGGTCCAGAATGAGTCTGTCAGTGGCGTTCTGGATGAGTTCAAGTTTTTTGATGTTCCTGGCTGAAGTGCCGGCATAGAGGGCATTGCCGTAGTCGAGCTTGCTCGTGAGTAAAGCGCGGTGACTGTCCTGCGACAGTCTGCTGGGATCCATCTGAAGATTTTCCAGAGTTTTCTGAGTGTGTACCAGCAGGAGGATGTGAGAGAATTTACCTGGCGGGTCATGGATAGGGAGGAGTTGAGGATGATTTCTAAGTTGTGAGCATGCTCAGTCGGTGCAGGGGGTTGCTGAGGTATGTGGGCCACCAGAAGTCGTCCCAAGCTGAGGTGGCGTTTCCGAAGATGATAAGCTCCATGTTGTCGGAATTGAGTTGAGGCAGCTTTCTCTCATCCAGGTGGCGACGGCTTCTATTCCTGCATGAAAGTTCCTTTTACCCGTGTCCGGGTCTTTGGTGAGGGAAATGAGTTGTGTGTCATCAGAATATGACCCGATGTTCATACTGTGGTTTTTGACGATGGCAGCAAGAACGGCCATGTATATGTTGAACAGTGTGGGACTCAGTGAGGATCCTTGGGGGACTCTGCAGTTGACTCCTGTGGGTCAGGAGGTGCAGGGTGGGAGCCTGGCCCTTGGCGTCCTCCCGGGGAGGAAGGAGTGGATCCATTCCAGGGCTCTTCCACGGATTCCTATATCATGGAGTCTGGTGCGTGAGTGCTGTAGGACACTGTGTTGAAAGCTGCTGAGAGGTCAAGGAGTATGAGTGCTGCGGTGTGGCCGTGGCCTATGAGTAATCAGATGTTGTTGGTGGCTGCCAGGAGTGCTATCTCCGTGCTGGGATTGTTTCGGAAGCCAGACTGGGAGCTGCCCAGGAAGTTGTTAGCCTCCATGAAATTCAATAGTTGTGCGTTGATTGCTTTCTCTAGTATTTTGGCGGGGTAGGGTAGCAGCGAGATGGGCCGGAAATTCGTCAGTTCTGATGGGTTGGCAGAAGATTTCTTCAGGAGAGGGTGTATTTTGGTGTGTTTCCAGTCCTCAGGGAAGATGCCCGTACTGATGGAGCTGTTGATTGTGTTACGAAGCTTGGGACGAGGGATGCGCTGGCTTTGATGTATATGTGATGCAAGCAGGGGTTTGAGGGAGCCCGCAGTGGGTGCTGTTCATGATGTTGACTGTTTCCTCTGTGGTGAGCGTAGACCAGTCATGGATGGCCTGTGCAGGTTCTGGGAGGTTGGGTCAGTCGCAGGTTCCGGTGCCAGGAAGCTGTCGTAGATGTCCTGGATCTTGTGGTGGAAAAAGGAGACGAGTTTGTTGTGGAGGTCCTGTGATGGGGATGCTGGTGGTTTCGGAGGGGGAACTCTGAACTCGTTGATGACTGGGAAGAGTTTCTTCGAGTTGTGTATGGAGAAGTCGATGTGCTCCCAGGGTGAGTCCTTCCTTGCGTTCTTGATTTTTTAGCAGTGGGCGGCAGTTGCAGCTCTGATTGAGGCGAGGTCTTCGCTGCATTGGCTGTTCCTTCATTTTTTCTCTAATCGTCTACGGGTACGCTTTGATTCTTGGAGTTTGGTGGTAAACCATCTGGCCTTCTTAGGTATGCGTTTGGCCGATGTGAGCTGGAGAGGGGCTAGCGTGTTGGTGCATTAGGTGATCCATGCGTTGAGATTGTGCGCTGCTGTGTTGGTGTCGTCTTGGGGGAGGGGAAGATTTAGTGAGCGATTAGGTGAGTTGCTCGTTGTTGATTTCATTCCATTTCCTTTGGTGGGTCCTGGAGGTGTGGCTGCGACTGCTGAGTGTGGTGTTTGTGAAGTGTATGCAGGGGTGGTCGTCTACTCTGGGGTGGAGATGGTCTTGATGGTGATCCAGTTGCTTGAGGTGACAATGTGGTCCAGTGTGTGTCCTGCGATGTGTGTGGGTGTGGAGACCAGCTATCTGAGGCTGAGAGTGGCGAGGTTGTCGAGTAGAGCTGTGGTGTTTGGGTTGGTGTGGTCCTTCAGGTGGAAGTTCAGGTTGCAGAGGAGGAGGTAGTGAACTGACACCAGTGCCTGGGGGAGGAACGATATCTACGATATTGTCTGTGAAAGCTGGGCAAGGGCCAAGTGGACTGTACACCAGGGTGCCGCGGATGAAGGAGTTGTGGTTGGAGTGGCCCAGGAAGTGAAGGTGTTCCATGGTGGTGCAGTGTTCTTCTTGGACGGCCTTGACACGTAGTCAGGACCTTTGTACGATGGCGAGTCCTCCACCTGGGCAGGAGGGCCGGTACCTCCTTAGGATACTGTAACCCTTGGGAATGGCGATGTCTGGACCTGAGGGGAGGTTGGTCCAGGTCTCGGTGAGGAAGGAGATGTCCCGTCGGGTGGTGTTGATCAGGTCCCACGGTTCGGTGGTGTGTTTGTGGAGGGAGTAGATGTTCAGGAGCAGGCAGTTGATGGGGTTGTGGAGGTTGTTGGTATCTTTGTGTGCGGAGAGTATCTTTGGTTTGTTGCGGTTGGCACTGAAGTTGCAGTTCCTGCAGGTGAACGGTCAGTGGGTGTCCTTGAGGGAGATGGTGCAGCAGTTGTTGAAACGTCCGGTGTTGAGGCAGAGGAGGGTCACGGAGTCATAACGGAGGCAGTCCAGGGGGTGGTTTAACGGAGATCCAGGAATCCTGGCACTGGGCGCGGTCCAGTTGCAGACAGGCACAGACGGGCGCAGAAAGGCTTACCTTTGGCACGCCTTTGGCATGCCAGCGGCACAACCACCATTTAGAAGAGGAGGGGCAGGGGGAGCAGTCAGCTGGGATTCGGGAGGGCCGGAAAGGTGCTTCGCGCGGAGGGGGAGCAGTGGAACGAAGGGAGAAAGGAAAAAACACTAGGGAAAAACAGGGATGTTAGAAGAAAAAGGAAGAAAATGCAAAAGTAAAAGAGCGACAGTGAGAAGAAAAGAAAAAGAAATACTTACTTGTGATGGCCACTAGACCACCAGAGATGAGGCACAGGCACAAGCCTATGGATGGAGGAGGTCCTCGATCTGAGTGTCAGGAAACTCTGAGTTTGTCCCAGTCAAGAAGCAGAGGCAGCAGCAGAAACAGCCACAGGAGCTGGGGAGGACAGCAGACACTGACCAGGAGGTCTGTGCAGTTGCCCTCTCACAGCTCTGCGGCTGCCATTAAGAAGGGGGGGGGAGCCCAGAGCTCCTCCAGTGTGTCCCAGACCTCTGCCATCTTGAATCTAGAAGTGTAAAGGCACAATGGATGCCTCTGAGTGGCCAGTGCCTGCAGGTGATGTCAGAGACCCCTCCTGATAGGTGCTTACCTGACTAGGTTGCCAATCCTCCTCTGAGGGCTATTTAGGGTCTCTCCAGTGGGCTTTCCCCTCAGATAACGATTTGCAAGAATTCACCAGAGGTCCTCTGCATCTCCCTCTTTGACTTCTGCCAAGGATCGACCGCTGACTGCTCCAGGATGCCTGCAAAACTACAACAAAGTAGCAAGAAGACTACCAGTGACATTGTAGCGCCTAATCCTGCCGACTTTCTCTACTGTTTCCTGGTGGTGCATGCTCTGGGGGCTGTCTGCCTTCACCCTGCACTGGAAGCCAAGAAGAAATCTCCTGTGGGTCGACGGAATCTTCCCCCTGCTCCAGCAGGCACCAAACTTCAGCGTTACTGGTACTCTGGGACCCCTCTTATCCTGACGAGCGTGGCCCCTGGAACACAGGTGGTGGACCCAAGTGACCCAGACTGTCTAGTGGTAAACTGTATGAATTTGGAGGAGGTAAGTCCTTGCCTCCTCTCCCCAGACAGTAATCCTGTGCACTGCATGACCTGCAGCTGCTAGGGCTTCTGTGCACTTTTGCAAGGAATCCTTTGTGCACAGAATAGCCAAGGTCCCCAGCCTTCCATATTGCATTGCTCAACTTGCTGAGTTAACCACCGGCTTCGTGGGACCCTCTTTTGTAGTGTTGAGACGACCACCGTGCTCAGTTTTCTTGAACCCGTGTTCAAATACTTCTGCGGGGGCTGCCTTCTTGTGCATGGGCTCTCTGTGTTGCTGAGGGCCCCCTCTGTCTCCTCTTCCAAGTGGCAAGCTCCTGGTCCTTCCTGGGCCTGGGCAGCACCCTTTTTCTTCAACCGTGACCTTTGCAGCTAGCAAGGCTTGTTTGCAGTCTTTCTCCAAAGAAACAGCTATGCTCCTCCAGCACTCCGTGGGACATCTTCTGTGCAAAGGAACTGTTCCTGGCACCTTCTGTTGTTGCAGGATCTTCAGCTTCTTCCACCTAGAGGCAGCCATTTTGCACCTTCATCCAGGGTTTAGTGGGCTCCTGCCACCCCCCCGGACACTTTCGTGACTCTTGCACTTGGTCCCCTTCCTTTACAGGTCCTCAGGTCCAGGAATCTGTCTTCAGTGCTTTGCAGTCTGTTATGATCTTTGCAGAATCTCCTATCACGACTTTAGTGTGTTTCTGGGGAAGTAGGGTCACTTCACTCCTACTTTTCAGGGTCTTGGGGTAGGGTATCTTGGACACCATTAGTGTTTTCTGACACTCCCAGCGACCCTCTACACACTACACTAGGCCTGGGGTCCATTTGTGGTTCGCATTCCACTTTTGGAGTATATAGTTTGTGTTGCCCCTAGGCCTATTGCATTCTATTGTATTCTACATTGTTTGCACTACTTTTCTGACTGTTTACTTACCTGATTTTGGTTTGTGTGTATATTCTGTGTATTTTACTTACCTCCTAAGGGAGTATATCATCTGAGATATTTTTGGCACATTGTCACTAAAATAAAGTACCTTTATTTTTAGTAACTCTGAATATTGTGATTCTTATGATATAGTGCTATATGATATAAGTGGTGTAGTGGGAGCTTTGCATGTCTCCTAGTTCCGCCTAAGCTGCTCTGCTATAGCTACCTCTATCAGCCTAAGCTGCTAGAACACTACTAATCTACTAATAAGGGATAACTGGACCTGGCACAAGGTGCAAGTACCATCAGGTACCCACTATAAGCCAGGCCAGCCTCCTACATTGGTGGTGCAGTGGTGGGATAAGTAGTTGTAACTGCTTTACCACTTTGTCATTGGTGCTTTTCATAAGAAAAACATATTCCAAATACTTAAGAGTATACACAGTTAACCTAAACAGTTTAACTTTCTTTCTAAAAACTTTCCAAAAAGTTTCTAAAAAGTTTTGAAAAGTTTTGTCTTTTCTTTAAAAAGTTCTAAACTTTGTTCTCTCTATCTTTAACTCTTTCTTACAAGTATGTCTGTAGTAGAGACCAACCTCACAGTTATCCAGACAACCTATGGTAGTTTAAACTTTAAAAGTTTTGAGGGGTCTCTGCATAGAAAGGGGTTTAAACACTGGAAAGAACCCTACCAAAGATCTTCTCCTTAGCCTTCTCCTAGAAAGTGACCAGAACCAGTCTGGCTCACTGCAGGATAAGGAGGTAGGGGTGGGTACCCAGGAAGAACCAGGGGAGGGCCCTGAGGACTCTGGGGAGGGTTCCTCCAAAGACCTGTCAGCTAACAGGTCATCTGGTGAAGCTGGTAATGGGAGGGGGGTCACACATCAGTAGGGCTCCTTTCCCTCCAAAAGGTCAGGTAACTAGAGTCCAGTGAGTTAGAGACAGGTCCACTTCTGCCAATTCTCACATTTCCTCTGTGTCTCAGAATTCCCAAGCCCCCCACCCTGAGGATAACACCCTAGACAGGGAACTCAGAAAGCTGAGGTTGGAAGAGGCCAGACTGAAGCTGAGACAGCAGCAGTTGGCCTTAGACAGGGAATCTCTAGATATAGAGAGGGAAAGACAGAAGTTGGGGTTAGTTCTCCATGGTGGCAGCAGCAGTGTTCTTGATAATAATCCTGTAAGAGAACAAGAACCAGGAAACCTGCACAAGATAGTCCCCCGTTACAAGGAGGGGGATGACATCAACAAGTGGTTTGCTGCACTTGAGAGGGCCTGTATGGTACAGTTGGTCCCTCAAAGGCAGAAGGCTGCTATTTTGTGGCTATGGTTCACTGATAAGGGTAGGGGTAGGCTCCTTACTTTCAGAGAAAGTGATGCCAATAACTACAAAGTTTTGAAAGATGCACTCTTAGATGGATTTGTCTTAACCACTGACCAATACAGGATTACGTTCAGAGATACCAGAAAAGAGTGCTCTTAAGACTGGACAGACTTTTTTTAATTTTAAATCTGTTTATTGAACGCAAACTGCACACATCAATACAATAGCTGTATGTTATTTTGCAATACATTTACACACTTGTATAATTTTACACAGCATTGCCACTACGAGAGGTGTAAAAAAGAAAGGGGGGGAGAGGGGAGTTGGAAGAGGAAAGCGGGGATATCAAAAAGGGAGAACTTTAACAGCTAATCTTAATAATGCGAGAGAGTTAAGGGCGTTGTAAAAGGAGAGTGCAGTGACATTTAACATGCGAGCTGTTATGAGGGCTGGTTGCAGCTTACGGGGTCTGGCCAGACAACGACGATACCGGTAACTAATATAGTAATCACTTCAGGGGTGTAAAGGGTGTCTGTGGTGTTAACGGGTTCAGGGGCAGGACTGTTTTACTTGTTGTGATTGTGTGTTACAGGCCTGTATAGGCGTGTGGGGAGTAATTGGGCACAGGTAAGAAATATCTTACGAGGAAGAGGAAGGATAGTAGTAATGAGTATGTTTAAGGATAAACCGAAGTTGCTGCTGTGCGGTCACGGCCTTAACAGCGTCAGCTCAAGCTGTGGTGTACAATGAGTCAAGACCTGTTCATGGGGGATACATGTCGTCTCTGGCCTCCATTGCCACCACAAATGAGTCCCAGACCTCCGGGCCAGCTAGGATGAGACCTCTGTGTTGTAGCAAGTGAAGTGTCTGGGCTTCAGCCTGAGAGCGGCTGTGTAAATCCCGTAGCCATATCGCGTGGGAAGGAGCATGTGGAGCTTTCCAATGTATTGCTATCAAGCGTTTATACACCACGAAAGCCAGGTCTATAAACCTGTGCGTGTGTTTGTATGCTTTACTATGATGTCTTATGCCGAGTAAGCAGGAATCAGGAGTGGGCACTAGGGTGTGGGATGAGATCTCTGCTGTAACCTCCGTCACGCGTTGCCAGGCCGAGTTTATGGAATGGCACTTCCAGACCATATGGTAGAAGTCAGCTGCTGGTGTAGCGCATCTAGGGCATGTTGGTGTTGTATGGGGGTAGATTTTTTGGATGCGGGCTGGTGATAAGTATGCTTGGTGCAGATAGTTAAATTGAGTGTACCGTAGGCGAGGATTACGGGATATTGATTTGATTGTTGTGAGAGCAGTGACCCAGGTCTTCTGTGGTAGTGGGGTAGGAAGGACAGCGTCCCAACGCGACTTTGCGTTTGGCAGTGTTATGCATATTGCTTCAAGCAATGCTTTATATAATGTGGTAATAATGCTCTTTGAGCTGCCAATAGTTAGTATAGTGGTGAGCAGCGAGGATTCGGGAGGTTCCGAGTCTCTTGTGCCCCAGATCTTGTTAAGCAATAGCCTTATGGCGTTGAATGTTAGAAAGGCCCCATTTTGCATAGTGCCTGTGGTTACCAGTTCAGCGAAAGTACGCAGCGCGGATCGAGAGTATAAGTCGCCCAGTTGGAGCATGTTCATTTCGCGTGTATCATGGTGTATTGACAGGTTTTGGGTGTCCGGCAGTTGAAGTAGTGGCAGCAGAGGCGAATAGGGGAAAGATGCGGCCTTAGTTTGGACATATCTGCGCCAGCAGAATCGGGCAGCCTCTAGTAATATTAGTCTTGGAGACCTATGGGGGGTACTAGTTAGTATCGAGAGTAGCAGCCTCTGTGATGGTATATGTGTCTGTAACATCCTTCTTTCGGGCGACGTAATTTAATCGCTAGTGGCTCCATAGCAATAGCGAACAGCAATGGGGATAATGGGCAGCCCTCTCTGGTGCCTCTGCCTATGGGGAATGCTTCAGAGATAACTCGTCCATTTTTGACACGGGCAGTAGGCCTAGAGTAAATCGTCCTGATCCAGTTAATGAAGCCGGCACCAAAGCCGAACGCTTTAAGAGTGTGTAACAGGTAGTTCCAACTAAGTGTGTCGGATGCTTTTTCTATATCTAAAGATAGGGCCACTGCTGCCGAGTTTGTATTACTGTGTATTATGTGTAAGAGTCTTCTAATGTTCAGGAAGGTGCTTCTGCCAGGAATAAAGCCTGATTGATCATGGTGTATCAAAGTCGGTAAATAAGGGAGGAGACAGTTTGCGAGTATTTTACCTAATAGTTTGCAGTCTGTATTCAGCAAGGAGAGCGGCCTGTATGATTTGACGTCTAGAGGGTTGCAGCCTATTTTTGGGAGGACGACTATCAGTGCTTCGCACATTGAGTCTGTCAATTGTAATTTATGGTGTGCTTCGTTAAATACTTCTGTTAGTGGGTGTAATAAAAGGGAAGCATGGGAATTGTAATATTCTATCAGTAAACCGTCTGAACCGGGCGTTTTATTACGTGCTATTTGTGATAATGCAAGGCGCACCTCTTCAATAGTAACAGGGCCATCTAGGGTGGCGGTGTTGTCTAGGATAAGCTGATTTTGGGGGACCAGGCTTAGTGTGTTGATAATATGTTGTTCTGGAGGTGATGGAGGAGGCGTGTATAGGGTCCGATAATATGCAAAGAAGGCATCATTTATGCCTGCTTGGGTATTAATGATTGTGTCAGGATTTAGGCGTATTGCGCCAATGGGTGTTGGTTGTGATGGTTGCCGAGTCAGCCACGCTAATAATCTACCAGATCTGTCACCTTCGGCATGTTGTCTAGTCATATAGGGTGTTATTACAACTTTGGAGGTGTTAATCCATCCAAAAAGTGACTGTAAAGTGACGGATATACCACCAGCCGTATTACGAGTCCATTATATCCTATGGAACTCGTAATACGGCTGGTGGTATATCCGTCACTTTACCGTCACTTTTGGGACGGATTAACACCTCCTCCAAAGTTGTAATAACCTCCATAATGTCTGTAATCGTGCTTACCCAATCTGTTGTCTGTCTCCTTATGAGAAGCCCTAAGCAGATGTAGTGTTGCTAATGCGGGTTTGCTGTTATCGTTTGCGTTTTCTGCCAAAGTCCCGCCGGCAGAATACCGCTGCGCGGTCAAAAACCGCCGCGGTTATTCTGGGTTTCCCGCTGGGCTGGCGGGCGACCGCCAGAAGGCCGCCCGCCAGCCCAGCGGGAAACACCCTTCCATGAGGATGCCGGCTCCGAATGGAGCCGGCGGAGTGGAAGGGGTGCGACGGCTGCATGACAGACACTGAAAATCTTGTTGGGGCCCTGTTACGGGGGCCCCTGCAGTGCCCATGCCATTGGCATGGGCACTGCAGGGGCCCCCAGGGGCCCCACGACACCCCATACCGCCATCCTCTGCCTGGCGGCCAAAATCGCCAGGAACAGGATGGCGGTATGGGGGTCTGAATCCCATGGAGGATTCCCCAGGGCAGCGGAGAACCGGCGGTACACCGCCGGTTTTCCGTTTCTGACAGCCGCGGTCAGAATGCCCAAGGGAGCACCGCCAGCCTGTTGGCAGTGCTCCCGCGGTCGTTGGCCCTGGCGGATTTTACCGCCAGGGTCAGAATGACCCCCTAAGTCTTGTAGTTCCTTAATGAGTACCTTTCTGACCCCTACTGTGGCCGATAGGCAGTGACCCCTTATTACCACTGTATGAGCGTCCCATTCTATGGCACGGGATGAGGTTGTATTTTTATTTGATAAAAAGTAATCGGTTAAACTTTTGGAGATATCTTTTTGAAAAGGAGGATCTAGGAGGGCTTCTGGTTGCAAACGCCATGTTGGTATCCGAGTTTGTATATGTCCCCAGGCCAACGTTAGGCATAATGGGTTGTGATCTGATATTGTGCATGCTAAATATTCGGATAAGCATATTTTGTGATTAACGGTGGCGGATACAAAGAATAAATCTATCCTAGTGTGCAGTTTATGGACTGGGGAGAAGTAAGAGTACTTGCGGTGAGTGGGGTGATGCACCCTCCATATATCTCTTAGTCCGTTATTTGACGCCCACTGTGCCAGGGATTCTGAAGCACGATTGGCAGGGGCTGCAATGAGTGGGGGAAATGAGCGATCCATGTGAGTGTCTAGGACGCTATTAAAGTCGCCCCCAATATGCTTTCCAATGTAGGGTCGCTAAAGTTGCCAGTAGTGAGCGTGGATAAAAAGTCGCGCTGGTTCGAGTTTGGGGAGTATAGTGCGACCAGGGCTAATGGGGACCCATCTAGGGTGCCTTCGAGTATTACATATCTACTGTTTGGATCGCATTGCGTGCGGGAGGACGCGAACGGGACACTTGGTGCTATCCAGATTGCTACTCCACGAGCAAAGGATGAAGTAGTGGTGGCATATAATTACCCCTTCCATTTTGAACGTGTGGTGTCTAGGATGGATTTGGTGAAATGTGTCTCCTGTAGGAATGCTATGTGTATTTGATGTCTTGTGAGAAAGGCGTGAACCCTTTGACGTTTCCGAGGATTTGCCATACACTTAACGTTCCAAGTGAGTGTTTTATATTTTAGTGTTCCCAGGTGTCTATGAGTGGCCATAGTAATTTTGTATGTGTTATATGAACGGGGTTGTGCTTATCTGACGACCCGGTATTGACATTATTATGGGACTCAGTCGCAGTGACTGGCCGACAATCAAAGAACAAGCTGTGAGCTGCATTTTTGTTGCTGCGGTTAGCACCCCTTGTATGTTTGCTGCTGTTTTTATATTTAGCCCGCCTGCTATAACTCCGTGCTCCTAATATAGAGGTGCATGCTAAAACAACATACAACAAATAAGCTATTAACATATAAAAAACAATACCGGAAAGATCCAGTGTGAGGTAATTGTCCATATGGTGCAGGGGGGTGCCAGTTGGCGTTGATGCAAAGGTATTGTCTTACCCTGCCCGGGTTATGCATATTTTAAGAGGCGAAGCGCACCGGACGGGGGACACCCGTTGACTGCTGGGCCACGTGTAGGAGCCTCAGAGAAGCTGCGATGAAACTCTAGGGCTACAAGTGGGCTAGACTGATCGTACTTCAGATGTGGTCCGCTGTGCGTGGTGTGAGAAGAGGGCCACATGTGGACTCAGCTGAGTCGGAGTTTAGGACTTGTTCCTGTTCGATTTCCGTTTGCGAGGGTGAGGCGGCGGAGGAAGCATTGACAAAGCTGGATGTTGTTCGGAGGAGCCGAGATCGCTCGGATTTTGCCTGCTCAGGTGAGGGTCTGGTTCCCTGTCTCTTGCGTTGCTTTCGGTGCCTCGTGGAGAGAGATCTATTGTCAATTTGAGTGCCTGCGTCCGACGGGTCAGCTAGGCCTTTGGCGTGTAGCCAGGTCCAGGCATCTTCCGGAGTGGTGAAGAAGAAGGAGCGAGATTCATCCTGTACCCGAAGTCTGGCTGGGAACATCAGTGCATATTTGATATCGTGTCTGCGAAGGCATGCCTTAACACTGTAGAAGGAGTTACGTTTTTTTTGCACTACTGCCGTAAAGTCTGGATAAGCTGTTATCGTGGCATTTTCGAAGCACACTGGGCCTGATTTGCAGAATAGTTGGAGAATGAGGTCTCTGTCCCGATAGTTAAGGAGTCTTATTATAAGAGGGCGTGGTTGCGAACCCGGTGCTGGAGGTCTGCCTGGAATTCTGTGTGCCCTTTCAACTGAGAAGAACTTTGGGATATTGTTTTTAAGGATTGTGCCTATAAGCCATTGCTCAATGAACAGTTCTGCACTTAAGCCCTCAGCACGCTCAGGAAAACCGACCAGGCGTATGTTATTGCGTCGAGACCTGCATTCTGCATCTTCTGTTCTGCGCTTTAAGAAATCAACTTCTGTTGACAGTTGCGATAGCTGTAGTTGCAGGTCTTCCATAGAGCTAGGCAGGGGCGCCATGTCTTTTTCAAGTTCGGATACTCTATCGGCTAGAGCGTGTTGATCGGTGCGGAGGATATTGAGGTCCTCTGTTACAGAGCCTATTTTGGCTTCCAAGGTAGTCTTAGTGTCTAGAATGGCTTGCAGGATTTTTTCGAATTGTGAGGTATGTGATTGTAAAGTTAGTTCCAGCTTCTGTAATGTTGATTGCGCAATGGCGTGTGCTTCCGGATGAGATGTTGTAGTGTGGTCCATTTTGGTGAGGGGTGCGCGAGTGGTTTTTGGCTTCACCATTTGAGAATTGCAGCAGTGACTGTGAATTTAGTGTTATGCTTGGGGCCGCTGCGGCATAAGCTTATCAGATCAAGTATTATGGCAAGCCGGACGGACGGGGCTCGCGTCTGGCGATTAAACGGAAAAGGAGCAGCTGGAAGCGTTAACTATCTGCTTGAAGAGGCTGCAGTTGTCGGAGTCGGCCGGATAACGCGTTGTGAAGAGGCGTAGAAATGGCGTTTCCAGATCGGGTGGGGGCAATATTTGTGCTGAATGTTTAGGGTTACTTGAAGGAAATGCTTAACTTACTGCTGGACTGCAAGTTGGCGACTTTCGCCAGGGAGCACTTCTTATATTTTAATTTGCGCTGCTTGTGCTCCAGGGATGTGTACGCAGTTTGTTCTGACCCTGCTGCTTCCTTCTTGCGCCTGCTACATTGACTTTGCCAGTACTAGCACATTTGGTGCCCTAGGGGGGGCCACAGTGGGGCTTGAGGTGATGTTCTTGCACGAATGTCGCCAGTCAGTGCCCCCGATATGCAGCACGTTTAAGGGGAGTGCTTGTGCAGTTTAGTTTACTTTGCTGGCTGGTACAATATTACTGAGGCGCAGGAACTTCGTCCACACGAGGTCCGAGGCACCTAAGATGGCGGCTGTCAATCCAACAAGTTTACAATTATGCCTTTTGTCCCCCCCAGGCCGCCTCCCACGCCGTCAATAATGTGCGAGTTAATTTCCAGGTGTTCCAGGTATTAGGCATAACTTCAAAACGAAGCCGCTGGGCGCCCGCAGTAGGAGTTTAATCTGTTCTAATATATGCGCTCCAGCGCAGCATTTCACGGAGCAGAGACGCTTGCGGGAGGACTCGGCCGGCCCTGTGCGCGCCGAGCGGCTCCCCGCAGGCCAGCAGGCGGCACTGGCGCACACGACGGGGTTGCGGCAGCGAGTCCTTACCTCTTTTCAGTGGCGGCTGAGTCCAAGCGCCGGTTCTGGCGAACGCGACTCCCGATCGGCTGGGCTAGGCGGCCCGCGAGGCAGGCGCCGGCCACGGCGATGTACTTTCTTTTTCCCCTCACTCCGGAATTGGAGCGTCTTAAACGGCGCGGACTTGAGCGATGGTGCAGCACTTCGGGGTCCCACGAACGGCCTCCTCGCCCTGCCCCAGGGAGGGCTAGGTGCTTAGCGTCAGGATGTTTGTGCGGGCTGGGCGACGGAGCTGCGGTTTATGCTGCCGCTCCGGTCGCCATCTTGGCCACGCCCCCAAGACTGGACACACTTGGCACACTGTTCAGTGAAGGCCTTGGAGGGATGGTTACATGGCAGTAAGGTGACTGACTATGAAAGCCTATATAATCTTATTCTGAGAGCATATTTTCAATAATTGTGTCTGACTTGTTACATCAGTACTTGGTAAACTCAGATCTGACCCCTCCCCAAGAATTGGGAAAGAATGCAGACAAATAGGTCAGAACAAGAGTGAGCAGAAAAGCTCATACAGGTGGTGAAAAGGATGGCAAGAAGAAGGATGGTAAGTCTTCTGACAAGGGTGGGGACAAAGACAAAAAACACTCTGAGGCTTCATCAGGCCCACAAACATCCTCTGGGGGAGGTGGGTCCAAATCCTCTTCTAACAATCAAAAGAAGCCATGGTGTTATTTATATAAGAGTAAAGGCCATTGGGCAAGAGATTCCACTTGTCCAAAGAAAAACACCAAGGCTCCCACTACCACAACCTCAACTGCATCCTCTAGTGCCCCTAGTAATAGCAGTGGTGGTGGGAAGTCTACTACAAATAGCCAATCAAAGGGTGTAGCTGGGCTCACCATTGGTAATGTAGTTGGGGTTGGTCTTTGTTAAGGAGACCACAGAGGCTGTTTCAGTCTCTGATGGTGGTATTGACTTTGCCACCTTGGTTGCTTGTCCCCTTGATATGGGTAAGTACAAGTAACTTCCCCTAATAAATGGTGTTGAGGTTGAGGCCTACAGGGATACAGGAGCCAGTGTCACTATGGTGATTAAGAAACTGTTTCACCCTGATCAACACCTACTTGGTCAGCAGTACCATGTGACTGATGCTCCTAACAAAGCTCTTAGCCACCCCATGGCTGTTGTGAATCTCAAATGGGGGGGTTACTGGCCCAAAGAAAGTTGTGGTAGCCACTGTTTACCTGTAGACTGCTTACTAGGCAATGATTTGGAGACATCAGCTTGGGCTGAAGTGGAGTTGGAGGCTCATGCAGCAATGCTGGGCATTCCAGGGCATATCTTTGCTCTCACAAGGGCTCAGGCCCAGAAGCAAAGAGGACAGGGAAACCTGGATCCTGAAATAATGGACGAAGTGCTCCCAAAAGCTAGGGGTAGAAAGGGTAAAACCTTGCCCATTATCCCTCCCTCTCCATAAGATTCCTCTTTTGAGGAAGAGGAATCCTCTCCCTGTGCAGAACCTACACCAGATAAGCTGGCAGCAGACACTGATGAGCTTTTGGGTGCAGGGAGGCCTACTAGGGAAGAGCTGAGTATGGCACAGCGGACCTGTCCCACATTAGAGGGTTTAAGACAGCAAGCTGTCAAACAGCAGAATGGGGATATCACTGATATCCATAAGGTCAATTGGGAAGATAACCTCATTTATACTGAGTCAAGGGATCCTAAACCTGGAGCTGCCAGGAGATTGGTTATCCCTTTGCAGTATAGGGAGTTTCTTCTGACCTTGGCACATGATATTCCTTTGGCTGGGCATTTGGGCCAGAGTAAACCTTGGGACAGACTTGTTCCCTTGTTTCACTGGCCTCACATGTCAGAGGACACTAAGGAGTTTTGTCACTCCTGTTTGACTTGCGAAGCCAGTGGCAAGACTGGTGGCACACATAAGGCCCCCTTAATTCCACTCCCAGTGGTTGGGGTGCCTTTTGAAAGGGTAGGGGTTGACATAGTTGGCCCCCTTGACCTTACAACAGCTTCAGGCAATAGGTTCATCATTGTGGTAGTGCACCATGCCACTAGGTATCCTGAAGCAGTTCCCTTAAGGACCACTACAGCTCCTGCAGAGTGGGTTTCCATAAGGAAGTGGTGTCAGACAGAGGTAGTAACTTCATGTCTGCATACCTCAAAGCTATGTGGAAGGAGTGTGGTGTAACTTATAAGTTCACTAGTCCTTATCATCCACAGACAAATGGTCTGGTTGAGAGGATAAATAAAACTCTCAAAGGTATGATTATGGGACTCCCTGAAAACTCAGAAAGAGATGGGATGTCCTGTTGCCATGCCTCTTTTTTGCTTACAGGGTGGTACCCCAAAAAGGAGTGGGGTTTTGCCCCTTTGAACTCTTCTTTGGACACCCTGTAAGAGGTCCCCTTGCTCTTGTGAAGGAGGGTACAATCTTTAAAAACTCCCAAGCAAGACATTGTGGACTATGTACTCAGCCATTCTGGATCTTAGGCCACTTGGCTGGCCTGAAAGATTTTAATGGCTGAGTAAATACAAAAAATGCCAGTAAAACCCTTCAGGCCAGCCAAGCTCCAAAAGCAATGGCATGACCAGAAGGCTGTCCTGACCCAGTACCACCCAGGACAGAAGGTGTGGGTATTGGAGCCTGTGGCCCCAAGAGCACTCCAGTGGACCCCATCTCATCGTTGAAAAGAAAGGTTTGGTCACCTACTTGGTAGACGTGGGCACTGCCAGCAGTCCCCTTAGGGTGCTCCATGTCAACCGCCTGAAACCTTACTATGACAGGGCTGACTTAACCCTGCTCAGGGAAACTGATGAGAGGCAGGGAGAAGAGAGTGACCCTCTCCCGGACCTCTTCTCCACCACTGAAGCTGATGGCTTAGTGGAGGGAATGGTGTTTGCAGATTGCCTTACTGCAGAGCAGAAGGACAACTATATAAATCTCCTAGGCCAATTCTCTGACCTCTTCTCGCTGATCCCAGGTACAACTACCTGGTGTGAGCACACAATCAACACTGGAGACAGCTTGCCTGTCAAAAAGTAAGATTTATAGGCAGCCTGACCATTGAATAAAACAAGAGGTTCAGAAACTGTTAGACCTAGGAGTGATTGAGCCTTCTGAAAGCTCATGGGCTAGCCCAGTGGTGCTTGTCCCAAAACCGCACAGTGAAGATGGTAAACAGGAAATTGGGTTTTGTGTTGACTATAGAGATCTCAATCAAGTAACCAAAACCGATGCTCACCCTATACCCAGGGCAGATGAGCTCATAGATACACTGGCTTCTGCCAAGTATCTAAGCACTTTTGACTGAACTGCAGGGTATTGGCAGATTAAGTTGTCAGAAGATGCTAAACCTAAAACAGCATTTCCCACCATTAGAGGGCACTATCAGTTCACTGTTATGCCCTTTGGTTTGAAAAATGCACCTGCCACTTTTTAGAGGTTGGTGAACACAGTCCTGCAAGTGTTGGAATCCTTTAGTGCAGCATATCTAGATGATAAAGCTGTCTTTAGCTCCACCTGGGATGAGCACCTGGTCCACCTATGGAAAGTTTTGGAGGCCCTGCAAAAGGCAGGCCTCACTATCAAGGTCAGGGAAAAGTGGTTTATCTGGGCCACCTAGTAGGTGGGGAACAGATTGCACCACTGCAGGGGAAGATCCAGACCATTATGGAATGGGCTCCCCTTACAACTCAAACCCAGGTGAGAGCCTCTCTAGGCCTCACAGGGTACTATAGGAGGTTCATTAAGAACTATGGCTCAATTGCATCTCCTCTTAATGACCTCACAAGCAAGAAGATGCCTAAAAAGGTATTGTGGACAGCTAGCTGTCAAACTGCTTTTGATGAGCTAAAACAGGCCATGTGCTCTGCACCTGTCCTAAAAAGCCCTTGTTACTGCAAGAAATTCATAGTCCAGACTGATGCTTCTGAATTAGGGGTGGCGGCAGTTCTATCACAGCTTAACACTGAGGGCCAGGATCAACCTGTTGCTTTTATCAGCAGGCGGTGGACCCCTAGAGAAAAGTGTTGGTCTGCCATGGATAGGGAGGCCTTTGCTGTGGTCTGGGCACTAAAAAGTTGAGGCCATACCTGTTTGGCACACACTTTATTGTTCAGACAAACCACAAACCTCTATTATAGCTTAAACAAATGAAAGGTGAAACGCCTAAATTGTTGAAGAAGTCCATCTCCCTACAGGGAATGGACTAAACAGTGGAACATAAACCTGGGAGTACCCACTCCAATGCAGGACTCTCCAGATATTTCCACTTAGACAATGAAGACTCATCTGGACAAGGTTAGCCTTATTGTCCCTCATTGGGGGGGAGTGTAAGATAGTACCATCTTGCCTGGCATGTTACCCCCATTTGCATTGTATGTCAGTTGTTTTTGCCTCTGTCACTGGGACCCTGCTAGCCAGGACCTCAGTGCTCATAGTTTGTGGCCTGAATGTGTGTCCCTGTGTAGTGACTAACTGTGTCACTGAGGCTCTGCTAACCATTGGGGGTAGCATGCCAAGAAAGATGGCACTTTCCTACACTCTAGGCCACCGGTACTAGGATATCCCACATGTAAATGTTGTTTATTCATGCATCTTTATTCGTGCATCTTATACTGTCAACCCTTAAACCCTTCCACTTTTTTCTCACCACTTATGAAATTGATGGTAAGTATTGTTGATGCTAGTGCAGCAAAGCGCCACAATAGCATCAAATATTTTGACGCTATTGTCCTAATGACCGCCACGGTGTGCCGTATTGTAAATATGGCACAACCATGATGTCAATAGGTGGGGCCACTTTCTTGTAAATATGCCCCTAAGTATTCGAGGGCTGGCAGAGCAACATGAAGGCTTAAAGGACATTGTGCTGGAGAAATGTTTGAATGCTAAGATGAGGAAAGGGCTTCATGGGCTAGCCATGTACTGGTGAGGCCCAGCAAAGGATGGTTCAAAAAGACAGTTTAGGGAGTGAGGTGAGAGTTTCTGATTACCAAAAGACGTGGCACTGAAATGTAACAATGAGGGAAGTGGTCTGCACACTGGTTCAGAGACTGACAAAAAAAGGTGTCTGAAGATTTGAGGGCAAATTAAAAGGTTATAGGACTGACAGAGGGGGCTAAGTGAGAAGAACTACAGACTTGCAGAATGATCTGACAGTCTGGGACGGCCAGCAGAAGGCTTTACAATTTTGTCAACTAGCTTTTAATGATAGATGAGTTTTTAGAACTTGCTCAGGGGAGGGCCTGGAGGATTTTGATGGCCTCTGTGGATAAGCAAGTGGCTTCTGAGAGCCAGTGACACTGGCTTAGGGGCTGTGGACTAGTAAGGGGAATATAAAAGTTTGTGGCACTGGCCCACAGGCTCAGAGTTATTGGAGGTGGTTAGAGAGGTAGTCAGGCACGTTGATAATGGCATTAGTTCCTGAAGAGAGAAGTGACCGGGACACTGAGGGTCATTATAAGAGAGCAAACTATCTTAATGGCAGTGGGAGGATGCAAAAGCCAGACAAGGTAATGGTGTGAGAAGGTAGCCTCTTTCTAGCCTTGTTACCCCCACTTTTGGCCTGTTTGTGAGTGTATGTCAGGGTGTTTTGTCACTGTTTTCACTGTCTCACTGGGATCCTGATAGCCAGGCCTCAGTGCTCATAGTGAAAACACTATGGTTTCAGTATGTTTGTTATGTGTCACTGGGATCCTGCTGGTCAGGACCCCAGTGCTCATAGGTTTGTGGCCTATATGTATGTGTCACTGGGACCCTGTCACACAGGGCCCCAGTGCTCATAGGTGTGCATGTATATGTTCCCTGTGTGGTGCCTAACTGTCTCACTGAGGCTCTGCTAACCAGAACCTCAGTGGTTATGCTCTCTCATTACTTTCAAATTGTCACTAACAGGCTAGTGACCATTTTTACCAATTTACATTGGCTTACTGGAACACCCTTATAATTCCCTAGTATATGGTACTGAGGTACCCAGGGTATTGGGGTTCCAGGAGATCCCTATGGGCTGCAGCATTTCTTTTGCCACCCATAGGGAGCTCTGACAATTCTTACACAGGCCTGCCACTGCAGCCTGAGTGAAATAACGTCCACATTATTTCACAGCCATTTTACACTGCACTTAAGTAACTTATAAGTCACCTATATGTCTAACCTTTACCTGGTAAAGGTTAGGTGCAAAGTTACTTAGTGTGAGGGCACCCTGGCACTAGCCAAGGTGCCCCCACATTGTTCAGAGCCAATTCCCTGAACTTTGTGAGTGCGGGGACACCATTACACGCGTGCACTACATATAGGTCACTACCTATATGTAGCTTCACCATGGTAACTCCGAATATGGCCATGTAACATGTCTATGATCATGGAATTGCCCCCTCTATACCATCCTGGCATAGTTGGCACAATCCCATGATCCCAGTGGTCTGTAGCACAGACCCTGGTACTGCCAAACTGCCCTTCCTGGGGTTTCACTGCAGCTGCTGCTGCTGCCAACCCCTCAGACAGGCAGCTGCCCTCCTGGGGTCCAGCCAGGCCTGGCCCAGGATGGCAGAACAAAGAACTTCCTCTGAGAGAGGGTGTGACACCCTCTCCCTTTGGAAAATGGTGTGAAGGCAGGGGAGGAGTAGCCTCCCCCAGCCTCTGGAAATGCTTTGTTGGGCACAGATGTGCCCAATTCTGCATAAGCCAGTCTACACCGGTTCAGGGACCCCTTAGCCCCTGCTCTGGCGCGAAACTGGACAAAGGAAAGGGGAGTGACCACTCCCCTGACCTGCACCTCCCCTGGGAGGTGTCCAGAGCTCCTCCAGTGTGCTCCAGACCTCTGCCATCTTGGAAACAGAGGTGCTGCTGGCACACTGGACTGCTCTGAGTGGCCAGTGCCACCAGGTGACGTCAGAGACTCCTGCTGATAGGCTCCTTCAGGTGTTAGTAGCCTTTCCTCTCTCCTAGGTAGCCAAACCCTCTTTTCTGGCTATTTAGGGTCTCTGTCTCTGGGGAAACTTTAGATAACGAATGCAAGAGCTCATTCGAGTTCCTCTGCATCTCCCTCTTCACCTTCTGATAAGGAAACGACCGCTGACCGCGCTGGAAGCCTGCAAACCTGCAACATAGTAGCAAAGACGACTACTGCAACTCTGTAATGCTGATCCTGCCGCCTTCTCGACTGTTTTCCTGCTTGTGCATGCTGTGGGGGTAGCCTGCCTCCTCTCTGCACCAGAAGCTCCGAAGAAATCTCCCGTGGGTCGACGGAATCTTCCCCCTGCAACCGCAGGCACCAAAAAGCTGCATTACCGGTCCCTTGGGTCTCCTCTCAGCACGACGAGCGAGGTCCCTCGAATCCAGCGACGCTGTCCAAGTGACCCCCACAGTCCAGTGACTCTTCAGCCCAAGTTTGGTGGAGGTAAGTCCTTGCCTCACCTCGCTGGGCTGCATTGCTGGGAACCGCGACTTTGCAGCTACTCCGGCCCCTGTGCACTTCCGGCGGAAATCCTTCGTGCACAGCCAAGCCTGGGTCCACGGCACTCTAACCTGCATTGCACGACTTTCTAAGTTGGTCTCCGGCGACGTGGGACTCCTTTGTGCAACTTCGGCGAGCACCGTTTCACGCATCCTCGTAGTGCCTGTTTCTGGCACTTTTTCGGGTGCTACCTGCTTCAGTGAGGACTCTTTGTCTTGCTCGACGTCCCCTCTCTCTTCAGGTCCAATTTGCGACCTCCTGGTCCCTCCTGGGCCCCAGCAGCGTCCAAAAACGCCAAACGCACGATTTGCGTGTAGCAAGGCTTGTTGGCGTCCATCCGGCGGGAAAACACTTCTGCACGACTCTCCAAGGCGTGAGAGATCTATCCTCCAAAGGGGAAGTCTCTAGCCCTTGTCGTTCCTGCAGTATTCACAGTTCTTCAGCCTAGTAAGAGCTTCTTTGCACCAACCGCTGGCATTTCTTGGGCATCTGCCCATCTCCGAGCTGCTTGTGACTTTTGGACTTGGTCCCCTTGTTCCACAGGTACCCTCAGTCAGGAATCCATCGTTGTTGCATTGCTGATTTGTGTTTTCCTTGCCTTTTCCCTCTAACACGACTATTTTGTCCTTAGGGGAACTTTAGTGCACTTTGCACTCACTTTTCAGGGTCTTGGGGAGGGTTATTTTTCTAACTCTCACTATTTTCTAATAGTCCCAGCGACCCTCTACAAGGTCACGTAGGTTTGGGGTCCATTCGTGGTTCGCATTCCACTTTTGGAGTATATGGTTTGTGTTGCCCCTATCCCTATGTTTCCCCATTGCATCCTATTGTAACTATACATTGTTTGCACTGTTTTCTAAGACTATACTGCATATTTTTGCTATTGTGTATATATATCTTGTGTATATTTCCTATCCTCTCACTGAGGGTACACTCTAAGATACTTTGGCATATTGTCATAAAAATAAAGTACCTTTATTTTTAGTATAGCTGTGTATTGTGTTTTCTTATGATATTGTGCATATGACACTAAGTGGTACTGTAGTAGCTTCACACGTCTCCTAGTTCAGCCTGAGCTGCTCTGCTAAGCTACCATTATCTATCAGCCTAAGCTGCTAGACACCCTATACACTAATAAGGGATAACTGGGCCTGGTGCAAGGTGCAAGTACCCCTTGGTACTCACTACAAGCCAGTCCAGCCTCCTACATTGGTTGTGCAGTGGTGGGATAAGTGCTTGAGACTACTTACCACTCTTGTCATTGTACTTTTCATAAGAGAAAAATATACAAAACAAGGTCAGTGTATATACACATAGTCAAAAAGTTTTGCATTTCCTCTTTTCACTCTTTTCTAAGTGCTGAAAAGTACTTCTAAACTTTCAAAAAGTTCTTAAAAGTTTAAAAAGTTTTTTCTGTCTTTCCAAAAAGTTCTGAAAACTTTTTTCTCTTTTTCTATCACTTTAACTCTCTCTAAAAAATGTCTGGCACAGGAAAAAATGTTGAACTGTCCAAACTTGCATATGATCACCTTAGCTGGAAAGGAGCAAGGAGTCTCTGCATAGAGAGAGGTTTGAGTGTAGGGAAGAATCCTTCCTTAGAACTGTTAATTAATATGCTTAGAGTACAGGATAAGGCCATAAGTGCCCAATCTGTAGAAAAAGTAGCTAATGGTTCTCAATCTGATCCAGGGACTCCCCCAGGAAAAGGTTCAGGAAAGAAACTTCTCAGCCTGCCCATTACTAGACAGTCTAGCATAGTTGGTACAGAGGTTGAATCACACCATACTGAGGATGTGATCTCACATTATGCTGGTAGCCAAGCTGTTAGGGTGCCCTCTGTAAGGGACAGGTCTCCTTCTGTTCATTCCCATCATACCTCTGTATCTAGAAATGTCCCTCCCACCCACCCTGATGACAGATTGTTAGAAAGGGAACTCAATAGATTGAGAGTGGAACAAACCAGACTGAAGCTCAAGAAGCAACAGCTGGATTTGGATAGACAGTCTTTAGAAATAGAGAGGGAAAGACAGAAGTTGGGTTTAGATACCCATGGTGGCCGCAGCAGTATTCCCCATAGTCATCCTGCAAAAGAGCATGATTCCAGGAATCTGCACAAGATAGTTCCCCCTTATAAGGAGGGGGATGACATTAACAAGTGGTTTGCTGCACTTGAGAGGGCCTGTGCTGTACAGGATGTCCCTCAAAAGCAGTGGGCTGCTATCCTATGGCTATCATTTAGTGGAAAAGGTAGGGATAGGCTCCTTACAGTGAAAGAAAATGATGCCAATAATTTCCAAGTTCTTAAGAATGCACTCCTGGATGGTTATGGCTTAACCACTGAACAGTACAGGATAAAGTTCAGAGAGACCAAAAAGGAGTCTTCACAAGACTGGGTTGATTTTATTGACCAGGCAGTGAAGGCCTTGGAGGGGTGGTTACATGGCAGTAAAGTTACTGATTATGAAAGCCTGTATAACACAATCCTGAGAGAGCATATACTTAATAATTGTGTGTCTGATTTGTTGCACCAGTACCTGGTAGACTCTGATCTGACCTCTCCCCAAGAATTGGGAAAGAAGGCAGACAAATGGGTCAGAACAAGAGTGAACAGAAAAGTTCATACAGGGGGTGACAAAGATGGCAATAAGAAGAAAGATGGTGAAAAATCTCAAGATAAGCATGGGGATAAGGGTAAAACCAAAGATCCCACTTCAAATCTTAAACACTCTTCAGAGGGTGGGGATAAAACAAATTCTTCCTCTTCTTCCCAACCTGCACACATTAAAAAGCCTTGGTGCTTTGTGTGTAAAAATAGAGGCCATAGGCCAGGGGATAAGTCCTGTCCAGGTAAACCCCCTGAGCCTACCACCACTAATACATCAAGCTCTAGTGCCCCTAGCAGTAGTGGTACTAGTGGTGGGACTGCTGGCAACAGTCAAGCAAAGGGTGTAGTTGGGTTCACTTATGGGTCCATAGTGGAAACTGATGTAATCAGTCCCAAGACAGTTTCTGTCACACCTAGTGGCATTGGCCTTGCCACACTGGCTGCTTGTCCCCTTACAATGGATAAGTACAGGCAGACAGTTTCAATAAATGGTGTTGAGGCCTTGGCCTACAGGGACACAGGTGCCAGTTTCACTTTGGTGACTGAAAACCTAGTGCCTCCTGAACAACACATCATTGGACAACAGTATAAGATTATTGATGTCCATAACTCCACTAAGTTTCTTCCCTTAGCTATAATTCAGTTTAGTTGGGGTGGAGTTACTGGCCCTAAGCAGGTGGTGGTATCACCTAGCTTACCTGTAGACTGTCTCTTAGGTAATGACCTAGAGGCCTCAGGTTGGGTTGATGTAGAGTTTTATGCCCATGCAGCCATGCTGGGCATCCCTGAGGAATTGTTCCCTCTCATTTCAAGTGAAATGAAAAAGCAAAGGAGAGAAGGCCTGAAAACTCAGGATCCCTCTCCATCAACAGGTAAAGAGGGTATCACAGTATCCCCTAACCACCCTACCATTCAGGATACCATTCCTGTGGTGGGAGAAACCTCTCCTGGGATGGCACCTGTTCCAAGGGAATCATCAGCTGGCAAAGCTGGACTCCCTGAGGTGGAAGTACCTCTCTGTGGGATAACTAACATTGGTGAGAAAAACAGCACCATTTTAGTTAACATGGAGCATCCCTCCAACCCTCCCAGAGAAACTTTAGTGCAGAAACCCTGCACTACCTCACAACACTTAGGACAGCATCCCTGCCCTAGTGTGGAGCTCATAGGACAGCATCCCTGCCCTGCTCCAACTCAAGAGAAACAGCATCCCTGTTCTCTCTTCCAGCCAAATGGACAAAGTTTTTGCCCAGCTATGGCTTTACTGAGACAGCATCCCTGTCTGGCATTTCCATCATTACAAATAGGTTCAGTGGATAATTCCCACTGCTCTAAACTAAAACTTACTGATATAAACTCTGAAAATACATCTTCACATTGTTGGTTAGCTAAAAAACTTCAAACAGGGTGGTTTACATCCCCACAGGGAAGTAACCATATAGTGGATGATAAAGGGAGTAACCAGTCTATTGCAGAGCTACTCTCTACTTATCACCACTTAGACAATAAAGTCTCAACTGACCAAGGTTAGCCTTATTGTCCTTCGTTTGGGGGGGGGTTGTGTGAGAAGGTAGCCTCTTTCTAGCCTTGTTACCCCCACTTTTGGCCTGTTTGTGAGTGTATGTCAGGGTGTTTTGTCACTGTTTTCACTGTCTCCCTGGGATCCTGATAGCCAGGCCTCAGTGCTCATAGTGAAAACACTATGGTTTCAGTATGTTTGTTATGTGTCACTGGGATCCTGCTGGTCAGGACCCCAGTGCTCATAGGTTTGTGGCCTATATGTATGTGTCACTGGGACCCTGTCACACAGGGCCCCAGTGCTCATAGGTGTGCATGTATATGTTCCCTGTGTGGTGCCTAACTGTCTCACTGAGGCTCTGCTAACCAGAACCTCAGTGGTTATGCTCTCTCATTACTTTCAAATTGTCACTAACAGGCTAGTGACCATTTTTACCAATTTACATTGGCTTACTGGAACACCCTTATAATTCCCTAGTATATGGTACTGAGGTACCCAGGGTATTGGGGTTCCAGGAGATCCCTATGGGCTGCAGCATTTCTTTTGCCACCCATAGGGAGCTCTGACAATTCTTACACAGGCCTGCCACTGCAGCCTGAGTGAAATAACGTCCACGTTATTTCACAGCCATTTTACACTGCACTTAAGTAACTTATAAGTCACCTATATGTCTAACCTTTACCTGGTAAAGGTTAGGTGCAAAGTTACTTAGTGTGAGGGCACCCTGGCACTAGCCAAGGTGCCCCCACATTGTTCAGAGCCAATTCCCTGAACTTTGTGAGTGCGGGGACACCATTACACGCGTGCACTACATATAGGTCACTACCTATATGTAGCTTCACCATGGTAACTCCGAATATGGCCATGTAACATGTCTATGATCATGGAATTGCCCCCTCTATACCATCCTGGCATAGTTGGCACAATCCCATGATCCCAGTGGTCTGTAGCACAGACCCTGGTACTGCCAAACTGCCCTTCCTGGGGTTTCACTGCAGCTGCTGCTGCTGCCAACCCCTCAGACAGGCAGCTGCCCTCCTGGGGTCCAGCCAGGCCTGGCCCAGGATGGCAGAACAAAGAACTTCCTCTGAGAGAGGGTGTGACACCCTCTCCCTTTGGAAAATGGTGTGAAGGCAGGGGAGGAGTAGCCTCCCCCAGCCTCTGGAAATGCTTTGTTGGGCACAGATGTGCCCAATTCTGCATAAGCCAGTCTACACCGGTTCAGGGACCCCTTAGCCCCTGCTCTGGCGCGAAACTGGACAAAGGAAAGGGGAGTGACCACTCCCCTGACCTGCACCTCCCCTGGGAGGTGTCCAGAGCTCCTCCAGTGTGCTCCAGACCTCTGCCATCTTGGAAACAGAGGTGCTGCTGGCACACTGGACTGCTCTGAGTGGCCAGTGCCACCAGGTGACGTCAGAGACTCCTGCTGATAGGCTCCTTCAGGTGTTAGTAGCCTTTCCTCTCTCCTAGGTAGCCAAACCCTCTTTTCTGGCTATTTAGGGTCTCTGTCTCTGGGGAAACTTTAGATAACGAATGCAAGAGCTCATCCGAGTTCCTCTGCATCTCCCTCTTCACCTTCTGATAAGGAAACGACCGCTGACCGCGCTGGAAGCCTGCAAACCTGCAACATAGTAGCAAAGACGACTACTGCAACTCTGTAACGCTGATCCTGCCGCCTTCTCGACTGTTTTCCTGCTTGTGCATGCTGTGGGGGTAGCCTGCCTCCTCTCTGCACCAGAAGCTCCGAAGTAATCTCCCGTGGGTCGACGGAATCTTCCCCCTGCAACCGCAGGCACCAAAAAGCTGCATTACCGGTCCCTTGGGTCTCCTCTCAGCACGACGAGCGAGGTCCCTCGAATCCAGCGACGCTGTCCAAGTGACCCCCACAGTCCAGTGACTCTTCAGCCCAAGTTTGGTGGAGGTAAGTCCTTGCCTCACCTCGCTGGGCTGCATTGCTGGGAACCGCGACTTTGCAGCTACTCCGGCCCCTGTGCACTTCCGGCGGAAATCCTTTGTGCACAGCCAAGCCTGGGTCCACGGCACTCTAACCTGCATTGCACGACTTTCTAAGTTGGTCTCCGGCGACGTGGGACTCCTTTGTGCAACTTCGGCGAGCACCGTTTCACGCATCCTCGTAGTGCCTGTTTCTGGCACTTTTTCGGGTGCTACCTGCTTCAGTGAGGACTCTTTGTCTTGCTCGACGTCCCCTCTCTCTTCAGGTCCAATTTGCGACCTCCTGGTCCCTCCTGGGCCCCAGCAGCGTCCAAAAACGCCAAACGCACGATTTGCGTGTAGCAAGGCTTGTTGGCGTCCATCCGGCGGGAAAACACTTCTGCACGACTCTCCAAGGCGTGGGGGATCCATCCTCCAAAGGGGAAGTCTCTAGCCCTTGTCGTTCCTGCAGTATTCACAGTTCTTCAGCCTAGTAAGAGCTTCTTTGCACCAACCGCTGGCATTTCTTGGGCATCTGCCCATCTCCGAGCTGCTTGTGACTTTTGGACTTGGTCCCCTTGTTCCACAGGTACCCTCAGTCAGGAATCCATCGTTGTTGCATTGCTGATTTGTGTTTTCCTTGCATTTTCCCTCTAACACAACTATTTTGTCCTTAGGGGAACTTTAGTGCACTTTGCACTCACTTTTCAGGGTCTTGGGGAGGGTTATTTTTCTAACTCTCACTATTTTCTAATAGTCCCAGCGACCCTCTACAAGGTCACGTAGGTTTGGGGTCCATTCGTGGTTCGCATTCCACTTTTGGAGTATATGGTTTGTGTTGCCCCTATCCCTATGTTTCCCCATTGCATCCTATTGTAACTATACATTGTTTGCACTGTTTTCTAAGACTATACTGCATATTTTTGCTATTGTGTATATATATCTTGTGTATATTTCCTATCCTCTCACTGAGGGTACACTCTAAGATACTTTGGCATATTGTCATAAAAATAAAGTACCTTTATTTTTAGTATAACTGTGTATTGTGTTTTCTTATGATATTGTGCATATGACACTAAGTGGTACTGTAGTAGCTTCACACGTCTCCTAGTTCAGCCTGAGCTGCTCTGCTAAGCTACCATTATCTATCAGCCTAAGCTGCTAGACACCCTATACACTAATAAGGGATAACTGGGCCTGGTGCAAGGTGCAAGTACCCCTTGGTACTCACTACAAGCCAGTCCAGCCTCCTACAAATGGTCTGAGGTCAAGTTGTGGAGGTTTTGGCAGAAGACATTGGGTGTGACTTCAGTGGTGTCAAGACTGCTACAAGTATTATGGCAAGGGCTTGTCAAGGTGGTATAAGAGCCGATGGCAGTGAGAGGAGTGCCGAGGTTGGAGCATGTTTGAAGTTGGTGAGAAGTTTGATGGGGAGCTAACAGTCTGGTTAGGATGGGCTTCTAAGGCTCAGAAGAGAACCCTGAGGAATGGCTAAAGTAACTGTGACAGTAGCATCAGCTGGAAAGCCTCAGGTCCAGAAAGGAAGATGGAAAAACACCAGGCAGCATTATGGGGGTGTTCGAAAGTGCCCACTTTGTGCCATGGTTACCCCCATTTTCTGTGCTTGACTGTGTTCACTGAGATCCTGCTAATCAATACCCCAGTGAGTATGCTCTCTCTCCTCTAAATTGTGTTGTTGCATTCTGGTAACCTAGTATTTCACCCAAAATTGGCATTAAAGGACCCCATGTATTGCCATTCCAGTCTTCTGAGGTTTTCCAGGCAGCCCCAGCTGCTACCACCTCTCAGATAGATTTCTGCCCTTCTGTTGCTTGAGAACCTCAAGCCCAGGAAGACAGAACAAATGATTTTCTTTGGGAGAGGGGTGTTACACCTTCTCCCTATGAAAATAGGTGTTACAGGCTTGGGAGGGGTAGCCTCCCCAAGCCACTGGAAATGCTTTGAAGGGCACATTTGGTGGTCTCCTTGCATAATCCATTCTACACCGGTTCAGGGACACCCAGTCCCTGCTCTGTCAAGAAAGTGGACAAAGGAAAGGGGAGTGACCAGAAAGGTTTGGAGAAAATACATCTTTACCCTAGCTTTACGCCTGCCTCAAGGAGGTATAATTTTTCTGATGTTATTCCCTTTGTATCAAAGTTAGCATACAGGGAACAGTGTCCCAATACATGAGTAAATGCGTTGAAGGTCCATGAAATGCCTCCTTGGTGTAAAGTACTACTACTCTAGGGACACTGCCCTATGAAATACAGAATTTGCACTGGAAAGTAAGTTCCAAAACATTTTATACCATGCAAACCTGGCTCAAAGTGTTGGTAAATCTGCCCACTAAACGTAACACAACAATTGTCAAAGGAGCCCTTTTTAGCAACCTTGGAATACCAACAGACTGATGGTAAAAGCAATAAGGTTCTAAACCTATGGCTTTCAACTTCCATGCAGCACTTTATTACCTTTATTGTGCTATAGTAGGATTTTTAATTATGATATCAAAGAAGCAGATGGATCTCTGTGACCAAAACAACCTGTTGAGCTAGCTACATAAAATTATTTATCTATGATTTGCTTGTACCAGGTTGTGCTTTGCAGCTGGAGCATTAACCCTCTGTGCTACTATATGAGCATGTGTCAAAACTGTAACTAGACAAATTACAGATCTCACCTCCAGTTCATTAACCAACAGTTATAATACTGCTGTAATTGTCCCCTGAAAAGTGCCACACCCACAAACATCTCTGCAGTCTGCTGATATCTTGGTTCAGCTTGTCATGCACAGTGCACCCCTTTGACTCTGGCGCCTGGTGTGACAGCACCAGTAAGACTGCCGTAAAGCTAGCAGTCCCTGGAGGCACCCCATGAAGTGGTGGCAGCAGCGTACCCTGTTTTGTGAATTGCTACTCTTAACTATTCTTTTTTTCTGTATCAAAAAAGAGTGCAATCTATTGGCCTTACTAGCATAAAGTTCTGCTTCAGTTGAACTCTCAGACCTTGGCATTCAATGTGTGTGTCCAGTGTATGTATATATGATAGATGTGTAGCAGGTAACACTCCCTGTGTGGTGAAAGTCTGAGTGCTGTGACCAGTGGGATGCATTTTGGATGCCAATTGTTCAGCATCACACATGATGGAGAGTAGATACAACTTTCCCCAAACAGTGGAAGTGTATTGACTGCATACCTGTGGCTGGAGGGAGGAGCCCCAGACACTGAACTGAGGGAGGATGGAGTTACGGAAATTTCACAAGGTCCTTGTAAGCAAAGGGCTGCTGATTAGCTCTTTCTGAAAAATATCATTTGATAGATGGTGGGAGCTAGGGGTTGGTCGGCAGTTAAATTGATGATGTTTGTAAGCATGGACTGCCCTTTAATCTGTGATTGTTCGCTGCTTTAGGAAGGCTGATGACTGACAACTACAGAGATCCCACACTTCATTTTAACTGTTTGGCTATTTCAAAATGCTTTACACATTTGATCTGTGTTAAGCCCTTCCACTCGGTGCCATAGCTGCCAGAAGTTGAGCATAAGGTTGAAATATTGAAACTGTTATCTGGACCAACAAGTTAGGTAACTTTATTAGTTGTAGTGGACCATCACCCACCCCAATTATTCATTCTCTTTCCTACATCTATATTTTCAGTAGAGTGTCTTTGCCAGTCCTCATAACTCTTGACAGCAGGATTTAATGCTGGTCTATAAAACATGGTATCCCTTACTATCTTAGCTTGCTGAATGATACTGTGTTTGACCTGTCTTAAACAGATTTGATTTCACTAAAAAAGGGAAGGTGATCAGAACATCAGACACATTCATTCCACATTATAAGAAGTATCTTTGGAAAAGCATTGTTTGCCTCATATATCAATGTAAAAGTATCTGTTTCGTAAGAATATTAGAACTAAAATATATGCTAAACATATATTATTGATTTTCCACATAAAATGATTGCAGGGTGTTAGGACCCTTAGGAAATGACTCAGGCGTGAACAACTATTTTTTGTGACACATATTAAGCCTCGCTACAAGCTACTGAGGTGTCTTCCGTTGTACTGCTCACTAAACTGGCAGGGGGCTCTGAGAGGTGCTTTCGTAAGTGTATTTTTGTTCCTTGTAATTGTAACTTTCCAGTAAGGTGCCATTCTCTGACCATAACATTTTGACACCTGCTTGTTTGCAAAACTTAAACTACCTAAGTAGTTTCGCAAATATAGGCTTGGTGATTGGAGAGTCAGATAGTGGATGGCAACCTCACAGCCCTGTCTATTTGGGGAGCAGTAGATGAATTCCTATAGAATTTCATGGGGCTTTGAAGATAACAGCTCCTTTAGACAATCATCCTCATTGTTGAGCTCCGATATGCAACCAAAATCATTACACATCTTCCCATCCCTATAATATTGTGAGCCAGAACACAGTTTACCAGATTATGATATATATACAGATGGTCCATGTTATATCATCAAATGTATACTGTTTTAACAATTATCCAGACGGCAATACTGTAAGTAAGAATTAAACACAGTAATGATAAACAAGAGACATAAGGCGCCTTGAATATTATGCCCTCGTGGAAACATTTCAGCTTCATAGTAGTTAGATAAACCACTCTATGTGACGTAGCATGCACTATACTGTCTGGTAAGAATGATATGTACTTACCATATTCTGTTTTACTAATTCTTCAGTAATTTCGTTTGTGGGCGAAGATGAAACTTCTCTTGCAATGTTTTCAAAACTGGGTCCTGGGAGGGGTTCTTCCAGGAATGGCTGAAGGACAAGAAGACAAAAACATTAAGAAATGCACACATATTGGAGTTTATTTTTAATAGACTCACAATAGTATAAATATCATAAATATATGATAAACTGAACCATATCCACATATAAGAGGATGTGTGAAGATCTAGATTTGATAAATGCAATTAAAATACTTTCACGGCTTCCCATCTCTATAACAGCGTGAGCTTACTTGCCAGATTATAATATATATCCAGGGGCTCCTGTTGTGTCATGAAATGTACATTGAAATGTACACTGTTTTTAAGAATTATTCAGACTATAATACTGTAATTAAGAATTATTCACAGTAACTAAAAGAAGAGACATATGGGGACTTGAATATTATGCCGATTTAGAACCATCTCAAGTACAGGTTCACAGAAATGAGATAAACTACTCCATATGAAGTAACATACACTAACCAGTATACTGCACTGAAAGCATAACAATTAGTGACAAATCTTGAAAATAATAAAAAGATGTTTAAAACAAAATGATGTAACATACACTATTCTGTATAGTAGGATTCTCCTAACATATTGGAAAAAAACTGATATGTGCATACCATATTCTGTTTTACTGATTTATTTGTATTTTTGCTAGTGGGTGAAGGAGAATCCTCCTTTATAACTTCTTCAGCACTGGGTACTGGGTGGAATTCTTCCAGGCATGGCTGAATGATAAGAGGACAAATAGGTTAAGAAATTGACACATATTGGAGTTTATATTTTGATAGCATTACTATATCATTATCATAAATTAATTTTAAACTGAATCAAATCCACTTACAAGATAAAGTACCCTTGGTATACATTATAACTCGCCAAGGAGTTTCAGACTGAAGGGTGAGGTCATTTATATGGTCATGTACTCCAAAGTGACCTGAAATATCATTTATATGCAGAACAGAGTACATCCTCACAGGTGTCAGGAGCCACGATAGGTTTGGGTAGCCAGAGTCACCTGCAAGTATTGAGGGACAAAGATTAGCCTTACACATAGCTATGGGGTTAACACCTGAAGGCATACACTGACATACAGTGGGTGGGGACTCTGGCTCACACATTAGCCACACCCTGTGCAACTGTAGTTGGGCCATCACATTTGGGATGCTGCTATTCCTCAGAACAAAGGCACCATGCACCGACCCAGGATACTTGGCAGTGATGTGAGAGATGTACTGGTCCACTAGGTACACCATTTGCACATTCAGTGAGTGGAAACCTTTCTGATTCCCGAACACCTGTTCATTCTGGCAGGGGGGGCAAACGCAATATGTGTACCGTCAATCGCCCCAATAATATTGGGTATATGTCTCATTGCATAGAATTCTGCCTTCACACTGGCCAAATATTCCACCTCGGGGAAAGCAATGTAGCTGCATATGTGTTTCACCAAGGCAGACAATACCCTTTCCAGCACGATTGAGAACATTGGCTGTGACGTTCCTGCTGCCAAGCCCACTGTCACTTGGAAAGAACCAGTTGCCAGGAAATGGAGCACTGATAGAACCTGCACAATAAGGGGGATCCCAGTGGGATGACGAATAGCTGATATCAGCTCAGGCTCCAGTTGGGCACACAGCTCTGTGATTGTGGCCCTGTCCAGTCTATAGGTGAGTATTATGTGGCAGTCCTCAGTGTAGCCAAGGCCACAAGTGGTCTGTACACGGGGTTTGTCTCCTCCTCCTGTTCATCCGCAGTGGTAGGTATATATAAAGGACACAAGAGTGAGTAGGCTGTCACAATTTGAACAATGGAACCACCACCTCAGTGTACATACAGCATTAATGTAATGGGACAGTGGAAATGGCAATGTATGTGCAATTTTCGGCAATGACGCAGTTTTGAAAGGTCTGAATGTTGTCCACCACCATGAAATGGTGACCGCCTGTCCTGTATCTATGGACAGGTGGAAGTAAGGTAACTCCGCCGATGTTGGGTATTGTGGCGGAAGGCGGTCTTACACCCCTGTGCAATTCTTTATTGACTAATATGGGGCTCTTCGGAGTATAGTGGCCAAAGGGGATCAGAGGTGGCGATGACGGTGTACACCATTGCGGACGTTACTGCCATTTTACATCTGAATCCTCACTTGATTCCTCACTCTCCACAGGACAACACCTACACTTCATTTTGATGGAGTTGGAGCGCTTGTGGATGGGGTCCTACCCCAGTATGGACAGCTGCATGGGCCTCCAGACCAACAGGTCAGTACACCTTGGGCATGATGCATGTGGGAAGGTTGCATGGAGATGTGTGTGCAGGCATCGTGCCATTTGGGGGGTGGATGTTTGGTGGTAGTGTACATGATGGGCGCTGGGCGATGTGTGTGTCAATGGAGTTAGAAACAGGATTTGTGGGCCATATGTGTGACAGGCTGGTTTGTATGTGTAATGCTGTCCTCCTGTCTGTATTACCTCTGCATGTCAGCACCCATCAAAAGAAGGGATTGTGGCGTGCCATCACCAAGGATAGGGGACCCTGGGGGTCTACAGCAGGCGGAGCACCCACTGCAGGAAATGGTGGGAGGACCTGAGATGCTGGGTACGAAAGAACGCGGAGGGCCAGCTGGGGATACCCTCCCAACGAGGAAGGGGTACTCGTTGGAACCTGACCCCGCTATTGGCCCGCATACTGGCAGTGGCCTACTCAGAGCTGGATGGGCGCTTGAGGGCATCACAGCAGCCACAAGGGGGTGAGTGCATTACTACAATAATTAGTAGGTGGCATGGGATCTGGGTGGTGGGTGTGAGTTAGTGAGTGCCCCCTAATGCCAGGTCAGACATTGCAGCGTGATCCAGGTCAAGGATAATAGATGTATAGCAAATGCAGGTAACCTAGCTTGGTTGCATTTCATGTCAGTCAGGGCTTTGTGGATCCCAGGAGGGGTGCAGTTGGCGGTGGTTAGCCCTCATCTTGCTGTGGCATCTAGCCAATTGAATGCCAGTGTAATGCATAGTGCTCAATCCTGATCCCTCTGTATGACGTACTGTGTATGCCAACTGTGATATTGGTGCTGTAATTGACCCAATGCTCCCTCTCCCTCCCTCCCTTTCTCCTTCTGTCATCCTGTTCATGTGTGCATTAGCATCATCTGAGGGAGGAGCAGGGGCACCGGCGACAGAGGGAGCTGTAACCCACAGGACCTAGGAGGCAGAGTCCACTGACGCGGAGGGAACCAGTGGGACGGAGGGCGAGGGGAGCACCACGTCGGAGACAGGAGGTAACAACACAGACTCTGATTCCTCCTCCGATGGAAGCTCCCTGTTGGTGGTGGACACCTCTGTGACCATCCCAGCTGCAGGTACATTCACCACCCCTGTACCAGCACCTCCCTCCCAGTAACCCCTCAGCGAGTTGCCTGTGTCCGTTCACCCAGGAGGGTGGGCATCTCCATCACCCCAGGCACCTCAGGCCCTGCCCCAGTGAGCTTGCTGCCCTGAGTGAGGAGGCTATTGACCTCCTGACATGCATCTCTGCAGGGCAGGGGAGTCAACCATTGTGAATGCCATCCAGGGGCTGCCATCCCAGGTGCAGCAATGGAATGCATTCCTGGAGGTCATCTACAGCGGCCCAACAGAGATTGATTCTGGCTCCCAATGGCAGCCATTGTTCCTGTTCCTACTGTTTCCCCTCCACCTACCTCTTCCCAATCCCAATCTCCTCAACCCCAACCCATCCCATGCACACATATAGACGGGCATGCACACAAGATATCACACAAGAGTGGCACAGTCAAACACAGGCACCACACTTCAGTCCACAAGCACTCACACAAGCAACAGTTGCACACACATCCACTGCCTCCACTGTCTCCTCCTCTTCATCCAGCTCCCTCACAGTCACGTCCACACTCACACCTGCATGTACTGCTTCAACAGCTACCACCAGCATCACCACATTAAGCAGCACACACACCTCTCTAGCAGACACCTCCACAACATCTATCCACATGTCCCCTGTGTCCTCTCCCACCCTGTCTGTCCCTCCCTCCTAAAGGACACAAACTCAGGCACTCAGACACCCATCAGCCATCCACCTCACATCAGCACACTGCCCATGCACCAGCATCCAAGTCCAGCAGATGTACTCCTTCAACAACCACTACTTCAACCTACACTCCCATCCCTCCTTCCTCATCCTGCCCCAACATCCCTAAGAAGCTTTTCCCTGCCCCTCCCCCCATCATACCTGTAAGAGCAGGGCCCCAATGACTCAGCCCAGCACCTCAGCCAAACAGTCCACGGGGACAGTGGAGGCACCTGCTAGTCGTGGAGGCAAGGCAATGAAGGATCCCACTCCACCAGCCAGGAAAGGAAAGGATCCCACTCCACCAGCCAGAAAAGGGAAGGCTCCCACTCCACCAGCCAGGAAAGGGAGGCATCCCACTCCAGCAGACAGGAAAGGTAAGAAGCCCTCACCTCCAACTGAGACACAGTAGCCCTCACCTCCTGCTGAGACTGGCAGGGTACCAACACCACCACCACCACTGGGCACGGGGCCCTCATCTCCTGTTGAGACACAGCAGCCCCCGCCTTCAACAGAGGCTGCCCAGGAGGCACCTTCCCCTGCTGAGACACAGAGCCCTCACCTCCTGCAGAGGCTGGCAGTGTACCAACATCACCACCGGGCCCTCATCTCCTGATGAGACACAGCAGCCCTCAGCTCCAGCAGAGGCTGCCCAGGAGGCACCTTCCCCTGCTGAGACACAAAAGCCCTCACCTCCTGCAGAGGCAGGCTGGGTACCAACACCACCAGTGGGCACAGGGCCCTCATCCCCTGCTGAGACACAGCAGCCCTCACCTCCAGCAGAGGGCATGTAGGCCGCCCTCCAGGGACTGATGTACAAGGAGCCCCCTCCTGAACCAGTGGGCAAGTTCCCCACCTCAGAGCCTGTGACCTTACACTACCCAGCAATGAGAAATGGGCATGGAGCCCTATCCAGAACCATTGGGCAAGTTCCCCACCTCAGAGACTGTGACCTTGCACTCCATAGCAAAAGATAATGGACATGGAGCCCCCTCCAGAACCAGTGGGAAAGTTCCCTACCTCAGAGACTGTGACCTTGCACTCCCCAGCAATGAGAAATGTGCATGGAGCCCCACCCCCCTCCCCCCTGAGGTGCCTGTCCACTTCCGAGATGTTGCCCCTGCACAGATTTGTGCGGCGTTAGTCAGGATCAAGTTGGGGCTTAGACTGTGCCCTGTGGCCATGTGGGCCTTTTGTACTGGGCATTGGCCCTTTCTGGACAATTGTTCATATATCTTTGTTCTCCAGTTGGTTCTTATAGTGGCTGTTGCCATGCAATTACAATCTTAGTTCTGCCGACCTGTCGTCCTTGTATTATTATGCTGTGTGTCCTGTGCCATTTATTTACGTCTGCAGCTGGTTGGGTGTATGGTGTGTGTTGTGCGTGTGTGTCACTCTCCTTTTCCTCCCTCCCTCCCTTGTGTGCTAGATGGCTGTACTCACTTTGTCTTCTTCGCCGCCGTTGGTGTTCCAGGTGGAGAATGGCGTAGAAGAGCATCGGGAAGACTTGAATTTCTGGGTCCATGGCAGCGTTGATCTTCTCTGTGTCTCTGTTGCTGAGTCTTTGGTCTTCTATGTTCTATTTCCACCAGGCTTTTGATGGAATTGGTACCGCCCTGGAAATCATGGCGGTTTGCTGTGTCATGATATGGTGGGCAGTACCTTGTCTTATGCCTGGCTGTTGATGGCTACCACTGTGGTGCGTGGTGTTAACGCCCTAGCGGTTGGTGTGGTACATTGGCTGCCTATGAGAGTTATCACCGCCATGGTCCTAATTTCGCGGTAATTACCACCACCCTGTTGGCAGTATTACTGCCACTTTAACAGTCACCGCCAATGTCATAATGACCACCTATATTCCTTATAATACATGGTGTCCCATGTTTAGGTCTTGTTCCTTAATATGAAAGTGTGGTTACAGACAAGAATAAAAGTGGAATCTGCAGTGTGAATTAAAAGTAATAAAAAGTAGGTAATAATATTTTACAAAAACATATACAAAACAGTTTATTTTAAATTTGAATAAAGACGATCTGTAGCTCCGAATTAGTAGTAACTTGCAGGGTGATGCTTTCTGTCCTCTCATGAAGTATTTGCTAGAATTATCATGTTACTACACATCTCTCCTCTCTGCTGATAGCTCTTCATTATAAAAAAAACATATATGACGAGTGAAGTGCCATTTTCTGTTTTCATTGTTTAAACTGTTGCTAAATGTGCTCTGCCTTTCACCTTGGCTGTTGGCTTTGGCAGAAGGTATTGTGCCATCACATCTTAAATGTACTTAATTATTACAGTTGAACAGCTACGCTCTTTATTTATTTATTGACTATCCTGCAATAAAGAAATTAAAGGCAGCTTTTATACAAGGTTTGCAGGTTCCTATGTTTAACAAATAAAAGTAAAAAGGTAGTAACATTTCTGGGCTGACGTGCCAAACGTAAACCAAACTAGAATATCCACTCTTCTCGAAAGGATTGGTAAGGACGAGTTTGGGGATTAGTAAACTCCCACAGGCTGGTGTTCAAACATTCTTTCCTGCAAAGTGGCTTAAGAAATTCAGAGTCTCAGGTACACTAGTAAATTTACTATGGTACTGTCCAAAACTGAACCGGTACTGCAACAAAGCCATGTAGGATGTAGATTTGATGTTCAACAAGGAACATCCTGGATTTCCATCATCAATAATACTAGGCTCACAAAATAAACATTCTGCAATCCCTCACAGAGAAACTTATATCAGCTGATCTGTGTGCAGAAAGGAATTTTCATTGTATTGAGGGGCTGCTGAAAATGGCCCTCCCCACAAGGTCACCCTGAAATGTTTTGCTTTCTTCCTAAGTTTTTCTGGATTTTGCTTGGTGGCCTTAGAGCTCTGTGCACTTTACCCCAGCTAACCAGTGCTAAAATGCTTGTGCTAACTCCTCTAAACATGGTTTGATTGGTATATACCTGACTGGCATATTTAATTTACACACACATCCCTTGTTGAGTGGTATATCATATGGCCAGGACCTGTAAATTAATTGCTTTTAGTGGGCCTGCAGCACTCATTGTGCTACCCACCTAAGTAGACCTCTAAAACGTGTCCCGGGCTTCCATTGCAGCCTGAAGGCAGTGTCCCACTGTCATGATGACTTAATCTTAAAACTCCTTGCCAAGATTTAAACACCCCTTTTATTACATATATCACCGCTAAGGTAGGCCCTGGGTAGCCCATTGGGCAGGGTGCTGTGTAATTAAAAGGCAGGAAACTCCTGGAACTTCAAAGAACCTTTCTGGAAATGTCTCCCACCTTCTAGGAGCAGGACACCAGGGTATAAAAATAGGACTTTTAGACCCACTCTTGAGTTCACTACTGGACCTGTGGAAGGACTCTCAGAGGATTGCCTGCTGCTGTGACCTGCTGTGCACTCTACCAGTCTGTTGCTGTACCTGGAAGGACTGCTTTGCTGCCTGGAGCCTGGTTGAATTCTCAGAGGTCAGCTCTATTCTTGTGCAATGCATCTTTCCTGACACCCAGGACTTCCAGAAGTGACTCCTAAGGCTAGTTTGCTGGCCTCCTGTTTAGAGCCACAGGCATATAATAGGCTCCCACCATCTTGAACCCACACTTGGAACCAACTTGAGTAAGTCCTGAGCCCCCAAGAAGTCGCCTTCTACTGCTGGACCCCTGGTTCTGGTGTTAAAGGTGCCCAGATGACCTATTTCCAAAACTGAGGAAAATGTTGCCAAAACTGCTTTGAGAATCAGAAGGTTCTTTGCCAAAGGGGTATCCAACCTCGTGGAAGTGTCTTTGCTATAGCCTTCTTTTTTGCCTCGATTTTTTACTTTCATCTCAACGAGTAAGTCTAAAAGTAAAAATCTTCACCATGGCTTCGCTCCATGGCTATCCAAGGTCGACACTCCCTTCTCTGACACTGTTGCCGCCTTGTCCCGCTGAACTTCTACCTTCTTAGACACTTTTTCTCCAAAATTGTTCTATGTCTGAAAGGAAGCTCGGTCCAGGCCTAATTCCCTTTGTGTGTCTGAACTGTGCTCCTTCGTGGTCGGCCTTAACTTTGAAATCTCCCCAGTCTAGCATGACCAGATGTCCACAGTTGGCGCCTTTTGCTTTTAAGCACTATTTTGAAACTTAAAATTTAAAAGCTTATAACTCTGGTTCGACTAATTGGAGTTTGATGGTTTTGGTGTCAAATAGTTTTTTTACATTTTTCTCAATTGTGCTACATTGATTTGGGATTTTTATTGTATTGAGGTTTCACTTTATTGCAGTTTGTGTGCTGCATAAATACTTTACACATTGCCTCAAAGTTAAGCCTGACTGCTTTTTGTGCCAGGCTACTCAGAGTTAAGCACAGATTAATTTAGTGACTTTGTGGTCCCCCCGTAAGGGATTGTGGCTGTTGCTTGACCAGAGTTCACACCGCAAGCGACCAACAACCAAATTTCTCACAGGGGCACTGTGAAAAAACAGAACATATAAGTTGTGCATACTGCCTCTGGGAACTGATGAACATGGAAAAGATCTCAATGGAACTGGATCAGAGTGGGGGTTACTCTGCGGATAGTTCTGTTGCATGTGAATCTTTTTCAGGAAAGTTATTTTTTAGAGAGCTGTCTTGCCTCAAGCACCTAAGAGTCTTACAAAAGTCACTTTAGAACCAAAATGTCAGAGTCAGTAAGACTCAGTGTTTGACCTTAATGAGGTGGGTAAACTGGTGCCAAAACAGAAACAATAACTAAGAGCTCATGACGCGATGAACAGGAGGTAAGGAGCATGATACATAGCAGCCCAGGAAGAGCAACTGGGGAGATTCCAGTAACTTCACTAAATGGAAAGGGACGGAGGTGAAGGCTGCTCATTCATCGATTAGATTAAGTAGAGTCCCTAGAAAGGAACAGCCTTTGCTCTTTTACTAGAAGGTAGCCATTTAGGAGCCTGCCCAGTGAAATGATAGCTGGTGGCAGATTCAGTGTTGGCATAGCTTAGGAGGAGGGGATTCTCAATTTCTTAAACATATCTCTGACTGCCACACAAGCTACCTTCAAGAACAGAATTCCTCTGTGTAATTTTTCATTTCCCTTAGAATAGTGCATTCTGGGATAGTTAGCAGTAATTCAAACAGGATAGGTGGAAAAGTAGGTACTGTCTCCACATTGGACAAGGACTGCAGTGCATTGGCTAGTAAGCATACAAAGCTCACATACTTTTCCCAAGAAAACTTCCTGGACCTGTGGGAAAATGACAGACTGCAATTGCTGTTTAGAACGTACCAGGACCTGGAGGGTTATACCTGCTCCTAATTGTTCTCAGGACAAAGAAGTGGACTCATAGGCTCATTTGGCTGCCCTAATTCATGGCTATACAGACACAACAAGTTGCAGGGGTCCTTTTTCCTCGAAAGACCTATTACAACAAGAAAAGGATGGGACCCTAATGGTGTCCTCTGCTAGAATGAGTTCCGATGCAGTGTGCTGGCTTTGAAGTCCAGATGGACCTTTATGAAATATCTGAAAAATTGAAATTCAGTACAATATTGGACCTCTGGAGGACCGGGACCAACCACCCAAGTCAATTCACCCAAGGCATGACCTCACTGGCCAAGAAAATCAAGTTGTTCGCGCTCTGTACTTTTGCCACTTTCAAAATTGGTTCAGTGAACTGTTGTGATAAGCTTATCTGTCTTCAGGGCAACCTTCCAAGATAAAGCCTGCATCCTTGCCTCGCTGGTGGATTTGGAGCTTAAAAAAAGAGTCTAAAGGCCTCATTATGAATTTGGCGGTTAGAATGAGCTGACTGCCAAAGCCACGGGGAGGAGGCTGCTGTCATACCGGCGGCTCCCCCCCAGTCGTATTATGATCTTTCCCCTTGGCTGACCAGAGGAAACATCATATTACGACGTTTCCACCAGTCAGAGAGGTGAAAACAGTGCCATTGCATTGGCCTTTGCTCCCTTTAGGTGAGCCAAGCTCTATGCCATTGCACAACAGCACTCTTAGAATGCACACTGCCTGCACTGCAGATAGTGCCCTTTCCGAGGGTGCTGGGTGAGGGGGGACCCTTATTGCCCGTGCCATGGGCAGTGCATGTGCTCACCTGTGGCTCCCAGCACCGGCTTTCCGCCAACATATTTATGGCGGGTACTACACCATGAAAAGGCTGGTGGAAAGAGGACTCGTGATCAGCACTGCAGCACTAAACTCAGCACCGCTGTGGCTGACCAGGACTCTGACTGCCACCACCCATCCCATCGGAATCCATGATCCTGGCGGTGGCGGCGGTCCGACCCCCAGGGCCATAATCTGGTGGTTGGACTGCTAGGAGTGCGGTGGTCTGACCACCAGTGCAGGTTTGCCAGTCCTTGGACTGCCACATTCATAGTTTGCCAGTCCTCGGACCGCCAAACTCCTAATAACCCCCTAAGTCTGAACAAAATAATCTTGACTAGGTGAAGGGGCAAAGGGAAGACAGTCAATAAGCTGCCTTTTCTAGGTGTGAAATGTGAACTGGTTCCACCCTCCCCTCTTTTGGCCAAAGCCAACAGCCTTCGTGGGTTCTCATCCAATGGCTATCTGACTTTGATGGAACTTTCTCAGCTGTGTTCTGGAACCTTGTCCCTTCAAAGAAATTTGGCTTCCCTTTTAGTGACTAAGACCCGATTTATATCTTAGCAGTTAGCATACTCTGCTGCAACAGTGACAGAGAGTATGCTTACCACCAAGAAAATGGTCCCTCTACCCAATTTAGGTGGAGCAGCCCATATGTGTAATCACTGCTGTGAATTTTCCATCTCTCCTGTGAATAAAACTCCTCTAAAGGCTCAGTTGAGGTCATTGGAGGCAGACTGTAATTCTGCACACCTGATCTAGATGGGCAGAATTACAGGTCAGTTTTCATTGCCTTTTATCGCCTTGAAAACTAAAGGTAAGGGCCAAAGAAAACTGCTAAATGCTTCCCCTGCCATGTGAGAGGAGCCCCGTTGCAAGGGGAGTGGTCTTTTTTATTAAAAAAAAAATAAGTATCCCATTTTAGGATTTTGTTTTTTAAATCAAAAAAGAAAACTGTTTGTTGTTGTCAAGAACCGCTGTGACGGTGGTTCCTGCATATGCTTTAGAAATGAACTCCAGCTTGGCGGTCAGTTATAAACTGGGTGGGAGGTCTCTTCACATTGGTGATATAGTAATTCACTCCACCACCCTAGCGGAACAATGGGCTGTCTGCTGGGAATTTAATTGGCCCCTAAGTTGGAAGATAAAATCTTTGACTTGCACACTCGCTTGGAATTATGACCCGCAATCTTTCAGGAAACTGAGCTTAGTTCCCAGTCACATGTAGCCAATAATTTCTATTGGCACTTTACTTTTTCTAGGCTCTTTGAGCATAAATCTTTAAAAATTAAACTCTCTGTTTCTCCGTGGTAGAATGCTGTTATTTTGGTGGAATTGTGTTCATTGAATTTAACTCTAGTACCTATTGTGCTGTTTTTTTTACTTTTCAACTTTTTGGGTGCTTCTAAAAACTTTACTCATTTGCTTTAGGTTAAGCCTGTCTTCTATGTGCTATAGGTACTAGGGACTGAGCTCAGGTTTAATCTATTGAAACCTACGACTATACCTAACAGGTTAGACAACTTCATGTGTTGTGGTGAACTACTATGCACCCCAATTAATAATTCTCTTTCCTACACCCATATTTTAGGTAGACTGTCTTTAACAGTCCACATAAAACTCAATAGTGGGTCATAATGCTATACTATAAAATACATTATTCATTACTATCTTACCAGGGTAAGAAAATGTGTGTTTGACCTGTCTCAAACAGAGTTGATTTCACCCAAAAAGGTAAGGTAATATAAACTTCAGAAACTTAAATTTCCCATCATGCAAATGCTCTTTGCAAAGGTGTCCTTTGCAAACATGTCAATGTTAAAGTGACTGTTTTGTACGAATAGTAGAACTGAAAAATATGCTAAAAATATGTCACTGATCTTGCACGTAAAGAGACCTCAAGGCATTGTGACTCGACGTAATTGACTGTGGTGTGACCAACTGATCTTTTTTGTGACTTATATTAAGCATTAGTGCAAGTTATTGCTTAGTTCCAACCCGGTAATTGGCAGTCAATCATTATGTAACAATTTATCAGAAATATTTCAAAGCAAAGTAGCAGATATTTACAGTGAATTTGCATCTAAAGAGCACCCCAGCCAAGACAATAAGGAAGCTCTTCTGGCTTTTCCTATCAGCAGCACTCTAACTGATTTCTCTCCTCTTCCACTGAAACATGTCAATAATTAACTTGTCTTAGATATATCTAGATCACCCTTTGGTCTGTGTCCCCCAGCGACATTAGAGATGGCATCAAAGATTATAGCGCCCCACCTCAGAAAGATTTTCAATGAGATTTTTCAGGTCATTTATTTTCCAAAATTTTCATCAAATACCATCTTACCTCTCTTCAAGAAATCCACTCTTAATCCTTTTGGAGGTCAGCAGCTACTGTCTAATATCCCACCTTCCTTTTCCAGCCAAAGTAGCGGAGAAAGCAATAAATAGGGAAATAATCTCCTTCTTGGACAACAACCGCCTTTTATACCATACCCAGTTTTTTTTCAGAAGCGGGCATAGATAGTACAGAGACTGCTCGAATTGTCTCCTCAGAAAAAGTAGGAACCAGCATTGATCAGGGAGGGAAACCTGTTCTACTATTTCTACTCTTTTTTGACCTATCAGTGGCATTCGATACAGTCAACCAGAAGGTCTCACTCAACCACCAATATGATATAGGCATAAAAGGTACAGCACTGGCAACACTTACATCAATTTGTTTCCATAGAGAACAGTCTGTTTCCATGAATGGGTTTGTTTCCAGCCCTTTCTCTCTGCCATGTGGGGTTCCACAAGGGTCATCCTAAAGCCCAATGCTCTTAAACATGTCACACCACTGGCTCTTTTGCATTTTTCCCTAGAGTCTTATGCCGATGACTCACAAATCATTGTTTCTATTTCCAGTAACATGCCTGTAACAGTGGTTAGATTTCACAAATGCATGGAAGAGGTTGGAAGAGGAATGAAACAAAATAGTTTAAAGTAAAACTCAGTTAAGAGTGAGGTCCTTCTTTCGGCTAACAATCCTGCATTTTAGTCCCCTATTTGGTGGCCACAAAGTTCGAGACCCTGCCGATTCTGGTCAAAAAGGTCAGGAACTTGGCTGCCATATTCAATGACAAACTGACTTTTGAAGCAGATGTGAATGTGCTCACTTCCTCCACCTTTAATACTTTAGCAACAATGAAAAAAATCTTCCCTTTTATTTCCGACGAAATTAAAAACACTGTGGTCATCACTTTAGATTTATCAAAAATCGATTACTGCAATTATCTCTATATTAATATGCAACAAAGAATGCTAATGAAGCAGCAGACATTGCAGCATCCAGCTGTTTCGCTGCTGCTAAAGATTCCAACGTTTTAGTCAGCCTCCCAGGCTATGCAGTAACTTCACTGGCTTCCTATTACGTAACACACCACATTCGAGGCCTTATGTAGCACCCATAAAGCCGCATATGGCTTTGGACGTTTATATTTTAAAGAGAAATGTCAATGGTACACTCCTACAAGAGCACTAAAATCCATCTCAGCCAAGAATGTCATCCTTTCTCAGTGCAAGTTGGAGATTTGGGGAGGCAGGAGTTTCATAGACGGTACTGGGAAACTTTGGAATAACCTCCCTCTGTACCTTAAATCTCAAACAACCTGATTAGATTCAGAAAAGATCTTAAGACTTGACTTTTTTACTACTCAGTCCTAGTTCAACTTCTTTTCAATGTTGTTTTACACATTGTAAACCCCATGATTCCCTAGCACCAAAACACCCATGGGCATTCCCATGCTCTATAAAACTAACATTAACATAAACATTACTATGCAGCTAACTGGCAGTTGTGCTCTGAAGAGGTGCCATCGTAGGTGTATGTTTCCTGCAACTTAATGAACCTTTCAAATAAGGTGCCATTCTCTGAGCGTGAATTTTTGGTACATGCTTTTGTCTGACATGTACAGAACGGCTTAAGTTAAGTGGGTAGTTTGGGAATTATGGGCTTGGAGATTGAAGAGTTAGATAGTGGATGCAAACCTCACAACCCATGTCTATACAAGGAGCAGTAGACAAATTCCTTTAGGACTTTTTGTAACTTTGAAGATAACATTTACTTTTGCACAATCATCCTAAATGTTAAGTTCAGATATGCAACCAAAATTGCTACAGCGCTTGACATCCCCATAATAGAATAAGCCAACATGCAGTTTTGACTGATTATGCTATATGTTCAGGTGGTCCATTTTCTATCATGAAACGTATAACACAATTATACTTTTTCAGACCTTAGTACTGTACGTAAAAATTAATCACAGTAATGCTAAGAAAGAGACATGGGGGGAAGTTGAATATCACACCGGCAAGGAAACATCTCAACAACAGTTTCACAGTAAAGAGAGGTCACTCTATTTGCAGGAACATAAACTACACTGTCTAGTAAAATTAATTTCAGATATCAGAAAAAAATTATGCGTGCATACCATATTCAGTTTTAAGGATTCCTCAAAAGTTTTGCCAGTCGGTAAGGATGAATCCCCTTTTGCAATTTCTGCAGGAATCTGTACTGGGTGGTATTCTTCCAGATGTGCCTAAAGGATAGGAAGACATAAAGGTTACCAAATCCACACATATTTGAGTTTATTTGGTAATACTTTTGTAATACTATTATCACCATAAATTAATTTTAAACTGAACCAAATCCACAGGAGGGTGTGTGAAAATGTAGATCTCATGTATGCAACCAAAATCATTACACAGTTTCCCACCTCAATAATAGTGTCAGCCAACATGCACTTTGTCAGATTATGATATATGTTCATAGGGTCCATGTTATATAATGGAATCAGTACTGTTCATATTGTAGTAGTGTAATTAAGAATTATTCACATGTGTGATCAACAAGCAACATATGGGCCCTCACCGTGATCATTATGTGGTGGGTTGGCCCGCCATGACCGCTGGCGGTTTCACCCGCCAACGCCGGAATGGCGGGGCAACCCGCCATGTTCATAGTGACCGCCATGGTGCCTTGTATATTATGCCCTGGTAGAAACATCTCAAGATCATGCTCACAGTAATTAGAAAACTCACTCTGTAAAGTAACATACACTATAAAAAAGACTGATATATCCATACCATATTCAGTTTTATTGAGTCTCCAAAAGTTTTGCTAGTCGGTGGAGAGGAATCTCCTGTGGCAATTTCTTCAGCACTTTGTCCTGTGGTGCATTCTTCCAAGAGTGCCTGAAGGACAGGAATACAGAAAGGCTATTAAATGCACACATATTGGAGTTTATTTTTTAATACTCTTTCAATACTATCATTATCATAATTTAATTTTAAAATGAAACAAGAGAGTGTGTGAAAATGTAGATCTCATATACACAACCAAAATTGTTACACAGCTTCCCATCCCTATAACAGTGTAAGGCAAAAACTACTTTGCAAGATTAAGATACATGTTCAAGAGGTCCATGTAATATCCTTAAATCTATACTGTTCATACCATATTAATGTAATTAAGGATCAGTCACAGTAATGATAAACAGGAGACATAAGTGTTCTTGAATATTACCCGTGTAGAAACATCCTAAGTTCAGGATCACAGTAATTAGATAAACTGTGTCACACTAACTGTCAAGTTAGATTCATTTAAAATATCAGATTAGACTGATATGTGCATACCATATCCTGTTTTACTGTCTCCTCAGTATTTTCTCTAGTGGGTGAAGAGGACTCTTTTGCCTTTTTTTCAGCTGTGGGTCCTGGAGAGCTTTTTTCCAGTAGAAGCTGAAGGATATAAAGCAAAATGATTAATCAATGCACACATACTGGAGTTTGTGTACAAATAGTAGATCTAAAAAATATGATTAAAACATGCCACTGATTGTGTACAAAAATGGACTGCAGGGCATTAGGCTTCTGAATAAATGATGAAGGTGTGAGTGAATGAGCTTTTGTGTGACATATATTAAGCACTGCTCAGCTATTGCGGTATCTCCCATAGTACTATGCACCAAACTTCCAGCTGTGCTCTGAAGAGGCAGCATTGTAGGTGTATTTTTTGCCTGGAACTTGGTGAATCTTTCTAAAATGGTGCTATTCTCTGACCACCTGCTTTTGTGCTACACGTACTGAAATACTTAAATTAAGTGGGTAGTTGGGCAAGCATGGGCTTGGCGATTGGACAGTCAAATAGTGGATGCAAACCTCACAGCCTGTGTCTATTTGGTGAGCAGTAGACTAAGGGCCTCATTACAACTTTGGCAGTCCTGAAAGCCATGGGGAGGACACCATTGATACACCCTTGGCGTCCATCAGCATTTCTGCTGGGCTGACCGGCTGGAACAGTGCTAGCATATTGGCCTCAGCTCCAGCCAAGGCCAATTTATTAGCACTCCAAAGCAGAGCAGACAGTGTGCATTCTGATGGCGCTGGGCGGGGGGGCTGAGTGGCTCTCGACCCTTGCTTTCCACCAGCCTTTTAATGGTGGGGTCCCCACCATGAAAAGGCTGGCAGAAAGTGGGGCTGTAATTAGCCAGGCGGGGCTGAGTTCAGCGCCGCCCTGGCAGGTTACAACTCCGACCGCCGTCAGTGTTCCTGGCAGGAATGGTGGTCTCCTGGCAGGTACACCTGACAGGGTTGTAATGTGGCGGTTGGACTGCCAAGGTTGCAGTGGTCTGACTGCCACCATGAGACTTACCGTAATAAGGCCCAAAGTCTTGTAGTATTTTATGTGACTTTGAAGATAATGTTTACTTTTACACAATCATCCTGAATGTAGGGCTCATATATGCAGCCAAACTTGACATAGAGCTTCACATCTATCTAATAGTGTGAGCCAACATGGCCTTTGTTCAGGTTGTCCATGTTATATCATAACATTTTTAATGCAACAATACTTTTTCAGCCTTAGTACTGTAATTGAAAATTAATCACAGTAATGTTAAGAAAGAGAAATGGGGGGGGCACTTGAATATCATGTCAGCGTAGAAACATCACAAGAACAGGTTCAGAGTAATGAGATAAATCACTCTATCTAAAAGAACGTAAACTACACTATCTAGTAAAATTAATTTTAATTATCAGTAAAAATGATATGTGCATACCATATTCAGTTGTACTGATTCCTCATACATTTTGCTAGTTGGTAAAGAGGAATCTCCTTTTGCAATTTCTGCAACACTGGGGACTGGGTTGTATTCTTCCAGGTGTTCCTGAAGGATAGGAAGATATAAAGGTTATTAAATGCACACAATTTGGAGTTTATTTTGTAACGTTTTTGTAATACTATGATCATTATAACCTAATTTTAAACTGTACCAAATCCACATGTAAGAGGGTGTGTGAAAATGTAGATCTCATGTATGCATCCAAAATCATTATACAGCTTCCCATCTCTAAAATAGTGTCAGCCAACACGTACTTTGACAGATTATGATATATGTTCAGAGGGTCCATGTTATATAATACATTAGTACTGTTCATACCGTAAGAATTAATCATATGAATTATAAAAAGCGACATATGGGGACTTGAATATTTCACCCATGTAGAAACATCTACGTTCATGCCCACAGAAATTTGAAAAATCACTCTGTGGAGTAACATACACCATACTATCTAGTAGGATTCTTTTAAAATATCATGACAGACTGATATGTGCATACCATAATAGGTTTTACTGATTCTTCAAATGTTTTGCTAGTCGGTGAAGAGGAATCTCTTTTTGCCGTTTCTATAGCACTTGGTCCTGTGCGGCATTCTTCCAGGAGTGCCTAAAGGATACGAATACATAAAGGTTATTAAATGCACACATGTAGGAGTTTTTTTCAAAGCTCTTGCAATCCTATCATTATCATAATTTAATTTTAAACTGAAACAAATCCACACATAAGAGGGTGTGTGAAAATGTAGATCTCATAATAACAATCAAAATCCTTACACAGCTTCCCATCACAATAACAGTGTGAGGCAACACACACTTTGCCAGATTAAAATACATGTTGAAGGGGTGCATTCTACACCTTTAAATATATACTGTTTATAGCATAGTACTGTAATTAAGACTCAATCACAGTAATGAGAAACAGGTAAAATAAGAGTACTTGAATATTACACCCTCATAGAAACTTCCCGAGTTCAGGATCACAGCTATTAGATAAACCACTCTGTAAAGTAACAAACACTATACTGTCTAGAAAATTCATTTAAAGTATCAAAATAGAATGGTATGTGCTAACCATATTCAATTTCACTGATTCTTCAAAAGTTTTGCTAGTTGGTGACAAGGAATCTCCTTTTGCAATCTGTTCAGCACTAGGTCCTGGGAGACATTCTTTCAATTCAATCATTATAAAAAAATAGTTTTAAACTAAACCAAATCATTATGTAAGAGGGTGTGTCAAAATGTAGATCTCATAAATGCACCCAAACTCCTTACAAAGCTTCACAGCTGTGTAATATATGGGCCAACATGCACTTTTTGAGATCATGATATATATTCAGGGGTTCCATGGTATATCATGAAATCTATAATGTTACATATTGTAGTACTGTATTAAAGGAATAATCTCAGTTATGATAAACACAAGACATAAGGGTACTATGAACATTATTCCCTTGTAGAAACATCTCAAGTTCAGGTTCACAATAATTAGGTAAGCAACTCTTTGTGAAGTGAAATACACAATACTATCTAAAAAGAATCATTTAACATATGAACATAGACTGTTATGAGTGTACCATATTCAGTTTTGATGATTCTTCAAAGGTTTTGCTAGTTGGTGAAGAAGAATCTTTTTTTTAAATTTTCATAGCAGTGGGTCTTGGGGGATATTCTTCCAGAAGTGTCTGAAAGATAGGAAGGATTACTAAATGCTTTCACTTTTCCACAATCATCCTGAATGTAGAGCCACGATTATTAACCACAGTTGATACAGAGCTTCATAGCTCTATAACAGTTCAAGCCAACATGCACTTTGGCAGGTTATGATATATGTTCAAGTGGTCCATGTTATATCATGAAGTGTATGATGAAATAATCATTTTTCAGACCTCAGTACTGCAAAGAAGAGTTTTTCACAGTAATGCTAAACAAGAGACAAACTTGAATACTGTGGCCGCTGTAAAAACATCTCAAGTAGAGGTTCATAGTAATGAGATAAATCACTCTACATGAAGTAACATATGGTATGCTATCTATTACAATTCATTTGCAAAAACAACTGATATGTGCATACCATGTCCAGTTTTGCTAATTCTTCGAACGTTTTGCTAGTCGGTGAAAAATAATCTTCTTTTGTAATTTCTTCAGCACTAGGTCCTGAGGATTATTCTATCAATCAATCAATCAGAGTTTGTTAAGCGCAAATATTCACCCATGAGTGTCTCAAGGTGCTGGGGGTATGGGGGGGGGGCGTGGAGCGTCCATCAGTGTGGTGGTTCTTAAAATATACATGTCTTTGAATAGTCATGTCTTCAGCTTTTTTGTGAAGTTGAGGAGTGGTGTAGTCTGTCTGAGGTGGGGCAGTAGGGCATTCCAGGCTGTGTTGGCAAGGTAGGAGAATGAGCGTCCTCCTGTTCTTGTTTTTCTGATGTGGGGTATTTGGCGAAAGAGAGCTGGGCTAAGTGTAGTGTCCTGTGGGATATGTGAAATTGAGTTGCCTGTTCAGGTAGGCTGGTCCGGTGTCGTGGAGGGCTTTCTGTGCATGGATGAGAATCTCTAAGGTGATTCTTTTCTCTATGGGGAGCCAGCGTAGAGTGCGCAGGTGCTTGGAGATGTGACAGCATTGGGGAAGGAAGAGGACCAGTCTGGAGGCGGCATTCTTGAAGTTTTATAGTTTGCAGGTGATTTTCTTGTTGATTCTGGCATAGAGTGTGTTGCTGTGAGAAACTGGGGCTGATTGCAGAGGCCCCATAACTTTTTGCCCCCATTTTCCACTTTATGCTGGTGTTTTCCTGACTCTGATGGTGCCCTGGGTACTGCTAACCAGTCCCAGGGCCTGTGCTCTGTGTAAAATGGATATGCAAATTAGGCTAATTATAATTGGCTAAGTTAACCTACCTATAAGTCCCTAGTATATGGTAGGGCATGTAGGTTTAGGGACCACAGCATAGGTGGTGCACACCTAGGTGCATTGCTGAGGTGCCCAGTGTCATTTTAAAAGCAAGCCTGCCTTGCTGGCTGCTTTTAAATTAAAGTTATATGCAAATTCGACTTTGGAATTAAAGGTACTTCCAAAGTCTTAAACTACCTTATTTTTACATATAAGTCACCCCTAAGGTGTGCCCTATGTGCCCCTAGGGCTGGGTGCCATGTAACTATAAGCAGGGACTTTATAAAAATAGATTTATAAGCCCTGGTGAGGTAAAAACAGCCAAATTCGTTTTTCCCTCATTGAAGTAAATGGCCTTCATAGGCTAGAATGGGCAGACTTTATTTAAAATTTTAAAGTCTCCTTAAATGTTACATACCAAGAATTTGGTATCAAATTGATTGTTATAATAAATCCCACAACTTCCAGTTGTTGGATTTAATATAACTAGTGCAGGTAAAAAGTTTAGACTTTACCTAAAAAGTTGCCAATTTCAGCTCTGCATTGTTTTTGCTCCTGTGCTCTGATTGGCCAGCCTGCAGCAGCTTCTGCCAGGCTACTTTAATGAGGTGTGAAGTGGCCTGACTTCACACAAAGGAATGTGCTTGGGGGAGAGAATCTCCCCTCAGCACATGGTGAGGCAGGAAGGGGGAGGGCTGCCAAACTGGTCTTCAAAGGCAGAGAAGGACATCTGGAGCACCCAGCAACACCCCCACATCCTGCAACCCCAGACAGCTAGGTGCCCCCTTGATTAGATTAGGAGAGGGCAGGAGAGGGGTGTGTTTATGATTTTTAGCCACACCAGTGGGTGGGCTCAGCCAGATCTCTCCTCCAAAAATCAGATTCATCCATTTTGGATTTTTAGAGACTATTGCCTTCTGGGATGGATTTTTGCCACACTTCCCAGGAAGTGGTCATCACAGGGGGACTACCCTGTCCCTGATTGGAGGACCAGGGCCCCCCTGCTTTTCACCCAGGAGCAAGGATAAAACTGGCAGACCTGCACCCACGCCTCAGATCCCCACCAAATTTCAAGAAGAAAGAACTACAAGGAGAAGAAGGACTGCCCTGCTGGACCCCTGGCCTGCACCTGGACCCTGCACTCAGAAAGACTGCACCAGCTGCACACTTGGGCTTCACCACAAGAAGGACTTTGCCTGGCTTCCACTGGTTCAAGGAGGGACTCCCTGTTTGCTACAGGTGAAAAATTGCTAACCAGAGTCCCCTGCACCAACTCCTGAAAAAGTGACCAGCTGACCACTGCCCAGTGGCCAAAAAGGAGTTTGCGCCAGGTGCACTCTGGGAGTTGAAGTCCGCACTTCCCAAGGACCATCACAGAACTTCTGGACCCTTGGGGTGAGCTGTGGACCCCAAAAGAACCTTAAAAGAACATCTGGGTGAAGCCCCAGAAGTTTGGAAAAGATTGGAGAAATTTTGGAAAAAAGCTCCATAAAGTGACCGACTCGACACGGAAATTCTAGCCGGCTTGCCTCAACCGCGACCCGGCCTGACTTCGTGGTTCGTCCCGGTAAAGAAAAACATCCGAAAAAAAGACTAAGTCCGAACGTAAAAAGTTGACCGGGACCTTCCAGCCATCGTATCCGAGAAGGGCTCCACGGACGTCGGATCAAGATCCAGGTTTACCCCGGTCGAAGGATTTTCATCTCGAAAAAACGACTAAGTCCGAAGGTAGAAATCACCACCGAGGAAACCGACTTCGCGTATCCGGACAAGGGCTCCAGGAGGTCGGATCCAACTGGCAGGTTCGTCCCGGTGAAGAAAAACTTCAAAATAAAGACTAAGTCAGAAGGTAACTTTTTAACCGAGGCTTCCCGCGACCTGTATCCGAGCAGGGCTCCATCGCGGTCGGCCTGAAAGTTTGACTTTGTCCCGGTCCTGGTGCAACCAGATGACCCGATTGGCGCTTTTTGTTTCTATGCGCTAGAAAATAATAATAATTTAAAAATTCATATCTCCGGTTCCCCTGAACCGATTTTAATCGTTTTTGTGTCATTTTAAAGATAAAAATATAAGCTATTTTTATAAATTGGTTTTGGATTTTTAAACTGTTTCCTGTGTTTTATTTAATTACTGTTGTGTGATATTTGAATGCTTTACACTTTGTCTCCTAAGTTAAGCCTTGACGCTCGATGCCAAGCTACCAAGGGTAGAGCTGGGATTAATTTACTGAGACCTAACTGTACTTTTGTGGAGGTTTGTGGCTTGTTGCTAGGTGTAGGTACCTACCTGCCCTACCAATAACCCATTTTCCAACAGTTGCCGTAGTCCAGTCTGCTGGTAACGAGGGCATGTGTGACGGTCTATCGGTGTTCGAGGGGAATCCATTTGAATGTCTTGCGTAGGAGGTGAAGGGTATGGAAGCAGGTGGATGAGACTGAGTTGATTTGGCAATCCATGCTGAATTTGGAGTCCAGGATGATTTCAAGGTTGCAGGCTTGGTTCGTAGTTGGGACTTCCGAGGGTGGAGGGCCACCAAGAGTCGTTCCACGCGTCGGGTTGAGGGCTCATGATGAATACTTCAGTTTTGTCTGTGTTGAGTTGTAGGCAGCTGCTTTGGCCACTGCTCCATGCCTTCGTGGAAGTTGTGTCTGGCTGTGCTGGGTTCGTTGGATGGGGAGAGGATGAGTTGGGTGTCATCAGCTTAGGAGACAATGTTGAGTCCGTAGTTTCTGAAGATGGAAGCTAGTGGGGCCATGTAGATGTTAAACAACGTGGGGCTGAGGGAGAATCCCTGGGGAACTCCGCAGGTGGTAGGTGTGGGATCTGAGAGGAAAGGGGAAGTCTTAGTCTTTCAGGAGTGCCTGAAGGAAAGGAAGATGTAAAGGCTACTAAAAGCACATATATTGGACTTTATGGTTTAACACTCTTACAATACTATCTTTGCCATCAATTAATTTTAAACAGAACCAAATCTGCATGTAAGAGGATGTGTGAAAATGTTGATCTCATGTGTACAGCCAAAATGACTCACAAAGCTTGCCATCCCTATAATATTGTGAACCAACAGATACTTTGCCAGATTATGGATATGTTCAGGGTGTCCATGTTATGTCATGAAATCTATACTGTTCCATACCGCAGTACTGTAATTAAGGATTATTCAGAGTAATGATAAACATGAGACACATGGGGACCTGACTATTATGGCCTTGTGGAAATATCTAAAGTTCAGGTTCACAGGAGTTCGATAAACCACACTCTGTGTAATAACTGATACTATACCATCTATTAAGATTAATTTACAATATAAAAACAGCGTGATAAAATATCAGATCAAACTGATATGTGCATACCACATTCTCTTTTACTGACTCCTCAATATTTATTTCAGTGGGTGAAGACAAATCCTCTTTCATAATTTCTTCAGCTCTAGGTCCTAGAGAGCAATCTTCCAGGAGTGACTGAAGTTTCGAGTGTATTTGGTAATAGTCTTACATTACTATCATTATTGTAAATTAATTTCAAACTAAACCAAATCCACATGTGAGGGGGTTTCTAAAATTCTTAAGCAGCATTATGTGGATACAACATATGGTATAAAACACCCACTCTGTATATCATATGTTACCAAGGAGTTACAGACTCAATAGAAGAACAAGTACAAAGACTTAGTTCATTTACAAAGTCATGAACTCAATAGTGAATTGCAATTTATTCTGCTCAATGGACAGAAGATATGTTATTCAATATCAATCATGGTCTTCCATGTTGAGATCTTGTTCCTTTATATGAAAAAGTAGTTACAGACAATAAAAGTGCAATCTGCAGTGTGAAGGTGAAAGCCATAAAAAGTAGTAATATTTTATTAAATTATATACAAAGCAGATTAATGTATGTGAGAAAACAGGGCTGATTGCAGAGGACCCCTAACTTTATGCCCCCATTTTCCACTTTTTGATGGTGTTTTCCTGACTCTGATGGTGCCCTGGGTACTGCTAACCAGTCCCAGGGCCTGTGCTCTGTGTAAAATGGATATGCAAATTAGGCTAAATATAATTGGCTAAGTTAGCCTACCTATAAGTCCCTAGTATATGGTAGGGCTTGTAGGTTTAGGGACCACAGCATAGGTAGTGCACCCATAGGAGCACTGCTGAGGTGCCCAGTGTCATTTTGAAGGCAGGCCTGCCTTGCTGTCTGCTTTTAAATTAAAGTTATATGCAAATTCGACTTTGGAATTAAAAGTAGTTCCAAAGTCTTAAACTACCTTATTTTTACATATAAGTCACCCCTAAGGTGTGCCCTCTGTGCCCCTGGGGCTGGGTGCCATGTAACTATAAGCAGGGACCTTATAAAAATAGTTTTAAAAGTCCTGGTGAGGTAAAAACAGCCACATTTGTTTTTCCCTCGTTGTACTAAACGGCCTTCATAGGCTAGACTGTGGAGACTTTATTTAAATTTTTAAAGTCCCCTTAAATAATGGATACCAAGAGTTTGGTATCAAATTAATTGTAATAATCAATCCCACAACTTCCAGTTGTTGGATTTAATATAACTTGTTCAGGTAAAGAGTTTTAAACTTTACCTGACAAGTTGCCAATTTCAGCCCTGCATTGTTTTTGCTGCTGTGCTCTGATTGGCCATCCTCTATCAGCCTCGCCAGGCTGCCTTGATGAGGTGTGAAGTGGCCTGGCTTCACACAATGGAATGTGCCTGTGGGAGGGAATCTCCCATCAGCAGATGGTGAGGCAGGAAGGGAGAGGGCTGCCAAACTGGTCTTCAAAGGCAGAGAAGGACATTTGGAGCAACCAGCAACACCCCCACATCATGCAACCCTAGACAACTAGGTGCCCCATTGATTAGATTAGGAGAGGGCAGGAGAGGGGCTTGTTTATGAATTTTAGCCAAGCTAGTGGGCGTGCTCAGCCAGATTCAGCCATGATAGATTTTTGGAGAATGTTGCCTCCTGGGATTGATTTTTGCCACACTTCCCAGGAAGTGGTCATCACAGGGGGAAGGACCCTGCACCTGATTGGAAAACCAGGACCCCCCTGCTTTTCACCCAGGAGCAAGGATAAAACTGGCAGACCTGCACCCACACCTCAGTTCCCTACCACATCCAACAAGGAAGAACTACCGAAGAAGAAGGACTGCCCTGCTGGACCCCTGGCCTGCACCTGGAACCTGCACTCAGAAGGACTGCACCAGCTGCACACCTGGGCTTCACCACAAGAAGGACTTTGCCTGGCTTCAACTGGTTCAAGGAGGGACTCCCTGTTTGCTACAGGTGAAAAATTGCTAACCAGAGTCCCTTGCACCAACTCCTGAGGAAAGCGACCAGCTGACCACTGTCCAGTGGCCAAAAAGGAGTTTGCGCAGGTGCATTCTGGGAGTTGTGGTCCGCACCCCCCAAGGACCATCTCCAAACTTCTGGACCCTTGGGATGAGCTGTGGACCTCAAAATAACCTTGAAAGGACATCTGGGAGAAGCCCCAGAAGTTTGGACAACTTTGAAAGAAAGCTCCATAGAGGGACCGACCCGCCGCGGCAACTCTAGCCGGCTTGCCTCAACCGCGACCCGGCCTGATTTGCTGGTTCATTCTGGTAAAGAAAATCTCTGAAAAAGAGACTAAGTCCGAAGGTAAAAAGTTGACCGAGACCTCCCAGCCAGCGTATGCGAGGAGGGCTCCAGGGACGTCAGATCAAGATCCAGGTTTACCCCGGTCCAAGGATTTTCACCTCGAAAAAACAACTAAGTCCGAAGGTAAAAATCTCCACCGAGGACTCCTGCGACGCGAATCCGGAGAAGGGCTCCAGGAGGTCGGATTGGACTGGCAGATTCGTCCCGCTGAAGAAAATCTTCAAAACTTTTAACCGAGGCCTCCCACAGCCTGTAGCCGAGCAGGGCTCCATCGCGGTCGACCTTAAACTTTGACTTTGCTCCGGTCGAGTTGCAACCAGATGACCCGATTGGCGCTTTTTGTTTCTAGGCGCTAAAAAAACAATAATACTTTAAAAATTCATATCTTCGGTTCCCCTTATCCAATTTTATTCGTTTTTGTGTAATTGCAAAATAAACATATAAACTATTTTAATAAATTGGTTTTGGATTTTTAAACTGTTTCCTGTGTTTTATTTAATTACTGTTTTGTGATATTTGAGTGCTTTACACTCTGTCTCCTAAGTTAAGCCTTGACGCTTGTTGCCAAGCTACAAGGGTTGAGCTGGGTTTAATTTACTGGGACCTAACTAGACCTAAGTAGAGGTTAGTGGCCTGTTGCTAAGTGTAGGTACCTACCTGCCCTTACCAATAAACCATTTTCCAACAATGTAAATCTGATCAAAGTGGTAACTTTATTAGTTGTTGTGGACTTCAACATGCCCAAATTATTAATTTCCTATCCTACATCTATATCTTCAGTGTGGTGTATTTAACAGTTCACATAACAGTCAACAGAGGGCCTCAGCGCTATACTAAGGACCTGCCAAGTAAAACAAAACTTTCAGTGTGAGGAGGGAGCTGGGCCTTGGAGAAGGTTTAGGCTTATGCTAAGAAGCACCTAAAATGCACTTTTGCCTGAGCACTGTGCCTAAACATCCTTCTCCGCAACAGAAAATAAAGTTGCTGAGGCTGGTGCTGATTTATGTGATTTTGAAGATAACATTTTCTGTTATAGAATCACCCAAAAAATAGAGCTCAGATATGCAACCAGCAGAGCTTCTCGTCTACTTAACAAAGTGAGCCAACATGCACTTTGCCATGTTTTGGTATATATTCACCTGGGCCATGATATATCTTGAAAAGTATAATGTGATAATATTTAAGACCTTAGTATTGTGATTAGGAATTAATCACAATAATGCTAAACAAAAGACACACGGGTACTTGAATATTAAGCTGCAGTAGAAACATCTCAAGGACAGGTTGACAGTAATTAGATACACCGTTCTATGTAAAGTAACACATTATATTGTGAGGTAAAACTAATTTACAATATCCGAAAAAAATTATATGTGCATACCATATTCAATTTAACTGAATCTTCAAAGGTTTTGCTAGTCGGTGAAGAAGAATCTCCTTTTGCAACTTCTTCTGCACTTAGACCCGGGGGATATTCTTCCAGGAGTGCCTGAAAGATAGGAAGACATAAAGGTTATTAAATGCACGCATAGTGGAATTTTATTATTTGATACTCTTGCAATGCTAGCATTACCATAAATTCATTTGAAACTGAATCAAATCCATATGTAAGAGTATGTGTGAAAATATTGATCTCATGTATGCAACCAAAATCCTCACACAGCTTGCCATCTCCAAACAATGGGAACCAACACACACTTTGCCAGATTATGAGATGTATTTGAAGGGTCCATGTCATATCATGAAATCTATACTGTTCAATACCGCAGTACTGCAATTAAGGATTCATCAGAGTAATTATCAACATGGGACACATGGGGGACCTGACTAATTTGGCCTTGTGGAAACATCTAAAGTTCAGGTTCACAGGAGTCCGATAAACTACCCTATGTGTAATAACTTATACTATACTATCTATTAAGATTAATTTACAATATCAAAACAGTGTGATGTGCATACCATATGAAGTTTTACTGAATCTTCCAAAGTTTGGCTAGTCGGTGAAGAATCTCCTTTTGCAATTTCTTCTGCACTTAGCCCTGGGGGGCATTCTTCCAGGAGTGCCTGAAAGATAGGAAGACATAAAGGTTATTAAATGCACACATAGTGGAAGTCTATTATTTGATACTCTTGCAATACTATCATTATCATAAATAAATTTTAAACTGAACCAAATCCATATGAGTGTGTATGAAAATGTAGTTCTCAAATATGCAAACAAAACACTTACACAGCTTCCCATATCTATAATACTGTGGAACAATGTGCACTTTGCCCAATGATGACATATGTACAGGGGCTACATTTTATTTCATGAAATTTATATTTTTTCATATTTCAGTAGTGTAATTCAGAATGTCTTACAGTAATGCTAAACAAGAGATATATTTGGGCTTGAATATTATGTTCTTGTAGGAACCTCTGAAGTTCAGGATCACAGTAAATAGATAAACCACACTATGTGAAGTAACATCCACTAAACTCTATAGTAAGATTAATTTAAACTATCCGATCAGACTGATATGCACATGCCATATTCTGTTTTACTGACTCCTCAGAATTTTTGTCAGTGGGTTACACCATACTATCTAGTAAGATTCATTTAAAATGTCAGATCAAACTGATATGTGCATACCACATTCTGTTTTAATGACTCTTCAATATTTATTTCAGTGGGTGAAGACAAATCCTCTTTCATAATTTCTTCAGCTCTAGGTCGTGGAGAGCATTCTTCCAGGAGTGACTGAAAGATGGGAAGACAAAAAGGTTTGGAGTGTATTTGGTAATAGTCTGACATTACTATCATTATTGTAAATTAATTTCAAACTCAACCAAAACCACATGTAAGGGGGTGTTCTGAAATTCTTAAGCAGCATTATGTGGATACAACATATGGTATAAAGTACCCACTCTGTATATCATACGTTACCAAGGAGTTACAGACTCAATAGAAGAACAAGTACAAAGGCTTAGTTCATTTACAAAGTCCTGAACTCCATAGTGAATTGCAATGTATTCTACTCAATGGACAGAAGACATGTTATTCAATATAAATCACGGTCTTCCATGTTGAGATCTTGTTCCTTTATATGAAGTGAAGTGATGTGCAGTGCTATCTGCAGTGTGAAGTTAAAAGCAATAAAAAGTAGTCATATTTTATTAAATCATATACAAAGCAATTTAATGTAAATCTGATCAAAGAGGTAACTTCATTAGTTGTTGTGGACTTTCACTTGCCCAAATTATTAATTTCCTTTCCTGCACCTATATCTCCAGTGTGGCGTATTTAACAGTTCACATAATAGTCAACAGTGGGCCTCAGCGCTATACTAAGGACCTGCCAAGTAAAACAAAACTTTCAGTGTGAGGAGGGAGCTGGGCCTTGGAGAAGGTTTAGGTTTATGCTAAGAAGCACCTAAAATGCACTTTTGCCCGAGCACACTCCCTAAAAATCCTTCTCCGCAACACAAAATAAAGTTGCTGAGGCTGGTGCTGATGTTTTATGTGACTTTGAAGATAACATTTTCTGTCATAGAATCACCCAGAAAATAGAGCTCAGATATGCAACCAGCAGAGCTTCTCATCTGCTTAATAAAGTGAGCCAACATGCACTTTGCCAGGTTTTGGTATATGTTCACCTGGGCCATGATATATCTTGAAAAGTATAATGTAATAATATTTAAGACTTTAGTATTGTGATTAGGAATTAATCACAATAATGCTAAACAAAAGACAAAGGGGTACTTTAATATTAAGCTGCAGTACAAACATCTCAAGGACAGAGTGACAGTAATTAGATACACCGTTCTATGTAAAGTAACACACTATAATGTGTAGTAAAACTCATTTACAATCTCAGAAAAAAATGATATGTGCATACCATATTCAGTTTAACTGAATCTTCAAAGGTTTTGCTAGTCGGTGAAGAAGAATCTCCTTTTGCAACTTCTTCTGCACTTAGACCTGGGGGATATTCTTCCAGGAGTGCCTGAAAGATAGGAAGACATAAAGGTTATTAAATGCACACATAGTGGAATTTTATTATTTGATACTCTTGCAATGCTAGGGGTACCAGAAATTCATTTTAAACTGAATCAAATCCATATGTAAGAGTGTGTGTGAAAATATTGATCTCATGTATGCAACCAAAATTTTCACACAGCTTGCCCGCTCCAAACAATGGGAACCAACACACACTTTGCCAGATTATGAGATGTATTTGAAGGGTCCATGTCATATCATGAAATCTATACTGTTCCATACCGCAGTACTGTAATTAGGGATTCATCAGAGTAATGATAAACATGGGACACATGGGGGACCTGACTATTATGGCCTTGTGGAAACATCTAAAGTTCAGGTTCACAGGAGTTCGATAAACCACCTTATGTCTAATAACTTATAATATACCATGTATTAAGATTAATTTACAATATCAAAACAGCGTGATTTGCATACCATATGAAGTTTTACTGAATCTTCCAAAGTTTGGCTAGTCGGTAAAGAAGAATCTCCTTTTGCAATTTCTTCTGCACTTAGCCCTGGGGGGCATTCTTCCGGGGGTGCCTGAACGATAGGAAGACATAAAGGTTATTAAATGCACATTCATTTTAAACTGAACCAAATCCATATGAGTGTGTGTGAAAATGTAGTTCTCAAATATGCAAGCAAAACCCTTACACAGCTTCCCATATCTATAATAGGGTGAGCCAATGTGCATTTTGCCCAGTGATGACATATGTACAGGGGGTACATTTTATTTCATGAAATTTAAACTTTTTCATATTTCAGTAGTATATTTCAGAATGTATCACAGTTATGGTAAACAAGAGATATATGTGGGTTTGAATATTATGTTCTTGTAGGAACATCTGAAGTTCAGGATCACAGTAAATAGATAAACCACACTATGTGAAGTAACATCCACTAAACTCTATAGTAAGATTCACTTAAACTATCCGATCAGACTGATATGCACATGCCATATTCTGTTTTACTGACTCCTCAGAATTTGTGTTAGTGTGTTACACCATACTATCTAGTAAGATTCATTTAAAATATCAGATCAAACTGATATGTGCATACCACATTCTGTTTTACTGACTCCTCAATATTTATTTCAGTGGATGAAGACAAATCCTCTTTCATAATTTCTTCAGCTCTAGGTCCTGGAGAGCATTCTTCCAGGAGTGACTGAAAGATGGGAAGACAAAAAGGTTTGGAGTGTATTTGGTAATAGTCTGACATTACTATCATTATTGTAAATTAATTTCAAAGTCAACCAAAACCACATGTAAGGGGGTGTTCTGAAATTCTTAAGCAGCATTATGTGGATACAACATATGGTATAAAGTACCCACTCTGTATATCATACGTTACCAAGGAGTTTCAGACTCATTAGAAGAACAAGTGCAAAGGCTTAGTTCATTTACAAAGTCATGAACTCCATAGTGAATTGCAATTTATTCTACTCAATGGACAGAAGACATGTTATTCAATATAAATCATGGTCTTCCATGTTGAAATCTTGTTCCTTTATATGAAGTGAAGTGATATGCAGTGCTATCTGCAGTGTGAAGTTAAAAGTAATAAAAAGTAGTCATATTTTCCTAAATCATATACAAAGCAGTTTAATGTAAATCTGATCAAAGAGTTAACTTCATTAGTTGTTGTGGACTTTCACATGCCCAAATTATTAATTTCCTTTCCTGCACCTATATCTCCAGTGTGGCGTATTTAACAGTTCACATAATAGTCAACAGTGGGCCTCAGCGCTATACTAAGGACCTGCCAAGTAAAACAAAACTTTCAGTGTGAGGAGGGAGCTGGGCCTTGGAGTAGGTTTAGGTTTATGCTAAGAAGCACCTAAAATGCACTTTTGCCCGAGCACACTCCCTAAAAATCATTCTCCGCAACACAAAATAAAGTTGCTGAGGCTGGTGCTGATGTTTTATGTGACTTTGGAGATAACATTTTCTGTCATAGAATCACCCAGAAAATAGAGCTCAGATATGCAACCAGCAGAGCTTCTCATCTACTTAATAAAGTGAGCCAACATGCAATTTGCCAGGTTTTGGTATATGTTCACCTGGGCCATTATATATCTTGAAAAGTATAATGTAATAATATTTAAGACTTTAGTATTGTGATTAGGAATTAATCACAATAATGCTAAACAAAAGACAAAGGGGTACTTTAATATTAAGCTGCAGTAGAAACATCTCAAGGACAGAGTGACAGTAATTAGATACACCGTTCTATGTAAAGTAACACACTATAATGTGTAGTAAAACTCATTTACAATCTCAGAAAAAAATGATATGTGCATACCATATTCAGTTTAACTGAATCTTCAAAGGTTTTGCTAGTCGGTGAAGAAGAATCTCCTTTTGCAACTTTTTCTGCACTTAGACCTGGGGGATATTCTTCCAGGAGTGCCTGAAAGATAGGAAGACATAAAGGTTATTAAATGCACACATAGTGGAATTTTATTATTTGATACTCTTGCAATGCTAGGGGTACCAGAAATTCATTTTAAACTGAATCAAATCCATATGTAAGAGTGTGTGTGAAAATATTGATCTCATGTATGCAACCAACATTTTCACACAGCTTGCCCGCTCCAAACAATGGGAACCAACACACACTTTGCCAGATTATGAGATGTATTTGAAGGGTCCATGTCATATCATGAAATCTATACTGTTCCATACCGCAGTACTGTAATTAAGGATTCATCAGAGTAATGATAAACATGGGACACATGGGGGACCTGACTATTATGGCCTTGTGGAAACATCTAAAGTTCAGGTTCACAGGAGTTCGATAAACCACCCTATGTGTAATAACTTATACTATACCATGTATTAAGATTAATTTACAATATCAAAACAGCGTGATTTGCATACCATATGAAGTTTTACTGAATCTTCCAAAGTTTGGCTAGTCGGTAAAGAAGAATCTCCTTTTGCAATTTCTTCTGCACTTAGCCCTGGGGGGCATTCTTCCGGGGGTGCCTGAATGATAGGAAGACATAAAGGTTATTAAATGCACATTCATTTTAAACTGAACCAAATCCATATGAGTGTGTGTGAAAATGTAGTTCTCAAATATGCAAGCAAAACCCTTACACAGCTTCCCATATCTATAATAGGGTGAGCCAATGTGCATTTTGCCCAGTGATGACATATGTACAGGGGGTACATTTTATTTCATGAAATTTACACTTTTTCATATTTCAGTAGTATATTTCAGAATGTATCACAGTAATGCTAAACAAGAGATATATGTGGGTTTGAATATTATGTTCTTGTAGGAACATCTGAAGTTCAGGATCACAGTAAATAGATAAACCACACTATGTGAAGTAACATCCACTAAACTCTATAGTAAGATTCACTTAAACTATCCGATCAGACTGATATGCACATGCCATATTCTGTTTTACTGACTCCTCAGAATTTGTGTTAGTGTGTTAAACCATACTATCTAGTAAGATTCATTTAAAATATCAGATGAAACTGATATGTGCATACCACATTCTGTTTTACTGACTCCTCAATATTTATTTCAGTGGATGAAGACAAATCCTCTTTCATAATTTCTTCAGCTCTAGGTCCTGGAGAGCATTCTTCCAGGAGTGACTGAAAGATGGGAAGACAAAAAGGTTTGGAGTGTATTTGGTAATAGTCTGACATTACTATCATTATTGTAAATTAATTTCAAACTCAACCAAAACCAAATGTAAGGGGGTGTTCTGAAATTCTTAAGCAGTATTATGTGGATACAACATATGGTATAAAGTACCCACTCTGTATATCATACGTTACCAAGGAGTTTCAGACTCATTAGAAGAACAAGTACAAAGGCTTAGTTCATTTACAAAGTCATGAACTCCATAGTGAATTGCAATTTATTCTACTCAATGGACAGAAGACATGTTATTCAATATAAATCATGGTCTTCCATGTTGAGATCTTGTTCCTTTATGTGAAGTGAAGTGATATGCAGTGCTATCTGCAGTGTGAAGTTAAAAGCAATAAAAAGTAGTCATATTTTCCTAAATCATATACAAAGCAGTTTAATGTAAATCTGATCAAAGAGGTAACTTCATTAGTTGTTGTGGACTTTCACATGCCCAAATTATTAATTTCCTTTCCTGCACCTATATCTCCAGTGTGGCGTATTTAACAGTTCACATAATAGTCAACAGTGGGCCTCAGCGCTATACTAAGGACCTGCCAAGTAAAACAAAACTTTCAGTGTGAGGAGGGAGCTGGGCCTTGGAGAAGGTTTAGGTTTATGCTAAGAAGCACCTAAAATGCACTTTTGCCCGAGCACACTCCCTAAAAATCCTTCTCCGCAACACAAAATAAAGTTGCTGAGGCTGGTGCTGATGTTTTATGTGACTTTGAAGATAACATTTTCTGTCTTAGAATCACCCAGAAAATAGAGCTCAGATATGCAACCAGCAGAGCTTCTCATCTACTTAATAAAGTGAGCCAACATGCAATTTGCCAGGTTCGGTATATGTTCACCTGGGCCATTATATATCTTGAAAAGTATAATGTAATAATATTTAAGACTTTAGTATTGTGATTAGGAATTAATCACAATAATGCTAAACAAAAGACAAAGGGGTACTTTAATATTAAGCTGCAGTAGAAACATCTCAAGGACAGAGTGACAGTAATTAGATACACCGTTCTATGTAAAGTAACACACTATAATGTGTAGTAAAACTCATTTACAATCTCAGAAAAAAATGATATGTGCATACCATATTCAGTTTAACTGAATCTTCAAAGGTTTTGCTAGTCGGTGAAGAAGAATCTCCTTTTGCAACTTCTTCTGCACTTAGACCTGGGGGATATTCTTCCAGGAGTGCCTGAAAGATAGGAAGACATAAAGGTTATTAAATGCACACATAGTGGAATTTTATTATTTGATACTCTTGCAATGCTAGGGGTACCAGAAATTCATTTTAAACTGAATCAAATCCATATGTAAGAGTGTGTGTGAAAATATTGATCTCATGTATGCAACCAACATTTTCACACAGCTTGCCCGCTCCAAACAATGGGAATCAACACACACTTTGCCAGATTATGAGATGTATTTGAAGGGTCCATGTCATATCATGAAATCTATACTGTTCCATACCGCAGTACTGTAATTAAGGATTCATCACAGTAATGATAAACATGGGACACATGGGGGACCTGACTATTATGGCCTTGTGGAAACATCTAAAGTTCAGGTTCACAGGAGTTCGATAAACCACCCTATGTGTAATAACTTATACTATACCATGTATTAAGATTAATTTACAATATCAAAACAGCGTGATTTGCATACCATATGAAGTTTTACTGAATCTTCCAAAGTTTGGCTAGTCGGTAAAGAAGAATATCCTTTTGCAATTTCTTCTGCACTTAGCCCTGGGGGGCATTCTTCCAGGGGTGCCTGAACGATAGGAAGACATAAAGGTTATTAAATGCACATTCATTTTAAACTGAACCAAATCCATATGAGTGTGTGTGAAAATGTAGTTCTCAAATATGCAAGCAAAACCCTTACACAGCTTCCCATATCTATAATATGGTGAGCCAATGTTCATTTTGCCCAGTGATGACATATGTACAGGGGGTACATTTTATTTCATGAAATTTACACTTTTTCATATTTCAGTAGTATATTTCAGAATGTATCACAGTAATGCTAAACAAGAGATATATGTGGGTTTGAATATTATGTTCTTGTAGGAACATCTGAAGTTCAGGATCACAGTAAAGAGATAAACCACACTATGTGAAGTAACATCCACCAAACTCTATAGTAAGATTCACTTAAACTATCCGATCAGACTGATATGCACATGTCATATTCTGCTTTACTGACTCCTCAATATTTATTTCAGTGGGTGAAGACAAATCCTCTTTCATAATTTCTTCAGCTCTAGGTCCTGGAGAGCATTCTTCCAGGAGTGACTGAAAGATGGGAAGACAAAAAGGTTTGGAGTGTATTTGGTAATAGTCTGACATTACTATCATTATTGTAAATTAATTTCAAAGTCAACCAAAACCACATGTAAGGGGGTGTTCTGAAATTCATAAGCAGCATTATGTGGATACAACATATGGTATAAAGTACCCACTCTGTATATCATATGTTACCAAGGAGTTTCAGACTCATTAGAAGAACAAGTACAAAGGCTTAGTTCATTTACAAAGTCATGAACTCCATAGTGAATTGCAATTTATTCTACTCAATGGACAGAAGACATGTTATTCAATATAAATCATGGTCTTCCATGTTGAGATCTTGTTCCTTTATATGAAGTGAAGTGATATGCAGTGCTATCTGCAGTGTGAAGTTAAAAGCAATAAAAAGTAGTCATATTTTACTAAATCATATACAAAGCAGTTTAATGTAAATCTGATCAAAGAGGTAACTTCATTAGTTGTTGTGGACTTTCACATGCCCAAATTATTAATTTCCTTTCCTGCACCTATATCTCCAGTGTGGCGTATTTAACAGTTCACATAACAGTCAACAGTGGGCCTCAGCGCTATACTAAGGACCTGCCAAGTAAAACAAAACTTTCAGTGTGAGGAGGGAGCTGGGCCTTGGAGAAGGTTTAGGTTTATGCTAAGAAGCACCTAAAATGCACTTTTGCCCGAGCACACTCCCTAAAAATCCTTCTCCGCAACACAAAATAAAGTTGCTGAGGCTGGTGCTGATGTTTTATGTGACTCTGAAGATAACATTTTCTGTTATAGAATCACCCAGAAAATAGAGCTCAGATATGCAACCAGCAGAGCTACTCATCTACTTAATAAAGTGAGCCAACATGCACTTTGCCAAGTTTTGGTATATGTTCACCTGGGCCATGATATATCTTGAAAAGTATAATGTAATAATATTTAAGACCTTAGTATTGCGATTAGGAATTATTCACAATAATGCTAAACAAAAGACCCAGGGGTACTTTAGTATTAAGCTGCAGTAGAAACATCTCAAGGACAGGTTCACAGTAATTAGATACACCGTTTTATGTAAAGTAACATACTATAATGTGTATAAAAACTCATTTACAATCTGAGAAAAAAATGATATGTGCATACCATATTCAGTTTAACTGAATCTTTAAAGGTTTTGCTAGTCGGTGAAGAAGAATCTCCTTTTGCAACTTCTTCTGCACTTAGACCTGGGGGATATTCTTCCAGGAGTGCCTGAAAGATAGGAAGACGTAAAGGTTATTAAATGCACACATAGTGGAATTATATTATTTGATACTCTTGCAATGCTAGCATTACCATAAATTCATTTTAAACTGAATCAAATCCATATGAAAGAGTGTGTGTGAAAATATTGATCTCATGTATGAAACCAAAATCCTCACACAGCTTTCCATCTCTAAACAATGGGAACCAACACACACTTTGCCAGATTATGAGATGTATTTGAAGGGTCCATGTCATATCATGAAATCTATACTGTTCCATACCGCAGTACTGTAATTAAGGATTCATCAGAGTAATGATAAACATGGGACACATGGGGGACCTGACTATTATGGCCTTGTGGAAACATCTAAAGTTCAGGTTCACAGGAGTTCGATAAACCACCCTATGTGCAATAACTTATACTATACCATCTATTAAGATTAATTTACAATATCAAAACAGCGTGATGTGCATACCATATGAAGTTTTACTGAATCTTCCAAAGTTTGGCTAGTCAGTGAAGAAGAATCTCCTTTTGCAATTTCTTCTGCACTTACACCTGGGGGATATTCTTCCAGGAGTGCCTGAATGATAGGAAGACATAAAGGTTATTAAATGCACACATAGTGGAATTTTATTATTTGATACTCTTGCAATGCTAGGGGTACCAGAAATTCATTTTAAACTGAATCAAATCCATATGTAATAGTGTGTGTGAAAATATTGATCTCATGTATGCAACCAAAATTTTCACACAGCTTGCCCGCTCCAAACAATGGGAACCAACACACACTTTGCCAGATTATGAGATGTATTTGAAGGGTCCATGTCATATCATGAAATCTATACTGTTCCATACCGCAGTACTGTAATTAAGGATTCATCAGAGTAATCATAAACATGGGACACATGGGGGACCTGACTATTATGGCCTTGTGGAAACATCTAAAGTTCAGGTTCACAGGAGTTCGATAAACCACCTTATGTGTAATAACTTATACTATACCATGTATTAAGATTAATTTATAATATCAAAACAGCGTGATTTGCATACCATATGAAGTTTTACTGAATCTTCCAAAGTTTGGCTAGTCGGTAAAGAAGAATCTCCTTTTGCAATTTCTTTTGCACTTAGCCCTGGGGGGCATTCTTCCGGGGGTGCCTGAACGATAGGAAGACAAAAAGGTTATTAAATGCACACTCATTTTAAACTGCACCAAATCCATATGAGTGTGTGTGAAAATGTAGTTCTCAAAAATGCAAGCAAAACCCTTACACAGCTTCCCATATCTATAATAGGGTGAGCCAATGTGCATTTTGCCCAGTGATGACATATGTACAGGGGGTACATTTTATTTCATGAAATTTACACTTTTTCATATTTCAGTAGTATATTTCAGAATGTATCACAGTAATGCTAAACAAGAGATATATGTGGGTTTGAATATTATGTTGTTGTAGGAACATCTGAAGTTCAGGATCACAGTAAATAGATAAACCACACTATGTGAAGTAACATCCACTAAACTCTATAGTAAGATTCACTTAAACTATCCGATCAGACTGATATGCACATGCCATATTCTGTTTTCCTGACTCCGCAGAATTTGTGTCAGTGTGTCACACCATACTATCTAGTAAGATTCATTTAAAATATCAGATCAAACTGATATGTGCGTACCACATTCTGTTTTACTGACTCCTCAATATTTATTTCAGTGGGTGAAGACAAATCCTCTTTCATAATTTCTTCAGCTCTAGGTCCTGGAGAGCATTCTTCCAGGAGTGACTGAAAGATGGGAAGACAAAAAGGTTTGGAGTGTATTTGGTAATAGTCTGACATTACTATCATTATTGTAAATTAATTTCAAACTCAACCAAAACCACATGTAAGGGGGTGTTCTGAAATTCTTAAGCAGCATTATGTGGATACAACATATGGTATAAAGTACCCACTCTGTATATCATACGTTACCAAGGAGTTTCAGACTCATTAGAAGAACAAGTACAAAGGCTTAGTTCATTTACAAAGTCATGAACTCCATAGTGAATTGCAATTTATTCTACTCAATGGACAGAAGACATGTTATTCAATATAAATCATGGTCTTCCATGTTGAGATCTTGTTCCTTTATATGAAGTGAAGTGATATGCAGTGCTATCTGCAGTGTGAAGTTAAAAGCAATGAAAAGCAGTCATATTTTACTAAATCATATACAAAGCAGTTTAATGTAAATCTGATCAAAGAGGTAACTTCATTAGTTGTTGTGGACTTTCACATGCCCAAATTATTAATTTCCTTTCCTGCACCTATATCTCCAGTGTGGCGTATTTAACAGTTCACATAATAGTCAACAGTGGGCCTCAGCGCTATACTTAGGACGTGCCAAGTAAAACAAAACTTTCAGTGTGAGGAGGGAGCTGGGCCTTGGAGAAGGTTTAGGTTCATGCTAAGAAGCACCTAAAATGCACTTTTGCCCGAGCACACCCCCTAAAAATCCTTCTCCGCAACACAAAATAAAGTTGCTGAGGCTGGTGCTGATGTTTTATGTGACTTTGAAGATAACATTTTCTGTCATAGAATCACCCAGAAAATAGAGCTCAGATATGCAACCAGCAGAGCTTCTCATCTACTTAATAAAGTGAGCCAACATGCACTTTGCCAGGTTTTGGTTAATGTTCACATGGGCCATGATATATCTTGAAAAGTATAATGTAATAATATTTAAGACTTTAGTATTGTGATTAGGAATTAATCACAATAATGCTAAACAAAAGACAAAGGGGTACTTTAATATTAAGCTGCAGTAGAAACATCTCAAGGACAGAGTGACAGTAATTAGATACACCGTTCTATGTAAAGTAACACACTATAATGTGTAGTAAAACTCATTTAAAATCGCAGAAAAAAATGATATGTGCATACCATATTCAGTTTAACTGAATCTTCAAAGGTTTTGCTAGTCGGTGAAGAAGAATCTCCTTTTGCAACTTCTTCTGCACTTAGACCTGGGGGATATTCTTCCAGGAGTGTCTGAAAGACAGGAAGACATAAAGGTTATTAAATGCACACATAGTGGAATTTTATTATTTGATACTCTTGCAATGCTAGGGGTACCAGAAATTCATTTTAAACTGAATCAAATCCATATGTAAGAGTGTGTGTGAAAATATTGATCTCATGTATGCAACCAAAATGTTCACACAGCTTGCCCGCTCCAAACAATGGGAACCAACACACACTTTGCCAGATTATGAGATGTATTTGAAGGGTCCATGTCATATCATGAAATCTATACTGTTCCATACCGCAGTACTGTAATTAAGGATTCATCAGAGTAATGATAAACATGGGACACATGGGGGACCTGACTATTATGGCCTTGTGGAAACATCTAAAGTTCAGGTTCACAGGAGTTCGATAAACCACCTTATGTGTAATAACTTATACTATACCATGTATTAAGATTAATTTACAATATCAAAACAGCGTGATTTGCATACCATATGAAGTTTTACTGAATCTTCCAAAGTTTGGCTAGTCGGTAAAGAAGAATCTCCTTTTGCAATTTCTTCTGCACTTAGCCCTGGGGGGCATTCTTCCGGGGGTGCCTGAACGATAAGAAGACATAAAGGTTATTAAATGCACATTAATTTTTAACTGAACTAAATCCATATGAGTGTGTGGGAAAATGTAGTTCTCAAATATGCAAGCAAAACCCTTACACAGCTTCCCATATCTATAATAGGGTGAGCCAATGTGCATTTTGCCCAGTGATGACATATGTACAGGGGGTACATTTTATTTCATGAAATGTACACTTTTTCATATTTCAGTAGTATATTTCAGAATGTATCACAGTAATGCTAAACAAGAGATATATGTGGGTTTGAATATTATGTTCTTGTAGGAACATCTGAAGTTCAGGATCACAGTAAATAGATAAACCACACTATATGAAGTAACATCCACTAAACTCTATAGTAAGATTCACTTAAGCTATCCGATCAGACTGATATGCACATGCCATATTCTGTTTTACTGACTCCTCAGAATTTGTGTTAGTGTGTTACACCATACTATCTAGTAAGATTCATTTAAAATATCAGATCAAACTGATATGTGCATACCACATTCTGTTTTACTGACTCCTCAATATTTATTTCATTGGCTGAAGACAAATCCTGTTTCATAATTTCTTCAGCTCTAGGTCCTGGAGAGCATTCTTCCAGGAGTGACTGAAAGATGGGAAGACAAAAAGGTTTGGAGTTTATTTGGTAATAGTCTGACATTACTATCATTATTGTAAATTAATTTCAAAGTCAACCAAAACCACATGTAAGGGGGTGTTCTGAAATTCTTAAGCAGCATTATGTGGATACAACATATGGTATAAAGTACCCACTCTGTATATCATACGTTACCAAGGAGTTTCAGACTCATTAGAAGAACAAGTACAAAGGCTTAGTTCATTTACAAAGTAATGAACTCCATAGTGAATTGCAATTTATTCTACTCAATGGACAGAAGACATGTTATTCAATATAAATCATGGTCTTCCATGTTGAGATCTTGTTCCTTTATATGAAGTGAAGTGATATGCAGTGCTATCTGCAGTGTGAAGTTAAAAGCAATAAAAAGCAGTCATATTTTACTAAATCATATACAAAGCAGTTTAATGTAAATCTGATCAAAGAGGTAACTTCATTAGTTGTTGTGGACTTTCACATGCCCAAATTATTAATTTCCTTTCCTGCACCTATATCTCCAGTGTGGCGTATTTAACAGTTCACATAATAGTCAACAGTGGGCCTCAGCGCGATACTAAGGACCTGCCAAGTAAAACAAAACTTTCAGTGTGAGGAGGGAGCTGGGCCTTGGAGAAGGTTTAGGTTTATGCTAAGAAGCACCTAAAATGCACTTTTGCCCGAGCACACTCCCTAAAAATCCTTCTCCGCAACACAAAATAAAGTTGCTGAGGCTGGTGCTGATGTTTTATGTGACTTTGAAGATAACATTTTCTGTCATAGAATCACCCAGAAAATAGAGCTCAGATATGCAACCAGCAGAGCTTCTCATCTACTTCATAAAGTGAGCCAACATGCACTTTGCAGGTTTTGGTATATGTTCACCTGGGCCATGATATATCTTGAAAAGTATAATGTAATAATATTTAAGACTTTAGTATTGTGATTAGGAATTAATCACAATAATGCTAAACAAAAGACAAAGGGGTACTTTAATATTAAGCTGCAGTAGAAACATCTCAAGGACAGAGTGACAGTAATTAGATACACCGTTCTATGTAAAGTAACACACTATAATGTGTAGTAAAACTCATTTACAATCTCAGAAAAAAATGATATGTGCATACCATATTCAGTTTAACTGAATCTTCAAAGGTTTTGCTAGTCGGTGAAGAAGAATCTCCTTTTGCAACTTCTTCTGCACTTAGACCTGGGGGATATTCTTCCAGGAGTGCCTGAAAGATAGGAAGACATAAAGGTTATTAAATGCCCACATAGTGGAATTTTATTATTTGATACTCTTGCAATGCTAGGGGTACCAGAAATTCATTTTAAACTGAATCAAATCCATATGTAAGAGTGTGTGTGAAAATATTGATCTCATGTATGCAACCAACATTTTCACACAGCTTGCCCGCTCCAAACAATGGGAACCAACACACACTTTGCTAGATTATGAGATGTATTTGAAGGGTCCATGTCATATCATGAAATCTATACTGTTCCATACCGCAGTACTGTAATTAAGGATTCATCAGAGTAATGATAAACATGGGACACATGGGGGACCTGACTATTATGGCCTTGGGGAAACATCTAAAGTTCAGGTTCACAGGAGTTCGATAAACCACCCTATGTGTAATAACTTATACTATACCATGTATTAAGATTAATTTACAATATCAAAACAGCGTGATTTGCATACCATATGAAGTTTTACTGAATCTTCCAAAGTTTGGCTAGTCTGTAAAGAAGAATCTCCTTTTGCAATTTCTTCTGCACTTAGCCCTGGGGGGCATTCTTCCGGGGGTGCCTGAACGATAGGAAGACATAAAGGTTATTAAATGCACATTCATTTTAAACTGCACCAAATCCATATGAGTGTGTGTGAAAATGTAGTTCTCAAATATGCAAGCAAAACCCTTACACAGCTTCCCATATCTATAATAGGGTGAGCCAATGTGCATTTCGCCCAGTGATGACATATGTACATTTTATTTCATGAAATTTACACTTTTTCATATTTCAGTAGTATATTTCAGAATGTATCACAGTAATGCTAAACAAGAGCTATATGTGGGTTTGAATATTATGTTCTTGTAAGAACATCTGAAGTTCAGGATCACAGTAAATAGATAAACCACACTATGTGAAGTAACATCCACTAAACTCTATAGTAAGATTCACTTAAACTATCCGATCAGACTGATATGCACATGCCATATTCTGTTTTACTGACTCCTCAGAATTTGTGTTAGTGTGTTACACCATACTATCTAGTAAGATTCATTTAAAATATCAGATCAAACTGATATGTGCATACCACATTCTGTTTTACTGACTCCTCAATATTTATTTCAGTGGGTGAAGACAAATCCTCTTTTATAATTTCTTCAGCTCTAGGTCCTGGAGAGCATTCTTCCAGGAGTGACTGAAAGATGGGAAGACAATAAGGTTTGGAGTGTATTTGGAAATAGTCTGACATTACTATAATTATTGTAAATTAATTTCAAACTCAACCAAAACCACATGTAAGGGGGTGTTCTGAAATTCTTAAGCAGCATTATGTGGATACAACATATGGTATAAAGTACCCACTCTGTATATCATATGTTACCAAGGAGTTTCAGACTCATTAGAAGAACAAGTACAAAGGTTTAGTTCATTTACAAAGTCATGAACTCCATAGTGAATTGCAATTTATTCTACTCAATGGACAGAAGACATGTTATTCAATATAAATCATGGTCTTCCATGTTGAGATCTTGTTCCTTTATATGAAGTGAAGTGATATGCAGTGCTATCTGCAGTGTGAAGTTAAAAGCAATAAAAATAGTCATATTTTACAAAATCATATACAAAGCAGTTTAATGTAAATCTGATCAAAGAGGTAACTTCATTAGTTGTTGTGGACTTTCACATGCCCAAATTATAAATTTCCTTTCCTGCACCTATATCTCCAGTGTGGCGTATTTAACAGTTCACATAATAGTCAACAGTGGGCCTCAGCGCTATACTAAGGACCTGCCAAGTAAAACAAAACTTTCAGTGTGAGGAGGGAGCTGGGCCTTGGAGAAGGTTTAGGTTTATGCTAAGAAGCACCTAAAATGCACTTTTGCCCGAGCAAACTCTCTAAAAATCCTTCTCCGCAACACAAAATAAAGTTGCTGAGGCTGGTGCTGATGTTTTATGTGACTTTGAAGATAACATTTTCTGTTATAGAATCACCCAGAAAATAGAGCTCAGATATGCAACCAGCAGAGCTACTCATCTACTTAATAAAGTGAGCCAACATGCACTTTGCCAAGTTTTGGTATATGTTCACCTGGGCCATGATATATCTTGAAAAGTATAATGTAATAATATTTAAGACCTTACTATTGCGATTAGGAATTAATCACAATAATGCTAAACAAAAGACACAGGGGTACTTTAGTATTAAGCTGCAGTAGAAACATCTCAAGGACAGGTTCACAGTAATTAGATACACCGTTCTATGTAAAGTAACACACTATAATGTGTATAAAAACTCATTTACAATCTCAGAAAAAAATTATATGTGCATACCATATTCAGTTTAACTGAATCTTCAAAGGTTTTGCTAGTCGGTGAAGAAGAATCTCCTTTTGCAACTTCTTCTGCACTTAGACCTGGGGGATATTCTTCCAGGAGTGCCTGAAAGATAGCAAGACATAAAGGTTATGAAATGCACACATAGTGGAATTATATTATTTGATACTCTTGCAATGCTAGCATTACCATAAATTCATTTTAAACTGAATCAAATCCATATGAAAGAGTGTGTGTGAAAATATTGATCTCATGTATGAAACCAAAATCCTCACACAGCTTGCCATCTCTAAACAATGGGAACCAACACACACTTTGCCAGATTATGAGATGTATTTGAAGGGTCCATGTCATATCATGAAACCTATACTGTTCCATACCGCAGTACTGTAATTAAGGATTCATCAGAGTAATGATAAACATGGGACACATGGGGGACCTGACTATTATGGCCTTGTGGAAACATCTAAAGTTCAGGTTCACAGGAGTTCGATAAACCACCTTATGTCTAATAACTTATAATATACCATGTATTAAGATTAATTTACAATATCAAAACAGCGTGATTTGCATACCATATGAAGTTTTACTGAATCTTCCAAAGTTTGGCTAGTCGGTAAAGAAGAATCTCCTTTTGCAATTTCTTCTGCACTTAGCCCTGGAGGGCATTCTTCCGGGGGTGCCTGAACGATAGGAAGACATAAAGGTTATTAAATGCACATTCATTTTAAACTGCACCAAATCCATATGAGTGTGTGGGAAAATGTAGTTCTCAAATATGCAAGCAAAACCCTTACACAGCTTCCCATATCTATAATAGGGTGAGCCAATGTGCATTTTGCCCAGTGATGACATATGTACAGGGGGTACATTTTATTTCATGAAATTTACACTTTTTCATATTTCAGTACTATATTTCAGAATGTATCACAGTAATGCTAAACAAGAGATATATGTGGGTTTGAATATTATGTTCTTGTAGGAACATCTGAAGTTCAGGATCACAGTAAATAGATAAACCACACTATATGAAGTAACATCCACTAAACTCTATAGTAAGATTCACTTAAACTATCCGATCAGACTGATATGCACATGCCATATTCTGTTTTACTGACTCCTCAGAATTTGTGTTAGTGTGTTACACCATACTATCTAGTAAGATTCATTTAAAATATCAGATCAAACTGATATGTGCATACCACATTCTGTTTTACTGACTCCTCAATATTTATTTCATTGGCTGAAGACAAATCCTCTTTCATAATTTCTTCAGCTCTAGGTCCTGGAGAGCATTCTTCCAGGAGTGACTGAAAGATGGGAAGACAAAAAGGTTTGGAGTGTATTTGGTAATAGTCTGACATTACTATCATTATTGTAAATTAATTTCAAACTCAACCAAAACCACATGTAAGGGGGTATTCTGAAATTCTTAAGCAGCATTATGTGGATACAACATATGGTATAAAGTACCCACTCTGCATATCATACGTTACCAAGGAGTTTCAGACTCATTAGAAGAACAAGTACAAAGGCTTAGTTCATTTACAAAGTCATGAACTCCATAGTGAATTGCAATTTATTCTACTCAATGGACAGAAGACATGTTATTCAATATAAATCATGGTCTTCCATGTTGAGATCTTGTTCCTTTATATGAAGTGAAGTGATATGCAGTGCTATCTGCAGTGTGAAGTTAAAAGCAATAAAAAGCAGTCATATTTTACTAAATCATATACAAAGCAGTTTAATGTAAATCTGATCAAAGAGGTAACTTCATTAGTTGTTGTGGACTTTCACATGCCCAAATTATTAATTTCCTTTCCTGCACCTATATCTCCAGTGTGGCGTATTTAACAGTTCACATAATAGTCAACAGTGGGCCTCAGCGCTATACTAAGGACCTGCCAAGTAAAACAAAACTTTCAGTGTGAGGAGGGAGCTGGGCCTTGGAGAAGGTTTAGGTTTATGCTAAGAAGCACCTAAAATGCACTTTTTGCCCGAGCACACTCCCTAAAAATCCTTCTCCGCAACACAAAATAAAGTTGCTGAGGCTGGTGCTGATGTTTTATGTGACTTTGAAGATAACATTTTCTGTCATAGAATCACCCAGAAAATAGAGCTCAGATATGCAACCAGCAGAGCTTCTCATCTACTTAATAAAGTGAGTCCACATGCACTTTGCCAGGTTTTGGTATATGTTCACCTGGGCCATGATATATCTTGAAAAGTATAATGTAATAATATTTAAGACTTTAGTATTGTGATTAGGAATTAATCACAATAATGCTAAACAAAAGACAAAGGGGTACTTTAATATTAAGCTGCAGTACAAACATCTCAAGGACAGAGTGACAGTAATTAGATACACCGTTCTATGTAAAGTAACACACTATAATGTGTAGTAAAACTCATTTACAATCTCAGAAAAAAATGATATGTGCATACCATATTCAGTTTAACTGAATCTTCAAAGGTTTTGCTAGTCGGTGAAGAAGAATCTCCTTTTGCAACTTCTTCTGCACTTAGACCTGGGGGATATTCTTCCAGGAGTGCCTGAAAGATAGGAAGACATAAAGGGTATTAAATGCACACATAGTGGAATTTTATTATTTGATACTCTTGCAATGCTAGGGGTACCAGAAATTCATTTTAAACTGAATCAAATCCATATGTAAGAGTGTGTGTGAAAATATTGATCTCATGTATGCAACCAAAATTTTCACACAGCTTGCCCGCTCCAAACAATGGGAACCAACACACACTTTGCCAGATTATGAGATGTATTTGAAGGGTCCATGTCATATCATGAAATCTATACTGTTCCATACCACAGTACTGTAATTAAGGATTCATCAGACTAATGATAAACATGGGACACATGCGGGGCCTGACTATTATGGCCTTGTGGAAACATCTAAAGTTCAGGTTCACAGGAGTTCGATAAACCACCCTATGTGTAATAACTTATACTATACCATGTATTAAGATTAATTTACAATATCAAAACAGCGTGATTTGCATACCATATGAAGTTTTACTGAATCTTCCAAAGTTTGGCTAGTCGGTAAAGAAGAATCTCCTTTTGCAATTTCTTCTGCACTTAGCCCTGGGGGGCATTCTTCCGGGGGTGCCTGAACGATAGGAAGACATAAAGGTTAGTAAGTGCACATTCATTTTAAACTGAACCAAATCCATATGAGTGTGTGTGAAAATGTAGTTCTCAAATATGCAAGCAAAACCCTTACACAGCTTCCCATATCTATAATAGGGTGAGCCAATGTGCATTTTGCCCAGTGATGACATATGTACAGGGGGTACATTTTATTTCATGAAATTTACACTTTTTCATATTTCAGTAGTATATTTCAGAATGTATCACAGTAATGCTAAACAAGAGATATATGTGGGTTTGAATATTATGTTCTTGTAGGAACATCTGAAGTTCAGGATCACAGTAAATAGATAAACCACACTATGTGAAGTAACATCCACTAAACTCTATAGTAAGATTCACTTAAACTATCCGATCAGACTGATATGCACATGCCATATTCTGTTTTACTGACTCCCCAGAATTTGTGTTAGTGTGTTAAACCATACTATCTAGTAAGATTCATTTAAAATATCAGATCAAACTGATATGTGCATACCACATTCTGTTTTACTGACTCCTCAATATTTATTTCAGTGGGTGACGACAAATCCTCTTTCATAATTTCTTCAGCTCTAGGTCCTGGAGAGCATTCTTCCAGGAGTGACTGAAAGATGGGAAGACAAAAAGGTTTGGAGTGTATTTGGTAATAGTCTGACATTACTATCATTATTGTAAATTAATTTCAAACTCAACCAAAACCACATGTAAGGGGGTGTTCTGAAATTCTTAAGCAGCATTATGTGGATACAACATATGGTATAAAGTACCCACTCTGTATATCATATGTTACCAAGGAGTTTCAGACTCATTAGAAGAACAAGTACAAAGGTTTAGTTCATTTACAAAGTCATGAACTCCATAGTGAATTGCAATTTATTCTACTCAATGGACAGAAGACATGTTATTCAATATAAATCATGGTCTTCCATGTGGAGATCTTGTTCCTTTATATGAAGTGAAGTGATATGCAGTGCTATCTGCAGTGTGAAGTTAAAAGCAATAAAAATAGTCATATTTTACAAAATCATATACAAAGCAGTTTAATGTAAATCTGATCAAAGAGGTAACTTCATTAGTTGTTGTGTACTTTCACATGCCCAAATTATAAATTTCCTTTCCTGCACCTATATCTCCAGTGTGGCATATTTAACAGTTCACATAATAGTCAACAGTGGGCCTCAGCGCTCTACTAAGGACCTGCCAAGTAAAACAAAACTTTCAGTGTGAGGAGGGAGCTGGGCCTTGGAGAAGGTTTAGGTTTATGCTAAGAAGCACCTAAAATGCACTTTTGCCCGAGCACACTCCCTAAAAATCCTTCTCCGCAACACAAAATAAAGTTGCTGAGGCTGGTGCTGATGTTTTATGTGACTTTGAAGATAACATTTTCTGTTATAGAATCACCCAGAAAATAGAGCTCAGATATGCAACCAGCAGAGCTACTCATCTACTTAATAAAGTGAGCCAACATGCACTTTGCCAAGTTTTGGTATATGTTCACCTGGGCCATGATATATCTTGAAAAGTATAATGTAATAATATTTAAGACCTTAGTATTGCGATTAGGAATTAATCACAATAATGCTAAGCAAAAGACACGGGGTACTTTAGTATTAAGCTGCAGTAGAAACATCTCAAGGACAGGTTCACAGTAATTAGATACACCGTTCTATGTAAAGTAACACACTATAATGTGTATAAAAACTCATTTACAATCTCCGAAAAAAATTATATGTGCATACCATATTCAGTTTAACTGAATCTTCAAAGGTTTGGCTAGTCGGTGAAGAAGAATCTCCTTTTGCAACTTCTTCTGCACTTAGACCTGGGGGATATTCTTCCAGGAGTGCCTGAAAGATAGGAAGACATAAAGGTTATGAAATGCACACATAGTGGAATTATATTATTTGATACTCTTGCAATGCTAGCATTACCATAAATTCATTTTAAACTGAATCAAATCCATATGAAAGAGTGTGTGTGAAAATATTGATCACATGTATGAAACCAAAATCCTCACACAGCTTGCCATCTCTAAACAATGGGAACCAACACACACTTTGCCAGATTATGAGATGTATTTGAAGGGTCCATGTCATATCATGAAATCTATACTGTTCCATACCGCAGTACTGTAATTAAGGATTCATCAGAGTAATGATAAACATGGGATACATGGGGGACCTGACTATTATGGCCTTGTGGAAACATCTAAAGTTCAGGTTCACATGAGTTCGATAAACCACCCTATGTGTAATAACTTATACTATACCATCTATTAAGATTAATTTACAATATCAAAACAGTGTGATGTGCATACCATATGAAGTTTTACTGAATCTTCCAAAGTTTGGCTAGTCAGTGAAGAAGAATCTCCTTTTGCAATTTCTTCTGCACTTAGACCTGGGGGATATTCTTCCAGGAGTGCCTGAATGATAGGAAGACATAAAGGTTATTAAATGCACACATAGTGGAATTGTATTATTTGAAACTCTTATAATGCTAGCATTACCATAAATTCATTTTAAACTGAATCAAATCCATATGTAAGAGTGTGTGTGAAAATATTGATCACATGTATGCAACCAAAATCCTCACACAGTTTGCCATCTCCAAACAATGGGAACCAACACACACTTTGCCAGATTTTGAGATGTATTTGAAGGGTCCATGTCATATCATGAAATCTATACTGTGCCATAACGCAGTACTGTAATTAAGGATTCATCAGAGTAATGATAAACATGGGACACATGGGGGACCTGACTATTATGGCCTTGTGGAAACATCTAAAGTTCAGGTTCACAGGAGTTCGATAAACCACCTTATGTGTAATAACTTATACTATACCATGTATTAAGATTAATTTACAATATCAAAACAGCGTGATTTGCATACCATATGAAGTTTTACTGAATCTTCCAAAGTTTGGCTAGTCGGTAAAGAAGAATCTCCTTTTGCAATTTCTTCTGCACTTAGCCCTGGGGGGCATTCTTCCGGGGGTGCCTGAACGATAGGAAGACATAAAGGTTATTAAATGCACATTCATTTTAAACTGAACCAAATCCATATGAGTGTGTGTGAAAATGTAGTTCTCAAATATGCAAGCAAAACCCTTACACAGCTTCCCATATCTATAATAGGGTGAGCCAATGTGCATTTTGCCCAGTGATGACATATGTACAGGGGGTACATTTTATTTCATGAAATTTACACTTTTTCATATTTCAGTAGTATATTTCAGAATGTATCACAGTAATGCTAAACAAGAGATATATGTGGGCTTGAATATTATGTTCTTGTAGGAACATCTGAAGCTCAGGATCACAGTAAATAGATAAACCACACTATGTGAAGTAACATCCACTAAACTCTATAGTAAGATTCATTTAAACTATCTGATCAGACTGATATGCACATGCCACATTCTGTTTTACTGACTCCTCCGAATTTTTGCTAGAGTGTTACACCATACTATCTAGTAAGATTCATTTAAAATATCGGATCAAGCTGATATGTGCATACCACATTCTCTTTTACTGACTCCTCAATATTTGTTTCATTGGGTGAAGACAAATCCTCTTTCATAATTTCTTCAGCTCTAGGTCCTGGAGAGCATTCTTCCAGGAGTGACTGAAAGATGGGAAGACAAAAAGGTTTGGAGTATATTTGGTAATAGTCTTACATTACTATCATTATTGTAAATTAATTTCAAACTGAACCAAATCCACATGTGGGGGGTGTTCTGAAATTCTTAAGCAGCATTATGTGGATACAACATATGGTATAAAGCACACACTCTGTATATCATATGTTACCAAGGAGTTACAGACTCAATAGAAGAACAAGTCCAAAGGCTTAGTTCATTTACAAAGTCATGAACTCCATAGTGAATTGCAATGTATTCTACTCAATGGACAGAAGACATGTTATTCAATATAAATCATGGTCTTCCATGTTGAGATCTTGTTCCTTTATATGAAGTGAAGTGATATGCAGTGCTATCTGATTGTGAAGTTAAAAGCAATAAAAAGTAGTCATATTTGATTAAATCATATACAAAGCAGTTTAATGTAAATCTGATCAAAGAGGTAACTTCATTAGTTGTTGTGGACTTTCACATGCCCGAATTATTAATTTCCTTTTTGCACATATATCTTCAGTGTGGTGTATTTAACAGTTCACATAACAGTCAACAGTGGTCCTCAGCGTTATACTAAGGACCTTCCAAGTAAAACAAAACTTTCAGTGTGAGGAGGGAGCTGGGCCTTGGAGAAGTTTTAGGGTTATGCTAAGAAGCAGCTAAAATGCACTTTTGCCCGAGCACTCTCCCTAAACATCCTTCTCCGCAACACAAAGTAAAGCTGCTGAGGCTGGTGCTGATGTTTTATGTGACTTTGAAGATAACATGTTCTGTTATAGAATCACCCAGAAAATAGAGCTCAGATATGCAACCAGCAGAGCTTCTCATCTACTTAATAAAGTGAGCCAACATGCACTTTGCCAGGTTTTGGTATATGTTCACCTGGGCCATGATATATCTTGAAAAGTATAATGTAATAATATTTAAGACCTTAGTATTGTGATTAGGAATTAATCACAATAATGCTAAACAAAAGACACAGGGGTACTTTAATATGAAGCTGCAGTAGAAACATCTCAAGGACAGGTTGACAGTAATAAGATACACTGTTCTATGTAAAGTAACACACTATAATGTGTAGTAAAACTCATTTACAATCTCAGAAAAAAATGATATGTGCATACCATATTCAGTTTAACTGAACCTTCAAGTGTTTTGCTAGTCGGTGAAGAAGAATCTCCTTTTGCAACTTCTTCTGCACTTAGACCTGGGGGATATTCTTTTAGGAGTGCCTGAAAGATAGGAAGACATAAAGGTTATTAAATGCACACATAGTGGAATTGTATTATTTGATACTCTTGCAATGCTAGCATTACCATTAATTCATTTTAAACTGAATCAAATCCATATTAAGAGTGTGTGTGTGAAAATATTGATCTCATGTATGGAACCAAAATCCTCACACAGTTTGCCATCTCCAAACAATGGGAACCAACACACACTTTGCCAGATTTTGAGATGTATTTGAAGGGTCCATGTCATATCATGAAATCTATACTGTGCCATAACGCAGTACTGTAATTAAGGATTCATCAGAGTAATGATAAACATGGGACACATGGGGGACCTGACTATTATGGCCTTGTGGAAACATCTAAAGTTCAGGTTCACAGGAGTTTGATAAACCACCTTATGTGTAATAACTTATACTATACCATGTATTAAGATTAATTTACAATATCAAAACAGCGTGATGTGCATACCATATGAAGTTTTACTGAATCTTCCAAAGTTTGGCTAGTCGGTGAAGAAGAATCTCCTTTTGCAATTTCTTCTGCACTTAGCCCTGGGGGGCATTCTTCCAGAAGTGCCTGAAAGATAGGAAGACATAAAGGTTATTAAATGCACATTAATTTTAAACTGAACCAAATCCATATGAGTGTGTGTGAAAATGTAGTTCTAAAATATGCAAACAAAACCCTTACACAGCTTCCCATACCTATAATAGACTGAGCCAATGTGCACTTTGCCCAGTGATGACATATGTACAGGGGGTACATTTTATTTCATGAAATTGATACTTTTTCATATTTCAGTAGTATATTTCAGAAGGTATCACACTAATGCTAAACAAGAGATATATGTGGGCTTGAATATTATGTTCTTGTAGGAACATCTGAAGCTCAGGATGACAGTAAATAGATAAACCGCACTATGTAAAGTAACATCCACTAAACTCTATAGTAAGATTCATTTAAACTATTCGATCAGACTGATATGCACATGCCACATTCTGTTTTACTGACTCCTCAGAATTTTTGCTAGAGTGTTACACCATACTATCTAGTAAGATTCATTTAAAATATCGGATCAAGCTGATATGTGCATACCACATTCTCTTTTACTGACTCCTCAATATTTATTTCAGTGGGTGAAGACAAATCCTCTTTCATAATTTCTTCAGCTCTAGGTCCTGGAGAGCATTCTTCCAGGAGTGACTGAAAGATCGGAAGACAAAAAGGTTTGGAGTGTATTTGGTAATAGTCTCACATTACTATAATTATTGTAAATTAATTTCAAACTCAACCAAATCCACATGTCAGGGGGTGTTCTGAAATTCTTAAGCAGCATTATGTGGATACAACATATGGTATAAAGTACCCACTCTGTATGTCATACGTTACCAAGGAGTTACAGAATCAATAGAAGAAAAAGTACAAAGGCTTAGTTCATTTACAAAGTCATGAACTCCATAGTGAATTGGAATTTATTCTACTCAATGGATAGAAGAATTGATATTCAATATAAATCATGGTCTTCCATGTTGAGATCTTGTTCCTTTATATGAAGTGAAGTGATATGCAGTGCTATCTGCATTGTGAAGTTGAAAGCAATAAAAAGCAGTCATATTTTACTAAATCATATACAAAGCAGTTTAATGTAAATCTGATCAAAGAGGTAACTTCATTAGTTGTTGTGGACTTTCACATGCCCAAATTATTAATTTCCTTTCCTGCACCTATATCTCCAGTGTGGCGTATTTAACAGTTCACATAATAGTCAACAGTGGGCCTCAGCGCTATACTAAGGACCTGCCAAGTAAAACAAAACTTTCAGTGTGAGGAGGGAGCTGGGCCTTGGAGAAGGTTTAGGTTTATGCTAAGAAGCACCTAAAATGCACTTTTGCCCGAGCACACTCCCTAAAAATCCTTCTCCGCAACACAAAATAAAGTTGCTGAGGCTGGTGCTGATGTTTAATGTGACTTTGAAGATAACATTTTCTGTCATAGAATCACCCAGAAAATAGAGCTCCGAGATGCAACCAGCAGAGCTTCTCATCTACTTAATAAAGTGAGCCAACATGCACTTTGCCAGGTTTTGGTATATGTTCACCTGGGCCATGATATATCTTGAAAAGTATAATGTAATAATATTTAAGACTTTAGTATTGTGATTTGGAATTAATCACAATAATGCTAAACAAAAGACAAAGGGGTACTTTAATATTAAGCTGCAGTAGAAACATCTCAAGGACAGAGTGACAGTAATTAGAAACACCGTTCTATGTAAAGTAACACACTATAATGTGTAGTAAAACTCATTTACAATCTCAGAAAAAAATGATATGTGCATACCATATTCAGTTTAACTGAATCTTCAAAGGTTTTGCTAGTCGGTGAAGAAGAATATCCTTTTGCAACTTCTTCTGCACTTAGACCTGGGGGATATTCTTCCAGGAGTGCCTGAAAGATAGGAAGACATAAAGGTTATTAAATGCACACATAGTGGAATTTTATTATTTGATACTCTTGCAATGCTAGGGGTACCAGAAATTCATTTTAAACTGAATCAAATCCATATGTAAGAGTGTGTGTGAAAATATTGATCTCATGTATGCAAACAAAATTTTCACACAGCTTGCCCGCTCCAAACAATGGGAACCAACACACACTTTGCCAGATTATGAGATGTATTTGAAGGGTCCATGTCATATCATGAAATCTATACTGTTCCATACCGCATTACTGTAATTAAGGATTCATCAGAGTAATAATAAACATGGGACACATGGGGGACCTGACTATTATGGCCTTGTGGAAACATCTAAAGTTCAGGTTCACAGGAGTTCGATAAACCACCTTATGTGTAATAACTTATACTATACCATGTATTAAGATTAATTTACAATATCAAAACAGCGTGATGTGCATACCATATGAAGTTTTACTGAATCTTCCAAAGTTTGGCTAGTCGGTGAAGAAGAATCTCCTTTTGCAATTTCTTCTGCACTTAGCCCTGGGGGGCATTCTTCCAGAAGTGCCTGAAAGATAGGAAGACATAAAGGTTATTAAATGCACATTAATTTTAAACTGAACCAAATCCATATGAGTGTGTGTGAAAATGTAGTTCTAAAATATGCAAACAAAACCCTTACACAGCTTCCCATACCTATAATAGACTGAGCCAATGTGCACTTTGCCCAGTGATGACATATGTACAGGGGGTACATTTTATTTCATGAAATTGATACTTTTTCATATTTCAGTAGTATATTTCAGAAGGTATCACACTAATGCTAAACAAGAGATATATGTGGGCTTGAATATTATGTTCTTGTAGGAACATCTGAAGCTCAGGATCACAGTAAATAGATAAACCGCACTATGTAAAGTAACATCCACTAAACTCTATAGTAAGATTCATTTAAACTATTCGATCAGACTGATATGCACATGCCACATTCTGTTTTACTGACTCCTCAGAATTTTTGCTAGAGTGTTACACCATACTATCTAGTAAGATTCATTTAAAATATCGGATCAAGCCGATATGTGCATACCACATTCTCTTTTACTGACTCCTCAATATTTGTTTCATTGGGTGAAGACAAATCCTCTTTCATAATTTCTTCAGCTCTAGGTCCTGGAGAGCATTCTTCCAGGAGTGACTGAAAGATGGGAAGACAAAAAGGTTTGGAGTGTATTTGGTAATAGTCTCACATTACTATAATTATTGTAAATTAATTTCAAACTCAACCAATCCACATGTCAGGGGGTGTTCTGAAATTCTTAAGCAGCATTATGTGGATACAACATATGGTATAAAGTACCCACTCTGTATGTCATACGTTACCAAGGAGTTACAGAATCAATAGAAGAAAAAGTACAAAGGCTTAGTTCATTTACAAAGTCATGAACTCCATAGTGAATTGGAATTTATTCTACTCAATGGATAGAAGAATTGTTATTCAATATAAATCATGGTCTTCCATGTTGAGATCTTGTTCCTTTATATGAAGTGAAGTGATATGCAGTGCTATCTGCATTGTGAAGTAGAAAGCAATAAAAAGCAGTCATATTTTACTAAATCATATACAAAGCAGTTTAATGTAAATCTGATCAAAGAGGTAACTTCATTAGTTGTTGTGGACTTTCACATGCCCAAATTATTAATTTCCTTTCCTGCACCTATATCTCCAGTGTGGCGTATTTAACAGTTCACATAATAGTCAACAGTGGGCCTCAGCGCTATACTAAGGACCTGCCAAGTAAAACAAAACTTTCAGTGTGAGGAGGGAGCTGGGCCTTGGAGAAGGTTTAGGTTTATGCTAAGAAGCACCTAAAATGCACTTTTGCCCGAGCACACTCCCTAAAAATCCTTCTCCGCAACACAAAATAAAGTTGCTGAGGCTGGTGCTGATGTTTAATGTGACTTTGAAGATAACATTTTCTGTCATAGAATCACCCAGAAAATAGAGCTCCGAGATGCAACCAGCAGAGCTTCTCATCTACTTAATAAAGTGAGCCAACATGCACTTTGCCAGGTTTTGGTATATGTTCACCTGGGCCTTGATATATCTTGAAAAGTATAATGTAATAATATTTAAGACTTTAGTATTGTGATTAGGAATTAATCACAATAATGCTAAACAAAAGACAAAGGGGTACTTTAATATTAAGCTGCAGTAGAAACATCTCAAGGACAGAGTGACAGTAATTAGAAACACCGTTCTATGTAAAGTAACACACTATAATGTGTAGTAAAACTCATTTACAATCTCAGAAAAAAATGATATGTGCATACCATATTCAGTTTAACTGAATCTTCAAAGGTTTTGCTAGTCGGTGAAGAAGAATATCCTTTTGCAACTTCTTCTGCACTTAGACCTGGGGGATATTCTTCCAGGAGTGCCTGAAAGATAGGAAGACATAAAGGTTATTAAATGCACACATAGTGGAATTTTATTATTTGATACTCTTGCAATGCTAGGGGTACCAGAAATTCATTTTAAACTGAATCAAATCCATATGTAAGAGTGTGTGTGAAAATATTGATCTCATGTATGCAAACAAACTTTTCACACAGCTTGCCCGCTCCAAACAATGGGAACCAACACACACTTTGCCAGATTATGAGATGTATTTGAAGGGTCCATGTCATATCATGAAATCTATACTGTTCCATACCGCATTACTGTAATTAAGGATTCATCAGAGTAATAATAAACATGGGACACATGGGGGACCTGACTATTATGGCCTTGTGGAAACATCTAAAGTTCAGGTTCACAGGAGTTCGATAAACCACCTTATGTGTAATAACTTATACTATACCATGTATTAAGATTAATTTACAATATCAAAACCGCGTGTTGTCCATACCATATGAAGTTTTACTGAATCTTCCAAAGTTTGGCTAGTCGTTGAAGAAGAATCTCCTTTTGCAATTTCTTCTGCACTTAGCCCTGGGGGGCATTCTTCCAGAAGTGCCTGAAAGATAGGAAGACATAAAGGTTATTAAATGCACATTAATTTTAAACTGAACCAAATCCATATGAGTGTGTCTGAAAATGTAGTTCTAAAATATGCAAACAAAACCCTTACACAGCTTCCCATACCTATAATAGACTGAGCCAATGTGCACTTTGCCCAGTGATGACATATGTACAGGGGATACATTTTATTTCATGAAATTGATACTTTTTCATATTTCAGTAGTATATTTCAGAAGGTATCACACTAATGCTAAACAAGAGATATATCTGGGCTTGAATATTATGTTCTTGTAGGAACATCTGAAGCTCAGGATCACAGTAAATAGATAAACCGCACTATGTAAAGTAACATCCACTAAACTCTATAGTAAGATTCATTTAAACTATTCGATCAGACTGATATGCACATGCCACATTCTGTTTTACTGACTCCTCAGAATTTTTGCTAGAGTGTTACACCATACTATCTAGTAAGATTCATTTAAAATATCGGATCAAGCTGATATGTGCATACCACATTCTCTTTTACTGACTCCTCAATATTTGTTTCATTGGGTGAAGGCAAATCCTCTTTCATAATTTCTTCAGCTCTAGGTCCTGGAGAGCATTCTTCCAGGAGTGACTGAAAGATGGGAAGACAAAAAGGTTTGGAGTATATTTGGTAATAGTCTTACATTACTATCATTATTGTAAATTAATTTCAAACTGAACCAAATCCACATGTGGGGGGTGTTCTGAAATTCTTAAGCAGCATTATGTGGATACAACATATGGTATAAAGCACACACTCTATATATCATATGTTACCAAGGAGTTACAGACTCAATAGAAGAACAAGTCCAAAGGCTTAGTTCATTTACAAAGTCATGAACTCCATAGTGAATTGCAATGTATTCTACTCAATGGACAGAAGACATGTTATTCAATATAAATCATGGTCTTCCATGTTGAGATCTTGTTCCTTTATATGAAGTGAAGTGAGATGCAGTGCTATCTGATTGTGAAGTTAAAAGCAATAAAAAGTAGTCATATTTGATTAAATCATATACAAAGCAGTTTAATGTAAATCTGATCAAAGAGGTAACTTCATTAGTTGTTGTGGACTTTCACATGCCTGAATTATTAATTTCCTTTTTGCACCTATATCTTCAGTGTGGTGTATTTAACAGTTCACATAACAGTCAACAGTGGTCCTCAGCGTTATACTAAGGACCTGCCAAGTAAAACAAAACTTTCAGTGTGAGGAGGGAGCTGGGCCTTGGAGAAGTTTTAGGGTTATGCTAAGAAGCAGCTAAAATGCACTTTTGCCCGAGCACTCTCCCTAAACATCCTTCTCCGCAACACAAAGTAAAGCTGCTGAGGCTGGTGCTGATGTTTTATGTGACTTTAAAGATAACATTTTCTGTTATAGAATCACCCAGAAAATAGAGCTCAGATATGCAACCAGCAGAGCTTCTCATCTACTTAATAAAGTGAGCCAACATGCACTTTGCCAGGTTTTGGTATATGTTCACCTGGGCCATGATATATCTTGAGAAGTATAATGTAATAATATTTAAGACCTTAGTATTGTGATTAGGAATTAATCACAATAATGCTAAACAAAAGACACAGGGGTATTTTAATATGAAGCTGCAGTAGAAACATCTCAAGGACAGGTTGACAGTAATAAGATACACTGTTCTATGTAAAGTAACACACTATAATGTGTAGTAAAACTCATTTACAATCTCAGAAAAAAATGATATGTGCATACCATATTCAGTTTAACTGAACCTTCAAATGTTTTGCTAGTCGGTGAAGAAGAATCTCCTTTTGCAACTTCTTCTGCACTTAGACCTGGGGGATATTCTTTTAGGAGTGCCTGAAAGATAGGAAGACATAAAGGTTATTAAATGCACACATAGTGGAATTGTATTATTTGATACTCTTGCAATGCTAGCATTACCATTAATTCATTTTAAACTGAATCAAATCCATATTAAGAGTTTGTGTGTGAAAATATTGATCTCATGTATGGAACCAAAATCCTCACACAGTTTGCCATCTCCAAACAATGGGAACCAACACACACTTTGCCAGATTTTGAGATGTATTTGAAGGGTCCATGTCATATCATGAAATCTATACTGTGCCATAACGCAGTACTGTAATTAAGGATTCATCAGAGTAATGATAAACATGGGACACATGGGGTACCTGACTATTATGGCCTTGTGGAAACATCTAAAGTTCAGGTTCACAGGAGTTCGATAAACCACCTTATGTGTAATAACTTATACTATACCATGTATTAAGATTAATTTACAATATCAAAACAGCGTGATGTGCATACCATATGAAGTTTTACTGAATCTTCCAAAGTTTGGCTAGTCGGTGAAGAAGAATCTCCTTTTGCAATTTCTTCTGCACTTAGCCCTGGGGGGCATTCTTCCAGAAGTGCCTGAAAGATAGGAAGACATAAAGGTTATTAAATGCACATTAATTTTAAACTGAACCAAATCCATATGAGTGTGTGTGAAATTGTAGTTCTAAAATATGCAAACAAAACCCTTACACAGCTTCCCATACCTATAATAGACTGAGCCAATGTGCACTTTGCCCAGTGATGACATATGTACAGGGGGTACATTTTATTTCATGAAATTGATACTTTTTCATATTTCAGTAGTATATTTCAGAAGGTATCACACTAATGCTAAACAAGAGATATATGTGGGCTTGAATATTATGTTCTTGTAGGAACATCTGAAGCTCAGGATCACAGTAAATAGATAAACCGCACTATGTAAAGTAACATCCACTAAACTCTATAGTAAGATTCATTTAAACTATTCGATCAGACTGATATGCACATGCCACATTCTGTTTTACTGACTCCTCAGAATTTTTGCTAGAGTGTTACACCATACTATCTAGTAAGATTCATTTAAAATATCGGATCAAGCTGATATGTGCATACCACATTCTCTTTTACTGACTCCTCAATATTTATTTCAGTGGGTGAAGACAAATCCTCTTTCATAATTTCTTCAGCTCTAGGTCCTGGAGAGCATTCTTCCAGGAGTGACTGAAAGATCGGAAGACAAAAAGGTTTGGAGTGTATTTGGTAATAGTCTCACATTACTATCATTATTGTAAATTAATTTCAAACTCAACCAAATCCACATGTTAGGGGGTGTTCTGAAATTCTTAAGCAGCATTATGTGGATACAACATATGGTATAAAGTACCCACTCTGTATGTCATACGTTACCAAGGAGTTACAGAATCAATAGAAGAACAAGTACAAAGGCTTAGTTCATTTACAAAGTCATGAACTCCATAGTGAATTGGAATGTATTCTACTCAATGGATAGAAGAATTGTTATTCAATATAAATCATGGTCTTCCATGTTGAGATCTTGTTCCTTTATATGAAGTGAAGTGATATGCAGTGCTATCTGCATTGTGAAGTTGAAAGCAATAAAAAGCAGTCATATTTTACTAAATCATATACAAAGCAGTTTAATGTAAATCTGATCAAAGAGGTAACTTCTTTAGTTGTTGTGGACTTTCACATGCCCAAATTATTAATTTCCTTTCCTGCACCTATATCTCCAGTGTGGCGTATTTAACAGTTCACATAATAGTCAACAGTGGGCCTCAGCGCTATACTAAGGACCTGCCAAGTAAAACAAAACTTTCAGTGTGAGGAGGGAGCTGGGCCTTGGAGAAGGTTTAGGTTTATGCTAAGAAGCACCTAAAATGCACTTTTGCCCGAGCACACTCCCTAAAAATCCTTCTCCGCAACACAAAATAAAGTTGCTGAGGCTGGTGCTGATGTTTAATGTGACTTTGAAGATAACATTTTCTGTCATAGAATCACCCAGAAAATAGAGCTCCGAGATGCAACCAGCAGAGCTTCTCATCTACTTAATAAAGTGAGCCAACATGCACTTTGCCAGGTTTTGGTATATGTTCACCTGGGCCATGATATATCTTGAAAAGTATAATGTAATAATATTTAAGACTTTAGTATTGTGATTAGGAATTAATCACAATAATGCTAAACAAAAGACAAAGGGGTACTTTAATATTAAGCTGCAGTAGAAACATCTCAAGGACAGAGTGACAGTAATTAGATACACTGTTCTATGTAAAGTAACACACTATAATGTGTAGTAAAACTCATTTACAATCTCAGAAAAAAATGATATGTGCATACCATATTCAGTTTAACTGAATCTTCAAAGGTTTTGCTAGTCGGTGAAGAAGAATCTCCTTTTGCAACTTCTTCTGCACTTAGACCTGGGGGATATTCTTCCAGGAGTGCCTGAAAGATAGGAAGACATAAAGGTTATTAAATGCACACATAGTGGAATTTTATTATTTGATACTCTTGCAATGCTAGGGGTACCAGAAATTCATTTTAAACTGAATCAAATCCATATGTAAGAGTGTGTGTGAAAATATTGATCTCATGTATGCAACCAAAATTTTCACACAGCTTGCCCGCTCCAAACAATGGGAACCAACACACACTTTGCCAGATTATGAGATGTATTTGAAGGGTCCATGTCATATCATGAAATCTATACTGTTCCATACCGCATTACTGTAATTAAGGATTCATCAGAGTAATGATAAACATGGGACACATGGGGGACCTGACTATTATGGCCTTGTGGAAACATCTAAAGTTCAGGTTCACAGGAGTTCGATAAACCACCTTATGTGTAATAACTTATACTATACCATGTATTAAGATTAATTTACAATATCAAAACAGCGTGATTTGCATACCATATGAAGTTTTACTGAATCTTCCAAAGTTTGGCTAGTCGGTAAAGAAGAATCTCCTTTCGCAATTTCTTCTGCACTTAGCCCTGGGGGGCATTCTTCCGGGGGTGCCTGAACGATAGGAAGACATAAAGGTTATTAAATGCACATTCATTTTAAACTGAACCAAATCCATATGAGTGTGTGTGAAAATGTAGTTCTCAAATATGCAAGCAAAACCCTTACACAGCTTCCCATATCTATAATAGGGTGAGCCAATGTGCATTTTGCCCAGTGATGACATATGTACAGGGGGTACATTTTATTTCATGAAATTTACACTTTTTCATATTTCAGTAGTATATTTCAGAATGTATCACAGTAATGTTAAACAAGAGATATATGTGGGTTTGAATATTATGTTCTTGTGGGAACATCTGAAGTTCAGGATCACAGTAAATAGATAAACCACACTATGTGAAGTAACATCCACTAAACTCTATAGTAAGATTCACTTAAACTATCCGATCAGACTGATATGCACATGCCATATTCTGTTTTACTGACTCCTCAGAATTTGTGTTAGTGTGTTACACCATACTATCTATTAAGATTCATTTAAAATATCAGATCAAACTGATATGTGCATACCACATTCTTTTTTACTGACTCCTCAATATTTATTTCAGTGGGTGAAGACAAATCCTCTTTAATAATTTCTTCAGCTCTAGGTCCTGGAGAGCATTCTTCCAGGAGTGACTGAAAGATGGGAAGACAAAAAGGTTTGGAGTGTATTTGGTAATAGTCTGACATTACTATCATTATTGTAAATTAATTTCAAACTCAACCAAAACCACATGTAAGGGGGTGTTCTGAAATTCTTAAGCAGCATTATGTGGATACAACATATGGTATAAAGTACCCACTCTGTATATCATACGTTACCAAAGGGTTTCAGACTCATTAGAAGAACAAGTACAAATGCTTAGTTCATTTACAAAGTCATGAACTCCATAGTGAATTGCAATTTATTCTACTCAATGGACAGAAGACATGTTATTCAATATAAATCATGGTCTTCCATGTTGAGATCTTGTTCCTTTATATGAAGTGAAGTGATATGCAGTGCTATCTGCAGTGTCAAGTTAAAAGCAATAAAAATTGTCATATTTTACTAAATCATATACAAAGCAGTTTAATGTAAATCTGATCAAAGAGGTAACTTCATTAGTTGTTGTGGACTTTCACATGCCCAAATTATTAATTTCCTTTCCTGCACCTATTTCTCCAGTGTGGCGTATTTAACACTTCACATAATAGTCAACAGTGGGCCTCAGCGCTATACTAAGGACCTGCCAAGTAAAACAAAACTTTCAGTGTGAGGAGGGAGCTGGGCCTTGGAGAAGGTTTAGGTTTATGCTAAGAAGCACCTAAAATGCACTTTTGCCCGAGCACACTCCCTAAAAATCCTTCTCCGCAACACAAAATAAAGTTGCTGAGGCTGGTGCTGATGTTTTATGTGACTTTGAAGATAACATTTTCTGTCATAGAATCACCCAGAAAATAGAGCTCAGATATGCAACCAGCAGAGCTTCTCATCTACTTAAGAAAGTGAGCCAACATGCACTTTGCCAGGTTTTGGTATATGTTCACCTGGGCCATGATATATCTTGAAAAGTATAATGTAATAATATTTAAGACTTTAGTATTGTGATTAGGAATTAATCAAAATAATGCTAAACAAAAGACAAAGGGGTACTTTAATATTAAGCTGCAGTAGAAACATCTCAAGGACAGAGTGACAGTAATTAGATACACCGTTCTATGTAAAGTAACACACTATAATGTGTAGTAAAACTCATTTACAATCTCAGAAAAAAATGATATGTGCATACCATATTCAGTTTAACTGAATCTTCAAAGGTTTTGCTATTCGGTGAAGAAGAATCTCCTTTTGCAACTTCTTCTGCACTTAGACCTGGGGGATATTCTTCCAGGAGTGCCTGAAAGATAGGAAGACATAAAGGTTATTAAATGCACACATAGTGGAATTTTATTATTTGATACTCTTGCAATGCTAGGGTACCAGAAATTCATTTGAAACTGAATCAAATCCATATGTAAGAGTGTGTGTGAAAATATTGATCTCATGTATGCAACCAAAATTTTCACACAGCTTGCCCGCTCCAAACAATGGGAACCAACACACACTTTGCCAGATTATGAGATGTATTTGAAGGGTCATTGTCATATCATGAAATCTATACTGTTCCATACCGCAGTACTGTAATTAAGGATTCATCAGAGTAATGATAAACATGGGACACATGGGGGACCTGACTATTATGGCCTTGTGGAAACATCTAAAGTTCAGGTTCACAGGAGTTCGATAAACCACCTTATGTGTAATAAGTTATACTATACCATGTATTAAGATTAATTTACAATATCAAAACAGCGTGATTTGCATACCATATGAAGTTTTACTGAATCTTCCAAAGTTTGGCTAGTCGGTAAAGAAGAATCTCCTTTTGCAATTTCTTCTGCACTTAGCCCTGGGGGGCATTCTTCCGGGGGTGCCTGAACGATAGGAAGACATAAAGGTTATTAAATGCACATTCATTTTAAACTGAACCAAATCCATATGAGTGTGTGTGAAAATGTAGTTCTCAAATATGCAATCAAAACCCTTACACAGCTTCCCATATCTATAATAGGGTGAGCCAATGTGCATTTTGCCCAGTGATGACATATGTACAGGGGGTACATTTTATTTCGTGAAATTTACACTTTTTCATATTTCAGTAGTATATTTCAGAATGTATCACAGTAATGCTAAACAAGAGATATATGTGGGTTTGAATATTATGTTCTTGTAGGAACATCTGAAGTTCAGGATCACAGTAAATAGATAAACCACACTATGTGAAGTAACATCCACTAAACTCTATAGTAAGATTCACTTAAACTATCCGATCAGACTGATATGCACATGCCATATTCTGTTTTACTGACTCCGCAGAATTTGTGTTAGTGTGTTACACCATACTATCTAGTAAGTTTCATTTAAAATATCAGATCAAACTGATATGTGCATACCACATTCTGTTTTACTGACTCCTCAATATTTATTTCAGTTAGTGACGACAAATCCTCTTTAATAATTTCTTCAGCTCTAGGTCCTGGAGAGCATTCTTCCAGGAGTGACTGAAAGATGGGAAGACAAAAAGGTTTGGAGTGTATTTGGTAATAGTCTGACATTACTATCATTATTGTAAATTAATTTCAAACTCAACCAAAACCACATGTAAAGGGGTGTTCTGAAATTCTTAAGCAGCATTATGTGGATACAACATATGGTATAAAGTACCCACTCTGTATATCATACGTTACCAAGGAGTTTCAGACTCATTAGAAGAACAAGTACAAAGGCTTAGTTCATTTACATAGTCATGAACTCCATAGTGAATTGCAATTTATTCTACTCAATGGACAGAAGACATGTTATTCAATATAAATCATGGTCTTCCATGTTGAGATCTTGTTCCTTTATATGAAGTGAAGTGATATGCAGTGCTATCTGCAGTGTGAAGTTAAAAGCAATAAAAATTGTCATATTTTACTAAATCATATACAAAGCAGTTTAATGTAAATCTGATCAAAGAGGTAACTTCATTAGTTGTTGTGGACTTTCACATGCCCAAATTATTAATTTCCTTTCCTGCACCTATATCTCCAGTGTGGCGTATTTAACAGTTCACATAATAGTCAACAGTGGGCCTCAGCGCTATACTAAGGACCTGCCAAGTAAAACAAAACTTTCAGTGTGAGGAGGGAGCTGGGCCTTGGAGAAGGTTTAGGTTTATGCTAAGAAGCACCTAAAATGCACTTTTGCCCAAGCACACTCCCTAAAAATCCTTCTCCGCAACACAAAATAAAGTTGCTGAGGCTGGTGCTGATGTTTTATGTGACTTTGAAGATAACATTTTCTGTCATAGAATCACCCAAAAAATAGAGCTCAGATATGCAACCAGCAGAGCTTCTCATCTACTTAATAAAGTGAGCCAACATGCACTTTGCCAGGTTTTGGTATATGTTCACCTGGGCCATGATATATCTTGAAAAGTATAATGTAATAATATTTAAGACTTTAGTATTGTGATTAGGAATTAATCACAATAATGCTAAACAAAAGACAAAGGGGTACTTTAATATTAAGCTGCAGTAGAAACATCTCAAGGACAGAGTGACAGTAATTAGATACACCGTTCTATGTAAAGTAACACACTATAATGTGTAGTAAAACTCATTTACAATCTCAGAAAAAAATGATATGTGCATACCATATTCAGTTTAACTGAATCTTCAAAGGTTTTGCTAGTCGGTGAAGAAGAATCTCCTTTTGCAACTTCTTCTGCACTTAGACCTGGGGGATATTCTTCCAGGAGTGCCTGAAAGATAGGAAGACATAAAGGTTATTAAATGCACACATAGTGGAATTTTATTATTTGATACTCTTGCAATGCTAGGGGTACCAGAAATTCATTTTAAACTGAATCAAATCCATATGTAAGAGTGTGTGTGAAAATGTTGATCTCATGTATGCAACCAAAATTTTCACACAGCTTGCCTGCTCCAAACAATGGGAACCAACACACACTTTGCCAGATTATGAGATGTATTTGAAGGGTCCATGTCATATCATGAAATCTATACTGTTCCATACCGCAGTACTGTAATTAAGGATTCATCAGAGTAATGATAAACATGGGACACATGGGGGACCTGACTATTATGGCCTTGTGGAAACATCTAAAGTTCAGGTTCACAGGAGTTCAATAAACCACACTATGTGTAATAATTTATACTATACCATCTATTAAGATTAATTTCCAATATCAAAACAGCGTGATGTGCATACCATATGAGGTTTTACTGAATCTTCCAAAGTTTGGCTAGTCGGTGAAGAAGAATCTCTTTTTGCAATTTCTTCTGCACTTAGCCCTGGGGGGCATTCTTCCAGGAGTGCCTGAAAGATAGGAAGACATAAAGGCTATTAAATGCACATTAATTTTTAACTGAACCAAATCCATATGAGTGTGTGTGAAAATGTAGTTCTCAAATATGCAAGCAAAACCCTTACACAGCTTCCCATATCTATAATAGGGTGAGCCAATGTGCATTTTGCCCAGTGATGACATATGTACAGGGGGTACATTTTATTTCATGAAATTGATACTTTTTCATATTTCAGTAGTATATTTCAGAAGGTATCACACTAATGCCAGACAAGAGATATATTTGGGCTTGAATATTATGTTCTTGTAGGAACATCTGAAGCTCAGCATCACAGTAAATAGATAAACCACACTATGTGAAGTAACATCCACTAAACTCTATAGTAAGATTCATTTAAACTATCTGATCAGACTGATATGCACATGCCACATTCTGTTTTACTGACTCCTCCGAATTTTTGCTAGAGTGTTACACCATACTATCTAGTAAGATTCATTTAAAATATCGGATCAAGCTGATATGTGCATACCACATTCTCTTTTACTGACTCCTCAATATTTATTTCATTGGGTGAAGACAAATCCTCTTTCATAATTTCTTCAGCTCTAGGTCCTGGAGAGCATTCTTCCAGGAGTGACTGAAAGATGGGAAGACAAAAAGGTTTGGAGTGTATTTGGTAATAGTCTTACATTACTATCATTATTGTAAATTAATTTCAAACTGAACCAAATCCACATGTGGGGGGTGTTCTGAAATTCTTAAGCAGCATTATGTGGACACGACATATGGTATAAAGCACACACTCTGTATATCATATGTTACCAAGGAGTTACAGACACAATAGAAGAACAAGTCCAAAGACTTAGTTCATTTACAAAGTCATGAACTCCATAGTGAATTGCAATGTATTCTACTCAATGGACAGAAGACATGTTATTCAATATAAATCATGGTCTTCCATGTTGAGATCTTGTTCCTTTATATGAAGTGAAGTGATATGCAGTGCTATCTGCATTGTGAAGTTAAAAGCAATAAAAAGTAGTCATATTTTATTAAATCATATACAAAGCAGTTTAATGTAAATCTGATCAAAGAGGTAACTTCATTAGTTGTTGTGGACTTTCACATGCCCGAATTATTAATTTCCTTTTTGCACCTATATCTTCAGTGTGGTGTATTTAACAGTTCACATAACAGTCAACAGTGGGCCTCAGCGTTATACCAAGGACCTGCCAAGTAAAACAAAACTTTCAGTGTGAGGAGGGAGCTGGGCCTTGGAGAAGTTTTAGGGTTATGCTAAGAAGCAGCTAAAATGCACTTTTGCCCGAGCACTCTCCCTAAACATCCTTCTCCGCAACACAAAGTAAAGTTGCTGAGGCTGCTGCTGATGTTTTATGTGACTTTGAAGATAACATTTTCTGTTATAGAATCACCCAGAAAATAGAGCTCAGATATGCAACCAGCAGAGCTTCTCATCTACTTAATAAAGTGAGCCAACATGCACTTTGCCAGGTTTTGGTATATGTTCACCTGGGCCATGATATATCTTGAAAAGTATAATGTAATAATATTTAAGACCTTAGTATTGTGATTAGGAATTAATCACAATAATGCTAAACAAAAGACACAGGGGTACTTTAATATGAAGCTGCAGTAGAAACATCTCAAGGACAGGTTGACAGTAATAAGATACACTGTTCTATGTAAAGTAACACACTATAATGTGTAGTAAAACTCATTTACAATCTCAGAAAAAAATGATATGTGCATACCATATTCAGTTTATCTGAATCTTCAAAGGTTTTGCTAGTCGGTGAAGAAGAATCTCCTTTTGCAATTTCTTCTGCACTTAGCCCTGGGGGGCATTCTTCCAGGAGTGCCTGAAAGATAGGAAGATATAAAGGTTATTAAATGCACATTAATTTTGAACTGAACCAAATCCATATGAGTGTGTGTGAAAATGTAGTTCTAAAATATGCAAACAAAACCCTTACACAGCTTCCCATATCTATGATAGAATGAGCCAATGGGCACTTTGCCCAGTGATGTCATATGTACAGGGGGTACATTTTATTTCATGAAATTTATACTTGTTCATATTTCAGTAGTGTAATTCAGAATGTATCACAGTAATGCTAAACAAGAGATATATGTGGGCTTGAATATTATGTTCTTGTAAGAACATCTGATGTTCAGGATCACAGTAAATAGATAAACCACACTATGTGATGTAACATCCACTAAACTCTATAGTAAGTTTCATTTAAACTATCCGATCAGACTGATATGCACATACCACATTCTGTTTTACTGACTCCTCAATATTTATTTCAGTGGGTGAATACAAATCCTCTTTCATAATTTCTTCAGCTCTAGGTCCTGGAGAGCATTCTTCCAGGAGTGACTGAAAGATCGGAAGACAAAAAGGTTTGGAGTGTATTTGGTAATAGTCTCACATTACTATAATTATTGTAAATTAATTTCAAACTCAACCAAATCCACATGTCAGGGGGTGTTCTGAAATTCTTAAGCAGCATTATGTGGATACAACATATGGTATAAAGTACCCACTCTGTATGTCATACGTTACCAAGGAGTTACAGAATCAATAGAAGAACAAGTACAAAGGCTTAGTTCATTTACAAAGTCATGAATTCCATAGTGAATTGGAATTTATTCTACTCAATGGACAGAAGACATGTTATTCAATATAAATCATGGTCTTCCATGTTGAGATCTTGTTCCTTTATATGAAGTGACGTGATATGCAGTGCTATCTGCAGTGTGAAGTTAAAAGCAATAAAAAGTAGTCATATTTTATTAAATCATATACAAAGCAGTTTAATGTAAATCTGATCAAAGAGGTAACTTCATTAGTTGTTGTGGACTTTCACATTCCCAAATTATTAATTTCCTTTTGCTGCACCTATATCTTCAGTGTGGCGTATTTAACAGTTCACATAACAGCCAACAGTGGGCCTCAGCACTATACTAAGGACCTGCTAAGTAAAACAAAACTTTCAGTGTGAGGAGGGAGCTGGGCCTTGGAGAAGGTTTAGGCTTATGCTAAGAAGCACCTAAAATGCACTTTTGACCGAGCACTGTCCCTAAACATCCTTCTCCGCAACACAAAATAAAGTTGCTGAGGCTGGTGCTGATGTTTTATGTGACTTTGAAGATAAGATTTTCTGTTATAGAATCTCCCAGAAAATAGAGCTCAGATATGCAACCAGCAGAGCTTCTCATCTACTTAATAAAGTGAGCCAACATGCACTTTGCCAGGTTTTGGTATATGTTCACCTGGGCCATGATATATCTCGAAAAGTATAATGTAATAATATTTAAGACTTTAGTATTGTGATTAGGAATTAATCACAATAATGCTAAACAAAAGACAAAGGGGTACTTTAATATTAAGCTGCAGTAGAAACATCTCAAGGACAGGTTGACAGTAATTAGATACACCGTTCTATGTAAAGTAACACACTATAATGTGTAGTAACATTCATTTACAATCTCAGAAAGAAATTATATGTGCATACCATATTCAGTTTAACTGAATCTTCAAAGGTTTTGCTAGTCGGTGAAGAAGAATCTCCTTTTGCAACTTCTTCTGCACTTAGACCTGGGGGATATTCTTCCGGGAGTGCCTGAAAGATAGGAAGACATAAAGGTTATTAAATGCACACATAGTGAAATTTTATTATTTGATACTCTTGCAATGCTAGGGTTACCATAAATTCATTTAAAACTGAATCAAATCCATATGTAAGTGTGTGTGTGAAAATATTGATCTCATGTATGCAACCAAAATTTTCACACAGCTTGCCCGCTCCAAACAATGGGAACCAACACACACTTTGCCAGATTATGAGATGTATTTGAAGGGTCCATGTCATATCATGAAATCTATACTGTTCCATACCGCAGTACTGTAATTAAGGATTAATCAGAGTAATGATAAACATGGGACACATGGGGGACCTGACTATTATGGCCTTGTGGAAACATCTAAAGTTCAGGTTCACAGGAGTTCGATAAACCACCCTATGTGGAATAACTTATAGTATCCAACTATTAAGATTAATTTACAATATCAAAATAGCGCGATTTGCATACATTATGAAGTTTTACTGAATCTTCCAAAGTTTGGCTAGTCGGTGAAGAAGAATCTCCTTTTGCAAATTCTTCTGCACCTAGCCCTGTGGGGCATTCTTCCAGGAGTGACTGAAAGATAGGAAGATATAAAGGCTATTAAATGCACATTAATTTTAAACTGAACCAAATCCATATGAGTGTGTGTGAAAATGTAGTTCTCAAATATGCAAACAAAACCCTTACACAGCTTCCCATACCTATAATAGAGTGAGACAATGTGCACTTTGCCCAGTGATGACATATGTACAGGGGGTACATTTTATTTCACGAAATGTATACTTTTTCATATTTCAGTAGTATATTTCAGAATGTATCACACTAATGCTAAACAAGAGATATATGTGGGCTTGAATAGTATGTTCTTATAGGAACATCTGAAGCTCAGGATCACAGTAAATAGATAAACCACACTATGTGAAGTAACATCCACTAAACTCTATAGTAAGATTCATTTAAACTATCTAATCAGACTGATATGAACATGCCACATTCTGTATTACTGACTCATCAGAATTTTTGCTAGTGTGTTACACCATATTATCTAGTAAGATTCATTTAAAATATCAGATCAAGCTGATATGTGCATACCACATTCTTTTTTACTGACTCCTCAATATTTATTTCAGTGGGTGAAGACAAATCCTCTTTCATAATTTCTTCAGCTCTAGGTCCTGGAGAGCATTCTTCCAGGAGTGACTCAAAGATGGGAAGACAAAAAGGTTTGGAGTGTATTTGGTAATAGTCTTACATTACTATCATTATTGTAAATTAATTTCAAACTGAACCAAATCCACATGTGGGGGGTGTTCTGAAATTCATAAGCAGCATTATGTGGGTACAACAAATGGTATAAAGCACACACTCTGTATATCATATGTTACCAAGGGGTTACAGACTCAATAGAAGAACAAGTCCAAAGGCTTAGTTCATTTACAAAGTCATGAACTCCATAGTGAATTGCAATTTATTCTACTCAATGAACAGAAGACATGTTATTCAATATAAATCATGGTCTTCCATGTTGAGATCTTGTTCCTTTATATGAAGTGAAGTGATATGCAGTGCTATCTGCATTGTGAAGTTAAAAGCAATAAAAAGTAGTCATATTTTATTAAATCATATACAAAGCAGTTTAATGTAAATCTGATCAAAGAGGTAACTTCATTAGTTGTTGTGGACTTTCACATGCCCAAATTATTAATTTCCTTTTTGCACCTATATCTTCAGTGTGGTGTATTTAACAGTTCACATAACAGTCAACAGTGGGCCTCAGCGTTATACTAAGGACCTGCCAAGTAAAACAAAACTTTCAGTGTGAGGAGGGAGCTGGGCCTTGGAGAAGTTTTAGTCTTATTCTAAGAAGCAGCTAAAATGCACTTTTGCCCGAGCACTGTCCCTAAACATCCTTCTCTGCAACACAAAATAAAGTTGCTGAGGCTGGTGCTGATGTTTTATGTGACTTTGAAGATAACATTTTCTGTTATAGAATCACCCAGAAAATAGAGCTCAGATATGCAACCAGCAGAGCTTCTCATCTAATTAATAAAGTGAGCCAACATGCACTTTGCCAGGTTTTCGTATATGTTCACCTGGGCCATGATATATCTTGAAAAGTATAATGTAATAATATTTAAGACCTTAGTATTGAAATTCTTAAGCAGCATTATGTGGATACAACATATGGTATAAAGTACCCACTCTGTATGTCATACGTTACCAAGGAGTTACAGAATCAATAGAAGAACAAGTACAAAGGCTTAGTTCATTTACAAAGTCATGAACTCCATAGTGAATTGGAATTTATTCTACTCAATGGACAGAAGACGTGTTATTCAATATAAATCATGGTCTTCCATGTTGAGATCTTGTTCCTTTATATGAAGTGACGTGATATGCAGTGCTATCTGCAGTGTGAAGTTAAAAGCAATAAAAAGTAGTCATATTTTATTAAATCATATACAAAGCAGTTTAATGTAAATCTGATCAAAGAGGTAACTTCATTAGTTGTTGTGGACTTAATAGAAGAACAAGTACAAAGGTTTAGTTCATTTACAAAGTCATGAACTCCATAGTGTATTGCAATTTATTCTACTCACACAACAGAAACCAAGTTAATTAGTATAAATCATGGTCTTCCATGTTGAGATCTTGTTCCTTTATATGAAAAAGTAGTTACAGACAATAAAACTACTATCTGCAGTGTGAAGTTAAACGCAATAAAATGTAGTTAGTAATTATTTGCGAAATCATTAGTTGTTGTGGACTTTCACCTGCCCAAATTGTTAATTTTGTTTCCAACACCTATATCTTCACTGTGGTGTCTTTAACAGTCCACATAACACTCAACAGTGGGCCTCAATTCTATTCTAAGAACCTGCCAAGTAAAACAAAACTTTCAGTGTGAGGAGGGGGCTGGGCCTTGGAAAAGGCATGGGCATGTTCTAAGAAGCACCTAAGATGCTCTTTTGCCCGGGCACTACACCTAAACACCCTTCTCCGCAACACAAAATAAAGTTGCTGAGGCTGGTGCTGATGTTTTATGTGACTTTGAAGATAACATTTTCTTTTATACAATCACCCAGAAAATAGAGCTCAGATATGCAACCAACAGAGCTTCTCATCTACATAATAGAGTGAGCCAACATGCACTTTGTTAGGTTTTAGTATCTGTTCAGGTGGTCCATGATGAATCATGAAATGTATAATGTAATAATAATAATTCAAACCTTAGTACTGTAAATAGGAAACAATCTCATTAATGCGAAAAAGAGACATAGGGGAAGTTGAATATTAGGAAGCTGTGAAAACATCTCAAGCACAGGTTCACATTAATTCGATAAATCACTCCGTGTAAGGTAAAACTCATTTGAAATAACAGAAAAAAGATGTGCATACCATATTCAGTGTTAATGTTTCCTCAAACGTTTTGTTAGTTGGTGAAGAGGAATCTCCTTTTGTAATTTCTTCTGCAATTAGTCCTGGGGAATGTTCTTCCACGGGTGCCTGGGGGATAGGAAGACAAAAAGGTTATTAAGTGCACATATATGTGTGAGTTTATTGTTCTAATACTCATTCAGTACTATCATTACCATAAATCATTTTTAAACTGAACCAAACACACATGTAGGAGGGTGCCTGAAAATGTAGATCTTATGTATGCAACCATGATCCTTACACAGATTACCATCTCTATAATATTGTGAACCAACACACATGTAGCCAGATTATGATATTTGTTCAGGGGTCCATGTTATATCATGAAATCTATACTGTTCCATACCATAGTGTTGTAATTAATAATAATAATTACAGTAATGATAAACAAGGACCATGTAGGGACTTGAAAATTATACCCACATAGAAACATCTCAAGTTCAGGTTGATAGTAAATAGATAAACCACTCTATGTAAAGTAACACACACTATACTAACTAGTAAGATTCATTTACAATTTTAAAATAGACTGATAAGTGCATACCATATTAAATTTTACTGATTCTTCTAAAGTTTTGCAAGTCGGTGAAGAGGAATCTCCTTTTGTAATTTCATCAGCACTGGGTGCTGGGGGGCATTCTTCCAGGAGTGCCTGAAGGGTAGGAAGACATATGCACACACATAGGAATTTATTTTTAATGCTCTTGCAATAATATTAACATGCATTCATTTTAAACTGAACGCAGTACACATATAAGATGGTGTTTGAAAATTCTTAAACAGCATTATGTGGATACAATACATGGGCTAAAGTACCCATGCTGTATATTTTAAGTCACCAAGAAGTTTCAGACTCAGTAGAAGAGCAAGTCCAAAGGCTGAGTTCATTTTACAAGGTCATAGAACTCCCAAACGACTTGCAATTATCTCGACACACGGGGCAGAAGACATTTTACTCCTTATAATACAGAGTCTTTCATGCTGAGGTATTGTTCCATGAAATAAAAGTGTGGTTACAGGCAAGAAGAATAAAAGTGGAATCTGCAGTGTGAAATTAACAGCAATAAAAAGCAGTTAGTAATAGTTCACAAAAACATATGTGAAGCACTTTAATTTATAGAAGATATGCAGCTAAGAATGAGTAGTAACTTGCAGGTTGATGCTTTTTGTTCTCTTGTGAGCTACTTGTCCGATTTGATGTTATAATACATCCCTCCTTTCTGCTGATGGCCTCTTTATTATCAAAATAATCTATGAAAAAAAAGTAACATTTTATGTCTTCATTGTTCAAACTGTGGCTAATTATGCCGTGGCTTTTACCGTGGCTGCCGGATTTGGCAGAAGGCATTGTGACCTCACAATCTTATCTACTTGTTAAAGTTGAACACCTACAATATTTCTTCATTTATTGACTATCCTGCACTTAAGAAATGAAAGGTTGTTTTTTAAACAGGGTATGCAGGTTCCAATGTTTAATATATAAAAGTAAAAAGGTAATAACATTTCCAGGTTGTCGTGTGTATTGAAAATAGGTAGGGTTGACCACTGACTTTGTGTTTCATCACTGTGCATATTAGTTGTTCAATGTTCACCAGTTGCAGATTACATTTTGTATTCAGTTTAGCTGCCTATTGGCTTTATTGTGGCGTTAGACATTGCAGTTGAGACATTGCAGATGAGCTGTGTTTTTCCACATGGTAAACTAAGCTTGTGTTTTTCGTATTTTCTCTCACCGAACACGAACAGTTCATGATAAGAGAGCACATATTTTTTATTTTTCTTCAGCCAAGGGAACAGGTCGGCCTTGGAAGGGGAGCCTTGAAAGGTTGGCCGATTTTCAACATTTTTCTTCCAACACTGACCTACAGTAGCCAGCATGTTTGAATATTTCCATCTGAAAGGGGAGGGCCTTTCAGAAGGCTTTTTCCATGATTGTTTAAGCTATAAAAGAGGTGACCCTGCTCAGTAGCGAGGGAATTTCTGAGACCTCAATCAGGATTGGACGTCAAATGCCTGGCATTTTCCTGTGAGGATGGTAATCTCTTTCTCGCAGTTGAACGGGGTCATCATCTTGCTGGCATGAGAAAGATGAGGAGCTTGGCAGGCCCTACGGTGTTGAATTTTTACTTTATCCTTTGCTTTGCAATTATGCTATAGTATAATCACTTATATTTGCAGTGTTCGTTGCAGTTGAGAATCATATTGATATATTTTCCTTTTATTGCTGTGACTATTTTAAACTTGTGCCTCCGATCTACTAATCTCTTTCATTTTTTAGGAACCTCGTGCTGAAATAATAATAAATGTATTCTTTAAACTAAGAACTGCATTCCAGAGATTTTTGTCAGCTTTGTCATTAGTGAAAGCAAAACAACGTGCCAAACATAAGTAGAACTGGGATAATCACTCTGCTCAAAAGGATTGCTGAAGATTACTTTAGTGATGAGTAAGCTCCTATAGGCTGATGTGAAAATGTCAGAGGAAATTTGGAGTCAAAGGTACTTTAGTAAATTTACTACGGCACTAGAGGATGTAGATTAATGTTCAACAAGGAACATCCTGGATTTCCAGGATCAAAAATCTTAGGCTTATAAAATAAAAAAACAAACACTACGATCCTCCACATAGAAAATGGTATCAGTTGACCTTTGTGCACGAAGGGAAACCTAAAAACATAACATAGAGTTGGGTATTTCACCTGTGGGAACTGATGAACATGGAAAAGATCTCAATGGCAGTCTAACAGAGTGTAATTACTCTGAGGATAGTTGGGTCCCATGTAAAACAGTTCTAGAAAAGTTATTTTTTAGTGAGTTGCCGCTGGGAACGTTATTTGCATTGGTTAAGGTCTGCAAAGCATTGTCTGCTAAACAAAGCTGGTACCTTATTCACAGGAACACTTTTTGGATCTGTGGAAAAAAGACATACAGCATTTGCTGCTTAGGACAACCTGTGAAGAGACCTGAAGGGCTGGACCTGCTCCCAAATGGTCTCAGGACAAGAAGGTGGACTCAATGGCTCAGTTAGCTGCCTCAGTTGTGGCTACACAGACACAACAAGCTGCCAGAGGACTTTTTCCTGGAGTGACCAGGTACATCTAGAAGAGGACTGGATCCTATTAGTGTTCACTGCTGAAATGAGTTCTGACCCTATGTGCTGGTCTTGAAGTCCAGTTGGACTGTTGTGAAAAAATTGAAAAATTTGCATTAAGAAACATTTTGTACTTCTAAACCTCCGGAAGACTGGGACCAACCACCAAGTCAATTCACCCAAGGCACAAACTCACTGGGCAAGAAAATCAACTTGGTCACAACCTAAGCTTTTTGTCAATTGAAAAAACATTTCAGTGATCCTTGTGGAAAGCCTGTCTGACTTCAGGGCAACGTTCCTTGACAGAGCTAGCAGCCTTGCCTCACTGGAAGATTCAGAGAAAAAGGTTTTGATCTTGCAAAGGTGAGAAGAGTAGTTGGCCAATGAGCTGCCTTCCCTGGGTGTAAAATTTGACCTTCTCCCTCTCTGGCCTTTTTCTGCCAAATCCAACAGCTACATTGTAACCTCATCCAATAGCTATCTGACCTTTTGACAGAACATTTTTGGCTATAGATTGCAACCTTGTCCCTCCAAAGGAATTTGGCTTCTCTTTTAGAGTTTAAGGTCCTGATTTACATCTTGGCAGTTAGCATACTCCATTGTAACGGTGGCAGAGCACACTTACCGCAAAGATAACGGTATGTCCACTCGATTTATCTGAGGGCAGACCATAGATTTATTTGCACCAGAGACCACTCTGTCTCTGCCGTGTATAAATCCCTCCAACGGCCCTGTGGAGTAAGGGCAGCTGGAGGCAGAACTGTAATTCCACCCACTTCATTTAACTGGGCAGAATTACAGTCAGTTCTTCATTGTTTTCTATTGCCTTGAAAACTCTAATGGTAAGGGACAGGGAAAAAAGCTAAATGTTCCCTTTGGAATGTGAGAGGACTCCCATGGCACGAGGAGCATAGTTTTTTTTTTTTTTTCAAAAAGAAAATTCAATTTTATGGTTCAACCCTCATTTTTGGATTTCAAACATTTAAATTACAGCAGTGCCGTCCACAAATAGCTCATCATCATTAGTTCAAATATGAAGAGACAAAGGTGGTCATTCTGACCGCGGCGGGCGGCGATCGCCGCCCGCCGTGCGGGCACCGCCGAATGACTGCACCGCGGTCAAAAGACCGCAGCGGCCATTCCAATTTTCCCACTGGGCCCGCGGGCGACCGCCAAAAGGGCGCCCGCCGGCCCAGCGGGAAAGCCCCTGCAACGAGGAAGCCGGCTCCGAATGGAGCCGACGGAGTTGCAGGGGTGCGACGGGTGCAGTGGCACCCGTCGCGATTTTCACTGTCTGCTAAGCAGACAGTGAAAATCTTTGTGGGGCCCTGTTAGGGGGCACCTGCACTGCCCATGCCAGAGGCATGGGCAGTGCAGGGGCCCCCAGGGGCCCCACGACACCCGTTCCCGCCACCCTGGTTCTGGCGGTGAAAACCGCCAGAAACAGGCTGGCGGGAAGGGGGGTCGGAATCCCCATGGCGGCGCTGCAAGCAGCGCCGCCATGGAGGATTCCCTGGGCCAGGGGAAAACCGGCGGGAAACCGCTGGTTCCCCTTTTCTGACCGCGGCTTTACCGCCACGGTCAGAATAGCCCAGGAAGCACCACCAGCCTGTTGGCGGTGCTTCCGCTGCCCTCCGCCCTGGCGGTCAGAGACCGCCAGGGTTGGAATGAGGGCCAAAATGTATTCCTAACTCCCCTCTCCCCCATGACATACAGTGCTTAAGAGTGTAATGCCTAAGGCTAGCTCAGCATCCCTAGTGTGGCAAACTAGTCTGTGCCCCTATGGTTGGTATCAACAGGAGCCTCAATTAAGCGAAGGAGCCAAAGGTATCTGGGCCAGGTAAGTTCAAGAAATTCTGAGGATAATTTCCGAGTATGAGGTACTTTGAGCAGAAAGAGTGAGAGTCAAATTTCCATCCCCAGGATATACTAAAGGCTGTGTAACCATCCTTGGTAGGGAGCTGTCTCGTGCCCCAGTCTGGCAGAATATTTTGCAAGGCTGCAACCAGAGCTAGACCAATCTGACATCCCCAGCTGGATTTGAGTGGAAAGTGAGTGTGCTAGGTAACCCCAGAATGGTGTAGTCAGGAAAGTGAGGGAACTGGATATTAAGGTGGGTATCAACAGTGTCAAGCGGTTGCGTCCAATAAGAAGTAAGATTCATACATTCCCATAACAAATGTAACAATGTGCCAGGGGAGCCACAGTCGTGCCAATGTTTGGGTTTTGATAAGGGTTCCATTGGTGCAAATGGACTGGAGTGAGGTACCAGTACTTGATGATCTTGGTAGTCATCTCAATACTGGCCGTGTTATGGGCTCTATGTAGGAAGGATTGAATAGGCCATAAATTTCAGTGATAAGGCATCTCTATCCAATGTTTAGGTAACCAGTCATTTTTCAAAAGTGGTAAGGAAGCGTTGTGACCATGGGTGAACAGATAGATGCATCATCCAGTGTCTATTCTGCAGATGATGCAATTGTTCTTCTTAAGTAGTGCATGATCCAATCGGAGTTGCTCGAAAGAGATGGGACCCTCCTCATCAAGCTAGTGTCCTATGGACTGGTATCCAGCTTTGTGCCAGTGTTGGAAGCTGATTGCACTGCGACATGGAGTAAAGTCTGGGTTACCGACAAGGGGAGTCAGCGGGGACGGGAAGGAGGACAGGCCAACTCTTTCGGCCACTCAGTCCCACACAGCCAGGGCAGAGCCTTTGTAATTGGGGAATAGGTAAAGGATTTGTGGTTGAGCATGTCTATATAGAAAGGGGTGCCCGCCACCTCCTTTTGCATGAAAACCCAATGATTTTTAGACTCCTTTGGAGACCAATCAAGGAGAAATCTAAGTTGTGCCACCTGATCATAGTGAAGCAGATTTGGGATACAAAGGGCACCCTTGTGCGGGGATCTGTATCTGAACTCTTTTTGCATGCAAGAATGACTATCTGCTCATACAAACCTACAAAGCAATTCAGATCTTGCTGCAAGGCCCAGATGTTTGCAGTAGGGGCCACCACAGGTGAAGACTGAAAGAGGATTAATATTTTAGGTAGGATCCACATCTTCAGGGCTGCCACCCTACTGAACAAGGAGAGGTGATATGGCCTCCATCTGTGTTGGTCTGACCTAATCTGCTGCCCAAGATCTTGTAGTTGAGGGATGCAGTCGCCTGGGCTAAAGAACTGAGTCGCATACCCAAGTAAGGGATGGAGGTCATCGCCAATTGAATTGGGTGGTTATGAGCAAGGGCCTTTTGAGACAGATTAAGCACCTTGGATTTATACACATTTACTGAAACCCCGCTGCCTGTCCAAAAGTCTCCAGTTCAGACAGAAAGGCTGGTACGGAGGTGGAAGGTTCATCCAGGGCCACCGAGACATCATCAGCATAGAGACTGATGGTGTGCTCATCTCCTCTAAAAGGAATACCCTTGATGATCGGATTGTCGCAGATGTGCTGGGCCAATGACTCCATACATAGAGCAAAAAGCAGGGGTGAAAGAGGGCACCTCTGGTGAGGGCCTCTATAGATAGGAAATGTGGTTGCGTTTGCCCATTCACTCGAACAGTCACGACCACATGGCCGTAATTACTAAGGATCCAGGAACAAAAGTGTTTGCGCAGGCCAAAATTCTTTAGAGTGGCCTTGAGGTATGGCCAGTGAACCCGATCAAACGCTTTCTCGGTGTCCACTGCCAATAGCATGCGGTCCTGCCCCAAGCTGCAAGCTTTAGTGATTTAATGGATGATTCACTTTGTTTTTTTGACACACTGGCGATGGGGAACAAAGCCGGTCTGAGTGGGAGGGGCACAAGGCCCAGTAGAAGAGGGCCTTTGCAGGCCACTAGAATGCCAATGAATAGCTTAAGATCAATATTGAGAAGTGATATTGGACGATAGGATGCACAGTTTTGCTTATTCTTGCCCGCTTTGGGATAATGATGGTGGAGGCTGCTAGCATAAAAGGCAGGATTGAGGCTGCCTCTTTGATAGTGTTAAATATTCTAGTTAGAAGGTGAGCCAAGGTCATGTGGATTGTTTTATGGAAAAGTGCCGGAAACCCATCCGAGCCTGGCGACTTAAGAGGAGATTGTCTGGCAATGGTCGCTATAACTTCCTTGCCCGAATCAGGTGACCAAGATGAGATGCCTGTTCCGATGTTAACTTTGGTGTGCAGGCACCCTGAAGGTAAAGGCCCAGTCCATCTGCGGGCACATCCTGTTTTGCGTAAAACTCTGTGTAGAAGTCAGGGAAGGCTACGACAATCTCCTGATCGTCAGTACGTTCCAAACCATTGCGGTCCAGAATAGCCCGGATCCCAGCGGCCTGTCTCTGCGCCTGTAGTATGTTGGCCAAGAGGTGGCCATACCTGTCCCCGCCAATATAATAAAAATGGCAAAGTTGGAGGTCAGAGTATTCCATCCTGTCCAGGTCAATTTCAGCTATTTGTGTCCAGGAGGCCTCTAGTTGCCACCATACCCGGGTGCACCTGTAAGCTTGTGAATCCATTCAAGTTCCTCAACATGTTGGGACAGGTGCTCTCTCTTGTCCTTGTGGATCTCATTGCCTACTGCAAAAATCACTATTAGTTCGCCCTGGACCACTGCCATTAGCATTTCCCACAACATTAAGATCGAAACATCTGCACTGATGTTAATTGCCAGGAAGTCCTCTAGGACTTTATTCATTTGTTTAACAACTGTCAGGCGGTGTGAGAGTGCTCCTCTCAGCCGCCAGGTCCTAGTTATAAGCAGAACCAGCAGAAAGGTCAGAGTAAAGGAAACCGCTGCATGATCAGACAGAAAACTAGGTTCTATCTTCGAATCCAAGGTCATAGATTGGATGCCGAGTGTGCCTAAGAAGTGATCTAATCAGGTGTACATCTTATGTGCGTGTGAGTAGAATGTATAGTCCTGCGTTTGTGGGTGTAGCTTGCCCCAAATGTCACCTAGACCCATTTCTCCCAGCCAGAGGGAAAGAGAGATCGCCCCTGTTTGACCGTCGCACTGGGCAGATATGTCCATGTCATTATCAAAAACCAAGTTGAAGTCACCCCCTAAGATCAGCAATCAGTCCTGTGTTGTCATCACCTCAGCCACTGCGCAATGTATAAAGTGCTCCTGTCGCTTATAAGGAGCATAGATAGTCCCTAACCTAAAGGTGTGTGAACCCATGAACACAGAATAAGCTAATAATCTACGCTCATTTCAGCCTGTTTAGAGCCTATTTTCCCTCTAACAGAACTGGATACCAGAATTGCTACTCCTGTTTTTTGTGGATTTGGAGAAAAAGAATTGATGTGGGAAGGCTTTGAAGTGCAATCTATACCAATCAGCAGCCAACAGTTGGGTTTCTTAGAGGAGGCAAATATGGGCTCCGAGTGTTCAAAGACCCCTCTCTCCACCCCCGCCCCGTCCACCCACCTTAGTGTAAAGTGTGACAACATTATGGCCATGTCTTCTCTGCTCCAACGAGGTCTCTAACACCGTTTGCTGTTCTTTATCTATGGTCACTGGGTCAGGATGGAGTCTCACTAGAGATGCTCTGGCACCCCTCCATCGGGAATGCTTGCAGTTTCTTCTCTCATGCTAGTGAGTTCGGGACGGCTCCGAGGCAGCCTCAATGCCCAGCAGCCGACAGGTCTCAAGAGATCAAAGCTTGTGGAGTGTTAAGTTCAGCTGAAAGACAATCTGGAAAAGCTGCCCCCACAAATATGATATGCCTGCATATCAGACATGGGCGGTCACTGGGCAGAAGTCCCTGGGTTTCTGGAGAGTAGAGGCAGCCAGGCCCTGGTAAAGCATTAGCTGAGAACCCCAGAACTGGAATGGGCAAGGATCCTGAGCCTTGCAGAGGATGCGCTTCTTAAGTGGGAAAGTCATGGACGTATGTCAAAATGTTTGCAGGGGGCCATGTTTGGTCTCTTAGGGCTGACTCTGTGTTCTGTCCAGCTTTATTTCTGTTTCCGAATATACCTCCAGAATCGAGCAGAAGAGCTCCATGACATATTGAATTATGTCAACCCCCTCTGCCCCGGTAAGTACACCTTTGATGCAAATTCGATTGCACAGTGATCTGTTCTCCAAATCTTCAGCAAGCACCTGGAGGTCCAGCTAATGGTCCTGGAGCCGCAGGACCACTTGCTGCAACTGTTCAATCTCTTCCTCGTGACTGGGTTCATGGTCCTCCACCCAAGATGTAAGTGCCTTGGCAAATCCCCTTGAAATCGTTTGAGAGGTATTTTCTGAGAGTCTGGACGTCACCCCGGAGGGAAGCGAAGAGAGCCTCCAAGAATGGGCGAGTTACCGGGCATCTGTTCCCTTGGCATCTGACGTGATGTCCAATCCCAGAGATGACGAGGGACCCCCAGAATGCCAGCTGGTAGGTATAATCCTTTTTCTCTCATCTGGTAGTCATAGCCCCACAGCCACTACTATGCATCACCAGAGGTGAAGGAAAGGCTCACCGCACCCTCAAGTGCCGGGGGCTCTCTCAGCACTGGGATCCAGGTCCACCAAGGAGGTTTGAAACTTCAGTGCCTCAGTTGCTTTGGAATTGCTTGTTCAAATGGATTAGCAGAGTGGGAATCTGTCAAGGGCCATCGTGGCTCTGAGATAGCAGGCCTGTCTGTGATGTTTATTGTGTGGTGGATCCCAGAGGCGCTATTGTCAAGCTGGCTCAGCTTCAAAGGCCACCCGCACCTCTTTGCATGGGTACTTGTCTCTCAACAGGGCACAAGGCCACCCAAGAGGGTCCAATCAATGTTCTCAGCATTGGGCCCCCAATCGCGAACCCTCGCCAGACGAATGCCCAAGGCCGTGCTGCTGGGAGGAGGCACATAGTATAGAGCCTTCAAGTCCAAGCCCAGGAACCCCAGATGTTTAATCGCATTGGGTGATGCCAGCACTGTAAACGGGTTTCCAGACCAGGCCGCTGAGGTCACAAGCAGAACTAAGCTCAGGTCAAGGGGATACCACCTAGGATCCACACCAGGCCAGGTTACCCACTAGCGGGCCAGTTCTTGGGGCCCTCAAAACTCACCTCAGTGTAGCCCCTCTAAGTGGGGCCTTCAGGCAGCCCCCAGCATGGCAGGACATCGGGGACATCTTATCAGTCCAAGCCGAAGCTCCAAGCCGTCCCTGTCCATTGCAGAAAAAAGGCTGGCATCGGGCACCCCCAGGCCACCATTGGAGCGCAGTCACCAAAGGAGCTATATTCTAGGGCCCCTGGCTGCCACAGCAGCTGAACTCAGGTCCAGCACTGCAGGAGCTATGTGTACTGGCACAGCCCATTCCCGACACTTTCAAGGCCTTGGAGACAGGCGTCAGCAATACCTCTCCAACCTCCTGGCCTGCGGGGGTGGAGGAACATGTCCAGAGGTGGCCGTCGGGACCACCAAGTTCCTGCAGTGTTCACTGCCTTCCAGCTCCTCTATGTAGCGGGGGCATCGCCCGAGTCGCTCCAGCAATTGGGCCGTGTAGTGAAGTTGGGTCTCTCTCCACTAAGTCCGGCTGCAACTGGACTGCACCTGTGCAATTTTGCTGCTGGCCCCTTCTCTCCACACAGCTGGCACCAAGCCTCCTAAACACGAAACTCCGGGTCTCACATGAACTTTGCTGGTGCTCAGCGTCTCCCTCGACTGGTGCCCGCAAATCGAAAGGTGCAAAATCCCGATCAGTAGGCGGCTGTGTCAGGTGTAATGGCAGCAGGGATGGAGAGACTCAGGAATTCATCTTACCCATTCGCTATCTTGGCCAAACCCTGAAATTTAGTTTTCTTAAATAAAAAAGAAACGTGTTTGGTGTAGGGTTCCATCAGGGATGGCCCTAATGGTGGTTCCTGCAAATGCTTTATAAATTACCTCCAGCTTGGCAGTGATTGGGTCCATAATATATTATCACATTTATACTGTTTTAATCATTATTCACACCTTAGTATTGTAATTAAGAATTAATCACAGTAATGATAAACAAGAGACATAAGGATAATTGAATATTATGCTGCTGTAGAAACATCTCAAGTACTGATTCACTTGTAACGGCATAAATCACTATATATGTAGTAACATACACTATATTATCTATTAAAAGTAATTTAAACTATCAGAAAATACTTATAAATGCATACCATATTCAGTGCAGGGGCGCCCTCACCCCCAGGTACTCTGCACCCAGCCTTCAGGGTTGGAAGGCCTGACGTATGGGTGACTTATAAGTGACCTGGTGCAGTGTAAATGACAGTGAAAGGGTGCATGCACCATTTCCCTTAGGCTGCAATGGCAGTCCTGGAGAAGCCTTTGCAATGGGCTTCCTATGGGTGGCAATAGAAATGCTGCAGCCCATAGGGATCCCCTGGAACCTCAGTGCCCTGGGTACCTAGGTACCATGTACTAGGAACTTATATGGGGCAACCAGTATGGCAATTTTGGGTGAAATACTGGGTTACCATTATGCAGTGACAAAACTTTGAGGCGAGACAGCATAGGCACTGGGGTCCTGGTTAACAGGACCCTAGTGACACAGTCAAACACACTAACATCAGGCAGAAATAGGAGGCAACATGCCAAAAAGAGGATACTTTCCAACAGTTTTAGTTTTCAGAGAAATGACGATCAGTGCACATGGCTATCACAGCCCCCTGAGCATCTAGGCCGATGGTAGAGGTATCATTGGAAAAGGGTGACTCACCCCTTTCCAATAGTACCCTTTCCTAGTGGATCCCTGCTCAGGGATCACCACAGGAGGGTGATCCCAAAGCAGGAATCCAGGGCACTAGGCACTTAGGAGGGGGAAGCAGCTCCTTGTGCAAGGAATTTCACTAGGTTTCAAGGTTTAAAAATTGTATAGGTTGGCTAGGTTTCCCAAGGTGGCAGCTGAGCTAGGGTGCAATATCTAGAACTATGCACATCGGAAAAAGAACATCTATTTTCACTGGAAAAATGTGCTCCATCCATATTTCATTTTGGTCCATTGCCCTGTCGCAGGCAGCAGGTCTACTCACAGAAGTGAGGGACCATTTTTATCGAGAGACTTGGGGGAATACCAGGTGGAAGGAAGTTAGTGTCTCCCCACAATTTCCAGCTCTTTCATACAGAGAAATGTGGGGAAACTGTGTTTTTTTAGTCAAAGTTTGATGTTTGCATTGAATTCTGGGTACATAAAGGAGGTGAGAGCCACGCAGGTCAGCCCACCCTGGATACCCCTAGGTGTTTTAAAAAATGTACAGGTTGACTCAGTTTCCCTAGGAGCCAGCTGAGCTAGGGTCCGAAGTCTAGAGCTACCCACATCGGAAAAAGAGGGCCTGTTTTTGTTTGAAAAATGTGCTGCGTCCATGTTGTATTTTCTTCTGTTTCCTGTCAAAGCACTCAGTCTACCCACACATGTGAGGTATCATTTTTATTAAGCGACATGGGGGAATGCCAGGTTGGAGGAAGTCTGTGGCTCCCTGCAGATTCCCAAACTTTCCATCACAGAAATGTGAGGGAAATGTGCTTTTTGTCAAAGTTTGAGGTTTGCAAGGGATCCTTGGTAAAAACAATGTGCCAAGCAAGTGAGCCCACCTTGGTTACTCCCATGGGTCTTGTTTTCAAAATGTACAGGTTGGCTAGGTTTCCCTAGGTCCCTGCTGAGCTGGGATCCAAAACCTAAAGCTATCCACATCAGAAAAAGGGGGTCAGTTTTCATTGGAAGAACGTGCTGTGTCCATCTTGCATTTTGGGTTGTATTCTTTTGTGAGCAATAGGCCTACCCACACAAGTGAGGTACCGTTTTTTATCGTGAGACTTGTAGAGATATAGAATAGTAGAACATTTGTTATTACCAATTGGATTTCACTGATTTATGCCTTTCAAATGTAAGCCAATGTACAAGAAAGATTACATTTTGAAACATACCCTCCAAATCATACAATAGTACAGGTCCCTTCAGATTCAGATAAGTAGAAATAACCACTGCTCCTAAACTCCATATCATGTGCTCATTTCAGAAATACAGGTTTCCTTGTTACCCGTTTTCACTCTGCCTATTTTTCTATAAGATTTGGTCTATACCTAGTACTCCATGAAACTCCTTTGTGTGTTGTGGCTAAGTTGTTAGTACTGGGCAGCTTGGGTTCTTTTGTCGATCAGCCAATGTGACAAAAAGTTACAGATGAAAATTTTGTCACAAAGGCCTGTTTTTCCTACTAATTTCGAATATTTCTTTATTTTTACTGTTATTTTCCTTCAAAAAACCTTGAAGCATCTCTACATATGACCCCCTGATGAATTTGGAATTTTGTCTACTTTTGAGAAATCTATAGCTTTTCTAGATCACCCATGGGTTTTACACTGGCTTCCACCACAAGATGGAAGTAGGTTGAGTGCAGAAAAAGTAGGGAAAATAGGCTACCTCTTGGAAAAATGTCCAAACTGTGGTGCAATATTACGTTTTTCATTCAGCTTTGCATGTTCCTGAAAGCTCAAACTGTTTATGAATGCCACTTTTTTTTAAAAAAAACAGACACTTTTGTCTGGATTGCTTTTTCCCTTTTTTTCTTTTTTTTAAACCTCAAATGCTTGCTATAATTTGCCTATTTCCTCAGTCCCCTCCAGGGAAATTCACAGACCCTGGCTATCTTTAGAATACCCACTATGTTTGGGAAAAAACATGAGGACAAAAAGTTATAGAGCACTAAGTGCAAACTACTACAAATAGCCAAAAAAAGGCTCAGCGCTTAGGCCTAGCAGCGAAAGAATTTAACAAACAAACACACTATGATCCCCAAAGGAGAAAATAATATCAGTTGCAGGAAATGAAACCTTCATTGTATTGAGGGGCACAGCCAAATAACAGAACATATGAGTTGCGTATATTGCCTGTGGTAACTGATAAACATGGAAAAGATCTTAATGGCACTGGATCAGAGTGATGGTTTGTAGAAAAGTACCATCTTTCTTGGCATGTTACCTCCTGGTGAGGTCATTAAGAGGGGCAACAATGGAGCCATAGTTCTTAATGAGCCTCCTGTAATACCTCCTGTAATACCCTGTGAGACCTAAGAAGGCTCTGACCTGGGTCTGTGTAGTAGGGGGAACCCAGTCCATAATGGTCTAAATCTTCCCCTGTAGTGGTTCAATCTGTTCTCCCCTACCAGGTGGCCCAGATAAACCACTTTCCCCTGCCCTATCTGGCACTTTCAAGCCCTGATAGTTAGGCCTGCCTTTTGCAGGGCCCCCAAAACTTTCCAGAGGTGGACCAGGTGTTTATCCCAGGTGGAGCTAAATACAGCAATATCATCTATGTATACTGCACTGAAAGCTTCCCAACCTTGGAGGACTGTTTTCACCAGCCTCGGAAAAGTGGCAGGTGGATTTTTCAAACCAAAGGGCATAACAGTGAATTGATAATGCCCTCCTATGGTAGAAAATGCAGTTTTTGCTTCAGCATCCTCTGACAATTTGATCTGCCAATACCCTGCAGTCAAGTCAAAGGTGCTTAGATACTTGGCAGATGACAGTGTATCTATTAGCTCATCTGCCCTGGGTATAGGGTGAGCATCAGTTTTGGTTAAAGTATTAAGACCCCTATAGTCCACACAAAACCGCATTTCTCTCTTTCCTTCTTTGCTATGCAGTTTGGGGATAAGCACCCCTGGGCTGGCCCAGGGGCTATCAGAAGCCTCAATAACTCCTAGATCTAAAATTTTCTGGACCTCAGTTTTTATGCAATCTCTGACATGGTCAGGCTGCCTGTAAATTTTACTTTTGACAGGTAAACTGTCTCCAGTGTCAATTGTATGTTCACACCAGGTAGTGGTACCAGGAATGAGAGAGAAGAGGTCAGAATACTGTCCTAGGAGATTTTTGCACTCTTCCTTCTGCTCAGCAGTAAGGCAGTCTGCCAGAACTACTCCTTCCACTATGCCATCAGCTTCAGTTTTGGAGAAGCGGTCAGGGAGAGGGTCACTCTCTTCCTCCTGCCCCTCATCTGTGGCCATGAGCAGGGTTAAGTCAGCCTTTTCATAGTAAGTATTCAAGCGATTGACATGAAGCTCCTTCAGGGGGGCTTCTGGCAGTGCTCAGGTCCACCAGATAGGTAACCTCACCTTTCTTTTCCACAATTAGATGGGGTCCACTCCATGTGTCCTGGAGTGCTCTTGGGGCCACAGGCTCTAATACCAACACCTTCTGTCCTGGGTGGTACTGGGCCAGGAGAGCCTTCTGGTCCTGCCATTGCTTTTGGAGCTCTTGGCTTGCCTGATATTTTCAGTGACCTTTTTCATTTACTCACCCATTCTAGATCTTAGGCCAAGTACATAGTCCACAATGTCTTGCTTTGGAGGTTTAAAAGGTTGTTCCAAACCCTCCTTAACAAGAGCAAGGGGACCTCTAACAGGGTGACCAAAGAGGAGCTCAAAGTGACTGTAGCCCATGCTTTTTTGGGGTACCTCCCTGTAGGTGAAAAGGAGGCATGGCAAGAGGACATCCCATCTCCTTCTGAGTTTTTCAGAGAGTCTCATGATCATGCCTTTGAGAGTTTTATTAAACCTTTCAACCAATCCATTTGTTTGTGGATGATAAGGGGTGGTGAACCTGTAGGTAACACCACACTCCTTCCACATTGCCTTGAGGTATGCAGACATGAAGTTACTACCTCTGTCTGATACAACTTCCTTAGGGAAACCCACCCTGGAAAAGATTCCCACGAGGGCCTTTGCCACTGCAGGAAGTGTAGTGGTCCTTAAGGGGATAGCTTCTGGGTACCTTGTGGCATGGTCCACCACCACAAGGGTGAATCTATTGCCAGAAGCTGTTGGAGGGTCAAGGGGGGCAACAATGTCAACCCCTACCCTTTCAAAGGGCACCACAACCTCTGGTGGTGGGATTAAGGGGGCCTTTGGGGTGCCACCAGTCTTGCCACTGGCGTGGCAGGTGACACAGAAGCGAAAAAACTCCTTTGTGTCTTCTGACATACGGGGCCAGTGAAAATGTGGAATAAGTCTGTCCCATGTTTTACTCTGGCCTAAATGCCCAGCCAAGGGAATGTCATGAGCAAGAGTTAGGAGGAATTCCCTGTACCGAAGGGGGATGACCTTCATGGTGGCACCAGGTTAGGGTCCCTTGCTTCAGTATAGAGGAGCGTATTCTCCCAGTAAACCCTGTGGCTGAAATTGACATCCACAATCTGCTGTTTGACAGCTTACTGTCTGAGACCCTCCAGTGTGGGACAGGTTTGCTGTGCCATATTCAGCTCTTCCCTGGCAGGCCCCCCTGCACCTAAAAGTTGTATCAGCTTCCAGCTCCTCTGGTGTAGGTTCTGCACAGGGAGAGGATTCCTCTTCCTCAAAAGGGGAATCATCTGTGGAGGGAACGATAGTGGGCAAGGGTTTGCCCTTCTTACGCCTAGTTTTTGGGGGCACTTGGTCCATTATTCCAGGATCCAAGTTTCCCTGTCCTCTTTGCTTCTTGGCCTGAGCCCTAGTAAGAGCAAAGATATACCCAGGAATACCAAGCATTGCTGCATGGGCCTCCAACTCCACTTCATCCAAGCTGAAGTCTCCAAATCATTGCCTAGCAGACATTCTATAGGTAAATCAGTGGCTACCACAACTTTCTTTGGACCAGTAACACCCCCCAGTTGAGATTCATAACAGCCATGGGGTGGCTAACAGTGTTGCTATGGGCCTCTGTCACTTGGTAGTGGTGACCAAGTAGGTGCTTCTCAGGGGCAACCAGTTTCTCTATCAACATTGTGACACTGGCACCTGTCCCTGTAGGCCTCAACCTGAACACCATTAATCAGGGGTAGTTGCTTGTACTTATCCATATTAAGGGGACAAGCAACTAAGGTGGTAAGGTCAGTGCCACTATCAGAGACCAAAACAGCCTCACTGATCTCCCTAACTAGACCAACCCCAACTACATTATCAGTGGTTAGCCCAGCTACACCCTTTGAATGGCTATTAGTAGTGTTCTTCCCACTACCACTGCTATTACTAGGGGCACTAGAGGTTGCAGTAGGGGTTGTGGTGGTGGGAGGTTTGGTGTTTCTTTTTGGACAATGAGAATCAGTTGCCCAATGACCTTTGGCTTTACACAGCTAACACCATGGTTTCTTATTATTGTGAGAAGAGGATTTGGACCTACCACCCCCAGAGGATTTTTGTGGGCCTGATGAAGACTCTTATGATTTTTTTACCTTTGTCCCCACCCTGGTTATGTGAATTACCATCCTTCTTCTTGCTGTCCTTGTCACCCCCTGTATGAACTTTTCTGTTCACCCTTGTTCTGTCCTATTTATCTGCCTTCTTTCCCAGTTCTTGGGAAGAGTTCAGATCTGAGTCCACAAGATACTGATGCAACACGTCAGACACACAATTATTCAATATAGGCTCTCTCAGAATTAAGTTATATAGGCTTTCATGTCTCTCTGAACCTTATTCTGTACTGTTCAGTGGTTAAGCCCAGACCATCTAAGAGGGCACTTGTATGAATTTGGTAGTTATCTGCATCACCCTCTCTGACAATAAGGAGTCTGTCTCTTCCCTTGCCAGAGAAGGATAGCCACAGGATAGCAGCCCACTGAACTTTACAGGCCTTCTCAAGTGCAGAAAACCACTTATATATGTCATCTCCATCCTTGTAAGGAGGGACAACTTTATGCAGATTCCTAGAGTCAAATGAAAGTTCCCTAACATTTGAATTTCTGAAACTGCTGCTGCTAGCATGGGGAACTAACCGAAAACCCTGCCTTTCCCTTTCCGCAGCCAGGGATTCCCTGTCTAAAGCCAACTGTTGATGCTGTAGCCTCAGTCTGGCTTCCTCTATCTTCAGCTTTCTGAGTTCCCTATCTAGGAACTGGTCCTCAGGGTTAGAAAGACAGACGTAACATGGGAATGTGCAGAGGCTGATCTTTCCCTAATTGGAGCCACCCTAGTGACCTGGCCTCTGGGGGGTGAAGGGATCCCTACTAGTGTGTGAACCCTTCTCACTCCCAGTTATACTAGGGGGCCTGTTAACAGAAAGATCAGTGGAAGGACCCTCCCCAGGATTATCATTGTGCTCATCTGAACCTGCCTGGTTGGAATCTTCCTTTACCCACCCCCCTCTGTCTGATCTTGACCAGTGCTGATTCCCTGGTCTTCTTGGAAGAGAAGATTTAAGAGGAACTCCTTATTGGGCTTCTTCCCAATCCCTAGACATCTTTCAATACAGAGACCCCTCAAACTTTTACATTTTAGATTCTCATAGGTAGTTTTTACAACTCTAGGGGTAGCTTCTACAGAAGACATATTGAAAGAGAAAAAGTTTAGGAAAGTGAGTAAACAGTTAGTAGAATAACAGAGCCAACGTTTCAGAGAAAAGAAGAAAACATTTCAAAAACTTTGTAAAACTTTTGTAAAGTTAAAAGAAGTTAGAAATTACTTCCAGGCATATATAATGTATGCTCTAAGTATTGGAGCAAGCTTTTCTTGTGTAAAGCACTAGTAACAAAGTGGTAAAGCAACTGCAAGTGCTTATCCTACCGGTACACCACCAAAGTAGGAGGCTGGCCTGGTTTGTAGTAGGTACCTTGGGTACTTACACCTTACACCAGGTCCAGTAATCCCTTATGAGTGAAATGTAGTAGTGTTCTAGCAGCTTAGGCTGATAGAGGCAGCTATAGCAGTGCAGCTTAGGCTGAACCAGGAGACATGCAAAGCTCCTGCAATACCAGGTATAGTTACACAGTACTTATACACAAGCAAAGACAATACTCAGTGTTACCAGAAATAAAGGTCGTTTATTTGGGTGACACAGGCCAAATATATCTTAGAGGCAATACTCCTGGAGGTAAGTATTATACACAAGATATACACTAGACACCAAAATAAGGTAAGTAATTAGACATAGGATAGTGCAAACAATAGGAAATGCTATAGAATGCAATGGGAGAAAATAGGTCTATGGGCAACACAAACCATATACTAAGAAAGTGGAATGTGAATCACAAATTCCCCCCTAGACAAGTGTAGTGTGTAGAGAATCACTGGGAGAGTAAGAATACAGCAAAGGTAAGTAAAATACCCCACCACAGAGCCCAGAAAAGCAGGAGTAAAATACTGTAAGTTTCCTTAGGACACACTACAAGTCATGATTAGAGTTAATGCAAGAAACAAGCAAGACTGCAAACAACAAATGGTGGATTCCTGGACCTGAAGATCTGCAAAGGAAGGAGACCAAGTCCAGAAGTCGAAAGAAGTTCCAGGAAGGACAGGAGCCCCTGAGAACCTAGAAGAGGGTGCAAAAGAAGAGTCCCCAGTTGTTCGAAGACTGAAGAAATGCACCCAAGGAAGATGTCAGTGGGTTCCTGCGTGATGCACTGGATGTCAAACGAAGAGAAGTTGGATGCAGGTGAGTTTTGGCGCTGGATTCCTCCAACAAGCCTTGGTTCTGGCAAAGTCCCATTTTGCATCAAGTTGGCGCTCTCTGGACCCAGGAGGGACCTGGGGCCTCAACTCAGTGTGAGGAGGAAGAGGGAGCTCTCAGCACTTCAGAGAGCCCTCAGGACACCAGATAGCACCCACAGGAGTCCCAGAACATGGGGACAAAGGAGGTGCAAAATGTGGTTGGTGCAGCACTACTAAGGAAGGTCCCACGCTGCTGGAGATCAATTCAGTGAGTTGAGCACCACAGGATAGAGGACTGGGGATCTGGGCCAGGCTGTGCACAAAGGAATTTTGCAAAGAGTGCAGAGAGGCTACAGGAGGTGATGAAGACATGGTGTACAGGGGTACTGTCGTTCTCATGGAAGGTAAGGTCTTACCTCCTCCAAATTGGGACAGCATGACCTCAGGACTGTCTGTGTCGGTGAGCTTCACCCTCTGTGTTCCAAGGAGCACGCTCGTCGCCAGGAGAGGAGTCCACGAGAATAGGTTGTCGATTAAGGAGGTGCCTGCTTGAACAGGGAAGTGACTTTGTTACTTCACAGGAGATTTCTTTGGTCCTGCTGGTGCAGGGTGAAGACAGGGAGTCCCCAGAGCGTGCACACTGTGGGAACTGTTGCTGGCTGAAGCTGAAGTTGCAGAGGAAAAGTAGCCCTTCTGGACACTTTGTTGCTGTTACAGCGGTTCCTGGAGCAGTCTGCGGTTGATCCGAGGTCGGAGGATGAAGTAGTAGTTGCAGAAGATTCCTGCTGGAAACGTGCAGGTAGAATCTGAAGAGAAACCCCCAGGAGAGACCCTAAATAGCCCTGAGAGGGGGATTGGCTACCTTATCAGGTATGGACCTATCAGGAGGGGTCTCTGACATCACCTGCTGGCACTGGCCACTCAGAGGCCTCCAGAGTGTCCCCACACCTTGCAAATCAAGATGGCTGAAGTCTGGGACACAATGGAGGAGCTCTGGACACCACCCATAGGTTGGTGATGGACAGGGGAGTGGCCACTCCCCTTTCCTTTGTCCATTTTCGCGCCAGAGCCAGACCCTTGTCCCTGAACCGGTGTAGACTGGCTTATGCACGGAGGGCACCATCTGTGCCCTTCAACGCATTTCCAGAGGCTGGGGGAGCCTATTTCCAAAGGGAGAGGATGTAACACCCTGCTCCCAAAGGAAATGCTTTGCTCTGCCTTTCTGGGACTGAGCTGCTCAGACTCCAGGAGGGCTGAATCCTGTCTGTGAGGTGGCAGCAGCTGTAGCTGCATTGCAAGCCTCAGAGAGCTGGTTTCACAGTACTGGGGGTTCATGGTGTAGCCCCCAGGATGCATGGAATTGGCTCTCCAATAACAGATTTGGAATTGGGGGACAATTTGATGATATTAGACAGCTTACATGGCCATATTCGGAGTTACAATTGTGAAGCTACATATAGGTATTGACCTATATGTAGTGCACACGTGTAATGGCGTCACCACACTCACAAAATACCGGGAATTGGCCCTGAACTATATGGGGCACCTAGTGCAAGGGTGCCCTCACACTTAGTAACTTTGCAGCTAACTTTCAGCAAGTGAAGGTTAGATATATAGGTGACTTGTAAGTTACTTAAGTGCAGTGAAAATGGCTGTGAAATAGTGTGTGCGCTATTTCACGCAGGCTGCCATGGCAGGCCTGTGGAAGGGTTTGTATGAGCTCCTTATGTGTCGCAAAAGAGATGCTGCAGCCCATAAGGATCTCCTGGAACCCCAAAGCCCTGGGTACCTAGGTACCATATACTAGGGACTTATAAGGGGGTCCAGTGTGCCAATTGAAATTGAAATTGGTAAATAAAGTCACTAGCGTAGAGTGACAAATGTAAAGGCAGAGAGAGCATAAGCACTGAGGTTCTGATTAGCAGAGCCTCAGTGACACAGTCAAACACTATACACAAAACACACAGTAGGCCATAAACTATGAGCACTGGGGTCCTGACCAGCAGGATCCCGGTGAGACAGGCAAAAACATACTGACATGCAGGTAAAAATGGGGGTAACATGGCAAGAAAGATGGTACTTTCCTACACTCTCCTCTGGGTGTTTCCATAGATTCGGATTGCAAGACTCTAGCAGGACTCCTCTGCATCCTCTGCTTCACCTTATACCATCAGATCAACCCCAGAACTGCTCCAGGAACTCTACAACTTGCAACAAAGTATCCAAGGCGACTACTGCAACTCTGTAACTCCAGCTCCTGCCAGCAACTGCAACAGTCTCCAGGTTGTGCATCCTCAGAAGACTGCCTGTCTTCAGCCTGCACTGGAAGAATTGAAGGAATCTCCCATGGAGTGATGGAGTCACCTTTCTGCAGCGACAACCAATACTCTGGGTCCCCTCTCCTGACGACAAGCATGGATTCTGGAACACAGGTAGTGGACTCAAGTGACCCTGACTGTCCAGAGGTCCAGCTGTCCAAATATGGTGGAGGTAAGAGCTTGCCTCTCCGTGCCAGACAGTACCCCTGAGCATCACATGTTTTGCAGCTCATAGGGCTTCTGTGTGCTTTTCCACAAAATCCTTTGTGCACATCCTCGCCCAGTTCCCCAGCACTCTATACTATGAAGCTGAGCTCCCTGAGTTGTTCTCCTCTGGTGTGGGATCCCTTTGTGTAGTGCTGCGATGACTGACATTTGCAACTCCTTTGTCCCCGTGTTCTGGGACTCCTGTGGGAGCTGCCTGGTCTTCTGAGGGCTCTCTAAAGTGCTGAGAGCCCCCTCTGTCTCCTCATCCTGCGTTAAGACCCCCCAGGTCCCTCCTGGGCCCGGGGAGCGCCTTTTGCCATCAAACTTTATTTTTGTGAGCCAAGGCTTGTTGGCGGAATTTAGTGACGAAACCCAACCTGCATTCATCTACTCGATGTGGGACATCTGCTGCACCAAGCAGGACCCTACAGCTGTTTTTTCTGGTCCATTTCTGACTTTTTCTTCCAACTGGAGGTTTCACTTTTGCACCTTCATCCGGGTTAGCAGAGGCTCCTGTTCTTCCTAGACTCTTCAGCGACTCTTGGACTCTCCACAGGTATTCAGGTCCAGGAATCCATCATTGGTGTCTTGCAGTCTTGCTTGGTTTTTGCATTATTCTTTATCACAACTTCTAGTGTGTTTTAGAAAACTTGCTGCACTTTACTTCTGCTTTCCTGGGCTCTGGGGTGGGGTATTTTACTTACCTTTGGTGTTCTCTTCCAGTCCCAGCGCCCCTCTACACACTACACTTGCCTAGGTGGGGAACTGACATTCGCATTCCACTTTTTTAGCATATGGTTTGTGTTCCCCCTGGGCCCATTGCAACCTATTGTGATTTTCACTATTTGCACTATTTTATGACTGTTTACTTACCTTATTTTGGTGTCTAGTGTATATATTGTGTATAATACTTACCTCCTGAAGGAGTATTGCCTCTAAGATATTTTTGGCCTTGTGTCATAAAGTACCTTTATTTTTGGTACCACTGAGTATCGTCTTTTATTGTGTATAAGTACTGTGTAACTATAGTGGTACTGCAGGAGCTTTGCGTGTCTCCTAATTCAGTCCTGGCTGCTCTGCCTGCAGCTACCTCTAGAGAACCTGGCTTCTAGACACTGACTACATTTCACTGATAAGGGATAACTGGACCTGGAATAAGGTGTAAGTAGCATTGGTACCCACTACAAACCAGGCCAGCCTCCTACATGGTTACTCTAATGATAGTTGGGTCCCATGTAAACATATTCTAGAAATTTATTTTTTAGAGAGCTGTCCTGCCCTAAGCCTTTAAGAGTCCTAGCAAAATGGATTGTGAGTCACATTAGAGCCAAGGCATCAAAGTCAGTTAGAATCATAAAACCTTTCTAGGAAAGTTATTTTTTAGAGATCTGTCCGGCATCAAGCATCTAAGATTCCTCCCAAAATGGATTGTGAGGCGCATTAGAACCAAGACATCAAGTCAGATTTTTTACTTTAATGGGGCGGGACAACTGCTGCCAGAGCAGAGAAAATCGCTAATGGCTCATGACTGATGAACTGTGGGTAGGAAGCGAGATACATACCAGCCCAAGAAGACCAGCTGGGGAGGTTACGAGGACTTTACTAAATGGAAAGGGGCAGGGGTGAAGCCTCTGCATTTATAGGTTAGTGTATTCAGAGGCCCCAGGAGGGAATAGCCATTTTTCTTTCCAACTCTTTATTTTACTCCAAGGTAGGCAGTCAGGAGCCAGCCCAGTGAAAGGAGAGCTGGTGCCAGATTATGTTAAGTACTGCCTAGGAGGAGGGGATTTTCATTTTCTTAAACCCATCCGTTGACTGACACACAATCTCCCTCCAAGGGTAGAAGGCATGTCCCATCTTTCATTCCCCTTATGTGCAATATGGGATAGATAGCAGTAATGCAAACAGGATGAGTTGAAAAAGTGAGTAGATTTGTCCTTGGGAAAAATTTTCACATTGGTTAAGGACTGTTCAGCAGTAGCTGGTAAATATACAAAGCTGGCTCCTAAATCATAGCTTATAGGAAAACCTTCTTGATCTGTGGAAAAAGAAGACAGACTGTACGTGCTGTTTAGGAACTGCAACAAGATCTGACAGGCTGGACCGGTTCCCACTTGTTCAGAGGACAAAGAAGTGGATTCCAACATTCAGTTGGCTGACCTGCCTTTGTGGCTACGCAGACACAAGAAGCTGCAAGAGGTCTTTTTCCTGGAGTGACCAGTTACAACTAGAAGGGGGCTGGGCCGTACTGATGTCCTCTACTGGAGTAAGTTCTGACCCTAAGTGTTGTACTTGAGGTCCTGTAAGACTCTTTAGAAATATCTGAAAAATGTGCTTTTAGAAAAATGTTGGACTTCCAATGTGCCGGAGGACCGGGACCAACCACCCAAATCAATTCACTCAAAGCAAGACCTCACTGAGCAAGAACATCAAGTTGGCTGCACTTCGATCTTTTTATTACAAGAAAAAAGAGTTCAGAGAAGTTTTTGGAAAGCCTATCTGACTTTGAGGCAACCTTCCTAGATAGAGCCTGCAGCCTTGCCTCATTGGGGGATTCGGAGCTTAAAAAAGAGAGCAAGTTCAAACAATAACATTTTGAATTGGTGAAGGTATGAAGAATATAGAGCTGATGGGCTGCCTTCCTTGGGTATGAAAAATGACCTTCTACCTCTTCTACCTTTTTCTGTCCTAGCTAACAGTTTCAGTGGGACCTCATTCAACGACTGTCTGGCATTGACAGAACTTTGTTGGCTATAGTCTGCAATCTTGCCCTGCCAAAGGCTTTCAGATTAGATTTTAGAGACTTAGGCCCTCATTCTGACCCTGGCGGTCAAAGACCGCCAGGGCGGAGGACCGCGGGAGCACCGCCGACAGGCCGGCGGTGCTCCAATGGGGATTCCGACCGCGGCGGTAAAGCCGCGGTCGGACCGGCACCACTGGCGGGCTCCCGCCAGTGTACCGCCGCCCCATTGAATCCTCCACGGCGGCGCAGCTTGCTGCACCGCCGCGGGGATTCCGACCCCCCCTACCGCCATCCAGATCCCGGCGGTCCGACCGCCGGGATCCGGATGGCGGTAGGGGGGGTCGCGGGGCCCCTGGGGGCCCCTGCAGTGCCCATGCCACTGGCATGGGCATTGCAGGGGCCCCCGTAAGAGGGCCCCTACATGCATTTCACTGTCTGCTGCGCAGACAGTGAAATACGCGACGGGTGCAACTGCACCCGTCGCACAGCTTCCACTCCGCCGGCTCCATTCCGAGCCGGCTTCATCGTGGAAGCCTCTTTCCCGCTGGGCTGGCTGGCGGTCTGAAGGCGACCGCCCGCCAGCCCAGCGGGAAAGTCAGAATTACCGCCGCGGTCTTTCGACCGCGGAACGGTAACCTGACGGCGGGACTTTGGCGGGCGGCCTCCGCCGCCCGCCAAGGTCAGAATGAGGGCCTTAGAGTCTCATTTATATCCTGGTAGACAGCATGTGGTCTTGTCAGAGCAAATTAGTAAATTACTCAGACTCCCTACTGGGGGTGTATCCTGCCCTGAATATGCATGGGTGTAATGCGCTCTGACAAACAGCTTGTGCCCTGAAAATGTGGGAATTTTGGCATCTAGAACTGGTCCAGTGTAAAGGCCTGAAGCCAGATTTTGGCACCTGATGTGGCTCAAACATGCAGACCATAGATGCTACACTTTAACTCCTGAACATCGCCTGTTGTATTTAAGCTTGTCAAATAGGCCGGCTTTAAAATCACCAACTTGAGTCACTGTACAGGCAATAAAAGATTTTTGTGGTAAAACCAGGGAGCTTTCACATTTGAAATTATTTGGTTGACTTTCTTGTGATGTTGTGTGTTACACCATGGAGGTTGCCACTGTGACAGAGATTCAGCTGGAAGAGCTCCTTCCTGGAAAGTTCCAGGGTGATCCGTGGGGAACGAGAATTGGGGGGGGTCCAAAAACACATTTTAACCAAGCAATTTCCCATAGGGATTTTAGAAAGTGATACAGAAAACATGACTGACTAGAATTACACTGCCAGAAAGCTAGTACTCAGTAAGTGTACTTTATGTGATTTGGTGGAAAGCCCTACTCCTGTGGTTCTGTAAAGTAAAACATAGAGCAATTTGATTGGTTGAGAAGGCTTTTTTTCCTGTTTGCTTCCTCAGTGACATAGGACCAAAGTGGCCCTGCTGTACACAGTGGTCTGATTGGCTGGCTGCAACATCCACAGAATTGTTGCAGTGGTAATTTCAGAATTCGGGAATGAGGTCCCTTTGTCCTGAAATTGTTTTCATAAAACATATAAGCCGAAGGAATAGACGTACCCTGGCACTTTTAGGGTGGGTCCCAGAGAGACCCTCGAAGGTTGAAATAAGCCTAGAGGGTCAAAAGGAAAAAAGACCCCTCGTCAAATCAGATTGCTAAATTTTTTTAATGTTAAATTCTATTGATGAAATCGCTGATGATATTAGCCAATGATTGTGTCACTGTGCTACATGCTTTATGAGCTGGGAGTAATTCAACAAGTTAAAAATGAAAACCATCTGTAGAGTAATTAGCAGATAATGGCTATTACTTTCACTATTGTGCAACCGAGACTGCATATGTGTCAGCTCGCCACACTTTGCCTTGTATTCTCCCACCAAAGAAAAAATAGCCTCTATAGATTTTAAGAGTTTACATGATTTTTTTTTATAGTTTGACCACCAGTGAAAAAGCGTTTGTTCTTTGAATTCACTTGAATTCTAACACCCACTGAAACAAATAAGAAGTCTCACAATCTATAGTGAAAGGTTGACATATTCATAATTTAACGATGTCAACTTCTGCAAGCTGCAATAGACAACCATCTGTTATTTTGTAAGATATACTACACATCTTACTTAGTTGAGATTTGCAAATAAGTTAAGAGTCATCCTTAAAAGCACTCTCTAAGTAAAACCATGTGTAAGTGGTCACCCCTGTATGGTACAGTCTTTAATAATGTGCAACTACTCAAATCCTTGTGGGAAGGTTCTCAGCTTAACATGAATACCTTACAGACCTTCAATTAACATATAATTTGTCTTCAATTCTGTATGACAACTTTTTTTTATTTAGAATGGTTTATGGCCAGACATGTACAGATGGATAATCTTTTATGACAACAAACGTTGACGTTTCTCACAGATTTCTAGCAACAAGCTATGCTGTTAGGGCAGAACCAACTTTCAAATATGCCTTTGCAACCCACATCAGGTTGATTCAAACTTTACTAATACATTTACTAGAGCTTGTTTAGGATAACAGTTTTTGGATTTCAGACCCCCGGCACTAAGGATTCAGTCAATGTACCAATCTGAATCGGAAACCATTTGTACTGCAACCAATCCACAATCCATTGAGCAATGTTTCAGTAAGATGTGTTTCTGGTAAGGATCAGTCTCATAAGACAAGACAGGGACTCTTTGGAGGAAACTCAATCCTTTTTCATTAATGAATCCCACGGTTAATGAGCACTAAAAAATAGAATGTTTGTATGGAAATGTTTCTTTTTGAATGATTAACCCCAAATATTTGGACTGATGGTGATGGTTTTTCAACTCTGAAAGTGCATTGGGACTTGCCATTCAGGCCCCGGTGCCAATGCTCTGACCCTTAAAAGTATGTGTTCAATTTGTTTACACTCAATTGGCATATGTTAACTTACTTATAAATCCCTAGTGTATGGTACCTGGTGGACTGAAGCACTAGTTGTGCCATGACTAGTGTGGCAAAGTAAAACATGACCCCCAGGCTACCACTGACTGAGATGGTGGTCTTTAACGGCTAACTGGACTTTGCTATTTCAGCCCCGAGCAAAGCACAAGCCTTTTTTTTTAATATTTACAAGTCACCCCCAAGGGAGACTGTACACACCCTAAAAGGCAGAGTACATTATATTAAAAAGAAGGACATGTGCTTTGATGACTTTACATGTCCTGGCAGTAAAAGCACTGCATTATCAATTTTAAGTGTAGTAAGGCTAGTAGCCCCATTGGTGAGTAAGGAATTGACACCCTAGGAACTCAGGAGTGCTAACTTCCAGACTGGACTACTAAATCTGATACTTTAAGATATCAAAAGAATCGATGCATTCACCCCAACCTGTTGCCTGAGTGAAACTTAATGTAACTTATAAATAGCAACTTTAGAAAGTTGCCAATTTAGTGCCCATATTTTCCAGTGCGTTCTTCCAGTTGCAAACTGCTACTACCCTCAATACTCTCAGGAATGTGCATTTCAAAATATGTAATTTAAAAGCCAAAATGAGTGCATAAAATATGAATTGTAACTCCCCCATTCATAATAAAATCAATAAAGGTGAGAGAAAATAAATCAATACTGTTAACAGCAGGACATATTTGTGAGAAAGTAGCCTCTTTCTAGCATTGTTACCCCTACTTTTGGCCTGTTTGTGAGTGTATGTCAGTGTGTTTTTACTGTCTCACTGAGATCCTGCTAGCCAGGACCCCAGTGCTCAAAGTGAAAACCTTATTTGTCAGTGTGTTTTGCCTGTCACACTGGGATCCTGCTAGCCAGGACCCCAGTGCTCATAACTGTGGTCTAAGTGTGTGTTGTCAGTAGTGCTTAACTGTGTCACTGAAGTTCTGCTAACCAGAACTTCAGGGTTTATGCTCTATCTGCTTCCAAATTAGTCACTATAGTTTAGTGACTTCATTTACCAATTCCAATTGGCACACTGGACCCCCTTATAAGTCCCTAGTATATGGTACCTCGTACCCAGGGCATTAGAATTCCAGGAGATCCTTATGGGCTGCAGCATTTCTTTTGCCACCCATAAGGAGCTCAGACAAACCCTTTCACAGGACTGCCACTACAGCCTGCGTGAAGTAGTGCACACACTATCTCACAGCTATTTTCTCACTGCACTTAAATAACTTATAAGTTACCTATATGTCTAACCTTCATTTGCTGAAGGCTAGGTGCAAAGTTACTAAGTGTGAGAGCACCCTTGCACTAGCAAAGGTATCCCCACGCTGTCCAGGGCCAAATCCCCGGACTTCGTGAGTGCGGGGACGCCATTACACGTGTGCACTACATATAGGTCAATACCTATGTGTAGCTTCACAATGGTAACTCCGAATATGGCCATGTAAGGTGTCTAAGATCATGGAATTGTCCCCCATTCCACATCTTGTATTGGGGAGAAAATTCCATGCATCCTGGGCCTCCACCATGGAACCCCAGTACTGTCAAACCAGCTCTCTGAGGCATGCACTGCAGCTACAGTTGCTACCAGCTCACAGACAGGGTTATGCCCTCCTGGGGTCTGAGCAGCTCAGTCCCAGGAAGGCAGAACAAAGCATTTCCTTTGGGAGGTGGGTGTTACACCCTCTCCCTTTGGAAATAGGTGTTACAGGCTGGGGAGGGGTAGCCTCCCAGAGCCCCTGGAAATGTTTTAAGGCCACATATGGTGCCCTTCTTGCATATGCCAGTCTACACCAGTCCAGGGACACCCAGTCCCGGCTCTTGCTCGAAACTGGACAAAGGAAAGGGGAGTGACCACTCCCCTGTCCATCACCACCCCAGGGGTGGTGCCCAGAGCTCCTCCAGTCTGTCCCTGGCATTAGCCATCTTGTTTTCCAAGGTGTGGGGACACACTGGAGGCCACTGAGTGGCCAGTGCCAGCAGATGACGTCAGAGACCCCTCCCGATAGGTGCATACCTGGTTAGGTAGCCAAACCCCCTCTCAGGGCTATTTAGGGTCTCTCCTGTGGGTTCCTCTTCAGATTCTGCTTGCAAGTTTCCATCAGGAATCCTCTGCAACCATGGTTTCATCCTCTGCCCTCGGATCAACCGCAGACTGCTCCAGGAACCGCTGTAACTGCAACAAAGTATCCAGAAGGGCTACTTTTCCTCTGCAACTTCAGCTCGAGCCAACAACTGCAACAGTTTCCACGGTGTGCATGCTCTTAGCACTCCCTGTCTTCACCCTGCACCAAAAGGACTGAAGAAATCTCCAGTGGAGTGACGGAGTCACTTCCCTGCTCCAGCAGGCACCTTCTAAGACAACGACCGGTTCTCTTGGACTCCTCTCCTGGTGACAAGCGTGCTCCTTCGAACACAGGTGGTGGACCCCTTCGACACAGACTGTCCTAAGGTCCTGCTGTCCAAATTTGGAAGAGGTAAGAGCTTGCCTTCCCCGTTTGCGACAGCTACCTCTATCAGCCTAAGCTGCTAGAACACTTCTACATTTCACTAATAAGGGATAAATGGACCTGGTATAAGGTGTAAGTACCCAAGGTACCCACTGCAAACCAGGCCAGCCTCCTACAATATTTTAAAAGAGTGACTGCATTTCTAATACTTCACGTCCTTGTTTGCTACTTCTAGGCACTATGCAAGGTACAGCAGATCTTTGCAGCCTATGTTTTAGTTTAAAAGGTAATGAGCACTGACTATATGATTCAGAACAACAGGGATTGTTTTTCCTGAATAGCAATTCTGCTCTTTTTGTTATAGAGCAGCCATCTATATCAAAGAACAAACACAACCACTCAGGCAGCCAGTGAAGACTACTTGCAGTCCCACTGCAACCTTTGATTAAAGTGGATGAAGTTGTGGTCATCCTGTTGTGATAGCACTTGCATGGATTTCCTCTCTAACTTCGTGTGCTCTGGATGTTCTTTTATAATTCCTAATCAGAGGCTTGTTGACAAGTGTTAGAATCAATATACAAAAGTGCAATGCCCTTTCAGCTATTTCAAATCATTATGCAATGATCTTTGATCAAAAATAAAATGCAGCATGCGAACGCTAACCTTCTAGAAGTTCTGTGCATTTATAATGCATAATAATGCAATGCTTCAGCAGAAATTATTAAATAAAAAGAATATATTTGCAAAAGATTGATTATCATATTTGCATGATACAATCAAAGTGCAACACAACATGCTAAGAATGTGTAATTGATGAAATCATAGTTGATAATTTCTTGATCATTTGACTAACACAATTTCAAATTAAAAGGAGGGGAAAATCAGAGAGTATTACTTTGTTTAAGAAGCAGTACTGATTGCACACAAATCTTTACTGATAGGTAAACCATGCACCATATGTCCTCTATCATGCACAGCTACACATGTATCTTTTACATACTGTATATCCATTATGTGCACCAACACATGTAATCACAGTAATTTTTGCCTATATAATAATTTACTAATAATTGTATTTTTAATCAGATGTGTGGGTTAATGGAGAAATGTGAATAAGCGTATCATGGATACTGTCATCAGCAATGTTATCAGCGGTTATTAATGTAATTTGAGAAGTCATCAGCACTGTCATCAATGACGCAATTTAACATTCTATGACTGATGTAATAATTAAAGTCATGAACAGTGAATTAAGGGAGATTAAGATATAGTTAGTTTACTAGACTATACCTGGCTAATTTTTAGTCTGTGAAGGTTTCTAAATGTTAGTAGTTCTCATCACATTCAGCCCCTCACTACTATGTCATTTTTGTGCTTTTTGTGATTTGGTGTAAATCTGTTCAGTAGTATTTTTGAGAAATTAAAGTTAAAAACAAATTCTATATTTTGGCAGTTGGGGTCTCAAGAGTCCCTCAATACTCTCACAAGAGTGTAAAATAAAAAACAGTGCCCTTTGATTGGTTGAGGTATTTTTTCCCGGGAGCCTTCAAGCTCTTCTGGGAGCGAGAAGCTCCAGTGAGTCCCACGTAAGAGAGCGCTCTGATTGGCTGCCTGTTCGAATGTTAGAAATGGCCGCCATTACTGTTTACTGTGACAAATTAGAGGTGCCGTGGAAATTAACTTATAAAGCTATATAAGGGGGCAGCTGAAAGGTATGCTGTAACCCTAGAATTAGAGAAGAGGTGTCTAAGGGATAACCACTATGAAGATAATAAATGTATATTGTTTTACCTCATTTTTATGATCTCATCCATTATCAGAGAGAGGGGTGATAGTGGAGAGGACAGTCTCTCTACTAGGCCCAACCATCATCTGGAAGAGAGGTGTGAAAGGACATGCATGTCTTTCTTCACACACTACTACACACACTCATCATCTGAGAGAGAGATCTTACAGGAAAGGTCAGTCCACCCAAATACTGTACTGCGCACTCCCATCATCTGAGAGCGAGGTCTGATATGAGAGGGCAGTCCCTCCCCACACACTACTACACACACCTGTCATCTGAGAGAGGGGAGTGAAAGGAGGGCCAGCCCATCCACACACCAAAATTGCACAGCCATTGCCTGAGAGAGAGAGATCTGAAAGCAGATTATTACTACATATAACTATAGTGTTACTTTAATATTTGTTTTTTTCAGTGAATATATATGTATGCATATATACATATAAATATATGTATACACACACACACACACACAAACACACACACACATATATATATATATATTTATTTATTTTTCACTTAAAATAACAAAGGATACAGGGACGTTATAGTTAGGCTCACATTTTAAATGTAACAAACCATAGAAATTCAACTGCTATAGAGAGAGTTATCTCAAGTAACTATAATTGGTTCCCTAAGGTAACTATAAGTCACGCCCCTGCCAGGCACAGTTTTTTGTCAGAAATGTTACTGCAAATATAACATTGATATTATCAATTATGTTATCAAAGATGTCCTGAGTGCCGTAATTTGTGTGGTAATTAGCAGTGCATGGCAAGGGTGCAAATTATAGTTACCTTAGTGTAGGTGGTTGGCCTGGCTTATAGTGGTTACCTGATAGTACTTACACCTTGTGCCAGGACCAGTTATCCCTTATTAGCAGATTAGTAGTGTGCTAGCAGCTTAGGCTGAGGGAGGTAGCTATAGCAGAGCAGCTTAGGCTGAACCAGGAGACATGCAAAGCTCCTACTATACCACTTATATCATTTAGGTACTATAGCATAAGAAAGACAATACTCAGAGTTACTAAAAATAAAGGTACTTTATTTTAGTGACAATGTGCCAAAAATGTCTCAGAGGATATACTCCCTTAGGAGGTAAGTAAAATCCACAAAATATACACACAAACCAAAATCAGGTAAGTAACAGACCAGTACAGAAAGTAGTGCAAATAGAATACAATAGGATGCAATGGGCCTAGGGGCAACACAAACCATATACTAAGAAAGTGGAATGCGAACCATGAATAGACCCCTAGGCTAAAGTAGTGTGTAGAGGGCCACTGGGAGTGTAAGAAAACAATAAGGGTGTGTAAGATACCCCACCCCAAGAACATGGAAAGTAGGAGTAAAGTTCTACTATTTCCCCAGAAAAACACTAGAGTAGTGATAGAGGATTTTGCAAAGGCCACAGCAGACTGCAAAGCACTGAAGATGGATTCCTGGACCTGAGGACCTGCAAAGGAAGGGGACCAAGTCCAAGAGTCATGAAAGTGCCAAGGGGTGGCAGGAGCCCACTAAACCCCGGATGAAGGTGCAAAATGGCTGCCTCTGGATGGAAGAAGCTGAAGATTCTGCAACAACAAAAGGTGATAGGAACTTCTCCTTTGTGCAGAAGATGTCCCATGGAGGGCTGGAGGATACACAGTTGTTTCCTTGGCAAAATACCACAAACAAGCCTTGCTACCTGCAAGAGTTGCAGTTAACGAAAAAGGGTGCTGCCCGGGCCCAGGAAGGACCAGGATGCCGCCACTTGGGAGAAGAGACAGAGGGGGCCCTCAAGCAACGTAGAGAGCCTTCCACAAGAAGGTAGCACCCACAGAAGTACTTGAACACAGGTTCAAGAAGTCTGAACATGGCGGTCATCTCAACACTGCAAAAGAGGGTTCCATGACACCGGAGATCAACTCAGGGAGTTGAGCATCGCAGGACAGAGTGCTGGGGACCTAGGCTTGGCTGTGCATGCAGGATTTTGTGGAAATGTGCACAGAAGCCCTTGTAGCTGCAGTTCACGTGGTGCACAGGATTACTGTCTGGAGAGGGGAGGCAAGGACTTACCTCCTCCAAATTTCAACAGTTGATCCACTGGACAGTCTGGGTCACTTGGGTCCACCACCTATGTTCCATGCTCGTCAGGATGAAAGGGGACGCAGAGTACCAGTGACGTTGACGCAGGGGGAAGATTCCATTGACCCACGGGAGAGTTCTTTGTGGCTTCCAGTGCAGGATGAAGGCAGGCAGCCCCCAAAGCATGCACCACCAGGAAACAGTCGAAAAAGCCAGAAGGATTAGGCGCTACAATGTCGCTGGTAGTCTTCTTTATACTTTGTTGCAGTTTTGTAGGCGTCCTGGAGCAGTCAGCGGTCGATCCTTGGCAGAAGTCGAAGAGAGAGGTGCAGAGGAAGTCTGGTGAATTAATGCAAGTCGTTAACCGAGGAAAAGCCCATTGGAAAGACCCTAGATAGCCCTCAGAGGAGGATTGGCCACCTAGTCAGGGAAGCACCTATCAGGAGGGGTCTATAACGTCACCTGCTGGCACTGGCCACTCAGAAGCCTCCAAAGTGCCCTCACACCTCTGGATCCAAGATGGCAGAGGTTTGGGACAGACTGGAGGAGCTCTGGGCATCACCCCTGGGGTGGTGATGGACAGGGGAGTGGTCACTCCCCTTTCCTTTGTCCAGTTTCATGCCAGAGCAGGGACTGGGGGTTCCCTGAACCGGTGTGGACTGGCTTATGCAAGGAGTGCACCATCTGTGCCCTTCAAAGCATTTCCAGAGGCTGGGAGAGGCTACCCCTCCCCAGCCTTTAACATCTATTTCCAAAAGGAGGGAGTGTAACACCCTCTCTCAGAGGACATTTTTTCTTCTGCCTTCCTGGGACTGGGCTGCCCAGATCCCAGCAGTGCAGAATCCTGTCTGTGGGGTGGCAGCAGCGGTAGCTGCAGAGAAAACCCCAGAGAGCTGGTTTGGCCATAACCGGGGTCCATAGTGGAGCCCCGGGGATGCATGGAATTGGCTCCCCAATACCAGATTTGGAATGGGGGGACAATTCCATGATCTTAGATATGGCCATATTCGGAGTTACCATTGTGGAGCTACATATAGGTATTGACCTATATGTAGTGCACACATGTAATGGTGTTCCCGCACTCACAAAGTCTAGGGAAATGGCCCTGAACTATGTGGGGGCACCTTTGCTAGTGCAGGGGTGCCCTCACACTTAGTAACTTTGCACCTAACCTTCAGCAAGAGAAGGTTAGACATTTAGATGACTTATAAGTTACTTGAGTGCAGTGAAAATGGCTGTGAAATAACATGTGCGTTATTTCACTCAGGCTGCAGGGGCAGTCCTGTGTAAAGATTTGTCTGAGCTCCCTATAGGTGGCAAAAGAAATGCTGCAGCCCATAGGGATCTCCTGGAACCCCAAAACCCTGGGTACCTAGGTACCATATTCTCGGGAATTATAAGGGTGTTCCAGTGTGCCAATTGAAATTGGTAAAAGTGGTCACTAGCCTATAGTGACAAATGTAAAGGCAGAGAGAGCATAATCACTAGGGGTTCTGGTTAGCAGAGCCTCTGTGACACAGTTTGTCACTACACAGGTACACACATTCAGGCCACAAACTATCAGCACTGGGGTCCTGACTAGCAGGATCCCAGTGAGACAGGCAAAAACAACTTACATACAAGTAAAAATGGGGGTAACATGCCAGGCGAGGTGGTACTTTCCTACACTTAGAGCACAAGTTATAGTTACTTGAGATAACTATAACTATAATAGGTGAATATATATGGTATGGTACGTTTAAACTGTGCGCCTAACTATAATGTCCCTGTAACCTTTGTGTTTTTAAGTGAATTTCTATTTTTTCTAGTTTTTTTTCCTAACTATAATGTCCCTATAACCTTTGTTTTTTTCAGCGAATTTCACAGTTTTTTTAAATGCAAAGTAATTTTCATTACTATACATTAATCCAATCACCACTGCGCACTGCCTTTGGCTGTGTGCAGCGGGTGTTGGCTGCAGGACCTGGCCTGCAGCCAGTTCCTGTGGCCAACCCCTATACCCACCAAACCCTACAAGGTCTGCCACCGCAGGCCGAGATCAGCCCCGGCAACCCATCCCAGGAGCCCAGCCTATTTAGTAATTGTTTTTTAGGAGGGGGTGCGTGGCTCCCCTCTCCATGGCCAATCTCAGCCCCAGGGACCCCATCCCTCAAGGCCCGGCCTAAACATTTTTTTTTTTTGAGGATTGGGGGGGCGCACGGTTCTGCTCCCCAGGTTGATCTCGGCTCTGGGGACCCCCATCCCCTGGGGCTTCACCTATTTTTTTTTTTTATTAGGGAAAGTGGGCCACGTGGCCCTCCTCCCAAGGTAGATCTTAATCCCTTGGGTCCCCTTTCCTGGGGCCCGGCGTAATTATTATTATTATTTTCTTTTTTTTTGCAAGGGGGCTATGTGGCCCCCCTCCCCAGGGCCAATCTCAGCCCTGGGTCCCCATCCCCTGGGGACCAGCCATGTGACCTGTATGTCCCCCAGGGCACCCAGTAACAATGTTGGGGACCGTGGGGGGAGCCTGAAGGCCCCTACATCTAAAGCAGCTCCCTCTCTGTGCGAGCAATTGTTTCTTCTGTGTCCATGGGCAGGGAGACAGAGGAACCCTCTGCTCACAGCGAGGGAGAGCTGTTAGACACCACCTTCCAGAGTCTTCAATCTAATTCTATGCAGGGGTGTGCATTCCCTCACAGACCCGGGGACCACCATCTCCCCAGGGCTTCAATCTAATTCTATGCAGGGGTTGGTGCAGCCCCCCCCAGCAGCCCCTTAGACCACCACGTCCCCTGGGCTATTATGTTGGAGGGGGGCCACGCGGCCCCCCTCATGGAGCCAATGATGGCCCTGGGGACCTCCACCCCCCCAGGGACGGCTCCTGCTATGTCTTGGGGTGCCCACCCCCAGAACATAACTGTTTGCTCTGACTTGGTGGAAGCTTTGACAGCTCCCGCCAAGTCAGAGCAAACACTTCACTTTCTGCAAATGAGACCTGTCAAACAGCTACCACTTGCAGAAAGTGAAGTTTTCATCTGTCTCACTATATTCAAATATGCATGCAGGGAAACAGATGAAAATATTACTCCCACAAGCAGGGAGCTGCTATTTAAAGCAGCTCCCTGCTTGTGGGAGCAATGCGAGCTCCTGCAGGACGTTAGGAGCCAGATAAGACCACGGACCACTCCAATCTACATTACTGCACTGTACACCACTTCGCTCTGTGTAGCTCTGCTCTACATTATTCCACTGTACGCCACACCACTCTATGTCACTCCACTCCACACCACTCCATTGTATGCCATTCCACTCTACGATATTCCACTGTACCCATTTACACTGTCTGCCACTTCACTGTATGGTAATCCACTCTAACCCACTCCACTGTACCCCACTCCACTCTAGGCCACTCCACTGTTCATTATTCAGCTGTATATCACTCCACTGTAGGCAACTACACTCTACACCACTGCACTATACACCCCTCCATTCTACATCACTGCACTCTATGCTGTCCCACTGTATGCCACTCCACTGTACGCCACTCCACTCTATGCCACTCCAATCTTTGCCACTCCATAATACACTGTATACCAATCCACTCTATGCTACTCCACTATATGGAACTCTATGCCAATCCACTCTATGCTATTCCACTCTACTCCATTCCACTCTATGCCATACCACTCTAGGCTATTTAACTGTATGTCACTCTATTGATGCTACTCCAGTATTTGATATTCAATTGTCTGCTATTCCACTCTATCACACACCACTGCTTGCCACTCCAGTCTAGGACAATCCCCAAATGCCACTTGTAGGAGGCTGGACTGGCTTGTAGTGAGTACCAAGGGGTACTTGCACCTTGCACCAGGCCCAGTTATCCCTTATTAGTGTATAGGGTGTCTAGCAGCTTAGGCTGATAGATAATGGTAGCTTAGCAGAGCAGCTTAGGCTGAACTAGGAGACGTGTGAAGCTACTACAGTACCACTTAGTGTCATATGCACAATATCATAAGAAAACACAATACACAGTTATACTAAAAATAAAGGTACTTTATTTTTATGACAATATGCCAAAGTATCTTAGAGTGTACCCTCAGTGAGAGGATAGGAAATATACACAAGATATATATACACAATAGCAAAAATATGCAGTATAGTCTTAGAAAACAGTGCAAACAATGTATAGTTACAATAGGATGCAATGGGGACACATAGGGATAGGGGCAACACAAACCATATACTCCAGAAGTGGAATGCGAACCACGAATGGACCCCAAACCTATGTGACCTTGTAGAGGGTCGCTGGGACTATCAGAAAATAGTGAGAGTTAGAAAAATAACCCTCCCCAAGACCCTGAAAAGTGAGTGCAAAGTGCACCAAAGTTCCCCTAAGGACAAAATAGTCGTGTTAGAGGGAAAATGCAAGGAAAACACAAATCAGCAATGCAACAACGATGGATTCCTGACTACGGGTACCTGTGGAACAAGGGGACCAAGTCCAAAAGTCACAAGCAGCTCGGAGATGGGCAGATGCCCAAGAAATGCCAGCGGTTGGTGCAAAGAAGCTCTTACTAGGCTGAAGAACTGTGAATACTGCAGGAACGACAAGGGCTAGAGACTTCCCCTTTGGAGGATGGATCCCGCACGCCTTGGAGAGTCGTGCAGAAGTGTTTTCCCGCCGGATGGACGCCAACAAGCCTTGCTACACGCAAATCGTGCGTTTGGCGTTTTTGGACGCTGCTGGGGCCCAGGAGGGACCAGAAGGTCGCAAATTGGACCTGCAGAGAGAGGGGACGTCGAGCAAGACAAAGAGCCCTCACTGAAGCAGGTAGCACCCGAAGAAGTGCCAGAAACAGGCACTACGAGGATGCGTGAAACAGTGCTCGCCGAAGTTGCACAAAGGAGTCCCACGTCGCCGGAGACCAACTTAGAAAGTCGTGCAATGCAGGTTAGAGTGCCGTGGACCCAGGCTTGTCTGTGCACACAGGATTTCCGCCGGAAGTGCACAGGGGCCGGAGAAGCTTGCAAAGTCGCGGTTCCCAGCAATGCAGCCCAGCGAGGTGAGGCAAGGACTTACCTCCACCAAACTTGGGCTGAAGAGTCACTGGACTGTGGGAGTCACTTGGACGGTGTCGCTGGATTCGAGGGACCTCGCTCGTCGTGCTGAGAGGAGACCCAAGGGACCGGTAATGCAGCTTTTTGGTGCCTGCGGTTGCAGGGGGAAGATTCCGTCGACCCACGGGAGATTTCTTCGGAGCTTCTGGTGCAGAGAGGAGGCAGACTACCCCCACAGCATGCACAAGCAGGAAAACAGTCGAGAAGGCGGCAGGATCAGCGTTACAGAATTGCAGTAGTCGTCTTTGCTACTATGTTGCAGGTTTGCAGGCTTCCAGCGCGGTCAGCGGTCGATTCCTTATCAGAAGGTGAAGAGGGAGATGCAGAGGAACTCGGCTGAGCTCATGCATTCGTTATCTAAAATTTCCCCAGAGACAGAGACCCTAAATAGCCAGAAAAGAGGGTTTGGCTACCTAGGAGAGAGGAAAGGCTACTAACACCTGAAGGAGCCTATCAGCAGGAGTCTCTGACGTCACCTGGTGGCACTGGCCACTCAGAGCAGTCCAGTGTGCCAGCAGCACCTCTGTTTCCAAGATGGCAGAGGTCTGGAGCACACTGGAGGAGCTCTGGACACCTCCCAGGGGAGGTGCAGGTCAGGGTAGTGGTCACTCCCCTTTCCTTTGTCCAGTTTCGCGCCAGAGCAGGGGCTAAGGGGTCCCTGAACCGGTGTAGACTGGCTTATGCAGAATTGGGCACATCTGTGCCCAACAAAGCATTTCCAGAGGCTGGGGGAGGCTACTCCTCCCCTGCCTTCACACCATTTTTCAAAGGGAGAGGGTGTCACACCCTCTCTCAGAGGAAGTTCTTTGTTCTGCCATCCTGGGCCAGGCCTGGCTGGACCCCAGGAGGGCAGCTGCCTGTCTGAGGGGTTGGCAGCAGCAGCAGCTGCAGAGAAACCCCAGGAAGGGCAGTCTGGCAGTACCAGGGTCTGTGCTACAGACCACTGGGATCATGGAATTGTACCAACAATGCCAGGATGGCATAGAGGGGGCAATTCCATGATCATAGACATGTTACATGGCCATATGCGGAGTTACCATGGTGAAGCTACATATAGGTAGTGACCTATATGTAGTGCACGCGTGTAATGGTGTCCCCGCACTCACAAAGTTCAGTGAATTGGCTCTGAACAATGTGGGGGCACCTTGGCTAGTGCCAGGGTGCCCTCACACTAAGTAACTTTGCACCTAACCTTTACCAGGTAAAGGTTAGACATATAGGTGACTTATAAGTTACTTAAGTGCAGTGTAAAATGGCTGTGAAATAACGTGGACGTTATTTCACTCAGGCTGCAGTGGCAGGCCTGTGTAAGAATTGTCAGAGCTCCCTATGGGTGGCAAAAGAAATGCTGCAGCCCACAGGGATCTCCTGGAACCCCAATACCCTGGGTACCTCAGTACCATATACTAGGGAATTATAAGGGTGTTCCAGTAAGCCAATGTAAATTGTTAAAAATGGTCACTAGCCTGTCAGTGACAATTTGGAAGTAATGAGAGAGCATAACCACTGAGGTTCTGGTTAGCAGAGCCTCAGTGAGACAGTTAGGCACCACACAGGGAACATATACATGCACACCTATGAGCACTGGGGCCCTGTGTGACAGGGTCCCAGTGACACATACATATAGGCCACAAACTTATGAGCACTGGGGTCCTGACCAGCAGGATCCCAGTGACACATAACAAACATACTGAAAACATAGTGTTTTCACTATGAGCACTGAGGCCTGGCTATCAGGATCCCAGTGAGACAGTGAAAACAGTGACAAAACCCCGACATACACTCACAAACAGGCCAAAAGTGGGGGTAACAAGGCTAGAAAGAGGCTACCTTCTCACACAACCCCCCCCAAACGAAGGACAATAAGGCTAACCTTGGCCAGTTGAGACTTTATTGTCTAAGTGGTGATAAGTAGAGAGTAGCTCTGCAATAGACTGGTTACTCCCTTTATCATCCACTATATGGTTACTTCCCTGTGGGGATGTAAACCACCCTGTTTGAAGTTTTTTAGCTAAGCAACAATGTGAAGATGTATTTTCAGAGTTTCTATCAGTAAGTTTTAGTTTAGAGCAGTGGGAATTATCCACTGAACCTATTTGTAGTGATGGAAATGCCAGACAGGGATGCTGTCTCAGTAAAGCCATAGCTGGGCAAAAACTTTGTCCATATGGCTGGAAGAGAGAACAGGGATGCTGTTTCTCTTGGGTTGGAGCAGGGCAGGGATGCTGTCCTATCAGCTCCACACTAGGGCAGGGATGCTGTCCTAAGTGTTGTGAGGCAGTGCAGAGTTTCTGCACTAAAGTTTCTCTGGGAGGGTTGGAGGGATGCTCCATGTTAACTAAAATGGTGCTCTTTTTCTCACCAATGTTAGTTATCCCGCAGAGAGGTACTTCCACCTCAGGGAGTACAGTTTTGCCAACTGATGATTCCCTTGGAACAGGTGCCACCCCAGGAGAGGTTTCTCCCACCACAGGAATGGTATCCTGAATGGTAGGGTGGTTAGGGGATACTGTGATACCCTTTTTACCTGTTGATGGAGAGGGATCCTGAGTTTTCAGGCCTTCTCTCCTTTGCTTTTTCATTTCACTTGAAATGAGAGGGAACAATTCCTCAGGGATGCCCAGCATGGCTGCATGGGCATAAAACTCTACATCAGCCCAACCTGAGGCCTCTAGGTCATTACCTAAGAGACAGTCTACAGGTAAGCTAGGTGATACCACCACCTGCTTAGGGCCAGTAACTCCACCCCAACTAAACTGAATTATAGCTAAGGGAAGAAACTTAGTGGAGTTATGGACATCAATAATCTTATACTGTTGTCCAATGATGTGTTGTTCAGGAGGCACTAGGTTTTCAGTCACCAAAGTGAAACTGGCACCTGTGTCCCTGTAGGCCAAGGCCTCAACACCATTTATTGAAACTGTCTGCCTGTACTTATCCATTGTAAGGGGACAAGCAGCCAGTGTGGCAAGGCCAATGCCACTAGGTGTGACAGAAACTGTCTTGGGACTGATTACATCAGTTTCCACTATGGACCCATAAGTGAACCCAACTACACCCTTTGCTTGACTGTTGCCAGCAGTCCCACCACTAGTACCACTACTGCTAGGGGCACTAGAGCTTGATGTATTAGTGGTGGTAGGCTCAGGGGGTTTACCTGGACAGGACTTATCCCCTGGCCTATGGCCTCTGTTTTTACACACAAAGCACCAAGGCTTTTTAATGTGTGCAGGTTGGGAAGAAGAGGAAGAATTTGTTTTATCCCCACCCTCTGAAGAGTGTTTAAGATTTGAAGTGGGATCTTTGGTTTTACCCTTATCCCCATGCTTATCTTGAGATTTTTCACCATCTTTCTTCTTATTGCCATCTTTGTCACCCCCTGTATGAACTTTTCTGTTCACCCTTGTTCTGACCCATTTGTCTGCCTTCTTTCCCAATTCTTGGGGAGAGGTCAGATCAGAGTCTACCAGGTACTGGTGCAACAAATCAGACACACAATTATTAAGTATATGCTCTCTCAGGATTGTGTTATACAGGCTTTCATAATCAGTAACTTTACTGCCATGTAAACACCCCTCCAAGGCCTTCACTGAATGGTCAATGAAATCAACCCAGTCTTGTGAAGACTCCTTTTTGGTATCTCTGAACTTTATCCTGTACTGTTCAGTGGTTAAGCCATAACCATCCAGGAGTGCATTCTTAAGAACTGTAAAATTATTGGCATCATTTTCTTTCACTGTAAGGAGCCTATCCCTACCTTTTCCACTAAATGATAGCCATAGGATAGCAGCCCACTGCTTTTGAGGGACATCCTGTACAACACAGGCCCTCTCAAGTGCAGCAAACCACTTGTTAATGTCATCCCCCTCCTTATAAGGGGGAACTATCTTGGGCAGATTCCTGGAATCATGCTCTTTTGCAGGATGACTATGGGGAATACTGCTGCTGCCACCATGGGTATCTAAACCCAACTTCTGTCTTTCCCTCTCTATTTCTAAAGACTGTCTATCCAAATCCAGCTGTTGCTTCTTGAGCTTCAGTCTGGTTTGTTCCACTCTCAATCTATTGAGCTCCCTTTCTAACAATCTGTCATCAGGGTGGGTGGGAGGGACATTTCTAGATACAGAGGTATGATGGGAATGAACAGAAGGAGACCTGTCCCTTACCAAGGGCACCCTAACAGCTTGGCTACCAGTATAATGTGAGAGCACATCATCAGTATGATGTGATTCAACCTCTGTACCAACTATGCTAGACTGTCTAGTAATGGGCAGGCTGAGAAGTTTCTTTCCTGAACCTTTTCCTGGGGGAGTCCCTGGATCAGATTGAGAACCATTAGCTACTTTTTCTACAGATTGGGCACTTATGGCCTTATCCTGTACTCTAAGCATATTAATTAACAGTTCTAAAGAAGGATTCTTCCCTACACTCAAACCTCTCTCTATGCAGAGACTCCTTGCTCCTTTCCAGCTAAGGTGATCATATGCAAGTTTGGACAGTTCAACTTTTTGGCCTGTGCCAGACATTTTTTAGAGAGAGTTAAAGTGATCGACAAAGAGAAAAAAGTTTCCAGAACTTTTTGGAAAGACAGAAAAAACTTTTTAAACTTTTAAGAACTTTTTGAAAAGTTTAGAAGTACTTTTCAGCACTTAGAAAAGAGTGAAAAGAGGAAATGCAAAACTTTTTGGCTATGTGTATATACACTGACCTTGTTTTGTATATTTTTCTCTTATGAAAAGTACAATGACAAGAGTGGTAAGTAGTCTCAAAGCACTTATCCCACCGCTGCACAACCAATGTAGGAGGCTGGACTGGCTTGTAGTGAGTACCAAGGGGTACTTGCACCTTGCACCAGGCCCAGTTATCCCTTATTAGTGTATAGGGTGTCTAGCAGCTTAGGCTGATAGATAATGGTAGCTTAGCAGAGCAGCTTAGGCTGAACTAGGAGACGTGTGAAGCTACTACAGTACCACTTAGTGTCATATGCACAATATCATAAGAAAACACAATACACAGTTATACTAAAAATAAAGGTACTTTATTTTTATGACAATATGCCAAAGTATCTTAGAGTGTACCCTCAGTGAGAGGATAGGAAATATACACAAGATATATATACACAATAGCAAAAATATGCAGTATAGTCTTAGAAAACAGTGCAAACAATGTATAGTTACAATAGGATGCAATGGGGACACATAGGGATAGGGGCAACACAAACCATATACTCCAGAAGTGGAATGCGAACCACGAATGGACCCCAAACCTATGTGACCTTGTAGAGGGTCGCTGGGACTATCAGAAAATAGTGAGAGTTAGAAAAATAACCCTCCCCAAGACCCTGAAAAGTGAGTGCAAAGTGCACCAAAGTTCCCCTAAGGACAAAATAGTCGTGTTAGAGGGAAAATGCAAGGAAAACACAAATCAGCAATGCAACAACGATGGATTCCTGACTACGGGTACCTGTGGAACAAGGGGACCAAGTCCAAAAGTCACAAGCAGCTCGGAGATTGGCAGATGCCCAAGAAATGCCAGCGGTTGGTGCAAAGAAGCTCTTACTAGGCTGAAGAACTGTGAATACTGCAGGAACGACAAGGGCTAGAGACTTCCCCTTTGGAGGATGGATCCCGCACGCCTTGGAGAGTCGTGCAGAAGTGTTTTCCCGCCGGATGGACGCCAACAAGCCTTGCTACACGCAAATCGTGCGTTTGGCGTTTTTGGACGCTGCTGGGGCCCAGGAGGGACCAGAAGGTCGCAAATTGGACCTGCAGAGAGAGGGGATGTCGAGCAAGACAAAGAGCCCTCACTGAAGCAGGTAGCACCCGGAGAAGTGCCAGAAACAGGCACTACGAGGATGCGTGAAACGGTGCTCGCCGAAGTTGCACAAAGGAGTCCCACGTCGCCGGAGACCAACTTAGAAAGTCGTGCAATGCAGGTTACAGTGCCGTGGACCCAGGCTTGTCTGTGCACACAGGATTTCCACCGGAAGTGCACAGGGGCCGGAGAAGCTTGCAAAGTCGCGGTTCCCAGCAATGCAGCCCAGCGAGGTGAGGCAAGGACTTACCTCCACCAAACTTGGGCTGAAGAGTCACTGGACTGTGGGAGTCACTTGGACGGTGTCGCTGGATTCGAGGGACCTCGCTCGTCGTGCTGAGAGGAGACCCAAGGGACCGGTAATGCAGCTTTTTGGTGCCTGCGGTTGCAGGGGGAAGATTCCGTCGACCCACGGGAGATTTCTTCGGAGCTTCTGGTGCAGAGAGGAGGCAGACTACCCCCACAGCATGCACAAGCAGGAAAACAGTCGAGAAGGCGGCAGGATCAGCGTTACAGAGTTGCAGTAGTCATCTTTGCTACTATGTTGCAGGTTTGCAGGCTTCCAGCGCGGTCAGCGGTCGATTCCTTATCAGAAGGTGAAGAGGGAGATGCAGAGGAACTCGGCTGAGCTCATGCATTCGTTATCTAAAATTTCCCCAGAGACAGAGACCCTAAATAGCCAGAAAAGAGGGTTTGGCTACCTAGGAGAGAGGAAAGGCTACTAACACCTGAAGGAGCCTATCAGCAGGAGTCTCTGACGTCACCTGGTGGCACTGGCCACTCAGAGCAGTCCAGTGTGCCAGCAGCACCTCTGTTTCCAAGATGGCAGAGGTCTGGAGCACACTGGAGGAGCTCTGGACACCTCCCAGGGGAGGTGCAGGTCAGGGTAGTGGTCACTCCCCTTTCCTTTGTCCAGTTTCGCGCCAGAGCAGGGGCTAAGGGGTCCCTGAACCGGTGTAGACTGGCTTATGCAGAATTGGGCACATCTGTGCCCAACAAAGCATTTCCAGAGGCTGGGGGAGGCTACTCCTCCCCTGCCTTCACACCATTTTCCAAAGGGAGAGGGTGTCACACCCTCTCTCAGAGGAAGTTCTTTGTTCTGCCATCCTGGGCCAGGCCTGGCTGGACCCCAGGAGGGCAGCTGCCTGTCTGAGGGGTTGGCAGCAGCAGCAGCTGCAGAGAAACCCCAGGAAGGGCAGTCTGGCAGTACCAGGGTCTGTGCTACAGACCACTGGGATCATGGAATTGTACCAACAATGCCAGGATGGCATAGAGGGGGCAATTCCATGATCATAGACATGTTACATGGCCATATTCGGAGTTACCATGGTGAAGCTACATATAGGTAGTGACCTATATGTAGTGCACGCGTGTAATGGTGTCCCCGCACTCACAAAGTTCAGTGAATTGGCTCTGAACAATGTGGGGGCACCTTGGCTAGTGCCAGGGTGCCCTCACACTAAGTAACTTTGCACCTAACCTTTACCAGGTAAAGGTTAGACATATAGGTGACTTATAAGTTACTTAAGTGCAGTGTAAAATGGCTGTGAAATAACGTGGACGTTATTTCACTCAGGCTGCAGTGGCAGGCCTGTGTAAGAATAGTCAGAGCTCCCTATGGGTGGCAAAAGAAATGCTGCAGCACACAGGGATCTCCTGGAACCCCAATACCCTGGGTACCTCAGTACCATATACTAGGGAATGATAAGGGTGTTCCAGTAAGCCAATGTAAATTGTTAAAAATGGTCACTAGCCTGTCAGTGACAATTTGGAAGTAATGAGAGAGCATAACCACTGAGGTTCTGGTTAGCAGAGCCTCAGTGAGACAGTTAGGCACCACACAGGGAACATATACATGCACACCTATGAGCACTGGGGCCCTGTGTGACAGGGTCCCAGTGACACATACATATAGGCCACAAACTTATGAGCACTGGGGTCCTGACCAGCAGGATCCCAGTGACACATAACAAATATACTGAAAACATAGTGTTTTCACTATGAGCACTGAGGCCTGGCTATCAGGATCCCAGTGAGACAGTGAAAACAGTGACAAAACCCCGACATACACTCACAAACAGGCCAAAAGTGGGGGTAACAAGGCTAGAAAGAGGCTACCTTCTCACACCACTGACATGCCACTTCACTGTACACTACTCCACTACATGCTATTTCACTCTATGCCATTCCACCGTACACCACACCACATTACAATATTGTATGCTCCTCCATTCTATGCTATTTCACTGCATGCCACTCCAGTCTATGCTATTCCACTGTGTGTTGTTCCACTTTATGCCACTCCATTGTACGCTAATGCACTGTATACCACTCCACTCAATGCCACTCTAATCTGTGCTACTCCACTTTACCCCACTCCACTCTATGCTATTCCACTATATGCAACTACACTCTACGCCACTCCTCTATATGCTACTCCACTTTACCATTCTCAACTATATGCCACTCCACTGTACATCTTCGCTACTCCACTCTATGCTACTCCACTCTATGTCACTTCTCTGTGCAACACTCCACTCTACACTATTTCACTGTATGCTACTCCACTGTATCCTACTGTACTCCATACCACTCCACTTTATGCCACTCCACTATACACCACTTGACTGTACAACACTTAACTCTACTCCAATTGACTGTACATTACTCCCTTCTAAGCCAGTATATTCTATGCTATTCCAACATATGCAACTCCACTCTATGCCCCTCAACTTTATGCTATTTCACTCTACCCTAGTCTACTGTACACCACTTCATTGAAAGCGCTGCACTGTATACCACACTGTGCTATTCCACTGTTTAGCACTGCACTGTACGCTACTCCACTGTTTGCTATTACACTGTACCCCAGTGTACTATACGCCACTTTAACCTAGGACATTTCACTATATGCCACTCCACTGTACGTTACTCCACTTTATGCTATTCTACTCTGTGCTACTCTACTGTATGCCACTCCACTCTTCAGTGTTCCACTATATACCAATACACTGTATGCCACTCCATTTTACGCTAGTCCGCTATATGCAACTCCATTATATGGTACTCCACTCTATGCCAATCCTCGCTATACTAGTCCACTGTATGCCACTCCACTGTATGCTGCTCTATTGTATGCCACTCTACAATATTCTATTCCACTGTATGCCACTCCACTCTACAACATGAAATTCTACACCATTCCACAGTACGCCACCACACTTTATGCCAAAACACTGTACACCATGACACCGTACGGCAAGAGACTCTATGATACAACACTCTGCAACACAACACTATAAATCACTGCACTCTACGCCACTGAGTCTAAACTGGTCTATGAACCTCTAATCCGCTGTATGATACTGTATGCCACTCCACTTTACCAAACTCTACTCTATTACACTATGCCACTATACAACACTGTATTGAATTTGAATTTGAATTACAACACTGTAGTCCACTTTAAACCACTCTGCCGGACTGTACTCCACTCTACACCACGCTACACAACTTTTTCTATGTCACTACACCAGAATTCACTCTATAACACACTGCTCCACTCTACTTGACTTTATTCCAATACACCTCACCACTCCACTCAACGGCACAGTATGCCATTCTTCAGCACTTTCATGCCAGTGTTGTCACGATCCTGGAAAGGGCTCCCCTGCACAGAACATGGAGGGATGCGCTTCCAGGCTCACTCAGGCCAGGTGCTATTCTGAGGAGACCCCCTTGGAACTTGCCCCTCCACATTGCAGAGACTGCAGTGGCCTTTGTTGCACCCCTGCCCTATGCCACTATACTGTACCACACTCTACCCCTCTATATACTATCTTATTCAATTCTTCAACACTTCACTCCACTCTACGCCACTCCACTCTACTCTGCTCTATGACAGCTTCCCACACTGTATGACATGGCACTCCCCTCTATAAAGCTTGACCCTACTCCATGCTATGCCACTATGGTGTACTCAGCTCCACAGCATGTACTATAGGAGATGCCCCTGCACTATATAACACTTTCGTCCACTCTATCCTACACCACTCCATTCACCTCTTCTGTACGACAGTTTACCCCACTCTACATCACTGTGCGGCACTCCAATGTATGCTGCTCCACTCTACATCACTTTAATCTACTCTGTAAAAGTGCACTCTACAACATTCTTCTGCACTCTATGCCTCAGTACAACACTGTACTATGTTGTATACCCCTACAGCACACTGTAACATTGTATAACACTGCACTGTATTACTGTTTACTCCATACTATTCTACAAGACTCCATGAACTCTACTACACTCTACTCCACTATACAATTCTTAAACCCACTCTCGGCCACTGTTCAACACTGCCCTTTTCTCCAGCGCACTGTACAACACCCTACTGTACTCCCCTCTACACAAATCCAAACCACTCTGTGCCACTATGTGATACTTTACTCCGCTCTATACCCATCCACACGGCACCTGACGAGCAGCCTCGATCCCAGTGTTATATAATTTGTCATTACCCTCGGGTTGTAAGATCAGTCACTTGTGTATAGTGCCGCAAGACTATCAATAATATTGCCATGGTCTGTGTTATGAGTGTGTATTTGGGTGTTATCCATGCTTGTTACACGTTTTTTCATAATGCACCTTGATGGAACCAACAGCATTAATTATTTGCCTTGCCTTTTCCAATGCTTGTTATTTAGTGAGTGGCTTGTGGTCTTGTTCTATGAAGCACCAACTACTCGTGCTATGATTCATGCTCTGACCGTGTTTGCAGGTAGTTTGTTTTCCTGTTTACTAGGCAACGACCACGCCCGAGGCTTTTAGGAGTGTTTTGCCTCATGCTAAGAACATCTCTGATTGGCTATAAATAACCAAGTTGTGCACGTGACGGTGCTTGGCTTCTTCCCGTTTACGGCATGGAGATTCATCAGCGCTTGTGGAGCCGAATTGTTCCTCCGCCTCTCTTTCTTGGGCATGAACCTCCTTCTTCCAGTGGCTCCTGATAGCACCGAGTGACAGCAAGCCTCTGTGATCTCTGCTAGTCAGCTAAATCGAGTTCACTGTCTGGGAGTCTTTGTGATTTTAGCTTATTTTCTGAACTCTGAAAATTGAGCTTGAGCCGGTATTGAACCATTTGAACTAGAACTGTCCAACAAACTTTGCATGGGCCTTCATTAACACTTTATCTAATTTATGCATGAGAGCGTACCAGCGGTTGGGAGCAACAGACATAGCAGATATTCTTTTTATTTAATTTTCCTGGTTTATATTTAACCCTTATTTTGCGTGACATAGGTCCTGGCAACACACGTGAGTGTTCTGACATTACTTTCCATTATGGTTATGGTAATACTTATTTATTAGGGAATAAATGCAAAATTCCACCACCCTCAGGCAATGTGAGAAATGAAATGGGAGCTGCAGCTTTTCTGTCGGGTTGTGGTCAGCCAATCAGGCCTTACTTTTCCTCCGAGTCCCCAGATGATCCCAGGAGGCTTCGCGTTCCTCTATACACAAATTTGGTTTTCATTTAATAACTAGAAAACTACTGAACAGATTTATACCAAATCACAAAAAGGGTGTTTTCTGGACTAAGAGCTTGCTTTCTGTCTAGCGGCTCAGGCTGTAGTTGTGTTCAAAATCCCCATGGAAATGATCATGGGGAAAATGTGTTTTGGGACTCCACTTTTTCTCAGTCCCCACTTGATGTATCACCCCAAAACTTTCCAGACAGCAGCTGACGTGAGCATCAAAGTTTTTGGGGAAAATTTTGTGAAGATTCACCAACAGGAGCTAAAGATATAGATATAGATATAAAGTAAAAAAAGGTTTTCTAATAAAAACTTGGTCCTAACTACAACTACTTACTGACAACCACCAGTAGGTTTTATATATATATACATATATATATATATATATTTTTTTTTTTACTTAAAAAAACAAAGGTTACAGGGACATTATAGTTAGGCTCTGAATTTACTCACACAAAACCAGAGAAATTCAACAGTTTTAGTTAGAGTACTTTCAGTAACCATAACTCATGGCCTAAGTTGACTAAAACTCGTGCCCCCGATATGCACAGTTTTTTCATCAATAATTTGACTGCTAATGTTAATTGATATTTTTAGTGATGTTACAATAGTTGACGTGAGTGCTGTAATATCTGGGGTAATTAGCAGTGCATGGCGAAGGCGTGAATTATAGTTACCTTAGGCCATGAGTTATAGTTACTTAAAATAACTCTAACTATAACTGCTGAATTTCTCTGTTTTTATGTGAGTTAATTCAGAACCTAACTATAATGTCTCTGTACCCTTTGTTTTTTTCAGTAAATTTTTCTTTTTTTTTAATGTAAAGTAATTTTCATTACTATACGTTCATACAAACACCATCTGCGGCAATGCCCCCTAACCACCAAATCCCAAAATGTGAGCGGCCTTTGGCCGTGCGTGGCAGGAGTTGGCGGCACACCTGTCTCCCTGCATATGAGAATGCATGGCTGTGAGAGCATCTGTTTGGGTGCGAGAGTGCATGTGAGAGGGTCTATGTGGGTATGAGAGTGGATGTGAGAGTGTCTGATTGCACTCCAATAAATGAAAGATGGATCCATCTCGACAAGGGATTTCAGGTCAATTTTTCAATATGGAGTCGCAAAGTAAACACACTTGTTTTGCCTTCGCCAAGCCCAGGAGTTAGGATTATTTGTCCTTCCAGAAGTGGAGCTTCACCTGAGGCACCTGCTATGTTTACATTTGTAAGTGCTTCCTGTTGAGGTATAATTTCTGTGAAATGAGCATCATGGCCAGAATGGAAGCTCACCTGCTCCTTTATCCAACAAGAGTCCACAGTTCTGCACAAAATGTCTATCCAACTGGAGTACTTTCTACTGGTTAGTTAGTAAGTGCTACCTCATTATGAGTGCTACATTGTTGGATGCAATAAGCACAAGGGATGGGCTGCGTGGCTCAGCCATCTGTCCTAGGTGCCCTCCAGGACACCAAGGCCCTCATTCGGACCTTGGCGGGCGGCGGAGGCCGCCCGCCAAAGTCCCGCCGTCAAAATACCGTACCGCGGTCGCAAGACCGCGGCAGGTATTTAGATTTTTCCCCTGGGCTGGCGGGCGGCCGCCGAAAGGCCGCCCGCCAGCCCAGGGGAAAACGACCTTCCCACCATGAAGCCGGCTCGTAATCGAGCCGGCGGAGTGGGAAGGTGCGACGGGTGCTACTGCACCCGTCGCGTATTTCACTGTCTGCTATGCAGACAGTGAAATACTAGCGGGGCTGTGAGAAGGTAGCCTCTTTCTAGCCTTGCTACCCCCACTTTTGTCCTGTTTGTGAGTGTATGTCAGGGTGTTTGTCACTGTTTTCACTGTCTCACTGGGATCCTGATAGCCAGGCCTCAGTGCTCATAGTGAAAACACTATGTTTTCAGTATGTTTGTTATGTGTCACTGGGATCCTGCTGGTCAGGACCCCAGTGCTCATAAGTTTGTGGCCTATATGTATGTGTCACTGGGACCCTGTCACACAGGGCCCCAGTGCTCATAGGTGTGCATGTATATGTTCCCTGTGTGGTGCCTAACTGTCTCACTGAGGCTCTGCTAACCAGAACCTCAGTGGTTATGCTCTCTCATCACTTTCAAATTGTCACTAACAGGCTAGTGACCAATTTTACCAATTTACATTGGCTTACTGGAACACCCTTATAATTCCCTAGTATATGGTACTGAGGTACCCAGGGTATTGGGGTTCCAGGAGATCCCTATGGGCTGCAGCATTTCTTTTGCCACCCATAGGGAGCTCTGACAATTCTTACACAGGCCTGCCACTGCAGCCTGAGTGAAATAACGTCCAAGTTATTTCACAGCCATTTTACACTGCACTTAAGTAACTTATAAGTCACCTATATGTCTAACCTTTACCTGGTAAAGGTTAGGTGCAAAGTTACTTAGTGTGAGGGCACCCTGGCACTAGCCAAGGTGCCCCCACATTGTTCAGAGCCAATTCACTGAACTTTGTGAGTGCGGGGACACCATTACACGCGTGCACTACATATAGGTCACTACCTATATGTAGCTTCACCATGGTAACTCCGAATATGGCCATGTAACATGTCTATGATCATGGAATTGCCCCCTCTATGCCATCCTGGCATTGTTGGTACAATTCCATGATCCCAGTGGTCTGTAGCACAGACCCTGGTACTGCCAGACTGCCCTTCCTGGGGTTTCACTGCAGCTGCTGCTGCCAACCCCTCAGACAGGCAGCTGCCCTCCTGGGGTCCAGCCAGGCCTGGCCCAGGATGGCAGAACAAAGAACTTCCTCTGAGAGAGGGTGTGACACCCTCTCCCTTTGGAAAATGGTGTGAAGGCAGGGGAGGAGTAGCCTCCCCCAGCCTCTGGAAATGCTTTGTTGGGCACAGATGTGCCCAATTCTGCATAAGCCAGTCTACACCGGTTCAGGGACCCCTTAGCCCCTGCTCTGGCGCGAAACTGGACAAAGGAAAGGGGAGTGACCACTCCCCTGACCTGCACCTCCCCTGGGAGGTGTCCAGAGCTCCTCCAGTGTGCTCCAGACCTCTGCCATCTTGGAAACAGAGGTGCTGCTGGCACACTGGACTGCTCTGAGTGGCCAGTGCCACCAGGTGACGTCAGAGACTCCTTGTGATAGGCTCCTTCAGGTGTTAGTAGCCTTTCCTCTCTCCTAGGTAGCCAAACCCTCTTTTCTGGCTATTTAGGGTCTCTGTCTCTGGGGAAACTTTAGATAACGAATGCATGAGCTCAGCCGAGTTCCTCTGCATCTCCCTCTTCACCTTCTGATAAGGAATCGACCGCTGACCGCGCTGGAAGCCTGCAAACCTGCAACATAGTAGCAAAGACGACTACTGCAACTCTGTAACGCTGATCCTGCCGCCTTCTCGACTGTTTTCCTGCTTGTGCATGCTGTGGGGGTAGTCTGCCTCCTCTCTGCACCAGAAGCTCCGAAGAAATCTCCCGTGGGTCGACGGAATCTTCCCCCTGCAACCGCAGGCACCAAAAAGCTGCATTACCGGTCCCTTGGGTCTCCTCTCAGCACGACGAGCGAGGTCCCTCGAATCCAGCGACACCGTCCAAGTGACTCCCACAGTCCAGTGACTCTTCAGCCCAAGTTTGGTGGAGGTAAGTCCTTGCCTCACCTCGCTGGGCTGCATTGCTGGGAACCGCGACTTTGCAAGCTTCTCCGGCCCCTGTGCACTTCCGGCGGAAATCCTGTGTGCACAGCCAAGCCTGGGTCCACGGCACTCTAACCTGCATTGCACGACTTTCTAAGTTGGTCTCCGGCGACGTGGGACTCCTTTGTGCAACTTCGGCGAGCACCGTTTCACGCATCCTCGTAGTGCCTGTTTCTGGCACTTCTCCGGGTGCTACCTGCTTCAGTGAGGGCTCTTTGTCTTGCTCGACGTCCCCTCTCTCTGCAGGTCCAATTTGCGACCTCCTGGTCCCTCCTGGGCCCCAGCAGCGTCCAAAAACGCCAAACGCACGATTTGCGTGTAGCAAGGCTTGTTGGCGTCCATCCGGCGGGAAAACACTTCTGCACGACTCTCCAAGGCGTGGGGGATCTATCCTCCAAAGGGGAAGTCTCTAGCCCTTGTCGTTCCTGCAGTATTCACAGTTCTTCAGCCTAGTAAGAGCTTCTTTGCACCAACCGCTGGCATTTCTTGGGCATCTGCCCATCTCCGAGCTGCTTGTGACTTTTGGACTTGGTCCCCTTGTTCCACAGGTACCCTCAGTCAGGAATCCATCGTTGTTGCACTGCTGATTTGTGTTTTCCTTGCATTCTCCCTCTAACACGACTATTTTGTCCTTAGGGGAACTTTAGTGCACTTTGCACTCACTTTTCAGGGTCTTGGGGAGGGTTATTTTTCTAACTCTCACTATTTTCTAATAGTCCCAGCGACCCTCTACAAGGTCACATAGGTTTGGGGTCCATTCGTGGTTCGCATTCCACTTCTGGAGTATATGGTTTGTGTTGCCCCTATTCCTATGTTTCCCCATTGCATCCTATTGTAACTATACATTGTTTGCACTGTTTTCTAAGACTATACTGCATATTTTTGCTATTGTGTATATATATCTTGTGTATATTTCCTATCCTCTCACTGAGGGTACACTCTAAGATACTTTGGCATATTGTCATAAAAATAAAGTACCTTTATTTTTAGTATAACTGTGTATTGTGTTTTCTTATGATATTGTGCATATGACACTAAGTGGTACTGTAGTAGCTTCACACGTCTCCTAGTTCAGCCTGAGCTGCTTTGCTAAGCTACCATTATCTATCAGCCTAAGCTGCTAGACACCCTATACACTAATAAGGGATAACTGGGCCTGGTGCAAGGTGCAAGTACCCCTTGGTACTCACTACAAGCCAGTCCAGCCTCCTACATTGGTTGTGCAGCGGTGGGATAAGTGCTTTGAGACTACTTACCACTCTTGTCATTGTACTTTTCATAGGAGAAAAATATACAAAACAAGGTCAGTGTATATACACATAGCCAAAAAGTTTTGCATTTCCTCTTTTCACTCTTTTCTAAGTGCTGAAAAGTACATCTAAACTTTCAAAAAGTTCTTAAAAGTTTAAAAAGTTTTTTCTGTCTTTCCAAAAAGTTCTGAAAACTTTTTTCTCTTTGTCTATCACTTTAACTCTCTCTAAAAAATGTCTGGCACAGGCCAAAAAGTTGAACTGTCCAAACTTGCATATGATCACCTTAGCTGGAAAGGAGCAAGGAGTCTCTGCATAGAGAGAGGTTTGAGTGTAGGGAAGAATCCTTCCTTAGAACTGTTAATTAATATGCTTAGAGTACAGGATAAGGCCATAAGTGCCCAATCTGTAGAAAAAGTAGCTAATGGTTCTCAATCTGATCCAGGGACTCCCCCAGGAAAAGGTTCAGGAAAGAAACTTCTCAGCCTGCCCATTACTAGACAGTCTAGCATAGTTGGTACAGAGGTTGAATCACATCATACTGATGATGTGCTCTCACATTATGCTGGTAGCCAAGCTGTTAGGGTGCCCTTTGTAAGGGACAGGTCTCCTTCTGTTCATTCCCATCATACCTCTGTATCTAGAAATGTCCCTCCCACCCACCCTGATGACAGATTGTTAGAAAGGGAGCTCAATAGATTGAGAGTGGAACAAACCAGACTGAAGCTCAAGAAGCAACAGCTGGATTTGGATAGACAGTCTTTAGAAATAGAGAGGGAAAGACAGAAGTTGGGTTTAGATACCCATGGTGGCAGCAGCAGTATTCCCCATAGTCATCCTGCAAAAGAGCATGATTCCAGGAATCTGCACAAGATAGTTCCCCCTTATAAGGAGGGGGATGACATTAACAAGTGGTTTGCTGCACTTGAGAGGGCCTGTGCTGTACAGGATGTCCCTCAAAAGCAGTGGGCTGCTATCCTATGGCTATCATTTAGTGGAAAAGGTAGGGATAGGCTCCTTACTGTAAAAGAAAATGATGCCAATAATTTTACAGTTCTTAAGAATGCACTCCTGGATGGTTATGGCTTAACCACTGAACAGTACAGGATAAAGTTCAGAGAGACCAAAAAGGAGTCTTCACAAGACTGGGTTGATTTCATTGACCATTCAGTGAAGGCCTTGGAGGGGTGGTTACATGGCAGTAAAGTTACTGATTATGAAAGCCTGTATAACACAATCCTGAGAGAGCATATACTTAATAATTGTGTGTCTGATTTGTTGCACCAGTACCTGGTAGACTCTGATCTGACCTCTCCCCAAGAATTGGGAAAGAAGGCAGACAAATGGGTCAGAACAAGGGTGAACAGAAAAGTTCATACAGGGGGTGACAAAGATGGCAATAAGAAGAAAGATGGTGAAAAATCTCAAGATAAGCATGGGGATAAGGGTAAAACCAAAGATCCCACTTCAAATCTTAAACACTCTTCAGAGGGTGGGGATAAAACAAATTCTTCCTCTTCTTCCCAACCTGCACACATTAAAAAGCCTTGGTGCTTTGTGTGTAAAAATAGAGGCCATAGGCCAGGGGATAAGTCCTGTCCAGGTAAACCCCCTGAGCCTACCACCACTAATACATCAAGCTCTAGTGCCCCTAGCAGTAGTGGTACTAGTGGTGGGACTGCTGGCAACAGTCAAGCAAAGGGTGTAGTTGGGTTCACTTATGGGTCCATTATAGAAACTGGGGTAGTCAGTCCCAAGACAGTTTCTGTCACACCTAGTGGCACTGGCCTTGCCACACTGGCTGCTTGTCCCCTTACAATGGATAAGTACAGGCAGACAGTTTCAATAAATGGTGTTGAGGCCTTGGCCTACAGGGACACAGGTGCCAGTTTCACTTTGGTGACTGAAAACCTAGTGCCTCCTGAACAACACATCATTGGACAACAGTATAAGATTATTGATGTCCATAACTCCACTAAGTTTCTTCCCTTAGCTATAATTCAGTTTAGTTGGGGTGGAGTTACTGGCCCTAAGCAGGTGGTGGTATCACCTAGCTTACCTGTAGACTGTCTCTTAGGTAATGACCTAGAGGCCTCAGGTTGGGCTGATGTAGAGTTTTATGCCCATGCAGCCATGCTGGGCATCCCTGAGGAATTGTTCCCTCTCATTTCAAGTGAAATGAAAAAGCAAAGGAGAGAAGGCCTGAAAACTCAGGATCCCTCTCCATCAACAGGTAAAAAGGGTATCACAGTATCCCCTAACCACCCTACCATTCAGGATACCATTCCTGTGGTGGGAGAAACCTCTCCTGGGGTGGCACCTGTTCCAAGGGAATCATCAGCTGGCATAACTGGACTCCCTGAGGTAGAAGTACCTCTCTGTGGGATAACTAACATTGGTGACAAAAAGAGCACCATTTTAGTTAACATGGAGCATCCCTCCAACCCTCCCAGAGAAACTTTAGTGCAGAAACCCTGTACTGCCTCACAACACTTAGGACAGCATCCCTGCCCTAGTGTGGAGCTCATAGGACAGCATCCCTGCCCTGCTCCAACTCAAGAGAAACAGCATCCCTGTTCTCTCTTCCAGCCAAATGGACAAAGTTTTTGCCCAGCTATGGCTTTACTGAGACAGCATCCCTGTCTGGCATTTCCATCATTACAAATAGGTTCAGTGGATAATTCCCACTGCTCTAAACTAAAACTTACTGATAGAAACTCTGAAAATACATCTTCACATTGTTGGTTAGCTAAAAAACTTCAAACAGGGTGGTTTACATCCCCACAGGGAAGTAACCATATAGTGGATGATAAAGGGAGTAACCAGTCTATTGCAGAGCTACTCTCTACTTATCACCACTTAGACAATAAAGTCTCAACTGGCCAAGGTTAGCCTTATTGTCCTTCGTTTGGGGGGGGGTTGTGTGAGAAGGTAGCCTCTTTCTAGCCTTGTTACCCCCACTTTTGGCCTGTTTGTGAGTGTATGTCAGGGTGTTTGTCACTGTTTTCACTGTCTCACTGGGATCCTGATAGCCAGGCCTCAGTGCTCATAGTGAAAACACTATGTTTTCAGTATGTTTGTTATGTGTCACTGGGATCCTGCTGGTCAGGACCCCAGTGCTCATAAGTTTGTGGCCTATATGTATGTGTCACTGGGACCCTGTCACACAGGGCCCCAGTGCTCATAGGTGTGCATGTATATGTTCCCTGTGTGGTGCCTAACTGTCTCACTGAGGCTCTGCTAACCAGAACCTCAGTGGTTATGCTCTCTCATCACTTTCAAATTGTCACTAACAGGCTAGTGACCAATTTTACCAATTTACATTGGCTTACTGGAACACCCTTATAATTCCCTAGTATATGGTACTGAGGTACCCAGGGTATTGGGGTTCCAGGAGATCCCTATGGGCTGCAGCATTTCTTTTGCCACCCATAGGGAGCTCTGACAATTCTTACACAGGCCTGCCACTGCAGCCTGAGTGAAATAACGTCCAAGTTATTTCACAGCCATTTTACACTGCACTTAAGTAACTTATAAGTCACCTATATGTCTAACCTTTACCTGGTAAAGGTTAGGTGCAAAGTTACTTAGTGTGAGGGCACCCTGGCACTAGCCAAGGTGCCCCCACATTGTTCAGAGCCAATTCACTGAACTTTGTGAGTGCGGGGACACCATTACACGCGTGCACTACATATAGGTCACTACCTATATGTAGCTTCACCATGGTAACTCCGAATATGGCCATGTAACATGTCTATGATCATGGAATTGCCCCCTCTATGCCATCCTGGCATTGTTGGTACAATTCCATGATCCCAGTGGTCTGTAGCACAGACCCTGGTACTGCCAGACTGCCCTTCCTGGGGTTTCACTGCAGCTGCTGCTGCCAACCCCTCAGACAGGCAGCTGCCCTCCTGGGGTCCAGCCAGGCCTGGCCCAGGATGGCAGAACAAAGAACTTCCTCTGAGAGAGGGTGTGACACCCTCTCCCTTTGGAAAATGGTGTGAAGGCAGGGGAGGAGTAGCCTCCCCCAGCCTCTGGAAATGCTTTGTTGGGCACAGATGTGCCCAATTCTGCATAAGCCAGTCTACACCGGTTCAGGGACCCCTTAGCCCCTGCTCTGGCGCGAAACTGGACAAAGGAAAGGGGAGTGACCACTCCCCTGACCTGCACCTCCCCTGGGAGGTGTCCAGAGCTCCTCCAGTGTGCTCCAGACCTCTGCCATCTTGGAAACAGAGGTGCTGCTGGCACACTGGACTGCTCTGAGTGGCCAGTGCCACCAGGTGACGTCAGAGACTCCTTGTGATAGGCTCCTTCAGGTGTTAGTAGCCTTTCCTCTCTCCTAGGTAGCCAAACCCTCTTTTCTGGCTATTTAGGGTCTCTGTCTCTGGGGAAACTTTAGATAACGAATGCATGAGCTCAGCCGAGTTCCTCTGCATCTCCCTCTTCACCTTCTGATAAGGAATCGACCGCTGACCGCGCTGGAAGTCTGCAAACCTGCAACATAGTAGCAAAGACGACTACTGCAACTCTGTAACGCTGATCCTGCCGCCTTCTCGACTGTTTTCCTGCTTGTGCATGCTGTGGGGGTAGTCTGCCTCCTCTCTGCACCAGAAGCTCCGAAGAAATCTCCCGTGGGTCGACGGAATCTTCCCCCTGCAACCGCAGGCACCAAAAAGCTGCATTACCGGTCCCTTGGGTCTCCTCTCAGCACGACGAGCGAGGTCCCTCGAATCCAGCGACACCGTCCAAGTGACTCCCACAGTCCAGTGACTCTTCAGCCCAAGTTTGGTGGAGGTAAGTCCTTGCCTCACCTCGCTGGGCTGCATTGCTGGGAACCGCGACTTTGCAAGCTTCTCCGGCCCCTGTGCACTTCCGGCGGAAATCCTGTGTGCACAGCCAAGCCTGGGTCCACGGCACTCTAACCTGCATTGCACGACTTTCTAAGTTGGTCTCCGGCGACGTGGGACTCCTTTGTGCAACTTCGGCGAGCACCGTTTCACGCATCCTTGTAGTGCCTGTTTCTGGCACTTCTCCGGAAGCTACCTGCTTCAGTGAGGGCTCTTTGTCTTGCTCGACGTTCCCTCTGTCTGCAGGTCCAATTTGCGACCTCCTGGTCCCTCCTGGGCCCCAGCAGCGTCCAAAAACGCCAAACGCACGATTTGCGTGTAGCAAGGCTTGTTGGCGTCCATCCGGCGGGAAAACACTTCTGCACGACTCTCCAAGGCGTGGGGGATCCATCCTCCAAAGGGGAAGTCTCTAGCCCTTGTCGTTCCTGCAGTATTCACAGTTCTTTAGCCTAGTAAGAGCTTCTTTGCTCCAACCGCTGGCATTTCTTGGGCATCTGCCCATCTCCGAGCTGCTTGTGACTTTTGGACTTGGTCCCCTTGTTCCACAGTTACCCTCAGTCAGGAATCCATCGTTGTTGCACTGCTGATTTGTGTTTTCCTTGCATTCTCCCTCTAACACGACTATTTTGTCCTTAGGGGAACTTTAGTGCACTTTGCACTCACTTTTCAGGGTCTTGGGGAGGGTTATTTTTCTAACTCTCACTATTTTCTAATAGTCCCAGCGACCCTCTACAAGGTCACATAGGTTTGGGGTCCATTCGTGGTTCGCATTCCACTTCTGGAGTATATGGTTTGTGTTGCCCCTATTCCTATGTTTCCCCATTGCATCCTATTGTAACTATACATTGTTTGCACTGTTTTCTAAGACTATACTGCATATTTTTGCTATTGTGTATATATATCTTGTGTATATTTCCTATCCTCTCACTGAGGGTACACTCTAAGATACTTTGGCATATTGTCATAAAAATAAAGTACCTTTATTTTTAGTATAACTGTGTATTGTGTTTTCTTATGATATTGTGCATATGACACTAAGTGGTACTGTAGTAGCTTCACACGTCTCCTAGTTCAGCCTGAGCTGCTTTGCTAAGCTACCATTATCTATCAGCCTAAGCTGCTAGACACCCTATACACTAATAAGGGATAACTGGGCCTGGTGCAAGGTGCAAGTACCCCTTGGTACTCACTACAAGCCAGTCCAGCCTCCTACAGGGGCCCTCTTACGGGGGCCCCTGCAGTGCCCATGCCATTGGCATGGGCACTGCAGGGGCCCCCAGGGGCCCCGCGACACCCCCTACCGCCATCCTGTTCCTGGCGGGCGAACCGCCAGGAACAGGATGGCGGTAGGGGGTGTCAGAATCCCCCATGGCGGCGCAGCGAGCTGCTCCGCCATGGGGGATTCAAATGGGCAACGGAAAACCGGCGGGAGACCGCCGGTTTTCCATTTCTGACCGCGGCCAAAGCGCCGCGGTCAGAATGCCCAAGGGAGCACCGCCGGCCTGTCGGCGGTGCTCCCGCCCCCGTTGGCCCTGGCGGTGCAACACCGCCAGGGTCATAATGAGGGCCCAAGTGTGCAATGGGACTGGAGGGGAACCTGAAAGCCCGTGGTACCAGCCGGCTTGCCTCCTCCTGCGGGGGTTGTCATTGCTGAAACAGACAAGGAGCTGCTAAACATGAGAGCAATTGTTTCCTCTGTTTCCCTGTCCGCATGTTTGCGGGCAGGGAAAAAAAGGAAACCTTTGCTCCCAGCAAGCAAGAGCTGTGGTAGCAGGGTTGTGTTTTCTCTGACTTGCTCGGAGCTGTCAAAGCTCCCGTCAAGTCAGAGAAAACAGCTATGTCCTGGGGGTGCGTACCCCAGAACATAGCCGTATCTGGCCGTGATGGGTGGTGGTCCCCAGGGTTATTATTGGCTCCTTCAGGGGTGCGATCGGCCACCCTCCAACTTTTAACTTTGCCCCAGGGAGGTGGTGGTCCCCTAGGTGAGCGGGGGCCACACGCCCACCTTATTGCCTTGGGAGGTGGTGGTCCCCAGGTCTGGGGGTCTGCATCGAACCTCCTACATCATTTTCATTCAGCCACGGGAGGTGGTGGACGTTTAGTTTTTTCAGTGAATTTTTATAAGTAATTTTAATGACTATACATTAATCCAAACACCAGGCCCTGCGGCTAACCCCCCTTTAAGAACCCAACCCTGCACCATGCATGGCAGCTACCCAACCCCACACCATGCACAACCTTTGGCCGTGCATGCTGGGGGTTGGCTTCAGGGCCTGGCCTGCGGACAATACCCTGTAACCACCCAGCCCGGCATCACACATGACAAACACACAACACCTCGCTACGCACGACCTTTGGCCTTGCTTGGCGGGAGATGACAGCAGGGCCAGGCCTATGGCCAGGCCCTGTACCCAACCCCCTTATAGCCATCCAACCCCGTACTACGCACAGCAACCTCCCAACCCACGGGCCACATACTTCCTTTGGCCAGGCCCTGCGGCCAACCCCATTATTACTACATAACTGAACAAAAATAACACTTTCTCTGAAACTGGCTCAACATAACACTCAAATTAAGCTGCTGAACATGATGGCAGTTTTCACATCAGGGATTGGCACGAAAATCACTAACGCTAACAATTTAATAACCAAAGCCCAAAACACAGCTAAGGCTTGGACACCTGCAGGCCCTTGTGTCTTTTCATCAATTTCTGAAAAATTAGTGACTCTTCCAGGAATATTAAGCAATCTTGTTGATGATCTGAAATGCGCCTCTGCAAGCGCTAAGGCTACTAAAGCTACTCACACCTAGATGTTGACTCCAACGGCAATCTCCGGGCACAGAAAATGTCCCAACCGTTGCCCATCTGCCGGCATAGCCTTCAAAGAAAAACCAGCGCAATGGGCGAAAACACAGAGTGAAGGCCACAGGGAGGAAAACCACCTACAACTTCTTCAGCAGCCAAAAAGTACGACCCAAATCACCTTCCAGATTCAATGCAGGAGAGCAGGAGGGAGGTCCGGAGGTGCAGAGCAACATCTCCCCGAGCTCTTCCAAGGTACACTCAAGCAACAGCCCCAGGATGCTACTCTAGCATGCTTGACAAAATATACATCAACGGCCCTCCAAGGGGGGGGTCATCGGGATTCGCAAAATCAACCATCCAGTTAAGCACAGGCCCTTCAACAAAAAAACTTTCTCAATAGCAGGGAGAACTCATTGCTAGCTCTCCCATAGTCAATGAGAGCACACAGTTTATTGTGTTCACTGACTATGCAAGAAAAACATGCTAACATAAGGTGGCCCAGGATTCGCTCCTCCCCAGCACTGTCAACTTGATGACTCAGGCCTCCAGCAGCTACTCACAGCCCGTATTAGTTACTCAAGCATCCTCTAGCCCTCAACTAGCTACAGACGATGTGAAGTTCAAAGCTCTGGAACCTCCTTCATTACAACTTACTAGCGCAATCCTAATGTACCCTGAATACCAGTCAAGAGGAGCATTATATCTGCTTAACAAGCGCAACATCCTTCATCTGTTAAGCCAAATACCTGCCACCATGAACTTAACTCCAGCCGACATGATGTTAGTGGAATTTTTACCATCTTGATCAACGAAATCATCAAGGTGACTGGGTCTTCCAATGAAGCTGCTAACTTGGTTTTGGGGGCAGCAGAACACTTTAAGAACTGGGGCATTCAGGTTACTCCTGCTGCCGAATCGGCATATCCACACCTTCTACTCACGAAAAGAGTTAACTGGGGCTTTCATATCATCAAAAAAAGACCTGATTGATATCCTAAGGAGCATACAAAGTAAGTCATCATTGCTCCCCAGTCCACAAGATGCTTCTAGAACATCGCAATCTCTTAAAGTACATACTGATCGTTAAAATTGGAGCTGGCTCCCAGCAACCCTGACGTCAACAGCAAAGCAATTATGAATAAGCAGACCAACTGCTAGAACCCTAGAGTCAAAGGAAGGACTCAATTTATGCTCATGGAACATCATTGGTCTACTTGACAAGCTAGGTGAAAAAGAGACATTGAACAATCTATCCTCCTTTCAAATAATCTTGCTGCAGGAGACTTGGGCCAAAATAACTCTAGCCATCCCAGGATATGTGAATTATTACATTCCAGCTACAAAAAGTGATCATTATGTTCGTCCAAACTGAGGTTTTGCTATTTACATCCCCTCTGCCATACAAGGAAGCCACCTTGTGCACTCAACCAACTGCAAAAACTTAAAAACTGTCCTGCTTTCTCTGAACCAAGGCTGCCTAAACCTCAATTTAGCTCTTATGAATATCTGCATCCTCCCAAAATAGACCACAAATTGGCAATTAAAGCACATCTTGTCAGGTAAATAGAAGAGCTGCAGGACAGTCCATCCCACTTTGAGGTAATCCTCTCAAGAGATTTTAATATGAACCTACTGGGCACGGAATGCTCTGACAAAGTAATCGTGATTCAGAATGTTTTCTGGCAGGTTCCGGATCAAATTTCAAGTGGAGTCTTTAAGACGGACAAATTTGGGGGGTTATTTATAAACGGTCTGGAATTCATGAACTTACGAGTAGTCAACGGTCGTTTCAACACAGACCAGCCCCCTTCTTTACTTTTCACAATCAGAAGGCACGCACATTAATCGACTTTATGGTTCTTTCATCTTTTTTGTTTCATCAAGTTTCAAAGTCCCAGATCACAGTGAGGAATGAAAGCGATCACCTACCACAAGAACTGTTCTTTACCACAGCCATAGACCACCATGATCCAACAGATGCATCGCAGCGCATTACATATACAAATAACTGTAAAAAGTCATTAGACAACACTTTTGCTCTATAAGAAAATGCCAAACAAAAGAAGATTACAATATCTGATTACGTAACTTCTGTACAAGCAGCCTGGAATCAGTTTGTTGAAGAATTTGTAGTCTCCTTTCTGCATAAGTCAGGATCATCTAGACACAATATTTGCCTTAAGATAGCAGCACCAAGCCATGAAACTAGGGCACTATAACGGAATTTAAAAAGAGGTCTACGCATATGTCAACAACACCCTAGAGATACAGCCTTAAAGACTCTTGTGTCCAAATCGAGGTCTTCCTACAGAAAACATTTGTGGTAATGTCAAAGGGATGTGCCATCAAGTTTAGTGACTACACTTTTGTATGCACTCAAGATAAATAGGCACACAACATTATGGAGGCATGTGAACAGCCTGAACATGACAGCATTAAGCTATAAAAAATATTTCTGAAGCCACCTGGCACTAGTATCTTTCCTAGCATTTTGACTCTTCAGTTCAAAAATCAACCCATGGGTGAGATAAAGCTAGTCTGGCATCTTCGATCATTCAAATGGAGGCTAGAAACCTTAGGTGTCTACTTATTCAACCGGGAGCGGTTGAGCGGCGAATAACAGGGAGGGGGCTCGAGGTCCCAATGAAATTCCTGCTGCGCTTTTTAAAGAAGGTTAACTCTTTTGGCCGACCTGTCTGTCTGCACTTTATAACAGCATAGCCTCCTCCAATTCTAGCACGCATTCATAGAGAGGCTCAGTAATCTCCCCAGTTTTTAAAGCGGGTTCAACTAACGATCCAGAAAATTATCAGCTAATAGTACTTCTGGACATTGAATCAAAGATAATTGCGGGTCGCCTCCTGGAATGACTAGAGGCCTGGGCTTCGGATAAAGACCTAATCCTGTTTAATCAATTCTAAAGGGATGACCACAACAGCCAACCTTATGGCACTATCCACTGACCACGTGACTGAACTTCAGAAGGATGAGTTGAGCCTCCGTGACAGCTAGCTATACAATGATCTCAACAGTGAACGCTTAACCCGCTGTACTACTCTTGCATGGATTCACATTGTTATTTGTGTTAGCTATGCTGAAGCATGTTTCCAGTAATGTCCCAGCCTACTGACACACCAGAAGCATCTTCTCATTCTCACAGCCATTGCCCTGTGCATGGCATACTTATGACTGCATGTGGAACTATTATGACTTTCAGTTTCATAACGTGCTGCTCTGTGGGTCCTCCGTACATCTAAGGTTATCTTGGGCCAATTTTTTCATTTTATTATTATGCGCCTCAATATATAGCTGCTCCCTTGCACGCTATATTGTACATTTAACCCGAGTCTCACTGCTGATTGTATGCGATCTACTCGAATTAGCCTAGGACTCGCATGTAATATAATAAATATGTGGTGTCTTTGCTAAAATTATTGTTAAAAATGAGGTCTCTGTTTGGCAGTCAGTTTGCACTTTGTCCAACCAGGGACACTCACTCTATTCAGGGCAATAGAGATTCACACTTAAAATAACCCTTGCCCCCCACTTGGTAGTTTGGCACAACCGGTCAGGCTTATCTCAAAGGCAATGTGTAAAGTATTTGCACCAATACACACGCACACAGTAATACAGTGAAAACACTACAAGATGGACACCTCACTAGTGTAGACAAATAGGCAATATTTATTTAAATATAAGAAGACAAAAACGGCACAATCCAACATACACGAGTAAAATTATGAATTTTTACAATAATAGAATATTACTAGAAAACAATAGAAACGTTGTTAAACAGAGTACCTGGTTTGTGTAAAAAATAAAGCAGCACAGGCGAGTGTGCACTGGAAAAGTCAGTGATGCTTCAATTACTTACTCGCAAGTGAGTCTGTGCGTTGTTTCTTCTCTGGTCGGGCAGGCGATGCGTCGTTTTTCTCTCCAGCAAGAGAGTGAAGCATCGATTTCTGGACGGGGCACCTCGAATCCACGCAGGTTCACTTTCATTTTGATGCCCAGCGATGATGAGTGCGAAATCCAGACTCACGGTGATGGAAAACCACGCTGCATGGTTGTTGCACCGTTTTCAGCAGTTGCAATCGTGTGTTGCGTCGTCTCTCCAGCCGCAAGGCAGGTGATGTGTCGATTTCCCAGCAGTGATACAGGCGGTGCGTCGATTTCTCAGCCGCGATGTAGGTGGTGTGTCATTTGTACAGCCGTGTTGTAGGTGGTATGTCGAAATTTTCCCTGCACAGCTCCTGTGCATACATTTTCACCTTGGTTCTACCAGTTTCAGCTTTCAAGGGCCCAGGGACTGGATAGGGCACCACTTGGCAGGGCAGGAGTCTCAGCAGAGGGTCCACGTACTGGCAGAGGAAGTCTTTGATGGCATTGAGACTTCAAAACAAGAGGCAAGCTCAGTCCAAGCCTTGGAGACACTTCACAAGCAGCAATATACTACAAAGTCCAGTCTTTGTCCTCTTTTAGGCAGAAGCAGCAACTGAAGGCCAACCCAGCAAAGCACAGTTACAGACAAAGGGGCAGCACTCCTCCTCCAGTTCTTCAGCTCCTCACCTTGACAGAGGTTCTTCTAGGTTCCAGAAGTAATCTAAAAATATGGGGGTTAGGATACACTACTCATACCCCTTTCTTCCTTTGAAGTTGGCAAACTTCTAAGGAAAGTCTCTGTTGTTGACAAGATCCTGCCTTGCCCAGGCCTGACTCCAGACTCACACCAGGGGGTTGGGGACTGCATAGTGTGAAGGCAGGCACATCCCTTTCAAATGTAAGTGACCAATTCTCCGTCCACTCTAACCCAGATAGCTCATCAGGATATGAAGGGTACACCCCAGCTTCCTTTGTATCACTGTCTAGTGGAGATTCACAAACAGACCAACTGTCAGTCTGACCCAGACAGGGAATACACAAGCAGGCAGAGTCACAGAATGCTTTAAGCAAGAAAATGCCCACTTTCTGAAAGTGACATTTTCAAACTGACAATTTAAAACCAACTTTACCAAAAAATGTATTTTTTAATTGTGAATTCGGAGACCCCAAGCTCCATATCTCCATCTGTTCACAAAGTGAAATGCACTTAAAAGTTATTTAAAGGCAGCCCCCATGTTAATCTATGAGAGGAATAGGCCTTGCAACAGTGAAGAATGAATTTGGCAGTATTTCACTGTTAAGGCATGTAAAAACATACCAGCACATGTCCTACCTTTAACACACACTGTGCCCTGCCCATGGGGCTACCTAAGGGCTACCTTAGGGGTACCTGACATGTATAAAAAAGGAAGGTTTGGACCTGGCAAGTGGGAACACTTGCCAGTCGAATTGGCAAGTTAAAAACTGCACACACAGACACTGCAATGGCAGGTCTGAGCCATGTTTACAGGGCTACTCATGTGAGTGGTACAATCATTGCTGCAGGCCCACTAGTAGCATTTGATTTACAGGCACTGGACACCTCTAGTGAACTTTACTAGGGACTTACTAGCAAATCAAACATGCCAATCATGGAAAAGCCAATTACACCTATAATTTACACAGGGTGCCCTTGCGTTTTAGCACCGGACAGCAGTGGTAACGTGCCCAGAGTACCCAAACCAGCAAAAACAAAGTCAGCACACAGTCAGAACATAGGAAGCAGAGGCAAAAAAGACAAGGGAGACCACACCATGGATGCCAGGTCTAACATGTGTCCCTCACAGCTGAAAGTGGGGAAAACTACCCACAATCATGGGAGTTCTCATCACTACAGGGGAAGAATCTGGACAGACCATCAGCATTGGCCTGATCTGTTCCAGGGCTGTGTTCCACTGTAAATTCCATTCCCTGTAGGGAGATGGACCACCTCACCAGTTATTAGTTCTCACGCCTCATCTGCATTAACCATCTGAGGCGCCTGTGGTCTGTCTGAACACAGAAGTGAGTCCCAAACAGGTAGGGTCTTAGCTTCTTCAGCGGCCAAGACAACAGCAAAAGCTTCTCGCTCAAGTGCACTCCACCTACGTTCCCAGGGAAGAAAGCGTCTACTAATGAAGGCTAATGGCTGTTCTCAGCCCTCTCATTTAGTTGTGCAAGTACCACTCCCACACCATCCTCTGAAACATCAGTCTGCATGACAAACTCCTTGGAGTAATCAGGCGCCTTCAGCAGGGGTGCTGTGCACATGGCTGCCTTCAGGGCATCAAAAGCTGTCTGGTAAGCCTCAGTCTAGATCACCTCTTTGGGTTGCTTTTTGGAGGTTAACTCAGTCAAGGGAGCAACAATAGTGCTATACCCCTTGTCAAACCTCCTATAGTATCATGTGAGACCTAAAAAGGCTCTCACCTCTGTCTGGGTCTTGGGAGGCTCCCAAGCCAGAATGGTGTCAATCTTTGGCTGCAGGGGTGTCACCTGGCAACTCCCCACCTTGTGTCCGAAGTACACCAAAGAACCCTGTCCCATTTGGCTCTTACTTTTGTTAATAGGAAAGTCTGCCTTCTGGAGAACCTCCAACACTTTTCACAGGTGCAGCAAGTGCTCCTCCCAGCTCGAGATAAACACAGCAATGTCATCCAGGTAGGCTGCACTGAAGTCCTCCAACACAGCCAAAACCTGGTTAACTGACCTCTGAAAGGTGGCAGGGGAATTTTCATCCCAAAGTGCATCACACTGAACTGATAGTGCCCATCTGGAGTGGAAAATAAATGCAGACCTCTCCTTTGCCCCTTCAAGTAGAGCAATCTGCCAATACCCAGATGTTAGATCAAATGTGCTGAGAAACTTAGCAGCTCCTAACCGATCAATAAGCTCATCAACTATGGTGATGGGGTGCGCATCAGTCTTTGTGACAGAGTTGAGTTCACTGTAGTCCACATGGAACCTGAGTTCTGAAGTGGCACTGGGTGCAGCAGTCTTTGTGACCAAGACCACTAGACTGGCCCAAGGGCTACTGGAGAACTCAATAACCCCTAATGCTAACACTTTGGAAACCTCATCCTTAATGTTAGCCCTTACCTAGTCAGTCACCCTGTACATCTTGTGTTTTACAGGTGGACTGTCCCCAGTGTCCACATCGTGTGTACACAATTGAGTGACCTCTGGGATCAAGGAGAACAAGGAGGCAAACTGTCCCAACATCTGGCAACAGTCCCTCTGCTGCTCTGGGGGTCAATGAAGGGGAGAGGTTCACATCCTTCACAGACCTGTCTTTCTCCTGAGCAGACAGGAGGTCAGGAAGAGACTCACTCTCTTCCTCCACTTCCTCCACTGTGAGAAAGCAGCCTCTTTCTAGCATGGCTACCCCATTTGTGGCCTGTTTGTCAGTGTGTTTGGGCTGTCTCACTTCACTAGGATCCTGCTAGTCAGGACCCCAGTGCTTATGGTTTGTGCCCTACTAGTGAGCATGTTTCACTATTGTTGTCAGTATGCTTGACTGTGTCACTGGAGTCCTGCTAATCAGAACTCCAGTGCTTATGCTCTCTATGGTTCCAAATTTGTACTTACATACTGGTAACCCAGTATTCCACTCCAATTGGGCATACTGGACCCCCTGTATAAGTCCCTAGTATATGGTACCTAGGTACCCAGGGCATTGGGGTCCCAGGAGATCCATATGGGGTGAAGTATTTATTTTGCCACCCATAGGGAGCCCATACAAATACTTCAGGACTGCCATTGCAGCCCGGGTGAAATAGTGCAAGCACTATTTCACAGCCATTTTCACTGCACCAGGTCACTTATAAGTCACCTAGATGTCAGGCCTTCAGACCCTGAAGGCTGGGTGAAAAGTAGCTGCTTGTGAGGGCATCCCTGCACTAGCAGATATGCCCCCACGTCATGCAAGCCCATTTTCCTGGCCTTCATGAGTGCGGGGACGCCATTATAAGTGTGCACTATACAAAGGTCAATACCTATGTACAGCTTCACAATGGTAACCCCGAATATGGCCATGTAAGGTGTCTAACTGCTGGAGATTGTATCCAAATAGTGATTTGAGTATTGGTTGCACAATCCCATGCACTCTGGTGTCTCCACAGTGCACCCCCAGTATGGCATACCAGACTTCTGAGGTTTTTACTGCAGCCCCAGCTGCTGCCACCTCACAGATAGGCTTCTGCCCTCCTATGGATTTAACAGCTCAACCCCAGGAAGGCAGAACAATGAATTTCCTTTATAAATAGGTGTGACAGGCATGGGAGGGGTAACCTCCCAGAGCTTCTGGAAGTGCTTTGAAGGGCACAGATGGTGTCCTCCTTGCATAATCCAGTCTACACCAGTTCAGGGACTCCGAGTCCCGGCCCTGGCGCGAAACTGGATAAAAGAAAGGGGAGTAACCACTCCCCTGTCCATCACCACCCCAGGTGTGGTGCCCTGAGCTCCTCCAGAGTGTCCCTGGGTTTTGCCATCTTGGATTCCAAGGTGGTGGGGCATTCTGGGAGCATCTGAGTGGCCAGTGCCAGCAGGTGACGTCAGAGACCCCTCCTGATAGGTGCTTACATGGTTAGGTGACCAATCCCCCTCTCAGGGCTATTTAGGGTCTCTCCTGTGGGTGTTTCCTTAGATTCGGATTGCGAAACTCCAGCAGGAATCCTGTGCATCCTTTACTCCACCTTCTACCGTTAGATCAACTGCAGAACTGCTCCAGGAACTCTACAACTTGCAACAAAGAAGCAAAGGTGACTTCTGCAACACTGTAACTCCAGCTCCTGCCAGCAACTGCAACAGTTTCCAGGTCGTGCACCCACAGAGGACTGGCTGTCTTCAGACTGCACCAGAAGAACTGAAGGAATCTCCTGAGAAGTGTCGAAGTCACTTTCCTGCTTCAGCAGGCACCTCTCTGCAGCAACGAACGTGCATGGATCCTGGAACACAGATGGTGGACTAAAGTAACCCTGACTGTCCAAAGGTCCAGCTGTCCAAATTTGGTGGAAACAAGAGCTTGCTTTCCCACGCAAGACAGTACCCCCATGCACCACGTTTTTTCAGCTGCTAAGGCTTGTGTGCAGCTCCCCAAGACGTTCCTTGTGCACATCACAGCTTAGGTCCCCAGCACTCTATCCTGCGACCCACAGCTCCCTGAGTGGTTCTCCTGCGGTGTGGGAATCCTTTGTGTAGTGCTGCATGGACCTCCATTTGCACCTCCTTTGTCCCCGTTCTTTGAGACTCCCATGCATGCTGCCTGGTTTTCTGACGGTACTCTGAGTTGCTGAGAGCCCCCTCTGTCTCCTACTCCTGAGTTGAGACCCCAGGTCTCTCCTGGGTCTAGGCGGCTCCATTTTCTGCCAATCACGTGTTTTGTGTGAGCTAAAGCTTGTTGGAATCCAGTGATGCAAAACAGCTTGCATTCATCCATTCGATGGGAGACATCTCCTGCACCAACCAGGACCCCACAGCTGTCTTCTTTGATGTATTACTGACTTTATCTTCTAACCAGAGTTTCCACTTTTGCACCTTCATCTGGATTAGTGGGAGCTCCTGTTCTCCCTGGACTCTTCCGCTGGTCTTGGGCTTAGTCCCCTTCTTCCACAGGTCTTCAAGTCCAGGAATCCATCGTTGGTGTCTTGCAGTCTCTTCTGGTTTTTGCATAAGCTTCTATCACGACTTCCATTGTGTTTTAGGAAACTTGCTGTACTCTACTCCTGCTTTCCTGGGCTCTGGGGTGTGGTATTGTACTTACCTTTAGTGTTTTCTTACACTCCTAGCGTCCTTCTACATGCTACACTTGCCTAAGTGGGAAACCATCTTTCGCATTCCACTATTTTAGTATATGATTTGTGTTCCCGCTAGGCCCATTGCAACATATCGTGATTTTCACTGTTTTCTGACAATTTACTTAACTGATTTTGGGTACTAGTATTTATATTGTGTATAATACATACCTCCTAAGGGAGTATGGTCTCTAAGATATATTTGGCATTGTGTCACTAAAATAAAGTACCTTTAATTTTGGTAACACTGAGTATTGTCTTTCATGTGTGTGAGTACTGCATGACTACTGTGGTATTGCAAGAGCTTTGCATGTCTCCTAGTTCAGCCTTGGCTGCTCTGCCTACAGCTACCTCTAGACAGCCTGACATCTAGACACTGAATACACTTCAGTAATAAGGGATAACTGGACCTGGTATAAGGTGTAAGTACCGTTGGTACCTACTTCAAACCAGGCCAGCCTCCTACATCCACCTCATCATCTGTTGCTAGGAGCATGGTCACTTCAGGCCTCTCAAAGTGAAGTCTGAGGTGGTTCAAATGCAGGACCCTCAAAGGGTTCCTGGGAGTCCACAAGTTCACCAGATAGATGACATCACTCTTGCACCCCACCACCTCAAAAGGCTCAGACCACTTATCTTGGAGAGCATAAGGCTCCACTGGGGCCATGACCCACACTTTCTGGCCAGACTGAAACTCAACCAGGGTTGCATTCTGGTCATACCACAATTTCATGTCCTCCTGGCTTGCTTCCAGGTTCTCTTGAGTGAGCTTCCTGAAGTGAGCTGTTTGGTTCCTAAAAGCCAGCATGTAACTGAATACATCCTGGGGGGGCTTTCTGGGAGTTTTTCCAAACCCTCCTTCCAGACTCAGTGGCCCCCTCACAGTGTTGCCATACAACAGCTCAAAGGGGCTAAAACCAAGTTGCTTTAGTGGCACCTCCCTCTAAGCAAACAGAAGGCATGGCAAGAGAACGTCCCACTTATGCCTCATGGGCTCTGACAGTCCCATAACCATGCCCTTCAAGGTTCGGTTTAATCTCTCAACCAAACCATTTCCTTGGGATGGTAAGGAGTGGTGAACTTTTATGTCACTCCACACTCCTTCCACAGAGACTTCATATAAGTAAATATAAGTTGGTACCCCCGTCTGATACCACCTCCTTGGGGAACCCCATGCAGGTAAAAACCCCAATCAATGCCCAGCCCACCACAGGGGCTGTGACTGATCTAAGAGGTATAGCTTCTGGGTACCTGGTGGCATGGTCCACCCACCAAGACCAGGATAAACCTTTTGCCCATAGCTATCTTGGGACCCAGAGGCCCCACAATGTCAATACCCACCCTTTCAAAGGGGATGCTGACCACAGGAAAAGGTTGGAGGGGAGCCTTACATTTCCTCCTACTCTTGCCACTTGCCTGACAAGTCTGATAAGACCAAGAATATGCATCAGCGTGCCTGCGCTTTTGGGGCCAGTAAAAATAGGGACAATCCTTTCAAAGGTCTTGTCCTGCCCCAAATGTCCAGCTAAAGGCACATTATGAGCCAAACCCAGTAGGGAAAACTCTGAAGCACTGGGGTACCACCAGCACACAGGCTTCGCCAAGATCAGCAACCTTAGGTTCACTATATAAGAGGCCATCCTCCCAATAAATCAAGTTTGATCCAGACTCCTTGCCAGATGCCTGGTCTGCAGCCTGCTTCCGCAAGCCCTCCAGAGTAGGGCATGACTTCTGTGCCTCTCAGAATGCTTTCCTGGTGGGTCCCCCTTCCTGCTGACACTGGGTCAGCTCGGGCTCCTCCCGCAGTTCAGCCACCTCTTCCCCTGTAGGCTCGGGGTGTCCTCCTCAGGTTCAGCTTCCTCCTGGACCGTGGGACCTTCTGGGGTTGGTTTCCTGCCCCTCTTGCCCTTCCTCCTTCTGGCAGGCACCGGGCCACTCTTTCAGGCTCCAGGGCCTCCTGATCACCCTGCATGCTGTCATTGACTGGGTGGACACACCCACCCAGGTAAACCCAACATATCCAAGTGAGACCTGCGTTCCACCTCACTCCAAGGGGAAAGCTCCAGGTCATTGCCTGACAAACAATCAACAGGAATGGTTGGACTCACAGCTACGCTCAAGGAACCTGAGACCACCCCCCACCCAAAGGGAACTTGCGCCACTTTGCACAGACACTCAGAGTTGTCTACTGCAAGTACTTGGTGAAGTGATTGGGGAACTACCTGCTCTTCAGACAACAGGTGATTTCTCACAATAGTAACACTGGTTCCTGTGTCTCTCAGAGCCTCTGTCCATTAATGGCCACCCACTGCCTGTATTTCTCAGTGTTCTCAGACACGAGGCTCCTCTGGACCATCTCACTGTCCCCTAGTGAGACAAGAGTCATCTCAGCTGGCTCACACCCACCTGGAACCAACTCCTCCCCAAGAGATACGCTGGCCAAACCCTGTGACTGAGCACCAGTGGGTGCCTTGGTCCCCTAGGGACATTTGGGATCCCCTCTCATGTGACCCACCTGACCACATGCATAGCACTTGCGGGAACCCCTCTCTGCAGGTTTCCCTGTAGAGACCCATGGTTTCTTTTCACTGGCAGGCTGGGTATCCTTACCGTGGGAACTAGGGTGGAGCTCTTTAGAGAACTCGCCCTGTTTGCCCTTACCCCCTCCACTTCTTCTGATGGGGATCCTGCCCACCCTTGGCAGAGTCTCCCCCATACCTCCTTTGGACCCTGGCGCTCTGCCACAGTCGTCTTCCTGAGCAAGCTTTCTAGGGTCAGCCAGCTTGCTGTCAATTAGATGCTGGCTGTCGGAAAGTACCATCTTGCCTGGCAAGTTCCCCTCATTTTCACTGTATGTATTTTAATTTTTGCCCTTGTGTCACTAGGATCCTGCTGGGCAGGAGCCCAGTGCTCATAGTGTATGCCATGTATGTGTTCCCTGTGTGGTACCTAGCTGTATCACTGAGGCTCTGCTAACCAGAACCTCAGTGTTTATGCTCTCTCTGCTTTCTAAATTTGTCACTGCAGGCTAGTGACTACATTTACCAATTCTCATTGGCACACTGGTACACCCATATAATTCCCTAGTATATGGTACTTAGGTACCCAGGGTATTGGGGTTCCAGGAGATCCCTATGGGCTGCAGCATTTCTTTTGCCACCCATAGGGAGCTCAGACCATTCTTACACAGGCCTGCCACTGCAGCCTGAGTGAAATAGCGTCCATGTTATTTCACAGCCATTTTTCACTGCACATAAGTAACTTATAAGTCACCTATATGTCTAACCCTCACTTGGTGAAGTTTGGGTGCAAAGTTACTTACTGTGTGGGCACACTGGCACTAGCCAAGGTGCCCCCACATTGTTCAGGGCAAATTCCCTAAACTTTGTTAGTGCAGGGACACCATTACACGTGTGCACTGCACATAGGTCACTACCTATATGTAGCGTCACCATGGTAACTCCGAACAAGGCCATGTAACATGTCTAAGATCATGGAATTGTCCCCCCAATACCATTCGGGCAGCCCCGGCCAAGGAAGGCAGAACAAAGGATTTCCTCAGTTTTGGTTACCTGATTGAGCCCTCTGTAATCTACACAAAACCTCATCTCTCTCTTTCCATCTTTGGTGTGAGGTTTTGGTACAAGCACAACTGGGCTAGCCCAGGGGCTTTCAGAAGGTTCAATCACCCCTAAATCCAACATTTTCTGCACCTCCTGTTTAATGCAGTCCCTGACATGGTCAGGCTGTCTATAAATTTTACTTTTGACAGGCAGGCTGTCTCCAGTGTCAATTGTATGATCACACCAGGATGATGTACCTGGTACAAGTGAAAAGAGGTCTGAAAATTGGCTTAGGAGATTGATGCAGTTGTCTGTCTGTTCCACAGTCATACAATCTGCTAAGACTACTCCCTCCACTAAGGCATCTGATTCAGTGGTGGAGAAGATATCAGGGAGAGGGTCACCCTCTTCTTCCTGTCCCTCATCAGTTGCCATGAGCAGGGTGAGATCAGCCCTGTTATAGTAGGGTTTTAGGCAGTTGACATGAATCACTAAGGGGACTCCTGGCAGTTCCCAGGTCTACCAAGTAGGTAACCCCACCATTCTTTTCAACGTTAAGATGGTGTCCACTCCATTTGTCTTGGAGTGCTCTTGGGGCCACAGGCTCCAATACCCACACCTTCTGTCCTGGTTGGTACTGAGTCAGGACAGCCTTCTGGTCATGCCATTGCTTTTGCAGCTTCTGGCTGGCCTGAAGGTTTTTACTGGCCTTTTTTATGTACACAGCCATTCTGGATCTTAGGTCAAGTACATAATCTACTATGTCCTGTTTAGGAGCTTTTAAAGATTGTTCCCAACCCTCCTTCACAAGAGCAAGTGGACCTCTTACAGGGTACCCAAAGAGGAGTTCAAAGGGGTTGAAGCCCACTCCTTTCTGGGGTACCTCCCTGTAAGCAAAAAGAGGGCAAGGTAACAGGACATCCCATCTCCTTCTGAGTTTTTCAGGGAGTCCCATTAGCATACCTTTGAGAGTTTTATTAAACCTCTCAACCAGACCATTTGTTTGTGGATGGTAAGGGGTGGTGAACTTGTAGGTAACACCAAACTCCTTCCACATTGCTTTTAAGTATGCAGACATGAAGTTGCTACCTCTGTCTGACACCACCTCTTCAGGAAAAACCACCCTGGAAAAGATTCCCAGGAGGGTCTTTGCCACTGCAGGAGCTGTAGTGGTCCTTAAAGGTATGGCCTCAGGATATCGTGTGGCATGGTCCACTACCACCAAGATAAATCTATTGCCTGAGGCAGTTGGAGGGTCTAGGGGGCCAACTATGTCAACTCCTACCCTTTCAAAGGCACCCAACCACTGGAAGTGGAATTAGAGGGGCCTTTGGAGTGCCACCAGTCTTGCCACTGGCTTGGCAGGTCACACAAGACTTACAAAAGTATTTTGTGAATTCTGACATATGAGGCCAGTGAAACAAGGGGACAAGTCTTTCCCAAGTTTTCATCTGGCCCAAATTCCCAGCCATAGGAATGTCATGTGCTAGGGTGAGAAGGAACTCTCTGTACTGCAGGGGAATGACCAATCTCCTGGCAGCTCCAGGTTTTGGGTCCCTTGACTCTGTGTGCAAGAGGTTGTCTTCCCAGTACACCCTATGACTGTCACTGACATCCCCATTCTGCTGTTTGACAGCTTGCTGTCTTAGACCTTCTAATGTGGGACAGGTTTGCTGTGCCACTCTCCGCTCTTCCCTGGCAGGCCCCCGCACCCAAAAGCTCAACAGTGTCTGCTGCCAGCTCCTCTGGTGTAGGTTCTGCACAGGGAGAGGATTCCTCTTCCTCACAAGGGGAATCATCTGTAGAGGGAGGGATAGTGGGTAGGGATTTACCCTTTCTACCCCTAGCTTTAGGGAACACTTGGTCCATTGTTCCAAGATCCAAGTTACCCTGTCCTTTTTGCTTCTTGGCCCGAGCCCTTGTCAAAGCAAAAATATGCCCAGGAATGTCCAGCATTGCTGCATGATCCTCCAACTCTACTTCTGCCCAAGCTGATGTTGCCAAATTGTTTCCTAGTAGACAATCTACAGGTAAATCAGTGGCTACCACAACTTTCTTTGGAGCAGTAACCCCCCCCCCCCCAGTTGAGATTCACAACAGCCATGGGGTGGCTAAGAGTGTTGTACTGAGCGTCTGTCACTTGGTACTGCTGACCAAGTAGTTGTTGATCAGGGTGGACCAGTTATTCTATCACCATAGTTACACTGGCTCCTGTGTCCCTGTAGGCCTCAACCTCAACACCATTGATTAGGGGAAGTTGCTTGTACTTACCCATATTAAGGGAACAAGCAACCAAGGTGGCAAAATCAATGCCACCATCAGAGACCAACCCCAACTACATTGCCAATAGTGAGCCCAGCTACACCCTTGGATTGGCTATTAGTAGTAGATTTCCCACCACCACTGCTATTACTAGGGGCACTAGAATTTGTAGCTGGGGTTGTGGTGGGAGTTTTTTTTTTTTTTTTTGGACAAGTGGAATGACTTGCCCAGTGGCCTTTGATTTTACACAAGTAACACCAAGGCTTTTTCTGATTATTAGAAGAGGATTTGGAACCACCACCCCCAGAGGATTTTTGTGGGCCGGATGAAGACTCAGAATGCTTACTTTTGTCCCCACTCTTCTCAGAAGACTTACCATCCTTCTTCTTGCCATCCTTGTCACCCCCTGTATGAACGTTTCTGTTCACCCTTGTTCTGACCCATTTGTCTGCCTTCTTTCCCAATTCTTGGGGAGAGGTCAGATCAGAGTCCACTAGATATTGGTGCAACAAGTCAGACACACAATTGTTAAGAATATGCTCTCTCAGAATAAATTATACAAGCTTTCATAGTCAGAAACTTTACTGCCATGCAACCACCCTTCCAAGGCCTTCACTGAACAGTCCACAAAATCTGCCCAGTCTTGAGAAGACTCTTTTCTGGTGTCTCTTAACTTAATCCTGTATTGTTCAGTGGTTAAGCCAAATCCATCCAAGAGTGCATCTTTCAAAACTTTGTAATTATTTGCATCACTTTCTCTGACAGTAAGGAGCTTATCCCTACCCTTTCCAGTGAAATATAGCCACAAAATAGCAGCCCACTGCCATTGAGGGGCCAACTGTACCAGATAGGCCCCCGCAAGTGCAGCAAACCACTTATTAATGTCATTCTCCTCCTTGTAAGGGGGGGGGGGACTATCTTGTGCAGATTCTTGGACCTTGCTCTCTAACAGGATTACTATCAGAAATACTGCTGCTGCCACCATGGGAAACTAACCCCAACCTCTGTTTTTTCTTCTCTATGTCTAGGGATTCCCTATCCAAGGCCAGCTGCTGCTGTTTAAGCTTCAGTATGGTCTCTTCCACCCTCAGCTTTTTGAGTTCCCTTTCTATCAAGTTATCTTTGGGGATGGTGGGTTGGGAATGTTTAGACACAGAGGAAATGTGGGAAGTTTCAGACAGAGACCTATCCCTAACTCTCTGGACCCTAGTAACCTGGCCTCTAGGGGTGAAAGATGCCCTGCTGGTGTGGGACCCTCTAACACTACCAGTGTCACTAGGTGCCCTGCTAGGGGGCAGGACTTTGTAAGAACCCTCCCCAGCTTCCTGATGAAATTCCTCTGAGTCTGACTGGGAAGCTTCCCCATTTTCTAACCTCTCCTGAGATGGGCCAGACTGGTTCTGGTCATCTACAATGAGCATGTTAAAGAGAAACTCTTTTGTTGGATTCTTACGTATACTCAAACCTCTATCCAGGCAGAGACCCCTCATACTTTTATAGTTCAAACTCTCATATGTTGCTTTAACAGTTTTGGGAGTGGGCTCTACAATAGACATGATAGAAAAAGGTTTAAGGATAGTGAGAGAAAAAGTTTTAGAACTTTAGAAAGCACTGAGAAAAAGCTTTTTCAAACTTTGGAAAAACATTTAGAAGTTTTCAAAACTTTTCAGAAACTTTGTTAAACGTTTTAGAATAGAAAAATAAACTTTTTTTTGGTTGATTGTACATATACTGAACTATTTGATACATGATTTTCTTATGAAAAGCACCAAATGACAAAGTGGTAAAGCAGTTGCAAGTACTTATCCCACCACTGCACCACCAGTGTAGGAGGCTGGCCTGGCTTATAGTGGGTACCTTGTGGTACTTACACCCTGTGACAGGTCCAGTTATCCCTTATTAGTAGAATAGAGGTGTTTCTAGCAGCTTAGGCTGATAGAAGGTAGCTATGGCAAAGCAGCTTAGGCTGAACTAGGAGACATGCAAAGCTCCTACTATACTACTTATATCATATAGCACAATATCATAAGAAAACACAACACTCAGAGTTACTAAAAATAAAGGTACTTTATTTTTATGACAATATGCCAAAAGTATGTCAGTGAGTACCCTCAGTTAGAAGGTAAGTAACATACACAAGTTATATGTACACAAACCCAAAACAGGTAAGTAACAGTAAGAAAAGTAATGCAAACAGTGTAGAATCACAGTAGAATGCAATAGGAGACAATAGGCCTAGGGGCAACACAAACCATATACTCCAAAAGTGGAATGCGAATCACGAATGGACCCCAGACCTATGGGAGCTTGTAGAGGGTCACTGGGACTGTAAGAAAACAGTCAGGGTGTCCAAGATACCCAAGACCCTGAAAAGTAGGAGTAAAGTTCCCCTACTGCCCCCAAAAGGACACAATAGTCGTGATAGGGGGATTCTGCAAGAACCACAAGCACCAGCTAAACACTGAAGACGGATTCCTGGACGTGAGGACCTACAAGGCAAGGGGACCAAGTCCAAGAGTCACGATAGTGTCCAGGGGGGCAGGAACCCAGGAAACCCCGGATGAAGGTGCAAGGAAGCTGCCTCCGGATGGAAGAAGCTTAGGATTCTGCAACAACGAAGAGAGCTAGGAACTTCTCCTTTGGATGGAAGATGTCACACGGCGTGCTGAAGGTTGCAGAAGTGTTCCCACGCAGAAATACCGCAAACAAGCATTGCTAGTTGCAAGGGTTGCAGTAGAGGTTTTTGGGTGCTGTTGGGGATCAGGAAGGACCAGGATGTTGCCACTTGGAGGAGGACACAGAGGGGGCGCTCAGCAACTCAGAGAGCCCCCACAGAAGCAGGCAGCTCCCGCAGAAGTACCGGAGCAGGCAGTTCGAAGATTTGTGAACCGGAGCTGGCTCAGAGTCATCAACACACCTATATTCGGCTACGAGCCATAAAAGGAAAATACAATCAAAAGAAACATTGTTTCAACAGCAGGTATTCATATGAATAGTAAAACCAATTTACATAAATAAATAACAGATGACGCTCCTAAGATCAATAAATAACAATCATTTTCATCATTACTTTGACTGAAAGTTATAAAAAAATTCTAAAATTAATCTCCTGCCCAAAGTAATACCACTACTTTATCGGCTAGCTAATAGAGAACTATTTTACCATTATATAGAACAATAAATAGATAAGAAGAAATATTCTTAAAATGAATAAATACCTATATTTTCCTTCATATAAAAGACTAAAATTACATCTTAAGCAAGGTAACTTCCCAGGGTTTGTTAACTTGCTTGGAGGAGAACCTATTAACCACTTGAATCGTCATAAAATGTATCTATAGATGTTTATTAAATCTGAGCTTATTAAAACCTCAGGCCCTCCTTTTCCCTGATAAATGAAGTCGCTAAGAGAAAGCAACTTATTCCAAAGACAATGGATGGGGTGATGGTAGACCTAAACAGTCTGGTCACTTCATTGTAATTTCTAACTCCTTCATTCCTACAGATAGGTCGAATCAATTTTTTCCTTGGTTTATCGTAGGCTTTGCAGAATAACAAAACATGATCCACCGTTTCAGTAGTCTCCATATTACACAACCCACACTTTGCCTCATGATTATTCTCACTCTGGGGACTCCATTTAATAGTAAAAGCCTTAGTCTGAACGATCCCATATTGAAACTTCATAAATAGTGTTTTCGCTCGCCTAGGGTGGATTGTATCTAACCAATGCCCAGCTCTTGGTGTTGGTTTAATATCCAAAAAGCTCAATGTCAATCTACCCAAAAAGTTATTACGAAAAAGACTAATTGAGGAAAATTCCCAGTATACTTACTTTAATCGAATCTTGGATTGTAGCGTAAGTGTATGGGGTTCGTCCCAATAGGGTTTCAGCCCTAGGTTGTAGAACCAATACCTTACATGATGTAGCCACGGGAGAGAGACTGATTTATCAAGGTCCATTATCTCCATTAGTGCTTGCTTCTAATGAATCAGTTCTGGAATTGTCCAAAGTCTACACCAATAAAGTAATGGCCTCAAAACTGCCAATTTACCTATTTGCTTCATATTTATATCATAAGTGAGAGGGATTAACGGAGTAGATGGTGGCAATCCCAATACCCCCCTCGAAAAGCTGTTTTCTTGGGATACTAGTGAGTTTAGATTTAAAATTCCCCAAAGTTCGGCACCGTATAAGGCAGCAGCCTGCGCTTTGTATCTATAGACCTCAAACACTGGTGAAACAATCCCAGTTCTTGAACTTTTATAGTTGTTGTTTATTGCCGTGGAGCTGTGAACTAAAGAAGTTGCAGCTTTGTTAATTTGCGGCGTCCAGGACAACTTAGCATCCAGCAATATCCATAGGTAGTTAAAAAAAATTACGCGTTCTAGTTCATGCCCATTGACCACAGTACTCCTTTTAAGTGCTTTATGAGGATTAACAGTCAAATACTTTGTTTTGATTGCGTTTATCTCCAGCCCCTTCAGGTTACAGTATTTGCTAAACATTCCTAATAAGGATTGTAGACCCATGGGAGTTTGCGATAATAAGATAGTATCATCTGCAAAGAGGAGAGCAGGAACTGGGTCTCCATTCAATCTTGGCGAGTCATGATTACTCTTTTTTAAATACTCTACCAGGTCATTGATATACAGCGAAGAGAGAGTTGGGGCAAGCACACAGCCCTGCCTCACTCCCCTTTTAATAGGTATTGGGTCAGTCAGCTCTCCATTAGGGCCCCACCGTACTTTTGCGTAAGTATTTTTGTGCAACTTCTTTATCTGGAACAGGAGACTCCCCGGCATACCCTGCTTCCCCAATGCAGTCCATAGAGAGTCTCTTGGAACCAGATCAAAGGCTGCACGCAAATCCACAAACGCAATATACAAATGGCCCTTCTTTAGTTTTATGTATTTCCACATTATTGCTATTAGCCTGAAGAACTGGCCAATTGTGCTTGTCTGCTGCCTGAAGCCTGCCTGGTATATTGTCAAGATGTTTTTTTCCTCTATCCAACAACCTATTCTATTCAACAACTACCTAGCATACATTTTTTGGATAACATCAATAAGGCTAATTGGCCTATAATTCCCAGGGTCCTCCCTAGATCCTTTTTTATGGACAGGGATTATTTCTGCACCTTTGCATGTCTCAGGAACTGGCTCCCCCCTTGCTATGGCATTACTGAGTAAATTTACATAAGGTGCCCAGATTTCTATGTTATGCTTGAACAGATCCCCAGGGATTTTGTCCAAACCTGGGGCTTTGCCTAATTTAATCGCTTCAATGGCAGTCACCTCTTCTTCCAGGTTAAACTGTATAACAGGTAAAATACTCCAAAAAGATACTTCTTTGGACCAAGAAAGATATGCATCAAGGTTGGGCAAGTCAGAATAGAGGTACGTAAAATGATTGACCCAGGCACTGGGATCTCTATGATGTTCAGTACTGTATATTCCCTCTTTCCTGCCGTGAGTAACTATTTTCCAGAAAGCAACTGTATCATTGCGTTTGGCTGCCTCTAAGTGATCATGCCATTTTTGATCCTCCCAGTTTTTTTGTGCTGTAGCCAAAATTTTGTATAACCAGCACTTTCCTGTTGCACGGCTATTGAGTTTTTCTGTTTAAGGGCCTCTACCAATAATGTTTTCCTCTCTCTGCATTCAATGGTATACCAAGGATTAGATGAAGTGATTTGCTCCTTGCCCTTTTTATTTTGTTGTTGTATCTGTTTAGTGAAATAAGATCTTAGTGCAATACTCATGGATTGATGAATATCCATGATAGGGATATCAGTACAGATTTTATGGGCGTGGGGTTCCATTAATCCTATACATGTATTATAAATATTGGTCATGACACCCAAATTGCCCAATATCACCGGCCATTTTACTGCCCTTCGATTATTATTAAGAGTGGGTTGCAGCTCCACCTTATCCTTTTCCATGCAATTCAATTCTGTGAGGTAAGCCCTAAGTTCAACTACTAGCGGGAAATGATCACTTTCCCTCCTCTTATCTATTTTAAAGGTTACTATTCTCTCCCACGTAATAGTGCTATGCAAAATATAATCTAATTTTGAACCTATATTACCTCTTTGAAAAGTGTCCATATTAAGACCACCTTGGCCCACTCTACCATTTCACGCCCTCAATCCATGCTTTAATGTGAGACCCATGAGTTGCAACGCAGCAACCGTACCGGGGACCGACCCTTCGATTGAAATGTGGGGGACTGCTCTTGCTAGGTCTTCCTCTTCTGACAGATGTTCAAGACCAATTATAGGCTCATAGTTGCAATTCAAATCTCCCCCAATCATGATTGACTCTCCTACCGAGATTTTTTTCAGCGTGCCATCTAATATTTCTATTTCATGTGACTCCAGGTTTGATCTTCTGGGCCTTATATACACATTAAACAAATGGGATAGCATCTTGTTTTCATCCCTTAGTTCTAGCCACAGAATGTCAGCAGACTCTGTATCATGTTTACATATCTCGATATTAAGGGAAATTTTTACCCATATAACCAGCCCCCGAGTCGGCCTTCCTCTCGCTGCAGCAGTTGTACTAATAAAAAAAGTTTTGTATCCCAGCTTATGCGGTGGATCCTTTAGCCAAGTCTCTTGAAAGAGACAGACATGGAACTGTTCTATGTAATCATGCCAGTCAGGGTCTATAAGCTTACTTTTTAGGCCTGCTACATTCCAGGAGACCATAGAGACCAACCCCCTTCCTTCCAATTGCAGTCATTTCATTGGTAGTAGGGCTCTGAGATATAGTAAATTCCTTTCTACAGGGTAAGTACTCCTCAATGCTTCCTCCCCCTGTGATTTGATAATTAATGTCTTCCTGGGTCTCTACTACTGTTGGGTCTCTGATTGGTCCCAAATATACTTGATTTAGTCAATCAACTGTTTCAAGGTGAGAATCTCCTTTTCTCATTTGCGCTCCCCCATCCCCAAGTTGCTCCTCTGTGCTATAGACTTACAAATATAAGGATCCAGGCTAAATCTCATAGCATTTTCCTTGGGTGCACTGGCTCTCTGTTCCATGGTGATCAAACCTTCAATTAGTCTTTCATCCCTTAATGTCAGAGCGACAGCAATTTGCATCCCAGCCTCTCCTGGAATCCTTTCCGCCCTCGTAATATCTGAGCGGATTAAGGATAAACAATGTCGTTTATGTCTGATCCAATGTGTATGTTTATTCTTTAGGGAATCCTCATCCTCAATACTGTTTTGAGCCAATTTCGGAACATTTAGAAAGTGAACTACATCAGTCCTAGGAGACCTTGTTTTTCCCTCATGGTGTCTACTCCTTATAAAAGAATGCATGCTACCATTATGTGATAGAGTATAGGGTTTAAATATGCTTTCCATCTTCTCTTCTTGTGACCCTATTCCCAAACGTGACTCCCTAAAGGGATTCACAAGTTCTTGTCGTAGTTCTCCTGCCTTAACTACGGAGTAAATACGAGTCCCTCTATTACACTCATTTTCCCCTCTCACACATTCTTGTGGTGCATTGTTATACTGGCTGTAGTTAAAATAGAGTTGGGCTGGGCATTCAAAGTTTGGGGGGACATGCGTCTACCTTGTACATGTAATGATACTAATGGAGTCTCCTCTGTGCTCTGGTCTCTAAGGGTTCCCGTATTCCCCCCCTTTTTCACAAGAGCTGATAGTTTTCCCACTTCGAGTTTAAGCTCTCTAACTTCCTGCATTAGTCCAGTCATTAGATCATAAAGATCTGTTAAACTCCTTGTTTTGCATTTTAAGCAGTTCTCTAGATCTTGATTAGCTAATGGTGTCTTTTCTATAGCTTTCTGTTCCAAGGGGGTGGTTTGATTGTGCATACCCACAGATTTCCTCTCTTGGGCCTTCTGCGCTTTACTTGTAACAGGTTCTGCCAGGACTGCATACTTGTTAGAACACGCAATGTCACTCTTCTGCACATGGCCCGTCTTCTTAATGCTTTCTAGTGTATTTAGAGGATGGCTCTTGGCCCAAATTATATCATCTTTGTGGCTAGCTATCCCATTAACAGGGGATACATTTTCCTCTTGCTGGCTGTCACTCTCTTTCCTATCAATTGGTTCCGCTTTCCCTACTTCTGTTTTCTTTGTATAGTATGAAGTTATCTTTTTATCCGAACCCTCCCGAGATGTAGTCCTATTACTTAGTAAAGACTCTACCTCCTCTATGAGGTCATCAATTTCGGATATCGTACAATTTTCACCTGCATTTCTAAGTTTTTTTGTGCTTTTCTCTTTTCCCCGTGGTGGTTCTAGTGCCTTGCGTTTCCCCATACCTCTTTACCAACTATTTGATTCTTCGCCTTTACTAAATCTAATATCTAATATGGGGGCTCTAGGCTCTTACTCGGTGACACTATTTAGATTATTCTAGGTATCAAACACGGGATTCTAGACCCCTGGGCAAGCTAGAATATGTCGACCCCTTTGTTTCCTGTATGCACCCCCCTTTCTTTTTTTTTTTTTTCAGATGGGTGTCCTGCCGCTTAATATCTGGCCCTGTCTACCCACCCTCTCTAAAAGGTATCAACGTCCCACTTGTTGTTATATGCTTATTTAATGAAGCTCTCCAAATTATAATGACAACAGGAGAGCTGAAAAGGAGAGGCTAATATTAATAAAGCTGCCTAGAATTACTGTAGCCCAAATTAAATTATGTAAAATAGTCTCAATACTGGGTAGCAGTCTGGTCTCTTACTGTAGATGAAAGAGGGGGTGTAGATGAAAGAGGGGGGGCCCAGCCCAGTCTCCTCCGGTCTCTGACGGGCACAAGACGGGCCTGCCCTTGGCCCGGGCTTTGCCCGGTCACCGCCCTCGCGCATCCCGCGAGGCAGGAGCGCTGTACTGGTTTTAAAGGGCTCCTGCCCTTTAGCAGTTGGCTGCCGTCTCCTCCTCGGCCCCCGGGTGAGAGGAAAAAATAAATAAAAGCGCGTCCCGCCAGGCGGGAGTGCTGTGCTGGTTTTAAAGGGCTCCTGCCCTTTAGCAGTTGGCTGCTGGCTCAGTGTCACAAAGGAGGGTCCCACGACGTCGGAGTCCAACTTGAGCACTGCAGAATGGAGTGCTGGGGACCCAGGCTAGGCTGTGCATAAAGGAATCCTTGGAGAAGTGCACAGAAGCCGGAGCAGCTGCAAATCACGCAGTACACAGGTTTGCAGTCTAGCGTGGGGAGGCAAGGACTTACCTCCACCAAATTTGGACTGAAGGTTCACTGGACTGTGGGAGTCACTGGATAGAGTTCCTGTGTTCCAGGGACCACGCTCGTCAGGATATGAGGGGACCCAGAGGACGGGCGATGGAGTCTTTTGGTGCCTGCGTTAGTGGGGGAAGATTCAGTCGACCCACGGGAGATTTCTTCTTGGCTTCCAGTGCAGGGTGAAGGCAGATGACCCCCAGAGCATGGTGCCCATCTCTGCATAAGCCAGTCTACTGGGGATCAGGGATCCTCTAGCCCTGCTCTGGCGCGAAACTGGACAAAGGAAAGGGGAGTGACCACTCCCCTGACCAGTACCTCCCAGGGGAGGTGCCCAGAGCTCCTCCAGTGTGTCCCAGACCTCTGCCATCTTGGAAACAGAGGTTTTGGGGGCACACTGGACTGCTTTAAGTGGCCAGTGCCAGCAGGTGACGTCAGAGTCCCCCTCTGATAGGCTCTTACCTCTCTTGGTAGCCAATCCTCCTTTCTTGGTAGCCAAACCTCCTTTTCTCGCTATTTAGGGTCTCTCCTCTGGGGTATTCTTCAGATAACGAATGCAAGAGCTCACCAGAGTTCGTCTGCACTTCCCTCTTCGACTTCTGCCAAGGATCGACCGCTGACTGCTCCAGGACGGCTGCACAACTGCAACAAAGTAGCACGACGACTACCAGCAACATTGTAACGCCTCATCCTGCCGGCTTTCTCGACTGTTTCCTGGTGGTGCATGCTCTGAGGGCTGTCTGCCTTCAACCTGCACTGGAAGCCAAGAAGAAATCTCCTGTGGGTCGATGGAATCTTCACTCTGCTAACGCAGGCACCAAAAGACTGCATGACAGGTCCTCTAGGTCCCCTCTCATTCTGACGAGTGTGGTCCCTGGAACACAGGAGATAGATCCAAGTGACCCCCACAGTCCAGTGATCCTTCAGTCCAAGTTTGGTGGAGGTAAGTCCTTGCCTCCCCACACTACACTGCAAACCTGTGTACTGCGTGATTTGCAGCTGCTCCGGCTTCTGTGCACTTGTCCAAGGATTCTCCGTCCTGCAGTGCTCAACCCTCTGAGTTGGACTCCGACGTCGTGGGACCCTCCTTTTGTGACTCCGGTTACACCAATCTTATAAGCTCCTGCTCCGGTACTTCTGCAGGTGCTGCCTGCTTCTGGGGGGGGTCTCTGAGTTGCTGAGCGCCCCCTCTGTCTCCTCCTCGAATGGGTGACATCCTGGTCCTTCCTGGTCCCCAGCAGCACCCAAAAACCTCTACTGCGACCCTTGCAGCTGGCAAGGCTTGGGTGTGGTATTTCTGCGTGGACATACTTCTGCAACATCCAGCACGCCGTGGGACATCTTCCATCCAAAGGAGAAGTTCCTAGCCCTTTTCATTGTTGCAGAATCTTCGGCTTCTTCCACCCGGAGGCAGCCCTTTTGCACCTTCATCCGGGGTTTCCTGGGCTCCTGACCCCCTGGACACTATCGCAACTCTTGGACTTGTTCCCCTTGCCCTGCAGGTCCTCACGCCCAGGAATCCGTCTTCAGTGTTTTGCTGGTGCTTGTGGTTCTTGGAGAATCCCCCTATCATGACTATTGTGTCCTTTTGGGGTAGTAGGAGAACTTTACTCCTACTTTTCAGGGTCTTGGGGTGGGGTATCTTGGACACCCTGACTGTTTTCTTACAGTCCCAGCGACCCTCTACAAGCTCCCATAGGTCTGGGGTCCATTTGTGATTCGCATTCTACTTTTGGAGTATATGGTTTGTGTTGCCCCTAGACCTATGTTCACCTATTGCATCCTATTGTGATTCTACACTGCTTGCATTACTTTTCTTACTGTTACTTACCTGTTTTGGATTTGTGTACATATAACTTGTGTATATTACTTACCTTCTAACTGAGGGTACTCACTGAGATACTTTTGGCATATTGTCATAAAAATAAAGTACCTTTATTTTTAGTAACTCTGAGTATTGTGTTTTCTTATGATATTGTGCTATATGATATAAGTGGTATAGTAGGAGCTTTGCATGTCTCCTAGTTCAGCCTAAGCTGCTTTGCCATAGCTACCTTCTATCAGCCTAAACTTCTAGAAACACCTCTATTCTACTAATAAGGGATAACTGGACCTGGCACAGGGTGTAAGTACCACACTATAAGCCAGGCCAGCCTCCTACACTGGCACAGCTCTGGAACACAAAGACTATCGAAGTGCTCCCACGCATTCAAATTATACAGCCCCTCAAAAGATGTCACCTTACTGCTCTTCACACAATGATCCAGTGACCTGCAAAAAGAGTCTACACACTCCAACAAAGTTTGGGATTCTTTCTTCTTGTAGGACCTAAACTTTTCCTTATACTGCTCAGGAGTAAGACCATATCTGGTGAGTAGGGAGTCCTTCATGATAGAGTAGGTGAGTCACTGAGGATACCCTAAGGACGTCAGAGTGTCCCTCTCCTCTACCTTTAAAGTGCTTCTAAAGACCCGCCGCCCTATGTGCTTCAGGAACCATGTTCTGCACTGTAATGGTCTGCACTGAGAATAGTTGTGTACACTAAGGGGCTCATTATGAACCCGGCGGTTCAGACCGCCATGCCGGCGGCAGCGGAAAAGACCTCCACTGGCATGGCGGTCTGAACCGCCATATAATAAACACAGGGAGGGCCACCTGTGGCGGCCCACCGCCAGGCTACCACCGACAGGCAGCCTGACGATGGAGGATTACATTATCCGATAGGGCAGCGCTGCAAGGAGCGCTGCCCTCCGGATAATATACCCTTTTTCCCCCAGTCTTTCCCTGGTGGAAGGGGTGCTCTGGGGCCCCTCTGGGGGCCCTGAAGGGGCCCCCATGCAGTGCCCCATGGCGCAGGTCACTGATGGATTTACGGACAGTGATATGAGCAACGGGTGCTACTGCACCCTCTGCACAGCAGCATCGACGATGGCTCCATGTGGAGCCATCGGCAATGTCCAAGCCCAGCAGAATGTTCGCAATGTGGCCGGCGGGGTCTCAAGGGGGATGGCGGTCTATGGAAAGACTGCCAGCTTGAACACGGCGGTGTTTACCGCTGTGTTCATAATGACCCCCTTAATCCCTATATGTCAAGTACAAATACAAGTTCAATCCTAACTGCTGCTCACCAGTGTTAGAAATGGGGTCTCTGGTTGGCATTCAGTTTGCATCTGTCCACACAGGGACCCTCACTCTAGTCAGGAAAATGGAGATACACTTAAAATAACCGCTGCTCACCTCCTTGGTAGCTTGGCATAAGCAGTCAGGCAATGTATAAAGTATTTGCACCAACACACACAATAATACAGTGAAAACACTACAAAATGGATGCCACACCAGTTTAGAAAAATAGCCAATATTTATCTAAAGCAAAAGTGATGAAAAGGACAAAAATCCAACATACACAAGTAAAGTTATGAATTTTTAAAATAATAGAATCTTACTCCATAGAAAACAATTGAAATATTGTTACACAAAGTACCTGGTTTGCATAAAAAATAAAGCCACATGTGTGAGCGTGCATTGGAAAAGTCAGCGATGCACTGATTCCTTACTCGCAAGTGAGGCCATGCATTGTTTTTCTCTCCAGCAAAAGAGTGATGCGTCGATTTCTGGACAGGACACCTCGGACCAGCGCAGGTTTGCGTTGATTTTGATGCCCAGAGATGATGCGTGCGAATTCCAGCCACACAGTGATGCAAAAACCGCACTGCGGGGGTTGCATCGTTTTCAGCAGTTGCAAGCGGGTGTTGCATCGTTTCTCCAGCCGCGATGCAGGAGATGCGTCAATTTCCCAGCCCCGGTGCCGGTGGTGCATTGATTTCTTAGCCGCAAAGCAGTTAGTGCGTCGTTTTTACAGCCGTGTTGCAGGTAGTGTGTTAACATTTTCCTCCAAGGCTCCTGTGTGTAGGTTTCCACCTTAGTTCTACAAGCTTCACTTTTCAAGGGACCAGGGACTGGATAGGGCACGACTTGGCAGGGCAGGAGTCTCAGCAGAGTGTCCAAGTGCTGGCTGAGTAAGTGTTTGATGTCCCTGAGACTTCAAAAAAGGAGGCAAGCTCAGTTCAAGCCCTTGAAACCCCTTCACAAGCAGGAATCTACCACAAAGTCCAGTCTTTGTCCTCTTTCAGGCAGAAGCAGCAACCACAGGCCAATCCAGCAAAGCACAGTCACAGAAAAAGGGGCAGTACTCCTCCTCCAGCTCTTCAACACTTCTCTATAAAATTTAAAGTCATCTTCATTCATTGCCCGGACTTTGCCAACCCACTAAAAATAGCCTCACGACCGACCAACAGTTTTGAAACTCTGAATTAGAGTATTACCTAGTAAACTGACTGTTTATAAGCCGTTCTTTGAAATGGTCTGGGGATACCATTGCATAAGGTCAACTATTCTTTCAGTACTATGGGGGTCAATTCAACATTGGCGGTAAAAGCCGCTTACCGCCATGCAGAAGACCGCCGAAACACCGCTGCGGCCACGGAAATCCGCCACAGCTATTATGACCCACATCTCGGAATCTGCCAAAATTCAGACACCCACACAAGTCTGCCACACCAAAGGTCAGTGATAAACTGGCGATAACAAAACCTCCACCGTCACGCCAACAGAAACACGTCCATGCTATCACAACCCACGAATCCACGCAGCGGTCTTTCAACCGCGGTATTCCATTGGCGATACACACCGCTGCGCTCAAAATACACACAGATCTCCAAAACACTGCCACATTGGACAATTTGAAATACACACACCTGATATACATACAAACACCACTCCCACACAATCAATACAATATAAAGCACACACCCACATCACCCACAAACCCCTACTACCAAACATTTTGATGAAGGCTAGAGAGACAGCACAGCATAGACAACCCCACCACACAAAGGCACACAACACCATCACCCACACATCATCCACGCACAAAAAAACACACACCACTACATATCACCACACTTATCACCACACACACCACCCCACACATCACCGACACCAACCCATGGCACGGCAAAGACACCCCAGGTTCTCGGCGGAGGAGCTCAGGGTCATAGTGGAGGAAATCTTACGGGTAGAGCCACAGCTATTTGGATCACAGGTGCAGCACACCTCCATAGCTAGGAATATGGAGCTATGGCGAAGAATAGTCGACAGGGTCAACGCAGTGGGACAGGACCCAAGAAATCGGGACGACATCAGGAAGAGGTGGAACGACCTACGGGGGAAGGTGCGTTCCGTGGTCTCCAGGCACAACATCGCGGTACAGCGGACTGGCAGCGGACCCCCACCTCCTCCCCCACAACTAACAACATGGGAGGAGCAGGTCTTGACCATTATGCATCCTGAGGGCCTCAGAGGAGTCGGTGGAGGAATGAACTCTGGTAAGTCAAATCTTAACTATCATATCCCCCACCCTACCTGCATGCTATCACAGACCCCCACCCTCACCCCCTCCCCTATCACTCCAACTCCTCACATATGTACTACTAACACAAACCACCCATCCCAACACCAAGCCCTGCATGACACAACAAAGCATGGACACCCATCACTAAAGCATGCCCACTGCACATACCCATAACACCCCCCAACCATCATCACACAAGTCCCCACATAGGAATGCTACCACTGGGGTACATGGTCACCCACCCATTGCACACCATGACACACACAGATGCAATAATCATGCTTTTACACCCCTGCAGGACCACTACCCAACGTCACCAGACAGGAGGGTCCAGACATCTCCACCCCACCAACAGAAGAGGCCCACAGTGATGACAGCAGCTCTGGCCAACTGGATCTAGATGACCAGCCCGGACCATCGTGGGCCTCGGGACAGTCGGTTCCCCACACCCAGTCACAGGCCACCACAGACCTTACACCCCCTGGTAACACCAGCACAGCACCCACCCAGCGGGCCCATACCTCCGTACCCAGGACACGTCAATCAGCTGTCTGTCCACCCCTACAGGGAACCCAGGATAACCCACCACCCCAACAACAACAGGGACCTGGGGGCAGTGCTAGTGGGCACGAGGTCCAGGGGACGGAGGCAGAGGAACACAGGGGAACTGGGAGGGCTGCTGTGCGACAGGGGGGGACAGGCCAAGGGAACCCACTCTCCACAAGGCCCTCTCCTCCATCATGGGAGCCTACCACCACTCCCAGGAGACGATGGCTACAGTCCTGGCCAAGTTTCAGGAGACCCAGCGCATGCAGGAGGAACAGTATTTGGGGTTCAGGGAGGAACTCAGAACCATCAGCTCCGCCCTGGGCACCATCGTAGGGGTGCTGAAGGAGATACTGAACACCAGGAGGGACACTGTGGCACTCCAAGGGGCCCCTGACACTAGCATGGACGATGAACTGCTCACCACCTCCGCCGGCGCTAGTGGACAGGATTCCCCGCCACAGGACCACCACACCAGCACCCCACCCCCTGCTGACGGAGAACCACCCCGCAAGCGGTCCCTGAGATCCAGGAACAGGACAGAGCACGATAGCAAGACCCCGCCAAGAAATGAGACCACCCTGATTGTCCTCCCACTGTCCCACTTTGTAACCCTGTTCATATTGGAACTGCCCCAGCTCCACTTCCTATGCCCATATGGGCAGTGCACCTGTGAGACTAATAGACTGGTCTCTGCCATGGACATTCCTCCACCATCACCCCTAACCATTTTACCAACCCCCTCCAATATTTAGCACTGCAATAAACACCCTTAAAGCACAAAACAATCTGGAGTCAGTCTGTGATTTTGCAAATGTGTATTAGCAATGACAGTGACAAAATCAGTTCTCAAATGTAATGTCAACATACCTATGTCACACATCTCAACTCCATGAGGAATTTAAGGAGATGACACACGTTGGTAACCACACCTGTGAAACCGTAAGGGAAATGTACAACTCAGTTACCATATACAGGTTGAAATTGACAGACAGGATAGAGGTAGAAGTGGGAAAGTACTTATAGTAGGCAGGAAGGTGTTCTCACCTGTGTGTCATTGGAAATATTGCTGGATAACTGAGTCCCTGTTGTCAATGTCTTCTTCCTCTGCTTCCTCCTCATCACTGTCCACAGGCTCCACAGCTGCCACAACACCGTCATCTGGACCATCCTCCTGCAGAAAAAGGCACCTGGCGTCGCAAAGCCAGATTGTGAAGCATAAAGCAGGCAATGATGATCTGGCACACCTTCCTTGGTGAGTAGAATAGGGAACCAACTGTCATATGGAAGCACCTGAACCTGGCCTTCAGGAGCCCGAAGGTGCGTTCGATCACCCTCCTTGTCCGCCCATGGGCCTCATTGTAGCGTTCCTCTGCCCTGGGATTCCTCACTGGAGTCAGTAGCCATGACAGGTTGGGGTAACCATAGTCCCCTAATAGCCACACACGGTGCCTCTGGAGTTGACCCATCACATAAGGGATGCTGCTATTCCGCAGGATGTAGGCGTCATGAACTGAGCCAGGGAACATAGCATTTACCTGGGAGATGTACTGGTCTGCCAAACATACCATCTGTACATTCATGGAATGATAACTCTTCCGGTTCCTGTACACCTGTTCACTCCTGTGGGGGGGGGGGGGACCAGAGCTACATGGGTCACATCAATGGCACCTATGATGTTAGGGATATGTCCAAGGGCATAGAAGTCACCTTTCACTGTAGCCAAATCCTCCACCTGAGGGAAAACGATGTAGCTCCGCATGTGTTTCAGCAGGGCAGACAACACTCTGGACAACACGTTGGAAAACATAGGTTGGGGCATCCCTGATGCCACGGCCACTGTTGTTTGAAAAGACCCACTTGCAAGGAAATGGAGCACTGATAGCACCTGCACTTGAGGGGGGATCCCTGTGGGATGGCGGATAGCTGACATCAGGTCAGGCTCCAACTGGGTACAAAGTTCCTGGATTGTGGCAGGGTCAAACCTGTAGGTGATGATTAAATGTCACTCCTCCATTGTCAACAGGTCCACCAGCGGTCGGTACACCAGAGGATTCCGCCATCTTCTCACATGTCCCAGCTGACAGTGCCTAGGAAGGACAACAGCGACCACAGAGTCAAACAACTCAGAGGTATGTACCCACAGTCTACACAGAACACGAAAATTAATCCAAAAAGTTGTCTGTATGTGTGTTGAGTCCAGGCCTAGGTATGTGTGACGCAGTTGAAAATGAAGCCATGTTGGCCCCTGAAATGGCGTCTGCCTGACCTCTAAACTGGGACAATGGGATGTGAGGTAACTGCGCTGGCGTTGTATACCGTCGCGATAGGCGGACGAAGACCGCGGCGCAATGCTGCATCGGTTAACATTGGACCCTATGGGTCCCAGGAGCCAATGATGAAGTGCGCCGGCGGTGATGATACGCACCGCCACGGACGTCACCGCCGCGGACGTGACCGCCATTTTCTTGGACAGGAGAGGACCTACACTGCAAGTGCTGCTGTGACCTCGGTCTGGAAGAGACAATGGCTTGTGCGTCTGGGGAAAGGGCCCCTGCCTTCACTGCACAGGAGTTGGAGAAGCTCGTGGACGGGGTCCTCCCCCAGTACACGCTACTCTACGGTCCTCCAAACCAACAGGTGAGTACACAGGGAGCAAGTTTTATGGGCTATGCCTGTGTGGAGAGGGCTGGTTGTAAGAAGGAAGGGGTCACAGTTCTGCGTGCATGAAGGACTGTGAATGCATGTGCCACATGGCAAAGGTAGGGATGTGGGCCACTCACTTTGACGGTGCAGTTGGTAATGACTTCTCTTTTTCCCCTGTACATGTCATGTAGGTCAGCACCCACCAGAAGAAGGATATTTGGCGTGCCATCGCCAAGGACGTCCGTACCCTGGGGGTCCACCAGAGACGGAGCACCCACTGCCGTAAAAGATTGGAGGACATTCGCCGCTGGAGCAAGAAAACGGTGGAGGCTCAGCTGGGGATGGCCTCCCAACGTGGGAGGGGTGCCCGTCGCACCATGAACCCCCTGATGTTCAGGATCCTGGCAGTGGCCTACCCTGAGTTGGATGGGCGCTTGAGGGCATCACAGCAGACACAAGGGGGTGAGTACAACATCATTGTGCGGACTTTGCGCGCAGTGAAGGTGTCTGGGTGGGGGAGGAGGGCTGTGGGTTTCCCTAGGCCAGGACGTGTTCCGTAGGCTAGGCCCCTCCGTAATGCAGGCCATGTGGCACTCCACCCCACCTCTGTAGAGTGCCAAGTATTGGTATACATGCCCCTGTGTCATCTATGTGTGCTGATGTCCACCATAGCCATGTAGGCCATATCCCAGGAACTGCATCTGTAGAGGCCAACAGCGCGGCGTAGTGCAGGGGGCTGCTGTGTCTGTATTGTCCGCCACCGGTGGCGGTAAGCCATGCACTCAACCTGTCTTTCTTCTGTTGTCCCCCCCCCTTTTTGTGCTCTCCCTGTTCTTGTGTGCATCAGCATCATCAGGCGGAGGTACAGTGGCACTGGAGCACGAGGGAGCTGCATCCCACATGGCCATGGAGGGCCACACCACAGACTCTGAATACACCAGTGGGAGGGGAGCTCCATGGCGGTCACAGGATCTGCAACCAGCGACACGGACTCGTCCTCCGATGGGAGCTCCCTTGTGGTGGCGGCAAAATCTGTGCCCCCCCACTTCTACAGGTACAGCTGCCACCCTCCCTACCAGCACCGCCCTCCCAGCAGCCCCTCAGCCTTCGCACCGTGCCCGCTCACCCAGGAGGGTGGGCATCACCTTCGCCCCAGGCACCTCAGCCCCTGCCCCTGTCACCTCTGCTGCCCTCTGTGAGGAGGCCATTGACCTCCTCAGGTCCCTCACTGCTGGGCAGTCTACCATTTTGAATGCCATCCAGGGTGTAGAAAGGGAATTGCAACACACAAATGCATTCCTGGAGGGCATTCATTCTGGTCAGGCTGCCCTTTATCGAACCCTGCAATCTCTGGCCTCAGCACTGATGGCAGCCATTGTCCCTGTCTCTAGCCTCCCCCTTCCAACTTTCTCCACCCACACCCAATCCCCTGTACCCCAGCCTATCCCAAGCACACCTTCAAACCAGGCTGCACACACGTCAACACACAAGGGAAGCTCAGGCAAACATAAGCACCTCACATCCCACAGGCACTCACGCAAGCATCACACACATACAGACATACCAACATCCACTGCCTCCCCTGTGTCCCCCTCCTCCTCGTCTCCCTCCTCCCTCCCAGTGTCGTCTACACTCTCACCTGCATGCACTACCACTACAGCCACTAGGTCCCGCACCAGCACACCCACCACCACACCCCACTCACCTGTACTCACCACCCCGCTACCATTTACACGTCCCCTGTGTCCTCTCCCAGTGTGTCTGCGACGGCCCCTCCCAAAGTACACAAACGCAGGCACACACCCACCCAACAGCCATCCACCTCACGACAGCCTCTAGCGCATGCACCTGCACCCAAAGCCACAAAAGTTACACCTCCTAGAACCACCTCCTCTTCCTCCACTCCCAGACCACCTCCAGCTACCCGTACCAGTGTTCCTGAGCAAGCTTGACCTCTTTCCTACCACCCCCCCACTCCAATTCAAAGGTCCCGTACTAGCACCTCAGCCAAAAAATCGCCTGTACCAGTGGTGTCTGTTAGAGGTATGTGGAGTGCACCGGGCGCCAGGGCAGCCAGTGTGACACGGAGCCACAGCACAGCCAGTCCCCCCCCTGTGAAGCACCAGAAGTTGGACAGTGCCCGGCGGGAGTGGGGGAAGGCTCCAGCCGGCAAAGCCGCTCACAAGGGTCCCGGGGGAGTGTCCACTCAGCTGTGACTCCTCCCAAGGTGGGGAAGGGGCAGAAGAAATCGCCAAAGTCTGGGAAGAGCAGCAGAGCGGAAAAGACCGTCATCATCCCCGGTGCCCAAGAGGCCACCAGCAGTCCCATCGTCACTGGCCAGGAGGCCACCGGCAGCCCCATCGTCACTGGCCAGGAGGCCACCGCCAGAGTCAGTGCCCAGGAGGGCAGCCCCATCGTCACTGGCCAGGAGGCCACCGCCAGAGTCAATGCCCAGGAGTGCAGCCCCATTGTCACTGGCAGTGCCCAGGAGGGCAGCCCCATTGTCACTGGCCAGGTGGCCACCGCCAGAGTCAGTGCCTAGGAGGGCAGCCCCATCGTCACTGGCCAGCAGGCCACCGCCAGAGTCAGTGCCTAGGAGGGCAGCCCCATCGGCCACAGCCCCGCTGGGCAATAAAGGATCGCCAGCCCCAGCCCAGCTGGGCAATGAAGGACCGCCATGGCAAGCACCGCTGAACAGAGCAAGCACTGCTGAACAGGGCAAGCACCGCTGGACAGGGCAAAGACCGCCATGGCAAGCAGCGCTGAACAGGGCAAAGACTGCTGAACAGGGCAAAGACCGCCATAGCAAGCACCGCTGAACAGGGCAAGCACCGCTGAACAGGGCACACACCGCCATGGCAAGCACCACTGAACAGGGCAAAAACCGCTGAACAGGGCAAAGACCGCTGAACAGGGCAAAGACCGCCATGGCAAGCACCGCTGAACAGGTCAGTACTGCAAGGTCAAGCACCGCTAGCCCTTGTGCGGCAGGGCAGTGACGGAACTGGGACCGTCACGGGGAGAGTGATGCACTGTGGATACCAGTCCCCCTCCAGAACCAGTGGAGAACAGCATCCACTCTGTCTGTCCTTAACGGGATGAAGCACTCTGGGCACCAGTCCCCCTCCAGAACCAGTGGAGACTGTTGTCCACTTGAGAGACTGAGGCTTTGCACTCCCCAGGATTGAACAGTGGGCAAACCAACCACTGTAGAGACTTGAGAGACTGTGGCTTTGCACTCCCCAGGATTGAACAGTGGGCAAACCAACCACTGTAGAGACTTGAGAGACTGTGGCTTTGCACTCCCCAGGATTGAACAGTGGACAAACCAACCACTGTAGAGACTTGAGAGACTGTGGCTTTGCACTCCCCAGGATAGATCAATGGGCATGGAGCCCCCTCGTGGATCTGGTGTGGTGCACTCATCCGGCTGAGGTGCCCCCCCTTCCCTTCCCCCTGAGGTGCCTGTTGTATTTCTATCTGATGCCCCAGCAGTGTCCTCTCCATTTTGATCAGGTATCTGATGTGGGCCTCGACCATGCATTTTGGGCCCAATGGTCCACGGACATTGAATGGTGCATTACCTGCACTACTAATCGTGATATATATTTTGTTGACTATGTATATTTACCTGTATATATTTGGTTACTGTCTTTTGATATATTACAATGGTTGCACTCATTTCGTTTTGTCTTTGCATTCTTACTGTAATGTTTGGATATGCATTGGTGCGTGTGTTGTAGTGGGTGAGGGTCGGGGTGGGGGTGGGGGTGTTGCATGTGTGTATCCCTGACTTTTGCCTCCCCCTCCCCTATGTCGTAGTTGCAGTACTCACCGTTGTCTTCGGTGCCAGCGTTGATGATGGTCGTACAGGAGCAGGAAAACTATTGCAGGGAGTATTTGGAGTTCCAGTTCCATGGTGTCGTCGTTCCTCGTGGAGTGTGTAGAGGTGAGCGTTTTCCCTTTGAAATGGCTGTTTCCGCCGTGTTTTTATCCGCAGTGAATCCGCCCCGGAAAAGGTTGCGGATTGTTAGGTTGTGATACTGTGGGCGGTACTTTGTCTTCCGCCTGTCTGTTGGCGGTGACCGCCGCGCTGTTTGTCTGTACCGCCGTGGCGGTCTGAGTGTTAAAGTGGCTGTCTTTGTTGTCGGTTTCCGCCACGGTCATAATTCACATTTTTTTTCCGCTGGCCTGTTTGCGGTCTTACCGCCGCTTGAACACCGTCCGCCAGGGTTGTAATGACCCCCTATATGTCCTCTCAACATCTGCTTCTACCTTTCAAAGTATTTCCAATCTAGAATCTGAGGACCTGTTTGTATTCAATTGGTAAAAGTTGGAAATTAGGCCCTGGAACCAGACCAAATTCTGGTGAATCTTTCAAAGTATGTTAGTTATCTCACCGCTGCCTCCCTCTTAACGGGGTGTAAACCCAGTGTCACATTTAAAGTTATGTAATTTTATCCCTCTCAGTAATCCCAAAAGATGCTTTACATTCCACAAACTTTTGGTTCATCCTCATTTAAAATAACACACAATTACCCTACATTGTCATTATGTGTCAAAGGAGCACTACCCTGCACAAACATAAGTTCAGGATTTAAATGATTTGAGATATTTGGTGATGGAAATGAAGTCAGACCGAGCCCTCACTACTATCCAGTCCAACTACTACTGTTTTCACTTGTGTGGTCAAAATGTACTGCTGGGACATAGTACTTTTCTCTACCAAGTCAGGATCCATGGCAATCTCTTGGCCACTGACTAGTTCATAAATAACAATTTCTTCTCATTTTGCCTTTCCAACCACCTCATAATTATTCCTATCCTACAAAGTAAGGACTCCAGAAACTCTGTTGTTCCTTGCGTCATTTTCAGTGAGGTGGGCAAATCCTCATATCCATTTACTTTATTGTCAATGCCTGATAGTGCCAATCTGGCCACTGTCAAGTTCAGCAATAAATTGTCTAATTATTGTAAACTATTTTAGTAAAATGTTTGCATCTGTAACAATGTTCTTCTGCAAAAGGCACTCTCTTCCAAGGCTGTCCTTGGCATAAGTATTAGGATAAATCAACTTTCTGTAGGGAAAGTGTGATGCCTAAAAAAGTTAAATAATGCTGATACTGGTGTTTTGAGGCAGAAATGAGGCCTTTAGATAGGGATGAGAAATTTACCCTCACATGGTACTTCGTTTTCTGGGATGTGAAGAGCTCAACTCTTGATCAATTATTTTGAGAGTTTGGGATGCAGCACTTATTCTGTATATCCCATTCTTTATTTGGTCCATTTATATACATTGAATGATCAAACTCTAAGAGTTTTCTGTTTTCCTGTTCTCTAAGAGCACAGGCTTGATTGGTCACCTTAACATTGAGTATGTGTGCCTTGACCCTCTGAAATTCTAAGTGAATCGCCACAAGAGTTCCTACTTTGTCTCCCTTTTCAAATCTTCCCTAATTTTAAGAAACTGATCTCCGTCCTATTAGTCTGCAAACAACTAAAGTGATGCCAAGTTGAGGTGGTATAGATTTTGTTTCTCTAAATCTCCAGATCCTTCAGTTTGACTAATTGATATTCCTGCAACCTTCTTCTCAAAGATGTCCCTTGCAACTCTTCCAGCATGGTAAAACATGATGATAGCTGGTGCCTTAAATAGGCGCGGCTCCTACGCAATGGTGGAGGAGCGTTGCACCCCACCAGCAGCAGCAGCTATAAACCTCTTACTAAAAAATGCTAATAAACTGCGTTTGTTATTTTTTTTTTAGTAAAAGGGACGGGGCCAGGGGCTGTGAGGAGCACTGAGGGGGAGTACACAGCTCTCTCCCTCACTATGCATGGATGTGTGGCCGGTCGTCTCGGGCTGGCCAGACACACATGCTCAGTAGGATCTCTCCGGCACTGTGTTGCCAGGCTGGAGAGAGCAGGCACCGGATCCCAGTCTGCCTGCCCTGCAGCCTCAGGATTGGCCACAGGGCAGGCTGGGAGCTTGTTCCTGCAGCCTACCTGCAGCAGATGAGCGGCGCAGTGGAGACAGCAGCAGCGACGATACAGGTACGTTTTTTAAAAATGTATTCCCACTCCCCCGCGCACACGCTGCCCGTGTTAAGCACCCTGGCCACTCCTGGCCTTAAATGCATCTTAATTGGTAGCCAGTAAAGTGTCAGATGGCTAGCTGACCTGTAGAGTCTTCAATTCTGTTACCATAGCTAATTCTATGTACTTGGTCCACACAAATATTCTCCTTTTTTTTAAACAAACTTTATTGCTTTTCACAAAGCATCATATATTCACAACCATTGATTTTCATGTGATGACATCATAACATATAAAGCACATGGCAAGCATTGTTTTTCACAGTAGCTTATTCGCTGTTACAATAATTTTTGTGTCAAATTGTTCAGCTTTGGTGATACTGTGATGTTGAATATGACAAATAGCGCCGTCTCAGCTTACCCCCCATCCATACCATTGTCATTATATACACACACACCGAACTGTCCTATAATTGGTGCTCAGTGGACATGTAGATGTAGAAGGAAATGGACAATAGTATGAGCATACTCAAAAGTAGTGCTTGCTTTCATATTTTGGTGGTGTCCATTCTTGAACGTGCATGTCAGAGGGAGGGCCTAATGGCTCTAGGTCTGTACGTGTGTTCAACAGTAATATTTATATCTCTCTTAAGGCTTTATGGTACTGCAATAGTACCCAAAGAACCCAGGGCTTTAAAGGATTGTAATAAGGCATCCCATTCTATTCTTATAGGTTTATTTCACAGTCTTCTATATTCCTCTCAGCGTAGAGTCCCGCCCTCTGTCTAGAGCGCATTGTGGCTTTTGGTTTGAGGAATAGGCATCCCATTCTATTCTTATAGGTTTATTTCACAGTCTTCTATATTCCTCTCAGCGTAGAGTCCCGCCCTCTGTCTAGAGCGCATTGTGGCTTTTGGTTTGAGGAATAGGCCCAGTAAGCAATATTTCCACTGGTTCCATTAGTTATTGTTTGTAAGTTATCCTACCTCCCCGGTGATTTCTGTCCTGTAGGGGTTTAGTCTACTGCATTCCCATAAAATGTGTACCTATTTTACATCTGGTGTATGACAAAGGTGGAATGTTGAGGGAACAGTGGGGAACATTGCATGTAGCCTATGCGGTGTGAGATAGGCGCTTATAAATTTGAAGAGAGAGTTTCTCGAAGTCTAACAGTGTTATTCAAGTATGAAGTCCCATTCTTTGTCTTAGAGGTTCCTGGCCATATTATTTTCCCAATTATTCCTCAATGGGGTTAGGGAAGTTGACAAGTATGCTCAGGTGCCCCTGAATAGCCATCGACCTAAGTGTCTTCCCTATCCTATAGTGTGTATCTCTTGTAGCAGTTCGAAAGTGGTGGGCTCTGTGTCATCGGTGGTGCCCAGTGGCATCTGACAAAGCAGATAATGCTAGCGTAGATTAGGAACAATGTCTCTCGCATCCCCTGCGTTTATGCAAAATTAGTTGGGTTTAATAGCGTGTGCTTCGTGTAAAGGCCTCCCGGTGTGGCAACCCTGATGCTGAGCCACGGCTGCACTCTTTTTCTTGATAATATTCTTGATGTGGTGGGAAGGCCCACCAGAGGTATTTTCAGGGTGTAAGGTAGTGGATGATTGGTGTATTGCAGCGCCAAGCTCCAGGAGGTGAGAGCAGTCCGCAATAGAAGGCTGTCAGTAGGGAACTTAGATACCGGCACATCATCCTAAGTAGTTTGTGTATAGTCAATCTCTGGGAGGCTATAGACCGCTAGCCAATAAAAAAGCCACTGTATTTGTCCAACTATGCAGTAGGTTTTAAAATCCGGGGCTCCAATTCCCCCTTTTACATGAAGAAGTTGGAGCTTAGATAAGCCGACTCTACAATGCCCATTCACCCAAATCAGGCTAATTAGTATAGTATTGAGCATCATAAAGACTCATGCAGGGCCAACCACCAGGATGTTCATAAAGTGATAAAGTAATCGCAGTAATCGCCGCTCTACCTGCCACTGAAAGAGGCTGTGTCTCCCAGAAGGTCACCCAGGACTTAAGACTCGTGATGGTTTTTAGGAAGTTGCCATTTAATATGTCCGGTATCTCACAATATATTTAGATGCCGAGGTAGCGGAATGTGAGGGATACTACTTGTATAACCGTGTCCCTAGAGGGCACATGTGGCAGATCATAGCGGGCTTGAAAAGCAAAAGCATGGGATTTATTAGTGTTAATCTGTAGACCTGAGATGGACTCAAATGTGGTGAACAGTCAGGCGTTCTGTGAAATTCCACCAGATGTCCTTTACCTATAATATTATATCGTCAAGATATTCCATATGTTGTGTGACCAATCAGGATACCCACATTTTTGGCGTCTTTATGCCAATGCTGCACTAAACTTTTCAGGGCGAAGACAAACAGAAGTGATGACAGCGGACAACCTTGTCTTGTTCCGCGATGTATCTTATAGGTATGTGAGATAAGTGGGCCCGTGCGCGTTCATGCTGTGGGGTCTGAGTGAAGCAATCTCACCCAATGAGTGTACATGTGGGGATATTAAAGTGCTCAAGCACTGCAAACATAAAGTCCCATGCTACAGTATCAAATGGCTGCCGCAGATCTAGTGATAGGCAGCCAACTTGCTGGAGCTGATCCCCTGTAGCATCCATGATATGGTGGAGGCGTTGTATATTAAGCAATGTATTGCAGTTAGGGGCAAATCCACATTTGTCGGTATGCAGAAGCTTTGGTATCAGTGGCAGCAAACCGTGGGCCAACACTCCCCAAAACCAAAAACGTCCCACCCCCCCAACCCCACCCCAAAACCTAAAACCCCCTGACCCCCCACCCACTCCCCAAAACCAAAAACGCTCCACCCCCCCAACCCCACCCCAAAACCTAAAACCCCCTGACCCCCCACCCCCTCCCCAAAACCTAAACCCACACTTACCTTCGCCAAGTCCCTTCTTTGTACCTTAACCACGCATGTTCGTTGTTCAGAACATACGTAGTTAAGGCACAAAAAACCAAAGTCGTGGTTAAAAAAAGCGTTGTTGCGCTTTCGTTAACCACGACCTTCGGAAAAAAAAAGTCGGAAAAAAGGATGTTTCCCCCGCAGATCTAGTGATAGGCAGCCCACTTGCTGGAGCCGATCCCCTGTAGCATCCATGATATGGTGGAGGCGTTGTATATTAAGCAATGTATTGCGGTTAGGGGCAAATCCACATTTGTCGGTATGCAGAAGCTTTGGTATCAGTGGCAGCAGACCGTGGGCCAACACTTTACTAAGTATTTTATATTCAGTATTAAGTAACGAATGTGGCCTAGAAGGGGACTTATCAGATGGAGGTTTATGAGGTTTCAATAGTGGAATACCCAATGCTTGTGCCATGGTAGGAGGTATTCTGCCTTCAGTTAGTGGTGTATTATACAGGTGTTCTAGCTGTGGGGCCAGGCGAGTTGCAAATGAGGCATAAAATTCAGAGGGTAAACCATCCACTCTCGGTGTTTTATTCTTAGCTACTTCCTTTATTGTGCCACAGATCTCAGCTGCTCTTATGGGTGCACTTAATAGGTCGCATTCAACAGCTGTCACCTTGGGCAGGACCAGCTGGTCAAAGATGTCTGCGATTGCTGTAGACCCTATTGGTGGGGGAACATAAAGAAGTGAACACAAATCATGAAACACAGTGTTAATATATTAAGGATTGGTATGGATGAGGGCATTGGTTGTATCAAGCAGGCCAGTAATGCTCCAGATCTGTCCACCTCTGAATGTTTTTTCTGCAGGTACGACTTATGATCAATAATTCACAGGCATTCTATTATTCATATTCAGCCCTAGCATCTTGGAGTGACAGTATCTAATTTTTACTATTCACTGTTGCCTTTTCCAGGGAGCCAAGGTTATCTTCGACCTGTATGAGGGCCTGGAGAATCATCTGCTGGGCTCCTGCTGTGATACTTATAGACGCCCCACTTATTACCACTTTGAATGTATCCCATTCTGATAATGGTGGAGAAGCTGTTTTAGTGTTTTCGTGGAAATGATTATCTACTGCAGTCTCCATTGCATCTTGGGATACTGCATCTTCTAGTAGGTGCGGTGATATACACCATGTGGGGAACATGACCCCACATGAGTGTGACCTCTAAGGGGTTATGATCCAATAGTGTTTTTCCTAAATATGTTGTGTGGGCGATATGAGTATGCAAGGACGTACACAATATCCTGTCTATTCATGTGTGGAGGAGATGGATGGGAGAGTGGAACGAATTTTCCTGCATACCAGCGTTGCAGGAGCACCAGGCATCCTTAAGTGAACAATTTTCAGACCAGTGTTTCAGGGCTCTAACGTGTTACAATGAGGCATTAATCGGAAGGGTGGGGTGTGATATATCTAAGTGAATGTCTAGTACTGTGTTATGATCCCCTCACAGTATCTAGGGACATGGCAGCCAGTCCGTAAAGGTTGTGGTTAAGTGTGATAAAAGCTTCCTGTTTCGCATTAGGGTCATAAATACTTCCCAGAACAACCAGAGTGCCATCAAGTGTGCCTCGCAGTAGGACATACAGACACTGTTTATCAAGTTTTGTTTCTGCGATTAGGAAGGGTACTCCCACTTTAATCCATATTGCTGCCCCTCTGGAGAAGGTAGAATAAGAGGTATAAAAGAGCTGGCCCCTCCATTGTTTGCAAATTTTGACTTCACTAGCAATCACATGTGTTTCTTGAATGTATACTATACGGAGGTGTGGTAGGATCGTATATCTTTTCTGTACACATCCCAACCCCCTGACACTCCAGGTTATCACTGTGTATTTGTTTGGGGCATCCATAAGTAGGAAAAAGAGCTACAACATGTTTGGGGCAACTGTTTCGGCAGCCTACCAAGGTGATGACAGGAATTAGTGTTGACGATAGTATGTAACCAGCAGTAACTAACAAAAACTTATCCCATTCCAATACAAGGTCCAGCGAGAGAACATTGTTCAATAGAAAATGTAGACAAAGGCAAAACTGAACATAACAGTGTGAGCATTCGCCTGTGGGGTCTGTGGCGGTCTTATGTCTGGTCAGTACCATAGTAGAGTAGTTGCTGATTGTTGGCAGTTTCAAGGGCCCGGCGGAGGAGTTAAATTAAAGTTACAGTGGCATCTGCCAATCCAATCTGGGCACATCTGTGTGCTTGGACACCGGTGGACCTAGAACAACAAGACATAAAACCCCACTATGTGTATCAGAGTCATGCAGCAGTTATGCACCTCATAGGATGAATAACATCCAAGCCATCATCTTTGTATCCTTGAAGTGGAAGTGGGTTGTGCAGGATAGTAGGCCCCATGTGCTAATATACTTACTGTGTCCTCAACCCACCAAGTCATGAGTCATCTGTGGGGTAATCATGGGGAAGAGGGCTGAGCTATCTCCTGAATCTGAGTCCACCGCATTGTGTGGGGAAGAGATGGGACTGATCTTAAGTCTGCTGGATTGGAATGAGGTGGCAGAAAGCAGTGCATCCTGTAGACCCTCAAGGGACTACTGCGGAGAAGGGGCCAGGCATCGTCTCATGTGCTATTCCTGCTGACTCCACACCTTTGGCCTCTGCCTCTTTTTTTCTGTTGTCTGTGGTTGCTGCACTGTCATTCTGCTGGAGCCCAGGTATTGATGTTCCACCCAGTCCCATGTGTCTTCTGGAGTTTTGAAGAAATAGGTTTTCTGTTCATGGATCACCATTAGCCTTGCCAGGAACATGAGGGCGTAGGTGAGACCTTGTGTTCTGAGTTATTGTTTAATCACTCGGAAAGATGCCCCTTTACGTTGGACTTGTAGTGTGTAGTCTGGCAATATGGCTATCCAGGCATTTTCTAGTAGTATTGGCGATCACTTCCTTGCTTGTTAAAGAATCAACTCTCTGTACTGAATATTCAAAATTCAGGCCCCCATCAGTCTAGGGGATGCCCAGGGGCCTCCATTATTGTCTCATACCAAGCAGAATCACTTATTTGTGTATACATTTCTTGTCCATAATTTAATCTCTTCTTTATCATGATGTTACCACCCTTGTCTGCTTCCCTGATTATTATATCATTGCTCTCCAGATTGGACATTCATATCAGCTGCTTTATACTATGAACAGATCAACATACTTGCAATTTTGATATAATTGGTGAGAGCTCTACTTAATCTTCCTCTAATGAGTTTGACTTCTTGAATGCTTTATTCACATTATTTCAATTTTTGCTGCATCCTGTTGTGTAGGAGTTTTATTATTTGGCATGATTGACTTCTATGAAAGATAAGGACGTTGTTGTTATAGAAGCAGTGTATAAATAAGGCAATTAGTTTCCTTTGGTGCTTTTACTATTGGAAGCACCTGCATTTTTCATAACATTTTCACACGTAGTGGATGCCATTCTCCTTGTATGTGACCAAAATATTCATGCCTCGTGACTCCTTTATGTATGACCTTTCTGGGTATCAATTATATGTTCTGCATAATTGTATTTTCTTTCTTTTCTCACACTAAAAAACATTTGCCTTCTACACAATTACAGGTCACACACTAAATGATTCATTCATTATGAACATCTTGCTTTGTCAATATATACTATATGTAATTACTAATGCGCATAGGTTTCCTCTTGCAATATGATTCATGCACAACACAGCACCGACAATGGTGACTGTGGTGTAGGGGAATTTGATTATTTATATACAAAGATAATTTACAAAAATGGAAATTAATTATGTTATTTCCAGCCCTGACAAAGTCATAGGGATATTCCCTTTTGACGAAACACGTGTTGGCCGGGACTGTGAGGCACCAGAATGAGAACTGGTCAAGACTAAAATGAAGAGCAAGACTTTGGACTTATTATCATTATTGGGCATGTGCCGTGGATTTGAGTCTATATATTTGTCAGTACTAGGATTGAATTTACAGGGGAGTTGAGTGGATCTCCTCCTTCCAGGCACACCACATGTATATTTACAACAATAGAATCCATGTGAAACTGTGAGAACCCCCTAGTTCTTTCTCAATGTTCTGTGTGTGTATTATTGTTCAGTTATCAGGGTTGTGGGTCAGATTGGTGTCACTGATTTCTTCAGAAGGACCCCAGCAAGGGTGGTATATGAGAGATGTCTTCTGTAGAGACTGTTGCACAAGCGAGGGTTTCCATGGCATGATCCACAATAAGGGAGAATTGTGTGGACCCCACCTTACATCGGTTGCCACTTCAGGGATCAGCTGAGTCCATGTCCTTGTCTTGCCAAGTACCATGCCTCAGCCCATGTAGATCTTGGGGCGACAGAGCTAGATTTTCTCTCAGAGTTATGACAGCGATCACTGCCGTCCGGGAGGCCTCCCCTATAACACATTCATGCCACACTCTTGGCGCCTGTGCAGAGTCTATTACTAGTAGACAAGTGTTATATGGGTACCTTCTTATTTCATCAGGCTGGGAGCATTGGGCCTTCTCCTTCACAGTTAATTTTGATATTCAAGAAATTCACCTCAGCAGTTGTGGCTCCTGGAATTGATTTCCAGGTGGGTGCCCGTGGGGTTCCCCCTCCAGTGTTGCAGTCCAGCCAACTGGCCCCTAACAGCACAGACCGGCCCAACTAAAATCCCTGTAGGTACAACCTGGTCTTGTGTCGAAGGCTTTCAGCAACCAGAGAGGCCCCCGATATGGCTGGTCTGGTCTTGTAGGGCCCCCCAACAGGGGCTGGTGCCTTGCCTCAGGGAGGCTGGTCAGACGGCATTGTCAGCAGTCATCCCAGGGTATCAGCAGGCATATTGGGCTGAAGTTCTACTGTGGGGTTTCCTTCCACGCACTGTGCCTCCAAGTAGACCGCAATGCAGTCTTAGGGCTCATGGAGCAGCCCCACCTGCATCAGTACAGCCTCATATTAGAGTGGCCCTGCAGGCCAGGCTGTGGTGGACGAGTCAGCAGTCCCCGCTCTCCGGCACTCATCAAAATTCCTGGACCCGGCTGGTCAGAGCGATTGGCTCATGCTCCGTCCATGATCAGTGAGGTCCCACGGGACCACCTCCTCACCAGGTGCTCACTTCACAACCAATTCAAGCTGCAACATCACGAGGTCCCAGCCGGTTGCCTCAGCAAGTAAAGCTGGCCCCTGCCATCAGATCCTAGCAGCAGGACGTGCCACAGTCAGCCTCGGGCAGGGAAACTCATCCATCATGGGTATTTCCCAGCCCTTTGTTTCAGCCAGTGGTGTGTTGGGTCACTGGGGGCACCATTTGGTGCCTCAGTTAGCTCTGATGCTGCTTCAGGAGTGTGGATTCAAGGCCAGGCCCAGAAGTTTGAAGATTATGCTACCACCATATTCGGCGGGCGACCACGCACCCCCACACAAATATTCTCATATAATCATCAGCATCACCCCCCTCTATTATCCTTAGTGCCTTCGAAGACAACTTCTGTATAAGTATGTCACCCTTGTATAGGTGTATTCCCATACACATCAATCACACCCTTGAACCCAACTTAGGCCAACAGATCCTTGAATTTATTCTCAATAGTGAATAACCTAGCTTCCATTAAGGGAATGACAAAGAACTATCCTGTCATATCTGACAGGGATCAGAATCAGAACTGCCTACAAATTTAAACAATATCAAAGACGATATCAACATTATTTGGCTGTGTACATCATTGGGTTACGACAAGAGATGCTCATCAGTGGTGGTTCACTGAGATTACTTGCCAGGCCATTAATAACTAGCCATTGAAAGTCAAAGGAGCCACCTGATTTTCAAATGTTGATAAAATGTTAAGAATGATATATGCAAGAAAAGACATATATCCAAAGCATGTAGGGATGTCAAAAATATACAAGTATGTGCAATAGGCATAGGCTTTACAGAACTACAGTAATTAACTCATCATGTCATGCATTTTCTAATAGACGATTTCCTGTAATAATGAAAAATATAGTTTGAGTTACACATTTATTTATTATACTGTCAAAAATCAGTGTCTTTTATTCATAAAACATTTTCTGTATTCCCAGCAAGGCTGGGTCTATTCATGATGGGAATAAAGAAAATGAAGATGAGGTTTGCAGATTTGTTTGATTGCATGATTCGTTTTATGCCATCGATGCCATTGGAATTATGTAGTACTGTGTATTGTGAACAGGATTGCCTCATTTACACAATTTGCCCTTCTGCAGTGCGTTTTCCCTCTGTAGCTGGGCCCCTATGTCCATGAACGTTGCACTCGTTGGTGGTGCACCGGTTGGGTGGTACTAGCCCATCCACCTCTGTGCCCCTTGAGTCTGTGAAGCTTTAAGTTAATGGGAGGGGTGGAGGTACTCATGTCTCTGCATCTAAGCCCCTGACTACAGGAGGCTTGCATCCAGTTTTGGTGTACCTGGCAAGCAGTATTATTACGTCAGCAGTGATACCCCAAGGTGCCCTGGTGGGTGAGTGATATTAGTGACTCTACAGCTGCCCCTTTGAGACTGTGGGACATACATCTGATGGTGGTGTAATGATGGGCCTGGTTGAAATGTTAATTATGCCGGAGTAATTAGTGTAAGTTCGGTAATTTATTGTTACTCTTGTGCCATGAAATTACTGAAAATTACACAATCACGATCTCTCACATAATCTTGAGTAATTTCGGAACAAATGACTGATCAAGAGCACAGGAACAGAAAGCAAGCGGCTGTTGACTGCATCGGTTCCTGTTCTGTGCATCTAGCAGTAGTTTCTTCGCACATAATACATCCTCAAGTCCATTTGGATGTGAGGGTACATTTTGCACTAAGGAAGTAGTGCTAAATGTGGGGTTACGCTCACCTAGTAGTTATACATGATCTCACATATTTTTGCAGTAATTTTGCATAATTACATTGCAGAAAATTACAAAAATTAGGTCCATCCCTAGTACTGACCAGGCAGTTCTAGGACCTAGGACCAGCAATATAGTTTGACTGCAGAATCTCTTCTATAACCACACCCTTCGATCTTTATTTTTCATTTATTTTGCTTTTGGATCTGTGGATCCAAAACATGATCCTAGAATCAACTTTAGTGGAACTCAATATGATCTTCAAATCCACACCCTGGATCCACACACCCAGTGAAATATATTTTTTTCTTTTTAATTTTAAACCTCCTAACGTGGGCAAGGGGGTCAGGGCGTGCTCAACCTGTACCCTTATCCGCCCTTCTATTTTATTTCAGGACTCAGTGTCAGTCCCTGAGTCCTTTAAGAGTTGTCACAACATCTTCTTTAATGTTGCAGCAGTTATTCAGATCCCTTCATTGGGATCCATGGACCTGAAATAGACGACAGAAGAACAATCTTCCTTGGCCAAGGATCTATGAACCCTTAGTGGTTCAGGTCTCACTAATCTTTTCTTTACCTCTTTATCCCCAAACTGAGTCTCTCCTTGAATACTATTTACTCAAGAACTACTGAATTAATTTACACCAGACCAATAAAAACACAGTCCTTAAATTAAGTTCAAATGTTTTGCCAAGTTAATTCCATTCAACTTTTTTTATGTATTGGAGAGCCAACGTCCTTCGGAAATTAAAATGGAAAATCACACTTTTGGGAAATCTCTTTTTTTATTGGCCTTCATGTGACAAATCAGCACTAAACTTTCAATGAAAGTTAAATATACATTAATGGCAGCGAAAGCACCAGTGGAGTTATGGTTTCCATAGGAAAGGCATTTTTGTTTTCTTAAAATAACTTTGGTGCCATTCTATGAGTCTGCACAAAACGTTCAAAAAGAAAAGCTCACCTTTACTTTCCTCAAGGAAATTTTCATGCCAACGCATTGACAAGAAAGATGAGGGGCCCCAAAAGCTCAAATTCCCATTTTAATTCCCTTAGGTGGATTTGCTCTTCAGCTTAACGGTATTACAAAAAACTTGGCACGAAGTTAGGATTTTACTTGAAGACTGTGTTTTTATAGGTTTGATGCAGATCGTAATCTAGAATCCCAAGACTGAAAAAGTAAATAAAACGTATTGGCCAATAGAACGTTTTCTCTCATTGGCCATTTTGGAGCTGCAGATCCAAAAGCACCCAATTAGCTGCCATAGCGTTGAAATAAAAATTTGAGAACAGCCATTACAGGACACCAGTGCTCAATTTGCAGGTTTGAAAATAAAATTCAAAGTGCACATAATGGGGCAGGTTGTACACACCCTGGCTCCCAAGACCCAAGTTGGTGGATTCTAAAGGCTGGAACAGCCAAGCTCCCCCACCCCGGAACACCTATGTCAGTATTAGCTTCACACACTGAAGGTGTCAGTTGCAAAACCTTCCAAAGGTAAAACCAACCAGCTACCCACAGCCTGTATTCCAAAGCCTGGGCAACCTTCACTAACTGAAGAACTGGTCTGCAAAGCCTAATAATGGTGGAACCACCAAGTTACCCCTCACTCTAGAATGCAATGCCAGGGCAAACCTAATTGACTGGCTGCATAACTGCCAAAAAGTGGCCTCTGCCAATCTGCTCCCCTTCTGGAACACAAACAGAGGGAAAGCTTTGGAGACTGCTAAGCTCTTCCCTACCATGAAACATCTGCACCAGACCAAGCTTCATGGAATGATGGGCCAGTTCTGAAGCTGATGAAAGGCAGAACTGCTATGCAACCTACCATCCTAGAACTTCAACCCTCGGACATCTATCACAGACTAAGGGACCAGTTGTGAAGAACTGCCATTCTCCCAAGAAACCCTTGAACACCAATGTCAGGGCAAGCTTCACAGAATGAAGGGACTTGCCATGGAGTCATTGAAAGGAAGAAGTGCCAAGCTCCCCCCAACACAGAACCCCAGCACCAGGAGAAGCTTCACAGACTGAAGGGTACAGCTACAAAGTCATAAAAATGGTGCAACAGCCCTTTCCCTCCCCATCCACAATACCAACACCAGGGCAACTTTGGAAAACCAAAGGCAGGGTTGCAAAGCTACAAAAATGTGGAAATGCCTCTTCAGGCTAGAATACCAGTACCTGGGCAAGCTTCACATACTGAAGGGCCTGGCAGCAAATCTGAAAAAAGATGGCAATACCAAACTCCCCCCACCCTGCAACATTCAGATTTGGGAAAGCTTCCTTGGCTGAAGTGCCCATCTGTGAAGTGGCTGAGAGGAGGAATCACCGGCTTCACCAAACTTGGAACTCCAACACCAGAGCAAGCTTCATGGGCAATAGGTTCTTGTTGTGATGTCAAACCCATCCTCAGCTCACAAATGCAATGGAAAGCCTTGTGGGCTGAATCATTATACTGTGAAATATCAGAAAGGCTGAATGGTCACACTAGCTCTAGCCCAGTAATCCAATAGTAGAGCATGTTTCATGGCTTGAAGGGCCTGGCTGTGAGATGCTGATAGTGAGAACCATTAATGTCCACCCTGTAAAACCAATGGCATATTAAGCCTTGCAGACAGAAGGGCCTTGCTTCGAAACTGCAAAAAGGTGAAGCAGTCAGGACACACAGCCCAGAACACCTAAGCCAGTAAATGCCTCAAGGTCAGGCTGCAAAGCTTCCCATAAAACCACAATACCACCAAAAGGACAAGCCACTTGGACTGAAGGGACAGACACATCAATAGTGTTAGAAGCTTCACAGACTGAATGTGACAGCAGTAAAGACGCTAAAAGAAGGAACCGGCAAGACCCCCTTGCTCTGAACGGCAATGGCAGAGCAAGCATCCTGGACCTAGGGAGCTATTTGTGAAGCTGTAGTACAATGGAACCACCATGCTCCCCACCTCAGCATGCAGCACAAGAGCTAATTTCACAGATATAAGGACCTGCCTGTGAAGGTGCTAAAAAGCAAAAATATCAAACGTTCCCACTGTGCAATATCAATGCCAGGACAAGCTTTAAAAATCTGAAGTGCTCAGCAGGAAAAACAGTAAAAGAGGGAAGAACCAAGCAACCCCCATGCAGGAATACCAACTGGGGCAAGTTTCACAGACTGATAGGTCCAGCTGGAAAGCAACTGAGATATGGAACTGGCAAGCTTCATCCCCAACATGGAATGAAAGTGCCAGGGCAAGTTTCATGGACTGAAGAGCCTGGCTGAAAAGACACTGATGGGCTCGCTGCCTGCCGAAGTCCAGTGATGGGATGACCGCCTCTGCAGTCGTCCCTCCGGGGTCCTATTACAAGTTCCCCTGCGGGCCCTATTACAAGTTCCCTCCTGGCCCAGGAAACTCACCACAATGTTGGCGCTGGCTCATCATCGAGAAGGCGAAAATGGGTGCGGTGCGTCACATCGCACTTTTCACTTCCCGTAATTTGGGCAGTGAAAAGCGTGATAGCGCTGGCCATGGGGGCCTCTGACACCCCCTTTCCACCAGCCTTTGCATGCTGGTCTGACCGCCATGCAAAGTCTGGCAGAAAGGGGACGCGTAATCTAAAGGGCAGTGCTGCCCTGGTAGATTATGACCTCCGAGGCCCCCTGGCTTTTGACTGGTGGCAACCTGGCAGTACCGGTGGTCGCACCACGGTTGAAATGTGGCAGTGAGACCGCCACTATGGCGGCGGCCCGACCGCCACCGTTAGTGTGACGGTCTTAAGACCGCCACACTTGTAATGGGGGCCTGATACTCTTAACTGACAACCTCCCTACAAGAGTGAACAACAAAGCCTGGGCAATCTTCACACGCTGATGTGCCAGGCTGCAAAGAAGCCAAAAGGGAAAACTGGTAACCTCTATGCAACCTGGATAACCAGTTTCAGAGAAAGGTTTGAGGTCTAAATTGGACAGCTGATAAGTGGAGGAACGTCATAACGCCAAGCTCTCCTCTGCCCCATAATTCTAACACCGGGAAAAGTATAAAAGGACTACTTGTGAAGCTGCCAATCAAGAAACCACCAAGCCACTGCCTCACAGCAAAACACAAATTCTGGGGCAAACTTCACAGACAGAGGGTCTGGGCTCTCAAATTGCTGAAATGTGGACCCACCAAGTTCCCCTCACCCTGGAATTCCAAGGCAATGAATACTTCACAGACTGAGGCTGACAAAAGGCAGAGCTATCAAGCTCCCTGTACTTTGGAACACCAACTCATGGGCAACTTACATGGACTGAATGGTTGAGCAGTAAAAATGCGGTAAGGCTGAATTGCCAAATTTCCCAGGGCACCAATGCTGTAGCAAACTATTCAGACTGAAGGGCCTAGCTTCAAATGGGATAAAAGGGGAAACTGTCAAATTACCCCCTTCCACCACAAAGCAGCAATGGAATGCTTAATGTAAAGAAGAGAAGGGGTGCAAGATTACCAAAATAGCTCAACTCTGCCCACACACCTGAACACCAATGCATAAACAAGCTTCACAGACTCAAGGACATTGCTGTAAAGTCACAGAAAGGCAGAACTGCCGCATTATCTAAACTCCTGGGCAAATAAATACTGGAGAGAGCCTTACAGACTGGGGGGGGCACAACTACAAAGCTGCAGACATTTTTAACCACCATGCTCACCACAAGAAGGAACACCAAAGCAAGCTTCACAAACTGAAGGGCCCATCTTTTAAGTTGATAAAAGGGATCTGCCAAGCTCCATTCCACCCCAGGGCAACAGTCATGGGCTGAAAAGCCTGGCTGTGAAGACTTTGAAGGAGAGCCACCCACTCTGTACCACCACGGACCTCCAAAGAGGTGCAAACTGTCACAGACAGAAGAGCTTGGCTGCTAAGCAGCAGAAAGGTGACACTACCAAACTCTCTTCCACCCTGTCACACAACATGAGGACAAGCTTCTCAGGCTGAAGGATCTGGCTGAGACATTGCCAAAAAGCAGGAAGCGACTGAAAGTTGGAACTGCCAACCTCCTGAGACCCAAAAAAACCAACACCAGGCTAAGCTTAATGGACTGAAGGGTGTCAGCCGAGACAATACCAAAAGGCAGAACTGCCAACATACTGCCCAACATGTAAAACCAACACCTGAGCAAGCCTCATAGACTACATAGTCAGGCTGCAAAGACATCAAAATGTGGAACAGCCAAGCTCCCTTGAATCTTGGAACTCTTACACCCAGGCAAGCCTGAAAGACTAAAAGGCCAAGCTGTCAATCCACAGAAAGGCTGAATCTCAAAGCTATTTTCCCAAACTAAAACACCACTGCCTGGCAAGGATTCAGGACAGAAGGGACAGGCTGAAAGGCCCCTGAAAGACAGGATTGACAAACATCCCCCGCTCCCAACCGGGGGAGGCCAAGGCTGGGATAAGCTTCACGGACTGAAGGGCCCATCTACAAAGCTGCTGGAGGGTGGAACCACCAACTTCTTCCTGACACAGGACACCAACACTAGGCCAAGTTTCATGGATGGAAGGGGGTGGCTGTGATGATACTGGCACGTACAACTGAAAAGCTGCCCCCTACCACACTGAACAGAAATGCTGGAGAAAAGTCTAAAGAAATGAAGGGCCTGGCAATGAAGCCAACGTAAGGCAGAACTGCTGAGCTACTCTTCAACACAGAACACCAAAGCTGGAGCAGCTTTCACAGACTGAAGCCATAGAAAGTCGAACCCACTCATGCCGAGCTCCTTCCTAAATCAAACAAACAAAACAATGTTGGGGCAAGTTCCAAAGAAGTTGAAAAGTAGAACCACTGAGCACACAGGAACACCAATGCAAGAGTAAGCTTCATGGACAGTTGGTTCTGGTTGCAATGTCACCAAAAGGCCAAATCACTAAGCTCTCCCCACCACCAAGGCAACTTTCATGGACTGAAGAGCATAGCCACAAACCTTCTGCAAGAGATGTATCAGTCACCACCCCAGAAAGCCAATGTCATGGTAAATGTCACAGACAGAAGGGCCAAGTTGCTAAGTCAACAAATGCCAGAACTGCAAACTGGAAGGCGGAACTGCTGAACAACTGGAAGGCCAATGCAAGGGCAAGCTTAATATACAGTAGGTTCTGGCTGAGATGTTATTGAAAACCCATATTGCTACGCTCTCCCCACCCCTGGGGCCTGAAGAGCCTAGCTACAATCCTTCCACAAGCGGTGAAATACCCAATGCCTCCTAAACCATAAAAAAACAATGTTGGAAAATGGCCCTCTCTGAAGGGTCACCCCACCCTGTCATTTTGCCTACCTCCTCCTCTTTTTCTGACCTAATGTTTGCTGATTTTAGGACTCTTGGCACTTTACCATTGCTAACCAGTTCTGAAGTGCATGTGCTCCCTCCCTAAAAAGCATGGAAACATTGGCTCATACGCAACTGGCATATTTAATTTACATATAAGTCCCTAGTACAGTGCACTAGAAGTGTCCAGGGCCAGTAAATTAAATGCTAATAGTGGGCCTGCAGCACTGATTGTGCCACCAACAGTAGCTCCTTAACCATGTCTCAGGTCTGCCATTGCCAGGACTATGTGTGGAGTTTCATGGCCACTTCGACTTAGCATTTAAGACTCTTAGCCAAGCCTTAGACTCCCTTTTCTCTACATATAAGTCACCTCTAAGGTAGGCCCTAGGTAACCCATAGGGCAGGGTGCTATGTAAGTAAAAGGCAGGACATGTACTCAAGTGTTTTACATATCCTGGTAGTGAAAAACTCAGAAATCTATTTTTCACTACTGTGAGGCCTGCTCCTCTCATACGCCATCATTAAAACTGCCCTTCTATACTTTTAAGTGGTAGATTCTGATCTGAAAGGAGTAGCCTTAGCTTGTTTAGTAAGGCCAGAATGGTGATAGAAAATCCTGCTTACTAGTGAAGTTGTATTAAACATTACTACTTTAGATATGACACTTTAAGAAAGTGGGCATTACTCTGCACTTACTGCCTTCAGTGCCATGCAGCCTGTCTCCAGTCCACGTCTGGGCTGTGCTGGTTGACAACTCCCCTTGTGCATTCCACCCAGACAGCCATAAACACTGGACACTCAATCACATCTGTACTCATCTGCATACTGAATGGGTGTCACTGGGCAGGAAGGGTGGAGGGGCTCCCTCTTACATTTCAAAGGCCAGTGGCTTGCCCTCACTCAAAGGACTGATGACCCCCGACAGGGATCCTGGCAAACAGGGCTGGGCAGAAAGGGGAACCTCTGCACTTTAAAATCACTGAAGTTTGAAGTTTCCCCCACTTTGCTGGAAGGACTCTGCCTTCCCCAAAAGTGCTCTCCAAGGGCTTGGATTGAGCTTGTCTTCTGTTCTGAAGTCTGAATGCCAATAAAGACTTCACCAGCTGGCTTCTAGATAGTTTTCTGACTTCAGCGCTGCCAGGACTGACTTCAGTGACTCCAGCACAGACGCTGCTGTCCGACGCCATGCTGCTACATGCTCCAGCTCTGTGGTCCTCACTGCATGCAACAACAGTGGCTTGCAACACAAGTCTGACATTGCTGCGCTGCCGCTGATGCCCCACAGTGTGATTTTGACAAGTCAACACATCACGTCTTGAACGACTGGATCCATCGACCTCCTCCGGGTCACAAGGAACCAAAGTCTCGCCACAGACGCCGCACCAGCTACCCCTGCAACCGGACAGAACTGACGCCTCGACTCTCCCTGCCTCGCAGTGTGGAATCGGTGCCTCTCCTCCCCGGATGCCGTAAGGGACTGATGCTGCATCGGATCCAGCAATGCATCACCTCCACAACTTTATGCAATGTCTTTGTTTCTTAGTTTCCAAAGGTACTGTGCCGGGGGGTCCGTGCGACTCAGTTACTGGTCTCTGTGGTGTCAGATTATTGGGAACGACTCTGTTAGTGATGCTGTGAAAGCCACAGTTGGAGCTATTGTGTTTCTAAGCGCTTTAGTTGGATTTAATATTTAAAAATTCATAACTTTGCTTGTGTGCATTGGATTTTCATCGTTCTGACCTTATTTTAATCAGGTAAATATTATCTATGTTTCTATAGCTGTGTGGTGTATTTTTGTGGTGTTTTCAGTTTGTTACTGTATGAGTTATTGCACAAATACTTTACAGATTGCCTTCTAAGTTAAGCCTGCCAGCTCTGTGCCAAGCTACCAGAGGGTAAGAGCAAGATAATTTGGGTTGTTTTGTGACTTACCCTGAAGAGGACTGTGGTTTCTACTTGGACAATGGTGTATACCTCTGCCAGCTAGAGACCCATTTAGATTAAAAATGGAGACAGAGGAGAGGACGGCTGAAGCTGAAAGAGCCTTAGGTGAGAAGAAACTTCAGTTGGCTGAACTGAATCTGAAAGAGCTGGAGCTCAAGGCCAGGCTGTCTGAATCCAGCAGTAATGGTGGTAGCATGCATGTAGGACCTGCTGGAGACAAGAAGGTTTATATACCCAAGGATTTGGGACTCAGTTATGTGGTGGAACATGACATTGACAAGTGGTTTTCTGCTTATGAGGTTGCACTGAGGGCGCATGGGGTTCCTGAAGAGCACTGGGGCGTGCGGCTGTGGAAACACATGCCAACATTTGGGAGGGACACACTTCAGACATTAGAAGTTGGGGACCAAAACAAGTACACTCTCATGAAAACCATTTCAATTGCCAAATTTGGACTGGCCCCTGAGAAGTATCACCAAAGATTAAGGAATAGTAACAAGATTCCCAACCAGTCCTGGGCAGACTTCATTGATTTTCCCAGTAAGGCACTGAATGACTGGGTGAGTGGCAGCAAAGTCAGTGATTATGTTGAGTTATACAATTTAATCCTGAGAGAGCACATGCTCAGTATTTGGTTTGTAGAGTTGTGCCAGCATCTAGTTGACAGTAAGCTGACTGAGCCCAGGAAGCTTGCTGAGGAGGTGGGCCTCTGGGCTAGCACTAGTGTCAAAAAGGTATCCCACAGAGGTGGTCAGGGTTCCCAACAGAAGAAGGAGGGGGAGAAAAACTTCAAAATAAGGATTTTCTAAAGTCCCCCAGAATAATTCCCAAGGGAATTGTAGTAACTAGTCCCAGACTTATCCTAAAAAGATGAAAATGTTCTTTGATCACAAGACAGGGAGGTGGGTTCCCCAGAGTGCTCCAAGTATGGTCACTCTAAGGGTGACTCCAAATGTCCAAAGAAGGCACAGCCCCCCACTGGTGGGAAGACACCTGGGTTGGCTAGTATAGCTCTCGGGGAGGAGGTAGTCCGAGATAGCTTTGGGGAACAGACAGAGGTAACTCTAGGGTCGCTAGGGGATGAGGATGTGATGCCAAATGCCAACACTTCTAAGTACAGGCAGTGGGTCACCATTAATGGGCAACAGGTGGAGGCTCTGTGTGACACAGAAGCCAGCATGACTACTGTCAAGGGTCAGCTTGTGTCAGCAGAGCAGGTCCTACAGAGCACATTCCACCAAGTCATAGTCGCTGACAATTGTGAGAGCCATCTACCAGTGGTTCTTGTTCACTTTGAGTGGGGGAGGGTCTCTGGTACTCTGAAAGTAGCTGTGAGTCCTGCCATGCCTGTAGATTGTCTTGTTAGGCAGTAACCAAGAGCACACTACCTGGAAGGAGGTAGAGCTCAGACCTCACTTGGAGATGATGAGATTGCCTGAGGGGGTCTGTATGACCACACAGTCTGTGGCTGCCCGGGAGAGAAGTCAAAAGCATCTGGAGCCTGGAAGAATGGCCCAGTCAGCTGCCAAGGAGATGGGCAAGGGGTGCTGGAAACCAGTCCCAGAAGATCCCACTATGGAGGTTGACTGGGTCTCTGAGGAGGAGGCCCTGAGCCATTGCCGCCATAGGTGACTTACCTGAGCTTGCTGGCTGGCAAGTTGAGGGTGGGCCCACCAGGGAGGAATTCTGCAAAGCACAGAGAAAGTGTCCCACTCTTGAGGGCTTGAGGCAACAGGCCTCAGCTCATGCCGCAGGTGAAACCTCTTAGGATCACCTGATTTACTGGGAGAATGATCTCCTATATAGTGAGCATAAGACTCAGGGTATGGGGGCAGCATGTGTGCTGGTGGTCCCCCAGTGTTACTGGTCCTTCCTATTGGGTTTGGCTGATGACATACTCCTGGCAGGACATTTAGGGCGAGACAAGACCTTTGCCAGGCTAGTCACCCATTTCTTTTGGCCCCGATTGAGGACAGCCTCAGAAGCATACATTCAGCAGGTCCTGTCCAACCTGCAAGGCCAGTGGGAAGTCAGAGAAAAAGCGGAGCGCTCTCCTTATCCCACTTCCTGTCATTGGCACCCCATTTGAAAGGGTGGGCATCAACGTCATTGGTCCATTGGACCCAAGACAGCCTTAGGCAACAGGTTCATCCTGGTCTTGGTGGACCATGCCACAAGCTGCCCAGAGTCAATCCCTCGGAGGATGGTGATTGCACCTGTGGTGACCAGAACCTTGATGGGGATGTTTACCCATGTGGGGTTCCCTAAAGAGATAGTGTCTGACAGAGGCACTAACTTCATGTCTGTTAACATGAAGTCCATGTGGCGTGCATGTGGCGTAAACTACAGGATCGCCACACCCTATCACGGTCAATCCAATGATCCAGTTGAGAGATTCAACAAGACATTGAAGGGCATGATTACAGGCCTACCGGAGGCTATGAGGCATAAGTGGGATGTCCTCTTGCCATGCCTTCTCTTTGCTTACAGGGAGGTGTCCCAGAAGGGGGTAGGGTTTAGTCCCTTTGAGCTTCTCTATGGCTACCCTGTAAGCTGCTACCCTGCTACCCTGTAAGCCTTGTCAAGGAGGGGTGGGAGAAAGCTCCCAGGAAACCACCCCATGATGTTGTCAGCTACATGGTGGCCATCTGCAACCAGATGAACTGCACCATTGTACCATTAGATGAATCTTCACAAAATTGTAATCATCCAGACAAATGTTAAGGAGGATGTTACAACTTACATCCTTATGGTGGTCATCCTCCAACTTTTTGTCTGCCTCCTTCCATTTTTCTAGCCTTGTTTTTGCTAGTTCTAGGACTCTGCACACTTTACCACTGCTGATCAGGGTAACAATGGTTCCAACCCAATTAGCATATTTAGTTTACCTGTAACCCCCAGTAAAGTGCTCTACATGTGCCCAGGGCTGTGAATTAAATGCTACTAGTGGGCCTGCAGCACTGAGTGTGCCACCCACATAAGTAGCCCCTTAATCATGTCTCAGACCTGCCACTGCCAAGCCTGTGTGTGCAGTTTCACTGCCACTTTGACTTGGCATTTAAAAAACTACCTGCCAAGCGTTAAACTCCCCTTTTTCTACATATACCTCAACCCTAAGGTAGGCCCTAGGTAACCAATAGGTAAAAAGCAGGACATGTAATTATGTGTTTTACATGCCCTGGTAGTGAAAAACTCATAAATTCATTTTCCACTACTGTGAGGCCTGCTCCTCTCATAGGCTAACATCAAAACTCCCCTCATATACTTTTCAGTGGTAGATTCTGATGTGGAAGGAGTGGCCTTGTCATGTTTAGTATGGGCAGAATGGTAACAGAAAATCCTGCTTACTGATGAAGTTGGATTTAATATTACTATTTTAGAAATGCCACTTTTAGAAAGTGGGCATTTCTCTGCACTTACTGCCACCTGTGCCTTACAGCCTGTCTCCAATCCACGTCTGGTCTGTGCTAGTTGACAGCTCCCCTTTTGCATTTCACTCAGACAACCATACACACAGGACACTTAGTCACATCTGCATTCATCTGCATACTGAATGTGTTTCCCTGGGCAGGAAGGGTGGAGGGGCTCTCTCTTACATTTCAATGGCCAGTGGCCTGCCCTCACACAAAAGACTGATAACCTCCACAGGGATCCTGGCAGACAGGACTGGGATGAAAGGGGAACTTGTGCACTTCAAAACCACTCTTTGAAGTTTCCTCTGACGTCCTGCAGTGTGAACGCGACACTGTGAACACATTGCGTTTTGATCAACTGGATCTATCGACTCCGCCGAGTCACAATGAACCGACGCCGCCCCATCGACACTGCACCAGCTCCCCCTGCAACTGGACGGAATCAACACCTCACCTCCCGCTGCATTGCACTGTGGAACTGATGCTTCACCTTCCCAGACCCTATAAGGGACTGACGCCACACCGACTCCAACAACACATCACCTCCATGACTCTGTGCAATGTCTTCGTTTCTTCGTTTCCAAAGGTACTGTGTCTGGGACTACGTGCTACTCTGCACCGGCACCTGTGGCGTTGGTTTATTGGGAACAACTCCATTAGCAATGCATGATAGCGCTTGTGTTTCTAAGCGCTTTAGTTGGATTTAATGTTTAAAAATTCATAACGTTGCTTGTGTACATTGGAATTTCATTGTTTTTACCTTATTTTAATCAGATAAATATTATCTACTTTTCTAAAACTGTGTTGTGTATTTTTGTGGGGTTTTCACTGTGTAACTGTATTGCACAAATAGTTTACACATTGACTTCTAAGTTAAGCCTGCCTGCTCTGTGCCAAACTACCAGAGGATGAGCACAGGTTAATGTAAACATATCTCAGCCATATATGAAACTCTTGAGTTCTGGCAATCAAGTTCGAATTTTTCATGAAATGTGATTGTTGTATTAAGGTCTTTAATTATGTCTGTTTCTGCCGCCTTGAAATGTGCACATTTACAAAACCTATGTGTTTCATACCCTAGAGAAGGGAAGACCTCATGGTGAGTTCTAGGCCACGAAGATTGTTAGACAGATAATCTAAAGTACAGAAAAGTTTCACAATAAAATGAAAACATGCATTCATTTATTCAATAATATTAATTCAATAAACATGTGATCATAAACGATTCATAAAACCAATAAAACACATAATACATTCAAGTTAAAATACATGGTAAAAAGAAAACTCATTACAGTACAACAGATGCCCTCTGTCGTACAATATGTTTCATATATGTAGTAATTAAGAAGCAGATCCTCACCATTGTCAAAAATACTAAAGCGGCCCTATTATTTCTGATTCTGATACTGTTTAAAACAAGGTAGAATATTCCGCTTTCTCAAAGATACATAATATACATAATATTTGCAAAACAACAGAAAGTGCAACTTGTTTTGTACTGAGCAGCCATCACAGGGACACAGGGTTAAATTAGCAATATAGGGACCCTGCTGAGTTTATGCCACTAGAAAGTGCACAGTGTTCAATCTTAATCTCACTAACCTATGATGCAGATTGCTAACCCATGTTAAGTAGGGATCAATACCATTGCTAGTGGAAATCTGAACAAAAGCCTGGACAGTGGGTTTATCAGCTTCCCACTGCACTCTCTTGTATGTGCATTTGGCTAAAGACATTTCTTTAAAGTGCTTAAGAAACTAGCCATAAAACTGCCGGGAGATGTAAAAAGATCTTCCAAGTCCTTACTGATACAGATGTTGTGAATGTACCAGATTCAGAGAAGTTTTTAACATTGAGCCAACTTCCAACAGTCAATGAGAATTTCCCAGCTAAAAGAGGTTTGGCTACTTGTCCGGATCTTAAACCACAAGGGGAGTGCTGACATCACTGATAAATCCTAGCGTAACCAATTCATCCAGTGGGCAGCAATCTCACAAACTCCAAGTTGCAATTTTTTATAAGGCTATAGGTGCCATGTTCCTGACCATTTGAGTTACAGTGAATTTACATATTTACCAAGACAAAAAAACTGACTATGCATTTAAGGGACCAAGGAAAACAAGACTAAAATACAGGAAAATAAGAGCATATGAACAAAGGCACAGGACTGCCAGTGTGTACAGTAAAAAAGTACATTCGAGCATCAAGTCAAGAGCTTCAAGACATTGGCTCAATAAAAAAGAAAAAGAAATGAGTCCTCTCGTCAGCTGCAGGGCTTCTTGGAATGCATGGTTTTGGGTGGTGAGTCTGCTGTGGCCTGACACCTGGGCATTTCGGAGGAGGGTCTGCAAGCAGAGCAGTCTCTTCATCCAACCCCCATAATACACAACTGAGCTCTGTATGAAATCAGGGCTGCCTTTATGCTCAACTGCTAAAATTCCATTTAAAAGAACCTTGGAAAAATTCCTTGGAAATTACCCTTAAAATAATATTATGGTTTAGTTGGTGAAAACAGTAAAACATTATCCTGGGGAAACAACTATGAAAATCACTGAAAACACTGTTAAACCTGGTGATATGGTTCTACATCAAAACATAAAAACCTCTGAAATTCACCAATTATGGTTCACTACACGAATCATAACTTGCCCACACATAGCTTTCAATGGGGGCAATCAGAGATATTTTTGTTCAGCAGACCATAATTGGTGAAATTCAGGGTCTTTTAAATATCGATTAGGACCCACAGCAACGTGGCTGATTCACGGACAAGTTGACAAAATCCTAACCTATAGCTTTGGTCCCATAGAGATTTACAAAGGGTTGATGCAAAGCATGGTGGCAATTAAACTTGCTTGGCTGTGTTGCATCAACTGGAGAGCGCAGAACTGTATCATATTTACAAAGCTGTGATGCAGATCTTCTCTCTTAGTGTGCTGGTGCACATTTATATGGTGGGCACCTACGCAGGTACCCTTGCACCATAGTGGAAGGCTGTGTGTGTTATGGTCAGCATAGTTTTTGTGCACAAAAACTATGATTTAAGGCAATTTCCTCTTTGTGTGTGTGCTCCTGAATGTGAGGAAACACAAGAGGAAGAAAAACAAGGAGATATATTTCCCTCAATATGCAGCCTAAGGGAGGTTCTGGGTTTGGTTGCTGCTGATTTGCATCAGACTCTATGGGTAGCTGCACAGGAAACCAACGAACCACCCATGAAAAGCCACCTTGATAAAAAGAAATGCAAGGTAGCACTTTGCCTGCCGTGTGTTACTTTTGCTTACAAACCAATGCACACCACAATATGCGTAGGTTTGTAAATACTAATCTGGATTTGCGTCAGGTCTGCGTTATAAAATGTGATGTAATCTCAAGGCAAAATCTTTGTAAACCAGGACCTAAACATCTTATCTAGTATTCCAAAATACGTTGTAGATAAAACGTGACCAGGGGGATCGATAGATAGATAGATAGATAGATACCCCTAACCATCAGCGGAGCTGTGGGGCTGCAGGCAGCCGTTGTGCTTAGCCTACTCTCATATATCACAGTATGGGGGAGCTGAAGAAGCTCACCCCAGCTGAAGAAAAGGTATATCTTTGCTCTCCCTTGCCCTATTCCGAATGCCATCAGACAATAAAAAAAAAAACCTTGAGCATTTACCACCTACTCTAAACCTCAGTAATTTGGGTGAATTGTTTTCCCTAAAAGGGGGAAACAAGTGATACTAGACCCGGGATCCCAAATTTCACATGTTATTTCCCATTCTGGGGAAGCAGACTTTAGTTCCTCGTATCTCACAAGGAGATAATACCTGAGTTGTAAATTACACCCTAGTATCTCCCCGTTGAGATAGGGGGTAACTTGCAAACGGCCCCAGGTGATGTGATCGACTGATAAATTTTGATAGGAAATGTTTACTTCAAGTTATTGCTGCTAAAAGGGGTTCCAATATGTTCAGTGCCACCCTTGCTGACTACAAACAAGACTGCCATCAGCCTGTTGGGATCTTGTATCCTGGCGGAGATGGCGGTCAGTTGGCAGGTCCGCCGGCCAATCTTGCAGGGCTTAATTTGTAAATAAAAATGTGCTGGTGCCCAAAGCTCTCCTCTGAAACATGTGGCTGTTGCATTTAAATGTGTGAGCACAGACTACTGAGGCAGCGTAATCCTAAAGCCACCTCGGGCCTCTTTAATCCATTTACAGCCCCTCCCTAACCTTTCTGCTCAATATTGGTGGCTTCCTGCTTTCTCATGCTTTTCCGTCTTTCTCTTCCTCCGTCTTTCCTATATGCTTCCTTTGCTCTCAATAATTGCCTGATACAGAAAACTAAGTGCCAGCCCACAAAAATAAGTACAGGTGCCCCCCAACGGCAACCACCGTCTCAATTTAAGCACTGCAACCTTGTAATGTGGAGGTCGGACCACCACAGGTGCTCTAACCAGCCTAAATTAATAGTAGATGAAGGTCAGATAGGCAAAACCATAGGATCTTAAGACAGTACCTTTTAACATCACATTTGCATTTCTCAGTGCAAATGTTTATGTACATTTACATATATACGCCGCAAAGGAAGTGGAACTGAATCAACTCCACCGTACAATAGCAGGTTCCAATCATCACTAAAGTTTGGCTGACCTTTCTACATGTGATACAAGACAATAGAAACCTCTCACACTAACGTGACACTTCATGAAAACGATATTCACTCATGAAAAACTTCAAGACTCAGCCCTTTTCTGTCCATTCCAGAGCTGGGCAACCATTTTCATCAAACAGTCAGGACCGTTCACTCTCCCGTCTGCGTACACTAACCACACCAATATGACCTGACGAGAGCACCCCAACCAAAAATAAAAATATTTTTACGTCCTTTTTTACCATGCCTGTAATCCGAAATGTATAGCACTCTACAGCCTTTTCGCAGTTGACAAACTCTCTAATATAAAAAAAAATACTCGTAAAAAAGACAAATAGAATGATATAAAAAGAACAGTGCATGAACTGAATGTCGAGGCTCAGTTGATTTGTTTACCCATGCAGCACACACCTAAAGCTCTCAGCGCTCTCTTGTTTCACATAATGTTGGAGTATATGGAATACTTCTAGAAAGAAAAGATCAGTTGCCTTTGATGATAACGAGCTATCATTATTAATAAAAAACGAATGTCATAATCATCAGGCACGTATATGTCTGCTGTCTGAATTAAAAGTGAGCATCTCCACTCCGAGCTTTCACCTTCTGAACACATTCACTTTACGATTTGATTCACAGTCACCATTTCAGAAGCTATTGTGCAAAAGAACGTTTTTGAACTCATAAGTAGGGAAGAAATATGTTGCTCTGGCGCCAGCGATCTCTTGAGGACCCTCACTCTTAATGTGTAATTTATTCATATTTTTTGTGGGATTTTTTTAGAGGTTTTATGAATAAAGCACCTTTGCTTTGTGTACAAATAATTTTTAAAAAAGTTGGGTTCTATGAACGGTTTAGTGGTTATGCACTTAAACGCGCTTTACACACGATTCAAACTTAAGCTTTCAAGAAAAAGGCTCTTTCATGCAAGCATGCAGCACTTGACAACACCCAGGTAACTGTTGGTGACGCATTACATGGGTTTTTCAGATGGGTGGCATGTTCCAGTTCAACAACAAAAAGAAAACTCTACAGTGTATTTTAATAGCCAGACATTATTGAATTACCTTACTTCGGCAAATCACTAATAGAATTTGTGTTTCCTTTAGGCAATAAAAAACGTAACAGTGGAAAGCAAATGTCTCAGCATTATTTCCGGTGAGTTACATAATTTATCCTAGTTAAACAAAACTAAAACTTTTTAAGGAGAATGTTTTCAAAACTACTATAAATCAGTCCAGAATCGATTAATCAGTGGAACTCATTAAGAACCCAGGTGTAAATATCTATGAATAACAGGTTATTATATTTAGTACTAGTAAAATCATTATTGTTATTGTTATTGTTATTATAATTAGCGGTACTACTAGAAGAATGACAACAATAACAATAAATGTAATGACAAAATAGCTAAGGTAGTAATGGCATTTTTATACAGTGGCGCATATAGAATTACCACTACCTCGAAGTTCTAAAAAGCAGATAATACTTTTTCCCAACACAGGGCTACTAATAATATACACAAGAAATGTAATTAGTATTGTAAACAAAACGCTCTTACCTTGGGCTCCTCCATTTTTCTGGTCGTCGCAATTCCTTGGTTTCACGATACTGTCCGCCCCATTAGGGGGGCGGAGAGGAGCTGATGTTCTGAATGTGATTTATGGTGTTAATCTTGCCCGAGGACAAATTAAAATTAAAGATGTACCCAAAATAATACAACAAGGTGACAGAAAGTCTGATGAAATGATCCCCAACGGGTGGAATTAAGGGGAACACTTTCTGTGTTATAAATCCGGTACAGAAATGCACCTTTTGTAAACAAAAGCTACTGGAAAATCGCTAAACTCCACACCACCTACTCCGCCAACACTACCATTAGGTAAGCATATCAGGTGAGAATGTTTTCAAACGTTCTCTGACATCACTCTGACACTGGCCTTCACTGCCTAGCAACCAGTATCACAATAAAGAGGCCAATAACTTCATGACCAGGGGCTGCATGGTGTAGTCAGCACCTGGGCCTGGAGATAAATGGACTTAAGCTAATGACCATTTGAATTTTGTGGGTGCTGGGAACCCCGAACTTCAGGCATGGCAAAATTTACCTCGGTCAGAATGCCCACAATCCGATTAAACAGATGTGCTAAACCCCAATTTCATGTGGCAATGTGGACCCACGTTAAGGCACCTCCTAACACATTAAAGTATTAGAATTACAGTCAGTTAAGTAAAGGGCCCACTCAATAATTGCCTTCTACATCCATTGAGTAATTAAAGGTTTTTATTTCAAAAATTTGAAAGTAAGACAATACAGGGTCAATGCTATAAAGGCTATCAGTGAATAAGGTAATACAGATGAATGTTAATTCAAAAATTATTCTAAGTCTCACGTGGTCAGCAAAAGCAGGAGTCAAATGTACAGCATCCTAGTAGAACAGAAAAGCCTCCGGTTTTCCCCCAAAATCAAGAGTTTTACATACTATCTTCGAATATGTAATTATCAGAACTGCAGAATCACTGCTGTGAGTAAATGTATTGTTTCATTGGTGTAGGAAGTTGGCTCTGTATATACTATTTCAAAGTAAGAAATAGTGTGCACAGAGTCCAAGGGTTCCCCTTAGAGGTAAGATAGTGGCAAAAGTAGATAATTCTAATGTTCTATTTTGTGGTAGTGTGGTTGAGCAGTAGGCTTATCAGAGGGTAGTGTTAAGCATTTGTTGTACACACACAGGCAATAAATGAGGATCACAGGCCAATAGGTTTTTATACTGAAAAATATATTTTCTTAGTTTATTTTAAGAACCACAGGTTCAAGATTTACATTAAACACTTCAAATGTAAGGTACTTCGCTTAGATACTTTAGGAACTTTGAATGAAAACAGTATCATGTACAGTGTTGGTAAAAATGGCAATAAGCTATTTTCAAAGTGGACACAGTGCAAAAATCAACAGTTTCTGGGGGAGGTAAGTAAAGGTTAGATTAGGAGGTAAGTAAAACACTTACAAGTCTCAGTTCTTGGGCATAGGCATCCAACCGTTGGGGGTTCAAGGCAACCCCAAAGTTACCACACCAGCAGCTCAGGGCCGGTCAGGTGCAGAGGTCAAAGAGGTGCCCAAAACACATAGGCGCCTATGGAGAACAGGGGTGCTCCGGTTCCAGTCTGCCAGCAGGTAAGTACCTGGGTCCTCGGGGGCAGACCAGGGGGGTTTTGTAGAGTACTGGGGGGGGACAAGTAGGCACACAAAACACACCCTCAGCGGCACAGGGGCAGCCGGATGCAGTGTGCAAAGCAGGCGTCAGATTTTGTATAGGTTTCAACAGAGGGACCCGGGGGTCACTCTAGCGTGCAGGCAAGCACAGGGGGGCTTCTCGGGACAGCCACCACCAGGTCAAGGCAGAGGGTCACCTGGGGGCGAAGTTCGGTTCCTTCAGGTCCTGGGGGCTGCGAGTACAGTGTTGGTTCCAGGCGTCAGGTTCCCTTGTTACAAGCAGTCGCGGTCCGGGGGAGCCTCTGGATTCTCTCTTCAGGCGTCGCCGTGGGGGCTCAGGGGGGTCGTCTCTGGTTACTCACAGGCTTGCAGTCGCTGGGGAGTCCTCCCTGTGGTGTTTTTTCTCTGGATCTCGAGCGGGGGGTGTCCGGTGCAGAGGGTGAAGTCTCACGCTTCCGGTGGGAAACGTGCAGTCTTTGAAAGTTGATTATTTGTGGCAAAGAAGTAGCTGGTTTTGAACAGGGCCGCTGTTCACTGGAGTTTCTTGGTCCTTTAGTCCAGGGCAGTCCTCTGAGGCTTCAGAGGTCGCTGGTCCTGTTGGATGCGTCACTGGAGCAGGTTTTCGAAGTTGGAGACAGGCCGGTAGGGCTGGGGCCAAAGCAGTTGTCATCTTTCTCCTTCTCTGCAGGCTTGTAGGTCAGCAGTCTTTCTTGTTTCTTCAGGTAGCAGGAATCTGATTTCCTGGGATCTGGGGAGCCCCTAAATACTGAATTTAGGGGTGTGTTTAGATCTGGGAGGGCAGTAGCCAATGGCTACTGTCCTTGAGGGTGGCTACACCCTCTTTGTGTCTCCTTCCTGTGGGGAGGTGGGCACATCCCTAATCCTATCAGGGGAATCCTCCAAACTCAAGATGGAGGATTTCTCAAGGCAGGGGTCACCTCAGCTCAGGACACCTTAGGGGCTGTCCTGACTGGTGGGTGACTCCTCCTTGTTTTTCTCATTATCTCCTCTAGTCTTGCCGCCAAAAGTAGTGGGGGCAGTGGATGGAGGGGCTGGCATCTCCACTAGCTGGGATGCCCTGGGGCGCTGTAACAAAAGGGGTGAGCCTTAGAGGCTCACCACCAGGTGTTACAGTTCCTGCAGGGGGAGTTGAGAAGGACCTCCACCCAGTACAGGCTTTGTTCCTGGCCACAGAGTGACAAAGGCACTCTCCCCAGGTGGCCAGCAACATGTCTGGTGTGTGGCAGGCTGGCAGAAACTGGCCAGCCTACACTAGAAGGCGGGTAGGTATTCAGGGGGCACCTCTAGGATGCCCTCTGGGTGCATGTTACAATAAATTGCATACTGGCATCAGTGTGCATTTATTGTGCTGAGAAGTTTGATACCAAACTTCCCAATTTTCAGTGTAGCCATTATGGAACTGTGGAGTTCGTGTTTGACAAACTCCCACACCATATACTCTTATGGCTACCCTGCACTTACAATGTCTAAGGTTTTGCTTAGACATTGTAGGGGCATAGTGCTCATGCACATATGCCCTCACCTGCGGTATAGTGCACCCTGCCTTAGGGCTGAAAGGTCTGCTAGAGGGGATGACTTACCTATGCCACAGGCAGTGTGAGGTTGACATGGCACTCTGAGGGGAGTGCCATGTCGACTTAGTCATTTTCTCCCCACCAGCACACACAAACTGAGAGGCAGTGTGCATGTGCTGAGTGAGGGGTCTCCAGGGCGGCATAAGACATGCTGCAGCCCTTACAGATCTTCCCTGGCATCAGGGCCCTTGGTACCTGGGTACCAGTTACAAGGGACTTACCTGAGTGCCAGGGTTGTGCCAATTGTGGAGACAAAGGTACAGTTTAGAGAAAGAACACTGGTGCTGGGGCCTGGTTAGCAGGGTCCCAGCACACTTTTAAATCATAACTTAGCATAAGCAAAGGCAAAAAAGTTAGGGGGTAACCATGCAAAGGAGGCATTTCCTTACAATTAGCAAATCAGAATATAGGTTAAATAAAAGATGCCATTACCATCTTAGAACTATCCCACTCCATGAATAATTATTCTGCCCCCTTTATGTTAATGTGCGTGGGAGATGCTAGAACGAACTAGATGCATGAACAGATGCGTGATATATGAATGTACAGGGCATAATGTTCTGCCGTAAGGATCTTGAAGAAACAGTTGAAGTTTGTGAAAGAGCTGGGAAACGTTCATCAAAATACTGTGACCAATGACAATGGAAATAAACAAATATCATTTGACTTTACTAGGTGCTATAGAAACAACAGTCAGTGAAATATGCTGTGGGGAAGACAATTCGTAACGTTATTTGTGTACATTGGAATTTCATAGTTTTGACCTTCTTTTAATCAGATAAATATTACCTACTTTTCAAACTGTGTGGTGTTTTCACTGTATTACTGTATTGCACAAATACTTTACATGTTGCCTTCTAAGTTAAGCCTGCCTGCTCTGTGCCAAACTACCAGAGGATGAGCACAGGTTAATTTGGGTTGTGTTGTGACCCTAACTAGAATTGTGGTCCCTACTTGGACAAGGGTGTATACCTCTGCCAACTAGAGACACAGTTTCTTCCAGGGGAGATGTATTTCACACCTTAGCTTATAAAGTACATTGTGTTCTCTGCTGCAGCAAGTTTGCAAAACTATTGATCAGGGACCAAAGATTTAAAATGTAAACATATCTCAGCCATAAATGAAACTATTGAGTTCTGACAATCAAGTTCAGATTTTTCATGAAATGTGATTGTTGTTTTAAGGTCTTTAATTATGCTTGTGTCTGCCACCTTGAAATATGCAAAGTTACAAAACCCACTTGTTTCATACCCTAGAGAAGGAAAGACCTCATGGCGAGTTCTAGGCCATGAAGATTGTTAGACAGATAATCTAAAGTACAGAAAAGTTTCACAAACAAATGAATAAAATGCATTCATTTACTCAATAATATTTATTAAATTATAAATGATTCATAAAACCAATAAAACACTAATACATTCAAGTTAAAATACATGTTAAAAAGAAAACTCATCACAGTACAACAGATGCTCTCTGTGGTATAGTACCTTGCATATATGTAGTAATTAAAAAGCAGATCCTCACCATTGTCAGAGACTGCAAAAAATACTAAAGCGCCCCTATTGTATCTGATACCGGCCTGTTTTAAAAATGGTAGAATATACTGATTTCTCAAGGATACATAATATTTTCAAAATAACATAATGTGCAACTTGCTTTGTACAGAGCTGCCATCACAGGGACACAGGGTTAAATTGGCAACTGCTGAGGGTATGCTACTAGAAAGTGCATAGTGTTCAATCTTAACCTCACTAACCTATGATGCAGATTGCTAACCCGTGTTAAGAAGGGCTCAATACCATTGCTAGAACAAATCTGAACCAAAGCCTGGACAGTGGGCTTATCAGCTTCCCACTGCACTCTCTTTCTGTGCATTTGGCTAAAGATATATTCTTTAAAGTGCTTAAGAAACTAGCCATAAAGCTGCCGGGAGATTTGAAAAGATCTTTAAGGTCCAAACTTATAATGGTGTTGTGAATGTATCAGATTCAGATATTTTTTTAATATTGATCCAACTTCAAACAATCAATGAGAACTGCCCGGCTAAATGAGGTTTGGCTACTAGTCCAGATCTTAAACCACAAGAGGAGTGCTGACATCACTGATAAATCTTAGCCTAACCAGTTCATTCAGTCGGCAGCAATCTCACAAATTCCAAAGCATTTGAGAGCACAAGGTCGCAATTTTATATAAGGCTATAAGGTGCCATGTTCCTGACCATCTGAGTTACAGTGAATTTGCATATTTTACCGAGACAAAAACTGACTATGCATTTAAGGGACCAAGGGAAAACAAGACTAAAATACAGGAAAGTAAGAGCATGTGACAAAGACACAGGACTGTCATTGGGTACAATAAAAAACTACATTCAGCTCAGGCTATAGAATAAACACACATTTCGAGCATTGAGTCAAGAGCTTCAAGACATTGGCTCAATAAAAAAGAAAAAGAAAGAAAAAGTCACGGGTCCTCTCGTTAGCTGCAGAGCTTATTGGAAAGCATGGTTGTGGGTGATGGCATCGCTCTGCTGTGGTCTGACACCTGGTCATTTGGGAGGAGGGTCTGCAAGCATGCCAGTCTCTTCATCCAACCCCCTTAAATCAGAGCCGATGTCCGTATGAAATCAGGGCTGCCTTTATGCCGAACAGCTAAAATTGCATTTGAAAGAACCTTGGAAATTCCTTGGAAAATTACACTTAAGATAATATTATGATTTAGTTAGTGAAAACAGTAAAACATTAACCTGGGGAAACAACTATGAAATTCACTGAAAACACTGTTAAACAGGTGATATGGTTCTACAACAAAACATAAAACCTCTGGAATTCACCAATTATGGTTCACTACACAAATCATAACTTGCACCTCTGCCCTCAAACCATAACTTGCCCCGCATAGCTTTTAGTGGGGGCAACCAGAGATATATTTGTGTAGTAGACCATAACTGGTGAAATTCAGAGTCTTTTAAATGTTGATTAGGACCCACAGCAACGTGGCTGAATCACTGGATTTGGTGGGCAAGTTGATGAAATCATAACCCATAGATTTGGTCCCATGTAGATTTATAAGGGGTTGATGCAAAGCAGGGCAGCAATCAAACTTGCTTGGCTGTGTTGCGTCAACTGGAGAGAGCAGAACTGTGTCATATTTACAAAGAAGTGATGCAGATCTGCCCTCCTACTATGCTAGTGCACATTTATATGGTGGGCACCTGCACAGGCACCCTTGTGCCATAGTGCAAGGCTGTGTGTGTTATGGTCAGCTTTTTGTGCACAAAAACTATGATTTAGGGCAATTTCCTTTTTGTGTGTATTCTGCTGAATGCGAGGAAACACAAGCAGAGGAAAAACAAGGATATATATTTTCCTCAATATGCAGCCTAAGGGAGGTTCTGAGTTTTGTCGCTGCTGATTTGTATCAGACTCTATGGGTGGATGCACAGGAAACCAATGAACCACCCATGGAAAGCCCCCTTGATGAAAAGTAATGTAAGGTAGCGCTTTGCCCTGCCTTGCATTAGTTTTGCTTACAAACCAATGCACACCACGATATGCGTAGGTTTGTAAATACCAATCTGGATTTGCTTCAGGTGTGCATTTAAAAAATGTATGTAATCTAAATGCAAAATATTTGTAAACATAGATAGCTAGCTAGCTAGCTAGATAGATAGATAGATAGATAGATAGATAGATAGATAGATAGATAGATAGATAGATAGATAGATAGATAGATAGATAGATAGATAGATAGATAGATAGATAGATAGATAGATAGATAGATAGATAGATAGATAGATAGACCTAACCATCAGCGGAGCTGCAGGGCTGCAGGCAGCTGTTGTGCTTAGCCTACTCCTGTATATTACAGTATGGGGGAGATAAAGAAGCTCACCCCAGCTGAAGAAAAGGGATATCTTTCCTCTTACCTGCCCCATTCCGCCTGCCAACAGGCAATAGAAAAAAAAACCTGAGCATTTACCACCTGCTCTAAACCTCAGGAATTTAGGTGAATTGTTTTCCCTAGAAGATGGGAAACAAGTGATACTGGACCCAGTATCCCAAATTTCATATGTTATTTCCCATTTTGGGGAAACACATTTTAGTTCCTGTTATCTCACAGGGAGATCCTGCCTGAGTTGAAATTACACCCTAGTATCTTCCTGTGGAGATTGGGGGTAACTCGCAATACGGCTCCAGGTGATGTGATAGACTGATACATTTTTACAGGAAATTTTTACTTCAAGTTATTGCTGCTAAAAGGGGTTCCAATATGTCCAGCACCGCCCTGACTAACTACAACCAAGACTGCCGTCAGCCTGTAGGGATCTTGTATGCTGGCGGAGATGGCAGTCCGCCCGCCAGCCTTGCAGTGCTTAATTTGTAAATAAAAACGTGTTAGTGCCCAAAGCTCTCCTCTGAAACACGCGGCTTCTGCGTTTAAATGTGCGAGCACAGAATACTGAGGCAGCGTAATCCTAAAGCTATCTCGGGCCTCTTTAGTCCATTTACTGCCCCTCCCTAACCTTTCAGCTCAATCTTGGTGGCTTTCTGCTTTCTCATGCTTTTCCGTCTTTCTCTTCCTTCGTCTTTCCCATATGCTTTCTTTGCTTGCATTAATTGCCTGATGCAGACTGATAATTGCCAACCCCCAAAAAAATAAGTGCAGGTGCCCCCCACCGGCAACCACTGTCTCAACTTAAGCACTGCAACCTTGTAATGTGGATGTCGGACCACCACAGGTGCAGCAATCTGACCGCCCTAAATTAGGAGTAGATGAAGGTCAGACAGGCAAAACCACAGGATTTTAAGGGAGTACATTTTCACATCACATTTACATATCTCAATGCATATGTTTATGTATATGCCGCAAGGGAAGTGGAACTGGATGAACTGCACAGTGCTATAGCATGTTCCAAATCATCACTAAAAGTTTGGCTGACTTTTCTGCATGTGCTACAAGACAAAAGAAACCTCTCCCACTAACATTACACTTGATGAAAACCATATTCACTCATGAAAAACTTTAAGACTCAGCCCCTTTCTCTCTATGCCAGGGCTCGCAACCATCTTCATAAATCAGTCACAACCATTTACTCTCCCGTTTGCATATACTAACCACACCAATATGACCTGACGACAACACCCAACCGAAAAATAAAAATATTTTTACAACCTTTTCACCATGCCTGTCTTGCATCAGATATGCTAATAGGAGAATATTCTAATGATTTGCGTATACATACTAATGAAAAATAATGACAATTGTAACTAATTATTGAAAATAATGTGTAATGTGCAAAATGTGCCCACGGGGAGTGGTCACCATCTGTGTTAACAGTACTAAAATAATGTGAAATCAATAGAATTGTGTATTAATATGTCATAATTGATGATATAACCTATGTTTTATGATGCTTCATATTCTTAACTTAGCCGAACTAGAGGCGTGGCCGGCGCTGGGTCTTGCTTGCTTAAACGTGGAGACGCGATGAGCTGCAGAGGACTGGAATTGGAGAAAAAGACCTTGAACTGTACAGAGTTCAAAATGAGCTCTGCTAGAAATTTCTGCAAACTCACCAGCGAACAGGAGACGATCAGAACAAATTGATACAATTATGTGTAGAGTAGGCTAAATGTACTTTCCCAGGACTCGAACAATGGAACCAGTGACTAAGAGCTGTGGGCAACAATTTTGTTACCTGAAGAGCCGGATGATGTTCTCATCGACAGAAGGACCAATCATATTAATGGAACTTGGTGCTTGAATCAACGCAAACAAGTGGTAAACAAAAACTATAGGTTAGAGTTATAACCCCTGATAAGGTTGACCAATTAGCAATTTGTGGGATGGACTGAGAGACCCTAGTAAAAAGTCTTGGATACAAGAAGGGAAATCTGAGTGTTGAGGCAAAAGTTAATGACGTCAGGAGACGCTGTCCGAAGTGCTGAATTTTGAGTTTGCTACCTGTGAGCCCGAGCCTTGCTGATGACTGACGACCTGGAGACGAAGACTGACTCGTTGCTGATCTATCTTGGATAGGTAGCTATAATGTTGACTGACTAATGTGTGCTTTTTCCTTCTAGGTACCAACTGCACTGCTTAGAAATGTTTTTCTCTCTTAGATTTTTCCTAATGATTGGTTTTTGACTAAATTGTTTTCGCATGAAGACCCACACGCTGATGCTAATCTGAGATAGGTAGGCTGACAAAGGGCGACTCTATGGTGACTTTGACTGACTGACTTGCATTGCAGAATTATTCAATTATTAAGATGGCTGCTTAGATTAATGTTGTTTTGCCTATTAATAATCTTGATGAATTATTGTATATGATGCTAACAAAGTTTGAGTACCCATGAATTCTCGAAATAAAGGTTTTAATTAGATTTGTAATCAATAGGAAATAAAACGAATTAACCTTCTTGTGAGTGATGGTTTTTCTTATTAGACTAGTTTTTGGTATTATATGTTGTTTGGAATTGTTGATGTTTTCACTGGTCACCACTTGGCTAGGATACTCTATGCGATCCCAAAGATTAATCTACCTATGCGCATCCCCTTGTAAGTTTACTTACTAAGTACAAGGCGCGCTAGCACCTGTAATCCGAAATGTATAGCACTCCATTGTCCTTTACCTGTTGACAAACTCTCTAATATAAAAAAAAATACTCATAAAAAGACCAATAAAATGATATAAAACGAACCGCACATGAACTGACTGTCGTGCTCAGTTGATTCGTTTATCCATGCAGCACACACCTAAAGCTCTCAGTATTCTCTTATATTGTTGGAGTTTATTATTAGTAAAAAACTAATATCATAATAAACAGGCACGTATATATCTGCTGTCTGAATTAAAAGTGAGCATCTCCACCCCGCGCTTTCACCTTCTGAGCATATTCACTTTATGATTTGATTCACAGTCACCATTTCAGAAGCTATTGTGCAAAAGAACGTTTTCAACACATAAGCAGCGAAGAAATATGTTAGCATTGCACCAGCGATGCTTTGAGAACCCTCACTCTTAATGTGTAATTTATTCATATTTGGGGTAATTTTTTAGACGTTTTATGAATAAAGCACCATTGCTTTGTCCACAAATTATCTAAAAAAAGGTTAGGCTCTATGCACGGTTCAGTAGTTTTATACTTCAATGCGCTTTGCACAAGGTTCAAACTTAAGCTTTCAAGAAAAAGGCTCTTTCACCCAAGCATGCCATGCTTGACAACAGCCAGGTAAATGTTGATGACGCATTACATTAATTTTTCAGATGGGTGGCATGTTCCAGTTGAGCAACAGAAAGAAAACGCTCCAGTGTAGTATAAAAGCCAGACATTATTGAATTAACTTAGTTCGGCAAATCAGTTATAGAATTTGTGTTTCTTTTACGCAATAAAAAAGTAACAGTGGAAAGCATATGTCTCAGCATTATTTCGGGTGAGTTACATAACTTATCATAGTTAAACAAAAGGAAAACTTTTTAAGGAGAATGTTTTCAAAACTACTATAAATCAGTTTCCAGAACCGATTAATGAGTGGAAAGCATTTAAGAACACAGATTTAAATATCCATGAATAACAGGTTATTATAATTAGTACTGGCAATATCATTATTGCTATTGTTATATTATAATTAGTAGTACTACTAGAAGAATGACAACAATAACATAAATGTAATGACGAAATATCTAAGGTAGTAATAAAACATCTTTTAATACAGCGCCGCATTTATAATTAACACTACCTCGAAGTGCTTAAAAGCAGATAATACTTTTTTTCCAACACAAAACTACCAATAAAATGCACAAGAAATGTAATTAGTATTGTAAACAAAACGCTCTTACCTTGGGCTCCCCCATTTTTGTCTGGCCGTGGGTGCTAGATGTGTGGGCAATTCCCTGACTTCACGGTACTGCCCGCCCCATTAGGGGGGCGGAGAGGAGCTGCTGTTCTGAATGTGATTTATGATATTAATGTTGCCCGAGCACAAATAAAAATTAATAGATGTACCCAAAATGATACAAGGTGACAGAAAGTCTGATCAAATGATCCCCAATGGGTGGAATAAAGGGGAACACTTTCTGTGTTATAAATCCGGTACAGAAAATAAAATAATGCACGTATTTGAAAGTGTGACCACGTGAGTGGCCGTCAATGTTCACGAAGTGTACTTATTAATGGCTTATTAAAATGAAATGTTGAACTTCTGTTTGATGAATGTAGTAATACATCATATTAAGGGCTATGTATTATGTGTTAGCTTTATTAATTGTAGGCCTTAACTTAGCAGAGGTCTTAGCCTAGTTGCACGGCCTCATGTCACGCTGTATTTCTTAGGTGTTTATTAAAATGTCTGCTTAAAGAATTACAATGTGATTTTCCACTGTTCTGACTTAGTGTGCTCGTAGCTAAAAGTCTTTCTCATGAGAACTGCTTGCCAAAAGATGCTGTTCTTGCTAAATGTAACATTGTAAATGTAATGTGTGTAAGTTTGACTTTCCCAGGAGAGGACAATAGAGACACTGACTGGAGTATAAGCTGCAACAATATTGTTACCTGACGAGCCGGATGGTGAGAACAGTACGGAAGGAACCAATCATCGACATGTGAACTGTGTACTAGTAGAAAATGTCGATTTGAAGTTTTAGTTTTATTGGACAAAGTGTGAACATGCGATCCCTTGGCCAATAGGGACTAGGGAAATAGTTTTAGGAAACCTAACTTAGCCAGACTGCACTGAGAAGAAGATTGCCATTGTGCATTTGCCTTTTGCCCAGTCCATGCGCCCATTTGCCCGTTGGCCATACCACCATTAATCCTTGAGCGTCTTGAGAAAAGACTTTGCCTCTTCTGAACTTTGATGCTGAATTATGATACCTTGCTGATTAGACTGATGTCCTGATGATGAAGACTGTCACAGCTTGCTGATCCAAACAGAGGATAAGTATACTGACGATGATGTTGTTTGCTATGTCTATTTGATTTTCTTTCTAGGTACCAACCATGCTATTTTGGTAAAGCCATAGTTATATGTTTTTTTCAAATTTGTGTTGCCTAATTGTTTTGCATGACGCCCAACATGCTTTTTCTAATCTGGGGTTAGCTAGGATCCTAACTAATGAAAGCCAATACCTGGAGTAACATTGATGTCTTTTCTTTGCTGAATCTAAATGTATGTAATATCGTTTACGCAGTTGTTCTTGTTATTACTTTGCCCTGTAACTTTAGAATGTTAGTAGCTCAAGCTTTGATTAGATTGCATTTCTTCAGTTGCTTTGGACAGCCAGTTTTGTTTCTGTATGTTTATCATTTGATTTTGAGATTATTTTACGTGACACTAGCATTGTTAATACAGGGAAATAAATATTTTAACTTTTAAACAAAGGTGTGGTTATTCATGACTGCGAGGTCATGGTGGGTGACAATTACTGACTCCTATTGATGACTAATGTTATTGAGTGTAATTGACTTGTGCATGTACAGGCTTCATGGTGGGAACATCTTAAGCAATTCAAAAGGTTCATCGGCCTATTTGCGTCCCCTTGTAAGTTTACTTATTAAGGTCAGACGCGCCAACAATGCTAATGATCATGTGAATTTTGTGGGTGCTGGGAATCCCGAAATTCAGACATGTCAAAGTTTACCCCGGTCAGAATGCACACAATTCGATTAATCAAAGTTGCTAAACCCCAATTTCACATGGCATTGTGGACCCATGTTAAGGTGCCTCCTAACATATCAAAGTATTAGAATTCCAGCCAGTTAAGTAAAGGACCCACTCATTAATTGCCTTCTACATGAGTGGAGTAATTAAAGGTTATTATGTCCAACATTTGAAAGTAAGACAATACAGGGTCAATGCAATATAGGCTATCAGTAAATAAGGTACAGAGGAATGGCAACTCAAAAATTATTCTAAGTCTCTTGTGGGCAGCAAAATCAGGAGTAAAATGTACAACATCCTAGTAGAACAGAAAAGTCTCTGACTCTCCCCCAAAATCAAGAGTTTTACATACTATTTTGGAATATGTAATTATCAGAACTGCAGAATCACTTTACTGTGAGTAAATGTATTGTTTCATTAGCAAATCAGAACATGGTTTAAATAAAAGTAATAGATGTCCTTACCACCTAAGAACTATCTCACTACATGAGTAATTATTCTGCCCCCTTCATGTTAATGTGCTTGGGATATGCTAGAACGAACTAGATGCATCAACAGCTGCGTAGTATATGAATGTACAGGGCACAATGTTTTGCCGTAAAGACCTTGAAGAAACAATTGCAGTTTGTGAAAGAGGTGGGAAAAGTTCATCAAAAACAGCGTGAACAATGACAATGGAAATAAACAAATAACATTCTACTTGACTAGGTGCTGCAGAAACAACAGTCAGTGAAATATGCAGTGGGGAAGACAAGAGTGGCATCTTTTTGAATATCATGGAGTCTCAGAATGAATTGAGGCCTAGTTAACAATCATCAGGAAAACACACTTTTTACACATAATAGGAAATGTATTTCAAAACCAACAGTAGTATATCAGTGTGTACATGTGTAATTGAGTGTGAAAATACTTCATGCACCTTGTTAATGGTGCCCAAAAATCTGAATGCACAAAACAATCTTTAACACTTTCAGCAGTAATGGTGTAGAGCAATGTCACTACCTTTACTGAAAGTTATGAGAAGCATGAAAATCCATATAGTATACCACCATCTATCGTGTGGACTTTTCTTGCAGAATAAGGTTTCCGGTTAAACCATGAAAATCAAATACTTTTTAAAAATGTAATTGCCAGTAAGACCGTATAAAAAAAGCCCTGACTCTCCCACTGAGACAAAAAAGGAACATAAAATTGGATCAACATAAATTCATTATGAAATGGGTGATATTTTTGTATGATGTCACTGCCATCCAGGCCTTTTTGTAACTCAACACTTGCGTGAATCCAAAAGTGTGAGCACCATTTTACATTTGTTTGTTGGTGCTTGATGTCCATATTGTTTTAAGAATTATTTTCATATGAAAAAGGGGACAAAAACGTTCCTATTAACTGCCTTAAATTTGCATGGAGAATTTACATTATTTGGGAAGGAGTTAAAAGTACCATTTTGATAATACAATTCCATGTCATTTTTTGAATAGTGTTATTGTTCTTCTGTTCATATACTGGACTATAAATGATGGATGTGCTTCTGACTTAAGAACTGAGGAACTGAAACTGAGGGCAAATGAAACGTTCTTTGCACTTTCTTGATTTTTACCTAACAGAAAGGCTAATGAACACAATTACAAAAAAGCTAAATATGAATTGTATGCTTAGAAAGTGTCTTTTAATGAAGAACAATGTCAGGGCATAAATTAATGTCAACTTTATCCTGATATTCGTGATTGTTAAAATTTCCATGTAAACCGTTTATAAGATGGCAATTAACATAAAAGTGTCAGAGTGTGAATAATAAACACTTAAGCCACAAACACCTTGTCCCTGAAGGAGACTTGCATTGGGGCATTTCCATATAAGTTGCCAAAGCTGCGAGAATCAGGAGATTCATAATGCTTCTATCACCAGGAAGGGTGCGAGTCTCGAAGTGCATAGAGATGCTGGGGCATAATTGATCCCTAAATCAGTGAGACACCCATACCTAGTCTCTCTTACCAATCTCCACTTTCATTCAGCATTTCAATCTCAATCTTCTGAGCAACTCCGATGGAGTAAAGCCCTGTAAAAGGAATGAATAGGAATTTGTGCCTTGGTGCTATAAAGTGCTATGATGTTCAGGTCATAAATGCTGCCAGCCTGAAAAGGATGCTGGTATGATGTCCGGGTGTTGGTGCTTCTCTGTGAAAGGAGTGGGCATACCTCATCTCCCAGATTAACGGTACTGATTCCTAGGGAGAATGGGAAGGTTCTAAGGATCCTACAATGTGAGTGAATTATAAAATGTATGTTGTTGTTATATGCAATGGTTTCTATGTTCCTGTTCTTATGTGTCCCTTCACCGTGAACTTGCAGATCTTTCTTCAGGGATGACATACTGGGGACCCTTCCAATATAAGTGTTGCAACCCTTGTGATTTGCAAATGTTAGGAATTGGAACTCTCCTGCAACAAGTGCAACTTTATGCATACCTTCTTCAAATGCTATGAAAGCATCCCCATCATACAGGTCACTGACACATATTTGCACATGGGTTAGAATTCTGATTTGAGTGGTATTTACAGACCCAGTGATTAATAGATGCTGTAAATACTTCAGCGTTTGTTACTTTTTTTCTTGTCAAATCTGCTGGAATTCAACAAGGGAAAACAGTACAATACTTACTTTGAAGGTGTGTTGCTTAACTCATGTTATTCTGTAAAAACGTAGTGTAAGTGCTTCTTGTTAAACCTGAGAAATATCAAACTCTGGGCTACTAGATTTTAGCAGATGTGATAAATAGTACCTACTCTGACTGCTTTGGGTGTATGACTGCCTAATAAGGTCAGGTGATACGTAATAGGGCAGTATCTTCTAAACTACCCCTCAGAGGTCGACTCAAATCTTTTGACTAAGACAAGAGTAATAAGATCATCCAAATAACCAATAATACCCAATTAAAATGATTATACAACAATAATCAAAGTCAGTAACTTATACACACACCATAACCTATGTGGCCATGAATCACCACACCAGTTTAGTAAAGTTAAAACATTTAGGGCCAGATGTAGTAAGCCGTTTGCATGTCGCAAACTGCAAAAATCGCAGTTTGCGGCATGCAAACGGCCGAACCCGATGCTCATTTCCAAATTGCGACTCCCCATGGGACCCCTTCCCCTTTGTGAATGTCAAAAAAATAAAATAATTCAGAGCAGGCAGTGGTCCTATGGATGGTTTCGGTTTACTTTTCATTTTGCAACTCGTTTTCCTTTAAGGAAAACAGGCTGCAAAATGAAAAAAAAACTGCTTTATTTATAAAGCAGTCACAGACATGGAGGTCTGCTGACTACAGCAGGCCACCAACCCTGTGAGTGCAGGGACTCGCTATGGGGTCGCAAAATGCGACCCACCTCATGAATATAGATGAGGTGGGTCTTTGCGACCCCATAGCGAGTCGCAGAAGGTGTCTCAGACTCGCAATTTGCAAGTCGCAAAATTGGATTTTCCTACATCTGGCCCTTCCTTCCTTTTGATTAACAATACTAAAGTCATGTAGATAATAAGCAAAACCAAGTGATAACAGTACAAGAATAACAGTGGTTGTCCGAAATGTCTAAAGAATCTTAGCCTAGCTACAGCAATAATCATTAAACACTCTAGAAGAATTACACAAGTAACAACAGAATTATATGCGAAATAGCAACAGTTTTCATTAGTTGTGCACTTGAATCAGACATAATTATTTAACAATACATTCAATTAGGGTTGAATCAGCCATCCTTACTACTATCTAAATTTTGATTGACATGTGTGGGGCTGGGCTTTAGCACATGCAAAAATGGAAAACAAGCCAAAGGTTAATTTGAAAGAAATACCTTTTTATGGTGCTAACAAAAATGTGATTGGATTTCTAAACGGAAACCTGCAAAGGAAAAGCAAATGCACATGTTATATCTCTTCTAGTAAATACAGCTGTTAGCAGAGTCTTCGTCAGCAGAGCACAGGAACAGCATCAAGTCTTGAGCGATCAGCATCAGAAAAGGGCATCAGTTCAATAAAGTTGGGGCTACAGTATCTGAACTTTTAATCATAAGTATAGTCTTCCTGTCAGGCTGAACATAGAGAAAAATACTGAAAAGACTGCCCTACATCATCTAGCACTTGCTTAACTAAAGTCCCAAAAGTAACTAGCTAAACTTCCGATTGGACAAGAGTATGAGGTGTGATAGAAATAACCAATGAACTTCAATTCTTTTTCGGACATTGCAATATTTCTTCACTTTCCATCATGATTGGTTCACGTCTTCTCTCAGGGCAGCAATTTTGGGCGAATATTAACAATGTAGAACAACATAAAACATAACATTTTATTCTCGTAGCTTCCTTTCTAAACTGAGACCCATTGTTAAAACTAACAACATTTATCATGAGGAAGTACAGAATGGACAAGGCAAGAAAACTGTAGATTTCCACTACTAGCTTTCAGTGAAGTAAGCACGTTAAACATGGTTTGCAAAAGAATTTCACTGTCGTCAACAAAGTACATGACGACATGGAAAACTACTAAGACTTAAGCCTTTTTTGTGTAAAGCTAATACATGATGAAGAATAAACCATTTTTATATCTCGAACCACATAATTCTCATGATTAGTATTTCTCTAATTCTTGATTAGCATTATTAATTTTCAAACACATTTGGTACGTCATTTAATTAATCAATAATATTTCAAAACATTAATCTTACCTGTCGATATTAATTACTTTCACCTTTGCAAATGTTTATGATTCAGCAAAATATATTTGAATGTCATTATTATTCCTTAGTCAATATTAATTATGGCGGTCACCATTATGTCAAGCACATTTCAAACATGCATGTTTTACATTTTTGGTACACATTTATCCATTTAGGCCTTTTAATTCACAATATGTATATGATTAATTTCACATAAATTTGGTATTAATTTTCAAGCTCTAACAATCCCTCCTCTGACGGCTAAATGTGCCATCACAAAGGAACATTTCTCCAAAGAAACAATTCAAAACTTATACATTTTTGTATTTCTAAAATTTTGCTTTTCTTCAACGTTTCTCAAATCACAAAAGTATCTGCTTCTCATTCTCTCCATTTTATTTCTTCCCTCCTCTGATCATTTTTTTGATCTTCCGTAATCTCACATACATGTATAGTTTGTAAAATACAGCTGTGCCAAGAAGACACACAACCACCATCAATCATGGTTTCAGTATCATTCCTGTAACACCCTGACCAAGATTTCCCGGCCAGTTTCCCACTTTATTAGAACTTTTGCTTATATTTTCCCAGACACTTGGTTGCTTCAGGTCCTTTAAGTCAGAATTCAGATTTGTCAGATTTTTAATAAAACTTCTAATTTCTATACTATTATCCGGGATGAAAGTGCAGCAGTGTTGGGCCTTAACCATCCGGCAGACTCTGGCTGCTTTTGCCAAAAGAGATGATGATTCTGAAGAACCATCAAACGGACCGCAACCATTTCTGTGTCCATGAGTAGTATTGCTCCAGAAAAATCTGTTGACATCTTATCCACAATGGTTGCCAATTTTCGAATTTTCTTGTTATCCAGAAAAACTCCTAATGAAGGCGTAATTGATCCAATTATTTCTGAAAAGTTAGCTTTTTTTGATCTTGGCCTTAGGTTGTCATTTGCATCATTTATGTTGTCAATTGGGTACATCTTAGGAAACACCACTCCCAGATAACAAGTCCCATACCATCCCCTAGGGAGCATATTTACCACAAATATAATACACACCAGTTATTGTAGGATCTTATCCATTCAATATAAAGTCCCATGTACTCCTAAACAGGAACACGTCTGCATTCACTCGTTCCTACAAATTAAGGAGCAGTTCTTGATTGTGGTCTGTATTTACGAAGCATCCCCATATGTTTTTAATGTAAAGCAAGTTTCCCATTTGTGTTAGTAGCACTATACGCATAGTCATTCTTATAGTTTCGCTTTAGTAGGCCCTTCTCTATTTTCTCCTTAATTAACTTTCTCCTGTCATCAGCTTGATTCAGACAAGATTTCTGAACTGGTGAAAGGAAACAAGTGAGATTATTGTCCTGAACATAAGCTGTGCCAAATGTTAAAATAGGCTAAAAAAAGCCTGTCTATGGCCCTCATCATGATCATGGCGGTTCGGCCCGCCATGCCGGCAGTGGCGGCTGAAGCCGCCAGCCGGCATGGCGGGCTGAACCGCCATATTATGCACATGGTGACGACCGCCAGCGGCAGCCGTCACCCTCCACCAGGCTCCCGCCATCAGGCAGGGTAACTACATTTTCCTAACGCGTATGCAGCAAAGCTACCTGCCAGGTGAGGAAGCCCACCCTGGACACAGGTTCAAGGTCGCGAGGGAGTGGGGATCTGTAAAGAAGAGCTAGTGTCTGAAGAAAACTCAGAGCCATCAGTTCAAGCTGATAAGCCAGATCTGCCCAGCCCCCAGCGAACAAGACATGAATACCGAGCAATTGTGTTGCCAAATAGTACAGTTGTAGATTGGCCATGTCCATCCCTGCTTCATAAGGACTCCTTTGACAGTACTTGTAGGAGGCTGGACTGGCTTATAGTGAGTACCAAGGGGTACTTGCACCTTGCACCAGGCCCAGTTATCCCTTATTAGTGTATAGGGTGTCTAGCAGCATAGGCTGATAGATAATGGTAGCTTAGCAGAGCAGCTTAGGCTGAACTAGGAGACGAGTGAAGCTCCTACAGTACCACTTAGTGTCATATGCACAATATCATAAGAAAACACAATACACAGTTATACTAAAAATAAAGGTACTTTATTTTTTAAAACAATATGCCAAAGTATCTCAGAGTGTACCCTCAGTTTGAGGATAGCAAATATACACAAGATATATATACACAATACCAAAATATGCAGTAATAGTATTAGAAAACAGTGCAAACAATGTATAATTACAATAGGATGCAATGGAGACACATAGGGATAGGGGCAACACAAACCATATACTCCAAAAGTGGAATGCGAACCACGAATGGACCCCAAACCTATGTGACCTTGTAGAGGGTTGCTGGGACTATTAGAAAATAGTAAGGGTTAGAAAAATAGCCCACCCCCAGATCCTGAAAAGTGAGTGCAAAGTGCACTAAAGTTCCCCAAAGGACATAGAAGTCGTGAAAGGGGAATTCTGCAGGAAAGACACAAACCAGCAATGCAACAATGATGGATTTCCAGTCGAGGGTACCTGTGGAACAAGGGGACCAAGTCCAAAAGTCACAAGCAAGTCGGAGATGGGCAGATGCCCAGGAAATGCCAGCTGTGGGTGCAAAGAAGCTGCCACTGGACAGTAGAATCTTAGGTTTCTGCAGGAACGACAAGGGCTAGAGACTTCCCCTTTGGAGGAAGGATCCGTCACGCCGTGGAGAGTCGTGCAGAAGTGTTTTCCCACCGAAAGACCGCCAACAAGCCTTGCTAGCTGCAAATCGGGCAGTAAGGGTTTTTGGATGCTGCTGTGGCCCAGGAAGGACCAGGATGTCGCAAATTGTGTCAGGGGACAGAGGGGGCGTAGAGCAAGAAAAGGAGTCCTCTCAACAGCAGGCAGCAGCTGCAGAAGTGCCAGAAACAGGCCCTACAAGGATGTGTGAAACGGTGCTAACCCGAAGTCGCACAAAGGAGTCCTACGTCGCCAGAGAACAACTTAGGAGGTCCTGCAATGCAGGTTAGAGTGCCGTGGACCCAGGCTGGACTGTGCACAAAGGATTTCCGCTGGAAGTGCACGGAGGCCGGAGTAGCTGCAAAAGTCACGGTTCCCAGCAATGCAGTCTGGCGTGGGGAGGCATGGACTTAGCTCCACCAAACTTGGACTGAAGAGTCACTGGACTGTGGGAGTCACTTGGACAGAGTTGCCGGATTCAAGGGACCTCGCTCGTCGTGCTGAGAGGAGACCCAGGGGACAGGTGATGCAGTTCTTTGGTGCCTGCTGTTGCAGGGGGACGATTCCGTCGACCCACAGGAGATTTCTTCGGAGCTTCTAGTGCAGAGAGGAGGCAGACTACCCCCACAGCATGCACCACCAGGAAAACAGTCGAGAAGGCGGCAGGATCAGCGTTACAGAGTTGCAGTAGTCGTCTTTGCTACTATGTTGCAGTTTTGCAGGCTTCCAGCGCGGTCAGCAGTCGATTCCTTGGAAGAAGGTGAAGAGAGAGATGCAGAGGAACTCGGATGAGCTCTTGCATTCGTTATCTAAGGAATCTCAAGAGACAGAGACCCTAAATAGCCAGAAAAGAGGGTTTGGCTACCTAGGAGAGAGGATAGGCTAGCAACACCTGAAGGAGCCTATCAGAAGGAGTCTCTGACGTCAGCTGGTGGCTCTGGCCACTCAGAGCAGTCCAGTGTGCCAGCAGCACCTCTGTTTCCAAGATGGCGGAGGTCTGGAGCACACTGGAGGAGCTCTGGGCACCTCCCAGGGGAGGTACAGATCAGGGGAGTGGTCACTCCCCTTTCCTTTGTCCAGTTTCGTGCCAGAGCAGGGCTAAGGGGTCCCTGAACCGGTGTAGACTGGCTTATGCAGAAATGGGCACCAAATGTGCCCATGAAAGCATTTCCAGAGGCTGGGGGAGGCTACTCCTCCCCTGCCTTCACACCATTTTCCAAAGGGAGAGGGTGTAACACCCTCTCTCAGAGGAAGTCCTTTGTTCTGCCATCCTGGGCCAGGCCTGGCTGGACCCCAGGAGGGCAGAAGCCTGTCTGAGGGGTTGGCAGCAGCAGCAGCTGCAGTGAAACCCCAGGAAAGGCAGTTTGGCAGTACCAGGGTCTGTGCTACAGACCACTGGGATCATGGGATTGTGCCAACTATGCCAGGATGGTATAGAGGGGGCAATTCCATGATCATAGACATGTTACATGGCCATATTCGGAGTTACCATTGTGAAGCTACATATAGGTAGTGACCTATATGTAGTGCACGCGTGTAATGGTGTCCCCGCACTCACAAAGTCCGGGGAATTGGCCCTGAACAATGTGGGGGCACCTTGGCTAGTGCCAGGGTGCCCTCACACTAAGTAACTTTGCACCCAACCTTTACCAGGTAAAGGTTAGATATATAGGTGACTTATAAGTTACTTAAGTGCAGTGTAAAATGGCTGTGAAATAACGTGGACGTTATTTCACTCAGGCTGCAGTGGCAGGCCTGTGTAAGAATTGTCAGAGCTCCCTATGGGTGGCAAAAGAAATGCTGCAGCCCATAGGGATCTCCTGGCACCCCAATACCCTGGGTACCTCAGTACCATATACTAGGGAATTATAAGGGTGTTCCAGTAAGCCAATGTAAATTGGTAAAATTGGTCACTAGCCTGTTAGTGACAATTTGAAAGAAATGAGAGAGCATAAACACTGAGGTTCTGATTAGCAGAGCCTCAGTGAGACAGTTAGTCACTACACAGGTAACACATTCAGGCGCACTTATGAGCACTGGGGCCCTGGCTGGCAGGGTCCCAGTGACACATACAACTAACACAACATATATACAGTGAAAAATGGGGGTAACATGCCAGGCAAGATGGTACTTTCCTACAGTACTGTAGCGCAATGCGCTGTCTCGTTCCACACCAAAGAAAGGAGGCCACCGCTCTGTCTAGGGTCCAGAACCATGAGCCAAGGACAGGAAGCGGGAAGTTCTGAAGAGCATAGAAGAACTGCAGCAAGATCATAATTTTATATAAGGCCACACAACCCAAGGCGTTTAATGGCAAGGATTGTCACTTCGTCAAGCCTGCCTTCGCCCGGGATGCCAGTGGGGTCATGTTCAGGGCATATGTCAGCTCAGGGAGGAGAGTCACCCAGATGCCCAGGTATTTAAAACTCAGTCGGCTGATAGGAACTTGATCTTGCCAATCATAGCAGTCGTGGGAGGGGTCCAATGGCACCAGCACCGACTTGGCCGGATACATTCACAAGCCTGACGCCTCCTCAAAGCAAAGCAGCAGATGAAGGCTCAGTGGGCCAGTTTCACTAGTGTTTGCCATGTACAATAGGATGTCATCAGCATACATGCCACTCGATCCTCATAAGTGTGATCCCAGCGCCACCCACGGTATATTGGATCCATCTTAACCAAGCGGGCCACAGGCTCGGTTGCCAGAGCAAACAGAAGTGGGAATAAGGGACAGCCCTGATGCATCCTTTGACCAATGGATAAGGCAAAGGATAGCGTGTTGTTCATCCGAACTCGGGCTACAGAACTGATGTATAGAACTTGGACCATCCAGCAAAATCTGGACCCCAAACCCGCCCGGATTAGCACCAAACACAAGTATTCCAGGTCCACCACATCAAAGGCTTTCTCAAAATCAATAAAAAGGAGTGCTAGATCAGAGGGAATGTGGTGGCGTCGAGCCAACGCTACATGGAGACGACGTATACAATGATACGTACCCCGGTTGGTCATAAAGCCGCATTGGTCGGGGTGAATCAGAAGCGGCAGGACTCACTTGAGGGGGGTCTCAAGAATTTTGGCATAGATTTTTATTTCGTTATTAATTAGTGAAATTAGTCTGTAGTCTGCGTAGGACCTGGTCGGCGGATGTGTCTTAGGGAACACCACTATGGTGGCTGTGTCCATTCCGTACGGAAAGAAACCTACCTGGGCCACTTCGTCATAGAGGCCCTGAAGCTGTTTACACTTCTTTAAACCTTTTGTAGTATTCGAGTGGAAACCCATCGGGCCAGGAGTTTTCCCTGCCCCTAGTGACATGATTACCTCACCTGTTTCTTCCCCTGTTATAGGCTCATCAACGATGTCTGTGTCTGTTTGGGACAATTCTGGGAGGGGAACATAATGCAAGAATTCCCAGGCGTATTCTGGGATGATCGTCGAAGAAGCTTTGTATAATTTGCTGCTACCTCTTGTAGCTTGGTGACCACCTCCCCTGTGGTGTTAATTTCAGAGATAATTCTAGATGATTGATGATGTGGTACCAGCCAACAAAGCAGTTTCCCATTTTAGTCCCCTCACCCATGTACACTGGTGGTGGAGGCGCGCTGCCTCCACGGAGAGGTCACGTATCTCCTCCCATATGAGCATGAGTTGCCGATTTAGTTCCTCTGTGGGTTGTGTGGATTGTTCAGCCCCCAGACAGAGGGCAGGGGCCTCCAGACTAGAGATGTGAAGCCTCTGGTATTGCTCCCGTGCATGGACCAGTCCCTTCGCAGCCCCCTTACCACTGCTTTACCCGCTTCCCATAAGGTACCTGCCAAGGGGACTGAGTTTGTGTTTATGGAAAAGTATTCGAGAATAACTACCTGCAAATATTGGGGAAAGGGTTTATGTTATAACTATCATGTGTTCAGCCTCCACTTCAGGCCGACGCTCACCCAAGCATGAGCTGCAACGGAGCATGATCAGAGATACCCCAGGGAAGGATCTCGATGTGCGTGAGTTGGCTGTAGTCTCTAGCCGGCAATAAAATTAGGTCTATCCTAGATTGCGTTTGATGTGCTGCCGAGGTGTGCACAAACCAATTTTGTTGTGGATGCCAGATTCTCCATGCATTGCATAGCCCCAGGGATGCCATCCAGTTCGTCAGGCTGGAGGCTGCTGCCTGCCTGTGGTATAGTAAAGGTTCCAAAACGTCCTGCAAAGGGTCTGGGCCGCATTAAAGGCTGCACCTATCAGGGTAGTCCCCTGAGACAGATCCAGAAGAATATTGGTAAGGTCATTTTGAACAGTGCACAGGGACACCGGTGGGGCATATATGCCTATAACGTTAAGTGTAAGCCCCTCGATGCGCCCGGACAGGACCAAGAACTGTCCTTGGGGATCCCGCTGTACTTTTTTTACCACCATGGGAAAAGATCGGTGCAGCAGCACCACCACCGCTCTTGATCCATGAACAAACCTGACGTGGTAAACCCTGTCAAACCCCTACCCGTTAGGAAAGGACAATGATCCCCAAGTAGGTGGGTTTCCTGAAGCAGGAGCAAATCAGGTTGGTGGCGGTGGGCATATATGAGGATGGCTGTGCCATCAATCTTATCCAAAAGTCTGTTGACATTCCAAGAGAGAACCTTTATTGGTCCTACCATTTATGTGTATATAGATCGATGGAATATTACGGTCGGGGGCAAAATCACCCGTTCCATGAAGTGGGTGAGTGGGACCATCGTCTCCACGTCCGTCAGTGCATCCCAGTGAGCAAGGTGTAAGTCTAAAGCCCTGTGCGTCTGAAGTAAGAGGAAACAAAATAATAACTCACAACAACAACACGAGCTGCCCAATGGCAGGTATACCCTTGAGCCCCCTAACTCCTGCCCCACTAGAGACTTCCGCCCAGAAGCATCTGCCGCCCTTACAAACATTAAACTCTTGAAGACCCTAACCCAACCTTTAAGCTAATCAGCCTTGGTGACCCCTCCATAAAGCCGGATGTGATGGTCAAAATTCAATAGATAGTTACATAGCAAGAAATAAACAAGTGTTGAGTTTGACTCGCCCGTCCCTGTTCCTCCCGGTAACTCAAAGCATTGGACTCAGGGACAGGTCGGAGTCACTGGAGAGGTCCCCGGTGCTGGGGGGCAACCCCCTTGCCGATAGCCCTCAGTTGCGTGTTTCTCTCCATGGGGGGTTGGACTGGCAGACTCCCCCCGAAGCTGCAACAGAGGAGAGCCCGGTTGGGATCCCCACCATCCTCTGCGCCTCCCAGACCGGGTACATCATTGCTGGCTCTTCGGTTGTGAAGACGGGCAATCCAGGCCTGGAGTCAGCTGCCCGCTGGAGGCCACTTCCAGATATTGCCAGTGGATTCTCCTCAGTCAGCCATGTCCAGGCCGCCTCAGGAGACTTGAAAAAATGGGCTCTGTTCACGTGTACCGCTCTGAGGCGAGCCGGGAAAAGAAGGCGTTAAGGTATTGCCATTGCCCTCAATTTCTGCTTTACTTCTGTGTAAGAGCGGCATTGTTGTTGAACATCCCTGGTGTAGTCCAGGAACACAAGTACCTTTGCTCCATTGCAGTGCAGTTCTCCCTGAGCACAGGCCGCCTGCAACACCGCATCCCTGTCTTTATAGTTGAAAAATCGAGGTATTACTGGCCTCTGCGAGGATCCCGCAGGGGTCTGGCCTGCAGCGGTCTGTGAGCTCGTTCTATGGCAAACCAAGGCGTGAAGCAGTTCGGTGGCACCCAGGATTTGCAGCAGTCCTCCAGATAGGAGGCAAGGGAGGAAGCCTCTGTATTTTAAGGAATGCCAATTATGCAAATGTTGTTGCTTCATGAGAGATTTTTGGCATCCTCTGCTCTGCAATGTAACTCGGATGTCTGCACAAGAAGCTGGGCAACCTGCGTTTTTAGGGTACTCATTTCGTATTCCATGCTGGACAATCTGGAATCCACCTCCATGATCCTTGACGTAACATTGCGCAGATCCTGACGCACAAGGGCCACGTCCACTCTGCAGTCCCTGATTTTGGTCTCCACTGCCGCTTGGAAAGACTGTATAGCCCGAAGGATAGTGGTCACATTTCCCAGGGGCAGAGATTTCCCCCCGTCCCGCTGTCACCAGGAGGGGTCGAGCCTGCACCAGTGGCAAACTGATCAATGAGTGTTTGTGCTGACTTTGACCGGGTGGGCTTGTCCTTACCCATTGCAGCCCCAGCTAGTTCCTCCACCTGTTATAGTCAATGCAAGTAATTGGGAGGCTACATCCATCACTCCATGGCCCAGTTCAAGTTCCTTTGAGGCTCCACGACAAAGTATTCTCCACTCCGTGGCCTGCGGCCATAGCTCCCCATCCTCAAAAACTTGGAGCCACTGCCCAGAGCACGATTGTGCAGCTGCCACTCCTCTGCAAATCCACGCCGCAGGCCGCTCCGGATGCCAACCATTCCTCCGTCCTTCTGGGTGCCACCGCTCCCCAATGGGGGCCTCCTCGCCCGCGGTGGACCCCCTGCGGCTCCAGCCGGGTCACCCAGGGACGCGGGCCACCACAGTCTCTCATTCAGTTGGGGGGAATGTGGATACACCACACAGTCCAATCCCCCTACCCTTGGTCCACGCTCACACCCCCTCTACCTCCACTGCCGGAGACAATTGCGGGCCCCCTGGGCCCAGTCCCCGAGTACCGCCGTGCTCCTCTGCAGTGTCTGCAGCAACGCAGACGCAATCAACGGCCCGCTTCGGTGCACCAATTGGGTGGCCAGTCCCACTCCGCTTCTCCGTTGGGCTCTGGACAGGGGCCCCCTCTGTCCGCTGAGGCTGCTATTCCCCTCTGGTCCCTTCAGGCCACACCATACCCTTCAGCCATGGCCTGCGGCAGCCACGGTCCCTGCAGGACCAATCATCTCAGGCTCGGATGGGGTCCCTTGGCCTCTCTTCAGGCAACCGGGTGCAGCTGCCCCTTCTCTCTGCCGCTATCACCGTGACGGCCGCACCTCTCCGTTTGTGCGACCCTGCACTGGGCTGCACCTCGGCCCCTGAAGCAGATGGGGCGCAGGACACCTCACCCGGCCGCCTCAGCACAACGCTCTTTCTCGTCCCAACACCGAGAGTCAGGGCCTCAACATGCCAGTCGGATGGTGGCCGCCATTTTACAAGGGCCTCTCTCTTTAGGTACCTGAGACACAAGAATCAGCCATCAGGACGGGGGATTATAGGGCTTAGGCAAGGACGGATGACGGAGGGGTCGGGAGCACTTCTAAAGTGCGACCACCATATTGACGCCTCAGCCAAACCCCTCACTTCTTTTTAACAGTACTGTAATTTTGCCAGAGACACTTTGGGCCTCTTGGGCCTCATTGTGAGTCTGGCAGTCTCTTGACTGCAAGACTCGAGGTGGGGTTTGGACCACCGCCAAATGCAGAGTCTGAATGCCACAGTATGGCTGCGGCGGTCGGACTGCCAGACCCGCCAATATTAGTCGTCCTTTCAGTCTGGCGGTCATGGCGGTCCTAACCCGCCAGGGCAGCGCTGCAAGCAGCCCTGGGCATTGCAACTTCATTCTCCGCCACGAATTTCATGGTGGTGACACCTCCATGAAAAGGCTGGGTGAGAATGGGTGTAGGGGGCCACAGGGGGCCCCTGCACTTCCCATGCGCTTGGCATGGGCAGTGCAGGGCTCCCCCTGGCCAGTACTCTCTCAATGTTCACTGTCTGCCTAGCAGACAGTGAACATTTTGAGGGTGCTGGTGCACCCTGCACCCTACAGCATTGCTGCAGGCTCGATTACAAGTTGGTAACAATGCTGTAGGGTGTTTCCCGCTAGCCTGCTGGGTGGAAACTCTGGTTTCCACCTGCAGACCTAGTGGGAAACTCATAATGGGCCCAGCTGGGAGGCAGCCACTATGGGCGGACGGCCAAGACAATCCACTGAACTCATTATAAGGCCTTTTATGTCCATTCTCATCCAGATCATTTAATAAAGCAATAGTATCTTGCCTACATGCCTTTTGTGTCATTACGCAATCATCAAGTCATCAATGTACTGGACCAGGGTAGACTAGAAAGGCATTTCCAATGATTTCAAATTATTTTTCAACTCTTGATTGAACATAGATGGGAACTCTGAAAACCCTTGCGGAATGTTATGACAGGTGTACACATGATTTCAGAATTTGAAATAGAAGAGGAACTGACTACTGTAAACCATCCAGCATCACATGGATTTGGAATAAAATCACTGCTGGGTTGGGCACTATTGGACAACATTTGACCACAATGTTGTTAATCTTCCTCAAATCCTAAACTAGTCCCACTTGGTTTTCGCAATCCTGTAATAGGTGAATTACATGGGCTGCTCAGCACTTCTTTCAAAACTCCTTGTGCTACAAAATCTGCAATTACAGGAGTAACCCCCTCAATTACATCTGGAGGTATAGGATATTGAGGGGTTTTAGGGAAAACTGCATTTGGCTTCACTGAGACTTTAACTGGTTTATCTCCCTTAATCAGACCAATATCTTGACCTGAAAGATCCCACACTTTCAAACCAACTCCAGGTCTTGTACTGTAAATGCTGGGTAAGGAGTAATCAGTGGGACTTCCTCATTAATTTAATTACATCCCACAGGTATACATGATTATTCATCATCACTGTTTGTCTGAATGGCAATTCTATCATTTGTACAAGTAATTGAACATCTTAATTAGCACAATAAATCTTGTCCCAGCAAACATACTGGACTTGAGTCACAGACTACAAATCTGTACATGCCTTCTCTCTCAACCTCGAGTAATCATGTGTGAATGATAAATTATCACTCCTGCTCCAAGGAACATGAACATAATTCTCTCCAAGAATTTCTCGCATAGGTAAGATTTTTCTTCAAGACTGCCACTGCAGCCTGCGTGAAATAGTGCTCACACTATTTCACAGCCATTTTCAATACACTTAAGTACCTTATATTTCACCTGTATGTCTAACCATCATTTACTGAATGCTAGGTGCAAAGTTTCTAAGTGTGAGGGTGCCCTTGCGCTAGCAAAGGTGCCCCCACGCTGCCCACGGCCAATTTCCTGGACTTCATGAGTGCAGGGATACCATTACACGTGTGCACTACATATAGGTCAATACCTATATGTAACTTCACAATGGTAACTCCGAATATGGCCATGTAAAGTGTCTAATATCATGGAATTGTCCCCCCGTTCCAAATGTGGTATTGGAGGGCCAATCCCATGCATCCTTGGGGCTCCACCATGGACCTCAGTACTGCCAAACCAGCTCTCTGAGGCTTGCACTGCAGCTACAGCTGCTGCCAACTCACAGACATGGTTCTGCCCTCCTGGGGTCTGAGCAGCTCAGTCCCAGGAAAGCAGAAAAAAGTATTTCCTTTGGGAGGAGGGTGTTACACACTCCCCCTTTGGAAATAGGTGTTACAGGCTTGGGAGGGGTAGCCTCCCAGAGCCTCTGGATATGCTTTGAAGGGCACAGATGGTGCCCTCCTTGCTTAAGCCATTCTACACCGGGTCAGGGACCCCCAGTCTCTGCTCTGGCACAAAACTGGGCAAAGGAAACTGACTACTCCCCTGTCCATCACCACCCCAGGGGTGATGCCCAGAGCTCCTCCAGTGTGTCACTGACGTTAGCTATCTTGTTTTCCAAGGTGTGAGAACACTCTGGAGATCTCTGAGTGGCCAGTGCCAGCAGGTGACGTCAGATACCCCTCCTGATAGGTGCATACCTGGGTAGGTAGCCAATCCCCCTCTCAGGGTTATTTAGGGTCTCTCCTCTGGGTTCCTCTTCAAATTCAGCTTGCAACATTCCTCCAGGAATCCTCTGCATCCTCTGCTTCAGCTTCTGACCGTCGGATCAACCGCAGACTGCTCCAGGAACCGCTGTAACTGCAACAAAGTATCGTATCCAGGAGGACTCCTGTGGCCTGCAACTTCAGCTCCAGCCAGCATTTGCAACAGTTTCCACAGTGTGCACGCTCTGAGAACTCTCTGTCTTCACCCTGCACCAGAAGAATCAAAGGAATCTCCTGTGGAGTGACGGAGTCACTTCCCTGCTCCTGCGGGCACCTACCAAGACGACGACTGGCTCTCTGGGACTCCTCTCCTGATGATGAGCGTGCTCCCTGTACACAGTTGGTGGACCTATCCGACCCAGACTGGCCTATGGTCCAGCTGTCCAAATTTGGAGGAGGTAAGGGCTTGCCTTCCCGGTTTGTGACAGTACCCCTGTTCACCACGTCATCTCTAGCTCCTGAGGCTCCTGTGCACTTCTTCCCAGAATCTTTTGTGCACAGGGTAGCCCAGGTCCCCAGCACTCCATCCTGCGATGCACAACTCACTGAGTTGTTCTCTGGTGGTGTGGGACCTTCTTTTGTTGTGCTGCACCAACCGCGATTTGCGCCTTCTTTGTCCCCATGTCCTGGGACTCCCGTGGCTGCTGCCTGGTCATCTGTGGGATCTCTCCAGTCGTGGGAGCCCCCTCTCCCTCCTCAGTCCGAGTTGAGGCCCCCAGGTCCCTCCTGGGTCCAGGAAGTGCAATTTTGAAGCAAATCGCGACCTTGCTTGAACCAAAGCTTGTTGGACGAATCCAGCAACGCAAACAGCCTGCATCCAACATCTCAACGTGGGACATCTCGTGCATCACGCAGGAACCTGCAGCCATCTTCTTTGGTGCTCTTCTGCAGACTTCTTCTAACCGGAGAATCCTCTTTTGCACCATCTTCTAGGTTGGCAGGGCTCCTGACCTTCCTGGAATCTTCCATGACTTCTGGACTTGGTCTCCTTTCTTCACAGGTCTTCAGGTCCAGGAATCTACCATTTGTTGCTTGCAGTCTTGCTTGGTTCTTGCAATAACTCTAATCACAACTTGTAGTGTGTCCTAAGGAAACGTGCAGTACTTTACTCCTACTTTTCTGGGCTCTGGGGTGGGGTATTTTACTTGCCTTTGGCATTCCCTCACACTCCTAATGCCCCTCTACACACTACACTTGCCTAGGAGGGAATTCGTGATTTTCATTGCACTTTCTTAGTATATGGTTTGTGTTGCCCCTAGGCCTATTGCATTCTATTGTATTTTCTACTGTTTGCGCTATTCTATGAATATTTACTTGCCTGATTTTGGTCTCTAGTGTATATATTGTGTATAATACTTACCTACAGAAGTAGTATTGCCTCTAAGATATTTTTGGCCTTGTGTCACTAAAATAAAGCACCTTTATTTTTGGTAACATTGTGTATTGTCTTTTGTTGTGCGTAAGTACTGTGTAACTATAGTGGTATTGCAGGAGCTTTGCATGTCTCCTAGTTCAGCCGAAGCTGCTCTCCTACAGCTACCTCTAGACAGCCTGAGCTGCTAGAACACTGCCTAGATTTCACTAATAAGGGATAACTGGACCTGGTATAAGGTGTAATTACCTTAGGTACCCACGGCCAGCCTCCTACACTCCTCTTAATGGTTTCATTTTCTCAATATCAACTTCGTAGTTTTTTTTAAAGATCTTATCATTTCTGATGGGCCCATCCTGCTTTGTGACATCTTTACACATAAAACATAACTCATATTCATTATATAAATGAATTCTATTTAATTCAAGTATTCCCTCAATCATTTCATTTAATTCCAATTTCAATCTTGCCAGGTTCAGTGTTCTTTCCCCTTCAGCAGCTGTTTTTATTAATGATGTTCCACTCATTTTCTCCAGCCATTCTGTTAATTGTTGATCTTGCAAGCCTTGCAAGCTAACATTATTATTTGGGTTTGGCACAACCTGTGGAGTACTACATGGCGGACCTACCATGCACTCTGGTGTTGTCACCAGTGATGTTGGTGAAGCTAAGGAATATGTTGCATTCACTAACGGACCTGTTTTGTCAAAAGTCTGATTTATTGGAGACATAACTCTAGCAGTAGCATTAAGTCTATCCATTTCAGCATTGGGTGTAAAAGGTGTGAATATTGTAGCATTCACTGAATTAAAAATCTGCATATTGCTCTCATTATTTCCCTTAGTACACAATGGAACAACTGGACCAATTATGACAGGAACTGTTAATGCCTCTGGACCCAATGACGTTTTCTGTTTTAATTCATAAAGTACTCTTCTCAGATTTTCTAAAATTCTCAAATTAAAACTTCAATGGGCAGGGAAACCTAAACTCCCTTCTTTCTCTGGAATGTGGTACAAATGCTTTAACCAAGTACATGCTGATGGACCTTTCTCCTTAATTATTATGTATACAGGTGTACCCTCTGGCAGGACATTTCCTCCTAATCTAACTGGAATAAATGTGTCTCCCCTCAATGCACTCTTTAAAGCTTTAAAAAAATTCATTTTTACTCTTAATAGGATCTACAACTATGATTTAAATTCAAAACTGGAAGTATTCCAATCCCAAAATCCTTTTCGCTTGTTATTCTCAACCAGTGAAGTTATTTGCGGTTGTCTACCAATCCATGCATGGCTCTCCTCTCAGCAACTGACCAAACCCAGAGTGGACACAGTGATGTCACACTCACACACAACAGCTAACAAAGCATCTTGGCTGAGAGAAACCACCCAATTCACTTACAATCTAAATGCAAAAGTTTGTGAACACCAAAGAATTCAGCTTGTCTGTTTACTACAGGTAGGAGCTCAATCGATTTGAAGGCTGTATAGCCTCATTTTCAAATATTTCTTTCTCTTATACGCAAGTAAAATGTGACCTGCAAATTTCACTCTTAACAGTACTAGATTATCCTTGGGCACTCAGGAATCATATAATACCTGTCAAACTAGCACACTAACATACACAATAAGGAATTATACCCGTGTTGTCAACAGCGCGCCATTGACCAACACCAACACTACAGAAAGTAACAGCAACAATGAACAAATATCTCATTTACTTGTACAACATTCCAAAGTCTTAGACCATGAAGAGTCCGTTACAACAACAACCATAAGGGCAATTTCTGAATCAATTGAAGTACTACGACTTCCCTACTCTCACCCTTTGGAGTACGCAAACTCCCTACTCAGCTACTTTAGAGTATGCAAACTCTCTATTTCACCCATATATCATAATTCACTTGCCATTTGCCAAATCACTTCAGATCGCAAACGCTATTAAAAACTCAAACATCACTGAGAACGCTGGGAACATACCAAACTAATCTAAACAAGAACTGTCACAACCAATTAACAAACTTTTCAAAACAATCACTCCAGTTGAGACTAACCAAATACAAGCATTGGCAACACCAAATAATGCAGTTTAGAAGATGATCTCTCTCCTATTGAGTCAAAACCAAAACAAGCATTGGCAAGCCAAATAATACAATTTAGAAGATGATCTCTCGCCTATTGAGACATAACCAAAACAGAAATTGGCAACACCAAATAATGCAATTTAGAAGTGATCTCTCTCCTTTTGAGAAGTAACAATCGTCTGTTACCAAGTTCTGTGGACGTGTGACCCCCTGTAATGAGGTCAGGTGACATGTGACAGGGCACTATCATCTGAACTACTCTCAGAGGTCGACTCAAATCTTTTAGTAATAAGATCATCCAAGTAACTAATAAAACCCAAGAACAATGATTTAACAACAATAATCAAATAATCAGTGACTTATACACACACCATGGCCTGTGTGGCCTTGAATCACCACACCAGTTTAGTAAAGTTTAAACGTTTACTGCCCTTTGATTAACAATACTAAAGTCATGTAGATAATACGCAAAACCAAGTGGTAACAATACAAGAATAACACTAGTTGTTCGAAACATCTAAAGAATCTCAGTCTAGCAAAAGAAATACCCATTGAACACTCTAAAAGAATTACGCAAAGTAAATACAGAATTATATGTGAAATAGCAATAGTTTTTGTTAGTTGTGCAGTGAATCAGACATAATCAATTAGCAATACATTCAGTTAGGGTTGGATCACAAATCCTTAATACCATCCCGAATTTGTTTGGCATGCATGGGTCTGGGCTTTAGCACTTGCAAAAATGGAAAACAAAACAAAAGTTAATTTTAGAAAAATATCTTTCTATGGCGCTAGAAAAAGTGTAGTTGGATTTCTAATGGGAAAACCTGTAAAGAAAAAACAGCTGCACATGTTATACCTCTCCTAATAGAGACAGCAGTTAGAAGAATCTTCGCCAGCAGAGCTCAGGAACAGCATCGAATCTTGAGCGATCAGCATCAGGAAAGGGCATCAGTTCAGTAAAGCTGGGGCTAAAGTATCTGAACTGTTAATCATAAGTATAGTCTTCTTGTCAGGCTGAAAATAGAAATGTAAAAATACTGAAAAGACTACTCTACATCATCTAGCATTTGTTTAATTAAAGTCCCAAACGTTACTAGCTAAGCTTCTGATTGGACGAGGCTATGAGATGTGATAGAAATAACCAATGAAACTTCAATTCTCCTTTGGACATTGCAACTTTTCTTCACTTTCCTTCATGATTGGCTCACGTCTCCTCTCCTGGCAGCGATTTCTGATGAATATTAACAATGTAGAACAACATAAAACATAACATTTTATTCAAGTTACTTCCTTACTAAACTAAAACCCATTATTAAAACTTACAACATTTATCATGAGGAGGTACAAAATGGACAAGTCAAGGAAAAATTTAGATTTCCATTGCTATTTTTAGTGAAGTAAGCACATTAAACATTGTTTGCAAAACAATTTCACTGTCATCAACAAAGTGCACAACACCATGAAAAACTACTAAGACCTAATTATTTTTGTGGAAAGCTAATACATGATGAAGAATAAACCATTTTTATATCTCAAACCACATAATTCTCATGATTAGTATTTTCGTAATTTTTGATTAGCATCATTCATTTTCAAACACATTTAGTATGTCCTTCAATTAATCAATAATATTTCAACAAATTAATAATACCTGTCAATATTAATTAATTTCATCTGTGCAAATGTTTACGATTCAGCAAAATTCCTTAGCTAATATTAAATATGGCGGACACCATTAAACAAAGCATATTTCAAACATGCATGTTTTACATTTTTGGTACGAATTTCTCCATTTAGGCCTTTTTATTAACAATATGTATAGGATTAATTTCACATAAATGTATTTTTAATTTTTACACTCTAACACTACCAAGTAGGAATCAGGGCTATAAGTGTGGGTAAGCTCAGATTTATGTAGACTAGTGATTCCAAGGGAGATTGGTTTGATCTTGGGGTGGATTCCCTGGTTCCCACCACACTAATTTTATCTATCTTTCAGGATATTGCACTAGGTGAGTAATACCCAACCTTCTGACTCCTGAGGACCCCCACTGAATCACTACTGGAAGCTGGGGACCCCCAAGCAAATTGTATGATTTAAATTTCAAACATTAAAACAGTAATTCATGGAAAATATTCAAACAAGTACACACCAAATACTCAAATTACTAAAAATATAATTATTTTATATGAAAAAATATGCAAAAATTGAAGAATTTGAATGGGAACATTGATGGTGCATCTTAGTGACTAACTTTTCCATGTTTGGTTTTATTTAGGAACGTTGAATCCTCAGGACAGATTCTACATTTCCCAAGTGATTTCAGTTTTTTAGGTACATAAGATCAGAGAAAGCTTTTTCACACAAATATGTGGTGGGGAAAGGAAGTAAAACCATAAAAGCTTCTCATATCTCCATAGCCTTTCTGTCATATGTAATTCATTTGTTTTATAGTACCTCATATAGTAGTGTAGGGTGCAGAGAACTTTATAGGGGACTACAAGGTGTAGGATTCACATATCGTCCACACTGATAGGCATTTTCTAATAGTGCTTGGTCTGGAGAAGCACAGACTCTGGATTCAAAACATAACATAGTGGTTAGACTTGACTTTAACAATAAGAATATATTTATACGCAAGCAAACCTTTTTTTTTAGCAGCGTAAAGATAATGAACGACTGGAGAAAAAAACTTTTTAATTTGTGCCTTGCAGTTTGCATGCAACTCTTTGATGGCAGTTCATAGCTCACTGTGCTAGATCATGATTGTAACTTATGAACTGCATAGTAACAAAATAATCTTTGTGAGAAAAGCAATAACCCACTGTGCTATACACATAAAACACTTTTCTTTGCATGATACACATTCTTTGAAGCAGGCATTTTATAAAACAGCTTTATTGATTTTATAACTGAACAAAAAGCCAACATGGCAAAACACCATTGGCCACAATTCACATCCTCTGAATGAGCACTACACAGATAAATCATTTGCACTGGACTTACAATCCTCATATATTCTGCATAAAGTCTTGGGTGCGCTACCCCTGCTCACACCTAGGGATCACACCCCAAGTCCTCCTCCCAGGATCCCGTCCATCTCCCCCACACCGCTCATATTTAGCCGGACAGCCCCGTGCTTCGTACACCAGTTTTTCTTGAGAGGCACACCAGTCCATCCCTCAGCGCCACTTCGCCAGCGTAGGGGCCGACTCCGCTCTCTAGCCTGAGGCAATTTCCCTTTTGGCCACCAAACAAGCCATCCCTACAAAAGTGTGCTCTGCCCTGCTGGAGCCCACTCCCTCGAGAACCCCCAGCAGGACAGGCATGGGGGCGGGCTCTATCGCCTCCTGCGAAACCCTGGACACCGCTAACACTGCGCTAGTAGGCAATGATCTCGGGGCATGTCCACACCATATGAAAAACGTCTGCAGACGGGCTCGCACACCGTGGGCACTCCGCTTGCTGCCTAAGGCCGGCTGCGTGCAGTCTTCCAGGCAAGAGATATGCTGCATGAAGAAAATAAGTCTGCACCAATCTCAATCGTGAGGACATAGTCAACAGTCTCGGACCCATCAGGACATCTCTCCAATCCTCCTGAAGCAGGCATTTTAACCATATGTGGTACCTTAGATCAGTCAAAAGTGCCACTAGACAAAACTCTCATCTCTCTCCAGTAGGTACATTAATCACCAGAGTTATCTTGACAGTTTTATTTTGGCCAGAAGCTGCTGGTTGTACAAGGAGCTTTGTATTGCTCTTGAAACTGCTGCACAAAATGAAGTAATAAATATAAAAACACACACATATTTGTGTCCAGAGGCCCCAGTTGGAGAAGTGCCTTCCGGCCTGCGGAATGTGGGAATGTGTGATGGGGCCCTGGGGGTCCACAAACTTTAATATCTTTGGTGTTGATACTGTATAAGTTAAAATCAATAGGAAGTGATCTGAAAGGATTCTGCCCACATAATCTGTTCCCATACAATGCAGGTACAACTTATGGCTGCTAAAAAGTAATTTAGTCTACTATAGTATTCATGTGGAAGTGAATAGTAAGAGTACACTAAATCATCTGTTTATTTTAGTGTTTTCTTGTGTGCCATATGTAGCACTCTATCCACCAGCCGTAGAGTGACTTTACTTGGGGGCCTCTGTTTCTAGAGATGTCTATCCTGTGCTGTAACCATCACATGGTTAAAGCAGTCTTCCCATATCACTGAATTCCCAAGGTAGGAAGTAGTAAACCTATTATGAGTTTGGAGGGCGGAAACACCCGTTCGCCAAACACTCAACTGGTCACCACTGTAGGGGCCGACTCCCCACCGACCCCATTAAGACCTTCCTGCTGGGCTGACTGGAGTCAGCCCAATGGGAAAGTGGTGGCAGTATTGTTGCTGGAAATGCTGCCACCCACAGGGGGGGCACCAACACACTTGCAATGAGCAGAGAGTGCGCATTACGAGGGTGCTGGGCAGGGGGATCCCATGGGCATTGGCTGTGCAGGGACCCCCCTGGGCCCCTTGGACCTGTTCTCCATCAACCTTTTCATGGCCATGAAACGGCCATTAAAATGCTGGCGGAGAATCAGGTTATCAGCAGGGCGGGCTGAGTTCAGCGCCATCCAGGCTGATTCCAAACTGCACTGCTGTCAGCCCATCGGGATCTCCATTCCTGGCAGGGATGGAGGGAGGTTGGCAGGCAGATGGACTGCCACTACTGCAGCGGTGTGACAGCTACCGCAGGTCTGGCGGTCCTAGGGCAGCCAGACTCTTAAGACCTTGAGTAAAAAGGGCATGTATCCTCTAGCTGGAGCATAGACATTTAGTTAGAATATCTCCCTACCGTTCAGTTCACCACATAAAATGATGTAACACCCTTCAGGATTGCTTCATATCTATGATATATCAAGCAGAACTCTGCCATCAATTCATATGGATACTCCACTTGAGCAGGAGGAGTAAGCAGCAGAGTACCGCCATCCTTTCCATTTCATGACCACCTTGCTTAGTTCTTGTGGTGCAAGGTGGAAACTTCACAAAAAGCTAATCTAACATTCTTTCCTCTAATGAAAGATGATTCACTGTGTACACCTATTTATATTGTTCTTTAAAATCTAGCCCCTTGCATTTCACGTGAGAATCATAACAGCACTCATAGTGGGGACGTGACAGAAGTCAACTTCCACTGTGCTCAAAGTTTCTTCACAGTCAACACTTTAACTCCTAGCCAAAGACATCCAAGTATTGCTTCAGATATCCACCTGTCCATTGCACTATATCTCTCACCATTCATATCTTGATAGCCAAACAATCACCAACCCCACTCTCAAACACAGGCACTTAGGCAAGCAATCCTTATCATGAAACTGCAGTTATATGTTTGAACCAATGTATTTAAGTCATCTCTGTCTGTGAAGAAGTCTCACTGACAAGCATTTCCCCATGCAGTTGTGCAGTATTTCTTCTGCTTCCTGGTCTACCTCCTCCCTCCCAAAAGTAGTAACATAGAAAAAGTGCAACAGAAATAGAATCACAAACTAGCAGCCATTGTGGAATGTTACCAACCGATGTCCTCAGCTGCACTGCTCAGTAGGAGCAGTCACCTTACCTGCAAGAAAAGAGTCCAGCAGTGTCAGAAATGTGTGAATGGAGGGAAAAATAACCCAGTTCACTGCTGCCTGCCATCTTTTCCATCAATACATGTGTTTTAATCACTGACCTGTTGGTTCATGTTCATCAAGTCTGAGTTTCTCAGACCTGCCAACTCACCCAATGCCACTGTGTGGCACACAATATTGAGTCCCTCCACACCATTACCTGGTGAGGAGCCAATATCACATGGTGGCATGGAAAACGAGCTGAAAACCACTGTAAACAGGTTTTCAGCTTGTTTTTGGAGGCTTTGATTTGTCGATGTCCATTAATGGGTGTGAAAACACCCCAGGACATTGGCAACAGCCAGAGTAACATATGCATTTTTTTTTAAGAGAGAGTTTGAGGCCTGGATGGGGACACAAGTGCCACTTAATGTCCTCATCAGCACGAGGTACCACCCCCTCCAAGGGCCCATCACCTTCTCACACTGTGTAATCTTCAATTTAGTTGGCAGGTCTGGTTTCTGTCTCAGAGTTCATTAGTATATGATTTTCAGTTATGAATACACAGAGTCCCAACTTGATTCACAATAATTGTTTGTAATGAGGTCCAAGAATTGTCCTGTTGAAGGCTTTCCCGATCAGGTCTTTAAAATGTTCTGTCATCCACAACTCTCCTCAGAGCGGCTCCTTTTTTTGCAGTGTGGGTTTTGTTCCCAGCTGGTTAACCAATCGAAGGTCATTTCTGGAGAGTTGAAGAACTCAGCTTTATTATATTTTATTACCTTCAGCTTAGCAGGAAAGCAATCATGTATTTTAAATATACCAGAGGCATCCATGTTACAACACATCAGGAAGTTAATTATTAGACCTTGTGTGTTGACACCAGTTTCAGTGGCAGAACCAACTTTCTCTGCACTCTTTCAAAGAAAAAGAGTTTTGAGAGCTCTTTGAGACTGATAGCGTGCACTATCCACTACTTCAGAAAAAGGTCAACAGATGGGGCTGCCACTCTTTCCAGGAGCACCATGAATCATATATGATTGCACTGAGATATTTCCTCCATGTCCACAACTCCCTCATCCAGAATTCATGTTTGTGCAGGAATTTCATAATAGTTGCATGCAGTTTGGAGACATCCACCATGAGTTACTGCACTATCTCTCCTGTTGCTTAAGGACAGTCTGCTAAGTTCTTAATGTCTGATGTGATAAGCTTCATTTCCCCAGACAATGTCAATTTTATGTTAGAGAACCTGGCACAAGTCTCTTATGGCCTTCAATAAATCTGTTGACGTTGGTTCTAGAGGTTCTATTTGTATTTGGGCAGACGGAGAATGCTAATCCGGATCCCTGCCATCCTGCAAAGTAGTGTATTGAATTATTTTGTTAATTTTGGAGGCCTTTCCTACCTTGTCCCTTGCCATGTTTGCAGCTGTTTTGCAGGCACCTTATTGCTGTTTAAGCGACTTCAGTCGTGAAGCCCAACCTTTCTACCACGTCTCTGTCCAAGTCCCCCGATATAGCTAAAATGCACCTCTGAAGTACAATTTATTATCATGGGCTCATTTTCCCATCAGCTTCATAACTAGGTCACTATTTGTGTTTCTTTGAACAGGTGTTAACCCTAATGGTTCTTTTTTATCAAGGCCTTTTTTTTCTCTCACTTGATGGGGTGAACGTTTCCTTTATTTCCACTGTGGTGGGAGGGCTAGGCATGCCATCTCACTTCTCATGGAACACACATATTCTATTTCCTCTAAGGGATTACACCATGTGAACCCAGGTGTCTTCAGCTTATCTTTCTGGGGTTAATTTTTGGACGGTCAATGTTGTCCTTAGTGTGTGCCCACCAGCATTGCATCCCATTAGGTGAAGAGAGAAACAACATAAGGCCAGTGTTCCCTCTTCTCTCAATCTTTTGATAAACACCACTGTTATCTTTCAAACACTAGTCCCTCTTGTTGCAGACACCTCAGCCTCTGCTGCCTCCCAATCCTCACATCTCACACCCTGAGATTCAGTGTTATTGTACTGCAATCGTGGCATGCCAACACTTCCTGGATGACATTCTGGAACACATTGGCTGTGCTGGTGGTTCCAATGTTTAGTCATCTGTACCTACTGTTTTGGAGAAACACCCAACCCAACTTTGTTCACTGACATTGTCATCTACAGTAGAGATATGGTGTTGCTTCCTTTTGATGGCCACATTTGGCAACTGCATGTCCACACACAACTTCACCTCCTCTGGTTGTTTAGGCTTCTGCATGCCAAAAATCGAAGACACCCATAGTGAGAGCCCTTCCATCTTTCTGATGATTCCTGCTTTTTCCAGCTTATTAAGCTCATGTTCTTGTTTCTGTCTCAGATGGAAAGAAAATCAACAGTGCCGTAAGACCAGCCGCATGACAGACTAATCAATATGGAGGGCAATCATTGTGACTTTCAGGCTTCCTGTGTCTTCACAAATATCTTGAAACTCCTGCAAGATGTTGTCTATGTTGGTAACATGAACTTTGAGTTGTAAATTTTACAAGATTGAGCTCCACCGCTGCCTGGCAGCTCAGCAACATGCCTGTACCCTCTCATGTTACAAGAGTCATTTTGGTGATTGCTTGGTGATCGTGGGAAATGGTCATCATGAACTCGCCTTCCATCAGCAATGGCTGTGTCTGCCCATAAGCATAGACTTAGACTTTAGGCAGGGCAAATTGAGGCTGAGATTTTAGACTTTCACACATTCCTTAGGCCATAATGTTTATAGAGGCTGCAGTGTCAATGATGGACATCAGTTCAGTCACTCAAGTTGTAACTTGGCTTTTTTGTGGGGACCTCATCGTGCAACGAGCAGCCCGATAGCCAGGAAAGTTAGAACTTTGCCCACTGCTACCTCATCATCAATGTCATCTACGTCTCCTTCCACCTTCTCTTCTGGGAGGTGGGCAACCACATTCACAGCTTTGGGTGCATTGCTTTTCCCTTTTTTGCTAGATCAGCACATGAAGATGGTTGAGTTTACTGCATAATGCCTAGGTCATCCAGGGTGTAAGACATTTGGTTTGACTTTGGGTTTGCTACCACAATAACCACACGAACACTGGGAGTTTGCAGTTGTTTGGCTTTGTTGGTGGATCTTGTGGCAGTGACTAGATTCACCAGCTTGTTCTTAATAAGCTGGTGTTAAACTGCTTTCATGTGAGATGCAGAAGCTCTGGACAACTCCTTTGAGTGACCTAGCATCAGGATTTCACTGAGAGGCTTCCCTGCATCCTCCAATATGTGCGCCTTGAACTTTGTGTACCCTCGCTCCTGCATAACCTGGGTGCAGATCTTTTCACATTCATTTGTGAATGTAGATATGTTCTCCAGCTCATTGAGTTTCATTCAAAAATTGTCAAGGGACTCCAGTTTTTGTCAAGCCTGGTGAAAGTTGACGTTTCCATAGTCAGGGTTCACTATTGATTCAAAATTTGCATTAAGCAGTGACCATTGCGGCGTAGGTATGTGAAGGCCACATCTCTTGGAGTGTCTGAACAACTTATAAATGTCCTCCATCCAATGTGGCAGTAAAAAAAGGTTTAGTTTCTTTATACATAATCTCCATTTAGGGATTTGGGGACTTGTGCAACAGGAAGGTGAGGGAGCAGGGTTGCGATAACAAAAGATTCTAAGGCCAGAATGTTGCCCATTCATGTTTCAGAGGGTCGTCCTACTTTGTGAAGGGGAGCAGGTTGCTAAGTAGAGGCACCACCACTAATGCAGCCTGCAGAAGAGCCAATGCTTTGGCATGTCACTGGCCCCATCACATCCTACTTTCAGTCTTTGTAATTACTAGTCCAGTAGCGTTGCAGAAAAAGCCTCACCGGACTTATAGGCATGTAGGCACACGCTATCATATTCAACTTACTGCCTATATATTGTGCAGCGAGCTTAGAATCTCAGCACCCTCTTGTGGTCAGTCCCTGCCACTGCAATCCTTGCTACAAACCACCCAGCAGACTGCTGATTGGGACCCTCTCCATGGCTTTTGGGTGTGGATGGTGTATCGAGTGGCTGGTACACTTATTTGGATCCATTCACTGCTTGTGAGAAGGACTCATGCAGCCCCACTCGTAGGGCTGAGCTGCATCAGACCCGTCCCTTGTTTAGGCCAACTCTGCTTACTCCCCATCTGCTTACATGGGGAGCTTACTGTCAAATCGAGTAGGGTTTGTTGTTGATGATGCGATACACAGCAAGTCCTGATACACATCTAGGTCTGCCCTTTGTCACCATTTGTAATGTGGTTGAATCACTAGCACACAAATAGCAAGTGTGGGACCATTACTACACACAAAAAACAATGAGTTGCCTAACTGCCACACACACTGACCAGGAAGTCTATTTATTAATCCTTTCAGGTCACTTTCCACATAATTCACTGCTACAGCAATTAAGGGGATGCGTGCATCAGGGTGCGCCAAAGCATCCTCTTCTCCTAATGGCATATTACCTTCACTTCAGGAGTCTAATATGACACTACAATGCCCTATTGTCACCTCTGTCAGTCTGCTTTAGCTGATCAGCACATTTCAGCCCCATTTTGAGCAGCACCATAAGGATTTCCCAGGGATGCTGGAAATGCCCAAAAATTCTACTCAGGACTCCAACTGGAAGGTCCCTTGTTGCTGCCTTTCATTGAGCCATCATCAGTCGTAACTTCTCTGATGCCCAAGGGCCCAGATGGTTACGGCAGCCCACAATACTGTCAGGATATTGTTCAGGGCATGGCGGAACCTCATCAGATCACATTTGTGCAGTCACTTGTCCCTTAAGAAATAATTTGGTGGTATGTAAGAGTGTTGTGATTGACATGGCACTTGGTCAATCTAGGTCTCAAAGGAAGTATGCCGTACTCTCACAGCCATTACATACATGCGAACCGTCCCGATTCCGGTGAGAGGCTAGTCTCCCACCTCCTGATTCCATCATGCATGAACTTGATTTGGGGTTTTGTAAACCTGCCAAAAGTAAAATGCCAAATACCCTCCAATCTTCTTCTCCAGGAATTACTTCTGACATCAAAGATTAACACTTTGTTCTTAATTCTTGGAGGGAGAGATTAGAGCATGTGACAAGCTTCAGCATTTTATTTTTGGCAGTTTACATAGCACAAACAAAAACTTTTTTTTAACCCTTTGCCCGCCATGGATGTAATGGATACGTCTGTGGCTGTGCCGCTCAGGCGCCATGGACGTAACCATTACGCCCAGGTACTGGCCCTCAGGTGAAGCGCTAGCGCTCCCCCGAGGGCCACACCACGCTAGGGCAGGGCTGGAAGGGGAATCGCTTCCCCTACCACCCCCCACCACGACCACCCCTGTGACGTCTGATGACATCAGCACGTGATCGCGTGCTGACCTCATCTGAGGTCACCTCCCATGCAATGAGGAACAGAAATGCTGAGCATTTCTCCTCCGACCGGTAGGTGGGGGCCGGCAGAGGCATGAAAGGCTGGCCTTTCCTTTCCTTTCATGTCTCTGCAAGCATTTGTCCACTTGACACCAGGGATTTTTTTCTTTTAGGTTTTTGTCAAGAGGGGAGCAGTCCCTTAGGCAAGGGCCACTCCCCAGGGGGCCCAATCATTTTTAGGCCATTTCTGTTGCCTAATATAATTAGGCCGATAGGGGGGGCAGAAACCACTAGACACCAGGGATTTTTTTTTTTTTTTTATACATACGCATAAGGGGAGCGGCCCCTTGGGCAAGGGCCGCTCCCTGGGGAGGGGGCAAAATATTTTTAGCCCATTTCAGATCGGCCTAATATAATTAGGCCAATCTGCCCCCGGGGGGGCAGAAAACCCCTAGAAACCAGGAATAGTTTTATTTTTGTTTCTCTTTTTTTTTATATGTGGTTAGCGATCCCTTAGGCAAGGGTCGCTCCCCAGGAGGCCTAATTTTTTTTTAGGCAATTTCTGCCCCCGGGGATCAGAAACCACTAGACACCAATAAAAATTTATTTTTGTTTTTATACTTACGCATGAGGTGAGCGGCCCCTTGGGCAAAGGCGACTCCCCGAAGGGGAAAATTATTTTTAGGCCTTTTCTGCCCCCCCTGGAGGCAGATCGGCCTAATAGAATTAGGTCGATCTGCCCCCGGGGGAGCAGGAACCTCTAGACACCAGGGATATATATTTATTTATTTATGTTTTTATGTATGGGGAGCGACCCCATAGGCAAGGGTCGCTCCCCTGGGGGCATATTGTATTTAGGCCATTTCTGCCCCCTTTGGGGGCAGATCAGCCTATGTTTGTTAGGTCAATCTGGCACCAATGGGGGCAGAAACCACTAGACACCAGGAATTGATGTGTGTTTGTGTGTGTTTTGTTTGAGGGGTATCCCCTTGGGCAAGGGTCGCTCTCCATGGGGACACATTACTGTTGGCCATATGTGCCCCCGTGGGGGGCAGAGAGCCCACCAGAGACCAGGGAATATTTATTTTTCAAAATAAGAGGGTGGTGATATGACCATACCCCCACCCCAAATAAATGGGGCCAAAGTTGTTCTGCCCACCAGTGGGCAGAATGGGCAATTACCCCCGATCCACACCCCGGGGGGGGGGAGCAGAAAGTCTACTAGATGCCAGGGAATTTTAAAAAACAAAAAATAGTGGGGTGGTGGCTTTCAACCAGTATGGGCCTGGTTATGCCCCCAACCCAACTGAAGGGGGTAACAGTCTTTGACCTCCCCCCGCACACTAAAACATTTGATCCCACGGCAAGCAAGAGGACATTTGATTATTTTGGGTTTTGGTTTTACATTTGGGCTATGAGAGCTTGGTAACTTTCATAATCGTCCCACTTGGAATGGAGGGCTGCACTTTTTTTTACCTTGGACGCTGCATGTAGAAAAATCCACAAGACCTAGACACATCTGAAAACTAAACTTCTGGTTGATTCCAGGGTGGTGTGCTTCACATACCCGCACAATTTTCTTACCCACCATGCCCTGCAAACCTCCAACTTTGCTGGAAATAACACATTTTGTCCACATTTTTGTGATGGAACCTTCTGGAATCTGCAGGAATCCACAAAATTCCTACCACCCAACATTGTCTCATTTATACCGATAACAATTCTGCTGCACTTGTCAGCCTAAAAAGTTTTTTTTCAAACTGCCCTTTTGGACCCGCTTTGAATCCCCCTCAATTTCTACATGTTTTTGGCTCTTCCCTGTCACAGGCACTTGGCCCACCTACACAAGTGAGGTATCATCTTTACCGGGAGACTGAGGGGAACGTTGGGTGGCAGGGAATTTGTTCCAGTGCGGTGATCCCATATAGTGATGTGGAAAAAAAAATATTTTTTAGTTAAATTTGAGGTTTGCTGAGGATTCTGGGTAAGAAAACATTGAGGGATCCATGCAAGCCACACCTCCCTGGATTCCCTCAGGTATCTAGTTTTCAGAAATGTCTGGGTTTGGTAGGTTTGCCTAGATGGCTGCTAAGCCCAGGACCAAAAACCCAGGTGCCCCTGCAAAAACAGGTAGTTTTGTATTTGATAATTTTGATGTGTCCAGATAGTGTTTTGGGGCATTTCCTGTCACGAGCACTAGGCCTACACACACAAGTGAGGTACCATTTTTACCGGGAGACTTGGGGGAACACTGGGTGGAAGGAAATTTGTAGTTCCTCTGTCAGCGAAATGTGAGGAAAACTTGTTTTTTTACCAAAGTTTGAGATTTGCAAAGGATTCTGGGTAACAGAACCTGGTGAGAGCTCAACAAGTCACCCTATCTTGGATTCTCCTAGGTGTCTAGTTTTAAAAAATGCACAGGTTTGGTAGGTTTCCCTAGGTGCTGGCTGAGCTAGAAGCCAAAATCCACAGCTAGGCACTTTGCAAAAAACAGCTCTGTTTTCTTTGGGAAAATGTGATGTGTCCCCATTGTGTTTTGGGGCATTTCCTGTTGCGGATGCTAGGCCTCCCCACACAAGTGAGGTGCCATTTTTATCGGGAGACTTGGGGGAACGCTGGATGGAAGGAAATCTGTGGCGCCTCTCAGATTCCAGAACTGTTTGTCACCGAAATGTGAGGAAAAAGGTTTTTTTTGGGCCAAATGTTGAGGTTTGCAAAGGATTCTGGGTAACAGAACCTGGTGAGAGCCCCACAAGTCACCCCATCTTGGATTCCCCTAGGTGTCTAGTTTTAAAAAATGTGAAGTTTTGGTAGGTTTCCCTTGGTGCTAGCTGAGCTAGAGGCCAAAATCTACAGCTAGGCATTTTGCAAAAAACATGCCAGATTTCAATGTAAAAATGTGATGTGTCCATGTTGCACTTCCTGTCCCGAGCATTAGGCCTAACCACATACGTGAGGTACCATTTTTATTGGGAGACTTGGGGGAACACAGAATAACAAAACAAGTGTTATTGCCTCTTGTCTTTCTCTTCATTTTTTCCTTCCAAATGTAAGACAGTGTGTAAAAAAGAAGTCTATTTAAGAAATGCCCTGTAATTCACATGCTAGTACGGGCACCCCGGAATTCAGAGATGTGCAAATAACCACTGCTTCTCAACACCTTATCTTGTGCCCATTTTGGAACTACAAAGGTTTTCTTGATACCTATTTTTCACTCTTTATATTTCAGCAAATGAATTACTGTATACCCGGTGTAGAAAGAAAACCCAGCTCATTTCTTGGCTCTGGGCACCTAGGATTTTTAATGAACCTACAAGCCTTATATATGCCTGGAACCAGAAGAGTCCATCAGATGTAACGGTATATTGCTTTAAAAGATTTGACATCAGAGGAAAAAGTTACAGAGTACAACGTGGAGAAAAATGGCTATTTGTTTCACCTCAATTTCATTTTTTTTTTTATTTCAGCTGTTATTTTCTGTAGGAAACTCTTGTAGGATCTACACAAATTATCCCTTACTGAATTCAGGATTTCGTCTACTTGTCAGAAATGGTTAGCCTTCTGTGATCTAGCATTGGTTTGACACCCATTTCTGTCACTAACTGGAAGGAGGCTGAAAGCACAATTTTTTTAAAAAATTGGGTATTTCCCGGTAAAATGCCAAAATTGTGTTGAGAAATGGGGTTTTCTGATTCAAGTCTGCCTGTTCCTGAAAGCTGGCAGGATGGTGAGTTTAGCACCGTGAACCCTTTGTTGAAGCCATTTTCAGGGAAAAAATCACAAGCCTTCTTCTGCAGCCCTTTTTCCCATTTTGTTTAAAAAAAACAAATTGTTTGCTGTATTTTGGCTAATATCTTGGCTTCCTTCAGTGGAACCCACAAAGTCTGGGTACCTCTTGAATCCCTAGGATGTTGGAAAAAAGAATGCAAATTTGGCGTGGGTAGCTTATGTGGACAAAACGTTATCAGGGCCTATGTGTAAACTGCCCCAAACAGCCAAAAAAAGGATTGGCACCTGAGGGGGAAAAGGACTGGCAGCGGAGGGGTTAAGAACTCTGTTCTTGTATGTGCTATGTTACTGAACTGGCAAAATTGAAATTCCGATTGTCTGTCACCATACATATCAATAAACCCTATTCAGGCAGATGACATCTGCTTCAATATAAGTCAGTGGGGAAAGTTCATTTTCTGTGGCGGGCCCCTACCACTAGTGAAACCGTTGAACAGCCCTCCTCCTCTGCTGCCGCTAGTGGACAAGAGGTCCCGCCACAGGACCAACAGGCCACCAGCACCCCTCCCCCTGCAGAAGGAGAACCACCCTGCAAACGTTCTCTGTGATCTAGGCAGAAGCTAGAGACTATTGCAAAGACCCCCGCCAGGAAATAAGACTCTTCTGAATGTCACCCTTGTATCCCACTCTGTTACCCTGCCCACCTTGAACTGCCATTGATCCACATCCTATGCCCCATTGGACAATGCACCTGTGATACAAATAGAGTGGACTGTCCTCCACCGTCACCAAAGCCCATTGTACATCCCCATTTACTTCTTAACACTTTCATTTAACAAGGTTCAAACATTGCAATTAAACTGTAGTCATGTATACATAAGAATGACCTGTAGTTGTCTGCAGTCAGCACACCAGGAGCCAGAGTGGGGCACGGATATCTGAAAATACAGATGCCAAAGGGTACAGTGAGTGGCCATGGAAGTGGGGAAATCAGCCTGCCAGTGACAATTTCAGTCACAAAACTGACAATGAAATCTTAAGTTACACTGTCTTACCTGTGTGTCATTGGAAATATTGTCGTATGATTGCACTTCTGTTGCCCGCATCCTCTGCTTCCTCTTCTTCACTGACAACAGGTTCCACTGCTGTCACACGCCCATCTCCGGCCTCATCCTCCTGCAGAAAAGGCACGTGGCGACGTAAGGCAAGGTTGTGCAACATACAGCATGCCACGATGATCTGGCAGACCTTCTTGGGTGAGTTGCACAGGGAACCACCTGTTAGATGGAGGCAATGAAACCTGGCCTCCAGGAGGCCAAATGCCCTCTCAATAATTCTTCTTGTGCGCCATGTGCCTCATTGCAATGTTCCTCTGCCCTTGTCCTAGCATTCCTCACAGGGGTCAGTAGCCATGAGAGGCTGGGGTAACCTGAGTCACCTGCAAATATCGAGGGACAACTGTTAGACACACACACTAACCCTTAGGGCCCACACCATATCCATACACCAACATCTACTGTGTGTGAACCAGGGCTCACCTATCAGTCACACACAGTGCCTCTGGAGTTGAGCCATCACATATGGGATGCTGCTATTGCTCAGGATAAAGGCATCATGCACTGACCCAGGATACTATGCATTGACATGGGAGGCATACTGGTCTGCCAGGCACACTATCTGCACATTCATGGAGTGAAAGCGCTTTCGATTTCTGAAAGCCTGTTCATTTATTTGGGGGTGGGGGGTGAATGCATCATGTGTACCATCAGTTGCCCCAATGATGTTGGGGAAATGTCCCATTGCATAGAAATCAGCTTTCACTGTGGCCAAATCCTCCACCTGGGGGAAAACGATGTTGCTGCACATGTGTTTAATCAGGGCAGACAACACTCTGGTCAGCACTATTGAGAACATTGGCTGTGACATTCCTGCTGCCAAGCCCACTGTCACTTGGAAAGAACCAGTTGCCAAGAAATGGAGCACTGATAGGACTTGCACAAGAGGGTGGATCACAGTGGGTTGACGGATATCAGATATCCGGTCAGGCTCCAATTGGGCACACAGGTCTGTGATTGTGGCCCTGTCAAGTCTGTAGGTGACGATGATTTGCCCGTCCTCCATTGTTGCCAAGTCCACCAGCGGTCTGTACGGGGGGGGGTGTCTCCATCTCCTATTCATCCGAAGTGGTTGCAATCTATGGGGCAAAACGTGAGCAGCTGGTCAGTATCTCATAAATAGAACCACTACACTTCATTGCATGTGATTTTAACTGTATATTGTTGGACGGGTCCAAATGGTGCTTATGTGTACTGTGACGCAGTTAGGAGCCATGGCCTGCCCCCCGAAATGGCATCCCCGTGTCCTGTATGGAGGGACATGTGGAAATGATATAATTCCACCAACGTTGTGCGCCGTTGTGGGAGGCGGTCGAGAACCGCTGTGCAACTCCTCATTGGTTATTATTGGCCCTTATGGGGTACAGTGGCCAATGGTGATGTACGACGGCAGTGACGGTACGCACCTCCGCAGACGTCACCGCCATGTTCTATCCATTCACTCACTTGCTACCTGACCTTCAACAGGAGAGGACCTACACTGCATGTGCTTCTGTGACCTGCGTCTGCAACCTACCTTGGCTCATGTGACTGGGGAAAGGGCCCCTGCCTTCACCTCGGCGGAGTTGGAGAGACTGGTGGATGGGGTCCTACCTCAGTACCAAATGCTGTATGGGCCTCCAGACCAACAGGTGAGTACACTGTGAGCACGATGCATGGGCGTAATGGGATGGGAAGGGCCATGGTGGGCCATGAGTGTAACATGCAGAATGGTCTGACTGATACCTTTGCCTATGTGTATTTCTCTGCAGGTCAGCGCCCATCAGAAAAAGGGTATATGGCGTGCCATCGCCAAGGAAGTGCGGACCCTGGGGGTCTACGGCAGGCAGACCACCCACTGTCGGACATGGTGGGAGGACCCGAGACCCTGGACACGGAAGACGGCGGGATGGCCTCCCAACGAGGAAGGGGTGCCCGTCAAACCCTGACCCCCCCAATGGCCGGCATACCGGCGGTGGCCTATCCGGAGCTGGATGGGCGCTTGGGGCCATCACAGCAGCAACAAGGGGGTGAGTACAGTGTCCTTCATTACAACTTACACCTGGTGGGGTGGCTTCTAGGTGGAGGATGTGGGCCTGTGGGTGCCCCTAGGCCAGGCCTGACACTGCTGGGTAAGCCCCATGTTGGGCAGGGTCTGATGTAAACTTCCTCCAAACAGGCTAGTAGGCATCCACTACTGGGCAGGGGTCTGTGGGTCTCACTTATGCTGCAATTGGTGTTAGGTGTCCCTGTACATGGGCTGGTGACTAGCATTGTGACTGGTAGTGCATTGGCTAGTGCGTAGGACTGTTCCCTGTGTGTGAGGGTGCTGTGTACGCCAACGGTGGTGTTGTTGCTGCCATTGACCAAGTGTATCCTTTGTCTCTTCCCCCTCTTTTTGATTTGTCACCCTGTCCTTCTGTGCATTAGCATCATCTGGCGGAGGAGCAGAGGCACTGGCGACGGAGGGAGCTGAATCCCACAGGACCTAGGATGCCGAATCCACCAACAGTGAGGGCACCAGTGGGACGAAGGGTGAGGGGAGCTCCATGGCGAAGACTAGAGGGGTCAGTTCAGAAAGTGATACCTCCTCCGAAGGAAGCTCCCTGGTGGTGGTGGACACCTCTGTGCCCAGCCCAATTACAGGTACAGCCGCCACCCCCGTACCAGCACCGCCCTCCCAGCAGCCCCTCAGCGTGTTTCCTGTGCCCGCTCACCCAGGAGGATGGGCATCTCCTTCGCCCCAGGCACCTTAGGCCCTGCCCCAGTTATCCCTGCTGCCCTGAGTGAGGAGGCTATTGTCCTCCTGTGATCCATCTCTGTTGGGCAGTCAACCATTGTGAATGCCATCCAGGGGCTGGCAGCCCAAATGCAACAGACAAATGCATTCCTGGAGGGAATTCACACTGGCATGGCGGCCCAACATAGATCAATCCAGGCTCTTGCCTCTTCTCTGATGGCAGCCATTGTCCCTGTTTCTAGCCTCCCCCCTCCAACTTCCTCTTCCCAATCCCATTCACCTCAACCCCACCCTATCCCAAGCACACAGGCAGACCAGCATGCACAAAAGACAACACACAAGAGTGGCTCAGGCAAACACAAGCACCACACATCATCCCACAGGCACTCAGACAAACACCATCCAGAATCAGACATACCACCATCCACTGCCTCTACTGTGGCCCTGTCCTCCTCCTCACCCCCTACCTCCCAGTAGTGTCTCCACTCACACCTGCATGTACTACATCCACATCCACTACCACACCTATGCCTATACACCCCTCACTGGCAGTCACAACCCCCACTTCCCTGCACACATCCCCTGTGTCCTCTCTCACTGTGTCTGTGCCCCCTACTTTCAAAGTACACAAGTGCAAGCACTCAGACACCCAACAGCCATCCACCTCACAACAACATCCAGCCCATGCACCTGCACCCAAACACAGCAGACTGACACCTCCTGCAACCACTTCCTCTTCCTCCACTCCCAAACCTTCACCCTCTTCCCGCACCAATGTCCCTAAGAAGCTTTTCCTCTCCACTATTGACCTCTTCCCCACCACTCCCCCATCCTTCTAGTCAGGCCAGAGTGGTCAGAACCCAGACGAGCACCTCAGCCACCCAGTCCACGGGCACTGCAGTGACGACAGATACTCCAGGTGGGAGAGGATACTGGGCACCAGGCAGCCACACTGAAAGGGTGTCTGCATCAGCTGACTCGAGGAAAGGCAAGGATGCACCACCAGCTGCTACGGGGCAGGGCAAAGGGCCTGCACTTGCAGGCAGGAAGGACAGGAGGCCTGGTGCTGAGACTCATTTGAAGCCCCCACCACCAACTGGTTCAGCCGTCCGAGGCTGCAAGGGAAGGGCTACAGCCTATCCCCACCACTGCCAGTACCGCCACCAGCACCACCACTGCCACCAGTGAGCAGCAGTCACCGCTGGTGGACGATGTGTAGTCCTGCGTCCATAGGCTGTTGTGCGGCCTGGCCCCCTAAAATCCTGTGGGTGTGACACCCAGGTGAGAGACTGTGCCCTTGCACTCCCCAAGATCTGCATCACTGGGCGCAATGTCCCCTCCAGAACCAGTGGCAGAAGCTATCCACTCACCCCATCCTCCCCAGGATGAAGCTCACTGGGCACAATGCCCCCTCCAGAACCAGTGGAAGAAGCCATCCACTCACCCCATCCTTCCCAGGATGAAGAACACTGGGCACAATGCCCCCTCCAGAACCAGTGGCAGTAGTCACCCACTTGAAAGACTGTGGCCTTGCACTCCCCAGGACCAAGCAGTGGGAAAACCACCCACTTGAAAGACTGTGGCCTTGCACTCCCCAGGACAAAGCAGTGGGCAGACTACCCACTTGAGAGACTGTGGCCTTGTACTCCCCAGGACCAAGCAGTGGGCAGACCACCCACTTGAGAGACTGTGGCCTTGCACTCCCCAGGACCAAGCAATGGGCAAACCACCCATTTGAGAGACTGTGGCTTTGCACTCCCCAGCACAGCGCACAGGGCATGTAGCCCCCTCCAGAACCAGTGGCATTGTACCATCTTCCGAGCTGAGGTGCCCCCCATTCCCTGTCCCCCTGAGGTGCCTGTCTCTTTTCGACCTGATGCCCCTGCAGTGTTCTCTCCGTGTTGTTGCAGGAGTGAGGTGGGGTCTTGTCCTATGTGTTGTGGCCCTGTGGCCTACAGACATTGAGGACTGGGCAATGTCCCTACATTTGTACATATGTATATACGTTTGGTTTTTGATGCACTTATTCATAGTATTTTTACGTATTACACTCACTTTCTTCAATATATTTTGTCCTTGCACTATTCCTGAGGGGTAAGGGGTGAGTATGTACTGTTAATGCATCTGCTTGTGTGTATGGGGGTAGGGGTGTTGCATGTGTGTGTCACACTCTTTTTTCTCCCTCCCTCCCCGGTGTGCTAGGCGGCAGTACACACCATGGTCGTCTTCACCGGCGTTCGTGTTCATAGTGAAGAAGAAGATAGATGGGCATGGGGAAGACATGCAACTCGGGCTCCATGGCGGTGTGGTTCTTCCAAAGGTGAGTCGTTTCCGTATTGTGCACTGTTTCCACCAGGCTTTTGATGTCGTTGGTACTGCCCCGGAAAAGGTGGCAGGTTGGTGTAGGAAAGTACCATCTTGCCTGGCATGTTACCCCCATATTTCACTGTATATATGTTGTCTTAGTGTATGTGTCACTGGGACCCTGCCAGCCAGGGCCCCAGTGCTCATAAGTGTGCCCTGTATGTGTTCCCTGTGTGATGACTAACTGTCTCACTGAGGCTCTGCTAACCAGAACCTCAGTGGTTATGCTCTCTCTGCTTTCTAAATTGTCACTAACAGGCTAGTGACCAATTTCACCAATTCACATTGGCATACTGAAACACCCTTATAATTCCCTAGTATATGGTACTGAGGTACCCAGGTATTGGGGTTCCAGGAGATTCCTATGGGCTGCAGCATTTCTTTTGCCACCCATAGGGAGCTCTGACAATTCTTACACAGGCCTGCCACTGCAGCCTGAGTGAAATAACGTCCACGTTATTTCACAGCCATTTACCACTGCACTTGAGTAACATATAAGTCACCTATATGTCTAACCTTTACCTGGTAAAGGTCGGGTGCTAAGTTACTTAGTGTGTGGGCACCCTGGCCCTAGCCAAGGTGCCCCCACATTGTTCAGGGCAAATTCCCCGGACTTTGTGAGTGCGGGGACACCATTACACGCGTGCACTATACATAGGTCACTACCTATGTATAGCGTCACAATGGTAACTCCGAACATGGCCATGTAACATGTCTAAGATCATGGAATTGTCACCCCAATGCCATTCTGGCATTGGGGAGACAATTCCATGATCCCCTGAGTCTCTGGCACAGACCCGGGTACTGCCAAACTGCCTTTCCCGGGGTTTCACTGCAGCTGCTGCTGCTGCCAACCCCTCAGAAAGGTTTCTGCCTTCCTGGGGTCCAGCAAGGCTTGGCCCAGGAAGGCAGAACAACGGACTTCCTCAGAGAGAGGGTGTTACACCCTCTCCCTTTGGAAAAAGGTGTCAGGGCTGGGGAGGAGTAGCCTCCCCCAGCCTCTGGAAATGCTTTGATGGGCACAGATGGTGCCCATCTCTGCATAAGCCAGCCTACACCGGTTCAGTGACGACTCCCCTGACCTGCACCTCCCAGGGGAGGTGCCCTGAGCTCCTCCAGTGTGCTCCAGATCTCTGCCATCTTGGAAACAGAGGTGCTGCTGGCACACTGGACTGCTCTGAGTGGCCAGTGCCAGCAGGTGACATCAGAGACTCCTTTTGATAGGCTCTTACCTGTGTTGCTAGCCTATCCTCCTTCCTAGGTAGCCAAACCTCCTTTTTTGGCTATTTAGGGTCTCTGCTTTGGGGAATTCTTTAGATAATAAATGCAATAGCTCATCAGAGTTCCTCTGCATCTCTCTCTTCACCTTCTGCCAAGGAATTGACCGCTGACTGCTCTGGACGCCTGCAAAACCGTAACAAAGTAGCAAAGACGACTACTGCAACCTTGTATCTCTGATCCTGCCGCCTTCTCGACTGTTTTCCTGGTGGTGCATGCTGTGGGGGTAGTCTGCCTCCTCTCTGCACTAGAAGCTTCGAAGAAATCTCCCGTGGGTCGACGGAATCTTCCCCCTGCAACCGCAGGCAACAAAAGACTGCATCACCGGTCCTCTGGGTCCCCTCTCAGCACGACGAGCGAGGTCCCTGGAACTCAGCAACTCTGTCCAAGTGACTCCCACAGTCCAGTGATTCTTCAGTCCAAGTTTGGTGGAGGTAAGTCCTTGCCTCCCCACGCTAGACTGCATTGCTGGGTACCGCATGATTTGCTGCTGCTCCGGCTCCTGTGCACTCTTCCAGGATTTCCTTTGTGCACAGCCAAGCCTGGGTCCCCGACACTCAAACCTGCAGTGCACAACCTCCTGAGTTGTCCTCCGGCGTCGTGGGATCTCCTTTTGTGACTTCGGGTGAGCTCCGGTTCACTCCTCTTCGTAGTGCCTGTTCTGGCACTTCTGCGGGTGCTGCCTGCTTCTGGGAGGGCTCCCTACCTTGCTGGGCACCCCCTGAGGGAGGGATGTCAGGAGGTCAATACCCTCCTCACTGAGGGCAGCAGGGCTGACTGGGGCAGGGGCTGAGGTGCCTGGGGCGAAGGAGATGCCCACCCTCCTGGGTGAGCGGACATGGGACACACGCTGAGGGGCTGCTGGGAGGGCGGTGCTGGTAGGGGGGGGTGGCGGCTGTACCTGTTGATGCGGTGGGCACAGTTGTGCCCGCCACTGCAAGGGAGCTCCCATCAGAGGAGGAGTCTCTGCCACTGCTGTCTGCTCCTGTCCCCGCCGTGGAGCTTCCCTCGCCCTCCATCCCACTGGTGGCTTCAGACTCTGTTGTTTCGCCCTCCAGGGCCAAGTGGGTTGCAGCTCCCTCCTGTTCCGGTGCCAATGCACCTGATGATGCTATTGCACACAAGAACAGGGAGACCACAAAAAGGGGGGGGCAAAGACAGAAGAAAGACATGTTCAGTGCATGCAACACCACTACCGTTGGCGGACACAACACACAGGGAGCAGCCCTCACCACTACACCATGCACTAACAGTTCCTAGAAATTTCAGCTGACCATGGGGTACGAGGCCTAAGACCAATTGCTGGACACCTGGAAGTCACAGGAGCCTGACCAGGTGTAGATGGTTCTTACCACTGGTGGGGTTGGGGTGCCACATAGCCTGCCTCACAAGGGACCATGCCTACCAACTTCGTCCTGGCGTAGGGGAACCCACTGCCCACCTCCCCCACCCAGAAACCTCGTAATGTGCGCTGAGTCAGCTGAATGGGAGTGTACTCACCCCCTTGTGGCTGCTGTGATGCTCTCAAGCGCCCATCCAACTCCGGATAGGCCACCGCCAGGATCCGGAACATCAGGGGGGTCATGGTGCGATGGGCACTCCTCCCATGTTGGGAGGCCATCCCCAGCTGGACCTCCGCCGTCTTCTTGCTCCAGCGGTGCAGGTCCTCCCATCTTGTAAGGCAGTGGTTGCTCCGTCTGTGGTAGACCCCAAGGGTCCGGACGTCCTTGGCGATGGCACGCCAAATACCCTTCTTCTGGTGGGCGCTGACCTAGAGGAATGGTACAGGGGAAAAGGAAGTTACTTACCCGTCCGGACCTTCATACTCATTGCCCCCCAGTTTCCACCCTTGCCCTGACGCACATACACTCCCCATCAGCACATGCAGGCCTCAGCCCCCCCCCATGTATCTTCCATCCACACCACTCCAAACAGGCATTGCCATGCACCATGCTCACAGTGTACTCACCTGTTTGTCTGGAGGACCATACAGTTGCGTGTACTGGGGGAGGACCCCATCCCCTAGTTTCTCCCACTCCTCGGAAGTGAAGGCTGGGGCCCTTTCCCCAGACACATGAGCCATCGTCGCTTCCAGACTGAGGTCACAGCAGCACTTGCAGTGTAGGTCCTCTCCTGTTGAAGGTCAGGTATCAAGTGAGTGAACAGACAGAAAATGGCGGTCACGTCCGCGGCAGTGCGTACCGTCACCGCCGACGTGCATCATCATTGGCTACTGGCACCCATAGGGCCCAATGTTAACCAATGCAGAATTGCGCCGCAGTCTTCAACCGCCCACCACGACGGTGTACAATACCAGTGCAGTCATATCCCCTTGTCCCACCTTACAGGTCAGGCAGCCGCCATTTCAGGAGGCCACATGGGATGGATGTTAACTGCGTCACACCTATCTAGGCCGGGAATATAGACAGATACCGGCACAATGCGGATTAATAACGTTTCTGAAAATAAGACATTGTGATACCTCAGTGTTGGATGACTCTCTGCTCGCTGTTCTCCTCCATAGGGCACGTCCGCTGCGGCAGGTGATGAGATGGCAGCATCCTCCGTTGTACAGACCCCTGGTGGACCTGTTGACAATGGAAGAGAGACACATCCTAGTCACATACAGACTTGATTGTGCAACAATCCAGGAACTGTGTGCCCAGTTGGAGCCGGACCTGATGTCAGCTATCCGCCATCCCACAGGAATCCCCCCTCTAGTGCAGGTCCTGTCTGTACTCCATTTCCTGGCCAGTGGGTCTTTTCAAACAACAGTGGCCATGGCATCAGGGATGTCCCAGCCAATGTTCTCTAACGTTTTGTCCAGAGTGTTGTCTGCCCTGCTGAAAAACTGGCGCAGCTACATCGTTTTCCCTCAGGTGGAGGATTTGCCCACAGTGAAAGGTGGCTTTGATGCCCTGGGACATATCCCGAACATCATTGGTGCCATTGATGGTACACATGTGGCATTTGTACCCCCCGCAGAAATGAACAGGTGTACAGAAACTGGAAGAGCTACCATTCAATGAATGTGCAGATGGTGTGTTTGGCAGACCAGTACATCTCCCATTTGAATGCCAAGTATCCTGGCTCTGTGCATGACGCTTACATTTTGAGGAATAGCAGCATCCCTTATATGATGGGGCAACTCCAGAGGCACCGTGTGTGACTAATAGTTGAGGCTAAGGTCCCAATACAGTTGACATAGGTGTCTGGGTATGGGGCAGTCCCTAAGGGTTAGTGTGTGTCTAACAGTTGTCCCTCGACATTTGCAGGTGACTCTAGTTTCCCCAACCTGTCATGCCTACTGACTCCAGTGAGGAATCCCAGGACAAGAGCAGAGGAACGCTACAACGAGGCACATGGCCGAACTAGGAGGGTGATCGAATGCACCTCCTGAAGGCCAGATTCCAGTGCCTCCATCTAACAGGTGGTTCCCTATACTACTCACCGAAGAATGTGTGCCAGATAATCGTGGCCTGCTGTATGCAGCACAACCTGGCTTTGCGACGCCATGTGCCTTTTCTGCAGGAGGCTGGGCCAGATGGTGGTCTTGTGGCAGCTGTGGAGCCTGTGGACAGTGAAGAAGAGGAGGCAGAAGAAGAGGATATCGACAACCGAAACAACATCATGCAACGCTTCCAGTGAGACACAGGTCAGAAGATGCCACTGCTTCCCACATCTCATTCTATTGTTGGAACTAGCATAAGTGTGTCATTTTCATTTAGTGTGTGGACCCTGAATTGTCACTTTGACTTCCCATTTCACAGATGTGGGTCCCACTTTGTGCCATCTGCTATGTTTACTGCTGGCCTACAGCTGTGTTACATTGGTATGTGAACAAGTAAATTGCCATTGCCATATTCCATAGTTATTGCAATTACACATTTGTGAAAGCACAGACTGACTCCAGATTGTTTTGTGATTGAAGTGTGTTTATTCATGTGCTAATAACTGGAAGGGGTTGTAAAATGGGCTGGGGTGATGGTGGAGGAATGTCCACGGCAGAGTCCAGTCTATTTGTTTCACAGGTGCATTGACCAAAGGGGCATAGGAAGTGGAGCAATGGCAGTTTAAGGATGGACAGGGTGACATAGTGGGACAGAAGGGTGACATTCAGAGGGGTCTCATTTCCTGGCGGGGGTCTGGCAATGTTCTCTGTCTTGTTCCTGGATCTCAGGGACCGTTTGTGGGGTGGTTCTCCATCTGCAGGGGGTGGGGTGCTGGTGTCCTCTTGTTCCTGTGGCGGTGCCTCCTGTCCACTAGCACCAGCAGAGGTGGTGGGCTGTTCATCGTCCAGGCTAGTGTCAGGGGCCCCTTGTTGTTCCACTGTGTCCCTCCTGGTGTTGACAAGGTCTGCCAGCACCCCTGCAATGGTTACCAGGGTGTTGTTAATAGACTTCAAGTCCTCCCTGATCCCAAGGTAGTGTTCCTTCTGCAGCCGCTGGGTGTCCTGAAACTTGGCCAGTACAGTTGCCATTGTCTCCTGGGAATGATGGTAAGCTCCCATGATGTTGGAGAGTGCCTTGTGGAGAGCGGGTTCCCTGGGCCTGTCCTCCCCCTGTCGCACAGCAGTCCTCTCAGTTTCCCTGTTATTCTGTGCCTCTGTCCCCTGAACCGGGTGCCCACTGCCACTGCCCCCAGGTCCCTGATTTTCTTGGGTTGGTGGGTTTGCCTGGGTTCCCTGTAACGGTGGACACACTGCTGATTGATGTGTCCTGGGGACAGAGGGATGGGCCCGCTGGGTGGGTGCTGTGCTGGTGTTTCCTGAGGGGAGAGGCTCTGTGTTGGCTTGTGGCAGTGGCAGGGGAACCGACTGTCCCGAGGTCCCAGATGGGCCGGGCTGGCCATGTTGATCCAGTTGTGCAGAGCTGCTATCATTACTGTGGGCCTCTTCTGTGTGGGGACTGGATATGTCTGGCAGCTCCTGTCCGGTGACGTTGGGTAGGGGTCCTGTTGGGGTGTAAATGCATAATTATTGTATCTGTGTGTGCCATCATGTGCAATGGGTGAGTGACCCTCTACTTCAGTGCTTGCATTATTGGCTTGGTCCTTGTGTGATTGGGGCACGGGTGAGTCTCTGTAGTGGACATGCTTGGGTGATGTATGTCCATGTATTGCTGTTACATGCAGGGCTTGGTTTTGGGATATCTGGGTTGTATTAGAAGGGTATCTGTGGGTTGTTGGGGTGATAGGTGTGAGGGTAAGGGTGGGAGTATGTGATGGCATGCAGATGGGGTGGGGGGGATAAGGTAGTAAAGATTTGCCTTACCAGAGTCCAGTCCTCCTGCTACTCGTGCAAGGCCCTCAGGATGCAGTATTGCCAAGACTTGCTTCTTCCATGTTGTTAGTTGTGGGGGAGGAGGTGGGGGTCCACCGCCAGTCCTCTGTATAGCAATCTGGTGTCTTGAGACCATGGAACGCACCTTCCCCCTTAGGTCGTTCCACCTCTTCCTGATGTCGTCCCTAGTTCTTGGATGCTGTCCCACTACATTGACTCTGTTGACAATTCTGCGCCATAGCTCCATCTTCCTTGCAATGGAGGCCTGCTGCACCTGTGATCCGAATAGCTGTGGCTCTACCCAAATAATTTCCTCCACCATGACCCTCAGCTCCTCCTCAGAAAACCTGGGGTGTCGTTGAGGTGCCATGATGTGGTGTGGGTGATGTGTGAGGTGGTGTCTGTTGTGATGTGTGAGGGTGTGTGTTGGTGTGTGTTGTTTGTGGTGCGTGGATGTTGTGTGAGTGATGGTGTTGTGTATCTGTGGATGCTGGTGTTTTTTTAGGTGGTGGCTCTCTCTGGCGTGCTTTCAAAATTCAGGTAGTAAGGGTTTGTGGGTGATGTGGATGTGTGTTTTATATTGGATTGGGTGTGTGGGTGTGGTGTTTGTATGTGTATCAGGTGTGTGTATTTTGAATTGTCCAATGTGATTGTGTTTTGTGAGTGTGTGTGTATTTTGAGCACAGCAGTATGTACCACCAATGGACTATCGTGGTTGAAAGACCGCTGCGTTGATTCATGGGTCATGATAGTGTGGGCGTATTCCTGTTGGCGTGACGGTGACGGTTTTGGGATCACCAGTTTATCACTGACCTTTGATGTGGCGGACTTGTGTGGGTGTCTGTATTGTGGCGGATTCCGGGCTGTGGGTCTTAATACCTGTAGCGGAATTCCACTGCTGCAGCGGTATGTTGGTGGTCTTCTGCACGGCGGTAAGGGGGATTTACCGCCAGGGTTGCAATGAGGGCCTATGTGTGTTGGTGGGGAGAGAAAGGCAAAGTCGACATGGCATCCCCCTCAGGATGCCATGCCTACAAAATACTGCCTGTGGCATAGGTAAGTCACCCCTCTAGCAGGCCTTACAGCCCTAAGGCAGGATGCACTATACCACAGGTGAGGGCATAGCTGCATTAGCAATATGCCCCTACAGTGTCTAAGTCTATTCTTAGACATTGTAAGTACAGTGTGGCCATATTAAGTATATGGTCTGGGAGTTTGTCATAAAATGAACTCCACAGCTCCATAATGGCTACACTGAATACTGGGAAGTTTGGTATCAAACTTCTCAGAATAATAAACCCAGACTGATGCCAGTGTTGGATTTATTAAAAAATGCACACAGATGGAATCTTCGAGATGCCCCCTGTATTTTACCCAATCCTTCAGTGCAGGGCTGACTGGTCTGTGCCAGCCTGCTGCTGAGAGACAAATTTCTGACCCCCTTAGGTGAGAGCCTTTGTGCTCGCTGATGCGAGAAATGAAGCCTGCACTGGGTGGAGATGCTTAACACCTCCCCCCTGCAGGAACTGTAACACCTAGCAGTGAGCCTCAAAAGCTCAAGGTTCGTGTTACAATGCCCCAGTGCACTCCAGCTAGTGGAGATGCCCGCACCTTGGACACAGCCCCCACTTTTGGCGGCAAGTCCAGGGGAGATAATGAGAAAAACAAGGAGGAGTCACCCACCAGTCAGGACAGCCCCTAAGGTGTCCTGAGCTGAGGTGACCCCTCCCTTTAGAAATCCTCCATCTTGGTTTTGGAGGATTCCCCCAATAGGATTAGGGATGTGCCCCCCTCCCCACAGGGAAGAGGCATAAGAGGGTGTAGCCACCCTCAAGAACAGTAGCCATTGGCTGCTGCCCTCCCAGACCTAAACATACCCCTAAATTCAGTATTTAGGGGCACCCCAGATCCCAGGAAATGAGATTCCTGCAACCTGAAGAAACAAGAAGGACTGCTGACCTACAAGCCTGCAGAGAAGGAGGAAGATGACAACTGCTGTGGCCCCAGCCCTAACGGCCTCCCTCCAACTTCGAAAACCTGCAAGAAGCCTCAGAGGACTGCCCTGGACCAAAGGACCAAGAAACTCCCTTGAGCAGCGGCCCTGCTCAAAACCAGCTATTTCTTTGCAACAAATAAGCAATTTTCCAAAACTGCATGTTTCCCGCCGGAAGCGTGGGACTTCTCACTCTGCACACGACGCCCCCGGCTCGACATTCAGAGAACCAACACCTCAGGGAGGACTCCCCGGCGACTGCGAGCCCGTGAGTAACCAGAGACGACCCCCCCCTGAGCCCCCACAGCGACGCCTGCAGAGAGAATCCAGAGGCTCCCCCTGACCGTGACAACCTGTAACAAGGGACCCTGATGCCTGGAACCGAACTTCAACGCAGGAGTGACCCCCAGGTGACCCTCTGCCCTGCCCAGGTGGTGGCTGTCCGAGAAGCCCCCGCTGTGCCTGGCTGCACCGCTAGAGTGACCCCCCTACAAATCCCGACGCCTGCTTTGCACATTGCACCCGGCCGCCCCTGTGCCGCTGAGGGTGTGTTTTGTGTGCCTACTTGTCCCCGCCCTGTGCTCTACAAAACCACAGTGGCCTGCCCCCCAAGGACACAGATACTTAACCTGCTGGCAGACTGGAACCGGAGCACCCCTGTTCTCCGTAGGCGCCTATGTGTTTTGGGCACCTCTTTGACCTCTGCACCTGACTGGCCCTGAGCTGCTGGTGTGGTACCTTTGGGGTTGCCTTGAACCCCCCAACGGTGGGCTGCCTATGTCCCGGGACTGAGACTTGTAAGTGTTTTACTTACCTCTTAATCTAACCTTTACTTACCTCCCCCAGGAACTGTTGATTTTTGCACTGTGTCCACTTTGATAATAGCATATTGCCATTTTTACAAAGACTGTATGTGATATTGCTTTCATTCAATGTTCCTAAAGTATCTAAGTCAAGTACCTTACATGTAAAGTATTAATTGTAAATCTTGATCCTGTGGTTCTTAAAATAAACTAAGAAAACATATTTTTCAATATAAAAATCTATTGGCCTGGAATAAGTCTTTGAGTGTCTGTTCCTCATTTATTGGCTGTGTGTGTACAACAAATGCTTAACACTAACATCTGATAAGCCTACTGCTCGACCACACTACCACAAAATAGAGCATTAGAATTATCTACTTTTGCCACTATCTTACCTCTAAGGGGAACCTTTGGACTCTGTGCATACTATTTCTTACTTTGAAATAGTATATACAGAGCCAACTTCCTACAGGCACGCATAGCCCAGGATTAGAAGAACACTCAGGGTAGCGCTTACAATTCTTCTTCTGCGTGCCTCTTCAGACACAACATCTATATCTCCTAGAGGGATAGTTTTTTGGGGCATGTGAGAAATGCAATCAGGAAAGTAGGGATCTGTCAATCTAGCCAAATATTTCACCACTCCAACCCTGTGAACACTTGCTTGTTCCACTACAACAAGGCTGCCTATCACAGACTGCTGAAAGTGAACAAATGTCATCTTTGAACCTTGAGAAGAATCCTTGATTGCAACAAAAGCATTCAAGGTTGCTAAAGGGAGCAAATGCCAAATTACCAAATTGAAGCCTTATGAACAGCAGTGTAAGGTTTCAACCTCTGGTCTACTCTATGTACACCACCCATGTGCTTACTGTAGTCTAAAACGCACACAGGTTTGTGCACTTCAGTAAGAATTTCATCACTATCCAAGCCACTGCACTGTTCACTCTAAAGATCTTTACAAACAAGTTCTTTAGGGCACCTTTGCGGTCAAAGCGGATTGTGCCACAAGCAACAGTGTCCACAATTTCCTGAACAATTCCACACCAATGTAGAAGTTATATACATATAAATGATGACCTTTGTTAAAAAGTCCTCTACCAAGTTCCCACACAATTTTCTCACTAGCTCTGAAAGTGAACGGACAACCAGGGTGGTTAATAGTGGAATCCCGACCTGTGTGCAGCCTGAAATTAAAGTCATATCAAGTACTACTCTCAGACAGCATACACATCTTAATCCCATAAAATGCCTTCTTGCTAGGAATGCTCTACCTAAAAACTAAACATCTCTTGAACAGGACCAAAGACTCATCCACAGCTATTTCTTTCCCTTGAACACAGATCTCTGAAAATCGATCTACAAAGTGATCGAGGACGGGCTGAATTTTAAAAGAAAGGCTACACTCATGGTGATTTGTGGTAACGCTGAAACATTATCAACAAAATGCAGCATCTGAAGCAGAAGCAAATACTGATCACAACTCATGGTTGCAGGAAATATAGCCTTCGTCACTAAGGTTCTAGTAGATCAATATGAAGAGAGCAACAGCTTCCTTATCAAGACCATCAAAAAAGTTAAACCTAAGAACTTCTTCAGCTCATCCAGATTTGAGGGAGTCCACCAGCTTGCTCTAGAGTTGGGCTCATGGTAGGCACTGTTGTCCCTCAAATACTGTTCAGCATACAAGTTAGTCTGGTCACCAATCTCATCCAAAAATACATTGTCCATAAAGAACTGATGGAAATGTATAGGCAAAACGTTTTCAGTATTTACTCTACACCCTGTAACACCAGTAGGCGTGCAATACAGGCTGCACCAAGCTTTTGGCATCCGAGCGCTCAGCACTTCCAAGAGAAGCCTTTCAGCCCCAGGCTGCAATTGAGATGCCTCTTGCTGCACTATCAGTATGGTATACCAGTGTCCTCCTATAAAAGAAACACTTCCTCTAAACTGAGAGTAGCGTCATCATCACTGCCAAAATCCTAGACTTCCCTCTCTGCCTCAGATGCAGAGTTAGTCTCATAACCATGGTCAGAGAATGAATCAAAAAGCATTCCAACTACCTGCTGAGCGGTAATCTTGCAGATAGCCATAATCCTTAGTTATAAAAGTAACTTGATAAATAAGTCAGCAATAACCCACCATGTGTAAATTAAGTAATAAGCAATGTGTGGCTTTATCAAACGGAAAGTAAAACTACTGGTAACCTGGGAGGAAAAGTCTATCAATAGAAAGCACACAAAGACCTATATAATCAAAAACAATACCACTCACTTGCCAGAGATAACTAGACTCACCAGCACCTACTCTGCACAGACACAGCAAGCACTATATACCACTAGAAAGGAAAAATAAAGGAAAATGACACACAAGACAACACAATACACATTGTGCACAAATCCAAGGAGAATTTCACAATAAAACAGAAGCTAAATATTCTGCTATTATTACACTTTTTACAAAAAACACATTCATGCAGAGAAATGATCCTCATTTGGAGTAAACTGAACAAAAAAAAATCTTACCAAACACATGCAATTACAGAAACTGCAGATCTACCAGTGCCGAAACTGCAAACAGGAATCACAGCAAAGGAAATCAAAAGCTTTGCACTAAATAAAAAGGCAAAATAAAACATTACAATCAGATGCAAATGATGACAAGAAATAAAACAGTTCACATTATAAAACACTATGGGCTTGATCATGCGTTTGGTGGTTGGAATAACCGACCTCCAGACCCATGGTGAGGAGATCACTACAGAGCTGGTGGTTTCCCTACCTGCCCTATTACAACTTTCCCACTGGGATGACCGGCAGGAACCAGATTTCCCACCGATGGGAAATATGTGGCAGCATTGTTCCCGGCTCATAATTGAGCTGGCGGCAATGTTACTGCACGCAGGGTGCACCAGCACCCTTGAAATGCACACTGTCTGCACACCGGACAGTGCACATTTCAAGGGTGCTGGGCAGATGATCCCTTGCACTGCCCATGCCCTGGGCATGGGCAGTGCAGGGGCCCCCTTGTGGCCCCCTGCACTTGTTCTCTGCAGGCCTTTTCATGGCAGTTAAACCACATGAATAGGCTGGTGGAGAACGTGGTTGTAATCAATCAGGTGGCTCTGACTTCAGCGCCACCCTGGCTTATCACAACCAAGACCGCTGTCAGCCCATCGGGATCAGAGATCCTGGCAGGGTCAGCAGTTGGTTGGTGGGTCTCCCCGCCAACCTTGTAATGTGGTGGTCGGACCACCATAGCCGTGGCGGTCTGACTACCAGCGCACGTTTGGCTGTCTTGTGACCGTCAGACTCGTAATTAGGCCCATCACCACCCAGTCCCCGAACACCGTGGCCAAGCGTCAGTCCATACACACTGCCACCCAAGTGCAAGTCCATGCACACCACCAGGCAAGGGCCAGTCCACACACACCACCAGCCAAGCACTAGTCTGCACACACTGCCAGGCAAATGCCAGTACATACACAGCCAACCAAAGATCAGTAATTGAAGACTATCAGCCAAACTCCTGTTCAAAAACACACTGAAACGTTCCCTGTTGTCTAGTGGTTTTCTCACACACTCCCCCCTTTGGGGGCAGATGGGCCTAAAAATATGACTGATCAGCCCCCAGAGAGGGCAGAAAATGGCCACAATATTGCCCCAATAAAAGGGGGCGAACCTTGCCCAAGGGGCAGCTCCCCTACAAATAAATATTCAAATCCCTGGTGTCTAGTGGCCAATCTGTCCTATGTGGGCAGGAAACGGTCAAAAGTATACTTTTACTAAAGGCCCCATGGAGCGACCCGCAAACATATGAAAAAGAAAATCACTGGTGTGTAGTTAGCTTCCGCAAACCCTCCACCCCCGCCCCCGGGAAGGAACATAGGGCTAAAGTCAACCAATCTGCCCTGGGGGTAGAATTTACAAAAATACACCTCCAAGAGGAGTGACCCTTGCCCAAGGTGCTGCTCCCTGCTAATTTATCAAATAAAGTCCCTGGAGTCTAGTCGGTTTAGACCATCCCATGGGGCATATCGGCCAAGAAAATAGCCAATCTAGGCCCTGTGGGGCGCTGAAACACAGAACAAAAATGTGTTGCTCTCCAAAGGAGCAACCCTTGACCAAGGGGCCACTCCCTCCAAATTCATCTTATAAAATCTCTTGGTCCTGGTGGGTTTTGACCTGCCCCCTACCCGGGGGTCAGATCAGCCATAAAAAAGCCTATTTAGCCTCTAGGGGGTGCAGAAATACAGAAAACACATTTTGCTTCCCAAAGGAGTGATCCTTGTCCAAGGGTTCATGCCATCTTAATTCATCTTATAAAGTCCCTGGAGCCCAGTGGGTTTAGACTCCCCAAAGGGGTAGATCAGTCAGAAAAATGGCCGATCTGTACCCCATGGGGGGCTGAAACACAGAAAACATATGTAGCTCCCCAAAGGAGTGACCCTTGCCCAAGGAGTCGCTCCCTCCAAATTTAGCTTTAAAGATTCCTGGAGCCTAGTGGTTTTTGACCACCCGGGGGACAGATCGTTTAAAAAAGGGCAAATCTAGCCCCCAGAGGAGCCAAAACATGGATATATTATGCTTCCAGTGAGAGGCTTTGCCTAAGAGATCGCCACTCTAAAATACTAAATAAAACATCCCTGGTGGTCTAGTGGATGGATTCCTGCTCCATGATCACGGACCTCACCCGTGTTCGTGGAGCAGGAATCCATTCCAAACAGATGTGGCGAATGGAAAAACTCCTTCCTTTCCCACTGTGTCTGTTTCCTGCAAAGGTAACCACCCCCCAAGGAAGGACTTACCCAAGCGTCCTCTCTCCTCCATGCGCTAGAAGCAAATTGCTTACAGCGTGTCCGTGGCACCATCTGATGACTAAGTATAGGTGGTAAACTCCGCTCCACCAGCAGAGTTTGAGGAGTTTAGCAACTCTGAGCTCTGTCTGGAGCATGGAGTTCGGCAAAAACTCCTCTTCTGTCTCGTAACAGAGTTTACCCACGTCCAAGGAATGCTAATGTGTAGGGGAACTATAATTGGTGACATGGCAGCCAGTCGCAGTGCGTCGAAAGGAATTAGGAAGCGCTGATTGGCTGTGGCCTCTGTCCGAGCTGTCCTTCAATAGTCAGGCGTTTGATGCCCATTTTTAGGGTTGAGCCTGCGTCGCATGCGCTTGCGCATGTGTTTCGTTAGCGAGACGCTTTAGGAATTAAAAAGGGCTTGGAGCCCCGGCCACGTCACGTCAGTGTCTTTCATTGGTTCGTGGGCTTGCCTGTTAGAATCTGCTTGATTTCATTAGTGGAAGGCACGCATACGTCATGTCTTTTCTGATGGCTAGCCCTCCTCGAGCGCATCGACCAAGTACAGAAAACATACGAGGCTCGCTGTTTTCCATCCAGTTCATGGACTACTTTTTCTCTAGTTTCTCAGCGCAATCTTGCGTGGCAGAAGTTGAGCGCTTTGCAAGCAAGAGCCCTTGATATGGTTGGACAAAAAAAGAGACAGCCACTTCCAAAGCTTCACTATACAAATGAAAATCCTGTGTGGCCATGATAGTCAATCACACATCAGACATGACACGTGAAGAGTGTCTCAACTCAACTCTGAAGGGCACGGGGCTTTCTTCCTCTTGGTTCCAGTAAGTTGCAGAGCCAGCATAGGGGTTTAAATTAATTTAACAGCGATTGTGAATCCTGAGCTTTATACTGCACGTACAGTAGTCCACTTCAGGGCTTTTCCTCGCAAATACACTTTGAATCCTTGGTTTTGCCGATAAATGAACACCATGAACCGTCAATGAGAAACTGTCGAGAGAGCACTTCTCCTTTTACAGACTCTGTGAAGTCATTCATTGACTTTATATAGTCAGGCCGCTCTCAGGACTTCACACAAATATCTTGGGGCCAGTGCTTTGCCACAGACACTGTGTGGTAGGGCTCTCATCTGACACAGACTCTGGACTCTTTAGTCCACAACTGTGCCCCAAAGGGACTTCAAAACCAGGGCTTCAATTCACGCAGACACTGAGTAAACTCAGGGTTTCAACTCAAAAGCACTGTGGGCTCATGCCTTCACTCACCACACAGAAAACGGGCCAAGTGCCTCCCCACAGACAGACAGTTTGGGCCACCGGCACCTCTTCAGTCAGACCGTGTGTGCCAACAGCATCTAATCAGACAGACAGTGGAGGTTTGGGTTTCATCTCACAGAAACACTGAGGCCAAGAGCTCTCAGTGAAAAATCACTGCCAGTAATGGGAATATTGTAGTCGCACTTTTTGTTGTGATAACATATGCGTGGGTAGGTCGAGGTGTGGTCTCGGACCTTCATTCCTGTGAGACCATGCCTGTCATGATGTCACCGTCGTAGCAAGGAATGCGCCTTAACCAAAGAAATTAAGTTGCGCGTGGAAACATAGAAAACAGGAAAGGAAGGGGGCATTTTTCCAGGTATAAAGTGTTGCAATGTTTAATTCAGACGCACACTAAATTACTAATTCTATTTCAGGGAATCAGAGGACTAAAAGCATTTAAAAGGCAGCTAAACTCCAATCACGTCCAGGGCAATTATCGCCACATATGAGCCATGGCTGCTAGGATGCGCAGAATCCAGCTATATGAGCCACATTTGTTTTTAATATTTTAACTAATGACTAATAAACCACCAAGGTCAGGTCGCTTGGTGAACGCTGATTAAACTTCACAACTCTGTTATTCGATACAAAATCATACAAAAAACTGCAGTGGGAGTCTGTGTTTCCTTCGTGAAAGTGTACATCAAGAGCAGTTTTGCCCATCTTCGAGGGTTCTCATCCATTTTTAGGGTCGAGCCTGCGTGGCATGCGCTTGCGCATGCGTTTCGCTAGCAAGACGCGTTAGGAATTAAAAAGGGCTCAGCGCCCCGTCCACGTCAAGTCACTGTCTTTTATTGGTTCGTGGGCTTGCCTGTTAGAATCTGCTTGATTTCATTAGAGGAAGGCACATATACATCATGCCTTTTCTGGTGGTTAGCCCTCCTCGCGCATGGACCAAGTACTGAAAACATACGAGGCTCACTGTTTTCCGTCCGGTTCGTGGACTACTTTTTCTCTATTTTCGCAGCGCGATCTCGCTTGGCAGAAGTCGAGCGCTTTGCATAATATCGACACTGTTGCACAGTTAATTGCACTTTTTCCGGTTACGTACATGGTTTATGTGGCAAGAGAAGTCCGGTTAGGAGTTTACAATGCTATTAGCTCTAACACAATCAAACGCGAGACCCGTTGCATTACAAATGCTTGTTAGTAGCTTGTCCTGGGTTGGCTTACATTTGGAGATGGCATGTCTCTCTGCCTGCAGGGACTGACAAACCCTAATTTGAACTTGAAGAAGAGCAGAAGGGGACACAAGAAGTTCGTGAAAGTAATCTGTGTGTTCCAAAAAGCTAAAATTTAAAAAGTAAGGCGCCTTTCTGCAGGGAGAAAGGGCGCCTGTTTACTAAACATGTTCTTGAAGGCCTTAGAGCGCCAATTAATGACCCACAGGGACCAATTTTCACTCGCAGCAATGATAATAGTTACCTCAACAATTTGGAAGCACACAGCATTAGGCTCAGCATGCAGGTTTGTTGCGTAATCTCTATTCAGTGCTATTTTTTTTGTTTCTACCTTAGTTAAAAAGATAAACTGAAAGCAAGTGTGTTGTTCATTTGCAGCCTTTCGAGGATTTGTGTTTTAAAGCAGCAGGCACACCGGAATTCATCAAATGCGCTTCAAATCTAACCTCAGATTGTAAATTGCTGTATTTCTATCATGTTTTTTTCTTCTGTGACGTTTTATTCAGCAGCATGTGTTATCTTTTCAGAATCTCCGATTATATGTGTTCTAGCGCATACGGGCAGAGGTATAATTCCTCTCCTACAGCCTACTCTTTAATTCCCTTTCCAGCAAGAAATACGATCACAGAAAGCACTTTTAATGCCAGGTAATGCTGGGTATTTGTAACTTGCCATGATTGCATCACAGCAGATAAGCTGGTAAATTGTTCATGATAATGCATAGTGCTGCGTTCAGATGCCAAGTTTTGATAGAAGCAGAAATCTCAGCCATCAACCAGCTAGACCCGATAAGCAACAAGGACCGAAGGCACTTTAACTGCACCCAAATAGCAAGCAGTCATACACTCTCTACTTAGGCTGCTTTCCGGTAAACTGCGCAGTGAGACTGGCCACCTTGGTCTCGTTAGTTTCCTGTGCAATACTACTATACCAGTATTGAAGAAGAACTTTGTAATGTGTCCGCATTGTGGTTTTACTACAAGCCTTGAAATGTGTGAAAAAAAAAAGCTGTGCCGTCTCCAATTTGATACAACACGAATCGCGTTAGTTACTCTCCCACAGTGCGATATTCCGCGTGAGAATTACAATTTAAATCATCCATAAAATAGGCATTGCTGTTCGTTCACGAGTGTGATATTTTGAAAGCGCCCATTAATATATTACCGGAGCCGTGTACATAATAAGGACATTACAGTGCATAATGGGGTTTCTGGCACAATATGTGAATTTCAGTTCAATCAGACTGAATGGAAGACATGAATAACACTGTGCTGTTTCTCTCTGACATGCTTTATTATCAGAATATTCCTCCTTTGTCTGTTCACATTTTATTGCTAGTAATAAGCATGTATACCTATCTCGGTCTCACAAAATGTATAGAGTGTGCAGAACTCCGCAGAATTGCACTGAGTTTTTATGCAGCTCTGGGGAATTCCGTGAAGTGAAACTCAGAGCGTTCCGCCCACCCCTACTGATTACATCGAAGCATTGTGTGCATGTTGACATCATCAGATCCCTGAGGGTGGGGTCCGGGTGGTAGTAAAAGCATTTCTGCTGCCATCCCTGGTGGGGCCCTGTAGATGGGTAGCCCCTGGGAGGGATGAGGATGGCATTGTGCGGTCTTCAGCACTGGTCCACATGGCTGAGGATTGCACTGTGCTGTCCTCAGCTCGTAAGAGGTTAAAATAACATTTATCGTACTAATTGTTGTGATTTGCAAATTGGCATTTTAAAATTATAACATTTATTTTGAAACCTAAATATTTTGGATAAATTTTAATTTGATATTCAATGCATATATTAATGGTATTTGGTGTCAAATATTTGTAATTTTTTTAAAAATAATTAATTTATTAAAATGATTTACAAAATAATAAAACATGGAAAATTATTGTAGTAAAGTAATTAGAAAATATTTTTGTGTAGAAGTTATAAAAGATAACATTTTCTGGAGAAACGTTTTTTGATTAAAATTTCTTAATAACAGAGAAAACTAATATGGATTTTGTTTTAAAATTATAATTGAATTTTCAAATCATATTTTTAAATTAAAAATTGGTTTGAATTATGTCTTTAATCTGTGATCTATGATATGATTTTGGATTATGATTTTAAATCTGTTTTTATGTATAATGTTTAGGGAGATGAGTTTTTAATATTTATTTTAATTATTATTTTTAATAAAAATGTTTTCATATTTTGATGTTTAAATATATACATATATATTGGTCTGCAGTTTTGGATAGTGTGTTTTAGATTACATATTATTGTATTTTATAGTTAAGAAACAGTGTGTAAGTATGGAGTATTGATTCTGTGTATAATATTTTTATTTGCATTTGAGTCTCTAACCTGTTTTAGATTTAGAGATATATAGTACATTTTATCTCATTGGGGTCCAGCATCTTCTTCAACTAGCCTTAGATTAGAATAAATGTCATACCATTAGAGTCGGAACACCTTCCTGCAATATTGTAATTGTATTTATATAGTGCTTACTACCCCTGAGAAAGCATTGAAGCGCTTTTCAGCAAGTAGCATGCTGTTCTGGAACCCAAAAGGATTGGTGGTGGATTAGTATAGGGAAAAATGAGTTAATTTGAGTGATGGATGTAGGAGGCTGGCCGGGTTTGTAGTGGGTACACCTTATACCAGGTCCAGTTATCGCATATTAGTCTAGTGTATGCAGTGTCTAGAAGCCAGGCTCTCTAGAGGTAGCTGTGGATGAGCAGCCAAGGCTTATCTATGAGCCATGCAAAGCTCATGCAATACCACTGTAGTCACACAGTACTCACACACATGAAAGAAAATACTCAGTGTTACAAAATAAAGGTACTTTATTTTGGTAACACAAATACCAAAAACACCATAGAGACTATACTCCCTTAGGAGGTAAGTAATACACAAAATATGTACACTAGTATGAAGAAATAGGTGTAAAAACAGCTAGAAAACAGTGCAATTAGTGAGAATTACAATAGTTAGAAATGGTCCTGGGGGACCACAAACCATATACTAAGAAAGTGGAATGCGAAAGTCTGCCTCCCACCTAGGCAAGTAGAGTGTGTAGAGGGGAGCTGGGAGTACTAGAAACCCCCAAAGGTAAGTACTAGAACCCATCCCAGTGCCCAGGAAAGCATAGTAAATCACAGTAACTTTCACAGAACACACACAATCAATCAATCAAAAACATTTATAAAGCGTGCTACTCACCCGTGAGGGTCTAAAGGCGCTGGGGGGGGGGGGGGCAGGAGGGTCACTGTTCGAACAACCATGTTTTCAGGTTCTTTCTGAAGAGCAGGAGGTCTTTGGTTTTGCAGAGGTTGGTGGGGAAGGACCTGCCTCCTGTGGTGGTGCGTTGGCTGCAGGGGACTGTGTCTAGGGCGAGGTTGGCTGATCAGAGGTTGCGGGTGGGAGTGTGAAAGTTCACTCCTTCATCGAGGTATGTCAGTCCGGTGTTGTGGAGGGATTTGTGTGCGCGGATGAGGATCTTGAATGTGATTCTCTTGTTTATGGGAGCCAGTGAAGGGTTTTGAGGTGTGGTGAGATTCGTTCGTGGCGAGGGAGGCCAAGGACGAGGCGCGCAGCTGTGTTCTGGAGTCTTTGGAGTTTGCGTGTGAGTTTGAGTGTGGTGCCGGCGTAGAGGGCGTTACCGTAGTCTAGTCTGCTGCTGATGAGTGCATGGGTGACTGTCTTCCTGTTCTCTGGGGGAATCCATTTGAAGGATTTTTTTAGAGTGCAGAGTGTGAGGAAGCAGGAGGAGGTAAGAGCATTGATTTGCTGTGTCATGGAGAGGGAGGGGTCCAGGATGATGCCGAGGTTGCATGTGTGGTTTGCGGGGGTGGGTGCGGGTCCTAGGGTGGTGGGCCACCAGGAGTCGTCCCATATGGTTTTGTTGGGGCCGAAGATGATCTCGGTTTTGTTGGTGTTAAGCTTGAGTTGGTTAGTTGTCATCCAGTTGACGGTGTTGAGGAGAGCCGCGTGTAGGTTGGTTTTGGCAGTGGTGGGGTTGCGGGTGAGGGAGAGGATGAGTTGGGTGTCATCTGCGTAGGAGAGGATAGTGATTCCATGTGATCGGAGGATGTTGGCTAGGGGGATCATGTAAATGTTGAAGAGTGTGGGGCTGAGAGAGGACTCTTGGGGGACTCCACAGATGATCTTGGTGGTGGTGGTGGAGTGGAAAGGTGGGAGGCGGACTCTCTGGGTCCGGTCAGTGAGGAAGGAGGTGAGCCATTCTAAGGCTTTGTGGCGAATTCCTATGTTGTGGAGGCGTGTATGGTGGCAGACAGTGTCAAAGGCTGCGGAGAGGTCTAGGAGGATGAGTGCGACGGTCTCGCTTGGTCCTAATGTCGTCAGTGCATGTGATGAGGGTGGTTTCCGTGCTGTGGTTCTTGCGGAACCCGGATTGTGAGGGGTCAAGAGTGTTGTTTTCTTCGAGGTAGTGGGATAGGCGACCTTGGCGGGGAATGGGAGGAGGGAGATGGGGCGATAGTTGGAGAGGATCTCTGGGTCAGCTTTGTTTTTTAGGAGAGCAGTGATTTCCGCATGCTTCCAGGGGTCTGGGTAGGTGGCGGAGTCAAAAGAGGAGCTGATTATGTCGCGGAGTATGGGGGTGATGGTTGGGCTGGCTTTGTTGTAGATGCGATGTGGGCAGGGGTTACAGGGGGATCCGGAGCAGATGGAGTTCATGGTTTTTTCAGTTTCTTCGTGTGTGGTGGGGGCCGAGGTGGTGAGTGTGGTGGGGGGAATCATGAGTGGGGGTTGAGTTGGGTGAGTGAGGGGTGTGTGTGGTATGAAGCTGTTGTGGATGTCCAGGATTTTGTGGAGGAAGTGGTTGGAGAGGGCATCACTTAGGGGCTGTGTGTGTGAAAGGTCTATGTTGCTGGCTTTGGGTTTGGCTAGTTCATTAATGATGGTGAAGAGTTCTTTGCTGTTTTGAGAGTTGTTGTCAAGGCGTGTCTTGTAGTGGTCTCTTTTGGCGGTGCGTGTGAGTTGGTGATGGGTGTGAATGGTGGCTTTGAGGGTGGAGATGTTGGTTGGAGAGGGTTCTTGTCGCCATATTTTCTCAGCTTGGCGGCATTTGCGCTTGGAGTTCGGGGGTGAACCATGGGGCGTTCTTGATGTTGCGGGTGGCGATGTGTTTTCTGAGGGGGGGGTTTCCTGCACAGGTGGTGATCCATTTTGAGAGGTTGTGGGCTCCTGTGTTGGGGTCGTTGGTGTGGGGGAGGTGGTTGTGAGCCAGTTGGGAGTTCAGGCGTTCTGTGGGGATCTTGTCCCACATGCGGTAGGGTGTGGTGTGTTGATGGTGGTGTGTGGGGGGTTTGGCGAAGGAGAAGTGGACGCAGTGGTGGTCAGTCCAGAGGAGTTCAGTGGTTTGGGTGTAGGCTATGTGTTGGCTTGAGGTGAAAATTGCGTAGAGCATGTGTCCTGCTGAGTGGGTGGACGCGGTGACCAGTTGTTTGAGTCCGAGGTTGGTGAGGTTGTCTATGAGGGATGTAGACTTGTGGTCTTGTAGGTTCTCCAAGGGAAAGTTGAAATCACCAAGGAGGATGTAGTCTGTGGAGGTGAGGGTGTGCGAGCTGATGGTGCCGGCGATGGTGTCGCAGAAGGCGGGGCGTGGTCCTGGTGGTCTGTAGATTAGTGTACCTCTGAGGGTGGAGTTGTTGTTAATGTGGATTAGGAAGTGCATGTGTTCTGTGTTGTCAATAGTGTCTTGAGAGCTGGTGGTGACTTTGATGGTGTCCCTGTGTAGGATGGCGATGCCACCCCATGGCCTGTTGAGGTGGTCTTTGCGTTGGAGTTTGTATCCCTTGTGGGTGGTGATGGCTATGTTGGGTTCTGAGGAGGGGTTGGTCCAGGTTTCTGTGATGAAGGCGATGTCAGGTGATTGTGATATGATGAGGTCCCAGAGTTCTGTGGCAGGTTTGTGAAGGGAGCGGGTGGGTGTTGAGGAGCAGGCAGTTGAGGCGGTTGTGGTGGGTGGTGTTGGTGTGGTGCATGAGGGGGTTGTTGCGGGGTGTGTTCTGGTTGTGGGGTGGTGTGCTGTGGGGCTGGTTGGTGGGGGCAGAGCAGGTGTGTGTTGCGTTGGGGGTGGTGTGTGAGTTGTCGGGGGTCGCTGTGGTTGGTGTGTGGTGTGGGGAGGAGGAGGAGGAGCAGGAAAAATGACAGGTGGGCGCAGACTTGGTGCGGATGGACGCAGGTGGGTTTGCCTTTGGCGCGCCAGCGGCGCATCTGCGCCGCTGCTGCCATAAATGGGGGGGAGGGAGGGAGTGGCAGCTGGGTGAAGGGAGGGTTGGACAAATGGGAAAGCTGGGGGGGAGGGGACGCAGCGGCTGGGAAAGCTGGAGTGGAGACAAAGGGAACGGAACAGTGAAGGGGAGGGGGAAGGCGGGAGGGGACGCAGTGGCTGGGGAAGCTGGAGTGGAGACAAAGGGAACGGAGTGGCAACAAAGGGAACGGAACGGTGAGGTGGAGGGGTGAGGCAGGAGGGGCAGCAGGGGACGGAGCGGCCGGGGAAGCTGGAGTGGAGACAAAGGGAACAGAATGGGGGGGTGGAGGGGGGAGGCGAGAGGGGCCGCAGGGGATACAGCGGCTGGGGAAGCTCGAGTGGAGACAAAGAGAATGGAGTGGAGACAAAGGGAACGGAATGGTGAGGTGGAGGCGGGAGGGGCCGCAGGGGACGCAGCGGCTGGGGAAGCTGGAGTGGAGACAAAGGGAACGGAGTGGAGACAAAGGGAATGGAACGGAACGGTGAGGTGGAGGGGGGAGGCAGGAGGGGACGCAGCAGCTGGGGAAGCTGGAGTGGAGACAAAGGGAACGGAACGGTGAGGAGGTGGTGCTGGGTGGCGGAGCGGGGAGCAACAAAAAGAAGGATTATGCAAGAACCAGAAGAGACTGCAAGACACCAACAGTGGATTCATGGACCTGAGGAACTGTGGAAGAAGGGGACCGAGTCCAAGAAGCACAGGAGAGTCCAGGGAGAACAGGAGCCCCTGATAATCTGGATGAAGGTGCAAAAGAGGAACCACCAGTGAAAAAGAACAGTCAGTATTGCACCCAAGAAGATGGAGTCGAGTTCCTGGTAGGTGCAAGTGATGTCCCACACCAGATGGAGGATTGCAGCCTGGTTTGCGTCACTGGAGAGCGCCAACAGGCCTTGGCACACACAAAGCTTGCTGTTAGCAGAAAATGGCACTAGGGCCTAGGTGGACTCGACCCAAAAGGGAAAGTCAGAGGCGGCTCTCAGCAACTTGGAGAGCCCACAGAAGACCAGGCAACACATACAGGAGTCCCACAGCACAGCGACAAGGAAGGTGCAAAAGAGGCTCATGCAGCACGACAACAAAGGCTCCGACTCCGCCGGAGAACCACTCAGGAACCTGTGTGTCACAGGATAGGGTACTGGGGGCCGGAGCTATAAGATGCATGAAGAACTTTGTGGAAGGATGCCAACAAGTCTTGGCAGCTGCAAAACATGTAGTGCATGGGGGTATTGTCTTGCATGGGTAGGCAAGCTCTTACCTCCACCAAAGTTGGACGTGAGGACCATCAGGACCACTTCAGTCCCCCACCTGTGATGCAGGATCCACACAGCCCAGCAGGAGAGGGGATCTAAGCAGCCGGTCGTCGTTGCAGTCATGGCCTGCTGAAGCAGGGGAGTGACAACTTCACCTCAAGGGAGATTGCTTTGCTCTTCTGGTGCACGATGACAATGGGCTGTCCTCAGAAGATGCACGACCGGCAAACAGTTGCAGTTGCTGGCAGGAGCTGAAGATACAATGTTGCAGAAGGCGTCTTGCTTCTTCTTGCTTCTTTGTTGCAGTTTGTAGAGTTCCTGGAGGGTCCAAATGCAGTTTCTTCAGTGAGAAGTCAACGTGGAGAATGCAGAGGATTCCTGCTGGAGTCTTGTAATCCGAATCTGAAGAACCACCCAAAGGAGAGACCCTAAATAGCCCTGAAAGTTGGATTGGTCACCTAACCAGGTAAGCACCTCTCAGGGGAGGCCTCTGAAGTCACCTACTGGCACCGGCCATTCAGATGCTCCCAGAGTTCTCTACCAACTTGGAATCCAAGATGGCAAAATCCAGAGACCCTCTGGAGGAGCTCTGAGCACCACCCAGGGGTGATGATGGACAGGGGAGTGGTCACTCCCCTTTCCTGTGTCCAGTTTTGCGCCAGAGCAGGGACTGGGGGTCCCTGAACTGGTTTAGACTGGTTTATGCAAGGAGGGCACCAAATGTTCCTTTCAAAGCATTTTCAGTGGCTTGGGGAGGCTACCCCCCAAGCCTGTAGCACCTATTTCCAAAGGGAGAGGGTGTGACACCCCTCTTCCAAAGGAAATCCTTTGTTTTGCCTTCCTGGGCTCGAGCTTTTCAAGCAACAGGAGGGCAGAAACATGTCTGTGAGGTGGCAGCAGCTGGGGCTGCCTGGAAAATCTCAGAAGGCTGCAATGGCAATACTAGGGGTCCTCTAAGGAGCCCCCATAGTGCATGGAATCATACAACCAATGCTTGCAAAAGCCTTGGGGTATGATTCCAATATGTTTGATACCAAACATGTTGGAATCATACCCCAAGTGCGGAGTTACCATTGAGTCACCATTAAGTAGCTGAACATAGGTAGTGCCCTATATCCAGTACACGTGTAAAATGGCATGCCCGCACTCACAAAGCCCAGGAAAATGGTCGTGCAGGTCGTGGGGGCAACTTTGCTAGTGCAGGGGTGCCCTCACCCACAGGTACTTTGCACCCTGCCCTCAGGGCTGGAGGGCCTGCTATAGGGGTGACTTATAAGTGGCCTGGTGTACTGTAAATGGCAGTGAAAGGGTTCTTGCACCTTCTCACGCAGGCTGCAATGGCAGTCCTGCTGAAGGCTTTTCATGAGCTCCCTATAGGTGGTAAAATATATGCTGCAGCCCATAGGGATCACCTATAACCCCAATGCCCTGGGTACCTAGGTACCATATAGTGGGGACTTATATGGCAACGGTGGGTGAAACACTGTGTTAACAGTAAGTAACAACCAAATTTAGAGGAGAGAGCGCATAATCACTAGGGTCGTGGTTAGCATGATCCCACTGAACACAGTCAAGCACACTTACATCAGGCAGAAAATGGGGGTAACCATACCAAGAAAGAGGGTACCTTCCTACAGTGGATATATGAGTCTGTTCATTTGATTGAATAGAATAATGGAACGATGGAAGAGGGAAGATTCTCGAAAGTGTTAATTGGGGGACCATAGTAGGAAGATGAGGTTTGGGATGAGTAAAAAAGAGAGATGGAGGAGGGAGGAGTCTATACAAAGGGGTCCGGGAGATCAGAGTAATTAAAGGACGGTTGGGATGAGTCAAAGGAGAGATACATGAGGGAAGAATTTATAGTAAGGTTTTTGGGAGATCATAGTGGTAAACTGAGGTTTGGGGTGAACCCGGAGGCATAGAGGAGGGAGATTCTTGGAAGGGTTATTTTGGTGATCATATTAGTAAAATGAGGTTTGGGATGAATCAGAGAGTGGAGGTAGACGATAGAGCAAGAGAAATATAGGGTGTGACAGAGTAGTGCATTGGAGACAGTGATTTTTTTTTTCTTGTACAGAACGAAGTAAGAAATAAATACATACATGACTACATGGAAAGGGAATATATCTATAAGTAAGATAAGGGGCCCCATTATGAGCTTGGCAGATGAAAAACTCCTTCTGCCAAACTACCGACAGAGTGGCCGCCGCTACCCGCCAGAGCTATTATGGGCTCACTGCAAAGGTAAGGGGGCAGAAACCTAAGTTTGTGCCCACTGGCCTAGCGGGAAACAGGCTAGAGCATTGTCTCTGGCTCGTAATCAAGCCGAAGGCAATGCTGTCGCCTGCAGGGTGCACCAACACCCTCACAGTGTTCACTGTCTGCAGTGAACATTGTGATGGTGCTGACCGAAGGGCCCCTGCACTGCCCATGCCAAGTGCTCTGGCGGATTAGGATTACCACTACTGCCTGATCTTGGATCCCGGCAGAGCTGAGGGTTCCCTGGCGGTCAGACCGCCAGGGTTGTAATATGGCGGTCGGACCCGCGAGTGTAGGGGTCTATAGACTGTTGCATTCAAACGAGGCCCAATATATTCAGATTTAAAGTTGTATTGTATAAATACAAACTTTAAAGTGTTGGAGTATTTGAAGGTAATTTATTCCTTTATTTCTTTTATAACTGAATGTTTTTTATCTTTTCCTTATTTCAATAGTGAAGTGCTTGTAGATAAATTGGATAATTTTTACTTATTGTAAATAAATTAAAACAGAGACTCACAACCATCTTATCAAACAACCTATATAGCAACGTATATATATATATATATATATATATATATATATATATATATATATATAGTGACAGTCGCCACTAGGTATTTATAGTTAGGACCACTTTTCCATAGAAAAATATCTGATTTAGTTGCCTAAATCTTTAACGTTTGTTGATTAATTGTCATGAAATGTTCCCAAATAATTCTATGTTCACTTTGGCTGCTGTCCAGAAAGTTTTGGGGAGATCCATCAAGCAGGGGCTGAGAAAAAGAGGTGGTCTAAAACCTGTTTTCTTCATATTCCCTATAGGGTTTCTGAACAGATCTACAGCCCAATTTCACTAAATAGTTTTTGAGGTATTAAAGAAAAAATTGTGCATTCAGGGATGTGAAGACTTCGCAAACGCTCTGGGAACCCTCCTGATCTTGTGCTGAGATCTGATTGGCTGTCAACACTTCATCTAGGAAGTGTTGGCAGCCATCCTTGGGCTCAGCTTCAGCTGAGTCCCTGAAAAAAGTAAAAAAATAAGAAAAGGGGCCAGGGTAGGGGCACCCTGACCCCTTAGCTCTGTGGCTGGTGTCCCAGGGGGACCCCCAAGGGCAACAAACCACTTTTTTCCAAAACATTTTGCCACAGATTCATGATTATTAAAAGTGCCTTTGAGTTCGCCTACTCTGCCCATACAAATGGATTTAAATCTTTATTCGATAGCAAAGCTAGCTGCCCTAAGGCCACTCAATATTGGATTAGATAAAGGTCTACTGACATTTTAGCCCCGTATAGACTCTGGCTTAGAGCAGTGTTAGCAGCCCCCAACATAGAGAAAGTTGTAAAAACTCTTTTTCATAAGCTAGGCGTAGGCTTGTACTGGTCTGATCGTACTCATCTCCCAAAGAATGCCAACCAGGTCCTGAAGGATGTCTATTGGTCGAGCCGGCAACTAAATGAGATGGCATTAGTTCCATCGCCTAGTTTCTATTAACCAAGTGTCACTATGAGTACAAGCACTTTTTAGATACAATAACCTCACCCTTGGCATGTGCACTTTATATTAGATTCAGACTTGGATCCCTACCCTTGCGGGCTTTTACATCAAGATGGAAACACACGGAAAATTCAATCGATCCTTGCCCAGTGGGATGTATGGCCCAAGAGAGAGTTGCACTTGTTTTATTCTTTTGCCCGGGGTACAAGAAATAGATGGTTTATTGGATAAAACCACTATGTAAATCATTGGGCATTAGGGATTGCCATTCAGCTCTTAGAATCTGCAAAACAAGTACACATGTGATGGTGGTATGTGCAATGGCAAGGTTTTTAGAAGCCGTATGGTATGTTAGAGGTAAAAGTCCTTCTGGAAAAGCATAAACCCTATATATTTATAACGGTTACTTACTAGCGTATATAAATAGTTATTGCTATTACCAGAAAGATTCAATTCTTGTTGTTTGTTTGTATTAAGATTTATAATCATATTTGCTTCAGGGCTTTTTAAAGGTGATTAGCACTGTGTATTTTTAAAAAAAATATTCTTTTGATAATTTGCTTATTTTAGAATATGTTCATTGATAACTTGCCAATTTGCACTTTATGCACTCGAGGACATTCAATGGTGATTAGTATTGTGTATTTTATAATATTTTATAGACAATTTGATCTTTTTACAAAGGCAATTTTATATTATAATTTTAAACCATATGCTCTTGGGGGTATTTATTTAGGATATGATTACAGTAGGGGTCTGATTGTGTTGATTTTTAAGATGCTTAATTTCTTTTGAAGAGTTATGAACTTTGTTAGTATGCTTTTATGGTATTATGGGCCTCATTACGACCCTAGCGGCCGGCGGTAACACCACCAACAGGCTGGCAGTGTACCACCAGTGTATTATGACCGTGGCGCATTAGCCATAGCCACACTGTCGGCCCCTCCACTATACCGTTGATTTCCGTCCACTGGCCCAGCGGAAAAGTCATAATAGGGAACCACAAATACCGCCAGCACTGGCGGTATAGTGGCGCCCGCAGCTTCAGCAGTCTTTCTGTAAGACCGCCGAAGTTGTTATGACGGCCTATGTGCCGAAATAAAGCTGGATTGAATTGATTCATGACCCTGTTTGTTTTTAAAGTAAAAAGAAAATAAGCGTGGTCTCTTGCACTTGTTTTAATAAAGCCCCCGCTTGGGCCAGTTCCTGGGAGCATATAGAAAATAAAGGAGGGAAGCACACGGGGCCTCCCTCCTATGGCTTATTTATGACCAGGGGACCGCCATCTCCCTGGGCTTATATTTATTAGTATGCAGGGGCTGCTCAACCCACCTCACCCTGGGGTCCACAACCTCCCTAGGGCTAAATTGCTTGGATGTAGTAGGAGGGTCCAGTGGACCCCCATGCAGCCCTGGGGACCACCTTCTCTGCGGGGCTGAAAAACAATGATGAAGGGAGTCCGTTGCGGATCCCCAGCCACCTCCCCAGATGCAATTGATTGCAAATAAGGGGGTGCAATGTGCCCCCCACTGCCCTGGGCCCACCCTGCGGCTGAACTAAAATAATGAAAGGGCTCCATTGCGGACACCCAACCCCAGGGACCACCATTTCCCAGGGGCTGTTTAAGGATGGAGGTGGAGCATTCAGCCCCTCTCTTGGAGCCAATAATGGCCCTGGGGACGGCTACTCCCAGAGATGACTCCTGATCTGCCCTGGGGTGCCCAACCCCAGGACATAGCTGTTTGCTCTGATTTGGCAGGAGCTTTGACAGCCATACTGGCCACAATGCTCATTTCACAGAAATTAAACCTCAGCAGGAAGTACTTACAAATATAAATATAGCAGGTACTCCACTCCTGGAAAGGACAAATGAGTCTAACTCCTGGACTTGGGAAAGGCCAAGCAAGTGTGTTTACGGTGTGATTTCATGTTGAAAAATTATCTGAAATTGTTTGTGGAGTTGAATGTATCTTTCATCTTTTGGAGCGCAATCAGACACTCGCACACCCACAATGACCCTCTCACACAAGGCATGGTGTTGGGTGGTTAGGGGGCTTGGGCAGACCCTGCAGCTAACTCCTGCCGCACACGGCCTTCGGCGTGGGGTTAGGTGGTTATAGGGGTTGGCTGGTCAGTGTACCGCTCTGCCTCCTGTGGCTCCACCCTGTAAGTAGAGCCCTTTCCATGGCTCCTCTGAACTCCTGACCCCGGTCAGGAGTTTGAGGCCCTCCTCCACCCGCAGGCTTCTGCCTGCGCCTCATCCCTGGTGTCTAGTGGGAGAGCTCTGCTTTCCTACTAGGCTACTTTCTGCCTCTCTCCTCCTTTTGCTTTGCTTTGCTCTCCTTTATTACTGTCCCTTATTGCTCCTTTTCCTCGTTTCTCTCTCACTCTGCTCTCTCTCTCGCACTTTCGCTCCCCCCACTCTCTCCCCCGCCGCTGCTGCCACGTGGCCCCCACCCCCTTTTTTCAGCTCTGCCCCCTTTGTCATGCTGCTTTTTGCCCCCCTCCTGCCTCCCAGCTGTCCTTTCCTCCCCCCACCTCCCTACTTAATGGTGGCCGCTGCAAGGCAAGCCTGTCTGTGCCCGTCTGCGCCTGGACCACGCCCAGCACTAGAACCCCTGGCTCCTGTCCCCCCCACCGCTGCCACACACATCTTCACTACGATGCTGCCACCCTTTGCGCCCTCAACACCGGCCACTCTCCAGCCTGCCTTCAATCCTCACAGCAGACCCCCTGCTGACCATTTTCCTGCCGGGACTGCACCTTCACCAGCCTCCATGCCAACGACCCACCCACCAAGGCAGGACGCAACCATCTCAGATGTATCCCCCTCAACACCCGCTCTGTCCACAAGCAAGCAGTAGAGTTATGGAATCTACTCGCCTCAGCCTCCCCAGATGTCGCCTTCCTGAACGAGACCTGGATGAACCCCTTCTCAGTGCTTGACATCGCCATAGCCATCCCAGGTGGCTACAAGATCACCCTCAGGGACTGCTCCAACAAACCAGGAGGGGGCATCGTCATCATCCACAAGAACACCCTCAGCACCACGACCAACACCAAAGACGCCCTCAGCACCGCTGAACACCTGCGCTTCCAAATCTACACTGACCCAAAAACCACCCTCCGATGGACCCTCGTCTACAGGCCCCCTGCCCCCTGGCCCCAGACAGCAGTTCAGCGACTCCATTACCGACATCATCAGCACGCATGCTCTCGCATCCACTGACTACATACTCCTCAGAGACTTAAACTTCCACCTTGAGAACACCAACGACAACAACACCGCCACCCTGCTCGACAACCTCTCTGTACTCGGCCTCAAACAGCTCGTCACAACACCAACCCACTCCGGAGGACACACACCCTATTTTCTCCGCCAGCAATCACGTCTCTTTCAGCCACACCACCGAACTCCACTGGACAGACCACCGCTGCATCCACTTCTCCTTCAAGAAACCCACAACACACCACCACCCACAACGGATCCCCCAACGCAGTTACTGACCGACTTATTGCGACCCCCTCCCAGAACCCACCCATCGACACCACCAACACTGAAGCAGCTGCCCGCAACTCCAGGCAATGGGTCAACCAGTGCTAAAAATCCCTCCAATGGACGAACCGACAGAAAGGCCTTCTGGTTTACCGCCTACCTCCACGAATCTAAACAAAGCTTGCGAAGACTGAAACGAAAGTGTTGCCAAGATCAGACTTTGGACAGCCTTACAGCCTTCAAAAATGCCATCTGCAGGCACCACCAACTCATCCGAGCCGCCAAGAGAACTGCCTTCAAAGACCGAATCAACAACAACGCGCACAGCCACAAGGAGCTCTTCAACTTCGTGAAGGAACTCTCCAACCCCAGCTCCAATGCCAAGGCCATCCCGCCATCCCAAGACCTCTGCGACTCCCTAGCCTCCTACTTCTACCGCAAGATTGCAGACATCCATGACAGCTTCAGCACCCAGACCCTGGTGCAAACACCAACACCACAGATTCACCTCCGACCAACCTCCTGCTCTCCTGGACCCCTGTCAACGATAACGACACCATCGAAATCATGAACACCATCCACTCCGGTTCTCGATCTGACCCCTGCCCTCACCACATCCTCAACAAAGCAAGCTCAGTCATGGCACCCCAACTGTGGAAGATCATCAACAGCTGCTCAGAGTCTGCCACCTTCCCGGAGAGCTAGAAGCATGCTGAGATCAACGCCCTCCTCAAAAAAACCAAGGCGGACCCAAAGGACCTCAAGAACTTCCAGCCTATCTCCCTGAGCCCCTTCCCGGCAAACGTCATCGGGAAGGCTGTCAACAGACAACGAACCCACTTCCTCGAGGAGAACCGCCCCCTGGACCCTACCCAATCCAGATTCCGCAGCAACCACTGCACCACAACTGCCCTCATCACCACCACCGATGACATCAGAACCATACTGGACATCGGGGAAATCATGTCCCTCATTCTCCTGGACCTCTCTGCCGCGTTTGACACCGTCTGCCACCACACCCTACGCTCATGCCTCAGCAATGCTGGAATCCATGACATAACCCTGGACTGGGTACCCTCTTTTCTCTCTGGCAGAACCCAGAGAGTCCGCCTGCCCCCATTCCGCTCAGAGACTACTGAAATCATCTGCGGCGTACCCCAGGGTTCATCCCTCAGCCCGACCCTCTTCAACGTCTACATGGCCCGCTCGCTAACATCGCCCGATCCCACAACCTCAACGTCATCTCATACGCTGACGACACCCAGCTGATCCTCTCCCTCACCAAGGACTCCGCCAAGACCTACCTCCATGAAGGAATGAATGCCATCGCCGAATGGATGAATTGCAGCTGCCTCAAACTCAATTCCGACAAGACGGAAGTCCTCATCTTCCGCTCCACCCCCTCCGCATGGGATGACTCCTGGTGGCCTGGCACTCTCTGAACCACTCTGACTCCCACTGATCCACATGCTCCAAAAGATCTACAAATGGATACCCACCGAAACCAGAACAGTCACCCAAGCCCTCGTAAGCAGCAAGCTGGACTACAGCAATGCCCTCTATGCAGGAACCATGGCCATGCTCCAGAAGAGGCTGCAACGCATCCAGAATGCCTCCGCGTGCCTCATCCTGGACATCCCCCACCACTGCCACTTCACAGACCACCTGAAAAACCTGCAGTGGCTCCCAGTCAATAAGAGAATCACCTTCAAACTCCTCACCCACTCTCACAAAGCACTGCACAACGCTGGACCAGAATACCTCATCAGACGTCTCTCCTTCTACACCCCGGCTTAATTACGAGTGTGGCAGTCTGAGGATCGCCACACTCACATTGACGGTCAGACCACCGCACCCTGGGTGGTTCGAACATCATATACAGCCCTAGAGGGTGGATTTGCCAGGGGACCACCTTAAAGAATTATTGATGATTCTTCTTACTGGTGCGGCAGTAGAGGTAGATAAAAGAATGTTCTTGAAAATGTGTAGTGGACAAAGGTCAGAAATTCACCTTGGGATATTTGTTTGAAGAAATGCAAAGACTGGGCTCCTTACTCTGTGAGGGTAGTTTTGGAAAATTGTAGGTGCTAGTGGTTTGCCTTTGTTTTAAATAGGAGTTTAAAGTGTCTGCCTCGGCTGTGTGATGATTTTCCAGTATGTCTGTGAATTCTTAAGTCACGGGATGAGTTCCGTCCTTGCAATTAGGTTTACGAAATTTTGTGAGAATTTTATAAAATTCCTTATTTGCACTTTTAGCATTTTGAATTATGTCTGGATAGTACCTCTTTTTAGCTTTTTTGATTGTTGATTTGTATATTCTGTTAAGTTTGCTTAGATGAATAGATTAAGTTTGTCTTTATTTCTGTTTGTTTTGAGCCAGGTTCATTGCAGCCTTCATATTTGTTGTTTTATCTTTTTTAGTTCTGTATTTCTCCAAGGTGGTCATTTTCTTTTATCATGTTTTGTTGTTCTAAGTGGTACTCGATTAACAAAAGCTTTCTGTAGCCACTCATAAAGTTTTTGAATGGAATTTGTTGTGTCTAGATCTGTATTGGCTGTTAGTTGTGTTTCTAAGTATTCAGAATTGAGTCTGTTCCATGGTCGATAGGTAGATGCTTGTAAGGTGGTCTTGGGAGTGTTGATTTGTGGTATTATATGTTGGAAATGGTGATCTGACCATGTGACTGGAGTAATTCTATGAATTGTAACTAGTTTTGGATTTGCAAAAATGATGTCTAGGATGTGTAATGCAATGTGTTTGTGTACTATCTGATGTAGATTCATTGTGAGTAGGCCAGTGATGGTAGTTTTTGGATGGGGCATATTGGGGTTGTCAAATCAAATGTTTATGTCCCTGAGAATGCATAGGTTGGAAGTGTAGTGTTATAAGGCTTGAAACTGTGTCTAGAAATGTTTCTGGAAATGATGCATTGCTAAGTGGTCGACTGTAATGGATGAGGAAGTTACAGAAGTAAGTTGGTATAGGGTTGCATCTGATGATGAGGACCTCACAGCCTTCTATGGAAATGCCATCCATTTTGTTGAGGTTTATTGCTTGCTTGAATGTAATAGCTAGTCTACCTCCATTTTAGCTTATACGATGTTGTGTGCTAGTTTGTGGCAACTTCCAACCATGATTCAGTTATGAAGAGTAAGTTAGGTTGCATGTCAGTGTGTATGTTGTGGATCTGGTGCTTATTTTTCGACATTGATCTAGCATTTATTAACCCCTTAGCTGCCAGGCCTTTTCTCCCTCAGGTGCCAGGCCTGTTTTTTTGGCTATTTGGGACAGTTCGTGCTTTAGGCCCTCATAACATTTTGTCCCCATAAGCTACCCACGCCAAATTTGTGTCCTTTTTTCCAACATCATAGGTATTCTAGAGGCACCAAGAGTTTGTGGGTTCCCCTGAAGGAGACCAAGAAATTAGCCAAAATACAGCAACATTTTTGTTTTTTAAACAAAAAAGGGCTGCAGAAGAAGGCTTGTGTTTTTACCCCTGAAAATGGCATCAACAAAGGGTTTGTGGTGCTAAAATCACCATCCTCCCAGCTTTCAGGAACAGGCAGACTTGAATCAGAAAACCCAATTTCGCAACACAATTTTGGCATTTTACTAGGACATACCCCTTTTTTACTATTTTTTGTGCTTTCAGCCTCTTTCCAGTTAGTGACAGAAATGGGTATAAAAGCAATGCCGGATCCCGGAAAGCTAGACATTTCTGAAAAGTAGACATAGGGGCTCATTCTGAGCCCGGCGGGCGGCGGGAGCCGCCCGCCTGGAGGGAGCCGCCAAATGACCGCACCGCGGTCAAAAGACCGCGGCGACCATTCAGACATTTCCTCTGGGCCGGCGGGCGCTCTCCAAAAGAGCGCCCGCCGGCCCAGAGGAAATGCCCCTGCAACGAGGACGCCGGCTCAGAATTGAGCCGGCGTAGTTGCAGGGGTGCGACGGGTGCAGTTTGCACCCGTCGCGTATTTCAGTGTCTGCATTGCAGACACTGAAATACACAGTGGGGCCCTCTTACGGGGGCCCCTGCAGTGCCCATGCCATTGGCATGGGCACTGCAGGGGCCCCCAGGGGCCCCGCGGCACCCCCTACCGCCATCCTGTTCCTGGCGGGAGACCCGCCAGGAACAGGATGGCGGTAGGGGGAGTCAGAATCCCCATGGCGGCGGAGCGCGCTCCGCCGCCATGGAGGATTCCCCCGAGCAGCGGGAAGTCGGCGGGAGACCGCCGACTTTCCGCTTCTGACCGCGGCTGAACCGCCGCGGTCAGAATGCTATTGGGAGCACCGCCAGCCTGTTGGCGGTGCTCCCGTGGTCGGTGGCCCTGGCGGCCACCGGCCGCCAGGGTCAGAATGACCCCCATAGTTCTGAATTCAGCAAGGGGTAATTTGTGTAGATCATGCAAGAGTTTCCTACAGAAAATAACAGCTGAAATGCAAAAATATTTAAATTGAGGTGAAAAAAAACATAATTTTTTTTCCACGTTTTACTCTTTTTTTTTACTTTCTGCGTTGTCAGATTTTTGAAAGCAATATACCGTTACATCTGCTGGACTCTTCTGGTTGCGGGATATATAGGGCTTGTAGTTTCATCAAGAACCCTAGGTACACAGAGCCAAGAAATGAGCTGCACCTTGCAATGGGTTTTCATTCTATATCGGGTATGCAGCAATTAATTTGCTGAAAATATAAAGAGTGACAAATAGGTATCAAGAAAACCTTTGTATTTCTGAAATGGGCACAAGATAAGGTGTTGAGAAGCAGTGGTTATTCGCACATCTCTGAATTCCGTGGTGCCCATACTAGCATGTGAATTATAGGGCATTTCTCAAATAGACGTCTTTTTTACACACTGTCTTACATTTGGAAGGAAAAAATGTAGAGAAAGGCAAGGGGCAATAACACTTGTTTTGCTATTCTGTGTTCCCCTAAGTCTCCAATAAAAATGTTAACTAACTTGCATGGGTAGGCCTAATGCTTGCGACAGGAAATGCAACATGGGCACATCACATTTTACTTTGAAATCTGATGTTTTTTTTGCAAAGTGCCTAGCTGTAGATTTTGGCCTCTAGCTCAGTCGGCACCCAGGGAAACCCATCAAAGCTGTGCATTTTTGAAAACGAGAGACCTAGGGGAATCCAAGATGGGGTTACTTGTGGGGCTCTCACCAGGTTCTGTTACCCCGAATCCTTTGCAAACCTCACAATGTGGCCAATAAAACAATTTTTCCTCACATTTCGGTGATAGAAAGTTCTGGAATTTGAGAGGAGCCACGAATTTTCTTACACAACCTGGACACATCACATTTTTCCAGAGAAAACAGAGCTGTTTTTTGCAAAATGCCTAACTGTGGATTTTGGCTTCCAGCTCAGCTGGCACCTAGGGAAACCTACCAAACCTGTGCATTTTTTTAAAACTAGACAACTAGGGGAATATAGGATGGGGTGACTTGTGGGGCTCTCACGAGGTTCTGTTACAGAGAATCCTTTGCAAACCTCACAATTTGGCTAAAAAACATTTTTCCCTCACATTTCGGTGACAGAAAGTTCTGGAATCTGAGAGGAGCCACAAATTTCCTTACACCCAGCGTTCCCTCAAGTCTCCTGATAAAAATGGTACCTCACTTCTGTGGGTAGGCCTAACATCGCGACAGGAAATGCCCCAAAGCACATTGTGGACACATGACATTTTCCCAAAGAAAACAGAGCTGTTTTTTGCAAAGTGCCTAGCTGTGGATTTTGGCCTCTAGCTCAGCCAGCACCTAGGAAACCTACCAAGCCTGTGTATTTTTTAAAACTAGACACCTAGGGAAATCCAAGATGGGGTGACTTGTGGGGCTCTCACCAAGTTCTGTTACCGAGAATCCTTTGCAAGACTCAAAAGTTGGCTAAAAAACACTTTTTCCTCATATTTCGGTGACAGAAAGTTCTGGAATCTGAGAGGAGCCACAAATTTCCTTCCACCCAGCATTCCCCAAGTCTCCCGATAAAAATGGTATCTCAATTCTGTGGGTAGGCCTACTGCCTGCGAAAGGAAATGCCCCAAAATCCTATGTGGACACATCAAAATTATCAAATACAAAACTAACTGTTTTTTTTTGTTGGGGGGAGAGGTGCACCTGCGTTTTTGGTCCTGGACTCAGCAGCGATATAGGGAAACCTACCAGACGCAAACATTTCTAAAAACTAGACACCCGAGGGAGTCCAGCGAGGTGTGACTTGCATTGATCCCCCAGTGTTTTCTTACCCCGAATCCATTGCAAACCTCAAAATGTGGCTAAAAAAACACTTTTTCCTCACATTTCGGTGACAGAAAGTTCTGGAACCTGAGAGAAGCCACAAATTTCCTTTCATCCAGCATTCCCCCAAGTCTCCCGATAAAAATGATACCCCTCTTGTGTGGGGGACCAGGTCCCTAAAACAGAAAAAGGCCAAAAACCAGTAGATATTGAGGAGATAGCACAGAGAGTTGATAAGCACATATTTTTCTTTTATACATCTTTAAGCTGACTCTGCTTTGGGGACCCACACAAGTGAGGTATCCTTTTGCTTGGGAGACTGAGGGGAACACTGGGGAGTAGGAAATTTGTGCTGGAGCGGGGATCCTACAAAGAAAAGTGAGGAAAATGTGCTTTTTTAAGCAAATTTTTAGGTTTACAGAGGAGTCTGGGTAAGAATATGTTGGAGGATCCACGCAAGCCACACCTCCCTGGACTCCTTGGGGTGTCTAGTTTTTAAAAATGTCTGGGTATAGTATGTTTCCCCTAGATGAAGGCCTCACCCAGGACCAAAAACATAGGTGCGCCCTCTCCCCCAAACACATGTAGTTTTGTAATATATCATTTTGATGTGTCTACGTACTTCTGTGATGTTCCAAACACTAAAATTGTGAAAAGAAATGCACTTAGGTTATGTTAAAAAGACCTCTCACCCACCAACCAAGTTGGTGGCATACTTCATCATCGGGGTCCCACCTGAGACACCTAGCGTGTCACGGGTGTGCTGCGACTCCTGATGACAGCGGAGCAGGTTTTGACATTTTTATCACACATACTGGATGGATTTGGCACGAGGATGAGTGATGGTTCAGTATATCAAATGAAATGCACTGTTACTAACTGAAAGGCCAAAAAACGTAACCAATGACTCATATCTCGTGAGATGTAAAGCCGCTTCCACGCACCAACCGCTTTACAGTCCATTCACACATCTTTCATACATGACATGCACAAGACCATTCACGCCACCAGCCATGGGCCCAGCACATTACAACACTCGCATCGAAAGACAGCGCCACTCAGGGGCCCATCACTTACATACGCCCACATGCCTGATACAGCAATCACACTAGCTGATGGGAGTGTGTGGACTAAGGTTTGGCTGGCACTGCCAGCCAAGCTCCACCCCACGCACACCGCTACTAAGGCGCCACCCCATGCACACCGCCAGCCAAGCGCAACTCCACAAGCACCGCCATCACTTTTTTTGTTTATGAACAACAAAGAAACCACTAACTAATTATAAAATAAGTACAAAACTACAAACAGAAAAGCTCTGACTGAAAACATGACGGAAATGTGAAACTGAACATCTGAAAATATAAAACAGGCAGTTTCCGCTCACGATATTTCCCCCAATTTTTTTTGGGGTGTGGTAACTCCTGAAACAGCCGGCCACACACAGCCCAGGCTTTGAAGGACAATCGGGGCATTACATCCGGCTCTCCATCCGGATACCTCTTCAGGCACATAATCTTCATTTCATAGTGGGCAAGTCTTTTTTGGGAGTGTGATCTGGAAAGTGGGGATCTTTCAATCTAGCCACATCTTCCGCCACTACTACTGTAGGAACGCTTGCCTGTTCCACCACAATAAGGCTGTCTATCACTGACTTCTGAAATTTAACAAATTTCATTCTTGACTCAGGTGAACAATCCTTGAACACCGTAAAATCATTTAAAGTTACCAAATGAAATAAATGTATGGCCAACTTTTAATACCACACGTAAGACTTACGAAGAGGAGTGTAAGGTTTCAACCTCAGATGTACTCTCAACACTACCCATGTGCTTATTGTAGTCCAAAATGCACGAAGGTAGTTAGCATGTACACATCGCTCCAGTCTGAAAATTTCAGAGCTAGCAGCTCTTTATTCCGCAAGGCACTGCACTGTACCCTCTCAAATTTTTTACAGACAAGCTCCCTTGGATAGCCTTTCCGGTTAGAATGGATTGTGCCACAAGCAATGGTGTCCACTCTAACCAACTCCTTGAACAACTGCACTCCAGTGGAGACATTATCTACGTACAAATGGTGACCTTTGTTAAACAGTCGTCTACCAAGTTCCCACACGATTTTCTCAGTAATTCCAAAAGTGAGCGGACAACCAGGGGGGTCAATACTGAAATCCCGACCAGTGTAGACCTGGAAATTATACACATATCCTGTACTACTTTCTGACAGCATATACAATTTAATTCTATACCATGCCCTCCTGCTAGGAATGTACTGCTTAAAAACCAAACGCCCTTTGAACAGGACCAAAGACTCGTCCACAATTATCTCTTTGCCTGCAACATACACCTCTGAAAAACGATCTACAAAGTGATCAAGGACAGGCCTAATCTTAAAAAGATAGTCACAATCAGGGTGATCTTGTGGCAAGGCTAAAGCATTGTCAACAAAATGCAGCATTCGAACAAGAAGCAAATAGCGATTACAAGTCATGGTTGCGTGAAATATAGCCGTTGCCATCAAGGGACTAGTAGACCAATAAGAAGCCAGTGATGGCTTCCTTATCAATCCCCATCAAAAAAGTCACACCTAAAAACTTTTTCATCTCTTTCAGATTTGTGGGAACCCACTGGGTATTGCTAGACTAAGCCCTATGACTGGCATTGCTGCCCCTCAAATATTGCTCCACATACAAATTAGTCTGCTCAACAATCTCTTCCAAAAATTCATTGTCCATAAACAAGTGAAAGAAATTGACAGGCAAAAAGTTTTCTGTATTTACTCAACACCCTGGGAGACCAGTAAATGCAGGTAACTGTGGCTGCTCCATATTTGGGGAAATCCAGGTGTCAGGTATTCCAATAGGAAACCCTTCAACCCCAGGCTGCTGCACTCTTGGCACATCAATGTCCTCCTCTAAAACAGGCCCTTCATCTACACTGAGAGTGGCTTCCTCATCAGAAGAATCCTCCCGGACAGAAAACTCACTGCGAGAATCTCTCACTTCCTCCTCTGCCTCAGATGCAGAGTCAGTCTCATAATCATGGTCGGAAGACAACACAAAAAGGCATGCCAACAACCTGCTGAGCAGTCACTCTGTGGCTAGCCATGATCCTTTCTAACTACAAATGGATTGCCAACAACAACCAGCACTGTCCAAAAAATAAGTAATAAACAAAGTGTAGCTTTATCACAAAGAGTTATGTACTAAAAAACTATACCACTCACTTGCCTGAAAAAAGCTAGACTCACCAGCAACTACTCTGCACAGACACAGCAGTCACCAATGTTATCCCACTAAAAGAAAAAAGAAAAAAGAAAATTAGAAACAAGACAGCACAAATATCATTGTGCACAAATCTAAGGACAATTTCACACACAATCCTGCATTTAGTACACCATCTACAAACATGTCATTCATGCATGTCAACAATACTCCTTTGGAGTAAATTGCTTTTACTTACCTAAAACATGCAACTATGGAAACCGCAATATAACTACTGCCAAAACCGCAAGGATCCACAGCAAAGGAAGCAAAAGCTTTGAACTAGAACAAAAATAAGAAATAAACTGTTATAATCACAAATACAAATACTTCGCCAGTTGACAAACACCCCACCACCAAGAACTTACAAATTTTCCCTGGTGCCTAAGTGCCTTCTGCTCCCTTTTGGGGCAGATGGGTTTAAAAAAAAAAAAACGACCTGCCCCCAAGGGGGGCAGAAATGGCCATCGCTAATGTGCCCCTTTGGGGGATGACCCTTGCCAAAGGGGCCGCCCCCCCACACAAAACACTCACATACAAGATCCCTGGTGCTTAAGTGGATTCTGCCCCCTTTGGGGGTAGATTGGCCTATATAAAATAGGCCAATCTGCCCCCAAGGGGGGAAGAAATGGCCAACAGCTCTGTTCCCTCTTTGGGGGGGCCCTAGCCAAAGGGGGTGAAAGGGGGCACCGCCAGCACAAAAAAAACCAAGGGGAAGAAAACCAAATCCATGACGTCTTGGGGGCAGATGGCCTAAAAAGAATAGGCCAGTCTGCCCCCAAGAGGGGCAGAAATGGTTATCAGTAATGTGCCCCCTTTGGGGGGCGACCCTTGCCAAAGGGGCCGCCCCCCCACACAAAACACACACAAACACACACAAGATCCCTGGTGCTTAAGTGGATTCTGCCCTGCTTGGGGGCAGATGTGCCTAAACAAAATAGGCCGATCTGCCCCCAAGGGGGGCAGAAATGGCCAACAGCTCTGTGCCCCCTTTGGGGGGGGCGACCCTTGCCAAAGGGGGCACCACTGGTACAACACAACAAAGGGATACAAAACAAAACAAAATCCCTGGCATATTGGTGGGTTCTGCCCTCTTTGGGGGCAGATGGGCCTAAAGAAAACAGGCCCATCTGCCTCCAAGGGGGTCAGAAATGGCCAACACTAATTTCCCGCCTTCGGGGAGACGACCCTTGCCCAAGGGGTGCCCCCAAGACCAAAAACATACACACACAACACACAAACCCTGGGGCCTAGTGGGTTTCGACCCCCCCCCCAGCGCATGGTCAATCTAGGCCCATGGGGGGCTGAAACGTATAAAAAAATATTGCCCCCAGGGCAGCGACCCTTGCCTAAGGGGTCGCTGCCCGAAAACACAATAAAAAACATAATCCTGGGTTCCTAGTGGGTTTTGGACCCCACCCCCGGGGGCAGATCAGATTAAAGAACGGCGATCTGCCCCCAGGGGGGCCGAAACACTGATTTTGTATTGCCCCCAGGGGAGCGACCCTTGCCCAAGGGGTCGCTCCCCAAAATAAACTAACATGAAATCCCTGGTGCCTAATGATGGATTCCTGCTCCACGATCGTGGGCCTCGCCCGCGATCGTGGAGCAGGAATCCTTTGAAAACAGGCACAGGGGTAAAGGAAACACTTTTTCCTTTCCCCCTGTGTCTGTTTTCTCCCTCAAAACCCCCCAAAAGAGAAGGAATCACCTGGCAACGTCCTCTCTTCATGACGCGCTGGAAGCTAATGGCTTCCAGCGCGTCCTCGGCAGCATTTGATGGCGATGGCGTCCTGTGAGCGGGCTGACGTCATCAGATTGGCGAGGGGGGGTTGGGTAGGAAGGGGAAGCGATTCCCCTTCCATCCCCGACTGGGGTGTGTGGGCCGAGTGCAGGACGAGCTGGTCTCTTCCTGCGCACACGGGAACCGTGTGCCAGGACGAGACCAGCTTGCCCCAGGCACCCAGGGGGTTAATAGGGAGTTTAAAGATTGTGTTTTGGCTCAAAGGTGTACAGTGGATGAGAGGAGGGTGAATGAGAGTTGTGTTAGTATTTTTTTTGTTGGTGAAGATAGAAAATTTGGGAGCAAAGTGGGTCAGGATGTGTGTAGTCATAAGGATCGGCATGCGTGTATCATTCTAATTTGTGATGGAAAGTATTATGACAGAGTGGGCGGGTGTATGTGATTTTCATGTGCTGGGTGGGTGATATTTTGTTTCTGTGGAATAGTGAGAGGAGCTATTGATTTAGTGTTTTTCTGTGAAGGATTTGTATGTAAAATACTGCCAGTGAGTGGTATTTGAATTGTACTGTGGGTGGTAACGTGTTCTAGAGAGGAATGTATGTGATGTGTAAGAGGGGATGGACAAGCGTTATGAGTCTTTGTGTTAGATTTGCTCACTGGATGAGGTAATATGTGTTGTGGAGTGGAGTGTAAGGGTTGTTTGTGTGTTTTGGTAAAAAGAGGCGGTGGGTGATATAATGGAAGGCTGAGTATAGGTTCTGTGGTGATAAAAGGGGGTCAGTTAGGGGGAAGTAGAGGATAGAGCTTGTGTGTTCTATCAATAGGGAGTGTGCGCCTGGATGCATTGAAGGTATGTATAATGTGGCGTTGTGTTGTGTTGGTGATGTGTGAATTTGTTAGTGCCATAAGACACAGTGGTGTTTTGTGTGGAAAGGAAGGTGCCATACTGTTGTAGTTAGGGTTGAGGAGTGCATAGGTGTGGTTTGTGTGGGTCTGTACTGGTTGTTGAGATGAGGAATTCTATTTGAGGTTTGTTTGTGGTACGCGAGTACTACGCATTTGCTGAGATTGTGTTTGTATGTTTACGGATATGGATGGCTTAAAGTGATAAATAGTACGTAGCAAAAAGGGCAACATTTCTGGCCCTAGGACCGACTTGGCCCAAACAGGCAACTGCCCTTGTCCTCTCCGCTCTTTGCCTCGATGCCTGGGCTGAGACTCTGTGAACACTAGGCTTTACTAGCCATATTGGCCAAAGGGAATTCTAGTGCTAACTGTAACCAATCAGAACCTAAACCCTAGAGCCAATGGGAGACCTGGCCCTATTAAGCAATCCTAGCCCTAAGAGCCAATTGATACCCAAACCTTAAGTTCTTAGCCCAATGGAAACCCGAGCCCTAGCAACTAATCAGAGCACAGATGCAATTACTAGTAAAAACGTATATGGGGAAGGTCACCTTAAGCACAGACTGCTGGGGCAGGGATCTAGGGATGCTCCTAAATTCAGAATCTCCTTGGATACAGAGAGGCTCAATCCACACTTCTTAGCATCCTGATTCAGCTCTACATGTAAGGCCCAATTCTGAAACCACAAAAATAAAAAAAAATTGTGCCATTAAACTAATCACTTTTTCAAGCCAAAAATGAGTGTTACATACACTTTCTAAAGACAGTTTGGACCATAAAGCAGATTAAGTAGTCTCTTAAACACACTCTAGTTTGCCACTGAGGTGTAGTTGCATTTTTACCTTGTGGGGCAGTGGGGGCTTATTACACTATAGGGGAAAACTAGGAAAGATATTTAAACACTCAAGGTCAAAACAAAACAACAGTTTTATGGTACAAAATTCACAGAAAACAAGAGGTAAATTTAAACTGTCATGGGTAGGGGAAAAAAGCACTTTTAACATTTCAAAATGACATAGTACTCTTACCGCCCTCTTTGTCTCTTGCTCACTGTGCTGCTTAGGGCACAGAGAAGCCAGAGGTGGCTGTCTTGGGGTTCCCTCTACATGCCTAAAGGGCTAGTGCATATGTGAGAGGAGGGCTCAGCCATTAAAAAAACTAGGATTCACTAAAAGTGAGCACGGAACCCATGCCTGGGCATACCGTTCCCACTTAGGGCAACTTTAACAACACAAAAGGATGATGACGTAGTGCTGAAACTTTTCAAACACTCAGCCCTAGCCACAGATCTTTTCTTTTGCTCACCATTCCATCCCAGTTTGGACCCAGCCATATGAAAATCAGTCTTGACCCTGTTCACCATGGGAAAAGTCCAGCCCGAACTGCCAGGCCAGGTCCTCCCTGGACCAGAAATAAGCATCCTGGGATCGGTTTCAGGATATCACCCCTCATTAGTAAGGCTAGCTTGAATCCAGTGTCACAGCGTCTGGGCATACCTTTCCCACTTAGGGCAACTTTAGCAACACAAAAGGATGATGGACGGATTGCTGAAACTTTCAAACACTCGCACTCACTTCACTCAGCAGCTGTAGTCACTTCACAATTGTCTCTCACACAATGACTCACACATGCACTAAATGCAAAATATTACAAGCACTTAAAAAAAACAAAAATCTGCCTTCACATTAAGGGTAGGGCTCAAACTTTTTTGAAAGCTGGACTGCTTACACATCCAACTGTGGCTTTTGCAAATACACAACAAGTGAAACTGAACCAGCAATTCTCACCCTGGATGATATGGATCCCCCCTGTGCACTAAGGATTCACCCAATACCAACCAACAACACACACACACTCAAGGAAAAACTAATGGCATTGTCAATGGCGCCTCATGACCAGTACCTTGTTGCAGACAATAAAATTAACCAAGTGTTTTCTACACTTGTGCGCTCCCCTGAGGTCTTAGGCTTCGACGGATCACAATAACAACTGCAGACAATTTTTGACCACCAACTGTCACAACAACTTTGAGTACAATGGCTCCACAAACACCTCACAAAGTTACACTTCACCGTAATCTGTAGCAAAAAGCTTTGCAAGCGCAGATCCCTACTTATACTTACACTGCACTACACCTGTACACAAAACGCTGGAATTTCATCAACCTCTCAACCATAGAACAGGTGGGACATTTTTGGACTGAACAATAACTGAACAAAAATATGGCTACCCATCTCATGGGACATAACCGTCCCTCTGCTACCAAAACTGTTAACGCTTTTTCAGTTCTTTCGTAGGAATCAAATCGCTTCGCTGAGGTTGGCGGACCTTGTGACCCAGTAAGTAGTGTGGTTAACCATACACAAGTATTTCAAACTTACCCCAACACATTTAAACACCATGACCAATGTGGCCAATGAAGCAAAACTCCAGTCAGTGACAGTTTCAAGGCTTTAATTTACATTCACAAAGCTAAAGTCACATAAACTGTGGGCAAAATCAAATTGTAAAGATAGATTGACACCATTGGTTGCCCAAAATGTCAAAACAAGTTTAATCTACTTAGCATCAACACCATTAAGCGTTCAAGAAGAATAATACATACAATTAAAGTTAGAATTTGAGCAATAGAAACATATCTCAAATCAGACTGTGTTGACATTTGACAAATCAAATTAAACAGAGATCAAGAATCAGGGTTGGACATGACTTATCTCTGCAATTAACTGAATTAGAACATTCATATGTGGGAATGGACTAACGCATGTGGACAAACGTCAAAATGAGACAAAAATAATTTGTTAAACAATCTATCTCGGGCTAAGATAAGCCAATGAGAAAAGTAAAATAGGTAGGTGTCAGCATGCTAACTTCTGTTAGGAAAAGGACATGTCAAGGGAAATAACATTAACAGGGGGATATACCTCTCCTAGGGTCAGCACTCAAGGGATTTCGTCATCAGCAAAGCATGTAGATCATCAGCAATGGCCGTTGGAAACACCATCAGGGTAAGTGCAGAACACGAGCTGCACAGAGAACAGTTCTTGGGGACAACCAGAGGACAACTACCTGAAACTTACGAAGTCCATTCCTATAGTAAAGTACACAAATGTCTCCGATACAACAGTTCAGTGGTTCTACATCTTGCAAAAGAGGCAATTTCCAATCAGAGTCTAAATACAAGTCTGAGCTGAAACATTGCAAAGTTTTCTCAGGTTTGATCTGAATTATTCTCCTTCTTCCGTGTGAATCCAACAGTCAATTACAATTTTCGATCAGTTTGCAACAAGATTAATTCTTCCCAGGGTCTTCTTCCCGTGCGAAAGCACATGTTGATAGAAACAACTTATTTCACGTTTAGTCCAGTCCTTAATGTTCCGGAACCAAGGTCATTTAGAAACAATTCTTCTAAAGTCAAATACAGGAACCCTTTACTATTCATGAGACCAACCTAAGATAGCTCATGCTATAAAACAAGAATTATTAACCATGTTTACACAAATGCAAATATGAGGTCTGCAGGCCTAGTTACGCTAAAACAAGAAATGTAATGCATTCCTATATCTGTTAAGAAAACACATAATATGTAAAATTGTAAATTCAACATTAATAATAAATCATCAGCAGAAAGAATAAAACATTTCATTATGAAGTACAAACTTGCTATGGCATCACATTAGATATGACCGAGAAGTGCATTTATATCTATGCACACGTCTACCTCAACTACTAAATCACACACTAAACATTATAAAATCAAATTAGTTTCACTACTAGCAGTTACCCTAAAGTTTAAAATATACTTCAACATTACTTAAATCTTGTCAGCACATTGTTAAATCTGGTAGGCACAATGGTTTCCACCACAAATTAAAGCACTTTTAAAATACGTGTCAGTGCAGCTTTTCTCTACGTTGAGCTTTTTAACATGAAACCTTCTGCTGATGTCTAGGTCCAAAAGCATTACTAAAATTTGCCTTCCAACAGCTTATCTCCAACTGGCACGTTTAATTTACTTTAAGTCCCAAGTAAAGTGCACTACATGTAAACTAAATGCTACTTGTGGTCCTGCAGCACTGACTGTGCCACCCGTTTAGATAGCCCTTTAATCATGTCCCAGGCCTGCCATTGCAGAGCCTGTGTATGCAGTTTTGCAGTGCATTGTTAACCTGGCAAAACCACCCTTCTACTAGGACTAAGCCTTCATTTTGTATTCATATGTCACCCCTAATGTAAACCTTAGACAACCCAGAGAGCATGGTGCAATATATTTAAAAAGCAAGTCATGCACTTTTAAATTTTATGTGTCATGGTAGTGGATCACTTCCAAAGTCATTTTTCAATACAGCAAGGCCTACCTCTCCCATAGGATTGCCTTATTACATTTTATTAGTGTAATCCACATTTTATAAGTGTAATCCACAATCTGGATAAAATAAACCTTGGTGTCGCTGGACGCACAATGTAAAATCACAACTAATGATGATATTGGATTTTAAATTGCAATTCTGAAAATGCCACTTTTAGAAAGTTGCCATTTTCCTACTTTAGTCATTTGGTGCCTGCTGCCTGACTCTGATCACTTGTCTGGGGTGGGTGACAGCTGGGCTTTGTGTACTCCCTGTAGACAGCCACACTCCGTGGGAGCATATATGTGACTTGATGGATCATCCTGGGAGGATAAGAGTGAGAAGCTGGGCACAGCCTCACTTACACCTGAATAGACTGTGTCAGGTTCCTACACAAAGGGCTGCGTAACCCCTGTAGTAGGTCTAGAGCCAGGGTAGGACCTCTGTGCATTTCAAACGCCTGTCTTTGATGTCTTCCACACTTCAAAGTCTAAACTGGGTATAAATACTGGACCCCTGCCAACACCAACTCAGTACACTTCTGGACCTGTGACTGCACTTCCAGGGACAAAGACTGCTGTGCTGCTGAGGTACTGTCACTCTGCTGGACTCCTGCTTTGCTGGACTCCTGCCTTGCTATGCTGCCTGCCTGCTGCCTGCTGTTCGCCTGCCTGGGTGGGAAGGACTGGTCCTGCATCACTTGAACTCAGAGTGACTCCAAGGGCTAGCGCGCTAGCCTCCTGATATGAAGTCTCAGGGACATAAAAGACTTCCAACCACACTGCTCCTGCACCTGGACTCTGCCATCTGTGAGTCAGCCCTGCCAAGTGGTGCCACCCCAGTCCTGGACCCCTGAAAGTGGGCCTTAGGTGATTGCTCCAGCGAACCGATGCATCCTCTGCTGTGGGAGCAGAATTGACTCATCACTTCTGTTGCATGGAACAGAACTGGTGCATTGTCTTTGGAACCACCTCTGCAGTGTGTTTTCTGGCACAGGTCTTCACATCCCCATTGACGGCAGCCTTGAAGACGACATTGAATCTCGACATCACAGTGCCTGCGCTCATGGGATCTGATGCATTGCCTTGACTGCACAATGCATCCTCAACACCGGTCTTTGTATCGCAAGCCACAACACCTTAATCCTTGATGTCAACACAGCAAGAAATCACACCCTAATCCTTCTGCATCTCAGAACCAAAGCATCGCTGCTGTTGCATGAAGAAAATCGAAGCATCACCTCTGGTGCATGTTTCGGAAGCGAAGAAACACTCCACAGCCAGGATTCAAAGTATTTTGGTTCAGCCGTCCAATCTAGGTTCATGCAGCCGGCTCATGCTCCATCGCAGTTGGGATGAACTTTTGATGTGCCCGGTTGGCGATTCTTGCTTCTAAACGCTATTTTACAGTTTATTCTTTAAAAATTCATAACTCAAGTTCTACTTATTGGATTCTTGTAGTTTTGATGTTGTTTTATGTACTAAATTCAGATCTATTTTCCTAACCTGGTGTGGAATATTTTTGTATGATGTTGTCACTATCTTACTGTTTGAAGGGTTGCACACATACTTTCCACACTGCCTCTAAATTAAGCCTGAGTGCTCTGTGCTAAGATGCCAGAAGGTGAGGACAGATTATTTGAGGATTTGCCCGACACTTACCCTGACTAGGATTGTGGCTGCTGTTTGACTAATGTTTACACCCCACTCATCCAACAACCCAATTTCTGACATTGGTGTCATCAGTGAGGTTTGGGCTTGTGTGTATGCAGTGCCATGCAGTGACTTGGTGTACACTACCATTCCTTATCCAAGACCAATTCAAATATTCAATTCTCCCTAACTGGTGGATCTACACCTGCATCTGCAAAAATGGAATTTGAGCTGCTATCCCTTGAGGTTTACAAAATGTCCCAGCTCAAACATTTCTGGAAAGAATTTGGACTTCTTGCCAAGGGAACCCTCAATAAGGTAAAATTGCACAAGGTGCTGAGACCTGGGCAGAAGCACATCCCGCACTGGGTGTAATCAGAGGAGAGGATGAGGAACTGGAGAAGCCTGATGAGGGCCCTTCAGAGGAACCGCATGCAGCAGAGGAGGAAGAAATGACCACTGAATTGTAGCTTTCTGCCAGGGCAGGGAGCAGTATCTCTTCCCACAGCCTCTCCCCACAGGAAATGACTGAGAGGTGGGAGGAGAGGAAATTCAAGTTGCAGATGGCAAAATAAAAAATGGAAGCAGAGGAGAAAAGGCAGAAAGAGCCTTAGCAGAGAAGAAAATCTTAGTGGCTCACAAACTCAGTCTGAAGGAGCTGAATATTAAGGCCAGGGAGGCAGATTCCAGCAGTGGTGGTGGCATCACCTGAAGGAGAAAAAAGAGTTTGTAATCCCATGGATTTGGTGCCCAGTTATATGGTGGGAGACAACATAGACAAATGTTTTTCTGTTTATGGGTTGCATTTAAGGTTCACTGGGTTCCTGAGGAGCATTGGGAGTATGGTTTGTGGAAACACATGCTTACTGTGGGGAGGGACATGCTTCTAACTCTAGAAGTTGGAGACTAAACCAAGTGCCCCCGGCCCCATGAAGGCCATTCTGCTAGCAAAATTTGAGTTGACCCCTGAAAAGTATCGCCGAAGGTTTCAGAACAGACAGAAGCTCCCTGACCAGTCCAGGGTAGATTTTGAGGATTACTCCATTAAGGCACTGAATGGTTGAGTCCATGGCAGCAAAGTAAATGATTATGCTGTGTTGTACAATTTAATCATGAGAGAGTAAATGCTTAGTGTTTGTTTTACATAGTTGCACCAGCACCTGTTTGACAGAAAGCTCTGACCCCAGGAAGCTTGCTGAGGAGACAGACCACTGGGCCAGTACCAGCGATTCCAGAAAGGTTTCTGGTGGGTGAGAGGCGCTCCCACAAAGGTGGTCAGGGTTCCAACCAAAAGAAAAAGAGGGAGAAACTTAGAAGTAAGGAGTTCTCTAAAGGCATCCAAAATAATTCCCTAAGAAGTAGTGGTAACCAGTCCCAGTCTGAGTCTAAGAAGAATGGTTTCTTTGATACATAAAACTATCACACACCTAGAGGTTGAAGAAAACTAGCTTAGAAATAGTCACCTTCTCTGGGGTCCCTCCTATTGGGATAAAAGTGCTCTCAGCCACTAGTATTGGCATGCTTCATCATATGAGCGCTACCACACACCCTGTGTCATCATCAACACGGTGGAGTAATAAACTGTTTTTCAATTGATCACAATATTTTTTGAGGGATCCAATACTCAAAGGACAGTTATAACTACCTTCAGGGGATAGCCACTAAATGTTTAGTTAATTTTATTCTGGAATTCCTTGATAGGATTACATAATCTCCATGAGATAGTCTCAGGGTATTATCACTCTACCGGCTGCCTAATAATATGGGCATCATGTTTTGGTTACTAAATAATTTACAAGAAGACTGTGGCAATATTTATCATACCTATCATCATAGTAGATGTGCATTCCAGAATTGATGGTGCACGGATCTGGATGGTCAGTCCTCTTAACCTTTCCTACAGGACAAAAGCTGATAAAATAAACAAGAACTATGCCCCAGCACTCAAATTTAATCCAAGTCAAAAATACCCATATGAGGTTCAATCAATTGAGTCCAGAATATTTAAAACACAGCCACATGACATGAAGAATCTTCAGTTGATTTCTATGTATTTCTGTTCTAAATTTTTTCTCCAACGCATTTTGTTCCATCCCAGAACTTCTGCAGGGCTACAAAACATGATATATGCAAAAAAAAACATATGAAACATTTAAAAATAATCTTATATGTGAAGAACGATGCAGACAGATGATCACCAGTCTAATACATGGTACCTCCATAATCATGCTGTATTTATCTGAAATCCTTTGTTGTATCTCTCTTTTCACAGGCTTTTATATTTCTACAATGCCAAATAACCTTATTTCATAAAATGCTTTTCTAGGATTGGTAACATACATGTTGCACTAAATCACAAACCAATATCAGGCAACCCACACAATGTAATCCCAAAATTAAATTACTATTTACTAACATTTCTTTTTATTAAGAGGATACACATTACTTTTTAAATGTTTTGATGACCAAATTACACACATAATTATTATCAACCCCCTAATATCTTTTCAGGAAAGATTCATGTAAGTGTGCATCCAAAATCACCAATTATTAACTCCCCACCTTTAAGTAACTTTAGAAAATATATAATTTGTTGGGTCGCTCTCATAAAACAGATTTGTAATGTATGTTGCAAAGCAATTTATTCCGTCCCAAAACTCTTTTGAAGTCATGTTTATAATTGTATCACCCTGTTTTGGATGCAACCATATTATGGCCCTAAAGAAACCAAAGATCACTCCTAGGACATCTTCAATTAGATACCATGTACCACTAACCATTACAAGCACCATCACATTGTTAAAAAACAGAAATACATTTCAAATCAAACACCCTCAAGTATGGTTGTGCTCATGTCCCCACTCACTGGGTGCCATAATACTCCCACATTTGAAAACCAAATTCACCCCAGGTGATGGCATTCTAATTCCCACATCTACCATGTTGAGGAAGAGCGCCAAAACATCCACTTTCACTTAACTACTCAAGCAAGAAATATCTGGAACTCAATTTCAAAAAGATACACGCTTCAATAATTCCAAGGCTAAAGATTGGAAATATTGGTAAAACATACATGGCTTCACAGACCACTCACAATGATAATATTTCAGACAAATACTCCAAATTTAATTGAAACACACACATTCATCCCATTGATGATGTTTAACGGGGGCATACATATAGGTCCCATAAGCACAGTTACTCAGTGTATCCTCCAGAACTTAAAAAATATATCCTCCCTCAAGAATGTCATACATATCAACTAGGAACATTTTTCATGTGCAAAATCATTATACCAAACCATAGAAAGCTATTGTGCCAACTGAGAACTATCAGGAAAACTCACATTGGCACCATCCATCGTGAAACAAACATTTTACCTACCTCCAGACTTTATCAAAGTCCCCAATATAAAATACCTAAGCTCCTTCTTTTCTGTGAGTCCATGTCCCTTATTTATATTGTTGCCCTACAGCGTCACCAAAGTGCAAAATGCCGCACTGCGTTCATAAAGGTGCTTAAAAATTAATGGTCCTAAGCTAGACATGAAGTCCCAATTTGCGCATGCTCCGCTTATCCTAAGCTGCACAAGTGCCATCTTGTAATGCCTCAATGTGCATCCAAAGCACAATTACATGTCATAATATATGTGTTGTATGGTCCATTTTAGGAATGCTTATTATATCCAATAGCTATTTCAATATTCATAAACCTATACCATCACCTCATTATTGAAATCCATGATATATTAGGTATTAGGCCCCTCGCATATCAATACCCTATATCTGCCCCTCCCATCAAAGAAGGGGGCACCATCTTTAATTATGATTATGGAGGTACCTTTCATTAGACGTGTGATCATCTGTCTGCAGTATTCTTTATAGATAAGGTTATTTTTAAATGTTTCATATGTATTCACAGCCACCCCCCTACTGATGGTGACACAGGGTATGTAGTGGTAGCCCTATGATGAAGCATGCCCCTACTAGTGGATGAGGGCACTTTCATCCCACATTAAGGGACCCCAGATAGAGTGACTATTTCTAAGCTATTCTTCTTCAATCTCTAGATATGCAATAGTTTTGGGGACAGCCAAGGGTGACCCTAGTTTCCCTGTGGAATAAGGAGATGGTGCCTAATGTCCATATGTCTGCAAATACTTCAAAGTATAGGCAGCGGGTCACCATCAACGGACAATGGGCGGAGCCTCTAGGAGACCCAGGAGCCAGCAGGACTACTGTGCTGTGTAAGCTGGTGTCTGCAGAGCAGGTCCTACCGAACATATTCTACCAAGTCATAGTTCTGGACAATTGAGAGAGCCATCTATGAGTAGATCTGTTTTCATTTGAATAGGGAGAGGGTCTTTGGTTCTCTGAAAGTAGCAATGAGCCCTGCCATGCCTGTAGATTGTTTGCTAGTCAATGACCTGCAGCACACTGTCTGGAGGGAGGTAAACCTGAGGTCCCACTTGCAAATGTTGGGAACTGCCTTAGTGGGTGTGTATAATCACACAGTCCATGGCTGCCCCAGAACGGAGTTAAGGGCGTCTAGCCCCTGAACAGTGGTCCAGACAACTGTCAAGGAAAGGGGCAAGTAGTGTGGGAACCAGCTCTGATGTTCCGAAGGTGAAGATTGAAAGGGTCTCTGGGGAGGAGGCCCCCAAGCCAACTGGGGAGAACATTGCCGCCCTAGGTGACCTACCTGAGTGTGATGGTTGGCAGGTTGAGGATGGGCCCACCAGGGAGGAACTTTGCAAGGTGCTGAAAGAGTGCCTCACTCTTGAGGGCTTCAGGTGGCAGGCCTCAGCCCAGGCAGCAGGAGAAGCCTCTGGGGTTCACCTGATCTACTAAGAGAATGACCTCCTCTCTAGCGAACCTACGGCTCCTGGTGCTGGAGCAGCTGTGAGCTGGTGATCCCCCCCAGTGTTACAGTGGCCTTACTACTGGGTTTGGCTCACAACATACCCTTAGCAGAACACTTAGGGAAAGATGACATTCTCCAGGCTTGTCTCCTACTTCTGTTGGCCCAGAATGAAGACAGCCTCAGATGCATTATGCTTGGTCTGTCCACCTGCCAGGCCAGTGGGAAATCAGAGAAAAACAAAATGCTCCCCTTATCCCATTACCAGTTGTTGGTACCCCTTTGGATGGGTGGGCATCAGCATCATTGGCCCCTTGGGCCACAAGACAGCCCTAGGCAACAGGTTCATCCTGGTCTTGGTAGATCATGCCACACGCTACCCAGAGGCCATCCCTCCAAGGTCAGTGACTGTATCTGTGGTGGCTAGAGCTCAGATGGTGATCTTTACCCATGTTGGGTTTCCCAAGGAGGTAGTGTCTGACAGAGGCACTAACTTCATGTCTGCATACATGAAGTCAATGTGGTGTAACCTACAAGTTCATCCCCGGGCAAATGGTTTTGTGGAGAAATTCAAAAAGACCTTGAAGAGCATGATCATGGGTCTACCTGAACTATGAGGCATAAGTGGGATGTCTTGCCCTGCCTTCTCTTTACACACAGGATGGTGCCACAAAAAGGAGTAGATCTCAGCCCTTTTGTACTCCTTTATGACCACCCTGTTAGGAGGCCTCTGAGCCCTGTCAAGGACGGTGGGAGCAAGTTCCCAGGACCCCCACCCACCAGGGTGTAGTCAGGTACATGCTAGCCGTCCACAATCAGATTTACCGCCTCTGGAAGAAGGCGAAAAGTAACCCTGAGGCCAGACAAAAGGTCATGAAACTCTGGTATGATCAGAATGCCACTCAGTTATGGGCCATGGAACCAGTAGAGCCCAGAGCTTTCTGGTACCACTGGTCCTGCCCATATGAATTAAAGGATCAGAAGGGGGAGTCAACCTACTTGGTAGATCTCCAGATAACCAGAAACTTTTTAAGAGTGATCCATGTTAACAAACTTAAGTTTAATTTTGAGAGGTCCGAGATGACCATGCTTCTTGTGACAGATGAGGGAGTGGAAGAGGAGAGTGAACTTCTCCCTGAACACCTCTCCGCACAGGAACACGATGGGCCAGTGGAAGATGTCAACATCACTTCCTTCCTCACCAGAGCGACTATTACCAGTTGCTGGGAGTATTTGCCTCGCTTTTCTCTCTCACCACTGTACTCACATACCTGTGTGTCCATGACACTAACACATGCGACTGTCCCCCTGTAAAGAATGAAATCTATAGGTTGTCACATAAAGTGAGAGCCATTATCAAGGAGGAGTTATGCAAGCTGTGATTGTTAGGGTGATTGAGCCCTCCAGGAGGGTCAGTTCTAGCCCTATGGTGCTGGTACCAAAAGCTGCCCTTCCCAGCTCCAAACCAGAATTCATATTCTGTGTGGACTACCGGAGACTCAATTCCATAACTAAAATGGATGAACTCTCCATCATTTGCGCTTTGGCTGGGCGCTGCCAAATTCCTCAGTCACTTTGATTACATACATCAGAGTACTGGTAGAATGCTTTATTTGAGGGGACTAAAGAGAGGTCAGCATTCTCAACCCTAGAGGGCCACTTCCAGTTTAAGGTAATGCACTTTGGCATGAAGAATACCCTTGCCATCTTCAAAAGGTTGGTGAACAAGATCCTGGCTGGAAAGGAGGCCTTTTTTTCTATCTGTCTAGATAGCAAAACAGTGTGCAGTTCCAGATTGGAGGAGCATCTGCAACACCTCAATGAGGTGCTTCAGGCCTTGCAACAGGCAGGCCTTTTGCAGGGCCCGAAGCACCTTCAAGGTCAGTAAGTGGCAGATTTGGCAGGATTGTGTGGTGTACCTGAGTCACCTGGTGGGTGGGGGCAAGGTGTTGTACCTCCAGGTGAAGTTCGAGACTATCGTGGCCTGGCAATCCCCTATAACTCGGAGAGAGGTGAGGGTCTTCCTGGACATCACAGGGTGCTATGGGAGATTTGTTAAGGGATGTGATACCCTTGTGGCCCCCTTAATCGCACTGGCTTCAAAGAAGCATCCCAGATTGGTAATCTGGACAGAGGCTTGCCAGAAAGCCTTTGATACCCTCAAGGAGACCATGTGTACAGCACCTGTACTCAAGGCTCCTGACTATTCCAAGGAATTTGTTGTGCAGACGGATTCTTCGAAGCATGGCACAGGGTGGTCTTAACTCAATTGAACGAAGAGGTCCTAGGCCAACGTAGTCATGGTTAGTAGGAGGTTACTTCCAAGGGAACAGAGGTGGAGTGTGTTTGAGAGAGAAGCTTTTGCTCTGGTCTGGGCACTAAAGAAGTTGAGACCATACCTGTTTGGGACTCACTTCTGGGTCAGACACAGCACAGGCCCCTCATATGTCTTGTGCAGATAAGGGGTGATAATCCCAATCTGGTGAGGTGGCCCATCTCCCTACAGGGAATGGACTTTATGGTGTAACACCGGTCCGTTCAGACCACACAATACCGATGAAAACTCTAGGTTCTTCTGTCTTAGTGAAGAGAACCCCTAAAGGGTTGTGTAGCCACTTTCAGCTGGGGTAACATGTTAGCCCTAACAACCTTAGCGTGGTCTTCCCCCCAACATTTTGCCTACTCCTTCCATTTTTCTGACCTCATTTTTGATGGCTTCAGTAGTCTGTGCACTGTACCCCTGCTATTCAGTGCGAAAGTGCCTGTGCTCTCTTCCCTAAACAAGTTAACATTGGCTAATCCTCACCAGGCATATTTACTTTACTTATAAGTCCCTAGTAAAATTCAGTGCATATGCCCAGGGCCTATACATTGAATGCTACTCACAGGTCTGCAGGGCTGATTGTGCCACCCACTCAATTAGCCCTTTAACCGTGTCTCAGGCCTGCCATTGCAGAGCCTGCATGTGCAATTTCACACTGCCTTGTCGACCTGGCAAAATCACCCTTTTGTTAGGCCCAAACCTTCCCTTGTGTACGTGTGACTCACCACTAAGGCAGGTACTGGCAACCCAAATGGCAGGGTACAATCCATTTAAAAGGCAGGACATTTACTTTCAAGATTTACATGTCCTGTTGGTGAAAAACCTGTCAAAGTCATTCTTCACTACATCAAGGCCTATCTCTCCCATAGGATAACATTGTGATTACTTTATTACATCTTATAAGTATAATTCACAATCTGGAAGAGATAAACCTTATGGGTTTGGTGTCTCTGGTATCACAATTTAACATCACAGCTCATGGCAAAGTCAGATTTTAAACTGTAATTCTGGAAATGCCACTTTTAGAAAGTTGTCATTTTCTTTAGCCATTTGGTGCCTACTGCCTGTTTCCGATCACTTGTCTGGGGTGGGCTCTGAGTATTCCCTTTAAACAGCCACACACAAAAGGAGCTTAAGTGTGACTTGATGGGCCATCCTAGGAGGGTGGAAGGGAGATGCTAGGCAAAGACTTAAAACTTAATAGGCAGCGTCCTGTCCCCACACAAAGGGCTGCATCACCCCCTGTAGTGAGTCTGGAGCTAGGGCAAGAAGAGCAGGACCTTTACAGGCATGTCTTTGAAGTCTCCCTAACTTCAAAGGTCAAACTAGGTATTGGACCCCTGACACCACCACCTCAGTACACCTCTGGACCTGTGACGACTCTGCCAGGAACAAGGACTGCTGTGCTGCTGAGGGACTGCTACTCTGCAGAACTGCTGGATTGCTGGACTCCTGCCTTGCTGTACTGTTGCTGTTCCACCGTCTGGGAGAGAAGGACTGGACCTTTATCACTAGAACCTCGGTTGACGTCAAGCGCTGGCTGGCCTCCTGACCTGAACTCTCAGGAACATAGAAGACTTCCAACCACCCTAGTCCTGCACCTAGACTCTTCCATCTGTGAGTCTGCCCTACCAAGTGGTGCCAGTCCAGTCCACTCTTGGAAGTGGGCCTAAGATGTTTGCTGCAGCAGGACCAATGCATCCTTTGCTGCAGGAGCAGAATCAACACATCAGCGATATTACATTGAACAGAACTGGTGCATCATCTTTGGAACTGCCACTGTTTCCCGGCACAAGGTCCTCACATCCCTGTTGACAGCAGCCTTGACGATGACGCTGAATCTCTGCATCGCAGACTCTACACTTATCGGAAATGAAGCATCACCTTGACTGCACAATGCATCCTCAACACTGGTCTTTGCTTCACAAGCCCCAGAGCTTGGATCCTTGATGTCAACACAGCAGGAACTTGCATTCTAACCCTACTGCATCTCAGAACTAACACATCGCCGCTGTTGCATGGAGTAAATCGATGCATGTCCTCCGGTTTGGAAATGATGCAATGCTCTGCAACTAGGATTTACAGTACTTTGGCTCAGTGGGCCTAACGAGGTCCCTGTAGCTAGCCTTTGCTCCACTTCGCCCTGAACTTTTGACTCTGTCCCGGTCTGGCATAACCAGATATCCCCGGTTGGTGCTTCTTTCTGTTAAGCTCTTATTGTTTAAAAATTAATAACTCAAGTTCAACTTACTGGAGTTTTGTCCTTTTGGTCTTATTTTGTTTATTAAATTAAGATTTAGATTTCTAACCTGGTGTGGAATCTTTTTGAGTGATGTTTTCACTGTTTTACTGTTTGAAGTGTTGCACAAATACTTTAACCAAAACAATTGAGTATCAGCCTACTAATAGGCCAAGACCTTTACACCTAAATAGTTAGGTGTCTAGGATTTTTAACTGGTTCTGTGCCGTGGACGTAATGGTTACGTCCCACTGCACAGTGCTCCTGTGCCGAGGACGTAACCATTACGTCCCTGGCACCGGAGCTCGGAGGAAGCGCTAGCGCTGCTTCCGTGGGCTTTCCCCCATCTCCCCATGGTAGGGCCGCCTCCCATCGCGCTGGAAGCTGAGCGCCAGGGATCATTTTTTTTCTTTGTTTTTTAGAGGTAGTGAGCGACCCCTTAGGCAAGGGTCTCTCCCCTAGGGGGCAAATTATATTTTGGCAATTTCTGTCCCACTAGGGGGCTGATCAGCCTATTTTCATTAGGCCAGTCTGACCCCAAGGAGGGCAGAAACCACTTGACACCAGGGATTTTTTTTTTACAGAGGGGGAGCGACTCTTTAGGCAAGGGTCGCTCCCCTGAGGGCAAATTGTATTTAGGCCATTTCTGCCCCACTTGGGTGCAGATCAGCCTATTTTTATTAGGCCAGTCTGCTCCCAAAGGGGGCAGAAACCACTAGACACCAGGAAATTATTATTATTATTATTATTTTATACTTGCGCATAAGGGGAGTGACCCCTTGGGAGGCACATTGTATTTAGACCATTTCTGCCCCCCTTGGGGGCAGATCGGCCTATTTTTGTTAGGTGAATCTGCCCCCAAGGGGGGCAGAAACCACTAGACTCCAGGGAATTTTATTTTTTAGCATCAATTTCATGCAAGGGGAATGACCCCTTAGGCAAGGGTCGTTCTCCTTCGGGGCAAATTTATTTTAGGCCATTTCTGCCCCACGGGGGCAGAAACCACTAGGCACCGGGGATTTTTTTTTTGCGCCAATTTCACGCAAGGAGAGCGATCCCTTAGGCAAAGGTCGCTCCCCTGGGCAGGGAAAATTTATTTTAATTTATTTTAGGCCATTTCTGCTCCTCTTGAGGGCAGATCGGCCTATTTCTATTTAACCGATGTGCCCCGGGTGGGCAGAAAACACTTAGGCACCAGGGATTTGTGTATGTGTATGTGTGTGTTTTGTTTGGGGGGCAGCCCTTGGGCAAGGGTTGCTCCCCATGGGGGCACATTATTGTTGGCCATATCTGCCCCCACCAGAGACTAGGGAAGATTTATTTTTCAAAATAAGAGGGTGGAGGTATGGCCATACCCCACCCCAAATAAATGGGACCAAAGTTGTTCTGCCCACCAGTAAGCAGATGGGGCAATTGCCCCTGATCCACACCCCGGGGGGGCAGAAAGTCTACTAGATGCCAGGGAATTAAACAAATAGTGGGATTGTGGCTACCCCAACTGAAGGGGGTAACAGTCTTTCAGCTCTCTCCAACACACTAAAACATCTTTTCCCACGGCAAGCAAGAGGACATTTGATTATTTTGGGTTTTGGTTTTACATTTGGGCCATGAGAGCTTGGCTAACTCTCAAAATCGTCCCACTTGAAATGGTGAGAGCTGCATTTTATGGACTTTGGGACGCTGCCATGTAGAAAAATCCATAAGACTGAGACACATCTGAAAACTAAACATTTGGGTGATTCCAGGGTGGTGTGCTTCACATGCACCCCACACCATTTTCTTACCCACAATGCCCTGCAAACCTCTAACTTTGCTGGAACTCACACGTTTTTCCCACTTTTTGTGATGGAACCTTCCATAATCTGAAGGAATCCACAAAATTCCGACCACCCAGCATTGTCTCATCTATACCGATAAAAATTCTGCTGCACTTGTCAGCCTAAAAATGTTTCTATTCAAACTGCCCTTTTGGACCCGCTTTGGTTCCCCCTCAATTTCGACATCTTTTTGGCTCTTCCCTCTCACAGGCACTTGGCCCACCTACACAAGTGAGGTTTAATTTTTACCTGGAGACTGAGGGGAACGTTCGGTGGTAGGAATTTTGTCCTGGTGCAGTGATCTCACACAGAAATGTGGTAATAATTAGATTTTTTAGCTAAATTTAAGGTTTGCTGAGGATCCTGGGTAAGAAAACATTGGGGGGATCCACACAAGTCACACCTACCTGGACTCCCTCGGGTGTCTAGTTTTCAGAAATGCTTGGGTTTGGTAGGATTCTCTAGATGGCTGCTAAACCCAGGACCAAAAACGCAGGTGCCCCCGCAAAAACCGATACTTTTGTATTTGATAATTTTGATGTGTCTAGATAGTGTTTTGGGGCATTTCCTTTCGCGGGCAGTAGGCCTACCCACACAAGTGAGGTACCACTTTTATTGGGAGACTTGGGGAAACGCTGGGTGGGAGGAAATTTGTTGCTCCTCTCAGATTCCAGAACCTTCTGTCACCAAAATGGGAAGAAAACGTGTTTTTTTGCCAAATTTTGAGGTTTGCAAAGGATTCTGGGTAACAGAACCTGGTGAGAGCCACACAAGTCACCACTTCTTGGATTTCCCTAGGTATCTAGTTTTCAAAAATGCACAGGTTTGGTATGTTTCCCTTGGTGCCGGCTGAGCTAGAGGCCAAAATCCACAGCTAGGCACTTTGCAAAAAACAGCTCTGTTTTCTTGGGAAAATGTGATGTGTCCACCTTGTGTTTTGGGGCATTTCCTGTTGCGGGCGCTAGGCCTACCTACACAAGTGAGGTACAATTTTTATCGGGAGACTTGGGGGAACGCTGGGTGGAAGGACAACTGTGGCTCCTCTCGGATTCCAGAACTTTCTGTCACCGAAATGTGAGGGAAAAGTGTTTTTGGGCCACATTTTGAGGTTTACAAAGGATTCTGGGTAACAGAACCTGGTGAGAGCCCCACAAGTCACCCCATCTTGGATTCCCCTAGGTGTCTAGTTTTAAAAAATTAGCAGGTTTGGTAGGTTTCCCTAGGTTCCGGCTGAGCTAGAGGCAAAAATCTACAGCTAGACACTTCGCAAAAAACACGTCAGATTTCAATGTAAAAATGTGATGTGTCCATGTTGCGTTTCCTGTTGTGAGCATTAGCCCTACTCACACAAGTGAGGTACCATTTTTATCGGGAGACTTGGGGGAACACAGAATAGCAAAACAAGTGTTATTGCCCCTTGTCTTTCTCTACACGTTTTCCTTCCAAATGTAAGACAGTGTGTAAAAAAGATGTCTATTTGAGATATGCCCTGTAATTCACATGCTAGTATGGGTACCCCGAAATTCAGAGATAAGCAAATAACCACTGCTTCTCAACACCTTAGCTTGTGCCCATTTTGGAAATACAAAGGTTTTCTTGAAACCTATTTTTCACTCTTTATATTTCAGCAAATGAATTGCTGAATCCTGTACAGAATGAAAACCCATTGCAAGGTGCAGCTCATTTATTGGCTCTGGGTACCTAGGGTTCATGATTAACCTATAAGCCCTATATATCCCTGCAACTATAAGAGTCCAGCAGACGTAACAGTATTATGCTTTCAAAAATCCAACATCACCGGAAAAAGTTACAGAGTAAAACATGGAGAAAAATTGCTGTTTTTTTCACCTCAATTTCAAACATTTTTTATTTCAGATGTTATTTTCTGTAGGAAACCCTTATAGGGTCTACACAAATGACCCCTTGCTGAATTCAGAAATGTTTAGCCTTCTGGGATCCAGCATTAGTTTCACACCCATTTCTGTCACTAACTGGAAGGAGGCTGAAAGCAGAAAAATAGTAAAAATGGGGTATGTCCCAGTAAAATACCAAAATTGTGTTGAAAATGTAGTTTTCTGATTGAAGTCTGCCTGTTCCTGAAAGCTGGGAAGATGGTGATTTTAGTGCTGCAAACCCTTTGTTGATGCCATTTTCAGGGGAATAAACACAAGCCTTCTTCTGCAGCCCTTTTTCCCCATTTTTATTTTTTTTAATGAACTTTTTGCTGTATTTTGGCTAATTTCTTGGTCTTCTTCAGGGGAACCCACAAACTCTGGGTACCTCTAGAATCCCTAGAATGTTGGAAAAAAGGACGCAAATTTGGTGTGGATAGCTTATGTGGACATAAAAGCAATGAGGGCCTAAGCGCAAACTGACCCAAATAGCCAAAAAAAAGGGTTAGCACAGGAGGGGAAAAGGCCTGGCAGCGAAGGGGTTAAGGAAAAAGGAAATGTGCTTTTTACAAATAACCCTCACTCACTCTAATAGGACATGCTTCATCATCGAGTTCATCCTGGCTGCTAAAAGCCAGGATGGTCTCAACCAAATTCCAAGGGGCACTTTGTATATATATACACACCCAGGTTTACCGGAGATAAATATTAACAAGCATTTGCAATGCAGTGGGTCTCGCATCTGCTTGAGTTAGAGCTATTAGCGTTGTAAACTCCTTACCCGACTTTTCTTGCCACATAAATTGAAAATGAAAAGTTAACCAATTTCACGTAAGGGAGCTGATTCACAGTGCCATGGCCGCCATGGGCATCAGCGTGAAGAAACACACAAAAAGAAAAAAAGTTTGCTCGCAGTAAAGCTAATCGGCAAAAGTGCAGCTAGCCACGTAACAGGGCCGATGGCCAACGCGGTAACAAAACCTCCCCAAGGAGGGACAAAGGTAAACCATTTACCAATGTCATCAAAGGATTTTTTGAAGGGCAAGCCCACGAACGAGTGGTAGTGATGGGTGTGAGGTGGGCGTTGTTAAAAGCCCAGATACATACCAACACGTCGGAAAAGCGTTGCTTGCGCGCTGCAATGCTCGACCTAAAAATGACTCATCCACACTAAGGTGTCCCCTTATTAGCGAGGTGGATGGGCATGACTAAAAATATTTTTTTAAGTGATAATTATAAAGGTGGGCTACTGGAGGAATAAGAATGTCCTATGACTCTTAATTTAACATCAAAATGTTTCTGCCCTATTCTTACGGCCAACATTGGTCCTGGGCTATTTCTTTAACTGCTCAGTTCACCTTCTGTTTGTTCTTGTGTACGCTCTTTTTAAAAAAAATCTACTACCTGTCACAAAAAAAGTTGCTGTTTTAATAACTTATTAGGATTGCTTTTAAAATGTATGCATAAAGATTTACAGTTAAGACTATCAAGCTAAACACTATGGAGATTGACAAGGATATCCATGCTAATGCCCAATTGTATGATGGTTCTAATAATGTCTGATAGAGTATTTTTAAAGAGATTTGTTTGACTTTTATCTTATGATCAGCTGACCAATTTAGAATGGATACATATGTTTTTATGGTATTGTATTTATGTAACTTTTTAAATGTGTGCCCTTATGGTTTTGTCATAAAACTGAATAAAGCTGGATAATGATAAACATGACCACTAGCCGTGCAAAAAGCAGAGGAACTTCACTATTCACCTGATCACTATTCAGCCACCAGCTAAAGAGAAGAAATTATTCACTATTAGGTCAGCAGCCTTGAAGATAACAGAGAAACTGGGGCTTGATTAGAGTTTGAGTGTTAGAGTTTACTCTGTCCATCTTATTACGATTCCATTATATCCCATGGAAATTGTAATACAGCAGGGAGAATAACTGTCATGTTTGTGACAGAGTAACCTGTCTGCCAAACTCTAAATCAGAGCCTTCACTATTTACAAGCCTGCTAGCTAAATAGAAGAGATTCTGCACTGCTTGACTGGTGTCCCTGCAAATAGCAGAAACAAATGTACTATTTACCTGGACGCTTCCTAAATATTAGAGATTCTGCAATGTTTGACCGGTGGCCTTGCAAATATTAGACAAACTTTACTATTTAACCGGCTGCTGGATAAATAGTAGGGATTCTGCACAAATACAACTGGTGGCCATGCAAGTAGCAGATAAAGTTCATTATTAATGCAGCTTCTGGATAAATAGTAGAGATTCTGCACTATTTGGCTGGCAGCCATGCAAATAACAAGGAGACTTTACTACTTGCCTGGCCACTGGCTGAATAGGTTTTATCCTATTGGGCCAGCAGTCAAGCAAACCTCACTCATTATCCAGCTGCTGGTAAACCAGCAGACGTACAATTTGGCCAGCAGCCAAGCAAATTGCAAACAGAAATAATTATTTATGTGGCTGTTGGTAAATAACAGAAATTGTATATTATTTGACCAGAAGCCTAGCCAACAAATTTCAATATGTACCCACCAGATGGCTAAATAGAAGAAATGATGAACTGTATTGCTGGTGGCCTTACAAATATCTTGAAAATAAACTTTATTATTTACCACTACTATTTAGCCAGTGGCTGGTTAATTAGTAGACAGAGTACATAGCTTAAACGGTAGGCATGCAAATAGCAGAGGAACTACACTAGTTACCTGGTTGCTGTCTAAAAAACACACATTTTATTATGCCTTATGCAGTTTTTAACAGGTACTTACACAAGGTAGAACTGCAAACAAGGATTAAACACAAGTGACATCCAGCTCTGTATGAAAGTTAGGGTCCTGATGTATTATTATTTCGTTCGCAAAAAGTGGTCGCAAATTATTCACATAATGTTTACGAACAGAAATCGGGTTGCAGAACGATATGTCTAATTAATAAATGTTAGGCAGGAGCATCAATGGTTCACAACAGCAGTTGCAGTCAGAGACCATCAATAAATGTATTTTCTGAATTGGAAAGGAGAGGAAGGAAACCCCTTTCATGAACCCTCCTATTTGCAGTTCTGAAACAATCGTAAAAGTGTTTTTACTAGTCGAAATAACTTTCCTACCCAAAAAAAGGGGTCTGTACATAATGATCAGCACTTTCGTGGTCACAAAGCATGTCATTTTGCGATAATAGGCACTTAGGCCCATATTTATACTCTGTTTGCACCGGATTTGCGTCATTTTTTTTACACAAATCCAGTGCAAACGTAACTCCAGATTTATATTTTGATGCTAGACCCATCTAGCGTCAGCAATATGGATTCAGCGTCATATTAAGGATGCGTGAAACAACCTTGTGTCAATGAGATGCAAGGTAAGCGTTCCCATCCAAAAAATTACTCAAACACCTTAGCACCATATTTATGCAACAGGGCAGAAAATGACGCACGGGTGAGAGGCGGACCCGAAAAATGACACTAAACCCAATTTGCGTCAAAATTTAATGCCTGGGTTAGGGCAGGCATTAAAATGAGGCAGACACACCACTACGTAATGAAAACACACACAAGCAACATCACAGCCCAACAGGACAACATGGAGGTGCTACTAATGCAGCTTGACACAGAGCACAGGACCAACAGCAGCAGCCACCCCAATGTGGCCCCCAAAGGCAACGCAGAAGGCAGGAGAGGGTCTTCCGGAACATGATAACCCTCCATGGCCACAGGGAACAGGAAATCATCTTGTGGTATAGACCCAACTGGGAAACCATGCAGAAGCTGCTGCGCCAAATTGAGCTACAAATAACAGCCAGCCTGCAGACACCACACAATATACCACCGGTGACCAAGCTGCTAGCTGTCCTGTGTAGGAGTCTGGCCTGGCTTCTAATTGCTACCAGAGGTACCTACACCTTGTGCCAGGTCCCGTTATCCCTTATTAGTGTAGAAGAGGTGTTTCTAGCAGCTTAGGCTGATAGAAGGTAGCTATGGCAAAGCAGCTTAGGCTGAACTAGGAGGCATGTAAAGCTCCTACTATACCACTGGTGTCATATGCACAATATCATAAGAAAAAAAACAATACACAGAAGTACTAAAAATAAAGGTACTTTATTTTTATGACAATATGCCAAACGTATCTCAGTGAGTACCCTCAGTATGAGGATAAGTTATATACACAAGATATATGTACACAAACCAAAATTAGGTAAGTAATAGCAAGAAAAGAAATGCAAGCAGTGTAGAATTACAGTAGATTGCAATAGCAGCACATAGGTATAGGGGCAACACAAACCATATACTCCAAAAGTGGAATGCGAAGCACGAATGGACCCCAAATCTATGTGAGCTTGTAGAGGGTCGCTGGGACTGTAAGAAAACAGTGAGTGTTAGAAAAATAGCCAACCCAAAGACCTTGAAAAGTAGGTGTAAAGTGCACCTACTACCCCCAGAGAGCACAGAAGTCGTGATAGGGGGTTTCTGCAGGAAGAACAAACACCAGCAATGCAACAACAGTGGATTTCCGGACCTGAGTACCTGTAAGACAAGGGGACCAAGTCCAATAGTCATGACAGTGTCGAGAGTGAGCAGGAGCCCAGGAAATGCCAGCTGACGGTACAAGGAAGCTGCCATCTGTTGGAAGAAGCTTGGAGTTCTGCAAGAAAGAAGAGGACAAGGAACTTCTCCATGGAGGATGGATGTCCCACGTCGCTATGAAGCGTGCAGAGGTGTTCCCACGCAGAAAGACCGCAAACAAGCCTTGCTAGCTGATGTTGCCACTTGGAGGAGAAGAGAGAGGGGGCGTCCAGCAAGTCAGGGAGCCCTCACAGAAGCAGGCAGCACCCGCAGAAGTACCTGAACAGGCATTTGGAAGAAGAGTGAACCGGAGTCCACGCAAAGTCACAAAAGGGAGTCCCACGACGCCGGAGGACAACTCAGAAGGCTGTGCACTGCAGGTTAGAGTTTCGGGGACACAGGCTTGGCTGTGCACAAAGGAAATCCTGGAAGAGTGCAGAGGAGCCGGAGCAGCTGCAAATCACGTGGTACCCAGCAATGCAGTCTAGCGTGGGGAGGCAAGGACTTACCTCCACCTAACTTGGACTGAAGAGTCATTGGACTGTGGGAGTCACTTGGACAGAGTTGCTGAGTTCCAGGCACCACGTCGTGCTGAGAGGGGACCCAGATGACCAGTGATGCAGTCTTTTGGTGCCTGCGGTTGCCGGGGTAAGATCCCGTCGACCCACGCATGATTTTTTCAGAGCTCCAGATGCAGGGAGGAGGCAGGCTACCCCAGAGCATGCACCACCTGGAAACAGTTGAGAAAGCCGGCAGGATGAAGTGATACAAGGTTGCTAGTAGTCGTCTTGCTACTTTGTTGCGGTTTTGCAGGCGTCCTGAGCAGTCAGTGGTCGATCCTTTGGCAGAAGGTGAAGAGGGTAATGCAGAGGAACTCTGATGAGCTCTTGCATTCGTTATCTGGTGAGATCCCCAAAGCAGAGACCCTAAATAGCCAGAAAAGGAGGTTTGGCTACCTAGGAAGGAGGATTGGCTACCAAGAGAGGTAAGAGCCTATCAGAAGGAGCCTCTGACGTCACCTGCTGGCACTGGCCACTCAGAGCAGTCCAGTGTGCCACAGACACCTCTGTTTCTAAGATGGCAGAGGTCTGGGACACACTGGAGGAGCTCTGGGCACCTCCCCTGGGAGGTGCAGGTCAGGGGAGTGGTCACTTCCCTTTCCTTTGTCCAGTTTCACACCAGAGCAGGGCTGGGGGATCCCTGAACTGGTGTAGACTGGCTTATGCAGAGATGGACACCATCTGTGCCCATCAAAGCATTTCCAGAGGTTGGGGGAGGCTACTCCTCCCCAGCCTTCACGCCTATTTCCAAAGGGAGAGGGTGTTACACCCTCTCCCAGAGGAAGTCCTTTGTTCTGCCTTCCTGGGCCAGGGCTGCCTGGCATTGGGGTGACAATTCCATGATCTTAGACATGTTACAATGCCATGTTCGGAGTTACCATTGTGACGCTGTACATAGGTAGTGACCTATGTACAGTGCACGCGTGTAATGGTGTCCCCGCACTCACAAAAGTCTGGGGAATTTGCCCTGAACGATGTGGGGACACCTTGGCTAGTGCCAGGGTGCCCACACACTAAGTAACTTTGCACCCAACCTTCACCAGGTGAAGGTTAGACATATAGGTGACTTATAAGTTACTTAAGTGCAGTGGTAAATGGCTGTGAAATAACGTGGACGTTATTTCACTCAGGCTGCACTGGCAGGCCTGTGTAAGAATTGTCAGAGCTCCCTATGGGTGGCAAAAGAAATGCTGCAGCCCATAAGGATCTCCTGAAACCCCAATACCCTGGGTACCTCAGTACCATATACTAGGGAATTATATGGGTGTACCAGTATGCCAATGTGAATTGGTAAATCTAGTCACTAGCCTGTTAGTGACAAAATTGGAAAGCAGAGAGAGCATAACCACTGAGGTTCTGGTTAGCAGAGCCTCAGTGAGACAGTTAGGCATCACACAGGGAACACATACAGGGCACATACTTATGAGCATAGGGCCCTGCCTGGCAGGGTCCCAGTGACACATAGACTAAAACAACGTATATACAGTGGAATATGGGGGTAACATGCCAGGCAAGATGGTACTTTCCTACACATTATGTTGGCAAGTGGCTCCTTCCAAACAACGGGTGTCCTGGTTGCTGGGGTATCACAGCCCTCATTCTCCGCCTTCCTGCCCAAGGTCTAAGATGCCATAATCTCCCTCATGGCCACCACATCAGCTTCCTCAACATTCAGCAGAAGCAACAGAAAAAAATAGGGGTTTTATCAAATCCATGGCTTCCCGCCTGTGCTTGGTGCAATTGCCTGCACCCGTGTCCAGATCGTACCACCAGCAGCAACAGAGCATCTACTCCGGAACAGAAAGCACACGCACTCCGTCAATGTGCAGGCCTTATTTGACCACCAGGGATTGTTCACCAACATCTTGGCCAAGTATCCTGGAAGTGTACATGATTCCTTCATATTCCGCCACAGCACGGTCGATCAGCACTTCCAGGATGGCCAATATGGCAATGGCCTTCTTGCTGGTAGGTCCATAAACCTAGCAATATACACACAGCACAGCAACCCTATAGGACACACAAAACATACACCACTACATTGACACGTGGGCAAGATGACACTGAGGTGTGACACAGGTAGTTATGTTGTACAACCTGACACAATGGGATACACACCTATGGACAAATGACGCCTGCCAGAACATTAGCTGCCACTCTAGAGCTACAAGGGACCAATGTCAAAGCACACAATAACAATGGCATGGCCTGCACTGGAATTACAACTTGGAAGCTGAACCGTTTACAATTACATTAAGCCACACAGTCATTCCGACACCCTCCCAAGCTGTAAGTAGCGTGGAAGGGGTGTGCAATGTGTTTTGCTGCCGGTCTAACACCATGAGACAGATAGCATGATATTGCTGACTCACATGTAGGTGACACGGAAATACTGAGGCAGTCCCAACATCATACATCACCCCTGGGGTGCCATTGCCTGTGACCAATAAGGAAGTGGACTGTGCTATGAACACAAATTGATGTGCCACTAATGCAAACTGCACACTGCTGCACACACTGGAAGATCCAATTGTCCATCAAAATAACATATGTAAAGGGAGATGGCCCTTCCTGCACAGATACATACACCTCCACAAGGCAGTTAGCCAGGTTACCCAGAGCAGGTTTGGTAGTGTAGGTGCACTGTTGCACATGAGCCACTAGCAGAGGGAACAACAAAGGTTTGCCTAGAACCAAGTCACACATGGGACAATTGTGCATTGTCAATACTGAATACCTCAGTGCTGCCAACTTATGGAGATGTGTTGTGCATTGTCACCAAGCCAAATCAAAGGGCCTCACTGTTGCATTTCATCTGCAATGACATATGTCCAGTTGGATGGGATGTCCAGGCCATGTAGTGCAACCATGTTACCACCACACTGGAATCTATTGTGTGTGTGAAAGTATCATGTCCCCTCCAGTGAAAGCACACTAAAACATGTTGAACACTACACACCACATTGTACATACTGATCAGCAGTTTGGAAACAAAATCATAGATCCCAGGTCAATGACCCAAACACAAGTTGTCAAGTCAAACAACCCACTGCAGAAAAAAACCTCACAGAAGCCCAGGATCTCACACAATACCCCACACACATGTAAGTCACAGACGACACAAGATATCAACTGCCATGCCACATGACATTCCTATTGCTAGCACTAACAAAATATTCACTCCTATTATCTTTTGCAGCGGATCAGGGTTACGAGATCCAGCTATGGATCGTGACCCCATTCCCCAACCCAAGCACAGCAGCAGAGCGTGCCTATAATGAGGCACATTAGATGACACGCACCATTGTAGAAAGGACCCTTGGCATCCTGAAGTCCAGATTCAGGTGCCTAGACATCACAGGAGGCAGCCTCCTATATGCCCCACACATTGTTTGCAAAATCATATTTACATGTGCTATCCTGCACAACATTTGTGTGAGGAGGAACATCCCCCTCTGTGACCCAGAGCAAGAACTGCCTGAGGAGGAGGAGGAGGAGGAAGAGGATGGTGCCAGGGTAAATGAGGGGGAACAGCAAAACCCAGCTGCAGGAATGCGCCGCAGACAGCAAATTGCTCAAAATGTTTTCACCCAATAGTCACTCTACACAACTTGTTAGGATATGTGATTAAACACCTTACTTGATCACACAATCCTGCTCTGGTTTCTTCTTTCTCAATCACATGTTCCTTAGGAATGTGAGTATTACCTCAGGGAACATGTTACAAAGACAAATCTGACTACTTCTGATGCAACATCACATGTGATGCTTATGATTGTAAAGCAGACATCACACATATAAAAAATACTCATCTTTTGAATTTCACTTATGAAGGACAAAATCAATAGACCACAGCATATGACACATATCCACGTTGCAAACATGGCCTACTGTAGCACATGACACACAACTATGACATCTCAAATCATAAGGTAAATAAGCGCCCCATACATGAGGCAGTGTATGTGAAATATCAGTGGAAACAGGAATGTATGAACAGACCCCTGACATTAGTAAGTGTGACATTTACTATCTCTGCAAGGAGCTTGTGTGACAAGGGGGGCATCATTTCTGAAAATGGATAGCATGAGTGTCCCAGGTATGACAAGCAATGTTCACAACACATGCCCTGCACAGTCCATCCCGGGAAATAAGTCCTGCCACTGCCATGTGTTACGTCTCTGCCCTCCTATCTCTAGGGGGTGCTGTAAATGGACTATCTGTACTCTGGGAATCATCACTCACCCAGAGTCCCTTTCTGACTCCTGTTTGCTTCCATTTTCCATATGGCATGCTGTAGAAGAACTATATTAGTTTGCATGGACTTCAGTTCCCATAATGCACTGTCTGGTAGTCAGTAAGATGTGTAATCTTCTGTCCATTGTTTCCTATGGGGAAAAGTCAGATTTTCCCTTTATACTGGATTCTCTCCTCAAGGACTTGTGAGAGCCTGAAGCTGCATACACCTGTGAACTCTCTTACACAGCCCAGTCATCTGACTCTGCCCTGGCCATGCTGCTGCCTGGAACTACTTATAAGCTGCCATTCCCTGATGCTCCTCGTCATGCATCGGAGTACGATTCCTTTGTTTTTCCAGACACTCTGTTGGATTATGTTACAGTCCTGATTCAGCCTGAACCTGCTCTCTGTTTACCCAGTTCTGTTCCTGCTTGTTCGGGTCAGAGTCTGCTCCCTGTTTCTCACCGTTGTTCATGTTTGTTTCTGCCAGATCCTGCTTTCTGTTTCCCCAACCTGTTCCAGCCTTTGCGTCAGCCTGAGCCTGTTTCCTGTGCCTGGCTTTGCCTCGTAGTTGGTTCCCTTGCTTTCTGCTTCCTTTTGGGTTATCATGTCTGATAAGTGTCCTATCAGTCCTCACCTGTCTAGAAGTGTTTTCCTTTGTATTTGGGCTGGCACCTGGTTTCCAGGAGGCAAATCCAGCCCCCATCCTTTGTCTAATGTTGCATGTAGTAATTAGTGCCTAACAGTGACAGTATGCTATGGCTGAATTCCAGGAATTGCCACTGTGTCTCCAGCCGAACCCACAAGGGCTAGTCTAGTGTATGTAAGTACAATCCTTGTTTGTGCCCTAAGGGTCCAAGCACAGAATCCCTTCTGATGCCTCCTTTCTATGGGGCTTACGTGGTGACTATCTGTAAGATTAATCTGCACAGAGGAACTGACATTCCCTGTTGCTGTGGAAAGTTCTGAGCCCCACCCTGTGTACATTCTTAGTGATAACCCCAGCATGTATGTCTATTACTGACCTGTTCCATATTTGTTCACACTTAGGTTGCTCCGCCTTCACATTTCTGTTTACTCTGCCTTACCATAGCTGGCCTTTTCCCTTGTATGCCTTTAGCTGCTCTTCTGCTTTGGGACACTACTTCCTTGCGAGATACTCTGTGAATTCCAGGGGTGCCCCTAACAGAGTCCTGACTAGACCCTCCCGAAACCGTAACACCATGTAGCCCAATCCTGACACATGGTACACATGCCCACACACTTGAACTGGACACTTCTGTGGAATGCACATCTGAAAATATGTTGACACATGCAGCCAGGGCAGCAGGTCCACCACAGCAACACAAGTAATATAGGTACATTTTATGAGTCAAACTGACGTGTACCAAACATTTAATGGATGGAATTAAGGCACAGTGTCTCAAACACAGTATGTACCAAATATGTACACATGGCTGATGTAGGAAAGTACCATCTTGCCTGGCATGTTACCCCCATTTTCACTGTATGTATGTTTGTTTTTGCCTATGTGTCACTGGGATCCTGCTATGCAGGACCCCAGTGCTCATAATGTATGCCTTGTATGTGTTCCCTGTGTGGTGCCTAACTGTATCAATGAGGCTCTGCTAACCAGAACCTCAGTGTTTATGCTCTCTCTGCTTACTAAAATTGTCACTGCAGGCTAGTGACTGATTTTACCAATTCTCATTGGCACACTGGAACACCCATATAATTCCCTTGTATATGGTACCCAGGGCATTGGGGTTCCAGGAGATCCCTATGGGCTGCAGCATTTATTTTGCCATCCATAGGGAGCTCAGACAATTCTTACACCGGACTGCCACTGCAGCCTGAGTGAAATAACATCCACGTTATTTCACAACCATATTTCACTGCACATAAGGAACTGATAAGTCACCTATATGTCTAACCCTCACTTGGCGAAGGTTAGGTGCCAAGTTACTAAGTGTGTGGGCACCCTGGCACTAGCCAAGGTGCTTGCACATCGTTCAGGGCAAATTCCCCGAACCTTGTGAGTGCGGGGACACCATTACACGCGTGCACTACACATAGGTCACTACCTATGTGTATCGTCACAATGGTAACTCCGAACATGGCCGTGTAACATGTCTAAGATCATGGAATTGTCACCCCAATACCATTCTGGTATTGGGGTGACAATTCCATGATCCTCCGGGTCTCTAGCACAGAACCTGGGTACTGCCTTTCCGGGGTTTCCACTGCAGCTGGTGCTGCTGCCAACCCCTCAGCCAGGTTTCTGCCCCCCTGGGGTCTGGGCAGCCCTGGCCCAGGAAGGCAGAACAAATGATTTCCTCTGAGTGAGGGTGTTACACCCTCTCCCTTTGGAAATAGGTGTGAAAGGCTGGGGAGGAGTAGCCTCCCCCAGCCTCTGGAAATGCTTTGATGGGCACAGATGGTGCCCATCTCTGCATAAACCAGTCTACACCGGTTCAGGGATCCCCCAGCCTTGCTGTGGTGCGAAACTGGACAAAGGAAAGGGGATTGACCACTCCCCTGACCAGTACCTCCCAGGGGAGGCGCCCCGAGCTCCTCCAGTGTGTCCCAGACCTCTGCCATCTTGGATTCAGAGGTGTTGGGGCACAATAGACTGCTCTGAGTGGCCAGTGCCAGCAGGTGACGTCACAGACTCCTCTTGATAGGTGCTTACCTCTCTTGGTAGCCAAACCTCCTTTCCTGGTAGCCAAACCTCCTTTTCTTGCTATTTAGGGTCTCTCCTCTGGGCTGTTCCTCAGATAACGAATGTAAGAGGCCACCAGAGTTCCTCTGCACTTCCCTCTTCGACTTTTGCTAAAGATCGACCGCTGACTGTTCCAGGACGCCTGCAAAACTGCAACAAAGTAGTAAGACGACTACCAGCAACATTGTAGCGTCTCATCCTGCCGGCTTTCTCGACTGTTTCCTGGTGGTGCATGCTCTAAGGGCTGTCTGCCTTCACCCTGCACTGGAAGCCAAGAAGAAATCTCCTGTGGGTCGACAGAATCTTCCCTCTGCCAACGCAGGCACCAAACTTCTGCATCACCGGTCCTCTGGGTCCCCTCTTATCCTGATGAGTGTGGTCCCTGGAACACAGGAGCTAGGTCCAAGTGTCTCACACAGTCCAGTGGCCCTTCTGTCCAAATTTGGTGGAGGTAAGTCCTTGCCTCCCCACGCCAGACAACAAACCTGTGTACTGCGTGATTTGCAGCTGCTCCGGCTTCTGTGCACTTCTCCAAGGATTCCTTTGTGCACAGCCTAGCCTGTGTCCCCAGCACACCGTCCTGCATTGCCCAACTCACTGAGTTGGACTCCGACATCACGGGACCCTCCTTTTGTGACTCTAAGTTCACAGATCTTCTTAGTACCTGTTCCGGTACTTCTGCGGGTGCTGCCTGCTTCTGAGGGGGTTCTCTGAGTTGCTGAGGGCCCCCCGTCTCCTCCTCCAAGGGGCGACATCCTGGTCCTTCCTGGTCCCCAGCAGCACCCAAAATCCTCAACTGCGACTCTTGCAGCTAGCAAGACTTGATTGTGGTATTTCTGCCTGGAAACACTTCTACAACAGACAGCATGCAGTGGGACATCTTCCGTCCAAAGGAGAAGTTTCTAGCCCTTTTCGTTCTTGCAGAATCTTTGGCTTCTTCCACCCAGAGGCAGCCATTTTGCACCTTCATCCGGGGTTTAGTGGGACCCTCTCCCCCCTGGACACTTTCATGACTCTTGGACTTGGTCCCCTTCCTTTACAGGTCCTCAGGTCTAGGAATCCGTCTTCAGTGTTTTGCTGGTGCTTGTGGTTCTTGCAGAATCCCCTATCACAACTATTCTGTCTTTCTGGGGTAGTAGGGTAACTTTACTCCTACTTTTCAGGGTCTTGGGGTGGGGTATCTTGGACCCCCTTACTGTTTTCTTAAAGTCCCAGCGAGCCTCTACAACCTCCCATAGGTCTGGGGTCCATTCGTGATTCGCATTCCACTTTTGGAGTATATGGTTTGTGTTGCCCCTAGACCTATGTCTACCTATTGCATCCTATTGTGATTCTACATTGTTTGCACTACTTTTCTTACTGTTACTTACCTGTTTTGGGTTTGTGTACATATAACTTGTGTATATTATTTACCTCCTAAGTGAGGGTATTCTCTGAGATACTTTTTGGCATATTGTCACTAAAATAAAGTACCTTTATTTTTAGTAACTCTGAGTATTGTGTTTTCTTATGATATTGTGCTAAATGATATAAGTGGTATAGTACAGTGGTTCCCAACCTGTGGTCCGCGGACCCCCAGGGGTCCGTGACACATTCCCAGGGGGTCCGCAGGCCTGAGCTGGCAGGAAGACACCTCTCCAGCTGGGGCCTCCAAGAAACACAAGCATGTTTTTCTATTGATTACTTTATTTATGCAGCAGTTTAAAAAGCACTTCAAATTTATCCACCAACTTTCACGCAAAAAATAAAAAGGTCAAGAGAACTCATATGATTAATGTTCCTGCAAGAGAGAGATGGGAGGTTTGACTAGCGATAGTTCTGACTCATCCAAGGTAGCGCAGAGGGTTAACATGCCTGCTGCAAAGAACGTACATTATGCAAAGAACAGTATTTTATGGGCACAGCACAGTGGGTTACTGCTTTTGCGACAGATTATTTTGTCACTGTGCATTTCATAAATTACAATCGTAATGTAGCACAGAGAGCTATGAACTGCGGTCAAAGAGCTGCATGCAACCCGCCTGGCAGAAATTAGAAATTTGTGTTAAAAAATGTTTGCTTGCATAGGCATACATTCTTATTATTAAAGTCAACGCTAACCATAGTGTTATGTTCTGAATCCCGAGTTTGCACGTCTCTAAACTAAGCACGCTTAGAATATGCCTACCAGTATAGATGACATGTGAATCCTACACTTTGTAGTCCACTGTAAAGCGCTCCGACACCCTACAGTGGTAGAAGAGGTGCTATTAAACAAATGAATTACATGGGACAGAGAGGTTATGGAGAGAAGAGAGGCCCTTCTGGTTTTACTTCCTATCCCCACCACATTTATATGTGAAAAAGCTTCTCAGATCTTATGTACCTAAAAATAGAAACAAATGGCTTGGGAAATGTAGAATCTGACCAGAGGATTCTGCTTCCCTACATAAAACCAAACATTGAAAAGTTAGTCATCGAGATGCAGTATTGACCTTCCCATTAAAATCTTTTGATTTTTGTGCATATTTTCAAAATAAAATAATTATATCTTTAGTAATTTAAGTATTTGTTTGGTGGGTTCTTGTTTGTGTATATTTTGCAAATAATTGTTTTCATTCTTGAAATTTAAATTGTACAAATTGCTTGGGGGTCCCCGCCTTTCAACAGTGATTCAGTGGGGGTCCTCGGGAGTCAAAAGGTTGGGAACCACTGGTATAGTAGCTTTGCATGTCTCCTAGTTCAGCCTAAGCTGCTTTGCCATAGCTACCTTCTATCAGCCTAAGCTGCTAGAAACACCTCTATTCTACTAATTAGGGATAACAGGATCTGGCACAGGGTGTAAGTACCACAAGGTACCCACTATAAGCCAGGCCAGCCTCCTACAGCTGACATATGGGTATTTCACACACATGTCACCATAAAGTCGAAACCAACAATTCATGACATATGAGGTGTAACATATCCAAGCTAGCACTCATCAGCCATCCTCAATCATCTCTGAGTTGTTTTTGTCGTGTGAAATGTAATGTCCCCAGAGTCAAACAACTACACACATCACATGAGTCAACACATATTACAAACACATATCATGATGTTTGTAGATCACTGATTGCCATCAGATGTAGCTACCCATTTGAAACATATTCATACATGAGCATTACGTCCAATGTGTTGCATGGAGTTCCTTCAGAAACACACATATTGTTGTTACAGTTCATTCACACAGAAAACACACAGTTGCATGCTCTAACACAGGAGACCAACCACTATACCACACACTGCAGGCCATACCATCCTATCTTCATGTTGATACAGGGTGAATGCATGTTAAATATATGAAAATCACGCAATCCCAGTTTGAGTAAAAAAATTGGACGCAAATGCGTCACAAAATCACACAAACGCTAACTAACCGTACATGGGCCCTTAGCATTAATTCCACATGAGCACCACACGCATGCGGATATCCATTGAAATTGAAGCCTACAGGTAATGCTTGGTATTTTGCCGCACATGTAGGTCTTTCGTCTAAAATATTCATGCAAACATCGTATGTGTCAAAAAAGTACACGCATGACGGAAAACGGGCCGCAAAGGGGACAGGAGTGATGTAATAGGAAATTCTGTTTACAGGCATGGTACAGTGGGTGTACTTTCACTTCACTTTACAGTTAGTGCTTTTTCTTGACTGTGTGGCTGTGTCTTGGTGTTGCTAGTGTCTGGATTGTGTTTCTTGTATCTTGTGGTGTTTCTCTTATGTCTTTTGTGTGAAATTTGAACCATCAGAAGACCTTTGACCAAAGATGAAAAGGACCTACGCAGAACAAATGGACATTGTCTTTATTGTTGGCGGAAGGGTCATTTTGCCAAAGATTGTCCAATCAAACCAAAGAACAAGCAAGGTCCAGTTCAGAAGGTAGCAGCCAATGCACTAGTCGAGTTGAAAAACTAAAACACCCAAGATGCAGAGAAGGGTTGCTCTTGCGTGTCACTGTGGACCCTTCACAATCTAGACATCTTAAACTGGAAATAAGAGTTCAGGTCAAGAAAAAGATCTATTTAAAAAAGGCTCTAGTCGATTCTGGGGCTACTGGGAACTTTGTTGATTTCCAATTGGTTCGTGCATGGGGGATCCCATGTATTGAAAAGAAGACCCCAAAAATCATCCAGGCAGTCGATGGAAAACTCTTGACTGGAGGTCCAGTAACTCTTCAGACTTTCCCCTTGTCGATGATTTGTGAAGATAAGAATCAAAGAAAGAAACATAAAGAGAAAATCATTCTTGATGTGATCCATGCTCCCCAATATGGGATTATCCTCGGCTTGCCATGGTTAACTCATCACAATCCAGAGATCAATTGGGCAGAACGAAAAATCGTGTTCTCATCTACGCTATGTAACGAACAATGGGGGTCATTCTGACCCCGGCGGTCTCAGACCGCCGGGGCCAGGGTCGGCGGGAGCACCGCCGACAGACCGGCGGTGCCCCGCAGGGCATTCTGACCGCGGCGCTTTGGCCGCGGTCAGTGCAGGAAAACCGGCGGTCTCCCGCCGGTTTTCCGCTGCCCGTCAGAATCCTCCAAGGCGGCGCAGCATGCTGCGCCGCCTTGGGGATTCTGACACCCCCTACTGCCATCCTGTTCCTGGCGGTTCGCCCGCCAGGAACAGGATGGCGGTAGGGGGTGTCGCGGGGCCCCTGGGGGCCCCTGCAGTGCCCATGCCAATGGCATGGGCACTGCAGGGGCCCCCGTAAGAGGGCCCCGCTTGTATTTCACTGTCTGCATAGCAGACAGTGAAATACGCGACGGGTGCAGTAGCACCCGTCGCACCTTCCCACTCCGCCGGCTCGATTACGAGCCGGCTTCATGGTGGGAAGGTCGTTTTCCCCTGGGCTGGCGGGCGGCCTTTTGGAGGCCGCCCGCCAGCCCAGGGGAAAACTCAAAATACCCGCCGCGGTCTTCCGACCGCGGTACGGTATTTTGGCGGCTCCCGCCGGGCGCGCGGTGACCGCGCCCGGCGGGAGTCAGAATGACCCCCAATGTCTCCAAAAGATTCAAGTACCAAAAGTTTGTAACTCTTACATAGCTACTGCCGCGGAGAAAGAAATTCAGCTGCCCAAACAATATTCATCTTACAAAGATGTATTTGATGAGAAAGGAGCAGAGACTCTACCTCCTCATAGATCTTATGACTGTCAAATTGATCTAGCCGCAGGTGCGATACTTCCCAACTGTCGTGTATATGCCCTCTCAGAACATGAAAATCAACATTTACGAAAATACCTAGATCAATTTTTGGAGAATGGCTTCATTCGCCCCTCTAAGTCTCCTGCAGCTTCGCCTTTGTTTTTTGTTCTAAAAGCTAATGGAGAACTTCAAACTTGCATCGACTATAGGGGTTTGAACAAAGTCACCATCAAGAATAAATATCCTTTACCCCTAATTCCGGTATTATTGGAACAAGTAAAGAGAGCACAAATCTACACGAAGCTTGACCTTCGAGGTGCTTATCATTTGGTCACAATGAGAGAGGGTGACGAATGGAAAACAGTGTTCAAGACAAGATATGGCCTTTTTGAATACACTGTCATGCCTTTTGGTCTGTGTAATGCTCCAGCAGCATTTCAATTTTTCTTGAATGACGTTCTTAGAGAGTACCTCAACATATTTGCCATAGCCTACATCAATGACATTTTGATTTACTCTGACAATGAAAACGAACATGTCCAACATGCCAAGAAAATTCTTGCAGCCCTTCGAAAGCACCATTTATATTGCAAACTAACCCAGTGTGAGTTTCATGTTACCACAGTTGAGTTTTTAGGGGTTATTCTTACCCCTCAAGGTATGGTGATGGCAGAAAAGAAAGTAAAAGCTGTATCTGATTGGCCCATCCCAAAGACTTTTCGTGATGTACAATGTTTCCTGGGGTTTGCAAATTTTTACCGGAGATTCATAAATCATTTCTCCCAGACAGCGGCTCCAATCACTAAGCTACTAAGAAAGAAAGAAAAGTTTGTATGGTCCCCAGAAGCTGATCAAGCCTTCTCGACTTTGAAGAAAGCTTTCTCCACTGCCCCAGTCTTGACTCATCCTGATGCGAATCGACCTTTCATAGTGGAAGCTGATGCTTCAGATGTAGCAATAGGAGCCGTCTTATCACAACGAAATAAAGACACTGGTCAACTTCATCCTGTAGCTTATATGTCTCGGAAGTTGAACGAAGCCGAACAGAACTATATCATTGCTGAAAAAGAGCTTCTGGCGATTTGTGAGGCCTTTAAAGAATGGAGACATAATTTGTTGGGTGCCAAATACACTGTCACAGTATATACTGATCATCGTAATCTTCAATTCATGAGTTCCGCCAGACTTTTGACCCCTCAGCAATTATGCCGGATGCTGTTTTTTGCCAAATTTGATTTTGTAGTAACCTTCTGGCCTGGTAAAGATAATCGCAAAGCTGACGCCTTGTCCCGTCAAGAGTCTACCACGTTGCCTGCATTTCAAGCCTCCAGAGCTATCATTGCTCCTGACAAGGTTCTATGTATCATAAAAACTGAAGATTTCTTTGAAGAAATTTGCAACTCTTTCACTGTTGATAAATGGCAAACATGGGCCCAAGCAGATCCCAAAAGGTCAATCAAGCAAGGACTACGCTTTCATGTTCGTACCCACTACCAAACTTCGCAAGATAGGGTTTCATTGGTTGCATGTCCGACGGCAGGTCACCCAGGTACTCCTAAAACTCTTGAACTGATCCAACGCCATTTTTGGTGGCCTACCCTAACAAAAGATGTAAATGCAATGGTAAACAACTGCAAAGTTTGTGCTCGCATTAAAACAGGTCATTCAAAACCAAAAGGGTTGTTACTTCCACTTGCAACCCCAAGTCGTTCATGGGAGCACATTTCTTTAGACTTTATTACCGGTCTGCCAGTGGTTCAACAGCATTCAGTAATTCTGGTGGTAGTAGATAGTCTCACGAAATATGGACATTTCATTGCCTGTAAAAAATTGCCCACTTCTAGTGAACTGGCAACTATTTTACTGAACAGAGTGGTTTGTTATCATGAACTGCTAAAAGTTATCCTCTCCGATCGGGGGTCGCAATTTGCCTCCAATTTGTGGAAGACATGGTGTAAAACACTCTAAGTGACATCTACGCTATCTACTAGTCACCATCCTCAAACAGATTGTCAAACGGAGAGACTAAATCAGACTTTGAAACAATACCTAAGTGCCTACGCTGAAAAGGCACTTCATTCTTGGACATATATGCTCTGGTTAGCTGAGTTAGCTTACAATAACTCATTCCACACTTTTATTGGCATTACACCCTTTTTTGGTTTATTTGGCTATCATCCTGACACCCTGCCCATCACAATTCCTCAAGAAAGTTCTCTTACTCCAGCTGTGTCAGAAACCATTCTGCATTTGCATCAAACCCAGAAACTGATTCAACAGCATTTAGAAAAAGCCAAACAAAAATACAAAAGGCATTATGACAAGAAACATTGTGAGGGACCGCAATATCAACCAGGTGACAAAGTGTGGCTTCCCACAAAACATATAGACTTCAAGAAGAAGCACATGTTTAATCCCAAATTTATAGGTCCTTACACAGTCCTTCAGCAAATCAATCCGGTAACCTATAAACTACAATTGCCCAGATCCTTACGGATTCATCCAGTGTTCCACACTTACCTATTGAAAAGGGCAGTCCAAAATGTCCACCCTCATCCAGCTCCTGTTCTAGTACAGGGAGAACAAGAATATGAAGTTAAGAAAGTGTTGGATTCTAAACTGAGAGAGCGTAATCTATGGTACTTAATCTCATGGAAAGGTTATAGTCCTGAAAGTAACTCATGGGTTTCCGCATCTGATGTTCATGCTCCAGTACTTGTGAGATGCTTTCATCATCTTAATCCAGGCAAACCAGGCCCTTGAGCGCGTCTGGGAGAGTGGAGTACTGTCAACACCAGGGCAGTGCGCACTCTATTGGCGACTAGAATGCAAAAACCCAGCACTCTCAAAAAAACGTAATTTATGCATTGTGCTGCTATGTTGTTGTTTAACCTTTTGCATTGCAGAGTTCAATCCTGAAGACTTATTTTTAATGTGCTTACAAATGCTGTTCATTTGCAATGTATTGCTGCAGGCTTTCAGAGTGTGTTATGGTGTGGTTCCTTTCCAGGGCCTTCTAGAGACTTTCCCTGCAACATGCCTGGGTGTGGTTGTGGGCTGGGCCAAGACTCTATAAAAAGGAGCCAGCCCAGCTCCAAGTGCTCACTATTCAGAGGTCCCGGTGCAGAGCAGCAGCTACTTCCTGAGCTCTTGTCCCGGTGGCCTATTTGATCTTTCAGACATCTGACTTTCATTCCTCATTTGGAGATCCTTGTTCTGGGCGGTAAGACGGTGGTTGGGCTGACCTCCCGACGCCGTTATCGAGAACTCTCATGTTCTTGGGCCTAATTCTTTTATGATTTGACAGAGTACTTTGCACGTGTGAAATATGCACTTGAGTGTTTGTGACATTTGCAGGGTGACTTGCGAATCGGCAAGATGCGCGATTCGTTTCATGATAATTTAATCTTGTTAATTATTGCGCGCTACCATTTCTTGACATTTACATGGTGGCTTAAGAATCGCAAAGACTCGCAATTCATTTTATGGTGTTTTAACTTTGTTGTTCATTGCGCGCTACCATTTCTTGGCATTTACATGGTGGCTTAAGAATCGGCAAGACGCGCGATTCGCATTATGGTGTTTTAACTTTGTTGTTCATCGCGCGCTACCATGTCTTGACATTTACATGGTGGCTTATGAATCGGCAAAAGACGCACGATTCATTTCATTGTACTTTGATCTTGTTATTCATTGTGATCTGTTATTTCTTGGCATTTACATCGTGGTTTACGAATCGGCAAGACGCACGATTCTCTCCTCAAGTTTAATTCATGTTGTTTATTGTATGCCACTGTTCTAAGCTATTTATCATGTAATATTCGAGTTGACAAGTTATGTGATTTGTTTTTCCTGAATCCATATTGTGTTATTCATGGTGCACAATCCTTTTATAGTGTTTAATATATATATATATATATATATATATATATATATATATATATATATATATATATATATATATATAAATCTACAATATGCACAATTTGTGTAGAAACATTTTAAGAGTACACAGAAGATCAGAGTGTCTAGATGCAATATTGTATGGTCCTAGTATGCATTCTCAAAAAAGGATTTATATGACTGGTTTAAAATTTAGTCAGAACGTTTTTCTGATTCTCATGTAAAGGAAAGTACTTGAATAAGAAAGTTTTCATTTAATCCATCTTGATTCCCTTACAGGTATCCGACCATCTTGAAACTTAGTCATTTTAAACTTAATTCTTAGATTGTTCATGTTTTCAGAATGACTATGCTTAGAATCATAGTCTAGTATTGATTTCAGGAGATATAATTTTCATATTGTGTGTTCTAACCTTTTTCTTACTACAGGTCTCTTTCCCAGCTGTTTCCCTTCTAAATCCTCTCTCCCCCTCTTGAACTCTCCTAGCCTCTGTGATTTATCTATCAGAGTCTTGGAGGTGTTCAGTGGTGGACGTGTTGGGAACGTGAGCAGACCCTGAGGATCTGGCGACTCTGACACCTACACACATATGTCCTCCCCTCAATGCAGTTGTCTTAGCACTATGACACCTGAGATGTTGCATGGTGGCATTGCAGCTATTGTGACACAGGCACAGGGATAAACCCAGGAATGGACAGCATGGGTATGAGCTTACTGCTGTGTACATCTTTATGTATGTGGCAGTGCCTGATGGTTATTGAGTCCATGGACATGAGCAGTTGACAGGAATTGCACTTGGATAGGGGTTGATGGGGATTGATCACATAGTCATACTGAACCCTCATTTTGAGTGTGTTTGTGCCATGGGTACCTAACTGCCATTTCGTAATTGACCAGCGCACACAGCACAGGCAGTAGTGGCAACTGTTGTCAATGGTAAATGCCGCTTGAGCCAATGGCCTGAGACTCGGCATTGTCTTCTAGTTTACATTCTGACAATACCAGTTGCTCTGAGACATCAGTCCAGTTTTACGTTCTACCCTACCCTCCTGCTCTGCTTCAGCATTTCCAGCAGCCTTGGCATGGCGGTGTACCTGTAGGAGGCTGGCCTGGCTTATAGTGGGTGCCTTATAGTACTTACACCTTGTGCCAGGTCCAGTTTTCCCTTATTAGTAGGTCAGAGGTGTTCTAGCAGCTTAGGCTGATAGAGGTAGCTATAGCAGAGCAGCTTAGGCTGAACTAGGAGACATGCAAAGCTCTTACCATACATACCACTTATATCATATAGCACTATATGATAAGAAAACACAATACTCAGAGTTACTAAAAATAAAGGTACTTTATTTTAGTGACAATATGCCAAAAGTATCTCAGAGTATATATTCCCTTAGGAGGTAAGTAATATACACAAATTATATGCATACAAATAAAAATCAGGTAAGTAACAGTTAGAAAAGTAGCGCAAACAATGTAGAATCTCAATAGAATGCAATAGGGAGAAATAGGCTTAGGGGCAATACAAACCATATACTCCAAAAGTGGAATGCGAACCACAAATGGACCCCAGGCCTAGTGTAATGTGTAGAGGGTCGCTGAGAGTGTAAGAAAACACTAAGGGTGTCCAAGATACCCTACCCCAAGACCCTGAAAAGTAGGAGTAAAGTTACCCTACTATCCCAGAAAGTCAGTAAAGTCGAGATAGGGGATTCTGCAAGTACAACAACTGACTGCAAAACACTGAAGACGGATTCCTGGACCTGAGGACCTGTAAAGAAAGGGGACCAAGTCCAAGAGTCACACAAGTGTCGAGGGGGGGCAGGAGCCCACTAAACCCCAGATGAAGGTGCAAAAGGGCTGCCTCCAGGTGGAAAAAGCCGAAGATTCTGTAACAACGAAAGGTGCCAGAAGCTTCTCCTTTGGCCAGAAAATGTCCCACGGCGTGCTGGAGGATGCAGAGTTGTTTCCACGCAGAAATATCGCAGACAAGCCTTGCTAGCTGCAAGAGTCGCAGTTGAGGTTTTTGGGTGCTTCTAGGGCCCAGGAAGGACTAGGAGGCCGCCCCTTGGAGGAGGAGACAGAGGGGGCACTCAGCAACACGGAGAGCCAATGCAGAAGCAAGCACCACCTGCAGAAGCACCTGAATAGACACTTAGAAGATGTGGGCAGTGCAGGACGGAGTGCTGGGGAGCTGGGCTAAGCTGTGCACGAAGGAAGTCTTGCAAAAGTGCACAGAAGCCCGAGCAGCTGCAGTTCACGCAGTACACTGGATTACTGTCTGGTGTGGGGAGGCAAGGACTTACCTCCACAAATTTGGACAGAAGTGCCACTGGACTGTGTGAGACACTTGGACCCAGCTCCTTTGTTCCAGGGACCACGCTCATCAGGATGAGAAGGGACCCACAGGACCGGTGATGCAGAAGTTTGGTGCCTGCTTTGGCAGGGGGAAGATTCCGTCGACCCATGGGAGAGTTCTTCTTGGCTTAAAGTGCAGGGTGAAGGCAGACAGCCCTCAGAACATGCACCATCAGGCAACAGTCGAGAAAGCCGGCAGGATGAGGCACTACAATGTTGCTGGTAGTCTACTTGCTACTTTGTTACGGTTATACAGGCGTCCTGGAGAAGTCAGCGGTCGATCCTTGGCAGAAGTCAAAGAGGGAAGTGCAGAGGAACTCTGGTGATCTCTTGCATTTGTTATCTGGTGAGATGCCCACAGGAGAGACCTTAAATAGCCCACAGAGGAGGATTGGCTACTGAGAAAGGTAAGCACCTATCAGGAGGGGTCTCTGATGTGACCTGCTGGCACTGGCCACTCAGAGCTGTCCATTGTGCCCTCACACCTCTGCATCCAAGATGCGAGAGGTCTGGGACACACTGGAGGAGCTCTGGGTACCTCCCCTTGGAGGTGCTGGTCAGGGGAGTGGTCACTCCCCTTTCCTTTGTCCAGTTGCGTGCCAGTGCAGGGCTGGGGGATCCCTGAACCAGTGTAGATTGGCTTATGCAGAGAGGGCACCATCTGTGCCCTTCAAAGCATTTCCAGAGGCCAGGAGAGGCTACTCCTCCCATGCCCTTTACACCTATTTCCAAAGGGAGAGGGTGTAACACCCTCTCTCAGAGGAAATCCTTTGTTCTGCCTTCCTGGGACCAGGCTGCCCAGGCCCCAGGGGGGGCAGAAACCTGTCTGAGGGGTTGGCAGCAGCAGTAGCTGCAGTGGAGACCCCAGAAAGTTGTTTGGCAGTACCCGGGCTCTGTGCTGGAGACCCGGGGATGCATGGAATTGTCCCCCCAATACCAGAATGGTATTGCGGTGACAATTCCATGATCCTAGACATGTTACATGGCCATGTTTGGAGTTACCATTGTGAAGCTATATATAGGTATTCACCTATATGTAGTGCACGCATGTAATGGTGTCCCTGCACTCACAAAGTGTGGGGAATTTGCCCTGAACAATGTGGGGGCACCTTGGCTAGTGCCAGGGTGCCCACACACTAAGTAACTTTGCACCTAACATTCACCAGGTGAGGGTTAGACATATAGGTGACTTATAAGTTACTTAAGTGCAGTGTAAAATGGCTGTGAAATAACGTGGACGTTATTTCACTCAGGCTTCAGTGGCAGTCCTGTGTAAGAATTGTCTGAGCTCCCTATGGGTGGCAAAAGAAATGCTGCATCCCATAGGGATCTCCTGGAACCCCAATACCCTGGGCACTTAGGTACCATATACAAGGGAATTATAAGGGTTTTCCAGTGTGCCAATGTGAATTGGTAAAATTAGTCACTAGCCTGCAGTGACGATTTTACAAACAGGGAGAGCATAAACACTGAGGTTCTGGTTAGCAGAGCCTCAGTGATACAGTTAGGCACCACACAGGGAACACATACAGGGCATACTTTATGGGCACTCGGGTCCTGACTAGCAGGATCCCAGTGACACATACGCAAAAACAAACATACATACAGTAAAAATGGGGTAACATGCCAGGCAAGATGGTACTTTCCTACAGCACCCCCATGCAAAGGTTGTTGGTGTTGTGCTGTGCCCCTGGATGCCCCTTCACAGCCCATGCACCTGGCATGGGCAGTGCAGGGAATCCCATGCCCCTTTGCCCTTTCCACTGCCTGATTTGCAGGGCTGACATACATTGTGTAGTAGGTATGTGCCTCCACCCTTCTTGCACTTGACATTTAGGCATTATTGTCCCCCGTGCAACTTACCCTGTATATGTGCTGTTTCCTGGTAGTGTGCGCTGTCCTGCGATACCAGTGAAGATTTCCTCTGGGATGATGGCTGCAACCATCTCCTCTATCACGTCCAAGTCCTCTTGCGGTGCTAGACTCCCACCTCCGTTCTGCAGTGCTGCCTTCCTGTTCCTTGACATTTTTGCTTTGACCTGCGCTTGCAGTCATACCAGCGTTTCTTGCACTCAGTGACAGTTGTCCTGACCTCTGCCACACCGTTAATCTTGTCAACAATCTGTTGCCAAATTGCCTCTCTCCTCCCAGTTGGCAATTTAGAGGTGATAAAGAGTTGATGCTGGTGCTCCGTCACCTCTGTGACCAGCATTCATGCTCCTCTGCGCTGAATCGACACTTCCTCTTCTTGTCTTTCCCCTGGGTCTTGTATGTGTCCCCCTGGCTGGTTCCTTGTTTTCTGGGGTCTCCTTGGGATCTCTCTCGGCTTCTGGGATCCATTTCGGGGCTCCTTAGCACTGTTTGGTCAGGTTGGGTCGCTTTTTGACACTATTGTGGGGAAACATGTCGCATATCTGTTTTGCAACGTTTTTCCATGTCGTAAACCGGATTATAGTAATTTTTCCTGCATTAACGTCATTTTGCTTTACGACAAGGCGCAATAGATACCGTCAGGAAAAATGACTCTAACCTATTCTTAGCGCCACCCAGCGTCAAAGTATAAATTTGACGCATCAGTGGCGTTAAGAAATGGCGCTAGCCAGTGCTAATATTTTTGTCGCAAAACTGTGTTAGTGCAGTTTTTAGTCAAAAAGTATAAATCTGTCCCCTAGTGCTAAAACTGGCTTATTTGCAAGCAGTAACTTATGGGTCTAAAGCTCTCAAATGTTTGAATGTTTCCAAGTTATTTTGACTGGCATAGCACATAATGTGCCTCCCCACCATGGGCCAACATATAGGTGGTTATTACAACCCTGGCGGACGGTGTTAAAACTGCGGTAATACCGCAAACTGTCCGGCGGACCAAAAAAGGGAATTATGACTGTGGCGGAAACCGCCAACATAGACAGCCACTTTAACACTCCGACCGCCACGGCGGTACAGACAAGCAGCGCAGCGGTAAGCGCCAACAGACAGGCGGAAGACAATGTACTGCCCACAGTATCACAACCCGCCAATCCGCCACCTTTTCCGGGGCGGATTCACCGTGGATAAAAACACGGCGGAAACAGCTTTTGCAATGGGAAAACGCTCACCTTAACACACTCCACGAGGAAGGAGGCCACCATGGAGCCCGAACTACAAATACTCCCTGCGCTTCTCTTTCTGCTCCTCTACGATCACCATCTATGTAGGCGCCGAAGACAACGGTGAGTACTGCACCTATGACATAGGGGAGGCAAAAGTCAGGGGGACACACATGCAACACCCCCAACCCGACCCTCACCCACTACAACACACACACCAATGCAAGTCCAAACAGCACAGTAACAACCCCCCCCCCCCGGAAGAATGCAAAGACAAAAGGAAATCAGTTCAAACATTGTAATGTATCAAAATACAGTAAGCTAATATATACAGATATATATACACATTCCAGAATTGATACATTACGATCAGTAGTGCAGGTATGCACATATCAATGTCCGTGCACCACTGGGCCCAAAATGCATGGGCGAGGCCCACACTAGATACCTGTCCACAAACGGAGAGAACACTGCAGGGGCATCAGATAGAAATACAACAGGCACCTAAGGGGGAAGGGAAGAGGGGGGCACCTCAGCCGGATTACAGCACCACGCCAGATCCACGACGGGGCTCCATGCCCATTGATGTATCCTGGGGAGTGCAAAGCCACAGTCTCTCAAGTCTCTACAGTGGGTGGATTGCCCACTGTACCATCCTGGGGAGTGCAAAGCCACAGTCTCTCAAGTCTCTACAGTGGGTGGGTTGCCCACTGCATGATCCTGGGGAGTGCAAAGCCACAGTCTCTCAAGTCTCTACAGTGGGTGGGTTGCCCACTGCATGATCCTGAGGAGTGCAAAGCCACAGTCTCTCAAATCTCTACAGTGGGTGGGTTGCCCACTGTACCATCCTGGGGAGTGCAAAGCCACAATCTCTCAAGTCTCTACAGTGGGTGGGTTGCCCACTGTTCCATCCTGGGGAGTGCAAAGCCACAGTCTCTCAAGTGGATAACAGTCTCCACTGGTTCTGGAGGGGGACTGGTGCCCAGACTGCATCAGACTGCATCAGGCTCCCCGTGACGGTTCCTGTTCCGTCACTGTCCCAGCTGCACATGGGCTAACGATGCTTGATTTGGTGGTCTTTTCCCTGTTCAGCGGTGCTTTGCCATGTAAGTCTTTGCCCTGTTCAGCGGTGCTTTGCCCTGTTCAGTGGTCTTCACCATGGCGGTTTTTTCCCTGTTCAGCGGTGCATTGCCATGGCGGTCTGTGCCCTGTTCAGCGGTGCTTGACTTTGCAGTTTCTGACCTGCTCAGCGGTGCTTTGCCCTGTTCAGCGGTCTTCAACATGGCGGTCTTTTCCCTGTTCAGCGGTGCTTTGCCATGGCGGTCTGTGCCCTGTTCAGCGGTGCTTGACTTTGCAGTTTCTGACTTGTTCAGCCCATGCTTTGCCCTGTACAGCGGTCTTCACCTTGGCGGTCTTTTCCCTCTTCAGTGGTGCTTTGCGATGGCGGTCTGTGCCCTGTTCAGCGGTGCTTGACTTTGCAGTTTCTGACCTGTTCAGCAGTGCTTTGCCCTGTTCAGTGGTCTTCACCATGGCGGTCTTTTCCCTGTTCAGCTGTGCTTTGCCCTGTCCATCGGTCTTCACCATGGCGGTCTCTGACCTGTTCAGCGGTGCTTGCCTTTGCTGTCTGACCTGTGCATTGGTGTGTGGCATGACGGTCCCTCATTGCCCAGCGGGGCTGTGGCTGCCGTGGCCCTCCAGGGCACTGACTCTGGCGGTGGTCTCCTATAGGAGGCTGGCCTGGTTTGTAGTGGTACCAAGGGGTACTACACTCAGCACCAGGTCCAGTTATCCCTTATTAGTGTAGAAGAGGTGTCTAGCAGCATAGGCTGATAGAAAAGGTAGCTTAGCAGAGCAGCTTAGGCTGAACTAGGAGACGTGTAAAGCTCCTACTATACCTCTGGATGCATAGTGGTCAAGACCTGCTCCTCCCATGTTGTTAGTTGTGGGGGAGGAGGTGGGGGTCCGCCGCCAGCCCGCTGAATCGCGATGTTGTGCCTGGAGACCACGGAACGCACCTTCCCCCATAGGTCGTTCCACCTTTTCCTGATGTCCTCCTGATTTCTTGGGTGCTGTCCCACTGCGTTGACCCTGTCGACGATTCTTCGCATAGCTCCATCTTCCTAGCTATAGAGGTGTGCTGCACCTGTGAGGCAAATAGCTGTGGCTCTACCCGTATGATTTCCTCCACCATAACGCTGAGCTCCTCCTCCAAAAACCTGGGGTGTCTTTGGCATGCCATGGGGTGGTGTAGGTGATGTGTGGGGTGGTGTATGTGGTGATGAGTGTGGTGATGTTTAGTGGTGTGTGGTGTTTTGTGCGTGGATGTTGTTTGGGTGATGGTGTTGTGTGGCTCTGTGTGGTGGGGTTGTCTATTGCTGTGCTCTCTCTGTCGCCTTTGTCTCTATTTTTTGGTCGTAGGGGTTTGTGGGTGATGTGGGTGTGTGTTTTATATTGTGTTGGGTGTGTGGGAGTGGTGTTTGTATGTGTATCAGGTGTGTGTATTTGGAATTGTCCAATGTGGCGGTGTTTTGGAGATGTGTGTGTATTTTGAGCGCAGCGGTGTGTACCGCCAATGGAATACCGCAGTTGAAAGACCGCTGTGTGGACTCGTGGGTTGTAATAGCATGGGCGTGTTTCTGTTGGCGTGACGGTGGAGGATTTGTTTTTGCTAGTTTATCACTGACCTTTGGTGTGGCGGAGTTGTGTGGGTGTCTGAATTTTGGCGGATTCCGAGATGTGGGTCATAATAGCTGTGGCGGAATTCCGCAGCCGTGGCGGTGTATTGGCGGTCTTCTGCACGGCGGTAAGCGGCTTTTACCGCCGATGTTGTAATGACCCCCATAGTATTTTCAGAGTCTATTAAGTGCTTGGAGAGAATATTATCTTCTATCTTAGCGCTTTTAGAAAAATCAATAAATAGTTTTGATCATACTCAAGACACTCTCTTGGTTATATTGAAAGCTCTAACGGGCCAAAAGAAGGATGAGCCAATCTTGGTTGAGAAAGCTCCGACGCCCACAAAGGAAGCTCCCAATAAATTGGTCTGCTGTGGTCCTAGTATACCGTTGTGTGCCTTGGATGCAAGTTTTTTTTATTTTTTATTTTTTTTATTTGCAAAGGAATAATACAACAAATGTACTCTTACATCACTTTACACTGCATGAAAGAAATTCAAACCAATAAGACAAAAAACATTAGAAGAGAGGTACCTCCTAAATCTATACTGGGAAGCGCAGCAGCCCCACTAATGCAGAAAGAGAGAGATTTCCCAAATGTTTAAATTGAGTTAAAGTTGGGGGAGGATAATCTGGTTTCAGTTTAAACATTAATCATTATGAGCCAGGATCCAGTCCTGAAGTGACCCCCAAATTGCCTTCCCTTTCCTCCTACCCTGTTTCCCCTTGCGTTCGTACAGTGCCATCTCCAAATAATACACAGACAACAATCTAGCCAACCATTGCTGCCAAGACGGAGGTCGTACATTCAGCCATGCAGATGATATACATATTTGATACACTGCCATGGCCACAAAAATAAATGCTCTATGTGGACCCCCCACTTCTCCAGCGACTCCTAAAACCATAATCTCTGGGGTAAGGACCAGATCTTATCCCAGAACCCCTTTCAAGACAGCTTGAATACCCTCCCTCAAAGCCATTAGTTCCCCACATGTAGCCATCATGTGTACAATGTCGGTTCCATGCATCCCACATCTTGGACAATTTATTCCTGACAAACTCCCCCATTTGACAAGATGAGCTGGGGTATGGTACAGGTCAAATATGGTTTTATAATGTTGTGCTTGCAGGGACGAGGAAAGTAAAATAGTGTATCCCAGCTCTAATGACCTTATAAAATGATTACTCCTGTCCACTAGCTTCTTTCTCCACCTCTCCTTGTTCTTCTCTATATCATCAGGCTGTTCTGCCAGCAGTAACGCGTAAATCGATCTAATTGCTATATTGGGGATAACCAGGATATCATTCAACAGTTGATTACTTCTAAATCCCTGCACACCCCCTGTTTTCCGTGTAAGAAAATCTTGTATCTGTAGGTATTTAAAGAAGTCCCTTCGCTCTAAACCATACTGCTCCTGTAGATCCCCAAACGATTTGACCCCAAAATTGTCGAAAAAATTCCCTAACCTCACTATACCTAGGGAGGCCCATCTTGCCATACACCTATCCTTAAATATTTCGGGGAGCAATGGATTCTTCTCAATCATGGTGTAATAATTATATCTGCTAAGTCCTTTCTTTTTATACCATAATTGCCAACACGTATAGGCCGCTTCCATTACCTTAAATCGGGTTTTCTTATAATATCCGGGCTCATGAAATGTTACCAAACACCCATTGGCTGCTGCTCCTATCTGAAACTCGTATGTATTAGGGCAATCTTCTTCCGCGGTCCCCTCTCTCTTAGGACCCCATAATGGACGCATATACTGAAAGGCTGCAGCCATTTGATATAATTTTATATTCGGTAGGGACCACCCCCCTCTTTCTCGAGGAAGAGACATAAATTTACTTGCTCTTCTACACTTACCATAAGTCCAAATAAATCTCATAACCAATCTATCTATCTCCTTAAATCTTAGATTTGTGAAACTCAGTGGTATAGCACGAAACAGATACAACAGCTTAGGGAGGAAAATCATTTTCACCATACTACACCTCCCCATAAAAGTCAGATGTAAATTATTCCATCTGCACATATCTTTTCTGGCTTTCGAAAGTATGGGATCCAGATTCGAAGTAACAATTTCTCCCACTTTTGGTGTAATATTTATACCCAGATATACTGCGTGGTCCACCCTCCGCGTATCCTGGGTGCTTGTATATTGATTAGCCAGTAACTGCGTTTTAGCTCTATTTAGCAGATACCCTGAAAATCTTCCAAATTTCGTCTTCACCTCTTCAACCTCTCTCAATGCAGAATCAGGGGTGGGAGTTAATATAGCTATATCATCTGCATATGCTAGGACTTTTGTATCCCATCCCTGCCTGCGAATCGGCGGAATCTTGCAGTCCTCTTCCAACTGCCTAAGCAAGGGATCTATATATAAAGCAAACAGGAGCAGGGAACATGGGCATCCCTGCCTAGTGCCTCTCCTGACCTGGATACCCTCAGACTGTCCTCCCATTAGTTGTATTTTCACTACTGGTGATCTATATAGTGCCCTTACTGCTACAATAAATTTCTTCCCTAACCCACAATACTCCATTACTTACCACAGGTGGTTCCAGTTGACCCGGTCAAACGCCTTCTCTGCATCTAATAATGCGACTGCCATAGGTTCCTCTGCCTCTTCCGTAGCATCAAAGAGTGTGAGAACTCTTTGAATATGATCAGTAATATCCCTTCCTGGGACAAACCCATGCTGCCTAGGGGAAACTAGCTTCCTAATCACCAGAGATAATCGAGCGGCCAATATTTTCGAATATATTTTAACATCATTGTTAATTAATGTGATCGGCCGATATGAGGCCGGGTTTAATGGGGGTTTCCCTTTTTTCTAAAACATTACCATATTGGCCATATCCCATGATGGGGGGGTTTCCCCTCCACTCTGTACCTGGATAAATAGCTCTATCATTACCGGGAATAATAATACTTTAAAAGTTTTATAAAACTCTAAGGGAATCGAGTCAGGGCCTGTGGCTTTTCCAGAGGCAAGATCACTCATTGCCTTGTCAATTTCCGAAATATCTATCTGTTCTCCCATATATAGATTATCACTCCCAGATAGCTTATCTACCTTTATGGGGTATAAAAATTCCGCCATTTCTCCCTCCGGATACACCGATGTATCGTTATATAGTTCCGCATAGTATCTGTGAAACACCTTCCTAATTCCATCCGATTCGGATACTATCTGTCCTTGCCAATCTCTAATTTCTCTAATGACCCCAGATGCTATCTTCTGACTTGCCCTTATTGCTAGCAAGCGCCCGGATTTTTCTCCATACTCATACCCTTGTGAGCGCTGGGCTAAATATTTCTCCGCTATTCTTTGAGCCATAGCCTCATTCATTGCTGCTTTGACTATAGCGACTTCTTCCTGAGCCCTCTTTACACCCACCCCGGTTTCTATAGCTATGACCAATTGTCTTTCTGCTACCCTCAGCTTCGTTTGGAAGTCATTTATTCTGCCCTGGGAGTTTTTCTGCCTTCTAAAACTGAAACTCAAAGTTTCACCTCAAATTCCTGCTTTTATGGTATCCCAGACTATCTCTACTGGAGCTGATCCCTGGTTAAACCCTAAAAATTTGACTATCCACTTTCTCATATATTCACAGTATTCCGGGTCCTTGACTTTTGATTCAAGCCCATCCAATTCCAGATCAAATACCAGGGGATTATGATCTGATATAGCCCGTGGATATGACTCCACCCTACCCTGCTTTAATAGTACAGGAGATATAAAAAAATAATTAAGTCGTGCTAATTTCGCATGGGGGGCCGAATAGTAAGTATATCCAGGGTCTGGCTTACATAGTTTCACCCAAGCGTCCACTAGTCCTAATTCTTTCTGAATGGCGACCATTGCCTTATATACCTGAGGTTTACGCCCCTGATATTTCTTAGATGTGGGTGCTAGTAAATCCTGTAGTCCCTTCCAGGAGCCATTGAAGTTAAAGTCACCACATAGAATATAGGGAGGGGCCCATCCTGTTAGCTCAATAGCGATGGTATCTAAAACTACTGGGTCGTCCGTGACTGCCCCATATAAAGAACATAATCTAAAGCTGCTATGGCTATAACTGCACTCTACAATTACCCATCTCCCACCCCTGTCCGCCTTCTGCCTGGTGAAATTTAATTTATTAGTCCGATCTAATATTGCCACCCCTTTAGTTCTAACCTCTTGTTCTGACGGGGCGATCACTTTCAACCGAAGCGAGGCAAGAATTCCAGAATTTTTATAATCCACATGTGTCTCCTGTAGGCAATAAATATCTGCTTTAAAAATCTTTAACTCTTCAACCACTCTCCTTCTTTTACGAGGGTTGTTTAGTCCGCATATATTAATTGAGGCAATTCGAAGTTTAACCATTTACTATATATATTTTTTTTTCCACCGTCCCCCCCCTGTTTTATTTCTTTTCTCTTTCTGTTATCCAACTGCACACTCTCTTGAATTCTCTTCTCTCTTTGTTCCCCTCTTCTATTCTTTCCATTTCCCTTGCTTCCCTTGATCCTTTCCTTTCCATTTTCCCCCCCCGGTTTTCCTATCCCTTCCCTCCATATCCTACCCTTCTCCCCTATCCCTCTCCTCCTCTCTTCTCCCCTTCCCCTCCCCCCTCCTGCACCCCAGACCAGTCTCCTCCATCCCCCTCCCATACTTCCTCCCTCCCCGGGACTGGCCCCCCATCCTGTTGAGCAATCAGACCACCAATGGCCTGAATATTGGCGTTGTGTATGTGCGGGCCCACCCACCCACCAGTCTCCCGAACACCTTTGCCTTCTATGTATCTCTGCCCTTTGCTACTCGACCCCCAACAGGTATTCTTTTGCTTTAATTTCTGAAGTGAATACTTTTACTTTTCCATTCATTACTATTTTAAGTCGAGCAGGGGCCAACAGATACGCCTCCCCACCTTTGTCTGAAAATGGTTTAATAAGCTGTCGGAGCCGCCATCTCCACTCGACAGTGGCATGACAAAAATCAGGGCGAGTGAAGAAGGTAACCCCATCCATGGTGCGAGGAGTGTTAGGACGAGCTTTATCAGATATCTCCTGTCGCAATAAGTAATTTCCAAAATAAACTAGAATAGCTCTAGGGTATTTAGAATCTTCCCGTTGACCCCCCTCCCGCCGGGTTAGCGGAAACCTGTGAACTTGCTGCAGCTCATTCTCCCAGTCCCAATTCCCCAGTTCCGGGAAAGCCCCGCACAGGAGGTTGACCATGTACATCCGTATATTACTTCCTTCTAGCCCTTCCGTTATACCCAAAAATCAAGGATTATTCCTTCTCTGCCTATTCTCAAAATCTTCCAATTTCCACATTACATCGGTCAATTGTTCGTCTCTCGTAGCTCTCTGCTCTTTAAGAGTATCAACATCCTCCTCGACTGCCACAATCCTTTCTTCCATTGAACATAGCTTAGTCTCAATTTCCGTGCATGATTTTGCAACCTTGCAGACCGTTCCCTGCAATCTCTTTGTAGCAATCCTTACACGTCGGCTTTCAATCCTAGTCTCTGTTTGCAGCTCTTTAATTGAACTATATATTGACTGCAGCATCCCTGCCTCGGTGCCCATCGTAGACAAATTATAAGTAGGGGGCCCTGTGTCTGTTTCCTTTTTACCATTAACTGGGCCCTGGTTGCTTATAGAGGGAGAGTCTGCTAATCCAATACTGGAATAGTCCCACTTTAGAGTCCTACCACCCGTGGATGTCGAGTTTTCAAGACCCTCCTGAGAGCAGGGTCGTGTTTTTACAGATTTCCGCTGTCGGCGCAGCTGCCGCACTGTGGGTTCGTTACTTGATGATTTATTTTCAGCCTCAGATGTCTTGCTATCATCAGATCCACCAAAGCTGTGATCGCCGCTACTGAGATTGGACTCTTCTGTCAAAGAGTAGAATTTATCGCTATTATCTTTGCCCCAATCCACACATTGGGGGTCTTTTCCAGTTATTTTACCCCACCTTTTGGGGCTTGCTGAAGACTTATGTAGGATCTCTCCTTCCGTTGAAGGTCTTAATATACTTGTAGCTCTTTCCCCGCTCTGATGCTCCAGTTGCTCAAGCTGGTCAATTTGTTGTACTTGAGACTGCTTGTTCCCAGCAGGAGGGCTGAACTCCTTCTCTCTTGTCTCCCTATTATTGTCTTCGGTCTCGTACACAATCACAGTGCCATGTCTAAGATTAATAAGGGGCTCCTTGTTTTCAATACACACCTTCTTGATGCTGGTACTCGGGAGAGTAGGTTCTTTCCCTAGTATGTTAATTTCAGAGGGGGGGTTATATGTGCAGACAGGCTGTCTTGCGCCCCACCTGCAAGAAAAGTCCTAATAGTGGATTGACTTTTGCCTTTTACCTTAATTTCCAGCGGGGGAGTAGTAGTACTATCACTCATCTTAGCATCTTTCCCCAAACTCAGCATGTTTTTCCCAGCTGTTTTGCCTGCTATTGACGTCAGGCGTTTGTTTACTCCCGCTAGCTCTCCTTTATCTCTACCGACACGCGTCGCCTTTACTCCTTCAGTTTTATCTCCAGGATTCCGAGTGGCTTTGGGTGCCATCTTTGTTTTCAACACGTGGGATAACAGCCTAAAAAGTCCTTTTGTTCCGGACGGTGCTGTTAGTGCATCAGAAATTGCTCATTTTATCAAACTCTTCCAGGGTCGTGAGGGAGTATATAGATGCCAAGATGGATTGACTTGCGCACCCAACAACATTAGAGCCCCCAAGTCTTTTAGTTCTCCTTTTATACATCTCTCCTTTCCTCCTTTTTTTTTTTTTTTTTTTTTTATTTAGTAACCCCCCACCTCTTTTTTCCAGTTGCTGGGCAAAAAAAGGGGCAGTATCAAATAGTATTAGGTAATATAGACTATATCAGACTTTTTAGAGTTCTCCACATTTTAACCTAAGTAGTCCATCTTACAAATAGAGGTTGGTTGACAATCTCAATATCAGTGTAAAAAAAGGATTTTAACAAAAATTCTCCGTCCCCTTTTTTTTTTACAGGAAAAAGCAGGTTACTTGCGATGTGAAGTGAGCTCTCCTCCTGCCCTCATCCCGGTGCCTAGTTGCTGTCAGTTTCAGAACTACTCACACCCTCTTCTCCTCTGGGTGTGAGTAGTATCAGTCCAAACAAATCCACCTTGTCCTTCAGGCCTCCCGACGCGGCCTCTAGCCCTGTGCCGCCTGGGGGTCCAGCGCATTTGCGCGTTTGCCCCCAGGCAGTCTTACGCTTCACGCGGCGCTCGGCGTCCTCAACCCGAGCGCTGCTACAACCTCGCTGTAGGCGATGACTGGGAAACCCTGGGGGGGGCTCCTCACTTCCCACTTCGGCAGTGTAAAACGCCTCATTCGGCCACTTGTCCAGCCGTTCCGCGGACACTGCAGCGGCTGTGTGCTCGGGTTCCTTGTGGGCAGGGCTGCGAGCCTCGCAGCTACGCCGTCGCCATGTTGCTTCCTAGTTCGAGAAAAACCTTGGATGCAAGTTTGAATGTGAACTTAACCAAATATCCAGATCACACAAATAAGGAAACCCAGGCTGGTAAACCACAAGTCAAACTATTTATACAGAGGTGGTTGATGCTAGTTTGTCGCACATCCGAACAGATAACTCAAAAAGTACTAAAATCCTGTGTCAAGTCCTGTGAAGAGTGCCAACCTGGTTCAGAAACCCAACCACCACGGGTTTCGGTATACACAGAACATAGACGGAAACCACCTATGTCATGTGCTGTAAAGTACAAACTGGAAGAGAAAAGAGCAACCAGGGCACCCCAAAATAATCAGTCCGAGATACGTAAAGTCGCAGGAAATGCTTTAATCCTTTGTACTGGAAAATTCCAATATCTGCTCAATGATACTCACGTCCACATGTTAGGAAAGGCATAACATGGCAAAGAAACAGCCAACACGTGTTTCGTCCACACGGACTTTTTCAAGGCACGTAAGAATGAGTAATCCAGCAGTATATGGAGCCGTCCCTTGCAGTGTAGGGAAAGGTGTAGTCCTCCAAATCAGTATAAACTGTAGGCATTACGTATAGCCATAGTTAGGAAAACCCTGTGTGAATGGCCACAAATTAGAGCCAACCTGTTCTCTCCATGTCCGAGAGTCGGGGAGCGGGGCGTGTCTGTTGCGGTACGGCGCATGGTGGTGCTGCCATTGTTTGCAATTATTTTTATTTTATTTTTTCTTGCGGGAGGTGGCAGTGTTGTCATGCGCTGCACCGCGGCAGACGCGCTTCGCTTTCTGACTCTCCGACAGTGGGGCCAGGCAGCAGGTTGTGACTGAGACGGCCTCCGGGAGGTCAGATAGCTTTTGGATGTAGTTCCAGTGAAGCCATTGACTTTAGGCGGGAAAGATCAGAGGTGTTCGAAATTTAAAATTGGTGCCCCAGAAAGGTCCCTTGCTGGCTGGATACTTTTGGCACCTTCACCCATTGAGGATATCCTGCTTTGGACTTAGTCACTTTTTTGGAGCTCAGATTTTTTCAGTGGGGTAAGGTTGAAAACTGTAGCCAAACAGGGCTTCATGAGTCCAGATACCTTCACTGCAATGTCCCACTGAAACAGACTTGCTGCTGTGGAAAAGCTATAAGTAAGAGCAACCTGAATCTTTTGCCCAGTGACAAAACTCACATGTCTGATTGACTTGACAGGTTTGTCCCAGTCCTTAGAAGGTCTTTGGAGCCAAAATGGTGTATGTCTTAGGTTTGTCAGGATGCTAAGAAGAGTACACTTAGACAGTAAGAGTCCCAGGACCTAAGGAATAGCATTTTGGGGTCAAGACTCACTTCAGCAGAAGCCACTAGCATGGTCCAAGGCAGGTAGAGTTGGAAAATGTCAGCTAGGCTGTTCAGTAAAAGACCTTATAGCAGCTTTTTGTGTCCCTGTAGTTTAACAGGAGATCAGCCAACTGACCCTTGCGGCCCACTTGTATGTTCCTGGGTGCCAGTGGGAGCAAGTCTAGCCTTTCAGGTCTCCTCACAGGTCTCAGCACCAAGTGCAGTCCTTCTTCTGCCTTCTACAGGCCCAGTAACATTCTGAAAAGGGTGGCCACAGGTGCCCCATGTATGCCTGGCTTTAGCCTGTGGTTGCGGATGCATTCTGGTCCCTCCCTAACCAATAGAAAGAAGGTTTCCCAGGGTAACTCTACCCAAATGTGCAGCAGTTCTGTGTGCTCTACTGCATATTCTGCAGTTCACTTCCTTATCTAAATCCAACATGGTAGAAGCTTCTTCCCCTGTGCAGAGCCCATGTGCCCACCATAGAGGTGTAGCTTGGGAAATAAACAATCCCTCCTCTGTAATCACTCAAAACTGGTTCTGGGGGCAGGTCCTCTCCTACTGGAATTTGTGCCAGACTAGAGGGACAAATGATGGGAAAGGCCCAGGTGTTAGCACATCGATATGTGACAGGGTAGGCCTCCTCAAAGTTAATCAAGTTCAAGGGCTCTGCCCAGATGGTCATTCTGTTAGAGGAAAAAAACACCCTTCCACACCCACAAATTTTGTTTCAGCTCTGGGAAAATTATGCACACCTCATTATCAGAGCTATTCAGCTCCTGGGTGACAAGAAGCTCATGCAAATGGGCTTCTAGAGGCATTAGGCAGGTAAAAGGTGACTTTTTTAAAAGTATGTTTTGTAAACTATTTAATACAATTTTTACTTTACCAATAAATATGGATTGTAATACATTTTTTTATAACATCCAAGAATGAACTTTGTAACTGTTTCCTAAGCAAAGATAACATTATTTAACTTTGATATTACTTCCCTATACTTTCCAATGGAACAGCTAACCCTGTTACAATGGAACCATCTTATAATGCCTTTTCACTGCAAGGGATTAACATTACACTTTTACATGTCCTACTTTTAAATACCATGCAACCTGCCCCAGGGCATTTACAGCCTACGAAGGGGTGACTTAATATTATTTAAAAAGAAGTCTTAGTCCTATAAAAAGGGGTTATTTTTGCAGATCAAATTTGCAGTTTTAAAACTGCACTGACAGGCTGCACTGGTAGGCCTGCAGCCATATATTATATTGTCACTTTACTGTGAGCTGCAGTCCACTAGTGACATTTAACTTACATGCCCTGGGTACATTTTCCACCATATACTAGGGACTTATAGGTAAGTTAAATATGCCAGTTATGGGTTTTACCAATTTCAAAATGTTTTTAAGTATCACAGCACATGCACTGGGGCCCAACAGTTGGGGGTGATCTTCCAAAAAGAGGCATTTTCCTACAGCAATGGAACTGACACTCAAGAGCTTTATTAAATTGAAAGGATTCTGTTGACAATAGTGAAGTCATCCCACTACTCAAAATTTCACAAACAAACTGGCAACTCATTACACAACCAAGGCAGACACATTAGACTCCTATTTAAAACAGAAGACAACCATCATCACCAAACCCTTTCCTAAAATACCTTCTAAGAATAAACCAACCCAGCCTCTACAGTCCTTCAAACAAATATCCCAAGGTGAATTTATGGATTTGGTCAAAGCAAGCAGACCTACTGGTTGCCCTTCTGACCCTTGTCCACCACAAATCTTCAAGAACATTATTTTATCTGTCAGAAGAATCATCAACAACTCTGTAACTACAAGAACTTTTCCTGTAGACCTGAAAAAGGCATACATACGACCGTTATTTAAAAAAAAAAAACTAGACCCGCAAGACCCCAAGAACTACAGACCAATCACAAATGGACCTTTCCTGGGCAAACTAATAGAAAGAGCAGCATTCACCCAGATGTCACAATTCATTGAAGACAATTCTATACTTTCAGACTTCCAAACTGGATTCCGCCCAGGGAGAGGCACTGAATCGGCACTCATAGCAATCTGGGTTGATCTAAAAAAACACAGTTGACCGCAATGGAGTTGCTGCACTACTTCTCTTGGACCTCTCAGCTGCCTTTGATATGGTTGACCATGACACCCTAATTCAAAGACTCCACAAAGCCGGCATAGAAGGGACTGCTCTCAACTGGATTACATCCTACCTTCAAAAAAGATCTAATATCATCTATTCTCCCCCCTTCTCATCCAAACCCCACCTCACAAAAGCAGGTGTCCCCCAAGGATCAATCATCTCACCTTTGCTTTTCAACATCTACATGATATCATTACCAGAACTAATCAATGATTTTCATCTCACATACTACAACTATGCAGATAACACACAAATACTACTTACATTAGAATGCCTCCATAACATTGAAAACTCAGAAATCTTCAGTTGCGTCAGAGCCGTTGATCAGTTGATGACCTGGAGCCATCTTAAACTAAATGCATCCAAAACAGAAATACTCATATGTGGTGACTGGAAAAGTTATGACCCACTGTGCGCCTGTCCTGACGATCTCGGACCACCTCCTCAATTATCCAAGGAAGTTAAAAACCTTGGAATCATCATGGACTCCAAGTTACCTATGAATGCCCAAGTGGACAAATTAGCACAAACAAGCTTCATCACCTTGAAGACTCTATGACGCATCTTCCCCCACCTCGGATTTCTACACAAGGTGCAAGTTACTATCTCGCTTGTACTATCCAAACTGGATTATGCCAATGGCCTCTACCATGGATCATCTCTATCTACTATGAAAAAACTACAACATATTTAGAACTCAGCAGCCAGGCTACTATTACATGTAAATCCACAAGCCCACATCTCCCCTGTCTTGAAAGCACTACACTGGTTACCCGTTGCCAGAAGATGCACTTTCAAGCTGCTTTGTATCACTCACAAAGCTATAAATGGAACAGAACTGCTTTTTATCAGAAACAGAATAACCAAATACATTCAACAAGGAAACCTCCACTCAAGATTGGCACCCCGCCTTAGAACACCACCATAAAAGAAAAAGACTATAGGTGGTACATCCTTCTCCGTTTCAGCAGCTAAACTATGGAATTCATTTCCCCCAACTATAAGAGCCCCAGATAACTATTTTGTCTTCAGAAAACTACTCAAGAGTTGTCTCTTTCCTTCATAACCACCATATTCAAACAACTATGGTCTGTAAATGCCTATGTTGATAAAAAAAATTCTGATTATGTGTATATTCTAGTTATATATAGTCCTTTAGAAAATATGAATCGCTACCATGTCATAACAATAAACTACACACACACTCTTTAAACCTGTTTAACTATTTTTACTCATGGTTTAAATATGTATATGTATGTATATTATGTTCATATATGTGTGCATATGTGTGTGTATTTATGTGTGTATGTGTGTGTGTGTGTATATATATATATATGTATGTTATTCTATGCTTAACATGTTCATAGGTCATTGCATAACTCCTAGATAAGTTGTTATACCAGATACTTAGGAATCCCTGCTGTCATCTTATATCACACTTATCTACCCATCACCATATGTCATGTCTCTATCAATCTATCCTCCATTCCCACTCTGACTCATCCCAAATCCATTCTACTACTTTCATCTCCTAAATAACTCTGCCTAAGCTCTTCTCTCCGCTTCCACATCTAACTCACCCAAACCTCACTTTACTCCCATGATCTACCAAACAACCCTACTATATTCTCCCTCATTTATCTCAGCCTGCTACTATGATCTCCCTAGCCCGTTCCACAGACTCTCCCCTCCTCCACCCTCCCTTTACTCATCCCAAGCCTAAATCCTATTACCATAAACTCCCAATTAACACTTCTGGATTCTTCCCTCCTCCACCCCTCCATTACTCCAGTCAATCTAACTAACAAACTCTCATATCCGCGGCTCAAATTAACTCATAGTAATACTAAAACTGTTCTCATATTTCCCTATACTAATCCACCACAAATTCTTTTTGGGTTTCGGAGTAGCGTGCTACTCGCCGTAAAGCGCTTCGACGCCTCGTAAGGGATAGTAAGCGCTATATAAATACTATTACAATACAATACAATACAATACAATACAATATGCACAATATCATAAGAAAACACAATACACAGATATGCAAAAATAAAGGTACTTTATTTTTATGACAATATGCCAAAAGTATCTCAGTGAGTACCCTCAGTATGAGGATAGCAAATATACACAAGATATATGTACACAATACCAAAAATATGCAGTAATAGCAATAGAAAGCAATGCAAGCAATGTACAGTCACAATAGATTGCAATGAGAGCACATAGGTATAGGGGCAACACCAACCATATACTCTAGAAGTGGAATGCAAACCACGAATGGACCCCAAACCTATGTGAGCTTGTAGAGGGTCGCTGGGACTGTAAGAAAACAGTGAGGGTTAGAAAAATAGACCACCCCAAGACCCTGAAAAGTGGGTGCAAAGTGCACCTAAGTTCCCCAGAGAGCACATAAGTCGTGACAGGGGAATTCTGCAAGGAAGACCAACACCAGCAATGCAACAACGATGAATTTCCAGACGAAAGTACCTGTGGAACAAGGGGACCAAGTCCAAGAGTCACACACAATTCGGGAGTGGACAGATGCCCAGGAAATGCCAGCTGTGGGTGCAAAGAAGCTGCCACTGGATGGTAGAAGATGTGGATTCTGCAAGAACGAAGAGGACTAGGAACTTCCCCTTTGGAGGATGGATGTCCCACGTTGTGAAGAAGCTTGCAGAGGTGTTTCCGTGCAGAAAGACCGCAAACAAGCCTTGCTAGCTGCAAGGGTTACAGTTAGAGTTTTTGGATGCTGCTGTGGCCCTGGAGGGACCAGGATGTCTCCAATTGCGTGAGGAGACAGAGGGGGCGTCCAGCAAGACAAACAGCCTGCTCACAAGCAAGCAGCACCCGCAGAAGTGCCAGATCAGGCACTACGAAGAAGAGTGAACCGGAGCTCACCCGAAGTCATAAAAGAAGGTCCCACGACGCCGGAGGACAACTCAGGAGGTCGTGCACTGCAGGTTAGAGTGTCGGGACCCAGGCTTGGCTGTGCACAAAGGAAATCCTGGAAGAGTGCACAGGAGCCGGAGCAGCTGCAAATCATGCAGTACCCAGCAATGCAGTCTAGCGTGGGGAGGCAAGGACTTACCTCCACCAAACTTGGACTGAAGAGTCACTGGACTGTGGGAGGAACTTGGACAGAGTTGCTGAGTTTCAGGGACCACGCTCGTCATGCTGAGAGGGGACCCAGAGGACCGGTGATGCAGTCTTTTGGTGCCTGCGGTTGCAGGGGGAAGATTCCGTCGACCCACGGGAGATTTCTTCAGAGCTTCTAGTGCAGAGAGGAGGCAGACTACCCCCACAGCATGCACCACCAGGAAAACAGTCGAGAAGGCCGCAGGATCAGCGATACAAGGTTGTAGTAGTCATCTTTGCTACTTTGTTGCGGTTTTGCAGGCATCCAGAGCAGTCAGCGGTCAATTCCTTGGAAGAAGGTGAAGAGAGAGATGCAGAGGAACTCTGATGAGCTCTTTCATTCGTTATCTCAAGAATTCCCCAAAGCAGAGACCCTAAATAGCCAGAAAATGAGGTTTGGCTACTTAGGAAGGAGGATAGGCTAGCAACGCAGGTAAGAGCCTATCAGAAGGAGTCTCTGACGTCACCTGGTGGCCCTGGCCACTCAGAGCAGTCCAGTGTGCCAGCAGCACCTCTGTTTCGAAGATGGCAGAGGTCTGGAGCACACTGGAGGAGCTCTGGGCACCTCCCCTGGGAGGTGCAGGTCAGGGGAGTGGTCAATCCCCTTTCCTTTGTCCAGTTTCTCGCCAGAGCAGGGCTGGGGGATCCCTGAACTAGTGTAGACTGGCTTATGCAGAGATGGGCACCATCTGTGCCCATCAAAGCATTTCCAGAGGCTGGGGGAGGCTACTCCTCCCCAGCCCTGACACCTTTTTCCAAAGGGAGAGGGTGTAACACCCTCTCTCTGAGGAAATCCTTTGTTCTGCCTTCCTGGGCCAAGCCTGGCTGGACCCCAGGAGGGCAGAAACCTGTCTGAGGGGTTGGCAGTAGCTGCAGTGAAACCCCGGGAAAGGTAGTTTGGCAGAACCTGGGTCTGTGCTAGAGACTCGGGGGATCATGGAATTGTCTCCCCAATGCCACAATGGCATTGGGGTGACAATTCCATGATCTTAGACATGTTACATGGCCATGTTCGGAGTTACCATTGTGACCCTATACATATGTAGTGACATATGTAAAGTGCACGGGTGTAATGGTGTCCCCGCACTCACAAAGTCCGGGGAATTTGCCCTGAAGAATGTGGGGGCACCTTGGCTAGTGCCAGGGTGCCCACACACTAAGTAACTTAGCACCCCACCTTTACCAGGTAAAGGTTAGACATATAGGTGACTTATAAGTTACTTAAGTGCAGTGGTAAATGGCTGTGAAATAACGTGGGCGTTATTTCACTCAGGCTGCAATGGCAGGCCTGTGTAAGAATTGTCAGAGCTCCCTATGGGTGGCAAAAGAAATGCTGCAGCCCATAGGGATCTCCTGGAACCCCAATACCCTGGGTACCTCAGTACCATATACCAGGGAATTATAAGGGTGTTCCAGTATGCCAATGTAAATTGGTGAAATTGGTCACTAGCCTGTTAGTGACAATTTGGAAAGAAATGAGAGAGCATAACCACTGAGGTTCTGGTTAGCAGAGCCTCAGTGAGACAGTTAGTCATCACACAGGTAACACATACAGGGCACACTTATGAGCACTGGGGCCCTGGCTGGCAGGGTCCCAGTGACACATACAACTAAAACAACATATATACAGTGAAATATGGGGGTAACATGCCAGGCAAGATGGTACTTTCCTACACAACCCCCCCCCCCCCAAACAAAGGACAATAAGAATAGCCATGACCTGATGAGTCTTCATTGTCTAAATGGAAATATCTGGAGAGTCCATCTGCATTGGAGTGGGTGCTCCCAGGTCTATGTTCCACTGTATAGTCCATTCCCTGTAGAGTTATGGACCACCTCAACTATTTAGGATTTTCACCTTTCTTTTGTTTTAGCCAAAGTAGAGGTTTGTGGTCTGTCTGAACAATGAAGTGAGTGCCAAACAGGTATGGCCTCAACTTCTTCAGTGCCCAGACCACAGTAAAGGCCTCCCTCTCTATGGCAGACCAACGCTTTTCTCTAGGGGTCAACCTCCTGCTGATAAAAGCAACAGGTTGATCCTGGCCCTCAGAATTAAGTTGTGATAAGACTGCCCCTACCCCTAATTCAGATGCATGAGTTTGGACAATGAATTTTTTGGAGTAACAGGAGGTTTTTAGGACAGGTGCAGAGCACATGACCTGTTTCAGCTCCTCAAAAGCTTTCTGACAGCTAGCTGTCAACAATACCTTTTTAGGCATCTTCTTTGAAGTGAGGTAATTAAGAGGGGCTGCTATGGAGCCATAGTTCTTTATGAACCTCCTGTAATACCCAGTGAGGCCTAAGAAGGCTCTCACCTGGGTCTGAGTTGTAGGGGGAACCCAGTCTATAATAGTTTGGATTTTCCCCTGAAGTGGTGCAATCTGTTCTCCACCTACAAGGTGTCCCAGATAAACCACTTTCCCTGCCCTATCTGGCACTTTAAAGCCTTGATAGTGAGGCCTGCCTTTTGCAGGGCCTCCAAAACCTTCCACAGGTTGACCAGGTGATCATCCCAGGTGGAGCTAAAGACAGCTATTTGATCTAGATATGCTGCACTAAAAGCCTCCAACCCTTGCAGGACTGTATTCACCAACCTCTGATAATTGGCAGGTGCATTTTTCAAACCAAAGGGCATTACTGTGAATTGGTAGTGCCCGCCAATGGTAGAAAATGCAGTTTTTGCTTTAGCATCTTCTGATAACTTGATCTGCCAATACCCTGCAGTCAAATCAAAGGTGCTTAGATACTTGCCAGATGCCAGTGTATCTATTAGCTCATCTGCCCTGGGTATAGGGTGAGCATCAGTTTTAGTTACCTGGTTGAGACCTCTGTAGTCTACACAAAATCTCATTTCCCTTTTCCCATCTTTGGAATGAGTCTTTGGTACAAGTACCACAGGAGAGGTCCATGGACTTTCAGAGTGCTCAACCACTCCCAGCTCAAGCATTTTCTGAACTTCTTGTTTAATGCAATCCCTGACATGGTCAGGCTACCTATTTATCTTACTTTTGACAGGCAAGCTGTCTCCAGTATCTATAGTGTGCTCACACCAAGAAGTGGTGCCTGGCACAGTAGAAAAGAGTTCAGAAAACTGACCCAGGAAATTTATGCAGTGGTCTTTCTGCTCACCAGTAAGACAATCTGCTAGAACTACACCTTCCACTAGAGCATCTTGTTCTGTGGAAGAGAAGAGATCAGGGAGAGGGTCACTCTCTTCTTCCTGTCCCTCATCTGTTGCCATGAGCAGGGTGAGATCAGCCCTGTCATAGTAGGGTTTCAGGCGATTGACATGGAGCACCCTAAGGGGACTCCTGGCAGTGCCCAAATCAACCAAGTAGGTGACTTCTCCCTTTTTCTCAACAATAATGTGGGGACCACTCCATTTGTCTTGGAGTGCTCTTGGGGCCACAGGCTCCAAGACCCACACTTTCTGCCCTGGTTAGTACTGAATCAGAACAGCCTTCTGGTCATGCCATTGCTTTTGGAGCTCTTGGCTGGCCTGAAGGTTTTTACTGGCCGTTTTCATGTACTTAGCCATTCTAGATCTTAGGCCAAGTACATAGTCCACTATGTCTTGCTTAGGAGCTTTTAAAGGTTGTTCCCAACCCTCCTTTACAAGTGTTAGAGGACCTCTTACAGGGTGTCCAAATAGGAGTTCAAAGGGGCTGAAGCCCACTCCTTTTTGGGGTACCTCCCTGTAAGCAAAAGGGAGGCAAGGTAACAGGACATCCCATCTCCTCCAGAGTTTTTCAGGGAGTCCCATTATCATTCCTTTGAGAGTTTTGTTAAACCTCTCAACCAGTCCATTTGTTTGTGGATGATAGGGTGTGGTGAACTTGTATGTCACACCACATTCCTTCCACATGGCCTTTAAGTAAGTAGACATAAAGTTGCTACCCCTGTCTGATACCACCTCTTTTGGGAAGCCCACCCTGGAAAAGATTTCCAGGAGGGCCTTTGCCACTGCAGGAGCTGTAGTGGTCCTTAGAGGAATTGCTTCAGGATATTTGGTGGCATGGTCCACTACCACCAAGATAAACCTATTGCCTGAAGCAATAGGAGGGTCAAGGGGGCCAACTATGTCAACCCCTACCCTGTCAAAGGGAACCCCAACCACAGGCAGTGGAATAAGGGGTGCCTTTGGTGTGCCACCTGTTTTGCCACTAGCTTGCCAGGTGACACGGGACTTACAAAATTCCTTTGTGTCCTCTGACATTCTAGGCCAATGAAACAAGGGAACAAGCCTGTCCCATGTTTTCATTTGCCCTAAATGTCCAGCCAAGGGAATCTCGTGGGCTAGAGTTAGGAGGAACTCTCTGCATTACAAGGGAATAACCAATCTCCTGGCAGCTCCATGTTTTGGGTCCCTTGCCTCTGTATACAAGAGTTTGTCCTCCCAGTAAACTCTGTGAGAGTTACTGACATCCCCTCTTTGCTGTTTGACAGCTTGCTGTCTTAGACCCTCTAGTGTTGGACAGGTCTCCTGTGCCACACTCAGCTCCTCCCTGGCAGGCCCCCCTCCACCCAAAAGCTCAGCAGTGTCTGCTTCCAGCTCCTCCGGTGAAGGTTCTGCACAATTTGGAAATTCTTCTTCCTCAGAAGTTGAATCCACTGTAGAGGGAAGGATAGTAGGTAGTGTTTTACCTTTACTAACCCTAGCTTTAGGGAGCACTTGGTCCATTGTTCCAGGATCCAAGTCACCCTGTCCTTTTTGCTTTTTGGCCTGAGCTCTTGTCAAAGCAAAAATATGCCCAGGAATGCCCAGCATTGCTGCATGAGCCTCCAACTCTACTTCTGCCCAAGCTGATGTCTCTAAATTGTTCCCTAGTAGACAGTCTACAGGTAAATCTGAGGCAACCACAACTTTCTTTGGACCAGTAACCCCCCCCAGTTGAGATTCGCAACAGCCATGGGGTGGCTAAGAGTGTTGTTATGAGCATCAGTCACTTGGTACTGGTGACCAAGTAGGTGTTGTTCAGGGTAGACCCGTTTTACTATTACCATGATAACACTGGCACCTGTGTCCCTGTAGGCCTGAACCTCAACACCATTTATTAGGGGAAGTTGCTTGTACGTATCCATATTAAGGGGACAAGCAACCAAGGTGGCCAAATCAATGGCACCTTCAGAGACTAACACAGCCTCTGTGGTCTCCCTAACAAGACCAATCCCAACTAAATTACCAAAAGTGAGCCCAGCTACTCCCTTGGATTGGCTATTAGTAGGTTTGCGCCCACCACCACTGCTATTACTAGGGGCACTAGGTGTAGCAGTAGGGGTTGTGGTAGTGGGAGGCTTGGTGCTTTTCTTTGGACAACTGGCATCAGTTGTCCAATGGCCTTTTACTTTACATAAATAGCACCATGGTTTCTTTACTTGATTAGAAGAGGATTTGGGCTCACCACCCCCACCAGAGTGTTTTTGTGGGCCTGATGAAGACTCATTTTTAGATTTGTCCCCACCCTTGTCTGAAGACTTACCATCCTTCTTCTTGCCATCCTTGTCACCCCCTGTATGACCTTTTCTGTTCACTCTTGTTCTGACCCATTTGTCTGCCTTCTTTCCCAATTCTTGGGGAGAGGTCAGATCTGAGTCCACTAGATATTGGTGCAACAAATCAGACACACAATTATTAAGAATATGCTCTCTCAGGATTAAGTTATACAGGCTTTCATAGTCAGAAACTTTACTGCCATGTAACCACCCTTCCAAGGCCTTCACTGAATGGTCAACAAAGTCTACCCAGTCTTGTGAAGACTCCTTTTTGGTTTCTCTGAACTTGAGCCTGTACTTTTCAGTGGTTAAGCCATAACCATCTAGGAGTGCATTCCTAAGAACTGTAAAATTATTGGCATCACTTTCCTTCACAGTAAGGAGCCTATCCCTACCCTTTCCACTGAAAGATAGCCATAGGATAGCAGCCTACTGCCTTTGAGGGACCCCCTGTACAACAAAGGCCCTCTCAAGTGCAGCAAACGACATGTTAATGTCATCCCCCTCCTTGTAAGGGGGAACTATCTTGTGCAGATTCTTAGAATCATGCTCTTTTACAGGATTACTATCTGTAATACTGCTGCTTCCACCATGGGGTCCAAACCCCAACCTCTGCCTTTCTGTTTCTAAGTCAAATGCTTCCCTGTCTAGATCCAGCTGTTGCTTTTTAAGCTTCAGCCTGGACTCTTCCACTCTCAATCTATTGAGTTCCCTTTCTAACACTCTGTTATCAGGGTGGGTGGGTTGGTGTAGGAGGCTGGACTGGCTTGTAGTGAGTACCAAGGGGTACTTGCACCTTGCACCAGGCCCAGTTATCCCTTATTAGTGTATAGGGTGTCTAGCAGCTTAGGCTGATAGATAATGGTAGCTTAGCAGAGCAGCTTAGGCTGAACTAGGAGACGTGTGAAGCTACTACAGTACCACTTAGTGTCATATGCACAATATCATAAGAAAACACAATACACAGTTATACTAAAAATAAAGGTACTTTATTTTTATGACAATATGCCAAAGTATCTTAGAGTGTACCCTCAGTGAGAGGATAGGAAATATAGACAAGATATATATACACAATAGCAAAAATATGCAGTATAGTCTTAGAAAACAGTGCAAACAATGTATAGTTACAATAGGATGCAATGGGGAAACATAGGGATAGGGGCAACACAAACCATATACTCCAAAAGTGGAATGCGAACCACGAATGGACCCCAAACCTATGTGACCTTGTAGAGGGTCGCTGGGACTATTAGAAAATAGTGAGAGTTAGAAAAATAACCCTCCCCAAGACCCTGAAAAGTGAGTGCAAAGTGCACTAAAGTTCCCCTAAGGACAAAAGAGTCGTGTTAGAGGAATAATGCAGGAAAGACACAAACCAGCAATGCAACAACTGTGGATTTCCAATCTAGGGTACCTGTGGAACAAGGGGACCAAGTCCAAAAGTCACAAGCAAGTCGTAGATGGGCAGATGCCCAGGAAATGCCAGCTGCGGGTGCAAAGAAGCTTCGACTGGACAGAAGAAGCTGAGGTTTCTGCAGGAACGAAAAGGGCTAGAGACTTCCCCTTTGGTGGACGGATCCCTCTCGCCTTGGAGAGTCGTGCAGGAGTGTTTTCCCGCCGGAAGGATGCCAACAAGCCTTGCTACACGCAAATCATGCGTTTGGTGTTTTTGGACGCTGCTGGGGCCCAGGAGGGACCAGGAGATGGCAAATTGGACCTGAAGAGAGAAGGGACATCGAGCAAGACAAAGAGCCCTCACTGAAGCAGGTAGCACCCGGAGAAGTGCCAGAAACAGGCACTAAGAGGATGCGTGAAATGGTGCTCGCCAAAGTTGCACAAAGGAGTCCCACGTCGCCGGAGACCAACTTAGAAAGTCGTGCAATGCAGGTTAGAGTGCCGTGGACCCAGGCTTGGCTGTGCACGAAGGATTTCCGCCGGAAGTGCACAGGGGCCGGAGTAGCTGCAAAGTCGCGGTTCCCAGCAATGCAGCCCAGCGAGGTGAGGCAAGGACTTACCTCCACCAAACTTGGGCTGAAGAGTCACTGGACTGTGGGGGTCACTTGGACAGCGTCACTGGATTCGAGGGACCTCGCTCGTCGTGCTGAGAGGAGACCCAAGGGACCGGTAATGCAGCTTTTTGGTGCCTGCGGTTGCAGGGGGAAGATTCCGTCGACCCACGGGAGATTTCTTTGGAGCTTCTGGTGCAGAGAGGAGGCAGGCTACCCCCACAGCATGCACAAGCAGGAAAACAGTCTAGAAGGCGACAGGATCAGCGTTACAGAGTTGCAGTAGTCGTCTTTGCTACTATGTTGCAGGTTTGCAGGCTTCCAGCGCGGTCAGCGGTTGTTTCCTTATCAGAAGGTGAAGAGAGAGATGCAGAGGAACTCGGCTGAGCTCATGCATTCGTTATCTAAAGTTTCCCCAGAGACAGAGACCCTAAATAGCCAGAAAAGAGGGTTTGGCTACCTAGGAGAGAGGAAAGGCTACTAACACCTGAAGGAGCCTATCAGCAGGAGTCTCTGACGTCACCTGGTGGCACTGGCCACTCAGAGCAGTCCAGTGTGCCAGCAGCACCTCTGTTTCCAAGATGGCAGAGGTCTGGAGCACACTGGAGGAGCTCTGGACACCTCCCAGGGGAGGTGCAGGTCAGGGGAGTGGTCACTCCCCTTTCCTTTGTCCAGTTTCGCGCCAGAGCAGGGGCTAAGGGGTCCCTGAACCGGTGTAGACTGGCTTATGCAGAATTGGGCACATCTGTGCCCAACAAAGCATTTCCAGAGGCTGGGGGAGGCTACTCCTCCCCTGCCTTCACACCATTTTCCAAAGGGAGAGGGTGTCACACCCTCTCTCAGAGGAAGTTCTTTGTTCTGCCATCCTGGGCCAGGCCTGGCTGGACCCCAGGAGGGCAGCTGCCTGTCTGAGGGGTTGGCAGCAGCAGCAGCTGCAGTGAAACCCCAGGAAGGGCAGTTTGGCAGTACCAGGGTCTGTGCTACAGACCACTGGGATCATGGGATTGTGCCAACTATGCCAGGATGGTATAGAGGGGGCAATTCCATGATCATAGACATGTTACATGGCCATATTCGGAGTTACCATGGTGAAGCTACATATAGGTAGTGACCTATATGTAGTGCACGCGTGTAATGGTGTCCCCGCACTCACAAAGTTCAGGGAATTGGCTCTGAACAATGTGGGGGCACCTTGGCTAGTGCCAGGGTGCCCTCACACTAAGTAACTTTGCACCCAACCTTTACAAGGTAAAGGTTAGACATATAGGTGACTTATAAGTTACTTAAGTGCAGTGTAAAATGGCTGTGAAATAACGTGGACGTTATTTCACTCAGGCTGCAGTGGCAGGCCTGTGTAAGAATTGTCAGAGCTCCCTATGGGTGGCAAAAGAAATGCTGCAGCCCATAGGGATCTCCTGGAACCCCAATACCCTGGGTACCTCAGTACCATATACTAGGGAATTATAAGGGTGTTCCAGTAAGCCAATGTAAATTGGTAAAAATGGTCACTAGCCTGTTAGTGACAATTTGAAAGTAATGAGAGAGCATAACCACTGAGGTTCTGGTTAGCAGAGCCTCAGTGAGACAGTTAGGCACCACACAGGGAACATATACATGCACACCTATGAGCACTGGGGCCCTGTGTGACAGGGTCCCAGTGACACATACATATAGGCCACAAACCTATGAGCACTGGGGTCCTGACCAGCATGATCCCAGTGACACATAACAACCATACTGAAAACATAGTGTTTTCACTATGAGCACTGAGGCCTGGCTATCAGGATCCCAGTGAGACAGTGAAAACAGTGACAAACATCCTGACATACACTCACAAACAGGCCAAAAGTGGGGGTAACAAGGCTAGAAAGAGGCTACCTTCTCACACAACCCCCCCCCAAACGAAGGACAATAAGGCTAACCTTGGCCAGTTGAGACTTTATTGTCTAAGTGGTGATAAGTAGAGAGTAGCTCTGCAATAGACTGGTTACTCCCTTTATCATCCACTATATGGTTACTTCCCTGTGGGGATGTAAACCACCCTGTTTGAAGTTTTTTAGCTACCCAACAATGTGAAGATGTATTTTCAGAGTTTCTATCAGTAAGTTTTAGTTTAGAGCAGTGGGAATTATCCACTGAACCTATTTGTAATGATGGAAATGCCAGACAGGGATGCTGTCTCAGAAAAGCCATAGCTGGGCAAAAACTTTGTCCATCTGGCTGGAAGAGAGAACAGGGATGCTGTTTCTCTTGAGTTGGAGCAGGGCAGGGGTGCTGTCCTATGAGCTCCACACTAGGGCAGGGATGCTGTCCTAAGTGTTGTGAGGTAGTGCAGGGTTTCTGCACTAAAGTTTCTCTGGGAGGGTTGGAGGGATGCTCCATGTTAACTAAAATGGTGCTGTTTTTCTCACCAATGTTAGTTATCCCACAGAGAGGTACTTCCACCTCAGGGAGTCCAGCTTTGCCAGCTGATGATTCCCTTGGAACAAGTGCCACCCCAGGAGAGGTTTCTCCCACCACAGGAATAGTATCCTGAATGGTAGGGTGGTTAGGGGATACTGTGATACCCTTTTTACCTGTTGATGGAGAGGGATCCTGAGTTTTCAGGCCTTCTCTCCTTTGCTTTTTCATTTCACTTGAAATGAGAGGGAACAATTCCTCAGGGATGCCCAGCATGGCTGCATGGACATAAAACTCTACATCAGCCCAACCTGAGGCCTCTAGGTCATTACCTAAGAGACAGTCTACAGGTAAGCTAGGTGATACCACCACCTGCTTAGGGCCAGTAACTCCACCCCAACTAAACTGAATTGTAGCTAAGGGAAGAAACTTAGTGGAGTTATGGACATCAATAATCTTATACTGTTGTCCAATGATGTGTTGTTCAGGAGGCACTAGGTTTTCAGTCACCAAAGTGAAACTGGCACCTGTGTCCCTGTAGGCCAAGGCCTCAACACCATTTATTGAAACTGTCTGCCTGTACTTATCCATTGTAAGGGGACAAGCAGCCAGTGTGGCAAGGCCAGTGCCACTAGGTGTGACAGAAACTGTCTTGGGACTGATTACATCAGTTTCCACTATGGACCCATAAGTGAACCCAACTACACCCTTTGCTTGACTGTTGCCAGCAGTCCCACCACTAGTACCACTACTGCTAGGGGCACTAGAGCTTGATGTATTAGTGGTGGTAGGCTCAGGGGGTTTACCTGGACAGGACTTATCCCCTGGCCTATGGCCTCTATTTTTACACACAAAGCACCAAGGATTTTTAATGTGTGCAGGTTGGGAAGAAGAGGAAGAATTTGTTTTATCCCCACCCTCTGAAGAGTGTTTAAGATTTGAAGTGGGATCTTTGGTTTTACCCTTATCCCCATGCTTATCTTGAGATTTTTCACCATCTTTCTTCTTATTGCCATCTTTGTCACCCCCTGTATGAACTTTTCTGTTCACTCTTGTTCTGACCCATTTGTCTGCCTTCTTTCCCAATTCTTGGGGAGAGGTCAGATCAGAGTCCACCAAGTACTGGTGCAACAAATCAGACACACAATTATAAAGAATATGCTCTCTCAGGATTAAGTTATACAGGCTATCATAATCAGTAACTTTACTGCCATGTAACCACCCCTCCAAGGCCTTCACTGCCTGGTCAATGAAATCAACCCAGTCTTGTGAAGACTCCTTTTTGGTCTCTCTGAACTTTATCCTGTACTGTTCAGTGGTTAAGCCATAACCATCCAGGAGTGCATTCTTAAGAACTTGAAAATTATTAGCATCATTTTCTTTTACAGTAAGGAGCCTATCCCTACCTTTTCCACTAAATGATAGCCATAGGATAGCAGCCCACTGCTTTTGCGGGACATCCTGTACAGCACAGGCCCTCTCAAGTGCAGCAAACCACTTGTTAATGTCATCCCCCTCCTTATAAGGGGGAACTATCTTGTGCAGATTCCTGGAATCATGCTCTTTTGCAGGATGACTATGGGGAATACTGCTGCTGCCACCATGGGTATCTAAACCCAACTTCTGTCTTTCCTTCTCTAATTCTAAAGACTGTCTATCCAAATCCAGCTGTTGCTTCTTGAGCTTCAGTCTGGTTTGTTCCACTCTCAATTTATTGAGCTCCCTTTCTAACAATCTGTCATCAGGGTGGGTGGGAGGGACATTTCTAGATACAGAGGTATGATGGGAATGAACAGAAGGAGACCTGTCCCTTACAGAGGGCACCCTAACAGCTTGGCTACCAGCATAATGTGAGAGCACACCATCAGTATGGTGTGATTCAACCTCTGTACCAACTATGCTAGACTGTCTAGTAATGGGCAGGCTGAGAAGTTTCTTTCCTGAACCTTTTCCTGGGGGAGTCCCTGGATCAGATTGAGAACCATTAGCTACTTTTTCTACAGATTGGGCACTTATGGCCTTATCCTGTACTCTAAGCATATTAATTAACAGTTCTAAGGAAGTTTTCTTCCCTACACTCAAACCTCTCTCTATGCAGAGACTCCTTGCTCCTTTCCAGCTAAGGTGATCATATGCAAGTTTGGACAGTTCAACATTTTTTCCTGTGCCAGACATTTTTTAGAGAGAGTTAAAGTGATAGAAAAAGAGAAAACGTTTTCAGAACTTTTTGGAAAGACAGAAAAAAAACTTTTTAAACTTTTAAGAACTTTTTGAAAGTTTAGGAGTACTTTTCAGCACTTAGAAAAGAGTGAAAAGAGGAAATGCAAAACTTTTTGGCTATGTGTATATACACTGACCTTGTTTTGTATATTTTTCTCTTATGAAAAGTACAATGACAAGAGTGGTGAGTAGTCTCAAGCACTTATCCCACCACTGCACAACCAAAGTAGGAGGCTGGACTGGCTTGTAGTGAGTACCAAGGGGTACTTGCACCTTGCACCAGGCCCAGTTATCCCTTATTAGTGTATAGGGTGTCTAGCAGCTTAGGCTGATAGATAATGGTAGCTTAGCAGAGCAGCTTAGGCTGAACTAGGAGACGTGTGAAGCTACTACAGTACCACTTAGTGTCATATGCACAATATCATAAGAAAACACAATACACAGTTATACTAAAAATAAAGGTACTTTATTTTTATGACAATATGCCAAAGTATCTTAGAGTGTACCCTCAGTGAGAGGATAGGAAATATACACAAGATATATATACACAATAGCAAAAATATGCAGTATAGTCTTAGAAAACAGTGCAAACAATGTATAGTTACAATAGGATGCAATGGGGAAACATAGGGATAGGGGCAACACAAACCATATACTCCAAAAGTGGAATGCGAACCACGAATGGACCCCAAACCTATGTGACCTTGTAGAGGGTCGCTGGGACTATTAGAAAATAGTGAGAGTTAGAAAAATAACCCTCCCCAAGACCCTGAAAAGTGAGTGCAAAGTGCACTAAAGTTCCCCTAAGGACAAAAGAGTCGTGTTAGAGGAATAATGCAGGAAAGACACAAACCAGCAATGCAACAACTGTGGATTTCCAATCTAGGGTACCTGTGGAACAAGGGGACCAAGTCCAAAAGTCACAAGCAAGTCGTAGATGGGCAGATGCCCAGGAAATGCCAGCTGCGGGTGCAAAGAAGCTTCGACTGGACAGAAGAAGCTGAGGTTTCTGCAGGAACGAAAAGGGCTAGAGACTTCCCCTTTGGTGGACGGATCCCTCTCGCCTTGGAGAGTCGTGCAGGAGTGTTGTCCCGCCAGAAGGATGCCAACAAGCCTTGCTACACGCAAATCGTGCGTTTGGCGTTTTTGGACGCTGCTGGGGCCCAGGAGGGACCAGGAGGTGGCAAATTAGACCTGAAGAGAGAGGGGACGTCGAGCAAGACAAAGAGCCCTCACTAAAGCAGGTAGCACCCGGAGAAATGCCAGAAACAGGCACTACGAGGATGCGTGAAATGGTGCTCGCCGAAGTTGCACAAAGGAGTCCCACGTCGCCGGAGACCAACTTAGAAAGTCGTGCAATGCAGGTTAGAGTGCCGTGGACCCAGGCTTGGCTGTGCACGAAGGATTTCCGCCGGAAGTTCACAGGGGCCGGAGTAGCTGCAAAGTCGCAGTTCCCAGCAATGCAGCCCAGCGAGGTGAGGCAAGGACTTACCTCCACCAAACTTGGGCTGAAGAGTCACTGGACTGTGGGGGTCACTTGGACAGCGTCACTGGATTCGAGGGACCTCGCTCGTCGTGCTGAGAGGAGACCCAAGGGACCGGTAATGCAGCTTTTTGGTGCCTGCGGTTGCAGGGGGAATATTCCGTCGACCCACGGGAGATTTCTTCGGAGCTTCTGGTGCAGAGAGGAGGCAGGCTACCCCCACAGCATGCACAAGCAGGAAAACAGTCGAGAAGGCGACAGGATCAGCGTTACAGAGTTGCAGTAGTCGTCTTTGCTACTATGTTGCAGGTTTGCAGGCTTCCAGCGCGGTCAGCGGTCGTTTCCTTATCAGAAGGTGAAGAGAGAGATGCAGAGGAACTCGGCTGAGCTCATGCATTCGTTATCTAAAGTTTCCCCAGAGACAGAGACCCTAAATAGCCAGAAAAGAGGGTTTGGCTACCTAGGAGAGAGGAAAGGCTACTAACACCTGAAGGAGCCTATCAGCAGGAGTCTCTGACGTCACCTGGTGGCACTGGCCACTCAGAGCAGTCCAGTGTGCCAGCAGCACCTCTGTTTCCAAGATGGCAGAGGTCTGGAGCACACTGGAGGAGCTCTGGACACCTCCCAGGGGAGGTGCAGGTCAGGGGAGTGGTCACTCCCCTTTCCTTTGTCCAGTTTCGCGCCAGAGCAGGGGCTAAGGGGTCCCTGAACCGGTGTAGACTGGCTTATGCAGAATTGGGCACATCTGTGCCCAACAAAGCATTTCCAGAGGCTGGGGGAGGCTACTCCTCCCCTGCCTTCACACCATTTTCCAAAGGGAGAGGGTGTCACACCCTCTCTCAGAGGAAGTTCTTTGTTCTGCCATCCTGGGCCAGGCCTGGCTGGACCCCAGGAGGGCAGCTGCCTGTCTGAGGGGTTGGCAGCAGCAGCAGCTGCAGTGAAACCCCAGGAAGGGCAGTTTGGCAGTACCAGGGTCTGTGCTACAGACCACTGGGATCATGGGATTGTGCCAACTATGCCAGGATGGTATAGAGGGGGCAATTCCATGATCATAGACATGTTACATGGCCATATTCGGAGTTACCATGGTGAAGCTACATATAGGTAGTGACCTATATGTAGTGCACGCGTGTAATGGTGTCCCCGCACTCACAAAGTTCAGGGAATTGGCTCTGAACAATGTGGGGGCACCTTGGCTAGTGCCAGGGTGCCCTCACACTAAGTAACTTTGCACCCAACCTTTACCAGGTAAAGGTTAGACATATAGGTGACTTATAAGTTACTTAAGTGCAGTGTAAAATGGCTGTGAAATAACGTGGACGTTATTTCACTCAGGCTGCAGTGGCAGGCCTGTGTAAGAATTGTCAGAGCTCCCTATGGGTGGCAAAAGAAATGCTGCAGCCCATAGGGATCTCCTGGAACCCCAATACCCTGGGTACCTCAGTACCATATACTAGGGAATTATAAGGGTGTTCCAGTAAGCCAATGTAAATTGGTAAAAATGGTCACTAGCCTGTTAGTGACAATTTGAAAGTAATGAGAGAGCATAACCACTGAGGTTCTGGTTAGCAGAGCCTCAGTGAGACAGTTAGGCACCACACAGGGAACATATACATGCACACCTATGAGCACTGGGGCCCTGTGTGACAGGGTCCCAGTGACACATACATATAGGCCACAAACCTATGAGCACTGGGGTCCTGACCAGCATGATCCCAGTGACACATAACAACCATACTGAAAACATAGTGTTTTCACTATGAGCACTGAGGCCTGGCTATCAGGATCCCAGTGAGACAGTGAAAACAGTGACAAACATCCTGACATACACTCACAAACAGGCCAAAAGTGGGGGTAACAAGGCTAGAAAGAGGCTACCTTCTCACAGTTGGGCATGCTTAGACACAGAAGAATGGTGTGAATGAACAGAGGGAGACCTGTCCCTAACAGAGGGCACTCTAACAACCTGGCCTAAAGGAGTGACATTCCTACTGTGATGAGAGCTCACATTAGTACCAGCCATGCTAGGTGGCCTGCTAAGGGGCAGGTTGGGAAGTTTCCCATCTAACACTTTTGCTGGGGCTACCCCAGAATCAGAGTGTGAACCATCAGCTAATCTGTCACCGGATGTGCCAGCTATGGCCTTATCATGTTCAATGAGCATATTAACCAACAATTCTCTAGAGGGATTCTTCCCTACCTCTAAACTTCTATCAATGCAGAGACTCCTTGCACCTTTCCAGTTAAGGTGGTCATAAGCAGTGCTGGTCAGATCCAGAGTTTGACCTGTACCAGACATGATAGAAAAAGGTTTAAGGGACAGAAAAAGAAAGAAAAAGTTTCAGAACTTTTTAAGGAACAGAAAAAAACCTTTTCAACTTTTAAGAAACTTTTTGAAAGTTTTAGAGGTACTTTTCAGCACTTAGCAATAGAGTAAGAAAAGAAAAGCAAAACTTGTTGGTTAGGTGTACATACACTGAACTTGTTTTGTATATTTTTCTCTTATGAAAAGTACAAAATGACAAAGTGGTAAGTAGTTACAAGTACTTATCCCACCACTGCACAACCAATGTAGGAGGCTGGCCTTGTTTGTAGTTGTACCAAGGGGTACTACACTCTGCACCAGGTCCAGTTATCCCTTATTAGTGTAGACGAGGTGTCTCGTAGTTTAGGCTGATAGAAAAGGTAGCTTAGCAGAGCAGCTTAGGCTCAAGTAGGAGACGGGTAAAGCTCCTACTAAACCACTGGTGTCATATGCACAATATCATAAGAAAACACAATACACAGATATACTAAAAATAAAGGTACTTTATTTTTATGACTGTAGGAGGCTGGACTGGCTTGTAGTGAGTACCAAGGGGTACTTGCACCTTGCACCAGGCCCAGTTATCCCTTATTAGTGTATAGGGTGTCTAGCAGCATAGGCTGATAGATAATGGTAGCTTAACAGAGCAGCTTAGGCTGAACTAGGAGACGAGTGAAGCTCCTACAGTACCACTTAGTGTCATATGCACAATATCATAAGAAAACACAATACACAGTTATACTAAAAATAAAGGTACTTTATTTTTATGACAATATGCCAAAGTATCTCAGAGTGTACCCTCAGTGAGAGGATAGGAAATATACACAAGATATATATACACAATACCAAAAATATGCAGTATAGTCTTAGAAAACAGTGCAAACAATGTATAGTTACAATAGGATGCAATGGGGACACATAGGGATAGGGGCAACACAAACCATATACTCCAAAAGTGGAATGCGAACCACGAATGGACCCCAAACCTATGTGACCTTGTAGAGGGTCGCTGGGACTATTAGAAAATAGTAAGGGTTAGAAAAATAGCCCACCCCAAGACCCTGAAAAGTGAGTGCAAAGTGCACTAAAGTTCCCCAAAGGACATAGAAGTCGTGATAGGGGAATTCTGCAGGAAAGACACAAACCAGCAATGCAACAACAATGGATTTCCAGTCGAGGGTACCTGTGGAACAAGGGGACCAAGTCCAAAAGTCACAAGCAAGTCGGAGATGGGCAGATGCCCAGGAAATGCCAGCTGTGGGTGCAAAGAAGCTGCTACTGGACAGTAGAAGCTTAGGTTTCTGCAGAGACGACAAGGGCTAGAGACTTCCCCTTTGGAGGACGGATCCCTCACGCCGTGGATAGTCGTGCAGAAGTGTTTTCCCGCCGAAAGACCGCCAACAAGCCTTGCTAGCTGCAAATCGTGCAGTAAGGGTTTTTGGACGGTGCTGTGGCCCAGGAGGGACCAGGATGTCGCAAATTGCGTCAGAAGACAGAGGGGACGTCGAGCAAGACAAGGAGCCCTCTCAGCAGCAGGTAGTACCCGGAGAAGTGCCAGAAACAGGCACTACAAGGATGCGTGAAACGGTGCTCACCCGAAGTCGCACAAAGGAGTCCCACGTCGCCGGAGAACAACTTAGGAGGTTGTGCAATGCAGGTTAGAGTGCCGTGGACCCAGGCTGGACTGTGCACAAAGGATTTCTGCCGGAAGTGCACGGAGGCCGGAGTAGCTGCAAAAGTCGCGGTTCCCAGCAATGCAGTCTGGCGTGGGGAGGCAAGGACTTACCTCCACCAAACTTGGACTGAAGAGTCACTGGACTATGGGAGTCCCTTGGACAGAGTTGCTGGATTCAAGGGACCTCGCTCGTCGTGCTGAGAGGAGACCCAGGGGACCGATGATGCAGTTCTTTGGTGTAGGAAAGTACCATCTTGCCTGGCATGTTACCCCCATTTTTCACTGTATATATGTTGTTTTAGTTGTATGTGTCACTGGGACCCTGGTAACCTAGGGCCCCAGTGCTCATAAGTGTGCCTGAATGTGTTACCTGTGTAGTGACTAACTGTCTCACTGAGGCTCTGCTAATCAGAACCTCAGTGGTTATGCTCTCTCATTTCTTTCCAAATTGTCACTAACAGGCTAGTGACCATTTTTACCAATTTACATTGGCTTACTGGAACACCCTTATAATTCCCTAGTATATGGTACTGAGGTACCCAGGGTATTGGGGTTCCAGGAGATCCCTATGGGCTGCAGCATTTCTTTTGCCACCCATAGGGAGCTCTGACAATTCTTACACAGGCCTGCCACTGCAGCCTGAGTGAAATAACGTCCACGTTATTTCACAGCCATTTTACACTGCACTTAAGTAACTTATAAGTCACCTATATGTCTAACCTTTACCTGGTAAAGGTTAGGTGCAAAGTTACTTAGTGTGAGGGCACCCTGGCACTAGCCAAGGTGCCCCCACATTGTTCAGAGCCAATTCCCTGAACTTTGTGAGTGCGGGGACACCATTACTCGCGTGCACTACATATAGGTCACTACCTATATGTAGCTTCACAATGGTAACTCCGAATATGGCCATGTAACATGTCTATGATCATGGAATTGCCCCCTCTATGCCATCCTGGCATAGTTGGCACAATCCCATGATCCCAGTAGTCTGTAGCACAGACCCTGGTACTGCCAAACTGCCCTTCCTGGGGTTTCACTGCAGCTGCTGCTGCTGCCAACCGCTCAGACAGGCATCTGCCCTCCTGGGGTCCAGCCAGGCCTGGCCCAGGATGGCAGAACAAAGAACTTCCTCTGAGAGAGGGTGTGACACCCTCTCCCTTTGGAAAATGGTGTGAAGGCAGGGGAGGAGTAGCCTCCCCCAGCCTCTGGAAATGCTTTCTTGGGCACAGATGTGCCGAATTCTGCATAAGCCAGTCTACACCGATTCAGGGGACCCCTTAGCCCTGCTCTGGCGCGAAACTGGACAAAGGAAAGGGGAGTGACCACTCCCCTGACCTGCACCTCCCCTGGGAGGTGTCCAGAGCTCCTCCAGTGTGCTCCAGACCTCTGCCATCTTGGAAACAGAGGTGCTGCTGGCACACTGGACTGCTCTGAGTGGCCAGTGCCACCAGGTGACGTCAGAGACTCCTTCTGATAGGCTCCTTCAGGTGTTAGTAGCCTATCCTCTCTCCTAGGTAGCCAAACCCTCTTTTCTGGCTATTTAGGGTCTCTGTCTCTGGGGAAACTTTAGATAACGAATGCAAGAGCTCATCCGAGTTCCTCTGCATCTCTCTCTTCACCTTCTGCCAAGGAATCGACTGCTGACCGCGCTGGAAGCCTGCAAAACTGCAACATAGTAGCAAAGACGACTACTGCAACTCTGTAACGCTGATCCTGCCGCCTTCTCGACTGTTTTCCTGCTTGTGCATGCTGTGGGGGTAGTCTGCCTCCTCTCTGCACCAGAAGCTCCGAAGAAATCTCCCGTGGGTCGACGGAATCTTCCCCCTGCAACTGCAGGCACCAAAAAGCTGCATTACCGGTCCCTTGGGTCTCCTCTCAGCACGACGAGCGAGGTCCCTCGAATCCAGCGACTCTGTCCAAGTGACCCCCACAGTCCAGTGACTCTTCAGTCCAAGTTTGGTGGAGGTAAGTCCTTGCCTCACCTCGCTGGGCTGCATTGCTGGGAACCGTGACTTTTGCAGCTACTCCGGCCCCTGTGCCCTTCCGGTGGAAATCCTTTGTGCACAGCCAAGCCTGGGTCCACGGCACTCTAACCTGCATTGCACGACGTTCTAAGTTGGTCTCCGGCGACGTGGGACTCCTTTGTGCAACTTCGGGTGAGCACCGTTTCACGCATCCTCGTAGTGCCTTTTTCTGGCACTTCTCCGGGTGCTACCTGCTGCTAAGAGGGCTCCTTGTCTTGCTCGACGTCCCCTCTACCTCCTGGTCCAATTTGCAACCTCCTGGTCCCTCCAGGGCCACAGCAGCGTCCAAAAACGCTAACCACACGATTTGCAGCTAGCAAGGCTTGTTGGCGTTCTTTCGGCGGGAAAACACTTCTGCACGACTCTCCACAGTAAGAGGGATCCGTCCACCAAAGGGTAAGTCTCTAGCCCTTTTTGTTCCTACAGAAACCTCAGCTTCTTCTGTCCAGTAGAAGCTTCTTTGCACCCGCAGCTGGCATTTCCTGGGCATCTGCCCATCTCCGACTTGCTTGTGACTTTTGGACTTGGTCCCCTTGTTCCACAGGTACCCTAGATTGGAAATCCACAGTTGTTGCATTGTTGGTTTGTGTCTTTCCTGCATTATTCCTCTAACACGACTTCTTTGTCCTTAGGGGAACTTTAGTGCACTTTGCACTCACTTTTCAGGGTCTTGGGGAGGGTTATTTTTCTAACTCTCACTATTTTCTAATAGTCCCAGCGACCCTCTACAAGGTCACATAGGTTTGGGGTCCATTCGTGGTTCGCATTCCACTTTTGGAGTATATGGTTTGTGTTGCCCCTATCCCTATGTTTCCCCATTGCATCCTATTGTAACTATACATTGTTTGCACTGTTTTCTAAGACTATACTGCATATTTTTGCGATTGTGTATATATATCTTGTGTATGTTTGCTATCCTCTCACTGAGGGTACACTCTAAGATACTTTGGCATATTGTCATAAAAATAAAGTACCTTTATTTTTAGTATAACTGTGTATTGTGTTTTCTTATGATATTGTGCATATGACACTAAGTGGTACTGTAGTAGCTTCACACGTCTCCTAGTTCAGCCTAAGCTGCTCTGCTAAGCTACCATTATCTATCAGCCTAAGCTGCTAGACACCCTATACACTAATAAGGGATAACTGGGCCTGGTGCAAGGTGCAAGTACCCCTTGGTACTCACTACAAGCCAGTCCAGCCTCCTACATTGGTTGTGCAGCGGTGGGATAAGTGCTTTGAGACTACTTACCACTCTTGTCATTGTACTTTTCATAAGAGAAAAATATACAAAACAAGGTCAGTGCATATACACATAGCCAAAAAGTTTTGCATTTCCTCTTTTCACTCTTTTCTAAGTGCTGAAAAGTACTTCTAAACTTTCAAAAAGTTCTTAAAAGTTTAAAAAGTTTTTTTCTGTCTTTCTAAAAAGTTCTGAAAACTTTTTTCTCTTTTTCTATCACTTTAACTCTCTCTTAAAATGTCTGGCACAGGCCAAAATGTTGATCTGTCCAAATTTGCATATGATCACCTTAGCTGGAAAGGAGCAAGGAGTCTCTGCATAAAGAGAGGTTTGAGTGTAGGGAAGAATCCTTCCTTAGAACTGTTAATTAACATGCTTAGAGAACAGGATAAGGCTAAAAGTGCCCCATCTGTTGAAAAAGTAGCTAATGGTTCTCAATCTGATCCAGGGAGTCCCCCAGGAAAAGATTCTGGAAAGAAACTTCCTAGCCTGCCCATTACTAGACAGTCTAGCATAGTTGGTAATGATGATGAGCCACACCATACAAATAGTGTTGTCTCACATCATAGCAAAAGCATTTATTCTCACCATACTGGTAGTGATGTTTCTGTTAGCCAAGCTGTTAGGGTGACTTCTGTAAGGGACAGGTCTCCTTCTGTTCAATCCCATCATACCTCTGTATCTAGGAATGTCCCTCCCACCAACCCTGATGACAGAATGTTAGAGAGGGAACTCAATAAGTTGAGGGTGGAACAAACCAGACTGAAGCTTAAAAAGCAACAGCTGGATTTGGATAGACAGTCTTTTGAACTGGAGAAGGAAAGACAGAAGTTGGGTTTAGAAACCCATGGTGGCAGCAGCAGTATTCCCCATAGTCATCCTGCAAAAGAGCATGATTCCAGGAATCTGCACAAGCTAGTTCCCCCTTATAAGGAGGGGGATGACATTAACAAGTGGTTTGCTGCACTTGAGAGGGCCTGTGTTGTACAGGATGTCCCTCAAAGGCAGTGGGCTGCTATCCTATGGCTATCATTTAGTGGAAAAGGTAGGGATAGGCTCCTTACTGTGAAAGAAAATGATGCTAATAATTTCCAAGTTCTTAAGAATGCACTCCTGGATGGTTATGGCTTAACCACTGAACAATACAGGATAAAGTTCAGAGAGACCAAAAAGGAGTCTTCACAAGACTGGGTTGATTTCATTGACCATTCAGTGAAGGCCTTGGAGGGGTGGTTACATGGCAGTAAAGTTACTGATTATGACAGCCTGTATAACTTGATCCCGAGAGAGCATATTCTTAATAATTGTGTGTCTGATTTGTTGCACCAGTACTTGGTGGACTCTGATCTGACCTCTCCCCAAGAATTGGGAAAGAAGGCAGACAAATGGGTCAGAACAAGGGTGAACAGAAAAGTTCATACAGGGGGTGACAAAGATGGCAACAAAAAGAAGGATGGTAAGTCTTCTGACAAGGGTGGGGACAAATCTAAAAATGAGTCTTCATCAGGCCCACAAAAACACTCTGGTGGGGGTGGTGGGCCCAAATCCTCTTTTAATCAGAACAAGGAAAAGAAACCATGGTGCTATTTATGTAAAATAAAAGGCCATTGGACAACAGATCCCAGTTGTCCAAAGAAAAGCACCAATGCTCCTACCACTACAACCCCTACTGCTACCCCTAGTGTCCCTACTAATAGCAGTGGTGGTGGGAGCAAACCTACTAATAGCCAATCCAAGGGAGTAGCTGGGCTCACTATTGGTAACTTAGTTGGGGTTGGCCTTGTTAGGGAGGCCACAGAGGCTGTGTTAGTCTCTGAGGGGGCTATTGATTTAGCCACCTTAGTTGCTTGTCCCCTTAATATGGATAAGTACAAGCAGCTACCCCTAATAAATGGTTTGAGGTTCAGGCCTACAGGGACCCTGGAGCCAGTGTGACTATGGTCATAGAGAAACTGGTCCACCCTGAACAACACCTACTTGGTCACCAGTACCAAGTAACCGATGCTCACAACAACACACTTAGCCACCCCATGGCTGTTGTTAATCACAACTGGGGGGGGGTTACTGGTCCAAAGAAAGTTGTGGTAGCCACAGATTTACCTGTAGACTGTCTACTAGGACATGATTTGGAGACATCAGCTTGGTCAGATGTGGAGTTGGAGGCCCATGCAGCAATGCTGGGCATCCCAGGGCATATTTTTGCTTTGACAAGGGCTCAGGCCAAAAAGCAAAAAGGACAGGGAAGCTTGGATCCTGGAACAATGGACCAAGTGCTCCCTAAAGCTAGGGCTAGTAGAAGCAAAACACTTCCTACTATCCCTCCCTCTACAGTGGATTCAACTTCTGAGGAAGAAGAATTCCCTCCCTGTGCAGAACCTACACCAGAGGAGCTGGAAGCAGACACTGCTGAGCTTTTGGGTGAAGGGGGGCCTGCCAGAGAGGAGCTGAGTGTGGCACAGCAAACCTGTCCCACATTAGAGGGTCTCAGACAGCAAGCTGTCAAACAGGCTAATGGGGATGTCAGTGACTCTCACGGAGTTTACTGGGAGGACAACCTCTTGTACACTGAGCATAGGGATCCTAATCCTGGAGCTGCCAGGAGATTAGTGATTCCTCAGGAGTACAGAAAGTTCCTCCTAACCCTGGCACATGACATTCCCCTAGCTGGGCACCTGGGTCAAATGAAAACTTGGGACAGACTGGTTCCATTGTTTCATTGGCCTAGGATGTCTGAGGACACAAAGGAATTTTGTAAGTCCTGTGAAACCTGTCAAGCCAGTGGCAAGACAGGTGGCACCCCAAAGGCACCCCTTATTCCACTGCCTGTGTTTGGGGATCCCTTTGAAAGGGTAGGGGTTGACATAGTTGCCCCCTTGACCCTCCTACTGCTTCAGGCAATAGATTTATCTTGGTGGTAGTGGACCATGCCACAAGATATCCTGAAGCTATTCCTTTAAGGACCACTACAGCACCTGCAGTGGCAAAGGCCCTCCTGGGAATATTTTCCAGGTTGGGCTTCCCAAAGGAAGAAGTATCAGACAGGGGAAGCAATTTCATGTCTGCATACTTAAAGGCCATGTGGAAGGAGTGTGGTGTAACGTACAAGTTCACAACACCCTATCATCCACAAACAAATGGACTGGTGGAGAGATTAAATAAAACTCTCAAAGGCATGATTATGGGTCTCCCTGAAAAACTCCGCAGGAGATGGGATATCCTTCTACCATTCCTCCTTTTTGCCTACAGGGAGGTACCCCAGAAAGGAGTGGGCTTCAGCCCCTTTGAACTTCTTTTTGGACACCCTGTTAGGGGTCCACTCACACTTGTAAAGGAGGGTTGGGAACAACCTTTAAAAGCTCCTAAGCAGGATATTGTGGATTATGTACTTGGCCTCAGATCAAGAATGGCTGAGTACATGAAAAAGGCCAGTAAAAACCTTCAGGCCAGCCAAGAGCTCCAGAAGCAATGGCATGATCAGAAGGCTGTTTTGGTTCAGTACCAACCAGGGCAGAAAGTGTGGGTCTTGGAGCCTGTGGCCCCAAGAGCACTCCAAGATAAATGGAGTGGTCCCCACACAATTGTTGAGAAAAAGGGTGAAGTCACCTATTTAGTTGACTTAGGCACTGCAAGGAGTCCCCTTAGGGTACTCCATGTAAACCGCCTGAAACCCTACTATGACAGGGCTGATCTCACCCTGCTCATGGCAACTGATGAGGGACAGGAAGAAGACAGTGATCCTCTACCTGATCTCTTCTCTTCCACAGAACAAGATGCTCTTGTGAAAGGTGTAGTTTTGGCTGATTGTCTTACTTCTGAGCAGAAAGACAATTGCATAAATCTCCTAGATCAATTCTCTGAACTCTTGTCTACTGTGCCAGGTACCACTTCTTGGTGTGAGCACACTATAGATACTGGAGACAGCTTGCCTGTCAAAAGTAAGATCTATAGGCAGCCTGACCATGTCAGGGACTGCATAAAGCAAGAGGTCCAGAAAATGTTAGAACTAGGAGTGGTTGAGCACTCTGACAGTCCATGGGCTTCTCCTGTGGTACTGGTACCAAAACCCCATTCCAAAGATGGAAAGAAGGAAATGCGGTTTTGTGTAGGCTATAGAGGTCTCAACTTGGTAACCAAAACTGATGCTCACCCTATACCCAGGGCAGATGAGCTCATAGATACACTGGCATCTGCCAAGTATCTAAGCATTTTTGACTTGCCTGCAGGGTATTGGCAGATCAAATTGTCAGAAGATGCTAAACCTAAGACTGCATTTTCAACCATTGGAGGACATTACCAGTTTACTGTAATGCCTTTTGGTTTGAAAAATGCACCTGCCACTTTTCAGAGGTTGGTGAATACAGTCCTGCAAGGGCTGGAAGCTTTCAGTGCAGCATATTTGGACGATATAGCTGTCTTTAGCTCCAGCTGGGATGATCACCTGGTCCACCCATGGAAAGTTCTGGAGGCCCTGCAAAAGGCAGGCCTCACTATCAAGGCTTCAAAGTGCCAGATAGGGCAGGGTAAAGTGGTTTATCTGGGACACCTTGTTGGTGGAGAACAGATTGCACCACTACATGGGAAAATCCAAACAATTATTGATTGGGTTCCCCCTACCACTCAGACTCAGGTGAGAGCCTTCCTAGGCCTCACTGGGTATTACAGGAGGTTCATTAAGAACTATGGCTCCATTCCAGCCCCTCTTAATGACCTCACTTCCAAAAAAATGCCTAAAAAAGTATTATGGACAGCAAACTGTCAGAAAGCTTTTGAGGAGCTGAAGCAGGCCATGTGCTCTGCACCTGTCCTGAAAAGCCCTTGTTACTCTAAAAAATTCTATGTCCAAACTGATGCATCTGAATTAGGAGTAGGGGCAGTCCTATCACAACTTAATTCTGAGGGCCAGGATCAACCTGTTGCTTTTATTAGTAGGAGGTTGACCCCTAGAGAAAAGCGTTGGTCTGCCATTGAGAGGGAGGCCTTTGCTGTGGTCTGGGCTCTGAAGAAGTTGAGGCCATACCTGTTTGGCACTCACTTCATTGTTCAGTCAGACCACAAACCTCTACTTTGGCTAAAACAAATGAAAGGTGAAAATCCAAAATTGTTGAGGTGGTCCATATCCCTACAGGGAATGGACTATACAGTGGAACATAGACCTGGGAGTGCCACTCCAATGCAGATGGACTCTCCAGATATTTCCACTTAGACAATGAAGACTCATCAGGTCATGGCTAGTCTTATTGTCCTTCGTTTGGGGGTGGTTGTGTAGGAAAGTACCATCTTGCCTGGCATGTTACCCCCATTTTTCACTGTATATATGTTGTTTTAGTTGTATGTGTCACTGGGACCCTGGTAACCTAGGGCCCCAGTGCTCATAAGTGTGCCTGAATGTGTTACCTGTGTAGTGACTAACTGTCTCACTGAGGCTCTGCTAATCAGAACCTCAGTGGTTATGCTCTCTCATTTCTTTCCAAATTGTCACTAACAGGCTAGTGACCATTTTTACCAATTTACATTGGCTTACTGGAACACCCTTATAATTCCCTGGTATATGGTACTGAGGTACCCAGGGTATTGGGGTTCCAGGAGATCCCTATGGGCTGCAGAATTTCTTTTGCCACCCATAGGGAGCTCTGACAATTCTTACACAGGCCTGCCACTGCAGCCTGAGTGAAATAACGTCCACGTTATTTCACAGCCATTTTACACTGCACTTAAGTAACTTATAAGTCACCTATATGTCTAACCTTTACCTGGTAAAGGTTAGGTGCAAAGTTACTTAGTGTGAGGGCACCCTGGCACTAGCCAAGGTGCCCCACATTGTTCAGAGCCAATTCCCTGAACTTTGTGAGTGCGGGGACACCATTACACACGTGCACTACATATAGGTCACTACCTATATGTAGCTTCACAATGGTAACTCCGAATATGGCCATGTAACATGTCTATGATCATGGAATTGCCCCCTCTATGCCATCCTGGCATAGTTGGCACAATCCCATGATCCCAGTGGTCTGTAGCACAGACCCTGGTACTGCCAAACTGCCCTTCCTGGAGTTTCACTGCAGCTGCTGCTGCTGCCAACCCCTCAGACAGGCATCTGCCCTCCTGGGGTCCAGCCAGGCCTGGAACAGGATGGCAGAACAAAGAACTTCCTCTGAGAGAGGGTGTGACACCCTCTCCCTTTGGAAAATGGTGTGAAGGCAGGGGAGGAGTAGCCTCCCCCAGCCTCTGGAAATGCTTTCTTGGGCACAGATGTGCCCAATTCTGCATAAGCCAGTCTACACCGGTTCAGGGGACCCCTTAGCCCTGCTCTGGCGCGAAACTGGACAAAGGAAAGGGGAGTGACCACTCCCCTGACCTGCACCTCCCCTGGGAGGTGTCCAGAGCTCCTCCAGTGTGCTCCAGACCTCTGCCATCTTGGAAACAGAGGTGCTGCTGGCACACTGGACTGCTCTGAGTGGGCAGTGCCACCAGGTGACGTTAGAGACTCCTTCTGATAGGCTCCTTCAGGTGTTAGTAGCCTATCCTCTCTCCTAGGTAGCCAAACCCTCTTTTCTGGCTATTTAGGGTCTCTGTCTCTGGGGAAACTTTAGATAACGAATGCAAGAGCTCATCCGAGTTCCTCTGCATCTCTCTCTTCACCTTCTGCCAAGGAATCGACTGCTGACCGCGCTGGAAGCCTGCAAACCTGCAACATAGTAGCAAAGACGACTACTGCAACTCTGTAACGCTGATCCTGCCGCCTTCTCGACTGTTTTCCTGCTTGTGCATGCTGTGGGGGTAGTCTGCCTCCTCTCTGCACCAGAAGCTCCGAAGAAATCTCCCGTGGGTCGACGGAATCTTCCCCCTGCAACCGCAGGCACCAAAAAGCTGCATTACCGGTCCCTTGGGTCTCCTCTCAGCACGACGAGCGAGGTCCCTCGAATCCAGCGACTCTGTCCAAGTGACCCCCACAGTCCAGTGACTCTTCAGTCCAAGTTTGGTGGAGGTAAGTCCTTGCCTCACCTCGCTGGGCTGCATTGCTGGGAACCGCGACTTTTGCAGCTACTCCGGCCCCTGTGCACTTCCGGCGGAAATCCTTTGTGCACAGCCAAGCCTGGGTCCACGGCACTCTAACCTACATTGCACGACGTTCTAAGTTGGTCTCCGGCGACGTGGGACTCCTTTGTGCAACTTCGGGTGAGCACCGTTTCACGCATCCTAGTAGTGCCTGTTTCTGGCACTTCTCCGGGTGCTACCTGCTGCTAAGAGGGCTCCTTGTCTTGCTCGACGTCCCCTCTACCTCCTGGTCCAATTTGCGACCTCCTGGTTCCTCCAGGGCCACAGCAGCGTCCAAAAACAGTAACCGCACAATTTGCAGCTAGCAAGGCTTGTTGGCATTCTTTCGGCGGGAAAACACTTCTGCACGACTCTCCACAGCGAGAGGGATCTGTCCACCAAAGGGGAAGTCTCTAGCCCTTTTTGTTCCTGCAGAAACCTCAGCTTCTTCTGTCCAGTAGAAGCTTCTTTGCACCCGCAGCTGGCATTTCCTGGTCATCTGCCCATCTCTGACTTGCTTGTGACTTTTGGACTTGGTCCCCTTGTTCCACAGGTACCCTAGATTGGAAATCCACAGTTGTTGCATTGTTGGTTTGTGTCTTTCCTGCATTATTCCTCTAACACGACTTCTTTGTCCTTAGGGGAACTTTAGTGCACTTTGCACTCACTTTTCAGGGTCTTGGGGAGGGTTATTTTTCTAACTCTCACTATTTTCTAATAGTCCCAGCGACCCTCTACAAGGTCACATAGGTTTGGGGTCCATTCGTGGTTCGCATTCCACTTTTGGAGTATATGGTTTGTGTTGCCCCTATCCCTATGTGTCCCCATTGCATCCTATTGTAACTATACATTGTTTGCACTGTTTTCTAAGACTATACTGCATATTTTTTCTATTGTGTATATATATCTTGTGTATATTTGCTATCCTCTCACTGAGGGTACACTCTAAGATACTTTGGCATATTGTCATAAAAATAAAGTACCTTTATTTTTAGTGTAACTGTGTATTGTGTTTTCTTATGATATTGTGCATATGACACTAAGTGGTACTGTAGTAGCTTCACACGTCTCCTAGTTCAGTCTAAGCTGCTCTGCTAAGCTACCATTATCTATCAGCCTAAGCTGCTAGACACCCTATACACTAATAAGGGATAACTGGGCATGGTGCAAGGTGCAAGTACCTCTTGGTACTCACTACAAGCCAGTCTAGCCTCCTACATTTGGTGCCTGCGGTTGCAGGGGGACGATTCCGTCGACCCACAGGAGATTTCTTCGGAGCTTCTAGTGCAGAGAGGAGGCAGACTACCCCCACAGCATGCACCACCAGGAAAACAGTCGAGAAGGCGGCAGGATCAGCGTTACAGAGTTGCAGTAGTCGTCTTTGCTACTATGTTGCAGTTTTGCAGGATTCCAGCGCGGTCAGCAGTCGATTCCTTGGCAGAAGGTGAAGAGAGAGATGCAGAGGAACTCGGATGAGCTCTTGCATTCGTTATCTAAAGTTTCCCCAGAGACAGAGACCCTAAATAGCCAGAAAAGAGGGTTTGGCTACCTAGGAGAGATGATAGGCTACTAACACCTGAAGGAGCCTATCAGGAGGAGTCTCTGACGTCACCTGGTGGCACTGGCCACTCAGAGCAGTCCAGTGTGCCAGCAGCACCTCTGTTTCCAAGATGGCAGAGGTCTGGAGCACACTGGAGGAGCTCTGGACACCTCCCAGGGGAGGTGCAGGTCAGGGGAATGGTCACTCCCCTTTCCTTTGTCCAGTTTCGCGCCAGAGCAGGGCTAAGGGGTCCCTGAACCGGTGTAGACTGGCTTATGCAGAAATGGGCACCAAAGGTGCCCATGAAAGCATTTCCAGAGGCTGGGGGAGGCTACTCCTCCCCTGCCTTCACACCATTTTCCAAAGGGAGAGGGTGGAACACCCTCTCTCAGAGGAAGTCCTTTGTTCTGCCATCCTGGGCCAGGCCTGGCTGGACCCCAGGACGGCAGAAGCCTGTCTGAGGGGTTGGCAGCAGCAACAGCTGCAGTGAAACCCCAGGAAAGGCAGTTTGGCAGTACCAGGGTCTGTGCTACAGACCACTGGGATCATGGGATTGTGCCAACTATGCCAGGATGGCCTAGAGGGGGCAATTCCATGATCATAGGCATGTTACATGGCCATATTCAGAGTTACCATTGTGAAGCTACATATAGGTAGTGACCTATATGTAGTGCACGCGTGTAATGGTGTCCCCGCACTCACAAAGTCCGGGGAATTGGCCCTGAACAATGTGGGGGCACCTTGGCTAGTGCCAGGGTGCCCTCACACTAAGTAACTTTGCACCTAACCTTTACCAGGTAAAGGTTAGACATATAGGTGACTTATAAGTTACTTAAGTGCAGTGTAAAATGGCTGTGAAATAACGTGGACGTTGTTTCACTCAGGCTGCAGTGGCAGGCCTGTGTAAGATTTGTCAGAGCTCCCTATGGGTGGCAAAAGAAATGCTGCAGCCCATAGGGATCTCCTGGAACCCCAATACCCTGGGTACCTCAGTACCATATACTAGGGAATTATAAGGGTGTTCCAGTAAGCCAATGTGAATTGGTAAAATTGGTCACTAGCCTGTTAGTGACAATTTGGAAAGAAATGAGAGAGCATAACCACTGAGGTTCTGGTTAGCAGAGCCTCAGTGAGACAGTTAGTCACTACACAGGTAACACATTCAGGCACACTTATGAGCACTGGGGCCCTGGCTGGCAGGGTTCCAGTGACACATACAACTAAAACAACGTATATACAGTGAAAAAATGGGGGTAACATGCCAGGCAAGATGGTACTTTCCTACAATGACAATATGCCAAAAGTATCTCAGTGAGTACCCTCAGTATGAGGCTAGCAAATATACACAAGATATATGTACACAATACCAAAAATATGCAGTAATAGCAATAGAAAGCAATGCAAGCAATGTACAGTCACAATAGATTGCAATGAGAGCACATAGGTATAGGGGCAACACCAACCATATACTCTAGAAGTGGAATGCGAACCACGAATGGACCCCAAACCTATGTGAGCTTGTAGAGGGTCGCTGGGACTGTAAGAAAACAGTGAGGGTTCGAAAAATTGCCCACCCAAGACACTGAAAAGTGGGTGCAAAGTGCACCTAAGTTCCCCAGAGAGCACAGAAGTCGTGATAGGGGAATTCTGCAAGGAAGACCAACACCAGCAATGCAACAACGATGGATTTCCAGACGAGAGTACCTGTGGAACAAGGGGACCAAGTCCAATAGTCACACTCAAGTCGGGAGTGGGCAGATGCCCAGGAAACGCCAGCTGTGGGTGCAAAGAAGCTGCCACCGGATGGTAGAAGCTGTGGATTCTGCAAGAACGAAGAGGACTAGGAACTTCCCCTTTGGAGGATGGATGTCCCACTTGGTGAAGAAGCTTGCAGAGATGTTTCCGTGTAGAAAGACTGCAAACAAGTCTTGCTATCTGCAAGGGTCGCAGTTATGGTTTTTGGATGCTGCTGTGGCCCAGGAGGGACCAGGATGTCACCAATTGCGTGAGGAGACAGAGGGGGCATCCATCAAGACAAAGAGCCCACTCAGAAGCAAGCAGCACCTGCAGAAGTGCCAGAACAGGCACTATGAATAAGAGTGAACCTAGCTCACCCGAAGTCACAAAAGAAGGTCCCACAACGCTGGAGGACGACTCAGAAGGTCGTGCACTGCTGGTTAGAGTGTCAGGGACCCAGGCTTGGCTGAGCACAAAGGAAATCCTGGAAGAGTGCACAGGAGCCGGAGCAGTTCCAAGTCACGCAGTACCCAGCAATGCAGTCTAGCGTGGGGAGGCAAGGACTTACCTCCACCAAACTTGGACTGAAGAGTCACTGGACTGTGGGAGTCACTTGGACAGAGTTGCTGAGTTCCAGGGACCACGCTTGTCGTGCTGAGAGGGGACCCAGAGGACCGGTGATGCAGTCTTTTGGTGCCTGCGGTTGTAGGGGGAAGATTCCGTCGACCCACTGGAGATTTCTTCTGAGCTTCTAGTGCAGAGAGGAGGCAGACTACCCCCACAGCATGCACCACCAGGAAAACAGTCGAGAAGGCCGCAGGATCAGCGATACAAGGTTGCAGTAGTCGTCTTTGCTACTTTGTTGCGGTTTTGCAGGCGTCCAGAGCAGTCAGCGGTCGATTCCTTGGCAGAAGGTGAAGAGAGAGATGCAGAGGAACTCGGATGAGCTCTTGCATTCGTTATCTAAAGTTTCCCCAGAGACAGAGACCCTAAATAGCCAGAAAAGAGGGTTTGGCTACCTAGGAGAGAGGATAGGCTAGCAACACCTGAAGAAGCCTATCAGGAGGAGTCTCTGACGTCACCTGATGGCACTGGCCACTCAGAGCAGTCCAGTGTGCCAGCAGCACCTCTGTTTCCAAGATGGCAGAGGTCTGGAGCACACTGGAGGAGCTCTGGACACCTCCCAGGGGAGGTGCAGGTCAGGGGAGTGGTCACTCCCCTTTCCTTTGTCCAGTTTCGCGCCAGAGCAGGGCTAAGGGGTCCCTGAACCGGTGTAGACTGGCTTATGCAGAAATGGGCACCAAATGTGCCCATGAAAGCATTTCCAGAGGCTGGGGGAGGCTACTCCTCCCCTGCCTTCACACCATTTTCCAAAGGGAGAGGGTGTAACACCCTCTCTCAGAGGAAGTCCTTTGTTCTGCCATCCTGGGCCAGGCCTGGCTGGACCCCAGGAGGGCAGAAGCCTGTCTGAGGGGTTGGCAGCAGCAGCAGCTGCAGTGAAACCCCAGGAAAGGCAGTTTGGCTGTACCAGGGTCTGTGCTACAGACCACTGGGATCATGGGATTGTGCCAACTATGCCAGGATGGCCTAGAGGGGGCAATTCCATGATCATAGACATGTTACATGGCCATATTCGGAGTTACCATTGTGAAGCTACATATAGGTAGTGACCTATATGTAGTGCACGCGTGTAATGGTGTCCCTGCACTCACAAAGTCCGGGGAATTGGCCCTGAACAATGTGGGGGCACCTTGGCTAGTGCCAGGGTGCCCTCACACTAAGTAACTTTGCACCTAACCTTTACCAGGTAAAGGTTAGACATATAGGTGACTTATAAGTTACTTAAGTGCAGTGTAAAATGGCTGTGAAATAACGTGGACGTTATTTCACTCAGGCTGCAGTGGCAGGCCTGTGTAAGATTTGTCAGAGCTCCCTATGGGTGGCAAAAGAAATGCTGCAGCCCATAGGGATCTCCTGGAACCCCAATACCCTGGGTACCTCAGTACCATATACTAGGGAATTATAAGGGTGTTCCAGTAAGCCAATGTGAATTGGTAAAATTGGTCACTAGCCTGTTAGTGACAATTTGGAAAGAAATGAGAGAGCATAACCACTGAGGTTCTGGTTAGCAGAGCCTCAGTGAGACAGTTAGTCACTACACAGGTAACACATTCAGGCACACTTATGAGCACTGGGGCCCTGGCTGGCAGGGTTCCAGTGACACATACAACTAAAACAACATATATACAGTGAAAAAATGGGGGTAACATGCCAGGCAAGATGGTACTTTCCTACAATGACAATATGCCAAAAGTATCTCAGTGAGTACCCTCAGTATGAGGCTAGCAAATATACACAAGATATATGTACACAATACCAAAAATATGCAGTAATAGCAATAGAAAGCAATGCAAGCAATGTACAGTCACAATAGATTGCAATGAGAGCACATAGGTATAGGGGCAACACCAACCATATACTCTAGAAGTGGAATGCGAACCACGAATGGACCCCAAACCTATGTGAGCTTGTAGAGGGTCGCTGGGACTGTAAGAAAACAGTGAGGGTTCGAAAAATTGCCCACCCAAGACACTGAAAAGTGGGTGCAAAGTGCACCTAAGTTCCCCAGAGAGCACAGAAGTCGTGATAGGGGAATTCTGCAAGGAAGACCAACACCAGCAATGCAACAACGATGGATTTCCAGACGAGAGTACCTGTGGAACAAGGGGACCAAGTCCAATAGTCACACTCAAGTCGGGAGTGGGCAGATGCCCAGGAAACGCCAGCTGTGGGTGCAAAGAAGCTGCCACCGGATGGTAGAAGCTGTGGATTCTGCAAGAACGAAGAGGACTAGGAACTTCCCCTTTGGAGGATGGATGTCCCACTTGGTGAAGAAGCTTGCAGAGGTGTTTCCGTGCAGAAAGACTGCAAACAAGTCTTGCTAGCTGCAAGGGTCGCAGTTATGGTTTTTGGATGCTGCTGTGGCCCAGGAGGGACCAGGATGTCACCAATTGTGTGAGGAGACAGAGGGGGCATCCATCAAGACAAAGAGCCCACTCAGAAGCAAGCAGCACCCGCAGAAGTGCCAGAACAGGCACTATGAATAAGAGTGAACCTAGCTCACCCAAAGTCACAAAAGAAGGTCCCACAACGCTGGAGGACGACTCAGAAGGTCGTGCACTGCTGGTTAGAGTGTCAGGGACCCAGGCTTGGCTGAGCACAAAGGAAATCCTGGAAGAGTGCACAGGAGCCGGAGCAGTTGCAAGTCACGCAGTACCCAGCAATGCAGTCTAGCGTGGGGAGGCAAGGACTTACCTCCACCAAACTTGGACTGAAGAGTCACTGGACTGTTGGAGTCACTTGGACAGAGTTGCTGAGTTCCAGGGACCACGCTCGTCGTGCTGAGAGGGGACCCAGAGGACCGGTGATGCAGTCTTTTGGTGCCTGCGGTTGCAGGGGGAAGATTCCGTCGACCCACGGGAGATTTCTTCGGAGCTTCTAGTGCAGAGAGGAGGCAGACTACCCCCACAGCATGCACCACCAGGAAAACAGTCGAGAAGGCCGCAGGATCAGCGATACAAGGTTGCAGTAGTCATCTTTGCTACTTTGTTGCGGTTTTGCAGGCGTCCAGAGCAGTCAGCGGTCGATTCCTTGGCAGAAGGTGAAGAGAGAGATGCAGAGGAACTCTGATAAGCTCTTGCATTTGTTATCTCAAGAATTCCCTAAAGCAGAGACCTTAAATAGCCAGAAAAGGAGGTTTGCCTACTTAGGAAGGAGGATAGGCTAGCAACACAGGTAAGAGCCTATCAGAAGGAGTCTCTGACGTCACCTGGTGGCCCTGGCTATTCAGAGCAGTCCAGTGTGCCAACAGCACCTCTGTTTCCAAGATGGCAGAGGTCTGGAGCACACTGGAGGAGCTCTGGGCACCTCCCAGGGGAGGTGCAGGTCAGGGGAGGGGTTACTCCCCTTTCCTTTGTCCAGTTTCGCGCCAGAGCAGGGCTGGGGGATTCCTGAACCGGTGTAGACTGGCTTATGCAGAGATGCGCACAATCTGTGACCATCAAAGCATTTCCAGAGGGTGGGGGAGGCTACTCCTCCCCAGCCCTAACACCTTTTTCCAAAGGGAGAGGGTGTAACACCCTCTCTCTGAGGAAGTCCTTTGTTCTGCCTTCCTGGGCCAAGCCTGGCTGGACCCCAGGAGGGCAGAAACCTGTCTGAGGGGTTGGCAGCAGCAGCAGCTGCAGTGAAACCCCAGGAAATGTAGTTTGGCAGTACCCGGGTCTTTGCTAGGGACTCGGGGGATCATGGAATTGTCTCACCAATGCCAGAATGGCATTGGGGTGACAATTCCATGATCTTAGACATGTTACATGGCCATGTTCGGAATTACCATTGTGACCCTATACATATGTAGTGACATATGTATAGTGCACGCGTGTAATGGTGTCCCCGCACTCACAAAGTCTGGGGAATTTGCCCTGAACAGTGTGGGGGCACCTTGGCTAGTGCCAGGGTGCCCACACACTAAGTAACCTAGCACCCCACCTTTACCAGGTAAAGGTTAGACATATAGGTGACTTATAAGTTACTTAAGTGCAGTGGTAAATGGCTGTGAAATAACGTGGACGTTATTTCACTCAGGCTGCAATGGCAGGCCTGTGTAAGAATTGTCAGAGCTCCCTATGGGTGGCAAAAGAAATGCTGCAGCCCATAGGGATCTCCTGGAACCCCAATACCCTGGGTACCTCAGTACCATATACTAGGGAATTATAAGGGTGTTCCAGTATGCCAATGTAAATTGGTGAAATTGGTCACTAGCCTGTTAGTGACAATTTGGAAAGAAATGAGAGAGCATAACCACTGAGGTTCTGGTTAGCAGAGCCTCAGTGAGACAGTTAGTCATCACACAGGTAACACATACAGGGCACACTTATGAGCACTGGGGCCCTGGCTGGCAGGGTCCCAGTGACACATACAACTAAAACAACATATATACAGTGAAATATGGGGGTAACATGCCAGGCAAGATGGTACTTTCCTACACATCCCCCCCCCCCAAGCGAAGGACAATAAGAATAGCCATGACCTGATGAGTCTTCATTGTCTAAGTGGAAATATCTGGAGAGTCCATCTGCATTGGAGTGGGTGCTCCCAGGTCTATGTTCCACTGTATAGTCCATTCCCTGTAGGGTTATGGACCACCTCAACTATTTAGGGTTTTCACCTTTCATTTGTTTTAGCCAAAGTAGAGGTTTGTGGTCTGTCTGAACAATGAAGTGAGTGCCAAACAGGTATGGCCTCAACTTCTTCAGTGCCCAGACCACAGTAAAGGCCTCCCTCTCTATGGCAGACCAACGCTTTTCTCTAGGGGTCAACCTCCTGCTGATAAAAGCAACAGGTTGATCCTGGCCCTCAGAATTAAGTTGTGATAAGACTGCCCCTACCCCTAATTCAGATGCATGAGTTTGGACAATGAATTTTTTGGAGTAACAGGGGCTTTTTAGGACAGGTGCAGAGCACATGACCTGTTTCAGCTCCTCAAACGCTTTCTGACAGCTAGCTGTCATCAATACCTTTTTAGGCATCTTCTTTGAAGAGAGGTAATTAAGAGGGGCTGCTATGGAGCCATAGTTCTTTATGAACCTCCTGTAATACACAGGGAGGTCTAAGAAGGCTCTCACCTGGGTCTGAGTTGTAGGGGGAACCCAGTCTATAATAGTTTGGATTTTCCCCTGAAGTGGTGCAATCTGTTCTCCACCTACAAGATGTCCCAGATAAACCACTTTCCCTGCCCTATCTGGCACTTTGAAGCCTTGATAGTGAGGCCTGCCTTTTGCAGGGCCTCCAAAACCTTCCACAGGTTGACCAGGTGATCATCCCAGGTGGAGCTAAAGACAGCTATATGATCTAGATATGCTGCACTAAAAGCCTCCAACCCTTGCAGGACTGTATTCACCAACCTCTGAAAAGTGGCAGGTGCATTTTTCAAACCAAAGGGCATTATTGTGAATTGGTATTGCCCGCCAATGGTAGAAAATGCAGTTTTTGCTTTAGCATCCTCTGGTAACTTGATCTGCCAATACCCTGCAGTCAAATCAAAGGTGCTTAGATACTTGCCAGATGCCAGTGTATCTATTAGCTCATCTGCCCTGGGTATAGGGTGAGCATCAGTTTTAGTTACCTGGTTGAGACCTCTGTAGTCTACACAAAATCTCATTTCCCTTTTCCCATCTTTGGAATGAGGCTTTGGTACAAGTACCACAGGAGAGGTCCATGGACTTTCAGAGTGCTCAACCACTCCCAGTTCAAGCATTTTCTGAACTTCTTGATTAATGCAATCCCTGACATGGTCAGGCTGCCTATATATCTTACTTTTGACAGGCAAGCTGTCTCCAGTATTTATAGTGTGCTCACACCAAGAAGTGGTGCCTGGCACAGTAGAAAAGAGTTCAGAAAACTGACCCAGGAAATTTATGCAGTGGTCTTTCTGCTCAGCAGAAAGACAATCTGCTAGAACTACACCTTCCACTAGAGCATCTTGTTCTGTGGAAGAGAAGAGATCAGGGAGAGGGTCACTCTCTTCTTCCTGTCCTTCATCTGTTGCCATGAGCAGGGTGAGATCAGCCCTGTCATAGTAGGGTTTCAGGCGATTGACATGGAGCACCCTAAGCGGACTCCTGGCAGTGCCCAAGTCAACCAAGTAGGTGACTTCTCCCTTTTTCTCAACAATAATGTGGGGACCACTCCATTTGTCTTGGAGTGCTCTTGGGGCCACAGGCTCCAAGACCCACACTTTCTGCCCTGGTTAGTACTGAATCAGAACAGCCTTCTGGTTATGCCATTGCTTTTGGAGCTCTTGGCTGGCCTGAAGTTTTTTACTGGCCTTTTTCATGTACTTAGCCATTCTAGATCTTAGGCCAAGTACATAGTCCACTATGTCTTGCTTAGGAGCTTTTAAAGGTTGTTCCCAACCCTCCTTTACAAGTGTTAGAGGACCTCTTACAGCGTGTCCAAATAGGAGTTCAAAGGGGCTGAAGCCCACTCCTTTTTGGGGTACCTCCCTGTAAGCAAAAAGTAGGCAAGGTAACAGGACATCCCATCTCCTCCGGAGTTTTTCAGGGAGTCTCTTTATCATTCCTTTGAGAGTTTTGTTAAACCTCTCAACCAGTCCATTTGTTTGTGGATGATAGGGTGTGGTGAACTTGCATGTCACACCACATTCCTTCCACATGGCCTTTAAGTAAGCAGACATAAAGTTGCTACCCCTGTCTGATACCACCTCTTTTGGGAAGCCCACCCTGGAAAAGATTCCCAGGAGGGCCTTTGCCACTGCAGGAGCTGTAGTGGTCCTTAGAGGAATTGCTTCAGGATATTTGGTGGCATGGTCCACTACCACCAAGATAAACCTATTGCCTGAAGCAATAGGAGGGTCAAGGGGGCCAACTATGTCAACCCCTACCCTGTCAAAGGGAACCCCAACCACAGGCAGTGGAATAAGGGGTGCCTTTGGTGTGCCACCTGTTTTGCCACTAGCTTGCCAGGTGACACGGGACTTACAAAATTCCTTTGTGTCCTCTGACATTCTAGGCCAATGAAACAAGGGAACAAGCCTGTCCCATGTTTTCATTTGCCCTAAATGTCCAGCCAAGGGAATCTCGTGGGCTAGAGTTAGGAGGAACTCTCTGCATTGCAAGAGAATAACCAATCTCCTGGCAGCTCCACATTTTGGGTCCCTTGCCTCTGTATACAAGAGGTTGTCCTCCCAGTAAACTCTGTGAGAGTTACTGACATCCCCAGTTTGCTGTTTGACAGCTTGCTGTCTTAGACCCTCTAGTGTGGGACAGGTCTGCTGTGCCACACTCAGCTCCTCCCTGGCAGGCCCCCCTCCACCCAAAAGCTCAGCAGTGTCTGCTTCCAGCTCCTCTGGTGAAGGTTCTGCACAGTTTGGAAATTCTTCTTCCTCAGAAGTTGAATCCACTGTAGAGGGAAGGATAGTAGGTAGTCTTTTACCTTTACTAACCATAGCTTTAGGGAGCACTTGGTCCATTGTTCCAGGATCCAAGTCACCCTGTCCTTTTTGCTTTTTTGCCTGAGCTGTTGTCAAAGCAAAAATATGCCCAGGAATGCCTAGCATTGCTGCATGAGCCTCCAACTCTACTTCTGCCCAAGCTGATGTCTCTAAATTGTTCCCTAGTAGACAGTCTACAGGTAAATCTGAGGCAACCACAACTTTCTTTGGACCAGTAACCCCCCCAGTTGAGATTCGCAACAGCCATGGGGTGGCTAAGAGTGTTGTTATGAGCATCAGTCACTTGGTACTGGTGACCAAGTAGGTGTTGTTCAGGGTAGACCCGTTTCTCTATTACCATGATAACACTGGCACCTGTGTCCCTGTAGGCCTGAACCTCAACACCATTTATTAGGGGAAGTTGCTTGTACTTATCCATATTAAGGGGACAAGCAACCAAGGTGGCCAAATCAATGGCACCTTCAGAGACTAACACAGCCTCTGTGGTCTCCCTAACAAGACCAATCCCAACTAAATTACCAAAGGTGAGCCCAGCTACTCCCTTGGATTGGCTATTAGTAGATTTGCGCCCACCACCACTGCTATTACTAGGGGCACTAGGTGTAGCAGTAGGGGTTGTGGTAGTGGGAGGCTTGGTGCTTTTCTTTGGACAACTGGCATCAGTTGTCCAATGGCCTTTTACTTTACATAAATAGCACCATGGTTTCTTTACTTGATTAGAATAGGATTTGGGCTCACCACCCCCACCAGAGTGTTTTTGTGGGCCTGATGAAGACTCATTTTTAGATTTGTCCCCACCCTTGTCTGAAGACTTACCATCCTTCTTCTTGCCATCCTTGTCACCCCCTGTATGAACTTTTCTGTTCACTCTTGTTCTGACCCATTTGCCTGCCTTCTTTCCCAATTCTTGGGGAGAGGTCAGATCTGAGTCCATTAGATATTGGTGCAACAAATCAGACACACAATTATTAAGAATATGCTCTCTCAGGATTAAGTTATATAGGCTTTCATAGTCAGAAACTTTACTGCCATGTAACCACCCCTCCAAGGCCTTCACTGAATGGTTAACAAAGTCTACCCAGTCTTGTGAAGACTCCTTTTTGGTTTCTCTGAACTTGATCCTGTACTTTTCAGTGGTTAAGCCATAACCATCTAGGAGTGCATTCCTAAGAACTGTAAAATTATTGGCATCACTTTCCTTCACAGTAAGGAGCCTATCCCTACCCTTTCCACTGAAAGATAGCCATAGGATAGCAGCCTACTGCCTTTGAGGGACCCCCTGTACAACAAAGGCCCTCTCAAGTGCAGCAAACGACATGTTAATGTCATCCCCCTCCTTGTAAGGGGGAACTATCTTGTGCAGATTCTTAGAATCATCCTCTTTTACAGGATTACTATCTGTAATACTGCTGCTTCCACCCTGGGGTCCAAACCCCAACCTCTGCCTTTCTTTTTCTAAGTCAAATGCTTCCCTGTCTAGATCCAGCTGTTGCTTTTTAAGCTTCAGCCTGGACTCTTCCACTCTCAATCTATTGAGTTCCCTTTCTAACACTCTGTTATCAGGGTGGGTGGGGTGGGCATGCTTAGACACAGAAGAATGGTGTGAATGAACAGAGGGAGACCTGTCCCTAACAGAGGGCACTCTAACAACCTGGCCTAAAGGAGTGACATTCCTACTGTGATGAGAGCTCACATTAGTACCAGCCATGCTAGGTGGCCTGCTAAGGGGCAGGTTGGGAAGGTTCCCATCTAACACTTTTGCTGGGGCTACCCCAGAATCAGAGTGTGAACCATCAGCTAACCTGTCACCGGATGTGCCAGCTATGGCCTTATCATGTTCAATGAGCATATTAACCAACAATTCTCTAGAGGGATTCTTCCCTACCTCTAAACTTCTATCAATGCAGAGACTCCTTGCACCTTTCCAGTTAAGGTGGTCATAAGCAGTGCTGGTCAGATCCAGAGTTTGACCTGTACCAGACATGATAGAAAAAGGTTTAAGGGACAGAAAAAGAAAGAAAAAGTTTCAGAACTTTTTAAGGAACAGAAAAAAACGTTTTCAACTTTTAAGACACTTTTTGAAAGTTTTAGAGGTACTTTTCAGCACTTAGCAATAGAGTAAGAAAAGAAAAGCAAAACATTTTGGTTAGGTGTACATACACTGAACTTGTTTTCTATATTTTTCTCTTATGAAAAGTACAAAATGACAAAGTGGTAAGTAGTTACAAGTACTTATCCCACCACTGCACAACCAATGTAGGAGGCTGGCCTGGTTTGTAGTGGTACCAAGGGGTAATACACTCTGCACCAGGTCCAGTTATCCCTTATTAGTGAAGAAGAGGTGACTAGCAGCTTAGGCTGATAGAAAAGGTAGCTTAGCAGAGCAGCTTAGGCTGAACTAGGAGATGTGTAAAGCTCCTACTATACCACTGGTGTCATATGCACAATATCATAAGAAAACACAATACACAGATATACTAAAAATAAAGGTACTTTATTTTTATGACAATATGCCAAAAGTATCTCAGTGAGTACCCTCAGTATGAGGCTAGCAAATATACACAAGATATATGTACACAATACCAAAAATATGCAGTAATAGCAATACAAAGCAATGCAAGCAATGTACAGTCACAATAGATTGCAATGAGAGCACATAGGTATAGGGGCAACACCAACCATATACTCTAGGAGTGGAATGCGAACCACGAATGGACCCCAAACCTATGTGAGCTTGTAGAGGGTCGCTGGGACTGTAAGAAAACAGTGAGGGTTCGAAAAATTGCCCATCCAAGACACTGAAAAGTGGGTGCAAAGTGCACCTAAGTTCCCCAGAGAGCACAGAAGTCGTGATAGGGGAATTCTGCAAGGAAGACCAACACCAGCAATGCAACAACGATGGATTTCCAGACAAGAGTACCTGTGGAACAAGGGGACCAAGTCCAAGAGTCACACTCAAGTCGGGAGTGGGCAGATGCCCAGGAAACGCCAGCTGTGGGTGCAAAGAAGCTGCCACCAGTTGGTAGAAGCTGTGGATTCTGCAAGAACAAAGAGGACTAGGAACTTCCCCTTTGGAGGATGGATGTCCCACGTGGTGAAGAAGCTTGCAGAGGTGTTTCCGTGCAGAAAGACTGCAAACAAGTCTTGCTAGCTGCAAGGGTCGCAGTTATGGTTTTTGGATGCTGCTGTGGCCCAGGAGGGACCAGGATGTCACCAATTGCGTGAGGAGACAGAGGGGGCATCCATCAAGACAAAGAGCCCACTCAGAAGCAAGCAGCACCTGCAGAAGTGCCAGAACAGGCACTATGAATAAGAGTGAACCTGAGCTCACCCGAAGTCATAAAAAAAGGTCCCACAATGCTGGAGGACGACTCAGAAGGTCGTGCACTGCTAGTTAGAGTGTCAGGGACCCAGGCTTGGCTGTGCACAAAGGAAATCCTGGAAGAGTGCACAGGAGCCGGAGCAGCTGCAAATCACGCAGTACCCAGCAATGCAGTCTAGCGTGGGGAGGCAAGGACTTACCTCCACCAAACTTGGACTGAAGAGTCACTGGACTGTGGGAGTCACTTGGACAGAGTTGCTGAGATCCAGGGACCATGCTTGTCGTGCTGAGAGGGGACCCAGAGGACCGGTGATGCAGTCTTTTCGTGCCTGCGGTTGCAGGGGGAAGATTCCGTCGACCCACGGGAGATTTCTTCGGAGCTTCTAGTGCAGAGAGGAGGCAGACTACCCCCACAGCATGCACCACCAGGAAAACAGTTGAGAAGGCCGCAGGATCAGCGATACAAGGTTGCAGTAGTCGTCTTTGCTACTTTGTTGCGGTTTTGCAGGCGTCCAGAGCAGTCAGCGGTCGATTCCTTGGCAGAAGGTGAAGAGAGAGATGCAGAGGAACTCTGATGAGCTCTTGCATTTGTTATCTCAAGAATTCCCCAAAGCAGAGACCTTAAATAGCCGGAAAAGAAGGTTTGCCTACTTAGGAAGGAGGATAGGCTAGCAACACAGGTAAGAGCCTATCAGAAGGAGTCTCTGACGTCACCTGGTGGCCCTGGCCATTCGGAGCAGTCCAGTGTGCCAACAGCACCTCTATTTCCAAGATGGCAGAGCTCTGGGCACCTCCCAGGGGAGGTGCAGGTCAGGGGAGTGGTCACTCCCCTTTCCTTTGTCCATTTTCACGCCAGAGCAGGGCTGGGGGATTCCTGAACCGGTGTAGACTGGCTTATGCAGAGATGAGCACAATCTGTGACCATCAAAGCATTTCCAGAGGGTGGGGGAGGCTACTCCTCCCCAGCCCTAACACCTTTTTCCAAAGGGAGAGGGTGTAACACCCTCTCTCTGAGGAAGTCCTTTGTTCTGCCTTCCTGGGCCAAGCCTGGCTGGACCCCAGGATGGCAGAAACCTGTCTGAGGGGTTGGCAGCAGCAGCAGCTGCAGTGAAACCCCGGGAAATGTAGTTTGGCAGTACCCGGGTCTTTGCTAGGGACTCGGGGGATCATGGAATTGTCTCCCCAATGCCAGAATGGCATTGGGGTGACAATTCCAAGATCTTAGACATGTTACATGGCCATGTTCGGAGTTACCATTGTGACGCTATACATATGTAGTGACACATGTAAAGTGCACGCGTGTAATGGTGTCCCCCCACTCACAAAGTCTGGGGAATTTGCCCTAAACAATGTGGGGGCACCTTGGCTAGTGCCAGGGTGCCCACACACTAAGTAACTTAGCACCCCACCTTTACCAGGTATAGGTTAGACATGTAGGTGACTTATAAGTTACTTAAGTGCAGTGGTAAATGGCTGTGAAATAACGTGGACGTTATTTCACTCAGGCTGCAATGGCAGGCCTTTGTAAGAATTGTCAGAGCTCGCTATGGGTGGCAAAAGAAATGCTGCAGCCCATAGGGATCTCCTGGAACCCCAATACCCTGGGTACCTCAGTACCATATACTAGGGAATTATAAGGGTGTTCCAGTATGCCAATGTAAATTGGTGAAATTGGTCACTAGCCTGTTAGTGGCAATTTGGAAAGAAATGAGAGAGCATAACCACTGAGGTTCTGGTTAGCAGAGCCTCAGTGAGACAGTTAGTCATCACACAGGTAACACATACAGGGCACACTTATGAGCATTGGGGCCCTGGCTGGCAGGGTCCCAGTGACACATTCAACTAAAACAACATATATACAGTGAAATATGGGGGTAACATGCCAGGCAAGATGGTACTTTCCTACATCTCCGGACCAGTGACGATTGTGCTGCCCTCCTGGGCACTGACTGTGGCAGTGGTCTCCGGACCAGTGACGATTGTGCTGCCCTCCTGGGCACTGACTCTGGCGGTGGTCTCCGGACCAGTGACGATTGTGCTGCCCTCCTGGGCAATGACTCTGGCGGTGGTCTCCGGACCAGTGACGATTGTGCTGCCCTCCTGGGCACTGACTCTGGCGGTGGTCTCTGGACCAGTGACGATTGTGATGCCCTCCTGGGCACTGACTCTGGCGGTGGTCTCCGGACCAGTGACGACAGTGCTGGCGGTGGCGTCCCGGCCGCCGGGGAGGATGGCGCCCTTCTCCGCCGTGCTGCTCTTCCCAGACTGTGCAGACTTCTTCTGGCCCTTCACCACCTTTGGAGGAGTCACAGCTAACTCGGCACTCCCACTGGGACCCTTGTGAGCAGTTTTGCCACCAGGAGTCTTCACCCTGTCCCGTCGGCCACTTTCCAACTTAAGGTGCTTTACAGGGGGTGGACTGGCAGTGCTTTGGCTCCATGTCACACTGGCTGTCCTGGTGGCCGGTGCACTCCACACACCTTTAACACGCACCACTGGTACTGGACTTTTTTTGGCTGAGGTGCTACTATGGGACCTATGAATTGGAGGGGTGGGGGTGGTGGCAAAGAGGTCAACGTTGCAGAGGCAGAGTTGCTGACGAAGACTGGGATGGGTAGCTGGAGGGGGTCTGGGAGTGGAGGAAGAGCAGGTGGTTGTAGGAGGTGTAACTTTAGGTGATTTGGGTGCAGGTGCAGGTACTGGAGGCTGTCGTGAGGTGGATGGATGTTGGGTGTGTGGGTGCCCGCGTTTGTGTACTTTGGGAGGGGGCATCACAGACACACTGGGAGTGGACACAGGGGACGTGTAAATGGTAGTGGGGGTGGTGAGCGCAGGTGAGCGGGGTGTGGTGCTGGGTGTTCTGGTGCGAGTCCTAGTGCCTGTAGATGTAGTGCATGCAGGTGAGAGTGTAGGCGACACTAGGAGGGAGGAGGGAGACGAGTGCCTGTGGGTTGTGTGGTGCTTATGTTTGCCTGAGCTACTTTTGTGTGTTGAGATGTATGCATGCTTGTCTGATGGTGTGCTTGGGATAGGCTGGGGTACAGGGGACTGGGTCTGGGTGGAGGGAGTTGGAGGGGGGAGGCTAGACACAGGGACAATGGCTGCCATCAGTGCTGAGGCCAGAGATTGCAGGGTTCAATGAAGGGCAACCTGACCAGAATGAATGCCCTCCAGGAATGCATTACCGTGTTGCAACTCCCTTTCTACACCCTGGATGGCATTCACAATGGTAGACTGCCCAACAGTGAGTGACCTGTGGAGGTCAATGGCCTCCTCACTGAGGGCAGCAGGGATGACTGGGGCAGGGGCTGAGGTGCCTGGGGCGAAGGTGATGCCCACCCTCCTGGGTGAGCGGGCACGGGCGAAGGCTGAGGGGCTGCTGGGAGGGCGGTGCTGGTAGGGGAGGTGGCGGCTGTACCTGTAGAAGTGGGGGGCACAGATGGTGGCGCCACCACAAGGGAGCTCCCATCGGCGGACGAGTCCGTGTCGCTGTTTGGTGATCCGGTGACCGACGTGAAGCTCCCCTCGCCCTCCGTGCCACTGGTGTATTCAGAGTCTGTGGTGTGGCCCTCCATGGCCATGTGGGATGCAGCTCCCTTGTGCTCCGGTGCCACTGTACCTCCGCCTGATGATGCTGATGCACACAAGAACAGGGAGAGCACAAAAAGGGGGGGGACGACAGAAGAAAGACAGGTTGAGTGCATGGCTTACCGCTACCGTTGGCGGACAATACAGACACAGCAGCCCCCTGCACTATGCCGTGCTCTTGCCCTACATGTCTATGGTGGTCATCTGCGCACATAGATGACACAGGGGCATGTATACCTGTACTTGGCACTCTACAGAGGTGGGGTGGAGTGCCACATGGCCTGCATTACGGAGGGGCCTAGCCTACGGAACTCGCCCTGGCCTAGGGAAACCCACAGCCATCCTTCCCCACCCAGACCCCTCCACTGTGTGGTAAATAATTTAGTTTACCTTATCTCATTTCATAATTTTCTAGTAATAGGTAAATGAGGAAGGAGACAGAGTCCGGGACGTGGAGTATAATCAGGGTTTATTTCAATAACTCGAGTTAAGGGAGAGCTCCCTCACCAAGCGGGTTAGGGAGTGGTCTGCTCAACATTGCGCAGCTTGCAGCTTTTATACATTTCTTGCACAACACAAGCAAATGGCAGTATTCGGTAATTTTCCATCAAGCAAACTTTAAAAAGAGAAAAAAAACAAAACAGTCTATATGCGTCAGTGGAAATATGTGAAGCTGGAACACTCCGATGTGCGTCAGTGGAAATATGTGAAGCTAGCATGCAGACGGAGAAATGTCAGAAGCGTGGGGTAAAAAATAGAGTACAAGGGAAAACAAGCGTGACTTTCTTCCAACCACAGGTTATTCTGTCGAAGCGAGCTTTTTCTTAGAAACGGAAGAATCGGCCTAACCACAACTGTGTGGGTGGCTGACATCCTGCCTGAAGCACATCACACGTTGCAATTTATCTTCTGCTGCATTCTCCAAAATGTCAACACATTCTCAAAATGGATGCTTACTCTCAAAATGGATGTCCAGATGTCAAGGCACAATGATTGCATGAGAGTGCGATATTTTATTTTTCCACATCCCCTCCTTGCACCAGAGTGCAATCACTGTCAGTACAGGCCATTGAGGTAGATCCTGGCATTTTCTTCCTCCGGCTTATGTCTTCTAGGGGTGCACAGGGTAGCACATAATCCACAGAGTGGTGGACCACACTGTAGGCAGAGACAACACCCCATAAGCACTGCGAATATTATCCCAACTATGGATAGTAACTTCCAGCCCCAGGAGGATACCAACCCCCAAAACCATCCTGACCAAGTCCAGGTGCCTAGTTCCTGGTGTAATCCTGATGCTATTTTGTGTAATTTGGAAATAGCTTTATAGACTGAAGGGGCGTTATCGGGAATGAAAATGCAACAGCTCGACCCGATAATTTTACAAGCCCCACCCTTCTCCGCTAGTATGACGTCGAGAACAAGACGATTCTGGAGCGCTACCATTCTGATAGCGGATTGTTCCTGAGTCAAGTTCCCCAAAGCGGCTATAGTCTGATTCACAACTGCCTCTACTGTTCGAGTAAGTCTACGTATAAGCTTACTGTTCTGCACTGGTCCGATGAAGAAGAAAAAACCTCTATTAAAATCAGTATATTGTTCCGCAGCAGTTTCAGTTTGATCTATTCCGGATGTATCTATATACCTCTTGTACCTCCCTGCACTAATTCGATGATCCTTGTGGTACGTTGAAGAGGCAAGGAAAACAGGTGGCAATAAGAAGGATATATAACATCTCCCCCCCCAGTTGTAGGGAAGACGGACATAGGCAGACTGGCCGCAAATGAAATAGGTATGTCTGGTGGTCTGAAATGAGGACCGACCATGATCCGTAAATTTCACAGTAAAATTGCATTCACTGTATCCTACAGAGATAGTGCCAGTCTTCTGGATGCACAGGTGTCCTTTTACTTTGAAAACGGATATAGTTATTGGCCCTCCCTCTCCTTGAGACCTGGGTCGTTTCAGCTTAAAAGTCAAGTCATCCTGTCGGTATTCTTCACTTTCGAATACCGTTCCATTAGCCTGTGGTAACCCTTCCTCATCAGGATAACAGACCGTTTGAAGGACAGTGTTTAGATTACCCCAGGGCCAGTCCTTTTGATCTGTTGGCATCTCAGACCTGTTGTAAGCTGTGATCAGGGCAAACCAGGCCTCGCATGAGCCGTTATATGAGAATGGAAATGGTGTTAATGGCATTCCCCCTTCATCTTGGTGAGGGGGAATCCGTCCACATACCCAGCAATTAGTGGTATTAACCACTTGATGTGAGTAGTGTAATAGCTTCACAAAGGTGTTGTTCTGCATAGCTACTCTATGTGCCAACTCATGAGGTGGAAGATCGTGATGTGTGTGTTCTTGAGTGTCATTAAGGGGTGTCTGAACTCGTTTGCTTGGAGGAAAAACCACATACAGTATCCAACTCACACATGCTATTGCTGCCAACAAAAACATTAATATCAATACAAAAATATTTTTCCCAGCACACATTCTTCTCTTATATTTGTCCCTTAATCTCTTTTGTTCCATCCTTGTTTCTGTCACAAGCCTTGCCATTAGGCGTATCTCCCTTGAGCCCCTGCCGTTTCACCAACAAGAGGAGCTTGTTTGGACTTAAGTGACCTGGGCTCGGGAAGAAGACCTAAGTTTCGACTTGTATAACTGTTGGGGACTTTCTTCTGTGGGTAATGTCAATTGTTCGGAATGTTTTGGAATCAGGTGAGGCAAAGTGTCCTCTGCTCCTTCTTTAGAAAAGTATTTCTTACAATGGCTGGCATGTAACCAGCCCTTCCGTCCTTCGACTTTCACGGCTGTTCGGGTAACCAGTAGAACAAGCTTGGGTTCCTTCCACCTGGGCTCAAGAGGCGTCGCGCGATCAAAATTCCGGATGAGGACCCAGTCTCCCGGTCTGATCTGGTGTTCTTTGGGTTCGGTATTATCAGGAAATGCAGCTGCAACCTGTGAACGACAAGATTGAAGTGCAGACATCAAAGAAGCCAGATAATCTGTCAATACAGGTAGTTCAATGTCTGTTATAGCCTTAGCTCGCGGTGTCCCCCATATGTTAGGTGGTCTACCAAAAACTATCTCATAGGGAGCTAGTCCAGTCCTGGAATGGGGAACCATTCTCATGTAGAACAATGCTACGGGTAAAGCTGTTATCCAATCAACTTTCTTATCGGCACAAATTTTTGCCAACTTGTTTTTTAGCGTTTGGTTGTGTCGCTCGACTAGACCAGCTGCTTGTGGATGGCGTACGCAGTGGAATTTCCACTGGTATCCCAGCAGGAGCGAAATTTTCTTCATTAATTCAGATGAGAATGGTTGGCCATTGTCAGAGTATATAACTCGAGGTAGACCAAACCTAGGAAAGTATTCCTTAATCAATTGTTTGGCAGTGGTGTTGGCAGTATAATCAGGTACGGGGTAGGCTTCTGTCCACCTTGTTAATGTACATACTACTACAAGGACATACTTGTATCCTCTGCATCTTTCCATTTGTATATAGTCCATTTGTATGACCTCAAAAGGATGTTCTGGAGGATGAAATCCTCCTGAGCCTACTGTCACACCCTTCCCGATGTTGTACTGGCAACATATCATGCATGTTTGGACCTTGTTTTTGGCTGCGGCTCTAAGGTGCTTATTGTCCCATATAGATCTTGTTGCATCTAGCATAGCCTTTTCTCCTAAATGGGCTGGCCCATGTATTGTTTCTATAATGATCTGTACCATGGCGTCCGGTAGATACCAGACTGCTTTGTGTGGCACCATCCATCCCTGGTCTGTCAAGATCCCTCCCTCCTTTTTCCATTTTTCTTTTTCTTCTTTTGTAGCATGACTCTGTATGTCTAGTATATCAATAGCGGTATCTCTGGTAGTTTGTGTATGTCCTATAAATGCAAGGTCATGGGGTGACCCTTTTTCTATGTCTTTCTGTGTCATTTCCTGAGCTGTTTGGTCTGCTAAGGCATTTCCTATAGCGACATCGTCTGTTCCCTTTGAATGTGCTTTGCATTTAATTACAGCTATTTGTTCGGGCAAGTGTATGTCGTCCAATAACTGTGTTATGAGGTCTGCATGTTGTATTTTTGATCCATGGGATGTCATGAAGCCTCTTTCTCTCCATAGCGTTCCGAAATTGTGAACTACCCCAAAGGCATACTGTGAGTCGGTGTAAATGTTTATCTTTTTTTTCTTCCCTATGTGACAAGCTCTACTCAAGGCTATTAATTCTGCAGCCTGCGCCGAGAGAATTGGTATTTGTCGACATTCTAGTACCTGTGTTTTTGTGGTGACTGCATAGGCCGCTTTCAGTTCCCCTTTTTCATTTCTTTTACATGAGCCGTCCACATATATATTTTGTTCCGCATCTTTTAAAGGAATATCTCCTAGGTCTGATCTTGGTTTCGTCACTTGTTCAATCACTTCTATAAAATCATGTACTCCGTCTGTCTCTTCAGGAAGAGGTAAGAGTGTCGCTGGATTCAGGGTGTTACATCTAAGTATTTGAATGTGGGGTTGGAACAGTGTCAGTTCATACCCTGTCAATCTGGCTATGGTCAAATGTTGAGTCTGTGTTCTATTGAGTAGTAGTTCCACTGCATGAGGAACCCTTACTACTAGTGGGTGTCCTAATACTATGGTGTCACTTTGTCTGATAGCTTGGGCTGTCGCTGCTACAGCTTTCAGGCATGCAGGAAGGGCTTGCGCTACTGGATCCAGAGTGGATGAAAAATATCCGCACGGCCTTTGTTTGCCTGCTTGTTCCTGTGTAAGAACTGACAAAGCAGTCCCATTTTTCTCAGTAACAAATAATGTAAAATCTTTGTGGTAATCGGGGGTAGCTAATACAGGAGCTTGACACATTGCTTGTTTCAACGTTTGGAATGCGTGTGTATGTTCCTCTGTCCAGGGAAGTTGGGGTGTTGCACTTGCTTCCAATGTTGTGAGGTGTACAAGTGGTTTAGATATTAATGCAAACTGAGGGATCCATTGTCTGCAGTATGATGTTAATCCTATGAATTCACGTACTTGTTTCTGTGTTTTTGGTTGGGGTATATTTAGTACCAACTGTATTCTTTCTTGTGTTAGTTGTCTACCCTCCTTCGACAGCAAGTGCCCTAAGTAGGCCACTTGCTGTTGACAAAACTGTAACTTGTTTGGTGACACCTTATGACCATTTTCAGCAAGAAACGTTAATACAATTAACGAAGCTTGTACACATGACTGTTCAGAGCGAGCCGTGATGAGTAAATCATCAACGTATTGCAGGAGTGCAGTATTTTGAGGCATTTGTATAGTGTCTAATTGTCTTTTTAATGCCTGACTGTAGATGCTCGGGCTGTCAGTGAAGCCTTGAGGAGCTCGTGTAAACCGGAAGCTCCTTCCGGACAGTGAGAACCCGAACAAATACTGGCTATCTTCATGTATGGGTACGCTAAAGAACGCATTCTTGAGGTCGATGACGGTGAAATAAGATGCCTCACAATCAATAGTAGTTAAAAGTGTGGAGATATCTGGTACAACAGGATGTTGGGACACCACACACTTATTGAGTTCTCGTAAATCAACTACCAGTCTATAACTGGGATTTTCACCTTGTTGGACTTTCTTTGCTACTGGTAATACAGGGGAATTAACTGTGTTTGAAGGTACTTCTATCACTACCCCTGCTTTGATGAGATCTTCTATGATGGAAATGAGATCTCTCTCAGCTTGCGGAGGTATTTTATACTGGCGTAATCGTGGTAGTATGGCTCCATCTTTCAATATAATTTTGTGAGGCGCAATAGTCATTCGCCCAACCGAGGTGGAGCTGGTGGCCCACAATTCGGGGGGAAGGTGTGCAAGCCGAGGATCCAACTCTCTAACGGTATAGTGGCCTTTAAAATCTCGTAAGAAAAGGCGTACGTCCTGGGGGGAGCATACTATAATAGCTCCCAATTCTTTCAGTTGTTTAATGCCTAGCAAATTTTCGGGGCAAGCATCTGTTAAAAGAAGATCGGTGGTCGTGGTGAGGGGGCCGACTTGTAAAGGTAAGGGCTCTGAAGTACTACTAGTAATGGGCTGACCTGAAAAACCTAGGGAAACATTTTTATTTCCTGACAGTGGTGCTTGAGGCAGTTCATTGTGATCAATTGTTGTTTTGCTTGCCCCGGTATCCAATAAAAACTTATTTTCTTGTCCCAGGAGGTGAACGTCCACATATGGACCAGTCTGGTCCACAGGTATAGGGATAAGGGGCAATTTATCCTCTTCCCTCCCTGGGCAACTTCAGAAGAAACTGGGAAAGTCGGCATACCCATTATCCTCTCCATTCATGTACATCTGTGCGCTCTGTTTTATTTCTCTATCCTGGCTCCTGGGGACTCTTCCCTCTGTTTTGTATTGTTCCCGAGGAACATGGGGTCTAGATAACGTTTTACCGGTGGCCAAATTGTGTTTCAGAACAGGGCATGTTACATTCCCTTGCAAGTCTTTGACATAATGTCCTTGTTTCTTACAGTAATTACAAACACCCTTGGAGGTAGTTGTTGTCTTTTGTTGTTGTGGCGGGGGGCCTGTTCTGGGCATTACAGTCTGTGCGACTAAAGCTCTTATCTTAGTTTCTTTCAGTCTCGTTTTTTCACGCTCTTCTTCCTCCCTCAGCCTATTTTGGTGATATTGCAATATTCGTAAGACTTGGGAAGGAGTCTGAGCCTGCCAGGAACTTTCAACTCTTTGAACCCTTTCCTTTAATTTAGGCAAGCTATTTTCTACCAATTTGGACACAAACAGGTGGGGGTAAGAGTCACTATTTGGTTTAAGACCGCTATTGATAGCGAAACATTCCTCTAATCGGGAATAATAATCCCCAGTATCCTCACCAGGTTTTTGCTTACAAGCCGAAATGGCGTCCCAATCCTCTTTTTTTGTAGTAAGGAGTTGGGGTAATACTTTGAGAATAAGACCTGGCAACGCCTTTATATCCTGGTGTATATCTCCCCCGGTGCGCGCTCATTTTCACGTGTTTCAAGAGTTGCCCAATTTAATTCACCAGCATCAACTACCCAATTTTTCTCTCTCAATTTTTCATAAATCCCAGAGGGCAACAAATGTTTCAACATGATTGTCATATCCGCTAATGTGTATGTTCCCATCGTAAGGACATCCGCGAGTTCTTTAAAGAATCCTGCAGGATCCTTAGAATTGGATGGAACCATTTCTTTCATTTTCATAATTTCCATTTTAGTAAGGGGGGTATATACAAAAACTCTGTGCAAGTTATTTCCATCATCTGCTCGTGGGTGTACCTCTCTGAGAGGAAAATGACGAAGTGTGTCTTTCTGTTGTAAATCATGGTGTCGTGACCGAAGAAGTGTTCGTGTTACTTCGTCATGATACTCCTGTCTAGCCTCAAGGAATATATTCAAAAACAGACTTGGGTCTTGTACGAATGTTAAGGACGTGCACTTAGACAATAAATCTTCGAGGGCCTTTTGATGGGGTCTAATTATTTTATTTAGCGTCATCAAGTGTTGGGTCATATATATACTGGCCAATCTACGTTGCGTAAGTGGGAGATTAGAAAATAACTGGGCAATGACATCTGGATTGTATATTTTTGGTTGCGAGGTCCACAGGGTGGCGGTACGAGCTAATTCCTGTTCCTCAACTGTTAAGGGAGGTTCCTGATCAAGGAACCATTCTAAGGCTTCCTCTGTTTCCTCATATAATTCCTCACTCGTTGGGGCCTCGGGAAAAAAGGAAACAGTTGTATACGTAGAGGGGGTAAATTTTTCTCTTTTTCCGAGGTCCCCCCGAAGTGGACATTGTTTAGTAGGTCGTGAGGGACCCTCTTTGAATTTACGTTGTTGTTGTACCATAAGGCCCAATAAGGTACCTACTGCTCCATCTATCTCATCCTCTACTTCTTCAGTTTTTTCATTAAGGTCATTAATAATGTCTGCTAATTTTGTAGGAATTTTCAAACCATTTGCCTGGAAATATCGTGCAAAAAGAAGTGTCATGAAAGTATATATGTGCCTTTTTTGTCTCTTATTTTTCCCCTTCATAACATCTGTATATGCGGTGGAATTTCCACCTCGTAACATATATTCAATCATACTGTCAATGGTACTTTGTACTGCAGGCATTTTCTCTATTTTAGTCCAACTATCAACTAACTGTTTTCCTGGTTCATCCAAAGCGGGATATCTTTTATATAATGGATCATGGGGACACTGCACTTTATCCTCCCCGCCCGCTGCTTCGTCTCCTCCCGCTGTCTCTTCCAGCGAAAGGTGTCGCGTGCGTTCTGAAAGGTTGTCAATTATAGTTGGGGGAGGTGTTACCGCTTGACCAGGTCCAGGATGGACGGGCCGCATATCAGTAGAATACGGGGGTGGTACGTCCAATAAGTCTATGAGGGGTGCTTCTTCAAAATCTATAGGAGCGCTGGGAAGGGGACCATGTTTCAATTTAACCTGACCAGCAACCTCACATTTAGGTAATACCGGATACAGACCGGTCATATTTCCTTGTTTTTCTCTATTTGTTTGGTCAAGAACTGTTTCCTTTCCTGTCTGCAATAATTCGTCTGACTTCGCTTTTTCTGACATTTTCTGCGCTTTTTCAATTTTATTCTGAGCTTTCTCCTGTCTCCTATGGGCTTCTTTCCTCCACCATTCCACAGAATCTAATTGAGCCTGTCTCGCTTTCCTTTTGAACAACTGTTCCTCCACCTTAAGGACACTTTCTATATCAAAAGTCCCGCTGCTGGGCCACCGATATTTTTCTTCCAAATTCTCAGTATATTCCACCCATAAGTCCAAAAAGACTATTGCCGACATGCCATGTTTATTATACATAAATCTAGCTGGCGTGTCCTTAGGTGGAAGAACCACCTCTTTTTCTAAAAACTTTTTATCTTTAGATTTAGTCTTAAATTTGGCAAACAACGACATTTTGTTACTAAATCTATACCTTTACCGTTTCCTTAATCGGAAAACGTCTTGATACTATTCAGTAATACTCACCGAACAGCAAATCCAGAATTTTCGATCGAATCCAGACGCTGCGCGTGTCAGGGGTCTCAGACGTCTCGGACTCCTCAGTTCCTCGATGTCGGGCTCGGGTATGGACCTCCCGCGTCTCTCACCGCCTCATATGTATGCCGGTCTCAGTCAATCCCCCGCATCTCTGAAGGAATTCGGTGGGAAATCCCCACCAGGTGCACCTGAAGTCCGTCAAGAGAGGAAATAGGGGAAAACACCGCTGCCGGCAAAAACCGGCGCGTGTAGAGAAGGGAAGGTCCCTGTTCGGGCGCCAAAAATGTGGTAAATAATTTAGTTTACCTTATCTTATTTCATAATTTTCTAGTAATAGGTAAATGAGGAAGGAGACAGAGTCCGGGACGTGGAGTATAATCAGGGTTTATTTCAATAACTCGAGTTAAGGGAGAGCTCCCTCACCAAGCGGGTTAGGGAGTGGTCTGCTCAACATTGCGCAGCTTGCAGCTTTTATACATTTCTTGCACAACACAAGCAAATGGCAGTATTCGGTAATTTTCCATCAAGCAAACTTTAAAAAGAGAAAAAAAACAAAACAGTCTATATGCGTCAGTGGAAATATGTGAAGCTGGAACACTCCGATGTGCGTCAGTGGAAATATGTGAAGCTAGCATGCAGACGGAGAAATGTCAGAAGCGTGGGGTAAAAAATAGAGTACAAGGGAAAACAAGCGTGACTTTCTTCCAACCACAGGTTATTCTGTCGAAGCGAGCTTTTTCTTAGAAACGGAAGAATCGGCCTAACCACAACTGTGTGGGTGGCTGACATCCTGCCTGAAGCACATCACACGTTGCAATTTATCTTCTGCTGCATTCTCCAAAATGTCAACACATTCTCAAAATGGATGCTTACTCTCAAAATGGATGTCCAGATGTCAAGGCACAATGATTGCATGAGGGTGCGATATTTTATTTTTCCACATCTGCACGCAAAGTCATGAGAATGTGAGTGTACTCACCCCCTTGTGTCATCTGTGATGCCCTCAAGCGCCCATCCAACTCAGGTAGGCCACCGCCAGGATCCTGAACATCAGGGGGGTCATGGTTCGACGGGCACCCCTCCGACGTTGGTAGGCCATCCCCAGCTGAGCCTCCGCCGTCTTCTTGCTCCAGCGGCGAAGGTCCTCCCATCTTTTCCGGCAGTGGGTGCCCCGTCTCTGGTGGACTCCCAGGGTGACAATGTCCTTGGCGATGGCACGCCAAATATCCTTCTTCTGGTGGGCGCTGACCTACATGACATGTACAGGGGAAGAAGAGAAGTCATTAACAACAGCACTGTCGAAGTGGGTGGCCCCCATCTCTACCCTTGCCATGTGGCACATGCATTCACAGTCCTTCATGTTCCCTGACCTCTGCCCCCTTCCTACTGACATCCAGCCCTCTCCACCCAGGCATAGCCCATACAACGTGCTCCCTGTGTACTTACCTGTTGGTCTGGAGGACCGTAGAGTAGCGTGTACTGGGGGAGGACCCCGTCGACAAGCTTCTCCAACTCCTGAGCAGTGAAGGCAGGGGCCCTTTCCCCAGACGTAGCAGCCATTGTCTCTTCCAGACCGAGGTCACAGCAGCACTTGCAGTGTAGGTCCTCTCCTGTCGAAGATCAGGTATCGAGTGATTGAACAGATCGAAAATGGCGGTCATGTCCGCGGCGGTACGTCTCATCACCGCTGGCGCACTTCATCATTGGCTCCTGGGACCCATAGGGTCCAATGTTAACCAATGCAGCATTGCGCCGCGGTCTACGACCGCCTACCCCGACGGTGTACAACGCCAGCGCAGATACCTCACATCCCATTGTCCCACCTTAGAGGTCAGGCAGCCGCCATTTCAGGGGCCCACATGGCTTCATTTACTACTGCGTCACACATACCTAGGCCTACACTCAACACACATACAGGAAGAGTTTTGTATTTGGTGTTGTGTTCTGTGTAGCTGTGGGTACATACCTGGGAATTTGTTGACTCTGTGGTCGCTGTTGTCCTTCCCAGGCACCGTCAGCTGGGACATGTGAGGAGATGGCGGAATCCTCCGGTGTATCGACCGCTGGTGGACCTGTTGACAATGAAGGAGCGACATTTAATCATCACCTACAGGTTTGACCGTGTCACAATCTAGGAACTGTGTACCCAGTTGGAGCCAGACCTGATCTCACCAATCCGCCATCCCACAGGAATCCCCCCTCAAGTGCAGGTGCTATCAGTGCTCCATTTCCTTGCAAGTGGGTCTTTTCAGACAACAGTGGCCATGGCATCAGGGATGTCCCAGTCTATGTTTGCCAACGCGTTGTCCAGAGTGTTGTCTGCCCTGCTGAAACACGTAAGGAGCTACATCGTTTTCCCTCAGGTGGAGGATTTGGCTACAGTGAAAGGTGACTACTATGCCCTTGGACATATCCCGAACATCATAGGTGCTATTGATGGGACCCATGTAGCTCTGCCCCCCCGCAGGAGTGAACAGGTGTACAGGAACCGGAAGAGTTATCATTCCATGAATGTACAGATGGTATGTTTGGCAGACCAGTACATCTCCCAGGTAAATGCTATGTTTCCTGGCACAGTGCATGACGCCTACATCCTGCGGAATAGCAGTATCCCGTATGTGATGGGTCAACTCCAGAGGCACCATGTGTGGCTATTAGGGGATTCTGGTTACCCCAACCTGTCATGGCTATTGACCCCAGTGAGGAATCCCAGGACCAGGGCAGAGGAACGCTACAATGAGGCCCATGGGTGGACTAGGAGGGTGATCGAACGCACCTTCAGCCTCCTGAAGGCCAGGTTCAGGTGCCTCCATATGACAGGTGGTTCCCTATTCTACTCACCAAAGAAGGTGCCAGATCATCATCACCTGCTCGATGCTTCACAGTCTTGCTTTGCGACGCCAGGTGCCTTTTCTGCAGGAGGATGGTCCAGATGGCGGTGTTGTGGCAGCTGTGGAACCTGTGGAGCCTGTGGACAGTGATGAGGAGGAAGCTGAGGAAGAAGACATAGACAACAGGGAGTCAGTCATACAGCAATATTTCCAGTGACACATAGGTGAGAACATTTTTTTTTTACTATTACATTCACTTTCACACTTCTACCTCTATCCTGTCTGTCATTTAGTAGCAGTATTTGGTAACTGAGTTGTACCTTTCCATTACGGTTTCACAGGTGTGGTTACCAACGTGTGTCATCTGCTTGCATCCTTCCTGGACTTGTGATGTGTGACATAGGTATGTTGGCATTACAATAGAAAATGCATTTTGACACTGACATTGATAATACAAATTTACCAAATCACAGACTGACTCCAGATTGTTTTGTGCTTCAAGGGTGTTTATTTAAGTGCTCAAAAATGGAGGGGGGTTGTAAAATGGTGATGGGGGATGGTGGAGGAATGTCCATGGCAGAGTCCAGTCTATTCGTATCACAGGTGCTTTGCCCATATGGGCATAGGAAGTGGAGCTGGGGCAGTTCCAGTCTGGACAGGGTAACAAAGTGGGACAGTGGGAGGACAATCAGGGTGGTCTCATTTCCTGGGCGGGTCTTGCCATCTTGCTCTGTCCTATTCCTGGATCTCAACGACCGCTTGCGGGGTAGTTCTCTGTCTGCAGGGGGTGGTGTGCTGGTGTGGTGGTCCTGTGGCGGGGCGTCCTGTCCACTCGCGCCGGCGGAGGTGGTGGGCAGTTCATCATCCATGCTAGTATCAGGGGCCCCTTGGCGTGCCACGGTGTCCCTCATGGTTTTGTGTATGTCCTTCAGCACCCCTACGATGGTGCCCAGGGCGGAGCTGATGCTTATGAGCTCCTCCCTGAACCCCAAATACTGCTCCCCCTGCAGGTGCTGGGTCTCCTGAAACTTGGCCAGGACCGTCGCCATCGTCTCCTGGGAGTGGTGGTATGCTCCCATGATGGAGGAGAGGGCCTTGTGGAGAGTGGGTTCCCTTGGCCTGTCCGCCCCCTGTCGCACAGCAGCCCTCCCAGTTCCCCTGTGTTCCTGTGCCTCCGTCCCCTGGACCGTGTGCCCACTACCACTGCCCCCAGGTCCCTGTTGTTGTTGGGATGGTGGGTTATCCTGGGTTCCCTGTAGTGGTGGACACACCGCTGATTGACGTGTCCTGGGTACGGAGGTATGGGCCCACTGGGTGGGTGCTGTGCTGGTGTTACCAGAGGGTGGAAGGTCAGTGTTGGGCTGTTCCTGTGCGAGGGGAACCGACTGTCCGGAGGCCCACAATGGTCCGGGCTGGTCATCTGGATCCAGTTGGCCAGAGCTGCTGTCGTCACTGTGGGCCTCTTCTTTGGGTGGAGTGGAGATGTCTGGACCCTCCTGTGTGGTGACGTTCCGTAGTGGTCCTGCAGGGGTATAAGAGCATGATTATTGCATGTGTGTGTGTCATGGTGTGCAATGGGTGGGTGTGCGTGTACCCCAGTGCAAGCTTTCCTGTGTGGGGGTTTGTGTGATGATGGTTAGGGGGCTGTTATGGGTATGTGCAGTGAGCATGCTTTAGTGAGGGGTGATCATGCTTAGTTGTGTCATGCAGGGCTTGGTGTTGGGATGGGTGGTTTGTGTTATTAGTACATTAGGGAGGAGTTGGAGTGATAGGGGAGGGGGTGAGGGTGGGGGTGTGTGATAGCATGCAGGTAGGGTGGGGGATATGATAGTTAAGATTTGACTTACCAGTGTCCATTCCTCCACCGACTCCTCCGAGGCCCTCTGGATGCATGATGGTCAAGACTTGCTCCTCCCATGTTGTTAGTTGTGGGCGAGGAGGTGGGGGTCCGCCGCCAGACCGCTGCACCGCAATGTTGTGCCTGGAGACCACAGAACGCATCTTCCCCCGTAGGTCGTTCTACCTCTTCCTGATGTCCTCCCGATTTCTTGGATGCTGTCCCACAGCGTTGACCCTGTCCACGATTCTGCGCCATAGCTCCATCTTCCTGGCTATGGAGGTGTGCTGCACCTGTGAGCCACATAGCTGTGGCTCTACCCGGAGGATTTCCTCCACCATGACCCTGAGCTCCTCCTCGGAAATCCTGGGGTGTCTTTGGTGTGACATGGGGTGGTGTGGGTGATGTGTGGGGTGGTGTATGTGTTGATGTGTGTGGTGATGTGTAGTGGTGTGTGGTGTTTTGTGCGTGGAATGTTATATGGGTGATGGTGTTGTGTGCCTCTGTGTGGTGGGGTTCTCAATTGCTGTGCTCTCTGTCTCTCGGCCTCCTCAAAATTTCTGGTTGTAGGGGTTTGTGGGTGATGTGGGTGTGTGTTTTATATTGTGTTGGGTGTGTGGGAGTGGTGTTTGTATGTGTATCAGGTGTGTGTATTTTGAATTGTCCAATGTGGCGGTGTTTTGGAGATGTGTGTGTATTTTGAGCGCGCCGGTGTGTACCGCCAATGGAATACTGCGGTTGATTCGTGGATTCGTGGGTCGTGATAGCATGGGCGTGTTTCTGTTGGCGTGACGGTGGAGGAATTGTTTACGCCAGTTTATCACTGACCTTTGGTGTGGCGGACTTGTGTGGGTGTCTGAATTTCGGCGGATTCCGAGATGTTGGTCATAATAGCTGTGGCGGAATTCCGCGGCGGTGTATTGGCAGTCTTCTGCATGGCGGTAAGCGGCTTTTACCGCCAATGTTGTAATGACCCCCATAGTGACTTGGGAGGCCCTTTTATGCAGCTGTCTTGTGCCATGGAAATGCTCCTATCTCTTTATGTTTACCTTCAAAGGTGTCTAATGATAACGATGATTAGAATCTTTGTGAGTTAGTTAAAGCTGTTTACTCTTCTACAGCTATGTACTCGCTCTTACATAGCTATAGAAATGTAGCAGGGTCAGAGATAGGCTTACCAAAAGGTTCCATGATATCAGAACACCTCTTTTTTAGCAGCACATCAGTGCATTCTGGAATTATTAATTCTGGTTCAGTTAAGTTAAACATATTCAAACTAAAACACCTGAAACAAATGATTTGTAAAACGAAAACACAGAACTGGACATGCTGTATTCCAATGAGATAGAGCCATCTATCATCTATGGTGATTTTATCAATTGAATAGGGCCCCGTATGAAGTGATCAACACTGTAAAGGTTTCCTTCCAATCTCATGACAGAAGAAAGTAAAACTATGGCCTGATCCAACCATCAACCCTGTCTATCCAAAGTCATTCAGAGGATGAATACCAACCAACACAAATGTAATACTTTTAAGACAAAGGTTCTCAGTTTTGGTTACAATTTTAACATAAACTTGCAAGTTAATGTGGCTAAGAAAGCTGGGAGTCAAGCCTGGTAAAACGATGACCTTGCCCAACAACATTAGCACAGTTTTTGCCACATGTTCTGGTCTTTTGCGCAGAGCAAGGAAATTCTGCATTTACTTTTTGTACCTGTGAGGATAACAGAGGTCCTGCCCTTGATTATGTCCAGGTTGAACTACAGCAATGTCCTTTATGGAGGTTTCCCACAATTGTTGCTGAGGAAACGGTCCAAAATGCAGCTGCTTACAAGTGCTCAATCTACCCAGCTGGGTTCATGTCTTGCCATATTCGAGAAACCTGCACTGGCTCCACGTAAGTAAGTGGATCCTATATAAGACCCTTCTTCTAATGCACAGAGTAATGCACCAATCTGGCCTTGGCTGTCAGTCACCTGGGATATGCCATTACAAACCCAAGAGAAATCTGTGCTCTCCTTGTGACCAACTGGCCATAATTCCTTTGGTTTGTCTACCTAAAACAGGAGGGAGATCCTTTTCCTTTCTTGGACCACAAGCCTGCAATAGGCTTCCCTTTAAAGTGTGTTAAATTGAAGGTGAGGGGACTTTTTGACCCGGCTTTATCGATTTTTGCCTCTTTGCACTCCATTCCTTTCTTATACTCCCCATAGGGCAGGGACACTCTCTCTGAGTATCCACGCGCTCAACAAATTCCTTCACTCATTGGTCCTCTTAGCCCTGTTCCTGCTTACTTTGATCTTACTGGTCTATTTAATCTTCCCCCATCTAGTCTTTGGTCTTAATGGCCCTAGTCCACCTGCTCCTGAACTGACTCAATTCAATTCAAAGGAGCTTTATTGCTGCTACAAGAGCCAAAAAAGCGCAAGCAGTAATAAATACAAATAAATACACATAATGATAATTACAAGTAAATATATAATGATAAAAGGGAGTAAAAGATAAGAGAAAATGGAAAAAAGTGGAATAAAAATGGAATAAAAATGGAATAAAATATGCTGCACAGGACGATGGGACAGTCTTATTTGGAGTCTTTATCCAGAAGGGTTTTCCCTCTAACAAGCCAACTAGCTCCGAGGAATTTGGCGACCGCGATCACAAGCGTTGGCCTGGTGTCTGATCTGAGGATTCGCAGGGCTAGCGCAGAGCTGCGGACTCCCAGTAGTCTGCATGCCGGTGCCAGCCATTTCCTACGGGGGGCGGTGTATGCGGGGCAGGCAAAAAGGACGTGAGGGAGATTCTCGACGGGGGCTTTGCAAGCTGGGCATACGGTTAATTCATTGTGTGACCAGCTACTGGTGAAAAGTCTTAATGGGAGTGTTCTGATGCAGAGCTGGTAGTACAGTTTCCTTTCCCTTGGGGCTGTGATTAGGTCCCAAAAAGCTTCGTACTTGCATGACTCTTTTAGGTTGGCAAAGTCACAAGATAGTGTAGTGTGGAGTGCAGCCCTTGTGTCTTGGTAATTTGCCATTTGCCAGTATAGTTTCTTTAGTGCGCTTTTCGAGGGGAAGACTGACGTGGTTGGTGAGTTCCAGAGATCATCGAGCCCAAGTGAGTACAGTGAACCCTTGATGGATCGTAGCCAGGGGATTCTGTGAAGATGGTCGGCTTTTAGGATGACCTGTAGAGCTTTAGTGAAGATGTCGAGCTCCGGAGTGGTCCAGAGACGCCGCCAGTACAGCAGAGGTCGCAGGCAGGCTTTGTGTCCAATGTGTTTGATACCGAGATCCTTGAAAAGGGGGAACAGTGGGGTGCTTAGCGGAAGGGACACAAGGTTTCTTAGGAAGTTGTTTTCAGCGGTGGTTAAGTCTTGGGTTTTGGTATAGCCCCATAGTTCAGCTCCGTAAAGCGCTGAGGAAATGGCCTGGGCTTTGTATAACTGTAATGCTGGGCGAATTGGTTTTGTGTGTGAGAGGTCAACATTTTTTAGTAGTACCCCTGTTGTTTGTTTCAGTTTTAGGGCTTGTTTTCCTATGTGTGACTTCCAAGACATGTTGTCAGTGAATGTTATGCCCAGGTAGCTGAAAATGCCCACCTTCTCAAGTGTGGAGCCCTCTAAAGTAAACTTCCCTTTAAAAGATCTGTGGGGATTGAGGGTTATTAGTTTTGTTTTTGAGGCGTTGATTTCGAGTCCCTGTGATGAGCAGAAATGCTCGAAGCACGCAAGGAGTTTCCTTAGGCCACTAGGGGTCTTGGATATCAGGAGAGTGTCATCGGCAAAGAGTAAGACTGGGATTTTTTGTGTGCCAAGTGAAGGTGCGTCAGCCTGCAATCTGAGGAGGGAGGGGACGATTTCATTGATATACAGTGAAAAGAGGGTTGGGCCAAGTACGCACCCTTGCTGCACACCCCGGGAAACGTGGATTTTATCAGTTAATTGGCCCTTGTTGCCCCACCTGACTTGTGAGTAGTTGTCCTCGTGGAGTCATATCAAACTGGCAAGAATGTGCTCTGGGATTCCAATCCTAAAGAGAGTGTCCCATAGTTTGTTGCAAGGTACTAGGTCAAAAGCAGATTTGAGGTCCACAAAAGCTACATAAAGGCTGCCTTTACCAATGAACACTGTTTTCCAATATAGTAATAGGAATCTGAGGGCTTGATCAGTGGTGGAAAATTTCTTCCGGAAACCTGCTTGGAGGGGGCTAAGGATATCACGTTCAGTCATCCATTCTTCGATCTTTCCTAGGAGGCAGTGGCAGAAGACTTTTTGGACACAGTCAATTAGGCTGGTAGGTCTATAGTTGCAAGGAAGTGATCTGTCGCCCTTTTTTAAGATTGGAATAACAATAGCCGCTTTCCAGGACTCGGGAATTGGCGCCCCAGATGCTATTGCGTTAGCTATAATGGTGATGTACCTTGACCAGGATGCTAGGTCTGTTGAGAACAGGTCTGCTGGGACGCAGTCTGATCCAGGGGCCCTGCCGCGTTTTAAGGTGCTTAGAGAGTAGGTTATGTCACTTTGGGAAAACAACAGGGGTGCTGCGGTGTTGGGTGTTAATGAGTGATTTAGGTGGGGGCCCGCGCAAACAGGGATGGGGCTATCATGAGCAGGGGAGTATAGGCTACTAAAGTGAGCTACCCAGTCTTTCGAGGCAATATTGGTTGTGATGTCCAAACCACTGGTTTCTGGGCCTCGCGCTGCCAGGGACCAGAACAGACTATGGCTCCTCTTGCGCACAGCGTCACTGAGTGCTGTCCACCATTTGTTATCTTGGTCACGCTTGGCTATGCGTATTGCAGATTTATAGGACTTCCTTGCTACGCAGATGGCGGTGGGGTCCTTGGATTTAATGGCTTGAACTAAGCGCTTGTTTAGAGACCGACACGTTTTGTTGAACCAACGGTGCCTACCTATGGGTCGTTTGTCGTGGTGGGCTGGGGGTACTGAGAAGTGGGCTGCGATATCCCTAAAGCAGGAGGTGTGGATTAAGCTTATTTCCTGGTGGGGAGTTGCAGGACCTGCCTCTAGGCCCATTAGTGTGGATTTTAGGGCGTTATTGGCAGCGTTGATGAGTGCGGGCTGAGCCACGACCTTGTCCCATTTTAAGTGTTGTTTATTGTTGCTCAGGCTAATACCCTCGGGTGCTACTGCTGGGAAGTTAGACGTGGATGGGAGATTACCTAGAGCTAATGTTTGGACAGAGAGAGGGTTGTGATAACTTTCAGTCCTTTCAATGATCGTCATGTCGATGACTAGAGGCCATAGTCTTATATCGAATAGACAATAGTCGATTCTGCTGGTGTGATTAGTTTTGTTGAACGTGTGACTGCCATTGGTGTCTGATTTGGTTCTGCCATTTAACGCCCTGAGCCCGAACTCCATGGTCAGTGATTTGGCCTGGATAGCGACCTGCGTCCATCTCTTGATGGGTGGGATTGACAGGGCGGGGATAGACCAGGCTTGATCCTCCTCATTGGTGGACCTGAGGTCGTCCCAGTCAAGGGGTTCGAATGTGACGTTGAAGTCCCCAGCCACAATGGTTTTGTAATGGCGGGGATAGTTTTGTAAGAGGGCTACGAGGGCGCAGAGGGTTTTGGAGACTTGACCCCCCCTGACTCCTCGAGTGTAGATATTAAAGATGTTCACCACGGAGTCAGGCCCAAAGGATAGACGAAGGCCTAACAGGTCATGAGAGTTGGTAGGTAGCTGTAAAATATGGCAGCTAAGTGATGTTTTGATCCAGGTGGTCAGACCCCCTGAGGGCCTGCCTCTCGTGCTGGCCACAGCGGGGATGTGGAAGTTTGTATAGCCTGTTCGAAAAAGTGGGTCGAGTGACCATGTCTCTTGGAGGAGACATATGTCATGTTCGTCAATAAAGGAGGAGAAGGATGGAAGGGGAAGAATAGATTTCAAACCTGCCACGTTCCATGAAACAAGTCGTACCCCAGTTTGTGGCTGAACTATCCTGTCTAAATGCCTGGGGTTTGTATGGTTGGCTGTCGGGGGTTGGTCTGGCAGATGTGGTTGAAAGAGCAGAAGTGGGTTGATACCAATGTTTACCCGTGGGGCCTGGGGTGGTTGGTGATGTTCCTCTGTTGGAACTGACCTGGTCCTGATCCGGGAAGTGCTTGCAGGCCTAGCCAGCAGCACTTGGTTTGGTGGGCAATGCGCCTGCAAGATGGAAGGTGCATCGTTGTCATGATTGCTCAGTGGACTGGCAGTGGTCTTAGTGTCATGGGTGGGGGAGAGAATACATGGACAAACAGTGGTGGGGTAAAAGGTAGATCTGGGGGTGATAGATGTTCGAAAGTTGCAAGGTTTGCCTGCATAGATTTTAGGTGAGGCTGTGAATCAATCATTTTTACCAAGAGTGGATACATTTTCTGCTGGGTGGTAACTCAAGCACTCCTGGTGGTGTGTAGGTGGCCTGGCGTATTTAAACTGGATGCGTGAGTGTACTGTTGGGCTTGTTCTTGCATCTAAGGCCACCAGGTTGTTCACCATGGTCCCGTCCTTGAGTGTCAGTTTTAGGATGTCAAAGTGAGTTCCCGGGTCTGGCCGTCGTACTACGTTAATTAGGTCCTCGCGTATTATGGAACGGCAGCCTCTAACATGGCGTATCCAATGGATTGCCTTGTTTTTGATAGAGTCTGCCCCTTCCTTGCGTGTCAATGTGGTTAACTTGGGAACGTTAACCATTAGAACTATATTACCTAAAAGGAACCGGTCAGTGGCAGGTTGTGCAGAGTATTTTGAGGCAGTGTTGCTCATGGGTTTGGGGGTTTTGTGATAGATGTCTAGTGAGTTTCCTATGCCTGAGTTTTGGGAAAAAGGTGTCTGGTAAGAGTTCGTGGTCTTATCCCCGATGGGGAGGGGGCCGACATGGCTAGAAGCTGAGAAGTTGGGCGGGTTTGTTATGGTGCCTGATAGGGTTGGGTTTTGGACAAGGTTTGTGGTGGCCGTGTTATTTGCATGAGTTAGCTGTTTTACTATTGCAAATAGAGAGTTAACCATATGCTTGAGTTCTGTGACTTCCTTCTTTAGAACTTGTATGCATTCAATATGCTGTGAGGTTACATGAGGAAAATGCATATTGGTGGCTGCTGGCCCATCTGCCAGGGTGCCTGGATTGATGTTGTCGTGTGGTTCAGGGATGTTGATTAGGGGATTAAAAAGGTTACTGAGCTGGATGAAATCGTTGGTGGCCAGTGGTAGGTCTTCTACTAGAGAAGGGGCGTTATGGGTGATAACGTTCCCACTCTCGCCCTGCCCTGTAGTGTTGGTGACTTGTTGTCCACGTTTCACGAAAATCTCAGCGATTTTCATGGGACCATCTTTCCTGCTGATTGATGTGGGCTCCCCCCCGGTTTCAGTAGGATTATTTCCCTGGGGGCTAGTTAGTATTCCGTTGCATTCACCCAGGAGAGAGTCGATTCTATCCATGACGCAGTTGCTAGCTGCATGCTTATGCCTTTTGCGCTTGGCTTTTAGCACGACCCCGGCCCCAGCCTCTGTTGCTTTCCTTTTGCCCATCTGGTGTTGATGTTGGTGCAAAGTTGAACTATAAGGTGTCAGGTTTAGTAGAGCAGCTTACTGAGGTCACAGAGTTGGCAATAGCAAATGGAGCTAAGTCCAATGAGGCCTACTTGGGTGATAGATGTCAGGGGGGTGGCCCAGCCCAGCCTCTGTCAGCCGCTGACGGTCGCAGGACGGGCCCGCCCTTGGCCCGGGCTTCACCCGGGCGCCACCCGCGTGCGTCCCGCGCTTCGTGAAGTTTAAAGGGCTCCTGCCCAATAGGAATGGTTCTGGCGCGTCCCGAGCAGCGGGCGCGCTTCGTGAAGTTTGAAGGGCTCCTGCCCAATAGGAATGGTTCTGGCGCGTCCCGAGCAGCGGGCGCGCTTCGTGAAGTTTGAAGGGCTCCTGCCCAATAGGAATGGTTCTGGCGCGTCCCGAGCAGCGGGCGCGCTTCGTGAAGTTTAAAGGGCTCCTGCCCAATAGGAATGGTTCTGGAGTGTCCCTTCGTAAAGTTTAAAAGGCTCCTGCCCAATAGGAATGGTTCTGGCGCGTCCCGAGCAGCGGGCGCGCTTCGTGAAGTTTAAAGGGCTCCTGCCCAATAGGAATGGTTCTGGCGCGTCCCGAGCAGTCGGCGCGCTTCGTGAAGTTTAAAGGGCTCCTGCCCAATAGGAATGGTTCTGGCGCATCCCCTGAACTGACTCCTTCTCTGGGTACCCCTTCAATATGTCATAATAATCTTGGCCCTGATCCTCCTGCTCATTGTCATCTGAACTAATGTGTCCACTTTGTCATGATCCTCCTTAATCAGGTCATTCTGTTCTTATCCACCTAATTTGGTCATCATGGCTCCTGTCATCCTGGCCTTCTTTGTCCTCCTTTTCCTCTTTGCCAGATCCTAATATTCCTGGGCCTCTGTGACTTGAGCTTGTTTTTTCCCTTGGTTGTAACCCCACTTGTCCTCCTTTTCCTAGTCCTCTTAGCCCTTGTCCTGCTGGCTCCATTTTCCTGACCATCTCCTCTTAATTCTGCAGGTCCTGTTCTTCTACTCTTACTCACTTTCAGTCTGGTTTGCCTAGCAATGTTCTTCCTACTCCTGGTCCTCATGGTCTGTGTGCTCTTCCTGGTTCTGTGCCCACTGAACTTGATCCTTTAGTTTCTGCTCCTTCTTCTTATAATCTTTGTATGCCTAATATTCTAGATTCTGGTCCTTTTGGCCATCTGGTCTTTTCGGGGCCCGTTCTCATAGATCTTCTTTTTCTTTCCCAATCCTCTTGACACTAATTCATTAGACCTGGTCCTTCTGATCTCATCTTGCTAATATGACTCCTTGTACATCAGTTCCTGGTCTTGCTGGACCTCTGGATCTACCTGACCTTTAGTGTCCTGGACCTCTTAGGCCTTTCCTGGTTTGGATCATCCTTGTCCTCATGGTCCTTCTGGCACTGACCCAGTAGTCTGGGCCCTCTTGCTTCTGGCACTTTTTGTTTGGGTCCTTCTGAAACTTGTCAGTTTGGTCCTGGAACTCGTGGACATCCAGGTCCAGTTCCCTTAGTCTCCCTGATATTGCTACCTCCATTTCCTGGTGTTCTGCTTCACATTGTACTCTGGGCCCTGGTCCAATGGTTATGGTCTTCCTGGAACTCCTAGGCCTGTTTGTGGTCCTCTAGGTGCTGATCCTTCTGATCCTCCTTGCACTGGTTCCTGTCTATGGTCCTCGTTGTATTCTTGATATTGACTCCCCTCATCTGATTTGCTTATTCTGCCCCCCTGATCTTATTGGGCTCGATCTCGTCTGCTAATATTGGACTGATCCATGTTGATGCACACAGCAATACATTTATATACATGAACAAAGTTGCATCACCACTATTAGGTTCCCCTATTGTGAACTCTCTGTCAACCCCAGCACATAGGTACGTGGTCAGACAGGCTCTCAGACCTAGTTTAGACCTAAGGAACCTAACAGTGGTGATGCAGCTTCGTTCATGTATGACTGACAGATCACAGGTGAGGTAACACTTAGCCAGGAAGCAAACGCACAAAGAAGAAAATTTAGATCAGATCTCACAGAAAGGCAGCAACACCACAATGGTCACCGGAGATTGGCCCCAATAAAGGACAATGGCCAGAGGGACGCGAACATTCCTAAACACACATTGAAGTTAGATGCCACATGTAGTTAGGAGCACATAACCAATAGGGACACAGCACATACCACACATGCAGCAACCATATGCCCCTCAGGCCACACATCTGCACACATACTTGCTGGCCCACATTGTGTCCATGCCAGGTTGAGGCCCACCTGAGTTCACTATCTGGGATTGTATTCATGACTATGTGACAACTGTTTTAATTTGTTACCAAGAAAAGAATGTCGTTCCTGGTTGTATGACACTCAGAGAAATGTATCAAAGCCTGCTTCAATCCAATGTACAAGAGACAGTCCTTAGACCTCGGTTGTGAGCTGCTGTCCCGGCCCTGTTTAATTAAACAAACTATTCCTGTTTTGCCAGATGCCTCTCAAGTTTTGTTTTTTAAGATACATTCTCATTTGAGCAACATGTCTTCCTGGAACTGGTCCTGATTTTCTGGCCCTGGCCTTCCTGTTCCTTGTCCTTGTACTTCTACACTAGTTATGATGATCTATCTTTGTGTGGGCCTTCTGCACCTGGCCATCCTTGCTCTAAATGTTGGCTATTTTGTTCCTAGCCATGTGTCCTTGACTCCCCAGCCTGTTATCATTCTGGTCATAATGTCCCTGGTCCTGATCATTCCTACTGTGGTCCTCCTTGTCCTGGTATTCAATATTCTGATCCTCTTGTTCCTGTTTTTCTGGTCCTCCTAGTTCTTTGTTTCCTGGTCCTCTTAGAACTTTTCTTTCTGACTCGTTTGTCTGTGTCCCTGTTCTCAGCTACCTAACACGCCAGACCAAGGTCATGCTATTCTTGTTTTTCATAGTATTTGCCCAATTCTATATTTTATGCTTGCTGTTCTTGCTTTCTGTATCCTTGCACTCTTAGTCTTTGTCCTTCTGGTTTGCGGTGTTCTGCTTCTCCTAGATCTGTTCCTTATCTATTTAGCCCTACTGGTACTGCAGTCATTCTTTCAGGTTCTCCTTGTCTTTGGTCATCCTGAGCATGGTAATTTTGGTCAAGGTCCTCCTGGTCACCATTGCCCTATCCACTTGGTCTTCCAGATTCTGGTTGGTCTTCTTACATGTTATCCTCCTCACCCAGATCTTGCTACTTATAATCTAATGATTGCTCTGCCCTACCTGGTATTCAGAGCCCTAGTCTTCTAGGAACTGAACCTTTTAGCCCTGTTTCCGGTCTTCCTGGTCCTTTTGCTTACCAAGTGCTCCTGCCCTGGTCTTCTAGGTGCTCTTGGGACTGCCCCCTGGTCTTCCTAGTCCCTATTCTACCTATTCTAATATACTGGACATACTGGCCATTGCACTAAGGTCCTGATCTTCGGTAGTCTTCTTCAATCTGGTCCTAATCCTCCTGGCCCTCGTCATCTTGCTCCTTGCCTGCATGGTTCTGCAATACTTTTCCCTTGCACAAATCATCATATTCTTGCCTAGTTCTGATATTCCTTGACCTCCGATTCAAGCTGGCCTTAACATTTCCTAGCCCTGTCCTGGTCTGTCTGGTTGCCATTTCCATGTACTCCTGCCCCTAGACTTTTGGATCACGACCTCCTGTTCCACAGGCTCCCAGACATTTTTATTCACCTCACCCTAATTCTCACCCATCAGTCCTTCTGGTCCTGCTTCCCTGGTTTTTCTAGTCTCCTGGTTTGCCTGTTCCTGGTTCATCTGATCTTGGTTCCCATGTCTATGTAGACTGGGACTTAGCTTTGGAACTTCTGGAACTTTTTTGACTGGTCCTCAAGTATCTGGTCTTCTGATAATGATCCCACTGGCCTTGGCTTCCCTGGCCCTCCTATTCCCTTGGTCCTCCTGCCTCATCCTAATCCTACTAGTCCTTCTGGTTTGCCTGTTCTACATTGTTCTGGTCCATTTGGCCATGGTCCCCACCATCATGCTCCTCCTAGTAAAGGTTCTCCTGAGTCTGGTCTTCCTCATCCCTGTGGAATTGGTCCTCCTAGATCCCTTTTTGCATGCCACCCTTGTCCTTGTATTGCTTGTCACACTGGTTTAGGATCTCTGTGAATCTGATCCTTCTAGAATTTCTGATCCTATCCCCACTGGGCCTTGATTTCCTGGACCTGTTATGTCCATACTGGTCATTTTGATCTAGGGTCTCCTGGTCCTGTTAGCCCTAGTCCTTTTCAGTTGTGGTCTTCTAGATCCTGGTCCACTCAGTTCTGGCCTCTTGGTTCTCCTTGATCTGATCTCTGTGGTTTAGGCTCTTCTGTGGCTGATCCTTCTTTCCATTGGTCTCCTTTCACTGGTCCTGTTTGGTCTGTATACCTTGGTCTACAACTCCTAGCCATGTTTGTCCTCCTCCCTCTGGTCAGTGCACTCAGGCCTTCGTAGCCCTCCTTCTTGTTATTGTCCAGGGCCCTCTGTTTCTCCTACCGTTGGTCCTTTTTCCTTCTGGCCCTTACTCACTGGGTCTCTATACCCTGCTCCACTTCCTCCATGTCCCCCTGATCCTTCTCACCCTGGCTCCTGTACCCCTAGTCCTATTATTCCTCATCATTTATTTGTTCTCTCCCCTCTGGTACTAGTAGCCCTTGTTCTCATAAATTAGGTTTCCCTAGGGTGTTTCTTTTTGCACTAGTCCTTATTTGTCTTGGTACTTATTCTCCTACTGGTCATAATCCCCAATCTACTGGTCCTACTGCATCCTTTCTCAGATCCCTCCACAAAGTCTTTAGTCAGGTACAGGCACCAAGCTTGCTCCTTAGATGTTTACTTTTGGCTTTAACTGAGACAGCACTGTCAAGGACAGGAATGAGGGCTCATTAGAGACATAGCCTTAACCACTTAAAACACTGCTTAGCATGATAAAAAACACATGTAACATTCCCATGATAGACTGTGCAGATGAATAAGATGTTACTGTGACTGAATGGCCACTCATGACATGGGCTTAATAAGCATCTATGTCTGAAACCTACTCTGCTGGGTGGCTAGTATTTACATGTGTATTTATATATCAGACTGCTGAATGAACTGTCCAGATGTGTTCACTTCCCTATTCCACAGAAATCCGATTACTGTGACTAACACAGTTTACCTTCTGGAAATGTTCCAGAGTACTGTGCCCCGAACACTAAGGCTCTAATTTTAACATTGGTGGTACTTACCGCCTACCGCCGCAGTGACGCCCGCCAACATACTGCCACCATGGCTACCATCGTCTACCAGCACTGCCTGACTTCTGCTACAATAAGGGCGGAAATCCAGCAGTGTCCATACTGGTGGACGGTGGTGACCTGGCGCTGCTACCACCAGCACCGCCTCACCAGTAGAACACCGTCAGCCGTATTATGACCATGAATATGGCCTGGCAGTGTCCTGCTGTTGGGGCGCTGCCGGCGGTAGCAGCGCCCCTTCCCATTCCCTGCCGGAAGACCTCCTCGCCGGACAAGGTAAGTCGGCCATTCGACGGGGGAGGGGGTGGAAGGGTGGGGGGTGTTGTGTGTGTGTCTGAGTGTGTGCATGAATGTCTGAGTGTGTGTGAGAATAAGTCTGTGTGTGTTGTTTTGTGTGCGTTAGTGTATGAGTGTGAGTGAATGCGTGTAAGAATGGTGAAGTGAGTTTGTGTCTGCATGTCAGTGTGATTGTGTGTAAGAATGTGTGTGAATATGTCTGGAAGTATGTGTGAATGAATGCGTGTATGTCAGTGTGTGAATTAATGTGTGTATGTCAGTGTAAGTGAATGGGTGTATGCGTTGTGCGTGTGGGTGTCTGCGTGCATGTATGTGGGGAGGGGGGCGTGGCATGAGGGGCGCTGTGACTAGTGGGGGTGGGGAGGAGAGTGATGTGTGACTGGGGGTGTGGTCAGTTGTGTGGTGTGTGCATGTATGGGGGTGAGTGAGTGGATCGGAGGGGTTGGGGGATGAGTCTGGATGGAGGGTGGCATCACATGAGTGTTGGGGGTGGGGGAGCCGCCTACCGGTGACAGGGATTCCATTGCTAACAACACGGAAACCATGGTGGTAGGCCAGCTCATAATGGCGGTATGAGTGGAGAAGTAGCGGGTTGGCTGCCGCTGACCCACCAATTTCATAATGTGGCCTGTTTGCGGTGATACCGCCACATTAACCCTGGCGGTCAAAAGACCGCCAGGGTTAAAATGAGGGCCTAATTGTCTATTGCAAGTATCCTGGATGGCAAAGATATAACCTACTTGTCAACATTCCCTTTTTGCAGCTGATTGTCCACTGCTATTGTGTTGCCAGGTTTGAAATACTAAGGCCCTCATTACAACATTGGCGGTAAAAGCTGCTTACCGCCATGCAGAAGACTGCCAACACACCGCAGCGGCCGCGGAATTCAGCCACAGCTATTATGGCCCACAGTTCGGAATCCGCCAAAATTCAGACACCCACACAAGTCCCCCACACCAAAGGTCAGTGATAAACTGGCGAAAACAAAACCTCCACCGTCACGCCAACAGAAATACGCCCACACTATCACGACACACAAATCCACACGGCGGTCTTTCAACCACGGTATTCCATTGGCGGTACACACCGCTGCGCTCAAAATACACACACATTTACAAAACACAACCACATTGGACAATTCAAAATACACATACCTGATACACATACACACACCACTCCCAGACACCCAATACAATATAAAACACACACCCACACCACCCACAAACCCCTACTACCAAATAATTTGAAAGAAGGCCAGAGAGAGACAGAACCAGCAAGAACAACAGCATCCACAGGCACACAACACCATCACCCACAGAACTTCCACGCACCTCACACAACACACCACTACATATCAGCACACTTATCACCATACACTCCACCCCACACGACCCCATGGCACGGCAAAGACACCCCAGGTTCTCAGAGGAGGAGCTTAGGGTCATAGTGGAGGAAAACGTCCGGGTAGAGCCACAGCTATTGGGATCACAGGTGCAGCACACCTCAATTGCAAGGAAGATGGAGCTATGGCGAAGAATCGTGGACAGGGTCAACGCAGTGGGACAGCACCCAAGAAATCGGGAGGACATCAGGAAGAGGTGGAACGACCTACGGGGGAAGGTGCGTTCCATGGTCTCAAGACACCACCTGGCGGTTCAGCGGACTGGCGGCGGACCCCCACCTCCTCCCCCACAACTAACAACATGGGAGGAGCAGGTCTTGGCGATTCTCCATCCTGAGGGCCTCGCAGGAGTAGGTGGAGGAATGGACTCTGGTAAGTCAAATCTTAACTATTACATCCCTCACCCTACCTGCATGCCAGCACATACCCCCACCCCCACCCTCACCCTCACCCCCATCACTCTAACTCCTCACAAATGTCCCTACATCACAAAACACACATCCTAACACCATGCCCTGCATGCAACAACAAAGCATGGACACCCATCACCAAAGCATGCCCACTGCACATACCCATACAACCCCATAAACCGTCATCACACAAGGTCCCACACAGGAATGCAAGCACTGGGGTACACAGTCACCCACCCATTGCTCACCATGCCACACACAGATGTAATAAACATCCTTTTATACCCCTGCAGGACCCCTACCCAACGTCATCGGACAGGAGGGTCCACACATGTCCACACCACCAACAGAAGAGTCCCACAGTGATGACAGCAGCTCTGTCCAACTGGATCTAGATGACCAGCCCGGCCCATCAGGGACCTTGGGACAGTCGGTTCCCCTGACACAGTCACAGGCCACTACAGACGTTCCCCCCTCTGGAAATACCCACCCACCCAGCGGGCCCATACCTCCATCCCCAGGACACGCCAATCAGCAGTGTGTCCACCGCTACAGGGAACCCAGGCTAACCCACCACCCGAACAACAACAGGGACCTGGGGGTAGTGGCAGTGGGCACACGGTCCAGGGGACGGAGGCCCAGGAACACAGGGGACCTGGGAGGGCTGCTGTGCGACAGGGGGCGGACAGGCCAAGGGAACCCACTCTCCACGAGGCCCTCTCCTCCATCATGGGAGCCTACCACCACTCCCAGGAGACGATGCCAACGGTACTGGCCAAGTTTCAGGAGACCCAGCGCCTGCAGGAGGAACAGTATATGGGCTTCAGGGAGGAACTCAGAACCATCAGCTCCACCCTGGGCACCATCGTAGGGGTGCTGAAGGAACTTGTGAAAACCAGGAGGGACACTGTGGCACTACAAGGGGCCCCTGACACTAGCATGGATGATGAACTGCCCACCACCTCCGCCGGCGCTAATGGACAGGATGTCCGCCACATGGACCACCACACCAGCACCCCACCTCCGGCAGAAGAAGAACCACCCTGCAAATGGTCCCTGAGATCCAGGACAAAGACAGAGCACGATGCCAAGATCCCCGCCAAGAAATGAGACCACCCTGATTGTCATCCTACTGTCCCACTTTGTCACCCAGTCCATACTTAACCTGCCCCAGCTCCTCTTCCTGTGCCCATATGAGCAATGCACCTGTGAGACTCATAGACTGGACTCTGCCATGGACATTCCTCCGCCATCATCCCTCACCATTTTACTACCCCCTCCAATATTGAGCACTTAAATAAACACACTTAAAGCGCAAAACAATCTGGAGTCCGTCTGTGATTTCGAAATAGTGCATTAGCAATTACAGTGACAAAATGCTCTTACAATTGTAATGTCAACATACCTATGTCACACAGCTCTAGTCCATGAGGAATCTAAGCAGTTGTCACACAGTGGGACCCACATCTGTGAAATCGTGAGGGAAAGTGACAACTCAGTGCCAACACACTGGGTAAAAATGACAGACAGTAGAGAGGTAGTAGGGTTAAAGTACATGTAGTAGGCAGGTCTGTACTCTTACCTGTGTCTCACTGGAAATATTGCTGGATCACTGAGTCCCTGTTGTTCATGTCTTCTTCCTCTGCTTCCTCGTCTTCACTGTCCACAGGCTCCACAGCTGCCACAACACCGCCATCTGGACCATCCTCCTGCAGAAAAGGCACCTGTCGTCGCAAAGCCAAGTTGTGAAGCATACAGCAGGCCACGATGATCTGGAGCACCTTCTTTGGTGAGTAGAATAGGGATCCACCTGTCATATGGAGGCACCGGAACCTGGCCTTCAGGAGGCCGAAGGTCCTCTCGATCACCCTCCTAGTACGCCCATGGGCCTCATTGTAGCGTTCCTCTGCCCTTGTCCTGGGATTCCTCACTGGGGTCAGTAGCCATGACAGGTTGGGGTAACCAGAGTCACCTGCAAATGGCGAGGGACAACTGTTAGACACGCAATAACCTGTAGGGATATCCCCAGACCCAGACAACCATTCCCACTGTCTTGCTCCCAGGTGCTCACCTAATAGCCACACACGGTGCCTCTGGAGTTCCCCCATCACATAAGGTATGCTGCGATTCCGCAGGATGTAGGTGTCATGCACTGAGCCAGGGAATATGGCATTCACATGGGAGATGTACTGGTCGGCCAGACATACCATCTGTACATTCATTGAATGATAACTCTTTCTGTTTCTGTATACCTGTTCACTCCTGTGAGGGGGACCAAAGCCACATGGGTCCCACCAATGGCACCTATGATGTTGGGGATATGTCCCAGGGCATAGAAATCATCTTTCACTGTTGGCAAATCCTCCACCTGAGGGAAAACGATGTAGCTCTGCATGTGTTTCAGAAGGGCAGACAACACTCTGAACAACACGTTGGAAAACATAGGCTGGGTCATCCCTGATGCTATGGCCACTGTTGTTTGAAATGACCCACTTGCAAGGAAATGGAGCACTGACAGCACCTGCACTTGAGGGGGGATTCCTGTGGGATGGCGGATTGCTGACATCAGGTCTGGCTCCAACTGGGTATACAGTTCCTGGATTGTGGCACGGTCAAGCCTGTATGTGATAATCACATGTCGCTCCTCCATTGTCGACAGGTCCACCAATGGTAGGTACACCGGAGGATGCCGCCATCTCCTCACATGTCCCAGCGGACGGTGCCTATGAAGGACAACAGCGAGCACAGAGTCAAACAACTCAGAGGTACGTACCCACAGTTTACACAGAATACCATTCATACACAAAAGGTGGCCTGTATGTGTGTTGAGTCTAGGCCTAGGTATGTGTGACGCAGTTGAAAATTAATCCATGTGGGCCACTGAAATGGTGACTGCCTGACCTCTAAAGTGGGACAATGGGATGTGAGGTAACTGCGCTGGCGTTGTACACCGTCGCAGTAGGCGGTTGAAGACCGCGGCGCAATGCTGCATTGGTTAGCATTGGACCCTCTGGGTCCCAGGAGCCAATGACGATGTACGCCGGCGGTGACTGTCATTTTCTATCTGTTCAATCACTCGATACCCGATCTTCGACAGGAGAGGACCTACACTGCAAGTGCTGCTGTGACCTCGGTCTGGAAGAGACAACGGCTCGAGTGTCCGGGGAAAGGGCCCCTGCCTTTACATCGGAGGAGTGGGAGAAACTTGTGGATGGGGTCCACCCCCAGTACACGCTACTCTGCGGTCCTCCAGACAAACAGGTAAGTACACTGGGAGCATGCTGTATGGGCTATGGCTGTCTGGAGAGGGCTGGATGTAAGAAGGAACGGGGGAGAGTGCAGCGTGCATGAAATGACGGTGAATGCATGTGCAAAATGGCAAGGGTAGGAATGGGGGGCCAATCGCTTTGACGGTGCAGTTGGTAATAACTTACTCTTCCCCCTGTACATTTCATGTAGGTCAGCGCCCACCAGAAAAAACATATTTGGCGTGCCATCGCCAAGGACGTCCGGACCCTGGAGGTCTACCACAGACGGAGCACCCACTGCCAGAAAAGATGGGAGGACATTAGCCGCTGGAGCAAGAAGATGGCGGCGGCTCAGCAGGGGATGGCCTCCCAACGTGGGAGGGGTGCCTGTCGCACCATGACCCCCCTGATGTTCAGGATCCTAGCGGTGGCCTACCCGGAGTTGGATGGGTGCTTAAGAGCATCACAGCAGACACAAGAGGGTGAGTACACTCTCATTCAGCGCAGTGGAGGGGTCTGGGTGGGGGAGGTGGGCTGTGGGTTTCCCTAGGCCAGGACGAGTTCCGTAGGCAAGGTCCCTCTGTAAGGCAGGCCATGTGGCACCCCACCCCACCTATGTAGAGTGCCAAGTACACCTAGTCATGCCCCTGTGTCATCTATGTGTGCAGATGTCGTCCGTAGCCTTGTAGGGCATTTCCCAGGAATTGATCAGTGGAGCCCAAGAGCGAGGTGTAGTGCAGGGGGCTTCTGTGTCTGTCGTGTCCGCGAACGGTAGCGGTAATGCATGCACTCAACATGTCTTCCTTCTGTCCTCCCCCCCTTTTTGTGGTCTCCCTGTTCTTGTGTGCATTAGCATCATCAGGCGGAGGAGCAGTGGCACCGGAGCATCAGGGGGCTGCATCCCACATGGCCATGGAGGGCCACACTACGGACAACTACTTCACCAGTGGGACAGAGGGCGAGGGGAGCTCCACAGCGGGGACACGAGCTGAGACCAGTGACACGGACTCGTCATCTGATGGGAGCTCCATTGTGGTGGCGGCAACATCTGTGCCCCCCCATCTACAGGTACAGCCGCCAACCCCCCTTCCAGCACCGCCCTCCCAGCAGCCCCTCAGCCTTCGTCCTGTGCCCGCTCACCCGGGAGGGTGGGCATCACCTTCACCCTAGGCACCTCAGGCCCTGTCCCAGTCACCCCTGCTGCCCTCAGTGAGGAGCCCATTGACCTCCTCAGGTCCCTCACTGTTGGGCATTCTACCATTTTGAATGCCATTGAGGGTGTAGAAAGGCAGTTGCAACAAACAAATGCATTCCTGGAGTGCATTCATTCTGGTCAGGCTTTTCAGACTCTGGCCTCAGCACTGATGGCAGTCATTCTCTCTGTGTCTAGCCTCCCACCTCCAACTTCCTCCACCCCGACCCAATCCCCTGTACCTCAGCCTATCACAAGCACACCTCTAGACCAGCATGCACACACGTCAACACACAAGGGAAGCTCAGGCAAACATAAGCACCACGCATCCCACAGGCACTCACGCAAGCATCAGACACATGCAGACACACCAACATCCACTGCCTCCACTGTGTACCCCTCCTCCGCGTCTCCCTCCTCCCTCCCAGTCTCGTCTACACTCACACCTGCATGCACTACCTCTACAGCCACTACGTCCCTCTCCAGCACACCCACCGCTACACCCCGCTCACGTGCAGTCACCACCCACACTACCATTCACACGTTCCCTGTGTCCTCTCCCAGTGTGTCTGTGATGCCCCCTCCCAAGATACACAAACGCAGGCACACACCCACCCAACAGCCATCCACCTCACGACAGCCTCCAGCGCATGCACCTTCACCCAAAGTCAGCAAACGAACACCTCCTACAACCACCACCTCTTCCTCCACTCCCAAACCCCCTCCAGCTACCCTTCCCAGTGTTTCCAAAAAACCTTTCCTGTCCAACCTTGACCTCTTTCCCACACCTCCCCCACCCTGTCCGTCTCCTAAGTCCCGAACAAGCACCTCAGCCACAACATCTCTGGGACCAGTGGTACCTGTAGTCGCCGGAATCTGGAGTGCACTGGCCACCAGGGCAGCCAGTGTGGCACGGAGCCACAGCACGGACAGTCCCCCACCTGTCAAGCATCAGAAGTTGGCCAGTGCCCGGCGGGAGAGGGGGAAGACTCCAGCCACCAAAGCCGCTCCCAGGGGTCCCGGTGGGAGTGTGGAGTCACAAGAAACCTGGAAAGTCTGGGAAGAGCAGCACGGTGGAGGAGACCGCCATCATTCCCGCTGCCCAGGAGGCCACAGCCGTCATCCCCGCTGGCCAGGAGGCCACTGCCATCATCCCTGCTTGGCCAGAGCGGACCGCCAGCACAAGCCCCGCTGGGCTAGAGAGGACCACCAGCACAAGCCCCGCTGGGCTAGAGATGCCCGCCAGCACAAGTCCCACTGGGACAGAGAGGACCGCCAGCACAAGCCCCGCTGGGACAGAGAGGACCGCCAGCGCAAGCCCTGCTGGAACTGAGAGGACCGCCAGCAGCTGAGTCAATGCAAAGGAGCCCGCCACTCCAAGCACCGCTGAACAGGGCACCGCCGCCTCAAGCACCGCTGAACAGGGCACCGCCGCTCCAAGCACCGCTGAACAGGGCACCGCAGCTCCAAACACCGCTGAACAGGGCACCGCCGCTCCAAGCACCGCTGAACAGGGCACCGCCGCTCCAAGCACCGCTGAACAGGGCACCACCACCTCAAGCACCGCTGGCCCATGAGCGCCAAGGGCACTGACGCTACTGAGTCCGTCACGAGCAGGATGAAGCACTCTGGGCACAATGCCCCCTCCAGAACCAGTGGAGAGATACATCCACTACCTCTGTCCTTAGCAGGATGAAGCACTCTGGGCACCATGCCCCCTCCAGAACCAGTGGTGACTGTTATCTACTTGAGAGACTGTGGCTTTGCACTCCCCAGGATTGAACAGTGGGCAACCCACCCACTTGTGAGACTTGAGAGACTGTGGCTTTGCACTCCCCAGGATGGACCAGTGGGCAACCCACCCACTGTATAGACTTGAGAGACTGTGGCTTTGCACTCCCAGGATGGAACAGTGGGCAACCCACCCACTTGTGAGACGTGAGAGACTGTGGCTTTGCACTCCCCAGGATGTAACAGTGGGCAACCCACCCACTGTAGAGACTTGAGAGACTATGGCTTTGCACTCCCCAGGATGGAACAGTGGGCAACCCACCCACTGTAGACACTTGAGAGACTGTGGCTTTGCACTCCCCAGGATTGAACAGTGGGCATGTGGCCCCCTCGTGGATTTGGCGTTGTGCACTCAACCGGCTGAGGTGCCCCCCCTTTTCCCTCCCCCTGAGGTGCCTGTTTTCTTGCTCTCTGATGCCCCTGCAGTGTTCTCTCCGTCATGGTCGGGGATCTTGTGTGGGCCTCGCCCATACCGTGTGGGCCCAGTGTTCCACAGACTTAATTGGAGCACTACCTGGACTGCTATGCTTGGTGTATATTTTGTTTATGGTGTATATATATATATTTTTGCCTACTTGATTTAAATATATTACAATGGTTACACTCATTTTCTTTTGTCTTTGCATTCTTCTGGGGGGGTTTGTGGGGTGTAACTATCATGTATAATTATGTATTAGTGTGTGTGTTGTAGAAGGTGGGGGTGTTGTGTGTATGTGTCACTCTCTTTTCCCCCCCCTCCCCTGTGTCGTAGGTGCAGTACTCACCGTGGTCTTCGCCGCCGGCGTTCGTGCTCCTGGTAGAGGAGCAGGAAGACTATCGCAGGGAGAATTTGGAGTTCCGGCTCCATAGTGTCCTGGTTCCTCGTGGGGTGTGTAGAGGTGAGCGTTTTCCCTTCAAAATCCTGTTTCCGCCGTGTTTTTATCCGCGGTGAATCCGCCCCGGAAAAGGTGGCGGATTGGTAGGTTGTGATACTGTGGGCGTTACTTTGTCCTCCGCCTGTCTGTTGGCGGTGTCCGCCAAGCTGTTTGTTTGTACCACCGTGGCGGTCGGAGTGTTAAAGTGGCTGTCTTTGTTGGCAGTTTCCGCCACGGTCGTAATTGGAACTTTGTTACCGCCGGCCTGTTGGCGGTCTTACCGCTGCTTTAACACCGACCGCCAGGGTTGTAATGACCACCTAAATCAGACTTTAAAGCAATACCTACGTGCTTACGCTGAGAAAGCACTTCATTCTTGGACATCAATGCTCTGGTTAGCTGAGTTAGCCTACAATAACTCATTCCACACTTCTACTGGCGTTACACCTTTTTTTGGCTTGTTTGGCTATCATCCTGACACCTTGCCCATCACAATCCATCAAGAAAGTTCTCTTACTCCAGCTGTGTCAGAAACCATTCAACATCTGCATAAAAACCAGAAATTGATTCAACAGCATTTAGAAAAGGCCAAACAAGAATACAAAAAGCATTATAACAAGAAACATTGTGAGGGACCGCAGTATCAACCAGGCTTTCCACAAAACATAAAGGGGGTCATTACTACCCTGGCGGATGGCAGAGAAGCGCCGGTAGGACCGCCAACAGGCTGGCAGGTAACATTTTTGGAATTATGACCATGGCGGTTACCGGCATGGTCATCCGCCACTTCTTCGTTCCACCCGCCAGGGCGGAGATGACCGCTGGGCTGGAGACCTGGGTCTCCAGCCCGGCGGTCGTCACTATACCACTGGCGGTATTTTGACCCGGCTGACCGCCATGAAAACCATGGCGGTGAGCACTATCAGTGGCAGGGAATTCCTTCCCTGGCACTGATAGGGGTCTCCCCCACCCCAACTCCTTCCCCTACACCCCCCACCACCTCTGCCACCCCCCAAAGGTGGCAGGACCCCCCTCCCCACCCCTAACCCCAACATCACACCACACATACACACCCGACACGCACGCAGGCACCCCTAACACACATACACGCACACACACCGACATACATGCCAACAGCCACACACACAGTCAGACACGAACACAAACATTCAAACATACACGCACACATTCATACATACATACCTATAGACATACACAAACTCATTCCCAAACACACTACACCCCCGCAAGCATACATGCACTCACACACCCCCTCAACATACACACACGCACACCCCCATGCACCCACACAACACACAACACCTCCCCACCCCCCTCCCCTAACGGATGATCACCTTACTTGTTCCGGTGATCCTCCGGGAGGGGACGGGATCCATGGGGACTGCTCCGCCGACACCACACCGTCAACAGAACACCGCCACGCCGAATCACAGGACGTGATTCGGTGGGCGGTGTTCTGTTGACGTGGCAGTGGAGGTGGAGCAACCTCCACTTCCCCGCCGACCGCTAGTGTGGCTGTTGGCGGCCCTCTGTCCGAAAAAGGACAGAGGGCTGTCAAGAGTCATGATACGCCGAGCGGAAAACCGCCACCACTGGTGGTCTTCAGCATGGTGTTCCTCCGGGAGGGGACGGAATCCATGGGGACTGCTCCGCCCCACCACACCGTCAACAGAACACTGCCACGCCGAATCACAGGACGTAATTCAGTGGGCGGTGTTCTGTTGACGTGGCGGTGGAGGTGGAGCAACCTCCACTTCCCCGCCGACCGCCAGTATGGCTGTTGGCGGCCCTCCGTCCGAAAAAGGACTGAGGGCTGCCAAGAGTCATGATACGCTGAGCGGAAAACCGCCACCACTGGCGGTCTTCAGCACGGCGGTCCCTCGGCGGTCTTGAGAAAAGACCGCTGAGGTCAAAATGACCCCCATAGACTTCAAAAAGAAGCACATGTTCAACCCCAAATTCATAGGTCCTTACACTGTCCTTCAGCAAATCAATCCTGTGACCTATAAACTGCAATTGCCAAGATCATTATGGATTCATCCAGTGTTCCACACTTCCCTCTTGAAAAAGGCAGTCCAGAAGGTCCGCCCTCATCCAGCTCCAGTTCTAGTAAAGGGGGAAGTAGAATACGAAGTCAAGAAAGTGTTGGATTCTAAACTGAGAGGGCGTAACCTATGGTACTTAATCTCCTGGAAAGGTTATGGCCCTGAAAGTAACTCATGGATTTCCACATCTGATATCCATGCTCCAGTACTTGTGAGGCGTTTTCATCGTCTCAATCCAGACAAACCAGGCCCTAGAGCGCGTCTGGGAGTGGGGAGTACGGTCAACATCAGGGCAGTGCGCGCTCTACGGGCGACTAGAATGCAAAAACCTCACCGTTTCAAGCTAACATAATTTATGCATTGTGCTAATATGATGTTGTTTAACCTTTTGCATTGCAGAGTTTAATCCTGAAGACTTATGTTCAGCATGCATATAAATACTGTTCATATATAATGTACTGCTGCAGGCTTTCAGACTGTGCCAGGGTGTGGTCCCCTTCCAGGGCCTTCTAGAAGCTTTCCCTGCAGCATGCCTGGGTGTGGTTGGTGGGCTGGGCTAAGACTCTATAAAAGGGAGCCCACCCAGCTCCACGTGCTCACTATTCAGAGGTCCCGGTGCAGAGCAGCAGCAACTTCCTGAGCTCCTGTTCCGGTGGTCTACTTTGATCTTCCGGGCCTTGCCCTTTCACTTTGTTGATGATCTTTGATCAGGGCGGTAAGACGGAGGTCGGGCTGGGCCTCCGATCCCGTTCTCGAAGGCTTTCAAGTTCTTGGGCCTAATTTTGCATGATAAACGGTTTTACTCTTGTGCGTGTGAATGTGCGCTTGGTTTTTCATGGCATTTACATGCTGATACTCGAATCGGCAAGACGCGCGATTCTTTGCTTGTGTGCAACTCTTAATATTCATTGTGCGCTACCATTTTATGGCATTTACAAGGTAGCATTCAAATCGGCAAGACGCGCAATTAATTTCTTGTGCTTAATTCACGTTATTCATTGTGCGCTACCATTTTATGGCATTTACAAGGTAGCATTCGAATTGGCAAGACGCGCGATTCATTTCTTGTGCTTAAGTCATGTTATTCATTGTGCGCTACCATTTTATGGCAGTTACATGGTGGCATTCGAATCGGCAAGACACGCGATTCATTTCTCGTGCCTTAACCCTTGATATTCATTGTGCGCTACCATTCCTTGTCAGTTACATGGTGGCATTCGAATCGGCAAGACGCGCAATTCGTTTCTCGTGCTTTAACCCTTGATATTCATTGTGCGCTACCATTTCTTGGAAGTTACATGGTGGCATTCGAATCGGCAAGACGCGCGATTCATTTCTTGTGTGTAATTCATGATATTCATTGGACGCTACCATTTCCTGACATTCATATGGTGACATTTGAATCCACAAGCCGCGCAATTCCTTTTCTGTGTTTAAAATCACGGTGTTCATTATGTGCTACCACTTTAAGGCATTTACTTGGCGGCTTTCGAGTTGGCAAGACGCGTGATTTATTACTCGAGTCTAATTTATGTTATTCATTGTGCACAATCATTCCATGGTACTTACAACCTTTGTAAAAATCTGCAATGTGCGCAATTCATGTTCCGGCAATTTTGAGAAAACGAAAAAGCTAGAGTTCTAGATGTAATGTTGTGTGTACATAATAAGTTTCTCAAACACGATTCATATGATGGTTTAGAAATCATTCAGATTATTCCCTGATCCTCATGCAAAAGATAATACTTGAATTTGAAAGTTGCATTTAACCTTTCTTGATTCCCTCACAGGTATCCAGTCATCTTGAAGCCTAGTTATTTAAGTCTATGCTTAGGTTGTCCATGTTTTCAGAATGACAATGCTTAGAGTCATAGCCTAGTATTGATTAATATGATATAATCTTGATGTTGTGTGTTTTAACCTTTTTGCTTCCTACAGGTCTCCTTCCCAGCTGTTCCCTTCCTGATCCCCTTTTCCCCACTTGGACTCTCTTAGACTCTGTGACAATTCTAATCAGAGTATTGGAGCTGTCTTGTGGTGGAAGTGTTGGGAACGTGCACAGACCCCGAGGATCTGGTGACTCTGACACTGTGGGGGTGTAGAGAAAGGAGCCCATACACCTCCCTCCTCGGCAGGGAGATCTCTCTTGATCTCCCCAAGTGAAGCGCTTAGCCTGGGGGGGGGAGTGTCCCGCAATCCACAGGGTGGGCGCGACCCGCTCTGGCCATCTTCTTTGCATTGGCTCCTCCAGTAGCGCTCCTCGTTGCTCACCAGGTCTGGAGGTGACTTGCTTTCACCACGGGTAGCCCGCTCTGAGTGCGGCCCGGGCCCCAGTGTGCTTGTAAGCAAATAAGATAGAGCGCTCGTCAGGTGCTATGCTCCAGCGCAGGAGCTTCCACACACAGTACTCTCCTCACGCTTAGAAACAACAAAGCGCTTGTCCTTCACCCTGCAGCTAATTAGGTGCAGCTCTTTAGCGCTGGAAGGCAAGAAGGGTTGCAGGGTAAAGGGGGCACACCACCCAGCCTCTGGAGACAAAAGAGGGGGAACACAGGGCTGAAGGGCCCAAGCAGGCCAGCACAAATAGTGGCAGTCAGTGTCAGTTCCTCCTAGTGACCCAGCAGGTCAGCACAACAGCAGCAGTCCAACGTGGTTCCTGGTGAGTCCCTCCAGAAGCATTCTTTGTTCAGTCTAGTGTCTCTCCTTGTTTCAAAGTGTCTCTCTTAACATGGGGAAACCCCCTGTAATTATGCTCAGTTTTGCACAACACTTACAAAGAAGGGGAGAAGAGGTTTCAACCAGTTCCAGCCAGTTCCAACTGGTTCTAGGAGTCTCCTCTTTCTCCTCTAGCACAGGCTCCAGACATCAGTTGGGGGTAAACAAACCCTTTGTGTGAGGCCAGAGTACAGCCTTTTCAAATACAGGTGTGCCCTGCCTCCCCTTCTCTCAGTCCAGGAAGACCACTCAATATGCAGATGCACCTCTGTGACACCCCCCACCCTCCCTGTGTACAGGCTGTCTGAAAAGTATGCACAAAGCCCAGCTATCACTCTGCACCAGACACGTACAGGCTGTCTGAAAAGTATGCAGAAAGCCCAGCTGTCACTCTGCCCCAGGCGTGGGTTGGAGTCAAGCTGCAAAACTCCAGTCATAAGTACAGAGGAATGCTCAGTTTCTAGAGGTGGCATTTCTATTATGGTAATTAAAAAATCCACCTACACTAGTAAGCAGCATTTTTCACTACTATTACAACCACACCAAACATGCCTACGCTACCCCTCATATATCAGACAATATGCCCTAGACATAAGGCGGGCATTTCCAATGCAATCCTATGAGCAAGGCAGCACTCACAGCAGTGAGAAACCAAAAAGGCTGTTTGTCACCACCATGACAGGCTACACAACCAGGCATATGTACTGCCTTATAAATGCATAGCACCCTGCCCATAGGGCCTACCATAGGGGTGACTTACATGTAGTACAAGGGGAGTTTAAGGCCTAGCAAGTAATTTTAGAAGCCAGGTCCCTGTGGCAGTAAACTGCACATGCAGGCCCTGCGCTAGCAGGCCTGAGACACGTTTTAGAGGCTTTTTCTGTGTGTGGCGCAAGCAGCACTGCAGGCCACTAGTAGCATTTAACTTACAGGCCCTGCGTATAGAGATACCACTGTACAAGGGGCTTACAGGTAATTTAAATGTGCCATTTAGGTGTACGCCAGTCATACCAATTTTACAAGGGGTAGCACCTGCACTTTGGTGCTGATCAGCAGTGATAAAGTACTCAGGGTCCTAGAGCCAACAACAAGAGGTCAGAAAAAATAGGAGGAAGGAGGCAAAAGGTTTGGGGATGACCCTGCAAAAAGGGCCAAGTCCAACAACATGGCTAGATTAAGATTGGAATTAAATTAAATGATTGAGGGAACACTGGAATTAGATTGGATTCTTACAGTGAGAATGAATTGTGCGTCATGTGCAAGGATGTTACGCTTCGTGCAGCACAGGTTTATGAAAAACTGACTAATCTAGCTGAGAAATATATGAAATTGAAATGAATAAGTCCAAACATTTGAAGAAGATTTACAGATTAGAATTAGACTTGAGAAATATTGCAAACATGAGATCACCTGGAATGAAAATTCACATAAAAGAATTGATTCAAAGCATTCAAGCATGGGGAGCATTAGATAAATGGGAAGGGAGATGGACAAATAGGAGAAATCAGAAAAAGCCGACTGCATCTTCAAATGATGTACAGCAGGTGCAGGGAGCTTTAAAAATAATGTCAATGAGAGAAATTCCAGGAGGGAATTTTGTTCATGTCCCTTGGAGCCGAAGTGACACACTATCATTTACAAATGATTACCCAAACTTGAAGGAGAAACCAGTGGAGTGGTTTACCCCAAATTTCTGCCTGTCAGTGTGTTTGACTGCGTCACTGGGATCCTGCTAACCAGGACGCCAGTGCTTATGCATTCTTTCCTCTCAATTTTGTCACTGCATACTGGTAACTCAGTATTTCATCCCAAATTGGCATACTGGTCACCCCTTATAAGTCCCTAGTATATGGTGTATATGGTACTTAGGTTCCTAGGGCATTGGGGTTCCAGGGGATCCCTATGGGCTGCAGCATTACTTTTGCCACCAATAGGGAGATCATGCAAAGGCTTCTACAGGACTGCCATTGCAGCCTGTGTGAAATGGTGCATGCACCCTTTTACTGCCATTTACACTACACCAGATCACTTATAAGTCACTTATATGTCAGGCCTTCCAACCATGAAGCCTGAGTGCAAAGTACCTGTGTGTAAGGGCACCCCTGCACTAGCAGAGGTGCCCCCACAATGTCCAGGACCAATTTCACAGACTTCATGAGTGCATGTACACCATTTTACGCGTGCACTGGACATAGGTCAATACCTATGTCCAGCTTCACAATGGTAACTCCGAATATTGCCACGTAAGGTGTCTAACATCTTGGAATTATACCCCAATGCTGATTCTAACATTGTTTGTATAATCCCATGCACCCTGGGGCTCCACAGTGGACCCCAAGTACTGCCATACCAGCCTTCTGAGGTTTTCCAGGCAGCCCCTGCTGCGGCCACCTCACAAAAAGGGTTCTGCCATCCTGTTGCTCAAGCAGATCGAGCCCAAGGAAGGCAGAACAAAACATTTCCTTTGAGAGAGGGGTGTTACATCCACTCCCTTTGGAAATAGGCGTTACATGCATGGGAGGGGTAGCCTCCCAGAGCCTCTGGAATGCTTGGAAGGGCACAAATGTTGCCCTCCTTGCATAATCCGGTCTACACCTGTTCAGGGACCACCAGTCCCTGCTCTGTGTGAAACTGGACAAAGGAAATGGGAGTGACCACTCCCCTGTCCATCACCACCCCAGGGGTGGTGTCCAGAGCTCCTCCAGAGTGTCCCTGGGATTTGCCATCTTGGATTCCAAGGTGGTGGGGCATTCTGGGAGCATCTGAGTGGCTAGTGCCAGCAGGTGACATCAGAGCCCTCCCCTGATAGGTGCTTACCTGTGCAGCTGACCAGTCCCCCTTTCAGGGCTATTTATGGTCTCTCCTCTGGGTGTTTCCTCAGATTCGGATTGCAAGACTCCAGCAGGAATCCTCTGCATCCTTTACTTCATCTTCTACCAACGAAACTGCATCTGTGCCCTCCAGGAACTCTACAAACTGCAACAAAGAAGCAAAGACAACTTCTGCAACATTGTATCTTCAGTGCCTGCCAGGAACTGCAACTCTTTCAAGGTTTTGCATCCTCTGAGGACTGCCTGTCTTCAGCCTGCACCAGAAGAACGAAGGAATCTCCCTTGAAATGAAGGAGTCACTTCCCTGCTTCATCAGGCACCCATCTGCAGAAACGACCAGTGGCGTGGGTCACCCTCCTGAAGAAGAGTATGGATCCAGCAACACGGGTGGTGGACTGAAGTGGTCCAGATGGTCCTAACATCCAGCTGTCCAACTTTGGTGGAGGTAAGAGCTTGCCTTCCCACACAAGACAGTACCCCTATGCACCATGTGTTTTGAAGTTGCCAAGGCTTGTGTGCGATCTTCCACAAAGTTCTTTGTGCACAGCACAGCTCCGCCCCCCCAGCACCCTTCCTACGATGCACAGCTTCCTGAGTGGTTCTCCGGCAGTCTTGGATCCCCATGTGTAGTGCTGCATGGGCCTCATTTGCACCTTCTTTGTCCCCGTGCTGTGAGACTCCTGTGCACGCTGCCTGGTCTTCTGAGGGCTCTCTGAGTTGCTGAGAGCCCCCTCTGTCTCCCCCTCTTTGGTAGAGGCCCCCAGGTCCCTCCTGGTCCCAGGCAGCGTCATTTTCCAGTAACCGTGTGCTTTGCGTGTGCCAAAGCTTATTGGTGGAATCCAGCGATGCAAACCAGACTGCTACCATTCATCCAGTGTGGAACATCATCTGCACCAACCAGGAACCTTCATCCCTCTTCTTTGGTGCAGTACTGACTGTTCTCCTTCACTGATTGTTCTTCTTTTGCACCCTCATCCAGGTTAGCAGGGGTTCCTGTTCCCCCGAGCTATTCAGTGCTTCTTGGACTTGGTACCCTTCTTCCACAGGTCTTCAGGTCCAGGAATCCATCTTTGGTGTCTTGCAGTCTCTTCTGGTTCTTGCATAATCTTCTATCAGGTGTTCTTGGGTGTTCTAGGAAACTTACTGTGATTTACTCCTGCTTTCCTGGGCTCTGGGGTGGGTTCTATTACTTACCTTTGGTGTTTTCTTACACTCCCAGTGACGCTCTAAACACTACATTTGCCTAGGTGGAAAACCGACTTTCGCATTCCACTATTTTATTATGTGGTTTGTGTTCCCCCAGGCCCATTCCTAATTATTGTGATTTTCACTATTTGCACCGTTTTCGAATTGTTTTTACAGCTAATTCCGCATTCTAGTGTGTATACTGTGTATATTACTTAACCTCCTAAGGGAGAATAGCCTCTAAGGTATTTTTGGCATTTGTGTCACCAAAATAAAGTACCTTAATTTTTGTAACACTGAGTATTTTTGTTTGTGTGTGTAAGTACTGTGTGACTATAGTGGTATTGCATGAGCTTTGCATGACTCCTAGTTAGGCCTTGGCTGCTCGCCCACACTACCCATAGAGAGCCTGGCTTCTAGACACTGACTACGTTTCACTAATAAGGGGTAGCTGGACCTGGTATAAGGTTTAGGTACCTCTGGAATCCACTACAAACCAGGCCAGCCTCCTACAAGTGGTACCATCTAATGGAGAGGTTTGTCAAGCTTGCAAAGTGTTTGTTGGATGATCTGAACACTGCCCATAGAGAGCCTGGCTTCTAGACACTGACTACATTTCACTAATAAGGGGTAACTGGACCTGGTATAAGGTGGAAGTACCTCTGGTATCCACTTCAAACCAGGCCAGCCTCCTAAAAGTGGTACTATCAAATGGAGAGGTTTGTCAAGCTTGCGAAGTGTTTGTTGGAAGATCTGAACACTTTATTTGAGATTGTGGTTCCAGCAGATTTGTGGGTTGAGTGTTAGAGGAGTATTGATTGGCCAATGTGTAAGCAGGCGAGAGCTGCAGTAACAGGTGCGTCGTCTGAAGGGGCGATGAAAAACTATTACAAGGTGATTGAGTTTTTGTAGACTAGAGGTTTCCCTTAAAGATATTGATTGGCAAAGGATTGAAGGATGTCACAGGAAATGAAGGAGTCTGTTGGTGAAAGCGAACGCTGCAAGGCCACCGCACGACCCTGCACGACCCCTGTACAAGGACTAAGAACTTCCCACACGAGAGGGGTTTCTACGTTATATCCCTGTCTTCACAGGGGCAAACACGTTTGGGGAGTGCAGCACTGTGGTGTCGTTGGGGACGAGTTCCTTGCTGGATCTCCTACCTGCCACCCCCACCCCACTGCCTGGCTTTGCCGCTGGTTCCCTTGGGCAGTGGTTGCTGGTCCCCGGCACCTGGACTCTTGGGCCTGTTCACGCAGGGACTCATGGGCCTGGGGGGGCGCATAAGGGCCTCGCTGGGTCAGTCACTCCACCTCACGACAGATGGCCCCTGGTGGAGAGGACTCTGGGCCTGGGCCTAGGCCAACAGTGACCTCCTTAGGACTTTTCAGGACCGCCTGGGTGGGGACCTACATAGGAAACGGTGGCTGTGCCTGGTAGGACTCCAAGTCCCAGGCACCCCTGCTTTCTCCCTACACCTGGGGACATTCGCGGGCACTATCAAGCGACCCGCGCAACGCCGCTCCTGCTGCTGTCAGTGATTGGTGGGATTCCAAGTCCCAGGCACCCCTGCTCTCTCCCTACACCTGGGGACACTCGCGGGCCATCCCTCTTTAATTTTCTTTTTTGCTTTTGGGGGCCCCAGTTTTTGGTTCTGATATCTCACAGTCAATAATGGGGAAGCGTAAGGCAGATGATGTCCCTGCGCCACCTTCTGGTGCCAAAAAACACAAGAAACGAGCTAGTAGGAAAACAGATGACCCTCCTAAGCCCATTAAGAATCAATTTCAAGCTATTGACTCCTTGTTCGAGGAAGTAGAGGCAATACTGAGGAGCCCATCTATCACCGCTCCACCCATCCCTGCTACTTCGACTCTTAGGAAGATTCCGGATCTATTTATTAAAAAACTGCGGACACCTCATTTGTCTGTGGAAGCGAACCTCCATCCGCCTCCCACATCTAAGGCCGTAATCTTTCACCGCCAATGAGGCACACTCCAAATGCTGAAATTGCAGAATGTACCCAATCTAGGGACTCTCTGCATTTAGGCTCTAAGACTGTAGTTTCTAGCGATAATCTCTACTCAAATAGATTTCAACTCCTATCCACTTCTAGTGAGAACCCAGGTTGCTCTCCGCCTTTAATTCCTGTGGAACCTGATACAGAGGAATTGGACTGGCAGACCCAACGTAAGATGTCACTTGAACTGGAAAATGTTTCCCAGAAGCTGGATAATTTAAAATCTTTGGTAATGGTTATTTTGGGTAACATTTCTGGACTATCTGATCCGAAGGTGCTGTGTAATTGTAAATCTCCCAGTATGAATGACCATATTCCTGAGCTGACTGGAGGGACTAAAGTGCTAGCAACATTAGACACTGGGGATAATTTAATTTCTCACTCCAAATGTCCAAAGTTGGGGGCTAAGTCCTCGAACATGACAACAAATAAAAAGGGGAGTTGCCTATCTCTACCTGTCGACAACCCTACCGATACCGGCCGTATGCTTAATCCTGCCCTAAAAAATAACGACCAACGTCTTCCCTGTATAAATCCCTTGCCTAAGGAAGCTATGGACGGGAAGGGTGCACAGGCGCCCGCAAGTCCACCCAGAGTCTTACGTTAAGGCCAATGCAAACTCATTCAGGCGACTGATCCAAAGGGGAGACATGATCAGAGTAGAAAGGATGCACACATTTAAATGACAGGGGTCCCTAGGCTATCTGCTGGGCAGAGAGAGTCTCACGATTCTCTCATTAATAAAGTTGTCTATTGGTTTCGCATACAGAGGAAATGTCTGTCTTTTATCCGTTCTGATATTCGGGAGGCACGTAGACATGTCCAACCAGACTCAGACCTTGATTATATTTCAATCCTCTTTTTTGACACCTCTATGGTCAAAAACCTTATGGCTTTCAACCTACGGACTCGTTCTTTGGAATCTGGCAGAGACATCGGAATTGGCCTCTGCATGTATTCTCCGGGGGGAGACAGGAAGGATTGATAGACCAACTAATGTTCTTATGTGAGGGGTCCAGGGTCCACTCAATAGTAATCGACCAGTTTTGACCAAGATCCGCTTCCCCCGGTTATCTGATTTAGACTGACTAAATGATGTTCCTCCCTTAGTGTTCCCCATTACAGTTGCTATGACTCACAGAGGCAAACGACCAAGGGCTCTGAATCCCATCGTACCCCCGAGAGTTAGGCCCACACTTGTGCCCTCTGTACTTAACATTATGTCTTGGAATGGGGCTGGAATAAAGAAAAAGATGGGAGATCCTGGATGGGTCGACCTTATCTCTAAGCAAGATTTATGCCTCTTTCAGGAAACCTGGGCGGAAGAGATAATACATGTTGAGGGGTTCATAACTTATTTTGTCGCAGCTCAGCCTGTATCTGGAGGCTTTGGTAGGCCTATGGGTGGGCTCATGATTTTAGTGAATAAGAAACTACAATGCTACCACTCTGCACTATCCCTTAATTCGTTAGATTTATTGGGTGTTAGACTTACATTTCAGCCTGGTTTTATAGTGACTCTGGTCAATGTGTACGCGAGGTCTGAGCATATGGAACTTTTTCATCCTTCTAACCATCTGGTGATAGGGGGTGATATAAACTGTTCCTTTGTATCCAAGGACCTTGTAGGTAATCTAACAACTGAAGAAGATGAATCTTGGGGTATTCCCCAAGTGAAGAACGATTTTCTTAGCATCGGTTCTTGTGCTGCTACACAGATGGCCTCCCTTTGCCTACTCTGTGGACTCAGGGAATGCAATGGTCGGGCTAGATCTGATCTAAATTGTGCCCCCACTTTTAAGCGGGGGTGTTCTTCCAGCACTATTGATTATTTTTTTGTCGACATCAGGCTTTGGTCAAACACTCTAGACATGAAGGTGGAACCCCGCCATGATAGCAATCACCACCCCCTATGTCTTACTTTATCCAACAAACCTTTTAGGAGAACACAACACCTAGAGACCACCGATGTTCCGATCCCTTCTCTGAACTCCAGGCAAACTCGTGTTAGTTGGCCAAAGGTTACATCTAATCCACTCTTGGTCAAACAAATGTATTCTTCCTTTTTACAGCTGTTCTCCGGTCTTGAAAAGCAAGAGATCGATAGTCTTCCAATCCTGAAAATCCATGCTGAATTGATAAACATTCTACAGAATTCTTTTTATAAAGAAACCACTGTTAAGCATTCTCCTGTTACTATCCGATCCAGAGAATGGTTCAATAAAGATTGCGACCTTGCTAGGCTCAATCTTAAATTGGCCCTCCATAAGCACTCACAGGAGGAGATCAGGGCTGCTAGATCTAGCTACACTAAGGCCCTGGACCTAGCGAAGAAAAATTGGGAATTCAAGATCTGGCAGAAGCTGCTGGAGGCAGTCGAAAATCGAGACAAGGGCTCCTTTTGGAGGTTGTTGACCCACAGACATAGAGAGGGTAATGCTACTCCAAATCTTCATATTCAGCCTGAAAGATGGGTGGCTCATTTTTCCGAAATGTATGTTTCATCCATGCAACAGGACCATGAGGACCATAGGGGTGTCGAACGCAGACCTCTTATCGAAGGTCCTACATAGGACATCTTTTTTACAATTGCTGAAACCACAGCAGCTATTAGTTCTCTGAAACCCGCTAAGGCTCCTTGTCCTGATAAGATACCGGGGGACCTGTTTAAGTCAGAACCCGTTATTTGGGCATGGTATATTAATACTTTATCAAACGCCATCGCAGCAGGTGGCCTCATTCCGGACTCGTGGCTCGGGGACAAAACTATCCCTATTTATAAAAAAAGGAGATGTGAGACTGCCCGTCAATTACCGCCCAATTAGCCTCATTGATAATCTTCAAAAGATTTTTTTCTAAGCAAGTCCTAGACAGGCTAATGGACTGGGTCCAAGCCAATCAGGTCCTATCTCCCCTCCAGGCTGGTTTTCGTTCAAGAATTAGCACTATGGACCAAGTTTTTAGATTTTTTCTGTTACTCTGGAAATACGTTACTTTGGCCAAACAAAACTTGTATGTTGCTTTTGTTGACCTAAAGTCCGCTTTCGATCTTGTTCCAAGACAGAAATTGTGGGAAGTCCTAAAGAAAATTGGCGTCCCGATGAATTTGGTGCACCTAATTCAAAGATTGCACAAGAACACCTATGCTTGAGTAAGATGAGGTAGTCAGGGGGAACTTACTGATCGCATTAATATCAGGCGGGGGGTACGCCAGGGCTGTGTCCCGGCACCTACTCTTTTTTCGCTGTTCATTAATGAAGTGGTGCAAGTTGTAACAGATTGTCAAAACGATGCCCCTTCATTGAACGATTCAAAAGTTCCAATTATTTTATTTGCTGATGACTCCCTCCTGATCTCTAAAACACCTATGGGCCTTCAGATCCTCCTGGATAGGTTTGGTGTGTTTTGTGCAGACCATGGATTGGAACTTAATTCTAGTAAAACAAAACTTATGATCTTGGTCTTGGTTGCACAAAACGATGTAACATCTTATATAACGAGGTTCCTCTGAGCAAGGTATGCTCCATTGATTATTTAGGGGTGAGAATCAGCAATGATATGAACTGGCAGGCCCAGGTAGGAAAAAGCCTAGCTCTCTTAGCACACAGGTCAAGGGAAATTTTGCGTTTCCAAATGTCTAATACTGTGAAAGTTGTTTCCCCAGCTATTAAAATTTATCTAGCCAAGGCTCAGAGTGCCGCCGTCTATGGTGCTGAGGTCTGGGGTTGTTCCAAAACTAGCAAGTTATCTGTGGGGGAAAATAATTTTGTAAGATCGCTCTTGGCATGTCCTCGTAGCACGCCCTTGGTTCCAGTGTTTTTGGACCTAGGGTTCCCCCACATTTCTGATGTAATAGCTTTAAGGCCTTTAACTTTCTGGGTTCGCATCTGGACTACCCCTGAATTAGTCATATACAAGGAGTCTTTGTAAGACTTATTGGATAGACCAAACGTACTTTCTATCCCTTGGTTCAAGTACATTTCGAAATGGTTCCATACCTTGGGACTCAGTGATTTCTGGAGCCAGCCTAATAATCTAAGGAGGGTTCACAAGGACCACTTAAAATCAGTTTATTGGTCCAATGTTAGGGAAAAATATCTGTTATGTACTTCACATGGTAGGCTGACGTCTCAATTTCTTGATTATAAGTGGTTTCCCCACTTTGAACCCTTCTTGGATTTAATTACTGATCAACTAAGTAAAAGCTTGTATGTTCGGTTCAGGTATGGATGCCTCCCTCTGAAGTCCTTTTCCGGTTCATGGTGCTCTACCCCGCTACCTAATCAATGTCCAAGTTGTAACGGTTCTGTGGAAACCGTAGTGCACTTTATGTTTATTTGCCCTGCCTATGGCACTGCCCGGCGGAAATGGCTCTGCCCTGCTTGCAGGAATATGGGGTTGAGAACGTGCAAAGATGCCCTAAGGTTGATGTTGAGAGATTGCTCCTCTTTCCTAACTTGTGCGGTCAGCAAGTTCCTTGCGTCCGCCTGGCATATACGTACACATTTTTTAAAAGATCACAGTGATTTGTTATTAATTGAAACTTGATTCTAATTTATTTAATCCAACAGTTTTACTCATTGAATTTTTAAAAAAAATTATTGATGAGGATGTCAAGGCAGCCAACAAAAAGGAATTCTGACGTTTCCCCCTCATATATAGGATGGGAGACACATGTGAAGATTTATATCTATTTTTTCTCCTTTGTACATTCGCAGATCTCTCATTTTATCTTTATCTTATCCTCATTATTTACTTTTTAATCTTGTTATTATATATTTATTGTGTATAGATCATGGTTTTACTGTTGTAAGTTATTGCTTTGATGGTTTAATTAGACCGAATAAAGCTTGTGTGACTTGACTTGAAGGAGTCTGTTCATGCTTATTATGAGAGACTGCTGAAAGCATTCAGACAATACAGTAGCATAGAGATATTTGAACGGAGAGACATGATTCATTTTGTGGTAAGGTCCATTCAGGATTGAAGCCTGAAATTGGTAACATGATTAAGAATCATTTTATTTGCTGGCAAGGGAAGCCAATGGATAAGCTGTAACAATACACAAAATAATGTAGTGATGAAATTGATCTGAAGCAGAGAAGGTTGAAGGAAAAGGCAATGGTGATGAAGATTAAATCTCCCCAAGCAGCAGGTATTCGGGGTCCACAAGGAGTGATGAATGGAGGATGAATGGAAGGGATGGAACAGCAGGGCAATGTGGTGCCTCTGTTTAGAGGTAGAGGTGTAGGATTTAAGTAGATACGAAAGAGAATGTGGCTGATATTTATAACATGAGGAGTATGGTGACTGTTAATGCGTGCGGTGGTGTCGGTGTCGGACAATGGATGTGGGAGTGTCCTTCTAGTAATGTAAATAATTTGGTGCAAGATGGGGTGTTGCACAGATGGTTGACAATAATCAATTTCAAAATCAAAGAGTTCAGAGACCTCGGAATCCAAACATGAATGTTCCTATTGGAGCAGTCTAAATGCAAGATCCACAGCAACAAGAACAATTTCCCAACAGCAAATTCATGCCCCACAGTAAATGCAGATACCTCAAGCTCGGATGGCACAGCAACAGGTGATGGTTCTTCAGCAGAACGTGAACCAGAGAACAAATGTAAATCAGTTAATGACACAATACCCATTGATTGATTTCAGTGATGATGACATGAGTGAAGAATGCTTGAGCGAGTGTTCAGAAGAGGAAGAATGTGTGTTAGCTGCCCCATTGGAGGTAGATCAGCGTGGTCCATATGTGAATGCGAGTGTAATGGGTAATGAAGTTTCATTCTTGGTTGACACTGGAGCAATGCGTTCCACTGTCAGATCTGGAGAAGTCCCAAATGTGCCCCTTTCAGGAAGGACTGTTCAGGTTGTAGGAGTAGTAAACCAGCACTTGGTAAATCCCATTACAGAGCCCATTCCAGTTAAAATAGGGACCTTTTGAAGGTTTGCAATGATTTGTAGTTTGCGATTCAAGTCCCTTGAGTCTGTTAGGAAGAGACTCACTTGTACACTTGAAGGGATAGCAATTCAGGCTAATAGCGATGATGAAACTTCCAGTCAAACTGATGAGATATATCCTCTCATTACATTGTTTTCTTCCATAACAGTTAAAGATTTGCCTGATAAATTACAAGAGACAGTCACACTGAGAGTTTGGGATCTCACCAGAAGATATTGGACTTATTCAAGGTGTTGATCCAGTCAAAGTGATGTTAAGCCAAATGTAGTTTTCCCCAGAACTCCACAGTTCAGTATCACGTGACCCAGAAGTAATTGAAAGTATTACCCCAGTAACTGCAGACTTTGTTGAGCAGGGAGTGCTGAAAGAAGTGATGAGCAGCCCATGTAATTCACCAATAATGGGTTTGTGAAAGCCAAGTGGGAAATATCGCATAGTTCGAGATTTGAGAAAGGCAAAAAAAATTGTAGTATCCTGTTGTCCCGTAGTGGCAAATCCAGCAGTGATTTTATTTCAGATTCCACGTGAAGCAGAACGTTTTTCCGTGATTAATCACAAATGACAAGTATTTTTCGCAGTGCCATTGCACGAGGATAGTCAGTTCTTATTTTCTTTGCGATACTTCACAGGGGTTTTCAGAATTACCGTCCATTTTTAATCAGATCCTGAAAAATAATTTAGAGTCTTTGAACATGCCATTTCAGTCTGCAGTACATCGATGACCTAACAATTGAGTCTAGTACACATGAAGCTTTCAGACAAGATACCACAGCATTACTGAATCATTTAGGGGAAAATGGACACAAGATTTCCCCTGCTAAGTTACAGTATTGTTAGAAAGAAGTGAGGTATTTAAGTAATCAAATTGAGAAAGGTGCAAGAAAAGTTCCTGAGAAAGAGTTGCAACAATTATGCAAATTAATTCCCCAGTTACACAAAGAGATATCAGAATGTTTTTGGGCATAGTGAGCTATTGTTGCCACTAGAGCCTGAATTTTTCAGCAAATTTCAAACCGCTGCAGAAATTAACACATACGAAGTCACAGATCCAGTCTCCTTTAATGAAGAGTGCATGAAAGCTTTCACTGAGTTTAAAGAGAGTCTGTGCAGAACTTCAGCTTTGGTAATGCCTGATTACATGAAACGTTTTGCACTGTTTTCTCATGAATGTACGGTCGTGCTCTTTCTGTTTTGACGCAGTCGCATGGAGAAACAAACAGGCCAGTGGCATATTTTTCAGGCCAATTCAATCCTGTCGCTGCTGCTTTACCTGGCTGTTTGAAGGTCGTGGCTAGTGCTGGTTTGAACCTCAGTCAATGGAAACGCTTTGTGATGGGACACCCTTTAACTGTTTATGTCCCACGCTCACTCCAAGTACTTCTAACCAGATCAAAAAACCAATATTTGACCAATGACCATCTTACTCGTTATGAGTTATTGATCCTTCGATCTGCAAATGTAACAGTCAAGAGGTGTGCGGTCTTAAATCCCACCACATTAATGCCTGTCAATGTTGATGAATCAAATGATGTTAGTGAAATGGAAGATGATTGCCTCAATGTCACTGAACTGTGCACCAAATCAATACCTGATATTCAGGATCAATCAATCAATCAATAAAAAAAAATTATAGAGCGCGCTACTCACCCGTGAGGGTCTCCAGGTGCTTGGGGGGTGGACAAGAGGGTCACTGTTCGAACAACCAGGTTTTGAGGTTCTTTCTGAAGAGCAGGAGGTCTTTGGTTTTGCGGAGGTTGGTGGGGAGGGAGTTCCAGGTTTTGGGGCGAGGTAGGAGAAGGACCTGCCTCCTGTGGTGGTGCGTTGGATGCGGGGGACTGTGGCTAGGGCGAGGTTGGCTGATCGGAGGTTGCGATTGGGAGTGTGGAAGTTCACTCTTTCGTTGAGGTATGTCGGGCCGGTGTTGTGGAGGGATTTGTATGAGTGGATGAGGATCTTGAATGTGATTCTCTTGTTATGGGAAGCCAGTGAAGGGTTTTGAGGTGTGGTGGAATTTGTTCGTGACGGGGGAGGCCAAGGACGAGGCGTGCAGCTGTGTTCTGGATTCACTGGAGTTTGCGTGTGAGTTTGAGTGTGGTGCCGGCGTAGAGGGCGTTACCGTAGTCTAGTCCTTCAGAGGAGAATGACCAAGTTGTCTTTGTTGATGGCTCCTGTTTAAGAGACGGTGAAGGTTCCTAGAGAGCAGGTAATGCAGTTTGCACCCTCCCAGGAGTTGTTGAAGCCTCAGGGCTTCAAGTAGTCTTTTGTGCCCAAGTTGCCGAATTGGTCTATGAAGAGTGGAGTAATGAAAGTGACCAGGGAGACAAATCAAAATTTATTGATGTCAGTGGTTGACACCTGACATGAAATAAAGAGGTTGCAGGAAGAAGCAACTGAGGAAGAACTCCTTGGTTGGATAAAAGTAGGATGTCTGGATTTCAAATAAAGAGAAAGTTGTTTTGCCAGATTGTATGTGATCTTGATGGCTAGGTATAATCATGGTCAGGCTCATCCCGGCATAGATGCAATGATTCGCATTTTCAAACAGACATTGTACAACCCCAGATTTAGGTTGGTTACAGAGGCAGTTTGTCACAGGTGTGTTACATGCCAACAAATGAATGTAGGGAAATGCACAGTGGTTATTTGAGTCATATAGGTAGATCAGGAGGTCCATTTAACAGAATGCAACTTGATTTCATTGAGATGCCTGCCTGCAATGGATTGAAGTATGAGTTGGTTATCGTGTGGGTGTTTTTCAAGTGGAGTGGGGCTTATCTCACACGTAGAAATGACAGTCTCACTGTAGCTAATCTGCTGCTCCAGGAACTAATACCTAGGTATGGATTCCCAACTTCTGTGGAATCAAATCAAGGAACTCATTTTAATAATGAGATCATAAAGTCGTTCTGTGCAGCACAGAACGGTGAGCAAAAATTGCACTGTAGTTAAAGACCAGAGGCATCTGGATTGCTGGAGCAAATGAATGGATCATTGAAAGCTCTATTGGCAAAGGTTTGTGCCTCTATAGCGCTGAAATGACCTGATGCATTACCACTTGTCCTGATGAGCATGGGTAGCACCCCTGACAGGAAGACAGGATGGCCTTCCCACGAAATCATGATGGGTCATGCAATGAGACTACCAGCAATACCTGCAAATGCACTTGTGAACAAAACAGATGACTTAGTGATCGATTATTGCACAGGTCTAACAGATGTGGTTCACTCTTTGTCTCAGCAGGGTAAAGCAGCAACTGTTCAACCAGCTCATGAACAGTGTCATGGCCTGAAGGCTGGTGAATGTGTGCTGGTTAGGAAACATGTGTGAAAGACTTGCTAAGAGCCAAGATGGAAAGGTCAGTTTCAAGCCATCTTGATGACCACAGCAGCTGTGAAGTGTGCTGGTCTTCCAAACTGGTTTCATGCAAGCCACACCTGCAAAGTTCCATCTCCTCCTGAAAACAGAGTCTGATCCTGAAAGAGTAAATGCTGATGAAAATGGGGTTCAGCTTGAGCAAGCTGTGAAGATTGAACAAGTGGCTGAAACAGAAAATGTGCAAAGTGGTGAAAGTGCACGCAGTCTGAATGCAGGCCAAGGTGCAGGAGAGCAAAGCCAAAGTCAACTGACTTCTGCCAGCACAGCAAACATTGTGAATGCAGTTGCACCTGAAAAGAGAGCTGTGAAAGAAGATAAATGTCCTGCAGCTGCACATGAACTGGTTGCTGATAAACTCCCACCAATAACAGAAACAATTGATGAGGCAAATCAGAGTGAAAATGAAGACAGTGCTGAAAGGAGAACAGAAAAGAAAAGAGTGCTAAGTCACAGATACTCTTCACCTGAATGGATCTACCCTGTCACAAATGAATGGGAGAGCGAGTTTATGGCCTTTTATTTTGAGAATTCAGTTGAACATTCCAGAACTTGAAATCACATTTGAACTGAGTTTTGAAATAACTTTGCCAATTGATCAACAAAGACATTACATTCTGGAAGTAATCATTAGCAATCATCAAACTGTGTCCTATTGAAAAAGAACATTTGAACAGAATTTTGAGGATTTGTGACTGAGCTCAAGAAATTTCTTGAAGATCAATAACTGCTGTACATAGTGCAGAGACTCTGAAAAGAAATCTTTGTTTGATTTTGCTTCTATCTTTTTATCTTTTTCTTTTTTTCCTCTCTGATTCTATAGACGCCATGCAACCTGGACAGGGTAAATATAGTAGGTGTACATATGTGTGCATTGGTTTGATTGTAGTATGAATGATTGTGTGCATTTTGTTTATTGCAGGATTGAGTGTTTCAGTGAAAACCACAGCAACTTCAATGCAGAGAATGACAACATCTATCCAGAATACGTTTTATAAAGATGAGGGATTTCTTAATGTATATGACAAAAAAGGATATTTGTTTTCCAATGTATATAATATAGCTTGCTGTATGAGTATGTGGACACAATAAATGCATGATTATTATGTGTGTACACAAATTCCTTCATCAGTACAAGAGATGATCACTTATCATAGCTTACCACTAATTTACAGGATTAGTTGCAGCTTATTATTGACACATTTTTGTAAAACAAGGAGTACATTCAATATTTCTATTCAGATTATGATGTAGTTTTGTCTTTTGTTCCCATTAATCAGCATTTGAGCTGCATTGCAAAGGCAAGAAACACAAATATAGTCGGAGGTTTCTTTGAACCTACACTGACTTTTGGGACAGCATATGCACACCGGAATAACCTGACGTATTGTTACACAAGCGAAAAAGGAGTTCAGAAAAACAAAGTAGATGACAGGAGAAAATCAAGGAAAGAAAGGATTGACAAGGGAATAGTTTCCAAAAAGATATAATTTCACAACACATCAAACACACAAGGTGCTTTAGACTGGCAACATGTAGGAAAGCTTTGTATATTTAGGTCTCAATCAAAAACTAACAATAAATTTGTAGGAACAAGTGAATGCAGACATGTGTTCCTGTTCAAGAGTATATGGGATTTTATGCTAAATGGACAAGACCCAGCTGTACCTGGTATTTATTACATCTGTGATAAGAACGTACCGAAAGGTTGGTGTGGCACAAGCTATTTGGGAGTGTTTTTCTCAAACATTTACCAAATAGACAACATTGACAATCCTGCTGGGATTGAGATGTTTAAAATTAGATTTAAAAGAGGAGCAAGTGGTTCAGAGACTACAGGAGATATTTTTAGAGCTTTCATTCCATCAGTGGGTGTGATCTTGAATGATATCAAGATAAGGAAGTCATCAACGATTGTAGATAAGATGTCAACTGTTTTTTCAGGTGCAATTCTCCTAATGGATACCGAACTGGTTGCGGCAAGGTCAATGACCTTCAGAGTCCCCTTGCGTTAGACATTATTTTAGCAAAAGAGGGCAGAGTCTGCAGTGTTTTGAAATCACAGCACTGCTGCACTTATGTCCTGAATAACAGCAAGGAGATAAGAAGATACTCATCTAATCTGACAAGTTTGAGAAATTACTTAAATTACCTAACAGAGACAAACGTCTGGGAGACAGTAGGTAGAGGATTCTCTAAGGTAGGATCTTGGTTTGGAAACCTAGTGGTTTTGTGACAATGATCCTGAAATCTTTATTGAATGTGACAGTGTTCATAATTTATCTAAACAGAGGAGGAAAGAACTGGAAATGGAAAATATAAGAAACTGGAATTATCAGACGAAGAAGAGACTTGACAATTATTGCAAACCTAGATCTATGCGTTATCAAACCACAAGTTCTTGACTTGTCTCATTGTAAATAAGAATAGTTATTTTTGTGATGGCATAGATTGCCATCAGAGGAGGGACTAAGATAGATCATGTTTTGTTAATAAATTAGTGGCATAGAGGTTAGCATGTGGTGATTAATTAACCTATATTTTAAAGCCTCAAAGAGAAAATAACACAAAGTTACCCTCTGGCTCATCGGAAACCCATGATTTCCTGATCAATAAGGTTATTTACTGGCTACGTGCTCAGCGCAATTGTCTTTCAGTCATCCGTGCTGACATCCTCGACGTGGGCAGACATAGTCAACATGGTTCAAACTTTAATTTCATCTCTATTTGTTTTGCAGATAGGCTTCTGGTGGCTAAACTTATGGATTTTGAATCATGTATTAGCTATTTTAGGGATTTGAGAGGGGTTGGCATTAGAATTGTACCACACGCACCAGCTGCCGGTCCATCTTTACCCCTAGATGGCTTAGGTTCTATTCAAAAGTGTGTTCTAGCCCCAGTAGCAAAATCCTCCCATATACCATCAGCAATTGATTGACTACATACTGACCCACATCTAACAGTGTCCCCGGAGATCAAACAGGGAGTACTCGATAAGGATACACATTGTTGGGAGTCTCAGTGTCCTGGGTCCAGATATGAGCTAATTTGTTCAGAATTATCTATTGTGTCCTGGAATTTAGCAGGGCTTAACAGGAAGTTGGGTGACCTTGAATGGGTCAACTATGTTAATAATCAGGATATTTGTCTTTTTCAGGACACCTAGGATGAGGAACAAGTATATATAGACACGTTTTTATCATATTGTATTGAGACTGAACCAGCAGAGAGGGGGTTAGGTTGTGAAAAAGGGGGTCTAATGGTGTTGTTAAACAAGAGATTACAGTGCGTCCATTCTGTGTTAAATATTGACTAACCCGGTTTAATGGAAGTACAACTCACTTTTGATCGAGATTTTAAGATTATTCTAATTAATCACTCTAATTAATGTTTATGCTCGGTCTGTCCCACGGGGAATAAAGTCTCATACTTTGATGCAGTTGTCTGAATTCATGGATACCTTACACCCTTTGAAAAATTTAGTGATTGCTGGAGATATGAAATGTACCTTCGAATCTTCCTGCTTAAATAGTGGTTTAATAGATGAAGAAGACGAACTCTGGGGTATTCCACAATTAATGGATAAACAACTATGTATTCGTTCCTGTGCTTCTTCCCAGCTGATATCTCTATGTCTCAGACATAGGGCTTGCAACGGCCGAACTCCCTCTGATTTGGGGATCACATCGATTTTTAAACGTGGTTTGTCCACCAGTGTAATTGATTATATCTTAGTGGATGTCAGGTTATGGCCTTTCCTAAAAGATATGAAGGTGGACCCACGTTATGAGAGTGATCACAATATCTTGCTTCTCACTACGTATAGTGATATATTCAAGAGATCACAGAATGACCAGCGCACTGTGGTTCCAACACCACTGCTGGATAATAGTTATTTTCGGGTTTGCTGGCCTAAAGTGATGTCTAATCCCTCCTTGATAAAAGGGATCTATCTGTTGTCTGTTGATGTAATGGCTGTATATGAGAAGCATGAATTCAATGATATCCCTATCCTTAGCATTCATGGAGATTTAATGAAGAAACTCCAGACTTTTTTTCATAAAAAGACCAGTATCAAATATTCTGACTGTAATTCTAAAACCAATGTGTGGTTCAAAATTAGCTCTAAAAACAGTTATTGCGACACGTTCTCGGGCGGCAATTCAATCAGCTAGACATACCTATAATAAGACCGTAATGCAAGCCAAGAAAAGCTGGGAAGACTCAGGTTGGCATAACATGCTTAATGCAATTGAAATCAATGACAACGTAACTTTCTGGAAGTTACTGTCTAATAGACAAAGAGGGGGCAAGAGCACCACGAGCAACTATATTCAACCTGAGAGCTGGGTGAGTCACTTCTCTAAACTTTATGCCCTACCTAGTAATTTTCCAACTCATGAAGGCTTCTCCCCGCTGACGGCCAGAATGAATTTTTCTCTGGCTAACCTAGGACCAGAATGTTTTACATGTGAAGATCCAATTTTTTTTTTACCATGGATGAGACTGTAGCAGCAATCAATTCCCTAAAGTCTGCCAAAGCACCAGGACCGGACAAGATTCCGGGGGACTTATATAAATCTGAACTAATAGTATAGTCCTGGTATATAAATATGATCTTGAACAAAATTACAGACCTATTAGCCTTTTTGACAATCTTCAAAAAACTTTTGCCAAACAGCTTTTGGGAAGGTTATTAAGTTGGGTTCAAGATCATCAGGTGCTATCCCCCCTACAGGCGGGTTTTCGCCCAAAAACTAATACGGTAGACCAGGTTTTCAGGCTGATGCTTCTATATTGGAAATACATAGTTCTTGCTAAGCAACATTTATATGTTGTTTTTGTGGACCTTCGATCCGCCTTTGATAGGGTCCCTAGAGAAGAACTATGGGAAGTGTTGTATAGGATGGGTACTCCTAATAGCATAATTCTTCTATTACAGCGGTTACATGAGAATACATATGCCCAGGTGAGATGGGGCAATCAGGGAGAATTAACAGAAGATATCCCTATCAAGAGGGGGGTTCGCCAAGGATGTGTTCTGGCAACAACCCTATTTACGTTGTTTATAAATGAGGTGGTACAAGTATTGTCTACTTGTCAGAACGATGCCCCCTCTTTAAACTCGCAGAAAATTCCTATTTTACTGTTTGCAAACGACTCCTTACTTATTTCTAAGACCCCTATGGGTCTTCAAATTATTGTTGATAGGTTTAAATCATATTGTGCAGACTTTGGCTTGGAATTGAATGTTAGCAAAACTAAACTAATGGTGTTTAGTCCAGGACCAACTAGGAAATGCACTATTATTCTAGATGGGACTCCTTTAAGTAAGGTAAGTTCAATAGACTTCCTGGGAGTGAGGATTTCAAATAATCTACAATGGGAGGACCAGATCAGTAAAAGTGCGGCACTTCTTCAGCATAGGGCGGGCGCCATTTTGCGTTTTTACAAAAGCTCCGTAACAAAAGAAGTATTTCTGGCCATTAAGATCTATTTGGCCAAGGCTCTGGACACGGCCGTCTATGGTACAGAGGTGTGGGCGGTTTACAATGGCAATAGATTGTCTATGGGTGAAAATAATTTTGCTAGGGCTTTACTTGCGTGCCCTCTTAGCACACCCTTAATCCAGGTTTATTTGAATCTCGGTTTCAATCGTGTTGCTTCATAGCCCTGAGACCCTTGCTTTTCTCGGTAAGGATTTGGACCACCTCTGAGCTTATTGTATATAGGGACTCTCTTCTTGACCTTTTGAGAAGACCGAAGGTAGTATCCATCCCATGGTTCAGGCATGTGTGTAGGAAAGTACCATCTTGCCTGGCATGTTACCCCCATATTTCACTGTATGTATGTTGTTTTAGTGGATGTGTCATTGGGACCCTGCCAGCCAGGGCCCCAGTGCTCATAAGTGTGCCCTGTATGTGTTCCCTGTGTGATGACTAACTGTCTCACTGAGGGTCTGCTAACCAGAACCTCAGTGGTTATGCTCTCTCTGCTTTCCAAATTTTCACTAACAGGCTAGTGACCAATTTCACCAATTCACATTGGCATACTGGAACACCCTTATAATTCCCTAGTATATGGTACTGAGGTACCCAGGGTATTGGGGTTCCAGGAGATCCCTATGGGTTGCAGCATTTCTTTTGCCACCCATAGGGAGCTCTGACAATTCTTACACAGGCCTGCCACTGCACTTAAGTAACTTATAAGTCACCTATATGTCTAACCTTCACCTGGTGAAGGTTTGGTGCTAAGTTATTTAGTGTGTGGGCACCCTGGCACTAGCCAAGGTGCCCCCACATCATTCAGGGCAAATTCCCCGGACTTTCTGAGTTCTGGGACACCATTTCACGTGTGCACTATACATAGGTCACTACCTATGTATAGCGTCACAATGGTAACTCCGAACATGGCCATGTAACATGTCTAAGATCATGGAATTGTCACCCCAATGCCATTCTGGCATTCGGGAGACAATTCCATGATCCACTGAGTCTCTAACACAGACCCGGGTACTGCCAAACTACCTTTCCCGGGGTTTCCCTGCAGCTGCAGCTGCTGCCAACCCTTCAGACAGGTTTCTGCCCTCCGGGGTCCAGCCAGGCCTGGCCCAGGAAGGCAGAAGAAAGGACTTCCTCAGAGAGAGGGTGTTACACCCTCTCCCTTTGGAAAAATGTGTCAGGGCTGGGAGGAGTAGCCCAGACCTCTGCCATCTTGGATTCAGAGGTGTGCTGGCACACTGGACTGCTCTGAGTGGCCAAGGCCAGCAGGTGATGTCAGAGACTCCTTCTGATAGGCTCTTACCTGTGTTACTAGTCTATCCTCCTTCTTAGGTAGCCAAACCTCCTTTTCTGGCTATTTAGGGTCTCTGCTTTGGGGAATTCTTCAGATACCGAATGCAAGAGCTCACCAGAGTTCCTCTGCATCTCTCTCTTCACCTTCTGCCAAAGGATCGACCGCTGACTGCTCAGGACGCCTGCAAAACCGCAACAAAGTAGCAAAGACGACTACTGCAACCTTGTATCGCTGATCCTGCCGCCTTCTCAACTGTTTCCTGGTGGTGCATGCTCTGGGGGTAGCCTGCCTCCTTTCTGCACCAGGAGCTCTGAAGAAATCTCCAGTGGGACGACGGAATCTTCCCCCTGCAACCCCAGGCAACAAAAGACTGCATCACCGGTCCTCGGGGTCCCCTCTCAGCACGACGAGCGTGGTCCCTGGAACTCAGCAACTCTGTCCAAGTGACTCCCACAGTCCAGTGACTCTTCAGTCTAAGTTTGGTGGAGGTAAGTCCTTGCCTCCCCACGCTATACTGCATTGCTGGGTACCGCATGATTTGCAGCTGCTCCGGCTCCTGTGCACTCTTTCAGGATTTCCTTTGTGCACAGCCAAGCCTGGGTCCCCGACACTCTAACCTGCAGTGCACAACCTTCTGAGTTGTCCTCCGGCGTCCTGGGACTCCCTTTTCTGACTTCGGGTGGACTCCGTTTCACTCCTCTTCCAAGTGCCTGTTCCGGTACTCCTGCGGGTGCTGCCTGCTTCTGTGAGGGCTCCCTGACTTGCTGGGTGCCCCCTATGTCTCCTCATCCAAGTGGCGATATCTAGGGTCCCTCCTGGGCCACAGAAGCATCCAAAAACCCTAACTGCAACCCTTGCAGCTAGCAAGGCTTGTTTGCAGTCTTTCTGTGTGGGAATACCTCTGCAAGCTTCTTCACGATGTGGGACATCCATCCTCCAAAGGGGAAGTTTCTAGCCCTCTTCGTTCTTGCAGAATCCACAGCTTCTACCATCCAGTGGCAGCTTCTTTGCACCCTCAGTTGGCATTTCCTGGGCATCTGCCCACTCTCGACATTGTCGCGACTCTTGAACTTGGTCCCCTTGTTTCACAGGAACTCAGGTCCAGAAATCCACTTTGGTTGCTTTGCTGGTGTTGGTCTTCCTTGCAGAAACCCCCTATCACGACTTCTGTGCTCTCTGGGGGTTATAGGTGCACTTTACACTTACTTTTCAGGGTCTTGGGGTGGGCTATTTTTCTAACCCTCACTGTTTTGTTACAGCCCCAGCGACCCTCGACAAGCTCACATAGGTTTGGGGTCCATTCGTGGTTCGCATTCCACTTTTGGAGTATATGGTTTGTGTTGCCCCTATACCTATGTGCTCCTATTGCAATCTACTGTAACTTTACATTGCTTGCATTACTTCCTTTTGCTATTACTGCATATTTTTGGTATTGTGTACATATATCTTGTGTGTATTTGGCATCCTCATACTGAGGGTACTCACTGAGATACTTTTAGCATATTGTCATAAACATAAAGTACCTTTATTTTAATATATCTGTGTATTGTGTTTTCTTATGATATTGTGCATATGACACCAGTGGTATAGTAGGAGCTTTGCATGTCTCCTAGTTCAGCCTAAGCTGCTCTGCTATAGCTACCTTCTATCAGCCTAAGCTGCTAGAAACACCTCTTCTACACTAATAAGGGATAACTGGACCTGGTACAGAGTGTAAGTACCCCTTGGTATCCACTACAAGCCAGGCCAGCCTCCTACAATGTGTCAAAATGGTTTCATATTTTGGGGCTTGGAAGCTATTGGGAAAATCCACAGAATATAGGGAGAAATCATAAATCCATTTTGAAAGCTGATTATTGGTCTTTTGTAAAAAATAATCTTCTCTCTTGTACATCACACGGTCGGTTGACTGATCAATTTCTTGTTTTCAAGTGGTACCCCCAATTCGACCCATATTGTAGATCTCATACCTGATACACTGGGGAAGAGTTTGTATGCTCGTTTCCGTTTTGGATGTCTGCCATTGTTATCCTTAACAAGCAAATGGGGATTGTCCTTAACATCTGACCAATGTCCTGTCTGTTGTAATTGTACTGAATCTGTTGAACATTTTATGTTCTTTTGTCCGGCGTACTCCATTCCTCGGCGTAAGTGGATTTGCACAACTTGCTGGAATAAGGGCAAAAGACAATGTCATACTGCTTTAAGGATTTTTAAAAATGATACTTCAACTATTTTAATCACTAACTCACCACCCTGATAGACAACCTTGCCACCCTCGGGCTCAGACAGCTTGTCACAACACCAACTCACTCTGCTGTCCACACGCTGGACCCTGTCTTCTCCGCAAGCTCCCACGTCACCTTCAGCCACACTACTGAACTCCCCTGGACCGACTACTGCTGCATCCACTTCACCTTTCGGAAACGCACCTCGCACCACCACACCCAACAGATCCCTCGCCACAGCTGGAGCAAAGTCAGCAAAGACCAGCTGACAACTAGCCTCGCTCGAAACCCGGTCGCCGAACCCACCAACCCCAACCTCACAGCCTGCAACCTCAGGCACTGGATCGACGACTGCGCCAACACCCTCGCCCCGCTCAGGGAACCCTCTAACAGAGGCGCCGACCAGAGAGCCAGCTGGTTCACCCCAGACCTCCAAGCCTCCAAGCAAACCTGCTGGACCCTGGAGAAGAAATGCCTCTGCGAACAGACACCGAACAGCCATGCAGCCTTCAAGAACACCATCCGCAAACACCATCACCTCATCAGATCTGCCAAAAGGACCTCCTTCAAAGACTGCCTTGACAACAATGCACACAACAGCAAGGAGCTCTTCAACATCGTGAAGGAACTCTCCAACCCCCAACTCCAAAACCAACGACATCCCACTGTCACAAGACCTGTGTGACTCCCTCGCCACCTTCTTCCACAAGATCATTGACATCCATGAGAGCTTCAACAACTAGACCACCCTGACAACCACTGACACCTCAGACTCTACCCCCACCCTTCGACTACGACCTCCTGCTCGCTTGGGCCAATGTGAATGTAAACGACACTATCAAAACCATGAGCACTATCCTCTCTGGCTCTCCATCAGACCCATGCCCACACCACATCTTCAAGAAAGCCAGCGCCAGCATCACACCCCACCTCTGCAAAATCATCAACATCTCATTCGAGACCGCAACTTTCCCAGAGAGCTAAAAGCGCGCCGAGGTCAATGCCCTACTCAAGAAACCCAAGGCGGACCCGTGAGACCCCAAGAATTTCCGACCCATCTCCCTGCTCCCTTCCCCGGCTAACGTCCTCAAGAAGATTGTCAACAGACAACTGACCCACTACCTCAAAGAGAACAACATCCTGGACCTATCCCAGTCCGCAGCAACCACAGTACCGAAAATGCCCTCATCGCTGCCACCGATAACATCAGGGCCCTGTTTGACAATGGTGAAACCATGGTCCTCATCCTCCCGGACCTCTCTGCCACATTCGACACCGTCTGCCACCGCACCCTATGCGCACGCCTCCACAATGCAGGGGTCTGGGATAAAGCTCTGGATTGGACCACCTCCTTCCTCTCCGGCAGAACCCAGAGTGTACACCTCCCCCCATTCTGATCCGAAGCCTCCAAGATCATCTGCGGCGTACCCCAAGGATCATCCCTAAACCCAACACTATTCAACGTCTACATGGCCCCACTCGCCCACGTCGTTCGACTGCACGACCTCAACATCATCTCCTACGCTGACGACACCCAACTGATCCTCTCCCTCACCAAGGACACCCTCACCACCAAATCCCACCTCTACGAAGGAATGAAGACCTTCGCCAAATGGATGAAGAACAGCAGACTGAATCTGAACTCGGATAAGACGGAGGTCCTCATCCTCGGCGCCAACCCCTCAGCCTGGGATTACTCCTGGTGACCGACCGCACTGGGAGCAGCTCCGACACCCACCGACCACGCAACCTGGGCGTCATCCTCGACCCAACACTCTTCATGACCAAGCAAGTCAACGCCGTCTACCTCCTCCTGCTTCAACATTCTCCATATGCTCCGCAAGATCTGCAGATGGATCCCCACAGAAACAAGAAGAACAGTCACCCAGGCCCTCGTCAGCAGCAGACTTGACTACGGAAACGCCCTCTACGCAGGAGCTCCAGTCAAACTCCTCAAACAACTGCAACGTATACAAAACGCCTCTGCACGCCTGATCCTCGACGTACCCCGCCGCAGCCACATCGCTCCCCACCTGAGAGACCTACACTGGCTCCCCGTCAACAAAAGGATAACCTTCAAGCTCCTCACCCACACACACAAGGCACTCCACAACACCGGTCCAGCCCACCTCAACAGACGACTCACCTTCTACACCCCAAACCGCCAGCTCCGCTCAGCTGACCTCGCCTCCGTCCCTCGCATCCAAAGAGCGACCACCAGAGGCAGACCAAAGACCTGCTGACATTCAGCAGGCTTCTCAAAACCTGTCTGTTCTAGCAGTAGCAGCACCCGCCTTCCTCTCAGCACCTTGAGACCCTCACAGGTATGTAGCGCGCTCTACAAGTGTACTTATTGATTGATTGATTCATTCATTGGTGGCCTGCCACACTAAGAACCGCACCAACAACCACTGACCACCCATGCAACCTGGGATTTATCCTGGACTCCTCACTATCTATGACCCAGCAAGTCAACGCCATCTCCTCCTCCTGTTTCAACACCCTCTGCATGCTTCGGAAGATCTACAAATGGATCCCTACTGAAACCAGAAGAACAGTCACACAAGCCTTTGTAAGCAGCAAACTGGACTACGGCAATGGCCTTTATGCAGAAACCACGGCCAAACTCCAGAAAATACTGCAACGCATCCAGAACACATCCAGAACGCCTCTACACGCCTCATCCTGGACATCCCCTGCCACTGCCACTTCACAGCCCACCTGAGAGACCTGAATTGGCTCCTGTCAACAAGAGAATCACCTTCAAACTCCTCACCCATGCTCACAAGGCACTGCTCAACACCGGACTAGAATACCTCAACAGACGGCTCTCCTTCTACACCCCGACCCGACAGCTTCACTCCGCCGACCTTGCCCTCGCCACAGTCCCACACACCTGCAGAACAACCACGGACGGCCGATCATTCTCACACCTCGCCGACAAGACATAGAACACTCTTCCCACCCCCCTGCGTCAGACCAAGGACCTCCTTACCTTCAGGAGACTTCTCAAGACTTGGCTGTTTGAGCAGTAGCAGCCCCCCCCCAGTGCCTTGAGACCCTCACGGGTGAGTAGTGCCCTTTACAAATTCCCTGATTGACTTGTACCAATAACCCCCTCTTCTCAAAGCCCAGCCCTCATTCAGAGCAACCTGACATACCAAAAGGCCCCCCCACATTGCTGAACACCCCAGCGTCCCATTGCAACCAAGTGCTATAGGCACTCACCTAATTATCCGTCCCCTACCTGTTCGTCCTTGATCTTAACATTACTAGCCTCAATATACAAGGCCTAAATAACCCAACTAAATGTGCTTCAGTCCTTTCCCTACTAGAGAGCTCTGGGAGTGACAAATGTCTGTTGCAGGAGACCCACCTACTCCCCAAAGACACTCCCAGAATACTCTCCCGGTGGTTCCCACACCAGTGCTGGTCCTCTGGTTAGTCGAAATGGGGAGGGGGGTGGCCATCCTACTTTCCAACAAATTTAAGGGTGAGTCACTTTCAAAAATTGCTGAAATCAAGGGTAGAATGCTGGCCCATCGGTTTCATGTCAGATCCTTCCATTTCACCCTTCCCAGCATATATGCCCCAAAGAGCACCAGGAACACTTAATCATGGAAGCTGTGGGAGAAACAACGAGACACAAACATACGAGACACAAACATTCTCAGTGGGGGGGTGGCACTTAGTGATGGATAACAACCTGGACAGGTCAGGACAACGATTTGACCCATCTAGTGCCTTCATGGCCCCAGGACTACAACAGCTGGCGGATTGTGGACTTACAGACATATGGCAAGAGGCCCACCCGCATACACGGTCAGCAGCCCGGAAAACATATGCACATATCGATTATTTCTAGCTTCTCCTGCCTTCTGCACACTAGTTTGAGACACTTCTATCCCCCAATAACAATATCTGATCACACATCGTTAACTTTAGAGACATACATAGAACACACCCACTACAAACCTTCTCATTGGCGACTATGAGACAGTTTACTATAAACTATGTCCTCTGTCAATTATCTTAGTTGTACACTTCTAGAATACCAATCCAAAACGACAATGGGTATACCTCGCCCTCAACCCTCCAGGAGGCATTGAAGGCAGTTGTCAGGGGGAACGTGATTGCGCTCTCAGCAACTGAGATTAAACTTCGAAGAGAGAAAAGACTGCAGTTGAAGCAAACAGTTCTAGAAATAAAGGCTATCCGTAAATGCATGGGTGCCCCTAGAGTGAGGAGGGAGTTGGAGAAAGCGCGTGCTCAGCTTAAACGTCTGGATCTAGACAGGACTGAATACGGCATGGCTAGATTATTAAATCCTCGTATCTAAACAGGGTCCCTGAGCTAGATACAGAGAGTAACACACAGGGAAGCAATACTATGAGTATAACGTAGTTTACTCTCCATTAACATAGCAAACATAGGAATGGAAATCTTAAATTCAAATATACAACATACAATATATTTCAATTTAGATATTTATTATAGCTAATTAAACATTCAGTTCGCACATAATATAATCAACATAGAATCAACCAAAAAAATATAATACAACCCCCTACCCTAAATGAAACATACATATATGAAAACATAAATAACATACCAGTAAATACGCAAAAATAAACAAATAACACAGAACCAACAAAATCACAAAATAGTATACATACAAATTTACAACCGCCTCATACATGAGAGGATATTTAAACCGCACAATAAAGTTACTGCTTTGATGCTACAATTATGCGTTGTAGTTTGGATTGTATAAATTTCAACATAATAACAGCCAATTCTAGGTTATAATTTCCTGATTCAAATTCTCGTGTTACAGGCCTGATGGTAGCCAATCCTGGTCAGGGCTTCAAATTTGCCAATTTCAAACACTTCATGCCAATGTTCAAGACATGCCAATTTACAAGCCGACGCGTGTTTCGGTGAGTGAAGAAAAATATAAATACACCTTCATCAGGACTTTATGATTCAGTATAATTGGAATACATACATCTTGTAATCTGCCTATCAAAGAAACATCAAAATTATTCATTACAATTCTTTGCATAGGGGGAAGGCTCGAATCATGTCAGATTTGCAACCAGACCAACTCAAGTGACTTAATTAAGAAAAAACACTGATAAAGTGCCCAAGATCAAAATCTATAAAAACCAATGCTTAATAAGGGTAAATAAATCTAAAGATCCAAGGAAAGCACCATTAGTGTCCAGCAAAATACTAGATAAAGTGCAGAAATAGAATCACATATAGCCTAAAAGTGTTGGATTACCACCAAGAGAATCTAGTCAAGAATAGTAAAAGACTAGTTTGTTTATATTAAAATAAGATAAAATACCTGTGATTATTATGGTACCCTATATGACGCACCTCTTGAGGACTTCCCTGACTACTTAGACAACCTAGCTGGTTTTACTCTCACTTTCTTCTGACCGACTCCAATACATGCAGATACACCATTGGGTCACACAACCGGGAGTCCTTCCACATGCACAGTGCCCTCTCACCACCTTTGTGAAATGGGTGTTCTTGAAAAAAGACGACCAATTACTAATTTCTGAGTTTAACACACTGCTATCCACCTCAGAGCGACCCTCTAGGTCGGAAGGCCAACTTCGGTGGGAACCGGAACTAGGTAGAGCATTAACTGACAAAGAATGGGAGGACATACATTACAGGGCACACCACTCTGCACATTCCATTGCAAGGATTGAAACAGCCTACAAAATCACCTCACACTGGTATTTTAAACCTGTAAGGCTTCACGCTTGGAACTCGAGCATTTCTAAAGAATGCCGGCTCTTTACTCCACTTGCTTTGGCACTGCCCAAAGCTAGAGCGTTTCTGGGACCATTTTTGAAAGATAGACCATTCTTGGAAAACAAAGATCCCTCAATTTCCAGTGTATACCATCTTTGGCTTAACCAATTCTCTAACTTTCTCGCTCCGCTCCCCCAGATGACAACAGATGGCCCTTGCTCTAGGAGTGGCACATCAGGTAATTCTTGCAAAGTGGGGCACAAACAAAATTGTAGACCACGCAGCGAGGCTTCACAAACTATGGTACGTGTTGGGGATGGAGAAACTATCTATGGTGGCTGACCAAAATGGGGAAGATTATGTGGACACTTGGGCCCCATGTAAAACCATACTATCCTCTGAATTTCATGAACCTACCTGCCCTACTTATCTGAAAGTTCTGCATCTGCTTCCCCAGACTGCATCTCCTCTGATTTGACATTATTGGTCAGACACCATGCCATATAGGTTTGAGGGTCGGTGCATTGATGACTCTGAACGTTCACTGTGTTTTCCAAGGATTTACCATAGAAGAGTAGGAGGAGGAGGGAATGGGATTGTTATTGTTACTGTTTTTGTATTGTTTTCTCACCTCTGCATCACTGCAGCCCCTGGTTTGTAGACGAAAAGCTTTGTTTAGTATTATTGGTGCGACTCCACACTGCCGGGCCCCAGGGTTGTAGGCACATAGCTGTGTTATTTTATGATTGCTCACAGGGGTTCCATTGCAAATAATCATAATAAAAATAATTAATCCATAAAGTCAATAGGAAGCAATGGGAAAATACATAGGGGGTCATTCCAACCCTGGCGGTCGGTGTTAAAGCGGCGGCCAACCCGCCAACAGGCAGGCGGTCCAAAAAATGGAATTCTGACCCTGGCGGGAACCGCCAACACAGACCGCCACTTTAACACTCCGACCGCCACGGCGGGACAAACAAACAGCGCAGCGGTCACCGGCAACAGACAGGCGGCAGACAATGTACCGCCCACCCTATCACAACTCACCAATCCACCACCTTTTCCGGGGCGGGAGCCCCGCCGATAAAAACACGGCGGAAACAGACTACGAACGGGAAAACGCCCACCTCCACTCACTCCACGAGGAATCTGGACAGCATGGAACCAGAACTACACATCCTACCAGCTATTATCTACCTGCTCCTCTACCAGGAGCACGAACGCCGGCGCAGAAGACAACGGTGAGTACTGCACCTACGACACAGGGGAGGGGGGAGGAGAAAAGATTACGGGCACACACATACGCGACACACCCACCCCCCCCCAACTACCTACACACCAATGCAGAGCAACAACTCAGAGTGACACCCTCCAAACCCCCCAGAAGAATGCAAAGACAAAATAATATGACATCGAACTCCAAATATATTGTAAGGCTAAGTAAATAAGTAATTCGAACATCCTATAACTATATACACATATGTAAATTGTCCCGTGAAAATTGTCTTACAGTCATCGTATGTGGGCCAATGGTCCTCAACACATGGGCAAAGCCCACACAGGAGACCCGATTCCATTGGAGAGAACACTGCAGGGGCATCAGATAGGAAAACTACAGGCTCCTCAGGGGGAAGGGAAGGGGGGGCACCTCAGCCAGATGAGTCCACAACGCCAGATCCACGAGGGGCCTCCATGGCCAATGTTCAATCCTGGGGAGTGCAAAGCCACAGTCTCACAAGTCACTACAGTGGGTGGCCTGCCCACTGTGCCATCCTGGGGAGTGCAAAGCCACAGTCTCACAAGTCTTTACAGTGGGTGGGTTGCCCAGTGTTCAATCCTGGGGAGTGCAAGGCCACAGTCTCACAAGTCACTACAGTGGGTGGCCTGCCCACTGTGCCATCCTGGGGAGTGCAAAGCCACAGTCTCACAAGTCTTTACAGTGGGTGGCCTGCCCACTATGCCATTCTGGGGAGTGCAAAGCCACAGTTTCTCAAGTGGATGACAGACTCCACTGGTACTGGAGGAGTTTTGGTGCCCAGAGTGTATCGTGCAGCCCTGCCCGACACTGATCCGGGCCTGCCCCTTCTGCCAATGGGCCAGCGGTGCTTGAGAGGAAGGGCCCAGCGGAGCGGTGCTTGAGAGGAAGGGCACAGCGGAGCAGTGCTTGAGAGGAAGGGCCCAGCGGAGCGGTGCTTGAGAGGAAGGGCCCAGCGGAGCGGTGCTTGAGACGGCGGTGCCCTGTTCAGCGGTGCTGGTCTTGATGGGCCCTGTTCAGCGGTGCTTGAGATGGCGGTGCCCTGTTCAGCGGTGCTGGTCTTGATGGGCCCTGTTCAGCGGTGCTGGTCTTGATGGGCCCTGTTCAGCGGTTCTTGAGACGGCGGTGCCCTGTTCAGCGGTGCCGGTCTTGATGGGCCCTGTTCAGTGGTGCTGGTCTTGATGGGCCCTGCTCAGCGGTGCTGGTCTTGATGGGCCCTGTTCAGCGGTGCTGGTCTTGAAGGGCCCTGTTCAGCGGTTCTTGAGACGGCGGTGCCCTGTTCAGCGGTGCTGGTCTTGATGGGCCCTGTTCAGCGGTGCCGGTCTTGATGGGCCCTGTTCAGCGGTGCTTGAGACGGCGGTGCCCTGTTCAGCGGTGCTGGTCTTGATGGGCCCTGTTCAGCGGTTCTTGAGACGGCGGTGCCCTGTTCAGCGGTGCTGGTCTTGATGGGCCCTGTTCAGCGGTGCTGGTCTTGATGGGCCCTGTTCAGCGGTTCTTGAGAACGCAGTGCCCTGTTCAGCGGTGCCGGTCTTGATGGGCCCTGTTCAGCGGTGCCGGTCTTGATGGGCCCTGTTCAGCGGTGCTTGAGACGGCGGTGCCCTGTTCGGCGGTGCTGGTCTTGATGGGCCCTGTTCAGCGGTGCTGGTCTTGATGGGCCCTGTTCAGCGGTTTTTGAGACGGCGGTGCCCTGTTCAGCGGTGCCGGTCTTGATGGGCCCTGTTCAGCGGTGCCGGTCTTGATGGGCCCTGTTCAGCGGTGCTTGAGACGGTGGTGCCCTGTTCAGGGGGTGCTGGTCTTGATGGGCCCTGTTCAGCGGTGCTGGTCTTGATGGGCCCTGTTCAGCGGTTCTTGAGACGGCGGTGCCCTTTTCAGCTGTGCTGGTCTTGATGGGCTCTGTTCAGCGGTGCTGGTCTTGATGGGCCCTGTTCAGCGGTGCTGGTCTTGATGGGCCCTGTTCAGCGGTTCTTGAGACGGCGGTGCCCTGTTCAGCGGTGCCGGTCTTGATGGGCCCTGTTCAGCAGTGCCGGTCTTGATGGGCCCTGTTCAGTGGTGCTTGAGATGGCGGTGCCCTGTTCAGCGGTGCTGGTCTTGATGGGCCCTGTTCAGCGGTTCTTGAGACGGCGGTGCCCTGTTCAGTGGTGCCGGTCTTGATGGGCCCTGTTCAGCAGTGCTGGTCACATGTGTCTCCAGGGCACCAGATCCGGACAATAGATGGTGTTCACTCGCCACCCGACTTTTCGCTTGCGGGGCCCTCCTGTGCTGGTGTTCCGTGCCCGTGTGTGTCCTCCTTCACCCCAGGAATGGAGCTGGTTGGGCCCTCCTGGGCTGCTCGCCTGCTGCCGGACTTGTCGGCCGCGCTGCCCTTGCCATCCTTCCGTGAGTCTCTGTGGCCCTTGCCTCCCTTTGTAGATGTGCCAGGTGGCACCCCACTTCCTGACTGTGCCAGGGTGGTGGCTGTGGAGGCTGCCGTCTCTGTCCTCTCGCGCCGGGCCTTCCCTTTTTTAGATTTTTTCCCAGGGGGTGGGCTGGCTGTCCCTTTGCTGCTGGCCGATGTGGCTGCCCTCGAAGGTGGTGGACTCCAATATCCCTGGACTATGGTCCTTGTAGGTCCAGGGGTTGTGGTGGCTGAGGTGCTGATTGGACTTTTACGAGATGGAGGGGGTGGGTCAGGTGATGGAAAGAGGTTAATTTTTAAGAGGAATTTTTTTTTCAGAGCAATGGGAAGGGTAGGTGGAGTGGGTATGGGAGTGGAGGAAGAGGATGTGGTTGTAGGAGAGTCAGGTCTGGTGTCTTTGGGTGCAGGTGCTTGTGACGGAGGCTGACGTGAGGTGGATGGCTGTTGGGTGGGTGGCTTCCTGCGTTTGTGTGGGTTTGGATGAGGGGGTGACAGACACAGTGGGAGAGGACACAGGGGACGTGTAAATGGCAGTGGGGGTGGTGACTGCACGTGTGCGGAGTGTTCTGGTGGGTGTGCTGGTGATGGACGTAGTGGATGATGATGTTGTGCATGCAAGTGTGAGTGGAGACATCACAGGGAGGGAGGAGGGAGACGAGGAGGAGGGGGACACAGAGGAGGCAGTGGCTGTTGGCATGTCTGCATGTGGATGTTGCTTGTGTGAATACTTGTGGGATGTGTCTTGCTTATGTTTGGAGGAGCTGCCCTTGGGTGTTGAGGTGTGTGCAGGCTGGTCTGTAGGTGTGTCTGGGATAGGCAGAGGAACAGGGGAGTGGGACTGGGTGGAGGGAGTTGGAGGAGGGAGGCTGGAGACAGGGACAATGGCTGCCGTCAGTGCTGAGGCCAGAGCGTTGAACGATCGCTGATGGGCAGCCTGACCCGAATGAATGCCCTCCAGGTATGCATTGCTCTGATGCACCTCCCTTTCTACCCCCTGGATGGCATTCAAAAGGGTAGACTGCCCAACAATGAGCGTCCGGAGGAGGTCAATGACCTCCTCACTGAGGGCAGCAGGGGTAACTGGGGCAGGGCCTGAGGTGCCTGGGGCGAAGGAGATGCCCGCCTTGGTGTGCGAGCGGGCACGGGGCGAACGCTGAGGGGCTGCTTGGAGGGCGGAGCTGGTGCGCTGGGTGGCCGCTGTACCTGTTGTTGCGGTGGGCACGGATGTTACCACCACCACAAGGGAGCTCCCTTCCGAGGACGTGTCGTGTCGCTGATGTCTCCACGTGTCCCCGTTGTGGAGCCCCCCTCGCCCTCCGTCTCACTGGTGAAATCAGAGTCCGTTGCATGGCCCTCCGGGGCCATGTGAGATGCAGCTCCCTCGTGCTCCAATGCCACTTCTCCTCCGCCAGATGATGCTAATGCATACATGAACAGGAAGAGCAGACAAAAAAAGGGGGGGGAACATAAAGACATGTTGAGTGCATGCATTGGCAACACAGTTGGTGGAGAGGACAGACACAGAAGCCCCCTGCACTACGCCGCGCACTTGGGGTACACTACTCAATCAGTGAGACCTGGCCTACAAGCCAAAGGAGGACAACTGCACACATAGGTGACACAGGGCCATGGATAGCTGTACTTGGCACCCTACAGAGGTGGGGGGCGGGGGCACAGGGCCATGCCTTACGGAGGGGACTAGCCTACAGAAATCACCCTGGCCTAGGGATACCCACATCCCTCCTCCCTCACCCAGACACCTCCACTGCGTGCTAAGATAGCAGAATGTGCTTGTACTCACCCCCTTGTGTCTGCTGTGATGTCCTCACGCGCCCATCCAAATCTGGGTAGGCCACCGCCAGGATCCGGGACATCAGGGGGGTCAATTGACGACTGGCACCCCTCCTACGTTGGGAGGCCATCCCCAGCAGAGCCTCCGCGGTCTTTCTGCTCCCGCGACGGATGTCCTCCCACCTCTTGCAGCAGTGGGTGCCCCGTCTGTTGTGGACCCGCAGGGCCCGGACGTCCTTGGCGATGGCACGCCAAATGTCTATTTTTTGATGGGCGCTGACCTATGTGACACGTACAGGGAGAGAAAAAAAATATCAACATTTTCTGCATGCTCAATGTGAGTGGCCCCCCCTCCCCACCCTTGCCATGTGGCACATGCTCTCATCTGTTGTTTGATGCATGCCTCATACGCTCCCCTCCGCACCATCGTTCATTCACCCCACTCAACCCAGGCATTGGCCACAAAGCATGGTCCCAGTGTACTAACCTGTTGGTCTGGAGGACCGTAGAGTAGCGCATACTGGGGGAGGACCCCATCCACGAGTTTCTCTAATTCTTCTGAAGTGAAGGCAGGGGCCCTTTCCCCAGTCGCAGCAGCCATTGTCTCTTCCAGACCGAGGTCACAGCAGCACTTGCAGTATAGGTCCTCTCCTGTGGATGATCAGGTCTCGAGTGATTAAGCAGATAGAAAATGGCGGTCACGCCCGCGGCGGTGCGTACCGCGGCGGTGCGTACCGCCACCGCCTGCGCACTTCGTCATTGGCTCCTGAAACCCATAGGGTTCAATGTTAACCAATGCGGCTTTGCACCGCGGTCTTCGACCGCCTACCACCACGGTGTGCCACGCCAGCGCATTGACCTAACATCCCATTGTCACACTTCACAGGTCAGGCAGCCACCATTTCAAGGGCCCACATGGCATAATTTCTACTGCGTCACACAGGCCTAGGCCTTGCATTGCCACTCATACAAGCCATTCACTGCATAAAGAATTGTGTACTGTGCAAGCTGTGGGAACGTACCTGGGGGTTGATTGACTCTGTGCTCCATGTTGTCCTTCCTAGGCACCGTCCGCTGGGACTTGCGAGGAGATGGAGGAATCTTCCCGTGTACAGACCGCTGGTGGACCTGTCGACAATGGAAGAAAGACATGTCATACTAACACACAGGCTTGACAGAGCCACTATACAGGAACTGTGTGCCCAGCTGGAGCCAGACCTGATGTCACCCATCCACCAACCCACAGGGATCCCCCCTCTAGTGCAGGTTCTGTCAGTACTCCATTTTTTGGCAAGTGGGTCATTTCAATCAACAGTGGCCATTTCATCAGGGATGTCTCAGCCTATGTTTTCAAAGGTGTTGTCCAGAGTGTTGTCTGCCCTGATGAAATACATGCAGAGCTACATTGTTTTCCAGAGGTGGGCGATTTGGCTACAGTGAAGGGTGATTTCTATGCCCTTGGACATATTCCCAACATCATTGGTGCCATTGATGGGACACATGTGGCTTTGGTTCCCCCCAGAGAAAGTGAACAGGTGTACAGGAACAGAGAAAGTTATCATTCAATGAATGTCCAGGTGGTCTGTTTGGCTGACCAGTACATCTCCCATGTAAATGCCAAGTTCCCTGGGTCAGTGCATGACGCCTACATCATGCGTAATAGCAGCATCCCTTATGTGATGGAACAGCTACAGAGACACCGTGTGTGGCTAATTGGTGACTCTGGTTACCCCAACCTGTCCTGGCTACTGACCCCAGTGAGGAATCCCCGGACCAGGGCAGAGGAACGGTACAATGAGGCCCATGGGCGGACTAGGAGGGTGATCGAGCGAACCTTCGGCCTCCTGAAGGCCAGGTTTAGGTGCCTGCATATGACAGGTGGATCCCTAATGTACTCACCGAAGAAGGTGTGTCATATCATCGTGGCCTGCTGTATGCTTCACAACCTGGCTTTGCGACGCCAGGTGCCTTTTCTGCCGGAGGATGGTCCAGATGGTGGTGTTGTAGCAGCGGTGGAACCTGTGGAGAGTGAAGAGGAGGAAGACGACGGGGACGACACAGACAACAGGGACAGAGTGATACTACAGTATTTTCAATAACACACAGGTTAGAATCAACACCGGCATTTTACAATTACTTACAGTCTCCTGCCTCTCTACTGTCTGGCCTATTCCCCCAGTGTATGTTAACTGAGTTGTGACTTTCCCTTCCAATTTCAGAGATGTGGGCCCCACTGCGTGACCTCTGCTTTGTTTCCCCATGGACTACAGCTGTGTGACAGTGGTATGTTATCATCACAATGTAACTGGACATTTTGGCACCGTTATGTCTAATACATTTGTTCCAAATACAGGCAGACTCCTGATTAGTTTTGTGCAATAAGTGATTTTATTAAAGTGCTCAATTTAGGGACATGGTTGAAAATCGGTGATGGGTGATGGTGGAGGAATGTCCATGGCAGAGTCCAGCTTTTCAGTCTCACAGGTGCATTGTCCATATGCCTGTGGAAGGATGGAGCAGGGGAAGTTTAAGGTTGGATAGGGTGAAATGTGGGACAGTGGGATGACATCGGGGGTATCCTTTGCTGGCGGGTGTCTTGGCATCCTACTCTGTCTTCTTTCGAGATCTCAGGCCCCGCTTGCGGGGTGGTTCTTCTTCTGCAGGGGGTGGGGTTCTGGTGGCCTGTTGTTGTGTGGGGGCCTCCTGTCCACTAGCGCCGGCGGAGGTGGTAGCCTGTTCTTGGTCCATGCTAGTGACAGGGGCCCTTTGTGGTGCCACATGGTCCCGCAATGTGGTGACAATCTGGTTGAGTGCCCTGACGATGGTGCCCATTGCGGAACTGAGGCTTCGGAGTTCTTCCCTGAACCCCATGTACTGTTGCTCCTGCATGACCTGGATCTCCTGGAACCTGGCCAGTACAGTCTCCATCGTCTCCTGGGAGTGGTGGTATGCTCCCATGATGGAGGTGAGGGCCTCGTGGAGAGTGGGGTCCCTGGGCCTGTCCCCCCCTGTCGCACAGCAGCCCTCCCAGTTCCCCTATTTCCCTGGGCCTCTGTCCCCTGGACCCTGTGCCCACTACCACTGCCCCCAAGTCCCTGTTGTTGTTGGGGTGGTGGGTTAGCCTGGGTGCCCTGTAGTGGTGGACACACCGCTGATTGACGTGTCCTGGAGACAGAGGCATGGGCCCGCTGGGTGGGAGCTATGCTGGTGTTCCCAGAGGGGGTTAGGTCTGCCCATCTAATCCCTTGCATCATGCCCCTAAAGGTTTGTGTCACTGCCCTAAAACAAAAAATATCATTTTTAAATATCATATATTATGGTGTTTACATACTAATACTTAGGTATTGGGATTAATACCTTAGTATTAATGCACTTCTCCACCCACTACTCCTATATCCTTGCATTCTGTCCATTAAGGTTTGTATTACAGTTTTCAAAATATTCTAAGTACATAACATTATTGTTAACAATAATTAATTTTTTAAACATTTATAAATGAATACACAGGTATTAGAATTAACACCTGTTAATTTATCCATTTCCCCACCCAATACTCCCACACACATTTCACCCCACCTCTTAAGGTTTGTGTTACAATTGTAAAAATATTTTATAGAAATAATAGTATAATTAAATACATATATTATAATGTTTATACATTAATTTTCAAGAATTAAACCAAATAATACCTGAGTATTAACAGACACCCGACCCAATACCCCTGTACATCTTGCATTAATTCTATAAATGTTTATGTTACAGTTTAAAAAAATATTTTATATAAATTATATTATGATTGAATAACATTCATTTTTAATCTTTAATAATTAATACTCAAATATAAGAATGAATACCTGACTATTAATAAGCTTCCGTTCCCAATACCTCTATATCCCTTGCATCCTATTCCTAAAGGTTTGTGTTACAGTTTAAAAATATTTTATATAGATAAGAGTATTACTAATAATCATATATAATAATATTTAAACATTTGTACCCAGGTGATAAAACAAATACCCAAGTATTAATGCTCTTCCCCACCCAATACCCCTATATCCTTTGCATCCCTTCCTAAAATGTTTAAAATTATATTTTGAATATTCAGTAAATTAATATGCTATATAACTTACCTATACTCTAACCTACCTACTTATCCAATAATGCGTGGTATGGGTAATAAAAATGCCATATATTTTCATATTTACTTACTTATATACTTACTCAATAATGCGCAGTAAAGGCATGTGTGGTGATTGTATATAGCTATGATTGGTGGTAAAGGCATGCATGGTAATGACGTCAGTGGTAAAGGTATATCCATGGTAATGACATACGTGGTCAAGACTTATTCATGGTAATGACTTTGTGGTAAATGTGTTGTAAAGACAGAGCTGTAATGATGTTTCCCTCATCAACATTGTTGTTTGAGCTTCAAGACAACCCTGGGCACTGATGGGATATTTGTTTTACCAGTGTGGGGCTTTCCAGGGGAGCAATATCTGTCTGTGGCACCAACTTCATGTCAGCATACATGAAGTCTATGTGGGATGAGTGTGGGGTAACATACAAATTCTCCACATTGCCAAACCAATGGGTGTTTTGAGAGATTCAACAAAAGACCCATAAAGCATGATCTTGGGCCTGTCAGATCCCTTGAGGATGAAGTGGGATGCTCTCTTGCCATGCCTGTCGGTTCCTTCCAAGGAGTTACCAAAGAAGGGGGTTGGATTCAGCTTGTTTGAGCTGGATTATGGGCGAGTGAGAGTGCCTTTTAGGTTAGTGAAAGGGAGTTGGGAGCAATGTCCAAAAAAAGCCCCTCAGGACGTGGTCAGCTACATGTTGGCCCTACGCACCTTGTTGAAGTGCATTTGGAAAAATGTGGACAATCTAAAACCCTAGTCAAGAGGTTATGAAACAGTAGTCTGACCAGAAGGCCACTCTGGTTGAGTTTCAGCCTGGCCAGAAAGTGTAGGTGATTAAGTTTGTAGAGCCATGGGCTCTACAAGACAGATGGTCTGGTACCTACAGGGTGAAGGAGCACAACGGGGATGTCACATAAAGGGTGGACGTCTATACTCCTAGGAACTCTTTCTGGGTCCTGCATATCAATCGCCTCAAGCCCCACTTTGAGAGATCCGAGATTGTCATGCTCCTGGTCAGGGGTGTGGGATGGAGGAGACAAATCTATTCATGACCTCCCTTTTTCCTTTGAGCAGGATGGGTTGATGGATGGTGTCACCCACTCCTCTACCCTGATCCTAGAGCAAGAGAGGGACTGTCGCCAAGTGTTGGAACACAAGTGTTCCCTAACACCAGGGCTCAGTTCATAGTGTACCCATGATACTGACACTGGGCTCAGTATGCCTGAAAAGAGTAACATCCACAGGCTATCTGGCAAGGTGAGAGACAACATTAAGGAGAAAGACTCCAAAATGTTGGAGCTGGGGTTAATTGAGCTCTCAAGCAGCCCTTGGTCCAAACCAGTGGTGCTGGTCGCCAAGGCTTCCCCTCCAGGTAGCTGAACAGGTTCTGCATGGATCACTGGGGGCTCAATACAGTCACTAAAATTGACACTTACCCCATCCCCTGAGCTGATGAGCTCATTGATCAGTTAGGGGTTGCCAAGTTACTCAGCACATTTGATCTGACATTTGGATACTGACAGATGGCCTTAACTGAGGGGGCCAAGGAGAAGTATGAGTTCTTGCCCTAAGAAGGCCACTTCCAGTTTAGATTGATGCCTTTTTAGGTTGAAGAACATCCCTGCCATCTTCTAGAAGTTGGTCAGCCAGGACATGACTTTGTTGGAGAACTTCAGTGCTGCCCACCTAGATTAGATTGTGGTCTTCAGTTCCATCTGGGAGGACCACCTGTGCCACCCCAGAGAAGTGCATCTGGTACTGCAGAGAGCAGACCAGTAAGTGCCATATAGGGCAGGGGTAAGTGGACTACTGAGTCACCAAGTTGGAAGAGGCAAGGTACAGCCCCTCCAGGCCAATATCCAGACCATTCTGGCTTGGGCACCCCTTCACCCAAGACCCAGACAGTGGTGAGGGCCTTCCTGGGCCTCACGTATACTACAGGAGCTTTGTCAAGGGATATGGCAACATTGCTGCTCCTTTGACAGAGCTGACTTTGAAGTAGCAGCCCAAACAGGTGAGCTAGAAAGAGGGGTGGGAGACTGATTTTGATACCTCGAAGAATGCCATGTGCACAGCATCATTGCTCAAGACCCCCTGATTTCTCTCAGCAATTCACCATGCAGATAGATGCCTAGGGCATGGCATAGAGGCCATGCTCTCACAGATAAACGAAGAGGGCTTAGATCCACCAGTACCCTTCCTAGGTAACAGAGGGGAATGGACTTTATGTTGGAGCATTGCCCAGGGTCAGACCACACCAATACTGATGGTCTTTTCAGATTCTTCCACTTTAGTGAAGAGAACTCCCAAGAGGTTTAGTAGCTCTCCCCACCTTCAGCCGGGAGGGGACACATGTTAGACCTGACAACTTTGGGTGGTCTTCTCCTCAACTTTTTGCCTACCTCCTCCACTTTTCTGACCTAATTTGTGCTGGCTTTAGTAGTCTGCGCTGCTTACTCCTGTTAACCAGTGCTAAAGTGCCTGTGCCCTCTCCCCTAAACTTGGTAACATTAGCTTATCCCCAGCTGGCATATTTAATTTACTTATTGATCCCTAGTAAGGTGCCCTACATGTGCCCAGGGCCTCTAAATTAAATGCTACTTGTGGGCCTCTCCTGGTTATTCTGCCTTACCGACAAGAACTCCCATGAGGGTGGGTAGTTCTTGCTGCTTTCAGCTTCGGGATACATTTTGGACCTGCTGCCCTTGGTGTGGTTTCCCCCACCTTTTCGGCTTCCATTCTCCTAAATTTGCTGAACTTCTTTTTTGTTGGCTTTAGGACTCTAAAGTACTTGTGCTCTCTCCTTTAAACATAGTAAAATTGGCTTATAGTCATTTAATGTACTTTTAGGTTCCTAGTAACATAGTACTACATGTACCCAAGCTCTGCAAATTGAATGCTATTAGTGGGCCTGCAGCACACATTGTGCAACCCACTTAAGTAGTCCGTTAAACATGTCCTAGACCTGCCATGGCAGCCTGAATGCAGTTTTAAACTGCTGTCTTGCCAAGCTCAAATCTTCCTTTTTAATAGGTATGCGTCACCCCTAAAGTAGGCCCCAAACAGCAAGGACGAAGGGTGCACTGCATTGGGCATGCACTTCTAAGTTTTGTATGTACTGATAGTGAAAAACTCTTCAATGTGTTTTTTAAGATGAGGCCTATATCTCCCATACAATAACACTTGCTCAACTTAGATTTAATAGGTGACAGCCTTCAATCAGGAGCAGGTGGGAATGCCGATTTTGATGTCCAAAGAATTGCAATTTAATGCCATTATTAATGGTGAAGTCAGATTTTAACTCACAGTTCTGACAAGGCCACTTTCAGAAAGTTGGCATTTCTTATCCTAGTCATTTGCTACCTGCAGCCTGTATTGTATGCTGGGTGAAATGACTAGGAGTAGCTGGCAGTTGGTCTTTGTCTATTGCTTCCAGGAAGTAAGACAAAGGTATATAGGCATTTGCAAGATTGGCAATCTCTGACTTGATGAGGGGAAGGAGCTGTCATCTATCACACCTGCAGATATTGTGTTGTGTTTTCACTTAATTAATGTTTGAAGTCCTGCATAAATGCTCTACACATTGCCTCCAAGTTGAGCCTGACTGCTTTTGTGCCAGGATACCTAAGGGATAAACCTGGGTTAATTTGAGCTTTGGCACATTTCACCCTGACAGGAATTGTAGTTGCTGCTTAAGTAGTGTGTGGGGGTGTGGGTGTAAGTGTCTGTGTGCGTGCATGCATGTGTGTGGTGTGTGGAATGCGTGTGTGCATGAATGGGTGTGAGTGCATGTATGTTGTGTGGTGTGAATGTATGTATGCATGGGTGGGTGAATGTGTGTATGAGTGTGTGTATGGGTGTGTATGTTGGTATGTGAATGTGTGTGTATTTCATGGGGGGATGGTGGAGGAAGACTCTGGGGAGGGGGAGTGGGGTAGGGGAGACCCCTATCAGTGTCTGGGAAGGAATTCCCTGGCACGGATAGTGCCTACCGCCATGGTTTTCATGGCGGTATGGAAGCCACGAAAACCATGGTGGCAGGTGGGTCATCATCCCGCGGGTGGGACAGTTACGGCCGCCTGGCTGGAGACAGAAGTCTCCAGCCCATCGGCTGTTACCGCCCTGGCGGACGGAGTGGTACATTGGCTTGAGCCAAACCACCAATGTCATATTTTGGGGAAAGGTACAGCCAGCCTGTTGGCAGTACCTTTCTCCAAAATAACACCGTCCACCAGGCTCATAATGAGGGCCTTAGTGTCTTGTGCAGAACTTCCTTGCTGATTTTACGTTATGCCTTTACTCATTTGCAGTCCTTATAAATGTGTATTTTTCAATTTTAGTATTGATCGGGAAGTCTGATTTAATGTTTTTTTTTTTTTTACTATCTAGCACCACCAATAAAGTAACAATATAGGGAAAACGTAAAAAAACATGAACGCCCCATATAGTTATCTGCCTTTTTGATAAATGGTTAAAGGTATATCTTACCATTTGTTCAATGCATGGCTCATTGGGCAACAGCTAAATCGTATGTGATGCTGGTTATGTTTCTTTTAAAAATTGTCCCTGTAACTGTTTTTAATGAACAGTTAAACTTTCTCACTTGGGTATGGATTATAAACTAACTTGACTTGGTTAAAAAACAATTAACAATAGAAAAATCACACATTTTAAGGCTGAGCATAGCAGTGCGCAAGCACTGCTTTTCGACATGTTGGCATGTATCTGGGCTTTTAACCAAGCCCACCGCAAGCTCACCACTATCACTCATTCATGGGCGTGCCTTTCAAAAATCCTTTGTTTTTGTTGGTATCTGCTTTACGTTTGTCCCTCCTTAGGGCGGTTTTGTTACCCTGTTACATGGACAATTGCACTTTTGCCGATAACTTTGAACGGGGGAGAACTTCTTTTTCCTTTTGTCTCTCTCCGTGCTCAGAGCGGCGCTTGGAACTGGGTCAGTTATGTCAACTGTTTTACTTTTTCTTTTCAGTTTGTGAGGCAAGAAAAGTCCAGTTAGGAATTTACAATGCTAATAGCTCTACCTTGAGCAAACGTGAGACCCATTGTATTGCAAATGCTTGTTTTACTTTTTTTCCTGCTCCTGTCCAGGGAAGCTTTCCTACTCATTTGCAGAGCATTCTTGCATTGAGCTTAGCTGTAAACAAGGCTATAAATCCGGCTGTTATCTTTGTCACATTTGGTCTTTTTGGGCTCTCTGCACCCTCTCTCAGCTGCCTGGCTCCCGCCTTTTCTTGGCTTGGATTTTCTTTACTAATGGTGCCTGCATGTGGGGTTCTGAGAGCAAGGTCAGAGAATTGCTTGTAATTGCTTATAGCCCAGGCATCCAGCTCTACCAGGGCTCCACAATCCTTAGAGACAATGCCCATTTCTGCTCCATACTGAGATCCCACTTGCAGCTCCATCAGTGCACCTCAGTTCACACACTCCAAGCACTCAGATGTGCCAGTGCCAGGAACCCCACATGCACTGTCTACCAGAGCACTTCAGTTATTCCAGTCAGTACACTCTGCTACTCCAGTACTGGGACCTCAGATGCAGCTCCATCAGTGCACCTCAGTTCACATACTCCAAGCTCTCAGTCGTGCCAGTGCAGGACCCCACATGCACTGTCTGTCAGAGCGCCTCAGTTCTTGCAGTCAGTACACTCTGCTGCTCCAGTACTCGGACCTCGGGCGCAGCTCCATCAGTGTACCTCAGACCACACACTCCAAGCCCTCAGCCGTGCTAGTGCCAGGAACCCCACACACGTTGTCTGCCAGAACACCTCAGTTCTTGCACTCAGTACACTCTGCTGCTCCAGTACTGGGACATCTTGCGTAGCTCCATCAATGCACCACAGTTCACACACTCCAAGCCCTCAGCTGTGCCAGTGCCAGGAACCTCACATGCGCAGTCTTCCAGAGCACCTCAGTTCTTCCAGTCAGTACAACCTGCTGCTCCAGTACTGGGACCTCGGGCGCAGCTCCATCAGTGCACCTCAATTCACACACTCCAAAACCCTCAGCCGTGCGATTGCCAGGAACCCCACACACACTGTCTGCCAGAGTACCTCAGTTCTTCCAGTCACTACACTCTGCTGTTTCAGTACTAGGATCTCAGGCAAAGTTCCATCAGTGCAACTCATTTCACACACTTCAAGCCCTCAACCATGCCAGTGCCAGGAACCGCATGAGCTGTCTGCCAGAGCACCTCAGTTATTCCAGTCAGTACAATCTGCTGCTCCAGTACTGGGACCTCGGGCAGCTCCATCAGTACACCCAAGGAGGCCACTTCCTTTCTTGTACTGGGACCCCGCTCACATACAGTTCCATAACAGCAGCTCTATTCTAATATTCAGTCCCACTGTCAAGCCACTCCTGTACCCAAAAAGAGCAAAACATAGCTCAGCCAGTGCACCTCCAGTCTAACATTAAGCACCACTGTTGATAGGAACCACCACAGCTCCACCAGAATCCATCAATTCTAACATTTAGTGGACATTTCTTCTCATGACTCCTCGCTTCTGTGCTTCAGAGGCACTGCCAATCCCATGCTGGGCCCCACTCGCAGCTTCAACGGGGCACATCCAGGCTAACACTTGGCAACACTGGCATGCCAGTACTAGGTTTCACATATAGCTCCATTAACCCACATGGTGCCTGGGACGAGCTTTTCTAGCCCTTGGCCACGGTTCCTGTGTGCCGCGGATGAGATCAACTCGTCCTGCACCAGAGGGAATCAAATATGGGGTGACTTTTGGGGCTCTCACGAGGTTCTATAAACCAGAATCCTTTGCAAACCTCAAAATGTGGCCAAAAAACACTTTTTCCTCACATTTCAGTGACACAAAGTTCTGGAATCTGAGAACAGACACAATTTCCTTCCACCTTTCTTTCTTCTTTTTGTCTGCTGTATTCCTTTCACTTCTCTTTTTCTGCCCCCTCCACTTTCTCTCCTGAGGCCTAATTATCAGTGGGGCAACAGATGCAGTGGAACCGGGGCCCCAGAGGTCCACAGACCTCACTCAACTCTGCTGTATTTTCCTACCGAAATTCCAGTCAACCATTTTCCTTTCTTCTTCCATGGCCCATTACACCGTTATTATGCCACTTGTCCTCTCCATCTTTACTCTGGATTCCCTTTTTCCTTTCACCTTCCAATCCATCCCAAATTATATATTTTTTATGGTGTTTTGAGCATTACACTTTAATACCAAACGTTTATTTCTGATAAAGGTTTGTATGATAATTGTATATGTTTTAAGATAGAGGAAGAAGGTAAATGGAAGTGGTTTAGTTAAATGCTGGGCCACCGGAGTTATATGGCAAGAAAAGACGAAATTATAAGGCTGGGTTGACCAATTTATGTGGCAAGAAAAGTTCTGTTATGAATTTACAATGCCAATAGCTCTATCTCAAGAAAATGCAATACCAATTGTATTGCAAATGCTTGTTATTGCAAGCAATTATGGGCATTACAAAACTGCATCAAATAAATCAATAGTAAAGAAAATATCAATTTTCATGAAAACACAGACAAAAACTATCTTTCATGTTGACTTTAACGTTTGCTGCAAGTTTCACCTGTAAGTAGACTTATCCCACCACATACGATACCCAACTTATTATTGTTGACTATGCACCTCTTTACAAAGCCTGGATACGTTTGACCTTACCAGACTGATCAGCATCGTCTTTACTTTACAGAAATCTGTAATGCATTCAGGTTGGAATTTGGGCACGCTCTGAGCATTTGATTACCAAACAGCAGCATGGAGGAAGAAACATCCTGTAAACCGGTATTGTCCACAACTGCTTGTTGCATCAACTGCTTGTTGGGCCAAACTCATTCAAATACAGAGTGAACACATCTGGGCCAGATACTCAACCCTGGTTCACAGGGAAATGTTCTGCATATTCTTTTTTCTTGACTGCCACCTGCCACTAAAATTGATACAACTGACCACAATTATTAATTTTATTTTAGTTTTGAATACAATAAGACCAATCCTTTGGTTTTCAGGCACTTTTTTCATTTTTTCCTGCAGCTGCATCTTCTGAAAAATCTAAAAAGTTGTGAAAAACATGACTGATTCACATCATCCTTACTCTCTTCGTCTTGGCAGTTTTGGACTGGGTCTGCTGGAACCGGGGCCTGAAATTAGACGTAAAATGTTATTAATATAGAGAAACATGCACTGGTGTATTTCAGTAATACAGTGGTTTTCTCTGGATTTACTTTCAGGTCATGGTATCTTCTTCATTTGAGCAACCATAAATCAATCAGCTACAACCTTAACTAATGAGCGAGTCTCTTTTTTAGCATAATTCATGTTTATTCTAGCACAATGATTTTCATCCACTCAATAATAATATTCAGTCAAAAAGTTTGTATATTCAAATTTAATAGGTATCAGAAAAATGTACCTAAGATATATTTCAACATCAGAATATTTGTTTATTAGCTAGCTAATCTGCAACCCCTAACAATATTTCGGTGTTCAGTGCCACGTCAGGCCTCATCCTAGTTAGCTGCATTTGTGAAAATGCTTAAAATTAAGACATTTCCTTCCATATTACCCTCATCATCAGAAACTTGGATTAAAAAAGGTGAGGCCCAGTTTATAGACATGCTATCTTTTAATGGCGTAATATAGAGTGTGAGTAAATCATATTGAAGGGGCGAGGAGATTTACCTGGAAAGTTTGGTAACGTCCACAAACTAGAATTTCTGGGTGTTCTTAGACTCTTCTCTGAACCCCCTCACCATAGAAATTATCCCAGAAAATCACTTTACAGAGTGTGGAGATGAAAAACCCCAAAACAAGCTGGGTGTAATGGAAGGGTGTTCTCTAACGAGTAATATTTTTCTTGTGGACACACTAAAGAAATTATCATTGACAAAGTCAACGGTTCTGGGTTTAATGTGTTAAAGCATGCAGCAAAAGCATATTCATACTAGCAGGAGAGGACAGAGAGGAATATAGTTGTAAAGTGCACTAATGTCGAGGCAGAAGGCTACACAGAAAGAGCCAACAGTTTTTGGTGACAGCTGAATACTCCACTGGGCTGAGCTAAAGAAAAGAATGACAAAGGTGCGGGACAGTGGTTGAATGTAGCTAGACGAGTAAAGCCAGTAATAAAAAGGGTCAGACTCAAAACTCACTCTAAGTACATTGTAAACAATATCTATTTGACGGTTGTGCTGTCAATCGAAAGACCTATAAAGCAATACTGTTGTAGAACAGTTACTATTATGCATGTAAAAATCAATTCTTAAACACTTGCCCAAAAACAAGAATTCCTTAAGTTTTCTAGGAGCAGGCCTCAAAATCTGAGGCTATTACAGCTTTACAACTTTTTTAGAATTCTAGAAAGTTGTATATCTGCAGCCATATGAGTTGTATTACCTCGGTTGCACAGAATTTTCCATGAATAATTGAGATCATTTTCAAAATAAGTTTTTGGGGAAGGATGGAAAATAAAGATGAAGTGGTGCTATTCTATTGCGCTTTGTGGGACTATTTTGCTGAGTGGGTACTTAATTTTATATATGGTTACACTATTCTGTTGTCTTGCTTCCCTCTTCCAGATAAAGTTCAGTTGCAAAATCACAATGTGTTTTTTACTGTATTTTAGTATGAGAAATCTTGAAAATAAAACACTGATTTCTATGGTTTTCAATGTATGGATCTGTTTTAAAGCAGGTGTTCATAGGCACTCAGTACAAGTTAAGGTCTAATCTAGGTGTTAATTAGAGATACAATATATATATGATGAGTGGTGTCAGTTATCTTTACTCTTTTTTAAACCAATCATTGATTATCGATTATCACTGGTATGTCCTGAAGGATCATTGTAGAGTTTTTTTTGTCTCGACTTTTGAGAGTACTACATACTTCCCATTGCATCTTCAAAAATAATTAACTAGAACAGATGTGCTTACACCATGCTATGTGGCAAATCCTTAAATTAACTTTACTTTTTTAAGATTGGATCGCAGCTTTTAAAATTGACGTGTGTCGGAATAACAAGTACAAAATATCCTACTAAAAATATCACATCCATGATATTGTGAAAGTAAGTATATACAAGTAAATAAAATGGAGCACTTGTACTTACTAAAATAATTTGGACTTTAATTTTGATATGATTTTCAATTGTATTAACTGCTCTATTTATTAAATGTACATTAAAAATACAAAATAATAGGAACCCACAAAGGATATCATATATGTATACAAGGATCAAAAACAACGATACAAATTTATAGCAAACAGCAGAAATCTGTTTCAAAGCCAAAGTCTGCTTCTTCAAGGCAGCTAAAAAGAGATGGAGAATGCAGAGGGCAAGGGTGTATTCAGTATATTCAGGACACTCTGACTCACAAGTGAATGTAGGTACAACTAAACACTTCAAAGTCCAGGATCCAATGAATATGTTCAGGCCATAGATTAAGTATATATCATGCTAAGACTAAAAGCGTAAAAAAGTGAGAGAATAAACAAATAGTAACAGAAGCAGTTACTTTCTGTCTAACCTGACCAAGAAGAAACTGTTGGCCTAATCTGGTACCTTTTCATAAGCCTTTTTGGAAGCACCACCTCTCATCTTTGGTTACTCTGTTGCTTTCAATCTTTGGTTTTAGTCTGGTTTTGATGTTGTGTGATCAGTGGGACTGGGCACAGTAAAGGTCTGCACACAATATATTTCTGCAAACCTTATCGGAATCATTCCATTGTAAAAGTAATTGTATTGTGTGTATTGGCTTACCAGCTGTTCTTAGTATCAGAATGCCCCTGCAAGATGTTGGTAGTATGCGCCCCTACCATAAGTCACTCAAATGCAAGTCTTTCCTGTGGAAAATGAAAACCAGATCATTGCTTTGATCTGGAGGGCGCATCATGTGTGTTCTTCACATGAAGCGGCACTACAGTTCCATTACTGTTTTACACAAGAATTTAAGTGATGGGTGTTCAGTGTCATCCATTTTGGATTTCACTGACCTTCGATGTGCACTGGGGAGAGTGAGACCCATCATACTTGTTGAAAATTACTATCTTATTGGGGGCGTTCCCCTATGTTTTTTGCGTTGACTGTGTTGTTGTCCCTATAATTCCTTGCACACTTTCTCTGCTAGTCAGCTGTAAAGTGATTGTTTTTTCCCTTTAATCACAATCAAATTGGTAAAGCTCTGACTGGCACATTTAACTTATCTATACTGCACTAGTGTTTGGACCAACGTGTACCCAGAGCCTGTAAGTTAAATGTCACCAGTAGGATTCAGCACCTATGGTGCCACAAACTGCAGTATTACAGCAAACACACCACCTGGCTTACCAATGTAGACTTGCAGTACAGTATAAAACTGCCAATTCAACCTGTCAAAATGAACCCTTTTAAAAAGCCTAAACCTTCCTTTTAAATGGTAATAAGTCACCTCTGTGGCAGGGCGCATGCTATGTAAAAGTAGGACATGTAGAAGTTCAGTGCTACAGATATCCTTACAGTAAAAAAGCCTTACAGCTATTTTCACTACAGCAAGCTTTGCTGGCTCCATGGAAAATTACGGGATTAAATTATTCCACTTTATAATACTAATATCAGGGACTTAACAGCTAGAGAAGTATTTCAAGGAGAAGTTGTATTACTTATACAAAATCCAATATGATGGTAATATTAAATTATATCTAACTATAAAGGGAAAAGTACCTAAAAAAAAGTTACCTTTCCATGCCCAAAGCATCTAAGGCCTTTCTGGAAATATTCCAACTGTCACCTGGCAGCTGATCGCTCCACTGTAGAAAGGTGAGAATTTGTTCCAGGACAGGGCCAAGGTGCTTTGGATATGAGGGAGTGTTGTCCTTACATGGAGAGGATGGCATTGGGCCATGCCCAGGCACTTTATTAACTTCAAAGGAGGTCTAGCCTTTCAAAGGCAGATGTCGAGCTGCCTCAGAACCTGTTAGGAATGGGGCACCCACAGTATTCTCTTTAGATCACAGCTGCATGTGAGAAATATTCAGAACATAACTGCCCTTCTGTCTGAGGACATAAAAAGCCTTGGCCTGATTTGCTTATACCCAGGATCTCAGAGGTGACTCCAAGGGTCATGAGACTGACTTTCTGTTTCAGAACACAACAAGCTTCAGGAGGCAGTTTTCCTTCATTCCTAGCTGACTACTTACAACTGGACCTGCCTGGGACCCTGCTATAAACCTCTGTTTGAGTGAGCCTTGACCACCTGTGTGTTGTAACCCAAAGAAGAAGAGAAGAGTATCAACTGTGGAAGATGGGCAGACAGCATTTGCCATTGGACAACTAAAGGTTAGCACAGAGCTGGGCACTCTCAGACACAAGATGGACGACTTAGAGTCCCGCGCTCGAAGGAACAATCTTCGCATTGTGGAAATAGCGAAGTCCACATCGATTGCAAACATGAAGAGCTTCATTGAAAACCTGCTGGTACAGCTGCTGGGTCGGGACACCGTTTTGGTGATCTTCGTGGTGGAACAGGCACACAGATCCCTGTCAACTTGCACTCTGCCTGGGGCTCCACCTCGTCCAGTGATAGCGAGACTGCTGAACTATAGAGACCGGGACTCAGCACTGAGGCGGGCATGAGAGTTGAAAACTTTGCAATACGAAGGGATGTCCCTCTTGCTATACCCGGACTTCACACTGCAGGCACAGGAAGCGAGAAAGCAATTTCTAGCAGGGAAGAAACAACTAAGGGCACTGCAACTGGACCACAGACTGTTATACCCAGCCAAATTGAGAGTGGATGTGGATGGAAGTACAATATATTTTACTGATGATAAAAAACTGGAACAATTTGTGAATCGTAAACTAGCGGATAAGAGAAGTGCTATAGACATAGACCCATTGCGCAGGGTTCTTAACCATCATAATAGTTTTGATGTCATTTAGTGGTAGCGGTTAGCCACACCCGCTCCACACACTAGATACTTCATGTCTCGCAGCATTGCAGTGGTCCGTTGGTAGTATGTACAGGTAGCCGGCATAACAGAATTATTAGTTAAGGCGAAGCAACATCCGCCTTCATGTGTGATCCACTTATAGTTTTGTTGGGGATTGTTTTAACTGGGGTAGGTGGTGGGGAGATTTTGGGAGTAATAACTAGATGGGCAGGTTGGGGAATGGCCTATTGTGGGAGGGGGGTGGGTGTGTGGGAAGTTGTTGAAACTGTAATGTTTGAAAATGTATATATGGTGAAGCAGACAAAATGCAGACGAGTACTGTGCACAGTCGGATCTAAAAAAACAACTAGGGGAATTAGATGACTCCAGTACATACCACTACTGATTTGCAAAACTGTCCTCATAGGCTTAGGTTGGTTACCTGGAATGTAAGGGGACTTAACGATGCATGTAAAGCTCGCAAGGTAGTTGCATACTTGCTTCGACACAAGGTTGATATTGCCGTTCTGCAGGAGACACACTTGGCCCTGAATAGCCCTATGCTCACTCCTTGTAGAATGCAGGGGCAGTTCTTGGCTGCAGGTTACTCAACTCGCTCAAGGGGGGTCCTATTGTGGGCCTCCTGTGCATCTGCTATTGATTTTGGGTGAGTGGAAATAGACCCTGGAGGACGATATGTGGCGGCACAATGTAAGGGGAGAGCTTTAACCTTTTTACTAATAGGAATATATGGACCGAATTACGATGACCCTCAGTTCTACAGAGACCTAGCGGCGCGAGCGATGAGATGGGGGGACCTCCCACAGCTTTGGTGCAGAGACTTTAACTGCACGCTGACTCCCGCACTAGATAGATCGGGTGGTAGAGCCAGAGGCCCGGCTGCTGCCGCACAAGCAATACTAGACATAGCGGTTAATATGGGATTGGTGGATGTCTGGAGAGATAGAGACCCAGAGAGAGGAGGCTTTACTCAATATTCAGCAGCTCACAACTTGTACACACGTATAGATTTATGGTTGGTCTCCCGCAGACTGTTACACAGAGTGACACCCGTAGCTCCTTAGCCTCAAACTTATTCAGACCATTCACCGGTCCCAATATTACTGACAGTAGGTCCTATACCACGTCCACCGTTCTCGTGGAGGTTCCCTCCATACTCACTGACAGACACTGCATTCAGAGAGGAATTGGCCAATGCAATCAGGGAATTTATCCAGCTCAAGAAAGGGTCAGTCGCCCAAGTAAGCACAGTCTGGGAAACATTTAAGGTGTACATAAGAGGGATCACTATGTCTAAACATGCGGGTGTACTCCGGTCGATACGAAGGCGACTACAACTACTTGAAGGAGAGCTATCACAACTAGAGGAAGAACATTGTGACACTGCGGATGTACACATTTTAGGGCATTTTCGTGCAAAGTTACAAGAATTTCAAGAGACTGCCCTCTCTGAGATTCGACACATGGGGAAATATGCTACTGCTCGAGTATATGGGGAGGGAGACCGACCTGGCAGAGTTCCTGTGAATTTGATCCGCCCCAGTCGAAGTGGCAATCTAATTAACACTGCAGTAGCTGCTGATGGTAGCGTGAGCAGTGACCCTGAAATGGTAGCTACTAGATTTTGCGTATATTATCAACCTTTATACACTACCAAAGGTGACCCTGATCCAACTGCTATATGGGACTATCTCACCCACATTGTACTGCCAAAGCTGGCGGAGGTCGATAGAGAGGCTCTGGAGGCACCATTTACTCTGGGTGAAATAGCGAAGGCGTTGGGGGGAATGGCTGAGGGTAAGGCTCCTGGCCCTGATGGCCTGACTGTGTATTTCTCCAAAGCATTTCAAACTTTGATACTCCCACATCTACAAGAGGTGTTTGAGAAGATGGTGGCGGGGGGGTGCATGCCTCCATCAATGCGGGAAGCTATGATAATCACACTACTTAAACCAGGGAAACCACCTGAACAATGCTCCTCCTATAGACCACTATCGTTGTTGAATGTAGATGTCAAAATATATGCTAAAATGTTTGCGGACCGACTGGCCAGGGTGCTGCCTCTACTGATTAAACCAGAGCAGGCAGGGTTTGTCCCCGGCCGTAATTTAACTATGAACCTACGCACCTTATTTGGCACTATACAAAACATGAATCCCGATATACAAGCCGTAGCGGTCTTTCTAGACGTGGAAAAGGTGTTTGACTCGGTAGAGTGGGACTTCTTGTGGGCTGCGCTGTGGCGGTTCGGAGTGGGGGACCCGTTTATGCACCTGATAGCCACATTGTACAGGGATCCCTGAGCCAGAGTCCAGGTTAACGGCACAGTGACGGAAGCGTTGGACATCACCAGGGGTACCAGACAGGGATGCCCGCTTTCCCCCCTATTATACGCACTGGCAGCAGAACCTTTGGCTTGTGCCTTGAGGGAATATCATGTACACACCATGGCCTTAATTTGAAACATTATACAGTTGTGATTTCTGCATATGCTGATGACACCTTATTGTATATCAAAGACCCAGGGCACAACGCCGCCCCAATGCGCCAAGAAATAGTGCGATATGGCGCACTGTCCGGACTTAAACTCAACTGGGGAAATCAATGATATTTCCGCTGACTCCGGTCACAAAGCAGACAGAAGTGGGTTTCCCACTTAGATGGGAAACTGGGTCAGTTAGATTTCTGGGAATTAAAGTAAATACTGACCCTAATATTGTGGTAATGGATAATTATGACGCAGCGATAGCGAAATTGGCGACTGATGTGGAGAGGTGGATTCTACTCCCATTGTCCTTTCTTGGTCGTGTAGCGGTGAAGAAAATGGTAGTATTACCACGCTTTCCCTTCCTATTCCAGAATATACCGATGGTGCTACCCATAAAATATTGCACCACATTAAGATCATTACTGATAAGACTAGCCTTGGCAGGTAAGCAACCCCGTGTGCAGTGGCGAGTACTAACCTTACCGTACGAACTAGGCGGGCTGGGGGCCCCAGATCTAGAGACCTATAGTGTTTTTTTAGATCCGACTGTGCACAGTACTCGTCTGCCCTAGATGTGGGACAGAACGGGCTGATTTCCTGCATATGGCCTGGACTGGTGAGAGAGTGCAAGGCTTCTGGAGGGCAGTTATTAATGAATTGGAAGCTATAGTTGGGGAACCAATAGATGCTGGACCATTTTTGGCACTTGTGGGATGGGATGGCCATTTGTCGGGGACTATTCGCAGATTGGTGGCAATTGGGTTGTTGCTTGCTAAGCACAGGGTTGCCATGTGGTGGGATATTGGCCCGATCCCAAAAGTGGATGAATGGCACAGAGATATGGCATATTGTAACACGCAAACAGATAATTACAGTGAGCTACTTTCCCCTTCAAATAGGCCTGCGAAATTCTGGGATGTATACAAACAATACCTTATAGGAAAAGAGACGGGGGAGCCAGAGGGTGAGAAACCTGAATGACATATTGAATATGGTTATTGATATATATAAATGTTGGGCCTACCTGTTATAAGTATACATGATTGACGGTCTTTGCATCGAATGGTTATGGAGGGTGAAGTCTATCCATTAGGAGGACACAATATGACAAATGGATTGTATTAGTCTGCAAATGCATGATCTTATTGTACTGCTTCACTTGTTTACATAAAAGTATAAATAAAGTTTTTAAAAAACTATAACGCCTCTGTAACCTTTGTTTTTTAAGTGAATTTCAATGTTTTTTAAAAATTCTATTTCCTAACTATAATGTCCCCGTAACCTGTGTTTTTTCAGTGAATTTCTATGGTTTTTCTAATGTAAAGTAATTTTAATTACTGTATGTTAACCCAACCTGCGGCCATCCCCTATAACCATCCAACCCTTTGACATGCACGGCCTTCTGCTGTGTGTGGTGGGGCTTGCAGCCAACCGCTGTAACCACCTAACCACAGCGCCATGCAGGACATTCAAACATGCGCGGTGTGGATGCAAACGCTTCCGTTAAGGATTACAGATAACTTTTTACCTCCAAATGCTGAGAATAATTCTTGCTTTGCCTTAACCATGCGCAAGAAATTTGGATAATTAGTACTTTACAGAAGTGGAGCTTCAACTTGAGCACCTGCTTTGTTTATATACCTAAATGCTTCCTATTGAGGTTTTATTTCTGTGAAATGAGCATTGTGCCAGAATGAATCCTGCCCTGCTTATTTATCCAAGAAGAGACCAACATTTTGTGCAGAATGCCTACCCAACTGGAGTAGTAAATGCTACTGTATTGGGTTAATATATAGTGCATCTCCTACACTACAGCTCAGTAAACGAAACAGAGGTAATGTCTCCAGTGAGGTTGTGTGTATGAGACTTTGCCATTGTGATTGTTCCTTCAAGCGTCTTCATCAGCTACATTAACAGGGTGGAACTGCATAGAAAACACACTAGGGTGATTTGTAATTTATTGAAGCAAGTGCTTTGATTTTTATTTTTGATGGTAGGGACCATTGGGGGATCCTCAATGCCCCCGCGGTCCCAGCCAGCTTCCTGCCCCCTGTGGGAGCCAGCATTGCTGCTGCATGCAGCGAGCTGCTGTAAATGCAGCTCCCTACATGTGGGAGCAATGCTTTCATGTCTTTTCCTGCATGCATGTCTGCGGACAGGGAAAGAGATGAAATCTCTGCTTTCAGCAAACAGGAGCATTTTTAACTCTCCCGCTTGCTGAAAGCAGAGTGTTTGCTTTTGCTTGGCGGGAGCTGTTATAGCTCCTGCCAAGCAAAGCAAACAACTAACTCCCGAGGGTGGACACCTCAGGAGGTAGCAGGACCCGGCCCTGGGGGTTGTTGTTGCCCAGGGCTATATATGGATCCAGGAGGGGGGCCGAGCCACATCCTCCTATGATCTTCACGGGGCTGTATATGGCGAGGGCGTGAGTTATAGTTACCTTAGGGCATGACTTATAGGTGCTTGAAATAACCCTAACAGCTGAATTTCTATGGGTTTGTGTGTGTAAAATCTGAACCTAACTTTAACGTCCCTGTAACTTGCTTTTTAGTGAATTTCTAAGGTTTTTTTTAATTCTAATTTCTACCTATAACATCTGTGTAACTGTGATCGGCCGACGCTACCACAGTCGGACCCGCCATGCCCCGAGGGAATCCATGGACACTTCTAACCCGGAAGTGCACAGTGAAACTACCAATCCCGTTGCACATCCGGGTGATGGCAGGCAGAAGGAGCCGTCGAGGACGGCGGCAGAGTTATTCCCAAGTACGGCCAAGCAGAATCCAGCAAAGACGACTGGACGGCAAACCGAACCAGCAGCTTGGGAGGCGCCCAACACAAACTCCGGCCATGCTGGGGGAAGAGCGTGGTCACTTCAGATGTGTGAAATATACAGACAAGAGGGAGGGAGGAACAGGAGGAAGGGAATATGAACCACCATATTGAGGGTCGGACATTTCTTTGATTAGTGGCTCCTTTCTTTGTTTTCTTTTGTTTTTTGGGGGGGTATTGTTTAATTTACTTTTGGTTCTTTCACGAATCCTGCGATCGTTTTTTGTTACTTTAGACATACCAACAGGGTATATTTTGGTTGTTTCGGCTAAGATAAACAAGAAATAAACAGACTCCAGGGAGGGTGGCTAAAACAGGACAAGAGCAAAGAAAGCCCTTTGAGAAATGGTGTCAGGGAAGTAAAGGAAGGGAATAAAAGCGTTCGTGCAGCCAAGAGAGTATAGGGCAATATACAATACAACTAGACAGGTCCCTTAGGAAGGAATGTGAATAGTGTGGAGAGACAAAGAAAGACAGGAAAACACAATAGAGAAAACCTGCGATAGCCTAAGAGAAAGGAGAGAGAAAAGGAGAAAGAAGAGAGAAAAGGAGAAAGGAGAGAGAAAAGGAGAAAGAAGAGAGAAAAGGAGAAGGAGAGAGAAAGGAGAAAGAGACAGCAAATACAGGAAACAGAGGAACAGAAAGAAGACAGAACCGAGACTAGGGAAGGGGAGGGGAAAATTCAAGTAAAGGACAGTCCACTTACCTCTATCTGTTTCACTCTTTTTCCCACATGCCCCTCCTGAGAGCCCTAAAAAGAGAGGAGGACAAGAAGAATATCAGAAGGATTATTCACCAACCGCATCTATAAAACCAGAACTATTTGGAAAATTCTCATAACTAATAAAATCACCATAGCATCACCATAGCATCTGACCACTGGCTTTTTGTCATCATTGCAACACCCTGTTACAGTAACCTTTGCATTTTTCAGTTAATTTCTAAAGTTTTTTAATGTTAAGTAAAATGCCTGTCACAGTGAATGTTGGAGAGGGGAGTTATTGCAGGGCCCCGACCTGCCATAGTGCTGCCCCCACCTAAGTTTGTTGGTCCAGCCCCCCTTCTCCTTGCCATCCACTATCAAAGCCCATACCCCTGCTCCCTCATTACAACCCTAAGTGGCCGTTGTTCTGCTACTGCGCTTCCATCCTGTCCTGAACAGCTTTCACCCCATCTACCTGATCCCTAGCCTCTATTGTCCAAGTCTGTGCACTAGCTCCCTCCCTCCTGCCCAGCATGGTCCGATGTGTTGCCACTGCCCTTCATTTAGCTTGATGTCCCTGCCCTTCATTGCCAAATTCTGTGCCCCATCATTGCCCTCCTGCTTAGCCTCTGTGCTCAGCTTGCTGCCACTATCCTCCTTCCTCCTGCCCTCCGATGTCTGTGTGCGTGCCCTGGCTCTCTCTTTTTTGCCCACTATGTTTCATGGACCTGCCACTGCCCCTCCTATCCACTTGGAGTGTTCTGTTGAGCTGTCACTGCCTCTCCCACCTGCCTAGCATGGTCAGATGACTGCTTCCTGTCCCTGGCACCTCTACCCTGCCTTTCCAAGTTCCACGCCCTTATCCTCCTGCCCTCCACAGTCCATTTTGCTACCACTCCCTTCTACCCTCCATTCTCTGTTGTGCAGCAACTGCTCCCCTTGCCTCCTGCCTACGCTGTGAAGCACCTTCCATGCCCTATCTTGTCTGTGCCAAGCCCCTACCCATCCCTTTAGTCTGTGTGTATGCCATTATAGTCTCACTGTTGCCCTCCATGGTGTTTTGTTCCTCCAGTCCCTATCCCATCTGCCTTCCATGGTCAGCTTACTGCTCCAGCCCTGCCCTCCTCTTTCCATGTGCAGGCCCCTATCCCCTCCCTCCTGCCTTGTCTGGTAGGTTGTCATGCCTCTGTCTGTTATGCTGCAACTGTCCCTCCTGTGTGCCCGGTATGGTCAGCTTGCTGACCTTACCTATTTTTCCTCTGCTCTCTGTTGTCCACGTGCATTGTTATGTCCCCTCCCAATTACTTTCCATGGTCCGTTGTGCAGCACTGCTGCCTGTTTGCCTTGTGTGGTGGATTGTGCTGCTACAACCCCTGCTGCCTGCCCTGTAAGGTCAGTTTGGTACCCCTGCCCATCTCCCGCCTACCCTCTGTTATCCGAGTCAATGTTCATACCCCATTCCTCCTGCCCTCAGTGATCTAATGTACCATACTTGCCAACATTTTGAACTTAGTAAGAGGGAGATTTTGAAAAGAAAACCTGGGAAATTGATTTTTCCTATTGACTTACATTGAAAAAGAGGAAACGTTAGGCAGGAAACAGATACAATCAGGTCTGTTGGCATCAATGGTTGTACTGCCACTGCCTCTTCCTTCTTCCCTCAAAGATCAGTTATATAGCCACAGCTTCTCTTGCCTGTCCTGCATGGTTGGTTTGTTGCCCCTGCCCCATTTGCCCTGCCTTCCATGGTCCCTTGTGCTGCCATTGAACCTCCCACAATTATCTGAGTCTGTACCCCTGACATCTGCCTCCCCACAGTAATCTAATGAACAACTAGATTGCAAACATTTGCTATTTATTACAAAAGTGTGGCATGCCTGAAGTATGTAATCCAAACTGTAATACCTAAAGCATTTCCATTAGAAATTATTAAAATGAGAGGGTCTTATTCTCATGGAAATTATGGTTAGTGCTCTAACAAACTAAAGTGACATAATTTCTGAGTTCTCAAGTAGCGACAAAGCACTTTTAAATTATTTGCTATCTTGATTTTTTTATCCAGTTCATCAATTGATTCAAGTCACACAAGCTTTATTCGGTCTCATTAAACCATCAAAACAATAACTTACAACAATAAAACCATGATCTGTACATAATAAATATATAATAGCAAAGGTTTAAATGTAATAATAAGGATAAAATAAAAGTTCTGTGAATATACAAAAAGATGTTGATATAAATCTTCACATATGTCTCCCATCCTATATATGAGGAGGAATCGACAAATTTTAGCTACCTTTAACTTCCTCATCGATAATTTGATAAAAAATTCATTAAGTTTAAAACTATCATATGATTAAATAAGTTAAGATCAAGGTTCAATTAATAGCAAATCACTATGATGTTTTAAGAAATATGTACGTATATGCCATGCGGATGCAAGGAACTTGCTGACCGCACAAGTTAGAAAGGGGGAGCAGTCTCTCAACATCAACCTTAGGGCATCTTTGCACGTTCTCAACCCCATATTCCTGCAAGCGGGATGGAGCCATTTCCGCCGATACAGGCCATAGGCAGGGCAAATAAACATAAAGTGCACTACAGTTTCTGCAGAACCGTTACAACTTGGGCATTGATCGATTAGCGGAGTAGAGCACCATGAACTAGTAAAAGACTTCAGGGGGAGGCATCCATACCTGAACCGAACATACAGAACTTTGCTTAGTTGATCAGTAATCAAGTCTAAAAAGGGATCAAAGTGGGGATACCACTTGAAATCGAGAAATTGAGACGTCAACCTACCATATGAAGTGCATAACAGGTAGTTTTTCCTAACATGGGACCAGTAAACTGATTTTAAATGATCCTTGTGAGCCCTCCTTGAATTATTATTCTGGCTCCAAAAGTCACTAAGTCCCAGGGTGTGAAACCATTCCGAAATGTACTTAAACCAAGGGATAGAAAGTACGTTCGGTCTAACCAATAAACCAATAAATCTTGCAAGGACTCCTTGTATATAACTAATTCAGGGTTGGTCCAGATACGACCCCAAAAAGTTAGAGGCCTTAGGGCTATTACATCAGAAATGCGGGGGAACCCTAAGTCCAAAAACACTGGAACCAAGGGCGTACTACGAGGACATGCCAAGAGCGATCTTACGAAGTTGTTTTCCCCCACAAATAACTTACTAGTTTTGAAACAGCCCCAAACCTCTGCGCCATAAACCGCAGCGCTCTGAGCCTTTGCTAAATAAATTTTAATAGCTGGGGAAACAACTTTCACAGTATTAGACTTTTGGAAACGCAAAATTTCCCCTGACCTGTGTGCTAAAAGAGCTAAACTTTTTCCTACCTGGGCCTGCCCGTTCATGTCATTGCTGATTCTCACCCCTAGGTAATCAATAGAACATACCTTGCTCAGAGCAACCTCATTATATAAAATATTGCATCGTTTGATGCGACCAAGACCAAAGGTCATGAGTTTAGTTTTGCTAGAATTGAGCTCCAATCCATGGTCTGCACAGAACACACTGAACCTATCCAGGAGAAGCTGAAGGCCCATGGGTGTTTTGGAGATCAAGAGGGAGACATCAGCAAATAAGAGAATTGGAACTTTTGAATTGTTCAATGAAGGGGCATCATTTTGACAATCAGTTACAACTTGCACCACCTCATTAATGAACAAGGAAAAAAGAGTGGGTGCCAGGACCCCCCGCCTGAAATTAATACGATCAGTAAGTTCCCCCTGACTACCCCATCTTACTCGAGCATAGGTGTTCTTGTGCAGTCTTTGGATTAGGTGCACCAGATTCCTCGGGACACCAATTTTGTTTAGGACTTCCCACAATTTCTCTCTTGGAAAGAGATCAAAAGCGGACTTTAGGTCGACAAAAGCAACATACAAGTTTTGTTTAGCCAAAGTAACGTATTTCCAGAAAAGCAGGAAGAACCTAATAACTTGGTCCATAGTACTAATTATTGAATGGAAACCAGCCTGGAGGGGGGATAGGACCTGGTTGGCTTGGACCCAGTCCATAAGCCTGTCTAGGACTTGCTTAGAGAAAATCTTTTGTAGATTGTCAATGAGACTGATGGGCGGTAATTTACTGGCAGTCCCACATCTCCTTTTTTATAGATAGGGATCATTACAGCCCGAGCCACGAATCCGGAATAGGGCCACCTGCTGCGATGGCATTCGATAATGTGTTTATATACCACGCCCAAATAACGGGTTCTGACTTAAACAGGTCCCCCGGTATTTTATCAGGACCAGGAGCCTTAGCAGATTTCAGAGAACTAATAGCTGCTGTAGTTTCAGCGATTGTGAAAACAATGTCCTCCGTAGATCCTTCAATGAGAGTTCTACGTTCATCGCCCCTATGGTCCTCATGGTCCTGCTGCATGGATGGAGTGTAGATCTTTCGGGCTGGATATGGAGATTTAATGTGACATTACCCTCTCTATGCCTCTTGGTCAGCAACCTCCAAAAAGAGCCCTCGTCCCGATTTTTGACTGCCTCCAGCAGCTTCTGCCAGATCTCAAATTCCCAATTTTTATTTGCTTGATCCAGGGCCTTGGTGTATCTAAATCTAGCGGCTCTGATCTCCTCCTGTGAATGCTTATGGAGAGCCAATTTGAGATTGAGCCTCGCAAGGTCACAATCTTTATTTAACCATTCTCTAGATCAGATGGTATCGAGAGTATACCTAAAAGTGGTTTCTTTATAGAAAAAGTTCTGCAGGATATTTGTCAATTCGACGTGGATTTTCAAGATTGGAATACTATTGGCCTCTTGCTCATGAAAACCGGAGAACAGCTGTAGAAAGGAAGAATACATTTGCTTGATCAGGAGTGGATTAGATGTAACTTTTGGCCAACTGACGCAAGTTTGCCTAAGGTTCAGGCAAGGAATCGGAACATCAGTGGTCTCTAGATGTTGGGTTCTCCCAAAAGCTTTATTGGATAAAGTAAGACATAGGGGGTGGTGGTCGCTATCATGGCGGGGTTCCACCTTCATATCCAGAGTGTTTGACCAGAGCCTAATGTCAACCCAAAAATAATCAATAATGCTGGAAGAGCACCCACGCTTAAAAGTGGGGGCACGATTTGGATCAGATCTAGTGCGACCATTACATTCTCTGAGTCCAAAACGTAAACAGAGGGAGGCCATCTGCGTGGCAACACAAGAACCGATGCTGAGAGTATCGTCCTTCGTTTGGGGAATACCGCAAGATTCATCTTTTTCAGTTGTCAAATTGCCTATAAGAATCTTGAATACGAAGGAACAGTTTATATCGCCCCCTATCACCAGATGATTAGATGGATGCAAAAGTTCCATATACTCAGCTAACTGAGCAAGTACCCTAGATTCCATACTGCGGAGGACGGACCTCGCGTACACGTTGACCACAATCACTATAAAGCCAGGCTGAAATGTAAGTCTAACACCCAATAAATCTGGCGAGTTAAGGGATAGTGCAGAATGGTTGCATTGCAATTTCTTATTCACTAAAATCATGAGCCCACCCATAGGTCTACCAAAGCCTCCAGAGGCAGGTTGAGCTGCGACAAAATATGTTGTGAACCCCTCAACATATATTATCTCTTCCGCCCAGGTTTCCTGAAAAAGACATAAATCTTGCTTAGTTATAAAGTTGACCCATCCGGGATCTCCCATCTTTTTCTCTATTCCAGCCACATTCCAAGACATAATGTTAAGATCAGGAAGCACAAATGTGGGCCTAGCTCTCAGGGGTACGGTGAGATTCAAAGCCCTTGGTCGTTTGCCTCTGTGCAACTGCAATGGGGAACACTGAGGGAGGAACAGCATTTATTCAGTCTAAGTCGGATGACCGGGGGGAACGTATCTCGGTTAAAACGTCATCAATTTATTATATATTGCACTTAGAGTAGAGAATGTGGTGTAAGGGCCAGAGCTGCACACTTTGCAACTGGGAAACCAGATTTGAGTTTCAGCGTCAGCTTGACATCCTGTGAATCTGGGCAAATGACTCAGGGCCAGATGTAAGAGCATGTGTTTTGCTACTTCTTTGCAAATCGTAAATTGTGAGTCACAGAAACAAATCTACAAGTGTCTGAGACACTTAGCGATTCCCAGAAGGGTTGCAAGGGACCGAAGGCATTTGGGAATGACCACACTCACAGGGATGGTGGCTTCCTGGGGTCAGCAAATCACTATGTCTGTGACTGCTTTTTAAATAAAGCAGTTTTTTTAAATGCAGCCCGTTTGCTTAAAAAAAGGGCGAATTTAAAAAATAAAAATGAAACATTACAGTTTCATTTTTTCAGAATAGGCAGTGGTCTGTGGGACTGCTGGGTGCTCTGAAAAAAAATGTTTGCACCCCCCCCATTCACAAAGGGGAAGGGGTCGTTTGGGGACCCCTTCCTGTTAGCAAATGGGTTCACACCAGTTTGAAATTGGTGTTAACTGTGATTGCTTTACAACTGCATTCATTGTCACCAAACAATCATACATCCCCCTGCGAGTCGCAATTAGGAAGGGACACCCTTGGGACGCCCCTTCCTAACTGTGAATCGTAAACCCTGTTTTGCGAGTCTGTCACTGCATATTGACTCACAAAATAGTGATTTGTACATAGGGAAATACTTTTTTTTGGTTGCAAAAGACCAACAAAAAAGCTATGTAAATGTAGCCCTTAATCTGTCCATGCCTAAAGCCCAAAAGGAATTTGTTCTTGTGTAATGTAAGTGATGCTCATGTAAAGCACTCCAATGCCTTCGGGTCAAGTTTGCGCTAAATAAAACTGCATACAAACAACAAAATTAAGTGTTTTGCATGCTTATGTCAATGGGCTATATTTGGGCTACATTTGGATGATATTTGTGCTACACTCTTTTTTCTCTGGTGGCTACTTGAAAGACTCTTTTGTTATGAAGCTCCCTATTCTCCTCATTTACAGCAGTGTCCTCAGAAGAAAATGCCATCAGTTTTCAACTTCGATTCCATTAGGATGGTGGCCAGATGTGCCCCACCTTTGGCATGCATTCAGAATGTGCATGTTTCAGTGTACATGTCAGAATGTTTTAATGAAATAGAAGAGGAAGTTATTTGAGAACTCACTTAAAACGTGTCCTAATTTTTTCTTTCTACAGCACTAGTCATGATTTCTACGACAAAATGAAAACCCTAATTTTGGTCCTTTCTAAATTACATTTTTTAACTTTTTACCAGTTTGATTAAATCAAGATGGCTTCAGGTGCACCATGCTTCTGTCATAAGTAATACTGTTAGCTCTCTAGTTGTTCTTTAGAAGGAGTCTACAGTAGAACACAAGGGAATCAACTGACAGGCTGCTTCTGTTGAAAGTACATGTTTTACTGAGAATGTCACACTTCATTTTCATATGGCTGAGAAATAATTTACAGCTACTATGCTCTCATTTTAGCTTCTGGAGTACCTTCTATAATCTCTGTGGGAAAATCATGAGAAAAGAGTTTTCTCTAAAACATGATTCATGACATTTCAGCAGGGTGAAATCACCTTAGACCATACCACAATTCCTAAACTCAGTATGGTACCATCAACAAATGATCTACATTGTAACTAAAAATCTGTTGTCACTTTTTATATGTTCTTGTTTTTGAGACCCTCAAAACCTGTCTTTCACTGCAATGCATTTTAAAGGGTGCTATCATGTATATCGGTCCCAGGATGTCTGCCATCACTTTGTGGTTGAAGTGCTGACAGCCAATCAGATCTCACCATGAGATCTGTCCTTAGCTTAGGCTCCCCCCAGACATACCAATTTGGATTTGCTTTAATAGTTTGAAATTTACTGAACGGATTTACACCACATAAAAAAGGGTGCTCTGCGGACTAGAATCTACCTTTTTGCCAACTTTGGTGTAATCTTGTCCAGCGGTTTGGGCTGCAGGTGTGTCTAATGAGTCTATGAGAGAAGTACATTTATAATTCCCCCCCTCCTTTTTCTCTGCCCCCACTTGACGGATCATCCCAAAATTTTCCATCCACAACAAGATTCTTTGTCACACTTCTTTTGAGAACATTTTGCAAAAAATGCTTTTTCTATTGAAAATAGGTCCTAACTTTAAGTACCTACTGGTAATCGCCAGTAGATAATATATATAATAATAGATATATATAGGGTCACTCTTACACCCACTCTCACTCATAGAGAGACACTCTCATACTCATTCAGACATTCACACACCCTCTTTCACACTCAGAGAGACAGTCTTACATCCACTGTCACAGCCAGAGGGACACACCCACTCACTCACATACAGAGAAAAACTCTTAAACCTACTTTCACACACAGAACAACACTCTGACACCGAGGCCCTGATTACGAGACTTGCTGTGGCGGTCGAACAGCCGGCAAAAAGGCAGTCCAATAGCCACATTATGATCGTGGCAAAAGTGCCATGGTCCAACCACTGGCACTGCCATTTTTTCACCAGCTGACGGCCTGGCGGTGCCAGCGGTCTTAATCCACCAGAGCAGCGCTGCAAGCAGTGCTGCCCTGGGGATTACAACTTCTGTGACAGCCAGCTTTTGCGTTGTGGTTCTACCACTATTCAAAGGCTGGCAGAGACAGGGTGCCAGGAGCCCCAGGGGGGCCCCTGCACTGCTTATGGACTTGGAGTGGGCAGTGTCAGGCCCCCATGGGCAGCCCTGTAGCGCTTTTAACTGTCTGAATTACAGGCAGTGAAAAGTTTGAGGGGTGCTGTCGCACCCGACGCACCGCTACACTGCCACTAGCTCGATTTTGAGCTGGCTTCAATGTTGGCCCAGCGGGAAACTCATAATAGGGCTTGAAGACAGAAGGAGCTGCCCACCGAACTCAGAAGTCTCACACCCACTCTCAGACACAGAGGCATACTCTCACACACACTCTTACACCCACTCTCACATCCAGGCACTCATACACCATTTTCACAACTAGACACACTCTCACGCACACTCTGACACTCAGACAGACCCTCTCACACCCACTTATACACCCAGAGAGACAGTCACATACCCACTCTCACACCCAAATATACTCTCCCACCCACTCTCACACTCAGGGTGAGAGTCACACACCCACTCTCACACCTGGAGAGACTGTAGCACATCCCCTCTCACACCCAGATACACACACTCAAATCCGCTGTCACTTCCACATACATTCTCTCACACATACTTTTACACACAGACCAAAAGTTATACACTCACACAGCTACTCCTTTAGTCTGCAGTGTCTACGATCTGAGAGGGAAAATCTTTGATTTTGCTGCTATTTTGCTGTATTAGAAAAGTGTACAAGGACTAGTATGTGAACAATGATGCATACGAAGGGGTCAGGGAAGGGGTTCCCGTGGTCACAAGGGTTTAAAGAAATGTGGCATATTGGGAACCAATGTGTAGAGAATGTCCAAACTGGCGAAAACAAAACCTCCACCGTCACGCCAACAGAAATACGCCCACACTATTGCGATACACGAATCCACTCGCGGTTTTTCAACCGCGGTATTCCATTGGCGGTACACACCGCTGCGTTCAAAATACACACACATTTACAAAACACTACCACATTGGACAATTCCAAATACACACACTTGATACACATACACACACCACTCCCACCCACCCACACCACTATAAAACACACACCCACATAACCCACAAACCCCACGAAAAAAAATTCCGAAAGAAGGCCAGAGAGAGAGCACCAACAAGAACAATAGCAACCACAGGCACACAACACCATCACCCACAGAACTTCCACACACCTCACACAACACACCACTACATATCAGCACACATATCACCACACACTCCACCCCACACATCACCTACACCACCCCATGGCATGGCAAAGACACCCCAGGTTCTCGGAGGAGGAGCTCAGGGTCATGGTGGAGGAAATCGTCCAGGTAGAGCCACAGCTATTCGGATCACAGGTACAGCACACCTCCATTGCAAGGAAGATGGAGCTATGGCAAAGAATAGTGGACAGGGTCAACACAGTGGGACAGCACCCAAGAAATCGGGATGACATCAGGAAGAGGTGGAACGACCTACGGGGGAAGGTGTGTTCCGTGGTCTCAAGACACCACCTGGCGGTTCAGAGGACCGGCGGCAGACCCCCACCTTCTAACCCACAACTAACAACATGGGAGGAGCAGGTCTTGGAGATTCTGCACCCTGAGGGCCTCGCAGGAGTAGGTGGAGCAATAGACTCTGGTAAGTCAAATCTTAACTATTACAACCCCCACCATACCTGCATGCTATCACATACCCCCACCCTCACCCTCACCCCCAGCACCCCAACTCCTCACATATGTCCCAATATCACAAACCACCCATCCCAACACCAAGCCCTGCATGCAGCAACAAAGCATGGACACCCATCACTAAAGCATGGTGTAAGGAAATGCCACCTTGGCATGGTTACCCCCTGACTTTTTGCCTTTGCTGATGCCAAGTTATGATTTGAAAGTGTGCTGAGGCCTGATAATCAGGCCCTAGCACCAGTGTTCTTTCCCTAACCTGTACCTTTGTTTTCACAATTGCCACACCCTGGCATCCAGGTAAGTCCCTTGTAACTGGTACCCCTGGTACCAAGGGCCCTGATGACAGGGAAGGTCTCTAAAGGGCTGCAGCATGACCTATGCCACCCTGGGGACCCCTCACTCAGCACAAACACACTGCTTGCCAGCTTGTGTGTGCTAGTGGGGATACAATGACTAAGTCGACATGGCACTCCGCTCAGGGTGCCATGCCAACCTCACACTGCCTATAAGTATAGATAAGTCACCCCTCTAGCAGGCCTTACAGCCCTAAGGCAGGGTGCACTATACCATAGGTGAGGGCATAAGTGCATGAGCACTATGCCCCTACAGTGTCTAAGCAAAACCTTAGACATTGTAAGTGCAGGGTAGCCATAAGAATATATGGTCTGGGAGTCTGTCATGCACGAACTCCACAGAACCATGATGGCTATACTGAAAACTTTGAAGTTTGGTGTCAAACTTCTCAGCACAATAAATGCACACTGATGCCAGTGTACATTTTATTGTAACATACACCCCAGAGGGCACCTTAGAGGTGCCCCCTGAAACCTTAACCGACTACCAGTGTGGGCTGACTAGTTTTAGCAGCCTGCCACACACCAGACATGTTGCTGGCCACATGGGGAGAGTGCCTTTGTCACTCTGTGGCTAGTAAGAAAGCCTGTACTGGGTGGAAGTGCTTCTCACCTCCCCCTGCAGGAACTGTAACACCTGGCGGTGAGCCTCAAAGGCTCATCCCCTTTGTTACAGCACCCCAGGGCACTCCAGCTAGTGGAGTTGCCCACCCACGCCGGCCTCGGCCCCACTTTTGGGTGGCAAGGCCGGAGGAGATAATGAGAAAAACAAGGAAGAGTCACTGGCCAGTCAGGACAGCCCCTAAGGTGTCCTGAGCTGAGGTGACTCTGACTTTTAGAAATCCTCCATCTTGCAGATGGAAGATTCCCCCAATAGGCATAGGAATGTGCCCCCTCCCCTCAGGGATGAGGCACAAAGAGGGTGTAGCCACCCTCAGGGCTAGTAGCCATTGGCTACTAACCCTCCAGACCTAAACACACCCCTAAATTGAGTATTTAGGGGCTCCCAGAACACAGCAAGATAGATTCCTGCAACCTAAGACGAAGGACTGCTGAGCTGAAAAACCTGCAGAGAAGACGGAGACACCAACTGCTTTGGCCCCAGCTCTACCAGCCTGTCTCCCCACTTCTAAAGACACTGCTCCAGCGACGCGTTCCACAGGGTCCAGCAACCTCTGAAGCCTCAGAGGACTACCCTGCATCTAGAAGGACCAAGAACTCCCAAGGACAGCGGCTCTGTTCCACAAAGACTGCAACTTTGCAACAAAGAAGCAACTTTGAAACAACACACGTTTCCCGCCGGAAGCGTGAGACTTTGCACTCTGCACCTGACGCCCCCAGCTCGACTTGTGGAGAACAAACGCCACAGGGAGGACTCCCCGGTGACTACGAGACCGTGAGTACCCAGAGTTGACCCCCCTGAACCCCCACAGCGACGCCTGCAGAGGGAATCCCGAGGCTCCCCCTGACCGCGACTGCCTGCTTCAAAGACCCGACGCCTGGTAAAGACCCTGCACCCGCAGCCCCCAGGACCTAAAGGATCCGACCTCCAGTGCAGGAGCGACCCCCAGGTGGCCCTCTCCCTTGACCAGGTGGTGGCTACCCCGAGGAGCCCCCCCCTTGCCTGCCTGATTCGCTGAAGAGACCCTTTGGTCTCCCATTGAAACCTATTGCGAACCCGATGCCTGTTTGCACACTGCACCCGGCGGCCCCCGTGCCGCTGAGGGTGTACTTTTTGTGCTGACTTGTCCTCCCCCCGGTGCCTTACAAAACCCCCCTGGTGTGCCCTCCGAAGACGTGGGTACTTACCTGCTGGCAGACTGGAACCGGGGCACCCCCTTCTCCATTGAAGCCTATGTGTTTTGGGCACCACTTTGACCTCTGCACCTGACCGGCCCTGAGCTGCTGGTGTGGTAACTTTGGGGTTGCTCTGAACCGCCAACGGTGGGCTACCTTGGACCCAACTTTGAACCCCGTAGGTGGTTTACTTACCTGCAAAACTAACAAACACTTACCTACCCCAGGAAGTGTTGAAAATTGCACTGTCTAGTTTTAAAATAGCTATATGCCATTTGTGTGAAAACTGTATATGCTATTTTGCTAATTCAAAGTTCCTAAAGTTCCTAAGTGAAATACCTTGCATTTAAAGTATTGTTTGTAAATCTTGAACCTGTGGTTCTTAAAATAAACTAAGAAAATATATTTTTCTATACAAAAACCTATTGGCCTGGAATTGTCTCTGAGTGTGTGTTCCTCATTTATTGCCTGTGTGTGTACAACAAATGCTTAACACTACCCTCTGATAAGCCTACTGTTCGACCACACTACCACAAAATAGAGCATTGGAATTATCTCTTTTTGCCACTATCTTACCTCTAAGGGGAACCCTTGGACTCTGTGCATGCTATTTCTTACTTTGAAATAGTACATACAGAGCCAACTTCCTACATTGGTGGATCAGCGGTGGGGTACAAGACTTTGCATTTGCTGGACTACTCAGCCAATACCTGATCACACGACTAAATTCAAAAAATTGTCATTAGAAACTGATTTTTTGAAATTTGAGCTATTTTTCTACATTTTTAAAAGTCCTGCTAGGGCCTTGTGTTAGTCCCTGTTAGCATTTCTTTTAGAGTTTAAAAGTTTTATAAAAGTTTGAATTAAGTTCTAGAGATATTTTTAGATTCTTAAAAAGTATTCCAACTTTTAGAAACATAGGGTGTCATTCTGACTCCCGCCGGCCGCGGTATCCGCAGGGCCGGCGGGAGCCGCCAGAATACCGCTGCGCGGTCACAAGACCGCCGCGGGTATTCTGGGTTTCCCGCTGGGCTGGCGGGCGACCACCAGAAGGCAGCCCGCCAGCCCAGCGGGAAACACCCTTCCACAAGGATGCCGGCTCCGAATGGAGCCGGCGGAGTGGAAGGGGTGCGACGGGTGCAGTTGCACCCGTCGCGATTTTCAGTGTCTGCATCGCAGACACTGAAAATCATGGTGGGGCTCTGTTACGGGGGCCCCTGCAGTGCCCATGCCACTGGCATGGGCACTGCAGGGGCCCCCAGGGGCCCCACGACACCCCATACCGCCATCCTGTTCCTGGCGGCCAAAACCGCCAGGAACAGGATGGCGGTATGGGGGTCGGAATCCCCATGGCGGCGCGGAGGATTCCCCAGGGCAGCGGAAAACCGGCGGTACACGCCGGTTTTCCGTTTCTGACCGCGGCTGTACCGCCGCGGTCAGAATGCCCTTGGGAGCACCGCCAGCCTGTTGGCGGTGCTCCCGCGGTCCCCGGCCCTGGCGGTCCATGACCGCCAGGGTCGGAATGACCGCCATAATGTCTAATGCAGAAGAGAATGTGATGGAACTCGACGTCACCCCTTACCTGAATCTTAGGATCTCAGAGTTAAGGTCTCTCTGCAAAACCAAAAAGATTAGAACTGGTTCAAACCCTACCAAAGTACAGCTCTAAGAGCTTTTGGCAGGGTTTGCCAAGAACAACCCCTCTGAGGATGATCTCCCAGAGGGAGAAGCTAGTGAAGTGGAGGAATTCCCACCTCCAGTCCTAGTTAGGGAGGCCAGGGCTCCTCAAACCCTGACTCCAAATGTGATAGTCAGAGATGCTGCTTCTCTCACAGGAGCGTCCAGCACCTCTGGAATCACTGAAGATAGCCTCAGTGAAGATGACCTACTGTTAGCCAGGATGTTCAAAAGATTGGCTTTAGAGAGACAGCTCCTAGCCATAGAAAGGGAAAGACAAGAGATGGGTTTTGCTCCCATCCAGGGTGGCAGCAACATAAATAGGGTAAGAGATTCTCCTGACATGTTGAAAATCCCAAAAGGGATTGTAACTAAATATAAAGATGGTGATGACATCACCAAATGGTTGACAGCTTTTGAGAGGGCTTGTGCAACCAGAAAAGTAAACAGATCTCACTGGGGTGCTCTCCTTTAGGAAATGTTCACTGGAAAGTGTAGGGATAGACTCCTCACACTCTCTGGAAAAAATGCAGAATCCTATGACCTCATGAAGGCTACCCTGATTGAGAGCTTTGGATTCTCCACCGAGGAGTATAGAATTAGGTTCAGGGGGGGTCAAAACTCCTTGAGCCAGACCTGGGTTGATTTTGTTGACTACTCAGTGAAAACACTGGATGGTTGGATTCAAGGCAGGGGTGTAAATGATTATGATGGGCTGTACAATTTATTTGTGAAAGAACACCTATTAAGTAATTGTTTCAATGATAAACTGCATCAGCATCTGGTAGACCTAGGACCAATTTCTCCCCAAGAATTGGGAAAGAAGTCGGACCATTGGATCAAGACTAGGGTGACCAAGACTTTCACAGGGGGTGACCAAAAGAAAGGGGTCACAAAGACTCCCCAGGGAAAGAGTGTTGAGACATCCAAAGGGAAAAGTAAAGAGTCTTCTATAGGGCCCCAAAAACCTGCTCAGGAGGGTGGGTCCAGAGCCTCTTCACAATCCAATTTTGGGTACAAGGGTAAAAACTTTGATCCCAAAAAGGCCTGGTGCCGTAGCTGTAATCAGCCAGGACACCAAACTGGAGACAAGGCCTGTCCCAAGAAAGGTTCCACTTCTAACTCTACTCCAGCTGGAATGGCCAGTCTCCAAGTGGGATCAACAGTGTACCCAGAGCAAATCAGGGTTCACACTGAAGCTACATTAGTCTCTGAGGGTGGGGTGGATTTAACCACACTGGCTGCCTGGCCCCCTACTATGCAAAAATACAGGCAGCAACTCTTAATTAATGGGACAAGTGTAGAAGGCCTGAGGGATACAGGTGCCAGTGTCACCATGGTGACTGAGAAACTGGTTTCCCCTGGTCAATACCTGGCTGGAGAAACTTATCCAGTCACCAACGCTGACAATCAGACTAAAGTACATCCCATGGCTATGGTAACTTTAGAGTCGGGAGGGGTCAATGGCCTGAAACAGGTGGTGGTCTCCTCAAATATCCCCGTAGAGTGTTTGCTTGGAAATGACCTGGAGTCCTCAGCATGGGCTGAGGTAGGAATCAAAACCCATGCAGCCATGCTGGGTATCCCTGAACTGGTATGTGTCAAGACAAGGGCACAGTGTAAGGCTCAGGGTGAAAAAGTCGTGTTGGAGCCTGGAAAAAGGGCCCAACCCTCCAAGAGAAAAGGAAAGAAAACTGGGGAACCAGTTTCAACACAACAAGAAAAAGAGAACCTGTAATCCCAGGAAGAAGTTCTGCCCTCTGAGGCAACTGAGCCCCTGGAGTTAGAACCTTATCAGGTTGAGCTCCTAGGCCCAGTGGGACCCTCAAGGGAACAGTTGTGTAAGGGGCAAGAAACCTGTCCCTCTCTTGAAGGCCTTAGGCAGCAAGCTGCTGAAGAGTCCAATTGAAAAATAACAGGAACACATAGAGTCTATTGGGAAGATGGACTCCTTTACACTGAGGCAAGAGATCCCAAACCTGGTGCCACTAGGAGAGTGGTAGTGCCTCAGGAATTTAGGGAGTTCATTCTAACCTTAGCTCATGATATTCCTCTTGCTGGGCATTTGGGACAGACCAAGACGTGGGAGAGATTAGTCAACCACTTCTATTGGCCCAACATGTCCCAGAAGGTCAAGGAGTTTTGTGTCTCCTGCGCCACCTGTCAAGCCAGTGGTAAGACAGGTGGACACCCAAAGGCCCCCCTCATTCCACTTCCAGTGGTGGGGGTCCCCTTTGAAGAGTGGGTGTGGACATAGTGGGTCAACTTGAACCTCCCACAGCCTCAGGGAACCAATACATACTAGTAGTAGTGGATCATGCTACTAGATACCCTGAAGCAATTCCCCTTAGGTCGACTACTGCCCCTGCAGTAGCCAAAGCACTCATTGGTATTTTTACCAGAGTGTGATTTCCTAAGGAGGTGGTGTCTGACAGAGGTACCAACTTTATGTCAGCATACCTGAAACATATGTGGAATGAGTGTTGGGTGACTTACAAATTCACCACACCATACCATCCACAAACCAATTGTCTTGTTGAAATATTTAACAAGACATTGAAAGGCATGATCATGGAAAACTCAAAAGGAGATGGGATGTCCTCATGCCATGTCTGCTTTTCGCCTACAGAGAGGTGCCTCAGAAGGGAGTAGGGTTTTCCCCCTTTGAACTTCTGTTTGGCCATCCTGTAAAGGGACCACTAGCTCTTGTAAAAGAAGGCTGGGAGAGCCTAAGCAAGATATAGTGGACTATGTACTAGGCCTACGTTCAAGGATGGCAGAGTATATGGAAAAGGCAAGCAAAAACCTTGAGGCCAGCCAACAACTCCAGAAGTTTTGGTATGACCAAAGGGCTGCTGTGGTTGAGTTGCAGCCAGGGCAGAAAGTCTGGGTTCTGGAGTCTGTGGCTCCCAGGGCACTTCAGGACAGATGGAGTGGCCCTTACCCAGTGCTAGAGAAGAAGAGTCAGGTCACCCACCTGGTAGACCTAGGCACTAGCAGGACCCCCAAAAGGGTGATCCATGTAAACCGCCTCAAACTCTTCCATGACAGGGCAGATGTGAATCTGTTGATGGTAACAGATGAGGACCAGGAAGCTGAGAGTGAACCTCTCCCTGATCTCCTCTCCACAGACCCTAAAGATGGTTCAGTAGATGGAGTGATCTATTCAGACACCCTCTCTGGCCAACAGCAATCTGACTGTAGGAAGGTCCTGCAACAGTTTGCTGAGCTCTTTTCCCTAACCCCTGGTCAGACACACCTGTGTACCCATGATGTGGACACAGGAGACAGCATGTCTGTCAAAAACAACATTTTCAGACAGTCTGACCAGGTTAAGGAAAGCATTAAAGTGGAAGTCCACAAGATGCTGGAATTGGGAGTCATTGAGCATTCTGACAGCCCCTGGGCTAGCCCAGTGGTCTTAGTCCCCAAACCTCACACCAAAGATGGGAAGAGAGAGATTAAGTTTTGTGTGGACTACAGAGGACTTAATTCTGTCACCAAGACAGATGCCCATCCCATTCCAAGGGCAGATGAATTGATAGACAAACTAGGTGCTGCCAAATACTTAAGTACCTTTGACTTGACAGCAGGGTACTGGCAAATCAAAATGGCATGAGGAGCAAAAGAAAAGACAGCATTCTCCACACCAGATGTGCATTATCAGTTCACTGTTATGCCTTGTGGTTTAAAGAATGCCCCTGCCACCTTCCAAAGGTTGGTGAATCAAGTCCTTGCTGGCTTGCTGGCTTGGAGTCCTTTAGTGCAGCTTATCCTGACGATATTGCTGTCTTTAGCTCCAGCTAGCAGGATCACCTGGTCCACCTGAAGAAGGTTTTGAAGGCCCTGCAAGCAGCAGGCCTCTCTATCAAGGCATCCAAATGCCAGATAGGGCAGGGAACTGTGGTTTACTTGGGACACCTTGTAGGTGGAGGCCAAGTTCAGCCACTCCAGCCCAAGATCCAGACTATTCTGGACTGGGCAGCTCCAAAAACCCAGACTTAAGTCAGGGCATTCCTTGCTTGACTGGGTACTAAAGGAGGTTTGTGAAGGGATATGGATCTATAGTGACAGCCCTCACAGAACTCACCTCCAAGCAAATGCCCAAGAAGGTAAACTGGTCTGTAGAATGCCAACAGGCCTTTGACACCCTGAAACAAGCAATGCACACAGCACCAGTTCCCAAAGCTCCAGATAACTCCAAGCAGTTCATTGTGCAGACTGATGCCTCTGAACATGGGATAGGGGCAGTTTTGTCCCAAACAAATGATGATGGCCTTGACCAGCCTGTTGCTTTCATTAGCAGGAGGTTACTCCCCAGGGAGCAGCGTTGGAGTGCCATTGAGAGGGAGGCCTTTGCTGTGGTTTGGTCCCTGAAGAAGCTGAGACCATACCTCTTTGGTACTCACTCTGTAGTTCAGACTGACCACAGACCTCTCAGATGGCTAATGCAAATGAAAGGTGAAAATCCAAAACTGTTGAGGTGGTCCATCTCCCTACAGGGAATGGACTTTATAGTGGAACACAGACCTGGGACTGCCCATGCCAATGCAGATGGCCTTTCCAGGTTCTTCCACTTAGAAAATGAAGCCTTTCTTGGGAAAGGTTAGTCTCATCCTCTTTCGTTTGGCGGGGGATGTGTAAGGAAATGCCTCCTTGGCATGGTTACCCCCTGGCTTTTTGCCTTTGCTGATGCCAAGTTATGATTTGAAAGTGTGCTGAGGCCTGCTAATCAGGCCCCAGCACCAGTGTTCTTTCCCTAACCTGTACCTTTGTTTCCACAATTGGCACACCCTGGCATCCAGGTAAGTACCTTGTAACTGGTACCCCTGGTACCAAGGGCCCTGATGCCGGGGAAGGTCTCTAAAGGGCTGCAGCATGTCTTATGCCACCCTGGGAACCCCTCACTCAGCACAGACACACTGCTTGCCAGCTTGTGTGTGCTAGTGGGGATAAAATGACTAAGTCGACATGGCACTCCCCTCAGTGTGCCATGCCAACCTCACACTGCCTATAGGTATAGATAAGTCACTCCTCTAGCAGGCCTTACAGCCCTAAGGCAGGGTGCACTATACCATAGGTGAGGGCATAAGTGCATGAGCACTATGCCCCTACAGTGTCTAAGCAAAACCTTAGACATTGTAAGTGCAGGGTAACCATAACAGTATATGGTCTGGGAGTCTGTCATGCACGAACTCCACAGCACCATAATGGCTACACTGAAAACTGTGAAGTTTGGTATCAAACTTCTCAGCACAATAAATGCATACTGATGCCAGTGTACATTTTATTGTAACATATACCCCAGAGGGTACCTTAGAGGTGCCCCCTGAAACCTTAACCGACTACCAGTGTGGGCTGACTAGTTTTAGCAGCCTGCCACACACCAGACATGTTGCTGGCCACAGCGGGAGAGTGCTTTTGTCACTCTGTGGCTAGTAACAAAGCCTGTACTGGGTGGAGGTGCTTCTCACCTCCCCCTGCAGGAACTGTAACACCTGGCGGTGAGCCTCAAAGGCTCACCCCCTTTGTTACAGCACCCCAGGGCACTCCAGCTAGTGGAGTTGCCCACCCCCTCCAACCACGGCCCCACTTTTGGCGGCAAGGCCGGAGGAGATAATGAGAAAAACAAGGAGGAGTCACTGGCCAGTCAGGACAGCCCCTAGGGTGTCCTGAGCTGAGGTGACTCTGACTTTTAGAAATCTTCCATCTTGCAGATGGAGGATTCCCCCAATAGGGATAGGAATGTGCCCCCCTCCCCTCAGGGAGGAGGCACAAAGAGGGTGTAGCCACCCTCAGGGCTAGTAGCCATTGGCTACTAACCCCCCAGACCTAAACACACCCCTAAATTGAGTATTTAGGGGCTCCCAGAACACAGCAAGATAGATTCCTGCAACCTAAGATGAAGAAGGACTGCTGAGCTGAAAAACCTGCAGAGAAGACGGAGACACCAACTGCTTTGGCCCCAGCTCTACCAGCCTGTCTCCCCACTTCTAAAGACACTGCTCCAGCAACGCGTTCCACAGGGTCTAGCAACCTCTGAAGCCTCAGAGGACTACCCTGCATCTAGAAGGACCAAGAACTCCCAAGGACAGCGGCTCTGTTCCACAAAGACTGCAACTTTGCAACAAAGAAGCAACTTTGAAACAACAAACGTTTCCCGCCGGAAGCGTGAGACTTTGCACTCTGCACCCGACGCCCCCGGCTCAACTTGTGGAGAACAAACACCACAGGGAGGACTCCCAGGCGACTACGAGACCGTGAGTAGCCAGAGTTGACCCCCCTGAGCCCCCACAGCGATGCCTGCAGAGGGAATCCCGAGGCTCCCCCTCACCCCGACTGCCTGCTTCAAAGACCCGACGCCTGGTAAAGACCCTGCACCCGCAGGCCCCCAGGACCTGAAGGATCCAACCTCCAGTGCAGGAGTGACCCCCAGGTGGCCCTCTCCCTTGCCCAGGTGGTGGCTACCCCGAGGAGCCCCCCCTTGCCTGCCTGCATCGCTGAAAAGACCCTTGGTCTCCCATTGAAACCTATTGCGAACCAGACGCCTGTTTGCACACTGCACCCGGCCGCCCCCGTGCCGCTGAGTGTGTACTTTTTGTGCTGACTTGTGTCCCCTCCGGTGCCCTACAAAACCCCCCTAGTCTGCCCTCCGAAGACGCGGGTACTTACCTGCTGGCAGACTGGAACCAGGGCACCCCCTTCTCCATTGAAGCCTATGCGTTTTGGGCACCACTTTGACCTCTGCACCTGACTGGCCCTGAGCTGCTGGTGTGGTAACTTTGGGGTTGCTCTGAACCCCCAACAGTGGGCTACCTTGGACCCAACTTTGAACCCCGTAGGTGGTTTACTTACCTGCAGAACTAACAAACACTTACCTCCCCCAGGAACTGTTGAAAATTGCACTGTATAGTTTTAAAATAGCTATATGCCATTTGTGTGAAAACTGTATATGCTATTTTACAAGTTCCTAAGTGAAATACCTTGCATTTAAAGTATTGTTTGTAAATCTTGAACCTGTGGTTCTCAAAGTAAACTAAGAAAATATATTTTTCTATACAAAAACCTATTGGCCTGGAATTGTCTCTGAGTGTGTGTTCCTCATTTATTGCCTGTGTGTGTACAACAAATGCTTAACACTACTCTCTGATAAGCCTACTGCTCGACCACACTACCACAAAATAGAGCATTGGAATTATCTCTTTTTGCCACTATCTTACCTCTAAGGGGAATCCTTGGACTCTGTGCATGCTATTTCTTACTTTGAAATAGTACATACCGAGCCAACTTCCTACACATGGCTACTGCACATACCCATACAACCCCCTAAACCATCCTCACACAAGGTCTCACACAGGAATGCAAGCACTGGGGTAAACGTCACCCACCCATTGCACACCATGGCACACACAGATGCAATAATCATGCTTTTACACCCCTGCAGGACCTCTACCCAACGTCACTGGACAGGAGGGTCCATACATGTCAACTCCACCCACAGAAGAGGCCCACAGTGATGACAGCAGCTCTGTCCAACTGGATCTAGACGACCAGTCCAGCCCATCTGGGACCTCGGACAGTTGGTTCCCCTCACACTGTCACAAGCCACTACAGAGTTACCCCCCTCTGGAAACACCAGCACAGCACCCACCCAGCGGGCCCATACCTCTGTCCCCAGGACACGTCAATCAGCATTGTGTCCACCACTACAGGGAACCCAGGCTAACCCACCACCCCAACAACAACGGGGACCTGGGGGCAGTGGCAGTGGGCACACGGTTCAGGGGACAGAGGCCCAGGAACACAGGGGAACTGGGAGGGCTGCTGTGCGACAGGGGGAGGACAGGCCCAGGGAACCCACTCTCCACGAAGCCCTCTCCAACATCATCGGTGCCTACCACCACTCCCAGGAGACGATGGCAACGGTACTGGCCAAGTTTTAGGAGACCCAGCGGCTGCAGGAGGAACAGTATTTGGGCTTCAGGGAGGAACTCAAATCCATCAATTCCACCCTGGGCACCATTGTAGGGGTGCTGAAGGAACTTGTCAACACCAGAAGGGACACTGTGGCACAACAAGGGACGCCTACATTAGCCTGGACGATGAACTGCCACCACCTCCGCTGACGCTAGTGGACAGGATGCACCGCCACAGGACCACCACATCTGCACCCCACCCCCTGCAGAGGGAGAACCACCCCGCAAACGGTCCCTGAGATCCAGGACAAAGACAGAGAACGATGCCAAGACCCCCGCCAAGAAATGAGACCACCCTGATTGTCATCCATTTGTCCCACCTTGTCACCCTGTCCATCCTTAAACTGCACCTGTCGTCGCAAAGCCAAGTTGTGAAGCATACAGCAGGCCACGATGATATGGCACACCTTCTTTGGTGAGTAGAATAGGGAACCACCTGTCATATGGAGGCACCGGAACCTGGCCTTCAGGAGGCCAAAGGTCCGCTCTATAATCCTCCTAGTTCACCCATGGGCCTCATTGTAGCGTTCCTCTGCCCTTGTCCTGGGATTCCTCACTGGGGTCAGTAGCCATGACAGGTTGGGGTAACCAGAGTCACCTGCAAATGGCGAGGGACAACTGTTAGACACACACTGACTCATAGAGACATCCACAGACCCAGACAACTATTCCCACTGATTTGGGTCCAGGTGCTCACCTAATAGCCACACCCAGTGCCCCTGTAGTTGCCCCATCACATAAGGGATGCTGCTATTCCGCCGGATGTAAGCATCATGCACTGAGCCAGGGAATTTTGCATTAACATGGGAGATGTACTGGTCTGCCAAACACACCATCTGCACATTCATGGAATGGTAACTCTTCTGGTTTCTGTACACCTGTTCACTCCTGCGGGGGGGACCAAGGCCACATGTATCCCATCAATGGCACCTATGATGTTGAGGATATGTCCCAGGGCATAGAAGTCACCTTTCACTGTAGGCAAATCCTCCACCTGAGGAAAAAGGATGTAGTTCCGCATGGGTTTCAGCAGGGCAGACAACACTCTGGACAACACGTTGGAAAACATAGGCTGAGACATCCCTGATGCTATGGCCATCGTTGTTTGAAAAGACCCACTTGCTAGGAAATGGAGTACTGACAGCACCTGCAATTGACGGGGGAATTCCTGTTGGATGGCGGATAGCTGACATCAGGTCTGGCTCCAACTGGGCACACAGTTCCAGGATTGTGGCACGATCAAGCCTGTAGGTGATGATCACATGTCTTTCCTCCATTGTCGATAGGTCCTCCAGCGGTCTGTACACTGGAGGATGCCACCATCTCCTCACATGCCCCAGCGTATGGTGCCTATGGAGGAGAACAGCGAGCACAGAGTCAACCAACTCTGAGGTACGTAAACACAGCTTACCCTGAAAATATTCATAAATCGAAATTTGCCTGTATGAGTGTTTAGGCAAGGCCTAGGTATGTGTGATGCAGTCAAAAATAAAGCCATGTGGGCCCCTGAAATGGCGGCTGCCTGACATGTAAGGTGGGACAAAGGGATATGAGGTAACTGCGCTGGTGTTGTACACAGTCGCGGTAGGCGGTCGAAGTCCGGGGTGCAATTCTGCATTAGTTAACATTGGACCCAATGGGTCCCAGGAGCCAATGACGATGTACGCCGGCGGTGATGTTACGCACCGCCGCGGACGTGACCGCCATTTTCTCTCAGTTCAATCACTCAATACCTGACCTTCGATAGGAGAGGACCTACACTGCAAGTGCTGCTGTGACCTCAGTCTGGAAGAGACAATGGCTCGTGTGTCTGGGGATAGGGCCCCTGCCTTCAGTACGGAGGAGTTTGAGAAACTCGTGGATGGGGTCCTCCCCCAGTACACGCTACTCTACGGTCCTCCAGACAAACAGGTAAGTACACTGTGAGAATGAGGCGTGCATGAAACTACGGTGAGTGCATGTGCGTCATGGCAAGGGTAGGGATGCGGGCCAATGACTGTGACGGTGCAGTTGCTAATTACTTCTCTTTTTCCCCTGTACAATTCCTGTAGGTCAGCGCCCACCAGAAGAAGGACATCTGGCGTGCCATCGCCAACGAAGTATGGACCCTGTTGGTCTACCACAGACAGAGCACCCACTGCCGGAAAAGATGGGAGGACATTCCCCGCTGGAGCAAGAAGACGGCGGAGGCCCAGCTGGGGATGGCCTCCCAACGTGGGAGGGGTGCCCGTCGCACCATGACCCTCCTGATGTTCAGGATCCTGGCGGTGGCGTACCTGGAGTTGGATGGGCGCTTGAGGGCATCACAGCAGCAACGAGGGGGTGAGTACACTCTCATTCTGCTGATTCAGCGTGCATTGGAGGTGTCTGGGTGGGGAGGTGGGCTGTGGGATTCCCTAGGCCAGGGCGAGTTTAGTAGGCAAGGTCCCTTCTTAAGTCAGGCCCTGTGGCACACCACCCCACCTGTGTACAGTGCCAACTACACCTAGTCAGGCTCCTGTGACATCCATGTGTGCAGAAATCGGCCATAGCCTTGTAAGCCATGTCCCAGGGATTGAATAGTGGACCCCAAGTGCGCGGCGTAGTGCAGGGGTCTTCTGTGTCTGTCGTGTCCGCCAACGGTACCGGTATTGCATGCACTGAACATGTCTTTCTTCTGTCTCCCCCCCCCCCTTTTGTGGTCTCCCTGTACTTCTGTGCATTAGCATCATCAGGCGGAGGAGCAGGGGCAACTGATCAGGAGGGAGCTGCATCCCACATGGCCCTGGAGGGCGAGACTACGGACTCCGAATTCACCAGTGGGACTGAGGGTGAAGGGAGCTCCACGGCAGGGACAGGAACTGACACCAGCGAAACGGACTCCTCCTCTGATGGGAGCTCCTTTGCGGTGGTGGCCCCATCTGTGCCCCCGCATCTACAGGTACAGCCGCTACCCCCCCTACCAGCACTGCCCTCCCAGCAGCCCCTCAGCCTTTGCCCCATGCCCGCTCACCCAGGAGGGTGGGCATCACCTTTGCCCCAGGCACCTCAGCCCCTGCCCCTGTCACCCCTGCTTCCCTCAGTGAGGAGGCCATTGACCTCCTCAGGTCCCTCACTGTTGGGCAGGCTTCTATTTTGAATGCCATCCAGGGTGTAGAGAGGCAGTTGCAACAAACCAATGCATACCTGGAGGGCATTTACTCAGGCAGTCCTTCAGCAAGCTTTTCAGACTCTGGCGTCAGCACTGATGGCAGCCATTGTCCCTGTCTCTAGCCTCCCCCCTCCAACTACCTCCACCCAGACCCACACCCCTGTTCCACAGCCTATCCCAAGCACACCATCAGACCAGCATGCACACACATCAACACAAAAGGGAAGCTCTGGCAAACATAAGCACCACACATCCCACAGGCACTCACGAAAGCATCAGACACATGCAGACACACCAACATCCACTGCCTCCACTGTGACCTCATCCCTCCCTGTCTTGTCTCCATTCACACCTGCATGCACTACATCCTCAGCCACTATGTCCATCACCAGCACACACACCAATACACCCTACTCATGTGCAGTCACCACCTCCACTACCATTCACACATCCCCTGTGTCCTCTCCCAGTGTGTCTGTGAGGCCACCTCCCAAGGTACACAAATGCAGCCACACACCCACCCAACAGCTATCCACCTCACGACAGCCTCCAGCCCATGCACCTTCACCCAAAGTCACCAAACGTACACCTCCTACAACAACTACCTCTTCCTCCACTCCCAAACCCCCTCCATCTACCCGTCCAACTGTTCCTAAGAAACGTTTCCTGTCCAACCTTGACCTCTTTCCCTCACCTCCCCCACCCCTTCAGTCTCCTATGGCCCGACTCTCCAGGTCCCAACCTAGCATCTCAGCCACAACATCAGCGGGACCAGTGGTGCCAATAGTCACCGGATTATGGAGCGCAGCAGGGCAGGCATTGTGGCAAGGAGCCACAGCATGGACAGTCCCCCACCTGCCAAGCATAAAAAGTTGGCCAGTGCCCGGCGGGAGAGGGGAAAGAAACTAGCCACCAAAGCCGCTCCCAGGGGTACAGTTGGGAGTGTGGCGACAGCTGCGACACCATCCAAGGTGGGGAAGGGGCACAGTAAAGCACGGCTGACAAGACCGCCAGCAGCCACACTGCCCAGGAGGCGACCGCCAGCAGCCCCACTGCCGCAGACAGGACTGCCAGCAGCTGACCCGCTGCCCAGGAGGCGACCGCCAGCAGAAGCCCCGCTGCCCAGGAGGCGACCACCAGCAGCCCCGCTGCCACAGACAGGACCGCCAGCAGCAGCCCCGCTGCCCAGGAGGTGACCGCCAGCAGCCCCGCTTCCACAGACAGGACCGCCAGCAGCAGCCCCGCTGCCACAGACAGGACCGCCAGCAGCTGAACCGCTGCCCAGGAGGCGACCGCCAGCTGAACCGCTGCCCAGGAGGCGACCGCCAGCAGCCCCGCAGGCCAGGACAAGACCGCCACCAGCTGAACTGCTGCCAAGGACACCGCCGCCACAAGCACCGCAGGCCAGGACAAGACCGCCACCAGCTGAACTGCTGCCAAGGACACTGCCGTCACAAGCACCGCTGCCAAGGACACCGCCGCCACAAGCACCGCTGCCAAGGACACCACTGCCACAAGCACCACTGAACAGGACAAGCACCGCTGCCAAGGACACCGCCGCCACAAGCACTGCTGAACAGGACACCGCCACCACCAGCACCGCAGGCCAATGAGCGACAAAAGCTCTGACGCTACTGAGGCCACCACGAGCAGGATGAATCACTCTGGCCACCAAGCCCCCTCCAGAACCAGTGGAAAAAAGCATCCACTACCTCAGTCCTTGGCAGGATAAAGCACTCTGGGCACAAAGCCCCCTCCAGAACCAGAGGAGAAAAGCATCCACTACCTCAGTCCTTGGCAGGATAAAGCACTCTGGGCACCAAGCCCCCTCCAGAACCAGTGGAGAAAAGCATCCACTACCTCATTCCTTGGCAGGATGAAGCACTCTGGGCACAAAGCCCCCTCCAGAACCAGTGGAGAGGTACATCCACTACCTCAGTCCTTGGCAGGATGAAGCACTCTGGGCACCAAGCCCCCTCCAGAACCAGTGGAGAAAAGCATCCACTACCTCAGTCCTTGGCAGGATGAAGCACTCTGGGCACAATGCCCCCTTCAGAACCAGTGGAGAAAAGCATCCAATACCTCAGCCCTTGGCAGGATGAAGCACTCTGGGCACAATGCCCCCTCCAGAACCAGTAGAGAATGTTATCCACTTGAGAGACTGTGGGTTTGCACGACCCAGGATAGAACAGTGGCCAAACCACCCACTGTAGAGACTTGAGAGACTGTGGCTTTGCACTCCCCAGGATTGAACAGTGGGCAAACCACCCACTGTAGAGACTTGAGAGACTGTGGCTTTGCACTCCCCAGGATTGAACTGTGGGCATGGAGCCCCCTCGTGGATCTGGCATCGTGCACTCAACCGGCTGAGGTGCTCCCCCCTTCCCTTCCCCCTGAGGTGCCTGTTTTATTTGTAACTGATGCCACTGCAGTGTTCTCTCTGTCTTGTTCGGGTATTGAGTGTGGGCCTCGCCCATGCCTTTTGGGCCCAGTGATCCACGGACTATGATGGTGGAATCCCTTGGACTTGTGTTGTTGGTGTATATAATTGTATATAGTATAAATATATATATTTGTAAATATTTTTGATGAATGTAATTGAATATATCACAATTATTCGACTCATTTCCTTTTGTCCTTGCATTCTTCCAGGAGGGTTTGGGGGGTGTAACTGTTATGTATCAATATGTATTAGCATGTGTGGTGTAGTGGGTGAGGGTGGGGGTGGGGGTGTTGCGTGTGTGTGTCACTGTTTTTTCCCTCCCCCCTCCGTGTGTCGTAGGTGCAGTACTCACCGTTGTCTTCGACACCAGCGTGCGTGCTCCTGGTAGAGGAGCAGGAAGATAAAGGCTGGCAGAATCGGGAGCTCCGGTTCCATGGCATCCTGATTCCTTGTGGGATGTGTAGAGGTGAGCGTTTTCCCTTCGAAGTCCTGTTTCCGCCATGTTTTTGTTCGCGGTGAATCCGCCCCGAAAAAGGTGGCGGATTGGTGGGTTGTAATAGTGTGGACGATACATTGTCCTCCGCCTGTCTGTTTATGGTTACCGCCACGGTGTTTGTTTGTACCGCAGTGGCGGTCGGAGTGTTAAAGTGGCTGTCTATGTTTGCAGTTTCCACTACGGTCGTAATTCCATTTTTTTTACCGCCGCTTTAACACCGACCGCCAGGGTTGTAATGACCACCATAATGTCCTTCACCAACCTGACAGATTTAGTACTGTAAATTGAACACTAGATCTGGCCCTTAGTGTTTTTGAATACTGGGCTTGATCTGCTAAGATTCTATTCTCAAAAAGAGGTTGCACATTGAGCTCCAAAAATTTTGTGAATAGAATCAGATTTTTTTAACCGACCTATGTACTATTAGGTCGGTTCGCAAAATCACCTTTCCCATGGGGTTGCAGAACACCTGCCTAATTACATTCATTAGCCAGGTCACAAGTTGCAACTCCCTGTGACAGCAGACCTCCATCCCTGTGATTGCATTCCAAAACTGATTTGTTTAAGCACTCACAATCCCTACAGGATTATGGACCCCAATTCCTGTTGCAAATCAATGATACATTCAACCCCACATCACATTTTGACAGGAACACCATTTTCACTACCCTTCTCACTTATGATTCTGTATGGCTCGCAGACACATTTTACAAGTTTAAAAAGGGTTTATGACTCGCAAAATGGGTTTTGTACCTTACAAAAGGGACTTTGCAGTCGCAAATTAGCCATTTAGTGAATCCCAGGGTTTGTGTCCTCTAAATCCTTTTGCACTTCAGGCTCATCATTACTTATGGCCTAATCCTGATCAATAAATATTATATGTATGCCTCACTATTTACAAAGCAGAGGAGTTAACAACCTTTCCTTTTTCTGATTTAATCACTATTGGTAAATAATACAAATGATCAACAGCATTTATTCATACAAGGCCTATTATAACGAAGCTTACACACTTCCATCTTCTTCTCATGAGAAGCTCATTGATTTCTAACATATTCATAGGCCAAAATAAGACAAGTTTGTGTACTGCACAACTCAGCTTCTTACCAACACTCCTTCCCACTCTCAAATAAGGGACCTCTCACTGCTCCAACTTGTATTGGATATGCATGTGAGAATGGTTCTACAGGAATCTCATATTCATCAGAGTAAGCATGTGGCAGAGGCCTAGGTCTGTCCCTCACTAAGAAAGATCCTAAATCTGTCTTGTGACCTGGAGTGGCGCACCAATTGCATGGTCATTGTTGAAATTTGATTACTGATCCTATCATAGGTATACTGCATAGAGCATTAGTGGCATCATATCATTGTTAAGAGAATTAATATCATAACCAGACCTTTTTATCTGTGTGTTTACCTGTGTACCTGGAATTGATGCCTACTGGCCCAAAAGTGTCAAGTTTCACTCCTCTGAGCAAACTTAGGTCCTTGTACTGACAACCTTTGTAACTGATCTTGTGTGTAGTGCATTAGCACATGGGCGGTGTGTTAATAAGGCAGAGTTAAGAAGGCCAGTGGGATCCTTCTAGGATTCCCACAATATGGTCTAGCAATAAATGGAGGGAAAGGACTGTGTTCCAAGATAACGGAAGGGTACTGTTTACACTCCTGCAACTGGATGGAGGAAACCTAGACACTGAAGTGGCAGGAGTGGAGGCCTGTCTTTGGAAATTCTACAAGCTAGTTTATTTGGCAAAGAGGATATGATTAAACAAAACTTTAAACTTTGCACTTGTATAGCGCACTACTCATCCGTTAGGGTCTCAAGGCCCTGTACACATACCACAGTGGAACCCCTCCTGGCTTTTTCCTGTGAGGCACCCACTCCCGGACAACCCCCAGGGTAAAGCCAGGCATCCAAGCGCTGTGAGAGCTGTTGTGGAGATTAAGCAAGCTAATGCCTAGAGTTACAGAGTGGGACCCATTAATTAGATGAGGCACCGAGGCGAGTATTATCTGGTCCAAGCGAATTGAGCCCAAGACCCACCAAAGCAGGAATTGATCCCTGGTCCCAGACCAGATCTCTGCATGAGGGACTGCGGCTCTAACCATTGTGTCACACTTCTCCACAGTTTTATTTATTTTTATCAGATTAGTCATCCTGAACACTCCAGTTTGGTGGGTGGTAGGAATGGTAGGGAGGAGAGCCGGGACTGCAGACCATGTTCAGAAAAAGAAACCTTTAGTTGTAGGCTGTCTATTCATCTTTCTTTTTTTAGTCCTTCAGAATGTTTAGTGACAGCCAAGTGAGGGAAGCTCACATCTGTTTGTGGCTCTGTTGTGGGTGCTCCAGGACAGAGTCAACCCTGCTGTGAGAACCATCACTGTAAATAAATGTGATGTATGGAGAACAGCCGAGAAGTGATAAGAAAAGGACTACATGCATTTGATCTGTGGGTGACAGAAACTCTACAACTGCCTTATTCAGACTAATCCTGATTTCCCAAGAAGACTGGGGCTTGGAGGGAAGAACAAAACCCAGTGATATCCCCTAGGAGGAAGCACAGCTAAAGTGGAGGGTTCTAAGATGTACATGTCATAGCACCCAGATTCACAGACGTGTATATTTAGTGAACTGTGTCCTTTCTAGTGCAACAATGTGATTAAACTACTTTATTTTATGCAAAGATGAGCACGGAGTTAAAACTTACCCTTATTGTGCCACTTTCTTTAGTTTTGAGCTCTGGCACCCCCACACAGCCTACTCGAGAAACCAGTAACCTCAAATCCCATTATTGAGGGCTAGCATCCTATTGAGGGCTAGCATCCTCTGCCTGTCCCGTGTTCCTGATACGGGGTCTAACACAGACAGAAAAACGAATGATGACTGACCAGCTCTAAACCTTCTTCTCCTACATGTTTGTTCAATCAAAAGTTCAGAATGAATATGTGCAGAAAAGGTTGCAAGATGCTGTAATCAAACTCTTTCATCCTTAACCTTCTGTTTTAGCTCACATCCAAATGATGTCATCTGATTTCTTTCCGGCAGGAAGCCAGCTGACTAAATCGATTAATAGACGTTAAGACATCCAGTCCACTTTGCTGAATATCCCACAAGACACTCTCACAGAATTTTCCACATTGAAACATTCAGAAATCTTCCCAAAGGCTAACAATCCATTAAAGGAATTGCAGTTGAGCATCTGAGTTGGCTACTAACGGGTCTGCCCAAGACAATGCAGATTCAGTAAAGCAATTGATCAGTTATCCCTCATCATTTTGATCTTGTTTAAAATGTTAAGGGACTAAAGCAAATGCACCCTAAAGAGCCTAAAAAATGTACTACTGGGCAAATCCTCCCAGTAACAAGGTTGCCAACCCACCAGACAAGTGTTGTTCACCTGAGGTTAACATCCAGTACACCATGCAGCTTTCTGAAAGCCAGCTACTGCCTGTGGTACCTGAAACCAGTGGGAACCTCTTCTGGGAAACCGTGAGCAGGGAAGAAGTTCAGTGATCCTTGGCACAAGTGAGTTCCGCAGCTGACTGAACATAGAGTTCTTTAATGGACTGATGCATTGATACCACTGATACCAAGTACCTTTGATACAACTTCTTGTTCTGAGTGTACTCAACTTTTAAATTAGTTTTTAGTATTGTCTTGCTTATGAATGCATTGTAATGTGGACCATTCTTAGGTACTGGTCTCTCTTCTTTGACACCAGGTTTGTGGTCCAGATGGTTCACAGGCTGCAAAGTGAGAGTTTAGTTTTCCTTTCTTGGTTACTCTCTTTACTCTCCTAATCTCTTTACTGGGATTACACTTCACCATGAAGTACAAATCTAGACAACAGCACAGTAAAATAGATGGACTTTCACACTGTTTTTGCTAAATTAACAACAGGGCTTCACCAACAATGAAATCAAGATCCAATTACTCAGGTTTAATAGGGATGGTAATGTCCCCTCCATAATGTTGTGAGAATATGTGCCTGCCTTATATACAAATGTAAGCCTCCGCTCTGTTTTTAATACTTGGCCCAGCACACAAAATCATTATGCATATGCACTGAGAACTGCTTTAAGTTAATGGAATACGAGACCCAGAGGAGGTCTCTTTGGTTGGAGGAGAAAACATACATGCCTTCCCCTGCAACCATACCTACACTCCCCTTGCTGTTTCACATGAGCTTGCCAAAGGTGGCAGAGAGTGTTTCTGAACCATAGTCGAAGACCAGGGCGGCCGGGGACCCCAGGAGCACCGCCAACAGGCTGGCGGTGCTCCCAAGGGCATTCTGACCGCGGCTGTACAGCCGCGGTCAGAAACGGAAAACCAGCGGTGTACCGGCGGTTTTCCACTGCCCTGGGGAATCCTCCATGGCGGCGCAGCTTGCTGCGCCGCCATTGGGATTCCGACCCCCATACCGCCATCCTGTTCCTGGCGGTTTTGGCCGCCAGGAACAGGATGGCGGTATGGGGTGTCGTGGGGCCCCTGGGGGGCCCTGCAGTGCCCATGCCAATGGCATGGGCACTGCAGGGCCCCCCGTAACAGGGCCCCACCAAGATTTTCAGTGTCTGCCATGCAGACACTGAAAATCGCGATGGGTGCAACTGCACCCGTCGCACCCCTTCCACTCCGCCGGCTCCATTCGGAGCCGGCATCCTTGTGGAAGGGTGTTTTCCGCTGGGCTGGCGGATGGCCTTCTGGCGGTCGCCCACCAGCCCAGCGGGAAACCCAGAATACCCGCGGCGGTCTCATGACCCGTGCAGCGGTATTCTGGCGGCTCCCTCCGGCCCTGCGGTTACTGCGGCCGGCGGGAGTCAGAATGACCCCCCAGGTCTTTTTTCTATTCTCTGCATTTGAACATGTGACCTACTGACACCTCATTAAATTTCTGTTTAATTACCCATGTTCTTAGCTTCATATCCATTGCCTGGATATTGCATATATTTGGTATAGGAGGGTGGCATTATGTGATGGCCTGTCTTTACATTGATGATGAGAGTATGGTGGAGTACATCTTGGATTCCAGCTGCAAGCACGTTACATAAGATGGAGTTTGAAGGTAATCTGCCAGATGAGTATTGTCCATTGCTATTACTCCTAAAGCTCATGTGAGGTATCAGGTTCTACTGTATGGAGAAGATGGAGACACAGATCTCTTCAGCTGTGTATAAGTGACATTTTGCTGTTTCGCTACTCCTATTAGAGAGAGTGAAAGACCTAGGGAGTCTGTAGAGAGCAGTGTCATCTGTGGTGCAGGCTTAGGCTCTTGATTCAACTTTGTTCCCCTAGAGGTGCTGCTCCCAAAAGCTAGGTAAATGTCCGATGTGATAGCTTATCTCTTCTTTATGGCCATGTTGTATGTTTTGCAACAGATTCCTAGCATCAGCCCCACAGCATGTCATTATCCTGACATGCCACAAAGGAGTGTTCACGCTCATCCACTTTTGGTCCTGAGCATTGGTAGCTAACCCTTTCACACCTTGCTCAAGACGTTGCACTCAGGATACTGTCTGCGTTGTTGTGATATAAATCAAGTCATCTAGAATTGTGGCTGCAACATGAGTGCTACCCAGTATCACTCTTTACACTAGCACATCCAATCCTGTACCCATGCAGGCACACCAAAAGCTATGACAATATACTCCATTTAAGTGGCAGGCAATGCAGTTTGAGGGTCCACAGCAGGATTTAGGAATCCTGGGTTTTGTGGATCTACTGAAAGATTTGAGGACCCTGCAGGCTTTAAAAGCAATAGCAAGGACATCGCCATGTGCTTGACTGTCCCCCTCTGTTGACATGTTTGATCTATGTTCCTTTGCTTGCATTATGTTCTTTACCTGTGTACCTAGCTCTTCAACTGAGAAAATCTTTAGGCCCAAAGCTGAATTCATCTCATATGTTTTGTGCTTGTGACACACCTTGGAGCTTCTTCTGTTGTGTCACTTTGAAGAATTTCCTCACAAATCATGTCAAAAATGTCCTTACATCCTTGAAGCACTTGAACTTCTTGTAGTGCTGCCTTCAGCTGCCTCAGATTAGTTATAAAGCAATGGGCGAGTTTGACTTAGAATTGTGAACCTAGTTTTGGCTGCTTGAAATGTTCTTTTCAGCTACATACTGGAACTCTGCCTGGCGCATCTTCTAAGTAGTACTGTACCAACTGGGAACTTTGCAAAGTTAATGATCTAAATGTGAATCAATCTCTAGGAAGAATGTGTAATTTAATAGGGGACAAGAGGCAGAGTAACCTACAGTCAATTCAGGGGCTCCTTTGGTAGGGGACAAGAGGCAGGGTAACCTACAGTTCACTGTAATACAAGAAGAGGAAATTACATTTGGGATCATCCTACATGATGAATGTACGGCACCGCTGGGACTCGGTATGTGTGCATTAACGCTCACCTTCAGGTCAGCCACACAATTTAATCAGCTACACACCACAGCCGAACAATGTGTCATTGTGTCTGGAATCCCTGCTGACCAGAGGGAAGTATCTGTATTCCTTGCAGTGCTGCTGATAAATTTCCTGGGCTAGCCATGTATTCATTTAAGAACAGCAAATTGGGAAATAAAACACAGAGAACCTGATTTAGAGTTTGGAGGATAGAGCAATGTCTGTCAGGGCAAGGCGAAAATTACTCCGTAGTCATGACGAACATCCCATCCCCAAATTTAGAGGTGCTCACCGACTCTGCAAATATGTCTTAACATTGGAAGGAACCGCCAACATTTTTAATCAAAAACAAACTCCCAAAGTAGGTTCTTGTTTTTAAAAGCAGTAAAACTGAAGAACCCCAACACCATGAGAGTTTTCTCCCATAGTGTGAGGGATCATTTTTAGGTTTTACCTGCACAACTCCTGCAAAATCTATTGTATTTAATAAAAATGTTAAACCTAGCTTAGAGCCCATCAATTACTTATATCTGCTTATCATTGAGAAGTTTCCACATGGCTCCCATGTCACTTTACTTACAACTGACTGGGTCCCATGTGGGTTTTGTTTCTTTGTTTTCTTATGGTCAGCACTCCTCCTGGCCTTGGCTTCATCGTCTTGAAGTCTTCATCTATGCCGCCATTGCTGTGGAGCCTGAACCAAGTACTGCTGCCTGTGGCCAGTGTCATTCCACTGACCACATGCTTCCCAAGGTATTTTTTCTTTACTTTTGGAAATGCACTTTCTAGGAATGCATGTGTCTGCAGACCATCCACCAAGCCTGCTGTCTTTGTTTTTTCAGACTTCCTTCTTCCAGCTGTGTTTAATGAATTCATCAGCAACAGACTAAAGCACCTACTCCTTTGAAAATATAATTACTTTCTAACTGATTATGTCCCTCTTTAGCTGAGTAATACATCTCTTGGCAAAGTGTACGAAGAAATGTGCAAATCTGCCTGACACACACACCCCAAATCACCAGTATCATTGCCCTAAAAATAAAGTTGGTTCACGGTTAGGAGAAAGTGGTCAGCTTAAAACAGCATGTGGCAAATCTTGTGCCAGAGAAGCATAGCTTGTGTGTGAAATCATCAAGAGTGGAAGGCTGTGTACCTTCCAGATACAGCACATTAACAGCGTAGGCAAAACACACGTTGTCGCAGTCTGTTTCTAAAGTCTAAGATAAAACAATGGCCTTTTGACCGACACAGCCTATCACCGGGTCTTTAACCTGACTTTATTGGATAGAAAGCATTTAGAAGATGGCAAATATCATTCTCCTGCCTTAAATTTTCTATAGACTGGACATATTCTGCTAAAACAGGCCTATCATGGGTGGAATAAGTGGAATGGAATCAGGACAGAGGGTGGCCCATAGGAGAGGCACTCAGCATCATAATTTTACACAACCAGGGTGCAGGGGATGCCACTTAGCTTGCAAGTATAAGGGCTGTAGGTACAAAATAGTGCTAAAACAAACATTGACAGTCACTATATTTCATGCGGGGCAACCTATTGGGTTTTCCAATGCTTGTTTATATTTTTTTCTGTCACTGCCAAGATTTACCTAGCAGTTACAGACAGCAAAAAAACATCTGACTGCCTACTCTAAATTGTGTGAGTGGTCAGATGGTTTACTTATGACAGACCGTATTCCATCAGGCTGTCAGAGGAGCATGTTGGTGACAGAGCCAGAATAGGCTCCTTTATGGTAATACTGTTGGTACGCCCACCTGTAATCAGGTGGTTAAACCCTGAGTTCGGGTATGAGAGTACACCGTCGCAACAACCTTCTCTTTCAAACTCTAAATCAGAAACCTAAGTCTATTGAACTTACAGGGAGCCACAAAGAGAGCAATTTAAAATGTGTCGGAGACCTGACAGGCTTGCCAGGCTGACAGTGACCTCACCTCTGCCCCTTAGCAGAGGATTGGCTGACATATTTAAAGATTTTGAAGTCCTGAGCTGAGTTCTCTTTTATGAAAGCATAACCACAGGGGCATCCAATATATTTTAAGCACAGTAGTAAATCTTAGATCTTTTTGTAAAGGAAAACAAAATGGTGGGGAGGGGGAGGCCTGAACTGGGGATGAGGATGGCACCTTGGAGGTGAACTTTGACCAGACTTCTCACCCACTGTATGTTTGCAGTTATGATCTCATGGTGATGATACCTTCTTCAGTCGGAGATCATGGGCAGAAATGAGGTGGAAGACATGATTCAGGCAAAATGACACTGAGCTGCAGCTGTGAAGACTGGTGAAGGTTCCCTTTGCCATTTCGAGAAATGTAGAGGCACCAGACATCTTGAGGGCTTCCAGCGTATTGCTTAATGGAAGTAAATTCACTCTGTTCCTAACATAGCTATCAACAACTGTACACAACAAGCCACCGAGAGAGGTGGGAGCATAGCTGCCTGCATCACATGTAAACTAGGCAAGGCAGTGCACATAGCCCTATGTGAGTAATTATAGCCACTAGGTGTAGGAAATAAGAAATGAGAAGTGCAAAACAAAATCAGTCCCAGATACCTGTTGGGTTGCTGGGCTGGAGAGAGCCTGCACTGGCTCCCAGTCTGCCTGGGAGCGCCCAGCCAGGACCCAGCCAGGACCCTCCTAGCCAATCCTAGTGCTGCTCTAAGCAGTGTCAGGATTGGTTCAGGGCAGGCTGGGAGCCTGTGCCTGCCTCGCCAGCGAGACGGAGGAGCAGAGGGGGTCCAACCCCCTCCACTTGCGCTCATCACCCCGCCCCTTTCCATCAGCTCGAGCTGCGACTGGAACCGATGCATTCTCTCTGCTGTACGGCTCAATTTCCAAGTGTAATTGCTTCTGCTGCAAGGCTTGTCTCAGCGCAAGGGCTCCACTTCGACCTCACAACTTGCATCGGAACAGCCGCTGGGCAAAGCTTCACTGACACAGGCCCTCGCATCGCAAATCTCTCATTGACAGAGGCCTCGACAATGACACAAGTTCTCGTATCACAGACTCGTAGCTCCTCAGAACCGATGCATCTTCTCAACTGTGAGACGCATCAAGGAAGGCTAGACTTTGGATCGCAATCCCTCGTTGACAAAATCCTCTCAACAGTGGTTCAGAATCTTGCTGCGCAGCTTCGCAGCCCTTTGGAACCAATGCATGACGCAGGACCTTGCAATGTTCCTCAAACCAGATATAAGGTACTCCTGTTCAGTGGGCATAACTGGGTCCCCGTAGCCTGCCTGCACTCCATCGCAATTGCCCTGAACTTTTTGGCACGACCAAATATCCACAGTTGCTGATCTGATCTTTTTGGTGCTATTTCCACTAAAATCTTTAAAATTGCATACCTCCAATTCTACTGATTGGATTTTTGTTGTCTTGGTTTTAATTTATTTATTAAAAATCACTCTCTTTTTCTAATCTGGTGTGTGGTGTTTTCACATTATTACTATTTCAAGTGTTGCACACATACTTTGCCTCTAAGTTAAGTCTTTACTGCTCTGTGCCAAGATACCAGAGTATTGAGCACAGGTTAATTTGGGGTTTGCTTGTGCTTCACCCTCACAAGCGTTGTGGTTGCTGCTTGAGTAGGGTTTCAGCCCTCACAACCAGTAACCCCAGTTTCTTGCATTCATGTTATCAATAGGGTCATCTGTGACAGCACATTTTATTTTTGATTTGATTTTTTCACACTGTATGAGGAATTATGAACAAGTAATCTTCAGTAAGGCCTTAACTGGTAGAGACTTTATACAGCTGCAAGCGGAGCTGAACAGCTCTGCAATAGTGTCCTCTTTCAGGGTCCCATCCAATGTCACATTTGCAGTCCCTATATAGGTGCCAGTGCACTGACCTCAGTTTCTGTGTGACTGTTTCTGCACCAGATGCACGTAGCCACACCAAGGTGTTGTGACTAGTATTCAGAACTACAGGTCGATAAGGACCTTTGGAAGCGGTGACTGTAGAACAGTGAGAATGGGAGAGTATGTAAGGAATCTGCGGCTAGATAGAGTCTCTACCATATAAGGCATTACCAATGGTATGTAACTTGTTCAACTGATAGAGACTTCTAGCTGCAGACTTCTTACCTTAGAATAGATACAGAAGCAATGCTTTCGCACAGATGGGTCTGCAAATTGACTCAGACTCAAAATCCCTGGAGGACTTAACCAGCAAAGTGGCCTTCAGGAAAGACCTGACTGTCAAGGCAGTAGTGAACATGTGCAGAGAAGCCCACAGAGCAGCCTGACAGATGTCCAGGACAGAGACTCCTCAAGCTAACACAGTGGTCGCAGCTTTGGCTCTCGTAGAATGAGTCTGAAAGCCCTCAGGAGGTTGCTTCTTGACCAGTGCATAGCAGATCCTAATGCAGAATACAATCTATCTGCAGAGGGTCCATTTCTGCACTGCTTTCCTTTCTTTGTACTGGTGAACCCAACAAAGAGCTGTTCATCTACCTACTGTTCTTTGGTGTGATCAAGATAGAAGGACAATGCTCTATTTAAGTCCAAATGGTGCAGTTTCTTCTCCTCCTTAGAGAAGTGTGGGGGAGTGAAGAATGTTGGCAGACTAATGCTTTGTCTGACATGGAAAGGAGTCACCACCTTCGGTAAGAACGAGGCACAGGTTCAGAGAACCACTTTATTTGGGAATATGCTGGTTATGGAGATTGAGCAGACAAGGCGCCCAATTTATATACTGGCAGCATGCATACTCCTTTGCAACAGTAAAAGAGTACACATACTGATAAAATGAAGGTCCGTCTGCCTGATTTGAATGTAAATGGACCTCTGGTTCGGCCATGGCAGAGGCTACTTGGTCTCCACCATGGCCAAACTTCTCTAAATGCCCTGGGGACCTACATGTGCACCCACCCAACTTAGGTGGATGGGCAAGGACCAATGTTTTACTTTTCCTTGCCGCCAGGTTAAAGACCTTTCAGGAAATGTGTCACAACAGTTGACTTGGGGAGAGAGGGATGATCTAGCAACCACAAGAAAGCTAATAGGGACTAAAGACATGACTGTGCGCAGAGACAGCTTTTGCCGGGCTAAAGACAAAACAAACAACAACACTTCAGACAACAGTGGATCAATGAGCCTGACTCACAAAGGTAAACACACACTTTTGTGTAAGTTTGTTTGTTTTGGAATTCACAAAACTTCATTTTAACAGGAAGTTTACGAGTGCATTGCACATTCTTACCAGTGGGGAATAGACCTAGCCAAGGTTTTTACCCAGTTCTAAAAGAAGCCTTGAGCTACTCCTAATGCAGCCACCATTCATGGTCCTTGAGACATTAGGCGCGATGGCTGAGTGTCCAACTTGACATATAGCAATCCCATTAGGTATTGCACAACCAAGAAAATGTCCTGACGTTCCAGCCATATCCGGAGAAGCGGAGCCTCCTGGCACGGGGTCCATGATCCCATCCCACCCCGCTTTTTGCAGTACCACAGGGTAGCAGTGTTGTCCATGAACATCTGGACTATCCTCCCTTTGATGGAGGGCAGGAAAGCTTTTAATGCTAAGCAAATCACCCTCAACTCCAAAAGATTGAAGTGAAGCTGAGTCTCTGCCAGAGTCCTCTGATATCTACTTCTCCCATATTTTCACTCCAGTCCAGAAGCAGTGCATCAGTCACTACTGTCAGCTCTAGGTGGGGAAGGTATTGCTGTTTTTCGCTGACCCAACCTTGGTCCAATAACCATCATTGCAGATTTTACTCAGTCTCCTTGAAATCTGGACCTGGTTGGAGAGATTTCCTTGGGGTTGTGTTCATTGGGAATTCAAATCCTACTGCTTAGCTGCATATGCAATCAAGTGTACTTCACTAGCAGGATGCAGGCCATCAGACCCAAAGGTTTGCGAGTCAGTCTCGCCGCAATCCAAAACTGAAGTTGAAACATTGAGACCATAGCCCGAATGTCCTGAACTCTCTGAAGAGTAGACGCAAAATCACCCCATTTTCAGAATGGCTGTGGTGAAAGATAGCAGCTGAGAAGGAGTCAGGTGAGACTTTGACATGATGATAGTGAACCCCACCAAATGCAGGAGGTCTGTCATAGTCTGGAGGTAGCGGACAACTGCTTGTCGTGAGCCTGCTTTCAGCAGCAAGTTTACAAGGTAGGGGAAAACTGGGACCCATGACCTCTACGGTAGCAACCATCACCTTGGTGAACACTCGAGGGGTACTGGTGAGACCAAAGGGGAGCACAGCAAACTGGAAATGCTCCTGGCCCCCAAGAACTGCAGGTAATGCAAATGGGCCTGGAGGACATTCATGTGAAAATAAGCGTCCTGCAGCCCTAGTGCTACTAACCAGTCTCCAAGGTTGAGTACACTGAGGACCGTAGCATGCATGATCATCTTGATTTTCTCCTTCATCAGGAAACCAGGGAGGGAGCAGATCTAGGATAGGATGGAGTAGTAGGAATAACATCCACAACCAACATCTGATGTTGGTACCCTCTCAGTGGCTTGTTCAGCCAATAGAGCCTGCACTTCCTTGCGTAATGATGAAAAGTCGTTCTCCATCACCCAGTCTAAGGAAAGCAGCAGTGATGGTAGGGTTTCTGTAAATAGAAGGGCATGGACCTTCCGGACAATTTGAAGCATCCACTTGTCTAAAGTAATGGCATGCTATTGGGGCAGGAGGTGTCTGATAGTGAACCCCAGCGAATGCAGGCAATCTGCCATAGTCTGGAGATGGCCAATGACTGTGGCAAGTCTACCTTCAGAAGCCAGTCATCAAAGTAGGGGAAGACTGGGACCCTTGACCTCCACAGATTGCATCAGCCACCATCATCACCTTGATGAACACCTGAGGGTACTGTGGAGACCAAAGGGGAGCCAAGTGAACTGGAAATGCTCTTGCTCCCCGAGAACCGCAGGTAACGCTGATGGGCCTGGAGGACGGGGATGTAAAAATTGGTGTCCTGCAGGTCTAACACTACCAACCATTCTCCAGGGTCTAGTACAGAGAGGATCTCAGCAAGCATGAACATCTTGATTTTCTACATCCTCAGGAAAGCATTGAGAGTGAACAGATCTAGGATAGGAGGCAGGCCTCCAACCTTATTGGGCATCAGAAATTATTTGGAATAACATCCACAACCAACTTCAGATGGTGCCACCCTCTCAATGGTTTGTTTGGCCAAAGGAGTCTGAGCTTCCTGGTGTGATAGAGGGGTGGTCCTCATTTAGCTGGTCTAAGGATGGTGGCAGGATGGCGTGCCATTGGGGATGGTGGTTTCTGATCTTGCTGCCAAAAATTTGAACATATTGGTGTGAGGGCATGCTGAAAAGACTTGGAAGCAGCAGCTGCTGGAGGGGTAATGGACTGCACAGATCTTTGGCTCTGAGTCCCATAGGATTTGTGTGAGCCATGTCTATACCCATGAAAAGGCTGGGAAGCCTGTTTGGCCTTGGTGGCTGGGTTGAAAAGGGCACAGCTGGTAGCCCCTACCATATCCAAAAAAGGAGCAGACGGAAAACAAGAGTGCAGCTGACCCTACTCTCCTTAAAGTGCTCAAGCGCCAAATTGGTCTTGCTGCCGGACAGGTGAGTGCTGTCAAAGGGCATGTCAATAAGGGTTGCTTGGACATAACCTGAGAAGCCAGTGGATCCAAAACCAGACGTGACGACCAAGCACCACTGATGACGCAATGGGCCTGCCCACCGAGTCTGTTGTGTCCAGTCCGCATCTGATGGCAAAATTAGCTGCATCCCTGCTGATGCCAACAGCCTGGGTGAGGATAGCTCAGGCCTCCTCTGAGCCTATGGGAAGCACTAGCTCAACTGAGCCTCACACTATGTGGCTGTAGCAGCCCAATAGGCATGTGGTGTTCACCAACCACAGCACAATGCTAGTGGAAGAGAAAACCCTTTTACTGAAGGTATCCAGCTTCTTGAATTCCCTATCCAGTGGAGTGGTAGGGAACACACCAGGTTAACCTTAGAGGTAGAGGCCTGTAGCACCAGGTTTTCTAGGGTGCGGTGCTGGGTGAGGAAAGCTTGGTCTCTAGGAATGGAGTGGTGGCGGTGTGTGACTGTCCTCTGCACAGGAGTGCGTTAAGTTCAATAAAAGGTCTACACAGTTGTATGTGGTGAAGCTAATCTTCCTTAAAAAGTAAACATCTTCAGAGATTCAATCCACATCAAGATCCTGGAGCAACTCTCAAAGAATCACACTATCTCCAGATTTCATGTTAGCAGCTAACTATACATTCCAGAGCATTACCTCATTGCACTGTTACAGAACACCAGACTGCCCATGTAGGCTTGGCCCAGGTACCAGCAGAGAGGACTTGATAGACGGGTAGCAGGGGTTCTGAGTAGGACATCATAGGCTAAAGCACCTCCCATAAAGACATTTGTCTTGACTTTCACCAACAGTAGAGTGAGGTCAAGGTCTTCTGTTACCCACCACACCACCATAGCAAAGGGTGCCCCTTCCTCCATAGCCATACTCGGATTGAGAGATCAGACCAGTGTCCTATGAGATGCCCAGACCACTAGCATCCGCCAGGTCTTAATATGAGTTGTCTTCTACCAAAGGTTCTTCAGGGGTGTCAGGATAGCTGTAAGGATCCACAGATCCACGCCAGTCGTACTCCTTTCAGGGCCTGTTAGGAAAAGGTAGCACTGTTTCTGACCAAGGAGGGTTGTGGTCTGGTCAGAGTTGAAATCGGATGATGCCTGTCTGGCTTGGTACAGGAGCTGGAAATTACTATGGGGCCGGGGTTGCCAAAGAGTATAGCAGCACCAGCATCACCCAACCGATCTGCTGCAAAGGTAATAGATTTACGGCCAGAGTTGGTCCATTTCCAGGAACCAATCCAGAGGGCTGAATGGTGCAGCACAAATGGTGAACCAGGTGGCGGTTACCCAGTCAAGGTACCATTCAAACCTGTGGATCCTGAAGGCAATCCAGAGTGGTCCATCCACCCCCAGACATGAGGTGCAACTCCTTGAGTTGGGCGAGGGTCACTCCGGGTCCCAGAAATTCAGGCAGGGGCAGAGTGCACCCAGGCTTTGACTCTACAGTAGACATATGGGAGTGGGGCCTAGAATTGTGATATTATTCCTGTGCCTTGTCTAATGACTTGGACTAGCATGAAAAAGTCATAGAGCACTTTCTTGTGGGACTTACTTGATGAGGACTTTGACCTCGACAACAACCGGTGGGAATAACTATGAGAGCTTGCCTGAGACATTCCATGTGACCGGGGACCTGGAGCAGTGTGGAGCCATTTGGTGTTGAGTGGCCAGGAGCTTCATCACCAGCTACAGGATCCCCTTGGGGTTCGTTGTTCGGCATTCGGGGCAGGCCCTAAAATTGAGGTCTGGCTTCAGGCACCACAAGCAAACCAGGTGAGGGTCTGTCACAGACACTTGCTTGAAGCAGGATCCACAGGCTTTAAAACCCACAGGTTTCTTAGGGGACATCCCTAAGGCACCGTAGGAGCAACAAGGCTCAGAAAGGTCGACAAAACATCAACAATGTGTTAAAAAATGACCAAGGTAGAAAGGCACTGAAGTCAACATGCCGGGCAGGTGCCTATATAAGCACAGCGCATGTCACATCTGGTGCGGATGCTGTGAAGCCATTTGGTGCCACCTACTGGTGCGCAGAGGTACTGCTCAAGATTTTGCAGATTCAGGTCTGACATCTGGGGAATATTCCAAGCAGCTAGAAGTCTCTATTAGAATGCTACAATGCAGTGTTCACTTTTGAAAAGACTGCAGTGTGCAAAGCAAGCTTGTCAAACACGAAAAGATTGAAAGCATGAGTCAGATTGTTTACTTTCAAAACACCAAAAGGCTTGCCAAGTCAGAAAAGATTGAACATACAAGTATGAAAAGAGAAAGAATATTTGCTGAAGGAACTGAGAAAAGATCTGTAATAAACTGGAGTATTAGTTGAGGAGGGTACCCACTGCAAGTAATTATCACAATCCTTGTGAGGGAGAACCACTTAAATCACTAAATAAACATGAGCTCAGCCCTCTGGTAGCTATTTCACAGAGCAGACAGGCTTAACTTAGAGGCAATGCGTAAACTATTTATAAAGTGCCTAAAATGTAAGAAACTTGAAACGCAAAAAATTAAAATCCAAAAGTCAAAACAGAAAAATATAGTAATGTTTCATTAACAAATGGCACCACAATGACAAAAATACAAAATGTGGAACCAGAGATATGTTTTAAAGTTTTAAGTAGAAATATCTCCCAAAACTTACAACGCACTAATGAAAGGCAATGGTTGCTGTAGACTGGGACCTAGGTGCAATTTGAAGCTGACAGCGATTAAGAGTGGGTCGGATACACCAAAAAGGTTTGTCAAAGATTTTTACCTTCTGACTTAGGGCCAGATTTAGAACTTGGTGAATGGAATTATCCATCACAAACGTGACGAATATCCAATCTGACATATTACAATCCCCATAGGATATAACGGGATCCTAATACGGCAGACGGGATATCAGTCACGTTTGTGACAGAGCATTCCCCTCTGCCAAGTTCTAAATCAGACCCATGGTCCTTCAAGTCCCAATCTACCACAGGAGTACACTTCCATAGCCCCGAGGACCACAGGGAAGGCATTTAGAGACTCACAAGGTGTCAGTCAGAGGCCAAAAGCAAGGTCCAGTATAAGCCCATTTGCCACTAGTCAACTGGGCAGTTGCAGGAAAGGCATCTTGTGGCTTGTTGAATCCATGCAGCTTGAACAGGTCATCCATATGACCCCAGGAGTCAACTTTTCTGACCTGATACAAGAGGGACCAGGTTCAACTCTTTAGTCTTCTTCTGTTCTTCCCCAGATCAAGCAGTGTTCTGTGGTGGGTGCCTAGAGGTGCTACATTTAGGCCTAGCACTAGATTTTGGGTTGGAATGACTCCTGGGCTCGCATAACTAATGGTATAAAAGTTCCCGGGGCCAACCTTACCCACGTTGGGTATTTTATAGATGGTAAGTCTTCTGCCATACTAAACTTGGGATCTGGGAGTCTGTGAGGGGAGTACTCCTGGTGTTCTCCCACATCCAACACTAAAATCCAGTTTAAAGAAGCCTTAGTACCCACAATAAAACCAGAGAGAGATGTTTGGTAGGACAAAAGTAGAGTTCTTCTGCAACTAGACAGTGTCTGCGTAAGAATTTTCTTGGCATCTTATTCTCGCTCTTTGAAGTGCACCCCAAGTGTTATTTGTAAAACCCAGAAACAGCAGTCTGGTACAACAAAAGCAGAATTCTTCAGCAACTAATGGATGCACAAGAAGTGGTGTAGCATCCTTTTCTCTACCTTTGAAGTGTTACGTTTGGCTCAGAAGACCTGTCAAGTAGATTTGACATTGTGCTAGCAAAAAAGAGGCCCATAGCCCCACCCTGCATATTTCACAATGTGCAGGTCATTCAGGTTAGCCTATCATTTGCTTGTACGAGGCAGGTCACACTTATTTCTGCCTATTCAGAGGCTAATTACTGGCTGGGAAAAGCTGGAAAGCAAAGTCAAATTAGCTTCCAGGAGCTCCATGCAGAGACAAGATAACTTTCCAGAAGTTACCTTTCCTTCATATTTATTAAAAATCCAACTTCACCATTGAATTTAATTTTTAATAACTTTAAAAAAATAGTTGTTTATTTTTCTAGCTTATCCCATTCCTGAGATACAGTGTTAGTATTTAATATTGTATCCCAGCATTGTCCCTATGAAACAGCCAGCGTTTGAACCATGAGAATAGCTTTGAGGTGCTAGTTACTATAAGGAGATGTTTAAAAGTAAATTTCTGTGTCCAACCCCTCATTGGCTCCCAACATCACTACGGCAGTCCCAGCGGGCTACAAGATCACTCCACAAAACCCACTCCAGAAACCAGGAGTATGACTCATTATCATCTGCAAGTGACACATCAAATGTACAACATCCACAGAGAATGCAACCCAATTCATGGAACACCTGCACTTCATACTGCAAATCTTTAAAAACTTCACCCTGAACAGAACACTCACCTACCAACTACCCATACCACAAAGCACCTTTACCAACCTCTTCACCAACTTCATTGCTCCGCTCTCCATTGACTCCAAAGCCTAAATTCTCAACTGTGACTTCAACTTTCACCTGAAAGATCGAAATTACCTCTACTCCATAGCACTCCTTAAAAGTTTGAGCAACATCGGGCTCACACAGCTTGTCTAGGAATAAACACACACTAGATACAGTCTTCACCACCAGCAACAGCCAAACCACTTGCATGGACCGAACACTCAATCACCTGCTTCCAAATCAGCATACCTTAAGTCAACACCCCTAGCAGGTTCAGCATTCCAAGTCACAACTTAGGCAAAATCACAGCAGCAGATTGGCTTAGTGCCCTCAGCACAGATCTACCTCGCCTCACAAACAACCTTGACAAGGCTAGCAGCACCTTTAACAATTTGGTCAAGAACTGCACGGACACCATTGCACCCATCAAACCCAACAAGCATAGTAGATCAAACAATCAGGCAACTGGAACACTGAAGGCCTCTGAGACACCAAATGACACTGTAAACAGCTGGAAAGGAAATGGCGAGCCAGCCATGACACCACCAACAGAACTACCTACAAGGTTGCACTCCGATGCTATCACCAGGAAATAAGAGACACCAAGAACAAGGCACTAGTAGACCGTATCAAAGTAAGCTCCAACAGCTGCAAGGATATCTTTTCAATATTCGGAGGTTTCACCCCACCCTCGGCCAGTGTCAAACACATCACTGCCTCCCAACAACTCTGAGACAACCTATCCAATTTCTCCCACAGCAAAATTGTAAGAGAACTCATTGCTGAACCTACCCACCACCAACCAAGACAGCCACCTGACTGAATGGACAACACTTATCAAAAATGACATAGCGGCATCATGTGGACCATCCATTGGGCCCCAATGGATGCATGGCCCCACCACATTTACAACCTGGGAACATCAGCAATCATCACCACCCTGACCCACAGTATCAACACCTCCATTATATCCATCACTTTCCCAAATGAATAGGAACTTTCAATCAATGCCGTCCTCAAGAAGCCTACAGCCCATTCAAATCAACTAAACAACTTCCGACCCATCTACCTGCTCCCCTATCTAGCCTAAGTGATTGAGAAGGCCATTAATCAAAAACTCACAACCCACCTCGAACTTCACCATCTTCTAGACAAAACTCAATCAGGATTCAGAAAGAACCACAGCACCAAAACAGGCCTCACTGCGGCCACTGATGACATTTGAATCATCCTGAACTGAGGAGAAGCATTGGCCCTCATCCTGCTCAACATCTGTGTGGCCTTAACCTCTGTCTCCCACAACACCCTTATCAGATGACTACATAAGATTGTCATACAAGGATCCACTCTCAAATTGATCTGTTCCTCCCTCACACGAAGAACCCAAAGGGTTAGGCTGCCACCCTTCACATCAGAGACTAAAAACCTGAAATGCTGAGTTCCACAGGGATCGTCCCTCAGGCCTCTGCTTTTTCCACATATACATGATACCACTTGCCAACAATCATCCAATTGCAGCACTTCATCGTCCTCTCCTACACCAATGACACTCCAATCATCCTCTTACTGATGGACAAAACAACCACTACCAGAACAAACGTCACCAACTGCATGACCATTGTAGCAGGTTGGATGCATACCAAGTGCCTGACTGTCAACTCCGACCAGATGGAAGTACTGGTCATCGGCAACAAGACCTCTCTTGGGACTCCACCTGGTGGCTGTCAGAGTTAGGACCAACACCCACATACACAGACCACGCAAGAAATATATAGATCATCCTAGATGACAAGCTCAACATGATGGCTCAGGTCAGTTCAACACATCAGAGCCTTCTCCTCACTTCTTGAGCTCTGCAAGAAGCTTGAGACCAAGCTCTTCGCTTCAGCACCTTGGGGACCACTCACCTACACACCTGCCGAAGCATGTGGACATCCTCTTGGATGATTACGGTGTGCTAAACTAATCAACATAACATATAACATATAAAATAACACAACATACAGTTTTGACTTGTTTTACCATGTTGAAAGGAGAAGCATAAGCACTTTATCTCTGGTTAGCAGGGGTAAAGTTCAGAGTCCTAGAGCCAGCAAGAACACAGGGCCCAACACATGGCGGGAAATCCAGGGTGACCACACAGAAAAGGTAGATTTCCTGCAGGATCATTGACTAAACAGACCACTCAGAAGTTGAACTCATTAAGTTCTTCATGATGACCGTCTTTATTCACAGATAAGAGAACATTTTTATGTGTGAAAAAGCAGGAGCACGCTGTGGCTTTAATAGTAAACATAATTAGATAAAGAAAGTACTAACAATAATTGTATGGTAATTTCTTTATTACAGATTCTATCTATTTTTTCATCACAACCAGGAAGAACAGGGGTGTAAAATTACAGGTAACATTTCTGAATGAAAACACTGACTTTCATTTGTGAAAATGACCACTTAAATCTTCTGAAGTGCTTCCTTTCAACATGCTGTTTTTTGCTGCAGTGTTTTGAAGTTAAGTCTTCCACATGGTATTTTTCAAGTAACAATTTCGATCGGGCAGTTTTTAGTGAATAATGATATGCACAGGAGAGATACTTACAGGACTTCTTATACTTGGATCTTGCATAACTTAATTTTTAGATCGAGCATAGCAGCACGCAAGAGATGCTTTTCCTGGTGTGTAGCTATCAATTTGGGCTTTTAAGCACGCCCACCTCCCATCCATCACGTTCACTCGTTTGTGGGATTGCCCTTCAAAAATCCTTTGTTATCATTGGCAAATGCTTTACGTATGTCCCTCCTTGGGGCAGTTTGGTTACCGCCTTGGGCATCGCCCCTGTTACATGGCTAATTACACTTTTGCCAATACGATTGGCTGCAAGCAAAATTCTTTTTCCTTTTGTGTGTCTCCTTTACACTCATGCTCATGTTGGCCATTGCCTGGCTTATGTGAAACTGTTTTACTTTTCATTTTAAATTTACATGGCAAGAAAAGTTCTGTTAGGAGTTTACAACGCCAATAGCTCTAACTTGTTTTATCCGTCTCTTGGTGTCTGTACAAGTGTTTCTTAGTGAGTTACACGTGTGTTGTGTGTGTGTTTATGCGCTTTCCATCCGTGTACTTAGTGTTTGTATGGATGCACAGCAGTGTTTTACATGTGTGTGTTGTGTGTGTCACCATTGCTCCTATGTAAGGTTACCTGCCCGAAGCGCACATCAGAAACACTGCCCCAGGTCACCAACAAAGCGAATTTACCAATTCAACCAAAAATAAGCCTTTTCCATCAGTGCAGCCAGGTTAAGGAATACTAACATTCCCACCCACACATCAGGCGTCTTCCGTGGACACCAGCAGATCAGTTAAGATCTCCGTAAACGAGTCTGTTGTTTGAGTGTTTTGCTGTATCTGAGTCGATTTGTGTGTTTTATGTGTCTGCAAGATGTTTTATGTGTCTGTTTGATGTTACATGTCAGTGACAATGTACCATTGGTTGGTGTGTATGTGTACCTGCATGTTTTTATGTGTGTATTCAAGTGTGTTCATATGATCGAATGCAGCAGTGCATCTTTGTGTGTGATAGCGCGTCCATTTCTTATAAATTACTTATACTTGGACACGCTGGAGGTCCTTGAACCTTTTAACCGAGTTGAGCTCGCCTCATCCTAGAATAGTCGGATCAATCAATTCAATAATCGATAACCATTGTAGTCAATACCCAATACTCAATTACTAGATCAAAATAACACATTAGGAATCAATAACAGTTGGTATTTTGACGCAACATGACCTTTCAGTCATGAATAACCACACCAGTTTATTAAAAATTATTGAGTTATTTCCCTATATTAACAAAGCTAGCACAATATATATGAGTCTCAAAATCAAATGATATATGTATATGAACATTACTAGCTGTCCATAACGACGGAAGAAACGCAATCTACGCAAAATCTGAATTATAATGCACTCGGTTATAGCAATACAAATCACTAATATGAGTAACTGAATTTGACTAATTGCATACATCGGTCAGCATAACAAGATTTCAATTCAACATGGTGCGTCAAGTGAATACCTCAACTAACCTCTAATTAGCATTGGCATGTGGGGCTTCATGCAAAACGAATTTAGTCAACACAAATTTAGAAAACTTCTAGCTTGGGCCCTATCAAAATAGTAGTTGGTACCTAAGAAGGAAAAGATAATGCATAATACAATTATCCTTTCATAATTACCAAATACAATCAGCATTCAAGAAAGTCTTCGTCCTTCAGGTACCGGTTCGATCAGCATGGGGCAGATTTCAAAGGGGCAAAGTTAAGGGCAAGTTTCCTTGCGGCAGCAAGGAGAATGGGGCAAAAGTTACTGCATGGGCAAGACGGGGCAAATTAAAATTAAAGTCTCTAGGGTGAGAATTCTTAAAGTCTCTTTCTCTGGAATAGAGAAAAGGGCATCAAGATGTCGTCTAAGATGACGTCTGGCATTTGGCTTCAAAAATGGCATCAAGGAAAAATGGCTGACTTCTCTTTGTCCGGTGGGTTTAAGTAAGAAACATTCCAAATTCTTCAGGGTCTTCCATTGGAGGGTTCATAGGGTGGCTTCAATTTGACCAATGAATAGTGTCTTTCTCCTAGTACTCATTTATGCATACATTGTCCTTGGAGCCTTGGAACACAAGTTGCAACAAAGTTTGCCAATTAATTTTATCTTAGTGCCTTTATTGTCTGCACCTGCAGGAGCTGACCTTGCATCAAAGAGGATGAAACCGGCCTAGCACGAAACCTTGGAAATAAGTGTATTAGTCAACTCTACTGGAAAAATACAGCCTTAAATAAAATAATGTCTTTGTTAATACAAGTGAAGACCACTCAGTTAAATTTGAGACCAGGCCACTAGGCCAAAGCCTCTGCTAAATTTAAGCTAAGCATACTGCCAATTCTAACAAGAATATGCACATGCCATGAAATGATCGTGCAAGCTGTTGCCGATCTGAACACCAAGTTTTACATGCGAGAAATGAATCGCGCACACTGCCGATTCGAACAAGAATATGCAAATGCAATGAAATGATCGCGCAAGCTGTTGCCGATCTAAACACCAGGTTTTACATGAGAGCAATGACTCGCGTACTCTGAAAGTTTTCATGCGTAGGCCCAAAACTCAAGAGTCTTTGAGAACGGGGTTGGGGCCCAGACCTACCTCCGCCTTACCACCCTGCTCAAGGATCACCAATATAATTTGAGGCAGGCCTGGAACATCAAGGTAGGCCTCCGGAACAGGAGCTCAGTAAGTTGCTGCTGCTCTGCACCGGGACCTCTGAGTAGTGAGCACGTGGAGCTGGGCTGGCTCCCTTATGTAGAGTCTGGCCCAGCCCACAAACCACACCCAGTGATGCTGCAGGGAAAGCTTCTAGAAGGTCATAGAAAGGGACCACACCCTAACACACTCAGTAAGCCTGCAGCAATATACTGTAAATGAACAGTTATTGCAAACATCATTAATAGTGTTTTTCAAGGTTAAAGTCTGCAATGCAAAAGGTTAACATACTGCATATAAACACAATGCATGAATTATGCTCTTGCATTAAGACTGGGTTTTTGCATTTTATTCGCCTGTAGAGCGCGCACTGTCCTGATGTTGACAGAAAGTAAGACTGTTAGGTTTACTTGTGTATATTTCTAAGTATTTAGAATATGGTTTTCTTATGAAAAGCACCAATGACAAAGTGGTAAAGCAGTTACAAGAACTTATCCCACCGCTGAACCACCAATGTAGGAGGCTGGCATGGCTTGTAGTGGGTACCAATGGTACTTACACCTTATGCCAGGTCCAGTTATCCCTTATTAGTGTTCTAGCAGCTTAGGTTGATAGAGGTAGCTATAGCAGAGCAGCCAAGTGTAGGAAAGTACCATCTTGCCTGGCATGTTACCCCCATTTATACTTGTATGTCAGTTGTTTTTAACTGTCTCACTGGGATCCTGCTAGCCAGGACCCCAGTGCTAATAGTTTGTGGCCTGAATGTGTGTCCCTGTGTAGGGACTGTGTCACTAATGCTCTCCTAACCAGAACCTCAGTGCTTATGCTCTCTCTGCCTTTAAAATTGTCATTATAGGCTTGTGACCATTTTTACCAATTCTAATTGGCCCACTGGAACACTCTTATAATTCCCTAGTATATGGTACCTACGTACGCAGGGCATTGGGTTTTCAGGAGATCCCTATGGGCTGCAGCATTACTTCTGCCACCCATAGGGCGCTCAGACAAATCTTACACAGGACTGCCACTGCAGCCTGAGTGAATTCATGTCCACGTTATTTTACAGCCAATTTACACTGCACTTAAGTAACTTATAAGTCACCAATATGTCTAACCCTCACTTGGTGAAGGTTAGGTGCAAAGCTACTAAGTGTGAGGGCACCCTGGCACTAGCCAAAGTGCCCCCACATAGTTCAGGGCAATTTCCCTGGGCTTTGTGAGTGCCGGGACACCATTACACGCGTGCACTACATATAGGTCAATACCTATATGTAGCTTCACAATGGTAACTTCGAATATGGCCATGTAACATGTCTAAGATCATGGAATTGTCCCCCCATGCCAAATCTGGTATTGGGGTGCCAATCCCATGCATCCCGGGGCTCCACCATGGACCCCGGGTGCTGCCAAACCAGCCCTCTGGGGTTTTCACTGCAGCTACTGCTGCCGCCAACCCACAGACAGGGTTCCGCCCTCCTGGGGTCTGGCCAGCCCAGTCCCAGGAAGGCAGAACAAAGGATTTCCTCTGAGAGAGGGTGTTACACACTTTTCCTTTGGAAATAGGTGTAAGGGCTAGGGAGGAGTAGCCTCTCCCAGACTCTGGAAATGCTTTAAAGGGCACAGATGGTGCCCTCCTTGCATAAACCAGTCTACACCGGTTCAGGGAACCCCGAGTCCCTGCTCTGGGGTGCAACTGGACAAAGGAAAGGGGAGTGACCACTCCCCTGTCCATCACCCCCCAGGGGTTGTGCCCAGAGCTTCTCCAGTGTGTCCCAGACCTCTGCCATCTTGAATCCAGAAGTGTAAAGGCACAATGGAGGCCTCTGAGTGGCCAGTGCCTGCAGGTGATGTCAGAGACCCCTCCTGATAGGTGCTTACCTGACTAGGTTGCCAATCCTCCTCTGAGGGCTATTTAGGGTCTCTCAAGTGGGCTTTCCCTCAGATAACGATTTGCAAGAATTCACCAGAGGTCCTCTGCATCTCCCTCTTCAACTTCTGCCAAGGATCGACCGCTGACTGCTCCAGGATGCCTGCAAAACTGCAACAAAGTAGCAAGAAGACTACCAGTGACATTGTAGTGCCTAATCCTGCCGACTTTCTCGACTGTTTCCTGGTGGTGCATTCTCTGGGGGCTGTCTGCCTTCACCCTGCACTGGAAGCCAAGAAGAAATCTCCTGTGGGTCGACGGAATCTTCCCCCTGCTCCAGCAGGCACCAAACTTCAGCGTCACCGGTACTCTGGGACCCCTCTTATCCTGACAAGCGTGGCCCTGGAACACAGGTGGTGCACCCAAGTGACCCAGACTGTCTAGTGGTCCAACTGTACAAATTTGGAGGAGGTAAGTCCTGGCAGTAATCCTGTGCACTGCGTCACCTGCAGCTGCTAGGGCTTCTGTGCACTTTTGCAAGGAATCCTTTGTGCACAGCATAGCCCAGGTCCCCAGCATTCCATCCTGCATTGCTCAACTTGCTGAGTTAACCACCGGCTTCGTGGAACCCTCTTTTGTAGTGTTGAGACGACCACCATGCTCAGTTTTCTTGAACCCATATTCAAGTACTCCTGCAGAGGCTGGCTTCTTGTGCATGGGCTCTCTGTGTTGCTGAAGGCCCCCTCTGCCTCCTCTTTCAAGTGGCAACCTCCTGGTCCTTCCTGGGCCTGGGCAGCACCCTTTTTCTTCAACTGTGACCTTTGCAGCTAGCAAGGCTTGTTTGCAGTCTTTCTCCAGAGAAACAGCTCTGCATCCTCCAGCACTCCGTGGGACATCTTCTGTGCAAAGGAACCGTTCCTGGCACCTTCTGTTGTTGCAGGATCTTCAGCTTCTTCCACTCAGAGGCAGCCATTTTGCACCTTCATCCGGGGTTTAGTGGGCTCCTGCCCCCCCTGGACACTTTTGTGACTCTTGCACTTGGTCCCCTTCCTTTACAGGTCCTCAGGCCCAGGAATCCGTCTTCAGTGCTTTCCAGTCTGTTGTGATCTTTGCAGAATCTCCTATCACGACTTTAGTATGTTTCTGGGGAAGTAGGGTCACTTTACTCCTACTTTTCAGGGTCTTGTGGTGGGGTATCTTGGACACCATTAGTGTTTTCTCACACTCTCAGCGACCCTCTACACACTACACTAGACCTGGGGTCCATTTGTGGTTCGCATTCCACTTTTGGAGTATATAATTTGTGTTGCCCCTAGGCCTATTGCATCCTATTGTATTCTACAGTGTTTGCACTACTTTTCTGACTGTTTACTTACCGAATTTTGGTTTGTGTGTATATTCTGTGTATTTTACTTACCTCCTAAGGGAGTATATCATCTGAGATATTTTTGGCACATTGTCACTAAAATAATGTACCCTTATTTTTAGTAACTCTGAATATTGTGATTCTTATGATATAGTGCTATATCATATAAGTGGTATAGTAGGAGCTTTGCATGTCTCCTAGTTCAGCCTAAGCTGCTCTGCTATAGCTACCTCTATCAGCCTAAGCTGCTAGAACACTACTAATCTACTAATAAGGAATAACTGGACCTGTCACAAGGTGTAAGTACCATCAGGTACCCACTATAAGCCAGGCCAGCCTCCTACATTGGTGGTGCAGTGGTGGGATAAGTACTTGTAACTGCTTTACCACTTTGTCATTGGTGCTTTTCATAAGAAAAACATATTCCAAATACTTAAGAATATACACAGTTAACCTAAACAGTTTAACTTTCTTTCTAAAAACTTTCCAAAAAGTTTCAAAAAAGTTTTGAAAAGTTTTGAAAAGTTTTGACTTTTCTTTAAATTTAAAAAGTTCTACAACTTTTTTCTCTCTATCTTGAACTCTTTCTTACAACTATGTCTGTAGCAGAGATCAACCTCACAGTTATCCAGGCAACCTATGGTAGTTTAAACTTTAAAAGGTTTGAGGGGTCTCTGCATAGAAAGGGGTTTAAACACTGGAAAGAACCCTACCAAAGATCTTCTCCTTAGCCTTCTCCTAGAAAGTGACCAGAACCAGTCTGACCCACCCCAGGATCAGGAGGGAGGGGAGGAGGGTACCCAGGAAGAACCAGGAGAGGGCTCTGAGGACTCTGGGGAGGGTTCCTCCAAAGACCTGTCAGCTAACAGGTCATCTGGTGAAGCTGGTAGTGGGAGGAGGGGTCACACATCAGCAGGGCTCCTTTCCCTCCAAAAGGCCGGGTAACTAGAGTCCAGCCAGTTAGAGACAGGTTCCCTTCTGCCAATTCTCACATTTCCTCTGTGTCTCAGAATTCCTAAGCCTCCCATCCTGAGGATAACACCCTAGATAGGGAACTCGGAAAGCTGAGGTTGGAAGAGGCCAGACTCAAGCTGAGACAGCAGCAGTTGGTATTAGACAGGGAATCTCTAGATGTAGAGAGGGAAAGACAGAAGTTGGGGTTAGTTCCCCATGGTGGCAGCAGCAGTGTTCTTGATAGTAATCCTGTAAGAGAACAAGAACCAGGAAACCTGCACAAGATAGTCCCCCGTTACAAGGAGGGGGATGACATCAACAAGTGGTTTCTTCTGACCTTGGCACATGATATTCCTTTGGCTGGGCATTTGGGCCAGAGTAAACCTTGGGACAGACTTGTTCCCTTGTTTCACTGGCCTCACATGTCAGAGGACACTGAGGAGTTTTGTTGCTCCTGTGTGACCTGCGAAGCCAGTGGCAAGACTGGTGGCACACCTAAGGCCCCCCTAATTCCACTCCCAGTGGTTGGGGTGCCTTTTGAAAAGGTAGGGGTTGACATAGTTGGCCCCCTTGACCCTCCAACAGCTTCAGGCAATAGGTTTATCCTTGTGGTAGTGCGCCATGCCACTAGGTATCCTGAAGCAGTTCCCTTAAGGACCACTACAGCTCCTGCAGTGACAAAAGCTTTTCCCGAGTGGGTTTCCATAAGGAAGTGGTGTCAGACAGATGTAGTAACTTCATGTCTGCATACATCAAAGCTATGTGGAAGGAGTGTGGTGTAACTTATAAGTTCACTAGTCCTTATCATCCACAGACAAATGGTCTGTTTGAGAGGATTAATAAAACTCTCAAAGGTATGATTATGGGACTCCCTGAAAAACTCAGAAGGAGATGGGATGTCCTGTTGCCATGCCTCCTTTTTGCTTACAGGGCGGTACCCCAAAAAGGAGTGGGGTTTGGCCCCTTTGAACTCTTCTTTGGACACCCTGTAAGAGGTCCCCTTGCTCTTGTGAAGGAGGGTTGGGAACAATCTTTAAAAGCTCCCAAGCAAGACATTTTGGACTATGTACTCAGCCATTCTGGATCTTAGGCCACTTGGCTGGCCTGAAGGATTTTAATGGCTGAGTGCATACAAAAAATGCCAGTAAAACCCTTCAGGCCAGCCAAGAGCTCCAAAAGCAATGGCATGACCAGAAGGCTGTCCTGACTCAGTACCACCCAGGACAGATGGTGTGGGTATTGAAGCCTGTGGCCCCAAGAGCACTCCAGGACAAATGGAGTAGACCGCATCTCATCGTTGAAAGAAAGTTTTGGTCACCTACTTGGTAGACCTGGGCACTGCCAACAGTCCCCTTAGGGTGCTCCATGTCAACCACCTGAAACTTTACTATGACAGGGCTGACTTAACCCTGCTCAAGGCAACTGATGAGAGGCAGGGAGAAGAGAGTGACCCTCTCCCGGACCTCTTCTCCACCACTGAAGCTGATGGCTTAGTGGAGGGAATGGTGCTTGCAGATTGCCTTACTGCAGAGCAGAAGGACAACTATATAAATCTCCTAGGCCAATTCTCTGACCTCTTCTTGCGGATCCCAGGTACAACTACCTGGTGTGAGCACACAATCAACACTGGAGACAACTTGCCTGTCAAAAAGTAAGATTTATAGGCAGCCTGACCATTGCTTAAAACAAGAGGTTCAGAAACTGTTAGACCTAGGAGTGATTGAGCCTTCTGAAAGCCCATGGGCTAGCCCAGTGGTGCTTGTCCCAAAACCTCACAGTAAAGATGGTAAACAGGAAATGGGGTTTTGTGTTGACTATAGAGGTCTCAATCAAGTAACCAAAACTGATGCTCACCCTATACCCAGGGCAGATGAGCTCATAGATACACTGGCTTCTGCCAGGTGTCTAAGCACTTTTGACTGAACGGCAGGGTATTGGCAGATTAAGTTGTCAGAAGATGCTAAACCTAAAACAGCATTTCCCACCATTAGAGGGCACTATCAGTTCACTGTTATGCCCTTTAGTTTTAAAGATGCACCTGCCACTTTTTAGAGGTTGGTGAACACAGTCCTGCAAGTGTTGGAATCCTTTAGTGTAGCATATCTAGATGATAAAGCTGTCTTTAGCTCCACCTGGGATGAGCACCTGGTCCACCTATGGAACGTTTTGGAGGCTCTGCAAAAGCCAGGCCTCACTATCAAGGTCAGGGAAAAGTGGTTTATCTGGGCCACCTAGTAGGTGGGGAACAGATTGCCCCACTGCAGGGGAAGATCCAGACCATTATGGAATGGGCTCCCCTTACAACTCAAACCCAGGTGAGAGCCTTTCTAGGCCTCACAGGGTACTATAGGAGGTTCATTAAGAACTATGGCTCAATTGCAGCTCCTCTTAATGACCTCACAAGCAAGAAGATGCCTAAAACGTTATTGTGGACAGCTAGTTGTCAAAAGGCTCTTGGTGAGCTAAAACAGGCCATGTGCTCTGCACCTGTCCTAAAAAGCCCTTGTTACTGCAAGAAATTCATAGTCCAGACTGATGCTTCTGAATTAGGGGTGGCGGCAGTTCTATCACAGCTTCACACTGAGGGCCAGGATCAACATGTTGCTTTTATCAGCAGGAGGTTGACCCCTAGAGAAAAGTGTTGGTCTGCCATAGAGAGGGAGGCCTTTGCTGTGGTCTGGGCACTGAAAAAGTTGAGGCCATACCTGTTTGGCACACACTTTATTGCTCAGACAGACCACAGACCTCTATTATAGCTTAAACAAATGAAAGGTGAAACCCCTAAATTGTTGAAGAAGTCCATCTCCCTTCAGGGAATGGACTATACAGTGGAACATAGACCTGGGAGTACCCACTCCAATGCAGAAGGACTCTCCAGATATTTCCACTTAGACAATGAAGACTCATCTGGGCAAGGTTAGTCTTATTGTGCCTCATTGGGGGGGGGGAGTGTAAGAAAGTACCATCTTGCCTGGCATGTTACCCCCATTTTTTCTGTATGTCAGTTGTTTTTGCCTGTGTCACTGGGACCCTGCTAGCCAGGACCCCAGTGCTCATAGTTTGTGGCCTGAATGTGTGTTCCTGTGTAGTGACTAACTGTGTCACTGAGGCTCTGCTAACTATTGGGGGTTGCATGCAAAGAAAGATGGTACTTTCCTACACTCTAGGCCACCGGTACTAGGATATCCCACATGTAAATGTTGTTTATTCATGCATCTTTATTCGTGCATCTTATACTGTCAACCCTTAAACCCTTCCACTTTTTTCTCACCACTTATAAAACTGATGGTAAGTATTTGCTCAGAGCAGGCGTTAAAATGATGCACCCATTTTAATCAATGAGCCTCCTGGTGCTTTGTGCACTACTGTCAAAATATTTGATGCTAGTGCAGCAAAGCGCCACAATAGCATCAAATATTTTGACGCTATCGTCCTAATGACCGCCAAGGTGTGCCGTATTGTAAATGTGGCACAACCATGATGTTGATAGGTGGGGCCACTTTCTTGTAAATATGCCCCTAAGTATTCGAGGGCTGGCAGAGCAACATGAAGGCTTAAAGGACATTGTGCTGGAGGAATGTTTGAATGCTAAGATGAGAAAAGGGCATCATGGGCTAGCCATGTAGTGGTGAGAGCCAGCAAAGGATGGTTCTAAAAGACAGTTTAGGGAGTGAGGTGAGGGTTTCTGATGACCAAAAGAGGTGGCACTGAAATGTAACAATGAGGGAAGTGGTCTGCACACTGGTTCAGAGACTGACAAAAAAAGGTGTCTGAAGATTTGAGGGCAAGTTAAAAGGTTATAGGACTGACAGAGGGGGCTAAGTGAGAAGAACTACAGACTTGCAGAATGATCTGACAGTCTGGGATGGCCAGCAGAAGGCTTTTCAATTTTGTCAACCAGCTTTTAATGATAGATGAGTTTTTAGAACTTGCTCAGGGGAGGGCCTGGAGGATTTTGATGGCCTCTGTGGACAAGCAAGTGGCTTCTGAGAGCCAGTGACACTGGCTTAGGGGCTGTGGACTAGTAAGGGGATTATAAAAGTGTGTGGCACTGGCCCACAGGCTCAGAGTTAGTAGAGGTGGTTAGAGAGGTAGTCGGGCACGTTGATAATGGCATGAGTTCCTGAAGGGAGAAGTGTTCGGGACACTGAGGGTCATGATAAGAGAGCAAACTATCTTAATGGCAGTGGGAGGATGCAAAAGCCAGACAAGGTAATGGTCTGAGATCAAGTGGTGGAGATTTTGGCAGAAGAGATTGGGTATGACTTCAGTGGTGTCAAGACTGCTACAAGTATTATGGCAAGGGCTTGTCAAGGTAGTATAAGAGCTGATGGCAGTGAGAGGAGTGCCGAGGTTGTAGCATGTTTGAAGTTGGTGAGAAGTTTGATGGGGAGCTGACATTCTGGTTAGGATGGGCTTCTGAGGCTCAGAAGAGAACCCTGAGGAATGGCTAAAGTAACTTTGACAGTAGCATCAGCTGGAAAGCCTCAGGTCCAGAAAGGAAGATTGAAAAACACCAGGCAGCATTATGGGGGTGTAGGAAAGTGCCCTCTTTTTGCCATGGTTACCCCCATTTTCCCTGCTTGACTGTGTTCACTGGGATCCTGCTAGTCACTACCCCAGTGATTATGCTCTCTCTCCTCTAAATTGTGTTGTTGCATTCTGGTAACCTAGTATCTCACCCAAAATTGGCATTAAAGGACCCCATGTATTGCCATTCCAGCCTTCTGAGGTTTTCCAGGCAGCCCCAGCTGCTACCACCTTTCAGACAGGTTTCTGCCCTTCTGTTGCTTGAGCACCTCAAGCCCACGAAGACAGAACAAATTATTTTCTTTGGGAGAGGGGTGTTACACCTTCTCCCTTTGAAAATAGGTGTTACAGGCATGGGAGGGGTAGCCTCCCCAAGCTACTGGAAATGCTTTGACAGGCACATTTGGTGGTCTCCTTGCATAATCCAGTTTACACCGGTTCAGGGACACCCAGTCCCTTCTCTGTCAAGAAAGTGGACAAAGGAAAGGGCAGTGACCAGAAAGGTTTGGAGAAAATAAATCTTTACCCTAGCTTTACGCCTGCCTCAAGGAGGTATCATTTTTTTGATGTTATTCCCTTTGTATCAAAGTTAGCATACAGGGAACAGTGTCACAGTACATGAGTAAATGCATTGAATGTCCATGAAATGCCTCCTTGGTGTAAAGTACTACTACTCTAGGGACACTGCCCTATGAAATTCAGAATTTGCACTGGAAAGTAAGTTCCAAAACATTTTATACCATGCAAACCTGGCTCAGTGTTAGTAAATCTGCCCACTAAACGTAACACAACAATTGTCAAAGGAGCCCTTTTTAGCAGTCTCGGAATACCAACAGACTGATGGTAAAAGCAATAAAGTTCTAAACCTATGCCTTTCAACTTCCATGCAGCACTTTATTACCTTTAGTGTGCTATAGTAGGATTTTTAATTATGATATCAAATAAGCAGATGGATCTCTGTGACCAAAACAACCTGTTGAGCTAGCTACATAAAATGATTTATCTATGATCTGCTTGTACCAGGTTGTGATTTGCAGCTGGAACATTACCCCTCTGTGCTACTATATGATCATGCGTCAAAACTGTAACTAGACAAATTACAGATCTCACCTCCAGTTCATTAACCAACAAAGTTATCATGCTGCTGTAATTGTCCCCAGAAAAGTGCCACACCCACAAACATCTCTGCAGTCTGCTGATATCTTGGTTCAGCTTGTCATGTACTGTGCACCCCTTTGACTCTGGCGCCTGGTGTGACAGCACCAGTAAGACTGCCGTAAAGCTGGCAGTCCCTGGAGGCACCCCATGAAGTGGTGGCAGCAGCGTACCCTGTTTTGTGAATTGCTACTCTTAACTATTATTTTTTTCTGTATCAAAAAAGAGTGCAGACTATTGGCCTTACTAGCAACAAGTTGTGCTTCAGTTGAACTCTCAGACCTTGGCATTCAATGTGTGTGTCCAGTGTATGTATATATGATAGATGTGTAGCAGGTAACACTCCCTGTGTGGTGAAAGTCTGAGTGCTGTGACCAGTAGGATGCATTTTGGAAGCCAATTGTTCAGCATCACACATGATGAAGAGAAGATACAACTTTCCCCAAACAGTGGAAGTGTATTGACTGCATACCTGTGGCTCGAGGGAGGAGCCCCAGACACTGAACTGAGGGAGGATGGAGTTACGGAAATTTCACAAGGTCCTTGTAAGCAAAGGGCTGCTGATTAGCTCTTTCTGAAAAATATCATTTGATAGATGGTGGGAGTTAGGGGTTGGTCGGCAGTTAAATTGATGATGTTTGTAAGCATGGACTGCCCTTTAATCTGTGATTGTTGGCTGCTGTAGGAAGGCTGATGACTGACAACTACAGAGATCCCACACTTCATTTTAACTGTTTGGCTATTTCAAAATGCTTTACACATTTGATCTGTGTTAAGCCCTTCCACTCGGTGCCATAGCTGCCAGAAGCTGAGCATAAGGTTGAAATATTGAAACTGTTATCTGGACCAACAAGTTAGGTAACCTTATTAGTTGTAGTGGACCATCACGCACCCCAATTATTCATTCTGTTTCCTACATCTATATTTTCAGTAGAGTGTCTTTGCCAGTCCTCATAACTCTTGACAGCAGGATTTAATACTGTTCTATAAACATGGTATCCCTTACTATCTTAGCTTGCTGAATGATACTGTGTTTGACCTGTCTTAAACAGATTTGATTTCACCAAAAAAGGGAAGGTGATCAGAACATCAGACACATTCATTCCGCATTATAAGAATTATCTTTGGAAAATCATTGTTTGCCTCATATATCAATGTAAAAGTATCTGTTTCGTAAGAATATTAGAACTAAAATATATGCTAAACATATATTATTGATTTTCCACATAAAATGATTGCAGGGTGTTAGGGCTCTTAGGAAATGACTCAGGCGTGAACAACTATTTTTTGTGTACTGCACACTAAACTGGCAGGGGCTCTGAAAGGTGCTTTCGTAGGTGTATTTTTGTTCCTTGTAATTGTAACTTTCCAGTAAGGTGCCATTCTCTGACCATAACATTTTGACACCTGCTTTTATGCAAAACTTAAACTACCTAGGTAGTTTGGCAAATATGGGCTTGGTGATTGGAGAGTCAGATAGTGGATGGCAACCTCACAGCCCTGTCTATTCGGGGCGTAGTAGATAAATTCCTATAGAATTTCATGGGGCTTTGAAGATAACAGCTCCTTTAGACAATCATCCTTATTGTAGAGCTCCGATATGCAACCAAAAGCATTACACATCTTCCCATCCCTATAATATTGTGAGCCAAAACACAGTTTGCCAGATTATGATATATATACAGATGGTCTATGTTATATCATTAAATGTATAGTGTTTTAACAATTATCCAGACGGCAATACTGTAAGTAAGAATTAAACACAGTAATGATAAACAAGAGACATAAGGCGCCTTGAATATTATGCCCTCGTAGAAACATTTCAGGTTCATAGTAATTAGATAAAGCACTCTATGTGACGTTGCATGCACTATGCTGTCTGGGAAGAATGATATGTACATACCATATTCTGTTTTACTAATTCTTTAGTAATTTTGTTTGTGGGCGAAGATGAATCTTCTCTTGCAATGCTTTCAAAACTGGGTCCTGGGAGGGGTTCTTCCAGGAATGGCTGAAGGACAAGAAGACAAAAACATTAAGAAATGCACACATATTGGAGTTTATTTTTAATAGACTCACAATAGTATAAATATCATAAATATATGATAAACTGAACCATATCCACATATAAGAGGGTGTGTGAAGATCTAGATCTGATAAATGCAATTAAAATACTTTCACGGCTTCCCATCTCTATAACAGCGTGAGTTTACTTGCCAGATTATAATATATATCCAGGGGCTCCTGTTGTGTCATGAAATGTACATTGAAATGTACACTGTTTTTAAGAATTATTCAGACTATAATACTGTAATTAAGAATTATTCACAGTAACTAAAAGAAGAGACATATGGGGACTTGAATATTATGCCGACGTAGAAACATCTCAAGTACAGGTTCACAGAAATGAGATAAACCACTCCATATGAAGTAACATACACTAACCAGTATACTCTACTGAAAGCATAACAATTAGTGACAAATCTTGAAAATAATAAAAAGATGTTTAAAACAAAATGATGTAACATACACTATACTGTATAGTAGGATTCTCTTAACATATCGGAAAAAACTGATATGTGCATACCATATTCGGTTTTACTGATTTCTTTGTATTTTTGCTGGTGGGTGAAGGAGAATCCTCCTTTATAACTTCTTCAGCACTGGGTACTTGGTGGCATTCTTCCAGGCATGGCTGAATGATAAGAGGACAAATAGGTTAAGAAATTGACACATATTGGAGTTTATATTTTGATAGCTTTACTATATCATTATCATAAATTAATTTTAAACTGAATCAAATCCACTTACAAGATAAAGTACCCTTGGTATACATTATAACTCGCCAAGGAGTTTCAGACTGAAGGGTGAGGTCATTTATATGCTCATATACTCCAAAGTGACCTGAAATATCATTTATATGCTGAACAGAGTACATTTTGGGCCAGATGTATCAAACATTTTTGCGATTGCAAAAATGCGTTTTGGTATGTAACAAGTCCAATTTGCGACTATATACCAATTCAGTATTAGGAATGGGTGCATCAAGGGTGTCCCCTCCTAATACCGAATCTCAGAGGTATGTATGGTTGTTTTGTGACCGTGAATGCGGTTGCAAAACAATTGCAGTTACCACGTACTTCAAGTAGGTGGTAGCCCATTCACAAAGGGGAAGGGGTCCCTAAGGGGCCCCTTCCCCTTCGTGAATGAATGCGAAAACGTTTTTTAAGAGCAGGCAGTGGTCCCACTCACCACTGCCTACTCTTAAAAAATAAACAGAAAACTTTTCATTTTTCATTTTTAAACGCATCCCGTTTTCCGCTGCATTTAAAAAAAAAAAGATTGCTTTATTGAAAAGCAATCACAGACATGGTGGTCTGCTGAGCTCAGCAGGCCACCATCCCTGTGATTTTAGCCATTCACAATGGCTCGCAAATTGCGACCTACCTCATGAATATTGATGTGGTAGGTCCATTTGCGAGCCCTTGTGAATTGCAGTGTGAAACTCCTGGATTCCATACATTCCAATAGCGATTACTTAATTGCGATTCGCAAAACATCACAATTAGGTAATCACTATTGTAAAGATTGATACATCTGGCCCTTTATTCCTTATAATACATGGTCTTTCATGTTGGGGTCTTTCTTTGCGTTAGATCTGGAATCCTTGGTGTGTTTCTCCCCTACCCTTTTGCCTTTGGACCTCCTGTTTTTGCTGACTTTGTTTTTTCTGGCCTTAGGACTCTGCATGCCTTACCACTGCTAATGAGTGCGAAAATGCAAAGGTGCCTGTGCTCCTTCCCTAAAGTATCATAGCATTGGCTTATACCCAAATGCCATCTTTAATTCACTTTTACATCAGTGATAAAGTGGTATTACCTGCACCCAGGACCTGCAAATTCAATGCTACAAGTGGGCCTGCAACACTGATTGCGCCACCAAGTTAAGTAGCACTGTAAACGTGTCTTAGGCCTGCCATCTAGAGCCTTGATGTACAGGTTTAAGTTGCTCTTTTGACCAGGCAAATAAACCATTTGCTGGCCCAAACCTTTCCTTTTAATACATTTAAGTCACTCCTAAGGTAGGCCCTGGATAGCCCAAGGATAGGGTGCAGTGTATTTAAAATGCAGGGCATGTACTTCTACGTTTTAAATGCCCCAGTAATAAAAAAAACATTTAATTTGTTTTTCAAGACTGCAAGGCCTACCTTACCTGTACAATAACATTGGAATTATCTTATATTTTATGAGTTCTTTCCAAATGGGAGCAGCTAACCCCTTCATGTTTGGTGTCTTTGTAATCACAATTTAAAATCCTAACTTATGGTGAAGTCAGATTTTAAATTACAGTTCTGAAAATGCCACTTTTAGAAAATTAACATTTACGTGTCTTTGCCATATGCAGCCTGTCTCTGAGTCACATGTTTGAGTGTGGGTGAAAGTTGGGCTTGGTGTTTTCTCCTAGACAGTCACACACATTTGGCAGCGTAGGTGTGTCTGGATGGGACATCACTAGCAGGATGGGAGGGAGGACCTAGACCCAGCCCATCTTTAACTTGAATATGTAGTGGACTGCCAAAACACATAGGGATGCATACCCCCTGTAGTTAGTCTGGGGCCAGTGGCAGTAAGGCAGAACACCTGTTCACTTCAAAGTCATGCCTCTAGAAGCTTCTCCCCACTTCAGAGGCAGAACTGGATATACATCCTGGACCTCAGACTCCACCACTTTAGTACACTTAATCAGTACAGCTGCACTGCTAATAAGACTGCCACTCTGCCGATCTGCTGCTCTGAAGAAACTGCTGCTCTGCTGTACTGGCCTGCTGCCTGCAGCCCTCATGCTTGATTGAGAAGGATTGGATCTGCAACTCTTGAACCCAGAACACAGAGTAACTCCAACATCTAGGTGGCTGGCCTCCTGATCTGAAGCCTCAGAAACACAGCAGGCGTACAACAAGTTTCCATCTGCACCTGTACTCTGCCATCTGTGAGTCTATCCTGTCAATTGGTGTCACTACAGTCCTGGACCCCTGGAAGCAGGTTTAAGATTATCTGCCAGTCTCTGTGGATTCAGTGGAACTGACACACCTCTGCTATGTGGTAAAACCCCCAGCATAAGCGTTGCATTTCTGCTGCTGCATGGTTTGCACCCATCACAAAGACCTACATCTCAATTGCAGCCATTATCACCTTTGGAACCGCTGCTGTGTGACACATCCTTAGCACAGGCAATCCCATCTCTCGACGGCAGCTGCAATGATGCTGCCAGAGTCCACATGGCACCCTCACCGCACCTCAGAACCAGCACATGATCCTGACTGTGTTCCACATTATCAATGCTGCACTTTGAATCATAAGCATAACAACAATGCAGGCCCTTGAATTTCAGCCTTGCTGCATCTCGGAACCGATGGGTCATCTCGGTCTCGAAACGCACCGTTTTATTGGCCTCAAATGAGGAAGGCCTGAGATGCTTTCTGCTGTACCAGACCTACCTGCAGGACAAGTGGCAAGTCAGGAGGGAAGTGCAAGGCTCCCCTGCAACCTTTGTCTTTGAAAGGGTGACCATCATTATTGGTGGGCCTCAGGACACCAAGACAGCCATTGGCAAAAGGCCTGTCCTGATCTTGGTGGGCCATGCCACCTGGTACCCTGAGACTACCCCTCTGAGGATGATGACTGCACCTGCAGTGGCAAGGTGTAGGAAAGTACTCTCTTTCTATGCATGGTTACCTTGGGAATGCTTTGAAGGGAACATTTGGTGCCCTTCATGCATAATCCAGTCTACACAGGATCATGGACCCCCAGTTCCTGCTCTGGCACGAAACTGGACAAAGGAAAGGGGAGTGACCACTCCCCTGTCCATCACCACCCCAGGGGTGGTGATCAGAGCTCCTTCTCGGGGTCCCTGGGCTTTGCCATCTTGAATGCAGAGGTGTGAGGGCACAATGGAGACATCTGAGTGGCCAGTGCCAGCAGGTGACGTCAGAGACCCCTCCTGATAGTCTGTTACCTGGTTAGGTAGCCAATCCTCCTGAAGAGAAAACCCCAGAGAGCTAGTTTGGCAGTACCCGAGGTCCATGCTGGAGCCCAGGGGATGCATGGGATTGCACCCCAATACCAGATTTGGCTTGGGGGGACAATTCCATGATCTTAGACATGTTACATGGCCATGTTCAGAGTTACCATTGTGAAGCTACACATTGGTATTGACCTATATGTAGTTCACGAGTGTAATGGTGTCCCCGCACTCACAAAGTCCAGGGAAATTGCCCTGAACAATGTGGGGGCACCTTGGCTAGTGCCAGGGTGCCCTCACACTTATTAACTTTGCACCTAACCTTCTCTAAGTGAGGGTTAGACATATAGGTGACTTATAAATTACTTAAGTGCAGTGAACAATGGCTGTGAAATAACGTGGACGTTATTTTACTCAGGCTGCACTGGCAGTCCTGTGTAAGAATTGTCTGAGCTCCCTGTGGGTGGCAAAAGAAATGCTGCAGCCCACAGGGATATCCTGGAACCCCAATACCCTGGGTACCTAGGTACCATATACTAGGGAATTATAAGGGTGTTCCAGTGTGCCAATCAGAATTGGTGAAAATAGTCACTAGCCTGCAGTGACAATTTTAAAAGCAGAGAGAGCATAAACACAGAGGTTCTGGTTAGCAGAGCCTCAATGATACAGTTAGGCACCACACAGGGAACACATACAGGGCATAAGTTATGAGCACTGGAGTGCTGGCTAGCAGGATCCCAGTGACACAGGCAAAAACAAACATACACACAAGTATAAATTGGGGTAACATGCCAGGCAAGATGGTACTTTTCTACACCAGAGGACTGGACACTGGTGAGTCAAGATTTACTACTTATCACCCCCCATACCTGCATGCCATCTCACCCCTTCACCTTACTCCCATCACTCCACTCCATCCCACACACTGCACCTACATGTCTGACTTACCCCAATGCCAAGCCCTGCCTGCTACACCAATGCATGGATAGCCCTCCCAGCCCTGGACGTACACCCATCACAAAAGCATGCACAGTCAGGGGAACTAACAATCCCAGAATACATCACCGTACACATACAAAGGTGGCAGGGCAACAGCAAAGATAGAAGGAAAGTCAGGGATGTACTATATGTCACAGACATGAAGCATAATACCTCACTTACATCCCCACAGGTGCCCCAGTCAATGTCAGGGTAGAGGAGGTGCCACGACAAAACAGTCCCCCAACAGAAGATGCCCCCAGTGATGACAATAACTCTGGGCTTCTGGATCTGGATGAACTACCTGGCCTATTAGGGATTCACTGGTCGGCCGGTCACCCTAGCCCACTCCCAGTCAATCACAGAGCCTCCCCTATTAGTATCCAACACCACAGCACCCACCCAGCATCCTCACACCTCTGTCCCTAGGATATGTCAATCAGCAATTTGCCCACCCGTACAGGGACCCCAGACCACACAGCGCCCCCAAGACAACCAGGGACGTGGGCTCAGTGGCAGTGGGCACACCATTCAGGGGACACAAGCACAGGGCAACAGGGACACTGGGGGGACCGCTGTGCGCCAGGGAGAGGATAGGCCCAGGGAACCGACTGTCCAGGAGGCACTCACCAAGATCCTGGGGGCCTACCAACAATCCCAGGACACGATGGGCCAGATCCTTACCAACATGCAGGAGAACTAGCGGCTGTAGGAGGAACACCATCAGGAGATCAGGGAGGACTTGTAGGCCCTCAACACCACCATGATCTCCATAGCAGGGGTGCTGGTAGACATGGCCAACATCAAGAGGGAATCGACAGCTTAGCAGCGGGCCCCTACCACTAGCCAGTCTATTGACCTGCCCTCCACTTCTGCTGTAGCTAGTGGGCAGGAGGCCCCGCCATAGGACCCACAGGCCACTAGCACCCCTCCCCCTGCAGAAGGTGAACCACCCCGTAAGCGTTCCCTGCGACCCAGACAGAAGCTAGAGACACTTGCCAAGACCAAGACCACCGCCAGGAAATGAGGCTCTCCTGATTGCACCCCTTGTGTCTCACCCTTGTTCAATTTGAACTGCCTTTGCTCCCCTTCCTATGGCCCCTTGGACACTGGACCTGTGCTACAAACAGACTGGAACAATACCCTGGACTTTCCTCTACCATCAGCCAATTCTATTGCACCTTTCCCTCAGTTAATTGCACTAAAATAAACACCCTTGAACACAACTTGAGTGACACTGTTTTATGTTATGAAAATGTGCATTTGTGGGAACAGTCTCATCTAGTGCAAATGATCTGAACACTGTGATAGCATACAAATGATGACCTATAGCTGTCTGTAGTAACCACATCAGGACACTGTTGTCATATCACCAGCATCTGTAAAATTACAAGCCATAGGTGACAGTAAGTTGAGATGCAAAGGAAGTGAATGCTTTCATGCTACAGCCACTCAGATAAAATCAATAGTCAGACTAATGGCCAGTTGAACTGTCTCACCTGTGTTTTGTTGGAAGTATTGACGTATAACTGATGTTCTGTTGTCCACATCCTCATCCTCTGCCTCCTCATCCTCAATGTTCTCAGGGTCCACTACTGCCACAGGGTCATCTCCAGTCTCCTCCTCCTGCAGAAAAGACACATGTCGTCTGAGGGCCAGGTTGTGCAACATGCAGCATGCCACTACTATCTGGCAGACCTTCTCGGTGAGTAGCACAGGGATCCACCTATCAGATGGAGGCATCTGAACCTGGCCTTCAGGAGGCTGAAGGCAAGAAGATTATTCTTCTGGTTTGCCCATGTGCATCATTATAACAGTTCTCGGCCCCTGTCCTGGCATTCCTCACAGGTGTCAAGAGCCACGATAGGTTTGGGTAGCCAGAGTCACCTGCAAGTATTGACCATTTGCACATTCAGTGAGTAGAAACCCTTCTGATTCCCGAACACCTGTTCATTCTGGCAGGGGGGGCAAACGCAATATGTGTACCGTCAATCGCCCCAATAATATTGGGTATATGTCTCATTGCATAAAATTCTGCCTTCACACTGGCCAAATATTCCACCTGGGGGAAAGCAATGTAGCTGCACATGTGTTTCACCAAGGCAGACAATACCCTTTCCAGCACGATTGAGAACATTGGCTGTGACGTTCCTGCTGCCAAGCCCACTGTCACTTGGAAAGAACCAGTTGCCAGGAAATGGAGCTCTGATAGAACCTGCACAATAAGGGGCATCCCAGTGGGATGACGAATAGCTGATTTCAGCTCAGGCTCCAGTTGGGCACACACCTCTGTGATTGTGGCCCTGTCCAGTCTATAGGTGAGTATTACGTGCCAGTCCTCAGTGTAGCCAAGGCCACAAGGGGTCTGTACACAGGGTTTGTCTCCTCCTCCTGTTCATCCGCAGTGGTAGGTATATAAGGGACACAAGAGTGAGTAGGCTGTCACAATTTGAGCAATGGAACCACCACCTCAGTGTACATACAGCATTATTGTAATGGGACAGTGGAAATGGTAATGTATGTGCAATTTTCGGCAATGACGCAGTTTTGGAAGGTCTGAATGTTGTCCACCACCATGAAATAGTGACCGCCTGTCCTGTATCTATGGACAGGTGGAAGTGAGGTAACTCCGCTGACGTTGGGTGTTGTGGCGGAAGGCGGTCTTACACCGCCGTGCAATTCCTTATTGACTAATATGGGGCTCTTCGGAGTATAGTGGCCAAAGGGGATCAGAGGTGGCGATGACGGTGTACACCATCGCGGACGTTACCGCCATTTTACATCTGAATCCTCACTTGATTTCTGACTCTCCACAGGACAACACCTACACTGGTGTGCTGCTCTGACCTGTGTCTGGAACATACCATGGCCCGTGTGACTGGGGAAAGGGCCCCTGCCTTCACTTTGATGGAGTTGGAGCGCTTGTGGATGGAGTCCTACCCCAGTATGGACAGCTGCATGGGCCTCCAGACCAACAGGTCAGTACACCTTGGGCATGATGCATGTGGGAAGGTCGCATGGAGATGTGTGTGCAGGCATCGTGCCATTTGGGGGGTGGATGTTTGGTGGTAGTGTACATGGTGGGCGCGGGGCGATGTGTGTGTCAATGGAGTTAGAAACAGGATTTGTGGGCCATATGTGTGACAGACTGGGCTGTATGTGTAATGCTGTCCTCCTGTCTGTATTACCTCTGCATGTCAGCGCCCATCAAAAGAAGGGATTGTGGCGTGCCAAGGACGTGGGGACCCTGGGGGTCTACAGCAGGAGGAGCACCCACTGCAGGAAACGGTGGGAGGACCTGAGATGCTGGGTACGAAAGACCGCGGAGGGCCAGCTGGGGATGGCCTCCCAATGAGGAAGGGGTACTCGTCGGAACCTGACCCGCTGTTTTCCCACATACTGGCAGTGGCCTACTCAGAGCTGGATGGGCGCTTGAGGGCATCACAGCAGCCACAAGGGGGTGAGTGCATTACTACAATAATTAGTAGGTGGCATGGGATCTGGGTGGTGGGCGTGAGTTAGTGAGTGCCCCCTAATGCCAGGTCAGACATTGCAGCGTGATCCAGGTCAAGGATAATGGATGTATAGCAAATACAGGTAACCTAGCTTGGTTGCATTTCATGTCAGTCAGGGCTTTGTGGGTCCCAGGAGGGGTGCAGTTGGCGGTGGTTAGCCCTAATCGTGCTGTGGCATCTAGCCAATTGTATGCCAGTGTAATGCATAGTGCTCAATCCTGATCCCTGTGTATGACGTACTGTGTATGCCAACTGTGATATTGGTGCTGTAATGGACCCAATGCTCCCTTTCTCTCCCTCCCCCCCTTTCTACTTCTGTCATCCTGTTCATGTGTGCATTAGCATCATCTGGGGGAGGAGCAGGGGCACCGGCGACAGAGGGAGCTGCAACCCACAGGACCTAGGAGGCAGAGTCCACCGACGCCGAGGGAACCAGTGGGACGGAGGGCGAGGGGAGCACCACGTCAGAGACAGGAGGTAACAACACAGACTCTGATTCCTCTTCCGATGGAAGCTCCCTGTTGGTGGCGGACACCTCTGTGACCATCCCAGCTGCAGGTACATTCACCACCCCTGTACCAGCACCTCCCTCCCAGTAGCCCCTCAGCGAGTTGCCCGTGTCCGTTCACTCAGGAGGGTGGGCATCTCCTTCACCCCAGGCACCTCAGGCCCTGCCCCAGTGAGCCCGCTGCCCTGAGTGAGAAGGCTATTGATCTTCTGACATCCATCTCTGTAGGGCAGTTAACCATTGTGAATGCCATCCAGGGGCTGCCATCCCAGATGCAGCAATGGAATGCATTCCTGGAGGGCATCTACAGCGGCCCAACAGAGATTGATTCAGGCTCTGGCCTCCTCTCTGATGGCAGCCATTGTCCCTGTTCCTACCGTTTCCCCTCCAACTACCTGTTCCCAGTCCCAATCTCCTCAACCCCAACCCATCACATGCACACATACAGACGGGCATTCACACAAGACATTACACACGAGTGGCACAGTCAAACACAGGCACCACACTTCAGTCCACAAGCACTCACACAAGCAACAGTTGCACACACATCCACTGCCTCCACTGTCTCCTCCTCCTCATCCAGCTCCCTCACAGTCACGTCCACACTCACACCTCCATGTACTGCTTCAACAACCACCACCAGCATCACCACACCAAGCAGCACACACACCTCTCTAGCAGACACCTCAACAACATCTATCCACATGTCCCCTGTGTCCTCTCCCACCCTGTCGGTCCCTCCCTACTAAAGGACTCAAACTCAGGCACTCAGACACCCATCAGCGATCCACCTCACATCAGCACACTGCCCATGCACCAGTGTCCAAGTCCAGCAGATGTACTCCTTCAACAACCACTACTTCAACCTCCACTCCCATCCCTCCTCCCTCATCCTGCCCCAACATCCCTAAGAAGCTTTTCCCTGCCCCTCCCCCCCATCCTGCCTGTAAGAGCAGGGCCCCAATGACTCAGACCAGCACCTCAGCCAAACAGTCCACAGGGACAGTGGAGGCACCTGCTAGTTGTGGAGGCAAGGCAATGAAGGAGCTCACTCCACCAGCCAGGAAAGGAAAGGATCCCAATCCACCAGCCAGGAAAGGAAAGGATCCCACTCCACCAGCCAGAAAAGGGAAGGCTCCCACTCCACCAGCCAGGAAAGGGAGGCATCCCACTCCAGCACACAGGAAAGGTAAGAAGCCCTCACCTCCAACTGAGACACAGTAGCCCTCACCTCCTGCAGAGACTGGCAGGGTACCAACACCACCACTACCTTTGGGCACAGGGCCCTCATCTCCTGTTGAGACACAGCAGCCCCCGCCTTCAACAGAGGCTGCCCAGGAGGCACCTTCCCCTGCTGAGACACAGCAACCCTCACCTCCTTCAGAGGCTGGCAGGGTACCAACATCACCACCACCAGTGAGCACGGGGCCCTCATCTCCTGATTAGACACAGCAGCCCTCAGCTCCAGCAGTGGCTGCCCAGGAGGCACCTTCCCCTGCTGAGACACAACAGCCCTCACCTCCTGCAGAGGCAGGCAGGGTACCAAGACCACCAGTGGGCACAGGGCCATAATCCCCTGCTGAGACACAGCAGCCCTCACCTCCAGCAGAGTGCATGTAGGCCTCCCTCCAGGGACTGATGTACAAGGAGCCCCCTCCTGAACCAGTGGGCAAGTTCCCCACCTCAGAGCCTGTGACCTTGCACTCCCCAGCAAAGGATAATGGGCATGGAGCCCCCTCCAGAACCAGTGGGCAAGTTCCCCACCTCAGAGACTGTGACCTTGCACTACCCAGCAATGAGAAATGGGCATAGAGCCCTATCCAGAACAATTCGGCAAGTTCCCCACCTCAGAGACTGTGACCTCGCACTCCATAGCAAAAGATAATGGGCATGGAGCCCCCTCCAGAACCAATGGGCAAGTTCCCTACCTCAGAGACTGTGACCTTGCACTCCCCAGCAATGAGAAATGTGCATGGAGCCCCACCCAGAACCAGTGGGCAAGTTCCAGACTTCAGGTGAGGTGCCCCACTCCCCTCCCCCCTGAGGTGCCTGTCCACTTCTGAGATGTTGCCCCTGCACAGTTTTGAGCGGCGTTAGTCAGGATCAAGTTGGGGCTTGGACTATGCCCTGTGGCCATGTGGGCCTTTTGTACTTTGTACTGGGCATTGGCCCTTTCCGAACAATTGTTCATATATCTTTGTTCTCCAGTTGGTTCTTATGGTGGCTGTTGCCATGCAATTACAATCTCAGTACTGCCGACCTGTCGTCCTTGTATTATTATGCCGTGTGTCCTGTGCCATTTATTTACGTCTGCAGCTGGTTGTGTGTATGGTGTGTGTTGTGCGTGTGTGTCACTCTCCTTTTCCTCCCTCCCTCCCTTGTGTGCTAGATGGCTGTACTTACTTCGTCGTCTTCGTCGCCGTTGGTGTTTCAGGTGGAGCATGGCGTAGAAGAGCATCGGGAAGACTTGAATTTCTGGGTCCATGGCAGCGTTGATCTTCTCTGTGTCTCTATGTTCTATTTCCACCAGGCTTTTGATGGCATTGGTACCACCCTGGAAATCATGGCGGTTTGCTGTGTCATGATATGGTGGGCGGTACTTTGTCTTACGCCTGGCTGTTAATGGCTACCACCGTAGTGCGTGGTGTTAACATCCTAGTGGTTGGTGTGGTACATTGGCTGCCTATGAGAGTTATCACCGTCATGGTCCTAATTTGGCGGTAATTACCGCCACCCTGTTGGCGGTATTACTGCCACTTTAACAGTCACCGCCAGTGTTATAATGACCACCTATATTCCTCATAATACATGGTGTCCCATATTTAGGTCTTGTTCCTTAATATGAAAGTGTGGTTACAGACAAGAATAAAAGTGGAATCTGCAGTGTGAATTAAAATTAATAAAAAGTAGGTAATAATATTTCACAAAAACATATACAAAACAGTTTATTTTAAATTTGAATAAAGACGATCTGTAGCTCAGAATTAGTAGTAAGTTGCAGGGTGATGCTTTCTGTCCTCTCATGAAGTATTTGCTAGAATTATCATGTTACTACGCATCTCTCCTCTCTGCTGATAGCTCTTCATTATCAAAAAAACATATATGACGAGTGAAGTGCCATTTTCTGTTTTCATTGTTTAAAATGTTGCTAAATGTGCTCTGATTTTCACCTTGGCTCTTGGCTTTGGCAGAAGGTATTGTGCCATCACATCTTAAATGTAATTAATTGTTACAGTTGAACAGCTACTCTCTTTCTTTGTTTATTGACTATCCTGCAATAAAGAAATTAAAGGCAGCTTTTATATAAGGTTTGCAGGTTCCTATGTTTAACAAATAAAAGTAAAAAGGTAGTAACCTTTCTGGGCTGACGTGCCAAATTTAAACCAAACTAGAATATCCACTCTGCTTGAAAGGATTGGTAAGAACAAGTTTGGGGATTAGTAAACTCCCACAGGCTGGTGTTAAAACATTCTTTCCTGAAAAGTGGCTTAAGAAATTCAGAGTCTCAGGTACGCTAGTAAATTTACTATGGTACTGTCCAAAACTAAACCGGTACTGCAACAAAGCCATGTAGGATGTAGATTTGATGTTCAACAAGGAACATCCTGGATTTCCATCATCAATAATACTAGGCTTCCAAAATAAACAAACATTCTGGAATCCCCCACAGAGAAAATTATATCAGCTGATCTGTGTGCAGAAAGGAATTTTCATTGTATTGAGGGGCTGCTGAAAATGGCCCTCCCCACAAGGTCACCCTGAAATGTTTTGCTTTCCTCCTAAGTTTTTCTGGATTTTGCTTGGTGGCCTTAGAGCTCTGTGCACTTTACCCCAGCTAACCAGTGCTAAAATGCTTGCGCTAACTCCTCTTAACATGGTTTGATTGGTATATACCTGACTGGCATATTTAATTTACACGCACATCCCTTGTTGAGTGGTATATCATATGGCCAGGGACTGTAAATTAATTGCTTTTAGTGGGCCTGCACACTCATTGTGCTACCCACCTAAGTAGACCTCTAAAACGTGTCTCGGGCTTCCATTGCAGCCTGAAGGCAGTGTCCCACTGTCATGATGACTTAATCTTAAAACTCCTTGCCAAGGTTTAAATGCCCCTGTTATTACATATGTCACCCCTAAGGTAGGCCCTGGGTAGCCCATTGGGCAGGGTGCTGTGTAATTAAAAGGCAGGAAACTCCTGGAACTTCAAAGAACCTTTCTGGAAATGTCTCCCACCTTCTAGGAGCAGGACACCAGGGTATAAAAATAGGACTTTTAGACCCACTCTTGAGTTCACTACTGGACTTGTGGAAGGACTCTCAGAGGATTGCCTGCTGCTGTGACCTGCTGTGCACTCTACCAGTCTGTTGCTGTACCTGGAAGGACTGCTTTGCTGCCTGGAGCCTGGCTTGAATTCTCAGAGGTCAGCTCTGTTCTTGTGCCCTGCATCTTTCCTGACACCCAGGACTTCCAGAAGTGACTGTAGGAAAGTACCATCTTGCCTGGCATGTTACGCCCATATTTCACTGTATATATGTTGTTTTAGTTGTATGTGTCACTGGGACCCTGCCAGCCAGGGCCCCAGTGCTCATAAGTGTGCCCTGTATGTGTTCCCTGTGTGATGACTAACTGTCTCACTGAGGCTCTGCTAACCAGAACCTCAGTGGTTATGCTCTCTCTTTGCTTTCCAAATTGTCACTAACAGGCTAGTGACCAATTTCACCAATTCACATTGGCATACTGGAACACCCTTATAATTCCCTAGTATATGGTACTGAGGTACCCAGTGTATTGGGGTTCCAGGAGATCCCTATGGGCTGCAGCATTTATTTTGCCACCCATAACGAGCTCTGACAATTCTTACACAGGCCTGCCATTGCAGCCTGAGTGAAATAACGTCCATGTTTTTTCACAGCCATTTACCACTGCACTTAAGTAACTTATAAGCCACATATATGTCTAACCTTTACCTGGTAAAGGTTGGGTGCTAAGTTACTTAGTGTGTGGGCACCCTGGCACTAGCCAAGGTGCCCCCACATTGTTCAGGGCAAATTCCCCGGACTTTGTGAGTGCAGGGACACCATTACACGCGTCCACTATACATAGGTCACTACCTATGTATAGCGTCACAATGGTAACTCCGAACATGGCCATGTAACATGTCTAAGATCATGGAATTGTCACCCCAATGCCATTCTGGTATTGGGGAGACAATTCCATGATCCCCCGAGTCTCTAGCACAGACCCGGGTACTGCCAAACTACCTTTCCCAGGGTTTCACTGCAGCTGCTGCCAACCCCTCAGACAGGTTTCTGCCTTCCTGGGGTCCAGCCAGGCTTGGCCCAGGAAGGCAGAACAAAGGACTTCCTCAGAGAGAGGGTGTTACACCCTCTCCCTTTGGAAAAAGGTGTCAGGGGTGGGGAGGAGTAGCCCCCCCCAGCCTTTGGAAATGCTTTGATGGGCACAGATGGTGCCCATCTCTGCATAAGCCAGTCTACACCGGTTCCGGGATCCCCCAGCCCTGCTCTGGCGCGAAAATGGACAAAGGAAAGGGGAGTGACCACTCCCCTGACCTGCACCTCCCCTGGGAGGTGCCCAGAGCTCCTCCAGTGTGCTCCAGACCTCTGCCATCTTGGAAACAGAGGTGCTGCTGGCACACTGGACTGCTCTGAGTGGCCAGTGCCAGCAGGTGACGTCAGAGACTCCTTCTGATAGGCTCTTACCTGTGTTGCTAGCCTATCCTCTTCGTAAGTAGCCAAACCTCCTTTTCTGGCTATTTAGGGTCTCTGCTTTGGGGAATTCTTTAGATAACGAATGCAAGAGCTCATTAGAGTTTCTCTGCATCTCTCTCTTCACCTTCTGCCAAGGAATCGACCGCTGACTGCTCTGGACGCCTGCAAAACTGCAACAAAGTAGCAAAGACGACTACTGCAACCTTGTATCGCTGATCCGACCGCCTTCTCGACTGTTTTCCTCGTGGTGCATGCTGTGGGGGTAGTCTGCCTCCTCTCTGCACTAGAAGCTCCGAAGAAATCTCCTGTGAGTCGACGGAATCTTCCCCCTGCAACCGCAGGCACCAAAAGACTGCATCACCGGTCCTCTGGGTCCCTGGAACTCAGCAACTCTGTCCAAGTGACTCCCACAGTCCAGTGACTCTTCAGTCCAAGTTTGGTGGAGGTAAGTCCTTGCCTCCCCACGCTAGACTGCATTGCTGGGTACCTCGTGATTTGCAGCTGCTCCGGCTCCTGTGCACTCTTCCAGGATTTCCTTTGTGCACAGCCAAGCCTGGGTCCCCGACATTCTAACCTGCAGTGCACGACCTCCTGAGTTGTCCTCCGGCGTCGTGGGACCTTCTTTTGTGACTGCGGGTGAGCTCCAGTTCACTCTTCTTCGTAGTGCCTGTTCCGGCACTTCTGCGGGTACTGCTTGCTTCTGAGTGGGCTCTTTGTCTTGCTGGACGCCCCCTCTGTCTCCTCACGCAATTGGCAACATCCTGGTCCTTCCTGGGCCACAGCAGCATCCAAAAACCCTAACCTCGACCCTTGCAGCTAGCAAGGCTTGTTTGTGGTCTTTCTGCACGGGAACGCCTCTGCAAGCTTCTTCACGGCGTGGGACATCCGTCCTCCAAAGGGGAAGTTCCTACTCCTCTTTGTTCTTGCATAATCCACAGCTTCTACCATCCAGTGGCAGCTTCTTTGCAACCTCAGCTGGCATTTCTTGGGCATCTGCCCACTCCAGACTTGAGTGTGACTCTTGGACTTGGTCCCCTTGTTCCACAGGTACTCTTGTCTGGAAATCCAGCATTGTTGCATTGCTGGTGTTGGTCTTCCTTGCAGAATTCCCCTATCACGACTTCTGTGCTCTCGGGGGAACTTAGGTGCACTTTACACCTACTTTTCAGGGTCTTGGGGTGGGCTATTTTTCTAACCCTCACTGTTTTCTTACAGTCCCAGCGACCCTCTACAAGCTCACATAGGTTTGGGGTCCATTCGTGGTTCGCATTCCAGTTCTAGAGTATATGGCTTGTGTTGCCCCTATACCTATGTGCTCTCATTGCAATCTATTGTGACTGTACATTGCTTGCATTGCTTTCTATTGCTATTACTGCATATTTTTTGTATTGTGTACATATATCTTGTGTATATTTGCTATCCTCATACTGAGGGTACTCACTGAGATACTTTTGGCATATTGTCATAAAAATAAAGTGCCTTTTTTTTAGTATATCTGTGTATTGTGTTTTCTTATGATATTGTGCAAATGACACTAGTGGTCTAGTGGGAGCTTTGCATGTCTCCTAGTTCAGCCTAAGCTGCTCTGCTAAGCTACCCTTTTCTATCAACCAAAGCTGCTAGACACCTCTTCTACACTAATAAGGGATACCTGGACCTGGTGCAGAGTGTAAGTACCCCTTGGTACTCACTACAAACCAGGCCAGCCTCCTACAGCGACTCCTAGGGCTAGTTTGCTGGCCTCCTGTTTAGAGCCACAGGCATATAATAGGCTCCCACCATCTTGAACCCACACTTGGAACCAACTTGAATAAGTCCTGAGCCCCCAAGAAGTCGCCTTCTACTGCCGGACCCCTGGTTCTGGTGTTAAAGGTGCCCAGATGACCTATTTCCAAAACTGAGGAAAGTTTTGCCAAAACTGCTTTGAGAACCAGAAGGTTCTTTGCCAAAGGGGTATCCAACCTCGTGGAAGTGTCTTTGCTATAGCCTTCTGCTTTGTCCCAGATTTTTGACTTTCATCTCAATGAGCAAGTCTAAAAGTAAAAATCTTCACCATGGCTTCGCTCCATGGCTATCCAAGGTCGACACTCCCTTCTCTGACACTCTTGCCGCCTTGTCCCGCTGAACATCTACCTTCTTAGACACTTTTTCTCCAAAATTGTTCTAAGTCTGAAAGGAAGCTCTGTCCAGGTCTAATTCCCTTTGTGTGTCTGAACTGTGCTCCTTCGTGGTCGGCCTTAACTTTGACATCTCCCCAGTCTAGTATGACCAGATGTCCACAGTTGGCGCCTTTTGCTTTTAAGCACTATTCTGAACCTTAAAATTTAAAAGCTTATAACTCTGGTTCGACTAATTGGAGTTTGATTGTTTTGGTGTCAAATTGTTTTTTACATTTTTCTCAATTGTGCTACATTGATTTGGGAATTTTATTGTATTGAGTTTTCACTTTATTACAGTTTGTGTGCTGCATAAATACTTTACACATTGCCTCAAAGTTAAGCTTGACTGCTTTTTGTGCCAGGCTACTCAGAGTTAAGCACAGATTAATTTAGTGACTTTGTGGTCCCCCCGCAAGGGATTGTGACTGTTGCTTGACCAGAGTTCACACCGGAGGCAATCAACAACCAAATTTCTCACAGGGGCACTGTGAAAAAACAGAACATACAAGTTGTGCAAGCTGCCTGTGGGAACTGATGAACATGGAAAAGATCTCAATGGAACTGGATCAGAGTGGGGGTTACTCTGAGGATAGTTCTGTTACATGTGAACCTTTTTTAGGAAAGTTATTTTTTAGAGAGCTGTCTTGCCCCAAGCACCTAAGAGTCTTACCAAAGTCACTTTAGAACCAAAATGTCAGAGTCAGTAAGACTCAGTGTTTGACCTTAATGAGGTGGGTAAACTGGTGCCAAAACAGAAACAATGACTAAGAGCTCATGACAGGATGAACAGGAGGTAAGGAGCATGATACATAGCAGCCCAAGAAGAGCAACTGGGGAGATTCCAATAACTTCACTAAATGGAAAGGGACGGAGGTGAAGGCTGCTCATTCATCGATTAGTATAAGTAGAGTCCCTAGAAAAGAACAGCCTTTGCTCTTTTACTAGAAGGTAGTAATTTAGGAGCATGCCCAGTGAAAGGATAGGTGGCAGATTCAGTGTTGGCATAGCTTAGGAGGAGGGGATTCTCAATTTCTTAAACATATCTCTGACTGCCACACAAGCTACCTCCAAGGACAGAAGTCCTCTGTGTAATTTTTCATTTCCCTTAGAATTGTGCATTCTGGGATAGTTAGCAGTAATTCAAACAGGATAAGTGGAAAAGTGGGTACGGTCTCCACATTGGACAAGGACTGCAGTGCATTGGCTGGTAAGCATACAAAGCTGACATATTTTCCACAAGAACACTTCCTGGACCTGTGGGAAAATGACAGACTGCAATTGCTGTTTAGAACGTACCAGGACCTGGAGGGTTATACCTGCTCCTAATTGTTCTCAGGACAAAGAAGTGGACTCCTAGGTTCATTTGGCTGCCCTAATTCATGGCTATACAGACACAACAAGTTGTAGGGGTCCTTTTTCCTCGAAAGACCTATTACAACAAGAAAAGGATGGGACCCTAATGGTGTCCTCTAATAGAATGAGTTCCGATGCTGTGTTCTGGCTTTGAAGTCCAGATGGACCTTTCTGAAATATCTGAAAAATTGAAATTCAGTAAAATATTGGACCTCTGGAGGACCGGGACCACCCACCCAAGTCAATTCACCCAAGGCATGACCTCATGGGCAAGAAAATCAAGTTGTTCGCACTCTGTACTTTTGCCACTTTCAAACTTGGTTCAGCGAACCGTTGTGATAAGCTTATCTGTCTTCAGGGCAACCTTCCAAGATAAAGCCTGCATCCTTGCCTCGCTGGAGGATTTGGAGCTTAAAAAAAGAGTCTAAAGGCCTCATTACGAATTTGGCGGTTAGAATGAGCTGACTGCCAAAGCCGCGAGGAGGAGGCAGCTGTCATACCGGCGGCTTCCCCCCAGTCGTATTATGATCTTTCCACCGGGCTGACCAATGGAAACATCATATTACGACGTTTCCATCAGTCAGAGAGGTGAAAACAGTGCCATTGCATTGGCCTTGGCTCCCTGTAGGGAGCCCAGGTCTATGCCATGGCACAACAGCACCCTTAGAATGCACACTGCCTGTAGTGCAGATAGTGCCCTTTCCGAGGGTGCTGGCAGGGGGGACCCTTATTGCCCGTGCCATGGGCAGTGCATGTGCTCACCTGTGGCTCCCAGCACCGGCTTTCCGCCAACCTTTTTATGGTGGGGACTACACTATGAAAAGGCTGGTGGAAAGAGGACTCGTGATCAGCACTGCAGCACTAAACTCAGCACCGCTGTGGCTGACCAGGACTCTGACTGCCACCACCCATCCCATCGGAATCCATGATCCTGGCGGTGGCGGCGGTCCGACTGCCAGGGCCATAATCTGGTGGTTGGACTGCCAGGAGTGCGGTGGTCTGACCACCAATGCAGGTTTGGCAGTCCTTGGATTGCCACATTCATAGTTTGCCAGTCCTCGGACCGCCAAACTCCTAATAACCCCCTAAGTCTGAACAAAATAATCTTGACTGGGTGAAGGGGCAAAGGGAAGAGAGTCAATAAGCTGCCTTCTCTGGGTGTGAAATGTGAACTGGTTCCACCCTCCCCTCTTTTGGCCAAAGCCAACAGCCTTCGTGGGTTCTCATCTAATGGCTATCTGACTTTGATAGAACTTTCTCAGCTGTGTTCTGCAACCTTGTCCCTTCAAAGAAATTTGGCTTCCCTTTTAGTGACTAAGACCCGATTTATATCTTAGCAGTTAGCATACTCTGTTGCAACAGTGACAGAGAGTATGCTTACCACCAAGAAAACGGTCCCTCCACCCAATTTAGATGGAGCAGCCCATATGTATAATCACTACTGTGAATTTTCCATCTCTCCTGTGAATAAAACCCCTCTAAAGGCTCAGTTGAGGTCATTGGAGCCAGACTGTAATTCTGCCCACCTGATCTAGATGGGCAGAATTACAGGTCAGTTTTCATTGCTTTTCATCGCCTTGAAAACTAAAGGTAAGGGCCAAAGAAAACTGCTAAATGCTCCCCCTGCCATGTGAGAGGAGCCCTGTTGCAAGGGGAGCGGTCTTTTTTATTTAAAAAAAAATAAGTATCCCATTTTAGGATTTTGTTTTTTAAATCAAAAAAGAAAACTGTTTGTTGCTGTCAAGAACCGCTGTGACGGTGGTTCCTGCAAACGCTTTAGAAATTACCTCCCGCTTGGCGGTCAGTTATAAACTGGGTGGGAGGTCTCTCCACATTGGTGATATAGTAATTCACTCCATCACCCTTGCGGAACAACGGGCTGTCTTCTGGGAATTTAATTGGCCCCTAAGTCGGAAGGTAAAATCTTTGACTTGCACACTCGCTTGGAATTATGACCTGCAATCTTTCAGGAAACTGAGCTTAGTTCCCAGTCACATGTAGCCAATAATTTCTATTGGCACTTTTACTATTTCTAGGCTCTTTGAGCATAAATCTTTAAAAATTAAACTCTCTGGTTCTCCATGGTAGAATGCTGTTATTTTGGTGTCATTGTGTTCATTTAATTTAACTCTAGTACCTATTGTGCTGTTTTTTTTACTTTTTTACTTTTCAACTTTTTTGGTGCTTCTAAAAACTTTACTCATTTGCTTTAGGTTAAGCCTGTCTTCTATGTGCTATAGGTACTAGGGACTGAGCTCAGGTTTAATCTATTGAAACCTGCGACTATACCTAACAGGTTAGACAACTTCCTGTGTTGTGGTGAACTACTATGCACCCCGATTAATAATTCTCTTTCCTACACCTATATCTTAAGTAGACTGTCTTTAACAGTCCACATAAAACTCAATAGTGGGTCATAATGCTATACTATAAAATACATTATTCGTTACTATCTTACCAGGGTAAGAAAATGTGTGTTTGACCTGTCTCAAACAGAGTTGATTTCACCCAAAAAGGTAAGGTAATATAAACTTCAGAAACTTAAATTTCCCATCATACAAATGCTCTTTGCAAAGGTGTCCTTTGCAAACATGTCAATGTTAAAGTGACTGTTTTGTACGAATAGTAGAACTGAAAAATATGCTAAGAATATGTCACTGATTTTGCACGTAAAGAGACCTCAAGGCATTGTGACTCGATGTAATTGACTGTGGTGTGATCAACTGACCTTTTTTGTGACTTATAATAAGCATTGGTGCAAGTTATTGCTTAGTACCAACCCGGTAATTGGCAGTCAATCATTCTGTAACAATTTATCAGAAAATTTTCAAAGCAAAGTAGCAGATAATTACAGTGAATTTGCATCTAAAGAGCACCCCAGCCAAGACAATAAGGAAGCTCTTCTGGCTTTTCCTATCAGCAGCACTCTAACTGATTTCTCTCCTCTTCCACTGAAACATGTCAATAATTTACTTGTCTTAGATATATCTAGATCACCCTTTGGTCTGTGTCCCCCAGTGACCTTAGAGATGGCCTCAAAGATTATAGCACCCCACCTCAGAAAGATTTTCAATGAGATTTTTCAGGTCATTTATTTTCCAAAATTTTAATCAAATACCATTTTACCTCTCTTCAAGAAATCCACTCTTAATCCTTTTGGAGGTCAGCAGCTACTGTCTAATATCCCACCTTCCTTTTCCAGCCAGAGTAGCGGAGAAAGCAATAAATAGGGAAATCATCTCCTTTGACGACAACGCCTTTTTTACCATACCCAGTTTGTTTTCAGAAGCGGGCATAGATAGTACAGAGACTGCTTGGATTGTCTCCTCAGAAAAAGTAGGAACCAGCATTGATCAGGGAGGGAAACCTGTTCTACTATTTCTACTCTTTTTTTACCTATCAGTGGCATTCGATACAGTCAACCAGAAGGCCTCACTCAACCACCAATTTCACATAGACATAAGAGGTACGGCACTGGCAACACTTACATCAATCTGTTTCCATAGAGAACAGTCTGTTTCCATGAATTGGTTTGTTTCCAGCCCTTTTTCTCTGCCATGTGGGGTTCCACAAGGGTCATCCTTAAGCCCATTGCTCTTAAATATGTCACACCACTGGCTCTTTTGCTTTTTTCCCTAGAGTCTTATGCCGATGACTCACAAGTCATTGTTTTTATTTCTAGTAACATGCCTGTAACAGTGGTTAGATTTCACAAATGCATGGAAGAGGTTGGAAGTGGAATGAAACAAAATAGTTTAAAGTAAAATTCAGTTAAGACTGAGGTCCTTCTTTCTGGTAACAATCCTGCATTTTAGTCCCCTATTTGGTGGCCACAAAGTTCGAGACCCTGCCGATTCTGGTCAAAAGGGTCAGGAACTTGGGTGCACCATTCAATGAAAAACTGACTTTTGAAGCACATGTGAATGTGGTCACTTCCTCCACCTTTAATACTTTAGCAACAATGAAAATAATCTTCTCTTTTATTTCCGACGAAATTAAAAACACTGTGGTCATCACTTTAGATTTATCAAAAATCGATTACTGCAATTATCTCTATATTAATATGCAACAAAGAATGCTAATGAAGCAGCAGACATTGCAGCATCCAGCTGTTTCGCTGCTGCTAAAGGTTCCAACGTTTTAGTCAGCCTCCCAGGCTATGCAGTAACTTCACTGGCTTCCTATTACATAACACACCACATTCAAGGCCTTATGTAGCACCCGTAAAGCCGTATATGGCTTTGGGTGTTTATATTTTAAAGAGAAATGTCAATGGTACACTCCTACAAGATCACTAAAATCCATCTCAGCATAGAATGTCATCATTTCTCAGTGCAAGTTGGAGATTTGGGGAGGCAGGAGTTTCATAGACGGTACTGGGAAACTTTGGAATCACCTCCCTCTGTACCATAAATCTCAAACTACCTGATTAGATTCAGAAAAGATCTTAAGAGTTGACTTTTTTACTACTCAGTCCTAGTTCAACTTCTTTTCAATGTTGTTTTACACATTGTAAACCCCATGATTCCCTAGCACCAAAACACCCATGGGCATTCCCATGCTCTATAAAACTAACATTAACATAAACATTACTATGCAGCTAACTGGCAGTTATGCTCTGAAGAGGTGCCATCATAGGTGTATGTTTCCTGCAACTTAATGAACCTTTCAAATAAGGTGCCATTCTCTGACTGTGAATTTTTGGTACATGCTTTTGTGTGACATGTACAGAAAGGCTTAAATTATGTGGGTAGTCTGGGAATTATGGGCTTGAAGATTGAAGAGTCAGATAGTGGATGCAAACTTCACAACCCGTGTCTATACGAGGAGCAGTAGACAAATTCCTTTAGGACTTTTTGTAACATTGAAGATAACATTTACTTTTACACAATCATCCTAAATGTTGAGTTCAGATATGCAACCAAAATTGCTACAGAGCTTCACATCCCCATAATAGAATAAGCCAACATGCAGTTTTGACTGATGATGCTATATGTTCAGATGGTCCATTTTATATCATGAAACGTATAACACAATAATACTTTTTCAGACCTTAGTACTGTAAGTAACAATTAATCACAGCAATGCTAAGAAAGAGACATGGGGGGTAATTGAATATCACACCGGCAAAGAAACATCTCAACAACAGGTTCACAGTAAAGAGAGGTCACTCTATTTGAAGTAACATAAACTACACTGTCTAGTAAAATGAATTTCACATATCAGAAAAAAATGATACGTGCATACCATATTCAGTTTTAAGGATTCCTCAAAAGTTTTGCCAGTCGTTAAGGATGAATCCCCTTTTGCAATTTCTGCAGCAATCTGTACTGGGTGGTATTCTTCCAGAGGTGCCTGAAGAATAGGAAGACATAAAGGTTACCAAATCCACACATATTGGAGTTTATTTGGTAATACTTTTGTAATACGATTATCACCATAAATTAATTTTAAACTGAACCAAATCCACAGGAGGGTGTGTGAAAATGTAGATCTCATGTATGCAACCAAAATCATTACACAGTTTCCCACCTCAATAATAGTGTCAGCCAACATGCACTTTGTCAGATTATGATATATGTTCATAGAGTCCATGTTATATAATGGAATCAGTACTGTTCATACTGTAGTAGTGTAATTAAGAATTATTCACATGTATGATCAACAAGCAACATATGGGCCCTCATTATGAACACGGCGTTAACAACCGCCGTGTTCATGCTGGCGGTCAAAACACTGACCGCCAGCGTCCCCTGTCCCCGCCGGCCAAATAATGAACCTTCCTGTGAAACATTGTTTCCGCCCGCCGGCCCACAGGAAGGCCTGGCCGGGCCATTCTGTGCGGCGGGTGCAGCTGCATCCGTCGCGCAGATCACTGCCCGAAAATCGGGCAATGACCTGCGCGACGGGGCACTGCACCGGGGCCCCTGCACTGCCCATGCAGAGTGCATGGGCAGTGCAGTGGCACCCCCTCCGCCAGCATTTAAAGCCTGGAGGATTCGGAAACATTATCCGAGGGGTAGCACGGCTGCCCTGTCGGATGATGTTTTCACCTGCCGCCAGGCTGCCTGACGGAGGAAGCCTGGCTGTGAGTGAGGGCTGCCGATGGCATTCCTCACCGTGATCATTATGTGGCAGGTTGGCCTGCCATGCCGGCTGGCGGTTTCACCCGCCAACGCCGGAATGGCCGGCCAACCCGCCATGTTCATAATGACCGCCATGGTGCCTTGAATATTATGCCCTGGTAGAAACATCTCAAGATCATGCTCACAGTAATTAGAAAACTCACTCTGTGAAGTAACATACACTATCCTCTCTAGTAGGATTCACTATATATATCAAAATAGACTGATATATACATACCATATTCAGTTTTATTGAGTCTCCAAAAGTTTTGCTAGTCGGTGAAGAGGAATCTCCTTTGGCAATTTCTTCAGCGCTTTGTCCTGTGGTGCATTCTTCCAAGAGTGCCTGAAGGACAGGAATACAGAAAGGCTATTAAATGCACACCATCATTTTACTTTATTTCGGCTGAAAAGCCATAAAAGTGAACAATTAAACACCATGTCATAGTTAAACAACATATCAATTTGTAGAAAAGAAGAATAAACGAAATACCACATTATACATCTAAAAACCCTAAATGGATTTTAAAATCACATAATTTTAAGACAGTACAATACAAACATTATTATTCTTAAAATCTTAAAATCCTGTCATATTAAATATAAAAGGTTAATGGCTCATTATCTTATTCCAGTCAAATCAAGTAGTAAGTTATTATAATAAATAACTAAGACCAATATGTTAAAACATACAATTATAACAATTCTCTAGTTCTTATAGCCCATGCACTTTGCAGATATCTTGCAACTGAAAAAACTATTTTATCATTTGTATCAGTTATCATTAAGTGCAATGCTATATTCCATTCCCTTATCCCCAATAATCTGCATAACGGGGCAATCCACTTCTTCCTCGGGGCCACATATCTAGAGCAAAAGAACATAAAGTGCGCAAGTGACTCTGTGTTTTTTTTTACAAAAATGGAAAAAAATTAAATTCCGGTTCTCCGCTCTCCATCTCGCAGTGAATGACTTGAGCGGGAGGATCCCTAACCGGAACTTAATATAGAGCGCTTTAGCATAGGGAGGATTTACACTGTCCATATAAGCCTCAAATTTGGGACTGCATTTATGGTCCAGAAACTGCAGGGTCCGACTACCTTTATTATTATACCATGTTTGGACCAAAATATTCTCCCAATAGCACCTATTTATGCGCTCTTTTACTTCCTTAGTCAGATTCTGAGGAGCACTCCACACCTCTTCCATATTGAGAAGTTTACACATATCTCTAATGTGTCTCAACCAAGGGAACTTTAATGCACAATCATCTACTAAAAACTCTTCTAATGCTATCTGGAGAGTGGACAAATGCTCAGAAGTCCAGAGCCGAACCCAATACTTGAGTGGTCTTAATGCAATTACGTTATGTATCTCGTTTAAAGCTAAATCAAATCTAAGGGGGATGAGAGGGGTGCTCATTGGCAGTCGTAAGAAGTTTCTTAAGAAGCGATTTTCTACTGTAGTCAGACACCTAGAATTAGTGTGTCCCCAAAGCTCAGCACCATAGATTGAAGCTGCAACTGCCGCTGCTTTATAAACGGTAACAGCAGGTGATATCTCTCCTTCTGAGATATTGGCAATTTCCCTCCCTATCACTGTTGATCTCTGCCTAAGGGCCGTCAAGCTCTTTCCAATCTGCGCCGACCATCCTTGATCATCACTTAGCCTAATCCCCAAATAATCAAATTGACTGACTCTCCACTAATTTGCCTGCTATAGTCATTTTCCCCCTAAAAGATTTGTGCGGATTAAAAACCATAAACTTTGATTTGGTTGGGTTTATTTCAAGTCCTCTTTTAAAACAGAATTGGTAAAAAGCATCCGATTCATTTTGCAAGCCCATAGGTGTTCTCGAGATTAGTAAAGTGTAGTCAGCGAACATTAAAATGGGAACAGAGGATCCAGCTAGCTTTGGGGCATCATGGTTACAGTTTAGTAGTTGGTCCGTCGCGCCGTTAATGTAGAGGTTAAACAATGTTGGGGCCAAGATGCACCCTTGTCTCACCCCCCTATTAACAGGTATAGCTTGTGTTAAGTCACCACTTTGGGACCAGCGTACTTTAGCATACATCCCCTCATGTAAGTACCTTATCAAACTTAATAGTTCTCCATCGAGTTGATAGTTCTCCAACACATTCCACAATAGGTCCCTTGGGACCATATCAAAAGCAGCTTTTAAGTCGATGAAGGCTACGTACAAGTGACATTTCTTAAGTGACAAGTATTTCCAACAAAGGAGATTGAATCTGAATACCTGGTCTGTTGTACTCATTCCCTTTCTAAAGCCTGCCTGAAAGTCGGAAAGAATATGGGATTTCTCTATCCATACCTGTAATCTATTCAATACCTGCTTGCTAAATATTTTTTGACTAACATCAAGCAGGCTGATAGGCCTATAATTAGTAGGTTCTTCCCTTGGCCCTTTCTTGTAGATGGGGACTATTATTGCTCCTTGCCACGAGGGAGGAAGTCTCCCCCCTCAATATCTCGTTGCTAAGTGCATTTAGATACAGGGACCAAGTTGTAGGTCGGGACAGAAATAGATCACCAGGGATGCCATCCAACTCAGGGGCCTTCCCTTTGCGGACAGATTGAAGAGCAAGAGTAGTTTCTTTCAGGGTGAAAAGGTCCAGGGCAAATTTAGGTGATGGAAGTCCTCCAGAAGTTGATGAATTTAATGAATTAGGGCAAGAATCGTTGGGTTTTGATAGAGAGATAGTTGCACTACTGGTATGAGGTTTCCTATATACGTTTTTAAAATGTGTCACCCAAATTTCTGGCTGGGTTCCAGGATGGTTCTCCATACCTTGCGAGTTGCCTTTATCTGCCACTAATTTCCAGAATAATTTGGAGTCCTTCCCATGAAGTGCCTCTACCAACCTATTCCAATATTTGGTTTCCCACTCTTTTTTTGCATTTTGTAGTACAACTTTATACGCAATCCTAAATTCTCTTATCTCTCTAGGCTTCCCTGCCTTCAGTGCTCACAATAGATGTGATTTGGCCTGACGGCAGGAGTTGGAAAACCAGCTTATCGATCTTGTCCCATTCTGTGTCCGCCTCCTTATTACCTGAAACTGCGATTTTAACCGGTTGGTCAGGGAGTCGTGCAAGTTGATCAAGTCCACTAATATAATGTTTGCATGCTTCAGTGGGGACAGTGTTTTTACAACTATTTGGTAAATTAATAGTTGAAAATTAACATCACCCTCCACCCATTCCCATTTCACATTTTTAAAATCATTTGTCTTATCTAGGACATAACCTTCGGCCCATGCTGTCATAGTTTTACAGGTGAATAGAGTAGAAAAAAAGGTGGTACTCAGAGCATAATGATCACTATCACTGCGAGGGAGAGTGACCATATCTATAAGCGATTTCCAAAGAATATCATCTACCAATACATAATCAAGGTGACTAGAATATGATCCTCTCCTATATGTGGGCGACGCCGGGGTATCTGACCTGGTGTTCCCATTTACTATTTATTCTTAGCCCCTTTAATGTTATTAGGTCTTCTAATAAGTCTAACGCCCCCCCTTCTTTCTTATTTATAACCTTGACCGGTCCAGATTTATCCCATGTTACTGCACACTGAATTCCTTTTTGCTGGATATCATCAATACAATTCAGATGCATATTAAAATCTCCTGCAACGATTAGGCCCTGCCCACCCGGTAGAGAATTAAGAAAGTCTGTTAGTATATTAATCAATACTGTTTTAGTCCTATGAATGCCAGGCCTGACATATATGTTTACAATTACTATGCTAAAGGACCCTCTAGCAGTACTAAGTTCAACCTCAACAGCTATCAAATCCCTTGAAGGGTTTACTAGCTCCCTAGCTTTTGGAAACAAATCATGTTTTAACCAAATTATCAAGCCCCCGCTGCCCTGCCAGATAATGAAGGAAGTGCGGTCTTCTGGAAGGTCCAGTAACCTTCTCTGTTAATCACAGATGAAGCACATGTTTCCTGAAGTAAAATAATATGGTGTTGATCTATAAAACTACACCAGTAAGGGATAATTGTTTTATGGAGCAGCTCTGCCACATTCCAGGATAGGAGCCTAATCGGTGGGTCGAGTTCGTCCCCCTTATCTATTTGTTTCTCTCCGTTATTATTTAAGTGAGGCGTGAGGCCATGCGCGATCCCCTCTGCTGGAGCACTACAATATACTTTTGGCTCCACTCTCCAAGTGCACAATATCTGGTTACTTGCTGTAATAAAGTCTGGGCTGGATCTACCCTCTCTCCCACCCTTTATCATAAGGGCTTCACGTCAATCTATATCCGAGGTTGAACTGCACTTTGGATTCCTTTGGATCCTTCTGGAAGTGTCTGTATGCAGAGTTGTTGGGATATTATGTCTCTCTAGAGGGAACTGATTTTCTAATGATTGAGGGATTGTTTGGGTGAGTGACACTTTTGACGAAGCACCAGGTCTCATTCTTAAATCTAATGACAGAAGGCCCTTAACTAAGGTCTGGCTCCTCAATTTAAGCCCTATGAGATCTGTTGACGATCCTGCTCTTGAATATCTTTGTGCAGTGACTATATCATCCCTTATGATAGATCTACATTTCTTTGTCCCCCTTATCCAATGGATTACTTTGTTTATAAGGGAATCCCCTGGCTCATTATAACCATTGCTTAGCTTAGGGACATTTGTCATGTATATATCATGTCCACTATGTTTAATCTGAGTTGGGGGAGCATTACTCCAAGGGTCTGATGACCTTTTATCCAAAAGACGAAGTCTATGTGTCTCACGGTTGGCACCTCTATTCCTGGTTATCTCCCAATTATTGGAAGTGTCCCCACCAGAAGGAGTGTTTGGGCCACCATGAGGATTCTGAGTTACCACTTCGGTTTTTTCCCCCTTCGCATTTCTGTCATGGATGGTTCGGCTAGATAAGTTTTCTTCGCCGGGAAGTTAGAGGCAGATTTGGGTATTGATTTCCTTATGTCCCCAACTATAGCAGAGATGCCATCCAACTTCTCATATATCATATGGCTAAAGGATGTAAGATATTCTCTGAGACTCAATATTTCAGCTCTTATTTGTACTAGTTGTTGTTCCGCTAGATGTCCCCTCTGGGTAGGTACAGATGTTAGCGTCTCCTCGTTCTCCCTTAGGATACTCCTCTCAGGGTCACATGGCGCCAATGAAGCGAGAGGTGAAAAGCGGTTAGTACAATTTAATAGAGGGGATACATCACCCAACTGGGCAGGCGAACACAGATTAGAACTCTCAATTAAATGATTGAGATTTCCTGACCTATTGAGTTCTGGATTAGGTCCCTGTGAATTAGGTGCCTGTGGTACTCTACCCACAGGGGCAAAGAAAGATTTTATATCCTTAGTAGTATCGTTAACACCTTTTTTATGAGATTTTGAAGGCTTGGTAGCTAACAAGCTTTCCACTTCCTCTATAAGATCGTCAATTTGAGACAGTGTACAGTTCTCAGCAGAGTGGCGAGGTACTTTCTTTGCCCCTCCCTGCTCAGTGGGATTGCCACTAGCTTTCCTCTTCCCCATCCTAGTGACAATTAAGAGTTTTCCCAAGTTCGATGTCCCAAAAATATGCGGGGAAGAAAGGAAAGGTGCAATCACTACGGCAGTGTATGAGAATTTGGCCTGACCTGATAACAATAATTAGGAGCTGGTAAGTTGGATTCTCAACTTGAAATTGAATCCATTCAGTAAAGAAAGAAGGAAAAAAGTGCCAAACAGTACCTCCAAGCAGCCACTCTCCCATGTGCTGCCTCTCCTGGAATCTTTAGGGGGATGTCAGGGGGGAGGCCCTGCCCTGCCTCTTCCTGGCAAAGACGGGCGCGTCCTGCGAGCGGGAGCACTTGAAGCAGATTTAAAGGGCTCCCAGCCCTGTCGTAGCCCCTCCTTCTCCTCCGGTGCACACAATCAGCTGGTGGGAAACCACTGCGTCCCACGAGCGAGCAGGAGCGCTTGAAGCAGATTTAAAGGGCTCCCAGCCCTGTCGTAGCCCCTCCTTCTCCTCCGGTGAACACAATCAGCTGGTAGGAAACCAGCGCGTCCCGCGAGCGAGCGGGAGCGCTTAAAGCAGATTTAAAGGGCTCCCAGCCCTGTCGTAGCCCCTCCTTCTCCTCTGGTGCACACAATCAGCTGGTGGGAAACCAGCGCGTCCCGCGAGCGAGCGGGAGCGCTTGAAGCAGATTTTTTAAAGGGCTCCCAGCCCTGTCGTAGCCCCTCCTTCTCCTCCGGTGCACACAATCAGCTGGTGAGAAACCAGCGCGTCCCGCGAGCGAGCGGGAGCGCTTGAAGTAGATTTAAAGGGCTCCCAGCCCTGTCGTAGCCCCTCCTTCTCCTCTGGTGCACACAATCAGCTGGTAGGAAACCAGCGCATCCCGCGAGCGAGCGGGAGCGCTTGAAGCAGATTTATAGGGCTCCCAGCCCTGTCGTAGCCCCTCCTTCTCCTCCGGTGCACACAATCAGCTGGTGGGAATTTTTTTTTTTTTTTAAATGGGAAAAAGTTGCTTCAGAAGAAGGCTTGTGGTTTTTTCCCTGAAAAAGGCATCAACAAAGGGTTTGCGGTGCTAAAATCACCAGCTTCCCAGCTTTCAGGAACAGGCAGACTTGAATCAGAAAACCCAATTTTTCAACACAAATTTGGCATTTTACTGGGACATATCCCATTTTTTTATTTTTTTGTGCTTTCAGCCTCCTTCCAGTCAGTGACAAAAATGGGTGTGAAACCAATGCTGGATCCCAGAAACCTAAACATTTCTGAAAAGTAGACAGAATTCTGAATTCAGCAAGGGGTCATTTGTGTAGATCTTTCAAGGGTTTCCTACAGAAAATAACAACTGAAAAAGAAAAATATTGATATTGAGATGAAAAAAACATCAATTTTTCTCTACGTTTTACTCTGTAACTTTTTCCTGCAATGTCAGATTTTCGAAAGCAATATACCGTTACGTCTGCCGGACTCCTCTGGTTGCGGGGATAAAAATGATATCTCACTTGTGTGGGTAGGCCTAGCGCTCGCGACAGGAAACAGCCCAAAACACAACGTGGACACATCAAATTTTTTGAAAGAAAACAGAGGTGTTTTTTGCAAAGTGCCTACCTGTAGATTTTGGCCTCTAGGGAAACCTACCAAACCTGTGCATTTTTGAAAACTAAAGACCTAGGGGAATCCAAGATGGGGTGAGTTGTGGGGCTCTGACCAGGTTCTGTTACCCAGAATCCTTTGCAAACCTCAAGATTTGGCTAAAAAAACACATTTTCCTCACATTTCGGTGACAGAAAGTTCCCGCTCCCCCAACCCCCACCCCCGGGAGCGACCCTTGCCTACAAGGTCGCTCCCCCTGCGTGACATTGGCGGCAAAAAAAAAATCCCCGTGCCTAGTGGTTTCTGCCCCCTTGGGGGCAGATTGACATAAAATCGGCCAATCTGTCCCCAAGGGGGGCAGAAATGGTCTAAATACAATTTGCCCCCCACGGGAGCGACCCTTGCCTAATGGGTCGCTCCCCATCTCTAAAAAAACAAACAAACAAAAAAAAAAACACCAAAAAACAATTTGCCCTGGCGCCTAAAGGTTTCTGCCCCCCCGGGCAGATCGGCCTAATAACAATAGGCCGATCTGCCCCCGGGGGGGGCAGAAATGGCCTGAAATAAATTTGCCCCCCACCCATCCAACCCCCCCCAAGGAGCGACCCTTGTCCAAGGGGTCGCTCCCCATCTGTAAAACAAAAAAAACTAAAAATCCCTGGTGCCTAGTGGTTTCTGCCCCCCTTGGCCTCATCAAAATAGGCCAATCTGCCCCCAAGGGGGGCAGAAATGGCCTAAATATAATTTTCCCCCTAGGGGAGTGACCCTTGCCTAAGGGGTCGCTCCCCACACCTAAAACTAAAACATAAACAAAAAAGAAAAAATATATATATATATATCCCTGGTGCCCCTCTGGGGGCCCGGCAGATCGGCCTAATAATAGGCCGATCTGCCCCCGGGGGGGGGCAGAAAATGCCTTCCCAAAAAATGCCCCCCCCTTGGAGCGACCCTTGCCCAAGGGGTCGCTCCCTCATGACAATTAAAAAAAAAAAAAAATCCCTGGTGTCTAGTGGGCGTTTCAAAAGCCGGATTGAAACGCTTGGAGAGACTTCAAAGGGAAGGAATACATTTCGTTCCCTTTGAAGGCTCTCGGGGCCTCCCCCACATGATCGAAAGAGAAATGCAAAGCATTTCTCTTTCGATCGCGCTGGAAGCTGAGCTTCCAGTGCGAAGGGGGAGGCTGATGTCACAGGGGGGTGGGGGGAGTTGGGGGTGGATGGGGAAGGACTTCCCCCTCCATCCCTGCCTTTGGGGGGGTGGGGGGAAGCACACAGAGGGAGCGAGAGCGCTCCCTCTGGGCTGTGTGCCGAGGACGTAATGGTTACGTCCTCGGCACAGTGCTGCTGTGCAGAGGACGTAACCATTACGTCCTCGGCACAGAACAGGTTAAGTAGATGATTGGGCAAGTAGGGGCTTCGGGATTGGTGAGTCATTTAGAGGATGCAAACAGCATAGCCATGTCTGTTTGAGGAGCAGTAGACAAAGGGTCTGATTACAACTTTGGAGGAGGTGTTAATCCGTCCCAAATGTGACGGATATACCACCAGCCGTATTACGAGTTCCATAGGATATAATGGACTCGTACTACGGCTGGTGGTATATCCGTCACTTTTGGGACGGATTAACACCTTCCTCTAAAGTTGTAATCAGGCCCAAAGTCCTATGGAGTTTATGTGACTTTGAAGATCACACTTTCATTTACAAAATCATCCTGAATGTACAGCTTTGATATGCAACAATAATCCTTACAGAGCTTCCCATCTCCATAACAGTTTGAGCCAACATGCACTTTGCCAGATTATGATATATGTTCAATGGTCCATGTTATATCATGAAGTGTATGATGAAATAATAATTTTTCAGACCTCAGTACTGCAAATAAGAGTTTTTCACAGTAATGCTAAACAAGAGACAAACTTGAATACCGTGCCGCTGTAGAAATATCTCAAGTAGAGGTCCATAGTAATGAGATAAATCACTCTACATGAAGTAACATACGGTATGCTATCTATTACAATTCATTTGCAAAAAAAACTGATATGTGCATACCATGTCCAGTTTTGCTAATTCTTCAAACGTTTTGCTATTCGGTAAAAAATAATCTTCTTTTGTAATTTCTTTAGCACTAGGTCCTGAGGATTATTCTATCAATCAATCAATCAGAGTTTGTTAAGCGCAAATATTCACCCGTGAGTGTCTCAATGTGCAGCGGGTGTGGGGGGGGGGTGGAGCATCCATCAGTGTGGTGGTTCTTAAAATATACATGTCTTTGAATAGTCATGTCTTCAGCTTTTTCGTGAAGTTGAGGAGTGGTGTAGTCTGTCTGAGGTGGGGCAGAAGGGCGTTACAGGCTGTGTTGGCGACGTAGGAGAATGAGCGTCCTCCTGTTCTTGTTTTTCTGATGTGGGGTATTTGGCGAAAGAGAGCTGGGCTAAGCATAGGGTCCTGTGGGATATGTGAAATTGAGTCACCTGTTCAGGTAGGCTGGTCCGGTGTCGTGGAGGGCTTTCTGTGCGTGGATGAGGATCTCTAAGGTGATTCTTTTCTCTATGGGGAGCCAGTGTAGAGTGCGCAGGTGCTTGGAGATGTGACAGTTTTGGGGAAGGCCAAGGAGCAGTCTGGAGGCGGCGTTCTTGAATTTCTATAGTTTGCGGGTGAGTTTCTTGTTGATTCTGGCATAGAGTGTGTTGCCGTAGTCCAGTCTGCAGGTAACAAGGGCATGTGGGACGGTCTATCGGTGTTCAAGTGGAATCCATTTGAATGTCTTGCGTAGGAGGTGAAGGGTATGGAAGCAGGTGGATGAGACTGAGTTGATTTGGCAATCCATGCTGAATTTGGAGTCCAGGATGATTTCAAGGTTGCAGGCTTGGTTCGTAGTTAGGACTTCCGAGGGTGGAGGGCCACCAAGAGTTGTTCTACGCGTCAGGTTGAGGGCTCATGATGAGTACTTCAGTTTTGTCTGTGTTGAGTTGTAGGCAGCTGCTTTGGCGACTGCTCCCATGCCTTTGTGGAAGTTCTGTGCTGGGTTCGTTGGATGGGGAGAGGATGAGTTGGGTGTCGTCAGTTTAGGTGACAATGTTGAGTCCGTAGTTTCTGAAGATGGAGGCTAGTGGGACCATGTAGATGTTAAACAACGTGGGGGTGAGGGAGAATCCCTGGGGAACTCTGCAGGTGGTAGGTGTGGGGTCTGAGAGGAAAGGGGGAAGTCTTAGTCTTTCAGGAGTGCCTGAAGGAAAGGAAGATGTAAAGGCTACTAAAAGCACATATATTGGACTCTATTGTTTAACACTCTTGCAATACTATCTTTGCCATCAATTAATTTTAAACAGAACCAAATCTGCATGTAAGAGGATGTGTGAAAATAATGATCTCATGTGTACAACCAAAATCCTCACATAGCTTGCCATCCCTATAATATTGTGAACCAACAGACACTTTGCCAGATTATGAGATATGTTCAGGGTGTCCATGTTATGTCATGAAATCCATACTGTTCCATTCTGTAGTACCGTAATTAAGGATTATTCAGAGTAATGATAAACATGGGACACATGGGGACAGGAATATTATGGCCTTGTGAAAAATTCTAAATTTCAGGTTCACTGGAATTAGAGAAACCACCCTATGTGTAATAACTTATACTATACCATCTATTAAGATTAATTTACAATATCAAAACAGCCTGATGTGCATACCATATTAAGTTTTACTAAATCTTCAAAACTTTTGTTAGTCAGTGAAGAAGAATCTCCTTTTGCAATTTCTTCTGCACTTAGCCCTTGGGGGCATTCTTCCAGGAGTGCCTGAAAGATAGGAAGACATAAAGGTTAATAAATGCACATATAGTGGAAGTCTATTATTTGATATTCTTACATTACTATCATTATCATAAATTCATTTTAAGCTGAACCAAATCCATATGAGTGTGTGTGAAAATGTAGTTCTCAAATATGCAAATAAAACCCTTAACACAGCTTCCCATATATATAATAGTGTGAGCCAATGTGCACTCTGCCCAATGATGACATATGTACAGGGGGTAAATTTTATTTCATGAAATTTATACTGTTTCATATTTCAGTAGTGTAATTTAGAATGAATCACAGTAATGCTAAACAAGAGATAAATGTGGGCTTGAATATTATGTTCTTGTAAGAACATCTGAAGTTCAGGATCGCAGTAAATAGATAAACCACACTATGTGAAGTAACATACACTAAACTCTATAGTAAGATTCATTTAAACTATCTGATCAGACTGATATGCACATGCCATATTCTGTTTTACTGACTCCTCAGAATTTTTGCTAGTGTGTTACACCATACTATCTATTAAGATTCATTTAAAATATCAGATCAAACTGATATGTGCATACCACATTCTCTTTTACTGACTCCTCAATATTTATTTCAGTGGGTGAAGACAAATCCTCTTTCATAATTTCTTCAGCTCTAGGTCCTGGAGAGCATTCTTCCAGGAGTGACTGAAAGATGGTAAGACAAAACGGTTTTGAGTGTATTTGGTAATAGTCTTACATTACTATCATTATTGTAAATTAATTTCAAACTGAACCAAATCCACATGTGAGGGGCTGTTCTAAAATTCTTAAGCAGCATTATGTGGATACAACATATGGTATAAAACACCCACTCTGTATATCATATGTTACCAAGGAGTTAAAGTCTCAATAGAAGAACAAGTACAAAGGCTTAGTTCATTTACAAAGTCATGAACTCCATAGTGAATTGCAATTTATTCTACTCAATGGACAGAAGACATGTTATTCAATATAAATCATGGTCTTCCATATTGAGATCTTGTTCCTTTATATCAAGTGAAGTGATATGCAGTGCTATCTGCAGTATGAAGTTAAAAGCAATAAAAAGTAGTCATATTTTATTAAATCATATACAAAGCAGTTTAATGAAATCTTATCAAAGAGGTAACTTCATTAGTTGTTGTGGACTTTCACATGCCCAAATTATTAATTTCCTTTCCTACACCTATATCTTCAGTGTGGTGTATTTAACAGTTCACATAACAGTCAACAGTGGGCCTCAGCGCTACACTAAGGACCTGCCAAGTAAAACAAAACTTTCAGTGTGAGGAGGGAGCTGGGCCTTGGAGAAGGTTTAGGCTTATGCAAAGAAGCACCTAAAATACACTTTTGCCCGAGCACTGTCCCTAAACATCCTTCTCCGCAACACAAAATAAAGTTGCTGAGGCTGGTGCTGATGTTTTATGTGACTTTGAAAATAACATTTTCTGTTATAGAATCACCCAGAAAATAGAGCTCAGATAGGCAACCAGCAGAGCTTCTCATCTACTTAATAATGTGAGACAACATGCACTTTGCCAGGTTTTGGTATATGTTCACCTGGGCCATGATATATCTTGAAAACTATAATGTAATAATATTTAAGACCTTAGTATTGTGATTAGGAATTAATCACAATAATGCTAAACAAAAGACACACGGGTACTTGAATATTAAGCTGCAGTAGTAATATCTCAAGGACAGGTTGACAGTAATTAGATACACCGTTCTATGTAAAGTAACAAACTATATTGTGTACTAAAACTCATTTACAATCTCAGAAAAAAATGAAATGTGCATACCATATTCAGTTTAACTGAATCTTCAAAGGTTTTGCTAGTCGGTGAAGAAGAATCTCCTTTTGCAACTTCTTCTGCACTTCGACCTGGGGGATATTCTTCCAGGAGTGCCTGAAAGATAGGAAGACATAAAGGTAATTAAATGCACACATAGTGGAATTGTATTATTTGATACTCTTGCAATGCTAGCATTACCATTAATTCATTTTAAACTGAATCAAATCCATATGTAAGAGTGTGTGTGAAAATATTGATCTCATGTATGCAACCAAAATCCTCACACAGCTTGCCATCTCCAAACAATGGGAACCAACACACACTTTGCCAGATTATGTGATGTATTTGAAGGGTCCATGTCATACCATGCAATCTATACTGTTCCATACCGCAGTACTGTAATTAAGGATTCATCAGAGTAATGATAAACATGGGACACATGGGGGACATGACTATTATGGCCTTGTGGAAACATCTAAAGTTCAGGTTCACAGGAGTTTGATAAACCACCATATGTGTAATAACTTATACTATACCATCTATTAAGATTAATTTACAATATCAAAACAGCGTGATGTGCATACCATATGAAGTTTTACTGACTCTTCGAAAGTTTGGCTAGTCGGTGAAGAAGAATCTCCTTTTGCAATTTCTTCTGCACTTAGCCCTGGGCGGCATTCTTCTAGGAGTGCCTGAAAGATAGGAAGACATAAAGGTTATTAAATGCACACATAGTGGAAGTCTATTATTTGATACTCTTGCAATACTATCATTATCTTTAATTAATTTCAAACTGAACCAAATCCATATGAGTGTGTGTGAAAATGTAGTTCTCAAATATGCAAACAAAACCCTTACACAGCTTCCCATATCTATAATAGTGTGAGCCAATATACACTTTGCCCAATGATGACATATGTACGGGGGGCACATTTTATTTCATGAAATTTATACTTTTTCATATTTCAGTAGTATATTTCAGAACGTATCACAGTAGTGCTAAACAAGAAATATATGTGGGCTTGAATATTATGTTCTTTTAGGAACATCTGAAGTTCAGGATCACAGTAAATAGATAAACCACACTATGGCCCTCATTCTGACCTTGGCGGGCGGCGGAGGCCGCCCGCCAAAGTCCCGCCGTCAGGTTACCGTTCCGCGGTCGAAAGACCGCAGCGGTAATTCTGACTTTCCCGCTGGGCTGGCGGGCGGTCGCCTTCAGACCGCCCGCCAGCCCAGCGGGAAAGAGGCTTCCACGATGAAGCCGGCTCGGAATCGAGCCGGCGGAGTGGAAGCTGTGCGACGGGTGCAGTTGCACCCGTCGCGTATTTCACTGTCTGCGCAGCAGACAGTGAAATACATGTAGGGGCCCTCTTACGGGGGCCCCTGCAATGCCCATGCCAGTGGCATGGGCACTGCAGGGGCCCCCAGGGGCCCCGCGACCCCCCCCTACCGCCATCCGGATCCCGGCGGTCGGACCGTCGGGATCTGGATGGCGGTAGGGGGGTCGGAATCCCTGCGGCGGTGCAGCAAGCTGCGCCGCCGTGGAGGATTCAATGGGGCGGCGGTACACTGGCGGGAGCCCGCCAGTGGTGCCGGTCCGACCGCGGCTTTACCGCCGCGGTCGGAATCCCCATTGGAGCACCGCCGGCCTGTCGGCGGTGCTCCCGCGGTCCTCCGCCCTGGCGGTCTTTGACCGCCAGGGTCAGAATGACCGCCTATGTGAAGTAACATGCACTAAACTCTATAGTAAGATTCATTTAAACTATCCGATCAGACTGCTATGCACATGCCATATTCTTTTTTACTGACTCCTCAGAATGTTTGTTAGTGTGTTACACCATACTATCTAGTAAGATTCATTTAAAATATCAGATCAAACTGATATGTGCATACCACATTCTGTTTTACCGACTCCTCAATATTTATTTCAGTGGGTGAAGACAAATCCTCCTTCATAATTTCTTCAGCTATAGGTCCTGGAGAGCATTCTTCCAGGAGTGACTGAAAGATGGGAAGACAAAAAGGTTTGAAGTGTATTTGGTGATAGTCTTACATTACTATCATTATTGTAAATTAATTTCAAACTCAACCAAATCCACATGTAAGGGGGTGTTCTGAAATTCTTAAGCAGCATTATGTGGATACAACATATGGTATAAAGTACCCACTCTGTATATCATACATTACCAAGGAGTTACAGACTCAATAGAAGAAGAAGTACAAAGGCTTAGTTCATTTACAAAGTCATGAACTCCATAGTGAATTGCAATTTATTGTACTCAATGGACAGAAGACATGTTATTCAATATAAATCATGGTCTTCCATGTTGAGATCTTGTTACTTTATATCAAGTGAAGTGATATGCAGTGCCATCTGCAGTGTGAAGTTAAAAGCAATAAAAAGTAGTCATATTTTATTAAATCATATTCAAAGCAGTTTAATGTAAATCTTATCAAAGAGGTAACTTCATTAGTTGTTGTGGACTTTCACATGCCCAAATCATTAATTTCCTTTCCTACAACTATATCTTCAGTGTGGTGTATTTAACAGTTCACATAACAGTCAACAGTGGGCCTCAGCGCTATACTAAGGACCTGCCAAGTAAAACAAAACTTTCAGTGTGAGGAGGGAGCTGGGCCTTGGAGAAGGTTTAGGTTTATGCAAAGAAGCACCTAAAATGCACTTTTGCCCGAGCACTGTCCCTAAACATCCTTCTCCGCAACACAAAATAAAGTTGCTGAGGCTGGTGCTGATGTTTTATTTGACTTTGTGTGAGAAAACAGGGCTGATTGCAGAGGCCCCATAACTTTTTGCCCCCATTTTCCACTTTTTGCTGGTGTTTTCCTGACTTTAAAGGTGCCCTGGGTACTGCTAACCAGTCCCAGGGCCTGTGCTCTGTGTAAAATGGATATGCAAATTAGGCTAATTATAATTGGCTAAGTTAACCTACCTATAAGTCCCTAGTATATGGTAGGGCATGTAGGTTTAGGGACCACAGCATAGGTGGTGCACACCTAGGTGCACTGCTGAGGTGCCCAGTGTCATTTTAAAAGCAAGCCTGCCTTGCTGGCTGCTTTTAAATTAAAGTTATATGCAAATTCGACTTTGGAATTAAAGGTACTTCCAAAGTCTTAAACTACCTTATTTTTACATATAAGTCACCTCTAAGGTGTGCCCTATGTGCCCCTAGGGCTGGGTGCCATGTAACTATAAGCAGGGACTTTATAAAAATAGATTTATAAGCCCTGGTGAGGTAAAAACAGCCAAATTCGTTTTTCCCTCATTGAAGTAAATGGCCTTCATAGGCTAGAATGGGCAGACTTTATTTTAAATGTTAAAGTCTCCTTAAATGTTACATACCAAGAATTTGGTATCAATTTGATTGTTGTAATAAATCCCACAACTTCCAGTTGTTGGATTTAATATAACTTGTCCAGGTAAAAAGTTTAGACTTTACCTAAAAAGTTGCCAATTTCAGATCTGCATTGTTTTTGCTGCTGTGCTCTGATTGGCCAGCCTGCAGCAGCTTCTGCCAGGCTGCCTTGATTAGGTGTGAAGTGGCCAGGCTTCACACAAAGGAATGTGCTTGGGGGAGAGAATCTCCCCTCAGCAGATGGTGAGGCAGGAAGGGGGAGGGCTGCCAAACTGGTCTTCAAAGGCAGAGAAGGACATTTGCAGCACCCAGCAACACCCCCACATCCTGCAACCCCAGACAATTAGGTGCCCCCTTGATTAGATTAGGAGAGGGCAGGAGAGGGGTGTGTTTATGATTTTTAGCCACACCAGTGGCTGGGCTCAGCCAGATGTAACCTCCAAAAATCAGATTCATCCATGTTGGATTTTTAGAGACTGTTGCCTTCTGGGATGGATTTTTGCCACACTTCCCAGGAAGTGGTCATCACAGGGGGACGACCCTGTCCCTGATTGGAGAACCAGGGCCCCCCTGCTTTTCACCCAGGAGAAAGAATAAAACTGGTAGACCTGCACCCACGCCTCAGATCCCCTCCAGAATTCAACAAGAAAGGAACTAAAGAAGAAGAAGGACTGCCCTGCTGGACCCCTGGCCTGCACCTGGACCCTGCACTCAGAAGGACTGCACCAGCTGCACACTTGGGCTTCACCACAAGAAGGACTTTGCCTGGCTTCAACTGGTTCAAGGAGGGACTCCCTGTTTGCTACAGGTGAAAAATTGCTAAACCAGAGTCCCCTGCACCAACTCCTGAAGAAAGCGACCAGCTGACCACTGTCCAGTGGCCAAAAAGGAGTTTGCGCCAGGTGCATTCTGGGAGTTGAAGTCCGCACCCCCCAAGGACCATCACAGAACTTCTGGACCCTTGGGGTGAGCTGTGGACCCCAAAAGAACCTTAAAAGAACATCTGGGTGAAGCCCCAGAAGTTTGGAAAAGATTTGAGAATTTTTGGAAAAAAGCTCCAGAGAGGGACCGACCCGCCGCGGAAATTCTAGCCGGCTTGCCTCAACCGCGACCCGGCCTGACTTCGTGGTTCGTCCCGGTAAAGAAAAACATCCAAAAAAGAGACTAAGTCCGAACGTAAAAAGTTGACCGGGACCTCCCAGCCATCGTATCCGAGAAGGGCTCCATGGACGTCGGATCAAGATCCAGGTTTACCCCGGTCGAAGGATTTTCATCTCGAAAAAACGACTAAGTCCGAAGGTAAAAGTCTCCACCGAGGAAACCCACATCGCGTATCCGGACAAGGGCTCCAGGAGGTCGGATTCAACTGGCAGGTTCGTCCCGGTGAAGAAAAACTTCAAAATAAAGACTAAGTCAGAAGGTAACTTTTTAATCGAGGCCTCCCGCGACCTGTAGCCGAGCAGGGCTCCATCGCGGTCGGCCTGAAAGTTTGACTTTGCCCCGGTCGAGGTGCAACCAGATGACCCGATTGGCGCTTTTTGTTTCTAAGCGCTAGAAAAGTAATAATTCTTAAAAAATTCATATCTCCGGTTTCCCTGAACCGATTTTAATAGTTTTTGTGTCATTTTAAAGATAAAAATATAAACTATTTTTATAAATTGGTTTTGGATTTTTAAACTGTTTCCTGTGTTTTATTTAATTACTGTTTTGTGATATTTGAATGCTTTACACTTTGTCTCCTAAGTTAAGCCTTGACGCTCGTTGCCAAGCTACCAAGGGTTGAGCTGGGATTAATTTACTGAGACCTAACTGTACCTATGTGGAGGTTAGTGGCTTGTTGCTAGGTGTAGGTACCTACCTGCCCTACCAATAACCCATTTTCCAACATAATTGGTGGCAGCGGTGGGATCCTGTACTTGTGTTCAATATCACGTTACAGTTTTAGGTAAAACAAATTAAAAATCCTTTAAATTGTCCTAGTGCAAAAATAGTTTTTAATTTTTAATTTGGATTAATTTCAATTATTGAATTTTTTTAATTTTTCTAAATTCTTGTTTCCAATTTTTGCAAAGAGTTTTTGTTGACACAAAACTAGGGAACCATGGAGCTTGATCTGGCTAGCCTACCCACACTGACAGTAGTCCAGCTTAGGGGGTTGTGTATTGAAAGAGGGTTGCCTGCAACCACTGATCTCAGGAAGCAAATCCTGATCACATCCCTGACAGCATGGGCTGAGGCCCAAGAGGTAGAGTCAGAAGAAGCTCCAGAGGAGGGAGAAAGAAGGGAGGATGCAAGCTCTAACCACTCAGGGGAGGGAAGGCATCTGACCCTAAGTGAGGAGGAGGAAGAACGGTCCTCAGTAAATACAGTCACTAGGGGCAGATCCAAAGCTAGTGGTGGGAAGGGGGTCCTTTCAGGAGGAGAGAACCCATCCATCAGAGAAAGAGAGCTGGAGGCCCAGCTAGCATACATAGCTTTGGAAGCAGAGAAGCTGGCCCTAGAAAAGAAAAAGTGGGCATACAAAGAAAAAAGAGATGGAAGCAGCGATAAAGAAGCTGAGGTGTCCATGGGTGGGGGAGTTTGCCCCAGATTACCCAAGGGGGTAGTTCCTGCTTATGTATAGGGGGATGACATAGATAAGTGGCTAGGGGGCTTTGAGAGGGCACTCCAAATGAGAAGGGTTAGGCCTCAATACTGGGGTTCCCTTTTGTGGGAGTTGGTCCCCAACTCAGGGAGGGATAGGCTTCTGACCTTAAGGGGGGAGGAGGCAGATTCATACCCTAGTATGAAGAGGTGCTTAGCCAAGAAGTTTGGTCTGACCCCAGAGCAATATAGAATGAAGTTCAGGGACACCCAGAAGGTCAGTACCCAGTCTTGGGTTGACTTTGTGGACATTTCACTAAAGGCACTAGAGGGTTGGATTATTGGTAACAAAGTAGATACTTATGAGGGGTTATACAATCTGATCATGAGAGAGCACATCTTGACCAATTGTATCCAAGAAAGGTTACGCCAGCATCTAGTGGACTCTAAGCAGACCAACCCTAGAGAGCTAGGGGAGGCAGCTGATGAGTGGTTGAGAACCAGGGTGGTTGTCAAGTCCCAGGGGGGAGACTCCAAGAAGGGGGGGACAGGTCCCCAAAAACCTAAGGAGGGAGGTGGTAAGCCCACCACAGAGACTCCCTCTGTACCCCAGAACCCTAAGAAGGAGGAGAGTAAATCCCACTCCCACTCTGACAAGCAGAGACAGGGAGACCCAGGGTTAAAAAAACTCTTGGACAGTAGGGCTTGCTTTGACTGTCAGCAGACAGGTCACTTCAGAGGAGATGCAGCCTGTCCAAGGAAGGTGGTTAGCACTGGGCTGTCCAGTGTAGCCATGGAGGAGGATTCCTCAGATGATGAAGTCCTCATAGCATTGTGCTGGGAGACAGGACCAGATGGTAAGCTGGTGATCCCTAAGGGTGGGAGTAGGCACTTCCACCACATTCAAGTGAATGGGATCCCTACCACTGGCCTGAGAGACACCTGTGCAGTCACACTATAGTGAGTGACCGGTTAGTGACCCCAGACATGTATGTCCCAGGAAAGACAAAGAAAGTCAGGATAGCCACAGGGGAGGTCACCTCCAAACCTGTAGCCATAGTGCCCCTAGAGAGGGAGGGTATCCTTGACTGGATTAGGGTGGTAGTCAGTGCTGACCTTCCCCTAGATTGTATCCTGGGCAATGACCTCCCAGAGGTGAGTCTGGTCACAGATGGGGTGGTCGCCCAGGGCGCCCCCCCAACCAAAAGTCCTGGGGAGTCAGTCCCTACAGTTAGGAGACAGGGGTCCCCAAGAAAAGGAAAGAAGAAAAGGAAGGGTAGGCCACTCTTAAAGAGAGTTCCAGGGAGCCAAAGGCCTTCTGCCCCAGTAGGGGGGGAGCCCCGAGTTGGCACTGGTGAGGCCTCACCTGACCCTAAGGAAGTCCTGAGTAGTCAGGCAGCTGTCCAGATGCAGGGTGTTGCCCCTGCACTGACAGAAGGGAGAGTGGAAGGAGGGTGTCTGCCACAGGAGGTGGTAGCCCCCCACTCTAGACAGCAAGAGGGGTGCCAGGACCCCAAAGTTGCCCCTAAAGCAGCTCAGCCACCTGTCAGTGGAGAGCTTAGGGTGTGGTTCTGGGTACTGACAGCTGTCAGTAGCCTCTGCTGGGTGCTAGCCTTCCTGGCAGCACTGTACTTGGCCTTTGAGGCAGACCCCAAAGCCAATAGCAAAGTAGGCCCCCTGACCCTATTGGTCATGGTGGGGTTGCTCAAGTGTTGGGTGACCTCTTTGGGTAAGCTAGGTGTTGCCCTAGCAAAGTTTGGAGTAGGGGAGGTGGGCACCTCACTACCCAAGTTGGCAGAGAGAAAGGAAGAAGACCCCCCTAGAGGGAAGTTTCAGTTTGAGTTGGGTCCTTTTACTGTTGGGATGGCTTCACTACCCATAGGGAGTGACCCTGACAGGAGGATATAAGGCAGAGTAGGCCCTGCAAAGGGACAGCCAGTTTTCTTCACTGTCTTCCTCGCCTAACAAGCCAGGAAGACTCTCCCAGGGTTGGGCTGAGTCTCCTGGGCGTGTGGGCTGGGGGGGGGTTGTGTGAGAAAACAGGGCTGATTGCAGAGGCCCCATAACTTTTTGCCCCCATTTTCCACTTTTTGCTGGTGTTTTCCTGACTTTAAAGGTGCCCTGGGTACTGCTAACCAGTCCCAGGGCCTGTGCTCTGTGTAAAATGGATATGCAAATTAGGCTAATTATAATTGGCTAAGTTAACCTACCTATAAGTCCCTAGTATACTGTATGGTAGGGCATGTAGGTTTAGGGACCACAGCATAGGTGGTGCACACCTAGGTGCACTGCTGAGGTGCCCAGTGTCATTTTAAAAGCAAGCCTGCCTTGCTGGCTGCTTTTAAATTAAAGTTATATGCAAATTCGACTTTGGAATTAAAGGTACTTCCAAAGTCTTAAACTACCTTATTTTTACATATAAGTCACCTCTAAGGTGTGCCCTATGTGCCCCTAGGGCTGGGTGCCATGTAACTATAAGCAGGGACTTTATAAAAATAGATTTATAAGCCCTGGTGAGGTAAAAACAGCCAAATTCGTTTTTCCCTCATTGAAGTAAATGGCCTTCATAGGCTAGAATGGGCAGACTTTATTTTAAATTTTAAAGTCTCCTTAAATGTTACATACCAAGAATTTGGTATCAATTTGATTGTTGTAATAAATCCCACAACTTCCAGTTGTTGGATTTAATATAACTTGTCCAGGTAAAAAGTTTAGACTTTACCTAAAAAGTTGCCAATTTCAGATCTGCATTGTTTTTGCTGCTGTGCTCTGATTGGCCAGCCTGCAGCAGCTTCTGCAAGGCTGCCTTGATTAGGTGTGAAGTGGCCAGGCTTCACACAAAGGAATGTGCTTGGGGGAGAGAATCTCCCCTCAGCAGATGGTGAGGCAGGAAGGGGGAGGGCTGCCAAACTGGTCTTCAAAGGCAGAGAAGGACATTTGCAGCACCCAGCAACACCCCCACATCCTGCAACCCCAGACAATTAGGTGCCCCCTTGATTAGATTAGGAGAGGGCAGGAAAGGGGTGTGTTTATGATTTTTAGCCACACCAGTGGGTGGGCTCAGCCAGATGTAACCTCCAAAAATCAGATTCATCCATGTTGGATTTTTAGAGACTGTTGCCTTCTGGGATGGATTTTTGCCACACTTCCCAGGAAGTGGTCATCACAGGGGGACGACCCTGTCCCTGATTGGAGAACCAGGGCCCCCCTGCTTTTCACCCAGGAGCAAGGATAAAACTGGCAGACCTGCACCCACGCCTCAGATCCCCTCCAGAATTCAACAAGAAAGGAACTAAAGAAGAAGAAGGACTGCCCTGCTGGACCCCTGGCCTGCACCTGGACCCTGCACTCAGAAGGACTGCACCAGCTGCACACTTGGGCTTCACCACAAGAAGGACTTTGCCTGGCTTCAACTGGTTCAAGGAGGGACTCCCTGTTTGCTACAGGTGAAAAATTGCTAAACCAGAGTCCCCTGCACCAACTCCTGAAGAAAGCGACCAGCTGACCACTGTCCAGTGGCCAAAAAGGAGTTTGCGCCAGGTGCATTCTGGGAGTTGAAGTCCGCACCCCCCAAGGACCATCACAGAACTTCTGGACCCTTGGGGTGAGCTGTGGACCCCAAAAGAACCTTAAAAGAACATCTGGGTGAAGCCCCAGAAGTTTGGAAAAGATTTGAGAATTTTTGGAAAAAAGCTCCAGAGAGGGACCGACCCGCTGCGGAAATTCTAGCCGGCTTGCCTCAACCGCGACCCGGCCTGACTTCGTGGTTCGTCCCGGTAAAGAAAAACATCCAAAAAAGAGACTAAGTCCGAACGTAAAAAGTTGACCGGGACCTCCCAGCCATCGTATCCGAGAAGGGCTCCATGGACGTCGGATCAAGATCCAGGTTTACCCCGGTCGAAGGATTTTCATCTCGAAAAAACGACTAAGTCCGAAGGTAAAAGTCTCCACCGAGGAAACCCACATCGCGTATCCGGACAAGTGCTCCAGGAGGTCGGATTCAACTGGCAGGTTCGTCCCGGTGAAGAAAAACTTCAAAATAAAGACTAAGGGCCTCATTATGACCCTGGCGGGCGGCGGAGGCCGCCCGCCAGGATCCCGCCCTCCAAATTACCGCGCCGCGGTCAAAAGACCGCGGCGGGTATTACGAGTTTTCCCCTGGGCTGGCGGGCGGTTCCAGTAAAACCGCCCGCCAGCCCAGGGGAAAACGACCTTCCCACGAGGATGCCGGCTCGTAATCGAGCCGGCGGAGTGGGAAGGTGCGACGGGTGCAGTGGCACCCGTCGCGTATTTCAGTGTCTGCAAGGCAGACACTGAAATACTTTTCGGGGCCCTCTTACGGGGGCCCCTGCCGTGCCCATGCCATTGGCATGGGCACGGCAGGGGCCCCCCGGGGCCCCGCGACCCCCCCTACCGCCATCCTGTTCATGGCGGCTTTCCCGCCATGAACTGGATGGCGGTAGGTGGGGTCAGAATCCTCATGGCTGCGTAGCGCGCTCCGCAGCCATGGAGGATTCCAAAGAGCAGCGGAAAGTCAGCGGGAGACCGCTGACTTTCCGCTTCTGACCACGGCTGAACCGCCGCGGTCAGAATGCTCATTGGAGCACCGCCAGCCTGTTGGCGGTGCTCCCGTGGTCGGTGGCCCTGGCGGCCACCGGCCGCCAGGGTCAGAATGACCCTCTAAGTCAGAAGGTAACTTTTTAACCGAGGCCTCCCGCGACCTGTAGCCGAGCAGGGCTCCATCGCGGTCGGCCTGAAAGTTTGACTTTGCCCCGGTCGAGGTGCAACCAGATGACCCGATTGGCGCTTTTTGTTTCTAAGCGCTAGAAAAGTAATAATTCTTTAAAAATTCATATCTCCGGTTTCCCTGAACCGATTTTAATAGTTCTTGTGTCATTTTAAAGATAAAAATATAAACTATTTTTATAAATTGGTTGTGGATTTTTAAACTGTTTCCTGTGTTTTATTTAATTATTGTTTTGTGATATTTGAATGCTTTACACTTTGTCTCCTAAGTTAAGCCTTGACGCTCGTTGCCAAGCTACCAAGGGTTCAGCTGGGATTAATTTACTGAGACCTAACTGTACCTATGTGGAGGTTAGTGGCTTGTTGCTAGGTGTAGGTACCTACCTGCCCTACCAATAACCCATTTTCCAACACTTTGAAAATAAAATTTTCTGTTATAGAATCAACCAGAAAATAGAGCTCAGATATGCAACCAGCAGAGCTTCTCATCTACTTAATAAAGTGAGCCAACATGTACTTTGCCAGGTTTTGGTATATGTTCACCTGGGCCGTGATATATCTTGAAAACTATAATGTAATAATATGTAAGACCTTAGTATTGTGATTAGGAATTAATCACAATAATGCTAAACAAAAGACACAGGGGTACTTTAATATTAAGCTGCAGTAGAAACATCACAAGGACAGGTTGACAGTAATTAGATACACCGTTCTATGTAAAGTAACACACTATAATGTATAGTAAAACTCATTTACAATCTCAGAAAAAAATGATATGTGCATACCATATTCAGTTTAACTGAATCTTCAAAGGTTTTGCTAGTCAGTGAAGAAGAATCTCCTTTTGCAACTTCTTCTGCACTTAGACCTGGGGGATATTCTTCCAGGAGTGCCTGAAAGATAGGAAGACATAAAGGTTATTAAATGCACACATAGTGGAATTGTATTATTTGATACTCTTGCAATGCTACCATTACCATTAATTCATTTTAAACTGAATCAAATCCATATGTAAGAGTCTGTGTGAAAATATTGATCTCATGTATGCAACCAAAATCCTCACAGAGCTTGCCATCTCCAAACAATGGGAACCAACACACACTTTGCCAGATTATGAGATGTATTTGAAGGGTCCATGTAATATCATGCAATCTCACTGTTCCATACCGCAGTACTGTAATTAAGGATTCATCAGAGTAATGATAAACATGGGACACATGGGGGACCTGACTATTACGGCCTTGTGGAAACATCTAAAGTTCAGGTTCACAGGAGTTCGATAAACCACCCTATCTGTAATAACTTATACTATACCATCTATTAAGATTAATTTACAATATCAAAACAGCGTGATGTGCATACCATATGAAGTTTTACTGAATCTTCAAAAGTATGGCTAGTCGGTGAAGAAGAATCTCCTTTTGCAATTTCTTCTGCACTTATCCCTGGGGGGTATTCTTCCAGGAGTGCCTGAAAGATAGGAAGACATTAAGGTTATTAAATGCACACATAGTGGAAGTCTATTATTGTATACTCTTGCAATACTATCATTATCCTAAATTAATTTTATACTGAACCAAATCCATATGAGTGTGTGTGAAAATGTAGTTCTCAAATATGCAAACAAAACCCTTCCACAGCTTCCCATATCTATAATAGTGCGAGCCAATGTGCACTTTGCCCAATGATGACATATGTACATTTTATTTCATGAAATTTATACTTTTTCATATTTCAGTAGTATATTTCAGAATGTATTACAGTAATGCTAAACAAGAGATATATGTGGGCTTGAATATTAAGTTCTTGTAGGAACATCTGAAGTTCAGGATCACAGTAAATAGATAAACCACACTATGTGAAGTAATATCCACTAAACTCTATAATAAGGTTCATTTAAACTATCCGATCAGACTGATATGCATATGCCATATTCTGTTTTACTGACTCCTCAGAATTTTTGTTAGTGGGTTACACCATACTATCTAGTAAGATTAATTTAAAATATCAGATCAAACTGATATGTGCATACCACATTCTGTTTTACTGACTCCTCAATATTTATTTCAGTGGGTGAAGACAAATCCTCTTTCATAATTTCTTCAGCTCTAGGTCCTGGAGAGCATTCTTCCAGGAGTGACTGAAAGATGGGAAGACAAAAAGGTTTGGAGTGTACTTGGTAATAGTCTGACATTTCTATCATTATTATAAATTAATTTCAAATTCAACCAAATCCACATGTAAGGGGGTGTTCTGAAATTCTTAAGCAGCATTATGTGGACACAACATATGGTATAAAGTACCCACTCTGTATATCATACATTACCAAGGAGTTACAGACTCAATAGAAGAAGAAGTACAAAGGCTTAGTTCATTTACAAAGTCATGAACTCCATAGTGAATTGCAATTTATTCTACTCAATGGACAGAAGACATGTTATTCAATATAAATCATGGTCTTCCATGTTGAGATCTTGTTCCTTTATATCAAGTGAAGTGATATGCAGTGCTATCTGCAGTGTGAAGTTAAAAGCAATAAAAAGTAGTCATATTTTATTAAATCATATACAAAGCAGTGTAATGAAATCTTATCAAAGAGGTAACTTCATTAGTTGTTGTGTACTTTCACATGCCCAAATTATTAATTTCCTTTCCTACACCTATATCTTCAGTGTGGTGTATTTAACAGTTCACATAACAGTCAACAGTGGGCCTCAGCGCTACACTAAGGACCTGCCAAGTAAAACAAAACTTTCAGTGTGAGGAGGAAGCTGGGCCTTGGAGAAGGTTTAGGCTTATGCAAAGAAGCACCTAAAATGCACTTTTGCCCGAGCACTGTCCCTAAACATCCTTCTCCGCAACACAAAATAAAGTTGCTGAGGCTGGTGCTGATGTTTTATGTGACTTTGAAAATAACATTTTCTGTTATAGAATCACCCAGAAAATAGAGCTCAGGTAGGCAACCAGCAGAGCTTCTCATCTACTTAATAAAGTGAGCCAACATGCACTTTGCCAGGTTTTGGTATATGTTCACCTGGGCCATGATATATCTTGAAAACTATAATGTAATAATATTTAAGACCTTAGTATTGTGATTAGGAATTAATCACAATAATGCTAAACAAAAGACACACGGGTACTTGAATATTAAGCTGCAGTAGAAATATCTCAAGGACAGGTTGACAGTAATTAGATACACCGTTCTATGTAAAGTAACAAACTATATTGTGTACTAAAACTCATTTACAATCTCAGGAAAAAATGAAATGTGCATACCATATTCAGTTTAACTGAATCTTCAAAGGTTTTGCTAGTCGGTGAAGAAGAATCTCCTTTTGCAACTTCTTCTGCACTTCGACCTGGGGGATATTCTTCCAGGAGTGCCTGAAAGATAGGAAGACATAAAGGTAATTAAATGCACACATAGTGGAATTGTATTATTTGATACTCTTGCAATGCTAGCATTACCATTAATTCATTTTAAACTGAATCAAATCCATATGTAAGAGTGTGTGTGAAAATATTGATCTCATGTATGCAACCAAAATCCTCACACAGCTTGCCATCTCCAAACAATGGGAACCAACACACACTTTGCCAGATTATGTGATGTATTTGGAGGGTCCATGTCATACCATGCAATCTATACTGTTCCATACCGCAGTACTGTAATTAAGGATTCATCAGAGTAATGATAAACATGGGACACATGGGGGACCTGACTATTATGGCCTTGTGGAAACATCTAAAGTTCAGGTTCACAGGAGTTCGATAAACCACCCTATGTGTAATAACTTATACTATACCATCTATTAAGATTAATTTACAATATCAAAACAGCGTGATGTGCATACCATATGAAGTTTTACTGAATCTTCGAAAGTTTGGCTAGTCGGTGAAGAAGAATCTCCTTTTGCAATTTCTTCTGCACTTAGCCCTGGGCGGCATTCTTCTAGGAGTGCCTGAAAGATAGGAAGACATAAAGGTTATTAAATGCACACATAGTGGAAGTCTATTATTTGATACTCTTGCAATACTATCATTATCTTTAATTAATTTCAAACTGAACCAAATCCATATGAGTGTGTGTGAAAATGTAGTTCTCAAATATGCAAACAAAACCCTTACACAGCTTCCCATATCTATAATAGTGTGAGCCAATGTACACTTTGCCCAATTATGACATATGTACGGGGGGGCACATTTTATTTCATGAAATTTATACTTTTTCATATTTCAGTAGTATATTTCAGAACGTATCACAGTAGTGCTAAACAAGAGATATATGTGGGCTTGAATATTATGTTCTTTTAGGAACATCTGATGTTCAGGATCACAGTAAATAGATAAACCACACTATGTGAAGTAACATGCACTAAACTCTATAGTAAGATTCATTTAAACTATCCGATCAGACTGCTATGCACATGCCATATTCTTTTTTACTGACTCCTCAGAATGTTTGTTAGTGTGTTACACCATACTATCTAGTAAGATTCATTTAAAATATCAGATCAAACTGATATGTGCATACCACATTTTGTTTTACCGACTCCTCAATATTTATTTCAGTGGGTGAAGACAAATCCTCTTTCATAATTTCTTCAGCTCTAGGTCCTGGAGAGCATTCTTCCAGGAGTGACTGAAAGATGGGAAGACAAAAAGGTTTGGAGTGTACTTGGTAATAGTCTGACATTTCTATCATTATTGTAAATTAATTTCAAATTCAACCAAATCCACATGTAAGGGGGTGTTCTGAAATTCTTAAGCAGCATTATGTGGACACAACATATGGTATAAAGTACCCACTCTGTATATCATACATTACCAAGGAGTTACAGACTCAATAGAAGAAGAAGTACAAAGGCTTAGTTCATTTACAAAGTCATGAACTCCATAGTGAATTGCAATTTATTCTACTCAATGGACAGAAGACATGTTATTCAATATAAATCATGGTCTTCCATGTTGAGATCTTGTTCCTTTATATCAAGTGAAGTGATATGCAGTGCTATCTGCAGTATGAAGTTAAAAGCAATAAAAAGTAGTCATATTTTATTAAATCATATACAAAGCAGTGTAATGAAATCTTATCAAAGAGGTAACTTAATTATTTGTTGTGTACTTTCACAAGCCCAAATTATTAATTTCCTTTCCTACACCTATATCTTCAGTGTGGTGTATTTAACAGTTCACATAACAGTCAACAGTGGGCCTCAGCGCTACACTAAGGACCTGCCAAGTAAAACAAAACTTTCAGTGTGAGGAGGGAGCTGGGCCTTGGAGAAGGTTTAGGCTTATGCAAAGAAGCACCTAAAATGCACTTTTGCCCGAGCACTGTCCCTAAACATCCTTCTCCGCAACACAAAATAAAGTTGCTGAGGCTGGTGCTGATGTTTTACGTGACTTTGAAAATAACATTTTCTGTTATAGAATCACCCAGAAAATAGAGCTCAGGTAGGCAACCAGCAGAGCTTCTCATCTACTTAATAAAGTGAGCCAACATGCACTTTGCCAGGTTTTGGTATATGTTCACCTGGGCCATGATATATCTTGAAAACTATAATGTAATAATATTTAAGACCTTAGTATTGTGATTAGGAATTAATCACAATAATGCTAAACAAAAGACACACGGGTACTTGAATATTAAGCTGCAGTAGAAATATCTCAAGGACAGGTTGACAGTAATTAGATACACCGTTCTATGTAAAGTAACAAACTATATTGTGTACTAAAACTAATTTACAATCTCAGAAAAAAATGAAATGTGCATACCATATTCAGTTTAACTGAATCTTCAAAGGTTTTGCTAGTCGGTGAAGAAGAATCTCCTTTTGCAACTTCTTCTGCACTTCGACCTGGGGGATATTCTTCCAGGAGTGCCTGAAAGATAGGAAGACATAAAGGTAATTAAATGCACACATAGTGGAATTGTATTATTTGATACTCTTGCAATGCTAGCATTACCATTAATTCATTTTAAACTGAATCAAATCCATATGTAAGAGTGTGTGTGAAAATATTGATCTCATGTATGCAACCAAAATCCTCACACAGCTTGCCATCTCCAAACAATGGGAACCAACACACACTTTGCCAGATTATGTGATGTATTTGAAGGGTCCATGTCATACCATGCAATCTATACTGTTCCATACCGCAGTACTGTAATTAAGGATTCATCAGAGTAATGATAAACATGGGACACATGGGGGACCTGACTATTATGGCCTTGTGGAAACATCTAAAGTTCAGGTTCACAGGAGTTCGATAAACCACCCTATGTGTAATAACTTATACTATACCATCTATTAAGATTAATTTACAATATCAAAACAGCGTGATGTGCATACCATATGAAGTTTTACTGAATCTTCGAAAGTTTGGCTAGTCGGTGAAGAAGAATCTCCTTTTGCAATTTCTTCTGCACTTAGCCCTGGGCGGCATTCTTCCAGGAGTGCCTGAAAGATAGGAAGACATAAAGGTTATTAAATGCACACATAGTGGAGGTCTATTATTTGATACTCTTGCAATACTATCATTATCTTTAATTAATTTCAAACTGAACCAAATCCATATGAGTGTGTGTGAAAATGTAGTTCTCAAATATGCAAACAAAACCCTTACACAGCTTCCCATATCTATAATAGTGTGAGCCAATGTACACTTTGCCCAATTATGACATATGTACGGGGGGCACATTTTATTTCATGAAATTTATACTTTTTCATATTTCAGTAGTATATTTCAGAACGTATCCCAGTAGTGCTAAACAAGAGATATATGTGGGCTTGAATATTATGTTCTTTTAGGAACATCTGAAGTTCAGGATCACAGTAAATAGATAAACCACACTATGTGAATTAACATGCACTAAACTCTATAGTAAGATTCATTTAAACTATCCGATCAGACTGCAATGCACATGCCATATTCTTTATTACTGACTCCTCAGAATGTTTGTTAGTGTGTTACACCATACTATCTAGTAAGATTCATTTAAAATATCAGATCAAACTGATATGTGCATACCACATTTTGTTTTACCGACTCCTCAATATTTATTTCAGTGGGTGAAGACAAATCCTCTTTCATAATTTCTTCAGCTCTAGGTCCTGGAGAGCATTCTTCCAGGAGTGACTGAAAGATGGGAAGACAAAAAGGTTTGGAGTGTACTTGGTAATAGTCTGACATTTCTATCATTATTGTAAATTAATTTCAAATTCAACCAAATCCACATGTAAGGGGGTGTTCTGAAATTCTTAAGCAGCATTATGTGGACACAACATATGGTATAAAGTACCCACTCTGTATATCATACATTACCAAGGAGTTACAGACTCAATAGAAGAAGAAGTACAAAGGCTTAGTTCATTTACAAAGTCATGAACTCCATAGTGAATTGTAATTTATTCTACTCAATGGACAGAAGACATGTTATTCAATATAAATCATGGTCTTCCATGTTGAGATCTTGTTCCTTTATATCAAGTGAAGTGATATGCAGTGCTATCTGCAGTATGAAGTTAAAAGCAATAAAAAGTAGTCATATTTTATTAAATCATATACAAAGCAGTTTAATGAAATCTTATCAAAGAGGTAACTTCATTAGTTGTTGTGTACTTTCACATGCCCAAATTATTAATTTCCTTTCCTACACCTATATCTTCAGTGTGGTGTATTTAACAGTTCACATAACAGTCAACAGTGGGCCTCAGCGCTACACTAAGGACCTGCCAAGTAAAACAAAACTTTCAGTGTGAGGAGGGAGCTGGGCCTTGGAGAAGGTTTAGGCTTATGCAAAGAAGCACCTAAAATGCACTTTTGCCCGAGCACTGTCCCTAAACATCCTTCTCCGCAACACAAAATAAAGTTGCTGAGGCTGGTGCTGATGTTTTATGTGACTTTGAAAATAACATTTTCTGTTATAGAATCACCCAGAAAATAGAGCTCAGATAGGCAACCAGCAGAGCTTCTCATCTACTTAATAAAGTGAGCCACCATGCACTTTGCCAGGTTTTGGTATATGTTCTCCTGGGCCATGATATATCTTGAAAACTATAACGTAATAATATTTAAGACCTTAGTATTGTGATTAGGAATTAATCACAATAATGCTAAACAAAAGACACACGGGTACTTGAATATTAAGCTGCAGTAGAAATATCTCAAGGACAGGTTGACAGTAATTAGATACACCGTTCTATGTAAAGTAACAAACTATATTGTGTACTAAAACTCATTTACAATCTCAGAAAAAAATGAAATGTGCATACCATATTCAGTTTAACTGAATCTTCAAAGGTTTTGCTAGTCGGTGAAGAAGAATCTCCTTTTGCAACTTTTTCTGCACTTCGACCTGGGGGATATTCTTCCAGGAGTGCCTGAAAGATAGGAAGACATAAAGGTAATTAAATGCACACATAGTGGAATTGTATTATTTGATACTCTTGCAATGCTAGCATTACCATTAATTCATTTTAAACTGAATCAAATCCATATGTAAGAGTGTGTGTGAAAATATTGATCTCATGTATGCAACCAAAATCCTCACACAGCTTGCCATCTCCAAACAATGGGAACCAACACACACTTTGCCAGATTATGTGATGTATTTGAAGGGTCCATGTCATACCATGCAATCTATACTGTTCCATACCGCAGTACTGTAATTAAGGATTCATCAGAGTAATGATAAACATGGGACACATGGGGGACCTGACTATTATGGCCTTGTGGAAACATCTAAAGTTCAGGTTCACAGGAGTTCGATAAACCACCCTATGTGTAATAACTTATACTATACCATCTATTAAGATTAATTTACAATATCAAAACAGCATGATGTGCATACCATATGAAGTTTTACTGAATCTTCGAAAGTTTGGCTAGTCGGTGAAGAAGAATCTCCTTTTGCAATTTCTTCTGCACTTAGCCCTGGGCGGCATTCTTCTAGGAGTGTCTGAAAGATAGGAAGACATAAAGGTTATTAAATGCACACATAGTGGAAGTCTATTATTTGATACTCTTGCAATACTATCATTATCTTTAATTAATTTCAAACTGAACCAAATCCATGTGAGTGTATGTGAAAATGTAGTTCTCAAATATGCAAACAAAACCCTTACACAGCTTCCCATACCTATAATAGTGTGAGCCAATGTACACTTTGCCCAATTATGACATATGTACGGGGGGCACATTTTATTTCATGAAATTTATACTTTTTCATATTTCAGTAGTATATTTCAGAACGTATCACAGTAGTGCTAAACAAGAGCTATATGTGGGCTTGAATATTAAGTTCTTGTAGGAACATCTGAAGTTCAGGATCACAGTAAATAGATAAACCACACTATGTGAAGTAACATCCACTAAACTCTATAATAAGATTCATTTAAACTATCCGATCAGACTGATATGCATATGCCATATTCTGTTTTACTGACTCCTCAGAATTTTTGTTAGTGGGTTACACCATACTTTCTAGTAAGATTAATTTAAAATATCAGATCAAACTGATATGTGCATACCACATTCTGTTTTACCGACTCCTCAATATTTATTTCAGTGGGTGAAGACAAATCCTCTTTCATAATTTCTTCAGCTCTAGGTCCTGGAGAGCATTCTTCCAGGAGTGACTGAAAGATGGGAAGACAAAAAGGTTTGAAGTGTATTTGGTGATAGTCTTACATTACTATCATTATTGTAAATTAATTTCAAACTCAACCAAATCCACATGTAAGGGGGTGTTCTGAAATTCTTAAGCAGCATTATGTGGATACAACATATGGTATAAAGTACCCACTCTGTATATCATACATTACCAAGGAGTTACAGACTCAATAGAAGAAGAAGTACAAAGGCTTAGTTCATTTACAAAGTCATGAACTCCATAGTGAATTGCAATTTATTGTACTCAATGGACAGAAGACATGTTATTCAATATAAATCATGGTCTTCCATGTTTGGATCTTGTTACTTTATATCAAGTGAAATGATATGCAGTGCTATCTGCAGTGTGAAGTTAAAAGCAATAAAAAGTAGTCATATTTTATTAAATCATATACAAAGCAGTTTAATGTAAATCTTATCAAAGAGGTAACTTCATTAGTTGTTGTGGACTTTCACATGCCCAAATCATTAATTTCCTTTCCTACAACTATATCTTCAGTGTGGTGTATTTAACAGTTCACATAACAGTCAACAGTGGGCCTCAGCACTATACTAAGGACCTGCCAAGTAAAACAAAACTTTCAGTGTGAGGAGGGAGCTGGGCCTTGGAGAAGGTTTAGGTTTATGCAAAGAAGCACCTAAAATGCACTTTTGCCCGAGCACTGTCCCTAAACATCCTTCTCCGCAACACAAAATAAAGTTGCTGAGGCTGGTGCTGATGTTTTATTTGACTTTGAAAATAACATTTTCTGTTATAGAATCAACTAGAAAATAGAGCTCAGATATGCAACCAGCAGAGCTTCTCATCTACTTAATAAAGTGAGCCAACATGCACTTTGCCAGGTTTTGGTATATGTTCACCTGGGCCGTGATATATCTTGAAAACTATTATGTAATAATATTTAAGACCTTAGTATTGTGATTAGGAATTAATCACAATAATGCTAAACAAACGACACAGGGGTACTTTAATATTAAGCTGCAGTAGAAACATCACAAGGACAGGTTGACAGTAATTAGATACACCGTTCTATGTAAAGTAACACACTATAATGTATAGTAAAACTCATTTACAATCTCAGAAAAAAATGATATGTGCATACCATATTCAGTTTAACTGAATCTTCAAAGGTTTTGCTAGTCAGTGAAGAAGAATCTCCTTTTGCAACTTCTTCTGCACTTAGACCTGGGGGATATTCTTCCAGGAGTGCCTGAAAGATAGGAAGACATAAAGGTTATTAAATGCACACATAGTGGAATTGTATTATTTGATACTCTTGCAATGCTACCATTACCATTAATTCATTTTAAACTGAATCAAATCCATATGTAAGAGTCTGTGTGAAAATATTGATCTCATGTATGCAACCACAATCCTCACAGAGCTTGCCATCTCCAAACAATGGGAACCAACACACACTTTGCCAGATTATGAGATGTATTTGAAGGGTCCATGTAATATCATGCAATCTCACTGTTCCATACCGCAGTACTGTAATTAAGGATTCATCAGAGTAATGATAAACATGGGACACATGGGGGACCTGACTATTACGGCCTTGTGGAAACATCTAAAGTTCAGGTTCACAGGAGTTCGATAAACCACCCTATCTGTAATAACTTATACTATACCATCTATTAAGATTAATTTACAATATCAAAACAGCGTGATGTGCATACCATATGAAGTTTTACTGAATCTTCAAAAGTATGGCTAGTCGGTGAAGAAGAATCTCCTTTTGCAATTTCTTCTGCACTTATCCCTGGGGGGTATTCTTCCAGGAGTGCCTGAAAGATAGGAAGACATTAAGGTTATTAAATGCACACATAGTGGAAGTCTATTATTTGATACTCTTGCAATACTATCATTATCCTAAATTAATTTTATACTGAACCAAATCCATATGAGTGTGTGTGAAAATGTAGTTCTCAAATATGCAAACAAAACCCTTACACAGCTTCCCATATCTATAATAGTGCGAGCCAATGTGCACTTTGCCCAATGATGACATATGTACAGGGGGTACAATTTATTTCATGAAATTTATACTTTTTCATATTTCATTAGTATATTTCAGAATGTATTACAGTAATGCTTAACAAGAGATATATGTGGGCTTGAATATTAAGTTATTGTAGGAACATCTGAAGTTCAGGATCACAGTAAATAGATAAACCACACTATGTGAAGTAACATGCACTAAACTCTATAGTAAGATTCATTTGAACTATCCGATCAGACTGCTATGCACATGCCATATTCTTTTTTACTGACTCCTCAGAATGTTTGTTAGTGTGTTACACCATACTATCTAGTAAGATTCTTTTAAAATATCTGATCAAACTGATATGTGCATACCACATTTTGTTTTACCAACTCCTCAATATTTATTTCAGTGGGTGAAGACAAATCCTCTTTCATAATTTCTTCAGCTCTAGGTCCTGGAGAGCATTCTTCCAGGAGTGACTGAAAGATGGGAAGACAAAAAGGTTTGGAGTGTACTTGGTAATAGTCTGACATTTCTATAATTATTGTAAATTAATTTCAAATTCAACCAAATCCACATGTAAGGGGGTGTTCTGAAATTCTTAAGCAGCATTATGTGGACACAACATATGGTATAAAGTACCCACTCTGTATATAATACATTACCAAGGAGTTACAGACTCAATAGAAGAAGAAGTACAAAGGCTTAGTTCATTTACAAAGTCATGAACTCCATAGTGAATTGCAATTTATTCTACTCAATGGACAGAAGACATGTTATTCAATATAAATCATGGTCTTCCATGATGAGATCTTGTTCCTTTATATCAAGTGAAGTGATATGCAGTGCTATCTGCAGTATGAAGTTAAAAGCAATAAAAAGTAGTCATATTTTATTAAATCATATACAAAGCAGTTTAATGAAATCTTATCAAAGAGGTAACTTCATTAGTTGTTGTGTACTTTCACATGCCCAAATTATTAATTTCCTTTCCTACACCTATATCTTCAGTGTGGTGTATTTAACAGTTCACATAACAGTCAACAGTGGGCCTCAGCGCTACACTAAGGACCTGCCAAGTAAAACAAAACTTTCAGTGTGAGGAGGGAGCTGGGCCTTGGAGAAGGTTTAGGCTTATGCAAAGAAGCACCTAAAATGCACTTTTGCCCGAGCACTGTCCCTAAACATCCTTCTCCGCAACACAAAATAAAGTTGCTGAGGCTGGTGCTGATGTTTTATGTGACTTTGAAAATAAAATTTTCTGTTATAGAATCACCCAGAAAATAGAGCTCAGATAGGCAACCAGCAGAGCTTCTCATCTACTTAATAAAGTGAGCAACCATGCACTTTGCCAGGTTTTGGTATATGTTCTCCTGGGCCATGATATATCTTGAAAACTATAATGTAATAATATTTAAGACCTTAGTATTGTGATTAGGAATTAATCACAATAATGCTAAACAAAAGACACACGGGTACTTGAATATTAAGCTGCAGTAGAAATATCTCAAGGACAGGTTGACAGTAATTAGATACACTGTTCTATGTAAAGTAACAAACTATATTGTGTACTAAAACTCATTTACAATCTCAGAAAAAAATGAAATGTGCATACCATATTCAGTTTAACTGAATCTTCAAAGGTTTTGCTAGTCGGTGAAGAAGAATCTCCTTTTGCAACTTCTTCTGCACTTCGACCTGGGGGATATTCTTCCAGGAGTGCCTGAAAGATAGGAAGACATAAAGGTAATTAAATGCACACATAGTGGAATTGTATTATTTGATACTCTTGCAATGCTAGCATTACCATTAATTCATTTTAAACTGAATCAAATCCATATGTAAGAGTGTGTGTGAAAATATTGATCTCATGTATGCAACCAAAATCCTCACACAGCTTGCCATCTCCAAACAATGGGAACCAACACACACTTTGCCAGATTATGTGATGTATTTGAAGGGTCCATGTCATACCATGCAATCTATACTGTTCCATACCGCAGTACTGTAATTAAGGATTCATCAGAGTAATGATAAACATGGGACACATGGGGGACCTGACTATTATGGCCTTGTGGAAACATCTAAAGTTCAGGTTCACAGGAGTTCGATAAACCACCCTATGTGTAATAACTTATACTATACCATCTATTAAGATTAATTTACAATATCAAAACAGCGTGATGTGCATACCATATGAAGTTTTACTGAATCTTCGAAAGTTTGGCTAGTCGGTGAAGAAGAATCTCCTTTTGCAATTTCTTCTGCACTTAGCCCTGGGCGGCATTCTTCTAGGAGTGCCTGAAAGATAGGAAGACATAAAGGTTATTAAATGCACACATAGTGGAAGTCTATTATTTGATACTCTTGCAATACTATCATTATCTTTAATTAATTTCAAACTGAACCAAATCCATATGAGTGTGTGTGAAAATGTAGTTCTCAAATATGCAAACAAAACCCTTACACAGCTTCCCATATCTATAATAGTGTGAGCCAATGTACACTTTGCCCAATTATGACATATGTACGGGGGGACACATTTTATTTCATGAAATTTATACTTTTTCATATTTCAGTAGTATATTTCAGAACGTATCACAGTAGTGCTAAACAAGAGATATATGTGGGCTTGAATATTATGTTCTTTTAGGAACATCTGAAGTTCAGGATCACAGTAAATAGACAAACCACACTATGTGAAGTAACATGCACTAAACTCTATAGTAAGATTCATTTAAACTATCCGATCAGACTGCTATGCACATGCCATATTCTTTTTTACTGACTCCTCAGAATGTTTGTTAGTGTGTTACACCATACTATCTAGTAAGATTAATTTAAAATATCAGATCAAACTGATATGTGCATACCACATTCTGTTTTACTGACTCCTCAATATTTATTTCAGTGGGTGAAGACAAATCCTCTTTCATAATTTCTTCAGCTCTAGGTCCTGGAGAGCATTCTTCCAGGAGTGACTGAAAGATGGGAAGACAAAAAGGTTTGAAGTGTATTTGGTGATAGTCTTACATTACTATCATTATTGTAAATTAATTTCAAACTCAACCAAATCCACATGTAAGGGGGTGTTCTGAAATTCTTAAGCAGCATTATGTTGATACAACATATGGTATAAAGTACCCACTCTGTATATCATACATTACCAAGGAGTTACAGACTCAATAGCAGAAGAAGTACAAAGGCTTAGTTCATTTACAAAGTCATGAACTCCATAGTGAATTGCAATTTATTGTACTCAATGGACAGAAGACATGTTATTCAATATAAATCATGGTCTTCCATGTTGAGATCTTGTTACTTTATATCAAGTGAAATGATATGCAGTGCTATCTGCAGTGTGAAGTTAAAAGCAATAAAAAGTAGTCATATTTTATTAAATCATATACAAAGCAGTTTAATGTAAATCTTATCAAACAGGTAACTTCATTAGTTGTTGTGGACTTTCACATGCCCAAATCATTAATTTCCTTTCCTACAACTATTTCTTCAGTGTGGTGTATTTAACAGTTCACATAACAGTCAGCAGTGGGCCTCAGCGCTACACTAAGGACCTGCCAAGTAAAACAAAACTTTCAGTGTGAGGAGGGAGCTGGGCCTTGGAGAAGGTTTAGGTTTATGCAAAGAAGCACCTAAAATGCACTTTTGCCCGAGCACTGTCCCTAAACATCCTTCTCCGCAACACAAAATAAAGTTGCTGAGGCTGGTGCTGATGTTTTATATGACTTTGAAAATAACATTTTCTGTTATAGAATCAACCCGAAAATAGAGCTCAGATATGCAACCAGCAGAGCTTCTCATCTACTTAATAAAGTGAGCCAACATGCACTTTGCCAGGTTTTGGTATATGTTCACCTGGGCCATGATATATCTTGAAAACTATTATGTAATAATATTTAAGACCTTAGTATTGTGATTAGGAATTAATCACAATAATGCTAAACAAACGACACAGGGGTACTTTAATATTAAGCTGCAGTAGAAACATCACAAGGACAGGTTGACAGTAATTAGATACACCGTTCTATGTAAAGTAACACACTATAATGTATAGTAAAACTCATTTACAATCTCAGAAAAAAATGATATGTGCATACCATATTCAGTTTAACTGAATCTTCAAAGGTTTTGCTAGTCAGTGAAGAAGAATCTCCTTTTGCAACTTCTTCTGCACTTAGACCTGGGGGATATTCTTCCAGGAGTGCCTGAAAGATAGGAAGACATAAAGGTTATTAAATGCACACATAGTGGAATTGTATTATTTGATACTCTTGCAATGCTAGCATTACCATTAATTCATTTTAAACTGAATCAAATCCATATGTAAGAGTCTGTGTGAAAATATTGATCTCATGTATGCAACCACAATCCTCACAGAGCTTGCCATCTCCAAACAATGGGAACCAACACACACTTTGCCAGATTATGAGATGTATTTGAAGGGTCCATGTAATATCATGCAATCTCACTGTTCCATACCGCAGTACTGTAATTAAGGATTCATCAGAGTAATGATAAACATGGGACACATGGGGGACCTGACTATTACGGCCTTGTGGAAACATCTAAAGTTCAGGTTCACAGGAGTTCGATAAACCACCCTATCTGTAATAACTTATACTATACCATCTATTAAGATTAATTTACAATATCAAAACAGCGTGATGTGCATACCATATGAAGTTTTACTGAATCTTCAAAAGTATGGCTAGTCGGTGAAGAAGAATCTCCTTTTGCAATTTCTTCTGCACTTATCCCTGGGGGGTATTCTTCCAGGAGTGCCTGAAAGATAGGAAGACATTAAGGTTATTAAATGCACACATAGTGGAAGTCTATTATTTGATACTCTTGCAATACTATCATTATCCTAAATTAATTTTATACTGAACCAAATCCATATGAGTGTGTGTGAAAATGTAGTTCTCAAATATGCAAACAAAACCCTTACACAGCTTCCCATATCTATAATAGTGCGAGCCAATGTGCACTTTGCCCAATGATGACATATGTACAGGGGGTACAATTTATTTCATGAAATTTATACTTTTTCATATTTCATTAGTATATTTCAGAATGTATTACAGTAATGCTAAACAAGAGATATATGTGGGCTTGAATATTAAGTTATTGTAGGAACATCTGAAGTTCAGGATCACAGTAAATAGATAAACCACACTATGTGAAGTAACATGCACTAAACTCTATAGTAAGATTCATTTGAACTATCCGATCAGACTGCTATGCACATGCCATATTCTTTTTTACTGACTCCTCAGAATGTTTGTTAGTGTGTTACACCATACTATCTAGTAAGATTCATTTAAAATATCAGATCAAACTGATATGTGCATACCACATTTTGTTTTACCGACTCCTCAATATTTATTTCAGTGGGTGAAGACAAATCCTCTTTCATAATTTCTTCAGCTCTAGGTCCTGGAGAGCATTCTTCCAGGAGTGACTGAAGGATGGGAAGACAAAAAGGTTTGGAGTGTACTTGGTAATAGTCTGACATTTCTATCATTATTGTAAATTAATTTCAAATTCAACCAAATCCACAGGTAAGGGGGTGTTCTGAAATTCTTAAGCAGCATTATGTGGACACAACATATGGTACAAAGTACCCACTCTGTATATCATACATTACCAAGGAGTTACAGACTCAATAGAAGAAGAAGTACAAAGGCTTAGTTCATTTACAAAGTCATGAACTCCATAGTGAATTGCAATTTATTCTACTCAATGGACAGAAGACATGTTATTCAATATAAATCATGGTCTTCCATGTTGAGATCTTGTTCCTTTATATCAAGTGAAGTGATATGCAGTGCTATCTGCAGTATGAAGTTAAAAGCAATAAAAAGTAGTCATATTTTATTAAATCATATACAAAGCAGTTTAATGAAATCTTATCAAAGAGGTAACTTCATTAGTTGTTGTGTACTTTCACATGCCCAAATTATTAATTTCCTTTCCTACACCTATATCTTCAGTGTGGTGTATTTAACAGTTCACATAACAGTCAACAGTGGGCCTCAGCGCTACACTAAGGACCTGCCAAGTAAAACAAAACTTTCAGTGTGAGGAGGGAGCTGGGCATTGGAGAAGGTTTAGGCTTATGCAAAGAAGCACCTAAAATGCACTTTTGCCCGAGCACTGTCCCTAAACATCCTTCTCCGCAACACAAAATAAAGTTGCTGAGGCTGGTGCTGATGTTTTATGTGACTTTGAAAATAACATTTTCTGTTATAGAATCACCCAGAAAATAGAGCTCAGATAGGCAACCAGCAGAGCTTCTCATCTACTTAATAAAGTGAGCCACCATGCACTTTGCCAGGTTTTGGTATATGTTCTCCTGGGCCATGATATATCTTGAAAACTATAATGTAATAATATTTAAGACCTTAGTATTGTGATTAGGAATTAATCACAATAATGCTAAACAAAAGACACACGGGTACTTGAATATTAAGCTGCAGTAGAAATATCTCAAGGACAGGTTGACAGTAATTAGATACACCGTTCTATGTAAAGTAACAAACTATATTGTGTACTAAAACTCATTTACAATCTCAGAAAAAAATGAAATGTGCATACCATATTCAGTTTAACTGAATCTTCAAAGGTTTTGCTAGTCGGTGAAGAAGAATCTCCTTTTGCAACTTCTTCTGCACTTCGACCTGGGGGATATTCTTCCAGAAGTGCCTGAAAGATAGGAAGACATAAAGGTAATTAAATGCACACATAGTGGAATTGTATTATTTGATACTCTTGCAATGCTAGCATTACCATTAAGTCATTTTAAACTGAATCAAATCCATATGTAAGAGTGTGTGTGAAAATATTGATCTCATGTATGCAACCAAAATCCTCACACAGCTTGCCATCTCCAAACAATGGGAACCAACACACACTTTGCCAGATTATGTGATGTATTTGAAGGGTCCATGTCATACCATGCAATCTATACTGTTCCATACCGCAGTACTGTAATTAAGGATTCATCAGAGTAATGATAAACATGGGACACATGGGGGACCTGACTATTATGGCCTTGTGGAAACATCTAAAGTTCAGGTTCACAGGAGTTCGATAAACCACCCTATGTGTAATAACTTATACTATACCATCTATTAAGATTAATTTACAATATCAAAACAGCGTGATGTGCATACCATATGAAGTTTTACTGAATCTTCGAAAGTTTGGCTAGTCGGTGAAGAAGAATCTCCTTTTGCAATTTCTTCTGCACTTAGCCCTGGGCGGCATTCTTCTAGGAGTGCCTGAAAGATAGGAAGACATAAAGGTTATTAAATGCACACATAGTGGAAGTTTATTATTTGATACTCTTGCAATACTATCATTATCTTTAATTAATTTCAAACTGAACCAAATCCATATGAGTGTGTGTGAAAATGTAGTTCTCAAATATGCAAACAAAACCCTTACACAGCTTCCCATATCTATAATAGTGTGAGCCAATGTACACTTTGCCCAATTATGACATATGTACGGGGGGCACATTTTATTTCATGAAATTTATACTTTTTCATATTTCAGTAGTATATTTCAGAACGTATCACAGTAGTGCTAAACAAGAGATATATGTGGGCTTGAATATTATGTTCTTTTAGGAACATCTGAAGTTCAGGATCACAGTAAATAGATAAACCACACTATGTGAAGTAACATGCACTAAACTCTATAGTAAGATTCATTTAAACTATCCGATCAGACTGCTATGCACATGCCATATTCTTTTTTACTGACTCCTCAGAATGTTTGTTAGTGTGTTACACCATACTATCTAGTAAGATTAATTTAAAATATCAGATCAAACTGATATGTGCATACCACATTCTGTTTTACCGACTCCTCAATATTTATTTCAGTGGGTGAAGACAAATCCTCTTTCATAATTTCTTCAGCTCTAGGTCCTGGAGAGCATTCTTCCAGGAGTGACTGAAAGATGGGAAGACAAAAAGGTTTGAAGTGTATTTGGTGATAGTCTTACATTACTATCATTATTGTAAATTAATTTCAAACTCAACCAAATCCACATGTAAGGGGGTGTTCTGAAATTCTTAAGCAGCATTATGTTGATACAACATATGGTATAAAGTACCCACTCTGTATATCATACATTACCAAGGAGTTACAGACTCAATAGAAGAAGAAGTACAAAGGCTTAGTTCATTTACAAAGTCATGAACTCCATAGTGAATTGCAATTTATTGTACTCAATGGACAGAAGACATGTTATTCAATATAAATCATGGTCTTCCATGTTGAGATCTTGTTACTTTATATCAAGTGAAATGATATGCAGTGCTATCTGCAGTGTGAAGTTAAAAGCAATAAAAAGTAGTCATATTTTATTAAATCATATACAAAGCAGTTTAATGTAAATCTTATCAAAGAGATAACTTCATTAGTTGTTGTGGACTTTCACATGCCCAAATCATTAATTTCCTTTCCTACAACTATATCTTCAGTGTGGTGTATTTAACAGTTCACATAACAGTCAACAGTGGGCCTCAGCGCTATACTAAGGACCTGCCAAGTAAAACAAAACTTTCAGTGTGAGGAGGGAGCTGGGCCTTGGAGAAGGTTTAGGTTTATGCAAAGAAGCACCTAAAATGCACTTTTGCCCGAGCACTGTCCCTAAACATCCTTCTCCGCAACACAAAATAAAGTTGCTGAGGCTGGTGCTGATGTTTTATTTGACTTTGAAAATAACATTTTCTGTTATAGAATCAACCAGAAAATAGAGCTCAGATATGCAACCAGCAGAGCTTCTCATCTACTTAATAAAGTGAGCCAACATGCACTTTGCCAGGTTTTGGTATATGTTCACCTGGGCCGTGATATATCTTGAAAACTATTATGTAATAATATTTAAGACCTTAGTATTGTGATTAGGAATTAATCACAATAATGCTAAACAAACGACACAGGGGTACTTTAATATTAAGCTGCAGTAGAAACATCACAAGGACAGGTTGACAGTAATTAGATACACCGTTCTATGTAAAGTAACACACTATAATGTATAGTAAAACTCATTTACAATCTCAGAAAAAAATGATATGTGCATACCATATTCAGTTTAACTGAATCTTCAAAGGTTTTGCTAGTCAGTGAAGAAGAATCTCCTTTTGCAACTTCTTCTGCACTTAGACCTGGGGGATATTCTTCCAGGAGTGCCTGAAAGATAGGAAGACATAAAGGTTATTAAATGCACACATAGTGGAATTGTATTATTTGATACTCTTTCAATGCTACCATTACCATTAATTCATTTTAAACTGAATCAAATCCATATGTAAGAGTCTGTGTGAAAATATTGATCTCATGTATGCAACCACAATCCTCACAGAGCTTGCCATCTCCAAACAATGGGAACCAACACACACTTTGCCAGATTATGAGATGTATTTGAAGGGTCCATGTAATATCATGCAATCTCACTGTTCCATATCGCAGTACTGTAATTAAGGATTCATCAGAGTAATGATAAACATGGGACACATGGGGGACCTGACTATTACGGCCTTGTGGAAACATCTAAAGTTCAGGTTCACAGGAGTTCGATAAACCACCCTATCTGTAATAACTTATACTATACCATCTATTAAGATTAATTTACAATGTCAAAACAGCGTGATGTGCATACCATATGAAGTTTTACTGAATCTTCAAAAGTATGGCTAGTCGGTGAAGAAGAATCTCCTTTTACAATTTCTTCTGCACTTATCCCTGGGGGGTATTCTTCCAGGAGTGCCTGAAAGATAGGAAGACATTAAGGTTATTAAATGCACACATAGTGGAAGTCTATTATTTGATACTCTTGCAATACTATCATTATCCTAAATTAATTTTATACTGAACCAAATCCATATGAGTGTGTGTGAAAATGTAGTTCTCAAATATGCAAACAAAACCCTTACACAGCTTCCCATATCTATAATAGTGCGAGCCAATGTGCACTTTGCCCAATGATGACATATGTACAGGGGTTACAATTTATTTCATGAAATGTATACTTTTTCATATTTCAGTAGTATATTTCAGAATGTATTACAGTAATGCTAAACAAGAGATATATGTGGGATTGAATATTAAGTTCTTGTAGGAACATCTGAAGTTCAGGATCACAGTAAATAGATAAACCACACTATGTGAAGTAACATGCACTAAACTCTATAGTAAGATTCATTTGAACTATCCGATCAGACTGCTATGCACATGCCATATTCTTTTTTACTGACTCCTCAGAATGTTTGTTAGTGTGTTACACCATACTATCTAGTAAGATTCATTTAAAATATCAGATCAAACTGATATGTGCATACCACATTTTGTTTTACCGACTCCTCAATATTTATTTCAGTGGGTGAAGACAAATCCTCTTTCATAATTTCTTCAGCTCTAGGTCCTGGAGAGCATTCTTCCAGGAGTGACTGAAAGATGGGAAGACAAAAAGGTTTGGAGTGTACTTGGTAATAGTCTGACATTTCTATCATTATTGTAAATTAATTTCAAATTCAACCAAATCCACATGTAAGGGGGTGTTCTGAAATTCTTAAGCAGCATTATGTGGACACAACATATGGTATAAAGTACCCACTCTGTATATCATACATTACCAAGGAGTTACAGACTCAATAGAAGAAGAAGTACAAACGCTTAGTTCATTTACAAAGTCATGAACTCCATAGTGAATTGCAATTTATTCTACTCAATGGACAGAAGACATGTTATTCAATATAAATCATGGTCTTCCATGTTGAGATCTTGTTCCTTTATATCAAGTGAAGTGATATGCAGTGCTATCTGCAGTATGAAGTTAAAAGCAATAAAAAGTAGTCATATTTTATTAAATCATATACAAAGCAGTTTAATGAAATCTTATCAAAGAGGTAACTTCATTAGTTGTTGTGTACTTTCACATGCCCAAATTATTAATTTCCTTTCCTACACCTATATCTTCAGTGTGGTGTATTTAACAGTTCACATAACAGTCAACAGTGGGCCTCAGCGCTACACTAAGGACCTGCCAAGTAAAACAAAACTTTCAGTGTGAGGAGGGAGCTGGGCCTTGGAGAAGGTTTAGGCTTATGCAAAGAAGCACCTAAAATGCACTTTTGCCCGAGCACTGTCCCTAAACATCCTTCTCCGCAACACAAAATAAAGTTGCTGAGGCTGGTGCTGATGTTTTATGTGACTTTAAAAATAACATTTTCTGTTATAGAATCAACCAGAAAATAGAGCTCAGATATGCAACCAGCAGAGCTTCTCATCTACTTAATAAAGTGAGCCAACATGCACTTTGCCAGGTTTTGGTATATGTTCACCTGGGCCATGATATATCTTGAAAACCATAATGTAATAATATTTAAGACCTTAGTATTGTGATTAGTAAATAATCACAATAATGCTAAACAAAAGACACACGGGTACTTGAATATTAAGATGCAGTAGAAACATCTCAAGGACAGGTTGACAGTAATTAGATACACCATTCTATGTAAAGTAACACACTATAATGTGTAGTAAAACTCATTTACAATCTCAGAAAAAAATTATATGTGCATACCATATTCAGTTTAACTGAATCTTCAAAGGTTTTGCTAGTCGGTGAAGAAGAATCTCCTTTTGCAACTTCTTCTGCACTTAGACCTGGGGGATTTTCTTCCAGGAGTGCCTGAAATATAGGAAGACATAAGGGTTATTAAATGCACACATAGCGGAATTGTATTATTTGATACTCTTGCAATGCTAGCAATATGCAACCAAAACCCTTACACAGCTTCCCATATCTATAATAGTGTGAGCCAATGTGCACTTTGCCCAATGATGACATATGTACAGGGGGTGCATTTTATTTCATGAAATTTATACTTTTTTTCATATTTTAGTAGTATATTTCAGAATGTATCACAGTAATGCTAAACAAGAGATATATGTGGGCTTGAATATTATGTTCTTGTAGGAACATCTGAAGTTCAGGATCACAGTAAATAGATAAACCACACTATGTGAAGTAACATCCACTAAAATCTATAGTAAGATTCATTTAAACTATCTGATCATACTGATATGCACATGCCATATTCTGTTTTACTGACTCCTCAGAATTTTTGTTAGTGGGTTACACCATACTATCTAGTAAGATTCATTTAAAAATATCAGGTCAAACTGATATATGCACACCACATTGTGTTTTACTGACTCCTCAATATTTATTTCAGTGGCTGAAGACAAATCGTCTTTCATAATTTCTTCAGCTGTTGCTCCTGGAGAGCATTCTTCCAGGAGTGACTAAAAGATGGGAAGACAAAAAGGTTTGGAGTTTATTTGATGACAGTTACATTCCTACCATTCTTGTAAATTAATTTCAAACTGAACCAAATCCACATGTAAAAGGGTGCTCTAATATTCAGCACCTAAAATGCTCTTTTGCCCTGGCACTGCACCTAAACACCCTTCTCCGCAACACAAATTAAAGTTGCTGAGGCTGGTGCTGATGTTTTATGTGACTTTGAAGATAACATTTTCTTTTATACAATCACCCAGAAAATAGAGCTCAGATATGCAACCAACAGAGCTTCTCATCTACATAATTGAGTGAGCCAACATGCACTTTGTTAGGTTTTGGTATATGTTCAGGTGGTCCATGATGAATCATGAAATGTATAATGTAATAATAATAATTCAAACCTTAGTACTGTAATTAGGAAATAATCTCATTAATGCTAAAAAGAGACATAGGGGAAGTTGAATATTAGGCCGCTGGGCAAACATCTCAAGCACAGGTTCACATTAATTCGATAAATCACTCTGTGTAAGGTAAAACTCATTTGAAATAACAGAAAAATGATGTGCATACCATATTCAGTGTTACTGTTTCCTCAAAAGTTTTGTTAGTTGGTGAAGATGAATTTCCTTTTGTAATTTCTTCCGCAATGGGTCCTGGGAAATATTCTTCCTGGGGTGCCTGGGGAATAGGAAGACACAAAGGTTATTAAATGCACATATATGTGTGAGTTTATTGTTTTAATACTCTTTCAGTACTATCATTTCCATAAATCATTTTTAAACTGAACCGAACACACATGTAGGAGGGTGTCTGAAAATGTAGATTTTATATATGCAACCATGATCCTTACACAGATTACCATCTCTATAATATTGTGAACCAACACACATGTTGCCAGATTATGATATTTGTTCAGGGGTCCATGTTATATCATGAAATCTATACTGTTCCATACCATAGTACTGTAATTAATAATAATAATTACAGGAATGATAAACAAGGACCATGTAGGGACTTGAAAATTATACCCTCATAGAAACATCTCAAGTTCAGGTTGATAGTAAATAGATAAACCACTCAATGTAAAGTAACACACACTATACTAACTAGTAAGATTCATTTAACATTTTAAAATAGACTGATAAGTGCATACCATATTAAATTTTACTGATTCTTCTAAAGTTTTGCTAGTCAGTGAAGAGGAATCTCCTTTTGTAATTTCATCAGCACTGGGTGCTGGGGGGCATTCGTCCAGGAGTGCCTGAAGGGTAGGAAGACATAAAGGTTATTATATGCACACACATAGGAATTTATTTTTAATGCTCTTGCAATAATATCATTAACATTCATTCATTTTAAACTGAACGCAGTACACATATAAGATGGTGTTTGAAAATTCTTAAACAGCATTATGTGGATACAATACATGGGATAAAGTACCCATGCTGTATATTTTAAGTCACCAAGAAGTTTCAGACTCAGTAGAAGAGCAAGTCCAAAGGCTGAGTTCATTTTACAAGGTCATAGAACTCCCAAACGACTTGCAATTATCTCGACACACGGGGCAGAAGACATTTTACTCCTTATAATACAGAGTCTTTCATGCTGAGGTATTGTTCCATGAAATAAAAGTGTGGTTACAGACAAGAAGAATAAAAGTGGAATCTGCAGTGTGAAATTAAAAGCAATAAAAAGCAGTTAGTAATAGTTCACAAAAACATTTGTGAAGCACTTTAATTTATACAACATATGCAGCTAAGAATGAGTAGTAACTTGCAGGTTGATGCTTTTTGTTCTCTTGTGAGCTACTTGTCCGAGTTGATGTTATAATACATCTCTCCTTTCTGCTGATGGCCTATTTATTATCAAAATAATGTATACAAAAAAGTGAAATTTTATGTCTTCATTGTTCAAACTGTGGCTAATTATGTCTTGGCTTTTACCATAGCTGCCGGATTTGGCAGAAGGCATTGTGACCTCACAATCTTAACTACTTGTTAAAGTTGAACACCTACAATATTTCTTCATTTATTGACTATCCTGCACTTAAGAAATGAAAGGTTGTTTTTTAAACAGGGTATGCAGGTTCCAATGTTTAATATATAAAAGTAAAAAGGTAATAACATTTCCAGGTTGACGTGTGTATTGAAAATAGGTACGGTTGACCACTGACTTTGTGTTTCACCACTGTGCATATTAGTTGTTCAATGTTCACCAGTTGCAGATTACATTTTTTGTATTTAGTTTAGCTGCCTACTGGCTTTATTGTGGCGTTAGACATTGCAATTGAGACATTGCGGATGAGCTGTGTTTTTCCACATGGTAAACTAAGCTTGTGTTTTTCGTATTTTCTCTCACCGAACACGAACAGTTCATGATAAGCGAGCACATATATTTTATTTTTCTTCCGCGAAGGGAACAGGTCAGCCTTGGAAGGGGAGCCTTGAAAGGTTGGCCGATTTTCAAAATTTTTCTTCCAACACTGACCTACAGTAGCCAGCATGTTTGAATATTTCCATCTGAAAGGGGAGGGCCTTTCAGAAGGCTTTTTCCATGATTGTTTAAGCTATAAAAGAGGTGACCCTGCTCAGTAGCGAGGGAATTTCTGAGACCTCAATCAGGATTGGACGTCAAATGCTGTCATTTTCCTGTGAGGATGGTAATCTCTTTCTCGCAGTTGAACGGGGTCATCAACTTGCTGACATGATAAAGATGAAGAGCTTGACAGGCCCTACAGTGATGAATATTTACTTTATTCTTTGCTTTGCAATTATGCTATTGTATAATCACATATATTTGCTGTGTACGTTGCAGTTGAGAATCATATTGATATATTTTCCTTTTATTGCTGTGACTATTTTAAACTTGTGCCTCCGACCTACTAATCTCTTTCATTTTTTAGGAACCTCGTGCTGAAATAATAATAAATGTATTCTTTAAACTAAAAACTGCATTCCAGAGATTTTTGTCAGCTTGGTCATTAGTGAAAGCAAAACAACGTGCCAAACATAAGTAGAACTGGGATAATCACTCTGCTCAAAAGGATTGCTGAAGATTACTTTAGTGATGAGTAAGCTCCTGTAGGCTGATGTGAAAATGTCAGAGGAAATTTGGAGTCAAAGGTACTTTAGTAAATTTACTATGGCAATGTCCCAAACTCAACCGGTACTGTAAGACAGTCATAGATGATGTAGATTAATGTTCAACAAGGAACATCCTGGATTTCCAGGATAAAAAATCCTAGGCTTATAAAATAAAAAAACAAACACTACGATCCTCCACATAGAAAATAGTATCAGTTGACCTTTGTGCACGAAGGGAAACATAAAAACAGAACATAGAGTCGGGTATTTCACCTGTGGGAACTGATGAACATGGAAAAGATCTCAATGGCAGTCAAACAGAGTGTAATTACTCTGAGGATAGTTGGGTCCCATGTAAAACAGTTCTAGAAAAGTTATTTTTTAGTGAGTTGCCACTGGGAACGTTATTTGCATTGGTTAAGGTCTGCAAAGCATTGTCTGCTAAACAAAGCTGGTACCTTATTCACAGGAACACTTTTTGGATCTGTGGAAAAAAGACATACAGCATTTGCTGCTTAGGACAACCTGTGAAGAGACCTGAAGGGCTGGACCTGCTCCCACATGGTCTCGGGACAAGAAGGTGGACTCAATGGCTCAGTTAGCTGCCTCGGTTGTGGCTACTCAGACACAACAACCTGCCAGAGGACTTTTTCCTGGAGTGACCAGGTACATCTAGAAGAGGACTGGATCCTATTAGTGTTCGCTGCTGAAATGAGTTCTGACCCTATGTGCTGGTCTTGAGGTCCAGTTGGACTGTTGTGAAAAAATTGAAAAATTTGCATTAAGAAACATTTTGTACTTCTAAACCTCCGGAAGACTGGGACCAACCACAGAATCAATTCACCAAGGCACAAACTCACTGAGCAAGAAAATCAACTTGGTCACAACCTAAGCTTTTTGTCAATTGAAAAAACGTTTCAGTGATCCTTGTGTAAAGCCTGTCTGACTTCAGGGCAATGTTCCTTGATAGAGCTAGCAGCCTTGCCTCACTGGAGGATGCAGAGAAAAAGGTTTTGACCTTGCAAAGGTGAGAAGAGTAGTTGGCCAATGAGCTGCCTTCCCTGGGTGTACAATTTGACCTTCTCCCTCTCTGGCCTTTTTCTGCCAAATCCAACAGCTACATTTTAACCTCATCCAATAGCTATCTGACCTTTTGACAGAACATTTTTGGCTATAGATTGCAACCTTGTCCCTCCAAAGGCATTTGGCCTTCTCTTTTAGAGATTAAGGTCCTGATTTACATTTTGGCAGTAAGCATACTCCATTGTAACGGTGGCAGAGTACACTTACCGCAAAGATAACGGTATGTCCACTCGATTTATCTGAGGGCAAACCATAGATTTGTTTGCACCGGAGACCACTCTGTCTCTGCCGTGTATAAATCCCTCCAACGGCCCTGTGGAGTAAGGGCAGCTGGAGGCAGAACTGTAATTCCACCCACTTCATTTAACTGGGCAGAATTACAGTCAGTTCTTCATTGTTTTTTATTGCCTTGAAAACTCTAATGGTAAAGGACAGGGAAAAAAGCTAAATGTTCCCTTTGCAATGTGAGAGGACTCCCATGGCACGAGGAGCATTGTTTTTTTTTTTTATTTCAAAAAGAAAATTCAATTTTATGGTTCAACCCTCATTTTTGGATTTCAAACAAAGAAACTACAGCAGTGCCGTCCACAAATAGCTCATCATCAGTAGTTCAAATATGAAGAGACAAAATGTATCCCTAACTCCCCTCTCCCCCATGACATACAGTGCTTAAGAGTGTAATGCCTAAGTATAGCTCAGCATCCCTAATGTGGCAAACTAGTCTGTGCGCCTATGGTTGGCATCAACAGGAGCCTCAATTAAGCGAAGGAGGCAAAGGTATCAGAGCCAGGTAAGTTCAAGAAATTCTGAGGATAATCTCCGAGTATGAGGTACTTTGAGCAGAAAGAGTGAGAGTCAAATTTCCATCCCCAGGATATACTAAAGGCTGTGTAACTATCCTTGGTAGGGAGCTGTCTTGTGCCCCAGTCTGGCAGAATATTTTGCAACGCTGCAACCAGAGCTAGACCAATCTGACATCCCCAGCTGGATTTGAGTGGAAAGTGAGTGTGCTAGGTAACCCCACAATGGTGTAGTCAGGAAAGTGAGGGAACTGGGTATTAAGGTGGGTATCAACAGTGTCAAGCGGTTGCGTCCAATAAGAAGTTAGTTTCAGACATTCCCATAACAAATGTAAAAATATGCCAGGGGAGCCACAGTCGTGCCAATGTTTGAATTTTGATAAGGGTTCCATTGGTGCAAATGGACTGGAGTGAGGTACCAGTACTTGATGATCTTGGTAGTCATCTCAATACTGGCCGTGTTATGGGCTCTATGTAGGAAGGATGGAATAGGCCATAAAGTTCAGTGATAAGGCATCTCTATCCAATGTTTAGGTAACCAGTCATTTTTCAAAAGTGGTAAGGAAGCGTTGTGACCATGGGTGAACAGATAGATGCACCAACCAGTGTCTATTCTGCAGATGATGCAATTGTTCTTCTTAAGTAGTGCATGATCCAATCGGAGTTGCCAGAAAGAGATGGGACCCTCCTCATCAAGCTAGTGTCCTATGGACTGGTATCCAGCTTTGTGCCAGTGTTGGAAGCTGATTGCACTGAGTCATGGAGTAAAGTCTGGGTTACCGACAAGGGGAGTCAGCGGGGACGGGAAGGAGGACAGGCCAACTCTTTCGGCCACCCAGTCCCACACAGCCAGGGAAGCCTTGGTAATGGGGGAATAGGTAAAGGATTTGTGGTTGAGCATGTCTATATATGAAGGGGTGCCCCGCCACCTCCCTATGCATGAAAACCCAATGATTTTTAGACTCCTTTGAAGACCAATCAAGGAGAAATCTAAGTTGTGCCACCTGATCATAGTGTAGCGGACTTGGGATACAAAGGGCACCCTTGTGCGGGGATCTATAGCTGAACTCTTTTTGCATGCGAGAATGACTATCTGCTCATACAAACCTACAAAGCAATTCAGATCTTGCTGCAAGGCCCAGATGTTATGCAGTATGGGCCACCACAGGTGAAGCCTGAAAGAGGTAGGATCCACATCTTCAGGGCTGCCACCCGACTGAACAAGGAGAGGTGATATGGCCTCCATCTGTGTTGGTCTGACCTAATCTGCTGCCCAAGATCTTGTAGTTGAGAGATGCAGTCGCCTGGGCTAAAGAACTGAGTTTGCATACCCAAGTAAGGGGTGGAGGTCATCGCCAATTGAATTGGGTGGTTATGAGCAAGGGCCTTTTGAGTGTCAGGTGTGAGAGACAGATTAAGTACCTTGGATTTATACACATTTACTGAAACCCCGCTGCCTGTCCAAAAGTCTCCAGTTCTGACAGAAAGGCTGGTACGGAGGTGGAAGGTTCCTCCAGGGCCACCGAGACATCATCAGCATAGAGACTGATGGTGTGCTCATCTCCTCTAAAAGGAATACCCTTGATGATTGGATTGTCGCAGATGTGCTGGGCCAATGACTCCATACATAGAGCAAAAAGCAGGGGTGAATGAGGGCACCTCTGGTGAGGGCCTCTATAGATAGGAAATGTGGTTGCGTTTGCCCATTCACTCGAACAGTCACGACCACATGGCCGTAATTACTAAGGATCCAGGAACAAAAGTGTTCGCGCAGGCCAAAATTCTTTAGAGTGGCCTCGAGGTATGGCCAGTGAGCCCGGTCAAACGCTTTCTCGGTGTCCACTGCCAATAGCATGCGGTCCTGCCCCAAGCTGCAAGCTTTAGTGATATAATGCATGATTCACTTTGTTTTTTTGCCACACTGGTGACGGGGAACAATGCCGGTCTGAGTGGGAGGGGCACAAGGCCCAGTAGAGGAGGGCCTAGGCAGGCCGCTAGAATGCCATTGAATAGCTTAAGATCAATATTGAGAAGTGATATTGGCCGATAGGATGCACAGTTTTGCTTAGAAGGCAGGATTGAGGCTGCCTCTTTGAGAGTGTTAAATATTCTAGTTAGAAGGTGAGCCAAGGTCATGCGGATTGTTTTATAGAAAAGTGCCGGAAACCCATCCAAGCCTGGCGACTTAAGAGGAGATTGTCTGGCATTGATCGCTATAACTTCCTTGACCCGAATCAGGTGACCAAGATGAGATGCCTGTTCCAATGTTAACTTTGGTGTGCAGGCACCCTGAAGGTAAAGGCCCAGTCCGTCTGCAGGCACATCCTGTTTTGCGTAAAACTTTGTGTAGAAGTCAGGGAAGGCTACGACAATCTCATGATCGTCAGTACTTTCCAAACCATTGTGGTCCAGAATAGCCCGGATCCCAGCAGCCTGTCTCTGCGCCCGTAGTATGTTGGCCAAGAGGTGGCACACCTGTCCCGCCAATATAATAAAAATGGCAAAGTTGGAGGTCAGAGTATTCCATCCTGTCCAGGTCAATTTCAGCTATTTGTGTCCAGCAGGCCTCTAGTTGCCACCATACCCGGGTGCACCTGTAAGCTTGTGAATCCATTCAAGTTCCTCAACATGTCGGGACAGGTGCTCCCTCTTGTCCTTGTGGATCTTATTGCCTACTGAAGAAATCGCTATTAGTTCGCTCTGGACCACTGCTATTAGCATTTCCCACAACATTAAAATCGAAACATCTGCACTGTTGCTAATTGCCAGGAAGTCCTCTAGGACTTTATTAATTTGTTTAACAACTGTCAGAGTGTTTCTCTCAGCCGCCAAGTCCTAGTTATAAGCAGAACCAGCAGAAAGGTCAGGGTAAAGGAAACCGCTGCATGATCAGACAGAAAACTAGGTTCTATCTTCGATTTCCAAGGTCATAGATTGGATGCCGGGTGTGCCTAAGAAGTGATCTAATCAGGTGTACAGCTTATGTCCAAGTGAGTAGAATGTATAGTCCTGGGTTTGTGGGTGTAGCTTGCCCCAAATGTCACCTAGACCCATTTCTCCCAGCCAGAGGGAAATAGAGATCGCCCCTGTTTGACCGTAGCACTGGGCAGATCTGTCCATGTCATTATCAAAAATCAAGTTGAAGTCACCCCCTAAGAGCAGCAATCAGTCCTGTGTTGTCATCACCTCAGCCACTGCGCGATGTATAAAGTGCTCCTGACCCTTATAAGGAGCATAGGTAGTCCCTAACCTAAAGGTGTGTGAACCCATGAACACAGAATAAGCTAATAATCTACCCTCATTTCAGCCTGTTTAGAGCCTATTTTCCCTCCAACAGAACTGGATACCAGAATTGCTACTCCTGTTTTTTGTGGATTTGGAGAAAAATAATTGATGTGGGAAGGCTTTGAAGTGCAATCAATACCAATCAGCAGCCAACAGTTGGGTTTCTTGGAGGAGGCAAATATGGGCTCTGAGTGTTCAAAGACCCCTCTCTCCACCCCCGACCCGTCCACCCACCTTAGTGTAAAGTGTGACAACATTACGGCCATGTCTTCTCTGCTCCAACGAGGTATCTAACACCGTTTGCCGTTCTTTAGCTATGGTCACCGGGTCAGGACGGAGTCTCACTGGAGACGCTGTGGCGCCCCTCCATCGGGAATGCTTGCGGTTTCTTCTCTCATGCTAGTGCTAGTGAGTTCGGAACGGCTCCGAGGCAGCCTCAATGCCCTGCAGCCGACAGGTCTCAAGAGATCAAAGCTTGTGGAGTGTTAAGTTCAGCTGAAAGACAATCTGGAAAAGCTGCCCCCACAAATATGATATGCCTGCATATCGGAGATGGGCGGTCACTGGGCAGAAGTCCCTGGGTTTCTGGAGAGTAGAGGCAGCCAGGCCCTGGTAAAGCACTAGCTGAGAACCCCAGAACTGGAATGGGCAAGGATCCCGAGCCTTGCAGAGGATGCGCTCCTTAAGTGGGAAAGTCATGGACGCATGTCAAAATGTTTGCAGGGGGCCATGTTTGGTCTCTTAGGGCTGACTCTGTGTTCTGTCCAGCTTTATTTCTTTTTCCGAATATACCTCCAGAATCGAGCAGAAGAGCTCCATGACATATTGAGTTATGTCGACCCCCTCTGCCCCGGTAAGTACACCTTTGATGCAAATTCTATTGCACAGTGATCTGTTCTCCAAATCTTCAGCAAACACCTGGAGGTCCAGCTAATGGTCCTGGAGCCGCAGGACCACCTGCTGCAACTGTTCAATCTCTTCCTCGTGACTGGGTTCATGGTCCCCCACCCAAGGTGTAAGTGCCTTGGCAAATCCCCTTGACATCGTTTGAGAGGTATTTTCTGAGAGTCTGGAGGTCACCCCGGAGGGAAGCGAAGAGAGCCTCCAAGAATGGGCGAGTTACCGGGCATCTGTTCCCTCGGCATCTGACGTGATGTCCAATCCCATAGATGACGAGGGACCCCCAGAATGATACTTCCCAACAGTTTTAGTTTTCAGAGAAATGACAATCAGTGCACATGGCTATCACAGCCCCCTGAGCATCTAGACCAACAGTAGAGGTATCATTGGTAAAGGGGGACTCACCCCTTTCCAATAGTACCCTTTCCTAGTGGATCCCTGCTCAGGGATCACCACAGGAGGGTGATCCCAAAGCAGGAATCCAGGGCACTAGGGAGGGGGGAGCAGCTCCTTGGGCAAGGAATTTCACTAGGTTTCAAGGTTTAAAAATGTTATAGGTTGGCTAGGTTTCCCAAGGTGGCAGCTGAGCTAGGGTGCACTATCTAGAAATATGCACATCGGAAAAAGAACATCTGTTTTCACTGAAAAATTGTGCTCCATCCATATTGCATTTTGGTCCATTGCCTGTCGCAGGCAGCAGGTCTACTCACAGAAGTGAGGGACCATTTTTATCGAGAGACTTGGGGGAATACCAGGTGGAAGGAAGTTAGTGGCTCTCCACAATTTCCAGCTCTTTCATACAGAGAAATGTGGGGAAATTGTGTTTTTTTAGTCAAAGTGTGAGGTTTGCATGGAATTCTGGGTACATAAAGGTGGTGAGAGCCACGCAGGTCAGCCCACCCTGGATAACCCTAGGTGTTTTAAAAAATTTACAGGTTGACTCAGTTTCCCTAGGAGCCAGCTGAGCTAGGGTCCAAAGTCTAGAGCTACCCACATCGGAAAAAGGGGGCCTGTTTTTGTTACAAAAATGTGCTGCGTCCATGTTGTGTTTTCATCTGTTTCCTGTCACAGCACTCGGTCTACCACACACGTGAGGTATCATTTTTAATAAGAAACATGGGGGAATGCCAGGTTGGAGGAAGTCTGTGGCTCCCTGCAGATTCCCAAACTTTCCATCACAGAAATGTGAGGAAAATTAGCTTTTTGTCAAAGTTTGAAGTTTGCTAGGGATCCTTGGTAAAAACAATGTTCTAAGCAAGTCAGCCCACCTTGGATACTCCCATGGGTATTGTTTTCAAAATGTACAGGTTGGCAAGGTTTCCCTAGGTCCCTGCTGAGCTGGGATCCAAAACCTAAAGCTATCCACATTGGAAAAAGGGGGTCACTTTTCATTGGAAGAACGTGCTGTGTCCATGTTGCATTTTGGAATGTATTCTTTTGTGAGCATTAAGCCTATCCACACAAGTGAGGTACCGTTTTTATCGTGAGACTTGTAGAGACATAGAATAGTAGAACATTTGTTATTACCAATTGGATTTCACTGATTTATGCCTTTCAAATGTAAGGCAATGTACAAGAAAGATGACATTTTGAAACATACCCTCCAAATCATACACTAGTACAGGTCCCTTCAGATTCAGATAAGTAGAAATAACCACTGCTCCTAAACTCCATATCATTTGCTCATTTCAGAAATACATGTTTCCTTGTTACCCGTTTTCACTCTGCCTTTTTTTCTATAAGATTTGGTCTATACCTAGTACTCAATGAAACTCCTTTGTGTGTTGTGGCTAAGTTGTTAGTACTGGGCAGCTTGGGTTCTTTTGTCGATCGGCCAATGTGACAAAAAGTTACAGATGAAAATTTTGTCACAAAGGCCTGCTTTTCCTACTAATTTCCAATATTTCTTTATTTTTACTGTTATTTTCCTTCAGAAAACCTTGAAGCATCTAAACATATGACCGCCTGATGAATTTGGAATTTTGTCTACTTTTGAGAAATCTATAGCTTTTCTAGATCACCTATGGGTTTTACACTGGCTTCCACCACAAGGTGGAAGTAGGTTGAAGGCAGAAAAAGTAGGGAAAATAGGCTACCTCTTGGAAAAATGTCAAAACTGTGGTGCAATATTACATTTTTCATTCAGCTTTGCATGTTCCTGAAAGCTCAAACTGTTTATGAATGCCACTCTCTGAAAAAAAAACAGACACTTTTGTCTGGATTGCTTTTTCCCTTTTTTCTTTTTTTTTAAACCTCAAATGCTTGCTATAATTTGCCTATTTCCTCAGTCCCCTCCAGGGAAATTCACAGACCCTGGGTATCTTTAGAATACCCACTATGTTTGGGAAAAAAAGGACATAAATTTGGCGTGGATAGCTTATGAGGACAAAAAGTTATAGAGCACTAAGTGCAAACTACTCCAAATAGCCAAAAAAAGGCTCAGCGCTTAGGCCTAGCAGCGAAAGAATTTAACAAACAAACACACTATGATCCCCAATGGGGAAAATAATATCAGTTGTCCTTTCTGCAGGAAATGAAACCTTCATTGTATTGAGGGGCACAGCCAAAAAATAGAACATACGAGTTGCGTATATTGCCTGTGGTAACTGATAAACATGGAAAAGATCTTAATGGCACTGGATCAGAGTGATGGTTTGTAGAAAAGTACCATCTTTCTTGGCATGTTACCTCCTGGTGAGGTCATTAAGAGGGGCAACAATGGAGCCATAGTTCTTAATGAACCTCATGTAATACCCCATGAGACCTAAGAAGGCTCTGACCTGGGTCTGTGTAGTAGGGTGAGCCCAGTCCATAGTGGTCTGAATCTTCCCCTGTAATGGTTCAATCTGTTCTCCACCTACCAGGTGGCCCAGATAAACCACTTTCCCCTGCTCCTAACTGGCACTTTCAAGCCCTGATAGTTAGGCCTGCCTTTTGAAGGGCCCCCAAAACTTTCCAGAGGTGCACCAGGTGTTTATCCCAGGTGGAGCTAAATACAGCAATATCATCTACGTATGCTGCACTGAAAGCTTCCCAACCTTGGAGGACTGTTTTCACCAGCCTCTGAAAAGTGGCAGGTGCATTTTTCAAACCAAAGGGCATAACAGTGAATTGATAATGCCCTCCTATGGTAGAAAATTCAATTTTTGCTTCAGCATCCTCTGACAATTTGATCTGCCAATACCCTGCAGTCAAGTCAAAGGTGCTTAGATACTTGGCAGATGACAGTGTATCTATTTGCTCATCTGCCCTGGGTATAGGGTGAGCATCAGTTTTGGGTAAAGTATTAAGACCCCTATAGTCCACACAAAACCGAATTTCTCTCTTTCGTTCTTTGCTATGCAGTTTGGGGATAATCACCCCTGGGCTGGCCCAGGGGCTATCAGAAGCCTCAATAACTCCTAGATCTAACATTTTCTGGACCTCAGTTTTTATGCAATCTCTGACATGGCAGGCTGCCTGTAAATTTTACTTTTGACAGGTAAACTGTCTCCAGTGTCAATTGTATGTTCACACCAGGTAGTTGTACCAGGAATGAGAGAGAAGAGGTCAGAAAACTGTCCTAGGATATTTTTGCAGTCTTCCTTCTGCTCAGCAGTAAGGCAGTCTGCCAAAACTACTCCTTCCACTAAGCCATCAGCTTCAGTGTTGGAGAAGCGGTCAGGGAGAGGGTCACTCTCTTCCTCCTGCCCCTCATCTGTGGCCATGAGCAGGGTTAAGTCAGCCCTGTCATAGTAAGGTTTCAGACGATTGACATGAAGCTCCCTCAGGGGGGCTTCTGGCTGTGCCCAGGTCCACCAGATAGGTAACCTCACATTTCTTTTCCATTTCTGGAGTGCTCTTGGGGCCACAGGCTCTAATACCCACACCTTCTGTCCTGGGTGGTACTGGGTCAGGAGAGCCTTCTGGTCATGCCATTGCTTTTGGAGCTCTTGGCTTGCCTGATATTTTCAGTGGCCTTTTTCATTTACTCAGCCATTATAGATCTTAGGCCAAGTACATAGTCCACAATGACTTGCTTTGGAGGTTTTAAAGGTTGTTCCCAACCCTCCTCAACAAGAGCAAGGGGACCTCTAACAGGGTGACCAAAGAGGAGCTCAAAGGGACTGTAGCCCATGCCTTTTTGGGGTACCTCCCTGTAGGCGAAAAGGAGGCATGGCAAGAGGACATCCCATCTCCTTCTGAGTTTTTCAGAGAGTCCCATGATCATGCCTTTGAGAGTTTTACTAAACCTTTCAACCAAATCCATTTGTTTGTGGATGATAAGGGGTGGTGAACTTGTAGGTAACACAACACTCCTTCCACATTGCCTTGAGGTATGCAGACATGAAGTTACTACCTCTGTCTGATACAACTTCCTTAGGGAAACCCACCCTGGAAAAGATTCCCACGAGGGCCTTTGCCACTGCAGGTGGTGTAGTGGTCCTTAAGGGGATAGCTTCTGGTACCTTGTGGCATGGTCCACCACCACAAGGATGAATCTATTGCCAGAAGCTGTTGGAGGGTCAAGGGGGCCAACAATGTCAACCCCTACCCTTTCAAAGGGCACCACAACCTCTGGTGGTGGGATTAAGGGGGCCTTTGGGGTGCCACCACTCTTGCCACTGGCTTGGCAGGTGACACAGGAGCGACAAAACTCCTTTGTGTCTTCTGACATACGGGGCCAGTGAAAATGTGGAATAAGTCTGTCCCATGTTTTACTCTGGCCTAAATGCCCAGCCAAGGGAATGTCATGTGCAAGAGTTAGGAGGAATTCCCTGTATTGAAGGGGGATGACCTTCATGGTGGCACCAGGTTAGGGTCCCTTGCTTCAGTATAGAGGAGCTTATTCTGCCATTAAACTCTGTGGCTGTCATTGACATCCACAATCTGCTGTTTGACAGCTTGCTGTCTGAGACCCTCCAGTGTGGGACAGGTTTGCTGTGCCATATGCAGCTCTTCCCTGGCAGGCCCCCCTGCACCTAAAAGTTGTATCAGCTTCCAGCTCCTCTGGTGTAGGTTCTGCACAGGGAGAGGATTCCTCTTCCTCAAAAGGGGAATCATCTGTGGAGGGAGCAATAGTGGACAAGGGTTTGCCATTCTTACGCCTGGTTTTTGGGGCACTTGGTCTATTATTCCAGGATCCAAGTTTCCCTGTCCTCTTTGCTTCTTGGATGAGCCCTAGTAAGAGCAAAGATATACCCCGGAATACCCAGCATTGCTGCATGGGCCTCCAACTCCACTTCATCCCAAGCTGAAGTCTCCAAATCATTGCCTAGCAGACATTCTATAGGTAAATCAGTGGCTACCACAACTTTCTTTGGACCAGTAACACCCCCCAGTTGAGATTCATAACAGCCATGGGGTGGCTAACAGTGTTGCTATGGGCGCCTGGCACTTGGTAGTGGTGACCAAGTAGGTGCTTCTCAGGGGCAACCAGTTTCTCTATCAACATTGTGACACTGGCACCTGTCCCTCTAGGCCTAAACCTGAACACCATTAATCAGGGGTAGTTGCTTGTACTTATCCATATTAAGGGGACAAGCAACTAAGGTGGCAAGGTCAATGCCACTATCAGAGACTAAAACAGCCTCAGTGATCTCCCTAACTATAGCAACCCCAACTACATTATCTGTGGTGAGCCCAGCTACATCCTTTAAATGGCTATTAGTAGTTCTTCCCACTACCACTGCTATTACTAGGGGCTCTAGTGGTTGCAGTAGGGGTTGTGGTGGTGGGAGGTTTGGTGTTTCTTTTTGGACAATGAGAATCAGTTGCCCAATGACCTTTAGCTTTACACAGATAACACCATGGTTTCTTATTATTGTGAGAAGAGGATTTGGACCTAACACCCCCAGAGGATGTTTGTGGGCCTGATGAAGTCTTATGATTTTTATACCTTTGTCCCCACCCTTGTCATGTGACTTACCATCCTTCTTCTTGCTGTCCTTGTCACCCCCTGTATGAACTTTTCTGTTCACCCTTGTTCTGACCCATTTATCTGCCTTCTTTCCCAGTTCTTGGGGAGAGTTCAGATCTGAGTCCACAAGATACTGACATCAGACACACAATTATTCAATATATGCTCTCTCAGAATTAAGTTATATAGGCTTTCATAGTCAGTCACCTTAATGCCATTCAATCAACCTTCTAGGGCCTTCACTGAACAGTCTACAAAGTCTGTCCAATCATGTGATGACTCCTTTCTAGTCTCTCAGAGCCTTATCCTGTATTGTTCAGTGGATAAGCCCAGACAATCTAAGAGGGCACTTGTATAAATTTGGTAGTTATCTGCATCACCCTGTCTGACAATAAGGAGTCTGTCTCTTCCCTTGCCAGAGAAGGATAGCCACAGGATAGCAGCCCACTGAACTGCACAGGCCTTCTCAAGTGCAGCAAATCACTTATATATGTCATCTCCATCCTTGTAAGGATGGACAACTTTATGCAGATTCCTAGAGTCAAATGAAAGTTTCCTAACATTTGAATTTCTGAAACTGCTGCTGCTAGCAAGGGGAACTAACCGCAAACCCTGACTTTCCCTTTCCGCAGCCAGGGATTCCCTGTCTAAAGCCAACTGTTGATGCTGTAGCCTCAGTCTGGCTTCCTCTAACTTCAGCTTTCTGAGTTCCCTATCTAGGGACTGGTCCTCAGGGTAAGAAGTGTGGGATGCTTCTGAGACAGAAGTAACATGGGAATGTGCAGAGGCTGATCTTTCCCTAATTGGAGCCACCCTAGTGACCTGGCCTCTGGGGGTGAAGGGATCCCTACTAGTGTGTGAACCCTTCCCACTCCCAGTTATACAAGGGGGCCTGTTAATAGAAAGATCAGTGGAAGGACCCTCCCCAGGATTATCATTGTGCTCATCTGAGCCTGCCTGGTTGGAATCTTCCTTTACCCACCCCCCTCTGTCTGATCTTGACCAGTGCTGATTCCCTGGTCTTCTTGGAAGAGAAGATTTAAGAGGAACTCCTTATTGGGCTTCTTCCCCATCCCTAGACATCTTTCAATACAGAGACCCCTCAAACTTTTACATTTTAGATTCTCATAGGTAGTTTTTACAACTCTAGGGGTAGCTTCCACAGAAGACATATTGAAAGAGAAAAAGTTTAGGAAAGTGAGTAGACAGTTAGTAGAATAACACAGCCAACTTTTCAGAGAAAAGAAGAAAACATTTCGAAAACTTTGCAAAACTTTTGTAAAGTTAAAAGAAGTTAGAAATTACTTCTAGGCATATATAATGTATGCTCTAAGTATTGGAGCAAGCTTTTCTTGTGTAAAGCACTAGTAACAAAGTGGTAAAGCAACTGCAAGTGCTTATCCCACCGGTGCACCACCAATGTAGGAGGCTGGCCTGGTTTGTAGTAGGTACCTTGGGTACTTACACCTTACACCAGGTCCAGTTATCCCTTATTAGTGAAATGTAGTAGTGTTCTAGCAGCTTAGGCTGATAGAGGCAGCTATAGCAGTGCAGCTTAGGCTGAACTAGGAGACATGCAAAGCTCCTGCAATACCATGTATAGTTACACAATACTTATACACAAGTAAAGACAATACTCAGTGTTACCAAAAATAAAGGTAGTTTATTTGGGTGACACAGGCCAAAAATATCTTAGAGGCAATACTCCTTCTGGAGGTAAGTATTATACACAAGATATACACTAGACACCAAAATAAGGTAAGTAATCAGACATAGGATAGTGCAAACAATAGGAAATGCTATAGAATGCAATGGGAGAAAATAGGTCTAGGGGCAACACAAACCATATACTAAGAAAGTGGAATGTGAATCACAAATTCCCCTCTAGACAAGTGTAGTGTGTAGAGAACCACTGGGAGAGTAAGAATACAGCAAAGGTAAGTAAAATACCCCACCACAGAGCCCAGAAAAGCAGGAGTAAAATACTGTAAGTTTCCTCAGGACACACTACAAGTCATGATTAGAGTAAATGCAAGAACCAAGCAAGACTGCAAACAACAAATGGTGGATTCCTGGACCGGAAGACCTGCAAAGGAAGGAGACCAAGTCCAGAAGTCGAAAGAAGTTCCAGGAAGGACAGGAGCCCCTGTGAACCTAGAAGAGGGTGCAAAAGAAGAGTCCCCGGTTGGACGAAGACTAAAGAAATGCACCCAAGGAAGATGTCAGTGGGTTCCTGCATGATGCACTGGATGTCCCACGAAGAGAAGTTGGATGCAGGTGAGTTTTGGCGCTGGATTCCTCCAACAAGACTTGGTTCCGGCAAAGTCCCATTTTGCATCAAGTTGGCGCTATCTGGACCCAGGAGGGACCTGGGGGCCTCAACTCAGTTTGAGGAGGAAGAGGGAGCTCTCAGCACTTCAGAGAGCCCTCAGGACACCAGATAGCACCCACAGGAGTCCCAGAACATGGGGACAAAGGAGGTGAAAAATGTGGTTGGTGCAGCACTACTAAGGAAGGTCCCACGCTGCTGGAGATCAACTCAGCGAGTTGAGCACCACAGGATAGAGGACTGGAGACCTGGGCCAGGCTGTGCACAAAGGAATTTTGCAAAGAGTGCACAGAGGCTACAGGAGGTGATGATGACATGGTGCACAGAGGTACTGTCATTCTCATGGAAGGTAAGGTCTTGCCTCCTCCAAATTGGGACAGCAGGACCTCAGGACTGTCTGTGTCGATGAGCTTCACCCTCTGTGTTCCAAGGATCACGCTCGTCGCCAGGAGAGGAGTCCAAGAGAACAGGTGGAGGTGCCTGCTTGAACAGGGAAGTGACTTTGTTACTTCACAGGAGATTTATTTGGTCCTGCTGGTGCAGGGTGAAGACAGGGAGTCCCCAGAGCGTGCACACTGTGGAAACTGTTGCAGTTGCTGGCTGGAGCTGAAGTTGCAGAGGAAAGGTAGCCCTTCTGGATACTTTGTTGCTGTTACAGTGGTTCCTGGGGCAGTCTGCGGTTGATCCGAGGTCAGAGGATGAAGTAGTAGTTGCAGCAGATTCCTGCTGGAAACGTGCAAGTAGAATCTGAAGAGAAACCCACAGGAGAGACCCTAAATAGCCCTGAGAGGGGGATTGGCTACCTTATCTGGTACAGACCTATCAGGAGGGGTCTCTGACATCATCTTCTGGCACTGGCCACTCAGAGGCCTCCAGAGTGTCCCCGCACCTTGCAAAGCAAGATGGCTGAAGTCTGGGGCACAATGGAGGAGCTCTGGGCACCACCCATAGGTTGGTGATGGACAGGGGAGTGGTCACTCCCCTTTCATTTGTCCAGTTTCGCGCCAGAGCAGGGACAAGGGGTCCCTGAACCGGTGTAGACTGGCTTATGCAAGGAGGGCACCATCTGTGCCCTTCAACTTATTTTCAGAGGCCTATTTCCAAAGGAAGAGGATGTAACACCCTGCTCCCAAAGGAAATGCTTTGCTCTGCCTTCCTGGGACTGAGCTGCTCAGACTCCAGGAGGGCTGAATCCTGTCTGTGAGGTGGCAGCAGCTGTAGCTGCATTGCAAGCCTCAGAGAGCTGGTTTCTCAGTACTGGGGGTCCATGGTGGAGCCCCCAGGATGCATGGAATTGGCTCTCCAATACCAGATTTGGAATTGGGGGACAATTTGATGATCTTAGACAGTTTACATGGCCATATTCGGAGTTACCATTGTGAAGCTACATATAGGTATTGACCTATATGTAGTGCACACGTGTAATGGCGTCACCACACTCACAAAGTACCGGGAATTGGCCCTGAACTATATGGGGCAATTAGTGCAAGGGTGCCCTCACACTTAGTAACTTTGCGCCTAACTTTCAGCAAGTGAAGGTTAGATATATAGGTGACTTGTAAGTTACTTAAGTGCAGTGAAAATGGCTGTGAAATAGTGTGTGCTCTATTTCACGCAGGCTGCCATGGCAGGCCTGTGGAAGGGTTTGTATGAGCTCCTTATGTGTCGCAAAAGAGATGCTGCAGCCCATAAGGATCTCCTGGAACCCCAAAGCCCTGGGTACCTAGGTACCATATACTAGGGACTTATAAGGGGGTCCAGTGTGCCAATTGAAATTGAAATTGGTAAATAAAGTCACTAGCATAGAGTGACAAATTTAAAGGCAGAGAGAGCATAAGCCCTGAGGTTCTGATAAGCAGAGCCTCAGTGACACAGTCAAACACTATACACAACACACACAGTAGGCCATAAACTATGAGCACTGGGGTCCTGACCAGCAGGATCCCAGTGAGACAGGCAAAAACATGCTGACATACAGGTAAAAATGGTGCTAACATGCCAAGAAAGATGGTACTTTCCTACACTCTCCTCTGGGTGTTTCCTTAGATTCGGATTGCAAGACTCCAGCAGGACTCCTCTGCATCCTCTGCTTCACCTTATACCATCAGATCAACCTCAGAACTGCTCCAGGAACTCTACAACTTGCAACAAAGTATCCAAGGCGACTACTGCAACTCTGTAACTCCAGCTCCTGCCAGCAACTGCAACAGTCTCCAGGTTGTGCATCCTCAGAAGACTGCCTGTCTTCAGCCTGCACTGGAAGAATTGAAGGAATCACCCATGGAGTGATGGAGTCACCTTTCTGCAGCGACGACCAGTACTCTGGGTCCCCTCTCCTGAGGACGAGCATGGATTCTGGAACACAGGTAGTGGACTCAAGTGACCCTGACTGTCCAGAGGTCCAGCTGTCCAAATTTGGTGGAGGTAAGAGCTTGCCTCTCCGTGCCAGACAGTACCCCTGAGCATCACATGTTTTGCAGCTCATAGGGCTTCTGTGTGCTTTTCCACAAAATCCTTTGTGCACATAGTAGCCCAGTTCCCCAGCACTCTATGCTGTGAAGCTGAGCTCCCTGAGTTGTTCTCCTGTGGCATGGGATCCCTTTGTGTAGTGCTGCGACGACCGACATTTGCAACTCCTTTGTCCCCATCTTCTACATTTCACTAATAAGGGATAAATGGACCTGGTATAAGGTGTAAGTACCCGAGGTACCCACTGCAAACCAGGCCAGCCTCCTACAATATTTTAAAAGAGTGACTGCATTTCTAATACTTTACATCCTTGTTTGATACTTCTAGGCACTATGCAAGGTACAGCAGATCTTTGCAGCCTATGTTTTAGTTTAAAAGGTAATGTGCACTGCATATATGATTCAGAACAACAGGACTTGTTATTCCTGAATAGTAATTCTGTTCTTTCTGTTATAGAGCAGCCATCTATATCAAAGAACAAACACAAACACTCAGGCAGCCAGTGAAGACTACTTGCAGTCCCACTGCAACCTTTGATTAAAGTGGATGAAGTTGTGCTCATCCTGTTGTGATAGCACTTGCATGGATTCCCTCTCTAACTTCTTGTGCTCTGCATGTTCTTTTATAATTCCTAATCAGAGGCTTGTTGACAAGTGTTAGAATCAATATACAAAAGTGCAATGCCCTTTCAGCTATTTCAAATCATTATACAATGCTCTTTGATCAAAAATAAAATGCAGCATGCGAACGCTAACCTTCTAGAAGTTCTGTGCATTTATAATGCATAATAATGCAATGCTTCAACAGAAATCATTAAATAAAAAGAATATATTTCCAACAGATTGATTATCATATTTGCATGATACAATCAAAGTGCAACACAACATGCTAAGAATGTGTAATTGATGAAATCATAGTTGATAATTTCTTGATCATTTGACTAACACAATTTCAAATTAAAAGGAGGGGAAAATCAGAGAGTATTACTTTGTTTAAGAAGCAGTACTGATTGCACACAAATCTTTACTGATAGGTAAACCATGCACCATACAGTATGTCCTCTGTCATGCACAGCCACACATGTATCTTTTACATACTGTATATCCATTATGTGCACCAACACATGTAATCACAGTAATTTTTGCCTATATCATAATTTACTAATAATTGTATTTTTAATCAGATGTGTGGGTTTATGGAGAAATGTGAATAAGCGTATCATGGATACTGTCATCAGTAATGTTATCAGCGGTTATTAATGTAATTTGAGAAGTCATGAGCACTGTCATCAATGACGCAATTTAACATTCTATGACTGATGTAATAATTAAAGTCATGAACAGTGGATTAGGGGAGATTAAGGTATAGTTAGTTTACTAGACTATACCTGGCAAATTTTTAGTCTGTGAAGGTTTCTAAATGTTAGTAGTTCTCATCACATTCAGCCCCTCACTACTATGCCATTTTTTGTGATTTGGTGTAAATCTGTTCAGCAGTATTTTTGAGAAATTAAAGTAAAAAATGAATTGTATATTTTGGCAGTTGGGATCTCAAGAGTCCCTCAATCCTCTCACAAGAGTGTAAAATAAAAAACAGAGCCCTTTCATTGGTTGAGGTAGTTTTTCCCGGGAGCCTTCAAGCTCTTCTGGGAGCAAGAAGCTCCAGTGAGTCCCACGTGAGAGAGCTCTCCGATTGGCTGCCTGTTCAAATGTTAGAAATGGCCGCCATTACTGTTTTACTGTGACAAATTTTAGGTGCCTTGGAAATTAAGTTTAAAAGCTATATAAGGGGGCAGCTGAAAGGTATGCTGTAACCCTAGAATTAGAGACGAGGGCCCTCAGTCTGACCCTGGCGGTGTCTCACCGCCAGGTCAGAGGGCAGAGGAAGCACCGCCAACAGGCTGGCGGTGCTTCCGGGGCATTCTGACCGCGGCGGTAAAGCCGGTTTCCCGCCGGTTTTCCCCTGCCCCAGGGAATCCATGCAGCGCCGCCATGGGGATTCCGACCACTGGCATGGGCACTGCAGGGGCCCCCTAACAGGGCCCCAACAAGATTTTCAGTGTCTGCATAGCAGACACTGAAAATCGCGACGGGTGCAACTGCACCCGTCGCACCCCAGCATATCCGCCGGCTCCATTCGGAGCCGGCTTCATCTTTGCTGGGGCTTTCCCGCTGGGCCGGCGGGCGATCTTTTGAAGATCGCCCGCCGGCCCAGCGGGAAAGTAAAAATGCTCCCCGCGGTCATTTGACCACGGTGCGGTGTTTAGGCGGTTTCCGCCCGGCGGGCGGCGCCCGCCGCCCGCCGGGGTCGGAATGACCCCCGAGGTGTCTCAGGGATAACCACTATGAAGATAATAAGGGGGTTATTACAACTTTGGAGGAGGTGTTAATACGTCCCAAAAGTGACGGTAAAGTGACGGATATACCACCAGACGTATTACGAGTTCCATAGGATATAATGGACTCGTAATACGGCTGGTGGTATATCCGTCACTTTACCGTCACTTTTGGGACGGATTAACACCTCCTCCAAAGTTGTAATAACCCCCTAAATGTTTATTGTTTTACCTCATTTTTATGATCTCATCCATTATCAGTGAGAAGGGTGTTAGTGGAGAGGACAGTCTCTCTCCACACACCCTACTAGGCCCAACCATCATCTGGAAGAGAGGTGTGAAAGGACATGCATGTCATTCTTCACACACTACTACACACACTCATCATCTGAGAGAGAGATCTTACAGGAAGGGTCAGTCCACCCAAATACTGTACTGCGCACTCCCATCATTTGAGAGCGAGGTCTGATATGAGAGGGCAGTCCCTCCCCACACACTACTACACATACCTCTCATCTGAGAGAGGGTAGTGAAAGGAGGGGCAGCCCATCCACACACCAAAATTGCACAGCCATTTTCTGAGAGAGAGAGATCTGAAAGCAGATTATTACTACATTTCACTATAGTGTTACTTTAATATTTGTTTTTTTCAGTGAATATATATGTATGCATATATACATATACATATATGTATACACACACACATATGTATTTATATATATATATATATATATATATATATATATATATATATATATATATTTATTTATTTTTCACTTAAAATAACAAAGGATACAGGGACGTTATAGTTAGGCTCACATTTTAAATGTAACAAACCATAGAAATTCAACTGCTATAGAGAGAGTTATCTCAAGTAACTATAATTGGTTCCCTAAGGTAACTATAACTCACGCCCCTGCCAGGCACAGTTTTTTGTCAGAAATTTTACTGCAAATATAACATTGATATTATCAATGATGTTATCAAAGATGTCCTGAGTGCCGTAATTTGTGTGGTAATTAGCAGTGCATGGCAAGGGTGCAAATTATAGTTACCTTAGTGTAGGTGGTTGGCCTGGCTTATAGTGGGTACCTGATAGTACTTACACCTTGTGCCAGGACCAGTTATCCCTTTTAGCAGATTAGTAATGTTCTAGCAGCTTAGGCTGATAGAGGTAGCTATAGCATTGCAGCTTAGGCTGAACTAGGAGACGTGCAAAGCTCCTACTATACCACTTATATCATTTAGGTACTATAGCATAAGAAAGACAATACTCAGAGGTACTAAAAATAAAGGTACTTTATTTTAGTGGCAATGTGCCAAAAATATCTCAGAGGATATACTCCCTTAGGAGGTAAGTAAAATACACAAAATATACACACAAGCCAAAATCAGGTAAGTAACACAGTCAGAAAGTAGTGCAAATAGAATACAATAGGATGCAACGGGCCTAGGGGAAACACAAACCATGTATTAAGAAAGTGGAATGCGAACCACGAATGGACCCCTAGGCTAGTGTAGTGTGTAGAGGGTCACTGGGAGTGTAAGAATAAGGGTGTCTAAGATACCCCACCCCAAGAACATGGAAAGTAGGAGTAAAGTTCTATTATTTCCCCAGAAACACACTAAGGTGGTCATTCCGACCTAGGCGGGCGGCGGTTGCCGCCCGCCCGTCGGAAGCCACCTGAATACCGCCCCGCGGTCAATAGACCGCGAGGGGTATTCTGACTTTCCCGCTGGGCCGGCGGGCGATCTGATTCAGATCGCCCGCCGGCCCAGCGGGAAAGCGCCTTCCACAAGGAAGCCGGCTCGGAATCGAGCCGGCGGAGTGGAAGGCGTGCGACGGGTGCAGCAGCACCCGTCGCGCTTTTCAGTGTCTGCATCGCAGACACTGAAAAGCCTAGTTGGGCCCTGTTAGGGGGCCCCTGCCGTGCCCATGCCATGGGCATGGGCACGGCAGAGGCCCCCAGGGGCCCCGCGACCCCCCCTACCGCCATCCTGTTCATGGCGGCTTTCCCGCCATGAACAGGATGGCGGTAGGGGGGGTCAGAATCCCCTCGGCGGCGCAGCGAGCTGCGCCGCCTTGGAGGATTCTAAGGGGCAGTGGAAAACCGGCGGGAGACCGCCGGTTTTCCCGTTCTGACCGCGGCCAAAGCGCCGCGGTCAGAATGACCAAGGGAGCACCGCCGGCCTGTCGGCGGTGCTCCCGCCCCCGTTGGCCCTGGCGGTAGAGAACCGCCAGGGTCAGAATGAGGGCCTAAGTTGTGATAGAGGATTTTGCAAAGACCACAGGAGACTGCAAAGCACTGAAGATGGATTCCTGGACCGGAGGACCTGCAAAGGAAGGGGACCAAGTCCAAGAGTCATGAAAGTGCCCAGGGGTGGCAGGAGCCCATTAAACCCCAGATAAAGATGCAAAATGGCTACCTCTGGATGGAAGAAGCTGAAGATTCTGCAACAACGGAAGGTGATAGGAACTTCTCCTTTGTGCAGAAGATGTCCCACAGAGGGCTGGAGGATGCAGAGTCGTTTCCTTGGCAAAATACCACAAATAAGCCTTGCTACCTGCAAGAGTTGTGGTTAAAGAAAATGGGTGCTGCCTGGGCCCAGGAAGGACCAGGATGTCACCACTTGGGAGAGGAGACAGAGGGGGCCCTCAAGCAACGTAGAGAGCCTTCCACAAGAAGGTAGCACCCACAGAAGTACTTGAACACAGGTTCAAGAAGTCTGAACATGGCAGTCATCTCAACACTACAAAAGAGGGTCCCATGACACCGGAGATCAACTCAGGGAGTTGGGCATCGCAGGACAGAGTGCTGGGGACCTAGACTTGGCTGTGCATGCAGGATTTTGTGGAAATGTGCACAGAAGCCCTTGTAGCTGCAGTTCACGCGGTGCACAGGATTACTGTCTGGAGAGGGGAGGCAAGGACTTACCTCCTCCCCAAATTTCGACAGTTGGTCCACTGGACAGTCTGGCTCACTTGTGTCCACCACCTGTTTTCCAGGGACCATGCTCGTCAGGATGAGAGGGGACCCAGTGTACCAGTGACTTTGACGTTTGGTGCCTGCTGAAGCAGGGGGAAGATTCAGTTGACCCACGGGAGATTTCTTCGTGGCTTCCAGTGCAGGATGAAGGCAGGCAGCCCCCAAAGCTTGCACCACCAGGAAACAGTCGAGAAAGCCGGAAGGATTAGGCGCTACAATGTCACTGGTAGTCTTCTTTATACTTTGGAGCAGTCAGCGGTCGATCCTTGGCAGAAGTTGAAGAGAGAGGTGGAGAGGAAGTCTGGTGAATTCATGCAAGTTGTTAACCGAGGAAAAGCCCACTGGAAATACCCTAAATAGCCCTCAGAGGAGGATTGGCCACCTAGTCAGGTAAGCACCCATCAGGAGGGGTCTCTGACATAACCTGCTGGCACTGGCCACTCAGACGCCTCCAAAGTGACCTCACACCTCTGGATCCAAGATGGCAGAGGTTTGGGACAGACTGGAGGAGCTCTGGGCATCACCCCTGGGGTGGTGATGGACAGGGGAGTGCCTTTCCTTTGTCCAGTTTCGTGCCAGAGCAGGGACTGGGGGTTCCCTGAACCGGTGTAGACTGGCTTATGCAAGGAGTGCACCATCTGTGCCCTTCAAAGCATTTCCAGAGGCTGGGAGAGGCTACCCCTCCCCAGCCTTTAACATCTATTTCCAAAGGGAGGGGGTGTAACACCCTCTCTCAGAGGACATTTTTTCTTCTGCCTTCCTGGGACTGGGCTGCCCAGATCCCAGGAGGGCAGAACCCTGTCTGTGAGGTAGCAGCAGCGGTAGCTGCAGAGAAAACCCCAGAGAGCTGGTTTGGCCATACCCGGGGTCCATAGTGGAGCCCCGGGGATGCATGGAATTGGCTCTGCAATACCAGATTTGGAATGGGGGGACAATTCCATGATCTTAGATATGTTACATGGCCATATTCGGAGTTACCATTGTGGAGCTACATATAGGTATTGACCTATATGTACTTCACACGTGTAATGGTGTTCCCGCACTCACAAAGTCTAGGGAAATGGCCCTGAACTATGTGGGGGCACCTTTGCTAGTGCAGGGGTGCCCTCACACCTAGTAACTTTGCACCTAACCTTCAGCAAGAGAAGGTTAGACATATAGGTGACTTATAAGTTACTTCAGTGCAGTGAAAATGGCTGAGAAATAACATGTGCGTTATTTCACTCAGGCTGCAGTGGCAGTCCTGTGTAAAGATTTGTCCGAGCTCCCTATGGGTGGCAAAAGAAATGCTGCAGCCCATAGGGACCTCCTGGAACCCCAAAACCCCGGGTACCTAGGTACCATATACTCGGGAATTATAAGGGTGTTCCAGTGTGCCAATTGAAATTGGTAAAAGTTGTCACTAGCCTATACAGTAGTGACAAATTTAAAGGCAGAGAGAGCATAATCACTGAGGTTCTGGTTAGCAGAGCCTCTGTGACACAGTTGGTCACTACACAGGTACACACATTCAGGCCACAAACTATGAGCACTGGGGTCCTGGCTAGCAGGATCCCACTGAGACAGACAAAAACAACTTACATACATGTAAAAATGGGGGTAACATGCCAGGCAAGGTGGTACTTTCCTACACTTAGGGCACAAGTTATAGTTACTTGAGATAACTATAACTATAACAGGTGAATATATATGGTATGGTATGTTTAAACTGTGAGCCTAACTATAATGTACCTGTAACCTTTGTGTTTTTAAGTGAATTTCTATTTTTTCTAGTTTTTTCCTAACTATAATGTCCCTATAACCTTTGTTTTTTTCAATGAATTTCACAGTTTTTTTTAAATGTAAAGTAATTTTCATTACTATACATTAATCCAGTCACCACTGCGCACTGCCTTTGGCTGTGTGCAGCGGGTGTTGGCTGCAGCACCTGGCCTGCAGCCAGTTCCTGTGGCCATCCCCTATACCAACCAAACCCTGCAAGGCCCACCACCGCAGGCCGATCTCAGCCCCGGCAACCCATCCCAGGAGCCCACACTATTTATTAATTTTTTTTTGGGAGGGGCCGCGTGGCTCCCCTCTCCATGGCCAATCTCAGCCCCAGGGACCCCATCCCTCAAGGCCCGGCCTAAGCATTATTTTTTTGAGGATTGGGGGGGCACACGGTTCTGCTCCCCAGGCTGATCTCGGCTCTGGGGACCCCCATCCCCTGGGGCTTCACCTATTTCTTTTTTTTTATTAGGGAAAGTGGGCCACGTGGCCCTCCTCCCAAGGTTGATCTTAACCCTTGGGGTCCCCTTCCCTGGGACCCGGCCTAATTATTATTATTATTATTTTTTTTTTGCAAGGGGGCTATGTGGCCCTCCTCCCCAGGGCCAATCTCAGCCCTGGGTCCCCATTCCCTGGGGACCAGCCATGTGACCTGTATGTTCCCCAGGGCACCCAGTCACAATGTTGGGAACCGTGGGGGGAGCCTGAAGGCCCTTACATCTAAAGCAGCTCCCTCTCTGTGCGAGCAATTGTTTCCTCTGTGTCCATGGGCAGGGAGACAGAGGAACCCTCTGCTCGCAGCGAGGGAGAGCTGTTAGAAACCACCTTCCAGAGTATTCAATCTAATTCTATGCAGGGGTGTGCATTCCCTCACAGCCCCGGGGACCACCACCTCCCCAGGGCTTCAATCTAATTCTATGCAGGGGTTGGTGCAGCCCCCCAGCAGCCCCTGAGACCACCACGTCCCCTGGGCTATTATGTTGGAGGGGGGGCCACGCGGCCCCACTCATGGAGCCAATGATGGCCATGGGGACCTCCAAGCCTCAGGGACGGCTCCTGGTATGTCTTGGGGTGCCCACCCCCAGAACATAACTGTTTGCTCTGACTTGGTGGAAGCTTTGACAGCTCCCGCCAAGTCAGAGCAAACACTTCACTTTCTGCAAGTGAGACCTGTCAAACAGCCACCACTTGCAGGAAGTGAAGTTTTCATCTGTCTCACTACATTCAAATATGCATGTAGGGAAACAGATGAAAATATTACTCCCTCAAGCAGGGAGCTTCTATTTAAAGCAGCTCCCTGCTTGTGGGAGCAATGCGAGCTCCTGCAGGACGTTAGGAGCCAGATGAGACCGCGGACCACTCCAATCTACATTACTGCACTGTACACCACTTCGCTCTATGTAGCTCTGCTCTACATTATTCCACTGTACGCCACACCACTCTATGTCACTCCACTCCACACCACTCCATTGTATGCCATTGCACTCTACGATATTCCACTGTACCCATTTACACTGTCTGCCACTTCACTGTATGGTAATCCACTCTAACCCACTCCACTGTACCCCACTCCACACTAGGCCACTCCACTGTTCATTATTCAGCTGTATGTCACTCCACTGTAGGCAACTACACTCTACAACACTGCACTATACACCCCTCCATTCTACATCACTGCACTCTATGCTGTCCCACTGTATGCCACTCCACTGTACGCCACTCCACTCTATGCCACTCCAATCTTTGCCACTCCATAATACACCGCATACCAATCCACTCTATGCTACTCCACTATATGGAACTCTATGCCAATCCACTCTATGCTATTCCACTCTACTCCATTCCACTCTATGCCATACCACTCTAGGCTATTTAACTGTATGTCACTCTATTGATGCAGCTCCAGTATTTGATATTCAATTGTCTGCTATTCCACTCTATCACACACCACTGCTTGCCACTCCAGTCTAGGACAATCCCCATATGCCACTGAAATGCCACTTCACTGTACACTACTCCACTATATGCTATTTCACTCTATGCCATTCCACTGTACACCACACCACATTACAATATTGAATGCTCCTCCATTCTATGCTATTTCACTGCATGCCACTCCAGTCTATGCTATTCCACTGTGTGTTGTTCCACTTTATGCCACTCCATTGTATGCTAATGCACTGTATACCACTCCACTCAATGCCACTCTAATCTGTGCTACTCCACTTTACCCCACTCCACTCTATGCTATTCCACTATATGCAACTACACTCTACGCCACTCCTCTATATGCGACTCCACTTTACCCTACTCAACTATATGCCACTCCAGTCTATACCACTCCACTGTACATCTTCGCTACTCCACTCTATGCTACTCCACTCTGTCACTTCTCTGTGCAACACTCCACTCTACACTATTTCACTGTATGCTACTCCACTGTATCCTACTGTACTCCATACCACTCCACTTTATGCCACTCCACTACACACCACTTGACTGTACAACACTTCACTCTACTCCAATCGACTGTACATTACTCCCTTCTAAGCCAGTATATTCTATGCTATTCCAACATATACAGCTCCACTCTATGCCCCTCGACTTTATGCTATTTCACTCTACCCTAGTCTACTGTACACCACTTCATTGAAAGCGCTGCACTGTATACCACCCTGTGCTATTCCACTGTATAGCACTGCACTGTACGCTACTCCACTGTTTGCTATTACACTGTACCCCAGTGTACTATACGCCACTTTAACCTAGGACATTTCACTATATGCCACTCCACTGTACGTTACTCCACTTTATGCTATTCTACTCTGTGCTACTCTACTGTACGCCACTCCACTCTTTAGTGTTCCACTATACAGTATACCAATACACTGTATGCCACTCCATTTTACGCTAGTCTGCTATATGCAACTCCATTATATGGTACTCCACTCTATGCCAATCCTCGCTACACTAGTCCACTGTATGCCATTCCACTGTATACTGCTCAATTGTATGCCACTCTACAATATTCTATTCCACTGTATGCCACTCCACTCTACACCATGAAATTCTACACCATTCCACAGTAGACCACCAGACTTTATGCCAAAACACTCTACACCATGACACCGTACGGCACCTAACTATAATGTCCCTGTAACCTTTGTTTTTTTAAGTAAAAAAATAAATATATATATCTATATCTATATATACTGTATATATATATATATATATATATATATATATATATATATATATATATATATATATCCTACTGGTGGTTGTCAGTAAGTAGTTATAGTTAGGACCAAGTTTTTATTGGAAAACCTTTTTTGACTTTATATTTATATCTATATCTTTAGCTCCTGTTGGTGAATCTTCACAAAATTGTCCCCAAAAACTTTGATGCTCACGTCAGCTGCTGTCTGGAAAGTTTTGGGGTGATACATCAAGTGGGGACTGAGAAAAAGGGGAGTTCCAAAATACATTTTTCCCATGATCATTTCCATGGGGATTTTGAACACAACTACAGCCTGAGCCGCTAGACAGAGAGCAAGCTTTTAGTCCAGAAAACACCCTTTTTGTGATTTGGTATAAATCTGTTCAGTAGTTTTCTAGTTATTAAATGACAACCAAATTTTTGTATAGAGGAACGCGGAGCCTCCTGGGATCATCTGGGGACTCTGAGGAAAAGTAAGGCCTGATTGGCTGACCACAACCCGATAGAAAAGTTGCAGCTCCCATTTAATTTCTCACATTGCCTGAGGGTGGTGGAATTTTGCATTTATTCCCTAATAAATAATTATTACCATAACCATAATGGAAAGTAATGTCAGAACACTCACATGTGTTGCCAGGACCTATGTCACGCAAAATAAGGGTTAACTATAAACCAAAAAAATTAAATAAAAAGACTATCTGCTATGTCTGTGGCTCCCAACCACTGGTACACTCTCATGCATAAATTAGATAAAGTCTTAATGAAGGCCCATGCAAAGTTTGTTAGACAGTTCTAGTTCAAGTGGTTCAATACCGGCTCAAGCTCAATTTTCAGAGTTCAGAAAATAAGCTAAAATCACAGAGACTCCCAGACAGTGAACTCCACTTAGCTGACTAGCAGAGATCACAGAGGCTTGCTGTCACTCGGATGCTGCTATCAGGAGCCACTGGAAGAAGGAGGTTCATGCCCAAGAAAGAGAGGCGGAGGAACAATTCGGCTCCACAAGCGCTGATGAATCTCCATGCCATAAACGGGAAGAAGCCAAGCACCGTCATGTGCACAACCGGTTATTTATAGCCAATCAGAGATGTTGTTCTTAGCATGAGGCAAAACACTCCTAAAAGCCTTGGGCGTGGTCGTTGCCTAGTAAACAGGAAATCAAACTACCTGCGAACACGGTCAGAGCATGAATCATAGCACGAGTAGTTGGTTCTTCATAGAACAAGACCACAAGGCACTCACTAAACAACAAGCATTGGCAAAGGAATGGCAAAGAAATAATGATATTGGTTTCATCAAGGCGCATTATGAAAAAAATGTGTAACAAGCATGGATAATACTCAAATACGCACTCTTAACATAGACCATGGCAATATTATTGATAGTCTTGTGGCACTATACTCAAGTGACTGATCTTACAACCCGAGGGTATTGACAAATTATATAACACTGGGACCGAGGCTGCTCGTTAGGTGCCGTGTGGATGGGTATAGAGCGGAGTAAAGTATCACATGGTGGCATAGAGTGTTTTGGATTTGTGTAGAGTGGAGTTACATAAAGTATAGTAGGGTGTTGTACAGTGCGCTGGTGAAAAGGGCAGTGTTGAACAGTGGCTGAGAGTGGGTCTAAGAATTGTACAGTGGAGTAGAGTGTAGTAGAGTTCATGGAGTCTCGTAGAATAGTAAGGAGTAAACAGTAATACAGTGCAGTGTTATACAGTGTTACAGTGTACTGTAGGGGTATATAACATAGTACAGTGTTGTACTGAGGCATAGAGTGCAGAAGAATGTTGTAGAGTGCACTTTTACAGAGTAGATTAAAGTGATGTAGAGTGGAGCAGCATACCTTGGAGTGTCGCACAGTGATGTAGAGTGGGGTAAACTGTCGTACAGAAGAGGTGAATGGAGTGGTGTAGGATAGAGTGGACTAAAGTGTTATATAGTGCATAGGCATCTCCTATAGTACAGTGCTGTGGAGCTGAGTACACCATAGTGGCATAGCATGGAGTAGGGTCAAGCTTTATAGAGGGGAGTGCCATGTCATACAGTGTGGGAAGCTGTCATAGAGCAGAGTAGAGTGGAGTGGCATAGAGTGGAGTAAGTGTGGAATAATGGAATAAGATAGAGTATAGAGGAGTAGAGTGTGGTACAGTATAGTGTCATAGAGCAGGGGTGCAACAAAGGCCAATGCAGTCCCTGCAATGTGGAGGGGCAAGTTGCAGGGGGATCTCCTCAGAATAGCACCTGGCCTGAGTGAGCCTGGAGGCGCATCCCTCCATGTTCTGTGCAGGGGAGCCCTTTCCAGTTTCGTGACAACACTGGCATAATAGTGCTGAAGGATGGCATACTGTGCCGTTGAGTGGAGTGGTGAGGTGTATTGGAATAAAGTCAAGTAGAGTGGAGCAGTGTGTTATAGAGTGAATTCTGGTGGAGTGACATAGAAAGAGTTGTGTAGCGTGGTGTAGAGTGGAGTACAGTCCAGCAGAGTGGTTTAAAGTGGACTACAGTGTTGTCATTCAAATTCAAATTCAATACAGTGTTGTATAGTGGCATAGTGTATTAGGGTAGAGTTTGGTAAAGTGGAGTGGCATACAGTATCATACAGCGGATTAGAGGTTCATAGACCAGTTTAGACTCAGTGGCGTAGAGTGCAGTGATTTATAGTGTTGTGTTGCAGAGTGTTACACCATGACACCATAACTCGTGGCCTAAGTTTACTAAAACTCGCGCCCCTGATATGCACAGTTTTTTCATCAATAATTTGACTGCTAATGTTTATTGATATTTTTTGTGATGTTACAATAGTTGACGTGAGTGCTGTAATATCTGGGGTAGTTAGCAGTGCATGGTGAAGGCGTGAGTTATAGTTACCTTAGGCCATGAGTTATAGTTACTTAAAATAACTCTAACTATAACTGCTGAATTTCTCTGGTTTTATGTGAGTAAATTCAGAACCTAACTATAATGTCCCTGTACCCTTTGTTTTTTTCAGTAAATTTTTCTTTTTTTTTAACGTAAAGTAATTTTCATTACTATACGTTAATACAAACACCATCTGCAGCAATGCCCCCTAACCACCAAATCCCAAAATGTGAGCGGCCTTTGGCCGTGCGTGGCAGGAGTTGGCGGCGCACCTGTCTCCCTGCATATGAGAATGCATGGCTGTGAGAGCATCTGTTTGGGTGCGAGAGTGCATGTGAGAGGGTCTATGTGGGTATGAGAGTGGATGTGAGAGTGTCTGATTGCACTCCAATAGATGAAAGATGGATTCATCTCGACAAGGGATTTCAAGTCAATTTTTCAATATGGAGTCGCAAAGTAAACACACATGTTTTGCTTTCGCCAAGCCCAGGAGTTAGGATTATTTGTCCTTCCAGAAGTGGAGCTTCACCTGAGGCACCTGCTATGTTTACATTTGTAAGTGCTTCCTGTTGAGGTATAATTTCTGTGAAATGAGCATCATGGCCAGAATGGAAGCTCACCTGCTCCTTTATCCAACAAGAGTCCACAATTCTGCACAAAATGTCTATCCTACTGGTTAGTTAGTAAGTGCTACCTCATTATGAGTGCTACATTGTTGGATGCAATAAGCACGAGGGATAGGCTGCGTGGCCCAGCCATCTGTCCTAGGTGCCCTCCAGGGCACCAAGTGTGCAATGGGACCGGAGGGGAACCTGAAAGCCCTGTGGTCCCAGCCGGCTTGCCTCCTCCTGCAGGAGTTGTCATTGCTGTCACAGACAGGGAGCTGCTAAACATGAGAGCAATTATTTCCTCTGTTTCCCTGTCCGCATGTTTACGGGCAGGGAAAAAAAGGAAACCTTTGCTCCCAGCAAGCAAGTGCTCTGGTAGCAGGGTTGTGTTTTCTCTGACTTGCTCGGAGCTGTCAAAGCTCCCGTCAAGTCAGAGAAAACAGCTATGTCCTGGGGGTGAATACCCCAGAACATAGCCGGATCTGGCCCTGATGGGTGGTGGTCCCCACGGCTATTATTGGCTCCTTCAGGGGTGCGATCGGCCACCCTCCAACTTTTAACTTTGCCCCGGGGAGGTGGTGGTCCCCTAGGCTGAGTGTGGGCCACACGCCCCCCTTATTTCCAACAACTTGCCTTGGGAGGTGGTGGTCCCCAGGTCTGGGGGTCTGCATCGAACCTCCTACATCATTTTCATTCAGCCACGGGAGGTGGTGGACCTTTAGTTTTTTCAGTGAATTTTTATAAGTAATTTTAATGACTATACATTAATCCAAACACCAGGCCCTGCGGCTAACCCCCCTTTAACAACCCAACCCTGCACCATGCATGGCAGCTACCCAACCCCACGCCATGCACAACCTTTGGCCGTGCATGCTGGGGGTTGGCTTCAGGGCCTTGCCTGCGTTACCCTATAACCACCCAGCCTGGCATCACACATGACAAACAACCAACACCTCGCTACACACGACCTGTGGCCTTGCTTGACAGGAGATGACAGCAGGGCCAGGCCTATGGCCAGGCCCTGTACCCAACCCCCTTATAGCCATCCAACCCCATACTACGAACAGCAACCACCCAACCCACGGGCCACATACTTCCTTTGGCCAGGCCCTGCGGCCAACCCCATTATTACTACATAACTGAACAAAAATAACACTTTCCTCTGAAACTGGCTCAACATTACACTCAAATTAAGCTGCTTAACATGATGGCAGTTTTCACATCAGGGATTGACATGAAAATCACTAACGCTAACAATCTAATAACCAAATCCCAAAACACAGCTGAGGCTTGGACACCTGCAGGCCCTTGTGTCTTTTCATCAATTTCTGACAAATTAGTGACTCTTCCAGGAATATTAAGCAATCTTGTTGATGACCTAAAATGCGCTTCGGCAAGCGCTAAGGCTACTGGAGCTGCCAGTAGCATGCACATCTTGACATATCAAGCCAAGCCCTTTCCTTTCATATCCTCTTAAGGAGTATGCCAGGTGTCCTCCAAGTATGCAATTCCAGCAATGCTGAGGCCAGCAACCAGATTGCAATTGGCAGAACTCATTGAAGTATTTCCGCAACTTAATTGCCACCAGGACAGCCAGCACTCACACCTAGATGTTGACTCCAATGGCAATCTCCGGGCACAGAAAATGTCCCAACTGTTGCCCATATGCCGGCACAGCCTTCAAAGAAAAACCAGAGCAATGGGTGAAAATACAGAGTGAAGGCCACAGGGAGGAAAGCCACCTACAACTTCTTTAGCAGCCAAAAATAACAACCCATATCACCTTCCAGATTCAATGCAGGAGACCAGGAGGGAGGTCCTGAGGTGCAGAGCAACATCTCCCCGAGCTCTTCCCAGGTACACTCAAGCAACAACCCCAAGATGCCACTCTAGCATGCTCGACAATATATACATCAACGGCCCTCCAAGGGGGGTCATCGGGCTTCGCAAAATCAACCATCCAGTTAAGCACAGGCCCTTCAACAAAAAAAACCTTCTCAATAGCAGGGAGAACTCATTGCTAGCTCTCCCGTAGTCAATGAGAGCACACCGCTTATTGTGTTCACTGACTATGCAAGAAAAACATGCACACACAAGGTGGCCCAGGATTCGCTCCTCCCCAGAACTGTCAACTTGATGACGCCTTCAGCAGCTACTCACAGCCCGTATTAGTTACTCAAGCATCCTCTCGCCCTCAACTAGCTACAGACGATGTGAAATTCAAAGCTCTGGAACCGCCTCCATTACAACTTACAAGCACAACCTAATGTACCCTGAATACCAGTCAAGAGGAGCATTTGATCTGCTTAACCAGCGCAACATCCTTCATCTGTTAAGCCAAATACCTGCCACCATGAACTTAACTCCAGCCGACATGATGTTAGTGGAATTTTTACCATCTTGATCAACGAAATCACCAAGGTGACTGGGTCTTCCAGCGAAGCTGCTAACTTGGTTTTGGGGGCAGCAGAACACTTTAAGAACTGGGGCATTCAGGTTACTCCTGCTGCCGAATCGGCATATCCACACCTTCTACTCACGAAAAGAGTTAACTGGGGCTTTCATATCATCACAAAAGGACCCGAGTGATATCCTAAGGAGCATACAAAGTAAGTCATCATCGCTCCCCAGTCCACAAGGTGCTTCTAGAACATCGCAATCTCTTAACGTACATACTGATCGTTAAAATTGGAGCTAGCTCCCAGCAACCCTGACTTCAACAGCAAAGCAATTATGAATAAGCAGACCAACTGCTAGAACCCTAGAGTCAAAGGAAGGACTCAATTTATGCTCATGGAACATCATTGGTCTACTTGACAAGCTAGGTGACAAAGTGACATTGAACAACCTATCCTCTTTTCAAATAATCTTGCTGCAGGAGACTTGGGCCAAAATAACTCTAGCGATCCCAGGATATGTGAATCATTACATTCCAGCTACCAAAAGTGATCATTATGTTCGTTCAAACTGAGGTTTTGCTATTTACATCCCCTCTGCCATACAAGGAAGCCACCTTGTGCACTCAACCAACTGCAAAAACGTACAAACTGTCCTGCTTTCTCTGAACCAAGGCTGCCTAAACCTCAATTTAGCTCTTATGAATATCTGCATCCTCCCACAATAGACCACAAATTGGCAATTAAAGCACATCTTGTCAGGGAAATAGAAGAGCTGCAGGACAGTCCATCCCACTTTGAGTTAATCCTCTCAAGAGATTTTAATATGAACCTACTTGGCACGGAATGCTCTGATAAAGTAATCGTGACTCAGAATGTTTTCTGGCAGGTTCTGGATCAAATTTCAAGTGGAGTCTTTAAGACGGACAAATTTGGGGGGTTATTTATAAACGGTCTGGAATCAGCCCCCTCCTTTACTTTTCACAATCAGAAGGCACGCACATTAATCGACTTTATGATTCTTTCATCTTTTTTGTTTCATCAAGTTTCAAAGTTCCAGATCACAGTGAGGAATGAAAGCGATCACCTACCACAAGAACTGTTCTTTACCACAGCCATAGACCACTATGATCCAACAGATGCATCGCAGCGCATTACATATACAAATAACTGTAAAAAGCCACTAGACGCCACTTTTGGTCTATAAGAAAAGGCAAAACAAAAGTAGATTACAATATCTGATTACGCAACTTCTGGACAAGCAGCCTGGAATCAGTTTGTTGAAGAATTTGTAGTCTCCTTTCTGCATAAGTCAGGATCATCTAGACACAATAATTGCCTTAAATAGCAGCACCAAGCCGTGAAACTAGGGCACTATAACGGTATTTAAAAAGAGCTCTACGCATATGTCAACAACACCCTAGAGATACAGCTTAAAGACTCTTGTGTCCAAATCCAGGTCTTCCTACAGAAAACATTTGTGGTAACGTCAAAGGGATGTGACATCAAGTTTAGTGACTACACTTTTGTATGCACTCAAGATAAATAGGCACACAACATTATGGAGGCATGTGAACAGCCTGAACAGGACAGCATAAAGCTATAAAAAATATTTCTGAAGCCACCTGGCACTAGTATCTTTCCTAGCATTTTGACTCTTCAGTTCAAAAATCAACCCATTGGTGAGATAAAGCTAGTCTGGCATCTTCGATCATTCAAATGGAAGCTAGAAACCTTAGGTGTCTACTTATTCAACCAGGAGCGGTTGAGCGGCGAATAACAGGGAGGGGGCTCGAGGTCCCAATAAAATTCCTGCTGCACTTTTTAAGGAAGGTCAACTCTTTTGGCCTACCTGTCTGTCTGCATTTTATAACAGCATAGCCTCCTCCAATTCTATTCCGCATTCATAGAGAGGCTCAGTAATCTCCCCAATTTTTAAAGCGGGTTCAACTAACAATCCTGAAAATTATCAGCTAATAGCACTTCTGGGCATAGAACCAAAGATAATTGTGGGCTGCCTCTTGGAAGGACTAGAGACCTGTGCTTCGGATAAAGACCTAATCCTGTTTAATCAAACAGGCTTTTCTAAAGGGATGAGCACAACAGCCAACCTTATGGCACTATCGTTACTGTTTGATCAAAGCAGGCAGGCCAAATTCCCTCTTTTTCTATCATTTATCGACTACAAGGCTGCCTTTGACAGATTAAAGAGAGGCAAACTATGGACCAGACTCGCAAAGTGGAACATCCCGAACCGTCTGATAAGAGCGATAATTCTTCTCCATACATACACTTGGGTGAGAATTAAATTGGGGTGTGGAATGCATCTTTCTAGAGAAATACCGACTTCTCAGGGTCTGTGACAGGGGTGTGTGCTAGCTCCTCTTTTTAATCTTTTCTTGGCCGATTTACCAACCAGCCTAGAGCAAGTCAACTTACATCACCCGAAACTGGGGAAAACTGCCTTGCTGTGTCTGATGTACGCCGATGATTCAATTCTTCTTAGTCATACCAGAATTGGACTACAGAGGCTTCTGAATTTCACAGCTCAGTATTTCAATAAGAATGCACAGATTACTAACCTGATAAAATCTTTAAAAAAGTATTTCATTGCAACTCCGTAACACTCACACCAGTGTTACCTGGGAGACAGCAGAATAGAAGCAGTACAGAAATACAAATATTTGGGAATTCTTCTTGACAAAATGGGTCTTTCAAGTCCCACATGGAAGTACCAAGGCAGAAGTTTCTTTCCCTCACATCCGCGTTCAAGCGTATCAAAATCGCCACATGTAACTCGACTTACTTCTGCTACAAACGAACCTGGTTAAATTAGTTCCCATTATAGCATATGGCAATGAAGCCCTGAGAGGAAGAACATGTTTTTTTTATGGAAAAAATAGTGATTAGACGTTTCAAATCTATATTTAATCTACCTAGTTATACATTACCAGCAGAACTGTGCCTTGAGTTTGGCCTGTTGAGGCAGTCATTGGCAAGAAGTGGAGCATACGCTAAGCTGTGTTACAAACTTAAAGCAGCAAGTCCAGCCACACTAATCTCCCTCCTCTGGGGGGGGAATCAACAGCCAGAATGACTCCTTAGCTAGGCACTATCTACAGTCCTCCTTGGAATCACTAGGTCTCACAGACCATTGGGAACACCTCAGCTCGTATCATCAAGCCAAGCTGCTAGTTTATAAAAGTGTTAAGGCTTACTCGTTGCTGGTGTATAAAGAGACATTCACCAGGAGAAAGCATGCTTGGTTTACTCAATCATCATACATCAACCTTGCCCCTTAGCCGTACTTGGGAATAGCCATCAAACCACGAGTCGAAGCAGCCTTCATGAAGTACTGATTGGGATGCTTGCCTACATATATGCACCTCTCTCCATGGAAACAATAGGACATGACAGGGCTATGCCACCTTTGCGGACTAGCTCCAGTGACCCTGGTCCACCAGATTTGTATTTGCAAAGGTGGCATGGACGATTGGAGAGCCATCCTTCGGCCTATGTGTGTTCAGAGAGGTCTGTGTAGGTGCAGACCTGCTCCTATGGCCGGTTTTAATAAGAAGGGCATACAGCTTAGCTGCATGTTGGTGAAATATTTAGATACACTTAAGGGTAAGCTCCTAAATCTTTAAGGCACAGGCTAATTTCCAAGTATGCTCCTGCTATCTGTCTCCGTGCTGTTTTCTAACGGCTCCCTAAGGAATTTAAATCAGTAACATCTTTTAATTACAACATTGTGCAATCTAGTTAAAACACATATCCTCTACTACTACTTTTGCATGTTGAATTGCACTTGATTTTGACTAAGCTTTTGACTAATTGTGTGCTAGACTAATTTATACTGTAAATTTTCACATTTTACTGCTGTGTTTTTTATGTTCACATGTGCAACGGTTTCAATGAACTATGCATTTTTTCTGAGATAAATATATACTAGACATAGTGAAATAATGGATCAGAGAGCTAATAATGATTTAGTGTACGGAGGTGTCCTGGTGCTCTTGGAAACCAGAGAGTGTTTGTTTTGAGGATATGGGGTGTCTCGGAGCCCGACCAAGACCGCTGTGACGTTAGCGGCCTCACTCCGAGACTATTCTTGTGGAGTATCATATATATATATATATATATATATATATATATATAATTGTGAAAGCTGGGTATTGGGTATGTGCACGGTGCTGATACTCATATGCGTTGATACCCCATCAGCATAGTTATAGGTTATAGTAATTCTCATTCATCTGAGAAAACAGACAGTTCTGTAATAAAAGTTCAAAGTCATCCGTTTTGTATCAAGATCTCTTGACCCATGTGAGGTGCGAGGCACCACGATCATCAGGCAGTGCTGTGGTTAAATCGCTATAGTTAATGAACACTCTTTGCAGTACGTATAGCACACAACAGATGTATTTCTTCCTGGATGTATTTATGGGCTTCATCTAGTGCTATGTCTAACCTTTTGGTTACTTCAGAGCGCTAGTGGGCCTGGGGCATTTCCAAAGAACTGCCAGCACGGGCTGCGGTAGTGCTAGCTCTTAACAGGACACTATGCTCAAGACGTGTTACTACAAAATCAGGCTTGTTGTCTTCCTGGGCTCCTCGAGGCCATGTTCTCCTGAAAAATCTCTGCAGAATGCACAGATAAAATGGCAGGTCCTGGTATTGGAGGTTATTAAATGTCATGGGCAGTTATTTTGCGCCTTGGTTTTTCCAAACCATTCTTGCGACCCTGTTGACTATTTTGAATGAAACGCTTGATTGTTCGATGATCACGCTTCAGAAGCTTTGCAATTTTAAGAGTGCTGCATCCCTCTGCAAGATATCTCACTATTTTTTACTTTTCTGAGCCTGTCAAGTCCTTCTTTTGACCCATTTTGCCAAAGGAAAGGAAGTTGCCTAATAATTATGCACACCTGATATAGGGTGTTGATGTCATTAGACCACACCCCTTCTCATTACAGAGATGCACATCACCTAATATGCTTAATTGGTAGTAGGCTTTCGAGCCTATACAGCTTGGAGTAAGACAACATGCATAAAGAGGATGATGTGGTCCAAATACTCATTTGCCTAATAATTCTGCACTCCCTGTATACCAATACACTGTATGCCACTCCATTTTACGCTAGTCTGCTATATGCAACTCCATTATATGGTACTCCACTCTATGCCAATCCTCGCTACACTAGTCCACTGTATGCCACTCCACTGTATGCTGCTCAATTGTATGCCACTCTACAATATTCTATTCCACTGTATGCCACTCCACTCTACACCATGAAATTCTACACCATTCCACAGTAGACCACCAGACTTTATGCCAAAACACTCTACACCATGACACCGTACGGCACCTAACTATAATGTCCCTGTAACCTTTGTTTTTTTAAGTAAAAAAATAAATAAATATATATATATATATATATATATATATATATCCTATTGGTGGTTGTCAGTAAGTAGTTATAGTTAGGACCAAGTTTTTATTGGAAAACCTTTTTTGACTTTATATTTATATCTATATCTTTAGCTCCTGTTGGTGAATCTTCACAAAATTGTCCCCAAAAACTTTGATGCTCACGTCAGCTGCTGTCTGGAAAGTTTTGGGGTGATACATCAAGTGGGGACTGAGAAAAAGGGGAGTTCCAAAATACATTTTTCCCATGATCATTTCCATGGGGATTTTGAACACAACTACAGCCTGAGCCGCTAGACAGAAAGCAAGCTTTTAGTCCAGAAAACACCCTTTTTGTGATTTGGTATAAATCTGTTCAGTAGTTTTCTAGTTATTAAATGACAACCAAATTTGTGTATAGAGGAACGCGGAGCCTCCTGGGATCATCTGGGGACTCTGAGGAAAAGTAAGGCCTGATTGGCTGACCACAAACCGATAGAAAAGTTGCAGCTCCCATTTAATTTCTCACATTGCCTGAGGGTGGTGGAATTTTGCATTTATTCCCTAATAAATAATTATTACCATAACCATAATGGAAAGTAATGTCAGAACACTCACACGTGTTGCTAGGACCTATGTCACGCAAAATAGGGGTTAACTATAAACCAAAAAAATTAAATAAAAAGACTATCTGCTATGTCTGTGGCTCCCAACCACTGGTACACTCTCATGCATAAATTAGATAAAGTCTTAATGAAGGCCCATGCAAAGTTTGTTAGACAGTTCTAGTTCAAGTGGTTCAATACCGGCTCAAGCTAAATTTTCAGAGTTCAGAAATAAGCTAAAATCACAGAGACTCCCAGACAGTGAACTCCACTTAGCTGACTAGCAGAGATCACAGAGGCTTGCTGTCACTCGGATGCTGCTATCAGGAGCCACTGGAAGAAGGAGGTTCATGCCCAAGAAAGAGAGGCGGAGGAACAATTCGGCTCCACAAGCGCTGATGAATCTCCATGCCATAAACGGGAAGAAGCCAAGCACCGTCATGTGCACAACCGGTTATTTATAGCCAATCAGAGATGTTGTTCTTAGCATGAGGCAAAACACTCCTAAAAGCCTTGGGCGTGGTCGTTGCCTAGTAAACAGGAAATCAAACTACCTGCGAACACGGTCAGAGCATGAATCATAGCACGAGTAGTTGGTTCTTCATAGAACAAGACCACAAGGCACTCACTAAACAACAAGCATTGGCAAAGGAAAGGCAAAGAAATAATGATATTGGTTTCATCAAGGCGCATTATGAAAAAAATGTGTAACAAGCATGGATAATACTCAAATACGCACTCATAACATAGACCATGGCAATATTATTGATAGTCTTGTGGCACTATACGCAAGTGACTGATCTTACAACCCGAGGGTATTGACAAATTATATAACACTGGGACCGAGGCTGCTCGTCAGGTGCCGTGTGGATGGGTATAGAGCGGAGTAAAGTATCACATGGTGGCATAGAGTGTTTTGGATTTGTGTAGAGTGGAGTTACATAAAGTATAGTAGGGTGTTGTACAGTGCGCTGGTGAAAAGGGCAGTGTTGAACAGTGGCTGAGAGTGGGTCTAAGAATTGTACAGTGGAGTAGAGTGTAGTAGAGTTCATGGAGTCTCGTAGAATAGTATGGAGTAAACAGTAATACAGTGCAGTGTTATACAATGTTACAGTGTACTGTAGGGGTATACAACATAGTACAGTGTTGTACTGAGGCATAGAGTGCAGAAGAATGTTGTAGAGTGCACTTTTACAGAGTAGATTAAAGTGATGTAGAGTGGAGCAGCATACCTTGGAGTGTCTCACAGTGATATAGAGTGGGGTAAACTGTCGTACAGAAGAGGTGAATGGAGTGGTGTAGGATAGAGTGGACTAAAGTGTTATATAGTGCATAGGCATCTCCTATAGTACAGTGCTGTGGAGCTGAGTACACCATAGTGGCATAGCATGGAGTAGGGTCAAGCTTTATAGAGGGGAGTGCCATGTCATACAGTGTGGGAAGCTGTCATAGAGCAGAGTAGAGTGGAGTGGCATAGAGTGGAGTAAAGTGTGGAATAATGGAATAAGATAGAGTATAGAGGAGTAGAGTATGGTACAGTATAGTGTCATAGAGCAGGGGTGCAACAAAGGCCACTGCAGTCCCTGCAATGTGGAGGGGCAAGTTGCAGGAGGGTCTCCTCAGAATAGCACCTGGCCTGAGTGAGCCTGGAGGTGCATCCCTCCATGTTCTGTGCAGGGGAGCCCTTTCCAGTTTCGTGACAACACTGGCATAATAGTGCTGAAGGATGGCATACTGTGCCGTTGAGTGGAGTGGTGAGGTGTATTGGAATAAAGTCAAGTAGAGTGGAGCAGTGTGTTATAGAGTGAATTCTGGTGGAGTGACATAGAAAGAGTTGTGTAGCGTGGTGTAGAGTGGAGTACAGTCCAGCAGAGTGGTTTAAAGTGGACTACAGTGTTGTCATTCAAATTCAAATTCAATACAGTGTTGTATAGTGGCATAGTGTATTAGGGTAGAGTTTGGTAAAGTGGAGTGGCATACAGTATCATACAGCGGATTAGAGGTTCATAGACCAGTTTAGACTCAGTGGCGTAGAGTGCAGTGATTTATAGTGTTGTGTTGCAGAGTGTTACACCATGACACCATAACTCGTGGCCTAAGTTTACTAAAACTCGCGCCCCTGATATGCACAGTTTTTTCATCAATAATTTGACTGCTAATGTTTATTGATATTTTTTGTGATGTTACAATAGTTGACGTGAGTGCTGTAATATCTGGGGTAGTTAGCAGTGCATGGTGAAGGCGTGAGTTATAGTTACCTTAGGCCATGAGTTATAGTTACTTAAAATAACTCTAACTATAACTGCTGAATTTCTCTGGTTTTATGTGAGTAAATTCAGAACCTAACTATAATGTCCCTGTACCCTTTGTTTTTTTCAGTAAAGTTTTCTTTTTTTTTAACGTAAAGTAATTTTCATTACTATACGTTAATACAAACACCATCTGCAGCAATGCCCCCTAACCACCAAATCCCAAAATGTGAGCGGCCTTTGGCCGTGCGTGGCAGGAGTTGGCGGCGCACCTGTCTCCCTGCATATGAGAATGCATGGCTGTGAGAGCATCTGTTTGGGTGCGAGAGTGCATGTGAGAGGGTCTATGTGGGTATGAGAGTGGATGTGAGAGTGTCTGATTGCACTCCAATAGATGAAAGATGGATTCATCTCGACAAGGGATTTCAAGTCAATTTTTCAATATGGAGTCGCAAAGTAAACACACATGTTTTGCTTTCGCCAAGCCCAGGAGTTAGGATTATTTGTCCTTCCAGAAGTGGAGCTTCACCTGAGGCACCTGCTATGTTTACATTTGTAAGTGCTTCCTGTTGAGGTATAATTTCTGTGAAATGAGCATCATGGCCAGAATGGAAGCTCACCTGCTCCTTTATCCAACAAGAGTCCACAATTCTGCACAAAATGTCTATCCTACTGGTTAGTTAGTAAGTGCTACCTCATTATGAGTGCTACATTGTTGGATGCAATAAGCACGAGGGATAGGCTGCGTGGCCCAGCCATCTGTCCTAGGTGCCCTCCAGGGCACCAAGTGTGCAATGGGACCGGAGGGGAACCTGAAAGCCCCGTGGTCCCAGCCGGCTTGCCTCCTCCTGCAGGAGTTGTCATTGCTGTCACAGACAGGGAGCTGCTAAACATGAGAGCAATTATTTCCTCTGTTTCCCTGTCCGCATGTTTGCGGGCAGGGAAAAAAAGGAAACCTTTGCTCCCAGCAAGCAAGAGCTCTGGTAGCAGGGTTGTGTTTTCTCTGACTTGCTCGGAGCTGTCAAAGCTCCCGTCAAGTCAGAGAAAAAAGCTATGTCCTGGGGGTGAATACCCCAGAACACAGCCGGATCTGGCCCTGATGGGTGGTGGTCCCCACGGCTATTATTGGCTCCTTCAGGGGTGCGATCGGCCACCCTCCAACTTTTAACTTTGCCCCGGGGAGGTGGTGGTCCCCTAGGTTGAGTGTGGGCCACACGCCCCCCTTATTTCCAACAACTTGCCTTGGGAGGTGGTGGTCCCCAGGTCTGGGGGTCTGCATCGAACCTCCTACATAATTTTCATTCAGCCACGGGAGGTGGTGGACCTTTAGTTTTTTCAGTGAATTTTTATAAGTAATTTTAATGACTATACATTAATCCAAACACCAGGCACTGCGGCTAACCCCCCTTTAACAACCCAACCCTGCACCATGCATGGCAGCTACCCAACCCCACGCCATGCACAACCTTTGGCCGTGCATGCTGGGGGTTGGCTTCAGGGCCTTGCCTGCGTTACCCTATAACCACCCAGCCTGGCATCACACATGACAAACAACCAACATCTCGCTACACACGACCTGTGGCCTTGCTTGACAGGAGATGACAGCAGGGCCAGGCCTATGGCCAGGCCCTGTACCCAACCCCCTTATAGCCATCCAACCCCATACTACGAACAGCAACCACCCAACCCACGGGCCACATACTTCCTTTGGCCAGGCCCTGCGGCCAACCCCATTATTACTACATAACTGAACAAAAATAACACTTTCCTCTGAAACTGGCTCAACATTACACTCAAATTAAGCTGCTTAACATGATGGCAGTTTTCACATCAGGGATTGACATGAAAATCACTAACGCTAACAATCTAATAACCAAATCCCAAAACACAGCTGAGGCTTGGACACCTGCAGGCCCTTGTGTCTTTTCATCAATTTCTGACAAATTAGTGACTCTTCCAGGAATATTAAGCAATCTTGTTGATGATCTAAAATGCGCTTCGGCAAGCGCTAAGGCTACTGGAGCTGCCAGTAGCATGCACATCTTGACATATCAAGCCAAGCCCTTTCCTTTCATATCCTCTTAAGGAGTATGCCAGGTGTCCTCCAAGTATGCAATTCCAGCAATGCTGGGGCCAGCAACCAGATTGCAATTGGCAGAACTCATTGAAGTATTTCCGCAACTTAATTGCCACCAGGACAGCCAGCACTCACATCTAGATGTTGACTCCAATGGCAATCTCCGGGCACAGAAAATGTCCCAACTGTTGCCCATATGCCGGCACAGCCTTCAAAGAAAAACCAGAGCAATGGGTGAAAATACAGAGTGAAGGCCACAGGGAGGAAAACCACCTACAACTTCTTTAGCAGCCAAAAATAACAACCCATATCACCTTCCAGATTCAATGCAGGAGACCAGGAGGGAGGTCCTGAGGTGCAGAGCAACATCTCCCCGAGCTCTTCCCAGGTACACTCAAGCAACAACCCCAAGATGCCACTCTAGCGTGCTCGACAAAATATACATCAACGGCCCTCCAAGGGGGGTCATCGGGCTTCGCAAAATCAACCATCCAGTTAAGCACAGGCCCTTCAACAAAAAAAACCTTCTCAATAGCAGGGAGAACTCATTGCTAGCTCTCCCGTAGTCAATGAGAGCACACCGCTTATTGTGTTCACTGACTATGCAAGAAAAACATGCACACACAAGGTGGCCCAGGATTCGCTCCTCCCCAGAACTGTCAACTTGATGACGCCTTCAGCAGCTACTCACAGCCCGTATTAGTTACTCAAGCATCCTCTCGCCCTCAACTAGCTACAGACGATGTGAAGTTCAAAGCTCTGGAACCGCCTCCATTACAACTTACAAGCACAATCCTAATGTACCCTGAATACCAGTCAAGAGGAGCATTTGATCTGCTTAACCAGCGCAACATCCTTCATCTGTTAAGCCAAATACCTGCCACCATGAACTTAACTCCAGCCGACATGATGTTAGTGGAATTTTTACCATCTTGATCAACGAAATCACCAAGGTGACTGGGTCTTCCAGCGAAGCTGCTAACTTGGTTTTGGGGGCAGCAGAACACTTTAAGAACTGGGGCATTCAGGTTACTCCTGCTGCCGAATCGGCATATCCACACCTTCTACTCACGAAAAGAGTTAACTGGGGCTTTCATATCATCACAAAAGGACCCGAGTGATATCCTAAGGAGCATACAAAGTAAGTCATCATCGCTCCCAGTCCACAAGGTGCTTCTAGAACATCGCAATCTCTTAACGTACATACTGATCGTTAAAATTGGAGCTGGCTCCCAGCAACCCTGACTTCAACAGCAAAGCAATTATGAATAAGCAGACCAACTGCTAGAACCCTAGAGTCAAAGGAAGGACTCAATTTATGCTCATGGAACATCATTGGTCTACTTGACAAGCTAGGTGACAAAGTGACATTGAACAACCTATCCTCTTTTCAAATAATCTTGCTGCAGGAGAATTGGGCCAAAATAACTCTAGCGATCCCAGGATATGTGAATCATTACATTCCAGCTACCAAAAGTGATCATTATGTTCGTTCAAACTGAGGTTTTGCTATTTACATCCCCTCTGCTATACAAGGAAGCCACCTTGTGCACTCAACCAACTGCAAAAACGTACAAACTGTCCTGCTTTCTCTGAACCAAGGCTGCCTAAACCTCAATTTAGCTCTTATGAATATCTGCATCCTCCCACAATAGACCACAAATTGGCAATTAAAGCACATCTTGTCAGGGAAATAGAAGAGCTGCAGGACAGTCCATCCCACTTTGAGTTAATCCTCTCAAGAGATTTTAATATGAACCTACTTGGCACGGAATGCTCTGACAAAGTAATTGTGACTCAGAATGTTTTCTGGCAGGTTCTGGATCAAATTTCAAGTGGAGTCTTTAAGACGGACAAATTTGGGGGGTTATTTATAAACGGTCTGGAATCAGCCCCCTCCTTTACTTTTCACAATCAGAAGGCACGCACATTAATCGACTTTATGATTCTTTCATCTTTTTTGTTTCATCAAGTTTCAAAGTTCCAGATCACAGTGAGGAATGAAAGCGATCACCTACCACAAGAACTGTTCTTTACCACAGCCATAGACCACTATGATCCAACAGATGCATCGCAGCGCATTACATATACAAATAACTGTAAAAAGCCATTAGATGCCACTTTTGGTCTATAAGAAAAGGCCAAACAAAAGTAGATTACAATATCTGATTACGCAACTTCTGGACAAGCAGCCTGGAATCAGTTTGTTGAAGAATTTGTAGTCTCCTTTCTGCATAAGTCAGGATCATCTAGACACAATAATTGCCTTAAATAGCAGCACCAAGCCGTGAAACTAGGGCACTATAACGGTATTTAAAAAGAGCTCTACGCATATGTCAACAACACCCTAGAGATACAGCTTAAAGACTCTTGTGTCCAAATCCAGGTCTTCCTACAGAAAACATTTGTGGTAACGTCAAAGGGATGTGACATCAAGTTTAGTGACTACACTTTTGTATGCACTCAAGATAAATAGGCACACAACATTATGGAGGCATGTGAACAGCCTGAACAGGACAGCATAAAGCTATAAAAAATATTTCTGAAGCCACCTGGCACTAGTATCTTTCCTAGCATTTTGACTCTTCAGTTCAAAAATCAACCCATTGGTGAGATAAAGCTAGTCTGGCATCTTCGATCATTCAAATGGAAGCTAGAAACCTTAGGTGTCTACTTATTCAACCAGGAGCGGTTGAGCGGCGAATAACAGGGAGGGGGCTCGAGGTCCCAATAAAATTCCTGCTGCACTTTTTAAGGAAGGTCAACTCTTTTGGCCGACCTGTCTGTCTGCATTTTATAACAGCATAGCCTCCTCCAATTCTATTCCGCATTCATAGAGAGGCTCAGTAATCTCCCCAACTAACAATCCTGAAAATTATCAGCTAATAGCACTTCTGGGCATTGAACCAAAGATAATTGTGGGCTGCCTCCTGGAAGGACTAGAGACCTGGGCTTCGGATAAAGACCTAATCCTGTTTAATCAAACAGGCTTTTCTAAAGGGATGAGCACAACAGCCAACCTTATGGCACTATCGTTACTGTTTGATCAAAGCAGGCAGGCCAAATTACCTCTTTTTCTATCATTTATCGACTACAAGGCTGCTTTTGACAGATTAAAGAGAGGCAAACTATGGACCAGACTCGCAAAGTGGAACATCCCGAACCGTCTGATAAGAGCGATAATTCTTCTCCATACATACACTTGGGTGAGAATTAAATTGGGGGGTGGAATGCATCTTTCTAGAGAAATACCGACTTCTCAGGGTCTGTGACAGGGGTGTGCGCTAGCTCCTCTTTTTAATCTTTTCTTGGCCGATTTACCAACCAGCCTAGAGCAAGTCAACTTACATCACCCGAAACTGGGGAAAACTGCCTTGCTGTGTCTGATGTACGCCGATGATTCAATTCTTCTTAGTCATACCAGAATTGGACTACAGAGGCTTCTGAATTTCACAGCTCAGTATTTCAATAAGAATGCACAGATTACTAACCTGATAAAATCTAAAAAAAAGTATTTCATTGCAACTCCGTAGCACTCACACCAGTGTTAACTGGGAGACAGCAGAATAGAAGCAGTACAGAAATACAAATATTTGGGAATTCTTCTTGACAAAATGGGTCTTTCAAGTCCCACATGGAAGTACCAAGGCAGAAGTTTCTTTCCCTCACATCCGCGTTCAAGCGTATCAAAATCGCCACATGTAACTCGACTTACTTCTGCTACAAACGAACCTGGTTAAATTAGTTCCCATTATAGCATATGGCAATGAAGCCCTGAGAGGAAGAAAATGTTTTTTATGGAAAAAATTGTGATTAGACGTTTCAAATCTATATCTAATCTACCTAGTTATACATTACCAGCAGAACTGTGCCTTGAGTTTGGCCTGTTGAGGCAGTCATTGGCAAGAAGTGGAGCATACGCTAAGCTGTGTTACAAACTTAAAGCAGCAAGTCCAGCCACACTAATCTCCCTCCTCTGGGGGGGGAATCAACAGCCAGAATGACTCCTTAGCTAGGCACTATCTACAGTCCTCCTTGGAATCACTAGGTCTCACAGACCATTGGGAACACCTCAGCTCGTATCATCAAGCCAAGCTGCTAGTTTATAAAAGTGTTAAGGCTTACTCGTTGCTGGTGTATAAAGAGACATTCACCAGGAGAAAGCATGCTTGGCTTACTCAATCATCATACATCAACCTTGCCCCTTAGCCGTACTTGGGAATAGCCATCAAACCACGAGTCGAAGCAGCCTTCATGAAGTACTGATTGGGATGCTTGCCTACATATATGCACCTCTCTCCATGGAAACAATAGGACATGACAGGGCTATGCCACCTTTGCGGACTAGCTCCAGTGACCCTGGTCCACCAGATTTGTATTTGCAAAGGTGGCATGGACGATTAGAGAGCCATCCTTCGGCCTATGTGTGTTCAGAGAGGTCTGTGTAGGTGCAGACCTGCTCCTATGGCCGGTTTTAATAAGAAGGGCATACAGCTTAGCTGCATGTTGGTGAAATATTTAGATACACTTAAGGGTAAGCTCCTAAATCTTTAAGGCACAGGCTAATTTCCAAGTATGCTCCTGCTATCTGTCTCCGTGCTGTTTTCTAACGGCTCCCTAAGGAATTTAAATCAGTAACATCTTTTAATTACAACATTGTGCAATCTAGTTAAAACACATATCCTCTACTACTACTTTTGCATGTTGAATTGCACTTGATTTTGACTAAGCTTTTGACTAATTGTGTGCTAGACTAATTTATACTGTAATTTTTCACATTTTACTGCTGTGTTTTTTATGTTCACATGTGCAACGGTTTCAATGAACTATGCATTTTTTCTGAGATAAATATATACTAGACATAGTGAAATAATGGATCAGAGAGCTAATAATGATTTAGTGTACGGAGGTGTCCTGGTGCTCTTGGAAACCAGAGAGTGTTTGTTTTGAGGATATGGGGTGTCTCGGAGCCCGACCAGGACCGCTATGACGTTAGCGGCCTCACTCCGAGACTATTCTTGTGGAGTATCATATATATATATATATATATATATATATATATATAATTGTGAAAGCTGGGTATTGGGTATGTGCACGGTGCTGATACTCATATGCGTTGATACCCCATCAGCATAGTTATAGGTTATAGTAATTCTCATTCATCTGAGAAAACAGACAGTTCTGTAATAAAAGTTCAAAGTCATCCGTTTTGTATCAAGATCTCTTGACCCATGTGAGGTGCGAGGCACCACGATCATCAGGCAGTGCTGTGGTTAAATCTCTATAGTTAATGAACACTCTTTGCAGTACGTATAGCACACAACAGATGTATTTCTTCCTGGATGTATTTATGGGCTTCTTCTAGTGCTATGTCTAACCTTTTGGTTACTTCAGAGCGCTCGTGGGCCTGGGGCATTTCCAAAGAACTGCCACCACGGGCTGCGGTAGTGCTAGCTCTTAACAGCACACTATGCTCAAGACGTGTTACTACAAAATCAGGCTTGTTGTCTTCCTGGGCTCCTCGAGGCCATGTTCTCCTGAAAAATCTCTGCAGAATGCACAGATAAAATGGCAGGTCCTGGTATTGGAGGTTATTAAATGTCCTGATCTGAGGTAGCTCTAGAAAATCAGCTGAAAACAAAACTTGCTGCATCATTAAGTGACAGGCCCCTGTTTAAGAGCTCCCACACGTCCACCTGTTTGCAGACCCAAACGACTACAAGTTAGCACACCTGTGGTGACTTCTGTCCTCATGGTTTATAATGTGTTTTCACAAATGAACTGGAATATGTGCTCTTTCCTAGTGATACAAAAACTCCACGGACCACGTGACTGAACTTCAGAAGGATGAGTTGAGCCTCGGTGACAGCTAGCTATACAATGATTACAGCAGTGAACGCTTAACCCGCTGTACTACTCTTGCATGGATTCACATTGTTATTTGTGTTAGCTATGCTGAAGCATGTTTCCAGTAATGTCCCAGCCTACTGACACACCAGAAGCATCTTCTCATTCTCACAGCCATTGCCCTGTGCATGGCATACTTATGACTGCATGTGGAACTATTATGACTTTCAATTTCATAACGTGCTGCTCTGTGGGTCCTCCGTACATCTAAGGTTATATTGGGCCAATTTTTTCATTTTAATACTATGCGCCTCAATATATAGCTGCTCCCTTGCACGCTATATTGTACATTTAACCCGAGTCTCACTTCTGATTGTATGCGATCTACTCGAATTAGCCTAAGACTCGCATGTAATATAATAAATATGTGGTGTCTTTGCTAACATTATTGTTAAAAATGGGGTCTCTGGTTGGCAGTCAGTTTGCACTTTGTCCAACCAGGGACACTCACTCTATTCAGGGCAATAGAGATACACACTTAAAATAACCCTTGCCCCCCCCCCCCCCCCTCTTGGTAGTTTGGCACAACCGGTGAGGCTTATCTCAAAGGCAATGTGTAAAGTATTTGTACCAACACACACAGTAATACAGTGAAAACACTACAAGATGGACACCACACTAGTGTAGAAAAATAGGCAATATTTATTTAAATATAGGAAGACAAAAACGGCCCAATCCAACATACACAACTAAAGTTATGAATTTTTAAAATAATAGAATATTACTAGAAAACAATTGAAACGTTGTTAAACAGAGTACCTGGTTTGTGTAAAAAATAAAGCAGCACAGGCGAGTGTGTGCTGGAAAAGTCAGTGATGCCTCAATTACTCGCAAGTGAGTCTGTGCGTTGTTTCTTCTCTGGTCGGGCAGGCGATGCGTCGTTTTTCTCTCCCGCAAGAGAGTGACGCATCGATTTCTGGACGGTGCACCTCGAATCCACGCAGGTTCACTTTCATTTTGTTGCCCAGCGATGATGAGTGCAAAATCCAGACTCACGGTGATGGAAAAACACACTGCATGGTTGTTGCACCATTTTCAGCAGCTGTAAGCGTGTGTTGCATCGTCTCTCCAGCCGCGATGCAGGTGATGTGTCGATTTCCCAGCCGTGATACAGGTTGTGCGTCGATTTCTCAGCCGCGATGTAGGTGGTGTGTTTTTTTACAGCCGTGTTGTAGGTGTTATTTCGAAATTTTCACTGCACAGCTCCTGTGCATACATTTTCACCTTGGTTCTACCAGTTTCAGCTTCCAAGGGCCCAGGGACTGGATAGGGCACCACTTGGCAGGGCAGGAGTCTCAGCAGAGGGTCCACATACTGGCAGAGAAAGTCTTTGATGGCATTGAGACTTCAAAACTAGAGGCAAGCTCAGTCCAAGACTGGGAGACACTTCACAAGCAGCAATATACTACAAAGTCCAGTCTTTGTCCTCTTTTAGGTAGAAGCAGCAACTGAAGGCCAACCCAGCAAAGCACAGTTACAGACAAAGGGGCAGTACTCCTCCTCCAGTTCTACAGCTCTTCACTTTGACAGAGGTTCTTCTAGGTTCCAGAAGTAATCTAAAAATCTGGGGTTTTGGATCCACTACTAATACCCCTTTCTTCCTTTGAAATTGGCAAACTTCTAAGGAAAGTCTCTGTTGTAAAGAAAACAGCCGACACGTGTTTCGTCACCAGGTTACAGATGTATTAACAGACTCAAATTTTCAAGGATGTAAGAAAATATGCAAATTGTGGCGACGCCACTCACAGACAGTTTAGACGTTAGACCAGTAGCAGACTTACCATGGTCTCTGGACTCTGATATCATCCATGCCACAATTTGCATATTTTCTTACATCCTTGAAAATTGGAGTCTGCTAATACATCTGTAACCTCTATATCTTATAAGCCTTGAAAAAGTCAATGGTGACGAAACACGTGTCGACTGTTTTCTTTACAACCATGAAAAATGTTTTGGCTTTCAACCTACTTACCAGTGTGTTTCATTGGATCAGGGGCCTTGTTTCCTGATACATCACAAAGGAATAAATGGATTTTACTACGATCCTGTGATGTGCCGTGGTTTTCTTCATTTCATGCACTTAAAAGTTATTTAAAGGCAGCCCCCATGTTAATCTATGAGAGGAATAGGCCTTGCAACAGTGAAGAACGAATTTGACAGCATTTCACTGTTAGGGCATGTAAAAACATACCAGCACATGTCCTAACTTTAACATACACTGTGCCCTGCCCATGGGGCTACCTAAAGGCTACCTTAGGGGTACCTGACATGAATAAAAAGGGAAGGTTTGGACCTGGCAAGTGGGAACACTTGCCAGTCGAATTGGCAGTTTAAAAACTGTACACACAGACACTGCAATGGCAGGTCTGAGCCATGTTTACAGGGCTACTCATGTGAGTTGCACAATCATTGCTGCAGGCCCACTAGTAGCATTTGACTTACAGGCACTGGACACCTCTAGTGAACTTTACTAGGGACTTACTAGCAAATCAAACATGCCAATCATGGAAAAGTCAATTACACCTATAATTTACACAGGGAGCCCTTGCGCTTTAGCACCGGTCAGCAGTGGTAATGTGCCCAGAGTACCCAAACCAGCAAAAACAAAGTCAGCACACAGTCAGAACATAGGAAGCAGAGGCAAAAAAGACAGGGGAGACCACACCATGGATGCTGGGTCTAAAATGTGTCCCTCACAGCTGAAAGTGGGGAAAACTACCCACAATAATGGGAGTTCTCATCACTACAGGGGAAGAATCTGGACAGACCATCAGCATTGGCCTGTTCTGTTCCAGGGCTGTGTTCCACTGTAAATTCCATTCCCTGTAGGGAGATGGACCACCTCAACAGTTATTAGTTCTCACGCCTCATCTGCATTAACCATCTGAGGGACCTGTGGTCTGTCTGAACCCAGAAGTGAGTCCCAAACAAGTAGGGTCTTAGCTTCTTCAGCGCCCAGACCACAGCAAAAGCTTCTCGCTCAAGTGCACTCCACCTACGTTCCCAGGGAAGAAAGCTTCTACTAATGAAGGCTAATGGCTGTTCTCAGCCCTCTCATTTAGCTGTGCAAGTACCACTCCCACACCATCCTCTGAAGCATCAGTCTGCATGACAAACTCCTTGGAGTAATCAGACGCCTTCAGCAGGGGTGCCGTGCACATGGCTGCCTTCAGGGCATCAAAAGCTGTCTGGCAAGCCTCAGTCTAGATCACCTCTTTGGGTTGCTTTTTGGAGGTTAACTCAGTCAAGGGAGCAACAATAGTGCTATACCCCTTGTCAAACCTCCTATAGTATCATGTGAGACCTAAAAAGGCTCTCACCTCTGTCTGGGTCTTGGGAGGCTCCCAAGCCAGAATGGTGTCAATCTTTGGCTGCAGGGGTGTCACCTGGCCAATCCACACCTTGTGTCCCAAGTACACCAAAGAACCCTGTCCCATTTGGCACTTACTTTTGTTAATAGGAAAGACTGCCTTCTGGAGAACCTCCAACAGTTTTCACAGGTGCAGCAAGTGCTCCTCCCAGCTCGAGATAACACAGCAATGTCATCCAGGTAGGCTGAACTGAAGTCTTCCAACACAGCCAAAACCTGGTTAACCAACCTCTGAAAGGTGGCAGGGGAATTTTCATCCCAAAGGACATCACACTGAACTGATAGTGCCCATCTGGAGTGGAAGATAAATGCAGACCTCTCCTTGGCCCCTTCAGGTAGAGCAATCTGCCAATACCCAGACGTTAGATCAAATGTGCTGAGAAACGTAGCAGCTCCCAACCAATCAATAAGCTCATCAACTAGGGTGATGTGGTGCGCATCAGTCTTCGTGACAGAGTTGAGTTCACTGTAGTCCACATGGAACCTGAGTTCTGGAGTGGCACTGGGTGCAGCAGCCTTTGTGACCAAGACCACTAGACTGGCCCAGGGGCTACTGGAGAACTTAATAACCCCTAATGCTAACACTTTGGAAACCTCATCCTTAATGTTAACCCTTACCTAGTCAGTCACCCTGTACATCTTGTGTTTTACAGGTTGACCGTCCCCAGTGTCCACATCGTGTGTACACAATTGAGTGACCCCTGGGATCAAGGAGAACAAGGAGGCAAACTGTCCCAACATCTGGCAACAGTCCCTCTGCTGCTCTGGGGGTCAGTGAAGGGGAGAGGTTCACATCCTTCCCAGATCTGTCCTTCTCCTGAGCAGACAGGAGGTCAGGAAGAGACTCACTCTCTTCCTCCACTTCCTCCACTGTGAGAAAGCAGGCTCTTTCTAGCATGGCTACCCCCATTTTTGGCCTGTTTGTCAGTGTGTTTGGGCTGTCTCACTTCACTAGGATCCTGCTAGTCAGGACCCCAGTGGTTATGGTTTGTGCCCTACTAGTGAGCATGTTTCACTATTGTTGTCAGTATGCTTGACTGTGTCACTGGAGTCATCATCATCATCATCAAAGATACTTTATTCGATTGAATTTAACAATCATAAAAGCAGTTGTACATAAAACAATATTCAAAAAAAAAGCAGATACAAAACATATATAAATATAAATATAAATACGACCATGTAAGAGAATAAAAGAGTTAAAAGGGATCAATTAACAATTTAGTTAAAACAAGAAGGATACTCTCTGATATAACGCTTAAGAAATCTCACTCATTTGCCTCAAGGTGTAATCTAGTCTTAATCACTGAGCACAGGAATAAGGCTAATCCATTACAAACCATGATAGATGGGAGAGACAAAAGATACAGAAAAGCGGGCGACATTGTTTAAAATGCATTGATTTTAAAAATGGTATCACAAAAGTTTTCCTCAAGGTTGAATAAAATGTACAAAAAAGAAGTGTATGCATTGTGTTTTGGTCAGAGACTGTGTCGCAAGGGCATTTTTCTAATTGTGGAGACCAATCATTAATCAGGGGAAAACTGACAAGGCGATGAAAGGACTCTAGTCTTAAACGCGTAAGGACAAACCGGTGTCTTGGGTTCAAAATGTTACATAGGTATGGTTCCATACCGTTTGTTTGCTGTATCATACAATTTCTCCTAACACTATGTTTATTTGCTTCTATATCCCATCTCGATTCGGCCAGGTGGGTGAGGCAAATATTTTTCAGGTCTTTCCTGGAGATTGTTTTCATTTTGTCTGGGGTAAAATACAGCTCAGGGTGACCCAGCTCAACACAAAAATTCTTTATATAGTTTAACCATGGGATTTTGAACGAGTGAGTGAGTGCTAGAGCGTCTGCTATAATGGCCCTGTTCCACCTCGCAGAATCAGAGGTCCATACTTTATGCCAAAGTAAAATTGGTTGGACGCGAATAAGATCTGTGAGATATGTTACACCCATTTCTGAGTGGCATACTAATGTTGAGGTTGATTTCGGGACGCTTAAGACTGTCTTCAGAAGAGCATTTTCAGCTAGCTGTAAGGTGTTGCAGTCCGGATGACCCCAAAGTCCTGCCCCGTACAATGAAACTGGAACTCATTTCACGTTGTAAAGAGTCATCATATCTTTAGGAGTTACTCTCCCAACCTTTTTAGAGAAGTTTTTTATCGCCATAACGGTTTTTGCAAATAGCAGTTTCCTCGCTTTTATAGCTTGTACCCATGTACCTTTGTTATCGAACGTGATACCTAGGTACGAGAATGTCCCTGTATTGGCTAATTTCGCGTCTTTTAACACGATGTGACAGTTCTTTGTGCGACTTCTGCAGTATGTCATTGAAAACGTTTTAGTGTGATTAATTCTAAGACCAAGGGTATCCATGCAATTATCAAAGGTTGTTGTTAATTGTTGCAAGGCCACTGGGGTACGAGCCAACAAAACGGCATCATCCGCATACAGAAGCGCTGGGATCTTTCAATGGCCTACTTGTGGGAGATCGCTGCAGGCATCGGATAGGGTCCCCTCTAACCTATTAATATATAAGGCGAACAATAAGGGAGCTAGCACGCAGCCTTGACGCACCCCTCGTTCAATGGAGAAAGATGGGGTGCATTCCCCCAGGAGCCCGTAACGAACTCTAGCGTTTGCTCCGGCGTACAGTTCCCTAATGAAGTGAACAATGGTAGTATCAACCCCCATCTCCAAAAAAATAGACCACAATTTTGAATGCACCAACTAGTCAAGGACAGGTCGACAAACACGAGATATAGGGCTCCGGCCTTGGCCCTTGTGTATTTACCAAGTATGATCTCTAAGTTAAGAGCCTGTTCCGTCGTCCCTATCCCAGCCCTAAACCCATATTGTAAGTCAGAGAGGATATGGTTTTCTTCTGTCCATTCTTGCAGTCTATTTAGAACAATGCGTTCCGCAATCTTTGCAAATGTATCGAGAAAAGAAATTGGGCGATAACATGCAGGATTTTTGCGATCTCCCTTTTTATAGATTGGAATAATTATAGACTCAGCCCAGGTCGAGATGAGAGCTGTAGAACAGCAGGCGCGTAGCACCTGCGTCAATAGTGGGCCCCAGAGTGACATGTTAGTTTTATAAATATCAACTGGGACTCCATCTGGGCCTGGGGCTTTTCCGCTTTTACTTGCATTAATGGCGTCAATAACCTCATTTAAACTAAATGGTGAGATGGTAGCGTGAGAGTCTAGTCTAGGGAGATTTGATTCCAATGCCAGATTTTCTGAGGAATATATGGCAGAAAATAAAGCAACCCAATCCTCTTCCGTGATGGCAATTTAAATTTTTGGTGACTTTCCATCACATAGGAGGGGGGAATTCACAATTTTCCAGAACTTAACATTATCATTCTTGAGGCTTGCATCGTAAAGGGATTGCCATGCCTCATTTTTTAGGTTCTGTTTTCATTTCTTTATGGCGTTTTTGTACTCCTTCCTCTATAAGCTTATTTCACGTTTATCAGGGTTTTGTAGATGTAAATAGCGTTTTAAGTTCTTGCAGGCTTGTGTGCATTCAGCGTCAAACCAACCTTTCTCCTCCTGTTTTATTCCAGCGGTAATTGCGGTAAAGGCTTTAATACAATCTCGAGGACTCGTGTTGTCTGAGAGGCAGATGTTAAATTCTTTAGAATAATCACTCATTAGTCGTTCCATAAAACCTATGGGTTCAATCTCTGACCACCGGATTGTGTAGCCATTTCTTGCTCCCAATTCGATGTTTTCTACTACCTCTTCCAGTTCCCTATATTTGGGAGTATGTTTAGGAAGTGTGAGGCCTAAGATTTGAGGATTATGGTCGCTGAGAATAGTATCTTGAATATTATAATCAGATACATGAGAAATAAGGTTTTTGGAAAGTAAAATAAAGTCAATTATCGTATTGGCATGCCTACCATTAAAAGTGGGTTTCAATTGTTGTCTACCGTAGGTCAGACTATTGCACAGGATGAGGTCAAAACTAAATAAGGCTTCATTCAACAAATTGCCTGAGTTATTATGTGTGAAGTGTAATAGATCATCATCTCCGCCAGGGACTTGAGGGCAGAGACCCTCAATCGTTCGAGGACACAGATGTGTATTAAAATCGCCACCCCACACGATGTAAGACTGTTTATTTGAAGAGTTGCAAGCTCGATCTAGATCTTCCTGTAAGGAGTTAAGTACTGATCGAAAGTCTTGATGAGGTACGTTATTATAGAAATTAATGACCACCAATTGTGCAGTATTTTTTAAATCACAAGTAATCACTTGATAAAATGTATTGGAAGTTAAAACAATGTCCTTGATTATATCACACTTGTTAGAAATTAAGGTGCATAGGCCACCCTTAGCCCTGCCCCGTACAGAAGGAGTAGCAGGAGTATGTAGTGTCCTGTAGCCATTTATGTGAATCGGATTCATGGACCAAGTCTCTTGAAAACACACCCAGGGAAAACTCTGAATATATTCTGACCAAACCTCATTCTCCACTTTAGATCGAAGGCCTACCACGTTCCAAAATAAAAGTGAAAAATGCTCTCTATACGTTTTTGTGGCCTGCCCCACGGGGAGCTTGTCGGTTGCCTTGATTCTCCCTAGAAAGGTGTTTCTTTCTTTACATGCAAAAGAAGTCAATACACAGGTGGGCAATTTTTTTGACAAGGTACTTGGAAGCGATTCGTCTTTGGCAGATTGACTAAGGGAAGGTTCCATCTCCAGCCATTCTTCTCCGGGATCTGCTGCCAGGCTGTCGACACCCAGTTGGACGGGGACTAATGCTTCTGTAGGATGCATGGACCTGAGGAATTCCTTATCAGGGGATAGTCAATCTGTATCTTCCAGGCTGAGCTCCCGGAATCTATTCACAGTAGGGATCATGTATTGGGTCTCAGGCCTACTTATCTGTTCCCCAAGGTGAAGGCCAGGCCCATCATGGCCTATAGTACTCGTGTAAAAGAAACCCAAAGGAAGCAGGGCAATGCCATGATCAGTAATCCGCTGTGGGCTTAAATTTCTTAGAATATCTTCGACCAGTGTAGGTGTTTTAAATGAGAGAACTACACAATCACCCCTAAACATTTTGTGGTTTCTACCCACCCATTTCAGCCTTCTAACCATCTTAATGTCTTCAAAGAGTTTATTTGTCAAGCCAGGTTTCAAACGGGTTGCAATCCAATTCAGGGACTTGTTCCTCAAGGCTGTTCATGATTCCCCCTGTACTCCAGGTAGGGTGGGGACGTTGGCAAGGAATACCACATAGGGGGTTGCCACAGGCGGGAGATCAAGTGTGCCTCTCCCTATTGGAGAAGTGCCCTGGTGAGGTTTGGCAATATTTACATGTTCCCCACTATTTAGCGCCTTTTTATGAGGTTGGGAATTATTAATTCTATTGAGTAAGACATAGGAGTCAGCTTGTCTTTGGGTGATCTGGGGAATGGGTGGTAAGATCTGATGCCTCAGAGGGGATCTAGCGTTAGGGTCAGTGTCGCCAGAATACTGGATAGTTGAAGCCAGTGGATTTATAGATTGTGCCTTCAATGAGTTGAGCAGATAATCAATTTTTCCCTCCAATTGAGTTAGGCGTTTTATTACTTGGTCAAAGCATGAGCTAACTAAATTTTCTAAAGCAGTCGTCGACTCTGCAACACTAGTTTTCCCTTTCGCCGTATGAAATTTATTCTTATGATCAGGTTCTACATTTTGGGAGCCGATTTGTGCATTTTGCGTAGGTGCGTTGGATTGGGCTTCCAAAGAGCCAGGTCTGATATTAGCAAATGGCTCTTGTCTAGGTACTTTGTCCTTCTTTGCTACTTGGGGTTTCCTTTTGCGTTTTGGTGAAGGTGGGTGCTCGTCAGCATCTGAGATAGAATCAATTGTGTCTTGAATGCAACCATTTATACTTTTAATCTGAGTTCCACTTTCCACAGGCTTTGCCGGGTTATCAGGAGTTATTGCTAGTGAGGGGGAATTGAGAGGAACTAGTGACCTATTCTGAGTAAGTATTTTTCCTTCAACATTAGTAATCTGTTTGTCAATTTTCCCCATGGCTCCTGAAATGAATTTCAATATTGACGTATGATTTTTTGGGGAGGAAATATCATTTACGCTAGATTGTTTCCTTTTTCCCATTGTTACTGACTGCTTTGGGCAGAAGAGTTCCATAATAACTGCCTACGGGGTAAGAGTTCTTTTGAAAGGTATGATAGCTGGCGTTTATAAACAATTGGAGACAAGGAAGGGTAAATAGATTTTTTCGCAGTATTTGGAGATTTTTTAACTGAAGGACAGAGGTACAGGCTATGAAGGGACAATCACAGGGAGTCGAGAGAGAAGGATGCAGTACCTGTTTGGAGACCTAGGAACCAGATCCTGAGATCATGAGGAAGTTCTCAGGGGGTTGGCCCAGCCCAGCCTCTGCCGGCCGCTGATGGGCGCAGGACGGGCCAGCCCTTGGTCCAGGCTTTGCCCGGGCACCGCCCGCACGCGTCCCGCGAGGCGGGAGCGCTTTCAAAGATTTAAAGGGCTCCTGCCCTTTGACAGGTTGCCTGTAACTCCTCCTTACCCCAGGTGCCGTAGTGCGCGTCCCGCGAGGCGGGAGCGCTTTCAAGGATTTAAAAGGCTCCTGCCCTTTGACAAGATTCCGGTGCGTCCTCCTTGCCCCAGGTGCTGTAGTGCTAATGAGAACTCCAGTGCGTATGATCTCTATGGTTCCAAATTTGTACTTACATACTGGTAACCCAGTATTCCACTCCAATTTGGCATACTGGACCCCCTTTATAAGTCCCTAGTATATGGTACCTAGGTACCCAGGGCATTGGGGTTCCAGGAGATCCATATGGGCTGAAGAATTTATTTTGCCACCCATAGGAAGTCCATACAAATACTTCATGACTGCGGTTGCAGCCCAGGTGAAATAGTGCACCAGGTCACTTATAAGTCACCTAGATGTCAGGCCTTCAGACCCTGAAGGGTGGGTACAAAGTAGCTGCGTGTGAGGGCATCCCTGCACTAGCAGAGATGCCCCCACGTCATGCAAGCACATTTTCCTAGACTTCATGAGTGCGGAGACGCCATTATAAGTGTGCACTTTACAAAGGTCAATACCTATATACAGCTTCACAATGGTAACCCTGAATATGGCCATGTATGGTGTCTAACAGCTGGAAATTGTACTGCAATAGTGATTCCAGTATTGGTTGCACAATCCCATGCAGTCTGGTGTCTCCACAGTGGACCCCCCAGTACTGTATACCAGGCGTCTGAGGTTTTTACTGCAGCCCCAGCTGCTGCCACCTTGCAGACAGGCTTCTGGCAGAACAATGCATTTCCTTTAGTAGAGGGGTGTTACACACTTACCTTTTGAAATAGGTGTTACAGGCATGGGAGGGGTATCCTCTCAGAGCCTCTGGAAGTGCTTTGAAAGGCACAGATGTGCCCTCCTTGCATAATCCAGTCTACATCAGTCCAGTGACCCCCAGCCCATGCTCTGGCATGAAACCGGACAAAGGAAAGGGGAGTGACCACTCCCCTGTCCATCACCACCCCAGGGGTGGTACCCAGAGCTCCTCCAGAGTGTTCCTGGGTTTTGCCATCTTGGATTCCAAAGTGGTGGGGCACTCTGGGAGCATCTGAGTGGCCAGTGCCGGCAAGTGATGTCAGAGACCCCTCCTGATAGGTCCTTACCTGGTTAGGTGACCAATCCCCCTCTCAGGGCTATTTAGGGTCTCTCCTGTGGGTGTTTCCTCAGATTCTGATTGCAAGACTCCAGCAGGAATCCTGTGCATCCTTTATTTCACCTTCTACCATCGGATCAACCGCAGAACTGCTCCAGGAACTCTACAACTTGCAACAAAGAAGCAAAGACGACTTCTGCAACACTGTAACTCCAGCTACTGCCAGCCACTGCAACAGTTTCTAGGTCGTGCACCCACAGAGGACTGGCTGTCTTCAGACTGCACCAGAAGAACTGAAGGAATCTCCCGAGAAGTGACAAAGTCACTTTCCTGCTTCAGCAGGCACCTCTCTGCAGCAACGAACGTTGCTGTGGGTCCCCTCTCCTGACGAAGAGCATGGATCCTGGAACACAGATGGTGGACTAAAGTGACCCTGACTGTCCAAAGGTCCAGCTGTCCAAATTTGGTGGAGACAAGAGCTTGCTTCCCCACGCAAGACAGTACCCCCATGCACCACGTTGTTTCAGCTGCTAAGGCTTGTGTGCAACTCTCCAAGAAGTTCCTTGTGCACAGCACAGCTTAGGTCCCCAGCACTTTATCCTGCGACCCACAGATCCCTGAGTGGTTCTCCTGCGGTGTGGGAATCCTTTGTGTAGTGCTGCATGGACCTCCATTTGCACCTCGTTTGTCCCCGTTCTTTGAGACTCCCATGCATGCTGCCTGGTCTTCTGAGGGTTCTTTGAGTTGCTGAGAGCCCCCTCTGTCTCCTCCTCCTGAGTTGAGACCCCCAGGTCTCTCCTGGGTCTGGGGAGCTCCATTTTCTGCCAATCACGTGTTTTGTGTGAGCTGAAGCTTATAGGCGGAATCCAGTGATGCAAACCAGCTTGCATTCATCCATTCGACGTGAGACATCTCCTGCACCAACCAGGACGCCACAGCTTTCTTCTTTGATGCATTACTGACTTTATCTTCTAACCAGAGTTTCCACTTTTGCACCTTCATCTGGATTAGTGGGGGCTCCTGTTCTCCCTGGATTCTTCTGCTGGTCTTGGGCTTAGTCCCCTTCTTCCACAGGTCTTCAGGTCCAGGAATCTATCGTTGGTGTCTTGCAGTCTCTTCTGGTTTTTGCATAAGCTTCTATCATGACTTCCATTGTGTTTTAGAAAACTTGCTGTACTCTACTCCTACTTTCCTGGGCTCCGGGGTGTGGTATTGTACTTACCTTTAGTGTTTTCTTACACTCCTAGCATCCCTCTACATGCTACAGTTGCCTAAGTGGGAAACCATCTTTTGCATTCCACTATTTTAGTATATGATTTGTGTTCCCGCTAGGCCCATTGCAACATATTGTGATTTTCACTGTTTTCTGACAATTTACTTAACTGATTTTGGGTACTAGTATTTATATTGTGTATAATACATACCTCCTAAGGGAGTATGGTCTCTAAGATATATTTGACATTGTGTCACTAAAATAAAGTACTTTTGGTAACACTGAGTATTGTCTTTCATGTGTGTGAGTACTGTATGACTACTGTGGTATTGCAAGAGCTTTGCATGTCTCCTAGTTCAGCCTTGGCTGCTCTGCCTACAGCTACCTCTAGACAGCCTGACGTCTAGACACTGAATACATTTCAGTAATAAGGGATAACTGGACCTGGTATAAGGTGTAATGCAGGCACCAAAAGACTGCATCACCGGTCCTCTAGGTCCCCTCTCATCCTGACGAGCGTGGTACCTGGAACACAGGAGCTAGATTCAAGTGACCCCCACAGTCCAGTGATCCTTCAGTCCAAGTTTGGTGGAGGTAAGTCCTTGCCTCCCCACACTAGACTGCAAACCTGTGTACTGCGTGATTTGCAGCTGCTACGGCTTCTGTGCACTTCTCCAAGGATTCCTTCTTGCACAGCCTAGCCTGGGTCCCCAGCATCACCCTCTGAGTTGGACTCCGACGTCGTGGGACCCTCCTTTTGTGACTCCGGTTACCCCAATCTTATAAGCTCCTGCTCTGGTACTTCTGCATGTGCTACCTGCTTCTGGGGGGGTCTCTGAGTTGCTGAGCGCCCCCCCCCCCTGTCTCCTCCTCCAAGGGGCGACATCCTGGTCCTTCCTGGTCCCCAGTAGCACCCAAAAACCTCTACAGCGACCCTTGCAGCAAGCAAGGCTTGGTTGCGGTATATCTGCGTGGAAATACTTCTGCAACATCCAACATCAGGAAAATGGAGATACACTTAAAATAACCGCTGCTCACCTGCTTGGTAGCTTGGCACAAGCAGTAAGGCTTATCTCAAAGGCAATGTATAAAGTATTTGTACCAACACACACAATAATAGAGTGAAAACACTACAAAATTGATACCACACCAGTTTAGAAAAATAGCCAATATTTATCTAAAGCAAAAGTGATGAAAAGGACAAAAATCCAACATCCACAAGTAAAGTTATGAATTTTTTAAATAATAGAATCTTACTCCATAGAAAACAATTGAAATATTGTTACACAAAGTACCTGGTTTGCATCAAAAATGAAGCCACATGTGTGAGCACGCATTGGAAAAGTCAGTGATGCACTGATTCCTTACTCGCAAGTGAGGCCATGCATTGTTTCTTCTCCGGTCGGGTAGGCGATGCATCGTTTTTCTCTCCAGCAAAAGAGTGATGTGTCGATTTCTGGACGGGACACCTCAGACCAGCGCAGGTTTGCGTTGATTTTGATACCCAGAGATGATGCGTGCGAATTCCAGCCACACGGTAATGCAAAAACCGCACTGCGGGGGTTGCATCGTTTTCAGCAGTCACAAGCGGGTGTTGCAGCTGCGATGCAGGTGATGCGTCAATTTCCCAGCCTCAGTGCCAGTGGTGCATTGATTTCTTAGCTGCGATGCAGTTAGTGCGTCGTTTTTATAGCCGTGTTGCAGGTAGTGTGTTAACATTTTCCTCCATGGCTCCTGTGTGTAGGTTTCCACCTTAGTTCTACAAGCTTCACTTTTCAAGGGACCAGGGACTGGATAGGGCACGACTTGGCAGGGCAGGAGTCTCAGCAGAGTGTCCAAGTGCTGGCTGAGTAAGTGTTTGATGTCCCTGAGACTTCAAAAAAGGAGGCAAGCTCAGTTCAAGCCCTTGAAACCCCTTCACCAGCAGGAATCTACCACAAAGTCCAGTCTTTGTCCTCTTTCAGGCAGAAGCAGCAACCGCAGGCCAACCCAGCAAAGCACAGTCACAGGAAAAGGGGCAGTACTCCTCCTCCAGCTCTTCAACACTTCTCTGTGGCAGAGGTTCTTCTTGGTTCCAGAAGTAATCTAAATATCTGGGGTTTTGAGTCTACTACGTATACCCCTTTCTGCCTTTGAAGTTGGCAAACTTCAAAGGAAAGTCTCTGTTGTTGACAAGATCTTGCCTTGCACACTAGTGGGTTGGAGACTGCATTGTGAGAGGGCAGCCACAGCCCTTTCAGGTGTAAGTGACCACTCTTTCCTCCACTCTAGCCCAGATGGCCCATCAGGATATGCAGGCTACACCCCAGCACTCATTGTGTCACTGTCTAGTGGAGATTCACAAACAGTCAGTCTGACCCAGACAGGGAATACACAAGCAGGCAGAGTCATGGAAAGGTTTAAGCAAGAAAATGCCCACTTTCTAAATGTGCAAAAACAACACATGATGGATGGAATGCAGAGCAAATCAAACATTCACCCCCTGTCACAGATCTGGGTTTAATCCATCAGTTTTTTTTACTTGCTATGCCGTTCCAGTTTGGACCCAGCCATATGGAAATCAGTCTGGATCCTGTTCCCCATGGGAACAGTCCAGTCCGAACTGCCAGACCAGGTCCTCTCTGGACCAGAAACAAGCATCCTGGGACCGGTTTCAGGGTATCATCCTTCATCAGCCAGGCTAGTTTGAATTTGGAGACATAGCAAGCACAATCCCACATCTGGGCATACCCTTCCCACTTGGAGCGACAAATGATGCACTGAATGCAGAGCAAATCAAACATTCACCCCCTGTCACAGATCTGGGTTTAATCCATCAGTTGTTTTGCTTGCCCTGTGTAGGAGGCTGGCCTCATTTGTAGTGAGTACCTTAGGTACTTGTACCTTATACCAGGTCCAGTTATCCCTTATCAGGGAAATTTAGTCAGTATCTAGAAGCCAGGCTGTCTAGAGGTAGCTGTAGGCAGAGCAGCCAAGGCTGAACTAGGAGACATGCAAAGCTCTTACAATACCACTGTAGACACACACATGAGAGACAATACTCAGTGTTACCAAAAATAAAGGTACAGCAGCTGCAGTGAAACCCCAGGAAGGGCAGTCTGGCAGTACCAGGGTCTGTGCTACAGACCACTGGGATCATGGAATTGTACCAACAATGCCCGGATGGCAAAGAGGGGGCAATTCCATGATCATAGACATGTTACATGGCCATATTCGGAGTTACCATGGTGAAGCTACATATAGGTAGTGGCCTATATGTAGTGCACGCGTGTAATGGTGTCCCCGCACTCACAAAGTTCAGTGAATTGGCTCTGAACAATGTGGGGGCACCTTGGCTAGTGCCATGGTGCCCTCACACTAAGTAACTTTGCACCTAACCTTTACCAGGTAAAGGTTAGACATATAGGTGACTTATAAGTTACTTAAGTGCAGTGTAAAATGGCTGTGAAATAACGTGGACGTTATTTCACTCAGGCTGCAGTGGCAGGCCTGTGTAAGAATTGTCAGAGTTCCCTATGGGTGGCAAAAGAAATGCTGCAGCCCATAGGGATCTCCTGGAACCCCAATACCCTGGGTACCTCAGTACCATATACTAGTGAATTATAAGGGTGTTCCAGTAAGCCAATGTAAATTGGTAAAATTGGTCACTAGCCTGTTAGTGACAATTTGAAAGTAATGAGAGAGCATAACCACTGAGGTTCTGGTTAGCAGAGCCTCAGTGAGACAGTTAGGCACCACACAGGGAACATATACATGCACACCTATGAGCACTGGGGCCCTGTGTGACAGGGTCCCAGTGACACATACATATAGGCCACAAACTTATGAGCACTGGGGTCCTGACCAGCAGGATCCCAGTGACACATAACAAACATACTGAAACATAGTGTTTTCACTATGAGCACTGAGGCCTGGCTATCAGGATCCCAGTGAGACAGTGAAAACAGTGACAAACACCCTGACATACACTCACAAACAGGCCAAAAGTGGGGGTAACAAGGCTAGAAAGAGGCTACCTTCTCACACAACCCCCCCCCCCAAACGAAGGACAATAAGGCTAACCTTGGCCAGTTGAGACTTTATTGTCTAAGTGGTGATAAGTAGAGAGTAGCTCTGCAATAGACTGGTTACTCCCTTTATCATCCACTATATGGTTACTTCCCTGTGGGGATGTAAACCACCCTGTTTGAAGTTTTTTAGCTAAGTAACAATGTGAAGATGTATTTTCAGAGTTTCTATCAGTAAGTTTTAGTTTAGAGCAGTGGGAATTATCCACTGAACCTATTTGTAATGATGGAAATGCCAGACAGGGATGCTGTCTCAGTAAAGCCATAGCTGGGCAAAAACTTTGTCCATTTGGCTGGAAGAGGGAACAGGGATGCTGTTTCTCTTGAGTTGGAGCAGGGCAGGGATGCTGTCCTATGAGCTCCACACTAGGGCAGGGATGCTGTCCTAAGTGTTGTGAGGCAGTACAGGGTTTCTGCACTAAAGTTTCTCTGGGAGGGTTGGAGGGATGCTCCATGTTAACTAAAATGGTGCTCTTTTTGTCACCAATGTTAGTTATCCCACAGAGAGGTACTTCTACCTCAGGGAGTCCAGCTATGCCAGCTGATGATTCCCTTGGAACAGGTGCCACCCCAGGAGAGGTTTCTCCCACCACAGGAATGGTATCCTGAATGGTAGGGTGGTTAGGGGATACTGTGATACCCTTTTTACCTGTTGATGGAGAGGGATCCTGAGTTTTCAGGCCTTCTCTCCTTTGCTTTTTCATTTCAGTAGAAATGAGAGGGAACAATTCCTCAGGGATGCCCAGCATGGCTGCATGGGCATAAAACTCTACATCAGCCCAACCTGAGGCCTCTAGGTCATTACCTAAGAGACAGTCTACAGGTAAGCTAGGTGATACCACCACCTGCTTAGGGCCAGTAACTCCACCCCAACTAAACTGAATTATAGCTAAGGGAAGAAACTTAGTGGAGTTATGGACATCAATAATCTTATACTGTTGTCCAATGATGTGTTGATCAGGGTGCACTAGGTTGTCAGTCACCAAAGTGAAACTGGCACCTGTGTCCCTGTAGGCCAAGGCCTCAACACCATTTATTGAAACTGTCTGCCTGTACTTATCCATTGTAAGGGGACAAGCAGCCTGTGTGGCAAGGCCAATGCCACTAGGTGTGACAGAAACTGTCTTGGGACTGATGACATCAGTTTCCACTATGGACCCATAAGTGAACCCAACTACACCCTTTGCTTGACTGTTGCCAGCAGTCCCACCACTAGTACCACTACTGCTAGGGGCACTAGAGCTTGATGTATTAGTGGTGGTAGGCTCAGGGGGTTTACCTGGACAGGACTTATCCCCTGGCCTATGGCCTCTATTTTTACACACAAAGCACCAAGGCTTTTTAATGTGTGCAGGTTGGGAAGAAGAGGAAGAATTTGTTTTATCCCCACCCTCTGAAGAGTGTTTAAGATTTGAAGTGGGATCTTTGGTTTTACCCTTATCCCCATGCTTATCTTGAGATTTTTCACCATCTTTCTTCTTATTGCCATCTTTGTCACCCCCTGTATGAACTTTTCTGTTCACCCTTGTTCTGACCCATTTGTCTGCCTTCTTTCCCAATTCTTGGGGAGAGGTCAGATCAGAGTCTACCAGGTACTGGTGCAACAAATCAGACACACAATTATTAAGTATATGCTCTCTCAGGATTGTGTTATACAGGCTTTCATAATCAGTAACTTTACTGCCATGTAACCACCCCTCCAAGGCCTTCACTGAATGGTCAATGAAATCAACCCAGTCTTGTGAAGACTCCTTTTTGGTCTCTCTGAACTTTATCCTGTACTGTTCAGTGGTTAAGCCATAACCATCCAGGAGTGCATTCTTAAGAACTGTAAAATTATTGGCATCATTTTCTTTTACAGTAAGGAGCCTATCCCTACCTTTTCCACTAAATGATAGCCATAGGATAGCAGCCCACTGCTTTTGAGGGACATCCTGTACAGCACAGGCCCTCTCAAGTGCAGCAAACCACTTGTTAATGTCATCCCCCTCCTTATAAGGGGGAACTATCTTGTGCAGATTCCTGGAATCATGCTCTTTTGCAGGATGACTATGGGGAATACTGCTGCTGCCACCATGGGTATCTAAACCCAACTTCTGTCTTTCCTTCTCTATTTCTAAAGACTGTCTATCCAAATCCAGCTGTTGCTTCTTGAGCTTCAGTCTGGTTTGTTCCACTCTCAATCTATTGAGCTCCCTTTCTAACAATCTGTCATCAGGGTGGGTGGGAGGGACATTTCTAGATACAGAGGTATGATGGGAATGAACAGAAGGAGACCTGTCCCTTACAGAGGGCACCCTAACAGCTTGGCTACCAGTATAATGTGAGAGCACACCATCAGTATGGTGTGATTCAACCTCTGTACCAACTATGCTAGACTGTCTAGTAATGGGCAGGCTGAGAAGTTTCTTTCCTGAACCTTTTCCTGGGGGAGTCCCTGGATCAGATTGAGAACCATTAGCTACTTTTTCACCAGATTTGGCACTCATGGCCTTATCCTGTACTCTAAGCATATTAATTAACAGTTCTAAGGAAGGATTCTTCCCTACACTCAAACCTCTCTCTATGCAGAGACTCCTTGCTCCTTTCCAGCTAAGGTGATCATATGCAAGTTTGGACAGTTCAACATTTTTTCCTGTGCCAGACATTTTTTAGAGAGAGTTAAAGTGATAGAAAAAGAGAAAAAAGTTTTCAGAACTTTTTGGAAAGACAGAAAAAACTTTTTAAACTTTTAAGAACTTTTTGAAAGTTTAGAAGTACTTTTCAGCACTTAGAAAAGAGTGAAAAGAGGAAATGCAAAACTTTTTGGCTATGTGTATATACACTGACCTTGTTTTGTATATTTTTCTCTTATGAAAAGTACAATGACAAGAGTGGTAAGTAGTCTCAAGCACTTATCCCACCACTGCACAACCAATGTAGGAGGCTGGACTGGCTTGTAGTGAGTACCAAGGGGTACTTGCACCTTGCACCAGGCCCAGTTATCCCTTATTAGTGTATAGGGTGTCTAGCAGCTTAGGCTGATAGATAATGGTAGCTTAGCAGAGCAGCTCAGGCTGAACTAGGAGACGTGTGAAGCTACTACAGTACCACTTAGTGTCATATGCACAATATCATAAGAAAACACAATACACAGTTATACTAAAAATAAAGGTACTTTATTTTTATGACAATATGCCAAAGTATCTTAGAGTGTACCCTCAGTGAGAGGATAGGAAATATACACAAGATATATATACACAATAGCAAAAATATGCAGTATAGTCTTAGAAAACAGTGCAAACAATGTATAGTTACAATAGGATGCAATGGGGAAACATAGGGATAGGGGCAACACAAACCATATACTCCAGAAGTGGAATGCGAACCACGAATGGACCCCAAACCTATGTGACCTTGTAGAGGGTCGCTGGGACTATTAGAAAATAGTGAGAGTTAGAAAAATAACCCTACCCAAGACCCTGAAAAGTGAGTGCAAAGTGCACTAAAGTTCCCCTAAGGACAAAATAGTCGTGTTAGAGGGAAAATGCAAGGAAAACACAAATCAGCAATGCAACAACGATGGATTCCTGACTGAGGGTACCTGTGGAACAAGGGGACCAAGTCCAAAAGTCACAAGCAGCTCGGAGATGGGCAGATGCCCAAGAAATGCCAGTGGTTGGTGCAAAGAAGCTCTTACTAGGCTGAAGAACTGTGAATACTGCAGGAACGACAAGGGCTAGAGACTTCCCCTTTGGAGGATGGATCCCCCACGCCTTGGAGAGTCGTGCAGAAGTGTTTTCCCGCCGGATGGACGCCAACAAGCCTTGCTACACGCAAATCGTGCGTTTGGCGTTTTTGGACGCTGCTGAGGCCCAGGAGGGACCAGGAGGTCGCAAATTGGACCTGCAGAGAGAGGGGACGTCGAGCAAGACAAAGAGCCCTCACTGAAGCAGGTAGCACCCGGAGAAGTGCCAGAAACAGGCACTACGAGGATGCGTGAAACGGTGCTCGCCGAAGTTGCACAAAGGAGTCCCACGTCGCCGGAGACCAACTTAGAAAGTCGTGCAATGCAGGTTAGAGTGCCGTGGACCCAGGCTTGGCTGTGCATGAAGGATTTCCGCCGGAAGTGCACAGGGGCCGGAGTAGCTTGCAAAGTCGCGGTTCCCAGCAATGCAGCCCAGCGAGGTGAGGCAAGGACTTACCTCCACCAAACTTGGGCTGAAGAGTCACTGGACTGTGGGGGTCACTTGGACGGTGTCGCTGGATTCGAGGGACCTCGCTCGTCGTGCTGAGAGGAGACCCAAGGGACCGGTAATGCAGCTTTTTGGTGCCTGCGGTTGCAGGGGGAAGATTCCGTCGACCCACGGGAGATTTCTTCGGAGCTTCTGGTGCAGAGAGGAGGCAGACTACCCCCACAGCATGCACAAGCAGGAAAACAGTTGAGAAGGCGGCAGGATCAGCGTTACAGAGTTGCAGTAGTCGTCTTTGCTACTATGTTGCAGGTTTGCAGCGCGGTCAGCGGTCGATTCCTTATCAGAAGGTGAAGAGAGAGATGCAGAGGAACTCGGCTGAGCTCATGCATTCGTTATCTGAAGTTTCCCCAGAGACAGAGATCCTAAATAGCCAGAAAAGAGGGTTTGGCTACCTAGGAGAGAGGAAAGGCTACTAACACCTGAAGGAGCCTATCAGCAGGAGTCTCTGACGTCACCTGGTGGCACTGGCCACTCAGAGCAGTCCAGTGTGCCAGCAGCACCTCTGTTTCCAAGATGGCAGAGGTCTGGAGCACACTGGAGGAGCTCTGGACACCTCCCAGGGGAGGTGCAGGTCAGGGGAGTGGTCACTCCCCTTTCCTTTGTCCAGTTTCGCACCAGAGCAGGGGCTAAGGGGTCCCTGAACCGGTGTAGACTGGCTTATGCAGAATTAGGCACATCTGTGCCCAACAAAGCATTTCCAGAGGCTGGGGGAGGCTACTCCTCCCCTGCCTTCACACCATTTTCCAAAGGGAGAGGGTGTCACACCCTCTCTCAGAGGAAGTTCTTTGTTCTGCCATCCTGGGCCAGGCCTGGCTGGACCCCAGGAGGGCAGCTGCCTGTCTGAGGGGTTGGCAGCAGCAGCAGCTGCAGTGAAACCCCAGGAAGGGCAGTCTGGCAGTACCAGGGTCTGTGCTACAGACCACTGGGATCATGGAATTGTACCAACAATGCCCGGATGGCAAAGAGGGGGCAATTCCATGATCATAGACATGTTACATGGCCATATTCGGAGTTACCATGGTGAAGCTACATATAGGTAGTGGCCTATATGTAGTGCACGCGTGTAATGGTGTCCCCGCACTCACAAAGTTCAGTGAATTGGCTCTGAACAATGTGGGGGCACCTTGGCTAGTGCCAGGGTGCCCTCACACTAAGTAACTTTGCACCTAACCTTTACCAGGTAAAGGTTAGACATATAGGTGACTTATAAGTTACTTAAGTGCAGTGTAAAATGGCTGTGAAATAACGTGGACGTTATTTCACTCAGGCTGCAGTGGCAGGCCTGTGTAAGAATTGTCAGAGTTCCCTATGGGTGGCAAAAGAAATGCTGCAGCCCATAGGGATCTCCTGGAACCCCAATACCCTGGGTACCTCAGTACCATATACTAGTGAATTATAAGGGTGTTCCAGTAAGCCAATGTAAATTGGTAAAATTGGTCACTAGCCCGTTAGTGACAATTTGAAAGTAATGAGAGAGCATAACCACTGAGGTTCTGGTTAGCAGAGCCTCAGTGAGACAGTTAGGCACCACACAGGGAACATATACATGCACACCTATGAGCACTGGGGCCCTGTGTGACAGGGTCCCAGTGACACATACATATAGGCCACAAACTTATGAGCACTGGGGTCCTGACCAGCAGGATCCCAGTGACACATAACAAACATACTGAAACATAGTGTTTTCACTATGAGCACTGAGGCCTGGCTATCAGGATCCCAGTGAGACAGTGAAAACAGTGACAAACACCCTGACATACACTCACAAACAGGCCAAAAGTGGGGGTAACAAGGCTAGAAAGAGGCTACCTTCTCACAAGTGACACAAATGCCAAAAATATATAAGGGGCTACACTCCCTTAGGAGGTAAGTATAATACACAAAATATACATTAGTAACCAAAATCAGGTAAGTAAACAGTCATAAAATAGTGCAAACAGTTAAAAACACAATAGATTGCAATGGGCCTAGGGGCAACACAAACCATATACTAAAATAGTGGAATGAGAAGGTTGATTTCCCACCTAGGCAAGTGTAGTGTGTAGAGGGGCGCTGGGAGTGTAGGAAAACACAAAAGGTAAGTAAAGTACCCCAATCCAGGGCCCAGGAAACTAGGAGTAAAGTACAGCATGTTTCCTCAGAACACACTACAAGTGGTGATGAAGAATTATGCCGGAACCAAGCAAGACTGTAATCAACCAATGAAGGATTCCTGGAACTGAAGACCTGTGGAGAGAGGAGACCAAGTCCAGAAGTTGATGAAGAGGCCAGGAAGAACAGGAGCCCCTGCCCGCCTGGAAGAAGGTGCAAAAGTGGATTCTCCGGTTGGAAGAAAAATACAGAAATGCACCAAAGAAGATAGCTGTGGGTTCCTGCTCGGTGCAAGAGATGTCCCACGTTGAGTTGTTGGATGCAGGCTGTTTGCGTAGCTGGATTCCACCAGCAAGCCTTGTTTCACGCAAGAACGTGTTTTGCGTCAAAGAGGAGCTGCCCGGACCCAGGAGGAACCTGGGGGTCTCAACTCAGACATAGGAGACAGAGGGGGTTTTCAGCAGACCAGGCAGCACTCATGGGAGTCCTAGGACATGCGGACACAGGATTTGCAAAGTGCGGTCATTGCAGCACTACACAGGAGGATCCCACACCACAGAAGAACAACTCAGACATCTGTGCGTCACAGGATAGAGTGCTGGGGACCTGGGCTACGCTGTGCAGGAAGAACTTTTGGAAGAAGTGCACAGAAGCCCAAGCAGCTGCAGAGGACGCGATGCACAGGGGTACTGTCTGGCACCGGGAGACAAGCTTTTACCTCTGCCAGATTTGGACAGACTGGGTCACTTCGGTCCACCACCTGTGTTCCAGGGATCATGCTCGTCGACAGAGGAGGAGGCCCAGAGTACTGGTTGTCATCGTAGAGAGGTGCCTGAAGACAGGCAGTCCTCAGAGCGTGCACACCTTGAAAACTGTTGCAGTTGCTGGCTGGAGCTGAAGTTGCAGGTCACAGTGGCCTTCTTGGATACTTTGTTGCAGTTACAGCGGTTCCTGGAGCAGTCTGCGGTTCATCCGGCGGTCAGAAGCTAAAGCAGAGGATGCAGAGGAGTTCTGGTGGAGTCTTGCAAACCGAATCTGAGGAAACACCCAGATGAGAGACCCTAAATAGCCCTTAGAGGGGATTAGCTACCTACCCAGGTATGCACCAATCAGGAGGGGTCTCTGACGTCACCTACTGGCACTGGCCACTCAGATGCTCCTAGAGGGTCCCCACTCCTTGGAATCCAAGATGGCTAACGCCAGGGACACTGTGGAGCAGCTCTGAGCACAACCCCTGGGGTGGTGATGGACAGTGCAGTGGTCACTCCCCTTTCCTTTGTCTAGTTTTGCGCCAGAGCAGGGACTGGGGGTCCCTGAACCGGTGTAGACTGGATTATGCAAGGAGTGCACCGTTTCTGCCCTTCAAAGCATTTCCAGAGGCTCTGGGAGGATACCCCTTTTATGCCTGTAACACCTATTTCCAATGGAAGAGGGTGTAACACCCCTCACCTATAGGAAATGCATTGTTCTGCCTTCCTGGGATTGAGCTGCTCAATCCAGAGGAGGGCAGAAACCTGTCTGTGAGGTGGCAACAGCTGGGGCTACAGTGAAAACCTCATTGAGCTAGTTTGGCAGTACTAGGGGTCCATGGTGGAGCCTCCAGGGTACATGGAATTGGCCCCCAATACCAGATTTTGATTGGGGGTTCAATATCACAATCTGAGACACCACACACGGTCACATTCGGAGTTACCATTGTTAAGCTACATATATGTATTGACATATATTGAGTGCATGCTTATAATGGTGTCCCTGCACTCACGAAGTCAGGGGAATTGGCCTTGGACCACGTGGGGCAACTTTGCTAGTGCAAGGGTGCCCTCACACACAGTAACTTTGCACCTAGCCTTCAGTAACTGAAGGTTAGACATATAGGTGACTTATAACTTACCTGGTTCAGTGAAAAATGGCTGTGAAATAGAGTGTGCACTATTTCACACAGGCTGCAATGGCAGTCCTGAAGGAGTGTTTGTATGAGCTCCTTATGGGTGGTAAAAGAAATGCTGCAACCCATAAGGATCTCCTGAACCCCAATGCCCTCTGTACCTAGGTACCATATACTAGGGACTTATAAGGGGGGTCCAGTGTGCTAATTGGAATTGGAATATGAAGTCACTAGACTATAGAGACTAATTTGGCAGTAGAGAGAGCATACACACTGAAGTTCTGGTTAGCGGAACTTCTGTGACACAGTCAAGCATACTGACAACACACATAGGCCACAAACTATGAGCACTGGGGTCCTGGGTAGAAGGATCCCAGTGAGACAGGCCACAAATGGGAGTAACCATGCAAGAAAGAGGCTACTTTCTCACACATCCCTACCGGCCGTTTTACCTTCAATCACCTCAGTTTATGCATGAGGTCCAACTTTTCTTCCCACCTCTCTCCATAAAACGTACGCACACATGTACATACACACAGTTCTGACCAATAGACATCACATTGGCCTTTGGTCTATTAACCCCTTCGGTGCCAAGGATGAGCCGGTCTCACCCTCGGCTGCACCACTGCTGTGCTAAGGGCGAGACCAGCTCTTCCTGCACCTCACCCGCTAGCACTCCCCCGTGGGTCTTCCACCAACTCCCCCGGTGAGGGATGGCAGGGGAAGCGCTTCCCCTGCCACGCCGAACCCCCCCAGTGACGTCTGATGACGTCAGTGCGTGATTGCGTGTTAACCTCATCAGAGGTCACTTCCAACGCGCTGGAAGCATGGCTTCAAGCGTGTCTGAGAAGTAACAGATGAGTTTCTCCTCGGCACGGGGCAGGGGAAGTCAAGGAGGCAGGATTTCCTTTTCATGTCTCTCTGAGCATTCCGGCAGCACGAGTGCATAGCGGCCATGTTGTAGGAATGCCACTAGACGCCAGGGACTTTATTTTTTATATGAAATGGACATGAGGGGAGCAGCCCCTTGGGCAAGGGTCGCTTCTTAAGGGGGGCATTTTTTATAAGGCCATTTCTGCCCCTCTTGGGGTCAAATCGGCCTTTATTTATTAGTCCCATCTGCCCCAAGGGGGCAGAAACCTCTAGACACCTCGGATTATTTTAGGGGATTGACCTCTTAGGCAAGGGTCGCTCCCCAAGGGGGGCAAATTTATTTTAGGCCATTTCTTCCCCCTTTGGGAGGAGATCTGCCTATTTTTATTAGGTCAATCTTCCCCCAAGGGGGCCAGAAACCACTAGACACCAGGGATAATTTATTTTTGTTTATTAACAGGAGGGGCGCGACCCCCTCAGGCAAGGATCGCTCCCCTGGGGGGCAAATTTATTTTAGTTAATTTCTGCCCCTCTTGGGGGCAGATTGGCCTATTTTAATTAGGCTGATCTGCCCCCAAGGGAGGCAGAAAACACAAGAAACCAGGGATAATATTTTTTTGTTTATAAACAGGAGGGGAGCGACCCCTTAGGCAAGGGTTGCTCCCCTGGGGGGCAAATTTATTTTAGGCCATTTCTTCCCCCCTTGGGGCAGATCACCTATTTTAATGAGGCTGATTTCCCCCCAAATGGGGCAGAAACCTCTAGTCACATGGGATTTTTTTATTTTTTACATTAGGCCAAGCTGCCCCTGGGAGGCAGAAGCCACTTAGGCACCTGGGATTGGTGTGTTGTGTGCTTCGTCTGGGGGAGCAGCCCCATAGGCAAGGGTCGCTCCCCATGGGTGCACATCACTTTTGTCCATTTCTGCCCTCATTTGGGGTGGCAGCACACCAGACAACAGGGAAGAATTTCTTTTTAAAAAAAGAGGGTGGGGTTATGGCCATACCCCTACCTCAAATAAATGGGGACAAAGTTGTTCTGCCACCGGTGGGCACGTGGGGCAATTACCCCCGATCAACTCCACAGGGGCAAAAAGCTCACTAGATGCCAGGGAATAAAAATATTGTGGGTTAGTGGTTACCACCCAGTATGGGCATGGTTATGTCCCCACCCCAACTGAAGGGGGTAACAGTCTTTCATCTCTCCATCCGCACATCAAAAGATCTTACTCTAATGGCAAGCAAGAGGACATTTGATTATTTTGGGTTTCGGTTTTACATTTGGGCCATGAAAGCATGTATAACTCTCAAAATCGTCCCACTTTGAATGGTGAGGGCTGCACTTTTTAGACTTTGGGACGCTGCCATGTAGAAATAGCTACGAGACCTAGACACATCTGAAAACCAAACATCTGGGTGTGTCCAGGGTGGTGTGCTTCACATACACCCGCACCAGTTTCTTACGCACAATGCCCTGCAAGCCTCCAACTTTGCTTGAAATCACACATTTTCCTCACATTTTTGTGATGGAACCTTCCGCAATCTTTAGGAATCCACAAAATTCCTACCACCCAGCATTGGTGCATCTATACCGATAAATATTCTGCCCCACTTGTCAAAAACGGTTGCTTCAAACTGTTCTTTTGGACCTGCTTTGGTTCCCCCTCAATTTCGACATGTTTTTGGCTCCTCCCTGTCACAGGCACTTGGCCCACCTTCACAAGTGAGGTATCACTTTTATCGGGAGACTGAGAGGAATGTAGGGTGGTAGGAAATTTGTGCTGGTGCGGTGATCCCACACAGAAACGTGTGAAAATGTGATTTTTTATTTAAATTTGAGTTTTGCTGAGAATTCTGGGTAAGAAAACACTGGGGTATCCATGCAAGTCACACCTCCCTTTACTTCCTGGGGTGTCTAATTTTCAGAAATGTCTGGGTTTGGTAGGTTTCCCTAGATGACTGCTGAGCCGAGGATCAAAAACGCAGGTGCCCCCTGCAAAAACAGGTAGTTTTGTATTTGATCATTTTGATGTGTCCACGTAGTGTTTTGGGGTATTTCCTGTGACGGGCACTAGGCCTACCCACACACGTGAGGTACCATTTGTATTGGGAGACCTGGGGAATTCTGGGTAGAAGGAAGTTTGTGGCTCCCCTCAGATTCCAGAACTTTGCGGCAAAGAAATGTGAGGAAAAAGTGATTTTGAAGGTTTGCTAAGGATTCTGGGTAACAGAACCTGGTGAGAGCGGCACAAGTTGCCCCATCCTGGGTTGCCTTAGGTGTCTAGTTTTCAGAAATGTTCAGGTTTGCTAAGTTTTCCTAAGTGCTGAATGAGCTAGATGCCAAAATCCACAGTTAGGTACTTTGCAAAAATCAAGTCAGTTTTCTTTGGGTAAATGTGATGTGTCCATTAGGTGTTTCGGGGCATTTCCTGTCACGGGTACTAAGTCTACCCACACAAGCAAGGTACCATTTTTATTGGGAAACACAGAATAGAAGAACAAGTGTTATTGTCAGTTGTCTTTCTCTATATTTTTGTCATCCAAATGTAGGACAGCGTGTTAGAAAGAAGTCATTTTGAGAAATGTCCTGTAATTCACATGCTAGTGTGGGGACCCCTGAATTCAGAGATGTGCAAATAACCACTGCTTCTAAACTCCATATCTTGTGCCCATTTTGGAAATACATAGGTTTCCTTGATACCTATTTTCCATTCTTTATCTTTTACCAAATGAATTGCTGTATACCCCGTATACAATGAAAATACATTGCAAGGTGCAGCTCATTTATTGGCTCTGGAAACCTTGGGTTCTTTATAAACCTAGAAGCCCTATATATCCCCAGCTCTGTGTGTGTCTGGTTTGTGGAATGGAACAGAGAGGCTTGCCTTTATTTTTTTTAATTAAATGTATTTCAAGGGATCGAGTCCTCAAAATGATGTTGATGTTGCAGCCTGTCAGTCGAATTTGAGCCATGGCTAGGTATCTCCAGCTTTTGAACCTTAAATTCTCATAAATGGGTAAATGAATTTACACTAAATCACTAAAAAGTAAACTTTTAAAACAGCTAGATAAGATAGGCAGCAGCTGTTTAAATTGTTTAAGAGGACATTAGCTGTGAATTCCAAACAAATAGGTTTTGCCACCACAAAATAGTGTGTTGCTAAGTTTAGGACTCCTTTCTCACATAAAAGAGGACTTTAGTACCCCATTAAGAAATGCAAAAAGGAAGTGTTATGAAAGCGAATTGCACTCCTATTTGGAAGTTGCAGTGGCATCTGTCAGTGCTTGCAACTGCAATTGCAAGGCATAGATGAAATACTGACTCCTCAAAACGGGTGATTATCAGATTTGCTTCCGCTTTCAGAAAGCTATCTGCCAGCCTAATGGGTGGGCAGCAGACCGTGGTCTGGGGGAGAAAGTGCAATAGTAAGGGTCTTCTGTCTCGATCAAAACACAATCTCAACTCTCAGCCATTTCCATGGAGTCGTAAATTCAGAGCTTCTTACATGATATTCATTAGGTAGATTGAAGCATACCTTCCCTCCTGCAAATGTATAGTTTGTGATGCATATCCATTTGGAAACTAGTCAGTATGCAAATTGCATTTTCTGCTGTGCCTTAGGAAAATAATAAAGCTGCATCAACAGCAAGGTAGAGAGGGAGAAGACACAAGTCTAGCCTTACCGGAGCTTGGACTGTGGAAGAAGGCAGAAGGAAAACAATCTAAACAACTCCCACTGCATTGGACCTAGAAATGTATTTTTTTTTCTTGAAGGGCTCGAAGTGCTGCATTGAAGAAGGCAGACAATTGGCTCTAAATATTTTCTGTAGCGGTTTTAAAGGTGGACTGATTAATCAACTAGTAAATCATGAAGCACAAAACTTCAAGAGGTTGCTTTCGATTTTATGGCAGTCAGATTTGATTTACAACTGCCCTTTACAAGAAACCACACCCCTCAATATTTGTATCTAGTCACAATAGACATAACTAGATCATTGTAAAACAAACCTGTTGCTTCATCAGTTTTCTTGCAAAAAATAATGCTGTTGTGTTAGAAACGGGGACTTTCGTTGGCAGTCAGGTTACCCCCTGTCTAAGCAAGGCACGCTCACTCTAGTCAGGGTAATAGAGAATCACCCTCAGCTAACCCCTGCTTACCCCCTTGGTAGCTTGGCACGAAAAGCAGGCTTAACTTCAGAGTGCTAGGTGTAAAGTATTTGTACCAACATACACAGTAACTCAATAAAAACACTACAAAATGACACAACACAGGTTTAGAAAAATAGAAAATATTTACCTAAACAAAACAAGACCAGAATGACAAAAATCCACAATACACAAGCCATCACTAAAAATGGAAAAAGAGTCTTCATGTAATTTTAAACATAACGCTAACGCTGTTAGCATGAAAATGTACCTCGGGTGCGTCAAAAATAACCCGCACGGACAAGTGTGCGTCAAAAAGGGCTTGCGATGTGTCGATTTCACCCACAAGCGAGACCTTGCGTTGTTTCTCCTTTAGTCGGGTCGGTGTGCATCATTTCTTCTCTCCGCAGGAGGACGATTCGTCGATGTGGTCAGCACTCTCGGGTCCGGGCAGGCCTTGCATTGTTTTTACACTCCCAGTGGTGTTTGCGTCAGAAATTCAGCTGCACAATGGTCCGAAAACCAGGCAGCGTGGGTTGTGTTCTCCGTCAGCGATGCTGTGCACCGTTTCTCCAGCCGCGGGAGTTGATCTTTCGGTCGCGTTGCAGGCGAGCGTTGATTTTCAGCCACGAAGCCGCTGGCGTATCGATTTTTCAGCGGTAGATCAGAGTCACGTCGATCTTTTCCACGCACGGCGGTCGGTGCGTGGATTTCTCAATCTTGGGCTGCCAGCTTCTCTTCTCAGGGCCCTAGGAACTGGATGGGCACCACTTGGCAGAGCAGGAGTCTTTCCAGAGGCTCCAGGTGCTGGCAGAGAGAAGTCTTTGCTGTCCCTGAGACTTCAAACAACAGGAGACAAGCTCTAAATCAAGCCCTTGGAGATCTTCACAAGAAAGGAAGGCAACACAAAGTCCAGTCTTTGTCCTCTAGCACATGCAGAAGCAACAACTGCGTTATAGCTCCACAAAGCAGTCACAGGCAGGGCAGCTCTTCTTCCTCAGCTCTTCAGCTCTTTTCCAGGCAGAGGTTCCTCTTGGTTTCCAGAAGTGTTCTAAAGTCTTTGGTTTTGGGTGCCCTTCTTATACCCATTTTGCCCTTTGAAGTAGGTTTACTTCAAAGGAAAGTCTCTCTTGATTGTGAAAGCCCTTTCAGGTGTGAGTGACCACTCCTCCCTGCCCTCCAAGCACAGATAGCTCATCAGGAAATGCAGACTACACCCCAGCTCTTTTTGTGTCACTGACTAGTGAGAGGTGCAACCAGCCCAACTGTCAAACTGACCCAGACAGGGTATCCACAAACAGGCAGAGTCACAGAAATGGTTTAAGCAAGAAAATACTCACTTTCTAAAAGTGACATTTTCAAACACACAATCTTAAAATCAACTTTACTAAAAAGATTTTTAAATTGTGGACTCAGGGACCCCAAACTCCGCATGTCTATCCGCTCCCAAAGGGAATCTACACTTTAATCATATTTAAAGGTAGCCCCCATGTTAACCTATGAGAGGGACAGGCCTTGCAACAGGGAAAAACGAATTTAGCAATATTTCACTGTCAGGACATATAAAACGCATTACTATATGTCCTACCTTACCATACACTTCACCCTGCCCTTGGGGCTACCTAGGGCCTACCTTAGGGGTACCTAACATGTAAGAAAAGGAAAGGTTTAGGCCTGGCAAGTGGGTACACTTGCCAAGTCGAATTTACAGTTAAAAAGTGCACACACAGACACTGCAGTGGTAGGTCTGAGACATGATTACAGAGCTACTTGGGTGGGTGGCACAACCAGTGCTGCAGGCCCACTAGTAGCATTTGGTTTACAGGCCCTGGGCACCTCTAGTGCAGTTTATCAGGGACTTACTAGTAAATCAAATATGCCAATCGTGGATAAACCAATTTCATACACACTTTGTATAGCTCTTGCACTTTAGCACTGGTTAGCAGTGGTGAAGTGCCCAGAGTAACAAAAACAGCAAAAACAGAGCACAGCACACATCAACAATCTGGGAAACAGAGGCAAAAAGTTAAGGGAGACCACACCAAGGAAGAAAAGTCTAACATATGTACCCCCAGCTGAAAGTGGGGAGCAACTACCCAACCTAACGGTAGTTCTCATCACTAAGGCGGAAGAACCTGGACAGACCATCACCATTGCCGTGTTCTGTACCAGGACAGTGTTCCACCATAAATTCCATCCCCTGTTTTGAATTCTCACCCCTCATCTGCATTAACCATCTGAGGGGCCTGTGGTCGGTCTGAACCCGGAAGTGAGTCCCAAACAAGTAGGGTCTTAGCTTCTTCAGCGCCCAGACCACAGCAAACACTTCACGTTCCATGGCACTCCACCTATGTTCCCTGGGAAGTAACCTCCTGCAAATGAAGGCTATGGGTTGATCTAGGCCCTCTTCATTAAGCTGTGAGAGTACTGCTCCAATACCATGCTCTGATGCATCTGTTTGCACAATAAACTCCTTGGAGTAGTCAGGTGCCTTCAGCACAGATACTGTGCACATGGTAGCCTTCAGGGCCTCAAAAGCGGTCTGGCAAACCTCTGTCCAGATCACCTTTGTGGGTTGCTTCTTAGAAGTCAGCTCAGTGAAAGGGGTAACAATGGTACCATATCCCTTGACAAACCTGTAGTATCCTGTGAGACCTAGGAAGGCTCTCACTTCAGTCTGGGCCTTGGTAGGCTCCCAAGCCGGAATGGTATCAATCATTGGCTGTAGGGGGGACACCTGGCCACTCCCTACCTGGTGTCCCAAGTACACCAGAGAACCCTGGCCTATTTGGCACTTGCTTGCCTTAATAATGAGGCCTGCCTTTTGCAGGGCCTCTAACACTCTCCAGAGGTGTTGCAGGTGTTCCTCCCATGTGGAACTAAACACAGCAAGGTCATCCAGGTAGGCGGCACTGAACTCATCCAGCCCAGCCAACACCTGGTTGAACAATCTCTGAAATGTGGCAGGGGCTTTCTTCATTCCAAGTGTCATCACTTTAAATTGAAAGTGTCCATCTGGGGTAAAAAATGCTGACCTCTCCTTGGCCCCCTCAGTTAAGGCAATCTGCCAGTACCCAGATGTTAAGTCAAACTTACTGAGGTACTTGGCAGCTCCCAACCGGTCAATGACCTCATCAGCTCGGGGGATGGGGTGTGCATCGGTCTTGCTGACCGCATTGTGTCCCCGGTAGTCCACACAGAACCTGAGTTCTGGAGTGGCACCAGGTGCAGCAGCATTTGGGACCAATACCACTAGGCTGGCCCAAGGAGTGCTTGGAATGCTCAATAAGCCCTAGGGTTAACATTTTGGATACTTCATCCTTAATGCAAGCCTTGACCCTGTCAGTCACCCTGTAAACCTTTTGTTTAATGGGTGTATTGTGCCCAGTGTCCACATCATGTGTGCCCAAGTGTGTGACCCCTGGAATCAGCGAAAACAATGAGGCGAACTGTCCCAACATGTGGTGACAGTCACCCTGCTGCTCTTCAGTCAGGGAGGGGAGAGGATCACTCCCTCCACAAACCCATCTTTCTCTTCTGCAGACAGGAGGTCAGGAAGAGCCTCACTCTTCTCCTCCACCCCATCATCTGTTGCAAGGAGCATGGACAGTTCAGTCCGCTCAAAGTGCTGCTTGAGGCGTTGGACATGCAGGACACTTAAAGGGTTCCTTGGAGACTGCAAGTCTACCAGGTAGGTAACTTCACTCTTGCGCTCCACCACCCCAAATGGCCCAGTCTACTTGTCCTGTAGCACCGTAGGCTCCACTGGGTGCACACTTTTTGTCCAGGTTGAAACTCGACCAGAGTGGCATTCGGGTCATACCAGCGTTTCATGTCCCCTTGGCTTGCTTCCAGGTTCTCCTGTGCGAGACTCCTGAAGCGGGCAGTCTGGTTTCTCAGAGCCAGCATGTAAGTGAATAATTCCTGGGGGGGGGGTTACTAGGAGCTTTTTCCAAAGCCTTCTTGACCAGACTTAAAGGTCCCCTCACAGGATGGCCATAGATGAGCTCAAAGGGACTAAACCCAAGTCCCTCTTGAGGCACATCCCTGTAGGCAAACAGAAGACATGGCAAGAGGACATCCCACTTCCGCCTCAAGAGCTTTGACAGGCCCATGATCATGCCTTTCAAGGTGCAGTTGAATCTCTCAACCAGACCATTACTTTGGGGTGGTAAGGGGTGGTGAACCTGTAGGTTACCCCACACTCCTTCCACAGAGACTTCATATAGGTGGATATGAAGTTGGTACCCCTATCAGATACCACTTCCCTGGGGGAACCCCATGCGGGTAAAAACCCCCATCAAAGCACGACCCACCACAGGGGAAGTGATTGATCTCAAAGGAATGGCTTCTGGGTACCGGGTGGCATGGTCCACCAAGACCAGGATGAACCAGTTGCCCATGGCTGTCTTGGGATCCAGAGGCCACACAATGTCAATACCTACCCTCTCAAAGGGAGTACTGACAACAGGTAAAGGTTGGCGGGGAGCCTTACATTTCCCCCTACTCTTGCCACTTGACTGACAAGTTTGGCAAGACCTGCAATGTGCATCTGAGTGCCTGCGCATTAGGGGCCAGTAAAAGTGGGTGACAAGCCTCTCAAAGGTCTTGTCCTGCCCCGAATGTCCAGCTAAAGGCACACCATGAGCCAACCCCAGTAGGAAGGCCCTGAAGCACTGGGGTACCATCAGCACACAGGCTGACCCAGGCTCAGGAACCTTAGGCTCACTATACAGGAGGTCCTCCTCCCAATAATTCAGGTGGGATCCTGGCTCCTTGCCAGCCACCTGGTCTGCAGCTTGCTGCTGCAAACCCTCCAGAGTAGGGCATGTCCTCTGTGCTGATCAGAATGCTTCCCTGGTGGGCCCGCCTTCCTGCTGCCACTGCAACAGCTCAGGGACCTCACCCAGTTCAGCCACCTGTTCTCCTGTAGGCTCCAGGGTGTCACCCTCAGGCTCTGCCTCCTCCCGGACCGTGGGAACTCCTGGGGCTGGTTTCCCATGCCCCCTGCCCTTCCTCTTCTTGGCGGTCCTCTTGGGCCACTGTTTCAGGCTCCAGGGGCCCTTGACCACCCTGACAGGCTGCCATTGACCGGGTGGATACGCACACCTACCCAGGCAGACCCAACATCTCCAAGTGAGACCTGTGTTCCATCTCCTTCCAAGGGGAATCCTCCAGGCCATTGCCTAGCAAACAATCTACAGGCATGGTTGGACTCACAGCTACCTTCAAGGAACCTGAGACGCTCCCCATTCAAAGGGAACCAGCGTCATTCTGCACAGGTGCTCTGAGATGTCCACTGCAACTACTTAGTGAAGTATACGGGGATCAATCTGCTCTTCAGACACCAGCTGACTCCTCACTGTAGTCACACTGGCTCCTGGTCTCTCAGAGTCTCCACCCTCTGTCCATTGATGGTCACCCACTGCCTGTACTTCTTAGTGTTCTCAGGCACGGGGGTTCTCTGGACCAACTCACTGTCCCCTAGTGAGACAAGGGTCATCTCAGCTGGCTCCCACCACCTGGAACCAACTCCTCCCCAAGCGCTACACATGGGAGGAGCAAGTCTTGGCAATCATGCATCCTGAGGGCCTGGCAGGAGTAGGAAGAGGACTGGACTCTGGTAAGTCAACTCTTTACTACTTTCACTCTCTACCTGCATGCCATCACATACCCCCACCCTTACCCTCACTCCCATCACTCCACCACCTCTCACACACCCCACCATCACAACCCACTCATCCCAATACCAAGCCCTGTATGCAACACCAATGCATGGACACCACTCACAGACCTGCATGGACACCTATAACTAAAGCATGCACACTAGAGGGAAACAGCAAGCCCACCAAATAATTACTCACACAAGGCAAAGCTGGCAGGGCAATAACAAACATAGAGGGCAACATACCCATGCACAAGACATCACATGCAGAACCAATAACACTGCATTTACATCCCCACAGGTCCCCCAGTCAACGTCACCAGAGAGGAGGTACCAGCAACATCGAGTTCCCCCTTAGAAGAGGCCCACAGTGACAACAGCAGCTCTGGACGCCTGGATCTGGATAACCAACCTGACCCATCAGTGATCTCCGGACAACCGGTTACCCAGGCACAGTCCCATACCACCACAGAGCCTCCCCCCTCAGGAAACACCACCACAGTACCCACCCAGTGGGCCCATACCTCTGTCCCCAGGATACGTCAATCAGCAGTGTGTCCACCACTACAGGGACCCTAGGCCACCCCACAAACACAGGAAGATCAGGGACCTGGGGTCAGTGGCAGTGGGCACACGGTTCAGAGGACAGAGGCACAGGACACCAGGGAAGCTGGGAGAACTGCTGTGCGACAGAGGGAGGACAGGCTTAGGGAACCAGCTCTCCAGGAGGCACTCACCAATCCTGGGAGCATACCACCATTCCCAGAAGACGATGTGCCAGATACTTGACAAGATGCTGGGGAACCAGCGGCTGCAGGAGGGACAGTACCTGGGAATCAGGGAGGACTTGAAGGACATCAACACCACCCTGGTCACCATTGCTGGGGTGCTGGCAGACATGGCCAACACTATGAGAGAGACAGTGGCTGACGGATAGCAGATATCCGATCAGACTCCAATTGAGCACACAGCTCTGTGATTGTGGCCCTGTCCAGTCTATAGGTGAGGATAATGTGCCTGTCCTCCATTGTTGCCAAGTCCACCAGGGGCCTGTACACGGGGTATGTCTGCATCTCCTAGTCATCCGCAGTGGTTGCAATCTAGGGGGCAAAACGGTGAGCATTCCATATTTCCAAACACTAAACTGCATTGCATGTTGTGACTGTAACAGTATATTGTTGGAAAGGCTCAAATGGTGCCTATGTGTACTGTGACACAGTTAGGTGCAATGGCCTGCCCCCCCCCCGAAATGGCGTCCGCCTGTCCTGTATGGAGGGACAGGTGGAAATTGAAATTAGGTAAATCTGCTGGCGTTGTGCGCCGTTGCGGGAGGCGGCCGAGAACCGCAGTGCAACTCCTCATTAGATACCATTGGGCCCTATGGGTTACAGTGACCAATGGTGATGTACACCGGCGGTGATGTGACTGCCATTTTCTATCTATTCACTCACTTGCTACCTGACCTTCAACAGGAGAGGACCTATACTGCAAGTGCTGCTGTGACTTGTGTCTGGAACTGACCATGGCTCATGTCACTGGGAAAATGGCCCCTGCCTTCACCACTGCAAAGTTGGAGAGACTGGTGGATGGGGTCCTACCCCAGTACCGAATGCTGTATGGGCCTCCAGAGCAACAGGTGAGTACACTGTTAGCATGAATGCATGGAGTGCTGTGTGTGAGGGCCTCGTGTGGGGGGGGTTGGTGGAAGGGCCCTGGGCAGCATGTCGCATGTATAGTGGGCCATGTCTGTGCATAAGGGGATGTGAGGGTTATGGTGGACCATGAGTGTAACAGGCAGGACGGTCTGACTGATACCTTTTCCTATGTGTATTTCTCTGCAGGTCAGCGCCCATCAAAAAAGGGTATATTGTGTGCCATCGCCATGGACATGCGGACCCTGGGGGTTTATGGCAGGTGGAGCACCCACTGTCGGAAACGGTGGGAGAACCTGAGATGCTGGGCACAGAAGACCACGGAGGCCCAGCTGGGGATGGCCTCCCAACGAGGAAGGGGTGCCCATCGAACCCTGACCCCCCTGATGGCCTGCATACTGGCGGTGGCCTATCTGGAACTGGATGGGTGCTTGGGGGCATCACAGCAGCCACAAGGCAGTGAGTACAGTGCCCCAATTTACTACTTGCGCATGGTGGGGTGGCATCCGGGTGGGTGATGTGGGCCTGTGGGTGCTCCTAGGCCAGGCCGGACGTTGCAGGGTAGGTCCCATATTGGACACTGTCTGATGTAAACCTCCTCCAACCAAGCTAGTAGGTATCCACTACTGGGCAGGGGTCTGTGGGTCTCAGGGATGCTGCAATTGGCATTAGGTATCCCTGTCCATGGACTGGTGACTAGCATTGTGACTGGTAGTGCATTGCCTAGTGTGTAGAACTGTTCCCTGTGTGTGTATGTGTCGTGTACGCCACCGGTGGTGTGGTTGCCGCCATTGACCAAGTGTATCCTTTGTCTCTCCCCCCCTTTTTGTTCTGTCACCCTGTCCTTATGTGCATTAGCATCATCTGGTGGAGGAGCAGAGGCACCGGTGATGGGGAGAGTTGCATCCCACAGGGCTTAGGAGGTCGAATCCACCTACGGTGAGGGCACCAGTGGGACACAGGGCGAGGGAAGCACTACAGCAGAGACTGGATGGGACAGTTCTGAAAGTGATACCTCCTCCGATGGAAGCTCCCTGGTGGTGGCGGACACCTCTGTGCCCACCCCAACTACAGGTACAGCCGCCACCCCCCGGACCAGCACTGCCCTTCCAGCAGCCCCTCAGCGTGTTTCCCGTGCCCGCTCACCCAGGAGGGTGGGCATCTCTTTCGCCCCAGGCACCTCAGGCCCTGCCCCAGTTAGCCCTGTTGCCCTGAGTTAGGAGGCTATTGACCTCATGTAATCCATCTCTGTTGAGCAGTCAATAATTGTGAATGCCATCCAGGGGCTGGCAGCCCATTTGCAATGAACAAATGCATTCCTGGAGGGCATTCACTCTGGCATGGCGGCCCAACAGGGATCAATCCAGGCTCTGGCCTCCTCCCTGATGGCAGCCATTGTCCCTGTTTCTAGCCTCCCCCCTCTACCCAATCCCATTCCCCTCAACCCCAACCTATCCCAAGCACACAGGCAAACCAGCATGCATCCAGGACAACACACAGGAGTGGTTCAGGCAAACACAAGCACCACACATCATCCCACAGGCACTCACACAAACACCATCCAGTTGCAGACATACCAACATCCACTACCTCCACTGTGTCCGCCTCCTCCTCGTCATCCACCTCCCTCCCAGTAGCATCTACACTCACATCTGCATGCACTACATCTGCATCCACTACCTCCATCACCAACACACCTACCAGGACACACCCCTCACTGGCAGTCACCACCCCCTCATCCGTGCACACGTCCCCTGTGTCCTCTCCCACTGTGTCTGTGCCGCCTCCTCCCATAGTACAAACATGCAAGCACTCAGACACCCAAAAACCAACCACCTCCCAATAGCATCCAGCCCATGCACCTGCACTCAAAATCAGCAGACAGACACCTCCTACAACCACTTCCTCCTCCTCCACTCCCAAACCTTCACCCTCTTCCTGCCCCAATGTCCCTAAGAAGCTTTTTCTCTCCACCCTTCCTTACCACTCCCCCCGTCCTTCATGTCGGGCCAGGGTGGTCAGAACCCAGGTGAGCACCTCAGCCACCCAGTCCATGGCCACAGTAGTGTCGACAGCTACTGCAGGTAGGAGAGGACCCCGGGCACCAGGCAGCCACACTGAAAGGGTGCCTGCACCAGCGGCATCTAGGAAGGGCAAGAGAGCACCCCCAGCTGCAACAGGGAAGGGCAAGGAGGCAACATGAGCAGCGTCTAGGAAGGGCAAGGAGGCACATCCAGCTGCTACAGGAAGGGCAAGGTGCAGTCCCTGGCTGCTGACAGGAAGGGCAAGGGGCCTTCACCCACAGGCAGGAAGGACAGGAGGCCTGGTGGTGGGACTCATTCGGAGCCCCCACCACCAACCATGTTAGTTTAGCTGTCCGAGACTGCAAGGGAAGAGCTGGAGCCTCCCCACACCACTGCCAGCACCGCCACCAGCACCACTGCCATCAGCCCCAGTGGGCAGCCGCCCGAGACTGCAGGGGTTGGGCTGGAGCCTCCCCCCACCACTGCCAGCACCGCCACCAGCACCACTGCCAGCAGCAGCAGCCCCAGTGTGCAGCCGTCCGAGGCTGCAGGGGATGGGCTGGAGCCTCCCCCCAGCACTGACACCAGCACCACCACTGCCACCACTGAGCAGCTGTCACCGCCGGCGGACAGTGTGTAGTCCTGCATCCATGAGCTGTTGTGCGGCCTCGCCCCTGCAAATCTTCTGGGTCTGACACCCAGCTGAGAGACTGTGACCTTGCACTCCCCAAGATCTGCATCACAGGGCACAGTGCCCCCTCCAGAACCAGTGGGAGAAGCCATTTACTCGCCCCATCCTTCCCAGGATGAAGCACACTGGGCACAATGCCCTCATCGGAACCAGTGGAAGAAGCCATCCACTCACCCCATCCTTCCCAGGATGAAGCACACTGGGCACAATGCCCCCTCCATAACCAGTGGAAGAAGCCATCCACTAGAGAGACTGTGGCCTTACACTCCCCAGGACCAAACAGTGAGCAAACCACCCACTTGAGAAACTGTGGCCTTGCACTCCGCAGGATCAAGCAGTGGGCAAACCACCCACTTGAGAGACTGTGGCCTTGCACTCCCCAGGACCAAGCAATGGGCAAACCACCCACTTGAGAGGATGTGGCTTTGCACTCCCCAGGACATCACACAGGGCATGTAGCCCCTCCAGGACCAGTGGTTTTGTACCATCTTCCGGCTGAGGTGCCCCACCATTCCCCGTCCACGAGGTGCCTGTGTATTTTCGACCTGATGCCCCTGCAGTGTTCTCTCCGTGTTGTTGCAGGAGTGAGGTGGGTGCCTTGGCCTATGTGATGTGGCCCTATTGCCCACGGACATTGAGGATTAAACTCCCTTTCTTCCAATCTTTTTGTCCTTGCATTATTCCTGAGGGGTACGGGATGTATATGTAATGTTACTGCATCTGGTTGTGTGTCTGGTGTTGGGTTTGGGGGTGTTGCGGGTTGCGTGTGTGTGTCACTCTCTTTCTCCTCCCCCTCCCTTATGTGCTAGGCGGCAGTACTCACCGTGGTCCTCTTCACCGGCATTGATGTTCATAATGCAGCAGAATGTAGGCGAGCATCGGATATATTTGCAGCTCGGGCTGCATGACGTCGTGATTGTTCCCTGAGTCTCCACAGGTGAGTACTTTCACTACTGTGCAGTGTTTCCGGCAGGCTTTTGATGTCGTTGGTACCACCCCAGAAAAGGTGGCGGATTGGACTGTTTTAATACAGTAGGCGGTACATTGTATTCCGCCTGGCTGTTGGCGGTTACCGCCGTGGCGCTTGTTGATTCCGCTGTGGCGGTCGGTGTGTTAAAGTGGCTGTCTGTTTGAGCGGTTTCTGCCGTGGTCATAATTCCATTTTGGTTACCGCTGGCCTGTTGGCGGTATTACCGCCGCTTTATCACCAACCGCCAGGGTTGTAATGGGGGCCTCTATGTCCTACCTGAACTATACACTGCACCTGGCCCATGGGGCTACCTAGGGCCTACCTTAGGGGTGCCTTACATGTAAGAAAAGAGAAGGTTTAGGCCTGACAAGTTGGTAGACTTGCCAAGTCGAATTTACAGTTAAGAACCGCACACACAGACACTGCAGTGGCAGGTCTGAGACATGATTACAGAGCTACTTAGGTGGGTGGCAACCAGTGCTGCATGCCTACTAGTAGCATTTGGTTACCTCTAGTGCAGTTTACTAGGGACTTACTAGTAAATCAAATATGCCACTAACATGCGCTGCCTTTACCACGCATTACCTATACAACACAATGCCTTTACCATGTTTGCCTTCAGCACGCAAACACCTTTACCATGCAATGTTATAGTTAGGAAATAGAATTTAAAAAACATGGAAATTAACTTAAAAAACAAAAGGTTACAGGGGCATTATAGTCAGGCTCACATTTTAAACGTAACAAATCATAGAAATTCACCTGTATAGTTTTCTTAAGTATCTACAACTCGTGCCCTAAGGTAACTATAACTCGCACCTCCGCCATGCACAGTAGTTTTTTGTCAGAAGTTTGACTGCAACTATTATATTGATATTACCAATGGTGTTATCAAAGATGTCATTAGTGCCGTATTTTTTGGGGTAAATACCAGTGCATGTTGAAGGCGTGAGTTAAACTGCCACTTTCAACTTCAGCTTTTACCCCCAGGGATTGTGTCCTGTGAAATGAAATGGCAGTTGCAACTTTCTAGTCAGGTCGCGGTTAGCCAATTGCAATAATTCATTACACACGCGTATTCACAAAAATGTGTGAATTTCTCGATTAATCGCGGCCAGGGATATGCACATTTATTTGCCATTAAACATATCCTAAAATACTGCATGGATTTGCACCAAACAGCAAAAAGCAAAACCTTTCTGCCAAATTTGGTGTAATTCCGCCGAGTGGTTCGGGCTGTAGATGTGTTGACAGATCCAATGTGAATTAACATGGGAAACACAATGTTTTTTTAGCCCCCTTTTTCTCAGCCCCCACTTGACAGATCACCCCGAAACTTCCTGTGTGCAACAAGAATCACTGGGCCTCTTTTTTGGGATAATTTCGTGAAGGTTCATCAAATGGTGCCAAAGATGTAGGCAAGTCAAAAAAACTTTTTTCTATGGAAAATGCCAGTAGGTAGCTATAGTTAGGACCTCTTTATAGGAAAAGTATGTTGTGGTTTGCTAATAGCTTTGGAGCTGTTTGACAAATCTCTGCAAATGTTTTAAAACTAGTATGAACCTGAGTTCAGCTGCTCTGTGGAACGTTTTGACATAATTTGTCAACTAGGGGCCAAGAAAAAGAGGGGGTCCCAAAATGCTTTTTCCTCATGCAATTTGCAGTAGGGATTTTATACATGAATACAGCTCCAACCGCTGCACGGAATTACACCAAAGTTGGGAGAAATCTATCTCTTGGTCCAGAAATAGCTAGTTTTTTGTGATTTAGTGTAAATCCATTCAGTAGTTTTTGGATTATGAAGGAAAAATAAATTTGTATATCTAGGGATGCAGATCTTCCATGGATCCGACAGATCTCATACTGAGATCTGATTGGCTGCCAACACTTCAACCAGGAAGTGTTGACATCAGCCACCATGTGACTCGGACTGGCCCAAATCCCAAGAAAAGAGGCAAAAATACCATAATGGGTGTAGGAGGCTGGCCTGGCTTATAGTGGGTACCTGATGGTACTTACACCTTGTTCCAGGTCCAGTTATCCCTTATTATTAGATTAGTAGTGTTCTAGCATCTTAGGCTGATAGAGGTAGCTATAGTAGAGCAGCTTAAGCTGAACTAGGAGACATGCAAAGCTCCTACTATACCACTTATATCACTTAGCACTATATCATAAGAAACCCAATACTCAGAGTTACTAAAAATAAAGGTACTTTATTTTAGTGACAATATGCCAAAAGTATCTCAGAGGATATACTCCCTTAGGAGGTAAGTAAAATACACAAAATATACACACAAACCAAAATCAGGTAAGTAAACAGTTAGAAAAGTAGTGCAAACACTGTAGAACACAATAGAATGCAATAGTAGACAATAGTAGACAATAGGCCTAGGGGCATGACAAACCATATACTCCAAAAGTGGAATGCAAACCACAAATGGACCCCAGGCCTAGTGTAGTGTGTAGAGGGTCGCTGGGAGGGTAAGAAAACACTAAGGGTGTCCAAGATATCCCACCCCAAGACCCTGAAAAGTAGGAGTAAAGTTCCCCTACTGCCACAGAAAGAGATAGGGGAATCTGCAAAGACAACAACTGACTGCAAAGCACTGAAGACGGATTCCTGGACCTGAGGACCTGCAAAGGAAGGGGACCAAGTCCAAGAGTCACGCAAGTGTCTAGGGGGAGCAGGAGCCCACTAAACCCCGGATGAAGGTGCAAAAGAGCTGCCTCTGGGTGGAAGAGGCCAAAGATTCTGCAACCACGGAAGGTGCCAGGGACTTCTCCTTTGGCCAGAAGATGTCCCACGGCGTGCTGGAGGATGCAGAGTTGAAAGTCCGCAAACAAGCCTTGCTAACTGCAAGAGTCGGGGTTGAAGGTTTTGGGTGCTGCCAGGGTCCGTTAGCAGGGGTAAGATTCTGTCGACCCACAGGAGATTTCTTCTTGGCTTCCAGTGCAGGATGAAGGCAGACAGCCCTCAGAGCATGCACCACCACAAAACAGTCGAGAAAGCCAGCAGGATGAGGCGCTACAATGTTGCTGGTAGTCTTCTTGCTACTTTGTTGCGGTTTTGCAGGCGTCCTGGAGCAGTCAGTGGTCAATCCTTGGCAGAAGTCGAAGCGAGAAGTGCAGAGGAACTCTGGTGAGCTCTTGCATTCGTTATCTGGTGTGAAACCCACAGGAGATACTCTAAATAGTCCTCAGAGGAGGATTGGCTACAGAGAGAGGTAAGCACCTATCAGGAGGGGTCTCTGACGTCACCTGCTGGCACTGGCCACTCAGAGGTCTCCATTGTGCCCTCACACCTCTGCATTCAAGATGGCAGAGGTCTGGGACACACAGGAGGAGCTCTGGACACCTCCCCTGGGGAGGTGCTTGTCAGGGGAGTGGTCACTCCCCTTTCCTTTGTCCAGTTCCGCACCAGAGCAGGGCTGGGGGGGATCCCTGAACCGGTGTAACCTGGCTTATGCAAGGAGGGCACCATCTGTGCCCTTCAAAGCATTTCCAGAGGCCAGGAGAGGCTACTCCTCTCAGGCCCTTAACACCTATTTCCAAAGGGAGAGGGTGTAACACCCTCTCTCCGAGGAAATCCTTTGTTCTGCCTTCCTGGGACTGGGCTGACCAGGCCCCAGGGGGGCAGAAACCTGGCTGAGGGTTGGCAGCAGCGGTAGCTGCAGAGAAACCCCTGGAGAGCTAGTTTGGCAATACCCGGGCTATATGCTGGAGCCCCGGGGATGCATGGAATTGTCCCCCCAATACCAGAATTGGGGTGACAATTCCATGATCCTAGACATGTTACATGGCCATGTTCGGAGTTACCATTGTGATGTTACATATAGGTGTTGACCTATATGTAGTTCACACGTGTAATGGTGTCCCCGCACTCACAAAGTCCAGTGAATCTTTGCCCTGAACAATGTGGGGGCAACTTGGCTAGTGCCAGGGTGCCCTCAAACTTAGTAACTTTGCACCTAACCTTTACTAACTGAGGGTTAGACACATAGGTGACTTATATGTTACTTAAGTGCAGTGTAAGATGGCTGTGAAATAACGTGGACGTTATTTCACTCAGGCTGCAGTAGCAGTCCTGTGTAATAATTGTCTGAGCTCCCTAGGGTGGCAAAAGAAATTCTGCAGCCCATAGGGATCACCCGGAACCCCAATACCCTGGGTACCTAGGTACCATATACTAGGGAATTATAAGGGTGTTCCAGTGTGCCAATCAGAATTGGTAAAATTAGTCACTAGCCTGCAGTGACAATTTCAAAAGCTGAGAGAGCATAAACACTAAGGTTCTGGTTAGCAGGGCCTCAGTGATACAGTTAGGCACCACACAGGGAACACATACAGGGCATACTTTATGAGAACTGGGGTCCTGGCTAGCAGGATCCCAGTGACACAATCAAAAACAACATACATACAGGTAAAAATTGGGGGTAACATGCCAGACAAGATGGTACTTACCTACAAGGGGGCTGAGTAGGAATACCCTGACCCCCTAGGGCTGGTGGTGGGGTTTCATGAATTTGCAAAATAATTGAAAAACAAAAGCAAGCATTGTCTCCCAAGCTTGTTTTTTCATTTGCCCCCTCTACTGGGCCAGGTCAGGGGTGGGTGCACTTCCGGATCCAAAACCAACAACACGCTTTAACCCATTCTATGCCATGGACATAACAGTCCTCGGCTGCAGTGCTGCTGTGCCAAGGACATAACCGTTACGTCCAGGGACTGACCACCCACACCCGCCAGTAGGGATGGTGCTTCTGCTTCCATCACAACCACCCATGTGACATCTGATGACATCAGCAAGTAGCGCGCACCGAGGTTATCAGCGGTCACCCCAACATGCTAAAAGCACAGCTTCCAGCGCGTCCCTAGGAAAAACAGATACATTTTTTCTCGGGGAAGCGGGAAATCAGAGAGGCATTGAAGGAAAGGCTTTTCCTTTCCTTCGATGTGTCTTTGAGCATTCCTGTTGCACTATCGCATAGCGATCGTGCAGCTGGAATGCCCACTCGACACCAATGTAATGTGACATAAGAGGAGCCGCCCCTTAGGCAAGGGTCGCTCCCCATGGGGGCATATTATTTTAGGCCATTTCTGCCCCTGTTGGGGCAGATGGGCCTATTTTTCTTAGACCCATCTGCCCCCCCAATAGGGGGCAGAAACCATTAGACACCAACCAGGGATTATTTTTTTAGGTTTTCCATAAGGGAAGCCTGCCAGAGGCCAAAATGTTTTTTATTCCAATTTAGGCAAGGGCTGCTGTACGTGGGGGCATATTATTTTAAACCACTTCGGCCCCCTTTTGGGGCAGATTGGCCTAATTTTATTAAGCCCATTTTTCCCCAAGGGAGGCAAAAACCACAAGGCACCAAGGATTGTTGTGTGTGCTTTTTTTGGGTGGTGGCCCTTTGGACAAGTGTTGCTCTCCATGGGGGCACATTACTATTGGCCATTTCTGCCTCCGTACAGGGCATATCGGCCTATTTTATTTTGCCCATCGGCCCCCGGGGGGGGCAGAATCCACTTAGGCACCACGGATTGTTGTGTGTGTGTGTATTTTGTTTGGGGCGCCCCCTTGGGCAAGGGTCGCTCCCCATGGGGACACATTACTGTTGGCCATTTCTGCCCCTCTGTGGCAGATTGGCATTTTTTTACCAGGCCCATCTGTCCTCCGGGCAGGTCAGAAACCACTTAGACACCAGGGATTGTTGTGTGTTTGTGTGTGTGTGTGTTTTGTTTGGGGGTGCGGCCCCTTGGGCAAAGGTCACTCCACATGGAGGCACATTACTCTTGGCCATTTCTGCCCCATTTGGGGGCAGATTGGCCTATTTATATCATGCCCATCTGCCTTCACGGGGGGTAGAAACCACTTAGGCACCAGGGATTGTGTGTGTTTTTTTTGGGGGGGTTGGCCCCTTGGACAAAGGTCGCTCCTTGTGGGGTCACCTTACTGTTGGCCATTTCTACCCACCTTGGGGGGAAGATCGGCTTATTTTTATTAGGCCCCTCTGTAGGAGGCTGGCCCGGTTTGTAGTGCGTACCTAAGCTACTTACACCTTAAACCAGGTCCACGTATCCCTTATTAGTGAAATGTAGACAGTGTCTAGAAGCCAGGCTCTCTAGGGATAGTGTGGATAGGCAGCAAAGGCCTAACTAGGAAACATGCAAAGCTCATGCAATACCACTGTAGTCACACAGTACTCACACACATGAAAGAAAATACTCAGTGTTACAAAAATAAAGGTACTTTGATTTGTTGACACAAATGCCAAAAATACCATAAAGACTATACTCCCTTAGGAGGTAAGTAATACACAAATTATATACACTAGCATGCAGACATAGTTGTAAAACAGTTAGAAAAGTGGAATGCGAATGTCGGTTTCCCACCTGGGCTAGTGTAGTGTGTAGAGTGGGGCTGGGAGTATTAGAAAACAGCAAAGGTAAGTAATAGAACCCACCCCAGAGCCCAGGAAAGCAAGTGTACACAGAGACCCAGAACACACAAGAACACGAGAAATAAGATTATGCAATTACCAGAATAGACTGCAAGACGCCAACAATGAATTCCTGGACCTGAAGACCTGTGGAAGAAGGGGACCAAGACCAAGAAGCACGGAAGAGACCAGGGAGAACAGGAGCCCCTGCTAACCCGGATGGAGGTGCAAAAGAAGAACCACCAATAAATAACAACAGTCAGTTCTGCACCCAAGAAGACGGATGCGGGTTGCCGGTTGGTGCAGATGTCCCACGCCGGATCGATGATTGCAGTCTAGTTTGCGTCGCTGGATTCCACCAACAAGCCTTGGCACACACAAAGCTCATGGTTAGCGGAAAATGGTGCTGCCCCGAAAAAGGAGGGACCTGATGGACTCTACCCAGGAGAGGGAGTCAGATGGGGCTCTCAGCAACTCAGAGATAAAGAAGGCCAGGCAGCATGCACAGGAGTCCCGCAGCACGGGACAAAGAAGGTGCAAAAGGAGGCCCATGCAGCACTACAGCAAAGGGTCCCACGCCGCTGGAGAAACTCGCAGGAAGCTGTGCATCATACGAAGGAGTGCTGGGGGCTGGAGCTGCACGGTGCACAGAGAAGTTAATGGCAACAAGCCTTGGCAACTGCAAAATACACAGTGCATGTGGGTACTGTCTTGCGTGGGGAGGCAATCTCTTACCTCCACCAAAGTTAGACAGTTGGACGTCAGGACCATCGGGACAACTTCAGTCCACCACCTGTAATGCAGGATCCAAGCAGCTCGTCAGGAGAGGGGTCCAACACAACCAGTCATCATTGCAGAGAGGTGCCTGCTGAATCAGGGGAGTGACTCCTTCACTCAAAGGGAGATTCCTCTGTTCTTCTGGTGCAGGCTGAAGACAGGCTGTCCTCTGAGGATGCACAACCAGGAAACAGTTGCAATTTCTGGCAGGAACTGAAGATACACTGTTGCAGAAGTCATTTTTGCTTCTTTGTTGCAATTGTAGAGTTCCTGGAGGAACCAGATGAGGTTTCTTCGGTAAGAAGGTGAAGTAAAGGATGCAGAGGATTCCTGCTGGAGTCTTGCAATCCGAATCTGAAGAACCACCCAAGAGAGAGACCATAAATAGCCCTGAAAGGGAGATTGGTCAGCTACACAGGTAAGCACCTATCAGGGGAGGGCTCTGACGTCACTTGCTGGCACTGGTCACTCAGATGCTCCCAGAGTGCCCTGCCAACTTTGAATCCAAGATGGCAAATCCCAGGGACCCTCTGGAGGAGCTCTGATGGTGATGGACAGGGGAGTGGTCACTCCCCTTTCCTTTGTCCAGTTTCGCGCCAGAGCAGGGACTGGGGGTGCCTGAACCAGTGTAGACTGGATTATGCAAGAAGGGCACCACCTGCGCCTTTCAAAGCATTTCCAGAGGCTTGGGGAGGCTACCCCTCCCAAGCCTGTAACACCTATTTCCAAAGGGTGAGGGTGTAACACCCCTCTCCGAAAGGAAATTCTTTGTTCTGCCTTCCTGGGCTTGAACTGCTCAAGCAACAGGAGGGCAGAAACCTGTCTGAGAGGTGGCAGCAGCTGGGGCTGCCTGGGCAACCTCGGAAGGCTGAAATGTATATATTGGGGGTCCTCTAAGGAGCCCCCAGAGTGCATGGAATAATATAACCAATGCTTTCAAAAGCTTTAGGGTATGATTCCAACATGTTTGATACCAAACATGCCTATGTTCAGAGTTATCATTATGTAGCTGGATATAGGTAGTGGCCTATGTCCAGTACATGCGTAAAATGGCATCCCCGCAATCACCAAGTGTGGGAAAATGGTCCTGGAGGTTGTGGGGGCACCTCTGCTAGTGCAGGGGTGTCCACACACAGGTACAGTGCACCCTGCCCTCAGGGCCTGTTATACGGGTGACTTACAAGTGACCTGGTGCAGTGTAAATGGCAGTGAAAGGATGCATGCACCTTTTCACGCAGGCTGCAATGGCAGTCCTGCAGAAGCCGTTGCATTGGGGCCCTACGGGTGGCAAAAGAAATGCTGCAGCCCATAGGGATTCCCTAGAACCCCAATGCCCTGGGTACCTAGGTACCATATTCTAGGGACTTAGAAGGGGGCACCAATATGCCAATTTTGAGTGAAATACTGGGTTACCAGCATGCAGTGACAACATTTAGAGGAGAGAGATTATAATCACTGGGGTCCTGGTTAGCAGGATCCCAGTGAGCACAGTCAAATACACTGACATCAGGCAGAAAATGGGGGTAACATCCATCCCGGGGGGGGGGGCAGAAACCACTTAGGCATGAGGGATTGTTGTGTGTGTGTTTTGTTTGGGGGGCAGCCCCTTGGGCAAGGGTCATTCCTGTTTGGGGGGATGGCATTTATTTTGGCCTTTTCTGCCCCCCTTACGGGCAGATTGGCCTATTGTGGTAAGGCCCATCTGCCCCAAGGGGGCAGAATGCCCACTAGACACCAGTTTTTTTTTTTTTTTTTAAAGAGGGTGGGGGTATGGCCATACCCCATCCTACATAAATGGGGACAAAGTTGTTCTGCTAACCGGGGGACACCAGATGCTGGTGAATTTTTTAAAAAACACAGCGGGTGGGGGCTGTCAACCACTATTGGTATGGTTATGCCCCCCACCCCATATGAAGGGGGTAACAGTCTTTCATCTCATCCCAATGGCCAGCAATGACTCTTTTGGGTTTTGATTTTAAATATGGGCCAAGAGAGGTTGGCTAACTCCCAATATTGTTCCTCTTGGAATGGTGAGCGGCTGCACTTTTTGGACTTTGGTACGCTGCCATCTATAAAAACCTACCATACGTAAACACATCTAAAAACTAAACATTTGGATGAGTCTAGGGTGGTGTTCTTCACATGCACTCCACACAGTTGTGGCACAGGTCTGAGCACCATTTGTGAGTCACTGCCAGACTTGTGATGACTTAGGGGGTCATTACAACATTGGCGGTAAAAGCTGCTTACCGCCGTGCAGAAGACCGCCTACACACCGCCGTGGCAGCTGAAATCCGCCACAGCTATTACGACACTCATCCCGAAATCCGACAAAATTCAGAAACTCACACAAGTGCGCCACACCAAAGGTCAGTGATAAACTGGCGAAAACAAAACTGACACCATCACGCCTACAGAAATACGCCCATGCTATCACGACACTCCGCAGCGCTCAAAATACACACACATCTCCAAAACAACACCACATTGGACAATTTGAAATACACACACCTCATACACACACCACTCCCACACACTCAATACTATATAAAACACACACCCACATCACCCACAAATCCCTACGACCCAAAAATCTGAAAGAAGGCCAGAGAGAGACACCACCATCCACAAACTAGCAGCCACAGGCACTCAACATCATCACCCACACTACTTCCACGCATAAAACACCACACACCACTACATATCACCACACTTATCACCACATACACCACCCCACACATCACCTACACCACCCCATGGCACGGCAAAGACACCCCAGGTTCTCGGAGGAGGAGCTCAGGGTCATGGTGGAGGAAATCGTACGGGTAGAGCCACAGCTATTTGGATCAAAGGTGCAGCACACCTCCATAGCTAGGAAGATGGAGCTATGGCGAAAAATAGTCGACAGGGTCAACGCAGTGGGACAGCACCTAAGAAATCGGGACAACATCAGGAAGAGGTGGAACGACCTACGGGGGAAGGTGCATTCCGTGGTCTCCAGACACAACATTGCGGTACAGCGGACTGGCGGCGGACCCCCACCTCCTCCCCCACAACTAACAACATGGGAGGAGCAGGTCTTGACTATTATGCATCCTGAGGGCCTCGCAGGAGTCGGTGGAGGAATGGACTCTGGTAAGTCAAATCCTAACTATCATATCCCCCACCCTACCTGCATGCTATCACAGACCCCCACCCTCACCCCCTCCCCTATCACTCCAACTCCTCACATATGTACTACTAACACAAACCACCCATCCCAACACCAAGCCCTGCATGACACAACAAAGCATGGACACCCATCACTAAAGCATGCCCACTGCACATACCCATAACACCTCCCTCAACCATCATCACACAAGCCCCCACACAGGAGTGCAAGCACTGGAGTACACAGTCACCCACCCATTGCACACCATGACACACACAGATGCAATAATCATGCTTTTACACCCCTGCAGGACCACTACCCAACGTCACCAGACAGGAGGGTCCAGACATCTCCACCCCACCCACAGAAGAGGCCCACAGTGATGACCGCAGCTCTGTCCAACTGGATCCAAGCGACCAGCCCGGACCATCATGGGCCTCGAGACAGTCGGTTCCCCACACCCAGTCACAGGCCACTACAGACCTTCCACAATCTGGTAACACCAGCAAAGCAGCCATCCAGTGGGCCCACACCTCCGTACCCAGGAAACGTCAATCAGCTGTGTGTCCACCACTACAGGAAACCCAGGATAACCCACCACCCCAACAACAACAGGGACCTGGGGGCAGTGGTATTGGGCACACGGTCCAGGGGACGGAGGCACAGGAACACAGGGGAACTTGGAGGGCTGCTGTGCGACAGGGGGCAGACAGGCCTAGGGAACCCACTCTCCATGAGGCCCTCTCCTCCATCATGGGAGCATACCACCACTCCCAGGATACGATGGCAACGGTCCCGGACAAGTTTCACGAGACCCAGCGGCTGCAGGAGGAACAGTATTTGGGGTTCAGGGAGGAACTCAGAACTATCAGCACCGCCCTGGGCACCATCGTAGGGGTGCTGAAGGAGATACTTAACACCAGGAGGGACACTGTGGCACTCCAAGGGGCCCCTGACACTAGCATGGACGAAGAATTGCCCACCACCTTCACCGGCGCTAGTGGACAGGACACCCCACCACAGGACCACCACACCAGCACCCCACCCCCTGCAGACGGAGAACCACCCCGCAAACGGTCCCTGAAATCCAGGAAAAAGACAGAGCACGATGCCAAGACCCCCGCCAAGACATGAGACCACCCTGACTGTCATCCTACTGTCCCACTTTGTAACCCTGTCCATATTGGAACTGCCCCAGCTCCACTTCCTATGCCCATATGGACAATCCACCTGTGAGACTAATAGACTGGACTCTGCCATGGACATTCCTCCACCATCACCCCTCACCATTTTACAACCCCCATCCAATATTTAGCACTGCAATAAACACCCTTGAAGCACAAAACAATCTGGAGTCAGTCTGTGATTTTGAAAATGTGTATTAGCAACAAGAGTGACAAAATCTGTTCTCAAATGTAATGTCAACATACCTATGTCACACATCTCAAGTCCATGAGGAATGTAAGCAGATGACACACGTTGGTAACCACACCTGTGAAACCGTAATGGAAATGTACAACTCAGTTACCATATACTGGTTGAAATCGACAGACAGGATAGAGGTAGAAGTGTGAAAGTACTTGTAGTAGGCAGGAATGTGTTCTCACCTGTGTGTCACTGGAAATATTGCTGGATAACTGAGTCCCTGTTGTCAATGTCTTCTTCCTCTGCTTCCTCCTCATCACTGTCCACAGGTTCCACAGCTGCCAAAACACCGTCATCTGGACCATCCTCCTGCAGAAAAGGCACCTGTCGTCGCAAAGCCAGATTGTGAAGCATACAGCAGGCCATGATGATCTGGCACACCTTCCTTGGTGAGTAGAATAGGGAACCACCTGTCATATGGAGGCACCTGAACCTGGCCTTCAGAAGGCCGAAGGTGCGTTTGATCACCCTCCTAGTCCGCCCATGGGCCTCATTGTAGCGTTCCTCTGCCCTGGTCCTGGGATTCCTCACTGGGGTCAGTAGCCATGACAGGTTGGGGTAACCAGAGTCCCCTAATAGCCACACACGGTGCCTCTGGAGTTGCCCCATCACATAAGGGATGCTGCTATTCTGCAGGATGTAGGCATCATGCACAGAGCCAGGGAACATAGCATTTACCTGGGAGATGTACTGGTCTGCCAAACATACCATCTGTACATTCATGGTATGATAACTCTTCCGGTTACTGTATACCTGTTCACTCCTGTGGGGGGGACCAGAGCTACATGGGTCCCATCAATGGCACCTATGATATTGGGGATATGTCCAAGGGCATAGAAGTCACCTTTAAATGTAGGCAAATCATCCACCTGAGGGAAAACGATGTAGCTCCGCATGTGTTTCAGAAGGGCAGACAACACTCTGGACAACACGTTGGAAAACATAGGCTGGGACATCCCTGATGCCATGACCACTGTTGTTTGAAATGACCCACTTGCAAGGAAATGGAGCACTGATAGCACCTGTACTTAAGGGGGGATCACTGTGGGATGGCGGATTGCTGACATCAGGTCTGGCTCCAACTGGGTACACAGTTCCTGGATTGTGGCACGGTCAAACCTGTAGGTGATGATCAAATGTTGCTCCTCCATTGTCAACAGGTCCACCAGCGGTCGGTACACCAATGCTGCATTGGTTAACATTGGGCCCTACGGGTCCCAGGAGCCAATGACGATGTACGCCGGCAGTGATGGTACGCACCGCCGCGGACGTGACCGCCGCGGACGAGACCGCCATTTTCTATCTGTTCAATCACTTGATACCTGATCTTCGACAGGAGAGGACCTACACTGCAAGTGCTGCTGTGACCTCGGTCTGGAAGAGACAATGGCTCATGCGTCTGGGGAAAGGGCCCCTGCCTTCACTGCAGAGGAGTTGGAGAAGCTCATGGACGGGGTCCTCCCCCAGTGCATGCTACTCTACGGTCCTCCAGACCAACAGGTAAGCACACAGGGAGCACGTTGTATGTGCTATGCCTGTGTGGAGAGGGCTGGTTGTAAGAAGGAAGGGGGCACAGTTCTGCGTGCATGAAGGACTGTGAATGCATGTGCCACATGGCAAGGCTAGGGATGTGGGCCACTCACTTCGACGGTGCAGTTGGTAATGACTTCTCTTCTTCCCCTGTTCATTTCATGTAGGTCAGCGCCCACCAGAAGAAGGATATTTGGCGTGCCATCGCCAATGACGTCCGGACCCTGGGGGTCCACCACAGACGGAGCACCCACTGCCGGAAAAGATGGGAGGACATTCGCCGCTGGAGCAAGAAGAGGGCGGAGGCTCAGCTGTGGATGGCCTCCCAACGTGGGAGGAGTGCCCGTCGAACCATGACCCCCCTGATGTTCCGGATCCTGGCGGTGGCCTATCCTGAGTTGGATGGGCGCTTGAGGGCATCACAGCAGACACAAGGGGGTGAGTACAACATCATTCAGCGGACTTTGCGCGCAGTGAAGGTGTCTGGGTGGGGGAGGAGGGCTGTGGGTTTCCCTAGGCCAGGGCGAGTTCCGTAGGCTAGGCCCCTCCATAATGCAGGCCATGTGGCACCCCACCCCACCTCTGTAGAGTGCCAAGTACAGGTATACATGCCCCTGTGTCATCTATGTGTGCAGATGTCGACCATAGCCATGTAGGATATATCCCAGGAATTGCATCTGTAAAGCCCAACAGCACGGCATAGTGCAGGGGGCTTCTGTGTCTGTATTGTCTGCCAACGGTAGCGGTAAGCCATGCACTCAACCTGTCTTTCTTCTGTCGTCCCCCCCCTTTTTGTGATCTCCCTGTTCTTGTGTGCATCAGCATTATCAGGCGGAGGTACAGTGGCCCCGGAGCACAAGGGAGCTGCATCCCACATGGCCATGGATGGCCACACCACGGACTCGGAATACACCAGTGGGACGGAGGGCGAGGGGAGCTTCACGGCGGTCACAGGATCTGCAACCAGCGACACAGACTCGTCCTCCAATGGGAGCTCCCTTGTGGTGGTGGCAAAATCTGTGCCCCCCACTTCTACAGGTACAGCCTCCACCCCCCCTACCAGCACCGTGCTCCCAGCAGCCCCTCAGCCTTCGCCCTGTGCCCGCTCACCCAGGAGGGTGGGCATCACCTTCGCCCCAGGCACCTCAGCCCCTGTCACCTCTGCTGCCCTCAGTGAGGAGGCCATTGACCTCCTCAGGTCACTCACTGTTGGGCAGTCTACCATTTTGAATGCCATCCAGGGTGTAGAAAGGGAGTTGCAACACACAAATGCATTCCTGGAGGGCATTCATTCTGGTCAGGCTGCCCTTCATCGAACCCTGCAAACTCTGGCCTCAGCACTGATGGCAGCCATTGTCCCTGTCTCTAGCCTCCCCCCTCCAACTTCCTCCACCCAGACCCAATCCCCTGTACCCCAGCCTATCCCAAGCACACCATCAGACCAGCATGCACACACGTCAACACACAAGGGAAGCTCAGGCAAACATAAGCACCACACATCCCACAGGCACTCATGCAAGCATCACACACATACAGACACAGCAACATCCACTGCCTCCACTGTGCCCCCCTCCTCGTCGTCTCCCTCCTCCCTCCCACTGTCGTCTACACTCTCACCTGCCTGCACTACCACTACAGCCACTACGTCCCGCACCAGCACACCCACCACCACACCACGCTCACGTGCACTTACCACCCCCACTACCATTTACACGTCCCCTGTGTCCTCTCCCAGTGTGTCTGTGACGCCCCCTCCCAAGATACACAAACGCAGGCACACACCCACCCAACAGCCATCCACCTCACGACAGCCTCCAGCACATGCACCTTCATCCAAGTCACCAAACGTACACCTCCAAATCATAGGTCCCGTACTAGCACCTCAGCCAAAAAATCTCCGGGACCAGTGGTGCCTGTTGTTACAGGTATGTGGAGTGCACCGGCCACCAGGACAGCTAGTGTGACACGGAGCCACTGCACAGCCATTCCCCCCGTGAAGCACCAGAAGTTTGGACAGTGCCCGGCGGGAGAGGGTGAAGACTCCAGCCAGCAAAGCCGCTCACAAGGGTTCCAGGGGGAGTGTCGACTCAGCTGTGCTACTCCCAAGGAGGGGAAGGGGCAGAAGAAATCTCAAAAGTCTGGGAGGAGCAGCACAGCGGAGAAGACCGCCATCATCCCCGCTGCCCAGGAGGCCACCGCCAGCCCAATCGTCACTGGCCAGGAGGCCTCCGCCAGAGTCAGTGCCCAGGAGGGCAGCCCGATCATCACTGGCCAGGAGTCAGTGCCCAGGAGGGCAGCCCGATCGTCACTGGCCAGGAGGCTACCGCCAGAGTCAGTGCCCAGGAGTCCACCGCCAGCCACAGACCAGCTGCCCAGGAGGGCCCCGGCAGCCACAGCCCAGCTGCCCAATGAGGGACCGCCAGCCCCAGCCCAGCTGGGCAATGAAGGACCGCCATGGTAAGCTCCGCTGAACAGGGCAAGCACCGCTGAACAGGTCAGAAACTGCAAACTCAAGCACCGCTGAACAGGGCAAAGACCGCCATGGCAAGCACCGCTGAACAGGGCAAGCACCGCCATGGCAAGCACCGCTGAACAGGACAAGCACCGCTGAGCAGGTCAAGCACTGCTGAACAGGTCAGAAATTGCAAACTCAAGCACCGCTGAACAGGGCAATGACTGCAATGGCAAGCACCGCTGAACAGGGCAAGCACAGCTGAACATGTCAGAAACTGCAAACTCAAGCACCGCTGAACAGGGCAAAGACCGCCATGGCAAGCACTGCTGAACAGGGCAAGCACCCCTGAACAGGTCAGAAACTGCAAACTCAAGCACTGCTGAACAGGGCAAAGACCGCCATGGCAAACACCGCTGAACAGGGCAAGCACCGCTGAACAGGGCAAAGACTGCCAACGCAAGCACCGGTAGCCCATTGGCGGCAGGGGCAGTGACACAACTGGGACCGTCACGGGGTGAGTGATGCACTCTGGGCACCAGTCCCCCTCCAGAACCAGTGGAGACATGCATCCACTCCATCTGTCCTTCACAGGATGAAGCACTATGGGCACCAGTCCCCCTCCAGAACCAGTGGAGACATGCATCCACTCCATCTGTCCTTCACAGGATGAAGCACTCTGGGCACCAGTCCCCCTCCAGAACCAGTGGAGACTGTTATCCACTTGAGAGACTGTGGCTTTGCACTCCCCAGGATGGTACAGTGGGCAAACCACCCACTGTAGAGACTTGAGAGACTGTGGCTTTGCACTCCCCAGGACACGGCAGTGGGCAACCCACCCACTGTAGAGACTTGAGAGACTGTGGCTTTGCACTCCCCAGGATATGGCAGTGGGCAAACCACCCACTGTAGAGACTTGAGAGACTGTGGCTTTGCACTCCCCAGGATACATCAATGGGCATGGAGCCCCCTCGTGGATCTGGCGTGGTGCACTCATCCGGCTGAGGTGCCCCCCCTTCCCTTCTCCCTGAGGTGACTGTTGTATTTCTATCTGATGCCCCGGCAGTGTTCTCTCCGTTTTGATCAGGTATCTGGTGTGGTCCTCGCCCATGCATTTTGGGCCCAGTGGTCCACGCACAATGAATGGTGCATTACCTGCACTACTAATCGTGATGTATATTTTGTTTAATGTGTATATATATATATCTGTATATATTTGGTTACTGTATTTTGATATATTACAATGGTTCCACTCATTTCCTTTTGTCTTGGCATTCTTCCGGGGGGGTTGGGGGTTGTTACTGTAATGTTTGGATGTGCATTGGTGTGTGTGTTGTAGTGGGTGAGGGTCGGGGTGGGGGTTGGGATGTTGGTTGTGTGTGTCCCTGTCTTTTGCCTACCCCTCCCCTATGTCGTAGGTGCAGTACTCACCATTGTCTTCGCCGCCGGCATTGATGATCGTCATATAGGAGCAGGAAGACTAGTGCAGGAAGAATATGGAGTTCCGGCTACATGGTGCCCTCCTTCCTCGTGGAGTGTGTAGAGGTGAGCGTTTTCCATTTGAAAAGGCTGTTTCAGCCGTGTTTTTATTCGCAGTGAATCTGCCCCGGAAAAGGTGGTGGATTGGTAGGTTGTGATACTGTGGGCGGTACATTGTCTCCCGCTTGTCTGTTGGCGGTGACCGCCAAGCTGTTTGTCTGTACCGCCGTGGCGGTCGGAGTGTTAAAGTGGCTGTCTTTGTTGGCGGTTTCCGCCATGGTCATAATTCCCATTTTTTTACCGCCGGCCTGTTGGCGGTCTTACCGCCGCTTTAACACCGTCCTCCAGGGTTGTAATGACCCCCCTAGTGTGGTTTGGGAACAAGAAAGGCTTATCTCTTTCCATACCTCACTCAGGGCTTTTAGCATGTGGACTAATTAATGCAAAATCATTGGCAAAACACACTTCTAAACATAATCTTTTACTTCCAGCAGAAAAGTTTGTTTTATTGTTTATCACAGAAACCTGGGTGACTGCTGAAGCAAACTCTAATTTTGGTGCTGTTTACTCAGAACACTATAAAATTATTTATCTGGGCCATAAAGAGTGCAGTATGGTAGCCATTTTTAAAACTGGATGGCACCTTAAAGCCCTAATTTATACTTTTTTTGCGCCACATTACCATAATTTTTTGACACCAAAGTGGAGCAAACTTACAAAATACAGTTGTATTTTTTATGTTTGAGCCACTTTTGCTTCAATAAATGACGGTAATGTATCGTAAAAAAAGTATAAATCAGGGACAAAATGGCCAGGATTAAGCAATTTTGATTAGACTGAGCTATTAGGCTTTGATTTGAGTTCGTCTGCCTTTAGGCCAATTGCTGGAATTGTTTGCTATTGTCCTCCCTGCCCCTCGTCTAATTTTGTGCAAGTCTTGGCCGTTGTCGCATGCCCTTTAATTGAATGGTATTTGTGTTTTTGTGTTAGGTGATTTTATTTTTTGGGCCGAACTACTGACAAACTCTTCTGCTTTGGATGTCCTGAGCTCATTAGATGCTTTGGGTTTGCAGCAATAGGTCTCAGGACCAACTCACAATCACTGACACACTCTGGACCTAATCTGTGCTCCTGGGGGCTTGAGTTCTGTAATTAAAAAACACAACCTCTAACTGATGCCTTAATTAGTTTCAGGATTGTGAATCCAGAGATTTCTTCCTTTACGAGGGCTAGGGCAATTAAATTTGGTCTATTGAGGATATGGTCTGAATTATTGTATCAGACTTGTGCAAATGCTTTTTCTTTTCCTCAGTCATGTAGATGAGTATGATGATAACTATCTGCATTGAGTTACAATTACTCTGGACTTGGTTTATTCACCCCCATTTATAACTACTTTCTTCCTGGTGAAAGATGGGGAGTTGAGAAAAGTGGTAAGTTTGCCCTTTAGACACTGGCCAAGGCTTCCATCTTACCCAGTCCTTCACATACTGTTTTGCAACTTCGAATTCCCATATTTTCACTGTTTTTCAATGTTCTAAAATTCTACCAAATGATCTTATTGGTACATGCATTTACTCTAGGAACCCTAAAAGTCCAGAGATAGTGGGATCAGCAGGAAGGAATTTTGGCAGATTTTCAGGATTTCTTGGTGCTTAGTACACTCAATAGTTGGTTCACTGACCTCGAGCTGGCGGCAGAGGAGTATCAGTGAAAGTGCTCAGAATGAAAGAAATGCACTGTTTAGAGAAGGTCTGTTGAACCCAAAGCATAGGTTGAATAGTTCATGCCTCAAATTATGTAAGAGGTCTCAAAATAGTTTCCCCCTCAAAATTTGAGGAAAAATTAGCGAGAATAAAAAAATAATTGAATAGCCATAACCCTAGACAAGTGCAGCCCCTTTGCAATCCTTATCTCCATTTCCACACATGAGAAGAACAAGTATTCAAATCCTTCAAAAAATTTCCCATAGACAATCTAGTTCTTGAACTTATCTATCATGCTTTCAACTCCATGAGCAACGGCAACACACTTTTTTAACACTACATCAACATCTGTGCCCCAATCAAAACATGCCCTAGCACAAGTGATCCATCTGCGGGCAGGATAGAAAATAGAGTTAAAACAGAACTCCAGATGATTTCATACTATTGAAGTCCAGCCCTTAATTTGTGCTTGTTGTTTCCGGTGCTGAGCACCGGCCCTTATTTTGGAGGCCCGGCGCTTATTCTTCTTCCTCAAGCATTTGCTGAGAGCAAAAGCCTCATATGGAAAAGACGGAGGAAGAGAAAAAGGAAAAAGCGTCACAAAGGTAGAAAGCAAAAAGCTGCAAGAGTGAGCTGAAGGGGCAGGGAGTGGTTTTAAATGGATTGAAGAGGCCCGAGATGGCTTCAGGATTACGCTGCCTCAGTATTCCATGTATGCACATTTAAATACAGCAGCCGCGTGTTTAAGAGGAGGGCTCTGGGCACCGGCACGTTTTTTATCTACAAATTAAGCACTGTTGAAGTCCCACTTTTAAACAAACCTACACTAGACCCTGATGACCTCACGAACTACAAGCTCAACCCTCCCCTCAGATACATTCTGCATGTCTACCAGTCTGACTTCAGATCAACCTGCAGCAGGGCGACCACTACTTTACACATGATAGACAATGCCTTTCTGACCACGGATTAACATAACCACTACCTCTAGGCATTGCTAGACCTCTCAGTTGCCTTTGACACAATTGACCATCTGACCCTCATATGCACCACAGAATCTCAATTAGAATTTCACTGGTTCTCCTTCTACTTTTGCAGTTGTCACTACTTTGTTCACTTTGGCATCCTCAGGTCAAAAAGATCTGTATCACCTGGGGAGTACCCCAGGATTCCATACACAGCGCCACAACATTAGTTTTATATATGCTCCCAAAAATCCATAAAGATTGATTTACACTACCTGGAAGAGCTATAATATCAGGGTTAAACCACAGTATAAAACCTTTAGCAAAGTATGAACACATCTATTTCAAACCGTCTGTAAAACCATCTTACACGAGAGACACAATGGGCATAATTAATCACATTTAAGATCTAGAATGGGAAACCCAGAAGTATTTACCTGGTTACCATGGAAGTGGTGAATCTTTACACTAACATTCCTCATGATACAGCCTTGGAAGTGATAGAAAGGTACCTTAAATCAAGACCACAGCTGCATCCAGTTACAGTGAATTCATACTGAAATTTGTGAAAGTATATCTCACAAAACAAATTTAAATTTAATCAAGAATTTTATTTTCAAATCAATGAAATATCAATGGGATGTACCTTTGTCTTGGAGCTAGCTCTGGTATTCAAAGCCTGATATGAAGACAGGCGGATATATACCATCAATTTATTCAAAGGCGACATCTTTAATGATGTGTTTATGATAACCTAAATTTAAGAAGACAATGGTGGGCCTGCTGTGCTTTTCAGTCCAGGCAGCCATTTTATGCAATTCTCTTCCATTTGAGCTGCGTGTCACAGGTGATCTATTTCATCTACAACTTGATTTTTTGCAGATGGTTATTTAGTTGCTGTAGTGATCCTCAGCACCAGGGCACCTTTTGTAGGCAACAGTGTACTCCATAGGTGGAATTAATCATAATACTAATATGGAAAGGCACTAATAATAATCTAATTGCCTTCCCTGAGTGCTTAAACTCAAGGCAGCAGACATTAAGGCCCATATTTATATTTTTTTAGCGCCGCATTTGCGTCGTTTTTTGATACAATGGTATTTTGTAAGTTTGCGCCGATTTTGCGTCACAAAACGACTCAAATGCGGCGCTAAAAAAGTATTAATATGGGCCTAACTTCTCAATTAACTTTAGCACATTGGAAATTACCTTACATAATGATTAAGATGGGACAATCTACACCACACTATACATCAAACAGATAAATAAAAATTCCCTACTGCATTACTAAAAGTCAATTTAATTTATAGTACTTTCCTACGGATCAGATGAAGTTATAACAAGGGGGATTATTTCATCAACTCAAGATAATGCAGAAAATGCTCCAGTGGATCTACTCAAGGAAGTTGTGGCGATGATCCCCTAAAAGGGCATGGATCCCCCGACAGAATTCATCCAAGGATTAAATAGTCAGTGTCACAACTTTAATTTCACATTCTTATCTCACTAAAGATTGTCATACACTGAGCAATTTGGACCAAGGTTTGAAGACCGATCTTTACATAACAAAATTAAAACCTAAAGATAATTTGGTAAACTCAAAACCTGAATGAATACGTCAATTGTTACCTTGAGATTAATGTTTGGATTACCACCTGCAAAGGGCCACCACAAATGTGGAAATTGCTCTGTCTGTGTGGGAAATGACCCTCTCTTCAGGGTCACCCTAAACTTTTCGCCTTCGTCCTCCTACGTTTAGTGAATTTTTGCATTTGTTGACCTTAGGACTCTGTACACTTTACCACCGATAACCAATGCTAAAGTGCCTTTTCTCTCTGCCGAAACCATGGTCTAATTGGTTTATATGCCATATTTAATTTACTTGTAAGTCCATTGTAGAGTGGCATAGCTTATACCCAAGGCCTGTAAATCAAATACTAGCAGTGGGCCTGCAGAACGTAGAGTACCACCCACCTAAGTTGCCCTCTAATACATGTCCCAGGCCTGCCATTGCAGCATCAATGCAGTATCACACTGCCATGTTGACGTGGCATGTACACCCCCTTGTCAAGCGTTAAACTCCCCTTTTAATACACATGTCACCCCTAAGGTAGGCCCTAGGTAGCCTATAGGGCAGGTTGCTGGGTAACTAAAAGGTAGAACATATACTTTTAGGTTTCACATATCATGGTAGTGAAAAACATACACATTTGTTTCTCACTTCCGTGTGGCCTATCCCGTCCGTATGATAACAATGGGGATTTCTTATTACATTAAATAAGCTATAATTCCTAAATCAGACCAGGTAGATATATCATGGCTGGTACTTGTGGAACTGTAATGATAAAGTCAAATTTATCATTACAATTCTGAAGATGCCACTTTTAGAACATTGGCATTTTCCTGCCCTTTGTGCCCGCAACCTGTCTTGGTCACATGAGTGAGTGTATCTGAGGGACTTTGTGAATTCCGCCCAGACAGTCACACAATAGTGAGATTAGGTGTACCTCAATGGGCCATTAACTGGCTTGATGGGGGAGGGCAGAGCTGAGCACAGCCTCACTTGCACCTGAATAGGCTGAGCACTGTCTCCTCACAATAGACCTAACAACCCTGTATTGTATCTGTAGCCAGCTTGGAGCCAGCGCAGGGGAGGCAGGAAAATCCCATAACTTCAAAGAACCTTTCCGGAATCATATCCCACTTCTAGGATCAAGGCACCAGGGTATAAAAATAGGGCTCACAGACCCACTCTTCAGTTCACTATTGGAGCCTGGAGAAGGACTCTCTGTGGCCTGCCTGTTGCTGTGACCTGCTGCGGACTCTGCCAGACTGCTGCCGTACCTGAAAGGACTACTTTGCTGCCTGGAGCCTGCCTTGAATGCTCAGATGCTAGCCCTGCTGTCGCGCCCTGCATCTACATTTGCACCACAGACTAACAGAAGGGACTCCAATGGCTAGTTTTCTGGCCTCCTGTTCAGAGCCACAGGGACAGAATAGGCTCCCATCACACTTGGACCCAGCCTCAGTGAGTCCTGAACTTCCAACAGGCCTGCAAGCACTCCTGGGCTCTTGGTTGTGGTTTTGAAGTTGACCAGATGTCCGTGGTTGCCGCCTTTATCATTTAGGTGCTATTTTGAACCGTAAATGTTAAACATATATATCTATGGTTCTACAGATTTGAGTTTTGTCATAATGCTATCAAATAATTTATTACAATGTACTTTATTTTTCTAAATTGCTTTGGGATTTTTCTTGTGTTGTGTTTTCACTTTATTACTGTTGGTGTGATGCATAAAACTTTACACATTGCCTCTAAGTAAAGCCTGACTGTGTTTTGTGCCTAGCTACCCTGGATTCAGCTGAAGTTCATTTTGAGACTTTTTGTGGTTCACCCTGCAAGGGACGGTGGCTATTGCTTGGCCAGTGCTCACACCCCAGTCAACTAGAATAATTCAATACAAATCTCACATTAGAAGCAGAATGATGACACCACCAATGGTGCAGCATTTTATAGAACACCATCATGCTGAAAATCAAATAACAGTGTTTTGAAACATGTGGAAAACTACAAAGGAGAGAATGGGTTATTGTTACATAATTTTCAAGCATGGTGATTTTAAGGCTGAAAACTGTTGATCTTGATGTGAACTAATTTTCAGAGGTCAACAACATTATCTATAAAAAACAGGAGATTAATCAAAATACTGAATCCAGCAGTTGCAATTAGTCACAATGGAGTATTCAAGAGTACAAATACCATTAGTTCTCACAATCTGAGGAAAAGTAGAGACCTAGATATTTGGTTACCTGCATTTATTCGTACATTAATATTCATAAGCACCTAAAAAAATAATAATAAGGATTGCACAACATCTTCTAGAATTCATGGTTCCTCTGTAAAATATTGAATGTGAACTTTTTTCAACAAATGAATGAATTTTCTTGAACATGGTGGAGCACAAACACATTTATGATGACTCAAGACACAAAACAGACATTTGTAGCCTAAAATAACCATATAAGCAATTAGAAGTATCAATACCAAAGTTGATAAAGACCCACATTACAAATCTCATCATACTCAGCTGACCTATAAAGTTTGCAGAGAAATACAGGCAAACAATCCCCATTTTTCACACCAATTAGAAAAAATAAATTTATAAAATAGGAAGCTCATGCTTTATACTGTAAATCATAATGAAAAACTTTCAACCAAAATGGGAAAACTAGATTTACAAACAACTGATTAACATGAATCCCTCAACGTGATGATGTAATTGAAGTTGCACGGTAGAAGACAGACACTACCAAAATGTAGTCCAGAGTCAGTGTGGGGAAGGAGAGATATGAATGGAGACTGTCTTGAGAGGCAAATAGGAGAGCGTAACCCACAGGAAGATGAGGCCGAGAGGATGTTTGGTGTGGGGCATATGCATTTTGCCACTCACTGATAGCAGCATGAAGAATCATTAATATACTGATGATATACACCTCTCATTCAAAGACTACACTGCTTCAGACATGCAATATCTTAAACAGTGCTTGCACACCTGCCAGACCTGTGTGTTCAGCACTTATCCAAACCTTTGCCCAAAAATGACAGAATTAATGGTATTTACTAAGAACAAAGAGGAAACACTACAGAGTTTGCATGAAAACACTGTCACTTGGATTCACCTAAGACACAATCTCACCCTCAAGGAGCACATAACCAAATGAAAGACAGAAAGTGACTGCAGAATTGCTATTCAACTCCTAGTACTCTTCACATTCCAAATGTGGTAAGGCCCTTCTCTATGATGTTTCAGACTCCAAACTGGCAATTGATTGTTGCCTAGCAGATAAGTCACAGCACGGGCTATGTGGCAATCGTAGGGATATGAGCGACCTTTGGATTTACTTAAACGTATATCAAGTGGGCTCAGGTCAACAGGATCTCAGAGTACCATACTTTTAAGTGTCCCCCAATTCTTTTTTAATTGTTTGCACTTATACATTGCAAATATAAGTGACAGAGTAAATGAGTCACTGTAGGGTTCATAAAGCATAACAGCATTAACACTAATGTGACAAACACTACCTACAGATCACCCAAGCCTGGATGTCCAATATTTACCCGAAACCCAAACCAACCAAGACACAATTCCTGTTATTTGCCAAGAAAAAAAACAATAAACAATACAAAGCTAATAATATGAACTTTGATAGCTTTGAAGCCAAACATTTACTGAAAACTAAGGCCCTCAAACTCTTACAGCCACCTGACTGCCAGTGGGGCCAGAACACTGCTGGCCCTGTTATGAGTTCACCGCAGGGCCAGTGGGCAAAAGCAGCATTTCCACCTGTGAGCCCTGCGGTGAACAAGGCCTTAATATTGAAACCGGCTCATAATCAATCCGGCAACAATGTGGCAGTGCGGCAGGTGCAGTAGCACCCATCGCACTTTCTACTGCCCGTAATTCGGGCAGTGGAAAGCGCATCAAGGCTGTCCAGGGGGGCCCCTGCACTGCCCATGCCAAGTACATGGGCAGTGCAGAGGCCCCCATGGGGCCCAGGTCACCCATTTTCTACCAGCCTTTGCACGGCGGAGCTACCACCATGCAAATCCCCAGGGCAGCGCTGCAAGCAGTGCTGCCCTGGCATATTGAGACTGCCAAGACCTCCAAGCTGGCGGCAACCTTGCAGTGTCGGCGGTCCGACTGTGGCGACTCCACCACGGTCGTAATGTGGAGGCCGGACCACTGCTTAGGTAGCTGTCCAACCTCCACTGCAGCCCTGGCTGTCTGTTGTAATGAGGCCCTAAGTCAATTGGATTCACCCTGGGCACAGCCCCAAGGACAACCTCATACCAGCTCTCTTGTTTAAAGAAAGCAAACCATTTCCTCTAGAAAGTGACTTCAGAACTGCTTTGCAAGCCTTCATGTGTTGATTGTGGTAATACCGTATGCTAATGCCTCTCAGACTTCACACTTTATTCATTTAGGACAGCTTACAGGTCGCACCATGCTTCATCCAGGGCCTAAGGAAATACTATCACATCACCCAAATCCTGATGGAACTCCATTGGTTTCCCTCGTTAGCCCACACCATCTCCAATGCCATCTACATCATTTACAAAGCCATCAAGCCCAGCACCATGCGTCTCTTGTAGACAAGCTCACCGTCTCCTGAGGTTCTAGAAATGCCAGTAGCTAGGACATCATCAAACTGCAGACTAAGAAGTATAAAAAAAAAAAAGAAAAAAAAAAAAGTCAGCAGTCCTTTTGCGTCTATGCATCCAGGAGCTTGAATGGCATCCCTGTATCTATCAGGACCGGCTGAAGGCTTCTCCAATTTAGAAAAGAGTTGAAAACTCACCTCTTTAAAGAACACCACATGTGTTAACCATCCACAACCTAGCAACCTCTCCTAGCATTAATTTGCTTTATGCTTGTCTTTGGCTCTGTGCAGTGCTCTGCTGTCTTTTGGCTAGGTTTGCACTATATATGTTATGGAAGAAACACAACTAAAGGTGCTAGTAAATACACATTTCTCCTACTTGGCATGCCTTGGCCAAAAGGTGACTTTTTGTAAATGTAGTCAATATGCTTTCAAAGACGGAGAAATGAGTTACTAGTAAATACAAATTTCTCCTTCTTGGCATATAATCTAGACTGCCTTGGCTAAAAGGTGACTTTGTGTAAATATTTTCAATATAATTTCAAAGACTGAGAAATTAGTTTTTTCAAGATATTTGACAAATAACAAATATATTAAAGTGAGGTATGTGAAACCAGCCAGGATGGAAGATGGGTGGGTTCTAAATCAGCTCCTCTGTCAGGATTTTGCTAATGGAGGCACCAAAAGAGGCTGTTAGCTGATATCCACTGAAGCTGCCTCTGAGCTACATATCATAATGGGGTCCTTGGGGTGGCCTCCTGAAAGGAGATGCGTCTTCAGCATTATTCAGGCGAGTGGAGCAAGCAAGGAGTAGCTGGACTGGGGATGGTTAGTATGTAGGCAAGGGAGGAGTTTCAGGGACAGTTAGCCACTTCATGGCATTCCAGGGAATGCAGCTGGCCCCGTCGCATGGTGGGCGACAATAGGGGGGACAGCATCCTAGCGTTGCTCCCCTGCTAGGGCTACAGATGGATGGAAAGGGGCCTCTGTAGGTAGAGAGGGTGGGCCACCCCTCGGTTTATGGTCCCTAGGCGTCAGGAGGGAGGAGTGTGGCCAAGAGGTCTCATAAGGGGTGACCTCTCAGGGCTGGGCCTCTTTGGCGACCAGCGGTAGCCTCCCACCCACCCAACAACTTTAAACTAGGTTCAGACGCATACAGGGAAGAAGGGGTAGGTGTGTATAGTATGTAGACAGATATGTATAACATGACTTTCTTTACAGAAGAATCAAGGATCGTTGCAAGGCGGAGTTACAGGGTGATCCTAAAGCTTTAAAATGAATAAAAGGCCTCCAGACAGTGATTTTGTGAGCCAAAAGCAATTCCTCAGGTCACTGGGAGTCTCTACGGCGGGGCCTGGGAGGAGCGACGGCGCTCCTTAGTCTCTCAAGGGACAGTTGGAATCCTGAGCAACTGTGGAGACTGGCCGGGGTCTCGCTCTGACTTGTCAGTAGCATGACACATAAGTAAAGGAGGAAATTGGTAACGATAGAGGAACAAGCTCTAAAGAATCTAAGCGCGTTGGTGCTGAGAACACCAAACGGGACAGCTCTAGCTTTCTCAGGATGGGTTTCGGCCATTTAAGGAACTCACCTCCGACACCTGGATCACCTGTAAGCTAACCCAACCTGTGTAATCAATAAACTTGCAACACATTGTACCCACAAATGGTGTCTCTGGCATTTATTATGTTGCATGCATTATATTGTTGTAAATCTCTAGGTCCACACACCCTAAAGGGCTATGGGTAGCAACGCTAAGCTGGACGCACTGTGCTCCTGTAGTGAGACAGGGTATGTAAATAGTTCATTTAAAAAAGTGTTTTTTCTCAAATGTCTTGATAACAGGACTGTATATAAAACCTCGCTAGCAAGCAAACACATGGCTGAAAACAGTGCTGCTGTCAGGGAGGCGCTGTAGATTTTGTGTGCAGCCAGGCATGATGATTTAATTAGGCCCAGCATGCTCAGTGAGGCATGGGTTGGCCTCGAGAGGCCAGGTCAGGACATTGTGAGTGGTGTGGCAGTAGCTGTACTGGCATTGTCGCCTCTCTCGCATAATAAAAGGTCTTGTAAATCCAGAGGTGGGTGCGCCTCTGACACAGTTGATTGGAAGGATGTATTAGCCAGCAGCGAAAGGCCTAACAGGAGTATGCATACCCCGAGGGAAATTTCTATCAGAACGCCAGTGGAAGGCTGGGTGCGATCCCTGCAGGCTAGGAGTGCAGAACTCCGAAAGGGCACACCCTGGGGCTCAAGTCAGCATTCCCCAGAGTCTGGATCAGCCTCACTGTGAGTGGAGACAATTAAGTCTCCGAATGCCCAATCAATTAAAGGCTGAGGAAAAGATAAAAGTCAGAGTAGCTCCATTATGGCAGGGAAGTTAATAAACCCCCCCAAAGAAGCAAGTGGTAAACAAGCAGTCACCTTAAAAGGGGACACGTACAATTTTTGGAGTCAATTACCGTGACCATTGAAGCCACAGTAGCACTACAAGGGAAAAGAAAAAATGCACCCTTTGTTTTAGGAGGAGAGAATGTTTTGGACATGGCAAAAAAGGATGGCAGTCAGTGTATAGGCCAGAACAGGTATGCAGGTCAGCAGACAGTAACACAATTTTTTTTAAAGGTGTAAGTGATTTTTCACACAAAGGGAGCCAGCACGCATACACATACAATACAAAGGACACAGTTCAGGAAAAATGGGTTTGGATGCCAGACAAAGTAAATGTGAAAGAGTCAGGTAGGGGTATAAAAGAGGTAGGGAACAGGAGCAAAGCATTCCCTGCGTTTGACAACCTGGGGGACAACAGTGGGAGCAACTTGTTAGACCAGACCAGACAAAGGTACCAGGAAACAGCTTGTTTACAAACAACCTGTGGGTGCTGGGCTATAGGAAGGGATAGGTCTGACACAACTTTCCTGACATCAAGGGAGCAAGAAGAGGAGCCATGTCAAGCACAAGAGTCTGAGATTGTATGGTCAACTTTTGATGTTTTTGTGGGGGATAGTGAATGTACCGGAGTGGGTGGGGATTGGGCACCTGAGGTTATGATGAGATCTGTGAATTGGACTATAATATGGAAGAATAAGAACTTGAGGAGGGGGAGATATGTGCATGGCAAGACAAGGAGGGAGGGATGGCAATGTGTGATGGGGAAGCAGCTAATATGTATTTTGCAGGTATCAAGAGTTCAAACACAGGGCACGGGGGCAGGCCACAACAGGGAAGGAGACACAAGAAACAAAGAGCATTGATTAAAGGTGTTTACAAACAGGTGAGCAGGATTGGTGGCACTGTTGGGGAAATGGGACAAAGACAGCAAAAACCAATAGGGTAGAGAGAGGGTCTCGGCCCATAGCAGTAGCTAAAGGGGTTGGCATGGGCGATGAATTGGCAAAAAAAGGAAGTGACAAAAGGGACACAAATGATGGTAAGAATGAAGGCAGTAACAAAGACAAAGAGAATAAAGATGATGAAAAACATTGACAAACATGTTAACAAAGTGGGCATATCCATACCATTAGGGGCACACTTGGCTGCGAAGACAAAAGAAAAGATCTGGAAAGGTCAACATGTGGATGTATACAAAATACTACATAGGGGGGTACTGTCAAAAGAAGGGTTCAGAGAAAAGGCATGGGAGTTGGCTCAATGATCTGAGTTTCCAATAACATAGATACATCAGCTTTCCTAATATATGCAAATACATACTGTGAAAAAGTCCCCGAGCGGTCTTTGTCTATCTTTAAATATATAGGTACCATAAGAACAGCACAGATACATTTTGGGGGAATGGCTTGGCTTCACTATGACGAAGAATTCAGAGAAAGGCTGGGTTTGAAACCAGAAACTCCTAAGGGAAAGTCAATAACAAACTCTGGCTCCAATGGATGCACCCAGTGAGACCCCCACCTGTGCATACAGCCAGCTGTTTGGCAGTTTAATACCGGTCCTTTCAAGGGAGTACCATCCTGGCAGGGTTGGGGGTGGCGGAGCGTAGTGGGATATTGGGTGCGAGGCCAAGGGTTCAACTCTGGAGCATGCTGGAATTTTAGCAGGAGTTTTTGCTGTGAAACCCATGCGAACGCAAGCATGAATGTTCCAAATGTAGAGGTAAACATCCCGTTTTGCAGTGCTTTGGGTAGCAAATGGCCCACATGAGGACAACACCAATCTGGTAACAAAAGCTTTTACTCCAATTAAGGTGGGCAACCTGGTGCATGGGCTATCTTTTTATCCTGATAGAGAGGTTGCTTGTTTGCTAGTATGAGCCTTCAAAGAAGGTTTTTAACTAAGTTACCAAGGATTCAGAGCTAGAAAGTTTGCAGATAGTTTAAGATCTGGTAAGAAATTGCCACAGATTGTGACTGAGAAATTGTACAAAGGAAGGGCTGAAAACAGACTGGCAGGTTCTTTTGATTACTGGCCGATACAGGACTTAATGATCTCCCCCTTGGGTTTGGCCCCGAAGAAAACAGCAGGCGAATGATACATCACCTGCCATGGCCTGAGGGTGCTTCAGTAAATGATTTAATTGCCAAGGAAGATACAGTGGTGCAGTTTGCGTCAGTAGACAGGACAATATCCCTGATCAGAAATTGTGGTGTAGGCTCTGAGTTAGCTGTGTGTGACATAAAACTGCCTTTCGTTTTCTGCCAGTACACCCCCAGGATTTCTCTCTGCTAGGGATACAATTTGAAGCAGATAAAGCCTTACTGATGGGTTGTGCCATGTCTTGCAAGCTTTTTGACTCCTTTAGCACCTTTTTGCAACAGTATTTCACACTTACAACAGGCCGTCAGTTGATAACACATTATCTGGATGATTTTATGCTCCTGAGTAGGGGGAGCAAAGGTGGTTGCGAGTGTGAACTACAGCAATTTTAAGCAATGGCAGGAGAGTTAGAAGTCCCCTTTGGCTCCTGAAAAACCAGAAGGCCCCAGCACAACCCTGGTATTTTTAGGGACTGAATTGGGCACCAGAAAGATGGAAGCCAAGTTACCACAAAGATTCAAGAAATACTACTGTTACTGGATGAGTCTATAGACACTCAAAGATGTCCTTAAGCCATGTTCAATGTTTGTTAGGCCATCTACATTTTGCATGTAAAGTGGTCAGAGAACATAGGTCATCTGCTAGAGGTCTAGGCTTTAATACAGCAGGAGTTACAAACCCACATCACCGGATCAGGACTACAGTCACAGTAAGAGTGGATTTAGAACTGTAGTTAATATTTCTAAGGAACTTTAATGGTGTGACTATGTGGTCTTTACATCTGGACTTCAATTTGCTTGTGCAAATGTATTCCGATGCTATTAGCCCTTTCCCTGTGGGGCAAAGAATTAGCAAACAGGACAATGACCTTTAACATGGATAACCAGACTGTAGTAGCGTAAGTAAATGGCCAAAAGGCAAAAGACAGGAAGTTCTTAAAGTTGTTGCAGTGCTTCATGCTGGGCTGTCTCATGTATAACATTGTGTTTAGGGCCAAACATGTGCCAGGTGTGAATAATGACATCGCAGATGCATTGTCTCATTCACAGTGCCAGAGATTCTGTGGTATGGTGCACACAGTGGATGCACTGAAGACACTGGTACCAGCAGAGATCTGGGAGCTGGGAGACTGAGGATCTAAAATCTGGTAGAGAAGTCAATTGCACAGAAGACCAGGTCAGCATATAGATAAGCTCGGGAGGAAATTCTGGATATTGGTGCAATCAAGAGAGGTACAGACACAAGGAGCTTGGAAGAACAAAGGGAGGATATTATCTGTTTTATTGTTTGCAATATTGAGAAGGGCAGAGTGGGTACGGTGCCAGGGATCGCCTTTTATGGCAAATCCTTTTGGAGATATGAACCCAGTGCAGGCGGAATGAGGAGGAGAACTTTACACCGTTGGTCTAAAGAGCAAAAGAAGCAGTGCCAGAAAAAGGTATCTCATTACCATAATGCTGTTAATAATGTTAGTTCATAAACTGAGTGATTTGGTACAGAAAGTTTGAGTTCTTGTTATTTATTGGCTAAGTTAAGCTTGTTCTTTGGGGGTTTTAGAATCTCAGGGATCCTAGGGGTAAATAAGGCAGCAGTAATGGAAGCATCAGATATGAAAAAACAAGAAAATACTTTGTTGTTGACATTGCATAAGTCCAATATGGAACAGAAAGGAAAGGGATCACAGATTGTGATGAAAACCATAGGGAAGGAATTGTGCCCAGTAGCCGCTTTGGACAGCTTTTTGTTTGCAGAAGGTGCTTCAGCGGGAAGAATATTTTGACAGAGGGATGGCACACATTTGAAAGCAAAGTTCTTGAAGTAATGAGAAAGATTCTGACATTGCAAAGAAAAAGAGCTGTACAATTTGGCATACACTCTTTTAGAATAGGTGCAGCATCACAAGCAAATAAATTGGGTTTTTCTCTAAGACAGAATATGCAACTGGGATGTTAGTCCTTGGATTGCTGCCCACGATACATTAGGTTGATGGAAAATTCACAATAAATCGCATTGGCATGATGCTGTCTCTTGTTTTCGGTTGTGTTACAGGCCCCAACATGCCACACTTCTCCATCTGGATCGTGAGGTATTCATTTGTGAAGTGGGCACGAAGCAGTCAGAAAATCGTCCATTCAAAAGAACTTGTTTTTTCTTTTAGTCGATTTTTCAAATTGAATGGTGGGGGAAAGGGGGCATGAAGAGGGCACAGCTACTGCTTGGTTTTCTGACCTAGTAAGAATGAGTCATTGTCCGAATATACTGATTATTCATTTGGGAAAGAATGATTTGGTGCAACTGTCTGGTTTAGGTCTTATTAAATTGATGACGAACGATTTGGATGCAACTGGGAAGTCATGAGCAGGCACTTTTGTTTTTTGGACTGTTTTAGCTAACAGTGTGGAGTAGAGCAGTAACAAACAATGGAGTCCAGAAAGTTAGGCACAAAGTTAACAAAGAAATGCATTGTTTTTGTCAGAGTAGAGTCATAGGTGTGTTAGATCACAGACACATAAATACAGAAGAATTTCTTTGTTTAAGCAGGATGGGGTTCATCTGTCCTTTCTAGGAAATTAACTCTACTTACTGGAAATCCGAGAACAACTGCCAAAGAAACCAGCAGTTTGAGTATGGTGCTAGGCTTGATTAACAAGTTAGAACAGCGCGCCAGTTTTATGACAGCTGATAAGCGACAGCCTATGACAGCAACAAGGTTTAAGAATTAAGAAAATGGCTGTTGGAGTGACAGTCTCTGATGCAAAAACAACACTTGTCAATCTGATAAAGGGGGAAGAGGAAATAACACTTTTTTTGCGTGGCAGTCAAGCGAATGGCTCACACACTAGGCCGGAAGGTTTTGGGCCTTGCCAAGGGTCCTTGGCAGAAGGAGGCCAGGGCTTTGAAGCTGGGGTCAGGTGTGAAAGGACAGTGAATGGAATAGAAAGGGGAACAGGGTGAATGCGGGGATCATGGAGGAGATTTTGTATATGTTGGGTGGAAGGTTTAAAGGTGGAGGGGTTAGGTTGACTTATTGTATTAGTGAGGTGGGGTTGTTGATGTTATTATGTTGTATATAAAGTTAAACTGCAACGTGCACTAATAAAGAAATCTTTTACTCTCTACTTGATTGCGTCTGTGCTCCATCTCGCCCGATACCCTGGGTAGAGTCCCGTCAGTGAGATCCATAGCTGTCCGGAGTTGTGCTGGTCTGTGAGTCATTGAAACTATGGCACAAGAGCATGGCAGCCTTCTACCTTGGAGTGTTTGCGCCACATGGGCACCCTTGAGACTGGTTCTGTGAGTGACACCTCTGGAGGGGATGGTGTTCAGGAGCAGGACTTTTCAGGTGTCAGCTGAGTGGTGCTGCCTCCTAAGTTCGAAAGGGTGCATAAAGGATTTCAAACACCAGGGCAGGCCTATTCTTCAGATCGTGCACTGTCAGCTGGAAGGAGTGGGGTCCCTAAGGACATTAATTGTGCTTGTGTTGGTGCTGTCCCCTGCGAGCACTTATACAAACATACGGATGCATGCACACTGACTGATTTCATGCTAGTATGCCCATTTGACTAGAAGGTTATTTGAAACCTAATGTACCCTGTTGGACCTGGCCCCTTTTGCAGGGTCATCCCCAACTTTTTGCCTCCTTCCGCCTATTTTTTCTGACCTCTTGTTGTTGGCTCTAGGACTTTGAGCACTTTATCACTGCTGCTCAGTGATAAAGTGCAGGTGCTTTCCCTACTAAAGATGGTATGATTGTCTTACACCTAATTGGCACATTTAATTTACCTGTAAGTCCCTTGTACAGTGGTATCCCTATACCCAGTAAATTAAATTCTACTAGTGGGCCTGCAGCACTGCTTGCGCCACCCACAGAAGAAGCCTTTCAAACCTGTCTCAGGGCTGCTAGCGCAGGACCTGCATGCACAGTTTACTGCCACGGGGGCCTGGCACAGAAATTTACTTGCCAGGCCCAGAACTCCCCTTTTACTACATCCAATTCAGTCCTAAAGTAGGTTCTAGCCAGCCCTATGGGCAGGGTGTTATGTATGTAGAAGGCAGGACATGTGCCTGATTGTGGGGCCTGTCCTGGCAGTGACAAACAGCCTATTTGGTTTCTCACTGCTGTGAGTGCTGCCTTGCTACTAGGATTGCATTTCAAATGCCCTGCCTTGTGACTAAGGGGTATTGTCTGATTTATGAGGTCTAACATAGGCATGTTTGGGATGGTTGCAATGGTAGTGAGAAATGCTGCTTACAGGGGTAGGTGGATTTATTTATTACCATTATAGAAATGCCACTTCTAGAAAGTGAGCATTTCCCTGTGCTTATGACTCTGGTGTTTTGCAGCTTGACTCCAATCCACATCTGGGGCAGAGTGACAGCTGGGCTTCGTGCATACTTTTCAGATAGCCTGTACACAGGGAGGGTGGAGTTGTTAAAGAGGTGCCTCTGCATATTGAATGGTCTTCCTGGGCTGAGAGAAGGGGAGGCGGGGCACACCTGCATTTGTAAAGGCTGTGCCCTGGCCTCACACAAAGGGCTCTTTTACCCCTAACTGATGTCTGGAGCCTGTGCTGGAGGAGAGAGGGGATACTCCTAGAACCAGTTGCAACTTGTTGGAACCTCTTCTCCCCCTCATTGAAAATGCTTTACAAAACTGAGTATAAGTACAAGGGATTTTTCCCAATGTGGTGTGCACAAGAAACATACTTGGAACTGGACACAGAATGCTGCTGGAGGGACTCACCAAGAACGGCCTTGGACCAGAGGCTGGGAGAAGTGGCACCTGCCTTCGGCAACCCTTAGCTTCCTGGCGTGAGGAAAGAGCTGTGCTGGAAGCCCCCGGTGTTGGATTTAAGTGCCTGGTGAGTGCTTTTCCTTATTTGCCACAGTGTCTTGAGAGCATCTTGTGTTATATTCTACAGCGCCTGGAGAACGCTTTCCTCGGTTTCTGGAAGGGAAAAACCACAACCGCAACCCAGGCAGGCTGCATCATCGAGCGCGTTGTAACGTGCTTCCCTAGATGTCCCAGGGGCACGGAACGGCGAAGGCTGTAGAGAGAGTATGCCTAACGTTGCCTCTGAGGTGAAGCGCGCTGCAAGGAGCACCCCCGGGGCACCAGCCAGCATCCACTTTGGCATAGGATCACCGTCACGGCCCAGAGGAACTCACGCACCACGTTGGGTGCAGGCACTGCATGGGCAGGGAGTAAGCCTCATCGGAGGCTCCCCGCTGCATCGGGCACCCTCCACTGTGTACGTACTGGGGCAGGGTGGATGCCTCATAGAAGGCCCCCCACATTTCCTTTAGTGTTCACGGGGGCCCCTGTTGCCGCTGGGTCCCCACAGTGGCTGTAAGGAACACGGGTCTGGAGGGAGCTTCATCCAAGGCCCCCCTCTCCACTGGTCCCCCATTCAGGCTGTATGCCTCACGGGTGGGGCAGAAGCCTCATTGGAGGCCCCCACGCTGCTGGGCCCCTTCCTTCTGTTTTTGGCTCACGGGAGGGATAGGGGTGGTGACACTCGTTGGAGGTCCCCAGTCCTGCCAGAATTAGCCACAAAATTGCAGCAGAGCGGAAACTGTAGCAGAGGAGCTCTACAGTTGGGACACGGACTGCCCCGATTTGCCCACGCTGTTTTCGGGTAATATGGCATTTCAGCCTTTTATGTTGACACCTTCTCAGGGTTATGATAATATGGGCTTTTTGGGATTATGATGATCTACCAGATAGGAATGTTCCATACTATGCATAATTTCAGTGATGATGTCGGGTCATGTGTTTTCTGATGTTCCTTTAATGGGCATTTTTGATGATGCGTTTTTCATGACTTGCCATTTGTTTTCTGATGTTCCTTTTATGGGCATTATGATGATTCTATGACATGTGCATTATTTCAGTAATGTTTTCCTGACTACTGCTTATGTTGCAGAATAATCATTAACCTATGTGTTTTGTGTGACTACTGCTGGCTTTCGCAGAGTAATAGTACTGTGTAATGTTCTGACAAATGCTTGGGTAGCAGGGTATTACTGACATGTTGTGTTTGGTCTAATTATGTTGTGTACAATTCAGTTTATTTTTTTATATAACTTGGTGTTGTGTTGCCTTTGTGGTGGGGATAGTGCATCATGTGTGTTGTGTGTGTTGTGCAAATGCTTTACACATTGCCTCTGGGATGGGCCTAACTGCTTGTGCCAAGCTACCAAGGGGTGAGCAGGGGTTATCCTGGGTGTGTAACTCCCTCGCCCTAACTAGAGAGGGTTGGTTCTGCCTGGATTAGGTGCATACCCCAGCCAATCAGAAACCCCATTTCTAACATAACCTTCCCCCCGCCTTGGATGTACAGAAAAAAGAGGGTGCCTTCCTGGTGAACTGATGGACCTATGGCAGAAAGCCCTCTCTCTTGATTCTGAGGAGAAAATGAATGGTGGGCTGGAAGATATAAAGGCCATATAGATACCACTGTTTACACATGCTTTCTCCATTAGTTAAAAGTCAATTGATGGCTGGGTTATTCAGGAGATAGGCCTGCAGGTACAAAATTATAGGCCAAGCAGATAAGTCACACCCCAAGCTCACATTTGACTCCAAGAAGACCTCATGTAACACTGACAACGATATGTTGCAGACCAGCCTCCTGTCCAGAGGCCTGAGAAACCAGTAGAAAACTACATCTGATCTTTCCTCCTAGACTATAGGTGATTATTGCTCTTCTTGCGTTATGGAGAGTGGGATGTGGCCCTAAGGAAATCTCATGAAATTAAAGATCTACACTACTTGGCTCAGCACTGCCATTGTTCCCCGACTTTACCATCACTTTGTAGGGAGCTTGTAGGTCCTTTCCAGCAGGTAAAGAGGAGTTGAGAACTATCAGTATAGGATATAGTGTGCTCTAACCCTCTTGCCTCCAATTTGAGTAAAAAGCTACCAAGGGGTGAGCAGGGGTTATCCTGGGTGTGTAACTCCCTCGCCCTAACGAGAGAGGGTTGGTTCTGCCTGGATTAGGTGCATACCCCAGCCAATCAGAAACCCCATTTCTAACATAACCTTCCCCCCGCCTTGGATGTACAGAAAAAAGAGGGTGCCTTCCTGGTGAACTGATGGACCTATGGCAGAAAGCCCTCTCTCTTGATTCTGAGGAGAAAATGAATGGTGGGCTGGAAGATATAAAGGCCATATAGATACCACTGTTTACACATGCTTTCTCCATTAGTTAAAAGTCAATTGATGGCTGGGTTATTCAGGAGATAGGCCTGCAGGTACAAAATTATAGGCCAAGCAGATAAGTCACAACCCAAGCTCACATTTGACTCCAAGAAGACCTCATGTAACACTGACAACGATATGTTGCAGACCAGCCTCCTGTCCAGAGGCCTGAGAAACCAGTAGAAAACTACATCTGATCTTTCCTCCTAGACTATAGGTGATTATTGCTCATCTTGCGTTATGGAGAGTGGGATGTGGCCCTAAGGAAATCTCATGAAATTAAAGATCTACACTACTTGGCTCAGCACTGCCATTGTTCCCCGACTTTACCATCACTTTGTAGGGAGCTTGTAGGTCCTTTCCAGCAGGTAAAGAGGAGTTGAGAACTATCAGTATAGGATATAGTGTGCTCTAACCCTCTTGCCTCCAATTTGAGTAAAAAGCTACCAAGGGGTGAGCAGGGGTTATCCTGGGTGTGTAACTCCCTCGCCCTAACTAGAGAGGGTTGGTTCTGCCTGGATTAGGTGCATACCCCAGCCAATCAGAAACCCCATTTCTAACATAACCTTCCCCCCGCCTTGGATGTTCAGAAAAAAGAGGGTGCCTTCCTGGTGAACTGATGGACCTATGGCAGAAAGCCCTCTCTCTTGATTCTGAGGAGAAAATGAATGGTGGGCTGGAAGATATAAAGGCCATATAGATACCACTGTTTACACATGTTTCTCCATTAGTTAAAAGTCAATTGATGGCTGGGTTATTCAGGAGATAGGCCTGCAGGTACAAAATTATAGGCCAAGCAGATAAGTCACAACCCAAGCTCACATTTGACTCCAAGAAGACCTCATGTAACACTGACAACGATATGTTGCAGACCAGCCTCCTGTCCAGAGGCCTGAGAAACCAGTAGAAAACTACATCTGATCTTTCCTCCTAGACTATAGGTGATTATTGCTCATCTTGCGTTATGGAGAGTGGGATGTGGCCCTAAGGAAATCTCATGAAATTAAAGATCTACACTACTTGGCTCAGCACTGCCATTGTTCCCCGACTTTACCATCACTTTGTAGGGAGCTTGTAGGTCCTTTCCAGCAGGTAAAGAGGAGTTGAGAACTATCAGTATAGGATATAGGCCCTGATTCTAACCCCGGCGGTCTTTGACCGCCGGGGCGAGGGTCGGCGGGAGCACCGCCGACAGGCCGGCGGTGCCCCGCAGGGCATTCTGACCGCGGCGCTTTGGCCGCGGTCAGAAAGGGTAAACCGGCGGTCTCCCGCCGGTTTACCGCTGCCCTCAGAATCCCCCATGGCGGCGCAGCTTGCTGCGCCGCCATGGGGGATTCTGACCCCCCCTACCGCCATCCTGTTCATGGCGGGAAAGCCGCCATGAACAGGATGGCGGTAGGGGGGGTCGCGGGGCCCCTGGGGGCCCCTGCCGTGCCCATGCCAATGGCATGGGCACGGCAGGGGCCCCCGTAAGAGGGCCCGCAAGGTATTTCAGTGTCTGCCTTGCAGACACTGAAATACGCGACGGGTGCTACTGCACCCGTCGCACCTTCCCACTCCGCCGGCTCGATTACGAGCCGGCATCCTCGTGGGAAGGGAGTTTTTCCCTGGGCTGGCGGGCGGTCTTTTGGAGACCGCCCGCCAGCCCAGGGAAAAACTCATAATACCCTCCGCGGTCTTCTGACCGCGGAGCGGTATTATGGGGGCAGAATTCTGGCGGGCGGCCTCCGCCGCCCGCCAGGATTAGAATCACCCCCATAGTGTGCTCTAACCCTCTTGCCTCCAATTTAAGTAAAAAGCTACCAAGGGGTGAGCAGGGGTTATCCTGGGTGTGTAACTCCCTCGCCCTAACTAGAGAGGGTTGGTTCTGCCTGGATTAGGTGCATACCCCAGCCAATCAGAAACCCCATTTCTAACATAACCTTCCCCCCGCCTTGGATGTACAGAAAAAAGAGGGTGCCTTCCTGGTGAACTGATGGACCTATGGCAGAAAGCCCTCTCTCTTGATTCTGAGGAGAAAATGAATGGTGGGCTGGAAGATATAAAGGCCATATAGATACCACTGTTTACACATGCTTTCTCCATTAGTTAAAAGTCAATTGATGGCTGGGTTATTCAGGAGATAGGCCTGCAGGTACAAAATTATAGGCCAAGCAGATAAGTCACAACCCAAGCTCACATTTGACTCCAAGAAGACCTCATGTAACACTGACAACGATATGTTGCAGACCAGCCTCCTGTCCAGAGGCCTGAGAAACCAGTAGAAAACTACATCTGATCTTTCCTCCTAGACTATAGGTGATTATTGCTCATCTTGCGTTATGGAGAGTGGGATGTGGCCCTAAGGAAATCTCATGAAATTAAAGATCTACACTACTTGGCTCAGCACTGCCATTGTTCCCCGACTTTACCATCACTTTGTAGGGAGCTTGTAGGTCCTTTCCAGCAGGTAAAGAGGAGTTGAGAACTATCAGTATAGGATTCTGGGGGTTATTCCAACTTTGGAGGAGGTGGTAATCCGTCCCAAATGTGACGGATTTACCACCAGCCGTATTACGAGTTCCATAGGATATAATGGACTCGTAATACGGCTGGTGGTATATCCGTCACTTTACCGTCACTTTTGGGACGGATTACCACTTCCTCCAAAGTTGGAATAACCCCTATAGTGTGCTCTAACCCTCTTGCCTCCAATTTGAGTAAAAAGCAGAACGCAGATTTGTTTCTGCCCCGCAGCAAGCCATGATAGCTGGAAAGAAGGAAACCCCTGGGCAGACTTCACACTCACAAGGATGCAGCCTAGAGGATTATACAAATATTAGCATTTTACAATTAGTTATTACATTCTTATCGGTAGATAATAACATCGATAAACTGCTATAAATAGTGCTTGAAAGCTATGTAAGTATTTTGCTACAAGTTTAGTTGCATTTGGACTACATTACTGCATGTCTCAACTATTCAAATCATTTATTTTGATCTGGTCCAGTTAATGAGCCAGATGGACCCTTTTTGGTGAGAGTCCTAATTGGGCACTTCCTGTACTTACATACAGATATGCCGGTACAACTGCATTGTGCGGTGGATGTTAGGATTGGTTCACTTTGCCCCATGTGTGTACCAAACCTAAATTTTAGCCTTTCTGGTTATGTTTTACTTTTGGACAGGTTTGCAGGAAAAGTTTACTGCAGTTTTGGGTGTGCATTATGTTGGAGGTGGGTGGGAAGGTTTCACTTCAATTTCACTGACATGTGACACATAGGGCGTAGATTTTATCTGGGCAAGGTAATTCACACTTCCCCTCATCAGCAGGGATCAGGGTAATCAGTCTCACTCTTGACAGTAATGGCAAATGGAAGACAAATGATGAGGCTTAGACTGCTAACATAGAACGTCAACAGGTTGAATATTCCACGTTAGACTTATGGTGGCACATCTGGAGAATCATTCTGTGGATATTACATTAATTCAGGAAACCCACTTGACCACACATAATTCTGGGTACAAAACTAATAAAATGAAAGGGACACCAGAAAAGTACGACTCGCAGCCCACTCAGAATGAAGGACTTTGATAACTTCTATTGGTATTTCCTCTCATTTTGATCAGTTTACGAAGTACAAGAAAATTTGAGTCTGCTGGGGTCTAAGCCTAGGAAATGCCTGCACTTTGCTATGCACTTTACCGTATAATCCGTCTGTGGTCATATTTCATGGTATCCATTTTTGTTGCCATAATAGGGGAGAGGTATGGGGGCCTGAGCTGCCAAGATGGCGGATGTGCTCTAACAATGCTCCTTTGTAAGGCCCTGATTATTCAGAGAATATCTTGCCATATGCTCAGCATCACCACACAGCACACTGTGGACCTCACCACTTTTACATGTGCGTGAAGCAATACTGTTCACTTCTCCCTCCCTCACAGGAATTTCAGAAGGGACGAGTAGGAAAATACCCTGTAATTGCCATGGGTACCCCCATTTTCTGCCTGAGGTCAGTGTGCTTGACTGTGTTCACTGCTAACAGTGATCTCTCCTCTAAATATTGTTGTTGCATACTGGTAACCCAGTATTTCACCCAAAATTGGCAGACTGGTGCCCACTTATAAGTTCCTAGTATATGGTACCTAGGTACCCAGGGCATTGGGGTTCCAGGGGATCCCTATAGGCTGCAGCATATATTTTGCCACCCATAGGGAGCCCATGCAAAGGCTTCTGCAGGACTGCCAATGCAGCCTGTGTGAAAAGGTGCAAGCACCCATTCACTGCCCTATACCCCTATAGCAGGCCCTCCAGCCCTGAGGGCAGGGTGCAGAGTACCTGTGTGTGAGAAGAGGTGCCCCCACGACCTCCAGTACCATTTTCTCAGACTTTGTTAGTGTGGGGACGCCATTTTACATGTGTACTGGACATAGGTCACTACCTAGGTACAGCTACATAATGGTAACTCCAAACATAGGCATGTTTGGTTTTGAACATGTTGGCATCATATCCCAAGACTTTTGCAAGCATTGGTTGTATGATTCAATGCACTCTGGGGGCTCCTTAGAGGACCCCCGGTATTGTCATTCCAGCCTTCTGAGGTTTTCCAGGCAGCCCCACCTCTCAGACAGGTTTGTGCCCTCCTGTTGCTTGAGCAGCTCAAGTTCAGGAAGGCAGAACAAAGGATTTCCTTTCGGAGAGGGGTGTTATACCTTCTCCCTTTGGAAATAGGTGTTACAGGCTTGGGAGGGGTAGCCTCCAGAAGCCACTGCAAATGCCTTGAAGGGCACAAACAGTGCCCTCCTTGCAAGGCTATTTAGGGTCTCTCCTCTGGGTGTTTCCTCAGATTCGGTTTGCAAGATTCCTCCAGGACTCCTCTGCATCCTCTGCTTCAGGTCCTGACCATCGAATCAACCGCATACTGCTCCAGGAACCGCTGTAACTGCAACAAAGTATCCAGGATGACTCCTGTGACCTGCAACTTCAGCTCCAGACAGCTTTTGCAACGGTTTCCAAGGTGTGCATGCTCCGAGGACTACCTGTCTTTACCCTGCACCAGAAGAACCAAAGGAATCTCCTGTGCTTCTGCAGGCACCCTTCTGCGACGACAACCGATACTCTGGGACTCCTCTCCTGACGATAAGCATGCTCCCTGGAACACAGGTGGTGGACCGAAGTGACCCAGACTTTCCAAAGGTCCAGCTATCCAAATTTGGTGGAGGTAAGAGCTTGCCTTCCTGTTCTGCCACAGTACCCCTGTGAACTGTGTCTTCTGCAGCTCCTTGGGTTCTGTGCACTTGTTCCAAGAATCCTTTGTGTACAGCATAGCCCAGGTCCCCAGCACTCCATCCTGCGATGCACAGCTCCCTGAGTTGTTATCCGGTGGCGTGGGTCCCTCCAGTGCAGTGCTGTGACGACCACACTTTGCATCTTCTTTGTCCCCGTGTTCTGGGACTCCAGTCGGTGGTGCCTGGTCTTCTGAGGGCTCTGTGAAGTGCTGAAATCCCCGTATGTCTCCTCAGTCCAAGTTGAGACCCCAGGTCCCTCCAAGCAGGAACCCGCAGCCATCTTCTTTGGTGCTCTTCTGTACTTTTCTTCTGACCGGAGAATCCACTTTTGCACCTTCTTCTAGGTTCTTCTAGGTTGGCAGTTACTACTGTCCTTCCAGGACTCTTCTTCAACTTCTGCCCTTGGTCTCCTCTCGGCACAGGTCTTCATGTCCAGGAATCCATTGTTTGTTGCTTGCAGTCTTGCTTGATTCTTGCAAAATCCTTCATCACAACTTGTAGTGTTTCGTGGGGAAACATGCTGTACTTTACTCCTGCTTTCCTGGGCTCTCGGCTTGGGGTACTTTACTTACCTTTGGTGTTTTCCTACACTCACAGTGCCCCTCTACACACTACACTTGCCTAGGGGGGAATTTGACACTCACATTCCACTATTTTATTATATGGTTTGTGTTGCCCCTAGGCCTATTTCCATTCTATTGTATTTTCTACTGTTTGCACTATTCTTTGACTGTTTACTTACCTGATTTTGGTTACTAGTGTATATATTGTCCATAATACTTACCTCCAGAAGGAGTATTACCTCTAAGATATTTTTGACCTTGTGTCACTAAAATAAAGTACCTTTTTTGTAACACTGAGAATTGTCTTTTATTGTGTATAAGTACTGCGAATCTATAGTGGTATTGCAGGAGCTTTGCATGTCTCCTAGTTCAGCCTAAGCTGCTCTGCTACAGCTACCTCTAGACAGCCTAAGCTGCTAGAACACTGCCTACATTTCACTAATAAGGGATAAATGGACCTGGTATAAGGTGTATGTACCTTAGGTACCCACTGCAAACCAGGCCAGCCTCCTCAAGCACCGCAACAAAGGATCCCACGCCGCCGGAGAAGCTCTCAGGAAGCTGTGCATCGCAGAGTAGAGTGCTAGGGGCCTGAGCTGCATGGTGCACAAATTACTTCTTGGAAAGGTGCCAACAAGTCTTGGCAACTGCAAAACACGCGGTGCATGGGGGTACTGTCTTGCGTAGGGAGGCAAGCTCTTACCGCCACCAAAGTTGAGCTGCTGAAACCCCAGGAGGGCAGAAATCTGTCTGTGAAGTGGCAGCAGGTGGGGCTGCAGTGGAAACCTGAGAGAGCTGGTTTGGCAGTACTGGGGGTCCATGGTGGAGGCCCCAGGGTGCATGGGATTGCACCCCCAATACCTGATTTGGATTGGGGGTTATAATTGCCTGACCTTAGACATGTCATATGGCCATATTCGGAGTTACGATTGTAAAGCTACACATATTGACATATATGTAGTGCACAATTGTAATGGTATCCCTGCACTCACAAAGTCCGGGGAATTGGCCCTGGACAACACGGGGCAGCTTTGTTAGTGCAAGGGTGCCCTCACACACAATAACCTTGCACCCAGCCTTCAGTAAATGAAGGTTAGACATATAGGTGATTTATACGTTATAGTGCAGTGTAAAATGGCTGTGAAATAGTGTGTGCACTATTTCACTCAGGCTGCAGTGGCAGTCCTGATGAAAGGTTTGTATGAGCTCCTTATGGATGGCAAAAGAAATGCTGCTGCCCATAAGGATCTCCTGGAACCCCAATGTCCTTGGTACCTAGGTACCATATACTAGGGACTTATAAGGGGGGGTCCAGTGTGCCAATAAAAATTGGAATATGGAGTCACTAAACTATAGTGCCTAATTTGGTAAGTAGAGAGAGCATAAGCAGTGGCATTCTGGTTAGCAGAACTTCAGTGACACAGTTAAGAATACTGACAAAAAACACATAGGCCACAAACTATGAGCACTGGTGTCCTGGCTAGCAGGATCCCAGTGAGATAGGCAAAACACACTGACAGTTTTAAACTAAGAGCACTGGGGTCCTGGCTAGCAGGATCCAAGTGAGACAGTAAAAACACAGTGACAAACACTCACAAACAGGCCACAAATGGGGGTAACCATGCTAGAAAGAGACTTCTTTCTCACAGTGCTGCATGGGCTTCCTTTTGCACCTCTTTAGTCCGATTGCTGTGGGACTCCTGTGCGCGCTGCTTGGTCTTCTGTGGGCTTTCTGAGTTGCTTAGAACCCCCTCTGACTTTCCTTCCTGGGTAGAGTCCACCAGGTCTCTCCTGGTCCCGGGCAGTGGCATTTTTCGCTAACCGCGAGCTTTGTGTGCTCCACGGCTTGTTGAGGGAGTCCAGCGACGCAAAGCAGACTGCAATCATCCATCCAGCGTGGGACATCATCTACACCAACCAGGAACCCAAATCCGTCTTCTTGGGTGCTGTACTGACTGGTCTTCTTCACCTGTGGTTCTTCTTTTGCACCTTCATCCGGGCTAGCACGTGCTCCTGTTCTCCCTGGACTCTTCTGTGCTTCTTGGACTTGGTCCCCTTCTTCCACACATCTTCAGGTCCACAAATCCACTGATGGTGACTTGCAGTCACTTCTGGTTCCTGCATAATCTTCTTTCTCGTGTTTCTGTATGTTCTAGGAAAGTTACTGTGATGTACACCTGCTTTCCTGGGCTCTGAGTTGGGTTCTATTACTTACCTTTGGTGCTTTCTAATACTTCCAGCCCCCCTCTACACACTACACTTGCCTAGGAGGGAAACCGACATTCGCATTCCACTTTCTTAGTATCAGGTTTGTGTTTTCCCTTGGCCCATTTCTAACTATTGTGATTTTCACTAATTGTACTGTTTTCTAACTGTTTTATGCCTATTTCTGCATACTACTGTAAATAATTTGTGTATTACATACCTCCTAAGAGAGTATAGTCTCTATAGTATTTTTGGCTTTTGTGTCACCAAAATAAAGTACCTTTATTTTTGTAACACTGAGTATTTTCATTCATGTGTGCGAGCACTGAGTGACTAAAGTGGGATTGCGTGAACTTTTCATGTTTCCTAGATACACCTTGGCTGCTCAGCTACAGCTACCTCTAGAAAGCCTGGCTTCTAGACACTGCCTGCATTTCACTAATAAGGGATAACTGGACCTGGTATAAGGTGTAAGTACCATAGGTACCCACTACAAACCAGGCCAGCCTCCTAAAGGACCAGAGCCAGGAGCTTGCGCCATAATTCTGCAAGGCTTACATCACCCCTTGAAGCAGCTGTGCATGGAGATGTGGGGTAACTACTGGTGACGGAGGCACAGCGGCACTTGCACAACTGCTGCCTTGATCTTCCCTCTCACCGTTAAGGGTGCTGCTTATGCTGCTTCTTTGTGGCCCTTCGAGCCCTGAGGCATTTATTGGGCTGCTGCACCCATCCTTTATTATGGGGCCTGTTCTTCTGGCCGTACACTGCAGGCCATTAAGTGGCAGAGGGTTGACCGCCACCATCTCTACCTGCTTTTCCCTACCCCTCTATGAGCACACCAAGTGCAGCGACTAGAAGCTTGAAGTGCCTTACATGATCGGGCTCCAGTGACTTGGATGATGCCTTTCATTAAACACTGTGCAGTCCTCTCAAGCCTCAGACAGTAGAGACCTGTATTCATATGACATTGCAGGGATTATGTCACCAGCCTGAACATCTCAGAGATGACTACTACAGATATTGTTATGCCCAGTGCAACTGCCATTACCTGTCTCAGTGGAAAGGAAAGACTTGAATAGACACACACCTTTCCCAGTTTGCTGGTGACATTTTTGGCCACCTTTAACTGTTCTAAGGCAACGCAATCTCTCAGTTACCTTTTGGTGCTGCGAAGCAGGGGCTGCACAACTAGGACTCTACCGGGTTGCACGTGCTGCTGTGCTATTATAAAACTGAACAGTGTAAGCAAGCGGGCCTTTGGTCAGTAGTTCTACTGTGGGTGCCATAATCTATCAGGAACGCACCACAGCTACAACTTATCCTTCTGTATCTCGCACCTTGTGAATACCATTGACTCCCAGTTCCCTGCCATCTGTAGACTGTGCACTTCAGCTTTTGATAGGTATGCACCTGCCCTCTCTGTCACTATTTGTGCTGAGGCATCCTTGGCTGCCGGACTGGAACCCCCCGACTACCGGACATGCGGGGTTGCTCATGCTGCGGCACCCAGAGAACTGGCAGGCGTCAGCAGGCAGGCCCCCTTAAAACAATCATCTGTTGCTCTTCATCTGGAACCTACTTCCCTTGTCTCTCATCAGGGGCCAAGTACGCTCTGGTATTATTGGAATGTCTCTGTGCACACCTGTCACAATGGAGTGGCAGGCTAGCAGCCCAAACAAGTTTCTACAAGCATCCTCTATGTCCATAGGGGAGAAACTAGACACAGTCCTGGAAGTTGTAGAAAGAATTAGAGCCTCTCTGGAACATACTGAAGTGTCCCTGGAAAGCAAAATCGACAATGTGGCAGCAAACCTCACATCACCACTGCATATTAACCGACAATGTCCGGTCTGTGGAAAAAACTCTTGCTGAACTTCCAAAATCTGGAGAGATGGAGGCATCATTAGAGGCACTAGTGGATAGAGTACACATCCGAAAATGTAGAGCGTAGGACGCAGAGGGGAGCTCTAGGACAAACAATGTCCACATGGTTGGTGTCCCGGAAGGAGTGGAGGGACAAGATGCAGTCACATATGTGAAACACTGGTTGCGCGAGCTGCTCACACCAGCAGCATTATCACAGTTCTTTTCCACTGAATGTGCCCATTGTGTTGCGGCACGTAAACCCCCGCCTGGCTCCAACCCTAGACCATTGCTGTTCCAGTTGTTACATTATGGTGACAAAGACTCTATTCTGTGACAAGCACGCATGCGTGTCATCACGGAAGGAAAAACACCGTTTTTTATTCCCATACGGCCAGCTAGGAGTGGCTGGACTCGACTGCACTGGTGAATTCAAATCAACTCATACAAGACATGAGGGGGACTCATGGTTCACCTGCGAGTCGCAGTCACAGACACTGGGAAGATGGCTCCCCACAACCAAAAGCAGCCCCTCTTAGGAACAAATTATACAAGAAAGCGTCAGGCATTACAGATTGCAGCCACCATCCGAGAAGTTGCACAAGACTCTGACCCTTATAATGGCTCCACCAAATCTGCCAGGGACAGGGGTTCCTAGGCCATCTGGCCTTCTTATTTTGACTCAGGAGCTCTCTCTGATGTGACGCCGCAAACAGCGGACGGTATAATTTAACTACAATTCACTAATCTGCTGCCCCCAGTCGATCACCCATGCACTCATTGGCACTTGTTATTAATTTACTGTTGTTTCTGTTCATTTTTTCCAAACTTTCGCATGTCACAAGCGATGCCCATGAATTGATGCTCCTATTATCATGACTGATTACAGCACTGAGCTGTGTTGGTATTCTACGGTTATGTCCTCAATGCTGTTGCACCGCATGCTTTAGCTGATGCCTGATCATCCTATATGTTCAGGGTGCCTGCTACTGGCCTGCTGCGCTTAACCCCCCCCCCAAACTCTTATTTAGTTGTTATTGACCTGTACGGTTCGGTAGTTTGGGTGGATACATGTTGTCCCTCTACTCTGATAGCATTTGCTGCTTTCTTTGTTTACTCCTACATTCTATGTTATTGTTACGTGGAGCCCAACCCCGCATCCCAAACTTGCATACATTTGACACTGCTTACAAATGGTTCCCTTGACCAGCAAATAATTGTCAGTCTGAACACTCTCCTCAATTGTGCGCATGACTCACACTAACATTATCAAACGGAACCTGCAGGGAATGTATACACCCTCAAGTTGATATTCTATCATTCCTCAAGCAATGCTCCAATCATATGGCTCTTTTGCAAGAAACACATTTAACACTCCCAGAGGCAGCAAGACTTCAAAAGCGATCTCATGGCCATGTATATGCCACAAATTTTTCCACCTATGCTAAGGGGCATTGATATGGATTAAAACAGGGTCCCCCTTTATAGTGGACAAGATCGACATTGGGCCACTATGTATTTGTGAGAGGCCGACTTGAAGGCTGCCAAATTCTAATTGGCTTGGTTTATGCACCAAACTCAGAGCAAGCTATGTTCCCCTGCACACTTTCTAACACATTATCCCACTGGAGCGGGATCCTGTGGCTCATAGGTGGTGGCTTTAACTGCGTCCTCAACACTGACCTTGACCACTTGTTCCCTCTGCTGCCCCGTAATATCTAATGCACCGCCCCTAAGTAACTGGTTCCAATATTGAAAGTTGGTTGACATTTGGCGCATCCGCAAGGCAAATACAAAAGAATATTCCTTTTCTCTTCCCCACACAATTGACAGGCTACTCGAAACAGCCAACTTATTACCTTCCGTCCTTCTGTCGACTATCTAGATCATACACATTCCGGCCATAACCTCCATTATTTGCAACTCACATGGGACACAAATTCCCCCAGCCATCCCCACTTAGGGTCTTCAGACATCGGCAGTGGAAGGTTCTCTCTTCTGTTTGTCACTTGGCACTGCCATCGCTGATTACTTTGAACAGAGTAACAATACAGCATCCAAAAGAATTATTGAGTGGGGCACTCGGTAAACCAGATAGAGATCCTACCATGTTTGGATCATACAGACTGTTGGCGTTACTTACGGCAAATTACAAAGGGGATCATTACAACCCTGGCAGACGGTGTTAAAGTGGCGGTAAGAGCGCCAACAGGCCGCCGGTAAAAATTTTGCAATTACGACCGTGGCGGAAACCGGCAACAAAGACAGCCACTATAACACTCAGACCGCCACGGCGGTACAGACAAACAGCTTGGCGGTCACCGCCAACAGACAGGCAGGAGACAATGTACCGTCCACACTATTATGACATGCCAATCCGCCACCTTTTCCGGGGCGGATTCAACGTGGATCAAAACACAGCAGAAACAGGCATTTCGAATGAAAAACGCTCTCCTCTACACACTCCACGAGGAAGGAGGACAGCATGGAGACGGAACTTCATATTCTCCCAGCGCTAGTCTTCCTGCTCTTCTACGAGGATCACCAATGCCGGCGGCGAAGACCACAGTGAGTACTGCACCTACAACATAGGGAATGGGGGAGGCAAAAAACAGGGACGCACACACTCAACACCCCAACCCTCACCCGACCCTCAACCACTACAACACACACACCAATGCATATCTATACTATACAGACGGAGTGGATGCATGTCTCCACTGGTTCTGGAGGGGGACTGATGCCCAGAGTGCAGCACTCTCCCCGTGACGGTCCCAGTTGCGTCACTGCCCCTGCCGCTAATGGGCTAGTGGTGCTTGCCATGGCGGTCTTTGCCCTGTTCAGCGGTGCTTGAGTTGGCTGTCTCTGCCCTGTTCAGCGGTGCTTGAGTTGGCAGTCTCTGCCCTGTTCAGCGGTGCTTGCCCTGTTCAGCGGTGCTTGCCATGGGGGTCTTTGCCCTGTTCAGCTGTGCTTGAGTTGGCAGTCTCTGCCCTGTTCAGCGGTGCTTGCCCTGTTCAGCGGTGCTTGCCATGGCGGTCTTTGCCCTGTTCAGCGGTGCTTGAGTTGGCTGTCTCTGCCCTGTTCAGCGGTGCTTCAGTTGGCAGTCTCTGCCCTGTTCAGCGGTGCTTGCCCTGTTCAGCGGTGCTTGCCATGGCGGTCTTTGCCCTGTTCATCGGTGCTTGAGTTGGCAGTCTCTGCCCTGTTCAGCGGTGCTTGCCCTGTTCAGCGGTGCTTGCGATGGCGGTCTTTGCCCTGTTAAGCGGTGCTTGCCCTGTTCAGCGGTGCTTGCCCTGTTCAGCAGTGCTTGCCATGGCGGTCTTTGCCCTGTACAGCGGTGCTTGCCCTGTTCAGCGGTGCTTGCCATGGCGGTCTTTGCCCTGTTCAGCGGTGCTTGCCCTGGCGGTCCGTCATTGCCAAGCTGGGCTGTGGCTGGCGGTCCTTCTTGGGTCAGCTGGGCTGTGGCTTGCAGGGCCCTCCTGGGAAGCTGGGCTGTAGCTTGTGGGCCCTCCTGGACAGCTGGGCTGTGGCTTGCAGGGCCCTCCTGGGCAGCTGGGCTGTAGCTTGTGGGGCCCTCCTGGGCAGCTGGGCTGTGGCTTGTGGGGGCCACCTGGGCAGCTGGGCTGTGTCTTGTGGGGCCCTCCTGGGCAGCTGGGCTGTGGCTTGCGGGGCCCTCCTGGGCAGCTGGGCTGTGGCTTGCGGGGCCCTCCTGGGCAGCTGGGCTGTGGCTTGCGGGGCCCTCCTGGGCAGCGACGATGGGGCTGGCGGTGGCCTCCTGGCCAGCGATGATGGGGCTGGCGGTGGTCTCCTGGCCAGTGACGATGGGGCTTGGGGTTGGCCTCCTGAGCAGCAACGATGGGGCTGGCAGTGGCCTCCTGGCCAGCGACGATGGGGCTTGCGGTGGCCTCCTGGCCAGCGACGATGGAGCTTGCGGTGGCCTCCTGGCCAGCGACGATGGGGCTTGCGGTGGCCTCCTGGGCAGCGGCGGTCTTCTCCGCCGTGCTGCTCCTCACTGACTTTGTAGGTTTATTCTGCCCCTTCCCAACCTTGGGAGAAGTCACAGCCGAGTCCACACTCCCCCCGGGACCCCTGTGAGCGGCTTGGCTGGCTGGAGTCTTCCCCCTCTCCCGCCGGCCCTGTCCAACTTCTGGTGCTTCACGGGGGGACTGGCTGTGCTGTGGCTCCGTGACAGACTGGCTGGCCTGGTGGCCGGTGCACTCCATATACCTGTAACAACGGGCACCACAGGTCCCGGAGATTTTTTGGCTGAGGTGCTAGTACGGGACCTATGATTTGGAGGGGGGCTGGGAAATAGGTTAAGGGGGGACAGGAAAAGTTGTTTGGACACACTGGGACGCGTAGCTGGTGGGGGTTTGGGAGTGGAGGAAGAGGTGGTGGTTGTAGGAGGTGTAACTTTTGTGTATTTGGGTGCAAGTGCATGCGCTGGAGGCTGTTGTGAGGTGGATGGCTGTTGGGTGGGTGTGTGCCTGCGTTTGTGTATCTTGGGAGGGGGCGTCACAGACACACTGGGAGAGGACACAGGGGACGTGTGAATGGTAGTGGAGTGGTGACTGCACATGAGCAGGGTGTGCTGGTGGGTGTGCTGGTGAGGGACGTAGTGGCTGTAGAGGTAGTGCATGCAAGTGTGAGTGTAGACGAGACTGGGAGGGAGGAGGGAGACGACGACGAGGGGGACACAGTGGAGGCAGTGGATGTTGCTGTTTCTGCATGTGTGTGATGCTTGCATGAGTGCCAGTGGGATGTGTGGTGCTTATGTTTGCCTGAGCTTCCCTTGTGTGGTGAGGTGTGTGCAGGCTGGTCTGATGGTGTGCTTGGGATAGACAGAGGTACAGGTGATTGGGTCTGGGTGGAGGAAGTTGGAGGGGGGAGGCTAGACACAGGGACAATGGCTGCCATCAGTGCTGAGGCCAGAGTTTGAACAGTTCGATGAAGGGCAGCCTGACCAGAATGAATGCCCTCCAGGAATGCATTTGTGTGTTGCAACTCCCTTTCTACACCCTGGATGGCATTCAAAATGGTAGATTGCCCAACAGTGAGTAACCTGAGGAGGTCAATGGCCTCCTCACTGAGGGCAGCAGAGGTGACAGGGGCAGGGGCTTAGGTGCCTGGGGCGAAGGTGATGCCCACCCTCCTGGGTGAGCGGGCACGGGGCACACGCTGAGGGGCTGCTGGGAGGGCGGTGCAGGTGGGGGGGTGGCGGCTGTACCTGTTGAAGTGGGGGGCACAGATGTTGCCGCCACCACAAGGGAGCTCCCATCGGAGGACGAGTCCGTGTCGCTGGTTGCAGATCCTGTGACCGCCATTGTGCTCCCCTCGCCCTCCGTCCCACTGGTGTATTCTGAGCCCGTAGTGTGGGCCTCCATGCCCATGTGGGATGCAGCTCCCTCGTGCTCCGGTGCCACTGTACCTCTGCCTGATGATGCTAATGCACACAAGAACAGTGAGACCGCAATAAAAAGGGGGGGGAACAGAAGAAAGACAGGTTGAGTGCATGGCTTACCGCTACCGTTGGCAGACAATACAGACACAGCAGCCCCCTGCACCACGTCGCGCTGTTGGGCTCTACAGTGCAATTCCTGGGAAATGGCCTACAAGGCTATGGACGCCATCTGCACACATAGAAGACCCTGGGGCATGAATAGCTGTACTTGGCACTCTACAGAGGCCTGCCTTATGAATGGGCCTAGCCTACGGAACTCGCCCTGGCCTAGGGGAACCCACAGCCCTCCTCCCTGACCCAGACACCTTCACTGCGCGCAAAGTCAGCTGAATAATAGTGTACTCACCCCGTTGTGTCTGCTGTGATGCCCTCAAGCGCCCATCCAACTCACGGTAGGCCACCGCCAGGATCCGGAACATCAGGGGGGTCATGGTTCGACAGGCACCCCTCCCACGTTGGGAGGCCATCCCCAGCTGAGCCTCCGCCATCTTCTTGCTGCAGCGGCGAATGTCCTCCCATCTCTTCCGGCAGTGGGTGCTCCGTCTGTGGTGGACCCCCATGGTCCGTACGTCCTTGGCGATGGCACGCCAAATATCCTTCTTCTGGTGGGCGCTGACCTACATGAAATGTACAGGGGAAGAATGTAGGAGGCTGGACTGGCTTGTAGTGAGTACCAAGGGGTACTTGCACCTTGCACCAGGCCCAGTTGTCCCTTATTAGTGTATAGGGTGTCTAGCACCTTAGGCTGATAGATAATGGTAGCTTAGCAGAGCAGCTTAGGCTGAACTAGGAGACGTGTGAAGCTACTACAGTACCACTTAGTGTCATATGCACAATATCATAAGAAAACACAATACACAGTTATACTAAAAATAAAGGTACTTTATTTTTATGACAATATGCCAAAGTATCTCAGAGTGTACCCTCAGTGAGAGGATAGGAAATATACACAAGATATATATACACAATATATATATACACAATACCAGAAATATGCAGTATAGTGTTAGAAAACAGTGCAAACAATGTATAGTTACAATAGGATGCAATGGGGACACATAGGGATAGGGGCAACACAAACAATATACTCCAAAAGTGGAATGCGAACCACGAATGGACCCCAAACCTATGTGACCTTGTAGAGGGTCGCTGGGACTATTAGAAAATAGTGAGGGTTAGAAAAATAGCCCACCCCAAGACCCTGAAAAGTGAGTGCAAAGTGCACTAAAGTTCCCCAAAGGACAAAGAAGTCATGATAGGGGAATAAGGCAGGAAAGACACAAACCAACAATGCAACAACGCTGGATTTCCAATCTGGGGTACCTGTGGAACAAGGGGACCAAGTCCAAAAGTCACAAGCAAGTCGGAGATGGGCAGATGCCCACGAAATGCCAGCTGCGGGTGCAAAGAAGCTTCGACTGGACTGAAGAAGCTGCGGTTTATGCAGGAACGCAAAGGGCTAGAGACTTCCCCTTTGGAGGACGGATCCCACTCGCCTTGTAGAGTTGTGCAGATGTGTTTTCCCGCCGAAAGAATGCCAACAAGCCTTGCTAACTGCAAATCGTGCGGTTAGCGTTTTTGGACGCTGCTGTGGCCCAGGAGGGACCAGGAGGTCGCAAATTGGACCAGGAGGTAGAGGGGACGTCGAGCAAGACAAGGAGCCCTCTTAACAGCAGGTAGCACCCGGAGAAATGCCAGAAACAGGCACTACGAGGATGCGTGAAACAGTGCTCACCCGAAGTTACACAAAGGAGTCCCACGTCGCCGGAGACCAACTTAGAAAGTCGTGCAATGCAGGTTAGAGTGCCGTGGACCCAGGCGTGGCTGTGCACAAAGGATTTCCGCCGGAAGTGCACAGGGGCCGGAGTAGCTGCAAAAATCGCGGTTCCCAGCAATGCAGTCTAGCGAGGTGAGGCAAGGACATACCTCCACCAAACTTGGACTGAAGAGTCACTGGACTGTGGGAGTCACTTGGACAGAGTTGCTGGATTCGAGGGACCTCGCTCGTTGTGCTGAGAGGAGACCCAAGGGACCGGTAATGCAGCTTTTTGGTGCCTGCGGTTGCAGGGGGACGATTCCGTCGACCCACGGGAGATTTCTTCGGAGCTTCTAGTGCAGAGAGGAGGCAGACTACCCCCACAGCATGCACCACCAGGAAAACAGTTGAGAAGGCGGCAGGATCAGCGTTACAGAGTTGCAGTAGTCGTCTTTGCTACTATGTTGCAGTTTTGCAGGCTTCCAGCGCGGTCAGCAGTCGATTCCTTGGCAGAAGGTGAAGAGAGAGATGCAGAGGAACTCGGATGAGCTCTTGCATTCGTTATCTAAAGTTTCCCCAGAGACAGAGACCCTAAATAGCCAGAAAAGAGGGTTTGGCTACCTAGGAGAGAGGATAGGCTAGCAACACCTGAAGGAGCCTATCAGAAGGAGTCTCTGACGTCACCTGGTGGCACTGGCCACTCAGAGCAGTCCAGTGTGCCAGCAGCACCTCTGTTTCCAAGATGGCAGAGGTCTGGAGCACACTGGAGGAGCTCTGGATACCTCCCAGGGGAGGTGCAGGTCAGGGGAGTGGCCACTCCCCTTTCCTTTGTCCAGTTTCGCGCCAGAGCAGGGCTAAGGGGTCCCCTGAACCGGTGTAGACTGGCTTATGCAGAATTGGGCACATCTGTGCCCAAGAAAGCATTTCCAGAGGCTGGGGGAGGCTACTCCTCCCCTTCCTTCACACCATTTTCCAAAGGGAGCGGGTGTAACACCCTCTCTCAGAGGAAGTCCTTTGTTCTGCCATCCTGGGCCAGGCCTGGCTGGACCCCAGGAGGGCAGATGCCTGTCTGAGGGGTTGGCAGCAGCAGCAGCTGCAGTGAAACCCCAGGAAAGGCAGTTTGGCAGTACCAGGGTCTGTGCTACAGACCACTGGGATCATGGGATTGTGCCAGCTATGCCAGGATGGTATAGAGGGGGCAATTCCATGATCATAGACATGTTACATGGCCATATTCGGAGTTACCATTGTGAAGCTACATATAGGTAGTGACCTATATGTAGTGCACGTGTGTAATGGTGTCCCCGCACTCACAAAGTCCGGGGAATTGGCCCTGAACAATGTGGGGACACCTTGGCTAGTGCCAGGGTGCCCTCACACTAAGTAACTTTGCACCTAACCTTTACCAGGTAAAGGTTAGACATATAGGTGACTTATAAGTTACTTAAGTGCAGTGTAAAATGGCTGTGAAATAACGTGGACGTTATTTCACTCAGGCTGCAGTGGCAGGCCTGTGTAAGAATTGTCAGAGCTCCCTATGGGTGGCAAAAGAAATGCTGCAGCCCATATGGATCTCCTGGAACCCCAATACCCTGGGTACCTTAGTACCACATACTAGGGATTTATAAGGGTGTTACAGTAAGCCAATGTAAATTGGTAAAATTGGTCACTAGCCTGTTAGTGACAATTTGAAAGAAATGAGAGAGCATAACCACTGAGGTTCTGATTAGCAGTGCCTCAGTGAGACAGTTAGGCATCACACAGGGAAGACATACATATAGGTCACAAACTTATGAGCACTGGGGTCCTGACTAGCAGGGTCCCTGTGACACATAACAAACATACTGAAAACATCGGGTTTTCACTATGAGCACTGGGCCCTGGCTGGCAGGATCCCAGTGAGACAGTGAAAACACCCTGACATACACTCACAAACAGGCCTAAAGTGGGGGTAACAAGGCTAGAAAGAGGTTACTTTCTCACACAACCCCCCCCCCAAACGAAGGACAATAAGGCTAACCTTGGCCAGTTGAGACTTTATTGTCTAAGTGGTGATAAGTAGAGAGTAGCTCTGCAATAGACTGGTTACTCCCTTTATCATCCACTATATGGTTACTTCCCTGTGGGGATGTAAACCACCCTGTTTGAAGTTTTTTTAGCTAAGCAACAATGTGAAGATGTATTTTCAGAGTTTCTATCAGTAAGTTTTAGTTTAGAGCAGTGGGAATTATCCACTGAACCTATTTGTAGTGATGGAAATGCCAGACAGGGATGCTGTCTCAGAAAAGCCATAGTTTGGATAAAACTTTGTCCATATGGCTGGAAGAGAGAACAGGGATGCTGTTTCTCTTGGGTTGGAGCAGGGCAGGGATGCTGTCCTATGAGCTCCACACTAGGGCAGGGATGCTGTCCTAAGTGTTGTGAGGCAGTGCAGAGTTTCTGCACTAAAGTTTCTCTGGGAGGGTTGGAGGGATGCTCCATGTTAACTAAAATGGTGCTCTTTTTCTCACCAATGTTAGTTATCCCACAGAGAGGTACTTCCACCTCAGGGAGTACAGTTTTGCCAACTGATGATTCCCTTGGAACAGGTGCCACCCCAGGAGAGGTTTCTCCCACCACAGGAATGGTATCCTGAATGGTAGGGTGGTTAGGGGATACTGTGATACCCTTTTTACCTGTTGATGGAGAGGGATCCTGAGTTTTCAGGCCTTCTCTCCTTTGCTTTTTCATTTCAGTAGAAATGAGAGGGAACAATTCCTCTGGGATGCCCAGCATGGCTGCATGGGCATAAAACTCTACATCAGCCCAACCTGAGGCCTCTAGGTCATTACCTAAGAGACAGTCTACAGGTAAGCTAGGTGATACCACCACCTGCTTAGGGCCAGTAACTCCACCCCAACTAAACTGAATTATAGCTAAGGGAAGAAACTTAGTGGAGTTATGGACATCAATAATTTTATACTGTTGTCCAATGATGTGTTGTTCAGGAGCCACTAGGTTTTCAGTCACCAAAGTGATACTGGCACCAGTGTCCCTGTAGGCCAAGGCCTCAACACCATTTATTGAAACTGTCTGCCTGTACTTATCCATTGTAAGGGGACAAGCAGCCAGTGTGGCAAGGCCAATGCCACTAGGTGTGACAGAAACTGTCTTGGGACTGACTACCCCAGTTTCTATGATGGACCCATAAGTGAACCCAACTACACCCTTTGCTTGACTGTTGCCAGCAGTCCCGCCACTAGTACCACTACTGCTAGGGGCACTAGAGCTTGATGTATTAGTGGTGGTAGGCTCAGGGGGTTTACCTGGATAGGACTTATCCCCTGGCCTATGGCCTCTGTTTTTACACACAAAGCACCAAGGCGTTTTAATGTGTGTGGGTTGAGAAGAAGAGGAAGAATTTGTTTTATCCCCACCCTCTGAAGAGTGTTTAAGATTTGAAGTGGGATCTTTGGTTATACCCTTATCCCCATGCTTATCTTGAGATTTTTCACTATCTTTCTTCTTATTGCCATCTTTGTCACCCCCTGTATGAACTTTTCTGTTCACCCTTGTTCTGACCCATTTGTCTGCCTTCTTTCCCAATTCTTGGGGAGAGGTCAGATCAGAGTCTACCAGGTACTGGTGCAACAAATCAGACACACAATTATTAAGAATATGCTCTCTCAGGATCAAGTTATACAGGCTGTCATAATCACTAACTTTACTGCCATGTAACCACCCCTCCAAGGCCTTCACTGAATGGTCAATGAAATCAACCCAGTCTTGTGAAGACTCCTTTTTGGTCTCTCTGAACTTTATCCTGTATTGTTCAGTGGTTAAGCCATAACCATCCAGGAGTGCATTCTTCAGAACTTTGTAATCATTAGCTTCATTTTCTTTTACAGTAAGGAGCCTATCCCTACCTTTTCCACTAAATGATAGCCATAGGATAGCAGCCCACTGCCTTTGAGGGACATCCTGTACAATACAGGCCCTCTCAAGTGCAGCAAACCACTTGTTAATGTCATCCCCCTCCTTATAAGGGGGAACTATCTTATGCAGATTCCTGGAATCATGCTCTTTTGCAGGATGACTATGGGGAATACTGCTGCTGCCACCATGGGTTTCTAAACCCAACTTCTGTCTTTCCTTCTCTAGTTCTAAAGACTGTCTATCCAAATCCAGCTGTTGCTTTTTAAGCTTCAGTCTGGTTTGTTTCACCCTCCACTTATTGAGTTCCCTTTCTAACAATCTGTCATCAGGGTTGGTGGGAGGGACATTCCTAGATACAGAGGTATGATGGGAATGGACAGAAGGAGACCTGTCCCTTACAGAGGGCACCCTAACAGCTTGGCTGACAGTGTAATGTGAGAGCACATCATCTGTATGGTGTGACTCCACCTCAGTACCAACTATGCTAGACTGTCTAGTAATGGGCAGGCTAAGAAGTTTCTTTCCTGAATCTTTTCCTGGGGGAGTCCCTGGATCAGATTGGGAACCATTAGCTACTTTTTCAACAGATGGGGCACTTCTAGCCTTATCCTGTTCTCTAAGCATGTTAAGTAACAATTCCAAGGAAGGATTCTTCCCTACACTCAAACCTCTCTCTATGCAGAGACTCCTTGCTCCTTTCAGCTAAGGTGATCATATGCAAGTTTGGACAGATCAACACTTTGGCCTGTGCCAGACATTTTTAGAGAGAGTAAAAGTGATAGAAAAAGAGAAAAAAGTTTTCAGAACTTTTAGAAAGACAGAAAAAAAAACTTTTAAAACTTTTTAGAACTTTTTAGAAAGTTTAGAAGTACTTTTCAGCACTTAGAAAAGAGTGAAAAGAGGAAATGCAAAACTTTTTGGTTATGTGTATATACACTGAACTTGTTTTGTATATTTTTCTCTTATGAAAAGTACAATGACAAGAGTGGTAAGTAGTCTCAAAGCACTTATCCCACCGCTGCACAACCAATGTAGGAGGCTGGACTGGCTTGTAGTGAGTACCAAGGGGTACTTGCACCCTGCACCAGGCCCAGTTATCCCTTATTAGTGTATAGGGTGTCTAGCAGCTTAGGCTGATAGATAATGGTAGCTTAGCAGAGCAGCTTAGGCTGAACTAGGAGACGTGTGAAGCTACTACAGTACCACTTAGTGTCATATGCACAATATCATAAGAAAACACAATACACAGTTATACTAAAAATAAAGGTACTTTATTTTTATGACAATATGCCAAAGTATCTCAGAGTGTACCCTCGGTGAGAGGATAGGAAATATACACAAGATATATATACACAATATATATATACACAATACCAGAAATATGCAGTATAGTCTTAGAAAACAGTGCAAACAATGTATAGTTACAATAGGATGCAATGGGGACACATAGGGATAGGGGCAACACAAACCATATACTCCAAAAGTGGAATGCGAACCACGAATGGACCCCAAACCTATGTGACCTTGTAGAGGGTCGCTGGGACTATTAGAAAATAGTGAGGGTTAGAAAAATAGCCCACCCCAAGACCCTGAAAAGTGAGTGCAAAGTGCACTAAAGTTCCCCAAAGGACAAAGAAGTCGTGATAGGGGAATAAGGCAGGAAAGACACAAACCAACAATGCAACAACGCTTGATTTCCAATCTGGGGTACCTGTGGAACAAGGGGACCAAGTCCAAAAGTCACAAGCAAGTCGGAGATGGGCAGATGCCCAGGAAATGCCAGCTGCGGGTGCAAAGAAGCTTCGACTGGACTGAAGAAGCTGCGGTTTCTGCAGGAACGCAAAGGGCTAGAGACTTCCCCTTTGGAGGACGGATCCCTCTCGCCTTGTAGAGTCGTGCAGAAGTATTTTCCCGCCGAAAGAATGCCAACAAGCCTTGCTAGCTGCAAATCGTGCGGTTAGCGTTTTTGGAAGCTGCTGTGGCCCAGGAGGCACCAGGAGGTCGCAAATTGGACCAGGAGGTAGAGGGGACGTCGAGCAAGACAAAGAGCTCTCTTAGCAGCAGGTAGAACCCAGAGAAGTGCCAGAAACAGGCACTACGAGGATGCGTGAAATGGTGCTCACCCGAAGTTACACAAAGGAGTCCCACGTCGCCGGAGACCAACTTAGAAAGTCGTGCAATGCAGGTTAGAGTGCCGTGGACCCAGGCTTGGCTGTGCACAAAGGATTTCTGCCGGAAGTGCACAGGGGCCGGAGTAGCTGCAAAAGTCGCGGTTCCCAGCAATGCAGTCTATCGAGGTGAGGCAAGGACTTACCTCCACCAAACTTGGACTGAAGAGTCACTGGACTGTGAGAGTCACTTGGACAGAGTTACTGGATTCGAGGGACCTCGCTCGTCGTGCTGAGAGGAGACCCAAGGGACCGGTAATGCAGCTTTTTGGTGCCTGCGGTTGCAGGGGGACGATTCCGTCGACCCACGGGAGATTTCTTCGGAGCTTCTAGTGCAGAGAGGAGGCAGACTACCCCCACAGCATGCACCACCAGGAAAACAGTCGAGAAGGCGGCAGGATCAGCGTTACAGAGTTGCAGTAGTCGTCTTTGCTACTATGTTGCAGTTTTGCAGGCTTCCAGCGTGGTCAGCAGTCGATTCCTTGGCAGAAGGTGAAGAGAGAGATGCAGAGGAACTCGGATGAGCTCTTGCATTCGTTATCTAAAGTTTCCCCAGAGACAGAGACCCTAAATAGTCAGAAAAGAGGGTTTGGCTACCAAGGAGAGAGGATAGGCTAGCAACACCTGAAGGAGCCTATCAGAAGGAGTCTCTGACGTCACCTGGTGGCACTGGCCACTCAGAGCAGTCCAGTGTGCCAGCAGCACCTCTGTTTCCAAGATGACAGAGGTCTGGAGCACACTGGAGGAGCTCTGGACACCTCCCAGGGGAGGTGCAGGTCAGGGGAGTGGTCACTCCCCTTTCCTTTGTCCAGTTTCGCGCCAGAGCAGGGCTAAGGGGTCCCCTGAACCGGTGTAGACTGGCTTATGCAGAATTGGGCACATCTGTGCCCAAGAAAGCATTTCCAGAGGCTGGGGGAGGCTACTCCTCCCCTGCCTTCACACCATTTTCCAAAGGGAGAGGGTGTAACACCCTCTCTCAGAGGAAGTCCTTTGTTCTGCCATCCTGGGCCAGGCCTGGCTGGACCCCAGGAGGGCAGATGCCTGTCTGAGGGGTTGGCAGCAGCAGCAGCTGCAGTGAAACCCCAGGAAAGGCAGTTTGGCAGTACCAGGGTCTGTGCTACAGACCACTGGGATCATGGGATTGTGCCAACTATGCCAGGATGGTATAGAGGGGGCAATTCCATGATCATAGACATGTTACATGGCCATATTCGGAGTTACCATTGTGAAGCTACATATAGGTAGTGACCTATATGTAGTGCACGCGTGTAATGGTGTCCCCGCACTCACAAAGTCCGGGGAATTGGCCCTGAACAATGTGGGGGCACCTTGGCTAGTGCCAGGGTGCCCTCACACTAAGTAACTTTGCACCTAACCTTTACCAGGTAAAGGTTAGACATATAGGTGACTTATAAGTTACTTAAGTGCAGTGTAAAATGGCAGTGAAATAACGTGGACGTTATTTCACTCAGGCTGCAGTGGCAGGCCTGTGTAAGAATTGTCAGAGCTCCCTATGGGTGGCAAAAGAAATGCTGCAGCCCATATGGATCTCCTGGAACCCCAATACCCTGGGTACCTTAGTACCATATACTAGGGATTTATAAGGGTGTTACAGTAAGCCAATGTAAATTGGTAAAATTGGTCACTACCCTGTTAGTGACAATTTGAAAGAAATGAGAGAGCATAACCACTGAGGTTCTGATTAGCAGTGCCTCAGTGAGACAGTTAGGCATCACACAGGGAACACATACCTATAGGTCACAAACTTATGAGCACTGGGGTCCTGACTAGCAGGGTCCCAGTGACACATAACAAACATACTGAAAACATCGGGTTTTCACTATGAGCACTGGGCCATGGCTGGCAGGATCCCAGTGAGACAGTGAAAACACCCTGACATACACTCACAAACAGGCCTAAAGTGGGGGTAACAAGGCTAGAAAGAGGTTACTTTCTCACAAAGAAGAGAAGTCATTACCAACTGCACCATCAAAGTGAGTGGCCCCCATCCCTACCCTTGGCATGTGGCACATGCATTCACCGTCTTTCATGCACTCAGAACTCTGCCCCTTCCTTCTTACAACCAGCCCTCTCCACACAGGCATAGCCCATACAACATGCTCCCTGTGTACTTACCTGTTGGTCTAGAGAACCGTAGAGTAGCGTGTACTGGGGGAGGTCCCCGTCAACGAGCTTCTCCAACTCCTCTGCAGTGAAGGCAGGGGCCCTTTCCCTAGACGCACGAGCCATTGTCTCTTCCAGACCGAGGTCACAGCAGCACTTGCAGTGTAGGTCCTCTCCTGTCAAAGATCAGGTATCGAGTGATTAAACAGTTAGAAAATGGCGGTCACGTCCGCGGCCGACGTACATCGCCATTGGCTCCTGGGACCCATAGGGTCCAATGTTAACCAATGCAGCATTGCGCTGCGGTCTTCGACCGCCTACCGCGACAGTGTACAACGCCAGCACAGTTACCTCACATCCCATTGTCCCGCTTTAGAGGTCAGGCAGCCGCCATTTCAGGGGCCCACATGGCCTAATTACCAACTGCGTCACACATACCTAGGCCCACTCTCAACGCACATACAGGCCACATTTTGTGTATGATTGGTGTTCTGTGCATACTGTGGGTACATACCTCTGAGTTGTTTGACTCTGTGCTCGCTGTTGTCCTTCATAGGCACCGTCCGCTGGGACATGTGAGGAGATGGCGGAATCCTCCGGTGTACCGACCGCTGGTGGACCTGTCGACAATGGAGGAAAGACATTTGATCATCACCTACAGGTTTGACCGTGCCACAATACAGGAACTGTGTAGCCAGTTGGAGCCAGACCTGATGTCAGCAATCCGCCATCCCACAGGAATCCCCCTTCAAGTGCAGGTGCTATCAGTGCTCCATTTCCGTGCATGTGAGTCTTTTCAGACAACTGTGGCCATGGCATCAGGGATGTCCCAGCCGATGTTTTCCAACGTGTTGTCCAGAGTGTTGTCTGCCCTGCTGAAACACATGCAGAGCTCCATCGTTTTCCCTCAGGTGGAAGACTTGCCTACAGTGAAAGGTGACTTCTATGCCCTTGGACATATCCCCAACATCATAGGTGCCATTGATAGGACCCATGTGGCTTTGGTCCCCCCCCACAGGAGTGAACAGTTGTACAGGAACCGGAAGAGTTATCATTACATGAATGTACAGATGGTATGTTTGGCAGACCAGTACATCTCACATGTGAATGCCATGTTCCCTGGCTCAGTGCATGAGGCCTGCATCATGCGGAATAGCAGCATCCCTTATGTGATGGGTCAACTACAGAGGCACCGGGTGTGGCTATTAGTGGACTCTGGTTACCACAACCTGTCATGGCTACTGACCCCAGTGAGGAATCCCAGGACCAGGGCAGAGGAGGGTGATCGAACGCACCTTTGGCCTATTGAAGGCCAGGTTTAGGTGCCTCCATATGACAGGTGGATCCCTATTCTACTCACCAAAGAAGGTGTGTCAGATGATTGTGGCCTGCTGTATGCTTCATAATTTGGCTTTGCGACGACAGGTGCCTTTTCTGCAGGAGGATGGTCCAGATGGCGTTGTTGTGGCAGCTGTGGAGCCTGTGGACAGTGATGAGGAGGAAGCAGAGGAAGAAGACATTGACAACAGGGACTCAGTCATCCAGCAATATTTCCAGTGAAACACAGGTGAGAATACATTCCTGCCTACTACAAGTACTTTTACACTTCTACCTCTATCCTGTCTGTCGATTTCACCCAGTGTATGGTCACTGAGTTGTCACTTTCCCTTACGGTTTCACAGGTGTGGGTCCCAACGTGTGTCATCTGCTTACATTCCTCATGGACTAGAGCTGTGTGACATAGGTATGTTGACATTACTATTTCCTGGATATTTTGGCACTGTAATTGCAAATACACTATTTCAAAATCACAGACAGACTCCAGATCTTTTGGTGCTTTAGGTGTGTTTATCTGAATGCAAAATATTGGAGGGAGAAGTTAAATGGTGAGGGGTGATGGCGGAGGAGTGTCCATGGCAGAGTCCAGTCTATTTGTCTCATAGGTGCATTGCCCATATGGGCATAGGAAGTGGAGCTGGGGCTGTTCCAATATGGACAGGGTGACAAAGTGGTACAGTGGGTTGACAATCAGGGTGGTCTCATTTCTTGGCGGTGGTCTTGGCATCGTGCTCTGTCTTGTTCCTGGATCTCAGGGACCGCTTGCGGGGTGGTTCTCCATCTGCAGGGGGTGGGGTGCTGGAGTGGTGGTCCTGTGGCAGTGCCTCCTGTCCACTAGTGCCGGCGGAGGTGGTGGGCAGTTCATTGTCCATGCTAGTGTCAGGGGCCCCTTGGAGTGCCACAGTGTCCCTCCTGGTGTTTAGTATTTCCTTCAGCACCCCTACGATGGTGCCCAGGGCGGAGCTGATGGTTCTGAGTTCCTCCCTGAACCCCAGATACTGTTCCTCCTGCATGCGCTGGGTCTCCTGAAAGTTGGCCAGGACCGTTGCCATCGTCTCCTGGGAGTGGTGGTTTGCTCCCATGATGGAGGCGAGGGCCTCATGGAGAGTGGGTTCCCTTGGCCTGTCCGCCCCCTGTCGCACAGCAGCTCTCCCAGTCCCCTGTGTTCCTGGGCCTCTGTCCCCTGGACCGTGTGCCCACTGCCCCCAGGTCCCTGTTGTTGTTGGGGTGGTGGGTTATCCTGGGTTCCCTGTAGTGGTGGAAACACAGCTGATTGACGTGTCCTGGGTACGGAGGTATGGGCCCGCTGGGTGGGTGCTGTGCTGGTGTTACCAGAGGGTGGAAGGTCTGTGGTGGCCTGTGCCAGTGCGAGGGGAACCGACTGTCCCGAGGCCCACAATGGTCCAGGCTGGTCATCTGGATCGAGTTGGACAGAGCTGCTGTCATCACTGTGGGCCTCTTCTGTGGGTGGGGTTGAGATGTCTGGACCCTCCTGTCTGGTGACTTTGGGTAGTGGTCCTGCAGGGGTGTAAAAGCTTAATTATTGCATCTGTGTGTGTCATGGTGGGCAATGGGTGGGTGACCGGTGTACCCCAGTGCTTGCATTCCTATGTGGGGACTTGTGTGATGATGGTTTAGGGGGTTGTATGGGTATGTGCAGTGGGCATGCTTTAGTGTTGGGTGTCCATGCGTTGGGGTTGCATGCAGGGCTTGGTTTTGGGATGGGTGGTCTGTGATAGTGGGGTATATGTGAGTTGGTGGAGTGATGAGGGTGAGGGTACGGGTAGGAGTTTGTGATGGCATGCAGGAAGGGTGGGGGATATAGTAGTAAAGATTTGACTTACCAGAGTCCATTCCTCCACCGACTCCTGCAAGGCCCTCAGGATGCAGAATCGCCAAGACCTGCTCCTCCCATGTTGTTAGTTGTGGGGGAGGTGGTGGGGGTCCGCCGCCAGTCCGCTGAACCGCCAGGTGGTGTCTTGAGACCACAGAACGCACCTTCCCCCGTAGGTCGTTCCACCTCTTCCTGATGTCGTCCCGATTTCTTGGGTGTTGTCCCACTGCGTTGACCCTGTCGACTATTCTTCTCCAAAGCTCCATCTTTCTTGCAATTGAGGTGTGCTGCACCTGTGCTCCAAATAGCTGTGGCTCTACCCGGACGATTTCCTCCACCATGACCCTGAGCTCCTCCTCCGAGAACCTGGGGTGTCTTTGCCGTGCCATGGGGTGGTGTAGGTGATGTGTGGGGTGGTGTGTGTGGTGATAAGTGTGGTGATATGTAGTGGTGAGTTGTGTTTTGTGCGTGGAAGTTGTGTGGTTGATGGTGTTGAGTGTCTGTGGATGCTAGTTTGTGGATGGTGGTGTCTCTCTCTGGCCTTCTTTCAGAATTTTTGGTCGTAGGGGTCTGTGTGTGTGTGTTTTATATTGTATTGGGTGTGTGGGAGTGGTGTGTGTATGTGTATCAGGTGTGTGTATTTCGAATTGTCCACTGTGGCTGTGTTTTGGATATGTGTGTGTATTTTGAGCGCGTGTGTACCGGCAATGGAATGCGCATATTCTACAACTGTATCTCAGAGATGTCCATAATATGATTGCTACAAAACTCTGCTGCTTTGCTACCCTCTCTGGCTTAGCAGTTAACTAGGCAAAATCATGTCTATTACCCTTTACCTCAGAGTTGCTGAACTCAGATCTCACTTTTACTGACACACAAATACTGTTGCAAACCAGAATGTTCAGGTATCTGGGCACTCAAGTATATTATTCTCTGGTGGACTTGTATGATGGCATCCTCACAGGTGCAGCTACCTCTATTAGGTCCCACATGGCCGCGAAGTCTGTGTATTCCAATCGGAGATGGACTTCATACTATCTCCCTTTATGCGCATATTCTACTACTGTATCTCAGAGATGTCCATAATATCCCTGACATGATTGCTACAAAACCCTGCTGCTTTGCTACCCTCTCTGGCTTAGCAGTTAACTAGGCAAAATCATGTCTATTCCCCTTTACCTCAGAGCTGCCAAACTCAGATCTCACTTTTACTGATACACAAATACTGTTGCAACCCAGAATGTTCGGGTATCTGGGCGCTCAGGTATATCATTCTCTGGTGGACTTGTATGATGGAAACCACACAGGTGCAGCTACCTCTATTACGTCCCAGATGGCCCTTTGGCAGATATTACCATTGTCGGTAGCGGTGGAGTAGCCCTTCTGAAAATGGTGGTCCTACTCCGCTTCTTATATTACTTTACCAACCTACCACTGCATATCCCAGCTCAATTTTTTTGAAATCACGAGAAACACATACGAAATTTCATCTAGAACAAATCATGCTGCAGGGTGGCACTAACAAAACTTTACTCACCCTTGGATCAGAGCAGACTTGTGGTGCCAAACTTAGAACTGTATTACCGTACGTCCCAACTTTAGTGGGTGGCTAAGTGGGTATCTGGCTTACAACTGATCAAAACTGCCACAACATTGCCAGCTTGGCGTATGCCCAAAATCCTACACTTGTTTCACCCATTCACCTGAGCAAAGACACCTGACCCTCTCTGGCTAGGAGTAGCATATTGCTGTTATCGCTGGAGAATTTACCTTCTTTGACTGGTAACCCCTTATGCACTAGCCCTATTTGGTACACCCAATAACCTCACTTTCACCTTATTGGCGGAACTCTCGACTTGGCATGCAGCTGGCTACAACCCTTAAGAGATCTTTATTAGGGCAGTGCCCTCATCCCATAAGAGATACTAATAGAAACTAAAAACCTGCCACCCTGTCGATTTCTATTATATAACTCACTACTCACTTCACTGACACACAAGTGGGGTGACAACTCAAAAGCATATAACCCATCTAACAGTATAGTACCTTCATGTAATGGTGCCAGACTGGCACCTCATCCCCTGTTTTTATGAGCTATTGCAAATTCACACCACACCATCACTTATGGCCCTGTGCTGCTGCTGGGAGGATGATCTGCATGTCCCTGCACGGAGAAGGAATGGGCAGCGGTGTTGGGAAGCACCATGTGTATTCCATTCAAAGCTAGATTCTGCCTTATACAGTTTTTCGTTGTGCACAGAGCTTACATTACTACTGCCAAAATCAACCTCTATTTCCATTGTGTAGGGGCTGCGTACCCTTGATGCCACCTAGTAGATGCAGATCTGCTTGATATGCTATGGGCTTGCCCATCTCTCCAACACTACTGGCAAGGTATCATGACCATATCGGCCATCTGCAGTTAAAGCCCAGTGCTACACAAATGGAAAATATGTCTTTATGGTCTCTACCATGGAGACAAAAAGCGAAGGAGTACCCCTCATTTTCTAGATTTGGGATTACTAAAGGCTAAACGCCCCATCACTCACCGATGTAAAGCACCCAAGCCTCCAACACTTGTGGCATGGATGCAATTGCTCCTCAAATGGGCACAGGCGGAAAGTGTAGTGCTGCAAAGGGAGGATGCCTTTGGACCGACCAAGTACCCTACAGCTACTAACTGGGATTCTGTCCTGGTGGATTTTCAAACTACTGCACAGGAGGAGGTTGGGAGTGTTGGACTCGCCATGTGGCAGAGATGAAACAACAGTTGATTATACCCCTCACTAACTAACTGTTATCCACAGAGGTACAACAGTTTCCCTGTAAAATGCTCTTTCAACTTCTTCAGTTTGTATGTTCTCCAGTCTAACCACATGCTCTTCTGATTAAACATGCTGGGCGCGGGAGGCGGTATAGAGGTCCACAGTTTAGGTTTCCTTTTCTTTGTTCTATTTTATCATAACAGAATCTTTTTTTCAGTTTTAGCAATGTATGAACCCAGTCCCCAATTTGGTCCATAATGATCATCTTATGTCTATTCTCCTGCGACAAAATTTTTAATTTTGACAGCCATGTATAAAACTAATATGCTTGATCTGATAGTTGTAAAACTTTATGATGCCAAATAGACATTGCATCCTAGAGAATTGATTAACCATTAATATGTTGGTTGTATTTCGATTGTAACTGCTTGAAGATGCTGCGTAATTGAATGTTCTCAATGTAATACAAGAAAATCAATAAAAAGATTGAAAAAAATAGGGGAAAGGTATCACTATGGTGTCCAGCTTCTCCCCTTCTGCTTCAGGCCATGAGAAGATGTACATATTTTCCGTTCCACGTTGCCATGACCTGCTTAATGCACTTTAGTTCGTGTTGCTGTTATGACCTGCCTTGATGCACGTTAATTTGTGCTCTAGCCTGACTACATTAGTTTTAATAGTTCCCTACTTGGATCATGTCACCCAAGAAGACACAGGTCTAGATGGAAGGATTGGTTTCACCCTGCACTTCTGTGAGTATTAATATTGTCCTACTGTCTTGTGTACTTTATGCCTAATTCACTGGTCGATTTATTTAAGGGTATGTTGTCTTTTGTGATGTGTGGCACATTGTTGTTATCCCGTCACATTAGGGCTATTCATTGTCAACAATACTCACCTCCGAGTATACTATGTATTTAATGATTATGGAGCTCAAGTCTAAACCTTTGTGGAGACTGCAGTCTCCCAATTCATACTTTTCTGCATCTAATTCATTACCTTCTTGGGAAATAACAAAGCCATGGAATGCAAATGAGGTTTTGTAAAAGAAAATGCAGGTGGGTAGTCCGACATATGACGTATGTTGCTTGGGTATAATAAAAATATCTAGCATAAGTTGTCAATAGTTCTCTTCTCTCCTCTTCTCCATTTTAGATGGGATTTATGTACCATGCAGTAATGCATTACCTGGGGTACATTAGGGCACAGCTTCTTTGTCTACCAAATGTACCAGTGACAAAAGGGACCATTCAGTCTGCTTATATTATGCAGTAGCCAATGTAAACGTTTTATCTTTACTTTCCTTCTGAACTAGTAGTGGCTTTTGACTATTTGAATTGATTTGGGCTGTTAGTTTCTGAGCCCATCTCTATAACAAGCTGGAAAATGTCACAAGAACCGTACAATCCTACACTTCAAGACATTCTTCTATTTAATATTGTTCATCCAAGAACTCTTTAAACTGACCATTTGTAGAATATGCTAATGAGGAATCAGGAATACACAGGATGCTGCGAAGAAGACCAACGTCTTGAGAACAAATATGTACTTAAGTGTCACAAAGTGCCCCCTGGTGTACTCTGGTGGATGGATGGCTAAGGACGTTCTAATTGAGCTACCTTAGTGTTTGACCTTTATGTGGCCAGCTTCCTTTTTGAAAGGCATGAACGCGGGCCGTCCCTTCACTATCTCTCCCTCTTCTCTACCACCAGTGGGTGGCTCTGGTAGACATCTGATTATCTCAGATAGAGGCAGCCTGCAACGACTGTAAAATCATGGGGAACGGCGAGGATCCAAATGTGTAACAGCACAGTTCAGTGGCAGAGATTAAGAAAACCAGTTCCCCGCCTTCTCCAGTTGAAAATGTTCCGATCCAGAAAAATGTGATCAAGGTGTTAATGACTTTGATCAAATCTTTGTGTTTTTGAGGATCTCTACAAGACGTTGAAGGTCAAAGGTTGTTGATTAGTCTATAGAAATAGGGTTTCTTTCTGCCAAGGTCTTTAGACCGTACAGCTAGTCTGAAATGGTAGAGGTGTAGACTTTCTCCAGTGTGCTGCTTAGACACGAGTGGTGCCCGGCGACTTTAGACCCTAAAGAAGTGCTTGTATTTGTTTTTCCATTGCTTTCAAGCATTTAGCATGGCTTTCAACCCCTTTGTCTTGAAGTGGTCCAACATAACAGGTTTTTTTAAGGTCTGACTACAGACACCTTCGGCTGTGTGGAAAGAACACGTGTTGCCACAAACAGCATACGCTACAGACAATACAGCAGAAAGAGACATACTGTCACGTTTTGGGACCAACCCATGGCATTTGGCGGGTGTATATAAGGGGCTCATTTTATTGTAAGTGTGGACACTCGTACCTCTTCAGGATTGAAGATGTTCTTCAAAGCCCCTTTCCTTATAAATTGACATTCAGTATTTTTTACCTGTGCACAACTTCGCAGTTTCTAGGATTCAGAATGCGGCTGCTTAAAAGAAAATGAGTCCGGCCCGTGGAACCGCCTGCATGTGCCTCTCCGTTGCCTACTTCACCAGCACTCACAAGCACTGTTGGCCATCACACTCTAACTACCCACAGACACTCTCTATTCATCTCTCCTCTCTGCTGAATGCAGCGGTGCTCTTATTGCTTTCCCTCTATGCCACTCTGCTTTCCTTTGACCTTCAAAGCGTGACACTGAAGGAAAAGGCAGCAGTGCTTAATTTGTAAATAAAAACGTGCTGGTGCTCAAAGATCTCCTCTTAAACACGTGGCTGCTGCAATTAAATGTGTGAGCACAGAATACAGAGGAAGCGTAATCCTGAAGCCATCTCAGGCTTTATTAATCCATTTACAGCCACTCCCTCCCCCTTTAGCTCACTCTTGCAGCTTCCTGACGCGTTTTCGTTTTTCTCTGTCTTTTGCTCGCAGTAAATGCTTGAGGCAGAAAAATAAGTATGGGCCCTCAAAAATAGGTGCCGGTGCTCCGCACTAGAAACAACAAGCACAAATTAAGCACTGAAAGGCAGGAAGCAGAGCTCTCCTAGGGCCCGGGCTCCACGCATCCCATAAGAAACGCCTATGCCATCCCAGCTTCACTTATTAACGCCTAGAGCTATGTCCCGGATGTGTGCTCAACTCTACCGGTGCTGTCACACGCTGATGGGTAAATCTTTATTTAAATCTGTAAATCTTTATTGGTTAATCAAAACTGTTGCATCATCAATATTACATTCACAATCTTAATACATAATTCGTATAAAAAAACATAAACCATTAAAAATTGTTATCTATACAAACCCTAGTGTTCATTAATACAATTAATTACACATGTATACAAATTCTGTTGCCATATCCATTGATAAATATAATTATAAAATCAATCATTACTTATCTTTTAATCATACAAACTGCAGGATCGATTTGTATGAAGGGCACCCAGACTTAACCAAAAATCTATTAACCGAAGCCCATATATAGAAAGACAACTATACATCCAATAAAATCGCATTACCCATGCCCCAAAATTTAGATTAAATGTATTGCACCCTCAAATGGAATTATATTAATTTGGGCGTCCAGTTTTTTTGAAGCCTGGTTTGAAAATTTAATTAGTCTGGTATTCAGCATAGTGTCCAAGGAATTAAAACTGCTGATCACTGCTTGCCTGCATGTGCGTATGACTCTCTGGTTAAAAGCAACCTTGAGGTATTTTCTACGTTATTACTTTAAGCCTTGACATATACAAATCAAGGGCCATATGTACCAAAGCATTTTCCCATTGACACAGAATGGGTAAAACCCTTTGATACATCTGGCCCCAAATGTAGTAGGTTCCCGACTCCACTTCCACATAAAAAGCGAGGAGAATTAATGTCAGAGCCTATGGAGCAGAGACTAGGCCCCCGGGGAAAAGACCAAATCAATATTTGGTAAATTTATATTTTTCTTTTTTTTAACCAGCTAAAGTCCAGGTACGACTGACGTTTTAGAGTTTTGTACTCCTTTATTATAGCCCAAGCATGAGATCTACCAGCACAGAGACTCTTGTCAACAGCTGGGGATTTTTTTTCACTGTACGATTAATGGTTAATTTAAAAGCATCAAGTGGTAAAGACTTTTCCCACTGTGGGCGGGCCCCCAGATCATCAACGGCCTGATCTAAATATAGCCGTGATGGGGCCCTCAGGTTCATAATAATCTCTTTCCAGAGTGCTTGACTTAGCCCATTTGCCTTAGCTTGTTATGCGTGTTTCCAGATTTTAATGTAGGCACCCTGTCTTGCTATTACTTGGTTCGAGTAACCAAACTCCAGCCTAATTTGGGCCTGCAAGGCTTTCACTGGGAGATGGAAAAGAGCTCTGAAGACTTTCCCAATCATCCCACTCAGAATAATAGCGCCCCTAACACTCAAAGCTTTTCTACCATAAGTGACACTTGAGATTAACTTGCCGGTTATCACTTGTAGCAGTTGTCTGTAGCTAGGGCCATATAGCGGTCCTAGTAGGGTACGGAAAGCGAGTAGCAGGGTGTTTCCTTTTCGGGTTAAGTCAAGTTTCTGAGGAGTAAAGGTCCCCTTCTCATCAAATAGAACCACCAAGTACCTGTATGTTTTAACTTGTTCAAGTATTTGGCCTTGGAGGAACCACTTATGTGATTTGTGTATTCTGCTGCTTATTTCCATGGTTTTTGACTTCTTATTTACTTCCAATCTGTTTATTCTGACAATTTCACTATCAGATGTTGTCGACCAACTTTAGTACAACTTAAAAGGACTACATCATCCACATAGGACAAGTCACCGATCTTTGGAGGGTGAGCATGTACCTCGTCTAATATGGAGGACAGATCCAATACAAAGAGGTTAAAGAGGTAAGGTGCAAGCATGCAGCCTTGTTGTAGACCGCGTTCGGTCCCAATTTTCCTTGATAGGAAGGAGTTGTCCACAGTTTTCACTCTAACCCATGTATCTGTGTATAGCTTCTGTATTGCTTTCAATAACTTTGCTGGAATACCCCAGAAGGTTAATTTTGCCCATAACTGGCTGCACTGTACCGAATCGAAAGCGGATTTAAAATCTACGAAACATAAGTACAGGGGTTGTTTTTTCTGTTTACATTTATCGATAATGGTAGTAAGTGATAGAAAGTTTACAGCTGTTCCTGGCACTTTAATAAAGCCTGTCTGATTAACTGGGATACATTTTTTTTCTTTCAGCCCAGGCTTGGAGATCTCTCAAAAGAGAGCCAGCATAGTATTTTGATTCTGAGATGGTTAGAGTAATTAGGGGATAATTCTCAGGGGTTCGTGAGGTTGTTGCCCTTAAAGATCGGGTGAATACGGTAGGGTCTGACTAAGTGATCCTTCCCGGGATTCTGATATTTCTTTTGCTAGTACCTTTGTGATGCCTTCGTTTCCTGGGCTTAGGTTCACCTCCACTATATCTTGCTCTATTATATCCACTCTCTCCCTTCCACCAGTTGCCCTACCCCTCTGTTCCCCCACAATCAACCCTATTTCATCATCTTTTCTTCCCAAAGTAATAAGATTGGCTTTGAAATCGGGCATTAGAGTGCTTACGACCTCTGGTAGAGCAGCTAATTTGCTAATTATTGGGGCGCAGGTACGGTCATGCTCTGTTGTTTCCGCATAGTTCTTAGCTTGTTTAATCAGAGTATTTAGATCTGCCAATTTTTTATCAATCCCTGAAACAGATTGCGCCTTTATATTTAGCAGGTCCACCTGCACGTCCATTTTTGTAGATTGATAAGACAAGGCATCCAGGGTTAGTTGTGAGGTTTTGAAGAAGAAGTCCCACACTTTATCACTATGGCTTTCCTCGTTGAGATAGTCTTGTTTTGGAGCTTCCGTTGGGTCGCTCTCTATTGATCTTGTCACTTTGAGGTTATCTGGTTATTACACGTGCTGATCTGCGCTACAAGTGGCATGTTTTCTCGCACAGATGGAGAACTAGTTCTAAGATCGGTGAGTAGACATTTACCTAAGCCATGCTGGGTGCCTTTCTGACAGTCATTGACTTGAATCCTGCTGCCTGCACTGGGGTTTAGGTCCCCAGTTTCCAAAGAATGGGGGGCAATGGGCTGTTGCTTTTCCCATGCTCTTTCACGATCCCTCATTTTAGAATTTTCCACGGCCATTGCCTTCTTGATGATAACATTCACCTCGAGGAGGATCGGGTCTCTTCTCCTCAAGGAGTTTTTAGAACTGTTAAGAGATGGAGATGGAGGAGGAGACTGTGATCTCAAAGTGAGTAGGTCCAAATCAATAATTGATCCCCAAACGTTTCCTTTTCCAACTGCTGTTCTAGGGGAGATACCCAGGGGGTGTTTCGCCCCCTCCTCGTCTACGTCCGATTCAATGTGATCCCCTTGTTGATAATCCAAATTGCACCTAGTTGAGTCATTTATATTTGGAGAGAGCGGCATATGGAGTTGCCCTCGGGTTTTGAAAAACAAAAAAATGGAAGATTTTCCGTGGACACTTGTTGACTCCCCTCAGCCACATCTGAGCCAACGTTCTCCCCCTTTCCATATTCAAAGGTACCTTTGCTTTTTATTGGGGAGATGGGATGAGGAAGGGCTCTTTGATCCTTGGTGGAGGAAAAAGAGCTTCCACTGGGTCCGCCAAAAAGTCAAATTCATGTGGCATCTTTACTTCCTTCCGAAACATACGTGCGAGAGGAGAAATCAAGGTCAGACACTCTTCCACAGACTTTTTTGATGGCTTGGAGTGCACAGTTTGCAAATGGGAGGTTTTGGGTTTCCTCTTACTTCCAGGGAAGATGCCCTCTCTTTCCCCAAGCGCATTCTCCCAAGTGAGTAATACGTAACTCTTACACTGTAATTTCCTTCGGTAGCAACAGCTTTTACAGACTTGTGGAGATTCTAGGTATACTAGAATTACCATCACACCTCAACACCTCAACAGCCAAGGGGCACGAGCACGCAAGGCTCTGTTAGTTGAGGGGGGATGGAGGGAATAAAAGAGGAATTTATTGTTGTTGTTTCCTATCACTTTCCGGTTGCAAGCTGCACCCCTGAACAAGGACTGCTTCCGTAATCCACTAGACACAGATCAACACATCAGTTGCACTGAGATTCACAGGGTTTACTGCTATGTCCGCCACACAGATCACTCTGGTTGAGGTGGCAGGGGAGCACACAGGGTGTTGCTTGCCGCACCAGGACCTAGTCCGGCTTCTTCCACGCCTCTCCAGCTCTACCCTAGGGCCCTGGCTCTAACGCCACAGCCATGCACACTGCACTCCCTTATTTTACCGTGGGTCTACAATGCGCTCTATCTGTCCTTGCAACGCAAGTCGCTGTTGTTGATCGGGCCAAACAGCAAATCTGTGAGCACCTTCTTCTGATATTCTTGGGGCCTGTATACACTCTTACATCGCCTTGCAGCGTTGGATCGTTAATTGATCTCTCCCCTTCTCATTTTGCTCCTCCTGTGCTGCGCTGAGTCCACAAGTTGCCGAAGTACCAAATGTGTTGGTGATGCAGTGTTGGTACAGAAGCAGTACAAAGTCATGCGGGGTGTAGAAGAAGCAAAAGCAAGACAGGAGATTTTGTTAAGGCAAAGGATGGGGCCTCAAATATAAGGTTGGGAATGTGCAGTGGTGGTGAAGTGATGATAATAATGAGCTGCACAGGATCAATTTCTTCCTCCACACTACACCCTCAACCATGCGCCTCCACCTCCACCCAGCCTGTTTGCCACCACCAGAGAATGAGGGGTGGAGGGCATCTTTGGGATCGTATTCCAGGTCAGATCAGTTCAGCTCCAGTCAGTCCAGACCGGTAAGGGGTCACAAGGGTCATGGGTCGCAAACCCACTGCTTACCCCAAACCTGACCACTTTCTGTTATCTTTTGCTACCCTGCCTCCTTGGCACCTTACAGCACTGCCTCCTATCCATTATGCTGCAGTTCTTTGACACCACCACGGCCCTGAACACTCCTCTCGTCGGCTGGAGTGGGCTTCAGCTGTGGCGTCCTCCGGCTCCCTTCTCAGTCCGGTGCCGCCCGCAGTTCTGTGGCAAGAGCGGTCCTTTGCTGCCCACCCTCACAGCGGCCTTCTTTGCCGCCCGGCACTCGCAGCACCCGCAGCTCCCCAGCTCCACTGCACGGAGTCCTCAGTGGCCCACCTTCACAGCAGTCTTCTTTGCCTTCTGTGCCGCCTGGCATTCGCAGCGCCCGCAGCTCCGCAACTCCACTGCACGGCACAGCAGGACCGCTCCCCTGGAAACACTCCTCTTGTCACTGGAAGCAGAAACCAGTCAGCAGCCAAGGAAGAATGAGCTGGTGTGCACAGAAGGAGCTGCTGGTGAAGTCGCTGATCCCCAGAATTCTCCACCGACAACTCCGGCCTGCAACACTGTCATCAAGCTGCCATAGAACAACATAGTGCATTATTGTGGAGAAGTGTGATAGATCAGGGCCGTCTGCGCATTTGGCTCTTATGTCAGGTGATCACAGCCTCGCACTGACCGCTGGAGGGCCTGGTGCCTTTCTTCCCACAGGCCTCTACTCCTAGCGCCAGACAAGCAAATAAGTTGTAGTCGCCAGGGCAGTCGGGGAAAGGTGCACAAACGCCGTATCCTGGACAGCCCTGTCACTCCCAAGCAGGGCTTTACCTTGGGCAGGTCCTGTTTAGTCCTCAGACCCCACTGTAATTAATACTGACTTTGTAATTGATTCCCATTGTGCTGTATATTCAATGCCTTAAATGGCTGGACATTAAAACTATGAACTGACTTTGTTTGAAACAAGGAAACTTCACAGTTTTCCAACATAGCCGCAAATTCACTCAACAAACTCGCACACTGAAATAGCCAAACAATGTGTGGGAAAACATACAATTAATGCAAGTTTCTTTTCAAGTGTGCAATTCATTTAATAGGAGCTGTATAATGTACTTTCTTTAAAAGATGTTTTTAATGAGTTATTTTTGCAAAGTAGAAAAAAACTTACAAAAAACAAATAGGCATGAACCATTTACGACGTAGTATCAATTAGGGGGGCCCAAGAAATTGCAGAGATATTACAATCATTCACTACAAATCCACTGTCAGCGCGTGCCCGACAATATCCATAGTTCAGTCTTTCCAAATACAGTGTGTATCTTCATTTCATTTGCCAATCCCTGGCAAGGGAAATACCTTAGGTGTGCAGTGCTCCATCATCGTTCCCACCGGACGCCTGAATCGCAAAAACATCCCACTTATTTGTCCTGTGCCGTTCATTGGTTCCCCCTTATTGACTGGGACAGTGCCCCAATTTCAGCTCCCACCCATTTTTGCAACTCCATTTCCCATTCTTATAGTGATGGAGCTCCCACACATTTCCCACACAGTGTTATTAGCTTTTTGCTTCCCCCATCCCGATTCTAGAGCAGGCATTCGATACAGTGGGAAACATTATGTGGAGCCTACTGGTTGTCAAATATCTTCAATGCAAAATATGAGATTGTAGGAACCTGAATCTAGCATTTCTTGCCGCTTCTCACGAGTATGCTCTTACATCGCTCCATTCTTTATCTAAAATAATGCCATCCACGTCTGCCCACCTATCTCACTCTATAAACAGACACTGATTAAAAGTGATAGTGTTTAAACATGAACTTGGATACATTATTGGCTTCCCCTCCCCAACAACAATGAATGAAGAGGCAAGTCAGTAGTCATGTCAACCCTAAACATGGCCTAGATTCTTATTGCGTAGATGAAGCAACATTATAGTCTAATAAATCAAACATAAAAAGTGCATGTACAGTGCATATCCTGAAATCTAGTATTTAAAAGTGCTTCAAAGGTGATAATAGAGAAAAAGTAAGCTTGGTGATATAAAATACTTGCATAAGTATATTTAAGTATAAGATCACACAGTTTGGACAAGCAGGGAAACTGGTATTGATTCCATGTTATGTGGTTTCAAATTTTGAAATTCAACAACCAGATGCATATCTGTTCCGTGTTTTATCTTCCTCTACTGTTTACAACAAAGGTCACTGTTTTGCCTTTTACTTTTGGTGCATTGCGAGAAAAAATGACACAAACATAGCAGACCAGACTCAGGGCCCCCAGACCCATCTACCAAGCCAAGAATGCATTTATTTTGGGTGTGTGACACCACAAACACCCCTTTGAAACCATGCCCCTGAAGATGAACACTTTGAGAAAAGATTCTCACAAGTGATGGGTGCCAGTGAAGAAGTAGCACATAGATACTGTAAAGGGGTAAGGCCAGCTCGGCTCAGACAATCCAATCTGAGATTCTGCTATAACCATACCTCTCTGTAACCAATGATTAAGGAGTGACAAGGGATGTTAATTTAAGCTTCAAAGTGTGTAGCCTACAGCTTTAAAAAATTAAAAACAGCAGAGCCAGTAGATATAGAAATATTCCTAATGACTCAATGGAAAGGACGGAAGAGGCATATTGTTTACAATTAATTGGGCTTAAAACCTGCCCACAGCATAGCATTAGTTGTTTTCGTTGTCACTCTCATTTACAATTGTATCTATTGATTAGCTCCTTTAGGCTTCCCTTATTTTCTTGATTTCTCTTCTCCCTGGAGCATGGACCAAGTACCTGTGTTCTACCTCATCTTTGTTATTTTTCATCTTTTTGCAACAGACTATTTTTTAAATTTTATTAGCATTTCGGTATTATTCCTGAATGTGCACTGTGGTTTACTTCGCTTAACCAGCCATACATCTTCTTTTCTATGTTGCTTTCACCCTATCTGCCATCTCTATTGACTCTTTAGTTACACCCACAACACCCACAACTCTACTACTCTATGCCACACTACTCTATGCAACTCCTCTCTATGCCACTCCACTCCATATCATCCTACACCACTCCACTCTCTGCCACTCTACTTTTTTGAGCCACTCTACTCTACACTATTGCACTCTATGCCACTCCACTCAACTCTTTACCACTCTACTCCACTCCATGCCATTCTATTCCACTCCATGCCACTGCACACTAAGCCACTCTATGCCACCATACTCTACACAACGCCACTCTAATCCACACCACTCTAGTGTATGCCTCTCCAATCTGCACCACTCCATTCTACTCCACACAATTCCACTCTGCTCTGTCACTGTACTCCACTCCACTCCAACCCACTCTACTATACACCACATCACTCCACTCTATGCCACTTAATTCCATGCTACTCTACTCAACTATATGCCACTCCATTCCACTCTATGCCACTCTACTCCACTCGAATCCACTTTTCTCTATGCTACGCCACTCCACACAATGCCACTCTATGGCACTCAATGCCACTCCTCTGTACGCGTCTGTGCAGCTCATCTCTATTCTGTTCTGTGCCACTCTACTCTATGCCACTCCAACCTATGCTATTCCATGCCACTCTAATCCACTCCACCCTGCTCCATGCCCCTCTACTCTATGCCGTTCCACTTCACTCTATACTACTCTGTGCTATTCCACGCCACTCTAATCCACTCCATCCCACTTCATGTCACTCTACTCTGTGTCAGTGTATGCCACTCTGCTTCAATCCTCTCTACTCTATGCCACTCTACACCACTTCACTCTACTCTACACCACTGTACTTACCGCACTCCACTCGGCGGCACTCCATTGTATGCCACTTCACTCAGTGCCTCACCACTCGATGTCTGTCCACTCCATGCAAGTCTATGACACTCTACTCTATGCCACTGTTCTCCGAGCCAGTCTATTTCATGCAACTCCACTCTAAACCACTCTACTGTACTCCACTCCACTCTATGTCATTCTACTCCATCTCACTCTACTCTATGCCACTCTCCTCTACACCAGTCCACACTACTCTGTTACACTCCATGTTACCATACACCACTCTACAACATGCCACTCTACACCACTCCACTCTATTCCACCCCACTCTGTGCCACTCTTGTCTACACCACTGTACTCTGGGGCATTGTACTATATACCACTTTGTCACTCTACTCTATGTCACTCCATACCACTCTACGCCACTCTACACCACTCATCTCTATGCTACTCCACTGTAGGCCACTCTACTCTAAACCACTCTATTCTATGCCATTCTCATCTAAGCTACTCTATGCAACACCACTCCACCCCACTTCACTCTATCCACTCTTTTCAATGCTAATCTACAATACACCATTCCACTTTATGCCACTGTACTCTACTCTACTCCACTACACACCACTCTATGCCACTACACTCCATGCTCCTCTACTCCACACTGCTCTACTCTACTGCACATCACTCTTTGCAACCTCATTTTATGCCACTCTACTGTGTGCAGCTCTACTCTGTCACTCTATTTTATTCCACTCTATGCCACTCCTTTCCACTCAACTCTGATCAACGCTACTCTACACGGCTCTGTTCTACTCCATTCTACTTCACGTGACTCTACTCCACCTCACTCTATGCCACTCTACTCTACATCATTCTAGGCCACTCAACTCTACACCACTCCACTCTATGTTTCAGCCCCCTGAATTCCTATTTTGATAGGAGTGGTAACATTGGAAAAGGAAGATGACACATAGTAGATCCTTGCTTTAACCTCAAACAAGAGGGCGATCACCTAGCAGGAATCCACCCATCTGACTCCAAGGAAGGCAGGGAGTGGCTCTTGTGCATGTGCAAGTGCTTTCCCAGGAAAAATATATCTGCCTTTTCTGCCCTCGTGGTTGATGATTGCGGGTGTCAATATCATCTATGCATGGTTCCTGGTCTGATCCATTCCTGACTAGGCCCTCCCATACAAGCTATGTACTAGCTTTATCAGGAGAACTATGCGAATGCTGGGTGGTAGTAATTTTGTGGAGCCTTGCAGAGGCCACTATTTTTTGGCCAAGTTTGAGGTTTGCAAACATTATAGGTAGGAAAAGGTAGCTGGATCCACACAATCTGCAATCTACACCACCCTAAATGCCATAGACTGTCTAGTTTTCAGAAACGCCTGGGTTTGGTTGGTTTTCCCAAGCTTGTGGGCGAGTCCAGCCCCAAAGTCCATATCTACCCACATTGCAAAAAGGTTCAATTTTGATTGGGAAAATTTAGAGCTTGATTTAGACTATGGGTTTATATGTTTTTATTTTTCCCTGTACTTTACCATGCAGAGAACCTGACTCCGACTGTGGAGTTTCCCCATTGTAATGTGTAAAATTGTTTAAAAAAATCTATTTATCTCAAAAATAAATATTAAAAATATTTCTGTGTTAAATATTAATGCAAATTTGTTTTATGTATTTACTTTAAATGTAGTACACAATAATAAAATGCAACAGCTCTATTAAATAAATAATTTTGAATTACAAATGTAATAACAGAAATATATTACATTAAATTAATATTTTTTTATTTTAAGTTAAAATATACATTTCCACCTAAAGAAAAACACACGTACATTTTCATATAGTTTAATACCATTAATTCATATTTATTTATATTTTTAACTATTTTAAATAATTTAATTTAATTTAACGTAGGTTCCAATAGGGTTTTATTTGAATTCCTTACTGCCAGTATTGTCTATGAGAGTGTGTTGCATTACTAATGGTTAGCCATGTGTAGTGCTGGACTTAATACATTTTTTCATGTTAGCAGTAAATTACACTCATAGGGCCTGATTCACAAACTGCACTTTGTAGTATGTTTTTGTAGTAGTGCAAAACATACTACAACTTGCAATTAAGAAACTACCTGCAGAGCTTTACGCCTCCCCATTACCCATACTTATATGTGCAGATTTCTCCACTCTGACTGTGGAGTCTCCACATACGTAAATATAGGTTTCAGTAGTAAATGTCAGAGGGACACAAGAGACTGGATTTAAGGAGGGGCAGATTTACTAGAAAAGGGGATGGAATCAGAGCGAAGTAAGTGGGGTTAAGGGCAGTCAGGGAGGGACGTCACCCACCTAACATTGCAATACACCAATTGCAATACTCAAGGGGTGGAGACATGCAAGTCACACGTTTGTAGTAAGTGTATGTGGAATAAAACAATGGACAAAATATTACTTATTCTACAACCACATAAGCATGGCCCTGAAGTAAATACCTATGTAAACCCTATACATGGTCCATAAGTAGTAGTTAAGGCACTTAGATAAGGCTACACATATCACTGTCACCAAACATTCCGAATTAAAGAAATCACAAATTGGGTTGCAAGGGTTTTAGAGAGATTATCCACCACAATCCCTTGATAAAGACCTCTCAGATGGTCAGTCCAACACAACAATCATATGTAAGCAAACTCAGTACTCTTTATGGTTATGTATCAATATGATCACCCCACTCAATTATGAACCAATATTGACAATGATACATTGTGATCCTATAAATCATCTCTTTATTTGAAGATTATTCATGACAAAATATAAACTTGACTGTAGCTCATTCAAAAATCAGAAGCTCACATTTTGCTCCATCCAAATTTCTACAGTCAACATCATTAGGTATTGTCAATATTTCATCACAGTTGTCATTAGAGGTGTATTTCCTTTCGCAGGTAACCTTATGTCTGAATATGGCCTTCAGATTCTTCTTTGTGTTTATTCATTTGTCCACACTTCTTAATTAAAACAGCAAGAAGACTCAATCCTCTCTTTTCCCCAGGAATAGCCTTGAGAAAATCCAAAGACTGAACAAAACTTATGTCAGCTGATTCATCTGTATCTCATTGTTATCAGAACAATCATATTTTGCTATTGGTTGAATCATCTGTATCAGAACAACTATAATTTAAATTTCAATGTACTAGGAGGACGTAAACACATCAATTGATTATGTCATATAATTTCTGAACTTTGTGAGTGACAAAGGAACATTCATAGATTGAAAATCTCCTGGAATGCTGATGACATTGGTTTATGATAGTGCGCTAATCTTACACATCTCTGTATGTTTACATACATTTTGAGTGTTCGCCTGGGAGTTCTGTAAAAAAACTCTAATCCATAGTTTGCATTTGAACTAAAGCAGGGAAAAAGAAAACTACCTAATAAATTCAGATCAGCGACAATAGTGAATCAAACAGCAAGTAAATTGGAGGCTGAGCAAACTGCCAAGAAAAAGCAGTGGTTGTTCCTCCATAAATCTTGCTTCTCAAGGACCTTGAGTGAATTTTGGAGATGAGTTAATAGAATTTTCACCACTTGTAATTCTCTTGCATATGGTTATATAATTCCCATTGATTGGGATTATGTAAAATCCTTACCTGGAATAAAATATGTCTATTCAATGAAGAAGCCTTCATATTGGATATCGAACACTGTACATTTACTAGAACCGATAGATCAAAGAAGCAACTAAAACAGGAAAATTATTGTGCTTTAGGGTGGAACAATCATGAACGGTTGCTCAGATTAACAAATAAAAGAAGAAATGATGCAGCACCTAGACCGAATGGGATGCTGGCAGTTGCCTGTAAACAAATCCAACATACTGGCTGGATACATTGGTAAGGACCTTGGAGGGCTGCTATAGTTCATCAACAGTTCCTGAATCATGACTGTCAAGAATAATGTAGGTACTCAATTCACAAAAAGTAAACATGAAAATTCCACCTAACTTAGACTTGTAGCTCTACTGAATATAGATGTCAAATAATGTGCCGTACTGCAGCAAAACATTACATAATATCTGAGTTCTAAACAGAGTTCAGGGAAAATGTGGAATGACTGATAACAATTGTGGCAATAGCATTAGTTGTTCATAAAACAATTAGAAAGTTCAAAGCCCTATATGGATTTTTCATTGACTTTAGAAAGGGCTTCATCTGTAATCTCAGAAGATTACTCTGGTCAAAACTGAATCAGTATGGTATCCCATACAAAAGTTTAAAGAAATTATATTTCACTTTATTCCAGGAACTGGATTCAGGTGAACAGGTGGACCGACGGAATGTCAACCATCAAAATATTCTTATCAGAGTAAAGAGCAAGGTGGCTTCTTTGTTTCTATTGTGTTTAGTTTGTTTGTTGCTGGCATAGAAAACACTCAAACCAAAAACCAACCCAAGAGAATGACCACCAAAGCTCAAAAGCCATCTACTGCAATTTGTAGATATCACAGTTATTTTATGCTATACCTGTGTATATAAGGAAGACCAAAGTGATGACTTTTTTTTAAATGTAGCAGTACTAGACAAATTTTGAAATTAGATTCTAGCTTCATCTTCACTACCATATCACATAATACCCACAGGTGGATTTCCAGGAAAATATAAACTACATCAGTACACAAGAGAGGGGAAGCCTCACAGCTGGTGAACTATTAACTTTTTAAGAGTTCAGAATCACTGTTCTCACTATATAACAAAGTGGAAAGGGATCTGCACCCAGCTTGAAATGGTGCAACCCTTGCATCTTATGCCTATATTAGTAGGATACTCACCCACTAGTACCACCAGTGGTATGCTTCATCATTGCACCTAGTGTGAGAGGGTGGGCTCACGCAGTTTGTAAGCAGAGCTCTTACTAAGACCTAAGTGCAAGTTAAAAAGCCTTCAGGATCCTAATTCTTTTTTATTAATAAGGTTCTTTAGCTGAGATAAAAACAGTGTGGTGTATGAAGGAGGTAATGACCTCTAACTTCTATAGTTCAGTGAGGTCGCCTACAAACTGTGTTCAGCCCACCCAATCCCTAGGTGCAGTAGGTGAGGATCCAGTGATGAAGCATGCCACTAATGGCTTCCCTCACATGTGACTGGAATTTATTTTACTTGAGCAAACACTGAAATTAAATGCAGCACTGCTAAACTGTTGGTTCAAACTAAAACATGCAGACCAAGGCTCTTTTAAAGGCTTCCTTTGTCAACAATTAGATCATGAGAAAAACACCCCTTAGACACCATACTAACAGAATTCCAAATGACACGTCCTTAGCAGTGAACTTGTCTTATGGAACATTTGAGCAGATACAGAACAAGCAACATAACAAACTAATTGTGAGAAGCTGGAAAAGTCAGAACGTCAACCTTACTGAGATCTTGCCAGTGCTTAATTTGAGCCGGTGGTTTCCGGTGTGGGGCACCAGCACTTATTTTTAAAGTCTGGCACTTATTCTTCTGCCTCAAGCATTTCCTGCGACCAAAGACACATATGGGAAAGACGGAGGAAGAGAAAGACAGAAAAGCGTCACAAAGGGAGAAAGCTGCAAGAGTAAGCTGAAGGGGCAGGGAGTGGCTGTAAATGGAGGCCTGAGATGACTTCAGGGTTACAATGCCTCAGTATTCGGTACTCACATATTTAAATGCAGCAGCTGTGTGTTTCAGAGGAGAGCTTTCGCCACTGGCATGTTTTTATGTACAACTTAAGCACTGGATCTTGCCCTTTTGTGGGATATCAAAATTCAATTCCTATGATTGCATTCTGATATTTGATGTAGAAGAGGTGGTGCAATCACAGACACACAGAAAACAAACCATAGCCTGCTGTTTTGTAATTTTAGAAAAATATCATTTGCACATGTGCTGCTGTCTAGTCTTTACACTCAACATAAATGGTTTTTAAACTGAAATTACAGGAAGCGAGGCTAAGACACTGCGATTCAGCAATTATAATATATTTCAATGGCTCTGGGGACCCTTTTAAAGTATATTATATATGGGATTTTAAAACCCACATTAAGTTATATGCTCTTGAAAAAATGTGATCTAATTATTGAATGATTTTAAATCACCACCAATAAAAATGTTTTAAGTGAATTCTAAATGTTTTCTAGTTTCAGAAAAGCTTTACAGGTTCACCTGTTTTCATCACAACCTGAAAGAAACCACAAAAAATATGAACACTAAACCACCAATTAAAAAATGCAAAAACTTTGGAAAATGTATTCTTACAGCTGTGCTTGTTGCTGAAAGCAGCTAAACTGTTAAGTTAACAAAGCAAACCTTTTGTTGATGTCACTTTTTAGGGAAAAAAACACCTTCTATAGCACTTTTTTCCATTTTTTAAAACCCACATTTAAATGTCGTTTGGCTAATTTCTCAAATCTCTCCAGAGGAACCCACCAACCTTGCATACCTTTAAAATCCCCAAGATGTAGGAACAAAAGAGCATAAATGTGGCCTGGATACCACTTGCGGAAAAAAACAGTCATGAAGGCTTGTGCGTGAACTACCTCAAACACCTGAAAAAAGGCTCAACACCAGGGAAAGAGGACTCTAGCAGTCAAGTGGCTAAACAGAAACTAGGTGCCTGTAGCAAGTAGCACTGTGGATACTGATATCGCATTGCAAGCAGTGTGGATGGACCAATTACACTTTGTGAATAGAAGACAAGGGATGTGTCACTGTTTCTATCTTACATTTTTCTGCAGTTTCATTCGTTCTTTCCAATTACTATTGATAGTAACCTTGTTATTTATCCCAGAGTCTGAATCATAGGGGAAAACTGTAGTTGTTGAAGATGAAGGTGAAGCTGTTCAGGTTTGCAGTATAGCTCTAATTGGATCTGACATTGCAGGGTATGTCAGTGTTGAAGATGAAGCTGTATTTTCCAGGGGAATAATTGAGTCAGTAAACGTAGGCACAAACAGCAGTCTAACTCGCAACATGGTGGACATATGTCATCAATATATAAAAGCACCTCAGGAACATCCTCTAAGGTCTTCATATTTCTTGCTGCATACAGTCCAGAGCTACTCTTATACCCCTGTGGCACTCATATCCATATGCAGTGAAAACCAATGAATGAAAAAGTGACTAGGCAATGGGATTCAGTCACTATAGTTTGGCTAAAGAAACCATTAGATATAACTAACTTTTAAAAATATTTTTCTGACTACATTAATGATTAATCCAGTACTGTAATCATTTTGTACAGCATGTGTGTGTGTTTGTGCATTTAAACGTCTATATTCTGAAATTATTCTTTAGGAATGATTAGATTTTAATACCAGAGAAAGAAGAGTGTTCATGGTGGAATGATAAGGCAGTACAGTATATTCGCCCTGATGGGTCGTTCATTAGGACGGAGGAGTGTTCAACCCTCACCCCCACCCCTTTGCTGCAAACTCATCAAAGGTGAAAAATAAAATGCTGGAGCAGTGAAAAATAAACTGGTAATAAATGTACTTTATTACTATTTTCTTTTTCACAGTTCGAGCTGACTCAGTGTGAGGATGGGGTGTACAATTGCTGCCGATTGACACCACTGTAAGAGTGGTTCCACCTCCAGTTTACAGTGCATTAGTCACTTTGCCAGGCTGGCTTGCGATGGCCAGCTCAACATGTGTACTTTAAACCTCTCCAACCAAAGCTGTGCTAGACAGCTAGGTAGAGAGCCTGCACAGGCCCCTAGTACCTCAAGAAGCATCGAACCATCCCTCTGCCACCAATCATGGTACTTCTCTCATGATGCTTAACATTATTAACAGCATGAGAGCATTCTCTGGATTGGTTATGGGATTTGGATCTGAGACCATGCACTTGGACAGACCGGATGCACACAGAGGATGGAGGAGGCAAGCCAGTAGGTAAATACACATTTTATTCTTAACTTTATGATCCACTGACAAGCACTATGAGAAACTCGCACTGCCTTCAGCCTCAACTCTGTGGGTCTCAGTCATGGCCATTATAAACACTGTTTATAATGAGCCATGACTGAGAGCTTAGGTGTTGACCCTAAAGGTATTGCTGGCTTCTCACAGTGCCTGTTAGTGAGTCAAAAAATTGATTTGCTTGCCCCCGACTTTTTCATGACACCAGCAGCCACTGGTTATAACTTAATACTGTAGCCGGCCCAAAATATCTTCAATGTAGCGCATATCTTCTAGCTTCAGAGGATACTAAGCCTGTATTTGGTTCTCACTCTTTAAGATAATCATGTGGAAGAGATTCTTTATCCCATCCCACTTGCAATACAACACTGGAGCCTGCTTCGAAGCCCATTTCATGTATATGTTTCACAGAGTTCTTCAGGTATTAATGAGGAAAATCCCTATATTATTACCTCCTCACCTCAAGCATCTGGAGGTGCATCCCTTACAAACATGGAAGGCCAGTGATCCTTTGTTAGAATGATATCTAACAACGTCAGTGTTGCTGGTACTTACCCTGCAATCTCCTAGTGAAATCATCAACAATTTTTCCCCATTGGTCATATGGACCTTTGCTGGTTGACTTGAAGCACCGTAAAGGAGAAGTCGTCAGTAATACATTTCAAACTTGTGAAGCCAATGTGAATCCACAATAAGGGTCGGTAATCACCAATTGTAGATGAAGGTTTTTAATTTGGATTTCCAATCAATCCAGGATATAAGTAGACCAAAAATCAGTTCAGGAAATACAGCAGTACAGCAGGTAAGCTGAAATATCTCAGTAGAGTCAGTTATAGTAAGATAAAATATCGAATAATGATTGCCACTATAATAAAGAAACAGATTAAAACAGACAGAAGTTCCATAAATAAACATCCCTTCTTTCTTTTAAAAATAAGACAGTCTTTGGATTATCTATCAAAACTCTCTTTTTAGGGAGCATAGAAGGTGTCAACATAGTCAGACTCCAGTAGACGTCTTGGAATAAGGAAATAAGCGTATAGCTTCAGACTTGCAAAGGTGAGGAGAGAGGTATGTACCGCTCAATGTGTAAAGGGAATCATCCTGCTCCCCACTTGTGAGAAAATAAATTAATAATAACAGGAGATTCATAAACATCCTTATCTCCTTTCACATCACCGGGAACCAAAGCTTTACTTGAGTGAGCAAGTGCAACATCCCTTCAGTTTCCCATCGCATTGAATTTAGAAAGCAGTGCTCAACCTTGAGCATATCTCTATCTTGGTATATGATAAACAGAAGATTTATTTCGACCATTAACCCTCTACTTTTATTGCCGAGTTCTTCCCACTAGACCTCACTATCAGCAAGTTTAACAAACACTAGGACTTTCTCTAGCTAACAGGAATCATGATAATGCACCTGCAAGGAGAGAATATTCTGAAAGGGCAAAATGCATTTCAATTGAGGTGTGTTGTCAGACTAAGTTAGCTAAATAGTTAAAATAAACATTTAATACGAGTATACATACACGTGTAATATCGAGAATAAATGCAAACATAAGTAAAAGAGTACATGGACATTAGCATACATGTGTATACATTTCTAATCTCTGTGCTGATTACATATCATTAATATATTTAAAGGCTTCACGTAAAGTTAAGGCACACAAAAATATAATGTCAATTATGAATATATATTGCATAATTTTGGCGTATGAGAGAGGAGCCTAAATTGCACTACTACGCCATACTATACACATATTCCCAATGCAGGTGGCCAATAAGCTTCACATATTCTGGACCTGTAGGGGACTACAGAAATTTCTGGGAAATTTTACGCTTACACATTAGACAAGTAATGAGTCACTCAGAGGCCTCCATTGCACAACTCTGCCTCCTACACCTATATCCCCACTCTAAAACTGAAAAAGGTTATGACAAGATTTATTTATTTGGCTTTTGTTTTTGGCCAAACAAGCAGTGGTGAAGAAGAGAAAATCACATATGCTTCATCTGGTCGCAAAATGGAGAGGGGAGATGATCAGACGGGTACAGGCAGAGCGCAAGGCTCTCTCTGCAGGGAATGAAAGCATGGCCTGTGAAAGAGCCCCCTGGCAGTCTACTAGGATGTGACCCTCCAGGACTTTATGGAACATGCCAAGGTGGATGCCATACGTCCCTAGACACTCCGCATATAAAAAGATAGGACTATCTTATCTTTTTATGTGCAGAGACTCCACACTCTAAAGATACGTCTTGCAAATTCCTTTGTGAATAGCACACAATCATAATCATACACAAAAGTGTAAGTTTACCTTAGTGAATCATGCCCCTAGTTTAGATTGCTCAATGGGTCCCCTGACACATTCCGAGATCCTTGAGGTAAGATATCATTTTCTTTACCCATTCTACGAACTATGGCTTACCTGTCTGTCCCTCTTTTATGTCCTTGATATTTCCTATACATCAGCGTTCATCGAAATACAATTGTTAGGAGTAGGTTCTGACTGGAAAGATACATGGCTTTGCACATAAGTGGTGATTCTCCAAAAAGTAGGGGGAGGAGTTTTTAAATTCGCTAAAAATATTTTTCTTCTAATCCTGATTGCAATATACCTTTCGGTACTCCTTATTCTCTGGTGCCAATACTCTCAATCACAAGTTACCAGAAGATGTGTGATATTTTGATAAATTGTGCTATTTTGCTTGCCCAGATGCATTCCTTTTATTTCAGGTATTTTCCTTGCAATCAGTGAGATGCTTACAGAAAGATGTATTGTTATTTGAAAACTTCAATAAAATATATTTAAAATAAAGCTTTCAGAGCAGGAACAGTTGTTCCGGGCCCTCCATGCCCCCATGGGTCATTTTAGTGTCACCCTCTGCACTTTGTAGCTTATTTCAACATTTTGGCCAGTGCTGAATTTTGGGGTCCAGTTCAGCCCTGCTGAAATTGTACATTTTCTATATTCCTGGGCCTTCAACTGACATTTCTTTCTGCAATAAAAATTTCACTTTGACCTCCCAGATCATACAGCACAAGGTCAATAAGAGTGATTACCATACACTAACCTTTCGTAAAAATAATATTAAATGCTGTCAGTTCAAGTAAATAACTTTAAAATGTATATCTGTGCTCTCAGTGCCTTTAGTTAGGAGGACACCTTCTTAATCGTGCCTCTCATTTTAACAATGCTGTAAAGCCATAAACAAATGTTTTCCATAGGAATTCCCTGGCATTTTGGGTTCTCCACTGGCTGCAGTATAAGGGGATGTCTGCCAATCAAACTCTAAGAGAATTCCTAGTGGCAGGAAAGAACTGCTAAAAGAGACTTATATTTTCGTATTCAAAAGATGTTGAAGGTATCAGTTGTCACATACATGGCACATGGAATGTGCAAATTGTTCTTGAATGGTTGAATGTATACCTAATCTTGCCAATCAGTGGTTAACTTTGAAACGAATTAAGGACCTGGGAGCCCAGAAAGCACTACCACAAGTGCTTGCTCAGATTGATTCCTTTTAAAAGATAAGCATCTTTATTTCTGTTGCAGAATGACCATCAGCCACTTCAGAAAGGTAAATTAATAACATAATATAACAAATAAAATATAGGACCAGCATGCGTGCTCCCGCAGGCAAACGCATGGACGGTCTCAGATTTGAATTTTTTTTTTTTTACGATTAAAGGCATTCTAAGATAGCCATCCTTCCATGTGCATGTTTACCTACTGATGGTACAGCAACCAGTTTTTAATTTTTTTAATTTTTTTATACTTTGCTCAATGCCAAAGTAGAAATGCATTGCAAAGTCAAACATTCTCTTCATGGACGTCAATTCACCAAAATACCGGAAGTGTCGGAACATACATGTAAAAGTGTTTTTTACTTACCTCAGCTACCAAGGAGGTTCATATTCCAGCTAACTGTTCTCCACTTCTTAATACAATAATATTTTATAATATAACGTTATTCCCTATTACTGCAATACAAAACTGATTAAAAACAATGAAGTGGAGCCACAAACGACGTCCATAAGGACGAGCTGTCCCTGGCACTGATTTTGCCACCCCTGAGACCAGAGGTCGCAAAGGCAGTGCCAGGGATCGCAAGGGGCAAGCTGGGGGTCGCAGCTGCGACCTCTGCAACCCCTAAATTACGTGCTTCTGCCTCAGGCTAAGGCAGATGAGATGGGGCTCATGTGTAGTATTGGGAAAGGAAGACCAAACCTGTAGACTTTGCAAGGAGGGGGAAAAGACAAGCTATGGGGAAAGACTATATGGCGAAGTGAAGAGAGCTGGGAGGCGGGGGTGAGGTAGAGGTTTAACACAGACCACAAGATGAGGGTAGCTGAGAGGCTGCCTCACCTTGAGGCAGTTCACTCTGCAACGTGAGTGTGATAATGGAATACTGAACAGAAATCAGTGGCTCTCTTGCTGCAGTCTGTTTCCAACTGTCAGCAGAGTAAATTCACCCAACAGAAAGAAGTGTCAAACATAGAAATGCTTGCATTTATTGTTGTAGGGCTGGAGGCACTCATTTTAAAAAGTGCATCTGTTTTTCTCTTTCTCTCACTCGCTCTCTTTCTGAAACTGCCTGAGCACTCAAGAGAAGTAGAGGAATGGGAGAGGGAAATGACAAAGTGTAGGCAAAATAGCAAGGAAATGTAGAACAGTAGAGAGCGAGAGAAAGGTGAGAGACAGAGAACATCTGACAGAGCTGGAGATAGGTGTTAAAGAGGCAGAGACACACGAGAAAGAAGAAACCCAAAGAGAGAGGGAAAAAGTGAGATACAGACAGTGAGAGATAGACTAGGTGAGCAGAGCCAGGTGACATTGAAAAAGGAATGAAGCAAAGACAACCGTAGACCCAAGACAAGCACAGAAAGAACAGAAAACAGGGTAAGCCAGGAAAAATAACAGCAAGTGCATAGCTACAGAAATTACAGCAGGAGCAGTGGCAAACAGTTCAGAGTTGTAAAGCACCCAGGGCACATAAATATTAGCTGTTTTTTAAAACTCAAGCGGAATGCAGGGGTGTAGGAAAGTACCATCTTTCTTAGCATGTTACCCCCAATTTCTGCCTGTCTGTCAGTGTTTTTTGCCTGTCTCAATGGCATCCTGCTAGCCAGGACCCCAGTGCTCATAGTTTGTGGCCGATGTGGGTTGTCAGTATGCTTAACCATGTCACTGAAGTTCTACTAACTAGAACTCCAGTGCTTATTCTCTCTACTTACCACATTTGTCACTACACTTTAGTAACTCCATATTCAAATTCTGATTGGCACACTGGACCCCCCTAATAAATCCCCAGTATATGGTACATAGGTACCCAAGGAATTGGGGTTCCAGGAGATCCTTATAGGCTGCAGCATTTCTTTTGCCCCCCATAAGGACCTCATACAAACCTTTCTTCAGGACTGCCACTGCAGCCTTAGTGAAATAGTGAACACACTATTTCACAGCCATTTTCACTGCACTAAGGTAACTTATAAGTCACCTATATGTCTAACCTTAATTTACTGAAGACTAGGTGCATAGTTATGGTGTGTGAGGGCAACCTTGCACTAGCAAGGGTACCTCGCGTTGTCCAGGGCCAATTCCCCAGACTTCGTGAGTGCAAATCATACATATATGTAACTTCAGAATGGCAGCTCAGAATATGGCCATGTGAGGTGTCTAAGATCATGGAAGTGTCCCCCCAATCCAAATCTGCTATTGGGGGGCCAATTCCATGGAGCCTTGGGACTCCACCATGGCCCCCTAGTACTGCCAAACCAGCTCTCTGAGGTTTCCACTGCAGCTCAGTTGCTGCTACCTCACAGACAGGTTTCTGCCCTCCTGGGGACTGAGCAGCTCAATCCGAGGAAGGCAGAACAATGCATTAACTTTGGGAGGAGGGTGTTACACCCTCTCCCTTTGGAAATATGTGTTACAGGCTTGGGAGGGGTAGCCTCCCAGAGCCTCTGGAAATGCTTTGAAGGGCACAAACGGTGCCCTCCTTGCATAATCCAGTCTACACCGGTTCAGGGACCCCCAGTCCCTGCTCTGGTGCGAGACTGGACAAAGGAAAGGGGAGTGACCACTCCCCTGTCCATCACCGTTCCAGGGGTGGTGCCCAGACCCCTCCTGATGGGTGCATACCTGGGAAGGTAGCCAGTCCCCCTCTCAGGGCTATTTAGGGTCTCTCCTCTGGATGTTTCTGCAGATTCGGTTTGCAAGATTCTTCCAGGACTCCTCTGCATCCCCTGCTTCAGCTTCTGACCGTTGGGTCAACTGCAGACTGCTCCAGGAACTGCTGTAATTGCAACAAAGTATCCAGGTGGACTCCTGTGACCTGCAACTTCAGCTCCAGCCAGCTTTTGCAACAGTTTCCAAGGCGTGCACACTCTGAGGACTGCCTATCTTCACCCTGCACCAGAAGAACCAAAGGAATCTCCAATGGGGTGACAGAGTCACTTCCCTGCTTCTGCAGGCACCCTTCTGCGATGACAACCGATACTCTGGGACTCCTTTCCTGATAACGAGCGTGCCCCCTGGAACACAGGTGTGGACCCAGGTAACCTTGGCTGTCCAAAGGTCCAGCTGTCCAAATTTGGAGGAGGTAATAGCTCCTTTGGTTTCTATGCACCTATTCCAAGAATCCTTCATGCACACCGTAGCCCAGGTCCCCAGCACTTCATCCTGTGATGCAGAGCTTCCTGAGTTGTTCTCCGGTGGCGTGGGACCTTTCTGTGTAGTGCTGCAATAACTGCACTTTGCATCTTCTTTCTCACCATGTTCTGGGACTCCTGTGAGTGCTGCCTGGTCTTCCCGGGCTCTCTGAAGTGCTGAGAGCCCCCTCTGTCTTCTCAGTCTGAGTTGAGACCGCCAGGTCCCTCTTGGGTACAGGCAGCTCCTTTTTGACGCAAACCACATACTTTCTTGAACCAAGGCTTGTTGGCAGAATCCAGCGACGCAAACAGCCTGCATCCAACAACTAGACGTGGGACATCTCCTGCACCAAGCAGGAACCCGCAGCCATCTTCTTTTGTGCTCTTCTGTACTTTTCTTCTGACCGGAGAATTCACTTTTGCAACTTCTTCTAGGTTGGCAGGGGCTCCTGTCCTTCCTGGACTCTTCTTCAACTTCTGGACTTGGTCTCCTCTCTCCACAGGTCTTCAGGTTCCAGGAATCACTAGTTTGTTGCTTGCAGTCTTGCTTGGTTCTTTTTCACGACTTGTAGTGTGTCGTGAGGAAACTTGCTGTACTTTACTCCTGCTTTCCTGGGCTCTGGTACTTTACTTACCTTTGGTGTTCTCCTACACTCCCAGAGCCCCTCTACACACTATACTTGCCTAGGGGGGAATTTGACATTCGCATTCCACTATTTTAGTATATGGTTTGTGTTGCCCCTAGGCCCATTGCACTCTATTGTATTTTCTACTGTTTGCACTATTCTATGACTGTTTACTTACCTGATTTTGGTTACTAGTATATATATTGTGTATAATACTTACCTCCAGAAGGAGTATTGCCTCTAAGATATTTTTGACCTTGTGTCACTAAAATGAAGTATCTTTATTTTTGGTAACACTGAGTATTGTCATTTATTGTGTATAAGTTCTATGTAGCTATAGTGGTATTGCAGGAACTTTGCATGTCTCCTAGTTCAGCCTAAGCTGCACTGCTACAGCTACCTCTAGACAGCCTAAGCTGCTAGAACACTGCCTACATTTCACTAATAAGGGACAACTGTACCTGGTATAAGGTGTAAGTATCTTTGGTACCCACTACAAACCAGAACAGCCTCCTACAAGGGGCTTCTTTTGCTTGCTTGCATTGGGGCTAATGATGCCCCTGCAAAAAGGTCAAACTGGAGACCAAACACAGAAGAGAAATAGGAAAAGAGGGATGTGACGAACTGAGTGGTTCAGTGGTTCAATTTGTCAAGTTACACATAGATCAACACACCTTTGGAAAATCTAATTGTTAAGTGTAATAGTGTGACGAGAAGTGCAATACAATAGTCATCATAATTATAATTTCTATTTCATTCAAGACCTCATAATAATGTTTGTAAATGTGTTCCACTGCAGACGGCCCAAGGTGTCACAAAGAGATCTGTAGTACGGGGTCAATACATAGGGGGTGATTCTGACCCCGGCGGTCAGAGACCGCCGGGGCCAGGGTCGGCGGGAGCACCGCCGACAGGCCGGCGGTGCCCCGCAGGGCATTCTGACCGCGGCGGTTCGGCCGCGGTCAGATGCGGAAAACCGGCGGTCTCCCGCCGGTTTTCCGCTGCCCATGTGAATCCTCCATGGCGGCGGAGCGCGCTCCGCCGCCATGGGGATTCTGACACCCCCTACCGCCATCCTGTTCCTGGCGGGTCTCCCGCCAGGAACAGGATGGCGGTAGGGGGTGCCGCGGGGCCCCTGGGGGCCCCTGCAGTGCCCATGCCAATGGCATGGGCACTGCAGGGGCCCCCGTAAGAGGGCCCCACTTAGTATTTCAGTGTCTGCTATGCAGACACTGAAATACGCGACGGGTGCCACTGCACCCGTCGCACCTTCCCACTCCGCCGGCTCAATTCTGAGCCGGCGTCCTCGTGGGAAGGACGATTTGCCCTGGGCTGGCGGGCGGCCTTTTGGCGGTCGCCCGCCAGCCCAGGGCAAATCCCAAAATACCCTCAGCGGTCTTTCGACCGCGGAGCGGTATTTTGGTGGGGGAACTCTGGCGGGCGGCCTCCGCCGCCCGTCAGGGTCAGAATGACCCCCATAGTGTTTAAATCAGAATAGGACCATAAGTTCATGTTTGACACCCTGAGATTTCATTTACGTTTTGACTCTATTGAATAAAGTCATGGATCTTATTAGGACAATACGCGTTGTCTGGTACCCGTTTAAGAAAATGGGGTATTAGTATTGGGTACGTCTATGTCTAAATAGTCGGAGTTAAGACTAATCACAGGCTCACAACATAACTTCCGTGAAGATCTCATTTACATGCACTGAGGTTAGTCCAAATCACTAGTCACTTGATGTACACCTGTAATAATGTCAAGCATTGCATAAGATTATACCCCCCATCTATTGACATCTCCCCAGGCGTGTGTCTTCCACTGTGCACAATTGTGCTCTTCTTTCCATCTATCATTTCTGTTTGTTTGTTTTTGTCAGTATAAGTGTGACTGGTATGCCCAAACGTGGGTCCCGGGCTCACTAAGCCACTAGATTCAACCTAGCCTGGCTGATGAAGGGTGATAACTTGAAACTGGTACCAGGATAATTATTTCCAGTCCAGAGAGGACTTAGCCTGGCAGTTCGGTCTTGACTGTTCCCATGGGGAACAGGGTCAAGACTGATTTGCATATGATTGGGTCCAAACTGGTGTGGTGTGGTGAGCAAAAGAATTGATGAATTAAACCCAGATCTGTGACTGGGGGTGAATGTTTGATATGTTCCACATTACGTCCATCATTTGTGTTTGTTTGCTTTTGTCACCCTAAGTACGCCGGGTATGCCCAGATGTCGGTCCCGGGCTCCCTATGCCACTGGATTAAATCTAGCCTGGCTGATGAAGGGTGATAGCCTGAAACCGGTCCAGGAATGCTTATTTCCTGTCCAGAGAGGACCTAGCCTGGCAGTTCGGTCTGGACTGTTTTGATGGGAAACAGGGTCAAGACTGATTTGCATAAGACTGGGTCTAAACCGGGGTAGAGTGGTGAGCAAAATAATTGATGAATTAAATCCAGATATGTGACTCTGGGTGAATGTTTGATTTGTTCCTCATTCCATCCACCATTTGTGTTTATATGCATTTGATAAGAACACTAGGCATCTCTGGACCAAGTTTCTTGTACAAAATATGAAGTGAGAATAATTGTATTTTCGCGCCTTTTCCATAACATATCCATAACTCTGATAATCCTTGATTTATGAACATTGCAACAAATCTAGGTAGCACAATAATAACAGTGTGTAATTTGACAGTACAATGCCTTGACTGGAACGATTTCAAACAGCCCACTCAACATGTGGCACAACACGAAGGTCAGTTTCCTCCATTTTTGCTGTTAAGTTCTTGAACAATATGGCCTGTACCATTTGAATATGTCTCTGTAGGAACCAACTCCTCATTGACAATAATTCCACTTTCAATAATTGGAAAATCAGTGTTCACCTAAGCATCAACAATGTTTTGGCGAGTTAACTTCTCCCAGTTTATCTTGTTTGATGTTGATGACCAGAATTTATCAAGTTGGACATGTAAACATGTTGAATTCATGATGCAGGCATGGTCAATTGCTCCACTTGTAGACATTCACCTGATTCACTCACATTCTTTGACAGCTGGTTCAAGAAAACTGTCAAAACCAATGTGCAGTTCTTGTAAAGGCCACACTGACTTTGATATCTGTAGAACAGACTAAATGACCTCTCTGAAATTTTGCATGGATGAAATCTTAACCATTCAGAATTATGACATATAGTCCACAACAACAGCAGTTTTCAATGAGGAAACCTTTTAAAATTTAAATTCTTTGAGTGAAAGTTTTTTTTTTTAGCTCTTCTACAAGTTTGTGCTTCACTGGTCAAACAGCTTTTTCTCTTTCAGTGCAAACCTCTCCTGCTTCAGTTCTACGTATAGTTTCGATCCATGTTCCAGGCCATCTAGAACATGTGTCTTTATATCATTATCCACATATTGTTCGGTCACAAAGTTGTGTAGTTGCTCATTCTTAAGGGGTTTCCCTGCTGCTGCTTAAAATGAAAAAGGCTGTCAACATGTTTATTAAAATGTAACCCTCTTTTTCCAACAGGTTAGTGGTGAGGACCAGTTTCAGGATAGTCAATTAGTTTTGAATTTGACATCTCTCTGAAAAAAATGAAAATAGAAAGGACTTCATTGTAAACTAGCTACCATTGAGCAACATATTCACATTTACATGTCTGACCAACAATTAATTCCCTTGGAGCTTTTCTGTGCTCTCTGGACCATCTGTTCCAGTTTCATATCTGGAGCCACAACATTGAAACTTCCCACTCTGTCTTTCACCACAAAATGTCTTTGGATTAATTTTCTGTATATGTATGTTTTTTCCACCGCTAGTTTCTTCACTCTTTCCAAATATCTCAGGTAGGTTGTGCAATTGAATTCACGGAACACAGTAATCAGTGACGCCGCAGTCTTCCGGTGCAGCTCCCAATCACCTTACCGATCAGCATGTACTAGCGTTATCATGTGTAAAACATTTCCCCAGTACTTTCAATCTTTTGATTTCTTTCACATTCTTTGACAAATTCTACAACCTTGGTTTTCAGGTTTTCTGGCTTTAACTGAGTGTATTAAACTTTGCTTGGCTTTGTATTATGCCTTTTGAATGAAGTGCACCCTATGCCTTGTTCACTTCTGAGATAAGATGTGCAAAACCATTTGTCATTCTTGTTCCATAAAGCATTTCAATGCATTGTTTCTATAGCCTCAGAGATAATGAGCATATCTTATAACAAATGAACATAATGAGTTCTGCTCAATGAAGAATGGATAGTTTTGCTTCCAAAGATTTCAGCCTCAGTAAGTGTGTTGTCTATGCCACATATACTTAGATAACTTCTTGCATATTGCAACACAACTTTTATCAAGTGAAAAATGACCATCATTATATAAAGATCATCAAATTACTCATACAAATGTCAGCCACAATACAGAAAACACCATCGCAGAAAATTGGGTGGATAGGCTGGTCTTCAAGCTAAGCACACACATTTTGGAATTGTGTATATGGCTGCGTAGTTTGTGACTAGAGATGATATTGCTGGTAAAAACCCAGCTATTCTTAATTCTTCAGTCTGCACCAACTAAGCAATATTAAAATTTCAGTTAAATTAGCACAGTATTATTAGGGTGAAGAAAACCCTTGGGCTCAGCCACTTTGAAAATTTCTGGTAGACTGGGGCACATTGATGACTTGTAGTGTTTCTGCACACACTGGCAATTGGGTTATAAGTTTGCAGCTTTGTTTGTTTATGCCTACAGCTGACACAGCTTGTTTTCCAGCATCTACGTCATTGGCAGAGTCCTGAAAAAGCACCATGGCAGTATCATGTGTGCCGGATGTTCCACACAAAGAAGAGCTGTCTTCAAAATCAAAATTATCAAGAGCAGCAATTGTAAATCTGTTCCTGGTAAAGTGACTTGGAAGTGGTGTGCTGTCAGATTCACAAGATTTTATAGCATGAGCTGCTAACAAATTCCTGCTCCATACTATGTCATTGTAACTTGTTGATGCACCAATCGTGTTCAGTGAAGTGATTAGCTCTCTACTTTTGCACTTGTTATAGATTGCGTAGACAATCATCACGTATAGCAGAGTTTTCTTTTTTGCAGTGATGTAATTCATAAAACATGATTTTGAAACAATAGTACATTTGTACAGCATAAGCCTGTCAATTCATGGGATTGTCTTTCACTTCTTCTCCTATATCTTCAAAGCCATCATCAATGTAGTCGGTTTCTGTTCAGAACTCAACAACTTCAGTTTGTACAGTTTTGCTTTGCTGATATTAAACATTGATGCAAAAAATGTTATGACAGCATCAGGCATTCTTGTTGACTCCCATGATTTGTGGCGCTCTGGGGAATTACATTTGTCATTAAGTCCAAAATCTAAATCTTTCAGGACATTTCTTAGAATGGTTCCTCCTGACTTTGCTGCTTTATGTGATCTTATTTTGGCATCAAGAACTTCAGGAGACAAATCAGCTGAGAACAAGTGGCTTATTAGTTTTGTTAGACTGAAAAAAACTATTTGAATCCTGTCATTGTAAAGAGCACTACTCAACTCTACTCTACTACTACTCTGCTCTACTCTACTACTCAGTTGAAAACTTCATCTTGGAAGAAATTAGCTGCAGATAAAACATGTTTGCCCTTTGAGACTCAGATACTCTGTGCTTTGTTCTTTAATTAACCCTTCTGGCCCTTGTTCTGGATAAACCATAGATAACACATTGAAGATCCTCTGCTTTCTGATTAGTTGTTGGAGGTGGACGAGGGCTAGCCATCGATCTTCTATGTGGATGGGCATTGCGTTTGGGTGTCACACCTTTCTCGGAAGACTCAGATTCTTGATGTGATCCTGTCAGAGGTTTCTTACCTAGGACTTGCACAGGAGCAGGACAGTGGTAGTTCCCAATGTCCATCTAGAGCACTGTCTGCTCTCTATGAATTTTCTGGAGGACAGAAGTGCCCCAAGGGGGGAAGGGGAATGGGAATTAAGAGGAGACAGCCAGTCAACAATGTGGTTTCTTCTCCAGATGGAATTCCTATATTCTACTGCTTAGTAATGGTGACATGTAAACCCTTTCTTATGGAGATTTAAACTGTAAAAGAACACAAACATTTTTTTATACCTCCTAGCTACCCTGCACAACAACTGTAACTATTGAAATAACAACACCATTTCTTACCCAATCTGTCTATGGCTTTAGCTCCTCTTCTAATGCAATGTGATATGTACTTTTGCACATACAGGTATAACTGTCACACTGTCTTCTTCATTCTATTGCATCAAACCTTAATGTTTGTGTTTTTCTCAATTGCAGTTCAAATATTTCACTGGACAACTATTTATTTAATGAATTAGTGTCTTTTTACTTTCAGGACAATACTTGCCTGCTTCGGGATATGAAATTGCTGAGAAAGACTAGTCTTATGCTAAATTCAGTTAAGTTATATTTTTTTTCTTGTTGAATTTTACTCTCCACTTAACTAGTTCTGAAATAAAGACTATTGGGAATTCGTTTCACCATCCATTTACTCAAGCAGATTGACAGTATTAGGAACACTACTCTCCAGGTTTGCTTGTTTCATTTCTCTCAGCACCCTACATAACAAAATTCTTATTGCAGTTACTCTCTGTCATGAAACTAATCCCTCATGACAGGCAGACTTCGAGTTGAACACTATGGCAGTCATTCTGACCGCAGCGGTCGCCGCCCGCCAAGCGGTTCCCGCCGAAAGACCGCTCCACGGTCAAAAGACCGCAGCGGCCATTCCGGCTTTCCCGCTTGGCGGGCGGGCGACCGCCAGAAGACCGCCGGCCGGCCCAGCGGGACAGCCCCTTCAACAATGAAGCCGGCTCGGAATGGAGCCGGCGGAGTTGAAGGGGTGCGACGGGTGCAGTGGCACCCGTCGCGATTTTCACTGTCTGCACAGCAGACAGTGAAAATCTTTGTGGGGCTCTGTTAGGGGGCCCCTGCACTGCCCATGCCAGTGGCATGGGCAGTGCAGGGGCCCCCAGGGGCCCCACGGCACCCGTTCCCGCCATCCTGGTTCTGGCGGTGGACACCGCCAGAAACAGGCTGGCGGGAAGGGGGTCGGAATCCCCATGGCAGTGCTGCAAGCAGCGCCGCCATGGTGGGTTCCCTGAGCCAGCGGGAAACCGGCGGGAAACCGCCGGCTCCCCTTTTCCGACCGCGGCTTTACCGCCGCGGTCAGAATCGCCCAGGAAGCACCGCCAGCCTGTTGGCGGTGCTTCCGTCGCACTCCGCCATGGCGGTCATGGACCGCCAAGGTCAGAATGACCCCCTATGTCACTTTAATATTCCTCTGAGGCTTGCTCACTGACGAGACGCTACACAGCAAAAGAAGGCAGACTCTAAAACAAGACACTAATCCACTGGGCAGATTCCTTACCGCTTAGATGTGGTCACGAAGGCACTAAACAATGTTATTTTATGATGCCACTACCCTGACTAAACCTTTCACGACAGAGAACTCAGGTGAGGCTTCCCTCTCAAGAATTTACTTCAGTGAAGTGCACGTTTCTTTGATAGCGCGCGCTTAACATTCTATACATGCCTTGCGGAAAACAACTAGTCCACTGCAGGAGGAATGGACGTGGCAGCCATCTTAAGTTTCCAGAGTTGCCAGTTCAGAGCCCAGTCATTGGTTTTGGTTTCAATTATTTTCTTGTTTTGTGCCTTAGAAGTCAATGTACTGATGATTATTGTTTTTTTTACCTGAGATCCTCTGCAGGATCCTCACAGTTTCACTGGTTTCTGATATTTTTTGACAATTGTTTTCCAGGCTCTCTTCCATTGTATATAACAATGATAAAATATTTATCTTCTTAAACCATGAGTTTCAATCTTTTGTGAACTTCGCATGGTGTATTTCTGCAGCATAGTAAACTCTCTTGTGCTCAGCAGCTGTTGATGTTTTAGCTTTTCTTTCAGATTAGTTTGGCATATGACACATTTTTCTTTGTTGAAGGATTCCTCAGATTTTGTAGTTATCAAAACTCTGCCAGGAGGCAAAGATCCTCTGCTACCATCTGCCTCGCTTATAGTTGCAAATTTGAATCAACAGAAAACCTGAAACAAAAATATTATTAAAATAAATGAACAATATGATGGTCAAAACACATCATTATAGAGCTGCCATTTTGGAAAATGGCAGAGGATTTACTTTCTGTCTCTATAAGAATACTTGACCCCAAAACCTATGATTTGACATCAAAATGAAGTATATAGGTCTCATGGTTCCTGAAACACATCCTCCATTTTTAAAAATGACATCCAGAAAAAATTGGCCTGGATTACCAATGTCTACCCAAGCAAAATTACTTCTCTAATGATCCAAAAACAAAAATCAAAAATGAAAAGCTCTGGATATAATTTTTTTTACAGAGGTATATCAAGGGGTCTGGACTATAAGAGGTGGTACCAGGAAACTGCAATTTTGGAGGCTTGAGTTCCACCAAATACTACATTTGGATACTGAAATACCAGTAGGTTGGAACACTGAAGGAGAATTTTATATATATCTCTGATACCTCCATGCCCCCGAGGCCAATGAGCTGTTTATGTATTTCTAGGATGATCTAGTTTAGGCCCAACCTTCTGAGTTGTGTTTAGTTGTGTCTATGATTTAGCTTTAATGTGAGATTTTCATGTCGGAACTCAGAACATAGATTTAATTCCTCTAGGGAAGGACTGTCCAAATATGCATATGTCTTAATAAGATTTATGGGGAGATGGTATCATGGAATGCATTCTTACGAAAAAGAGGTAAAATGAATTTGCACAAAGGGATGCATGCCCAATAGGGCTTAATTATCATTTGAAATATGCAAATATTACACATATGCAGATTATCCATGTGCAATGGCGCTCGCTATGTGAACAAGGCCGGGTTAACAGATGGAACGCGTTATGGTGGTCACGCAATAAATCAATTCATTTTACACTGCAGCAGCCAGTGGGAGCGTGTAGTTTATTTTATGTAACTAAAACTAGGCACATGTACTAAACAGCAGGACAGGAATAGTAACCAAAAGAAGACTGGCAAATTTTGTCAGGCCAGCCCTCCTGCTGAATGTAGAAAATGAGCAGAGCTACCAAGCTTAACCACCGGAAGGTGGGTTTGGGGTTGTTCTTCCCCTAAGAAGGGTTTTCAAAAAGTCAACTATGGTGAATTTTACAACACATTTTTTCTTATAGAACCTTGTACAATCTCTAAATGGATGGATGTAAATTGGAGACATGGTTGCATGGCTCAATGGATGAATGAATTAATAGATTAATGAATAGTTAGATAGGTGAAGAGTGGGAGGATTAATTAAGTCAAGAATAGTTAACAATGATTAAAGCCTTTCAGCTACATGTCTCAATTCAGTCACTAATGTTGGATGCTTGGGTTTTCATTTTAGGTGAAGTATTAAAATATCTCCTTCCCCAAACACAAACACCCCCAGTCCTTCAATCCTCGTGAAGCATGCATAGCCCAGGTGTATTTAACACTGTGTACTGATTTATCACGACTATGAATTAAGCACAAAGCACTAATCTTTGACCAAAAATGGGAGACAAAAATAGATAAGAATGTATTGGCTGAATTGTACAAAATGAAATCAGGAAAACATGCCTCAGTATCAGCTTCTAGTTGAACACATTTTGTGATCCTAGACCAGCGTTTTCACAGTGCCTCTTTCTCCATCATCAAATAAGATCTTAAAATACATCAAGGGGCGGGCTGCACAAAAGAAAGGGCTACAAGGCTAATATGTCTCATAATAACACGCTCGGCCATATACGGAGTCAAAAGACAACTGATTTTTCTCTTGGTTCACTAATAGCATTGCTGTCAGCTCAATGTGTGTGGGTCCATGAATGTTTCTAAGTTCATGATTTAAACCTATCGCCTCTAACAGTTGACAATAGTATAATTTAATCTACTAAATTGAAATGTGTTGCTATGCATGCATTATAAAAAAAATATACTATTTTGAAGCGTCTTTTACATACATGCACTGGACTCTCTGAGCCAAGTAATAGCAGACTTCTCACCGGACTCTCTTAGCCAAGCAAATGCAAAACTTCTCACCCCGATTACCCCTGAAGCCCCAAAGGTCAGCTCGATTGGTGGTGATCCACAAGGAGACAGGAACCAACCAAATGCAAAAACAAATGGATATGAAGTTATTATGATCTGTGTGGGCACTCTTAAGAACCAGTTGTTTCACATTTCGCAACAGGCAGAAAACATTGCTGGCCTGGCACTTACCAACAAAACTGACGACCACCAACAGTACAATAGGCCCCTACTTTCTCAGCCCACCAGGAAAATGGAGAGAGTGTCAGAGAGAGAGAGGGAACGTGAGAGAGTGAGATGGAGAGAAGAGGCATCCAAATGCAAGAGAAAACAGACTCAGAAGGGACATATGGTCATAGTACGAAAGGCAGAAGGAAGCAAAATAAAAGATCACAGACGTTGCTTACACATTAAGGCATCCAGATACTGCCCCAGCTCTTTTAATTCCTGGTACTCCATGGTTCTGAAGGGGCAGCAAAAAATCAGAGGGCAAAGGAAACACAAAGGGGGTCATTACAACCCTGGTGGACGGTGTTAAAGCGGCGGTAAGACCGGCAACAAGCTGGCGGTCTTTTTTTTAGTATTATGACCATTGCGGTTACCGCCATGGTCATCCACTGCTTCTCCGTTCCGCCCGGTCTCCAGCCCGGCGGCCGTCACAATACCGCCGCCGGTATTTTGACCCGGCTTACCGCCGTGGATTTCCAGCGGTAGGAACCACCATGAAATCCATGGCGGTAAGCACTATCAGTGCCAGGGAATTCCTTCCCTGGCACTGATAGGGGTCTCCCCCCACCCTGACTCCCTCCCCTACACCCACCACCACCCCTGCCACCCCCAAAGGTGGCAGGGTCCCCCTCCCCACCCCGACCCCAACATCACATAACTCACACACACACGACACGCACGCAGGCACCACCAACACACACACCACACACACCAACATACATCCACACACTCAGTCAGACATGCACACCCATATACAGACATACACGCACACATCCATACAGACATACACGCACTCATTCCCAAAACACGCAACACACCCGCAAGCATACACGCACTCACACACCCCCTCTACATACACAGAAGCACACCCCCATGCACCCACACAACACACAACACCCCCCCACCCCCCTCCCCTAACGGACGATCGACTTACCTGTTCCGTCGATCCTCCAGGAGGGGACGGGAGCCATGGGGGCTGCTCCGCCGACACCACACCGCCAACAGAACACCGCCGCACCAAATCACAGGATGTGATTCGCTGGGCGGTGTTCTGTTGGCGTGGCGGTGGAGGTGGAGCAACCTCCACTTCCCCGCCGCCCGCCAATATGGCTGTTGGCGGCTCTCTGTCGGAAAAAGGACGGAGAGCAGCCAATAGTCATAATACGCTGAGCGGCAAACCGCCACTACTGGCGGTCTTCCGCACAGCGGTCCCTCAGCGGTCTTGTAAAAAGACCACTGAGGTTGTAATGTCCCTCAAACTGTTCATGTCTGATGGGCTACTGATCCAAGTTCAGCCCCTCAGACCAGCATGTTATACTTTTCTAAAATCAGATTACCAAAAAGGAAGCATTAGCTCTTCGTGTCAACAATCAGAAATCGATGACAGACCCAGGGTAACATTTACAAAACACGGCCGGCATAGCATAGATTGACAGACATAGCAGGGCATTCAATTAGACATACATTGTCAATTATAGGCAAGTGTTTAACAGGACTTGCCAGGCAATGGGAATGGTTTTTGGGACTTGGAAAGGCATAGAGCATACCAAGCATTGTCTGGGAGGTCAGCAACTGATCATCTCAAGCACTTTGAGAGAGAAGGGCTCTCACACAGACCATGCAGTGAATAGCACCCCTATCCCTAATCCTTCGGAAGCCGTAAACCCTTCACAGGACCCCAGTCAATCTAAGGTCAATGAATATTAGTGAGATATGGGAGACTGAGGGCACCTCTTCACATTCTGCAAACAAGACTTATCATTTTACTCACACCACTGAGTGAGAGAAGCGGGAATGTATAAATGAATGATAATATGTGTGTGTTGTGTGCTAATTTCTCTGTGTGCATGCATGTGTGTTAACAAGTTTATTTATTTTTTTACAGGAGAGACACCCAATACCCTTTTATCTGCACCCTGTGCCCATTCTTACTCTCTTCTCCGTGCCTATTTTAAATCATGATTTTCTCTTTGCCCAGACAAGGAGAAGAGAGTAAGAAGGGGAAAAAAGGTGCATCCCCCGTTCAGTTCCCCTACCCACCCTTTCCTTCATTTCCCTTTTCTTGTCATCCTTTTTGCAGAACTCTTTATTAGCACTTGGTAATCTACAACGTATTCTACAACATGCACAACAGACAAGTTACCCCAATTCCCCAGCATTAGACATTGACAACAGGAGTGAAGATATCAGCTATATATCAATCACTGCGAAACTCCAGACACCATAAATTTTATATTCAGTAATTTAAGAGCCTATTTCTGTCCCCCCAAAGTAGAGATGATAAAAAAACCTAATATGTCCTCCGTCTTGCAGGGTACAATGTTGAATTCTCCCGTTTCATCAATTAGTTTAGCAAAAAAAAAAACACTTTGCTGAAAATCTGCCATCAATGTGTTTTAGGGCGTATGTTTCTCCAACACCATGAGTTGCCATACTGCATGTAAACAGAGAGCGATATTAGGGGCCTCACTGGTTTTTCTGTGAAGTGCAACAAACATCCTGACTGCTCCTACCAGCTGGCCCAGAAAGAGCTGTTCTGCTGAATGCAGATCCAGTAGGGGAGTCCCACGGGCCCAGAACAATGATTGCTCGATCTCTGGGGTTTGGAACCCTGGAACCTTTTATATTACCAAGAACCTCCTTTTAAAATGATTGACTAAAGAAGCATGACCACCATACATGAACCACAGAACCCCATGTCCTCCTGTGCCCTATCCAGCATTGATGAGACACCTTAGAAAATATGGTATGAAAATAAACCATTAGAGCAGTGCTTCCCGAATTTCTAGAACCACAATCCACACTTGAGTTTGACAAACATTTGCAGCCCACTTAGCTGTAGTAGACAAAGTGCAGGAGATTTTTCAGTGTAATAAAGCATCATTTAGTAGTGCATTGTTATTTGCAGACAGCACGTTTTTAATTGAAATGGTCATTATATTTGCACAGATATACAGTTTTATAAATTAAACTGTATTGCACACAAATGACGTGGTACTTGGATTTCAGTAAATATTTATTGTTTGTGCATCACCAAATTATGGGCCTGATTACAACTTTGGAGGAGGTGTTAATCCGTCCCAAAAGTGACAGTAAAGTGACGGATATACCACCAGCCGTATTACGAGTTCCATAGGATATAATGGACTCGTAATACGGCTGGTGGTATATCCGTCACTTTACCGTCACTTTTGGGACGCATTAACACCTCCTCCAAAGTTGTCATCAGGCCCAAAGTGTCTTGATTTCTCCATATCTACTAAAACCTAAAAGCTTTCATCATACTCCAGAAGTACAAAAATGTGCTTTATCTTGCTTTCCTAACTATTGAATGTGTACACTTCATTTACAGGCATTCACATTTCTGTGTGTGTTAGGAAAAACAACATCCTCCAGCTTTCCTTTCACACTTTATATAGCCCAGATGGATTGTCACATAATCCACTGTACGTTCTCTGTCTTCAAAGTGAGAGGAGTTCTAAAAACACCAGTCCCCATGTTGAAATAGCAGAAGTAGACAAAGCCTGACATTCGACCTCTGTCTTTCAAGTGCTGCAAATGTGACCAGATAAATACAAAATTTAAAGTCATCTTCATTCATTGCCCAGACTTTGCCAACCCACTAAAAATAGCCTCACGACTGGACCAACAGTTTTGAAACACTACATTAGAGTATTACCTAGTAAACTGACTGTTTATAAGCCGTTCTTTGAAATGGTCTGGGGATACCATTGCACAAGGTCAACTATTCTTTCAGTACTATGGGGGTCATTACAACATTGGCGGTAAAAGCCGCTTACCGCCGTGCAGAAGACCGCCGATACACCGCCGCAGCCGCAGAAATCCACCACAGCTATTATGACCCACATTTCGGAATCCGCCAAAATTCAGACACCCACACAAGTCCGCCACACCAAAGGTCAGTGATAAAATGTCGATCACAAAACCTCCACTGTCACGCCAACAGAAACACGCCCATGTTGTCACGACCCACAAATCCACGCGGCGGTCTTTCAACCGCGGTATTCCATTGGCGGTACACACCGCTGCGCTCAAAATACACACACATCTCCAAAACACCGCCACATTGGACAATTTGAAATACACATACCTGATATACATACAAACACCACTCCCACACAATCAATACAATATAAAACACACACCCACATCACCCACAAACCCCTACTACCAAAAATTTTGATGAAGGCTAGAGAGACAGCACAGCATAGACAACCCCACCACACACAGGCACACAACACCATCACCCACACAACATCCACGCACAAAAAAACACACACCACTACATATCACCACACTTATCACCACACACACCACCCCACACATCACCTACACCACCCCATGGCACGGCAAAGACACCCCAGGTTCTCAGCGGAGGAGCTCAGGGTCATGGTGGAGGAAATCGTACGGGTAGAACCACAGCTATTTGGATCACTGGTGCAGCACACCTCCATAGCTAGGAAGATGGAGCTATGGCGAAGAATAGTCGACAGGGTCAACGCAGTGGGACAGCACCCTAGAAATCGGGACGAAATCAGGAAGAGGTGGAACGACCTACGGGGGAAGGTGCATTCCCTGGTCTCCAGGCACAACAATGCGGTACAGCGGACTGGCAGCGGACCCCCACCTCCTCCCCCACAACTAACAACATGGGAGGAGCAGGTCTTGACCATTATGCATCCTGAGGGCCTCGGAGGAGTCGGTGGAGGAATGGACTCTGGTAAGTCAAATATTAACTATCATATCCCCCACCCTACCTGCATGCTATCACAGACCCCCACCCTCACCCTCTCCCCTATCACTCCAACTCCTCACATATGTACTACTAACACAAACCACCCATCCCAACACCAAGCCATTCATGACACAACAAAGCATGAACACCCATCACTAAAGCATGCCCACTGCACATACCCATAACAACCCCCCAACCATCATCACATAAGTCCCCACATAGGAATGCTACCACTGGGGTACACGGTCCCCCACCCATTGCACATCATGACACACACAGATACAATAATCATGCTTTTACACCCCTGCAGGACCACTACCCAACGTCACCAGACAGGAGGGTCCAGACATCTCCACCCCACCAACAGAAGAGGCCCACAGTGATGACAGCAGCTCTGGCCAACTGGATCTAGATGACCATCCCGGACCATAGTGGGCCTCAGGACAGTCGGTTCCCCACACCCAGTCACAGGCCACCACAGACCTTCCACCCTCTGGTAACACCAGCACATCACCCACCCAGCGGGCCCATTCCTCCGTACCCAGGACACGCCAATCAGCTGTGTGTCCACCCCTACAGGGAACCCAGGATAACCCACCACCCCAACAACAACAGGGACCTGGGGGCAGTGGTAGTGGGCACGATGTCCAGGGGACGGAGGCCCAGGAACACAGGGGAAATGGGAGGGCTGCTGTGCAACAGGGGGCGGACAGGCCAAGGGAACCCACTCTCCACGAGGCCCTCTCCTCCATCATGGAAGCCTGCCACCACTCCCAGGAGACGATGGCTATGGTCCTGGCCAAGTTTCAGGAGACCCAGCGCATGCAGGAGGAACTGTATTTGGGGTTCAGGGAGAAACTCAGAATCATCAGCTCCGCCCTGGGCACCATCGTAGGGGTGCTGAAGGAGATACTGAACACCAGGAGGGACACCGTGGCACTCCAAGGGGCCCCTGACACTAGAATGGATGATGAACTGCCCACCACCTCCGCCGGCGCTAGTGGACAGGATTCCCCGTCACAGGACCACCACACCAGCACCCCACCCCCTGCAGATGGAGAACCACCCCACAAGCGGTCCCTGAGATCCAGGAACAGGACAGAGCACGATGGCAAGACCCCCGCCAAGAAATGAGACCACCCTGACTGTCATCCCACTGTCCCACTTTGTAACCCTGTTCATATTGGAACTGCCCCAGCTCCACTTCCTATGCCCATATGGGCAGTGCACCTGTGAGACTAATAGACTGGACTCTGCCATGGACATTCCTCCACCATCACCCCTCACCATTTTACCAACCCCCTCCAATATTTAGCACTGCAATAAACACCCTTGAAGCACAAAACAATCTGGAGTCAGTCTGTGATTTTGAAAATGTGTATTAGCAATGACAGTGACAAAATCCTTTCTCAAATGTAATGTCAACATACCTATGTCACACATCTCAACTCCATGAGGAATCAAAGCAGATGACACACGTTGGTAACCACACCTCTGAAACCGTAAGGGAAATGTACAACTCAGTTACCATATACAGGTTGAAATTGACAGACAGGATAGAGGTAGAAGTGGGATAGTACTTATAGTAGGCAGGAAGGTATTCTCACCTGTGTGTCATTGGAAATATTGCTGGATAACTGAGTCCCTGTTGTCAATGTCTTCTTCCTCTGCTTCCTCCTCATCACTGTCCACAGGCTCCACAGCTGCCACAACACCGTCATCTGGACCATCCTCCTGCAGAAAAAGGCACCTGGCGTCGCAAAGCCAGATTGTGAAGCATACAGTAGGCGATGATGATCTGGCACTCCTTCCTTGGCGAATAGAATAGGGAACCAACTGTCATATGGAGGCACCTGAACCTGGCCTTCAGGAGCCCGAAGGTGCGTTCGATCACCCTCCTAGTCCGCCCATGGGCCTCACTGTAGCGTTCCTCTGCCCTGGTCCTGGGATTCCTCACTGGGGTCAGTAGCCATGACAGGTTGGGAGTTGACCCATCACATAAGGGATGCTGCTATTCCGCAGGATGTAAGCGTCATGCACTGAGCCAGGGAACATAGCATTTACCTGGGAGATGTACTGGTCTGCCAAACATACCATCTGTACATTCATGGAATGATAACTCTTCCGGTTCCTGTACACCTGTTCACTCCTGTGGGGGGGGGGGCAGAGCTACATGGGTCCCATCAATGGCACCTATGATGTTAGGGATATGTCCAAGGCATAGAAGTCACCTTTCACTGTAGCCAAATCATCCACCTGAGGGAAAACGATGTAGCTCCGCATGTGTTTCAGCAGGGCAGACAACACTCTGGACAACACGTTGGAAAACATAGGTTGGCACATCCCTGATGCCACGGCCACTGTTGTTTGAAAAGACCCACTTGCAAGGAAATGGAGCACTGATAGCACCTGCACTTGAGGGGGGATCCCTGTGGGATGGCGGATAGCTGACATCCGGTCAGGCTCCAACTGGGTACACAGTTCCTGGATTGTGGCACGGTCAAACCTGTAGGTGATGATTAAATGTTGCTCCTCCATTGTCAACAGGTCCACCAGCGGTCGATACACCGGAGGATTCCGCCATCTTCTCACATGTCCCAGCTGACGGTGCCTAGGAAGGACAACAGTGACCACAGAGTCAAACAACTCAGAGGTATGTACCCACAGTCTACACAGAACATGAAAATGAATCCAAAAAGTTGTCTGTATGTGTGTTGAGTCCAGGCCTAGGTATGTGTGACGCAGTTGAAAATGAAGCCATGTTGGCCCCTGAAATGGCGGCTGCCTGACCTCTAAACTGGGACAATGGGATGTGAGGTAACTGCGCTGGCGTTGTACACCGTTCCGGTAGGCGGACGAACACCGCGGTGCAATGCTGCATTGGTTAACATTGGACCCTATGGGTCCCAGGAGCCAATGACAAAGTGCGCCGGCGGTGATGGTACGCACCGCCGCGGACGTCACCGCCGCGGACGTGACCGCCATTTTCTATCTGTTGAATCACTCGATACCTGATCTTCGACAGGAGAGGACCTACACTGCAAGTGCTGCTGTGACCTCGGTCTGGAAGAGACAATGGCTTGTGCGTCTGGGGAAAGGGCCCCTGCCTTCACTGCACAGGAGTTGGAGAAGCTCGTGGACGGGGTCCTCCCCCAGTACACGCTACTCTATGGTCCTCCAGACCAACAGGTGAGTACACAGGGAGCAAGTGTTATGGGCTATGCCTGTGTGGAGAGGGCTGGTTGTAAGAAGGAAGGGGCCACAGTTCTGCATGCATGAAGGACTGTGAATGCATGTGCCACATGGCAAGGGTAGGGATGTGGGCCACTCACTTTGACGATGCAGTTGGTAATGACTTCTCTTCTTCCCCTGTACATGTCATGTAGGTCAGCGCCCACCAGAAGAAACAAGGGGGTGAGTACAACATCATTGTGCGGACTTTGCGCGCAGTGAAGGTGTCTGGGTGGGGGAGGAGGGCTGTGGGTTTCCCTAGGCCAGGACGAGTTCCGTAGGCTAGGCCCCTCCGTAATGCAGGACATGTGGCACTCCACCCCACCTCTGTAGAGTGCCAAGTATAGGTATACATGCCCCTGTGTCATCTATGTGTGCTGATGTCCACCATAGCCATGTAGGCCATATCCCAGGAACTGCATCTGTAGAGGCCAACAGCGCGGCGTAGTGCAGGGGGCTGCTGTGTCTGTATTGTCCGCCAACGGCAGCGGTAAGCCATGCACTCAACCTGTCTTTCTTCTGTTGTCCCCCCCCCTTTTTGTGCTCTCCCTGTTCTTGTGTGCATCAGCATCAACAGGCGGAGGTACAGTGGCACTGGAGCACGAGGGAGCTGCATCCCACATGGCCATGGAGGGCCACACCACGGACTCTGAATAAACCAGTGGGAGGGAGGGCGAGGGGAGCTCCATGGCAGTCACAGGATCAGCAACCAGCGACACGGACTCGTCCTCCGATGGGAGCTCCCTTGTGGTGGCGTCAAAATCTGTGCCCCCCACTTCTACAGGTACAGCTGCCACCTCCCCCACCAGCACCGCCCTCCCAGCAGCCCCTCAGCCTTCACCTGTGCCCGCTCACCCAGAAGGGTAGGCATCACCTTCGCCCCAGGCACCTCAGCCCCTGCCCTGTCACCTCTGCTGCCCTCAGTGAGGAGGCCATTGACCTCCTCAGGCCCCTCACTGCTGGGCAGTCTACCATTTTGAATGCCATCCAGGGTGTAGAATGGGAATTGCAACACACAAATGCATTCCTGGAGGGCATTCCTTCTGGTCAGGCAGCCCTTCATCGAACCCTGCAATCTCTGGCCTCAGCACTGATGGCAGCCATTGTCCCTGTGTCTAGCCTCCCCCTTCCAACTTCCTCCACCCAGACCCAATCCCCTGTACCCCAGCCTATCCCAAGCACACCTTCAGACCAGGCTGCACACACGTCAACACACAAGGGAAGCTCAGGCAAACATAAGCACCACACATCCCACAGGCACTCACGCAAGCATCACACACATACAGACATACCAACATCCACTGCCTCCACTGTGTCCCCCTCCTCCTCGTCTCCCTCCCAGTGTCGTCTACACTCTCACCTGCATGCAATACCACTACAGCCACTAGGTCCCGCACCAGCACACCCACCACCACACCCCGCTCACCTGCACTCACCACCCCCACTACCATTTATACGTCCCCTGTGTCCTCTCCCAGTGTGTCTGTGACGCCCCCTCCCAAAGTACACAAACGCAGGCACACACCCACCCAACAGCCATCCACCTCACGACAGCATCCAGCGCATGCACCTGCACCCAACGCCACAAAAGTTACACCTCCTACAACCACCTCCTCTTCCTCCACTCCCAGACCCCCTCCAGCTACCCGTACCAGTGTTCCTAAGAAACTTTTCCTGAGCAAGCTTGACCTCTTTCCCACCACCCCCCCACTCCAATTCATAGGTCCCGTACTAGCACCTTAGCCAAAAAATCGCCGGTACCAGTGGTGCCTGTTAGAGGTATGTGGAGTGCACCGGGCACCAGGGCAGCCAGTGTAACACGGAGCCACAGCACAGCCAGCCCACCCCCGTGAAGCACCAGAAGTTGGACAGTGCCCAGCAGGAGTGGGGGAAGGCTCCAGCCAACAATGCCGCTCACAAGGGTCCCGGGGGGAGTGTCCACTCAGCTGTGACTCCTCCCAAGGTGGGGAAGGGGCAGAAGAAATCGCCAAAGTCTGGGAAGAGCAGCACAGCGGAGAAGACCACCATCATCCCCGCTGCCCAAGAGGCCGCCGGCAGCCCCATCGTCACTGGCCAGGAGGCCACCGGCAGCCCCATCGTCACTGGCCAGGAGGCCACCGCCAGAGTCAGTGTCCAGGAGGGCAGCCCCATCGTCACTGGCCAGGAGGCCACCGCCAGAGTCAGTGCCCAGGAGGGCAGCACCATCGTCACTGGCCAGTAGGCCACCGCCAGAGTCAGTGCCCAGGAGTGCAGCCCCATTTTCACTGGCAGTGCCCAGGAGGTCAGCCCCATTGTCACTGGCCAGAAGGCCACCGCCAGAGTCAGTGCCCAGGAGGGCAGCACCATTGTCACTGGCCAGGAGGCCACCACCAGAGTCATTGCCCAGGAGGGCAGCCCCATCGTCACTGGCCAGGAGGCCACTGCCAGAGTCAGTGCCCAGGAGGGCAGCACCATCGTCACTGGCCAGGAGGCCACCGCCAGAGTCAGTGCCCAGGAGTGCAGCCCCATTGTCACTGGCAGTGCCCAGGAAGGCAGCCCCATTGTCACTGGCCAGAAGGCCACCGCCAGAGTCATTGCCCAGGAGGGCAGCACCATCGTCACTGGCCAGGAGGCCACCGCCAGAGTCAGTTCCCAGGAGGGCAGCTCCATCGTCACTGGCCAGTAGGCCACCGCCAGAGTCAGTGCCCAGGAGGGCCCGGGCAGCCACAGCCCCGCTGGGCAATAAAGGACCGCCAGCCCCAGCCCAGCTGGGCAATGAAGGTCCGCCATGGCAAGCACCCCTGAACAGAGCAAGCACTGCTGAACAGGGCAAGCACCGCTGGACAGGGCAAAGACCGCCATGGCAAGCAGCGCTGAACAGGGCAAAGACCGCTGAACAGGGCAAAGACCGCCATGGCAAGCACTGCTGAACAGGGCAAAGACTGCTTAACAGGGCAAGCACCGCTGAACAGGGCAAACACCGCCATGGCAAGCACCACTGAACAGGGCAAAGACCGCTGAACAGGGCAAAGACCGCCATGGCAAGCACCGCTGAACAGGGCAAAGACCGCTGAACAGGGCAAAGACCGCTGAACAGGGCAAAGACCGCCATGCGCTGAACAGGTCAGTACTGCAAAGTCAAGCACTGCTAGCCCATGTGCAGCAGGGCAGTGACGGAACTGGGACCGTCACAGGGAGAGTGATGCACTGTGGGTACCAGTCCCCCTCCAGAACCAGTGGAGAACAGCATCCACTCTGTCTGTCCTTAACAGGATGAAGCACTCTGGGCACCAGTCCCCCTCCAGAACCAGTGGAGACTGTTATCCACTTGAGAGACTGTGGCTTTGCACTCCCCAGGATTGAACAGTGGGCAAACCACCCACTGTAGAGACTTGAGAGACTGTGGCTTTGCACTCCCCAGGATATGGCAGTGGGCAAACCACCCACTGTAGAGACTTGAGAGACTGTGGCTTTGCACTCCCCAGGATACATCAATGGGCATGGAGCCCCCTCGTGGATCTGGCGTGGTGCACTCATCCGGCTGAGGTGCCCCCCTTCCCTTCTCCCTGATGTGACTGTTGTATTTCTATCTGATGCCCCAGCAGGGTTCTCTCCGTTTTGATCAGGTATCTGATGTGGGCCTCGCCCATGCATTTTGGGCCCAGTGGTCCACGGACATTGAATGGTGCATTACCTGCACTACTAATCGTGATGTATATTTTGTTGACTATGTATATTTATCTGTATACATTTGGTTACTGTCTTTTGATATATTACAATGGTTGCACTCATTTCGTTTTGTCTTTGCATTCTTCCGGGGGGGTTTGGGGGTTGTTACTGTAATGTTTGGATATGCATTGGTGTGTGTGTTGTAGTGGCTGAGGCTCGGGGTGGGGGTGTTGCGTGTGTGTGTCCCTGACTTTTGCCTCCCCCTCCCCTATGTCGTAGTTGCAGTATTCACCGTTGTCTTCGGCGCCGGCGTTGATGATGGTCGTACAGGAGCAGGAAAACTATTGCAGGGAGTATTTGGAGTTCCGGTTCCATGGTGTCGTCGTTCCTCGTGGAGTGTGTAGAGGTGAGCGTTTTCCCTTTGAAATGGCTGTTTCCGCTGTGTTTTTATCCACGGTGAATCCGCCCCGGAAAAGGTTGCGGATTGTTAGGTTGTGATACTGTGGGCGGTACTTTGTCTTCCGCCTGTCTGTTGGCGGTGACCGCCGTGCTGTTTGTCTGTACCGCTGTGGCGGTCGGAGTGTTAAAGTGTCTGTCTTTGTTGGCGGTTTCCGCCACGGTCATAATTCACATTTTTTTTCTGCCGGCCTGTTTGCGGTCTTACCGCCGCTTCAACACCGTCCGCCAGGGTTGTAATGACCCCCTATATGTCCTCTCAACATCTGCTTCTACCTTTCAAAGTATTTCCAATCTAGAATCTGAGAACCTGTTTGTATTCAATTGGTAAAAGTTGGAAATTAGGCCCTGGAACCAGACCAAATTCTGGTGAATCTTTCAAAGTATGTTAGTTGTCTCACCGCTGCCTCCCTCTTTGCGGGTTGTAAACCCAGTGTCACATTTAAAGTTATGTAATTTTATCCCTCTCTGTAATCCCAAAAGATGCTTTACATTCCACAAACTTTTGGTTCATCCTCATTTAAAATAACACACAATTACCCTACATTGTCATTATGTGTCAAAGGAGCACTACCCTGCACAAACATAAGTTCAGGATTTAAATGATTTGAGATATTTGGTGATGGAAATGAAGTCAGACCGAGCCCTCACTACTATCCAATCCAACTACTACTGTTTTCACTTGTGTGGTCAAAATGCACTGCTGGGACATAGTACTTTTCTCTACCAAGTCAGGTTCCATGGCAATCTCTTGGCCACTGACTAGTTCATAAATAACCATTTCTTCTCATTTTGCCTTTCCACCCACTTCATAATTATTCCTATCCTACAAAGTAAGGACTCCAGAAACTCTGTTGTTCCTTGCGTCATTTTCAGTGAGGTGGGCAAATCCTCATATCCATTTACTTTATTGTCAATGCCTGATAGTGCCAATCTGGCCACTGTCAAGTTCAGCAATAAATTGTCTAATTATTGTACACTATTTTAGTAAAATGTTTGCATCTGTAACAATGTTCTTCTGTAAAAGGCACTCTCTTCCAAGGCTGTCCTTGGCATAAGAATTGGGATATATCAACTTTCTGTAGGGAAAGTGTGATGCCTAAAAAAGTTAAATAATGTTGATACTGGTGTTTTGAGGCAGAAATGAGGCCTTGTAGATAGGGATGAGAAATCTACCCTCACATGGTACTTCGTTTTCTGGGATGTGAAGAGCTCAACTCTTGATCAATTATTTTGGGAGTTTGGGATGCAGCACTTATTCTGTATATCCCATTCTTTATTTGGTCCGTTTATATACATTGGATGATCAAACTCTAAGACTTTTCTGCTTTCCTGTTCTCTAAGAGCACAGGCTTGATTGGTCACCTTAACATTGACTATGTGTGCCTTGACCCTCTGAAATTCTAAGTGAATTGCCACAAGAGTTCCTACTTTGACTCCCTTTTCAAATCTGCCCTAATTTTAATAAACTGATCTCCGTCCTGTTAGTCTGCAAACAACTAAAGTGATGCCAAGTTGAGGTGGTATAGATTTTGTTTCTCTAAATTCTCCAGATCCTTCAGTTTGACTAATTGATATTCCTGCAACCTTCTTCTCAAAGATGTCGCTTGCAACTCTTCCAGCATGGTAAAACATGATGATAGCTGGTGCCTTAAATAGGCGCAGCTCCTACTCTAGGGTGGAGAAGCGTTGCACCCCACCAGCAGCAGCAGCTTTAAACCTCTTACTAAAAAATGCTAATAAACTACGTTTGTTATTGTTTTTTAGTAAAAAGGACGGGGCCAGGGGCTGTGAGGAGCACTGAGGGGGAGTACACAGCTCTCTCCCTCACTGTGCATGTATGTGTGGCCGGTCGTCTCGGGCTGGCCAGACACACATGCTCAGTAGGCTCTCTCCAGCCCGGCACTGTGTTGCCGGGCTGGAGAGAGCAGGCACCAGTTCCCAGTCTGCCTGCCCTGCAGCCTCAGGATTGGCCACAGGGCAGGCTGGGAGCTTGTTCCTGCAGCCTACCTGCAGCAGAGGAGCGGCGCGGTGGAGACAGCAGCAGCGACGATACAGGTACGTTTTTAAAAATTGATTCCCACTGCCCCGCGCACACGCAGCCCGTATTAAGCACCCCTGGCCACTCCTGGCCTTAAATGCATCTTAATTGGTAGCCAGTAAAGTGTCAAATGGCTAGCTGACCTGTAGAGTCTTCAATTCTGTTACCATAGATAATTCTATGTACTTGGTCCACACAAATATTCTCCTTTTTTTTAAACAAACTTTATTGCTTTTCACAAAGCATCATATATTCACAACCATTGATTTTCATGTGACGACATCATAACATATAAAGCACATGGCAAGCACTGTTTTTCACAGTAGCTTATTCGCTGTTACAATAATTTTTGTGTAAAATTGTTCAGCTTTGGTGATACTGTGATGTTGAATATGACAAATAGCGCCATCTCAGCTTACCCCCCCATCCATACCATTGTCATTATATATACACCGAACTGTCCTATAATTGGTGCTCAGTGGACATGTAGATGTAGAAGGAAATGGACAATAGTATGAGCATACTCAAAAGTAGTGCTTGCTTTCATATTTTGGTGGTGTCCATTCTTGAACGTGGATGTCAGAGGGAGGGCCTAATGGCTCTAGGTCTGTACGTGTGTTCAACAGTAATATTTATATCTCTCTTAAGGCTTTATGGTACTGCAATAGTACCAAAAGAACCCAGGGCTTTAAAGGATTGTAATAAGGCATCCCATTCTATTCTTATAGGTTTATTTCACAGTCCTCTATATTCCTCTCAGCGTAGAGTCCCGCCCTCTGTCAAGAGCGCATTGTGGCTTTTGGTTTGAGGAATAGGCCCAGTAGGCAATATTTCCACTGGTTCCATTAGTTATTGTTTGTAAGTTATGCTACCTCCCCGGTGATTTCTGTCCGGTAGGGGTTTAGTCTACTGCATTCCCATAAAATGTGTACCTATTTTACATCTGGTGTATGACAAAGGTGGAATGTTGAGGGAACAGTGGGGAACATTGCATGTAGCCCATGCGGTGTGAGATAGGCGCTTATAAATTTGAAGAGAGAGTTTCTCGAAGTCTAACAGTGTTATTCAAGTATAAAGTCCCATTCTTTGTCTTAGAGGTTCCTGGCCAAATTATTTTCCCAATTATCCCTCAATGGGGTTAGGGAAGTTGACAAGTATGCTCAGGTGCCCCTGAATAGCCATCGACCTAAGTGTCTTCCCTATCCTATAGTGTGTATCTCTTGTAGCAGTTCGAAAGTGGTGGGCTCTGTGTCATCGGTGGTGCCCAGTGGCATCTGACAAAGCAGATAATGCTAGCGTAGATTAGGAACAATGTCTCTCGTATCCCCTGCGTTTATGCAAAATTAGTTGGGTTTAATAGCGTGTGCTTCGTGTAAAGGCCTCCCGGTGTGGCAACCCTGTTGCTGAGCCACGGCTGCACTCTTTTTCTTGATAATATTCTTGATGTGGTGGGAAGGCCCACCAGAGGCATTTTCGGGGTGTAAGGTAGTGGATGATTGGTGTATTGCAGCGCCAAGCTCCAGGAGGTGAGAGCAGTCCGCAATAGAAGGCTGTCAGTAGGGAACTTAGATACCGGCACATCATGCTAAGTAGTTTGCCGGTGCGAAGAATTTCCTGTGTATAGTCAATCTCTGGGAGGCTATAGACCGCTAGCCAATAAAAAAGCCACTGTATTTGTCCAACTATGCAGTAGGTTTTAAAATCTGGGGCTCCAATTCCCCCTTTTACATGAAGAAGTTGGAGCTTAGATAAGCCGACTCTACAATGCCCATTCACCCATATCAGGGTAATTAGTATAGTATTGAGCATCATAAAGACTCATGCGGGGCCAACCACCAGGATGTTCATAAAGTGATAAAGTAATCGCAGTAATCGCCACTCTACCTGCCACTGAAAGAGGCTGTGTCTCCCAGAAGGTCACCCAGGACTTAAGACTCGTGATGGTTTTTAGGAAGTTGCCATTTAATATGTCCGGTATCTCACAATATATTTAGATGCCGAGGTAGCGGAATGTGAGGGATACTACTTGTATAACCGTGTCCCTAAAGGGCACATGTGGCAGATCATAGCGGCCTTGAAAAGCAAAGGAATGGGATTTATTAGTATTAATCTGTAGAACTGAGATGGACTCAAATGTAGTGAACAGTCAGGCGTTCTGTGAAATTCCACCAGATGTCCTTTACATATAATATTATATCGTCAGTGTATAAAGATATTCCATATGTTGTGTGATCAGTCAGGATACCCAAATTTTTGGCGTCTTTATGCCAATGCTGCACTAAACTTTTCAGGGCGAAGACAAACAGAAGTGATGACAGCGGACAACCTTGTCTTGTTCCGCGATGTATCTTATAGGTATGTGAGATAAGTGGGCCCGTGCTCGTTTGTGCTGTGGTGTCGGAGTAAAGCAATCTCATCCAACGAGTGTACATGTGGGGATATTAAAGTGCTCAAGCGCTGCAAACATAAAGTCCCATGCTACAGTATCAAATGGCTGCCGCAGATCGACTGTACGACGAAACAACGACTGCAAAAACAACTACTGCCTTAACAACGAGGTCGGAACACCGACCTTGTTGCTACTACTAATGATTTTACCACGAATGCCTTAACAACGATATTTCGTTGTAAAGGCATTCCTGATAAAATCATTAGCAATAGGCACCATTCACCCTACACCCCTCACCCCACCCCCCCAACCCCACCCCAAAACCTAAAACCCCCTGACCCCCCACCCACTCCCCAAAACCAAAAACGCCCCACCCCCCCAAACCCACCCCAAAACCTAAAACCCCCTGACCCCCACCCACTCCCCAAAACCAAAAACGCCCCACACCCCCAACCCCACCCTAAAACCTAAAACCCCCTGACCCCCCACCCACTCCCCAAAACCAAAAACGTCCCACCCCCCCAACCCCACCCCAAAACCTAAAACCCCCTGACCCCCCACCCACTCCCCAAAACCAAAAATGCTCCACCCCCCCAACCCCACCCCAAAACCTAAAACCCCCTGACCCCCCACCCCCTCCCCAAAACCTAAACCCACACTTACCTTCGCCAAGTCCCTTCTTTGTACCTTAACCACGCATGTTCGTTGTTCAGAACATACGTAGTTAAGGCACAAAAAACCGAAGTCGTGGTTAAAAAAAGCGTTGTTGCGCTTTCGTTAACCACGACCTTCGGAAAAAAAAAGTCGGAAAAAAGGATGTTTCCCCCGCAGATCTAGTGATAGGCAGCCCACTTGCTGGAGCCGATCCCCTGTAGCATCCATGATATGGTGGAGGCGTTGTATATTAAGCAATGTATTGCGGTTAGGGGCAAATCCACATTTGTCGGTATGCAGTACGACTTATGATCAATAATCCACAGGCATTCTAGTATTCATATTCAGCCCTAGCATCTTGGAGTGACAGTATCTAATTTTTACTATTCACTGTTGCCTTTTCCAGGGAGCCAAGGTTATCTTCGACCTGTAAGAAGGCCTGGAGAATCATCTGCTGGGCTCCTGCTGTGATACTTATAGATGCCCCACATATTACCACTTTGAATGTATCCCATTCTGATAATGGTGGAGAAGCTGTGTTGGTGTTTTCGTGGAAATGATTATCTACTGCAGTCTCCATTGCATCTTGGGATACTGTATCTTCTAGTAGGTGCGGTGATATACACCATGTGGGGAACATGACCCCACATGAGTGTGACCTCTAAGGGGTTATGACCCAATAGTGTTTTTCCTAAATATGTTGTGTGGGCGATATGAGTATGCAAGGACGTACACAATATCCTGTCTATTCATGTGTGGAGGAGATGGGTGGGAGAGTGGAACGAATTTTCCTGCATACCAGCGTTGCAGGAGCACCAGGCATCCTTAAGGGAACAATTCTCAGACCAGTGTTTCAGGGCTCTAACGTGTTACAATGAGGCATTAATGGGAAGGGTGGGGTGTGATATATCTAAGTGAATGTCTAGTACTGCGTTATGATCCCCTCACAGTATCTAGCGACATGGCAGCCAGTCCGTTAAAATTGTGGTTAAGTGTGATAAAAGCTTCCTGTTTCACATTAGGGTCATAAATACTTCCCAGAACAACCAGAGCGCCATCAAGTGTGCCTCACAGTAGGACATACAGACACTGTTTATCAAGTTTTGTTTCTGCGATTAGGAAGGGTACTCCCATTTTAATCCATATTGCTGCCCCTCTGGAGAAGGTAGAATAAGAGGTATAAAAGAGCTGGCCCCTCCATTGTTTGCAAATTTTGACTTCACTAGCAATCACATGTGTTTCTTGAATGTATACTATACGGAGGTGTGGTAGGATCGTATATCTTTTCTGTACACATCCCATCCCCCTGACACTTCAGGTTATCACTGTGTATTTGTTGGGGGCATCCATAAGTAGGAAAAAGAGCTACAGCATGTTTGGGGCAACTGTTTCGGCAGCCTACCAATGTGATGACAGGAATTAGTGTTGACGATAGTATGTAACCAGCAGTAACTAACAAAAACTTATCCCATTCCAATACAAGGTCCAGCGAGAGAACATTGTTCAATAGAAAATGTAGACAAAGGCAAAACTGAACATAACAGTGTGAGCATTTGCCTGTGGGGTCTGTGGCGGTCTTATGTCTGGTCAGTACCATAGTAGAGTAGTTGCTGATTGTTCGCAGTTTCAAGGGCCCGGCGGAGGAGTTAAATTAAAGTTACAGTGGCATCTGCCAATCCAATCTGGGCACATCTGTGTGCATGGACACCGGTGAACCTAGAACAACTAGACATAAAACCCCAATATGTGTATCAGAGTCATGCAGCAGTTATGCACCTCATAGGATGAATAATCCCCAAGCCATCATCTTTGTATCCTTGAAGTGGAAGTGGGTTGTGCAGGATAGTAGGCCCCATGTGCTAATATACTTACTGTGTCCTCAACCCACCAAGTCATGAGTCATCTGTGGGGTAATCATGGGGAAGAGGACTGAGCTATCTCCTGAATCTGAGTCCACCGCATTGTGTGGGGAAGAGATGGGACTGATCTTAAGTCTGCTGGATTGGAATGAGGTGGCAGAAAGCAGTGCATCCTGTAGACCCTCAAGGGACTACTGCGGAGAAGGGGCCAGGCATCGTCTCATGTGCTGTTCCTGCTGACTCCACACCTTTGGCCTCTGCCTCTTTTTTTCTGTTGTCTGTGGTTGCTGCACTGTCATTCTACTGGAGCCCAGGTATTGATGTTCCACCCAATCCCATGTGTCTTCTGGAGTATTGAAGAAATAGGTTTTCTGTTCATGGATTACCATTAGCCTTGCCAGGAACATGAGGGCGTAGGTGAGACCTTGTGCTCTGAGTTGTTGTTTAACCACTTGGAAAGATGCAACTTTACTTTGGACTTGTAGTGTGTAGTCTGGCAATATGGCTATCCAGGCATTTTCTAGTAGTATTGGCAATCACTTCCTTGCTTGTTAAAGAATCAACTCTCTGTACTGAAAATTCAAAATTCAGGCCACCATCAGTCTAGGTGGTGCCCAGGGGCCTCCATTATTGTCTCATACCAAGCAGAATCACTTATTTGTGTATACATTTCTTGTCCATAATTCAATCTCTTCTTTATCATGACGTTACCACCCTTGTCTGCTTCCCTGATTATTATATCATTGCTCTCCAGATTGGACATTCATATCAGCTGCTTTATACTATGAACAGATCAACATACTTGCAATTTTGATATAATTGGTGAGAGCTCTACTTAATCTTCTTCTAATGAGTTTGACTTCTTGAATGCTTTATTCACATTATTTCCAGTTTTGCTGCATCCTGTTGTGTAGGAGTTTTATTATTTGGCATGATTGACTTCTATGAAAGATAAGGACGTTGTTGTTATTGAAGCAGTGTATAAATAAGGCAATTAGTTTCCTTTGGTGCTTCTACTATTGTAAGCACCTGCATTTTTCATAAAATGTTCACACGTAGTGGATGCAATTCTCCTTGTATGTGACCAAAAAATTTGTGCCTCATGACTCCTTTATGTATGTCCTTTCTGGGTATCAATTATATGTTCTGCATAATTGTATTTTCTTTCTTTTCTCACACTAAAAAACATTTGCCTTCTACACAATTACAGGTCACACACTAAATGATTCATTCATTATGAACATCTTGCTTTGTCAATATATACTATATGTAATTACTAATGCGCATAGGTTTCCTCTTTTAATATGATTCATGCACAACACAGCACCGACAATGGTGACTGTGGTGTAGGGGAATTTGATTATTTATATACAAAGATAATTTACAAAAATGGAAATTAATGATGTTATTTCCAACCCTGACAAAGTCATAGGGATATTCCCTTTTGACGAAACACGTGTTGGCTGGGACTGTGAGGCACCAGAATGAGAACTGGTCAAGACTAAAATGAAGAGCAAGACTTTGGACTTATTATCATTATTGGGCATGTGCCTTGGATTTGAGTCTATATATTTGTCAGTACTAGGATTGAATTTACGGGGGAGTTGAGTGGATCTCCTCCTTCCAGGCACACCACATATATATTGATGACAATAGAATCTGTGTGAAACTGTGAGCACCCCCTAGTTCTTTCTCAATGTTCTGTGTGTGTATTATTGTTCAGTTATCAGGGTTGTGGGTCAGATTGGTGTCACTGATTTCTTCAGAATGACCCCAGCAAGGGTGGTATATGAGAGATGTCTTCTGTAGAGACTGTTGCACAAGCGAGGGTTTCCATGGCATGATCCACAATAAGGGAGAATTGGGTGGACCCCACCTTACATCGGTTGCCACTTCAGGGATCAGCTGAGTCCATGTCCTTGTCTTGCCAAGTACCATGCCTCAGCCCATGTAGATCTTAGGGCGACAGAGCTAGATTTTCTCTCAGAGTTATGACAGCGATCACTGCCGTCCGGGAGGCCTCCCCTATAACACATTCATGCCACACTCTTGGCGCCTGTGCAGAATGTATTACTAGTAGACAAGTTTTATATGGGTACCTTGTTATTTCATCAGGCTGGGAGCTTTGGGCCTTGCCCTTCACAGTTAATTTTGATATTCAAGAAATTCACCTCAGCAGTTGTGGCTCCTGGAATTTATTTCTAGGTGGGTGCCTGTGGGGTTCCCCCCTCCAGTGTTGCAGTCCAGCCAACTGGCCCCTAACACCACAGACCGGCCCAACTAAAATCCCTGTAGGTGCAACCTGGTCTTGTGTCGAAGGCTTTCAGCAACCAGAGAGGCCCCCGATATGGCTGGTCTGGTCTTGTAGGGCACCCCCACAGGGGCTGGTGCCTTGCCTCAGGGAGGCTGCTCAGACGGCATTGTCAGCAGTCACCCCAGGGTATCAGCAGGCATATTGGGCTGAAGTTCTACTGTGGGGTTTCCTTCCACGCACTGTGCCTCCAAGTAGACCGCAATGCAGTCTTAGGGCTCATGGAGCAGCCCCACCTGCATCTGTACAGCCTCATATTAAAGTGGCCCTGCAGGCCAGGCTGTGGTAGACGTGTCAGCAGTCCCCGCTCTCCGGCACTCATCAAAATTCCTGGCCCCGGCTGGTCAGAGCGATTGGCTCATGCTCCGTCCATTATCGGTGAGGTCCCACGGGACCACCTCCTCACCAGGTGCTCACCTCACAACCAATTCAGGCTGCAACATCACGAGGTCCCAGACGGTTGCCTCAGCAAGTAAATCTGGCCCCTGCCATCAGGTCCTAGCAGCAGGACGTGCCACAGTCAGCCTTGGGCAGGGAAACTCATCCATCATGGGTATTTCCCGGCCCTTTGTTTCAGCCAGTGGTGTGTTGGGTCACTGGGGGCACCATTTGGTGCCTCTGTTAGGTCTGGTGCTGCTTCAGGACTGTGGATTCAAGGCCAGGCCCAGAAGTTTGGAGATTATGCTACCACCATTTTCGGCGGGCGACGACGCACCCCCACACAAATATTCTCATATAATCATCAGCATCACCCCTCTCTATTATCCTTAGTGCCTTCGAAGACAACTCCTGTATAAGTATGTCACCCTTGTATAGGTGTATTCCCATACACATCAATCACACCCTTGAACCCAACTTAGGCCAACAGATCCTTGAATTTATTCTCAATAGTGAATAACCTAGCTTCCATTAAGGGAATGACAAAGAACTATCCTTTCATATCTGACAGGGATCAGAATCAGAACTGCCTACAAATGTAAACAATATCTAAGACGATATCAACATTATTTGGCTGTGTACATCATCATTGGGTTACGACAAGAGATGCTCATCAGTGGTTTTTCACTGAGATTACTTGCCAGGCCTTTAATAACTAACCATTGAAAGTCAAAGCAGCCACCTGATTTTCAAATGTTGATAAAATGTTAAGAATGATATATGCAAGAAAATACATATATCCAAAGCATGTAGAGATATCAAAAATATTCAAGTATGTGCAATAGGCATAGGCTTTACAGAACTAATTAACTCATCCTGTCATGCATTTTCTCATAGACGATTTCCTGTAATAATGAAAAATATAGGTTGAGTTACACATTTATTTATTATACTGTCAAAAATCAGTGTCTTTTATTCATAAAACATTTTCTGTATTCCCAGCAATGCTGGGTCTATTCATGATGGGAATAAAGAAAATGAAGTTGAGGTTTGGAGATTTGTTTGATTGCATGATTCGTTTTATGCCATCGGTGCCACTGGAATTATGTAGTACTGTGTATTGTGAACAGGATTGCCTCATTTACACAATTTGCCCTTCTGCAGTGCGTTTTTCCTCTGTAGCTGGGCCCCTATGTCCATGAACGTTGCACTTGTTGGTGGTGCACCGGTTGGGTGGTACTAGCCCATCCACCTCTGTGCCCCTTGAGTCTGTGAAGCTTTAAGCCAATGGGAGGGGTGGAGGTACTCATGTCTCTGCATCTAAGCCCCTGACTCCAGTTTTGGTGTACCTGGCAAGCAGTATTATTACGTCAGCAGTGATACCCCAAGGTGCCCTGGTGGGTGAGTGATATTAGTGACTCTACAGCTGGCCCTTTGAGACTGTGGGACGTACATCTGATGGTGGTGTAATGATTAGCCTGGTTGAAATGTTAATTATGCCGGAGTAATTAGTGTAATTTCGGTAATTTATTGTTACTCTTGTGACATGAAATTACTGAAAATTACACAATCACGATCTCTCACATAATCCTGAGTAATTGCGGAACAAATGACTGATCAAGAGCACAGGAACAGAAAGCAAGCGGCTGTTGACTGCATTGATTCCTGTTCTGTGCATCTAGCAGTAGTTTCTTCGCACATAAAACATCCTCAAGTCTATTTGGATGTGAAGGTGCATTTTGCACTAAGGAAATAGTGGTAAATGTGGGGTTACGCTCACCTAGTAGTTATGCATGATCTCACATATTTTTGCAGTAATTTTGCATAATTACATTGCAGAAAATTACAAAAATTAGGTCCATCCCTAGTACTGACCAGGCAGTTCTAGGACCTAGGACCAGCAATATAGTTTGACTGCAGAATCTCTTCTATAACCACACCCTTCGATCTTTATTTTTAATTTATTTTGCTTTTGTATCTGTGGATCCAAAACATGATCCTAGAATCAACTTTAGTGGAACTCAATATGATCTTCAAATCCACACCCTGGATCCACACACCCAGTATAATATATTTTTTTCTTTTTAATTTTAAACCTCCTAACGTGGGCAAGGGGGTTAGGGTGTGCTCACCCTGTACCCTTATCCGCCCTTCTATTTTATTTCAGGACTCAGTGTCAGTCCCTGAGTCCTTTAAGAGTTGTCACAACATCTTCTTTAATGTTGCAGCAATTATTCAGATCCCTTCATTGGGATCCATGGACCTGAAATAGACGACAGAAGAACTATCTTCCTTGGCCAAGGATCTATGAACCCTTAGTGGTTCAGGTCTCACTAATATTTTCTTTACCTCTTTATCCCCAAACTGAGTCTCTCCTTGAATACTATTTACTCAAGAACTACTGAATTAATTTACACCAGACCACTAAAAACACAGTCCTTAAATTAAGTTCTAATTTTTTGCCAAGTTAATTCCATTCAACTTTTTTTATGTATTGGAGAGCCAACGTCCTTTGGAAATTAAAATGCAAAATCACACTTTTGGGAAATCTCTTTTTTTATTGGCCTTCATGTGACAAATCAGCACTAAACTTTCAATGAAAGTTAAATATACATTAATGGCAGCGAAAGCGCCAGTGTAGTTATGGTTTCCATAGGAAAGGCATTTTTGTTTTCTTAAAATAACTTTGGTGCCATTCTATGAGTCTGCACAAAACGTTCAAAAAGAAAAGCTGACCTTTACTTTCCTCAAGGAAATTTTCATGCCAACGCATTGACAAGAAAGATGAGGGTTCCCAAAAGCTCAAATCCCATTTTAATTCCCTTAGGTGGATTTGCTCTTCAGCTTAACGGTATTACAAAAAACTTGGCACGAAGTTTGGAGTTTACTCGAAGACTGTATTTTTATAGGTTTGGTGCAGATCGTAATCTAGAATCCCAAGACTGAAAAAGTAAATAAAACGTATTGGCCAATAGAACGTTTTCTCTCATTGGCCATTTTGGAGCTGCAGATCCAAAAGCACCCAATTGGCTGCCATAGCGTTGAAATAAAAATTTGAGGACAGCCATTACAGGACACCAGTGCTCAATTTGCAGGTTTGAAAATAAAATTCAAAGTGCACATAATGGGGCAGGTTGTACACACCCTGGCTCCCAAGACCCAAGTTGGTGGATTCTAAAGGCTGGAACAGCCAAGGTCCCCCACCCCCGGAACACCTATATCAGTATTAGCTTCACACACTGAAGGTGTCAGTTGCAAAACCTTCGAAAGGTAAAACCAACCAGCTCCCCACAGCCTGTATTCCAAAGCATGGGCAACCTTCACTAACTGAAGAACTGGGCTGCAAAGCCTAATAATGGTGGAACCACCAAGTTACCCCTCACTCTAGAATGCAATGCCAGGTTAAACCTAATGGACTGACTGCATAACTGCCAACAAGTGGCCTCTGCCAATCTGCTCCCATTCTGGAACGCAAACATAGGGAAAGCTTTGGAGACTGCTAAGCTCTTCCCTACCATGAAACATCTGCACCAGACCAAGCTTCATGGAATGATGGGCCAGTTCTGAAGCTGATGAAAGGCAGAACTGCCATGCAACCTACCATCCTAGAACTTCAACCCTCAGACATCTATCACAGACTAAGGGACCAGTTGTGAAGAACTGCCATTCTCCCAAGAAACCCTTGAACACCAATGTCAGGGCAAGCTTCACAGAATGAAGGGACTTGCCATGGAGTCGATGAAAGGAAGAAGTGCCAAGCTCCCCCCAACACAGAACCCCAGCACCAGGAGAAGCTTTACAGACTGAAGGGTGCAGCTACAAAGTCATAAAAATGGTGCAACAGCCCTTTTCCTCCCCATCCACAATACCAGCACCAGGGCAACTTTGGAAAACCAAAGGCAGGGTTGCAAAGCTACAAAAATGTGGAAATGCCTCTTCAGGCTAGAATACCAGTTCCTGGGCAAGCTTCACATACTGAAGGGCCTGGCAGCAAATCTGAAAAAAGATGGCAATACCAAACTCCACCCACCCTGCAACATTCAGATTTGGGAAAGCTAGCTTGGCTGAAGTGCCCATCTGTGAAGTGGCTGAGAGGAGGAATCACCGGCTTCACCAAACTTGGAACTCCAACACCAGAGCAAGCTTCATGGGCAATAGGTTCTTGTTGTGATGTCAAACCCATCCTCAGCTCACAAATGCAATGGAAAGCCTTGTGGGTTAAATCATTATACTTTGAAATATCAGAAAGGCTGAATGGTCACACTAGCTCTAGCCCAGTAATCCAATAGTAGAGCATGTTTCATGGCTTGAAGGGCCTGGCTGTGATACACTGATAGTGAGAACCATTAAGGTCCACCCTGTAAAACCAATGGCAGATTAAGCCTTGCAGACAGAAGGGCCTTGCTTCGAAACTGCAAAAAGGTGAAGCAGTCAGGACACACAGCCCAGAACACCTAAGCCAGTAAATGCCTCAAGGTCAGGCTGCAAAGCTTCCCATAAAACCACAATACCACCAACAGGACAAGCCACTTGGACTGAAGGGACAGACACATCAATAGTGTTAGAAGCTTCACAGACTGAATGTGACAGCAGTAAAGACGATAAAAGAAGAAACCGGCAAGACCCCCTTGCTCTGAACGGCAATGGCAGAGCAAGCATCCTAGACCTAGGGAGCTATTTGTGAAGCTGTAGTACAATGGAACCACCATGCTCCCTACCTCAGCATGCAGCACAAGAGCTAATTTCACAGATATAAGGACCTGCCTGTGAAGCTGCTAAAAAGCATAAATATCAAACGTTCCCACTGTGCAATATCAATGCCAGGACAAGCTTTAAAATCTGAAGTGCTCAGCAGGAAAAACAGTAAAAGAGGGAACGACCAAGCAACCCCCATGCAGGAATACCAACTGGGGCAAGTTTCACAGACTGATAGGTCCAGCTGGAAAGCAACTGCGATATGGAACTGGCAAGCTTCATCCCCAACATGGAATGCCAGTGCCAGGGCAAGTTTCATGGACTGAAGAGCCTGGCTAAAAAGACACTGATGGGCTCGCCGCCTGCCAAAGTCCAGTTATGGGATGACCGCCTCTGCAGTCGTCCCTCCGGGGTCCTATTACAAGTTCTCCTGCGGGCCCTATTACAAGTTCCCTCCTGCCCAGGAAACTCACCACAATGTTGGCGCTGGCTCATCATCGAGAAGGCAAAAATGGGTGCAGTGCGTCACGTCGCACTTTTCACTTCCCGTAATTTGGGCAGTGAAAAGCGTGATAGTGCTGGCCATGAGGGCCCCTGACATCCCCTTTCAACCAGCCTTTGCATGCTGGTCTGACCGCCATGCAAAGTCTGGCAGAAAGGGGACTCGTAATCTAAAGGGCAGTGCTGCCCTGGCAGATTATGACCTCCAAGGCCACCAGGCTGTTGACTGGTGGCAACCTGGCAGTGCCGGTGGTCGCGCCACGGTTGTAATGTGGGGGTCAGACCGCCACTATGGCGGCGGCCCGACCGCCACCGTTAGTGTGACGGTCTTAAGACCGCCACACTTGTAATGGGGGCCTGATACTCTTAACTGACAACCTCTCTACAAGAGTGAACAACAAAGCCTGGGCAACCTTCACACACTGATGTGCCAGGCTGCAAAGAAGCCAAAAGGGAAAACTGGTAACCTCTATGTAACCTGGATAACCAGTGTCAGAGAAAGGTTTGAGGTCTAAATTGGACAGCTGATAAGTGGAGGAACGTCATAACGCCAAGCTCTCCTCTGCCCCATAATTCTAACACCAGGAAAAGTATAAAAGGACTACTTGTGAAGCTGCCAATCAAGAAACCACCAAGCCACTGCCTCACAGCCAAACACAAATTCTGGGGCAAACTTCACAGACAGAGGGTCCGGGCTCTCAAATTGCTGAAATGTGGACCCACCAAGTTCCCCTCGCCCTGGAATTCCAAGGCAATGAATACTTCACAGACTGAAGCTGACAAAAGGCAGAGCTATAAAGCTCCCTGTACTTTGGAACACCAACTCATGGGCAACTTACATGGACTGAATGGTTGAGCAGTAAAAATGCGGTAAGGCTGAATTGCCAAATTTCCCAGGGCACCAATGCTGTAGCAAACTATTCAGACTGAAGGGCCTAGCTTCAAATGGGATAAAAGGGGAAACTGCCAAATTACCCCCTTCCACCACAGAGCAGCAATGGAATGCTTAATGTAAAGAAGAGCAGGGGTGCAAGATTACCAAAATAGCTAAACTCTGCCCACACACCTGAACACCAATGCATAAACAAGCTTCACAGACTCAAGGACATTGCTGTAAAGTCACAGAAAGGCAGAACTGCCACATTATCTCAACTCCTGGGCAAATAAATACTGGAGAGAGCCTTACAGACTGCGGGGGGGCACAACTACAAAGCTGCAGAAATTTGTAACCACCATGCTCACCACAAGAAGGAACACCAAAGCAAGCTTCACAAACTGAAGGGCCCATCTTTTAAGTTGCTAAAAGGTATCTGCCAAGCTCCATTCCACCCCAGGGAAACAGTCATCGGCTGAAAAGCCTGGCTGTGAAGACTTTGAAAGAGAGCCACCCACTCTGCACCACCACGGACCTCCAAAGAGGTGCAAACTGTCACAGACAGAAGAGCTTGGCTGCTAAGCAGCAGAAAGGTGACACTACCAAACTCTCTTCCACCCTGTCACACAACATGAGGACAAGCTTCTCAGGCTGAAGGATCTGGCTGAGACGTTGCCAAAAGCAGGAAGCGACTGAAAGTTGGAACTGCCAACCTCCTGAGACCCAAAAAAACCAACACCAGGCTAAGCTTAATGGACTGAAGTGTGTCAGCCGAGACAATACCAAAAGGCAGAACTGCCAACATACTGCCCAACATGTAAAACCAACACCTGAGCAAGCCTCATAGACTACATAGTCAGGCTGCAAATACATCAAAATGTGGAACAGCCAAGCTCCCTCGAATCTTGGAACTCTTACACCCAGGCAAGCCTGAAAGACTAAAAGGCCAAGCTGTCAATCCACAGAAAGGCTGAACCTCAAAGCTATTTTCCCAAACTAAAACACCACTGCCTGGCAAGGATTGAGGACTGAAGGGACAGGCTGAAAAGCCCCTGAAAGACAGGATTGACAAACCTCCCCCGCTCCCAACCAGGGGAGGCCAAGGCTGGGATAAGCTTCACGGACTGAAGGGCCCATCTGCAAAGCTGCTGGAGGGTGGAACCACCAATTTCTTCCTGACACAGGACACCAACACTAGGCCAAGTTTCATGGATGGAAGGGGGTGGCCGTGATGATACTGGCACGTACAACTGACAAGTTACCCCCTACCACACTGAACAGAAATGCTGGAGAAAAGCCTAAAAAAATGAAGGGCCTGGCAATGAAGCCAACGTAAGGCAGAACTGCTGAGCTACTCTTCATCACAGAACACCAAAGCTGGAGCAGCTTTCACAGACTGAAGTCATAGAAAGTCCAACCCACTCATGCCGAGCTCCTTACTAAATCAAACAATCAAAACAATGTTGGGGCAAGTTCCAAAGAAGTTGAAAAGTAGAACCACTGAGCACACAGGAACACCAATGCAAGAGCAAGCTTCATGGACAGTTGGTTCTGGTTGCAATGTCACCAAAAGACCAAATCACTAAGCTCTCCCCACCACCAAGGCAACTTTCATGGACTGAAGAGCATAGCCACAAACCTTCTGCAAGAGATGTATCAGTCCCCACCCCAGAAAGCCAATGTCATGGTAAATGTCACAGACAGAAGGGCCAAGTTGCTAAGTCAACAAATGCCAGAACTGCAAACTGGAAGGCGGAACTGCTGAACAACTGGAAGGCCAATGCAAGGGCAAGCTTAATATACAGTAGGTTCTGGCTGAGATGTTATTGAAAACCCATATTGCTACGCTCTCCCCACCCCTGGGGCCTGAAGAGCCTAGCTACAATCCTTCCACAAGCGGTGGAATACACAATGCCTCCTAAACCATAGAAAACCAATGTTGGAAAATGGCCCTCTCTGAAGGGTCACCCCACCCTGTCATTTTGCCTTCCTCCTCCTCTTTTTCTGACCTAATGTTTGCTGATTTTAGGACTCTTGGCACTTTACCATTGCTAACCAGTTCTGAAGTGCATGTGCTCCCTCCCTAAAAAGCATGGAAACATTGGCTTATATGTCACTTAATTTACATATAAGTCCCTAGTACAGTGCACTAGAAGTGTCCAGGGCCTGTAAATTAAATGCTACTAGTGGGCCTGCAGCACTGATTGTGCCACCAACAGTAGCCCCTTAACTATGTCTCAGGTCTGCCATTGCCAGGACTATGTGTGGAGTTTCATGGCCACTTCGACTTAGCATTTAAGACTCTTATCCAAGCCTTAGACTCCATTTTCTCTACATATAAGTCACCTCTAAGGTAGGCCCTAGGTAACCCATAGGGCAGGGTGCTATGTGAGTAAAAGGCAGGACATGTACTCATGTGTTTTACATATCCTGGTAGTGAAAAACTCAGAAATCTATTTTTCACTACTGTGAGGCCTGCTCCTCTCATACGCCATCATTAAAACTGCCCTTCTATACTTTTAAGTGGTAGATTCTGATCTGAAAGGAGTAGCCTTAGTTTGTTTAGTATGGCCAGAATGGTGATAGAAAATCCTGCTTACTAGTGAAGTTGGATTAAACATTACTACTTTAGATATGACACTTTAAGAAAGTGGGCATTTCTCTGCACTTACTGCCTTCAGTGCCATGCAGCCTGTCTCCAGTCCACGTCTGGGCTGTGCTGTTTGACAACTCCCCTTGTGCATTCCACCCAGACAGCCATAAACACGGGACACTCAATCACATCTGTATTCATCTGCATACTGAATGGGTGTCACTGGGCAGGAAGGGTGGAGGGGCTGGCTCCCTCTTACATTTCAAAGGCCAGTGGCTTGCCCTCACTCAAAGGACTGATGACCCCCGACAGGGATCCTGGCAGACAGGGCTGGGCTGAAAGGGGGACCTCTGCACTTTAAAATCACTGAAGTTTTAAGTTTCCCCCACTTTGCTGGAAGGACTCTGCCTTCCCCAAAAGTGCTCTCCAAGGGCGTGGATTGAGCTTGTCTTCTGTTCTGAAGTCTGAATGCCAAAAAAGACTTCACCAGCTAGCTTCTAGCTAGTTTTCTGACTTCAGCGCTGCCAGGACTGACTTCAGTGACTCCAGCACAGACGCTGCTGTCCGACGCCATGCTGCTACATGCTCCAGCTCTGTGGTCCTCACTCTATGCAACAACAGTGGTTTGCAACACAAGTCTGACATTGCTGCGCTGCCGCTGATGCCCCACAGTGTGATTTTGACAAGTCAACACATCACGTCTTGAACGATGGGATCCATCGACGCCCTCCGGGTCACAAGGAACCAAAGCCTCGCCACAGACGCCGCACCAGCTACCCCTGCAACCGGACAGAACTGACGCCTCGCCTCTCCCTGCCTCGCAGTGTGGAATCGGTGCCTCTCCTCCCCGGATGCCGTAAGGGACTGATGCTGCATCGGATCCAGCAATGCATCACCTCCACGACTTTGTGCAATGTCTTTGTTTCTTAGTTTCCAAAGGTACTGTGCCGGGGGGGTCCGTGCGACTCAGTTACTGGTCCCTGTGGTGTCAGATTATTGGGAACGACTCTGTTAGTGATGCCGTGAAAGCCACAGTTGGAGCTATTGTGTTTCTAAGCGCTTTAGTTGGATTTAATATTTAAAAATTCATAACTTTGCTTATGTGCATTGGATTTTCATCGTTCTGACCTTATTTTAATTAGGTAAATATTATCTATGTTTCTAAAGCTGTTTGGTGTATTTTTGTGGTGTTTTCAGTTTGTTACTGTATGAGTTATTGCACAAATACTTTACAGATTGCCTTCTAAGTTAAGCCTGCCAGCTCTGTGCCAAGTTACCAGAGGGTAAGAGCAAGATAATTTGGGTTGTTTTGTGACTTACCCTGAAGAGGACTGTGGTTTCTACTTGGACAATGGTGTATACCTCTGCCAGCTAGAGACCCATTTTGATTAAAAATGGAGGCAGAGGAGAGGACGGCTGAAGCTGAAAGAGCCTTAGGTGAGAAGAAACTTCAGTTGGCTAAACTGAATCTGAAAGAGCTGGAGCTCAAGGCCAGGCTGTCTGAATCCAGCAGTAATGGTGGTAGCATGCATGTAGGGCCTGCTGGAGACAAGAAGGTTTATATACCCAAGGATTTGGGACTCAGTTATGTGGTGGAAGATGACATTGACAAGTGGTTTTCTGCTTATGAAGTTGCACTGAGGGTGCATGGGGTTCCTGAAGAGCACTGGGGCGTGCAGCTGTGGAAACACATGCCTACATTTGGGAGTGACACACTTCAGACATTAGAGGTTGGGGACCAAAACAAGTACACTCTCATGAAAACCATTTCAATTGCCAAATTTGGACTGGCCCCTGAGAAGTATCACCAAAGATTAAGGAACAGTAACAAGATTCCCTACCAGTCCTGGGCAGACTTCATTGATTTTCCCAGTAAGGCACTGAATGACTGGGTGAGGGGCGGCAAAGTCAGTGATTATGTTGAGTTATACAATTTAATCCTGAGAGAGCACATGCTCAGTATTTGGTTTGTAGAGTTGTGCCAGCATCTAGTTGACAGTAAGCTGACTGAGCCCAGGAAGCTTGCTGAGGAGGTGGGCCTCTGGGCTAGCACTAGAGTGTCAAAAAGGTATCCCACAGAGGTGGTCAGGGTTCCCTACAGAAGAAGGAGGGTGAGAAAAACTTCAAAATAAGGATTTTCTAAAGGCCCCCAGAATAATTCCCAAGGGAATTGTAGTAACTAGTCCCAGACTTATCCTAAAAAGATGAAAATGTTTTTTGATCACAAGACTGGGAGGTGGGTTCCCCAGAGTGCTCCAAGTATGGCCACTCTAAGGGTGACTCCAAATGTCCAAAGAAGGCACAGCCCCCCACTGGTGGGAAGACACCTGGGTTGGCTAGTATAGCTCTCGGGAGGAGGTAGTCCGAGATAGCTTTGGGGAGCAGACAGAGGTAACTCTAGGGTCGCTAGGGGATGCAGATGTGATGCCAAATGCCAATACTTCTAAGTACAGGCAGTGGGTCACCATTAATGGGCAACGGGTGGAGGCTCTGCGTGACACAGAAGCCAGCATGACTACTGTCAAGGGTCAGCTTGTGTCAGCAGAGCAGGTCCTACAGAGCACATTCCACCAAGTCATAGTTGCTGACAATTGTGAGAGCTATCTACCAGTGGTTCTTGTTCCCTTTGAGTGGGGGAGGGTCTCTGGTACTCTGAAAGTATCTGTGAGTCCTGCCATGCCTGTAGATTGTCTTGTTAGGCAGTAACCAAGAGCACACTACCTGGAAGGAGGTAGAGCTCAGACCTCACTTGGAGATGATGAGATTGCCTGAGGGGGTCTGTATGACCACACAGTCTGTGGCTGCCCGGGAGAGAAGTCAAAAGCATCTGGAGCCTGGAAGAATGGCCCCGTCAGCTGCCAAGGAGATGGGCAAGGGGTGCTGGAAACCAGTCCCAGAAGATCCCACTATGGAGGTTGACTGGGTCTCTGAGGAGGAGGCCCTGAGCCATTGCCGCCAGAGGTGACTTACCTGAGCTTGCTGGCTGGCATGTTGAGGGTGGGCCCACCAGGGAGGAATTCTGCAAAGCACAGAGAAAGTGTCCCACTCTTGAGGGCTTGAGGCAACAGTCCTCAGCTCATGCCGCAGGTGAAACCTCTTAGGATCACCTGATTTACTGGGAGAATGATCTCCTATATAGTGAGCCTAAGACTCGGGTATGGGGGCAGCATGTGTGCTGGTGGTCCCCCAGTGTTACTGGTCCTTCCTATTGGGTTTGGCTGATGACATACTTCTGGCAGGACATTTAGGGCGAGACAAGACCTTTGCCAGGCTAGTCACCCACTTCTATTGGCCCCGATTGAGGACAGCCTCAGATGCATACATTCAGCAGGTCCTGTCCCACCTGCAAGGCCAGTGGGAAGTCAGAGAAAAAGCTGAGCGCTCTCTTTATACCTCTTCATGTCATTGGCACCCCATTTGAAAGGGTGGGCATCAACGTCATTGGTCCATTGGACCCAAGACAGCCTTAGAGAACAGGTTCATCCTGGTCTTGGTGGACCATGCCACAAGCTTCCCAGAGTCAATAGGTGCCATGTTCCTGACCATTTGAGTTACAGTGAATTTACATAGTTTACCAAGACAAAAAACTGACTATGCACTTAAGGGACCAAGGAAAACAAGACTAAAATACAGGAAAATAAGAGCATATGAACAAAGGCACAGGACTGCCATTGTGTACAGTAAAAAAGTACATTCGAGCATCAAGTCAAGAGCTTCAAGACATTGTCTCAATAAAAAAGAAAAAGAAATGAGTCCTCTTGTCAGCTGCAGGGCTTTTTGGAATGCATGGTTTTGGGTGATGAGTCTGCTGTGGCCTGGCACCTGGGCATTTCGGAGGAGGGTCTGCAAGCAGAGCAGTCTCTTCATCCAACCCCCATAATACACAACTGAGCTCTGTATGAAATCAGGGCTGCCTTTATGCTCAACTGCTAAAATTCTATTTAAAAGAACCTTGGAAAAATTCCTTGGAAATTACACTTAAAATAATATTATGGTTTAGTTAGTGAAAACAGTAAAACATTATCCTGGGGAAACAACTATGAAAATCACTGAAAACACTGTTAAACTGGTGATATGGTTCTACATCAAAACATAAAAACCTCTGAAATTCACCAATTATGGTTCACTACACAAATCATAACTTGCATCTCTGCCGTCAAACCATAACTTGCCCCCACATAGCTTTCAATGGACCATAATTGGTGAAATTCAGGGTCTTTTAAATATTGATTAGGACCCACAGCAACGTGGCTGATTCACGGACAAGTTGACAAAATCCTAACCTATAGCTTTGGTCCCATATAGATTTACAAAGGGTTGATGCAAAGCATGGTGGCAATCAAACTTGCTTGGCTGTGTTGCATCAACTGGAGAGCGCAGAACCGTATCATATTTACAAAGATGTGATGCAGATCTGCTCTCTTAGTGTGCTGGTGCACATTTATATGGTGGGCACCTACGCAAGTACCCTTGCACCATAGTGCAAGGCTGTGTGTGTTATGGTCAGCATAGTTTTTGTGCACAAAAACTATGATTTAAGGCAATTTCCTCTTTGTGTGTGTGCTCCTGAATGTGAGGAAACACAAGAGGAAGAAAAACAAGGAGATATATTTCCCTCAATATGCAGCCTAAGGGAGGTTCTGGGTTTTGTCGCTGCTGATTTGCATCAGACTCTATGGGTAGCTGCACAGGAAACCAAAGAACCACCCATGGAAAGCCCCCTTGATAAAACGAAATGCAAGGTAGCACTTTGCCTGCCGTGTGTTACTTTTGCTTACAAACCAATGCACACCGCAATATGCGTAGGTTTGTAAATACTAATCTGGATTTGCTTCAGGTCTGCATTATAAAACGTGATGTAATCTCAAGGCAAAATCTTTGTAAACTTGGACCTAAACATCTTATCTAGCATTCCAAAATACGTTGTAGATAAAACGTGACCAGGGGGGATCGATAGATAGATAGATAGATAGATAGATAGATAGATAGATAGATAGATAGATAGATAGATAGATAGATAGATAGATAGATAGATAGATAGATAGATAGATAGATAGATAGATAGATAGATAGATAGATACCCCTAACCATCAGCGGAGCTGTGGGGCTGCAGGCAGCTGTTGAGCTTAGCCTACTCTCATATATCACAGTATGGGGAAGCTAAAGAAGCTCACCCCAGCTGAAGAAAAGGGATATCTTTGTTCTCCCTTGCCCTATTCCGCCTGCCATCAGACAATAAAAAAAAAAACCTTGAGCATTTACCACCTACTCTAAACCTCAGTAATTTGGGTGAATTGTTTTCCCTAAAAGGGGGAAACAAGTGCTACTGGACCCAGGATTCCAAATTTCACATGTTATTTCCCATTCTGGGGAAGCAGACTTTAGTTCCTGGTATCTCACAAGGAGATAATACCTGAGTTGTAAATTACACCCTAGTATCTCCCCGTTGAGATAGGGGGTAACTCGCAAACAGCCCCAGGTGGTGTGATCGACTGATATATTTTGATAGGAAATGTTTACTTCAAGTTATTGCTGCTAAACGGGGTTCCAATATGTTAAGTGCCACCCTTGCTGACTACAAACAAGACTGCCATCAGCCTGTTGGGATCTTGTATCCTGGCGGAGATGGCGGTCAGTTGGCAGGTCCGCCGGCCAATCTTGCAGGGCTTAATTTGTAACTAAAAATGTGCTGGTGCCCAAAGCTCTCCTCTGAAACACGTGGCTGTTGCATTTAAATGTGTGAGCACAGAATACTGAGGCAGCGTAATCCTAAAGCCATCTCGGGCCTCTTTAATCCATTTACAGCCCCTCCCTAACCTTTCAGCTCAATATTGGTGGCTTCCTGCTTTCTCATGCTTTTCTGTCTTTCTCTTCCTCCGTCTTTCCCATATGCTTCCTTTGCTCTCAATAATTGCCTGATACAGAAAACTAAGTGCCAGCCCACAAAAATGAGTACAGGTGCCCCCCACCGGCAACCACCGCCTCAATTTAAGCAAGGCAACCTTGTAATGTGGAGGTCGGACCACCACAGGTGCTCTAACCGGCCTAAATTAAGAGTAGATGAAGGTCAGATAGGCAAAACTATAGGATCTTAAGACAGTACCTTTTAACATCACATTTACATATCTCAGTACAAATGTTCATGAAAACGATATTCACTCATGAAAAACTTCGAGACTCAGCCCTTTTCTCTCCATGCCAGGGCTGGGCAACCATTTTCATCAAACAGTCAGGACCGTTCACTCTCCCGTCTGCGTACACTAACCACACCAATATGACCTGACGAGAGCACCCCGACCAAAAATAAAAATATTTTTACGGCCTTTTTTACCATGCCTGTAATCCGAAATGTATAGCACTCTACAGCCTTTTCGCAGTTGACAAACTCTCTAATATAAAAAAAAATACTCGCAAAAAAGACAAATAGAATGATATGAAAAGAACAGCGCATGAACTGAATGCCGAGGTTCAGTTGATTTGTTTACCCATGCAGCACACACCTAAAGCTCTCAGCGCTCTCTTGTTTCACATATTGCTGGAGTATATGGAATACTTCTAGAAAGAAAAGATCAGTTGCATTTGATGATAACGAGCTATCATTATTAAAAAAAAACGAATGTCATAATCATCAGGCACGTATATGTCTGCTGTCTGAATTAAAAGTGAGCATCTCCACTCCGAGCTTTCACCTTCTGAACACATTCACTTTACGATTTGATTCACAGTCACCATATCAGAAGCTATTGTGCAAAATAACGTTTTTGAACTCATAAGTAGCGAAGAAATATGTTGCTCTGGCGCCAGCGATCTCTTGAGGACCCTCACTCTTAATGTGTAATTTATTCATATTTTTTGTGGGATTTTTGTTAGACGTTTTATGAATAAAGCACCTTTGCTTTGTGCACAAATTATTTTTTAAAAAGTTGGGTTCTATGCACGGTTTAGTGGTTTTGCACTTAAACGCGCTTTGCACACGATTCAAACTTAAGCTTTCAAGAAAAAGGCTCTTTCACGCAAGCATGCAGCACTTGACAACACCCAGGTAACTGTTGGTGACGTATTACAAGAGTTTTTCAGATGGGTGGCATGTTCCAGTTCAACAACAAAAAGAAAACTCTACAGTGTATTATAATAGCCAGTCATTATTGAATTACCTTACTTCGGCAAATCACTAATAGAATTTGTGTTTCCTTTAGGGAATAAAAAACGTAACAGTGGAAAGCAAATGTCTCAGTATTATTTCCGGTGAGTTACATAATTTATCCTAGTTAAACAAAACTTTTTAAGGAGAATGTTTTCAAAACTACTATAAATCAGTTTCCAGAATCGATTAATCAGTGGAACTCATTAAGAACCCAGGTGTAAATATCTAGGAATAACAGGTTATTATATTTAGTACTGGTAATATCATTATTGTTATTGTTTTATAATTAGCGGTACTATTAGAAGAATTACAACAATAACAATAAATGTAATGACAAAATATCTAAGTTGGTAATGGCATTTTTAAACAGCAGCGCATATAGAATTGCCACTACCTCGAAGTTCTAAAAAGCAGATAATACTTTTTCCCAACACAGGGCTACTAATAATATGCATAAGAAATGTAATTAGTATTGTAAACAAAACGCTCTTACCTTGGGCTCCTCCATTTTTCTGGCCGTCGCAATTCCTTGGCTTCACGATACTGTCCGCCCCATTAGGGGGGCGGAGAGGAGCTGATGTTCTGAATGTGATTTATGGTGTTAATCTTGCCCGAGGACAAATTAAAATTAAAAGATTTACCCAAAATATTACAACAAGGTGACAGAAAGTCTGATGAAGTGATCCCCAACGGGTGGAATTAAGGGGAACACTTTCTGTGTTATAAATCCGGTACAGAAATGCACCTTTTGTAAACAAAAGCTACTGGAAAATAGCTAAACTCCACACCACCTACTCCGCCAACACTACCATTAGGTAAGCATATCAGGTGAGAATATTTTCAAACATGTTCTCTGACATCACTCTGACAATGGCCTTCACTGCCTAGCAACCAGTATCACAATAAAGAGGCCAAGAACTTCATGACCAGGGGCTGCATGGTGTAGTCAGCACCTGGGCCTAGAGATAAATGGACTTAAGCTAATGACCATCTGACTTTTGTTGGTGATGGGAACCCCGAACTTCAGGCATGGCAAAGTTTACCTCAGTCAGAATGCCCACAATCCGATTAAACAGAGGTGCTAAACCCCAATTTCATGTGGCAATGTGGACCCACGTTAAGGCACCTCCTAACACATTAAAGTATTAGATTTACAGTCAGTTAAGTAAAGGGCCCACTCAATAATTGCCTTCTACATCCATTGAGTAATTAAAGGTTTTTATTTCAAACATTTGAAAGTAAGACAATACAGGGTAAATGCTATAAAGGCTATCAGTGAATAAGGTAATACAGATGAATGTTAATTCAAAAAATATTCTAAGTCTCATGTGGTCAGCAAAAGCAGGAGTCAAATGTACAGCATCCTAGTAGAACAGAAAAGCCTCCGGCTTTCCCCTAAAATCAAGAGTTTTACATACTATCTTCGAATATGTAATTATCAGAACTGCAGAATCACTGCTGTGAGTAAATGTATTGTTTCATTAGTGTAGGAAGTTGGCTCTGTATATACTATTTCAAAGTAAGAAATAGTGTGCACAGAGTCCAAGGGTTCCCCTTAGAGGTAAGATAGTGGCAAAAGTAGATAATTCTAATGCTCTATTTTGTGGTAGTGTGGTCGAGCAGTAGGCTTATCAGAGGGTAGTGTTAAGCATTTGTTGTACACACACAGGCAATAAATGAGGATCACACACTCAAAGACTTACTCCAGGCCAATAGGTTTTTATATTGAAAAATATATTTTCTTAGTTTATTTTAAGAACCACAGGTTCAAGATTTACATTAAACACTTTAAATGTATGGTACTTCGCTTAGATACTTTAGGAACTTTGAATGAAAACAGTATCATGTACAGTCTTTGTAAAAATGGCAATAAGCTATTTTCAAAGTGGACACAGTGCAAAAATCAACAGTTCCTGGGGGAGGTAAGTAAAGGTTAGATTAGGAGGTAAGTAAAACACTTACAAGTCTCAGTTCTGGGGTATAGGCAGCCCACCGTTGGGGGTTCAAGGCAACCCCATAGTTACCACACCAGCAGCCCAGGGCCGGTCAGGTGCAGAGGTCAAAGAGGTGCCCAAAACACATAGGCGCCTATGGAGAACAGAGGTGCTCTGGTTCCAGTCTGCCAACAGGTAAGTACCTGGGTCCTCGGGGGCAGACCAGGGGGGTTTTGTAGAGTACTGGGGGGGAGACAAGTAGGCACACAAAACACACCCTCAGCGGCACAGGGGCAGCCGGGTGCAGTGTGCAAAGCAGACGTCAGGTTTTGTATAGGTTTCAATGTAGGGACCCAGGGGTCACTCTAGCGGTGCAGGCAGGCACAGGGGGGCTTCTCGGGACAGCCACCACCTGGGCAAGGCAGAGGGTCACCTGGGAGTCACTTCTGCGTCCAAGTTCGGTTCCTTCAGGTCCTGGGGGCTGCGGGTGCAGTGTTGGTTCCAGGCGTCAGGGTCCCTTGTTATAAGCAGTCGCAGTCAGGGGGAGCCTCTGGATTCTCTCTTCAGGCGTCGCCGTGGGGGCTTAGGGGGGTCGTCTCTGGTTACTCACGGGCTCGCAGTCGCCGGGGAGTCCTCCCTGTGGTGTTTGTTCTCTGGATATCGAGCCGGGGGTGTCGGGTGCAGAGGGTGAAGTCTCACGCTTCCGGTGCAAACGTGCAGTCTTTGAAAGTTTATTATTTGTGGCAAAGAAGTAGCTGGTTTTGAACAGGGCCGCTGTTCACTGGAGTTTCTTGGTCCTTTAGTCCAGGGCAGTCCTCTGAGGCTTCAGAGGTCGCTGGTCCCTGTCGGATGCGTCGCTGGAGCAGGTTTTCGAAGTTGGAGACAGGCCCGTAGGGCTGGGGCCAAAGCAGTTGTCGACTTCCTCCTTCTCTGCAGGCTTGTAGGTCAGCAGTCCTTCTTGTTTCTTCAGGTAGCAGGAATCTTCTTTCCTGGGATCTGGGGAGCCCCTAACTACTGAATTTAGGGGTGTGTTTAGGTCTGGGAGGGCAGTAGCCAATGGCTACTGTCCTTGAGGGTGGCTACACCCTCTTTGTGCCTCCTTCCTGTGGGGAGGGGGGCACATTCCTAATCCTATCGGGGTAATCCTTCAAACTCAAGATGGAGGATTTCTCAAGGCAGGGGTCACCTCAGCTCAGGACACCTTAGGGGCTGTCCTGACTGGTGGGTGACTCCTCCTTGTTTTTCTCATTATCTCCTATAGCCTTGCCGCCACAAGTGGGGGCAGTGGCTGGAGGGGCGGCCATCTCCACTAGCTGGGATGCCCTGGGGCGCTGTAACAAAAGGGGTGAGCCTTTGAGGCTCACTGCCAGGTGTTACAGTTCCTGCATGGGGAGTTGAGAAGCACCTCCACCCAGTACAGGCTTTGTTCCTGGCCACAGAGTGACAAAGGCACTCTCCCCATGTGGCCAGCAACATGTCTGGTGTGTGGCAGGCTGGCAGAAACTGGTTAGCCTACAGCCTAGAAGTCGGGTAGGTATTCAGGGGCACCTCTAGGATGCCCTCTGGGTGTATGTTACAATAAATTGCACACTGGCATCAGTGTGCATTTATTGTGCTGAGAAGTTTGCTACCAAACTTCCCAATTTTCAGTGTAGCCTTTATGGAACAGTGGAGTTTGTGTTTGACAAACTCCCACACCATATACTCTTATGGCTACTGTAGGAAAGTACCATCTTGCCTGGCATGTTACCCCCATATTTCACTGTATATATGTTGTTTTAATCTGTGTGTCACTGGGACCCTGCCAGGCAGGGCCCCAGTTCTCATAAGTATGTGCCCTGTATGTGTTCCCTGTGTGATGCCTAACTGTCTCACTGAGGCTCTGCTAACCAGAACCTCAGTGGGTATGCTCTCTCTGCTTTCCAAATTTGTCACTAACAGGCTAGTGACTAAATTTACCAATTCACATTGGCATACCGGTACACCCATATAATTCACTAGTATATGGTACTGAGGTACTGTGAGAAAGTAGCCTCTTTCTAGCCTTGTTACCCCCACTTTTGGCCTGTTTGTGAGTATATGTCAGGGTGTTTTCACTGTCTCACTGGGATCCTGCTAGCCAGGGCCCAGTGCTCATAGTGAAAACCCTATGTTGTCAGTATGTTTGTTATGTGTCACTGGGACCCTGCTAGCCAGGACCCCAGTGCTCATAAGTTTGTGGCCTATATGTATGTGTTCCTTGTGTAATGCCTAACTGTCTCACTGAGGCTCTGCTAACCAGAACCTCAGTGGTTATGCTCTCTCTGCTTTCAAAATTGTCACTAACAGGCTAGTGACCAATTTCACCAATTCACATTGGCATAATGGAACACCCTTATAATTCCCTAGTATATGGTACTGAGGTAACCAGGGTATTGGGGTTCCAGGAGATCCCTATGGGCTGCAGCATTTCTTTTGCCACCCATAGGGAGATCTGACAATTCTTACACAGGCCTGCCACTGCAGCCTGAGTGAAATAACGTCCACGTTATTTCACAGCCATTTACCACTGCACTTAAGTAACATATAAGTCACCTATATGTCTAACCTTCACCTGGTGAAGGTTGGGTGCAAAGTTATTTAGTGTGTGGGCACCCTGGCACTAGCCAAGGTGCTCCCACATTGTTCAGGGCAAATTCCCCAGACTTTGTTAGTGCGGGGACACCATTTCACGCGTGCACTATACATAGGTCACTACCTATGTATAGTGCCACAATGGTAACTCCGAACATGGCCATGTAACATGTCTAACATCATGGAATTCATTGGGAAGACAATTCCATGATCCCCCGGGTCTCTAGCACAGAACCCGGGTACTGCCAAACTGCCTTTCCGGGGACTCCACTTCAGCTGCTGCTGCTGCCAACCCCTCAGACAGGTTTCTGCCCCTCCTGGGGTCCAGGCAGCCCTGGCCCAGGAAGGCAGAACAAAGGATTTCCTCTGAGAGAGGGTGTGACACCCTCTCCCTTTGGAAGTAGGTGTGAAGGCTGGGGAGTAGTAGCCTCCCCTAGCCTCTGGAAATGCTTTGATGGGCACAGATGCTGCCCATCTCTGCATAAGCCAGTCTACACCGGTTCAGGGATCCCCCAGCCCTGCTCTGGCGCGAAACTGGACAAAGGAAAGGGGAGTGACCACTCCCCTGACCCGAACCTCCCAGGGGAGGTGCCCAGAGCTCCTCCAGTGTGCCCCAGACCTCTGCCATCTTGGAAACAGAGGTGTTGCTGGCACACTGGACTGCTCTGAGTGGCCAGTGCCATCAGGTGACGTCAGAGACTCCTTCTGATAGGCTCTTACCTTTCTTACTAGCCTATCCTCCTTCCTAGGTAGCCAAACCTCCTTTTCTGGCTATTTAGGGTCTCTGCTTTGGGGAATTCTTCAGATAACGAATGCAAGAGCTCACCAGAGTTCCTCTGCATCTCCCTCTTCACCTTCTGCTAAAGGATCGACTGCTGACTGCTCAGGACGCCTGCAAAACCGCAACAAAGTAGCAAGACGACTACTAGCAACCTTGTATCGCTTCATCCTGCTGGCTTTCTCAACTGTTTCCAGGTGGTGCATGCTCTGGGGGTAGCCTGCCTTCTTCTTGCACCAGGAGCTCTGAAGAAATCTCCCGTGGGTCGATGGAATCTTCCCCCTGCAACCGCAAGCAACAAAAGACTGCATCACCGGTCCTCTGGGTCCCCTCTCAGCACGACAAGCGTGGTCCCTGGAACTCAGCAACTCTGTCCAAGTGACTCCCACAGTCCAGTGACTCTTCAGTCCAAGTTTGGTGGAGGTAAGTCCTTGCCTCCCCACGCTAGACTGTATTGCTGGGTACCGCGTGATTTGCAGCTGCTCCGGCTCCTGTGCACTCTTCCAGGATTTCCTTTGTGCACAGCCAAGCCTGGCTCCCCGACACTCTAACCTGCAGTGCACAACCTTCTGAGTTCTCCTCCAGCGTCGTGGGACTCCCTTTTCTGACTTCGGATGGACTCCAGTTCACTCCTATTCTAAGTGCCTGTTCCGGTACTTCTGTGGGTGCTGCCTGCTTCTGTGAGGGCTCCCTGACTTGCTGGGCGCCCCCTCTGTCTCCTCATCCAAGTGGCGACATCCTGGTCCCACCTGAGGAACAGCAGCATCCAAAAACCCTAACTGCGACCCTTGCAGATAGCAAGGCTTGTTTGCGGTTTCTCTGCTTGGGAACACCTCTGCAAGCTTCTTCACGACGTGGGACATCCATCCTCCAAAGGGGAAGTTCCTAGTCCTTTTTGTTCTTGCAAAACACCAAGCTTCTTCCATCCGGTGGCAGCTTCCTTGCACCCTCAGCTGGCATTTCCTGGGCTCCTGCCCACTCTTGACACTGTCGCGACTCTTGGACTTGGCCCCCTTGTCTTACAGGTACTCAGGTCCGGAAATCCACTGTTGTTGCATTGCTGGTGTTGTTTTTCCTTGCAGAATCGCCCTATCACGACTTCTGTGCTCTCTGGGGGTTATAGGTGCACTTTACACCCACTTTTCAGGGTCTTGGGGTGGGCTATTTTTCTAACCCTCACTGTTTTCTTACAGTCCCAGCGACCCTCTACAAGCTCACATAGGTTTGGGGTCCATTCGTGGTTCGCATTCCACTTCTAGAGTATATGGTTTGTGTTGCCCCTATACCTATGTGCTCTCATTGCAATCTATTGTGACTGTACATTGCTTGCATTGCTTTCTATTGCTATTACTGCATATTTTTGGTATTGTGTACATATATCTTGTGTATATTTGCTATCCTCATACTGAGGGTACTCACTGAGATACTTTTGGCATATTGTAATACAAATAAAGTACCTTTATTTTTAGTATATCTGTGTATTGTGTTTTCTTATGATATTGCGCATATGACACCAGTGGTATAGTAGGAGCTTTGCATGTCTCCTAGTTCAGCCTAAGCTGCTCTGCTATAGCTACCTTCTATCACCCAAAGCTGCTAGAAACACCTCTTCTACACAAATAAGGGGTAACTGGACCTGGTACAGAGTGTAAGTACCCCTTGGTACCCACTACAAGCCAGGCCAGCTTCCTACATTGGTTGTGCAGCAGTGGGATAAGTACTTGCAACTACTTACCACTTTGTCAAATTGTACTTTTCATAAGAGAAAAATATACAAAACAAGTTCAGTGTATGTACACCTAACCAAAAAGTTTTGCTTTTCTTCTCTTACACTTTCTGCTAAGTGCTGAAAAGTACTCCTAAAACTTTCTAAAAGTTTGAAAAAGTTTGGAAAAGGTTTTTTTCTTCTGTTCTTTAAAAAGTCCTGAAACTTTTTCTCTCTTCTCTCTGTCCCTAAACCTTCTTCTATCATGTCTGATGTAGGAACTTCTCTTAAGATGGTCAATACAACTTATGACAATCTTAACTTTAAGAGCCTAAGGAGTCTCTGCATTGATAGAGGTTTAGTGGTAGGAAAGAACCCCTCTAGAGAATTTCTGTCTAACATGCTTATTGAGAATGATAAGGCCCAGGGTGGCACCTCATCTGAGAAGTTAGTAGATAGCTCACACTCTGACTCAGGGGAGCCCCTTGAGGAAGTGGCACAGGGTTCTCTTCCTAATCTGCCCCTTAGCAGACCACCTAGCATTGCTGGTAGTAATAGAAGCTCCCATCATAGTAGGGATGTTTTTGTTCCTGAAGGCCAGGTTGTTAGAGTGCAAGCTGTTAGAGACAGGTTTCCCTCTGTTGAATCCAATATTTCTTCTGTATCCAAGCATTCCCAGCCCACCCACCCTCAAGACAAATTGTTAGGAAGGGAACTCAATAAGTTGAGAGTGGAAGAGACCAGGCTGAAGCTTAAACAGCAACAGCTGGTTCTAGACAGGGAATCTCTAGATATGGAGAAGGAGAGACAGAGGTTGGGGTTTGGACCCCATGGTGGCAGCAGCAGTATTCCTGATAGTAATCCTGTGAGAGAACGTGATTCCAGGAATCTGCACAAGATAGTTCCCCCTTACAAGGAGGGGGATGACATTAACAAGTGGTTTGCTGCACTTGAGAGGGCCTGTATGGTGCAGGGGGTCCCTCAAAGGCAGTGGGCTGCTATCCTATGGCTATCTTTCAGTGGAAAGAGTAGGGATAGGCTCCTTACTGTTAGAGAAAGTGATGCCAATAATTTTGCAGTTTTGAAGGATGCACTCTTGGATGGATTTGGCTTAACTACTGAACAATACAGGATTAAGTTCAGAGAAACCAGAAAAGAGTCCTCACAAGACTGGGTAGACTTTGTTGACTATTCAGTGAAGGCCTTGGAGGGGTGGTTACATGGCAGTAACGTTTCTGACTATGAAAGCCTGTACAATCTAATCCTGAGAGAGCATATTCTGAATAACTGTGTGTCTGATTTGTTACACCAATATCTAGTGGACTCAGATCTGACCTCTCTCTAAGAATTGGGAAAGAAGGCAGACAAATGGGTCAGAACAAGAGTGAACAGAAACGTTCATACAGGGGGTGACAAGGATGGCAAGAAGAAGGATGGTAAGTCTTCTGACAAGGGTGGGGACAAAAGTAAAACTGAGTCTTCATCAGGCCCACAAAAATCCTCTGGTGGGGGTGGTGGGTCCAAATCCTCTTCCAATAATCAACCTAAAAAGCCTTGGTGTTATTTGTGTAAAGTCAAAGGCCATTGGACAACTGATGCCAGTTGTCCAAAGAAAAACGCCAAACCTCCCACTACCACAACCCCTACTGCAAATTCTAGTGCCCCTAGTAATAGCAGTGGTGGTGGGAGCAAACCTACTAATAGCCAATCCAAGGGAGTAGCTGGGCTCACTTTTGGTAATTTAGTTGGGGTTGGTCTTGTTAGGGAGACCACAGAGGCTGTGTTAGTCTCTGAAGGTGCCATTGATTTGGCCACCTTGGTTGCTTGTCCCCTTAATATGGATAAGTACAAGCAACTTCCCCTAATAAATGGTGTTGAGGTTCAGGCCTACAGGGACACAGGTGCCAGTGTTACCACGGTGATAGAGAAACTGGTGCACCCTGAACAACACCTACTTGGTCAGCAGTACCAAGTGACAGACACTCATAACAACACTCTTAGCCACCCCATGGCTGTTGTGAATCTCAACTGGGGGGGTTACTGGTCCAAAGAAAGTTGTGGTTGCCTCAGATTTACCTGTAGACTGTCTACTAGGGAACGATTTAGAGACATCAGCTTAGGCAGAAGTGGAGTTGGAGGCTCATGCAGCAATTGGAATATTTTTGCTTTGACAAGGGCTCAGGCCAAAAGGCAAAAAGGACAGGGTAACTTGGATCCTGGAACAATGGACCAAGTGCTCCCTAAAGCTAGGGGTAGCAGGGGTAAAACCCTACCCACTATCCCTCCCTCTACAGATGATTCTCCTTCTGAGGAAGAAGAATTTGCTCCCTGTGCAGAACCTTCACCAGATGAGCTGGCAGCAGACACTGCTGAGCTTTTGGGTGGAGGGGGGCCTGCCAGGGAAGAGCTGAGTGTGGCACAGCAAACCTGTCCCACATTGGAGGGTCTCAGACAGCAAGCTGTCAAACAGCAAAATGGGGGTGTCAGTGACTCACATAGAGTTTACTGGGAGGACAACCTCTGGTACACAGAGGCAAGGGACCCAGAACCTGGAGCAGCTAGGAGATTGGTCATTCCCCTGCAGTACAGAGAGTTCCTCCTAACTGTTGCACATGACATTCCTTTAGCTGGGCATTTGGGCCAGATCAAAACACGGGAAAGGCTTGTCCCCCTGTTTCACTGGCCTAGGATGTCAGAGGACACAAAAGATTTTTGCAAGTCTTGTGTGACCTGCCAAGTCAGTGACAAGACTGGTGGCACACCAAAGGCTTCCCTTATTCCACTACCTGTGGTTGGGGTCCCCTTTGAAAGGGTAGGGGTTGACATAGTTGGCCCCCTTGACCCTCCTACAGCTTCAGGCAATAGGTTTATCTTGGTGGTTGTGGACCATGCCACAAGATATCCTGAAGAAATTCCTCTAAGGACCACTACAGCACCTGCAGTGGCAAGGGCCCTCCTGGGAATCTTTTCCAGGGTGGGTTTCGCTAAAGAGGTTGTATCAGACAGGGGTAGCAACTTTATGTCTGTATACTTGAAAGCTATGTGGAAGGAATGTAGTGTAACCTACAAATTCAACACTCCTTATCATCCACAGACTAATGGATTGGTAGAGAGGTTTAATAAAACTCTCAAAGGTATGATAATGGGACTCCCTGAAAAACTCAGGAGGAGATGGGATGTCCTATTACCTTGCTTCCTTTTTGCTTACAGGGAGGTACCCCAGAAAGGAGTGGGCTTCAGCCCTTTTGAACTCCTCTTTGGACACCCTGTAAGAGGTCCACTAACACTTGTGAAGGAGGGTTGGGAACAACCTTTAAAAGCTCCCAAACAGGACACAGTGGACTATGTACTTGGCCTAAGATCCAGAATGGCTGAGTACATGAAAAAGGCCAGTAACAATCTTCAGGCCAGCCAAGAACTCCAGAAGCAATGACATGACCAGAAGGCTGTTCTGATCCAGTACCAACCAGGACAGAAGGTGTGGGTATTGGAGCCTGTGGCCCCAAGAGCACTCCAGGACAAATGGAGTGGCCCCCATCTAATTGTTGAGAAAAAGGTAGAGGTCACCTATTTGGTAGACCTGGGCACTGCCAGGAGTCCCCTTAGGGTGATTCATGTCAACCGTCTAAAACCCTACTATGACAGGGCTGATCTCACCCTGCTCATGGCAACAGATGAGGGACAGGAAGAAGAGAGTGACCCTCTCCCTGATCTCTTCTCCTCCACTGAAGAAGATGCCTTAGTGGAGGGAGTAGTTTTGGCAGACTGTCTGACTGCAGAACAGAAAGACAACTGCATAAATCTCCTTGGACAATTTTCTGAACTCTTTTCAACTGTGCCAGGCACCACATCTTGGTGTGAACACACAATTGATACTGGAGACAGCATGCCTGTCAAAAGTAAAATCTATAGGCAGCCTGGCCATTTCAGGGACTGCATAAAACAAGAGGTTCAGAAAATGCTTGATCTAGGAGTGGTAGAACCTTCTGAAAGCCCATGGGCGAGTCCTGTGGTGCTTGTAGCAAAGGTTCACTCAGAAGATGGAAAAACGGAGATGAGGTCTTGTGTAGACTACAGAGGTCTCAATCAGGTAACAAAAACTGATGCTCACCCTATACCCAGGGCAGATGAGCTCATAGAAACACTGACATCTGCCAAGTATCTAAGCACCTTTGATTTGACTGCAGGGTATTGGCAGATCAAATTGGCTGAGGATGCTAAACCTAAAACGTAATTTTCAACTATAGGAGGGCACTACCAATTTACAGTGATGCCCTCTGGGTTGAAAAATGCACCTGACACTTTTCAGAGGTTGGTGAACACAGTCCTGCAAGGGTTGGAGGCTTTTAGTGCAGCATATCTAGATGATATAGCTGTATTTAGCTCCACCTGGGATGAGCACCTGGTCCACCTTTGGAAAGTTTTGGAGGCCCTGCAAAAGGCAGGCCTCACTATCAAGGCCTCAAAGTGCCAGATAGGGCAGGGAAAGGTGGTTTATCTGGGACACCTGGTAGGTGGAGAACAGATTGCACCACTTCAGGGAAAAATCCAGACAGTCAATGATTGGGTTCTCCCTACAACTCAGACCCAGGTGAGAGCCTTCTTAGGCCTCACTGGGTATTACAGGATATTCATTAAAAACTATGGCTCCATAGCAGCCCCACTTAATGATCTCACTAGTAAGAAGATGCCTAAAAAGGTATTATGGACAGCTAGCTGTCAGGAAGCTTTTGAGGAGCTCAAACAGTCCATGTGCTCTGCACCTGTCCTAAAAAGCCCATGTTACTCCAAGAAATTCATTGTTCAAACTGATACATCTGAATTAGGGGTAGGGGCAGTCTTATCACAACTGAATTCTGAGGGCCAGGATCAACCAGTTGCTTTTATCAGCAGAAGGTTGATCCCTAGAGAAAAGCGTTGGTCTGCCATAGAGAGGGAGGCCTTTGCTGTGGTCTGGGCACTGAAGAAGTTGAGGCCATACCTGTTTGGCACTCACTTTATTGTTCAGACAGGCCACAAACCTCTACTTTGGCTAAAACAAATGAAAGGTGAAAACCCTAAATTGTTGAGGTGGTCCATATCTCTACAGGGAATGGACTATACAGTGGAACATAGACCTGGGAGTACCCACTCCAATGCAGATGGACTCTCCAGATATTTCCACTTAGACAATGAAGACTCATCAGGTCATGGCTAGTCTTATTGTCCTTCGTTTGGGGGGGTTGTGTAGGAAAGTACCATCTTGCCTGGCATATTACCCCCATATTTCACTGTATATATGTTGTTTTAGTCTATGTGTCACTGGGACCCTGCCAGCCAGGGCCCCAGTGCTCATAAGTGTGCCCTGTATGTGTTACCTGTGTTATGACTAACTGTCTCACTGAGGCTCTGCTAACCAGAACCTCAGTGGTTATGCTCTCTCTGCTTTCAAAATTGTCACTAACAGGCTAGTGACCAATTTCACCAATTCACATTGGCATAATGGAACACCCTTATAATTCCCTAGTATATGGTACTGAGGTAACCAGGGTATTGGGGTTCCAGGAGATCCCTATGGGCTGCAGTATTTCTTTTGCCACCCATAGGGAGTTCTGACAATTCCTACACAGGCCTGCCAGTGCAGCCTGAGTGAAATAACGTCCACGTTATTTCACAGCCATTTACCACTGCACTTAAGTAACATATAAGTCACCTATATGTCTAACCTTCACCTAGTGAAGGTTGGGTGCAAAGTTACTTAGTGTGCGGGCACCCTGGCACTAGCCAAGGTGCCCCCACATCGTTCAGGGCAAATTCCCCGGACTTTCTGAGTGCGGGGACACAATTACACGCGTGCACTGTACATAGGTCACTACCTATGTACAGCGTAACAATGGTAACTCCGAACATGGCCATGTAACATGTCTAAGATCATGGAATTGTCACCACAATGCCATTCTGGCATTGGGGGGACAATTCCATGATCCCCCGGGTCTCTAGCACAGAACCCGGGTACTGCCAAAGTGCCTTTCCGGGGTCTCCACTGCAGCTGCTGCCAACCCCTCAGACAGGTTTCAGCCCTCCTGGGGTACAGGCAGCTCTGGCCGAGGAAGGCAGAACAAAGGACTTTCTCTGAGAGAGGGTGTAACACCCTCCCCCTTTGGAAATAGGTGTGAAGGCTGGGGAGGAGTAGCCTCCCCCAGCCTCTGGAAATGCTTTGATGGGCACAGATGGTGCCCATCTCTGCATAAGCCAGTCTACACCGGTTCAGGGATCCCCCAGCCGTGCTCTGGCGTGAAACTGGACAAAGGAAAGGGGCATGGCCACTCCCCTGACCTGCACCTCCCAGTGTAGTTGCCCAGAGCTCCTCCAGTGTGTCCCAGACCTCTGCCATCTTGGAAACAGAGGTGTTTGTGGCACACTGGACTGCTCTGAGTGGCCAGTGCCAGCAGGTGACATCAGAGGCTCCTTCTGATAGGCTCTTACCTCTCTTGGTAGCCAATCCTCTTTCCTAGGTAGCCAAACCTCCTTTTCTGGCTATTTAGGGTCTCTGCTTTGGGGATCTCACCAGATAACGAATGCAAGAGATCATCAGAGTTCCTCTGCATCTCCCTCTTCACCTTCTGCCAAAGGATCGACGCTGACTGCTCAGGACGCCTGCAAAACCGCAACAAAGTAGCAAGACGACTACTAGCAACCTTGTATCGCTTCATCCTGCCGGCTTTCTCGACTGTTTCCAGGTGGTGCATGCTCTGGGGGTAGCCTGCCTCCTCTCTGCACCAGGAGCTCTGAAGAAATCTCCCGTGGGTCGACGGAATCTTCCCCCTGCAACCGCAGGCACCGAAAGACTGCATCACTGGTCCTCTGGGTCCCCTCTCAGTACAACGAGCGTGGTCCCTGGAACTCAGCAACTCTGTCCAAGTGACTCCCACAGTCCAGTGACTCTTCAGTCCAAGTTTGGTGGAGGTAAGTCCTTGCTTCCCCACGCTAGACTGCATTGCTGGGTACTGCATGATTTGCAGCTGCTCCGGCTCCTGTGCACTCTTCCAGGATTTTCTTTGTGCACAGCCAAGCCTGGTTCCCCGACACTCTAACCTGCAGTGCACAACCTTCTGAGTTGTCCTCCGACGTCGTGGAACTCCCTTTTGTGACTTCGCATGGACTCTGGTTCACTCTTCTTCCAAGTGCCTGTTCAGGTACTTCTTCGTGTGCTGCCTGCTTCTGTGAGGGCTCCCTGAGTTGCTGGGCACCCCCTCTGTCTTCTCCTCCAAGTAGAGACATCCTGGTCCCTCCTGGGCCACAGCAGCACCCAAAAACCTTTACTGCAACCCTTGCAGCTAGCAAGGCTTATTTGCGGTCTTTCTGCGTGGGAACACCTCTGCAAGCTTCATCGTGATGTGGGACATCCGTCTTCCTAAGGAGAAGTGCCTAGCTTTCTTCTTTCTTGCAGAACTCCAAGCTTCTTCCAACTGGTGGCAGCTTCCTTGCACCCTCAGCTGGCATTTCCTGGGCTCCTGCCCACTCTCGACACTGTTGCGACTATTGGACTTGGTCCCCTTGTCTTACAGGTACTCAGGTCCGGAAATCCACTGTTGTTGCATTGCTGGTGGTTGTTCTTCCTGCAGAATCCCCCTATCACGACTTCTGTTCTCTCTGGGGATAGTAGGTGCACTTTACACCTACTTTTCAGGGTCTTGGGGTGGGCTATTTTTCTAACCCTCACTGTTTCCTTACAGTCCCAGTGACCCTCTACAAGCTCACATAGGTTTGGGGTCAATTCGTGGTTCGCATTCCACTTTTGGAGTATATGGTTTGTGTTGTCCCTATACCTATGTGCTCCTATTGCAATCTACTGTAATTTTACACCGCTTGCATTACCTTTCTTGCTATTACCTGCATAATTTCGGTTTATGTACATATACCTTGTGTATATAACTTATCCTCATGCTGAGGGTACTCACAGAGATACTTTTGGCATATTGTCATAAAAATAAAGTACCTTTATTTTTAGTACTTCTGTGTATTGTGTTTTCTTATGATATTGTGCATATGACACCAGTGGTTTTTTAGGAGTTTTACATGTCTCCTAGTTCAGCCTAAGCTGCTTTGCCATAGCTACCTTCTATCAGCCTAAGCTGGTAGAAACACTTCTTCTACACTAATAAGGGATAACTGGACCTGGCACAAGTTCTAAGTACCTCTGGTACCCACTACAAGCCAGGCCAGCCTCCTACAGCTACCCTGCACTTACAATGTCTAAGGTTTTGCTTAGACACTGTAGGGGCATAGTGCTCATGCACATATGCCCTCACCTGTGGTATAGTGCACCCTGCCTTAGGGCTGTAAGGGCTGCTAGAGGGGTGACTTACCTATGCCACAGGCAGTGTGAGGTTGACATGGTACTCTGAGGGGAGTGCCATGTTGACTTAGTCATTTTCTCCCCACCAGCACAGACAAGCTGAGAGGCAGTGTGCATGTGCTGAATGAGGGGTCTCCAGGGTGGCATAAGACATGCTGCAGCCCTTAGAGATCTTCCCTGGCATCAGGGCCCTTGGTACCAGGGGTACCAGTTACAAGGGACTTACCTGAGTGCCAGGGTTGTGCCAATTGTGGAGACAAAGGTACAGTTTAGGGAAAGAACACTGGTGCTGGGGCCTGGTTAGCAGGGTCCCAGCACACTTTCAAATCATAACTTAGCATCAGCAAATCAAAAAAAATAGGGGGTACCCATGCCAAGGAGGCATTTCCTTACAATTAGCAAATCGGAATATAGTTTAAATAAAAGATGCCTTTACCATCTAAGAACTATCCCACTCCATGAATAATTATTCTGCCCCCTTTATGTTAATGTGCGTGGGAGATGCTAGAACGAACTAGATGCATGAACAGCTGCGTGATATATGAATGTACAGGGCATAATGTTTTGCCGTAAGGATCTTGAAGAAACAGTTGAAGTTTGTGAAAGAGCTGGGAAACGTTCATCAAAATACCGTGACCAATGGCAATGGAAATAAACAAATAACATTCTACTTTACTAGGTGCTATAGAAACAACAGTCAGTGAAATATGCAGTGGGGAAGACAATTCGTAACGTTGCGTGTGTACATTGGAATTTCATCGTTTTGACCTTCTTTTAATCAGATAAATATTACCTACTTTTCAACCTGTGTGGTGTTTTCACCATATTACTGTATTGCACAAATACTTTACACGTTGCCTTTTGAGTTAAGCCTACCTGCTCTGTGCCAAACTACCAGAGGATGAGCACAGGTTAATTTGGGTTGTGTTGTGACTTACCCTAACTAGAATTGTGGTCCCTACTTGGACAAGGGTGTATACCTCTGCCAACTAGAGACACAGTTTCTACCAGGGGAGATGTATTTCCCACCTTAGCTTATAAAGTACATTGTGTGCTCTGCTGCAGCAAGTTTGCAAAACTATTTATCAGGGACCAAAGATTTAAAATGTAAACATATCTCAGCCATAAATGAAACTATTGAGTTCTGACAATCAAGTTCAAATTGTTCATGAAATGTGATTGTTGTTTTAAGGTCTTTAATTATGCTTGTTTCTGCCACCTTGAAATATGCAAAGTTACAAAACCCACTTGTTTCATACCCTAAAGAAGGGAAGACCTCATGGCGAGTTCTAGGCCAAGAAGAATGTTAGACAGATAATCTAAAGTACAGAAAAGTTTCACACAAAAAATGAATGAAATGCATTCATTTATTCAATAATATTTATTAAATTATAAACTATTCAAAAAACCAATAAAACACATAAAACATTCAAGTTAAAATACATGTTGAAAAGAAAACTCATCACAGGACAACAGATGCTCTCTGTCGTATAGTACCTTGCATATATGTAGTAATTAAAAAGCAGATCCTCACCATTGTCAGAGACTGCAAAAAATACTAAAGCACCCCTATTGTATCTGATACTGGCCTGTTTTAAAAATGGTAGAATATACTGATTTCTCAAGGATACATAATATTTTCAAAATAATGTGCAACTTGCTTTGTACAGAGCTGCAATCACAGGGTGTAGGAGGCTGGCCTGGCTTGTAGTGGGTACCAAGGGGTACTTACACCTTGCACCAGGTCCAGGTATCCCTTATTAGTGTAGAGGGGTGTCTAGCAGCTTAGGCTGATAGAAAAGGTAGCTTAGCAGAGCAGCTTAGGCTGAACTAGGAGATGAGTGAAGCTCCTACAGTACCACTAGTGTCATATGCACAATATCATAAGAAAACACAATACACAGATATACTAAAAATAAAGGTACTTTATTTTTATGACAATATGCCAAAGTATCTCAGTGAGTACCCTCAGTATAAGGATAGCAAATATACACAAGATGTATGTACACAATACCAAAATATGCAGTAATAGCCATAGAAAACAGTGCAAATAATGTATAGTCACAATAGAATGCAATGGGGGCACATAGGTATAGGGGCAACACAAACCATATACTCTAGAAGTGGAATGCGAACCACGTATTCACCCCAAACCTATGTGACCTTGTAGAGGGTCGCTGGGACTGTAAGGAAACAGTGAGGGTTAAGTCCTGAAAAGTGGGTGCAAAGTGCACCTAAGTTCCCCAAAGAGCACAGAAGTAGTGATAGGGGAATTCTGCAAGGAAGACCAACACCAGCAATGCAACAGCGATGGATTTTCTGACGAGAGTACCTGTGGAACAAGGGGACCAAGTCCAAGAGTCACGATCAAGTCGGGAGTGGGCAGATGCCCAGGAAATGCCAGCTGTGGGTGCAAAGAAGCTGCCACCGGATGGTAGAAGGTGTGGGTTCTGCAAGGGCTAGAAACTTCCCCTTTGGAGGATGGATGTCCCACGTCGTGAAGAGACTTGCAGAGGTGATCCCGTGCAGAAAGACCGCAAACAAGCCTTGCTAGCTGCAAGGTTTGCGGTTAAGGTTTTTGGATGTTGCTGTGGCCCAGGAGGGACCAGGATGTCGCCAATTGCGTGAGGAGGCAGAGGGGGCATCCCGCAAGACAAAGAGCCCACTCAGAAGCAAGCAGCACCCGCAGAAGTGCCGGAACAGGCACTACGAAGTGGAGTGAACCGGAGCTCACCCGAAGTTGCAAAGGAAGGTCCCACGACGCCGGAGGAAAACTCAGGAGGTCGTGCACTGCAGGTTAGAGTGCCGGGGACCCAGGCTTGGCTGTGCACAAAGGAAATCCTGGAAGAGTGCACAGGAGCCGGAGTAGCTGCAAAACACGCGGTTCCCAGCAATGCAGTCTAGCGTGGGGAGGCAAGGACTTACCTCCACCAAACTTGGACTGAAGAGTCACTGGACTGTGGGAGTCACTTGGACAGAGTTGCTGAGTTCAAGGGACCTCGCTCGTCGTGCTGAGAGGAGACCCAGAGGACTGGTGATGCAGTCTTTTGGTGCCTGCGGTTGCAGGGGGAAGATTCCGTCGACCCACGGGAGATTTCTTCGGAGCTTCTAGTGCAGAGAGGAGGCAGACTACCCCCACAGCATGCACCACCAGGAAAACAGTCGAGAAGGCGTCCGGATCAGCGTTACAAGGTCGCAGTAGTCGTCTTTGCTACTTTGTTGCAGTTTTGCAGGCTTCCAGAGCAGTCAGCGGTCGATTCCTTGGCAGAAGGTGAAGAGAGAGATGCAGAGGAACTCTGATGAGCTCTTGCATTCGTTATCTAAAGAATTCCCCAAAGCAGAGACCCTAAATAGCCAGAAAAGGAGGTTTGGCTACTTAGGAGAGAGGATAGGCTAGCAACACCTGGAGGAGCCTATCAGAAGGAGTCTCTGACGTCACCTGCTGGCACTGGCCACTCAGAGCAGTCCAGTCCAGCAGCACCTCTGTTTCCAAGATGGCAGAGGTCTGGAGCAGCACACTGGAGGAGCTCTGGGCACCTCCCAGGGGAGGTGCAGGTCAGGGAGTGGTCACTCCCCTTTCCTTTGTCCAGTTTCGTGCCAGAGCAGGGCTGGGGGATCCCTGAACCGGTGTAGACTGGCTTATGCAGAAATGGGCACCGTCTGTGCCCATGAAAGCATTTCCAGAGGCTGGGGGAGGCTACTCCTCCCCAGCCCTAACACCTTTTTCCAAAGGGAGAGGGTGTAACACCCTCTCTCTGAGGAAGTCCTTTGTTCTGCCTTCCTGGGCCAAGCCTGGCTGGACCCCAGGAGGGCAGAAACCTGTCTGAGGGGTTGGCAGCAGCAGCAGCTGCAGTGAAACCCCGGGAAAGGTAGTTTGGCAGTACCCATGTCTGTGCTAGAGACTCGGGGTATCATGGAATTGTCTCCCCAATGCCAGAATGGCATTGGGGTGACAATTCCATGATCTTAGACATGTTACATGGCCATGTTCGGAGTTACCATTGTGACGCTATATATATGTTGTGACATATGTATAGTGCACGCGTGTAATGGTGTCCCCGCACTCACAAAGTCCGGGAAATTAGCTCTGAACAATGTGGGAGGTAAAGGTTAGTGCCAGGGTGCCCACACACTAAGTAACTTAGCACTCAACCTTTACCAGGTAAAGGTTAGACATATAGGTGACTTATAAGTTACTTAAGTGCAGTGGTAAATGGCTGTGAAATAACGTGGACGTTATTTCACTCAGGCTGCAAGGGCAGGCCTGTGTAAGAATTGTCAGAGCTCCCTATGGGTGGAAAAAGAAATGCTGCAGCCCATAGGGCTCTCCTGGAACCCCAATACCCTGGGTACCTCAGTACCATATACTAGGGAATTATAAGGGTGTTCCAGTATGCCAATGTAAATTGGTGAAATTGGTCACTAGCCTGTTAGTGACAATTTGGAAAGAAATGAGAGAGCATAACCACTGAGGTTCTCGTTAGCAGAGCCTCAGTGAGACAGTTAGTCATAACACAGGTAACACATACAGGGCACACTTATGAGCACTGGGGCCCTGGCTGGCAGGGTCCCAGTGACACATACAACTAAAACAACATATATACAGTGAAATATGGGGGTAACATGCCAGGCAAGATGGTACTTTCCTACACAGGGACACAGGGTTAAATTGGCAACTGCTGAGGGTATGCTACTAGATAGTGCATAGTGTTCAATCTTAACCTTACTAACCTATGATGCAGATTGCTAACCTGTGTTGAGAAGGGCTCAATACCATTGCTAGTGCAAATCTGAACAAAAGCCTGGACAGTGGGCTTGATAAAGATATATTCTTTAAAGTGCTTAAGAAACTAGCCATAAAGCTGCCGTGAGATTTGAAAAGATCTTTTGTGAATGTACCAGATTCAGATATTTTTTTAATATTGATCCAACTTCAAACAATCAATGAGAACTGCCCGGCTAAAAGAGGTTTGGCTACTAGTCCAGATCTTAAACCACAAGAGGAGGGCTGACATCACTGATAAATCTTAGCCTAACCAGTTCATTCAGTCGGCAGCAATCTCACAAATTCCAAAGCATTTGAGAGCACAAGGTCGCAATTTTATATAATGTCTATAGGTGCCATGTTCCTGACCATCTGAGTTACAGTGAATTTGCATATTTTACTGAGACAAAAACTGACTATGCATTTAAGGGACCAAGGGAAAACAAGACTAAAATACAGGAAAGTAAGAGGATGTGACAAAGACACAGGACTGTCATTGGGTACAATAAAAAACTACATTCAGCTCAGGTTATAGAATAAACACACATTTCGAGCATTAAGTCAAGAGCTTCAAGACATTGGCTCAATAAAAAAGAAAAAGAAAGAAAAAGTCATGAGTCCTCTCATTAGCTGCAGAGCTTATTGGAATGCATGGTTGTGGGTGATGGCATCGCTCTGCTGTGGCCTGACACCTGGGCATTTGGGAGGAGGGTCTGCAAGCATGTCGGTTTCTTCATCCAACCCCCTTAATGCAGAGCCGATATCCGTATGAAATCAGGGCTGCCTTTATGCCCAACAGCTAAAATTCCATTTGAAAGAACCTTGGAAATTCCTTGGAAAATTACATTTAAAATAATATTATGGTTTAGTTAGCGAAAACAGTAAAACATTAACCTGGGGAAACAACTATGAAATTCACTGAAAACACTGTTAAACAGGTGATATGGTTCTACAACAAAACATAAAACATCTGAAATTCACCAATTATGGTTCACTACACAAATCATAACTTGCACCTCTGCCCTCAAACCATAACTTGCCCCCCATAGCTTTCAATAGGGGCAACCAGAGATATATGTGTGTAGTAAACCATAACTGGTGAAATTCAGAGTGTTTTAAATGTTGATTAGGACCCACAGCAAAGTGGCTGATTCACTGGATTTGGTGGACAAATTGATGAAATCCTAACCCATAGATTGGGTCCCATATAGATTTATAAGGGGTTGATGCAAAGCAGGGCAGCAATCAAACTTGCTTGGCTGTGTTGCGTCAACTGGAGAGAGCAGAACCGTGTCATATTTACAAAGAAGTGATGCAGATCTGCTCTCCTACTATGCTAGTGCACATTTATATGGTGGGCACCTGCACAGGCACCCTTGTGTCATAGTGCAAGGCTGTGTGTGTTATGGTCAGCTTTTTGTGCACAAAAACTATGATGTAGGGCTATTTCCTTTTTGTGTGTGTTCTGCTGAATGCGAGGAAACACAAGGAGATGAAAAACAAGGATATATATTTTCCTCAATATGCAGCCTAAAGGAGGTTCTGAGTTTTGTCGCTGCTGATTTATATTAGACTCTATGGGTGGATGCACAGGAAACCAACGAACCACCCATGGAAAGCCCCCTTGATGAAAAGTAATGTAAGGTAGCGCTTTGCCCCTGCCTTGCATTACTTTTGCTTACAAACCAATGCACACCACGATATGCGTAGGTTTGTAAATACTAATCTGGATTTGCTTCAGGTCTGCATTATAAAAAGTAATGTAATCTAAATGCAAAATATTTGTAAACATGGGCCTAGACATCTTAAAATCTTTAAATACGTTGTATATAAAATGTGACCAGCCAGAGGATAGATAGATAGATAGATAGATAGATAGATAGATAGATAGATAGATAGATAGATAGATAGATAGATAGATAGATAGATAGATAGATAGATAGATAGATAGATAGATAGATAGACCTAACGATCAGCAGAGATGCAGGGCTGCAGGCAGCTGTTGTGCTTAGCCTACACGCATATATTACTGTATGGGGGAGATGAATAAGCTCACCCCAGCTGAAGAAAAGGGATATCTTTCCTCTTACCTGCCCCATTCCGCCTGCCAACAGACAATAGAAAAAAAACCCTGAGCATTTACCACCTGCTCTAAACCTCAGGAATTTTCATGTTATTTCCCATTTTGGGGAAACACATTTTAGTTCCTGTTATCTCACAGGGAGATCCTGCCTGAGTTGAAATTACACCCTAGTATCTTCCTGTGGAGATTGGGGGTAACTCGCAATACGGCTCCAGGTGATGTGACAGACTGATACATTTTGACAGGAATTTTTTTTTTCCAATATGTTCAGCACCGCCCTGACTAACTACAAACAAGTCTGCCATGAGCCTGTAGGGATCTTGTATGCTGGCGGAGATGGCAGTCGGTTGGCAAGTCTGCCCGCCAACCTTGCAGTTCTCAATTTGTAAATAAAAACGTGCTAGTGCCCAAAGCTCTCCTCTGAAACACGCGGCTGATGCATTTAAATGTGCGAGCACAGAATACTGAGGCAGCATAATCCTAAAGCTATCTCGGGCCTCTTTAATCCATTTACTGCCCCTCCCTAACCTTTCAGCTCAATCTTGGTGGCTTTCTGCTTTCTCATGCTTTTCCGTCTTTCTCTTCCTTCGTCTTTCCCATATGCTTCCTTTGCTTGCATTAATTGCCTGATGCAGACTAATAATTGCCAGCCCTAAAAAATAAATGCAGGTGCCCCCCACCGACAACCACTGTCTCAACATAAACACTGCAACCTCTTAGTTAGATTTTTCCAAATTATTGTTTTTTGACTAAATTGTTTTCGCATGAAGACCCACATGCTGATGCTAATCTGAGATAGGTAGGCTGACAAAGGACGTCTCTATGGTGACTTTGACTGGCTGTCACCAGTCCTCTACACTCTCTTTATCGAGTCTTAGGCAGCTGCACTAAGGCAAGACCCGCTGATTAAGGCCTCCATTGTAGGAGCACAAAAGATCTAGCTGTATGCAGATGACCTGATCCTCTATTTACCGGCTACAGAACAAAATATTCCTAATGCTTTCACAAAAATCCTAACGTTCACAAATATCGTGGCTTGAAGATCAACCATGGTAAGTCAGAAGTGTTACTATTCAACAGTTCCCCTCTAATACTACCTTCAGAAAAGCGGGAGCACTATTCTACTACCCACCCTATAGGATGCTTGGGTATCCACATCTCGCACAATTTTTCAGTTTTAAACTACAATGCAATTCTGAACAAGGTACGAGAGCCACTATTAAAATGGAAAAGCTTGCCCTTATCCATTGTTGGGTTTGTAACCCTTATTGATATGGCTATTCTGCTGCTATTCTTTTTTATATTTTTGATTGTTATCCTTAAACTTAAACGTCAGTTTTTCGAAGAGGTAGATGAAGTATTTTGTCAATTTCTTGGCAGGGGAAACACTCTTGCGCCAATCTATGGCCAATTCAACTGAAACTGAACATCAAACACAGTGCGTTCTCCTCGATTGACTTACTTGGACAGCAACAGTAAAATAGTCATTGTTTCTATCTCCAGCATGTGCTTCAGAAGTTGTAACTCAGCTGTCCGCAATCTATAAGATCCACAAATTGCCCAAAATGACTTGTTATAAGGTGGCACACATACCTGAGTATAGATTAATGAAAATTAAAACGCAAATACAATTCCCCTTGTTCCATCAAGGACTATGCTTATAAACCAAGGTCATTTAAAAATGGGAAATGTAGGAAAGTACCATCTTGCCTGGCATGTTACCCCCATTTTTCACTGTATATATGTTGTTTTAGTTGTATGTGTCACTGGGACCCTGGTAACCCAGGACCCCAGTGCTCATAAGTGTGCCTGAATGTGTTACCTGTGTAGTGACTAACTGTCTCACTGAGGCTCTGCTAATCAGAACCTCAGTGGTTATGCTCTCTCATTTCTTTCCAAATTGTCACTAACAGGCTAGTGACCATTTTTACCAATTTACATTGGCTTACTGGAACACCCTTATAATTCCCTAGTATATGGTACTGAGGTACCCAGGGTATTGGGGTTCCAGGAGATCCCTATGGGCTGCAGCATTTCTTTTGCCACCCATAGGGAGCTCTGACAATTCTTACACAGGCCTGCCACTGCAGCCTGAGTGAAATAACGTCCACGTTATTTCACAGCCATTTTTCACTGCACTTAAGTAACTTATAAGTCACCTATATGTCTAACCTTTACCTGGTAAAGGTTAGGTGCAAAGTTACTTAGTGTGAGGGCACCCTGGCACTAGCCAAGGTGCCCCCACATTGTTCAGGGCCAATTCCCCGGACTTTGTGAGTGCGGGGACACCATTACACACGTGCACTACATATAGGTCACTACCTATATGTAGCTTCACAATGGTAACTCCGAATATGGCCATGTAACATGTCTATGATCATGGAATTGCCCCCTCTATGCCATCCTGGCATAGTTGGCACAATCCCATGATCCCAGTGGTCTGTAGCACAGACCCTGGTACTGCCAAACTGCCCTTCCTGGGGTTTCACTGCAGCTGCTGCTGCTGCCAACCCCTCAGACAGGCATCTGCCCTCCTGGGGTCCAGCCAGGCCTGGCCCAGGATGGCAGAACAAAGAACTTCCTCTGAGAGAGGGTGTGACACCCTCTCCCTTTGGAAAATGGTGTGAAGGCAGGGGAGGAGTAGCCTCCCCCAGCCTCTGGAAATGCTTTGTTGGGCACAGATGTGCCCAATTCTGCATAAGCCAGTCTACACCGGTTCAGGGGACCCCTTAGCCCTGCTCTGGCGCGAAACTGGACAAAGGAAAGGGGAGTGACCACTCCCCTGACCTGCACCTCCCCTGGGAGGTGTCCAGAGCTCCTCCAGTGTGCTCCAGACCTCTGCCATCTTGGAAACAGAGGTGCTGCTGGCACACTGGACTGCTCTGAGTGGCCAGTGCCACCAGGTGACGTCAGAGACTCCTTGTGATAGGCTCCTTCAGGTGTTGCTAGCCTATCCTCTCTCCTAGGTAGCCAAACCCTCTTTTCTGGCTATTTAGGGTCTCTGTCTCTGGGGAAACTTTAGATAACGAATGCAAGAGCTCATCCGAGTTCCTCTGCATCTCTCTCTTCACCTTCTGCCAAGGAATCGACTGCTGACCGCGCTGGAAGCCTGCAAACCTGCAACATAGTAGCAAAGACGACTACTGCAACTCTGTAACGCTGATCCTGCCGCCTTCTCAACTGTTTTCCTGCTTGTGCATGCTGTGGGGGTAGTCTGCCTCCTCTCTGCACCAGAAGCTCCGAAGAAATCTCCCGTGGGTCGACGGAATCTTCCCCCTGCAACCGCAGGCACCAAAAAGCTGCATTACTGGTCCCTTGGGTCTCCTCTCAGCACGACAAGCGAGGTCCCTCGAATCCAGCGACTCTGTCCAAGTGACCCCCACAGTCCAGTAACTCTTCAGTCCAAGTTTGGTGGAGGTAAGTCCTTGCCTCACCTCGCTGGGCTGCATTGCTGGGAACCGCGACTTTTGCAGCTACTCCGGCCCCTGTGCACTTCCGGCAGAAATCCTTTGTGCACAGCCAAGCCTGGGTCCACGGAACTCTAACCTGCATTGCACGACTTTCTAAGTTGGTCTCCGGCGACGTGGGACTCCTTTGTGCGACTTCGGGTGAGCACCATTTCACACATCCTCGTAGTGCCTGTTTCTGGCACTTCTCCGGGTGCTACCTGCTGCTGAGAGGGCTCTTTGTCTTGCTCGACGTCCCCTCTCTCTCCTGGTCCAATTTACGACCTCCTGGTCCCTCCAGGGCCACAGCAGCATCCAAAAACGTTAACCGCACGATTTGCAGCTAGCAAGGCTTGTTGGCGTTCTTTCGGTGGGAAAACACTTCTGCACGACTCTTCACGGCAAGAGGGATCCGTCCACCAAAGGGGAAGTCTCTAGCCCTTTTTGTTCCTGCAGAAACCACAGCTTCTTCTGTCCAGTAGAAGCTTCTTTGCACCCGCAGCTGGCATTTCCTGGGCATCTGCCCATCTCCGACTTGCTTGTGACTTTTGGACTTGGTCCCCTTGTTCCACAGGTACCCAAGATTGGAAATCCACAGTTGTTGCATTGTTGGTTTGTGTCTTTCCTGCATTATTCCTCTAACACGACTTCTTTGTCCTTAGGGGAACTTTAGTGCACTTTGCACTCACTTTTCAGGGTTTTGGGAGGGTTATTTTTCTAACTCTCACTATTTTCTAATAGTCCCAGCGACCCTCTACAAGGTCACATAGGTTTGGGGTCCATTCGTGGTTCGCATTCCACTTTTGGAGTATATGGTTTGTGTTGCCCCTATCCCTATGTTTCCCCATTGCATCCTATTGTAACTATACATTGTTTGCACTGTTTTCTAAGACTATACTGCATATTTTTGCTATTGTGTATATATATCTTGTGTATATTTCCTATCCTCTCACTGAGGGTACACTCTAAGATACTTTGGCATATTGTCATAAAAATAAAGTACCTTTATTTTTAGTATAACTGTGTATTGTGTTTTCTTATGATATTGTGCATATGACACTAAGTGGTACTGTAGTAGCTTCACACGTCTCCTAGTTCAGCCTAAGCTGCTCTGCTAAGCTACCATTATCTATCAGCCTAAGCTGCTAGACACCCTATACACTAATAAGGGATAACTGGGCCTGGTGCAAGGTGCAAGTACCCCTTGGTACTCACTACAAGCCAGTCCAGCCTCCTACATTGGTTGTGCAGCGGTGGGATAAGTGCTTTGAGACTACTTACCACTCTTGTCATTGTACTTTTCATAAGAGAAAAATATACAAAACAAGGTCAGTGTATATACACATAGCCAAAAAGTTTTGCATTTCCTCTTTTCACTCTTTTCTAAGTGCTGAAAAGTACTCCTAACTTTCTAAAAAGTTCTAAAAAGTTTAAAAAGTTTTTTTTCTCTGTCTTTCTAAAAGCTCTGACAAACTTTTTATCTTTTACTATCACTTTAACTCTCTCTAAAAATGTCTGGCACAGGCCAAAATGTTGATCTGTCCAAACTTGCATATGACCACCTTAGCTGGAAAGGAGCAAGGAGTCTCTGTGTAGAGAGAGGTTTGAGTGTAGGGAAGAATCCTTCCTTGGAACTGTTACTTAACATGCTTAGAGAACAGGATAAGGCTAGAAGTGCCCCATCTGTTGAAAAAGTAGCGAATGGTTCTCAATCTGATCCAGGGACTCCCCCAGGAAAAGATTCAGGAAAGAAACTTCCTAGCCTGCCCATTACTAGACAGTCTAGCATAGTTGGTAATGATGATGAGCCACACCATATAAATAGTGTTGTCTCACATCATAGCAAAAGCATTTATTCTCACCATACTGGTAGTGATGTTTCTGTTAGCCAAGCTGTTAGGGTGGCTTCTGTAAGGGACAGGTCTCCTTCTGTCCATTCTCACCATACTTCTGTTTCAAGGCATGTCCCTCCCACCCACCCTGATGACAGATTGTTAGAAAGGGAGCTCAATAGATTGAGAGTGGAACAAACCAGACTGAAGCTCAAGAAGCAACAGCTGGATTTGGATAGACAGACTTTAGAAGTAGAGAAGGAGAGACAGAAACTGGGTTTAGAAACCCATGGTGGCAGCAGCAGTATTCCCCATAGTCATCCTGCAAAAGAGCATGATTCCAGGAATCTGCACAAGATAGTTCCCCCTTACAAGGAGGGGGGTGACATTAACAAGTGGTTTGCTGCACTTGAGAGGGCCTGTGTTGTACAGGATGTCCCTCAAAGGCAGTGGGCTGCTTTCCTATGGCTATCATTTAGTGGAAAAGGAAGGGATAGGCTCCTTACTGTGAAAGAAAATGATGCTAATAATTTCCAAGTTCTTAAGAATGCACTCCTGGATGGTTATGGCTTAACCACTGAACAGTACAGGATAAAGTTCAGAGAGACCAAAAAGGAGTCTTCACAAGACTGGGTTGATTTCATTGACCATTCAGTGAAGGCCTTGGAGGGGTGGTTACATGGCAGTAAAGTTACTGATTATGACAGCCTGTATAACTTGATCCTGAGAGAGCATATTCTTAATAATTGTGTGTCTGATTTGTTGCACCAGTACTTGGTGGACTCTGATCTGACCTCTCCCCAAGAATTGGGAAAGAAGGCAGACAAATGGGTCAGAACAAGGGTGAATAGAAAAGTTCATACAGGGGGTGACAAAGATGGCAACAAAAAGAAGGATGGTAAGTCTTCTGACAAGGGTGGGGACAAATCTAAAAATGAGTCTTCATCAGGCCCACAAAAACACTCTGGTGGGGGTGGTGGGCCCAAATCCTCTTTTAATCAGAACAAGGAAAAGAAACCATGGTGCTATTTATGTAAAATAAAAGGCCATTGGACAACAGATCCCAGTTGTCCAAAGAAAGGCACCAAGCCTCCTACCACTACAACCCCTACTGCTACACCTAGTGTCCCTACTAATAGCAGTGGTGGTGGGAGCAAACCTACTAATAGCCAATCCAAGGGAGTAGCTGGGCTCACTATTGGTAACTTAGTTGGGGTTGGCCTTTTTAGGGAGGCCAAAGAGGCTGTGTTAGTCTCTGAGGGGCCTATTGATTTAGCCACCTTAGTTGCTTGTCCCCTTAATATGGATAAGTACAAGCAGCTACCCCTAATAAATGGTGTTGAGGTTCAGGCCTACAGGGACACTGGTGCCAGTGTGACTATGGTCATAGAGAAACTGGTCCACCCTGAACAACACCTACTTGGTCACCAGTACCAAGTAACCGATGCTCACAACAACACACTTAGCCACCCCATGGCTGTTGTAAATCTCAACTGGGGGGGGGTTACTGGTCCAAAGAAAGTTGTGGTAGCCACAGATTTACCTGTAGACTGTCTACTAGGAAATGATTTGGAGACATCAGCTTGGTCAGATGTGGAGTTGGAGGCCCATGCAGCAATGCTGGGCATCCCAGGGCATATTTTTGCTTTGACAAGGGCTCAGGCCAAAAAGCAAAAAGGACAGGGAAGCTTGGATCCTGGAACAATGGACCAAGTGCTCCCTAAAGCTAGGGCTAGTAGAAGCAAACCACTTCCTACTATCCCTCCCTCTACAGTGGATTCAACTTCTGAGGAAGAAGAATTCCCTCCCTGTGCAGAACCTACACCAGAGGAGCTGGAAGCAGACACTGCTGAGCTTTTGGGTGAAGGGGGGCCTGCCAGAGAGGAGCTGAGTGTGGCACAGCAAACCTGTCCCACATTAGAGGGTCTCAGACAGCAAGCTGTCAAACAGGCTAATGGGGATGTCAGTGACTCTCACAGAGTTTACTGGGAGGACAACCTCTTGTACACTGAGCATAGGGATCCTAAACCTGGAGCTGCCAGGAGATTAGTGATTCCTCAGGAGTACAGAAAGTTCCTCCTAACCCTGGCACATGACATTCCCCTAGCTGGGCACCTGGGTCAAATGAAAACTTGGGACAGACTGGTTCCATTGTTTCATTGGCCTAGGATGTCTGAGGACACAAAGGAATTTTGTAAGTCCTGTGAAACCTGTCAAGCCAGTGGCAAGACAGGTGGCACCCCAAAGGCACCCCTTATTCCACTGCCTGTGGTTGGGGTTCCCTTTGAAAGGGTAGGGGTTGACATAGTTGGCCCCCTTGACCCTCCTACTGCTTCAGGCAATAGATTTATCTTGGTGGTAGTGGACCATGACACAAGATATCCTGAAGCTATTCCTTTAAGGACCACTACAGCACCTGCAGTGGCAAAGGCCCTCCTGGGAATATTTTCCAGGGTGGGCTTCCCAAAGGAAGTAGTATCAGACAGGGGAAGCAATTTCATGTCTGCATACTTAAAGGCCATGTGGAAGGAGTGTGGTGTAACGTACAAGTTCACAACACCCTATCATCCACAAACAAATGGACTGGTGGAGAGATTTAATAAAACTCTCAAAGGCATGATTATGGGTCTCCCTGAAAAACTCCGCAGGAGATGGGATATCCTTCTACCATGCCTCCTTTTTGCCTACAGGGAGGTACCCCAGAAAGGAGTGGGCTTCAGCCCCTTTGAACTTCTTTTTGGACACCCTGTTAGGGGTCCACTCACACTTGTAAAGGAGGGTTGGGAACAACCTTTAAAAGCTCCTAAGCAGGATATTGTGGATTATGTACTTGGCCTCAGATCAAGGATGGCTGAGTACATGAAAAAGGCCAGTAAAAACCTTCAGGCCAGCCAAGAGCTCCAGAAGCAATGGCATGATCAGAAGGCTGTTTTGGTTCAGTACCAACCAGGGCAGAAAGTGTGGGTCTTGGAGCCTGTGGCCCCAAGAGCACTCCAAGATAAATGGAGTGGACCCCACACAATTGTTGAAAAGAAGGGAGAAGTCACCTATTTAGTTGACTTAGGCACTGCCAGGAGTCCCCTTAGGGTGCTCCATGTCAACCGCCTGAAACCCTACTATGACAGGTCTGATCTCACCCTGCTCATGGCAACTGATGAGGGACAGGAAGAAGACAGTGATCCACTGCCTGATCTCTTCTCTTCCACAGAACAAGATGCTCTTGTGGAAGGTGTAGTTTTGGCTGATTGTCTTTCTGCTGAGCAGAAAGACAATTGCATAAATCTCCTAGATCAATTCTCTGAACTCTTCTCTACTGTGCCAGGTACCACTTCTTGGTGTGAGCACACTATAGATACTGGAGACAGCTTGCCTGTCAAAAGTAAGATCTATAGGCAGCCTGACCATGTCAGGGACTGCATAAAGCAAGAGGTCCAGAAAATGTTAGAACTAGGAGTGGTTGAGCACTCTGACAGTCCATGGGCTTCTCCTGTGGTACTGGTACCAAAACCCCATTCCAAAGATGGAAAGAAGGAAATGCGGTTTTGTGTAGACTATAGAGGTCTCAACTTGGTAACCAAAACTGATGCTCACCCTATACCCAGGGCAGATGAGCTCATAGATACACTGGCATCTGCCAAGTATCTAAGCACTTTTGACTTGACTGCAGGGTATTGGCAGATCAAATTGTCAGAAGATGCTAAACCTAAGACTGCATTTTCAACCATTGGAGGACATTACCAGTTTACTGTAATGCCTTTTGGTTTGAAAAATGCACCTGCCACTTTTCAGAGGTTGGTGAACACAGTCCTGCAAGGGCTGGAAGCTTTCAGTGCAGCATATTTGGACGATATAGCTGTCTTTAGCTCCAGCTGGGATGATCACCTGGTCCACCTATGGAAAGTTTTGGAGGCCCTGCAGAAGGCAGGCCTCACTATCAAGGCTTCAAAGTGCCAGATAGGGCAGGGGAAGGTGGTTTATTTGGGACACCTTGTTGGTGGGGAACAGATTGCACCACTTCAGGGGGAAATCCAAACAATTATTGATTGGGTTCCCCCTACTACTCAGACTCAGGTGAGAGCCTTCCTAGGCCTCACTGGGTATTACAGGAGGTTCATTAAGAACTATGGCTCCATTGCAGCCCCTCTTAATGACCTCACATCCAAGAAAATGCCTAAAAAGGTATTATGGACATCAAACTGTCAGAAAGCTTTTGAGGAGCTGAAGCAGGCCATGTGCTCTGCACCTGTCCTGAAAAGCCCTTGATACTCTAAAAAATTCTATGTCCAAACTGATGCATCTGAATTAGGAGTAGGGGCAGTCCTATCACAACTTAATTCTGAGGGCCAGGATCAACCTGTTGCTTTTATTAGTAGGAGGTTGACCCCTAGAGAAAAGCGTTGGTCTGCCATTGAGAGGGAGGCCTTTGCTGTGGTCTGGGCTCTGAAGAAGTTGAGGCCATACCTGTTTGTCACTCACTTCATTGTTCAGACAGACCACAAACCTCTACTTTGGCTAAAACAAATGAAAGGTGAAAATCCTAAATTGTTGAGGTGGTCCATATCCCTACAGGGAATGGACTATACAGTGGAACATAGACCTGGGAGTAGCCACTCCAATGCAGATGGACTCTCCAGATATTTCCACTTAGACAATGAAGACTCATCAGGTCATGGCTAGTCTTATTGTCCTTCGTTTGGGGGGGGGGGGTTGTGTAGGAAAGTACCATCTTGCCTGGCATGTTACCCCCATTTTTCACTGTATATATGTTGTTTTAGTTGTATGTGTCACTGGGACCCTGGTAACCCAGGACCCCAGTGCTCATAAGTGTGCCTGAATGTGTTACCTGTGTAGTGACTAACTGTCTCACTGAGGCTCTGCTAATCAGAACCTCAGTGGTTATGCTCTCTCATTTCTTTCCAAATTGTCACTAACAGGCTAGTGACCATTTTTACCAATTTACATTGGCTTACTGGAACACCCTTATAATTCCCTAGTATATGGTACTGAGGTACCCAGGGTATTGGGGTTCCAGGAGATCCCTATGGGCTGCAGCATTTCTTTTGCCACCCATAGGGAGCTCTGACAATTCTTACACAGGCCTGCCACTGCAGCCTGAGTGAAATAACGTCCACGTTATTTCACAGCCATTTTTCACTGCACTTAAGTAACTTATAAGTCACCTATATGTCTAACCTTTACCTGGTAAAGGTTAGGTGCAAAGTTACTTAGTGTGAGGGCACCCTGGCACTAGCCAAGGTGCCCCCACATTGTTCAGGGCCAATTCCCCGGACTTTGTGAGTGCGGGGACACCATTACACGCGTGCACTACATATAGGTCACTACCTATATGTAGCTTCACAATGGTAACTCCGAATATGGCCATGTAACATGTCTATGATCATGGAATTGCCCCCTCTATGCCATCCTGGCATAGTTGGCACAATCCCATGATCCCAGTGGTCTGTAGCACAGACCCTGGTACTGCCAAACTGCCCTTCCTGGGGTTTCACTGCAGCTGCTGCTGCTGCCAACCCCTCAGACAGGCATCTGCCCTCCTGGGGTCCAGCCAGGCCTGGCCCAGGATGGCAGAACAAAGAACTTCCTCTGAGAGAGGGTGTGACACCCTCTCCCTTTGGAAAATGGTGTGAAGGCAGGGGAGGAGTAGCCTCCCCCAGCCTCTGGAAATGCTTTGTTGGGCACAGATGTGCCCAATTCTGCATAAGCCAGTCTACACCGGTTCAGGGGACCCCTTAGCCCTGCTCTGGTGCGAAACTGGACAAAGGAAAGGGGAGTGACCACTCCCCTGACCTGCACCTCCCCTGGGAGGTGTCCAGAGCTCCTCCAGTGTGCTCCAGACCTCTGCCATCTTGGAAACAGAGGTGCTGCTGGCACACTGGACTGCTCTGAGTGGCCAGTGCCACCAGGTGACGTCAGAGACTCCTTGTGATAGGCTCCTTCAGGTGTTGCTAGCCTATCCTCTCTCCTAGGTAGCCAAACCCTCTTTTCTGGCTATTTAGGGTCTCTGTCTCTGGGGAAACTTTAGATAACGAATGCAAGAGCTCATCCGAGTTCCTCTGCATCTCTCTCTTCACCTTCTGCCAAGGAATCGACTGCTGACCGCGCTGGAAGCCTGCAAACCTGCAACATAGTAGCAAAGACGACTACTGCAACTCTGTAACGCTGATCCTGCCGCCTTCTCGACTGTTTTCCTGCTTGTGCATGCTGTGGGGGTAGTCTGCCTCCTCTCTGCACCAGAAGCTCCGAAGAAATCTCCCGTGGGTCGACGGAATCTTCCCCCTGCAACCGCAGGCACCAAAAAGCTGCATTACTTGTCCCTTTGGTCTCCTCTCAGCACGACGAGCGAGGTCCCTCGAATCCAGCGACTCTGTCCAAGTGACCCCCACAGTCCAGTAACTCTTCAGTCCAAGTTTGGTGGAGGTAAGTCCTTGCCTCACCTCGCTGGGCTGCATTGCTGGGAACCGCGACTTTTGCAGCTACTCCGGCCCCTGTGCACTTCCGGCGGAAATCCTTTGTGCACAGCCAAGCCTGGGTCCACGGCACTCTAACCTGCATTGCACGACTTTCTAAGTTGGTCTCCGGCGACGTGGGACTCCTTTGTGCGACTTTGGGTGAGCACCATTTCACACATCCTCGTAGTGCATGTTTCTGGCACTTCTCCGGGTGCTACCTGCTGCTGAGAGGGCTCCTTGTCTTGCTCGACGTCCCCTCTCTCTCCTGGTCCAATTTACGACCTCCTGGTCCCTCCAGGGCCACAGCAGCATCCAAAAACGTTAACCGCACGATTTGCAGCTAGCAAGGCTTCTTGGCGTTCTTTTGGCGGGAAAACACTTCTGCACAACTCTCCACGGCAAGAGGGATCCGTCCACCAAAGGGGAAGTCTCTAGCCCTTTTCGTTCCTGCAGAAACCGCAGCTTCTTCTGTCCAGTAGAAGCTTCTTTGCACCCACAGCTGGCATTTCCTGGGCATCTGCCCATCTCCGACTTGCTTGTGACTTTTGGACTTGGTCCCCTTGTTCCACAGGTACCCAAGATTGGAAATCCACAGTTGTTGCATTGTTGGTTTGTGTCTTTCCTGCATTATTCCTCTAACACAACTTCTTTGTCCTTAGGGGAACTTTAGTGCACTTTGCACTCACTTTTCAGGGTCTTGGGGAGGGTTATTTTTCTAACTCTCACTATTTTCTAATAGTCCCAGCGACCCTCTACAAGGTCACATAGGTTTGGGGTCCATTCGTGGTTCGCATTCCACTTTTGGAGTATATGGTTTGTGTTGTCCCTATCCCTATGTTTCCCCATTGCATCCTATTGTAACTATACATTGTTTGCACTGTTTTCTAAGACTATACTGCATATTTTTGCTATTGTGTATATATATCTTGTGTATATTTCCTATCCTCTCACTGAGGGTACACTCTAAGATACTTTGGCATATTGTCATAAAAATAAAGTACCTTTATTTTTAGTATAACTGTGTATTGTGTTTTCTTATGATATTGTGCATATGACACTAAGTGGTACTGTAGTAGCTTCACACGTCTCCTAGTTCAGCCTAAGCTGCTCTGCTAAGCTACCATTATCTATCAGCCTAAGCTGCTAGACACCCTATACACTAATAAGGGATAACTGGGCCTGGTGCAAGGTGCAAGTACCCCTTGGTACTCACTACAAGCCAGTCCAGCCTCCTACAGGAAAGGGCGGGGGTTTTGCTACATCATGACCCAGGTGGTCGGACCACCAGGGGACTGCCGTCCCCACCATGAACATGGTTTCTGAAGGGCTGACAGTGGCCATACTTGTGGTCAGCTACAGCGGCACTGAGTTCAGTAAGCCTGTGCTGATCATGAGTCCCCTTTCCGCCAGTTAAACTGCCATGAAAAGGCTGGTGGAAAGGAAGTGCTGGAGGCCACGGGGGCCCTGCACTGCCCACAACCAAAGCAGACAGTGCGCATTCTGAGGGTGCTGTTGTGCTACAGTATTGGCCAATACCGTAGCACTGTTCCTGCCGGGCTGATAGGCGGAACGTCATATTATGATGTTCCCTCCAGTCAGCCCGGTGGGAATATTGTAATAGAACTGGGAGTGAGGCCGCTGGGTTGACAATGGTCTCATCCTCACAAGTTAGGCGGTCGGCTCCTTCAACCGCCAAACTCGTAATGAGGGCCTCAGTGATTTTATGGTTGCAGGAGACATGAAAACTTAGGAACTGCTGACTGCCGGCAATCCTGCTATCACCCATGAGTTATCCTTTTCCTATCAGTAAACTAGGCATTTCATGCATTACAATCAGTTGGAGAGGAATTCCTTCTCTGACCAAGTTAGTAAAGCCTACTTTGTAAGCTTCCTTAGTGAGATAGGGAACTGGTATCCCCTGCTTTACCAGCAATTGCAGGACAAAATGGTTCCCATAGTACTGGCAAAAGTAGCACTTAAGCAGTAAGATAAACCAGCACTCCTGGGTCCACTACAATTTAACCGCCCGCAAAGCCATTTGCCGCACCAAATTTAAAAGAATGCCTTTCTATTGTAAATGGCAGCTCTAAAATATTCCCAACCATCTTCAGAAAATGTATCTCAAAGGAATGTTCTAGGTGTGGCCATGATTGGGGAGATTAGCTCCAGATATCTTTTACTTGGCCAGTTCTAACTGATTTGTGGTGACAAATGTTCGTAGCAATTAGTAAGCAGTGGCAGATCCGTATAACCCTGGGACCCTTGGAGGCATTGTTTGGTATGTTGAATACATGGAGGCTAGCGTCAGTGAGACAGCTGCAATTGTTATATATTGCCTTGACGGTTGCACTCTCATTAATATTGCAGAAGTGGAAATCCTCCAAAGCTCTGACTTTTGAATAGGTGAATTAAATGCAGTGGGTCAAAATGCGGGAGCAGTTGTATGCGCAAAGAGTTGGGAGCCGTGGAAAAGACAGGGGGATTTAGGACAATGAGATGTAAGAATTAAATGCTTAGTTTTTACTTATGAATGATATGGGAATGCAAGGTCTTTTGTATCAATATTTATGATGTAATGTAATTATTATTATTTTTCTGCCTGACTGCTAAAATACAACTTTTTTTGTTAAAAAAAAAGAGAATAATAAACTCAAAACAAAGAAAAATGGATTGGCACTACTTCTAAATTTCTTTGAAGACACATGGACTGGTCATCCAAGCAGGACACAAATCATGTTTTCCTATTGCATGGTGGAACTGCTACTCAATCTGCGTGGAGGGAGGTGCAAAAACAAACAATGCCATTCAGGGGTGGCATAATTCCTTTAGCAGGTCCATAAAACAAACTATAATTTCCTGGACATTTTAAAAAAGGTGCAACATTTCCAGGAAATGAGAATAGTGAAATCATTGACAGGTAGCCTGAATACTCGAGTTTACATAAAAAGTAAAGAGATGTCAGAAGGACTAGTGGAGAAAATCAGTTTCCTTTGTTGGGAGTACCAGACTACTTAGACAATATTGCTTACACTTACACTTCTGAAATCCTCCTAATTGTTAGAAACCTTACTCGCTGGTTTTGCTAAATTCAATAGGCGATTTTGAAATTCGTTTTTTAATTAGTATTTTATTTTATCGTACCTGTAGTTGTCATCTTTCTTCAACTCTTGGTGGTTTCATAACAAATCGCTCACACCAAGAGGCATTCGTAATCCAGTAATCCATTAATGTCAAATCCATTCAAAATCCTCCAAAAAATTGTTGTAAAGAACACAAATCAAATTGCATGTTTTCTTTTCTACAAAAAAACCCTCTTCAATAAACAGGCATCCCGAAAAGTTTAAATGAAAAAAGAATTCAATTCATTTACCCGAAAAACATATTTTAAATGCACTCCTTGGAAGCAGTTTTCTTTCTCCTTGCTCTTGAAAATTTGAACAAATAATAACAACTCAAGGTATTTATCATAAAAAATATCTCTCGCAAATAATTTTGAAATTAAATATTTGTAATGGAATTTTTTTTACTTTTACACCTTTAAAAAAATTAATAACGTCCTGATGTGTGCGCACAAAAACAACCTGTATGGGGATTGCAAGTTAATTAAGTAATATATACTTTAAAAAAAAAAAAACATTTATTTACCCCCCTCCATCTCCCCATACAATAAAATGCCTAACCTTGATGTTGTATTGAGTAAAAAGGTTTGTTCTTACCTAACTGCAGCAGCTCAGTGCTTCTGATCTTAACAGTGATGCTCCACAGACTAGAAACAGATGGTGAACCATTTACGTCAAGCTGAAAAAGTAAAAACTAAAAAAAAGACAACTATGCCCTTTGAATTGAATGGGAAACTGTGGGAAAATGTTGAAAACATATACATATAGAGCCTGATTACGAGTTTGGCAGTCTGCTTTGCAGACTACCAGACCTGTGGTGAGGAGACTGCTATCGAGATGGCGGTCTCCCCACTGGCCCTATTTCGACCCAGTGGGAAAGGTGCGACAGCATTACCACTGACTCATAATTGCCGATGGCAATGCTGCCGCACGAGGGGGCATCAGCACTCTCGAAATGCACCCTGTCTGCACCGCAGGAAGTGCACATTTTGGGGGTGCTGGGCAAGGGTCCCCGGCACTGCCCACATCATGGGTAGTGCATGGGCTCCCCTGTGGCCCCCTGCACTTGTTTTCCGCCAGCCTTTTTATGGCGGTTGAACCGGGAAACAAGGTTGTAATCAGCAGTGCGGCACTGATTTCAGCACCACCCTGGCTGATTACAACCTGCACCACGGTCGGGATCAGAGATCCTGGCCTGGATGGAAGTAGGTTGGCTGGTCTGCCTGCCAACCTCGTAAAGGGGCTGTCAGACCGCCAAAACTGTGACGGTCTGACCACCAGCGCGAGTCTTGCGGTTTGTTTACTACCAGACTTGTAATAATTTTATTTGATAAAAATGTTTATTATTTTATTTTTTTAAAGTACTTTTTTCTATGTAAAAAATCTGTTTTTATACTTTTACATCATTGAAAAATGTAAAAATGTAAATTTATGTCAATATAATATTTACAGTATAAATGTATTATTCATCTACAAATATGTATTAGTAACATTTATGAATCATATACTTACATTTTACTTTTTTTATAATTATATAAAAAGATTTACCGTTATTTCTTTTCTGTAACATTTTTTTAACATCTAAAAAATAATTAAATTATATTACGTTTTTAATACTTAATATTTTAGTTAATACCTGAGTATTAATACACTACCCTAGCCGTTACACTTATATCCATTATATCCCACTTGTAAAACCTTTATGTGCCTATTGTAAAACAATGTGCATTATTTTAGTAATTTGTATAATGCTTTTTAACTAGATTGCATTTTAATACTCAGGTATTTTAATGAATGCCTGATTTCTAATACACTTTCCCACCCATTACCCCTTACATCCCACTCCTAAAACATGTAAGTGCATGGTTTAAAATAATATATATTAAGTATTTAGGTATTTAAATTAGTACCTGAGTATTAGTACATTATTTCACCTATTACCTCTAATTGTATATGCATATTGAATTTTTTTTAAATAATCTGCTTTAATTACTGTCTGGTAAATTTATGAAAAAACATGAATATTAAAAAAAAGTAATTTATTTAATACATTTTAATTTATTTTTTAAAACTTACAAAACACTTACCTACATGCACCATTATGCATGGTAAAGGTATGCATGAGACATGCATTCGTGGTAAAAACCTATGTGTGGTAAAGCTATGCATTGTAAAGACTTATGCATCATAAAGACCTTGTAATAAAGGCAAATCCTGGTAAAGTCTACTGTAAAGGCTGTTTCCCTCGGTTGGAACCCAAGTGTTATAGACCTGACATTTAGTGACTTCCCAGTCAGGATTATGGTTAGAGTCCTACTTCACAGATTATGGGAGTAGGCTCAAACGTTTAACATTGTAAGTCCTTCCTAACATGCCTTTAGGGAATGTCTGGGTACAACTGAGCAGCACCTAAATTTACATCTGTTCAGGCAAATATACCATAGACAGGCACTGCTCATTTTACCTAGCTTTCATGGACTTACCTTGTGCTTTTGATAATGTGAATCGCACAAAACATTGCTTGTTTTTGCTTGAAATAGGGCTGGCTTTGATCTTGGTGCATTAATATGTCTTGCATGAAGATTTATCTGCCATTGGTAGATTTGGCTCTGATGGGAAGCTCTCAGAAAATGTTAACTTGCAGCATGGTGTTCGAAAAGGCTGAGTCTTTGCTTCAGACTTATATGTTTTGTTATCTTAATATGTTTAATCACCATCTGGTTGCTGTTGTATTGCTGCAGCACAATTTTCTTTTTTGGGCATGGCACCTGGCAGGAGTGGACAACAACATAACTGTTGCTTTTTCTTGTTCCATGTGCTGGAGCAGGGAGTGGATGAACAATGATGCTGAAGGATGTCCGGTTGTGAGCGAGGATCTTGCAATTGGTTGAAAATTCATTAGCTCTATCTATTACTATAGTGTATAGACAAGCCTGGAATACATTATTGGCTTGTGAAGCTGAATGAGCTGTTAGCGTGGAGAGAAAATTTGTACGCTTAATAATGTCCTTGTTTGACAATGTCGCTGGTGACCTTAGCAGGCAATTATCAGGATTCTTACCAATGGGAAGTAATTTGGGGGTTTTGAACTAGTGAGATGGGTAAGTGATGTTGGCTGGTTGGGCCCAAGAAAAGGATGTGGTGAGCTTTTCAAGAAGAGCCATAAAGGCCACCCTATTACCTAGAATGCTGGAGAATATTGTAGATATATGTAGATCTAATTTGAGTTGTTTCTGATTTTATAGTTTTTAGAGCATTTTGGGTTTCAGAATTGTGGGAAGCACAGCCTCTCTCAAAAACAATATGTTTTAAGCCCTGTAGAGACTAGTGCAAGCAAATGGTTGTGAAGGTCATCCTGGAAAGCGTGGTGAACATTTAAATTGCCAAGCATAAGACTTTTCACTGAGACTGCTCTAAGTCTAGATCCAAGTCCAAGAAAGAGTCCTGTTCCCACTCCAACAGTTGCTGAAGCCACATGCGAGACTGGTCTTCATCCAGATGACAATTGCCTGGTAAGTCTAAAAAGAAAAATAAGAAATCAAAGCAGGACTTGTCCCTCTCCAGCCACTCACATTTGCCTGAGCAGGAACAGGCCGACACCATGGATCTGGATTTTGCTCCCAAACTTGACCACTTCAGAGCCAATCCCGCAGATAAATTCTGACATTGTCTGTGTTTCTGTGGTCTTTTGCCACTCAACAACAGACTGAAGAGCTCTGCACAGACATCCTCCCACTCGTTGGCTCCTTGTTGACTCCCTTCTTTGGTGCACCTTCAGGCCCAAAGAAGCCAAAAGACCCTCCACTTGGAGTACCACTGGTGGGTTCAACTTGGTTGCCAGCTGAACCCTTTGAGCCTTTTACAGCACCTCTTGCCTCAGTCAGGTAATGCATTAGGCTCTGGGGTCCAGCCGTTCCCTGGAATTTTGGCACTGGTGATGCAGGATGAGGAGCTTACACTAGTCCTGCCCAGCTCTGAGAAAGTGGCGGTCTGATCTCGGCCAATGATGTGCTGCATCAGATGACAGCTGAAGCACCTCTTCCTTCTCCTGCTCTGCCACCTCCAGGGAAGACAACACACATTACATTTTGTTTATGGCACGTACTTGGACAATAATTTTGATATGGGTAATAAGTTTGCTCAACCCTAGCCAGCTGATTGTTTGTATGATGACTTGCAGGAGGCTAGAGGACTCAATACCTTTCCTGAAAGCAGCTTTCTTTCACTCCCCTAGGCCAGCCACGGAGGAGTTCACATACTACCACATGGTAATGGCTAGAGAGGCTGAAGTCCTTGACCTCAAGTGCCTCACCCTGGAGGTCAAGACAAACATGTTGACTGAAGTTCTCAAGCCTGAGCACACAACTTCTAAGCCGCTCCTGCCATTTAACAAAGCCTTAACAGACACTTTCTTGGGGGCATGGGCTGAGCCTTGCTCTGGTCTACCAATCAGTATTTTCATCCACAAGCTTAGAGCTCAGATTAGTAAATGCTAGCTTAGAAAAGAACTGGGGCCCATATTTATACTTGTTGATGCAAACCAGCGCCGGTGCTGGTTTGCGTCAAAACTTTTACCGCCAGCTAACTCCATTCCTATACGCCATGCGGGTGCCTTATTTAAGGAATGACATTAGCCGGCACTGCGGACTGGTCTGAGTAAAAAAAAATTACTCAAACCAGGCAGCGCCGGCATAGGGGAAAATGGAGGTTGTGCGTCAAAAAATGGTGCAAGTCAGGTTTGAGGCAAAAATCATGCCTCAATCCGACTTGCGCCATTTTCTGATACACAACCCCCATTGAAATGACTCCTGTCTTAGCAAAGACAGGAGTCATGCCCCCTGGCCCAATGGCCATGCCCAGGGGACATCTGTCCCCTGGGCATGGTCATTGGGGACAATGGCATGTAGGGGGGCCCAAATTAGGCCCCCCTATGGCACTTTAAAAAATAAAAATAAATACTTACCTCAACTTAAATGTACTTCCTGGGATGGGTCCCCCCCATTCATGGGTGTCCTCCAGGGGTGGGCAAGGGTGGCAGGGGGTGTCCCTGGGGGCAGGGAAGGGCACCTCTGGAATCCTTCCATGGTCAGAGACCATGGAAGTGAGCCCACAGGTCCCTTAACGCCTGCCCTGACCCAGGCGTTAAAAAACGGTGCACATCAGGCTGTGCGCCATTTTTTAAGGCCTGCCCCCTCCTGTGTGTCAAAATGACGCAGGAGTATAAATAAGGCGCACAGGCCTTAAAGTAATTTTTTGGGCGGGAACACCTACCCTGCATGTCGTTAATGCAAGCCAGTTTCCTGCATCCAAAAAATGACGCACACAGAGGAATTTTGACGTCCGCAGGCTTGGTCGTCAAAGTTTAAATATGGTGCACGGTTTGCGCTGAATGTGCGTCAAAATATTTGACGCACATTCGGCACAAACAGATTATAAATATGCCCCTGGCTGCCTATATTATGTAGGGAAAGGCACAATAGTAGGAAGTTTAACCTTAATTGGAAAACCTTCCCTATTTAAGGATGAAAGCACTCACCTACCCATAGGGTGACATGATTAATCATCAGGCCCCTCCTGAAACCTCCCCAATGGAGTAGGTGCAAGCTACTACCTATGTGTTTATTGGGCAGCTTCAGGGAGAATAAATCACAAGTAATTTGTTAAGCCACTCATCTGGTAAGGGTGTGAGGGAAAGTGCAAAAGGGAAGAAAAGTATGTGTGGCTTAAAACTACCTATTGGCTGGATTTTGTAAATAACATGAATTGGCCAATGGCAGGATAAAAGAGAAGTGGAGGTCAGCATGTTTCTGCCCATTCAAATATCTACAGAGGTGTCAGTGGCATTGATCAGAACTCAAGTCGCATTATCTGCTAGCAAAGTATGACCAACGTTCTGTATAATATACTACCCACATCGTTAGTGTATGTAAGATGTTGGATATCCACCTCAGTTCTCTGAACTGTAGGTTATAATGGTCACATTTTTTCACTGCATCCTCGAAGATGGAGCAAGGAGGTCCTTTAACTGCTAATATGATTCTGACCTCACAACATTGGCAAGATGATAATGTGCCAGGTCAGGATCACTGTAGTATAATGGTCAAATATTTTCACTGCATCCTTGAAGTGGAAGCAAAGAGGTCCCGATCCTTCTTATACGATCCTGACCTCTGCACGTTTGCACAAGGCAGTCAAGGGATCCTCTCTGACCATATTCATGTTCCAGAGTAGACAGCAGAAGATCTGCAGTGGTAGACGTGGGATCCCGATTGGGTCAGCAGCAGACCCCTCCATTCCCTACCCAGAGCTGACTGTTATGTTATATTATGCTATGTGTATCTGTAAAGTGCACTAGCACCTGCAAGGGTATCCTGTTTCTGAGTAGGTGTGTGTGCCAAGCTTGACATACAGTACGTTGGTTAATTGAAAAGCCAGGTCTTCGGCTTCCTGCAGAATTCAAGAAGCAGGGAGGATGTTCTGATATGGAGAGGGAGGCTGTTACAAGCTTTAGGAGCAATGTAAGAGACCGTTCATCCTCCTGATCTGGTTCTGTGCACACTTGGGATATTTGCACTTAGGAGTCCTGTGAAGCAGAGTTGTCTGGATTGTTGGTGGAAAGAGATATGACTGTTCAGGTTGGTTGTGTCTAAGTTGGTGAGTGCCCTGAATGTGTGTGTGAGAAGTTTGACTTGAGCACTTTTGTGTATTTGAAGCCAGTGTAGTTCCCCGAGTTGTGGTATAGTTTGAGTTCTTTGTGGGAGGTTGAGGATGAGTCTGGCTGCCAAGTTCAGGATGGTCTGTAGTATTCTAGTAAGTTGTATGGTGATCCCAGCATAGGGGGTGTTTCCATAGTCCAACTTACTGGTGACTATGGTGTGAGTGACAGTTTTTCTTCTGTTATTTGAGAGCCGTTTGAAGATTTTCAGCAGCATCTTCAGGGTGTGAAAGCATGATGCAGTAATGACTTGACTTGTGCAGTCATGTCCAGTTTGCTGTCCATGATTATTATGAGTTTCCTGCTGTTGGTTGTGGGTGTGGGTCTGATTTTGGCTGGCCAACTGTTGGAGTTCCATGGTGAGGTGTTCTTGCCGAACATCACTACTTCTATCTTGTCTATGTTGAGCTTGAGAAGGTTGACTTTTATCCAATTAACAATTTTGGTCATGCAGGTGGTGTACTTATTTCATGTGCTGGGGTTCTTGTCCAAAGGGGACAGTATGAGTTGCGTGTCATCTACACAGGATAGAATGTTGATGTTGTGTGCATGGTTGACATTGCCTAGAGGGACAGGATCCAATAAGTGTCCGGTGGTGTGAGTGGATTCGATAACATGCTGGGTGAGGCCAAGGTTTGTGAGGTTTTCTAGAAGGGGAGTAGAGTTTGGGTCAGTGCAGTCTTCTAGGTGCAAATTAAGGTCTCAGACGACAATGAAGGTGCTTTCTTTGAATATGTGCTGTTCAACAAAGCTGTGATTTCATTGGTGAAATTAGTGTGGGGTCTAGGTGGTCCGTATAGAAAGAAGTTGGCTGTGACTTGTATCTTGAATGTGAGGTGTTCCATGTAGCTGGCCGGGGCCTTTATGTGGGTGGTGCACCTGATGGTATTTTTTTATGTAATGGCAACTCCACCTCTGAGTTTGTGCTGATAGTCTTGCCTACTGATCAATGCATCGCTTCTGGGTTGGGATGATCATCTGGGAGAGATGGAGATCAGAGGCCTCTAGTCTCTGGCAGAGTCCCACTTCCACAACAGTCTTCTTGAGTTGAGGGCCATCCATTGGGCGTTGAAAGCCATCCTTGCATCTTTTAGGGGGAGGCAGGTACAGGTGCTCACAGAAAACATCCCCGCCATGTGATACTGAAACAAACAGAACTAGGTTGGGTCACAAACCCTGTGCAAGGAGCCCTTGCACCTCTGGAAGTAGCTGGACTGTGAACTGATTATCCTGGTTGTAAACAATCTGGCAGAACCATTGAATGCCAGGGCAGAAAAGCTCAGCCCTCAGTGCCCAGCAACTCACGCATGACATTTACCCCCAGAGGAGGACAGGTGCTCTTTCATGAATAGGAATAACCTTGGCATAATCTGTTCGCCACCACTGCGCATGTGCAATGTCAGAACTTCGCTGTTGAGTTTTCAAGGGGCCCTTCACTCAAATAGGTGTTCCACCTTGAGTGGGCTCACTCCAGCCCTGATTTCTGAAGAAGATCACGAATGACTAAGCCCAAGTCATCCTAATAGCCCTGAATGGGACACAGAGAGTATGATGTACAGAACTCCAGGGCTTGAACATCTGTCCTCCAAAGAGGCTGTCCCTTCCAGAGGATCTGCTGCTGCTGCAGCAGGCCAGAGTTTTACACACAGCCCTTCGTAATCTCCACCTTTATGCATGGAGATTGAGCTGTGACAGCTGAACACCTCTGGCAAAAATTATATAAGCCTGTTGTTGGACCACATTTGTGGCACCTTGTGGTTCTCTGCGGATTGACCAACTTCAGGTCAAGGTAGCTGGCTTTTTATTGTTTGTTTTGTCCATAGACCTGCAAGGTCTTGTCATCTGTACGGTTAAAGGGTACTTTTCAGGTTTTTGAGGTTGTTAGATCATCCCTTTTTGTTTAAGTCACCTTTTCTCATGAGATTTTTGAAAGGGTACAAGATTTATTTCGTTCCTCTCCTTTTGGTATGGCACGGTGTGACCTTAATGTGGTCCTCACCTTTCTCAAGTGTTTAAAAATGACGAAACAAATGACGCAAAAAATCTTTTAGACTTCTTTTTGCCACTTTTCCCCCCCAACAGGGGAAAACCCCCACTTGCATACATTATGCCTTGCACAGGCATAATGTGGCGCAAGGGTTTACAAAGTGGCGCAATGCATGAATTGCGCCTTTTTGTAAATTTGGCGTGGCGATTTTGGCCCCGAGCTACATTAGCATAAAAAAATTACACTAATGTGGCGCAAGGAGGTGCTAGGGGCTCTTAAATATGGCCCTGAGTTTCTGTTTGCAGAGGTATGCACCATGCCCAAGCAGGAACCACAATCCTAGCCAGGGTAAGTCAGACACACACCATAAACTAACCTGTGCTCACCCTGTGGTAGCTTTACACAGAGCAGGCTGGCTTAACTTAAGAGGCAATGTATAAAGTATTTGTGCAACATTTCAAACAGGAACACAGTGAAAACATCACAAAAAGAGTACACACCAGGTTAGAAAAATAAATTATGTTTTTATGAAGAAAACAAGACTGAAACGACAAAAATCTAAAAGTAGAAGTTGAGATATGAACTTTTAAAGAATAAACTTATTTGTAGTGCCTAGACAGGATCAAATCTGAAAAGTCAGGCTGACCGTGATGGAGCACTGGTCAGAAACAGAGACCAGCTTTGGCCTGCTGAAACAGTACCTCAGGTCAGAGTTGCTCGACAAAAAGATGTGAGGAGCAAAGGAGGCATGTGTTGGCATCGATCCCGAAGATTTAGGCAATGTAGACAATGTGTCGGCTTCGGACTGTGCAAAGTCGAAGATGTGTCGGGACTAAAGGTGATGCGTCATGCAGTTAGCAATGCTGTGATTCCAATCCTCGCAGCAGTGGTGATGCATTGGCTTCTATGATGATGCAATGTCCTCTATCCTTGCAGCAGCTGTGATGCGTAGATGGAGATGCTCCAGGACCAATCAACACAATGGTGCTGATGCACCGGTTCTGGCAATTGCAGCACTTTATACTCATTTCCAAGAGCCCAGTACTGGGTTGACATGACTTGGCAGGGCAAGACTTGCAGCAAACAAAGGCCAGGTGCTATTGCAGGAGGATGGGAAGTCTTTGGGGTCCCTGAGACTTAGAACAGAAGGCAAGCCAAAATGCCCTTGGAGTCACTTCGGGTTTAAGTGAGATGGTTCCAGTCCTTTCTGAGCAGGGTAGAGGGCAGCAGGGCAGCACAGCATAAAAGCAGTTCTTCCAGTGTGGCAGTCCATTGTGGCAGTCCTTGTAGCAGCACAGCAGTCCTTCCGCCTGGCAAGGTTCTTCACAGGTCCAATGGAGTACTCAGTTGGTAGGGTCAGAGGTCCAATACTTAGACCAAGTTGTGTCTTTGAAGTGGGGGTGATTTCAAAGAAGGGTCTTTGAAGTGCACAGACGTCCTTTCTTCCTGCCCGGCTCCAGACTCATTACACAGGGGTATGCAGCCCTTTGTGTGGTGACAGGCCACAGCTTATTCAGGTGTAAATGTGAGGCTGTTCCCAACTCCTCCCGCCTATCCTCCCCAGGATGGCCCTTCAGGATGTTGGTGGCCCACCGGTCACACCTAAGCTCCCTTTGGATGTGGCTGCCTGGAGGGAATACACAAAGTCCAGCTGTCACCAAGTCCAGGTGTGTTTTGGAGACAGACTGCAGGCTCACAGGGCTAAGAGCAGGAAAATGGCAACTTTCTAAAAGTGGCATTTTCAAAATTGTAACAATAAATCTGACGTTACAGCTGGTAGCGCGCCTTGTCCTTAGTAAGTAAACTTACAAGGGGACATCTATAGGTCGATGAATCTCTTGGATCGCATAGGGTACCCGAGTCAAGTATAGCGAGTAAAAGAAAACCTCAACAATTCAATAAGTGATCATCGCAACTATCCATGAACTAATCTAGCCAGGAAAACCACCATGACTAATATAAAAGTTAGTTCTGTTTATTCCCTATTAGTTACAACTCTATTCATAAAACTTTTATTCAACTATATCATGATTATCAATTTACTTTATTACCAACATAAGCCATAAATTCTCATCACTTGTTAATATGCAATCAATGTTAAACAAGCAAATAGCAATTCATAATCTATCGAATGATTCAGCAATATAAGTCAGTCAGTCTAAGTCACCCTTGTCAGCTTACCTATCTCCGAATTAGCATCAGCATGTGGATCTTCATGCTAAAACAATTTAGTCAAAAATCATTAATTTGGAAAAAAATTATCTAAAAGAGAAAAACATTTTAAACAGTGCAGTTGGTACCTAGAAAGAAAAGCATTCATTAGTTTGTCAAGTTGTAGCTACCTATCCAAGATAGATCAGCAGCGAGTCAGACTTCGTCTCCGGGTCATTAGTCATCAGTAGGGCTCAGACTCACAGAAGCAAGCCCAAGTTTTCAGCTCTTCGGACAGCGTCTCCTGACGTCATCCACTTTTGCCTCTCCATTCTACGCCCTCCGTTCTGATTTTTCCCTCATGTCATGACTTTTTATTAGGGTCTCTCAGTCCGTCCCACAAATTGCCCATTGGTCAACCTTAACAAGGGTTATGACTCTAACCTATAATTTTTGTTTACCACTTGCCTATGTTATTTTGAGAGTCAAGTTCCATTAACATGATTGGTTTTTCTTTCGATGAGAACATCATCCGGTTCTTCAGGCAACAAAATTGTTGCTCCCAGCTCTTAGTCTGTAGCTCCATTGTTCAAGTCCTGGGAAAGTACATTTAGCCTACTCCACACATAATTGTATCAATTTGTTCTGATTGTCTCCTGTCCGCTGATGAGTTTGCATTTTTCGCTTAGCAGAGCTCGTAGTTGAACTCCGTACAGTTCAAGGTTTTTCTCTCCAGTTCCAGTCTGCGGCAGCTCATCGCGTCTCCATGTTTAAGCAGGCAAGCCCTAGAGCTGACTAGGCCTCTGGCTAAATTAAGAACATATGGCATTACGAAACATAGATTATATAGTTAATTATGATATATTAATACAAACTTTAAAATATTTCACAGTATTTAGTACTTTTAGCACAGATGGTGACCACTCCCCGTGGGCACATTTTGCACATTACACGTTATTTAATTTATTAATATCGTTCTTTTCATTAGTATGCATACATAAGTCATTAGCATATTCTCATATTAGCATATCTGCTCCAAAACAGCTATAGAGGGTTTATTATTACAATCCCATGGGTACTAAACATGACATATCTCCTTCTCAATTAGAAAGTACAGCTTATTACATGTAATAATGAATCCCCAATGTTAAACTATGAGAGGGGAAGACCTCACAGTTTTGAAAAAAAACGTTTCTGAGTTTTTCACTTCCAGGACATGTAAAACTTAAAAGTATATATCCAGACTTTTAATTACATAGCACCCTGCCCTATGGGTTACCTAAGACCAACCTTAGGGGTGACCTATATGTAATAAAATAGGAATTTAAGGCTTGAAAATGTGTTTTAAATGCCAAGTTGACATAGCAGTGCAAACTGCACATATTGGCCTGAGACATGTTTAAGGGCTGCTTGAGTGGGTGGCAAAAATAGTGCTGCAGTTCCACTGTAATCATTTAATTTACAGGACCCGGGACATGTAGTGTACTTTTCTAGGGCCTTATAAGTAAACTAAATATGGCAGTTGGGGATGTACAGATCAAACCATGTTTAGTGGAGGGACAGCACATGCACTTTAGCACTGATGAGCAGTGGTAAAGTGCTCAGAGTCCTAATGCCAACAAAAATAAAGCAAAATCTGAAATTGGCAGGTAAAAGGTTTGGGGGAATACCACCCTAAGGTTGACAGGTCTAACAAAAGGAAACACTCAGTAGGAGGTTGAAAGGAGAGACGAGGGAGCACTCGGACATCTTGATGAAGAGGAGCGCATGAGGAAATCTCTGCAGTTGCAGAGTAAAAGGAGGCATCAAAGCAAGGGAGTCATGTAATCTGAGACGTCAACCTGGAGTCACTCATAGAACCCCAGTGGCCATTCAGGTGCCTGACTTCACCCCCCCCTACCCTCCCTCCTCCCCAAGCCACTTTCAGCTAAGCGGGACGGGCACAGTGACAAGGGGAAGTGAAGGGTCTTGGGAGCCCTCAGAGACTCAGGGTGGAAGAGCAGGCAAATGTGAGAAAGAAGCAGAGTAAGGAGCAATCAGGGAGCAGGACATTGGAAACACACACCGGCAGGGTTGAGATTAAAGGCAAGGATTGGGAGCCCTCAGTGAGCAGGATTGAGAAATATACTATAGGAACGAGCTAGGGTGAGGAACCATTCTGTTTTCTGTGAGATTATACCTCAGGGTCACTATCTGGTATGTGTCCTGAACTCAATTTGTTCTGTGATGCCAAAGGTCACAATTTTTACTTTTTCAATGTAGCAGGGTTGCTAAGGGCCATGTTTGTGCTTCCTTCTGAAGGGAGAGCTTGGGAGCCCTTGGTAAAAAGAATGTGATGTGACCCTAAAACCTTTAATGCTGATTTCTAGTTCATCCATAGCCAGATGGTTAATAGTGTGTTATGGTGTTTCTAAAATCAGGGAACAGATAGCCGTCACTTAATTCTATCTACTTCGAGATGATAAAATCATTATCCGATATTAAATAAAAACTGTGCTGGGGTCTGTCCTCGGTATATGCCTTTAGAATGCATTTCCTGCATTGAATCTCTTTCAAGATATCCGATGATGTCAGGAAGAAAGCCAGAGACAATAAAGAACATAATTTTCCCTAAACAAAATATTTTATAAAGTAAGAGAACCGAGTGGCATATTTATGGAAAAATGGTGCATCATTCATGATGCTCCACTTTTCTAGCCCCCCATTGTGTCGCCCTAAACAACACCATTGGCCTGATTACAACCTTGGCGGAGGGGTTACTCCGTCCCCAAAGTGGCGGATATCCTGTCTGCTGTTTTACAAGTTCCATAGGATATAATTGAACTTGTAATATGGCTGAAGGGATATCCGTCATGTCTGGGACGGAGTAATCCCCTACGCCACGGTATTAATCAGGCCTCAGGTGTGCATTGTATTTACAATACAGCGCACTCTGGTGGTCATGTTCACATTAGCATCATCATTTATGGATGGTGCTAATGTGACGCTTTGATGGATTACCGCTATAAATTATGGCGCTAATACAGCAAAGCATAGGGAGCCCCATTGTTGTCAATGGGAGCGTCATCTTAACGCCTGCCTTAGGTAGGTGTTAATAATGACACTAAAAATGGCTCAGTGAACTCTTGTAAATTTCACTGTGCCATTTTTCTGGGCCTCCCTAAGTGGGGAAGCCTCTCTTGCATACATTATACCTGCTGCAGGCATAATGAGGCGCAAGGGTTTACAAAGTGGTACAATGCTTGCATTGACCCACTTTGTAACTATGGCATGTGGGAAATGCCACTGTAATACCACATTGTCTTAAAAAAATGAAAATGTGGTGCAAGGTGGTACTAGGGGCATCTTAAATACGCCCCTGAGATTGCAAAGCTGGACTGACTTTTCCAATCTACCTCATTTTCGTGAGTAAACAATGGAAGGTGTGCGGTAATCTTTGAGGTAATATGCAATATCTATGGGTTCCTGTCTTGCTTCTTCATCACACAGTTGCTAACAGTTTTTAGCCTAATTATAAGTACTCCAAATCTAGCCGCAGCTTGCAACAACCAGAAGGGGCAGGGCGGCATGCGGGGGGAGGGGATAAAAAACAATTACATTTAAAAAAACACAAAAAAACTCTTACCTCCTCTGCCGCGTGCCACTCCGCTCCTCTGTCACCTCACTGTGGGCACAGGCTCCCAGCCTGCCCTGCAGCTAGTCCTGAGGCTGCTCAAAGCAGTGTCATGATTGGCTGGTAGCACCCAGCCAGGGTGCTCCCAAGCGACCGAGAGCCTGAGAGTGCAGGCTCTCTCTAGCCAGCTGGAGAAAGCCTACTGCGCGTGAGACGGCTGGCCAAACACACGTGTTCTGAGGAGAGTGCTCTGTGTACTCCCCTCAGGTGCTTGTCACCCCCAATGCCCTGCCCCTTTTCAAGAAAAGGGATGGGCATTTTCTTGAAAAGGTTTTGCAGGTGCTGGCGGGGGAGCGACGCTCCTCCTCCCTAATGGAGGAGCCACCCCTGTCCAAATCTGGGCAAACAACAAGAACAGAGGAATGAGTTCTAAAAGTAATTGCCCAATATCATACAATGTGGTCACAGGTAGAGTCGAGGATTAGATGTCAAGTATCCTAGCTCCTAGTTCAATTGCTGAAACCTCCCCGCTTCACCATGGATAGTATTGTTAGGAAACCTGTCCAGATTTTTGTAATATAAACAACTCCCTGAATTAATCCTGTTCGTATTTTCTCATATTGCCTGAAGTTAAGAGAATACGGGAAGAAGAGTGAGGTCTTCTCTGCGAAGTCCAAGACAATAGGTGGTCACTGGGACGTAATTGCGTTGGATAACATTATTTCCTCATGTGCTAAGACACTCTTTTATTTCAATTGGATATTCAAGCTGTTTACTCCCTGTTGCTCTTGACTATCTTAGGGTAGCGAAGTAGAGGCATCATGAACAACTGCAGGAGGTGGAAGAGGGTTTGGAACATCGATATAGGATGCCATAGTAGTCACTTTCAAACGCTACATCTGGTGATCAGACCTATGCCCTTTAAAGAGACAAGGGCCCAAATTCAAAGGAGTGTGGTATGGGATTAAATACCACCAACATGCCACTTTGACTCCTCTAACATCCTCCCCCAATAAACTGCTTCTGATGCTCGGATGGCTGAGAATGCAACATTTCCTGCTAAGTGATAATGGTATGTGGAGCACTATAGGAAGGGTGGTGACGAAGGGAGACCGAGGAGCCCCACAGAATGGAATAAGTAGACAGCAGGAGGAGAAGCACTGATGAAGGCAGCGAATGAGGAGTCACCAGAGAGCAAATTCGAAAACACATAACCATCTTTGAGCAGGGAAGGGAGTGGGTGTTGTCCCAAGCGGGAAGCTTCCATTTGCTTTTGCCCATATTTGTTCGGATGTCCCACCTCAAGCTTATGTATGGAATGAGTCTGATGGTGGGCCAGCTTGTGGAGTTGTTTGCTTTTATGAGCTTATTTACGACCTAGGTACCTTTTGAGTCCGCGTAATGCAAATCTATATGCAGATTTATCCTTGCTCGACACATCTCTTTTATTTGATAAACTTGCTGTGCTCCCTTATTATTTATTTTTATTGATTATGACAGCACAGTGCAGGAAACGGGTCCAAATCCTATTCCCAAGCCTTCCGTTGTTGCTGTTTCCTCTTCATTTGTTTTGGTGTAGTGCGAAGGGTAACAGGAACTACATGATCTCAGAATCAACATTTTCATCTGTTACGTTGATAATTACGCCACGTTGTTAACATATCTTTCGGGGTGAATCACAATTCCAAATATATTGACTTTTACTTAGGAGTCCAAGTGGTGAGCATGCCTTTAACACGCTTGATTTAACAAGCAAACACAGCTTGTTACATTAACCTACAATGTACATCGAAACTGCTCAAATGCACAGAAACTCGGTCGACTTAGAAAGCTTCTTCATGGCATTTTTCGTGTTTGCAGATGTTTTAAAATCAAATTAATTTTAGTGCTGTTGACACACAGTAAGTGAGTGCGGCCTTATTATGAAACGTTAATTTTGTTTTAAAATCAGTGTAATAAATCAGTTTGATGCTAATAACGATCCGATTATAATTTTCCATCATAAATGAAAAAAAAAAAACAATGCATCTCTCATTTTTCAAGTTCTGGCGTTTCTATCAATACGTTTGGTTCAATTATGTGGCAAACATTGTCTACATATTTTTTTCCTTTGGGTGTTAAAATGTTGCATTTTCTTATCTAATTCACTCTTCCTTAAATGTGATCTACAGTTAAAATCCTTTGTCGTTTGTGTGTGTTACACAGATTGACATCACGTTTGATGAGCTCATGCTTCTCACGCAACAATTTTACATTAAAGAGAAACGCACACATTGAAGCAGAGGAACAGCTTGCGGCTTAATATGGCCACACACATTAGTTACTAAACTTTGTGGATCCATTTAAACTTGCAACTATGTGATTTTTCTAATTCTGGGTTAAAGCGAACATCGTACCACCACATACACAATCTGCAAATAATAGTCATTATTTATTGAATTATAATATGCAGTGGCGTAGCGTAGGGGGTGCAGGGGGGGCCGGTCGCTCCGGGCGCAACATCTTGGAAGAGACTAAGGCCCATATTTATACTTTTTGACGCAAAACTGCGCTAACGCAGTTTTGCGCCCAAAAAATTAGCGCCGGCTAACGCCATTTTGAAGCGCCATGCGGGCGCCGTATTTATTGAATGGCGTTAGCCGGCGTTAGCCGACCGGCGCTGCCTGGTGTGCGTGAAAAAAAACCACGTACACCAGGCAGCGCCGGCGTAGGGAAAAATGGCGTTTGGGCGTCCAAAAATGGGGCAAGTCAGGCTGAGGCAAAAAAATCGTCTTAACCCGATCTGCGCAATTTTTTTTGTGCGCCCAGACGCCATTAACATGACTCCTGTCTTAACAAAGACAGGAGTCATGCCCCCTTGCCCAATGGACATGCCCAGGGGACTTCTGTCCCCTGGGCATGGTCATTGGGCATAGTGGCATGTAGGGGGGCACAAATCAGGCCCCCCTATGCCCCAAAAAAAAAAAAAAAAAAAACTTACCACAACTTACCTTTTCTTCCCTGGGATGGCGCAAACGGAGTATAAATATGCCCCTAAATCCACGGGTTAGGGGGCGTAAAGTACTTGCCTTGCCCCGGGTTAGGGGGCGCAAATTACTTGCCTTGCCCCGGGTGCTGACAACCGACGCTACGCCACTGATAATATGCGAACAAAGAGGTGTAGGATTCCATAGGTTGTCCCGCCTCCGCTGCAATTTTGAACTGCCGTTTCCATAAGTAGGGCTCATATCTCAATGACATTTGTACTCTGTTATATAAAATTAGCTTTGTTGTTCAAAAAGCGCAAGCTCACACTTGAAAATGGATTTATATTCGTATGCTGTACTCTTTTTATACATACCTGTCAAGTCAGCGGGTGTTACCAGTGCTGGATTTGTAGAAAATAAGTGCCAGGGCCCAATTTTAAAGGAGGCCACTGCAGATTGCACCATCTATGCCCCTGCCAGCGTGGCCAAGTGCCACCACACTCCTACAAATGTTACTATTTAAATTATTGTAGGTCACATAAAGCTGGAGGAATATCTAATGTACATGTATTTGAGAAATGCTGTGCGCTTGTCATGTATTCCAAAATAGTCAAACATTGCGATCATGTGGTGGACTGTCTAAACAAAGGCAGGTGTTAAGGATTAGGCGACGGTGTTGAGTACTGGCAAACACCAGCACCAATTAAACACTGGGTGACAGCCTCTTTTACTCCTATTCACCCTCCTGACACACACAATTCTCACATAGACTTCAATGGGTGTCACCTTTTTTTCAAACCGATGCCACTCTCCAAGACCCAGTTCATTCTCCATTCACCTTATTGGGTTTATCCGATTACATTTCTGGCTTCACAAACATTTTTGAGCCTACATGCTTACAAGTAGGCACATAAGTAAATTTCTCTGCAGGAACAAATAGTGGGCATTCCAGTGTGGGGATACTTTAATAAGCAGATAAGCAAACATAAACTATTGAGTCACAAACGTTTATAAAGCACACTGTAACCCTGGGCAAAGTTGGAGATTTTATTCTTGTTTGTGTCAAGAGCAGTAGTAAATCTACCTACATGGTGGGAAAGGAGGAGAAGATACCCTACTACTCGTGGGATGTATTTGAAGGGGTTTCTCAACAGGCAATTTATGCTCCCAGTGAAGTGATGCATTTTCTCAACATATCTTCTTATCCTTATATCGATATCTCTAAATTAACTCTTGTCCAAATGGCAGTGCAAAAACCTAAGACTGGTTTCCAACTTCCTTAGCTCATATCTTCTCACACATGCAGCACAGAAGACAGAAAACACGTTGTACCTGTTCTTCACATTAAAAAACAAAGTCATCTGCCAACCTCTGCTTCATTTTGACTAGACCAACAATTCTGACATCTCTATTGACCTGCATCACACTGTACAAACCTCTGGACACCAACATGATGGAAATTAATAAGCCTTTCAGAGACGTCCCTCAAGATGCCCTGCACAAGGACCTGAGCCCTGGCAGCTCCATCTCATTTCCAGCATTGTTGTTGAAACCATCCACCCTCAACAGCATCCTCCAGATGATACTAGACACTCATGACCCAATAAAAGGAAAGCCATGCCATTTGTCCCATTGCATACCATGGAGCATATTGATAGCAAATGCACTAAGAGATGCCAGGATGTGAAGTCAAAATGCAAACCTAATAGATAAGCACATCTCCCTAAATCAACTTCCCTTCACCTACAGGCACTTCAACACAAATGCTAGACCTTTCGGCGTTAGGGTGATCTTCCCTCAAACATTTTGCCTGCTTGTCTTAATTTTGTCTGGATTTCTGCTCTGTTGGCCTTAGGACTCTGTGCACTTTACCACTGCTAACCAGTGCTAAAGCGCATGTACACACTCCCCTAAACATGGTTTGATTGGCATATGCCTGATTGGCATACTTAATTTACATGTAAGTTTCTTGTAAAGTGGTATACCATGTACCCAGGGCCTATAAAATGCTACCAGTCGGCCTGCAACACTTATTGTGCCACCCACTTAAGTGGCACATTAAAACCTGTCCCTATCCTGCCATTGAAGGCTGAAGGCAGAGTCTCACTGCCATGTCGACTTGGCATTTAAAACCCCTTGCCTAGACCTAAACTACTCTTTTATTACATATAAGTCACGCCTAAGGTAGGTACGAGGTAGCCCATAGGGCAGAGTGCTGTGTAATTAAAAGGTAGGACATGTACTTTTTAGTTTTACATGTCCTAGTAGTGGAAAAACTTTCAAATTAGTTTTCTCGCTACTGAGAGGCCTACCTCTCCCATAGGTTAACATTGGGGATTCCTTATTTAAATAAATACGTTGTAATTCCTAAACCATATGTGATATATATCATGTTTGGTCTCTATGAACTTGTATTGATAAACCTCCTTTAATGGTGAAGTCGGAGTTATCATCACAAGTTTGAAAAAAAACCTTTTAAAAAATGAGCATTTTCTTGTCCTTCGTCATCTGTGCCTGTAACTTGCCTTAGGTCACATGACTGGATGTAACTGACAGTTGGAACTTTATGAATTCACTCCTGAGAGTCACACAATGGGGGATTAGCAGAGCCTCAGTGGGTCATTAACTTACTTAATTGGGGGCGGAGCTAAGCACAGCCCTACTTGCAACTAAATAGGTTGGGCTCTGCCACCACACAATATGCCTAATGACCCTGTATTGTCAATGCAGCCAGCTCTGAGCCAGGGCAGGGGAGGCAGGAAATTCCTGGAATTTCAGAGAACCCTTCTGGACACTTCTCCCAACTTCTAGGAGCAGGGCACCAGGGTATAAAAAGAGCACTCTCAGACCTTTTCCTCAGTTCACTAGTGGACCTGTGGAAGGACTCCCAGAGGACTGCCTGCTGCTATGACATGCTGTTCACTCTGCCAGACTGACAGATTGCTGCTATACCTGGAAGGACTGCTTTGCTGCCTGGAGCCTGCTTGGGGCCTTCAGAGACCGGCCCTGCTGCACAGCCTTGATTCACTGCCTACACCCAGGACTCCAGAAGTGACTCCAAGGGTTGGTTTAGCTGGTCTCCTGTTTTGAGCCACAGGGACATAACAGGCTCCCTCCATCTTAAACCTGCATCTGGACCCAGCCTGAGTGAGTCTTGCACCCCCCAAGAGTTCTCCCTCTACTCCTGCAACCTTGGTTGTGGTGCTAAAGGTACCCAAGTGGCAATTTTCTAAAGCTGGGGATGTGCTATTTTGAACCTTAAAATTGTAAACATTCAGAACTCTGGTTCTACTAATTCAATTTTCATGGTTTTGGTGTCAAATAATGTTTTTAAACGTTCTCTATTTTTCTAAATTGGTTTGGTATTTTTTTTGTTTTATGTTTTTACTGTGTTGCCTTTTATGTGCTACATAAATACTTAACACATTGCCTCTAAGTTTAGCCTGACTGCTTTTTGTGCCAATTTACCCAGGATTAAGCACAGGTTAAATTAGTGACTTTTTGTGGTTCACCCTGCAAGGAATTGTGGCTGTTGCTTGACCAGGGCTCACACCCCATTCAGCCAACAACCCAATTTCTTACATTGTTGTTCAGTGGTGTGGATCAGGACATGTGTTTTTGTAGCACCATACAGTGATTGGTGTTACACAAAAATCCCAGATAAATGATTTGGCATCAGGACTGACATTTTAAATTCTCCTTAGTCTCCATTGGCCGTTTTTGTTTTTTTGTTTCCGAGTTTAACTGACCCTACCTTCCTCTGCTACCATGGAGATGGATCTGATCAATGTTGACAGCCACAACAAGGCTAAGCTGGAAAGACTCTACAAGGACAGGGGGCTAAAAGTAGGCAAGAAGGCTTCCGAGGTCTACCTACAGATAGTCCCCCGGGCCTATGAGGAGGTTAAAAGACTGCAAGCAGCAACAGAGGAGGATGATCCAGAAGGGGACCTGGTACTGGATGAGGAAGAGGACCAAGGCCCCCAGGAGAAACAAGGACATCAGGAGTAACATCCTGCCCCCAGTAGGAGAATCAGGATACCTGGGATGGGACAGTGAGCAGTGTATCTTCCAGGGGCCTGTCTCAAGTGGAGCTAGAGGACAGGAGGAAGGAGAGGAAGCTCAAGTTTACCCTTACATCCCTTGGTGATGAAGAGATGGTGCTCAAAGCTCATATGCCTTTTAATACTGTAAAGTATAGGCAGCGGGTCACCGTCAATGGGCAGAGGGTGGAGGCTCTTCTGAGGGACACAGGAACCTGCAAGGTATCATCTGGTGTCCTCAGAGCAAGTCATTCCCAATACATTCCACCAGGTTGTAGTAGCAGACAACTTGGAGAACCACTACCCTGTATCTCTAGTTCCTTGTGTGTGTGTTGTGGGGGGGGTTCTTAGGTCTTTTATAAGTTGCTGTGAGCCCTGTCATGCTTGTAGACTGTTTACTAGGAAATGACCTAGAGCACACTGCTTGGAAGGAAGTGGAGCTCAGGTCTCATGTGCGAATGTTGAGGTGGCCTGAGTAGGTCTGTGTGACCACCAGGTCTGTGGCTGCCCAGAAAGGAAGTCAAAAAGTTCTGGAGCCTGGAAAAATGGGCCAGACAACTGCCATAAGAGGGAAGGGCAGGGGGCATGTGGAACCAGCCCCTTTTTTTTCCTCTGGAGGAGGTTTATGGGGCGCCAGAGGAGGCTGCCCCAGAACCTACTGAGGAGGACATTGCCTCTCTTGGTAACATATCTGAGCTTGCTGTATGGCAAGCAAAAGAGAGACTCACCAGGGAGGTGCTCTGTCATGCACAGAAAAAGTGCCCAAATCTGAAGGTCATGGGGCGGCAAGCTGAAGCCCAGGCAGCTGGTGAGACCTCTGGAGATCACCACATTTATTGGGAGAATTACCTCCTGTACAGTGGAACCAAGGCACCTTTGCATGGGGCAACAAGAGCCCAAGTTGTTCCCCAATACTACTGGGCTTTTCTATTAAGGTTAGCCCATGATATTCCCATGGCAGAGCATCTTGGGCAAGACAAGACCTTTGCCAGGCTTGTCCCCCACTTTTAGTGGCCCAGGCTAAAGGTGTCCTCAGATGCATTCTGCAGGACTTGTGTGACCTGCCAGGTCAAAGAGGAAGCTGGAAGCTCCCTTGCAACCCTTACCTGTCATTGATACCCCCTTAGAAAGGGTGGGCTTTGACATCATTGGGCCACTGGACCCCAAGACCGTCTCTTGCAGCATAATTGTCCTGGTTTTGGTGAACCATGCTACAAGATACCCTGAGCGCATATCTCCGAGTACTGCAACTGCACCTGCAGTAGCTAGGGTCCTAAGAGAGATTTTCACCAGAGTACGTTTCCCTAAAGAAGTGGTTTCTGACAGGGACACCAACTTTATGTAAGCTTATATACAATCTATGTGGAAGGGGTGTGGAGTCATCTATAAGTTGTCCCACACTCTATCATCCACAAATCAATGGACGTTTGAGAGGTTCAACAAGACCCTGAAGGACATGATTGGGGGGGCCTGACTGACCTCCTGAGGCAGAAGTGGGATGTCCTCTTGCCCTTCCTGCTCTCTGCTAATAGGGAGGTACCACAGAGGGGTTGGATTCAGCCCATTTGAACTTATGTATGGTCACCCTGTAAGGTTGCTCCTTAACCTGTCTGGTTAAGGAGAGTTAGAGCAGGCACCCAAGTCCCTTGTAAAGTGGTATACCATATATCCAAGGCCTATAAATTAAATACTACCAGTGGGCCTGCAGCACTTATTGTGCTACCCACTTAAGTGGCATCTTAAAACTTGTCAAAGGTCTGCCATTGCAGCCTGAAGGCAGTGTCCCACTGCCATGCTGACTTGGCATTTAAAACCCCAGGCCAAGTCTTAAACTCCTCTTTTATTACATATGTCACCCCCTGAGGTAGGCCCTAAGTAGCCCATAAGACAGGGTGCTGTGTGATTAAAAGGTAGGACATGTACTTTTTAGTTTTACATTTCCTAGTAGTGAAAAACTCCCAAACCGGTGTTCTCATTACAATAAGTTGTAATTCTTAAACCAGAGTTGATGGATATGTCATGTTTGGTATCTATGAACTTGTAAAGATAAACATTCTTTAACCGTAAAGTCAGGTTGATCATCACAGGTTTGAAAATGTCACTTTTTTTAAGTGGCCATATTTCTGCCCTTAGACCTCTGTGCCGTAACCTGCCTTAGGTCACATGACTGGGTGTAACTGGCAGTTGGGACTTTGTGAATTCACCCCGGATAGTCACACAATAGGGTGATTAGCAGAGCCTGAATGGGCCATTAGCTGACTTGTTTGGGAGGCTGAGCTAAGCACTGCCCCACTTGCAACTGAATAGGCTGGGCTCTGCCACAAAACAATAGGCCTAACAACCCTATATTGGCAGTGCAACAGGCTACGAGCCAGGACAGGGGAGGAAGGAAATTCCTGGAACTTGAGAGAATTCTTCTAGAAACTACTCACAACTTCTAGGAGCAGGGCACCAGGGTAAAAAAAGAGCACTCTCAGACCTGCTCCTCAGGTCACTACTTGGCATTTGGAAGGGTTCTTAGAGGGCAGCCTGCTGCTGTGATGTGCTATGCACTCTTCCATACTACTGCTGTACTTGGAAGGACTGCTTTGCTGCCTGGAGCCTGCTTGAGACCTTCAGAGAAAAGCCCTGCTGCAGAGCCCTGCATCACCACCTACACACAAGACTCCAGAAGTGACTCCAAGGGCTAGTTCTGCTAGCCTCCTGTTCTGCACCACAGGGACCTAACAGGATCCCATCATCTTAAACCCAGCCTGAGTGAATCTTTCACCCCCAAGAGGTCTCCCTCTCCTTCTGGACCCTTGGTTGTGGTGCTAAATTTGCCTGGTGGCCATTTTCTCAACTGAGGACTTGCTATTTGGAACCTTAACATTTAAAAATTCAGAATTCTGGTTCTACTAATTGGATTTTTATGGTTGTGGTGTCAAATAATGTATTAAAAAGTTATCTATTTTGCTAAATTTGTTTTTGGGATTTGTATTGGGTTGAGTTGTTATTGTGTTTCTGTTTGTTTGCTGCATAAATACTTAACATGCTGCCTCTAAGTTTAGCCTGACTGCTTTTTGTGCCAAGCCATCCATCGTTAAGCACAGGTTAACTTAGTGACTTTATGTGGTTTGCCCTGCAAGGGATTGTGGCTGTTGCTTGACCTGGGCTTACACCCCAGTCAACCAATAACCCAATTTCTCACAACAAAGCTATTGTTGATCACAACAAGCGCACCAGTAGTTAGGCTTTGAGAAAATCAGGAATTAGTGTGCACTTCGAAATCATTAAACTTTGTGTAAACACCACAACAGACACATCTTACCAAGGAGCAGTGTTCAGTCAGCAACAATTTCTCCAAGGTCCAATTGGCAAAATCAGACAGCACACTGATAGCACATTCCCCCGACACCCCCATGACAGTTCCACATGGTGCTACATTCTCTAAGGTGCCTGTAGAATTGTAAGGGTAAGACTTCTAACCCCCTGACACTAAGTCCCATTGTGCCCATTTTGGAAATACATAGGTTCCCGTGATACCTATTTTTTACAATTTATATTTTACCATATGAATTGCTCCATACCCACTACAGAGTGAAAAACTATTGCAAGGTGCAGCTCAGTTATTGGCTCTGGGTACCTTGAGTTCTTGAAGGACCCAAAAACCCTATAAAACCCCACAATCAGAAGGGTCTATCTAGCAGACGTAATGGTCACAGGGAGTATTTGGAGTTCAGGCTCCATGGCGTCCTGGTTCCTCGTGGGTTGTGTAGAGGTGAGTGTTTTCCCTTCCAAGTCCTGTTTCCGCCATGTTTTTATTCGCGTTGAATACGCCCCGGAAAAGGTGGCGGATTGGCCTTTCATAATAGTGTGGGCAGTACATTGTCTATCGCCTGTCTGTTGGCAGTGACCGCTGCTGTGTTTGTTTGTACCGCTGTGGTGGTCGGAGTGTTAAAGGGGCTGTCTATGTTGCCAGTTTCCGTCATGGTCGTGATTCCATTTTTTTTACCGCCGGCCTGTTGGCGGTCTTACCGCCGCTTTAATACCGACCGCCAGGGTTGTAATGAGGGCCTATATCTTGAACAATAAACTCTCCAAATTACTTCTTAGAACAGTCTCTGCATTGTAGCAACAATGAAAGAACACGTTTTTTTCTCTGCATGAATGAACTGTACAAGTACCATGAATAACACTACTACGTCACTCTCTGATTGAGAGTTTCAAGACTCAAATGTTCAGGGAATATTATGCACCTTAATCAACACTGCACATCTAAGTGTAAATGTCTAGAAATGATCGCGCACTCCGCCGATCTGTATTTCAAAAGTTAAACACCAAAAAAAGAATTGCGCACTCTGCTGCCGATTCAAACATCTAGATTCATATGCAATGAAACGATTGAGCAAAACGCTTATCTATGATTCAAGAGTTAAATGCTGGGAAAGAATTGCGCACACTGTTGCCGATTCGGAATTCACGATACAAATGCCATAAAATGATCGCGCACACTGCCGATCTGAATGCCAAGAATTAAATGCCTGGAAAGAATCGTGCACACTGTTGCTGATTCAGTATTCACAATGCAAATGCCATGACAGGATTGCGCACACTGCCGACCTGAATGCCAAGAATTAAATGCCTGGAAAGAATCGCGCACACTGTTGCCGATTCAGAATTCACTATATAAATGCCATGAAATAATCGCGCACACTGCCGACCTGAATGCCAAGAAGTAAAGGCCTGGAAAGAATCGTGCACACTGTTGCCGATTCGGAATTCACGATGTAAATGCCATGAAATGATCGCGCACACTCCCGATCTGAATGCCAAGAATTAAATGCCTGAAAAGAATCGCTCACACTGTTGCCGATTCAGAATTCACGATGTAAATGCCATGAAATGATCGCGCACACTGCCGATCCTAATGCCAAGAATTAAATGCCTGGAAAGAATTGCGCACACTGTTGCCGATTCAAAATTCACGATGTAAATGCCATGAAATGATCGCGCACACTACCGATCTGAATGCCAAGAAGTAAATGCCTGGAAAGAATCGCGCACACTGTTGCTGATTCGAAACTCACGATGCAAATGCCATTAAATGATCACACACAATGCCGATCTGAATGCCAGGAATTAAATGCCTAGAAAGAATCGTGCTCACTGTTGCCCATTTGGAATTCACAATGCAAATGCCATGAAAACAATCGAACACGCGATTTCAAGTTTAGGCCCAAAACTCGAGTGTCACTGGAAAACGGAGTCGGGGGCCTAACCCGACCTCCGCCTTACCGCCCTGCTTGAAGATCACCAAATGCCCGAGTGCAGGCCTGGAAATGACTGGATAGGCCTCCGGGACAGGAGCTCTGAAAAATGCTGCTGCTCTGCACTGGGACCTCTGAATAGTGAGTACGTGGAGCTGGGCTGGCTCCCTTATATAGGGCCAAGCCCTGCCCAGGAGCCACACCCAACCATGCTGTAAGAAAGGCTTCTAGAAAGTCTTAAAATAAAGGACCACATCCTGTAGTCCTGCAAACAAGCCTTGCAAATGAACAATGAATTACAAACAGCATTCATGACTTTTCAAGATGAAAGCTCTGCAATGCAAAAGGTTAACATACTGCATAGAAACACAATGCATGAAATATGCCTCTGCATAAGGACTGGGATTTTGCATTTACGTCACCCGTAGAGCGCGCACTGTCCTGATGTTGACAACAGGGCCATGTATGCCTGCACATATATGTCCACACTCATAATACAATATACCCCGCCTCCTGGGCTATAGGAGGCAATACTTATGTGTGACTGACCTGTGCTATAGGCAGTGAAGGGACTCTGCCTGCATCTAGTGTGGTCAGAGTTGAACTTGAGAAGGCAAACTGGTCATGCAGGCTGACATTGCAGCTCTGCAGACTTTGCTTTTACTCAGGTCAAGCAGGGTGGCACAATCTGTGATGTAGCCCTGATGACCCCTTTACCATCCCTGCCATAGTTACCACTGGTAGAATTTACTAGGGCCTTACAGGGGTGGTAAAGTCCTTGTGAATTGGGATTACCAATCACAGTACAATTTAAAGGAATAGACACTGGGTTTTGATTAGCAGGTCTCAGTGCACTTTCAGATTAAAAAACCAACAGCATTAAGCATCAAAAAGTGGGACAAAAGTGGGGGGGGGGGCATATGTGAAGAGCCCAGCTTCTTACAGGAATTAATTGGCTACAATAAAAATTGGAGTGAGTTGGATAGATGGGAAGGCAGATGGGGAAAGAAAAAGGAACCAAAGAAAGTAAGACTAGGACTGCTTCCACTTGGAGCAGAGGAGGAAAGCGAGGATGATATACAAATGCTCCCAATGTGAGAAGTTCCTGGTATGTTAATGTGCCCTGGAGTAGGAGTGATATTCCATCATCTATAAAAAAAATCCAAACTTGAGGGAAAAGCCAGTGTAAACGTGTAGGCAGGTTTGCGAAGATATCAAAGGTCCTCTGGATATATTTGAATACCCTTTTTGAGATTGTTGTCCTGAGTGATCTATGTGTTGAATACAAAATAGTTGTGGATTGGCCTGATACAGAACCTATGAGACATCTACTAACAAATGGTCTGTCTCCAGTGGCGATGGGAAAATATCATCAGGTGATTATTTCTTTTAAATTGGAGGTGTCCCCAAGACACATTGATTGGCTTAAGATGGACAGAACGACCCAAGAGTCCAAAGAGTCAATACATTCCTATTATGAGCGATTATTAGAGGAGTTTAACTAGTGTAGTGGGACAGAGACTATTGAGACCAAAGACATAGGACATTTGGTGTTCAAATCTGTACATGGATTAAGACCTGAAATTAGCATGATGATTCAGCAGCATTTGATCTGTTGGCAGAGTAAGTCATTCAATAAAATCTTGAGGTATGCCAAATAATCGTAGTGATGAATCAGAGATGAAGTAAAATAAATTGAAGGAAAAGGCAATGGATGCACAAATGAAAGCTCCACAACAACTATTTGTAGGGAATATTGGTTCTATGCAAAGAGTATACCAGCAAGGAGTTCTGATGATGCAAGGTGATAATGGGTTTCACAGCAGAGTAGAGGTTGTGCTGTCCCAATTGACACGAGTACAGGAATGATGTTGCTACTTTGAAGAAAACAAATCCTTGTCACGTCTGTGGCAGGATGGGGCATTGGATGCAGGGCTGTTGGTTCAATGCTAATAACACAGTGAATGAGAAGCAAGGTAATAATCCGGTCCAGACACAGCATCTACAGAGATAGAGAACGCAAAATGTTAATGTCCCCAAACACAGGGAATGTAGGTTCCACAAGCCCCAATGTTCCAACATAGTGGAAATGCTTGCATATCTAATGTGAATCGAGTTCACCTTGCAAACAGTGACCCTTTTGTGAATTAGGGTACCTCCCGACAATACCCTATGATAAAAGCAGATGAGGGTTACATCTCAGACCTGTCACAATGATGATGCCTGAGAGGAGAGGAGGAGTGCGTACTTTGCACATCCTTCTCCACTCTTAAAAAGCAGAGGTTCCCAACCTGCCACTCTCTGGTAAAAGTATCCATGTTTTAGGTGTTGCCAATAAATACGTGGCTATCCCAGTTACAGAAGCTGCACCTGTTAAAATAGAGCTCGTAGAAGATAATCACCAATTAGTGGTGTGTGATTCGAGTCCTGTAAGTCTGCTTGGACATGATCTTTTATGTAAACTTCACTGTGCCATTTACTGTACCCCAAAAGGCATTGAGTAATTCCAGACTCATGATTTGGACGCTGCCTTTAAACTTGTAAATCAGGATTCAGACATTAGATTGTACCTCATGCAAAAGAGTAGTGATTTGCCCCAAGATCTGAGAGACCCACTATTACCTGAAGTCTAGGACTTTTCAGGGAAAGACATCATTAAAGAAGTCAAGCCTAGTCGCATAACAGTGAAACCTAATGTGGAATATCCAAGAAACACACAATATAATCCGGCCCCTGAAACCATTTGTGGGATTACCCCTGTGATTGATTCAAAGATTCAACAAAATATGCTGAAAGGGATTATGGGGTGTCCATGTAACTCACCAATTATGGGTTTACAGAAACCCAAATGGCAAGTACCACACCATGCAAGGCATGAAGAAGATTAATGTCTTTCTAGTTGCTTGTTCTCTCAAGGTACCAAATCCAGCTATGATTTTATTTCAGATTCCATGTGAGGCTGAGTGGTTCACTGTGACTGACCTCTGCCAATCTGTTTTCTCCATACCGTTGCATGAAGATAACTAATTCATCTTCACATTTTGGTTCGGAAGTGATGTTTTGGCACAGTGCTGAGTCCCACAAGGGTACATGGAGAGCTCATCCATTTTCAACCAGATCCTTAAAAAGAATCTGGAGTCCTTGGAATTGCCTTTTCATTCAGTCTTGGTTAAGTGTATTGACGGCCTGTTGCGTCAAATACTCGAAAAGCTTGTAAACATGATAGCATTGCCCTGCTGAACCACTTAGCTGAGAATGGACATAAAGGATGCTTGACAAAATTGTAGTACTGCAAGAAATAAATACTTTACCTTGGATATCACATTGAGAAAGGAGCAAGGAAGATGTTACAAGAAATAATCTTGGTGATTCTACAGATGAATCTGCCAACAACTCAGAAAGATACCAGGGTGTTCTTGGGAATGGTGGGCTACTGTCACCAGTAAATCCCAAACTTTTCCTTAATGGTCAAACCTTTACAGAGGGTGACTCACAAAGATGTGTCAGATCCAGTACCTTGGGATTATGTCTGCAAGTGTGCCTTCTCAGAGCTGAGAGAAAGTCTCTTTTGTGCCCCTGCCCTGGAAATGCCTTACGACAACACATGGTTTCCTTTTTTTGCAGTGAGAGGGAGGGATGTGCTTTCTCAGTGTTAACTCAGATGCACGGGATTGCTCACAGACCCGTTGCTTATTTTTTAGCTACAATTCATCCAGTAGCTCCTGTGTTGCCTGGCTGTCTTAAAGCCGCAACTGCAACAGGTGTCAGTATTGAACAGTGCAAGAGTATTGTTACGTGTCATCCTACAAATGTTTTTGTCCCCCACTCTGTGGAGATATTGTTGATCTGTACCAAAACCCAGCACCTTACAAAGAGTTGTTTGAAACAGTATGAGCAGATCATACTTGCCGCACCAAACGTGACCCTCAAGAGATGTACAACATTGAACCCTGCAAATTTATTGCCTTTGCCTGTGTTAGCGCACCTGGCCTTATTTGGTTATTTATCATTAGATTATAAGGGGACGCATTAGAGGTTCGATTAACCTTTTGACGGCGCTTAGAGTATTTCCCACCATAAGACTAAGCTCCAATACAAATCAATAGCAATACCAATCAATATTCTCAAAATCTTGGGAGTCAGTAATTTCCACACATCATCACCCCTTGGTCATGAATAACCACACCTTTACGTAAATTTAGAATTCTTATTTCGCTATATTAAGAATGCTAATATCACATAACTTAATCTCAAAATTTTCTTTTTTCTTCTTTGTACTTTTCTCAGCTTGTAGTTTCAACAGTTCAGTTTATTGGTTTCCTTCAAGTGCCAAAATATTGATGTGGAATGTCTTGATGATCAAAACAAAAATACATAAATTCTCTTTGCCATTCACTTGTGGTTGCATATGCCCATTCAGGGCCAGAGTACCTTTGACTTGCAATTCTCTTTCTTTTCAACTGTCGATCTCCACTCAACTCTCCGTTAGTCAGATCTTCTCTCCTTGTTGTGTATACTTCCTTTTCAATAGTTGTCACTGTAACTGCTTCCTTTCTCTTTGCTTGTGACTCTGGCCACTTACCTCCTTTCAGTGAACCTTTTGTCAATGCTCTTTTCAGTGTCAAACTTGTAACTTCTTCTTGCTCTGCAGGACTTTCTCTTGACAGACCTGCAACTGGTTCAGGAGGATTCAGACCACAGTTGCTTTATTCCACCTCAACTCCTTCCCCCTCAGGCTTTGTCGTTTGCTCTGTTTGTCTCTCAGAATCATCCACTCCTGGGAGAGCCCTCCTCTGACTAGACTCTCCTGCTGCCTCAATTGAGATTGGTTCACTTTCACCTTCCTGTAGGTCTCCTCCTTCATCTCTCACAGGAATGGATGAACCGTTCTCAATTTGCTTAGATCCGGTCTCAGTTCCTCTTTCTCCTGTTTCTGGCTGTGAGGTTTGTCTGGCCGTTGTTGGTACTCTCAACAACTCTTCTTCATTGTCCAAAGGACATGCCACTTTTCTCGTATGTCTTGCATGGATCCAGTTCGGAACTCCAGCGCACTTCACAGCTGTTGTAGTGATCAAAACTACCTGGAAAGGGCCTTTCCACCGAGGTTCCGAAAACGTTTTCCTCACGCGTTTTCTGATCATAACCCAGTCTCCTTTTCTCAGGTTGTGTCTTTGATCTTGAGACGGTTGCAGTGTTGTGGCTTCCACCTGATGAGAGAAAGAGCGAACCACATCAGCCAGACCCTTGCAGTAGTCCAACACCATATCATCTGTTATGTTTTGTTTGAACCACTGCAACCTCATTGCTCTGCCCATGATGATCTCATGCTATGACAATCCTGTCTTCCTGTCGGGTGTGTTTCTCATTGCCATCAGAACTAACAGTAGTGGGTCTGGCCATTTAGGATTCGTGTAAGCACACATTTTCAACCATTCTTAATTTCAAGGTACCATTCATCTGTTCCACCAGTCGTGACGCTTCAGGTAAGTACAATGCAACTTCTGTTCAGTGTTTAAGGCTGCACATAGTAATTTAACTACTTAATTGTTGAAGTGACTTCCTCTATATGATTCTAAAGAGATCGGAAACCCAAAACGTGGTATCAGTTCCCTAAGCAGTAATTTCACTACTGTGAGGCTGTCATTTCTTTGTGTAGGATAAGCTTCAATCCAATGACTAAAAATGCAGACAATCACCAGCACATATCTCAATCCTCCACACACAGTAATCTCAATAAAATCCATCTGCATGCTGCTGAATGGACCTCCTGCTCTTCCATTGTGGCTCAAATTGACGACTGTCCCTTTCCCGCTTTTATTTGTTGACAACTGATGCAATGATGGCAAACTGCTTCAGCAACCTGTCGAAACTTTGGATTGAACCAATTCTGCTTGAACCATCGAATCATTGCATCCCTCCCAACATGCGCTTGACCATGGTAATATCTAGCCCTTTGAGTCAGCAAACTGATCGGCAGTACTAATTGACCCTCTTCTAAAATCCACAGTTCATCCTGTTGTTGTACACATTTCATTTTGACCCATGGCTGTTTTTCCTCCTGGTCAACATTATTTTGCAATGTTCTTAGCTCTTCCAAGATATCTATAACCTGTAACACATAACTTGGACATGCCTCATCCTCCTCAGGTAACAGTTCCTACTTTTCTTTGAATGATATACAGTTCAATGCGCAAATTCTTGTGACATGATCTGCATATCCATTTCCCATTGTCACAAAATCTTGCGATTTCAGATATGCACTGCGCTTCACCACTGCAATCTTTTCAGGCATTTGAATAGCTTGCAACAACTCTTGAATTCTCTCACCATTTCATACTGGTGAACCAGAAGAGGTCAGGAAACCTCTCTGAGACCACAACTGGCGAAAATCATGCACTATTCCAAATCCCTACTGGCTATCCATATAGATGGTAACTTTGAGCTGTGCAGAAACGTGGCATGCTCTAGAAAGGGCTACCTGTTCCCTAACATGCGCTGATCATACTCCTTTAAACCAGGATGCATCAAGTATACCAGAAATTGTGCACACACCATATCCTGCTCTCAGGACCCGAGGGTAGGTCGCTCCCCCTGCCGCTGCAGCTCCACCAGCCCAGGCTCCTGACACCTCCCAGCAAGACCTGCTAAAAACAGTAAGTACTCCCCCCGCCTAGCCCCTCGCCCAGCCTCGCGCTACTCATCTCTTCTCCTGTACCTCTGTCTTCTGCCTTCCGCTCTCCCCTCCTACCTCTCTCCGCACCTCTGCTGTCCTTCTTCCCTTCGCTCTCTGCTCCTCTTCTGCAGCCCTCTTGCTGCGTGTTTCTGCTCTTCCTCGGCCCGCTCCTCTTCCTCACCGCGTTCTCTTCCTGCTCCTTTCTTCATCTTTGTCCTTCTTCTGTGTTCTTCATCTGTGTTCTTCATCTGTGTTCTTCTTTCTTCCCTGCACCCCGTCCTCCGTGTTCTTCTTCTGTGTTCTTCATCTGTGTTCTTCATCTGTGTTCTTCTTTCTTCCCTGCACCCCGTCCTGCGTGTTCTTCTTCTGTGTTCTTCATCTGTGTTCTTCTTTCTCCTCTGCACCCCGACCTGCGTGTTCTTTCTTCTTTCTTCATCTGTGTTCTTCATCTGTGTTCTTCTTTCTTCCCTGCACCCCGTCCTGCGTGTTCTCTCTTCTTCTTTGTCCTTCTTCTGTGTTCTTCATCTGTGTTCTTCTTATCCTCTGCTTTTCAGGTCTCTCCTCTTCTGCCTGACTCCTCTTCCTTGACTCTTCTCTCCTCCTCTTCTTTACCCTTCTTCTTGGCTCTTCTCTCTTCTGTTCTTCTGTTCTTGACTCCTCTCTCCTCTTCTTCTTTACCCTTCTTCTTGGCTCTTCTCTCTTCTGTTCTTCTGTTCTTGACTCCTCTCTCTTCTGTTCTTCTGTTCTTGACTCTTCTCTCTTCTGTTCTTCTGTTCTTGACTCTTCTCTCTGTTCTTCCTTACTCCCCTCCACCTCTGTAACCCCCCTCCCCTATCTTTCTTCCTTACTCCTCTCCACCTTTAACGCCCCCTCCCCTATCTTTTCTCCCCTCCCCTCTACCTGACCCCCCCACCCTCCGCTTTCCCGCCACCACCTCCTGCTCGGCCCATCCCCCCGGTCCCATTCGTCGCCCCCCTCCCGCCCCGCCCCCAGCTGACCCCTCCTCCCCCCCCTCCCTCTTATGGCGGCCGCTGCGCGACAGAGTTAGCGACCCTTGACCCGAGGGTAGGTCGCTCCCCCTGCCGCTGCAGCTCCACCAGCCCAGGCTCCTGACACCTCCCAGCAAGACCTGCTAAAAACAGTAAGTACTCCCCCCACCCAGCCCCTCGCCCAGCCCCGCGCTACTCACCTCTTCTCCTGTACCTCTGTCTTCTGCCTTCCGCTCTCCCCTCCTACCTCTCTCCGCACCTCTGCTGTCCTTCTTCCCTTCGCTCTCTGCTTCTCTTCTGCAGCCCTCTTGCTGCGTGTTTCTGCTCTTCCTCGGCCCCGCTCCTCTTCCTCACCGCGTTCTCTTCCTGCTCCTTTCTTCATCTTTGTCCTTCTTCTGTGTTCTTCATCTGTGTTCTTCATCTGTGTTCTTCTTTCTTCCCTGCACCCCGTTGTGCGTGTTCTTCTTCTGTGTTCTTCATCAGTGTTCTTCTTTCTTCCCTGCACCCCGTCCTGCTTGTTCTTCTTCTGTGTTCTTCATCTGTGTTCTTCTTTCTCCTCTGCACCCCGACCTGCGTGTTCTTTCTTCTTTCTTCATCTGTGTTCTTCATCTGTGTTCTTCTTTCTTCCCTGCACCCCGTCCTGCATGTTCTCTCTTCTTCTTTGTCCTTCTTCTGTGTTCTTCATCTGTGTTCTTCTTATCCTCTGCTTCTCAGGTCTCTCCTCTTCTGCCTGACTCCTCTTCCTTGACTCTTCTCTCCTCCTCTTCTTTACCCTTCTTCTTGGCTCTTCTCTCTTCTGTTCTTGACTCCTCTCTCCTCTTCTTCTTTACCCTTCTTCTTGGCTCTTGTCTCTTCTGTTCTTCTGTTCTTGACTCCTCTCTCTTCTGTTCTTCTGTTCTTGACTCTTCTCTATTCTGTTCTTCTGTTCTTGACTCTTCTCTCTGTTCTTCCTTACTCCCCTCCACCTCTGTAACCCCCCCTCCGCTATCTTTCTTCCTTACTCCCCTCCACGTTTAACCCCCCTCCCCTATCTTTTCTCCCCTCCACTCTACCTGACCCCACCACCCTCCTCTTTCCCGCCGCCACCTCCTGCTCGGCCCGCCCCCCCTGCTCCCATTCGTCGCCCCCCTCCCGCCCCTGCTGACCCCTCCTCCCCCCCTCCTCCCTCTTATGGCGGCCGCTGGCGCGCCAAAGGCGCGCCAATGGCAAGCCTGTCTGCGCCCGTCCGCGCCTGGACCGTGCCCAGCGCCACGACCCCTGGCCCCCAACACTCCCAAACCCCGCAGCATCGCTACGACCCGATCACCCTCCACACCCTCAACCCGGAGCGCTCCAGCACCTGCTTCCAAGCCAATCCGAAACGTACCCACTGACCCTTCGCATGCCACACCTGCAAACTCACCTTCCACCGCAAAACCACAACGCCCGCCAGCCCACGCGCCAACAACCACCTCAAATGAATCCTGATCAACGCACGCTCTGTCCACAAGCGCGCCGTTGAACTATGGGACCTCCTGGACTCCACCGCACCGGACGTCCCCTTCATCACTGAGACCTGGATGAACGCCTCTTCGGCCCCCAACATCGCCATAGCCATCCCCGACGGCTACAAGATCTCCAGGAGAGACCGCACCAACCAAGTAGGTGGAGGAATCGCCGTCGTCTTCAAGGACTCCATCAACGTCACCACCTACACCGAAGACACCCCCCTCGCCGCCGAACACCTGCACTTCCAGATCCACACCGACCCCAGGACCACCATCAGAGGAACTCTCATCTACAGACCCCCTGGACCACGCGCCCTCTTCAGCGACTCTATCACTGACTTCATCTCCTTCACAGACAGACTGGACAAGAACACTCACAACAGCAAAGAACTCTTCAACATTGTCAAAGAGCTCTCCAACCCTAACGCCAACGCCAACGCCATCACGCCATCACGCCCTCACAAGACCTCTGCAACTCCCTCGCCACCTTCTTCCATCGTAAGATCACCGACCTACACGACAGCTTCGGACACCAGACCCAGCCAACCACCACAGAACCTACAACCCCAGCCATCACCCTCAACGCCTGGACTCACATCAACACGGAAGAGACCAAAGCCACCATGAACTCCATCCACTCCGGTGCCCCCTCGGACCCCTGCCCACACTTCATCTTCAACAAAGCCGACAACATCATCGCCCCGCATCTCCAGACCATCATCAACAGCTCGTTTGCTTCTGCCACTTTCCCCGAGAGCTGGAAACACGCAGAAGTCAACGCCCTACTGAAGAAACCTACGGTGGACCCCAGCAACCTGAAGAACTTCCGCCCCATCTCGCTCCTCCCCTTCCCTGCCAAAGTCATAGAGAAGACCGTCAACAAGCAACTTACCAACTTCCTTGAAGACAACAACCTACTCGACCCCTCTCAGTCTGGATTCCGAGCCAATCACAGCACAGAAACCGCCCTCATCTCAGTCACAGACGACATCAGAACTCTGATGGACAACGGAGAAACAGTCGCCCTCATCCTCCTCGACCTCTCGGCTGCCTTCGACACCATCTGCCACCGAACCCTAATATCCCGCCTCCGCTCCACCGGGAACCAAGGACAGGCCCTGGACTGGATCACCTCCTTCCTCTCCAACCGCTCCCAAAGAGTCTACCTCCCACCTTTCTGCTCGGACCCCACCGAGATCATCTGCGGCGTCCCACAAGGCTCCTCGCTCAGCCCGACTCTCTTCAATGTCTACATGAGCCCCCTCGCCGACATCGTACGCAAACACAACATCAACATCACCTCCTACGCCGACGACACTCAGCTGATACTTTCCCTCACCAAGGACCCCACCAGCACCAAGACCAACCTGTAAGATGGAATGAAAGACGTCGCAGAATGGATGAAACTCAGCCGTCTGAAACTGAACTCAGACAAAAAGGAAGTCCTCATCCTTGGAAACACCCCGTCCGCCTGGGACGACTCCAGGTGGCCCACGGCAGGTGGGAAATCCTTCTCCTACCTGGCGGCCAAGACATGGAATTCCCTCCCCATCAACCTCAGGACCACCCAGGACCACCTCGCATTCCGGAGGCAACTCAAGACCTGGCTCTTCGAGCAGCAGTAACCCCATCCCCCTAGCGCCTTGAGACCCTCACGGGTGAGCAGCGTGCTTTATAAATGTTTATGATTTGATTTGATTCAGTATTCCTGTATTTTCCCTTACACAGGAACCATCAACAAAGATAATTTGGTAATTTTCTTCCAATCGGGTGTCTCTAATACCAGGTCGCGGTTTTGTGCACAGATCAGTTACTTCAAGGCAATCATGCTCAATATCTTCCAATTCTTCAGTTTCAATATTTTCATTTGGGAGTAAGGTTGCCGGGTTAAGCACTGTACATCTTTTCAATGACACATTTGGGGATCCCAGGATGCTCGTTTCATAACGAGTCAGCCTGGCACCTGTTTTGTACTGCGTCTTCATTCGCGTAAGTAAAACTTCAATGGAGTGAGGGACCATAATAGTCAGGGGATGTCCCATCACAATGCCTTCACACTGTGAGAGGCTCTGTCCAACCGCAGCAACTGAATGTAAACAGACTGGTAAAGCTGCTGCAACTGGGTCCAACGTAGCTGAAAAATATGCTACTGGGTGGTTTACACCTCCATGAATTTGAGTCAAGGCAGACAAAGAGCATGCATCACGCTCATGACAAAACAACATGAATGGTTTTGTGTAGTCAGGCATTCCCAAAGCCGGGGCTTTGCACACTCTCTCTCAAATCAGAAAATGCTTTCATACATGCTTGATCTAACACTAGGAGATCAGCGATGTCTTTGTGAGTCAGCTTCTGCAATGGCTTTGAAATGACTGAAAAGTTGGGGATCCATTGGCAACAGTAGCCTACCATCCCCAAAAACATCCTGCCATCTCTCTGTTTGGCTGGGTGACTCATCTGCAACATGGCTGGGACCCTTTCTCTCCTACTTCCGTTCTCAATCTGGTGACCTAAATATTTCACTTCTTTCTGACAGTACTGAAATTTAAGTGGGGACACTTTATGACCATTCTTTCCCAAATGGTTCAGTAAGGCAATCGTGTCATATTTGCACTCTTTCTTCATTTTGGACGCAATCAACAAGTCATCAATGTACTGTAGCAATGTTGATTGGAAAGGCATTTCCTATGACTCCAGGTTCTTTTTCAAGATCTGATTGAATATGGAAGGTGTTTCTGAAAACCCTTGAGGAATTCTACACAACAGTAAACTTGATCCAAAAATTAGAAACAGAAGAGAAATTGACTATCGTCATGAAGAGGCCCAGAAAATTTGCTTGTGACAAGTCTACACCAGTCAACCATTCAGCATCACATGGAATCTAAAATAAAATCACGGCTGGATTTGGTACTATGGGACAACATTTAATCACAATGTCATTTATTTTTCTGAGATCCTGGTCAATCCAAACTTTCCCACATGGCTTTCTCAATCCCATTATCAGTGAATTACAGGGGCTGCTCAATATTTCTTTCAAACCCCCTTGATTCACAAATTCTGCAAATATGGGAGCAACCTTTTCAATGATGCCCTGTGTCATGTGGTACTGGGGAATCTGCCGGCAAACTGCGTTCGGCTTTACTAGAACCATAACTGGCTCAACTCCCTTTACCAGGCCAATGTCTCTTCCTGTCAAATCCCACACTCTGTCTCTGGAGCTGGGCCATCTTCATCATCACTGTTCATCTGTATCTTAATTCCATTGTTTGAGCTAGTACTCAAGCATCTAGTTTTACACAGCACATCCCTTCCCAGTAGGGATACTGAACTTGAATCACAAACTACAAATTTGTGTAATCATTTAAAGTTGCCAATCCTAACCTGAACTGGTCCTGTAATTGGGTTGGTCAAATAATGATTCGCTACTCCTACAACCTGGACCGTTTTCCCTGAAAGGGGCAGATTTGGAACTTCTGCAGTCTTCACTGTAGAGCATGTAGCTCCTGTGTCAACCAAGAATGAAACTTTGTGACCCATTACTTTTCCCTTCACACAGGGACCCTTCTGATCTACATTTAAGGAAGCTACAAGCACATAATCCTTGTCTGAACCGTCACTCACCCAATCATTGTTTGTTTCATTCTCACTGTAACGGGAATTGGTGAATTGTGTTATTACTCTGGTTAAACTTCTGAACTGTGACCTTTTGATGAAACATCACTTGCTGCTGCTCCATTGGGGCTTGAGATATTTGGATTTGCCATCTAGGTACTATTTGAGCCTGCTGTTGCTTTGGCCGTGACTGTGCCATCTGCACATGTGGCATTTGCACCTGCTGCATGGGTTGCAAATTTTGCATTTGATTCACATTTTTTGAAAATTTGAATTATGACTTCTCATTCTTGGTCCTCTTGTATTCTGGAATAAATTATTGTGACTTGTTTGCTGAACAACACCTTCCTGTACCATCATCGGACACTCCTGTTTCCAATGTCTGATCCCCCAGCAAGCATGACAAAGCAACGATCTCTTCATTCCCTGTATATCACTCTGAACCACTACAGTACCCAACTCAGGACTACAGTTTCTGTTTCCCATTTCTCTTCGACCTCTACTGTAGGAGGCTGGCCTGGGTTGTAGTGGGTACCAGAGGTACTTACACCTTGTGCCAAGTCCAGTTATCCCTTATTAGTGCAGAAGAGGTGCTTCTAGCAGCTTAGGCTGATAGAAGGTAGCTATGGCAAAGCAGTTTAGGCTGAACTAGGAGACATGTAAAGCTCCTACTATACCACTGGTGTCATATGCACAATATCATAAGAAAACACAATACACAGAAGTACTAAAAATAAAGGTACTTTATTTTTATGACAATATGCCAAAGTATCTCAGTGAGTACCCTCAGTATGAGGATAACATATATACACAAGATATATGTACACAAACCAAAATTATGCAGGTAATAGTAAGAAAAGTAATGCAAACAGTGTAGGATTACAATAGATTGCAATAGGAGCAAATATGTATAGGGGCAACACAAACCATATACTCCAAAAGTGGAATGTGAACCACGAATGGACCCCAAACCTATGTGAGCTTGTAGAGGGTCGCTGGGAATGTAAGAAAACAGTGAGGGTTAGAAAAATAGCCCACCCCAAGACCCTGAAAGGTAGGTGTAAAGTGCACCTACTTCCCCAGAGAGCACAGACGTCGTGATAGGGGGATTATGCAGGAAGAACAATACACCAGCAATGCAACAACAGTGGATTTCCGGACCTGAGTACCTGTAATACAAGGGGACCAAGTCCAATAGTCGCAACAGTGTCGAGAGTGGGCAGGAGCCCAGGAAATGTCAGCTGAGGGTGCAAGGAAGCTACCACCGGATGGAAGAAGCTTGGAGTTTTGCAAGAAAGAAGAGAGCTAGGGACTTCTCCTTTGGAAGACGGATGTCCCACGTCGCGATGAAGCTTGCAGAGGTGTTCCCATGCAGAAAGACCACAAAAAAGCCTTGCTAGCTGCAAGGGTTGCGGTAGAGGTTTTTGGGTGCTGCCGTGGCCCAGGAGGGACCATGATGTTGCCACTTGGAGACAGAGGAGGCGCCCAGCAACTCAGGGAGCCCACACAGAAGCAGGAAGCACCTGCAGAAGTACCTGAACAGGCACTTGGAAGAAAAGTGAACCGGAGTCCACCCGAAGTCACAAAAGGGAGTCCCACGACGCCGGAGGACAACTCAGAAGGTTGTGCACTGCAGGAAGGAGTGTCAGGGACCCAGGCTTGGCTGTGCACGAAGGAAATCCTGGAAGAGTGCACAAGAGCCGGAGCAGCTGCAAATCACCCGGTACCCAGCAATGCAGTCTAGCGTGGGGAGGCAAGGACTTACCTCTACCAAACTTGGACTGAAGAGTCACTGGACTGTGGGAGTTACTTGGACAGAGTTGCTGAGTTCCAGGGACCACCCTCGTCATGCTGAGAGGGGACCCAGAGGACCAATGATGCAGTCTTTTGGTGCCTGCGGTTGCAGGGGGGAGATTCCGTCGACCCACAGGAGATTTCTTCAGAGCTCCTGGTGCAGGGAGGAGGCAGGCTACCCCCAGAGCATGCACCACCTGGAAACAGGTGAGAAAGCCGGCAGGATGAAGCGATCCAAAGTTGCTAGTAGTCGTCTTGCTACTTTGTTGCAGTTTTGCAGGCGTCCTGAGCAGTCAGCGGTCTATCCTTTGGCAGAAGGTGAAGAGGGAGATGCTGAGGAAGTCTGGTGAGCTCTTGCATTTGTTATCTAAAGAATTCCTCAAAGCAGAGACCCTAAATAGCCAGAAAAGGAGGTTTGGCTACCAAGGAAGGAGGATTGGCTACCAAGCGAGGTAAGAGCCTATCAGAAGGAGCCTCTGACGTCACCTGCTGGCACTGGCCACTCAGAGCAGTCCAGTGTGCCACAGACACCTCTGTTTCCAAGATGGCAGAGGTCTGGGACACACCGGAGGAGCTCTGGGCACCTCCCCTGGGAGGTGCAGGTCAGGGGAGTGGTCACTCCCCTTTCCTTTGTCCAGTTTCACGCCAGAGCAGGGCTGGGGGATCCCTGAACCGGTGTAGACTGGCTTATGCAGAGATAGGCACCATCTGTGCCCATCAAAGCGTTTCCCGAGGCTGGGGGAGTCTACTCCTCCCCAGCCCTCACACCTATTTCCAAAGGGAGAGGGTGTTACACCCGCTCTCAGAGGAAGTCCTTTGTTCTGACTTCCTGGGCCCGGGCTGCCTGGACCCAGGAGGGCAGAAACCTGTCTGAGGGGTTGGCAGCAGCAGCAGCTGCAGTGGAGACCCTTGAAAGGCAGTTTGGCAGTACCCGGATTCTGTGCTAGAGACCCGGGGGATCATGGAATTGTCACCCCAATGCATGTTACATGGCCATGTTCAGAGTTACCATTATGACGCTGTACATAGGTAGTGACCTATGTACAGTGCACGTGTGTAATGGTGTCCCCGCACTCACAAAGTCCGGGGAATTTGCCCTGAACGATGTGGGGGCACCTTGGCTAGTGGCAGGGTGCCCACACACTCAGTAACTTTGCACCCAACCTTCACTAGGTGAAGGTTAGACATATAGGTGACTTATAAGTTACTTATGTGCAGTGGTAAATGGCTGTGAAGTAACGTGGATGTTATTTCACTCAGGCTGCACTGGCAGGCCTGTGTAAGAATTGTCAGAGCTCCCTATGGGTGGCAAAAGAAATGCTGCAGCCCATAGGGATCTCCTGGAACCCCAATACCCCGGGTACCTCAGTACCATATACTAGGGAATTATATGGGTGTGCCAGTATGCCAATGTGAATTGGTAAATTTAGTCATTATCCTAAATGTTAGTGATACATTTGGAAAGAAGAGATAGCATAACCACTGAGGTTCTGGTTAGCAGAGCCTCAGTGAGACAGTTTGGCATCACACAGGGAACACATACAGGGAACATACTTATGAGCACTGGGGCCCTGCCTGGCAGGGTCCCAGTGACACGTAGACTGAAACACTATACACAGTGAAATATGGGGGTAACATGCCAGGCAAGATGGTACTTTCCTACATCTACCTCTTGGCAGATTTTGAAATACCACATTTCCGTGCTGTTTCTGCTGCTGTTGTGGTAGAAATTTCCCCGCATCCCTGTTTGTGCCCCTCTGATCTGCATCACCATCGCCTTTTCTTTCAACTTTCTTTGCTTCAACTCAAGCTCTTCACTACAGTACTTTGCGTACAGCAATACCTCATCAATCAGCTTAGCCTGCCAGCAAATCAAATGACTCTAAATCATCTGGCTAATTTCAGGTCTCAATGCTTCCACAAATCTGAACACGAAATGAATCATGTCTTTCGGCTCAATTGTTTCTGTACCACTGTAATGCTTAAACGCCTGCAACAATCTCTCATAATACGCATTTATTGATTCTTTCGCTTCCTGGGCTCTCTTGTCTATTCTTCACCAGTCAATGTTTTGGGGCGAAATTCTCGTTTTCAAAAATTCAATCACTTTATAGTAGTATTTCATTACCTAGGGAGATGGTGTGCCTGTAATCGGGTCTCCTCTGGTTCCTTTGTCGGACAATCTATGCTCCTCTTGCACTCAATCCATAGGTCTGCTGGGACTGCTATTTCTAATAGGGTGTTCAAATCCTCCCACAGGCATTTTGCAAGTTTAACAAACCTGTCAGTCTGCTGTTACTATTCTACTGGTTTCTCTCTCAACCTGGGATAATCATTTGTAAAGGACAGAATGGCACTTCTGCTCCAAAGGACATGGACAAAATTCTCTCCTGGAATCTCTCTTATTGGTAAAATGTTTACTGGATCCTCAACCTGCTGCACATTTACAGTACGATTCACAGAATCCCTTTTCCTTGTATCTCTCTTCTGTACCATTCTGCCTTCCCACTTGTCTAAGGCTCCACATGTCTGTACACTTTGAAGCAACTCCATAAGGAGTGCTTTCATTCCTGCAGATCTCATGTGTTCAAAATCTTTTGAGTCAAAATCTAACATGTAACTCCTCTTCAAATGCTTTTTTTCTCTACTTCTGTGCTGTATTTCTCTGCCAAGTCTGCTAGCTTTTGATGCACCTTGATTGTTTCTCTTGTAAGTTTTGGGCATAAGTATCACAATTTTGCTTTGGTGTAAGATTTGAGTCTGTTCACACTCATAGTTCCTTCAATAAGCTAACCTGCTTCCATCCCTAGTCTAGTATAGTTCAAGTACTCCTCTCCCCTAGGAGCACTCTGCAGGGTATAAAGCCTATCTAACCATTCAGTCAATTGCTGTGCGGTCAAACCTTGCAGTGAAATTTTGTTAGGCTGGACACTTGGCAACGCTTGTACAGTTATTTTTGGAGACTGCAGTGTCAGTAACTTCAGGCTATGACTGATGTTTGACCCTGTTGCAGTATTCAGAGGAACTCCGAGTGGACTAAGGTCCAACAATCATCCTGTTCCGTCAAAGGTCTTTCCCACAAGAGAGACTACTCTGGCACTCTCATTAAGTCCTCCCCTCATTGGATTCTGACTCAAGACTCCCTGTTCACTTGTACTGTTAATTCCCTGTGCAAGCAAAGGTATGACTGGACCAATGATTACAGGTACAGAAACAGCGTCTAGGCTTGGTCTAACGCTTGGGTTCTGCAGGTGCATAATTCCCATATTCTGACTCATTAGTACGGACTTATCTGTCTGTGCCCCTGTTATAGGAGTGTACTTTGGCATTCCTTGTGACTGCACTTGAGGCAGTAAGAGTGGGGTTGGCTCTGTCTGAACCAATGTCGGTTTCAGAAAAGCCTGTCCAGTTGGCTCTATTAGGTTTGTGGCAGTTTCCACAATGGTACATCAGGGTAAATTCTCAGGACATTGGGCTGCGGCATCTGATTTTGTGCTGCTGATGTAGTAGGCAGATTAAGACTGCTCTGCACTGGGCTCTTTGTCATGCTAGGATTAATCTTCACTGGACTGCACTCATCGTCATGTTAACCGGTGTTGGTGCAAAGGGTTTACACTAGTGCTCGGATTGCTCTCTTGTGGTGCATATGGTGGGGGACGCTTTCTCAGTAACTGTAAAATGAACTCATCATCATCTGATTCTTTCTCAAGTGTTAAAGATCTCCTAGACTCTTTTGATCTCCACTCCCAACTCTCAGAAGGTTTTCGGTTTGTCTTTCTGGTAGCTTTCCTTTCTTCTTTCTCCCTATCCTGTGTAATTGCAGGAAACAACTTAGGGCCAGATGTAGCAAACATTTGCGATTCGCAAATGGCCCGATTCGCTATTTGCGACCTCGCAAAATCAGAAATGGGATGCAAAAATCCCATTTACAAAGTGCAAATAGCGATGCGAGCCATTACCGACTCGCAAAATTTGCAATCTGTTTTTGCGACCCGCAAATAGGAAGTCGCAAACCATATGCAAAAGCTAGTCGCAAAAAGCCCATTTTGCACATCCAGATTACCACTGATTCAGAGTAGGTGGTAACCAGAACCAAAGTATAAAAGGAGACCCAGAAGGCATCTGGGTTACTCAAAATGGCTGAACTGTACATGATAGCATGGAAGAGAAGAGTCCAGGCCGCCCAGCAGAGGAGGAGGAGGCAGAGACAGGAGAGGAAATACCGAACCAGGCAGACACTGTTTCAACAAACTGAGGAGGAGATTTATGACAAATATAGACTGGGCAGTGCAGCAATTTTAGAATTAATTGAACTACTTAATCCTCAGCTTGAACAACAGACAATGCACGGCAGCGCCATCCCTACACATGTGTAAGTGCTATGCCCACTGCACCTCTTGGCCTCGGGTAGCTATCAGGGGGTGATTGCCGTATCAGGTGGGGTATCCCAGATTTCACTCTCACGATTCTTCAGATCATTCATAGATGCCATACTCACACACATGTCCAGATATATATACCTACCCAGGAATGAGGCAGAAATTAACAGCACCAAGTTGGACTTCCACAGAATTGCCAACTTCCCCCTTGTAATAGGGTGTGTGGACGGGACACATACAAAAATCTGTTTTCCGCAATAGGAAATGTACCCACTCACTAATCCAGGTGGTATGTTATGCACAAAATGTCATTACTGATATTGTAGCTAAATTTCCAGGGAGTACACATGACTCATACAGATTCAGGCACAGTGGGATACACCAACGCCTAGAACGTGGGGAATTTGGAGACAGATATCTATTAGGTATTGCTGAATACACCCTGAAGCCTTACAAACAGGTCACTGTGGAAACCATTCAAGCCCTGCTAAAATTGCTTATTTTTGTCAAACAGGTGACAGTGCATATGCTCTGAGACCATGGATACTAACACCTGGCAATGAGAACGAGAGGCGATATAACAGTGCCCATCGGCAGACCAGAACTGTCATTGAGAGGACATTTGGCTTGTTAAAGGCAAGATTCAGGTGCCTCCACAAAAGTGGAGGTGCGCTCCAGTATGCCCCAGAAACAGCATGCAAGATTGTTGCCGCCTGTGCAATCCTACACAACATTGCCACCAGACGTAGGCTACATCTCACCCCTGAAGACACTGACACAGAGGATGAGGAGCAAGAGTTACCACACGGACAGCCTGGGGATAGAAGCATTGCAAATAAAGGCAGACAGAGACGGAAACCAAATACTTTGGCAGGTACGTGGCAACTGTCACCACACTTACTGATGTCAGACACACATAGGCCAGTTGTGTAGTGAAACAAACAAAACCTTTTTATTACTAAACTATATGGGGAAAGAATAGTGCTGTCTGTCACAGTCTGTAATTGTCCAAATGTAATGAAGACACATTATAAGTCATGTGCCTCATGTACAGTGCTGTATGGTGGCTCATACCCTCCTCCTTGAGCGGCCAGCATGGCTCATCCCTGGTGGGTCCCCTGCCGTGCACTACCACTCCGTAGCACACGGGACTCACTGGCAGACACGCTACTGATGGTTGACCCCTCCTCGCTGTCCTGAGGGGTCTCCCCTGTGCCTCTTGCATCCTGCCTACTTTCCATCAGGTCCACCAAATGGCTGATGCGGCCAAGTCATCGCGCCACATCGCCAGCAAAGTGCCCAAGTTCCACCTGTAGGTTGACTGTTCACCTCAAGAGGCCTGTAGTATTGGTTGCAAGACGCCCAATGGATGCAGCCAGGCGGTCAAAACGTGCCGTTGTGTGGTGCTCCCTGCGCCTTGCATGTCCTCGGTCTGCCACTAGTTCAGTCACCAGATGGCGGATGGCCTGTGTCAAATCCCCCAAATGTTCATTCATCCTGGTGAACTGACTGTTCACATCCGCCAGCCCATTGGTCATGCTGCTCTGCATCCTGTTGAGGGTTCTTGTGATTGTCCTTAATTGTCTATTTTGCAGACGCTGACCATGGATGAGGGATGCCTCCAAGCTCGCGAAGCCTGCTTCCCCTACCTCCTCCTGGGGCACCGACTGAACTCTGCACCAGCATCTGCGCATTCGTCCAGCTGCTGGCTCTGATTGCCTCTCTGTTGGGCTGGGCCCTGGGGTTGTGTCAGCTGCCCCCATGTCCTGTGCTTGTTCCTCTATGGACCCTGGTGGTGTCCTGCTGGGCCCAGCAATTTCAGCAGCAACCTCCTGTAGTGTCTCTGGCCCATGCTCTCCTCCCTGCCTGGTGTCGCTGCTGGGGCTGTCTTGTGGGAGAACTCTGGGACATAGAGGATACACTGTCAGTCTCTCACATCTGTTTTATGCCTCATAATAAACATTTCCCTATATTCTGACTACTGTACTACATTGCCCATAATGCACTATTCTAGAGGTTGCTAGACCGGAATGGAGCTAGTCTGGTGGTGCCTGCTGCTGTGTACTGGGAGAGTGTGTATACTGCATTTGTGGGTGTCAAAGCATATCTCATGGTACTCACTTTTGGATGTCCCTGGCGCTGAACTGTCCACTTATCCCATGCCAATGATGGCCTCTGGCTCCAGGGTCTGCTCAACCATGCTTTCCATGGCAGTGGGTGGTGGAACAGTGAATGGGCCTCCTCCGGTGCCCCTCATCTCTCTCATGCGCTTTGCAACCCTCTCCTTCGTCCTAGAGCGCAGGTCATACCACTGTTTCCTAATTTCCTCAAGGATGCGGTGGCTCACCCGTATGGCATTTATCTTTTCCTGGATCTGCTGCCATATCATTTTCTTTTGATTGTCTGGGACACTAATGGCTGCCTTCCCAAAAAGTTAATTGTGGTGCAGGCAGCATTCTTCAGTCAGCACCTCCAGCTCTTTATCAGAAAACTTCACCTTCCTTCTCCTGCCAGCACTGCCTGTCTCCTCCATTGTTGCAGCAGCTCCTCTCTCCTGGGTGTGGCACAGCAGTTTGGAAAGGGTGTGGTCCTCCCTCCTCCCAGGTGTATTTGATGACTTCCCGGTTCTGATGTCATCACCAAGAGCCAGGAAGTGGGTTTCCAAACTGTTGTGCAGCACCTGCAGGCAATTTGCGAGTCAGTCGCAATTTGCAACACCTTTCTCGCAATTTGCGACCTCGCTTTTAGCGAGGTCGCAAATTGCTGTGCGACACCTATGCGACTTGCAAATTGGTATCGCAATTATTTCTTGAATTTGATTTTGCGAGTCGGAAATTGCGATTCGCATTGAGTCCCTTTTTCCGATTCGCAAATTTTTACCTACCTACATCTGGCCCTTAATTACCTGTAAAGTCTTGGTTCTCCAAAATTTCTGATCACTGTCCCATCTATCCTCTGCCAGTGTCTTTTCGGCCTTTCTCATTCTCCTCTCAAACTTTTGTTGCTGTTGCTGTCTGGGTACTAATTCCAAGATTGCATATGCTTTTAACTGTGCTGGTTTTGGAGGAGGTTTCAAATCATATAGCACCCTCCTCAAATTCTCTAAGCTCCTCAAATTGAATGTTCCATGGGCAGGTAATGCTAAACTCCCATCTTTGTCTGTCACTTTGCACCATTGTTTCAGACAAAGACATGGCGCAGCACCCTTTTCTTCGATTACAATGTAAGCTGGTGTACCTTCTGGTGGTATAATATCTCCTATACTCATTATAATATACATATCTCCCCTTAAAGCACTTTTTAAAGCTTTGAAAAATTTCATTTCTCCGACTTTCATGCTACTTTCAATCAAATTAGGAGGTGACTTTCAACCCCACAATCCTTTTCGCCAACCTTCTCAACCAATTGCGCTTCACAGTTGTCCACCAATCCGTGTGTTACTCTTCTCACTAACCAACCTATCCAGCGCGGCACCAATGACATCACTCCCTTATGTACTTGCGGTTTGTCCTCCCAAACTCAGATTCACACTCAACTAATGTGAAATTGTTGTGAGAACTAAACAAAATCAAACACCAATTTGTCAGTTTACTACAGATGGGGTAACACAATCGCTTCAAAAACCTTACGGATTTTTCACTTGCAGCTACTCCTTCTTTCTCATTTTCCCTGATTCGCAAGCAAAATTCGACCCGCAAATTTAACTCTCAACTGATCAGTGGGTCTGTCCTGGTGCACATAGGACTCACCAGATCTCAGTCAAAAAATTATTTCTCTGCCTTTGACTCACACTCCGACTGATTGACCACACCCGATCAACCTACTAAACCAGACAAATTACAACAAAAAATCAAATGTCTCATACAGTTTTTCAATATACTCCGGAGCCTTAGACCTCGCAGGGCCCATATACCAACAACCACGTGGACAATTTTTGAGCACAAAGCGCCACACACACATGAAGTTTGACAACTTCCCTACTGTCACACTTCGGAGTACGAAAACTCTTTCAACAACTTTCTTTGGAGTTCGCAAATTCCCTAAAGACTCACAAACATCACAATTCACCTGCGATTTGCATAAGCTGTGCAAACGCAAAACCTATTCCATTGACACTGTCACTAGAAGGCTGAGAAAATCCCCAAACAATCATTGGCAAGCTCCAAGGTTCTGGGAAAGTCCCCGAAAATCTAAGTATTGAGGGATAATTTTTCTCTCCACTTTGTATCATCGAATCTGAAAAACCCAACTTTCCGCAAATCATTTTCTCTTTAGGGGACTAACCCTGTACCGGGCCTTTATGTTGGGCTTTTAAGGAGACAAACCATCATATTCTGCTACCATCACTGTTAGCGCATCTGGCTTTATTTGTTTATTTATCATTAGTCTATAAGGGGACGTGTTAGAGGTTTGATGGACCTTTTGACTAAGCTTAGAGTAGTTTCCACCATAAGACTCAGTTCCAATACAAATCAATAGCAATCAATATTCTCAAAATCTTGAGAGTCAGTAATTTCCACACACCATGTCCCCTTGGTCATGAATAACCACACCTTTATGTAAAGTTAGAATGTTTATTTCCCTATATTAACAATGCTAATATCACATAACTTAATCTCAAAATCAAATGATAAGAGTACAGAAACAATACTGGTTGACCAAATCTTCTAAAGAATCTCAATTTAATCAAAGCTTGAATCACTATACATTCTAAGGGTAAAGTGCAAATCAGTAGCAAGAATAACTGTGCAATAGAAATGAAGTACATTTAGATTCAGCAAAGAAAAGACATCAACTGTTGTTAATATCTAGCAGGCATCAATCAGTGAATATACTAATTAACCTTCTAATTAGAATGGCGTGTTTGGGCTTCATGCAAACAATTTGGTCAACACAAATTTGAAAAACATCTAACTACGGCTCCATCAAAATTAGAGGTTGGTACATAAGGACAAAAGCAAATAGAGATAGCAATCAGTAACAGTGTCTTATACCTTGCCTCAGTATGGTTCAGCCAGCTATGACTGTCTTCGTCAATTGGACATCTTTTCGGTCAGCAAAGCATCGGGATTCAGCAATAAAGTTCAAGATAAAAATGTCTCAGGAACGGAAAATAACAGAATGTTGTTTCTCGGCAACAAAGTTAGGAAAAATAAGGACATCTCCTTTCTGGGCGGTCAAGAAATATAATATTCTCGGTGAAGTCTGACTAAGTTCGATTCTCTAAAACCACTTCCCACGTTGCTATTGGTCAAAGAATTGTACTTTTACATTTAGTCCAATGAAAGTAGAACCTCAAATCTAAGAATTTACTAAACCATTGTTCACATGTCAATGATTGGCTCTTCTTCTCCTGTTCTCGTTGTTGGGCTTGTCAAGTAACAAATTTGTATCAGCTTAAACTCCAGTCAGTGTATCCATTGTCAACTCCTGGGAGCATTGCCTGTAAATACACCAAGCCCCATATTTATACTTTTTTAGCGCTGCATTTGCGTCATTTTTTGGATCAAAAAAAGAAACAAATGAGGTGCTAAAAAAGTAAAAATTTGGGGACTAAGTTATACAAAGTACCCTTTGCTAGTACAGCATATTCTAGCAAGCAGTTCTCACAGGAAAGAATTCTAGCTACTAACACCCGGTCAATGCAATGGAAAATTACAATTTAATTCTCCAAGCAGCCATTTTATGATTCATCTAAACAATGCAACTTGGCATGAGGCTATGCAACTAGGCCCAAGACCCCGCTAAATTAAGGGCTATTATTAATAAAGCAAACACATAATACATAACCATTAATATGACATATTACTACATTAATCAAAATATAAGCTCAACATTTTACATTGATAAGCTATTAATAAGTACACTTTGTGATTATTGATGGTCACGCACGTAGGCACATTTTCAAACTCGTGTATTCATTTTCTATGTTAACTCATTTTCAATGCAGATTTAACATTCAGAATACATGAATATTGTTTAGTAAAATTTCAGCGTCAACACGTTTGAATGATAATGATGTTGAAAATGAATTTGAGCATGACTGTCTAGATGTTACTGTGCACCAAGCCAAGACCTAACATTCAAGATGTTTTACTACCTGAATCAGATCATGTAATGTTTGTTGTTCGCTCCTCCTTAAGAGGCCATGAAGGAAGCCTGAGAGCTGCTTATGCAGTCTTTACTGTCTCAACTGTAGTCGAAGCCTATTGTCTTCACAGTGTATTTTATGAAGAAGTGGCCAAATTAGATTGCTCTTCCAAGAGCATGCTGTGTTTCAGACTATCTGGAAGTGACCATTTTCACTGATAGTATGTCTTTGGTGTTGTTCATGCCTTTGGACAGTTATGGTCACAAAAAGGCTTTATGACCTCTTGAGACTCTCCCATAAGAAATGGGAAGAATGTACATAACTTATTGATAGCATTACAGTTACTGTCTAAATTGTGTTTGTGAAGTGTCCAGCACACCACAAATGAGATGATTATGTAACAGTGGGAAATACGTATTCTGACAAAGTTGCCAAATACTGTGCTTTAAAGCTTGTGCTTTCAATGGTGAATATCAGAATGACTGCAGCAGATACCTGGGAGGATGTTAAGAAGCTACACGAAGAAGTGTCAGAGGCAGAACAGCGAGGTTGGATTAGAGCTGGTTGTGTCAAAAGAGATGAGGATGATATTTGGGTTTCAGCAGATGGAACACCTGTATTTCCAGATAGCTAGTTACCTCCAAAGGCTAGAGATTACCAGTGAAGCTATAGTGCAACTTTTTTGCCAGACATGATATAATCCTAGGTTCACATTGATGGCAGAAGCTTTGTGCCACAGGTATGTTACATGCCAGCAGATGAATATAGGTAGAAGAACTGCAGTAACAGAGTCATCTAGGGAGATCAGGAGGTCCTTTCAGCAGAATGCAGTTAGACTTCAGCAAAATGCCTGTGTGCAACATTCTGAAATATGTCCTGGTGACTGTATGCACCTTGTGGCATAGGTTGAAGCTTACAAGACCAGAAGAAATGACAGTCTCACAGTAACTAAGCTGTTATTAAGGAAACGTATTCCGTGGATGGGGTTCCCGGCTTCTCTGGAGTCAGAACGAGGTACCCACTTTAACAACGATGCCCTTAGACTACTGTGTGTAGCATTACAGGTTGAACAGAGGCTACACTGCAGTTATCAAGCTGAGGCTTCAGGTCTTGTAGAACACGTCAATGGAACACTGAAATCCTGTCTGACAAAAGGGTTTGCTTCCACTTCTTTGAAATATTCTGATGCTTTGCCTCTTGTGTTTATGAGTCTTTACAGTACTCCTGATAGGAGGAAGGGATGGCCTATGCATGAAATCTCATGGCTAGAGCTATGAGATTGCCAGATGTGCTTGCAAGTGCACTTGTGAACATTACAGATGACACAGTCTTTGATCGCTGCAAAGGACTGGCTGGCATGGTACATTCTATGTCCCATCAGGTTGAAGAGACTACAGCTCCGCCTCAGCAAGAGCAGTCCTCAGTCCTGGTGACTGAGTTATGGCAAAGAAACATGTCTGCAAAACGTGTTACAGTTAGACAAAAGGAGGAGGCTAGCCAAGCAGTTGGGGATGGACAAAAGCTTGGGACAGCACATGTTCAGCCTGAGGGGGCCGGAATGAGCCAACAGTTGCTTTTGATACAGAAGTGTCTAATCCTGAAATTCAGATCCTAGAAAAGGGCTTAATGCTACAGCAAAGAGATTGGTGCCTGGAGACCTGTGGCCAAGAGGTCAGGGTTTGTCTGAAGCACGAGATCCGCACACTATACCAGAAGAAACTGATTACTCTGGCCAAAATGGCAGTGAAGATGAAGGGCCAGAAGTGTGGAGATCAAAGTGAGCAAGAGTACCCTGCTGCAGGTACTCTGCACTTGAATGAACATACTTTGCTGACAATGGCAAGTCAAATCCAACAGAGCCTCCTTGAAATTAACACTGTGCTGAACTGAGCTTTGAAGTTCCATTGTCACTAAACAGACTAAGCCATTTTTTTGGTTGTGATTATCAGTGAATTTGAACTTCACATTTATTAGAGACATATAAATAGACTTTATAGAGAATAAAGAAGAGTACCAAGGTCTGAGTCTACAGTAGAAGAGTAGGGTTGTCATTTAGAAGAACGTGGAACAGGGCTAAGAAAGTCTCACAAAGACTTTGCAAATAACAGTGACTTTCATGACATGGACACTGTTTAGCACTGCTGCACAAGTGGGGAGCCGACAAGAACACTTTTGCTACTGCTGCATTTTACTAACAGTCTGAATTCAGAAAAATCATGGAACCTAATAGTAACAATGGTAGACGTAGATGCATACTTGCAGTAGTGTTAGTTGCAGTATCCAAAATATCAATTACCTTAATTGAAGGCATCAGCTTGTCTACACATTCTAGTACGTAGAACATTAGATCTACAAATGTCCCTGAGATCCCGTTTTTTACTGATGATAGAATGCCGTCACTAGTCGAGAAAGACTTACATATAGACGCTTCTAGCGGAGGTCTTTCTTCAAATGTTTATTATAAATTGCTTAATGAGTACATTGACACTATGGATGCAAGAGATTGCTATGTATGTACGCAATTGCCTGTATCAGCTGCAGAACGAATAAGGTGCCCCCATGTTCCTTCGACTTATAGTGTTGCTTGTAGCTTGTTCATGAGCCTTCTGTATGAACAAGAACATTTTCAGTACTACTTTTCAAATTATGAGTTCATCTTTTTAGACATTCCTATTCTCAAACACTTGAACAAAAACCCCAAAGTAAAGAACATTGAAACATTTGAAAGATTCTTTAAACCTACCATGAAATTAGATACTGTTTATGCTCACCAAAACAACCTGACATGTACTCTAACAAGAGATGAAAAGGATTTTCTGAATTTAGTTGAAGATAGAAGAGGTATGAAATATAAGACAGAGAAAGTTAAAATTGGACATCAATGAGAGTGAGAAAAAGATGAACATTTAGCTGCAGGAAATCAAGCTGCATTGACACTAGATTGTAGACCCAAAGAAAAATTGTGCATATACAGGGAAAGATCTACAACTACGCAAGATTTATGGGTATATGGGTAAGAGTGAGTGTGATCACACCTTTGAAGTTAAAGACATTTGGATATTCATGTTGTCAGGACAAGATCCTGCTATACCTGTAGTTTATTAAATTTGGTTATTTTAGGTTGCCAAAGGGATGGTATGGTATGTGCTGTTTAGGTATAGTTTTTCCCAATATGCTTCATATGGAACATTTTAATGATCCTGTGTGGGAAGCAAATGCCTGAATTAAAAGAGTTGCGGTAGTTCAGAAATTGTAGGATACATTTTTGATGCAATTATTCCATCTCTAGAAGTGATTTTGAATTACATTAAGATTAGAAAGCTATCCATCCTTGTAGATACATTGTCCACTAGTACAACAGATGCCTTACTAATTGTAGATACTGAAATGGTTGCTATAAGGTCAATGGTTTTGCAAAAAATACTTGAATTAGACACCCTTCTCGTGAAGGAGGACAGAGTCTGTCAGATGTTAAAAGTTCAACAAGGTTGTACTTACATACCTGATAAATAGTAAAGACTTGAAGAAATATATTAAGAACATTACTGACCTGAAAGAAGATCTGAAGGGGTTAGAAGCAACAGGTGCTTTGGAAGCAACAGGGAATGGATTTTCTGCTGTTGGCAGATGGTTTGGAAATGTAGGGAGTGAATTGTTGCAAGCATCTTGAGACCCCATTTGTTTATTGCTTTTCTGTGGTTTGATCTTGTTTGGAATTTATAAAGGCTACAAACATGCTCAGGTAAAGAGGAAAAGTTCAGACATGGAATTAGAAGGAATGCAGACAGTGCAGATATGTTAATGACATGAAGCATCTGGAGAAATTCAGATGACATTTTTTTAATATGTCCATAAGGCTATGACTGGTCTATCAGATAAGGGTGCACAATGTTTTACATTCACATTTGTATATACAATGTAGTTCTTAGTTGTATTTATATTCATGCATACTAAGTGAAATATGAAATTAATTTGAATATGTCTACTGACATTTTCATTTATTTGAAATTACATGTGCACAGTGACATGCAGCGTATGATTAACGTTGTCCTAACTAGGCATGAATTTCTTTCGACATGATATGTTTTCCATTTCTGCTTGCTTGTCTTTTTCTTTGCAGGAATGTTCACTAGAAATATTAGCTTAGAAATAGATGTTACATTGTCATGGTAATAGTGAGCCTGAGAAAGAGACCTTGATGGAAGAAAATGGAGAAACACAGCATGAACTGACAGCTTCTGTTCACTAATTTACCAAAAGACATATAGGTGTCTAACGACAATATCGTTCTCAGGACTGCCCTGGAAGAAACCGAAAATGTTGCAACTTACAGCGTGAGAATGGCTAGAACAATGGAAATCCTGATGGTGTGAATAAGGGATGTTGCTCAGAAGATTCATTTGGTATTAACGAGTGCTCACATAGGTTGTTGGATATGAGATTCCCTTTGGACTTTGAGTGGTACAGACCTCTATCCTTTTCCCTTCATTCTGTCCCTGTCTGCTTACTTTGGCTTTGTCTAACACTTATTTCCTGATTCTAAGAAGACTCTTCACAGAGCTTCTGAAATGCTGACACATTCAAATTATGCATGAGCAGATTATCAGTTTTTCTATCATTTTTCATTCTTCAGAGATTTTTTCCTAGACTTACAAACCTCGATTAGTTTAGGGCCTGAGCTAGATGACTTTAAATAGTACTCATGTTTAGGAGAGAGAATCAGAGTTTACCACCAAATCTTTTGCTAATTTTCTGTATTGCAGTAACTGAATTTCTTGTATGGCTTATGCTGATGAACTTGAACTTCATCAGGAGATTTGGCTATCCTGTTGCGATACTGTATCTTTAAAGCATGTTTTTGAGACTATATTAACCTGACTGTTAGCTTGAAATAAACCCTTTATGTTATTACGTTATTTATGTTATTCCTGATTACTGGTCCTTATTGTGTAGCCTAATGTGTTACACTATTAATTGGAAATTATTGTGACTGATGCTAACTCCCTCCACCTTTAAGTCGACCAAAAAAGGTCCATCACAAGACTGATTACAGAAAAGTGGCCCAGATGCTCCACCACTCCCAAAATGTGGTGTTTACAAATAATCACATTTTTTAACTCTCTGTGAAATTATTGAGTACTCGTTATTTATTTAATATGTGTTTGTGTATATTAATCTCTGCTGAATAATGATTTAATGTTTTTACTATGCTTCTTTGTGCATAGTGGTTGTCAAAATCGAAATACAAATAAAGTCCATGAATTGAAGAAAGTTCTAGTTCGTGTGCTAAATGTTCTACAGATTTACCAGAAACTGCAGCGTGCTCCTAATACTTAAGGGAGCACTTACACGTGAGGCAGTAGGTAACTCAGAAAACGCAACTTTAGGATTTGTTATGTCTCTGTACACTGCACATTATAATCTTTCTTGAGTACAAGAAGCAACTGCCAACATCTAAGTGGAATATGTCTCAGGTTTACAGAACTAGATCAGATAAGTACATCATGGATTCAGGAATCAAAGAAACCCGCTGGAGAGCCAAGTCCATGCTTTGCTTGGACTAAACAGAGAACTTCTTTTAGAGTTGAGCTGGCGGTCCACCAGTTCGCCAGCTCAACAGAGGCTGTGGCCCCTGCTCCCCTGGGAGTAAACCGTCCACCGTATTAAAAACACCACTAGGCAGGTAGGGATCTTGTGTACACTCAGCAGAGGCTCTACTACATCACTAACGGCACTGAAGGTTTGCCGAGCAGGCGCCATTCTTAATATGCCTGCTCATCAAAGAATTTTGTTTTTAAATTACAAACTCCCAAAAGTGGAGTATGTTATTCAAAATCAATAAAATAATGTCCCTTACTCGCTGGGACACCTCTCATGTGAGTGTTTCTAATTGGGACCACCTGGCAATTCTAAGTTGTCCCAAACATGAAAAATGTACATTGGAATGACTGGCCTAAATAGACGGACATTGTGAAATATATTCACTGACAATCCTTTAAAGAACTGGCTGTGGGTCAAAGGTTTCTGCTGACCGGGTCAGTTGAGCTCCGCCAGCCGAAACCTGCTGCTTACTCGGAGTCTAAATAGAGCAGCGGAATTACGAGTTTGATAGGGAGCTGATACCACTGTTATAAGACCTAACGCCTGCTTCACCATTCTCCAAAGGAGCCCTATAGCGCCAAGTTGTCTTGCATTTACTACATTAATTATTTCTGGAGTAGCTCCTGCAATGGAGATGTTAATCTAGTTGTCGTATTTTCCCTTCAATGTACATAAAATAGTAATGGATTTGATAATGTCAGAGCTGCTGAAGCATAAAATCAAACAGACATAATGTGCATCACCTGTGATGCTTTGTCAGTAAATGATTAGCCTGTTACTTCTGTTGACCTTCCATTCATGCACAGTAGCTGCTCAGCACATGACCACTTCCACCCTCACCGGCTCATCTGCAGTCTGCGGTCTAGGTTGTTAAGGAAAACAATGAAGTAGGATTATCCTATCTTTTACAACCATTTGGACTTTTTAATGATTTTACAGCATTTGTACTTTACTTGCTGAATATCCTGGAGCAGAGAATAGGTGGAAACAAGGAGAGCCTTGAGGTTCCTGTTACTCCATACCTTTGTTCGTGCAGTGTTGAGTTAGAAATCTTTGCCACAACATGCCCTTGTGCCACACCGACTGCCTGGAGCAACCGCTTTCCAATGGATTCCGCCATCTGGGAACAATGGTTGCCAGATACCCCTGGTGGTTTTTGGTGGGCTCCATCTTGATCTCTGCCGGTCTGGGAGCAGGCTTCTATTTGTACCCTCAGAGGGTTTCGGTGCGCATACATGACGAGTTCACACCAGCTGAGGGGCTTGCCACACGAGAGAGGGACATCATAAAGCAACACTTTCCGATCAATGAGTCATGGGACTTCTCAGTGGACAGGCTGTATACTGAGGGCACATTTGCCACTCTCATCGCAGTTTCTACCTCAGGCAACATCCTTACCGCAAGTGCCTTCCAGGAACTTATTTATCTGGATGAGTTGGTTCAGAACCTGAGTGTGCCCTGGAGCCATATGGGGTCTATAAGGAACTTTACATTTGCACAACTTTGTGCCCGGATTGGGACAGCATGCTACCCAGTAAACTACCTCCTCCATGCGGTAAATGGCAGCGCCTCATCCATTGTGACCCTAAATCTCACTTACCCCCTGTTTCAAGGAGAGAAGTTTTTAGGTGCACAGCTGGGAGGGGTCGAAGTCAACTCAACACCCCCTCATAGAGTGCAGACAGCCAAAGCCATCAGGTTAGTGTACTACCTGCAAGAAGATGCAGAAAGGGACATGGAAATCAGGATCAAATGGTTGGAAAAATACCTAAGTGCCATCACTGCAGCAATGAAAACGCTACAACTGAAGTCTATTCAGGTAAAAGATACAAGGCATATTTATTAAATACTTATCTCAGGCAGGTAAGTGTGTACAAATTGACAGGTATATGGAAGACTGCTGTTTTGAAGGATGATGCTTGTCAATTATTTTTTTATTCTACGATCTTACTTTGATTCTGTGTGATGTTTGGGTTACATTCAGTTTAATGAAGAGGTGCAGTGGATGACTTACACTTGACCTCACTTTTCTCTGATCCTGTAGTTGTGCTTTGATATCCTACATGTTTGCTGCTCTAGATGTCAAACTCCTCACCATGTATATACCGATGGCTCAGGAAAAGAATCTGCTTCTGCATTTGGTCGTATAAACAATTAAAAAAGCAAATGTGTGTAAATGAAGCTGATCAAATATAATGTCAAGTTCACTGAATGGACTGAGACTCAATAAATAAATGATAAATAGTCATCAAAATAGGGAACCATTTTCCACGTTATCCCAATAATTGCAGATTATGTTTTTAAATAGTCTCTAATGATAAGAACAAACAAGGCAGTCCTATCTGATCTGGAAAGTCTGTAACGATCTAGTACATTGAAGTTCCTAAAAAAGTTGCCAATCAGTTTTTCGCTTGGCAGAGACACAGATACCTAGCTGTGCTGAGTCTTTACTGATGCGATGCTTGACCTGGCTACTGCATTGAATGAAACTGATGCTATGTCAAGCGTCCATTGGGAGCCTCGGAGCAAATAATAATTTTCCCTTGCTTCTGGCACACAGAAAGCCTCAAACTTATAGCAACTCATTGGACCTGCGGTGATAACAGGCTGGTGGAGATCCTCGGGTTGTGCTATTCCCACACCTCTTTAATATTTAATGTAATGTCCTACCTGATACCCGATCTCTCTGTTACCAGAGGAATGGGCTTTGGTAACCATGCAGATAAGACACAGTGCCATTCTGCACAACAGAAGACCAGGAGGTTGTTCCATGCTAGCAGGCCAACTGTACCAACTGTACAGCTAATTGATGGATAAACAGAAACTATAATGACTGATGACAAACCTGAGCTCGTGATGGTGTGGTTTACAGATGGAATGTTGCCACTCCCACCAGATACAAAGCTTTCACTACTGTAGAGGCAATCACTACTGCCATATCACAGAAGGCTAACATGCTAGGAATTACTCTGGATTACAGCCTGACAGCAAAATAGTAAGGGAACACTGGGGCAAATAATTGTAACTACTATATGTGTTCACTTCACAGTTTCCAAGTCTTCCTTGAGGAACCTTTCAGAGCTAAATTGGTTAAAGAGTTATTTGGTTCACATCAATGGAATGAAAAGGAGACAGATTACTAAATGGGGTGTTTCCAAAGAAGAGTAACTAAGGAATCTATATTAGAGTATTGACCAGTCTAACTAAGCGATTGGCTTAATACATTTGGAAAGCACTCTTATGAGTGACTAATTCATAATTAGACACATGTTGAAGAGAGAAGATATCGGAAAATCAGAAAGAACATTTGTACTGACAGATTGTAAAGCAGGCCTTGACAGTAACATTCAGCTTAAAATGTAACTGGATACAAGTTAAATCTAGACAGCGTTAAATATTCACATTACCTCCTCAACCCTGTTTCTCGCCACAATACTTACGAACATGAGGTGTTCCACCTCTGCTCAGACCTATGTGCCCTAGCCCTAACCAATCAAAATGTTTTTTTTTGTTGCAAGGCCAGACCCCCCACACTCTACCATACCCCTCCAACTCCCCCAATCAACCTTTCCCTTCTCTAGGTATAAAGGGTCACAGAGCCCAGAAGTCATCCTGTTTTTTTATTATACCAAGAGGCTTCTGTATGCCTTTCCTCTCTGCCCTCTGCGTCCTCTGCTCCTGGCCAGGCTTCGGAGGGAATCTGTTTTCCTCATTCTGGTGGTGCCTCTTTGGCCCCGGATGAGTTGGTTCACCCTGTTGCGTCTGCTGGCAGCTGCACCAGAGTGGGTTCTCAGAGTCCATCTGACACCCATTTTTCCCCCATCCACTTGCCACTGGATGTGTCTGACGGTTTGGCTTTCAAAAGGAGGGGTTTAATGTCCCAGGGTCTTTTCACTCCTGTGGCTGTTTCTGTTCAGAACTCTAGGAAGTATTCCACCAGGATGGCATACGCTCATCATTAGTCTTCCTTTGTGCAATGGTGTCAGGATTGTTCTTTGGATCCGGTTTCTTGTCCTGCCTCTTCGTTCCTTCAGGTTCTTCATGATGGTTTCCAGAAGGGTTTGGCCGTTTCCACCATAAGCGTACAATGCCATTCGGGCTCTTCGGTTGCCTTTTGGTTTGCCTGAGCTCCTTTCTTTGGGTGCCTGCCTCCTTATAAGTTTTTCATTGCTGAAACCTCAGGTTCATCCTGTCGTTCCTCCTTGGGGCTTGCCTTTGGTTCTCAGGGCTCTTCAATCACATCCGTTTGAGCCTTTGGACACTGTAGATTTGCGGTTTCTTTCTTTGAAAACCTTTTTTCTGGTGGCTATCACTTCGGCACAGAGATTAGGGGAGCTAGGCTCTTTGTCCACCTGGCCTCCTTATTTACAGGTGTTTTGGGACCGGCTGGTTCTAAGGTTAGGTCCAAACTTCCTTCCTAAAGTTGCCTCCTCTTTTCACTGTCACCAGAGGATAACATTGCCTTCTTTTTTTCCTGATCCTGCTACACCTGAGGAGGTTGACTTGCACAGCCTGGATGTTTTGTGGGAAGTTTCCATCTATCTCTCCCACACAAGGGCTTTCGTCAGTGTGTGGTCCTCTTTGTGAAGTTTGGTGTACTTCAACATGGCTTGAAAGCTTCTACACCCACTTTGAGTTGCTGGATTCGCTCTTTGATTTCCTTGGCTTATGCCTATCAAAATGTCTCTCTGCCTATTGGTGTGCAGGGTTGTTCTACACGGGGCATAGCAGCTTCCTGGGCGAAGGCACAGGGTGCTTCTTTGTTGGACATATGTCAGGCTGCTACTTGGGCTAACTCCTTCTACATTTGTTTCACATTACAGATTGGATGTTCGGGACTCATTATCTTTTGGGTCTACAGTTTTGCATTCCGTAACCCATTGCCCATCCTGGTCTCCTGTTTCATGTCTTCTGGTACAATAAAGTTTATTTATGCCATATCAGGAGTTGATAGAGTCTGTTTTGGGGGATCAGGTTGTACTTTATTGGCTTTGGTATTTTCTCATGTCCGAGAGAGAGATCAGAATAATTAAAAACCATGGCCCATTTTTAAACTTTTTGATGCAAATCAGCACTTGGGCAGATTTGTGTCAAAAAGTTTACCGCCGGCTAACACCATTTCAACGCACCAGCCGGGCGGCCTGGTTAGTGCCAAAATAAATTACTCTAACCGGGCAGCGGAAGCGTAGGGAAGATTGGGGGTTTTGCGTCAAAGAATGGTGCAAGTCAGGTTAGAGTAAAAAATATTGACTCTAACCTGACTTGCGCCATTTTGTGACATACAACCCCCTTGGAAATGACTCTTGTTTTAGCAAAGACTGGAGTCATGCCCCCCTGCCCAATGGTCATGCCCAGTAGACTTCTGTCCCCTGGGCATGGCCATTGGGCACAGTGGCATGTAAGGGGGCCCAAGTTAGGCCCTCCTATGCCACTTAAAATAAATTAAAAAAAAATACTTACCTGCACTTACCTGGACTCACCATAGAAGGGTCCCCCCATCCATGGGTGTCCTCCAGGGGTGGGCTATGGTGGCAGGGGGTGTTTCTGGGTGCAGGGAAGGGCACCTGTGGACTGCTTCCATGGTCTCCCACCATGGAAAAGAGCCCATAGGTCCCTTAACGCCTGCCCTGACCCAAGTGTTAATTTTTGACGCACATTGGGATTTACGTCACTTTTCAGCTCCGCCTCCCAGCCGTGCACCATTTATGCCCAGTTGGATAAATATGGCGCACGGGTGTTTAAGTCATTTTTTGGACGGGAACGCCTACCTTGCATGTCATTAACGCAAGGCGGTTTCATGAATCCAAAAAATGACGCGCACTTAGAAATTTTGAGGTTTGCGGGGTCTAGCGTCAAAGTATAAATATGGTGTTAGTTTTGCGACAAATTTGCGTTAAAAAAATGACGCAAATCCGGCGCAAGCAGAGTATAAATATACCCCCATGTTTTTTTCTAATTATTTTTATTGAACCAGTAATCTTCATACATCATTGATTGGAACAAAGCATACATTTGGTACACTTTGATTGGACAATGATACATTGCACTAGAGAGCAGGTGCATTTCCATGTACTCAGATTGGCACTTTTATGGCCCACCAACATGTATTGCAGTTACAATCCTATCCCCAACCCCACCACCCCTCCATTTCTCCCTCAGCCATACACCTTAATCGTACCCTTGGTATTCCTGCCAGTTCCCCCACACTTTTTCCCATTTCTTAGGACCGCCTATTCTCCTGTAGATCACTTGCTCTGCCCCGGCACCAGTCCAGATCGAACGACCCTTCTGCCACTTTCGGGGCTTGTGTTGCCCCCAATTCCATGCTATGTGATGCTTCACGACATCTGCAGCCAGACTAGAAGGAGCAACCAAAGCAATGGACAGCCACCATATTCAATATTAAATGAAGTGGACACTCAGAGATTAAGGTGAGAGTGACACTGGTGAAGACTGGTGGGTATTACATTGAACTATGCACAATGTGACTCCCTTGATATGTTGTCTACATACTAGGGATTGGTGTGCTTGTTCTGTCTTAGTCTGAGGAAACAAGGCCACTTTGTCCAGCTCTATACAATCTTCACTGGCTCCAGGTGGAATAAAGATAAAAATTAAAAGAGCCTGTAGCCCATTAGTTCCCACTGCAACCCTGGTGTGGCATCTCAGTTCTAGCCATAGGAGTTTATTATGCCCTGCCTTTCCAAAATACAATGCCATCAAAACAAATAGAGTACACCAATGCAACCTGCGGAGACTTCATCTGAGATGGTGTGAAAACAACCTCTTCGAAGTGAAATTTAATTCACAACAAGACCCAGTCACAACCACAATCTCCTTTTTGAAAGACTGGTCTCTTAAGACTCTCAAGCCTTTCTTTTAGGTCTGGCCTTAGCCAAGGCCTTTGATTTTACTAAAAATATGTGTATAATGTACATAAATAAAGGAGGGTGAAGCCATCTCTCTTCATTTATTGATGTGTTCTAGTGTTTGTGACATTTTTTGCTTCCATACACTACAGCATACAATGAAGGGCAACGGGTCAGCCTACTCCAGTCACTGGAACTTCACCTTGAGTGACTGAATTTAGCCCTTTCACAAGGGTTACATTGACACACACAAGTTAGTTCCCTTCAGTGTCAGTGTTTTTGTTTTTTCTTTATTACTACTTTAGTGTTGCATTTCTTTGTAGAACCTGATGTGATAGGAGGACACTTTCTACTGGATGACAACACAGGGCCCATTTCAGCTTTATAAGGTCTGGTCTCCTGCTAATGTTGTTGTAATATCCTTTTCAAATGGCCTTTATTTTAGCAGCTCATATGTACTCTGAATATAAGCATATGAGGGTGCTCTACCTTTGCAACTTTCTTTCTTTCTTTCTTTCTTTCTTTCTTTCTTTCTTTCTTTCTTTCTTTCTTTCTTTCTTTCTTTCTTTCTTTCTTTCTTTCCTTCTTTCTGTCTTTCTTTCCTTCTGTCCTTTCCTTCAGTCCTTTCCTTCTAGGCAAGAGGCTGGCTGTCAATGCCTAGATAATCCATTAGCCTATGATTCATATTCACATTTTTCTCTCTCTCTCTCCAGCATGCATTAATGTGTCATTCCACTTCAGCCATTGGCTGACTTCACTAAGTCATGGCTTACTACCCTTTCACAAGAAACACATCAAAACACAAGCTCACAAGGAGGGTGGTGCTGGTCATGGAGTCACACAGAGCCCCTGGTGCAGTACCTTTGGTAACGAGGAAACAAGCTGGTGCACAGAGTCAGGGAGGTGGGGTGTCGCTGGATCTGGTGCGGTGTTGATTCCTTATTGCAGAGCAGGGCAAGTGAAGTGGCATTGGTGTGAGTTGTCGGTTCCTGATGTTCCTGCAGGGTTGATGAATATGGCGGGTCAAGACACGATGGCTGACCTTTCGGGGTCGCGGTCATGCCCATGGCTACAGACGCCATGGCAGAGTTGTGTGTCACAGACGTTGGTGACATGGCACTCAGGACTCAAAATTTCACAGGACTATAGCGGGGCTGCGGCGGGCCTGAGGCATCAGCAGTTACAGTTGTCGCTCTCCAGAGGAGATCACAGCTTCGGGTGCAGGTAGAGTCGTGGAGTCGGGCCACAGCATTGGTCCTGGAGTTGTCCAGAGCTGGTGTACCTGGTTCTTCTTGTTTTTAGGCCAGCTTATGCTCCCAAGGGCCCAGACACTGGAATAGGCACCACTTTGCGAGTTAGAGTCCACAGCAAACAAACCAGGAGGCTGTTAGGTGAAGTCTTTGATGTCCCTGAGACATCTTAACAGCAGGCAAGCTCAGTTCAAGCCTTTGGAGACACATCACAAGCAGGATACACAGCAAAGTACAGTATTTGTCCTCTCCAAAGCAGAGGCAAAAACTGCAGGCCAATCAAGCAAAGCACACACAGCAAAGGGGCAGTTCTTCTCCTCATAGTTCATCAGCTCTGCTCCTTGGCAGAGGTCCTCTTGATCCAGAAGTGTTCTAAAAGTCTGACCTTTTAGGTCCACTCCTTGTACTCATTTCTGCATTTGAAACAGACAGACTTCAAGGGAAAGCCTCTGTTGTTCACAAGATCATGCCTTGCCCAGGCCTGGCTTCAGACACACCCCAGGGGGCTGGAGACTGCATTGTGTGAGGACAGACACAGCCCTCTCAGGTGCAAGTGTCAGCTCTTCCCTCCCCCTCTATCCCAGGAAGACCCATGAAGATATGCAGGACATACCTCAGCTCCCTTTGTGTCACTGTCTAGAGGGAATTCACAAACATCCCAACTGTCAGTGTGACTCAGATGTGGATTGCATAGGCAGGCAGAGGCACAGAATGGCTAAGCAAGAAAATGCCCACTTTATAAAAGTGGCATTTTCAAACAGACAATCTAAAAACCAACTCTACCAAAAAATGTATTTTTAGATTGTGAGTTCAGAGACCCCAAACTTCAAATCTCCATTTGCTCCCAATGGGAAACTGCACTTAAAAGATATTTAAAGGTAGTCCCCGTGTTAACCAATGGGAGAGATAGGCCTTGCAGTGGTGAAAAACGACTTTGGCAGTATTTCACTATCAGGAAATTTAAAACACTCCAGTACATGTCCTACCTTTTAAATACACTGCACCCTTGTCATGGGGCTACCTAGGGCCACCCTTAAGGGTGACATACATGTAGTAAAAGGGAAGGTTTGGGCCTAGCAAGTGGGTACACTTGCCAGGTCGAATTGGCAGTGCAACACTACACACACAGACAGTGCAATGGCAGGTCCGAGACATGTTTACAGGGCTATCATGTGGGTGGCACAATCAGTGCTACAGGCCCACTAGTAGCATTTGATTTACAGGCCCTAGGCACCTCTAGTGCACTTTTTTTAAGTACGTACTAGAAAATCAAATATGTCAATCACGGATAATTAATCATAATCACAATTTACACAGGGAGCACTTGCACTTTAGCACTGGTCTGTAGTACAAAAACCAGCAAAAACGAAGTCCATCACACAGTCAAAAATAAAGGGAGCGGCGGCAAAAAGACAGGGTAAACCACACCAAGGATGCTAGGTCTAACAACTGTTATTGTGGAAACCTCTTATTGGGCCCAAACAAAAATGCACTCTTGGCTAAGCCCCTCTCCGGATAGTGCTGTAAAAGGCCCTTTTTTAGGTTGATCACATATTATCTGCTCACAGGTGTGCTGTGAAGCCAGACTTAAAAAAGGAAAAGAATGTTATATTGTTCCATTTAAATTCCCAGGAGATTTTGGGGACACATACCTACCCTACCTTTCCTACTTACCAAATCATGCCCACCTGCCATACCCAATGTAACAACTTGGTATACCTATCATGCTTCAGAAACTTTAAATAACCAGTCTTACCTACCATAACTCAATTAACTGGCATATCTAACATACCTAGTCTATCATACCTATATGCCAAATCTACTTACAATACCCAACCTATCATAGGTAACCTACTTTACTTAACCAAACATGCTTGCCATAGGTAGTATACCATACCATCTATACCTATATACTTATCATAATTATACCTACATACAAAACGTCCTACCTTTTCTTCTTACCTAACATACCATACCTACCTACCGTAACTCCCATACCTATCTACCATTCTTGTATTACCGTACCTACATAACGTACATACCCATCATACATGACCTACTATATCAGACCTTCCTTAACCCCTGCAGTGCATGTATCTTACGTCTGCCCTTAGGTGGCGCTTTTGGGAAACAGGAACAGGTATTTAATATAAAATCTCTATCAAGGGCTTAATGCAATGCTGCCTACACTTGTGTCTAACTTGAGTGGCCTAGTAATGGCCTAAAGTTCTGCAGTGTGCTTCAGGAAAGTCTTAATTGCAGCTTTTGAAGGGTATGGAAATGTGAATGCCAATGCTTTTCAAGAAGTGTGAAATGTATTTTGCCAGTACGTTCATCCTTGCTGGCACTGTACACCGACAGAAATTAACTCACTTAAAGCACTAATTCACATCTAAATTACTGCAATAAGCTGTATCTGTATATCTTTCAAATGTCGACTTCTCATTTCCAGAGAACAGGGCCTACATGACCTAGGGCCACAGTTAAAATTGAGAAGAGATTTCAAATATTCCAATCTTTGTAGGCTACATTGGTTGCCAGTGAGTAAGCAGTGGTTTTTATACAGAGCCTCATCAGTTACTAAGTTCTTGCGACCTCAGGTTCAAGCATGTATGAAAATAAATATATTCCTGAAAGCACTTTAAGTACTGGAAGTAAAGCTTTGTTTGGAAGACTGCCACCATCCTGTGCCGATGCACTTGAAACCTATACTTCCGTACAGGCCTCTGTAGAGCATTAATAGATTGGGTGCGAAAAAGAAAATGTGCCACAGAAGGTCTTTGCAGGACACTTCGAAGAATAGGCTCCATACTTAGCATCAAATCGTACCACCACATTAATCAGTTCTTGTGTCGTAATTTATTTCTGCTACAAAACAATCTACGGTGACTTATGGATTTTTTTTAAATAAATCAACTATATTCATATAATTGACGAGATAACACAATATGCATCCATTACAACAGTCACAATTGCTGTTATGGTGTCCCTCCAGACGTATCTTATTGTAGATCAATCTGTAACATTCCCACCACAGCCCCCAGATATTTCTGCGTTTACGAGGGCAGCCTCTGGCCCTATAAATAGACCCCTCCTGCTTCATACATCAATCCATTCTTGCTTGACATTCTGGCACCCTGGGGGAGTCCAGGGATTTCCAGCAGACTGTGATTGATTTGATTGCCAAGATATCTAGCTCTTTCAACTACTTGAGTTTGAGCCCATTCAACAACAACTTCCACTTTTTTTTAGCTCTTCCAAAACCCAGCGCCTGAGGATTGACTTTGAGAAAAGGCCTCTTTTAACATGGTTAGCTCCACTTTTTGCCTGGTATTTGATGTGGTTTCAAATTTGTTAGTGCCTAGGGCCTCTGCTAACCAGGTTCCCTGTGCCAGATTGCTTTACTGTTGTAATGCATTGGCACGATTGGAAACACCTTTAGGTGCCACTATAAGTCCCTAGTAAATGTTACTAAGGTACCCAGGGCAGGCCCCTGAGGGCAGCATCACAGACTGTACCACCCTCAGGGATTATGCAGCCAGCACTGCCATTGCAGGCTAAGTGTCCTGGGGCAAACCTAATATGCAAAACTGACATGGTCTGTGCACTACACATTGCATGCAATATAGGTAAGTCATCCCTTTGACAGGCCTTCCAACCCTAAGGTAGGGTGCACTAAAATGCATGTGTGGGCATAGATGCATGAACAATATGCCCCTGCTCTGTCCCTGCAAAACCTGGCACATAGTAAGTGAACAGAGCAGCCTTTTTACATGCATGTGCTGGGCATTGGTCAGTACAAGTTTCACAGCTACACAATGCCCACTCTGCACCCTGAGTTGTTTGGTATCAAACTACTCAGAATGATAAATCCAAACTGGTACCAGTATTAGATTTATTGCAAAATGTACCAGAGGGCACCTTAGAGGTGCTCCATGCAAAAGCTGACTACCCTGGCATGGTTGCTGGCCAGTCACAACCACCCTTATGGAATCCTGGGGTGAGAACCTGTGCTATCTGGGTCCAGAGAACAAAGCCTTCCTGGGTAGAGGTGTTACACCTCGTCACCCAGGAATGTGCACAGCCCTGCCAATGAGCTTAGTGGGAGCAACAGCGGGAAAATGCACAAAGGGCAGGAGGAGTGGCCACCACTACTGTGTTGCATACGAGGTGACCCCTCCATTTCATTTTCCTCCATCTTGCATGGTGTGAAGATAGCCTATCGGGTACAGGGAAGTGACCTCCGCCCACAGGAAGTGGTCACTTAGTGGATGTTGCCACCCTAAGGTAGATGACCCATGGGTCACTATTAAGTACTCCCCTAAACGCCCACTAAATACAGTATTTAGTGGGCACCCCTAGATCTGCAGATCAGATTCCAAGGACACAAGAAGGCCTGCAACAAAGGAGACCCAAGGCACGAGAACTGCTTTCCTGCTGCACAAAGAAAAAGGTGCCAAGCACTTCTTGCTGCACCCAGGACTCGACAATCGCTGGTGAGGGGTTGTATGGACATCGGAAAGATTCTACAAAACCCCAGAGGATCGTCTCCATTCTGACAATCCCCAAAGATCTCCCTCTAGAGTGATGGCATCACTCCCTTCAACAAAAGACCCAAAGACCAGTGAAGACCAGTTCAATGACTGCCTGCTGACCAAGGAACCGGACACTGCAGCTAGACCACATTTTACCCAACAAACCTGGAGGACAAATCCTGCAAGTGTGCTAAGTTTAGTGACACTGTGACCTTCAATGGCTGAAACGTGTGATAGTTTGAGGTACTGGTCACTCAGCGTTAGACACAAAGAAGAAAACTCAACTCTGGACTACAAATGGACCCGGAGTAAGCCCCAGTCTAGGGACTTCAGGACACATAAGAACCACCTCCCCTGATGGAAGGTGCTGACCTGCAATCCACCCTCAAAGTGACCTGCCTCCTATTTGCAAGGGCTCCTTTGCGCACAGCTCCTGGCCCATCTATCTGCTATGCACCCGGCCTCCCAGTGCCCTGCATCGGGGAACTAGCTGTGCTCTAAGGGTCCCCCACACCTTGCAACTTCAACACTCCAAGGGGACCCACCAGACTCACCTTGAAATCTGCTTGTGCATTGCTTTTCCAAGTGGTTTCCCTCAGTGGTCCTGCACAAGCTCCAAAGACGTTTTAGCAGCTCTTCCCACCAAAACTTGGATTTGCCTGAACTCCTCTGGCTGGCCCACGGACTTCTAGAAAACCTTGACCTAAAAGTGAAAGGAGACATTGGTAAGTGCATTGCCTGATTTTATATGTATTTTTAAAGTTTTCTCCCATTGATTCCTACGGTGCATAGTTACACATAGAAACAAGACATTTTCTAAACTTTGAAAAATCATAAATGAATAAGTACTTACCCGATTTTGATGTTCTTGGTTTTCAAAATGTTATTAAAATCTGAAGCATTTTGTACTTTGGTCTTGAGTTATTCCTTATTTAATGATACTGTGAGTACAACAATTGCTTTCCACTTCTCCGAGATTGGCCTAACAGCTCGACCAAGCTACGATAAAAATGAGAGCATTAATTGGTCTAGTGTTTACCTCTGTAACCCAACCTGTAGTTGCCTGAACACTCTGCACAGTGTGCCTGGTTTTTCACACTGCATAGAGAGCTGGCCTTCTACACTGACCAAGGTAACACTGTGTTGTCCGCACAGTCCATGATCTCTGAACATTTAGACTCCAATTTTGAACAGTTAATCATCCCTTCCTTCTTCAGCTCTTCATTAAAATCATAAGGTAAGAACAGGACAGGACTGGTGCAAACACACAATGCCCAACCACATGTATTTACTTCTAAAAATTAACTTCCACACTAGACATGGATTGCAGTAATATAAGAGACCTTGGGACAATGTTGGAGGGCATAACATAATCCACAGTCACAAAGTATGATGGCCTTCTGGTTCACCCTAGGCTTCAATGCAAGTATCCTTATAATGTTCGTAGTGGATAAGTACTTTTGAAACTCTATTTGTGTCATGGGAATGACATAAGCTACCTCATCCTACATTTTCAATCGTTCAACAAAATTCTATGAAATATTTTGCTAGAAAGATCACCCAGGCTACCAATCTAAAACAGGTCAGACTTTTGTGAACCAGGATTAAAAATGCTCCTTCCAAGATGTGGGATACCTTCCTGTTGCTGTATTGCATGTATTGCATTATAAGTGGATGATAAAATCAATCCCCATTTCGGCTCTAAGATCTCAAGTGATGAATGTGACCATCCGACTGGGCAATTACTGTTAGAGTTCTCACATATGCGAGTTCTCCATATTCAATGGAACATCAAGCCTAATTGAGGATTTGCTTCACAACTCAATGAATAATCAATAATAGTTTTAAATCTAAGCCAATAATTCAAAACCTTTCCTCATTTCACTCTGAACTTCGTCATCATAAATCTATGTATCTATCATTAAAAGAGCGCAGAACACTTTATATTTACCATAATTTATAGTAACCAACATCCTCTTCCATGTATAGTGAAACCACCTTGTCCCATACTCAAGTTCCTAAAATCCTGCATCACGTGCCTCAATATCATAATGAGAACATTAGCACTTCAAGTTCCATTCCTCCAAATTTTCAGAGGCAATTGCAGTATTTTCCTATGGCTACCACACAACTATTGACTGATCCACTCATGTTAGTCTCCCTTCTCTTTTGTGTTATGGCTTAAGGCAATTTTACATGAACAAGAGGGACCAGCTAATGATTCAACACACATCTGATGCCTACACAACTTAGGCCCTCAATTACAAGAAAGTGGCGCAACAGCTCTGAGGCGCCACTTTTCTTGCATTGCTCTGCACCCCCTAGAGTCACCATGGTAGCACTGTATTTACTATACAATGCACCATGGCGCACATTAGCACAATAGCGTCATAGTTTATGAAGCTATTGTGACGCTTTGCTGGATTTGTGCTATAAATTATGGCGCTAGTCCATCCATGCACAGGGAGGCCCATTGGATACAATGAGAGAGTCAGTTTAACACCTGAGCAGACGTTAAAAATGATGGGAAAAATGGCACAGTGAAATCTTGCAGATTTCACTGTGCCATTTTTCTGGGCCTCCCTGTGGGGGAACACCCACCTTGCATACATTATGCCTGGTGCAGGCTTAATGTGGTTCAAGGGGTTACAAAGTGGTACAAAGCAAGCATTGCGCTACTTTAACATGGGGCCTCCTTAACACCACCTTAGCATTAACAAAAATTACGCCGGAGGGGTGCAAGGAGGCGCAAGGGGCTTGTAAATAAGGACCATTTGTACGAACACATTTTCCCATAGACACAGAATGGGAAAAACCCTTTGCTACATCTGGCCCTAAGCTCCTTAGTGTTTCCATTTGGTTATAAATGATTTATGATTATTTGCATTCTTTAAGGTAGCATGTTAATGTCATGCTACCAAACACCTTATTCCCAATTAGTGCCTTGATGCCACCTTATTTAATTGACCAGGTTATGCCATCGCTCATGTGACTAGCATTTGGACCAATGATTGCATTTTTGCTATTTATTTAGGACTTTGCATTTGGGGGTTACATTAATTAATACAGTGTTAAAGTTACTAAAACACACTGAATAATCACCAGAAAGCTGAGAATTTAACATTACCTTTTAACCATAAATAACTCTTCTTTCCTAGTTGTCACTCTTACTGAGATTACCAAATCGGGAAACACTTGCTACCTACGCAATATCTATATCACCCAATCTTCAATAACCACATTATTTTAATTTCCAGTTAGACAAGAGTCAGTACCTAATTGGACAGAAATTAGATAGCACTGAAATTGAAGATGCCTCTCTGCATCTGGAGGTCCTCACAATACTGACTTAGGGGGTCATTTTGACTCCCGCCGGCGGCGGTACTGCACGCCCGGCGGGAGCCGGCGAATGACCGCGGTGGCCATTCTGGCTTTCCCGCTGGGCTGGCGGGCGACCGCCAGAAGGCCGCCCGCCGGCCAAGCGGGAAAGCGCCTTCAACGAGGAAGCCGGCTCCGAATGGAGCCGGCGGAGTTGAAGGCGTGCGACGGGTGCAGTGGCACCCGTCGTGATTTTCAGTGTCTGCTTGGCAGATACTGAAAATCAATGTGGGGCCCTGTTAGGGGGCCCCTGCAGTGCCCATGCCATTGGCATGGGCACTGCAGGGGCCCCCAGGGGCCCCACGACACCCGTTACCGCCATCCTGTTCCCGGCGGTGAAAACCGCCAGGAACAGGATGGCGGTAAGGGGGTCGGAATCCCCATGGCGGCGCTGCAAGCAGCGCCGCCGTGGAGGATTCCCTGGGGCAGCGGGAAACCGGCGGGACACCGCCGGTTTCCCGTTTCTGACCGCGGCTGCACCGCCGCGGTCAGAATGCCCATGGAAGCACCGCCAGCCTGTTGGCGGTGCTTCCGCGGTCGTTGGCCCTGGCGGTCGGTGACCGCCAGGGTCAGAATGACCCCCTTAGTCTTACTTTTCATATTACTACTACACTACAGCTAACTCTATATTTCAGGTGTAGTACAAAATATTGGTATATTCCACCTTACTAACTATAGCGTTTTTAATGAATGAATAAATAAATTGTCGATGTATGCATGGTTTTATTGTGTTGTTTTGATTACTTGATTATGGATTTTTTAATGGTTTATGATGAACCGAAATAAGGAATTTGCTGCTGCTGATGAAATATTTATTAAAACAGCATGCACCTGACGGATCTTGGCCCTAACAAAGGTAAGAAAAAAGGGGAAAATAGGCAGACAGGGATCAACTCACTCAGAAACAAGGTCCACTCAAAAAGGAATTTAAATATGCAAATATATGTTTCTAGTTTTTTGTGAAATATAGCTGGCCTGACATGGGATGGGTAGTCATGAAATGTTGATTCCAATCTTTGGTAACTAAAACCAACAACAATTTGCCTCATAGTTGAGGTCATCTAAAATGGGGTATAATGGCATAACCTGAGATGCTGAGTGAAGGCTGCGAGATTGGACATGTCTAGTAATTCGAGCCTGGACCACAAGTGTCCTAATGGCATTTATAGCTCAATGGATGGACACAAAGTTTGGAAGTAAAATAAAAAAGTAGCAGAAAGCCATTTGCATAGGACATACCATCAATGCCAAACGGTCAAATAAAAATAATAAGCGGTTGTATCTAATATTAAATAAAATTTAAAACGATGATGATCCTTGAGTGATTCCACAGCCCACTTCATTCGATTTGGATATTAAGAACAATGGGCCAGATTTAGATACTTGCAGATGAGTTGCTCCATCACAACAATGACGGATATCCCGCTCGCCAAAATCGAAATCCCATTATATCCTATGGAATCTAGATTTCAGCGGATAGGATAACCCTCACCGTTGTTATGGAGTGACTTCTGTGCCAATATCTAAATCAGGCTCTTTATCATTAAAGACACAATCTGTCAAAAAAGAGGACATCAAACCAAAACAGTCTCCCTAAGTCTCACCTCTGCCAAACAGTAAACTAAGATGCAACGCTCAGCTGTTTCTAAGGTATCAGAGAAATCAACTAGAATTAGACCCAATGGTTGTCCATTATCTAGACTCATTGTCACATCACTCTGGGCAGCTATTGCTGTCGTGCTGCCTATACCTGGTTAAATAGCCAATTGCCCAAATATTTCCCCTGTTTTGGTGAATGAAGGAAGAAGTGAAATAGGCTTATAATTGTATTCCAATAAAGGGTCAAGGTTGGGGGTTTTCAATGCAGCTTCACATGCTCCAACACTGTTTTTCCACACCGTAGGGAGATTGCCCATGAAGACAAAAAGGTTTCAGGGGACCACACGAGCAGGAGTAATCACAATGGCCATCTCATTTAAAACCTTGACAGGACTAAATCCATCAGGCATCCTAACCTAATTGGTATCTATAGTTGACCATAAGGAAATCTTGAACAATGGGGATTGCATCAATTATGGGCATGTCTTGTAAAACCCAGAAGGCATCAACAAAGTTTTCATGGAGCCTTAAATCATTTTTAATATGATATGATAGTTTTACTTTTTCTATGAAATAGTGGAAAACTTCTCACATAAAGTTTAAGGGGGGTTGATATTTGATGAAAGGGTGCATTTGCAAGCTCGCAGACCAGTTTCAAGAGTTCACATAGAACTGAATGCTACCAGGATCAGATTTCCATGATACATAGTCTTAATTGGCAAAAACAGAATGTAATGAATCGTGCCTGCGCGCTAAAGAGCTGTTCTGCTGTGGGGGAATAGGTCAAATATAATTTCCTCTATACCTGTTTTCGATTAGTCTTTCTGCCTTGTGTTCAGCCATGTAGCACAGGCTACTGAGTCTTTTGGAAGGAGCACCACTAGTAGTAGTCGAAACTGTTCTCACGATCGGAAATGTCTTGCACCTTAATCCATAATTCTTTACATTTTGGGGAGGATTCAGTGACGTGAACTTTATGCCATGGTTGTGACGGGGACAAGATAACTTGGAGGGGCGGGGTTAAAAATGTGTGATTGATTGGTACAAGTACATAAAACAATGGAACAAAATAGTCAGTGCATGCGATTAACATCAATGCTCTGAACCACATCAAATTTGGAGAGCCAGAGACAGGATTAATTATGTGGCCTCCTTGATGAGTCGGCTGGTCAACTGTCTGTATTAGCAATAAACTGATCATTAGATTTTAAAAAGGCTTGTATTGAGGGTGATAGGCAGGAGTCATACCATAGATTGAAATCCCCTATTATAATCACGTTGCTGTTAATTTGTAAGAGACTACGATTTCAGAAGGGCTTCCAACGAAGACTCAGGTGAAATCTGGAGCTCTGTAAATTGCCAGCAGACAAATGGAACAGGAATTTGAGAATACCAATCAACAGCCTATTATCTCCTCTAAGTATTTATTGTGGTCTAGGGTAGTATCAACAAGTACTCTGCTATACTCTTTAAAAGCAATAGGAGCCACTTCTACTCGGTCTTTCCAGACTGGGGGCCTGATTACAATCTTGGCGGGTGGGATACTCCGTCACAAATGTGACGGATATCCCATCCTCCATATTACAAGTTCCATTATATCCTATGGAACTTGTAAAACGGCCAGTGGGATATCCGTCCTCCAAGGGTGTAATCAGGCCGTAAATGTTTCTTATTATAACCATTAGGAATAGCATTTGCAGCAGCAAGACTGGCTGAGTCATGTAGCCACATTTCTGTCATGACAAACACCTCTATGTTACACTTATGCAACAGGAAATGGATCTCTTCTTCATGTTTTCCTTTATGTATGTTTTGTTTTCTACATCTACTGACTCAGATACAATCTGACTAATTTTTAAAAATGTGTTTTAAAAGTGAAACATGTTTGGGACTTTTTTCTCTTAATTCCCCATTTTTAGCCAGCATCTAAGGAAGCATGCCAAAGCCCATGCTTAATGCTTAATGAACTTAACACCTGTCTATCAGCCCTCATGTACATTTTGGCTTGGTTTGCCCCATAGAAATACCGTGTACATGCTCACGCATATGTCATTTTCAAACCTTTCAAACTATGTGAATACCATGTGAAGTCATTCTGTCATTCTGTGAACAGACCAGCACTTACATATGACCTTGAATCAAATAAAAGTGGAGTTGCTAAGTATGATAACTATGTTTCCCTTGTCTATTAACCTCCTGAAAGCTGCACAGCATACGGAGATGTAACCTGTGTCCATATGCAACTTCATAATTTATGCTTAAGGTCTCATTACTAGGAGATCAGTTTTACAGATATTGGGTGGTATTACCACACCTTATCAGACCATTACACATCTAGAGTAATTACCATGCTGATATCCACGTTTTGCCTAATTTCCATTTTATTTCTTAGCCATCTTTTTTTAACCTGCTATTTGGAAGGAGACCTGTGCCTGGATACAATGGGACACTTGTGTAGTAGGCTGGCCTAGTTTGTAGTGGGTACCTAAGGTACTTACACCTCATTCCAGGTCCAGGTATACCATATTAGTGAAATGTAGGCAGTGTTTAGAAGCCAGGCTGTCTAGATGTAGCTGTAGGCAGAGCAGCCATGGCAGAACTAGTTGACATGCAAAGCTCTTGCAATACCAATGTAGTCACACAGTACTCACACACAAGAAAGACAATATTCAGTGTTATCAAAAATAAAGGTACTTTATTTTAGTGACAAGGCAAATATATCTTAGAGGCTATACTCCATTAGGAGATAAGTAATACACATAAAATATACACTAGTAACCAAAAACAGGTAAGTACACAGTCATAAAATAGTGAAAATTGTGAAAATCACCATAGGCTAGAATGGGCCTAGGGGCAACACAAACCATACACTAAAATAGTGGAATGCGAAAGTCAGTCCCCCCCCTAGGCAAGAGTAGTGTGTAGAGGAGTGCTGGGACTGTAAGACAACACCAAAGGCAAGTACAGTACCCCACTCCAGAGCCCAGGAAAACAGGAGTAAAGTACAGCAAGTTTCATCGGAACACACTAGGAGTCGTGATGAAGGATTATGAAAAAACGAAGCAAGACTGCAAGACACCATTGAAGGATTCCTGGACCTGAAGACCTGTGGAGAAAGGAGACCAAGTACAAGAACAGATGAAGAGTCCAGGAAGAACAGGAGCCCCTGCCAACTCGGATGAAGGTGCAAAAGTGGATCCTCCGGTTAGAGGAAAAAGTCAGAGATGTCCCAAAGAAGACAGCTGTGGGTTCCTGTTTGGTGCAAGGGATGTCCCACGTTGAGTAGAAGAATGCAGGCTGGTTTTAGTAGTTGGATTCCGCCAAACAGCCTTGGCTCACGCAAAAGACGCGTTTGGTGGGAAAAGGCGCTACCTGGACCCAGGAGGGACCTGGGGGTCTCACCTCAGACTCAGGAGACAGAGGGGGCCCTGAGAAGACCAGGCAGCGCCCATAGGAGTCCCAGGGCACAGGGACAAAGGATTTGCAAATCACGGTCATTGCAGCAGTACACAAAGGGATTCCACGCCGCCGGAGAACAACTCAGGGAGCTGAGCATCACAGGATAGAGTGCAAGGGACCTGGGCTATGCTGTGCATGAACGATTCCTTGGAGAAATGCACAGAAGCCCTAGGAGCTGCAAAACACGCTGTGCACAGGGGTACCTTCTGGTTTGGGGAGATAAGCTCTTACCTCTACCAAATTTGGACAGTTGGACCTTTGGATAGTCAGGGTCACTTTGGTCCACCACCTGTGTTCCAGGATCCACGCTCGTCATCAGGAGAGGGGACCCAGAGTACCGGTCATCGCTACAGAGAGGTGCCTGCTGAAGCAGGGAAGTGACTCCGTCACTCCGTTGGAGATTCCTTTGGTCCTTCTGGTGCAGGATGAAGACAGGCAGTCCTCTGAGCGTTTACGACCTGGAAACTGTTGCAGTTGCTGCCAGGAGCTGAAGTTGCAGTAGCCTTCTTGGATACTTTTTTGCAGTTGTAGAGTTTCTGGAGCAGTTCTGCGGTTGATCCGATGGTAGAAGGTGAAGCAGAGGTTGCAGAGGAGTCCTGCTGCAATCTTGCAAAACCAAATCTGAGGAAACACCCAGAGGAGAGACCTTAAATAGCCCTGAGAGGGGGATTGGTCACCTAACCAGGTAAGCACCTATCAGGAGGGGTCTCTGACGTCACCTGCTGGCACTGGCCACTTAGATGCTCCCAGAGTTCCCTGACCAACCTGAAAACAAGATGGCAGAACCCAGGGACACTCTGGAGGAGCTCTGGGCACCACCCCTGGGGTAAAGATGGACACCCCTCTCCTGAATGAAATGCATTGTTCTGCCTTCCTGGGATTGAGCTACTAAAGCCCCAGGAGGGCAGAAGCCTGTCTGTGATGTGGCGACAGCTGGGGCTGCCTGGGAAACCTCAGAGAGCTGGTTTGGCAGTACTGGGGCTCCATGGTGGAGCCCCCAGGTTGCATGGAATTGCCCCCATACCAGAATCGGATTGGGGGTACAATTTCTCAATCTTAGACACCTCACATGTCCATATTCAGGGTTAACATTGTGAAGCTACATATATGTATTGACTTAGATGTAGTGCACACTTAGAATGGTGTCCCCACACTCACGAAGTCTGGGAAATTGGTCGTAAGCAATCTGGAGTGGCATATGGAGTCACTAGACTATAGTGACAAATTTGGAAACAGAGAGAGCATGAGCAATGGAGTTCTGGTTAGCAGGACTCTAGTGACACAGTCAAGCATACTGACAACACAGTAAAATATACTGACATAGAAATATATAGAAACACACTGACAAACAGGTAGAAATTGGGGATAACATGCCAAGAAAGATGGTACTTTCCTACAACTTGTGACTAGGGTGACCACAGGCCATAGAAGCAAATTCTGGGTAAGACCTGTAAATATTCAGGACAAAGGGTCAAAATTCAGGATACAAATTAAGGACAAAGGGTCCATTTTGTGGAAACGTTTGTGTAAATCAAGCAATAATATAACAGTAAGTAAAAATCCCAAGCTCCTCCAGCCCACCTTCCGTTGTCAATATGCTTCCCATTTCCCCACCAATCTACCCTGCATTGTCCTTGTGCTCCTCCAGCCTCTCCTTCGCTTCCTCACCTAATGCCTCCTGCTCACCCTCCATTGTAAATCTGCTGCCTCAGTCCCTCCGACCCATCCTCAATTGTAAGCTTGCTGCTCCATGCCCTCGCCCTACCGTCAATTGTCAGCTCCTGCCCCATACTCCCCTGTCCACCCTCTGTTGACAGCTTTATACCTCGTAATAATAATCCCCATTCTGTAGAGCACATGGCTACTTCTATTGAAGCATCCCATTGCAAAGATTCTGCACTATCTAAGAGAGGCTGCACAATACTCAGTGGTTCAAAAATTAAAAGTAGTTAAAAGGTCAAGTCCACACCCCCTTCTGTCACCCTCAGTTGCCAGCTTTCTGCCTTAGCTCTGCCTACCCACTCTCCACTGCCCATTTACTTCTCACCTCATTCTACTGACCCTCCATTGTCTGTTTGCCTCACCTACGCCCTCTGCCCGCCTATGTTGTCCATATGCTAACCCACTATCTCTTGCATGTCCTCTCCCAACCGTGTTCTTTTCTACTGCCTTCCCTTTATGTGGACTTGTTCCCACAACCCACTGCCAATTTGTTTTTTAAATTTAAAAAGTGCATTAGCGCTGGCCACATCATAGCACTTTTTCTCTTCATTTACAGCATGACATATAATCATTGCCAAAGCCAATAGCTCTCATAGGTGAGACCTATTGTTTTGCCAATACTTGTTTTCTTGTAGGCAATCAACGGCTAAACCTTCCAGTGGGGGAGAAGGCATAGATAGATTTCAAATGCAAATGTGATAATCGTATTGCTAATGCCAAACAAAGGGGGTTATTTTCCAGAGAAATACAAGCAGCAACAACTGAATTAGTCCCAAGAGACACTGAAAGGAAAAAATGTACTGCCACCCAGAGGCACAACTACACCTTTCCCCTTCAGTGGGGGGGAAGGGTGAGGGGTTAACACAGTGACACTTCAAATAATGAGATGAGCTATCCTTAGGGTCTCTGCATAGATAATTCCAGACACAAACATGAAAGGCATATGTTAAAGCAAATTCTACATGTGCTTTATAATGCACTCTAACAAAACTGACCATAGAGGCAGTTTCTTTAGATGGAGAGGTATGTATTTGCTTAGATATAAATCATATGTTCAGGCTTCACATAGCTGAGCTAGCTCTGAGCTAACTCTGAGTCTACCAATCAGTCCGGATGCGGAAACTGAGTTATCCCTTAGGTGATATCACAAGGGACAAGAGCCACAACCCATCCTTTCTGCTTGATATCTTCTAAACTAGCCACTGACCCTGTGTATAGTGCCTGAGGTCACCCACTAAATATATTGAAAACCTGTACATAAAATATGATTCTGATGGATACAACTACCTGTGGATTCCTCACCTAAAGAATTTCCCCACACGCCAGCCCTCGATGGAAATTTTCTTCTAGCTCTGCACGTCGACGATGACGTTACAATTGCCTGACTCCACGCAACGCCGTATGACGTCATCCAGGCAATAAGAAGCCCTCGTCGACGTGCAGATGTCAGTTCCCTTTTTTCCGTGCCTTAGAGTAACAGTTTTTCTTCGAGGCTACCAGGGAGCTACAGTTTCACTCCGGTGTAACTATGTCACAACCGAGGAAGTCGGGTTTTAAACCCTGTTAACAGTGTGGAGGTCGCATGTCGGTCACGGACCCACATGAGAATTGCTTGTGGTGCCTTAGTTCCGACCATGAAGTCGAGTCATGCGGTTCATGCCAACGCATGAATCCTACGGCCCTGAAAGAACGGGAGGCTAAGTTGTTTCTTGCTCGTTCTAAGAAGAGGAAGGAGAAGCATCATCATAGAGAGTCTCCTTCAAGATCCTCGAAGACTCATTGGCGCCATCGGGATTCTCGACGTCAACATGGCTCACGCCGATCAAGCAGAGAACGCTCCCGTTCGAGGTCGCCATCGGCTCGGCGCCGACCGACGTGGGAGATCAGCCCGACTGTCACCCCTCCAACAACTCCAGCTTCTCCGATGTCTCCACTGTCGGTGTATGAAGTGGATCCTCATCAGGAGCCGAGGGCTTCTCCGGAGCAGGAGATGCCTGGGCCGTCATCGGCTTCACCGCTGGCGCTGGTTCCTCAAGGTTATCCGGCTTTCCCGGCACCCGGCACGGACCCCGCAGCATTTCTGAATGCTATGTTTAATATTTTTTCCACCATGGCGCCTGGTGGAGGGCATGCGGGTCCGTCAGGTCCTTTGGCCTTTGACTTGGGTGCTCCGGCTTCTTACAAGCCGACACCCTTTATGCCCTTTCTTCCTTCTGGAAGTACCGCTTCGGCGCTGATGCCTTTGGCTTCGCTCAGAAGACCGGTGACGCCGACAACGTCCACCATCCCGGCGCCGTTGGATTCACCACGGATCCAGTCGACCTTGAAATTGCCTGTGGCGCCGGGGGATCCCGCGTCGGATGGCTCCGAGGATCGGCGTCGTCAGAGATCTTTGGCATCGGCCGACGCCTTATCGACGCAGGGGCTCAAGTCCAGCCTCTGCTCAAGGAGGTTGGCTCTAAGGCTGCTGGAAGAACAAGAATATGAGAGGCAGCACTTGGAGGAAGGAGAAATCATGGAGCCTTCAGGGGACCTGCAAGGCTTGGATACTGCAAGTGGCCTAGACACTTCCCCGGAATGGGAGCTGGCTTCTCCGGGGAAGTATACAGAGGAGGCTGCTTCTTTTCATGCTGTAGTGAGGAAAGCAGCAGACTTTTTGGACCTTCCACTTCCTGCTGCGGAGGTGAAGACCAACCTCCTGACCGAAGTGCTGCATCCAGCATCAGCTGAGGCGGAACCCTTTCTTCCTTTCAATAAGGCTCTTTTGGACCCTATTAATGAAGTTTGGAAGAAGCCAGTGACTTCGGCTGCCGTGAACAGGGTGGTGGCGAGACGCTATCATGGCCCTAGGTGATCCGGACTTTTTGACCAAGCACCCAACTCTGGAGAGTTTGGTTGTCCATGCGTTGCGCCTCCCGTTCTGCTCCTGGTTCGTTTCCCGGGGCTCCAGCGGACAGGGAGTCTAAGAGAATGGACCAGGCAGCTAAAAAGGCCTTCTCTTCCTGCAGCATGGCTTTAAAATCTACTAATGCTACTTGCATTTTAGGTCATTACATTTATGCCCTTATGGATGAGGCTAAGGGCCACCCGGAATTATCACAGGAGGTGTTAAACCTTTTGTCGGACGCTCAGGCGGCGACCAAGGTGATTCAATCTGGGCTGGATACCTCTGACTCGGTGACCAGGGCTATGGGCACGTCCATAGCGATGAGACGGCAGGCCTGGCTGTGATCGTCAGGGTTCTCCCCTGATGTTCAGACTACTCTCCTGGACCTGCCATTTGATGGAGACAAACTTTTTGGATCAAAAGCCGACTTTGCTTTAGAACGATTTAAAGAGAGTAGAGCCATGGCGAGATCCTTGTGTCTGCAAGCAGCCACATCCCCTGCTTTGAAGTCATTTAGGAGGTTTAGAGGATTTGGTTGTGGCGCTTCCTTTCGTGGCAGGCTCCATGCAGCAGGACAGCAATCTGCAGGAACTCTTCCTTTCAGATCCTTCAGGGGCAGGGGAAGAGTACGCACTAGAGGTGCCACCCAGCAGCACTCTGCCTCTTCCTCTTCCTCCAACGGGGTGCAGCAGGGAAAGCAGCCTTAGTCCTCCATCACTCCCTGCTCACACGTCTCCTGTAGGGGGGAGACTTACTCACTTTCTTTGCATGTGGGAGTCAATAACATCAGACTCCTGGGTCACCGACATTGTGGGGAAAAAGGTATGTTCTTCCCTTTCGGGAGTTTCCTCCTCCCTTCCCTCGCCGTCCATCCTTCTGTTCGGACAACCATCTTCTGTTACTACAACAGGAGGTGATGTCCCTTTTGTCAAAGGGTGCAGTGGAGTTGGTTCCAGAGCAGGAGAGGGGTCAGGGCTGCTATTCAAGATATTTCCTGATCCCCAAAAAGGATGGTCGGTTGAGGCCAATCCTGGACCTGAGGATTTTGAATTGGTTCCGCAAGCAGGAAAAGTTCAAAATGCTGACCCTGTCACAAGTTCTTTTAGCATTGAACAAAGGAGATTGGATGATGTCTGTCGACTTGCAGGATGCGTACTTCCATATTCCGATCCTCAATTCGCACAGGAAGTATCTCCGGTTTGTGGTGGGGTCGCAGCACTATCAGTTTGCGGTCCTTCCGTTTGGTCTTACTTCGGTACCTCGGGTCTTCACGAACGTGATGGCGGTGGTGGCAGCGGAGCTCAGAAGAAAGGGAATAGCAGTATTTCCTTATCTGGACAATTGGTTGATCAAAGCCAAGTCTCCGGGGCTCTTGCGGCATCACCTGCAGTCGACAACTCAGTTGTTGTTCGACCTGGGTTTTTCAGTGAATGTGCTCACATCTCACCTGGAGCCCTCTCAACGCCTCCTGTTCATAGGGGCAGTACTGGATACAACATTGAATCGGACCTTTCCTCTGATGCAGCGGGTTCAGGACATTCAGGCATTGATTCCAATGTTTCTAAATGGAGCGGTCGTTCCAATCCTCAAGGTCCTTCGTCTGCTCGGTTTGTTCGTTTCTTGCATTCTGCTGGTCACACATGCACGCTGGCACATGAGGGCTCTTCAGTGGTACGTCCGCAGGCAGTGGTTTCAACACAAGGGAGATCTCGAGGACTCGATAAGGATCTCCAGAGACGCTACAGCGGATCTTCGATGGTGGGCTGAGGTTGGCAAACTGTCGCAAGGAAGGCCGTTCTCGCTACCTCCGCCAGTGGCCACAGTTGTAACAAATGCTTCCACTCTAGGGTGGGGAGCTCATCTGGGGGACCTGGAGATCAAAGGTTGTTGGTCTCCAGTGGAACAGAAGTTTCACATCAATCTATTGGAATTGCGGGCGATACGTCTGGCTCTCAAGGCCTTCCTCCCTTCCCTTCGCGGTCAGTCGGTTCAGGTCCTGACGGGCAATACTACCGCAATGTGGTATATAAACAAGCAGGGAGGAGTGGGGTTGTATCTTCTCTGCGGAGAAGTTCTACGGCTCTGGTCCTGGCTTCAGGACCACAGGATTTGCTTGGTAGCAAATCATTTGGCCGGAGTTCTGAACGTGCGTGCGGACAGTCTCAGTTGGCTCATCTTGACCGATCACGAGTGGCGCCTTCATCCAAATTTGGCCCTTTACATCTTCCAGAGGTGGGGATCTCCACAAATAGACCTGTTTGTCACTCTGGAGAACGCGCACTGCCCGTCGTTTTGCAGCCTCCAGTATCCGGTGCAAGGAGCTTTGGAGGACGCATTTCAGATGTCCTGGATGAGTCAGTTGCTTTACGCGTTCCCCCCCCATACCCTTGATTCCTCAGTTTTTGAGGAAGATCCGCCAAGATCGGGCTCAAGTCATCGTAATAGCTCTGGATTAGCCAAGAAGGGTATGGTACTCGGATCTTCCCCAACTCTCTCTGTGCCCTTTGCTCCGTCTCCCGTACAGGGCAGACCTCCTCTCGCAGTCGCAGGGGCAGGTTCTACACCCCCACCTCCAGAGCCTGCACCTTCATGCCTGGAGATTGAACGGGGCAATCTGAGTTCCTTTTCTCTCCCGCTGGAGGTGGTGGAAGTTATTCTATCGACCAGGCGACACTCCACCAAATCGATCTATGCAAGCAGGTGGGCCAGATTTGTCAGTTAGTGTGGAGAGAACCAAACTGATTCCTTGATGGCCCATTTGTCTGATGTATTGTTATTTGCTTTATCCTTGGCACAGAAGGGTTGTGCAGTTGCCACAGTTAAGGGTTACTTATCAGCGCTGTCGGCTTTTCTGTGCCTTCCAGACCAACCCTCCTTGTTTAAGTTACCTCTTGTATTGAGGTCCATTAAGGGTCTCACTAATAAGTTTCCGCCCACTCCGTTTGTTATGCCACTGTGAGATCTTAATTTAGTATTGACCTTTCTTATGGGATTGCCATTTGAGCCGATGCCCTCTTGTGCCTTAAGATTTTTAGTTTTGAAGACTGTTTTTCTAGTGGCCATAACATCTGCTAGAAGAGTGAGTGAGCTCCAGGCTCTAAGTGTAGAGTCCCCATATATTTCCTTTATTAGGGACAAAGTGGTGTTAAGGACCAAGGCGGCTTTCCTCCCGAAGGTTGTTACACCCTTTAATTTGGGACAGTCTACTACTCTCTCTTCCTTTTATCCTCCACCTCATCCATCCAAGGAGGAAGAGAGGCTTCACAGATTGGATCCTTGAAGAGCGTTGACCTTCTTTGTCGACAGGATGAGGGAGTTCAGGCAAGACGATCAGCTCTTCGTTGGTTACGTGGGGAAGAGGAGAGGCAGAGCTGTCCACAAGAGAACGCTGTCCAGGTGGGTCATTCTCAACATCAATCTTTGTTATTCTTTAGCAAAGAAAGAACCTCCTGTAGGGCTCCAAACCCATTCTACCAGGGCTAAGGCTGCTTCATCGGCTTTGGCTAGGGGTGTTCCTGTGGTTGACATCTGCAAAGCGGCAACTTGGGCATCCCTCCATACTTTTGTCAAACATTATTGTTTGGACTCTGAGGTCAAGAGGGATGGCCATTTTGCCCGCTAAGTGCTGCAGGATTTCTTAGTTTGACCATTCAGGCACCCACCTCCTGAGGAGGTACTGCTTTGGGACTCTATTCTTTAGGTGAGGAATCCACAGGTAGTTGTATCCATCAGAAGAACAAGTTACTTACCTTCGGTAACGCCTTTTCTGGAGGATACACTAGCTACCTGTGGATTCCTCATTTTTACTTGTGTGTCAGTTTGTTTTAGCCTGTCTCACTGGGATCCTGCTAGCCAGGACCCCAGTGCTCATAGTTTGTGGCCTGAATGTGTTCCCTGTGTGGTACCTAGCTGTGTCACTGAGGCTCTGCTAACCAGAACCTCAGTGTTTATGCTCTCTCTGTCTTTAAAATTGTCACTGCAGGCTAGTGACCATTTTACCAATTCTGATTGTCACACTGGAACACCCTTATAATGCCCTAGTATATGGTACCCAGGTACCCAGGGTAATGGGGTTCCAGGAGATCCCTATGGGCTGCAGCATTTCTTTTGCCACCCATAGGGAACTCAGACCAATATTACACAGGACTGCCACTGCAGCCTGAGTGAAATAACACCCACGTTATTTCACAGCCATTTTACACTTCACTTAAGTAACTTTTAAGTCACCTATATGTCTAACCCTCACTTGGAGAAGGTTTGGTGCAAAGTTACTAAGTGTGAGGGCACCCTGGCACTAGCCAAGGTGCCCCCATATAGTTCAGGGCAATATCTCCAGACTTTGTGAGTGCGGGGACACTATTACACGTGTGCAGAACAAAGGATTTCCTCTGAGAGAGGGTGTTGGAAATAGGTGTTAAGGGCCTGAGAGGAGTAGCCTCTTCTGGCCTCTGGAAATGCTTTGAAGGGCACAGATGGTGCCCTCCTTGCATAAACCAGTCTACACCGGTTCAGGGATCCCCCAGCCCCTGCTCTGGCGTGACACTGGACTAAGGAAAGGGGAGTGACCACTCCCCTGTCCATCACCACCCCAGGGGTGGTGCCAGAGCTCCTCCAGTGTGTCCCAGAACTCTGCCATCTTGAATGCAGAGGTGTGAGGGCACAGTGGAGGCCTCTGAGTGGCCAGTGCCAGCAGGTGACGTTAGAGACCCCTCCTGATAGGTGCTTACCTGACTAGGTGACCAATCCTCCTCTGAGGGCTATTTAGGGTCTCTCCTGTGGGTTTCTCTTCAGATAACGAATGCAAGAGCTCACCAGAGTTCCTCTGCATCTCCCTCTTCGACTTCTGCCAAGGATCGACTGCTGACTGCTCAAGGACACCTGCAAAACCACAACAAAGTAGCAAGAAGACTACCAGCAACATTGTAGCGCCTAATCCTGGCGGCTTTCGCTACTGTTTCCTGGTGGTGCATGCTCTGAGGGCTGTCTGCCTTCACCCTGCACTGGAAGCCAAGAAGAAATCTCCCGTAGGTCAACGGAATCTTCCCCCTGCTACCACAGGCACCAAACTTCTTTTCTTTAAAAGTTCTAAAACTTTTTTCTCTCTACCTTAAACTCCTTCTTAAGAACTATGGGCCTCATTATGACCCTGGCGGGCGGCGGAGGCCGCCCGCCAGGATCCCGCCCTCCAAATTACCGCGCCGCGGTCAAAAGACCGCGGCGGGTATGACGAGTTTTCCCCTGGGCTGGCGGGCGGTTCCAGTTAAACCGCCCGCCAGCCCAGGGGGAAAACGACCTTCCCACGAGGATGCCGGCTCGTAATCGAGCCGGCGGAGTGGGAAGGTGCGACGGGTGCTACTGCACCCGTCGCGTATTTCACTGTCTGCAAGGCAGACAGTGAAATACATTTTGGGGCCCTCTTACGGGGGCCCCTGCCGTGCCCATGCCATTGGCATGGGCACGGCAGGGGCCCCCAGGGGCCCCGCGACCCCCCCTACCGCCATCCTGTTCATGGCGGCTTTCCCGCCATGAACTGGATGGCGGTAGGGGGGGTCAGAATCCTCATGGCTGCGGAGCGCGCTCCGCAGCCATGGAGGATTCCAATGAGCAGCGGAAAGTCAGCGGGAGACCGCTGACTTTCCGCTTCTGACCGCGGCTGAACCGCCGCGGTCAGAATGCTCATTGGAGCACCGCCAGCCTGTCGGCGGTGCTCCCGTGGTCGGTGGCCCTGGCGGCCACCGGCCGCCAGGGTCAGAATGACCCTCTATGTCTGCAGTAGCGCTCACTCCCACAGTTGTCCAGGCAACCTATGGTAGTTTAAACTTTAAAGGTTTGAGGGGTCTCTGCATAGAAAGAGGTTTAAGCATTGGTAAGAACCCTACCAAAGATCTTCTCCTTAGCCTTCTCCTAGAAAGTGACCAGAACCAGTCCGGCCCATCCCAGGATCAGGAGGTAGAGCAGGAGGTTACCCAGCAAGAATCAGGGGAGGGCCCTGAGGATGCTGGGGAGGGTTCATCCAAAGACCTGCCAGCTAACAGGCCACCTAGTGACACTGGTAGTGGGAGGGGGTCACACACTAGTAGGGTACCTTTCACTCCAAAAGGCCAGGTAACTAGAGTCCAGCCAGTTAGAGACAGGTCCAATTCTGCCAATTCCCACATCTCCTCTGTGTCTCAGAATTTCCAAGCCTCCCATCCTGAGGATAACACTATGGAAAGGGAACTTACACAGCTGAGGATGGAAGAGGCCAGACTGAAGCTAAGACAGCAACAGTTGGCCTTAGACAGGGAATCTCTAGATGTAGAGAGGGAAAGGCAGAGGTTGGGGTTAGTTCCCTATGGTGGCAGCAGAAGTGTTTTTCATAGTAATCCTGTAAGAGAACAAGATTCTAGAAACCTGCACAAGACAGTCCCTCCTCACAAGGAGGGGGATGACATTAACAAGTGGTTTGCTGCACTTGAGAGGGCTTGTATGGTATAGTTGGTCCCTGTCCCAGGGTCTTTTCCTCGGGATCTGCACGTCGCTGGACAAAAGGCCCACCTCCCGGCGTCATCGACTCAGAAAGCTATTATAGCACAGAGTTATGATGAAGCCAGTCGGAGGGGAAGGGAATTAGGGAAGGGAACAGCAGGGAGAGAGATCTGAAAAGTAAAGGTTAGAACAAATATGCATTTACTCATTTATCGACTCTTGACTAAATCCGTCTCCAAGATATCGGGTGGAGATCTCTTCTGAAATGAGGGCAAAGCCCCTTCTTTTAAACATGGAACAAAAGTAAGTCACAACCTCAGAATCAAGAGATGGCAAGAACTTTGAACTATGATTATACACAGAATATCAATCTTGTAATATCTATGTATTCGCAACATAAACCTTTGATCATGACTTAGAAAATCTCAAAGAATTAAATATGCTTTTCACATTTTAAGATTTTCAAAGAACAATGAAAACTATGATTTGCTTATCTCCAGAAATACCTTTACATTCACAACCATAAATGCCAAAAGGTTTTACTCATTGAACTTAAAGCGCTTTACTTAATAATACGAGGAAGTGCTTTTACTCAAGTAACTTTATTCACTTAGATTGTTATGCCAAGAACCTTTTCCTCCTGTGAATTGAAGCGCTTACACCTGTGAACTGAAGCGCCTGAATCATCATGCCAAAAGCGCTTTTGCGTCTATGAACTGAAGCACCTGAATAATCATGCCAAGAGCGCTTTACATCTAAGAACAGAAACACCTTCAATTACTGTGCACCAAAGCGCGTTACACCTGTGAACTGAAACGCTTTGAATTACTGTGCCAAAAAAGCGCTTTACATCTGTGAACGGAAACACCTTGCATTACTGTGCACCAAAGTGTGTTATATTTGTGAACTGAAATGCTTTGAATTACTGTGCCAAAAGAGCGCTTTACATTTGTGAACGGAAACGCCTTGAACTGCTGTGCACCAAAGCGCGTTACATCTGTGAACTGACACGCTTTGAATTACTGTGCCAAAAAAGCGCTTTGCCTCTTGGAAGTAATAACTTTTTCCAAACTGGGATTCAGCAAGGCCTCACCACTACGAGTACGACCTACTCATTTTTTAATGCACCAGGGACTTTGATTAGACAACACTCTGCCATTCAGGAACTCTTCTCTTCTCCAGAGAAACCCCCACGAGGTCTGGCTGCATCGAAGTCTTCAAAATAGTGAGCAATGTGCTTGGGTGTGGCTTGGCATTTATAGGCCTGCCACACCCCGAGATGGCTGCTGCCTCTAAAAACATGGCAATTGTAGTCCCTTCATAGAATAGAATTGATAAGTGCATCTTGTCCACCAATGCCCTGAACCTGCAGCTCTATGAGTTTTGCCACTGGGCAGACGACGCTGATGGTCACCCCAGGAACAAGAGGGGATGACAAGTGGTGCGCATAAAGTGCCGTAAAGTCGCGCAGCGGAATTTCAGGTGAGACCTGGACCGCTCCTCACCTTCTTCCTGACAGTCCCTCAAAGGCAGTGGGCTGCTATTTTGTGGCTATCTTTCACTGGTAAGGGTAGGGATGGGCTCCTTACTGTCAGAAAAAGTGATGCTAATAATTACAATGTTTTGAAAGAAACACTCTTGGATGGATTTGGCTTAACCACTGAACAATACAGGATAAAGTTCAGAGATACCAGAAAAGAGTCCTCTCAAGACTGGACAGACTTTGTAGACTGTTCAGTGAAGGCCTTGGAGGGTTGGTTACATGGCATTAAGGTGACTGACTGTGAAAGCCTGTATAATCTAATCCTGAGAGAGCATATTTTGAATAATTGTGTGTCTGATTTGTTGCACCAGTACTTGGTAGACTCAGATCTGACCTCCCCCCAAGAATTGGGAAAGAAGGCAGACATATGGGTCAGAACAAGAGTGAACAGAAAAGTTCATACAGGAGGTGAAAAGGATGGCAAGAAGAAGGATGGTAAGTCTTCTGACAAGGGTGGGTACAAAGATAAAAAGCACTCTGAGTCTTCATCAGGCCCACAAAAATCCTCTGGTGGTGGTGGGTCCAAATCCTCTTCCCACAATCAAAAGAAGCCATGGTGTTACTTCTGTAAAAGTAAAGGCCATTGGTCAAGTGGTTCCACCTGCCCAAAGAAAAACATCAAGGCTCCCACTACCGCAACCCCAACTGCAACCTCTAGTACCCCTAGTAATAGCAGTGGTGGTGGGAAGTCTTCTACAAATAGCCAATCTAAGGGTGTAGCTGGGCTCACCATTGGTAGTGTAGTTAGGGTTGGTCTTTTTAGGGAAACCACAGAGGCTGTTTTAGTCTCTGATGGTGGTATTGACTTTGCCACCTTGGTTGCTTGTCCCCTTAATATGGATAAGTACAAGCAACTTCCCCTAATAAATGGTGTTGAGGTTGAGGCCTACAGGGATACAGGAGCCAGTGTCTCTATGGTGATTTAGAAACTGGTTCACCATGATCAACACCTACTTGGTCAGCAGTACCAAGTGACTAATGCTCATAACAACACTCTTAGCCACCCCATGGCTGATGTAAATCTCAACTTGTGGGGGGGTTACTGGTTCAAAGAAAGTTGCGGCAGCCACTGATTTACCTGTAGACTGCTTACTAGGCAATGATTTGGAGACGTCAGCTTGGGCTGAAGTGAAGTTGGAGGCTCATGCAGCAATGCTGGGCATTCCTGTGCATATCTTTGCTTTGACAAGGGCTCAGGTGAAGAAGCAAAGAGGACAGGGAAGCTTGGATCCTGGAACAATGGACCAAGTGCTCCCAAAAGTTAGGGGTAGAAAGGGTAAATCCTTGCCCACTATCCTTCCCTCTCCAGAAGATTCCCCTTTTGAGGAAGAGGAATCCTCTCCCTGTGCAGAACCTACACCAGATGAGTTAACAGCAGACAATGCTGAGCTTTTGGGTGCAGGGGGGCCTGGTAGGGAAGAGCTGAGTTGGCACAGCAGACCTGTCCCACACTAGAAGATTTGAGACAGCAAGCTGTCAAACAGCAGAATGGGGATGTTACTGATAGCCATAAGGTCTATTGGGAAAATAACCTCCTGTATACTGAGTCAAGGGACCCTAAACCTGGAGCTGCCAGGAGATTGGTAATCCCTTTGCAGTATAGGGAGTTTCTTCTGACCTTGGCACATGACATTCCTTTGGCTCGGCATTTGGGCCAGAGCAAAACTTGGGACAGACTTGTTCCGTTGTTTCACTGTCCTCACATGTCAGAGGACACTAAGGAGTTTTGTCGCTCCTGTGTGACCTGCTAAGCCAGTGGCAAGACTGGTGGCACACCTAAGGCCCCCTTAATTCCACTTCCTGTGGCCAGGATGCCCTTTGAAAGGGCGGGGGTTGACATAGTTGGCCCCCTTGACCCTCCAATAGCTTCAGGCAATATATTCATCCTTGTGGTAGTGGACCATGCCACTAGGTATCCTGAGCAATTCCCTCAAGGGCCCCTACAGCTCCTGCAGTGGCAAAAGTCCTCCTGGGAATCTTTTCCAGAGTGGGTTTCCCTAAGGAAGTGGTGTCAGACAGAGATAGTAACTTCATGTCTGCATACCTCAAAGCTACGTGGAAGGACTCCTTACTCCTTATCATCCACAGACAAATGGTCTGGTTGAGAGGTTTAATAAAACTCTCAAAGGTATGATTATGGGATCCCTGAAAAACTCAGAAGCAGATGGGATGTCCTGTTGCCATGCCTCCTTTTTGCTTATAGGGAGGTACCCCAAAAAAGAGTGGGCTTTAGCCCCTTTGAACTTCTCTTTGGGCACCCTGTAAGAGGTCCACTTGCACTTGTGAAGGAGGGTTGGGAACAACCCTTAAAAGCTCCAAAGCAAGACATTGTGGACTATGTACTTGGCCTAAGATCCAGAATTGCTGAGTACATGAAAAAGGCCAGTAAAAACCTTCAGGCCAGCCAAGACCGCCAAAAGCAATCGCATGACCCAGTACCACCCAGGACAGAAGGTGTGGGTATTGGAGCCTGTGGCCCCAAGAGCACTCCAGGACAAATGGAGTAGACCCCATCACATTGTTGAAAAGAAGGGTGAGGTTACCTATTTGGTAGACCTGGGCACTGCCAGGAGTCCCCTTAGGGTGCTCCATGTCAATCGCCTAAAACCCTACTATGACAGGGCTGACTTAACCCTGCTCATGGCAACTGATGAGGGGCAGAAAGAAGAGAGTGACCCTCTCCCTGACCTCTTCTCCACCACTGAAGCTGATGGTTTAGTGGAGGGAGTGGTGCTTGCAGATTGCCTTACTGCTGAGCAGAAGGAAACTGTATAAACCTCCTAGGCTAATTTTCTGACCTCGTCTCACTAGTCCCAGGTACAACTACCTGGTGTGAGCACACAATCAACACTGGCAACAGTTTACCTGTCAAAAGTAAGACTTATAGGCAGCCTGACCATGTCAGGGATTGCATAAAACAGGAGGTACAGAAAATGCTGGACTTAGGAGTGATTGAGCCTTCAGAGAACCCATGGGCTAGCCCAGTGGTGCTTGTCCCAAAACCTCACAGTAAAGATGTTAAAAGAGAAATGACGTTTTGTGTTCACTACAGAGGTCTCAATCAAGTAACCAAAGCTGATGCTTACCGTATACCCAGGGCAGATGAGCTAATCGATACACTGGCTTCTGCCAAGTATCTAACCACTTTTGATTTAACTGCAGGGCATTGCCAGATTAAATTATCAGAAGATGCAAAACCTAAAACTGCCTTTTCCACCATTGGAGGGCACTAACAGTTCACTGTTATGACCTTTGGTTTGAAGAAAGCACCTGCCACTTTTCAAAGGTTGGTGAACACAGTCCTGCAAGGTTTGGAAGCTTTTAGTGCAGCATATCTAGATTATATAGCTGTCTTTAGCTCCACCTGGGATGAGCACCTGGTCCACCTATGGAAAGCTTTGAGGCCCTGCAAAAGGCAGGCCTTACTATCAAGGCTTCAAAGTGCCATATAGGGCAGGGGAAAGTGGTTTATCTGGGCAACCTGGTCGGTGGGGAACAGATTGCACCCCTGCAGGGAAAGATCCAGACCATTATGGGATGGGCTACCCCTACAACTGAAACCCAGGGTACTATACTGTAGGAGGGTCATTAAGAACTATGGCTCCATTGCAGCTCCTCTTAATGACCTCACTAGTAAGAAGATTCCTAAAAAGGTATTATGGACAGCTAGCTGTCAAAAGGCTTTTGATGAGCTGAAACAGGCCATGTGCTCTGCACCTGTCTTAAAAAGCCCTTGTTACTCCAAGACGTTCATAGTCCGGACTGATGCTTTAAAGTCAGGGGTAGGGGCAGTGCTCTCACAGCTTAACACTGAGGGCCAGGATCAACCTGTTGCTTTTATCAGCAGGAGGGTGACCCCTAGAGAAAAGCATTGGTCTGCCATAGAGAGGGAGGCTTTTGCTGTGGTCTGGGCACTGAAAAACTCGAGACCATGGCTGTTTGGTACTCACTTTATTGTTCAGACAGACCACAACCCTATATTATGGCTTAAACAAATGAAATGTGAAAACCCTAAATTGTTGAGGTCCATCTCCGTACAGGGAATGGAATATGCAGTGGAACATAGACCTGGGAGTACCCACTCCAATGCAGATGGAGTCTCCAGATATTTCCACTTAGACAATGAAGACTCATCTGGGCAAGGTTAGCCTTATTGTCCCTCATTTGGGGGGGTGGGGGTTTGTAGGAAAGTACCATCTTGCCTGGCATGTTACCCCCATTTTTACTTGTGTGTCAGTTTTGTTTTTGCCTGTCTCACTGGGATCCTGCTAGCCAGGACCCCAGTGCTCATAGTTCGTGGCATGAATGTGTTCCCTGTGTGGTGCCTAACTGTGTCACTGAGGCTCTGCTAACCAGAACCTCAGTGCTTATGCTCTTTCTGTCTTTAAAATTGTCACTGCAGGCTAGTGACCATTTTACCAATTCTGATTGGCACACTGGAACACCCTTATAATTCCCTAGTATATGGTACCTAGGTACCCAGGGTATGGGGTTTCCCAGAGATCCCTATGGGCTTCAGCATTTCTTTTGCCACCCATAGGGAACTCAGACCAATATTACACAGGACTGCCACTGCAGCCTGAGTGAAATAACGTCCATGTTATTTCACAGCCATTTTACACTGCACTCAAGTAACTTACAAGTCACCTATATGTCTAACCCTCACTTAATTAAGGTTAGGTGCAAAGTTACTAAGTGTGAGGGCACCCTGGCACTAGCCAAGCTGCCCCTACATAGTTCAGGGCAATTTCCTCAGACTTTGTGAGTGCGGGGACACCATTACACATGTGCACTACATATAGGTTAATACCTATATGTAGCTTCACAATGGTAACTCCGAATCTGGCCATGTAACATGTCTAAGATCATGGAATTGTCCCCCCAGGCCAAATCTGGTATTGGGGTGCCAATCCCATGCATCCCCGGGGCTCCAGCATGGACCCCGGTACTGCCAAACTAGCTCTCTGGGGTTTTCTCTGCATCTACCACTGCTGCCAACCCACAGACAGGCTTCTGCCCTCCTGGGGTCTGGGCAGGCCAGTCCCAGGAAGGCAGAACAAAGGATTTCCTCTGAGAGAGGGTGTTACACCCTCTCCCTTTGGAAATAGGTGTTAAGAGCCTGAGAGGAGTAGCCTCTCCTGGCCTCTGGAATTACTTTGAAGGGCACAGATGGTCCCCTCATTGCATAAACTAGTCTACACTGGTTCAGGGATCCCCAGCCCCTGCTCTGGCACGGAACTGGACAAAGGAAAGGGGAGTGACCACTCCCCTGTCCATCACCACCCCAAGGGTGGTGCCCAGAGCTCCTCCAGTGTATCCCAGACCACTGCCATCTTGAATGCAGAGTTGTGAGGGCACAGTGGAGGCCTCTTAGTGGGCAGTGCCAGCAGGTGACCTCAGAGACCCTTCCTGATAGGTGCTTACCTGACTAGGTGGCCAATCCTCCTCTGAGGGCTATTTAGGGTCTCTTCTGTGGGTTTCTCTTCAGATAACGAATGCAAGAGCTCACCAGAGTTCCTCTGCATCTCCCTCTTCGACTTCTGCCGAGAATCGACTGCTGACTGCGCCAGGACGCCTGCAAAACCGCAACAAAGTAGCAAGAAGATTACCAGCAAGATTGCAGCGCCTTATCCTGCAGGCTTTCTCGACTGTTTCCTGGTAGTGCATGCTCTGAGGGCTGTCTGCCTTCACCCTGCGCTGGAAGCCAAGAAGAAATCTCCTGTAGGTCGACGGAATCTTCCCCCTGCTACCACAGACACCAAACTTCTGCTTCACTGGTCCTCTGGGTCCCTTCTCATCGTGACGAGCGTGGTCCCTGGAACACAGGAGCTGGATCCAAGTAACCCCGACAGTCCAGTGGTCCATCTGTCCAAATTTGGTGGAGGTAAGTCCTTGCCTCCCCACGCCAGACAGTAATCCTGTGTACTGTGTGAACTGCAGCTGCTATGGCTTCTGTGCACTTGTGCAAGGAATCCTTCATGCACAGCACAGCCCAGGTCCCCAGTACTCTGTCCTGCATTGCTCAACTCTCTGAGTTGACCACCGGCTTTGTGGGACTCTCCTTTGTAGTGTTGAGATGACCGCCGTCCTCAGTTCTCTTGAACCCATGTTCAAGTGCTTCTGCAGGTGCTGCCTGCTTCTGCGTGGGCTCTCTGTGTGGCTGAACGCCCCATCTATCTCCTCATCCAAGTGGCGACCTCCTGGTCCTTCTTGACCCGGGCAGCACCCTTTTTCTTCATCCCTGACCTTTGAAGCTAGCAGGGCTTATTTGCAGCCTTTCTCCAAACAAACAACTCTGTGTCCTCCAGCACGCTGTGGGACATCTTCTTTGCAAAGGAGAAGTTCCTGGCACCTTCTGTTGTTGCAGAATCTTCAGCTTCTTCCACCCGGAGGCAGCCATTTTGCACCTTCATCCGGGGTTTAGTGGGCTCCTGCCCCCTTGGACACTTTCGTGACTCTTGGACTTGGTCCCCTTCCTTTACAGGTCCTCAGGTCCAGGAATCCGTCTTCAGTGCTTTGCAGGCTGTTGTGGTCTTTGCAGAATCTCCTATCACGACTTTAGTGTGTTTCTGGGGAAGTAGGGTCACTTTACTCCTACTTTTCAGAGTCTTGGGGTGGGGTATCTTGGACACCCTTAGTGTTTTTTTACACTCCCAGCGACCCTCTACACATTACACTATGCCTGGGGTCCCTAAGTGGTTCGCATTCCACTTTCTTAGTATATGGTTTGTGTTGCCACTACGCCCATTGCATCCTATTGTATTCTACAGTGTTTTCACTACTTTTCTAACTGTTTACTTACCTGATTTTGGTTTGTGTGTATATTTTGTATATTTTACTTATCTCCTAAGGGAGTATATCCTCTGAGATATTTCTGACACATTGTCACTAAAATAAAGAACCTTTATTTTTAGTAAATCTGATTATTGTGATTCTTATGATATAGTGCTATATAAGTGGTATAGTAGGAGCTTTGCATGTCTCCTAGTTCAGCCTAAGCTGCTCTGCTATAGCTACCTCTATCAGCCTAAGCTGCTAGAACACTACTAATCTACTAATAAGGGACAACTGGACCTGGCACAAGGTGTAAGTACCATAATGTACCCACTATAAGCCAGGCCAGCCTCCTACACCTAAGACCAAGAATATGCCCCTCATACCAACAGCCCCCAACAATTCTTTCTAAATTGGGGAGAACAGGAGGGCAAAGCTAAAATGAAGAGATCAATTAGACTTGGAAGTGAACACAAAAGCTTCATGGGACCTGTTTCATAAAAGGCTCTGTGGGCAAAGCAGAGAACCTTATAGAGGATCCTTCTAGAAACAGGAAACCACTGCAGCTTATGGTGAGCCTTCAAAAATCAAAAGTCACACTACCATATTCTGAATGCCTGGGAGCTAATAAAAAGTGACTCAGGAGGGCCAATGTACCAAACACTCATATTGCCTATTTAATTTACTTGTATGTCCCTAGCAAAGTGGTACAGCCTGTACTCACAGTCTGTAAATGCAATGCTACTAGTGAGCCTGCAGCATTTATTGTGTTACCCACTTAACTAGCCTTTTAAAACATGTGCCAGGCCTACCATTGCACCCTGTGGGTGCAGTTTAAACTGCCATTTCCACTTGGCAAAATAAACCTTGTGTCAGGCTTTAACCTTCCTATTTTAATACATATAGGTCACTCTTAATGTAAGCCCTAAACTGTCCGTAGAGCTGGGTACAGTGTATTAAAAAGGTTGGGCTTGTATTCTTATGTTTCACATGCCCTGGTAGTGAAAAACTCCTAAATTTGTTTTTCATTATTGCAAAGGCTTACCTCTCCCATAGTATAATATTGGGTTACCTTTCATAAGCAGTAACTTTTGATTGGGAGCAGGCATGACATTCAAGATTTGTGTCTGAGGAATTGTAATTTAAATCCTCTCTAATGGTAAACTCAGATTTTAAGTTGCAATTCTGAAAACCCACTTTTAGAAAGTTGATAATTTCTTCTAACCCTTTGGTGCCTGCAGTCTTCTTCCTGGGTCACATGACTTTGTGTAGTTGGCAATTGGCCTTTGAGCATCCTCCCAGACAGCTCACAATAGATGGTCTGAATATTGGCAGGATGGGCCATCTCTGACTTGATGAGGAGGCCGGGCTGTCACCTATCACACTTGCACTTCTATAGGATGTGCCCTTCCCTCACAATATGGGCTTCACACTATTCTATTGTACCTTCAGACAGACTGGGGCCAGGGAAGGGAGTCAGATAATTCTACACATCTTCTGTAAACATCAGAAGCTTCTCAGACTTCAAAGTGGGCACGAGATATAACAATGGGACCCTGAGACACACTAATTTCTGAACTTGTGGACTCTGCCAGGAAGAAAGACCTCCCAGCTGTGAAGTCTGCCCTGTTGCCAGGATGTGCTTTCAGCCCAAAAGCCTCATCTGCTGCTCAAAGACACTTCTACTGCTGTGGCCAGCCTGACTGACCTGACATGGAAACTCTACAGTGTCTTCAAGGGCAGTTAGCTGACCTCCTGTTCTGAGTTGCAGAGACATAACATACTCCCTGACATTGATGTAACACCACACATTGTGATGCATTGCTACGCAGCTCGAAACCAGCACCATCCGAGAAGGACGCATCTCAACACTAATGTATCGCAGCAAAAAGTCCTCACAGGCCACCAGTTTCTTCTACAATGACACGTCTCGTCCTCTGTGCGGAAGCATCACAGCTCAAGTCCTTGCAGACCCAGCGACTTCCCTGATAATGGTGCAGCTTGCTGCATCTCAACGTTAAACCTTCATCGACTTCGCCCCCGACCAATGCATATGGATGCCGGACCTCACATTGCATCTCCTTGGTGATGATTTCTTGATGCAGCTTGGCTCAAACACTGTGCATCTTGATATCCAGACCACAATGTAATTTGATTGCTAACTAAGATCAGTCCTGTATCTAGCTGGCGCTCCATTGCCGTTGGCCTGAACTTATGACTTGGACTCACTCCACCCCGACAAGATATCCATGGTTGGAGCTTTTTGCCTCTAAGTGCTTGTTTTCATAACTCCGCTTTTACTAATTGGATTTTTGTTGTTTTGATCTCAAATTATCCATTAAATTGTACTCTCATTTTTTTTATTAGTGTGGGATTTATCTAGTGTTGTGTTGTCACTTTATTACTGTGTGTTGGTTGCACAAATACTTTTACACATTGCCTCTAATGTAAGCTGACTACTTTGTGCCAAGCTACCAGGGGATTAAGCACAGTTAAATTGGGGTTTTCTGGTGTTTTACGTCACAGGGATATCATCCCACACAATCAACAGCCCAAGGTAAAACACCAACAAAATAGTTGTAGAAAAAGTTGTTCTTTTTTAACCACTCTTGACGTCCCCATTTCACTCAGGATCACAGTTCCCATCATTTAAGTCTCTTGATGACCTATGAAATACTTTAAAGGAGGCTGTCTTTGAGGTCCCATCTCCAGCGCAGCCCAGTCCAGCTCACATGAGTTAAAGAATTGTGCATGTCAAGGAAGCTGCAGTAGCAAGGGTTGAGACACTTGAGAGGGTGAAGGGGGCTAAAGCCGTTTCGGTTGAAAGGTTGTTGCACACCTGCTGGCCCTCCTCGTGCCGAGCACATCCTCGGGCTAGATGTTGGTACAAAATTACGGGCAAAAGGCATGAATAACAGACCATCCATGCCTTCATGGGCAGGGCACACAAATTCAGGGCAGCCGGCGGAAAATAGGGACAGGTGGTCTTACTACTTGTAATCCGATTTCAGATGAAAAGGGAGTTTTTGGCTGCAAGCAGTCTTCCCGATCTTGCATCAAAGTCCAAAGGTCACCCAAAGAGACCAGTGGCTGCATCATGAACAGTTGTCCTGACACAATGCATAGATGATCGTCTGTTACTATGCGTTCACCCTCTCAAAAGCAGGTACATTTAACACAAAGGGCCTGATTTATACTTTTTTAGCACCGCATTTGCGTCATTTTTTTACGCAAAAGCGGCGCAAACGTTCTTAATTTAATTATATTCTGTAAGTTTGTGCCGCTTATGCATCAAAAAATGAATCAAATACGGTGCTAAAAAAGTTTAAATCTGGCCCAAAATGTCTCTGATTTAGTGTATGATGTTCAGACTGCAAAGCTTAGAAAAAGCAAATGTCAATTTCTGCCACCCGTTTCTGAGCTGTGGTTTCTGAAAATCATTCACATACTGGGAGAAATTATCCATTAAATGTGTATGCCTTATAAGAAAAGGGCACTCAGATCTGCTCTGAGCCATAGCAACTGTTGGTAATTACTACCCCAGGATTCTTAAGAAACTTCAGGGTAGCGCAAATCGTGGCCTGTTGCTTCCTGCAATCGTTCCCTAGGCCTGGGCCATAATTATGTGCTTTTAACAATTCTTCATTTGTAAATAATGTCTGTGAGTCTGCCTTAGAAGCTGCTACAGTGAAACAAAACATGTCGTTTTGGATTAACCGAGCCAATAGCTAAAACACTGAAAAATTATAAAATTCCCAGCAAATGTTTCTCTGCAAAATCATATGAAAGCCATAGAACAGGATTTTCCAACCTCTTCTGTGATAAAAGCGACTTATGTTCAATGAAAATCGTCACCAACTACTGATATTATTTTTTTATAATAGTGACAGTAACAAACCAGATAGTGTTAGTGGCCACCATAATCAAGATTACCATCAGTGATCTTAGTTCATCAGGCATAGTTGGCAGCAGTAATGTAAAAAAGGGTTTGCCAATGTAGGATGCATCTCTGTGGGTAAGAAATATCAGCAGTACCTGATATGACCCTGGTGCCAAGGTAGTAATAATAGTAATGTTTCCCCTATGCTCTACTACTTACCACTCACTTCTAAATTTAAATAAATAATGGAAAGCCTTTGTTTCTCTATGCGTCAGCTTATGAGCTCCGAAAATACTTACATTTCCGTTTTAAATGCACACTTTTACTTTTTGATATGTGTATATTAATTCAATCAAGCAAAAGCTTATAATTTAGTAGACTGGGCTGCACACAGGACAGCCTCAATTAGGTAGCTGGGGAGCTACCAATAGCTTGAGAGCTACTCATTGGAGGCACCTGCCATAATCAAGGACTTTGTGTAATCATTTTTTACATGTTTTGCATTAGAATTGATTTTGTTAATCTACAGAGTTTTGTTGCAGATCTTCATGATTACACTAAATAAAGTTATGAAACTCTTACCTGCAATTTTACTATTTCACCAGAAGGTTCGAAATAACAGGTAATTTTTAACACAGTTCATGTTTCTGGCAGGTGTCCTATTTTACATCGATATCCCACCAACGAGAGATTGAAGGACACGTCCAAGAAATGGCACCTTTCCTTAGCACCTCCTATATTCTAACCACATTGTTTTCAGTACTTTCTTGTTTAAGGTAAGTTTTCTTTAACAAAATCATTGCCATTAAAAAACAGTGAGTAATATTGAAAAAAAATGATTTTGTACTTTTATGTAATATATGAAATGGAAGAAGTTGCTCCAGCCTAATGCTGGGCGTCCATTCAAATGAAAAAAGTAGTACTTGTGTACAATGAAGTGTTTTCTATGCTCCTCTTTATTTTTTGTTATACACTTGAAACATACTTTCCTTCATAGCTCCATCAAAATTACAAGCATTCCCTCCTGCCCTCTTAGCAAAATAATGTACTCATTCACATCCCTGGAGGAATTAACCGGAAAAACGTTATCAATATAAGCACAAACATTCAAGTTTGTGGGTTTTGCTAATTTTACCTCCTTAAAAATGGATTTTGCAGTGCTAGATCACATTGTGTGAAAACCTAGGCGTGTGAAACGATCACATGTGTAAGTTGCATTTATGTGCACAAATGGCTTTCTGAATATATTAAACTCTGTACTAGAAAACACTTTTTTTCTCCCCTGATGGTTGCAAAAGGCATAGCAAAAGTTTGAAAATACTCCAATAGGAAACGTGGTTGCAGTATTGTCTCCAAAATTATAATTTACATCCAACATTTACGCACCTTTTCTATGGACTGTTGTCCATCTCATTCGATGTCCCTTCCTTGAGGTGGAGAACTTCAAAGGGGATATGGTATGCCCATCCTTTGGTTAAAATGGGCTTGCACTCTGAGCTCTCAGTACCAATAGGAAACAAGTTAATTTAGGAGCTTATGTACAAGCCCCATCAACTCCCGGTGTGTCACTTTTGTGAATCACCGCCAGCACATAGTGCATACCCATATATACAATGCTGAGCAAAGCCACTTCTTGTGACTTTTCATGCCCTCGTAGATTAGGTGTAAGGCAATGCAGCGCAAGTTGCCTCGTTGCTTTAGAAGATTCAAGGAGGTGTGCTATGGCCATTGCAATGGGTTTTCCCACTCAATACAGATGGGTTTTGATGCATTCCCAGAGTTACAATAATCTGTAAACCTGGGAGTGCATCAAAACTATATGCATCCCATGGGCAGGTGCGACAAGGAAAATTATTGTTATTTTTCCTTCTTGTTTCCTTTTTCTATTTGTGCTGCATCCCTGGATTGTCTATGTGCAGAAAGGTGCCCTTTCCTGCACAAAAACAATCCTGCTAACAACGCAGCCACCCTTACACCATGGTGCAAGGGTGCCTGCATTGCCGCTAGGCAGCAATTTGTGCGTGAGCCCAGGGGGAAAGGACAGAAATGCACTGTATCTTGTAAATACAGTGAATTTCTGCCCTTTACCTGTGGCGCAGACCAGCTCAGCAAGTCACTTGCTGTGCTGACCTGCACAATGGGGCTCAAAATATAAATATGGAGTTATGTTTGCACCAAATTTGCGTAAAAAAATGAAGCAAATTTGGCGCGAACAGAGTATAAATATGCCCTGCAGACATTCAGGCACACTCCGCACTCACTCAGGCACATTCTTCACTCTAGTCAGTCAGAAAACGTAGCAAGATCTAAAACCTAGCTTAGCTCCAAGCTTAGCTTAGCTAGTGCTAAAACCTCTAAGCTTAGCTCTTAGCTAGAGCTAAAACAGAGCTAGAGATTTAAGCTAAGCTAGAGCTCCTAAAACACAATGCTCACTCTGCCTTCCCACTTGCATACCCCTTGACATGTAATATAGGCCAGGCCTCACTGTGCACTCGCGGCACTGGCACATCCCTCTGTAGTGACACAAGTACTCTTCTCACTGTGCACTCACACATACACACCCTGCAATAGGTAGACACACAGGCACATATGTAGACCTACACCCTGCACTCACACTAACACATTTGGATAGGTACATCACTGACTCTGCACTGACATAGCCTCACCTTTTACCGTGTATTTAATCCAACGAGTTATTCTGAACTCACAAAACACTATGCTCACCCTCATTCTATACATGCATATACTCAATTTGTACTCACGCACCACTCCATTGTTTAACAGGGTCTCCCACAACTGCTCACTCTTCACTACATGCCCATACCACCAACACACAAGCCATTTCACTCTAGAAACAATCTGAGTTGTTACAAATAGTGGCACTGTCAACCCAAGGGGCTCGTCATATGCTGACGATCTAACGCAGGGCTTTACCCATGCCATAGCTGCTTTTCACAGCTTCGTTGTGTTTTTTAATCAGTTAACATTACATCAATCAGCCACTCAACAGTATACAAGAAGAAATCACCATTATATATAATCTGTAAAATGCGTCATGACTTTTTTGTTTTGAGACCTCAGATAGAATCCCAAGAAACAGCCTTCAGTTGATGAGTGTTAGTAATTTGCTCGCTCTGCAGGGTCACCCAGCTTTGTTTTATCTTTCTGCAGAACACTATTTGTATTGGTTATAGATCTCTGTACACTTTGCCCCTGCTAACCAGTGGTAAAGTGCATGTTTTGGTAAAATTGGTATGCACCTAGTCGGTTTATTTAACTTGTGTATAAGTCCCTAGTAGATGGTACCAAATCTACACAGTGTAGGAGGCTGGCCTGGCTTATAGTGGGTACCTGATGGTACTTACACCTTGTGCCAGGTCCAGTTATCCCTTATTAGTAGATTAGTAGTGTTCTAGCAGCTTAGGCTGATAGAGGTAGCTATAGCAGAGCAGTTTAGGCTGAACTAGGGGACATGCAAAGCTCCTAATATAACACATATATCATATAGGTACTATATCATAAGAAACACAATACTCATGGTTACTAAAAAATAAAGGTACTTTATTTTAGTGACAATGTGCCAAAAATATCTCAGAGGATATACTCCCTTAGGAGGTAAGTAAACTACACAAAATATACACACCCACCAAAATCAGGTAAGTAAAACAGTTAGAAAATAGTGCAAACACTGTAGAATACAATAGGATGCAATAGCCTAGGGGCAACACAAACCATATACTATGAAAGTGGAATGCAAACCAAGAATGGAGAATGGACCCCTAGGCTAGTGTAGTGTGTAGAGGGTCACTGGGAGTGTAAGAAAACACTAAGGGTGTCCAAGATACCCCACCTAAGACCCTGGAAAGTAGGAGTAAAGTACCACTATTTCCCCCAAAACACACTAGAGTCGTGATAGAGGATTTTGCAAAGACCACAACAGACTGCAAAGCACTGAAGACGGATTCCTGGACCTGAGGCCCTGCAAAGAAAGGGGACCAAGTCCAAGAGACACAAAAGTGTCCGGTGGGGGCAGGAGCCCACTAAACCCCAGATGAAGGTGCAAAATGGCTGCCTCTGGATGGAAGAAGCTGAAGATTCTGCAACAACAGAAGGTGCTAGGAACTTCTCCTTCATGCAGAAGATGTCCCATGGACTGCTGGAGGATGCAGAGTTGTTTCCTTGGCAAAAGACAGCAAACAAGCCTTGCTAGCTGCAAGAGTCATGGTTGAAGAAAAAGGGTGCTGCCTGAACCCAAGAAGAACCAGGAGGTCGCCACTTGGGAGAGGAGACAGAGGAGGCCCTCAGCAACGTAGAGAGCTCACGCACAAAAAGGTAGCACCCACAGAAGTACTTGAACATGGGTTCAAGAAGTCTGAAAAAGGCGGTCATCTCAACACTGCAAAAGAGGGTGCCTCGAAGCTGGAGATCAACTCAGGGAGCTGAGCATCACAGGACAGAGTGCCAGGGACCTAGGCTTGGCTGTGCATGAAGAATTTTGTGGAAATGTGCACAGAAGCCCTAGCAGCTGCAGTTCACATGGTGCACAGGATTACTGTCTGGAGAGGGGATGCAAGGACTTACTTCCTCCAAATTTGGGCAGTTGGACCACTGGACAGTCTGGGTCACTGGGGTCCACCAACTGTGTTCCAGGGGCCACGCTCATTAGAATGAGAGGGGTCCCAGAGGACTGGTGATGCTGAAGTTTGGTGCCTGCTGAAGCAGGGGGAAGATTCCGTTGACGCACAGGAGATTTCTTTGTGGCTTCCAGTGTAGGATGAAGGCAGGCAGCCCCCAAAGCATGCACCACCAGGTAACAGTCGAGAAAGCCGTCAGGATTAGGCACTACAATGTTGCTGGTAGTCTTCTTGCTACTTTGTTGCAGTCTTGTAGGCGTCCTGGAGAAGTCAGAGGTCGATCCTTGGGAGAAGTCGAAGAGAGAGGTGCAGAGGAACTCTAGTGAATTCTTGCAAGTCGTTATCTGAGGAAAAGCCCACAGGAGAGACCCTAAATAGCCCTCAGAGGAGGATTGGCCACCTAGTCAGGTAAACACCTATCAGGAGGGGTGCCTGACCTCACCTGCTGGCACTGGCCACTCAGAGGCCTCCAGAGTGCCCTCACACCTCTGGATCCAAGATGGCAGAGGTCTGGGACACACTGGAGGAGCTCTGGGCACCACCCCTGGGGTGGTGATGGACAGGGGAGTGGTTACTCCACTTTTCTTTGTCCAGTTTCATACCAGAGCAAGGACTGGGGGTTCCCTGGACCGATGTAGACTGGTTTATGCAAGGAGGGCATCATCTGTGCCCTTCAAAGCATTTCCAGAGGCTGGGAGAGGCAACCCCTCCCCAGCCCTTAACACTTATTTCCAAAGGGAGAGGGTGTAACACCCTCTCTTAGAGGAAATTCTTTGTTCTGCCTTCCTGGGACTGGGCTGCCCAGACCCCAGGAGGGCAGAACCCTGCCGCTGGGGTGGCAGCAGTGGTAACTGCAGAGAAAACCCCAGAGAGCTGGTTTGGCAGTACCCGGGGTCCATAGTGGAGCCCGTGGATGCATGGGATTGGCAACCCAATACCAGGTTTGGCATGGGGGGACAATGCCATGATCTTAGACATGTTACATGGCCATATTCGGCGTTTCCATTGTGAAGCCACATATAGGTATTGACCTATATGTAGTGGACGCATGTAGTGGCGTCTCCACACTTACAAAGTCCGGGGAAATGGCCCTGAACTATGTGGGGGCACCTTTGCTAGTGCAAGGGTGCCTTCACACTTAGTAACTTTGCACCTAACCTTCAGCAAGTGAAGGTTAGACATATAGGTGACTTATAAGTTACCTAAGTGCAGTGAAAATGGCTGTGAAATAACGTGCGTGTTATTTCACTCAGGCTGCAGTGGCAGTCCTGTGTAAAGGTTTGTCCGAGCTCCCTATGGGTGGCAAAATAAATGCTGCAGCCCATAGGGATCTCCTGGAACCCCAATAACCTGGGTACCTAGGAACCATATACTATGGAATTATAATGGTGTTCCAGTGTGCCAATTAAAATTGGTAAAAGTGGTCACTAGCTTATAGTGACAAATTTAAAGGCAGACAGAGCACAAGCACTGAGGTTCTGGTTAGCAGAGCCTCAGTGACACAGTTAGTCACTATACAGGTACACACATTCAGGCCATAAACTATGAGCACTGGGGTCCTGGCTGGCAGGATCCCTGAGAGACAGGCAAAAACAAACTTACATACATGTAAAAATGGGGGTAACATGCTAGGCAAGATGGTACTTTCCTACACCCAGGCTCTGTAAATTAAATGCCAGCGGAGGACTACAGCACTGATTTTGCCATTCACAGCAGTGGCACTATATAGCATGTCTCCAGCCCTACAATTGGAGCCTGGCTGTGCAATTTTAAACTACAAATTCAACCTGTCTAAATAACCCTTTTTGGCAGGCCTCCTTTTAAAAATAATAACTCACTGCTAATAAGGCCATAAGACAGTTTGCATGGTATTTAAGAATAGGATAAGTAAAGGTTTATTTGCTGCACAAGTCCTTATAGTGAAAAAAGCCCAAAGCTACTTTCATTGTAGCAAGGCTGCCTGATCCAGAGGAATAAACTGAATTGCATTATCACATATAGTAATGCTGATTTTGTTTTGGAAGCAGATAATAAAATACTTCACAGACTCATTTTAATGGTTATTCAACATCCAATTTAATAGTGAAATCTAAATGTGTAAGTATTGTGAAAAAGGTACCCTGAAAGCTAAACATGCATTTTGCTCTCCCACCTCTGCCAGCCAGTAATTAGCATTTGCCTAGGCATGAATGAGGAGTGAACTTGCTCTAGGGACAGGGACAAAAGGCCTTGGGTGTGGGAATGTATTGTTGTGCCCTTGATCGGATGGTTTGTGGGCTGGGCCACAGAAATTGATTACCTAAAAGGAGCCCATTCCCTCACACCAGATGTAGCTAACACCCAGGCATGCACCCTTCTTTTGTCTCCCCAGCCAGACCGGCCCCAATCACAGTGAGCCTTGTGTTGACATCAGTGTGTCAAATTCTGCTGGAGTGTCAAAACCTGATGGACAGTTTTGCTAGGATTTTGCATATCAATGTTGGGGCACACTTCAAAAAATGGGAGCCAACTGCCAAAACAATTCTTATGTATCTACTGTCTAGTTGCTGATGAACCCTCAATTGTTCTACCAGACTTCTTTCTCTGAGTTTGTTGTGGTTACAAGTACTGCCTCAAACTTGGATTTTAGTGTTAGCCTGGGCAAATGCATAGATCTTATTTATTCTTTTAGGGGTAATGGGAGGTCTATGGAGGAGGAGAGTGGAATCTGGGCTAGAGGCTAGTTTCATAGATGTTAGTCCACCATCGTTATGAATGCATACTTATTCAGCTTTACAATACTTTGTTGGTTGAACATGCCAGGTTAAGCAGGTCAATGTTGAAAAGAAAAGCCCTATGTGCTGTACTGTGTGATTCACTGCAAACATGAAAAAAAGAACAACTTGTCAAAAATAGGCTAAATGAAGCTGGTAAAAGTTGATCAACCTAAATGTTGTGTTTCTGGTGATTTGGAGGGGGGGGGGACTTGGCAAGGTTACTTGCAAGTCTTCTTCTGAGTTTCCTCTCCTAGTTTCGTCCTAGTTTAGTGAGGGAGACCTTGGAAGGATGTAGTAGTGCTTGGAACATCATGGTCACCACCTTGTGTTTGCTTGAAGTGGAGCATAATTGAGATAGTGGTTGGTATGTGTAGGAAGCTGGCTCTGTATCAATATGAGATAAGAGGTGCACAGAGTCAAGGAGTACCCCAGAGGCGTAACAAAGGCTAAAGTAGATAATACTAATGCTCTCTTTTATGGTACTGTGGTCGGGCAGTTAGGCTTATCAGAGTGTAGTGCAAAGTATTTGTTGTACAGACACACAGTCAATAAATGAAGCACACACTCAATGACTAACTCCAGGCCAATTGTTTTTATTTAGCAAAAATATATTTCTGATGGATACAACTACCTGTGGATTCCTCACCTAATGATTCCTCATCTAATGAATTCTCCCCATGCGCAGCATTCGACGGAAACATGTCTCTCTAGCTCTACACGTCGGCGAGGAAGTCACAATTGCCCGACTCCACGCGGCTCATTGTGACGTCATTGTGGCAATAAGAGGTCCTCACCGCCGTGCTGACGTCAGTTCCCTTTTTTCCGTGCCTTCGATAACGGTTACTTTTCTGTTACCTGTATCGTTAGCTCTTCGTAAGGAATACTTTGTGTATTTCCAGGATGTCGGCTCCTAAAAAGTCAGGTTTCAAGCCCTGCAGGGAATGTGGAGGTCGCATGTCTGTGACTGATCCGCACAACGATTGTCTTTGGTGCCTCAGTTCCGATCACGACGTCCAAGAATGCGGATCCTGCCAAAAGATGAATCCTAAGGCATTGAAGGAACGCAAGGCAAAGCTTTTCATGGCGAGGTCCAAGAAGGAGAGGAAGCGGCATCATCGTGACTCCCGACGTCAGTCCAGAAGTCGGTCGGCGTCGAGGTCTCCATCATCCCGGCACCGCAAGTCTTGGGAAGTGAGTCCGACGGTGTCCCCTCAACCTGTGACGCCACAGACGTCCCCGGCGCTGTCAGTCTTTGAAGCCGTGGAGCCTCAAAGTCATCTGGCTTTGCCGGTGCATCCTGAGCCTAAAGAGTCCAGCCCAGCGCCGGCCCCGGCTCCACAGGCTTATCCTTCGTTCCCGGCTCCGGGTACGGATCCTGCGGCATTCCTTATTGCCATGTTTCAGATTTTTCAAAATATGGCTCCAGGAAGTGGTGCGCCGGCTGGCCCCACTGGTCCCCTGGCTTTCAATCTCGGCGTTCCAGCTCCATATAAACCGACGCCATTTATGCTATTTTGTTCGGCTGGAGATTCGAGTCAGGCCCCTGTGCCGACAGTGCAGCCCTCAACGTCGAGAGTGAGACCTTCGACGCCGGTGTCGAAGGTGATGGAGCCGAGAGTTCGGATGTCGGCATCGGATGCAGGTGCCTTCTCCATGGCGCCGATGGATCCATCTGCGGCGTCGGGTGGATTGGGAGAACCTGTCATGACGCCTTCCCAGCACCATTCACCGACGTCGCTCTGCTCCATGTCGACGACGGGGCTCGAGGCCAAGTTGAGGTCACGTCAAAAGGCCCTTAGACTTTTAGAGGAGAGGGAATATCAGCAGCAATTCCTTGAAGAGGGGGAGATCACTGATCCCCAGGGTGACTTCCCTGGGTTGGACACAGCAAGTGGTCTTGATACCTCTCCAGAGTATGACTTGGCCTCTCCTGGTGAATATACAGAGGAGGCAGCCTCTTACCACTCTGTTATTAGGAAGGCCGCAGCATTTCTGGATCTTCCTTTACCGACGGCACAGGTGAAGACCAACCTTTTGATTGAGGTTCTACATCCTGCTACAGCCAAGGCGGATCCTCATCCACCATTTAATGAAGCCCTGATGGATCAGATCGAAGAGGTTTGGAAGAAGCCTGTTTCCTCTTTGGCTGTTAGTAGGTCGGTGGCCAGGCGTTATAGATCTGCGCCTGGGGACCCGGAGTTTTTGTCTAAACACCCTTCACCTGAGAGCTTGGTGCTGCAAGCATCCACTTCTTCGAGGTCGGCCCCTGGTTTGTTTCCGGGAGTACCATCGGACTGGGAATCCAAGCGGATGGACCAATCGGCCAGGAAGGTGTTTTCTTGTTGCAGCATGGCTCTAAAATCTGCCAATGCAACATGTATTCTGGGCAGGTATATCCATGCCATAATGGATGCGATGAAGACTGTGCTTCCGGACATGCCCCAGGACTTGCATAGTGTTCTTTCGGGCGCTCAGGCGGTGGCTACGCAGGTTATTCAGACAGGGCTGGATACCACGGACTCTATTGCAAGAGCCATGGGGACTTCCGTTGCCTCCAGACGGCATGCGTGGTTACACACTTCCGGATTATCGACAGACGTCCAATCTACGTTGCTGGATCTGCCCTTTGATGGGGCAAAACTGTTTGGTTCAAAGGCGGACTCTGGGCTAGAGCGCTTTAAAGAATGTAGGGCCACAGCTAGATCTTTGGGTCTGCAGGCTGCTTCTACCCCATTTCGATCTTTTAGACGGCTGCGTGTTTTTGGAAGAGGTGCTTCCTTTCGTGGGAGATCACAGCAGCCGGGGCAGCAGTCCTCCAGCCTCCCTTATCGCTCATACAGGGGGCGGGGTAGAGTCCGCACAAGAGGTGCCACCCAGCAGCAGCACCCTTCTTCTTCCTCTTCCTCTGAGGGGTTACCTCAAGGAAAGCAGCCCTAGTCCTCTTGCCATTGTTGCTCATACCTCTCCGGTAGGGGAGAGGCTTTCACTTTTTCTCCCCATATGGGAGTCCATAACAACAGACTCTTGGGTCATCAGTTTGGTGAGAAGAGGTTACGCCCTTCCCTTTCGGGAGATTTCTCCTCCCTTCCCTCCCCGTCCTTCCTTTTGTTCAGAAGATCATCTCCTGCTATTACAACAGGAGGTTCTCTCCTTATTATTGAAGGGTGCAGTGGAGTTGGTTCCAGAGCAAGAAAGGGGTCAGGGGTGTTATTCCAGGTACTTCCTGATCCCCAAGAGGGATGGTCGTCTGAGGCCTATTTTGGACCTGAGGATTTTGAATTGGTTCCTTAAACAGGAGAAATTTAAAATGCTGACTCTATCACAGGTGCTTTTGGCGTTGGACAAGGAGGATTGGATGGTGTCGGTCTACTTGCAGGATGCTTATTTTCCCATTCCCATTCTCAAGTCGCACAGGAAGTATCTCCGGTTTGTGGTAGGATCGCAGCACTAACAGTTTGCGGTCCTTCCTTTTGGTCTTACTTTTGCACCAAGGGTCTTCACGAAGGTGATGGCGGTTGTTGCAGCACACCTTAGGAGGAATGGAGGAGCAGTATTCCCTTACCTGGATGATTGGTTGTTCAAAGCCGAGTCTCCGGGGCTTGTGTTGCGTCATCTGCAGCTGACAACCCAGTTGTTGTTCAGTCTGGGTTTTTTAATAAATGTTCCCAAGTCTCACCTAGAGCCCTCTCAACATCTCCTGTTCATAGGGGCAGTACCGGACACGACATTGAATCGAGCCTTTCCTCCGCCACAGCAGATATGGGACATTCAGGCGTTGGTTCCAAGGTTTCAAGAAGGAGCAGTAGTTCCGGTCCTCAAGGTCCTTCGTTTGCTCGGTCTGTTCGCTTCTTGCATTCTGTTGGTCACGCATGCACGCTGGCATATGAGGGCTCTTCAGTGGTGCCTCTGCAAGCAGTGGTTTCAACACAGAGGAGATCTCGGGGAATCGATAAGGATCTCCAGAGACGCTGCAGCGGATCTTCAATGGTGGGCTATGGAAGGCAACCATTCTCAAGAGAAGCTGTTCTCGCAGCCAACTCCGGTGGCCACGGTGATAACGGATGCCTCCACTTTAGGGTGGGGAGCTCATCTGGAGGATCTGGAGATCAAGGGTTGTTGGTCTCCAGTAGAGCAGAGGTTTCATATCAATCTGCTGGAGCTGCGGGCGATTCGTTTGGCCCTCAAGGCCTTCCTCCCTTCCCTTCGCAGTCAGTCACTTCAGATTCTGACAGACAACACGACCGTGATGTGGTATATCAACAAACAGGGAGGTTTAGGGTCGTACCTTCTTTGCAGAGAGGCTCTGCGACTCTGGTCCTGGGCTCGGGACCATCGGCTTTGTGTAGTGGCAAACCATTTGGCCGGGGTCCAAAACGTACGTGCGGACAAACTCAGTTGCTTCTTCTCTGACGACCACGAGTGTCGTCTGCATCCAGATCTAGTTCTTTACATCTTTCGGATGTGGGGTTTTCCCCGTATAGACCTCTTTGCCACTCAAGAGAACGCGCATTGTCCGTCGTTCTGCAGCCTTCAGTATCCGATGCAAGGAGCGTTGGGAGACGCGTTTCAGATGTCCTGGTGCAACCAGTTGCTTTACGCTTTTCCTCCCATACCTTTGATTCCTCGGGTTTTGAGGAAGATTCGCCAAGACCGGGCCCAAGTCATTCTGATAGCTCTGGATTGGCCACGAAGGGTGTGGTATGCAGACCTTCTCTGACTCTCACTGTACCCGCCGCTCCGTCTCCCTCTGAGGGCAGACCTCCTCTTGCAGTCGCAGGGGCAGGTTCTACACCCCCACCTCCAGAGCCTGCACCTTCATGCCTGGAGATTGAACAGGGCAACCTGAGTTCCTTTTCCCTCCCACAGGAGGTGGTGGATGTTCTTTTATCGGCCAGGCGACACTCCACCAAGTCGGTCTATGCAAGTAGGTGGGCTAATTTTGTTCGTTGGTGTGGAGAGAAGAAAATTGATTCCTTAAATGCCCATCTTTCTGATATTTTATTGTTTGCATTGTCATTGGCTCAGCGTGGCTGGGCTATGGCCACGGTTAAGGGCTGTCTTTCGGCCCTTTCGGCTTTTTTATATCTTCCAGATCAGCCCTCTCTATTCAAATCTCCTTTGGTTGTTCTATTTTTGAAGGGGCTTACTAATAAATTTCCTCCCAGGCCTTTTATTATACCGCAGTGGGACTTGAATTTGGTATTAACTTTTTTGATGGGTTCCCCCTTTGAGCCACTTCATTCCTGTCCATTAAGATACTTGTTTTTCAAGACTGTGTTTTTGTTGGCCATCACGTCAGCTAGACGTGTTAGCGAACTGCAGGCTATTTCTGCTCACCCGCCTTTCACCACTTTTTATAAGGACAAGGTGGTTTTGAGGACCAGGGCGGCTTTCCTCCCCAAGGTGGTGTCTCCATTTCACTTGGGACAATCAATAACTCTCTCGACGTTCTACCCTTCTCCGCATCCATCTAAGGAGGAGGAAAGACTCCATTGTCTGGACCCTAAGCGGGCTCTCAGTTTTTATGTCGACAGGATGAGAGAGTTCCGGTTGGATGAACAACTCTTTATCGGATACGTGGGGAAGAGGAAGGGGAAGGCCGTCCACAAGAGAATGCTCTCCAGGTGGGTCGTTCTTTGTATTAAAATATGTTACTCATTGGCAAAGAAGGATCCTCCTGAGGGGATCAGGGCTCATTCCACCAGGGCCAACCTCATCGACTTTGGCCAGGGGTATTTCGATGGTGGACATCTGCAAGGCTGCGACTTGGTCTTCCCTCCACACCTTTGTGAAGCATTATTGTTTGGATTCGGAGGTGCGGAAGGATGGCTATTTAGCGCTGTCGGTGCTGCAGGATTTCGTGGTTTGACCAGACGGACACCCTCCTCCGAGGTGGAATCCACAGGTAGTTGTATCCATCAGAAGAGCAAGTTACTTACCTTCGGTAACGCTTTTTCTGGTGGATACATTAGCTACCTGCGGATTCCTCACGGTCCCTCCCGCCTCCCCATTGTCTGTCTGGTCATACCAGGATCGGCTTGGGTGTGCACTTCAGTGCTTTAGTTTCAAGGTTTCTACATATGTATATATGTTTATAGTTCTTATTCAAGTTATTTTCAAGTTTGCAAACCATTCATGTTGGTATGTGCCCTTTTTTGTTTTTTAAAGAATTGTGTAAAGATTTTTAGATGAAGATTTTCTATAAAGTTTATTCTTTTTAATCTTAAAGGGTGTAGATTGTCGATGTTCTTTATATGTTTCAAAGGCACATCAAAAATGGCGTGAACTGACGTCAGCGCGGCGACGAGGACCTCTTATTGCCACAATGATGTCACACGGAGCCGCGTGGAGTTGGGCAATTGTGATGTCCTCACCGACGTGCAGAGCTAGAGAGAGAAGTTTCCGTCAAATGCTGTGCATGGGGAGAATTCATTAGGTGAGGAATCATTAGGTGAGGAATCCACAGGTAGCTAATGTATCCACCAGAAAAAGCGTTACCGAAGGTAAGTAACTTGCTCTTTGTTTCTTTATTTCCAGACCCACAAGATTCTGATTGCAAGTAAGTACATTTGCAAGTAAGTAGCAAGTATACGTATCAACACCACTTTGTTTCGATTTGCCAAGTAATACGGTTTTCATATAAATAGCAATAATCTTTTTCAAAGTTGACACTGTAATTTTCAAACATAGTTGTAGGGGGGAAGAAAGGTTAGTACAGTGTCAAGGTAAGTACAACATTTACAGTTCCAGTCTCCAGGGGTTAGAATCTCCACAGGTTGGGGCGCAAGTTAACCACAAACACCCACCACCAGCAACACAGGGCCAGCCGGGGGCAGAAGTCAAAGTTGTGGCAAAACTTAAAATGGGATCCTATGGAGACCCAGGGCACTTGGAAATAGATTTACCAGCAGCTAAGTACCCGTGTCTTCGGAGGGCAGACCTGGGGGGTTTAGGTGAGTACCGGGGGGCAACAGGTCAGCACCAAACACACACCCTCAGAAGCACAGGGGCACCCGGTGCAGGGTGCAAACTCAGCGTTGGGCTCCCAATGCTTTTCAACTATGGGACCCCGAAAGTCACAAGTAGGCTGCAGGCTGGGTTCAGGGGGTCAGTTCAGGGGAGCCACAGGCTGGACAAAGAGGAGGGCAGCCTGCTGTACAGGGGGCTGCGGTGCATGGTACCTCTTGACATCGAGTATCTTCATCCAGATCCTACACGGGCAGGGGGGTCCTCCGTATATGGTCTGCAGATGTTGCTGTGTTGGTCAGGAGGGGTCAGCTCAGGGTGGACACTAGGTCAGAATCGCCTAGGACCTACTCTAAGCCATTGGGCCACTGGGGCACGGGCTGTGGGTGTCGGGTGCAGAGTGGACAGGGCTTTTGCGGATCCAGGGCAGTTCTGAAGACGTTTGCTGGAGTTTTTTTGTGGACAGGGCTGCTGTCCTCAGGAGATCTTGGTCCTCTGGTGGGCAGGCAGTCATCTAGGGGCTTTTAAGAGGTTCCTGGTCCTGTAGGATGTGTTGCCTTATTGTAGCAGAGCTTCAGAAACTGGAGACAGACCTGTAGGGCTGATGGCAAGTCAATTGGTGTCTTCAGTCTTCTCTGCGGGGGTCAGCTTAGCAGTCCTTCTGCTTTCTTCTTCTTGCCTTCTTGAGTTTGCCAGGAATCTGACGAGCTAGGCTCAGGGAGCCCTTAAATTCTAGATTTAGGGGCACTATAGGGGTCAGAGGGCAGAAGCCAATGGCTGCTGTCCCTGAGGTTGGTACACCCTTCTTGTGCCCACTCCCTTTGGGTAGGAGGCACACTCTTAACCCTGTCCTCCAAACCAAGATGGAGAATTCTGCAGGTAGAGGGTCACTTCAGCTCTGGACACCTTTGGGGTGGTCCTAGCTGGAGTGGTCACTCCTCCCTGTTTTACCTAATATTCCCGCCTAACTTGCCATCAAAAGTGGGGTTTTGTCCAGGGGATGGGCCTCTCCACTAGCTGGAGTACCCTGTGGTACTGTAACAGGAGGCCTGAGCCTTTGAGGCTCACTTCCAGGGGTTACAGTTCCTGAAAGGGGGAGGTGTGAAGCACCTTCGCCCAGTGCAGTCCTTGTTTCTGGCCTCCGAGAGCACAAAGGCTCTCTCCTCATGAGGTCAGAAACTGGTCTGGAAGTGGAAGGCTGGCACAGACCAGTTAGTCCTGCACTAGATGTTTGGCTAAAATACAGGGGGCATCTCTAAGATGCCTTCTGGGTGCATTTTTCAATAAATCCAACACTGGCATCAGTGTAGGTTTATTGTACTGTGAAGTTTGATACCAAACTTCCCAGACTTCAGTGAAGCCATCATGGAGCTGTGGAGTTCGTAGTGACAAACTCCCAGCCTGTGTACAAAATATGGCCACACTGCGCTTACAATGTGTAAGAATGGACTTAGATACTGTAGGGACATATTGCTCATGCAACTATGCCCTCGCCTGTGGTATAGTGCACCCTGCCTTAGGGCTGTAAGGCCTGTTAGAGGGGTGACTTACCTATGCCACAGGCAGTGGTGTTTGGGCATGCACCCTGAGAGAGGTGCCATGTCGACTTTGCTTTTTTCGTCCCATCAACACATACAAGCTGCAATGGCAGTGTGCATGTGCTTGGTGAGGGCCCCCTTAGAGTGGCATTATACATGCTGCCGCCCTTGTGGGCCTTCCCTCGCCACAGGGCCCTCGGCACCATGGGTACCTTTTATAGGGGATTTAACTGTGTACAAGGGGTGTGTCAATTGTGGAAACAGTGGTACAGTTTTGAGAAAGAACACTGGTGCTGGGGCTTGGTTAGCAGGATCCAGCACACTCTCAGTCAAGTCAGCATCAATATCAGGTAAAAGGCAGTGGGGTAACCATGCCAAAAGGGGCAATTTCCTACAGTAGGACATGGGCTAATTGGGGCCAGGCTTCCATAATTTCCTAATTGTGCATGAGATGGCTCCATGTTGTATGACATACCCATTAGAGAGATCAAACTCTTCTTGGAGGACAATAAAACCCATAATGCCTCCACTATAGAGAGTTCTATCTTTTCAAGACTCCCACTCCATACAAATTGCTAGGCCTCTACATCTCTCTTTCACTTGTCTAGTCTCAGGAACCCCAGGGGGAGGGCTGGTGCATAGTGTATTCCTGTAAGGGTTTATGATAAAGTACACAAACAGCAGTATCAAGCTACACTCATCTGAATATTTTCCTCTTTATTCGTCTGTCTAGGTTTAATTAACATATTAATCAGAGGATCTGTCTGTATAGTTATTTTGGAGTTTCCTTTCACCATCTGCCATTGCTTATGAAGCCTCCTAGTCACCCATTAAAGCTGGGCTGCCAGATAATGCAGCTCATAATCTGTGGAAGACAGTCGCCCCTCATGAGGAGGAAGGTGTTACTTACTTAATGACACCCTGTGTCTATTTTCTCCCCATATCTAGTCCAATAGAATTTAACCAATGTCTCTAAATATGTCTTTGTGGACCTTAATAGGCAGTGGAGTGAAACAGTATAACAGTCGGGGCAACACCACCATTTTTGAAATTATTGTCAGTGGTAGGTCCTTCCAAAAGGTTACACTGTCCCCTAATTAATTGTTTTATATTACCTACCAGTAATTCTGACTCTGTTCTGTAGATTTGTATTTCTAAGTACTTGAAGGTATGTGGTACGCACATCAAATTTTGTGGTATGCCCAATCAATTTCCTTGTTTTGTGCAGGGAAGACGACTGAATTAGCTCAGTTTACATGCTGCCCAGATACCCTACAATACTGCCTTAGGGGATTAAATGTCCATATAAAGTCTGATTGCTCTATCAGGCACAATAGTACGCCAGTAGTATAGTTAAGATTCCCTGATACGTCCCACCCACCTTCGTGCCACTTTGGTTTAAAGCTCAGTGACCACTAATTTGAGTATGCTAACTTGCTCATTAGTGGTGAGAGCAGCGCAGCCATAATTTTACTGAGCACTTCATAATCAGTATTTAGCATGGTTACGTGTTGATGTGACCCCATTTGCAGTGCTACTCCACCCTTTATTTGGTAAAGGAACAATAATTGCTTCTTTAGTGGTCGGAGGCAATATTTTCTTTTGTTAGGCTATATAACTCGGCCAGGATCTGATCTAGAATGTCAATGTAGGATGATTGAACTGGCAAACCGTCCTACCCCGGTACCTTTTCTCCAGCCATACTTTTGATTGCCACCTTAACCCCTTTGGCAGTGATATCTTCTCTCTGAGTGTTAGCCTCCTGTAGTGTGACGGTTTGCATTTTTAATATATTCTTGGATCTGTAGCCTGTCTGTGGGCACCCATATACCATCGGATAATAATGTAAGAAGGTCTCATTAATCTTATCCTGTGTGTACACCTCTTCTCCTTGTAATATTTGTATGCACATTGTTGGTGATCCCCTTTTTGTGGGATTTGCCAGCCAGGCTAATAGCCTATCTGGTTTGTGTTCTTGTAGCATATTCCCTATATTTGTGTTAGCTTCTCTCTGGCCTTCATAAGGGACTATTATATGTCCAGTCTCTCGGATAAATCTATCTGCTGATGTCTCACCACTTTTTAGTTGGTTATTTCCCCAAGCAGTGTTAGATGGAACCCCTATTACTGCTGCTACATAGGGGTCTCTGGCTAGACCATTAAAGACCTCCTACTCTACAAGGAGTGAAGCGGCCATATTTCTATTGTCCAAGACGTAATTCTGTATTTTGTATCTTGCTGAAAATGCATGGACCTCCAATAACCATGGATTTAGATTCCAGTTAGAGGAGCTGGCTTTCACTCAGTTCCAGTCTATCCATAGGAGTAAAAGGTTTTTGTTGAGTACATGAATTTAGCTAACTGTGCAGTTCTTGCAGGCTACGTGCCAATTGTTAAGCCAGTCATTAAAACATGTTTGTGCTTTGTGTACCACTGCTATGGGGAGTGGCAGGTACAATCTGTGCAGTTTTAAATCCCTCAAGCCAGTGGTTCCCAAACGTTTGAGTTCTATGGACCCCTGCTTTAGCATTACTGGAACCCAGGAATCCCAGGTGAATCATTATTGGAATCTGGAGACTCCAAACTGAGGCCCTCATTACGAGTTTTGCGGTTTTTGGCCAAGACCACCATGCGAGAACCCGTCACCAGACCGCCAGTGGTGACGGTACAGTGACCGATGTATACGAGTCACTAAGTGGAAACTGCCGTAATTCAGCCCGAAATTCAACACTGCCAGGCCAACCGAGGGTGGGAGAGAGGCGGTCTTCACCCCCAGAACCACCACAACATCATGACTCCGCCTGCCCTATTTCGAGCCACTTTTGTGGACAGAGGTCCCAGCACGGCGGTGAACCATTGGCGGTTCGCACCATCATGCACCATCAAATGAGAAATGTTGCTGCCAATGGAGGACTGGGGCCCATGACGAGAATTGCTGGTGGTGACGGTCAGGTACGCAGCGGCCGTCACCGACGACATCTGCCCCTTCCCAGACAACCTCATCGATGTGGGCTGCTGTGTGGCCCAGACAGGTAGGTGGGGCGACCATGTGGGGGGTGGTTGTTTGCCATACATGCATGTGTGTGGTGTAAGCGTGTATGTTTGCGGGCATAAGTTTCTGCTCCATTTTTTCTGTTGTGCACCAACCTCCTTGCCATTTAAATTGATTTTCTGGAGAAAAACTACTTGGGCCCCTCTTATTTTTAAGTGTGTTTGCACATGATATCACTTTTTTTGCACTGCTAATACCACCCACTGTCCAAGATATCTTATGTGATTACCTTTTGGTGGAACATGCCTACCATGAGAAGGTTTCTATTCCATTTCAGCCTCCCTATTTCACCCGAGGTCTGTTTTCAGGGCGGTGTACTTCTCTCTTGATATGCCCCCATCTGTTCTACTTATTAGAATTTTATTTGTAGGTCCCCTCAGCTTTCTGCGAGTTCACTGACAAAATATCGAGATACAGATATAGGCCCTCATTCTGACCCTGGCGGTCGGCGGAGAGACGGCGGTCGGACCGCGAACAGACCGGCGGTATTAAAAATGGCATTCTGACCGCGGCGGTCCCCGCCGCGACCGACCGCTACTTCTCCACTCCGACCGCCGCGGCGGTCATGACCGCGGGGCTGGAGTTTGCGCACTCCGGCCCCGCGGTCGTCCCAAGACCGCCAAGGGTATTATGACCCTGCCTACCGCCGCGGTTTCTTGCGGGCGGGAACCGCCGTGCGAACCATGGCGGTAAGCACTATCGGGGCCAGGGAATTCCTTCCCTGGCACTGATAGGGGTCTCCCCCACCCCCCACTACCCACCCGAGTCCTCCCCCCACACCCTCCACCCCCCTGCCACCCCCCAGAGGTGGTACGAACCCCCTCCCCACCCCCACCCCGACATGTACATACATGTACCCCGACATGCACACACCCCCAACATGCACATATACACACCCCCTACACACACATACACAACGGGGACACATACCCGCGCACATACATGCCGACATGCGCACCTGCCGAACAGCACACATTACCCATAGACACAGCAGCACCCCTCTACACACTCACACGCACACCCCCATGCACGCACACATCACACAACACCCCCCCACCCCCTCCCCTCACGGACGATCAACTTACCTTGTGCGTTGGTCCTCCGGGAGGCGACGGGAGCCATAGGGACGTGACCGCCAACAGAAGACCGCCAACAGAAGACCGCCACACAGATATGTGGGTCGTAATTCTGGGGGCGGTGTTCTGCTGGCGTGGCGGTGGAGGTTGACCAGTCTCCACTTTCCCGCCGACCGCCAGTGTGGCTGCTGGCGGTATTCCGGCGGAACGCTCCCAGCGGTCGGAATACGCGCAGCGGCATACCGCCGCGGTCGGCGGTCTTTACCGCGGCGGTAACTCGGCGGTCTTGCGAAAAGACCGCCAAGGTCAGAATGAGGGCCATAGTGTGTCAAAATTATGAATCACAAAAATATTGCTTTTCTATACTTATAATTGAAAATACAAAAATATTGAAAAAAATATTGTTTTACACTATTATCGGAAAATATAGACAAAAAAAGTTTTGTAACATATATATATATGTATAGTCCAAATAGTAAACATTAAAAATATTGACATGTAACAGTAATATAATGTAAATTAAATATATTTAAACAATACAAATATATATAAATATATACTTATTAAAACAAACCTGCACACATATAGCTATATGTGTATGTTTATTGACACATCTATAATGTAACTCCAGTGTGTGCAACAGTAGAGAAAGCTTTGGACTCAGGAGGGGTACAATTTACTATTTACTATTCCCATCCTAGTTGGTACAACAGTAGGGAAAGCATTGTATTCAGGAGGGGTGAAATTTTATATTTTCCACTCAAGTCTGTGCAATAGTAGGAGAAGCATTGGACTCAAGAGGAGTTAAATTTTATATTCCCACTTCAGTCTGTGCAACAGTAGAAAAAGCGTTGAACTGAGGAGGGGTACAATTTACAATTCCTACTCCAGTTGGTGCAACAGTAGGGACATCATTGAACTCAGGATGGGTAACATGTACTATTCCCACTACAGTCTGTGCAACAGTAGGGAAAGCATTGGACTCAGGAGAGGTAAAATTTTGTATTCCCACTCCAGTCTGTGTAAAAGTAGGAAAAGCGTTGAACTCAGGAGAAGTAAAATTAACTATTCCCACTCCACTTTGTGCAACAGCATGGAAAGTGTTGGACTCAGGAGGAGTTAAGTTTACTATTCCCCCTCCAGTCAGTTCAACAGTAAAGAAAGTATAGGACTCTGGAAGGGTAACATTTACTGTTCCCACTCCAGTCAGTGCAACAGTAGGGGAAAGTGTTGGACTCAGGAGGGGTAAAGTTTTTATTCCCACTCCAGTCAGAGCAACAGTAGGAAAAGCGTTGGACTCAGGAGGGGTAAAACTTACTATTCCCGCTCCAGTCGGTGCAATAATATGGAAATTCTCGCACTCTGGAGAGGTAAACTTTAATATTCCCACTCCCATCGGTGCAACAATAGGGAAAGTGTTGGACTCAGGAGGGGTAACATTTACTATTCACACTGCAGTCTATGTAATAGTGGGGAAAGCGTTGGAATAAGGAGGGGTAAAATGTACTATTCCCACTCCAGCCAGTGCAACAGTAGGGAAAAAGTTGGACTAAGGAGAGGTAAAATGTACTATTCCCATTCTAGTCAGTGCAACAGTAAGGAAGGCGTCTGACTCATGAGAGGTAAAATGAACTATTCCCACTCCAGTCGGTGGAACAGTAATTTTTAAAATATAAAACTATTCACATAGAATTAAATACACACATTACAATTTTAAAATTAAACAAACAATAAACAATTAAAATAATTACACTGTTTAAATAATTAATAGAACACTAAATTGTAATTCAATAATTATTTCATTAAATCCCCACACCATAATTTCACATTAAACATATATCTGTACAAAAAAATTATAATATTTACACTATTTTTGTAATTAATTAACAATTAATTAATTATTATAAATAAATATATATTTCATGAACTTCTCACCTTTTTACCCCCTACAAGCCCAACAACCCAAACCTAAAATATAACTTTAAAAAATATCATTTACACAATTTACATACTTAATCAAAAATAAATAATTAATATTAATTTTTAAAAATATACAAATTAATTATAACTACTTAACTTCCCACATAACACCTCTACAAACCTCACAACCGGTTACAACACTATAAATTATTATTTTACAATCGAATTAAAAATATAAATAACTTAAAATTGCAAACTATATTTAAAAACGTTAACATCAATTACACAAACAACATAAAACAGAGACAATTCGAATATTGTTTAACCCCTTCCCCGCCACGGACGTAATGGTTACGTCCATGGCAGCACCCGTGTGGCGCCATGGACGTAACCATTACGTCCTGAATGCTGCCCTCGGGAGAAGCGTTAGCGCTCCCCCCGAGGGCCACCCCCCCACCCCCCAGGTCAGGGCTGACAGGGGAATCCCTTCCCCTTCAACCCCTGACCCCCCCCCCCGTGACGTCAGCGTGTGAGCGCGCACTGACAATCACACACCCTCCCCCATCGCGCTGGAAGCTATCGAAAGAGAAATGCTCAGCATTTCTCTTTCGATCACGTGGGGGAGGCCCGGAGGGGCTTCAAAGGGAAGGAAATGTATTTCCTTCCCTTTGAAGTCTCTCCCAGGGTTTCAAAAGCCGGATTGCTTGCAATCCGTCTTTTGAAACCCCACTAGACACCAGGGATGTTTTTTTTGGGGGGAAAGTGACAAAAAGGGAGCGACCCCTTGGGCAAGGGTCGCTCCCAGGGGGGCATTTTTTTTAAAGACTTTTCTGCCCCCCCAGCCGATCTGCCCCCAGGGGGGTCAGAAACCTCTAGACACCAGGGATACTTTTGTTTTTTTAGTTTTTTTTGTTTTCTTTTGTGTTTTAGGTGTGGGGAGCGACCCCTTAGGCAAGGGTCGCTCCCACAGGGGGAAATTATATTTAGGCCATTTCTGCCCCCCTTGGGGGCAGATTGGCCTATTTTTATGAGGCCAATCTGCCCCCAAGGGGGGCAGAAACCACTAGACCCCAGGGAGTTTTTTTTGTTTGTTTGTTTTTCACGTAAGGGAAGCGACCCCTTAGGCAAGGGTCGTTCCCCTGGGGGGCAAATTTATTTTAGGCCATTTCTGCCCCCCATGGGGGCAGATCAGCCTATTTTTATTAGGCCGATCTGCCCCCACGGGGGCAGAAACCACTAGGCACCAGGGATTTTTGTTGTTGTTGTGTTTTACAGATGGGGAGCGTCCCCTTAGGCAAGGGTCGCTCCCCTGGAGGGGCAAATTGTATTTAGGCCATTTCTGCCTGCTTTGGGGGCAGATCGGCCGATTTTAGGTCAATCTGCCCCCAAGGGGGGCAGAAACCACTAGGCACCAGGGATCTTTTTTTTGCGCCGTCACGCAAGGGGAGCGACCTTGTAGGCAAGGGTCGCTCCCTGGAGGGGCGGGGGGGGCAAATTTATTTTAGGCCATTTCTGCCCCCCCTTGGGGCAGATCAGCTTATTGGTATTAGGCCGATCTGCCCTCAGGGGGGGCAGAAACCTCTAGGCACCAGGGCAAATAGTTTTTTTGTGTTTGTTTGTTTTTTTAGAGATGGGGAGCGACCCATTAGGCAAGGGTCGCTCCCCTGGGGGGCAAATTGTATTTAGACCATTTCTGGCCCCTTGGGGGCAGATTGGCCGATTGTAGGTCAATCCGCCCCCAAGGGGAGCAGAAACCACTAGGCACCAGGGATCTTTTTTTTGTGCCGTCACGCAAGGGGAGCGACCTTGTAGGCAAGGGTCGCTCCCCGGGAGGGGGAGGGGTGGCAAATTTATTTTAGGCTATTTCTGCCCCCCCCTGGGGGCAGATCGGCCTACTAGTATTAGGCCGATCTGCCCCCGGGGGGGGCAGAAACCTCTAGGCGCCAGGGCAAATTGTTTTTTTTGTGTTTTTTTTTTGTTTGTTTGTTTTTTTAGAGATTGGGAGCGACCCATTAGGCAAGGGTCGCTCCCCTGGGGGGCAAATTGTATTTAGCCCATTTCTGCCCCCCTTGGGGCCGGCAGAGCTAGAGGCCAAAATCCACAGGTAAGCACTGTTTTCTATGAAAAAATGTGATGTGTCCACGTTGTGTTTTGGGCCATTTCCTGTCGTGGGCGCTAGGCCTACCCACAAGTGAGGTATCATTTTCATTGGGAGACTTGGGGGAACGCTAGGTGGAAGGTAATTTGTGGCTCCTCTCAGATTCCAGAACTTTCTGTCACCGAAATGTGAGAAAAACGTGTTTTTTTTGCCAAATTTTGAGGTTTGCAAAGGATTCTGGGTAACAGAACCTGGTCAGAGCCCCACAATTCACCCCATCTTGGATTTCCCTGGGTTTCTAGTTTTCAAAAATGCGCTGGTTTGCTAGGTTTCCCTAGGTGCCGGCTGAGCTAGAGGCCAAAATCCACAGGTAGGCACTGTTTTCTATGAAAAAATTTGATGTGTCCACGTTGTGTTTTGGGCCATTTCCTGTCGCGGGCGCTATGCCTACCCACACAAGTGAGGTATCATTTTTATCGGGAGACTTGGGGGAACGCTGGGTGGAAGGAAATTTGTGGCTGCTCTCAGATTCCAGAACTTTCTGTCACCGAAATGTGAGGAAAATATGTTTTTTTTAGCCAAAATTTGAGGTTTGCAAAGGATTCTGGGTAACAGAACCTGGTCAGATCCCCACAAGTCACCCCATCTTGGATTCCCCTATGTCTCTAGTTTTCAAAAATGCACAGGTTTGGTAGGTTTCCCTAGGTGTCGGCTGAGCTAGCGGCCAAAATCTACAGGTAGGCACTTTGCAAAAAACAGCTCTGTTTTCTTTCAAAAAAAGGGATGTGTCCACGTTGCGTTTTGGGGCATTTCCTGTCGCGGGCGCTAGGCCTACCCACACAAGTGAGGTATCAATTTTATCCGGAGACTTGGGGGAACGCTGGGTGGAAGGCAATTCGTGGCTCTTCTCAGATTCCAGACCTTTCTGCCACAGAAATGTGAGGAACATGTGTTTTTTTAGCCAAATTTTGAGGTTTGCAAAGGATTTTGGGTAACAGAACCTGGACCGAGCCCCACAAGTCACCCCATCTTGGATTCCCCTAGGTCTCTAGTTTTCAGAAATGCACAGGTTTGGTAGGTTTCCCTAGGTGCCGGCTGAGCTAGAGGCCAAAATCTACAGGTAGGCACTTCTCAAAAAACACCTCTGTTTTCTTTCAAAAAATTAGATGTGTCCATGTTGCGCTTTGGGGCGTTTCCTGTCGCGGGCGCTAGGCCTACCCACACAAGTGAGGTATCATTTTTATCGGGAGACTTGGAGGATGCTGGGTGGAAGGAAATTTGTGGCTCCTCTCAGATTCCAGAACTTTCTGCCACAGAAATGTGAGGAACATGTGTTTTTTTAGCCAAATTTTGAGGTTTGCAAAGGATTCTGGGTAACAGAACCTGGTCCGAGCCCCACAAGTCACCCCATCTTGGATTCCCCTAGGTCTCTAGTTTTCAGAAATGCACAGGTTTGGTAGGTTTCCCTAGGTGCCGGCTGAGCTAGAGGCCAAAATCTACAGGTAGGCACTTCGCAAAAAACACCTCTGTTTTCTTTCAAAAAATTGGATGTGTCCATGTTGCGCTTTGGGGCGTTTCCTGTCGCGGGCGCTAGGCCTACCCACACAAGTGAGGTATCATTTTTATCAGGAGACTTGGGGAAACGCTGGGTGGAAGGAAATTTGTGGCTCCTCTCAGATTCCAGAACTTTCTGCCACAGAAATGTGAGGAACATGTGTTTTTTTAGCCCAATTTTGAGGTTTGCAAAGGATTCTGGGTAACAGAACCTGGTCCGAGCCCCACAAGTCACCCCAACTTGGAGTCCCCAAGGTCTCTAGTTTTCAGAAATGCACAGGTTTGGTAGGTTTCCCTAGGTGCCGGCTGAGCTAGAGGCCAAAATCTACAGGTAGGCACTTTGCAAAAAACACCTCTGTTTTCTTTCAAAAAATTGGATGTGTCCACGTTGCGCTTTGGGGCGTTTCCTGATGCGGGCGCTAGGCCTACCCACACAAGTGAGGTATCATTTTTATCGGGAGACTTGGGGGAATGCTGGGTGGAAGGAAATTTGTGGCTCCTCTCAGATTCCAGAACTTTCTGCCACAGAAATGTGAGGAACATGTATTTTTTTAGCCAAATTTTGAGGTTTGCAAAGGATTCTGGGTAACAGAACCTGGTCCGAGCCCCACAAGTCACCCCATCTTGGATTCCACTAGGCCTCTAGTTTTTAGAAATGCACAGGTTTGGTAGGTTTCCCTAGGTGCCGGCTGAGCTAGAGGCCAGAATCTACAGGTAGGCACTTCGCAAAAAACACCTTTGTTTTCTTTCCAAAAATTGGATGTGTCCACGTTGCGCTTTGGGGCGTTTCCTGTCGCGGGCGCTAGGCCTACCCACACAAGTGAGGTATCATTTTTATCGGGAGACTTGGGGGAACGCTGGGTGGAAGGAAATTTGTGGCTCCTCTCAGATTCCAGAACTTTGTGCCACAGAAATTTGAGGAACATGTGTTTTTTTAGCCAAATTTTGAGGTTTGCAAAGGATTCTGGGCCCCACAAGTCACCCCATCTTGGATTCCCCTAGGTCTCTAGTTTTCAAAAATGCACAGGTTTGGTAGGTTTCCCTAGGTGCCGGCTGAGCTAGAGGCCAGAATCTACAGGTAGGCACTTCGCAAAAAATACCTCTGTTTTCTTTCAAAAAATTGGATGTGTCCACGTTGCGCTTTGGGGCGTTTCCTGTTGCGGGCGCTAGGCCTACCCACACAAGTGAGGTATCATTTTTATCGGGAGACTTGGGGGAACGCTGGGTGGAAGGAAATTTGTGGCTCCTCTCAGATTCCAGAACTTTCTGCCACAGAAATATGAGGAACATGTGTTTTTTTATTTAGCCAAATTTTGAGGTTTGCAAAGGATTCTGGGTAACAGAACGTGGTCCGAGCCCCACAAGTCACCCCATCTTGGATTCCCCTAGGTCTCTAGTTTTCAGAAATGCACAGGTTTGGTAGATTTCCCTAGGTGCCGGCTGAGCTAGAGGCCAAAATCTACAGGTAGGCACTTTGCAAAAAACACCTCTGTTTTCTGTGATGTGTCCACGTTGTGTTTTCGGGCATATCCTGTCGCGGGCGCTAGGTCTACCCACACAAGTTAAGTATCATTTTTATCGGGAGACTTGGGGGAACATAGAATAGCAAAACAAGTGTTATTGCCCCTTGTCTTTCTCTACATTTTTCCCTTCCAAACGTAAGACAGTGTGTAAAAAAGACATCTATTTGAGAAATGCCCTGTAATTCACATGCTAGTATGGGCACCCCGGAATTCAGAGATGTGCAAATAACCACTGCTTCTCAACACCTTATCTTGTGCCCATTTTGGAAATACAAAGGTTTTCTTGATAGCTATTTTTTACTCTTTATATTTCAGCAAATGAATTGCTGTATACCCGGTATAGAATGAAAACCCACTGCAGGGTGCAGGTCATTTATTGGCTCTGGGTACCTGGAGTTCTTGATGAACCTACAAGCCCTATATATCCCCGCAACCAGAGGAGTCCAGCAGACGTAACGGTATATTGCTTTAGAAAATCTGACATTGCAGGAAAAAGTTACAGAGTAAAACGTAGAGAAAAATTGATGTTTTTTTCACCTCAATTTCAATATTTTTCTTTTTCAGTTGTTGTTTTCTGTAGGAAACCCTTGTAGGATATACACAAATTACCCCTTGCTGAATTCAGAGTTATGTCTACTTTTCAGAAATGTTGCAGTTTCTGGGATCCAGCATTGGTTTCATTCCCATTTCTGTCACTGACTGGAAGGAGGCTGAAAGCACAAAAAATCGTAAAAATGGGGTATGTCCCAGTAAAATGCCAAAATTGTGTTGAAAAATTGGGTTTTCTGATTCGTCTGCCTGTTCCTGAAAGCTGGGAAGCTGGTGATTTTAGCACCGCAAACCCTTTGTTGATGCTCTTTTCAGGGAAAAAACCACAAGCCTTCTTCTGCAGCCCCTTTTTCCCATTTTTTTTAAAAAAAACGAAATTTTCACTGTATTTTGGCTAATTTCTTGGCCCCTTTCTGGGGAACCCACAAAGTCTGGGTACCTCTAGAATCCCTAGGATGTTGGAAAAAAAGGACGCAAATTTGGCGTGGGTAGCTTATGTGGACAAAAAGTTATGAGGGCCTAAGCGCGAACTGCCCCAAACAGCCAAAAAAAGACTTGCCACCTGAGGGGGAAAAGGCCTGGCAGCGAAGGGGTTAAACACATAAATAAATTTAAAAAATGATATTTCCAACATTAAACCATCAATATTTTTGCCAACTATATTGAAGCACACAAAGTTTCTGTGTCACAATGTTAAAAATTGAATATTTTTGTAGATCGATATTTGTAAATCGATATTTTGTCAGAACACTCTTTCTGAGGAGCCTGAAGCAAAAAATTAACCCCAAAACTCTCCTCCCTGAGCTATAGAACCACAGCTCTGTCCAAACTGATATCAACTAACTTTTTCACTGAATTGTCATGTTTGCCTTGTAGTACCGGATTTGTAACACTTGTGAATTCACTGGGGGACTAGCCACCTGCTCACTCATCAAACTTCCTTCCCCTGAGCCCCCATTACACCATGTGTTTTTAACTCTAACCTGTCCATCACTCTGATAGACGCATCTTCTGTTCTCTCAATTGCAAGGACCAAGATTACCTCTGCTTGCAAAGAATCTTTTCTGAGGTATTAGAGCTTACATTAGGAATCAGAGAGTTGCAATTTCTTAGAGGCTGATGAGAACTCCAGTTTGTGTTCTGTAGTTATTGTTCGCATTGTTTGTGGGGATCCCAGTCTGAAGGTAGCAGCTGGAATGGCTTGGCCCCGTTCCAACTGGAGCTGTAGTGTTATGTCAGGTGGTCTGCTTCTAGTGTTCCTCTACCGGCAGCACTGAGGAGGTCAGCAGTCAGCTGCCTTTTGGTGTGGTCAATCATTTGCCGGACTTTGACCAGTTCCCTTTCATATCTCTGTTATGATTTTCATTTTTGTAGGAAACAGTAAGGAATATTTGACACCCATTCCACTCAGTCTTCTCTAAGGATCGATAAATGAGGCCCTGTGTTGTTGGACTGATGCATGAAGCTCAGGAAAGGCATTACCATTTAGTTCTCTAGTGATATTGGGCATTTTTGCTGAGCCTGTTGAAAGATGTGGTTGTCGTCCTGGTAGTATAAATGTCTGGCCACCACCAGTCTCAGGGAGCTCCTAGTGGAAGAGAAGGCAGTCACCCCAGGCTTCTGTATGCCCTTTGAAAGGCAAAGAGAGAGGGGACTCACTAGTGCTGCTTTTTTTTGGACCAAGTCTTCTAGGAACACCACCATGTCTGCGCTTTATTTTTTTTCAGTAGGCTGAGCACTCAGATGTTGATCCGTCTTACCCTACCCTGTGTATCTACTTTAAATAGTGGACACATTCAGTCAAATCTTTCATTGGTTCTACGGGGAGTCTGCGACTGGTCTTAGATCTCGAATGGCACCTTTTCTCTGCTCACTCTGTGGGCTATTTTTCTCATAATGAAACAAGTTTATATCAAGCACCAGTATATCTATTTTAGTTTCAAGGAATTTAGTAGTTCTAATGGTGGCAGGAATCATGTATAGTTTATTTGTTTCCACAGGTGCAGCACTTGACTACATCACAGTTGACCCTTGAGATCCATTATCTTCTAAGGATCCAGGCCATGCTTGAGGTAGCAGGGTCCTTGGCATTGCTGTACCTTCCCATTGCCAGCAAACAAAATGTGCATCACACTTCTCTACTTCATCGAGTCAGGGGATCAGGGCAACATACGATCTGTAGTATGTTGTTCCTCCAGGGAGAAGCAAACCAGGAGGTACATATGGGAACGGGAGGAATAGTCCCCTTTCAGATGGTAGCTCTTTGAAGTTTTGTCCCTTAGTGCACTATGACAGGTTGCACAAGCCATTCTTGGCATTCTAGTCTGTGTGAGCCTGGGGCAATGAGCATCAAAGGAACAGTGCTCCTCTCGTTTACATTTCTTCATTCTTGAGGAGCTCAGAGCCCAATAGTCGGGGTACCAATCCCTTAATTACAGTGTCAACAGTATTGGTCTGGGTCCCCACCTCCAGGCATACATTTAATAATTATTTTGACTCCTCTGTTAAGGGGGTGAATTATCTGTGCCCGCTTTGTGGCATCCAGTTATTTCAGTTCTTTGGGCAATATTATACACGCACCCAGTCCGGGGGAAGACTCTGTTGCATCAGAAGGCTGCTACTTGCCAGTTCGAACATTGCTCCCCTGTGTTTCTCCCTTTAAACATGGTCCCAACTTCATCCACTCACCAACCACAAGGGGATCTGCTGAGCCACAACCGCAATTCAAAGCACACCCAACCATAGTTGTAATTGGGCCTTGTGTTTTCTTCTGCTTCATGTTGAAGCAAGTTTCATTCTGCTCTGGTTGCACTGCTCAGCTTTCCCGTCACCAAAGCTGCCAATTGAGATGCCTCCAGGGACTTCCTCTGAGTGCGCTAATCATGGCATAGCAGTCCTCCCTGAGTTGCAAGTTTGTTTCCTCAGGTTTTTCCTCTTCTAACTCCCTCATCTGCTCACTAGGGAGCATATTTATCAATGTTTTGCACCGCCCTTACACATGCAAGGTAATGCGTGGGCAATACCTGGATGAGATTTACTAGGTTACACAAGGCCACCTTGCATGGCCCTACGTGGCCTGGTAAATCTGGAGTAATGCAGGTAAAGTAAGTTACTGCCTTGTGTTACTCTCCCCAGGAAGGCGTTTCATGAGTGGAGCATGGGTGTTCCCATGCATCCACCAATGGATTCTGAAGCATTCCCATATTTACCAATACTGGTAGACCCGGGAATGAGTCAGAATGTTACACCTCTCCATAGGAGGTGTAGCAAGGAGAAATATGTTTATTTCTTCTTGTGCATTCTGCAGCACACATACAAAGAACAAAAAGCCTCAGAGGATTGTTTTTGTGCATGAATGTGTCCCTTCTTGCAAAAACCCAGTCTGGCCTGTAACAAAGGCACCCTTGCACCATGGTGCAAGGATGCCTGCTTGGAGATAGGCAGCAGATTGTGCTCCAGGTCAGACAGAGAGAGGGAATGCACCATATATTGATAGATTTGGTATATAAAGTAGTGAATCCATTTTAGTTTTCCACTGGGCACAGGAGTCAGCTTAGCCTTCGGCTTGCAGGCCTGTTGCCACTGTCACCTAGTGACCCTTTACCCACCTAGTAAACTCTGTTTTATTCAATTTATTTTATTATTTATTTTAGCTTGCTGCCATTGCTTGCATTTGAAAAGAAATGTTTTGATTTCATTAACAGTGCCTTTCTGAGAAAGCATCATTGCTGGGGTCACTATCAGTGAAACACGCAGGTATTGTCATGACCCTTTCTCACTTATGTGTGACAGGAACATCATGCGCACATGTTAGGGATTGTTTATGCAATTGCCGACACAAGTCTGCCACATTAACAGTTGTTTAGGTACATACTTGCATCATGGATCCTACATGATCAGTATAAATACACCTCAAATGAACAAGGTCATTGGATGGATTCCTTCCAGTTGCCATGTATGCTGCACACCACCTTGCTGCAGAACTAAGCCTTCGTGTCTTCACGGAGTCTGACCTACAGACCTCTTTCCAAGGTAACAAGAGTTTGGGGGTGCCTCTCATGGACATGGTACTGGCAGATTCGGTTTATCACACCTAGCTCTTGGCAGGGTAGAGATTAGGCTTTCTTGGTTAGAAATTTCATAGCTTATGTTTATTGTAAAATGGTGGTGTGTTTCATATTCCCAACTCTCATCTTCACAATTCTGCTTTTATTACTGTTCATTATCCTAATCATTGTAGCACATGCATTTTATTGTAGATTGAGGCCCTCATTACAACCCTGGTGGCAAATCCCGCTTACCGCGCGCTGAAGGCCGCCAACATACCGTGGCCGCGGCGGAAACCCGCTACAGGTATTACGACCCACATCTCGTAATCCGCCACAATACAGACACCCACACAAGTCTGCCACACCAAAGATCAGTGATAAACTGGCAATACCAAAACCTACACTGTCGTGCCAACAGGAATACGCCCACACTATCATGACCCACGAATCAACGCGGCGGTCTTTCAACCACGGTAATCCATTGGCAGTACACACCGCCACACTCAAAATACACACACATTTACAAAACACAACCAAATTGAACAATTCCAAATGCAAGCACCTGATACACACACCACACCCACACACTCACACCACAATAAAACACACACCCACATTACCCACAACAACTTGCAACTACAGTTTTTTGAAGACGCACAGAGATAGAGAATATCAAACACACCACCAGCATCCACAGGCACACAACACCATCACTCATACAACATCCACGCACCTCAAAGAACACACACTAACACAACACATCACACAGCACAACAAACAGCACCTCACACATCACCCACACCACATTATGGCGCCCCAAAGACACCCCAGGTTTTCTGAGGAGGAGCTCAGGGTCATGGTGGAGGAAATCATCCAGGTAGAGCCACAGCTTTTCGGATCACAGGTGCAGCAGACCTCCATTGCAAGGAAGATGGAGCGATGGCGGAGAAGTGTCGACAGGGTCAACGCAGTGAGACAGCACCCAAGAAAGTGGGATTACATCAGAAAGAGGTGGAATGACCTACGGGGGAAGGTGCATTCCGTGGTATCCAGACACCAGGTAGCAATACAGAGGCCTGGCAGTGGACCCCACCTCCTCCCCCACAACTAACAACATGGGAGGAGCAAGTCTTGGCAATAATGCATCCTGAGGGCCTCACAGGAGTGGCAGGAGGACTAGAATCTGATAAGGCAAATCTTTACTACCTTATCCCCCCACCCTACCTGCATGCCATCACATACCCCCACCCTCACCCTCACCCCCATTACTCCAACACCTCACATATGCCCCACTATCACATCCCACCCATCCCAACACCAAGCCCTGCATGCAAACCCTATGCATGGACCCCCATCACCAAAGCATGTCCAGTACATATACTAACTTAGACCCCATAATCACTAATCACACAAGGGCAAACACAATAATGCAAGCACAGGAGTAGAGCGTAACTCACCCATTGCACAAGATGGCACACACGGATACAATAACTATGCATTTACACCCCAACAGGACCCCTACCCAACGTCACCGAACAGGAGGTGCCTGACATATCCATCCCCCCACAGTGATGACAGCAGCTCTGCACGCCTGGATCAAGATGACCAGCCCAGCCCATCAGAGACCTCTGGACAGTCGGTTCTCCTGCCACAGTCACAAACCACCACTGATCTTCCCCCCTGAGGAAAAACCACCACAGCACCCACCCAGCTGGCCCATCCCTCTGTCCCCAGGACACGTCAATCAGCAGTGTGTCCACCACTACAGGGACCCCAGGCAAACCCACCAACCCAAGACAATCAGGGACAGGGGGTCAGTGGCAGTGGGCACACGGTTCAGGGGACAGAGACACAGGACAACAGGGAAACTGGGAGGACTGCTGTGTGACAGGGGGAGGACAGGCCCAGGGAACCCACTCTCCATGAGGCCCTCTCCAACATCTTGGAAGCATACCATCATTCCCAGGAGACCATGGGCACAGTACTGGCCAAGTTTCAGGAGACCTAGCGGCTGCAGGAGGAACACTACCTGGGGATCAGGGAGGACTTGAAGTCCATTAACAACACCCTGGTCACCATTGCGGGGGTGCTGGCAGACATGGCCAACACCATGAGGGGCGTTGTGGCACACAAACGGGCCCCTGACACTAGCCTGAACGATGAACAGCCCTCCACCTCTGCCAGCGCAAGTGGACAGGAGGTCCCGCCACAGGACCAACAGGCCACCAGCACCCCACCCCCTGCAGAAGGAGAACCACCCCGCAAATGGTCCCTGAGATCCAGGAACAATACAGAGAACATTGCCAAGACCCCGAAAGGAAATAACAGTCTCCTGATGGTCACCTTTTTGTCCCACTTTGTCACCCTGACAACTCTGAACTGCCATTACTCCACTTCCCATGCCCCCTTGGACAATGCACCTGTGATATCAAGAGACTGAACTCTACCATGGACATTCCTCCACCATCACCCCAGCCCATTGCACAGCCCCCTCCACTTATTAGCACAGAAATAAACACCCTTGAATCACAAAACAATCTGGAGTCAGTCTGTACTTTCACAAGTGTGTAATTGCAACCTCGCACAAATATAGCAGTGTCAATGTTCATGTCCACATACCAATGTTCAACAGTTGTTGGGCATCAGTAAACATAGCAGAAGGCAGAAAGTGGTACCCAGATGTGTGAAATGGAAAGGCAAAGTGACATGTCAGGGTCCATACACAGAGGTAAAAAGGCAGATTCAGACAATGTCCAACAGTAGTATGATATGAGAGGAGTAGTGCCAGTCTCTTACCTGTGTCTCACTGGAAGTATTGCATGATGATGTTGTTTCGGTTGTCTATATCTTCGTCTTCTGCCTCCTCTTCTTCACTGTCCACAGGCTCCACAGCTGCCACAAGACCAACATCAGGCCCATCCTCCTGCAGAACAGGCACCTGGTGTCGCAAAGCCTGGTTGTGCAACATACAGCATGCCACGATGATCTGGCACACCTTCTTGGGTGAGTAGTATAGGGAGCCACCTGTTAGATGACATGGCCATGACCTGTTAGATGGAGGCACCGGAATCTGGCCTTCAGGAGGCCGAAGGTGTGCTCTATGATCCTCCTAGTTCGCCCATGTGCCTCATTGTAGCATTCCTCTGCCCTAGTCCTGGGATTCCTCACTGGGGTCAGTAACCATGACAGGTTGGGGTAACCAGAGTCACCTGCGTATATCAAGGGACAACTGTTAGACATACTCCAACCCTTAGGAACTCTCCCATTCCCAGACACCTATGTCAACTGTGCTGGGACCTTGGGCTCACCTATTAGCCACACACGTGCCTCTGGAGTTGCCCCTTCACATAGGGGATGCTTCTATTCCTCAAAATGTAAGCGTCATGCACTGAGCCAGGATACTTGCCATTCACATGGGAGATGTACTGGTCTGCCAAACACACCATCTGCACATTCATAGAATGGTAGTTTTTGTGGTTTCTGTACATCTGTTCATTCCTGCGGGGTGGGGGGGACAAATGTCAATGGCACCAATGATGTTGGGGATATGTCCCAGGGCGTAGAAGTCACCTTTCACTGTGGGCAAATCATCCTCCTGAGGGAAAACGATGTAGCTGTGCATGTGTTCCAGCAGGGCAGACAACACTCTGGACAACACGTTAGAGAAGATTGGCTGTGACATCCCTGATGCCATGGCCACTGTCGTTTGAAAGGACCCACTGGCCAAGAAATGGAGTACTGACAGGACCAGGCTCCAATTGGGCACACAGTTCTTGGATTGTGGCACGATCAAGTCTGTAGGTGATAATGATGTGTCTGTCTTCCATTGTCGACAGGTCCACCTGGGGTCTGTATACCGGAGGATGACGCCATCTCATCACCTGCCCCAGCGGAAGTGCCCTATGGAGGAGAAGGGTGAGCAGAGGGTCATACACCACATAGGTTTCACAAGGGTTTTCAGAACAAACGTGATGTCATAGTTGTGTTGCGCTCTCTGTCCATATTCCTGCCCAAAAGTGCTGTGACGCAGTTAGTTTCCCTGCCATGTGCCCCCCTGAAATGGCAGCTGCCTGACCTGTAAGGAGGGACAAGGGGAAATTAGGTAACTGCACTGGCGTTGTGCAGCGTCGCGGTAGGCGGTCGAAGACCGCGGTGCAAATAAGCATTGGTTATCATTGGGCCCTATGGGTTCCAGGAGCCAATGACGATGTACTCCAGCGGAGACGGTACGCACCGCCACAGACGTGGCCACCATTTTCTATCTGTTCACTCACTTGAAACCTGACCTTCAACAGGAGAGGACCTACACTGCAAGTGCTGCTGTGACATGAGTCTTGAAGCGACCATGGCTACAGTGACTGGGGAAAGGGCCCCTGCCTTCACCGCGGAGGAGTTGGACAAGCTGGTGGATGGGGTCCTCTCCCAGTACACACTACTCTACGGTCCTCCAGACATACAGGTGAGTACACTGTGAGCATGATGCATAGCACATGAATGTATGGAGTGGCGTGGATGGAAGATACGGGGGGAGAGGCCAGCATGTCAGGATGGTCAGTGTGTGTTTTCCAGGGCCAGGGTGAGAGGTTTGTGGCCAAGTAGTAACAAGAACCAGACAGGGGAGTAACAACCCTTCTTACTTCACTTTTCCTCTAGGTCAGCGCCCACCAGAAGAAGGGTATTTGGTGTGCCATCGCCAAGGATGGGAGGACCTGCGTCGCTGGAGCAAGAAGATGGCAGAGACCCAGCTGGGGATGGCCTCCCAATGTGGAAGGGGTGCCCGTCGCACCATGACCCCCCTGATGTACCGGATCCTGGCAGTGGCATATCCTGAGTTGGATGGGCACTTGAGGGCATGACAGCAGCCACAAGGGGGTGAGTATAGTCACATTCAGCTGACACTGCGCGCATTATGAGATTTCTGGGTGGAGGAAGTGGGCTGTGGGTTCCCCTAGGCCAGGGCAAACGCGCCAAGGTAGATCCATTATTTGGCAGGCTCAGTGGCACTCCAAACCCAAAAGTGGTAGTGGCCCTCTACACCTAGTCAGGCCCCTGTGGGTTCTAGCTGTGCATCAAAGGGGTCTAGGCAGAGTCCCCCATGAGCATGTGCTTTTGCCCTGAACTGTTAGTGCATGGGCTAGTGCATAGGGCTGCTCCCTGTGTGTTGTGCCGCCAACAGTAGTGGTGTTGCAGGCACTGACCATGTGTCTCTTTTGTCTTTCCTCCCCTTTTTGTTTTGTCACTGTGTCCTTGTGTGCATTGGCATCATCTGGCGGAGGAGCATTGGCACCGGAGCAGGAGGGAGCTGCAACCCACAAGGCCCAGGAGGATGAATGTACGGAGTCTGAAGGCACCAGTTGGACGGAGGGCGAGGGGGGCTCCACGACGGGAACAGGAGGAGACACCAGAGACAGCGACTCCTCCTCTGATGGGAGCTCCCTTGCAGGGGCAGACACCTCTGTGCCCACCACATCAACAGGTACAGCCGCCAACCCTCCACCAGCACCGCCTTCCCAGCAGCCCCTCAGCGTGTTTCCCATGCCCGCTCACCCAGGAGGGTGGGCGTCTCCTTTGCCCCAGTCAGCCCTGCTGCCCTCAGTGAGGAGGCTATTGACCTCCTGAGATCCATCACTGTTGAGCAATCAACCATTTTGAATGCCATCCAGGGTGTCGAGAGGCATTTGCAACAAACAAATGCATACCTGGAGGGCATTCATTCTGGCGTGGCAGCCCAACAGAGAGCATTTCAGGCTCAGGCCTCAGGACTGATGGCAGCCATTGTCCCTACGTCCAGCCTCCCCTCTCCAACTTCCACTACCCAGACCCAATCCCCTCTACCTCAGCCTATCCCAAGCACACCATCAGACCAGCATGCACACTCATCAACATACAAGAGTGGACATGGCAAACATAAGCACCACACATCCCACAGGCACTCACACAAGCACCATATCCATGCAGACACGCCAACATCCACTGCCTCCACTGTGTCCCCCTCCTCCACGTCCTCCTCCTCCCTCCCAGTCTCATCTCCAATCACACCTGCATGCACTACATCCTCAGCCACTACCTCCATCACCAGCACGCCCACCACCACACATCGCTCACATGCAATCACCACCCCCACTACCATGCACACGTCCCCTGTGTCCTCTCCCAGTGTGTCTGTGAGCCCTCCTCCCAAAGTACACAAATGTAGGCACACACCCACTCAACAGCCATCCACCTCACAACAGCCTAAAGCCCATGCACCTTCACCCAAACTCAGCAGACGTACACCTCCTACAACCACTACCTCTTCCTCCACTCCCAAACCCCCTCCATCTTCCCATCCCAGTGTGTCTAAAAAACTTTTCCTGGCTAACATTGACCTCTTCCCTAGACCTCCCTCCCGTCCTTCCCCTAGGGCCAGAATGTCCAGATCCTTGCCCAGCACCTCAGCCACGAAATCCTCCAGCACTGTGGTCCCTGCAAGTCCACTAACATCGCGGGTGGCACCCATCAGGGCTGCCAGTGTGCCACCTAGCGAGGCCAAGGATCACCCTATTCCGCCACTTGCCAAGGTGAAGAAGGGGCCCACATGCCATAGGGAAAAACTGCACCAACCACCCAGCAAGGCCTCCTCCAAGACAAATGGGGACAGTGCCAAGGTCCCTGCAGTGACTTCCAAGGTGGGGAAGGGACACAAGGCTAAAGGGAAGTTAGCTCAGTGCACGGAGCCTCCGGCTGAGGGACTGGTGTCACCCTTTCTGCCAAACAGAACAGCAACCTGTACGCCGGTGGACACCACCGCAAACACCGCCACATGCACCGCCACCTGCACAGCCACCTGCACGTCTGCTGTCTCAGCAACAGTCCCCAGAATCATCCCCAGTGGTCAGCCGTCCTAGGCTGCAGGAGACGTACTGCTGTCTCCCTCCACAGGTGCTGACACATGCACCACCAGCAGCATCTCCGCCACTCACACCGCCGCAACCACCGCCACCTGCCCCGCGACGTGCACAGACAGTGCCACCACAGCCGACATGGACAACATACCCAGTGGGCAGCTGTTCTAGGCTGCAGAAGACATCCTGGACCCTGCACAGAGTACATGAGGTACCACAACCAGCACTGCTAGTACCAGCAGTTGGCAAGCAAAGTCGCAGCAGGGTGGAGTGTGTCTCTGACTCTATGGAGTATCATGCTACCTGTTCCCAGGAAGTCTCGTGACTCTGACACCCATGTGCGGGAATGGGAACTGCCACACACCATGTGAAGCACTCTGGGCACCAAACCCCCTCAAAAACCAGTGGAGAGATACATCCACTACCCCAGTCCTTGGCAGGATGAAGCACTCTGGGCACCAAGCCCCCTCCAGAACCATTGGAGAACAGCATCCACTACCCCAGTTCTTGACAGGATGAAGCACTCTAGGCACTAAGCCCCCTCCAGAACCAGTGGAGAACAGCATCCACTACCCCAGTCCTTGGCAGGATGAAGCACTCTGGGCACTAAGCCCCCACCAGAACCATTGGAGAACAGCATCCACTACCCCAGTCCTTGGCAGGGTGAAGCACTCTGGGCACTAAGCCCCCTCCAGAACAAATGGAGAACAGCATCCACTTGGGAGACAGTGGCCTTGCACTCCCCAGGATAATTCAGTGGGCTTTGCACTCCCCAGGAGCAATCTGTGGGCATGGAGCCACCTTGTGGAGCAGTGGTGTCGTCCCATCATCCGGCTGACATGCCCCCCCCTTCCCATGAGGTGCATGTTTATTTTCGAACTGATGCACCAGCAGTGTTCTCCCTGGTTAGAGGCAGGTACCATGCATTTTGGGACCACTGGTCCACGGATAATGATTGGAACACTATCCTGATTTGTGTAGTTGCTGTACATATTTGTATATAATGATCTGTTACGGACCTGTTTCCATATCAGAATTTTCGATGATTAAACTCATTACAATCATTTCCTTTTGTCCTTGCATTCTTCCAGAGGGTTACGGGGTGTAAATGTAATGTTGCTGCATGTATTTGTATGTATGGTGTTGTGGATGAGGGTGTGGGTGTTGCGTGTTTTGCTTGTGTGTGTCACTCTCTTTTTCCTCCCCCCTCCCCTGTGTGCTCGGTGCAGTACTCACTGTGGTCGTCGCCGCTGTCTTTGCTGCTCCTGGTAGAAGAGGAGGTAAACCAGCCTGGGCAGGGCCTGTAACTCGGGCTCCATGGCGTCCTGGTTCCTCGTATGGTGTCGAGAGGTGAGTGGTTTCCCTTCTGTGTACTGTTTCCGCCGTGCTTTTGATGGCATTGGTACAGCCCCGGAAAAGGTGGCGGATTGGTGCCTTGTAATACAGTGGGCTGTACATTGTCCTCTGCCTGTCTGTTGGCGGTTACTGCCACGGTGTTTGTTTCTACCGCTGTGGCGGTCGGAGTGTTAAAGTGGCTGTCTGTGTTGGTGGTTTCCGCCATGGTCGTAATTCACATTTTTTTCCGCCGGCCTGTTGGCGGTATTACCGCCGCTTTAACACCGACCGCCAGGGTTGTAATGAGGGCCTCAGCCTTTTCAATAAATTTATTGAAAACTCTCCTGCACCTCCTTCATTGCCTTTGTGTGTATGAGTCTTATTGCTAATGAGAGAAAACAGTAGCTTCCCTTCCACCACAACTTCCCTGAGATGACTCATCTAGAGTCCATGTGTAAGGCTGTCAGAAATCACTGTTACTCTCTGAATTTTGGTGAGATACTGCTTGGGAGCTGGGAGAGTTGGGCCGACAGTTGCAATTTATTGTAGGATTCACCTACAAACAGAAGTGCTGTCATCCCTACAACAATATCTGATCTCCCCCTTTCACCTTCCTCAGAACACCAAGGTATCTTGCTGCGTTGCACTGTGTGGAATGTTGATTAATATGGTCCTAGTAGCAGGGCAGCCCTTAGCGCTTGTGATGCCCTGTGCCACAATGTTTGTTGCCACCACCCACCTCTGCACCTCTGCCATGGATTGCCTCACTACTACCCTCTAATAGTCCCCTCAAAACTCGATCTCTCTCCAAGCAGAACATTAATCACCAGAGTCTTCTTAAGTATTGTTTTATTGTTACCTGAAAAATGCTGGAGTCTAGGAACGCTGCAGCAGGTGCTTTTAAAATCATACTTGCAAATACGACGCCCCCACCCGAAGTCAGTATCGGGTGCTGTGGCATCGGTCGCACTGCCCCAGAGCCGGCCCTGCCCAGGGTGCTGAGACTGCTGCCGCTTTGTCCTGCACTGGCAGTGCAAGACGGCTAGTGTAATACACTTTAATCCTCCGTAATGTGGGCCCCACTGGCCAACTAGGGAATCTTTCCTGATAGTCCACTTCTGTAGGCCTCTGCGAGGTACCAAGTTACGGGAGCGTAGAGATCCTGGGCCCACACTTCTGCCTCTATGCTTGTCTTAGAAAATGTCCCCCTGCCCCCATCACTGCCATAGGTGATCGGAAGCCTGAATCTCACCACAGAAACACACTGTGCATAATATGATAAAAACAAGTGCAATTCTACACGTATATAACTGATTGTAGGAGGCTGGACTGGTTTGTAGTGAGTACCAAGGGGTACTTGCACCTTGCACCAGGCCCAGTTATCCCTTATTAGTGTATAGGGTGTCTAGCAGCTTAGGCTGATAGATAATGGTAGCTTAGCAGAGCAGCTTAGGCTGAACTAGGAGACGTGTGAAGCTACTACAGTACCACTTAGTGTCATATGCACAATATCATAAGAAAACACAATACACAGTTATACTAAAAATAAAGGTACTTTATTTTTATGACAATATGCCAAAGTATCTTAGAGTGTACCCTCAGTGAGAGGATAGGAAATATACACAAGATATATATACACAATAGCAAAAATATGCAGTATAGTCTTAGAAAACAGTGCAAACAATGTATAATTACAATAGGATGCAATGGGGAAACATAGGGATAGGGGCAACACAAACCATATACTCCAAAAGTGGAATGTGAACCACGAATGGACCCCAAACCTATGTGACCTTGTAGAGGGTCGCTGGGACTATTAGAAAATAGTGAGAGTTAGAAAAATAACCCTCCCCAAGACCCTGAAAAGTGAGTGCAAAGTGCACCAAAGTTCCCCTAAGGACAAAATAGTCGTGTTAGAGGGAGAATGCAAGGAAAACACAAATCAGCAATGCAACAACGATGGATTCCTGTCTGAAGGTACCTGTGGAACAAGGGGACCAAGTCCAAAAGTCACAAGCAGCTCGGAGATGGGCAGATGCCCAAGAAATGCCAGCGGTTGGTGCAAAGAAGCTCTTACTAGGCTGAAGAACTGTGAATACTGCAGGAACGACAAGGGCTAGAGACTTCCCCTTTGGAGGATGGATCCCCCACGCCTTGGAGAGTCGTGCAGAAGTGTTTTCCCGCCGGATGGACGCCAACAAGCCTTGCTACACGCAAATCGTGCGTTTGGCGTTTTTGGACGCTGCTGGGGCCCAGGAGGGACCAGGAGGTCGCAAATTGGACCTGCAGAGAGAGGGGACGTCGAGCAAGACAAAGAGCCCTCAATGAAGCAGGTAGCACCTGGAGAAGTGCCAGAAACAGGCACTACGAGGATGCGTGAAACGGTGCTCGCCGGAGTTGCACAAAGGAGTCCCACGTCGCCGGAGACCAACTTAGAAAGTCGTGCAATGCAGGTTAGAGTGCCGTGGACCCAGGCTTGGCTGTGCACGAAGGATTTCCGCCGGAAGTGCACAGGGGCCGGAGAAGCTTGCAAAGTCGCGGTTCCCAGCAATGCAGCCCAGCGAGGTGAGGCAAGGACTTACCTCCACCAAACTTGGACTGAAGAGTCACTGGACTGTGGGGGTCACTTGGACGGTGTCGCTGGATTCGAGGGACCTCGCTCGTCGTGCTGAGAGGAGACCCAAGGGACCGGAGATGCAGCTTTTTGGTGCCTGCGGTTGCAGGGGGAAGATTCCGTCGACCCACGGGAGATTTCTTCGGAGCTTCTGGTGCAGAGAGGAGGCAGACTACCCCCACAGCATGCACAAGCAGGAAAACAGTCGAGAAGGCGGCAGGATCAGCGTTACAGAGTTGCAGTAGTCGTCTTTGCTACTATGTTGCAGGTTTGCAGGCTTCCAGCGCGGTCAGCGGTCGATTCCTTATCAGAAGGTGAAGAGGGAGATGCAGAGGAACTCGGCTGAGCTCATGCATTCGTTATCTGAAGTTTCCCCAGAGACAGAGACCCTAAATAGCCAGAAAAGAGGGTTTGGCTACCTAGGAGAGAGGAAAGGCTACTAACACCTGAAGGAGCCTATCACAAGGAGTCTCTGACGTCACCTGGTGGCACTGGCCACTCAGAGCAGTCCAGTGTGCCAGCAGCACCTCTGTTTCCAAGATGGCAGAGGTCTGGAGCACACTGGAGGAGCTCTGGACACCTCCCAGGGGAGGTGCAGGTCAGGGGAGTGGTCACTCCCCTTTCCTTTGTCCAGTTTCGCGCCAGAGCAGGGGCTAAGGGGTCCCTGAACCGGTGTAGACTGGCTTATGCAGAATTGGGCACATCTGTGCCCAACAAAGCATTTCCAGAGGCTGGGGGAGGCTACTCCTCCCCTGCCTTCACACCATTTTCCAAAGGGAGAGGGTGTCACACCCTCTCTCAGAGGAAGTTCTTTGTTCTGCCATCCTGGGCCAGGCCTGGCTGGACCCCAGGAGGGCAGCTGCCTGTCTGAGGGGTTGGCAGCAGCAGCAGCTGCAGAGAAACCCCAGGAAGGGCAGTCTGGCAGTACCAGGGTCTGTGCTACAGACCACTGGGATCATGGAATTGTACCAACAATGCCAGGATGGCATAGAGGGGGCAATTCCATGATCATAGACATGTTACATGGCCATATTCGGAGTTACCATGGTGAAGCTACATATAGGTAGTGACCTATATGTAGTGCACGCGTGTAATGGTGTCCCCGCACTCACAAAGTTCAGGGAATTGGCTCTGAACAATGTGGGGGCACCTTGGCTAGTGCCAGGGTGCCCTCACACTAAGTAACTTTGCACCTAACCTTTACCAGGTAAAGGTTAGACATATAGGTGACTTATAAGTTACTTAAGTGCAGTGTAAAATGGCTGTGAAATAACGTGGACGTTATTTCACTCAGGCTGCAGTGGCAGGCCTGTGTAAGAATTGTCAGAGCTCCCTATGGGTGGCAAAAGAAATGCTGCAGCCCATAGGGATCTCCTGGAACCCCAATACCCTGGGTACCTCAGTACCATATACTAGGGAATTATAAGGGTGTTCCAGTAAGCCAATGTAAATTGGTAAAAATGGTCACTAGCCTGTTAGTGACAATTTGAAAGTAATGAGAGAGCATCACCACTGAGGTTCTGGTTAGCAGAGCCTCAGTGAGACAGTTAGGCACCACACAGGGAACATATACATGCACACCTATGAGCACTGGGGCCCTGTGTGACAGGGTCCCAGTGACACATACATATAGGCCACAAACCTATGAGCACTGGGGTCCTGACCAGCAGGATCCCAGTGACACATAACAAACATACTGAAACCATAGTGTTTTCACTATGAGCACTGAGGCCTGGCTATCAGGATCCCAGTGAGACAGTGAAAACAGTGACAAAACACCCTGACATACACTCACAAACAGGCCAAAAGTGGGGGTAACAAGGCTAGAAAGAGGCTACCTTCTCACACAACCCCCCCCCAAACGAAGGACAATAAGGCTAACCTTGGCCAGTTGAGACTTTATTGTCTAAGTGGTGATAAGTAGAGAGTAGCTCTGCAATAGACTGGTTACTCCCTTTATCATCCACTATATGGTTACTTCCCTGTGGGGATGTAAACCACCCTGTTTGAAGTTTTTTAGCTAAGCAACAATGTGAAGATGTATTTTCAGAGTTTATATCAGTAAGTTTTAGTTTAGAGCAGTGGGAATTATCCACTGAACCTATTTGTAATGATGGAAATGCCAGACAGGGATGCTGTCTCAGTAAAGCCATAGCTGGGCAAAAACTTTGTCCATTTGGCTGGAAGAGAGAACAGGGATGCTGTTTCTCTTGAGTTGGAGCAGGGCAGGGATGCTGTCCTATGAGCTCCACACTAGGGCAGGGATGCTGTCCTAAGTGTTGTGAGGTAGTGCAGGGTTTCTGCACTAAAGTTTCTCTGGGAGGGTTGGAGGGATGCTCCATGTTAACTAAAATGGTGCTGTTTTTCTCACCAATGTTAGTTATCCCACAGAGAGGTACTTCCACCTCAGGGAGTCCAGCTTTGCCAGCTGATGATTCCCTTGGAACAGGTGCCACCCCAGGAGAGGTTTCTCCCACCACAGGAATGGTATCCTGAATGGTAGGGTGGTTAGGGGATACTGTGATACCCTCTTTACCTGTTGATGGAGAGGGATCCTGAGTTTTCAGGCCTTCTCTCCTTTGCTTTTTCATTTCACTTGAAATGAGAGGGAACAATTCCTCAGGGATGCCCAGCATGGCTGCATGGGCATAAAACTCTACATCAGCCCAACCTGAGGCCTCTAGGTCATTACCTAAGAGACAGTCTACAGGTAAGCTAGGTGATACCACCACCTGCTTAGGGCCAGTAACTCCACCCCAACTAAACTGAATTATAGCTAAGGGAAGAAACTTAGTGGAGTTATGGACATCAATAATCTTATACTGTTGTCCAATGATGTGTTGTTCAGGAGGCACTAGGTTTTCAGTCACCAAAGTGAAACTGGCACCTGTGTCCCTGTAGGCCAAGGCCTCAACACCATTTATTGAAACTGTCTGCCTGTACTTATCCATTGTAAGGGGACAAGCAGCCAGTGTGGCAAGGCCAATGCCACTAGGTGTGACAGAAACTGTCTTGGGACTGATTACATCAGTTTCCACTATGGACCCATAAGTGAACCCAACTACACCCTTTGCTTGACTGTTGCCAGCAGTCCCACCACTAGTACCACTACTGCTAGGGGCACTAGAGCTTGATGTATTAGTGGTGGTAGGCTCAGGGGGTTTACCTGGACAGGACTTATCCCCTGGCCTATGGCCTCTGTTTTTACACACAAAGCACCAAGGCTTTTTAATGTGTGCAGGTTGGGAAGAAGAGGAAGAATTTGTTTTATCCCCACCCTCTGAAGAGTGTTTAAGATTTGAAGTGGGATCTTTGGTTTTACCCTTATCCCCATGCTTATCTTGAGATTTTTCACCATCTTTCTTCTTATTGCCATCTTTGTCACCCCCTGTATGAACTTTTCTGTTCACCCTTGTTCTGACCCATTTGTCTGCCTTCTTTCCCAATTCTTGGGGAGAGGTCAGATCAGAGTCTACCAGGTACTGGTGCAACAAATCTGACACACAATTATTAAGTATATGCTCTCTCAGGATTGTGTTATACAGGCTTTCATAATCAGTAACTTTACTGCCATGTAACCACCCCTCCAAGGCCTTCACTGAATGGTCAATGAAATCAACCCAGTCTTGTGAAGACTCCTTTTTGGTCTCTCTGAACTTTATCCTGTACTGTTCAGTGGTTAAGCCATAACCATCCAGGAGTGCATTCTTAAGAACTTGGAAATTATTGGCATCATTTTCTTTCACAGTAAGGAGCCTATCCCTACCTTTTCCACTAAATGATAGCCATAGGATAGCAGCCCACTGCCTTTGAGGGACATCCTGTACAACACAGGCCCTCTCAAGTGCAGCAAACCACTTGTTAATGTCATCCCCCTCCTTATAAGGGGGAACTATCTTGTGCAGATTCCTGGAATCATGCTCTTTTGCAGGATGACTATGGGGAATACTGCTGCTGCCACCATGGGTATCTAAACCCAACTTCTGTCTTTCCCTCTCTATTTCTAAAGACTGTCTATCCAAATCCAGCTGTTGCTTCTTGAGCTTCAGTCTGGTTTGTTCCACTCTCAATCTATTGAGCTCCCTTTCTAACAATCTGTCATCAGGGTGGGTGGGAGGGACATTTCTAGATACAGAGGTATGATGGGAATGAACAGAAGGAGACCTGTCCCTTACAGAGGGCACCCTAACAGCTTGGCTACCAGTATAATGTGAGAGCACATCATCAGTATGATGTGATTCAACCTCTGTACCAACTATGCTAGACTGTCTAGTAATGGGCAGGCTGAGAAGTTTCTTTCCTGAACCTTTTCCTGGGGGAGTCCCTGGATCAGATTGAGAACCATTAGCTACTTTTTCTACAGATTGGGCACTTATGGCCTTATCCTGTACTCTAAGCATATTAATTAACAGTTCTAAGGAAGGATTCTTCCCTACACTCAAACCTCTCTCTATGCAGAGACTCCTTGCTCCTTTCCAGCTAAGGTGATCATATGCAAGTTTGGACAGTTCAACATTTTTTCCTGTGCCAGACATTTTTTAGAGAGAGTTAAAGTGATAGAAAAAGAGAAAAAAGTTTTCAGAACTTTTTGGAAAGACAGAAAAAAAACTTTTTAAACTTTTAAGAACTTTTTGAAAGTTTAGAAGTACTTTTCAGCACTTAGAAAAGAGTGAAAAGAGGAAATGCAAAACTTTTTGGCTATGTGTATATACACTGACCTTGTTTTGTATATTTTTCTCTTATGAAAAGTACAATGACAAGAGTGGTAAGTAGTCTCAAGCACTTATCCCACCACTGCACAACCAATGTAGGAGGCTGGACTGGTTTGTAGTGAGTACCAAGGGGTACTTGCACCTTGCACCAGGCCCAGTTATCCCTTATTAGTGTATAGGGTGTCTAGCAGCTTAGGCTGATAGATAATGGTAGCTTAGCAGAGCAGCTTAGGCTGAACTAGGAGACGTGTGAAGCTACTACAGTACCACTTAGTGTCATATGCACAATATCATAAGAAAACACAATACACAGTTATACTAAAAATAAAGGTACTTTATTTTTATGACAATATGCCAAAGTATCTTAGAGTGTACCCTCAGTGAGAGGATAGGAAATATACACAAGATATATATACACAATAGCAAAAATATGCAGTATAGTCTTAGAAAACAGTGCAAACAATGTATAATTACAATAGGATGCAATGGGGAAACATAGGGATAGGGGCAACACAAACCATATACTCCAAAAGTGGAATGTGAACCACGAATGGACCCCAAACCTATGTGACCTTGTAGAGGGTCGCTGGGACTATTAGAAAATAGTGAGAGTTAGAAAAATAACCCTCCCCAAGACCCTGAAAAGTGAGTGCAAAGTGCACCAAAGTTCCCCTAAGGACAAAATAGTCGTGTTAGAGGGAGAATGCAAGGAAAACACAAATCAGCAATGCAACAACGATGGATTCCTGTCTGAAGGTACCTGTGGAACAAGGGGACCAAGTCCAAAAGTCACAAGCAGCTCGGAGATGGGCAGATGCCCAAGAAATGCCAGCGGTTGGTGCAAAGAAGCTCTTACTAGGCTGAAGAACTGTGAATACTGCAGGAACGACAAGGGCTAGAGACTTCCCCTTTGGAGGATGGATCCCCCACGCCTTGGAGAGTCGTGCAGAAGTGTTTTCCCGCCGGATGGACGCCAACAAGCCTTGCTACACGCAAATCGTGCGTTTGGCGTTTTTGGACGCTGCTGGGGCCCAGGAGGGACCAGGAGGTCGCAAATTGGACCTGCAGAGAGAGGGGACGTCGAGCAAGACAAAGAGCCCTCACTGAAGCAGGTAGCACCCGGAGAAGTGCCAGAAACAGGCACTACGAGGATGCGTGAAACGGTGCTCGCCGGAGTTGCACAAAGGAGTCCCACGTCGCCGGAGACCAACTTAGAAAGTCGTGCAATGCAGGTTAGAGTGCCGTGGACCCAGGCTTGGCTGTGCACGAAGGATTTACGCCGGAAGTGCACAGGGGCCGGAGAAGCTTGCAAAGTCGCGGTTCCCAGCAATGCAGCCCAGCGAGGTGAGGCAAGGACTTACCTCCACCAAACTTGGACTGAAGAGTCACTGGACTGTGGGGGTCACTTGGACGGTGTCGCTGGATTCGAGGGACCTCGCTCGTCGTGCTGAGAGGAGACCCAAGGGACCGGAGATGCAGCTTTTTGGTGCCTGCGGTTGCAGGGGGAAGATTCCGTCGACCCACGGGAGATTTCTTCGGAGCTTCTGGTGCAGAGAGGAGGCAGACTACCCCCACAGCATGCACAAGCAGGAAAACAGTCGAGAAGGCGGCAGGATCAGCGTTACAGAGTTGCAGTAGTCGTCTTTGCTACTATGTTGCAGGTTTGCAGGCTTCCAGCGCGGTCAGCGGTCGATTCCTTATCAGAAGGTGAAGAGGGAGATGCAGAGGAACTCGGCTGAGCTCATGCATTCGTTATCTGAAGTTTCCCCAGAGACAGAGACCCTAAATAGCCAGAAAAGAGGGTTTGGCTACCTAGGAGAGAGGAAAGGCTACTAACACCTGAAGGAGCCTATCACAAGGAGTCTCTGACGTCACCTGGTGGCACTGGCCACTCAGAGCAGTCCAGTGTGCCAGCAGCACCTCTGTTTCCAAGATGGCAGAGGTCTGGAGCACACTGGAGGAGCTCTGGACACCTCCCAGGGGAGGTGCAGGTCAGGGGAGTGGTCACTCCCCTTTCCTTTGTCCAGTTTCGCGCCAGAGCAGGGGCTAAGGGGTCCCTGAACCGGTGTAGACTGGCTTATGCAGAATTGGGCACATCTGTGCCCAACAAAGCATTTCCAGAGGCTGGGGGAGGCTACTCCTCCCCTGCCTTCACACCATTTTCCAAAGGGAGAGGGTGTCACACCCTCTCTCAGAGGAAGTTCTTTGTTCTGCCATCCTGGGCCAGGCCTGGCTGGACCCCAGGAGGGCAGCTGCCTGTCTGAGGGGTTGGCAGCAGCAGCAGCTGCAGAGAAACCCCAGGAAGGGCAGTCTGGCAGTACCAGGGTCTGTGCTACAGACCACTGGGATCATGGAATTGTACCAACAATGCCAGGATGGCATAGAGGGGGCAATTCCATGATCATAGACATGTTACATGGCCATATTCGGAGTTACCATGGTGAAGCTACATATAGGTAGTGACCTATATGTAGTGCACGCGTGTAATGGTGTCCCCGCACTCACAAAGTTCAGGGAATTGGCTCTGAACAATGTGGGGGCACCTTGGCTAGTGCCAGGGTGCCCTCACACTAAGTAACTTTGCACCTAACCTTTACCAGGTAAAGGTTAGACATATAGGTGACTTATAAGTTACTTAAGTGCAGTGTAAAATGGCTGTGAAATAACGTGGACGTTATTTCACTCAGGCTGCAGTGGCAGGCCTGTGTAAGAATTGTCAGAGCTCCCTATGGGTGGCAAAAGAAATGCTGCAGCCCATAGGGATCTCCTGGAACCCCAATACCCTGGGTACCTCAGTACCATATACTAGGGAATTATAAGGGTGTTCCAGTAAGCCAATGTAAATTGGTAAAAATGGTCACTAGCCTGTTAGTGACAATTTGAAAGTAATGAGAGAGCATCACCACTGAGGTTCTGGTTAGCAGAGCCTCAGTGAGACAGTTAGGCACCACACAGGGAACATATACATGCACACCTATGAGCACTGGGGCCCTGTGTGACAGGGTCCCAGTGACACATACATATAGGCCACAAACCTATGAGCACTGGGGTCCTGACCAGCAGGATCCCAGTGACACATAACAAACATACTGAAACCATAGTGTTTTCACTATGAGCACTGAGGCCTGGCTATCAGGATCCCAGTGAGACAGTGAAAACAGTGACAAAACACCCTGACATACACTCACAAACAGGCCAAAAGTGGGGGTAACAAGGCTAGAAAGAGGCTACCTTCTCACACTGATTTCATTTTGTTTCCATATAGAAATCATATTAGCATTGTGTGATAGATAATGCAAAACATTTGCCTGCTCGATCAGTTTCAAAATCCCACTGTGACCTGGGGCTCTTTACGGGACAGGCTTCCCTGGCAGAGGTTTACACTGTGGAGACATAAGAGGCTCGCTTGTGTAAACCTGGTACTTCCTCCAACTCAGAACTGAATGGCGGAGCCACAGATTTGACAAGGCAGCAAGAGGCTGCCTATTTAAGATGGTCATTCTGTTCCTCCAAACTCTAAATAAGGCCCTTAGAGAGCAACATCAAACTTGTTAGCAGATCCTCACCTATTAGTGCCACAAACATCTGTACTTCATCTGCACCATTTTAGAGCTTTTCACTGTCTTACTCGTAGCCACCCATCTATAATTTTGTGGATGAACTCATTTTGGGAATTTCGGATACAGTATCTATTGGTGCTCCTCCTATCCCAATGATCAGCAACTCACTGTGTCTTGGCTTTCAGTTGAGTTGATGCTTATTCTTCTTTCACTGGGCTCCCTAACTATGTGATTGGCCATTTTGTCTTCTTTTCCACTTCTTTCTTTGGCATAATGTCATCTTTTAACTGCAAAGTTGGTATATGCAAATTATGATTTCTTATGTGCCACTGTATTGTGAAGTGCATCATTGTATTGATGCTAAGGTGTGGTTTGTGTCTATTTTGTGTGTGTATGCGTGTGTGTGTCTTTCCTTGTAGGTACAAAGAACAGTGCACATTTTCTCGGTGCCAATGAACATTCCATATGTTCTAATCTTCAGCTGTTTGCGTCGTGGGATTTTTATTGATTGTATTTGTATGTTGTATGTATTTTGAAGGTGAGCGTGACTCTTTTCCCTTAAATGTTCACAAATAACAAGATGGTCGGTAGCAATTTGCATCTAATTTTTTTCACAGTCATGTCGTGTTGATGAGGGGTTTGTATTGATGGCAGGTTGTGTTTATTTTGTGTACCGTTTCTTTTTATATTAAGCATTTGTGAAAACAAATTTTGGTGCAAAGCTGTAATGCACACATTTTTCCCACTATGTTATATGTGTTGTAGAATTTGTATTGATGGTCAGGTCTGTGTTTTATCTATTTTGTGTGTCTGCTTTTTTTTTTACAAAGTGTTGGAGAACATGTGCTGTAGTGCAAAGTTGCTATTTGCAAATTTACCTTCTGTATGTTCCACTGTTGAGTTGTGTATGTGAGAAGGGTTTTGGTGATGGTGGGGTGTTTGTTGTATTTATTTTCTGTGTATATGTGTGTATGTGTATTTATGTGTGTCTGTCTCCGTCCTCTGTAAAGTATTAACAAATAAAGGACATAATGGAAAGTATATTTTTTAAATTCAAACTGCTTATATTTCACTCTGTTATGTGCATGTATGACATTTATGAACTACCAAGGTAAGGTAGCGAAATTTATAACATGATTATTTCTGTTCTGTTGTGAACATTTTTGTGCATGTGCTATTAGGTGTTTGTGATTTTTTTGTAAAATATACATACTTTGACATGCACACTAGATCCTCAAACGTTGCCTTATGTCTCCAAATTAGTTGGATGAATTTTCACTAAACCAAGAAAAGGTTTCGAACAGCAGAACAAAACGCTGTGGCGACAAATATTTGGGCCCTCATTTACAAGGCATTGCGCCACCGGAACGTCACTTTTACCGACATTCTGGTGGTGCAATGTCATCTCCCATATTTACAAAGCAGCATTAAGCCACTTTTTGTGGCTTGACGCCGCTTTGCAAATACACCCCCTTTATATGCATCACTTTGCATGAAAGGGGCGTGCAATAGGTGTTGCTCTGGGCGTTCTACTGAAACACCCATTGCATTTTAATGCTGCTCCATATGTACGAGGATTCGTAAAATTGAGGCAGCACCAAAAACTAATGACACCCCATGGGTGGAATTAGCATGATGCAACAAAGAGAAATAATTTTCTTTCTCTGTGTTTTTGCTTTTACTATGTAGGAACATATAAGAAGAGTAAAACACCATTAATGATGTTTTATGTGGAGGAAGGTTTCCCTTCCTGAACAAAAATAATTATTAAATATTGACGATTTGCAACACACATAGGACTAGCAAATCACCATTAGTGATTGTCCATGTGCAGGAAGGGACACCTTCCTGCACATAAACAATCATTCCTTGCAACGCAGGCACCCTTGTACTATGGTGCATGGGTGCCTGTTTTGAGGCTAGGCAGCTTAATTTAGCGCCAGCACTAGGAAACACACAGGGGTGTGCCTTATTGGATTAAATACGGCACATCCCTGCGTTTCTGAAGTAACGCAGCGTGGCGTTGCCACATTTGGATAAGCGCTCAACTGCGCCAATTCTTAGTAAATGAGGCACTTGGTTTCTTCCTGCTCAGAAATTTTGGAGTTATGCGAGAAGATAAATCTATTATTCTTAGCATAATGACAGGGGGCAGGTAGTATGTCAAGTCACTAATTGCAAGGCGTTGTGTAGGCCAGGCCTGACCAATCTTCTTTCCTCATTATTCCTTTCAGGTCCTTGGGATAATTGACTCTCCAGGATCTGCTAATTTTCACCTGTTATGCTGACCCTTCCTTACTTCTTGCGTATTGTCTGGCCACCCAGGAGTAAAAAGTAGAGGTACAAAAAGGGACACTCAGAAAGACATGCCATTGCTCTGCTGGCTGCATATGGAATGCACCTTGCAGTGGTCTACAGAATTGCTTGCGACAGGCCATGATGTGATTTAGTATTGGAAAATGGACAGAATCTCAAATAGAAAAAACAACATCTGGAGTACAATTATATTGAAGACATTCCCAAACTTAGGATTGTCATGGGTAAATGTCCTTGTTCAGTAGCTTTGTGTTATTTCCCTTAAGGGGGTGTACCATTGTAGATTAAAAAAAACTGTTCTCTTCACCTCATCCTGCATTGCTAATGATCCCAGTAATGGGTATTCTAGAATGTCCCTTTGTCTGGTGAAGTAGTGAGATCCATTGCGCCACCATAGATTGACACCCACCCACAAAAGCCTTGCTGTTCACAAACTGCATTTCTAAATCTGCTACAGCTAAAAATGTACCTAAACAAAAAGTATATATACTCTAGTTCAGACCTTGTGTAATTCTAGCACCACACATGTCCACAAACAGATACCACAAAACCCTCCCATAGAAAATAATCGAGGCCCTGTCTTACAATTAACCAATGGGAAATAATGTTACAATATTTTCCACTCAAAAAATATTTATTCAAATACATTTTCTACATATTTCTTTTATCCAGGAAAAGAGCTGCCAGGCCAATCATTAGATTTTTTTTGTTCTGACTTGTTTTATCTTTCTTTTCATTTTAATTTATCAGTCTAACATGGCTATAAAATGGTTGTCTGTATCGTGAAGCATTCATTCATCATGACGCACTTTTTTCCATGTTTCATGACACATGCATAAGTGCCTGTCATGACATTGTGGACGCGTTGGGTACTCCATTAGAATGGGTTCTCAAAAAAAAATCAGGATTGCTAGTCATGCGTGTGCATTCGTCTTAACACATCCACATGTATACGACTGGGAAAAAACAGTTGCAACATCTCTTCATTTTGCTGTTGACACATTGTTTTTTTCTCTTTTTACAAGTGTGTTAACTGTGGTACTGTCTCCTGCTCAGTTCAGTTGTTGGTGAATAACATTGGGTATAGTATATGATCAGGGGCGTAGCTTGGTCAGTAAGATTGTGGGGGGTTGCTTCTGATTTTCTGACAATCACACTGCCATATGTTAAAATATATTATATTACAAACGGGGTGAATGAGAGGGGCTTAGGAAGCACTGGAAAGGGAGGGAAATGTGAATTGGTATAAGTACTAAGGGGCATATTTACAAGAAAGTGATGCATCAAAGATAATACGCCACGTTTCTTGTGCCCCCCCTATCCTGACACCTAATGACACAATGGTTGTGCCTTATTTACAATACGATGCACCATGGGGGTCGTTGGCACAATAGCTTCAAAAATCTTTAATGCTATTGTGGTGCTTTGCTACACTAGCATTTTTTTTACGCTGGTGCAGCAAAGCACTAGGAGGTCTATTGAATATAATGGGTGAGTCATATTAACACCACCTCTGAACAGGCGTTAAAAATTGACAGAAAAAATGTTTGAGTGAAATGTTGTAAATTTCACTGTGTCATTTTTTCGGGCCTCCTTGTGTTGGTACACTCCCCTTGCATACATTATGTCTGGCGCTGGCATAACGTGGAGTAAGGGCTTACAAAGTGGCACAATGCAAGCATTGCACCACCATGTAGATATGGCACACCAGAAAAGCCACCTTAGCGCCACCCTACATTAAAAAAATGATGCTATGGCAGTGCTAAGGTAGTGCAAGGGGCTTGTAAATATGCCCCTAAGTGAGAGTAACACAGGGACATATTTAAGAACAGTGCAGCATCACTGTCCTTCTCCCCTCTAATGCCACCATGTGTGGGCCTTATTTTAAATACGACGCACCAAGGCGTTAGTTAGGGGACTAGCGTCAGAATTTTTTACACTAGTCTAGTGCTTTGCAGGATTAGTGTAAAAAATTCTGATGCTAATCCTGCAAAGCATCCAGAGGTCCATTGTAAGCAATGGAAGCCTCCTTTTAATGCGTGCTCTGACCAGGCATTAAAAGTGCCGAAACAAACGGCTCAAGGAACTGTCTTAGATTTCTTTACGCTATTTTTTGGCCCCACTAATGGGGGGGAATGCCCCCTTTGCATACATTTTGCCAGGTGCAGGCATAATGTAGCTCAAAGGATTACAAAGTGCACAATGCATGCATTGTGCTACTTTGTAAATTTGGTGCAGCGATTTTGGCCTTCTAACGCCACATTAGCGTAAAAAAACGACACTAATGTGGCGTTGGAATGGCGCCAGAGGCTCTTAAATATGCCCCACAATATTTAGAAATACAATTAAAATTTTAGAGGGCTTTCAAAAGAGAGATGAGAGAGTGTGCGTTTTTGTCAGTGTGTGTGTACATAAATGCCAGGTGAAATCCGACAGTCAATTCACCATACCCGACTGAAAGCAACTGTACCCAATTATTCTTCAGAAAATACATTTATTAGGGGGTGTAACACCCAAAACACCTCCCTCCACCCCCACGAAGCTACGCCCCTGTGTATGAGAAATGTGGATACGTTTCTATTTGAATCAAAAACCCTTTTTTTCGAAATTTGCGGACCAATTTTATATACATTCTGAGCGTGTTAAAATATCATAAAGTGTATATAATTATGCCACATAGTGTTCTGCCTATTCTGCCTTCAGTCACATAAACTACTGCGTAATTTGTTTTGCTCGCATTGAAAAATTCAGGTAATGCTGCTGCTTACTGTACGTTGGCGCATAGTTCCGACGGCAATGAGAATGAAGCTGTTAAAGCACCAGATCGTGGTTACAAATAAAAATCGAGAGAAATTATTTAGTAGGCTTAGTATTACAATAGACACACAATACGTATTTCTTTTCCCATACTGCCATCTTCTGGCTTCATCAATGTATCCATTTGAAAAAAAACGGTTAGGCCATTTAATGTTATGTTTGAAAGAAAAAACTGAAATAATCGGCATTTGAATGCAATAGGTCTCGCATTTACTTGAGTTAGAAGTATTGGCATTGCAAATTTATAGATGGACTTCTTTTGCCACATTAATTGGTCAACCCTGCCGATGGAGTTCGCGTTGCTATCATGGGCTGCTCGCGCCGTGAGCCACCTCTACGGGATACACACTGCTGGCACCACACCCGTTTTCATTGGAATAGAAAGTGAAAACCTATCCCTGCTGTGTTAAAACTACTGACAAAGTGCTGGTCCTCGCCCCCTACAAAAGTTACAGCACCTTGTTTACCTGAATCCTGGTCTCCTTATTAGCTGATGTGAAGGTCAGTTCTGGCTCACTTCTGTCTCATTCCTGACTGAGTAATCAAAACACTGTAACATACAGGCCCGTATTTATACTTTTTTTGCGCCGCATTTGCGTTGTTTTTTGACGCAAAAACAGCGCAAACTTGCAAAATGCCATTGTATTTTGTAGGTTTGCGCCGTTTTGCGTCAAAAAGCGGCGCACATGCGGCGCTAAAAAAAGTATAAATACGGGCCACAATCTCATATCTCTCATTCTGAGGGGCTTGCACCGATTGCCCCCCAGAGCCAGCTGGAAAATTTTAAACTATATATACCAAAATGCCATGTCATATACCCCCCCCCCCCCAAAAAAAATATGAAAATGTCACATGACACTGTTGGCACTTGGCATATAAGAAACAATATGTTAGATGGACCTTTTGGGCAGAAAACAATATTTTTAAAACAACTGTAGACTCGAGAAGCAACAGGTTAAAACTCCGAAAGGGCTCAGGGAGGGGCTGTATTCAGCGGTCACCCGTGACACAGCCTGCAAAGGAGAGGGCATAGGCCAGGCACTCATGCACTGTGCGAGCATCTCATCCGTGCCAGGCCAGGTTTTTAACCTACATTCCCATTCAAATACTGTGTCGTTCGTTAAAAAACAATTGTATTATTTGCAGACCATATATAGAATGCCCTCTCGCTATTTTTCATAATTACCCTGACGTCCAAAATTAACTTTATCCACTTTTAAAGTAGCAATTCGCATTTTAAGCAAGCCCACAAAATTATATAAAGTACTGTTTGTTTTAAAAAAAATGGACAATAATTTAAAACAAAACATTTTTTTAAAAAACTGCTTTTTTTAAATCCACAAAGCAAAGAATACCACTGAACGTGATGAGTTTCCCATGCATGGACCTGTGAAATGAGAAGATTTGACTTCACAACAGAGGCGGCGTTAGAAACTTATAACTGAAACAAAGTCCCGGGTGCAGGCAAGCTGGGCGAGCCTGGGTAAAACTGGAGACCAAGCCGGCAGGGCCAAGTAGGGACTATGCCCACATTAGCAGCAGTACACAATACTTTTTTAGCGCCGCATTTGCGTCACTTTTTGACGCAAAAGCGGCGCAAACTTGCAAAATACAATTGTGGCCCATATTTATACTTTTTGACGCTAAACTGCGCTAATGCAGTTTAGCGTCAAAAAGTTTTGCGCCGGCTAACGCCATTCTGTAGCGCCATGCGGGCGCCGTATTTATTGAATGGCGTTAGCCGGCGCAAGCAGACCGGCGCTGCCTGGTGTGCGCGAGAAAAACCACGTACACCAGGCAGCGCCGGCGTAGGGGGAAAATGGCGCATGGGCGTCTTAAAATGGGGCAAGTCAGGTTACGTCGAAAAAATCGTCGTAACCCGACTTGCGCCATTTTTTAACGACGCCCATCCCCCATCAACATGACTCCTATCATTGTAAAGATAGGAGTCATGCCCCCTTGCCCAATGGCCATGCCCAGGGGACTTCTGTCCCCTGGGCATGGTCATTGGGCATAGTGGCATGTAGGGGGGCACAAATCAGGCCCCCCTATGCCAAAAAAAATTATTAAAAAAAAATAAAAAAATACTTACCTGAACTTACCTGAATGTCCCTGGGGTGGGTCCCTCCAGCCTTGGGTGTCCTCCTGGGGTGGGCAAGGGTGGCAGGGGGGGTCCCTGGGGGCAGGGGAGGGCACTCTGGGCTCATTTTGAGCCCACTTGTCCCTTAACGCCATGCCTGACCCAGGCGTTAAAAAGCGGCGCAAATGCGCCGTTTTTAGCCACGCCCACTCCCGGGCGTCTCTTTTGCCCGGGAGTATAAATACCACGTAAAGGCCTGGGAGTCATTTTTTAGACGGGAACGCCTCCCTTGCATATCATTAACGCAAGGAAGGGGTTCACGCTAAAAAATGACGCACATTCCGGGAACTTTGGCGCTATACGCCTCTAACGCCATAGTATAAATATGGCGTTAGTTGGCGTTAGTTTAGCGTCGAATTTGCGTCGAAAAAAACGACGCAAATTCGGCGCAAAAGGAGTATAAATACGGCCCTGTATTTTGTAAGTTTGCGCCGTTTGTGCGTCAAAAAGCGGCGCAAATGCGGCCCTAAAAAAGTATAAATATGGGCCTAAAAACATTTAATTATAAAACTGCAGCATTGCCAAATAAACAAGGATACAATTAGAAATACCATAGCCCATGGATGGCAAGGAAAACACATGAACTAGAAAAGTAGCCGCTATTAAGTGCCTGGAACCCCTAAATGCTTCGTCAGCTCCTGTTGCGGGTACAGTACTGTTATCACTGCGCCTCGTGCGACTCACGAAACACCCAAAATGATGAAGCCTCCTAAATGCATCAATGTTTTACAAATAAAAACACCAATTTATAGAGCCCTGTTGCCGAGTGTACTTGTGGGACTCGTGAGTATTTACCAAAGATAACAAAAGTACAAATACTACCATATAATATAGTTTGTATAAATCAGACATGAGTTAAGGCCAGATTAAGAGGAGTAAAATATAAAATGTGCTGTTCACATTGCTTGCACAGACTGACGCGTGCGCTTGGGTCAGCATAGCAATGGAAGGCAAATTGTCAGTTTGAATTTTGTCCCACTTTTCAATGCAAGGGGACCGGCCTCCTTTTGTCAGGGATCCTCGTACCGGATTGTGCAGCGTGTGACTGCACCTGACTTGAGGTGGTCGGACACGTTGGGCTTTTTATGTGGCTAACAATAAGTGTGACCAGTGCTTGAAATGGAAAAATTAAAGTGCCGGTACTCTGTGCCAGACTACCTGCTTGTTTCCGAGAAGTGCCGGTACTCTCCAATTAAAAGTATTACGTTTCTCCTGAGATGTGCCGGTACTCTCCCCCTCAAAATAAAAAAGTGCCGGTACTCAGTACTGGACAGTACCGGCCCATTTAAAGCACTGAGTGTGACCCATATCCTATTTGCTACTGCAACCATGACTCTAATATGCTGAGAGCACTTGTGCAAATGGAGTTCCATTCCCTCATGCAAATAAGGAAACACACCTCATGGGATTTCTATTACAAGAAGTTGCACTCGTTCTGTAATATCAAAGTTCACCCAGGACGCAAAAAGAGAGCCACAAACACATGCAATGCTTCATTATTTTGTTATTTTTCCACATGAAAGCTCGGATGGGGCAAAGAGTTTGCTTATTACTACCAGTTTAACACCGAATACAGAAATACGCTATTGAAATATGACTGGTCAACCTTTGACCTGCACGGGGACATGTGTTGCCAAGTTTTTAGTAACTGTTGATCCATTTGAGCTAGAAACAATTGTTGTTTTTAAAATCTGCAGAATATGCAGCAGAGGATAGACTATATGATAACTGTGCCAATTAATTAATTAACCATAAAATATGGCGGCCGCAGAATCTCATAATTTCAGTGACCCTTCCCATACCCATACAGGGAGTGCAAAATTATTAGGCAAGTTGTATTTTTGAGGATTAATTTTATTATTGAACAACAACCATGTTCTCAATGAACCCAAAAAACTCATTAATATCAAAGCTGAATATTTTTGGAAGTAGTTTTTAGTTTGTTTTTAGTTTTAGCTATGTTAGGGGGATATCTGTGTGTGCAGGTGGCTATTACTGTGCATAATGATTAGGCAACTTAACAAAAAAAAATATATACCCATTTCAATTATTTATTATTACCAGTGAAACCAATATAACATCTCAACATTCACAAATATACATTTCTGACATTCAAAAACAAAACAAAAACAAATCAGTGACCAATACAGCCACCTTTCTTTGCAAGGACACTCAAAAGCCTGCCATCCATGTATTCTGTCAGTGTTTTGATCTGTTCACCATCAACATTGCGTGCAGCAGCAACCACAGCCTCCCAGACACTGTTCAAAGAGGTGTACTGTTTTCCCTCCTTGTAAATCTCACATTTGATGATGGACCACAGGTTCTCAATGGGGTTCAGATCAGGTGAACAAGGAGGCCATGTCATTAGATTTCCTTCTTTTATACCCTTTCTTGCCAGCCACGCTGTGGAGTACTTGGACGCGTGTGATGGAGCATTGTCCTGCATGAAAATCATGTTTTTCTTGAAGGATGCAGACTTCTTCCTGTACCACTGCTTGAAGAAGGTGTCTTCCAGGAACTGGCAGTAGGACTGGGAGTTGAGCTTGACTCCATCCTCAACCCGAAAAGGCCCCACAAGCTCATCTTTGATGATACCAGCCCAAACCAGTACTCCACCTCCACCTTGCTGGCGTCTGAGTCGGACTGAAGCTCTCTGCCCTTTACCAATCCAGCCACGGGCCCATCCATCTGGCCCATCAAGACTCACTCTCATTTCATCAGTCCATAAAACCTTAGAAAAATCAGTCTTGAGATATTTCTTGGCCCAGTCTTGACGTTTCAGCTTGTGTGTCTTGTTCAGTGGTGGTCGTCTTTCAGCCTTTCTTACCTTGGCCATGTCTCTGAGTATTGCACACCTTGTGCTTTTGGGCACTCCAGTGATGTTGCAGATCTGAAATATGGCCAAACTGGTGGCAAGTGGCATCGTGGCAGCTGCACGCTTGACTTTTCTCAGTTCATGGGCAGTTATTTTGCGCCTTGGTTTTTCCACACGCTTCTTGCGACCCTGTTGACTATTTTGAATGAAACGCTTGATTGTTCGATGATCACGCTTCAGAAGCTTTGCAATTTTAAGAGTGCTGCATCCCTCTGCAAGATATCTCACTATTTTTGACTTTTCTGAGCCTGTCAAGTCCTTCTTTTGACCCATTTTGCCAAAGGAAAGGAAGTTGCCTAATAATTATGCACACCTGATATAGGGTGTTGATGTCATTAGACCACACCCCTTCTCATTACAGAGATGCACATCACCTAATGTGCTTAATTGGTAGTAGGCTTTCGAGCCTATACAGCTTGGAGTAAGACAACATGCATAAAGAGGATGATGTGGTCAAAATACTCATTTGCCTAATAATTCTGCACTCCCTGTAGACTCCTAGGTCTAGAGGGCAGCAGCAGGGGAGCAGAAATTGAACATGTGTCTTAAAGAAAGAGTACCCCCTACCATTCTTCTCCCTGTCCCCTTAGCAGTTAAGAAAAGGCTGTTGAGGGTTTATGGGTAGAACAAAGGTGCAACCATGCACTGTCATTGGCGTTACAAGGGTGCCTGGGGGATTTTCGGCCACCTCAGGCATTTTGTGGGATCTCACTCGATGAGTGCTACTTCAAAGAAGGAAACAATAATTTTAGTGCATAAATAGGCATCTAAATTTGCTCTACATCAAATTGTACATGAAATGTCTTACTGGCAATGCTTATTGTATGTTTGTATTAAGAGACCACAGAGAGCCATCGTTTAAAGTGATGTATGCCGTTTGAGATATCATATTCTTACTGACGAGTGGGAGGAACATGTAAGGATGTGCAAAACGGGATAAGAGCTCACAGCTGAGAGCGGGCAACAGTGTAACATGGCTGCTGGCGCAGATTTATTGGTGGGAGGGGTGATTGTTATTAGGGCAGAGCCTCTCTGACATGTTACAGACTGGGTGCAAATTGCCATGTCACAGCAGTGTATTAACTGCCGGCGGTTCGTCTTCTCCATGGATGCCGGAAAAAAGATTCATAGAAAGAAAGATTTGTAAACTCTGCCGGTAGTAAAATGTTGCCTGCTGGGCTCCCTCCCAAAGGAAATCTATCTTTATAGTGGTGAATGAGGGTTTGCAGCTGCACATGAGACAATTTCTTCTACAATTCCGTCTGGACACCTAACACATCAGCAAAACAGTAGCAAGATGCCCAGGTGGAGTTGTGTATATTTCATCTTTGTTTCTTTAGGTTTGTAGTTTATTTAATTATGCTTATTTTGTTTTATGTTGACAGGCTAGCTCTCACTATAACTTGGAGAAGGGAGGCGGCATTAAGGTCAGAGTCACCTCCTTTGGAGGTGGGCGAAACATGTTTGAGTCTTGGCATCCAATCAGCATTCTTTGATTCTGAGAAAATCGCAGAAGCTCCCTGTACCTTAAAAAATGAATACGACTTTTAGAAACGCAACTGGTGCTTAGGCAAAGCGCTTCAGGCTGAGTCCAAATAAAATTGACAAGAAATAAAGCATGATCACACTAGAGGACACATGGCAATGCAAATGTGAAACTATGGCCGCCACAAATCTCAAGGGGAGGGGCAGACAGGGTGTGGATAGGGCCAGGAACAGGAGAAAATTACAAAAAATAAAAGCTCTTGATTACTGCCCAGTGAGATTGTGCTGTGTAGGGAATAAAAAGAAAAAGTAGTCCAGAAACCATGCAGAAAACATAATGCCTCATATGTTTTCAGTAGTTGGCTGATGTGCTCGAGGAGGGCTAAACACCTGATAAGGCATGATGTATGTCTGCCTTTCACAAATGAAATCAAAGGAATTTAAAAAGGCAAGCCCACGAATGAATGAAAGTGATGGGTGTGACATGGGTGTAGTTAAGAGCCCAACAGAAAGACAACAGGTCGGAAGCGCTTGCACGCTCAACCTAGAAATGTTTGGACATTTATGTACACAAAGGAAATAGTATTAATCAATCAACCAATCAGTAAACTTTATTAGATTGAGACGTAATAATAAGAACACAAATTTCCTTATAGCAGCAAATAAATGGAACATACAAAAGTTACAATTACTCGTTCACAGATTTACCACAACGTACAGCAACTTTTAAAAAGCTGAAGACAGCAAGCATGTTTTTTGGTCATTAAGAGTCTGTAAGAAGATAATAACTGGTTTGCATGACAGAAAATTGCACCATTTTAAAAGAGACAAATAAAAACAACCTAGTATATTTCCCATAAAATTTACAAACTAGAGTGCAGTAACGTTTGTTGTGGCATTGGTCACGCAGACATGACGAGTAACTATTTTTCCCATAACAGTCAAATGGAAAGCTCAGGTACGTGCAGATAGAGCAGGTTCTGAATCTCAAGAATAGAGACCAGTTCCACACTGATCTGAACCGTACAACAAATAAGGTTTTATTCATGTAGTAGTCAGTAGGAGTAGATACTCTTTGTAAGTTCCTTAACAATTAAGCTATGGTTCCTTTGTCAACACCTGGCATTCATAAATACCTTGTTAAGCCAGAATTCTATCCTGCTTCTTTATACATGTGGGGTTTGTAAAAAGCTCAGGCCTACCTAGTTGACAGAGGGAGTTGTTAACGTGTGCTAGTCATTGTATAGTCAGACCCTGCTCACATCTGAGGCCATCAATAGTAGTGGCAGGCTGCTAGAAGGGTGGACGTGCCATCAATACCTCATCATCAGTTTGTAATAACTCTCGTACCTGGAGATTACCTGTGTCCGGGACGTCTTGTTCACAGGAGGCTGGATGTTGGCACAGGTCATTAAAATAAATGATAAATAAAATTGGGGCTAAAGTACTACCTTGGTAGACTCCTCTTTCTAGCCTAAATGGCTCGGTGAGCTCCCCGTTTGGCCCAAATCGTAAACTTGTATTTACATTTTATGAAATGCAGCCACAAAATCGAACCGGGCAAGGGCTCAGTAAGTATTGACCATAGCTTGGATCCATTTACCCTTTGAAAAGCGGGAAACGGATCGAGGAAGGTCAGGTACAATGGAGAGGGTATAGCCACAATATATTTGCCAGTAATCAATTCAAGGTTCGGACACTGCTTCAAGACACTTTGTGAACCTAATTTGGAAAACACTTAATATGCCCTTTGTATTAGCCCAGGCCCTGTTCTGACTAAAGACCACACTCCCCAAGATTTTAGCAGTAGAGTCCATAAGAGAGATTGGTCAATTGCATCTTGAATTGGATCGGTCTCCCTTCTTGAAGATGGGTAGAATTTCAGAGGAGGCCCATGATGGAGGTGATGTGTCGCTGGTCACGAGAGGTTGAAGTGGACGGGATCAGAGGGGCACGAAGTGCCCTTACTATTTTTTAATGAAAACTGGTCCCCTACTTTTTGTAAAATGACAACTGTCCTGTGACAGTTAATTCCGATAGTTAAATGCTTCAGCTGAAGTGTCATTCAATGAGATTCCTGTGCTGTGAAACAGAAGATGGTCAGATAGCTAAACAAGCCTTCTTGCCAAGGTGCCTGCTTGCCGGAAAGAAAGGCAAATGTGAGGTACAAGTTAATCTGCAAATGTACAGGTTGCTTGGATCCAGTACTGGCTTTAATTGATTGAAGTTTTGTGATGAAAAAGGTTTATTCTTTTAGAGTGGTAGAGCAGAGTTAACAACGGATCTGTGAAGCGCATGCTTTAAATTGCAGTTGTATTTATACAATGCTTACTACACCTGGGGGTGTTGAGGGGACAGTAATGTAAAAAATAATTCCATTACGCACGGTGTGGGTATTACTAAATTCTATATTTTGGTAGCACCATTTTATCTTAAACCTGTGTTTTGCAGCAGTCTATCTTATAGTTATATTGTGTGTAATGCAAGCCTAAAATAATGACTTACATATTCACAGTGCTTTCGGTCACAGACTGTGACCTCACAGCACTAAAAATACACACGTCACTATTCTCCACCACACCAACCAAGATTTTATTGTTTGGCTTTCTGGTTATAGACAGACCTCTCCAGTGTATTAACTAAGGGCCTCATTACGAGTTTGGCAGTCAGACTGCCAGACCGCCATGTTGCCGCCAGACTGCTGCACCATCGGTCCTCAGACCACCATATTACGATGCAAATAGGCAGGACTGCTGTGTTTCAAGCAAAAAAGGCAGACCGCCAGTGGTGCAGCAGCTTGTATCTAGGCAGTCCGACCCCATTGCTGTCAGCACCACGGCCAACCACCAAGCTTATTACAAACACACAGTCGGTGCAGTGGTCTCCTAGCAGTAGTTAGCCAATGGCGGTCCACCACTGCAGTACGCATCCAGCAAAGTAACAGACAAGTGTTCATTGGATGAATTCAAAAGCAACACAGCTGGCACACATTGCTCCAGTGGCACACCTGCAAATCACACTATAAAACACACTCATTCACAGTCTACAATCCTTTGCATTTCCACAGGAATCCAAAGAACCACTACCACAGTTTTGTAAATTTTTTATAGAAGAGGCACCCCTTTTTTCACCATCCAATGGAAAACTCTGCACACACTTTTGTCCATTCACTCCCTATTGCACTTCCTCTGTTATGCAAGTCCACCATGCCACGTTCCAAAAATCCCCGTTTTTCAGAAGATGAGTTGAGAGTCATTGTGGATTAAATCATAAGAGTAGAGCCACAATTGTTTGGAGCCCAAGTCCAGCATACTCCTCTAATGGAAATGTGGGACAGGGTAGTCGACAGAGCGAATGCTGTAGGCACCACCCTGTGCACAAAGGAGGACATTAGGAAAAGGTGGAAGGACCTCAGGGGCAAGGTCCCTTCCCTGGTCTCCAGGCAGCTGCTGGAGGACAAGAAGGCTGGCAGTGCCCCTCCTAGTGCCCCATTAAGACTCTTTCTCTGGGAGGAGAAGGTGTTGGCCATCCTGCATCCTGAGGGCTTGGCAGGAATGCCTGGGGGAGTGGAGTCTGGTAAGTTACAACACAAAAACTGTCACATAACTGTAAGGTCAGTCATGCCCGCAGCTCAGCTTTTCCCACTCTCTTGTTCATGTACCTCAACAACATTCAATACACAGAGCGCCTGAGTTTTAACACTGTCAGTATGTTTTATAGGACCCAACATCACACCTACCAAGGCTCATCACATGCCACATGTTCAAATGGTGCCTGTAAATCTCACAATATCAAAAAAAAATCCAGTACTCATGGTGTGTCCCAATATGTAAATGTATGTTCAAACATAAATGCAGCCTGCATACAGGCATGTGATACCCAACATTTGTTAAGTATTGGGGAGAAGAGGGAGTGACCTGACTGCAACTCCCAAGAAGCCTTGTTTCAGTAACTCCAACCACCAGCCCAGTATTCACTTACGCTAATACATCTGTTAGCGAACTCTCAAATGAAGTTTGCTCACCTGAGAGTATACCATTTGTCAAGTGGTGGGAAGTAGAGGGAGTGACCTGACTGCAAAGCCAAAAAGGCTCTGTTTCTCTAACTTCAACCACCAGCCCAGTGTTCACTTGCCCCACTACATGTTAGTGAACTCCAAAAATAAGTTTACTCACTTGGGAGTCTACCATTTGTCAAATGTTGGGAAGTAGAGTGAGTGACGTTATCGTAAAGCCCAATAGGCCCTGTTTCTTTAACTCCAATCACGAGCCCAGTGTTCACTTGCCCCAATGCATCTGTTAGTGACCTCTCAAATGAACTTTACTCACCTGGCAATATACCATTTGTCAAGTGTTTTTAAGTAGTGGGAGTGACCTGACTGCTAAGCCCAATAAGTCCTGATTCTCTAACTCATCCACCAGCCCAGTGTTCACTCACCCCAATACATCTGTTAGTGAACTCCCAAATGAAGTTTTCTCACCTGGGAGTATACCATTTGTCAAGTGTTGGGAAGTAGAGGGTATGACCTGACTGCTTAACCCAATAGGCCCTGTTTCTTTAACTCCAACCACCAGCCCAGTGTTTACTTATTCCAATACATTCGCTAGTGAAATCTCAAAATCTCAAATAAAGTATACTAACCTGTGGGTATAACATTTGTCAACTGTTGGTAAGTAAAGGGAGTGACCTGACTGTAAATCCCAATAGGCCCTGTTTCTCTAACTCTAACCACCAGCCCAGTGGTCACTTGCCCAATTACCCCTGTGTCATAATTTTCATTGAAGTGTACTCACCTGGAAGGATACCATTTGTCAAATGTTAGGAAGTAGAGGGAGTGACCTGATTGCAACTTCCAGGAGGCCTTGTGTCTGTAACTCTAAACCTCAGCCCAGTGTGCAATTGAAGTGTACTCACCTGGGAGGATACCATTTGTATAGTGTGTGTAGTTGTAGTAGAGAGAATGATCTAACTGCAACTTCCAGAAGGCCTTGTGTCAGTAACTCCAAGCACCAGCCCAGTGTGCACTTTTCCAAATACCCCTGTTTGGTAACTCACAATTGTAGTTTACATCCACTCAGGCTCCCCCACGGACCCCTGCCCCCATCATGTTTTCAACTCAGCCAACGCCACCATCGCCCCCGAACTCCGCAAGATCATCAACCTCTCCTTCACTTCTGCCACCTTCCCGGACAGCTGGAAACACGCAGAAATCCAACCCCTCCTCAAAAAACCCAAGGCTGACCCCAACGATCTCAAAAACTTCCGTCCGATCTCTCTCCTCCCTTTTCCAGCGAAAGTCATCGAGAAGATCGTCAACACTCAGCTCACCCACTTCCTCGAAGACAATTCCATCCTGGACCCCTCACAATCCGGATTCAGACGAAACCACAGCACTGAGACTGCTCTCCTCGCCGCCACAGATGACATCAGACATCAAATGGACAACGGCGAAACCTCAGCCCTCATCCTCCTCGACCTATCAGCCGCCTTTGACACCGTCTGCCACCGCACCCTACTGACCCGCCTCCAGGAAGCCGGCATCCAAGACAAAGCCCTCCACTGGATCTCATCCTTCCTCTCCGACAGAACGCAGAGAGTCCGTCTCTCCCCTTTCCGCTCCAAAGCCACCAACCTCATCTGCAGCGTCCCCCAAGGATCCTCCCTCAGCCCTACGTTGTTCAACGTCTACAGGGAGTGCAGAATTATTAGGCAAGTTGTATTTTTGAGGATTAATTTTATTATTGAACAACAACCATGTTCTCAATGAACCCAAAAAACTCATTAATATCAAAGCTGAATATTTTTGGAAGTAGTTTTTAGTTTGTTTTTAGTTTTAGCTATGTTAGGGGGATATCTGTGTGTGCAGGTGACTATTACTGTGCATAATTATTAGGCAACTTAACAAAAAACAAATATATACCCATTTCAATTATTTATTATTACCAGTGAAACCAATATAACATCTCAACATTCACAAATATACATTTCTGACATTCAAAAACAAAACAAAAACAAATCAGTGACCAATATAGCCACCTTTCTTTGCAAGGACACTCAAAAGCCTGCCATCCATGGATTCTGTCAGTGTTTTGATCTGTTCACCATCAACATTGCGTGCAGCAGCAACCACAGCCTCCCAGACACTGTTCAGAGAGGTGTACTGTTTTCCCTCCTTGTAAATCTCACATTTGATGATGGACCACAGGTTCTCAATGGGGTTCAGATCAGGTGAACAAGGAGGCCATGTCATTAGATTTCCTTCTTTTATACCCTTTCTTGCCAGCCACGCTGTGGAGTACTTGGACGCGTGTGATGGAGCATTGTCCTGCATGAAAATCATGTTTTTCTTGAAGGATGCAGACTTCTTCCTGTACCACTGCTTGAAGAAGGTGTCTTCCAGGAACTGGCAGTAGGACTGGGAGTTGAGCTTGACTCCATCCTCAACCCGAAAAGGCCCCACAAGCTCATCTTTGATGATACCAGCCCAAACCAGTACTCCACCTCCACCTTGCTGGCGTCTGAGTCGGACTGGAGCTCTCTGCCCTTTACCAATCCAGCCACGGGCCCATCCATCTGGCCCATCAAGACTCACTCTCATTTCATCAGTCCATAAAACCTTAGAAAAATCAGTCTTGAGATATTTCTTGGCCCAGTCTTGACGTTTCAGCTTGTGTGTCTTGTTCAGTGGTGGTCGTCTTTCAGCCTTTCTTACCTTGGCCATGTCTCTGAGTATTGCACACCTTGTGCTTTTGGGCACTCCAGTGATGTTGCAGCTCTGAAATATGGCCAAACTGGTGGCAAGTGGCATTGTGGCAGCTGCACGCTTGACTTTTCTCAGTTCATGGGCAGTTATTTTGCGCCTTGGTTTTTCCACACGCTTCTTGCGACCCTGTTGACTATTTTGAATGAAACGCTTGATTGTTCGATGATCACGCTTCAGAAGCTTTGCAATTTTAAGAGTGCTGCATCCTTCTGCAAGATATCTCACTATTTTTGACTTTTCTGAGCCTGTCAAGTCCTTCTTTTGACCCATTTTGCCAAAGGAAAGGAAGTTGCCTAATAATTATGCACACCTGATATAGGGTGTTGATGTCATTAGACCACACCCCTTCTCATTACAGAGATGCACATCACCTAATATGCTTAATTGGTAGTAGGCTTTCGAGCCTATACAGCTTGGAGTAAGACAACATGCATAAAGAGGATGATGTGGTCAAAATACTCCTTTGCCTAATAATTCTGCACTCCCTGTACATGGCCCCCCTCGCTCAACTGGCCCGCCAACATCATCTCAGCATCATCTCCTACGCCGACGACACCCAGCTCGTCCTCTCCCTGACCAAAGACCCGCTCACCGCCAAAACAAACCTCCACGAGGGACTAAAATCCATCGCCGATTGGATGAACAACAGTCGCCTGAAACTCAACTCCGACAAGACGGAAGTCCTCATCCTCGGGCGCACTCCCTCGGCCTGGAACGACTCATGGTGGCCCTCCGTCCTCGGACCCCCGCCCACCCCTGCCAGCCACGCAAGAAACCTCGGCTTCATCCTGGACTCCGCCCTCACCATGTCCAAACAGGTCAGCGCCGTCTCCTCCTCCTGTTTCAACACCCTTCGAATGCTCCGCAGAATCTTCAGGTGGATTCCAACAGAAACCAGAAAGACTGTGACCCAGGCCCTCGTCAGCAGCAGACTTGACTACGGCAACGCACTCTACACAGGCATCCCAACCAAAGACATCAAACGACTCCAACGTATCCAAAATGCCTCCGCCTGACTGATCCTCGACATACCCCGCCGAAGTCACATCTCCCCTCACCTAAAGGAACTCCACTGGCTCCCGGTAGACAAGAGGATCACCTTTAAACTCCTGACCCACGCTCACAAGGCACTTCACAACACCGGACCCTCCTACCTCAACACCAGACTTAACTTCTACACTCCAACACGTCAACTCCGATCCGCCAACCTCGCCCTCGCCATCGTACCCCGAATCCAGCGCAAGACATCCGGCGGCAGATCCTTCTCTTTCCTCGCCGCCAAGACCTGGAACTCTCTCCCCACATCTCTTCGCCAGACCCAGGACCTCCTCTGATTCAGAAGGCTCCTCAAGACCTGGCTCTTCGACTGCTAAATCAGCAGCGCTCCCCCCCCCCCCTCAGCGCCTCGAAACCCTGACGGGTACATAGCGCGCTTTATAAATACTATGATTGATTGATTGATTGACTCACCTGGGAGTGACAAATATAGAGATCATGCTCAACTCAGAGACGTGCCTGTCTACCTAGCTCCACCTTGACCTAGTAACCTAGGATGAAACTATTGAGGAAAGGAAAGGAACCTTAGCCAGTGTATACAGCAAGTATTCCTGAGACCTCAAGCTGCATCAGCGCATTGGTATTGGCAGCAGACACATTGACCCAACACTGTGCACATGATGACCCCAGTCACATATGCAACAAAGTCCTGTGTTTGCCTGTATCTCTCTCCATTAGGACTCCACATTGTCAAATGCACATGTTGCCTCTCCAATGTATTGGCTTCCCTGGTGGTAAGATGTGATTTTCAGTCCATTTTCCAAAGTGCATCTGATCTTCACATCTCATCAGCTGCTTTATTCAAATAGTTTAGGCATGCTTAACACAAATAATCCAATACCATGGTAACCTGGCACAATAGGATTACCTACAGCTTAACTATGTCCAATGTTTCTACCTGCTGTAACACAAACATTTGGAGGTAGATGTCACAATTCAAGCAGTAAGTATGTGCATTTTTCATGAACTGGCTGAGTTTTCACTGGGCACATGGAGGCCACAGAACAGACAACCACTCCCCCCCTGGATGTAGCCTTCAGAGTCGACAACACTCCTGGACTCCTGTGTCTATTATTGTTTTTGGTAAAAGGCTGGGGCCACGGGGTGACGAGCAGTGAGGGGGAGTGTTCAGCTCTGAGCAGCATCAGGATTGGCCACAGGGCAGGCTGGGAACCTGTTCCTGCAGCAAAGAGACAGAGGAGAGGAGCGGCGAGGGGGGTTAAGGTAAGTGGTGTTTTTTAAAAATGACTTTAATTTTATTTTAATTCCCCCCTGCTTGTATCCTCCCCCGCACGCCGCCCCACGCCTTCTGCTTACCTCGAGCCGCTCCTGCTGAAAGCCTCAGTCCATTGACTCGATTAGGAATGGCTACTGAGGTAAATCATGAAATAGTCCACATGTGCATTTTGCATCATTGTCAATGTATGTCTTTGACTCATGACAGGTCCCTTACTCCCACAGCTCTGTTGTCACCTTCAGATACGTCATATTTTTCCAGTACAGGTGTACTGCACAATTCACAAACCCACTGTGCAGATAGTGTGGCGATTCCAGGTAGGCCATGACACGTGACTCAGTAGCTTGTTTACATAGCAGAAAGTTTACCAAGCATACCTTTGTATGTTGGATGACATCTCTGTGGGTTTGCCACATATATTCAAAGGTGTGCTCTGTGGTACAGGTACGTACCACAGAAACCCATCCTGAAGTGGCATGAGTGGGCATTTGGTAGGCCACGTGTCCACACTTGCACAGGGTAGAGACTTTCCATGCCCACCATGCCAGCCCTTTTATTGTCAATCAGTTTTAGGGGTGAAATCTGTACTACGGTAGTTGCCTGGATAGACTGTATGAATTCAGTCAATGTTGCAGAGTGTATAGGCAACTATACTCCAGTCAGGCTCAAGGACTTAACCCTTCAGAAGTCACATTTGTATGCAGTGTTTTATTGTAGCTCAGATTTACATAATGCTGGAGCCTGAGCTACCTGATGTCAGTAGGCTTGCTGTGTCATTGAAGGCTATGAGCAGGGTATTGGGTTAGTCTGCAAATAACTTCAAAAGTGTGTAGTCATGTCCCTGTACTTATCAGCATGTGTGCTTTACACTTATAGTGTGTTGATACATTTCATAATTTGTGCTTTGTGCTTCTGACATTTGTGTGACACAACTATTTGTGAAAATAACTTGTGTTTGTAATCATTTGATTTGTACCTTGCATTCATACAGGTCAACACCCATCAGAAGAAGGGGATTTGGGGAGCCATTGCCCGGAAGGTGCGGACCCTGGAGGTCCAGAGCCGGTGGAGTGTCCACTGTGGGTAGAAGGACCTGAGAGACTGGGCCCAGAAGATCGCAGATGTCCAGATGGGGCTGTCCTCCCAATGTGGCCAAAGTGCATGGTGGAGCCTGACCCCCAATGGTCCACATTCTAGCAGTGGCCTACCAGAGCCTGATTATCATTTGATGGGAGCACAGCAGCCACAAGAGGGTGAATCCAGGGCATATTCCTGCCTGTCACATTGGCAAGATGATGTGTTAGGTTCGGACATCTCCCCCAGATGATTGGGGATGGGTCATGCTTGGTGCACAAGATCAGTAACTGTCTGTGTAGGTATGGAAGTTGGTGTACACTGATGTGCCCTGCATATTAGCCCAGGGACCTATGACACAACTGAGTACAATCCACAAACAATTTGCTCTCCAGGGCCATCACATGGCTTGATCAATCAGGTAATGTTGGTTGTTGTTGTGGGTGTAATTTGTATGCAACAGTCGACTACTCTTCGGTATGAAAGCCCAAACAAAATGAAGTGATGTATCACTGTCCTCAGCCATGTGTCTGCTCAAGTGAGTTGTGAGAAGCTGGTCTGGTTTGTAGTGGCTACCAGAGGTACGTACACCTTATACCAGGCCCAGTGATCCACCTTTGTGAAATGTAGGCAGTGTCTAGCAGATTAGGCAGTCTAGGGGTAACTGTAGCAGAGCAGCCAAGTCTGAAATAGGAGACATGCAACGCTCTTGCAATACCACTATAGTCAGACAGGACTGTAACACAAGAAAGACAATACTAAGGGTTACCAAAAATAAAGGTGCTTTATTTTAGGGACACATGTCCAAAAATATCTTAGAGTCAATACTTCTACTTGAGGTATGTATTATACACAATATATACACTAGTAACCAAAAACTGAAAAACACAATATATTGCAATAGACCTAGGGGCAACACAAACCATATACTAAAATAGTGGAATGCAAATGTTGGGTTCCACCTAGGCAAGTGTAGTGTGTATAGGGGCGCTGAGAGTGTAGGAAAACACCAAAGGTGAGTAAACTACCCCACCCCAGAGCCCAAGAAAGAAGGAGTAAAGTACAGCAAGTTTCCTCAGAACACACTAGGAGTCGTGGTAAAGGATTATGCAAAAACCAAGCAAGACTGCAAGACACCACCGATGGATTCCTGGACCTGAAGACCTGCGGAGAGAGGAGACCTAGTCCAGAAGTCGATGAAGAGTCCAGGAAGAATGGGAGCCTCTGCTAACCTGGATAAAGGTGCAAAAGTGGATTCTCTGGTTGGATGAAGAAGTCAGAAATGCACCAAAGAAGACAGGTGTGGGTTCCAGCTTGGCGCAAGAGATGTCCCACGTCGAGTCGTTGGATGAAGGCTGGTTTTCGTTGTTGGATTCCGCCAACAAGCCTTGGCTCACGCAAATGTCGAGATTGGCAGTAAAAGGCGCAACCTGGGCCCAGGAGGGATTTGGGTGCCTCAACTCAGACTGAGGAGACAGAGGGGGATCTCAGTACTTTAGAGAGTCCTCAGAAGACTAGGCAGCATCCACAGGAGTCCCAGAACACAGGGACAAAGGAGTTTCAGAATGCGGTTGTTGCAGCACTACACAAAGGGATCCCACGCCGCCGAAGAACAACTCAGGGAGCTGAGTGTTGCAGGATAGAATGCTGGGGACCTGCTCTACGCTGTGCACAAAGGACTTTGGGAAGAAATGCACAGAAGCCCAAGGAGCTGCAAAAAACGCAGTGCACAGGGGTACTGTTGAGCACGGGGAGGCAAGCCTTTCCCTCCACCAAATTTGGATAGCTGGACCTTTGGACAGTCAGGATCACTTCAGTGCACCACCTGTGTTCCAGGGATCATGCTTGTCAACAGGAGAGGAGTCCCAGAGTACCAGTTGTCATTGCAGAGAGGTGGCTGCTGAAGCAGGGAAGTGACTCCGTCACTCCACAGGAGATTCCTTCCGTCCTTCTGGTGCAGAATGAAGACAGACAGTCCTCAGATCGTGCACAACCTGGAAACTGTTGCAGTTGCTGGCTGGAGCTGAAGTTGCAGGGTCACAGTAGCCTTCCTGGATACTTTGTTGCAGTTACAGCGGTCCTGGAGCAGTCTGCGGTTGAGTCGACGGTCAGAAGCTGAAGCAGAGGATGCAGAGGAGTCCTGGTGGAGTCTTGCAAACCGAATTTAAGAAACACCCACAGGAGAGACCCTAAATAGCCCTCAGAGGGGGATTAGTCACCTAACCAAGTATGGACTTATCAGGAGGGGTCTCTGACGTCACCTGCTGGCACTGGCCACTCAGATGCTCCCAGAGGGTCCCCAAACCTTGGAATCCAAGATGGCTAAAGCCTGGGACAGTCCTGAGGAGCTCTTGGCACCCCCCCACGGGTGGTGATGGACAGTGGAGTGGTCATTCGCCTTTTCTTTGTCCAGTTTCGTGCCAGAGCAAGGGCTGGGGGTCCCTGAATTGGTGTAGACTGGATTATGCAAGGAGGACACCATTTGTGCTCTTCAAAGCATTTTCAGAGGCTCTGAGAGGATACCCCTCCCATGCATGTAACACCTATTTCCAATGGGAGGGGGTGTAACACCCCTCTCCTAAAGGAAATGCATTGGTCTGCCTTCTTGGGATTGAGCTGCTCAATCCCCAGGAGGGCAGAAACCTGTATTTGAAGTGAAAGCAGCTGGGGCTGCAGCGAAGACCTCAGAAGACTGGTATGGCAGTATTGGGGGTCCATGGGGTAACATTTCTCAATCCTAGCCTCCTCGCATGGCCATATTCGGAGTTACCATTGTGAAGCTACATATATGTGTTAACCTATATGTAGTGCACACTTATAATGATGTCTACGCACTCACAAAGTCTGGGAAAATGGGCCTGGACAACATGGGGGCACATGTGCTAGTGCAGGGGTGCCCTCACTCACAGGTACTATGCACCTAGCCTTCAGGGTCTGAAGGTTAGCTATATATAGGTGACTTATAAGTGACCTGGTGCAGTGAAGATGGCTGTGAAATAGTGCTTACACTATTTCACTCAGGCTGCAATAGCAGTCCTGAAGAAGTGTTTGTACGAGGACCTTGTGGGTGGCAAAAGAAATGCTGCACCCCATAAGGATCTCCTGGACCCCAATGACCTGGGTACCTAGGTATCATATACTAGGGACTTATAAGGGGGGTCCAGTATGCCAGTTTGGAGTGGAATGCTGGGTTACCAGTATGTAAGTACACATTTGGAATCAGAGAGAGCATAAGCACTGGAGTTCTGGTTAGCAGGACTTCAGTTACACTGTCAAGCATACTGACAAAACAGTAAAACATACTGACATGTAGGCCATAAACTATGAGCATTGGGGTCCTGACTAGCATGATCCCAGTGAGGCATTAAAAACACACTGACAAACACTGACAAACAGGCCAAAAATGGGGGTAACCATGCTGGAAAGAGGCTACTTTCTCACATGAGTAAATTGTCATCTGCCCACCAGAGGCCAATTGTCTTCAGTGTTTCATGAGTGATGATCCATCTCCACTGTTTGTCATGTGAAGGTGTTCATCGTACATGTAATAGAGCATCCATTGCTCTTCGGGTGCAGCTACAGATCAATACTTTCCCTTGCTAAGTGGGGAATGTCCATTGACATGATTTGTGCGACGACACTGTTGCCAACATTCCTTGTGTTTACATGTTAACATGTGTTCCTTTCAGTTTTGAAAATTATCTTATCTGCTGTTTCATGCATGGTCTACCTGTGTTCACAGGATGATTTCTGTGTTCCTTCAACATATGTGTTCATGCTTGCATATGTTTGGAATTGGACATATGTCATGTGGTTACATTTCATGTGGTGCCAAAGACAGGAATCTGTCACAATTGACTGGTGACTCAAACATACCCTCACCTGTCATTGCACATCATTTGGCATGTACAACTGCAGTAACAATTAAGGAAATAACAGTTAGCACTATAGTTTTTACCACAATGTGCATTTTAATGCCATTGATGTGGCATCATGTGGCAAAGTACTCTGCACATGTAAAATGGGAAGGGGTTGGTACCTGACTGTTGGCATGCATCATGCTTGAGCCTTCTTACGTCATGATAATGTTTGCCAATCACAGCTGTTGTTCAAGTGTGATTAGGAACATGTAGCGACCCTATTTCTCTTTGTATTTGCAGCGTCATCCCAGGCAAGTGAAGGAGACAGGGCGGAAACAAGTAAGGAAGCATCTGGCCATGGTACCTCCAGTCATGGACACAGGATCAAGCTTGTCATCTTTGGATTCTACCTCCAGTGACCACTCCCTAGTGGTGGAAGACCCATCAGGACCTGCTCCTGTGCCATCCTTGTCCGCCACCCCAGTTCTATTGCCACCCTCCCTGTTTCTCCCCAACCAGTTGACTGTGCCTGCTCACCCAAGAGGGTAAGCATTTTCTTCACCCCAGAAATCTGACCCCCAGCCCCTGTTGCCCCTGGTGCCCTGAGTGAGGAGGCTATTGACTGCCTGAGGAGTATCTCTGTGGGGCAGACTGCCATTGTGAATGCCATCCAGGGTTTAGCCAGCCTATTGCAGCAGACAAATGCGTTCCTAGAAGGCTTTCATAGTGATCTGTCTGGCCTACAGACTTCTTTTCAGACTCTGGCCTCTTCACTGAAGGCAGCCATCCACCCCTCCCACAATCCTCTCCCTACCACGTCCCTCTTCCCAATCCAAATGACTTATTCCCCTACCAGTCCCAAGCACACAGACACATCCGCACGCACCCACCTCAATGCACACAAGCAGCACACATAGACACAAGTACCACAAGACACATCGGCGAGCAAGCACTCAATAGTTAACCACTAACAGCACAACAGCCACCATTTCCACAGACACCCCCACCACCGACCCACACACCACAACCACCATACCCACAGACTACCACAACACCCAGGGACACATCCATCACATGCACCACACACCCAGACAACAACGTATAACCCACAGACCTACACACCTCAGACACCATAACTCCAGATACCTCCACAACACCCACAGACACATCCACCACATCTACCATACCCACACACACCACCCCAACACACACAGACACATCCACCATACTAACAGACACCACCCCAACACACACAGACACATCCACCATACCCACAGACTCCACCCCAATTTGCACACACACATCCACCACTCCCACATCTCCCAGCACTCCACCTCATAGTCCCCAAGACACGCAAACACCCACACTCACACATGCAACAGACACCACCCAAACACAAGCATACCTCACTCACACACACATCAGCAACATCAACACCCACAGACAAAACCACCACTCCCTCAGCCTCCAAATCCCCAGTCCCATCTGATGATCTTACCCCTTTACCCAAAGAAAGTTGATTTTTTTACCTTGCCCCCTTTCAAACCCAAGAGGCCCCACCCGCATCCCAACCTATGCCTTCCACATCCAAGTTCTAACCTGCCACACCTGCCACCCCTGCCTCCCCTGCCACCTCTGCAAGCACCCATACCCCTCCCCCAAAGAAGAAGCCCACCTGTCCAAAGAAACAGCCCCCCTCCCAAGCCCACTCATCCTAAATCTGACCCCACCCCACCCAAACATGATCCCTCACGTGTCTGCATGCCCACTTGATGCCCTTTCTGGTGGAGGTTCCCTGGCAGTGATTGGAGTCAAGCTTGTACACAATCATGTGTATGGCCTTGTATTTGGACTGGCCTATGGCATTTGCTCATCAGCATTTGTTGTAAATAAACCCAAGTTGTTTTTTTGGGTACACATTTGTCCTGCCATTACCTTTCTACCTTTCTACCTTTTTGTTCTTTCTGAGTAATTTGTGTTGTATGCCTACAGTTGTGTGTGTTTTATCCTGATTGCTGGTCCATTTGCTGTTGTTGGGAAAAAGCTGACTTTGTGGGCGGTGCTAGTGTCACCCAGGACAAGGGTAGATGTTCACTGTATGTCTATGTGTTTGTTAATCCAAATGGGGTGTCATTGTATTGTATTATGTTTGATATGGCAAGTATTAGATCTTGAAGGCCGTATTTATACTTTTTTTGCGCCGCATTTGCGTCGTTTTTTGACGCAAAAACGGCGCTAAACTTTCAAAATACCTTTGTATTTTGTAGGTTTGCGCTGTTTTGCGTCAAAAAGCGGCGCAAATGCGGCGCTAAAAAAAGTATAAATACGGGCCTGAGTTTTCCAATGGCAGCATGTGTAGTATTAGAATTGTACCCCTGATCCCTGATATAGAGTGTACATTTGTCTCATGTGTGGAAGCTAGAATTTTTTTTGTCCACACATGGAGAGAGTTACGTTGTGCTATCTTCCTTTACATTTGACTGGCCACGTGTCCATTTTGATTTGTGTACCTTGCAGCTACTTCATCTACATGCATGGCCTATGCTGTTGATGGTATAGTTGTTTCCTTGACTTGCAAATACACATTTGGCAGATTGGCATGTCACTGGCTCTACCATTGTTTGTCCATGAGATACATGTAGGGCCAGTTCCTGTGCAAATGGTGTTTTGGGGCATGTGCAAAGTGAAATGTGTCCCAGGGCAGCATCCTTCCAGGAGTGCTCCTGATGCCCCTAACCCTATTGTGCAGGTATTGTTTTCATTGTGAGCTTTGGATGTTTGTTTCACAAAATATTGTGTATCCCATTGACTTGCAATTGTGTTGCAGTGTGGGTGATATGTGCGGGTCCATTACAGGGATGTTTAATGGGAGGGGTGCTTGTGTTAAATGACACATGCATACATATGTGTCTTCAATCTGATGGCAGTCCATAGCATGTGATCAATGTGAGGGAGTCATTTGAATTATGAATTATGTTGATGTGTTGTGGCTGTTCTGTGACACAATGTTATATACACTTCACTGTCCCTGTGACTCAGATGAGCAGATGTGCATTATTGTGGGTTGTGGTGGTGCAGTGCCAGTGACCTGCCCAAAGGGGGCATTTTATGACTGTGGATATGTCATTCGTTGTGAATGTCTCCAGCCCTGGAACAATATGACATGTGTACTTGGGCCATCCATTGCATCCACTGTGGCAGGAATTTGTGCTCCATCCATGAGAAGCAGCAGCGGCAGGATGTGTGTGGTTGGCTCCATAGCGGCACAGGATGTGTGACGCTGCCTGCAGGTGAGTTCCTTCCTTTATACTCTCCCTTTCCACCTGCTGGAACCTGGTGGATGGACCACCACGGCCATGTCAGTGGAAGGCAACAACATAATGTGTCCAGCAGAAACACTGGCTCTGACGGCTTCATTGGCCTGTCTCGCCATGGCGGTGGTCTGCTCTTCTTGTCGGTGCCCGCGGACCACAGCAGTTTTTCCTCTATGAAACCACATGCATCATAATACAGTTGTCCGACCACCAAGCCGATGGCAGTCTGGCTGCTGCCATGGTGGTCTACAGACCGCCAAACTCGTAATCAGGCCCTAAGTGTCTTGGTGAGCTACAAGTTGGAAAGCCGAGGTTTTGGTTTCTTCAGATGACCAGATAATTAAAGTTACTTATACAGCTTCAACTGCTACAGGAATTTCCTTAGTTCTAAGTGAGACAGATTGTCCATTTGCCCAACAGATGTCCACCTAAGTATTGGAAGCTCCACAATCAATAGGCAGGAACTGACTGAAAGTCAGAAGGGATTTGTAACCTCCCATCCACAAGTATAAATCCAGAACAATTTGAGGAATGATTCAGGGAAACATCCTTATTACTGTCCCATAATCCCTGCTAAAGAGGTGAGTTTCCAGGTTTTCTGATGGCTTGAAAGATCATTTAGGTCAAGTTGGAGAGTCAGTAATTAAGTGTCCTGTCACCCGACAATAAGAGAGAGTCCGATGTCCTTCTTCTAGATCCTTCTTCCCCCTTCAAAGGACCTCAAGTAGAGGCCTTATGCATGGTTTCTTCATCTGATTTTAGACGTTTTCCTGTAGGCTTAAACTGAAGCATATGAATTAGCCTAATTACTACTTGTTTCATTCTCAACACGCCTCTCCTGAACGCTTTGACCTATTTGAATATTTAGCTGATTGAGATCACACAAACTTTCAGGTTTGGGGATACAAGCTATATCATCTTTCAAATCTTCCCTTAACCCTGTGCCTAAGTTGATAAATAAGGTCAAATCTTGCCACTCAACTTCCCTAGCAAGAGCTTTAAACTTGAAAATTTAAGTACGAAAATCAAATGTTACCTTGATTAATTTCTAGAATTTCTTCTTGTGCTGGATACTTCTGGTGCAGATGGTCAAACGTTTCCTTAAATTCAATAAAAACTGAAAGATTGCAAAGAACAGACTAACTTGAGAAATCAAGGGTGTTACTCAGGCTAGGGCATTTTCCTGATAATTCATTTAATCTTTGCTTAATCACTAGTGTATAGATGTGACTTGAAGGCAAAAATTAGTTTGACATGTATCAAGAAAATCCTTCAACTTACTTGGGTTTCCATCAAATTCTGATCCGCCTGACCTGCTAAATGTGGATCAAGAGAATCTTGCTATATAACTGTCAGTGACTGTTGAAGGGAGGCATTTTAATTAGTCAATGTCTGAACTTTTAAAGTTGCTCCATTTTTAGGTCCCTTTGGCGTTGCAACCTGTCAAGGTCAGTTCTCTTAGGCAAAAGCAGAAACCTCTTCTTTAGGTCACGAAAGAGCTGACCATTCTTTGAAGCAAAGTCATATTCCAGATTTGTCATAGGTAGTCAAGGGATGCAATAAGAAGTGCAGCATGATAGAAGGAAAAAAACCTGGATGAAGTAAAAAAAAAACTTCCACCAAGCCAGGATGATCAGAGAAACAACGCTTGACAAAGGTGAAGGAAGCAGGGTACAAAAAACAGCTAGTCCCAAAAACAAGCACCAGACAAACAATCATAATTATGACAAGAGTATGAACTGGTTTGTTCTCCTTATTACAGCTGAAATCAGCAAGTAAATCTGTGAAAAGAAACAGGAAATGATAGCCACCGTCATACCCTGGAAAGTTAAAAAAAATATATTTGTCAAAGGAGACCTTAACCAAAGGAAGAAAATCTTATACGGTTAATTAAGTCATAGACTTTGATTCCTGGAGCATTACAGAAATGCGCAGGTAATAACAACTCTATAGCATGCAATATGCTTAATCACTGCACCAGGAAGCAAGCTCTCCCGGGACACACAACATGCAACACTATGCAGCCTCAAATTAGAAAAACGGCAGCGCACTGCTAAAAATAAAACAAAACAATCTTCTGTGACATTATCTCTTACTGTATCAAGCTTTTCATTTGAATAAGCAATTTGGTTTCTATTCATAACAAATTCCCTATCTCACTTTTCAGTTAATACAGGTCTACTCAACTTCTCCTTCATTCTTAGCCATTCTAAAAGCTTCCAAGTGTCATCCCATTTTCACATCAATGTCGTTGGAAAGCCTTCCAATATGTCTTTGTAGCTTCCATAGTAGCTGTTTGATGGATGTTTAATTCAACTCAGTTGTTTTCACCGTCTGATCATAATATGTCCTGTTATTCGGTATTTTCTCTCCAGCTCAAAGTAGTAAACCTCTAATTGGAATGTCTCTTTCACTGTACCCCTCTTTTCTCATTTAAAGAATGTCACTGCCTTCTCATTATGCATAGGTTTAAAAGCTATTCACACTTTGTGACACAAGTCTACTGCCCTAACATTTAATTGGAAATACGATCCAGTTTCATCCAAAAGGCAGGCCACAATTTGCCCATTTACTATCCTCCAACCGTGTAAGCACCCCTGAGCTCAGTTTACAATTGTGACCAAACTAGTGCTTTACCAGGGAGTGTTCTGAGATATTGCCAATGCCTACTTGAGACGGAATGAACTTCTGTATCGAGTATATAAAAATGGGTACCTAGATCCCCATCCATAAGCCCAGTGAGGTCTCCATGAATTAATGTACCTGCATGCACATTTAACACAGGTTATTCACCATGTCATCCAGCTAGTAATTTGAAAATATCCAGTGTTGCCAATCACCCCAGAAGCCATTAGCTATCTCCTATATTTGTCCACTTGTGTAAATGATCTGGAAAAAAAAGTTATTCCTAAACGACATATCAAATCCCTATGAGCCTATTGGAAAGAGTTGGTAGAGCACCTGCAAAAACCCACATCTTCCCAGAAAAAACACATTTGGGCCCTCATTCCGACCCTGGCGGTTTCAAACCGCCAGGGTGGAGGACCACGGGAGCACCGCCGACAGGCCGGCGGTGCTCCAATGGGCATTCCGACCGCGGCGGTAAAGCCGCGGTCGGACCGGCAACACTGGCGGTCTCCCGCCAGTGTACCGCCGCCCATAGGAATCCTCCAAGGCGGCGCAGCTATCTGCGCCGCCGAGGGGATTCCGACCCCCCCTACCGCCATCCAGTTCCCGGCGGTTCTCCCGCCGGGAACCGGATGGCGGTAGGGGGGGTCGCCGGGCCCCTGGGGGCCCCTGCAGTGCCCATGCCACTGGCATGGGCACTGCAGGGGCCCCCGTAAGAGGGCCCCTAAATGTATTTCACTGTCTGCTTTGCAGACAGTGAAATACGCGACGGGTGCAACTGCACCCGTCGCACAGCTTCCACTCCGCCGGCTCGATTCCGAGCCGGCTTCATCGTGGAAGCCTCTTTCCCGCTGGGCTGGCGGGCGGCCTGAAGGCGGCCGCCCGCCAGCCCAGCGGGAAAGTCAGAATCACCGCCGCGGTCTTTCGACCGCGGAACGGTATTCTGGCGGCCCCCGACAGGCCGGCGGCGACCGCCGCCGGCCAATGTCGGAATGAGGGCCTTGGTTCCTAATAGATGGATCTATGGTATCATCAATAAGTCTGTTGTGTATTTCCTCACACACTGTACCACCAACACCATGGACACCGTTCAAATTCCATGACAGAACTTTGAACTTATCTGATCTCCCTTACCATCACACCTGCCATTTCACCCTTGCAAGAACACACCCTCATGAAACCCAAGCTTATATATACTCCCAGCCCAAGTCTTCCCTCTGTATATGCCTGTCGCAGAAGCATATGTTGCCCCGCTAGAACGCCTTCTCCATAACTTAGAATATTTAAATTCATACAAACTGTTCCAAAAAATCCCATGCCCCTGTTTGTCTCTGTTGTTCTGACCATAGTGACGGTGAGGTTTTCACACTCCCTAGCACATCCCCCAATTCACTTCCCTTTGCTATAGAACCTTCTAAACATCATCTAGTATAGCATTGTTTCAGTTATGGAAATAAAAATGCACTTGATTCAAGTATATCCATATCTCATCCATCTAGATCAGAGGTCTGTACCCATATCGCCAACCATATTAAGGTCTGGAGTGATTTTATGTTGGGTAGTACAGTGTGTCCTTTATCCTGAACCTTGGCCACAGACATTAAATTGTCCAACTCCATGCGAGGTTCTTCAGTGACTGATTGTCTTGGGCTTCCCTGTATTGAACTCTCAGTATCTTCATCAAACATCTGTTTGTGTTATCTTTAGGTCTTTCTTCCTTTACTGCTCTGCTTTCATTCACAGCTTACCCTCCCATGACGAACTGGTCCAAGCCTCTACTCTCAATTGGCCGATTCCATGCAACTTTGGATGCCTTGTTGAAGTAGGATTTGTAGTTAAAGAAATCATTCAGGTTTGTTAGGACACCAGATACAATTTTATTGTTTGGAGCCTCTACCTTTCCTTCTTAAAAAAAGTTTAATGCTTTTGGACATGCGATGGCCTGTTTGCCTCTGCATCCGCAATAGGGCATCAGCACAGAGGCAACGTGAGTCATTCATTTGCATGGGTCTATGCCTCAATGCAATGAGGAAATGCCCTCTGAAAATAGTGCTGTTGCAACATGTTTGCTAACACTATGAGCATTATAGAAGGAGCTACACAAGCATCTGCAGCCTTTTCTGTAAAACAATAGTACCCCAGGGGAGCAAAAAGAGGACACATGTCCATTGGTCCCCCAGGGCAGTATGTGTAATAGAGACCCTGGACTATTGATCACTACTGTCTCTTTAAGTAAGAATCTTATAAATTAATGTCTGTAACTGCATCCCATGAGAAGGGTTTAGTGTTAGGGAATAATGACCATGATCTACCACAGAGAAGTTGCTTAGGTGCCACAAAGGAACTAAACCAGGAGCAGTTCAGGTTCACACGAATCTCCAGCAACAACTGTCTGCAACAACCAACAGAATTTTAGCACTACAGTGATAACCACCCATGATGCCCAGACTGCTCTTGAATCTACAGCAACTACCATCCGTGATGGTCTCCCTGCTGCTCGCGGTCTCCTCCATGGAATATGGAACTCTTTGTGCAAGACAGTAGAAGATACATTTTTCAGTGGGAATAGCCTGGTCGCTGTATCTGGCCTACGCTCCATCATGGTCAGCTTGAACTTGTGACTTTCACAATGATAAGGACTATTTCTGTTGAGTGCGAACGGTTTACACCTCTCTGAACCAACAACTCAATTCCTCACATTAATACACAATGGTGGGATCCAGTACTTGTGTTTGTGCAGTGCCATACAGTGAGTTGTTTAACACAAAATCCCAGTATAAGTAATTTGATACAAGATTCAACCTCTTTTGAAATTCTCCTTAATTGACCATTTTTCAGTTTTCCAAATTCATTTCATTCCACCTGACTGCCTGTGCCTGTGACTATACCTGCAAGTGTGGAGTTTCAGCTCAGCAACCTGGAGAGCTACACTTAAGCTGAGGTCAGCTGACTCTGCAAGGAAAGAGGGCTTCGAAAAAGAACCTCCTCATAGGCCCCTCAGGGCCTATGAAAACGCACACCAGTTGCTAGACACAGCAGAGGAGGAGGAGGCTACGGAGAAGCAAGAAAAGACGTGTGTACAGGTCTTGAGGTTCAGCAACCTGAAGAGGATGTGCTGCCTGTCAGGACAGGGAGCATTGTGTATACCAATGGTCTGTCTGCAGAGGAACTGGAAGATAGAAGGACAGAGGGGGAATTCTAGCAGCAGCTGGGCAAATTAAAGTTGGAGGCAGTCACAGAAGAAGCTGCTGCCCAGACAGCCCTTGAGGAAAGGAGAATGGTTCATGAGTCTTAGCGAACTGGACATCAGGGATAAATAAGTGGAGTTCATAAACAATGGTGGCAGCGTACCTACAGTGTCCTCTGGAGACTAGACGTCTGACATCCGAAGGATCTGGTGCCTAACTTTGTTGTGAGGGAATTCATAGACAAGTGTCTCAAAGCCTATGAGGTTTCCTAGAGATGCACAGGGTCCCTGAAGAGAATTGGGGGAGCAGTCTCTGGAGACATGTGGATAGTGAGGGGAGGGATTGCCCTAGAATAGAGGGACAGGGTGAGGTACCCATATCAGAAAGTATGGACTTACCACAGAAGAGTATATTGCAGACGTTTAAGACATACAGAAGTAGCTACAGGAGACCTGGGTGAATTTTGTGGATCATGTTTGCAAGGTACTGGATAATGGGGTGAAGGGCAGTGATGTTAATGATTACAAAAGGAAGTACCATTTGATAATGAGAGAACACATGTTCAGCAATTGTTTTCCAAAGCTGCACTAACACCTAGTAGATATTAGGTTCACTGACCCCAGGGAGCTTGCTAAGGAGACAGACCACTGGCTCACCACAATGGCCTATAGGAAGGTAGCTGGAAGGGATCACCCAAAGGGGACAGGGCTCAGAACAAGAGAAAGATGGGAGAGAAAAACTTAAAAACAAGGAGTTCTCAACAGGCACCTAAAATAGCTCCCAAGGGTATGGTAACCAGTCCCAACCTGATCAAAAGAGAAAGTAGTTCTTCAACAAGAAGGCTGGGTCGGTCATCCCCCATACTGACTAATACAAGTATGAGCATGCGAAGGAGGTCGCCGAATGCCACAAGAGGGCACAGCCCCCCACTGATGGGCAGACACTGAGGTTGACCAGTGTAGCACATGGTGGTCCCACTTAGCATGGGGAGAGAGCAGAAATAGACTTGTTATCCCTGCGTGATTCGAAGATGGGCCCCAAAGCCCACATGTCTTCAAATCCTTCCAAGTACAGGCAGAGGGTCAGCATCAATGGGGAGAGGGTGGAGGCTCTGAGGGACACAGGAGCCAGAATGACTGATGTGCTATAGAAGAAAGAAAAAAAAAACCAGTAAATTGTCCACTTTTACAATCTTCCCACCGAGTAATGTTTGACATCTTTGAGGATCAATTTAGTGGAAGCATAAGAACTGCTGGTTCCTGATCTGGATCCTTCTATGTTTGCCAATGTATGGGATGATTTGAGCAAACCTGTCTCTTTTGCAACTTTTGGGCTCTTTGTCACACACAATTTCAGTAATACAGGACAGTACAAGGTGGTCATAGTTTAAGTGTGGTTGGAGCACTGGATTAAATCTGAAATTAGCATGTCTTAGACAAAAATACACATCATGGCTATGGACCTTATGATCTATGATCCTTTCAGCATGTGTGGTAGTGTTGGGCCATGGGTTTATTTAAATAGATATGGAGCATTGGTGATCCACCACTATAAAATGCATCTAGTTAGGTTTCTTAAACAGTCCCAGTATATCGTTTGTCATAAGTGTGCAGAGGGCTATGTGTTGGACCATGTATCATTTGTAATACGTGTGTGGATGACCTTGTGTGGACTGTAGAATATTATCTCTTTGTGTGTGGACAGGTGTAACGTGCATGTCATGCTGAAGTGTGTCCTCATTCATGACTTCCTCTGTGGGTGACAGTTGGTGCTGTCTGTATATGATGTCACAGTTGCTGGACTATTTCCCTGTATAGCACACTGAACCCTATTGCACTGTGTCCACAGGTAGTGTGTGCTGTCAAGCAATACAGACACCACCAGCACTCTGGATGCAGGGGAGAGGGAAGCCGCCTGCAAAGCTTATAAAAGTTCTAAGGGCAGTTGTCGGGCACCATTATCACTTTCATTCCAACACCACTGCCTCACTTAGGCCATGACAAGATAGTCTCAAGCATGCATAGGGGGTGCAGGAGCAGCTGCAGCAACAGCACATAGGTTAGCTTCACTTTAACAACCGTCAGCTGATGTGGCACACAGCAGCCTTGCTCATGCCAACATATGGACCATTGTAGCTGTAACAGTAACACCTGTGACTCGGTGGACCCCTTCAGCCACCTTAACAGAAATGACAAAGCGATCTGTATTAAGCATACAGATCTGGCACCATAGACCCAGCTGTACCTCAACTCAGAGGCCTTCTTCACCTAAGGTCCCACTCTCATTTTGGGGGCATTTGAGAGGGAAGAGGGGGAGAAATGGTGGTCTGTATGCAGAAACACAAACTTGTCCAAGGAGATGGAAAGGCTCAGTAACCTTCCCTAGCCATCCACCTGAACCCATATCACTCTGTCAAACATTTCATAACTCCTGCAGGTCTGGTTTTGGAGTCCCTTGGTCTGCCAACACCACCTGGGACCACTAAGAAATGGTCCCATAGCACGAACAGCAAGGCCCTCCAGTTTGTAGTGCATCTCAATTAGGCCACCAATGTTGCAACAACAGTGGGCCACAACTTACCCGTCACATAGCATTGAAAATGAACAGAGACTGCCGTACAGTTTCGATCAACCAGGGTCTAGAAACGCTACCAAGGTTGAAATCTGTCAAAAAAGATAACAGCTTCAATAAAACTTCGTCCTCCTTGACCCATGCTTGGCTACGACCGCAGACATTTTGCATAGTTTTTGTCATTTGTTTATGAATTAAGTTAACCTCATTTTGTACAACTAACTGAATACATATTCACATTTATTTCAGATTAGACTGCGTGAGAAATAAAGCAGGAGTAGCAATGCTTGGTGTGATTTCAACTGGATTAGCAAACGTGGCAAGTTTTGGACTGCTGATGTTTTGTGGCGTACCATATGTCATCTGTGTTGCATATGCACCTTTTCTGAGCCTGGGTAAGTGAACAGTATTTGCAAGAGTATATAGGCCCTCATTCTGACCCTGGCGGTCTTTGACCGCCAGGGCGGAGGACCGCGGGAGCACCGCCGACAGGCCGGCGGTGCTCCAATGGGGATTCCGACCGCGGCGGTAAAGCCGCGGTCGGACCGGCACCACTGGCGGGCTCCCGCCAGTGTACCGCCGCCCCATTGAATCCTCCACGGCGGCGCAGCTTGCTGCACCGCCGCGGGGATTCCGACCCCCCCTACCGCCATCCAGATCCCGGCGGTCCGACCGCTGGGATCCGGATGGCGGTAGGGGGGGTCGCGGGGACCCTGGGGGCCCCTGCAGTGCCCATGCCACTGGCATGGGCATTGCAGGGGCCCCCGTAAGAGGGCCCCTACATGTATTTCACTGTCTGCTGCGCAGACAGTGAAATACGCGACGGGTGCAACTGCACCCGTCGCACAGCTTCCACTCCGCCGGCTCGATTCCGAGCCGGCTTCATCGTGGAAGCCTCTTTCCCGCTGGGCTGGCGGGCGGTCTGAAGGCGACCGCCCGCCAGCCCAGCGGGAAAGTCAGAATTACCGCCGCGGTCTTTCGACCGCGGAACGGTAATCTGACGGCGGGACTTTGGCGGGCGGCCTCCGCCGCCCGCCAAGGTCAGAATGAGGGCCATAGTCTATAAAATACACGGTAAAATAACTGACAGGTTGTGATGTATTTTGCTTGACTGAGAAACTAGCTACAGTAACTGGTCGTGCTTAATTTGTCTGTACTTTTTGCTTTAGTTCATTACAATAAAAGACATAACCTCAGACCAGGGCCGGTTTTAGCTCTGGTGGCGCTCTGTGCTACAGTCTTTAAACCCCTTTCACATACATTAATTTGTTTTAAAGCGCATGTAAAGGCTGGCTTTACTAATCCACTCAGCTATCCACATAAAAATATAGTTCAGTTCTTTGCAGCAGGCATATTAATCCTGTAAGCTACTTTATGGAGAGTCGAGGCTGCTGCTAGACAACACTCCCATCTCTCTCCCTAGCAGGAACATTAATCACAAGAAGTATCTTGACATTTTGATGGCTTCCTGAAGGCTGATGGCACAAGGAACTTTTCAGCAGGTGCTTTTAAATCGCAAGTTTCTAAGTAATTGCTGAACACAGCGCTCCCCTGAGATCAGTGCCCCCTCAATTCAGGTCAGCAACCGGTGTGGCCGCACCGCCCTAAAGATGGCCAAAGGCTCAGTCGTATAACACACACACGCTTAAACACACAGACCTAAACGGAAAGTGAGATAGAGATTGACGGAGCTCAAACCTACCGCAATTCTGCAGGGCGCGGTAGCACTGTCCTTAGAAGCACTTTGGTGATCCACAGATCTCAATTTAAGAAATTTAAGGTGGCAATTTCAATTAACTTAGCTACAGAACTTATTTGTTCCTCCAAGGATGACGGTCAAATGAAACTCGTTTTTATGGGTTTTATTTTAGGAAAGTTTACCCATACAGACTTTAATTCAATATAGCCAAATCAGTTAATTTATTAATCAGAAAGTACAATTCTGGTAAAGTACAAATGCAATCAGGAACTCAGTAAAGTTCAGATTTGAATAGGTAATAACCCCAGCATAGATTCGTCTTCTAGAGTAAGGGGAAAGGGTCCCTCCTTACACCAAGAAATCATATTGATATATAGCTTCAAAAAAAGGTTTTTATGCATTCTCTAAAGCTGTATATGGTTCCTGGGCTCCTAGCCAATCATTTGGGAAGACCTGCACATTTCACAGTGTTGTTTGTTATGAGGATGGCCTGGTATGGTTCCTTTCAGTGCTCTTACGGGCATGACTTACAAAGGTGTTTGTTCATGTGAGCACACTCTCAGTTTTGACATGGAGTCAGTGACACAGCTGGTGTTGTTGGTGAGAGACAAAGCACACCTGTTGGAAAATGGGTTATTGGTAAGGGCAGGTAGGTACCTACACTTAGCAATAGGCCACTAACCTCCACTAAGGTCCAGTTAGGTCTCAGTAAATTAACCCCAGCTCAACCCTTGGTAGCTTGGCAACGAGCGTCAAGGCTTAACTTAGGAGACAGAGGCCCTCATTCTGACCTTGGCGGTCGGCGGAGAGGCGGCGGTCGGACCGCGAACAGACCGGCGGTATTAAAAATGGCATTCTGACCGCGGCGGTCACCGCCGCGACCGACCGCCACTTCCCCACTCCGACAGCCACGGCGGTCATGACCGACGGGCTGGAGTCTGCGCACTCCGGTCCGGCGGTCGACCCAAGACCGCCAACGCTATCATGACCCTGCTTACCGCCGCGGTTTCTGGCGTTCGGGAACCGCCATGCGAACCATGGCGGTAGGCACTATCGGGGCCAGGGAATTCCTTCCCTGGCACTGATAGGGGTCTCCCCCACCCCCCACTGCCCCCCCGAGTCCTCCCCCCACACCCTCCACCCCCCTGCCACCCCACAGAGGTGGTACGAACCCCCTCCCCACCCCCACCCCGACATGCACATACACGCACCCCGACATGCACACACCCCCAACATGCACATATACACACCCCCTACACACACACATACACAACGGGGACACATACCCGCACACATACATGCCGACATGCGCACCCGCCGAACTACACACATTGCCCATAGGCACAGCAGCACTCCCCGCCCGCATGCACGCACTCACACACCCCCTCTACACACTCACACGCACACCCCCATGCACGCACACATCACACAACACCCCCCCACCCCCTCCCCTCACGGACGATCAACTTACCTTGTGCGTTGGTCCTCCGGGAGGTGACAGGAGCCATGGGGAGGTGACCGCCAACAGAAGACTGCCAACAGAAGACCGCCACACAGAAATGTGGGTCGTAATTCTGTGGGCGGTGTTCTGCTGGCGTGGCGGTGGAGGTTGACCAGTCTCCACTTTCCCGCCGACCGCCAGTGTGGCTGCTGGCGGTTTTCCGGCGGAACGCTCCCAGCGGTCAGAATGCGCACAGCGGCATACCGCCGCGGTCGGCGGCCTTCACCGCGGCGGTAACTCGGCGGTCTTGCGAAAAGACCGCCAAGGTCAGAATGACCCCCAGAGTGTAAAGCATTCAAATATCACAAAACAGTATTTAAATAAAACACAGGAAACAGTTTAAAAATCCAAAACCAATTTATAAAAATAGAATATATTTTTATCTTTAAAATGACACCAAAACGAATAAAATCGGATAAGGGGAACCGGAGATATGAATTTTTAAAGAATTATTATTTTTCTAGCGCTTAGAAACAAAAAGCGCCAATCGGGTCATCTGGTTGCACCTCGACCGGGGCAAAGTCAAAGTTTCAGGCCGACCGCGATGGAGCCCTGCTCGGCTACAAGTCGCGGGAGGCCTCGGTTAAAAAGTTACCTTCTGACTATGAGGGTCATTCTGACCCTGGCGGCCGGTGGCCGCCAGAGCCACCGACCACGGGAGCACCGCCAACAGGCTGGCGGTGCTCCAATGAGCATTCTGACTGCGGCGGTTCAGCCGCGGTCAGAAGCGGAAAGTCAGCGGTCTCCCGCTGACTTTCCGCTGCTCTTTGGAATCCTCCATGGCTGCGGAGCGCGCTCCGCAGCCATGAGGATTCTGACCCCCCCTACCGCCATCCAGTTCATGGCGGGAAAGCCGCCATGAACAGGATGGCGGTAGGGGGGGTCGCGGGGCCCCTGGGGGCCCCTGCCGTGCCCATGCCAATGCATGGGCACGGCAGGGGCCCCCGTAAGAGGGCCCCGAAAAGTATTTCAGTGTCTGCATTGCAGACACTGAAATACGCGACGGGTGCCACTGCACCCGTCGCACCTTCCCACTCCGCCGGCTCGATTACGAGCCGGCATCCTCGTGGGAAGGTCGTTTTCCCCTGGGCTGGCGGGTGGTTTTACTGGAACCGCCCGCCAGCCCAGGGGAAAACTCGTAATACCCGCCGCGGTCTTTTGACCGCGGCGCGGTAATATGGAGGGCGGGATCCTGGCGGGCGGCCTCCGCCGCCCGCCAGGGTCATAATGAGGCCCTTAGTCTTTATTTTGAAGATTTTCTTCAGCGGGACGAACCTGCCAGTTGAATCCGACCTCCTGGAGCCCTTGTCCGGATACGCGATGCTGGATTCCTCGGTGGAGAGTTTTACCTTCGGACTTAGTCGTTTTTTCGAGGTGAAAATCCTTCGACCGGGGTAAACCTGGATCTTGATCCAACGTCCATGGAGCCCTTCTCGGATACGATGGCTGGGAGGTCCCGGTCAACTTTTTACCTTCGGACTTAGGGCCTGATTCTAACTTTGGAGGACGGTGTTAAACCGTCCCAAAAGTGGCGGATATACCACCTACCGTATTACGAGTCCATTATATCCTATGGAACTCGTAATACGGTAGGTGGTATATCCGCCACTTTTGGGACGGTTTAACACCGTCCTCCAAAGTTAGAATCAGGCCCTTAGTCTCTTTTTCAGAGATTTTTCTTTACCGGGACGAACCACCAAATCAGGCCGGGTCGCGGTTGAGGCAAGCCGGCTAGAATTTCCGCGGCGGGTCGGTCCCTCTCTGGAGCTTTTTTACAAAAATTCTCAAATCTTCTCCAAACTTCTGGGGCTTCTCCCAGATGTCTTTTTAAGGTTCTTTTGGGGTCCACAGCTCACCCCCAAGGGTCCAGAAGTTCTGAGATGGTCCTTGGGGGGTGCGGACTACAACTCCCAGAATGCACCTGGTGCAAACTCCTTTTTGGCCACTGGACAGTGGTCAGCTGGTCGCTTTCTTCAGGAGTTGGTGCAGGGGACTCTAGATAGCAATTTTTCACCTGTAGCAAACAGGGAGTCCCTCCTTGAACCAGTTGAAGCCAGGCAAAGTCCTTCTTGTGGTGAAGCCCAAGTGTGCAGCTGGTGCAGTCCTTCTGAGTGCAGGTTCCAGGTGCAGGCCAGGGGTCCAGCAGGGCAGTCCTTCTTCTCCTTTGGTTCTTCCTTGTTGGAATCTGATGGGGATCTGAGGTGTGGGTGCAGGTCTGCCAGTTTTATGCTTGCTCCTGGGTGAAAAGCAGGGGGGTCCTGGTTCTCCAATCAGGTGCAGGGTCATTCCCCCTGTGATGACCACTTCCTGGGAAGTGTGGCAAAAATCAATCCCAGGAGGCAACATTCTCTAAAAATCCATCATGGCTGAATCTGATTTTTGGAGGTTACATCTGGCTGAGCCCACCCACTGGTGTGGCTAAAAATCATAAACACACCCCTCTCCTGCCCTCTCCTAATCTAATCAAGGGGGCACCTAGTTGTCTGGGGTTGCAGGATGTGGGGGTGTTGCTGGTTGCTCCAAATGTCCTTCTCTGCCTTTGAAGACCAGTTTGGCAGCCCTCCCCCTTCCTGCCTCACCATCTGCTGAGGGGAGATTCCTTCCCCCAGGCACATTCCTTTGTGTGAAGCCAGGCCACTTCACACCTCATCAAGGCAGCTTGGCCAAGCTTGCTAGAGCTGGCCAATCAGAGCACAGCAGCAAAAACAATGCAGGGCTGAAATGGGCAACTTTTCAGGTAAAGTTTAAAACTTTTTACCTGAACAAGTTATATTAAATCCAACAACTGGAAGTTGTGGGATTTATTACAACAATTAATATGATACCAAATTCTTGGTATTTATCTTTTAAGGAGACTTTAAAAATTAAAATAAAGTCTCCCCATTCTAGCCTATGAAGGCCATTTACTACAATGAGGGGGAAACGAATTTGGCTGTTTTTACCTCACCAGGGCTTATAAAACTATTTTTATAAGGTCCCTGCTTATAGTTACATGGCACCCAGCCCTAGGGGCACATAGGGCACACCTTAGGGGTGACTTATATGTAAAAATAAGGTAGTTTAAGACTTTGGAACTACTTTTAATTCCAAAGTCGAATTTGCATATAACTTTAATTTAAAAGCAGCCAGCAAGGCAGGCCTGCCTTTAAAATGACACTGGGCACCTCAGCAGTGCACCTATAGGTGCACTACCTATGCTGTGGTCCCTAAACCTACATGCCCTACCATATACTAGGGACTGATAGGTAGGTTAATTTTAGCCAATTATAATTAGCCTAATTTGCATATCCATTTTACACAGAGCACTGGCCCTGGGACTGGTAAGCAGTACCCAGGGCACAGACAAGAGTCAGTAACCACCAGTATCTGTCCAAAAAGTGTGGGGGTGACCAGGGCAAAAAGGAGAACTTTCCTACACTGCCCCCCCCCAGATGAAAGGTGATGGGTACTAACCTACACCCTGGTAGTCCTCAGCTAAGTGGAAAAACCTGGAAAGGCCATCTGCATTGGCATGGGCAGTCCCAGGTCTGTGCTCCACAGTGAAGTCCATCCCCTGTAGGGAAATGGACCACCTTAACAGTTTTGGGTTCTCCCCCCTCATCTGCATCAACCATCTGAGAGGTCTGTGGTCAGTTTGTACACGGAAGTGAGTGCCAAACAAGTAAGGCCTCAACTTCTTCAGGGACCAGACCACAGCAAAGGCCTCCCTCTCAATGGCACTCCATCTTTTCTCTCCGGGGAGTAGTCGCCTGCTGATGAAGGCAACTGGTTGATCTTGGCCCTCTTCATTAACTTGTGCTAACACTGCCCCAATCCCTTCCTCTGAAGCATCTGTTTGCACTATAAACTCCTTGCTATAGTCAGGGGCCAGTAACACTGGTGCTGAACACATAGCCTGTTTTAGGGTGTCAAAAGCTTTCTTACACTCTGGGGTCCAGATGACCTTCTTGGGCTGTTTCTTGGAGGTAAGCTCAGTCAGAGGGGCCACTATGGTCCCATAATTCTGAACAAACCTCTGGTAGTACCCAGTCAGGCCAAGAAAGGCCCTGACCTGAGTCTGGGTTTTAGGAGCCTCCCAATCCAGGATAGTCTGGATCTTGGGCTGGAGAGGTTGTACATGGCCTCCACCAACAAGGTGGCCCAGGTACACAACTGAGCTTTGCCCTATCTGGCACTTGCTTGCCTTGATAGTCAGGCCTGCTTGAAGCAGGGCCTGAAGCACTTCCTTCAGGTGGACCAGGTGGTCCTCCCAGGTGGAACTTAATACAGTTATATCATCCAGATAAGCTGCACTGAAAGATTCCAACCCAGACAGGACTCTATTCACCAACCGTTGGAAGGTGGCAGGAGCATTTTTCAGGCCAAAAGGCATCACCTTGAACTGAAAGTGGCCCTCTGGTGTGGAAAATGCTGACCTCTCCTTAGCTCCTGGACTTAAGGCAATCTGCCAGTATCCTGAGGTCAAATCAAATGTGCTCAGGAATTTGGCAGCCCCCAACCTATCAATGAGCTCATCAGCTCTAGGTATGGGGTGAGCATCAGTCCTAGTGACTGCGTTTAGACCTCTGTAGTCCACACAAAATCTAAATTCTTTCTTCCCACCTTGGGGATTAGGTTTGGGCACCAGTACCACTGGACTGGACCAAGGACTGTCAGAGGGCTCAATTACCTTGAGCTCCAACATCTTAGCCACTTCAGCCTTGATGTTGGCCTTGACCTGGTCAGACAGACTGTACAGCTTGTTCTTGACAGGCAAGCTGTCACCAGTGTCAATGTCATGGACACACCAATTGGTGAGTCCAGGGGTCAGGGAGAACAGACTAGCAAACTGTTCCAAAACTTGTTTGCAGTCTTTTTGTTGCTGGTCTGTCAACTTGGGAGAGAGTACCACTCCCTCCACTGACCCATCTTGTGCATTTGAGGACAGGAGGTCTGGCAGAGGTTCACTCTCCTCCTCCTTCCCTTCATCAGTGACCATCAGCATGGTCATGTCTGCCCTGTCCTGGTGGGGTTTCAGCCTGTTAACATGCAGGATCCTATGAGGATTCCTGGGGGTGCCAAGGTCCACCAAGTAGGTGACCTCACCCTTTTTCTCCAGGATTGGATAGGGCCCAGTCCATTTGGCCTGAAGTGCCCTAGGAGCCAGGGGCTCCAAAACCCACACCAGCTGTCCTGGGTGATACTCAGGCATGGTAGCCTTCTGATCATGCCAGAGCTTCATGAGCTCCTGGCTGGCCTCCAGGTTTCTGGTTGCCTTCTTCATATACTCAGCCATGCGTGACCGCAGGCCCAGCACATAATCTAGCACATTCTCCTTGGACTCTCTGAGAGGCTTTTCCCAAGACTCTCTCACCAAGCACAATGGGCCTCTTACAGGGTGCCCAAACAGTAACTCAAAGGGGCTGAATCCAACCCCCTTCTGTGGCACCTCTCTGTAGGCAAACAGCAGGCATGGGAGGAGAACATCCCATCTCCTCCTGAGTTTGTCAGACAAACCCATGATCATGCCCTTCAGGGTCTTATTAAATCTTTCCACCAGACCATTGGTCTGTGGATGATAGGGGGTGGTGAACTTATAAGTAACACCACACTCATCCCACATGGCTTTCAGATAGGCTGACATAAAGTTTGTGCCCCTATCTGAGACCACCTCCTTTGGGAACCCCACTCTGGTGAACACACCAAGTAGGGCCCTAGCCACTGTGGGAGCAGTGACTGTCCGGAGGGGTATTGCCTCTGGGTACCTGGTGGCATGGTCCACAACCACCAAAATGTACCTGTTACCTGAGGCAGTTGGTGGGTCTAGGGGACCAACAATGTCAATCCCCACCCGCTCAAAGGGAGTCCCAACCACTGGCAGTGGTATCAAGGGAGCCTTTGGCTTGCCACCTGTCTTGCCACTGGCTTGGCAGGTGACACAGGAGCTGCAAAACTCCTTGACTTTTTCTGACATTTGGGGCCAATAAAAATGGTTGACCAGCCTGTTCCAGGTCTTGGTCTGTCCCAAATGTCCAGCTAAGGGGATATCATGGCTTACGGTAAGGAGGAATTCTCTATACTTCTGGGGGACCACTACTCTCCTGGTGGCCCCTGGTTTGAGGGCCCTTGCCTCAGTGTAGAGAACTCCATCCTCCCAGTAAACCTTGTGGGTCCCACTGGTATCCCCTTGTTCTTGCCTGGCAGCAGTCTGCCTCAGGCCCTCAAGAGTGGGACACTCTCTTTGTCCCTGGCACAACTCTTCTCTGGTGGGCCCACCTGCCCCTTGCAGTTCTGCCAAGTCAGGCAGAGCTTGCAGGGGAAGTGTCCCTCCCTCAGAGGTCAGATCCTCCCCCTCAGGGTTGGATTCCTCCTGACCCACTGTACTTGTAGGGGCTGGCACGCCAGTCCCAGTGCCCTTTCTCTTCTTCTTGGAGGCTTGGCCCATTGTTCCAGGGTCCAAGTGTCCAGCACTTCCCTGTTGTGCTGCCTGTGACCTGGTCACAGCACACACCCATTCAGGGAGGTCCAGCATCTGTGCATGGACCCTTCTCTCCACCTCTGACCATTCAGATGCTTCAAGATCATTTCCCAGCAGACACTCTACTGGGAGGGCAGGAGCTACAGCTACCTTCTTAGGGCCAGTCACACCTCCCCATTCCAGACTCACCATGGCCATGGGATGGAGTTTGGTTCTGCTATCCGCATAAATCACTTGGTGGAAGACACCAATTAAGACCTGTTCTGGAGAAACCAGATTCTCTGTGACCATGGTCACACTGGCTCCTGTATCTCTCAGAGCTTCCACCTCAGTCCCATTGACTTTAGGCCTCTGCCTATACCTCTCCATGCTGGGAGGTAAGGTGGCCATAGTTGCAATGTCCACCCCACCCACGGATACTAAGGTGACCTCTGTGTACCCTGATCCCAGCCCTGGGCCAACTTCCACCCCCAACCCTACACTAGCAATCCCCTGGGATTGCTCACCAGTGGGAGGCTTCTTGGAGCAGATAGCATCTCCTCTTTTGTGTCCAGGTTGATGACACTCAAAACACTTGTCGGCCTTAGCAAGCTCCTGAAACTTTCCTGCTTTAGCAGGATCATAATTCTTTCCCTGATACCCTTTCCCCTTAGAAGTGGAATGGCTCGGGGCTCCCCCACCCTGAGAAGTTTTTGGGGACTCTTGTGAGGACTCCTTGGGCTTTTTATCATCTTTCCCTTGGTTCTTCCCCTGAGAAGAACCATGTCCTCCCTTTTTCTGATCACCCCCTGGGGGTTTCTGGTTAACCCTAGTTCTTAACCAATCATCTGCTGCCTCCCCCAGCTCTCTGGGGTTGGTCAACTTAGAGTCAACTAGATACTGGCGGAGCTTCTCTTGGACACAATTGGTTAGAAGGTGCTCCCTCATAATCAAATTGTACAGCCCCTCAAAGGTACTTACCTTGTTGCCCTGTATCCAGCCCTCTAGTGCTTTTACTGAAATGTCCACAAAGTCCACCCAGGACTGGGTGCTTGTCTTTTGGGTGTCCCTAAACTTGAGCCTATACTGCTCTGGGGTCAGACCAAACTTTTTAGTCAAGCATCTCTTCATACTGGGGTATGAGTCTGCCTCCTCCCCCGTCAAGGTTAGGAGCCTATCCCTCCCAGAGTTGGGAACCAACTCCCAAAGAAGTGAACCCCAGTACTGAGGCTTGACTCTCCTCATCTGGAGGGCCCTCTCAAAGGCCCCCAGCCACTTATCTATATCATCCCCCTCTACATAGGCAGGAACCACCCCTTTGGGTAATCTGGGGCAAAAAACCCCACCCAGGGACACCTCAGCTTCTTTGTCGCTGCCACCATCTCTTTTCTCTTCCCTTGCCCACTTTTTCTTTTCTAGTGCCAGCTTCTCTGCCTCCAAAGCTATGAATGCTAGCTGGGCCTCCAGCTCTCTTTCCCTGAGGGACAGGTTCTCTCCTCCTGAAGGGACCCCCTTCCCCCAACTAGCTTTGGGTCTGCCCCTAGTGACTGTTTGTAATGAGGACCGGTCTTCCTCATCCTCACTTAGGCTCAGATGCCCTCCCTCCCCTGAGTGGTTGGAGCTAGCATCCTCCTCTTCTTCTCCCTCCTCTGGAACTTCTTCTGGGTCTACCTCTTGGGCCTCAGCCCATGCTGTCAGGGACTTGATCAGGACCTGCTTCCTGAGGTCAGTGGTTGCAGGCAACCCTCTTTCAGTACACAACCCCCTAAGCTGGACTACTGTCATTGTGGGTAGGCTAGCCAGATCAAGCTCCATGGTTCCCTAGTTTTGTGTCAACAAAAACATTTTGCAAAAATTGGAAACAAGAATTTAGAAAAATCACAAAAATTCAATAATTGAAATTAATCCAAATTAAAAATGAAAAACAATTTTTGCACTAGGACAATTTCAAGGATTTTTAATTTGTTTTACTTAAAACTGTAACGTGATACTGAACGCAAGTACAGGATCCCACCACTGCTCACCAAAAATGTTGGAAAATGGGTTATTGGTAAGGGCAGGTAGGTACCTACACTTAGCAATAGGCCACTAACCTCCACTAAGGTCCAGTTAGGTCTCAGTAAATTAACCCCAGCTCAACCCTTGGTAGCTTGGCAACGAGCGTCAAGGCTTAACTTAGGAGACAGAGTGTAAAGCATTCAAATATCACAAAACAGTATTTAAATAAAACACAGGAAACAGTTTAAAAATCCAAAACCAATTTATAAAAATAGAATATATTTTTATCTTTAAAATGACACCAAAACGAATAAAATCGGATAAGGGGAACCGGAGATATGAATTTTTAAAGAATTATTATTTTTCTAGCTCTTAGAAACAAAAAGCGCCAATCGGGTCATCTGGTTGCACCTCGACCGGGGCAAAGTCAAAGTTTCAGGCCGACCGTGATGGAGCCCTGCTCGGCTACAAGTCGCGGGAGGCCTCGGTTAAAAAGTTACCTTCTGACTTAGGCCCTCATTCTGACCTTGGCGGTCTTTTCGCAAGACCGCCGAGTTACCGCCGCGGTAAAGACCGCCGACCGCGGCGGTATGCCGCTGCGCGTATTCCGACCGCTGGGAGCGTTCCGCCGGAATACCGCCAGCAGCCACACTGGCGGTCGGCGGGAAAGTGGAGACTGGTCAACCTCCACCGCCACGCCAGCAGAACACCGCCCCCAGAATTACGACCCACATTTCTGTGTGGCGGTCTTCTGTTGGCGGTCTTCTGTTGGCGGTCACGTCCCTATGGCTCCCGTCGCCTCCCGGAGGACCAACGCACAAGGTAAGTTGATCGTCCGTGAGGGGAGGGGGTGGGGGGGTGTTGTGTGATGTGTGCGTGCATGGGGGTGTGCGTGGGAGTGTGTAGAGGGGGTGTGTGAGTGCGTGCATGCGGGCGGGGATTGCTGCTGTGTCTATGGGCAATGTGTGTAGTTCGGCGGGTGCGCATGTCGGCATGTATGTGTGCGGGTATGTGTCCCCGTTGTGTATGTGTGTGTGTAGGGGGTGTGTATATGTGCATGTTGGGGGTGTGTGCATGTCGGGGTGCATGTATGTGCATGTCGGGGTGGGGGTGGGGAGGGGGTTCGTACCACCTCTGGGGGGTGGCAGGGGGGTGGAGGGTGTGGGGGGAGGACTCGGGGGGGCAGTGGGGGGTGGGAGAGACCCCTATCAGTGCCAGGGAAGGAATTCCCTGGCCCCGATAGTGCCTACCGCCATGGTTCGCATGGCGGTTCCCGAACGCAAGAAACCGCGGCGGTAAGCAGGGTCATGATAGCGTTGGCGGTCTTGGGTCGACCGCCGGACCGGAGTGCGCAAACTCCAGCCCGTCGGTCATGACCGCCGTGGCTGTCAGAGTGGGGAAGTGGCGGTCGGTCGCGGCGGGGACCGCCGCGGTCAGAATGCCATTTTTAATACCGCCGGTCTGTTCGCGGTACGACCGCCGCCTCTCCGCCGACCGCCAAGGTCAGAATGAGGGCCTTAGTCTTTATTTTTAAGATTTTCTTCAGCGGGACGAACCTGCCAGTTGAATCCGACCTCCTGGAGCCCTTGTCCGGATACGCAATGCTGGATTCCTCGGTGGAGAGTTTTACCTTCGGACTTAGTCATTTTTTCGAGGTGAAAATCCTTCGACCGGGGTAAACCTGGATCTTTATCCGACGTCCATGGAGCCCTTCTCGGATACGATGGCTGGGAGGTCCCGGTCAACTTTTTACCTTCGGACTTAGGGCCTCATTATGACCCTGGCGGGCGGCGGAGGCCGCCCGCCAGGATCCCACCCTCCAAATTACTGCGCCGCGGTCAAAAGACCGCGGCGGGTATTACGAGTTTTCCCCTGGGCTGGCGGGCGGTTCCAGTAAAACCGCCCGCCAGCCCAGGGGAAAACGACCTTCCCACGAGGATGCCGGCTCGTAATCGAGCCGGCGGAGTGGGAAGGTGCGACGGGTGCAGTAGCACCCGTCGCGTATTTCAGTGTCTGCAAGGCAGACACTGAAATACTTTTCGGGGCCCTCTTACGGGGGCCCCTGCCATGCCCATGCCATTGGCATGGGCACGGCAGGGGCCCCCAGGGGCCCCGCGACCCCCCCTACCGCCATCCTGTTCATGGCGGCTTTCCCGCCATGAACTGGATGGCGGTAGGGGGGGTCAGAATCCTCAAGCTGCGGAGCGCGCTCCGCAGCCATGGAGGATTCCAAAGAGCAGCGGAAAGTCAGCGGGAGACCGCTGACTTTCCGCTTCTGACCGCGGCTGAACCGCCGCGGTCAGAATGCTCATTGGAGCACCGCCAGCCTGTTGGCGGTGGCCGCCAGGGTCAGAATGACCCTCTTAGTCTCTTTTTCGGAGATTTTTCTTTACCGGGACGAACCACCAAATCAGGCCGGGTCGCGGTTGAGGCAAGCCGGCTAGAATTTCCGCGGCGGGTCGGTCCCTCTCTGGAGCTTTTTTACAAAAATTCTCAAATCTTCTCCAAACTTCTGGGGCTTCTCCCAGATGTCTTTTTAAGGTTCTTTTGGGGTCCACAGCTCACCCCCAAGGGTCCAGAAGTTCTGAGATGGTCCTTGGGGGGTGCGGACTACAACTCCCAGAATGCACCTGGCGCAAACTCCTTTTTGGCCACTGGACAGTGGTCAGCTGGTCGCTTTCTTCAGGAGTTGCTGCAGGGGACTCTGGATAGCAATTTTTCACCTGTAGCAAACAGGGAGTCCCTCCTTGAACCAGTTGAAGCCAGGCAAAGTCCTTCTTGTGGTGAAGCCCAAGTGTGCAGCTGGTGCAGTCCTTCTGAGTGCAGGTTCCAGGTGCAGGCAAGGGGTCCAGCTGGGCAGTCCTTCTTCTCCTTTGGTTCTTCCTTGTTGGAATCTGATGGGGATCTGAGGTGTGGGTGCAGGTCTGCCAGTTTTATCCTTGCTCCTGGGTGAAAAGCAGGGGGGTCCTGGTTCTCCAATCAGGTGCAGGGTCATTCCCCCTGTGATGACCACTTCCTGGGAAGTGTGGCAAAAATCAATCCCAGGAGGCAACATTCTCTAAAAATCCATCATGGCTGAATCTGATTTTTGGAGGTTACATCTGGCTGAGCCCACCCACTGGTGTGGCTAAAAATCATAAACACACCCCTCTCCTGCCCTCTCCTAATCTAATCAAGGGGGCACCTAGTTGTCTGGGGTTGCAGGATGTGGGGGTGTTGCTGGTTGCTCCAAATGTCCTTCTCTGCCTTTGAAGACCAGTTTGGCAGCCCTCCCCCTTCCTGCCTCACCATCTGCTGAGGGGAGATTCCTTCCCCCAGGCACATTCCTTTGTGTGAAGCCAGGCCACTTCACACCTCATCAAGGCAGCTTGGCCAAGCTTGCTAGAGCTGGCCAATCAGAGCACAGCAGCAAAAACAATGCAGGGCTGAAATGGGCAACTTTTCAGGTAAAGTTTAAAACTTTTTACCTGAACAAGTTATATTAAATCCAACAACTGGAAGTTGTGGGATTTATTACAACAATTAATATGATACCAAATTCTTGGTATTTATCTTTTAAGGAGACTTTAAAAATTAAAATAAAGTCTCCCCATTCTAGCCTATGAAGGCCATTTACTACAATGAGGGGAAAACGAATTTGGCTGTTTTTACCTCACCAGGGCTTATAAAACTATTTTTATAAGGTCCCTGCTTATAGTTACATGGCACCCAGCCCCAGGGGCACATAGGGCACACCTTAGGGGTGACTTATATGTAAAAATAAGGTAGTTTAAGACTTTGGAACTACTTTTAATTCCAAAGTCGAATTTGCATATAACTTTAATTTAAAAGCAGCCAGCAAGGCAGGCCTGCCTTTAAAATGACACTGGGCACCTCAGCAGTGCACCTATAGGTGCACTACCTATGCTGTGGTCCCTAAACCTACATGCCCTACCATATACTAGGGACTGATAGGTAGGTTCATTTTAGCCAATTATAATTAGCCTAATTTGCATATCCATTTTACACAGAGCACTGGCCCTGGGACTGGTAAGCAGTACCCAGGGCACAGCCAAGAGTCAGTAACCACCAGTATCTGTCCAAAAAGTGTGGGGGTGACCAGGGCAAAAAGGAGGACTTTCCTACAACACCACATCAGCCAATCCCTTGCAATAGTCGAGCACTAGGTTATCCATAATATTAACAAGTGAGGCCACAGGAGCGGAAGGAATTTTCATGGCTCTTCCCATCAACACTTTGAGGAGGAGAGTCCTGTTTCCCTGCATGTTGGACCTGGCTTTTTGACGGGGTCATCCCCAAACTTTTTGCCTCCTTCCTCCTATTTTGTCTGACCTGTTGTTGTTGGCTTTTGAACTCTGGGCACTTTACCACTGCTAACCAGTGCTAAAGTGCATATGCTCTCTGTGTAAATTGTACTGTTGATTGGTTTATCCATGATTGGCTATTTGAATTACTTGTAAGACCCTAGTAGAGTGCACTATATGTGACTAGTGTCTGTAGATTAAATGCTACTAGTGGGCCTGCAGCACTGGTTGTGCCACCCACTTCAGTAGCCCCTTAACCTTGTCTCAGGCCTGCCATTGCAAGGCCTGTGTGTGCAGTTTCACTGCCACTTCGACTTGGCATTTAAAAGTACTTGCCAAGCCTAAAACTCCCCTTTTTCTACATATAAGTCACTCCTAATGTGCCTTAGGTAACCCCTAGAGCTGGGTGCTGTGTGGGTAAAAGGCAGGACATGTACCTGTATAGTTTATATGTCCTGGTAGTGTAAAACTCCTAAATTCGTTTTTACACTACTGTGAGGCCTGCTCCCTTCATAGGCTAACATTGGGGCTGCCCTCATACATTGTTGAAGTGGCAGCTGCTGATCTGAAAGGAGCAGGAAGGTCATATTTAGTATGGCCAGAATGGTAATACAAAATACTGCTGTCTGGTGAAGTCTGATTTAATATTACTATTCTAGAAATGCCACTTTTAGAAAGTGAGCATTTCTTTGCACTTAAATCTTTCTGTGCCTTACAATCCACGTCTGGCTAGGTTTAGTTGACTGCTCCTTGTGCATTCACTCAGACACACCCCAAACACAGGGTACTCAGCCTCACTTGCATACATCTGCATTTTGAATGGGTCTTCCTGGGCTGGGAGGGTGGAGGGCCTGCCCTCACACAAAGGACTGCCACACCCCCTACTGGGAACCAGGCAGACAGGATTGAACTGAAAGGGGACCTGGTGCATTTCATAGACACTCTTTGAAGTCACCCCCACTTCAAAGGCACAATGTAGTATAAAATAGGGCCTCTGCCCTACGTCATGAGACACTTGCTGGAGAAGAAACCTGAACCAGAACCTACATCCTGCCAAGAAGAACTGCCTCGCTGCTCAAAGGACTCACCTGTCTGCTTTCTACAAAGGACTGCTGCCTTGCTGTTGGCCTGCTACCTTGCTAAACTCTTGTCTGGCTGTAAAAGTGCCCTCCAAGGGGTTGGAAAGAGCTTGCCTCCTGTTCCCTGAAGTCTCAGGACCAAAAAGACTTCTCTTTTTCATTTGGACTCTTCGTGCGTAAAAATTTCGACGCACAGCTTGTTGCGTGGTGAAAAATTCACCGCACGCCAATCCAGAAAGACGCCGCTCGACTCGACGCCTGCAGTGCGACCGGTACTTCGGCGCGACGCCGGCCGTGAGAAAGACAATTCCACGCACAGCCTCCCAGAACGACGCATAGCCGGATAACAAGCCGAGGAATCCATGCACAGACCCTGGGACATCTGGTAATCCCGCGATCCATAGAAGGAGACGGTCTGCATGCCGGAAAACAACGCACGTCTTCCCCAAGTGAAAAATAACGACGCAAGTCTGTGTGTGAAGGGGCGAAACCGACGCACACACCATTTTTCCTCCCGTAGAACGACGCACGTCTCCCCGCGTGAAAAATAACTACGCAAGTCCGTGTGTGAAGGGGTGTAACCGACGCACACACCATTTTTCCACGCATCTTCTCTTCTGCGGCCCTCTGCGGAGATTTTCCACTCCAAACCAGGTACTTTGTGCTTGAAAGAGACTTTGTTTGCTTTTTAAAGACTTAAGACACGTTATATCACTTTTTAGTGATATCTTTACAAATTCATATTGCATCTTTGATCATTTGACCCTCAAATACCCAGATAATTATTATATATTTTTCTAAACACTGTTTGGTGTATTTTTGTGGTGCTATATTATGTTATTGTATGATTTATTGCACAAATGCTTTACACATTGCCTTCTAAGTTAAGCCTGACTGCTCGTGCCAAGCTACCAGGGGGTGGGCACAGGATAATTTGTATTGTGTGTGACTTACCCTGACTAGAGTGAGGGTTCTTGCTTGGACAGAGGGTAACCTGACTGCCAATCAAAACCCTATTTCTAACACTGCATGTAGTGTTTTTAATGCTCATGAGTACCATTGGAGTGTGTCTGGCCATTTGAGAGATCTGGAGGCACATACTTTCACTAACTGTGCTTCTTTCCCACCACTCTTGATGATTCCGATCTGCAACTACAGTGAAATCTGTTCAGTGCCTAAGGTTGTGCACAGTAATTGCATTACCTTGTTTTTTAAATGACTTCCTTGAGCTGATTCAAGGTAAACCAGAATCCCAAATTGTGTGATCAACTCCTGTAGAAGCAGTTTAGCCAAGGTCAGATTGTCACATCTCCTTGTGGGGTATGCCTCAACACATCAGGAGAATAGGTACACAATACCCAGAATGTACCTTAGTTGATTACAGTGGGGCATCTCCAGGAATTATATTGAGAGGCGACTGAAAAGACTAGCTGACTTTCCTATATGGCTCATGGTCACAACAACCTTCATGCCAGCATTCAGTTTTTGGCATACAATACAGTATAGACACATACATTTTACCATAACACAGAAATGAAGATTGTATCAACAACATTTGAAAGCCTGCACCATCCTATCTTGACTGACAAGGGTTGAGCCATGCATGTGTCAGACCTTAGCCAGAAACAAAGTGTCAAGCAAGACCAGCTTTAACTCATTTGATATCCAAATGTCACTAGATACCATCAGGCATCCTGCTCTTTTCCACTTGCATTTTCGCTTTCTGGAGCCTCATATTGTAAACCTCTCAGCTCACTGAATGTCTGTACAGTGTTTAACAACCTCCTGGAGACGGTTGACACTTCTGCACTGCAGAGTTTGTTTAAGTGATTCAAAGACATAATATCTGGTGATCTCTTCGGCATACAGGTTACCCGTAGTGATAAAATCATCATAACTCCCATGGGCAGCACATCTCATAATGTCCATTTTGCTTGGTAACTGCAGGGCATACAACAGATTCATGATACATAAACTATTGTAAATGGGATAACTAGAGGAGGTGAGAAACCCTCTATGCGACCACTGCTGCTCAAAGTCATCCACAACTCCAAATGCACACTGGCTGTCAGTATATATAGTAACTCTTAGCCCTTCGCATGCACTGCGAGCTCTGGTCAGGGCATAAGTACGACGCTTCCAAAACCACATTTGTGGTACAAATGGCATAAGCTGATCTTAACACACTGCATCTGCCTCTCAGATAAGTCCCATCATCAAATAATGTATGATCAGATTTCAGACAGGGTCCATCCATGATGTCTGGGCTGGGTTTCATGCATAACACAGTCAGATCATTACAGTTGTAGTCAAACTCGAGGTCCTCACCTTCTGCAAGGGTAAGTAACAGAATTGCAGGATTAACGTGCTGAATCTTCACAAAGAGAAAACACTACAATGCCCACTCAGGAACACATATCACACATACAGCAAAATGAAACCAAATTAGAAAAACTATATAATTTATTATTATAATACAAAAGATTAAATCACATACAAAATTACAAATAACCCCCCATATCAAAGCATTAAAATACAGAGGACAGAAAAAAGTGCTTCAGAAATAAAGTGCACGTGATTTTGAAAAAGCAGGACAAAGAAGTCCATCTCATAACCACAGAAAAGAAGAGGAGCCTGTTGTTTCAACTTATTACTCATTGAATCATTCAGATACAATCAGAGGTAATAAATCCTCATTCAAGTCCTCGCTATATATTAAGGAAGAAATTACATCCAGGCTCAAACCCACTATCATCGACGTTTTGACCCATCCAGTTCTCTGGCTTTTTCCGGGCTCACATAACAGTTTTGTCTGCAAGATCTAAGACTCAGATATGGATGGTAATTCCTAATTACTCTAGACTGACTGCATGAAAGAGTAGGGAAATGCAAAACAGAATGGTGCATGTTGGGATTTGTGGTTTGGGAAACAGTTGAGTGTCATGCACTTACATCTAAATTGATGTATTATGTGGAATGATTTGTGGACTTGTAGGTATGGCACTTTTTGGCTTGCTGATGTTTCTCTTTGAGTTGTGAGAGTATGGGCTGTGTGATCATGCATAATGAGAGTTTTGTTTGCTCTACATGAGAACAAATCTCCGATCGCAACCCAAAGACAAAGGATGAAACCCTTATGTTCCCGACAAGCTGGTTATTCATCCCACTATGCTCCCCGTGTCAACCACTCCAAGAAAGCATGCATTGTTTCCTTTGGCTCTTGGGTCATTCTCAACCTTTTTGGCCAATTAACCTCTTTCTGTGGAACCTTGGTTTTTAAATGGACAATGATTGTTTTTTTTAGTCTTGGCTTTCATTGCAGGAGAAGGAGTATTTGTGCTTTGACCTGTGGCAGCTCTTTGGTCGCCAGTCTAAGACTCGCTTTCATTCTGTCCACAAGTCTTGCTGGACTAGAACCTTGAAGAACATGTCTAGGAATTTTCATAAAAACTTTGAAATGGTCACAATTTGATTTACTTGGGTATACATTTGTCTTGGTTCTCTCTTAACTTTGGGAGACTGTTTGTGAAAAGGAAACATCTGCTCTGTCCACGAGACAAGGACGTGTGCTCCTCTGAGAACCTCACTCAAGGGTTATTCTCCTTGCACTACCTCAGTGGTTCCACCTTTCTTGTCTTCTTTTTTTTCACCTTTTCACCTTTGACCTTTGTTTCTTTGACCACTGCTGTCTGAAATTTTCCAAGTCACTCCATTCTCAAATGCACTCCACTAACTCCTTCACATGTTCTTTTAATCTCCTGTGTTCATCGCCTTCAAAACCATCATTCTAAAATTCTTTAACAACTTGTTCCTCTGAGACAAATAAAAGCCACATTTGTTTACAAATGTCTTCATCTTTACTATACACTTCAAGCACTACTCTTGCAGCTTCCTTACTCATACACACCAATTTGATCTCATGATAAAGTCTCAGAATGTTTTATTGCAAGTTTTCCTTTATGATCTCCAAGTACTTGGTTTTTAGTCGAATGACATTCAGTTTCTGGGAAGCAGGTCTTCTACGCACAAAAGGGGTGTCTACAGCTGCTACATCTCCTTCAATGGAGGTGTGTCAATATGACATCTTTCCACATTTCAGGTGACTAATGGGGATGCTGGTGCCAACTACTGTCTGGGTGATGCGTGTTGTCACCTGAACTTGTGGAGTGCTTGTGAACAAGGGTGTTTGTAAAAGACTTGTACTACCCTGGGTCTGGGATGTTGTAGAGATAGCTGTTGTCGGGGGGGCACTTTGGGCCAAGTGGGTTTGGAAGACCCAAGCATCTGCATAGCTTGGGGCCACCCTCACATCTGTAGGAGGAAGTATCCTTATCACACCTTCAGGGAAATTCAGTGGTGGTGGTCTTGTGGCTGAAACTGAGGTGCATGGGAGTGGTCTAGATCTTCACAGGTAATCACTCTCAGCACCTGCCTCATACCCTCCTTTCTTTCTAGTGGTGGGTTTCTCCATTTTCGGAGCTTAACTGGTTATAGGCACTACTGTCAGTATCATGTGTTTGCAGCTGACTTTTTTCCTCTCTTCATCCTGGATGTCCTGCCATGCACGGTGCTTAACTCGATCGGAACCTGATATTAATCTTGAAGGTTTCTTTTGGCTACCTTTTCCCAAAGATTTATTGCTTTAAATTGTGATAATAGGTTTTGGGCTTCATGACATACATTTTGTTGCTTAAATTCTCAATCTTTGTTATGTGCAAAGTTCTGCATAACAGGAATCATACATCTCCATCTTTAGCCGTGCGCTAATGTCATTATTTGAGCCACATACATGTATATAACCCTTCCTTCTCTGTCAACTCCCTAGTGGGGGTTCCCTCTGGTGGGAGACTCTCTTCCCCAGTAAAGGGTTTAGTGAATTTCAAAGAGAGATTTCCCATGTTTCTTCAACCCTTACTTGGGCCTCTGCAGTCTGCACTCAAGCCTCTGTTCAACCTCAACACAACTTCTACTGCCTGTCTGCCAATTCCAGGGTGACTAGTGCAAAGATCAACCAAAACTGTGCAGCTCTCAACACCAACCAACCTATGCCAGCATGGCACCTTGTGACGCAATCCGCACAGTGTACAGCAAACATTAATTGAACAATAATCCATCATTTTCTTTAGACTAGGATTGCCTGCTTCTTCTAAGTGAAAAGGAAAGTAAATATTTCGAAGGAGCAGATATAGTTTTGGGAACTGGGCAGTAGTAAGGACCAAGGAACTGATGAGTACTGATCTGGGTTAATGCATTCACACAGTGATATTATGGCCCTATTTTGGGGCATACACACTTTCTCTTAGCAGACATTTTTACAAAACAAAGGCTTGTATGAGTATTACTGCCTTAGATCACCATGTTAAGCTCCTCAGTCATTATGCATGATCACACAGCCATACTCTCAAAATTCAAAGATAAACATCAGCAAGCCAAAAAGTGCCATACCTACAAGTCCACAAATCATTCCACAAAATACATAAATTAAAAGTCTGACCATTGCATGACATTCAACTGTTTCCCAAACCACAAATCCCAACATGCACCACTCTGATTTGCATTTACCTACTCTTTCATGCAGTCAGTCTAGAGTAAGGCCTTGCAATCCATATCTGAGTCTTAGATCTGCACAGATTGACCTAACTGCTCAACAAAGCTACCTTACAACTTAGAGCATTAGGTGATCAAGTTTTTACTCCTGTAAACCAATGTGTGGTTCCCTTGACTCCCTCACAGTGTGCCTAGCTTTGCACACTACATAGAGGGCCAGTCTACGGCAACAGGTTTATAAGAACAGGGCCAGCCCTTTGGGCTAAGCTGCTTGTGTGTTCATCGACTTTACCGCTTCTCCTGCCGGAAATGACAGGGCACTGCCCCTAACGCACCCATGCTTAGAAGTAGAGTTTCTTCTGTCAACATGAGATACCACCGAGGAAACAAGACCTGATCTTACAAAACCTTCGTCCTCCCATGGCTTTGCCTCTGGGCCAGCTGATTGTGATGTCACAGTATGCAGATTTTGCTTCCTTAGCAGTGCCTTAATTCTTGCTGGACTTGGGTTCCTAGTGCTTTTGCTTGATGCCCCTCTCTTCCCTTCTCCTGTTGGGCACAATTCCTGCTGGGGTAGGGCTCTTGGGAGGCTCCTTATGTTTCATGGAAGTGGGCTTTGTGCTGATATGTACTGTCATACCTCTGAAAACCTCGGCGCCTTCTAGGTTAGGGGTCCTGGATGCCCTTTAATGTTTCAGGAGTGGGGATCTGACGCCGATTGAAGGCACAATGTCAGACAAGCTTCTATTTTGCTCATTGGTGGGAGGTGTACCCCTGTTCTATTCCTCTACCTTCTTGCAGAGTTTTGTTTTGATTAATTCATGCCTCTACAATAGTGGGAATATTCAGTATCATTGCATTACATTAAACAAAATCATTGTTTTGCTTCTGTGAGCACTGCAGTTAATATCCGATTTAGTTTAAATATCCTGAAAGAAGTGGAAATTCCCAAAGAAGCTAACAAACAATTTCTTGCACCTTCAAATGCAGAGTGATTTTTATTTTTGAAAGAATGTGGCTTCAAAGTATGGGGCGAGCAGTTGAGTTCTATTGGGTGCAAAGACCACTGTAGGGTTGATTTTGATGACAACAATCTCTGTTGTGCAACACCAATTTAAATGAAAATAAATCTTGGCTCAAACCTGGCCACCAGACTGCAATGCTAATCAGAAGAAACACAGTGCCTCACTTCACAAGTTATAAATATACTGAAATTTGAAGTGAGCCTTTGACTTTCTCAAACCCTTCATCTTTGTAAATTAGGTAGGATCTCTCTTCCTTCACAAAACAGAAGTGCTGCCTAAGAGGGGACTATTGATTATGCTTCTTTTCTGCCGTTTCTCAGGTAGAGTAAGGAGTGGGTCACTACACACGTGAGGTTGGACCACAGTCAAAAATACAGTGAGCATCTCACATTGGACATTCTTTGTATTATATAGTACTGATCACAGAAAAACAAATCAAATGACATAGTGAGTGAGGGGACGCAAATGACACTCGAGTAGTTCACATTGACGGATTGCAGGATGAAGCTATGTAGCAACACAAAGCTGTTGACAGATTTACACAGTCAATAGACAGACGCCCTTATTTCAGGTATACATTGAGCATAAGGAGAATGCTCTTCAGTTTCTAATCTTGAGGAGGCCACGGAATTATTCGAGTCGAAACCTATCAACGCCAGCCCAGGAGCAAGACGGACTTCATTTAATGAACTCTTCCATTTGGTGACCATTCGTTTAAGGCTCATATTAATTTACTAAGGCAACCACAGACTCCCATGAGCTAGATTAACGTTGGCCCACTTGCCCTATCTTCCAGTGAATTTGGTTCATCCATGACGGGGTTATTATATATAGTGCATTGAGCCGTACATTTCTGAAAGTTCGGAACTGACATTTTACGTTTGATGGTCTTTCTTCTCTCGGAAACATCTGTTTCAATTGTTCATTCGTTAACTGGTGCAAATTCGCTAGTTGTGGAGCACTTACATTTTGATACGTATTTGACAACAACCTGTAGGTTATGGGTGAGATAACTGCATTGCAATATGTATGAATTGAGATGCGTTAAATGAAGCTAGAAATAATAATGAAGTGAATCATTTGCTAGCTCGTTTGATTTGTTTTTCTGTTTTCTGTCCTCTATAATATAAAGCATTTCTTATGTGAGGTACTCTATGTGTTCACTTGTTCTCCTGCACATCATAACATCAAAGGCATTTTGTTATGTAAGTCTATGCCACATGTTCTTTATTAAAAGATATGTCAAACGTTTATGCAAATTACCTCACAGCAGAGAGGGTGCTGCTGAAATATTGTTTGTTTCTATGATACATTTTGTATACATTTACAACATAGTGTGTATGGAAAATGTTTGTGCTGCCATAATACATAAACTCTAGTAGCTACTGCATTTCAGACGTTGGGAAACACCTAAAAATACTAAGTAAAATGTAATGAAATAAAATAAAGAACCTACAAAAAGAGCATGTGAATTCAGGTCTGCTGAGATAAACAAAAAACAATATGGCACTCACCATTACACCTCTGACCTCCTGCATAAATTAACAGGAGAATCCCTTGCGTTGTCAAAACCTTTTATCTTTAAAATAGTGTGGCATATCCTCAACCCACTTAAACTCCATATTGACAAGTTTGACACCTTTCAATACATGCAATAGAAACTACAAGCCATCAAGTGTTGTTTATATGGCATCGGTGGCTTTTTCCACACCAAAAGGCACATCTTGCATTAGGAAGCAAATGACTTAATCCTAAACTTAATAGAATACAGCCAGTTTGGTAACCATTTATGTAGCCACACATATTTGCAAACATGGGTAAAGGCTCTTGGACTTATTTAACATTTGGCAAGTGGCTTGCCAGCTGGGGAGGTCACTGGAGACCCTAGCCTCAGCACCTCAGTGGAGGACTACCTGACATATTTTGAGATCCCCACCTGTCTGGCAGAGATTTGTATGCCTTTGGCGCATGAATTGGTTCAACGGATGTGAGGATTTGGGTGTACTATATGACATGGCTGTGGGGCTCTATCCTGTAGTACACTCTTATTACTATCTTGGGTCCAGTCAGTCTAGTTTACCTAACCATAAGCTCAACCCTGGGTAGTATTGGCTATGAGCAGTAAGGCCTGGCCAAGGAGCTTAGTGTGAAGCATTTAACAGCACCAACAATTAAATAAGAAAGTCACACAACATGAAAACAATCGGACAACACTTTATAAAATGTGATTATATTTTTATGAATTTTTAGAGACCTCGATGAACAAATCAACCGGGAATTTATGGGGATACAGATTTTAGAAGATAGTATCGCTTTTTAATGCAACTGCAAATAGGCATTGTCAACAAAAAGTTTGACAACTTCTGAAAAGTTTGAAACAGTTAGCTTAGCTATTCCAGCCAAGGTAAGGCAACAAAATTCCAATTGGAAAGAGGTCTAGTGGGCCACATTGGACACTTTGGATAGTTACCTGGCTACCAGAGCATTTTCAGGGCACGTTCCAAACTTTACACGATGACCGCTATAGACGTCAATGGAGTTGTCCTGATGCTAAGGATAGAGGCAAAAGATGTTCAAAGGATGCTCTGGTTGTGGTGGGCGGTCGACAGGGGTGTCTTTGTGGTTGCTCATCAGTCCATGGCTGAAGTGGGGTGACCTTGACCACAGAGATCGGGGTCCCTTAAAGTTCTCGACATCGCAGTCGCAGACCAGCCAGTGCTGGACTACTGGTCTTCTTGCACTGCGGTTTGAGCTAAATCCTTAGGTGGGGGCTAGTGTCCCTTGGGTGCAATGAATCTGGTCTTGGACAAAACTTCCAGGTCAGGCAGACTCAGGAGAAATGTTTGGCTATCTCAGATTTGTCCTTTGGGCACTCAGGCAAATGGTATCTGAGGGGCACAGTGCCAGGGTGCCATATGTATCCTATAAAAGAGTCCTGAGGTGCCACACAGTCACTAGCCAATGAGCTACTGGGTCCCCTGCTTCCTAGTGATGTGTTTTCTGTGTTGTGGGACACCTAGCTATTAGAGAGCACAACATTGTTGCCCCTTTCAAGATGGCACGACCTCTGTTGCCAAGAGCTTGGTAGTCCACCCTAGAGGTGTGACTACCGGAGAGCGACTCGCCCATGCAAAAATCAGTTTAGGGGTGGGTTTTCTCTTACTGGCTCTGTCTTCGCTTTATCTGCATGAACAAGAAGCATCCTGCTCAGGGGTGTTATCGCTACTTCCCTCACAAAGGTGGCTTCCCATCTAAAGTTTGCCTTTTGGGCTAACACAGTGAGTGGCCATCTTAGGAGAGGAGGTAACACCTCACTCTGTGGCAACTGCCTTTGTTCCTGAGCCTGGAAGTCATTCACATGTGAATCCAGGTGGGCAGAAAGCTGTCTGTACTCCAGGGCCTTTGTGAAGCCGTTGCGCTAGCTGTAGTAGAGTGCCAACTTTCTGAAAGTTACTAAACTTTAGCTGTGAAATTTAATTTGACCTGGGCATCGGTTTAATTTCATGATGAATTTGATTCCTTATATTAGAAATGGGGTCTCTATTTGGCCATGGTTTGCACCCTGTCCAAGTAGGGAACCTCACTCTAGTCAGGGTAAGGGAGCCACACAGGTAAGATAACCCATGCTCAACCCCTTGGTAGATTGGCTCAAGCAGTCAGGCTTATCTCAGAGGCAATGTGTAAATTATTTGTACACATACACACAGTAACAGGGTGAAAACACCACAAAAGTACTCCACACCAATTTAGAAGAAATAGCCACTATTCATCTGAGTAAAACAAGACCAGAACTACATAAATCCAACATACACAAGCAAACATTCATATTTTCAAAGATTAAACCTTAGTAAAGCACATAGAAACACAATAGCTCCAACTGGAGCGCTCACAGCATCTTGATGGAGTCTTTCCCAACAGTCTGATGCCACTTGCAAGGGAGAGTGGGTGGGCCACAGAGTCGCACGGACATCTGGTACAGTACCTTGGAAAACAATGAGGAAACAAAGATGTTGCACGGAGTCGGAGACATGAGGTGTTGCAGGAACCGGAGCAGCTTTGGTTTCTTACTACTACTGGGAAGGTAAGGCGTCTGTTCCTTACTGCTAGGCAGGGGAGGTGAGGAGTTGGTTCCTTATGGTTGTAGGGGAGGTGATGCGGCATCAGTGGTGAGGTGTTGGTTCCTTACAACCTGGTGGGGTCAATGGATCCAGCTGATCAAGCTGCAAGGCATCAACTTTGCGGTGTTGCGATCACACCCAGGGCCATAGGTGCTGTGGAGTAGTTGGAGTCAGGTGTCAGGATGTCAGTGACACGGCCCACGGGGCTCACATTGTGCCGGGGCTTCGGAGGTGCTGCAACGGCATCAGGCCTGTGTTGCAGGTCGCGGTTGTGAAAAAGGGTCTCTTTTCGACATGATTAGCCCTCAGTTTTTGCCTGGTATTTGATGTGGTTTCAAAAGGGATAGTGCCAAGGGTCCCTTCTTACAGGTTCCCTTGGCCAGATCTCTTTTCCAAAACTGTTGTGATGCATTGGCACAATTGGAAACTCCTTTAGGTGCCACTATAAGTCCCTAGTAAATGGTACTAAGGTACCCAGGGCATGAGGTACTAAGGGTAGTTTCCTGAGGGCAGCCTCAGGGATCATGCATCCAAGTCCACCCAGCACTGCCATTGCAGGCTGAGTGTCCTGGTACAATCCTAAACTGCAAAACTGACATGGCACACAGCCTGTTTGCCCTGTCCACTGTACACGGCCTGAAATATAGGTAAGTCACCCCTCTGGCAGGCCTTCCAGCCCTATGGCAGGGTGCACTATACTGCATGTGTGGGCATAGATGCATGAGCAAAGTGCCCCTACCATGTCCCTGCCAACCCTTGGGCATATCAAGTGAACAGACCAGCCATTGTACATGCATGTGCTGGACACTGGTCAGTGCGATTTTCATAGCTACATAATGGCCACTCTGCACCTTGGGTTGTTTGGTATCAAACAACTCAGAATGATAAATCCCAACTGGTACCAGTATTGGATTTATTATAAAATGTACCCAGGGACCACCTTAGAAACAAAATCTAATTACCATGGCATGGTTGCTGCCCGGTGACAATCAGTCTGCCACCACCAGACAGGATTCTGGAACCTTGGGTAAGACCCTGTGCTCTCTGTGTTCAGAGAACAAAGCCCTTGCTTGGAAGAGGTGTTACACCTCCTCTCACAGGAATGTGCACTGCCTTGCCAGCAAGCTTCAAAGGGCTTACTGCCTTTGAAACTCCACACAGAGCCCTGCTGCTAGTAGCAGGTGGCTGCCCCCATTGCAAACCCCCACTTTTGGTGGGAGCAACAACAGGAAAATGCACAAAGGACAGGAGGAGTGGCCACCCCCAGCTTGCACCACCCCTAAGGTGTTGCAAGCGAGGTGATCCCTCCATTTCATTTTCCTCCATCTTGCATGGTAGGAAAATGGCCTAGCAGGGACACAGGAAGTAGTCACATAGTGAGTGTAGCCACCCTAAGGTAGATGATTCATTGGTCACTACTAGGTACTCGCCTAAACGTCAACTAAATGCAATATTTTGTGGGCATCCCTAGACCTGAAGATCAGATTTCAAGAATATAAGATGACCAGCAGCAAAGAAAACCCTAGGCTTGAAAACTACATCCTGCTGCACAAGGAAAAAGGCACCAAACCCTGCCTGCTGCACCCAGGATTCAACAATCACCAGTGACGAGTTGCTCAGACATCAGATGGACTCAAAAAATCACCAGCGCACTGCCACGCTTCTGAAAATCACCAAAGATCCCACTGCAGAGTGAAGGCATCACTCTTTTGCAACAAAGACCCAAAGACCAGTGAAGTCCAGTTCACTGACTGGCTGCTGACCAAGGAACTGTGCATTGGTTTTTCAAAGTGGTCCCCCGTAGAGGTCCCGCAGCAGCTCCAAGGACTTTTCAGCAGCTCTTCCTGCCAAAACAAGGAATCACCCAAACTCCTCCGGCTGGCCCACAGGACATTTTGATGACCTCAACCTATCTGCAAAAGGAGACATTGGTAAACTCATTGCCTGATTTTATATGCATTTAAAAAAAAAATATCCCATTGTTTCTTATGGGACGTAATTACACACATAAAGACTAATTTTTGCTGAACTCAAATGGTCTTAAACATTTTGTAAAAATCTGATGTATTTTTGTAAATTGGTCTTGAGTTATTCCTTTGAGTATGTGTCTTCATTTACTGCTACTGTGAGTAAAACCACATGCTTTGCACTTCTCCAAGATTGGCCTAACTTCTCGATTAAGCTACCATAGAAAATTAGAGCATTAGGTGGTCTAGTTTTTAACTCTGTAAACCAAAGAGTGGTTGTCCGGAATCTCTGCACAGTGTGCCTGGATTTGCACACTACAAAGAAAGCCAGCCTCCTACAACGATCATTGCACTCAGTGGAGACCACGGCTCAGGTGCATGTAGCGGTGTGGAGTCAGACAGCGGGGCAAGTTCCGAAGCTGCTCTGGAGTCGATCTGCTTGATTTCTTTTGGATTGCACAATAGCTCACTCCCAAGGGCCCAGGAAGTGGATTTGGCACCAGCTGGCAAGTCAGGAATCTCAGCAAGAGAGCCCAGGTGCTGGCATATGAGGCCTTTGAAGTCCCTGAGACTTCTTAACAGGAGGCAAGCACAGTCCAAGCGCTTGGAGAACCTTTGGAAGCAGGATGTAGAAAGCAAAGTCCAGTTCTTTCCCTCCCAGGACAGAAGTAGAAAACAGCATGCCAGCACAGCAAAGCAATCGTGAGAGTGACAGTCCCCCCTACAGCATCCAGCTCTTCTTCCTGGGAGAATGTCCTGAGTACAGAGCGATTCTAACTATGTGGTGTCGGAGGTCCAGTACTTATACCCATTCTGTCTTTGAAGTAGGCAAACGTCAAAGGAACGTCTTTGTAGTGCACAAGACTCTGTCTTTCATGGCCCTGGCCCCTGACACACTCCAGGGGGTCGGATAATGCTATGTGTGAGGATAGGCAAAGCCCTATTCAGGTGCAAGTGTCAGTTCCTCCCACCACTCTAGCTCAAGAAGGCCCATCAGCCTGGTGATGGGCCATCATGATATGCAGAGCACATCTCTGCTCCCTTTGTGCGACTATCTAAAGTGAATGTACAAACAGCCTGTTAGACCTGACATGCCTTAGGGTGGTCACCCCTAACTTTTTGCCTGCCTCCCTCCACTTTTTGGACCCTGTTTTGCTGGCTTATAGACTCTGCGCACTTTACCACTGCTAACCAGTGCTAAAGTGCATATGCTCTCTCCCTTTTTAAACATGGTAACTTTGGATCATACCTGATTGGACTATTTAATTTACTTATAAGTCCCTGGTAATGTGCACTACATGTGCTGAGGGCCTGTAGATTAAATGTTACTAGTGGACCTGCAGCACGGGTTGTGCCACCCACTTAAGTAGCTACCTTAACCTTGTCTCAGGCTTGCCATTGCAAGGCCTGTGTGTGCAGTTTCACTGCCACTTCGACTTGGCATTTAAAAGTACTTGCCAAGCCAAGAACTCCCCTTTTTCTACATATAAGTCACCTCTAATGTGTGCCCTAGGTAACCCCTAGAGCAGGGTGCTGTGTAGGTAAAAGGCAGGACATGTACCTGTGTAGTTATATGTCCTGGTAGTGTAAAACTCCTAAATTCGTTTTTACACTACTGTAGGCCTGCTCCCTTCATAGGCTAACATTGGGGCTGCCCTCATACACTGTTGAAGTGACAGCTGCTGATCTGAAAGGAGCAGGAAGGTCATATTTAGTATGGCCAGAATGGTGTTACAAAATCCTGCTGACTGGTGAAGTCGGATTTGATATTACTATTCTAGAAATGCACTTTTAGAAAGTGAGCATTTCTCTGCACTTAAATCGTTCTGTGCCTTACAATCCACGTCTGGCTGGGCTTAGTTGACAGCTCCTTGTGCATTCACTCAGACACACCCCAAACACAGGGTACTCAGCCTCACTTGCATACATCTGCATATTGAATGGGTCTTCCTGGGCTGGGAGGGTGGAGGGCCTGCTTTCACACAAAGGACTGCCACACCCCCTACTGGGACCCTGGCAGACAGGATTGAACTGAAAGGGGACCTGCTGCACTTCTTAGCCACTCTTTGAAGTCTACCCCACTTCAAAGGCACATTTGGGTATAAAACAGAGCCTCTGCCCTACCTCATCAGACACTTGCTGGAGAAGAAACCTGAACCAGAAACTACATCCTGCCAAGAAGAACTGCCTGGCTGCTCAAGGGACTCACCTGTCTGCTTTCTTCAAAGGACTGCTGCCTTGCTGTTGGCCTGCTGCCTTGCTGAACTCTTGTCTGGCTGTGAAAGTGCTCTCCAAGGGCTTGGATAGAGCTTGCCTCCTGTTCCCTGAAGTCTCAGGACCAAAAAGACTTCCCTTTTTCACTTGGACGCTCCGTGCGCTGAAAATTTCGACGCACTGCTTGTTCCGCGGCGAGAAAAACGCCTCACAACGACGCTGATCAACGCGACGCTCTGGGGACGACCGGAAATCCAACGCACGGCTTCGCAAGGACAACGCCGCCCGACCTCTAGAGGAGAAATCGACGCAACGCCTGCCGTGAGATAGTAATTTCAACGCGCAGCCCCACAAGAACGACGCGCAGCCGGAAAACAAGCAGGAAAATCCACGCACAGACCCGGGACATCTGGTAATCCCCGCGATCCACAGAAAGAGACTGTCCGCGCGCCGGAAAACGGCGCACGACTTCCCCGCGTGGAAAATAACAACGCAAGTCCGGGTGTGCTGGGGAGAAATCGACGCACACACCCTTTTTCCACGAACCTCTTCTTTTGTGGCCCTCTGAGGAGATTTTCCCACTCCGAACCAGGTACGTGTGCTTGAAAGAGACTTTGTTTATATTCTAAAGACTTAAGACACTTTATATCACTTTTCAGTGATATCTCTACAATTTCCCATTGCAACTTTATTCTTTTTGACCTACAATTATCCTGATAAATATTATACATTTTTCTAAACACTGTGTGGTGTATTTTTGTGGTGCTATATGGTGGTATTGTATGAGTTATTGCACAAATACTTTACACATTGCCTTCTAAGTTAAGCCTGACTGCTCGTGCCAAGCTACCAGAGGGTGGGCACAGGATAATCTTGGATTGTGTGTGACTTACCCTGACTAGAGTGAGGGCTTTTGCTTGGACAGGGGGTAACCTGACTGCCAACCAAAAACCCCATTTCTAACACAGCCCAATTGTCATGCTGACCCAGACTCATATTTAGTAGACAGGTAGAGGCATATAATGGTTAAGCAAGAAAGTGCCCACTTTCTATAAGTTGAGAGACCCTAAACTCCAAATCTCAATATTCTCCCTATCGGAAATAGCACTTAAAAGATATTTCAAGGCAATCCTTATGTTACCCTATGGGAGAGATAGACCTTTGCAATAGTGAAAAACAAGTTTAGCAGTATTTCACTATCAAGGCATATATGGCACACCAGTGCATGCCTTACCTTTTAAAAACACTGCACCCTGCCCAATGGGCTACCTTGGGCCTACTTTAGGGGTGACTTACATGTTGTAAAAGAGAAAGTTTGGGCATGGCGCGTTGGTGCACTTGGCAGGTCAACATGGCAGTTTAAAACTGCCCACATAGACACTGCATTGGCAGGTCTGAGACATGTTTACAAGGCTACTCATGTGAGTGGTGCAATCAGTGCTGCAGTCCTACTAGTAGCATTTGCTTTACAGGCCCTGGGCACCCATGGTGCACCATACTAGGGACTTACTAGTAAATCAAATGTGCCAATCATGGATAAACCATTCACCAATACAATTTAGAAAGAGACAATGTGCACTTTAGCATTGGTTAGCAGTGGTAAAGTGCCTATAGTTCTAAAGCCAACAAAAATATGTCAGAAAAAACGGAGGAAGAAGGCAAAAGGCTTGGGGATAACGCTGTAAAAAGGGCCAGATTTAACACCTTACATGATCCAGTTAGGTAGTCCCATTCTGAAGTTAGCCTGGCTGGGAGACCAGCCAGTAACCCTGTGTAAACCAATGGGGTACTAACTTATCCACAGCAAAACGACAATTTGGAAATGTTGCTGTTAAGACATATGAAAATTATATACCCTACTCTCCAATACACAGCTCCTTGCCATAGGGCTCTATAAGCCATCCTTAGGGGATATATATATATATATATATATATATATATATATATATATATATATATATATATATATGTATCCACAGTCCCATATGCTAGGGAGTTATAAGTAAGCTAGTCCTATAGTAGTGGTCAATAGTGTTGTTCTGCCTCCCTGGCAGCAAATAGGGGGCTTGTCCAAAATGGGGGGGTGCCCCATAGGTATCCAAGGGGTACAAAAACCTCCTGACACCATGGATTTTGCCTTTGACATAAAAAAAGTGCTTCAGGTGTTGCACGCTGGAATTGGCAACACCCCCACCCCAAAAGGGACAAGCCAGTCTCTGACCCCCTCCCCCATCCAGGGGCAGACTGGAGGTGTGCCCCAGTTAGCCCCTGTGGGGGAAGAAAATCCACTGTGTGGTAATAGTATGTATTTTTTTATAAAATAATATGGTGGGTCTGACCCATGCTAACATCAGGCCCCACCCCCACCCCTAAGGCCTCAACAGTCTTTTTGTTCCCCTGCAAACCAAGGCATCCCACCCCAAAGCATCATATCCCAAAGGCAACCAAGAGGACATTTTATTCTTTTAGGTTTCCTTTGTACAAATGGGCCAGGAGAGTGAGGCTAACTCCCAATATCATCCCACTTGCAATGGTGAATGGCTGCACATTTTGGGCTTCAGTAGGCTGCCACCTGGAAAAGCCTACCAGACCAAGAGAGTTTTGAAAACTTAACATCCGGGGAAGTCTAGGGTGCTGTGCTTTGTGTGGATCCGACATGATTTTCTTTTCCACAATGCCCTTCAAATCTTAACCTTTGTCTAAAAATAAACATTTTCCTCACATTTCTATGAGGAAAACTTCTGAAATCTGCTGGAAGCCACAAATTTCCTACCACAAAGCATTTCCCCTAGTCCCCTGATAAACACGGTACCTAACTTGTGTGAGTGGGCCAAGAGACCTTGATTCAAAAGACCCTAAAGTGCTATGTGGAGAGATCAGTAATAAAGGTAGCTGCGGGATTTAGGGCTGTACTTGACACCACCTTTAGAAAACTATACACAGACATTTCTGAAAACTAGAGAACTTGACAATATTAGGGTGATATGCCTTGCATGGATCTCACAAGGCTTTCTTACCAACAATGAACAGCACACCTCAAACTTTGCCCAGAATTATGCATTTTCTTACATTTCTGTATTGCAAAGTTTCAGAATCCACAGGAATCCACAAATTTCCTACCACCCAGCGTTGCCCCATTTGTGCCAATAAAAGCACTGCACCACTTGTGTGGTTGGACCTAGTGCACGCGACAAGAACAGATCAAACTGCAGTCAATGGAAATCCCTTCGGTCAATACATGAGATCACTGTAAATATAAGAACACATTCCTTGCATGCAGATCAGCTATAGATCTTGGTAAAGAGAACTCATGCATGAATATATGGCAGGCCATATCCTACAGATATTATATGCTACATATGCCTCATCTTCTTACACGTTCTTAACTGTGCTCCAGAAAATAAGTCACCTTTACAATTGATAATATTTTTAAACTTAAAAGGGAGAAGGAAAGAAGGAGGCTAGAGAAAAGACGAGGAAAGATGGATTTGAAAGAAAAGAGTGGAGAGTGAACGAGGAGGCATGGCTCTAACATATTTTTGGAATGTGTATCTAGAACTTATGGGAAGTTTATATCAGAATACTTGCATGTGGGTTGTGAGTAGGAGCATGTAGAGAACAATCAAGTTAAATCTTGATTTTATAGGAGTTTGGATTTCTACAGGTTGATCTATTTTGTTCCTCAGGCAAAGGCGAGAATGGGGTTGAGTTTACATCTATTATTGTAAGTGTTATTGGCAGCATTTCTTATAAAGCACATTTAGGCCCACCAGGTATAGTCGGATACAATATTATAGCTCCTCCAATCACACAAAATGGCATTTATATCTATCTTGAATAGAAGGTCCAGTAGAAGTATATCAGGAGCACTACTGTTTGGGGTCAGGTTAAAGGCCCAGGAGCCAAGGCTTATTTATAATGTTCGCTGTGTTGTTTATTTGGAAGATATCTTAACAAAACATTCTCCTTCTTTCCAAATGGCCTAATATTTAACAGTAGAAAAGAATGTTAAAGAAATCCGGTGTGTTGTTGGCAAATGCAGTAGAGGTTAGATTTCGACAGTCCTACCGCAAGCAGCTTATCTGAGATCTTAAATGCTCCATGAAGATAATAATTTAGAAATTAAGGGTAATTTTTTGCTTTAGTTGCATATTTCCAGAGGTGAGTCCACCAATGGTTTTACGTTTAGCTTGGAGCAACGTTCCTCTGGTTTCTTTCTTTACAGTGATTTGCATATTTTATTACTGTACATTAGCTTTCTTTAAAAGGCGAATAATATTTCAGTTGTGTGTCTTTTTTAGGTTACCTAATGCGACTCTAAGTGTGAGAAAGTTATAGAACTAAGCGTTAGGTAGTTTATATTTTTATTGTGCATTGCATAAGTTAGGATGTTTCTCAGAAGCCCATATCTTTGATGCATAGGATATCATTCTTAGCTCAGGATTCCCAAAACAACAATTTTCCGTTCACCTTTATGTGTGTATTATACCAGACCGAGGCATATTTAGATATGAAAACATTTGTCTAAGTATTTTAACAATAGAGTAGAATAGTTATATTATAGGAGTGAAGTACTTAAAAAAACCTCATTGTTAGAGTAGATCTAGGTGACAAAGAGCTGTTTGGTTCAAGCTCAATATCTATCAATGAGGGTAGAGTTGTTCTGTCATTTTTTAATCCATCTCATGGCTTGTCTGACCAGAAAGGCAATTTGATATTTGTAGAAATTAGGTAGGCTGAGGCCTGCACAAGGTTTACTCATTTGCAGTTTAAGTAGAGATTCAAGCATGTTTTTCCAAATAAAGTCAGAGATGGATAAATCAATCGATTTCTGGTGGACACCTGCGGGGGCAGCATGCTGGTGATGAATTTGATTTGCAGCAGTCATCATTTTAGTGCATTCTAGCCATCCTCACCATGTCATATATTCTGGAGAACAACCATCTTTTTTAGGTTTTGTTATATATGTGTGTATTTTTTCATTATAGGCCGCAAATCTTTTAGATTTCTTTTATGTTTATATGCCAAGATATTTAATTTTTTCAGACTGCTATATCATGCCAGACTTCTCTATTACTACCGGGAGACACGGGATATTCAGCGAAAATACGTCTGTTTTCTCACAGTTTAGAGTATATCCTGACACTTTTACATAGGAAATGATAATTGCGAGGATGATTAGGATGACTGAGCCAGCGTCTTCAGAGAAAAGTCTTACATTGCATAGGAAGCAAACTTTTGATTACTGGTGGGATACCGATTTGCTTTTATTTTTAGAATCTGATTGATAGCCACCAATAATGCCATTGGAATAGTAGTGTCAAGGGTCAAAACTGTCTGATTGGCCTCTTAGCAGATACTCCTCCAGGGTGATAAACCTCCCACCACACATACAGATCCCCCAGTGTAAGGAGTCATCTATCCCGTAAGTGGTGCACCACCAAGGGTTCACTAGTGATAGGTGATCTAGGGTTGTTGATCTGTTTTATGTGCAGGGAGTACATGAGGTCTGTGCCAGAGATCCAAGCAAGCTGTGCCCCCACCTATACCATGCAATGCACCTCTTGGACAGCAGACCGCGGCTGTGCCAAGATATTTAATTTTTTTAGACTGCTAAATCATGCCAAACTTCTCTATTACTACCGGGAGACACGGGATATTCAGAGAAAATACGTCTGTTTTGTCACAGTTTAGAGTATATCCTGACACTTTTGCATAGGAAATAATAGTTGCGAGGATGATTAGGATGACTGAGCCAGCGTCTTCAGAGAAAAATCTTACATTGCATAGGAAGCAAACTTTTGATTTCTGGTGGTAAACCGATTTGCTTTTATTTTTAGAATCGGATTAATAGCCACCAATAATGCCATTGGAATTGTAGTGTCAAGGGTCAAAACTGTCTGAGCGGCATCTTAGCAGATACTCCTCCAGGGTGATAAACCTCCCACCACACATACAGATCTCCCAGTGTAAGGAGTCATCTATCCCGTAAGTGGTGCACCACCAAGGGTTCACGAGTGATAGTTAATCTAGGGTTGTTGATCTGTTTTATGTGCAGGGAGTACATGAGGTCTATGCCAGAGATCCTAGCAAGCTGTGTCCCCGCCTATACCATGCAATGCACCACTTGGACATCAGACCGCGGCTGTGTTGGGGTTTCCATACTTACATTGTAAGGATTGGACCCAAGTTAGTACCCAGATCTCTCACAAGGCTTAATATGTCATCAGTGTATACCAACACCAGTACCAGTACCCTATGTGTCCCAAATTGAATGCTCCTGTTGCGGTGCATCTCACGTAGCATGCAATGTGACCTGCCATTGTTATGTGCAATTTAATCAATTTGTCAACATGGGTCTCTACTTTATCCATTAGTTTGTTGTAGTTCTCTCATAGGATAACTACTAGATTGTTATCATTCTGCATGCCAAAGTAGCAGGTGGGATCCTCCTGCCATTGTAAAGGACACATTGAGGGAGGTGTAGTTGTTATGTCCATAAGTGGCATCATAAGGGATTTGGACCAGTTTATGGCGAGTTGCGAACAAACAGCTGAAAACAGTGATTCCTGTAAGGATGAGGTCCAGGATCTGTACCCCGATCTCTCACAAGGAGTAATATGTTATCATTGTATAATGACACCAGTGCTAACGCGCCTGGTCCTTAATAACTTAATAAGTAAACTTACAAGGGGACGCGCATAGGTCGATGAAACTTTTGATTCGCATAGAGTATCCTAGCTACGGTGTGACCAATGTTTCTCAATAATCAATATACAACAATCAACAACCATTAGGCTAGTCATCAATCAGCAGTTAATAAACATCACTCCATGACCCTTGGCTATGAATAACCACAGCTCAAGATACGTTTAGTAGTTTTTATTCCCTATTAGTTATACTACTCATCATTAGTTCAAGATTTATTCAAATCAAATTAATAGTAATTCCCAATAAGGTGCCAAAAACATAACCTAATCAAAACTTGCGTCAGAATACATTCTAAAGCATTAGCATAAGTCAACATTTGCATAAAAAGTGAATAAGTCAACATAAGTAGCAGAGTTCAGCAAATCAGTCCGTCAATCATTGTCTCTGTGAATTGTCACCGTCTTAGAATAGGAAGCTCATCTATCCCAGATTAGCATTAGCATGTGGGACTTCATGCAAAAACAGTTTAGAACATGAATTTGAAAAACATCTAGCTAAGAGAAAAACTATTAGACAGCACAATTGGTACCTAGAAAGAAAAGGCACAAAAGATAATTCAGTCACATTGTCATATCTACCTATCCTTGGTATGGATCAGCAACAAAGTCAGTCTTCGTCTTCAGGTCATCAATCGATCAGCATCACATCAGACTCTCAAGAACATGAGCTCAATGACAGAATCTCAAATCTTCTTCGCTCTCGCAGTCTCTCCCAAAACATCTGCACCTAACTTCTGAACTCTCTTCCCTTTGTCACGTTGTTATATCAAAGTCACCCAGACTATCCCCTACTTCCTGATTAGTCAATTAATCACACAATTTTACTTTATTCAATAACCTTTGTATTTAAAATCCATGAATTCTAGTATTACGCAGTTCCCATGTAGTTGATTGGTTCACTTTATGATGTCCTCATCAACTGGCTCATCAGGTATCGAAAATGTTGCATCTTCTTCTCCAGTCAGTGTCGCTATTGTTCGAGTCCTGGGAAAGTACACTCACAGTGCTTTACACACTTTTTCCTACATTTTGTTCCATCATCTCCTGTCCGTTGGTTCATGCAAAGGTTTTGTCTAAGCAAATTTTATTAAACAATGAGCAGTTCACGGTTAGTTCAGCTCGTCAGCATTTTCATGCACGTTAATATTCAACTTCTGCTCGAGGCCTGGCAAAACTAGGCCATGACTTTGGCTAAGTAAAGTCCTACAATATAATGCAAAACATAAGTTACATCTCTCAATATGACATTTTACTACGCTATTTTAATACATTTTCAATATTTCACATATGTTCGTTTCTCTTTTAATATAATTCACGAATCTTGGTGATCACCCCCAGAGGTCACAATTTCAAATGTGCACATTATTTTTCTACGTTCGTCATTTTCTACATTTTTCATTATTCAAAATACATAATGTAGGAGGCTGGCCTGGCTTCTAGTGGGTACCTGATGGTACTTACGCCTTGTGCCAGGTCCAGTTATCCATTATTAGTAGACTAGTAGTGTTCTAGCAGCTTAGGCTGATAGAGGTAGCTATAGCAGAGCAGTTTAGGCTGAACTAGGAGACATGCAAAGCTCCTACTATACCACTTATACCATATAGCCCTATATCATAAGAATCACAATACTCAGAGTTACTAAAAATAAAGGTACTTTCTTTTAGTGACATTGTGCCAAAAAAACCTCAGAGGATATACTCCCTTAGGAGGTAAGTAAAATACACAAAATATACACACAAACCAAAATCAGGTAAGTAAACAGTTAGAAAAGTAGTGCAAACACTGTAGAATACAATAGGATGCGATAGACCTAGGGGCAACACAAACCATATACTAAGAAAGTGGAATGCAAACCACTTAGGGACCCCAGGCCTAGCGTAGTGTGTAGAGGGTCACTGAGAGTGTAAGACAACACTAAGGGTGTCCAAGATACCCCACCCCAAGACCCTGAAAAGTAGGAGTAATGTTACCCTACTTCCCCAGAAACACATTAAAGTTGTGACAGGAGATTCTGCAAAGACCACAACAGACTGCAAAGCACTGAAGACGGATTCCTGGACCTGAGGACCTGCAAAGGAAGGGGACCAAGTCCAAGAGTCACGAAAGTGTCCAGGTGGGCAGGTGCCCCCTAAATCCCGGATGAAGGTGTAAAATGACTGCCTCCGGGTGGAAGAAGCTGAAGATTCTGTAACAATGGAAGATGCCAGGAACTTCTCATTTGCACAGAAAATGTCCCAGAGCGTGCTGGAGGATGCAGAGTTGTTTCCACACAGAAAGACCACAAACAAGCCTTGCTAGCTGCAAAGGTCGCGGTTGAAGAAAATGTGTGCTGCCTGGGCCCAGGAAGGACCAGGAGGTCGCCCATTGGAGGAGTAGACAGAGAGCCTACGCAGAAGCAGGCAGCACCCGCAGAAGTACTTGAACACGGGTTCAAGAAAACTGAGCACAGCGTTCATCTCAACACTACAAAGGAGGGTCCCACGAAGCCAGTGGTCAACTCAGCGAGTTGAGCAATGCAGGACGGAGTGCTGGGGACCTGAGCTGTGTTGTGCACGAAGGATTCCTTGCAAAAGTGCACAGAAGCCCTAGCATCTGCAGTTCACGCAGTACACAGGATTACTGTCTGGCGTGGGGAGGCAAGGACTTCCATTGGTGGACCAGGTGCTCATCCCAGGTGAAGCTAAAGACAGCTATATGATCTAGATATGCTGCACTAAAAGATTCCAAACCTTACAGGACTGTGTTCACCAACCTCTGAAAAGTGGCAGGTGCATTCTTCAAACCAAAGGGCATAACAGTGAGCTGATAGTGCCCTCCAATGGTGGAAAAAGTGGTTTTAGGTTTAGCATCTTCTGATAATTTAATCTGCCAATACCCTGCAGTTAAATCAAAAATGCTTAGATACTTGGCAGAAGCCAGTGTATCTATTAGCTCATCTGCCCTGTATATAGGGTGAGCATCATTTTGGTTACTTGATTGAGACCTCTATAGTGAACAGAAAAAACCTCATTTCTCTTTTCCCATCTTTACTGTGAGGTTTTGGGACAAGCACCACTGGGCTAGCCCATGGGCTTTTTGAAGGCTCAATCACTCCTAAGTCCAGCATTTTCTGTACCTCTTCTTTTATGCAATCTCTGACATGGTGGGGCTGCCTGTAAATCTTACTTTTGACAGGTAAACTGTCTCCAGTGTTGATTGTGTGCTCACACCAGATAGTGGTACCTGGTATCAGTGAGAAGAGGTCAGAGAATTGGCCTAGGAGATTTATACAGTTGTCCTTCTGCTCAGCAGTAAGGCAATCTGCAAGCACAACTCCCTCCTCTAAGCCATCAGCTTCAGTGGTGGAGAAGAGGTCAGGGAGAGGGTCACTCTCTTCTTCCTGCCCCTCATCAGTTGCCATGAGCAGGGTTAAATCAGCCCAGTCATAGTAGGGTTTTAGGTGATTGACATGGAGCACCCTAAGGGGACGGCTGGCAGTGCCCAGGTCTACCAAATAGGTAACCTCACCCTTCTTTTCAACAATGAGATGGGGTCCACTCCATTTGTCCTGGAGTGCTCTTGGGTCCACAGGCCCCAATACCCAAACCTTTAGTCATGGGTGGCACTGGGTCAGGACAGCCTTCTGGTCATGCCATTGCTTTTGAAGCTCTTGGCTGACCTGAAGGTTTTACTGGCCTTTATCATGTACTCAGCCATTCTGGATCTTAGGCCAAGTACATAGTCCACAATGTCTTGCTTTGGAGCTTTTAAAGGTTGTTCCCAACCCTCTTTCACAAGTGCAAGGGGACCTCTTACAGGGTGTCCAAAGAGGAGTTCAAAGGGGCTAAAGCCCGCTCCTTTTTTGGGGTACCTCCCTGTAAGCAAAAAAGTTGGCATGGCAACAGGACATCCCATCTCCTTCTGCGTTTTTCAGAGAGTCCCATAATCATACCATTGAGAGTTTTATTAAACCTCTCAACCAGACCATGTATCTGTGGATGATAAGGAGTAGTGAACTTATAAGTTACACCACACTCCTTCCACATAGCTTTGAGGTATGCAGACATGAAGTAACTACCTCTGTCTGACACCACTTCCTTAGGGAAGCCCTCTCTGGAAAAAATTCCCAGGAGGGCCTTTGCCACTGCAGGAGCTGTAGTGGTCCTTAAGGGAATTGCTTCAGGATACCTAGTGGCATGGTCCACTACCACAAGGATAAACCTATTGCCTGCAGCTATTGGAGGGTCAAGGGAGCCAACTATGTCAACCCGACCCTTTCAAAGGGCACCACCACCACTGGGAGTGGAATTAAGGGGGCCTTAGGTGTGCCACCAGTCTTGCCACTGACTTGGCAGGTCACACAGGAGCAACAAAACTCCTTAGTGTCCTCTGACATTTGAGGCCAGTGAAACAATGGAACAAGCTTGTCCCAATTTTTGCTCTGGCCCAAATGCCCAGCCAAAGAAATGTCAGGTGCCAAGGTCAAAAGAAACTCCCTACACTGCAAAGGGATAACCAATCTCCTGGCAGCTCCAGGTTTAGGGTCCCTTGACTCAGTATAAAGGAGGTTATCTTCCCAATAGACCTTATGGCATCAGTGACATCCCCATTCTGCTGTTTGACAGCTTGCTGTCTTAAACCCTCTAGAGTGGGACAGGTCTGCTGTGCCACACTCAGCTCTTCCCTAGCAGGCCCCACTGCCCCCAAAATCTCAGCAGTGTCCGCTGACAGCTCATCTGGTGTATGTAGATGATTCCTCTTCCTCAAAAGGGGAATCTTCTGGAGAGAGAGGGATAGTGGGCAAGGCTTTACCCTTTCTACCCCTAGGATTTGGGAGCACTTTGTCCATTGTTCCAGGATCCAAGCTTCCCTGTCCTCTTTGCTTTTTGGCCTGAGCCCTTGTCAAAGCAACGATATGCCCAGGAATGCCTAGCATTGCTGCATGAGCCTCCAACTCCACTTCAGCCAAAGCTGTTGTTTCCAAATCATTGCCTAGTAAGCAGCCTACAGGTAAATTAGTGGTTACCACAACTTTCTTTGGACCAGTAACCGCCCCCCCCAGTTGAAATTCACAATAGCCATGGGGTGGCTAAGAGTGTTGTTATAAGCATCAGTCACTTGGTACTGCTGACCAAGTAGGTGTTGATCAGGGTGAACCAGTTTCTCAATCACCATAGTGACACTGGCTCCTGTGTTCCTGTAGGCCTCAACCTCAACACAATTTATTAGGGGAAGTTGCTTGTACTTATCCATATTAAGGGGACAAGCAACCAAGGTGGCAAAGTCAATACCACCATCAGAGACTACAGTAGCCTCTGTGGTCTCCCTAACAAGACCAACCCCAACTACATTACCAATGGTGAGCCCAGCTACACCCTTTGATTGGCTCTTTGTAGTAGAATTCCCAAAAACCAATGCTATTACTAGGGGTACTAGAGGACGCAGTTGAGGTTGTGGTAGTGGGTGCCTTGGTGTTTTTCTTTGGACAAGTGCAATCAGTTGCCCAATGGTCTTTACTCTTACAGAAATAACACCATGCCTTCTTTTGATTGTTGGAAGAGGATTTGGACCCACCACCTCCAGAGGATTTTTGTGGGCCTGATGAAGACTCAGAGGCCCGTATTTATACTTTTTTAGCGCCGCATCTGCACCGCTTTTTGACTCAAAAGCGGCGTAAACTTACAAAATACAATTGAATTTTGCAAGTTTGCGCTGCTTTCACGTACAAAAATGATGCAAATGTGGCGCTAAAAAAGTATAAATACGAGCCAGAATGTTTTTTATCTTTGTCCCCATCCTTGTCAGAAGACTTACAATCCTTCTTCTTGCCATCCTTGTCACCACCTGTATGAACTCTTCTGTTCACTCTTGTTCTAACCCATTTGTCTGCCTTCTTTCCCAATTCTTGGGGAGAGGTCAGATCTGAGTCTACCAAGTACTGATGCAACTAGTCAGACACACAATTATTCAAAATATGCTCTCTCAGGATTAGATTATACAGGCGTTCATAGTCAGTCACCTTACTGCCATTTAACCATCCCTCCAAGGCCTTCACTGAACAGTCTACAAAGTCTGTCCAGTCTTGAGAGGACTCTTTTCTGGTATCTCTGAACTTTATCCTGTATTGTTCAGTGGTTAAGCCAAATCCATCTACGAGTGCATCCCTCAAAACTTTGGAATTATTAGCATCACTTTCTCTGACAGTAAGGAGCCTATCCCTACCCTTACCAGTGAAAGATAGCCACAAGATAGCAGCCCTCTGCCTTTGAGGGACCAACTGTACTATACAGGCCCTCTCAAGTGCAGCAAACCACTTATTAATGTCATCCCCTTTCTTGTAAGGGGGAACTATCTTATGCAGGTTCCTAGAATCTTGTTCTCTTACAGGATTACTATTAAGAACACTGCTGCTGCCACCATGGGGAACTAACACCAACCTCTGCCTTTCCCTTTCTACATCTAGAAAGTCCCTGTCTAAGGCCAACTGTTGCTGTCTTAGCTTCAGTCTGGCCTCTTCCAACCTGGTTAGCAGAACCTCAGTGATACAGTTAGTAAAAATGGGGGTAACATGCCAGGTGAGATGGTACTTTCCTACACATAAACATTTGTTAATAATTTCTAATCAAGACATTTGCGTCTACAATCCCTACTCTGATTACTAAATATGTCACCACACTACTTTTACCATCAATAGTTTTCACAGCTCTGTCTCCTCACCATTTTGTCTTCTTCTCAAATCTTCTCTATAGATTCTTTCCCTGTTTCGTTCTTCCCTCCTCTGATTATTTTTAGACCTTTTCAATTTAATCTTTTGGCACAGTTTACATGAACTCCATAATCCTAATATGCAAGCAATCACAATTAATATTCCCTGTATGATTTTTAATAGTACCCCATTCCAAATATTGCAAAGCCAATTTCCCACTGAAACAAATCCTTTTCCAACCTTTTCCCAAACACCTGGTTCCTTTAATTCCTTCAAATCACTAATTGAGTTAGTCAGGTTAGTAAGTAAGGGCCAGATGTAGCAAGCAGTTTTGCCCATTCTGTGTCTATAGGAAAATGTGTTCGTGCATATGGCCCTAAGTCTCTTATCTCCTAACTATTGTTAGAAATGTATGAACAGCAATGCCTAGAGTTAATCAATTTACAGACTCTGTCGTCCTTCGCAAGAAGGATGTCTAAAGCAAGACGATTTTGAAGAGTCATAGCTCTATCCACAGCAAAATCAGTATCTATCAGTATCTATCAGAAGTATTGCTCAATATTTATCAGGAGTATTGCTCCTGTAAAATTTGTCAGCATGTTATCCACAACAGTAGACAACTTTTGTATTTTAATTGAGTTCAGGATGACTCCCAACGAAGGAATCACTGCACCAAATATATCTCCCACTACTGCAGAAGGGGATTCCCTCCTCTGTCGCTTATGATGTAATTCAGTCAACTTCGGAAACTTTTTTAAGTCATCTATCTGATAAATCTTTGGGAATACTATCCACAAATAACATATCCCATACCATCCTCTTGGAAGACGGTAATAAGCATTAAGTCCACAAATATAGTAGATACCTTGAATCGCAGGGTCCTGACCATTCAACATAAAAGTTCACTTACTCTGGGACAAAAACACATGCCTATATTCACTCGTACCCACAAATAAAGTGTCAGTGCGTGATTTTGGCCTATATATACAAAGCTTCCCTACATGTAATGCATCTAGAGCTAATGTTCCTTGCGTTTTAATTGCAGTGTAAGCATAATAATTCTTGTAAGTCCTTTTCTCTAAGCCTTTTTCCAGTTTCTCTTTTAATGCTTTTCTCCTGTCATCAGTATGACCTAAGATGCTCTTCTCTAAAGGTGTAAGCAAGCATGTGAGATTATTTTTATGTGCATATGCAGTCCCAAACGTTAGTGTAGGCTCAAAGAATCCTCTAACCAATACTATGGCCCTCATTCTGACCTTGGCGGGCGGCGGAGGCCGCCCGCCAAAGTCCCGCCGTCAGGTTACCGTTCCGCGGTCGAAAGACCGCGGCGGTAATTCTGACTTTCCCGCTGGGCTGGCGGGCGGTCTCCTTCAGACCGCCAGCCAGCCCAGCGGGAAAGAGGCTTCCACGATGAAGCCGGCTCGGAATCGAGCCGGCGGAGTGGAAGCTGTGCGACGGGTGCAGTTGCACCCGTCGCGTATTTCACTGTCTGCGCAGCAGACAGTGAAATACATTTAGGGGCCCTCTTACGGGGGCCCCTGCAATGCCCATGCCAGTGGCATGGGCACTGCAGGGGCCCCCAGGGGCCCCGCGACCCCCCCTACCGCCATCCGGATCTCGGCGGTCCGACCGCCGGGATCTGGATGGCGGTAGGGGGGGTTAGAATCCCCGCGGCGGTGCAGCAAGCTGCGCCGCCGCGGAGGATTCAATGGGGCTGCGGTACACTGGCGGGACCCCGCCAGTGGTGCCGGTCCGACCGCGGCTTTACCGCCGCGGTCGGAATCCCCATTGAAGCACCGCCGGCTTGTCGGCGGTGCTCCCGCGGTCCTCCGCCCTGGCGGTCAAAGACCGCCAGGGTCAGAATGAGGGCCTATATCATGATCCTTAGCTATGCTACTCAAATACCTAATGATAGGAACAAACGAAACCACTACATCATAATTAGAGTAAAAATACTGGATATACTCTTGGTCATAGAACCTTGTTAGTAGCAGACTACATCTTAATCCGTAGGTTAGTGGAAGACTATGGTACGTAACTCCTTTCTCTACTGACTAAGGAATTTGGGTACACACAAGACAATCCCTTGTATCCATTGTCTTAACATACTCACTCAACAAGTGATAGAAGATGTTAGAAGAAAGCTCTTTCTGGTTCATTTGTTGGCCAATCTACTGCCCTCTTGCATTCTACCCACAGATCAGCTGGAACCAATATTTCCAACAAAGTATTCAAGTCTTCCCACAGACATTTCGAAAGTTTCACAAATCTGTCTGTCTGCTGATACGATTCAACTGGTTTCTCCCTCAACTTCGAATAATCATTTGTGAAAGACAAAATATCACTCCTGTGCCAAGGAACATGAACAAACTGCCCTACTGGAATCTCTCTCATTGGTAACAATTTTACCGGATCCTTATCTTTCTGTACACCTTCAGACCCTTCTTATGAATGTTGTTTCCTCTTATCCTTCCTCTTCGCCCACCTGCCTTCCCACTTTTCTAATGTTCCCCAAATCTGAGCACTCTGCAATAGTTCTGTGAGATGCGCTTTCATTCCAGCTGATCTCATGTGTCCAAAATCTTTGCTTCAAAATCTAAACTATAGCTCTTTTTCAGATGCTTTGTTTTCCCAATGTCTATGTCATGTTTTACTGCCAAATCTGCCAACCTCTGATGTATCTTTCCCACTTCTCCTGTGATTCTCGGACACAAGTATCTCAGCTCTTCTTCAGTATAGGATTCTAACCTCTTCACTCCCATTCATCCCTCGACTAGTTCAGTTATTTCTGGAGCCAGCCTTACGCAATCAATGTGCTCTTCTCCCTTTGATGGATTCTGAGGAGCATTCAAACTGTCTAACCACTCAATTAACTGTTGGGCTGTCAATCCCTGTAATGAAATATTACTTGCGTTCGGCAATGGCACCTGTTGTACAAACTGCACCTGGAGTTTGTGGTGTCAAAAGCTTCAAGCTTTGACTTACACTTGGGCCATTTGCGGCATCACCTTCCCCAGTATGTCTTCCTCAGTAGTTCAGTTCGACAAATAGGCCGACTCGGACACCCCCAACTTGCATCCGCAAACTGGAAGGAGTTGCATTTAGCACAGTGAGTGCTCTAAAGGTGATGAAAAACATGTCTTCCTGAGACTCAGGAGGCTGTCATGGGAGTCATTAGTAAAGGTTACACTTACTCTGGTTCTTATTGGCAATCATTGTGGTCCTTGTGTAGCATAAATAATTTCCCAAACAAGCACTTCAAAATTCAGTTATGCCTTTAACGTTTTACCACATAGGGTACTCAGTGACAATGTGGCATATGTTCTGTCCACTAGTATGTGCAGTATGGGGACTATAATGCACGTTAATTGAACAGAACACCTAACACGTTCTGACGGTGGATATAGGTGTCAAGCAAGCCATAAGGAAGTCCATGATTTCCTGAACTAGAGGAAGTAAAATTCTGTGGCTGCTTGCCCAATGAAGCAGTGGCCCATGGATGGTTGGTATCCATGCAGAGCCACTGAAAGGATTACCCAAACGGCAGCTTCATCTCAGTCGATTTCCCAGAACTTTGCTTTACTATGATACAACCTAAAGCAAGTAGGGACACAGAGGCCTGGCTGAGATGGGCACTGGGGACAGTGATACCACCTCTACTGCCACTTTCCATGCTTTGAGCACACTTTACAGCGACGACATTGATGATCCTTTTTGGGTGTTTTAGGAATGCGATCAGCAAAGTGTTGCACTTGCAGCCTTGCCACATCCTCCAGCACATATGAGGTGGAGGCTGCTGCTTCTGTAACAGCAGTGAGGCTTTCAATCACAGACAACTAGAAGTCAAGGAAAGTCATGAGTCTTCCTGTGGTTGTCTGACAATAAACAACATATGCATTGTATGTTGCCATCTGCATCAGGTAAGTAAACAGTTGCTTGTACCAAGTGCAAGTTTTACGACACACATTGTATGGTTGAAAAACCTGGTCGTTCTTGTCCACTCTGCCCATGTACTTATTGTAATCAAATATACAGATGGGCTTGTGGACTTTGGCCATCTGACCCCAACCGTGATGGGGGAAGTGCTCTCATCATGAATTGTAGTGAGCATCACGCCTATCCGAGTACTTGATTGCTAGCAGTTCGTTAGAACGCAAAGCAGTACTCTGGGATTTCAGGAGCTTCTTCCAAACAAGCTCCTGAGGGAATCCTTTGCGGTTACAACAAACTGCACCACAGGCCACATTGCCAGCTTTGTAGAGCTCACTGAACAGCTCTACTCCTCTATGGAACATGTCCGCAGAAAGGTTATAACCTTTGTGAAGGAGAGGCTGGACAATTTCTCATATAATCCTACCTGTGACCCCTAACATGGGAGGGCAACCTACAGGGGTTAGGGTGGAGTCTATCGCTGCATACAATCTCAAGCTGTACACATAGCCAGAAGAGCTCTAACGCAGCATGTACAGATTTATGCCTTAGCGAGCTCTTTGCTTGCAAAGTATTGTCTGAACAGAAGATGTCCTTTGTACAGGATCAAGGACTCATCAACTGGTATATTCTTTCTAGGAGTATAGATCTCTGGAAACCTGGCAGACAAATGTTCCACAAGAGGCCGAATTTTGAACAACCTGTCATGGTCTGGATGGTCCCGGGGGAATGCAGCAGAAGTGTCAATGAAATGCAGCATGCAATGCAGTAGCGAAAAACGATCTCTGCTCATGTATGGTGAGAAGATGGGGGTTACCCACACTGTGTGAGTCGTCCAGTAGGACTGCAGGGTGGGTTTCTATAGTAAACCCATTTTGAGCGTAAAGCCAAAAATATCTTCAGCTCCGCTAGCGAAGTGGAAGTCCACTGGTGTGCTCTAGAATGGGGCCCTAGAGTACTCCCTCAGATATTCGTCTGCACGCAAATTTGTTTGCTGCACAATTTTCTGAAGGAAGTCAACATCCAAAAATAGATGGACATAGTTGACTGGCAAAAAGTACATCCAGTGTCACCAGTAAAAGGTGGAATTTTGCGCTGAACTAAATCGTGGGCTGCCAAGAGAGCACTCTCTCTGTGCTTTCCGCCACACTCACCTGCTCTCTGGGTTGGGCTAACCTGCTGTTGTCTCGCTGCACAGATTGTGCATGCGAAGGGACAGCACGACTGTCCTCAGCCTCTCCCTCAGAATCACTGGATTGGATCGGACTTTGCCGACTATATATTTAATATATATATTAGAGATCGAGAGACTCTCTACATCACTTCTTTTTTTATACATGTGTGCTTTCCCTGGGGCCGATCCTGAGCCTAAGGCAAACCACACATGTATAAAAAAATGCCCCCATACTGACCCTAACATTTTCATTTTTTTTAAAGATTCTCTGGGGAGCACGATTGCCCCCCAGGGGAAACCATTTTTTAAAAATATAATAAATTGCCCCCCCCCATGGGTTAGACCGTATAGGAAGGGCCAACCCCGCCATTATGTTTTTTTTTATTTTTGAAAAAAACCCAATAATTTTAGTCCCTGGGGGCGCAACCGCCCCCAGGAGAACCCCAACATGTTTTTTTTAAACAATTATACCCCGATGGAGTTGGGGTCTCGACGCGCGTTGGTGTCACAGATGAGCGGGAGGGAAATGGTGGAGTTGTGGAAGTTCTTCTGCGTCTCATGGGATAAAAAAAAACAAAATCAGAGGATTCTCAAAACCCCTCCCTGGAGTCGGCCACTGGTCGTGACCCGCACCTATGGGTTAAGTATCCAGCACACCATGGCGCAGGGTAGGGGGCAACAGCGTAATTGTTTTATGACGCTATTGATGTACTCTGCAGGAGTAGCGCCAAAATATTGGCGCTACTCCTGCAGAGTGCACAGGGGCCCATTATAAATAACGGTACGCTCCCTTTTAATGCCTGTTCTAAGCAGGAGTTAAAAGTGCCAAACAAAATGGTGCAAGGAAATCTCTAAGATTTCCTTGCAGCATTTTTTTCACCCCCCCCCCTAATAGGGGAATGACCCCCTTGCCTTCATTATGCCTGATGCATAATGTGCCTCCAGGGTTTACAAAGTTGCACAATGCATGTGTTGCGTGACTTGGAAAATGTGGCGTGGGGAATTTGGCCAACTAACGAAATAGTATCGTCAACAAAATGACACTAATGTGTCAGTAGACAGCGCTAGGGGTTCTTAAATATGCCTAAACTCAAAATACAAATGTAGTGCATCAGGGATTATTCAATTGAAGAAGAAAACCTGATTTGTGTGTTAAAAAGTGTGACGTTCAAAAGAGCAGATTATGAAGTGGAGTTAATTCAATTGACCAGGGGGTGGCAGTAGAGGATAAGATTCTGTAAAGATGTGACCTGCGACTCATCTAGGAAAGACCTTTCAAGGACATGAAAGAAGGCTGTTATTTACGTTGCATACATATATTAAATTATGGGCAATGTGGGTGGAGGGGAGAGAAAGAATGGAGGAGAAGGTGTCAAGAGACTGAAAGAGATTAAGAGAAAGGAGCAGTGAACGAAGGTAATAATAGAAACAACTCAGTTATCTCGGATATCCTCTCTTCCTTGTCGCCTACGAAAGGTTTATTTATGAAAGGTATTCTCCATTTAGCAGCTAGGATGATCTACAATACTCTACAGTATCAGAAGATATGGCCACATATCTCTGTGCAAAAAGACCTATATTGGAGACTACTAGAACCAGGATAAACTGAAAGCTGGCGTGCATCACTCTAAGGCCAAATTCAACCAACGCTCAGAATACCTCGTAACCTCGTAACCTCTCTCAAGATCTCGGATGAAATCTTGCAAAGTCCCCAAACATGTTTTCCCTTTCCTACGGAACTTCCTTGCAGTTGATATGAGGTGCTCAAAAGACCCCCGTCAACACAATAAAACATACAAGCGAAAAATCGTTCTGGAATGACCTCCATAGCTCCCATTTTGCTTCTAGACTATTTGTCTTCATCACCACCGTACTCCCTCTGGAGACAACTGGATACTCCCATATTATTTATTAAACTCTATGCCCACTAGCCTTCTCTTTCATTGTTCAGAAAATGTTGGCTTAAACTCCTTCCCACAACTCTTTCTACTCCTCAAACTGCTTTTGTTACCTTACTCCGCTTCTAATGCCTGCCAATCCCACCTTTTCATATTGCACAATCCACTTTATGTAAAATTCACCTTCCTTCTTTCGTTCCTATAGTGTGGCACCCGTGATGTAACAGTGCAGCAACCACGACTAAGAAGAACCTATCACAGAGGGGTGTTTAATGACGACCCCTCTGGTGTTTCGTTATGTGGACGTGGCCCATCAGGTCACGTGGTGTAAAACAAATAAAGGTTGGTGAGGCCTTCGGGCGTGGTCACAGTGCAATGCAACTGCAGCACAGGAGCAGGCCCATACAGCAAGAAACCAGGATTGAGCGCGGTGCAACAATGGAGCCGGCGCGCCCTTGAAATACACTGCTATTACACTGGTGACGAGGATGGTTACCGGCGCTCTGACGACACGGCGGCCGCTCACCTTACTTTGCGGCGTGCGGTGCTCGTGCAGATCGCTGAGTGCTGCCGGTCGCGTGCTGCTGATTTCACCATTGCTTCTCCACAGCAATGTGAGGTGTTCTGGAATGGATTTGAATGAGGCTCCAGGCCTTCCCCAGCATTGAGAAAACCCAGCTGTGAAAGCCAGTGAGGTCATTGAGGCCCATCTCACTCGACATGCTCACCCAGACTTCAGAGACCCTTAAAGTGGCAGTGTCATTTTAGTTGTGTGCTACCTACTCCCTTCCATAATTGGGCATAGTACTGCTCCCTCCATGGACTTACCTAAAGAGGAGTGATTCACACCTATAAGCTGCGCACCCACCTGCTCCAGGGACAAGGAGGTTTAAAAAAAAAAAAAAGACATTACTAATATTACATAAAGTGGAAACAAAGAAATGTATAAGATGAATACCATACCTCCTATAGAACCATTCATAGTGGAGGGAGCCCCATCAGCTCAGGCAGCTAGGTGGAAGGACTGGGCCAAAAGAGTATTGCTCTTCTTTGAAGCCACAAAAGTTAACAACGCCCAAAAGAGAGCCATGCTCCTGCATCTAGGAGGAAAAGACATCTAAAGAATATCGAAAACGATTGTTGAAGCAACGCAAAAAACACACTTGACCCTCATCGTAGCCCTCAAAGCCCATTATGAACCCATGGTCAACGTGGACTATGAGAGATTTGTATTCCGGCAAGCATGACAAACCCCAGAGGAGTCCATTGACACGTTTTATATGAGACTAAAAGAGTTGGCTATCATGTGCAACTTTAAAAGTGAAACGACAAAATTCGAGGGCAAATTATCCAAGGGCGTGCATTAGCAAAACTAAGAAAACAAATCCTGGAGGAGTCTGGGCAGTCCCTCAGCGACAAATTCATAATGGAAAGAACACAAGAACTGTTGAAAGCAAAAGCGTTGCACATGGAGGCAGCACTTCAGGGCCCCACCAAAACAGAGCAGTTAGCTACGGTAACGCCCACACCCTACAGACCAAAGGCAAAGAAACAAACACCATCGCAGAGGACATGCGGATGATGTGGAGGACCACCACATCCTTTATCAAGATGCCCTGCCAAAGGAAAAAAATGTGCGGGGTGCAGCAAGCCCAACCACTTCACCTAGGTGTACAGGCTAACGAAGAGCACACCACCTCGAACTACTGTGAACACAGTCCTCAAAGTGCAGGCTCAAGGCAGTTACATGGATGATGATGAAGACGAAACGCAAACTGTATACTCAGTCTTCACGATCAGCACTGCCACCCAGAAACATGAACGACTACCTAAGTGCAAAGTAATCATAGCAGGGTGCCCAGTGGCAGCTATAGTAGACACAGGAGCGTCAATCAGTGTTATGGCTGAAGCCACATCTAAAGGTTTGCAGCCCAGACCACCCCTGACGCCAACCCGTGTCAGAGTATTTGCCTACAGGCAAGCTCAACCACTTACAATGAGAGGCAGATTCCGATCTCCCATTTGTCATGGGCCACACGAAGTAGAGGCTTACATATGCATGGCAGAAGACGGTCAGCGCACACTGTTGGGATGTCACACGGCTGAACCTCTTGCCATCGTGACTTTCACACTTCGTATCTATATTGAATCACTCAGTTACATCATTGAGTCCTTTCTGCACGTATTTGAAGGAATAAGGTGCCTCAAAACCAAAGAGATCACCCTCCACATAGACCAGTCAGTCCAGCCTAATGCCCTCTGCCATAGACGGGTTGCCTTCCACCTCCGGCCTTTGGTGGAAAGAAAACTAGAGAAATTAGAGGTCCCGGGTATTATTGAAAAAGTAAAGGGTCCAACACCGTGGGTGTCACCGATTGTTGTGGCTAGGAAACCAAAACAACCTGGAGAGGTCCGAATCTGTATAGACATGAGAGTGCCCAATGCCGCGAACAAAAGAGAATGCCATCTGACTCCTACCATCGATGATTTCATTGGGGCCCTGAGTGAGGTCCGCTGGTTCTCGAAACTAGACCTTCGGTTAGGGTATCACCAACTAGTCTTGGCAGAAGAGTCAAGATATATCACAATGCTCTCAACTCATGTGGGACTTCAACGCTATCAGCGGCTGAATTTTGGAATTTCCAGCAAGGCAGAGGTGATTCAGAACACGATTCGGGAGCTACTGTGTTTCAGAACACGATTTGGAAGCTGTTGATGGACTTGCCTGGAGTCATCAATGTTAGTAATAACATTTGATTTATGCCAAAACTATTCCAGAACACCATGCTCAACTAAAAAAGTCCTTCAACGCATCCTAGAATCTGGTCTGACTCTCCACCGAGAGAAATGTGAATTCCTAAATGATAAATTGCAATTCGGACCTTGACAAGGTTGCAGACATCAATAATGCTCCCCAGCCCACCAACGTGACTGAAGTCCGCAGTTTTTTTAGGTATGGTGAACTACTGCAGGAGATTTATCCGAGACCTGACGTCGCTCACACAGCCATTACGAGACTTGACTAAGGCCAACACGTCGTGGTCCTGGGGTCCGGCCCAAGAGGACGCGTTCCGAGCGACCAAAGATGCTTTGTCAGCAGACACAACCCTGCGATGTATCGACCCCAGGAAAGATACCTCCATAGCTGCGGATGCCAGCCCAACAGGGCTAGGAGCCGTACTCCTACAGAAACTACAAGGAGACAAGTGGGCTCCCGTGGCATACGCCAGCAGGTCATTAACAGACACAGAGCAGAGATACTCGCAGAGTGAACGAGAAGCAATTGCTATACATTGAGGGTGCAAGCATTTTCATCTCTATGTGTATGGCCACCCATTCACTGTTACGACTGACCATAAACCACTGATCCCACTCTTCAACGGCACTGCTACTAAGCCCCCTCCTCGCATTGAGAAATGGATGTTACAGTTGCAGGAATACAACTGCAAGGTGAAGTATTGCCCAGGCCAGAGCAATCCAGCAGATTATCTATCCAGGCATCCAAGACCAGCAACCCCCACTGAAGAAAGTGAGACTTAGGAAACAGAAGAATATGTCTGGTGCATAATGGAAAGTTCCCGACTGCGACCCATCTCAATTGAAACCATTCAACAGGCCACTGCCAAGGACGAAAACCTGCAATGAGCCCTGCGGGCAAGGGAGACCCAGGCTTGGCACACTATGCGGAAACAGTGGCGTAGCTTCACCCTTGATGCGCAAACCATCATGGAAGTCCTATACCACATCTGTCAAGAGTTGACTGTTAGTGGTGAAGGCTGCCTGCTCCAAGGACATTGACTGGTAACCCCCACATGTCTGACTGACAGAGCAGTTCACCTAGCTCACGTTTGCCATCAAGGAATAATTAAGACCAAAAGTCGGTTGAGGACTAAGGTATGGTTCCCAATGATGGACATGAACGTTGAAGAGCTAGTTCGCTCCTGTCACTGGTGTCAAGTAACGGGAGAGCCAAGTGTGCCAGGCCCAGTGGAAACCGAAGAACGACCCACAAATCCTTGGGTTGCAGCCAGCCTTGATTTTGGGAGCCTTCCTGATGGAAAGCATATGATGGTACTGATTGACGACTTCTCTCGCTACCCAGAGGTAGAAGTCGTCCAATCTTTAACAGCGAAGGAAGTAATACCCAAATTAGAAAAAATACTTGCAACTCATGGAGTGGTACAAGACATCAGAACGAATAATGGTCCACATTTTCAAGAAAAGGAATTTGCTGAATACCTCAAATCTCTTGGCGTTAAACACTGGAAAATAACGCCCTGATGGTCACAAGCCAACGGGAAAGTGGAACGGTTCATGCGAACACTGAACAAAGTAGTACGAATCACTGTTGGGAAGCATGGGATGCCGGAACTTGCAGTGTATTAATTCCTGCAAAATTACCACCAAACACCACATTCTACTACTGGGGTGGCCCTGAGTCACCTGCCTATGGGTCGAGTGGTCACAGATGTTATTCCCCACCACGAGTCTTGGACTCCAGAAACAGTTGACAGAACTAAAGAGTATTTCAAAATAAAGTGTTCCAATGACCACGCCAGTGTTTGGCGGCAGTCTTGCCTGTCAGGCTTTCAAGTGGGAGATAGAGTCCTACTGAAGGACAGATTTCGAGGCAGCAAGTTCCGAGCAACGTACGAAGATCGCCTGTGGATTATTTCTCAGAGACAAGACTCATTGATAGTTGCTAAGAGAGGAACAGAACAAGTTGCCTGAAATATTTCCCACTTCAAAAAGTTCTGTCCCCAGCCATTTACCACTGATGAAGACATTGCCAGTAACCCTGGATGGCTTGATGGGGATAAAGTCTCGGATGATGATCTCCCGAGAGGGCGGGGTCAGAGAATGATCCTGGGAGTGGCCGTCCTGAGTCCCCGGATCCTGAAGTTAACCAAGGTACCAGTGCCCGTATTTATACTTTTTTAGCGCTGCATTTGCATAATTTTATGACGCAAAAGCGGCGCAAACTTCCAAAATTCAATTGTATTTTGTAAGTTTGCACTGCTTTTGCGTCAAAAAGCTGCGCAATTGCGGCGCTAAAAAAGTATAAATATGGGCCCAGGTGTGACACCGGCCTGTCGCCACCCAAGAGAACTGCAGCATCACAGTATGAGTTGATAAGAAACCCCACTCCCTCTACTCATTTTGGAGATTACCTTCTTTGACTGTTGGTGTTCCAATGTAAATCAGTTTGATTAGATTTGTTTTGTTTTGTGCTTTGGGAAGGATGTAGTGTCGCACCTTTGTTGTAACGGTGCCACAACCACTACTAAGAAGAAACTATCACATAGGGGTGTATAATGATGACCCCGCTGGTGTTTCATTATGTGGACGTGGCCCATCGTGTCATTGTGTAAAACAAATAAAGATTGATGCCACCGTCGGGCGTGGTCAAAGTGCAGGCAATGCAACTGCAGCACAGGAGCACGCCCGTACAGCCAGAAACCAGGAAAACCCATGTACTGGTGTGCGCATCATAATTAAATAAGTGTGCTGCATTAATGGAGCCGGCGCGCCCCTGAAATACCCCGCCATTACAGTGCCATCTTTATTTGTTTGTCCTACAGCGCTATATTTTAATTAATGTACGTTTTCTCATTTCCCTCCCTTCCCGTTTCTATCACATTACCTCCAATTATTGTACCTTCTCCCTTTTTCTTTTCTTGACATCTCAAACATTTCATTCTTTTGTCATTACCGGTCTCTTTTCAATGTTTTCCTTCTTAGCAAAGATTTTGTCTATTTTATTCTTTTTGCTTTCTTTCTTTCTACATGTGGCTCTTAGCATTCTGTTCAGTATATTCTATACTGCTTGAAAGTCTGCACAAATTATTGATGAATGGTTAACAATGTATATTTATATGCCTTTGATTACAATGGGTTAAATATGGGGTTTTTCTTGTGACAATGTTGTTTTATTGTCCAGTGCACTGACCTACCCCGGGTGAGTGGTTCTTCATAAAAATATGAAAGAAAGAAATAAAGCTGTAAAGAAAAATGTCACCCTACCAAAAATGCAATCATAAAAGGTATTCCTGATATGAACTGAGCCCTCTACAGCCAGCAGAAAACTTGGTATACACAGCACTCACACACAGTCACACGCACACTTTTTTGTAAGTCATGCCAGGCTCTACAGCTCTTGACACTGAGATGTGAGATTTTTTCATACTGTATTGGACTAGGCTACCTTTACCTTCTAAATGTCACCTTAACCAATGAGCAGACACATAAGCAAATGAAGGACTACCAAGATTGGTGAGTTGTGTCAGTGAATGAACCTCCAATGAACCGCAGGAGTTCAGTCCACAAGACCTGTGTAAGAGCTGTGATGTATTCCAAGGAGTGTGCAAGGTCTGATGCTGACCTCATCCTCCAGGACAAATGAGCAAAGTCCCATCTATTCCATTCTAACCTACATGGATTATCTACTCCATGGTAGTGACATGGCAAATATCAGCCACATACTGACTTTTTGTTATACCAGGGAATTCCAGTTCCGACATTTGGAGCTATGTCTTTGCCCACTGAGATGGTATTGTAACAGATGGGTCTCCTCATCAAGGGGAGAGAAGGCTCTAGTATCTCATCTCAAACAGCCACAGAAGGCAAAACAAATGCCAGAAACCATAACAAACCTTAATTAGGCTAAAGAGAAATACAAATGAGAAGAGTTATGGATGTTTTGTAATCCTCACCTACAATGCTTTGTTCAAAAGACATTAATCCTCACCCACCTTTTATGGTAAATTCATCATCGGGTTCAATTCTGAACATGATTGTATTCATATTGAATGATGGGCTCCAGTGGGCGCTCTTTAGTGAAGGAGAAGTGTACCTGTACATTTCGGCCACACACTATCACAATCTGATTGGTTCAACATACACCCCGTGAAGGTATTTTATTACTATTCACCTGCCTCCTAACAAGAGAGTTAAAATTAGATTACAATGTGTATTGTATTATGTACATACACGTAAATAAAAATGTTGTGGACTTCTATAGTAATTTCAGCCTGGTTCTGCTCCTTCTAACACCCAATGAGGGTCAAGGGCATTCATTAGAACTAGTGCCAGTCTGATCTCTATGTACCCTCATTTGTGCCTTAATCACCCTATTTAAGTTGTGAAAACATTGATAAAAACTTGATATTGTTGCACATTATGCCATATGGTTAATGCCTGATAAAAAGAATCTCTCCTTCTCCAGTCACTTGACTAGTAATGTAATGCTAGAGACAAGAAAGTCCACAATCATCAACAGAGTGACTCATTTCACAGAGGTTTCCTCTACCTTCGTGCTCATCCCTACTACCAAACACACAATATTTTCTGACATATTTATATTAAGATCAGTAAAACCACATATAGTTGATGAGTGGGCTTTCCGGGTATAGTCCCACACATTGTCATGGATTGGATACTGCAGTAGTCTGTTACATTTCCATCTAGATTGCCTTAGGAAATGACGACTGTTCACAGTAGCCATGTTGCCACTCTGCACATAATAACATGCAGGAAAGATTTCACATGTCTTCTTATAAGGGTCTAAAATAGGAGGAAAAAGCAAAAGGATAAAACCATCCTTGGCATTCAGGTAGTTCTTGTTTGAAAGTGGAGATTAATGTAGCAGCAAATAATTTGGGCACTAAGGGGCATATGTACAAATGCATTTTTGAACAGCCCATACATTACATAATCGGGTTGTTTCCGACCACAATTTTTTTCCATATGTACAGAACACAAATTGCAATTCTGTAACATGTTAGCGAAGTGAAATTTGTGTTTAATGATTCGGTATTTGGAAGGTGCATGTTTAGGGCATCCCTTCCAAATACCGAATTACAGCGCAACGTACAAATGTATTTTGACCGAATTACAGTTGCAAAACATTCATTTTTGACTGACACCTCAGGGGTGGTGGTCCATTCGCAAAGGGAAAGTGATCCGCATGGGACTCATTTCCCTTTGTTAATGCTGAAGCAAACATTTTTTAAGAGTAGGCAGCGGTCTAAGGAACCACTGCCCACTCTTTAGAAAATGAAAGTAAAACATTTAATTTCCTTCTTTTTAAATGAATCCTGTTCCCTTTAAGTAAAATGGACTGCATAAAAAAAAATCTTTATTAAAAGGCAATCACAGGCATGGTGGAGTGCTGATCCTAGCAGGCCACCATCCATGTGATAGCTGGAATGCTTAATGGGTCACAAACTGCAACCTACCTCATTAATACTCAGGAGGTAGGTCTATCTCAACCCTGTTAAGAATTGCGAATGAATGGTGAAGAAAGAGGAGATCAATGTCTCCATTTTGTCTAATTTGTGTCCAATATCTCTGCTGCTATACGTGTCTAAAGTACTTGAAAGAATGGTTAATGCCCAGCTGACTTCTTTCTTAGAAAACAATAATTTCCTGGATATGTCACAAACTGGTTTCAGGGCAAGAAGCAGCATGGAGTCCACTTTACTGGCTGTACTGGACAGAATTAGATTAGAAGGGAAACACAGAAAGGCTGCGGTTTTAATCCTGTTGATCTGTCCACCGCCTTCGACATAGCCTCTCCACGTATGCATCTAGAGAGATTACATGAGACTGGGTTGCAATCAAAAGATTTATTATGGTTTTTCTCCTTCCTAAATAAAATAACTCAGTCATTTCAGGTTGCTATGTTTAGATCCACCTCTCACCTACCTAAAGTGTGGAGTTCCTCAAGGTTCTTAGCCTAGACCGACCCTATTTAATGTCTATATCTCCTCTCTGGCTGGTATTGTCAGAGCCTATGTCTTCGAGATCTGCTGTTACACTGATGATACTCAGCTTGTTATCTCCATAGGAGAGAGACATAGGGAGACCTGGGAGAACCCCGGAGAACCTCAGTGGTTGTCTGTCAGATGTAGCCATCAGGATGAAAGCACATTGTAGTTTAGTTTAGTTTAGTTTATACATTTTTTTAAAGCGCATAGCTACCCTAGGGCATCCCAGCGCTAAAGGTACAGAGAAATCCAAGAAACATGAAAAGACACAACTAATGACTAAAAAGAATGGTTTTCAGTTTCTTCCTAAAAAAGGATTCAGAAGGTTCATGGCGAAGCTCAGAAGGTAAGGCATTCCAAAGATGGGCAGCCTTGATAGTAAGGGAGTTTCCACCCCATGCTCTATAGACACGGGGTACATGAATCTGCCGGGCTAAAGAAGATCTAAGGTGTCTTCGGGGGGGGGTGAATATAGATGTGTTTTCTAAAAAAAGAAGGTCCTTTGTTATGTAAGGCACTGTGAGTGATGCACATGGATTTAAAATGTATGCAATGTTTGACCGGCAGCCAGTGGAGAGCCACAAGAGCCGGTTTGGCAGATAAGTGTCTCGGGCAGTTCGTAAGGAGCATAGCTGCAGCGTTCTGGACAATCTGCAGATTCCTTATCACGTATTCCGGGGAGCTGAGGTAGAGGGAATTCCCATAGTCCAGGCGGGAAAGAATCAATGCCTGGACCAGGATCCTTCTGGACAAGGCAGGGAGAAGATTGAGAATCTTCCTAAGCGATCTGATAAGGCCAAAACAAACCGAGGAGATTTCCTTAGCTTGTTATTCCATCGTAAGACGGGAATCCAGTATAAAACCTAGGCTTTTTACCTGTCTTTTAGGGGATGGAAGAATGGTAAAGGTCTCTGAGTAACAAGATAAAGGGGAGGCAGGAGAGCCATTGCCTAAAATGAGTACTTCAGATTTGCCGTTGTTGAATTTAAGCTTGGATTGAATCATCCAGTCACTTATGTCCTTCATACAGCCAGATAGATTTGAAGAGGGAGACTTAGCAGTACTGGAGAGAGAGACGACTAATTGAGTATCTCGGCGTAGGTGATCACTGAAAGATTGTAGGGGGCAACCACTTTGGCCAAGGAAGATAGATAGATATTAAAGAGGGTAGCATTGTATGAAGCTTAAGGGAGAAAAAATGGAGATCTTAATTTTTGGAGGCACCTGGGATGCTTCATGGTGGTCGAGTTCCTTGGGCACCACTCCAGAACCAAGAAAAGGAGCAAAGATTCTTGGATTCCCGATAGGCAAATCCCTCTAAATGCAGGCTCTGGTCAATGTGACCGGTGGGATATGGTTTCACCTACTCAGACTTCTATGTGAGTTCTTTCATTGGATTCCAGTGGACTGGCAAAGAACAGTAATCCAGGCATTGATCACAAGTTTGTAAGCACTTAGGTGGTCATTCTGACCTCGGCGGTAAAAGGCGCCTACCGCCGGTCAGAAATCCTCCATAATTCCGCCGCGGTCGCGGTAACCCGCCACGGTCATTCTGACCCGCAGCAGCAAAACCTCCGAAAATCCGACAGCCACAACAGACCGCCAGACCAGCGGTCGGCGGAAAAGTGGAGGTGACCAAACCTCCACCGTCACGGCAACAGAAATACGCCCATGCCATTACGACCCACGAATCCACGCGGCGGTCTTTCAAACGTGGTTTTCCATTAGCGGGACACACCGCCGCAGTCAGAATACACACAAACTAACAAAACTCAACCACATTGGCCGATTTGAATTCCACACACCTGATACACATACACACACCACTCCCACACACACAATACAATATAAAACACACACCCACATCACCCACAAACCCCTACGACCAAAAATTCAGAAAGAAGCACAGAGACACATCAGGGATCACAGAATACCATCACACAGAGGCACACTACACCATCACCCACACAATATCCACACACAAAACAACACACACCACCACACTCAACACACTTAACTACACATACTCCACCCCACACATCATACACACCACTCCATGGCACCCCAAAGACACCCCCGCTTCTCAGACGAAGAACTCAGGGTCATGGTGGAGGAAATCGTTCGGGTAGAGCCCCAGCTCTTCGGCACACAGGTCCAATACACCAGCATTGCCCGGAGGACGGAGCTATGGCAGAGGATTGTCGACAGGGTCAACGCTGTGGGACAGCACCCCAGAAATCGGGAAGACGTCAGGAAGCGATGGAACGACCTACGGGGGAAGGTGCGTTCCATGGTATCCAGGCACAACATCGCCGTGCAGAAGACTGGCGGAGGACCCCCACCTCAACCCCCACAATTTACAACATGGGAGGAGGAAGTCTTGAACATCCTGCATCCTGACGGCCTCGCAGGAGTCGGCGGAGGAATGGATACTGGTAAGTTGAAGCTTCAATACTGCTTCCCCCCCACCTGCATGCCAAATCATACCCCAACCCTCACCCCCATCCTCGAACCCCACCCTCACCCCCACCCCCATCCTCACCCCCACCACCATCCTCACCCCCACCCCCAGCACACCTATTCCCTGCCAATGTCTCACCATCACAACCCACACATCCCAAAACCTAGGCCTGCATGCGTCCACTAAGCATGGACACCCATCACCAAAGCATGCCCAATGCATATACACATCCCCCCCACAAGCCACCCTCACCAAAGCCCCCACACACGAATGCCAGCACTTGGGGACACGGGAACCCACAGATACACCCATATGCCACACATTGAAACTATAACCATACCTCTATACCCCTGCAGGACCCGACTGTCAACACATCGCCACGGAGGGCCCAGAATTCTCCACACCCCCCACCCAAGAGGCCGTCAGCGATGACAGCAGCTCTGTCGACCTGGACACTGATGACCAGCCCGGACCATCGGGGACCTCTGGACAGTCGGTTCCCCTCACACAGGCACAGGCCACTACAGACCCAAACCCCTCTGGGAACACCGGCACAGCTCCCACCCAGCGGGCCCATGCCTCTGTCTCCAGGGCGCGTCAATCTGCGGTGTGTCTACCACTACAGGGCACCCAGGATAACCCACCACCCCAACAACAACAGGGACCTGGGGGCAGTGGTAGTGGGCACACCGGCCAGGGGGCAGAGGCCCAGGGAAACAGGGCAACTCGGAGGGCAGCTGTGCGACAGGGGGGGGACGGGCCCAGGGAACCCACTCTCCACGAGGCCCTCACCACCATCATGGGAGCATACAACCGCTCCCAGGAGACGATGGCGACGGTACTGGCCCGGTTCCAGGAGATCCAGGTACTGCAGGAGGAACACTATCGGGGGTACAGGGAGGACATCAGAGCCCTCACCTCCACCCTGGTTACCATGGTAGGGCTGCTGCAGGACCTCATCAACACCAGGACGGACACTCAACAACAACAAAGGGCCCCTGCCACTAGCCTGGCCCAAGAACAGCCAACCACCTCCGCCGGCGCTAGTGGACAGGAGGCCCCCGCACAACAGCAGCCCACCAGACCCCCACCTCCTGCAGGAGAAGAACCACCCCGCAAGAGGGCCCTGAGATCTCGCAAGAAGACAGAGTAGGATGTCAAGACCCCCGCCAGCAAAGGATACCACCTGATGTCAGCCCACTGTCCCACATTGTCACCCTGTCCATCCTTGAACTGCCCATGCTCCATCTCTCCACAGGCCTCTGGACAATGCACCTGTGTGACTGTTACTCTGGACTCTGCCATGGACATTCCTTCACCATAGCCCCCACCCACTTGAAACCACCCATCCCATTTTGAGCACTGAAATAAACACCTATTTTGCACAAAACTATCTGGAGTCTGGCTGTGATTTCAAAATATTGTAATTGACATGACATTGCAAATATGTCCTTGTACATAGTGAAGTCAACAAACAGCTGCCACAAAGCTGTAGTCCATGGGGAAACGAAGCACAGGACTCGTAGTGGGGACCCCAGATCTGAAATAGGGAGGGAAAAGCCACAACTCAGTCATCATACACTGGGGCAAATAGACAGGCAGCAGAGATGCAGGAGAGTAGTTCACATTTACTAAATTATGTTTGAATTGTTACCTGTGTCCTATTGGAAGTACTGTTCTATGATTCTGTCCCTGTTGTCTGTTTCAGCACCGTCGTCTTCCTCCTCGTCACTCTCCATAGGTTCCACAGCTGCCACAACACCACCGTCTCGACCATCCTCCTGCAGGAAAGGCACCTGGCGGCGCAAAGCCAGGTTGTGAAGCATGCAGCAGGCCACGATGATGTGACACACCTTCTTAGGTGAGTACATTAGGGATCCCCCTGTCATATGCAGGCACCGAAACCTGGCCTTTAGGAGGCCAAAGGTGCGTTCGATCACCCTCCTAGTACGCCCATGGGCCTCATTGTACCGTTCCTCTGCCCTGGTCCGGGGATTCCTTACTGGGGTCAGTAGCCACGACAGGTTGGGGTACCCAGAGTCCCCCAATAGCCATACACGGTGTCTCTCCAGCTGTTCCATCACGTAAGGGATGCTGCTATTCCTCAGGATGTAGGCGTCATGCACTGACCCTGGGAATTTGGCATTTACATGCGAGATGTACTGGTAAGCCAAACACACCACCTGGATGTTCATGGAATGGTAACTTTTTCTGTTCCTGTACACCTGCTCCCTGTCTCTTGGGGGAACCAAAGCTACATGGGTCCCATCAATGGCACCAATGACGTTGGGAATATGTCCAAGGGCGTAGAAATCACCCTTCACTGTAGCCAATTCGCCCACCTCAGGGAAAATGATGTAGCTCCTCACGTATTTCATCAGGGCAGACAACACTCTGGATAACACCTTCGAAAACATGGGCTGAGACATCCCAGAAGCAATTCCCACTGTTGTCTGAAATGACCCACTTGCCAAGAAATGGAGTACTGACAGGACCTGCACCAGAGGGGGAATCCCTGTGGGTTGGCGGATGGGGGACATCAGGTCGGGCTCCAGCTGGGCACACAGTTCATGTATAGTGGCACGGTCAAGCCGGTAGGTCAGGATAATGTGGCGTTCTTCCATTGTCGACAGGTCCACCAGCGGTCGGTACACGCGAGGATTCATCCGTCTCCTCGCCAAACCCAGCGGACGGTGCCTAGGAAGGACAACATGGAGCACAGAGTCAAGCAACCCACAGGTACGCACTCACAGCTTGCACAGTAAACGATTCTCTATGCAGTGAATGGCATGTCTGAGTGGCTATGCAAGGCCTAGGCCTGTGTGACGCAGTTGAAATTGAGCCATGTGGACCCTCGAAATGGCGGCTGCCTGACCTGTGAAGTGTGACAATGGGATGTGAGGTCAATGCGCTGGCGTGGCACACCGCGGCGGTCGGCGGTCGAAGACCGCGGCGCGAAGCCGCATTGGTTAACATTGAAGCCTATGGGTTTCAGGAGCCAATGGCGAAGGGCGCCGGCGGTGGCGGTACGCACCGCCGCGGTACGCACCGCCGCGGGCGTGACCGCCATTTTCTATCTACTTATTCACTCGCGAGTTGAACTTTCACAGGAGAGGACCTATACTGCAAGTGTTGCTGTGACCTCGGTCTGGAAGGGACAATGGCTGCTGCGCCTGGGGAAAGGGCCCCTGCCTTCACTGGAGAAGAGTTGGAGAAACTTGTGGATGGGGTCCTCCCCCAGTATGCGCTACTCTACGGTCCTCCAGACCAACAAGTGAGTTTAATTCAATATGGATTTGGGGCCACTGGCTGGCTTGGGGACCTGGCGGGGGGCCTGGCGGGGATGGGGGGCGTTGGGCCACTGGCAACGAAAATGCAGACAAACTTGAACGTGGTATTTCTCCCTCCCTGTACGTGTCACATAGGTCCGCGCCCATGAGAAGATCGGGATTTGGCGTGCCATCGCCAAGGAAGTCCGGACCCTGGGGGTCCACCATCGACGGGGCACCCACTGCCGCAAGAGGTGGGAGGACATCCGCCGCGGGACCAAGAAGACCGCGAGTCTCTGCTGGGGATGGCCTCCCAACGTAGGCGGGGTGCCTGCCGTCAACTGACCCCCCTGATGTTCCGGATCCTGGCGGTGGCCTACCCTGATTTGGATGGGCGCGTGAGGGCAGCACAGCAGACACAAGGGGGTGAGTACAAGCATTATCTACTCTGTTGTCGCGCAGTGGAGGTGTCTGGGTGGGGGAGGAGGGCTGTGGGTCCCCCTAGGCCAGGGCGATATCTGTAGGCTGGGCACCCCCGTAAGCCCCTGTGTCCCCAGCCACCACCCTCAGTAGTGTGTCAGTACAGCCATCCCTGGGCCGTGTCATCCATGGGTGCAGTTGTCAACTCTAGGCGTGTAGGGCATGTTCCACGGAATGCGTAGCGGACCCCAAGTGCGCAACTTAGTGCAGGGGGCATCTGTGTCTGTCATGTCCGCTAACTGTACCGGTGATCCATGTACTCAAAATCTCTTTATTTCTCTCTCCCCCCCCCTTTTTGTTTGTCTTTCTGTGCTTGTGTGCATCAGCATCATCAGGCGGAGGAGAAGTGGCATCGGGGCAGGAGGGAGCTGCATCTCACATGGCCCAGGAGGGCCATGCCACAGAGTCTGACTGGACCAGTGAGACGGAGGGCGAGGGGAGCTCCACAACGGGGACGACTGGACCCTGCAGCGACATGGACACGTCCTCGGAAGGGAGCTCCCTTGCGGGGGTGGCACCATCCGTGCCCCCCGCCATTACAGGTACAGCCGCCACCCAGCGCACCATCTCCGCCCTCCCAGCAGCCCCTCAGCGTTCGCCCCGTGCCCGCTCTGCCAGGAAGCCGGGCATCTCCTTCGCCCCAGGCACCTCAGGCCCTGCCCCTGTTACCCCCGCTGCCCTCAGTGAGGAGGTCATTGACCTCCTCCGAACGCTCATTGTTGGGCAGACTACCCTTTTGAATGCCATCCAGGGGGTGGAGAGGGAGGTTCATCGCAGCAATGCGTACCTGGAGGGCATTCATTCGGGTCAGGCTGCCCATCAGCGATCGTTCCAGGCTCTGGCCTCAGCACTGACGGCAGCCATTGTCCCTGCCTCCTGCCTCCCTCTACTAACTCCCTCCTCCCAGTCTCCTGTTCCTCTGCCTGTCCCACCCACACCATCAGACCAGCCTGCACAAACCTCAACACCCAAGAGCAGCTCATCCAAACATAAGCACCACAGATCACGCAGACATTCACACAAGCAACATTCCGATGCAGACATGCCAACAGTCACTACCACCTCTGTGACCCCCACCTCCTCGTCTCCCTCCTCCCTCCCTGTGACGTCTACACTCACACCTTCATTCACCTCACCATCAGCCAGTGTTTCCATCACCAGCATACCCTCCACTACAGTCCGCACACGTGCAGTCACCACCCCCACTGCCATTTACACGTCCCCTGTGTCCTCTCCCACTGTGTCTGTCACCCCCTCTTCCACACCACACAAACGCAGCCACCCACCCACCCAACAGCCATCCACCTCACGACAGCCTCCCGCTCCTGCACCTGCACCCAAAGACAGCAAACTTGTCTCGCCTACAACCACATCCTCTCCCTCCACTCCCATACCCACTGTACCTACCACTCTCCATTGTCCCAAGAAAATCTATCTCTCTACTGCTACCTTCTTTCCTGACCCTGAGCCCCCCCCCCCTCCTTCTCGTCGGGGTAAAAAGAGCACCTCAGCCACCACCAGCCCTGCAGCCCCCTTGACAAGGGTGCAGGGGTATTGGAGCCCACCAGCCCGCAGGTCTGGATCTTCGCCCAGCAGCAAGGGGACAGCCAGCCCACCCCCTGGGAAGAGGAGCAGAAGGCGGAAGGGCCGCCGCCGGGAGGCCGGATTCGATATCCCCCCAGGACACTAGCCAGCCACCGTCAACAGCCACAGCTCCAAAGGGAGGAAAGGGCCACAGACTCCCGACTAAGGAGGGCAAGGGCAGCAAGGCGGAGAAGTCAGGCAGCAGGCCTGCTGCCCATGGAGGACCCGTCACAGCTGCCCAGGAGGAGCCCGCAACCCCCATAGCCGCTGCCCCGGGAGCAACCGGCACAGCTGCCCCGGGAGAGCCCACCACCCCCATAGCCGCTGCCCAGGGAGGACCCAGCCCAGCTGGCCAGGAGGGCCCCACCACCCACAGCCCAGGTGGGCATTGAAGGAGCACCATCCCCGCTGCCCAGGAGGGCACCACCAGGCAATGAGCAGTTGGCCATAGAATGGCCGCCGTCTCCAGCACCGCTCCGCTGGGGACCGCCGTCTCAAGAACCGCTGAACTGGGCCCTTCAAGGCAAGAACCGCTGAACTGGGCCCTTCAAGGCAAGAACCGCTGAACTGGGCCCTTCAAGGCAAGAACCGCTGAACTGGGCCCCGCCGTCTCCAGCACCGCTCCGCTGGGGACCGCCGTCTCAAGAACCGCTGAACTGGGCCCTTCAAGGCAAGAACCGCTGAACTGGGCCCCGCCGTCTCCAGCACCGCTCCGCTGGGGACCGCCGTCTCAAGAACCGCTGAACTGGGCCCTTCAAGGCAAGAACCGCTGAACTGGGCCCCGCCGTCTCCAGCACCGCTCCGCTGGGGACCGCCATCTCAAGAACCGCTGAACTGGGCCCTTCAAGGCAAGAACCGCTGAACTGGGCCCTTCAAGGCAAGAACCGCTGAACTGGGCCCCGCCGTCTCCAGCACCGCTCCGCTGGGGACCGCCGTCTCAAGAACCGCTGAACTCGGCCCTTCAAGGCAAGAACCGCTGAACTGGGCCCTTCCAGGCAGGAACCGCTGGCCCTTTGGCAGACGTGGCAGGGCAGGATCTGTCTCGGGCAGGGCTGCAGGATGTCCTCTGGCCAACATGCCTCCTCCAGTGGCAGTGGAGTCTGTTATGGACTGTTTGGACTGTGGCTTTGCTCTCCCCAGGATGGCCCAGTGGGCAGGCCAACCACTGTATGGACTGTTTGGACTGTGGCTTTGCTCTCCCCAGGATGGCCCAGTGGGCAGGCCACCCACTGTATGGACTGTTTGGACTGTGGCTTTGCTCTCCCCAGGATGGCCCAGTGGGCAGGCCACCCACTGTATGGACTGTTTGGACTGTGGCTTTGCTCTCCCCAGGATGGCCCAGTGGGCAGGCCACCCACTGTATGGACTGTTTGGACTGTGGCTTTGCTCTCCCCAGGATGGCCAATGGTCATGGAGTCCCCTCGTGGATCTAGCGTCGTGTACTCAAGTGGCTGAGGTGCCAGCCCTTCCCTTCCCCCTGAGGTGCCTGTCCTTTTTTCTTTCTGATGCCCCTGCAGTGTTCTCTCCGTGGAGTTCTTGTCGTGGGACTGGGCCTTGCCCCTTTGCTCAGGACCCCTGTGGCGGGCTGTGTTGGCGGTTCCCGCCAGGGTCAGAATTGCATATTTTGGACCGCCGGCCTGTTGGCGGGTTGGCCGCCGCTTTATCACCGACCGCCAGGGTCAGAATGAGGGCCTTAGTAATGAACCCATAATCCAGCAATTCAGATTCCTTAGTAGTGTTGACATAGATCCTGTTTTATTTGAGACTCTTATTGCAGATAAGACATTTTGTTTGTATTGGAGACAATATTATATTCAGAATTCACAGATTAATTCCAGAGGATGTACTATTTTATATATATATATACATATATATATATCTATATATATATATATATATATATATATGTGTATATATATATATATATATATACACACACACACACATCTATTAATGTGTGTATATATATATATATATATATATATATATATATATATATATATATATACATATCCATCACCCATGTGTGAAGTGAGAAGCACTATTATTCTATTATTCGAAGGTACATGTTGGGTTACGAGGACCATTCCTTTTGGTCTCAAGTGAGAATTCCAGGTGTTCCAAGACAGACTTTACCTTTCTCAATAGTGTGATGTTTTATGTGATCTTGAGGATATGAGCTGTGTGATGTACTCTCTTTAAAGTCAGTGATCCGGCATGCATCTCTTTGCAGACTGGATTATGGCAATGCCCTATATCTGGGAATGGCATATTTTCTATTCACTTGGCTATAGGCTATCCAAACACAGCAGCTAGACTCATCTGTATTAGCAGCCAAAACAGCTCAGCATCACTCTGCTTAAATACTCTTCACTGGCTGTCAGTCAGCAGGAGAGCTAAATTTAAGCTGTTATGGCATGTCCACAAAGCACTTTCGGATACTGGCTCAGCCATCTTATGTAGCCGAGTGGATTTCTATATGCCTGCACGAGCTCTGCGCTGAGCCAAATTAGCACTGGTCAAGCCAAACATGTTAAAAAACAGAATGAGTGGTCACTCTTTCACTCATCTAGCAACTGCTCATTAGAACTTGCTCCCTGCTGATCTTCATCTTACTTTTTACCATGCCAGGTTCAGGAACAGATTAAAGTTTTTGATATTTCCCTTATAAATGCACGTGAATTGGCTATAGGGTTTAAAGTGATCTAGAGCCATGGTATACCTGTGGAGATGAGTGTTGCCTTTTAGAAATAATTTGAATGGAAGAAATAAAGTTTCAATAAATAAGTAATCACCATCTTGTAAATTTTTACACATTAGGAATTGTGATTTCCTAACTGTGACTCCCAAAGACTCACAATTAGGACCTCACAATCCCTGTACGGATGGCACTAAACTCTTTCTGACACCAGGGAAGAGGCAATAGCATAGCAAAGTTATCCATGAAAAGATCCAAAAGGAAATTCAACTGCAAATAGAAAATCAAGGACAAATATGCAAGTGTGGATGGAGAGGAGAAAAAATATGATTTAGCTAATTATGGTTATAATGACCGTGCTGACGTTGCTTATATGTATTGGATCTAGTGATTAGAATGTTCTTAAGGAGTCCATCATCAATGAAAAACACGTATATGCATTAAAGGACAATACCCCACTTTTTCACTTCAGTGGACCTCTAGCAATTATTGATACTTCACCACTGCTGCTCACTCTACCCATAGAGTACTGCCTTTCCAATACAAAAAAGATAGATCACTACATGTGCATTATCACTTGCTGGATCGCCATGGAAAGGATATCCCTCCAGTCATCTATCATGAAGAAAATTTGTACTGGACCAGGATAAATAAGCTAAAATAATTTTATGATTAGGGGTAGGTGTAACTCACGGAATTTCCTGTAATCACGTAGAATTACCTAAGAATTCAGCAAGATTACACTTGAATTATATGAGAAGAGTAATTCTGTATTCAGTGCTATTTCTTGGTGAAAAAATGCCCTCTCATGTCCAAAATAGGTAGGAAGATGCATTTTGCACTAAGGAATAGCACTAAATGCAGCAGAACAAGAAGAGTGAGCACAGGCAGCCCCTTGTATTTGTTAACGCAGAGAAATCCTCAGTATATTTTAGACTGAATAGTGGATTTCACACACTAGGTCGATGAACCAAACCAAATCTGTTTTGAGAAAATGTCATTTGAAATACGTCATAATCATCACAAATAACATATGGAAATCAGTTCAACCTCAATAACCACACCAGTTCATTAAGCAGTTAATCATTTATTTCCCTATATGAACAATGCTACGGTCACAAAAATAATTCGCAAACACAAATGATACATATAGAGAAACATATAGAGAAACAATAAAGGCTGAATCGAACGCCGGATATATCTGAGTTTAATCAATGCAAAAAGACAAATTATCTCTATGGTTATAACACAAAACCATAGTAATAGAATCTGAGCAAGAGAAATTGAATACATCTGAGTAATGATAAGAAAATATCAAAGACAAATCATGAGCATGTGAGTAACGCCTCCCTCACTAACCACTATTTAGCATTGTCATGTTTGGCTTCATGTAAAAGTTTTAGTAACGCAAATTTAGAAAACATCTAACTAGGGTAGTATCAAAAATATGCAGCAGTAAATAAACAATTGCAGCTGGTACCTGAAAAACAAAAGACAAATAACAATTCACATTTATACATTACTAAAATATTAGTTATCAGCAACAATGTCTGCTTCGACAGTGGCAAAACAACATCTGACACCAACATCAGGATAGAAACAGAATAGGGACAGTGGTAATGGTTTAGAATTTTGAACTATAAGATACGCTAAACCATCTAAGCATAAATTCTTCATAAGCAATAGAATCTCTAGGTCCCAGGATACACGAGAACCCCAAAGTAGAATGGTCCCAAGAATGACCCACGAAACAATGGTGGCTGAGTATTAAATAAAACTTGTTAAATGAAAATGATTCGATAAAGCATGAGGTGAGAAAGTTATGACCAATCAGAACATTAACAGATATTTTTACAATTAGTTTACTCCAAGCTCTTCTATTTGCTGTTATTCCATTGACGAACTCTAAACTAAAACATTTTATATTCTATACTTCCTCTTCTTGCACCTCACCTGTGGATCCTTTGTTTCTACTGAACCAAAAATACGAAGTCATAGGAAGAACGATTACAAAATATGTTACTTCACCATTCCTTTGCACATTAGAAACATATCTTTAAACAATGAAGTCAGTCAAGCTATGGAACACATTAAAAACATTTTATACGGCTTGCATTACACAATGACCTTGCATCTGCTTCTACTTCAGTCTAGCAAAGGCCACTAAATACACATTTATTTCTACTATTTCTACTATTTGTTTTAGTTAAGAAACACACTCTCATGTAAAGACAGAATAATTCCATCAGCTTAAGTCAGCATGGACAAAATATGGGCCTTACATATGATGATGGCCATTTAGTTAGTCACATTTTGGTATACATAATATTATTATCTAACTAATTCACACATTAATCGGTAAGTATAATTACGTAACGACTCAGCATTTTATCAGTAATTTCTCTGCTTCCACACATTTACTAGATGTGATCTCACAGTAGGATTTTTCTCCCAAAATTAGTTTTAATTATGCAAGGAGAAGTAATCCTGTAGTTATCAGTAATTCAGCATCAAAGATGAATGCAGAACTACATAAAATACTACAATTAATGCTGCATAATCGAAATTCTGCCCAGACATGATTATTATGTTTTGTAGTGAGCAATCTCTGTAAAAGCTTGACAACTGTTTGGTGTGATCTTTGATCATAAATTTTAGTGAGTTTGATCCAACCAAACCCAAACAAAACTGGTGATATCACTAATCTGAATTTAAGATTCATATTTGTTGAACAGCCTTGTGTGTCGCTGCACCAAAATGTTGGTTTTAAATGCACAGCAGTTTTAAATGCATGATTGTCCTGCTGAATGCCCATTGACATAACAATGGTTTTGATTGTTGACTATGTTCAGAATTAGCATATAGCAGGACGTGACTTTGTGATGGTATTATTATTGAACACATTACATGAAGATATTTTGTGCTTATTAAAAATATTGTTACATGTGTTGTAATTCTTTATTTCTTGTTCTTGATTCAGGGGTTGGTGTTGATAACATGTTCCTCATGATTTCCTGTTGGCAGCAAACTAAAGTCAGTAGAAACGTTGAAGATCGATTGGCTGACACGTATGCTGCAGCAGCTGTATCCATTACAATCACAACAATGACCGATGTTTTGGCTTTCTATATTGGGATTATGACCCAATTTTCTTCTGTGCAGTCATTTTGCATTTATACTGGAACTGCTGTCTTATTTTGTTTTCTATACAGCATCACCTTCTTTGGAGCTGTGTTGGCTCTTAATGGAAAACGTGAAGAAGACAACAGACACTGGCTGGTGTGCATTGAAGTGAAGGACATTGCTCAGCCTGATCATTCCTCTGTTCCCTTCCTTTGCTGTGAGGGAGGATCCTTTGATAGGACTACTGGGGCCGAGGAAGAACATCCAATTACTACATTGTTTCAGCATTATGGACCTTTTCTTACCCAATCCTGGACCAAGATGTTTGTCTTTGTGGTTTATTGTGGGTACTTGGCTGTTAGTGTCTATGGGTGCTTTCAGCTTCAGGAAGGCACCAGCCTTCGAAATCTGGCCAGCGAGGCCTCATATGTTACTCAATACTATCACAGTGAGGATTTATATTTCTCAAAGTATGGTCCAAAGGTTATGGTAACTGTGACGAAAGCAATATCATACTGGGACCCAATGATTCGTACCAGAATAGAGAAATGTGTGCAACGCTTGGAGAGCTCTTCTTCCATTGACAGAAGGCTCTCTGAGTCATGGTTGCAAGACTATAGCCAGTACTTGTTCAACATATCCTTAAATTTGGATAACAAGACTACATTTATGAACCATGTCACCTCCTTTCTCCAATTAGTTCCACGCTACAAGAATGATGTTGTTATCCAAAATGATCAGATAGAGGCGGCACGTTTCTTTATTCAGACAGTTAATGTGAGCGCTGTAGCAGATGCACACAAAATGTTGAAGGAGCTAAGGGAAACAGCAAAAGCATGTACAATTCCATTACTTGTATATCACCCAATATTTATATTCTTAGAGCAGTATGACGCGATTATTCAAAATACTATTCAAAATATTGCTGTTGCTACTGGAGTCATGCTGGTGATATCACTATTATTAATTCCCAACCCACTCTGTTCTCTATGGGTGACCTTTGCAATTGCTTCCATAATAGTTGGAGTGACCGGTTTCATGGCTTTCTGGAATGTCAATTTAGATTCAGTATCCATGATCAACCTTGTCATTTGCATTGGGTTTTCAATTGACTTCTCAGCGCATATTTCATATGCGTTTGTCACCAATAAGGATCCAGATGCCAATAAAAGGGTCAGTAATGCATTGCATCTCCTGGGCTACCCAATCCTACAAGCAGCTCTTTCGACCATCCTAGGCGTAGTTGCCTTGTCTGCAGCGGAAAGCTACATCTTCAAATCGTTTTTCAAGATTATGTTTCTGGTAATTACGTTCGGGGCCCTTCATGGTCTTGTTTTCATTCCAGTATTTTTACCTTTTTTTGGAATGTGTGATAAACCGTGCAGAGGTAGAGAAAACATAAAGAAGTTAGAGAAAAGAAGCCAACAAGGAAGTTGTACAAAGGATGGAATCAATTTAGGATGTCACGACAACCAGGTTGAGGAAGTACATGGGAGTACCTTACCTGGAACTGTTTTCACAATCCCTAGTGTAATTAATATTGCAAACGTGTATAATGGTTACTTATTTCACGCTAGACAGAACACAATGGTCCCATCTAATGGTTTACAAAGCACTGGTATCACACCCTGCTCTGATCAAAAGTCTGAAGCCATGGATGTGGATTGCCTTAAGCAAATCAACCTATTGCATTATGTAAGTAAGAAGTCCCCAGATTGTTCCTAGTGTATGTGTGAGTACAACCAAAACGCACTCAGTCTTTACACGATTCCACCTTTACCAGTTAAATAATTTCAATATTGTATAACTTAAATGTGGATTCTATAATTTCTTTCTCGAGAAAGATTTAAAGGAAGTAAAAAATACAGACCGGAATATTGGAAAGAGTTTATAAAAAGGTCCTACTTTGATATTTGCATATAACTCAGTGAGAAATGTCTACTGCAATAAGTTCCAATTTTCGCACTCCTGTCCACGATTCCAGCTTTCTTTTTTAGTATAGAGAAAGATAATGTGCATTTTGGGACCCCACACATACAATGCTGTACCTATCATCTTGCATTATCTGCAGAGGTGTACATTCCTGTGAGTTATATGGAAGGCAAGACTGTGTTCTATATAAAGCTGTATGCATCATTGATGATCAAAATTCAACGAACCAACTGTCCGATAAGTTGGCCTTTCGACTTATCCATCATAGATAACATTTAAAAAATTGCAGCTTCCATTCTTAGTAAAAAAAAATCCATACATCAGAACAACAGTGTCAGCAACACGAAAATAGAACATGATAAGGCGAGACAAACAGAGTTTACGGAAACAAGTCTAATTACATACATCATGCCTCTGCTTTACGTATGTTAATTTTTTGAACGTGGATTTGTATTATAAAATAGAGTGTACTAGGCTGTGGTTATGCTCCTTCTATAGAATAGGCAATAGTGTGATTAAGAAAAAAACTTCCTTGCTGTCTCGGGTAAAACATAAGCAGCGCTCAATGGTGTTTTCATTAGAAAATATCCTCTTCTGACTGACCAGAGTCGTCGTCCTTCCCAATAAATACTCATAATTCCAAAACTAGATAAGAGGGAGCTACAAGAGAAAGGAGAGCAGGAATAAATACAAGACTATGTCACAAATAGAACCGATACTTGCGTCTGTATTTATTATATTTAGTAAATAAAAGTCTTCAAGATTATTGACAACATGTATGCAAGTTTGAAATAGCGAGTTCCTAATTGCGTTTTCCTGCGAATTGCAATTAGGAAATTGAAATTCCAAATGTATGAAACGCTTTTGAGTTTCATTTGTGATTCCCAGTGGATCGCAAATTGACCTAGCTCATGATTATGAATGAGGTAGGTCTTGGTTTGTGACACATTGTGAATCGCCAAAATCACATGGATGGCGGCCTGCTGGGGTCAGCAGATCACCATGTCTGTGATTGCTTTTAAATAAAGCCATTTTTTTTAATACTTCCCGTTCACCTTGAAGGAAAAAGGGATGTATTTTAAAAACATGAATAGTTTCCTGTTCATGGGACGACTGTCTGATCTTAAAAAAAGATTTTTACAAGCATTCTTAAAGGAGAAGGGATCCCTTGGGGAACCCTTTCCATTTGTGAATGGGCTACCACCAAATTAAATTTGATGGTAAAAAGCAAATGCTTTGTGACCGCATTTTGGTCGCAAAACATTCATGCATACCACTGCAATTTGGTATTAGGAATGGACGCCCTCAACACTCTCCTTCCTAACATCGAATCGCAAACCTGAATTGCCATTCGGTACAGGTCACTGAAGCGCTATTTGTGTTTGGTTCCTTTTTTGTGTTCTTTTCTGAGAATCGCCCTGTTTGCAACCAGGAAAAAGGTTTGTTCAACTGACTGTATATTTGGGTCAGCTGGAGTTATTGGCGCAAGTAACCTCGGCTCAAATAAAATTTGTGCTTGGCCTGCCGTTATGAGCACCTTTACACATAGGCATCACTGGATAAGGAATAGCATGTGCAAAGAGTAATTATATTGATTTTGCACATGCTATAAACTTTTGTTCTCTTGTATGGCAGCCCAGTTTAAAATCAGGTGAACCTGATTGTATTTATCCATGCACTCAAAAGATTTGGGGCAACTTATGCTCCACTCCTTAATTGCCAAGGTACTAAACCATCCGTTTTAGCACTACCTCTCTGGTCTAAAAGGGCTGGCAGGACTTGTGCAATAGGAGTTTTATGAACAAGAACCTTTCCAGCTCACAAATGTGTTGAAGACACTGACGAGTGCAGCAGAAAAAGAAACACAATAACAAACATTTCACAATCCCTCGGTTTGCATGATTCGCAACAATCGCCATACTTTGGAAGAAATGGAGTCCTGAGGCAAAGGTGCCTAATTTGTAACCAGTGACCTTAGTTATAATCTAGGTTTCCCAAATGGATAAGAATTGTGGGAACATTTAATTCCTCTTCACCTCAATGTCCTTAACTGTCAAAATATGGAGTGTCTAGTAACAGTAAAAACAGCCAGGATATTAAAGCAACTATTAGCAAAGCAAAATAGTTTTGACATTTGGTAGCGCATACACACACACAAACACATACATTGACATAGATCAGAGTCTTACAGACAGAACAATAACTAGATGTACACACTGATCAACCTAAATGGACACCCACATCCACCCAGTCCCGTAGATCAACAAGCAGTCATCATACCACAGAGAATTATAGGTATCCATGAATATAGACATACATGCATGGACATCAATTCACCAAAATGCCAGGGTTAGCGGAAGTGACATCACAGACCCTTTGACATTAACAACATCACATGAAGTGACATCATATGACCTTGACCCAGATTATTTTCAGGAAGGCACGTCACATTACCCCAACATCACACTCACACTCTCTTTCACTCTCTTACACTAATTCTTATTCAGTCTCATTCACTTGCATTTGCTCTTACTCTCACTCATACTTACCAACACTAAGGCCCAGGTTTGCTAACACTTTGCACCATGTATGCATCCCTTTTGTGATGCAGACCAGGTGAAAAGTGTTAGGGTGGGATTCACTCTCCAAAGCACATCCTGATTTGCATTGGATAGTATCCCAAAGTAATGCAAAATTGTGCTCTGCACTGCTTCGTGCTATTTTGCATCAAATGGTTGTTCCATTGATGGTGCATGGGCATTCCCATGCAATCACCTAGGGGTTTTGATGCAAATGAATTTCTACAAACAGTGGTAGAGAGGAATTTGCACCACAATCTTATGACTGCTCAAAACTAGAAGAATTATTTTAATTTGTCCTCATTTTCCAACTTTGCATCTGTTCTGCATTGTATTTCACACATACAAAATGGGAAAAGACAAATCATAATTTTGTACTGGGATATACTCCATCCAATATAAAACCTATGTTTCAAAAAACACTCACACCCTAGCGCTATGGCACAAGGGTGTGTGGTTGGCGCATTGCTGCCTAAAGTACACCATTGCACAAGGAGAGAAACAATACACCATATCTCAGTGGATGTGGTGCATTTGTTCTTTCCCTATGACATAAGACAGCACAGCACCTTCAGGGCAGCATTGCCTTTGTGTCAAAGCATATTAAGTTTGGGCCTCAATTTCACACAATCTCACTCACTGCCTGTCACTGACTCTCACTCACTTTCACTCACACACACATGCTTATATATGCATATACATGGTCACACACATGGTCTTATCTCACATAAACACAATCTAACTCACAAGCACACAAAATACATTTCATTTAAAAATATTTTTACTTACTACAGCTGTCACCAAAGTTGCTGTGCCAGCTAAATGTGCTCCATGTTTTATTAGAGTAATAGTGAATAACAGAATATTATTTACTATTAGTGTAAAGTAAAACGTGGTGAGAAATATGGAATGTGGAGCAGCCTCAGTGTTCTTGGCACTGATTTTGCCACCTCTGAGGCCTGGAGTAACAAGGCCAGTGCCAGGGGTAGCAAGGGGCAAGCCAGGATTGCAGCTGCAACCCCTGGTGATCCCTAAATGACATCCATGCATACATGTTATGTTTTGTTGGTCTCGTGATGTTAGAGTTGACAGGATAGTAAAAAGCAGGGAATAGGAGAAGGTATAAAAAGGATCCCTATGATTGCAATATTTTTTTTTAAATTGCACGTGGTGAGTAGTTGACCTTAGCTGTCTTGTCAGCAAGGAGGAAGCAGGAGAGAAAAGTACCAGTAGAAGGAAAAATGTCTGCAAGATAGAGGATGAGGTAAGAATAAAGGAGATGGAACAAAGAGTGTGAAGAAACAGGGACAGATGGAGAGTTAGAGGCCATGATAGACTGTTAGAGAGATGGCAAGTAAGTAAGTGAAAGCCAGAAACTCTGTTATGGAGGACACCATACAAATGGTGACACAGACAAATATGACTACAGTCCTAAGCAACAGGAATAGAGGTAGCCAATAAACAAGCAGAGAGGCAGGCAGGTTGACAAACAGACTAAAGGATGGACATTTTAATGAGGAATTGATGCAGCCTTTATGCCCACTTATTCTTTAGCCTACTATGTCGACAAAATCAAATTTGAGAGTGCTTTCCATACTTAGTCAATCCTTGACTTTTCCTTGAAGTTGGACCAAGTAAAGCCCTGGTTCACAAAGAGTGCGATCTCTCTATGGAAATCATCATGACAGTTCGAACTGATGATGGCCAATGATCTGCCATGGACCTTCCATAGTTATATCTCTCTGATGTTTGAAGGTCATTCTTTAGGCTCATGACATTGCCAACGGCATCCTTCTAGAAACTGGAACAGGGCTTGCAATGGGTCTTGTAAGAATGATTCTGGGGTCCTCTTCCAGGGCTGCAAACAATGAATTGTATTTCATCCAATTCGGCCATTTGTTTTATTGTGGGGAGCATTTGAGCTAGTAGAGTGCTTGTGCTGTACTTGTGTTTGATCACCGAAATTGACATAGTCATTTGTATATGATACATCTTCAATGAGGTAAGGATGTGGAACAAACCAGTGATTAGCAAAGGGATGAGGAGCTAATGCTGGAATTAATAGGAAGTAATCTTCCTTACTCTGATTCTCCTCCTTCAACCCTGTTCACATGATCTTCTCTCTTTCCCAGTGGTCTTTCAGTTGTAATCCCATATATGCTATGTCAGTGGTCAAGCTTGGGGAATGAGCAAAAGGTGCTTCTTCAAAAATTGTTTTTAGCTAGAGGTTGCCTTCCTAGAGAGTGGAGTCACCTATGTATGATAGACCTGCACACCCAAAAAGTCACACAATGGCTGCTCCAACAGTTAATATTAATGCAGACTGCAAGGTAAGGCAATTCACTTAATTAGACATTTTTTAAAGACAAACATTCAATCATATCATTCGGGACACAAGAAAGGAAGACAGAGTTCTCCACTGGTAAGAGAGGGATCGTCTGATCTTCCGAATTACTGTACATATACTGCACATAGTATTTACACTGTTCAAAATTGGTACATTTGGATCATCCCCTAATGGGTAACATTAACATTCAGATAGGAAAAAAGATGGTATCCTGAGGGCCCTGGGTGCTAATTGGAATAGCAGGAATGAGATTTTGTTAATGAAAATGTGAAAGGGTTCATTAAGGTCGTACATGAGAAGTTTATTTTAACTCAATTTAGGAACTGGTTTGACAGGCTGGTAAATGGAATAGAATTGTAAGGTTCCCTAGTGTATCACGTTTAAGGTCACTTAAACTAGGACACTTCATAGGTGGATTGGGAGTTCTGTCACAAGATTACTTTGCTCTGTTGGGATGGTAATGTTGCCAGCATGGTGCTAGAGTGTGCACTACTACCCTATGTTGTTTTTCTAGGTTTCATGGGAATTTCTATTTTTCACTCAATGTCCCCCCACAATCACGTGGTTTCCTGATGGGGACTCAAAGCTACATTGTGTGATACCACATATCAAGGCTTTAGGGATACAGGGACAAAATCACCTATTTTTCAGAGACTAAATGCTGCCCTTTCTGCTAGAGCTTTGTGAGAATGGTGATGATGGCAGCATACTTCGTAGAGAAGAGGCACACATTTTTACCCATCTCCTTCGGGGCAAATACGTACACTCCTCCCCTTTTCAAAAGATGTTCACTGGAGGTTTTCATGCCTATCTATGTGGGCTATAAGTGACAGAACTATGTGCCTTGCGTGAACGGAATTGAATGAGTCTGAGTCTTGTGTGCTTGTTTGCCTAAGTACAACAGGACTCTATTTTAGATTTACTGTATGTGTCTGGCAACACAAAATGGGGGAGAGCTTTGTATTAGGCTATTGAGATCTCTTCTGAACAGCAACTTTGAATTCCTTTCCAACCCCAGGCTGCTACAGTAGAGGGATTCAGTGTTCCGTATATGGGGTTGTAACATTTTTCCCTTTGTACTTTGGCCAGCCGTTCCCCTGTAAGAGCACTCTCAACTCTACCACCTCTACCACCTCAACTCTACCACCTCTAATATCCAAGCCACATCATCAAAAAAGGTTGCCTGAATCTGCCCAAGAGATTTGGAGCCACATGTACAAAGTCCTTTAGCATTTCTTCACATTCCAAATCGCTATTTCGCACCATTAAGAAATGCTAAATAGGCTTTTCAGATGTACAAAGCCCTCTGGAAATTGCAAATAGGGATTTCCTATTTGCGATTTCCAAACTACATGTACAAAGTATTTCCTAAATGCAAAATGGGCATCAACTCAAAGTCAGTGGTAACCATGTGCAATTTGAAAAAAACACCCAAAGATCTTTGTTTTTTTAAGTGCAACAGAGCACACACATGCCCCTAGGGCATATGTGTTTTCTACATGTGAACCACTTTTTTGGGGGGCCATCACAGCCACCTTTGGTTTTGCATTTCCCTTCCATAAATAGCGATTTCCTGTTAAAACAGCTCATTGAAACAAATGGCGTTGCCTAATTACGATTTCCCAATAGCGATTCCTACTTTGTAGGAATCGCTATTAGGAAATCAGTATTTACATACATGTCATTTTGCATTCCTAAATAACGATTTCTATGGAGTTGCTATTTAGTAAAGACAAAATTGAATATTGGTACATCTGACCCTATGTCTTCTGACTGGGCACAGATACAGCCATATGTAAAATTATTAGGACCAGCTGAGGAAGGCTTCTTGCTAAGCAAGACATATAACATCTGAAAATGCACAAACTCTAACTGGTCAGCCCTGTGGATAAAAACTGCTCTACCGGGAGCAAGTATGTTTTCCAGGATCCCTCACTGTCCAAAGAAGAAGCTATGCTATTGTGTTCTGCTCAGCTGCCTGGAGAAAGGACTAGCCTGCCTGCTGGGAAAATTATTGTGTTCCAGAGCCAGAGTCTGCTGATCACAGGATTCCTACATAGCAGGGGATTAGGCTTGGGTCAACATTCTTGCATTCTGCTCGGCTGCCTGGAGAAAGGACTAGCCTACCTGCTGGGAAAAAGGGTTTCTCAACTGCACCCTACAGAGGACAGTCTGCTTGAGAGAAGTGCAGGACAAACATTTATCATCACTATATTTAGACCATGCAATGGACTGTTGCCTACAGTATCTTGTGATGAGCATCTGTTCTACCTGGCCGAACCAACACATTCTTGGGTGCCTCGACAAGGCCTTGAGGATGACTCTGTCTCATGCCCGGGCTTGAACATTGTCCGAGTGGTATCTAGATACACTTCTTCCTTTTCATTTGAGGTAACAGTAATTGTAGCATGTGACCTCTGTACCATAACTGAAAATAAATGACTGCGCACATCCACACTTGATTGCCGGGGTCTGCTGATCCAAATTCGGGTTCACAGGTCTAGGTTCTGCTAGGTCTAAAGAAAATATATTGGCATTACATTGGCTTTGATTGAAATATAGCGTTCAGCACCTAGGCAATATAAAGATATTTGTACTTAAAGGTGTAAGGGATGTCTGGTTGTCCGCATTCATCTTCATAATATGTGTAACATTTAGCTTTGTGTGTAATAAAGTAATTATCTTCTTTCAAAAACTAAAACACTGACCGTGGTTTATTTATTAATTGGCATGTGTTTGTTGCACTGTGTTCTCAGTTTCTAGCATAAGACTGCTCTGCTCAACTACCCTGAGAGAGTCAAGTGTTGGGGAGGAGTGGTTGGAAATCCATTTGGGTCTGCTATGGTGGGTCCAGCACATCAGTAAACCGTTTCTTTGGTTATATTTGGATCCCCGTAAACTAATCTCCCAGGGACTCCCCTAAGCAGGTCCACAGAGAAATAGTGCCACATCCCTCAGTTGTATTCAGATAGATTATGTAACAAAATGATTTATGGTCATTTCATAGGACTGTTTGTCATTTTGTCTTTCAATGTATCTTTGAGAAGATACTGACAAATTGTCAAGCCTATTGGGCCGGTAGTCATTTAAAAATATTTTTCATATCCACCTTAACTAATTGCTTGCCTCTCAAAATGACATGTTGGCAAAAGCTTCCCCAGGCTGCCAAACTTGTTTCTGGTCTCCGTGCGGCCAAGGAATGTTGATGTGAGAACTTTCGCACCCACTCACACTGCACCTTGGTGACATAAACGAATTGAAACCACAATTGATGTGGGCTAGTGCTCTGCCAGCACATCTTTTTATCAATTAGTTGAAATTAGTTTGCTTTGAAAATAGATGGGTCTCCATGTGACTCAATATGTTAAATTAGTATATTTTGTGCGACCAGCACAAGAAAAAATCCCGCTGATCTAACGAAGTAAGAGCCCCATTAGAACTCCATATTGCTATGCTAAAAAGGGTGCATTGCTCCAACCTCTTACTAATGGTGTGCTCCTTCTATACAAAAATGCAGTATACTTCAAGTGTATTATTGTACAACAGGCCATTTCAGCTCTATAACGAGATAAATAAATTATTTTCACGTTTTCCTGCAGATTTCGGCCATATATATATTTGTCATGCATATTCTACAATGTGCGCAAACATGGTCCACCTAAAAGCACACTCCACTCTTTGGCAGAGTCCATAGGTGAGGGGATAGCACATAAGGAAAGGTTATGCAAACCTCGTCTTCAATGCAGATAGTTGTCTACCCCTGCCACACTTGCAGACTGCGCGAAAGTAGAACCCAGTAGGGGGATAGCAGAGGAGTACAGTGAGTCAGGGGACCTACCACAGTCATTACACAGGAAAACACAAGAATGTTACACCCAACGCCTCCATTGCAGGAACTCTCTAAGCAGACAGCCATTACGGGTTCATCTCCTACCCAGGAATTTCACAGGCAGAAATCTCTTCTCAGGTGTTTGGGACTTTTCCAATCAAGTCCAATCCCAGCACAGTCTATGAAGCTACGAAGGATAGTCAGGGGGATGAGCCAGTAACTAAAAGGAAGGGGATATATGCAGGCCCACCGTAATTGTGCAGCAGACGAACACCAAATTATGCGTTAGGGTTGACAAAATTATGTGTCAGTAAAAGGTAAATTATCCGGCATTATGTGGCTCATTTTAGGATGGCATTATCTCATTAGTTTGGAATTTGCACACATTGTAATATTATCTGGTCAAATATTTCACCTCATTAGTACCAGTTCAACTACTAAGTACAGAAATAAGCAACTGAAAGATCATGATCATTTAACATTTGTGAAGGGCCTTTCACTGTGCGTAAACACATGTTGCCATATTTTTAGCAACTTTTGATTCATTTGAGCTACAAATATATATTTTTTTAAATCAGCAGATTATACATTAGATGATGGGTAATGTAGCAAATGTAGGATTTCAGAGATCCGCTACGTTACATAGGCAAAAGGTGCCTGTCTGACCACGAGAAACTGAGAGGAAGCATACTGACAAGTTCTCTCTTACAGGCATTCTGGGACTCTGGATGCGGGCTGAATAGTGGTAGAGAGAAAATAGGGAAATGAAAGGAAGCATCCTGACAGAGCCATTCTGGTTTACATGAAGCATGGGGTTTGGACTACAGGACACACTCTTGTTAAAAAGGGGTCTTCCCCCCCAAAAAAAGTAAAACCCAAAAGAGGAAAAGGAGAGCACAAACTGGATCAGTATATAAGACTGCAAAACTAGCCACAAAATAGAAATTTCGCAAAGGCGGTGACCCCAAAGTTTAGACATTCCCTATTAATGCACTACCAGGCAATAATTAAGTAAATTTATCGACGATAGAAGAATTTGTTGTAGTCTTCATACTTCACCAGTATTGACAGACCCACGCAATACAGATACAAACTTAGCATACAGAAGGGAGGGAACGGGCAAGTGTCTCTTGAAGTCTCTCCCATAACTCACCTAGAAAGGATCTACCTTAGGAAAGAGATAAAAATGGTGATAGAACAATAGGCTATATCTTTGGGTTCCCCTCGCCCTTTCCTCTGAATCATCACACACAAGTCAACAGGACTTGTGCTACTAGGGTTTTTTTTTTAATTAGAAGCCACAGCGGAGTATGACAATGTTGGGGAATATCAAGAAATCAAACCAATAAATTACTGGCACTTATATTCCTACAAATTGTCTGCTACTAATTATTAGAAGCTAACAACTGTGCCTTTTGGAGAGGTGGGCTAAAGCAGTCACACTTTTTGCGAAGGGCAAGCCATCCTCACCTGGTAGAGTCTTACTTCTGTGGCAGGCTATCTCCCCCAAATGCTCTTGGTGCAGTGATCCTCCCCGGAACAGGCGAATGCCCTGTTTGCCTGAGGCCGAGGATGGTGTTCTACATGGAGCTGATTTCCATGATGACTGTAAGAAGTCTTCACGATGATCACATTGAATGAGAGGAACACCATGGGAATACTTACAGTCTTACAGTGCTTAATTTAAGCTGGCAGTTGCTGGTGGGGGCCCTCGGATGTAATTTTTGGGGACTGCCACTTATTCTCCCTCATCGTACATTTCCTAAGAGCAAGATAGAGAAAAACACTCAAAGGTGAAAAAAGAGATAGAGAAATATGAAACAACTGTCTCAAACAGGGAAAGCAGAGAAAGCAGAACCTGGAGGAGTGGGATAAAGAGAGTTATGGTAATGGATTAAAGAGGCATGAGGTGGATTCAAATCTACACAGCTTTCGTATTCGGGGCACTGGCATGTAATAGCAGTGGTCATGGCAGACCTTTGGGCACCTGCACTCATTCTTTTAGAGATTAAGCACTGCAGTCCTATAGAACAGTATATATGTGAAGAACAATGCCTAAATAAAACACTGCACTACAATATTTTCTTTACATTAGTGCATAAATAGGTAAGGAATACAGACTACTTCAAGATGATTTGCAATATTATTACTTTTATTAATAGAAATACTAATAATCTATGAATTAGTCTCACTCACCATCACCCTTCATGCAACACTTTTCAGTTCTTCATTTCATGCTCTTCCCATGAAGGGCATCCAGTCATTGCTTGCATTTACGTCGAATAAAAGTAGACTCTATGCTGTAAAAACAAACATACAAATATGTAGTCAATACCTTGTATGTTAAGTCGTTTCATGTAAGTCTCTGTAAAAAATCGTCTGTAGCTTTGAATAGAAAATGTTCTCCATATGGGCCATAGTTTTGTAAACAATGTTTAGTGCATTCTTTTTGGGTCAAATTATTATTTTGTTACAGAAAGATTGATATTCATTCCGGCTTACATGTTAAACCGAGAACTCAGGGATGTGAAGTGAGTTCTAAGCGTTGGATAAATTAGTTGAATAAAAAGCCTGCACATAATGAAGTGGCCACCCAACACTCCAGCTGCTCAACCGAGCTCTGGAGTTTGAAAAGTATTATAAGCACTCTATTATGGAATGATGTCCCCAATTAACTAAATAACATATATCATGTAAGATGATATTTCTATGGACATTTTGACATGCTGCCCCATTATAAAAAGCTCATTAGCACCTACTGTAAGTGAATTTCCAAGGGAAAATCGAAGTTCAGAAAAAAGGAGAGAACTGAAAAGCTTTTCCCCCTCTATAAGCAACAGATCTTACTCCGTTCATTGACCTTTCATTCACTTTGACTGCTGGCCCTGGTAGCAGGCATTGTGACCTCACAACTCAACAGGAGCAGCTTGTGGCGCTTTGACGGGGCGGCGTGGCACTGTGTGTGGAGGAGTTCATAAAAAAAAAAAACACTTACCTTTCTTGCCGTCGCCGCCACCACCACGCTGCTCCTCTGCCGCAGCTGCAGGCACAGGCTCCCAGCCTGCCCTGCAGCCAATCTAAATGCTACTGTCATGCTGCTGGCTGCTTGACAGCAGTGTTCGGATTTGCTGGAGTGCCCTGGCTGGGAGTCAAAGAGAAAGTCTTTGCCTGCTCTCTCCCACTTGGCACTGTGCAGCCCGAGATGTCCGGCCAAATATACATGCGCCCTGAGGGGGAGTGATGTGCACTCCGTCCCTGTCATAGCCCGTGGCCCTGCCCCTTTTACTATAAAACAATAATAAACATAGTTTATTATAGTTTTATAGTAAAAGGTTTGCAGCAGCTGCTGCTGGCCGTTGGGCGACTCTCCTCGGCCCTAGCGGAGGAGCCGTACCTGCAACTCAAGTGTAATACATTATTACAGCAGAGTAGATATGCCATGTTTTTATTACAATCAAGTAGTGAGGTCACAATTACCCTCTAAAAATGTAATTTAATGCATGTTTGGTGGAAAAGTTTGATGTTTCCTCGTATTCTATATCCAGATCAAATAATCAAGACAACAAGTCTGTGACAGGAAGGGTTCCACTCATGACACTATTTATGAAGTAAATACACTAGGATTATAAGCACGGTGCGTTCAGGGAAAAGGAGCTAATTTTCCTGCCTTGAACAACAGCAAATACCAGACTAAGGTTTAGATGTACAAAGCATTTTTGTGGTCACAAAAAGGCCAGATTCGCAAAATACGGTGTTTTCAACTGCAAAAATGTTTTTTCTGATATACAAAGCCCAAACTGCAATTCTGTAACATAGTATAGAATCGCAATATGAGTTTTGCGATTTGGTATTTGGATGGGGCGTGTTCAGAGCATCCATTCCTAATACTAATTGTCAGTTTTATGTACAAATGTTTTGCAACCAAAATGCGGTAGCAAGGCATTCACAATTTACTACCAACTCAAAGTTGGTGGTAACCCATTCGCCAGTGGGAAGGAGTCCCCAAGGGGCCCCTTCAGAATGGCTGAATAAAATAATATTCATTTCATTTGTTTAATTTTTAAACACATCCTATTTTCCTCTAAGGAAAACGGGCTGTGTTTAAAAATTTTTTTTTTATTTAAAGCAATACCAGACATGGTGGTCTGCTGACCCCAGCAGACTACCATCCCTGTGATGTCAGCGAATCCTAGTGTGTCACAGATTGTTCCCTACCTCCGATATATTAATGAGGTAGGTCTATTTGTGACCCACTGTGAATTACTAATGAAACTCAAGAGTTTCATTCATTGGGATTAGTGATTTCCTAATTGTGATTCACAAAAAATCACAATTATAATCACTATTCCCGTTTTTGTATATCTGAGATGGCTAAAGAAATGAAAAGCAGTGCTTTAAATGGAACAGAAGTGCAGGTACTCACTATTCAGAGTACCTGTGTGGTGCTGAGATCTGCTGGTACTCTCCCATTAGATGTCTTGCAGCCGTACTGAGAAGTGCAGGTACTCTCCCTGTCAAATTACAGAAGTTCAGGTACTCAGGGGCATATATAAGAGCCCCAGCGCCATTCTAACATCACATTAGCATCATTTTTTTTCCTGCTAATGTGGTGTTAGAAGGCCAAAAACGCCGCACCATATTTACAAAGTGGCGCAATGCATGCATTGTGCCACTTTTTAACCCTTTGCGCTAGATTATGCCTGCCGCCGGCATAATGTATGCAAAGGGGATGTTCCCCCATTGGGGGGACAAAAAAATGGCACAAAGAAATCTAACAGATTTCTTTGTGTCATTTATTTCCTGCATTTTTAACTCCTGCTCAGGGCAGGTGTTAAGAGGAAGCTTCCATTGGTTACAATGGGCCTCTGGGTGCTTTACCGGATTAGTGTCAAAACATTTTATGCTAATCCTGAAAAGCTCCAGACTAGCTTAAAAAATCTGTCCCTAGTCCCCTAACTACCCCCATGTTGCGCTGTATTTTAAATACAGCGTACACATGGTGGCGTTAAGGGAACACTAAGGGGCGCAAGTAAAGTGGTGCTTCACTGTGTGCAGCGTCACTTTTGTGAAATATGCCCCTCAGTACCAGACAGCACCTGCCCAGTTAAAGCACTGTGGATAAGACAAGGGTTTTAGTATAACAGACAACAATTGAAAAGCATAGCTGCAAGAGTGAAATTTGAAATGATTAGCCAAGATTTAACAATGACACACCAGTACGATATTTCACAACCATGTAGAATTTACGTCATAATCACTCAATTTTGTTTTGTTTCTTTCACAAGCTCTTGTGTTTTTGTATGTGCTCTGAAAATATCAATACAAATATAACTACAGACAATATATTTCCACGAGCCAACTGCTAATACTTGTTTGTACAGTTCAAGAATAATGAAATTATGTTTTACATTACCGGTAGTCCTCGTGTTAGCTCTGTACTGCTTTCTAGCAGCACAGAGGTATGAAATTATCACATGTAGAAAAGTGGAATGCGGCATGTAATCGACACAATCTTGACAGCTCAGAGGTTAAGTTATCTGAGATGACCCAAATATGTAGTTTATCATGGTCTCCAATAGGCACTGGAAATAAGCACTGGGAGTAGGGGTGTTGAGGGTGCTACAGTAACCCCAAAATACCCATGCTGGAGTTCCAAAGGTGAAAGAGCAATAAAGGTGCCTTTACATTTTGTTTTTATTGTGTCACATTTCCTAAGCGTTCAAAGTCGAAGGGCAAATTGTTGTTTAGTTTTTTAACATGGAGGCTGGTGTTTTCTTTCTCTGATTGCAAAGTGAGAGGATTTTGTAAAGTGAACAACTTGGCAATCTTACTGGTGCGAAAGGAAAGCCGAAGGATGTCGTTTTTTTAACACATTTATATACCTGTAGACGAACTGCACAAATATTCCAAAATATATCTGCACTTAGAAAAGGGCAATTTAAGCACTTTGTTGGTAATTATGAAGTGTGATGGAAATAATTTTAATGGAATCATGCCAAATCAAGACACTTTACTTGGTGATGCCCAAATGTCAAATATTTGCTGAAACACGATTTCTACACATTATTGTTTGTGCGCTATATAGTGTGATCATTAAAACTCTGGCCATCATTATGACTTTAGTGGTCTTTTACAAAGACCGCCAGAGCCGTGGGTGCCAGAAGACCGCCAGTGCTGGTGGGCTTCCGACTGCCATATTATGAGTGCTGAAGGATTTCCATCACAATTTGGGCGGAAATCCTCCAGCAGTCGTGCTGGCAGTCGGAGGCGCAGTCGTGCTTCCACCGCTGTCATCGCCACACCAAAAGGACTCCGCTCACCGTATTACGAGCACTGGTATGGCACGGCGGTGTCCTGATGTCCGGGAGCTGCTGGCGGTGGAAGCACCCGTTCCCATTCCCTGGTGGACGACCTCCTCACAGGACAAGGTAAGTCGATCGTCCGACAGGGGAGGGGGTGGGAGAGTGGGGGTGTTGTGTATGTTTGAATGCGTGTTTGAATGTGTGTATGATGAAGTAAGTGCGAGTTGGAATGTTTGTGTGAATGCGTGTCTGTTGGTGCAAGTGAATGAGTTTAAGTATGCGTGTGAGTAAATGAGTGTATGTATGCGTGTGAGCGAATGAGTGTATGTATGCATGTTGGTGAATGCATGTATGTAAGTGTGTGTGTGTGCGTGTATAAGGGGAGGGTGTGCTGACATAGAAGGGGGTTCTGACATGGAAGGCGGGTGGGGGAGGGGGCGCTGACATGAAGGGGGATATTGTAGTAACAGGCGGGTCGGGGGAGTCGTCTGCCGGCGACAGCAAAGGAATTTTATGTCACCAGCAGCCTTTCCGCTGCGGTTTTCATGGAGGTGCCACTGCCATGGAAACTCTGGCGGAAAGGCGACTCATAATACCGCCAGTGGTCTTCAGTGGACAGCCGGCCCGGAGGTACTATCTTCTGGTCTGGCTGTCCTACCACCCTGGCAGTACCAGCGGGATGTGAAGTTTGGACAGAAGCCAAACCGCCACACTCATAATGTGGCGGTCTTCACCGCCGGCCCGTCGGCAGTGAGACCGCCACTGCGGCCCTGGCGGTCCTCGGTCTGCCAGGGTTGTAATTACGGCCTATGTCTGTGCAAATTTAGTGGCCATTTCATTGCCAAATGTGCTATGAGTAAACAACTAGCTACCATACCATGCTTTAGTAATATATTTTCCACAGTGTGCTTTAAAATTCATCAGGAGTTACATACTGCTCTCTTGCCGCTCTCTTGCTAAATGGGCGTGGCTCATTTGGTACACTTGTTCTTTGTGGGACACAGACTTTTCACAGTCCACGAGTTCAGCGATTGAATATAAATGGCAGCACCCACACTCCGAAAAACTTTCCAGCACCACTTTACAATATACTGTCATAAAGGTGAATGTTTATAAAATTTGTGATGCTTCTAATGTTGATACTTCTTCACGATGAGCGAATATTTCGCCTAGGACAAACACCGACGCACTTTAGCCGTGGGTATTTGCCCTACAGTGATCTTGACACCCCCTTACACTCCTCTCTTGCCCCTGTTTCTGTTTTTTCGTTTATTTATAGGGAGTGCCCCTCATACTCGTGAATTATTTCTTTAAGGGGATGTCATCCAGTACCCCTGCTCTCCTTTTGCCCCTGGTAGCATTTTGCCACCTGCACTGCCGCGCTGTATAATTAGGTCGTGGTGCAGTGCAGGCAGCAACGTGCCCGTCAGCACTAAGATTGTAGCATGAAGCCTGCCGACCCTTCTAAACAATGACTGCCCTAGGAATATTGATGTGTTAACGTAGTACACGTCATACTTAATAAATTGACCATGCTTGAAAATGAAAGGAATTTTAACATTTCTATTAATGATGTATCTCTCGGCTTAAATGTAAACATGTATATGAACCTATGAGATACAGTGTTTAAATGTACGTGTTGTGTGTCTGTGACTTAATTTCTGATAAACCAGATTGATAAAAGTATTTATTTTTACTGTTCATTCAAATGTACATGATTGTGTTCACAAAACAAATCTTTACTTAGCTATAACGTTATGTGATTATATATTTCAATAAAATATTTAAAGAAAATAATGTTCATGTTGTTTACAGTGGTAGTCTATCAGACGCTCTCAGTGGGTTTCGCTTTTCTTTCAACAAAGGAACAGAACTCGAAACATATTTTTGCTTTAGAAAACAGTTTTTTAGGGTTCAAAAGAAACCGTACACATTTTTATGACTGAAATAAATGATGAACAAACTCTATATTATTTTCTTCCAAAAAAGGTAGCAACCACATCATACTGCTATAATAATTTGTAACGCTTCTAACCATCCTCAGTCATTAATTTGTTAGATTTGTATTAAAGAGAGATATATCACAGTTGTCAGTTACCTTATATAAGAAGTCACAGTAAAAAGATGCTTTCTTGTTTTAATATCTAACCACATGACCAAAATAGAGAGAGACCACTGAACAAGTACTGCTGTGCTCTGCAAGTCCACTGGTAACTTTTAATTTGGATGTTTGTATGTCTTGTTTATAATAATCATTGGATCAACCGTATTTTACAGAGCAATTTAAATGTGGATCTCATGAGCTTTGCATCTGCTAGAATGCCCTGTAAATACGGTTCCTCCAGCCAAAGACTTCCTCTTGTCACAACAGAAACTTTGGCATCCCCTTTATAAACGAAACCAAGAAAACAATCCACTTCAATGTTTTTACATCTACCAGTAATGACAGTACATACTGAAAGCAAAGCCCTTGGCCGATATAGGCTCTAGCTCATGTCTAAAGACAGGTGTTAACGCGTCCCTCTATGATACTTTATTACACATCAGGACTCGTTTTAGGCCACTGAATCTTTTGACCCAGTTGAGAGACACCTTAGGACGAGATAGCCAATCAACATGTCAATCAATACATCAATAATGTCATCAATATTTATCACAAAAATGCATTTCACTTTAGTCAAAGTCATTAAGTAATTCATGACGCTACCATGACCTTTCAGCCATGAATAACCACACCGGTTTAGTAGAATTTTATGAGTTTTATTCCCTATTGCTTACAATTCTAATATCAGATGCGTCAATCTCAAAACCAAGAAAGATAATAGCATAGTCACGATATGGCAACTTTGATAAGATTTCATTAAGGTGAGAATCACAAACAGCAGAACATAACACAGCGTGAACATAGATCAATTTAGCAGAGTGTCAATAACGCGTCGGTTCAACAAAACATAGATACGGTTGTTTGTCTATTTGCGTCAGTTTAAGTGAACACCTGTCCTAACCACTAATTAGCATTAGCATGTTGGGCTTCATGCAAAATAATTTAGAACACCAATTTGAAAAACATCTAACTATGGTCTCTGTCAAAAGTAAGCAGTTGGTACCTAGAAAGGAAAATCACAAATGCATCGTCATAATTACCTTCCAAGGTTTAGGTCAGCACACAAGTTCAGTCTTCGTCTTCAGGACATCAGTCAAATCGCCATCATTCAGAACTCAGCTCTGGGGCAAAAAGGGCACTTTCCTTATAAGGAGGTAAAGTGTAAATGGACAATCTAAGGACGAGGATGGTTTTAAGTAAACCACCAAGTCACCAAACAGAGTGACAGAGTTTCTGGATAAAATCAATAGCATTCCCTAACCCACCACCTAAATGATTCCCCGTGACATGGGTTTTTATCCCTTTTTCGTTGTACATTCCCCAAAAATTTTATTGGACATTTGTTATACCCCACTTTTTTAACCTATCAGAAAACACATTAGGTAACCTAACTCTTCACCCCATATTATTTTACAAGTCTTTGATTGGTCTTCATAATTGACGTCTTCAGAGGTGGCACGTCCGGTATGATTTCATCTTTTTGTAATTCTTTGCACATCCTTTGGTCAGCAGTTCCATTGTCTTCACCGGTTTGAATGACCTTGTACATTACATTAATCTACACTGTTTCAATTTACTTTAACATTTATTCTGCAAACAAGAAAAGTATTCCTGGGAACGGATCTAACATGGTTACATTCGTCTTCTAACTTGAACGAAAAAGATCACGCAGGGTCATGTCCCTTTGTGAGTCAGCACACTGCAAAATAGAAGAATACATTTAATATGAGAGTCAAGCAGTTAAACTTCGGCTCATGCTAACTTAAGGCCTATGAAGATTTCAGCACAGATTCAATAACGCAGTCATTAGTACAAACTTATTTAAATTTGATATTAACATTTTAGTCATCATTACTAGTCTATGTATCCATTGGCGGCCACTCCACGTGGTCACATTTCAAGTGCACGTTTAAGCAAAATGATTATAATAGTTTCTACGCAGCATTATCACACATTAATTCAGAAACATTTATGTTAATATAGATTATATAAGCTACGCTCTCTCACATGTATAGGGATCAATTTTCTCAAACAGCTGGAATTTTCCCAGACAGCTGGCTTCTTTCCTCAGAATGTCTTCTGTTTAATCGAAAAACATAACTGAGGCCAACATGACAGGCTGGCGGTATGGTGGCCTAACTGTATGGGGATTGGGTGTGGCTACAATTTTGCAATATACAAAAGCTAACGGCAAACGTGCAAAGGGCCATACCTTTAGCTGAGAAAGAGAGTGGAACTATGCAAAGCATAGAATCTTTAGTTTCAGAAGACAACAGTGACTTTATACTCTTATGACCAGATATACAAAGTTCTTTCGCATTTCTTAACAGTCCGATTCTGTATTTTGGGCTGTTCAGAAATGCAAAACAGCCTTTTCTGATGTACAAAGGCCTATTCGCAATTCCTATTCAGATGTACCTTGCATTTTGGGCATGCAATTACCACCTACTTGAAGTTGGTGGTAACCAGGTACAAATTACAAAAAAACACCCCAAGGTGCATTTTTTCTATCACAACAGAGAACACATAAGCCCCTTAGGCATGTGTGTGCTCTAAAGGTGCACAGCTATATTTGGGGTGCACCATGGGGGGCCTTTTTCCCATTGCCATGCCTGGTTTTGTATTTCCTAAATAGTATTTTCTTAATGAGAAATAAGAAATCACTATTTAGGAAATGCAAAACCAGCCCATTGAACAAAATGCAATGGGATTTCTTAATATCATATTCCTAATAGCGGTTCCCACTTTGTACAAATCGCTATTAGGAAATCGGTATCTTTATACATAGCATTTTGCATTGCCTAAATAGCGATTTCTATGAAGTCGCTATTTAAGAAATGCAAAATTGCATTTTTGTACATCTGGCCTATAGTTCCTTTCATTATACATAGCTACTAATGAACAGGTAGACTATAGCTATGCATTGCTCTGATTGTGCCTCAAGCATGACTGAAAAAGAGTAAAACTGGAACTTCAAAATGTTATCACTTTGTGAGTTTGGACACCTCTTCACAAACCTAGTAGATCATACTATAACTATTTGATTTTCTTTCCAATTGAAGTTTTGGCTGCAATCTGCAGTGCATGCATTAAGGCCCTTGTTATGATAATTACAGTAAATGCCGCCTACCGCCACAGTGACGGCTGCCAAAAGACCGTCGCCGGGGCTACCTACCGTCCACCATATAATGACCATATAATGACCGTAGCCTGAATTCTGCCAGAAGGCTGGTGGAATTCCGGCTATGGTCATGGCTGCGGACGGCGGTAAGGGGGCAAGTAGAACTCCGCCGCTCATATCCCTGGCAGTGTTCCGCTGGTGGACGCTGCTGCTGGAAGCAGCGCCGTGTCCTGTCGGCTGCCGGAGGACCCCCTGCATGCAGGTAAGTCGGGTGCTCTGACAGGATATGGGGTTGGGGGGTGTTGTGTGTGTGTGGTGTGTGTGTGGGTGTGTGTGTTTGTGTCTGTGTGCGTGCAGTGCTTAATTTGTGCTTGTGGTTTCCGGTGCTTAGCACCAGCACTTATTTCTCAGGGCTGGGTCTAGACAGGATATCAGCTCACTACATTCGCACGACCTTCCCTTGCACAGTAAATCCATGCTTGCCTCGGTTCAGTGTTGCAAAACATTAAAAAATTGGACACCGCCCACGGCCTGCGCTGTGAGGCAGGGGCACACACTGCCAGAAACTGCCTGGGTGAGGTCCCTGGTGTGTCAGCTTAACAGGTGGGTCTATCAATCACAGTAGCGTAAACCGGCGTGCCACCAATGAACACTTGAAAAAGGGATAGCCCGTCCTTCCTTGGCGTTTATTCGTCGTGTATCCTCAAGTCCCGAGTCGAACCAATGCACACCAGTGCCCTGGTTTTCACCTGCGGCCCGCCCCAGGGTATTGCACAGCTGCAGAGCTAGTCATTCGACAGAATAAGAAAGCAGAGTGTCGGACAGCAGCTGCAGGCCAGCCTTTAATTAAAAGGCATTAAGTAGTAAAAGTTAGTAACAATTTCATTTATTTCATTTCCGTAACATACCTTTAGTTGTGTGAACTTCAACTTAAGCAAGAATGTCTTGTTTAATGGTTGAGGTACGTGGCCAGAAAAGTGCAACCTCTTATGTTTTTGCGCCTGTTTTTGTTAAAGTAGTGTAGGTCGTCATAGGGTTCGTTCGAGACTGCAAATACCAGTCTAGATGACGCGCCACACAATTCTGATTGCTGAGTGATAATAATGTGCCTGCGTGTTGTTAATACAGCAGCCAGGTTACCAGCTGCCTGCCCTCTTTCATTTCTTGATCCGCAACGTGTTACTGTATTTTGCACAAAACAATGTCACAATACACCACAACCTATGAATGCACAAACAGCCCGAGAACAATCCTGACTGGGAACCACAACTCTCCCTCCCCCTTCCCCTGCAGCTGGCTTTCAAATAATCTTTTTCACTTTTTAATCTGTTATTTGGAAATGTTTTAAGATTTGAAGAAATGTCATATGCTTGTTGCTTATTGAGCGTGCATACTGTTTAACACCAGTACCCCTGCCCTGGCCGATTCTTGTTTCCCTCTGGGGCTGTTTTTAGGGTCGAGCCTGCGTCGCATGCGCTCGTGCATGCGTATCCCTAGCGAGACGCTTTAGGTATTAGAAAAGGGCTTGAGCCCCGCCGACGTCACCTCAGTGTCTTTCATTGGCAAGTTGGCTTGCCTGTTAGAATCTGCTTCTTTTGATTAGTGGAAGGCATGCATATGTCATGCCTTTTCCGTGGCTGGCCCTCCTCGAGCGCAGCGACCAAGTACGGAAAGCATGTGAGACTCGCTGGGGTTGTGGACTACTTTTTCTCTATTTTTCTTCTTTGTCTCTCCTTCCCGCTCATGCGAATGGCAATTAAATAGTAAAGGTGAGCGGAAGAGGTCGAATCTGTGCAGCACAATTGTTATCGCAACATACAAATGCTCCTGCAGCTCATTAAAATAACCTTTCAGTGGAAACGTGTTGCGAATGAAAGGTGAATGGGGTTTGTTTACCATGCTGTAGGTCTGGTTATCATCTGTAGACAAGCAGTGTACGTGGAGTCTCACCCCGTGTGGATATGCTGCTGTGCCTTACAGTGGGAGTCCCTGGGAGAATCACATTTCTGTTGCGCTGCCTTGTTTGCGATGCCTGCAGTCCGCCTTGAGCTGATTTTCTAATGCAACAGCTGATTACATCTTCTTCCTGTAAACGGCGCAATGTGTGCTCTGATGCACGCACCAAGCCCAATCTATCTTCCATAAACAGTGAAGTAACCAGAGACAGTGTGAACAGGAGCAGTGGTGCACAGCGCTGTATGTGTCACCATATGTGCCCTGGTGCACGCACCAAGCCTGCCCCGTTTATAGACAGTATAATAATGCACAGACAGTGTGAACAGAAGCAGTGGTACGCAGCACTGTATGTGCCGCCATGTGTGCCCAGGTGAATGCACCAAGCCCGCCCGTCGATAGTCAGTATAATAATGCACAGACAGTGTGAACAGAAGCAGTGGTACGCAGCACTGTATGTGCCGCCATGTGTGTCCTGGTGCACGCACCGAGCCTGTCCCGTTTATAGACAGTATAATAATGCACAGACAGTGTGAACAGAAGCAGTGGTGCACAGCGCTGTATGTGTCACCATATGTGCCCTGGTGCACGCACCAAGCCTGCCCCGTTTATAGACAGTATAATAATGCACAGACAGTGTGAACAGAAGCAGTGGTACGCAGCACTGTATGTGCCGCCATGTGTGTCCTGGTGCACGCACCAAGCCTGCCCCGTTTATAGACAGTATAATAATGCACAGACAGTGTGAACAGAAGCAGTGGTGCGCAGCACTGTATGTGCCGCCATGTGTGCCCAGGTGAATGCACCAAGCCCGCCCGTCGATAGTCAGTATAATAATGCACAGACAGTGTGAACAGAAGCAGTGGTACGCAGCACTGTATGTGCCGCCATGTGTGTCCTGGTGCACGCACCGAGCCTGTCCCGTTTATAGACAGTATAATAACGCACAGACAGTGTGAACAGAAGCAGTTGTGCGCAGCACTGTATGTGCCGCCATGTGTGCCCAGGTGAATGCACCAAGCCCGCCCCGTCGATAGACAGTATAATAACGCACAGACAGTGTGAACAGAAGCAGTTGTGCGCAGCACTGTATGTGCCGCCATGTGTGCCCTTGTGCATGCACCGAGCCCGTCCCTTCGTCCACAAACAGTAATCCGGTGCCTTGTTCAGCTCTCACACAGGTTGTTTGTAGGTCAGGCGGGCCTTGCCTCAGTGGCGCTTCTGACAGTGGAGTTTATGGCTGATGCTGGTGCACCCCCAGTGAGAGGAGGGAGTGTGCAAAGAAGGTATCTTCTTTACCCAGTCTGACGCCGTGGGCACCGTTTACAACCAATCAACAATGACACAGCTAAACAGCATTCCAACAAGTGTATCCTGTACATAGAACACGTGGCTTGTGTATGTAAAGGTAGTATGATGTAATTGACTTGAATATTCACAGACATATGGATGTATACAATAGCTCGTAAAATGTTAATGTTTAGAAAAACATCACACAACATGCTTTATTTGACATGTTACACACCTTGGATCGGAATTTAGATATACAAAGCAGTTAATGAAATAAAGTGTGGCCATGTTTCATGTTCTCTAGCAAGATTTGACACTTTTCGTCTGAGGTGTTAAATGCACGTGTTCTGCAGTGGGTTGGAGAGGGCAGCTCGCATGGCAGTCTTGTCATAGGAATTTCAAGCATCAGAAATTCATCTACAGTAACGTAATGCACTCATTAAATATTATCCCATTGTGGCCCAGCTTTCATTTTTTTATGCTATTATACGTTTAAGGCCATGCAAATAACACACAAATTAAAGCTAACCTGCAGAATTTAATGGCACCCATTAACTACTTCTCAAGTCTAGTTTTCCAAATCGAATGCACGCAGTGGTATGCACGTATTAGCATTTAATTTAGTGTACACGGAACGAAAAGTATTTTCGTGGTTACCGACGGGAAAGCCACGGCACACTGCATGTGTGTGTGCTTGCTTCATTATCAGTGCCTAGAAGTGAGCGAGGGAGGCGCAAACTGCTTTGTTAATGTCAATAGATCAGGATGGGGTGTAGATGTGAGGATGTGGCTCAATGGCCTGAGCTTCTGACCTTGGAGCTGCTGTCTATTTTGAGGATGATCCTCTCTTGTGTCTGTTTTTAGGGGGGATTGTGTTAGCAAGCCAGCAACTCTGATGGTGGGATGGTGAAAGTAGTATTCTATTGGAATTAGCATGGCAGATTTAAATTAAGATGCTAAATGGCAACATTTTCATTTTTGGCTGCAGATACAGGAAGAAGATGAATGGAAGTGCTTTAGCTATATGGAGGGCCACTGGAATTATATGTAGGAAAAGAACAAAATTATGAGGCAGGTATGAACAATTTATGTGGCAAGAAATGTCCAGTTATGAATTTACAACACCAATAGTTCTAACTTACGCCAATGCGAGACCCATTGCATTGCAAATGCTTGTTTGTTTTGCACTAGCTTTTAAACAAATGCTCATAAATTCATGGACATGTTGTGGGAGAGACGACATTTGACGTTTTTCAGTTTGATAGGGCATAGCTTCTCATGGGACTCCACCCCTTTTAAGACAGGGTTTACGTAAATTGCAAGCCTTCAGTATGAGAAGCTCTGCTTGCAGGATGCCCTTCCTGATGTCTACACACTTCTCCTCTGCCCTTTTGGCATGCCTTTTGAGTAATACTGTTATTATGGAGCTTTGGCCTGTCAAAACTAGGGATGGACTCTTCTGTGGTTTGTTTCTTATAATGCCAATCTAAAACTTGTATTTATAAAGAGGTTATTCAATGTTTTACCTTCCAGCTTACCTCTATATTGCACATTCGTTTATACAGGAAATAATATTATTAAATTCTTGTTTGCACATATTTATGAATATGCCTAAAGAAAGAAATGTGGCGACCTATTGCCTTTGTCAATGTCCATGGTGGTGGTGAATGGGATTTCTGTGGGGTGCTGAATGGGAGGGCTGGTCGGGGTGTCTGCTGCAGTGCGGAGTGAGGCCCCAGAGATAGTCGCAATGCAGGAGTAAGTGAATTTGAGGTACATATGCCAGAGGCCTTTACAATTTGACATATATAATAGGCCAACCAAATAGAAGCTTGCACAGCTGGACATTTCTGACTCCGGTATGTGGAGTTTGCGAGCCTCCATTAAATGCTCTGTAATGCCTTGGTTATCTGCACATCTGAAAAGTGTAATTTTCAGATACCACAGCATTATATACCGTGCATAAACAAAGGGTCTGCTTTGTATACTATAGACATATCTGTGACATTGCACTTTACATGAGCCTATAATATATGCACATTTTGGAGACTTGATATATGCATATAATCATAGGCTTTAGATGTCCATATTTGGCATAGTACAGGACTAATGGGGTCATTCAGACCTTGGCGGTCCATGACCGCCATGGCGGAGTGCGGCGGAAGCACCGCCAACAGGCTGGCGGTGCTTCCTGGGCGATTCTGACCGCGGTGGTAAAGCCGCGGTCGGAAAAGGGGAGCCGGCGGTTTCCCGCCGGTTTCCCGCCGGTTTCCCGCTGGCCCAGGGAACCCGCCATGGCGGCGCTGCTTGCAGCACCGCCATGGGAATTCCGAGCGCCTTCCCGCCAGCCTGTTTCTGGCGGTGTCCACCGCCAGAACCAGGATGGCGGGAACGGGTGCCGTGGGGCCCCTGGGGGCCCCTGCACTGCCCATGCCACTGGCATGGGCAGTGCAGGGGCCCCCTAACAGGGCCCCACAAAGATTTTCACTATCTGCTGTGCAGACGGTGAAAATCGCGACGGGTGCCACTGCACCCGTCGCACCCCTTCAACTCCGCCGGCTCCATTCCGAGCCGGCTTCATTGTTGAAGGGGCTGTCCCGCTGGGCCGGCCGGCGGTCTTCTGGCGGTCGCCCGCCGGCCCAGCGGGAAAGCCGGAATGGCCGCCGCGGTCTTTCGGCAGGAACCGCTTGGCGGGCGGCGACCGCCGACCGCCGCAGTCAGAATGACCGCCTAAATGATGTGCATAAATCAGGTACATGCAGTGCATATGCCAGAGAGGTGCATCTAGCAGAGTTCAATATATCCTTCATATGATAGATGCCTTCATAATGGGCTTGTAGCTTTGAGCTCTATATTGTAATATATCATTTGCAACCAAATTTACACATATAAGTGGAATGTGAATTCCCCAAATTCTCAGAGAAAAAGAATTGAGAAGTGTGTAAGGGGTGGTACTTTCTTTTACTAATAGACTGGTCCAGGGCAGGTTAGGGTGTTATTTGATAAACAAGCCTGGGGAGACACAAAATGCAACAGAAGTAGATAGTCATTTCAGCATTATTTTAGAGTCAGGCCTTTCATGGTCAGAAAAAGTTCATTCGATTTCAGAAGACATGCCATTCTGTCTCTTTTGCAGTTTTGCCTTGGGTTTATTAAGATGTCCTCCTCAAGGACCTTAAAAATAAACATGTTTCAAGTCAATCATCATATTACTGAGGTAGTAGGAGGGAGAACGAAGTAAGTAATGCTGGCACCTTCCCTCAATACTATTGCTTAAGCACTGGCCTGGTAAAGTACCACTTGCCACATACAATGCACTATGCTACATACAATGCACAATGCTACTGGGTTTTTGAGTTCACTTTGGGAATCCATAACCAAAGTGGGCTCTTTAAAATGCACCATTTAGCAAACATTTTTCTACATATTTCTTATGGGAGAGAACAGATACCAAGAGGAAAAGTTTTTTTGACACACTGGGACGGGTAGATGGAGGGGGTTTGGGAGTGGAGGAAGAGGTAGTGGTTGTAGGAGGTGTTCGTTTGCTGACTTTGGGTGAAGGTGCATGGGCTGTAGGCTGTCGTGAGGTGGATGGCTGTTGGGTGGGTGTGTGACTGCGTTTGTGTAGTTTGGGGGGTGGGCTCACAGACACACTGTAGAGGACACAGGGGATGTGTGAATGGTAGTGGGGTGGTGAGTACACGTGAGTGGTGTGTGGTGATAGGCGTGCTGGTGATGGACGTAGTGGATGAAGATGTAGTGTATGCAGGTGTGAGTGGAGACGTGACGGGGAGGGAGGAGGGAGATGAGGAGGAGGGGGACACAGTGGAGACAGTGGATGTTGGTATGTGTGCATGGGTATGATGTTTGTGTGAGTGCCTGTGGGATGTGTGGTGCTTATGTTTGCCAGAGCTACCCTTGTGTGTTGAGGTGTGTGCATGCTGGTCTTATGGTGTGCTTGGGATAGGCTGAGGTACTGGGTATTGGGGCTGGGTGGAGGAAGTTGGAGGGGGGAGGCTGGACACAGGGACAATGGCTGCCATCAGTGCTGAGGCAGAGTCTGAAAAGCTTGCTGTTGGGCTGCCTGACCAGAATGAGTGCCCTCCAGCTATGCATTCGTCTGTTGCAACTGCCTCTCTACACCCTGGATGGCATTCAGAATGGTAGACTGCACAACAGTGAGGGATCTGAGGAGGTCAATGGCCTCCTCACTGAGGGCAGCAGGGCTGGCAGGGGCTGAGGTGCCTAGGGCGAAGGAGATGCCCACCCTCCTGGGTGAGCAGCCACGGGGCACACATTGAGGGGCTGCTGGGAGGGCGGTGCTGGTAGGGGGGGTGACAGCTGTACCTGTAGATGCGATGGGCACAGCGGGGCCTGCCACCGCAAGGGAGCTCCCATCAGAGGAGGAGTCGGTGTCGCTGGTCTCAGCTCCTGTCCCTGCCGTGAAGCTCCCCTCGCCCTCTGTCCCACTGGTGAATTCGGAGTCCGTAGTGTCACCCCCCAGGGCCATGTGGGATGCAGCTCCCTCCTGCTCCGGTGGCACTGCTCCTCCACGTGATGATGCTAATGCACACAAGAACAGGGAGACCACAAAAAGGGGGGGAAGAAATTAGAAAGACATGTTCAGTGCATGTAATACCGCTACAGTTGGCGGACACTACAGACAAAGCAGGCCACTGCACTACGCCATGCACTTAGAGTTCTCTAATTAATCACAGGGCCATGGGGTACAAGGCCTATGCCCGATTGCTGCACACATGGAAGTCACAGGAGCCTAACTAGGGGTAGATGGTTCTGAACACTGGTGGGGTGTGGTGCCACATGGCCTGCCTTACGAAGGGACCTTGCCTACAAAACTCGACCTGGCCTAGGGGTACCCACAGCCCACCTCCCCCACCCAGACACCTGCCATGTGCACTGAATCAGATGAATGTGACTGTACTCACCCCCTTGAGGCTGGTGTGATGCCCTCAAGCGCCTATCCAACTCTGGATACATCACCACCAGGATCCGGAACATCAGTGGGGTCATTGTGCGATGGGCACCCCTCCCACGTTGGGAGGCCATCCCCCGCTGGGCCTCCGCCATCTTCTTGCTCCAGCGGCGGATGTCCTTCCATCTTTTCCGGCAGTGGGTGCTCCGTCTGTGGTGGACCCCCAGGGTCCAGGCTTCCTTGGCGATGGCACGCCAAATATCCTTCTTCTGGTGGGCGCTGACCTACAGGAATAGTACAGGGGAAAAGGAGAAGATATAACCATCCGGACTGTCACAGTCATTGGCCTATGTTCCTAACCTTGCCATGGCGCACATACACTCACTGTCGTTTCATGCACGCCTCATTCCCCCCCCAACATCCCAACCACACCACTCCAAACAGGAATTGCCCATACAGCATGCTCACAGTGTACTCACCTGTTTGTCTGGAGGACTGTAGAGTAGCGTGTACTGGGGGAGGACCCCATCCACTAGTTTGTCCAACTCCTCTGATGTGAAGGCAAGGGCCCTTTCCCCAGACACTTGAGCCATTGTTGCTTCCAGACTGAGGTCAGAGCAGCACTTGCAGTGTAGGTCCTCTCCTGTCGAAGATCAGGTATCAAGTGAGTGAACAGATAGAAAATGGCGGTCACGTCCGCGGCGGTGCGTACCGTCACCGCCGGCGTACACCGTCATTGGCTCCTGGGACCCATAGGGTCCAATGTTAACCAATGCAGGATTGCGCCGCGGTCTTCGATCGCCTACCGCGACGGTGTACAACGCCAGGGATGTTACCTCATATCCCCTTGTCCCACCTTACAGGTCAGGCAGCCGCCATTTCAAGGGGCCACATTGCATTAATAATAACTGCGTCACACATATCTAGTCCTTGCATACACACTAAGACAGGTACATAGCGGATTGACAAATGTGTGGAATAAAGTTGCTTATTTCGTACCTCAGTGTTGGCTCACCCTCTGCTCGCTGTTCTCATCCATAGAGCATGTCCCCTGGGGCAGGTGAGGAGATGGCGGCATCCTCTGGTGTACAGACCGCTGGTGGACCTGTCTACAATGGAAGAGCGACATGTAATTGTCACCTACAGACTTGACCGTGACACAATCCATGAACTGTGTGCCCAGTTGGAGCCAGACCTGATGTCAGCTATCCGCCATCCCACAGGTATCCCCCCTCTAGTGCAGGTCCTGTCAGTACTCCATTTCCTGCCAAGTGGGTCTTTTCAAACTACAGTGGCCAAAGCATCAGGGATGTCCCAGCCTATGTTCTCCAAAGTGTTGTCCAGAGTGTTGTCTGCCCTGCTGAAACACATGCGCAGCTACATTGTTTTCCCTCAGGTGGACGATTTGCCTACAGTGAAAGATGACTTCTATGCTTTGGGACATATCCCCAACATCATAGGTGCCACTGATGGGACACATGTGGCCTGTGTCCCTCACCGCAGGAGTGAACAGGTGTACAGAAACCCGAAAAGTTACCATTCGATGAATGTGCAGATGGTGTGTTTGGCCGACCAGTACATCTCCCATGTGAATGCCAAGTTTCCTTGCTCAGTGCATGACGCTTACATTCTGAGGAATAGCAGCATCCCTTATGTGATGGGGCAACTCCAGAGGCACCGTGTGTGCCTATTAGGTGAGGACATGGACCCTATACAGTGTGAATATTTGTCTGGGTCTGGGGTTGTCACTAAGGGTTAGTGTGTGTCTAACAGTTGTCCCTCGACATTTGAAGGTGACTCTGGCTACCCCAACCTGTCATGGCTACTGACCCCAATGAGGAATCCCAGGACAAGGGCAGAGGAACACTACAATGAGGCCCATGAGCAAACTAGGAGCATTATAGAGAGGACCTTCGGCCTCCTGAAGGCCAGGTTCAGGTGCCTCCATATGACATGTGGTTCCCTATTCTACTCACCAAAGAAGGTGTGCCAGATCATCGTGGCCTGTTGTATGCTGCACAACTTGGCTTTGTGACGACAGGTGCCTTTTCTGCAGGAGGATGGTCCTGAAGGGGGTGTTGTGGCTGCTGTGGAGCCTGTGGTCAGTAAAGAAGAGGAGGCAGAAGAAGAGGATATCGACAACAGAAACACCGTGATTCATCAACACTTCTAGTGAGATACAGGTAAGAAGACATCACTGCCTCCTACATCTGATACACTTGTTCTACCTCTCATCTGTCTGTCACTTTCACCCAGTGTATGGACCCTGATTTGTCACTTTGCCTTTCATTTTCACAGATGTGGGTCCTACTGTGTGACCACTGCTATGTTACCTCATGGACTAGAGCTGTGTGACATAGGTATGTTGACAATACAATTGTCACGTACTGCGCTGGACTTCTCACCTCTGGATTTCGGATTGGCGAATACACCAAGTCTTCTACAGGTCCTGGATGCTCCCAGATAAGGGTGACCCCTTCTAGTAGCCATGGTGCCGCTTGACAGGCTACGCCAAAGCAGACCGTACCCTCCAGAAGGAGTCCCAGAGGTAAAAACCCCCAACACTGGGGAAAAAACCTCTAACAGGAACTCCAGAAGGAAAACAAGAAAAAACTGGACTTGACAACAGGAAACAAAAATAGGCAATATCCAGGGTACAAGGCAGGAAAAAAGGAACAAGCAAAAATATCCCAAGGCAAAAGCAGGAACAAAGAACAGGCAAAAATCTCCCAAGGCAAAAGCAGGAACAAAGAACAGGCAAAAATCTCCCAAGGCAAAAAAGCAGGAACAAAGAACAGGAGCGAACAGCACAACCAGAAGGAAGTGTTTGCAACGCAAGGAGGAACAAGACTGACTGACTTATATACTGAGAAAAGGGAAGTGACATCACAGGAAAGGGAAGTAACACCATCTTGGATTAGGAAAAGCCCATAGACCAGTATAGGAAAAAGGAAGTAGTATAAAAGAAAAACAGAGCATGCTGGGACAAAAACACGAAGAAGACAAGATGGACACAACATGGATAGAGACAGGCAAAAAGGCCCAACAAAAAACCCACCACCAACAATAAAAGAAGAAAAAAGGCTACAAGTAAGTGTAGCGCGACCGGGAGCGAAATATATGCTTCCCAGAAAGCTTAGTCAAAAAACGCGGGGAACGGCGCTCCGAATATCGGTAGCACGTTCCACCTGCGAGGACAGAAAGAGACGCCGCGCCAGAGCGCGGCGTTACAGTAGGTCCCCTCCCCGAGGCTCGAGGTTTGTCAGGATGATTGTCAAAAAACAGGCGAACCAAACGGGGAGCATGGACGGAGGAAGCATCTTCCCACGAACAGTCACTGAGGGGGTATCCTTTCCAGTGGACCAAAAACTGTAGTTTGCGTCGAAAAATTCTGGAATCACAGATCTCCTGGACTTCATACTCAGGCTGTCCGTTGATAGAAAGAGGAGGTGGACGTTGGAACTGGCGGTGGTAAGGATCAGGAACGAAGGGTTTTAACTGGGACACATGGAAAACAGGATGAACCCTCCAGATATGAGGTAAGCGGAGACGCACAACTACAGGATTCAGGATGTGCGAAATTCGAAAGGGTCCATAAAAACGTGGTTTGAACTTATTGGTGGAAAACCGGGATGGTAGAAATCTGGAAGAAAGCCATACCTTGTGGCCCACTTGATACGAAGGTGCGGCTTGCCGATAACGATCCGCCTTTCGCTTCATAGCTTGTTTCGAAGCTAGGAGAGTAGTGTGAAGCAGGCCCTGGATTCGACGGATCTGTCGTGAAAAAGAAGTGACTGCAGGCACAGAAGAGGATGTTCGAGAAACAGTAGTGAAAGTCCTCTGACGAAATCCGTAAGTACAATAAAAGGGTGTGGTCTTGGTCGCACTATGTATTGTGTTGTTATAGGAGAACTCGGCAAGAGCAAGATATTCTGACCAATTGCTTTGTGTGGCATTACAGTAACATCTCAGATACTGCTGAAGTTCTTGATTCACTCGTTCAGTTTGCCCATTCGTTTGTGGATGGAAACCCGAGGATAAAGAAATCTCAATGTTAAAGAAGGCACAAAAGGCTCTCCAGAAACGTGAAACATATTGAGGCCTTCTGTCCGAAATGACCTCTAGAGGAAGACCATGGAGGCGAAAAATATCTTGTAGAAAAATGCGACTCATTTCTGGGGCCGTTGGTAGTTTCTTCAAGGCTGAAAAATGGGCCATCTTGGTGAATGAATCTACGGTTACCATGATTACTTGGTTACCAGAGGAAGTAGGTAGAGAGCATATGAAATCAGTGGATAGAGTACACCAAGGTGCGGAAGGAACAGGTAAAGGTCTTAATAAACCTGCCACCTTAGTTCGGGGTGTCTTAGTCTGGGCACAGACTGGGCATGCTGACACATAGGTTTCAGTGCCTGTCTTTAGCGAAGGCCACCAAAAAGATCGCTGAAGCAGTTCCTGGGTCTTCCTGATACCTCGATGACCGGCTATAGGAGAATCATGGCACATTTGCAGGGCTTCTGTCTGCACTTTCTTGGTAGGTAGGAAGAGAGCATGTTGATGATAGAAGTAGTTGTCCTTCTTCTGCAAAAAAGGAGTCACTTTATCCCATTCTGAAGCAGACAGAAACTGGTACTTGGATTGAATGCGTTCTTGAAAAGATTGAGTAGCTCCGATGATCCTGCTAGACTCAATAAGATGTGGAGAGGAGTTCTGGGCTATGTCAGGATATCTGCGGGATAAGGCATCTGCCACTAAATTCTGGGAACCAGGTATGTACGTGATCACGAAATCGTACTGGCTAAAGAAGAAAGCCCATCGAGCCTGACGACTGTTGCGACACTGAAAGCTCAGAAGACACTGGAGATTACGATGATCAGTCCTAGCTTCAAAAGGCTCTCTGGAACCCATCAGGAAATGCCTCCATTCCTTACAAGCTACTTTGAGAGCGAGTAGCTCTCGTTCCAGTACAGAATAATTTCATTCAGCCTCTGATAGAATATGTGACTGATAAAAGATTGGATGTTCCAATCCATCATTGTCTTGCTTCTGCAGCAAAACTGCTCCAATAGCTCTGTCTGAGGCATCAGTCACGACGATAAATTTCTTGGTATTGTCAGGATGACGCAACACGGGTGCTTGGGTAAAGGCTGTCTTTAATTCTTGAAACGAATGTTCAGCCTCCTTGGTCCAAATGAAACCCTTCTTCAGGTTCTCTTTCTTAATTGTTTGTGTTATGAAACTTTGTAGGTGGGCAAAGTTCTGAATAAACTGACGATAAAAGTTTGATAACCCAAGAAAACATTGCGTTTCTTTAATGGATGTTGGAGAAGGCCAGTCTAATATGGCACTGACCTTGTCAGGGTCCATGGATATTCCGTGTTGATTAATACAAAACCCGAGATACATTACTTCAGATTTATGGAACTCGCACTTCTCAGGTTTACAAAACAATTGTTTTTTCTTGAGTCTTTCCAGGACTTGCAGGACATGATCTACATGGTGCTCAGGATCACGGGAATATATCAAGATATCATCCAAATAAATGACCCCATATTGATTGAGAACATCAGAGAACACTGAATCCATAAATCGTTGAAAAACAGAAGGGGCGTTGGTCAGTCCAAAGGGCATAACACGATACTCATAGTGCCCAAAAGGGGTACGGAAAGCAGTCTTCCATTCATCTCCTTCCTTGATCCGAAGGAGATGATAGGCACCCCGTAAATCTAATTTAGTAAATATCTTGGCTCCTTGAATGGCATCCATTATATCTCTGATTAAATGCAGTGAATATCGATCCTTAATCGTTATTCTGTTGAGTTCACGAAAGTCCACACAAGGACGCAGATCCTTAGTCTTCTTTGGGACGAAGAAGAGAGGAGCCCCAGCGGGGGACGTGGAAGGAGCAATCAAACCGTTGTGTAAGTTGTCGTCTAAATATTCCCTTAACACCTTCTTTTCTTGGTCTGTCAGAGAATACATTCAACCGAAGGGAACGACTTCATCAGGAATTAAAGGAATGGCACAGTCATAACTGCGATGAGGTGGCAAAATAGGATTACTAGGTTTCTGAAAAATCCTGATATATTCCTGATAACAATCTGGAACCCCCTGGATAATATTGATAGAGTTATCCTTAGTTGACTGACAGGACCTTTTTGGAGTCCAATAAGAAGTAGTAGAATAACAATTCTGTTGACAAAATGAAGACGTTAGGGATATAGTTTGTGTTTCCCAATTGATATAGGGGTTGTGTCGAGCTAACCAGGGAATTCCCAAAATCATGATGTGATTTGGTGAGGCTATGAGATCAAATGCAACGTGTTCTTGATGCTCCCCAAATGTCAAACAAAGAGTAGGAGTTGAGGCCACCACAGGTCCTGAAGTTAACGGAGAGCCATCCACTGTGTGAACCTGCTCAGGGGTTTCTTTAGGAATGCGGGGAATTCCTTTACTAGTAGCCCAGGTCTCATCCAGATAGAGTCCACTGGCTCCACAATCAAGGAGAGCCAGAAGATGTTCTTCTTGATCTTGTGAACTCTGTAACTTGACCGAGAGGATAAACAGGGTGGACATGCTTTCTTTGGAGGAACATATTGATGGTACTTCAGCTCCTCCCATCTCCTTCCTCCTTACAGGGGACGGGAGCTGGCGTTTCCCGTAGGCGTTGAGGGACGTACCGGACATCTACAGATCAGGTGGCCAGCCTTACCACAATATAGGCAAAGTCCCCTTCGTCGTCGTTCCTCCCTTTCTGACTCCGTCAATGGCCCACGAACCAGATCTATCTGCATGGGCTCTTCATGGGGAGGTGGAGAGGCTTCAGATGGACTATCTTCCGTTCGCCGACTGCTAGCACAGAAGGTACCGGGCTGGTATGGAGCTCTAGTTCTGCGCCTTTCCATCTTGCGCTCTCGAAGTCTATACTCGATGTTCATAGATTGATCCATTAATTCTTTCAAAGAACAAGCTGGGGAAGAGTGTACAAGCTTATCTTTAATTTCTTCACGCAGGCCTCAGCGGAAAAGGGTTACGAAGGTGCGTTCTACCCAGGAGATTTCAGCTGCCAGCTGTTTGAAGCGGGTTATCTACTGTAGTACATCCTGATTACCTTGCTGAATGTCACATAAGGCTTCTTCAGCTGCTGCTTCTACCCCAGGTCTCTCAAACATTTGTTTGAAAACAGTCAGGAAAGCGGAATAGTTAGCCAGGACTGGGTCATCTGCAGAAACCAGAGGAGTCGCCCAAGCAAGCGCTGGACCAGACAAGGCGCTGATCAGATAGCCCACCTTAGTCTTATCCGAAGAAAACTGGAGTGGACGAAAGGCAAAGAAAACCGTCAGGGCGTCCAAAAATTCCTTCATCTTTAAAGGATCTCTGGAATATCGAGGAATAGTAGCAGATACGGGTGGTATGTCCATTGATCGGGAAGACAAGACCTGTCGTAGCGCAGTGTTCTCTGCCCGTAACTGTTGTAACTCTTGGGCTTGTTGTTGGACAGTCTGTAACATAGCTTGAGCATTTTCTGACACCTCTCCCTGTGGATCTTCCATGGCGCTCTTGCAACGCAGAATCTTTTGGCGTTGCAATCTGTCACATACTGCGCTGGACTTCTCACCTCTGGATTTCGTATTGGCGAATACACCAAGTCTTCTACAGGTCCTGGATGCTCCCAGATAAGGGCGACCCCTTCTAGTAGCCACGGTGCCGCTTGACAGGCTACGCCAAAGCAGACCGTACCCTCCAGAAGGAGTCCCAGAGGGAAAAAAAAACAACACTGGGGAAAAAACCTCTAACAGGAACTCCAGAAGGAAAACAAGAAAAAACTGGACTTGACAACAGGAAACAAAAATAGGCAATATCCAGGGTACAAGGCAGGAAAAAAGGAACAGGCAAAAATATCCCAAGGCAAAAGCAGGAACAAAGAACAGGCAAAAATCTCCCAAGGCAAAAGCAGGAACAAAGAACAGGCAAAAATCTCCCAAGGCAAAAAAGCAGGAACAAAGAACAGGAGCGAACAGCACAACCAGAAGGAAGTGTTTGCAACGCAAGGAGGAACAAGACTGACTGACTTATATACTGAGAAAAGGGAAGTGACATCACAGGAAAGGGAAGTAACACCATCTTGGATTGGGAAAAGCCCATAGACCAGTATAGGAAAAAGGAAGTAGTATAAAAGAAAAACAGAGCATGCTGGGACAAAAACATGAAGAAGACAAGATGGACACAACATGGATAGAGACAGGCAAAAAGGCCCAACAAAAAACCCACCACCAACAATAAAAGAAGAAAAAAGGCTACAAGTAAGTGTAGCGCGACCGGGAGCGAAATATATGCTTCCCAGAAAGCTTAGTCAAAAAACACGGGGAACGGCGCTCCGAATATCGGTAGCACGTTCCACCCGCGAGGACAGAAAGAGACGCCGCGTCAGAGCGCAGCGTTACAACAATAGACATTGCTATTTCCCTCAGTTATTGCAAATACAAATTTGTGAACTCACAGACTGACTCCAGATTGTTTTGTGATTTAAGGGTGTTTATTTAAGTGGAATGGGTTGTAAAATGGTCAGGGGTGATGGTCTAGGAATGTCCATGGCAGAGTCCAGTCTATTAGCCTCACAGGTGCATTGTCCAAAGGGGCATAGGAAGTGGAGCTGGGGCAGTTTAAGGATGGACAGGGTGATAAAATGGGACAGAAGGATGACAATCAGGGTGGTCTCATTTCTTGGCGGGGGTCGTGGCATTGTTCTCTGTCTTTGTCCTGGATCTCAGGGACCGCTTGCGGGGGGGTTCTCCATCTGCAGGGGGTGGGGTGCTGGTGTCGTGGTCCTGTGGCGGTGCCTCCTGTCCAATAGCGCCGGCGGAGGTGGTGGGCAGTTCATCATCCAGGCTAGTGTCAGGGTCCCCTTATTGGGCCACAGTGTCCCTCCTGGTGTTCACAAGTTCCTTCAGCACCCCACAATGGAGCCCAGGGTGGTATTGATGGATTTGAGTTCCTCCCTGAACCCCAAATACTGTTCCTCCTGCAGCCGCTGGGTCTCCTGAAACTTGGCCAGTGCCGTTGCCATTGTCTCCTGGGAATGGTGGTAGGCTCCCATGATGTTGGAGAGGGCCTCGTGGAGAGTGGGTTCCCTGGACCTTTCCTCCCCCTGTCACACAGCAGCCCTCCCAGTTCCCCTGTGTTCCTGGGCCTCTGTCCCCTGAACCATGTGCCCACTACCATTGCCCCCAGTTCCATGCTGTTCTTGGGTTTGTGGTTAGCCTGGGTTCCCTGTAGTGGTGGACACACTGCTGCTTGACGTGTCCTGGGGACAGAGGTATGGGCCCGCTGGGTGGGTGCTGTGCTGGTGTTTCCAGAGTGGGGAGGCTCTGTTGTGGCTTGTGCCAGTGTGAGGGGAACCGACTGTCCTGAGGTCCCAGATGGGCCGGGCTGGTCATCTAGATCCAGTTGGACGGAGCTGCTGTCATCACTGTGGGCCTCTTCTGTGGGTGGAGTGGACATGTCTGGAACCTCCTGTCCGGTGACGTTGGGTAGGGGTCCTGCAGCGGTATAAAGGTATGATTATTGCATCTGTGTGTGCCATGGTGTGCAATGGGTGGGTGACCCTGTGCCCCAGTGCTTGCATTCCTGTGTAGGACCTTGTGTGCTAATTGTTTAGAGGTCTGTGTGGGTATGTGTAGTGGCCATGCATTGGTGGTGGGTGTCCATGCTTTGTTGCTGCATGCAGGGCTTGGTGTTGGGATGTGTGGTTTGTGATAGTGGGACATATGTGAGGAGTTGGAGTGATGGGGGTGAGGGCGAGGGTGGGGGTATGTGATAGCATGCAGGTAGGGTGGGGGATGTAATAGTTAAGAGTTGACTTACCAGAGTCCATTCCTCCAGCTACTCCTGAGAGGCCCTCAGGATGCAGTATAGCCAAGACCTGCTCCTCCCATGTTGTTAGTTGTGGGGGAGACGGTGGGGGTCCGCCACCAGTTCTCTGAACCGCAATGTGGTGTCTTGAGACCACGGAACGCACCTTTCCCCGCAGGTCGTTCCACCTCTACCTGATGTCATCCCTTGTTCTTGGGTGTTGTCCCACTGCGTTGACCCTGTCCACGATTCTGCGCCATAGCTCCATCTTCCTAGCTATGGTGATGTGCTGCACCTGTGATCCGAATAGCTGTGGCTCTACCCGGATGATTTCCTCCACCATGACCCTGAGCTCCTCCTCAGAAAACCTGGGGTGTCTTTGCAGTGCCGTGGGGTGGTGCGGGTGATGTGTAAGGTGGTGTGTGTTTTGATGTGTGGTGTGATGTTTCGGGGTGTGTGGTGTTTTGTGCATGGATGTGTATGTGTGATGGTGTTGTGTGCCTCTGTATGCTGATGTTGTCTTTGCTTTACTGTCTCTCTGGCCTTCGTCTACATTTTTGGTAGTAAGGGTTTGTGGGTAATGTGGGGGTGTGTTTTATATTGTATTGGGTGTGTGGGAGTGGTGTGTGTATGTGTATCAGGTGTGTGTTTTTCAAATGGACCAATGTGGTAGTGTTTTGTAAATGTGTGTGTATTTTGAGCACGGCGGTGTGTACCGCCAATGGTTTACCGCAGTTGTCTGACCGCCGAGTGGATTTGTGGGTCGTGCTAGTGTAGGTGTATTCCTATTGGCGTGACGGTGGAGGTTTTGTTATTGGCAGTTTATCACTGACCTTTGTTGTGGCAGACTTGTGTGGGTGTCTGGATTTTGGCGGATTCTGAGCTGTGAGTCGTGATAGCTGTAGTGGAATTCCGCGGCGGTGTGTTGGCGGTCTTCTGCACGGCGGTAAGCAGCATTTACCGCCAATGTTGTAATGACCCCCAAAGTACTTATATAAACATATGACTTAATGCTTAACCTAAATGTTAATATTGTAGCAGAATGTTTCTAACTCTTCAATAATAAACTATCCAGAAACAAAATTTTACCATTTCCAAATTAAAAAATAAATAAAAGATCATAATATAATCAACCATTTATAAAGTGTATTCTTCAAATGTCAAAAATAGAGTCTGATAAACATTTTTTTTAAATAAAAAATGACATCATTTTAATGAGCTCATAAAAAATGGATAAAAGTAGAAAAAAAAAACATTTTACTCCCCACCATATTCCCTTATAAATGCAATATCCTGCTCCTAAAATTATATTACACCAAACTTAAAACATTATTTTAATACATTAAAAGATTGCACAGAACATAAATGATAACGATATTTTTAACAACAAACCTCTGACATGCTGTCCAATGATATTGTTCACATCACTATACTTTTATACAATATTTGTGTCCCGTGATTTTATGGTAGATCACTCCCAGGTATATAAACTGAATTCATGTGTTATAACCTGCATTGTGTTCTACTCTCATCGATACCCAAGTGTAGAGAGCTCAGGAATGACTACATCCTTGTCTGGTGAGTATGTTTATAGGTTTTATTGTTAAGGGATTGGAAACATAACCAGTAAAGTGGAAACAAGATGAGAACAAAACTAAATTGCTTCAACAAAGCTGTCCCAAATGTAGGTGCAAGGGTAGCCACCCTTTCAACTCTCCTTCTTTCCTTTTCCAGAAGGAAAGACTTCCTCTTGATTTTGTATCCCTTAGAGTTGGAGGACCAGGTTCCGTAAGGGCTAGGTGTTAGAAATTGGGTCTCTGGTTGGCAGTCATTTTGCACTCTGTCCAAGCAGGGACTCTCACTCTCGTCAGGGTAAGGGAGTCACACTCCTCAGACAACCGCTGCTCACCCCCTTGGTAACTTGGCTCAAGCAGTCTGGCTTATCTCAGAGGCAATGTGTCAAGTATTTGTGCCAACACACACAGTAATACAGTGAAAATACTACAAAAGGGACACAAAACCAGTTTAGAAAAATAGCCAATATTTATCTACATCAAACAAGACCAAAACAACAAAAATCCAACATACAAATGCAAAGCTAAGAACTTTAAATTTAAAAAGAGTCTTAATCCATAAAAATCAACGGAAGCGTTGTTTTCACATAAAGCACGTGGTATGCATCAAAAATAAAGTCGACCAGTTGAGCGTGCATCGGAAAAATAAGTGATGCATTGATTCCTGACGTGCAAGTGAGACCGTGCCTCGATTCTTCTCCGGTCGGGTAGGCGATGCGTCATTTCTTTCTCCTGCAGAAGAGCGATGCATTGATTTTCGGACGGGCAGCCTCAGGTCCTTGAAGGTTCACTGTGGTTTTGACACCCAGCAATGATGCGTGCGAAATACTGAGGCACAATGGTGAAGAGCCACACTGTGTGGGTGATGTGTCGATTTCGGCAGCCGCAAGCGGGTGTTGCGGTGTTTTTCCAGCTGCGATGCAGGTGGTGCGTTGATTTTTCAGCCGCAATGCAGGTGCTGTGCCAATATTTCTCCTGCTTGGCTAAGGTGCATGGTTTTCAGCTTTGGTTCCACCTGTTTCTCCTTTCAGGGGCCTAGGGACTAAATAGGGCACCACTTGGCAGGGGAGGAGTCTCAACAAGAGAGTCCAGGTGCTTGCAGGGGACGTCTTTGATGGCCCTGAGACTTCAAAATGGGCGCAAACTCAGTCCAAGCCCTTGGAAACCCTTTGCAAGCAGGAAAACACAGCAAAGTCCAGTCTTTGTCCTCTCTAAGCTAGAAGCATCAATTGCAGGTCAAACCAGCAAAGCACACTCACAGGCAAGGGGGCATTACTCCCCCTCCAGCTCTTCAGCTCTTCTCCTTGGTGGAGGTTCCTCTTCATCCAGAGGTAATCTAAATTTCTGTTTTTTTGGGTCCACTACTTATACCCAGTTCTGCCTTTGAAGTAGGCACCTTCAATGGAAAGTCTTTGTTTTTCACATGATCCTGCTTTGCCCAGGCCTGGCCCCAGACACACACCAGGGGGATGGAGACTGCATTGTGTGAGGACAGGCACAGCCCTTTCAGGTGTAAGTGCCAGCTCCTCCCTTCCTACTATAGCCCAGGAGACTCATCAGGATGTGCAGGACACTCCTCAGCTCACTGTCACGAGGGAATTCACAAATAGCCCAGCTGTCAGTCTGATCCAAACTTGGATTCCACAGGCAGGCAGAGGCACAGAATGGTTAAGCAAGAAAATGCCCACTTTCTAAAAGTGGCATTCTTAAACAGGCAATCTAAAAACCAACTTTACCAAAAAATATATTTTTAAATTCTGATTTCAAAGACCCCAAACTCCACATCTCTATCTGCTCCCAGAGGAAACTACACTTAAAAGGTGTTTAAAGGCAGTCCCCATGTTAGCTTATGTGAGAGATAGGACCTACAATAGTGAAAATCGAATTTGGCAGTATCCAGCCCCCTGCAGTGTATTTGAAGCCAGGGCTGGGGAAGACCGGATCGTGTGAACAACAGAGACTTTCCTTTTAAGTTTACTTACTTCAAGGGCAGAAATGAGTATAATTAGTGGACCCAAAACCCCATACTTTTAGAACAATTTTGGATCAAGAGGAACCTCTGCCAAGGAGAAGAGCTGAAGAGCTATGAGGAGGAGTACTGCCCCTTTGCTGTGTGTGCTTTGCTGGGTTGGCCTGCTGTTGCCGCTTCTGCCTTAGAAAGGACAAGGACTGGACTTTGCTGTGTATCCTGCTTGTGAAGATTCTGCAGGGCTTGGACTGAGCTTGCCTCCTTTTAAGAAGTCTCAGGGGCATCAAAGGCTTCATCTGCCAGCACCTGGGCTCTCTTGCTGAGACCCCCTGACCTGCCAAATGGTGCCACATCCAGTACCTGTGCCCCTGGAAGGAGAAGCTGGCAAAACTAGAGAGAAAATCCATGCACCGGAGCCAGAAAAAACAATGCAGCTCCTGCACTGCAGCTGAAAAATTGACGTAGAACAAGTAAAATTGACGCATCACCAGCTCAGCATGGATTCGTCGATGCTGTGCGCCTGGATTTTCAAAAATCTTCAACATCACCACACAGACCCGAGGCTGCTGGTCTGGAAACCGATGCACCGATTGCCCGGCGGAGAAAGAATCAATGCACAGCTTCTCTTGCGAGTAAGGAATAAACACATCTTTTGATTTTTCCGATGCACATTCACTCGAGCTGCTTTATTTTTCACACATACCAGGTACCTCGTGCTAAAACAACACATCCATTGATTTCTGTGGATTAAGACTCTTTTTACTTTAAAAATTCATATCTTTGCTTGTGTATGTTGGATTTTTGTTGTTGTGGTCTTGTTTGATTTAAATAAATATTGGCTATTTTTCTAAACTGGTGTGGAGTTCTTTTGTGGTGTTTTCACTGTGTTACTGTGTGTGTGGGTGAAAATACTTTACACATTGCCTCTCAGATAAGCCTGACTGATTGTGCAAAGCTACCAAGGGGGTGAGCAGGGGCTCCCTTACCCTGACTATAATGAGCTTCCCTACTTGGACAGGGTGTAAAGTGACTGCCAACTATAGACCCCATTTCTTACAGGCGGCCATGTTGGAGGATGAACCACCGGCCTCCTTACAGTACCAACCAACCAGGAGTGGCTGATCGGGCCAGTCAGCCACGGGCACTCTGGAGAGATAGTCAACATTGGCCTGCAGACTTCCTGGTTGATGTTGCACCTGAAATGAAAAAGGTTGAAAGGTTAAGAACCTGTGTAACACGCAAGAGTTTGAATCCTTATTCCTGGCCAACCAGACCAGTGGGGCATGGTCTGTCAGCAAGGTGAATGTGCAACCCAAGAGATAATATTGAAGTGCGTCAACATCCCACTTAATCGCAAGGCATTCTTTTTCTATAGTTGGATACCGTTGTTCACATGGAAGGAGTTTCCGACTGATTTATATACAGGGTAAAGATCTCCGTGATTGTCTGCTTCAGACAAGACAGTCCCTTGCCCTTTGCCAGAGACATCGGTTTGTAAGACAAAAGGTAGCTGGAAGTCTGGACAGGCTAAAACGGGTCTTTAACCCATCAACACTCCCCTGCTGTTATATTGACCAGTCCTTTATCTTGGCAGGCAGGTGGTTTTTCAACAAGTCAGTTAAGGGAGCCACCAATTCCCAAAACCTTGGGATTAGATGTCAGTAGCAATACAGCACTAACCCCAAAAAGGAAAGGATATCCTTTTTGGTGGAAGGGGGTATGGTTCTAATAGCCAGCACTTTCTCTACTTTGGGACAAATAGTGCCTGCCTAAATTTGATAGCCTAGATATTTAGTAGAGTCATTCGCCAGGGTGCATTTTTGTGGATTGGCCATGAGGCCGGCTTCCTGTAGAGTGGAAAAGACTGCTTACAAATGCTGGAGGTGCTCTGTCCAGAAGGAGTTGAATACAACAATATCCTCCAAATATGCAAGCTTGTATTCTCGGTAGGGTGTCAGGATCATATCCATTCGTCTTTGAAAGTTTGATTGGGCTCCGTGCAAACCAAAGGGAAGTACCTTAAGTTGGTACAACCCTGGTGGAATGGAGAAAGCAGTTTTCTCCTTGGCATATTCAGCCAACGCAATCTGCCAACACCCCTTTGTTAGGTCTATAGTGGATAAGTAGGTTGCCTTACCTAGTGTTTCTATCAGCTTGTCTACCCTAGGCATGGGGTATGTATCAAACTTTGAAACACTGTTGAGTTGTCAGAAATCTATAAAAAAGCATAGGGACCCATCCGGTATTGACACCAAAATGATGGGGTAACACCAGGCATTAGTTGAAGACTCAATAAACCCATCTTGTAACATCTTTGTTATTTCTCATTTGACAGCTTCCCTCCTAGCTGCGGGAATGCGGTAGGGTTTTAATCTCACTACCTTATCTCCTTCGGTAATAATTTTATGTTGAATATGATCTGTCTTTCCGGGTTTACTGGAGAACAACTTAGGGAACTGCTTCACTCAGTAAATCGGTTAAATCTTTTTTTGGTTTGGATTAACATAACATGTATTTGTAAAGTGCACATTCACACAGAAGGCCCCTTTTGGCTCAGAATAACAGATGTTTATTGTTACCCAACTCCATTGCACTCATTTTATCAACTTCAGAAGGATGAAAGGCTGAGTGGACATGCCAGGATTTGAACCTGTGACCATGAGGTCAAACACAGACCCATACAGTGGATGTGTTAGTCCATTAAGCCACCAGGATTCATCGTAGATCCAAGGCCTAAGTTTCCTATCTTGCCCTGTTCTATGGTGTGAACAAATTCTATCTTCAGCAGCTCTGAGTCAGTGATAGAAAGATCCTGTCCTTTATCTTTCTGTTGGTGCTTTGTTTGTCCCACTTCTTCAAAAAGTTTATATGGTATATCTGTCCTGTTATTGTTTTTGTGGTACTGCAATTCTATATGACCGGGATAATCTGTTCCTGTACTTCAAATGGTCCCTCCCATTGAGCCAAATGTTTATTGTTGGATGGGGGTAATAATATCAATACCTCCTCTCTGGGTGTGAGGCACCTGCTTTTAGCTTTCTTATCATAAACAGGGGCATATTTACACTTTTTGATGCAAAACTGCGCAAACGCAGTTTTGCGTCAAAAGGTTTAGCGCTGGCTTGCACCATTTTTCAGCGCCACCCTGGTGTCATATTTACACTATGATGCAGGATGGTGCTACAAATTGGTAGAGTAAAACAATTTGCTGTTAACCCTTGCGCCCTGTCATAAGGCAAAATGACATTAACGCTGCAAAATTAACTCTAACCCGTTTTACGGCACATAAACATGTCGCAAACGGATATGCACCATTTTAACCCTTACCGTCAACTTTAGATGCTAATTCAGGAAAGTTTGCAAAGCAGAGGGAAAATGAAACCAGCAGGCCAGGAGAGACCCCAGGGTGACCCCATACAACCAGGAACCAACCAGGAGGACACACAGAAGTCCCAGGGGAAGGAGAAGAAAAAGAGAAAGTGTTGGTTTAGTGCAGAGGAGCATGAAATCCTTGTGAGGGAGGTGACGGAGCACCAACATCAACTATTCGTCACCTCCAAATTGGCAAGAGAGAGGCATTATGGTAACAGTGTGGCAGAGGTGAGGAGAACTGTAACAAGAGTGCAAGAAACACTGACATGATTGTTAACGAAGAACTAAGGAGAAAATGGCAAGGAACAGTAAGGCAGCACTGCAAACTAGAGGTGGAAGTCCAGCACCACACGAGGACCTAGATGAGATGGAGCAGATGGTTGCAGTGGTCATCCCAGAGGAACTGGTCACTGGATTCCCAGGACAGGACAGCGCATACTACCAGGAACTACCACAAATGCAGGGCAAGTTGCATGGGCTAAATACAAAATTAACAAATGCAAGGAGGGGGAGACACATAAGACACATTCAATGCAGGTGAAAGGAGTGTAGAGGGACTCTGGCCATGAATCAAGTTGCACCATTCAAACAGAAGCAACACATGTACACATGCCTTGGTACTGCCATGCACCACAACACATACACAACCTGGACATATATTAAACACCAGGGCTACATACTAACATGTACATATGCAGCATATAGGATGGAAGGCATGTCTGTGCCTGTGGTTGTGTCATCACAACATCCCTTGCATACAGTCAAACAAACCCTACCAACACAACTAACACAGCAGAGACTAAGAAGTCATTCAATACCATTCCTGGGGTTACATCATGGTGGTGTCTCTTGCAGAAACACTTTGAAACTGCCTTGTCCCATTGCCGAAACATATGTGTGCTGCATCTTACAGCACACATTAAATTGGCACCTTAGCTAACATTACTCAGATGTGCAGGAAGCACCACCCCACACATAAACAACACATCCTCATAAGGCAACCACTTCTCCATCATGCAGTCAGGATGCCTGGCTGGGTGCAGGTAAAAGTAATCTGTGCAGCTACTGGGGGAATCGCAGGGAGGTCCAGTATCGCAGGAAACATGGCATTACCCAGTGTAACTAACCTGGTGCAGTGTGGAGCCACACATATTGATGCTGATCAGAACTGTGCCGCTAGAGGAAAAATGCACTACAGATTGCAATCTGTGGGTCACAACACATACATGCTGAGCCCACAACTACTCTGACATAACCATGTGAGCCACATAGGAATGGGGAAACAATCACATAAACACAGCATGTGGTGTATGTCTGTGAACATCATGGTGTACTATATCACAATGATGGGCGGGAGATGGTGCATCGGCAAGTCTGGTGTTGGTAAGGCTGCTAGTGCAGTGTACCCTCCGCGTTTGGCAGTATGAGTATCACGCTGGGATGGCTGGGTGAAAATCTGTCTCCTCGAGTTAGCTCTGTGGGGCAGTTACCACTACATTGTTGATGGATCAAAGTGACAGCACACAATGCTCTTATCACTGCAAATCAGGCAGTGGAAAGTGCAAAGGGCCTGGGGCAGTGCATGGCTGTGCAGGGGCACACCAACCTTTGTGTGGGGCTTTGACCATCAGGCAAAGGCTGGCGGATAAGCTGGAACATACCTGGAGGGTAGTGCTGATCGTAATACTGGTCTGGTGTCACAAGACAGGTGGCATTGCCAGTCCGTAAGCTGCCAGCAACCTGCCAGTGCTAGGCCATTGGCCCATGGGGCATTCCCGATGGACAACATGTGCCACTTTCACTTGCGCTGTTGGCAGTGGTCATGTTACCAATGGCAGTCTGATGGTTAGAGGACAGCCAGACTTGTAATGAGAGTCCATGTATGCACCAGTACAACTACCTGCAAAACTAGATCGAGGCCCTGATCTAAGTTCAACATTAGTCAACTGGCTATGTCCATGATTTTGTGGCATTAGGCACTGTCATGTAGAAAATGATGTTCACTTCAACAAATAATACCCATGCTGGCCATCCCTGGGTCCACCCCTGTGCCAGTGTCAAATTAGCTGCACTGCCACAATGCTACATCTCTTGCATCATAGTGCAAGGATGGCTGCATTGAGGGGGAGATCATAGTTGTGTAGGAAGGAGCACATTCCTGCACAACCAGAAACTGAAATAGCAGTCTGCTAGGTCCATGTGTGCTGTGCAATGTAGCAAACATACACATACATCAGTATAAGGAGCAATCAAAGTAAACAACAATATAGCTCCTTGGAAATGCTGTCCCTGTGGTGGTGTAAGTTTTTTATATCACCCTGCTATATGAAAAACACGTAAAATTGGGACAGGGGCAAATTACAATGTGTGTTAGTTTGGCTTGACCACTGCAACAGCCATTGCAAGGTTCTACCATGCAAATGGATGCATAGGAAGGGGCCACAATAACAAGATGTTGTCAAGCCACCAAATGGAAATGCATCACACCTTGTAAATATGACGCAGCCTATTGCGCACCCGAGCCTCCCTTTACGTGTCACTGAGTCAAAGGGCTGATAAATTACATCCATAATGTAGAATAACAATGTTTGGACAATGTTTGGACTGTAAGTTGTCACTGAGCCTCCAATAGCAATTCAGTGATGTGACATGTCAACTGCCACAACATAGAAAGATTTAGGGGCATATTTATACTCCGTTTGCGCCGAATTTGCGTCGTTTTTTTCGACGCAAATTCGACGCAAAACTAACTCCATATTTATACTTTGGCGTTAGACGCGTCTAGCGCCAAAGTTCATGGAGTTAGCGTCATTTTTTTGCGTGAACACCTTCCTTGCGTTAATGATATGCAAGGTAGGCGTTCCCGTCTTAAAAAATGACTCCGATGCTATTGCGTCGGATTTATACTCCCGGGCAAAAATGAAGCCCGGGAGTAGGTGGGTCAAAAAAACCCGCATTAGCGCTGGATTTTAGCGCCTGGGTCAGGGCAGGCGTTAAGGGACCTGTGGGCTCAGAATGAGCCCAGAGGTGCCCTCCCCTGCCCCCAGGGACACCCCCTGCCACCCTTGCCCACCCCAGGAGGACACCCAAGGCTGGAGGGACCCACCCCAGGGACATAAAGGTAAGTCCAGTTAGGTATTTTTTTATATTTTTTTTTGTGGCATAGGGGGGCCTGATTTGTGCCCCCCTACATGCCACTATGCCCAATGACCATGCCCAGGGGACAGAAGTCCCCTGGGCATGGCCATTGGGCAAGGGGGCATGACTCCTGTCTTTGCTAAGACAGGAGTCTTCAATGGGGGATGGGCGTCGTAAAAAAATGGCGCAAATCGGGTTGAGGCGATTTTTTTGCCTCAGCCTGACTTGCACCATTTCTGGACGCCCATACGCCATTTTCCCCCTACGCCGGCGCTGCCTGGTGTACGTCGTTTTTTTTAACACACACCAGACAGCGCCGGCGGCTAACGCCGGCTAACGTCATTCAGTATATACGGCGCCCGCATGGCGCTTCAGAATGGCGTTAGCCGTCGCAAATTTTTTTGACGCAAAACTGCGTTGGCGCAGTTTTGCGTCAAAAAGTATAAATATGGGCCTTACTTTTTACACCATATCATTGCAGAGGATGATGGCTCTCCTGATGATCTATCTGTCCTGGAGTTCTCTGATGACCTGGATGACCAGATGACAACCATCAGCCAAGAGACTCTCCAGGATTTCCCTCCAGACACCACATCCAGTTTCAAGGAGGACAACCAATGTAGCAGCCATCCCAGATAACCCACCCCACAACCAAATATTAAACCTGCTATCACCGACACAGCTCAGGACTCCGAGGACCCAGGGACAAGCTTCCAGAGGACAGTGGTAGGAGTCCAGCGGGAGCTAGCCTAGCAGGTGCGGGTAGGGATGGAGACCGTGGCAGCCAACCTAGAGGGAATGCGCACGTGCCTCATGACAGCTAATGAACACACAGCTGCCAGCCGAGGCGCACACTCCCCACTACGTGAAGTCCAGCTGTGTCTGACAGACATAGCTGCTGCCACGAGGGAGAGGCCACAACAACTGCCCTCCCAAACTGGCAGCAGCATGATTGAGAACAAGCTGGACTCCATTCAGCATGAAGTGGCCTCCCTCAGGACAGATGCAGCTGCCTACCACTGGGATGTTGCTGCTACCCTGAAAACCAAGCAGTTCCTCCTTGCTACAGTGATGTCATATGTTATTCCACAAATGGCAGCTGGCAGGAATTGGGACTCCACATCTTCAACCACTGAAGTGTGTGTGGCCCCCTCTACCTCCCCGCCACCACCATTAATCCCACAGGAGATGCTACACACATAGGAGGATGAAGATGTGGAACAGATCACTTACACTTGGAAGAGTACCCAGTAGCACCAACCCATGCCATATTGGCAATATTCTCCTTAGTTATGTGCTAAGGATCATGCTAGTATCACAGTATGATATGTGCACTCTTTATCCACATACTGTTGAACTGTGTGCTATGGACTATCTTTGGCTCTCACTTACCAATTGGCAATTATTGTTTCTCCGCACTTATCGACACTACTCTGAAGCATGTCCCATGACATGTCCCTCAACCCTGGACTTGAATTGCCACAAATGTATGAATTTCACAAATGGGGTCACTGACCTCGACATTGTAAATATCTCACTACAACACTTCCACTTGTAAATAAACACCTTATACACAGTTAGCATGTCTACGTCTATTGTGATCCATCAACTCAGCTAAATGATTGTAATGTGTGAATCCATGTCATTGGTCACAGAATTTCAGTACAAGAGTGCAGGACTGTGGGGGCACAAAGATACACACAAGGTCCCTAACATGACAATTGTGTATGCTGGCCTCCTCACCTACAAGCAATTCTCTGATTATGTCACAAATGAAGGACACATATTTGGTTCACTCGCCATATACTGCAGGTATGGCTGAAAAGCAACTCTACGGCAATATCGTCAGCTGGGAGCACCTGAAGAACTCATTAGTGTGGTACAGAGGTAGCTAACCTCATTAGTGATGACCACCGGTCAGTTTTGCAGGATAGAGTTCCAATTGTGGCTTTTATCAGATGTGCCACAGTTCCTAACATTCCTACTACAGATCCCCAACACTGACAGCTGAAGTACCAGACCTACCTGTCCAATACAAGGTATACATAGTCATCATGAGTGGTGGGTACACTGGATGGCAGATGCACGGACTAGTAGATTTGATGTTCCAGTCAATGTGACAGCTCCGTTATCAATAGGGATTACACATGGTAAATTAGGCTTTTGTAGGCAGGACAGATTCCATAGGCCATTTCTCTAAGGGGGCCAGTACACACATGGGGGAAACCCTGAGACTCACACTAATTACACAAACTGTTTGAAATGATAACCTACCCTCTCCTAAACTAAGCTATACTAACGATACTCATCATACAACTAAACTATCTACCTATGCTAAACTTAACTTACACATAAAACACCACACTGTAAACATTGGCCCTCCATCCCCCTTAAGAAACAAGAACTAAGTAGGACAACAATTACTATAATTACACATCTACTAACTAATCCCATGACCTAAACAAATATATATTTGTTTTGTTGGAAATGGCCTTTCTGCAGGGTCACTCCCAAACTTTTTGCCTTCCTCCTTCTCTTTTTCTGACTTCATTTTTGCTGGCTTTAGGACTCGGTGCACTTTACCACTACTAATCAGTGCTAAAGTGCATATTCTCTCTCCCTATAAAATGTTGACATTGGCTCCTATCAAATTGGCTTATTTAATTTACTTGTAAGTCCCCAGTAAAGTGCACTACATGTGCCCAGGGCCTGTAAATTAAATACTACTAGTAGGCCTGCAGCACTGGTTGTGCCACCTACATAAGTAGCCCTTAACCATGTCTCAGGCCTTCCACTGCAAGGCCTGTGTGTGCAGTTTTACTGCCACTTCGACTTGGCATTTAAAAGTAATTGCCAAGCCTTAAACTCCCCTTTTCCTACACATACGTCACTCCTAAGGTAGGCCCTGATATCACATAGGGCAGGATGCTCTGTAGGTAAAAGGCAGGACATGGACATGTGTGTTCTATATGTCCTGGTAATTTAAAACTCCTAAATTCGTTTTACACTGCTGTGAGGCCTGCTCCTTTCATAGGACAGCATTAGGGCTACCCTCATATATCAATCAATCAATCAAGAAATGTGTATAGCGCGCTACTCACCCGGAGGGTCTCAAGGCGCTGGGGGAGGGGGGACCGCTACTGCTCGAACAGCCAGGTCTTGAGTTGCTTCCTGAAGGAGAGGTGGTCTTGGGTCAGGCGGAGGTGGATGGGGAGGGAGTTCCAAGTCTTGGCTGCCAGGTAGGAAAAGGATCTTCCTCCCATGGTGGCTTTTCTAATGCGTGGCACGGCGGCGAGGGCGTGGCTGGTCGATCGTAGCTGGCGGGTGGGAGTGTAGAAGGTCAGGCGGTTGTTGAGGTACCTGGGGCACAGGTCGTGGAGGGCCTTGTGTGCGTGGGTGAGGAGACGGAACGTGATTCTCTTGCTGACGGGGAGCCAGTGCAAGTCTCTCAGGTGTCCGGAGATGTGGCTGTGGCGGGGGATGTCAAGGATGAGGCTTGCGGAGGCGTTCTGGATGCGTTGGAGTCTTTTCTGTAGTTTGGCCGGGGTTCCGGTGTAGAGGGTGTTACCGTAGTCCAGTCGGCTGGTGACGTATACTGTTTGAGTAATAGATCCTGATCTGAAATGAGTAGCCAGGTCATATTTAGTATGGCCAGAATGGTAATAGAAAGTCCTGCTTGTTGGTGAAGTTGGGTTTAATATTGCTATTCTAGAAATGCCACTTTTAGAAAGTGAGCATTTCTCAACCCTCAAATCCTTCTGTGCCTTACAATCGAAGTCTGGCTGGGTTAGTTGACAGCTCCCTTGTGCATTTCACTCAGACAACCCCAAACACAGGATGCTCAGTCACACCTGCACACATCTACATGCTGAATGGGTCTTCCTGGGCTGGGAGGGTGGAGGGCTTGACACTTACATGTCAAAGGACAGTGGCCAGCCCTCACACAATAGACTGCCAAACCCCCTACTGGGACCCTGGCAGACAGGATGGAACTGAAAGGGGACATTGTGCACTTCTAAACAACTCTTTGAAGTCTCCCCCACTTCAAAGGCACATTTGGGTATTTAAACAGGGCCTCTAACCCTATCAACTCAGACACTTCTTGACAAGACACTTCCTGGGAAAGAAACTCTGCACCAGAACCTGCATCCTGCCAAGACTAGCTGCCTGACTGCCCAAAGGACTCTCATTCTTGCTTTTCTGAAAAGGACCGCTGCCTTGATGTTGACCTGTTGCCTTGCTGCCCTTTGGCTCTGCTGAGAAGTGCTCTTCAAGGGTTTGGATAGAGCTTGCCTCCTGTTTCTTGAAGTCTCAGAGCCAAAAAGACTTCATCTCTGCAAAGAACTCCTTGTGCAGCGAAAATTCAACGCACAGCCTGCCAGAAACGACGTATGCCAAACCAGAATGACGCAGCCCGGCTCCCCGAGTGGAGATCGATGCAGCGCCAGCGTTGTGACGGGAACTTTGACGCGCGGCCCAGGGGATCGATGCATAGCCGAACTGGAACGACACAGCCCTACTTGCTGTGAGAAGAATCGACGCAGCGCCTGCCATGCAACAGAAATCTCCCCGCAGCGCCGACTGGATTGATGCAGCTCCTGTGACTTCGTACTGCAAGCCCAGGATTTCTCTGCATCGTCCCCGGGGCATCCAAATACCCAGCAACTCGAAGAGGATCCAGGTCCGCGTGCCGGAAATCGACGCAAAGCCTTCCCTGCGTGGAAAATTATCAACACATCTGTGTGTGCCCGGATAAACCGACGCACACCTCCCTGTTTTCCACGCATCTCCTCCTCTGTGGCCCCTTGCGGATAATTTCGATGCAAACCAGGTACTTTGTGCTTGCAAGAAACGCTTGTTGCTTTTTAAGAACTAAAGACCCTTTTTATCATTTTCTAAAGTGATATCTCCACGTGTACTTATCAAATCTTGATTGTTTTGCCTGAATTTAATCAGATAAATATTTTATATTTTTCTAAACACTGTGTGGTGTATTTTTGTGGTGTTATACTGTGTTATTGCATGATTTATTGCACAAATACTTTACACATAGGCTTCTAAGTTAAGCCTGACTGCTCAGTGACAAGCTACCAGAGGGTGGGAACAGGATAATTTGGATTGTGTGTGACTTACCCTGACTAGAGTGAGGGTCCTTGCTTGGACAGGGAGTAACATGAATGCCAACCAAAGACCCCATTTCTAACATGTTTGTATGTTTTTCTTTTTTTTTTTAACAAAAACACATATAAACCCCAACTACACCACCCCACCCAACAGCCCACTAATAAAAACCTAAGAATATAAATCCACCCCCCAACTACACTTATCCTAACTAATTGCTACACTACACTAGCCTACTAATAACTACATAAAACCCACTATAACTAAAATATGGTACAACTTTAAAAGGGAGGGGAAGGAACTGGGAGGTGGTCCAACACAGTCTTAGTTCATTTGTGTGACTTCTTGAGCTTCTTCTTAATGTATTTGAGGACTTTGTGGTCCTCTTTCTGTGCCTCCTCCAACCTATCCAAATGCTGGAGTATCAGGGTCACGTACTGACATAAGTCCTATTCCAATTGTGATGGACCAGCAGCTGGTGGTGGCAAAACTGGTGGGGGGATGGCGACTGGTGCTGCAGAGGTGGACAGGATGGGTGCAGCTGGGAGCCTCTACATTGAAGATGTCCCTGTTCCGTCCTTTGTTTTGGGTGGGTGAGTGGGTCCCCCATGTGGGAATGCCCGCCATTCCCCAGATGCTTTCTCCGAATGGAAACGGCATGCCATGCGGCTGTAACCTGTGTGCATCTCCAGGATGTGCAGTACCTTCCTGACCTGCGGTTGAACTGACGCCGTTCCTCATTGGTCATGTTAGCAGCTACAAAATGAGGACAAGCAACCATCAGTATCAGCATTGGGTGGAGTATGTACAGATTTGTAACTTGCACTGCTACAGCTGATTACACATACAGTCCTATACACAGGCCTCAAAAAATGTGTATTGCACCTCATCTGCCTCTATATCCAACAATACAGCACCAGTATCTTGTACATGTCAGTGGGATGACTTCAATCCATTGGAAATAATGATGGCCCACAGCTGATAGAAACTAACAATGGAACGCTAAACATCACTCTCATCTACACTTTGAGCATCAGATGTCTCAACAAGTATGGATTTCCTGTCTCCCTGAGCTGAAGGGGGGTTGGGTATGCAATCCATCAGCTCAACACCCTTGGTGATACCCCAATGCCTGAGTACCCATCATGGAGTGTAGGAATGGGCCAATTGATAGGGGGCTGCTAACTACAAAGCTGGTATCCTATGTTGCAGTACATCTATATTCATGTGTCCAGGTGTAAAACCTGGCCTAGGCCTACATAACTGGCCTGCATTTCCCATGCTGTGGTCACATGTGCAACTGATGCTACCTTGATATGAGAAAAGTTGTGCAAATCCTGACCTGCACATTTACTGTTGTCAAGACATTACAGCACTGGAGCCCCCTACCCTGTGCTATGTAGTGCTACGTGTGTTCAATTGCATCCGGATGCCCTGAAGATCATAGCAATCGTGTCACAGCTTTGTGCACTGCAATTGTATCCAGGAGCATCTCACATCATCAGCAGATGCATGTCAGCTATCCTCACAGCACCAGCTACACACACAGCATTGCGTTCTCATGCATCTGTGATGTTACCTACATCAGTCACAATTTACATGGTGGCTTCACCGTATTGGTTACACTGCTGACATCTGGTGTTAGGAGATTAATAGACTTTGACCTTGAAAAACTTAAGGTACGTTTTACACATATTGTGTACACAGATTACTGCAGATCAGGACATTATGGCTCCATGCTGTACCACTACCTCATTATCCCGGGGGGGTACTATAGCACCTGTGGTGTATGTATGTCTCCCACAGAATCCCCCTAGAGAGTAATGCAGTTGGAACCCAAAAGCTGTCCCATCTTGTGTGAGAAAGTAGCCTCTTTCTAGCCTGGTTACCCCACTTTTGGCCTGTTTGTGAGTGTATGTCAGGGTGTTTTCACTGTCTCACTGGGATCCTGCCAGCCAGGGCCCAGTGCTCATAGTGAAGACCCTATGTTTTCAGTATGTTTGTTATGTGTCACTGGGACCCTGCTAGCCAGGACCCCAGTGCTCATAAGTTTGTGACCTATATGTATGTGTTCCCTGTGTTATGCCTAACTGTCTCACTGAGGTTCTGCTAACCAGAACCTCAGTGGTTATGCTCTCTCTTTACAAATTGTCACTAAGAGGCTAGTGACCAATTTCACCAATTTACATTGGCATACTGGAACACCCTTATAATTCCCTAGTATATGGTACTGAGGTACCCAGGGTATTGGGGTTCCAGGAGATCCTTATGGGCTGCAGCATTTCTTTTGCCACCCATAGGGAGCTCTGACAATTCTTACACAGGCTTGCCCTTGCAGCCTGTGTGAAATAACGTCCACGTTATTTCACAGCCATTTACCACTGCACTTAAGTAACTTATAAGTCACCTATATGTCTAACCTTTACCTGGTAAAGGTTGGGTGCTAAGTTACTTAGTGTGTCGGCACCCTGGCACTAGCCAAGGTGCTCCCACATTGTTCAGGGCAAATTCCCCGGACTTTGTGAGTGCAGGGACACCATTACACGCGTGCACTATACATATGTCACGACATATGTATAGCGTCACAATGGTAACTCCGAACATGGCCATGTAACATGTCTAAGATCATGGAATTGTCACCCCAATGCCATTCTGGCATTGGGGAGACAATTCCATGATCCCCCGAGTCTCTAGCACAGACCTGGGTACTGCCAAACTACCATTCCCGGGGTTTTACTGCAGCTGCTGCTGCTGCCAACCCCTCAGACAGGTTTCTGCCCTCCTGGGGTCCAGCCAGGCTTGGCCCAGGAAGGCAGATCAAAGGACTTCCTCAGAGAGAGGGTGTTACACCCTCTCCCTTTGGAAAAAGGTGTTAGGGCTGGGGAGGAGTAGCCTCCCCCAGCCTCTGGAAATGCTTTGATGGGCACAGATAGTGCCCATCTCTGCATAAGCCAGTCTACACCGGTTCAGGGATCCCTCAGCCCTGCTCTGGCGCGAAACTGGACAAAGGAAAGGGGAGTGACCACTCCCCTTACCTGCACCTCCCCTGGGAGGTGCCCAGAGCTCCTCCAGTGTGCTCCAGACCTCTGCCATCTTGGAAACAGAGGTGCTGCTGCCACACTGTTCTGCTCTGAGTGGCCAGTGCCAGCAGGTGACGTCAGAGACTCCTTCTGATAGGCTCCTTCAGGTGTTGCTAGCCTATCCTCTCTCCAAAGTAGCCAAACCTCCTTTTCTGGCTATTTAGGGTCTCTGCTTTGGGGAATTCCTTAGATAACGAATGCAAGAGCTCATCAGAGTTCCTTTGCATCTCTCTCTTCACCTTCTGCCAAGGAATCGACTGCTGACCGCGCTGGAAGCTTGCAAAACTGCAACAAAGTAGCAAAGACGACTACTACGACCTTGTAACGCTGATCCTGCCGCCTTCTCAACTGTTTTCCTGGTGGTGCATGCTGTGGGGGTAGTCTGCCTCCTCTCTGCACTAGAAGCTCTGAAGAAATCTCCCGTGGGTCGACGGAATCTTCCCCCTGCAACCGCAGGCACCAAAGAACTGCATCACCGGTCCTCTGGGTCTCCTCTCAGCACGACGAGCGAGGTCCCTTGAACTCAGCAACTCTGTCCAAGTGACTCCCACAGTCCAGTGACTCTTCAGTCCAAGTTTGGTGGAGGTAAGTCCTTGCCTCCCCACGCTAGACTGCATTGCTGGGAACCGCGTGTTTTGCAGCTACTCCGGCTCCTGTGCACTCTTCCAGGATTTCCTTTGTGCACAGCCAAGCCTGGGTCCCCGGCACTCTAACCTGCAGTGCACGACCTCCTGAGTTGTCCTCCGGCGTCGTGGGACCCTCCTTTGTGACTTCGGGTGAGCTCCGGTTCACTCCACTTTGTAGTGCCTGTTCCAGCACTTCTGTGGGTGCTGCTTGCTTCTGAGTGGGCTCCTTGTCTTCCTGGACGCCCACTCTGTCTCCTCACGCAATTGGCAACATCCTGGTCCCTCCTGGGCCACAGCAGCATCCAAAAACCGTAACTGCAACCCTTGCAGCTAGCAAGGCTTGTTTGAGGTCTTTCTGCACGGAAACACCTCTGCACGACTCTTCATGACGTGGGACATCCATCCTCCAAAGGGAAAGTTTCTAGCCCTTGTCGTTCTTGCAGAATCCACAGCTTCTACCATCCAGTGGTAGCTTCTTTGCACCCACAGCTGGTATTTCCTGGGCATCTGCCCACTCCCGACTTGATCGTGACTCTTGGACTTGGTCCCCTTGTTCCACAGGTACTCTCATCAGGAAATCCATCGTTGTTGCATTGCTGGTGTTGGTCTTCCTTGCAGGATTCCCCTATCACGACTTCTGTGCTCTTTGGGGAACTTAGGTGCACTTTGCACCCACTTTTCAGGGTCTTGGGGTGGGCTATTTTTCTAACCCTCACTGTTTTCTTACAGTCCCAGCGACCCTCTACAAGGTCACATAGGTTTGGGGTCCATTCGTGGTTCGCATTCCACTTCTAGAGTATATGGTTTGTGTTGCCCCTATCCCTATGTGCCCCCATTGCATTCTATTGTGACTATACATTGTTTGCACTGTTTTCTATTGCTATTACTGCATATTTTGGTATTGTGTACATATATCTTGTGTATATTCGCTATCCTCATACTGAGGGTACTCACTGAGATACTTTGGCATATTGTCATAAAAATAAAGTACCTTTATTTTTAGTATATCTGTGTATTGTGTTTTCTTATGATATTGTGCATATGACACTAGTGGTACTGTAGGAGCTTCACTCGTCTCCTAGTTCAGCCTAAGCTGCTCTGCTAAGCTACATTTTCTATCAGCCTAAGCTGCTAGACACCCCTCTACACTAATAAGGGATACCTGGGCCTGGTGAAAGGTGTAAGTACCTCTTGGTACCCACTACAAGCCAGTCCAGCCTCCTACATCTTGTCATCAAGTGTGAGCTAAATGTGGCACACATTGCGGATTATGGTGCTGTGACAAGGTTGTTAACAACAGGCATGTTATGTACATATACAGCTGGCCTGTGGCCTATGATGGCAGACATCCATAAATATGTGGTCAGCCATAACTCATCCTTTTACACACAATTCCATGCCAGCACATGTTGCCCTTAGAACTACATGCATGCCAGTCTCATTGCTTACCCCACAACGTACATGATGGGAATGTGACTGAGCACCATGCTGACGGGCAATTGGCAGTGCAGAACTCTGACAAATTCACAACCGAGGGATGCACGGTATTGAATAGGAGAGGGCACATCACTGTGTTGTCACCTACACCGGCGATAATCTTGCTTCCAGTACTCGAACCAGCCACCCTTTCCCCAAGGTGCTTAGCTGGCTGTGTTGAGAGGGAGATAGTCTTTGTGCATAGAGGGATACTTTCCAACACAAACATATTCTACAAAGGGACTCTTCACTTTTGATGTGTGCTGCCAAATGCAGCACCCATTGAAAGAACAAAGTATGGAAGGCACACCAACATATATGTTAGCCTGTTGTGGCCTGCTAAAGCCACACCTTGGTGTGTTTGCACGATTTGCTACAGCCTCCAGTGTAAGGAAATGTGTAGGTATGGGACACCGTCTAATTGGTATGGGTGCTGCTATGGCACAGCCACTGCAACACCCATTGTATACTCCTTCCATGCAAAGTACTGCATGTGAAAGGGCCATTTGACAAGCTGATGTGAAGCCACAAAATGTGTACCAAGCCCACCATGTATACACGATGCAGGGCATAGCGTAACCGTAGCCTAGAGCCTACACCGGTGGTGCTTGGGCCTCTTACACATGCTCCATGATGTCACCATCAATCCTCCTATGATTTCTTATCATTGGTCCAGAAAACTACATCACTAGTTGCATTCCACTCTTCTGACTCACTCACACCAAACCCTGGAGGAGCTAACAGGAGCCACAAAATAGCACTTACTGAATGCATTGGGGTCTTCAAATCTCGCCACCTCTCCGATGGTGTAAGGGGTAGGTCCACCTGTAAGACATGAATGTAGAACATTGCTTAATGTAAATCCTACTTAATGCAAATGGACAACATAGCTCAGTGTATTATGCTGACTTTGATACACAATGCACAGGTCAAATGGAGCTGCCAGTAGTCTGGACCCAGTGCATGGTCAGGCTCCATAACATGGCCTTGCAAAATTACACCAAGGGGCCGATAGAACTACAGTATTGCAACATCTATTGCATCTATACTGTTGTTGTGGGCATTAGTGTAACCCTTACTCACATCCATGTGCGTAGTCATTATTAAGTCACAGCATACTGGCAGTGTGGGCCAACATAATGCTTACATGTGAAGGCCAATGATGCACTTAGCAGGAGATGCTACATATCACAGAACCTGCTGCTGAGTACATAGGGGCCCTTCTCAAGCATTTCTATGCACAGATTTTACAGCTTCACTCAGCAGCCCTACAGAGTGTTTGGAATTCATACTTTGGAACATTTGTTGTGACAGTGAGGTCTGGAATTTGCACTCCCTTACTAATTTTGACACACTCTTTCAAGCCTTTTTAATGGCACAGGCATCATTCCTAGCTGTATAATTGGAAAGTTGTACTGTGCATGCATCACAACACTTGGGGCCATAAATATAGAAGTGGTGCAGCACCTATTGCTTGGCGTGTTGAAGTGTGGGCCCTAGCACACTCCTGATACCACCATGTGTGCGCCGTCTCCAATAGACTGCACCATGGTGGTAGTTAGTGGGAGTTGGGTCAAAATTGTTTGACAGTAGTGTGGCGCTTTGCAGGATTAGCATAATTATTCATATTTCCGAGTTCTTCTAAGCACCCAGGGGCCCATTGATCATGATGGGAGCTTATTTTTAATGGCAGCAAAAAGCAGACGGTAGGAAATCCACCACAAATGTGGTGAAACAGTCTCATTGACTTTTTCTTTGCTAATATGAAGGCCCCCTTTGTGCCAGAACGCCCGCCTTGCATACATTGTGGCTTGCACAGCCATGATGTGTGTCACGCCTTGCAAAATTGGTGCAATGCATGCATTGTGCCACTTTTTACAGACTACATGGGGTAAATGGCAGGTTAACGTCGCTTTTCGTCAATCACATGACACTATAGCGGCGCGAAGATTGCTCTAGGGACACTTACATATGCTCTTTTGTGATGGGTATGCAGGGTGCCTCATACATGTGTCCTGCATTGTCTAAATTGTATGACATTTGATCCCCAGGCTCAAGTGGAGCAGAGACTCCTCATACAGGTTACATGTGACATGTTCACAACCATTACAAGCAGCACTCAGACTTATCTGCAACTATCAGTCAAATGCTAAATGCAGCCTATTGAATGGCAATGGGAAACTTACCAACAGTTCTGCTGATTTCGATTCCCAAATGATCCAGCAGATCCTGCTCCCTTGCCACCAGATCTGCCCACCAAAGCTTGAGCTGGTGCTCATTGTGTCCGGTCTTGAAGATCCTACCCAGATGGTACACGACCTTGCCCCACAGCAGACACCTTGCTTCGGTGGGGTAGCCAAGGATAACCTGGCCACCCAGTTGCAGCATTAGGGGCAGGTAATGGGCCACCAACCATATGTACCCTCCCCCAGTTCATTCTCCTCACCCCCCATCCTACCCTTCCCAGACATAACAAAAGGGTACAGGACATTAACCAAAAAAAATAGGAGAAAGGAAACTTAAACACAAAACCCACCCCAAACTCGCAAAACTACCCCAACAACTAAACTACCCCAGAAAGACACCCAACAATAGAATGACAAAAAACAGTACACCAATAATACAAAGGACAAGTAAATATACAATTTACACAACAAAAACAGCACAAGGGACACAACAAGACCTCCAAACACACCACAAATCCAATCCACCAGCACCTCCAAAACACAACCGAACACACAGTCACAGGGGAACAGACTGTGAAGTGAAAGTGAAACTACACTTACTGTACCATGCTTGCAGGCAGGATATCCTTGTACATCTATTCCTGGGCGTGTGCGTCACGTTTTAGCAAACAAGCGTGCACGTTTTTTTCAAATGGGAGTCATGCGCCGATTTTTCTTCATGGTGCACTGAGAGTAGTGGTAACGTTGAATTTCCGCTCAGGGCCCAGGCATCATTTTCACAACATTGTGGCGTGATGTTGTTGCATTAGCGTCATTTTTTTACGCATATTGGAATAGCATAATTTTTTCCATTGTAGCCCTTGAATGCACCCTGAGTAATTTCACTGTGTGGTATATGTTTTTGGCTACATGTACAAGTCTATGCATGAATATCATTGGGCAGTCATTGGTATGTGCAACCAATACGTGTTTTCATGACGCAGCTGTAGACACTGACTCATAATTTGTGCATATGTTCATGTGTCCTACACTGTGTCCACATGTATGTTGGCACATGTGTGCTATGCGCTCACATGTGTGTATGACTAGTGAGTAGCAGGTGGAGTACATAGTTATGTTTGTGGGTAATATATGTCTACATACCTACAAACATATTTTAAATTGGCCCTGTGTCATACATGTACTCAGAGTATGCAGTGGGCAGGGACTGCATTGACAACACGTATCCCCTGTCAAGTTCAGTATGCATGTGTGTCTACTCCCTGGTTACTTATCATAATTACCTAGTTGTAGGACAGCTACACATGTGCTGTGTATTTTCCTATGCATCTTAGTTGCTGCAGATGTTATGCACACGTGTGTTGGTGAAGAATGCTATAAGCCATTTGGCTGCATGGACATGTGTTGCGTCGTTGTGCCATATGTCATGACATTGCTGTGTAAAGGGCATGTGCAAGCTCACATTGACATCTCCCTGCATAGACTGAAGTTGTCCTTTTAACTATTGCCTGTGTAGTCACATCACTGTCACATATGAACTGTATGTCAGTACACAGTCGACGGGTACATTCATACTCTCACACGTTTTGTGACACCTATGCCATTATGTTGTAGATTAACGTTTGTAGTGAATCCCTTCACATTACCATGGCTGGCCATTATGGTGGTACATGTGTGCTGAGAATTTTGGGATATGTGTGCCTGCCTCCATTTGTGTTTTCTGATCTGTCAACCTCATGTCAGTCATGACTGTCACATACAATGCCATACCTCTGTGTTGCAGTATTGCAGTGTAGCATAGATAGCAGGCCTACCCATCTACATCACTATGTGAGCGTGTGTGGCAACCATGCATGTGGAGGTGCAGGTTGATGGCGGTCCACTTCACTCTGCCCCCTGTGCACGTGCATCAAGCATCTGACAATGTCGATGTTATCACACACGTGGTGCATGGGTTTATTGAGCTGGTATCTCTACCATTTATGATAGTTAATATCCAGTCTGTGCACACTCACTAGTGGCTGGAGACATAAACAAATGTGGACATACAGGCAGTGATTAATTCCAATGCAGTACAAGATGTCAGCCTTCCCCTCTCAGGTACGGAGGTTGCGTGCTTACACATGTAGGACATGTATGGATGCTTAGGAGTTCAAAGTTGTGTCCATGTTCACCCTGCTTAGGGGTTGCATGACTGCCGTGACGTAAAGGTTGGACAAATAATATGGTTAAGATTGAATTGTATGTGACTGTCTCCTGTTCTGGTATCATGTGAAGGTTAATTACCATGGTATGGTGGTGGCAAACATGTCTGGGTCATGTTCTAATGTGCCCACCCTATCTGTGCATCAGTTAGAATTTGACAAGTAGGCATTGGTGTCTTACAGTGTCTGTTTTGGTGTTTATCAGGTCATTATCCCTCTTGTCTGCTGAGGTATGTTTGTATCCTCCATTGCTCCAAGTCTTTTGTCTGCTAGCACCTTTTACACATCTTCTACAGGAACATTTCTCAAGTGATATTGGGACAGGATACTACATGTGACTTGTGTAATATGAAAATATTCTCTTCTCTTGCAACTGTCAACTCAGTTGTCAAGTCCTGTTGGCAATATTAGTGAGATGGAATGAGTGCCAGACACACATGACATTGCACAAGCCACAGCACTTGAGTATCACCATGGATTTGTGAGTATCTCAGAGCTGTACATCCACATCCACCGTTGAACATGCCAATGCAATTCTCCCAGCATGCCACAACCTAGCTGACTCTTACCATGACTGAGTGATGTTGAGGTGTATCATCTCCTTGGTGCTGTATTAATCCTTTGCCAGATGCTGATGATATGGCTGTGTCCACTCCCACTCAGTGTGACTGACTGTATAGGAGAATGCTGCACAGGTTCACACATTATACACATGATTGTGATATTGGAAGCCATTACATGTATGTGCAAGTAAGTTATATTTGATACCATGCAATGGGTGGTTTGTATTGCTATGTGCTGTGTTATGTTGTTATACGGGGCATACTGTGTAGACATTCAGACACAGGTCAATCATTGTGGACAATGGCATACTCATTGTTACCTAGGATGGACACCCATAGATTAGTCGATATGTATTTCTCATTATTAACAGTGGGCATGTGTGAATCAAGCCTATTTGTATGACCGGTGTGCATCCTATGTGGATGGATGTGTCACACACTCTGCCTACATTCCAGCCAGACTATCATTTGGCAGATGCATTCTGCCATTGTAAATCATAGACCACACAATCTGTAATGTGTTTGTATATGGATTCAACACCCCTAGCTGCTTTAAGTCACTGCCGAGCCATTGACCATTCCCCAACCAATATGTATGTGCCATACATGATTCACAGTCCTTCATATGTCAGAGATGTGGCCTATTGCGGTTCCAGTACATATTCCCATGGACACACTGTGCAGGCTCAGCTTTCAACATTGACTAACTACTATGGGCAATTACTGTACAAACAACGTTATATATGATGTCCCCCCCTTGAAACACATGTATGGTGCAGGCCAAGCTACTCTCACACAATGTTGTGACAGTGTTCAGTTATGACATTACTTTACCTCCATCTCCTGACAGCCCCAACCTTATGTGTGGCCCCCTTGCATGCTACATGTTAGGGATCAAATCAAATCAAATCAAATCATTAACATTTATAAAGCGCGCTACTCACCCGTGCGGGTCTCAAGGCGCTAGGGGAAAAAAGGGGGGTTAACGCTGCTTGAACAGCCAGGTCTTTAGGAGTCTCCGGAAAGCGGAGTGGTCCTGGGTGGTCCTGAGCTGGTGGGGAGGGAGTTCCAGGTCTTGGCCGCCAGGAAGGAGAAAGATCTCCCACCCGCCGTGGAGCGGCGGATGCGAGGGACAGCAGCAAGTGCGAGGCCAGAGGAGCGCAGGTGGCGGGTGAAGACGTAGAAGCTGAGGCGTCTGTTGAGGTATTCCGGTCCCTTGTCATGGAGGGCTTTGTGTGCGTGGGTGAGAAGGGAAGAGAAGGGAAGGGAAGGTGTTGTGTTGGTGAATGTCCCATAAAATTGCACATTGCCCACAGGATGTAACAATATATGTAGTGGTGCATGGATCTTGGCCTTCAGAAGTCACATGCCAGGGATTTGGGCATTACTGATTTGTGAGATGGAGTCTGTAGAACCCCCTACATCACCAAATATGTGTGTACCATACTTGTTTTTTCTGTGTTTCTGACAAACTCCCTGAGGTTAGATTTACATTCCAAAAATATATGTATTGGGCAATGAGGAGACCAACAATTGTGTTGTTGGACAAAATGCATTTGAGCTGTTTACAGATTAATGTTTTTGGTTGACTATATATAAAAATTGTCAACAATTGTCTGTGTTTGGTAGATCCCCCTCAAAGTCCTCATCCCCATCATCCTCCTCCTCCTCATTGTGAACATCTATTGGTCCATCTCAGGGGATATTGTTTCTGCTAGCACCTACCAGTATGATCTTGCATACCAGCAGGGTATACAGGAGGCTTCCTCCAGTCAAGCCCAAGCACCTGAACCAGGATTTGAGAAGGCCAAAGCTCCTCTCTACCACATTGCGTGTCTTCCGGTGTGCTTCATTGTAGGCACGTTGTTCATTGGTATCTGGATTTGAAAATGGGTTCATGACCCATGGCTGTATGCCATAACGTTGGTCAGCTGCAAACATAACAGGGAGAAATTTAGTGAAGAGTTGAGAGGGACCATGAATATTCCATGGCAGTAGTTGGTTGCAGTTTTAGTGGTGACTGAGAGGTGTTTGTGGTGTTGTGTATGTTCCAGGTCTTGTAATATGGTTCAAATTGACTGTGTTGATGTACATGTCATTCTTGGCTACCGTCTCAAGGACCTGTATGGGACCATCTGGGTTCCAATACATGTGCTCATCATGTATGTAACATGTTCTGTGCAACCCATTTAATAGCAGGGCCCTCATATTAAATGGAGGCTTCCACCTCCTTGCAACACAATGGTGTCTGATTTGTGGTCAACATAGTTGCCCTACAAAGCCAGCCTATTCCGTCGATGTAGGCGTGTGACATTACGCATGCAGTGCAACATTTAGTGGACCTTAGTGGCACATGGTGATTGTGTCAACCATCTTGGCCCTCATTACATATCTGATGTTCTCAAGTATGCCAGACTCACAGTGGCAGTTGACTCCCAAATCTGCCAGCCCTTACATGGCGGCAGAATTGGGGTGTCAGGTGACCCCTGGAGGCCCATGCCCTGGCCATGCAGTTAACATGGGCAGTGCCAGGTCCCACATGGACAGTCTTGTGGCACTTTCCAATGCACAAATTACATGCAGTAATAACTGATACCGCTGCTGCTTCACCCACCACAGCACCACATTGCAGCCGGATCCCTTACACACCGGCTGCAATGTTTTGGGCCTCTTCCCAGCTGGCCTGGCATATGGAAAATTATGTTTCCATTGACAGGCCCAGCAGTGAACTCCTAATTGGGCCAGCAGGGTTTAGACCACAATGGTGGTCTAACTGTGGTGGAAGTTTTACACACGGCCTCTGCCGGACAACCAACTCATGATGAGTGTCCAAGGGTGTGTATCATATTTTAATATGATGATCACATCTGTTAACAGTGTATGTCCTATCTTCTTAGTAATTGCATTTTCTGCCAGACTTACTACACCTGCACACTGAAGACTTTAGGAGGGGACCCTGCTATATTTCTGTAAGGTCACTTAGTACAGTCCATGTATCGCCAGTCATGTCCTCCATACTCCTACAGGGGTATACTATGGCATTCATGTGCATTCCAGTTTAGCACTGAATTTGCGCCATGGTGTACTATTGTTAGTCTACAGTACAGGCATGATGGTGTTATGGGGCGCTAAGTGGGACATGTGAAGTGTCAGTTGAGTAGTTGTGTCACCATTTCTCATGATTCTGCCCCATTGTCTATAATGGCAGGTACGTTAGTCTTCCGATGTGTGGAATTCGATGCATTTGACAGATGTATGTACAGCCTACAGGTCTGTCAGGCATGTGTAGATGGAATGTAGTTGTGATTGGCACCACTTGGGTGTGATTTCATGTGTATTGTGTCTGAGTCTTGCACACCATGAATGAGGTGGGAATGTGCCTAGGTGTGACTTTCTTTACATGCTCACGCATTAGGTCATTGACATGGCAGAGCTATTGATGGTTTGGTCTAATGTGTGTGAAGAATACTTAGTAGTTAACCAGCGGACACTTGTAGTGGTTTATGATCTTATTCTGTATGCAAAGCAACATAGCTCTTCCTGTCCTTCACATGGTGTGGCTGTTAGTTTTTGGCTGTGTTATGTACATGTGGGTGTCTGCGTTTGTGATGCCCAATCATTGTGGTGTACTACGGCATGTTGCATAAGTGTTGTTGCCAGTCAGTCTGTGGTCCCATGCCCATGCGTCTTTGTTGTGGTGTATATGTTGTTTGTCCTACAGGGTTGGTGTGTTCTGTGTGCATTGCTTGCTTAGTTGACTTACCGACAAGTAGGCCTTTGCCATATTGTCCATTCTGGAACTGCTCGTTGATGGTGGAGTGCCGGAATGTGTAAGCATCATGAACACTGCTGGGGTACTTGGCTGAGATGTTGGTGAAGAGCCTATGGTGGTCCACAATGGCCTGCACATTTATCGAATGTGTGTGTTTGCGGTTCCTATATAGGTGTTCAGTAGCTGCTGGTGGCACCAGTCGCACTTGGGTGCAGCCCATTGCACCTAGCACATGTAGAAAACCAGCAATCAGATAGAATCCTTGCTTGGCCTCCTGCTGCAGTTGCTGGGTGTTGGGGAAGTAGATGTGATGTGGTCTGAGTCGGATGATGGTTCAGCAGTCGTAGAATGAACTCCCGGTTGAGATGGTAAGTCCTTACGATATCTTGCTCCATGAGTCTAAGGAGGGTTGTCCTCTGCCGAAATATCCTCTCCTGCCTCCTGCGTTGCCTTTGTGGGTGCCGTAGTGGTGTCTGGGGTTGCTGTTGTGAGGTGGAGGGAGCAGCTGTCATTGCGGACATCTGCGGTGTATGCCTAGCTTGAGCAGTACAACTTCCATGTTGTCCTGGAGGTAGCAAATGTTCCTTCTGTGAGTTTTCCTTAAATAGTGGTGTATGTGCCTCATTTTAACGCCTAGTCAGATCCAGGTGTTAAAATTTGATGCAAAATTGGGTTAACATAATTTTTTGGGTCCACTTCTCATCCGTGCATCATTTTTGCATGGGTGGATAAATATGGCGCTAGGGACTTAGAGTCATTTTTTGGTCGGGAACGCATACTTTGCATCTCATTAACGCAAGGTAGTTTCAAGCATCTAAAAAAATGACTTTAACTCCTATATTTTGACGCTAGACTGGTCTGTGCATGGGGGCCCCTGAATTGCCCATGCCAAGTGCATGGGCAGTACAGGGGCCCCCGATACCCCCCAGTACACCAGCCTTTCCATGGTGGTGTAAACCCCCATGGAACGGCTGTTGGAATGGGGACTCGTAATCCCCAGGGCGGAGGTGCAAGCAGCACTGCCCTGGCAGATTACAACCACAGGGACCGCCAGGCTGCTGGCTGATGGCAGCCTGGCGGTGTTGGTGGGCTGACCATGGCGGTCCCACCACCAGCCTGTTGGCCATGGGACAGATGACTGCGAGTCTGGTGGTCATGCGACCTACAGACTTGTAATGAGGGCCTTTGTGATTTGCTTAGATTTACAGGACGTTAAGATGAGGAGGAGACTCAAACCTGGTTCCCCCTTTCCGTTACGCCACATCCTTTCACAATTACCTGAAGCCCATGTCATTCGTTATGAAATGTCTGTTTTATCTCTTCTTATTTTAGATTGGTTCTGCATTTTTTATAAAAGAAAATCAATAAATAAGACATCATAAAATCGTCTTGTGAGTCAAAAATATTTGATATCTCTGTATCTTTCTACTAAACTGAAAGCTTGCTAACCAAATGCATTATCAAAGTAAATGAGTAACTTCAATTGCTCTTAGAGCTATCCAGAGTCCAAATGCATTTCTCTGGAAACGCATAACGTTGATGAACCGGCAAAATATATATTGATTTTCCTAAAAATAAATGTAGTGTCGCCATAACATCAATCAGATTTAAACAAGCAGAATTACACGCAATAAATTTGACAAATAATAGGGCCAAGTACTGTCACCCTGCACTGCTCTGCACAGTAACACAGAACTTGTATTCATCAGCTCAGTTTCTAACCATCCTTCTAACGATCTGAGGCATGGAATAATATATGCAGTGTGTGCTATATAACTTTGAATGTCATATGTTGCACTTTGTTCTTATTTTTTCTGCGATTTCCAAAGCACATATAATAAAAGCAGCAAACAATAACATATAAACAAGTCCTTGCAAAGCCACACGTCTGGTCCTATTGTTTTGAAAGAATAAAAACTGCATTTATGCACAACTTTATTGCCATATTAAAGCATGGTGTATTGGCTTTACCAATGCTTGCTTATGGAGTGCGCCAGCAATCAAAATACAATCCCTTCCTACTGCAGCGAAAAAAAATATAGATTTTTTGCATGCAGTCCATGAATTAAATAAATACACAAAAGTGTGATGAGTCAATGAACTTTCAGGACATAAACACTCCTTGCTGCATTGCAATGCCAGAACGTCATATGAGGTGGAAGATTAGATCCAAACAGCAAACAGAACGAGATGAGAAAGAAGAAATATTCCTCAAGGCTCAACCAAAGGCCACTTAATGTATATTTTAATGAAGTGATGACTATAGATAAGCAGTCAGCTGCACTGTAAAGCCAAACCTAAACAAACATTGGAAACGCCAATAGGTCTCGAGAATAAGAGCTATAGTTTAATTGTAAATGACAATGGCCCTAATAATGACACTGGTGGCAAATCCCACTTACCGCCGTGGTGACGGCTGCCAACATACCACCACGGTGGTGTATATCGGTTCGCCATATTATGACACACACACACCGAACCGGCAAAATACTGCACATACACAAATCCGCCAGCCCAAAGGTCAGTGTTAAAGTGTCAGTACGAACACCCATGCCGTAACACCAACAAAACAATGTCCACCACATTATGACCCACGAATCACCACAGAAGACATTCAATGGGCTAAACCATTGGCGGTACACACCGGCGCGCTCAGAATGGCCACCTAAGTACAAAACAACACAACATTGGCCTAAGCGAAAATCACACACCTGACACTGATACACACACCACACACACACCCACAGCACTATAAAACACACACCCACATTACCAACAACCCTTTAAGAACACCAATAATTGAGACAACTATACACACACACCAAAAACACCCATCCATCTGTCACGCATCCCACACTCCACCACATTACTCAACACCCCCTGCACAACTTACATCCACACAACATCCATGTCTCTACAAAGGCACCCCTGTTTCACTGACATTAACCCAAAGGGATTTTGGTTCTTCTTGTGGGATCAAAACATCAACACAACTTACTGTGGTTTAATGTATGTTGAAATAGGTGACTTCAGGACATGTGGATTGAAGGGGTCCTTTTTGAAGATCGCTTTAATTTTTAACCACAATTCTGTACGTATTGTATATATCGCCTGGCACCAATTTGTCACATTATTCACGTTCAATGCGCCGTTACTCTAGGAGCACCTGAATAGACTGACTAATGATTGTATTGTGAGAAATATTATTTAAATAAAAGGAACATGTATTAGATCAACCTTGTTGATAAAGGTTATCAATAAATAAAGCTGTGGAGGTTAAGGATTATACTTCCCCCTTGGAGCCTTAAAATCTCTTGCTATATTTACATACCCGGGTCCTAGGGTTACTGGGTTAGCCTAATTTTTTTAACAACTTTTAGAAGGTAGGCATTTTCTTGCTTAAACCATTCTGTGACTCTGCCTGTTTGTGGATTCCCTGTCTCGGTCAGTTTCACAGTTGGGCTGTTTGTGAATCCCCTCCAGACAGTGAGACAAAGGGGGCTGGGGGGTAGCCTGCATATACTGATGAGCCATCTCTGCTAGAGTGGAGGGAGGAGTGGTCACTTACAGCTGAATGGGCTGTGCCCCCCCTCTCACAATGCAGTTCCCAACGCCCTGGTGTGTGTCTGGGACCTGGCCTGAGCTAGGAGGGATCTTATGAACAACAGAGACTTTCCTTTGAAGTATGCCTACTTCAAAAGCAGAATTGGACCCAAAACCCCTGAAAATTAGATAACTTCTGAAACCAAGAGGAACCTCTGCCAAGGAAAAGAGCTGAAGAGCTGAGGTGAAGTGCTATCCCTGCCTGTGACAGTGCTTTGTTGGGCTATCCTGCAGTTGCTGCTTCTGCCTGTGAAAGGGGACAAAGACTGGGCTTTGTGGCATATTCCTGCTTGTGATGAATCTCCAAGGGCTTGAACTGAGCTTTCCTCCTGTTTTGAATTCTCAGGGCCATCAAAGACTTCCTCTGCCAGCACCTGGACTCTCTGCTGAGACTCCTTCCCTGCAGAGTGGTGCCCCATCCATTCCCTGGCCTCTCGAAAGGTGAAGTTGGCAGAACAAGAGCTGAAAATCCATGCACAGAATGCCGTGCGGGGAACTTTTCGACACACCATCTGCAACGTGGCTGATAAACGACACGCCGCCGGCTTTGTGGCTAAAATTAATACTGCTGGGAGAGCAACGCATCGCGGCTGGAGAAACGTCACACTTGTGACTGCTGATAACGGTGCAAACCCCATGCAGCACGGTTTTCTAACACAGTGCGACCGGATTTTCTATTTATCGTCCCTTGGCGTCAAAGTCATCCGACTCGGCGCAGATTCGAGGTGCCCCGTCTGGAAATAGACACATCACTCTCTTGCGAGAGAGAAACATTACACATTGGAGACCCAAACGGAAAAGAAACGACGCACGGCCTCCCTTGTGAGGAAGGAATTGATGCATCGCTGCCTTTTCTGATGCACGCTCGCCTGTGCAGCTTTATTTTTTACGCTAACCAGGTACTTTGTGCAAAATAATCATTTTCATTGTTTTCTATGGAGTAAGACTTCTATTCTTTTGAAAATTCATATTTTAACTTCAGTATGATGGATTGTTGTAATTTTGGTCTTGTGTGATTTAGATAAATATTACCTATTTTTCTGGTGTGGTGTCCATTTTGTAGTTTTTCACTGTATTACTGTATGTGTTGGTACACATACTTTACACATTGCTTCTGTGTTAAGCTTGCCTGCTCATGCCAAGCTACCAATTGGGTGAGTGAGGGGTTACCAGGTGTGTTTCTCCTTTTCCCTGACTAGAGTGAGGGTCCTTTCTTGGACAGGGGGTAACCTGACTGTCAACCAAATACCCCATTTCTAACACTGGTGATCAGCGGTGAGGATTGGGCTTGTATTTGTACTTGACATACAGTGATTAAGTGTACACTACTGTTTTCAGTGCAGACTATTACATAACCACATACTACTTGTTTTTGCTTTTGCTCTTTTTGGACTTTTTCCTGCTTCCATACTTTTGGTGATCTTACTATTATAAACTGACGCAACAATTGAATTTCTGAGCACTATATTTTTAACAGAAAGAGCTCCTGGAGTCATCGTCACAGATATTTGTTTTGGAACGGATGTGAATGTTCATCTCTGAACTGGACATAAAACATTTTAGAGTGGCGGTATACTCGCTCACTTCAGATGGTTTAATGGAGCATGGAAATAAAGTTATAAAAGGAGGCATACGAACTGCCATAGCTTCAGGTTTGGGTGTAAGGGATTTTATCGAGCAGAAGGTGGAGAATTGCAATACCTCACCACACTGTGCCATGGGGTCACACCTTTTTCTCTGATCAGGGGCAGGGATGTTCACATGACTTTGTTCCTGTCATGGTTAAAAGACAAGAAAAGTGATGTTAAGGATGGAAAGTCAAGTACAGAAGGGATTTTATCAACCGTGTTCATGAATCAAGCAGCTATGAAACATAACTTTGACAGCATAAGTGGATCAGGCAAGATAGCAGTGTAATTTGGGAACTGAGTTTTAATCAAGAAGCCTATCAAAGTAATAAAAGGGGAATCTAAGTTTTCCATGCCCATACAAGTCAGTAAAGTTAGCAAATGTGCAGTATTTGTGGTGGGGAAAAGCTGATGCAACAAAAAACAACTGGTGAAGGTAACACCAGAACAAGCTAATATCATGCAACAGAAGAAAAGTGACCTTTATATACATGACCATGATTGGGCACATTGGTTGCTGTCTGATATGGAGTGAAGGGATGTTTCTAGACAGGTTGGCAAGGCCATTTGTCAAGCATTGCTCTCAAGATCTGTTCACGGAGACATGGACCACAAAGGTAAAGAGGTGGTGATAGGACCATGTCTAAGGAAAGGTCCCAAGAAGTTTTATGTCAAGGTATTAGAGATAATAGTATTTTAGTGTATATATGTTTTTTGTTTTTAAAAGGGGGAAGGTGATGTGATGTATGTATTGTGTCTTGAGATGCTTCTCATGATTCTTCTTGTGCATTGTCTTGTTGTTATGATTTGTAATGGCACGTATGCGCGTTACCATTGACTATTTTGCCTACAAAATCCCAGACAAAGACAGATAACATCTTCTTCAAAAGGAGCTAATTACTAACTAAACAAGTTAACTTCAATCCATAGTTCTTCTCTTACCTGAATGGATAAAGTGGGGGAGTCTTCTTACTGCAGGGTGTTCCCCAAGGTGGCATCTTAAGGGTGTGGTAGGTAGTAGTAGTAGCAGGCAATCACACTAAAAGGGAAGAAAGAAGGTGCCACTCCCACCCAGGTTAAATCCAACTGTAGGATTAATAAAAGGGTTATCCTTCACTGTCAACTGGATTCAAAGAAAACAGAGAGTTAGTGGGTTGTGTTATATAGTAACTTTAGGAAGACTGAGACCAGACTGCCATGATGACAGTATTTGGCACAGAACAAAGAAAAACTGAAATGATAATAAAAACTAGCAATATCAACTTCTTCTGAGCAATGGTGGGGAGCTAGTATTTAAAAACTAAGCTTAGGGAATTAAATCATGGAGTCAAGAGAATTTGGCTCAGAGTAAAGAATGGTTGGATGAGGTTAAGCATTTACACAACACACAACACAACAGGCCTTAATGATGATATTGATGGGGCCGGTGCACAATATTGCTCAGGTAACAGAGGGTCATGCAGTGAGTTGGTGTTGCTTTCACCACATCCGCCCCAGTAAATGTGTGATCCAGCAAGAACATAAAGAGGAGTTTCATATTTGAGCCAGCAATGCAGCAAACACACACTCAGCGGCATTTCACAAAATTAACTCACCTCTCGCCAGTCCACAGGGCTGAGTGAGTACCAGACCTCAGAGTCTTCACCATCATCATGGTTTCTCTTTGAAGTTGATAACTTTCTATTTCTAGCTGTTGAGGTAGTCCTGCCTGAGTACTTCCATTCCATTCTCTTCCTCCTCATTCTGAGGAACACCATCCCAATCCCAAACCGAGCAAGGTAAAATTGTGTAGTCATGTGCACTGATGTTGAAGAACAAATACAGAAACATTAGTATTTTGTGTATATTTGTGTTAGGTAACTGAAGTGACTGGTGTGGTCTGAGGAACCAGAAAAAAGGAGTGAACCCTGCAGTTAAATTTAAGTTTGAAAGACCAATCACTTTCAGGAAAAACATTTTACCCATCAGCCCTAAAACATTGTAAATCATCAGAATCAAGTTTACAAATTTGTTGAACTCCATCCCTTACTGTCAGCCACCACAAATATCAATCATCACTCACAATCACTCCATATATCACCACTCATTGGTGTAATAGTTTGCAGTTACCTCTTCCAATCCAAGCATGTGATTGAACAAAATGTTGTCTCCTCCATTGGTAGCAATTAGCAACCCATTGCCATTGGCAGTCATTTAATCAGTGATCTTCTGGGGCAGCCCTGCTAGGTGATGTGAAAAAAGGATAGGCCAGGGCATGTGAGAGAGGCAGACATTGTCTCTGGTGTCCTGAAGGGAAAGTGGGGACTTTTTCACTGCAACCAGGTCCAACTCCAATCCAGCCATATAGTATGTGACTACAAATGTTGGGGAAGCATAAATCCAACACAAACACAATGTCCCAGTAGCATTTGTTTGGGAAAGAATCAAAGGAAGATGTTCAACGAGAAATAATTAAAAGGTTCTACGATGGCACTGGCATACTCAGCCCAGGAAGTAGAGTTTATCTTCAAACTCACATGGTGCACCCAGAAATTGGTCAGCAAACAAACTTGATTCTGACCAATCATCCTCTTCTTCCTCTTGTGGTATTTCGGGACAGTGTAAACAGGTGGTATAAAATTATAGTTCATTTTGATCATAGTTATTCTCTCCATGAGGTGAGAGACTGGTCCTTCACACTGTAACAACTGCACCAGCTGGCTACAGGATAAGCCAGATACTTTATTGCCAAACTGCTGAGCTATGGCCATTGGTGGATCTTCCCGTACCAATACACCATTGGGTTTTGATCCACATTCACCTCTTTTGGGTCATCCAGATACTCCTGGAACATCCTCTGAAGTGTCATTGGTGCTGCCACTTGCCCAACATCTTTTGCCTTCACCTCTGGACTGGACTTAAGACCTTCCACTTGAAACCAAGCCAATGAAGAGGTTGGGTTCGAATCTTTTGATGCTGTTGTTGCCCGTGTTCTTGTTGCTGGTGTTTGCTGCTGGTTGACAAGACTGCCTTCTCTAGAAGTTGAAGACAGCACCCCAAATCTGCAGAGTGGGACTCTAAGTTCCAGCTGTTCTTCTTCCAGTTCTGCAGCTTGCTCAACAATCCACCTCTTGTATTTTGAAACACCAGCTTCAAAAAAGGAATGAAAGAGAAAAATATTTTGTGGTAGAGTGGATCAAGTAAGGTGGCTCAGATGTACTATTGGGAACAGATCATTTTATTTTGCATCCCTGCATTACTAGTCGATCGACATCTTAGGCTCTCAACCGAGCCATGTGCTTCTGGGTTTTCATTCACACCTCAGAATGTAAACCTTTCAGACACCTTCTTTAGATGATCCGGTAGCAGATGCAACAACCGGATAGCTTAGCCCTTAAAACATTCCTCTGTGCTAACATCCCGTGTGAAAACCTCAAACGGAGCAGCATCTGTGTCAGGCATTTGACTAGGCCCCATTTGTCCTCATGCATGGTCATTGCTTTCCTAAATGCATCTTCTTAGAATGGCATAGTCATTGATCTGTCTGTACTGCTGAAACAGATGTTGCCACATATAATAGGTTGAGTTCCAACGTGTCAGCACCTCCTGTAACTGGGCTTTAACTGGTACTCTGTTACCACGCTGAATAATCTGCAACTGTTTCCGGGCCTTAAAACAATGGCTGAAATGAGTGCAGATTTATCTGCAGGTGTTCAGTATGTTGCTGACTGTGTTTTCTTTTTTGAGAAAGTCTTGCACAACCAGATTGATGCAGTGCACCAAACACAGGACCCTAAAATATGTTATTGCCATTGTCTGTGACAACAGGTCCAATTACGAGACCTCTGGGTCGCAGCCTTTCAGACACCTTGCCATTAAATTAGTCCAAGATGTTTGCAGCTGTGTGTGATTTCTCCATGGTGAAAATGGCTGCTTTTGCATTCCGCCAAAAGCTCTTAAAACTTTCTTCAGGGCCAAGACCTATAGATCGTTTTTGCTTTACCCCCACAAAAGAGATCCAATATGCAATGATGCCCATTTACTCCGTCGCCTGACAATTGGTCCACCTGTCTGTCATCAGGTGAATAGTGGACAACACTTAACACAAAGCTTGTCCAACTAATTGCAGCACATCATGATGCAGTGCTGGAACAGCAACTCTGATGAAATAGGTCTGGCCTGGAACCTTCCATTTCAGATCGATGGCTGCCACAAACGCTAAGAATCCCACTCCTTCCTCAAAAGAAAAAGGGAGGCGGGCCAGCGCTAACATTTTTGCCCACTTCAAATTGTACAAATGTGCCATTAGGTTTTGCGGTTGTAGGGCCCCTCTTGCCTAAAGATGCCCGTAATTGTAGCCTGGATTTTCTTGTTTTGTGGAGCCATTGACGCAGGTGATTTTTGAGATGCAGGTGGTGGTAGACTCAATGTGCATTGTGGTGTAGTCACCATTTGCCGTGGGGTTTCCATCTGACTCTGAGTCTTCCTGTGCCATTGTGAGGTCGCTAAGGCGGGTGATTCTGGCACAGTGCTGGGGACAGGGCTGCTTTGTGTCAGGATTTCACCCTCTTCTTCCTCACCGTTCACCGTAATTTGACCAGTTGCATCTGATGTGTCTTGGCTTTCCTCAACTTCACCACTGCATTGCTTGATGTTTTTACATATGGGTCATCTGGCCTCTAGTACCATTATGTCAACCAGGCTTCCCTCGACAAACACTTGTATAGCAAATGGCGCAAGTCACAATATTTTCCTCCTGTTTGCTAATCATAAAAAAGTCCCACATTGGGGAGGAGTACTTTCTTATTGGACCATTGCCAGTGCCTGAAAGAGAACTGGAGGTTGGTTGGTGTGTTGATTGCCTTTCTGAAGTTCATCATCATTCTCCTCCTCATCATCGTCCCCTTCATTGATGCTAAGGCTTTCTGGAATTCTCCTTTTGCCTTGCCTCTCCTGGCGTCTCCTGGACTGAGACAGGATTTACTCCATGTCCCTATCATTGTCATCAGAAGTGGTGCTTGGAGAAGATGGTCGACTAGTACCCTTCTCTTTTCTTGCTGGAGATCTAGGAGCCATTGATTCTAAAAGAGGAGGTTTTTGCTCGGCAGGAAGCTTGACCTCCTTTTCTGCTCCAACTTCAGGAAGACCTGCTATTGCTGGCTGCGGCTGCTGTCCACTTTGCTCTGTTTCTTGAGATGGTTGGGTACTACTTGGCGAAAGGGGCAAAATCCAATTCAATGTCACTGCTCATCAGTGTCGCCATGATTGCAGTGGCTGCCTCACTGACAGACATGGTCTCGGGCTTAGGTTGGGGTGGTGCTGTTGATGCGGGAGTGCTGCTCCCAGGTTTCTCCCCGGAGGCTAGTGTGGGAGGCACACGTTTCCTGAAAAAAGTTGCAGTTGGCACGCCACTGGTGGAAAGCTGCTTCTTTTCACTGGCCACTTTCTTGGGTGCAACTTTCTTTAGGGCCATCTTAAGCTCTAAGCTGGCAGTGGCACTGAGATGCACAACCAGAAGAGATCGGAGGACCATAGTAACTGTAAGACCTTCTCTTTGGCAGTTCTGCAGTTGATTAGAGTTCTCTTCTATGCTGCACCTAAAAGCAGCCGTCCAAGAAAAACATGTAGTTAGGGAAATATGGCATTGTTGCAGGTTGAAATAGTACAAACAAATGTAATCAAAGGTGGCCAAAGGCAAGCCTAAGGCACACCAAAGGCAAGCCCAAGGCAAGCCAAGGCAAGCTAAAGGCAAGTTAAGGCAAGCCAAAGGCAAGCCAGTCTGCGCCCATCTGCGCCTGGACTGCACTCAATGCCAGAAACCCTGGATCTCCGATGAGCCCTTCCCTGGCCACCCTCCATTACGACACCAAGACCCTCTACTGCCTTTACACCGTACATCTCAGCACCTGCTGCACTGCATCTCCTAAGGACACCCAGTGAACTTTTTTCATGCCAGAACTGCAACCTCAGTTTCAGCCACAACAAACAACCAGAACACACCAAACCTGAAACCACTGATGCCTGCCATAACCTCATCAACTGTCTCCTTCTGAATATACGCTCCCTCCACAAGAACACAACCGAACTCTGGGACCTGATCGACTCTACCCGTCCAGACATCGCCTTTGTAACTGAGACCTGGACCAACCCTTCCTCCCCACCGGACATCGCCATTGCAATCCCGGACAGCTACAACTTCCTAAGGAAGGACCCACCCTCCCGGCTGGGCGGAGGGCTGTCCATCGTGCACAAGTCCTCACTCTGCATCATTGTCAACACGGAGGAACACTGCACCACAATGGAACACCTAAACTTCCTGAGCCACGCCACTCACAAATCCTCCCTATGTGGCACCCTGGTATACAGACCGCCTGGCCCCTGCCCAGCCTTCATCGACGCCATTGTAGACATCACCAGCCATCACACCCTGACGTCCACCGAATACCTCCTCCTGGCAACTTGAATTTCCACCTCGAGTACTGCAATGACTGCAACACCACTTCCCTACTTGACAATCTTGCCACCCTCGGCCTCAAACAACTGATCACCGCACCCATGCATGCCTCAGGACATATATTAGACCCAATTTTTACCACAAACAACCAGATCACCTTCAAGAATACCTCCACTCCGGACTGGACCAACCATCACTGTATACACTTCGCCATCATCACAGCCAACTGCTCCCTCTGCGTCCCCAGGGTCCCCATAGAAAATGGAATGGAATCACTGACAGGCAACTCACTACAACCCTCGCCAAATCAACCCCCCCCACCGACGACTCCAACACAGCAGCACGCAAGCTCAACTTCTGGGTCACTGAATGAGCCAACTCCTTAGCCCACCTCCGATCAACTTCGGTTAAGCGCGTCCCAAAAAAAGCCAGCTGGTTTACCGCTGAACTCCAAGAATTCAAACACACCTGCAGGTGCCTAGATATGAAATGGAGAAAGAGCAAAACCAGCAAATACAATGCCTCTTTCAGAGCCACCATTGAGACCCATCACCAACACATCAAGAACGCAAACAAAGCTGCACTCCATGAACGCATCAAATCCTCCCTGCACAACACAAGAGAACTCTTCATGGTAATCAATTAATTCACCAGTCCTCCCTCAGAAGCCACCAACACCTCTCTATCACAAGATCTCTGTGACAAACTAGACACTTCCTTCCACTGCAAGATTAGAGACATCTATGACAACTTCCTCCTGCAGAACCCACCCAGCATCAGAACCTACGATTGACCCAGCCCCCCAGAACCCATCCAAACCATCCACTGCTGGTCCACGCTCACCACAGAAGAGACTGAAATCATCATGAACAACAGTCACTCCGGAGCGCAAACAGACCCCTGTCCTCACCACATCTACAACAGAGCCAGTGCATCCATCGCATCCCTAACTCCACAAGATGCTGAACTGCTCCATCACAACTGCCACCTTCCCTGAAGATTGGAAACACACTGAAGTCCGCTGCCTCCTGAAGAAACCCACAGCCGACCCATCAGAGCTCAAGAACTTCTGACCCATCTCGCTGCTACTCTACCCAGCCAAAGTCCTGGAAAAAGCCATAAACTTACAGCTGCAACAATTCCTCGAGGAAAACAACTCTCTGGATACCTCTCAGTCTGGATTCCACAGCAACCAAAGCACAGACTTCTGGCAGCCACCGATGACATCCTAGACCGCGGACACACCGCAGCACTCATACTCCTCGACCTCTCACCAGCCTTTGGCATGGTCTCCCACAGCACCTTATGCACCAGACTCCATGACCCAGGAATCAGTGGAAAAGCCTTGCAATGGATCCACTCCTTCCTCACCGGAAGAACACAGAGAGTCAGACTCCCACCCTTCATATCCAAACCAGAAGTCAGTTGCGGAGTCCCTCAGGGATCCTCCCTGATCCCAACGCTCTTCAAAATATACATGGCCCCACTGGAAGCCATTGTCAGAGATCACGTAATGAACATCATGTTATACGCCGATGACACACAACTCATCATATCCCTCACTGAAGATGTGGACAAAGCTAACAGGAACTTTCACACCAGGATGAAAGCCGTCGTCATCTGGATGGGGGAGACCTGCCTCAAGCTCAACTCGGGACAACACCGAGCTCATCATCTTCAGAAACCACCTCAGCCTGGGACAACTCCTGGTGGCCCACATCGCTCAGCGCGCCACCTACTCTGACTGACCACACCCGCAACCTAGGAATCCTAATCTACTCCTCCCTGTCAATGACCCGACAGGTAAATGCGTTAACCTCTTTTTGCTGGCACACCCTCCGCCAACTCCGTAAAATCTTCAAATGGATCCATGTCAACTGCTGTAAAATATACGGCAATGAAGTCAATGCAGGTACCACAACAAAGAACATCAGGAAACTACAACTTATCCAAAACGCCACCGCAGGACTCATCCTGAACCTCCCCCGCCAATTACACATCTCCCAAAACCTGAGGACTCTCCATTGGCTCCCAGCAGAGAAGAAAATCAACTTCAAGCTACTCACCCACACCTACAAGGTCCTGCACAACATCGGACCAGCCTACCTGAACCACCGCATCTACTTCCACAATCCCACCAGACCCCTCCAGTCCACCCAGCAGGCACTAGATACCGTCCCACGCATCTGGAAAAACACCACCGGAGGAAGATCTTTCGAAAACCTTGCAGCTAAGAGCTGGAACAACCTGCCCATGCACCTCAGACAAAGCTGATCGCTCACCATCTTCAGGAAGAACCTCAAAATATGGCTCTTCGAATGAGGCCCACACCCACCACCAGAGCCTTGAGACCCTCACAGGTGAGTAGTTGTGCTGTACAAAAACTGATTGATTGATTTAATCTTTGTAAGGTTGGTTACTTATGTAATACATACTAATTTAATCAAGCATTGTAAAGTCAAACCACAGTATCACACCATAAAATATCATTTCAAATCAGGCAGCACAACATGCAGCTATAGCTCTCTGCTTTATCTCCATCTGCTTTAAAGGTGACACCTGGGGTAGTCAGAGAGAGGTGTATAGTTAAATGGAATAATCTTTAAAAAAACCTCTAGCAGCACGGTGGTCCAGGGGAAATGGAATAATCATTGAAAAAATGAATTATGCTGCTAATTTGTTTTCACTAGTCCGCAGCCAAGGTGTCCAGAAGGAAATGTAATTATTATACACCTAAAGAATCTGAATGCTGTAGTTTGGCTTTGGGTCTTTGGTGGATGGATGAAGGAATGGGGGTGGATGGATGGATCAAGGAAAAATGCAGAATTAGGTATAATTGAAATTAAAAATTAAAAATATATAACAATTCAAAACACTAAAATAAAAATAGAAAAAAGAAATTAAAAAATAAAGGTAAAAATAAAAATAAAAATTTTTAAATAGAAAACTAAAGTACAAAATTTAAATAGAAAACTAAAATACAAAATTACAATAAATATTGAAATAAAAAATGAAATAAACAATTGAATTAAAAATCATACAATACAAAATAAAAAACATAAAATAAAAAATTACAAATTAAAATATAAACATAAAATAAACAAATGAACAATAATTAATGGTGATTGTATGTAAGCCTATGGCAAAGACACACTAGCTGGATGCACAAAATGGCTGCCAGCCACATGGGAAACAACCACGAGGAGGCATGGAAAACAAAGAACACATGCAAGCCTATGGCAAAGGGGCACTGGCTGAAAGGACAACATGGCCACCAGCCACATGGTCAAACAACTACAACAGGGAGTAAGGAGGCATGGGGAACAAATAAAGAACACATGCAGGCCTATGGCAAAAGAACACTGGCTGCATGCACAAAATAGCTTCCAGCTACACGGTCAAACAACAACAACAAGGAGCAAGAAGGCATGAAAAACAAAGAACACATGCAAGCCTTTTGCAAAGGGACACTGGCTGGCTGGACAAAATGGCCACCAGCCACATGGTCAAACGACAACAACAATATGCAAGGAGGCATGGGCAACAAAGAAAGAACACATGCAAACCTATGGCAAAGGGACACTGGCTGGATGGATAAAATGGCCACCAGCCACATGGTCAAACAACAACACCAAGGAGCAAAGAGGCATGGGGAACAAAGAAAAAACACATATACGCCTATGGTAAAGGAACAAAGACTGCATGCACAAAATGGCTGCCAGCCATATGGTTAAACAACAGCAGCAAACAGCAAAGGAGGCACAGCAAACAAAGAACATATGTAAACCTACAGCAAAGGGACACTAGCTGGATGACAAAATGTCCACCAGCCACATGGCCAAACAACAACAACAAGGAAGCTTGGGCAACAAAGAAAGAACAAGTGCAAGCCTATGGCAAAGGAACACTGGCTGCGTGCACAAAATGGCTGCCAGCCACATAGTCAAACAACAAAATCAAGGAGGCATGGGCAACAAAGAAAGAACACGTGCAAGCCTATGGCAAAGGAGCACTGGCTGCATGCACAAAATGGCTGCCAGTCACACAGTCAAACAACAAGCAGCAAGGAGAACGACGAAGAACACATGCAAGCCTATGACAAGGACACACTGGTTGAGTGCACAAAATGGTCCCCATCCACATGCTCAAATAACAACTGAAAACAAAGAGGCATGGAGAACAAAGAGCACATGCAAGCCTATGGACATAGACTACACAAAATGGCCCACGGCCACACGGCATGGAGAACAAAGGCAACTGGTGGACGAACACACACACACACACACACCCACACTGCCCATGCATGGTGGTAATACTGAAGAAAACACTAACATGAAAATTTACTCAGCTATAACAAATTCACAACAACATTACACACATCCTCTTATGCCATCAAATATTATATACACTTTTTGTATAAAAATGAAATGTAAACAGCCAACATTTGTCCCTGCCCTAAATAAAGTTTTAAAAACATCTACCACTAAAATATTTATTTCATGCACTGATAATTGCCAGTACTGGGCGTACTGGTTAGATGGATCTTTAGAAATCTAGGCCACATAGTAAAATAATATTGCAAATGTTACAAACATGTAGAAAAGGACAGGTACTGAGCTGTGCAACAATTTTACTTTAGAATAGATGAAAAATCCATGAAATGCAAAATAAATAATAACTAGGCCCACATTTAATCTCCAGGTCACCCACCACTATAAACTTTTAGAATCAAATTAAAGTCCAAAGAAATACCCAAGCAAAAAACAACACCCTTAATCAATAGTTTTTCAACTTACTTGTGTTTTAACAAAAACAAAGTCCTTAAATCCAGGAGACAAAGAGATTGATCCTTCCACTTTGAAATGCAAGTGAAAAGTGACCAGGATATGAACAAAGCACTGGGAGGAGCCTGCAGGACAGTAAAAGGAAGTTGGAGTCTCTGGGGCACTTCCTTCCTGTTTGAAAAAATAAGACTTCTCAATCTAAATAATAACTTGAAGGGTCCATTGGAGAAGAACATCCTCTCAAAAAACACATTTTGACTAGATTTAGATGGATATGGAGTACAATATCTACTCCAGGTGCATTTGAGCTCAAGAGCAGGACTGTTTTGGCTGCCGTCACAGCCGGAAGCAGCTGAGTAAAAGTAAATTCGGGGACTCCCCGCTACCTTGCGTAGCCCGAAGTACCTGAATTCTGCAAACTCCACCGGCAGAGCAGATTTCTATGTCGGGACCTAATGTATTCCAAAATTTGACAACACTTATTCTACAATAAAGTGTGTATATTTTCAAAATTCATACGCTTATGTTACAAGAAAAATGGTCAGACTTTCAAAATATACTTAAAGCTGATATTTAACTGATAAATCAGGAGGCGCTAAGGAAACATATTACTAATATTATTACCTTCTTGCTAGGAACACTACAATTATGGCTATCATGTATTAACCATGTAGAGGGGGCATTCCAACTTGATGAAGCCTTTTCACATTACTGCTGGCAATGCTGCCTGGGGTGATCACGGCAGGTAATCTTGCATGGGGTGGCTATTAATGTAATCATGTCTGATGCTACCACTCTTGGCACATTAATGATATTAGTTGTTCACTGTTATTGTCATTGAATATAAGTACTTTTTATTATAGAGAAGGTTGCAGATACCTGTTCTAAAAAGATTAAAATAGAATTTTATTTGACCACTTCTGTGGGTTTACCATAATTCCCTAATAGGGTGTTGCAGTTTGGCCCTGTGTCTTTCAGATGACAGGCCAGGTCACCAGCCCAGATCTGGGAAGAATTTAGACAAAATCTCTCTCAGATAAACCAGCAAGCATCAATTCTTCAAGATTTTTCTCTTATCTTCATTCAGTCCCCACTCCATCCTAATGGTGTCTCCTGCATTCGCACTCAAACTTGACACTTTCCTGGACTCACGCTCTCCAACTGCATATAACTGATTGACTGCTAGTCCTTCCCTCGCTCTCCTCAGGTTTACATATATAGGTGACTTCATCCCAGCATACAGGGCTCAATGCCATATTGAAAAAGGGATCCTTTTCAACAGATGTGGCAGTACTGATGTAAAGCTCTTTTTCCCACACAATGCCACTTGTTCAAGTCCAGCATGGCCCAAACACTGGTTTGCAACATTTCGTATGTCTGCACATGAGTCATAATTCATCATCCCCATGCTTGGGTCCCACAGGAGTATTCTTCATTTTGTCTCAGAAACCCCAGGTTGGCTACTTCACTGCCATGATAATACATACAAGTACCACAGCCACCATTTACTGCTTGTAAATTCTGGGATTTGATGTATTTTTAAACAAGGCCTATGCTTTCCCATTATGCTACTAGGAAAGCAGTGTACCAGTCAATTTTCACACATGTAACAAACTGTGCAGAAAACAAATTGTATAACTAAAGAAGGCCTGCAAACCTCACAAAAACTTAACATAAAGGGAATTCATGAGACCTGCAAAGGATGTAAAAAGTCTGACGGGCTAACCCTTACTCTGGGTCACTTTAAACTAGAAACATATGTCATGAAACATGCACTTTGTATGTCAAGACACACAATCTGGGTGTTTATGGTATATGTACAGGCAGAGATTCTTTGTGTATTTGATATGTCTAAATATTTTTCTTGGGTGCACACCACTTAGCATTGTTATAATGTAAACGGATAAGTTAATATGACTTCCAGGAATCCATGATATATGTTGCTCACATTGTACTGGAAATTGGCTAGACCTCTATTAAACTAGGCTTAGTTTAGAATGTTGCACAATTACTCCAGCCTGATCCAAAAGTCTAAATTTCTAGCATGTGCTCACCACGCATGTAGCTCGACTTCTATTATTTTTACCATGGCTGGCTGAAGATAGATTCCAATTATAGATCAATGCATTCCAGAGTCCAGTGGTGGACAAACATTATGGCACTATCAGCACAAAGATGACCACAAGAATGTGAACAAATAAATATTGCAAATGCAGGATAAATAGACCATTAGAGTTACAGTGAGCATCTGGAGTTGGAAATTCAAATACATTGTTAATGCGCCCAGTCTTCCTTATGCTAATACTTCAGTCTTCAAGCTCTCTCCATCAGTGAGGAGTGGCAAAGGAAACATGTTAGTTCTGAAAGTTTACCCCTGCAGAAAGCTCCTATTGGTGCCCGGGCGGTTTGGTCTGGGGACTTGCACCAAACAGGCTTAGTTACTTTGAGGAATTTGGGGACCACCTGCAATTAAGGAGAAGGTGACAGCGAGGAGGTTGAAGTATAATGAATAGAATACGCCAATGTAAGAAAGTGGATTAATACTGGGGTGGCTGACTGTCCACCTAAAGTAATAATCATAACCCTTTTCACAGGGAACCCACAAAGTCACTAAATTATCCTGAGCTCAGCCCTGTTACCTATGTCAGAGAGCAGACAGGCATAACTTAGGGAAATGTGCGAAGTATTTTTCAGGACCAAAACAGTAATAAAGTAAAAATCCAAAACAATAAAATAAGAGGACCAGATAGATGAGTATTAAAGTTTTAATAGGAATAGTTGCAAGAATCACAAAGTAGCAATGTTAATCAATGGTCACAGTAGAACAGGACCTAGGCACAGTTTGAAACTGACCGCGATGGACCGCAGGTAAGATACACCAACAAAGGGTAGGATATTCAACAGGGTAACAGTTCTCGAGGCCAACTCTTCTCACTTTGGGCATTTTCCAGATGATGAATGTCTTTGGTCACGCTAAGGCCCTCATTATGACAGTGGTAGTAAAAACCACCTACCGCCACGGCAACGGCCACCAAAAGACTGTTGCTGTGGCTACCAGCCGACCGCCATATTATGACCATAGCTGGAGTTCCGCAAGAAAGATGGCAGAATGCCGGCTACGGTCATGGCGGCGGACGGCGGAAAGGTGGCGCTGCTGCCAGCAGCAGTGCCATGCCAATAGACCGCCACAGACCGTATCATGACCCATGATACACCCTGGCGCTGTTCTGCTGGTGGACGCTGTTAGTGGCAGCAGCGCCCCGTCTTTTCTCCTGCCGGAGTACCCCCTGAAATCAGGTAAGTCGGGTGCTTTGACAGGGGAGGGGGGTGTTGTATGTGTGTGTGTTTGTGTGTGCGTAAATGCGGGTGTGCGTTGCGGGTGGTATGTGTGTGCATCTGTGAATGTGTGAGTGCGTGTATGTTTTGCTGTGTGAAGGCGTGTATGCTTGTTTATATGTCAGTGTGTTTGGATGTGTGTGTGAATGGATGAATGTATGCGTGGGTGCATGTGGGTATAAGTGTGTGTATGAGTGTGTGTGATGGTGCCTGAATGTGCATGTATGTAGTGGGTGGTCTGGAGTCGAACGGGGGTGGGGGAAAATCTGGGGAGGGGGTGAGGGTGGGGAAGACCTCTATCAGTGACATAAAAGGAATTCCCTGTCACTGATAGTGCCTACTGCCATGGTTTTCGTGGCGGTAAGGAGGCCATGAAAACCATGGCGGTAGGCAGGGTCATAATCCCGCGGACAGGCTTGTGACGGCCGCTGGGCTGGAGACCGAAGTCTCTAGCCCCGCGGCTTTTACCGCTGTGGCGGACGGAGTGGTACATTGGCGGTTTGGCTAGAGCCAAACTGCCAATGTAATATTATGGGGAGAAGTACCGCCAGCCTGTTGGCAGTACTTTTTTCCATAATACCGCATTCCGCCAGGGTCATAATGAGGGTCTAAGTTTGGGCTCTAAGGGCTGGGAGTGAGTGGGTAGTGTACTATTGTAGTCCTGGTGTCTTCCAACCCTAAAATTATATAAATCAAGAGACAGAGCCTGGTAGGACAAAAGCAGGGGTTTTCAGCAACCAGTCAGTAATTTATATTTTTCAGGTGCACCCCCAGTGATATATGTAATACCAAGCGCCAGGTGTCTGATAGGACAAAAGCATTGTTTCAAGCAACTAGACAGTTGATACACTGTATTGGCATCATGTTTCCTTCCTTCAAGTGAGCCCCCAGTGTCATATGTAAACACAGCAGATCTGTCAAGCAGGAGTTGACATTCTGGCATGATTTGACACTGTATTGTCAAAAGAGATCCTTACAGCCTCTATCCTTCTGCTAAGCTCAAAGGAATCATCCCTGCCATGAAGCTTGACCTGTCAATCACAGTGACTATTGTGTAGCTCCTGGGAGGAACTTCACACCTCATTCATGCCTATTTAAATGCTACATACTGGCTGAGAAACTTTGAAGAGCAAATACAAATTGGCCTCAGGAACTTCAGGCAGGGGAAAGGTAACTTTCTAAAAGTTATTTTTCTTTACTATGCATTAAAAATTAGAGGTATGGCCAAATGCTGAGGAAGATGGGCACTTATTGAAGCAGCTCAGTGCACGATGTACAATAATCCCCAACATCCGTCATTGTGTCTTTCAGCTCACTATGCAGAGATGCAGTGTGAAGGGTTTGTTTTTTTTTTGTTATGTTTCTACTGTTGGGCATTTTCATTGTTAGGAAACACAGACTAGAGGGGAGGTCCAATCCTGCATTAATTGCCCTGCCAGGGGCTCAGGGGGAAATGTGCTGCACAGCTTCTTACTTTAAAAGGCAGAATGTGAGGCACTGAAGGTCCTAACCTGGAACATTAATGGGCTGGGTAGTAAAATTAAACAAGGGGTGGTGGTGCAATACCTCAATTGTCCATCCCCAGACGTAGCAGTGCTTTAAGAGATGCATCTGGTGGGTAATAAATACATAGCACTCGATATAGAAGGTTACAAAATGACGGACCACGCTAGCTACAGAACAGGATCCACATGTGTGGGTACACTTATTAGGAAAGTGTAAGAAATTGGCTCCTTTGTTTACTGGGCTGTGAGTCCTGATGAAGAAGCAACCACAATTCTTGTCAGGGTAAGGAACAACAGACTTAGAAATAGAGAGTAAGTTTCAATAATTAGAACACAACCTGAACAACAAAAATCAAATTATTAGAAAGGGATGGATCACATTTTAAAGTTTTAGGCAAAAATAGCACCAAAAGGCATAAAGTGCCAACTGTGGATATCTGTGCATGCTCGATCGGGTCAAAGTCACAAGTTCAGGCCAACCGCGATGGAGCACGGGCTGGATACAGGGACCCAGTTAAGCCCAATGAACAAAAGTACCTTCAATCCTAATTTGTAGAGCGTTATGTGGATCTGAATCGGCATGCAGCATAGGAAATGTATCGGTTCCAACATGAGGTGAGGCTCTGGTGCAAAGTCCTGTTGCATCAACATTGACGATCCCATTGACGGGGCTTGTGATACGAAGTCAGGTATCGAGGATGTGATGCACAGGGCAATGAGTCAATTACGAAGAGCTGCTAGGCCTCGATGCGGAGTCCAGTGTTGTCATCAAGGCTATTGATGACAAAAGATGCAAGGGCCTGCACCAGTGGCAGTTTTGAGGTAGATGCAGATGCGATGGGTCCAATCAAAGCATCAGCAGTAATTTGTTAGTTCTACTCAGGTTTGCACTGTGCAGCAGAGAGGATGTGTCAGTTCCACTGGATCCACAGGCTGGCAGAGCACCTTAGGCCCAGATCCAAGGGTCCAGGACTGAGGTGGCTTCTTTTCGCAGGGCGGACTCACAGATGGCAAAGTCCTGCTACAGATGCAAGGTTGTTGGAAGCCTACCATGTTCCTGAGGCTTCAGATCAGAAGGCAAACCTGCTAGCCCTTGGAGTCACTCTAGGTTCTAAGTTCAAGAGATACATGTCCAGCCCTTCTCACTCAAGCAAGAGGGCATCAGGCAGCAGGTCAGCACATGATCAGTATAGGGAAAGGTGCGGAAGACATTGTGACGCGAAGGGTTAATTAGCTTGAACAGTGTAGATGAGCGTGATGCCTGCTAAAGCCAGAGCAACGTGGAAAAATTCACGATGTTCGCTTTCAAGCTTGTTTTTTTTATGACATTCCACAGATAAACTTATTCGCAGCTACATGTGTAAGAAACAGGTTGTGAAGGAGATTCAGTCTCAACCTTGAGAATGAGACCACAGTAAAAGATGGAATGAAAACAATGGCCAGGGAATGGCAGAGCAGCCAAGAGACATGTGCTGATAACATAGCTAGAAAATGCTGGAAGGGGATAGAATCCAAGCTTCAGGTTATTTAAGCACTGAAAGGCGGGTGAGGGAATTGATGCTCGCAGATGGAGTTGTGAAAACTGTCATCTTCAGACCCAGCGCTGCCTCCCTGTTGTGCTGTTCAGACACCGTGACGCTCGAGGGACAGAGAGGTCCAAGCGGGCGGTAGAGGGCTTCCCAGCATTTTGTGGACTAAGTTAAGTTCCACCCAGGGATGAAAGGCCTTTGTTTCTCTGCTCTATTATTATGATTAATTATTATGCTTGCACTGTGTTTATAATCTGAAGTATTCAGCTTGTTTATATTTTGCTTTCTGAACATCGTAGTGTGAGCCTGCTGCAGTAATTGAAACATGCATTTTGGTATGCAATTAAGCAAAGTTTATCTGAAGTATTCAACTCGTATATATTTTACTTCCTGAACATTGTAGTGTAACACATTTTGGCATACAGTTATTCCAAGCTTATATCTGTCAATTAACTCTTTGCTCATATATATACATTGATGCTCTTTGCAAGTGTACTCATATATATATAGATGCTCTTTATTGCTATTTTTATTCTGCCATTGTTGATGTGCTAAATGCATACATTTCCCTGAGATTCTAGTAAAGCTAAATTGTATTCATAATTGGCGTGTGGTCCTTCATTGAGCGTCCTTATTAACTTATACCGAATAGGTGTCAACCAATCACCTGGATAAGACATATTGGTACCAGAAGTGGGGCATAAGTCAATAATGCCTCTTTGGGGACGTAAGAAAAGTGAGGCAGAGAGCGGAAGGCAGCATGGGGCAGAAGCCAGATCCATTCCAGGGTGGTTAGCAACTGACCCGTTCTCTGGTGTGGCAGGACTCCTGAACCGGTAGGCAGCGCCGGTGTTATGGGAGGCATTAGATGAGAAAGTGACTCCTCTCTTAGTGGAAGATGCGGTTGAGAGTGTGAAGCTAAGAGGGGTGAAGCTGGAGCTGAAAGCAGCAGGGCAAGTGGGATGGCTTTTCCTGTCTGCGCTCCGTACGGTATACAGGAAAACATTAACACAAGATGCAGAGATAAGAAAACTGCGGGATGAGGTTGCAGCCTTGCAGGAAAGGCAGTTACTTATGAAAGAAACTATAGAAAGTGCAGCGACTAGGGGTGATCAAATGGAGGCAAGGTGCACCGCATTAGCAGTACGAGTAGCAAAACAGAAGAGTAGGCAGAAGCCTAAAATACCCTCAGCTGTGCAAGTGAGGGCATTGGTACGCAAAGAAAACTGGGATCCTTATACTTGGGATGGAACAGTCTCGGATAATGATGATGACTGGAATTGGGAGGGTGAGGTGGGAGTACGTGTAGCAGAACTAGGTGGAGTTGAAAGTGGAGGAGGACGTGTAGGTGAAATTGAAGGTGAAAGGGGAAGTGTAATGGAGGTTCGCCCACTCGTGCAAAATAAATCAAAGGGAGTGAATGGTGGGCAAATACAGAATTCTCGTTTGGTAAGAGATTATACACAGAGTGAGTTGTTGGAGATAACTCGTATGTTTAGGCAGATGCCTGCAGAGCCTTTGTTTAAATGGTTGGTGAGATTGTGGGACACTGGAGCAGATGGTACATATTTGTCACCAACTGAACTTTTGAAAATGGGATCAGTAACTACACATGCCATGTTAGGGCAATGGTTCGAGGTGCACAGGGGCAACAAGCTTTCTCTCTAATGGACTGGTTGATGGAAGGAGTGAAGCAATTGTACCCAACTGCTATAGATGTGGAAGAGAGTTGGGGCCCTTGTCATACGATTTCAGAGGCAAATGAACAACTGCGAGAAATGGGGATGCAGAACGCAGTGTATTCCCAACAGTTTTTAGGACCTGATGTTGAACCCGTGACAGCAGGGATCAGGGCACGGTTAATCAGAAATGTCCCTCCGCATATGAAAGGTGCCTTGTTGGCTCTTCTAGGACCAGCTCAAGGAAGACCAGTGGGGGATGTGGTGTTATTAATGGCACAATTGGAAGTGCTTGACAGAAAAAATTCAGCAAGAGCAGTGGGAAGGACAATAAGTATAAGGGAGGAGAATCTACAATAAAAGTGACCAGATGACAAATGTGGATAGATTTGTTGAATGCTGGGGTGAAGAAAGAGGAGATAGATGGGAAGCCTACCCCTTATCTGCTTAATAAATGGAAAGCATTGCAGCGTAGACAGAAAGAGAAGGAGGCATTTGATGAGAAGCAGCCTTCAGCACCACCCATGGAAGCCTGTCTCAACTCTATATCCCGACTTGTCCAGCGATGGCTGGGAAGTCCCAGACCCCTTATTATGAAGGTCAGGCCAAACCCCGGGGGTCAGAGCAGTGCAAGAGGTAAACCCCGGGGACAGGGTGCCTCTCATCATTTATTGGTACAAAGGTTAATTGAATACTTACAGCAGAGGGGATGGGCTAAAAACCCGAAAAAGGACCAAGGCCCGGCACAAGAGGTGAAATTCCTGGGCGCTATTTGGTCAGGACCGGTAAAAAGAATACCGCAGAAAGTGATTGATATGGTACAGCAGCTAAAGATTCCTACAACTAAGGCAAAAGCACAACGATTTATTGGTTTGATGGGATTCTGGAGACAACATATCCCTCACTTAGGATTAATACTGAGACCATTATATCAAGTCACCCGAAAAAAGCACCCTTTCCAATGGGGACGTGAACAGCAAGAGGCCTTTGAGGGAGCAAAAGATGCATTACAGAATTATTTCGCGTGAGGTCCCATCACAGAAGGAGACCCGTTTGAGCTCGAAATGATAGTACAGGATGATGTAGTGATGTGGAGCTCATGGCAGAGGCAGGGAAAAAAGAGAGTGGCACAAGGATTCTGGTCAAAGAGATTAACACCATCCATGAGCAATTATACCCCGTTAGAAAAAGAACTAGCAGGGGCATATTGGGCATTAGCAGAAACAGAACGCATAACTGGTGACCGGCCGGTTACCTTAAGAACACGGGTCCCCTTACTAGGCTGGATAAGAGAAGGAGGGGTTGGCACTAAAGTAGGCAGGGCGCAGGAGTCTACCATCGTAAAGTGGAAATAGTATCTGCAGCAGAGGGCAAAACCGGGGCCAGCAGGAGTGTCGAAGTTACAAGAAGATATGCTGGGGGCAGTGGACTTACAGGCAATGGTCCCCTCGCCAGAGCCATCTGAAATGGAATCCTCACCATTTAAAACAGCCCCACCTTTTGAACAACTCACTGAAGAAGAACAGCAAAATGCATGGTTCACAGATGGCACCGCCCAGTACCATCAAGGAAAAAGGCAATGGCAAACAGTCGCATTCCAGCCTGCTACAGAAACGCTGTTGCTGCGAGGAGGAGATAATGGATCAAGCCAGCTTGCAGAACTACAGGGGGTAGCAGCAGTGATCGAACAGGCCCCCATTGGAGAAAAAACATTTGTGTACACTGACAGCTGGGCCACTTACCAAGGACTAGTAAGCTGAGCCCTAACTTGGCGCAAGGATGGATGGAAAATCAAAGGCACCCCCATTTGGGGAGGCAAGCAGCTATGGGAAGAGATGTGTGAGAAAGGGCAAAAATGTAAAATCCATGTGGGACATGTGGATGCCCATTGCCCATCGGACACCTCACTTGCATCTCTATTCAACAACATAGCAGATCAGATGTCCAAAACATGAACAGTGGTCATCAATGAGGAGGCTGAAGCTGCTCTAGCAAACTGGGCCCATGCAACATCTGGACATCTAGGAGAGAATGGCACTTATGCATGGGCACATCAACGACAGATTCCAGTTACTAAAGAACAGGTGCATCAAGCAGTAAAGGAGTGCCCCACATGCAACCAGATAAGACCAATGCCCCTGCAAAAGAAGCCTAGCGGCCATATCAGAAGAGGAACCGCAGCTGCTATGGTGTGGCAATTGGACTATATCGGGCCGCTACCAAAGGAAGGAAGAAAAAACTACGTATTGACCATGGTGGACACCTACTCTGGCCTTATGTTGGGTATGCCCTGTAAATCTGCAGATCAGAAGTCCACTTTGCGAGGGCTAAACTACCTGATAAAACATTATGGGGTACCTGATGAAATCCAAACAGATAGGAGCACAAACTTTTCAGGGAAAACAGTGCAGGACTGGGCACAGGAACAGGGAATTCAGTGGATTTTACACCTTAGTTATTATCCACAAGCTGCATGCATGATTGAGAGATATAACGGATTGTTGAAAGAACAGCTAAAAAAGTTATCAGTACTTCAGACTCTAAAAGGATGAAGTAGTAATTTAGACAAAGCCTTGTTTGAATTGAACAATAGACCAGTTGGGCAACAGACTCCTTTCATTCGGATGACAGGGCATGATAAAGAAATCACCCACACAATGATTGTCTGGAAAACAGACCCTCGAGCTCGATTACCTTTCCAGCTTGCCTATGGCAGTATAGGACTGGACCTGTTTGCTCCAGAGGATGGAGAAATACCCGTAGGACAGGTGAAGACTGTTCCCCTAGGAATAGGAGTAAGAGTACCACCTGCAACATATTGTAGAATTGCCCCTCGATCCAGCCTAGCCATCAAACGAGTGTTGGTGCTAGGGGGAGTCATAGACCCAGATTTTAGAGGAGAAGTTAAAGTAGTATTACTGAACCAAGGAAATGCTACTGTATAGTATTAAGCACATGACAGACTTGCTCAATTGATTTGTGAACAAGCGTATACCCCCCACATTGAAGAAAGATCTGCCCCCCGATAACACCCACAGAGGTGAGGGAGGATTTGGAAGCACAGGAAGAAGAGTATGGGTGCATCATCCAGGGAAAAAGCCAGAGGCAGGAGAGATATTGAGTCAAGGGGTGGGGAGTACGTATATTGTACTTTTGAAGAACTCTAATGTACCTGTATTTGTACCTGCAGTGAGACTTACCCCACAGTCGTAAATGATGACATCTGCATCGATGACATGGTTCCTGTTTGCGGTCATGATTATGACCAGAAGAAGTGTATGGGTCTGACCGAATGTAGCAGAGAATGTCGTTACGGACCTTCATGTCACTTGTGCACCTCAAGCCGCTAACGTAACTGATGACGAGGGAAATGTTTCACTTTGCAACTTGAAGGTACCTGGAGGCAAGTGGATGGCTGCCAAAGCTGTAACCTGGAAGGTAACTGGACAGCAAATCCAACATGCCAACGGACTGAACGAGTTGCAGTGGATGCCAGCAACAGTACAGGCTTTGAATTATACGCTAAATATGATATGTAAATATTGTGATACCATTGTACCTTTTACACCAGTACAAGCATATCCGTGTAAACCCTATGATTGTTCCAACAAACAAAATATTTTATCAGGACATATGGTGGGTGTTACAATGAACAATGGAACCAAAGGAGTTTGATACTCCAAACCGCCGCCTTCATGTTTTATGTAGCCGAAAGACGCATGGTTAGCAACTTAGGCAATGTTTCCATAGTTCGACATAGAATAGGATGTAAGCAAGCTTTGCATGCAAGCATAATTAACCATATTGTGTTACAAATAACTATTGCCAAGGGGAATGTCTCTAAGTATGATCCATTATGCAGACCATGGACACTACAGTTATGGCCCTTGCCGAAGTTACGCATTAGAAGAGATCTAGGATCCTTGATAGCCGGGGCCACCGGAATTGGGGTAGGGGCCCTGAATGCTTTTGATATTGAAGCCATTAGGAATAAGCTATCTTCTACAGGATATAGTACAGGGGAGACCATAAAAGTAATTTCACAATGGGGGCCCACACACTCCCAAGAAGTATGGAAGGTTCTGCGTGGGTTATATCGTGATTGGCAATGGCAAAATTTCACTTATGAACAATTTGGAAAAAGCTTTCAAAGCATGCAAACAGTGTCTAAAGGCATTCAGTGCATACTATGGCAAAGCATTGTTAATCAACAGTATGTAGACTTCAAAGCGGAATGGGGACAGCTTCAGGGTGAGTATTGGAGACAAAAATTGCATTTGCCTGAGGAAATATGGGTAAAGCCCATACAGTTTCATTGTGAGGGAGAAATGTGTTATGCTCATTTTGATATAGCTAGAAGTGATCTTCCTCCTGAAATATGGTGCCCCTTTATATTGCTCCCTGTAGTGATAGGTAAAGAATGGTGGATACCTCACACTGACAAAAAATGGATTGATCAAATAAATCACACCGTAGATCCCACTAGATGTGCAGATTGGTCTAAGGGGTGGGTGTGTACCCACACTGGATGGGTGCTAGATCCATGCCTTCACCCAATACCAGGAGAATGTGAATGGTTACCTTATCCTATTAATGGCACAGACTTACATCAGATAGGAACAGAGAGTATATGTTACGTTACCAATCATCCCTTACTTATTAACGGATTTGTACAAACCACTGGAGAGAGGGTAATGTGTATGTGCAATATTATCAGCATTATTGACATAAGTACTCACATCCTATACCGACCGACTAAGTTCACCACAACCACATTACAGACGCAAATGCAAGCACAGTTAGAATGGAACATCCCGCTTGGTGTGAAGCTGCCTAGACTAGAGGCAATCAGGCGCTACGCACAAATCACATTTTCTAAATTCGACATGGCAGCTAAATATACCAAGGATACCGCCATACAGATGACCATAGACGCCAAACAGCTTATGCACACTGCTTCACGCATCCAGCAAGTAACTGAGCACCATTGGTATGACATCTTCTTAGTTTGGGCACCAGGAGCTACGAAGATGCTAAATATAGTGTTACATCCGCTAATTTGGTTCTTGATTGTCTGTGTCACGCTAATGATTATACTATGTAGACTATATGTACGCACAAACCAGCTTTATACTAAGATGCAGGCGCTTAGAATAATGCTAACAAGTATTCATAGCAACCTAGCTAGCGAAGCGTCAAAATAAATGATTCTTGTTTCGCATGCATCGCGCTCATCTAAGGGGTGGAGCGATGAGCATAGGGAAAGGTGCGGAAGACATTGTGACTCGAAGGGTTAATTAGCTTGAACAGTGTAGATGGGCATGATGCCTGCTGAAGCCAGAGCAACGTGGAAAAATTCACGATGTTCGCTTTCAAGCTTGTTTTTTTATGACATTACATAGATAAACTTATTCGCAGCTGCATGTGTTAGAAACAGGTTGTGAAGGAGATTCAGTCTCAACCTTGAGAACGAGACCACAGTAAAAGATGGAATGAAAACAATGGCCAGGGAATGGCAGAGCAGCCAAGAGACATGTGCTGATAACATAGCTAGAAAATGCTGGAAGGGGATAGAATCCAAGCTTCAGGTTATTTAAGCACTGAAAGGCGGGTGAGGGAATTGAAGCTCGCAGATGGAGTGGTGAAAACTGTCATCTTCAGACCCAGCGCTGCCTCCCTGTTGTGCTGTTCAGAGACCGTGACGCTCGAGGGGGAGAGAGGTCCAAGCAGGCGGTGGAGTGCTTCCCAGCATTTTGGGGACTAAGTTAAATTCCACCCAGGGATGAAAGGCCTTTGTTTCTCTGCTCTATTATTATGATAAATTATTATGCTTGCACTGTGTTTATAATCTGAAGTATTCAGCTCGTTTTTATTTTGCTTTCTGAACATGGTAGTGTGAGCCTGCTGCAGTAATTGAAACATGCATTTTGGTATGCAGTTAAGCAAAGCTAACCTGAAGAATTCAGCTCGTTTATATTTTGCTTCCTGAACATCGTAGTGTGAGCCTACTGCAGTGATTGAAACATGCATTTTGGTGTGCAGCAAATCAAAGCTTACCTGAAATATTCAACTTGTTTATATTTTACTTCCTGAACATCATGGTGTAACACATTTTGGTATACAGTTATTTCAAGCTTTTATCTGTCAATGAACTCTTTGCTCATATATATACATAGATGCTCTTTGTAGTGTACTCATATATATATAGATGCTCTTTATTGCTATTTTTGTTCTGCCATTGTTGATGTGCTAAATGCATACATTTCCCTGAAATTCTAGTAAAGCTAAATTGTATTCATAATTGATGTGTGGTCCTTCATTGAGCATCCTTATTGACTTATACCGAACAGGTGTCAACTAATCACCTGGATAAGACAGCACAGCAAAGCAGAAGTTCAGCAGAGTGCAGTCTAGCAGCAGCACAACAGTGGCTTTGAAGTGCCAGGAATTCCCTGTCTCTCCTGCCATGGCTCCATGCTGGCTGGCGTAACAAGCACAGTTGTCTGTGTCTGAATAGGATGCAGCCTATTCAGGAGTAGGTGAGGCTGTATCCAGCTGCTCCCTACCATCCTTGCAGTAATGTCCCGTTCAGTCACCACTAAGCTCCCACTGTGTGTGGCTGTCTAGGAGGAATGACAAAAGCCCAATTTCCAATTAGATTGAGTCATGTGACCAGAGACAGGCTGCAGGTACCAAATGGCCAAGACAAGAAAATGAAAACTTTTTTAAAAGTACAATTTTCAGAATAGTGTTTTGAAATCCAACTTCACAATAAATTAGGATTACAGAGACACCGATAATGAACCAATTATCTCCTCCCATTTGGAAATTACACTTCTAAAATGCAATAAGACAGCAACAATATCATCTGAGGGGGGAGAAAGGCGTTGCAGTAGTGAAAAAATAATTGAAATGTTTTTCACCACCAGGACATGCAAAACTTAAAAGTGTATTTCCTACTTGTTAAATGAATTGCACTCTGCCCTCTGGGCTGTCCAGGGCCTACCTTGGGGGTGACAAATATATTAAAAAGGAAGGTTTAGGCCTGGCAGGAGGTTTAACTTGCCAGGTCAAAATGGCAGTTTAAAACTGCGCTCACAGGCTCTGCAATGGCAGGTCTGAGACATGGTTAAAGAGCACTTCAGCACTGGTTAGCAGTGGTAAAGTGTGCAGAGTCATAGTACCAGCAAAAACAAGGTCAGAAAAAATGGAGGAGGAAGACAAAACGTTAAAGGAAGCTCCCATTATTCCCCAGCAAATATGGACAGACCTGCAGGGTAGATCTGTAGCATTCACAGGACACTGGGAGGGCCTCACACTCAACCTCTGCTCTGTATATATCCCACCCGAACTCCATGCTCTGCACTCTGGCCCTAACGGAGGTGAGGTCTGTGCCACTGTTGCTCCCAGGGGGGGCCTAGATCTTGGGGGGCTTGGGGAGGTGTATTTCAATGTGACATTTTGAGCAGAATGAGACAGATCACCAATAAAGACAAGCTGGAGCGAGCTAGTCCTCTTCAGGGATTCCTAATCGCTAGGGAACAGTGGACTTGTGGAGAACACACAAACAACACAACAGGCAATATACCTACTACTCAAGGGCTCCCAGATGTTTTTCACACATAGACTACCTCCTCACCTGACACACACAGGTCCAGTTCTACTCTGAAATATGCCACTTGGCCAGTGGTATTTCGGATCACTCGTCGATATTGGCAATATTCTGCAATACGCAGGCCAACCTAGATGGTGTGTGCAGACAAAGAGAGCTCGGTAACCTGAGCACCTATGTTGTTTTAGGCCCAAAAGGTGGTGATCAGAGGATGGGCGATGTACTTGGTGACAGGGGAAAAAAGGAAAAACAGATACAGAATAACAATTTAAAAATTAAAATTCAGGAGCCGGAGTACCTACTGCACATTGGAGCAGACAACACTATACTACATAAGTTGCACCTCACACAACAGGAATATAAAGACACTGCGGCCGATGCGGTGATCGCAGCCCAGAAATCTAGAATGCTGTGTCTCTATGATGTAGGAAAAAAAAACAGGAAACTCCTGGCTTGGATGGACAAATGGTACCAGGCAGCGTCTTAGGTCCTGGAGATCTGGAATGTGGAGGGTGAACTTTTTAGAGGGGACAATGACATTGCTGAAGTATTTCTTCGCACTATGCAGGCTTTATTCATTGGTGGTGGTCATGACTGGTGCAGCGACAGGTGTGTACCTCCGGAATATATGCCTGCCCTGATTGTCTCAAGAGGAAAGGGTCTATCTGGACCCATAAATCAAGGTGTCTAGACTAGAGGAGACAATTTGAGACTCACAAACCAGAATAGTTATGGGACCCAAAACAGGCTTACGGTGGAGCTATATCGAGCCAGTGCCTTGAAATTGGCCCCACACTTGGTGGCTATGTATAAAGAGAGCAAAAAGAGGTGTTCCTTCCTACTGGATCAATAATTGGCCACTATTGTGGTGATAAGGAAGGAAGGGAGATCTACTGATGACTGTGCCTCCTACAGACCTATCTCGTTACTGAACAAGGCTGTTAAAATACTCATGAAGATATTGGTGATGAGGCTGTGAAGGCTAGTCTGATCCCTACTGCACTCAGACCAATCAGGCTTAATGCCTAGTCACAGTACAAGTCTCAGTCTTAGGTATCTACATGCTGTACTGGAGCAAGTGGACAGTTTGTGTGAAAACACCTTGATTCTGACCCTTGATGGTAAGATGGTGTTTGGTATGCTAGAATAGGGATACATGTTTGTGGTTCTAAACAGGCTCAGTTTTGGCCCAAAATACAGTCATCAGTGGGTCAGACTCCTCTACCACCGCCTGCTTGCGAGGGTCAGGGTTAATGAGGCCTACTCATTGGTGTTTCAACTCCAAAGGGGCACACTACAGGTCTGCACACTCTTGCATCTGATCTTTGCCCAGGCACTGGTGCCGCTCGAGGTCTGAATCTGTCAGGATCCCCTGGCTGGAGTGCTAGAACAGGGAGGTGTGTGGGAAGACATGATTTCTCTATAAGAGGGTGATTTACTGTTCTACATGGCCACCCCTGAGATGTCAACATCCAGAATTATGAAAATGATTATGAACTTTGGTAAATATTTAGGTTATATCATCAAATGGCACAAGTCCCTGCGTACCCACTTGAGGCAAGGTGAAGAGGCTGCCACAAGACTGCAGAATATATATTGCTGAGGGGGTATTTCAATACCTATGACCTTTATGTAATGAGAGACACAGAGCAATTCTTTGCTTGTAACCTAACCTGTCTGATGGGAAGATTAAGAGGAGATGAGAACACTGGTGTGCCCTCCCACTCTCCTTACTAGGAAGGACAGTGCTATTTAATGGTATGTCTCTGCCTTGATTTCTCTATGTGCTTTCAAAGCACCCCTTTTTGAGATCCCTCAGAGCTATTTAAAAGAGGTAGAGGCTCAACTTCGAACACTGCTGTGGAATGGTAGCCAGGCAAGAATCACTATGTTCAAATTAACTACAAGTGTGTGGGATGGTGGTGTGGCTTTGCTGGATGTCCAGAAATATTACTGGGCAGCCCAACTAATAACAGTAAATGACTGGGTCTTAGCGGCCCGAACGGACCCAGCATTCTGAATTGACTGACACGTGCTGGAAGACAAGGAATATCCAGCAGCGTTTAATGGGAGAAAACTCTGCCTAAACTACCCCTGCACATGAACATGGTAATTAACCTATAGTAACAAGTGACGAATTACCTCGGAGGGTGGCATACACTCACTCAGAAGACCCCATTATGGGATGCGGTCTTCTTGGGTCACCTGAGAGGACTGCAGGGATTCGCTGCACAGGACTTGCTGGGTATTTCCACACTTGGATATCTAGGGAAGGGGGATGTAGTGTCTCTAATAGATCTTGGGAAAGAATTTAACCTGGAACCTGTGGATACAATCTTCTACCTACAGGTCCAACACGCCTTGCGAGCCTTCATTCCATGACTTCTAATACTAGAGGAATCCACTCCCCTGGAAGATAGACTACTGGAAGACCCCATGTCCAGGAAAGCCACATCCCTGACACATAGAAAGATATTAAACAACTCCCCCAACACTATGCTCGAGCTATGAACCAAATGGGAAAGGGACATAGGTACCCTTGAAGATGAGGGAATGAGAAGAGGCACATAGGGACCCAAAGGAAGTGGCTATAAAATCTGGTTTCGTATTGGTTCAGCTTGGAATACTACACTGTTCCTTACACTAGAACTGCACTAATATGAATGGGTAGGGCCTAATCTAGCCTGCGCATGTAGGCTAGATCTAGCCTTTTTAAGGGAATGCAGATAAGAGAGTACATTCATCATATGTTATGGGCCTGTCAAATAATCCAATTGTGATGGGAGGAAATCACAGGCTATCTGAATCAGGTGGGAGGGACGGGCTTGGCTAAGGAAGCCAAGCGATATATCCTGAATGTGTGGGGTGATGCAGAGACCCCACGGTGACAGAAGATTTGGATGGGACTGAGCATACCAATAAGAAATATTGGGGGTCATTACAACCCTGGCGGACGGTGTTAAAGGTGCGGTAATACCACAAACAGGCCGGCGGAGAAAAAAAGGTAACCATGACCGTAGCGGAAACCGCCAACAAAGATAGCCACTTTAACACACCGCCCGCCACGGCGGTACAGACAAGCAGCGCGGCGGTCACCGCCAACAAACAGGCGGAAGACAATGTACCGCCCATAGTATCACAACCCGCCAATCCGCCACCTTTTCCGGGGCGGATTCACCGTGGATAAAAACATGGCGGAAACAGTTACTGCAATGGGAAAACGCTCACCTGAACACATCCCACGAGGAAGTAGGACTCCATGGAGCCAGAATTACAAATCCTACCGGCCCTTGTATTCCTACTCATCTACGAAGAGCAACACCGGCGCCGGCGAAGACAACGGTGAGTACTGCACCTACGACATAGCGGAGGGGGGAGGCAAAAGTTAGGGGGACACACACGAAACACCCCCACCCCCACCCTCGCATATTACAACACACACACCAATGTATTCACAAAAATCACAGTAACAACCCACAACCCCCCGGAAGAATGCAAAGACAAAACGAAATCAGTTCAAACATTGTAATGTATCAATATACATGTCTCAAAAATATACAGATATATTATAAAATCATTCAAAAGTATATACATTACGAGAAGTAGTGCAGATATGCACATATCAATGTCCATGCACCACTAGTCAAAAAATGCATGGTCAAGGCCCACAAAAGATACCTGTCCACAAACGGAGAAAACACTGCCGGGGCATCAGATAGAAATACTACAGGCACCTCAGGAGGAAGGGAAGGGGGGGGCACCTCAGCCGGATGAGTGCAAAGCCATATCCACGACGGGGCTCCATGCCCATTGATGTATCCTGGGGAGTGCAAAGCCACAGTCTCTCAAGTCTCTACAGTGGGTGGGTTGCCCACTGTACCATCCGGGGGAGTGCAAAGCCACAGTCTCTCAAGTCTCTACAGTGGGTGGTTTGGCCACTGTACCACCCTGGGGAGTGCAAAGCCACGGTTTTGCAAGTAGATAACAGCCTCCACTGGTTCTGGAGGGGGACTGGTGCCCAGACTGGATTAGTCTCCCCGTGACAGTTCCTGCCCCATCACTGTCCCAGCTGCACATGGGATAACGTTGCTTGATGTGGCGGCCTTTTCATTCTTCCCCGGTGCATGACCTGTTCAGCGGTGCTTTGCCATGGCGGTCTCTGGACTGTTCAGCTGTGCTTTGCCATGGCGGTCTCTGGACTGTTCAGCGGTGCTTTGCCATGGCGGTTCTGGACTGTTCAGCGGTGCTTTGCCATGGCGGTTCTGGACTGTTCAGCAGTGCTTTGCCATGTCGGTTCAGGACTGTTCAGCGGTGCTTTGCCATGGCGGTTCTGGACTGTTCAGCTGTGCTTTGCCATGGCGGTTCAGGACTGTTCAGCGGTGCTTTGCCATGGCGGTTCTGGACTGTTCAGCGGTGCTTTGCCATGGCGGTTCTGGACTGGGCATTGGTGTGTGGCATGACGTTCTCTGGACTGGGCATTGGTGTGTGGCATGATGTTCTCTGGACTGGGCATCGGTGTGTGGCATGACGTTCCCTCATTGCCCAGCGGGGCTGTGGCAGCCGGGGCCCTCCTGGGCACTGACTCCGGCGGTGGAGGTGGTCTCCTGACCAGTGACGATACTTGGGCCCTCCTGGGCACTAACTCCGGTGGTGGTCTCCTGACCAGTGACGATAGTTGGGCCCTCCTGGGCACTGACTCCGGCGGTGGTCTCCTGACCAGTGACAATACTTGGGCCCTCCTGGGCACTGACTCCGGCGGTGGTCTCCTGACCAGTGACGATACTTGGACCCTCCTGGGCACTGACTCCGGCGGTGGTCTCCTGACCAGTGACGATACTTGGGCCCTCCTGGGCAATGACTTTGGCGGTGGTCTCCTGACCAGTGACGATACTTGGGCCCTCCTGGGCAATGACTCTGGTGGTGGACTTCAGATCAGTGACGATACTTGGGCCCTCCTGGGCAATGACTCTGGCGGTGGTCTCTGGACCAGTGACGACGGTGCTGGTGGCCCGACCGCCAGGAAGGATGCCGCCCTTCTCCGCCGTGATGCTCACATCAGGATGTGCAGACTTCCTTTGGCCCTTCCCCACCATTGGAGGAGTCACAGCTGACTCTGCAATCCCCCTGGGACCCCTGTGAGTTGTTTTGCCTCCAGGAGTCTTCACAGGGTCCCGTCGGCCACTTTCCAATTTCAGAGCCTTTACAGGGGGTGGGCTGCCAATGCCTTGGCTCCGGGTCACACTGCCTGCCCTGGTGGCCGGTGCATTCCAAACACCTTAAACAGGCACCACTGGTACTGGAGGCTTTTTGGCTGAGGCGCTACGACGGGACTGATGAATTGGAGGGGGGGTGAGGGCAAAAAGGTCAACTTTACAGAGGGACAGTTTCTGACGATCAATGGGATGGGTAGTTGGAGGGGGTCTCGGAGTGGAGGAAGAGGAGGTGGTTATAGGAGGTGTCACTTTAGGTGTTTTGGTTGCAGGTGCAGGTACTGGAGGCTGTTGGTAGATGGATGTTGGGTGTGTGTGTGGGAGGTAAGTTGTGTACTTTGGGAGGGGGCGTCACAGACACACTGGGAGAGGACACAGGGGACGTTTAAATGGTAGTGGGGGTGGTGAGTGCAGGTGAGCGGGGTGTGGTGCTGGGTGTTCTTGTGCGACTCCTGGTGCCTGTAGATGTAGTGCATGCAGGTGAGAGTGTAGACGAGACTGGGAGGGAGGAGGGAGACGACGAGGAGGGGGACACAGTGGAGGCAGTGGATGTTGCTGTGTCTGCATGTGGGTGATGCTTGTGTGTGTGCCTGTGGGTTATGTGGTGCCTATGTTTGCGTGAGCTTCCCTTGTGTGTTGACGTGTGTGCATTCTGGTCTGTAGGTGTGCTTGGGATGGGCTGGGGTATAGGGGATTGGGTCTGGACGGAGGAGGTTGGAGGGGGGAGGCTAGACACAGGGACAATGGCTGCCATCAGTACTGAGGCCAGAGATTGCAGGGTTCGCTGACGGACAGTCTGACCAGAATGAATGCCCTCCAGGAATGCATTACCGTGTTGCAACTCCCTTTCTACACCCTGGATGGCATTCACAATGGTAGACTACCCAACAGTGAGTGACCTGAGGAGGTCAATGGCCTCCTCACTGAGGGCAGCAGGGGTGACAGGGGCAGGGCCTGAGGTGCCTGGGGCGAAGGTGATGCCCACCCTCCTGGGTGAGCGGGCACGGGGCGAACGCTGAGGGGCTGCTGGGAGGGCGGTGCTGGTAGGGGAGGTGGCGGCTGTACCTGTAGAATTGGGGCGCACAGATGGTGACCCCACCACAAGCTCCCATCGGCGGACGAGTCTGTGTCGCTGGTTGGTGATCCGGTGGCCGACGTGAAGCTCCCCTCGCCCTCCGTCCCACTGGTGCATTCTGAGTCCGTGGTGTGGCCCTCCATGGCCATGTGGGATGCAGCTCCCTCATGCTCCGGTGCCACTGTACCTCCTCCTGATGATTCTGATGCACAAAAGAATGGAGAGCACAAAAAGGGGGGGGAAGACAGAAGAAAGACAGGTTGAGTGCATGGCATACCGCTACCGTTGGCGAACAATGCAGACACAGCAGCCCCCTCCACTACGCCATGCTCCTGGCCTATGCAGTTGCAATTTCTGGGATCTGGCCTACATTGCTATGGTGGACATCTGCACACATGGATGCCACAGTGGCATCTATACCTGTACTTGGCACTCTTCTGCGGTGGGGTAGAGTGCCACATGGCCTGCATTACGGAGGTGCCTAGTCTACGTATTTCTGCCTGGCCTAGGTACACCCACAGGCCTCCTCCCCCACCCAGACCCCTCCACTGCGCGCAAAGTTCGCAGAATGAGAGAGTACTCACCCCCTTGTGTCTGCTGAGATGCCCTCAAGCAGCCATCCAACTCAGGGTAGGCCACCGCCAGGATCCGGAACATCAGGGGGGTCATGGGGCGACGGGCACCCCTCCCATGTTGGGAGGCCATCCCCAGCTGAGCCTCCGCCGTCTTCTTGCTCCAGCGGCGAATGTCCTCCCATCTTTTCCGGCTGTGGGTGCCCCGTCTCTGGTGGACCCCCAGGGTCCGGACGTCCTCGGCGATGGCACGCCAAATGTCCTTCTTCTGGTGGGCGCTGACCTACATGACATGCACAAGGGAAGAAGAGAAGTCATTACCCAACTGCACCGTCGATGTGAGTGGCCCCCCTCCCTACCCTAGCCATGTGGCACATTCATTCACATGCATTCATGTTCTCTGAACTCTGCCCCCTTCCCTCTTACAACCAGCCCTCTCCACCCAGGCCTAGCCCACACAACGTGCTACCTGTGTACTAACCTGTTGGTCTGGAGGACCGTAGAGTAGCGTGTACTGGGGGTGGACCCCGTCTACCAGTTTCTCCAACTCCTGAGCAGTGAAGGCAGGGGCCCTTTCACCAGACGCAGCAGCCATCGTCGCTTCCAGACCGAGGTCACAGCAGCACTTGCAATGTAGGTCCTCTCCTGTCGAAGATCAGGTATCTAGTGATTGAACAGATAGAAAATGGCGGTCACGTCCGCGGCGGTGACGTCCGCGGCGGAGCGTATCATCACCACCGGCACACTTGTTCATTGGCTCCTGGGACCCATAGGGTCCAATGTTAACCAATGCAGCATTGCGCCGCGGTCTACGACCGCCTACCGTGATGGTGTGCAATGGCAACGCAGTTACCCCACAACCCCATTGTCCCAGTTTAGAGGTCAGGCAGCCGCCATTTCAGGGCTCCACATGGCTTCATTTACTTCTGCGTCACACATAGCTAGGCCTACACTCAACACACATACAGGAAGGGTTTTGTGTTTGGTGTCGTCTTCTGTGTAAGTGTGGGTACATACCTGGAAAAAAATTGACTCGATTGTCGCTGTTGTCCTTCCTAGGTGCTGTCAGCTGGGACATATGAGAAGATGGCGGAATCCTCCGGTGTACCGATCGCTGATGGACCTGTTGACAATGGAGGAGCGACATTTAACCGTCACCTACAGGTTTGACCGTGACACAATCCACGAACTATGTACCCAGTTGGAGCCAGACCTGATGTCACCAATCCGCCATCCCACTGGAATCCCCCCTGACATGCAGGTGCTGTCAGTGCTCCATTTCCTTGCAAGTGGGTCTTTTCAGACAACAGTGGCCACGGCATCAGGGATGTCTCAGCCTATGTTTTCCAACGTGCCGTCCAGAGTGTTGTCTGCCCTGCTGAAACACGTAAGGAGATACATCATTTTCCCTGAGGTGGAAGATTTGGCTACAGTGAAAGCTGACTTCTATGCCCTTAGACATATCCCCAACATCATAGGTGCTATTGATGGGACCCATGTAGCTCTGGTCCCCCCCCACAGGAGTGAACAGGCGTACAGGAACAGGAAGAGTTATCATTCGATGAATGTACAGATGGTATGTTTGGCAGACCAGTACATCTCACAGGTAAATGCTATGTTCCCAGGCTCAGTGCATGACGCCTACATCCTGCGGAATAGCAGCATTTCCTGATATGATGGGTCAACTCCAGAGGCACCGTGTGTGGCTATTAGGGGACTCTGGTTACCCCAACCTGTCCTGGCTATTGACCCCAGTGAGGAATCCAAGGACCAGGGCAGAGGAACGCTACAATGAGGCCCATGGGCGGACTAGGAGGGTGATCGAACACACCTTCAGCCTCCTTAAGGCCAGGTTCAGGTGCCTCCATATGACAGGTGGTCCCCTATTCTACTCACCGAAGAAGGTGTGCCAGATCATCATCGCCTGCTCAATGCTCCATAATTTAGCATTGCGACGCCAGGTGCCTTTTATGCAGGAGGATGATCCAGATGACGGTGGTGTGGCAACTGTGGAGCCTGGGGAGCGAGTGGACAGTGATGAGGATGAAGCTGAGGATGAAGAAAACGACAACAGGGAGTCAGTCATACAGCAATATTTCCAGTGACACACAGGTGAGAACATTTTCTGGTTTAACATTACATTAACTTTCACACGTCTACCTCTATCCTGTACCTCCATTTCACTCACTATTTGTTAATTGAATTGTACCCTTCCATTTCAGTTTCACAGGTGTGGTTACCTACGTGTCAACTGCTTGCATCCTTGAAGGGCTTGTGATGTGTGACATTGGTATGTTAGCCTTACAATGGGTAACCCATTATGACACTGTAATTGATCATACAAAGTTCCAAATCAGAGACTGACTCCAGATTTTTTTGGCTTTCAAGGGTGTTTATTTAAGTGCTAAAAAAGTCAAGGAAGGTTGTAAAATGGGGATGGGTGATGGTGGAGGAATGTCCATGGCAGAGTCCAGTCTATTAGTCTCACAGGTGCACTGCCCATATGGGCATAGGAAGTGGAGCTGGGGCAGTTCCAATCTGGACAGGGTGACAAAGTGGGACAGTGGGGGGACAATCAGGGTGGTCTCATTTCCTGGCGGTGGTCTTGCCATCTTGCTCTGTCCTGTTCCTGGATTTCAGGGACCGCTTGCGTGGTGGTTGTCCGTCTGCAGGGGGTAGGGTGCTGGTGTGGTGGTCCTGTGGCGGGGCCATTTTCTATCTGTTCAATCACTAGATACCTGACCTTCGACAGGAGAGGACCTACACTGCTAGTGCTGCTGTGACCTCGGTCTGGAAGCGACGATGGCTGCTGCGTCTGGGGAAAGGGCCCCTGCCTTCACTACACAGGAGTTGGAGAAACTTGTGGATGGGGTCCTCCCCCAGTACACGCTACTCTACGGTCCTCCAGACCAACAGGTTAGTACACAGGGAGCACGTTGTATGGGCTAGGCCTGGGTGAAGAGGGCTGGTTGGAAGAGAGAAGGGGGCAGAGTACATAGATCAGTTATGCATGGGAATGAATGGGCCACATGGGCAGAGTAGGGAGGGGGCCACTCATATTGACGGTGCAGTTGGTAATGACTGTTCCTCTTCCCTTGTGCATGTCATGTAGGTCAGCGCCCACCAGAAGAGGGACATTTGGCGTGCCATCGCCAAGGAGGTCCGGACCCTGGGGCCCACCAGAGACGGGGCACCCACTGCCGTAAGAGATGGGAGGACATTCGCCACTGCATGACATGCACAAGGGAAGAGGAACAGTCATTAGCAACTGCACCGTCAATATGAGTGGCCCCCTCCCTACTCTGCCCATGTGGCCCATTCATTCCCATGCATAACTGATCTATGTACTCTGCCCCTTCCAACCAGCCCTCTTCACCCAGGCCTAGCCCATACAACTTGCTCCCTGTGTACTAACCTGTTGGTCTGGAGGACCGTAGAGTAGCGTGTACTGGGGGAGGACCCCATCCACAAGTTTCTCCAACTCCTGTGCAGTGAAGGCAGGGGCCCTTTCCCCAGACGCAGCAGCCATCGTCGCTTCCAGACCGAGGTCACAGCAGCACTAGCAGTGTAGGTCCTCTCCTGTCGAAGGTCAGGTATCTAGTGATTGAACAGATAGAAAATGGCCCCGCCACAGGACCACCACACCAGCACCCCACCCCCTGCAGACGGACAACCACCACGCAAGCGGTCCCTGAAATCCAGGAACAGGACAGAGCAAGATGGCAAGACCACCGCCAGGAAATGAGACCACCCTGATTGTCCCCCCACTGTCCCACTTTGTCACCCTGTCCAGATTGGAACTGCCCCAGCTCCACTTCCTATGCCCATATGGGCAGTGCACCTGTGAGACTAATAGACTGGACTCTGCCATGGACATTCCTCCACCATCACCCATCCCCATTTTACAACCTTCCTTGACTTTTTTAGCACTTAAATAAACACCCTTGGAAGCCAAAAAAATCTGGAGTCAGTCTCTGATTTGGAACTTTGTATGATCAATTACAGTGTCATAATGGGTTACCCATTGTAAGGCTAACATACCAATGTCACACATCACAAGCCCTTCAAGGATGCAAGCAGTTGACACGTAGGTAACCACACCTGTGAAACTGAAATTGAAGGGTACAATTCAATTAACAAATAGTGAGTGAAATGGAGGTACAGGATAGAGGTAGACGTGTGAAAGTTAATGTAATGTTAAACCAGAAAATGTTCTCACCTGTGTGTCACTGGAAATATTGCTGTATGACTGACTCCCTGTTGTCGTTTTCTTCATCCTCAGCTTCATCCTCATCACTGTCCACTCGCTCCCCAGGCTCCACAGTTGCCACACCACCGTCATCTGGATCATCCTCCTGCATAAAAGGCACCTGGCGTCGCAATGCTAAATTATGGAGCATTGAGCAGGCGATGATGATCTGGCACACCTTCTTCGGTGAGTAGAATAGGGGACCACCTGTCATATGGAGGCACCTGAACCTGGCCTTAAGGAGGCTGAAGGTGCGTTCGATCACCCTCCTAGTGTCGCCCATGGGCCTCATTGTAGCGTTTCTCTGCCCTGGTCCTGGGATTCCTCACTGGGGTCAATAGCCAGGACAGGTTGGGGTAACCAGAGTCCCCTAATAGCCACACACGGTGCCTCTGGAGTTGACCCATCATATCAGGAAATGCTGCTATTCCGCAGGATGTAGGCGTCATGCACTGAGCCTGGGAACATAGCATTTACCTGTGAGATGTACTGGTCTGCCAAACATACCATCTGTACATTCATCGAATGATAACTCTTCCTGTTCCTGTACGCCTGTTCACTCCTGTGGGGGGGGACCAGAGCTACATGGGTCCCATCAATAGCACCTATGATGTTGGGGATATGTCTAAGGGCATAGAAGTCAGCTTTCACTGTAGCCAAATCTTCCACCTCAGGGAAAATGATGTATCTCCTTACGTGTTTCAGCAGGGCAGACAACACTCTGGACGGCACGTTGGAAAACATAGGCTGAGACATCCCTGATGCCGTGGCCACTGTTGTCTGAAAAGACCCACTTGCAAGGAAATGGAGCACTGACAGCACCTGCATGTCAGGGGGGATTCCAGTGGGATGGCGGATTGGTGACATCAGGTCTGGCTCCAACTGGGTACATAGTTCGTGGATTGTGTCACGGTCAAACCTGTAGGTGACGGTTAAATGTCGCTCCTCCATTGTCAACAGGTCCACCAGCGATCGGTACACCGGAGGATTCTGCCATCTTCTCATATGTCCCAGCTGACAGCACCTAGGAAGGACAACAGCGACAATCGAGTCAATTTTTTTCCAGGTATGTACCCACACTTACACAGAAGACGACACCAAACACAAAACCCTTCCTGTATGTGTGTTGAGTGTAGGCCTAGCTATGTGTGACGCAGAAGTAAATGAAGCCATGTGGAGCCCTGAAATGGCGGCTGCCTGACCTCTAAACTGGGACAATGGGGTTGTGGGGTAACTGCGTTGCCGTTGCACAAAGTCACGGTAAGCGGTCGTAGACCGCGGTGTAATGCTGCATTGGTTAACATTGGACCCTATGGGTCCCAGGAGCCAATGAACAAGTGTGCCGGTGGTGATGATACGCTCCGCCGCGGACGTCACCGCCGCGGACGTGACCGCCATTTTCTATCTGTTCAATCACTAGATACCTGATCTTCGACAGGAGAGGACCTACACTGCAAGTGCTGCTGTGACCTCGGTCTGGAAGCGACGATGGCTGCAGCGTCTGGTGAAAGGGCCCCTGCCTTCACCGCTCAGGAGTTGGAGAAACTGGTAGACGGGGTCCACCCCCAGTACACGCTACTCTACGGTCCTCCAGACCAACAGGTTAGTACAAAGGTAGCACGTTGTATGGGCTAGGCCTGGGTGGAGAGGGCTGGTTGTAAGAGGGAAGGGGGCAGAGTTCAGGGAACATGAATGCATGTGAATGAATGTGCCACATGGCTAGGGTAGGGAGGGGGGCCACTCACATCGACGGTGCAGTTGGGTAATGACTTCTCTTCTTCCCTTGTGCATGTCATGTAGGTCAGCGCCCACCAGAAGAAGGACATTTGGCGTGCCATCGCCGAGGACGTCCGGACCCTGGGGGTCCACCAGAGACGGGGCACCCACTGCCGTAAGAGATGGGAGGACATTCGCCACTGCAGCAAGAAGACGGCGGAGGCTCAGCTGGGGATGGCCTCCCAACGTGGGAGGGGTGTCCGTCGCACCATGACCCCCCCTGATGTTCCGGATCCTGGCGGTGGCCTACCCGGAGTTGGATGGGCGCTTGAGGACATAACAGCAGACACAAGGGGGTGAGTACAACCTCATTCTGCGGACTTTGCGTGCAGTGGAGGGTTCTGGGTGGGGGAGGTGGACTGTGGGTGTCCCTAGGCCAGGGCGAGTTAGGTAGGCAAGGCCCCTCCGTAATGTAGGCCATGTGGCACTCAACCCCACCTCAGCAGAGTTGCAAGTTGAGGTATAGTTGCCCCTGTGGCATCCATGTGCGCAGATTTCCACCATTGCCATGTAGGCCATGTCCCAGAAATTGCAAGTGCAGAGGTCAGGAGCACGGCGTAATGCAGGGGGCTGCTGCGTCTGTCTTGTCCGCCAACGGTAGCGGCATGCCATGCACTAAAACTCTCTTTCTTCTGTCTCCCCCCCTTTTCCTGCTCTCCCTGTCCTTTTGTCCATCAGCATCATCAGGCGGAGGTACAGTGGCACCGGGGCACGAGGGAGCTGCATCCCACATGGCCATGGAGGGCCACACCACAGACTCTGAATGCACCAGTGGGACGGAGGGCGAGGGGAGCTTCACGTCGGTCACCAGATCACCAAGCAGAGACACAGACTCGTCCGCCTATGGGAGCTCCCCTGTGGTGGCGGCACCACCTGTGTGCCCCACTTCTATAGGTACAGCCGCCACCCTTCTACCAGCACCGCCCTCCCAGCAGCCCCTCAGCGTTCATCCCGTGCCCGCTCACCCAGGAGGGTGGGCATCACCTTCGCCCCAGGCACCTCAGGCCCTGCCCCAGTCACCCCTGCTGCCCTCAGTGAGGAGGCCATTGACCTCCTCAGGTCACTCACTGTTGGGCAGTCTACCATTGTGAATGCCATCCAGGGTGTAGAACGATAGTTGCAACACTGTAATGCATTCCTGGAGGGCATTCATTCTGGTCAGGCTGTCCTTCAGCGAACCCTGCAATCTCTGGCCTCAGCACTGATGGCAGCCATTGTCCCTGTGTCTAGCCTCCCCCCTCCAACTTCCTCCACCCAGACCCAATCTCCTGTACCCCAGCCCATCCCAAGCACACCTACAGACCAGCATGCACACAAGTCAACACACACAAGTAGCTTAAGCAAACATAAGCACCACACACACCACAGGCACTCACGCAAGCCTCACCCACATACAGACACAGCAACATCCACTGTCTCCACTGTGTCCCCCTCCTCCTCTTCTCCCTCCTCACTCCCAGTCTCGTCTACACACCTGCATGCACCACATCTACAGGCACTAGGACTCGCACCAGGACACCCAGCACCACAAGCCGCTCACCTGCACTCACCACCTCCACTCCCATTTACACGTCCCCTGTGTCCTCTCCCAGTGTGTCTGTGACGCCCCCTCCCAAAGTACACAAACGCCGGCAATCACTCACCCAACATCCATTCACCTCACAACAGCCTCCAGTACCTGCACCTGCACCCAAAACAGCTAAAGTGACACCTCCAACAACCACCTCCTCTTCCTCCACTCCCAGACCCCCTCCAGCTACCCATCCCAGTGTTCGTCAGAAACTGTCCCTCTGTCAAATTTACCTTTTTGCCCCAACCCCCCCCACTCCAATTCATCAGTCCCGTTGTAGCGCCTCAGCCAAAAAGCCTCCAGTACCAGTGGTGAGTGTTCCAGGTTTTTGGAGTGCACCGTCCATCAGGGCAGGCAGTAGGACCCGGAGCCAAGGCACTGGCAGCCCACCCCCTGTAAAGGCTCTGAAAATGGAGAGTGGACGACGGGACCGTCTCAAGACCAATGGTGGGACAACAAGTGACATGGGATCGAAGGGGATTTGTGAGTCAGCTGTAACTCCAACAAAGGTGGGGAAGGTCCAGAGGAAGTCTGCCCAGCCTGTTGTGAGTGTCATGGCGGAGAAGTGCGCCATCATTTCCGGCGGTCCAGACACAACCGCCAGCACTGTCGTCACTGGTCAGGAGACCTCCGCCGGAGTCAAAGCCCAGGAGGGCCCAAGTATCGTCACTGGTCCAGAAACCACCGCCGGAGTCACAGCCCAGGAGGGCCCAAGTATCGTCACTGGTCCAGAAACTACCGCCGGAGTCACAGCCCAGGATGGCACAAGTATCGTTCCTAGTCCAGAAACCACAGCCGGACTCACAGCCCAGGAGGGCACAAGTATCGTTCCTGGTCTAGAAACCACTGCCGGAGTCACAGCCCAGGAGGGCACAAGTATCGTTACTGGTCCAGAAACCACCGCCGGAGTCACAGCCCAGTAGGGAACAAGTATTGTTACTGGTCCAGAAACCACCGCCGGAGTCACAGCCCAGGAGGGCACAAGTATCGTTACTGGTCCAGAAACCACCGCCGGAGTCACAGCCCAGGAGGGGCCCGGATGCCACAGCCCCGCTGGGCAATGATGGAACGTCATGCCACACACCAATGTCCAGTGTAGAGATCGTCATGCCACACACCAATGTCCAGTGTGGAGATCGTCATGCCACACACCAATGTCCAGTGTAGAGATCGCAATGCCACACACCAATGTCCGTATGAGAACCACCATGGCAAAGCACTGCTGAACAGTCCTGAACCGCCATGGCAAAGCACCGCTGAACTGTCCTGAACCGCCATGGCAAAGCACCGCTGAACAGGGCAAAGACCGCCATGGCAAAGCATCGCTGAGCAGGGCAAAGACCGCCATGGCAAAGCACAGCTGAACAGGGCAAAGACCGCCATGGCAAAGCACCGCTGAACAGGGCAAAGACCGCCATGGCAAAGCACCGCTGAACTGTCCTGATCCTCAATGTCAAAGCACCGCTGAACAGTCCTGAACCGCCATGGCAAAGCACCGCTGAACACTCCTGAACCGCCATGGCAAAGCACCGCTGAACAGGGCAAAGATCGCCATGGCAAAGCACCGCTGAACTGTCCTGAACCTCAATGTCAAAGCACTGCTGAACAGTCCTGAACCGCTATGGCAAAGCACCGCTGAACTGTCCTGAACTGCCATGGCAAAGCACCGCTGAACAGGGCAAAGACCGCCATGGCAAAGCACCGCTGAACAGGGCAAAGACCGCCATGGCAAAGCACCGCTGAACAGTCCTGAACCGCCATAGCAAAGCACTGCTGAACAGGGCAAAGACCGCCATGGCAAAGCACCGCTGAACTGTCCTGAATCTCAATGTCAAAGCACCGCTGAACAGTCCTGAACCGCCATGGCAAAGCACCGCTGAACTGTCCTGAACCGCCATGGCAAAGCACCGCTGAACAGGGAAAAGACCGCCATGGCAAAGCACTGCTGAACAGGGCAAAGACCGCCATGGCAAAGCACCGCTGAACTGTCCTGAACCGCCATGGCAAAGCACCGCTGAACAGGGCAAAGACCGACATGGCAAAGCACCGCTGAACTGTCCTGAACCGCCATGGCAAAGCACCGCTGAACAGGGCATGCACCGTGTAGGAATGAATGGACCGCCACATCAGGCATCCTTATCCAATGTGCAGCTGGGACAGTGACAGGACAGGTACTTTCACGTGGAGACTCATCCAGTCTGGGCACCAGTCCCCCTCCAGAACCAGTGGAGACCTGCATCTACTTGAGAGACTGTGGCTTTGCACTCCCCAGGATTGCACAGTGGGCAGCCCACCCACTGTAGAGACTTGAGAGACTGTGGCTTTGCACTCCCCAGGATGGTCCAGTGGGCAAGCCACCCACTGTAGAGACTTGGGAGACTGTGGCTTTGCACTCCCCAGGATGGCACAGTGGACAGCCCTCCCACTGTAGAGGCTTGAGAGACTGTGGCTTTGCACTCCCCAGGATGGCACAGTGGGCAACCCACCCACTGTATAGACTTCAGAGACTGTGGCTTTGCACTCCCCAGGATGGTCCAGTGGGCAAGCCACCCACTGTAGATACTTGAGAGACTGTGGCTTTGCACTCCCCAGGATGGCACAGTGGGCAACGCACCCACTGTATAGACTTCAGAGAGACTGTTGCTTTGCACTCCCCAGGATACTTCAATGGGCATGGAGCCCCGTCTTGGATCTGGCTTTGCAGTGATCTGGCTGAGGTGCCCCCCCTTCCCTTCCCCCTGAGGTGCCTGTTTTTTTTTCTTTCGATGCCCCGGCAGTGTTCTCTCCGATTTTGGTCAGGTATCTATTGTGGGCCTCGCCCATGCATTTTTGGACTGTTGGTGCACGGACATTGTTATGTACATATCTGCACTACTTCTCGGATTGTATGTGTAAATAAGAGTGATTTTGAAATTTATATATCTGTATATTTTTTTATGACATGTATATTGGCACATTACAATGTTTGCCCGATTTTGGCTTTGTGTTTTCATTCTTCCGGGGGGATTGTGGGTTTTTACTGTTATTTTTGTTACTGCATTGGTGTGTATGTTGTGATATGCGAGGGTGGGGGTGGGGGTGTTTGGTGGGTGTCCCCCTAACTTTTACCTCCCCTCTCCCCCGTGTCGTAGGTGCTGTACTCACCGGTATCTTCTGCGCCTACGTAGCTGTTGGTCGTAAAGGAGCAGAAAAACAAGCGCAGGGAGAATTTGGAGTTCAGGGTCCATGGAGTCCTCGTTCCTCGTGGGATGTGTTGAGGTGAGCGTTTTCCCATAGCAAAAGCTGTTTCCGCCGTGTTTTTATCCACGGTGAATCCGCCCCGTTAAAGGTGGCGGATTGGCGGGTTGTAATAGTGTGGGCGGTACATTGTCTCCCGCCTGTCTGTTGGCGGTGACCGCCGCGCTGCTTGTCTGTACCGCCGTGGCGGGCGGTGTGTTAAAGTGGCTGTCTTTGTTGGCGGTTTCCACCAGGGTCATAATTCCCTTTTTTTGTCCACCGGCCTGTTTGCAGTATTACCGCACCTTTAACACCGTCCGCCAGGGTTGTAATGACCCCCCTTATTCCCTATTAGTTACAATTTGAATCAAATACCTTTATTTCAACGAATCCATTGTTAATCAAACTTTATTAGCATCATGAGCAATAATTCATAAAGATTTTACTAATGAGCGAAAACAACATTAACTAAGATGGCAAATTCATGAACATTGATTAATTCAGCAATGCGAGTTAGTCATTTCAAAGTCAAAGGGGGTTATTACAACTCTGGAGGAGGTGTTAATCCATCCCAAAAGTGAGGGTAAAGTGACGGATATACCACCAGCCGTATTACGAGTTCCATAGGATATATTGGACTCGTAATACGGCTGGTGGTATATCCGTCACTTTACCGTCACTTTTGGGATGGATTAACACCTCCTCCAAAGTTTTAATAACCCCCATAGTCACCACTAAGTCGCCCTCTGTCAGACTACCTATCTCAGATTAGCATTAGCATGTGGGTCTTCATGCGAAAAACAATTTAGTCAAAAATCAATAATTTGAAAAATAATCGAATTAAAAGGAAAAAAAAAAACCTTCTAAGCAGCGTAGTTGGTACCTAGAAAGAAACGCACATTAGTCAGTCAATCATTTATAGCTACCTATCCAAGATAGATCAGCAACGAGTCAGTCTTCATCTCCAGGTCATCAGTCATCAGCAAGGCTCGGGCTCACAGGGAGCAAGCCCAAATTTCAGCACTTCGGATAGCGGCTCCTGATGTCATCAACTTTCGCCTCTCCACTCTGATTTCCCTTCTTGTGTCATGACTTTTTATTAGGGCCTCCTAGTCCATCCCACAAATTGCTAATTGGTCAGTCTTATCAGGGGTTATGACTCTAACCTATAGTTTTTGTTTACCACTTATTCGCATCAGTTCGAGCATCAAGTTCCATTAATATGATTGGTCCTTCTGTTGATGAGAACATCATCCGGCTCTTCAGGTAACAAAATTGCTGCCCACTGCTCTTAGTCAGTGGTTCCATTGTTCAAGTCCTGGGAAAGTCAATTTAGCCTACTCTACACATAATTGTATCAATTTGTTCTGATCGTCTCCTGTCCGCTGGTGAGTTTGCAGAATTTCTAGCAGAGCTCATTTTGAACTCTGCACAGTTCAAGGTCCTTTTCTCCAATTCCAACCCTCTGTGGCTCATCACATATGCATGTTTAAGCAAGCAAGGCCCAGTGCTGACCAGGCCTCTAGTTCGGCTAAGTTAAGGATACAAAGCATCATAAAACATAGGTTATATCATCAGTTATGGCATATTAATACATAATATTAAACTTTCACATTATTTTAGTACTGTTAACACAAATGGTGACCACTCCCCGTGAGCACATTTTGTACATTACACATTATTTTCATTTATTAGTTTTCAAATGTCATTTTTCTCATTAGTATGTATACGCAAATCATTAGAATATTCTCATATTAGCATATCTGCTGCAACACCAGTGTAACGGATGGCACAGTAGATGTTGCAGTTCATTAGTGGTATTTAACATGTTGTACCATATTCTAGGAACTTTTTGCAAGTAATCATGTCAGTAGTATATCAATTCAGCTATGTTAAAAGGAGGAGCACAGATGCTTTATCACTAGTTAGCAGAGGTAAAGTGTGCAGACTTCTACAGCCAGCAAAAACAGGTAGGGCAAAATAAATTGTGAGTGTCCACCACACAAACACAAAAGTTGGTGATTTCTTACAGTGTGTATATATCTCTATATAAACATACATATATAGATATACACCCATACATACAAAGGGGGTCATTCCGACCCTGGCGGTCATGGACCGCCAGGGCCGGGGACCGCGGATGCACCGCCAACAGGCTGGCGGTGCATCCAAGCCAATTCTGACCGCGGCGGTAAAGCCGTGGTAAGAAAAGGGAAACCGGCGGTTTCCCGCCGGTTTTCCCTTGGCCTGAGGAATCCTCCATGGCGGCGCTGCAGGCAGCGCTGCCATGGGGATTCCGACCCCCTTACCGCCAGCCAGGTTCTGGCGGTTTTGACCGCCAGAACCTGGCTGGCGGTAACGGGTGTCGTGGGGCCCCTGGGGGCCCCTGCAGTGCCCATGCCAATGGCATGGGCACTGCAGGGGCCCCCTAACAGGGCCCCACCAAGATTTTCAGTGTCTGCATAGCAGACACTGAAAATCGCGACGGGTGCAACTGCACCCGTCACACCCTTTCCAATCCGCCGGCTCCATTCTGAGCAGGCATCCTCGTGGAAGGGGGTTTCCCACCCGCCCAGCGGGAAACTCAGAATTACCGCGGCGGTCTTTTGACCGCGCAGCGGTATTCTGACGGCGGAATTTTGGCGGGCCTCCGCCGCCCGCCAAAGTCAGAATGATCCCCAAAGTCTTATTCAAACATTTCTGCAGCTGTCTTAGATACGTCTCACAACAGTGAAACAGAGGTATAAAGGGGATGTGCCAATTGGTGACGCGTGGGACCATATCTATATGGACATGGCTATATGGATCCCTTTCTGCATGTCCTTTGAAACTACAATGTCAGTTGATATAAGTTAGCCTATGGCACCCAGATTCAGTCCAGTATATCTGAAGACTGGGACAATCTTTGGTCTATTATGGAGTAATGTGATTATCAATGAATGGATTTCATCTGTTTCTGCCTAAAATGGAGGCTGTGATGCTCAACAGCTGGTTCCGTTTTGTTCTCTCTAATTGATTGGCTCACCTCTCTGGGCAAAAACATGCCACTGGATTCAAGCTAGCCTGGCTGATGAGGGGTGAAACCCCGAAACCGGTCCCAGGATGCTTGTTTCCGGTCCAGTGAGGACCTGGCTTGGCAGTTCGGTCTGGACTGTTCCCATGAGGAACAGGGTCAAGACTGATTTGCATATGGCTGGGTCCAAACTGGGGTGGCATGGTGAGCAAAAGAACGATGGATTAAACCCAGATCTATGACTGGGGGTGAGTGTTTGACAATGTTCAGCATTCCGTCCATCACTTGTTGTTTTTGCTTTGTCACCTCTCTGGGCACACTCTTTATTACCACTAACCAGGGCTGGCTGTTCGATGTCATGTTGAACTCTGTGATAGTATTCATTTGCAGGTCAGTAAAGTGATCAAGAACATATTACTTTATCTTTGCATTCTTCTCCTGGGATCCTACCTCTACTGATGACATACCACTCCATCTCGATAATCTTCAAAGGACCACTCTTCGGTACTGAATATTACAATAGTAGATATGGAAGCCTCCCACCCAGCACTCAGTGACAATTCTAAATGCAGTTATGACATAATTGGATTAAAGAGACTAATCAGTATGCCAGCATTGAAGTCTATCACTACACTCAATGCCATTTCAAGATGTGTTAAAACCAGAACCTGTTGCTTGGTTTGCAGGGCTTTGCAGGGCCATGCTCGTGTAACCATTGTGTCCAATTAAATGCCATAGTTTGTGCTTCTACAAGTGACACCGCTCCGTTTTGCTGCTTTTCCTTGTTATTCATAATTGCAATGGAGTATTCAATTATGTTGTGAAGTTCTCCGATAACTTTCAGTGTGAGGGGTTCTCAGAGTATTAAACGGGTAATTTTACAGACTATATATTGCATATGATTGCCTGAGATTTCTTTCCAGGCAATATATTTGTCATGGAAATGCTACAGTGAGGTTCTATTAGTGATACTCTGGTCTTACTTTCTAAATGTAAAGAAAGTAAACACAACATAGCAACTAAACACGTGTCTAAAACAAAAAAAATGAAATTTACCTTGTGCAAAGTAATCTGATGTGCATGTAAAGTGTTCCAAAGCTCTGGGGCCGAGTTCGGGCTATATAAAACTGCAAACCAAAAAAAACAAAAAAAAGAAACTGTGGGGGTCATTTTGACCCTGGCGGTCACCGACCGCCAGGGTCAACGACTACGGAAGCACCGCCAACAGGCTGGCGGTGCTTCCTGGGCCATTCTGACCGCGGCGGTAAAGCCGCGGTCAGAAGAGGGGAACCGGCGGTTTCCCGCCGGTTTACCCCTGGCCCAGGGAATCCTCCATGGCTGCGCTGCTTGCAGCGCCGCCATGGGGATTCTGACCCCCTTCCCGCCATCCTGTTCCTGGCGGTTTTATACCGCCAGGAACAGGATGGCGGGAACGGGTGTCGTGGGGCCCCTGGGGGCCCCTGCACTGCCCATGCCACTGGCATGGGCAGTGCAGGGGCCCCCTAACAGGGCCCCATAATGATTTTCAGACACTGAAAATCGCGACGGGTGCCACTGCACCCATCGCACCCCTGCAAATCCGCCGGCTCCATTCGGAGCCGGCTTCCTCTTTGCAGGGGCTTTCCCGCTGGGCCGGCGGGCGATCTTCTTGAGATCGCCCGCCGGCCCAGCGGGAAAGTTGGAATCACCGCCGCGGTCATTTGACCGCAGTGCGGTGTTTGGGCAGTTTCCGCCCGGCGGGCAGCGCCCGCCGCCCTCCGGGGTCGGAATGACCCCCTGTGTGTTGACAGTGCCAGTGTTTGCTTCCATGTGCCTAACGTGCAGTATTCTACACAACCAATAGCTCCTGCCAGGGCCTGCCTTTTATTCATTTCTACCAAGGATGCTCCTTAATGACATTTTATGTCCTCAATTATGTTTCTACATTTAACCATCCCAAGGTGGAGGGCCATATCCTTTCGGTTACTTGTGTGCACCAGTATCTATAGATTGGACTGTATTGTCTGACAATCCTTGTGTGGCAGATGACTACCTGTAACGGTTTAAAGCAGTGGGAACATAGTTGAATGATGCCTGCTACTTTTGGGGGGTGCTATTACCATTTGTCTAACTAGGGCCTAATGCACGTGGGGCATTTTGCACGTCACAAACAGCGAATCGGGCAGTTTGCAACATGCAAAATGCACTTTGGGATGTTCAGACCTATTTTTGCGATTTGGTAACAAGGGTTTGCGAGTCGCAATTAGGAAGGGGTGTTCCCTTCCTAATTGTGAGTCGCAGTACCATGTATGATTGTTTTGTGACCGCGAATGTGGTCGCAAAACAATCGCAGTTACCACCAGTGTCAAACTGGTGCTAACCCATGCGCAAACATGGGACCCCTTCCCTTTTGTCAATGGCAGTAAAAACATTTTTTCAGAGCAGGTAGTGGTCCTGCTCTGAAAAAATTTAAAAAAAAAAATTCATTTTTTGTTTTTGAAATGCATCCTGCTCTGAAAAAATTAAAAGAAAACTTTTCATTTTTTGTTTTTGAAATGCATTTTGTTTTCCTTTAAGGAAAACAGGCTGCATTTTTTAAAAAAAACGCTTTATTTAAAAGCAGTCACAGACATGGTGGTCTGCTGCCTCCAGCAGGTCACCATCCCTGTGAGGGCGGCCATTCCTAAGGGGGTCACAAATTTAGACTTACCTCACGAATATTCATGAGGTAGGTCATTTGCGACCCCCTTGTGAATTGCAAACAGTGTCATTGACACTGTTGAACATAAGATTTTGTGAGTCGCAAATTGCGAGTCGCTCTGACTCACAATTTGCGAGTCGCAAATCCAATAGTTCATACATGTAGCCCAGAATCCCTTGTTAAACGTGCGGTGTGGAAACCGGTTGTGTAACAGTGCACCCGGAATGAATGATACTGCAAAGTACGGTAATTTCTGAGATTGGTATTCCTGCTCCTACGTAAGTTTATGCCCCTGGAAGGAGGTGTCACTATTACCTTTAACATTCGGAAATCTGAACTCTTCCACCAAGAGCAATTCCCCTTTTGGACTCCACTTGTTAATCCAACGCATCAATACTGGAGCATAGACATGGACAATGGGATGCACAGTGCATCACTACTGGAGCATAGACATGGACAAGGGGACGTAGAGTGCATCGTTACTGGAGCATAGACATGAGCAATGGGGAAGCAGAGTGAATAGATACTTGAGCATAGACAAGGGGACTCACAGTGCATCAATACTGGAGCATGGACAAGAGGACACAGAGTGCATCAATACTGGAGCCTGGACAAGGGGCACACAGTGCATCACTACTGGAGCATAGGCATGAACAAGGCGACGCAGAATACATCGATACTGAAGCATAGACATGGACAAGGAGACGCAGAGTGAATCAATACAGAAACATAGACATGGACAAGGGGCATCAATACTGGATCTTAGACGTGAACAAGGGGGCACAGAGTGCATGGATACTGGATCATAGACATGGATAAAGGGACGCACTGTGCATCAATAATGGAGCATGGACAATGGACGCACAGTCCTTTACTACTGGAACATAGACATGGACAAGGAGACGCAGAGTAAATTGATACAGAAACATAGACATGGACAAGGAGACGCAGAGTACATCAATACCGAAACATAGACATGGACAAGGGGGCTCAGAGTGCATAGATACTGGATCATAGACATGGACAAGGGGACGTACAGTGCATTAACACTTGAGCATGGACAAGGGGTGCACAGTGCATCACTACTGGAGCATGGATATGGACAAGGGGACGCAGAGAGAATCGATACAGAAACATAGACGTGAACAAGGGGACGCACAGTGCTTTGTTACTGGAGCATAGAGATGGACAGGGGGCATCAATACTGGATCTTAGAAATGGAGAAGGGGGTGCAGAGTGCATCTTAACTTGAGCATTGAGGGCCGAGTGCATAGACATGGACTGAGAGACCCACAGTGCATCGATACTGTAACGTAGACATGGAGAAGGGGATGCAGAGTGAACTGATACTGGAACCTAGACATGGACAAGGGGACCCACATTGCATCAATACTGGACCATAGACATGGACAAGGGGACACAGAGTGCATCGTTACTGGAGCATAGACATGGGTTAGGGGACGAAGAGTGCATAGACGCGAACTGCCTAGATACTGAAGCAAAGGATGAGGGGATTGAGAGTGAATCGATGCAGAAACATAGAGATGGACAAGTGGACGCACAGTGCATCAATACTGAAGCGTAGACATGGACATGGGGACACAGAGTGAATCGATACATGAACATGACTTGGACAAGGGGACACACACAGCATCAATAGTGGACCATAGATATGGACAAGGAAACACAGAGTGCATTGTTACTGGAGCATTGACATGAGCAAGAAGACACACACTGCACCAATATTGAATCACAGACATGGACGAAGGGACACATACACCTAAGAAACAGATAATGACTGATACTGGCTATGGGACACTGACACAGGGTACCATCCCCCAGCTACAAGGAACAAAACACACCAAGAAATTATGCAGAAATCAGGTGGAGCTCTTTACAAATAGCAAAGGCCACTGAACTTATGCAATTCTGTGGTCACAATATTTCAAATACAAGTACAGATTTGCCACATTTGACACATATTCCGTCATCTGCAGTCTAATTTGCAGATTGTAGCCAAAAAAAATGTTTTCTAGCTCAAATGAATCAAAAGTTACGTAAAACATCGCAATACGTGTTCCTTTGGCCCGGAAGGCCCTTCTGAAAAGCTGAGTAGCCATCTTTCAGTTGCTTACTGCAGTATTTGAGTGTTAAACTGATACTAATTAGACAAAATCATTTCCCAGACAGTGTTACCATATGTAAAACAAAAAAAAACAATTAAGTCATTCTATTACAAAATGTGCAACCCAATGCCACATAATTTGCCTTTTCTTCCCACATAATCTAGTCAAACAGGCTGCATAATGTGTTCCGCCCCTGCCACATAATTCCAGTGGCCCTGAAAATAGCACGTACGAATAATAAACAGTTAACACCAATTTAACAAATACAGCATTTTGGCCCTCATTACAACATTGGTGGTAAATGCCGCTTACCGCCGTGCAGAAGACCGCCAACACACCGCCAACACACTGCCGCGGAATTCCACTACAGCTATTATGACCCACAGCTCGGAATCCGCCAAAATCTAGACACCCACACAAGTCCGCCACACCAAAGGTCAGTGATAAACTGGCGATAACAAAACCTCCACCATCACGCCAACAGGAATACGCCCACAATATCACGACACACAAATCCACGCGGCGGTCTTTCAACCGCGGTATTCCATTGGCGGTACACACCGCTGCTTTCAAAATACACACCCATTTACAAAACACCTCCACATTGGGCAAATCAAAATACACACACCTGATACACATACAGACACCACTCCCACACACTCAATACAATATAAAACACCCGCCCACATCACCCACAAACCCTTACTACCAAAAATTTAGACGAAGGCCAGAGAGAGAAACCACCATCAACAAACTAGCATCTACAGGCACTCAACACCATCACTCACACAACATCCACGCACCTCACACAACACACACAAACACATCCCCTCACACATCAGAACACACACCACCTCACACATGACCCACACCACGCCATGGAACCCCAAAAACACCCCAGGTTTTCTGAGGAGGAGCTCAGGGTCATGGTGGAGGTAATCATCCGGGTAGAGCCACAGCTATTCGGATCACGGGTGCAGGACACCACCATAGCAAGGAAGATGGAGCTCTGGCGCAGAATCGTGGACAGGGTCAACGCAGTGGGACAGCACACAAGAACACGGGATGACATCAGGAAGAGGTGGAACGACCTACGGGGGAAGGTACATTCCATGGTCTCAAGACACCACATCGCGGTGCAGAGGACTGGCGGCGGACCTCCACCTCCTCCCCCACAACTAACAACATGGGAGGAGCAGGTCTTGGCTATACTGCATCCTGAGGGCCTCGCAGGAGTACCAGGAGGAATGGACTCTGGTAAGGCAAATCTTTCACTACTTCATCCCCGCCCTACCTGCATGCCATCACATACCCCCACCCTCGCCCTCACCCCATCACTCCAACTCCTCACATATGTCCCACTATCACAACCCACCCATCCCAACACCAAGCTCTGCATGCAACAACAAAGCATGGACACCCATCACAAATACCTGGCCACTACACATACCCAAACAGACCCCAAACCAATTATCACCCAAGGTCATACACAAGAATGCAAGCACTGGGGTACAGGGTCACCCACCCATTGCATACTATGGCACACACAGATGCAATAATTATGCCTTTACACCCCTGCAGGACCCCTACCCAATGTCACCGGACAGGATGCTCCAGACATGTCCACTCCCCCCACAGAAGAGGCCCACAGTGATGACAGCAGCTCTGTCCAACTGGATCTAGTTGACCAGCCCGGCCCATCTGGGACCTCGGGACAGTCGGTTCCCCTCACACTGGCACAAGCCACAACAGAGCCTCCCACCTCTGGAAACACCAGCACAGCACCCACCCAGCGGGCCCATACTTCTGTCCCTAGGACATGTCAAGCAGCAGTGTGTCCACCACTACAGGGAACCCAGGCTAACCCACCACCCCAACAACAGCAGGGACCTGGGGGCAGTGGCAGTGGGCACACGGTTCAGGGGTCAGAGGCCCAGGAACACAGGGGAACTGGGAGGGCTGCTGTGCGACAGGGGGAGGACAGGCCCAGGGAACCCACTCTCCATGAGGCCCTCTCCAACATCATGGGAGCCTACCACGATTCCCAGCAACGATGGCAACGGTACTTGCCAAGTTTCAGGAGACCCAGCGACTGTAAGAGGTACAGTATTTGGGGTTCAGGGAGGAACTCAAAGCCAGCAATTCCACCCTGGGCACCATTGTAGGGGTGCTGAAGGAACTCGTCAACAACAGGAGGGACACTGTGGCACAACAAGGGGCCCCTGACACTAGCCTGGACGATGAACTGTCCACCACCTCCACCGGCGCTAGTGGACAGGAGGCACCACTACAGGACCACAACACCAGCACCCCACCCTTGCAGATGGAGAACCACCCCCCAAGCGGTCCCTGAGATCCAGGATAAAGACCGAGAACAAGGCCAAGACCCCCACCAAGAAATGAGACCACCCTGATTGTCATCCTTTTGTCCCACTTTGTCACCCTGTCCATCCATCAACTGTCCCAGCTCCACTTCCTATGCCCCTTTGGACAATGCACCTGTAAGACTAATAGACTAGACTCTGCCATGGACATTGCTCCACCATCACCCCTGACCATTTTACAACCCCCTCCACTATTTAGCACTTAAATAAACACCCTTAAATCACAAAACTATCTGGAGTCAGTGTGTGCTTTTGAAAATGTGTATTTGCAATAACTGAGGAAAAATGCAATATCCATTGTATTGTCAACATACCTATGTCACACAGCTCTAGTCCATGAGGAAACAAAGCAGATGTCACACAGTGGGACCCACATCTGTGAAATCGAAAGGGAAAGTGACAACTCAGGGTTCAGACACTGGGTGAAAGTGACAGACAGATGAGAGGTAGAACAAGTGTATCAGATGTAGCAGGCAGTGATGTCTTCTTACCTGTGTCTCACTGGAAGTATTGATGAATCACCGTGTTTCTGTTGTCGATGTCCTCTTCTTCTGATTCCTCGTCTTCACTGCCCGCAGGCTCCACAGCTGCCACAAGACCTCCATCAGGACCACCCTCCTGCAGGAAAGGCACCTGTCGTCTCAAAGCCAAGTTGTGAAGCATACAGCAGGTCACGATGATCTGGCACACCTTCTTTGGTGAGTAGAATAGGGAACCACCTGTCATATGGAGGCACCTGAACCGGGCCTTCAGGAGGCCGAAGGTCCTCTCTATAACCCTCCTTGTTCGCCCATGGGCCTCATTGTAGCGTTCCTCTTCCCTTGTCCTGGGATTCCTCACTGAGGTCATTAGCCATGACAGGTTGGGGTAGCCAGAGTCACCTGCAAATGTCGAGGGACAACTGTTAGACACACACTAACCCTTAGGGACAACCCCAGACCCAGACTACTATTCACACTCTATAGGGTCCATGTCCTCACCTAATAGCCACACCCGGTGCCTCTGGAGTTGCCCCATCACATAAGGGATGCTGCTATTCCTCAGAATGTAAGCGTCATGCACTGAGCCAGGAAACTTGGCGTTCACATGGGAGATGTACTGGTCGGCCAAACACACCATCTGCACATTCATTGAATGGTAACTCTTCCGGTTTCTGTACACCTGTTCACTCCTGCGGGGGGGACCAAGGCCACATGTGTACCATCAATGGGACCTATGATGTTGGGGATATGTCCCAGGGCATAGAAGTCACCTTTCACTGTAGGCAAATCCTCCACCTGAGGGAAAACGATGTAGCTGCGCATGTGTTTCAGCAGGGCAGACAACACTCTGGACAACTCTTTTGAGAACATAGGCTGGAACATCCCTGATGCAATGGCCACTGTTGTTTTAAAAGACCCACTTGCCAGGGAATGGATTACTGACAGGACCTGCACTAGAGGGGGGATTCCTGTGGGATGGCGGATAGCTGAGATCAGGTCCGGATCCAACTGGGCACACAGTTCCAGGATTGTGGCAGGGTCCAGTCTGTAGGTGACAATTACATGTCGCTCTTCCATTGTTGACAGGTCCACCAGCGGTCAGTACACCGGAGGATGCCGCCATCTCCTCACCTTCCCCAGCGGGCGTGCCCTATGGACGAGAACAGCGAGCAGAGGGACAGCCAACACTGAGGTACGAAAACACATCTTTATTGCACACATTTTATAATCCGCTATGTGCCTGTCGTAATGTGTATGCAAGGCCTAGATACGTGTGAAGCATTTAAAAATAATGCCATGTGGCCCCCTGAAATGGCAGCTGCCTGACCTGTATTGTGGGACAAGGGGATATGAGGTAACTGCGCTGGCGTTGTAAACCGTCGAGGTAGGCGGTCGAAGACCGCGACGTAATCCTGCTTCGGTTAACATTGGACCCTATGGGTTCCAGGAGCCAATGACGATGTACGCCGGCGGTGACGGTACGCACCGCCGCGGACGTGATCGCCATTTTCTGTCTGTTCACTCACTTGATACCTGATCTTCAACAGGAGAGGACCTACACTGCAAGTGCTGCTGTGACCTCAGTCTGGAAGAGAAAATGCCTCATGTGTCTGGGGAAAGGGCCCCTGCCTTCACCATGGAGGAGTTGGAGAAACTAGTGGATGGGGTCCTCCCCCAGTACACGCTACTCTACGGTCCTCCAGACAAACAGGTAAGTACACTCTGAGCATGCTGTATGGGCAATGCCTGTGTGGAGTGGTGTGGATGGAAGATAGGGGGGGGAGAATGAGGTGTGCATGAAACGACGGTGAGTGCATGTGCGTCAGAGTATGGGTGGGAAGTGGGCCAATGACTGTGACGGTCCGGACGGTTATATCTCCTGCTTTTCCCCTGTACCATTCAGCGCCCGCCAGAAGAAGGATATTTGGCGTGCCATCACCTAGGAAGTCTGGACCCTGGGGGTCCACCACAGAAGGAGCACCCACTGCCGGGAAAAAAAGGACAATTGCCGCTGGAGCAAGAAGTCGGCGGAGGCCCAGTTGGGGATGGCCTCCCAAAGTGGGATGGGTGCCCGTCGCACCATGACCCCTCTGATGTTCGGATCCTGGTAGTGGCGTATCCGGAGTTGGATGTGCACTTGAGAGCATCACAGCAGCCACAAGGGGATGAGTACACTCTCATTCAGCTGAATCTGTGTGCATTACGAGGAGTCTGGGTGGGGGAGGTGGGCTGTGGGTTCCCCTAGACCAGGGCGAGTTTAGTAGGCAAGGTCCCTACGTAAGGCAGGCCATGTGGCACCCCACCCTACCAGTGTTCAGAGGCAACTACACCTAGTCAGGCTCGTCTGACATCCATGTGTGCATCAATCGGGCATAGGCCTTGTACCCCATGTCCCTGTGAATACTTAGGGAACTCTAAGTGCATGGTGTAGTGCAGAGGTCTTCTGTGTCTGTAGTGTCCGCCAACGGTAGCGGTAATGCATGCACTCAACATGTCTTTCTTCTGTTTCCCCCCCACCTATTTTTTTGGTCTCCCTGTTCTTGTGTGCAATAGCATCATCAGGCGGAGAAGCAGTGGCACCGAAGCAGGAGGGAGCTGCATCCCACATGGCCCTGAAGGGCGAGACAACGGAGTCTGAAGCCACCAGTTGGACGGAGGGCGAGGGGAGCTCCACGACGGGGACAGGAGCTGAGACCAGCGACACGGACTCCTCCTCTGAAGTGAGCTCCCTTGCGGTGGCGGGCCCCTCTGTGCCCCCCGCATCTACAGGTACAGCCAACAACCCCCCTACCAGCACCATCCTCCCAGCAGCCCCTCAGCGTGTGCCCCGTGGCCGCTCACCCAGGAGGGTGGGCATCTCCTTCGCCCCAGGCACCTCAGCCCCTGCCCCTGTCAGCCCTGCTGCCCTCAGTGAGGAGGCCATTGACCTCCTCAGATCCCTCACTGTTGGGCAGTCTACCATTCTGAATGCCATCCAGGGTGTACAGAGGCAGTTGCAACAGACCAATGCATACCTGGAGGGCATTCATTCTGGTCAGGCAGCCCAACAGCGAGCTTTTCAAACTCTGGCCTCAGCACTGATGGCAGCCATTGTCCCTGTGTCCAGCCTCCCCCCTCCAGCACCCTCCACTCAGACCCAAACCCCTGTACCTCAGCCTATCCCAAGCACACCATCAGACCAGCATGCACACACCTCAAAAAACAAGGGAAGCTCTGGCAAACATAAGCACCACACATCCCACAGGCACTCACACAAGCATCATACCCATGCAGACATACCAACAGACACTGCCTCCACTGTGTCCCCCTCTTCCACGTCCTGCTCCTCTCTCCCTGTCTCGTCTCCACTCACACCTGCATGCACTACATCCTCAGCCACTGCCTCCATCACCAGCACGCCCATCACCACACCCCGCTCACATGCACTCACCACCCCACTACCATTCACACATCCCCTGTGTCCTCTCCCAGTGTGTCTGTGAGCCCACCTCCCAAGGTACAAAAACGCAGCCAAACACCCACCCAACAGCCATCCACCTCACAAGAGCCTCCAGCCCATGCACTTTCACCCCAAGTCAGCAAACGTACACCTCCTAAAACCACTACCTCTTCTGCCACTCCCAAACCCCCTCCATCTACCCGTCCCAGTGTGTCTAAAAAACTTTTCCTGTCCAACCTTGACCTCTTCCCCTCACCTCCCCCACCCCTTCAGTCACCTAGGGCACGCTTTTCCAGGTCCCAGCCCAGCACCTCAGCCACCACATCAGCGGGAACAGTGGTGCCAGCAGTAACCGGCTTCTGGAGTGCGCCAAGCAGCAGGGCAGCCAGTGTGCCAAGGAGCCAGACCACGGACAGTCCCCCACCTCAGAAGCATAAGAAGTTGGCCACTGCCCGGAGGGAGAAGGGTAAAACATCTGCCACCAAGGGCCCTCCCATGACTACAGTTGGGAGTGGGAAGAAAGCTGCGCCACCATCCAAGGTGGGGAAGGGGCACAGAAAGAAAGGGAAGTCGCCGCCAACCTGCACGGCGGACAAGACCGCTACCAGCACCGCTGCCAAGGACACCGCCGCCACCAGCACCACTGCCAAGGACACCGCCGCCACCAGCACTGCTGCCAAGGACACCGCCGCCACCAGCACTGCTGCCCAGGACACCGCTGCCAGCAGCACCGCTGCCAAGGACACCGCCGCCACCAGCACCGCTGCCCAGGACACCGCCGCCAGCAGCACCGCTGCCAAGGACACTGCCACCAGCAGCACGCTCACTGAGCCACCCACCAGCACCGCAGGCCCATGAGCGCCTCAAGCACCGCCGCTACTGAGGCCACCACGAGCAGGATGAAGCACTCTGGGCACAAAGCCCCCACCAGAACCAGTGGAGATTCTCATCCACTACCTCAGTCCTTGGCAAGATGAAGCACACAGGGCACAAGGCCCCCTCCAGAACCAGTGGAGATTCACATCCACTACCTCAGTCCTTGGCAGGATGAAGCACTCTGGGCACACAGCCTCCTCCAGAACCAGTGGAGACTGTTATCCACTTGAGAGACTGTGGCTTTGCATTCCCCAGGATAAAGCAGTTGGCAAACCACCCACTGGAAAGACTTAAGAGACTGTGGCTTTGCACTCCCCAGGATAAAGCAGTGGGCATACCACCCACTGGAAAGACTTGAGAGACTGTGGCTTTGCACTCCCCAGGATACAGCAGTGGGCATGGAGCTCCCTCGTGGATCTGGCGACGTGCATTCATCCGGCTGTGGTGCCCCCCCTTCCCTTGCCCCTGAGGTGCCTGTTGTATTTCTATCTGATGCCCCTGCAGTGTTCTCTCCGTTTTGATCGCGTAGTAAGTGTGGGCCTCGCCCATGCATTTTGTGCCCAGTGGTCCACGGACTTAAATGGTGCAATACCTGGACTTGTATTCTTGGTGTATATATGTGTTTATAGTGTATATATATTTTTGAGTACTTGATTTTAATAGATTACAATGGTTACAATCATTTCCATTTGTCTTTGCATTCTTCCGGGGGGGGGGTGTAACTGTAATGTATCAACATGTATTAGTGTGTGTGTTGTAGTGGGTGAGGGTGGGGGTGTTGCATGTGTGTGTCACTCTCTTTTCCCTCCCCCCTCTCCTGTGGCGTAGGTTCAGTACTCACTGTGGTCTTCGCCACCGGCGTTCGTGCTCCTGGTAGAGGAGCAGGAAGACAAAGGCAGGGAGTATTTGGAGTTCGGGCTCCATGGCGTCCTGGTTCCTCGTGGGGTATGTAGAGGTGAGCGTTTTCCCTTCCAAGTCCTTTTTCCGCCGTGTTTTTGTTTGCTGTGAATCCGCCCCAGAAAAGGTGGCGGATTGGCCTGTTGTAATAATGTGGGCGGTACATTGTCTTCCGCCTGTCTGTTGGCGGTTATCGCCGCGTGTTTGTTTGTAATGCTGTGGCGGTCGGAGTGTTAAAGTGTCTGTCTTTGTTGGCGGTTTCCGCCATGGTCGTGATTTCACTTTTTTTACCGCCGCTTTAACACCGACCGCCAGGGTTGTAATGACCACCTTTGTCTTGTACCTGTAAACCACTGTGTTTTATCCTCTTCTGTCCCCCTATATTCCAGTTACTTTGCTTCTTCGCTGTGCCTTTTACACATTGGTAGATAAAATCGGGTACAAAAATACGCTAGGGGAAGTGCTGTTACTGCATGGTATTGTGCCAGTTTTTTATCCAAGTTTCCATACTTTTAATTAGGATTAATGTGCAGTAACAGTCTTTGCAAATAGTTTTATAGCATGGCTTTCGTGTTCCCCTTCACCATCATGTTAGTTGGCCGCAGAAATGTCTCCGGGTATTACCTGGAGGGAACCGTGCGAACAAAAAACACAGCTGAAACACGAAAGACACCAGACCGTGTTTGCAAATCGGAAATGAACACCATTTTCACTCGATTTGAAATGTACTGTGACGCTCAGAACATGACCGAAAATGGGGAATAAATTACATAAAAACAGGTATTGCTCTCAATGCGCCATGGTCCTTCAGAAAGATCAGGTGCAGGATTATAAAACATTTCTGACTGCCACTATTTCAAGTCTTTGTTGTAAATTAAGGAAATACTTGGTGCAAACACCTTTTATCACCAGATTATGGAGGCAGGTTTCTTGAGACGTTACTGTGCAACAAGTATGTTCGTGTGTATTCGCTAAATGGCATTTTTGCTCTTCTGATCAGGTGTTCTGTGGTCTTTTAAGATGATGTGTTTTCTTACTGTATCATTACAATATGATATTCTTGTGTTGTACTGTGTTGCCTTCTGTTTTTACTGTTGTGTTGCACCCTATAATGTTTTGATTGTGTTATGTTGTTTTGTGTAAATTAATATATTATGTTCTGTTGCTTACTTTAGACGTGTTAATACATGTTGCTACATTTCCAGCCAAACACAGTAGCACCACTGTATAATGTAATAAAATAGCACTGTTCCAATCCTTCAACTATTAAAGACACAAGTCAGCCCAAATGTGTGACTGAGACCGAGCCTTGAGGTGCTCACGTTTTTCTGACACAATCACTTGTCTCTTTTCATAAACCCCTTATTTCTGGGATTAATTTCCCCGAGTGAACATTCTTGCACAGTTGTTATGTTTCACGTAAACGTGTGCACCCGAACAATGATATCTCTAGATTTCACAATGTGAATGCTGACAGATCAAGTGACTAATAGTTCAAATAGTAACCAGTCATAACATACAGTAACTGCGTCCCGACACTATATTTTATTGCACTCCGTGTTTTCCTGAGGCTACTGACGGATGCATCCGCGATAAAACAGGATAAGACACTGATTAGCTTCAGTAGAACAACTTCACGTGTTTTAGCTTAATAGAATGACCTACGTAATTAGTTCTTCCTTATTTAACTGTTATTTATCACATCCGATAAGCAACAACACTATGGGGCTTGATACTTACTAAGTGTAATAATTAACAACATTTACTAGGTTTGCCCTCAAAATGAGGCATAAGGGGGATTTTGGTGCTAATCTGCATGATGTTATTTACTGGTCATTTTTGTCTGGTAAATGTCACTTTTGCAGCATACTCATAATTTCAACAACGGCCAAACTGCGGTTTACATCGCTGTATGAAGAGCGTGACACATACAAAAGCTACATTTAATCTGTGATGCTGCTTCCTTACCCATCACCGAAGGTGCTGTATTTGAAGCTCTTTTAGGCAGCACAATATTCTCTGCTGCCCCCTGCTGGTGGTGCAGCATGGAAGCAGTCTTAAATCACCTTATTAACGTTCCACCTCACTATGAGCAAACCCTCAGCTCGTCTGGAGAAGCACACCTGTCTTGTGTTTTTAAGCAATAGTGTTTTGCGTCCAGGTCACCAATTTACAATACAATCTATCATGGTCAGGGACTGCTTACCTCACTTTCAAGTAGGTGTCGATCACTCCCCAGTAAAAGAAGCCTACAATAGATGATACTGATCATTTCAGCTACAAGCCAATATCTGATCAAACTTCCGCAAGGAAACATCCAGGACATGCAGCGATTAACCAGTTGCAGCTTTGACATAACTTAAGTAGCTCAACCCAATAATGCCTTTGACCCATGTGGGCCCTTCAATCTGTTTTCATGGCCATATTACAGCTCGGCGTGGATGTGTATGGTGCTAGCTCCTGATTTTACAAGATCTTTCTGATGCATTTAGACCACAAATCATTATTTTCTTATTTCCATATTGTAAGGTCTAGTCTGTGTGAATGGCATGGCGAACTGACTATGTTAGCCATATTTCCAGGGTCCTCTTGGGGAATAAATACAGAAAGATGACAAGGTACATGCAGAATACTCCTCATACGGCAATGGTATTCCAAGGACCAAATGAAGCAGACAACCTGGAGATATATATATAGAAACTCCCGTAAAGAGGATGACTGGCTGTCGGTAGGATGATACCAACAGCAGGTAGGAAGGCAAGCTAGCGTTTCCTGGGACAAGCTGTAGGAAGGCATGCTGGGTGGCCAAATGGTGGGATCAGTTAGGCAGGCTGCTGGTAATAGGATGGGCAGGCAACAGGCAGGTTAAGTGGCTGGTAGCGGAAGCCAGCTAGAATCAGGCAGGGCAGGTAACATGACAATAAAGGGGAAATGGAAATAATAAGTAGCAGAACAAGAAACAGAATATAACTGCGAATCACTAGCGAACCAGAGCTTCTGTTTAGGAGCACAGCTCCCCAATGTTCCTGCAAGTGCTTCAGGCAGTTTGGTGCCATTGGGTGGATGTGGGACATAGGGATAAGATGACTGGGGCTGGGTTGGGGCTACAGGGTGCTGAAGCTATGGCGCTAGGAAGGGCATGTCTGTTTGCCTACCTTCCTTTCCTCCTAGTTGGTTGTATGAGAAAGTTTGCTATGTACTGATGTGTGGAAGGTAAAGGTGGTAAGTTGGATATGCTTTATGCGTTAGCGAGGTTGACATTTTAGGATGGAAGGCAATGGCAGAGAATGTTATTATGCTAAGGAAAACATTTTTAATTAAAATGTCTTTTACACATTGAAGACTCAGTCGTGAATAGTGCTGTGTCGCCCGAAAGATTGCAGATAATTGTGAAGCCATTGTTTCTGTCTCTCTCATGATCAGTGACTTACAGTGTACCTGAGGAGCTGGACCTCTCTGTACTTTTTTTTAATGTTTGTCTGCCCAGTCTGTGCATTCTACAGCACACGTAGAAAAAGGAAAAAACATCAGAGGGTTATTTTCTGCGTGAAGGTGTCTCTTCCTGCACAAAAACAACCCTGCCTGCAACACAGGAACCCTTGCACAGGTGTGCAAGGGTGCCTGAGGTGAAGCCAGACAGCTCAAGGAGATGACAGTGAGAGTCTTGAAATTCAAGCAAAATAAGTTAGAACAACCTATCAGGGTAATATATGAAAATGCTGGAATAAAATGGATACTTACGCAGAAAAAACACCAACTCTCGGACTTCGGACTCCTAAGAATCAAAAACCCACAGAGACAGAAAAACCTGTTTTTCTATGGTTGAAGAGTGCTCGTAGACTTGATTTTAGTTAAGGGTCAGTCATATCAAAGGGCATTTATAAGGTGTGAAAACGAAGTGTATCCAGGCGCTGGCACAATAAAAACATGTGAAACTACATAGAAGGTATATTTTTTCAAACTCTTCTTAAAAATCTCCCCATGAAACTAATAATTTTTCTTCTGGCCGGTGCAATATGAATCCACTAGCGTGCTCACAAAAACTTGTTTCTGTTTCCCATCGAAGATCTTTTAAAAGTTAAGTCTTTCTGTGCTTTTGCTCTGATCATCGAAGGGTCCAAGAGATTTGTAAATTCACAGCTTTCCTTTCCAATTTTTAAAATACTGTGGTAAATTACTCTGTTAAGGATAATGATCATCCAAAATGTGATGTATTCAGACATCCGGATATAATAAAGCCTACATTCAGTTTGGTTAATATTTTCTAGTCAGTTCAGAAATGCTTTAGCCAATTCTCCAAAGTTCTATGATTTCTGTGGGCAACTCAGCATGTCTTTAGTGGCAGCAATAAAGTGGTAACCACACTAATCCAATTTAGAGGCAATCATTCCTCTGCTTAATGTGGCTCCCCATTCTGGGAGATCGTGCAGAAGTTTCGATGTCGATTCAATGTGGTGAAAGCAGGTCTTAACCATTGGGTATATTATTTCATATTAACACTGCTGTCAAACATGAAAACAAGGGTATTAACCTAGCTCAAGAGGCCTATTTTCTGCTCAGCAAGGCTCCAGGAGTGACAAGACCCCCCCTCCCGGATCAGGGCCAACCAAAAGAAATTCGGCTATATTGGTTTTAAGAGAGTGGATGGTAGTTGATGGTAGTGCACCACAAGCGATTATGGCACTATTCTTTTTAGGTCCTGTAAAGGTTTCAGTAATTTAAACCTGAGCACAAACTATGCTATCTGTGGTAAAGAGCAGGACCAGTTTAAACTAAGAAAATGTGCAAAGGATTTGAAAATATTAAAAAGTAAAAAGGTTGATAATAAAACACAACAAAAATCCCACTCCAATTTATAAAAAATAGAGGTTACGGTAATGAATAAAACGACACCAAAGCAACAAAAATCCAATAGGAGAACCACAGATATGAATTTTTGTTTTGCAATTCTTTATTACAGCATTTCAATAGTACACACTGAAACCGCACAGGTTAAAGGACATATAAAGGTCTATCACAGTGTCCGGAACACATTTCTTTCACATGAAAGTCCAACGTGTGAGGTTAATAATTGTCCAAGCCTGTGGAAAATAAGCTATGCTCAGAACGGGAAGGTGTAGGGGAAGAGAGAAAGAGGGGAAAAGAGGAAAGGAGAGAGGGATCAAAGTCAACGAGGTGTAGTAGGGTTAAACATTAAACTGTCGCAGGCTGGGTAGAGCGTACTTCGTCGCTTAGGGCATGGCATCCCATAGACCGACATGTCTGGGTCCTCTCGTTGGTCATAACATATGTTTACTTCGTATGGCCATAAGGGCAGGAGGCATGATCATGATGTCCGATGACCAGTAACAGCTCATCCCTTGGGTAGTAGTTGATGAGCAGGCTGTCCATCCTGACTACCAGTTTTGATAGATAAGTATTGGCCATCAGGGTAGAGCTTGGAGGGGGTGCCAATCCGTGAGAGGTGTAGTCCACTGTGGTATGTATCAACAGGCCATGTCCTCTAGCTGGCGAGGGGTGGGGGGTATTCCACAGTGAGGCTGATGAAGGACCTGTGGTGAGTGGTTGAGGGCGGGTAAGAAGAGGAGAAGTTGAGGAAAAGAATAGAGAAGAAAGGAGAGGGTGGAAAAGAGGGGGGAGGGATTTAAGGGGAGGAGGGGTAATTTAAGGAGAGAGAAAGTGGGGAAGAAGACGGACAAGCACAGGGGGCCCTCTCACAAGTCAGAGGGTAGGGGGTATGTTGAGGCTGTGACTGAAGTTCCGCAGTACTTTGCATGGATGAGGGGGGAGGGAGATAGATGATGAAGGAGTTATGGCGCCTCTGCTAGGAAGATGGCCCACACCTGGGTGAATAAGGCTGCCTGATCCTGTAGGTTGTAGATAACCTGGTCATGGGTGGCTATTCGAATCATAGCCGCCATCCATTCTTCTGTGGTTGGGGAGACCATTGACCTTCAGTGCTGAGGGATGCAAATCTTAGCTTTTGCGAGTGCTGTATGTAACAGTCTTTGTTGCAGGCGTGATAGAGTGGGGAGGGGACCCATATCGTGTAGGAGGATGGTCGCGGGGTGAGTGGTGATTGAAGTGGCTTGGAGTCTCCAAGGATGGAACTCACCGTTTTCCATAGGGGCAGGACTGAGGGACATTCACATATGATATGGAGTAGATCGCATTGAGTCGCCGGACATAGCCAGCATTTCGCATTTGGGAATAATCCTGCTCTGTGCAATTTCAGGGGAGTCCAGTACCAGTCATACAATAACTTAAAAAGACAGAATTTCAGTCGGGCTTCCCTAGTTCCACTGTCTATGGCGTCCAGTATGTCCGTCCAGTCTTCAATTGAATAGTCCGTCTGTAAACGGGCCTGCCATATAGAGCGTAATGTTTCGAGGATGGGTTACGAGTGAAGGTGATGCGTTAGTACATCATATAGGCCTGCCATGACGCCTTTATGGTGACCCCATGTTTTTAAATAAGTAACCACTGGGGAGGCCTTGAGTTCCCAAGGAGCAGTACCCATTGTTTGTCGGAGACAGTGTCTGAGTTGCAGATAGCGCCATACCTGCCTCGCGTGGAGATTATATTCCACTCGTAGGTTATCGAAAGCCTGGAGTGGTCCCTCATTGACAACCTGAGCCATGCATGCAATGCCCGCCTGGCTCAAATGTGGCCCGATCGGTAAGTTATTATTTCCCCATATGGGGGCTTGAGCATGTAAGAAGGGATGTATACCGAGTAGGGGGTGTGCTCTGTGCCAGGCTGCACACATTGCTGTGAGCATCGGGTTGGCTGGATGGGACTGTGTAGGGTCCTTACAGTATAGGCCATTTAGACCGCCAGAATGGGAAAGTGAGAGCTTCTCCGTAGCTACCCATCGTGGTTGTTCCAGGTTCCCGGGTAACATGTATGTCAGTTGTGATAAATGGAGAGCCCGGGAGTAATGCTTGATGGAGGGGAGTCCCAAGCCCCCACAAGATCGACGTGTCACTAACTTCGCTGGTTTCAGTCGTTGGCATGTAGAGCCCCACATGAAGGCTCTCAGCACTGCATCTATTTGTCTGAGGGTCGAAAGGGGGACTTGGAGGGGGACAATGCTTAGAACGGAGGTAAAATGAGGGGGGGTGACCATTTTCAGTGCCTGTACCCTGCCCCACATGGAGAGGCCCAATTGTGACCATTTTGCGAAGTCTAATTCCATTGGTAATATTAGGGGGTCCAGGTTATCTGGCACCATACGTTCTAAACCCCGGATGACATATATTTCCAGGTACTTGAGGCGGGTCAGAGTCCACCGGAACTGATAGCCATTCAATGCAGTTCTCGTCTTCATGAATGAGAGGGGCAGTGCTTCACTCTTATCCCAGTTCACTCGGTAACCGGAGTGTAATGCAAATCCATCTATGATCTGCAGTAAAGCTGGCAGGGATCTCGTCAGATCAGTTAGTGTGAGTAACACGTCGTCCGCATATAAGTATATTGTGGAAGTACGACCCTTCAGGGGTATACCTGTGATCTGTGGGGATTGACGAATAGTAGCCGCGATAGGCTCCATTGCCAGCAAGAACAAAAGTGGCAATAGAGGACATCCCTGTCGCGTCCCTCTCTGTATTGGAAAGGGGTCTGATAGATAGGACGGGATAACTTTACGCAGGTGGGCCGCCAGGACACTGGCAAGTATCTTGATATCCCCGTACAGGAGAGATATGGGGCAATAGCTGCCACATAATAGCGGGTCCCGTCCTGGTTTGGGTATGACAGCTATCGTCGCTCTATTGGATATCGCGCCCAAAGAAACTTCTCAACATGCCTTATTGAGTGCGTCGTAGACAGCCCCAATCACCTGGTCACCAGCTCATTTGTAAAATTCTGCAGGGAAACCGTCTTTCCCAGGCACTTTGTGATAAGGGAGATTGGAGATGGCTTGCTCTATTTCAGTCCTGCTGAACTCTCCGTCTAGGAGAGAACAGCCTTCAGCCGAAAGGCACAGCAGAGCAATGTTGTTTTGGAAGGCTTCTATATGGGCGGGGTCAGACATTGGTTCCGGGGTATACAGATGTTGATAGAAAGTTGTGAATTTGTTTACAATGTCCTGTGGTCGAGTGAGTATCTCACCATTCACATATGTGGCGGCCGGGATAGCTAGGGCAGCTTCCCTTTGTCTGAGCTGCTCCGCTAGTAACCGGCCAGCCTTCTCCCCTTGTTCATAGTGTCTTCCCTGCAGACGTTGTAGCATGTATTCGGCTTGGGACATGTAAAGCTTGTTATGCGCCATATGGGCGTGTTCCAGGGAGCAGCGCATGCCAAGAGATGGCTGAATGGTATACTGTCTCATAAGATGTCTTATATCTTCCTCTAGGGTAGTTTGCTGAGCCTTACTGTCTCTGTTGTCTATTGCTGCATCTCGCATCATTTCTCCTCCTAGTATAGCCTTTGCTGCAGCCCATAGAACCCTCTTAGAGTTGACAGTGCCAAATTTTTTCCTCATGTAAGTGGACATATTGTTCTGCAGGTGGACCTTGCCCTGTGGGGTTCTATAGCAAGGATCGGAGAAGCGATAGGGCTTGCGGCCTAGATACATCAAACCTGGCTGTACTAATAATTGAATCGGGGAGTGGTCAAAAAGGCCACAGTTCATTACACTATTATTTTGTATTTGGGCCACAGTATTGTGCGACACCAAGAAAAAGTCCAGTCGGGACTGAGTACCATTACAGGAAAGTGTATTCCTTGTCAGTTAGGTGTGTAAGCCTCCACCAATCTACCAGTCCCGCATCTGCCATCACGTCAGTTAGGAGAGCTCTGTCATGGTTATTGCTAATATTGAGAGGACCTGTCCTGTCCAATACCGCGTCTCGTGCCAGGTTCCATTCCCCCCCTATGATGTAACGAGTTGCTCCTATTTCGGCCAGAAGACTGTTGAGTTGCAAGAGGAACTGTCTTTTAGGGCGAGTTGGAGCGTATATGGACCCCACGCAAATCTATGAGTCTCCCATCTTCAGTTTAGCAAATATAAATCTCCCCTCGGGATCCTCCTGCATTTTCATAACAGTTATGGGCAGTGTCTTGCGTACCAGGATCGCAACCCTGCATTACCGTGGGGCGCCACCTCCTACCTCTTGAGGTGGAGGGCAACAGCTGAAGAGTACCTTTCCCACCCAGTCCCTACATAGTTTACTGGATTCTGTACTATCCTGATGTGTCTCCTGAAAAAGAGCTATATCAGCCCGTTTGGACTGGAGGTAGGATATTATTTTCTTCCGTTTCACAAAATGCGTCAGTCTGTGGACATTCCAGTAGACGATCTGTAGGGGGCAGGCCGCAGTAAACGTAGGGTCGGCCATGATGGTGAAGCTAGGAGAAACTGTTAGGGTGGAGGGGGGAGGGAGGTGTCGTAGAGGACAACAAGACTATCAAGTCGGGTTAAGGAAGAAGAGGAGGTGGGATTGACAAGCTTTAGACGTCCCCCTGTGGGGGAGGAGTAATGTGGAGATAGACGGGGGAAGAGATCGGAAGAGACAGGGAGGGGGGCAGGAGGGGTGTGGGCGGGATAGAGAGAAGAGAGGATAAAGAAATAGGAGAAACAAGGAGGGGAGAAGCAGAGGATAGGCGGAGGATAGAGCGGAAGGGAGTAGACAAAGAGAGGAGAGCTAGGTAGCTAATGAGAGGAGTATAGTACCAAAACTCCAAGGGACCAGATCTGTGGACTGCGGGTACGAACCTATGCGGCCCCCATGCTCAGCCACATGGGCCCCGGTCAGGAGCAGAATGCCCAGGGTCCGTCTCCACAGGGGACAGAAAAGAGCAGACCTCGGGAGTAGGTGGGATCACTGAGGGCCGTAGGGGTGCGTGTCGTCTAAAAGAGGGGGGAAGGAGAGCCGCTGCAATAAGCAATTATTGACATATTTATTGCCTAAGCAGGAATGAGATGGGGAGGGGGGAGCCAGTGGGGGGTGGTCATGCAACCACCCCATGGATATGAGGGTATTATCCTGTCAATTTGGATGGTGATATCTGTGGTTCGTGAGTCTGCAAAGGTCGCAAGAGGGTGAGAGAGGTTTCGGGTTTCCCACTGTCGCCAGTAGAGTGAGTATGCAGTGTGACGGAAGGTGTGTGCCGTCAGTACTGATCTTATTACTGATCATCCTGTGTCTCGGTCTTTCATGGTTCCTTGGTCATGCGTCCTGTCTAAGGAAGTTACTCGTCTCATATGTTACAGTTCCATGGTTGGGTCATAGTGTGTCCCCACTATATTCGCAGAGATGGGTAAAGGGGTTATCTGGACAGCAGTCACTCTCGCCAAGGTTGGAGTGAGGGGGAGGATGAGGGGGATGGGGTGGGAGCGGCAGAGCCGCAGTTGAACATTTCTGGAAGGCGTTGAGGTGAAACAAAGGCATAGAAGGAACAATAAAGAATAAGAGTCAGTGCTTGCGTCTATATATACCTTGTCAACATGGAAAGCTCAATTAAAAAACAAAACTAAATGTTAAATGTTACACATTTAAAGTATGATGTAGAGTTGCAGAAACTTTGTGATTATATAACATAACTTCAACACGCGGGCAGATACTCATCTGTCCGCCGATCTATTGACGAGGACCTCACATCGCGACTGCGATTGCAGGTGAGTGCTGGTGAGTTCAAGTGAGTTCAAGTTCAGGTGGGGGCTGGTGTGGGCTTCAGGGGGGAGCAAGATTTGTCTCTGTCCAAAAGCTGTGTGTGGAGCGCCACTGCTTGCAGAACCTGCCCCCTTGCATCATGGGTTTTTGCAAGTCTCTTCAGGTCTCTACCTCTGAGCCGGTGGTCGGATTCGAATCGGTCTGGCCCCTCCTGGTTGGTTGTTGGAGGTGAGGTGCTTCTTTGTCGCTGGGAGTTTGCAGAGGCTGGTCTGGGGTTGGTGTGTCCATAGACGTGGGTTGTAGGCCATCCAAGAAAATTTGCAGGTCTTCTGGGTCACAGAAGTCCTTGGATACTACTCCATTCTTGGTGACCCATAGTCTTGCTGGTTTGAACAGGCCATATTTTACTTCCAATTGTCTCATGCTAGGAACCCCTTCCGGCGTTCGTTGGTTTCTCTAGAGAAATCAGCCGTTATGCGGATCTCAAAGCTTGTCCATTTTGAAGGGTCCATGCGCTCGGGCCTCTGAGAGTAGTTGGTGGACCTGACCATGTCTCAAGAGACAGGCTATGATCGGGCGAGGTTTGGAGGTTCCGTCTTTTCTCTTTGGGCCCAGACGATGTGCCCTCTGGAACTCTAATGGCGAGTCATAGGTCAGTTTTGGGAGGACGGAATGGAGGAAAGAGGAAGTGTCTGTACCTTCTGTGTGCTCCGGAAATCCAAAAAGACAGATGTTGTCTCTCCGGCTTCAGTCCTCTAAGTCTGTGAGTTTACTACGGAAGAACAGGAGTTCCTGGTCTTTGTCTAAGACTTTGTGAACATGGTCCTCCATGGTCGCCATTCGGTGTTCCAGTCCTGTTACTCAAGACTGAAATCCTGCTATTTCTGAGCGAATTGATTTGGTCTCCATTATCAGTGAGGTTATACCTATATCCATACCTTCAAGTCTGCGGCTGACCGCTGTGATCTCCTGTAGTATGCAGTGGATTGTTGTTACTTGCTCCGAGTCGGTCATATTTTGGGGCTGCATGAGCGAGGACGCAGGTTTGTTAAGCTGGAGGGCCCCTGAAAAGAAGAGCTGTCGTGCTGGTTTGCCTGAGGGTTTATCTGTTGCTTTCCCGCTGAGCATCGCTGGACTTCGATTTTGGGGTGGCCCTCAAGGCTGGAGATTGAAGGCCCAGCTTATTGTCCAGGCTGGGTGGAGTGGTGAGAGAGGAAGAGATTCCAATGTTGGGCCTGTCTCCAAGACCACGTCTGTGCGATCTATCTGCGTTGATGGAGGGTAGGAGTCTCCAACGCGGACACTGTACCAAGGAGTACTATGGACGCCCCTTCGATGCTGGGGGCGTAGCGACCAAATAGGCAAGCCGGTGCAGTTGAGGACAACTAATTACTGGCCGTTGGAACCCCTGTCCGTCTCTCGCTCCATCTTCGATCCGTCACGGAGAATTGGCACAGCACCCTTCCAGACATTGAAGGAGGGGGGAGTGTAACTGCGATCCTTCTCCGTTGATCGTAACAGTAGAAGTAGAAGAGACGATGGGGCGGTTCTCGTTGACGGGGCTGTATCAAGGCACAGTCTGAGGCACCTTGTGAGGCGATGCAGTAGATGACATGAAAGGGAGGCAGGGTGTAGAAAGGGGTTTACGATGCGTTTGTGGTCTGTTAGAGTGATTGGTGTCAGTTCAGCATTGAGGTGAGAGGACTAGAGAACAAAGGAGCTTCCAATTTATTTGATGGAAGAGGGGGCGAAGGGCTCCACTCTCTGCGGCTGCAGGACGATATCAGGGAGAAGCTGTGTCAGATCACACCCATCGTTTTCCTTCCTCCCGGTCCTGGGGCTCCATCTCACGTTGACCGGTGGGCCCTCTCCCCACTGCGTCCCCTTGTGTCCCCCTCCTGGAGTAATGTGTTAGTTCGTTCACCCGTCTCTCCGGGTATTAGAAGGAATCCACTTGGGGATCCGGTGAGGGAGCGCCCAAGATCTTCCACTGCCGCTGAGCTCTCAGACCAGAGGTGGAGAGTTAAGGGGAGGGCCCAGGTGGGCAATGTCGTGACCGGCTCTCTGTTGCTGCACCACCCCTCTACCGCTCTGCCGTGGCGAGCGCACTCCGCGCTCGCAGTAGATCGAGGCCGACTTTCCTCCGGGGGATCTCCTCTTCTCACCTCCCCCGCCTCGATTCGATGCTTCACTCACCTCACCTAGGTCTTCCAGGCGGCGTCCTGCGTAAAAAGGGTCCTCTGGGCTCCAAAGCAGGGGCACAAAACACCCTTTACTGCGGCGCATCTCTCCCGTGCCACTGGCCTGCTCCAGCGGCAACGCCCAGGGTGGCCCGCGGCTCATGGGTCCTCAGCAGGCCCTCTCTCCACGTCTTTCCCCCGCTTAGAGCCACGTGTCCCGACTTCGGCTCTGCACACAACTTCTTCCATCATCAAGCGGGGGAATCCCGGGCTGAAATGTGAGGGTGTGTGGCACTCGGAGCGCCCCGTCCCCGACCGGAGCCCAAAGCCTCACAGAGCTCCCAAACTAGGCAGCCATCTTCATCCGTGGCCAGACCACTCCCCCCAGATTTTAATTTTTAAAGTATTGAATAAAAATAGCTCAAAAAAGCATTAAGCACCAATTGCGGTCATCTGGTTGCACTTGCCAGGGACCTAGGCATGATTTTAAGGCTGACTGTGATGGAGCGCTGGTCAGATACAGAAACCGGATTTGTTCCCTTTGGAAGTTTCACCTTCTGACTTAGTCTCTGTAATGGAAGTCAAATATCCTCAGAGGGGAAAGAAGGGGCTATATGGCTGAGAAGAGTTCAATGAGGTCAAATAGCTGGCAGAGCAGGTCTCAGTGAAGCCACTGACTTTTGGTAGGAAAGCTCAGAGTGAGAGAATTTCAAAATTTGTGTCCAAGGAAAGTCCCTTGCCAGCTGGATACTTTTGATGCCTTCACCTGGTGAAGATTTCTACCTTTTGACTTAGTCACTTTTCTGGAGCATCGATTCCTCCAGTGGGGCCAAGCTGAAAGCTCTCGCCGAAACAAGTTCTATGAGACCTGATAGCCTCTCTGTGACATTCTACTGAAACAGATTTGCTGCTGCAAAAATGCTCCAAAAGAAAGTCTTTTAAGCCAAAATGTTTCTATTTCAGAAATTGCTCAGAATGTTAGGAGGAGAAAATGTTGATAAAGCCAAGAGCCTTAGGATGTCAAGAATGGCACTTAGATAAAGAGTCACTCCAGCAGAAGCCATCAGAAGTGCCTAGGGCAGGTCCTATCAGAATAGGCTTGCTGTGCTTTATAAGAAAGGGCTTCTAGCAGCTTTTTGTGTCCCTACCGCTTAACAGGAGGTCAGCTAGCTGACCCTTCACATTCACATCTTAGTCCTAGGTACAAGTGAGAGCCTGTCCAGCCTTTCAGATCTTCTCACAGGTTCAACACCGGACGAAGTTCTTCTCCATCTTTCACGTGTGATGTAGTGTTCTTAAGAAGTTGCCCGGGGGTGCCACATTTATGTGTGGCACTAGCCTGTGTATGGGGGTGACTCCTATCTCCTCTCTAACCAATAGGGAAAAGGTTCTCCAGGGCCACCCTACCCACTTTTGCAGCAGTTCCTGTGTGCCCTACGGCAGACAATTCCACAGTGCCCCTCTCTTCCTCAATCCAATATGGCAGAACTTTTCCTCCACTGTGGCGAGCTTCTGCGACCACCCTAGAGGCATGGACAGGGAAATGAGCAACCCCTCCTCTGTGGTCACTCAAAAGTGGTTCTGGTGGCAGCTCCTATCCCACCAGTATTGGATCATGGCTGACAAGGAGAAACAAGCATTGGCAAAGCTAGTGACCTAGTAGCTTTGCTAATTGTTTTTTAGCCGTGCAGTACACCATCACCAATAGTGTATACCATGACTAAAGAAGAATACAAAAACCTACAACATGGGAGGAGTGAGAGCAACATGGTATTTGGGACGGAGGACAGAAGCACATGCGTAAGAAATCAATATGGGGGAACATTCGGGTGAGTGCATATGGATGGAGTGGGAGAGACGCATACGTGTGACAGAAATACAGAAGGGGCAAGAAAAATAAATGAGGGAGATGGCTAGAAAAAACATGCACTCTTGTAGAGTATTTAAACTTTAAAAAAGTACTGCCATAGAAGTACATAAGTAATGAGACCGAGTTGGAGGCGAGAGACATAAACAAGAAGAGGAAGTAAAGGCAATAATGTAAAAAAAAAAATAAAGCCAACCAATAGTAAGCAGTGATCAGGCTCTAAGCTGAAAATACGTATTCTCGCCAATTGAGAGCTTGTGTTGTCTGGTAGGCAGGACCTAAAGAAAACAACTGAGGCCTATCCTCAACCTTTATCCACTAAACTGATACACCTTCTCAGAGCATTTCAGGATGAAAACGTTAAAAGACGTAATTGCACTGCTCTGCACAAAAGATGACATGGCGACATTGGATTTCAAGGAACCCTACTTTCAGATCCACTTTCAGTCAGTAAGCCACACTTCCTCAGATTTGTGGTAAGTGGACAATACTACCAATTCAAAGTCCTATCCGTTAGTGTTCCAACAGTCCCAACGGTCTTTATCAAGTGATCAGCGGTGCTCACAGTCAACTATGCCACATACACAGCAGCAGCCATCAACCATGCCTAGCACACACTCAGTTCTTCATAGGACAGGATTTACCATTAACAACAAAAAGGTTTTAACCCCTGTGACAAGCACAGGCTACCTGATCCAAGAGGCTGTGATGGCAGTTCAAATGCAGCTTCCTCTTTTCCAGGCATTAGGTCCTCTAACAGTGAGACCATTCAGGAAACTTTTGGGGATGATGTGCTCTGGCATTGCCACAGTGCTACATGCTCAGCTGTACATGTACTACAGGTACTACAGGAATTGCAGTCCAAGCAATGGCCACAAGCAATTGGTGAAAGTGAAGCGATGGGTGAAGCAAAGGGGTCAACAATTTCTTGATATTGTTTACTAATGGCCTTACGATAACTGCAGACCTAGCAAGAGCTGTTGGTTTGGCAATGTGTTCTTGCAATGCTGTACACCAGTATGGCTGCTGTTCAGCATGGCTAGAAGTTATTTGTGTGGAGTGTCAGAGTGGAGTTGGGGAGTAGTGTTGCAGAGTGGTTTTATTGGAGTAGAGTGTTGTAGAGTGGAGTAAAGGGAGTAGAGCGTCATAGAGTTGAGAAGCAGGGAGTGTAATAGAGTGCAGTGTCATAGAGTGGAGTGGAGTGGGTTAGAATAGGGTGGAGTGAGTTGGAGTGGATTAGATGGAACTGGAGTTGGGTAGCTTGGATTGGATTAGAGTGGCTTGGATTGAATTAACTGGATTGGAGTGGGGTGGATTAGACTAGAGTAGGGTGGATTGGAATAGAGTGGGATGGATTAGAATGGGGTGATTGGACTGGATTGGATTGAAGTGGATTGGAATGGGGCGATTGGAATGGGGTGGATTGAAATAGTTTGGATTGGAGTAGTTTGAATTGGAGTAGAGTGGGGTGGATTGGAGTGGAGTGGGTTAGACTTGATTGGAGTGAGGTGGGGTAGATTGGGGTGGAGTGGTATGGGGTGTATTGGATTGGAGTGGGGTAGATTGAAATGGGCTGTATTGGATTGGTGTGGGGTCAGCTGGAGTGTGGTGGATTGTGGTAGATTGGAGTGGGGTGCAATGGGATGGAGTGGGGTGGATTGGATTGGGGTGAAATGGACTGGACTGAAGTGGGGCTGATGTAGTGGGGCAAACTGGAGTAGGGCAAATTGGAGTGGGCAGAATGGAGTGAAGCAGATTGTTTTGGATTAGAGGGGGCAGACTGGAGTGGGGCAGGTTTGAGTGGGGCAGATTGGAATGGGACAGATTGTTTAGGATTAGAGTGGGGCAGCTGGTTTTGGAATGAAGTGAGGCAGATGGGAATGGGGCAGATGGGAGCGGGGCAGAGGGGAGTGGGGCAGATTGGAGTGGGGAATATCGAAGGGGGGCCAATTGGTTTAGATTGGAGTGGGGCAGATTTGGGTGGGGCAGATTGGTTTGAATTGAGGTAGGGTAGATTGGCTTGGATTGGAGAGGGGGAGATTGTTTTGGAATGGAGAAGATTATTTTGGATTGGTGTGGGGCAGATTGGAGTGGGGAAGTCTTGAGAGGGGTAGATTGTTTTGGACTGGACTGGAGCAGATTGCTTTGGATTGGTGTAGGGCAGATTGTTTGGGATTGGAGTGGGGTAGATTGTTTTGGACCTGAGTGGGGCAGATTGTTTTGAATTGGTGTGGGGCAGATTCGAGTGGGGCAGATTGTCTTGGATTGGAGTGATGCAGATTGGAATGGGGCAGATTGTTTTGGACTGGTGCAGGGCAGATTAAAGTGGGGCAGATTGTTTTTGATTGGAGTTAGGCAGATTGATTTATATTGGAGTGGGCAGATTGTTTTGGATTAGCATGGGGCAGATTGTTTGTGATTGGAGTGGGGCAGAATGGAGTGGGGCAGATTGTTTTGGGTTAGAGTGGGATGGATTGGAGTGGGGCAGATTGGAGTGGGGAAGATTGTTTTTGATTGGAGTGAGGCAGTTTTGAGAGGTGCAGATTGGAGTGGGTCAGATTGTTTTGTATTGGAGTGTGGCAGATTGTTTTGGATTAACGTGGTCAGTAGGGGTGGGCAATGAACTCCACTCCTGTTGCAGAGTTTTTCCCAGCACAGAGTTCTGAAAAACTCCACGTAGTGAAACGGGTCTTTTTCCTCGTTCGGGCTTTCTAACGTTAAGTTGGCGAGCACGAACGAGGAAAATCACAACTTCTCACAGAGATTTCTCAACGCGGGTGGTTGCGGATGGTCGCTACAGCTGGCGTTCAGAAATTTCCGTTCACATTGAGGAAGCTGCTGCTCGAGTAGAAAATCTCCTCGAGCGGTAGAAAAGAAGCAGCACCCTCTTGTGCTGCGCATGGTGCTCTTTGAGCTGATTTTTCAGTGTAGAAGAAACACCCAGTGCTAAAAATTTGTACGAATGGCGTGACCTAACACACTCCGCTGCTACGTAACTCCCTGCAGCACAGTGGGCAGATTGTTTGGGATTGGAGTGGGGCAGATTGTTTTGGATTGGCATGGGGCAGATTGGAGTGGTGCAGGCTGTTTGGGATAGGAGTGCAGCAGTTAGATTGGGTTTGGTGTGGACAAGCTTAGAATAGGGAAGATTTTTTGGGGTTGGTATGGGGCAGATTTGAGTAGGGCAGATTGCTTTAAATTGAAGTGATGAAGATTGGAGTGGGCAGCTTGGAGTGGAGCAGATTGTTTTGGATTGGACTAGGGCAGACTGGAGTGAGAAGATTGTTTTGTATTGGAGTGTGGCAGACCGTTTTGGACTGGAGTGGGGCAGATTGTTTTGGAATGAAGTGGGCAGCTTGGAGTGGAGCAGATTATTTTGGATTGGACTAGGGCAGACTGGAGTGAGAAGATTGTTTTGGATTGGAGTGTGGCAGACCGTTTTGGACTGGAGTGGTGCAGATTGTTTTGGATTGAAGTGGGCAGCTTGGAGTGGAGCAGATTGTTTTGGATTGGACTAGGGCAGACTGGAGTGAGAAGATTGTTTTGGATTGGAGTGTGGCAGACCGTTTTGGACTGGAGTGGGGCAGATTGTTTTGGATTGAAGTGGGCCAGATTGTTTTGGATTGGAGTGGGGCAAATTGGAGAGGGGCAAATTGTTTTGGATTTGAGCGGTGCACATTGTTTTAGAATGGAGCGGTGTAGACTGGAGTGGGGTAGATTGTTTGGAATTAGAGTGGTGCAGATTGTTTTGGATTGGAATGGGGCAGATTATTTTGGATTGGGGTTGGGCAGATTATTTTAGACTGGAGTGGGGCATATTGTTTTGGATTGCGTGATCAGATTGGGATGGGGCAGATTGTTTGGGATTGGAATGGGGCAGATTGTTTTGACTTAACATGGGGCAAAATGGTGTGGTGTAGGCTGTTTGAGATTGGAGTGCGGCAGATTGTTTGGGATTGTGTGCAGCAGATTAGAGTAGGGCAGATTGCTATACATTGGAGTGGGGCAGATTTGAGTGGGCAGATTGTTCTGGATTGGACTGGGGCAAATGGAGTGGGCATATTGTTTTGGATTGGAGTGGGGCAGATTGTTTTGGATTGGAGTGGGGTGGATTGGAGTGAGGCAGGTTGTTTTTGATTGGAGTGGTGCAGATTGTTTTGCATTGGAGTGGTGCAGATTGGATTTGGGTAGGTTGATTTGAATTGGAATGGTGCAGATTGCTTTGGATTGGAGTAGGGCAGAATGATTTGGATGGATTGGAGTGGGGTAGATTGTTTCGGATTGGAGTTGGGCAGACTGGAGCGGGGATTTTTTTTGTTTAGATTGGAATGGGTTAAATTGATTTGAATTGGTGTGGGCAAGACTGTTTTGGATTGGCGTGAGGTAGATTATATGTGATTGGAGTGGGGCAGATTGAAGCAGGGCAGATTGTTTTGGTTTTGAGGATGGCATATTGGAGTGGAGAAGATTGTTTGGGATTGGTGTGGGACTGATTGGAGTGGGGACGTCTTGACAAGGACAGTTTGTTTTGGACTGGAGTGGGGCAGATTGTTTTGGATTGGTGTGGGGCAGATTGTTTGGGATTGGAGTGGGGTAGATTGTTTTTGATTGGAGTGGGGCAGATTTTTTTCATTTGGTGTGGGCAGATTGTTTGGGAATGTCATCGGGCAGATTGGAATGGGGCAGATTATTTTGGATTGGAGTGGGGCTGATCGGGGTAGGACAGACTGGAGTGGGGTAGATTGTTTTGGATTGGAGTTGGGCAGATTGTTTTGGATTGGTGTGCAGCAGGTTGTTTGGGATTGATGTGGGGCAGATTGGAGTGAGGCAGATTATTTTGCAATGGAGTGAGGCAGATTGGAGTGGGTCAGATTGTTTTGGATTGGAGTTTGGCAGCTTTGAGTGCTGCCAATAGTTTTGGATTGGGGCACATTGGAGTGGAGAAGATTGTTTTGGATTGGAGTAGAGTAGATGTTTATGGATTGCAGTGGGGCAGATTGTTCTGCATTTGAGTGGGGCAGATCAGAGTGGGGCCGATTTGAGTGGACAGATTAAATTGAGGCAGATTGGAGTGCAGCAGTTTGTTTTAGATTGGAGTGAGGCAGATTGATTTAGATTGGTGTGGGTCAGATGGTTTAGATGAGCGTGGGGCAGATTGTCTTGGATTGGAGTGGGGTTGATTGTTTTGGATTGGAGTGAGACAGATTAGAGTGGGGCAGACTGCAGTGGGGCAAGTTGTCATGGACTGGAGTCGGGAAGATTGTTTTGGCTTGAAGTGGGGCAGATTGTCTTCGACTGGAGTGGCCCAGATTGGGGTGGGGCAGATTGGAGTGTGGAAAATTATTTAAAATTGGATTGGGGCAGATTGATTTAGCTTGGTGTAAATCAGATTTTCTTAGATTAGCATGGGGCAGATTGTTTGGGACTGGAGTGGGACAGATTGGAGTGGGACAGATTGTCTTGGATTGGACTAATGGAGATTGGAATGGGTCAGATTGTTTTGGATTAGAGTTAGGCAGATTGATTTAGATTGGAGTGGGGCAGATTGTTTTGGATTAGCATGGGGCAGATTGTTTGAGACTGGAGTGGGGCAGAATGGAATGGGGCAGATTGTTTTGGGTTGGAGTGGGATGGATTGGAGTGGGGAAGATTGTTTTCGATTGGAGTGAGGCAGTTTGGAGAGGTGCAGATTGGAGTGGGGCAGATCGTATTGTATTGGAGTGTGGCAGATTGTTTTGGATTGCAGTGTGGTAGATTGGAGTGGGGGTAGATGTTTCTAGATTGGAGTGGGCAGATTGGAGTCTGACAGATTGGAAAGGGGCAAATTTCAGTCAGACAGTTTGGAGTGGGGCAGACTCGATTGGACCAGATTGTTTTGGATTGGAGTAGGGGAGATTGGACTGGGGTAGTTTGTTCGGGATTGGAGTCAGGCAGATTGTCTTGGATTAGAGTGGGGCAGATTAAAGTGGGCCAGATTGTTTTGTACTGGAGTGGGATAGATTGGAGTGGGACAAGGTGTTTTGGATTGGAGTGGGGCAGAGTGTTTTAGATTGGGGTGGAGCAGATTATAGTGGGGCAGATTGTTTTGGATAACAGTGGGGCAGATTGGAGTGGGGTAGATTGTTCTGGGTTAGAGTGGGGCAGATTGGAGTGGGACAGGTTGGAGTAGGGCCCATTATATTGTTATGGATTGGAGTTGGGTAGATTAGACTGGGGCATTTTTTAGACTTGAATGGGGCAGATTGATTTTGTTTAGTGTGGCAGAATGTTTTGGATTGAAGTGGGGCAGTTTGGAGTGAGGCAGATTGTTTTGGGTTGGAGTGGGGCAGATTGAAGTGGGGAAGATTGTTTTGATTGGGTTGAGGCAGAATGGAGTGGGGCAGATTGTTTTGGATTGGAGTGTGGCAGATTGTTTTGGACTGGAGTGGGGCTGATTGTTATGGATTGGAGAAAGGCAGATTGGAGTGGTGCAGATCAGAGTGGGTCATATTGTTTTGGATTGCAGTGGGGCATATTTTTTTAGATTGGAGTGGGCTGATTATTTTTTTTTTTTGGAGAGGGGACGATAGTTTTGGATTGGAGTGGGGCAGATTGGAGTGGTCTTGATTGAGAGCATTGTAGTGTGGTGGATTGGAGTGGATTTGGGTGAGTGGTTTGGTTTTGGAATGCGGGGATTGTATTGAGTGGGGTGGATTGTTTTGGGATGAGGCAGGGTTGATTGGTTTGGATTGTAGTGGGGCGTATTGGATTGTAGTGGAGTATATTGGGGTGTCCTGCACAATTGAGTTAAAGCATAATTTTGGAAATTACATATAGGAAAGAAACAATGTTGGTTTGCAATATTTAGAACAAGATAATCATCTTCTTTTGAATAAAGCACCCACAAGCAAAAACAAAACAAAAGATGAGTGCAAAGTGAGAAATGAAGACATGGCTGAGTAAAAGAAAATAATTAAATATAGAAAGCAAAACTGCAATTTTGTTTGTCTTGCTGAGATTGTTTTTGCTAGTGACATGCCTTCTGTTTGCAGGGCCCTAGAAGTTGAAAAGAAGTACCTCAATCACGCTGGGAGTGGTGAAGAGACACTGATTAAGTTGAATGAATCAGTGCTTGGTCCCTGCTCCACAGACAGGATCGGAAATGATGCTTGACCTGAGTGATAAGTTACGAGTCTTTAAAGAAGAGTATCATGTAAGCCAACAAATCGAAAAGAATGGGTGGGCTCCAAGCCCTTTTTAGATAACAACAGAGTCTCGCTATCGAGGCTCATGCGCTAGAGCATGCTCTTGCAGGCTCGAGCCTGAAGGCCCCAAAGTGTTAACTACATCTGCCAGTGCCACAGTAGGCCTCTTTTAAGTTAATTAAGCTCCTGTGCTCTGCTCAGATAGTCATGCTGTCAGAGGAACTGAACAACTCCGGACACCCAAGGGCTTTGTCTCACCTCTGGGAGCAAGTTCACACCTCCTAAAAGGGATTATTCAGCTCCTAGGCAACATTAGAAGCTCAGGTAAACAGGCTTCTAGAGGCTTTAGTTAGGTAACAGGTGCCTTTTTAAAGGTACATTTTGTAAAATACTTACAAATCTGACTTTACAAATGAATTGGGCTTGTAATATATTTTTTAAAAAGCTCAAGAATGAACTTTGCAGCTGTTTCCTAAATGAAGATAACATTATTTAAGTGAACTATTATATTACAATGCTCTCAAATGGAACAGCTAACCCTGCTTCAGTGAAAATATCTTTTAAGGCCTAGTCACTGTAAGTAGATGTTTTACACTAAACTGTTAAATGTCCTACTTTCAAATACTATGTTTTAGAAATGGGGTTTCTGGTTGTCTACGATATGCACCTAAGCCAGGCAGAACCCACCCACTCTAGTCAGGGCGAGGGAGTTACACAACCAAGATACCCCCTGCTCACCCTCTTAGTAGCTTGGCACAAGCAATCAGTCCTATCCCAGAGGAAATGTGTAAAGCGTTTACACAACACACATGACACACTATCCCCACCACAAAGGAAACACAACACCAAGTTATGTAAAAATAAACTGTACTGTACACAACATTATGAGACCAAACACAACATGTCAGTAATACCCTGCTACCCAAGCAGTTGTCAGAACATTACACAGTACTATTACTCTACAAAAAACAGCAGTCGTTACATACAACACATAGGTTAATGGATATCCTGCAACAGAGGCAGTAGTCAGGAAAACATTACTAAAATAATACACATGTCATAACATCATCCTAAATTACCATAAAAGGAACACCAGACAACACATGGCAAGACAGCCAAACATATCACCCTAGCTGCACAGATCATTAGAGGACATATGACCATTGCTGCAAAAAATCGCATTAATACACTTAGCACAGCAGCAGGACTGCATGTTATATGGCAATATTCTCATGGGTGCCACAAACCTGAAACAATGCAGGCAAAACAGGGATGTCCATACCCCAGTCTCGGAGCTCCTGCTTTCTGGTTGTAGCACCTGCTGTGCCCAGCTGGACGGGAGCTCTCCAGCGAGGTCGCCACACCGCCCGTTAGCCAAAAGAGTGTCATGGGGACACAGCAATAACGGAGAACCTCAGTTGCAGTTTTCCCACCATTCGCAAGCCAAAACCATAACAAGTGGGCCCATCGGCGCGGGGGCCTCTGATGAGGCTCCTGCCCCACCTGCGATTCTTTTAGTGGGGGCCCGGTGGAGTGGGGGGCCTCTGCTGAGGCTCCCTCCCCACATGTGTTCCCAAAACCGAGAAGAAGGGGCCCAGTGGAAAGGGGGACCTCTATCAAGGTTTCCCTCCCGCCTGTGAGCCTCCTGATCCAGCGGGGGGGCCAGCAATAATGGGGGCCCCCAAAAACAATAGGGGCTAGCGGCCCAGTGGCATGGGGAGCCTCTGGTGATGCTTCCACCTGTCTTTGGACCTCACTGGTAGTACGGAGGTCCACAGGGCGAGGGACAACCGATGAGGTCTCCTCCCGTGTGAGCAGCCATGCCCCCGCTGGACAACACATCAGCACCTGACGTGGTGCGTGAGTCTTTCTGCAGCCCTCCCGGGCCACAGTGGGGAACTCGGGACAAAGTGGATGTCGGCTGGTGCCACAGGGATGCTCTTCTCAGTGCGCCTCCCCCCAGGGGCACCACTAGGAGTGCGCTCGCTCCAGGTTCCATTTCCTTGTGCCCGGGGGCACAGAACACAGCACGTCTCATAAGCTTCATCAAAACAAGGGCCTGGGTGGTGGCGGTGATTAACCCTCGCAGACAGTACAGAAAGAGCTCTCCAGGCGCTTTTAGAATCAACACAGGGTGTTCTCAAGGAGCTGTGGTCATCAAAAGAAGAGGCGCTCTCAAGGTGCTAAAAAATCCAGTGCCGTCCTCACGCTGGCAAGTAAATGGTTGCAGAGGGCAGGAGCCTCAGCACCCATCCTCCGGGGAGACAATGGAAACAGAGGGCGGTAGGGCCCAGAAACAGGCCAGCACAAGGGGGATGCAGGTAGTAGCAGTTCCTCCTAGTGACCCAGCTGGTGACAGGTCAGCACGGCAGCAGCAGTCCAAGGCGGTTCCTGGTGAGTCGCTCCTGCAGCATTTTGTGTCCAGTTCTAAGTATGTTTCTTGGGTGTTAAAAGTGTCTTTCCTACATGAGGAAAATCACCTGTATTTATGCTCAGTTTCGCAAAGTATTCACAAAGAGGAGGAGAAGAGGTTACAACCAGTAACAACTGGTTCTAGGAGTATACCCTCTCTCCTCCAGCACAGGCTCCTGACATCAGTTGGAGTTAAACAAGCACTTTGTGTGAGGCCAGGCAACGGCCTGTACAAATGCAGGTGTGCTCGCCTCCCCTTCTCTCAGCCCATGAAGACCATTCAATATGTAGATGCACCTCTGTGACACCTCCACCCTCCCTGTGTACAGGCTGTCTGAAAAGTTGCACAAAGCCCAGCTGTCACTCTGACACGGACGTGGATTGGAGTCAATCTGCAAAACACCAGAGTCATAAGCACAGAGAAATGCTCACTTTCTAAAAGTGGCATTTCTATAGTTGTAATAAAAAATCCACCAATACCAGTAAGCAGCATTTCTCACTACCATTAAAATCTTAACAGACATACCTACGCTACCCCTCATAAATCAGACAATACCCCCAGTCATAAGGCAGGGCATGTCCAATGCAATCCTATGAGCAAAGCAGCACTCACAGCAGTGAAAAACAAAATGGGCTGTTTGTCACTACCAGGACAGGCGACACAACCAGGGACTTGTCCTGCCTTCTACATTTATAGCACCCTGTCCATAGGGCTATCTAGGGCCTACTTTAGGGGTGACTTACATGTAGTAAAAGGGGAGTTCTGCGCTTGGCAAGTACATTTAGATGCCAGGTCCCTCTGGCAGCAAACTGCGCATGCAGGCCCTGTGCTGGCAGCCCTGAGACAGGTTTGAAAGGCAGGTTTCTGTGGGTGGTGCAAGCAGCGCTGCAGGACCTCTAGTAGCATTTCATTTTTAGGCCCTGGGAATAGGGCTACCACTGCACAATGGACTTACAGGTAAATTAAATGTGACATTTAGGTGTAAACCAATCATACCAACTTTTAAAAGGGAGAGCACCTGCACTTTAGCACTGATCAGCAGTGATAAAGTGCTCAGAGTCCTAGAGGCAACAGGAAAAGGTCAGAAAAATAGGAGGAAGGAAGCAAAATGTTTGGGGATGACGCTGCAAAAGGGACCAGGTCCAACACTATGGGCCTGATTACAACTTTGGAGGAGGTGTTAATCCGTCCCAAAAGTGACGGTAAAGTGATGGATATACCACCAGCCGTATTACGAGTCCATTATATCCTATGGAACTCGTAATACGGCTGGTGGTATATCCGTCACTTTACCGTCACTTTTGGGACGGATTAACACCTCCTCCAAAGTTGTAATCAGGCCCTATGTATCCTGCCCCACTGGTTGATTTGTTAATATATAAAAGGAGAGTTTAGGTATGTCAAGTGGGGTTATTTTGACAGCTTGAATTTGCATTTTTAAAACTGTGCAGTCTACAGTGGTAGGCCTGCAGTCATATTTGTAGTGTCACTGTAGTGATTGACAGAATTGGTGCTGCATTCCTGTGGTGACATTTAAATTACAGGTCCTGGTTACACTTAGGGGGTCATTCTGACCCCCGCGGGCGGAGGTCGCTGCCCGCCTGGAGGGAGCCGCCATATGGCCGCTCCGCGGTCGAAAGACCGCGGAAGCCATTCTGGCTTTCCCGCAGGGCTGGCGGGTGACCGCCAGAAGGCCGCCCGCCAGCCCAGCGGGAAACCCCTCCCCACGAGGAAGCCGGCTCCGAATGGAGCCGGCGGAGTGGGTATGTGCGACGGGTGCAGTGGCACCCGTTGTGTATTTCAGTGTCTGCAAAGCAGACACTGAAATACAAAGTGGGGCCCTCTTACGAGGGCCCCTGCAGTGCCCATGCCACTGGCATGGGCACTGCAGGGGCCCCCAGGGGCCCCACAACACCCCATACCGTTATCCTGTTCCTAGCGGGTGACTCGCCAGGAACAGGATGGCGGTATGGGGTGTCAGAATCCCCATGGCGGCGCAGCAAGCTGCGCCGCCATGGAGGATTCTGCAGGACAGCGGAAAACCGGCGGGAGACCGCCGGTTTTCCTGTTCAGACCGCGGCTGAACCGCCGCGGTCAGAATGTCCTGAGGAGCACCGCCAGCCTGTTGGCGGTGCTCCCGCATCCCCGGCCCCGGCGGTCCTTGACCGCCGGGGTTGGAATGACCCCCTTAGTACCATATACTAGAGACATAGGGGGTCATTACCACATTGGCGGTAAAAGCCGCTTACCGCCGTGCAGAAGACCGCCAATACACCGCTGCTGCCGCGGTAGACCGCCACAGCTATTATGACACACATCTCAGAATCCGCCGAAATTCAGACACCCACACAACACCGCCACTCCAAAGGTCAGTGATAAACTGGCGGAAACAAATCCTCCACCTCCACGCCAACAGAAACACGCCCATGCTATTACGACCCACGAATCCACGCGGCGGTCTTTCAACCGCGGTATTCCATTGGCGGTACACACCGCCGCGCTCAAAATACACACACATCTACAAAACACCGCCACATTGGACAATTCCAAATACACACACCTGATACACATACACACACCACTCCCACACACCCAATACAATATGAAACACACACCCACATCACCCACAAACCCCTACGACCAGAAATTCTGAAAGAAGGCCAGAGAGAGAGCACAGCAAATGACAACCCCTTCACACAGAGGCACACAACACCATCACCCACACAACATCCACGCACAAAACACCACACACCACTACACTCACCACACTCATCACCACATACACCACCCCACACCTCACCCACACCACCCCATGGCATGCCAAAGACACCCCCGCTTCTCCGAGGAGGAGCTTAGGGTCATGGTGGAGGAAATCGTCCGGGTAGAGCCACAGCTATTTGGCTCACAGGTACAGCACACATCAATAGCCAGGAAGATGGAGTTATGGTGCAGAATAGTGGGCAGGGTGAATGCCGTGGGACAGCACCCAAGAAATAGGGAGGACATCAGGAAGAGGTGGAACGACCTACGGGGGAAGGTGCGTTCAACGGTCTCCAGGCACAACATCGCGGTGCAGCGGACTGGCGGCGGACACCCACCTCCTCCCCCACAACTAACAACATGGGAGGAGCAAGTCTTGACCATCTTGCATCCTGAGGGCCTCGGAGGAGTCGGTGGAGGATGGGACACTGGTAAGTCAAATCTTAAATATCAGATCCCCCACCCTACCTGCATGCTCTCACACCCCCCCTCCCCCACCCCCTCGCCTATCACTAAAACTCCTGACTAATGTACCCATGAAACCAACCACCCATCCCAACACCAAGCCCTGCATGACACAACTAAGCATGGACACCCAGCACTAAAGCATGCCCACTGCATATACCCAGAACACCCCCCCAACCATCATCACACAAACCTACACACAGGAATGCTTGCACTGTGGTACACAAACACCCACCCATTGCACACCATTACACACACACATGCAATAATCATGTTCTTATGCCCCTGCAGGAACCCGAAGGACCGTCACCACACCAGAGGGTCCAGACAACACCACTCCACCCCCAGAAGAGGCCCACAGTGATGAGAGCAGCTCTGCCCTACTGGATCTTGATGACCAGCCCGGACCATCGTGGGCCTCAGGACAGTCGGTTCCCCTTGCACAGGCACAGCCCAACACCGACCTTCCACCCTCTGGTAACACCAGAACAGCACCCACCCAGCGGGCCCAAACCTCCCTACCCAGGACAGGTCAATCAGCGATGTGTCCACCACTACAGGGCACCCAGGGTAACCCACCACCCCAACAACAACAGGGACCTGGGGGAAGTGGTAGTGGGCACATGGTCCAGGGGACGGAGGCACAAGAACACAGGGGAACTGGGAGGGCTGCTGTGCGACAGGGGGCGGACAGGCCAAGGGAACCCACTCTCCACGAGGCCCTATCCTCCATCATGGGGGCATACCACCACTCCCAGGAGACGATGGCCACGGTCCTGGACAAGTTGCAGGAGACCGTGCGCCTGCAGGAGGAACAGTATTTGGGGTTCAGGGAGGAGCTCAGGACCATCAGCTCCGCCCTGGGCACCATCGTAGGGGTGCTGAAGGACATACTGCAGACCTTGAGGGACACCGTGGCACTCCAAGGGGCCCCTGACACTAGCCACGACGATGAACTGCCCACCACCTCCGCTGGCGCTAGTGGACAGGACGCCCCGCCACAGGACCACCACACCAGCACCCCACCCCCTGCAGACGGACAACCACCACGCAAGTGTTCCCTGAGATCCAGGAACAGGACAGAGCAAGATGGCAAGACCCCTGCCAGGAAATGAGACCACCCTGATTGTCCTCCCACTGTCCCACTTTGTTACCCTGTCCATATTCGAACTGCCCCAGCTCCACTTCCTATGCCCAGATGGGCAGTGCACCTGTGAGACTAATAGACTGGACTCTGCCATGGACATTCCTCCACCATCCCCCCATCACCATTTTACAACCCCCCTTCATTTTCTGAGCACTTAAATAAACACCCTTGAAACACAAAACAACCAGGAGTCAGTCTATGATTTGGTAATTTGCATTATCAATGACAGTGTCATAATGGCTGTACCATTGTAAGGCTAACATACCTATGTCACACATCACAAGCCCTTGAAGGATGCAAGCAGTTGACACGTAGGTTACCACACCTGTGAAACCGTAATGGAAGGGTACAACTCAGTTAACAAATAGTGATTGAAAACCCGAAACAGGATAGAGGTAGACGTGTGAAAGTTAATGTAATGTTAAACCTGAAAATGTTCTCACCTGTGTGTCACTGGAAATATTGCTGTATGACTGACTCCCTGTTGTCGTTGTCTTCTTCCTCAGCTTCATCCTCATCACTGTCCACAGGGTCCACAGACTCCACAGCTGCTACAACACCATCATCTGGATCATCCTCCTGCAGAAAAGGCACCTGGCGTCGCAAAGCCAAATTATGGAGCAGGCGATGATGATGTCGCACACCTTCTTTGGTGAGTAGAATAGGGATCCACCTGTCATATGGAGGCACCTGAACCGGGCCTTCAGGAGGCCGAAGGTGCATTCGATCACCCTCCTAGTCCGCCCATGGGCCTCATTGTACCGTTCCTCTGCCCTGGTCCTGGGATTCCTCACTGGGGTAAATAGCCAGGACAGGTTGGGGTAACCAGAGTCCTGCAATAGCCATACACGGTGCCTCTGGAGTTGACCCATCATATCAGGAATGCTGCTATTCCGCAGGATGTAGGCGTCATGCATAGAGCCAGGGAACATAGCATTTACCTGCGAGATGTACTGGTCTGCCAAGCAGACCATCTGGACATTCATGGAATGATAACTCTTCCTGTTCATGTACACCTGTTCACTCCTGTGGGGGGGGACCAGAGCTACATGGGTCCCATCAATGGCACCTATGACGTTGGGGATATGTCCAAGGGCATAGAAGTCACCTTTGACTGTAGGCAAATCCTCCACCTGAGGAAAACTGATGTATCTCCTTACGTGTTTCAGCAGGGCAGCCAACACTCTGGACAACACGTTGGAAAACATAGGCTGGGACATCCCTGATACCATGGCCACAGTAGTCTGAAATGACCCACTTGCAAGGAAATGGAGCACTGACAGCACCTGCACGTCAGGGGGGATTCCAGTCGGATGGCGGATTGGTGACATCAGGTCTGGCTCCAACTGGGTACATAGTTCCTTGATATTGGCAGGTCAAACCGGTAGGTGACGATGACATGTCTTTCTTCCATTGTCAACAGGTCCACCAGCGGTCGGTACACCGGAGGATTCCGCCATCTTCTCATACATCCCAGCTGACGGTACCTACGAAGGACAACAGCGAAGAACCAGTCATTATTTCTCCAGGTATGTACCCACAGTTACACACAAGACTACAACAGACACAAAAGCCTTCCTGTATGTGTGTTGAGTGTAGGCCTAGCTATGTGTGACGCAGTAGTAAATGAAGCCATGTGGGCCCCTGAAATGGCGGCTGCCTGACCTCTAAACTGGGACAATGAGATTGTGGGGTAACTGTGATGGCGTTGCACACCGTTGCGGTAGGTGGCCGTAGACCGCGGCGCAATGCTGCATTGGTTAACATTGGACCCTATGGGTCCCAGGAGCCAATGAACAGGTGCGCCGGGGGTGATGATGCGCACCGCCGTGGACGTCACCGCCGCGGACGTCACCGCCGCGGACGTCACCACCATTTTCTATCTGTTCAATCACTAGATACCTGACCTTCGACAGGAGAGGACCTACACTGCTAGTGCTGCTGTGACCTCGGTCTGGAAGCAACGATGGCTGCTGCGTCTGGGGAAAGGGCCCCTGCCTTCACTGCACAGCAGTTGGAGAAACTTGTGGATGGGGTCCTCCCCCAGTACACGCTACCCTACGGTCCTCCAGACCAACAGGTTAGTACACAGGGAGCACGTTGTGTGGGCTAGGCCTGGGTGGAGAGGGCTGGGTGGAAGAGGGAAGGGGGCAGAGTTCATAGAATATTAATGCATGGGAATGAATGGGCCACATGGCCAGAGTAGGGAGGGGGCCACTCACATTGACGGTGCAGTTGGTAATGACTGTTCCTCTTCCCTTGTGCATGTCATGTAGGTCAGCGCCCACCAGAAGAGGGACATCTGGCGTGCCATCCCCAAGGAGGTCCGGACCCTGGGGGCCCACCACAGACGGGGCACCCACTGCCGGAAGAGATGGGAGGACATTTGCCGCTGCAGCAAGAAGACGGCAGAGGCTCAGCTGGGGATGGCCTCCCAACGTGGGAGGGGTGCCCGTCGCACCATGATCCCCCTGATGTTCCGGATCCTGACGGTGGCCTACCCGGAGTTGGATGGGCGCTTGAGGACATCACAGCAGACACAAGGGGGTGAGTACAACCTCATTCTTCGGACTTTGCGTGCAGTGGAGGGGTCTGGGTGGGGGAGGTGGGCTGTGGGTGTCCCTAGGCCAGGGCGAGTTAGGTAGGCAAGGCCCCTCCGTAATGTAGGCCATGTGGCACTCAACCCCACCTCAGCAGAGTGCCAAGTCGAGGTATAGTTGCCCCTGTGGCATCCATGTGTGCAGATGTCCACCATTACCATGTAGGCCATAACCCAGAAATTGCGTGTGCAGAGTGCAGGAGCATGGCGTAGTGCAGGGGGCTGCTGCGTCTGTCTTGTCCGCCAACAGTAGCAGAATGCCATGCACTAAAACTCTCTTTCTTCTGTCTCCCCCCCCTTTTCCTGCTCTCCCTGTCCTTTTGTACATCAGCATCAACAGGCGGAGGTACAGTGGCACCGGAGCACGAGGGAGCTGCATCCCACATGGCTATGGAGGGCCACACCACGGACTCTGAATGCACCAGTGGGACGGAGGGCGAGGGGAGCTTCACGTCGGCCACCGGATCACCAACGAGCGACACGGACTCGTCCGCCGATGGGAGCTCCCCTGTGGTGGCGGCACCATCTGTGCCCACCACTTCAACAAGTACAGCCGCCATCTCCCCTACCAGCACCGCCCTCCCAGCAGCCCTTCAGCGTTCGCCCCGTGCCCGCTCACCCAGGAGGGTGGGCATCACCTTCGCCCCAGGCACCTCAGGCCCTGCCCCAGTCACCCCTGCTGCCCTCAGTGAGGAGGCCATTGACCTCCTCAGGTCACTCACTGTTGGGCAGTCTACCATTGTGAATGCCATCCAGGGTGTAGAACGAGAGTTGCAACACGGTAATGCATTCCTGGAGGGCATTCATTCTGGTCAGGCTGTCCTTCAGCGAACCCTGCAATCTCTGGCCTCAGCACTGATGGCAGCCATTGTCCCTGTGTCTAGCCTCCCCCCTCCAACTTCCTCCACCCAGACCCAATCCCCTGTACCCTAGCCCATCCCAAGCACACCTACAGACCAGCATGCACACAAGTCAACACACAAAAGTAGCTCAAGCAAACATAGGCACCACTCATCCCACAGACACTCACACAAGCATCACACCCATACAGACACAGCAACATCCACTGTCTCCACTGTGTCCCCCTCCTCCTCTTCTCCCTCCTCCCTCCCAGTCTTGTCTACACACACACCTGCATGCACCACATCTACAGGCACCAGGAATCGCACCAGGACACCCAGCACCACAAGCCGCTCACTTGCACTCACCACCTCCACTGCCATTTACACGTCCCGTGTGTCCTCTCCCAGTGTGTCTGTGACGCCCCCTCCCAAAGTACACAAACGCCGGCAATCACTCACCCAACATCCATCCACCTCACGACAGCCTCCAGTTCCTGCACCTGCACCCAAAACAGCTAAAGTGACACCTCCGACAACCACCTCCTTTTCCTCCACTCCCAGACCCCCTCCAGCCACCCATCCCAGTGTTCGTCAGAAACTGTCCCTGTGTAAAAGTAACCTTTTTGCCCCCACCCCACCTCCAATTCATCAGTCCCATCGTAGCGCCTCAGCCAAAAAGCCTCCAATACCAGTGGTGCGTGTTAAAGGCTTGTGGAGTGCACCGGCCACTAGGGCAGGCAGTAGGACCCGGAGCCAAGGCACTGGCAGCCCACCCCCTGTAAAGGCTCTAAAATTGGAGAGTGGACGACGGGACCGTGTTAAGACTCCTGGTGGGACAACAACTGACATGGGTTCGAAGGGGATTGGTGAGTCAGCTGTGACTCCACCAAAGGTGGGGAAGGTCCAGAGGAAGTCTGCCTAGCCTGTTGTGAGTGTCACGGCGGAGAAGTGCGCCATCATTTCCGGCGGTCCAGACACAACCGCCAGCAACGTCGTCACAAGTATCGTCACTGGTCCAGAGACCACCGCCAGAGTCACAGCCCAGGAGGGCACAAGTATCGTCACTGGTCCAGAGACCACCGCCGGAGTCACAGCCCAGGAGGGTACAAGTATCGTCACTGGTCCAGAGACCACCGCCGGAGTCACAGCCCAGGAGGGCACAAGTATCGTCACTGGTCCAGAGACCACCGCCGGAGTCACAGCCCAGGAGGGCTCAAGTATCGTCACTGGTCCAGAGACCACCGCCGGAGTCACAGCCCAGGAGGGCCCCGGCTGCCACAGCCCCACTGGGCAATGATGGAACGCCATGCCACACACCAATGCCCAGTGTGAAGAATGTCATGCCACACAACAATGCCCAGTGTCGAGAACGTCACGCCACACACCAATGCCCAGTGTGAAGAACGTCATGCCACACACCAATGCCCAGTGTAGAGATCATCATGCCACACACCAATGTCCGTATCAGAACCGCCATTTCAAAGCACCGCTGAACAGTCCAGAACCGCCATGTCAAAGCACCTCTGAACAGGGCAAAGACCGCCATGGCAAAGCACTGCTGAACAGCCCAGAACCGCCATGGCAAAGCACCGCTGAACAGGGCAAAGACCGCCATGTCAAAGCACCGCTGAACAGTCCAGAACCGCCATGTCAAAGCATCGCTAAACAGGGGAAAGACCGCCATGGCAAAGCACCGCTGAACAGTCCAGAACCGCCATGTCAAAGCACCGCTGAACAGGGCAAAGACCGCCATGGCAAAGCACCGCTGAACAGTCCAGAACCGCCATGTCAAAGCACCTCTGAACAGGGCAAAGACCGCCATGGCAAAGCACTGCTGAACAGTCCAGAACCGCCATGGCAAAGCACCGCTGAACAGGGCAAAGACCGCCATGTCAAAGCACCGCTGAACAGTCCAGAACTGCCATGTCAAAGCACCGCTGAACAGGGCAAAGACCGCCATGGCAAAGCACCTCTGAACAGTCCAGAACCGCCATGGCAAAGCACCGCTGAGCAGGGCAAAGACCGCCATGTCAAAGCACCGCTGAACAGGGCAAGCACCGTGTAGGAATGAATAGCCCGCCACATCAGGCATCCTTATCCCGTGTGCAGCTGGGACAGTGACAGGACAGGAACATTCACAGGGAGACTCATCCAATCTGGGCACCAGTCCCACCCAGTACCAGTAGAGAACTGCATCTACTTGAGAGACTGTGGCTTTGCACTCCCCAGGATGGCACAGTGGGCAAACCACCCACTGTAGAGACTTGTGAGACTGTGGCTTTGCACTCCCCAGGATGGCACAGTGGGCAAACCACCCACTGTAGAGACTTGTGAGACTGTGGCTTTGCACTCCCCAGGATGGCACAGTGGGCAACCCACCCACTGTAGTGACTTGAGAGACTGTGGCTTTGCACTCCCCAGGATGGCACAGTGGGCATACCACCCACTGTAGAGACTTGAGAGACTGTGGCTTTGCACTTCCCAGGATACATCAATGGGCATGGAGCCCCGTCCTGGATCTGGCTTTGCATTCATCCGGCTGAGGTGCCCCCCCTTCCCTTCCCCCTGAGGTGCCTGTAGTATTTCGATCTGATGCCCCGGCAGTGTTCTCTCCGATAGTGGTCAGGTATCATTTGTGGGCCTCGCCCATGCATTTTTGGACTGTTGGTGCACGGACATTGTTGTGTACATATCTGCACTACTTCTCGTATTGTATATAATTATGACTGATTTTCAAATATATATCTGTATATTTTTGTATGGCATGTATATTGGCACATTATAATGTTTGCCCGAATTTCGCATTGTCTTTTCATTCTTCCGGGGGGATTGTGGGTTGTTCTTGTGATTTTTGTGAATGCATTGGTGTGTATGTTGTAATATGCAAGGGTGGGGTTGTTTGGTGGGTGTCCCCCTAACTTTTGCCTCCACTCTCCCCGTGTCGTAGGTGCAGTACTCACCGGTGTCTTCGGCGCCTATGTAGCTGTTGGTCGTAGAGGAGCAGAAAGACAAGGGCAGGGAGTATTTGTAATTCCGGCTCCATGGTGGCCTCCTTCCTCGTGGGATGTGTTCAGGTGAGCGTTTTCCCATTGCAAAAGCTGTTTCCGACGTGTTTTTATCCATGGTGAATCCGCCCCGGAAAAGGTGGCGGATTGGCGGGTTGTAATACTGTGGGCGGTACATTTTCTCCCGCCTGTTTGTTGGCGGTAACCGCCGCGCTCCTTGTCTGTACCACCGTGGCGGCCGGTGTGTTAAAGTGGCTGTCTATGTTGGCGGTTTCCGCCAGGGTCATAATTCCCTTTTTTTGTCCGCCGGCCTGTTTGCGGTATTTCCGCAGCTTTAACACCGTCCGCCAGGGTTGTAATGACCACCATAAACATAAATTATCAAGATAAGAGATAAGTAAAATATGCGAATTAGAGGTATACCAGTTTCATCACAGGCCCTTTACCATTGGTTGGCAGGAGCACAGTACATAGAGGTCAACAGTCAGCAAAAACAGGCAAGGCAAACATCTGGGGATACATCATGCAAAAGATGGTAATTTCCTACAGAGTCCACTTCTTTGTCCTAGACACAAGTGGGAGTAGGTCCAACGCTTCAGGTCTCCTCACAGCTGTCAAACAGCTTGCAGTCCTTCTGTACTTCCACAGACCTGTGAGCTGTGGGTGAGGGCTACCTTTGTAGGTTTGATTAGCCACTTAGTTGAGGTTGACTCCTGGATATCCCCTAACAAATGAGGAACATGTTCCCTGGTCCCAAGTGAAAACCTTTCCACATTTGCAGCACATCATGTCTCCTTACTGTAAACTATCACACAGTGCACTATTCTCAGTAAAATGCAAGATGGCAACACCTTTCTACCCTTGGAGGTGGTTGCTGTGCCAGTCAGGGGAATGTTTAGGGAAATGAGCATCCCCTTCCTTCTCATGTACACCAAGCTGGTTCTGGGGGCAACTCCCTCTCTGACTGGAATGGTGTCCAACAGGCAACAGTGTACCTCGGGGACAGAGGCATGTTTTCCTGAGGTCTCCTTTTCATGGGTGAGCACAAAGCGCTCCGTCCCATGCTGCAATCTATCTTTGGGCTTCTAACCACGCCCATGTCACGTCAGTCACTTTCATTGGTTCGTGTGCTTGCCTTTTAATATCCGCTTGCTTTCATATGTGAAAGGCATGCATACATCATGCCTTTTCCGGTGTTTAGCCCACCTACACAGCACGTTAAACTACTGAAACCATTCGAGACTCGATGCTTTCAGCATGGTTTCCGGACTACTTTATCTTTTTATTTTCCACGCAGCACGATGGCGCTGGGGTTTACATAGAGCAATCGTGTATGGTTTTTCCGTTTTTAATTTCAGCGCTATTGAGCTGCATTTTACTTAGCGCGATCACGTTGTGTTTTTTTTCTTGTAATTTGTGTGGCAAGAAATGTCCGGTTAGGAGTTTACAACGCTTATAGCTCTAACTCGAGCAAATGCGAGACCTGTTGCATTGCAAATGCTTGTTCACTTTACTGTGAATAGGCAGGCATCACCATGGTCCCTTTCAAGTTACTTAAGTTCCTTGACCCTTTTAAGCTGTCTCTATTAGGCAAGAAGAGTCACATTCTTTATCCCAGATTTTCTTGTCAAAATGCCTAAGCAATTGTCTCTGCTCCAGTAGCAGTTTTCCCACCTCATTAAGGTCAAGCACTGGCAGGGGCAGCTGATGGCAAGGTAATGTAAATTAGTCTCCAGAACTTCCAGCAGAGAAAACATTACTGTCTAAAAGTTTATTTTCCTAAATATTTATTAAAACCCTAACTGCACCATTGAACTGGATTCTAATAAAATAGTGGCTAAACTATTTCTATAGCTTGCCCCAACCTAGAGTCAGTAGAATGGATAGATTAATCTAAACTCTAGTTTTCCTCATAGGACAGCCAGTGCCTTCCACAGTAAAAAAAAAAAAAAGCTTTTGTGGGGCTTATAGCTATGGAGACATGCCATCATTAAATTTCTACATGTCCCACTTTAAATACTAGGCACTCTACCTTGTGGGTTACATGTCCCTCTTCATTGTGACATTAATATTCAAAAGAAAAGTTTCCCCCCAGGACAAATAGGGCCATTTTAACTGGTTGGACTGCAGGTTTGAACTGCAACAGTTAGGCTACATTGGTAGACCTGAAGCCACTGATTTCCTTGCCACACTAGTGGATGGCGAAATGAGTGCTGCAGTCCACATGTGACATTTAGAGTTCCATACCATGGGAATATTTCTGCACCCTATTTTATGGCCTTATAGGAAATTTAAATATACTAATCTGAGATTATCCAATTTAACATGTACTAGGGGTCAGAGCACATACACCAGGCACTGAATGGTGGAGTCCCAGAGTGCACAGTCTAAAAACTAGCAATACAATTCAGCAAAAAATGGGTGTGACTAGGCAAAAAAGGGCATTTTCTCACAACCCCATTACTAAGATACACTTTTTCTACATGCAAAAGTGGTCTAAGCGACAGAGATATAAATTATCATCCTTTCTGATGTACTTTAAGGAAGCAGCTGGTTTCCACATACTGTAAAGTGGAACCAACTGTGCACAGATCTCTGACGGAAAGCTGATGCAATGCCTCATGATATCAGGTAAGGGAAGGATCATATGAAGTGACCTCAATGCACAATATATGTAATGTACTGAAGATTCAAGTGAAGAATGATAATATTATTCCTGAATTCAGCATAAGACATAAGCTTAATTGTTTCTCGATTCTTAATGATGGATGTTAATTACTATTCGACTTAAAGAAACTGACTTTATAACCCTTTGCATGAAGAACACGTTAGCCATCAGCCATCAGGGATTCTAATATATGCCTTGTGTATTACGGGGAGGTCTTTGCAGGAAGTGCACAACATGCTGACTCGCTTGCCATGACTTGAACATGTGACCTGCACGTCACATCTAAATGATAGCAAATGTGTTGCACCTCACACATCAACAGAGCTTTCTTACTAGTGTTTAAGCTTGTTATCAGAAGACTACACAGTAGACATATTAACCACCTGAGCTATTTTATAAGTATTGGATGCTGTTGACTTTCTGGGTGCACACAAATCAGTGCAGAGGATTCCATATCTAACTACCCTGCCATACCAGCTGATGCACTTGGTCAACAGCAGGAGCCAGGCCGGCAACCTGGGTGGGGGAGGAGGAGATTTTTGACTGCAGACTACAGAATCACCTTGTCACCGTTCTTCTTCCTAATTCTCCTCGAATCTGTTTGGTGTGCAGGAATGTGTCCAATGGTAGATGATAGAATCCAGAGGGCAGGACAGAGATGAAATCAATTGAACTGAATACATTTGGAGGTTCCCGGAAATAAAATAGTTTATTTTTGTTAGAAAGAGAGCCTGAGATCCTTGGTCAGCAAGCGTACAGTATTTCTTAATGAAAGAAATAAAAAAAAATCTGCATTTAATCATACTAATGATTACTTCATCCCAATCCATATAAAGTTCGAGTTGGCCTAGAACTTTGAAGTCATTAGCGAGAAGACTGCCATTAAAACTTAAAAAAGTTTGAGGGCTAGACAACAAACAGTAACACATATTAAGAAATGAGGGGGTGGGATTAACAATGTCAGTTGGATGCCTGGTGGATACTTGCATGCTGCACATAGATACCTATCCCCATAGTTTCTCATAGGGTTGACTATCAGAGGATATGCTTAAGTTCGGTCCTAGCATTACTGATTCTGTTTGACAAACATCAGCAGTTTACTGTTTTATTACTTACTCACCTGAAAATATATGTCACCGCTAATAGGATCTTAGGAAATGAAAACTTGCAGGTTGGATTTAGTTAAAATTAATGATTTTGGACTGTTGGAGTTCCTTGTATTAGGGACATTCAAATTACTGGTGGTCAAAATGATGGCAAATATTACAGCGTTTTATGATTTAGGCTAAAATGCTGATAAAATGATAGGTCAAAAAAAGGAGGGGATGGGAGGATTTATGGTCCAGTGTATATCCTCCAAAGAACTTGATAATAAAATATGATACACTGTTCCAAAAGAATAGGGAGAGGAAGTAAAGGAGTCCTGATCATCAGGAGCAAGAGTCCTCACACACCGTACTTGGTGTCATGCTTCATCATCGGACAGCTCCTCATCAGACCGGCGCTGCAATGTCTGACGGGCTCCCCCCTAAAAAAGGGGGGGCTCTTTGCCGGAGATCTTTTGTTTTTGCCGATGATGCCGCGGAGCCAAGTATGGGTCCGTGGGGAAGGAAAGTACAGGAATAAAGGATAAGATTGGCTCAGGACCCTCACTAAGTGATTTATTCTTTGATGTTGGGAAATGGCCAAGATTAAAAAAATGGCAAGGGAGTGAAAATTGAGGTAATGCTCAGACACTCACACAAGAAAATTCAAAGCAGGAAGTCGGTAATTATCCGAAATTCCTTAATATGTGGTCGACATGTTTCGCGTCTTGATATGGTCTCAACAGGATCCTACGACGCTTCTTCAGGACCTATTAAATAATTGGACTTCTTCAATCGAAACCCAAGTGAAAAAAAGAAAAAATTATATATATAGACTCCTGCAATCTATCGTTTACAGTCAAAACGTAGTCAGTCACTTACTAGGATAGAACAGGACTGGCTTTTTCCTATCAGTCACCCATCTCCACTAGAGAAAGGGCTTCATGGGATCACGTAGGCCTGATGCCCAATACACAAACAATTTGTGTGCGTTTCGGTGTCAGGCGCAGCACCTACCCTCAGGCTCCGTTCCCAACATCAAAGAATAAATCACTTAGTGAGGGTCCTGAGCCAATCTTATCCTTTATTCCTGTACTTTCCTTCCCCACGGACCCATACTTGGCTCTGCGGCATCATCGGCAAAAACAAAAGATCTCCGGCAAAGAGCCCCCCCTTTTTTAGGGGGGAGCCCGTCAGACATTGCAGCGCCGGTCTGACGAGGAGCTGTCCGATGATGAAGCATGACACCAAGTACGGTGTGTGAGGACTCTTGCTCCTGATGATCAGGACTCCTTTACTTCCTCTCCCTATTCTTTTGGAACAGTGTATCATATTTTATGATAAAATGATAGGGCCAGATTAAGAAAAGTGGCGCTGCACCCAGTGCAGCGCCACTTTTCATGGGCCCCTTAGCACCCTCTAATGCCACCATGTGCGCTGTACCCATGATATGGCGCACCATGGCAGTAGTTAGGAAGCTAGCATCAAACGTTTTGACGCTAGTTCGGAGCTTTGCAGAATTAGCATCAATTTGTTTTACTGTAATCCTGCAAAGCCCGTTGAGGCCCATTGTAAGTGGTGGTGTGACTCCTTTTAGCACCTACTCCAAGCAAGCGTTAAAAGTGGCGAAACAAATGATGCAAATAAATCTATTAAATTTCTTTGCGCAATTTTTGCGGGCCCCCTTTGCATACATTGCGCCTGGCACAGGCATAATGTAGCGCAAAGGGTTACAAAGTGGCACAGTGATTTCGGCCTCATTGGGACACAGCGTAAAAAAAATGAGGCTAATGTGGGGCAAGGTGCTCTTACATCTGCCCCATAGTTTGGGACTTCTGGATGTGTCTTTCTAACAATTATTATTGTTGAGAAACAATCTTTTAAATCTTTCTTTATGGTTAACTGCAACTCAATAAACCTTTATATGATGATTATTTCTGGCAAAGAGCAATTCGGTGTGTAATAGGCCAAACGTATTATTCACAATTGTCTTTATTCAAATGGCAAGATAAATGTTAAACATCTGTTGCTTTGCTCATTTCAGTTACATTGTTTCTATATTAAGGTTACTTTTAATTAAAGGCTCGTTTTAACAGAGACATAACATTCCTCAACATAGGCTGGACTGTTTTATTTATTTTATTCCGGGGATAATAACCTATGAAAAGCACACATAAAATGAAAAATACATGCATCCTAATATAGGATAAAAAGGTAAAATGCATCGTTCCTCCATTTCCGAAATAACAGTAAAATCGTAATCGTACAGGCGCTCATTTCTTTTTCTATTAAAAATGTGCTAATCATATTTGTAAAATTTTACATCTTACACGCCAGACTCTATCTGGACACGGAATAACAACCCACTCAGTAGTTTCAGATCCTAATATCTGAATAGCATCTGCAGCTGGTATATGGACAGAGTGTGGCAATTTGGAATTATCCAGGTCCTCCTCAGTTTCGTTTAGTATAGTAGGACTGCAGAAAAACAGTGTGCCTCACACTCAGTGCCTCCCTATTACATACAGGACAGGTGGGCGAGACAGGACACTCTCATCATTTACTTCTGTAGTTATACAATGGCAAATCCCATATCTGAACCTTAAGAAAATAGATAACACTTTAGGTGGTTCGATTTGATCCAAAAACGGTTCGAATCCTACATTACTCTTAAAATCTAGGAATCTTCCTGGCCGAGTACCAAATGCTGGTTTAAATTGTCACCTTTCTTGGATGTGCCTCCGGTATCTTGTCTTTAATTGGCTTAGCGTTTCCTTAGTTACCCCCTCTGGGTTATCCCTGGTTAACTGTATGCCCAGCTTGTACATCCTGGTGTTAATGTGTCTACACCACGGTAATAGGCCGAAACTGTCCTGAGTTTTCACAGCTATGTATGCTTATCTCAGGGGAATCAGGGATTTTCTTGTTCAAACCCTTATCCAGTAAAAGTCAAAGGTTTGAGGGTTGCGAAACGTGATAGTCTTTACACCTATATCTTAGTACAATGGTGTAAGTGGGGCACTGTGGGGCAACATAGGTACTCATCTTATGAACCGACACTCTATTTTCTCCAAACCTCCGGTTTGCTCTGTGCCCCAAATCTTTGCTCCATATAAGGCCCCATCAAGCCCTCTTGCTGCGAGAAATTTCTATTACAGGTAAAAGCAGTCGGAAGTTGGATTTATTTATTTCCTTCACAACCCTTGACCCAGCGTGCTGTAAGGTCAGCTGGCTCGTCACTATTTAGGGAGCCCTTAACAATGTTCTAGCAATCCTCATCCCTAGATAATTAAAGTATTTGACATGCTCCAAGCTGGTGAGTCCTAACTTCACTTTCCCTCTATATGTCCTGTGCAGGTGAAAGGTCATACATTTAATTTTAGAAACATACATTTCCAGGCCATTCTTCTCATAGGAAATTGAGAACGGATTCATTGCAGACCCATAGGGGGTTTTGAGATGAGTAAAGTATAATAACCAAAAAGTATGGCAGAGATTATTTGCTTTGCGAATTTTGAGAGGTTTGCCATTGCAATCATATAGTGTGTCAATTAGCCCATTAATATAAAGTGTAAACAAAGTAGGTGCTCTAGACACATTCCTCACTGACACCCCTTTTAATGTTTTTGGGGGTCATTCTAACCCTGGCGGTAAAAACCGCCAGGGCGAATGACCGCGGTAGCACCGCCAACAGGTTGGCGGTGCACCGCTTGGCATTCTGACCGCGGCGGTTCAGCCGCGGCCAGAAACGGAAAGTAGGCGGTGTCCCGCTGACTTTCCGCTGCCCTTGAGAATCCTCCATGGCGGCGGAGCGTGCTCCGCCGCCATGGGGATTCTGACACCCCCTACCGCCATCCTGTTCCTGGCGGGTCTCCCGCCAGGAACAGGATGGCGGTAGGGGGTGCCGCGGGGCCCCTGGGGGCCCCTGCAGTGCCCATGCCAATGGCATGGGCACTGCAGGGGCCCCCCTAAGAGGGCCCCAAAAGGAATTTCAGTGTCTACCTAGCAGACACTGAAATTCGCAACGGGTGCTACTGCACCCGTCACACTCCAGCAACTCCGCCGGCTCCATTCGGAGCCGGCTTCATCGTTGCTGGGTCTTTCCCGCTGTGCTGGCGGGCGGCCTTTTGGCGGTCGCCCGCCAGCACAGCGGGAAAGCCAGAATGGCCGCCGCGGTCTTGTGACCGCGGTGCGGTCATTTGGCGGTAACCGCCCGCCGCGGTTAGAATCACCGCCTTTATGTTGTATCACTTCGCCCTTTCTGCCTCATCTTACTTGGCCGTAATTATTAGTACTATACAGATGTATTATTGTGTGTAGCAACTATTAGGCATCCCCATACCTTTAAAGCCCGTTATTTCATGTCACGGTTTTCCAGAGGTTTATAATGAAGAGAAGCACCTGATCAATGGTGCTTGTGATGACCCTAAGCCTGCGTGAAGATGTGACAAAACCTGGTTGTCTTCCATCCAGGTTTGGATCTCTGCCTGTAACTGCCTGCTGAATATTTTCCATGCATTGTCTATCAAACTAATGAGCCAATAGATGGTTATCTTTGTCACCATTTTTAGGGTCGAGCGTGCAAAGCGCTCTGTCCCTTTTGTAATCTCTCTATGGGCTTGTAACCATGCCCATGTCACACGCATCAGTTTGGTTTGTTCGTGGGCTTGCCTTTTAAAATTCGCTTGATTTCATTAGTAAAGGGCATGCATAAGTCATGCCTTTTCTGGAGTTGAGCGCACCAGCCAACTACTGAAAACAAACGAGGCTTCATGTTTTCCGTATGGTTTCTGGACTACTTTTTCTCTTTATTTCGTAGGCAGCACCATCTCCCTAGGCAATAGTCGAGCCCTTTGCATGACATCGACCCTGTTACATGGATAATTACACTTTTGGCGGTAACATGGATAATTGCACTTTTGCCGGTTACATGGATAATTGCACTTTTGCCAGTAACATGGATAATTGCGCTTTTGCAAATAAGTTTCACTGCAAGCAAACTTCTGTTTCCTTTTGTGTGTCTGCTTCGCTCTCATGGCAGCCGTCGGCTCGCTTATGTGAAACTGTTTTACTTTTCATTTTCAGTTTATTTGGCAAGAAAAGTCCAGTTAGGACTTTACAACGCTAATAGCTCTTACTCGAGCAAATGCAAGACCCATTGCATTGCAAATGTTTGTTATCAATTGGGATTATTTCACCTTACCGCCACTTTTCTGATAACTAAATCCCCTGGTATTTGCAGGATTGCAGGGTACAAATGTACTGCCATCAGCAAAACTCAATATTAGGCCCTTACTCACACAGGCAACACTTCCTATAATGCTTTTTTATTTGCTAGTAATGCTTACATCATAGCCAACAGATAAATATAGTTTTGTGATGCATTAGCCACCCTTGTTGCACCCCTCCTCTGCTATCACCCCCTTTTTGTTGTGTGGGAGATCCATCATCATTCTCAGATCAACTTGAAAGATTTTAGCAATTTACTGAGGGGAAGAGCATCCCATCAAGTGATCTGTGTGCTGCCAGAAACTGAAGATGTAACCTAGCTGTGTCAACTTCTAGAGAGTCCTCCAGAAACACTTAACCATCTCAAGGTACCACAGTTCCCAGGCGGATAAAGGGCCAAACATATATGAGATTGCACCAGAAGCTTTTATCAGCGGAAAGAATGAAGCAGAAACGTTTTGTTTAGTTTTATTTTATTTATTTTTAAAGTGCCTAAATGCAACAGTGGTACCTTCAAAGCATCAGAACTTTACGTACCCACTGAAGCTTCCACATAATTTACTATACAGGATATTTAACTAAAACAAAAAAGAAACAATAAACCTATAAAGCAATAAATAACAGATTATCCAGCCGCAGGCCCCAAGACTGAACTCTGTCAAAACGTATGCTTGGAGTAAATAAAGATTTAGGGCATGATTTACAGTTTGGCGGACGGGTTTACTCTGTCACAAAAGTGGCAGGTATCCTGTCCGCTGTATTACGATCCCATTCTATCCTTTGGGAATCGTAATACGGCAGATGGGATATTCCTCATGTTTGTGACGGAGTAACTCGTCTGTCAAACTCTAATGAGGCCAGTCTTTTTTCAAGCATTGACAGTATTGTAATCAAGTGCCCTTCAGTGTGAAGAATTTAAGACAGACTGTATTCCTGGGACATTCCGATCATGACATTGCTGCTTTTAGGTTGCTTCTGGCATTTGATGTGTCAAACTGGCAAAGCAAAAAGCTCAATCTGGACTGGTCGATGTTTTCTCTTTTCACCACCAAATACTAGAGTCAATTTTTCTAATTACTTTGAAGATTATACAGTGTATTAACTGCTTAAAATGCTTCTTAAATCATCACCCAGCTCTGTTGCTTCCTTGCTAGTGTCACATGGTCACACTTCCTTATTTTAAAAATCACAAGCAGTACTAAATGTTCCTTTTCTGATATAAACTTTCATTTACAAAGTAAGGTATAGTGCAGCGAAGTATAATATGCTGTTTTTACGAAACTATTTGCTTGGGTCTCACATAATAATTTGTCATTAAAACATGGCCCAGCTGCTAGCTTATTTTCAACCTGAGCTGGTGATGTGTCCATTGCAGCTGACCATGTCAATGGTACAAAGGTTAGTGCTTTATGTCTGACAGCAACAAATCTAATGTTCTTTTCAAATAGTCAGTTGTATTTTGTACTCTCACGTGTATCTGACAAAACAATATATTTTATATGGGCCTCCTATTGAATTAGCAGAATATCTGCATCATTGGGTATGGTGGATACAGCTCACTGTGTCACCTGATCATTTGAACAAAGGAAACAAATAGGAGGTAAACTATAATGGCAACAGCTTTGATCAGAGTGTACACTAGAAGCTATTTAGACCTCTCAGAATATAACACTAACTTGACATGATGGTAATAGTAATTTTGAAAAGTCTACAGGCCTGATTTAGAGTTTGGCGATGTGATACTAAATCACAAACAGGACACATAACTTATCGTCCCTACTAAAAGTGCTGTAGAATATAAGGCACTTATGTTATGGTGGGCGGGATAACCTTCAAGCCAAGCCTGTGATGGAGTATTCCACCTGTCAAAATACAACTCACACCTTAGGTCCACTAGTGTCATGGGGTCATGCTTGTCTTAAAAAATGTACAATGAAGTCAAATCAACATTTCCTCTGTGACCTTCATGGAGGTTTCCAGTTGGTTTATCACAACAAACATTGCCCTCCATGGCTAATGTGGTCACGTGGTCCAATGGTATCACTGCTGCTAGGTGCTCACCATCACATAATGCAAATCTTTGATCTCAGTTATCATTCAAAAAGGTCTGCATTTCTCTGGTGAGTGGAAACCTCAAATAATGATCATTTTAAAGTTCAATACTTTTATATAGATTCCTGGTGTCGTTATGTTTTTTCCAATCTAGCATTTAGTCACAAAAAGTAAAGGTAGGTTTAATATTGGACAGTGATTGAACAGATCATTCAAACCCACAAAGGTATTTTAAATATATGATAACTGTAACTTGTTTCTCTGCTACTGTGTCACTGTCTGATATAAAAGCTGTAAGGGGCACCTCCAGCATTTTATTTTTGAAGTGCCTAAATGCATCAGGGGTACATTCAAAGCATCAGAACTTTATGTACCCACTGAAGCTTCCACATAATTTACTATGCAGATTATTTAACTAACCTCACCTGTGGGACACTCTCGCCCTCTGCTAATGGCAAAAAACGTCAAATTGATCTCAGAAAGATGACAGATCTCCCTCGCAACAAAAGAATGAATGCGCACATTAATACACATTGACTTTGCCGGAGAAGCTCTCTGTGGCACGGAAGAGACCTTTAGATGATTCTTTCTTTAAAGTTTGATAGTCAACCATTTCTGACCTAACTCAACCTCAAGAGCTGCACAGGTTTGGGCACGTTCTTAAAGTTTTCACAAATCTCTTGGATTTTTTTCGGGAACAAGTTGTTTAGTGAATTGCATAATTCTTAGGACTGTAGTTGTCTGACGCCTGACTCTTCCTCCCACATTAGGTTCCTAGGTTAGTTAACCATCTCAGAGGGCTGACTTTCACCCTGTCCCTTCCTTTCAGTGAAATCGGTCTTCTTGGTTTACAAAGCTGACTTCCTATAACCACTTAAATCAACTTTAAAAACCATTAGTTCAGTCTTATTCTGGGATGTTTTCCTGTACGCCTCCAAGAGGAAACATTTTTTTAAATAATTCTCAATTCTTCTGAATATCATCTATAATTTAGTTTTGCTCAGTCTTTCTTGTACTTTTTCAAAAAGGTCATCAAATGTGGTGCCTTGACCGTTGTTCATTGAAGTTCTCCTTTGGCGATTGCCAGCAGCTAAAACATGCCATAGCTGAGTCTATTTACTTTCAGTATTTCCAGTTGTGACTGCTTTACATTTCGTTATCTTGGTGTGATGGCTCTTAGTCCAGGGCTAGACAAATTGAGTAATAATCCCAGGGACTGCAAAAGCTTAGGATAGAGGGGCTAGGCTCTTATTTTGCACCACCTCCTTCCTTGGTAATATTTAGCTCTGTATTCTTGGGCCTTTGTGTATGCAGAGGCGTGAGATAAGAAAGTCCATGGCTGACAGGACCACAATGTCTTTAAATTTTCTTTGTCAGCCTCTGAAATTCAGTTCAGATTATTTCCAATCAACATGGGCGATCCAATGTTCAAATAAAACAATTTCTGTTAAACAAGGTGTATAAATGAAAATGCAAATATACTTATTTTTTCTTCAAACTGTGGTCACACACGGTCAGAAAAAGTGTTCTGTGCCAGCATTACTAAAACAATACAAAAGTAGTTGATAAATCTCTATGATGACATCATAAAAAGCATTTGATAAAATGTATCAAAGGGCAAAAGAGAAATGTATATTGTGCATGAATGACGCAATCTGATGTCATGCTAATTCCAGTTTACAGACAGTGCATTTAATAAAACCCAGATAGTTTCCTAAATATTAATGTTTCACATTTGACTGATCAGGGGCAATCCGGATCTGGAAAATATATATGCTGCATGGGTTCCACGTGTTTATTGTAAATAACTACATCATGTTTTTTATTGTAATTGTCAACTACGTAGATATCGTGAGGTGTGCCTTTGCAGTTGTCAGTCATTTCCTGTGCTTTTTTAGATTCTTTGACTGTAGCTCCCCTGTCGCATGATTTATTACACATTCCAAAGAAAGTTAAAAAGACAGGAATAAAAATGATACCATGCACAAGACCAAAAGCTATAACAAGGAACATGATCTTAAAAAACGTTCTGAAGATGTAGCTTCCTGCAGCAGACAATGCAAGAACTCCCAATATAGTCGAAACAGCTCCCTGGACTATAGGATAGCCAAGAATATGCAAAGCATCTACGGCCCGTTGATTGGGTGTGGATCCCTTACTAGAGACAAATGCATACGAGATATGTGCTGAAAAGTCCACCGAAAATCCTATACAGATTACCAGATTGATCATGGATATGGAGTCAAGGTTAACATTCCAAAACGCCATGTATCCTGTAACCCCCACGATAATGGAGGCAATTGCAAATGTCACCCACAATGAACAGAGTGGACTGGGTATCAGTAATAATGAGATCACTAGCATGACTGCTGTAGCGATTAGAACATTCTGAATAGTATTATCCACTATCACAACATACTGATCGAAATATATAAATGCAGGGTGATATACTGATACTGGGACACTGCAGCCCTTTGCCAATTCCCTTATTTGGTTTAACATTGTTTTTTCATCAACTGCAGTTATCACATTTACCGTCTGAATGAAGAAACGGGAAGCTAGAATGTTCCCATTTTTTATGTCAATGTCTTGCATGAAGTTTGGGTTTACACCATTTAATAATGATAAATTGCCAATAAAAGTAGATTTGGTGTCTAAGTCTATTCTCATGGGAACAGATATAAGCTCATATGTACTTAGCCATGATTCGGTAAGACTTTTGTCAATATAAGAATTATTTTCAAATGAGTCCATGCATTTCCTAATATTTGTACGAACAGATGTGTCCCAGTAGGCTATTTCTTCGGTTACAGAAACCATAACTCTTGGACCGTAACTGGAAAAAAACAAATCTTCATGATCATAAAAAGGTTTGACATAGGAATCATCACTTGCCAAATTTCGAAGATCTATACCTTCTTGTGTTTGTAGGCACCCATAGATGCCAGAGGCCAAATATCCAAAATAGAAGACCACCACAAATACCTTAGTCCATACATTGGTAAGAAAAGGTCCATAAAAATCTTTAAAGAATCCCGGAATTGGATGTTCTTGTTCTGTACCAGTTGTTGAGTCATAGGAGCCCCCTACACAGCATGCACTGTATATAGAGGAACGGCCAGCTTGAGGTACTTCTTCCACTTTTTTGCAGCTCAGCCAATGCCTGTTGGATTTTTCTCGCTTACCATTTAGTGCCAAAACAGCTCCAAAACAGGTGATATTGAATAAGTAGCAGAACATAATGGCAGTGCCAGTATAGATACAAAATGATTTAACCGACTGAAAAGAAGTCATTATTCCAATGTAGAATGCCAAGGCCGTGGTAAGGGTTGTGATTGTGATGGACACAGCGGCATCTGCGTAAGTGTGAGCCATCCGGTCTTCAACAGAGTCTTTAACTTTAGTCTGTTGCCAACCAGCGATCATAATGAACATGTCATCAACACCAACTCCTAAAGACAAGCAGAGAGAATATTTACAATATTTATGTATCATTTTAAGGCTGTGGTTATGCAAAAAACTATATTTGTGCTGCTTTTTTACGCAAAAACGGCGCAAACTTACAAAATACAATTGTATTTTTCAAGTTTGCGCCGTTTCTGCGTCAAAAAATGACGCAAAGGCAGCGCTAAAAAAGTATAAATAAGGGCCTATGTTTTCGAAGTACAGTCATGCACATCTATTATATTTTTTGAAGACATAAGCATAACGCCCTGATTCACAATGTGCTGATTTCAAAATGCAAATGTGTGAGCTGCCCATGGGCAAGCAGTATGCCTAGGCAAGGTCTCAGCTCACAGCTGTTTGGGTATTCACTTATAGTCCTGTGCTAAATATGTGCACATATTTATACTATAATGGATGTGACAATCCATATGCTATGTATGTACCTGATACACACACCCCTACATAAATAGAACGTACAGAAAGTGCATGTCACGCATGCAAAGGAAAGACAAACATCGGATTTTTTTTTACTGCATATTATATCACTTATTAGAAACATTTTAAGTAACTATGGCTTGCATTGCTCAGATATAATACCAGCTGTATAAGTTGGTGCACTTTCCCACTCTTTCTGTGCCAATTATCCGTGATCCATTTGATGTCATTTAAGTGCACAGATAAGTGGATCAAAGCATTCTCAGGCCTTTTAAGAAAACCCCTAAAGATTCCACTTTATAAACGTTTACACAGTTTGCACAGTTTGCACTCCCCTTGCCTACTTATTCCGTTGACACTCCTGCGAGTGAAGCCCCTTTTCACATTCAAGTTGATGTTTAGGTGTGCACAATGGGCCTGAATCACAAAGGTAAACTTACACACTTGTGTAACTTTACTCTTATTCAAAAACTGCAATTTAATAGTAACTTTAGGACAGCAGAGACTCCACAGTCAGGGAGGAGAAGCCCGCACACAAGACGATAGGACAGGCCTCCCTTTTATGTATACATTTCTTCACCCTGACTGCAGTCTCCACAGCCAAAAACGTGCTATTAAAGTGTAGCTTTGTGAATACAGCAAAATAGTAAACTTACACAAAACTTATAAGTTTACCTTTGTCAATCAGGTCCAATGTATCCAAATGTTACGTGTAGTACATGAAAGAAGATATTCTCTTGCATGGACATTATATATCTCAATCATTATTTGGAATCACAAATAATATATGCTGCATGCATATCAAGCCTTTTTCTATGAGAAAGTGTTTTTGTTCATAATCACTATAATAAAATAGCAACTTATTATGATGAACAGTAATCAAAAAGAAAACATTCACCACATTTTATAGGTGCAAATCTTGCATGGATTGGAAAATGTCATAACATACCTCACACATTATCACCTTGATTACATTTATATTACATGAATACCATAATACATTTGTGTATAATCTACACATGATTACAAAAACCTGAATCAATTAAATTACACAAATGGAGCACAAAACACCTAAGTCACATTCGCATATGGTACAAAAGTATATTGTCATTTAAGCCGGACCTATTTAAGAGGGAGCGTGAAGGGAAGGAGATATCAAGTAGCTAAACATAAAAAAAAGTGTCAGAGTAGCCGAGAGCAATGAATACGAATACTGTGATTGCTGGCAATATTTAAAACTGCAAATACATTTACATTAGTTGGTAAAACACTAGCAGCACTTTAGGAAACTCTAATCATACCCCAAAATGTAAACTCTAATCATACCCCATATGTTGAAAATGGGATATAGAACAAAACTGAATCCAAGATTTATAAGATGTGTGTAGGGGCTGCATGAGTGTGGAAAGAGTTTTAGTGGAAAAGAGAAACAGAATGTAGTAGAGACACATACGACCTAAATAAAAAAAAAAACAGTTGACATTTACACCTGTGCTGCCATTCATAAACTCCTCTCTGATTCTTCTGCACTCTTTAAAGGGCTGGAGATTTACCATAGCAAAGAGCTGAAGAAACTCTACTTCAAGGGTGTGTGGACGAGGAACACTGTTAAACTTATGGATGTGTGTGGGAAAGGATTTTGCCATAAATAAATATGCATTCCCTTACAGAAAAAATATTCAGTTTACATATCGGGCTGCAGCTCCTCTATGCTAAGTTATACCTTCTATATAACTCTGCACTGAGGAAATGGCCTATTCCTGTAATACGACTGGATTGCTGCAATTGGCACAAACTCCCAGGCGCATTACTGGGAATGTTTGCGAATTATCAAAACTCATTTGCTTACAATAAACATGAGTGTTTATCTTTTCTTTGTGAATTGGGCCCCATAGGTTGTAGAATGATATGCCACTTAATGTGATGAAGAAGAGAAGATTAATGGATAAAGAAGGGAAGGAAAAGGTAAAGATAAAGTGAGCTGTGAATCTCTGAAAGATCTGTAGGGGGTAGAGTAGATGGAGGGAAAGAGCCTTTCGAGACTATTCACAAGGGTAACTTAAACTTGTGAGGTTACGCATTCTAGTTTACTTTTCCGCTTTTTAGTAACTTTACAAATTTTGGCTATTTACCCAAAAGTGTAGATTTACATATCTCCACTCCATGAAAAATGGGGTGGAGCCAAATTTACAAATGATAGTTACTACTGCCAAAAAGATACAGTAGTAAGTCTAGCCTCACGCATGATCAACCATTTATACATCAGCAATCCCACCAAATACAATAATGGATGTAGGGAATTACAATAAAACCCCGTAGGAAATAATGTTAAAATAAAGTACATTGTTTGAAATAGCTATAAACATAAATTAATATAACTGAGTGTTAACTAAATATAACAATAAAACATATCATTTAATTATATGTTATTTTAACAACTTTTTGAGTGTCAAATGAATGCATAAAATATTATTAAATTAATTTAAATTACTTCTATACAGCATTTTCAATAATTATGGGTGCATAATATTTTAAAAATACATGAGGTGGGAATTTGTTTAAAATTAAAATTAACATGAATTAAAATTTCAAATCAAAATTGGGTTAATAGCGCTGTACAATGTTTTAATTTGTTCTACATTTAATATAAATACACATTTTTTCCAACTTTAATAAACTATTTATTTTTCTATATTATACCATTTGGAGATTTCCATCTGCAGGTGGCAGTTACTCATGTGTGTGTCATTTACAAACTACCTTCCACATAGGAAGTACCTATGAGCGATTAGAGAAGTCCTGTGTCAAAGTGTTGATCGTTTACTCAGGTGTAACATCCTTTGCTTTTCACAAGCATTTCGTAAATTATTTGCAACATTTTTGGCTTCTGTAAGATAAACTTCAAAGATGCACATGTGAGTGCTATAGACAGTGTGAAAAAATTCACCAATAACCAACAGTTTTACATAATGGTGTAGGTAAAAACAACAAATTGGGGCAATCATTGTAAACTGAGAAGAAAAAAAGATTTCAAAAGATGAAAAATGTATCTAGCTTCCTATAAACATATATATTCAATTCAATTTATAGTATATGCATATGAGGAGCAGAGAAAACATATGTAAGCATGTGTTATTTTTGAATACTATACACTTATGCCTGTTTCTTCAGACCGTCATAATAACATATACGAATTTGGATTAAAAAAAATTGAGCAACCCAATAGGTGTACTTCACATATCTATATAACTCATGAAAAGCATACGTTACCCCTCGTCCATAAACCTGGCTCTTGTATGCAAAGTATATTGATATTCTAAGGTGTGTTATACACTTGGGGCCCGATTCAAACTAGTAAACTTAGACTTTTGATCTAAGATCAAAAGTCTAAGGCCCGTATTTATACTTTTTTTGCGCCGCATTTGCGTCGTTTTTTGACGCAAAAACGGCGCAAACTTGCAAAATACCATTGTATTTTGTAGGTTTGTGCCGTTTTGCGTCAAAAAGCGGCGCAAATGCGGCGCTAAAAAAAGTATAAATACGGGCCTAAGTTTACGACTTATCAGTATTCACAAAGGTAAGTTACGTATAGCATCTTTAGGTCCGCACTCAGGGCGGAATCTCCATACTTGGAGTGGAATCTCCACCCCGAGAGCGGAGATTCCACCTCGAATGTAGAGGTAAAGATACTACTTATGACTTATGTTTGTGAATATTGAAAAGTCGTCAACTTAGACTTTTGGTCCAAACGTAGACCAAAAGTCTAAGGTTACCTTTTTGAATTGAGCCCTTGGTCTATGAAACATCTATAAACTGCAGTTTTATAAAACTGATGAACAGATAAATATCACAGTGCTTTATGCTATGTATTCATATACAATAAATGATCCAGTGAAATACCTTTAATTTGGGAAAAGGAGAATGAACTGGCAAAACTTCACTTCTTACTCTGTGGCCATTAGAAACAGTCACTTACCTAAAATAAGGAATGGAGAATTTGCTACGGTTATAACAAATGGAACTCCACACATCAGTAGCAGTCCAAAACTAGCCAATACAGCCAATCCAGCTGAGATGACTCCAAATGATGCAACCCAAATTTTGTTCCTCACGCAGTCCAACCTGAAAAGTATATAACTATCTGTTTTACAGTAACATATTGGCAATTATTCAAAACATGAATCCACATTCTTTTTATATTCCCTTGACAATGGCTGTGCTAAAAAACAGAAGTAAGCTTTAGTGATATGCTTGCTAGGCATCCTGACCTAATATGAAAACAGTACATTTAATAAGTAAGTTCTGGCCAATTATTGCAAAGTCTGCTACACAATTATCGTGACATAAGAGGGAAGTCCCTAACATAAGCACTGTCAGGCATGCTGGATCGAAAACTTTGGACAGAAAGCTTTGCCATGAGCACCTCGTGTTCTAAGCTTGTACACAAAGCAGTGGTATATTTGAACCTTTCTTTGACGAGGCATTCAATGGAGACAATCAAAGGAGAAGGTATTCATGTGTGTCGGGTGCAGAATGAAGTAACATTTAAGACTTGGAACCATCTGGAACTTGGCAATCATCTTGGAGAGGAGTCTCAGATATATTGTTTTACAACAGTCAGTGTTCAGAGCATTGCAGGAACAAGGGCATTACTTTACAGCAGGAGTATCAAAGGCTGGATGCTAAAAAGTACACATGGGTAGTAGAATACATTTTTAGTGATATTGTTGATCTGAGGGGACATGGTCAGGATAGTGTCACCAACTGAGGTTAGAAATCGTGTTCAGTGGATGGGTAGGTCCTAGCCGCTGTGCCGCAGCCTTTAATGCACTGGGACAACCAGATCTGATGCATAAATCTTTGAAAATTGCCCCAGTTGAACCCATATTCCCCTGACTTAGTTGAAATGGTGATGTAGATCTGAGTGTTGTCATTACACATGAGGCACTCCTGGTTGTAGCTGCTGAGTATTCTTACCAAGCAGATCACATTCACTGTTCAAAGGGGTGTAATAGTGCTGAATTCTGTTGGACTTTGCAGGTTATGATGAACAATGTGAACAGATAGGGAACAAATTGAACATGTGAGTTCTGTTATCTAGTGTTGGACCCGTCAGCCTTAGGGTAGTCTATCCCCAAATGTTTTGCCTTTCCTTCTCCATTTTCCAGGGCATAAACTGTGTTGGCACTAGGACTCTGTGCAAAGTACCATTGCTAACTAGTGCTAACGTTCTTCTGCTCACTACCCTAAAACATGGTTAAATTGGCTTATACCCAATCAACATAGTTAATTTACTTAGAAGTCCCTTGTAGAGTGTGTGAGAGAACAGGGCTGATTACAGAGACCCCCTAACATTTTGCCCCCATTTTCCACTTTTTGCTGGTGTTTTCCTGACTCTGATGGTGCCCTGGGTACTTCTAACCAGTCACAGGGCCTATGCACTGTGTATAATCAGTATGCAAATTAGGCTCATTATAATTGGCTAAGTCAACCTACCTATACGTCCCTAGTATATGGTAGGGCATGGAGGTTTAGGGACTCCAGCATAGGTAGTGCCACCTAGGTGCACTGCTGAGGTGCCCAGTGCCATTTTAAAGGCAGGTCTGCCTTGCTGGCTGCTTTTAAGTTAAAGGTACATGCAAATTCGAATTTGGAATTAAAAATAGTTCCAAAGTCTTAAACTACCTAATTTTTACATATAGGCCACCCCTAAGGTGTGCCCTATGTGTCCCTGGGGCTGGGTGCCATGTAACTATAAGCAGGGACCTTATACAAATAGTTTTATAAGCCCTGGTGAGGTAAAACAGCAAAATTAGTTTTTCCCTCATTGTAGTGAATGGCCTCCATAGGCTTTATTTTAATTTTAAAGTCCCCTTAAGTAACAGATACCAGACGTTTGGTATCAAATTAATTGTTATAATAAATCCCACAACGTCCAGTTGTTGGATTTAATATAACTTGTTCAGGTAAAGAGTTTTAAACTTTACCTGAAAAGTTGCCAACTTCAGCCCTGCAGTGTTTTTGCTGCTGTGCTCTGATTGGCCAGCATCTGATGAGGTGTGAAGTGGCCTGGCTCCACATGAAGCAGGAAGGGGGAGGGCTGCCAAACTGGTCTTCAAAGGCAGAGAAGGACATTTGGAGCAACCCAGAAACACCCTCACATCCTGCAAACCCAGACAATTAGGTAGCCCCTTGATTAGATTAGGAGGGGGCAGGAGAGGGGTGTGTTTAGGATTTTTAGCCACACCAGTGGGTGGGCTCAGCCAGATGTAACCTCCAAAAATCACTTTCAGCCATGATGGATTTTTGAGGAATGTTGCTCTCTGGGATTGATTTTTGCCACACTTCCCAGAAAGTGGTCATCACAGGGGGGAGGACTCTGCACTTGATTAGAGAATCAGGACCCCCTGTTTTTCACCCAGGAGCAGGGATAAAACTGGCAGACCTGCACCCACACCTCAGATCCCTATCAGATTTCAACAAGAGAGGAGAAGAAGGACTGCCACGCTGGACCCCTGACCTGCACCTGGACACTGCACTCTGGAGGTCTGCACCAGCTGCACACTTGGGCTTCACCACTAAAAGGACTTTACCTGTCTTCTACTGTGTCAAGAAGAGACTCCCTGTTTGCTACAGGTACAAAGGAGCTGCCCAGAGTCCCCTGCATCAAGTCCTGCAAGCAGAGCCCAGCTGACCAGCGTCCAGTGGCCATTTGAGGATTCTGACCAGGTGCATTCTGGGAATTGTAGTCCCAACTCCCAAGGAGCAACTCAGAGTTTCTGGAACCTTGGATCAAGCTGCGGACACTTCAAGGACACAAAAAGGACTTCTGGAAGAAGATCCAGAAGTTTGGAGACGTTTGGAGCAACTCCATAAGTTGAAGAGGTGCAATGTGGGAGTTGTAGTCCCAGACCTCAAAAGGCACACCAGAGTCTCTGAACCCTTGGCTGGTGCTGTGGACCACTTTCCTGAATCAAACACTTCTGAAAGTACGTGTGACAGTGTTACCTCGTAGGTGGCCTGAACTCTGGACTTTGTTCCTTTCCAGTGTGACCTTTTTTTAACCCTTTGAGCGCTGGTTACTTCTATGCGCTGGAAAGCATTAATTCTTTAAAAATGAATATCTCCGGTTCCCTTTATCCGATTTTATTCGTTTTGATGTCATTTTAAAAATAAAAATATAATCTATTTTCATAAATTGATTTTGGATTAAACTGTTTCCTGTGTTTTATTTAATTACTGTTTTGTGATATTTGAATGCTTTACGCTTTGTCTCCTAAGTTAAACCATGTCGCTCATTGCCAAGCTACCAAGGGTTGAGCTGGGTTTAATTTACTGAGACCTAACTGGACCTAAGTGGAGGTTGGTGGCCTATTGCTAAGTGTAGGTACTTACCTGTTCTTACCAATAACCCATTTTCCAAAAGAGTGTCATACTATATACCCAGGAACTGTAAATTAAATGATACCAGTGGGCGTGCAGCATTTACTGTGCAGTCTACTTAAGTAGCACCTTAAAACATGTCCCTGGCCTGCCACTAAGGCCTGAATACAGTTTTAAACTGTAATTTCAACTTTGCAAGAAAACCCCCTTGCTAAGCCTTAAACTCCCCTTGTATCACATATAATTCACCCCTAGGGTAGGCCTAGGTGTGTGGTGCAGGGTTCATTTTAATTAAAAGGCTGGACATGTACCTTTCATTTTTACATGTCCCGGTAGTGAAAAATTCCTAAATTCGTTTTTCACAACTGTGAGGTCTACCCTTACCACAGAATGACACTGGAGATTATTTATTACATTTCATAAATTGTAATTTCCTATTGAAGCAGCTAGTTATGTTATATCTAATATCTTTGGATTTGTAATGAAAAACTCTATTTAATGATAAGAGTCATGTTTTTATTACAATTTCAAAAAATGCAATTGGCATTTTTCCGCCCTTGGCCCCATTGTGCCTGCAGCCTGTCTTGGGCTACATGACTGGGTGTGAATAACTGACTTTGTGAATTCCTCCTAGACAGTTGCAAAAACAAGGTGATGGATGGAATTCTTGAATTAATCTCAGCTATTGGCAATTGTCCAGGCTGCATCTCAATCCATCGTTTTTCGTATACCATCCCACCTCAGTTTGGATCCAGCCATATGCAAATCAGTCTTGACCCTGTTCCTCATGGGAACAGTCCAGCCTGAACTGCCAGGCCAGGTCCTCCCTGAACAAGAACACAAGCAACCAAGGACAGGTTTTGCCCTAGTCAGTCACACAATAGAGGAATTAGGTGTGCCTGTGTAGGCCATTTGCTAGTAGGGTGTGTGGGCACAGCTGAGCATAGCCCCAGTGGCAACTGAATAAGGAGTGCTCTGCCTTCACACAAAAGACTTATCACCTCAGCATTGTCACTGCAGCCAGCTTGGAGCCAGGGAAGGGAAGTCAGGAAAGTCCATGTACTTCAAAGTCACTGTCTAGACACTGCTCCCACCTTCCAGAAGTAAGGCACCAGGGTATAAAAACTAGACCTCAGACACCAAATCTTCAGTTCACTCCTGGACCTGTGGAAGGACTTTCAGAGGTCTGTCTGCTGCTGTGCTCTCTGAAAAACTGCTTTGTTGTACCTGGAAGGACTTCTTTGATGCCTGGAGCCTGCCTTGAACCCTCAGAGGCTGGCCCTGCTATTGAGCCTTGCATCTTCACCTGAACCTAGGACTACCAGAGTCATTCCAAGGGATAGTTTCCTGGCCTCCTGTTCATAGCCACCATTGTCTGTGGTGCTAGTGGTGCCAGGATGGCCAAATCCCAAGACTGAGGACTAAGAAAATGGTCAGCCAAAAACTGCTTTAAGAACCAGGAGGGAACTGGGACCAACCTACTCGCCTGTCCACCCGAGGCGCTTCGCCAGTCGGACGGACCTTGCGGTTTCTCCTGCTACTTACCAAAAAAGAGTCTTAGGCGGTCATTCTGACCGCGGCGGGCGGCAGTCGCCGCCCGCCATGCGGTTACCGCCGAATGGCCGCTCCGTGGTCAGGAGACCGCGGCGGCCATTCTGGCTTTCCCGCTGGGCCGGCGGACGACCGCCAAAAGGCCGCCCGCCAGCCCAGCGGGAAAGCCCCTGCAACGAGGAAGCCGGCTCCGAATGGAGTCGGCGGAGTTGCAGGGGTGCGACGGGTGCAGTGGCACACGTCGCGATTTTCACTGTCTGCAAAGCAGACAGTGAAAATCTGTATGGGGCCCTGTTAGGGGGCCCCTGCACTGCCCATGCCAGTGGCATGGGCAGTGCAGGGGCCCCCAGGGGCCCCACGACACCCGTTCCCGCCATCCTGGTTCTGGCGGTGAAAACCGCCAGAAACAGGCTGGCGGGAAGGGGGTCGGAATCCCCATGGCGGCGCTGCAAGCAGCGCCGCCATGGAGGATTCCCTGGGCCAGGGGAAAATCGGCGGGAAACCGGCGGGAAACCGGCGGGAAACCGCCGGTTCCCCTTTTCTGACCGCGGCTTTACCGCCGCGGTCAGAATAGCCCAGGAAGCACCGCCAGCCTGTTGGCGGTGCATCCGCTGCCCTCCGCCCTGGCGGTCAGAGACCGCCAGGGTTGGAATGAGGGCCTTAGAGTCTAATTAGATCTTGGTGACAAGGAATATTCTGCCACGAATGTGACGGATAGCCTGTCCACCATATTAGGATCCCATTAAACTGTATGGAGATAGTAATACGGCAGACAAGATATTCATCACATTTGTGAGGGACTATTCCATCCACTGAGATCTAAATAAAACTCTAAGTTTGAACACAGAAATATTCACTGCAGCTTCAACCTAAAACTATTTGATTATGATGTTCCCTCTGCGGACGCCTCTTAGAGCCTTGTCCTGCTGACCTTTATCTTGTCAGAACATTTTTCTCAATTTTTTTTTTAAGTCTGAAGTTAAGCGCTGACCGGGCCCAATCCCCTTCTTGCACCCAAACTGCACTCCATCACGGTCACTCATATTTTTTGTCTTTGACCCGGTCATGTGTGACTGGAAGCCAGTGGTTGCTGCTTTGATCTTTTAGGTGCCAGTTTTTACTAAAAAATGTAAAAGTTCATAGCTTTGGTTTTACTGATTGGACTTTTGTTGTTTTGGTGTAAAATAATTTATTAAAATGTATGGTATTCTTCTAAACTGGTGTGAGAATTTTCTTGTGTTTTGTTTTAATTTAATTACTGTTGTATGCTGCATACATACTTTTCACATTGCTTCTAGGTTAAGCTTGACTGCTTCTTGTGCCAAGCTACCCAGGGTTAAGCGTGGGTTAATTTAGTGACTTTTGGAGGTTCTCCCTGAAAGGGATTGTGGTTGTTGTTTGACCAGGGCTCTCACCCCAGTCAGCCAACAACCCAATTTCTCACATCTAGAAAGAGGAGAGATTGACTTGTGGACTAACTCACCCATTCTGCCAGTCATTACAGGGCCACTGAGTAGTAATGTGTGGTCAAATGTGTGAAAGGTTAAAGATAGGTCAAATTAAATTACATTGTGAGGTTGTTCTTAATAAAAAGAAGAAAGCAGTTATTCCCTGGTATTCACTGGTCATTAGTTGGTGTGACTTGTGCTGAAGATGGAACCCAGATTTGTGTTAAGTTGTAGGTGAGCAGAGAGTTCGGAATGTAAACCTAATTCAAGATTCTACTCAGGGATTCCAGAAATTCATCTTCAGTTCTCAATGGATCTAGGTAGACTTTTGTCTTCCTTAAAGGCAGAGTAATCAGAGCATGTTGTTTTGCTGGGGCATGCACTTGTTTTAATGAGTCACTAATAAGTATGGAGGTTCTATGTTCAAGGCTATGGTTTGGAGTGAACTAATAATGCTAGACATTTTGGAAATCTACACCAAGATCATTCACATAATGAGAATAGTCAAGAGACCCATTCTCTGTTTATCGTGATGAGGTGATTAGGGAAAGACAATTTTAACTTAAAGTGACTTCCTATTTTCATATAAGGCAGCCCTGAGGACCATCACATTGTTACCCTGATGGGGGTCATCTTGGTGAATATTTGTAGGTGACTGACAGGTTGTGTTAAGCCTTGAGGAATTCTTTTGAGAATGTTCCCACTTCCAAAACCTGAGCCCCAATTCAAGCATTCAGATCAGTAAAGAGCACATGTGTACATCTGATGGTGGATGCAGCCGATTGTGGTCAATGAGAATGAGTTGTTTAAACCAGCATGATTAGCAGACTCCTGTGTGGAATTTCAATAGCTATGTTAATTCAAAAACCACTTACTTAATGAAGGCACCAATTTGTTTTTAATTGTAGTTGTTACTTTTATATCCATTAAGGCTAGTACATCAGATGTAGAAGAATCGTTCAGGGATTATGCAGTAGTGACCACTTTGAGAAAATGTTTGTGGTGATCTTTTTCAGGTTTCTGGTCAGACATCTGGCTGGTGGCTGTGCTGAAAGCTGTGTTGAGATCATTGGGAATGCAGAAGTTCATGATGGCAGAGTGGAACCAGGAAATAGGTAGTCAGAAATGACTTGATCAATTGTGAGACTCTGAGGTTGCCACTGTATTGACTCAGTTTTCGGGCCTCAGAGTTGTCTGTATCGTAATCCTAAACATTCAGATCACAGACGCTGATTGGCACTAACAATGAGGCATAGGTACCTGGTAACTATCATATGAGGTATTAGTGGCCAACGACTGTCATATATGCAGGCAAAACAATTACCATCATCTGTACTCAGATTCACTTCCAGAGAGACTGTTCCGTGAAGTGATGCCCCAGGGGACACAAGTACATTACTCAATTTTTAAATTAATGAAAATTATATGAGGTCCTATATGTGCTCAGGTCTCAACCCCTCAAAGTCACTACGTGAGGTCACTGGGTAACAATATCTGTATATTTCTCAATACAGGGGCACCAAGTGACTATGTCAGCCATTTTGAAACAAAGAAAACACATGGAAGTAATGCTGAAAAGTCTGCCATTTAGTCTGGGGAAGGGTAGTGGAAATACTGTAACAGACCAGTACTGTGAAAAGATACGCCCTCATGAGGACAAAGTATGAGGTGAGTAGATAGAAGCATAAGCAAATTGGTAGTCGTACATGATAATTTAATTTGCAGTAGTGATGATGTAGCCATGGAGATTTACACAGCCTTTCTCAGTGGTCGTCAACAAATTTACATATGATGATGAAAAGAATACTGGTGAGATGACACTGAAAATGTCTAGGCTGAAACACGTGGCTGAGGGAGCTATCAGAGTGGAGTCTGGTGCCAATGGCATTATGGGCATTGATGCCAGGAGGTAGCCATGACATGCAACAGAAACAGGCTAAGCTAGATGTAAAACCTCAATAGTGGTGCGGGTGAATAGCTTGGATAGTGCTCTCAGGTTCATTTCTTGGGTGGCTTGTATAGGTCTAGAGGAGGAAGTCCACAGTGTGATAATGACAGGCAGCATTGGAGAACATATCAAGTACCGTGAGCTAACAGATGGGCCATCTGTATAGTGCTAAAAATCCAAAATGGAAGCCTTGTGATATTGAGGGTAGTAAGGAATACCTGAGGATGTCAGTCAAGAGCCAAGGCCTGATAGGTGTGTATTCACATAGTCATTTTTCACAACAAAACAATTACAGTCAGAGAGAGGGACAACATGCCATCATATCCACCTGTTACATAGTTTGACTCCAACTCCCTCGGTCTCCCTGTCTCCTCGAACATCTATGAACATGCAGAGAGTCAGCTGACTAAAACTGACAGAGCGTAGTTTGTGAATGTCCTTTTGTTTATTGCAAACTGGTATTTTTCATTAACAATGTCAGCTGCTCCTGAGTTCTCAATGGAAAGTGCATTTGTTAATCTGGCATTTAGGGCCTGACTTAGATCTTGGTGGATGAGTTACTCCGTCATAAGATATCCTAATCGCAGCTATAAATCCCGTAGGATATAATGGGGTTTATATTTCAGCAGACGGGAAATCCGTCACTGTTGTAACGGAGTAATTCGTCCATCAAGATCTAAATCAGGCCCTTAGTGTTTACTTAAGCTAGCATTCCTTTGTAGTTGGATATTATATGCAAAAGTCTCCTTGCAAGTTTGCTAGATTTCATCATCACCAGAACTGTGAATGTACTCAATGTTTGCCCATACCTCCTGGGGTTGATTGGGGGTTGCACATAAATACTCCTGCCTACAGCATATTGTGGAATAACATGCTGTAATCTGTGCTCCAGTGGGGATTCCTCCTTCTTTTGGACAGCATTTCACTTGGAAATTTCAGCTGATTAATATCTGAAATACTCCCCGTCTACCGAAATTTCATAATCTTGATAGGACCACTAACTTCTGTTACCCGCCCCATTGGGATTACCTGTGTAATGGGAATTAGGGCTAGATGTTTGAAAAAATGGGTTTGCGACTCGCAATTTGTGAGTCGCAAACCCAGATGCTGAATGGTGTCCCTGACACCATCTGCGAATCGGAAGGGGGTCGCAATAATATTAATGAGGTGGGTCGCAATTTGCGACCCCCTTCTGATTCGTAGCACTCACAGGGATGGTGGCCTGCTGGAGACAGCAGACCACCATGTCTGTGACTGCTTGTTAATAAAGCATATTTTTTTTTTGTAATGCAGCCCGTTTTCCTTAAAGGAAAACGAGTTGCAATACACTCGAAAAAATGAAACGTTTTTGTTTCCATAGGACCACTGCCTGCTCTGAAAAAATGTTTTCAGAGCCATTCACAAAGGGGAAGGGGTCCCATGGGTACCCCTTCCCTTTTGCGAATGGGTTAGCACCCATTTGAAATGGGTGCTAACTGCGAATTGCTTTGCGACTGCATTCGCGGTCACAAAGCAATTCTACATCGCGATGCGAATCGCAAATAGGAAGGGGAACACCCCTTCCTATTTGCAAGTCGCATTCCCATTTTGAGCATCGCGATGTGCGTTTTGCATGGCGCAAACAACGAAATTCGCTGTTTTTACCATGCAAAGCGCTTTCTACATCTGGCCCTAAGGTGCTAGATCACTGACCACAGAGTCATAATTTTTATAAATCAACTAACGATGCGAAACGTTTTTGAATTACATGAAGCATAAAAACTTTAACCATGGGCAGTACAACATAATGTCATAGTTTTGCACTTGAAGAAATATTTTGATTGAAAAAATGTTTTTGGCAGTTAGCATTATTTTTGTATTAACAGCTTATGTTCAAATATGTATTTGTCTTGCTTTGACAAAAAATGGGATTTCTGCCATTGTGCAGATAAAACAGATCAAATAAGATACATTGCCCCCACAAAACCTCTACTGCTGACACAGCCAGTCCCATGCCAATGACATACTGATCCGTTTACTGAAGACAAAGATTACCTTAGACATGATACAATGGAAAATGCTATGGTCAGAAAATATGTGATTGAAAATAAGGGAATCACGGTCTTCGTATTTCCTTCAAATTCTTGCTGTCGGGATATTGATGTAAAATAAGTCACCTATAATGAGAAGAAATAGTTGAATTGGTACTCGCTTCCTCCAGGTAAAATGAAATAAAAATGCTAACACTGTTTAAAGCTCTGTGTTTTTTTCGTTGTTATTGGTTGCAGTGTGGATCCTTTCTTCTAAGCACATTTATATTACTACATTTAGTGATGTCATTGACAACACCAATAGGCCTGGCCATGTATTCATCTGGTGAAAATATTTTGTTGTGCAAGCTCTTTCGACAAGAGTAAGGGGTGAGATTATAGATATCTTTATCTTTATTACAAAGGAACAGATAGAAGGCGTAAAGGAGATAAAGGAAGTGACAGCGAGAGTGGTGCTGATAAAGAGAGAAAAGAAGAGAAAAAAACAGAAGGTTAGGCCATCAAGATACTTAAAACTTTAGCGGAGTGGAAGCCCAGCCACAATCAAAGGGTTCTAAACTGCTAAATGTAAATCCTCCTAGCTCATTTGGCGATCAGGAATCATATGATGACCAGTTGGTCCATTTGCCACAGGACAAGTGGGTCAGTATGTCAGAAATCCTTTCCTATTTGTGGCAGATCTTCTGAAGCTCATTTTTCCTGCCCATGAGCTCCATGCAAGACATGGCGGTCCCATGCAGGATACTGCTTACCTTTAGCACTAAACTCAAGTACATTCTTTAAATCCTACATCTTTACAATCAATTCCCTTTCTGTTATGATGAATACTGGGACATTCAAAATTTATTTTTTATTTTATTTATATCTTAAAAGATTGCTTTACATGTTTCTATATTCCTAAATCTTCCAAAATATTCTTTTTATAATATTTGTATAATTGTTTTAACAAACAAAACAAAACAAAACAATCTACATGGTGTCTAAGTACTGCATGTAGTAGAGTATTAGTGGTCAGGAATACAGTATGTTATTCCCCATACTAATTAATAAACAGTTGTATATCAAGTCAACATGAGGCAAGTTATAATAACCTGAGTTACATACATGCGACGTGAAGAGAACAATTGTGATAACTATCCCAGTTTATGGACAACAAATCAAACAGTGGAATGAAGTCACATTATATTCGTAGAGAGGCTGTTAGTAGTGGGGTGGGGAGGATGTGAATAGGAGTATTGTGTTGAGAGGTGTGGGGATGGGTGGTCAGGGGGAGCCGCCAGAAGCGCACACAGATATGACCAGTTGTTTATGAACGTTGAAGGGACATACCAATGAGTGCAAAGGTGATGTTAGTTATCGGGGTAGTCTACCAGTGATCTATCTATGGTGGCTGGGTGTCGGATTTGGATTTTACTTTTTCCAAATATTTCTGCCAGTCTAGAGGTGTACTTGACATCGTTTGACCCGGTCCACCAGTACTTGGTACATGTTGTTGTGCTGAAATAGCTGTGCACAAGTCAGAAAGACACAGATGAATGGGGGGTCACATAGATGACTTCCAACACATGATTAGTCTTCTTTTTGCCAGTACACAAGCAAGGTCAACAAATTTGTTAATCGGCTTGTGTGCAGTCGTACGAGAAGTAATGCCCAGCAGGCAAAGTGTGCCTACTCTTCTCATAGAGACACCCGTGGCATCTGAAATCACTGCCATAACTTGGTCCCAGTAGAGGATAAGCGGGTGGCAGTGCCTCGCCATATGTAAAAAAAAACTGCTGGGATCATGTGACAGCAAAGGCAAGCATCAGAGGCCCCAGGGTACATTTGCGACAGTCGTTCTGGTGTAAGATATGTGTGATGCAAATAGTTGAACTGCATATACTTAAATTTAGCATTTGTGGAGGTCAATTTCGATGTCTCAAGACACTGAGCCCATTGTTTATCTGTCAGCGTAACATTCAGAGCGGTGTCCCAATACACGTGAAGATCCAGAAGGCGAACCTTGTTAGCCTTGCGTATAAAGTTGTAGAAGTGAGTAACAGCTTTGCAGGCGACACCGTGTGTCAATAAAGTTTGTAGGGGAAGGAAGGTTTCTAGTTCATCGTGTTTTCTGCCATGTCACATACAGGTAACATGTGAGAGTGGTGTAGATGAGAAATTAACCCTGTGTGATACCATAATCGGGTGATTATGGTATCACACAGGGTTAATTTCTCATTGCATTGAGAATCTTCTCTGTAAGCAATAACCCCATTTTGACAGGCCAGCTTCGAGCCAGGCTGCCGCATCCGGCTGCGTTTGTAACATGTGGCATCACAGTAGTGCTCAGAGGGACAATTTGGATGCAGACAGTATACAAGTATTCTTTTTGGTCACTTATGAAACCCAGCATGTCCTAGCTACATGCATAAGTGCATTGCCTTCTCCGAGAGGGGGACCACCTGGCATTGATGCAAATTCTGGACAGGACTGTAAAAAATTCAGGACAAAGGGTCAAATTTCAGGGCAAAAATTTGGGACAAAGGGTCAAAATTCAGGACAAAAATTCAAGAACAAATGTCAGGCAAAATCAAGAGAGGCCTTATTCTTTTATAACATAGCACTATTTATTCACTCTGGTCTTTTTGTGATTGCCTCCTGGTATGCTACATTTAGGTGTCACATTATGTCCTTGTTCAGTAGTAAACTAATGCCCTTCAGTACTGCGGCAAGGCCATCACCCCTACCCAAATCTACCCCATCTTTCTTGAAGAGAAAGTAATAGCAAGTTTTTGATTATATTTCTGAACATTTTAAAACCCCTGTTCAAACAGTTTGTGAAACATTGAGGTAATTAACCTTATGCTATTTTAAACAAATTGAACAAAAACATCTGGCTTACCCCAACCGCTCATGGACTTTCAACCTAAAAAAGAATTAAAGAAGCAAGGCAGATGGTGTGGGCGACAGTCTCACACCTAATGTCAGGATGTGAGGTACCCACAACTTGTCTGTATTCTTACAGCACTAGAGTGTATGCCTGGGACTCTACATTTATCTCACATGAGTCTAATCTGCACTCTGACACTGCACCACTCTGCATTACTGCACTCTCTGCCACTCTATTGTATGACACTCTACTCCACTGCACTCTATGCTACTCTACCCCATATGCCACTGCACTCTGCGGCAATACACTCTAAACTACTGCACTGTACACCACTGCCCTCTACTCTGCACCACTGTACTCTAAGCCACTGCTCTCTGTGCCACTCTACTCCACTCTACATCACTGCACTGACACTCTACTCTGCAACAATGCACTCTCCGCCACTGTACTGTACACCAATCTACTATGTACTACTGCATTCTGCCCCACTGTACTCTATGTCACTGCACTCTATACCACTGCACTCTATGCCACTCTACTCCGCATCACTCCACTCTACGCGACTGCACTCTACAGCACTATACTCTACTCTGCACTGCACCACTCTACACTACGTCACTGTACTCTCTGCCACACGGGTCTGCTCTGCACTCTATGCCACTGCACCACTCTACACTACTGCCCTCTCTGCCACTGTACCCCACTGCACTCTAAGCTACTCTACTCTGTCCCACGTCACTCTATGCCAATGCACTCTAAACAACTGCACTGTACCCTGCACCACTAGGCTCTACGCCACTGCTCCTATGCCACTCTACTCAACTCCACACCACTATGCCACTAACTTTTAGCCATGAACAGCAGCCACTCTGGTGTATAACATGGCTAAAACATATTGGTAAAGCCAATAACTCTTGCGTAGACTAGACCTATAGGCTTTGCCAATGTTTATTAGTACTATGAGGTACTGAGGCCCCTGAAAGAACTGTGAATGTGTAAGTCCTTATTTTAAACATGCATTCGACGCCTCGTCAGGGATAGTAAGCGCTATATAAATACAATTACATCATATATAGGCTGCTACAAAATGCGCAAATACATTTTGGTTAAATAAAAAAAAGTGCTTCTAAAATACTGATTTCAATAATATACAGTTTATACCTGGTACTAACATTTTTTACTACACTCCATTAACCTGTTCTGTGCCTTGGACGAGGTGACCTCGTCCAAGGCTACAGTTCCCCTGTGCCTTGGACGAGGTGACCTCGTCCAAGGCACAGCTCTGCTTCCAGCGCGATTGAAAGAGAAATGCAAAGCATTTCTCTTTCAATCACTGGGGGAGGCCCGGAGGGGCTTCAAAGGGAAGGAAATTTATTTCCTTCCCTTTGAAGTCTCTCCCAGGGTTTCAAAAGCCGGATTGCTTGCAATCCGGCTTTTGAAACCCCACTCGACACCCGGGATTTTATTTTTATTTTAGAAAGTGACATAAGGGTCCCAGGGGGGGCCATTTTTCAGGAAGGCCTTTTCTGCCCCCCCTGGGGGGGGGGCTATATTTATAGGCCTATATATATAAATGGCCTATATTTTAGGCCATTTCTGCCACCGGGGGGGGGCAGAAATCTCTAGGCGCCAGGGCAAATATATATATATATATTTTTTTTTTGTTTGTTTGTTTTTTTAGAGATGGGGAGCGACCCATCAGGCAAGGGTCGCTCCCCTGGGGGTCAAATTGTATTTAGATCATTTCTGCCCCCATTGGGGGCAGATTGGTCGATTTTAGGTCAATCTGCCCCCAAGGGGGTAGAAACCACTAGGCACCGGGGATTTGTTTTTTGGCGCCAATGTCACGCAGGGGGAGCGACCTCGTAGGCAAGGGTCGCTCCGGGGGGGGTGGGGGTTGGGGGGCAAATATATTTTAGGCCATTTATGCCCCCCCTAGGGGCAGATCGGCCTACTATTAGGCCGATCTGCCCCCAGATGGGGCAGAAACCTCTAGGCGCCAGGGAAATCATTTTTTAAGTCAATCTGCCCCCAAGGGGGCAGAAACCACTAGGCACCGGGGATTTGTTTTTTGGCGCCAATGTCACGCAGGGGGAGCGACCCCGTAGGCAAGGGTCGCTCCCGGGGAAGGGGTTGTGGGTTGGGGGGCAAATTTATTTTAGGCCATTTCTGCCCCCCCTGGGGGCAGAAACCTGTAGGCGCCAGGGCAAATTTTTTTTGTGTGTTTTTTTTTTTTTTGTTTGTTTTTTAGAGATTGGTAGCGACCCATCAGGCAAGGGTCGCTGCTCTGGTGGGCAAATTGTATTTAGACCCTTGGGGGCAGATTGGACGATTTTAGGTCAATCTGCCCCCAAGGGGGCAGAAACCACTAGGCACCGGGGATTTGTTTTTTTGCCCCAATATCACGCAGGGGGAGTGACAACGTTGGCAAGGGTCGCTCCCGGGCAGGGGGGGTTTGAGGGGGGGTCAAATTTATTTTAGGGCATTTCTGCCCCCCTCTGGTGCCGGCTGAGCTAGAGGCCAAACTCCACAGGTAGGCACTTTGCAAAAAAAAACTCTGTTTTCTGTGAAAAAATATGTTGTGTCCACGTAGTGTTTTGGGCCATTTCCTTTCGTGGGCGCTAGGCCTAACCAGAGAAGTGAGCTACCATTTTAATTGAGAGACTTAGGGGAATGCTGGGTGCAAAGAAATTTGTGGCTCCTCTCAGATTCCAGAACTTTCTGTTACCGAAATGAGAGGAAAAAGTGTTTTTTTGGCCGAATTTTGATGTTTGCAAAGGATTCTGGGTAACATAACCTGGTCAGAGCCCCGCAAGTCACCCCATCTTGGATTCCCCTGGGTTTCTAGTTTTGAAAAATGCGCTGGTTTGCCCAGGTGCCGGCTGAGCTACAGGCCAAAATCCGCAGGTAGGCACTGTTTTATATGAAAAAATGTAATGTGTCCACGTTGTGTTTTGGGACATTTCCTTTCGTGGGCGCTAGTCCTAACCACACAAGTGAGGTATCATTTTTATCGGGAGACTTGAGGGAACGCTGGGTGGAAGGAAATTTGTGGCTCCTCTCAGATTCCAGAACTTTCTGCCTCAGAAATGTGAGGAACATGTGTTTTGTTAGCTAAATTTTGAGGTTTGCAAAGGATTCTGGGTATCAGAACCTGGTCCGAGCCCCACAAGTCACCCCATCTTGGATTCCCCTAGGTCTCTAGTTTTCAGAAATGCACAGGTGTGGTAGGTTTCCCAAGGTGCCGGCTGAGCTAGAGGCCAAAATCTACAGGTAGGCACTTTGCAAAAAACACCTCTGTTTTCTTTCAAAAATTTGGATGTGTCCACGTTGCGCTTTGGGGCGTTTCCTGTTGCGGGCGATAGGCCTACGCAAACAAGTGAGGTATCATTTTTATTGGGAGACTTGGGGGAACGCTAGGTGGAAGGAAATTTGTGGCTCCTCTCAGATTCCAGAACTTTCTGCTACAGAAATGTGAGGAACATGTGTTTTTTTAGCCACATTTTGAGGTTTGCAAAGGATTCTGGGTAACAGAACCTGGTCCGAGCCCCACAAGTCACCCCATCTTGAATTCCCCTAGGTCTCTAGTTTTCAGAAATGCACAGGTTTGGTAGGTTTCCCTGGGTGCCGGCTGAACTAGAGGCCAAAATCTACAGGTAGGCACTTTGCAAAAAACACCTCTGTTTTCTTTAAAAAATTTGGATGTGTCCACGTTGTGCTTTGGGGCGTTTCCTGTCGCGGGCGCTAGGCCTACCCACACAAGTGAGGTATAATTTTTATTGGGAGACTTGGGGGAACGCTGGGTGGAAGGAACTTTGTGGCTCCTCTCAGATTCCAGAACTTTCTGCCACAGAAATGTGAGGAACATGTGTTTTTTTAGCCAAATTTTGAGGTTTGCAAAGGATTCTGGGTAACAGAACCTGGTCCAAGCTCCACAAGTCACCCCATCTTGGATTCCCCTAGGTCTCTTGTTTGCAGAAATGCACAGGTTTGGTAGGTTTCCATAGGTGCCGGCTGAGCGAGAGGCCAAAATGTACAGGTAGGCACTTTGCAAAAAACACCTCTGTTTTCTTTAAAAAATCTGGATGTGTCCACGTTGCGCTTTGGGGCGTTTCCTGTCGCGGGCGCTAGGCCTACCCACACAAGTGAGGTATCATTTTTATCGGGAGACTTGGGGGAACCCTGTTTGGAAGGAAATTTGTGGCTCCTCTCAGATTCCAGAACTTTCTGCAACAGAAATATGAGGAACATGTGTTTTTTTAGCCAAATTTTGAGGTTTGCAAAGGATTCTGGGTAACAGAACCTGGTCCGAGCCCCACAAGTCACCCCTCGTTAGATTCCCCTAGGTCTCTAGTTTTCAGAACTACACAGGTTTGGTAGGTTTCCCTAGGTGCCGGCTGAGCTAGAGGCCAAAATCTACAGGTAGGCACTTTGCAAAAAACACCTCTGTTTTCTTTCAAAAATGTGGATGTGTCCATGTTGCGCTTTGGGGCGTTTCCTGTCACGGGCGCTAGGCCTACCCACACAAGTGAGGTATCATTTTTATCAGGAGACTTGGGGGAACGCTGGGTGGAAGGAAATTTGTGGCTCCTCTTAGATTCTAGAACTTTCTGCCACAGAAATGTGAGGAACATGTGTTTTTTTAGCCAAATTTTGAGGTTTGCAAAGGATTCTGGGTAACAGAACCTGGTCCGAGCCCCACAAGTCACCCCATCTTGGATTCCTCTAGGTCTCTAGTTTTCAGAAAAGCACAGGTTTGGTAGGTTTCCCTAGGTGCCGGCTGAGCTAGAGGCCAAAATCTACAGGTAGGCACTTTGCAAAAAACACCTCTGTTTTCTTTCAAAAATTTGGATGTGTCCACGTTGCGCTTTGGGGCGTTTCCTGTCGCGGGCGCTAGGCCTACCCATACAAGTGAGGTATCATTTTTATCGGGAGACTTGGGGGAACGCTGGGTGGAAGGAAATTTGTGGCTCCTCTCAGATTCCAGAACTTTCTGCCACCGAAATATGAGGAACATGTGTTTTTTTAGCCGAATTTTGAGGTTTGCAAAGGATTCTGGGTAACAGAACCTGGTCCGAGCCCCACAAGTCACCCCATCTTGAATTCCCCTAGGTCTCTCGTTTTCAGAAATGCACAGGTTTGGTAGGTTTCCCTAGGTGCCGGCTGAGCTAGAGGCCAAAATCTACAGCTAGGCACTTTGCAAAAAACACCTCTGTTTTCTTTAAAAAATTTGGATGTGTCCACGTTGTGCTTTGGGGCGTTTCCTGTCGCGGGCGCTAGGCCTACCCACACAAGTGAGGTATAATTTTTATCGGGAGACTTGGGTGAACGCTGGGTGGAAGGAAATTTGTGGCTCCTCTCAGATTCCAGAACTTTCTGCCACAGAAATGTGAGGAACATGTGTTTTTTTAGCCAAATTTTGAGGTTTGCAAAGGATTCTGGGTAACAGAACCTGGTCCGAGCCCCACAAGTCACCCCATCTTGGATTCCCCTAGGTCTCTAGTATTCTGAAATGCACAGGTTTGGTAGGTTTCCCTAGGTGCCGGCTGAACTAGAGGCCAAAATCTACAGGTAGGCACTTTGCAAAAAACACCTCTGTTTTCTTTCAAAAATTTGGATGTGTCCACGTTGCGCTTTGGGGCGTTTCCTGTCGCGGGCGCTAGGCCTACCCACACAAGTGAGGTATGATTTTTATCGGGAGACTTGGGGGAACACTGGGTGGAAGGAAATTTGTGGCTCCTCTCAGATTCCAGAACTTTCTGCCACAGAAATATGAGGAACATGTGTTTTTTTAGCCAAATTTTGAGGTTTGCAAAGGATTCTGGGTAACAGAACCTGGTCCGAGCCCCACAAGTCACCCCATCTTGGATTCCCCTAGGTCTCTCGTTTTCAGAAATGCACAGGTTTGGTAGGTTTCCCTAGGTGCCGGCTGAGCTAGAGGCCAAAATCTACAGGTAGGCACTTTGCAAAAAACACCTCTGTTTTCTTTCAAAAATTTGGATGTGTCCACGTTGCGCATTGGGGCGTTTCCTGTCGCGGGCGCTAGGCCTACCTAAACAAGTGAGGTATCATTTTTATCGGGAGACTTGGGGGAACGCTGGGTGGAAGGAAATTTGTGGCTCCTCTCAGATTCCAGAACTTTCTGCCACAGAAATGTGAGGAACATGTGTTTTTTTAGCCAAATTTTGAGGTTTGCAAAGGATTCTGGGTAACAGAACCTGGTCCGAGCCCCACAAGTCACCCCATCTTGGATTCCCCTAGGTCTCTAGTATTCTGAAATGGACAGGTTTGGTAGGTTTCCCTAGGTGCCGGCTGAACTAGAGGCCAAAATCTACAGGTAGGCACTTTGCAAAAAACACCTCTGTTTTCTTTCAAAAATTTGGATGTGTCCACGTTGCGCTTTGGGGCATTTCCTGTCGCGGGCGCTAGGCCTACCCACACAAGTGAGGTATCATTTTTATCGGGAGACTTGGGGGAACGCTGGGTGGAAGGAAATTTGTGGCTCCTCTCAGATTCCAGAACTTTCTGCCACCGAAATATGAGGAACATGTGTTTTTTTAGCCGAATTTTGAGGTTTGCAAAGGATTCTGGGTAACAGAACCTGGTCCGAGCCCCACAAGTCACCCCATCTTGAATTCCCCTAGGTCTCTCGTTTTCAGAAATGCACAGGTTTGGTGGGTTTCCCTAGGTGCCTGCTGAGCTAGAGGCCAAAATCTACAGCTAGGCACTTTGCAAAAAACACCTCTGTTTTCTTTAAAAAATTTGGATGTGTCCACGTTGTGCTTTGGGGCGTTTCCTGTCGCGGGCGCTAGGCCTACCCACACAAGTGAGGTATAATTTTTATCGGGAGACTTGGGTGAACGCTGGGTGGAAGGAAATTTGTGGCTCCTCTCAGATTCCAGAACTTTCTGCCACAGAAATGTGAGGAACATGTGTTTTTTTAGCCAAATTTTGAGGTTTGCAAAGGATTCTGGGTAACAGAACCTGGTCCGAGCCCCACAAGTCACCCCATCTTGGATTCCCCTAGGTCTCTAGTATTCTGAAATGCACAGGTTTGGTAGGTTTCCCTAGGTGCCGGCTGAACTAGAGGCCAAAATCTACAGGTAGGCACTTTGCAAAAAACACCTCTGTTTTCTTTCAAAAATTTGGATGTGTCCACGTTGCGCTTTGGGGCGTTTCCTGTCGCGGGCGCTAGGCCTACCCACACAAGTGAGGTATGATTTTTATCGGGAGACTTGGGGGAACACTGGGTGGAAGGAAATTTGTGGCTCCTCTCAGATTCCAGAACTTTCTGCCACAGAAATATGAGGAACATGTGTTTTTTTAGCCAAATTTTGAGGTTTGCAAAGGATTCTGGGTAACAGAACCTGGTCCGAGCCCCACAAGTCACCCCATCTTGGATTCCCCTAGGTCTCTCGTTTTCAGAAATGCACAGGTTTGGTAGGTTTCCCTAGGTGCCGGCTGAGCTAGAGGCCAAAATCTACAGGTAGGCACTTTGCAAAAAACACCTCTGTTTTCTTTCAAAAATTTGGATGTGTCCACGTTGCGCATTGGGGCGTTTCCTGTCGCGGGCGCTAGGCCTACCTAAACAAGTGAGGTATCATTTTTATCGGGAGACTTGGGGGAACGCTGGGTGGAAGGAAATTTGTGGCTCCTCTCAGATTCCAGAACTTTCTGCCACAGAAATGTGAGGAACATGTGTTTTTTTAGCCAAATTTTGAGGTTTGCAAAGGATTCTGGGTAACAGAACCTGGTCCGAGCCCCACAAGTCACCCCATCTTGGATTCCCCTAGGTCTCTAGTATTCTGAAATGGACAGGTTTGGTAGGTTTCCCTAGGTGCCGGCTGAACTAGAGGCCAAAATCTACAGGTAGGCACTTTGCAAAAAACACCTCTGTTTTCTTTCAAAAATTTGGATGTGTCCACGTTGCGCTTTGGGGCATTTCCTGTCGCGGGCGCTAGGCCTACCCACACAAGTGAGGTATCATTTTTATCGGGAGACTTGGGGGAACGCTGGGTGGAAGGAAATTTGTGGCTCCTCTCAGATTCCAGAACTTTCTGCCACAGAAATGTGAGGAACATGTGTTTTTTTAGCCAAATTTTGATGTTTGCAAAGGATTCTGGGTAACAGAACCTGGTCCGAGCCCCACATGTCACCCCATCTTGGATTCCTCTAGGTCTCTAGTTTTCAGAAAAGCACAGGTTTGGTAGGTTTCCCTAGGTGCCGGCTGAGCTAGAGGCCAAAATCTACAGGTAGGCACTTTGCAAAAAACACCTCTGTTTTCTTTAAAAAATTTGGATGTGTCCACGTTGCGCTTTGGGGCGTTTCCTGTCGCGGGCGCTAGGCCTACCCACACAAATGAGGTATCATTTTTATCGGGAGACTTGGGGGAACACTGGGTGGAAGGAAATTTGTGGCTCCTCTCAGATTCCAGAACTTTCTGCCACAGAAATATGAGGAACATGTGTTTTTTTAGCCAAATTTTGAGGTTTGCAAAGGATTCTGGGTAACAGAACCTGGTCAGAGCCCCACAAGTCACCCCATCTTGGATTCCCCTAGGTCTCTCGATTTCAGAAATGCACAGGTTTGGTAGGTTTCCCTAGGTGCCGGCTGAGCTAGAAGCCAAAATCTACAGCTAGGCACTTTGCAAAAAACACCTCTGTTTTCTTTCAAAAATTTGGATGTGTCCACGTTGCGCATTGGGGCGTTTCCTGTCGCGGGGGCTAGGCCTACTCACACAAGTGAGGTATCATTTTTATCGGGAGACTTGGGGGAACGCTGGGTGGAAGGAAATTTGTGGCTCCTCTCAGATTCCAGAACTTTCTGCCACAGAAATGTGAGGAAGATGTGTTTTTTTAGCCAAATTTTGAGGTTTGCAAAGGATTCTGGGTAACAGAACCTGGTCCGAGCCCCACAAGTCACCCCATCTTGGATTCCTCTAGGTCTCTAGTTTTCAGAAATGCACTGGTTTGGTAGGTTTCCCTAGGTGCCGGCTGAGCTAGAGGCCAAAATCTACAGATAGGCATTTTGCAAAAAACACCTCTGTTTTCTTTCAAAAATTTGGATGTGTCCACGTTGCGCTTTGGGGCGTTTCCTGTCGCGGGCGCTAGGCCTACCCACACAAGTGAGGTATCATTTTTATCGGGAGACTTGGGTGAACGCTGGGTGGAAGGAAATTTGTGGCTCCTCTCAGATTCCAGAACTTTCTGCCACAGAAATGTGAGGAACATGTGTTTTTTTAGCCAAATTTTGAGGTTTGCAAAGGATTCTGGGTAACAGAACCTGGTCCGAGCCCCACAAGTCACCCCATCTTGGCTTCCCCTGGGTCTCTAGTTTTCAGAAATGCACAGGTTTGGTAGGTTTCCCTAGGTGCCGGCTGAACTAGAGGCCAAAATCTACAGGTAGGCACTTTGCAAAAAACACCTCTGTTTTCTTTCAAAAATTTGGATGTGTCCACGTTGCGCTTTGGGGCGTTTCCTGTCGCGGGCACTAGGCCTACCCACACAAGTGAGGTATCATTTTTATCGGGAGACTTGGGTGAACGCTGGGTGGAAGGAAATTTGTGGCTCCTCTCAGATTCCAGAACTTTCTGCCACAGAAATGTGAGGAACATGTGTTTTTTTAGCCAAATTTGAGGTTTGCAAAGGATTCTGGGTAACAGAACCTGGTCCGAGCCCCACAAGTCACCCCATCTTGGATTCCTCTAGGTCTCTAGTTTTCAGAAATGCACAGATTTGGTAGTTGTCCCTAGCTGCCGGCTGAGCTAGAGGCCAAAATCTACAGGTAGGCACTTTGCAAAAAACACCTCTGTTTTCTTTCAAAAATTTGGATGTGTCCACGTTGCGCTTTGGGGCGTTTCCTGTCGCGGGCGCTAGGCCTACCCATACAAGTGAGGTATCATTTTGTATCGGGAGACTTGGGGGAACGCTGGGTGGAAGGAAATTTGTGGCTCCTCTCAGATTCCAGAACTTTCTGCCACCGAAATATGAGGAACATGTGTTTTTTTAGCCGAATTTTGAGGTTTGCAAAGGATTCTGGGTAACAGAACCTGGTCCGAGCCCCACAAGTCACCCCATCTTGGATTCCCCTAGGTCTCTCGTTTTCAGAAATGCACAGGTTTGGTAGGTTTCCCTAGGTGCCGGCTGAGCTAGAGGCCAAAATCTACAGCTAGGCACTTTGCAAAAAACACCTCTGTTTTCTTTAAAAAATTTGGATGTGTCCACGTTGCGCATTGGGGCGTTTCCTGTCGCGGGCGCTAGGCCTACTCACACAAGTGAGGTATCATTTTTATCGGGAGACTTGGGGGAACGCTGGGTGGAAGGAAATTTGTGGCTCCTCTCAGATACCAGAACTTTCTGCCACAGAAATGTGAGGAACATGTGTTTTTTTAGCCAAATTTTGAGGTTTGCAAAGGATTCTGGGTAACAGAACCTGGTCCGAGCCCCACAAGTCACCCCATCTTGGATTCCCCTAGGTCTCTAGTATTCTGAAATGCACAGGTTTGGTAGGTTTCCCTAGGTGCCGGCTGAACTAGAGGCCAAAATCTACAGGTAGGCACTTTGTAAAAAACACCTCTGTTTTCTTTCAAAAATATGGATGTGTCCACGTTGCGCTTTGGGGCGTTTCCTGTCGCGGGCGCTAGGCCTACCCACACAAGTGAGGTATCATTTTTATCGGGAGACTTGGGGGAACGCTGGGTGGAAGGAAATTTGTGGCTCCTCTCAGATTCCAGAACTTTCTGCCACAGAAATGTGAGGAACATGTGTTTTTTTAGCCAAATTTTGAGGTTTGCAAAGGATTCTGGGTAACAGAACCTGGTCCGAGCCCCACATGTCACCCCATCTTGGATTCCTCTAGGTCTCTAGTTTTCAGAAAAGCACAGGTTTGGTAGGTTTCCCGAGGTGCCGGCTGAGCTAGAGGCCAAAATCTACAGGTAGGCACTTTGCAAAAAACACCTCTGTTTTCTTTCAAAAATTTGGATGTGTCTACGTTGCGCTTTGGGGCGTTTCCTGTCGCGGGCGCCAGGCCTACCCACACAAGTGAGGTATCATTTGTATAGGGAGACTTGGGGGAACACTGGGTGGAAGGAAATTTGTGGCTCCTCTCAGATTCCAGAACTTTCTTCCACAGAAATATGAGGAACATGTGTTTTTTTAGCCAAATTTTGAGGTTTGCAAAGGATTCTGGGTAACAGAACCTGGTCCGAGCCCCACAAGTCACCCCATCTTGGATTCCTCTAGGTCTCTAGTTTTCAGAAATGCACTGGTTTGGTAGGTTTCCCGAGGTGCCGGCTGAGCTAAAGGCCAAAATCTACAGGTAGACACTTTGCAAAAAACACCTCTGTTTTCTTTCAAGAATTTGGATGTGTCCACGTTGCGCTTTGGGGCGTTTCCAGTCGCGGGCGCTAGGCCTACCCACACAAGTGAGGTATCATTTTTATCGGGAGACTTGGGTGAACGCTGGGTGGAAGGAAATTTGTGGCTCCTCTCAGATTCCAGAACTTTCTGCCACAGAAATGTGAGGAACATGTGTTTTTTAGCCAAATTTTGAGGTTTGCAAATGATTCTGGGTAACAGAACCTGGTCCGAGCCCCACAAGTCACCCCATCTTGGCTTCCCCTGGGTCACTAGTTTTCAGAAATGCACAGGTTTGGTAGGTTTCCCTAGGTGCCGGCTGAACTAGAGGCCAAAATCTACAGGTAGGCACTTTGCAAAAAACACCTCTGTTTTCTTTCAAAAATTTGGATGTGTCCACGTTGCACTTTGGGGCGTTTCCTTTCGCGGGCGCTAGGCCTACCCACACAAGTGAGGTATAATTTTTATCGGGAGACTTGGGTGAACGCTGGGTGGAAGGAAATTTGTGGCTCCTCTCAGATTCCAGAACTTTCTGCCACAGAAATGTGAGGAACATGTGTTTTTTTAGCCAAATTTTGAGGTTTGCAAAGGATTCTGGGTAACAGAACCTGGTCCGAGCCCCACAAGTCACCCCATCTTGGATTCCCCTAGGTCTCTAGTATTCTGAAATGGACAGGTTTGGTAGGTTTCCCTAGGTGCCGGCTGAACTAGAGGCCAAAATCTACAGGTAGGCACTTTGCAAAAAACACCTCTGTTTTCTTTCAAAAATTTGGATGTGTCCACGTTGCGCTTTGGGGCATTTCCTGTCGCGGGCGCTAGGCCTACCCACACAAGTGAGGTATCATTTTTATCGGGAGACTTGGGGGAACGCTGGGTGGAAGGAAATTTGTGGCTCCTCTCAGATTCCAGAACTTTCTGCCACAGAAATGTGAGGAACATGTGTTTTTTTAGCCAAATTTTGATGTTTGCAAAGGATTCTGGGTAACAGAACCTGGTCCGAGCCCCACATGTCACCCCATCTTGGATTCCTCTAGGTCTCTAGTTTTCAGAAAAGCACAGGTTTGGTAGGTTTCCCTAGGTGCCGGCTGAGCTAGAGGCCAAAATCTACAGGTAGGCACTTTGCAAAAAACACCTCTGTTTTCTTTCAAAAATTTGGATGTGTCCACGTTGCGCTTTGGGGCGTTTCCTGTCGCGGGCGCTAGGCCTACCCACACAAATGAGGTATCATTTTTATCGGGAGACTTGGGGGAACACTGGGTGGAAGGAAATTTGTGGCTCCTCTCAGATTCCAGAACTTTCTGCCACAGAAATATGAGGAACATGTGTTTTTTTAGCCAAATTTTGAGGTTTGCAAAGGATTCTGGGTAACAGAACCTGGTCAGAGCCCCACAAGTCACCCCATCTTGGATTCCCCTAGGTCTCTCGATTTCAGAAATGCACAGGTTTGGTAGGTTTCCCTAGGTGCCGGCTGAGCTAGAAGCCAAAATCTACAGCTAGGCACTTTGCAAAAAACACCTCTGTTTTCTTTCAAAAATTTGGATGTGTCCACGTTGCGCATTGGGGCGTTTCCTGTCGCGGGGGCTAGGCCTACTCACACAAGTGAGGTATCATTTTTATCGGGAGACTTGGGGGAACGCTGGGTGGAAGGAAATTTGTGGCTCCTCTCAGATTCCAGAACTTTCTGCCACAGAAATGTGAGGAAGATGTGTTTTTTTAGCCAAATTTTGAGGTTTGCAAAGGATTCTGGGTAACAGAACCTGGTCCGAGCCCCACAAGTCACCCCATCTTGGATTCCTCTAGGTCTCTAGTTTTCAGAAATGCACTGGTTTGGTAGGTTTCCCTAGGTGCCGGCTGAGCTAGAGGCCAAAATCTACAGATAGGCATTTTGCAAAAAACACCTCTGTTTTCTTTCAAAAATTTGGATGTGTCCACGTTGCGCTTTGGGGCGTTTCCTGTCGCGGGCGCTAGGCCTACCCACACAAGTGAGGTATCATTTTTATCGGGAGACTTGGGTGAACGCTGGGTGGAAGGAAATTTGTGGCTCCTCTCAGATTCCAGAACTTTCTGCCACAGAAATGTGAGGAACATGTGTTTTTTTAGCCAAATTTTGAGGTTTGCAAAGGATTCTGGGTAACAGAACCTGGTCCGAGCCCCACAAGTCACCCCATCTTGGCTTCCCCTGGGTCTCTAGTTTTCAGAAATGCACAGGTTTGGTAGGTTTCCCTAGGTGCCGGCTGAACTAGAGGCCAAAATCTACAGGTAGGCACTTTGCAAAAAACACCTCTGTTTTCTTTCAAAAATTTGGATGTGTCCACGTTGCGCTTTGGGGCGTTTCCTGTCGCGGGCACTAGGCCTACCCACACAAGTGAGGTATCATTTTTATCGGGAGACTTGGGTGAACGCTGGGTGGAAGGAAATTTGTGGCTCCTCTCAGATTCCAGAACTTTCTGCCACAGAAATGTGAGGAACATGTGTTTTTTTAGCCAAATTTGAGGTTTGCAAAGGATTCTGGGTAACAGAACCTGGTCCGAGCCCCACAAGTCACCCCATCTTGGATTCCTCTAGGTCTCTAGTTTTCAGAAATGCACAGATTTGGTAGTTGTCCCTAGGTGCCGGCTGAGCTAGAGGCCAAAATCTACAGGTAGGCACTTTGCAAAAAACACCTCTGTTTTCTTTCAAAAATTTGGATGTGTCCACGTTGAGCTTTGGGGCGTTTCCTGTCGCGGGCGCTAGGCCTACCCATACAAGTGAGGTATCATTTTGTATCGGGAGACTTGGGGGAACGCTGGGTGGAAGGAAATTTGTGGCTCCTCTCAGATTCCAGAACTTTCTGCCACCGAAATATGAGGAACATGTGTTTTTTTAGCCGAATTTTGAGGTTTGCAAAGGATTCTGGGTAACAGAACCTGGTCCGAGCCCCACAAGTCACCCCATCTTGGATTCCCCTAGGTCTCTCGTTTTCAGAAATGCACAGGTTTGGTAGGTTTCCCTAGGTGCCGGCTGAGCTAGAGGCCAAAATCTACAGCTAGGCACTTTGCAAAAAACACCTCTGTTTTCTTTAAAAAATTTGGATGTGTCCACGTTGCGCATTGGGGCGTTTCCTGTCGCGGGCGCTAGGCCTACTCACACAAGTGAGGTATCATTTTTATCGGGAGACTTGGGGGAACGCTGGGTGGAAGGAAATTTGTGGCTCCTCTCAGATACCAGAACTTTCTGCCACAGAAATGTGAGGAACATGTGTTTTTTTAGCCAAATTTTGAGGTTTGCAAAGGATTCTGGGTAACAGAACCTGGTCCGAGCCCCACAAGTCACCCCATCTTGGATTCCCCTAGGTCTCTAGTATTCTGAAATGCACAGGTTTGGTAGGTTTCCCTAGGTGCCGGCTGAACTAGAGGCCAAAATCTACAGGTAGGCACTTTGTAAAAAACACCTCTGTTTTCTTTCAAAAATATGGATGTGTCCACGTTGCGCTTTGGGGCGTTTCCTGTCGCGGGCGCTAGGCCTACCCACACAAGTGAGGTATCATTTTTATCGGGAGACTTGGGGGAACGCTGGGTGGAAGGAAATTTGTGGCTCCTCTCAGATTCCAGAACTTTCTGCCACAGAAATGTGAGGAACATGTGTTTTTTTAGCCAAATTTTGAGGTTTGCAAAGGATTCTGGGTAACAGAACCTGGTCCGAGCCCCACATGTCACCCCATCTTGGATTCCTCTAGGTCTCTAGTTTTCAGAAAAGCACAGGTTTGGTAGGTTTCCCGAGGTGCCGGCTGAGCTAGAGGCCAAAATCTACAGGTAGGCACTTTGCAAAAAACACCTCTGTTTTCTTTCAAAAATTTGGATGTGTCTACGTTGCGCTTTGGGGCGTTTCCTGTCGCGGGCGCCAGGCCTACCCACACAAGTGAGGTATCATTTGTATAGGGAGACTTGGGGGAACACTGGGTGGAAGGAAATTTGTGGCTCCTCTCAGATTCCAGAACTTTCTTCCACAGAAATATGAGGAACATGTGTTTTTTTAGCCAAATTTTGAGGTTTGCAAAGGATTCTGGGTAACAGAACCTGGTCCGAGCCCCACAAGTCACCCCATCTTGGATTCCTCTAGGTCTCTAGTTTTCAGAAATGCACTGGTTTGGTAGGTTTCCCGAGGTGCCGGCTGAGCTAAAGGCCAAAATCTACAGGTAGACACTTTGCAAAAAACACCTCTGTTTTCTTTCAAGAATTTGGATGTGTCCACGTTGCGCTTTGGGGCGTTTCCAGTCGCGGGCGCTAGGCCTACCCACACAAGTGAGGTATCATTTTTATCGGGAGACTTGGGTGAACGCTGGGTGGAAGGAAATTTGTGGCTCCTCTCAGATTCCAGAACTTTCTGCCACAGAAATGTGAGGAACATGTGTTTTTTAGCCAAATTTTGAGGTTTGCAAATGATTCTGGGTAACAGAACCTGGTCCGAGCCCCACAAGTCACCCCATCTTGGCTTCCCCTGGGTCACTAGTTTTCAGAAATGCACAGGTTTGGTAGGTTTCCCTAGGTGCCGGCTGAACTAGAGGCCAAAATCTACAGGTAGGCACTTTGCAAAAAACACCTCTGTTTTCTTTCAAAAATTTGGATGTGTCCACGTTGCACTTTGGGGCGTTTCCTTTCGCGGGCGCTAGGCCTACCCACACAAGTGAGGTATAATTTTTATCGGGAGACTTGGGTGAACGCTGGGTGGAAGGAAATTTGTGGCTCCTCTCAGATTCCAGAACTTTCTGCCACAGAAATGTGAGGAACATGTGTTTTTTTAGCCAAATTTTGAGGTTTGCAAAGGATTCTGGGTAACAGAACCTGGTCCGAGCCCCACAAGTCACCCCATCTTGGATTCCTCTAGGTCTCTAGTTTTCAGAAATGCACAGATTTGGTAGTTTTACCTAGGTGCGAGCTGAGCTAGAGGCCAAAATCTACAGGTAGGCACCTTGCAAAAAACACCTCTGTTTTCTTTCAAAAATTTGGATGTGTCCACGTTGCGCTTTGGGGCGTTTCCTGTCGCGGGCGCTAGGCCTACCCATACAAGTGAGGTATCATTTTGAACCGGGAGACTTGGGGGAACGCTGGGTGGAAGGAAATTTGTGGCTCCTCTCAGATTCCAGAACTTTCTGCCACCGAAATATGAGGAACATGTGTTTTTTTAGCCGAATTTTGAGGTTTGCAAAGGATTCTGGGTAACAGAACCTGGTCCGAGCCCCACAAGTCACCCCATCTTGGATTCCCCTAGGACTCTCGTTTTCAGAAATGCACAGGTTTGGTAGGTTTCCCTAGGTGCCGGCTGAGCTAGAGGCCAAAATCTACAGGTAGGCACTTTGCAAAAAACACCTCTGTTTTCTTTCAAAAATTTGGATGTGTCCACGTTGCGCTTTGGGGCGTTTCCTGTCGCGGGCGCTAGGCCTACCCACACAAGTGAGGTATCATTTTTATCGGGAGACTTGGGTGAACGCTGGGTGGAAGGAAATTTGTGGCTCCTCTCAGATTCCAGAACTTTCTGCCACAGAAATGTGAGGAACATGTGTTTTTTTAGCCAAATTTTGAGGTTTGCAAAGGATTCTGGGTAACAGAACCTGGTCCGAGCCCCACAAGTCACCCCATCTTGGATTCCCCTAGGTCTCTCGTTTTCAGAAATGCACAGGTTTGGTAGGTTTCCCTAGGTGCCGGCTGAGCTAGAGGCCAAAATCTACAGGTAGGCACTTTGCAAAAAACACCTCTGTTTTCTTTCAAAAATTTGGATGTGTCCACGTTGCGCTTTGGGGCGTTTCCTGTCGCGGGCGCTAGGCCTACCCACACAAGTGAGGTATCATTTTTATCGGGAGACTTGGGTGAACGCTGGGTGGAAGGAAATTTGTGGCTCCTCTCAGATTCCAGAACTTTCTGCCACAGAAATGTGAGGAACATGTGTTTTTTTAGCCAAATTTTGAGGTTTGCAAAGGATTCTGGGTAACAGAACCTGGTCCGAGCCCCACAAGTCACCCCATCTTGGATTCCCCTAGGTCTCTCGTTTTCAGAAATGCACAGGTTTGGTAGGTTTCCCTAGGTGCCGGCTGAGCTAGAGGCCAAAATCTACAGCTAGGCACTTTGCAAAAAACACCTCTGTTTTCTTTCAAAAATTTGGATGTGTCCACGTTGCGCATTGGGGCGTTTCCTGTCGCGGGCGCTAGGCATACTCACACAAGTGAGGTATCATTTTTATCGGGAGACTTGGGGAACGCTGGGTGGAAGGAAATTTGTGGCTCCTCTCAGATTCCAGAACTTTCTGCCACAGAAATCTGAGGAACATGTGTTTTTTTAGCCAAATTTTGAGGTTTGCAAAGGATTCTGGGTAACAGAACCTGGTCCGAGCCCCACATGTCACCCCATCTTGGATTCCTCTAGGTCTCTAGTTTTCAGAAAAGCACAGGTTTGGTAGGTTTCCCGAGGTGCCGGCTGAGCTAGAGGCCAAAATCTACAGGTAGGCACTTTGCAAAAAACACCTATGTTTTCTTTCAAAAATGTGGATGTGTCCACGTTGCGCTTTGGGGCGTTTCCTGTCGCGGGCGCCAGGCCTACCCACACAAGTGAGGTATCATTTGTATAGGGAGACTTGGGGGAACACTGGGTGGAAGGAAATTTGTGGCTCCTCTCAGATTCCAGAACTTTCTTCCACAGAAATATGAGGAAAATGTGTTTTTTTAGCCAAATTTTGAGGTTTGCAAAGGATTCTGGGTAACAGAACCTGGTCCGAGCCCCACAAGTCACCCCATCTTGGATTCCTCTAGGTCTCTAGTTTTCAGAAATGCACAGGTTTGGTAGGTTTCCCTAGGTGCCGGCTGAACTAGAGGCCAAAATCTACAGGTAGGCACTTTGCAAAAAACACCTCTGTTTTCTTTCAAAAATTTGGATGTGTCCACGTTGCACTTTGGGGCGTTTCCTGTCGCGGGCGCTAGGCCTACCCACACAAGTGAGGTATAATTTTTATCGGGAGACTTGGGTGAACGCTGGGTGGAAGGAAATTTGTGGCTCCTCTCAGATTCCAGAACTTTCTGCCACAGAAATGTGAGGAACATGTGTTTTTTTAGCCAAATGTTGAGGTTTGCAAAGGATTCTGGGTAACAGAACCTGGTCCGAGCCCCACAAGTCACCCCATCTTGGATTCCTCTAGGTCTCTAGTTTTCAGAAATGCACAGATTTGGTAGTTTTCCCTAGGTGCCAGCTGAGCTAGAGGCCAAAATCTACAGGTAGGCACCTTGCAAAAAACACCTCTGTTTTCTTTCAAAAATTTGGATGTGTCCACGTTGCGCTTTGGGGCGTTTCCTGTCGCGGGCGCTAGGCCTACCCATACAAGTGAGGTATCATTTTGAACCGGGAGACTTGGGGGAACGCTGGGTGGAAGGAAATTTGTGGCTCCTCTCAGATTCCAGAACTTTCTGCCACCGAAATATGAGGAACATGTGTTTTTTTTAGCCGAATTTTGAGGTTTGCAAAGGATTCTGGGTAACAGAACCTGGTCCGAGCCCCACAAGTCAACCCATCTTGGATTCCCCTAGGACTCTCGTTTTCAGAAATGCACAGGTTTGGTAGGTTTCCCTAGGTGCCGGCTGAGCTAGAGGCCAAAATCTACAGGTAGGCACTTTGCAAAAAACACCTCTGTTTTCTTTCAAAAATGTGGATGTGTCCACGTTGCGCTTTGGGGCGTTTCCTGTCGCGGGCGCTAGGCCTACCCACACAAGTGAGGTATCATTTTTATCGGGAGACTTGGGTGAACGCTGGGTGGAAGGAAATTTGTGGCTCCTCTCAGATTCCAGAACTTTCTGCCACAGAAATGTGAGGAACATGTGTTTTTTTAGCCAAATTTTGAGGTTTGCAAAGGATTCTGGGTAACAGAACCTGGTCCGAGCCCCACAAGTCACCCCATCTTGGATTCCCCTAGGTCTCTCGTTTTCAGAAATGCACAGGTTTGGTAGGTTTCCCTAGGTGCCGGCTGAGCTAGAGGCCAAAATCTACAGGTAGGCACTTTGCAAAAAACACCTCTGTTTTCTTTAAAAAATGTGGATGAGTCCACGTTGCGCTTTGGGGCGTTTCCTGTCGCGGGCGCTAGGCCTACCCACACAAGTGAGGTATCATTTTTATCGGGAGACTTGGGTGAACGCTGGGTGCAAGGAAATTTGTGGCTCCTCTCAGATTCCAGAACTTTCTGCCACAGAAATGTGAGGAACATGTGTTTTTTTAGCCAAATTTTGAGGTTTGCAAAGGATTCTGGGTAACAGAACCTGGTCCGAGCCCCACAAGTCACCCCATCTTGGATTCCCCTAGGTCTCTAATATTCTGAAATGCACAGGTTTGGTAGGTTTCCCTTGGTGCCGGCTGAACTGGAGGCCAAAATCTACAGGTAGGCACTTTGTAAAAAACACCTCTGTTTTCTTTCAAAAATATGGATGTGTCCACGTTGCGCTTTGGGGCGTTTCCTGTCGCGGGCGCTAGGCCTACCCACACAAGTGAGGTATCATTTTTATCGGTAGACTTGGGGGAACGCTGGGTGGAAGGAAATTTGTGGCTCCTCACAGATTCCAGAACTTTCTGCCACAGAAATGTGAGGAACATTTGTTTTTTTAGCCAAATTTTGAGGTTTGCAAAGGATTCTGGGTAACAGAACCTGGTCCGAGCCCCACAAGTCACCCCATCTTGGATTCCCCTAGGTCTCTCAATTTCAGAAATGCACAGGTTTGGTAGGTTTCCCTAGGTGCCGGCTGAGCTAGAAGCCAAAATCTACAGCTAGGCACTTTGCAAAAAACACCTCTGTTTTCTTTCAAAAATTTGGATGTGTCCACGTTGCGCATTGGGGCGTTTCCTGTCGCGGGCGCTAGGCCTACCCAGACAAGTGAGGTATCATTTTTATCGGGAGACTTGGGGGAACGCTGGGTGGAAGGAAATTTGTGGCTCCTCTCAGATTCCAGAACTTTCTGCCACAGAAATGTGAGGAACATGTGTTTTTTTAGCCAAATTTTGAGGTTTGCAAAGGATTCTGGGTAACAGAACCTGGTCCGAGCCCCACAAGTCACCCCATCTTGAATTCCTCTAGGTCTCTAGTTTTTAGAAATGCACAGGTTTGGTAGGTTTCCCTAGGTGCCGGCTGAGCTAGAGGCCAAAATCTACAGGTAGGCACTTTGCAAAAAACACCTCTGTTTTCTTTCAAAAATTTGGATGTGTCCACGTTGCGCTTTGGGGCGTTTCCTGTCGCGGGCGCTAGGCCTACCCACACAAGTGAGGTATCATTTTTATCGGGAGACTTGGGGGAACGCTGGGTGGAAGTAAATTTGTGGCTCCTCTCAGATTCCAGAACTTTCTGCCACAAAAATGTGAGGAACATGTGTTTTTTTAGCCAAATTTTGAGGTTTGCAAAGGATTCTGGGTAACAGAACCTGGTCCGAACCCCACAAGTCACCCCATCTTGGATTCCCCTGGGTCTCTAGTTTTCAGAAATGCACAGCTTTGGTAGGTTTCCCTAGGTACCGGCTGAACTAGAGGCCAAAATCTACAGGTAGGCACTTTGCAAAAAACACCTCTGTTTTCTTTCAAAAATTTGGATGTGTCCATGTTGCGCTTTGGGGCGTTTCCTGTCGCGGGCGCTAGGCCTACCCACACAAGTGAGGTATCATTTTTATCGGGAGACTTGGGTGAACGCTGGGTGGAAGGAAATTTGTGGCTCCTCTCAGATTCCAGAACTTTCTGCCACAGAAATGTGAGGAACATGTGTTTTTTTAGCCAAATTTTGAGGTTTGCAAAGGATTCTGGGTAACCGAACCTGGTCCGAGCCCCACAAGTCGCCCCATCTTGGATTCCACTAGGTCTCTAGTTTTCAGAAATGCACAGGTTTGGTAGGTTTCCCTATATGCCGGCTGAGCTAGAGGCCAAAATCTACAGGTAGGCACTTTGCAAAAAACACCTCTGTTTTCTTTCAAAAATTTGGATGTGTCCACGTTGCGCTTTGGGGCGTTTCCTGTCGCGGGCGCTAGTCCTACCCAAACAAGTGAGGTATCATTTTTATCAGGAGACTTGGGGGAACACTGGGTGGAAGGAAATTTGTGGCTCCTCTCAGATTCCAGAACTTTCTGCCACAGAAATGTGAGGAACATGTGTTTTTTTAGCCAAATTTTGAGGTTTGCAAAGGATTCTGGGTAACAGAACCTGGTCCGAGCCCCACATGTCACCCCATCTTGGATTCCTCTAGGTCTCTAGTTTTCAGAAAAGCACAGGTTTGGTAGGTTTCCCGAGGTGCCGGCTGAGCTAGAGGCCAAAATCTACAGGTAGGCACTTTGCAAAAAACACCTCTGTTTTCATTAAAAAATTTGGATGTGTCCACGTTGCGCTTTGGGGCGTTTCCTGTCGCGGGCGCTAGGCATAACCACACAAGTGAGGTATAATTTTTATCGTGAAACTTGGGGGAACACTGGGTGGAAGGAAATTTGTGGCTCCTCTCAGATTCCAGAACTTTCTGCCACAGAAATATGAGGAACATGTGTTTTTTTAGCCAAATTTTGAGGTTTGCAAAGGATTCTGGGTAACAGAACCTGGTCCGAGCCCCACAAGTCACCCCATCTTCGATTCCCCTAGGTCTCTCGTTTTCAGAAATGCACAGGTTTGGTAGGTTTCCCTAGGTGCCGGCTGAGCTAGAGGCCAAAATCTACAGCTAGGCACTTTGCAAAAAACACCTCTGTTTTCTTTCAAAAATTTGGATGTGTCCACGTTGCGCATTGGGGCGTTTCCTGTCGCGGGCGCTAGGCCTACCCACACAAGTGAGGTATCATTTTTATCGGGAGACTTGGGGGAACGCTGGGTGGAAGGAAATTTGTGGCTCCTCTCAGATTCCAGAACTTTCTGCCACAGAAATGTGAGGAACATGTGTTTTTTTAGCCAAATTTTGAGGTTTGCAAAGGATTCTGGGTAACAGAACCTGGTCCGAGCCCCACAAGTCACCCCATCTTGGATTCCCCTAGGTCTCTAGTATTCTGAAATGGACAGGTTTGGTAGGTTTCCCTAGGTGCCGGCTGAACTAGAGGCCAAAATCTACAGGTAGGCAGTTTGCAAAAAACACCTCTGTTTTCTTTCAAAAATTTGGATGTGTCCACGTTGCGCTTTGGGGCATTTCCTGTCACGGGCGCTAGGCCTACCCACACAAGTGAGGTATCATTTTTATCAGGAGACTGGAGGGAACGCTGGGTGGAATGAAATTTGTGGCTCCTCTCAGATTCCAGAACTTTCTGCCACAGAAATGTGAGGAACATGTGTTTTTTTAGCCAAATTTTGATGTTTGCAAAGGATTCTGGGTAACAGAACCTGGTCCGAGCCCCACATGTCACCCCATCTTGGATTCCTCTAGGTTTCTAGTTTTCAGAAAAGCACAGGTTTGGTAGGTTTCCCTAGGTGCCGGCTGAGCTAGAGGCCAAAATCTACAGGTAGGCACTTTGCAAAAAACACCTCTGTTTTCTTTCAAAAATTTGGATGTGTCCACGTTGCGATTTGGGGCGTTTCCTGTCGCGGGCGCTAGGCCTACCCACACAAGTGAGGTATCATTTTTATCGGGAGACTTGGGGGAACACTGGGTGGAAGGAAATTTGTGGCTCCTCTCAGATTCCAGAACTTTCTGCCACAGAAATATGAGGAACATGTGTTTTTTTAGCCAAATTTTGAGGTTTGCAAAGGATTCTGGGTAACAGAACCTGGTCCGAGCCCCACAAGTCACCCCATCTTGGATTCCCCTAGGTCTCTCGATTTCAGAAATGCACAGGTTTGGTAGGTTTCCCTAGGTGCCGGCTGAGCTAGAAGCCAAAATCTACAGCTAGGCACTTTGCAAAAAACACCTCTGTTTTCTTTCAAAAATTTGGATGTGTCCACGTTGCGCATTGGGGCGTTTCCTGTCGCGGGCGCTAGGCCTACTCACACAAGTGAGGTATCATTTTTATCAGGAGACGTGGGGGAACGCTGGGTGGAAGGAAATTTGTGGCTCCTCTCAGATTCCAGAACTTTCTGCCACAGAAATGTGAGGAACATGTGTTTTTTTAGCCAAATTTTGAGGTTTGCAAAGGATTCTGGGTAACAGAACCTGGTCCGAGCCCCACAAGTCACCCCATCTTGGATTCCTCTCGGTCTCTAGTTTTCAGAAATGCACTGGTTTGGTAGGTTTCCCTAGGTGCCGGCTGAGCTAGAGGCCAAAATCTACAGGTAGGCATTTTGCAAAAAACACCTCTGTTTTCTTTCAAAAATTTGGATGTGTCCACATTGCGCTTTGGGGCGTTTCCTGTCGCGGGCGCTAGGCCTACCCACACAAGTGAGGTATCATTTTTATCGGGAGACTTGGGTGAACGCTGGGTGGAAGGAAATTTGTGGCTCCTCTCAGATTCCAGAACTTTCTGCCACAGAAATGTGAGGAACATGTGTTTTTTTAGCCAAATTTTGAGGTTTGCAAAGGATTCTGGGTAACAGAACCTGGTCCGAGCCCAACAAGTCACCCCAACTTGGCTTCCCCTGGGTCTCTAGTTTTCAGAAATGCACAGGTTTGGTAGGTTTCCCTAGGTGCCGGCTGAACTAGAGGCCAAAATCTACAGGTAGGCACTTTGCAAAAAACACCTCTGTTTTCTTTCAAAAATTTGGATGTGTCCACGTTGCGCTTTGGGGCGTTTCCTGTCGTGGGCGCCAGGCCTACCCACACAAGTGAGGTATCATTTTTATCGGGAGACTTGGGTGAACGCTGGGTGGAAGGACATTTGTGGCTCCTCTCAGATTCCAGAACTTTCTGCCACAGAAATGTGAGGAACATGTGTTTTTTTAGCCAAATTTTGAGGTTTGCAAAGGATTCTGGGTAACAGAACCTGGTCCGAGCCCCACAAGTCACCCCATCTTGGATTCCTCTAGGTCTCTAGTTTTCAGAAATGCACAGATTTGGTAGTTGTCCCTAGGTGCCGGCTGAGCTAGAGGCCAAAATCTACAGGTAGGCACTTTGCAAAAAACACCTCTGTTTTCTTTCAAAAATTTGGATGTGTCTACGTTGCGCTTTGGGGAGTTTCCTGTCGCGGGCGCTAGGCCTACCCATACAAGTGAGGTATCATTTTGTATCGGGAGACTTGGGGGAACGCTGGGTGGAAGGAAATTTGTGGCTCCTCTCAGATTCCAGAACTTTCTGCCACCGAAATATGAGGAACATGTGTTTTTTTAGCCGAATTTTGAGGTTTGCAAAGGATTCTGGGTAACAGAACCTGGTCCGAGCCCCACAAGTCACCCCATTTTGGATTCCCCTAGGTCTCTCGTTTTCAGAAATGCACAGGTTTGGTAGGTTTCCCTAGGTGCCGGCTGAGCTAGAGGCCAAAATCTACAGGTAGGCACTTTGCAAAAAACACCTCTGTTTTCTTTCAAAAATGTGGATGTGTCCACGTTGCGCTTTGGGGCGTTTCCTGTCGCGGGCGCTAGGCCTACCCACACAAGTGAGGTATCATTTTTATCGGGAGACTTGGGTGAACGCTGGGTGGAAGGAAATTTGTGGCTCCTCTCAGATTCCAGAACTTTCTGCCACAGAAATGTGAGGAACATGTGTTTTTTTAGCCAGATTTTGAGGTTTGCAAAGGATTCTGGGTAACAGAACCTGGTCCGAGCCCCACAAGTCACCCCATCTTGGATTCCCCTAGGTCTCTCGTTTTCAGAAATGCACAGGTTTGGTAGGTTTCCCTAGGTGCCGGCTGAGCTAGAGGACAAAATCTACAGCTAGGCACTTTGCAAAAAACACCTCTGTTTTCTTTAAAAAATTTGGATGTGTCCACGTTGCGCTTTGGGGCGTTTCCTGTCGCGGGCGCTAGGCCTACCCACACAAGTGAGGTATCATTTTTATCGGGAGACTTGGGTGAACGCTGGGTGGAAGGAAATTTGTGGCTCCTCTCAGATTCCAGAACTTTCTGCCACAGAAATGTGAGGAACATGTGTTTTTTTAGCCAAATTTTGAGGTTTGCAAAGGATTCTGGGTAACAGAACCTGGTCCGAGCCCCACAAGTCACCCCATCTTGGATTCCTCTAGGTCTCTAGTTTTCTGAAATGCACAGATTTGGTAGTTGTCCCTAGGTGCCGGCTGAGCTAGAGGCCAAAATCTACAGGTAGGCACTTTGCAAAAAACACCTCTGTTTTCTTTCAAAAATTTGGATGTGTCCACGTTGCGCTTTGGGGAGTTTCCTGTCGCGGGCGATAGGCCTACCCATACAAGTGAGGTATCATTTTGTATCGGGAGACTTGGGGGAACGCTGGGTGGAAGGAAATTTGTGGCTCCTCTCAGATTCCAGAACTTTCTGCCACAGAAATGTGAGGAACATGTGTTTTTTTAGCCAGATTTTGAGGTTTGCAAAGGATTCTGGGTAACAGAACCTGGTCCGAGCCCCACAAGTCACCCCATCTTGGATTCCCCTAGGTCTCTCGTTTTCAGAAATGCACAGGTTTGGTAGGTTTCCCTAGGTGCTGGCTGAGCTAGAGGCCAAAATCTACAACTAGGCACTTTGCAAAAAACACCTCTGTTTTCTTTCAAAAATTTGGATGTGTCCACGTTGCGCATTGGGGCGTTTCCTGTCGCGGGCGCTAGGCCTACCCTCACAAGTGAGGTATCATTTTTATCGGGAGACTTGGGTGAACGCTGGGTGGAAGGAAATTTGTGGCTCCTCTCAGATTCCAGAACTTTCTGCCACAGAAATGTGAGGAACATGTGTTTTTTTAGCCAAATTGTGAGGTTTGCAAAGGATTCTAGGTAACAGAACCTGGTCCGAGCCCCACATGTCACCCCATCTTGGATTCCTCTAGGTCTCTAGTTTTCAGAAAAGCACAGGTTTGGTAGGTTTCCCGAGGTGCCGGCTGAGCTAGAGGCCAAAATCTACAGGTAGGCACTTTGCAAAAAACACCTCTGTTTTCTTTCAAAAATTTGGATGTGTCCACGTTGCGCTTTGGGGCGTTTCCTGTCGCGGGCGCCAGGCCTACCCACACAAGTGAGGTATCATTTGTATAGGGAGACTTGGGGGAACACTGGGTGGAAGGAAATTTGTGGCTCCTCTCAGATTCCAGAACTTTCTTCCACAGAAATATGAGGAACATGTGTTTTTTTAGCCAAATTTTGAGGTTTGCAAAGGATTCTGGGTAACAGAACCTGGTCCGAGCCCCACAAGTCACCCCATCTTGGATTCCTCTAGGTCTCTATTTTTCAGAAATGCACTGGTTTGGTAGGTTTCCCGAGGTGCCGGCTGAGCTAAAGGCCAAAATCTACAGGTAGACACTTTGCAAAAAACACCTCTGTTTTCTTTCAAGAATTTGGATGTGTCCACGTTGCGCTTTGGGGCGTTTCCTGTCGCGGGCGCTAGGCCTACCCACACAAGTGAGGTATCATTTTTATCGGGAGACTTGGGTGAACGCTGGGTGGAAGGAAATTTGTGGCTCCTCTCAGATTCCAGAACTTTCTGCCACAGAAATGTGAGGAACATGTGTTTTTTTAGCCAAATTTTGAGGTTTGCAAAGGATTCTGGGTAACAGAACCTGGTCCGAGCCCCACAAGTCACCCCATCTTGGATTCCCCTGTGTCTCTAGTTTTCAGAAATGCACAGCTTTGGTAGGTTTCCCTAGGTACCGGCTGAACTAGAGGCCAAAATCTACAGGTAGGCACTTTGCAAAAAACACCTCTGTTTTCTTTAAAAAATTTGGATGTGTCCATGTTGCGCTTTGGGGCGTTTCCTGTCGCGGGCGCTAGGCCTACCCACACAAGTGAGGTATCATTTTTATCGGGAGACTTGGGTGAACGCTGGGTGGAAGGAAATTTGTGGCTCCTCTCAGATTCCAGAACTTTCTGCCACAGAAATGTGAGGAACATGTGTTTTTTTAGCCAAATTTTGAGGTTTGCAAAGGATTCTGGGTAACCGAACCTGGTCCGAGCCCCACAAGTCGCCCCATCTTGGATTCCACTAGGTCTCTAGTTTTCAGAAATGCACAGGTTTGGTAGGTTTCCCTATATGCCGGCTGAGCTAGAGGCCAAAATCTACAGGTAGGCACTTTGCAAAAAACACCTCTGTTTTCTTTCAAAAATTTGGATGTGTCCACGTTGCGCATTGGGGCGTTTCCTGTCGCGGGCGCTAGTCCTACCCAAACAAGTGAGGTATCATTTTTATCAGGAGACTTGGGGGAACACTGGGTGGAAGGAAATTTGTGGCTCCTCTCAGATTCCAGAACTTTCTGCCACAGAAATCTGAGGAACATGTGTTTTTTTAGCCAAATTTTGAGGTTTGCAAAGGATTCTGGGTAACAGAACCTGGTCCGAGCCCCACATGTCACCCCATCTTGGATTCCTCTAGGTCTCTAGTTTTCAGAAAAGCACAGGTTTGGTAGGTTTCCCGAGGTGCCGGCTGAGCTAGAGGCCAAAATCTACAGGTAGGCACTTTGCAAAAAACACCTCTGTTTTCTTTCAAAAATTTGGATGTGTCCACGTTGCGCTTTGGGGCGTTTCCTGTCGCGGGCGCCAGGCCTACCCACACAAGTGAGGTATCATTTGTATAGGGAGACTTGGGGGAACACTGGGTGGAAGGAAATTTGTGGCTCCTCTCAGATTCCAGAACTTTCTTCCACAGAAATATGAGGAACATGTTTTTTTTTAGCCAAATTTTGAGGTTTGCAAAGGATTCTGGGTAACAGAACCTGGTCCGAGCCCCACAAGTCACCCCATCTTGGATTCCTCTAGGTCTCTAGTTTTCAGAAATGCACTGGTTTGGTAGGTTTCCCGAGGTGCCGGCTGAGCTAAAGGCCAAAATCTACAGGTAGACACTTTGCAAAAAACACCTCTGTTTTCTTTCAAGAATTTGGATGTGTCCACGTTGCGCTTTGAGGCGTTTCCTGTCGCGGGCGCTAGGCCTACCCACACAAGTGAGGTATCATTTTTATCGGGAGACTTGGGTGAACGCTGGGTGGAAGGAAATTTGTGGCTCCTCTCAGATTCCAGAACTTTCTGCCACAGAAATGTGAGGAACATGTGTTTTTTTAGCCAAATTTTGAGGTTTGCAAAGGATTCTGGGTAACAGAACCTGGTCCGAGCCCCACAAGTCACCCCATCTTGGATTCCCCTGTGTCTCTAGTTTTCAGAAATGCACAGCTTTGGTAGGTTTCCCTAGGTACCGGCTGAACTAGAGGCCAAAATCTACAGGTAGGCACTTTGCAAAAAACACCTCTGTTTTCTTTCAAAAATTTGGATGTGTCCATGTTGCGCTTTGGGGCGTTTCCTGTCGCGGGCGCTAGGCCTACCCACACAAGTGAGGTATCATTTTTATCGGGAGACTTGGGTGAACGCTGGGTGGAAGGAAATTTGTGGCTCCTCTCAGATTCCAGAACTTTCTGCCACAGAAATGTGAGGAACATGTGTTTTTTTAGCCAAATTTTGAGGTTTGCAAAGGATTCTGGGTAACCGAACCTGGTCCGAGCCCCACAAGTCGCCCCATCTTGGATTCCACTAGGTCTCTAGTTTTCAGAAATGCACAGGTTTGGTAGGTTTCCCTATATGCCGGCTGAGCTAGAGGCCAAAATCTACAGGTAGGCACTTTGCAAAAAACACCTCTGTTTTCTTTCAAAAATTTGGATGTGTCCACGTTGCGCTTTGGGGCGTTTCCTGTCGCGGGCGCTAGTCCTACCCAAACAAGTGAGGTATCATTTTTATCAGGAGACTTGGGGGAACACTGGGTGGAAGGAAATTTGTGGCTCCTCTCAGATTCCAGAACTTTCTGCCACAGAAATGTGAGGAACATGTGTTTTTTTAGCCAAATTTTGAGGTTTGCAAAGGATTCTGGGTAACAGAACCTGGTCCGAGCCCCACATGTCACCCCATCTTGGATTCCTCTAGGTCTCTAGTTTTCAGAAAAGCACAGGTTTGGTAGGTTTCCCGAGGTGCCGGCTGAGCTAGAGGCCAAAATCTACAGGTAGGCACTTTGCAAAAAACACCTCTGTTTTCATTAAAAAATTTGGATGTGTCCACGTTGCGCTTTGGGGCGTTTCCTGTCGCGGGCGCTAGGCATAACCACACAAGTGAGGTATAATTTTTATCGGGAAACTTGGGGGAACACTGTGTGGAAGGAAATTTGTGGCTCCTCTCAGATTCCAGAACTTTCTGCCACAGAAATATGAGGAACATGTGTTTTTTTAGCCAAATTTTGAAGTTTGCAAAGGATTCTGGGTAACAGAACCTGGTCCGAGCCCCACAAGTCACCCCATCTTGGATTCCCCTAGGTCTCTCGTTTTCAGAAATGCACAGGTTTGGTAGGTTTCCCTAGGTGCCGGCTGAGCTAGAGGCCAAAATCTACAGCTAGGCACTTTGCAAAAAACACCTCTGTTTTCTTTAAAAAATTTGGATGTGTCCACGTTGCGCATTGGGGCGTTTCCTGTCGCGGGCGCTAGGCATTCCCACACAAGTGAGGTATCATTTTTATCGGGAGACTTGGGGGAACGCTGGGTGGAAGGAAATTTGTGGCTCCTCTCAGATTCCAGAACTTTCTGCCACAGAAATGTGAGGAACATGTGTTTTTTTAGCCAAATTTTGAGGTTTGCAAAGGATTCTGGGTAACAGAACCTGGTCCGAGCCCCACAAGTCACCCCATCTTGGATTCCCCTAGGTCTCTAGTATTCTGAAATGGACAGGTTTGGTAGGTTTCCCTAGGTGCTGGCTGAGCTAGAGGCCAAAATCTACAGCTAGGCACTTTGCAAAAAACACCTCCGTTTTCTTTCAAAAATTTGGATGTGTCCACGTTGCGCATTGGGGCGTTTCCTGTCGCGGGCGCTAGGCCTACTCACACAAGTGAGGTATCATTTTTATCGGGAGACTTGGGGGAACGCTGGGTGGAAGGAAATTTGTGGCTCCTCTCATATTCCAGAACTTTCTGCCACAGAAATGTGAGGAACATGTGTTTTTTTAGCCAAATTTTGAGGTTTGCAAAGGATTCTGGGTAACAGAACCTGGTCCGAGCCCCACAAGTCACCCCATCTTGGATTCCCCTAGGTCTCTAGTATTCTGAAATGCACAGGTTTGGTTGGTTTCCCTAGGTGCCGGCTGAACTAGAGGCCAAAATCTACAGGTAGGCACTTTGTAAAAAACACCTCTGTTTTCTTTCAAAAATATGGATGTGTCCACGTTGCGCTTTGGGGCGTTTCCTGTCGCGGGCGCTAGGCCTACCCACACAAGTGAGGTATCATTTTTATCGGGAGACTTGGGGGAACGCTGGGTGGAAGGAAATTTGTGGCTCCTCTCAGATTCCAGAACTTTCTGCCACAGAAATGTGAGGAACATGTGTTTTTTTAGCCAAATTGTGAGGTTTGCAAAGGATTCTGAGTAACAGAACCTGGTCCGAGCCCCACATGTCACCCCATCTTGGATTCCTCTAGGTCTCTAGTTTTCAGAAAAGCACAGGTTTGGTAGGTTTCCCGAGGTGCCGGCTGAGCTAGAGGCCAAAATCTACAGGTAGGCACTTTGCAAAAAACACCTCTGTTTTCTTTCAAAAATTTGGATGTGTCCACGTTGCGCTTTGGGGCGTTTCCTGTCGCGGGCGCCAGGCCTACCCACACAAGTGAGGTATCATTTGTATAGGGAGACTTGGGGGAACACTGGGTGGAAGGAAATTTGTGGCTCCTCTCAGATTCCAGAACTTTCTTCCACAGAAATATGAGGAACATGTGTTTTTTTAGCCAAATTTTGAGGTTTGCAAAGGATTCTGGGTAACAGAACCTGGTCCGAGCCCCACAAGTCACCCCATCTTGGATTCCTCTAGGTCTCTAGTTTTCAGAAATGCACTGGTTTGGTAGGTTTCCCGAGGTGCCGGCTGAGCTAAAGGCCAAAATCTACAGGTAGACACTTTGCAAAAAACACCTCTGTTTTCTTTCAAGAATTTGGATGTGTCCACGTTGCGCTTTGGGGCGTTTCCTGTCGCGGGCGCTAGGCCTACCCACACAAGTGAGGTATCATTTTTATCGGGAGACTTGGGTGAACGCTGGGTGGAAGGAAATTTGTGGCTCCTCTCAGATTCCAGAACTTTCTGCCACAGAAATGTGAGGAACATGTGTTTTTTAGCCAATTTTGAGGTTTGCAAAGGATTCTGGGTAACAGAACCTGGTCCGAGCCCCACAAGTCACCCCATCTTGGCTTCCCCTGGGTCTCTAGTTTTCAGAAATGCACAGGTTTGGTAGGTTTCCCTAGGTGCCGGCTGAACTAGAGGCCAAAATCTACAGGTAGGCACTTTGCAAAAAACACCTCTGTTTTCTTTCAAAAATTTGGATGTGTCCACGTTGCACTTTGGGGCTTTTCCTGTCGCGGGCGCTAGGCCTACCCACACAAGTGAGGTATAATTTTTATCGGGAGACTTGGGTGAACGCTGGGTGGAAGGAAATTTGTGGCTCCTCTCAGATTCCAGAACTTTCTGCCACAGAAATGTGAGGAACATGTGTTTTTTTAGCCAAATTTTGAGGTTTGCAAAGGATTCTGGGTAACAGAACCTGGTCCGAGCCCCACAAGTCACCCCATCTTGGATTCCTCTAGGTCTCTAGTTTTCAGAAATGCACAGATTTGGTAGTTTTCCCTAGGTGCCAGCTGAGCTAGAGGCCAAAATCTACAGGTAGGCACTTTGCAAAAAACACCTCTGTTTTCTTTCAAAAATTTGGATGTGTCTACGTTGCGCTTTGGGGAGTTTCCTGTCGCGGGCGCTAGGCCTACCCATACAAGTGAGGTATCATTTTGTATCGGGAGACTTGGGTGAACGCTGGGTGGAAGGAAATTTGTGGCTCCTCTCAGATTCCAGAACTTTCTGCCACAGAAATGTGAGGAACATGTGTTTTTTTAGCCAATTTTGAGGTTTGCAAAGGATTCTGGGTAACAGAACCTGGTCCGAGCCCCACAAGTCACCCCATCTTGGATTCCCCTAGGTCTCTCGTTTTCAGAAATGCACAGGTTTGGTAGGTTTCCCTAGGTGCCGGCTGAGCTAGAGGCCAAAATCTACAGCTAAGCACTTTGCAAAAAACACCTCTGTTTTCTTTCAAAAATTTGGATGTGTCCACGTTGCGCATTGGGGCGTTTCCTGTCGCGGGCGCTAGGAATACTCACACAAGTGAGGTATCATTTTTATCGGGAGACTTGGGGGAACGCTGGGTGGAAGGAAATTTGTGGCTCCTCTCAGATTCCAGAACTTTCTGCCACAGAAATGTGAGGAACATGTGTTTTTTTAGCCAAATTTTGAGGTTTGCAAAGGATTCTGGGTAACAGAACCTGGTCCGAGCCCCACAAGTCACCCCATCTTGGATTCCCCTAGGTCTCTAGTATTCTGAAATGCACAGGTTTGGTAGGTTTCCCTTGGTGCCGGCTGAACTAGAGGCCAAAATCTACAGGTAGGCACTTTGTAAAAAACACCTCTGTTTTCTTTCAAAAATATGGATGTGTCCACGTTGCGCTTTGGGGCGTTTCCTGTCGAGGGCGCTAGACCTACCCACACAACTGAGGTATCATTTTTATCGGGAGACTTGGGGGAACGCTGGGTGGAAGGAAATTTGTGGCTCCTCACAGATTCCAGAACTTTCTGCCACAGAAATGTGAGGAACATTTGTTTTTTTAGCCAAATTTTGAGGTTTGCAAAGGATTCTGGGTAACAGAACCTGGTCCGAGCCCCACATGTCACCCCATCTTGGATTCCTCTAGGTCTCTAGTTTTCAGAAAAGCACAGGTTTGGTAGGTTTCCCGAGGTGCCGGCTGAGCTAGAGGCCAAAATCTACAGGTAGGCACTTTGCAAAAAACACCTCTGTTTTCTTTCAAAAATTTGGATGTGTCCACGTTGCGCTTTGGGGCGTTTCCTGTCGCGGGCGCTAGGCCTACCCACACAAGTGAGGTATCATTTGTATAGGGAGACTTGGGGGAACACTGGGTGGAAGGAAATTTGTGGCTCCTCTCAGATTCCAGAACTTTCTTCCACAGAAATATGAGGAACATGTGTTTTTTTAGCCAAATTTTGAGGTTTGCAAAGGATTCTGGGTAACAGAACCTGGTCCGAGCCCCACAAGTCATCCCATCTTGGATTCCCCTAGGTCTCTAGTTTTCAGAAATGCACAGGTTTGGTAGGTTTCCCGAGGTGCCGGCTGAGTAAAGGCCAAAATCTATAGGTAGGCACTTTGCAAAAAACACCTCTGTTTTCTTTCAAAAATTTGGATGTGTCCATGTTGCGCTTTGGGGCGTTTCCTGTCGCGGGAATTAGGCCTACCCACACAAGTGAGGTATCATTTTTATCGGGAGACTTGGGTGAACGCTGGGTGGAAGGAAATTTGTGGCTCCTCTCAGATTCCAGAACTTTCTGCCACAGAAATGTGAGGAACATGTGTTTTTTTAGCCAAATTTTGAGGTTTGCAAAGGATTCTGGGTAACAGAACCTGGTCCGAGCCCCACATGTCACCCCATTTTGGATTCCCCTCGGTCTCTAGTTGTCCGAAATGCACAGGTTTGTTAGGTTTCCCTAGGTGCCGGCTGAACTAGAGGCCAAAATCTACAGGTAGGCACTTTGCAAAAAACACCTCTGTTTTCTTTAAAAAATTTGGATGTGTCCACGTTGCGCTTTGGGGCGTTTCTTGTCGCGGGCGCTAGGCCTACCCACACAAGTGAGGTATCATTTTTATCGGGAGACTTGGGTGAACGCTGGGTGAAAGGAAATTTGTGGCTACTCTCAGATTCCAGAACTTTCTGCCACAGAAATGTGAGGAACATGTGTCTTTTTAGCCAAATTTTGAGGTTTGCAAAGGATTCTGGGTAACAGAACCTGGTCCTAGCCCCACAATTCACCCCTCGTTAGATTCCCCTAGGTCTCTAGTTTTCAGAACTACACAGGTTTGGTAGGTTTCCCTAGGTGCCGGCTCAGCTAGAGGCCAAAATCTACAGGTAGGCACTTTGCAAAAAACACCTCTGTTTTCTTTCAAAAATGTGGATGTGTCCATGTTGCTCTTTGGGGCGTTTCCTGTTACGGGCGCTAGGCCTACCCACACAAGTGAGGTATCATTTTTATCGGGAGACTTGGGTGAACGCTGGGTGGAAGGAAATTTGTGGCTCCTCTTAGATTCCAGAACTTTCTGCCACAGAAATGTGAGGAACATGTGTTTTTTTAGCCAAATTTTGAGGTTTGCAAAGGATTCTGGGTAACAGAACCTCGTCCGAGCCCCACATCTTGGATTCCCCTGGGTCTCTCGTTTTCAGAAATGCACAGGTTTGGTAGGTTTCTCTAGGTGCCGGCTGAACTAGAGGCCAAAATCTACAGGTAGGCACTTTGCAAAAAACACCTCTGTTTTCTTTCAAAAATTAGGATGTGTCCACGTTGCGCTTTGGGGCGTTTCCTGTCACGGGCGCTAGGCCTACCCACACAAGTGAGGTATCATTTTTATCGGGAGACTTGAGTGAACGCTGGGTGGAAGGAAATTTGTGGCTCCTCTCAGATTCCAGAACTTTCTGCCACAGAAATGTGAGGAACATGTGTTTTTTTAGCCAAATTTTGAGGTTTGCAAAGGATTCTGGGTAGCAGAATCTGGTCCGAGCCCCACAAGTCACCCCATCTTGGATTCCCCTACGTCTCTAGTTTTCAGAAATGCAAAAGTTTGGTAGGTTTCCCTATATGCCGGCTGAGCTAGAGGCCAAAATCTACAGGTAGGCACTTTGCAAAAAACACCTCTGTTTTCTTTAAAAAATTTGGATGTGTCCACGTTGCGCTTTGGGGCGTTTCCTGTCGCGGGCGCTAGCCTACCCACACAAGTGAGGTATAATTTTTATCAGGAGACTTGGGGGAACACTGGGTGGAAGGAAATTTGTGGCTCCTCTCAGATTCCAGAACTTTCTGCCACAGAAATGTGAGGAACATGTGTTTTTTTAGCCAAATTTTGAGGTTTGCAAAGGATTCTGGGTAACAGAACCTGGTCCGAGCCCCACAAGTCACCCCATCTTGGATTCCTCTAGGTCTCTAGTTTTCAGAAATGCACAGGTTTGGTAGGTTTCCCTAGGTGCCGGCTGAGCTAGAGGCCAAAATCTACAGATAGGCACTTTGCAAAAAACACCTCTGTTTTCTTTCAAAAATGTGGATGTGTCCACGTTGCGCTTTGGGGCGTTTCCTGTCGCGGGCGCTAGGCCTACCCACACAAGTGAGGTATCATTTTTATCGGGAGACTTGGGGGAACACTGGGTGGAAGGAAATTTGTGGCTCCTCTCAGATTCCAGAACTTTCTGACACAGAAATATGAGGAACATGTGTTTTTTTAGCCAAATTTTGAGGTTTGCAAAGGATTCTGGGTAACAGAACCTGGTCCGAGCCCCACAAGTCACCCCATCTTGGATTCCCCTAGGTCTCTCGTTTTCAGAAATGCACAGGTTTGGTAGGTTTCCCTAGGTGCCGGCTGAGCTAGAGGCCAAAATCTACAGCTAGGCACTTTGCAAAAAACACCTCTGTTTTCTTTCAAAAATTTGGATGTGTCCACGTTGCGCATTGGGGCGTTTCCTGTCGCGGGCGCTAGGCCTACCCACACAAGTGAGGTATCATTTTTATCGGGAGACTTGGGGGAACGCTGGGTGGAAGGAAATTTGTGGCTCCTCTCAGATTCCAGAACTTTCTGCCACAGAAATGTGAGGAACATGTGTTTTTTTAGCCAAATTTTGAGGTTTGCAAAGGATTCTGGGTAACAGAACCTGGTCCGAGCCCCACAAGTCACCCCATCTTGAATTCCTCTAGGTCTCTAGTTTTCAGAAATGCACAGGTTTGGTAGGTTTCCCTAGGTGCCGGCTGAGCTAGAGGCCAAAATCTACAGATAGGCACTTTGCAAAAAACACCTCTGTTTTCTTTAAAAAATTTGGATGTGTCCACGTTGCGCTTTGGGGCGTTTCCTGTCGCGGGCGCTAGGCCTACCCACACAAGTGAGGTATCATTTTTATCGGGAGACTTGGGTGAACGCTGGGTGGAAGGAAATTTGTGGCTCCTCTCAGATTCCAGAACTTTCTGCCACAGAAATGTGAGGAACATGTGTCTTTTTAGCCAAATTTTGAGGTTTGCAAAGGATTCTGGGTAACAGAACCTGGTCCGAGCCCCACAAGTCTCCCCATCTTGGATTCCCCTGGGTCTCTAGTTTTCAGAAATGCACAGCTTTGGTAGGTTTCCCTAGGTACCGGCTGAACTAGAGGCCAAAATCTACAGGTAGGCACTTTGCAAAAAACACCTCTGTTTTCTTTCAAAAATTTGGATGTGTCCATGTTGCGCTTTGGGGCGTTTCCTGTTGCGGGCGCTAGGCCTACCCACACAAGTGAGGTATCATTTTTATCGGGAGACTTGGGTGAACGCTGGGTGGAAGGAAATTTGTGGCTCCTCTCAGATTCCAGAACTTTCTGCCACAGAAATGTGAGGAACATGTGTTTTTTAGCCAAATTTTGAGGTTTGCAAAGGATTCTGGGTAACAAAACGTGGTCCGAGCCCCACAAGTCGCCCCATCTTGGATTCCACTAGGTCTCTAGTTTTCAGAAATGCACAGGTTTGGTAGGTTTCCCTATATGCCGGCTGAGCTAGAGGCCAAAATCTACAGGTAGGCACTTTGCAAAAAACACCTGTGTTTTCTTTCAAAAATTTGGATGTGTCCACGTTGCGCTTTGGGGCGTTTCCTGTCGCGGGCGCTAGGCCTACCCACACAAGTGAGGTATCATTTTTATCAGGAGACTTGGGGGAACACTGGGTGGAAGGAAATTTGTGGCTCCTCTCAGATTCCAGAACTTTCTGCCACAGAAATGTGAGGAACATGTGTTTTTTTAGCCAGATTTTGAGGTTTGCAAAGGATTCTGGGTAACAGAACCTGGTCCGAGCCCCACAAGTCACCCCATCTTGGATTCCCCTAGGTCTCTCGTTTTCAGAAATGCACAGGTTAGGTAGGTTTCCCTAGGTGCTGGCTGAGCTAGAGGCCAAAATCTACAGCTAGGCACTTTGCAAAAAACACCTCTGTTTTCTTTCAAAAATTTGGATGTGTCCACTTTGCGCATTGGGGCGTTTCCTGTCGCGGGCGCTAGGCCTACTCACACAAGTGAGGTATCATTTTTATCGGGAGACTTGGGGGAACGCTGGGTGGAAGGAAATTTGTGGCTCCTCTCAGATTCCAGAACTTTCTGCCACAGAAATGTGAGGAACATGTGTTTTTTTAGCCAAATTTTGAGGTTTGCAAAGGATTCTGGGTAACAGAACCTGGTCCGAGCCCCACAAGTCACCCCATCTTAGATTCCCCTAGGTCTCTAGTATTCTGAAATGCACAGGTTTGGTAGGTTTCCCTAGGTGCCGGCTGAACTAGAGGCCAAAATCTACAGGTAGGCACTTTGTAAAAAACACCTCTGTTTTCTTTCAAAAATATGGATGTGTCCACGTTGCGCTTTGGGGCGTTTCCTGTCGCGGGCGCTAGGCCTACCCACACAAGTGAGGTATCATTTTTATCGGGAGACTTGGGGGAACGCTGGGTGGAAGGAAATTTGTGGCTCCTCTCAGATTCCAGAACTTTCTGCCACAGAAATGTGAGGAACATGTGTTTTTTTAGCCAAATTTTGAGGTTTGCAAAGGATTCTGGGTAACAGAACCTGGTCCGAGCCCCACAAGTCACCCCATCTTGGATTCCTCTAGGTCTCTAGTTTTCAGAAATGCACAGATTTGGTAGTTTTCCCTAGGTGGCAGCTGAGCTAGAGGCCAAAATCTACAGGTAGGCACCTTGCAAAAAACACCTCTGTTTTCTTTCAAAAATTTGGATGTGTCCACGTTGCGCTTTGGGGCGTTTCCTGTCGCAGGCGCTAGGCCTACCCATACAAGTGAGGTATCATTTTGAACCGGGAGACTTGGGGGAACGCTGGGTGGAAGGACATTTTTGGCTCCTCTCAGATTCCAGAACTTTCTGCCACCGAAATATGAGGAACATGTGTTTTTTTAGCCGAATTTTGAGGTTTGCAAAGGATTCTGGGTAACAGAACCTGCTCCGAGCCCCACAAGTCACCCCATCTTGGATTCCCCTAGGACTCTCGTTTTCAGAAATGCACAGGTTTGGTAGGTTTCCCTAGGTGCCGGCTGAGCTAGAGGCCAAAATCTACAGGTAGGCACTTTGCAAAAAACACCTCTGTTTTCTTTAAAAAATTTGGATGTGTCCACGTTGCGCTTTGGGGCGTTTCCTGTCGCGGGCGCTAGGCCTACCCACACAAGTGAGGTATCATTTTTATCGGGAGACTTGGGTGAACGCTGGGTGGAAGGAAATTTGTGGCTCCTCTCAGATTCCAGAACTTTCTGCCACAGAAATGTGAGGAACATGTGTTTTTTTAGCCAAATTTTGAGGTTTGCAAAGGATTCTGGGTAACAGAACCTGGTCCGAGCCCCACAAGTCACCCCATCTTGGATTCCCCTAGGTCTCTCGTTTTCAGAAATGCACAGGTTTGGTAGGTTTCCCTAGGTGCCGGCTGAGCTAGAGGCCAAAATCTACAGGTAGGCACTTTGCAAAAAACACCTCTGTTTTCTTTCAAAAATTTGGATGTGTCCACGTTGCGCTTTGGGGCGTTTCCTGTCGCGGGCGCTAGGCCTACCCACACAAGTGAGGTATCATTTTTATCGGGAGACTTGGGTGAACGCTGGGTGGAAGGAAATTTGTGGCTCCTCTCAGATTCCAGAACTTTCTGCCACAGAAATGTGAGGAACATGTGTTTTTTTAGCCAAATTTTGAGGTTTGCAAAGGATTCTGGGTAACAGAACCTGGTCCGAGCCTCACAAGTCACCCCATCTTGGATTCCCCTAGGTCTCTCGTTTTCAGAAATGCACAGGTTTGGTAGGTTTCCCTAGGTGCCGGCTGAGCTAGAGGCCAAAATCTACAGCTAAGCACTTTGCAAAAAACACCTCTGTTTTCTTTCAAAAATTTGGATGTGTCCACGTTGCGCATTGGGGCGTTTCCTGTCGCGGGCGCTAGGAATACTCAAACAAGTGAGGTATCATTTTTATCGGGAGACTTGGGGGAACGCTGGGTGGAAGGAAATTTGTGGCTCCTCTCAGATTCCAGAACTTTCTGCCACAGAAATGTGAGGAACATGTGTTTTTTTAGCCAAATTTTGAGGTTTGCAAAGGATTCTGGGTAACAGAACCTGGTCCGAGCCCCACAAGTCACCCCATCTTGGATTCCCCTAGGTCTCTAGTATTCTGAAATGCACAGGTTTGGTAGGTTTCCCTTGGTGCCGGCTGAACTAGAGGCCAAAATCTACAGGTAGGCACTTTGTAAAAAACACCTCTGTTTTCTTTCAAAAATATGGATGTGTCCACGTTGCGCTTTGGGGCGTTTCCTGTCGAGGGCGCTAGGCCTACCCACACAACTGAGGTATCATTTTTATTGGGAGACTTGGGGGAACGCTGGGTGGAAGGAAATTTGTGGCTCCTCACAGATTCCAGAACTTTCTGCCACAGAAATGTGAGGAACATTTGTTTTTTTAGCCAAATTTTGAGGTTTGCAAAGGATTCTGGGTAACAGAACCTGGTCCGAGCCCCACATGTCACCCCATCTTGGATTCCTCTAGGTCTCTAGTTTTCAGAAAAGCACAGGTTTGGTAGGTTTCCCGAGGTGCCGGCTGAGCTAGAGGCCAAAATCTACAGGTAGGCACTTTGCAAAAAACACCTCTGTTTTCTTTCAAAAATTTGGATGTGTCCACGTTGCGCTTTGGGGCGTTTCCTGTCGCGGGCGCTAGGCCTACCCACACAAGTGAGGTATCATTTGTATAGGGAGACTTGGGGGAACACTGGGTGGAAGGAAATTTGTGGCTCCTCTCAGATTCCAGAACTTTCTTCCACAGAAATATGAGGAACATGTGTTTTTTTAGCCAAATTTTGAGGTTTGCAAAGGATTCTGGGTAACAGAACCTGGTCCGAGCCCCACAAGTCATCCCATCTTGGATTCCCCTAGGTCTCTAGTTTTCAGAAATGCACAGGTTTGGTAGGTTTCCCGAGGTGCCGGCTGAGTAAAGGCCAAAATCTATAGGTAGGCACTTTGCAAAAAACACCTCTGTTTTCTTTCAAAAATTTGGATGTGTCCATGTTGCGCTTTGGGGCGTTTCCTGTCGCGGGAATTAGGCCTACCCACACAAGTGAGGTATCATTTTTATCGGGAGACTTGGGTGAACGCTGGGTGGAAGGAAATTTGTGGCTCCTCTCAGATTCCAGAACTTTCTGCCACAGAAATGTGAGGAACATGTGTTTTTTTAGCCAAATTTTGAGGTTTGCAAAGGATTCTGGGTAACAGAACCTGGTCCGAGCCCCACATGTCACCCCATTTTGGATTCCCCTCGGTCTCTAGTTTTCAGAAATGCACAGGTTTGTTAGGTTTCCCTAGGTGCCGGCTGAACTAGAGGCCAAAATCTACAGGTAGGCACTTTGCAAAAAACACCTCTGTTTTCTTTAAAAAATTTGGATGTGTCCACGTTGCGCTTTGGGGCGTTTCTTGTCGCGGGCGCTAGGCCTACCCACACAAGTGAGTTATCATTTTTATCGGGAGACTTGGGTGAACGCTGGGTGAAAGGAAATTTGTGGCTACTCTCAGATTCCAGAACTTTCTGCCACAGAAATGTGAGGAACATGTGTCTTTTTAGCCAAATTTTGAGGTTTGCAAAGGATTCTGGGTATCAGAACCTGGTCCGAGCCCCACAATTCACCCCTCGTTAGATTCCCCTAGGTCTCTAGTTTTCAGAACTACACAGGTTTGGTAGGTTTCCCTAGGTGCCGGCTCAGCTAGAGGCCAAAATCTACAGGTAGGCACTTTGCAAAAAACACCTCTGTTTTCTTTCAAAAATGTGGATGTGTCCATGTTGCTCTTTGGGGCGTTTCCTGTTACGGGCGCTAGGCCTACCCACACAAGTGAGGTATCATTTTTATCGGGAGACTTGGGGGAACGCTGGGTGGAAGGAAATTTGTGGCTCCTCTTAGATTCCAGAACTTTCTGCCACAGAAATGTGAGGAACATGTGTTTTGTTAGCCAAATTTTGAGGTTTGCAAAGGATTCTGGGTAACAGAACCTCGTCCGAGCCCCACATCTTGGATTCCCCTGGGTCTCTCGTTTTCAGAAATGCACAGGTTTGGTAGGTTTCTCTAGCTGCCGGCTGAACTAGAGGCCAAAATCTACAGGTAGGCACTTTGCAAAAAACACCTCTATTTTCTTTCAAAAATTAGGATGTGTCCACGTTGCGCTTTGGGGCGTTTCCTGTCACGGGCGCTAGGCCTACCCACACAAGTGAGGTATCATTTTTATCGGGAGACTTGGGTGAACGCTGGGTGGAAGGAAATTTGTGGCTCCTCTCAGATTCCAGAACTTTCTGCCACAGAAATGTGAGGAACATGTGTTTTTTTAGCCAAACTTTGAGGTTTGCAAAGGATTCTGGGTAACAGAACCTGGTCCGAGCCCCACAAGTCACCCCATCTTGGATTCCTCTAGGTCTCTAGTTTTCAGAAATGCACAGATTTGGTAGTTGTCCCTAGGTGCCGGCTGAGCTAGAGGCCAAAATCTACAGGTAGGCACTTTGCAAAAAACACCTCTGTTTTCTTTCAAAAATTTGGATGTGTCTACGTTGCGCTTTGGGGAGTTTCCTGTCGCGGGCGCTAGGCCTCCCCATACAAGTGAGGTATCATTTTGTATCGGGAGACTTGGGTGAACGCTGGGTGGAAGGAAATTTGTGGCTCCTCTCAGATTCCAGAACTTTCTGCCACAGAAATGTGAGGAACATGTGTTTTTTTAGCCAATTTTGAGGTTTGCAAAGGATTCTGGGTAACAGAACCTGGTCCGAGCCCCACAAGTCACCCCATCTTGGATTCCCCTAGGTCTCTCGTTTTCAGAAATGCACAGGTTTGGTAGGTTTCCCTAGGTGCCGGCTGAGCTAGAGGCCAAAATCTACAGCTAAGCACTTTGCAAAAAACACCTCTGTTTTCTTTCAAAAATTTGGATGTGTCCACGTTGCGCATTGGGGCGTTTCCTGTCGCGGGCGCTAGGAATACTCACACAAGTGAGGTATCATTTTTATCGGGAGACTTGGGGGAACGCTGGGTGGAAGGAAATTTGTGGCTCCTCTCAGATTCCAGAACTTTCTGCCACAGAAATGTGAGGAACATGTGTTTTTTTAGCCAAATTTTGAGGTTTGCAAAGGATTCTGGGTAACAGAACCTGGTCCGAGCCCCACAAGTCACCCCATCTTGGATTCCCCTAGGTCTCTAGTATTCTGAAATGCACAGGTTTGGTAGGTTTCCCTTGGTGCCGGCTGAACTAGAGGCCAAAATCTACAGGTAGGCACTTTGTAAAAAACACCTCTGTTTTCTTTCAAAAATATGGATGTGTCCACGTTGCGCTTTGGGGCGTTTCCTGTCGAGGGCGCTAGACCTACCCACACAACTGAGGTATCATTTTTATCGGGAGACTTGGGGGAACGCTGGGTGGAAGGAAATTTGTGGCTCCTCACAGATTCCAGAACTTTCTGCCACAGAAATGTGAGGAACATTTGTTTTTTTAGCCAAATTTTGAGGTTTGCAAAGGATTCTGGGTAACAGAACCTGGTCCGAGCCCCACATGTCACCCCATCTTGGATTCCTCTAGGTCTCTAGTTTTCAGAAAAGCACAGGTTTGGTAGGTTTCCCGAGGTGCCGGCTGAGCTAGAGGCCAAAATCTACAGGTAGGCACTTTGCAAAAAACACCTCTGTTTTCTTTCAAAAATTTGGATGTGTCCACGTTGCGCTTTGGGGCGTTTCCTGTCGCGGGCGCTAGGCCTACCCACACAAGTGAGGTATCATTTGTATAGGGAGACTTGGGGGAACACTGGGTGGAAGGAAATTTGTGGCTCCTCTCAGATTCCAGAACTTTCTTCCACAGAAATATGAGGAACATGTGTTTTTTTAGCCAAATTTTGAGGTTTGCAAAGGATTCTGGGTAACAGAACCTGGTCCGAGCCCCACAAGTCATCCCATCTTGGATTCCCCTAGGTCTCTAGTTTTCAGAAATGCACAGGTTTGGTAGGTTTCCCGAGGTGCCGGCTGAGTAAAGGCCAAAATCTATAGGTAGGCACTTTGCAAAAAACACCTCTGTTTTCTTTCAAAAATTTGGATGTGTCCATGTTGCGCTTTGGGGCGTTTCCTGTCGCGGGAATTAGGCCTACCCACACAAGTGAGGTATCATTTTTATCGGGAGACTTGGGTGAACGCTGGGTGGAAGGAAATTTGTGGCTCCTCTCAGATTCCAGAACTTTCTGCCACAGAAATGTGAGGAACATGTGTTTTTTTAGCCAAATTTTGAGGTTTGCAAAGGATTCTGGGTAACAGAACCTGGTCCGAGCCCCACATGTCACCCCATTTTGGATTCCCCTCGGTCTCTAGTTGTCCGAAATGCACAGGTTTGTTAGGTTTCCCTAGGTGCCGGCTGAACTAGAGGCCAAAATCTACAGGTAGGCACTTTGCAAAAAACACCTCTGTTTTCTTTAAAAAATTTGGATGTGTCCACGTTGCGCTTTGGGGCGTTTCTTGTCGCGGGCGCTAGGCCTACCCACACAAGTGAGGTATCATTTTTATCGGGAGACTTGGGTGAACGCTGGGTGAAAGGAAATTTGTGGCTACTCTCAGATTCCAGAACTTTCTGCCACAGAAATGTGAGGAACATGTGTCTTTTTAGCCAAATTTTGAGGTTTGCAAAGGATTCTGGGTAACAGAACCTGGTCCTAGCCCCACAATTCACCCCTCGTTAGATTCCCCTAGGTCTCTAGTTTTCAGAACTACACAGGTTTGGTAGGTTTCCCTAGGTGCCGGCTCAGCTAGAGGCCAAAATCTACAGGTAGGCACTTTGCAAAAAACACCTCTGTTTTCTTTCAAAAATGTGGATGTGTCCATGTTGCTCTTTGGGGCGTTTCCTGTTACGGGCGCTAGGCCTACCCACACAAGTGAGGTATCATTTTTATCGGGAGACTTGGGTGAACGCTGGGTGGAAGGAAATTTGTGGCTCCTCTTAGATTCCAGAACTTTCTGCCACAGAAATGTGAGGAACATGTGTTTTTTTAGCCAAATTTTGAGGTTTGCAAAGGATTCTGGGTAACAGAACCTCGTCCGAGCCCCACATCTTGGATTCCCCTGGGTCTCTCGTTTTCAGAAATGCACAGGTTTGGTAGGTTTCTCTAGGTGCCGGCTGAACTAGAGGCCAAAATCTACAGGTAGGCACTTTGCAAAAAACACCTCTGTTTTCTTTCAAAAATTAGGATGTGTCCACGTTGCGCTTTGGGGCGTTTCCTGTCACGGGCGCTAGGCCTACCCACACAAGTGAGGTATCATTTTTATCGGGAGACTTGAGTGAACGCTGGGTGGAAGGAAATTTGTGGCTCCTCTCAGATTCCAGAACTTTCTGCCACAGAAATGTGAGGAACATGTGTTTTTTTAGCCAAATTTTGAGGTTTGCAAAGGATTCTGGGTAGCAGAATCTGGTCCGAGCCCCACAAGTCACCCCATCTTGGATTCCCCTACGTCTCTAGTTTTCAGAAATGCAAAAGTTTGGTAGGTTTCCCTATATGCCGGCTGAGCTAGAGGCCAAAATCTACAGGTAGGCACTTTGCAAAAAACACCTCTGTTTTCTTTAAAAAATTTGGATGTGTCCACGTTGCGCTTTGGGGCGTTTCCTGTCGCGGGCGCTAGCCTACCCACACAAGTGAGGTATAATTTTTATCAGGAGACTTGGGGGAACACTGGGTGGAAGGAAATTTGTGGCTCCTCTCAGATTCCAGAACTTTCTGCCACAGAAATGTGAGGAACATGTGTTTTTTTAGCCAAATTTTGAGGTTTGCAAAGGATTCTGGGTAACAGAACCTGGTCCGAGCCCCACAAGTCACCCCATCTTGGATTCCTCTAGGTCTCTAGTTTTCAGAAATGCACAGGTTTGGTAGGTTTCCCTAGGTGCCGGCTGAGCTAGAGGCCAAAATCTACAGATAGGCACTTTGCAAAAAACACCTCTGTTTTCTTTCAAAAATGTGGATGTGTCCACGTTGCGCTTTGGGGCGTTTCCTGTCGCGGGCGCTAGGCCTACCCACACAAGTGAGGTATCATTTTTATCGGGAGACTTGGGGGAACACTGGGTGGAAGGAAATTTGTGGCTCCTCTCAGATTCCAGAACTTTCTGACACAGAAATATGAGGAACATGTGTTTTTTTAGCCAAATTTTGAGGTTTGCAAAGGATTCTGGGTAACAGAACCTGGTCCGAGCCCCACAAGTCACCCCATCTTGGATTCCCCTAGGTCTCTCGTTTTCAGAAATGCACAGGTTTGGTAGGTTTCCCTAGGTGCCGGCTGAGCTAGAGGCCAAAATCTACAGCTAGGCACTTTGCAAAAAACACCTCTGTTTTCTTTCAAAAATTTGGATGTGTCCACGTTGCGCATTGGGGCGTTTCCTGTCGCGGGCGCTAGGCCTACCCACACAAGTGAGGTATCATTTTTATCGGGAGACTTGGGGGAACGCTGGGTGGAAGGAAATTTGTGGCTCCTCTCAGATTCCAGAACTTTCTGCCACAGAAATGTGAGGAACATGTGTTTTTTTAGCCAAATTTTGAGGTTTGCAAAGGATTCTGGGTAACAGAACCTGGTCCGAGCCCCACAAGTCACCCCATCTTGAATTCCTCTAGGTCTCTAGTTTTCAGAAATGCACAGGTTTGGTAGGTTTCCCTAGGTGCCGGCTGAGCTAGAGGCCAAAATCTACAGATAGGCACTTTGCAAAAAACACCTCTGTTTTCTTTAAAAAATTTGGATGTGTCCACGTTGCGCTTTGGGGCGTTTCCTGTCGCGGGCGCTAGGCCTACCCACACAAGTGAGGTATCATTTTTATCGGGAGACTTGGGTGAACGCTGGGTGGAAGGAAATTTGTGGCTCCTCTCAGATTCCAGAACTTTCTGCCACAGAAATGTGAGGAACATGTGTCTTTTTAGCCAAATTTTGAGGTTTGCAAAGGATTCTGGGTAACAGAACCTGGTCCGAGCCCCACAAGTCTCCCCATCTTGGATTCCCCTGGGTCTCTAGTTTTCAGAAATGCACAGCTTTGGTAGGTTTCCCTAGGTACCGGCTGAACTAGAGGCCAAAATCTACAGGTAGGCACTTTGCAAAAAACACCTCTGTTTTCTTTCAAAAATTTGGATGTGTCCATGTTGCGCTTTGGGGCGTTTCCTGTTGCGGGCGCTAGGCCTACCCACACAAGTGAGGTATCATTTTTATCGGGAGACTTGGGTGAACGCTGGGTGGAAGGACATTTGTGGCTCCTCTCAGATTCCAGAACTTTCTGCCACAGAAATGTGAGGAACATGTGTTTTTTAGCCAAATTTTGAGGTTTGCAAAGGATTCTGGGTAACAAAACGTGGTCCGAGCCCCACAAGTCGCCCCATCTTGGATTCCACTAGGTCTCTAGTTTTCAGAAATGCACAGGTTTGGTAGGTTTCCCTATATGCCGGCTGAGCTAGAGGCCAAAATCTACAGGTAGGCACTTTGCAAAAAACACCTGTGTTTTCTTTCAAAAATTTGGATGTGTCCACGTTGCGCTTTGGGGCGTTTCCTGTCGCGGGCGCTAGGCCTACCCACACAAGTGAGGTATCATTTTTATCAGGAGACTTGGGGGAACACTGGGTGGAAGGAAATTTGTGGCTCCTCTCAGATTCCAGAACTTTCTGCCACAGAAATGTGAGGAACATGTGTTTTTTTAGCCAGATTTTGAGGTTTGCAAAGGATTCTGGGTAACAGAACCTGGTCCGAGCCCCACAAGTCACCCCATCTTGGATTCCCCTAGGTCTCTCGTTTTCAGAAATGCACAGGTTTGGTAGGTTTCCCTAGGTGCTGGCTGAGCTAGAGGCCAAAATCTACAGCTAGGCACTTTGCAAAAAACACCTCTGTTTTCTTTCAAAAATTTGGATGTGTCCACTTTGCGCATTGGGGCGTTTCCTGTCGCGGGCGCTAGGCCTACTCACACAAGTGAGGTATCATTTTTATCGGGAGACTTGGGGGAACGCTGGGTGGAAGGAAATTTGTGGCTCCTCTCAGATTCCAGAACTTTCTGCCACAGAAATGTGAGGAACATGTGTTTTTTTAGCCAAATTTTGAGGTTTGCAAAGGATTCTGGGTAACAGAACCTGGTCCGAGCCCCACAAGTCACCCCATCTTAGATTCCCCTAGGTCTCTAGTATTCTGAAATGCACAGGTTTGGTAGGTTTCCCTAGGTGCCGGCTGAACTAGAGGCCAAAATCTACAGGTAGGCACTTTGTAAAAAACACCTCTGTTTTCTTTCAAAAATATGGATGTGTCCACGTTGCGCTTTGGGGCGTTTCCTGTCGCGGGCGCTAGGCCTACCCACACAAGTGAGGTATCATTTTTATCGGGAGACTTGGGGGAACGCTGGGTGGAAGGAAATTTGTGGCTCCTCTCAGATTCCAGAACTTTCTGCCACAGAAATGTGAGGAACATGTGTTTTTTTAGCCAAATTTTGAGGTTTGCAAAGGATTCTGGGTAACAGAACCTGGTCCGAGCCCCACAAGTCACCCCATCTTGGATTCCTCTAGGTCTCTAGTTTTCAGAAATGCACAGATTTGGTAGTTTTCCCTAGGTGGCAGCTGAGCTAGAGGCCAAAATCTACAGGTAGGCACCTTGCAAAAAACACCTCTGTTTTCTTTCAAAAATTTGGATGTGTCCACGTTGCGCTTTGGGGCGTTTCCTGTCGCAGGCGCTAGGCCTACCCATACAAGTGAGGTATCATTTTGAACCGGGAGACTTGGGGGAACGCTGGGTGGAAGGACATTTTTGGCTCCTCTCAGATTCCAGAACTTTCTGCCACCGAAATATGAGGAACATGTGTTTTTTTAGCCGAATTTTGAGGTTTGCAAAGGATTCTGGGTAACAGAACCTGGTCCGAGCCCCACAAGTCACCCCATCTTGGATTCCCCTAGGACTCTCGTTTTCAGAAATGCACAGGTTTGGTAGGTTTCCCTAGGTGCCGGCTGAGCTAGAGGCCAAAATCTACAGGTAGGCACTTTGCAAAAAACACCTCTGTTTTCTTTAAAAAATTTGGATGTGTCCACGTTGCGCTTTGGGGCGTTTCCTGTCGCGGGCGCTAGGCCTACCCACACAAGTGAGGTATCATTTTTATCGGGAGACTTGGGTGAACGCTGGGTGGAAGGAAATTTGTGGCTCCTCTCAGATTCCAGAACTTTCTGCCACAGAAATGTGAGGAACATGTGTTTTTTTAGCCAAATTTTGAGGTTTGCAAAGGATTCTGGGTAACAGAACCTGGTCCGAGCCCCACAAGTCACCCCATCTTGGATTCCCCTAGGTCTCTCGTTTTCAGAAATGCACAGGTTTGGTAGGTTTCCCTAGGTGCCGGCTGAGCTAGAGGCCAAAATCTACAGGTAGGCACTTTGCAAAAAACACCTCTGTTTTCTTTCAAAAATTTGGATGTGTCCACGTTGCGCTTTGGGGCGTTTCCTGTCGCGGGCGCTAGGCCTACCCACACAAGTGAGGTATCATTTTTATCGGGAGACTTGGGTGAACGCTGGGTGGAAGGAAATTTGTGGCTCCTCTCAGATTCCAGAACTTTCTGCCACAGAAATGTGAGGAACATGTGTTTTTTTAGCCAAATTTTGAGGTTTGCAAAGGATTCTGGGTAACAGAACCTGGTCCGAGCCTCACAAGTCACCCCATCTTGGATTCCCCTAGGTCTCTCGTTTTCAGAAATGCACAGGTTTGGTAGGTTTCCCTAGGTGCCGGCTGAGCTAGAGGCCAAAATCTACAGCTAAGCACTTTGCAAAAAACACCTCTGTTTTCTTTCAAAAATTTGGATGTGTCCACGTTGCGCATTGGGGCGTTTCCTGTCGCGGGCGCTAGGAATACTCACACAAGTGAGGTATCATTTTTATCGGGAGACTTGGGGGAACGCTGGGTGGAAGGAAATTTGTGGCTCCTCTCAGATTCCAGAACTTTCTGCCACAGAAATGTGAGGAACATGTGTTTTTTTAGCCAAATTTTGAGGTTTGCAAAGGATTCTGGGTAACAGAACCTGGTCCGAGCCCCACAAGTCACCCCATCTTGGATTCCCCTAGGTCTCTAGTATTCTGAAATGCACAGGTTTGGTAGGTTTCCCTTGGTGCCGGCTGAACTAGAGGCCAAAATCTACAGGTAGGCACTTTGTAAAAAACACCTCTGTTTTCTTTCAAAAATATGGATGTGTCCACGTTGCGCTTTGGGGCGTTTCCTGTCGAGGGCGCTAGGCCTACCCACACAACTGAGGTATCATTTTTATTGGGAGACTTGGGGGAACGCTGGGTGGAAGGAAATTTGTGGCTCCTCACAGATTCCAGAACTTTCTGCCACAGAAATGTGAGGAACATTTGTTTTTTTAGCCAAATTTTGAGGTTTGCAAAGGATTCTGGGTAACAGAACCTGGTCCGAGCCCCACATGTCACCCCATCTTGGATTCCTCTAGGTCTCTAGTTTTCAGAAAAGCACAGGTTTGGTAGGTTTCCCGAGGTGCCGGCTGAGCTAGAGGCCAAAATCTACAGGTAGGCACTTTGCAAAAAACACCTCTGTTTTCTTTCAAAAATTTGGATGTGTCCACGTTGCGCTTTGGGGCGTTTCCTGTCGCGGGCGCTAGGCCTACCCACACAAGTGAGGTATCATTTGTATAGGGAGACTTGGGGGAACACTGGGTGGAAGGAAATTTGTGGCTCCTCTCAGATTCCAGAACTTTCTTCCACAGAAATATGAGGAACATGTGTTTTTTTAGCCAAATTTTGAGGTTTGCAAAGGATTCTGGGTAACAGAACCTGGTCCGAGCCCCACAAGTCATCCCATCTTGGATTCCCCTAGGTCTCTAGTTTTCAGAAATGCACAGGTTTGGTAGGTTTCCCGAGGTGCCGGCTGAGTAAAGGCCAAAATCTATAGGTAGGCACTTTGCAAAAAACACCTCTGTTTTCTTTCAAAAATTTGGATGTGTCCATGTTGCGCTTTGGGGCGTTTCCTGTCGCGGGAATTAGGCCTACCCACACAAGTGAGGTATCATTTTTATCGGGAGACTTGGGTGAACGCTGGGTGGAAGGAAATTTGTGGCTCCTCTCAGATTCCAGAACTTTCTGCCACAGAAATGTGAGGAACATGTGTTTTTTTAGCCAAATTTTGAGGTTTGCAAAGGATTCTGGGTAACAGAACCTGGTCCGAGCCCCACATGTCACCCCCATTTTGGATTCCCCTCGGTCTCTAGTTTTCAGAAATGCACAGGTTTGTTAGGTTTCCCTAGGTGCCGGCTGAACTAGAGGCCAAAATCTACAGGTAGGGCACTTTGCAAAAAACACCTCTGTTTTCTTTAAAAAATTTGGATGTGTCCACGTTGCGCTTTGGGGCGTTTCTTGTCGCGGGCGCTAGGCCTACCCACACAAGTGAGGTATCATTTTTATCGGGAGACTTGGGTGAACGCTGGGTGAAAGGAAATTTGTGGCTACTCTCAGATTCCAGAACTTTCTGCCACAGAAATGTGAGGAACATGTGTCTTTTTAGCCAAATTTTGAGGTTTGCAAAGGATTCTGGGTATCAGAACCTGGTCCGAGCCCCACAATTCACCCCTCGTTAGATTCCCCTAGGTCTCTAGTTTTCAGAACTACACAGGTTTGGTAGGTTTCCCTAGGTGCCGGCTCAGCTAGAGGCCAAAATCTACAGGTAGGCACTTTGCAAAAAACACCTCTGTTTTCTTTCAAAAATGTGGATGTGTCCATGTTGCTCTTTGGGGCGTTTCCTGTTACGGGCGCTAGGCCTACCCACACAAGTGAGGTATCATTTTTATCGGGAGACTTGGGGGGAACGCTGGGTGGAAGGAAATTTGTGGCTCCTCTTAGATTCCAGAACTTTCTGCCACAGAAATGTGAGGAACATGTGTTTTGTTAGCCAAATTTTGAGGTTTGCAAAGGATTCTGGGTAACAGAACCTCGTCCGAGCCCCACATCTTGGATTCCCCTGGGTCTCTCGTTTTCAGAAATGCACAGGTTTGGTAGGTTTCTCTAGCTGCCGGCTGAACTAGAGGCCAAAATCTACAGGTAGGCACTTTGCAAAAAACACCTCTGTTTTCTTTCAAAAATTAGGATGTGTCCACGTTGCGCTTTGGGGCGTTTCCTGTCACGGGCGCTAGGCCTACCCACACAAGTGAGGTATCATTTTTATCGGGAGACTTGAGTGAACGCTGGGTGGAAGGAAATTTGTGGCTCCTCTCAGATTCCAGAACTTTCTGCCACAGAAATGTGAGGAACATGTGTTTTTTTTAGCCAAATTTTGAGGTTTGCAAAGGATTCTGGGTAGCAGAACCTGGTCCGAGCCCCACAAGTCACCCCATCTTGGATTCCCCTACGTCTCTAGTTTTCAGAAATGCAAAAGTTTGGTAGGTTTCCCTATATGCCGGCTGAGCTAGAGGCCAAAATCTACAGGTAGGCACTTTGCAAAAAACACCTCTGTTTTCTTTAAAAAATTTGGATGTGTCCACGTTGCGCTTTGGGGCGTTTCCTGTCGCGGGCGCTAGCCTACCCACACAAGTGAGGTATCATTTTTATCAGGAGACTTGGGGGAACACTGGGTGGAAGGAAATTTGTGGCTCCTCTCAGATTCCAGAACTTTCTGCCACAGAAATGTGAGGAACATGTGTCTTTTTAGCCAAATTTTGAGGTTTGCAAAGGATTCTGGGTATCAGAACCTGGTCCGAGCCCCACAATTCACCCCTCGTTAGATTCCCCTAGGTCTCTAGTTTTCAGAACTACACAGGTTTGGTAGGTTTCCCTAGGTGCCGGCTCAGCTAGAGGCCAAAATCTACAGGTAGGCACTTTGCAAAAAACACCTCTGTTTTCTTTCAAAAATGTGGATGTGTCCATGTTGCTCTTTGGGGCGTTTCCTGTTACGGGCGCTAGGCCTACCCACACAAGTGAGGTATCATTTTTATCGGGAGACTTGGGGGAACGCTGGGTGGAAGGAAATTTGTGGCTCCTCTTAGATTCCAGAACTTTCTGCCACAGAAATGTGAGGAACATGTGTTTTGTTAGCCAAATTTTGAGGTTTGCAAAGGATTCTGGGTAACAGAACCTCGTCCGAGCCCCACATCTTGGATTCCCCTGGGTCTCTCGTTTTCAGAAATGCACAGGTTTGGTAGGTTTCTCTAGGTGCCGGCTGAACTAGAGGCCAAAATCTACAGGTAGGCACTTTGCAAAAAACACCTCTGTTTTCTTTCAAAAATTAGGATGTGTCCACGTTGCGCTTTGGGGCGTTTCCTGTCACGGGCGCTAGGCCTACCCACACAAGTGAGGTATCATTTTTATCGGGAGACTTGAGTGAACGCTGGGTGGAAGGAAATTTGTGGCTCCTCTCAGATTCCAGAACTTTCTGCCACAGAAATGTGAGGAACATGTGTTTTTTTAGCCAAATTTTGAGGTTTGCAAAGGATTCTGGGTAGCAGAACCTGGTCCGAGCCCCACAAGTCACCCCATCTTGGATTCCCCTACGTCTCTAGTTTTCAGAAATGCAAAAGTTTGGTAGGTTTCCCTATATGCCGGCTGAGCTAGAGGCCAAAATCTACAGGTAGGCACTTTGCAAAAAACACCTCTGTTTTCTTTAAAAAATTTGGATGTGTCCACGTTGCGCTTTGGGGCGTTTCCTGTCGCGGGCGCTAGCCTACCCACACAAGTGAGGTATCATTTTTATCAGGAGACTTGGGGGAACACTGGGTGGAAGGAAATTTGTGGCTCCTCTCAGATTCCAGAACTTTCTGCCACAGAAATGTGAGGAACATGTGTTTTTTTAGCCAAATTTTGAGGTTTGCAAAGGATTCTGGGTAAGAGAACCTGGTCCGAGCCCCACAAGTCACCCCATCTTGGATTCCTCTAGGTCTCTAGTTTTCAGAAATGCACAGGTTTGGTAGGTTTCCCTAGGTGCCGGCTGAGCTAGAGGCCAAAATCTACAGGTAGGCACTTTGCAAAAAACACCTCTGTTTTCTTTCAAAAATGTGGATGTGTCCACGTTGCGCTTTGGGGCGTTTCCTGTCGCGGGCGCTAGGCCTACCCATACATGTGAGGTATCATTTTCATCGGGAGACTTGGGGGAACGCTGGGTGGAAGGAAATTTGTGGCTACTCTCAGATTCCAGAACTTTCTGCCACAGAAATGTGAGGAACATGTGTCTTTTTAGCCAAATTTTGAGGTTTGCAAAGGATTCTGGGTAACAGAACCTGGTCCGAGCCCCACAAGTCACCCCATCTTGGATTCCTCTAGGTCTCTAGTTTTCAGAAATGCACAGGTTTGGTAGGTTTCCCGAGGTGGCGGCTGAGCTAGAGGCCAAAATCTACAGGTAGGCAGTTTGCAAAAAACACCTCTGTTTTCTTTCAAAAATTTGGATGTGTCCACGTTGCGCTTTGGGGCGTTTCCTGTCGCGGGCGCTAGGCCTACCCACACAAGTGAGGTATCATTTTTATCGGGAGACTTGGGGGAACGCTGGGTGGAAGGAAATTTGTGGCTCCTCTCAGATTCCAGAACTTTCTGCCACAGAAATGTGAGGAACATGTGTTTTTTTAGCCAAATTTTGAGGTTTGCAAAGGATTCTGGGTAACAGAACCTGGTCCGAGCCCCACAAGTCACCCCATCTTGAATTCCTCTAGGTCTCTAGTTTTCAGAAATGCACAGGTTTGGTAGGTTTCCCTAGGTGCCGGCTGAGCTAGAGGCCAAAATCTACAGATAGGCACTTTGCAAAAAACACCTCTGTTTTCTTTAAAAAATTTGGATGTGTCCACGTTGCGCTTTGGGGCGTTTCCTGTCGCGGGCGCTAGGCCTACCCACACAAGTGAGGTATCATTTTTATCGGGAGACTTGGGTGAACGCTGGGTGGAAGGAAATTTGTGGCTCCTCTCAGATTCCAGAACTTTCTGCCACAGAAATGTGAGGAACATGTGTTTTTTAGCCAAATTTTGAGGTTTGCAAAGGATTCTGGGTAACAAAACGTGGTCCGAGCCCCACAAGTCGCCCCATCTTGGATTCCACTAGGTCTCTAGTTTTCAGAAATGCACAGGTTTGGTAGGTTTCCCTATATGCCGGCTGAGCTAGAGGCCAAAATCTACAGGTAGGCACTTTGCAAAAAACACCTGTGTTTTCTTTCAAAAATTTGGATGTGTCCACATTGCGCTTTGGGGCGTTTCCTGTCGCGGGCGCTAGGCCTACCCACACAAGTGAGGTATCATTTTTATCAGGAGACTTGGGGGAACACTGGGTGGAAGGAAATTTGTGGCTCCTCTCAGATTCCAGAACTTTCTGCCACAGAAATGTGAGGAACATGTGTTTTTTTAGCCAGATTTTGAGGTTTGCAAAGGATTCTGGGTAACAGAACCTGGTCCGAGCCCCACAAGTCACCCCATCTTGGATTCCTCTAGGTCTCTAGTTTTCAGAAATGCACAGGTTTGGTAGGTTTCCCTAGGTGCCGGCTGAGCTAGAGGCCAAAATCTACAGCTAAGCACTTTGCAAAAAACACCTCTGTTTTCTTTCAAAAATTTGGATGTGTCCACGTTGCGCATTGGGGCGTTTCCTGTCGCGGGCGCTAGGCCTACTCACACAAGTGAGGTATCATTTTTATCGGGAGACTTGAGGGAACGCTGGGTGGAAGGAAATTTGTGGCTCCTCTCAGATTCCAGAACTTTCTGCCACAGAAATGTGAGGAACATGTGTTTTTTTAGCCAAATTTTGAGGTTTGCAAAGGATTCTGGGTAACAGAACCTGGTCCGAGCCCCACAAGTCACCCCATCTTAGATTCCCCTAGGTCTCTAGTATTCTGAAATGCACAGGTTTGGTAGGTTTCCCTAGGTGCCGGCTGAACTAGAGGCCAAAATCTACAGGTAGGCACTTTGTAAAAAACACCTCTGTTTTCTTTCAAAAATATGGATGTGTCCACGTTGCGCTTTGGGGCGTTTCCTGTCGCGGGCGCTAGGCCTACCCACACAAGTGAGGTATCATTTTTATCGGGAGACTTGGGGGAACGCTGGGTGGAAGGAAATTTGTGGCTCCTCTCAGATTCCAGAACTTTCTGCCACTGAAATGTGAGGAACATGTGTTTTTTTAGCCAAATTTTGAGGTTTGCAAAGGATTCTGGGTAACAGAACCTGGTCCGAGCCCCACAAGTCACCCCATCTTGGATTCCTCTAGATCTCTAGTTTTCAGAAATGCACAGATTTGGTAGTTTTCCCTAGGTGCCAGCTGAGCTAGAGGCCAAAATCTACAGGTAGGCACCTTGCAAAAAACACCTCTGTTTTCTTTCAAAAATGTGGATGTGTCCACGTTGCGCTTTGGGGCGTTTCCTGTCGCAGGCGCTAGGCCTACCCATACAAGTGAGGTATCATTTTGAACCGGGAGACTTGGGGGAACGCTGGGTGGAAGGAAATTTTTGGCTCCTCTCAGATTCCAGAACTTTCTGCCACCGAAATATGAGGAACATGTGTTTTTTTAGCCGAATTTTGAGGTTTGCAAAGGATTCTGGGTAACAGAACCTGGTCCGAGCCCCACAAGTCACCCCATCTTGGATTCCCCTAGGACTCTCGTTTTCAGAAATGCACAGGTTTGGTAGGTTTCCCTAGGTGCCGGCTGAGCTAGAGGCCAAAATCTACAGGTAGGCACTTTGCAAAAAACACCTCTGTTTTCTTTCAAAAATTTGGATGTGTCCACGTTGCGCTTTGGGGCGTTTCCTGTCGCGGGCGCTAGGCCTACCCACACAAGTGAGGTATCATTTTTATCGGGAGACTTGGGTGAACGCTGGGTGGAAGGAAATTTGTGGCTCCTCTCAGATTCCAGAACTTTCTGCCACAGAAATGTGAGGAACATGTGTTTTTTTAGCCAAATTTTGAGGTTTGCAAAGGATTCTGGGTAACAGAACCTGGTCCGAGCCCCACAAGTCACCCCATCTTGGATTCCCCTAGGTCTCTCGTTTTCAGAAATGCACAGGTTTGGTAGGTTTCCCTAGGTGCCAGCTGAGCTAGAGGCCAAAATCTACAGGTAGGCACTTTGCAAAAAACACCTCTGTTTTCTTTCAAAAATTTGGATGTGTCCACGTTGCGCTTTGGGGCGTTTCCTGTCGCGGGCGCTAGGCCTACCCACACAAGTGAGGTATCATTTTTATCGGGAGACTTGGGTGAACGCTGGGTGGAAGGAAATTTGTGGCTCCTCTCAGATTCCAGAACTTTCTGCCACAGAAATGTGAGGAACATGTGTTTTTTTAGCCAAATTTTGAGGTTTGCAAAGGATTCTGGGTAACAGAACCTGGTCCGAGCCTCACAAGTCACCCCATCTTGGATTCCCCTAGGTCTCTCGTTTTCAGAAATGCACAGGTTTGGTAGGTTTCCCTAGGTGCCGGCTGAGCTAGAGGCCAAAATCTACAGCTAAGCACTTTGCAAAAAACACCTCTGTTTTCTTTCAAAAATTTGGATGTGTCCACGTTGCGCATTGGGGCGTTTCCTGTCGCGGGCGCTAGGAATACTCACACAAGTGAGGTATCATTTTTATCGGGAGACTTGGGGGAACGCTGGGTGGAAGGAAATTTGTGGCTCCTCTCAGATTCCAGAACTTTCTGCCACAGAAATGTGAGGAACATGTGTTTTTTTAGCCAAATTTTGAGGTTTGCAAAGGATTCTGGGTAACAGAACCTGGTCCGAGCCCCACAAGTCACCCCATCTTGGATTCCCCTAGGTCTCTAGTATTCTGAAATGCACAGGTTTGGTAGGTTTCCCTTGGTGCCGGCTGAACTAGAGGCCAAAATCTACAGGTAGGCACTTTGTAAAAAACACCTCTGTTTTCTTTCAAAAATATGGATGTGTCCACGTTGCGCTTTGGGGCGTTTCCTGTCGAGGGCGCTAGGCCTACCCACACAACTGAGGTATCATTTTTATCGGGAGACTTGGGGGAACGCTGGGTGGAAGGAAATTTGTGGCTCCTCACAGATTCCAGAACTTTCTGCCACAGAAATGTGAGGAACATTTGTTTTTTTAGCCAAATTTTGAGGTTTGCAAAGGATTCTGGGTAACAGAACCTGGTCCGAGCCCCACATGTCACCCCATCTTGGATTCCTCTAGGTCTCTAGTTTTCAGAAAAGCACAGGTTTGGTAGGTTTCCCGAGGTGCCGGCTGAGCTAGAGGCCAAATTCTACAGGTAGGCACTTTGCAAAAAACACCTCTGTTTTCTTTCAAAAATTTGGATGTGTCCACGTTGCGCTTTGGGGCGTTTCCTGTCGCGGGCGCTAGGCCTACCCACACAAGTGAGGTATCATTTGTATAGGGAGACTTAGGGGAACACTGGGTGGAAGGAAATTTGTGGCTCCTCTCAGATTCCAGAACTTTCTTCCACAGAAATATGAGGAACATGTGTTTTTTTAGCCAAATTTTGAGGTTTGCAAAGGATTCTGGGTAACAGAACCTGGTCCGAGCCCCACAAGTCATCCCATCTTGGATTCCCCTAGGTCTCTAGTTTTCAGAAATGCACAGGTTTGGTAGGTTTCCCGAGGTGCCGGCTGAGTAAAGGCCAAAATCTATAGGTAGGCACTTTGCAAAAAACACCTCTGTTTTCTTTCAAAAATTTGGATGTGTCCATGTTGCGCTTTGGGGCGTTTCCTGTCGCGGGAATTAGGCCTACCCACACAAGTGAGGTATCATTTTTATCGGGAGACTTGGGTGAACGCTGGGTGGAAGGAAATTTGTGGCTCCTCTCAGATTCCAGAACTTTCTGCCACAGAAATGTGAGGAACATGTGTTTTTTTAGCCAAATTTTGAGGTTTGCAAAGGATTCTGGGTAACAGAACCTGGTCCGAGCCCCACATGTCACCCCATTTTGGATTCCCCTCGGTCTCTAGTTTTCAGAAATGCACAGGTTTGTTAGGTTTCCCTAGGTGCCGGCTGAACTAGAGGCCAAAATCTACAGGTAGGCACTTTGCAAAAAACACCTCTGTTTTCTTTCAAAAATTTGGATGTGTCCACGTTGCGCTTTGGGGCGTTTCTTGTCGCGGGCGCTAGGCCTACCCACACAAGTGAGGTATCATTTTTATCGGGAGACTTGGGTGAACGCTGGGTGAAAGGAAATTTGTGGCTACTCTCAGATTCCAGAACTTTCTGCCACAGAAATGTGAGGAACATGTGTCTTTTTAGCCAAATTTTGAGGTTTGTAAAGGATTCTGGGTAACAGAACCTGGTCCTAGCCCCACAATTCACCCCTCGTTAGATTCCCCTAGGTCTCTAGTTTTCAGAACTACACAGGTTTGGTAGGTTTCCCTAGGTGCCGGCTCAGCTAGAGGCCAAAATCTACAGGTAGGCACTTTGCAAAAAACACCTCTGTTTTCTTTCAAAAATGTGGATGTGTCCATGTTGCTCTTTGGGGCGTTTCCTGTTACGGGCGCTAGGCCTACCCACACAAGTGAGGTATCATTTTTATCGGGAGACTTGGGGGAACGCTGGGTGGAAGGATATTTGTGGCTCCTCTTAGATTCCAGAACTTTCTGCCACAGAAATGTGAGGAACATGTGTTTTTTTAGCCAAATTTTGAGGTTTGCAAAGGATTCTGGGTAACAGAACCTCGTCCGAGCCCCACATCTTGGATTCCCCTGGGTCTCTCGTTTTCAGAAATGCACAGGTTTGGTAGGTTTCTCTAGGTGCCGGCTGAACTAGAGGCCAAAATCTACAGGTAGGCACTTTGCAAAAAACACCTCTGTTTTCTTTCAAAAATTAGGATGTGTCCACGTTGCGCTTTGGGGCGTTTCCTGTCACGGGCGCTAGGCCTACCCACACAAGTGAGGTATCATTTTTATCGGGAGACTTGAGTGAACGCTGGGTGGAAGGAAATTTGTGGCTCCTCTCAGATTCCAGAACTTTCTGCCACAGAAATGTGAGGAACATGTGTTTTTTTAGCCAAATTTTGAGGTTTGCAAAGGATTCTGGGTAGCAGAACCTGGTCCGAGCCCCACAAGTCACCCCATCTTGGATTCCCCTAGGTCTCTCGTTTTCAGAAATGCACAGGTTTGGTAGGTTTCCCTAGGTGCCGGCTGAGCTAGAGGCCAAAATCTACAGGTAGGCACTTTGCAAAAAACACCTCTGTTTTCTTTCAAAAATTTGGATGTGTCCACGTTGCGCTTTGGGGCGTTTCCTGTCGCGGGCGCTAGGCCTACCCACACAAGTGAGGTATCATTTTTATCGGGAGACTTGGGTGAACGCTGGGTGGAAGGAAATTTGTGGCTCCTCTCAGATTCCAGAACTTTCTGCCACAGAAATGTGAGGAACATGTGTTTTTTTAGCCAAATTTTGAGGTTTGCAAAGGATTCTGGGTAGCAGAACCTGGTCCGAGCCCCACAAGTCACCCCATCTTGGATTCCCCTAGGTCTCTCGTTTTCAGAAATGCACAGGTTTGGTAGGTTTCCCTAGGTGCCGGCTGAGCTAGAGGCCAAAATCTACAGGTAGGCACTTTGCAAAAAACACCTCTGTTTTCTTTCAAAAATTTGGATGTGTCCACGTTGCGCTTTGGGGCGTTTCCTGTCGCGGGCGCTAGGCCTACCCACACAAGTGAGGTATCATTTTTATCGGGAGACTTGGGTGAACGCTGGGTGGAAGGAAATTTGTATCTCCTCTCAGATTCCAGAACTTTCTGCCACAGAAATGTGAGGAACATGTGTTTTTTTAGCCAAATTTTGAGGTTTGCAAAGGATTCTGGGTAGCAGAACCTGGTCCGAGCCCCACAAGTCACCCCATCTTGGATTCCCCTAGGTCTCTCGTTTTCAGAAATGCACAGGTTTGGTAGGTTTCCCTAGGTGCCGGCTGAGCTAGAGGCCAAAATCTACAGGTAGGCACTTTGCAAAAAACACCTCTGTTTTCTTTCAAAAATTTGGATGTGTCCACGTTGCGCTTTGGGGCGTTTCCTGTCGCGGGCGCTAGGCCTACCCACACAAGTGAGGTATCATTTTTATCGGGAGACTTGGGTGAACGCTGGGTGGAAGGAAATTTGTGGCTCCTCTCAGATTCCAGAACTTTCTGCCACAGAAATGTGAGGAACATGTGTTTTTTTAGCCAAATTTTGAGGTTTGCAAAGGATTCTGGGTAACAGAACCTGGTCCGAGCCTCACAAGTCACCCCATCTTGGATTCCCCTAGGTCTCTCGTTTTCAGAAATGCACAGGTTTGGTAGGTTTCCCTAGGTGCCGGCTGAGCTAGAGGCCAAAATCTACAGCTAAGCACTTTGCAAAAAACACCTCTGTTTTCTTTCAAAAATTTGGATGTGTCCACGTTGCGCATTGGGGCGTTTCCTGTCGCGGGCGCTAGGAATACTCACACAAGTGAGGTATCATTTTTATCGGGAGACTTGGGGGAACGCTGGGTGGAAGGAAATTTGTGGCTCCTCTCAGATTCCAGAACTTTCTGCCACAGAAATGTGAGGAACATGTGTTTTTTTAGCCAAATTTTGAGGTTTGCAAAGGATTCTGGGTAACAGAACCTGGTCCGAGCCCCACAAGTCACCCCATCTTGGATTCCCCTAGGTCTCTAGTATTCTGAAATGCACAGGTTTGGTAGGTTTCCCTTGGTGCCGGCTGAACTAGAGGCCAAAATCTACAGGTAGGCACTTTGTAAAAAACACCTCTGTTTTCTTTCAAAAATATGGATGTGTCCACGTTGCGCTTTGGGGCGTTTCCTGTCGAGGGCGCTAGGCCTACCCACACAACTGAGGTATCATTTTTATCGGGAGACTTGGGGGAACGCTGGGTGGAAGGAAATTTGTGGCTCCTCACAGATTCCAGAACTTTCTGCCACAGAAATGTGAGGAACATTTGTTTTTTTAGCCAAATTTTGAGGTTTGCAAAGGATTCTGGGTAACAGAACCTGGTCCGAGCCCCACATGTCACCCCATCTTGGATTCCTCTAGGTCTCTAGTTTTCAGAAAAGCACAGGTTTGGTAGGTTTCCCGAGGTGCCGGCTGAGCTAGAGGCCAAAATCTACAGGTAGGCACTTTGCAAAAAACACCTCTGTTTTCTTTCAAAAATTTGGATGTGTCCACGTTGCGCTTTGGGGCGTTTCCTGTCGCGGGCGCTAGGCCTACCCACACAAGTGAGGTATCATTTGTATAGGGAGACTTGGGGGAACACTGGGTGGAAGGAAATTTGTGGCTCCTCTCAGATTCCAGAACTTTCTTCCACAGAAATATGAGGAACATGTGTTTTTTTTAGCCAAATTTTGAGGTTTGCAAAGGATTCTGGGTAACAGAACCTGGTCCGAGCCCCACAAGTCATCCCATCTTGGATTCCCCTAGGTCTCTAGTTTTCAGAAATGCACAGGTTTGGTAGGTTTCCCGAGGTGCCGGCTGAGTAAAGGCCAAAATCTATAGGTAGGCACTTTGCAAAAAACACCTCTGTTTTCTTTCAAAAATTTGGATGTGTCCATGTTGCGCTTTGGGGCGTTTCCTGTCGCGGGAATTAGGCCTACCCACACAAGTGAGGTATCATTTTTATCGGGAGACTTGGGTGAACGCTGGGTGGAAGGAAATTTGTGGCTCCTCTCAGATTCCAGAACTTTCTGCCACAGAAATGTGAGGAACATGTGTTTTTTTAGCCAAATTTTGAGGTTTGCAAAGGATTCTGGGTAACAGAACCTGGTCCGAGCCCCACATGTCACCCCATTTTGGATTCCCCTCGGTCTCTAGTTTTCAGAAATGCACAGGTTTGTTAGGTTTCCCTAGGTGCCGGCTGAACTAGAGGCCAAAATCTACAGGTAGGCACTTTGCAAAAAACACCTCTGTTTTCTTTAAAAAATTTGGATGTGTCCACGTTGCGCTTTGGGGCGTTTCTTGTCGCGGGCGCTAGGCCTACCCACACAAGTGAGGTATCATTTTTATCGGGAGACTTGGGTGAACGCTGGGTGAAAGGAAATTTGTGGCTACTCTCAGATTCCAGAACTTTCTGCCACAGAAATGTGAGGAACATGTGTCTTTTTAGCCAAATTTTGAGGTTTGCAAAGGATTCTGGGTAACAGAACCTGGTCCTAGCCCCACAATTCACCCCTCGTTAGATTCCCCTAGGTCTCTAGTTTTCAGAACTACACAGGTTTGGTAGGTTTCCCTAGGTGCCGGCTCAGCTAGAGGCCAAAATCTACAGGTAGGCACTTTGCAAAAAACACCTCTGTTTTCTTTAAAAAATGTGGATGTGTCCATGTTGCTCTTTGGGGCGTTTCCTGTTACGGGCGCTAGGCCTACCCACACAAGTGAGGTATCATTTTTATCGGGAGACTTGGGGGAACGCTGGGTGGAAGGAAATTTGTGGCTCCTCTTAGATTCCAGAACTTTCTGCCACAGAAATGTGAGGAACATGTGTTTTTTTAGCCAAATTTTGAGGTTTGCAAAGGATTCTGGGTAACAGAACCTCGTCCGAGCCCCACATCTTGGATTCCCCTGGGTCTCTCGTTTTCAGAAATGCACAGGTTTGGTAGGTTTCTCTAGGTGCCGGCTGAACTAGAGGCCAAAATCTACAGGTAGGCACTTTGCAAAAAACACCTCTGTTTTCTTTCAAAAATTAGGATGTGTCCACGTTGCGCTTTGGGGCGTTTCCTGTCACGGGCGCTAGACCTACCCACACAAGTGAGGTATCATTTTTATCGGGAGACTTGAGTGAACGCTGGGTGGAAGGAAATTTGTGGCTCCTCTCAGATTCCAGAACTTTCTGCCACAGAAATGTGAGGAACATGTGTTTTTTTAGCCAAATTTTGAGGTTTGCAAAGGATTCTGGGTAGCAGAACCTGGTCCGAGCCCCACAAGTCACCCCATCTTGGATTCCCCTACGTCTCTAGTTTTCAGAAATGCAAAAGTTTGGTAGGTTTCCCTATATGCCGGCTGAGCTAGAGGCCAAAATCTACAGGTAGGCACTTTGCAAAAAACACCTCTGTTTTCTTTAAAAAATTTGGATGTGTCCACGTTGCGCTTTGGGGCGTTTCCTGTCGCGGGCGCTAGCCTACCCACACAAGTGAGGTATCATTTTTATCAGGAGACTTGGGGGAACACTGGGTGGAAGGAAATTTGTGGCTCCTCTCAGATTCCAGAACTTTCTGCCACAGAAATGTGAGGAACATGTGTTTTTTTAGCCAAATTTTGAGGTTTGCAAAGGATTCTGGGTAACAGAACCTGGTCCGAGCCCCACAAGTCACCCCATCTTGGATTCCTCTAGGTCTCTAGGTTTCAGAAATGCACAGGTTTGGTAGGTTTCCCTAGGTGCCGGCTGAGCTAGAGGCGAAAATCTACAGGTAGGCACTTTGCAAAAAACACCTCTGTTTTCTTTCAAAAATGTGGATGTGTCCACGATGCGCTTTGGGGCGTTTCCTGTCGCGGGCGCTAGGCCTACCCATACATGTGAGGTATCATTTTTATCGGGAGACTTGGGGGAACGCTGGGTGGAAGGAAATTTGTGGCTACTCTCAGATTCCAGAACTTTCTGCCACAGAAATGTGAGGAACATGTGTCTTTTTAGCCAAATTTTGAGGTTTGCAAAGGATTCTGGGTAACAGAACCTGGTCCGAGCCCCACAAGTCACCCCATCTTGGATTCCTCTAGGTCTCTAGTTTTCAGAAATGCACAGGTTTGGTAGGTTTCCCGAGGTGGCGGCTGAGCTAGAGGCCAAAATCTACAGGTAGGCAGTTTGCAAAAAACACCTCTGTTTTCTTTCAAAAATTTGGATGTGTCCACGTTGCGCTTTGGGGCGTTTCCTGTCGCGGGCGCTAGGCCTACCCACACAAGTGAGGTATCATTTTTATCGGGAGACTTGGGGGAACACTGGGTGGAAGGAAATTTGTGGCTCCTCTCAGATTCCAGAACTTTCTGACACAGAAATATGAGGAACATGTGTTTTTTTAGCCAAATTTTGAGGTTTGCAAAGGATTCTGGGTAACAGAACCTGGTCCGAGCCCCACAAGTCACCCCATCTTGGATTCCCCTAGGTCTCTCGTTTTCAGAAATGCACAGGTTTGGTAGGTTTCCCTAGGTGCCGGCTGAGCTAGAGGCCAAAATCTACAGCTAGGCACTTTGCAAAAAACACCTCTGTTTTCTTTCAAAAATTTGGATGTGTCCACGTTGCGCATTGGGGCGTTTCCTGTCGCGGGCGCTAGGCCTACCCACACAAGTGAGGTATCATTTTTATCGGGAGACTTGGGGGAACGCTGGGTGGAAGGAAATTTGTGGCTCCTCTCAGATTCCAGAACTTTCTGCCACAGAAATGTGAGGAACATGTGTTTTTTTAGCCAAATTTTGAGGTTTGCAAAGGATTCTGGGTAACAGAACCTGGTCCGAGCCCCACAAGTCACCCCATCTTGAATTCCTCTAGGTCTCTAGTTTTCAGAAATGCACAGGTTTGGTAGGTTTCCCTAGGTGCCGGATGAGCTAGAGGCCAAAATCTACAGATAGGCACTTTGCAAAAAACACCTCTGTTTTCTTTAAAAAATTTGGATGTGTCCACGTTGCGCTTTGGGGCGTTTCCTGTCGCGGGCGCTAGGCCTACCCACACAAGTGAGGTATCATTTTTATCGGGAGACTTGGGTGAACGCTGGGTGGAAGGAAATTTGTGGCTCCTCTCAGATTCCAGAACTTTCTGCCACAGAAATGTGAGGAACATGTGTCTTTTTAGCCAAATTTTGAGGTTTGCAAAGGATTCTGGGTAACAGAACCTGGTCCGAGCCCCACAAGTCACCCCATCTTGGATTCCCCTGGGTCTCTAGTTTTCAGAAATGCACAGCTTTGGTAGGTTTCCCTAGGTACCGGCTGAACTAGAGGCCAAAATCTACAGGTAGGCACTTTGCAAAAAACACCTCTGTTTTCTTTCAAAAATTTGGATGTGTCCATGTTGCGCTTTGGGGCGTTTCCTGTTGCGGGTGCTAGGCCTACCCACACAAGTGAGGTATCATTTTTATCGGGAGACTTGGGTGAACGCTGGGTGGAAGGAAATTTGTGGCTCCTCTCAGATTCCAGAACTTTCTGCCACAGAAATGTGAGGAACATGTGTTTTTTAGCCAAATTTTGAGGTTTGCAAAGGATTCTGGGTAACAAAACGTGGTCCGAGCCCCACAAGTCGCCCCGTCTTGGATTCCACTAGGTCTCTAGTTTTCAGAAATGCACAGGTTTGGTAGGTTTCCCTATATGCCGGCTGAGCTAGAGGCCAAAATCTACAGGTTGGCACTTTGCAAAAAACACCTGTGTTTTCTTTCAAAAATTTGGATGTGTCCACGTTGCGCTTTGGGGCGTTTCCTGTCGCGGGCGCTAGGCCTACCCACACAAGTGAGGTATCATTTTTATCAGGAGACTTGGGGGAACACTGGGTGGAAGGAAATTTGTGGCTCCTCTCAGATTCCATAACTTTCTGCCACAGAAATGTGAGGAACATGTGTTTTTTTAGCCAAATTTTGAGGTTTGCAAAGGATTCTGGGTAACAGAACCTGGTCCGAGCCCCACAAGTCACCCCATCTTGGATTCCTCTAGGTCTCTAGGTTTCAGAAATGCACAGGTTTGGTAGGTTTCCCTAGGTGCCGGCTGAGCTAGAGGCGAAAATCTACAGGTAGGCACTTTGCAAAAAACACCTCTGTTTTCTTTCAAAAATGTGGATGTGTCCACGTTGCGCTTTGGGGCGTTTCCTGTCGCGGGCGCTAGGCCTACCCATACATGTGAGGTATCATTTTTATCGGGAGACTTGGGGGAACGCTGGGTGGAAGGAAATTTGTGGCTACTCTCAGATTCCAGAACTTTCTGCCACAGAAATGTGAGGAACATGTGTCTTTTTAGCCAAATTTTGAGGTTTGCAAAGGATTCTGGGTAACAGAACCTGGTCCGAGCCCCACAAGTCACCCCATCTTGGATTCCTCTAGGTCTCTAGTTTTCAGAAATGCACAGGTTTGGTAGGTTTCCCGAGGTGGCGGCTGAGCTAGAGGCCAAAATCTACAGGTAGGCAGTTTGCAAAAAACACCTCTGTTTTCTTTCAAAAATTTGGATGTGTCCACGTTGCGCTTTGGGGCGTTTCCTGTCGCGGGCGCTAGGCCTACCCACACAAGTGAGGTATCATTTTTATCGGGAGACTTGGGGGAACACTGGGTGGAAGGAAATTTGTGGCTCCTCTCAGATTCCAGAACTTTCTGACACAGAAATATGAGGAACATGTGTTTTTTTAGCCAAATTTTGAGGTTTGCAAAGGATTCTGGGTAACAGAACCTGGTCCGAGCCCCACAAGTCACCCCATCTTGGATTCCCCTAGGTCTCTCGTTTTCAGAAATGCACAGGTTTGGTAGGTTTCCCTAGGTGCCGGCTGAGCTAGAGGCCAAAATCTACAGCTAGGCACTTTGCAAAAAACACCTCTGTTTTCTTTCAAAAATTTGGATGTGTCCACGTTGCGCATTGGGGCGTTTCCTGTCGCGGGCGCTAGGCCTACCCACACAAGTGAGGTATCATTTTTATCGGGAGACTTGGGGGAACGCTGGGTGGAAGGAAATTTGTGGCTCCTCTCAGATTCCAGAACTTTCTGCCACAGAAATGTGAGGAACATGTGTTTTTTTAGCCAAATTTTGAGGTTTGCAAAGGATTCTGGGTAACAGAACCTGGTCCGAGCCCCACTAGTCACCCCATCGTGAATTCCTCTAGGTCTCTAGTTTTCAGAAATGCACAGGTTTGGTAGGTTTCCCTAGGTGCCGGATGAGCTAGAGGCCAAAATCTACAGATAGGCACTTTGCAAAAAACACCTCTGTTTTCTTTAAAAAATTTGGATGTGTCCACGTTGCGCTTTGGGGCGTTTCCTGTCGCGGGCGCTAGGCCTACCCACACAAGTGAGGTATCATTTTTATCGGGAGACTTGGGTGAACGCTGGGTGGAAGGAAATTTGTGGCTCCTCTCAGATTCCAGAACTTTCTGCCACAGAAATGTGAGGAACATGTGTCTTTTTAGCCAAATTTTGAGGTTTGCAAAGGATTCTGGGTAACAGAACCTGGTCCGAGCCCCACAAGTCACCCCATCTTGGATTCCCCTGGGTCTCTAGTTTTCAGAAATGCACAGCTTTGGTAGGTTTCCCTAGGTACCGGCTGAACTAGAGGCCAAAATCTACAGGTAGGCACTTTGCAAAAAACACCTCTGTTTTCTTTCAAAAATTTGGATGTGTCCATGTTGCGCTTTGGGGCGTTTCCTGTTGCGGGTGCTAGGCCTACCCACACAAGTGAGGTATCATTTTTATCGGGAGACTTGGGTGAACGCTGGGTGGAAGGAAATTTGTGGCTCCTCTCAGATTCCAGAACTTTCTGCCACAGAAATGTGAGGAACATGTGTTTTTTAGCCAAATTTTGAGGTTTGCAAAGGATTCTGGGTAACAAAACGTGGTCCGAGCCCCACAAGTCGCCCCGTCTTGGATTCCACTAGGTCTCTAGTTTTCAGAAATGCACAGGTTTGGTAGGTTTCCCTATATGCCGGCTGAGCTAGAGGCCAAAATCTACAGGTAGGCACTTTGCAAAAAACACCTGTGTTTTCTTTCAAAAATTTGGATGTGTCCACGTTGCGCTTTGGGGCGTTTCCTGTCGCGGGCGCTAGGCCTACCCACACAAGTGAGGTATCATTTTTATCAGGAGACTTGGGGGAACACTGGGTGGAAGGAAATTTGTGGCTCCTCTCAGATTCCATAACTTTCTGCCACAGAAATGTGAGGAACATGTGTTTTTTTAGCCAAATTTTGAGGTTTGCAAAGGATTCTGGGTAACAGAACCTGGTCCGAGCCCCACAAGTCATCCCATCTTGGATTCCCCTAGGTCTCTAGTTTTCAGAAAAGCACAGGTTTGGTAGGTTTCCCGAGGTGCCGGCTGAGCTAGAGGCCAAAATCTACAGGTAGGCACTTTGCAAAAAACACCTCTGTTTTCTTTCAAAAATTTGGATGTGTCCACGTTGCGCTTTGGGGCGTTTCCTGTCGCGGGCGCTAGGCATACCCACACAAGTGAGGTATCATTTTTATCGGGAGACTTGGGGGAACACTGGGTGGAAGGAAATTTGTGGCTCCTCTCAGATTCCAGAACTTTCTGCCACAGAAATATGAGGAACATGTGTTTTTTTAGCCAAATTTTGAGGTTTGCAAAGGATTCTGGGTAACAGAACCTGGTCCGAGCCCCACAAGTCACCCCATCTTGGATTCCCCTAGGTCTCTCGTTTTCAGAAATGCACAGGTTTGGTAGGTTTCCCTAGGTGCCGGCTGAGCTAGAGGCCAAAATCTACAGCTAGGCACTTTGCAAAAAACACCTCTGTTTTCTTTCAAAAATTTGGATGTGTCCACGTTGCGCATTGGGGCGTTCCCTGTCACGGGCGCTAGGCCTACCCACACAAGTGAGGTATCATTTTTATCGGGAGACTTGGGGGAACGCTGGGTGGAAGGAAATTTGTGGCTCCTCTCAGATTCCAGAACTTTCTGCCACAGAAATGTGAGGAACATGTGTTTTTTTAGCCAAATTTTGAGGTTTGCAAAGGATTCTGGGTAACAGAACCTGGTCCGAGCCCCACAAGTCACCCCATCGTGGATTCCCCTAGGTCTCTAGTATTCTGAAATGGACAGGTTTGGTAGGTTTCCCTAGGTGCCGGCTGAACTAGAGGCCAAAATCTACAGGTAGGCACTTTGCAAAAAACACCTCTGTTTTCTTTCAAAAATTTGGATGTGTCCACGTTGCGCTTTGGGGCGTTTCCTGTCGCGGGCGCTAGGCCTACCCACACAAGTGAGGTATCATTTTTATCGGGAGACTTGGGGGAACGCTGGGTGGAAGGAAATTTGTGGCTCCTCTCAGATTCCAGAACTTTCTGCCACAGAAATGTGAGGAACATGTGTTTTTTTAGCCAAATTTTGAGGTTTGCAAAGGATTCTGGGTAACAGAACCTGGTCCGAGCCCCACAAGTCACCCCATCTTGAATTCCTCTAGGTCTCTAGTTTTCAGAAATGCACAGGTTTGGTAGGTTTCCCTAGGTGCCGGATGAGCTAGAGGCCAAAATCTACAGATAGGCACTTTGCAAAAAACACCTCTGTTTTCTTTAAAAAATTTGGATGTGTCCACGTTGCGCTTTGGGGCGTTTCCTGTCGCGGGCGCTAGGCCTACCCACACAAGTGAGGTATCATTTTTATCGGGAGACTTGGGTGAACGCTGGGTGGAAGGAAATTTGTGGCTCCTCTCAGATTCCAGAACTTTCTGCCACAGAAATGTGAGGAACATGTGTCTTTTTAGCCAAATTTTGAGGTTTGCAAAGGATTCTGGGTAACAGAACCTGGTCCGAGCCCCACAAGTCACCCCATCTTGGATTCCCCTGGGTCTCTAGTTTTCAGAAATGCACAGCTTTGGTAGGTTTCCCTAGGTACCGGCTGAACTAGAGGCCAAAATCTACAGGTAGGCACTTTGCAAAAAACACCTCTGTTTTCTTTCAAAAATTTGGATGTGTCCATGTTGCGCTTTGGGGCGTTTCCTGTTGCGGGTGCTAGGCCTACCCACACAAGTGAGGTATCATTTTTATCGGGAGACTTGGGTGAACGCTGGGTGGAAGGAAATTTGTGGCTCCTCTCAGATTCCAGAACTTTCTGCCACAGAAATGTGAGGAACATGTGTTTTTTAGCCAAATTTTGAGGTTTGCAAAGGATTCTGGGTAACAAAACGTGGTCCGAGCCCCACAAGTCGCCCCGTCTTGGATTCCACTAGGTCTCTAGTTTTCAGAAATGCACAGGTTTGGTAGGTTTCCCTATATGCCGGCTGAGCTAGAGGCCAAAATCTACAGGTTGGCACTTTGCAAAAAACACCTGTGTTTTCTTTCAAAAATTTGGATGTGTCCACGTTGCGCTTTGGGGCGTTTCCTGTCGCGGGCGCTAGGCCTACCCACACAAGTGAGGTATCATTTTTATCAGGAGACTTGGGGGAACACTGGGTGGAAGGAAATTTGTGGCTCCTCTCAGATTCCATAACTTTCTGCCACAGAAATGTGAGGAACATGTGTTTTTTTAGCCAAATTTTGAGGTTTGCAAAGGATTCTGGGTAACAGAACCTGGTCCGAGCCCCACAAGTCACCCCATCTTGGATTCCTCTAGGTCTCTAGGTTTCAGAAATGTACAGGTTTGGTAGGTTTCCCTAGGTGCCGGCTGAGCTAGAGGCGAAAATCTACAGGTAGGCACTTTGCAAAAAACACCTCTGTTTTCTTTCAAAAATGTGGATGTGTCCACGTTGCGCTTTGGGGCGTTTCCTGTCGCGGGCGCTAGGCCTACCCATACATGTGAGGTATCATTTTTATCGGGAGACTTGGGGGAACGCTGGGTGGAAGGAAATTTGTGGCTACTCTCAGATTCCAGAACTTTCTGCCACAGAAATGTGAGGAACATGTGTCTTTTTAGCCAAATTTTGAGGTTTGCAAAGGATTCTGGGTAACAGAACCTGGTCCGAGCCCCACAAGTCACCCCATCTTGGATTCCTCTAGGTCTCTAGTTTTCAGAAATGCACAGGTTTGGTAGGTTTCCCGAGGTGGCGGCTGAGCTAGAGGCCAAAATCTACAGGTAGGCAGTTTGCAAAAAACACCTCTGTTTTCTTTCAAAAATTTGGATGTGTCCACGTTGCGCTTTGGGGCGTTTCCTGTCGCGGGCGCTAGGCCTACCCACACAAGTGAGGTATCATTTTTATCGGGAGACTTGGGGGAACACTGGGTGGAAGGAAATTTGTGGCTCCTCTCAGATTCCAGAACTTTCTGACACAGAAATATGAGGAACATGTGTTTTTTTAGCCAAATTTTGAGGTTTGCAAAGGATTCTGGGTAACAGAACCTGGTCCGAGCCCCACAAGTCACCCCATCTTGGATTCCCCTAGGTCTCTCGTTTTCAGAAATGCACAGGTTTGGTAGGTTTCCCTAGGTGCCGGCTGAGCTAGAGGCCAAAATCTACAGCTAGGCACTTTGCAAAAAACACCTCTGTTTTCTTTCAAAAATTTGGATGTGTCCACGTTGCGCATTGGGGCGTTTCCTGTCGCGGGCGCTAGGCCTACCCACACAAGTGAGGTATCATTTTTATCGGGAGACTTGGGGGAACGCTGGGTGGAAGGAAATTTGTGGCTCCTCTCAGATTCCAGAACTTTCTGCCACAGAAATGTGAGGAACATGTGTTTTTTTAGCCAAATTTTGAGGTTTGCAAAGGATTCTGGGTAACAGAACCTGGTCCGAGCCCCACAAGTCACCCCATCGTGAATTCCTCTAGGTCTCTAGTTTTCAGAAATGCACAGGTTTGGTAGGTTTCCCTAGGTGCCGGATGAGCTAGAGGCCAAAATCTACAGATAGGCACTTTGCAAAAAACACCTCTGTTTTCTTTAAAAAATTTGGATGTGTCCACGTTGCGCTTTGGGGCGTTTCCTGTCGCGGGCGCTAGGCCTACCCACACAAGTGAGGTATCATTTTTATCGGGAGACTTGGGTGAACGCTGGGTGGAAGGAAATTTGTGGCTCCTCTCAGATTCCAGAACTTTCTGCCACAGAAATGTGAGGAACATGTGTCTTTTTAGCCAAATTTTGAGGTTTGCAAAGGATTCTGGGTAACAGAACCTGGTCCGAGCCCCACAAGTCACCCCATCTTGGATTCCCCTGGGTCTCTAGTTTTCAGAAATGCACAGCTTTGGTAGGTTTCCCTAGGTACCGGCTGAACTAGAGGCCAAAATCTACAGGTAGGCACTTTGCAAAAAACACCTCTGTTTTCTTTCAAAAATTTGGATGTGTCCATGTTGCGCTTTGGGGCGTTTCCTGTTGCGGGTGCTAGGCCTACCCACACAAGTGAGGTATCATTTTTATCGGGAGACTTGGGTGAACGCTGGGTGGAAGGAAATTTGTGGCTCCTCTCAGATTCCAGAACTTTCTGCCACAGAAATGTGAGGAACATGTGTTTTTTAGCCAAATTTTGAGGTTTGCAAAGGATTCTGGGTAACAAAACGTGGTCCGAGCCCCACAAGTCGCCCCGTCTTGGATTCCACTAGGTCTCTAGTTTTCAGAAATGCACAGGTTTGGTAGGTTTCCCTATATGCCGGCTGAGCTAGAGGCCAAAATCTACAGGTAGGCACTTTGCAAAAAACACCTGTGTTTTCTTTCAAAAATTTGGATGTGTCCACGTTGCGCTTTGGGGCGTTTCCTGTCGCGGGCGCTAGGCCTACCCACACAAGTGAGGTATCATTTTTATCAGGAGACTTGGGGGAACACTGGGTGGAAGGAAATTTGTGGCTCCTCTCAGATTCCATAACTTTCTGCCACAGAAATGTGAGGAACATGTGTTTTTTTAGCCAAATTTTGAGGTTTGCAAAGGATTCTGGGTAACAGAACCTGGTCCGAGCCCCACAAGTCATCCCATCTTGGATTCCCCTAGGTCTCTAGTTTTCAGAAAAGCACAGGTTTGGTAGGTTTCCCGAGGTGCCGGCTGAGCTAGAGGCCAAAATCTACAGGTAGGCACTTTGCAAAAAACACCTCTGTTTTCTTTCAAAAATTTGGATGTGTCCACGTTGCGCTTTGGGGCGTTTCCTGTCGCGGGCGCTAGGCATACCCACACAAGTGAGGTATCATTTTTATCGGGAGACTTGGGGGAACACTGGGTGGAAGGAAATTTGTGGCTCCTCTCAGATTCCAGAACTTTCTGCCACAGAAATATGAGGAACATGTGTTTTTTTAGCCAAATTTTGAGGTTTGCAAAGGATTCTGGGTAACAGAACCTGGTCCGAGCCCCACAAGTCACCCCATCTTGGATTCCCCTAGGTCTCTCGTTTTCAGAAATGCACAGGTTTGGTAGGTTTCCCTAGGTGCCGGCTGAGCTAGAGGCCAAAATCTACAGCTAGGCACTTTGCAAAAAACACCTCTGTTTTCTTTCAAAAATTTGGATGTGTCCACGTTGCGCATTGGGGCGTTCCCTGTCACGGGCGCTAGGCCTACCCACACAAGTGAGGTATCATTTTTATCGGGAGACTTGGGGGAACGCTGGGTGGAAGGAAATTTGTGGCTCCTCTCAGATTCCAGAACTTTCTGCCACAGAAATGTGAGGAACATGTGTTTTTTTAGCCAAATTTTGAGGTTTGCAAAGGATTCTGGGTAACAGAACCTGGTCCGAGCCCCACAAGTCACCCCATCGTGGATTCCCCTAGGTCTCTAGTATTCTGAAATGGACAGGTTTGGTAGGTTTCCCTAGGTGCCGGCTGAACTAGAGGCCAAAATCTACAGGTAGGCACTTTGCAAAAAACACCTCTGTTTTCTTTCAAAAATTTGGATGTGTCCACGTTGCGCTTTGGGGCGTTTCCTGTCGCGGGCGCTAGGCCTACCCACACAAGTGAGGTATCATTTTTATCGGGAGACTTGGGGGAACGCTGGGTGGAAGGAAATTTGTGGCTCCTCTCAGATTCCAGAACTTTCTGCCACCGAAATAGGAGGAACATGTGTTTTTTTAGCCAAATTTTGAGGTTTGCAAAGGATTCTGGGTAACAGAACCTGGTCCGAGCCCCACATGTCACCCCATCTTGGATTCCCCTAGGTCTCTCATTTTCAGAAATGCACAGGTTTGGTAGGTTTCCCTAGGTGCCGGCTGAGCTAGAGGCCAAAATCTACAGCTAGGCACTTTGCAAAAAACACCTGTTTTCTTTCAAAAATTTGGATGTGTCCACGTTGCGCATTGGGGCGTTTCCTGTCGCGGGCGCTAGGCCTACCCACACAAGTGAGGTATCATTTTTATCGGGAGACTTGGGGGAACGCTGGGTGGAAGGAAATTTGTGGCTCCTCTCAGATTCCAGAACTTTCTGCCACAGAAATGTGAGGAACATGTGTTTTTTTAGCCAAATTTTGAGGTTTGCAAAGGATTCTGGGTAACAGAACCTGGTCCGAGCCCCACAAGTCACCCCATCTTGGATTCCCCTAGGTCTCTAGTATTCTGAAATGGACAGGTTTGGTAGGTTTCCCTAGGTGCCGGCTGAACTAGAGGCCAAAATCTACAGGTAGGCACTTTGCAAAAAACACCTCTGTTTTCTTTCAAAAATTTGGATGTGTCCACGTTGCGCTTTGGGGCGTTCCCTGTCGCGGGCGCTAGGCCTACCCACACAAGTGAGGTATCATTTTTATCGGGAGACTTGGGTGAACGCTGGGTGGAAGGAAATTTGTGGCTCCTCTCAGATTCCAGAACTTTCTGCCACAGAAATGTGAGGAACATGTGTTTTTTTAGCCAAATTTTGAGGTTTGCAAAGGATTCTGGGTAACAGAACCTGGTCCGAGCCCCACAAGTCACCCCATCTTGGATTCCTCTAGGTCTCTAGTTTTCAGAAATGCACAGATTTGGTAGTTTTCCCTAGGTGCCGGCTGAGCTAGAGGCCAAAATCTACAGGTAGGCACTTTGCAAAAAACACCTCTGTTTTCTTTCAAAAATTTGGATGTGTCCACGTTGCGCTTTGGGGCGTTTCCTGTCGCGGGCTCTAGGCCTACCCATACAAGTGAGGTATCATTTTGTATCGGGAGACTTGGGGGAACGCTGGGTGGAAGGAAATTTGTGGCTCCTCTCAGATTCCAGAACTTTCTGCCACAGAAATGTGAGGAACATTTGTTTTTTTAGCCAAATTTTGAGGTTTGCAAAGGATTCTGGGTAACAGAACCTGGTCCGAGCCCCACATGTCACCCCATCTTGGATTCCTCTAGGTCTCTCGTTTTCAGAAAAGCACAGGTTTGGTAGGTTTCCCGAGGTGGCGGCTGAGCTAGAGGCCAAAATCTACAGGTAGGCAGTTTGCAAAAAACACCTCTGTTTTCTTTCAAAAATTTGGATGTGTCCACGTTGCGCTTTGGGGCGTTTCCTGTCGCGGGCGCTAGGCCTACCCACACAAGTGAGGTATCATTTTTATCGGGAGACTTGGGGGAACACTGGGTGGAAGGAAATTTGTGGCTCCTCTCAGATTCCAGAACTTTCTGACACAGAAATATGAGGAACATGTGTTTTTTTAGCCAAATTTTGAGGTTTGCAAAGGATTCTGGGTAACAGAACCTGGTCCGAGCCCCACAAGTCACCCCATCTTGGATTCCCCTAGGTCTCTCGTTTTCAGAAATGCACAGGTTTGGTAGGTTTCCCTAGGTGCCGGCTGAGCTAGAGGCCAAAATCTACAGCTAGGCACTTTGCAAAAAACACCTCTGTTTTCTTTCAAAAATTTGGATGTGTCCACGTTGCGCATTGGGGCGTTTCCTGTCGCGGGCGCTAGGCCTACCCACACAAGTGAGGTATCATTTTTATCGGGAGACTTGGGGGAACGCTGGGTGGAAGGAAATTTGTGGCTCCTCTCAGATTCCAGAACTTTCTGCCACAGAAATGTGAGGAACATGTGTTTTTTTAGCCAAATTTTGAGGTTTGCAAAGGATTCTGGGTAACAGAACCTGGTCCGAGCCCCACAAGTCACCCCATCTTGAATTCCTCTAGGTCTCTAGTTTTCAGAAATGCACAGGTTTGGTAGGTTTCCCTAGGTGCCGGATGAGCTAGAGGCCAAAATCTACAGATAGGCACTTTGCAAAAAACACCTCTGTTTTCTTTAAAAAATTTGGATGTGTCCACGTTGCGCTTTGGGGCGTTTCCTGTCGCGGGCGCTAGGCCTACCCACACAAGTGAGGTATCATTTTTATCGGGAGACTTGGGTGAACGCTGGGTGGAAGGAAATTTGTGGCTCCTCTCAGATTCCAGAACTTTCTGCCACAGAAATGTGAGGAACATGTGTCTTTTTAGCCAAATTTTGAGGTTTGCAAAGGATTCTGGGTAACAGAACCTGGTCCGAGCCCCACAAGTCACCCCATCTTGGATTCCCCTGGGTCTCTAGTTTTCAGAAATGCACAGCTTTGGTAGGTTTCCCTAGGTACCGGCTGAACTAGAGGCCAAAATCTACAGGTAGGCACTTTGCAAAAAACACCTCTGTTTTCTTTCAAAAATTTGGATGTGTCCATGTTGCGCTTTGGGGCGTTTCCTGTTGCGGGCGCTAGGCCTACCCACACAAGTGAGGTATCATTTTTATCGGGAGACTTGGGTGAACGCTGGGTGGAAGGAAATTTGTGGCTCCTCTCAGATTCCAGAACTTTCTGCCACAGAAATGTGAGGAACATGTGTTTTTTAGCCAAATTTTGAGGTTTGCAAAGGATTCTGGGTAACAAAACGTGGTCCGAGCCCCACAAGTCGCCCCGTCTTGGATTCCACTAGGTCTCTAGTTTTCAGAAATGCACAGGTTTGGTAGGTTTCCCTATATGCCGGCTGAGCTAGAGGCCAAAATCTACAGGTAGGCACTTTGCAAAAAACACCTGTGTTTTCTTTCAAAAATTTGGATGTGTCCACGTTGCGCTTTGGGGCGTTTCCTGTCGCGGGCGCTAGGCCTACCCACACAAGTGAGGTATCATTTTTATCAGGAGACTTGGGGGAACACTGGGTGGAAGGAAATTTGTGGCTCCTCTCAGATTCCATAACTTTCTGCCACAGAAATGTGAGGAACATGTGTTTTTTTAGCCAAATTTTGAGGTTTGCAAAGGATTCTGGGTAACAGAACCTGGTCCAAGCCCCACATGTCACCCCATCTTGGATTCCTCTAGGTCTCTAGTTTTCAGAAAAGCACAGGTTTGGTAGGTTTCCCGAGGTGCCGGCTGAGCTAGAGGCCAAAATCTACAGGTAGGCACTTTGCAAAAAACACCTCTGTTTTCTTTCAAAAATTTGGATGTGTCCACGTTGCGCTTTGGGGCGTTTCCTGTCGCGGGCGCTAGGCATACCCACACAAGTGAGGTATCATTTTTATCGGGAGACTTGGGGGAACACTGGGTGGAAGGAAATTTGTGGCTCCTCTCAGATTCCAGAACTTTCTGCCACAGAAATATGAGGAACATGTGTTTTTTTAGCCAAATTTTGAGGTTTGCAAAGGATTCTGGGTAACAGAACCTGGTCCGAGCCCCACAAGTCACCCCATCTTGGATTCCCCTAGGTCTCTCGTTTTCAGAAATGCACAGGTTTGGTAGGTTTCCCTAGGTGCCGGCTGAGCTAGAGGCCAAAATCTACAGCTAGGCACTTTGCAAAAAACACCTCTGTTTTCTTTCAAAAATTTGGATGTGTCCACGTTGCGCATTGGGGCGTTCCCTGTCACGGGCGCTAGGCCTACCCACACAAGTGAGGTATCATTTTTATCGGGAGACTTGGGGGAACGCTGGGTGGAAGGAAATTTGTGGCTCCTCTCAGATTCCAGAACTTTCTGCCACAGAAATGTGAGGAACATGTGTTTTTTTAGCCAAATTTTGAGGTTTGCAAAGGATTCTGGGTAACAGAACCTGGTCCGAGCCCCACAAGTCACCCCATCTTGGATTCCCCTAGGTCTCTAGTATTCTGAAATGGACAGGTTTGGTAGGTTTCCCTAGGTGCCGGCTGAACTAGAGGCCAAAATCTACAGGTAGGCACTTTGCAAAAAACACCTCTGTTTTCTTTCAAAAATTTGGATGTGTCCACGTTGCGCTTTGGGGCGTTTCCTGTCGCGGGCGCTAGGCCTACCCACACAAGTGAGGTATCATTTTTATCGGGAGACTTGGGGGAACGCTGGGTGGAAGGAAATTTGTGGCTCCTCTCAGATTCCAGAACTTTCTGCCACCGAAATATGAGGAACATGTGTTTTTTTAGCCAAATTTTGAGGTTTGCAAAGGATTCTGGGTAACAGAACCTGGTCCGAGCCCCACATGTCACCCCATCTTGGATTCCCCTAGGTCTCTCGTTTTCAGAAATGCACAGGTTTGGTAGGTTTCCCTAGGTGCCGGCTGAGCTAGAGGCCAAAATCTACAGCTAGGCACTTTGCAAAAAACACCTCTGTTTTCTTTCAAAAATTTGGATGTGTCCACGTTGCGCATTGGGGCGTTTCCTGTCGCGGGCGCTAGGCCTACCCACACAAGTGAGGTATCATTTTTATCGGGAGACTTGGGGGAACGCTGGGTGGAAGGAAATTTGTGGCTCCTCTCAGATTCCAGAACTTTCTGCCACAGAAATGTGAGGAACATGTGTTTTTTTAGCCAAATTTTGAGGTTTGCAAAGGATTCTGGGTAACAGAACCTGGTCCGAGCCCCACAAGTCACCCCATCTTGGATTCCCCTAGGTCTCTAGTATTCTGAAATGGACAGGTTTGGTAGGTTTCCCTAGGTGCCGGCTGAACTAGAGGCCAAAATCTACAGGTAGGCACTTTGCAAAAAACACCTCTGTTTTCTTTCAAAAATTTGGATGTGTCCATGTTGCGCTTTGGGGCGTTCCCTGTCGCGGGCGCTAGGCCTACCCACACAAGTGAGGTATCATTTTTATCGGGAGACTTGGGTGAACGCTGGGTGGAAGGAAATTTGTGGCTCCTCTCAGATTCCAGAACTTTCTGCCACAGAAATGTGAGGAACATGTGTTTTTTTAGCCAAATTTTGAGGTTTGCAAAGGATTCTGGGTAACAGAACCTGGTCCGAGCCCCACAAGTCACCCCATCTTGGATTCCTCTAGGTCTCTAGTTTTCAGAAATGCACAGATTTGGTAGTTTTCCCTAGGTGCCGGCTGAGCTAGAGGCCAAAATCTACAGGTAGGCACTTTGCAAAAAACACCTCTGTTTTCTTTCAAAAATTTGGATGTGTCCACGTTGCGCTTTGGGGCGTTTCCTGTCGCGGGCTCTAGGCCTACCCATACAAGTGAGGTATCATTTTGTATCGGGAGACTTGGGGGAACGCTGGGTGGAAGGAAATTTGTGGCTCCTCTCAGATTCCAGAACTTTCTGCCACAGAAATGTGAGGAACATTTGTTTTTTTAGCCAAATTTTGAGGTTTGCAAAGGATTCTGGGTAACAGAACCTGGTCCGAGCCCCACATGTCACCCCATCTTGGATTCCTCTAGGTCTCTCGTTTTCAGAAAAGCACAGGTTTGGTAGGTTTCCCGAGGTGGCGGCTGAGCTAGAGGCCAAAATCTACAGGTAGGCAGTTTGCAAAAAACACCTCTGTTTTCTTTCAAAAATTTGGATGTGTCCACGTTGCGCTTTGGGGCGTTTCCTGTCGCGGGCGCTAGGCCTACCCACACAAGTGAGGTATCATTTTTATCGGGAGACTTGGGGGAACACTGGGTGGAAGGAAATTTGTGGCTCCTCTCAGATTCCAGAACTTTCTGACACAGAAATATGAGGAACATGTGTTTTTTTAGCCAAATTTTGAGGTTTGCAAAGGATTCTGGGTAACAGAACCTGGTCCGAGCCCCACAAGTCACCCCATCTTGGATTCCCCTAGGTCTCTCGTTTTCAGAAATGCACAGGTTTGGTAGGTTTCCCTAGGTGCCGGCTGAGCTAGAGGCCAAAATCTACAGCTAGGCACTTTGCAAAAAACACCTCTGTTTTCTTTCAAAAATTTGGATGTGTCCACGTTGCGCATTGGGGCGTTTCCTGTCGCGGGCGCTAGGCCTACCCACACAAGTGAGGTATCATTTTTATCGGGAGACTTGGGGGAACGCTGGGTGGAAGGAAATTTGTGGCTCCTCCCAGATTCCAGAACTTTCTGCCACAGAAATGTGAGGAACATGTGTTTTTTAGCCAAATTTTGAGGTTTGCAAAGGATTCTGGGTAACAGAACCTGGTCCGAGCCCCACAAGTCACCCCATCTTGAATTCCTCTAGGTCTCTAGTTTTCAGAAATGCACAGGTTTGGTAGGTTTCCCTAGGTGCCGGCTGAGCTAGAGGCCAAAATCTACAGATAGGCACTTTGCAAAAAACACCTCTGTTTTCTTTAAAAAATTTGGATGTGTCCACGTTGCGCTTTGGGGCGTTTCCTGTCGCGGGCGCTAGGCCTACCCACACAAGTGAGGTATCATTTTTATCGGGAGACTTGGGTGAACGCTGGGTGGAAGGAAATTTGTGGCTCCTCTCAGATTCCAGAACTTTCGTCCACAGAAATGTGAGGAACATGTGTTTTTTTAGCCAAATTTTGAGGTTTGCAAAGGATTCTGGGTAACAGAACCTGGTCCGAGCCCCACAAGTCACCCCATCTTGGATTCCCCTGGGTCTCTAGTTTTCAGAAATGCACAGCTTTGGTAGGTTTCCCTAGGTACCGGCTGAACTAGAGGCCAAAATCTACAGGTAGGCACTTTGCAAAAAACACCTCTGTTTTCTTTCAAAAATTTGGATGTGTCCATGTTGCGCTTTGGGGCGTTTCCTGTTGCGGGCGCTAGGCCTACCCACACAAGTGAGGTATCATTTTTATCGGGAGACTTGGGTGAACGCTGGGTGGTAGGAAATTTGTGGCTCCTCTCAGATTCCAGAACTTTCTGCCACAGAAATGTGAGGAACATGTGTTTTTTAGCCAAATTTTGAGGTTTGCAAAGGATTCTGGGTAACAGAACGTGGTCCGAGCCCCACAAGTCGCCCCATCTTGGATTCCACTAGGTCTCTAGTTTTCAGAAATGCACAGGTTTGGTAGGTTTCCCTATATGCCGGCTGAGCTAGAGGCCAAAATCTACAGGTAGGCACTTTGCAAAAAAAACCTCTGTTTTCTTTCAAAAATTTGGATGTGTCCACGTTGCGCTTTGGGGCGTTTCCTGTCGCGGGCGCTAGGCCTACCCACACAAGTGAGGTATAATTTTTATCGGGAGACTTGGGTGAACGCTGGGTGGAAGGAAATTTGTGGCTCCTCTCAGATTCCAGAACTTTCTGCCACCGAAATATGAGGAACTTGTGTTTTTTTAGCCGAATTTTGAGGTTTGCAAAGGATTCTGGGTAACAGAACCTGGTCCGAGCCCCACAAGTCACCCCATCTTGGATTCCCCTAGGACTCTCGTTTTCAGAAATGCACAGGTTTGGTAGGTTTCCCTAGGTGCCGGCTGAGCTAGAGGCCAAAATCTACAGGTAGGCACTTTGCAAAAAACACCTCTGTTTTCTTTCAAAAATTTGGATGTGTCCACGTTGCGCTTTGGTGCGTTTCCTGTCGCGGGCGCTAGGCCTACCCACACAAGTGAGGTATAATTTTTATCGGGAGACTTGGGTGAACGCTGGGTGGAAGGAAATTTGTGGCTCCTCTCAGATTCCAGAACTTTCTGCCACAGAAATGTGAGGAACATGTGTTTTTTTAGCCAAATTTTGAGGTTTGCAAAGGATTCTGGGTAACAGAACCTGGTCCGAGCCCCACAAGTCACCCCATCTTGGATTCCCCTAGGTCTCTCGTTTTCAGAAATGCACAGGTTTGGTAGGTTTCCCTAGGTGCCGGCTGAGCTAGAGGCCAAAATCTACAGGTAGGCACTTTGCAAAAAACACCTCTGTTTTCTTTCAAAAATTTGGATGTGTCCACGTTGCGCTTTGGGGCATTTCCTGTCGCGGGCGCTAGGCCTACCCACACAAGTGAGGTATCATTTTTATCGGGAGACTTGGGTGAACGCTGGGTGGAAGGAAATTTGTGGCTCCTCTCAGATTCCAGAACTTTCTGCCACAGAAATGTGAGGAACATGTGTTTTTTTAGCCAAATTTTGAGGTTTGCAAAGGATTCTGGGTAACAGAACCTGGCTGAGCCCCACAAGTCACCCCATCTTGGATTCCCCTAGGTCTCTCGTTTTCAGAAATGCACAGGTTTGGTAGGTTTCCCTAGGTGCCGGCTGAGCTAGAGGCCAAAATCTACAGCTAGGCACTTTGCAAAAAACACCTCTGTTTTCTTTCAAAAATTTGGATGTGTCCACGTTGCGCTTTGGGGCGTTTCCTGTCGCGGGCGCTAGGCCTACCCACACAAGTGAGGTATCATTTTTATCGGGAGACTTGGGGGAACGCTGGGTGGAAGGAAATTTGTGGCTCCTCTCAGATTCCAGAACTTTCTGCCACCGAAATAGGAGGAACATGTGTTTTTTTAGCCAAATTTTGAGGTTTGCAAAGGATTCTGGGTAACAGAACCTGGTCCGAGCCCCACATGTCACCCCATCTTGGATTCCCCTAGGTCTCTCATTTTCAGAAATGCACAGGTTTGGTAGGTTTCCCTAGGTGCCGGCTGAGCTAGAGGCCAAAAACTACAGCTAGGCACTTTGCAAAAAACACCTGTTTTCTTTCAAAAATTTGGATGTGTCCACGTTGCGCATTGGGGCGTTTCCTGTCGCGGGCGCTAGGCCTACCCACACAAGTGAGGTATCATTTTTATCGGGAGACTTGGGGGAACGCTGGGTGGAAGGAAATTTGTGGCTCCTCTCAGATTCCAGAACTTTCTGCCACAGAAATGTGAGGAACATGTGTTTTTTTAGCCAAATTTTGAGGTTTGCAAAGGATTCTGGGTAACAGAACCTGGTCCGAGCCCCACAAGTCACCCCATCTTGGATTCCCCTAGGTCTCTAGTATTCTGAAATGGACAGGTTTGGTAGGTTTCCCTAGGTGCCGGCTGAACTAGAGGCCAAAATCTACAGGTAGGCACTTTGCAAAAAACACCTCTGTTTTCTTTCAAAAATTTGGATGTGTCCACGTTGCGCTTTGGGGCGTTCCCTGTCGCGGGCGCTAGGCCTACCCACACAAGTGAGGTATCATTTTTATCGGGAGACTTGGGTGAACGCTGGGTGGAAGGAAATTTGTGGCTCCTCTCAGATTCCAGAACTTTCTGCCACAGAAATGTGAGGAACATGTGTTTTTTTAGCCAAATTTTGAGGTTTGCAAAGGATTCTGGGTAACAGAACCTGGTCCGAGCCCCACAAGTCACCCCATCTTGGATTCCTCTAGGTCTCTAGTTTTCAGAAATGCACAGATTTGGTAGTTTTCCCTAGGTGCCGGCTGAGCTAGAGGCCAAAATCTACAGGTAGGCACTTTGCAAAAAACACCTCTGTTTTCTTTCAAAAATTTGGATGTGTCCACGTTGCGCTTTGGGGCGTTTCCTGTCGCGGGCTCTAGGCCTACCCATACAAGTGAGGTATCATTTTGTATCGGGAGACTTGGGGGAACGCTGGGTGGAAGGAAATTTGTGGCTCCTCTCAGATTCCAGAACTTTCTGCCACAGAAATGTGAGGAACATTTGTTTTTTTAGCCAAATTTTGAGGTTTGCAAAGGATTCTGGGTAACAGAACCTGGTCCGAGCCCCACATGTCACCCCATCTTGGATTCCTCTAGGTCTCTCGTTTTCAGAAAAGCACAGGTTTGGTAGGTTTCCCGAGGTGGCGGCTGAGCTAGAGGCCAAAATCTACAGGTAGGCAGTTTGCAAAAAACACCTCTGTTTTCTTTCAAAAATTTGGATGTGTCCACGTTGCGCTTTGGGGCGTTTCCTGTCGCGGGCGCTAGGCCTACCCACACAAGTGAGGTATCATTTTTATCGGGAGACTTGGGGGAACACTGGGTGGAAGGAAATTTGTGGCTCCTCTCAGATTCCAGAACTTTCTGACACAGAAATATGAGGAACATGTGTTTTTTTAGCCAAATTTTGAGGTTTGCAAAGGATTCTGGGTAACAGAACCTGGTCCGAGCCCCACAAGTCACCCCATCTTGGATTCCCCTAGGTCTCTCGTTTTCAGAAATGCACAGGTTTGGTAGGTTTCCCTAGGTGCCGGCTGAGCTAGAGGCCAAAATCTACAGCTAGGCACTTTGCAAAAAACACCTCTGTTTTCTTTCAAAAATTTGGATGTGTCCACGTTGCGCATTGGGGCGTTTCCTGTCGCGGGCGCTAGGCCTACCCACACAAGTGAGGTATCATTTTTATCGGGAGACTTGGGGGAACGCTGGGTGGAAGGAAATTTGTGGCTCCTCTCAGATTCCAGAACTTTCTGCCACAGAAATGTGAGGAACATGTGTTTTTTTAGCCAAATTTTGAGGTTTGCAAAGGATTCTGGGTAACAGAACCTGGTCCGAGCCCCACAAGTCACCCCATCTTGAATTCCTCTAGGTCTCTAGTTTTCAGAAATGCACAGGTTTGGTAGGTTTCCCTAGGTGCCGGATGAGCTAGAGGCCAAAATCTACAGATAGGCACTTTGCAAAAAACACCTCTGTTTTCTTTAAAAAATTTGGATGTGTCCACGTTGCGCTTTGGGGCGTTTCCTGTCGCGGGCGCTAGGCCTACCCACACAAGTGAGGTATCATTTTTATCGGGAGACTTGGGTGAACGCTGGGTGGAAGGAAATTTGTGGCTCCTCTCAGATTCCAGAACTTTCTGCCACAGAAATGTGAGGAACATGTGTCTTTTTAGCCAAATTTTGAGGTTTGCAAAGGATTCTGGGTAACAGAACCTGGTCCGAGCCCCACAAGTCACCCCATCTTGGATTCCCCTGGGTCTCTAGTTTTCAGAAATGCACAGCTTTGGTAGGTTTCCCTAGGTACCGGCTGAACTAGAGGCCAAAATCTACAGGTAGGCACTTTGCAAAAAACACCTCTGTTTTCTTTCAAAAATTTGGATGTGTCCATGTTGCTCTTTGGGGCGTTTCCTGTTGCGGGCGCTAGGCCTACCCACACAAGTGAGGTATCATTTTTATCGGGAGACTTGGGTGAACGCTGGGTGGAAGGAAATTTGTGGCTCCTCTCAGATTCCAGAACTTTCTGCCACAGAAATGTGAGGAACATGTGTTTTTTAGCCAAATTTTGAGGTTTGCAAAGGATTCTGGGTAACAAAACGTGGTCCGAGCCCCACAAGTCGCCCCGTCTTGGATTCCACTAGGTCTCTAGTTTTCAGAAATGCACAGGTTTGGTAGGTTTCCCTATATGCCGGCTGAGCTAGAGGCCAAAATCTACAGGTAGGCACTTTGCAAAAAACACCTGTGTTTTCTTTCAAAAATTTGGATGTGTCCACGTTGCGCTTTGGGGCGTTTCCTGTCGCGGGCGCTAGGCCTACCCACACAAGTGAGGTATCATTTTTATCAGGAGACTTGGGGGAACACTGGGTGGAAGGAAATTTGTGGCTCCTCTCAGATTCCATAACTTTCTGCCACAGAAATGTGAGGAACATGTGTTTTTTTAGCCAAATTTTGAGGTTTGCAAAGGATTCTGGGTAACAGAACCTGGTCCAAGCCCCACATGTCACCCCATCTTGGATTCCTCTAGGTCTCTAGTTTTCAGAAAAGCACAGGTTTGGTAGGTTTCCCGAGGTGCCGGCTGAGCTAGAGGCCAAAATCTACAGGTAGGCACTTTGGAAAAAACACCTCTGTTTTCTTTCAAAAATTTGGATGTGTCCACGTTGCGCTTTGGGGCGTTTCCTGTCGCGGGCGCTAGGCATACCCACACAAGTGAGGTATCATTTTTATCGGGAGACTTGGGGGAACACTGGGTGGAAGGAAATTTGTGGCTCCTCTCAGATTCCAGAACTTTCTGCCACAGAAATATGAGGAACATGTGTTTTTTTAGCCAAATTTTGAGGTTTGCAAAGGATTCTGGGTAACAGAACCTGGTCCGAGCCCCACAAGTCACCCCATCTTGGATTCCCCTAGGTCTCTCGTTTTCAGAAATGCACAGGTTTGGTAGGTTTCCCTAGGTGCCGGCTGAGCTAGAGGCCAAAATCTACAGCTAGGCACTTTGCAAAAAACACCTCTGTTTTCTTTCAAAAATTTGGATGTGTCCACGTTGCGCATTGGGGCGTTCCCTGTCACGGGCGCTAGGCCTACCCACACAAGTGAGGTATCATTTTTATCGGGAGACTTGGGGGAACGCTGGGTGGAAGGAAATTTGTGGCTCCTCTCAGATTCCAGAACTTTCTGCCACAGAAATGTGAGGAACATGTGTTTTTTTAGCCAAATTTTGAGGTTTGCAAAGGATTCTGGGTAACAGAACCTGGTCCGAGCCCCACAAGTCACCCCATCTTGGATTCCCCTAGGTCTCTAGTATTCTGAAATGGACAGGTTTGGTAGGTTTCCCTAGGTGCCAGCTGAACTAGAGGCCAAAATCTACAGGTAGGCACTTTGCAAAAAACACCTCTGTTTTCTTTCAAAAATTTGGATGTGTCCACGTTGCGCTTTGGGGCGTTTCCTGTCGCGGGCGCTAGGCCTACCCACACAAGTGAGGTATCATTTTTATCGGGAGACTTGGGGGAACGCTGGGTGGAAGGAAATTTGTGGCTCCTCTCAGATTCCAGAACTTTCTGCCACCGAAATATGAGGAACATGTGTTTTTTTAGCCAAATTTTGAGGTTTGCAAAGGATTCTGGGTAACAGAACCTGGTCCGAGCCCCACATGTCACCCCATCTTGGATTCCCCTAGGTCTCTCGTTTTCAGAAATGCACAGGTTTGGTAGGTTTCCCTAGGTGCCGGCTGAGCTAGAGGCCAAAATCTACAGCTAGGCACTTTGCAAAAAACACCTCTGTTTTCTTTCAAAAATTTGGATGTGTCCACGTTGCGCATTGGGGCGTTTCCTGTCGCGGGCGCTAGGCCTACCCACACAAGTGAGGTATCATTTTTATCGGGAGACTTGGGGGAACGCTGGGTGGAAGGAAATTTGTGGCTCCTCTCAGATTCCAGAACTTTCTGCCACAGAAATGTGAGGAACATGTGTTTTTTTAGCCAAATTTTGAGGTTTGCAAAGGATTCTGGGTAACAGAACCTGGTCCGAGCCCCACAAGTCACCCCATCTTGGATTCCCCTAGGTCTCTAGTATTCTGAAATGGACAGGTTTGGTAGGTTTCCCTAGGTGCCGGCTGAACTAGAGGCCAAAATCTACAGGTAGGCACTTTGCAAAAAACACCTCTGTTTTCTTTCAAAAATTTGGATGTGTCCATGTTGCGCTTTGGGGCGTTCCCTGTCGCGGGCGCTAGGCCTACCCACACAAGTGAGGTATCATTTTTATCGGGAGACTTGGGTGAACGCTGGGTGGAAGGAAATTTGTGGCTCCTCTCAGATTCCAGAACTTTCTGCCACAGAAATGTGAGGAACATGTGTTTTTTTAGCCAAATTTTGAGGTTTGCAAAGGATTCTGGGTAACAGAACCTGGTCCGAGCCCCACAAGTCACCCCATCTTGGATTCCTCTAGGTCTCTAGTTTTCAGAAATGCACAGATTTGGTAGTTTTCCCTAGGTGCCGGCTGAGCTAGAGGCCAAAATCTACAGGTAGGCACTTTGCAAAAAACACCTCTGTTTTCTTTCAAAAATTTGGATGTGTCCACGTTGCGCTTTGGGGCGTTTCCTGTCGCGGGCTCTAGGCCTACCCATACAAGTGAGGTATCATTTTGTATCGGGAGACTTGGGGGAACGCTGGGTGGAAGGAAATTTGTGGCTCCTCTCAGATTCCAGAACTTTCTGCCACAGAAATGTGAGGAACATTTGTTTTTTTAGCCAAATTTTGAGGTTTGCAAAGGATTCTGGGTAACAGAACCTGGTCCGAGCCCCACATGTCACCCCATCTTGGATTCCTCTAGGTCTCTCGTTTTCAGAAAAGCACAGGTTTGGTAGGTTTCCCGAGGTGGCGGCTGAGCTAGAGGCCAAAATCTACAGGTAGGCAGTTTGCAAAAAACACCTCTGTTTTCTTTCAAAAATTTGGATGTGTCCACGTTGCGCTTTGGGGCGTTTCCTGTCGCGGGCGCTAGGCCTACCCACACAAGTGAGGTATCATTTTTATCGGGAGACTTGGGGGAACACTGGGTGGAAGGAAATTTGTGGCTCCTCTCAGATTCCAGAACTTTCTGACACAGAAATATGAGGAACATGTGTTTTTTTAGCCAAATTTTGAGGTTTGCAAAGGATTCTGGGTAACAGAACCTGGTCCGAGACCCACAAGTCACCCCATCTTGAATTCCTCTAGGTCTCTAGTTTTCAGAAATGCACAGGTTTGGTAGGTTTCCCTAGGTGCCGGATGAGCTAGAGGCCAAAATCTACAGATAGGCACTTTGCAAAAAACACCTCTGTTTTCTTTAAAAAATTTGGATGTGTCCACGTTGCGCTTTGGGGCGTTTCCTGTCGCGGGCGCTAGGCCTACCCACACAAGTGAGGTATCATTTTTATCGGGAGACTTGGGTGAACGCTGGGTGGAAGGAAATTTGTGGCTCCTCTCAGATTCCAGAACTTTCTGCCACAGAAATGTGAGGAACATGTGTCTTTTTAGCCAAATTTTGAGGTTTGCAAAGGATTCTGGGTAACAGAACCTGGTCCGAGCCCCACAAGTCACCCCATCTTGGATTCCCCTGGGTCTCTAGTTTTCAGAAATGCACAGCTTTGGTAGGTTTCCCTAGGTACCGGCTGAACTAGAGGCCAAAATCTACAGGTAGGCACTTTGCAAAAAACACCTCTGTTTTCTTTCAAAAATTTGGATGTGTCCATGTTGCTCTTTGGGGCGTTTCCTGTTGCGGGCGCTAGGCCTACCCACACAAGTGAGGTATCATTTTTATCGGGAGACTTGGGTGAACGCTGGGTGGAAGGAAATTTGTGGCTCCTCTCAGATTCCAGAACTTTCTGCCACAGAAATGTGAGGAACATGTGTTTTTTAGCCAAATTTTGAGGTTTGCAAAGGATTCTGGGTAACAAAACGTGGTCCGAGCCCCACAAGTCGCCCCGTCTTGGATTCCACTAGGTCTCTAGTTTTCAGAAATGCACAGGTTTGGTAGGTTTCCCTATATGCCGGCTGAGCTAGAGGCCAAAATCTACAGGTAGGCACTTTGCAAAAAACACCTGTGTTTTCTTTCAAAAATTTGGATGTGTCCACGTTGCGCTTTGGGGCGTTTCCTGTCGCGGGCGCTAGGCCTACCCACACAAGTGAGGTATCATTTTTATCAGGAGACTTGGGGGAACACTGGGTGGAAGGAAATTTGTGGCTCCTCTCAGATTCCATAACTTTCTGCCACAGAAATGTGAGGAACATGTGTTTTTTTAGCCAAATTTTGAGGTTTGCAAAGGATTCTGGGTAACAGAACCTGGTCCAAGCCCCACATGTCACCCCATCTTGGATTCCTCTAGGTCTCTAGTTTTCAGAAAAGCACAGGTTTGGTAGGTTTCCCGAGGTGCCGGCTGAGCTAGAGGCCAAAATCTACAGGTAGGCACTTTGGAAAAAACACCTCTGTTTTCTTTCAAAAATTTGGATGTGTCCACGTTGCGCTTTGGGGCGTTTCCTGTCGCGGGCGCTAGGCATACCCACACAAGTGAGGTATCATTTTTATCGGGAGACTTGGGGGAACACTGGGTGGAAGGAAATTTGTGGCTCCTCTCAGATTCCAGAACTTTCTGCCACAGAAATATGAGGAACATGTGTTTTTTTAGCCAAATTTTGAGGTTTGCAAAGGATTCTGGGTAACAGAACCTGGTCCGAGCCCCACAAGTCACCCCATCTTGGATTCCCCTAGGTCTCTCGTTTTCAGAAATGCACAGGTTTGGTAGGTTTCCCTAGGTGCCGGCTGAGCTAGAGGCCAAAATCTACAGCTAGGCACTTTGCAAAAAACACCTCTGTTTTCTTTCAAAAATTTGGATGTGTCCACGTTGCGCATTGGGGCGTTCCCTGTCACGGGCGCTAGGCCTACCCACACAAGTGAGGTATCATTTTTATCGGGAGACTTGGGGGAACGCTGGGTGGAAGGAAATTTGTGGCTCCTCTCAGATTCCAGAACTTTCTGCCACAGAAATGTGAGGAACATGTGTTTTTTTAGCCAAATTTTGAGGTTTGCAAAGGATTCTGGGTAACAGAACCTGGTCCGAGCCCCACAAGTCACCCCATCTTGGATTCCCCTAGGTCTCTAGTATTCTGAAATGGACAGGTTTGGTAGGTTTCCCTAGGTGCCGGCTGAACTAGAGGCCAAAATCTACAGGTAGGCACTTTGCAAAAAACACCTCTGTTTTCTTTCAAAAATTTGGATGTGTCCACGTTGCGCTTTGGGGCGTTTCCTGTCGCGGGCGCTAGGCCTACCCACACAAGTGAGGTATCATTTTTATCGGGAGACTTGGGGGAACGCTGGGTGGAAGGAAATTTGTGGCTCCTCTCAGATTCCAGAACTTTCTGCCACCGAAATATGAGGAACATGTGTTTTTTTAGCCAAATTTTGAGGTTTGCAAAGGATTCTGGGTAACAGAACCTGGTCCGAGCCCCACATGTCACCCCATCTTGGATTCCCCTAGGTCTCTCGTTTTCAGAAATGCACAGGTTTGGTAGGTTTCCCTAGGTGCCGGCTGAGCTAGAGGCCAAAATCTACAGCTAGGCACTTTGCAAAAAACACCTCTGTTTTCTTTCAAAAATTTGGATGTGTCCACGTTGCGCATTGGGGCGTTTCCTGTCGCGGGCGCTAGGCCTACCCACACAAGTGAGGTATCATTTTTATCGGGAGACTTGGGGGAACGCTGGGTGGAAGGAAATTTGTGGCTCCTCTCAGATTCCAGAACTTTCTGCCACAGAAATGTGAGGAACATGTGTTTTTTTAGCCAAATTTTGAGGTTTGCAAAGGATTCTGGGTAACAGAACCTGGTCCGAGCCCCACAAGTCACCCCATCTTGGATTCCCCTAGGTCTCTAGTATTCTGAAATGGACAGGTTTGGTAGGTTTCCCTAGGTGCCGGCTGAACTAGAGGCCAAAATCTACAGGTAGGCACTTTGCAAAAAACACCTCTGTTTTCTTTCAAAAATTTGGATGTGTCCATGTTGCGCTTTGGGGCGTTCCCTGTCGCGGGCGCTAGGCCTACCCACACAAGTGAGGTATCATTTTTATCGGGAGACTTGGGTGAACGCTGGGTGGAAGGAAATTTGTGGCTCCTCTCAGATTCCAGAACTTTCTGCCACAGAAATGTGAGGAACATGTGTTTTTTTAGCCAAATTTTGAGGTTTGCAAAGGATTCTGGGTAACAGAACCTGGTCCGAGCCCCACAAGTCACCCCATCTTGGATTCCTCTAGGTCTCTAGTTTTCAGAAATGCACAGATTTGGTAGTTTTCCCTAGGTGCCGGCTGAGCTAGAGGCCAAAATCTACAGGTAGGCACTTTGCAAAAAACACCTCTGTTTTCTTTCAAAAATTTGGATGTGTCCACGTTGCGCTTTGGGGCGTTTCCTGTCGCGGGCTCTAGGCCTACCCATACAAGTGAGGTATCATTTTGTATCGGGAGACTTGGGGGAACGCTGGGTGGAAGGAAATTTGTGGCTCCTCTCAGATTCCAGAACTTTCTGCCACAGAAATGTGAGGAACATTTGTTTTTTTAGCCAAATTTTGAGGTTTGCAAAGGATTCTGGGTAACAGAACCTGGTCCGAGCCCCACATGTCACCCCATCTTGGATTCCTCTAGGTCTCTCGTTTTCAGAAAAGCACAGGTTTGGTAGGTTTCCCGAGGTGGCGGCTGAGCTAGAGGCCAAAATCTACAGGTAGGCAGTTTGCAAAAAACACCTCTGTTTTCTTTCAAAAATTTGGATGTGTCCACGTTGCGCTTTGGGGCGTTTCCTGTCGCGGGCGCTAGGCCTACCCACACAAGTGAGGTATCATTTTTATCGGGAGACTTGGGGGAACACTGGGTGGAAGGAAATTTGTGGCTCCTCTCAGATTCCAGAACTTTCTGACACAGAAATATGAGGAACATGTGTTTTTTTAGCCAAATTTTGAGGTTTGCAAAGGATTCTGGGTAACAGAACCTGGTCCGAGCCCCACAAGTCACCCCATCTTGGATTCCCCTAGGTCTCTCGTTTTCAGAAATGCACAGGTTTGGTAGGTTTCCCTAGGTGCCGGCTGAGCTAGAGGCCAAAATCTACAGCTAGGCACTTTGCAAAAAACACCTCTGTTTTCTTTCAAAAATTTGGATGTGTCCACGTTGCGCATTGGGGCGTTTCCTGTCGCGGGCGCTAGGCCTACCCACACAAGTGAGGTATCATTTTTATCGGGAGACTTGGGGGAACGCTGGGTGGAAGGAAATTTGTGGCTCCTCCCAGATTCCAGAACTTTCTGCCACAGAAATGTGAGGAACATGTGTTTTTTAGCCAAATTTTGAGGTTTGCAAAGGATTCTGGGTAACAGAACCTGGTCCGAGCCCCACAAGTCACCCCATCTTGAATTCCTCTAGGTCTCTAGTTTTCAGAAATGCACAGGTTTGGTAGGTTTCCCTAGGTGCCGGCTGAGCTAGAGGCCAAAATCTACAGATAGGCACTTTGCAAAAAACACCTCTGTTTTCTTTAAAAAATTTGGATGTGTCCACGTTGCGCTTTGGGGCGTTTCCTGTCGCGGGCGCTAGGCCTACCCACACAAGTGAGGTATCATTTTTATCGGGAGACTTGGGTGAACGCTGGGTGGAAGGAAATTTGTGGCTCCTCTCAGATTCCAGAACTTTCGTCCACAGAAATGTGAGGAACATGTGTTTTTTTAGCCAAATTTTGAGGTTTGCAAAGGATTCTGGGTAACAGAACCTGGTCCGAGCCCCACAAGTCACCCCATCTTGGATTCCCCTGGGTCTCTAGTTTTCAGAAATGCACAGCTTTGGTAGGTTTCCCTAGGTACCGGCTGAACTAGAGGCCAAAATCTACAGGTAGGCACTTTGCAAAAAACACCTCTGTTTTCTTTCAAAAATTTGGATGTGTCCATGTTGCGCTTTGGGGCGTTTCCTGTTGCGGGCGCTAGGCCTACCCACACAAGTGAGGTATCATTTTTATCGGGAGACTTGGGTGAACGCTGGGTGGTAGGAAATTTGTGGCTCCTCTCAGATTCCAGAACTTTCTGCCACAGAAATGTGAGGAACATGTGTTTTTTAGCCAAATTTTGAGGTTTGCAAAGGATTCTGGGTAACAGAACGTGGTCCGAGCCCCACAAGTCGCCCCATCTTGGATTCCACTAGGTCTCTAGTTTTCAGAAATGCACAGGTTTGGTAGGTTTCCCTATATGCCGGCTGAGCTAGAGGCCAAAATCTACAGGTAGGCACTTTGCAAAAAAAACCTCTGTTTTCTTTCAAAAATTTGGATGTGTCCACGTTGCGCTTTGGGGCGTTTCCTGTCGCGGGCGCTAGGCCTACCCACACAAGTGAGGTATAATTTTTATCGGGAGACTTGGGTGAACGCTGGGTGGAAGGAAATTTGTGGCTCCTCTCAGATTCCAGAACTTTCTGCCACCGAAATATGAGGAACTTGTGTTTTTTTAGCCGAATTTTGAGGTTTGCAAAGGATTCTGGGTAACAGAACCTGGTCCGAGCCCCACAAGTCACCCCATCTTGGATTCCCCTAGGACTCTCGTTTTCAGAAATGCACAGGTTTGGTAGGTTTCCCTAGGTGCCGGCTGAGCTAGAGGCCAAAATCTACAGGTAGGCACTTTGCAAAAAACACCTCTGTTTTCTTTCAAAAATTTGGATGTGTCCACGTTGCGCTTTGGTGCGTTTCCTGTCGCGGGCGCTAGGCCTACCCACACAAGTGAGGTATAATTTTTATCGGGAGACTTGGGTGAACGCTGGGTGGAAGGAAATTTGTGGCTCCTCTCAGATTCCAGAACTTTCTGCCACAGAAATGTGAGGAACATGTGTTTTTTTAGCCAAATTTTGAGGTTTGCAAAGGATTCTGGGTAACAGAACCTGGTCCGAGCCCCACAAGTCACCCCATCTTGGATTCCCCTAGGTCTCTCGTTTTCAGAAATGCACAGGTTTGGTAGGTTTCCCTAGGTGCCGGCTGAGCTAGAGGCCAAAATCTACAGGTAGGCACTTTGCAAAAAACACCTCTGTTTTCTTTCAAAAATTTGGATGTGTCCACGTTGCGCTTTGGGGCATTTCCTGTCGCGGGCGCTAGGCCTACCCACACAAGTGAGGTATAATTTTTATCGGGAGACTTGGGTGAACGCTGGGTGGAAGGAAATTTGTGGCTCCTCTCAGATTCCAGAACTTTCTGCCACAGAAATGTGAGGAACATGTGTTTTTTTAGCCAAATTTTGAGGTTTGCAAAGGATTCTGGGTAACAGAACCTGGCTGAGCCCCACAAGTCACCCCATCTTGGATTCCCCTAGGTCTCTCGTTTTCAGAAATGCACAGGTTTGGTAGGTTTCCCTAGGTGCCGGCTGAGCTAGAGGCCAAAATCTACAGCTAGGCACTTTGCAAAAAACACCTCTGTTTTCTTTCAAAAATGTGGATGTGTCCACGTTGCGCATTGGGGCGTTTCCTGTCGCGGGCGCTAGGCCTACCCACACAAGTGAGGTATCATTTTTATCGGGAGACTTGGGGGAACGCTGGGTGGAAGGAAATTTGTGGCTCCTCCCAGATTCCAGAACTTTCTGCCACAGAAATGTGAGGAACATGTGTTTTTTAGCCAAATTTTGAGGTTTGCAAAGGATTCTGGGTAACAGAACCTGGTCCGAGCCCCACAAGTCAACCCATCTTGAATTCCTCTAGGTCTCTAGTTTTCAGAAATGCACAGGTTTGGTAGGTTTCCCTAGGTGCCGGCTGAGCTAGAGGCCAAAATCTACAGATAGGCACTTTGCAAAAAACACCTCTGTTTTCTTTCAAAAATTTGGATGTGTCCACGTTGCGCTTTGGGGCGTTTCCTGTCGCGGGCGCTAGGCCTACCCACACAAGTGAGGTATCATTTTTATCGGGAGACTTGGGTGAACGCTGGGTGGAAGGAAATTTGTGGCTCCTCTCAGATTCCAGAACTTTAGTCCACAGAAATGTGAGGAACATGTGATTTTTTAGCCAAATTTTGAGGTTTGCAAAGGATTCTGGGTAACAGAACCTGGTCCGAGCCCCACAAGTCACCCCATCTTGGATTCCCCTGGGTCTCTAGTTTTCAGAAATGCACAGCTTTGGTAGGTTTCCCTAGGTACCGGCTGAACTAGAGGCCAAAATCTACAGGTAGGCACTTTGCAAAAAACACCTCTGTTTTCTTTCAAAAATTTGGATGTGTCCATGTTGCGCTTTGGGGCGTTTCCTGTTGCGGGCGCTAGGCCTACCCACACAAGTGAGGTATCATTTTTATCGGGAGACTTGGGTGAACGCTGGGTGGAAGGAAATTTGTGGCTCCTCTCAGATTCCAGAACTTTCTGCCACAGAAATGTGAGGAACATGTGTTTTTTAGCCAAATTTTGAGGTTTGCAAAGGATTCTGGGTAACAGAACGTGGTCCGAGCCCCACAAGTCGCCCCATCTTGGATTCCACTAGGTCTCTAGTTTTCAGAAATGCACAGGTTTGGTAGGTTTCCCTATATGCCGGCTGAGCTAGAGGCCAAAATCTACAGGTAGGCACTTTGCAAAAAACACCTCTGTTTTCTTTCAAACATTTGGATGTGTCCACGTTGCGCTTTGGGGCGTTTCCTGTCGCGGGCGCTAGGCCTACCCACACAAGTGAGGTATAATTTTTATCGGGAGACTTGGGTGAACGCTGGGTGGAAGGAAATTTGTGGCTCCTCTCAGATTCCAGAACTTTCTGCCACCGAAATATGAGGAACTTGTGTTTTTTTAGCCGAATTTTGAGGTTTGCAAAGGATTCTGGGTAACAGAACCTGGTCCGAGCCCCACAAGTCACCCCATCTTGGATTCCCCTAGGACTCTCGTTTTCAGAAATGCACAGGTTTGGTAGGTTTCCCTAGGTGCCGGCTGAGCTAGAGGCCAAAATCTACAGGTAGGCACTTTGCAAAAAACACCTCTGTTTTCTTTCAAAAATTTGGATGTGTCCACGTTGCGCTTTGGTGCGTTTCCTGTCGCGGGCGCTAGGCCTACCCACACAAGTGAGGTATAATTTTTATCGGGAGACTTGGGTGAACGCTGGGTGGAAGGAAATTTGTGGCTCCTCTCAGATTCCAGAACTTTCTGCCACAGAAATGTGAGGAACATGTGTTTTTTTAGCCAAATTTTGAGGTTTGCAAAGGATTCTGGGTAACAGAACCTGGTCCGAGCCCCACAAGTCACCCCATCTTGGATTCCCCTAGGTCTCTCGTTTTCAGAAATGCACAGGTTTGGTAGGTTTCCCTAGGTGCCGGCTGAGCTAGAGGCCAAAATCTACAGGTAGGCACTTTGCAAAAAACACCTCTGTTTTCTTTCAAAAATTTGGATGTGTCCACGTTGCGCTTTGGGGCATTTCCTGTCGCGGGCGCTAGGCCTACCCACACAAGTGAGGTATAATTTTTATCGGGAGACTTGGGTGAACGCTGGGTGGAAGGAAATTTGTGGCTCCTCTCAGATTCCAGAACTTTCTGCCACAGAAATGTGAGGAACATGTGTTTTTTTAGCCAAATTTTGAGGTTTGCAAAGGATTCTGGGTAACAGAACCTGGCTGAGCCCCACAAGTCACCCCATCTTGGATTCCCCTAGGTCTCTCGTTTTCAGAAATGCACAGGTTTGGTAGGTTTCCCTAGGTGCCGGCTGAGCTAGAGGCCAAAATCTACAGCTAGGCACTTTGCAAAAAACACCTCTGTTTTCTTTCAAAAATGTGGATGTGTCCACGTTGCGCATTGGGGCGTTTCCTGTCGCGGGCGCTAGGCCTACCCACACAAGTGAGGTATCATTTTTATCGGGAGACTTGGGGGAACGCTGGGTGGAAGGAAATTTGTGGCTCCTCCCAGATTCCAGAACTTTCTGCCACAGAAATGTGAGGAACATGTGTTTTTTAGCCAAATTTTGAGGTTTGCAAAGGATTCTGGGTAACAGAACCTGGTCCGAGCCCCACAAGTCAACCCATCTTGAATTCCTCTAGGTCTCTAGTTTTCAGAAATGCACAGGTTTGGTAGGTTTCCCTAGGTGCCGGCTGAGCTAGAGGCCAAAATCTACAGATAGGCACTTTGCAAAAAACACCTCTGTTTTCTTTCAAAAATTTGGATGTGTCCACGTTGCGCTTTGGGGCGTTTCCTGTCGCGGGCGCTAGGCCTACCCACACAAGTGAGGTATCATTTTTATCGGGAGACTTGGGTGAACGCTGGGTGGAAGGAAATTTGTGGCTCCTCTCAGATTCCAGAACTTTCGTCCACAGAAATGTGAGGAACATGTGATTTTTTAGCCAAATTTTGAGGTTTGCAAAGGATTCTGGGTAACAGAACCTGGTCCGAGCCCCACAAGTCACCCCATCTTGGATTCCCCTGGGTCTCTAGTTTTCAGAAATGCACAGCTTTGGTAGGTTTCCCTAGGTACCGGCTGAACTAGAGGCCAAAATCTACAGGTAGGCACTTTGCAAAAAACACCTCTGTTTTCTTTCAAAAATTTGGATGTGTCCATGTTGCGCTTTGGGGCGTTTCCTGTTGCGGGCGCTAGGCCTACCCACACAAGTGAGGTATCATTTTTATCGGGAGACTTGGGTGAACGCTGGGTGGAAGGAAATTTGTGGCTCCTCTCAGATTCCAGAACTTTCTGCCACAGAAATGTGAGGAACATGTGTTTTTTAGCCAAATTTTGAGGTTTGCAAAGGATTCTGGGTAACAGAACGTGGTCCGAGCCCCACAAGTCGCCCCATCTTGGATTCCACTAGGTCTCTAGTTTTCAGAAATGCACAGGTTTGGTAGGTTTCCCTATATGCCGGCTGAGCTAGAGGCCAAAATCTACAGGTAGGCACTTTGCAAAAAACACCTCTGTTTTCTTTCAAACATTTGGATGTGTCCACGTTGCGCTTTGGGGCGTTTCCTGTCGCGGGCGCTAGGCCTACCCACACAAGTGAGGTATCATTTTTATCAGGAGACTTGGGGGAACACTGGGTGGAAGGAAATTTGTGGCTCCTCTCAGATTCCAGAACTTTCTGCCACAGAAATGTGAGGAACATGTGTTTTTTTAGCCAAATTTTGAGGTTTGCAAAGGATTCTGGGTAACAGAACCTGGTCCGAGCCCCACATGTCACCCCATCTTGTATTCCTCTAGGTCTCTAGTTTTCAGAAAAGCACAGGTTTGGTAGGTTTCCCGAGGTGCCGGCTGAGCTAGAGGCCAAAATCTACAGGTAGGCACTTTGCAAAAAACACCTCTGTTTTCTTTCAAAAATTTGGATGTGTCCACGTTGCGCTTTGGGGCGTTTCCTGTCGCGGGCGCTAGGCATACCCACACAAGTGAGGTATCATTTTTATCGGGAGACTTGGGGAAACACTGGGTGGAAGGAAATTTGTGGCTCCTCTCAGATTCCAGAACTTTCTGCCACAGAAATATGAGGAACATGTGTTTTTTTAGCCAAATTTTGAGGTTTGCAAAGGATTCTGGGTAACAGAACCTGGTCCGAGCCCCACAAGTCACCCCATCTTGGATTCCCCTAGGTCTCTCGTTTTCAGAAATGCACAGGTTTGGTAGGTTTCCCTAGGTGCCGGCTGAGCTAGAGGCCAAAATCTACAGCTAGGCACTTTGCAAAAAACACCTCTGTTTTCTTTCAAAAATTTGGATGTGTCCACGTTGCGCATTGGGGCGTTTCCTGTCGCGGGCGCTAGGCCTACCCACACAAGTGAGGTATCATTTATATCGGGAGACTTGGGGGAACGCTGGGTGGAAGGAAATTTGTGGCTCCTCTCAGATTCCAGAACTTTCTGCCACAGAAATGTGAGGAACATGTGTTTTTTTAGCCAAATTTTGAGGTTTGCAAAGGATTCTGGGTAACAGAACCTGGTCCGAGCCCCACAAGTCACCCCATCTTGGATTCCCCTAGGTCTCTAGTATTCTGAAATGGACAGGTTTGGTAGGTTTCCCTAGGTGCCGGCTGAACTAGAGGCCAAAATCTACAGGTAGGCACTTTGCAAAAAACACCTCTGTTTTCTTTCAAAAATTTGGATGTGTCCACGTTGCGCTTTGGGGCGTTTCCTGTCGCGGGCGCTAGGCCTACCCACACAAGTGAGGTATCATTTTTATCGGGAGACTTGGGGGAACGCTGGGTGGAAGGAAATTTGTGGCTCCTCTCAGATTCCAGAACTTTCTGCCACAGAAATGTGAGGAACATGTGTTTTTTTTAGCCAAATTTTGAGGTTTGCAAAGGATTCTGGGTAACAGAACCTGGTCCGAGCCCCACATGTCACCCCATCTTGGATTCCTCTAGGTCTCTAGTTTTCAGAAAAGCACAGGTTTGGTAGGTTTCCCGAGGTGGCGGCTGAGCTAGAGGCCAAAATCTACAGGTAGGCACTTTGCAAAAAACACCTCTGTTTTCTTTCAAAAATTTGGATGTGTCCACGTTGCGCTTTGGGGTGTTTCCTGTCGCGGGCGCTAGGCCTACCCACACAAGTGAGGTATCATTTTTATCGAGAGACTTGGGGGAACACTGGGTGGAAGGAAATTTGTGGCTCCTCTCAGATTCCAGAACTTTCTGCCACAGAAATATGAGGAACATGTGTTTTTTTAGCCAGATTTTGAGGTTTGCAAAGGATTCTGGGTAACAGAACCTGGTCCGAGCCCCACAAGTCACCCCATCTTGGATTCCTCTAGGTCTCTAGTTTTCAGAAATGCACTGGTTTGGTAGGTTTCCCTAGGTGCCGGCTGAGCTAGAGGCCAAAATCTACAGGTAGGCACTTTGCAAAAAACACCTCTGTTTTCTTTAAAAAATTTGGATGTGTCCACGTTGCGCTTTGGGGCGTTTCCTGTCGCGGGCGCTAGGCCTACCCACACAAGTGAGGTATCATTTTTATAGGGAGACTTGGGTGAACGCTGGGTGGAAGGAAATTTGTGGCTCCTCTCAGATTCCAGAACTTTCTGCCACAGAAATGTGAAGAACATGTGTTTTTTTAGCCAAATTTTGAGGTTTGCAAAGGATCCTGTGTAACAGAACCTGGTCCGAGCCACACAAGTCACCCCATCTTGGCTTCCCCTGGGTCTCTAGTTTTCAGAAATGCACAGGTTTGGTAGGTTTCCCTAGGTGCCGGCTGAACTAGAGGCCAAAATCTACAGGTAGGCACTTTGCAAAAAACACCTCTGTTTTCTTTCAAAAATTTGGATGTGTCCACGTTGCGCTTTGGGGCGTTTCCTGTCGCGGGCGCTAGGCCTACCCACACAAGTGAGGTATCATTTTTATCGGGAGACTTGGGTGAACGCTGGGTGGAAGGAAATTTGTGGCTCCTCTCAGATTCCAGAACTTTCTGCCACAGAAATGTGAGGAACATGTGTTTTTTTAGCCAAATTTTGAGGTTTGCAAAGGATTCTGGGTAACAGAACCTGGTCCGAGCCCCACAAGTCACCCCATCTTGGATTCCTCTAGGTCTCTAGTTTTCAGAAATGCAGAGATTTGGTAGTTTTCCCTAGGTGCCGGCTGAGCTAGAGGCCAAAATCTACAGGTAGGCACTTTGCAAAAAACACCTCTGTTTTCTTTCAAAAATTTGGATGTGTCCACGTTGCGCTTTGGGGCGTTTCCTGTCGCGGGCGCTAGGCCTACCCATAAAAGTGAGGTATCATTTTGTATCGGGAGACTTGGGGGAACGCTGGGTGGAAGGAAATTTGTGGCTCCTCTCAGATTCCAGAACTTTCTGCCACCGAAATATGAGGAACATGTGTTTTTTTAGCCGAATTTTGAGGTTTGCAAAGGATTCTGGGTAACAGAACCTGGTCCGAGCCCCACAAGTCACCCCATCTTGGATTCCCCTAGGTCTCTCATTTTCAGAAATGCACAGGTTTGGTAGGTTTCCCTAGGTGCCGGCTGAGCTAAAGGCCAAAATCTACAGGTAGGCACTTTGCAAAAAACACCTCTGTTTTCTTTCAAAAATTTGGATGTGTCCACGTTGCGCTTTGGGGCGTTTCCTGTTGCGGGCGCTAGGCCTACCCTCACAAGTGAGGTATCATTTTTATCAGGAGACTTGGGTGAACGCTGGGTGGAAGGAAATATGTGGCTCCTCTCAGATTCCAGAACTTTCTGCCACAGAAATGTGAGGAACATGTGTTTTTTTAGCCAAATTTTGAGGTTTGCAAAGGATTCTGGGTAACAGAACCTGGTCCGAGCCCCACAAGTCACCCCATCTTGGATTCCCCTAGGTCTCTCGTTTTCAGAAATGCACAGGTTTGGTAGGTTTCCCTAGGTGCCGGCTGAGCTAGAGGCCAAAATCTACAGCTAGGCACTTTGCAAAAAACACCTCTGTTATCTTTCAAAAATTTGGATGTGCCCACGTTGCGCATTGGGGCATTTCCTGTCGCGGGCGCTAGGCCTACTCACACAAGTGAGGTATCATTTTTATCGGGAGACTTGGGGGAACGCTGGGTGGAAGGAAATTTGTGGCTCCTCTCAGATTCCAGAACTTTCTGCCACAGAAATGTGAGGAACATGTGTTTTTTTAGCCAAATTTTGAGGTTTGCAAAGGATTCTGGGTAACAGAACCTGGTCCGAGCCCCACAAGTCACCCCATCTTGGATTCCCCTAGGTCTCTAGTATTCTGAAATGGACAGGTTTGGTAGGTTTCCCTAGGTGCCGGCTGAACTAGAGGCCAAAATCTACAGGTAGGCACTTTGCAAAAAACACCTCTGTTTTCTTTAAAAAATTTGGATGTGTCCACGTTGCGCTTTGGGGCGTTTCCTGTCGCGGGCGCTAGGCCTACCCACACAAGTGAGGTATCATTTTTATCGGGAGACTTGGGGGAACGCTGGGTGGAAGGAAATTTGTGGCTCCTCTCAGATTCCAGAACTTTCTGCCACCGAAATATGAGGAACATGTGTTTTTTTAGCCAAATTTTGAGGTTTGCAAAGGATTCTGGGTAACAGAACCTGGTCCGAGCCCCACATGTCACCCCATCTTGGATTCCCCTAGGTCTCTCGTTTTCAGAAATGCACAGGTTTGGTAGGTTTCCCTAGGTGCCGGCTGAGCTAGAGGCCAAAATCTACAGCTAGGCACTTTGCAAAAAACACCTCTGTTTTCTTTCAAAAATTTGGATGTGTCCACGTTGCGCATTGGGGCGTTTCCTGTCGCGGGCGCTAGGCCTACCCACACAAGTGAGGTATCATTTTTATCGGGAGACTTGGGGGAACGCTGGGTGGAAGGAAATTTGTGGCTCCTCTCAGATTCCAGAACTTTCTGCCACAGAAATGTGAGGAACATGTGTTTTTTTAGCCAAATTTTGAGGTTTGCAAAGGATTCTGGGTAACAGAACCTGGTCCGAGCCCCACAAGTCACCCCATCTTGGATTCCCCTAGGTCTCTAGTATTCTGAAATGGACAGGTTTGGTAGGTTTCCCTAGGTGCCGGCTGAACTAGAGGCCAAAATCTACAGGTAGGCACTTTGCAAAAAACACCTCTGTTTTCTTTCAAAAATTTGGATGTGTCCATGTTGCGCTTTGGGGCGTTCCCTGTCGCGGGCGCTAGGCCTACCCACACAAGTGAGGTATCATTTTTATCGGGAGACTTGGGTGAACGCTGGGTGGAAGGAAATTTGTGGCTCCTCTCAGATTCCAGAACTTTCTGCCACAGAAATGTGAGGAACATGTGTTTTTTTAGCCAAATTTTGAGGTTTGCAAAGGATTCTGGGTAACAGAACCTGGTCCGAGCCCCACAAGTCACCCCATCTTGGATTCCTCTAGGTCTCTAGTTTTCAGAAATGCACAGATTTGGTAGTTTTCCCTAGGTGCCGGCTGAGCTAGAGGCCAAAATCTACAGGTAGGCACTTTGCAAAAAACACCTCTGTTTTCTTTCAAAAATTTGGATGTGTCCACGTTGCGCTTTGGGGCGTTTCCTGTCGCGGGCTCTAGGCCTACCCATACAAGTGAGGTATCATTTTGTATCGGGAGACTTGGGGGAACGCTGGGTGGAAGGAAATTTGTGGCTCCTCTCAGATTCCAGAACTTTCTGCCACAGAAATGTGAGGAACATTTGTTTTTTTAGCCAAATTTTGAGGTTTGCAAAGGATTCTGGGTAACAGAACCTGGTCCGAGCCCCACATGTCACCCCATCTTGGATTCCTCTAGGTCTCTCGTTTTCAGAAAAGCACAGGTTTGGTAGGTTTCCCGAGGTGGCGGCTGAGCTAGAGGCCAAAATCTACAGGTAGGCAGTTTGCAAAAAACACCTCTGTTTTCTTTCAAAAATTTGGATGTGTCCACGTTGCGCTTTGGGGCGTTTCCTGTCGCGGGCGCTAGGCCTACCCACACAAGTGAGGTATCATTTTTATCGGGAGACTTGGGGGAACACTGGGTGGAAGGAAATTTGTGGCTCCTCTCAGATTCCAGAACTTTCTGACACAGAAATATGAGGAACATGTGTTTTTTTAGCCAAATTTTGAGGTTTGCAAAGGATTCTGGGTAACAGAACCTGGTCCGAGCCCCAAAAGTCACCCCATCTTGGATTCCCCTAGGTCTCTCGTTTTCAGAAATGCACAGGTTTGGTAGGTTTCCCTAGGTGCCGGCTGAGCTAGAGGCCAAAATCTACAGCTAGGCACTTTGCAAAAAACACCTCTGTTTTCTTTCAAAAATTTGGATGTGTCCACGTTGCGCATTGGGGCGTTTCCTGTCGCGGGCGCTAGGCCTACCCACACAAGTGAGGTATCATTTTTATCGGGAGACTTGGGGGAACGCTGGGTGGAAGGAAATTTGTGGCTCCTCCCAGATTCCAGAACTTTCTGCCACAGAAATGTGAGGAACATGTGTTTTTTAGCCAAATTTTGAGGTTTGCAAAGGATTCTGGGTAACAGAACCTGGTCCGAGCCCCACAAGTCACCCCATCTTGAATTCCTCTAGGTCTCTAGTTTTCAGAAATGCACAGGTTTGGTAGGTTTCCCTAGGTGCCGGCTGAGCTAGAGGCCAAAATCTACAGATAGGCACTTTGCAAAAAACACCTCTGTTTTCTTTAAAAAATTTGGATGTGTCCACGTTGCGCTTTGGGGCGTTTCCTGTCGCGGGCGCTAGGCCTACCCACACAAGTGAGGTATCATTTTTATCGGGAGACTTGGGTGAACGCTGGGTGGAAGGAAATTTGTGGCTCCTCTCAGATTCCAGAACTTTCGTCCACAGAAATGTGAGGAACATGTGTTTTTTTAGCCAAATTTTGAGGTTTGCAAAGGATTCTGGGTAACAGAACCTGGTCCGAGCCCCACAAGTCACCCCATCTTGGATTCCCCTGGGTCTCTAGTTTTCAGAAATGCACAGCTTTGGTAGGTTTCCCTAGGTACCGGCTGAACTAGAGGCCAAAATCTACAGGTAGGCACTTTGCAAAAAACACCTCTGTTTTCTTTCAAAAATTTGGATGTGTCCATGTTGCGCTTTGGGGCGTTTCCTGTTGCGGGCGCTAGGCCTACCCACACAAGTGAGGTATCATTTTTATCGGGAGACTTGGGTGAACGCTGGGTGGTAGGAAATTTGTGGCTCCTCTCAGATTCCAGAACTTTCTGCCACAGAAATGTGAGGAACATGTGTTTTTTAGCCAAATTTTGAGGTTTGCAAAGGATTCTGGGTAACAGAACGTGGTCCGAGCCCCACAAGTCGCCCCATCTTGGATTCCACTAGGTCTCTAGTTTTCAGAAATGCACAGGTTTGGTAGGTTTCCCTATATGCCGGCTGAGCTAGAGGCCAAAATCTACAGGTAGGCACTTTGCAAAAAAAACCTCTGTTTTCTTTCAAAAATTTGGATGTGTCCACGTTGCGCTTTGGGGCGTTTCCTGTCGCGGGCGCTAGGCCTACCCACACAAGTGAGGTATAATTTTTATCGGGAGACTTGGGTGAACGCTGGGTGGAAGGAAATTTGTGGCTCCTCTCAGATTCCAGAACTTTCTGCCACCGAAATATGAGGAACTTGTGTTTTTTTAGCCGAATTTTGAGGTTTGCAAAGGATTCTGGGTAACAGAACCTGGTCCGAGCCCCACAAGTCACCCCATCTTGGATTCCCCTAGGACTCTCGTTTTCAGAAATGCACAGGTTTGGTAGGTTTCCCTAGGTGCCGGCTGAGCTAGAGGCCAAAATCTACAGGTAGGCACTTTGCAAAAAACACCTCTGTTTTCTTTCAAAAATTTGGATGTGTCCACGTTGCGCTTTGGTGCGTTTCCTGTCGCGGGCGCTAGGCCTACCCACACAAGTGAGGTATAATTTTTATCGGGAGACTTGGGTGAACGCTGGGTGGAAGGAAATTTGTGGCTCCTCTCAGATTCCAGAACTTTCTGCCACAGAAATGTGAGGAACATGTGTTTTTTTAGCCAAATTTTGAGGTTTGCAAAGGATTCTGGGTAACAGAACCTGGTCCGAGCCCCACAAGTCACCCCATCTTGGATTCCCCTAGGTCTCTCGTTTTCAGAAATGCACAGGTTTGGTAGGTTTCCCTAGGTGCCGGCTGAGCTAGAGGCCAAAATCTACAGGTAGGCACTTTGCAAAAAACACCTCTGTTTTCTTTCAAAAATTTGGATGTGTCCACGTTGCGCTTTGGGGCATTTCCTGTCGCGGGCGCTAGGCCTACCCACACAAGTGAGGTATCATTTTTATCGGGAGACTTGGGTGAACGCTGGGTGGAAGGAAATTTGTGGCTCCTCTCAGATTCCAGAACTTTCTGCCACAGAAATGTGAGGAACATGTGTTTTTTTAGCCAAATTTTGAGGTTTGCAAAGGATTCTGGGTAACAGAACCTGGCTGAGCCCCACAAGTCACCCCATCTTGGATTCCCCTAGGTCTCTCGTTTTCAGAAATGCACAGGTTTGGTAGGTTTCCCTAGGTGCCGGCTGAGCTAGAGGCCAAAATCTACAGCTAGGCACTTTGCAAAAAACACCTCTGTTTTCTTTCAAAAATGTGGATGTGTCCACGTTGCGCATTGGGGCGTTTCCTGTCGCGGGCGCTAGGCCTACCCACACAAGTGAGGTATCATTTTTATCGGGAGACTTGGGGGAACGCTGGGTGGAAGGAAATTTGTGGCTCCTCCCAGATTCCAGAACTTTCTGCCACAGAAATGTGAGGAACATGTGTTTTTTAGCCAAATTTTGAGGTTTGCAAAGGATTCTGGGTAACAGAACCTGGTCCGAGCCCCACAAGTCAACCCATCTTGAATTCCTCTAGGTCTCTAGTTTTCAGAAATGCACAGGTTTGGTAGGTTTCCCTAGGTGCCGGCTGAGCTAGAGGCCAAAATCTACAGATAGGCACTTTGCAAAAAACACCTCTGTTTTCTTTCAAAAATTTGGATGTGTCCACGTTGCGCTTTGGGGCGTTTCCTGTCGCGGGCGCTAGGCCTACCCACACAAGTGAGGTATCATTTTTATCGGGAGACTTGGGTGAACGCTGGGTGGAAGGAAATTTGTGGCTCCTCTCAGATTCCAGAACTTTCGTCCACAGAAATGTGAGGAACATGTGATTTTTTAGCCAAATTTTGAGGTTTGCAAAGGATTCTGGGTAACAGAACCTGGTCCGAGCCCCACAAGTCACCCCATCTTGGATTCCCCTGGGTCTCTAGTTTTCAGAAATGCACAGCTTTGGTAGGTTTCCCTAGGTACCGGCTGAACTAGAGGCCAAAATCTACAGGTAGGCACTTTGCAAAAAACACCTCTGTTTTCTTTCAAAAATTTGGATGTGTCCATGTTGCGCTTTGGGGCGTTTCCTGTTGCGGGCGCTAGGCCTACCCACACAAGTGAGGTATCATTTTTATCGGGAGACTTGGGTGAACGCTGGGTGGAAGGAAATTTGTGGCTCCTCTCAGATTCCAGAACTTTCTGCCACAGAAATGTGAGGAACATGTGTTTTTTAGCCAAATTTTGAGGTTTGCAAAGGATTCTGGGTAACAGAACGTGGTCCGAGCCCCACAAGTCGCCCCATCTTGGATTCCACTAGGTCTCTAGTTTTCAGAAATGCACAGGTTTGGTAGGTTTCCCTATATGCCGGCTGAGCTAGAGGCCAAAATCTACAGGTAGGCACTTTGCAAAAAACACCTCTGTTTTCTTTCAAACATTTGGATGTGTCCACGTTGCGCTTTGGGGCGTTTCCTGTCGCGGGCGCTAGGCCTACCCACACAAGTGAGGTATCATTTTTATCAGGAGACTTGGGGGAACACTGGGTGGAAGGAAATTTGTGGCTCCTCTCAGATTCCAGAACTTTCTGCCACAGAAATGTGAGGAACATGTGTTTTTTTAGCCAAATTTTGAGGTTTGCAAAGGATTCTGGGTAACAGAACCTGGTCCGAGCCCCACATGTCACCCCATCTTGTATTCCTCTAGGTCTCTAGTTTTCAGAAAAGCACAGGTTTGGTAGGTTTCCCGAGGTGCCGGCTGAGCTAGAGGCCAAAATCTACAGGTAGGCACTTTGCAAAAAACACCTCTGTTTTCTTTCAAAAATTTGGATGTGTCCACGTTGCGCTTTGGGGCGTTTCCTGTCGCGGGCGCTAGGCATACCCACACAAGTGAGGTATCATTTTTATCGGGAGACTTGGGGAAACACTGGGTGGAAGGAAATTTGTGGCTCCTCTCAGATTCCAGAACTTTCTGCCACAGAAATATGAGGAACATGTGTTTTTTTAGCCAAATTTTGAGGTTTGCAAAGGATTCTGGGTAACAGAACCTGGTCCGAGCCCCACAAGTCACCCCATCTTGGATTCCCCTAGGTCTCTCGTTTTCAGAAATGCACAGGTTTGGTAGGTTTCCTTAGGTGCCGGCTGAGCTAGAGGCCAAAATCTACAGCTAGGCACTTTGCAAAAAACACCTCTGTTTTCTTTCAAAAATTTGGATGTGTCCACGTTGCGCATTGGGGCGTTTCCTGTCGCGGGCGCTAGGCCTACCCACACAAGTGAGGTATCATTTATATCGGGAGACTTGGGGGAACGCTGGGTGGAAGGAAATTTGTGGCTCCTCTCAGATTCCAGAACTTTCTGCCACAGAAATGTGAGGAACATGTGTTTTTTTAGCCAAATTTTGAGGTTTGCAAAGGATTCTGGGTAACAGAACCTGGTCCGAGCCCCACAAGTCACCCCATCTTGGATTCCCCTAGGTCTCTAGTATTCTGAAATGGACAGGTTTGGTAGGTTTCCCTAGGTGCCGGCTGAACTAGAGGCCAAAATCTACAGGTAGGCACTTTGCAAAAAACACCTCTGTTTTCTTTCAAAAATTTGGATGTGTCCACGTTGCGCTTTGGGGCGTTTCCTGTCGCGGGCGCTAGGCCTACCCACACAAGTGAGGTATCATTTTTATCGGGAGACTTGGGGGAACGCTGGGTGGAAGGAAATTTGTGGCTCCTCTCAGATTCCAGAACTTTCTGCCACAGAAATGTGAGGAACATGTGTTTTTTTTAGCCAAATTTTGAGGTTTGCAAAGGATTCTGGGTAACAGAACCTGGTCCGAGCCCCACATGTCACCCCATCTTGGATTCCTCTAGGTCTCTAGTTTTCAGAAAAGCACAGGTTTGGTAGGTTTCCCGAGGTGGCGGCTGAGCTAGAGGCCAAAATCTACAGGTAGGCACTTTGCAAAAAACACCTCTGTTTTCTTTCAAAAATTTGGATGTGTCCACGTTGCGCTTTGGGGCGTTTCCTGTCGCGGGCGCTAGGCCTACCCACACAAGTGAGGTATCATTTTTATCGGGAGACTTGGGTGAACGCTGGGTGGAAGGAAATTTGTGGCTCCTCTCAGATTCCAGAACTTTCTGCCACAGAAATGTGAGGAACATGTGTTTTTTTAGCCAAATTTTGAGGTTTGCAAAGGATTCTGGGTAACAGAACCTGGCTGAGCCCCACAAGTCACCCCATCTTGGATTCCCCTAGGTCTCTCGTTTTCAGAAATGCACAGGTTTGGTAGGTTTCCCTAGGTGCCGGCTGAGCTAGAGGCCAAAATCTACAGCTAGGCACTTTGCAAAAAACACCTCTGTTTTCTTTCAAAAATGTGGATGTGTCCACGTTGCGCATTGGGGCGTTTCCTGTCGCGGGCGCTAGGCCTACCCACACAAGTGAGGTATCATTTTTATCGGGAGACTTGGGGGAACGCTGGGTGGAAGGAAATTTGTGGCTCCTCCCAGATTCCAGAACTTTCTGCCACAGAAATGTGAGGAACATGTGTTTTTTAGCCAAATTTTGAGGTTTGCAAAGGATTCTGGGTAACAGAACCTGGTCCGAGCCCCACAAGTCAACCCATCTTGAATTCCTCTAGGTCTCTAGTTTTCAGAAATGCACAGGTTTGGTAGGTTTCCCTAGGTGCCGGCTGAGCTAGAGGCCAAAATCTACAGATAGGCACTTTGCAAAAAACACCTCTGTTTTCTTTCAAAAATTTGGATGTGTCCACGTTGCGCTTTGGGGCGTTTCCTGTCGCGGGCGCTAGGCCTACCCACACAAGTGAGGTATCATTTTTATCGGGAGACTTGGGTGAACGCTGGGTGGAAGGAAATTTGTGGCTCCTCTCAGATTCCAGAACTTTCGTCCACAGAAATGTGAGGAACATGTGATTTTTTAGCCAAATTTTGAGGTTTGCAAAGGATTCTGGGTAACAGAACCTGGTCCGAGCCCCACAAGTCACCCCATCTTGGATTCCCCTGGGTCTCTAGTTTTCAGAAATGCACAGCTTTGGTAGGTTTCCCTAGGTACCGGCTGAACTAGAGGCCAAAATCTACAGGTAGGCACTTTGCAAAAAACACCTCTGTTTTCTTTCAAAAATTTGGATGTGTCCATGTTGCGCTTTGGGGCGTTTCCTGTTGCGGGCGCTAGGCCTACCCACACAAGTGAGGTATCATTTTTATCGGGAGACTTGGGTGAACGCTGGGTGGAAGGAAATTTGTGGCTCCTCTCAGATTCCAGAACTTTCTGCCACAGAAATGTGAGGAACATGTGTTTTTTAGCCAAATTTTGAGGTTTGCAAAGGATTCTGGGTAACAGAACGTGGTCCGAGCCCCACAAGTCGCCCCATCTTGGATTCCACTAGGTCTCTAGTTTTCAGAAATGCACAGGTTTGGTAGGTTTCCCTATATGCCGGCTGAGCTAGAGGCCAAAATCTACAGGTAGGCACTTTGCAAAAAACACCTCTGTTTTCTTTCAAACATTTGGATGTGTCCACGTTGCGCTTTGGGGCGTTTCCTGTCGCGGGCGCTAGGCCTACCCACACAAGTGAGGTATCATTTTTATCAGGAGACTTGGGGGAACACTGGGTGGAAGGAAATTTGTGGCTCCTCTCAGATTCCAGAACTTTCTGCCACAGAAATGTGAGGAACATGTGTTTTTTTAGCCAAATTTTGAGGTTTGCAAAGGATTCTGGGTAACAGAACCTGGTCCGAGCCCCACATGTCACCCCATCTTGTATTCCTCTAGGTCTCTAGTTTTCAGAAAAGCACAGGTTTGGTAGGTTTCCCGAGGTGCCGGCTGAGCTAGAGGCCAAAATCTACAGGTAGGCACTTTGCAAAAAACACCTCTGTTTTCTTTCAAAAATTTGGATGTGTCCACGTTGCGCTTTGGGGCGTTTCCTGTCGCGGGCGCTAGGCATACCCACACAAGTGAGGTATCATTTTTATCGGGAGACTTGGGGAAACACTGGGTGGAAGGAAATTTGTGGCTCCTCTCAGATTCCAGAACTTTCTGCCACAGAAATATGAGGAACATGTGTTTTTTTAGCCAAATTTTGAGGTTTGCAAAGGATTCTGGGTAACAGAACCTGGTCCGAGCCCCACAAGTCACCCCATCTTGGATTCCCCTAGGTCTCTCGTTTTCAGAAATGCACAGGTTTGGTAGGTTTCCTTAGGTGCCGGCTGAGCTAGAGGCCAAAATCTACAGCTAGGCACTTTGCAAAAAACACCTCTGTTTTCTTTCAAAAATTTGGATGTGTCCACGTTGCGCATTGGGGCGTTTCCTGTCGCGGGCGCTAGGCCTACCCACACAAGTGAGGTATCATTTATATCGGGAGACTTGGGGGAACGCTGGGTGGAAGGAAATTTGTGGCTCCTCTCAGATTCCAGAACTTTCTGCCACAGAAATGTGAGGAACATGTGTTTTTTTAGCCAAATTTTGAGGTTTGCAAAGGATTCTGGGTAACAGAACCTGGTCCGAGCCCCACAAGTCACCCCATCTTGGATTCCCCTAGGTCTCTAGTATTCTGAAATGGACAGGTTTGGTAGGTTTCCCTAGGTGCCGGCTGAACTAGAGGCCAAAATCTACAGGTAGGCACTTTGCAAAAAACACCTCTGTTTTCTTTCAAAAATTTGGATGTGTCCACGTTGCGCTTTGGGGCGTTTCCTGTCGCGGGCGCTAGGCCTACCCACACAAGTGAGGTATCATTTTTATCGGGAGACTTGGGGGAACGCTGGGTGGAAGGAAATTTGTGGCTCCTCTCAGATTCCAGAACTTTCTGCCACAGAAATGTGAGGAACATGTGTTTTTTTTAGCCAAATTTTGAGGTTTGCAAAGGATTCTGGGTAACAGAACCTGGTCCGAGCCCCACATGTCACCCCATCTTGGATTCCTCTAGGTCTCTAGTTTTCAGAAAAGCACAGGTTTGGTAGGTTTCCCGAGGTGGCGGCTGAGCTAGAGGCCAAAATCTACAGGTAGGCACTTTGCAAAAAACACCTCTGTTTTCTTTCAAAAATTTGGATGTGTCCACGTTGCGCTTTGGGGCGTTTCCTGTCGCGGGCGCTAGGCCTACCCACACAAGTGACGTATCATTTTTATCGAGAGACTTGGGGGAACACTGGGTGGAAGGAAATTTGTGGCTCCTCTCAGATTCCAGAACTTTCTGCCACAGAAATATGAGGAACATGTGTTTTTTTAGCCAGATTTTGAGGTTTGCAAAGGATTCTGGGTAACAGAACCTGGTCCGAGCCCCACAAGTCACCCCATCTTGGATTCCTCTAGGTCTCTAGTTTTCAGAAATGCACTGGTTTGGTAGGTTTCCCTAGGTGCCGGCTGAGCTAGAGGCCAAAATCTACAGGTAGGCACTTTGCAAAAAACACCTCTGTTTTCTTTAAAAAATTTGGATGTGTCCACGTTGCGCTTTGGGGCGTTTCCTGTCGCGGGCGCTAGGCCTACCCACACAAGTGAGGTATCATTTTTATAGGGAGACTTGGGTGAACGCTGGGTGGAAGGAAATTTGTGGCTCCTCTCAGATTCCAGAACTTTCTGCCACAGAAATGTGAAGAACATGTGTTTTTTTAGCCAAATTTTGAGGTTTGCAAAGGATCCTGTGTAACAGAACCTGGTCCGAGCCACACAAGTCACCCCATCTTGGCTTCCCCTGGGTCTCTAGTTTTCAGAAATGCACAGGTTTGGTAGGTTTCCCTAGGTGCCGGCTGAACTAGAGGCCAAAATCTACAGGTAGGCACTTTGCAAAAAACACCTCTGTTTTCTTTCAAAAATTTGGATGTGTCCACGTTGCGCTTTGGGGCGTTTCCTGTCGCGGGCGCTAGGCCTACCCACACAAGTGAGGTATCATTTTTATCGGGAGACTTGGGTGAACGCTGGGTGGAAGGAAATTTGTGGCTCCTCTCAGATTCCAGAACTTTCTGCCACAGAAATGTGAGGAACATGTGTTTTTTTAGCCAAATTTTGAGGTTTGCAAAGGATTCTGGGTAACAGAACCTGGTCCGAGCCCCACAAGTCACCCCATCTTGGATTCCTCTAGGTCTCTAGTTTTCAGAAATGCAGAGATTTGGTAGTTTTCCCTAGGTGCCGGCTGAGCTAGAGGCCAAAATCTACAGGTAGGCACTTTGCAAAAAACACCTCTGTTTTCTTTAAAAAATTTGGATGTGTCCACGTTGCGCTTTGGGGCGTTTCCTGTCGCGGGCGCTAGGCCTACCCATAAAAGTGAGGTATCATTTTGTATCGGGAGACTTGGGGGAACGCTGGGTGGAAGGAAATTTGTGGCTCCTCTCAGATTCCAGAACTTTCTGCCACCGAAATATGAGGAACATGTGTTTTTTTAGCCAAATTTTGAGGTTTGCAAAGGATTCTGGGTAACAGAACCTGGTCCGAGCCCCACAAGTCACCCCATCTTGGATTCCCCTAGGTCTCTCATTTTCAGAAATGCACAGGTTTGGTAGGTTTCCCTAGGTGCCGGCTGAGCTAAAGGCCAAAATCTACAGGTAGGCACTTTGCAAAAAACACCTCTGTTTTCTTTCAAAAATTTGGATGTGTCCACGTTGCGCTTTGGGGCGTTTCCTGTTGCGGGCGCTAGGCCTACCCTCACAAGTGAGGTATCATTTTTATCAGGAGACTTGGGTGAACGCTGGGTGGAAGGAAATATGTGGCTCCTCTCAGATTCCAGAACTTTCTGCCACAGAAATGTGAGGAACATGTGTTTTTTTAGCCAAATTTTGAGGTTTGCAAAGGATTCTGGGTAACAGAACCTGGTCCGAGCCCCACAAGTCACCCCATCTTGGATTCCCCTAGGTCTCTCGTTTTCAGAAATGCACAGGTTTGGTAGGTTTCCCTAGGAGCCGGCTGAGCTAGAGGCCAAAATCTACAGCTAGGCACTTTGCAAAAAACACCTCTGTTATCTTTCAAAAATTTGGATGTGCCCACGTTGCGCATTGGGGCATTTCCTGTCGCGGGCGCTAGGCCTACTCACACAAGTGAGGTATCATTTTTATCGGGAGACTTGGGGGAACGCTGGGTGGAAGGAAATTTGTGGCTCCTCTCAGATTCCAGAACTTTCTGCCACAGAAATGTGAGGAACATGTGTTTTTTTAGCCAAATTTTGAGGTTTGCAAAGGATTCTGGGTAACAGAACCTGGTCCGAGCCCCACATGTCACCCCAGTTAGGATTCCCCTCGGTCTCTAGTTTTCAGAAATGCACAGGTTTGGTAGGTTTCCCTAGGTGCCGGCTGAACTAGAGGCCAAAATCTACAGGTAGGCACTTTGCAAAAAACCCCTCTGTTTTCTTTCAAAAATTTGGATGTGTCCACGTTGCGCTTTGGGGCGTTTCCTGTCGCGGGCGCTAGGCCTACCCACACAAGTGAGGTATCATTTTTATCGGGAGACTTGGGGGAACACTGGGTGGAAGGAAATTTGTGGCTCCTCTCAGATTCCAGAACTTTCTGCCACAGAAATGTGAGGAACATGTGTTTTTTTAGCCAAATTTTGAGGTTTGCAAAGGATTCTGGGTAACAGAACCTGGTCCGAACCCCACAAGTCACCCCATCTTGGATTCCCCTAGGTCTCTCGTCTTCAGAAATGCACAGGTTTGGTAGGTTTCCCTAGGTGCCGGCTGAGCTAGAGGCCAAAATCTACAGCTAGGCACTTTGCAAAAAACACCTCTGTTTTCTTTCAAAAATTTGGATGTGTCCACGTTGCGCATTGGGGCATTTCCTGTCGCGGGCGCTAGGCCTACTCACACAAGTGAGGTATCATTTTTATCGGGAGACTTGGGTGAACGCTGGGTGGACGGAAATTTGTGGCTCCTCTCAGATTCCAGAACTTTCTGCCACAGAAATGTGAGGAACATGTGTTTTTTTAGCCAAATTTTGAGGTTTGCAAAGGATTCTGGGTAACAGAACCTGGTCCGAGCCCCACAAGTCACCCCATCTTGGATTCCCCTAGGTCTCTAGTATTCTGAAATGCACAGGTTTGGTAGGTTTCCCTAGGTGCCGGCTGAACTAGAGGCCAAAATCTACAGGTAGGCACTTTGTAAAAAACACCTCTGTTTTCTTTCAAAAATATGGATGTGTCCACGTTGCGCTTTGGGGCGTTTCCTGTCGCGGGTGCTAGGCCTACCCACACAAGTGAGGTATCATTTTTATCGGGAGACTTGGGGGAACGCTGGGTGGAAGGAAATTTGTGGCTCCTCTCAGATTCCAGAACTTTCTGCCACAGAAATGTGAGGAACCTGTGTTTTTTTAGCCAAATTTTGAGGTTTGCAAAGGATTCTGGGTAACAGAACCTGGTCCGAGCCCCACATGTCACCCCATCTTGGATTCCTCTAGGTCTCTAGTTTTCAGAAAAGCACAGGTTTGGTAGGTTTCCCGAGGTGCCGGCTGAGCTAGAGGCCAAAATCTACAGGTAGGCACTTTGCAAAAAACACCTCTGTTTTCTTTCAAAAATTTGGATGTGTCCACGTTGCGCTTTGGGGCGTTTCCTGTCGCGGGCGCTAGGCCTACCCACACAAGTGAGGTATCATTTGTATAGGGAGACTTGGGGGAACACTGGGTGGAAGGAAATTTGTGGCTCCTCTCACATTCCAGAACTTTCTTCCACAGAAATATGAGTAACATGTGTTTTTTTAGCCAAATTTTGAGGTTTGCAAAGGATTCTGGGTAACAGAACCTTGTCCGAGCCCCACAAGTCATCCCATCTTGGATTCCCCTAGGTCTCTAGTTTTCAGAAATGCACAGGTTTGGTAGGTTTCCCGAGGTGCCGGCTGAGCTAAAGGCCAAAACCTACAGGTAGGCACTTTGCAAAAATCACCTCTGTTTTCTTTCAAAAATTTGGATGTGTCCACGTTGCGCTTTGGGGCGTTTCCTGTCGCGGGCGCTAGGCCTACCCACACAAGTGAGGTATCATTTTTATCGGGAGACTTGGGTGAACGCTGGCTGGAAGTAAATTTGTGGCTCCTCTCAGATTCCAGAACTTTCTGCCACAGAAATGTGAGGAACATGTGTTTTTTTAGCCAAATTCTGAGGTTTGCAAAGGATTCTGGGTAACAGAACCTGGTCCGAGCCCCACATGTCACCCCATTTTGGATTCCCCTCGGTCTCTAGTTTTCAGAAATGCACAGGTTTGGTAGGTTTCCCTAGGTGCCGGCTGAGCTAGAGGCCAAAATCTACAGCTAGGCACTTTGCAAAAAACACCTCTGTTTTCTTTCAAAAATTTGGATGTGTCCACGTTGCGCATTGGGGCATTTCCTGTCGCGGGCGCTAGGCCTACTCACACAAGTGAGGTATCATTTTTATCGGGAGACTTGGGTGAACGCTGGGTGGAAGGAAATTTGTGGCTCCTCTCAGATTCCAGAACTTTCTGCCACAGAAATGTGAGGAACATGTGTTTTTTTAGCCAAATTTTGAGGTTTGCAAAGGATTCTGGGTAACAGAACCTGGTCCGAGCCCCACAAGTCACCCCATCTTGGATTCCCCTAGGTCTCTAGTATTCTGAAATGCACAGGTTTGGTAGGTTTCCCTAGGTGCCGGCTGAACTAGAGGCCAAAATCTACAGGTAGGCACTTTGTAAAAAACACCTCTGTTTTCTTTCAAAAATATGGATGTGTCCACATTGCGCTTTGGGGCGTTTCCTGTCGCGGGTGCTAGGCCTACCCACACAAGTGAGGTATCATTTTTATCGGGAGACTTGGGGGAACGCTGGGTGGAAGGAAATTTGTGGCTCCTCTCAGATTCCAGAACTTTCTGCCACATAAATGTGAGGAACCTGTGTTTTTTTAGCCAAATTTTGAGGTTTGCAAAGGATTCTGGGTAACAGAACCTGGTCCGAGCCCCACATGTCACCCCATCTTGGATTCCTCTAGGTCTCTAGTTTTCAGAAAAGCACAGGTTTGGTAGGTTTCCCGAGGTGCCGGCTGAGCTAGAGGCCAAAATCTACAGGTAGGCACTTTGCAAAAAACACCTCTGTTTTCTTTCAAAAATTTGGATGTGTCCACGTTGCGCTTTGGGGCGTTTCCTGTCGCGGGCGCTAGGCCTACCCACACAAGTGAGGTATCATTTGTATAGGGAGACTTGGGGGAACACTGGGTGGAAGGAAATTTGTGGCTCCTCTCACATTCCAGAACTTTCTTCCACAGAAATATGAGGAACATGTGTTTTTTTAGCCAAATTTTGAGGTTTGCAAAGGATTCTGGGTAACAGAACCTTGTCCGAGCCCCACAAGTCATCCCATCTTGGATTCCCCTAGGTCTCTAGTTTTCAGAAATGCACAGGTTTGGTAGGTTTCCCGAGGTGCCGGCTGAGCTAAAGGCCAAAACCTACAGGTAGGCACTTTGCAAAAATCACCTCTGTTTTCTTTCAAAAATTTGGATGTGTCCACGTTGCGCTTTGGGGTGTTTCCTGTCGCGGGCGCTAGGCCTACCCACACAAGTGAGGTATCATTTTTATCGGGAGACTTGGGTGAACGCTGGCTGGAAGTAAATTTGTGGCTCCTCTCAGATTCCAGAACTTTCTGCCACAGAAATGTGAGGAACATGTGTTTTTTTAGCCAAATTCTGAGGTTTGCAAAGGATTCTGGGTAACAGAACCTGGTCCGAGCCCCACATGTCACCCCATTTTGGATTCCCCTCGGTCTCTAGTTTTCAGAAATGCACAGGTTTGGAAGGTTTCCCTAGGTGCCGGCTGAACTAGAGGCCAAAATCTACAGGTAGGCACTTTGCAAAAAACACCTCTGTTTTCTTAAAAAAATTTGGATGTGTCCACGTTGTGCTTTGGGGCGTTTCTTGTCGCGGGCGCTAGGCCTACCCACACAAGTGAGGTATCATTTTTATCGGGAGACTTGGGTGAACGCTGGGTGGAAGGAAATTTGTGGCTACTCTCAGATTCCAGAACTTTCTGCCACAGAAATGTGAGGAACATGTGTCTTTTTAGCCAAATTTTGAGGTTTGCAAAGGATTGTGGGTAACAGAACCTGGTCCGAGCCCCACAAGTCTCCCCATCTTGGATTCCTCTAGGTCTCTAGTTTTCAGAAATGCACAGGTTTGGTAGGTTTCCCGAGGTGCCGGCTGAGCTAGAGGCCAAAATCTACAGGTAGGCACTTTGCAAAAAACACCTCTGTTTTCTTTCAAAAATTTGGATGTGTCCACGTTGCGCTTTGGGGCGTTTCCTGTTGCGGGCGCTAGGCCTACCCTCACAAGTGAGGTATCATTTTTATCAGGAGACTTGGGTGAACGCTGGGTGGAAGGAAATTTGTGGCTCCTCTCAGATTCCAGAACTTTCTGCCACAGAAATGTGAGGAACATGTGTTTTTTTAGCCAAATTTTGAGGTTTGCAAAGGATTCTGGGTAACAGAACCTGGTCCGAGCCCCACATGTCACCCCAATTTGGATTCCCCTCGGTCTCTAGTTTTCAGAAATGCACAGGTTTGGTAGGTTTCCCTAGGTGCCGGCTGAACTAGAGGCCAAAATCTACAGGTAGGCACTTTGCAAAAAACACCTCTGTTTTCTTTCAACAATTTGGATGTGTCCACGTTGCGCTTTGGGGCGTTTCCTGTCGTGGGCGCTAGGCCTACCCACACAAGTGAGGTATCATTTTTATCGGGAGACTTGGGTGAACGCTGGGTGGAAGGAAATTTGTGGCTCCTCTCAGATTCCAGAACTTTCTCCCACAGAAATGTGAGGAACATGTGTTTTTTTAGCCAAATTATGAGGTTTGCAAAGGATTCTCGGTAACAGAACCTGGTCCGAGCCCCACAAGTCACCCCATCTTGGATTCCCCTAGGTCTCTAGTATTCTGAAATGCACAGGTTTGGTAGGTTTCCCTAGGTGCCGGCTGAACTAGAGGCCAAAATCTACAGGTAGGCACTTTGTAAAAGACACCTCTGTTTTCTTTCAAAAATATGGATGTGTCCACGTTGCGCTTTGGGGCGTTTCCTGTCGCGGTGCTAGGCCTACCCACACAAGTGAGGTATCATTTTTATCGGGAGACTTGGGGGAACGCTGGGTGGATGGAAATTTGTGGCTCCTCTCAGATTCCAGAACTTTCTGCCACAGAAATGTGAGGAACATGTGTTTTTTTAGCCAAATTTTGAGGTTTGCAAAGGATTCTGGGTAACAGAACCTGGTCCGAGCCCCACATGTCACCCCATCTTGGATTCCTCTAGGTCTCTAGTTTTCAGAAAAGCACAGGTTTTGTAGGTTTCCCGAGGTGCCGGCTGAGCTAGAGGCCAAAATCTACAGGTAGGCACTTTGCAAAAAACACCTCTGTTTTCTTTCAAAAATTTGGATGTGTCCACGTTGCGCTTTGGGGCGTTTCCTGTCGCGGGCGCTAGGCCTACCCACACAAGTGAGGTATCATTTTTATCGGGAGACTTGGGTGAACGCTGGCTGGAAGTAAATTTGTGGCTCCTCTCAGATTCCAGAACTTTCTGCCACAGAAATGTGAGGAACATGTGTTTTTTTAGCCAAATTCTGAGGTTTGCAAAGGATTCTGGGTAACAGAACCTGGTCCGAGCCCCACAAGTCACCCCATCTTGGATTCCTCTAGGTCTCTAGTTTTCAGAAATGCACAGGTTTGGTAGGTTTCCCGAGGTGCCGGCTGAGCTAGAGGCCAAAATCTACAGGTAGGCACTTTGCAAAAAACACCTCTGTTTTCTTTCAAAAATTTGGATGTGTCCACGTTGCGCTTTGGGGCGTTTCCTGTTGCGGGCGCTAGGCCTACCCTCACAAGTGAGGTATCATTTTTATCAGGAGACTTGGGTGAACGCTGGGTGGAAGGAAATTTGTGGCTCCTCTCAGATTCCAGAACTTTCTGCCACAGAAATGTGAGGAACATGTGTTTTTTTAGCCATATTTTGAGGTTTGCAAAGGATTCTGGGTAACAGAACCTGGTCCGAGCCCCACATGTCACCCCAGTTTGGATTCCCCTCGGTCTCTAGTTTTCAGAAATGCACAGGTTTGGTAGGTTTCCCTAGGTGCCGGCTGAACTAGAGGCCAAAATCTACAGGTAGGCACTTTGCAAAAAACACCTCTGTTTTCTTTCAACAATTTGGATGTGTCCAAGTTGCACTTTGGGGCGTTTCCTGTCGCGGGCGCTAGGCCTACCCACACAAGTGAGGTATCATTTTTATCGGGAGACTTGGGTGAACGCTGGGTGGAAGGAAATTTGTGGCTCCTCTCAGATTCCAGAACTTTCTGCCACAGAAATGTGAGGAACATGTGTTTTTTTAGCCAAATTTTGAGGTTTGCAAAGGATTCTGGGTAACAGAACCTGGTCCGAGCCCCACATGTCACCCCATCTTGGATTCCTCTAGGTCTCTAGTTTTCAGAAAAGCACAGGTTTGGTAGGTTTCCCGAGGTGCCGGCTGAGCTAGAGGCCAAAATCTACAGGTAGGCACTTTGCAAAAAACACCTCTGTTTTCTTTCAAAAATTTGGATGTGTCCACGTTGCGCTTTGGGGCGTTTCCTGTCGCGGGCGCTAGGCCTACCCACACAAGTGAGGTATCATTTGTATAGGGAGACTTGGGGGAACACTGGGTGGAAGGAAATTTGTGGCTCCTCTCAGATTCCAGAACTTTCTTCCACAGAAATATGAGGAACATGTGTTTTTTTAGCCAAATTTTGTGGTTTGCAAAGGATTCTGGGTAACAGAACCTGGTCCGAGCCCCACAAGTCATCCCATCTTGGATTCCCCTAGGTCTCTAGTTTTCAGAAATGCACAGGTTTGGTAGGTTTCCCGAGGTGCCGGCTGAGCTAAAGGCCAAAACCTACAGGTAGGCACTTTGGAAAAATCACCTCTGTTTTCTTTCAAAAATTTGGATGTGTCCACGTTGCGCTTTGGGGCGTTTCCTGACGCGGGCGCTAGGCCTACCCACACAAGTGAGGTATCATTTTTATCGGGAGACTTGGGTGAACGCTGGCTGGAAGTAAATTCGTGGCTCCTCTCAGATTCCAGAACTTTCTGCCACAGAAATGTGAGGAACATGTGTTTTTTTAGCCAAATTCTGAGGTTTGCAAAGGATTCTGGGTAACAGAACCTGGTCCGAGCCCCACATGTCACCCCATTTTGGATTCCCCTCGGTCTCTAGTTTTCAGAAATGCACAGGTTTGGTAGGTTTCCCGAGGTGCCGGCTGAGCTAAAGGCCAAAACCTACAGGTAGGCACTTTGCAAAAATCACCTCTGTTTTCTTTAAAAAATTTGGATGTGTCCACGTTGCGCTTTGGGGCGTTTCTTGTCGCGGGCGCTAGGCCTACCCACACAAGTGAGGTATCATTTTTATCGGGAGACTTGGGTGAACGCTGGGTGGAAGGAAATTTGTGGCTACTCTCAGATTCCAGAACTTTCTGCCACAGGAATGTGAGGAACATGTGTCTTTTTAGCCAAATTTTGAGGTTTGCAAAGGATTCTGGGTAACAGAACCTGGTCCGAGCCCCACAAGTCACCCCATCTTGGATTCCTCTAGGTCTCTAGTTTTCAGAAATGCACAGGTTTGGTAGGTTTCCCGAGGTGCCGGCTGAGCTAGAGGCCAAAATCTACAGGTAGGCACTTTGCAAAAAACACCTCTGTTTTCTTTCAAAAATTTGGATGTGTCCACGTTGCGCTTTGGGGCGTTTCCTGTTGCGGGCGCTAGGCCTACCCTCACAAGTGAGGTATCATTTTTATCAGGAGACTTGGGTGAACGCTGGGTGGAAGGAAATTTGTGGCTCCTCTCAGATTCCAGAACTTTCTGCCACAGAAATGTGAGGAACATGTGTTTTTTTAGCCAAATTTTGAGGTTTGCAAAGGATTCTGGGTAACAGAACCTGGTCCGAGCCCCACATGTCACCCCAGTTTGGATTCCCCTTGGTCTCTAGTTTTCAGAAATGCACAGGTTTGGTAGGTTTCCCTAGGTGCCGGCTGAACTAGAGGCCAAAATCTACAGGTAGGCACTTTGCAAAAAACACCTCTGTTTTCTTTCAAAAATGTGGATGTGTCCACGTTGCGCTTTGGGGCGTTTCCTGTCGCGGGCGCTAGGCCTACCCACACAAGTGAGGTATCATTTTTATCGGGAGACTTGGGTGAACGCTGGGTGGAAGGAAATTTGTGGCTCCTCTCAGATTCCAGAACTTTCTGCCACAGAAATGTGAGGAACATGTGTTTTTTAGCCAAATTTTGAGGTTTGCAAAGGATTCTGGGTAACAGAACGTGGTCCGAGCCCCACAAGTCGCCCCATCTTGGATTCCACTAGGTCTCTAGTTTTCAGAAATGCACAGGCTTGGTAGGTTTCCCGAGGTGCCGGCTGAGCTAGAGGCCAAAATCTACAGGTAGGCACTTTGCAAAAAACACCTCTGTTTTCTTTAAAAAATTTGGATGTGTCCACGTTGCGCTTTGGGGCGTTTCCTGTCGCGGGCGCTAGGCCTACCCACACAAGTGAGGTATCATTTTTATCGGGAGACTTGGGGGAACACTGGCTGGAAGTAAATTTGTGGCTCCTCTCAGATTCCAGAACTTTCTGCCACAGAAATGTGAGGAACATGTGTTTTTTTAGCCAAATTTTGAGGTTTGCAAAGGATTCTGGGTAACAGAACCTGGTCCGAGCCCCACATGTCACCCCAGTTTGGATTCCCCTCGGTCTCTAGTTTTCAGAAATGCACAGGTTTGGTAGGTTTCCCTAGATGCCGGCTGAGCTAGAGGCCAAAATCTACAGCTAGGCACTTTGCAAAAAACACCTCTGTTTTCTTTCAAAAATTTGGATGTGTCCACGTTGCGCATTGGGGTATTTCCTGTCACGGGCGCTAGGCCTACTCACACAAGTGAGGTATCATTTTTATCGGGAGACTTGGGGGAACGCTGGGTGGAAGGAAATTTGTGGCTCCTCTCAGATTCCAGAACTTTCTGCCACAGAAATGTGAGGAACATGTGTTTTTTTAGCCAAATTTTGAGGTTTGCAAAGGATTCTGGGTAACAGAACCTGGTCCGAGCCCCACAAGTCACCCCATCTTGGATTCCCCTAGGTCTCTAGTATTCTGAAATGCACAGGTTTGGTAGGTTTCCCTAGGTGCCGGCTGAACTAGAGGCCAAAATCTACAGGTAGGCACTTTGTAAAAAACACCTCTGTTTTCTTTCAAAAATATGGATGTGTCCACGTTGCGCTTTGGGGCGTTTCCTGTCGCGGGTGCTAGGCCTACCCACACAAGTGAGGTATCATTTTTATCGGGAGACTTGGGGGAACGCTGGGTGGAAGGAAATTTGTGGCTCCTCTCAGATTCCAGAACTTTCTGCCACAGAAATGTGAGGAACATGTGTTTTTTAGCCAAATTTTGAGGTTTGCAAAGGAGTCTGGGTAACAGAACGTGGTCCGAGCCCCACAAGTCGCCCCATCTTGGATTCCACTAGGTCTCTAGTTTTCAGAAATGCACAGGTTTGGTAGGTTTCCCTATATGCCGGCTGAGCTAGAGGCCAAAATCTACAGGTAGGCACTTTGCAAAAAAAACCTCTGTTTTCTTTCAAAAATTTGGATGTGTCCACGTTGCGCTTTGGGGCGTTTCCTGTCGCGGGCGCTAGGCCTACCCACACAAGTGAGGTATAATTTTTATCGGGAGACTTGGGTGAACGCTGGGTGGAAGGAAATTTGTGGCTCCTCTCAGATTCCAGAACTTTCTGCCACCGAAATATGAGGAACATGTGTTTTTTTAGCCGAATTTTGAGGTTTGCAAAGGATTCTGGGTAACAGAACCTGGTCCGAGCCCCACAAGTCACCCCATCTTGGATTCCCCTAGGACTCTCGTTTTCAGAAATGCACAGGTTTGGTAGGTTTCCCTAGGTGCCGGCTGAGCTAGAGGCCAAAATCTACAGGTAGGCACTTTGCAAAAAACACCTCTGTTTTCTTTCAAAAATTTGGATGTGTCCACGTTGCGCTTTGGGGCGTTTCCTGTCGCGGGCGCTAGGCCTACCCACACAAGTGAGGTATAATTTTTATCGGGAGACTTGGGTGAACGCTGGGTGGAAGGAAATTTGTGGCTCCTCTCAGATTCCAGAACTTTCTGCCACAGAAATGTGAGGAACATGTGTTTTTTTAGCCAAATTTTGAGGTTTGCAAAGGATTCTGGGTAACAGAACCTGGTCCGAGCCCCACAAGTCACCCCATCTTGGATTCCCCTAGGTCTCTCGTTTTCAGAAATGCACAGGTTTGGTAGGTTTCCCTAGGTGCCGGCTGAGCTAGAGGCCAAAATCTACAGGTAGGCACTTTGCAAAAAACACCTCTGTTTTCTTTCAAAAATTTGGATGTGTCCACGTTGCGCTTTGGGGCATTTCCTGTCGCGGGCGCTAGGCCTACCCACACAAGTGAGGTATCATTTTTATCGGGAGACTTGGGTGAACGCTGGGTGGAAGGAAATTTGTGGCTCCTCTCAGATTCCAGAACTTTCTGCCACAGAAATGTGAGGAACATGTGTTTTTTTAGCCAAATTTTGAGGTTTGCAAAGGATTCTGGGTAACAGAACCTGGTCCGAGCCCCACAAGTCACCCCATCTTGGATTCCCCTAGGTCTCTCGTTTTCAGAAATGCACAGGTTTGGTAGGTTTCCCTAGGTGCCGGCTGAGCTAGAGGCCAAAATCTACAGCTAGGCACTTTGCAAAAAACACCTCTGTTTTCTTTCAAAAATGTGGATGTGTCCACGTTGCGCATTGGGGCGTTTCCTGTCGCGGGCGCTAGGCCTACCCACACAAGTGAGGTATCATTTTTATTGGGAGACTTGGGGGAACGCTGGGTGGAAGGAAATTTGTGGCTCCTCCCAGATTCCAGAACTTTCTGCCACAGAAATGTGAGGAACATGTGTTTTTTAGCCAAATTTTGAGGTTTGCAAAGGATTCTGGGTAACAGAACCTGGTCCGAGCCCCACAAGTCACCCCATCTTGAATTCCTCTAGGTCTCTAGTTTTCAGAAATGCACAGCTTTGGTAGGTTTCCCTAGGTGCCGGCTGAGCTAGAGGCCAAAATCTACAGATAGGCACTTTGCAAAAAACACCTCTGTTTTCTTTCAAAAATTTGGATGTGTCCACGTTGCGCTTTGGGGCGTTTCCTGTCGCGGGCGCTAGGCCTACCCACACAAGTGAGGTATCATTTTTATCGGGAGACTTGGGTGAACGCTGGGTGGAAGGAAATTTGTGGCTCCTCTCAGATTCCAGAACTTTCGTCCACAGAAATGTGAGGAACATGTGATTTTTTAGCCAAATTTTGAGGTTTGCAAAGGATTCTGGGTAACAGAACCTGGTCCGAGCCCCACAAGTCACCCCATCTTGGATTCCCCTGGGTCTCTAGTTTTCAGAAATGCACAGCTTTGGTAGGTTTCCCTAGGTACCGGCTGAACTAGAGGCCAAAATCTACAGGTAAGCACTTTGCAAAAAACACCTCTGTTTTCTTTCAAAAATTTGGATGTGTCCATGTTGCGCTTTGGGGCGTTTCCTGTTGCGGGCGCTAGGCCTACCCACACAAGTGAGGTATCATTTTTATCGGGAGACTTGGGTGAACGCTGGGTGGCAGGAAATTTGTGGCTCCTCTCAGATTCCAGAACTTTCTGCCACAGAAATGTGAGGAACATGTGTTTTTTAGCCAAATTTTGAGGTTTGCAAAGGATTCTGGGTAACAGAACGTGGTCCGAGCCCCACAAGTCGCCCCATCTTGGATTCCACTAGGTCTCTAGTTTTCAGAAATGCACAGGTTTGGTAGGTTTCCCTATATGCCGGCTGAGCTAGAGGCCAAAATCTACAGGTAGGCACTTTGCAAAAAACACCTCTGTTTTCTTTCAAACATTTGGATGTGTCCACGTTGCGCTTTGGGGCGTTTCCTGTCGCGGGCGCTAGGCCTACCCACACAAGTGAGGTATCATTTTTATCAGGAGACTTGGGGGAACACTGGGTGGAAGGACATTTGTGGCTCCTCTCAGATTCCAGAACTTTCTGCCACAGAAATGTGAGGAACATGTGTTTTTTAGCCAAATTTTGAGGTTTGCAAAGGATTCTGGGTAACAGAACCTGGTCCGAGCCCCACATGTCACCCCATCTTGTATTCCTCTAGGTCTCTAGTTTTCAGAAAAGCACAGGTTTGGTAGGTTTCCCGAGGTGCCGGCTGAGCTAGAGGACAAAATCTACAGGTAGGCACTTTGCAAAAAACACCTCTGTTTTCTTTCAAAAATTTGGATGTGTCCACGTTGCGCTTTGGGGCGTTTCCTGTCGCGGGCGCTAGGCATACCCACACAAGTGAGGTATCATTTTTATCGGGAGACTTGGGGGAACACTGGGTGGAAGGAAATTTGTGGCTCCTCTCAGATTCCAGAACTTTCTGCCACAGAAATATGAGGAACATGTGTTTTTTTAGCCAAATTTTGAGGTTTGCAAAGGATTCTGGGTAACAGAACCTGGTCCGAGCCCCACAAGTCACCCCATCTTGGATTCCCCTAGGTCTCTCGTTTTCAGAAATGCACAGGTTTGGTAGGTTTCCCTAGGTGCCGGCTGAGCTAGAGGCCAAAATCTACAGCTAGGCACTTTGCAAAAAACACCTCTGTTTTCTTTCAAAAATTTGGATGTGTCCACGTTGCGCATTGGGGCGTTTCCTGTCGCGGGCGCTAGGCCTACCCACACAAGTGAGGTATCATTTATATCGGGAGACTTGGGGGAACGCTGGGTGGAAGGAAATTTGTGGCTCCTCTCAGATTCCAGAACTTTCTGCCACAGAAATGTGAGGAACATGTGTTTTTTTAGCCAAATTTTGAGGTTTGCAAAGGATTCTGGGTAACAGAACCTGGTCCGAGCCCCACAAGTCACCCCATCTTGGATTCCCCTAGGTCTCTAGTATTCTGAAATGGACAGGTTTGGTAGGTTTCCCTAGGTGCCGGCTGAACTAGAGGCCAAAATCTACAGGTAGGCACTTTGCAAAAAACACCTCTGTTTTCTTTCAAAAATTTGGATGTGTCCACGTTGCGCTTTGGGGCGTTTCCTGTCGCGGGCGCTAGGCCTACCCACACAAGTGAGGTATCATTTTTATCGGGAGACTTGGGGGAACGCTGGGTGGAAGGAAATTTGTGGCTCCTCTCAGATTCCAGAACTTTCTGCCACAGAAATGTGAGGAACATGTGTTTTTTTAGCCAAATTTTGAGGTTTGCAAAGGATTCTGGGTAACAGAACCTGGTCCGAGCCCCACATGTCACCCCATCTTGGATTCCTCTAGGTCTCTAGTTTTCAGAAAAGCACAGGTTTGGTAGGTTTCCCGAGGTGGCGGCTGAGCTAGAGGCCAAAATCTACAGGTAGGCACTTTGCAAAAAACACCTCTGTTTTCTTTCAAAAATTTGGATGTGTCCACGTTGCGCTTTGGGGCGTTTCCTGTCGCGGGCGCTAGGCCTACCCACACAAGTGAGGTATCATTTTTATCGAGAGACTTGGGGGAACACTGGGTGGAAGGAAATTTGTGGCTCCTCTCAGATTCCAGAACTTTCTGCCACAGAAATATGAGGAACATGTGTTTTTTTAGCCAGATTTTGAGGTTTGCAAAGGATTCTGGGTAACAGAACCTGGTCCGAGCCCCACAAGTCACCCCATCTTGGATTCCTCTAGGTCTCTAGTTTTCAGAAATGCACTGGTTTGGTAGGTTTCCCTAGGTGCCGGCTGAGCTAGAGGCCAAAATCTACAGGTAGGCACTTTGCAAAAAACACCTCTGTTTTCTTTAAAAAAATTGGATGTGTCCACGTTGCGCTTTGGGGCGTTTCCTGTCGCGGGCGCTAGGCCTACCCACACAAGTGAGGTATCATTTTTATAGGGAGACTTGGGTGAACGCTGGGTGGAAGGAAATTTGTGGCTCCTCTCAGATTCCAGAACTTTCTGCCACAGAAATGTGAAGAACATGTGTTTTTTTAGCCAAATTTTGAGGTTTGCAAAGGATCCTGTGTAACAGAACCTGGTCCGAGCCCCACAAGTCACCCCATCTTGGCTTCCCCTGGGTCTCTAGTTTTCAGAAATGCACAGGTTTGGTAGGTTTCCCTAGGTGCCGGCTGAACTAGAGGCCAAAATCTACAGGTAGGCACTTTGCAAAAAACACCTCTGTTTTCTTTCAAAAATTTGGATGTGTCCACGTTGCGCTTTGGGGCGTTTCCTGTCGCGGGCGCTAGGCCTACCCATAAAAGTGAGGTATCATTTTGTATCGGGAGACTTGGGGGAACGCTGGGTGGAAGGAAATTTGTGGCTCCTCTCAGATTCCAGAACTTTCTGCCACCGAAATATGAGGAACATGTGTTTTTTTAGCCGAATTTTGAGGTTTGCAAAGGATTCTGGGTAACAGAACCTGGTCCGAGCCCCACAAGTCACCCCATCTTGGATTCCCCTAGGTCTCTCATTTTCAGAAATGCACAGGTTTGGTAGGTTTCCCTAGGTGCCGGCTGAGCTAAAGGCCAAAATCTACAGGTAGGCACTTTGCAAAAAACACCTCTGTTTTCTTTCAAAAATTTGGATGTGTCCACGTTGCGCTTTGGGGCGTTTCCTGTCGCGGGCGCTAGGCCTACCCACACAAGTGAGGTATCATTTTTATCGGGAGACTTGGGTGAACGCTGGGTGGAAGGAAATATGTGGCTCCTCTCAGATTCCAGAACTTTCTGCCACAGAAATGTGAGGAACATGTGTTTTTTTAGCCAAATTTTGAGGTTTGCAAAGGATTCTGGGTAACAGAACCTGGTCCGAGCCCCACAAGTCACCCCATCTTGGATTCCCCTAGGTCTCTCGTTTTCAGAAATGCACAGGTTTGGTAGGTTTCCCTAGGTGCCGGCTGAGCTAGAGGCCAAATCTACAGCTAGGCACTTTGCAAAAAACACCTCTGTTATCTTTCAAAAATTTGGATGTGCCCACGTTGCGCATTGGGGCATTTCCTGTCGCGGGCGCTAGGCCTACTCACACAAGTGAGGTATCATTTTTATCGGGAGACTTGGGGGAACGCTGGGTGGAAGGAAATTTGTGGCTCCTCTCAGATTCCAGAACTTTCTGCCACAGAAATGTGAGGAACATGTGTTTTTTTTGCCAAATTTTGAGGTTTGCAAAGGATTCTGGGTAACAGAACCTGGTCCGAGCCCCACATGTCACCCCAGTTAGGATTCCCCTCGGTCTCTAGTTTTCAGAAATGCACAGGTTTGGTAGGTTTCCCTAGGTGCCGGCTGAACTAGAGGCCAAAATCTACAGGTAGGCACTTTGCAAAAAACCCCTCTGTTTTCTTTCAAAAATTTGGATGTGTCCACGTTGCGCTTTGGGGCGTTTCCTGTCGCGGGCGCTAGGCCTACCCACACAAGTGAGGTATCATTTTTATCGGGAGACTTGGGGGAACACTGGGTGGAAGGAAATTTGTGGCTCCTCTCAGATTCCAGAACTTTCTGCCACAGAAATGTGAGGAACATGTGTTTTTTTAGCCAAATTTTGAGGTTTGCAAAGGATTCTGGGTAACAGAACCTGGTCCGAACCCCACAAGTCACCCCATCTTGGATTCCCCTAGGTCTCTCGTTTTCAGAAATGCACAGGTTTGGTAGGTTTCCCTAGGTGCCGGCTGAGCTAGAGGCCAAAATCTACAGCTAGGCACTTTGCAAAAAACACCTCTGTTTTCTTTCAAAAATTTGGATGTGTCCACGTTGCGCATTGGGGCATTTCCTGTCGCGGGCGCTAGGCCTACTCACACAAGTGAGGTATCATTTTTATCGGGAGACTTGGGTGAACGCTGGGTGGACGGAAATTTGTGGCTCCTCTCAGATTCCAGAACTTTCTGCCACAGAAATGTGAGGAACATGTGTTTTTTTAGCCAAATTTTGAGGTTTGCAAAGGATTCTGGGTAACAGAACCTGGTCCGAGCCCCACAAGTCACCCCATCTTGGATTCCCCTAGGTCTCTAGTATTCTGAAATGCACAGGTTTGGTAGGTTTCCCTAGGTGCCGGCTGAACTAGAGGCCAAAATCTACAGGTAGGCACTTTGTAAAAAACACCTCTGTTTTCTTTCAAAAATATGGATGTGTCCACGTTGCGCTTTGGGGCGTTTCCTGTCGCGGGTGCTAGGCCTACCCACACAAGTGAGGTATCATTTTTATCGGGAGACTTGGGGGAACGCTGGGTGGAAGGAAATTTGTGGCTCCTCTCAGATTCCAGAACTTTCTGCCACAGAAATGTGAGGAACCTGTGTTTTTTTAGCCAAATTTTGAGGTTTGCAAAGGATTCTGGGTAACAGAACCTGGTCCGAGCCCCACATGTCACCCCATCTTGGATTCCTCTAGGTCTCTAGTTTTCAGAAAAGCACAGGTTTGGTAGGTTTCCCGAGGTGCCGGCTGAGCTAGAGGCCAAAATCTACAGGTAGGCACTTTGCAAAAAACACCTCTGTTTTCTTTCAAAAATTTGGATGTGTCCACGTTGCGCTTTGGGGCGTTTCCTGTCGCGGGCGCTAGGCCTACCCACACAAGTGAGGTATCATTTGTATAGGGAGACTTGGGGGAACACTGGGTGGAAGGAAATTTGTGGCTCCTCTCACATTCCAGAACTTTCTTCCACAGAAATATGAGGTTTAGCCAAATTTTGAGGTTTGCAAAGGATTCTGGGTAACAGAACCTGGTCCGAGCCCCACAAGTCATCCCATCTTGGATTCTCCTAGGTCTCTAGTTTTCAGAAATGCACAGGTTTGGTAGGTTTCCCGAGGTGCCGGCTGAGCTAAAGGCCAAAACCTACAGGTAGGCACTTTGCAAAAATCACCTCTGTTTTCTTTCAAAAATTTGGATGTGTCCACGTTGCGCTTTGGGGCGTTTCCTGTCGCGGGCGCTAGGCCTACCCACACAAGTGAGGTATCATTTTTATCGGGAGACTTGGGTGAACGCTGGCTGGAAGTAAATTTGTGGCTCCTCTCAGATTCCAGAACTTTCTGCCACAGAAATGTGAGGAACATGTGTTTTTTTAGCCAAATTTTGAGGTTTGCAAAGGATTCTGGGTAACAGAACCTGGTCCGAGCCCAACATGTCACCCCAGTTTGGATTCCCCTCGGTCTCTAGTTTTCAGAAATGCACAGGTTTGGTAGGTTTCCCTAGGTGCCGGCTGAGCTAGAGGCCAAAATCTACAGCTAGGCACTTTGCAAAAAACACCTCTGTTTTCTTTCAAAAATTTGGATGTGTCCACGTTGCGCATTGGGGTATTTCCTGTCACGGGCGCTAGGCCTACTCACACAAGTGAGGTATCATTTTTATCGGGAGACTTGGGGGAACGCTGGGTGGAAGGAAATTTGTGGCTCCTCTCAGATTCCAGAACTTTCTGCCACAGAAATGTGAGGAACATGTGTTTTTTTAGCCAAATTTTGAGGTTTGCAAAGGATTCTGGGTAACAGAACCTGGTCCGAGCCCCACAAGTCACCCCATCTTGGATTCCCCTAGGTCTCTAGTATTCTGAAATGCACAGGTTTGGTAGGTTTCCCTAGGTGCCGGCTGAACTAGAGGCCAAAATCTACAGGTAGGCACTTTGTAAAAAACACCTCTGTTTTCTTTCAAAAATATGGATGTGTCCACGTTGCGCTTTGGGGCGTTTCCTGTCGCGGGTGCTAGGCCTACCCACACAAGTGAGGTATCATTTTTATCGGGAGACTTGGGGGAACGCTGGGTGGAAGGAAATTTGTGGCTCCTCTCAGATTCCAGAACTTTCTGCCACAGAAATGTGAGGAACCTGTGTTTTTTTAGCCAAATTTTGAGGTTTGCAAAGGATTCTGGGTAACAGAACCTGGTCCGAGCCCCACATGTCACCCCATCTTGGATTCCTCTAGGTCTCTAGTTTTCAGAAAAGCACAGGTTTGGTAGGTTTCCCGAGGTGCCGGCTGAGCTAGAGGCCAAAATCTACAGGTAGGCACTTTGCAAAAAACACCTCTGTTTTCTTTCAAAAATTTGGATGTGTCCACGTTGCGCTTTGGGGCGTTTCCTGTCGCGGGCGCTAGGCCTACCCACACAAGTGAGGTATCATTTGTATAGGGAGACTTGGGGGAACACTGGGTGGAAGGAAATTTGTGGCTCCTCTCACATTCCAGAACTTTCTTCCACAGAAATATGAGGAACATGTGTTTTTTTAGCCAAATTTTGAGGTTTGCAAAGGATTCTGGGTAACAGAACCTGGTCCGAGCCCCACAAGTCATCCCATCTTGGATTCCCCTAGGTCTCTAGTTTTCAGAAATGCACAGGTTTGGTAGGTTTCCCGAGGTGCCGGCTGAGCTAAAGGCCAAAACCTACAGGTAGGCACTTTGCAAAAATCACCTCTGTTTTCTTTCAAAAATGTGGATGTGTCCACGTTGCGCTTTGGGGCGTTTCCTGTCGCGGGCGCTAGGCCTACCCACACAAGTGAGGTATCATTTTTATCGGGAGACTTGGGTGAACGCTGGCTGGAAGTAAATTTGTGGCTCCTCTCAGATTCCAGAACTTTCTGCCACAGAAATGTGAGGAACATGTGTTTTTTTAGCCAAATTCTGAGGTTTGCAAAGGATTCTGGGTAACAGAACCTGGTCCGAGCCCCACATGTCACCCCATCTTGGATTCCTCTAGGTCTCTAGTTTTCAGAAAAGCACAGGTTTGGTAGGTTTCCCGAGGTGCCGGCTGAGCTAGAGGCCAAAATCTACAGGTAGGCACTTTGCAAAAAACACCTCTGTTTTCTTTCAAAAATTTGGATGTGTCCACGTTGCGCTTTGGGGCGTTTCCTGTCGCGGGCGCTAGGCCTACCCACACAAGTGAGGTATCATTTGTATAGGGAGACTTGGGGGAACACTGGGTGGAAGGAAATTTGTGGCTCCTCTCACATTCCAGAACTTTCTTCCACAGAAATATGAGGAACATGTGTTTTTTTAGCCAAATTTTGAGGTTTGCAAAGGATTCTGGGTAACAGAACCTGGTCCGAACCCCACAAGTCATCCCATCTTGGATTCCCCTAGGTCTCTAGTTTTCAGAAATGCACAGGTTTGGTAGGTTTGCCGAGGTGCCGGCTGAGCTAAAGGCCAAAACCTACAGGTAGGCACTTTGCAAAAATCACCTCTGTTTTCTTTCAAAATATTGGATGTGTCCACGTTGCGCTTTGGGGCATTTCCTGTCGCGGGCGCTAGGCCTACCCACACAAGTGAGGTATCATTTTTATCGGGAGACTTGGGTGAACGCTGGCTGGAAGTAAATTTGTGGCCCCTCTCAGATTCCAGAACTTTCTGCCACAGAAATGTGAGGAACATGTGTTTTTTTAGCCAAATTCTGAGGTTTGCAAAGGATTCTGGGTAACAGAACCTGGTCCGAGCCCCACATGTCACCCCATTTTGGATTCCCCTCGGTCTCTAGTTTTCAGAAATGCACAGGTTTGGTAGGTTTCCCTAGGTGCCGGCTGAACTAGAGGCCAAAATCTACAGGTAGGCACTTTGCAAAAAACACCTCTGTTTTCTTTAAAAAATTTGGATGTGTCCACGTTGCGCTTTGGGGCGTTTCTTGTCGCGGGCGCTAGGCCTACCCACACAAGTGAGGTATCATTTTTATCGGGAGACTTGGGTGAACGCTGGGTGGAAGGAAATTTGTGGCTACTCTCAGATTCCAGAACTTTCTGCCACAGAAATGTGAGGAACATGTGTCTTTTTAGCCAAATTTTGAGGTTTGCAAAGGATTGTGGGTAACAGAACCTGGTCCGAGCCCCACAAGTCACCCCATCTTGGATTCCTCTAGGTCTCTAGTTTTCAGAAATGCACAGGTTTGGTAGGTTTCCCGAGGTGCCGGCTGAGCTAGAGGCCAAAATCTACAGGTAGGCACTTTGCAAAAAACACCTCTGTTTTCTTTCAAAAATTTGGATGTGTCCACGTTGCGCTTTGGGGCGTTTCCTGTCGCGGGCGCTAGGCCTACCCACACAAGTGAGGTATCATTTGTATAGGGAGACTTGGGGGAACACTGGGTGGAAGGAAATTTGTGGCTCCTCTCACATTCCAGAACTTTCTTCCACAGAAATATGAGGAACATGTGTTTTTTTAGCCAAATTTTGAGGTTTGCAAAGGATTCTGGGTAACAGAACCTGGTCCGAACCCCACAAGTCATCCCATCTTGGATTCCCCTAGGTCTCTAGTTTTCAGAAATGCACAGGTTTGGTAGGTTTCCCGAGGTGCCGGCTGAGCTAAAGGCCAAAACCTACAGGTAGGCACTTTGCAAAAATCACCTCTGTTTTCTTTCAAAATATTGGATGTGTCCACGTTGCGCTTTGGGGCGTTTCCTGTCGCGGGCGCTAGGCCTACCCACACAAGTGAGGTATCATTTTTATCGGGAGACTTGGGTGAACGCTGGCTGGAAGTAAATTTGTGGCTCCTCTCAGATTCCAGAACTTTCTGCCACAGAAATGTGAGGAACATGTGTTTTTTTAGCCAAATTCTGAGGTTTGCAAAGGATTCTGGGTAACAGAACCTGGTCCGAGCCCCACATGTCACCCCATTTTGGATTCCCCTCGGTCTCTAGTTTTCAGAAATGCACAGGTTTGGTAGGTTTCCCTAGGTGCCGGCTGAACTAGAGGCCAAAATCTACAGGTAGGCACTTTGCAAAAAACACCTCTGTTTTCTTTAAAAAATTTGGATGTGTCCACGTTGCGCTTTGGGGCGTTTCTTGTCGCGGGCGCTAGGCCTACCCACACAAGTGAGGTATCATTTTTATCGGGAGACTTGGGTGAACGCTGGGTGGAAGGAAATTTGTGGCTACTCTCAGATTCCAGAACTTTCTGCCACAGAAATGTGAGGAACATGTGTCTTTTTAGCCAAATTTTGAGGTTTGCAAAGGATTGTGGGTAACAGAACCTGGTCCGAGCCCCACAAGTCACCCCATCTTGGATTCCTCTAGGTCTCTAGTTTTCAGAAATGCACAGGTTTGGTAGGTTTCCCGAGGTGCCGGCTGAGCTAGAGGCCAAAATCTACAGGTAGGCACTTTGCAAAAAACACCTCTGTTTTCTTTCAAAAATTTGGATGTGTCCACGTTGCGCTTTGGGGCGTTTCCTGTTGCGGGCGCTAGGCCTACCCTCACAAGTGAGGTATCATTTTTATCAGGAGACTTGGGTGAACGCTGGGTGGAAGGAAATTTGTGGCTCCTCTCAGATTCCAGAACTTTCTGCCACAGAAATGTGAGGAACATGTGTTTTTTTAGCCAAATTTTGAGGTTTGCAAAGGATTCTGGGTAACAGAACCTGGTCCGAGCCCCACATGTCACCCCAGTTTGGATTCCCCTCGGTCTCTAGTTTTCAGAAATGCACAGGTTTGGAAGGTTTCCCTAGGTGCCGGCTGAACTAGAGGCCAAAATCTACAGGTAGGCACTTTGCAAAAAACACCTCTGTTTTCTTTCAACAATTTGGATGTGTCCACGTTGCGCTTTGGGGCGTTTCCTGTCGCGGGCGCTAGGCCTACCCACACAAGTGAGGTATCATTTTTATCGGGAGACTTGGGTGAACGCTGGGTGGAAGGAAATTTGTGGCTCCTCTCAGATTCCAGAACTTTCTGCCACAGAAATGTGAGGAACATGTGTTTTTTTAGCCAAATTTTGAGGTTTGCAAAGGATTCTGGGTAACAGAACCTGGTCCGAGCCCCACAAGTCACCCCATCTTGGATTCCCCTAGGTCTCTAGTATTCTGAAATGCACAGGTTTGGTAGGTTTCCCTAGGTGCCGGCTGAACTAGAGGCCAAAATCTACAGGTAGGCACTTTGCAAAAAACCCCTCTGTTTTCTTTCAAAAATTTGGATGTGTCCACGTTGCGCTTTGGGGCGTTTCCTGTCGCGGGCGCTAGGCCTACCCACACAAGTGAGGTATCATTTTTATCGGGAGACTTGGGTGAACGCTGGGTGGGAGGAAATTTGTGGCTCCTCTCAGATTCCAGAACTTTCTGCCACAGAAATGTGAGGAACATGTGTTTTTTTTAGCCAAATTTTGAGGTTTGCAAAGGATTCTGGGTAACAGAACCTGGTCCGAGCCCCACATGTCACCCCAGTTTGCATTCCCCTCGGTCTCTAGTTTTCAGAAATGCACAGGTTTGGTAGGTTTCCCTAGGTGCCGGCTGAACTAGAGGCCAAAATCTACAGGTAGGCACTTTGCAAAAAACACCTCTGTTTTCTTTCAACAATTTGGATGTGTCCACGTTGCGCTTTGGGGCGTTTCCTGTCGCGGGCGCTAGGCCTACCCACACAAGTGAGGTATCATTTTTATCGGGAGACTTGGGTGAACGCTGGGTGGAAGGAAATTTGTGGCTCCTCTCAGATTCCAGAACTTTCTGCCACAGAAATGTGAGGAACATGTGTTTTTTTAGCCAAATTTTGAGGTTTGCAAAGGATTCTGGGTAACAGAACCTGGTCCGAGCCCCACAAGTCACCCCATCTTGGATTCCCCTAGGTCTCTAGTATTCTGAAATGCACAGGTTTGGTAGGTTTCCCTAGGTGCCGGCAGAACTAGAGGCCAAAATCTACAGGTAGGCACTTTGCAAAAAACCCCTCTGTTTTCTTTAAAAAATTTGGATGTGTCCACGTGGCGCTTTGGGGCGTTTCCTGTCGCGGGCGCTAGGCCTACCCACACAAGTGAGGTATCATTTTTATCGGGAGACTTGGGGGAACACTGGGTGGAAGGAAATTTGTGGCTCCTCTCAGATTCCAGAACTTTCTGCCACAGAAATGTGAGGAACATGTGTTTTTTTAGCCAAATTTTGAGGTTTGCAAAGGATTCTGGGTAACAGAACCTGGTCCGAACCCCACAAGTCACCCCATCTTGGATTCCCCTAGGTCTCTCGTTTTCAGAAATGCACAGGTTTGGTAGGTTTCCCTAGGTGCCGGCTGAGCTAGAGGCCAAAATCTACAGCTAGGCACTTTGCAAAAAACACCTCTGTTTTCTTTCAAAAATTTGGATGTGTCCACGTTGCGCATTGGGGCATTTCCTGTCGCGGGCGCTAGGCCTACTCACACAAGTGAGGTATCATTTTTATCGGGAGACTTGGGGGAACGCTGGGTGGAAGGAAATTTGTGGCTCTTCTCAGATTCCAGAACTTTCTGCCACAGGAATGTGAGGAACATGTGTCTTTTTTGCCAAATTTTGAGGTTTGCAAAGGATTCTGGGTAACAGAACCTGGTCCGAGCCCCACAAGTCATCCCATCTTGGATTCTCCTAGGTCTCTAGTTTTCAGAAATGCACAGGTTTGGTAGGTTTCCCGAGGTGCCGGCTGAGCTAGAGGCCAAAATCTACAGGTAGGCACTTTGCAAAAAACACCTCTGTTTTCTTTCAAAAATTTGGATGTGTCCACGTTGCGCTTTGGGGCGTTTCCTGTTGCGGGCGCTAGGCCTACCCTCACAAGTGAGGTATCATTTTTATCAGGAGACTTGGGTGAACGCTGGGTGGAAGGAAATTTGTGGCTCCTCTCAGATTCCAGAACTTTCTGCCACAGAAATGTGAGGAACATGTGTTTTTTTAGCCATATTTTGAGGTTTGCAAAGGATTCTGGGTAACAGAACCTGGTCCGAGCCCCACATGTCACCCCAGTTTGGATTCCCCTCGGTCTCTAGTTTTCAGAAATGCACAGGTTTGGTAGGTTTCCCTAGGTGCCGGCTGAACTAGAGGCCAAAATCTACAGGTAGGCACTTTGCAAAAAACACCTCTGTTTTCTTTCAACAATTTGGATGTGTCCACGTTGCACTTTGGGGCGTTTCCTGTAGCGGGCGCTAGGCCTACCCACACAAGTGAGGTATCATTTTTATCGGGAGACTTGGGTGAACGCTGGGTGGAAGGAAATTTGTGGCTCCTCTCAGATTCCAGAACTTTCTGCCACAGAAATGTGAGGAACATGTGTTTTTTTAGCCAAATTTTGAGGTTTGCAAAGGATTCTGGGTAACAGAACCTGGTCCGAGCCCCACATGTCACCCCATCTTGGATTCCTCTAGGTCTCTAGTTTTCAGAAAAGCACAGGTTTGGTAGGTTTCCCGAGGTGCCGGCTGAGCTAGAGGCCAAAATCTACAGGTAGGCACTTTGCAAAAAACACCTCTGTTTTCTTTCAAAAATTTGGATGTGTCCACGTTGCGCTTTGGGGCGTTTCCTGTCGCGGGCGCTAGGCCTACCCACACAAGTGAGGTATCATTTGTATAGGGAGACTTGGGGGAACACTGGGTGGAAGGAAATTTGTGGCTCCTCTCAGATTCCAGAACTTTCTTCCACAGAAATATGAGGAACATGTGTTTTTTTAGCCAAATTTTGAGGTTTGCAAAGGATTCTGGGTAACAGAACCTGGTCCGAGCCCCACAATTCATCCCATCTTGGATTCCCCTAGGTCTCTAGTTTTCAGAAATGCACAGGTTTGGTAGGTTTCCCGAGGTGCCGGCTGAGCTAAAGGCCAAAACCTACAGGTAGGCACTTTGGAAAAATCACCTCTGTTTTCTTTCAAAAATTTGGATGTGTCCACGTTGCGCTTTGGGGCGTTTCCTGACGCGGGCGCTAGGCCTACCCACACAAGTGAGGTATCATTTTTATCGGGAGACTTGGGTGAACGCTGCCTGGAAGTAAATTTGTGGCTCCTCTCAGATTCCAGAACTTTCTGCCACAGAAATGTGAGGAACATGTGTTTTTTTAGCCAAATTCTGAGGTTTGCAAAGGATTCTGGGTAACAGAACCTGGTCCGAGCCCCACATGTCACCCCATTTTGGATTCCCCTCGGTCTCTAGTTTTCAGAAATGCACAGGTTTGGTAGGTTTCCCGAGGTGCCGGCTGAGCTAAAGGCCAAAACCTACAGGTAGGCACTTTGCAAAAATCACCTCTGTTTTCTTTAAAAAATTTGGATGTGTCCACGTTGCGCTTTGGGGCGTTTCTTGTCGCGGGCGCTAGGCCTACCCACACAAGTGAGGTATCATTTTTATCGGGAGACTTGGGTGAACGCTGGGTGGAAGGAAATTTGTGGCTACTCTCAGATTCCAGAACTTTCTGCCACAGGAATGTGAGGAACATGTGTCTTTTTAGCCAAATTTTGAGGTTTGCAAAGGATTCTGGGTAACAGAACCTGGTCCGAGCCCCACAAGTCACCCCATCTTGGATTCCTCTAGGTCTCTAGTTTTCAGAAATGCACAGGTTTGGTAGGTTTCCCGAGGTGCCGGCTGAGCTAGAGGCCAAAATCTACAGGTAGGCACTTTGCAAAAAACACCTCTGTTTTCTTTCAAAAATTTGGATGTGTCCACGTTGCGCTTTGGGGCGTTTCCTGTTGCGGGCGCTAGGCCTACCCTCACAAGTGAGGTATCATTTTTATCAGGAGACTTGGGTGAACGCTGGGTGGAAGGAAATTTGTGGCTCCTCTCAGATTCCAGAACTTTCTGCCACAGAAATGTGAGGAACATGTGTTTTTTTAGCCAAATTTTGAGGTCTGCAAAGGATTCTGGGTAACAGAACCTGGTCCGAGCCCCACATGTCACCCCAGTTTGGATTCCCCTTGGTCTCTAGTTTTCAGAAATGCACAGGTTTGGTAGGTTTCCCTTGGTGCCGGCTGAACTAGAGGCCAAAATCTACAGGTAGGCACTTTGCAAAAAACACCTCTGTTTTCTTTCAAAAATGTGGATGTGTCCACGTTGCGCTTTGGGGCGTTTCCTGTCGCGGGCGCTAGGCCTACCCACACAAGTGAGGTATCATTTTTATCGGGAGACTTGGGTGAACGCTGGGTGGAAGGAAATTTGTGGCTCCTCTCAGATTCCAGAACTTTCTGCCACAGAAATGTGAGGAACATGTGTTTTTTAGCCAAATTTTGAGGTTTGCAAAGGATTCTGGGTAACAGAACGTGGTCCGAGCCCCACAAGTCGCCCCATCTTGGATTCCACTAGGTCTCTAGTTTTCAGAAATGCACAGGCTTGGTAGGTTTCCCGAGGTGCCGGCTGAGCTAGAGGCCAAAATCTACAGGTAGGCACTTTGCAAAAAACACCTCTGTTTTCTTTCAAAAATTTGGATGTGTCCACGTTGCGCTTTGGGGCGTTTCCTGTCGCGGGCGCTAGGCCTACCCACACAAGTGAGGTATCATTTGTATAGGGAGACTTGGGGGAACACTGGGTGGAAGGAAATTTGTGGCTCCTCTCACATTCCAGAACTTTCTTCCACAGAAATATGAGGAACATGTGTTTTTTTAGCCAAATTTTGAGGTTTGCAAAGGATTCTGGGTAACAGAACCTGGTCCGAGCCCCACAAGTCATCCCATCTTGGATTCTCCTAGGTCTCTAGTTTTCAGAAATGCACAGGTTTGGTAGGTTTCCCGAGGTGCCGGCTGAGCTAAAGGCCAAAACCTACAGGTAGGCACTTTGCAAAAATCACCTCTGTTTTCTTTCAAAAATTTGGATGTGTCCACGTTGCGCTTTGGGGCGTTTCCTGTCGCGGGCGCTAGGCCTACCCACACAAGTGAGGTATCATTTTTATCGGGAGACTTGGGTGAACGCTGGCTGGAAGTAAATTTGTGGCTCCTCTCAGATTCCAGAACTTTCTGCCACAGAAATGTGAGGAACATGTGTTTTTTTAGCCAAATTTTGAGGTTTGCAAAGGATTCTGGGTAACAGAACCTGGTCCGAGCCCCACATGTCACCCCAGTTTGGATTCCCCTCGGTCTCTAGTTTTCAGAAATGCACAGGTTTGGTAGGTTTCCCTAGGTGCCGGCTGAGCTAGAGGCCAAAATCTACAGCTAGGCACTTTGCAAAAAACACCTCTGTTTTCTTTCAAAAATGTGGATGTGTCCACGTTGCGCTTTGGGGCGTTTACTGTCGCGGGCGCTAGGCCTACCCACACAAGTGAGGTATCATTTTTATCGGGAGACTTGGGTGAACGCTGGGTGGAAGGAAATTTGTGGCTCCTCTCAGATTCCAGAACTTTCTGCCACAGAAATGTGAGGAACATGTGTTTTTTAGCCAAATTTTGAGGTTTGCAAAGGATTCTGGGTAACAGAACGTGGTCCGAGCCCCACAAGTCGCCCCATCTTGGATTCCACTAGGTCTCTAGTTTTCAGAAATGCACAGGCTTGGTAGGTTTCCCGAGGTGCCGGCTGAGCTAGAGGCCAAAATCTACAGGTAGGCACTTTGCAAAAAACACCTCTGTTTTCTTTAAAAAATTTGGATGTGTCCACGTTGCGCTTTGGGGCGTTTCCTGTCGCGGGCGCTAGGCCTACCCACACAAGTGAGGTATCATTTGTATAGGGAGACTTGGGGGAACACTGGGTGGAAGGAAATTTGTGGCTCCTCTCACATTCCAGAACTTTCTTCCACAGAAATATGAGGAACATGTGTTTTTTTAGCCAAATTTTGAGGTTTGCAAAGGATTCTGGGTAACAGAACCTGGTCCGAGCCCCACAAGTCATCCCATCTTGGATTCTCCTAGGTCTCTAGTTTTCAGAAATGCACAGGTTTGGTAGGTTTCCCGAGGTGCCGGCTGAGCTAAAGGCCAAAACCTACAGGTAGGCACTTTGCAAAAATCACCTCTGTTTTCTTTCAAAAATTTGGATGTGTCCACGTTGCGCTTTGGGGCGTTTCCTGTCGCGGGCGCTAGGCCTACCCACACAAGTGAGGTATCATTTTTATCGGGAGACTTGGGTGAACGCTGGCTGGAAGTAAATTTGTGGCTCCTCTCAGATTCCAGAACTTTCTGCCACAGAAATGTGAGGAACATGTGTTTTTTTAGCCAAATTTTGAGGTTTGCAAAGGATTCTGGGTAACAGAACCTGGTCCGAGCCCCACATGTCACCCCAGTTTGGATTCCCCTCGGTCTCTAGTTTTCAGAAATGCACAGGTTTGGTAGGTTTCCCTAGGTGCCGGCTGAGCTAGAGGCCAAAATCTACAGCTAGGCACTTTGCAAAAAACACCTCTGTTTTCTTTCAAAAATTTGGATGTGTCCACGTTGCGCATTGGGGTATTTCCTGTCACGGGCGCTAGGCCTACTCACACAAGTGAGGTATCATTTTTATCGGGAGACTTGGGGGAACGCTGGGTGGAAGGAAATTTGTGGCTCCTCTCAGATTCCAGAACTTTCTGCCACAGAAATGTGAGGAACATGTGTTTTTTTAGCCAAATTTTGAGGTTTGCAAAGGATTCTGGGTAACAGAACCTGGTCCGAGCCCCACAAGTCACCCCATCTTGGATTCCCCTAGGTCTCTAGTATTCTGAAATGCACAGGTTTGGTAGGTTTCCCTAGGTGCCGGCTGAACTAGAGGCCAAAATCTACAGGTAGGCACTTTGTAAAAAACACCTCTGTTTTCTTTCAAAAATATGGATGTGTCCACGTTGCGCTTTGGGGCGTTTCCTGTCGCGGGTGCTAAGCCTACCCACACAAGTGAGGTATCATTTTTATCGGGAGACTTGGGGGAACGCTGGGTGGAAGGAAATTTGTGGCTCCTCTCAGATTCCAGAACTTTCAGCCACAGAAATGTGAGGAACCTGTGTTTTTTTAGCCAAATTTTGAGGTTTGCAAAGGATTCTGGGTAACAGAACCTGGTCCGAGCCCCACATGTCACCCCATCTTGGATTCCTCTAGGTCTCTAGTTTTCAGAAATGCACAGGTTTGGTTGGTTTCCCGAGGTGCCGGCTGAGCTAGAGGCCAAAATCTACAGGTAGGCACTTTGCAAAAAACACCTCTGTTTTCTTTCAAAAATTTGGATGTGTCCACGTTGCGCTTTGGGGCGTTTCCTGTCGCGGGCGCTAGGCCTACCCACACAAGTGAGGTATCATTTGTATAGGGAGACTTGGGGGAACACTGGGTGGAAGGAAATTTGTGGCTCCTCTCACATTCCAGAACTTTCTTCCACAGAAATATGAGGAACATGTGTTTTTTTAGCCAAATTTTGAGGTTTGCAAAGGATTCTGGGTAACAGAACCTGGTCCGAGCCCCACAAGTCATCCCATCTTGGATTCCCCTAGGTCTCTAGTTTTCAGAAATGCACAGGTTTGGTAGGTTTCCCGAGGTGCCGGCTGAGCTAAAGACCAAAACCTACAGGTAGGCACTTTGCAAAAATCACCTCTGTTTTCTTTCAAAAATTTGGATGTGTCCACGTTGCGCTTTGGGGCGTTTCCTGTCGCGGGCGCTAGGCCTACCCACACAAGTGAGGTATCATTTTTATCGGGAGACTTGGGTGAACGCTGGCTGGAAGTAAATTTGTGGCTCCTCTCAGATTCCAGAACTTTCTGCCACAGAAATGTGAGGAACATGTGTTTTTTTAGCCAAATTCTGAGGTTTGCAAAGGATTCTGGGTAACAGAACCTGGTCCGAGCCCCACATGTCACCCCATCTTGGATTCCTCTAGGTCTCTAGTTTTCAGAAAAGCACAGGTTTGGTAGGTTTCCCGAGGTGCCGGCTGAGCTAGAGGCCAAAATCTACAGGTAGGCACTTTGCAAAAAACACCTCTGTTTTCTTTCAAAAATTTGGATGTGTCCACGTTGCGCTTTGGGGCGTTTCCTGTCGCAGGCGCTAGGCCTACCCACACAAGTGAGGTATCATTTGTATAGGGAGACTTGGGGGAACACTGAGTGGAAGGAAATTTGTGGCTCCTCTCACATTCCAGAACTTTCTTCCACAGAAATATGAGGAACATGTGTTTTTTTAGCCAAATTTTGAGGTTTGCAAAGGATTCTGGGTAACAGAACCTGGTCCGAACCCCACAAGTCATCCCATCTTGGATTCCCCTAGGTCTCTAGTTTTCAGAAATGCACAGGTTTGGTAGGTTTCCCGAGGTGCCGGCTGAGCTAAAGGCCAAAACCTACAGGTAGGCACTTTGCAAAAATCACCTCTGTTTTCTTTCAAAATATTGGATGTGTCCACGTTGCGCTTTGGGGCGTTTCCTGTCGCGGGCGCTAGGCCTACCCACACAAGTGAGGTATCATTTTTATCGGGAGACTTGGGTGAACGCTGGCTGGAAGTAAATTTGTGGCCCCTCTCAGATTCCAGAACTTTCTGCCACAGAAATGTGAGGAACATGTGTTTTTTTAGCCAAATTCTGAGGTTTGCAAAGGATTCTGGGTAACAGAACCTGGTCCGAGCCCCACATGTCACCCCATTTTGGATTCCCCTCGGTCTCTAGTTTTCAGAAATGCACAGGTTTGGTAGGTTTCCCTAGGTGCCGGCTGAACTAGAGGCCAAAATCTACAGGTAGGCACTTTGCAAAAAACACCTCTGTTTTCTTTAAAAAATTTGGATGTGTCCACGTTGCGCTTTGGGGCGTTTCTTGTCGCGGGCGCTAGGCCTACCCACACAAGTGAGGTATCATTTTTATCGGGAGACTTGGGTGAACGCTGGGTGGAAGGAAATTTGTGGCTACTCTCAGATTCCAGAACTTTCTGCCACAGAAATGTGAGGAACATGTGTCTTTTTAGCCAAATTTTGAGGTTTGCAAAGGATTGTGGGTAACAGAACCTGGTCCGAGCCCCACAAGTCACCCCATCTTGGATTCCTCTAGGTCTCTAGTTTTCAGAAATGCACAGGTTTGGTAGGTTTCCCGAGGTGCCGGCTGAGCTAGAGGCCAAAATCTACAGGTAGGCACTTTGCAAAAAACACCTCTGTTTTCTTTCAAAAATTTGGATGTGTCCACGTTGCGCTTTGGGGCGTTTCCTGTCGCGGGCGCTAGGCCTACCCACACAAGTGAGGTATCATTTGTATAGGGAGACTTGGGGGAACACTGGGTGGAAGGAAATTTGTGGCTCCTCTCACATTCCAGAACTTTCTTCCACAGAAATATGAGGAACATGTGTTTTTTTAGCCAAATTTTGAGGTTTGCAAAGGATTCTGGGTAACAGAACCTGGTCCGAACCCCACAAGTCATCCCATCTTGGATTCCCCTAGGTCTCTAGTTTTCAGAAATGCACAGGTTTGGTAGGTTTCCCGAGGTGCCGGCTGAGCTAAAGGCCAAAACCTACAGGTAGGCACTTTGCAAAAATCACCTCTGTTTTCTTTCAAAATATTGGATGTGTCCACGTTGCGCTTTGGGGCGTTTCCTGTCGCGGGCGCTAGGCCTACCCACACAAGTGAGGTATCATTTTTATCGGGAGACTTGGGTGAACGCTGGCTGGAAGTAAATTTGTGGCTCCTCTCAGATTCCAGAACTTTCTGCCACAGAAATGTGAGGAACATGTGTTTTTTTAGCCAAATTCTGAGGTTTGCAAAGGATTCTGGGTAACAGAACCTGGTCCGAGCCCCACATGTCACCCCATTTTGGATTCCCCTCGGTCTCTAGTTTTCAGAAATGCACAGGTTTGGTAGGTTTCCCTAGGTGCCGGCTGAACTAGAGGCCAAAATCTACAGGTAGGCACTTTGCAAAAAACACCTCTGTTTTCTTTAAAAAATTTGGATGTGTCCACGTTGCGCTTTGGGGCGTTTCTTGTCGCGGGCGCTAGGCCTACCCACACAAGTGAGGTATCATTTTTATCGGGAGACTTGGGTGAACGCTGGCTGGAAGTAAATTTGTGGCTCCTCTCAGATTCCAGAACTTTCTGCCACAGAAATGTGAGGAACATGTGTTTTTTTAGCCAAATTTTGAGGTTTGCAAAGGATTCTGGGTAACAGAACCTGGTCCGAGCCCCACATGTCACCCCAGTTTGGATTCCCCTCGGTCTCTAGTTTTCAGAAATGCACAGGTTTGGTAGGTTTCCCTAGGTGCCGGCTGAGCTAGAGGCCAAAATCTACAGCTAGGCACTTTGCAAAAAACACCTCTGTTTTCTTTCAAAAATGTGGATGTGTCCACGTTGCGCTTTGGGGCGTTTACTGTCGCGGGCGCTAGGCCTACCCACACAAGTGAGGTATCATTTTTATCGGGAGACTTGGGTGAACGCTGGGTGGAAGGAAATTTGTGGCTCCTCTCAGATTCCAGAACTTTCTGCCACAGAAATGTGAGGAACATGTGTTTTTTAGCCAAATTTTGAGGTTTGCAAAGGATTCTGGGTAACAGAACGTGGTCCGAGCCCCACAAGTCGCCCCATCTTGGATTCCACTAGGTCTCTAGTTTTCAGAAATGCACAGGCTTGGTAGGTTTCCCGAGGTGCCGGCTGAGCTAGAGGCCAAAATCTACAGGTAGGCACTTTGCAAAAAACACCTCTGTTTTCTTTAAAAAATTTGGATGTGTCCACGTTGCGCTTTGGGGCGTTTCCTGTCGCGGGCGCTAGGCCTACCCACACAAGTGAGGTATCATTTGTATAGGGAGACTTGGGGGAACACTGGGTGGAAGGAAATTTGTGGCTCCTCTCAGATTCCAGAACTTTCTTCCACAGAAATATGAGGAACATGTGTTTTTTTAGCCAAATTTTGAGGTTTGCAAAGGATTCTGGGTAACAGAACCTGGTCCGAGCCCCACAATTCATCCCATCTTGGATTCCCCTAGGTCTCTAGTTTTCAGAAATGCACAGGTTTGGTAGGTTTCCCGAGGTGCCGGCTGAGCTAAAGGCCAAAACCTACAGGTAGGCACTTTGGAAAAATCACCTCTGTTTTCTTTCAAAAATTTGGATGTGTCCACGTTGCGCTTTGGGGCGTTTCCTGACGCGGGCGCTAGGCCTACCCACACAAGTGAGGTATCATTTTTATCGGGAGACTTGGGTGAACGCTGCCTGGAAGTAAATTTGTGGCTCCTCTCAGATTCCAGAACTTTCTGCCACAGAAATGTGAGGAACATGTGTTTTTTTAGCCAAATTCTGAGGTTTGCAAAGGATTCTGGGTAACAGAACCTGGTCCGAGCCCCACATGTCACCCCATTTTGGATTCCCCTCGGTCTCTAGTTTTCAGAAATGCACAGGTTTGGTAGGTTTCCCGAGGTGCCGGCTGAGCTAAAGGCCAAAACCTACAGGTAGGCACTTTGCAAAAATCACCTCTGTTTTCTTTAAAAAATTTGGATGTGTCCACGTTGCGCTTTGGGGCGTTTCTTGTCGCGGGCGCTAGGCCTACCCACACAAGTGAGGTATCATTTTTATCGGGAGACTTGGGTGAACGCTGGGTGGAAGGAAATTTGTGGCTACTCTCAGATTCCAGAACTTTCTGCCACAGGAATGTGAGGAACATGTGTCTTTTTAGCCAAATTTTGAGGTTTGCAAAGGATTCTGGGTAACAGAACCTGGTCCGAGCCCCACAAGTCACCCCATCTTGGATTCCTCTAGGTCTCTAGTTTTCAGAAATGCACAGGTTTGGTAGGTTTCCCGAGGTGCCGGCTGAGCTAGAGGCCAAAATCTACAGGTAGGCACTTTGCAAAAAACACCTCTGTTTTCTTTCAAAAATTTGGATGTGTCCACGTTGCGCTTTGGGGCGTTTCCTGTTGCGGGCGCTAGGCCTACCCTCACAAGTGAGGTATCATTTTTATCAGGAGACTTGGGTGAACGCTGGGTGGAAGGAAATTTGTGGCTCCTCTCAGATTCCAGAACTTTCTGCCACAGAAATGTGAGGAACATGTGTTTTTTTAGCCAAATTTTGAGGTCTGCAAAGGATTCTGGGTAACAGAACCTGGTCCGAGCCCCACATGTCACCCCAGTTTGGATTCCCCTTGGTCTCTAGTTTTCAGAAATGCACAGGTTTGGTAGGTTTCCCTTGGTGCCGGCTGAACTAGAGGCCAAAATCTACAGGTAGGCACTTTGCAAAAAACACCTCTGTTTTCTTTCAAAAATGTGGATGTGTCCACGTTGCGCTTTGGGGCGTTTCCTGTCGCGGGCGCTAGGCCTACCCACACAAGTGAGGTATCATTTTTATCGGGAGACTTGGGTGAACGCTGGGTGGAAGGAAATTTGTGGCTCCTCTCAGATTCCAGAACTTTCTGCCACAGAAATGTGAGGAACATGTGTTTTTTAGCCAAATTTTGAGGTTTGCAAAGGATTCTGGGTAACAGAACGTGGTCCGAGCCCCACAAGTCGCCCCATCTTGGATTCCACTAGGTCTCTAGTTTTCAGAAATGCACAGGCTTGGTAGGTTTCCCGAGGTGCCGGCTGAGCTAGAGGCCAAAATCTACAGGTAGGCACTTTGCAAAAAACACCTCTGTTTTCTTTCAAAAATTTGGATGTGTCCACGTTGCGCTTTGGGGCGTTTCCTGTCGCGGGCGCTAGGCCTACCCACACAAGTGAGGTATCATTTGTATAGGGAGACTTGGGGGAACACTGGGTGGAAGGAAATTTGTGGCTCCTCTCACATTCCAGAACTTTCTTCCACAGAAATATGAGGAACATGTGTTTTTTTAGCCAAATTTTGAGGTTTGCAAAGGATTCTGGGTAACAGAACCTGGTCCGAGCCCCACAAGTCATCCCATCTTGGATTCTCCTAGGTCTCTAGTTTTCAGAAATGCACAGGTTTGGTAGGTTTCCCGAGGTGCCGGCTGAGCTAAAGGCCAAAACCTACAGGTAGGCACTTTGCAAAAATCACCTCTGTTTTCTTTCAAAAATTTGGATGTGTCCACGTTGCGCTTTGGGGCGTTTCCTGTCGCGGGCGCTAGGCCTACCCACACAAGTGAGGTATCATTTTTATCGGGAGACTTGGGTGAACGCTGGCTGGAAGTAAATTTGTGGCTCCTCTCAGATTCCAGAACTTTCTGCCACAGAAATGTGAGGAACATGTGTTTTTTTAGCCAAATTTTGAGGTTTGCAAAGGATTCTGGGTAACAGAACCTGGTCCGAGCCCCACATGTCACCCCAGTTTGGATTCCCCTCGGTCTCTAGTTTTCAGAAATGCACAGGTTTGGTAGGTTTCCCTAGGTGCCGGCTGAGCTAGAGGCCAAAATCTACAGCTAGGCACTTTGCAAAAAACACCTCTGTTTTCTTTCAAAAATGTGGATGTGTCCACGTTGCGCTTTGGGGCGTTTACTGTCGCGGGCGCTAGGCCTACCCACACAAGTGAGGTATCATTTTTATCGGGAGACTTGGGTGAACGCTGGGTGGAAGGAAATTTGTGGCTCCTCTCAGATTCCAGAACTTTCTGCCACAGAAATGTGAGGAACATGTGTTTTTTAGCCAAATTTTGAGGTTTGCAAAGGATTCTGGGTAACAGAACGTGGTCCGAGCCCCACAAGTCGCCCCATCTTGGATTCCACTAGGTCTCTAGTTTTCAGAAATGCACAGGCTTGGTAGGTTTCCCGAGGTGCCGGCTGAGCTAGAGGCCAAAATCTACAGGTAGGCACTTTGCAAAAAACACCTCTGTTTTCTTTAAAAAATTTGGATGTGTCCACGTTGCGCTTTGGGGCGTTTCCTGTCGCGGGCGCTAGGCCTACCCACACAAGTGAGGTATCATTTGTATAGGGAGACTTGGGGGAACACTGGGTGGAAGGAAATTTGTGGCTCCTCTCACATTCCAGAACTTTCTTCCACAGAAATATGAGGAACATGTGTTTTTTTAGCCAAATTTTGAGGTTTGCAAAGGATTCTGGGTAACAGAACCTGGTCCGAGCCCCACAAGTCATCCCATCTTGGATTCTCCTAGGTCTCTAGTTTTCAGAAATGCACAGGTTTGGTAGGTTTCCCGAGGTGCCGGCTGAGCTAAAGGCCAAAACCTACAGGTAGGCACTTTGCAAAAATCACCTCTGTTTTCTTTCAAAAATTTGGATGTGTCCACGTTGCGCTTTGGGGCGTTTCCTGTCGCGGGCGCTAGGCCTACCCACACAAGTGAGGTATCATTTTTATCGGGAGACTTGGGTGAACGCTGGCTGGAAGTAAATTTGTGGCTCCTCTCAGATTCCAGAACTTTCTGCCACAGAAATGTGAGGAACATGTGTTTTTTTAGCCAAATTTTGAGGTTTGCAAAGGATTCTGGGTAACAGAACCTGGTCCGAGCCCCACATGTCACCCCAGTTTGGATTCCCCTCGGTCTCTAGTTTTCAGAAATGCACAGGTTTGGTAGGTTTCCCTAGGTGCCGGCTGAGCTAGAGGCCAAAATCTACAGCTAGGCACTTTGCAAAAAACACCTCTGTTTTCTTTCAAAAATATGGATGTGTCCACGTTGCGCATTGGGGTATTTCCTGTCACGGGCGCTAGGCCTACTCACACAAGTGAGGTATCATTTTTATCGGGAGACTTGGGGGAACGCTGGGTGGAAGGAAATTTGTGGCTCCTCTCAGATTCCAGAACTTTCTGCCACAGAAATGTGAGGAACATGTGTTTTTTTAGCCAAATTTTGAGGTTTGCAAAGGATTCTGGGTAACAGAACCTGGTCCGAGCCCCACAAGTCACCCCATCTTGGATTCCCCTAGGTCTCTAGTATTCTGAAATGCACAGGTTTGGTAGGTTTCCCTAGGTGCCGGCTGAACTAGAGGCCAAAATCTACAGGTAGGCACTTTGTAAAAAACACCTCTGTTTTCTTTCAAAAATATGGATGTGTCCACGTTGCGCTTTGGGGCGTTTCCTGTCGCGGGTGCTAAGCCTACCCACACAAGTGAGGTATCATTTTTATCGGGAGACTTGGGGGAACGCTGGGTGGAAGGAAATTTGTGGCTCCTCTCAGATTCCAGAACTTTCAGCCACAGAAATGTGAGGAACCTGTGTTTTTTTAGCCAAATTTTGAGGTTTGCAAAGGATTCTGGGTAACAGAACCTGGTCCGAGCCCCACATGTCACCCCATCTTGGATTCCTCTAGGTCTCTAGTTTTCAGAAATGCACAGGTTTGGTTGGTTTCCCGAGGTGCCGGCTGAGCTAGAGGCCAAAATCTACAGGTAGGCACTTTGCAAAAAACACCTCTGTTTTCTTTCAAAAATTTGGATGTGTCCACGTTGCGCTTTGGGGCGTTTCCTGTCGCGGGCGCTAGGCCTACCCACACAAGTGAGGTATCATTTGTATAGGGAGACTTGGGGGAACACTGGGTGGAAGGAAATTTGTGGCTCCTCTCACATTCCAGAACTTTCTTCCACAGAAATATGAGGAACATGTGTTTTTTTAGCCAAATTTTGAGGTTTGCAAAGGATTCTGGGTAACAGAACCTGGTCCGAGCCCCACAAGTCATCCCATCTTGGATTCCCCTAGGTCTCTAGTTTTCAGAAATGCACAGGTTTGGTAGGTTTCCCGAGGTGCCGGCTGAGCTAAAGACCAAAACCTACAGGTAGGCACTTTGCAAAAATCACCTCTGTTTTCTTTCAAAAATTTGGATGTGTCCACGTTGCGCTTTGGGGCGTTTCCTGTCGCGGGCGCTAGGCCTACCCACACAAGTGAGGTATCATTTTTATCGGGAGACTTGGGTGAACGCTGGCTGGAAGTAAATTTGTGGCTCCTCTCAGATTCCAGAACTTTCTGCCACAGAAATGTGAGGAACATGTGTTTTTTTAGCCAAATTCTGAGGTTTGCAAAGGATTCTGGGTAACAGAACCTGGTCCGAGCCCCACATGTCACCCCATCTTGGATTCCTCTAGGTCTCTAGTTTTCAGAAAAGCACAGGTTTGGTAGGTTTCCCGAGGTGCCGGCTGAGCTAGAGGCCAAAATCTACAGGTAGGCACTTTGCAAAAAACACCTCTGTTTTCTTTCAAAAATTTGGATGTGTCCACGTTGCGCTTTGGGGCGTTTCCTGTCGCAGGCGCTAGGCCTACCCACACAAGTGAGGTATCATTTGTATAGGGAGACTTGGGGGAACACTGAGTGGAAGGAAATTTGTGGCTCCTCTCACATTCCAGAACTTTCTTCCACAGAAATATGAGGAACATGTGTTTTTTTAGCCAAATTTTGAGGTTTGCAAAGGATTCTGGGTAACAGAACCTGGTCCGAACCCCACAAGTCATCCCATCTTGGATTCCCCTAGGTCTCTAGTTTTCAGAAATGCACAGGTTTGGTAGGTTTCCCGAGGTGCCGGCTGAGCTAAAGGCCAAAACCTACAGGTAGGCACTTTGCAAAAATCACCTCTGTTTTCTTTCAAAATATTGGATGTGTCCACGTTGCGCTTTGGGGCGTTTCCTGTCGCGGGCGCTAGGCCTACCCACACAAGTGAGGTATCATTTTTATCGGGAGACTTGGGTGAACGCTGGCTGGAAGTAAATTTGTGGCCCCTCTCAGATTCCAGAACTTTCTGCCACAGAAATGTGAGGAACATGTGTTTTTTTAGCCAAATTCTGAGGTTTGCAAAGGATTCTGGGTAACAGAACCTGGTCCGAGCCCCACATGTCACCCCATTTTGGATTCCCCTCGGTCTCTAGTTTTCAGAAATGCACAGGTTTGGTAGGTTTCCCTAGGTGCCGGCTGAACTAGAGGCCAAAATCTACAGGTAGGCACTTTGCAAAAAACACCTCTGTTTTCTTTAAAAAATTTGGATGTGTCCACGTTGCGCTTTGGGGCGTTTCTTGTCGCGGGCGCTAGGCCTACCCACACAAGTGAGGTATCATTTTTATCGGGAGACTTGGGTGAACGCTGGGTGGAAGGAAATTTGTGGCTACTCTCAGATTCCAGAACTTTCTGCCACAGAAATGTGAGGAACATGTGTCTTTTTAGCCAAATTTTGAGGTTTGCAAAGGATTGTGGGTAACAGAACCTGGTCCGAGCCCCACAAGTCACCCCATCTTGGATTCCTCTAGGTCTCTAGTTTTCAGAAATGCACAGGTTTGGTAGGTTTCCCGAGGTGCCGGCTGAGCTAGAGGCCAAAATCTACAGGTAGGCACTTTGCAAAAAACACCTCTGTTTTCTTTCAAAAATTTGGATGTGTCCACGTTGCGCTTTGGGGCGTTTCCTGTCGCGGGCGCTAGGCCTACCCACACAAGTGAGGTATCATTTGTATAGGGAGACTTGGGGGAACACTGGGTGGAAGGAAATTTGTGGCTCCTCTCACATTCCAGAACTTTCTTCCACAGAAATATGAGGAACATGTGTTTTTTTAGCCAAATTTTGAGGTTTGCAAAGGATTCTGGGTAACAGAACCTGGTCCGAACCCCACAAGTCATCCCATCTTGGATTCCCCTAGGTCTCTAGTTTTCAGAAATGCACAGGTTTGGTAGGTTTCCCGAGGTGCCGGCTGAGCTAAAGGCCAAAACCTACAGGTAGGCACTTTGCAAAAATCACCTCTGTTTTCTTTCAAAATATTGGATGTGTCCACGTTGCGCTTTGGGGCGTTTCCTGTCGCGGGCGCTAGGCCTACCCACACAAGTGAGGTATCATTTTTATCGGGAGACTTGGGTGAACGCTGGCTGGAAGTAAATTTGTGGCTCCTCTCAGATTCCAGAACTTTCTGCCACAGAAATGTGAGGAACATGTGTTTTTTTAGCCAAATTCTGAGGTTTGCAAAGGATTCTGGGTAACAGAACCTGGTCCGAGCCCCACATGTCACCCCATTTTGGATTCCCCTCGGTCTCTAGTTTTCAGAAATGCACAGGTTTGGTAGGTTTCCCTAGGTGCCGGCTGAACTAGAGGCCAAAATCTACAGGTAGGCACTTTGCAAAAAACACCTCTGTTTTCTTTAAAAAATTTGGATGTGTCCACGTTGCGCTTTGGGGCGTTTCTTGTCGCGGGCGCTAGGCCTACCCACACAAGTGAGGTATCATTTTTATCGGGAGACTTGGGTGAACGCTGGGTGGAAGGAAATTTGTGGCTACTCTCAGATTCCAGAACTTTCTGCCACAGAAATGTGAGGAACATGTGTCTTTTTAGCCAAATTTTGAGGTTTGCAAAGGATTGTGGGTAACAGAACCTGGTCCGAGCCCCACAAGTCACCCCATCTTGGATTCCTCTAGGTCTCTAGTTTTCAGAAATGCACAGGTTTGGTAGGTTTCCCGAGGTGCCGGCTGAGCTAGAGGCCAAAATCTACAGGTAGGCACTTTGCAAAAAACACCTCTGTTTTCTTTCAAAAATTTGGATGTGTCCACGTTGCGCTTTGGGGCGTTTCCTGTTGCGGGCGCTAGGCCTACCCTCACAAGTGAGGTATCATTTTTATCAGGAGACTTGGGTGAACGCTGGGTGGAAGGAAATTTGTGGCTCCTCTCAGATTCCAGAACTTTCTGCCACAGAAATGTGAGGAACATGTGTTTTTTTAGCCAAATTTTGAGGTTTGCAAAGGATTCTGGGTAACAGAACCTGGTCCGAGCCCCACATGTCACCCCAGTTTGGATTCCCCTCGGTCTCTAGTTTTCAGAAATGCAGAGGTTTGGTAGGTTTCCCTAGGTGCCGGCTGAACTAGAGGCCAAAATCTACAGGTAGGCACTTTGCAAAAAACACCTCTGTTTTCTTTCAACAATTTGGATGTGTCCACGTTGCGCTTTGGGGCGTTTCCTGTCGCGGGCGCTAGGCCTACCCACACAAGTGAGGTATCATTTTTATCGGGAGACTTGGGTGAACGCTGGGTGGAAGGAAATTTGTGGCTCCTCTCAGATTCCAGAACTTTCTGCCACAGAAATGTGAGGAACATGTGTTTTTTTAGCCAAATTTTGAGGTTTGCAAAGGATTCTGGGTAACAGAACCTGGTCCGAGCCCCACAAGTCACCCCATCTTGGATTCCCCTAGGTCTCTAGTATTCTGAAATGCACAGGTTTGGTAGGTTTCCCTAGGTGCCGGCTGAACTAGAGGCCAAAATCTACAGGTAGGCACTTTGCAAAAAACCCCTCTGTTTTCTTTCAAAAATTTGGATGTGTCCACGTTGCGCTTTGGGGCGTTTCCTGTCGCGGGCGCTAGGCCTACCCACACAAGTGAGGTATCATTTTTATCGGGAGACTTGGGTGAACGCTGGGTGGGAGGAAATTTGTGGCTCCTCTCAGATTCCAGAACTTTCTGCCACAGAAATGTGAGGAACATGTGTTTTTTTAGCCAAATTTTGAGGTTTGCAAAGGATTCTGGGTAACAGAACCTGGTCCGAGCCCCACATGTCACCCCAGTTTGCATTCCCCTCGGTCTCTAGTTTTCAGAAATGCACAGGTTTGGTAGGTTTCCCTTGGTGCCGGCTGAACTAGAGGCCAAAATCTACAGGTAGGCACTTTGCAAAAAACACCTCTGTTTTCTTTCAACAATTTGGATGTGTCCACGTTGCGCTTTGGGGCGTTTCCTGTCGCGGGCGCTAGGCCTACCCACACAAGTGAGGTATCATTTTTATCGGGAGACTTGGGTGAACGCTGGGTGGAAGGAAATTTGTGGCTCCTCTCAGATTCCAGAACTTTCTGCCACAGAAATGTGAGGAACATGTGTTTTTTTAGCCAAATTTTGAGGTTTGCAAAGGATTCTGGGTAACAGAACCTGGTCCGAGCCCCACAAGTCACCCCATCTTGGATTCCCCTAGGTCTCTAGTATTCTGAAATGCACAGGTTTGGTAGGTTTCCCTAGGTGCCGGCTGAACTAGAGGCCAAAATCTACAGGTAGGCACTTTGCAAAAAACCCCTCTGTTTTCTTTAAAAAATTTGGATGTGTCCACGTGGCGCTTTGGGGCGTTTCCTGTCGCGGGCGCTAGGCCTACCCACACAAGTGAGGTATCATTTTTATCGGGAGACTTGGGGGAACACTGGGTGGAAGGAAATTTGTGGCTCCTCTCAGATTCCAGAACTTTCTGCCACAGAAATGTGAGGAACATGTGTTTTTTTAGCCAAATTTTGAGGTTTGCAAAGGATTCTGGGTAACAGAACCTGGTCCGAACCCCACAAGTCACCCCATCTTGGATTCCCCTAGGTCTCTCGTTTTCAGAAATGCACAGGTTTGGTAGGTTTCCCTAGGTGCCGGCTGAGCTAGAGGCCAAAATCTACAGCTAGGCACTTTGCAAAAAACACCTCTGTTTTCTTTCAAAAATTTGGATGTGTCCACGTTGCGCATTGGGGCATTTCCTGTCGCGGGCGCTAGGCCTACTCACACAAGTGAGGTATCATTTTTATCGGGAGACTTGGGGGAACGCTGGGTGGAAGGAAATTTGTGGCTCTTCTCAGATTCCAGAACTTTCTGCCACAGAAATGTGAGGAACATGTGTTTTTTTAGCCAAATTTTGAGGTTTGCAAAGGATTCTGGGTAACAGAACCTGGTCCGAGCCCCACAAGTCACCCCATCTTGGATTCCCCTAGGTCTCTAGTATTCTGAAATGCACAGGTTTGGTAGGTTTCCCTAGGTGCCGGCTGAACTAGAGGCCAAAATCTACAGGTAGGCACTTTGTAAAAAACACCTCTGTTTTCTTTCAAAAATATGGATGTGTCCACGTTGCGCTTTGGGGCGTTTCCTGTCGCGGGTGCTAGGCCTACCCACACAAGTGAGGTATCATTTTTATCGGGAGACTTGGGGGAACGCTGGGTGGAAGGAAATTTGTGGCTCCTCTCAGATTCCAGAACTTTCTGCCACAGAAATGTGAGGAACATGTGTTTTTTTAGCCAAATTTTGAGGTTTGCAAAGGATTCTGGGTAACAGAACCTGGTCCGAGCCCCACATGTCACCCCATCTTGGATTCCTCTAGGTCTCTAGTTTTCAGAAAAGCACAGGTTTGGTAGGTTTCCCGAGGTGCCGGCTGAGCTAGAGGCCAAAATCTACAGGTAGGCACTTTGCAAAAAACACCTCTGTTTTCTTTCAAAAATTTGGATGTGTCCACGTTGCGCTTTGGGGCGTTTCCTGTCGCGGGCGCTAGGCCTACCCACACAAGTGAGGTATCATTCGTATAGGGAGACTTGGGGGAACACTGGGTGGAAGGAAATTTGTGGCTCCTCTCAGATTCCAGAACTTTCTTCCACAGAAATATGAGGAACATGTGTTTTTTTAGCCAAATTTTGAGGTTTGCAAAGGATTCTGGGTAACAGAACCTGGTCCGAGCCCCACAAGTCATCCCATCTTGGATTCCCCTAGGTCTCTAGTTTTCAGAAATGCACAGGTTTGGTAGGTTTCCCGAGGTGCCGGCTGAGCTAAAGGCCAAAACCTACAGGTAGGCACTTTGCAAAAATCACCTCTGTTTTCTTTCAAAAATTTGGATGTGTCCACGTTGCGCTTTGGGGCGTTTCCTGTCGCGGGCGCTAGGCCTACCCACACAAGTGAGGTATCATTTTTATCGGGAGACTTGGGTGAATGCTGGCTGGAAGTAAATTTGTGGCTCCTCTCAGATTCCAGAACTTTCTGCCACAGAAATGTGAGGAACATGTGTTTTTTTAGCCAAATTCTGGGGTTTGCAAAGGATTCTGGGTAACAGAACCTGGTCCGAGCCCCACATGTCACCCCATTTTGGATTCCCCTCGGTCTCTAGTTTTCAGAAATGCACAGGTTTGGTAGGTTTCCCTAGGTGCCGGCTGAACTAGAGGCCAAAATCTACAGGTAGGCACTTTGCAAAAAACACCTCTGTTTTCTTTAAAAAATTTGGATGTGTCCACGTTGCGCTTTGGGGCGTTTCTTGTCGCGGGCGCTAGGCCTACCCACACAAGTGAGGTATCATTTTTATCGGGAGACTTGGATGAACGCTGGGTGGAAGGAAATTTGTGGCTACTCTCAGATTCCAGAACTTTCTGCCACAGAAATGTGAGGAACATGTGTCTTTTTAGCCAAATTTTGAGGTTTGCAAAGGATTCTGGGTAACAGAACCTGGTCCGAGCCCCACAAGTCACCCCATCTTGGATTCCTCTAGGTCTCTAGTTTTCAGAAATGCACAGGTTTGGTAGGTTTCCCGAGGTGCCGGCTGAGCTAGAGGCCAAAATCTACAGGTAGGCACTTTGCAAAAAACACCTCTGTTTTCTTTCAAACATTTGGATGTGTCCACGTTGCGCTTTGGGGCGTTTCCTGTTGCGGGCGCTAGGCCTACCCTCACAAGTGAGGTATCATTTTTATCAGGAGACTTGGGTGAACGCTGGGTGGAAGGAAATTTGTGGCTCCTCTCAGATTCCAGAACTTTCTGCCACAGAAATGTGAGGAACATGTGTTTTTTTAGCCATATTTTGAGGTTTGCAAAGGATTCTGGGTAACAGAACCTGGTCCGAGCCCCACAAGTCACCCCATCTTGGATTCCTCTAGGTCTCTAGTTTTCAGAAATGCACAGGTTTGGTAGGTTTCCCGAGGTGCCGGCTGAGCTAGAGGCCAAAATCTACAGGTAGGCACTTTGCAAAAAACACCTCTGTTTTCTTTCAAAAATTTGGATGTGTCCACGTTGCGCTTTGGGGCGTTTCCTGTTGCGGGCGCTAGGCCTACCCTCACAAGTGAGGTATCATTTTTATCAGGAGACTTGGGTGAACGCTGGGTGGAAGGAAATTTGTGGCTCCTCTCAGATTCCAGAACTTTCTGCCACAGAAATGTGAGGAACATGTGTTTTTTTAGCCATATTTTGAGGTTTGCAAAGGATTCTGGGTAACAGAACCTGGTCCGAGCCCCACATGTCACCCCAGTTTGGATTCCCCTCGGTCTCTAGTTTTCAGAAATGCACAGGTTTGGTAGGTTTCCCTAGGTGCCGGCTGAACTAGAGGCTAAAATCTACAGGTAGGCACTTTGCAAAAAACACCTGTTTTCTTTCAACAATTTGGATGTGTCCACGTTGCGCTTTGGGGCGTTTCCTGTCGCGGGCGCTAGGCCTACCCACACAAGTGAGGTATCATTTTTATCGGGAGACTTGGGTGAACGCTGGGTGGAAGGAAATTTGTGGCTCCTCTCAGATTCCAGAACTTTCTGCCACAGAAATGTGAGGAACATGTGTTTTTTTAGCCAAATTTTGAGGTTTGCAAAGGATTCTGGGTAACAGAACCTGGTCCGAGCCCCACAAGTCACCCCATCTTGGATTCCCCTAGGTCTCTAGTATTCTGAAATGCACAGGTTTGGTAGGTTTCCCTAGGTGCCGGCTGAACTAGAGGCCAAAATCTACAGGTAGGCACTTTGCAAAAAACACCTCTGTTTTCTTTCAAAAATTTGGATGTGTCCACGTTGCGCTTTGGGGCGTTTCCTGTCGCGGGCGCTAGGCCTACCCACACAAGTGAGTTATCATTTTTATCGGGAGACTTGGGGGAACGCTGGGTGGAAGGAAATTTGTGGCTCCTCTCAGATTCCAGAACTTTCTGCCACAGAAATGTGAGGAACATGTGTTTTTTTAGCCAAATTTTGAGGTTTGCAAAGGATTCTGGGTAACAGAACCTGGTCTGAGCCCCACAAGTCACCCCATCTTGGATTCCCCTAGGTCTCTAGTATTCTGAAATGCACAGGTTTGGTAGGTTTCCCTAGGTGCCGGCTGAACTAGAGGCCAAAATCTACAGGTAGGCACTTTAGAAAAAAAACCTCTGTTTTCTTTCAAAAATATGGATGTGTCCACGTTGCGCTTTGGGGCGTTTCCGGTCGCGGGTGCTAGGCCTACCCACACAAGTGAGGTATCATTTTTATCGGGAGACTTGGGGGAACGCTGGGTGGAAGGAAATTTGTGGCTCCTCTCAGATTCCAGAACTTTCTGCCACAGAAATGTGAGGAACATGTGTTTTTTTAGCCAAATTTTGAGGTTTGCAAAGGATTCTGGGTAACAGAACCTGGTCCGAGCCCCACAAGTCATCCCATCTTGGATTCCCCTAGGTCTCTAGTTTTCAGAAATCCACAGGTTTGGTAGGTTTCCCGAGGTGCCGGCTGAGCTAAAGGCCAAAACCTACAGGTAGGCACTTTGGAAAAATCACCTCTGTTTTCTTTCAAAAATTTGGATGTGTCCACGTTGCGCTTTGGGGCGTTTCCTGACGCGGGCGCTAGGCCTACCCACACAAGTGAGGTATCATTTTTATCTGGAGACTTGGGTGAACGCTGGCTGGAAGTAAATTTGTGGCTCCTCTCAGATTCCAGAACTTTCTGCCACAGAAATGTGAGGAACATGTGTTTTTTTAGCCAAATTCTGAGGTTTGCAAAGGATTCTGGGTAACAGAACCTGGTCCGAGCCCCACATGTCACCCCATTTTGGATTCCCCTCGGTCTCTAGTTTTCAGAAATGCACAGGTTTGGTAGGTTTCCCTAGGTGCCGGCTGAACTAGAGGCCAAAATCTACAGGTAGGCACTTTGCAAAAAACACCTCTGTTTTCTTTAAAAAATTTGGATGTGTCCACGTTGCACTTTGGGGCGTTTCTTGTCGCGGGCGCTAGGCCTACCCACACAAGTGAGGTATCATTTTTATCGGGAGACTTGGGTGAACGCTGGGTGGAAGGAAATTTGTGGCTACTCTCAGATTCCAGAACTTTCTGCCACAGGAATGTGAGGAACATGTGTCTTTTTAGCCAAATTTTGAGGTTTGCAAAGGATTCTGGGTAACAGAACCTGGTCCGAGCCCCACAAGTCACCCCATCTTGGATTCCTCTAGGTCTCTAGTTTTCAGAAATGCACAGGTTTGGTAGGTTTCCCGAGGTGCCGGCTGAGCTAGAGGCCAAAATCTACAGGTAGGCACTTTGTAAAAAACCCCTCTGTTTTCTTTCAAAAATTTGGATGTGTCCACGTTGCGCTTTGGGGCGTTTCCTGTCGCGGGCGCTAGGCCTTCCCACACAAGTGAGGTATCATTTTTATCGGGAGACTTGGGGGAACGCTGGGTGGAAGGAAATTGGTGGCTCCTCTCAGATTCCAGAACTTTCTGCCACAGAAATGAGAGGAACATGTGTTTTTTTAGCCAAATTTTGAGGTTTGCAAAGGATTCTGGGTAACAGAACCTGGTCCGAGCCCCACAAGTCACCCCATCTTGGATTCCCCTAGGTCTCTAGTATTCTGAAATGCACAGGTTTGGTAGGTTTCCCTAGGTGCCGGCTGAACTAGAGGCCAAAATCTACAGGTAGGCACTTTGCAAAAAACCCCTCTGTTTTCTTTCAAAAATGTGGATGTGTCCACGTTGCGCTTTGGGGCGTTTCCTGTCGCGGGCGCTAGACCTACCCACACAAGTGAGGTATCATTTTTATCGGGAGACTTGGGTGAACGCTGGGTGGAAGGAAATTTGTGGCTCCTCTCAGATTCCAGAACTTTCTGCCACAGAAATGTGAGGAACATGTGTTTTTTAGCCAAATTTTGAGGTTTGCAAAGGATTCTGGGTAACAGAACGTGGTCCGAGCCCCACAAGTCGCCCCATCTTGGATTCCACTAGGTCTCTAGTTTTCAGAAATGCACAGGTTTGGTAGGTTTCCCTATATGCCGGCTGAGCTAGAGGCCAAAATCTACAGGTAGGCACTTTGCAAAAAACACCTCTGTTTTCTTTCAAAAATTTGGATGTGTCCATGTTGCGCTTTGGGGCGTTTCCTGTCGCGGGCGCTAGGCCTACCCACACAAGTGAGGTATCATTTTTATCAGGAGACTTGGGGGAACACTGGGTGGAAGGAAATTTGTGGCTCCTCTCAGATTCCAGAACTTTCTGCCACAGAAATGTGAGGAACATGTGTTTTTTTAGCCAAATTTTGAGGTTTGCAAATGATTCTGGGTAACAGAACCTGGTCCGAGCCCCACATGTCACCCCATCTTGGATTCCTCTAGGTCTCTAGTTTTCAGAAAAGCACAGGTTTGGTAGGTTTCCCGAGGTGCCGGCTGAGCTAGAGGCCAAAATCTACAGGTAGGCACTTTGCAAAAAACACCTCTGTTTTCTTTCAAAAATTTGGATGTGTCCACGTTGCGCTTTGGGGCGTTTCCTGTCGCGGGCACTAGGCATACCCACACAAGTGAGGTATCATTTTTATCGGGAGACTTGGGGGAACACTGGGTGGAAGGAAATTTGTGGCTCCTCTCAGATTCCAGAATTTTCTGCCACAGAAATATGAGGAACATGTGTTTTTTTAGCCAAATTTTGAGGTTTGCAAAGGATTCTGGGTAACAGAACCTGGTCCGAGCCCCACAAGTCACCCCATCTTGGATTCCCCTAGGTCTCTCGTTTTCAGAAATGCACAGGTTTGGTAGGTTTCCCTAGGTGCCGGCTGAACTAGAGGCCAAAATCTACAGGTAGGCACTTTGTAAAAAACACCTCTGTTTTCTTTCAAAAATATGGATGTGTCCACGTTGCGCTTTGGGGCGTTTCCGGTCGCGGGTGCTAGGCCTACCCACACAAGTGAGGTATCATTTTTATCGGGAGACTTGGGGGAACGCTGGGTGGAAGGAAATTTGTGGCTCCTCTCAGATTCCAGAACTTTCTGCCACAGAAATGTGAGGAACATGTGTTTTTTTAGCCAAATTTTGAGGTTTGCAAAGGATTCTGGGTAACAGAACCTGGTCCGAGCCCCACAAGTCATCCCATCTTGGATTCCCCTAGGTCTCTAGTTTTCAGAAATGCACAGGTTTGGTAGGTTTCCCGAGGTGCCGGCTGAGCTAAAGGCCAAAACCTACAGGTAGGCACTTTGGAAAAATCACCTCTGTTTTCTTTCAAAAATTTGGATGTGTCCACGTTGCGCTTTGGGGCGTTTCCTGACGCGGGCGCTAGGCCTACCCACACAAGTGAGGTATCATTTTTATCTGGAGACTTGGGTGAACGCTGGCTGGAAGTAAATTTGTGGCTCCTCTCAGATTCCAGAACTTTCTGCCACAGAAATGTGAGGAACATGTGTTTTTTTAGCCAAATTCTGAGGTTTGCAAAGGATTCTGGGTAACAGAACCTGGTCCGAGCCCCACATGTCACCCCATTTTGGATTCCCCTCGGTCTCTAGTTTTCAGAAATGCACAGGTTTGGTAGGTTTCCCTAGGTGCCGGCTGAACTAGAGGCCAAAATCTACAGGTAGGCACTTTGCAAAAAACACCTCTGTTTTCTTTAAAAAATTTGGATGTGTCCACGTTGCGCTTTGGGGCGTTTCTTGTCGCGGGCGCTAGGCCTACCCACACAAGTGAGGTATCATTTTTATCGGGAGACTTGGGTGAACGCTGGGTGGAAGGAAATTTGTGGCTACTCTCAGATTCCAGAACTTTCTGCCACAGGAATGTGAGGAACATGTGTCTTTTTAGCCAAATTTTGAGGTTTGCAAAGGATTCTGGGTAACAGAACCTGGTCCGAGCCCCACAAGTCACCCCATCTTGGATTCCTCTAGGTCTCTAGTTTTCAGAAATGCACAGGTTTGGTAGGTTTCCCGAGGTGCCGGCTGAGCTAGAGGCCAAAATCTACAGGTAGGCACTTTGCAAAAAACCCCTCTGTTTTCTTTAAAAAATTTGGATGTGTCCACGTTGCGCTTTGGGGCGTTTCCTGTCGCGGGCGCTAGGCCTACCCACACAAGTGAGGTATCATTTTTATCGGGAGACTTGGGGGAACGCTGGGTGGAAGGAAATTGGTGGCTCCTCTCAGATTCCAGAACTTTCTGCCACAGAAATGAGAGGAACATGTGTTTTTTTAGCCACATTTTGAGGTTTGCAAAGGATTCTGGGTAACAGAACCTGGTCCGAGCCCCACAAGTCACCCCATCTTGGATTCCCCTAGGTCTCTAGTATTCTGAAATGCACAGGTTTGGTAGGTTTCCCTAGGTGCCGGCTGAACTAGAGGCCAAAATCTACAGGTAGGCACTTTGCAAAAAACCCCTCTGTTTTCTTTCAAAAATGTGGATGTGTCCACGTTGCGCTTTGGGGCGTTTCCTGTCGCGGGCGCTAGACCTACCCACACAAGTGAGGTATCATTTTTATTGGGAGACTTGGGTGAACGCTGGGTGGAAGGAAATTTGTGGCTCCTCTCAGATTCCAGAACTTTCTGCCACAGAAATGTGAGGAACATGTGTTTTTTAGCCAAATTTTGAGGTTTGCAAAGGATTCTGGGTAACAGAACGTGGTCCGAGCCCCACAAGTCGCCCCATCTTGGATTCCACTAGGTCTCTAGTTTTCAGAAATGCACAGGTTTGGTGGGTTTCCCTAGGTGCCGGCTGAGCTAGAGGCCAAAATCTACAGGTAGGCACTTTGCAAAAAACACCTCTGTTTTCTTTCAAAAATTTGGATGTGTCCATGTTGCGCTTTGGGGCGTTTCCTGTTGCGGGCGCTAGGCCTACCCACACAAGTGAGGTATCATTTTTATCAGGAGACTTGGGGGAACACTGGGTGGAAGGAAATTTGTGGCTCCTCTCAGATTCCAGAACTTTCTGCCACAGAAATGTGAGGAACATGTGTTTTTTTAGCCAAATTTTGAGGTTTGCAAAGGATTCTGGGTAACAGAACCTGGTCCTAGCCCCACAAGTCACCCCATCTTGGATTCCCCTAGGTCTCTCGTTTTCAGAAATGCACAGGTTTGGTAGGTTTCCCTAGGTGCCGGCTGAGCTAGAGGCCAAAATCTACAGCTAGGCACTTTGCAAAAAACACCTCTGTTTTCTTTCAAAAATTTGGATGTGTCCACGTTGCGCATTGGGGCGTTTTCTGTCGCGGGCGCTAGGCTACCCACACAAGTGAGGAATGATTTTTATCGTGAGACTTGGGGGAACACTGGGTGGAAGGAAATTTGTGGCTCCTCTCAGATTCCAGAACTTTCTGCCACAGAAATGTGAGGAACATGTGTTTTTTTAGCCAAATTTTGAGGTTTGCAAAGGATTCTGGGTAACAGAACCTGGTCCGAGCCCCACAAGTCACCCCATCTTGGATTCCCCTAGGTCTCTAGTATTCTGAAATGGACAGGTTTGGTAGGTTTCCCTAGGTGCCGGCTGAACTAGAGGCCAAAATCTACAGGTAGGCACTTTGCAAAAAACACCTCTGTTTTCTTTCAAAAATTTGGATGTGTCCACGTTGCGCTTTGGGGCGTTTCCTGTCGCGGGCGCTAGGCCTACCCACACAAGTGAGGTATCATTTTTATCGGGAGACTTGGGGGAACGCTGGGTGGAAGGAAATTTGTGGCTCCTCTCAGATTCCAGAACTTTCTGCCATCGAAATATGAGGAACATGTGTTTTTTTAGCCAAATTTTGAGGTTTGCAAAGGATTCTGGGTAACAGAACCTGGTCCGAGCCCCACATGTCACCCCATCTTGGATTCCTCTAGGTCTCTAGTTTTCAGAAAAGCACAGGTTTGGTAGGTTTCCCGAGGTGGCGGCTGAGCTAGAGGCCAAAATCTACAGGTAGGCACTTTGCAAAAAACACCTCTGTTTTCTTTCAAAAATTTGGATGTGTCCACGTTGCGCTTTGGGGCATTTCCTGTCGCGGGCGCTAGGCATACCCACACAAGTGAGGTATCATTTTTATCGGGAGACTTGGGGGAACACTGGGTGGAAGGAAATTTGTGGCTCCTCTCAGATTCCAGAACTTTCTGCCACAGAAATATGAGGAACATTTGTTTTTTTAGCCAAATTTTGAGGTTTGCAAAGGATTCTGGGTAACAGAACCTGGTCCGAGCCCCACAAGTCACCCCATCTTGGATTCCCGTAGGTCTCTCGTTTTCAGAAATGCACAGGTTTGGTAGGTTTCCCTAGGTGCCGGCTGAGCTAGAGGCCAAAATCTACAGCTAGGCACTTTGCAAAAAACACCTCTGTTTTCTTTCAAAAATTTGGATGTGTCCACGTTGCGCATTGGGGCGTTTCCTGTCGCGGGCGCTAGGCCTACCCACACAAGTGAGGTATCATTTTTATCAGGAGACTTGGGGGAACGCTGGGTGGAAGGAAATTTGTGGCTCCTCTCAGATTCCAGAACTTTCTGCCACAGAAATGTGAGGAACATGTGTTTTTTTAGCCAAATTTTGAGGTTTGCAAAGGATTCTGGGTAACAGAACCTGGTCCGAGCCCCACAAGTCACCCCATCTTGGATTCCCCTAGGTCTCTAGTATTCTGAAATGGACAGGTTTGGTAGGTTTCCCTAGGTGCCGGCTGAACTAGAGGCCAAAATCTACAGGTAGGCACTTTGCAAAAAAAACCTCTGTTTTCTTTCAAAAATTTGGATGTGTCCACGTTGCGCTTTGGGGCGTTTCCTGTCGCGGGCGCTAGGCCTACCCACACAAGTGAGGTATCATTTTTATCGGGAGACTTGGGGGAACGCTGGGTGGAAGGAAATTTGTGGCTCCTCTCAGATTCCAGAACTTTCTGCCACAGAAATGTGAGGAACATGTGTTTTTTTAGCCAAAATTTGAGGTTTGCAAAGGATTCTGGGTAACAGAACCTGGTCCGAGCCCCACATGTCACCCCATCCTGGATTCCTCTAGGTCTCTAGTTTTCAGAAAAGACAAGGGTTTGGTAGGTTTCCCGAGGTGGCGGCTGAGCTAGAGGCCAATATCTACAGGTAGGCACTTTGCAAAAAACACCTCTGTTTTCTTTAAAAAATTTGGATGTGTCCACGTTGCGCTTTGGGGCGTTTCCTGTCGCGGGCGCTAGGCCTACCCACACAAGTGAGGTATCATTTTTATAGGGAGACTTGGGTGAACGCTGGGTGGAAGGAAATTTGTGGCTCCTCTCAGATTCCAGAACTTTCTGCCACAGAAATGTGAAGAACATGTGTTTTTTTAGCCAAATTTTGAGGTTTGCAAAGGATCCTGTGTAACAGAACCTGGTCCGAGCCCCACAAGTCACCCCATCTTGGCTTCCCCTGGGTCTCTAGTTTTCAGAAATGCACAGGTTTGGTAGGTTTCCCTAGGTGCCGGCTGAACTAGAGGCCAAAACCTAGAGGTAGGCACTTTGCAAAAAACACCTCTGTTTTCTTTCAAAAATTTGGATGTGTCCACGTTGCGCTTTGGGGCGTTTCCTGTCGCGGGCGCTAGGCCTACCCACACAAGTGAGGTATCATTTTTATCGGGAGACTTGGGTGAACGCTGGGTGGAAGGAAATTTGTGGCTCCTCTCAGATTCCAGAACTTTCTGCCACAGAAATGTGAGGAACATGTGTTTTTTTAGCCAAAATTTGAGGTTTGCAAAGGATTCTGGGTAACAGAACCTGGTCCGAGCCCCACAAGTCACCCCATCTTGGATTCCTCTAGGTCTCTAGTTTTCAGAAATGCACAGATTTGGTAGTTTTCCCTAGGTGCCGGCTGAGCTAGAGGCCAAAATCTACAGGTAGGCACTTTGCAAAAAACACCTCTGTTTTCTTTCAAAAATGTGGATGTGTCCACGTTGCGCTTTGGGGCGTTTCCTGTCGCGGGCGCTAGGCCTACCCATACAAGTGAGGTATCATTTTGTATCGGGAGACTTGGGGGAACGCTGGGTGGAAGGAAATTTGTGGCTCCTCTCAGATTCCAGAACTTTCTGCCACCGAAATATGAGGAACATGTGTTTTTTTAGCCGAATTTTGAGGTTTGCAAAGGATTCTGGGTAACAGAACCTGGTCCGAGCCCCACAAGTCACCCCATCTTGGATTCCCTAGGTCTCTCATTTTCAGAAATGCACAGGTTTGGTAGGTTTCCCTAGGTGCCGGCTGAGCTAGAGGCCAAAATCTACAGGTAGGCACTTTGCAAAAAACACCTCTGTTTTCTTTCAAAAATTTGGATGTGTCCACGTTGCGCTTTGGGGCGTTTCCTGTCGCGGGCGCTAGGCCTACCCACACAAGTGAGGTATCATTTTTATCGGGAGACTTGGGTGAACGCTGGGTGGAAGGAAATTTGTGGCTCCTCTCAGATTCCAGAACTTTCTGCCACAGAAATGTGAGGAACATGTGTTTTTTTAGCCAAATTTTGAGGTTTGCAAAGGATTCTGGGTAACAGAACCTGGTCCGAGCCCCACAAGTCACCCCGTCTTGGATTCCTCTAGGTCTCTAGTTTTCAGAAATGCACAGATTTGGTATTTTTCCCTAGGTGCCGGCTGAGCTAGAGGCCAAAATCTACAGGTAGGCACGTTGCAAAAAACACCTCTGTTTTCTTTCAAAAATTTGGATGTGTCCACGTTGCGCTTTGGGGCGTTTCCTGTAGCGGGCGCTAGGCCTACCCATACAAGTGAGGTATCATTTTGTATCGGGAGACTTGGGGGAACGCTGGGTGGAAGGAAATTTGTGGCTCCTCTCAGATTCCAGAACTTTCTGCCACCGAAATATGAGGAACATGTGTTTTTTTAGCCGAATTTTGAGGTTTGCAAAGGATTCTGGGTAACAGAACCTGGTCCGAGCCCCACAAGTCACCCCATCTTGGATTCCCTAGGTCTCTCATTTTCAGAAATGCACAGGTTTGGTAGGTTTCCTTAGGTGCCGGCTGAGCTAGAGGCCAAAATCTACAGGTAGGCACTTTGCAAAAAACACCTCTGTTTTCTTTCAACAATTTGGATGTGTCCACGTTGCGCTTTGGGGCGTTTCCTGTCGCGGGCGCTAGGCCTACCCACACAAGTGAGGTATCATTTTTATCGGGAGACTTGGGTGAACGCTGGTTGGAAGGAAATTTGTGGCTCCTCTCAGATTCCAGAACTTTCTGCCACAGAAATGTGAGGAACATGTGTTTTTTTAGCCAAATTATGAGGTTGGCAAAGGATTCTGGGTAACAGAACCTGGTCCGAGCCCCACAAGTCACCCCATCTTGGATTCCCCTAGGTCTCTAGTATTCTGAAATGCACAGGTTTGGTAGGTTTCCCTAGGTGCCGGCTGAACTAGAGGCCAAAATCTACAGGTAGGCACTTTGCAAAAAACCCCTCTGTTTTCTTTCAAAAATTTGGATGTGTCCACGTTGCGCTTTGGGGCGTTTCCTGTCGCGGGCGCTAGGCCTACCCACACAAGTGAGGTATCATTTTTATCGGGAGACTTGGGGGAACACTGGGTGGAAGGAAATTTGTGGCTCCTCTCAGATTCCAGAACTTTCTGCCACAGAAATGTGAGGAACATGTGTTTTTTTAGCCAAATTTTGAGGTTTGCAAAGGATTCTGGGTAACAGAACCTGGTCCGAACCCCACAAGTCACCCCATCTTGGATTCCCCTAGGTCTCTCGTTTTCAGAAATGCACAGGTTTGGTAGGTTTCTCTAGGTGCCGGCTGAGCTAGAGGCCAAAATCTACAGGTAGGCACTTTGCAAAAAACACCTCTGTTTTCTTTCAAAAATTTGGATGTGTCCACGTTGCGCATTGGGGCATTTCCTGTCGCGGGCGCTAGGCCTACTCACACAAGTGAGGTATCATTTTTATCGGGAGACTTGGGGGAACGCTGGGTGGAAGGAAATTTGTGGCTCCTCTCAGATTCCAGAACTTTCTGCCACAGAAATGTGAGGAACATGTGTTTTTTTAGCCAAATTTTGAGGTTTGCAAAGGATTCTGGGTAACAGAACCTGGTCCGAGCCCCACAAGTCACCCCATCTTGGATTCCCCTAGGTCTCTAGTATTCTGAAATGCACAGGTTTGGTAGGTTTCCCTAGGTGCCGGCTGAACTAGAGGCCAAAATCTACAGGTAGGCACTTTGCAAAAAACACCTCTGTTTTCTTTCAAAAATTTGGATGTGTCCACGTTGCGCTTTGGGGCGTTTCCTGTCGCGGGCGCTAGGCCTACCCACACAAGTGAGGTATCATTTTGTATCGGGAGACTTGGGGGAACGCTGGGTGGAAGGAAATTTGTGGCTCCTCTCAGATTCCAGAACTTTCTGCCACCGAAATATGAGGAACATGTGTTTTTTTAGCCGAATTTTGAGGTTTGCAAAGGATTCTGGGTAACAGAACCTGGTCCGAGCCCCACAAGTCATCCCATCTTGGATTCCCTAGGTCTCTCATTTTCAGAAATGCACAGGTTTGGTAGGTTTCCTTAGGTGCCGGCTGAGCTAGAGGCCAAAATCTACAGGTAGGCACTTTGCAAAAAACACCTCTGTTTTCTTTCAACAATTTGGATGTGTCCACGTTGCGCTTTGGGGCGTTTCCTGTCGCGGGCGCTAGGCCTACCCACACAAGTGAGGTATCATTTTTATCGGGAGACTTGGGTGAACGCTGGTTGGAAGGAAATTTGTGGCTCCTCTCAGATTCCAGAACTTTCTGCCACAGAAATGTGAGGAACATGTGTTTTTTTAGCCAAATTATGAGGTTGGCAAAGGATTCTGGGTAACAGAACCTGGTCCGAGCCCCACAAGTCACCCCATCTTGGATTCCCCTAGGTCTCTAGTATTCTGAAATGCACAGGTTTGGTAGGTTTCCCTAGGTGCCGGCTGAACTAGAGGCCAAAATCTACAGGTAGGCACTTTGCAAAAAACCCCTCTGTTTTCTTTCAAAAATTTGGATGTGTCCACGTTGCGCTTTGGGGCGTTTCCTGTCGCGGGCGCTAGGCCTACCCACACAAGTGAGGTATCATTTTTATCGGGAGACTTGGGGGAACACTGGGTGGAAGGAAATTTGTGGCTCCTCTCAGATTCCAGAACTTTCTGCCACAGAAATGTGAGGAACATGTGTTTTTTTACCCAAATTTTGAGGTTTGCAAAGGATTCTGGGTAACAGAACCTGGTCCGAACCCCACAAGTCACCCCATCTTGGATTCCCCTAGGTCTCTCGTTTTCAGAAATGCACAGGTTTGGTAGGTTTCTCTAGGTGCCGGCTGAGCTAGAGGCCAAAATCTACAGGTAGGCACTTTGCAAAAAACACCTCTGTTTTCTTTCAAAAATTTGGATGTGTCCACGTTGCGCATTGGGGCAATTCCTGTCGCGGGCGCTAGGCCTACTCACACAAGTGAGGTATCATTTTTATCGGGAGACTTGGGGGAACGCTGGGTGGAAGGAAATTTGTGGCTCCTCTCAGATTCCAGAACTTTCTGCCACAGAAATGTGAGGAACATGTGTTTTTTTAGCCAAATTTTGAGGTTTGCAAAGGATTCTGGGTAACAGAACCTGGTCCGAGCCCCACAAGTCACCCCATCTTGGATTCCCCTAGGTCTCTAGTATTCTGAAATGCACAGGTTTGGTAGGTTTCCCTAGGTGCCGGCTGAACTAGAGGCCAAAATCTACAGGTAGGCACTTTGTAAAAAACACCTCTGTTTTCTTTCAAAAATATGGATGTGTCCACGTTGCGCTTTGGGGCGTTTCCTGTCGCGGGTGCTAGGCCTACCCACAAAAGTGAGGTATCATTTTTATCGGGAGACTTGGGGGAACGCTGGGTGGAAGGAAATTTGTGGCTCCTCTCAGATTCCAGAACTTTCTGCCACAGAAATGTGAGGAACCTGTGTTTTTTTAGCCACATTTTGAGGTTTGCAAAGGATTCTGGGTAACAGAACCTGGTCCGAGCCCCACATGTCACCCCATCTTGGATTCCTCTAGGTCTCTAGTTTTCAGAAAAGCACAGGTTTGGTAGGTTTCCCGAGGTGCCGGCTGAGCTAGAGGCCAAAATCTACAGGTAGGCACTTTGCAAAAAACACCTCTGTTTTCTTTCAAAAATTTGGATGTGTCCACGTTGCGCTTTGGGGCGTTTCCTGTCGCGGGCGCTAGGCCTACCCACACAAGTGAGGTATCATTTGTATAGGGAGACTTGGGGGAACACTGGGTGGAAGGAAATTTGTGGCTCCTCTCAGATTCCAGAACTTTCTTCCACAGAAATATGAGGAACATGTGTTTTTTTAGTAAATTTTGAGGTTTGCAAAGGATTCTGGGTAACAGAACCTGGTCCGAGCCCCACAAGTCATCCCATCTTGGATTCCCCTAGGTCTCTAGTTTTCAGAAATGCACAGGTTTGGTAGGTTTCCCGAGGTGCCGGCTGAGCTAAAGGCCAAAACCTACAGGTAGGCACTTTGCAAAAATCACCTCTGTTTTCTTTCAAAAATTTGGATGTGTCCACGTTGCGCTTTGGGGCGTTTCCTTTCGCGGGCGCTAGGCCTACCCACACAAGTGAGGTATCATTTTTATCGGGAGACTTGGGTGAACGCTGGCTGGAAGTAAATTTGTGGCTCCTCTCAGATTCCATAACTTTCTGCCACAGAAATGTGAGGAACATGTGTTTTTTTAGCCAAATTCTGAGGTTTGCAAAGGATTCTGGGTAACAGAACCTGGTCCGAGCCCCACATGTCACCCCATCTTGGATTCCTCTAGGTCTCTAGTTTTCAGAAAAGCACAGGTTTGGTAGGTTTCCCGAGGTGCCGGCTGAGCTAAAGGCCAAAACCAACAGGTAGGCACTTTGCAAAAATCACCTCTGTTTTCTTTCAAAAATTTGGATGTGTCCACGTTGCGCTTTGGGGCGTTTCCTGTCGCGGGCGCTAGGCCTACCCACACAAGTGAGGTATCATTTTTATCGGGAGACTTGGGTGAACGCTGGCTGGAAGTAAATTTGTGGCTCCTCTCAGATTCCAGAACTTTCTGCCACAGAAATGTGAGGAACATGTGTTTTTTTAGCCAAATTCTGAGGTTTGCAAAGGATTCTGGGTAACAGAACCTGGTCCGAGCCCCACATGTCACCCCATTTTGGATTCCCCTCGGTCTCTAGTTTTCAGAAATGCACAGGTTTGGTAGGTTTCCCTAGGTGCCGGCTGAACCAGAGGCCAAAATCTACAGGTAGGCACTTTGCAAAAAACACCTCTGTTTTCTTTAAAAAATTTGGATGTGTCCACGTTGCGCTTTGGTGCGTTTCTTGTCGCGGGCGCTAGGCCTACCCACACAAGTGAGGTATCATTTTTATCGGGAGACTTGGGTGAACGCTGGGTGGAAGGAAATTTGTGGCTACTCTCAGATTCCAGAACTTTCTGCCACAGAAATGTGAGGAACATGTGTCTTTTTAGCCAAATTTTGAGGTTTGCAAAGGATTGTGGGTAACAGAACCTGGTCCGAGCCCCACAAGTCACCCCATCTTGGATTCCTCTAGGTCTCTAGTTTTCAGAAATGCACAGGTTTGGTAGGTTTCCCTAGGTGCCGGCTGAGCTAGAGGCCAAAATCTACAGGTAGGCACTTTGCAAAAAACACCTCTGTTTTCTTTAAAAAATTTGGATGTGTCCACGTTGCGCTTTGGGGCGTTTCCTGTTGCGGGCGCTAGGCCTACCCTCACAAGTGAGGTATCATTTTTATCAGGAGACTTGGGGGAACGCTGGGTGGAAGGAAATTTGTGGCTCCTCTCAGATTCCAGAACTTTCTGCCACAGAAATGTGAGGAACATGTGTTTTTTTAGCCAAATTTTGAGGTTTGCAAAGGATTCTGGGTAACAGAACCTGGTCCGAGCCCCACATGTCACCCCAGTTTGGATTCCCCTCGGTCTCTAGTTTTCAGAAATGCACAGGTTTGGTAGGTTTCCCTAGGTGCCGGCTGAACTAGAGGCCAAAATCTACAGGTAGGCACTTTGCAAAAAACACCTGTTTTCTTTCAACAATTTGGATGTGTCCACGTTGCGCTTTGGGGCGTTTCCTGTCGCGGGCGCTAGGCCTACCCACACAAGTGAGGTATCATTTTTATCGGGAGACTTGGGTGAACGCTGGGTGGAAGGAAATTTGTGGCTCCTCTCAGATTCCAGAACTTTCTGCCACAGAAATGTGAGGAACCTGTGTTTTTTTAGCCACATTTTGAGGTTTGCAAAGGATTCTGGGTAACAGAACCTGGTCCGAGCCCCACATGTAACCCCATCTTGGATTCCTCTAGGTCTCTAGTTTTCAGAAAAGCACAGGTTTGGTAGGTTTCCCGAGGTGCCGGCTGAGCTAGAGGCCAAAATCTACAGGTAGGCACTTTGCAAAAAACACCTCTGTTTTCTTTCAAAAATTTGGATGTGTCCACGTTGCGCTTTGGGGCGTTTCCTGTCGCGGGCGCTAGGCCTACCCACACAAGTGAGGTATCATTTGTATAGGGAGACTTGGGGGAACACTGGGTGGAAGGAAATTTGTGGCTCCACTCACATTCCAGAACTTTCTTCCACAGAAATATGAGGAACATGTGTTTTTTTAGCCAAATTTTGAGGTTTGCAAAGGATTCTGGGTAACAGAACCTGGTCCGAGCCCCACAAGTCATCCCATCTTGGATTCCCCTAGGTCTCTAGTTTTCAGAAATGCACAGGTTTGGTAGGTTTCCCGAGGTGCCGGCTGAGCTAAAGGCCAAAACCTACAGGTAGGCACTTTGCAAAAATCACCTCTGTTTTCTTGAAAAAATTTGGATGTGTCCACGTTGTGCTTTGGGGCGTTTCCTGTCGTGGGCGCTGGGCCTACCCACACAAGTGAGGTATCATTTTTATCGGGAGACTTGGGTGAACGCTGGCTGGAAGTAAATTTGTGGCTCCTCTCAGATTCCAGAACTTTCTGCCACAGAAATGTGAGGAACATGTGTTTTTTTAGCCAAATTCTGAGGTTTGCAAAGGATTCTGGGTAACAGAACCTGGTCCGAGCCCCACATGTCACCCCATCTTGGATTCCTCTAGGTCTCTAGTTTTCAGAAAAGCACAGGTTTGGTAGGTTTCCCGAGGTGCCGGCTGAGCTAAAGGCCAAAACCTACAGGTAGGCACTTTGCAAAAATCACCTCTGTTTTCTTTCAAAAATTTGGATGTGTCCACGTTGCGCTTTGGGGCGTTTCCTGTCGCGGGCGCTAGGCCTACCCACACAAGTGAGGTATCATTTTTATCGGGAGACTTGGGTGAACGCTGGCTGGAAGTAAATTTGTGGCTCCTCTCAGATTCCAGAACTTTCTGCCACAGAAATGTGAGGAACATTTGTTTTTTTAGCCAAATTCTGAGGTTTGCAAAGGATTCTGGGTAACAGAACCTGGTCCGAGCCCCACATGTCACCCCATTTTGGATTCCCCTCGGTCTCTAGTTTTCAGAAATGCACAGGTTTGGTAGGTTTCCCTAGGTGCCGGCTGAACCAGAGGCCAAAATCTACAGGTAGGCACTTTGCAAAAAACACCTCTGTTTTCTTTAAAAAATTTGGATGTGTCCACGTTGCGCTTTGGTGCGTTTCTTGTCGCGGGCGCTAGGCCTACCCACACAAGTGAGGTATCATTTTTATCGGGAGACTTGGGTGAACGCTGGGTGGAAGGAAATTTGTGGCTACTCTCAGATTCCAGAACTTTCTGCCACAGAAATGTGAGGAACATGTGTCTTTTTAGCCAAATTTTGAGGTTTGCAAAGGATTGTGGGTAACAGAACCTGGTCCGAGCCCCACAAGTCACCCCATCTTGGATTCCTCTAGGTCTCTAGTTTTCAGAAATGCACAGGTTTGGTAGGTTTCCCTAGGTGCCGGCTGAGCTAGAGGCCAAAATCTACAGGTAGGCACTTTGCAAAAAACACCTCTGTTTTCTTTCAAAAATTTGGATGTGTCCACGTTGCGCTTTGGGGCGTTTCCTGTTGCGGGCGCTAGGCCTACCCTCACAAGTGAGGTATCATTTTTATCAGGAGACTTGGGTGAACGCTGGGTGGAAGGAAATTTGTGGCTCCTCTCAGATTCCAGAACTTTCTGCCACAGAAATATGAGGAACATGTGTTTTTTTAGCCAAATTTTGAGGTTTGCAAAGGATTCTGGGTAACAGAACCTGGTCCGAGCCCCACATGTCACCCCAGTTTGGATTCCCCTCGGTCTCTAGTTTTCAGAAATGCACAGGTTTGGTAGGTTTCCCTAGGTGCCGGCTGAACTAGAGGCCAAAATCTACAGGTAGGCACTTTGCAAAAAACACCTGTTTTCTTTCAACAATTTGGATGTGTCCACGTTGCGCTTTGGGGCGTTTCCTGTCGCGGGCGCTAGGCCTACCCACACAAGTGAGGTATCATTTTTATCGGGAGACTTGGGTGAACGCTGGGTGGAAGGAAATTTGTGGCTCCTCTCAGATTCCAGAACTTTCTGCCACAGAAATGTGAGGAACATGTGTTTTTTTAGCTAAATTTTGAGGTTTGCAAAGGATTCTGGGTAACAGAACCTGGTCCGAGCCCCACAAGTCACCCCATCTTGGATTCCCCTAGGTCTCTAGTATTCTGAAATGCACAGGTTTGGTTGGTTTCCCTAGGTGCCGGCTGAACTAGAGGCCAAAATCTACAGGTAGGCACTTTGCAAAAAACCCCTCTGTTTTCTTTAAAAAATTTGGATGTGTCCACGTTGCGCTTTGGGGCGTTTCCTGTCGCGGGCGCTAGGCCTACCCACACAAGTGAGGTATCATTTTTATCGGGAGACTTGGGGGAACACTGGGTGGAAGGACATTTGTGGCTCCTCTCAGATTCCAGAACTTTCTGCCACAGAAATGTGAGGAACATGTGTTTTTTTAGCCAAATTTTGAGGTTTGCAAAGGATTCTGGGTAACAGAACCTGGTCCGAACCCCACAAGTCACCCCATCTTGGATTCCCCTAGGTCTCTCGTTTTCAGAAATGCACAGGTTTGGTAGGTTTCCCTAGGTGCCGGCTGAGCTAGAGGCCAAAATCTACAGCTAGGCACTTTGCAAAAAACACCTCTGTTTTCTTTCAAAAATTTGGATGTGTCCACGTTGCGCATTGGGGCATTTCCTGTCGCGGGCGCTAGGCCTACTCACACAAGTGAGGTATCATTTTTATCGGGAGACTTGGGGGAACGCTGGGTGGAAGGAAATTTGTGGCTCCTCTCAGATTCCAGAACTTTCTGCCACAGAAATGTGAGGAACATGTGTTTTTTTAGCCAAATTTTGAGGTTTGCAAAGGATTCTGGGTAACAGAACCTGGTCCGAGCCCCACAAGTCACCCCATCTTGGATTCCCCTAGGTCTCTAGTATTCTGAAATGCACAGGTTTGGTAGGTTTCCCTAGGTGCCGGCTGAACTAGAGGCCAAAATCTACAGGTAGGCACTTTGTAAAAAACACCTCTGTTTTCTTTCAAAAATATGGATGTGTCCACGTTGCGCTTTGGGGCGTTTCCTGTCGCGGGTGCTAGGCCTACCCACACAAGTGAGGTATCATTTTTATCGGGAGACTTGGGGGAACGCTGGATGGAAGGAAATTTGTGGCTCCTCTCAGATTCCAGAACTTTCTGCCACAGAAATGTGAGGAACATGTGATTTTTTAGCCAAATTTTGAGGTTTGCAAAGGATTCTGGGTAACAGAACCTGGTCCGAGCCCCACATGTCACCCCATCTTGGATTCCTCTAGGTCTCTAGTTTTCAGAAAAATACAGGTTTGGTAGGTTTCCCGAGGTGCCGGCTGAGCTAGAGGCCAAAATCTACAGGTAGGCACTTTGCAAAAAACACCTCTGTTTTCTTTCAAAAATTTGGATGTGTCCACGTTGCGCTTTGGGGCGTTTCCTGTCGCGGGCGCTAGGCCTACCCACACAAGTGAGGTATCATTTGTATAGGGAGACTTGGGGGAACACTGGGTGGAAGGAAATTTGTGGCTCCTCTCAGATTCCAGAACTTTCTTCCACAGAAATATGAGGAACATGTGTTTTTTTAGCCAAATTTTGAGATTTGCAAAGGATTCTGGGTAACAGAACCTGGTCCGAGCCCCACAAGTCATCCCATCTTGGATTCCCCTAGGTCTCTAGTTTTCAGAAATGCACAGGTTTGGTAGGTTTCCCGAGGTGCCGGCTGAACTAGAGGCCAAAATCTACAGGTAGGCACTTTGTAAAAAACACCTCTGTTTTCTTCCAAAAATATGGATGTGTCCACGTTGCGCTTTGGGGCGTTTCCTGTCGCGGGTGCTAGGCCTACCCACACAAGTGAGGTATCATTTTTATCGGGAGACTTGGGGGAACGCTGGATGGAAGGAAATTTGTGGCTCCTCTCAGATTCCAGAACTTTCTGCCACAGAAATGTGAGGAACATGTGATTTTTTAGCCAAATTTTGAGGTTTGCAAAGGATTCTGGGTAACAGAACCTGGTCCGAGCCCCACATGTCACCCCATCTTGGATTCCTCTAGGTCTCTAGTTTTCAGAAAAGCACAGGTTTGGTAGGTTTCCCGAGGTGCCGGCTGAGCTAGAGGCCAAAATCTACAGGTAGGCACTTTGCAAAAAACACCTCTGTTTTCTTTCAAAAATTTGGATGTGTCCACGTTGCGCTTTGGGGCGTTTCCTGTCGCGGGCGCTAGGCCTACCCACACAAGTGAGGTATCATTTGTATAGGGAGACTTGGGGGAACACTGGGTGGAAGGAAATTTGTGGCTCCTCTCAGATTCCAGAACTTTCTTCCACAGAAATATGAGGAACATGTGTTTTTTTAGCCAAATTTTGAGATTTGCAAAGGATTCTGGGTAACAGAACCTGGTCCGAGCCCCACAAGTCATCCCATCTTGGATTCCCCTAGGTCTCTAGTTTTCAGAAATGCACAGGTTTGGTAGGTTTCCCGAGGTGCCGGCTGAGCTAAAGGCCAAAACCTACAGGTAGGCACTTTGCAAAAATCACCTCTGTTTTCTTTCAAAAATTTGGATGTGTCCGCGTTGCGCTTTGGGGCGTTTCCTGTCGCGGGCGCTAGGCCTACCCACACAAGTGAGGTATCATTTTTATCGGGAGACTTGGGTGAACACTGGCTGGAAGTAAATTTGTGGCTCCTCTCAGATTCCAGAACTTTCTGCCACAGAAATGTGAGGAACATGTGTTTTTTTAGCCAAATTCTGAGGTTTGCAAAGGATTCTGGGTAACAGAACCTGGTCCGAGCCCCACATGTCACCCCATTTTGGATTCCCCTCGGTCTCTAGTTTTCAGAAATGCACAGGTTTGGTAGGTTTCCCTAGGTGCCGGCTGAACTAGAGGCCAAAATCTACAGGTAGGCACTTTGCAAAAAACACCTCTGTTTTCTTTAAAAAATGTGGATGTGTCCACGTTGCGCTTTGGGGCGTTTCTTGTCGTGGGCGCTAGGCCTACCCACACAAGTGAGGTATCATTTTTATAGGGAGACTTGGGTGAACGCTGGGTGGAAGGAAATTTGTGGCTACTCTCAGATTCCAGAACTTTCTGCCACAGAAATGTGAGGAACATGTGTTTTTTTAGCCATATTTTGAGGTTTGCATAAGGATTCTGGGTAACAGAACCTGGTCCGAGCCCCACATGTCACCCCAGTTTGGATTCCCCTCGGTCTCTAGTTTTCAGAAATGCACAGGTTTGGTAGGTTTCCCTAGGTGCCGGCTGAACTAGAGGCCAAAATCTACAGGTAGGCACTTTGCAAAAAACACTCCTGTTTTCTTTCAACAATTTGGATGTGTCCACGTTGCGCTTTGGGGCGTTTCCTGTCGCGGGCGCTAGGCCTACCCACACAAGTGAGGTATCATTTTTATCGGGAGACTTGGGTGAACGCTGGGTGGAAGGAAATTTGTGGCTCCTCTCAGATTCCAGAACTTTCTGCCACAGAAATGTGAGGAACATGTGTTTTTTTAGCCAAATTTTGAGGTTTGCAAAGGATTCTGGGTAACAGAACCTGGTCCGAGCCCCACAAGTCACCCCATCTTGAATTCCCCTAGGTCTCTAGTATTCTGAAATGCACAGGTTTGGTAGGTTTCCCTACGTGCCGGCTGAACTAGAGGCCAAAATCTACAGGTAGGCACTTTGCAAAAAACACCTCTGTTTTCTTTCAAAAATTTGGATGTATCCACGTTGCGCATTGGGGCATTTCCTGTCGCGGGCGCTAGGCCTACTCACACAAGTGAGGTATCATTTTTATCGGGAGACTTGGGGGAACGCTGGGTGGAAGGAAATTTGTGGCTCCTCTCAGATTCCAGAACTTTCTGCCACAGAAATGTGAGGAACATGTGTTTTTTTAGCCAAATTTTGAGGTTTGCAAAGGATTCTGGGTAACAGAACCTGGTCCGAGCCCCACAAGTCACCCCATCTTGGAATCCCCTAGGTCTCTAGTATTCTGAAATGCACAGGTTTGGTAGGTTTCCCTAGGTGCCGGCTGAACTAGAGGCCAAAATCTACAGGTAGGCACTTTGTAAAAAACACCTCTGTTTTCTTTCAAAAATATGGATGTGTCCACGTTGCGCTTTGGGGCGTTTCCTGTCGCGGGTGCTAGGCCTACCCACACAAGTGAGGTATCATTTTTATCGGGAGACTTGGGGGAACGCTGGGTGGAAGGAAATTTGTGGCTCCTCTCAGATTCCAGAACTTTCTGCCACAGAAATGTGAGGAACCTGTGTTTTTTTAGCCAAATTTTGAGGTTTGCAAAGGATTCTGGGTAACAGAACCTGGTCCGAGCCCCACATGTCACCCCATCTTGGATTCCTCTAGGTCTCTAGTTTTCAGAAAAGCACAGGTTTGGTAGGTTTCCCGAGGTGCCGGCTGAGCTAGAGGCCAAAATCTACAGGTAGGCACTTTGCAAAAAACACCTCTGTTTTCTTTCAAAAATTTGGATGTGTCCACGTTGCGCTTTGGGGCGTTTCCTGTCGCGGGCGCTAGGCCTACCCACACAAGTGAGGTATCATTTGTATAGGGAGACTTGGGGGAACACTGGGTGGAAGGAAATTTGTGGCTCCTCTCACATTCCAGAACTTTCTTCCACAGAAATATGAGGAACATGTGTTTTTTTAGCCAAATTTTGAGGTTTGCAAAGGATTCTGGGTAACAGAACCTGGTCCGAGCCCCACAAGTCATCCCATCTTGGATTCCCCTAGGTCTCTAGTTTTCAGAAATGCACAGGTTTGGTAGGTTTCCCGAGGTGCCGGCTGAGCTAAAGGCCAAAACCTACAGGTAGGCACTTTGCAAAAATCACCTCTGTTTTCTTGAAAAAATTTGGATGTGTCCACGTTGCGCTTTGGGGCGTTTCCTGTCGCGGGCGCTAGGCCTACCCACACAAGTGAGGTATCATTTTTATCGGGAGACTTGGGTGAACGCTGGCTGGAAGTAAATTTGTGGCTCCTCTCAGATTCCAGAACTTTCTGCCACAGAAATGTGAGGAACATGTGTTTTTTTAGCCAAATTCTGAGGTTTGCAAAGAATTCTGGGTAACAGAACCTGGTCCGAGCCCCACATGTCACCCCATCTTGGATTCCTCTAGGTCTCTAGTTTTCAGAAAAGCACAGGTTTGGTAGGTTTCCCGAGGTGCCGGCTGAGCTAAAGGCCAAAACCTACAGGTAGGCACTTTGCAAAAATCACCTCTGTTTTCTTTCAAAAATTTGGATGTGTCCACGTTGCGCTTTGGGGCGTTTCCTGTCGCGGGCGCTAGGCCTACCCACACAAGTGAGGTATCATTTTTATCGGGAGACTTGGGTGAACGCTGGCTGGAAGTAAATTTGTGGCTCCTCTCAGATTCCAGAACTTTCTGCCACAGAAATGTGAGGAACATGTGTTTTTTTAGCCAAATTCTGAGGTTTGCAAAGGATTCTGGGTAACAGAACCTGGTCCGAGCCCCACATATCACCCCATTTTGGATTCCCCTCGGTCTCTAGTTTTCAGAAATGCACAGGTTTGGTAGGTTTCCCTAGGTGCCGGCTGAACTAGAGGCCAAAATCTACAAGTAGGCACTTTGCAAAAAACACCTCTGTTTTCTTTCAAAAATTTGGATGTGTCCACGTTGCGCTTTGGGGCGTTTCTTGTCGCGGGCGCTAGGCCTACCCACACATGTGAGGTATCATTTTTATCGGGAGACTTGGGTGAACGCTGGGTGGAAGGAAATTTGTGGCTATTCTCAGATTCCAGAACTTTCTGCCACAGAAATGTGAGGAACATGTGTCTTTTTAGCCAAATTTTGAGGTTTGCAAAGGATTGTGGGTAACAGAACCTGGTCCGAGCCCCACAAGTCACCCCATCTTGGATTCCTCTAGGTCTCTAGTTTTCAGAAATGCACAGGTTTGGTAGGTTTCCCGAGGTGCCGGCTGAGCTAGAGGCCAAAATCTACAGGTAGGCACTTTGCAAAAAACACCTCTGTTTTCTTTCAAAAATTTGGATGTGTCCACGTTGCGCTTTGGGGCGTTTCCTGTTGTGGGCGCTAGGCCTACCCTCACAAGTGAGGTATCATTTTTATCAGGAGACTTGGGTGAACGCTGGGTGGAAGGAAATTTGTGGCTCCTCTCAGATTCCAGAACTTTCTGCCACAGAAATGTGAGGAACATGTGTTTTTTTAGCCAAATTTTGAGGTTTGCAAAGGATTCTGGGTAACAGAACCTGGTCCGAGCCCCACATGTCACCCCAGTTTGGATTCCCCTCGGTCTCTAGTTTTCAGAACTGCACAAGTTTGGTAGGTTTCCCTAGGTGCCGGCTGAACTAGAGGCCAAAATCTACAGGTAGGCACTTTGCAAAAAACACCTCTGTTTTCTTTCAACAATTTGGATGTGTCCACGTTGCGCTTTGGGGCGTTTCCTGTCGCGGGCGCTAGGCCTACCCACACAAGTGAGGTATCATTTTTATCGGGAGACTTGGGGGAACACTGGGTGGAAGGACATTTGTGGCTCCTCTCAGATTCCAGAACTTTCTGCCACAGAAATGTGAGGAACATGTGTTTTTTTAGCCAAATTTTGAGGTTTGCAAAGGATTCTGGGTAACAGAACCTGGTCCGAACCCCACAAGTCACCCCATCTTGGATTCCCCTAGGTCTCTCATTTTCAGAAATGCACAGGTTTGGTAGGTTTCCCTAGGTGCCAGCTGAGCTAGAGGCCAAAATCTACAGCTAGGCACTTTGCAAAAAACACCTCTGTTTTCTTTCAAAAATTTGGATGTGTCCACGTTGCGCTTTGGGGCGTTTCCTGTCACGGGCGCTAGGCCTACCCACACAAGTGAGGTATCATTTGTATAGGGAGACTTGGGGGAACACTGGGTGGAAGGAAATTTGTGGCTCCTCTCAGATTCCAGAACTTTCTTCCACAGAAATATGAGGAACATGTGTTTTTTTAGCCAAATTTTGAGGTTTGCAAAGGATTCTGGGTAACAGAACCTGGTCCGAGCCCCACAAGTCATCCCATCTTGGATTCCTCTAGGTCTCTAGTTTTCAGAAATGCACAGGTTTGGTAGGTTTCCCTAGGTGCCGGCTGAACTAGAGGCCAAAATCTACAGCTAGGCACTTTGCAAAAAACACCTCTGTTTTCTTTCAAAAATTTGGATGTGTCCACGTTGCGCATTGGGGCGTTTCCTGTCGCGGGCGCTAGGCCTACCCACACAAGTGAGGTATCATTTTTATCGGGAGACTTGGGGGAACGCTGGGTGGAAGGAAATTTGTGGCTCCTCTCAGATTCCAGAATTTTCTGCCACAGAAATGTGAGGAACATGTGTTTATTTAGCCAAATTTTGAGGTTTGCAAAGGATTCTGGGTAACAGAACCTGGTCCGAGCCCCACAAGTCACCCCATCTTGGATTCCCCTAGGTCTCTAGTATTCTGAAATGCACAGGTTTGGTAGGTTTCCCTAGGTGCCGGCTGAACTACAGGCCAAAATCTACAGGTAGGCACTTTGTAAAAAAACACCTCTGTTTTCTTTCAAAAATATGGATGTGTCCACGTTGTGCTTTGGGGCGTTTCCTGTCGCGGGTGCTAGGCCTACCCACACAAGTGAGGTATCATTTTTATCGGGAGACTTGGGGGAACGCTGGGTGGAAGGAAATTTGTGGCTCCTCTCAGATTCCAGAACTTTCTGCCACAGAAATGTGAGGAACATGTGTTTTTTTAGCCAAATTTTGAGGTTTGCAAAGGATTCTGGGTAACAGAACCTGGTCCGAGCCCCACTTGTCACCCCATCTTGGATTCCTCTAGGTCTCTAGTTTTCAGAAAAGCACAGGTTTGGTAGGTTTCCCGAGGTGCCGGCTGAGCTAGAGGCCAAAATCTACAGGTAGGCACTTTGCAAAAAACACCTCTGTTTTCTTTCAAAAATTTGGATGTGTCCACGTTGCGCTTTGGGGCGTTTCCTGTCGCGGGCGCTAGGCCTACCCACACAAGTGAGGTATCATTTGTATAGGGAGACTTGGGGGAACACTGGGTGGAAGGAAATTTGTGGCTCCTCTCAGATTCTAGAACTTTCTTCCACAGAAATATGAGGAACATGTGTTTTTTTAGCCAAATTTTGAGGTTTGCAAAGGATTCTGGGTAACAGAACCTGGTCCGAGCCCCACAAGTCATCCTATCTTGGATTCCCCTAGGTCTCTAGTTTTCAGAAATGCACAGGTTTGGTAGGTTTCCCGAGGTGCCGGCTGAGCTAAAGGCCAAAACCTACAGGTAGGCACTTTGCAAAAATCACCTCTGTTTTCTTTCAAAAATTTGGATGTGTCCACGTTGCGCTTTGGGGCGTTTCCTGTCGCGGGCACTAGGCCTACCCACACAAGTGAGGTATCATTTTTATCGGGAGACTTAGGTGAACGCTGGCTGGAAGTAAATTTGTGGCTCCTCTCAGATTCCAGAACTTGCTGCCACAGAAATGTGAGGAACATGTGTTTTTTTAGCCAAATTCTGAGGTTTGTAAAGGATTCTGGGTAACAGAACCTGGTCCGAGCCCCACATGTCACCCCATTTTGGATTCCCCTCGGTCTCTAGTTTTCAGAAATGCACAGGTTTGGTAGGTTTCCCTAGGTGCCGGCTGAACTAGAGGCCAAAATCTACAGGTAGGCACTTTGCAAAAAACACCTCTGTTTTCTTTAAAAAATTTGGATGTGTCCACATTGCGCTTTGGGGCGTTTCTTGTCGTGGGCGCTAGGCCTACCCACACAAGTGAGGTATCATTTTTATCGGGAGACTTGGGTGAACGCTGGGTGGAAGGAAATTTGTGGCTACTCTCAGATTCCAGAACTTTCTGCCACAGAAATGTGAGGAACATGTGTCTTTTAAGCCAAATTTTGAGGTTTGCAAAGGATTCTGGGTAACAGAACCTGGTCCGAGCCCCACAAGTCACCCCATCTTGGATTCCTCTAGGTCTCTAGTTTTCAGAAATGCACAGGTTTGGTAGGTTTCCCGAGGTGCCGGCTGAGCTAGAGGCCAAAATCTACAGGTAGGCACTTTGCAAAAAACACCTCTGTTTTCTTTAAAAAATTTGGATGTGTCCACGTTGCGCTTTGGGGCGTTTCCTGTTGCGGGCGCTAGGCCTACCCTCACAAGTGAGGTATCATTTTTATCAGGAGACTTGGGTGAACGCTGGGTGGAAGGAAATTTGTGGCTCCTCTCAGATTCCAGAACTTTCTGCCACAGAAATGTGAGGAACATGTGTTTTTTTAGCCATATTTTGAGGTTTGCAAAGGATTCTGGGTAACAGAACCTGGTCCGAGCCCCACATGTCACCCCAGTTTGGATTCCCCTCGGTCTCTAGTTTTCAGAAATGCACAGGTTTGGTAGGTTTCCCTAGGTGCCGGCTGAACTAGAGGCCAAAATCTACAGGTAGGCACTTTGCAAAAAACACCTCTGTTTTCTTTCAACAATTTGGATGTGTCCACGTTGCGCTTTGGGGCATTTCCTGTCGCGGGCGCTAGGCCTACCCACACAAGTGAGGTATCATTTTTATCGGGAGACTTGGGTGAACGCTGGGTGGAAGGAAATTTGTGGCTCCTCTCAGATTCCAGAACTTTCTGCCACAGAAATGTGAGGAACATGTGTTTTTTTAGCCAAATTTTGAGGTTTGCAAAGGATTCTGGGTAACAGAACCTGGTCCGAGCCCCACAAGTCACCCCATCTTGGATTCCCCTAGGTCTCTAGTATTCTGAAATGCACAGGTTTGGTAGGTTTCCCTAGGTGCCGGCTGAACTAGAGGCCAAAATCTACAGGTAGGCACTTTGCAAAAAACCCCTCTGTTTTCTTTCAAAAATTTGGATGTGTCCACGTTGCGCTTTGGGGCGTTTCCTGTCGCGGGCGCTAGGCCTACCCACACAAGTGAGGTATCATTTTTATCGGGAGACTTGGGTGAACGCTGGGTGGGAGGAAATTTGTGGCTCCTCTCAGATTCCAGAACTTTCTGCCACAGAAATGTGAGGAACATGTGTTTTTTTAGCCAAATTTTGAGGTTTGCAAAGGATTCTGGGTAACAGAATCTGGTCCGAGCCCCACATGTCACCCCAGTTTGCATTCCCCTCGGTCTCTAGTTTTCAGAAATGCACAGGTTTGGTAGGTTTCCCTAGGTGCCGGCTGAACTAGAGGCCAAAATCTACAGGTAGGCACTTTGCAAAAAACACCTCTGTTTTCTTTCAACAATTTGGATGTGTCCACGTTGCGCTTTGGGGCGTTTCCTGTCGCGGGCGCTAGGCCTACCCACACAAGTGAGGTATCATTTTTATCGGGAGACTTGGGTGAACGCTGGGTGGAAGGAAATTTGTGGCTCCTCTCAGATTCCAGAACTTTCTGCCACAGAAATGTGAGGAACATGTGTTTTTTTAGCCAAATTTTGAGGTTTGCAAAGGATTCTGGGTAACAGAACCTGGTCCGAACCCCACAAGTCACCCCATCTTGGATTCCCCTAGGTCTCTCGTTTTCAGAAATGCACAGGTTTGGTAGGTTTCCCTAGGTGCCGGCTGAGCTAGAGGCCAAAATCTACAGCTAGGCACTTTGCAAAAAACACCTCTGTTTTCTTTCAAAAATTTGGATGTGTCCACGTTGCGCATTGGGGCATTTCCTGTCGCGGGCGCTAGGCCTACCCACACAAGTGAGGTATCATTTTTATCGGGAGACTTGGCGGAACGCTGGGTGGAAGGAAATTTGTGGCTCCTCTCAGATTCCAGAACTTTCTGCCACAGAAATGTGAGGAACATGTGTTTTTTTAGCCACATTTTGAGGTTTGCAAAGGATTCTGGGTAACAGAACCTGGTCCGAGCCCCACAAGTCACCCCATCTTGGATTCCCCTAGGTCTCTAGTATTCTTAAATGCACAGGTTTGGTAGGTTTCCCTAGGTGCCGGCTGAACTAGAGGCCAAAATCTACAGGTAGGCACTTTGTAAAAAACACCTCTGTTTTCTTTCAAAAATATGGATGTGTCCACGTTGCGCTTTGGGGCGTTTCCTGTCGCGGGTGCTAGGCCTACCCACACAAGTGAGGTATCATTTTTATCGGGAGACTTGGGGGAACGCTGGGTGGAAGGAAATTTGTGGCTCCTCTCAGATTCCAGAACTTTCTGCCACAGAAATGTGAGGAACATGTGTTTTTTTAGCCAAATTTTGAGGTTTGCAAAGGATTCTGGGTAACAGAACCTGGTCCGAGCCCCACATGTCACCCCATCTTGGATTCCTCTAGGTCTCTAGTTTTCAGAAAAGCACAGGTTTGGTAGGTTTACCGAGGTGCCGGCTGAGCTAGAGGCCAAAATCTACAGGTAGGCACTTTGCAAAAAACACCTATGTTTTCTTTCAAAAATTTGGATGTGTCCACGTTGCGCTTTGGGGCGTTTCCTGTCACGGGCGCTAGGCCTACCCACACAAGTGAGGTATCATTTGTATAGGGAAACTTGGGGGAACACTGGGTGGAAGGAAATTTGTGGCTCCTCTCAGATTCCAGAACTTTCTTCCACAGAAATATGAGGAACATGTGTTTTTTTAGCCAAATTTTGAGGTTTGCAAAGGATTCTGGGTAACAGAACCTGGTCTGAGCCCCACAAGTCATCCCATCTTGGATTCCCCTAGGTCTCTAGTTTTCAGAAATGCACAGGTTTGGTAGGTTTCCCGAGGTGCCGGCTGAGCTAAAGGCCAAAACCTACAGGTAGGCACTTTGCAAAAATCACCTCTGTTTTCTTTCAAAAATTTGGATGTGTCCACGTTGCGCTTTGGGGCGTTTCCTGTCGCGGGCGCTAGGCCTACCCACACAAGTGAGGTATCATTTTTATCGGGAGACTTGGGTGAACGCTGGCTGGAAGTAAATTTGTGGCTCCTCTCAGATTCCAGAACTTTCTGCCACAGAAATGTGAGGAACATGTGTTTTTTTAGCCAAATTCTGAGGTTTGCAAAGGATTCTGGGTAACAGAACCTGGTCCAAGCCCCACAAGTCACCCCATCTTGGATTCCCCTAGGTCTCTAGTATTCTTAAATGCACAGGTTTGGTAGGTTTCCCTAGGTGCCGGCTGAACTAGAGGCCAAAATCTACAGGTAGGCACTTTGTAAAAAACACCTCTGTTTTCTTTCAAAAATATGGATGTGTCCACGTTGCGCTTTGGGGCGTTTCCTGTCACGGGCGCTAGGCCTACCCACACAAGTGAGGTATCATTTGTATAGGGAGACTTGGGGGAACACTGGGTGGAAGGAAATTTGTGGCTCCTCTCAGATTCCAGAACTTTCTTCCACAGAAATATGAGGAACATGTGTTTTTTTAGCCGAATTTTGAGGTTTGCAAAGGATTCTGGGTAACAGAACCTGGTCCGAGCCCCACAAGTCATCCCATCTTGGATTCCTCTAGGTCTCTAGTTTTCAGAAATGCACAGGTTTGGTAGGTTTCCCGAGGTGCCGGCTGAGCTAAAGGCCAAAACCTACAGGTAGGCACTTTGCAAAAATCACCTCTGTTTTCTTTCAAAAATTTGGATGTGTCCACGTTGCGCTTTGGGGCGTTTCCTGTCGCGGGCGCTAGGCCTACCCACACAAGTGAGGTATCATTTTTATCGGGAGACTTGGGTGAACGCTGGCTGGAAGTAAATTTGTGGCTCCTCTCAGATTCCAGAACTTTCTGCCACAGAAATGTGAGGAACATGTGTTTTTTTAGCCAAATTCTGAGGTTTGCAAAGGATTCTGGGTAACAGAACCTGGTCCAAGCCCCACATGTCACCCCATTTTGGATTCCCCTCGGTCTCTAGTTCTCAGAAATGCACAGGTTTGGTAGGTTTCCCTAGGTGCCGGCTGAACTAGAGGCCAAAATCTACAGGTAGGCACTTTGCAAAAAACACCTCTGTTTTCTTTAAAAAATTTGGATGTGTCCACGTTGCGCTTTGGGGCGTTTCTTGTTGTGGGCGCTAGGCCTACCCACACAAGTGAGGTATCATTTTTATCGGGAGACTTGGGTGAACGCTGGGTGGAAGGAAATTTGTGGCTACTCTCAGATTTTAGAACTTTCTGCCACAGAAATGTGAGGAACATGTGTCTTTTTAGCCAAATTTTGAGGTTTGCAAAGGATTCTGGGTAACAGAACCTGGTCCGAGCCCCACAAGTCACCCCATCTTGGATTCCTCTAGGTCTCTAGTTTTCAGAAATGCACAGGTTTGGTAGGTTTCCCGAGGTGCCGGCTGAGCTAGAGGCCAAAATCTACAGGTAGGCACTTTGCAAAAAACACCTCTGTTTTCTTTCAAAAATTTGGATGTGTCCACGTTGCGCTTTGGGGCGTTTCCTGTTGCGGGCGCTAGGCCTACCCTCACAAGTGAGGTATCATTTTTATCAGGAGACTTGGGTGAACGCTGGGTGGAAGGAAATTTGTGGCTCCTCTCAGATTCCAGAACTTTCTGCCACAGAAATGTGAGGAACATGTGTTTTTTTAGCCATATTTTGAGGTTTGCAAAGGATTCTGGGTAACAGAACCTGGTCCGAGCCCCACATGTCACCCCAGTTTGGATTCCCCTCGGTCTCTAGTTTTCAGAAATGCACAGGTTTGGTAGGTTTCCCTAGGTGCCGGCTGAACTAGAGGCCAAAATCTACAGGTAGGCACTTTGCAAAAAACACCTCTGTTTTCTTTCAACAATTTGGATGTGTCCACGTTGCGCTTTGGGGCGTTTCCTGTCGCGGGCGCTAGGCCTACCCACACAAGTGAGGTATCATTTTTATCGGGAGACTTGGGTGAACGCTGGGTGGAAGGAAATTTGTGGCTCCTCTCAGATTCCAGAACTTTCTGCCACAGAAATGTGAGGAACATGTGTTTTTTTTAGCCAAATTTTGAGGTTTGCAAAGGATTCTGGGTAACAGAACCTGGTCCGAGCCCCACAAGTCACCCCATCTTGGATTCCCCTAGGTCTCTAGTATTCTGAAATGCACAGGTTTGGTAGGTTTCCCTAGGTGCCGGCTGAACTAGAGGCCAAAATCTACAGGTAGGCACTTTGCAAAAAACCCCTCTGTTTTCTTTCAAAAATTTGGATGTGTCCACGTTGCGCTTTGGGGCGTTTCCTTTCGCGGGCGCTAGGCCTACCCACACAAGTGAGGTATCATTTTTATCGGGAGACTTGGGGGAACGCTGGGTGGAAGGAAATTTGTGGCTCCTCTCAGATTCCAGAACTTTCTGCCACAGAAATGTGAGGAACATGTCTTTTTTTAGCCAAATTTTGAGTTTTGCAAAGGATTCTGGGTAACAGAACCTGGTCCGAGCCCCACAAGTCATCCTATCTTGGATTCCCCTAGGTCTCTAGTTTTCAGAAATGCACAGGTTTGGTAGGTTTCCCGAGGTGCCGGCTGAGCTAAAGGCCAAAACCTACAGGTAGGCACTTTGCAAAAATCACCTCTGTTTTCTTTCAAAAATTTGGATGTGTCCACGTTGCGCTTTGGGGCGTTTCCTGTCGCGGGCGCTAGGCCTACCCACACAAGTGAGGTATCATTTTTATCGGGAGACTTGGGTGAACGCTGGCTGGAAGTAAATTTGTGGCTCCTCTCAGATTCCAGAACTTGCTGCCACAGAAATGTGAGGAACATGTGTTTTTTTAGCCAAATTCTGAGGTTTGCAAAGGATTCTGGGTAACAGAACCTGGTCCGAGCCCCACATGTCACCCCATTTTGGATTCCACTCGGTCTCTAGTTTTCAGAAATGCACAGGTTTGGTAGGTTTCCCTAGGTGCCGGCTGAACTAGAGGCCAAAATCTACAGGTAGGCACTTTGCAAAAAACACCTCTGTTTTCTTTAAAAAATTTGGATGTGTCCACGTTGCGCTTTGGGGCGTTTCTTGTCGTGGGCGCTAGGCCTACCCACACAAGTGAGGTATCATTTTTATCGGGAGACTTGGGTGAACGCTGGGTGGAAGGAAATTTGTGGCTACTCTCAGATTTTAGAACTTTCTGCCACAGAAATGTGAGGAACATGTGTCTTTTTAGCCAAATTTTGAGGTTTGCAAAGGATTCTGGGTAACAGAACCTGGTCCGAGCCCCACAAGTCACCCCATCTTGGATTCCTCTAGGTCTCTAGTTTTCAGAAATGCACAGGTTTGGTAGGTTTCCCGAGGTGCCGGCTGAGCTAGAGGCCAAAATCTACAGGTAGGCACTTTGCAAAAAACACCTCTGTTTTCTTTCAAAAATTTGGATGTGTCCACGTTGCGCTTTGGGGCGTTTCCTGTTGCGGGCGCTAGGCCTACCCTCACAAGTGCGGTATCATTTTTATCAGGAGACTTGGGTGAACGCTGGGTGGAAGGAAATTTGTGGCTCCTCTCAGATTCCAGAACTTTCTGCCACAGAAATGTGAGGAACATGTGTTTTTTTAGCCATATTTTGAGGTTTGCAAAGGATTCTGGGTAACAGAACCTGGTCCGAGCCCCACATGTCACCCCAGTTTGGATTCCCCTCGGTCTCTAGTTTTCAGAAATGCACAGGTTTGGTAGGTTTCCCTAGGTGCCGGCTGAACTAGAGGCCAAAATCTAAAGGTAGGCACTTTGCAAAAAACACCTCTGTTTTCTTTCAACAATTTGGATGTGTCCACGTTGCGCTTTGGGGCGTTTCCTGTCGCGGGCGCTAGGCCTACCCACACAAGTGAGGTATCATTTTTATCGGGAGACTTGGGTGAACGCTGGGTGGAAGGAAATTTGTGGCTCCTCTCAGATTCCAGAACTTTCTGCCACAGAAATGTGAGGAACATGTGTTTTTTTAGCCCAATTTTGAGGTTTGCAAAGGATTCTGGGTAACAGAACCTGGTCCGAGCCCCACAAGTCACCCCATCTTGGATTCCCCTAGGTCTCTAGTATTCTGAAATGCACAGGTTTGGTAGGTTTCCCTAGGTGCCGGCTGAACTAGAGGCCAAAATCTACAGGAAGGCACTTTGCAAAAAACCCCTCTGTTTTCTTTCAAAAATTTGGATGTGTCCACGTTGCGCTTTGGGGCGTTTCCTTTCGCGGGCGCTAGGCCTACCCACACAAGTGAGGTATCATTTTTATCGGGAGACTTGGGGGAACACTGGGTGGAAGGAAATTTGTGGCTCCTCTCAGATTCCAGAACTTTCTGCCACAGAAATGTGAGGAACATGTCTTTTTTTAGCCAAATTTTGAGGTTTGCAAAGGATTCTGGGTAACAGAACCTGGTCCGAGCCCCACAAGTCATCCTATCTTGGATTCCCCTAGGTCTCTAGTTTTCAGAAATGCACAGGTTTGGTAGGTTTCCCGAGGTGCCGGCTGAGCTAAAGGCCAAAACCTACAGGTAGGCACTTTGCAAAAATCACCTCTGTTTTCTTTCAAAAATTTGGATGTGTCCACGTTGCGCTTTGGGGCGTTTCCTGTCGCGGGCGCTAGGCCTACCCACACAAGTGAGGTATCATTTTTATCGGGAGACTTGGGTGAACGCTGGCTGGACGTAAATTTGTGGCTCCTCTCAGATTCCAGAACTTGCTGCCACAGAAATGTGAGGAACATGTGTTTTTTTAGCCAAATTCTGAGGTTTGCAAAGGATTCTGGGTAACAGAACCTGGTCCGAGCCCCACATGTCACCCCATTTTGGATTCCCCTCGGTCTCTAGTTTTCAGAAATGCACAGGTTTGGTAGGTTTCCCTAGGTGCCGGCTGAACTAGAGGCCAAAATCTACAGGTAGGCACTTTGCAAAAAACACCTCTGTTTTCTTTAAAAAATTTGGATGTGTCCACGTTGCGCTTTGGGGCGTTTCTTGTCGTGGGCGCTAGGCCTACCCACACAAGTGAGGTATCATTTTTATCGGGAGACTTGGGTGAACGCTGGGTGGAAGGAAATTTGTGGCTACTCTCAGATTCCAGAACTTTCTGCCACAGAAATGTGAGGAACATGTGTCTTTTAAGCCAAATTTTGAGGTTTGCAAAGGATTCTGGGTAACAGAACCTGGTCCGAGCCCCACAAGTCACCCCATCTTGGATTCCTCTAGGTCTCTAGTTTTCAGAAATGCACAGGTTTGATAGGTTTCCCGAGGTGCCGGCTGAGCTAGAGGCCAAAATCTACAGGTAGGCACTTTGCAAAAAACACCTCTGTTTTCTTAAAAAAATTTGGATGTGTCCACGTTGCGCTTTGGGGCGTTTCCTGTTGCGGGCGCTAGGCCTACCCTCACAAGTGAGGTATCATTTTTATCAGGAGACTTGGGTGAACGCTGGGTGGAAGGAAATTTGTGGCTCCTCTCAGATTCCAGAACTTTCTGCCACAGAAATGTGAGGAACATGTGTTTTTTTAGCCATATTTTGAGGTTTGCAAAGGATTCTGGGTAACAGAACCTGGTCCGAGCCCCACATGTCACCCCAGTTTGGATTCCCCTCGGTCTCTAGTTTTCAGAAATGCACAGGTTTGGTAGGTTTCCCTAGGTGCCGGCTGAACTAGAGGCCAAAATCTACAGGTAGGCACTTTGCAAAAAACACCTCTGTTTTCTTTCAACAATTTGGATGTGTCCACGTTGCGCTTTGGGGCGTTTCCTGTCGCGGGCGCTAGGCCTACCCACACAAGTGAGGTATCATTTTTATCGGGAGACTTGGGTGAACGCTGGGTGGAAGGAAATTTGTGGCTCCTCTCAGATTCCAGAACTTTCTGCCACAGAAATGTGAGGAACATGTGTTTTTTTAGCCAAATTTTGAGGTTTGCAAAGGATTCTGGGTAACAGAACCTGGTCCGAGCCCCACAAGTCACCCCATCTTGGATTCCCCTAGGTCTCGAGTATTCTGAAATGCACAGGTTTGGTAGGTTTCCCTAGGTGCCGGCTGAACTAGAGGCCAAAATCTACAGGTAGGCACTTTGCAAAAAACACCTCTGTTTTCTTTCAACAATTTGGATGTGTCCACGTTGCGCTTTGGGGCGTTTCCTGTCGCGGGCGCTAGGCCTACCCACACAAGTGAGGTATAATTTTTATCGGGAGACTTGGGGGAACGCTGGGTGGAAGGAAATTTGTGGCTCCTCTCAGATTCCAGAACTTTCTGCCACAGAAATGTGAGGAACATGTGTTTTTTTAGCCAAATTTTGAGGTTTGCAAAGGATTCTGGGTAACAGAACCTGGTCCGAGCCCCACAAGTCACCCCATCTTGGATTCCCCTAGGTCTCTAGTATTCTGAAATGCACAGGTTTGGTAGGTTTCCCTAGGTGCCGGCTGAACTAGAGGCCAAAATCTACAGGTAGGCACTTTGCAAAAAACCCCTCTGTTTTCTTTCAAAAATTTGGATGTGTCCACGTTGCGCTTTGGGGCGTTTCCCGTCGCGGGCGCTAGGCCTACCCACACAAGTGAGGTATCATTTTTATCGGGAGACTTGGGGGAACACTGGGTGGAAGGACATTTGTGGCTCCTCTCAGATTCCAGAACTTTCTGCCACAGAAATGTGAGGAACATGTGTTTTTTTAGCCAAATTTTGAGGTTTGCAAAGGATTCTGGGTAACAGAACCTGGTCCGAACCCCACAAGTCACCCCATCTTGGATTCCCCTAGGTCTCTCGTTTTCAGAAATGCACAGGTTTGGTAGGTTTCCCTAGGTGCCAGCTGAGCTAGAGGCCAAAATCTACAGCTAGGCACTTTGCAAAAAACACCTCTGTTTTCTTTCAAAAATTTGGATGTGTCCACGTTGCGCATTGGGGCATTTCCTGTCGCGGGCGCTAGGCCTACTCACACAAGTGAGGTATCATTTTTATCGGGAGACTTGGGGGAACGCTGGGTGGAAGGAAATTTGTGGCTCCTCTCAGATTCCAGAACTTTCTGCCACAGAAATGTGAGGAACATGTGTTTTTTTAGCCAAATTTTGAGGTTTGCAAAGGATTCTGGGTAACAGAACCTGGTCCGAGCCCCACAAGTCACCCCATCTTGGATTCCCCTAGGTCTCTAGTATTCTTAAATGCACAGGTTTGGTAGGTTTCCCTAGGTGCCGGCTGAACTAGAGGCCAAAATCTACAGGTAGGCACTTTGTAAAAAACACCTCTGTTTTCTTTCAAAAATATGGATGTGTCCACGTTGCGCTTTGGGGCGTTTCCTGTCGCGGGTGCTAGGCCTACCCACACAAGTGAGGTATCATTTTTATCGGGAGACTTGGGGGAACGCTGGGTGGAAGGAAATTTGTGGCTCCTCTCAGATTCCAGAACTTTCTGCCACAGAAATGTGAGGAACATGTGTTTTTTTAGCCAAATTTTGAGGTTTGCAAAGGATTCTGGGTAACAGAACCTGGTCCGAACCCCACATGTCACCCCATCTTGGATTCCTCTAGGTCTCTAGTTTTCAGAAAAGCACAGGTTTAGTAGGTTTCCCGAGGTGCCGGCTGAGCTAGAGGCCAAAATCTACAGGTAGGCACTTTGCAAAAAACACCTCTGTTTTCTTTCAAAAATTTGGATGTGTCCACGTTGCGCTTTGGGGCGTTTCCTGTCACGGGCGCTAGGCCTACCCACACAAGTGAGGTATCATTTGTATAGGGAGACTTGGGGGAACACTGGGTGGAAGGAAATTTGTGGCTCCTCTCAGATTCCAGAACTTTCTTCCACAGAAATATGAGGAACATGTGTTTTTTTAGCCAAATTTTGAGGTTTGCAAAGGATTCTGGGTAACAGAACCTGGTCCGAGCCCCACAAGTCATCCCATCTTGGATTCCTCTAGGTCTCTAGTTTTCAGAAATGCACAGGTTTGGTAGGTTTCCCGAGGTGCCGGCTGAGCTAAAGGCCAAAACCTACAGGTAGGCACTTTGCAAAAATCACCTCTGTTTTCTTTCAAAAATTTGGATGTGTCCACGTTGCGCTTTGGGGCGTTTCCTGTCGCGGGCGCTAGGCCTACCCACACAAGTGAGGTATCATTTTTATCGGGAGACTTGGGTGAACGCTGGCTGGAAGTAAATTTGTGGCTCCTCTCAGATTCCAGAACTTTCTGCCACAGACATGTGAGGAACATGTGTTTTTTTAGCCAAATTCTGAGGTTTGCAAAGGATTCTGGGTAACAGAACCTGGTCCAAGCCCCACATGTCACCCCATTTTGGATTCCCCTCGGTCTCTAGTTTTCAGAAATGCACAGGTTTGGTAGGTTTCCCTAGGTGCCGGCTGAACTAGAGGCCAAAATCTACAGGTAGGCACTTTGCAAAAAACACCTCTGTTTTCTTTAAAAAATTTGGATGTGTCCACGTTGCGCTTTGGGGCGTTTCTTGTTGTGGGCGCTAGGCCTACCCACACAAGTGAGGTATCATTTTTATCGGGAGACTTGGGTGAACGCTGGGTGGAAGGAAATTTGTGGCTACTCTCAGATTTTAGAACTTTCTGCCACAGAAATGTGAGGAACATGTGTCTTTTTAGCCAAATTTTGAGGTTTGCAAAGGATTCTGGGTAACAGAACCTGGTCCGAGCCCCACAAGTCACCCCATCTTGGATTCCTCTAGGTCTCTAGTTTTCAGAAATGCACAGGTTTGGTAGGTTTCCCGAGGTGCCGGCTGAGCTAGAGGCCAAAATCTACAGGTAGGCACTTTGCAAAAAACACCTCTGTTTTCTTTAAAAAATTTGGATGTGTCCACGTTGCGCTTTGGGGCGTTTCCTGTTGCGGGCGCTAGGCCTACCCTCACAAGTGAGGTATCATTTTTATCAGGAGACTTGGGTGAACGCTGGGTGGAAGGAAATTTGTGGCTCCTCTCAGATTCCCGAACTTTCTGCCACAGAAATGTGAGGAACATGTGTTTTTTTAGCCATATTTTGAGGTTTGCAAAGGATTCTGGGTAACAGAACCTGGTCCGAGCCCCACATGTCACCCCAGTTTGGATTCCCCTCGGTCTCTAGTTTTCAGAAATGCACAGGTTTGGTAGGTTTCCCTAGGTGCCGGCTGAACTAGAGGCCAAAATCTACAGGTAGGCACTTTGCAAAAAACACCTCTGTTTTCTTTCAACAATTTGGATGTGTCCACGTTGCGCTTTGGGGCGTTTCCTGTCGCGGGCGCTAGGCCTACCCACACAAGTGAGGTATCATTTTTATCGGGAGACTTGGGTGAACGCTGGGTGGAAGGAAATTTGTGGCTCCTCTCAGATTCCAGAACTTTCTGCCACAGAAATGTGAGAAACATGTGTTTTTTTAGCCAAATTTTGAGGTTTGCAAAGGATTCTGGGTAACAGAACCTGGTCCGAGCCCCACAAGTCACCCCATCCTGGATTCCCCTAGGTCTCTAGTATTCTGAAATGCACAGGTTTGGTAGGTTTCCCTAGGTGCCGGCTGAACTAGAGGCCAAAATCTACAGGTAGGCACTTTGCAAAAAACCCCTCTGTTTTCTTTCAAAAATTTGGATGTGTCCACGTTGCGCTTTGGGGCGTTTCCTGTCGCGGGCGCTAGGCCTACCCACACAAGTGAGGTATCATTTTTATCGGGAGACTTGGGGGAACGCTGGGTGGAAGGAAATTTGTGGCTCCTCTCAGATTCCAGAACTTTCTGCCACAGAAATGTGAGGAACATGTCTTTTTTTAGCCAAATTTTGAGGGTTGCAAAGGATTCTGGGTAACAGAACCTGGTCCGAGCCCCACAAGTCACCCCATCTTGGATTCCCCTAGGTCTCTAGTATTCTGAAATGCACAGGTTTGGTAGGTTTCCCTAGGTGCCGGCTGAACTAGAGGCCAAAATCTACAGGTAGGCACTTTGTAAAAAACACCTCTGTTTTCTTTCAAAAATATGGATGTGTCCACGTTGCGCTTTGGGGCGTTTCCTGTCGCGGGTGCTAGGCCTACCCACACAAGTGAGGTATCATTTTTATCGGGAGACTTGGGGGAACGCTGGGTGGAAGGAAATTTGTGGCTCCTCTCAGATTCCAGAACTTTCTGCCACAGAAATGTGAGGAACATGTGTTTTTTTAGCCAAATTTTGAGGTTTGCAAAGGATTCTGGGTAACAGAACCTGGTCCGATCCCCACATGTCACCCCATCTTGGATTCCTCTAGGTCTCTAGTTTTCAGAAAAGCACAGGTTTGGTAGGTTTCCCGAGGTGCCGGCTGAGCTAGAGGCCAAAATCTACAGGTAGGCACTTTGCAAAAAACACCTCTGTTTTCTTTCAAAAATTTAGATGTGTCCACGTTGCGCTTTGGGGCGTTTCCTGTCGCGGGCGCTAGGCCTACCCACACAAGTGAGGTATCATTTGTATAGGGAGACTTGGGGGAACACTGGGTGGAAGGAAATTTGTGGCTCCTCTCAGATTCCAGAACTTTCTTCCACAGAAATATGAGGAACATGTGTTTTTTTAGCCAAATTTTGAGGTTTGCAAAGGATTCTGGGTAACAGAACCTGGTCCGAGCCCCACAAGTCATCCTATCTTGGATTCCCCTAGGTCTCTAGTTTTCAGAAATGCACAGGTTTGGTAGGTTTCCCGAGGTGCCGGCTGAGCTAAAGGCCAAAACCTACAGGTAGGCACTTTGCAAAAATCACCTCTGTTTTCTTTCAAAAATTTGGATGTGTCCACGTTGCGCTTTGGGGCGTTTCCTGTCGCGGGCGCTAGGCCTACCCACACAAGTGAGGTATCATTTTTATCGGGAGACTTGGGTGAACGCTGGCTGGAAGTAAATTTGTGGCTCCTCTCAGATTCCAGAACTTGCTGCCACAGAAATGTGAGGAACATGTGTTTTTTTAGCCAAATTCTGAGGTTTGCAAAGGATTCTGGGTAACAGAACCTGGTCCGAGCCCCACATGTCACCCCATTTTGGATTCCCCTCGGTCTCTAGTTTTCAGAAATGCACAGGTTTGGTAGGTTTCCCTAGGTGCCGGCTGAACTAGAGGCCAAAATCTACAGGTAGGCACTTTGCAAAAAACACCTCTGTTTTCTTTAAAAAATTTGGATGTGTCCACGTTGCGCTTTGGGGCGTTTCTTGTCGTGGGCGCTAGGCCTACCCACACAAGTGAGGTATCATTTTTATCGGGAGACTTGGGTGAACGCTGGGTGGAAGGAAATTTGTGGCTACTCTCAGATTTTATAACTTTCTGCCACAGAAATGTGAGGAACATGTGTCTTAAGCCAAATTTTGAGGTTTGCAAAGGATTCTGGGTAACAGAACCTGGTCCGAGCCCCACAAGTCACCCCATCTTGGATTCCTCTAGGTCTCTAGTTTTCAGAAATGCACAGGTTTGGTAGGTTTCCCGAGGTGCCGGCTGAGCTAGAGGCTAAAATCTACAGGTAGGCACTTTGCAAAAAACACCTCTGTTTTCTTTAAAAAATTTGGATGTGTCCACGTTGCGCTTTGGGGCGTTTCCTGTTGCGGGCGCTAGGCCTACCCTCACAAGTGAGGTATCATTTTTATCAGGAGACTTGGGTGAACGCTGGGTGGAAGGAAATTTGTGGCTCCTCTCAGATTCCAGAACTTTCTGCCACAGAAATGTGAGGAACATGTGTTTTTTTAGCCATATTTTGAGGTTTGCAAAGGATTCTGGGTAACAGAACCTGGTCCGAGCCCCACATGTCACCCCAGTTTGGATTCCCCTCGGTCTCTAGTTTTCAGAAATGCACAGGTTTGGTAGGTTTCCCTAGGTGCCGGCTGAACTAGAGGCCAAAATCTACAGGTAGGCACTTTGCAAAAAACACCTCTGTTTTCTTTCAACAATTTGGATGTGTCCACGTTGCGCTTTGGGGCGTTTCCTGTCGCGGGCGCTAGGCCTACCCACACAAGTGAGGTATCATTTTTATCGGGAGACTTGGGTGAACGCTGGGTGGAAGGAAATTTGTGGCTCCTCTCAGATTCCAGAACTTTCTGCCACAGAAATGTGAGGAACATGTGTTTTTTTAGCCAAATTTTGAGGTTTGCAAAGGATTCTGGGTAACAGAACCTGGTCCGAGCCCCACAAGTCACCCCATCTTGGATTCCCCTAGGTCTCGAGTATTCTGAAATGCACAGGTTTGGTAGGTTTCCCTAGGTGCCGGCTGAACTAGAGGCCAAAATCTACAGGTAGGCACTTTGCAAAAAACACCTCTGTTTTCTTTCAACAATTTGGATGTGTCCACGTTGCGCTTTGGGGCGTTTCCTGTCGCGGGCGCTAGGCCTACCCACACAAGTGAGGTATAATTTTTATCGGGAGACTTGGGGGAACGCTGGGTGGAAGGAAATTTGTGGCTCCTCTCAGATTCCAGAACTTTCTGCCACAGAAATGTGAGGAACATGTGTTTTTTTAGCCAAATTTTGAGGTTTGCAAAGGATTCTGGGTAACAGAACCTGGTCCGAGCCCCACAAGTCACCCCATCTTGGATTCCCCTAGGTCTCTAGTATTCTGAAATGCACAGGTTTGGTAGGTTTCCCTAGGTGCCGGCTGAACTAGAGGCCAAAATCTACAGGTAGGCACTTTGCAAAAAACCCCTCTGTTTTCTTTCAAAAATTTGGATGTGTCCACGTTGCGCTTTGGGGCGTTTCCCGTCGCGGGCGCTAGGCCTACCCACACAAGTGAGGTATCATTTTTATCGGGAGACTTGGGGGAACACTGGGTGGAAGGACATTTGTGGCTCCTCTCAGATTCCAGAACTTTCTGCCACAGAAATGTGAGGAACATGTGTTTTTTTAGCCAAATTTTGAGGTTTGCAAAGGATTCTGGGTAACAGAACCTGGTCCGAACCCCACAAGTCACCCCATCTTGGATTCCCCTAGGTCTCTCGTTTTCAGAAATGCACAGGTTTGGTAGGTTTCCCTAGGTGCCAGCTGAGCTAGAGGCCAAAATCTACAGCTAGGCACTTTGCAAAAAACACCTCTGTTTTCTTTCAAAAATTTGGATGTGTCCACGTTGCGCATTGGGGCATTTCCTGTCGCGGGCGCTAGGCCTACTCACACAAGTGAGGTATCATTTTTATCGGGAGACTTGGGGGAACGCTGGGTGGAAGGAAATTTGTGGCTCCTCTCAGATTCCAGAACTTTCTGCCACAGAAATGTGAGGAACATGTGTTTTTTTAGCCAAATTTTGAGGTTTGCAAAGGATTCTGGGTAACAGAACCTGGTCCGAGCCCCACAAGTCACCCCATCTTGGATTCCCCTAGGTCTCTAGTATTCTTAAATGCACAGGTTTGGTAGGTTTCCCTAGGTGCCGGCTGAACTAGAGGCCAAAATCTACAGGTAGGCACTTTGTAAAAAACACCTCTGTTTTCTTTCAAAAATATGGATGTGTCCACGTTGCGCTTTGGGGCGTTTCCTGTCGCGGGTGCTAGGCCTACCCACACAAGTGAGGTATCATTTTTATCGGGAGACTTGGGGGAACGCTGGGTGGAAGGAAATTTGTGGCTCCTCTCAGATTCCAGAACTTTCTGCCACAGAAATGTGAGGAACATGTGTTTTTTTAGCCAAATTTTGAGGTTTGCAAAGGATTCTGGGTAACAGAACCTGGTCCGAACCCCACATGTCACCCCATCTTGGATTCCTCTAGGTCTCTAGTTTTCAGAAAAGCACAGGTTTAGTAGGTTTCCCGAGGTGCCGGCTGAGCTAGAGGCCAAAATCTACAGGTAGGCACTTTGCAAAAAACACCTCTGTTTTCTTTCAAAAATTTGGATGTGTCCACGTTGCGCTTTGGGGCGTTTCCTGTCACGGGCGCTAGGCCTACCCACACAAGTGAGGTATCATTTGTATAGGGAGACTTGGGGGAACACTGGGTGGAAGGAAATTTGTGGCTCCTCTCAGATTCCAGAACTTTCTTCCACAGAAATATGAGGAACATGTGTTTTTTTAGCCAAATTTTGAGGTTTGCAAAGGATTCTGGGTAACAGAACCTGGTCCGAGCCCCACAAGTCATCCCATCTTGGATTCCTCTAGGTCTCTAGTTTTCAGAAATGCACAGGTTTGGTAGGTTTCCCGAGGTGCCGGCTGAGCTAAAGGCCAAAACCTACAGGTAGGCACTTTGCAAAAATCACCTCTGTTTTCTTTCAAAAATTTGGATGTGTCCACGTTGCGCTTTGGGGCGTTTCCTGTCGCGGGCGCTAGGCCTACCCACACAAGTGAGGTATCATTTTTATCGGGAGACTTGGGTGAACGCTGGCTGGAAGTAAATTTGTGGCTCCTCTCAGATTCCAGAACTTTCTGCCACAGACATGTGAGGAACATGTGTTTTTTTAGCCAAATTCTGAGGTTTGCAAAGGATTCTGGGTAACAGAACCTGGTCCAAGCCCCACATGTCACCCCATTTTGGATTCCCCTCGGTCTCTAGTTTTCAGAAATGCACAGGTTTGGTAGGTTTCCCTAGGTGCCGGCTGAACTAGAGGCCAAAATCTACAGGTAGGCACTTTGCAAAAAACACCTCTGTTTTCTTTAAAAAATTTGGATGTGTCCACGTTGCGCTTTGGGGCGTTTCTTGTTGTGGGCGCTAGGCCTACCCACACAAGTGAGGTATCATTTTTATCGGGAGACTTGGGTGAACGCTGGGTGGAAGGAAATTTGTGGCTACTCTCAGATTTTAGAACTTTCTGCCACAGAAATGTGAGGAACATGTGTCTTTTTAGCCAAATTTTGAGGTTTGCAAAGGATTCTGGGTAACAGAACCTGGTCCGAGCCCCACAAGTCACCCCATCTTGGATTCCTCTAGGTCTCTAGTTTTCAGAAATGCACAGGTTTGGTAGGTTTCCCGAGGTGCTGGCTGAGCTAGAGGCCAAAATCTACAGGTAGGCACTTTGCAAAAAACACCTCTGTTTTCTTTAAAAAATTTGGATGTGTCCACGTTGCGCTTTGGGGCGTTTCCTGTTGCGGGCGCTAGGCCTACCCTCACAAGTGAGGTATCATTTTTATCAGGAGACTTGGGTGAACGCTGGGTGGAAGGAAATTTGTGGCTCCTCTCAGATTCCCGAACTTTCTGCCACAGAAATGTGAGGAACATGTGTTTTTTTAGCCATATTTTGAGGTTTGCAAAGGATTCTGGGTAACAGAACCTGGTCCGAGCCCCACATGTCACCCCAGTTTGGATTCCCCTCGGTCTCTAGTTTTCAGAAATGCACAGGTTTGGTAGGTTTCCCTAGGTGCCGGCTGAACTAGAGGCCAAAATCTACAGGTAGGCACTTTGCAAAAAACACCTCTGTTTTCTTTAAAAAATTTGGATGTGTCCACGTTGCGCTTTGGGGCGTTTCTTGTTGTGGGCGCTAGGCCTACCCACACAAGTGAGGTATCATTTTTATCGGGAGACTTGGGTGAACGCTGGGTGGAAGGAAATTTGTGGCTACTCTCAGATTTTAGAACTTTCTGCCACAGAAATGTGAGGAACATGTGTCTTTTTAGCCAAATTTTGAGGTTTGCAAAGGATTCTGGGTAACAGAACCTGGTCCGAGCCCCACAAGTCACCCCATCTTGGATTCCTCTAGGTCTCTAGTTTTCAGAAATGCACAGGTTTGGTAGGTTTCCCGAGGTGCCGGCTGAGCTAGAGGCCAAAATCTACAGGTAGGCACTTTGCAAAAAACACCTCTGTTTTCTTTAAAAAATTTGGATGTGTCCACGTTGCGCTTTGGGGCGTTTCCTGTTGCGGGCGCTAGGCCTACCCTCACAAGTGAGGTATCATTTTTATCAGGAGACTTGGGTGAACGCTGGGTGGAAGGAAATTTGTGGCTCCTCTCAGATTCCCGAACTTTCTGCCACAGAAATGTGAGGAACATGTGTTTTTTTAGCCATATTTTGAGGTTTGCAAAGGATTCTGGGTAACAGAACCTGGTCCGAGCCCCACATGTCACCCCAGTTTGGATTCCCCTCGGTCTCTAGTTTTCAGAAATGCACAGGTTTGGTAGGTTTCCCTAGGTGCCGGCTGAACTAGAGGCCAAAATCTACAGGTAGGCACTTTGCAAAAAACACCTCTGTTTTCTTTCAACAATTTGGATGTGTCCACGTTGCGCTTTGGGGCGTTTCCTGTCGCGGGCGCTAGGCCTACCCACACAAGTGAGGTATCATTTTTATCGGGAGACTTGGGTGAACGCTGGGTGGAAGGAAATTTGTGGCTCCTCTCAGATTCCAGAACTTTCTGCCACAGAAATGTGAGAAACATGTGTTTTTTTAGCCAAATTTTGAGGTTTGCAAAGGATTCTGGGTAACAGAACCTGGTCCGAGCCCCACAAGTCACCCCATCCTGGATTCCCCTAGGTCTCTAGTATTCTGAAATGCACAGGTTTGGTAGGTTTCCCTAGGTGCCGGCTGAACTAGAGGCCAAAATCTACAGGTAGGCACTTTGCAAAAAACCCCTCTGTTTTCTTTCAAAAATTTGGATGTGTCCACGTTGCGCTTTGGGGCGTTTCCTGTCGCGGGCGCTAGGCCTACCCACACAAGTGAGGTATCATTTTTATCGGGAGACTTGGGGGAACGCTGGGTGGAAGGAAATTTGTGGCTCCTCTCAGATTCCAGAACTTTCTGCCACAGAAATGTGAGGAACATGTCTTTTTTTAGCCAAATTTTGAGGGTTGCAAAGGATTCTGGGTAACAGAACCTGGTCCGAGCCCCACAAGTCACCCCATCTTGGATTCCCCTAGGTCTCTAGTATTCTGAAATGCACAGGTTTGGTAGGTTTCCCTAGGTGCCGGCTGAACTAGAGGCCAAAATCTACAGGTAGGCACTTTGTAAAAAACACCTCTGTTTTCTTTCAAAAATATGGATGTGTCCACGTTGCGCTTTGGGGCGTTTCCTGTCGCGGGTGCTAGGCCTACCCACACAAGTGAGGTATCATTTTTATCGGGAGACTTGGGGGAACGCTGGGTGGAAGGAAATTTGTGGCTCCTCTCAGATTCCAGAACTTTCTGCCACAGAAATGTGAGGAACATGTGTTTTTTTAGCCAAATTTTGAGGTTTGCAAAGGATTCTGGGTAACAGAACCTGGTCCGATCCCCACATGTCACCCCATCTTGGATTCCTCTAGGTCTCTAGTTTTCAGAAAAGCACAGGTTTGGTAGGTTTCCCGAGGTGCCGGCTGAGCTAGAGGCCAAAATCTACAGGTAGGCACTTTGCAAAAAACACCTCTGTTTTCTTTCAAAAATTTAGATGTGTCCACGTTGCGCTTTGGGGCGTTTCCTGTTGCGGGCGCTAGGCCTACCCACACAAGTGAGGTATCATTTGTATAGGGAGACTTGGGGGAACACTGGGTGGAAGGAAATTTGTGGCTCCTCTCAGATTCCAGAACTTTCTTCCACAGAAATATGAGGAACATGTGTTTTTTTAGCCAAATTTTGAGGTTTGCAAAGGATTCTGGGTAACAGAACCTGGTCCGAGCCCCACAAGTCATCCTATCTTGGATTCCCCTAGGTCTCTAGTTTTCAGAAATGCACAGGTTTGGTAGGTTTCCCGAGGTGCCGGCTGAGCTAAAGGCCAAAACCTACAGGTAGGCACTTTGCAAAAATCACCTCTGTTTTCTTTCAAAAATTTGGATGTGTCCACGTTGCGCTTTGGGGCGTTTCCTGTCGCGGGCGCTAGGCCTACCCACACAAGTGAGGTATCATTTTTATCGGGAGACTTGGGTGAACGCTGGCTGGAAGTAAATTTGTGGCTCCTCTCAGATTCCAGAACTTGCTGCCACAGAAATGTGAGGAACATGTGTTTTTTTAGCCAAATTCTGAGGTTTGCAAAGGATTCTGGGTAACAGAACCTGGTCCGAGCCCCACATGTCACCCCATTTTGGATTCCCCTCGGTCTCTAGTTTTCAGAAATGCACAGGTTTGGTAGGTTTCCCTAGGTGCCGGCTGAACTAGAGGCCAAAATCTACAGGTAGGCACTTTGCAAAAAACACCTCTGTTTTCTTTAAAAAATTTGGATGTGTCCACGTTGCGCTTTGGGGCGTTTCTTGTCGTGGGCGCTAGGCCTACCCACACAAGTGAGGTATCATTTTTATCGGGAGACTTGGGTGAACGCTGGGTGGAAGGAAATTTGTGGCTACTCTCAGATTTTAGAACTTTCTGCCACAGAAATGTGAGGAACATGTGTCTTAAGCCAAATTTTGAGGTTTGCAAAGGATTCTGGGTAACAGAACCTGGTCCGAGCCCCACAAGTCACCCCATCTTGGATTCCTCTAGGTCTCTAGTTTTCAGAAATGCACAGGTTTGGTAGGTTTCCCGAGGTGCCGGCTGAGCTAGAGGCCAAAATCTACAGGTAGGCACTTTGCAAAAAACACCTCTGTTTTCTTTAAAAAATTTGGATGTGTCCACGTTGCGCTTTGGGGCGCTTCCTGTTGCGGGCGCTAGGCCTACCCTCACAAGTGAGGTATCATTTTTATCAGGAGACTTGGGTGAACGCTGGGTGGAAGGAAATTTGTGGCTCCTCTCAGATTCCAGAACTTTCTGCCACAGAAATGTGAGGAACATGTGTTTTTTTAGCCATATTTTGAGGTTTGCAAAGGATTCTGGGTAACAGAACCTGGTCCGAGCCCCACATGTCACCCCAGTTTGGATTCCCCTCGGTCTCTAGTTTTCAGAAATGCACAGGTTTGGTAGGTTTCCCTAGGTGCCGGCTGAACTAGAGGCCAAAATCTACAGGTAGGCACTTTGCAAAAAACACCTCTGTTTTCTTTCAACAATTTGGATGTGTCCACGTTGCGCTTTGGGGCGTTTCCTGTCGCGGGCGCTAGGCCTACCCACACAAGTGAGGTATCATTTTTATCGGGAGACTTGGGTGAACGCTGGGTGGAAGGAAATTTGTGGCTCCTCTCAGATTCCAGAACTTTCTGCCACAGAAATGTGAGAAACATGTGTTTTTTTAGCCAAATTTTGAGGTTTGCAAAGGATTCTGGGTAACAGAACCTGGTCCGAGCCCCACAAGTCACCCCATCCTGGATTCCCCTAGGTCTCTAGTATTCTGAAATGCACAGGTTTGGTAGGTTTCCCTAGGTGCCGGCTGAACTAGAGGCCAAAATCTACAGGTAGGCACTTTGCAAAAAACCCCTCTGTTTTCTTTCAAAAATTTGGATGTGTCCACGTTGCGCTTTGGGGCGTTTCCTGTCGCGGGCGCTAGGCCTACCCACACAAGTGAGGTATCATTTTTATCGGGAGACTTGGGGGAACGCTGGGTGGAAGGAAATTTGTGGCTCCTCTCAGATTCCAGAACTTTCTGCCACAGAAATGTGAGGAACATGTCTTTTTTTAGCCAAATTTTGAGGGTTGCAAAGGATTCTGGGTAACAGAACCTGGTCCGAGCCCCACAAGTCACCCCATCTTGGATTCCCCTAGGTCTCTAGTATTCTGAAATGCACAGGTTTGGTAGGTTTCCCTAGGTGCCGGCTGAACTAGAGGCCAAAATCTACAGGTAGGCACTTTGTAAAAAACACCTCTGTTTTCTTTCAAAAATATGGATGTGTCCACGTTGCGCTTTGGGGCGTTTCCTGTCGCGGGTGCTAGGCCTACCCACACAAGTGAGGTATCATTTTTATCGGGAGACTTGGGGGAACGCTGGGTGGAAGGAAATTTGTGGCTCCTCTCAGATTCCAGAACTTTCTGCCACAGAAATGTGAGGAACATGTGTTTTTTTAGCCAAATTTTGAGGTTTGCAAAGGATTCTGGGTAACAGAACCTGGTCCGATCCCCACATGTCACCCCATCTTGGATTCCTCTAGGTCTCTAGTTTTCAGAAAAGCACAGGTTTGGTAGGTTTCCCGAGGTGCCGGCTGAGCTAGAGGCCAAAATCTACAGGTAGGCACTTTGCAAAAAACACCTCTGTTTTCTTTCAAAAATTTAGATGTGTCCACGTTGCGCTTTGGGGCGTTTCCTGTTGCGGGCGCTAGGCCTACCCACACAAGTGAGGTATCATTTGTATAGGGAGACTTGGGGGAACACTGGGTGGAAGGAAATTTGTGGCTCCTCTCAGATTCCAGAACTTTCTTCCACAGAAATATGAGGAACATGTGTTTTTTTAGCCAAATTTTGAGGTTTGCAAAGGATTCTGGGTAACAGAACCTGGTCCGAGCCCCACAAGTCATCCTATCTTGGATTCCCCTAGGTCTCTAGTTTTCAGAAATGCACAGGTTTGGTAGGTTTCCCGAGGTGCCGGCTGAGCTAAAGGCCAAAACCTACAGGTAGGCACTTTGCAAAAATCACCTCTGTTTTCTTTCAAAAATTTGGATGTGTCCACGTTGCGCTTTGGGGCGTTTCCTGTCGCGGGCGCTAGGCCTACCCACACAAGTGAGGTATCATTTTTATCGGGAGACTTGGGTGAACGCTGGCTGGAAGTAAATTTGTGGCTCCTCTCAGATTCCAGAACTTGCTGCCACAGAAATGTGAGGAACATGTGTTTTTTTAGCCAAATTCTGAGGTTTGCAAAGGATTCTGGGTAACAGAACCTGGTCCGAGCCCCACATGTCACCCCATTTTGGATTCCCCTCGGTCTCTAGTTTTCAGAAATGCACAGGTTTGGTAGGTTTCCCTAGGTGCCGGCTGAACTAGAGGCCAAAATCTACAGGTAGGCACTTTGCAAAAAACACCTCTGTTTTCTTTAAAAAATTTGGATGTGTCCACGTTGCGCTTTGGGGCGTTTCTTGTCGTGGGCGCTAGGCCTACCCACACAAGTGAGGTATCATTTTTATCGGGAGACTTGGGTGAACGCTGGGTGGAAGGAAATTTGTGGCTACTCTCAGATTTTAGAACTTTCTGCCACAGAAATGTGAGGAACATGTGTCTTAAGCCAAATTTTGAGGTTTGCAAAGGATTCTGGGTAACAGAACCTGGTCCGAGCCCCACAAGTCACCCCATCTTGGATTCCTCTAGGTCTCTAGTTTTCAGAAATGCACAGGTTTGGTAGGTTTCCCGAGGTGCCGGCTGAGCTAGAGGCCAAAATCTACAGGTAGGCACTTTGCAAAAAACACCTCTGTTTTCTTTAAAAAATTTGGATGTGTCCACGTTGCGCTTTGGGGCGTTTCCTGTTGCGGGCGCTAGGCCTACCCTCACAAGTGAGGTATCATTTTTATCAGGAGACTTGGGTGAACGCTGGGTGGAAGGAAATTTGTGGCTCCTCTCAGATTCCAGAACTTTCTGCCACAGAAATGTGAGGAACATGTGTTTTTTTAGCCATATTTTGAGGTTTGCAAAGGATTCTGGGTAACAGAACCTGGTCCGAGCCCCACATGTCACCCCAGTTTGGATTCCCCTCGGTCTCTAGTTTTCAGAAATGCACAGGTTTGGTAGGTTTCCCTAGGTGCCGGCTGAACTAGAGGCCAAAATCTACAGGTAGGCACTTTGCAAAAAACACCTCTGTTTTCTTTCAACAATTTGGATGTGTCCACGTTGCGCTTTGGGGCGTTTCTTGTCGCGGGCGCTAGGCCTACCCACACAAGTGAGGTATCATTTTTATCGGGAGACTTGGGTGAACGCTGGGTGGAAGGAAATTTGTGGCTCCTCTCAGATTCCAGAACTTTCTGCCACAGAAATGTGAGGAACATGTGTTTTTTTAGCCAAATTTTGAGGTTTGCAAAGGATTCTGGGTAACAGAACCTGGTCCGTTCCCCACATGTCACCCCATCTTGGATTCCTCTAGGTCTCTAGTTTTCAGAAAAGCACAGGTTTGGTAGGTTTCCCGAGGTGCCGGCTGAGCTAGAGGCCAAAATCTACAGGTAGGCACTTTGCAAAAAACACCTCTGTTTTCTTTCAAAAATTTAGATGTGTCCACGTTGCGCTTTGGGGCGTTTCCTGTCGCGGGCGCTAGGCCTACCCACACAAGTGAGGTATCATTTGTATAGGGAGACTTGGGGGAACACTGGGTGGAAGGAAATTTGTGGCTCCTCTCAGATTCCAGAACTTTCTTCCACAGAAATATGAGGAACATGTGTTTTTTTAGCCAAATTTTGAGGTTTGCAAAGGATTCTGGGTAACAGAACCTGGTCCGAGCCCCACAAGTCATCCTATCTTGGATTCCCCTAGGTCTCTAGTTTTCAGAAATGCACAGGTTTGGTAGGTTTCCCGAGGTGCCGGCTGAGCTAAAGGCCAAAACCTACAGGTAGGCACTTTGCAAAAATCACCTCTGTTTTCTTTCAAAAATTTGGATGTGTCCACGTTGCGCTTTGGGGCGTTTCCTGTCGCGGGCGCTAGGCCTACCCACACAAGTGAGGTATCATTTTTATCGGGAGACTTGGGTGAACGCTGGCTGGAAGTAAATTTGTGGCTCCTCTCAGATTCCAGAACTTGCTGCCACAGAAATGTGAGGAACATGTGTTTTTTTAGCCAAATTCTGAGGTTTGCAAAGGATTCTGGGTAACAGAACCTGGTCCGAGCCCCACATGTCACCCCATTTTGGATTCCCCTCGGTCTCTAGTTTTCAGAAATGCACAGGTTTGGTAGGTTTCCCTAGGTGCCGGCTGAACTAGAGGCCAAAATCTACAGGTAGGCACTTTGCAAAAAACACCTCTGTTTTCTTTAAAAAATTTGGATGTGTCCACGTTGCGCTTTGGGGCGTTTCTTGTCGTGGGCGCTAGGCCTACCCACACAAGTGAGGTATCATTTTTATCGGGAGACTTGGGTGAACGCTGGGTGGAAGGAAATTTGTGGCTACTCTCAGATTTTAGAACTTTCTGCCACAGAAATGTGAGGAACATGTGTCTTAAGCCAAATTTTGAGGTTTGCAAAGGATTCTGGGTAACAGAACCTGGTCCGAGCCCCACAAGTCACCCCATCTTGGATTCCTCTAGGTCTCTAGTTTTCAGAAATGCACAGGTTTGGTAGGTTTCCCGAGGTGCCGGCTGAGCTAGAGGCCAAAATCTACAGGTAGGCACTTTGCAAAAAACACCTCTGTTTTCTTTAAAAAATTTGGATGTGTCCACGTTGCGCTTTGGGGCGTTTCCTGTTGCGGGCGCTAGGCCTACCCTCACAAGTGAGGTATCATTTTTATCAGGAGACTTGGGTGAACGCTGGGTGGAAGGAAATTTGTGGCTCCTCTCAGATTCCAGAACTTTCTGCCACAGAAATGTGAGGAACATGTGTTTTTTTAGCCATATTTTGAGGTTTGCAAAGGATTCTGGGTAACAGAACCTGGTCCGAGCCCCACATGTCACCCCAGTTTGGATTCCCCTCGGTCTCTAGTTTTCAGAAATGCACAGGTTTGGTAGGTTTCCCTAGGTGCCGGCTGAACTAGAGGCCAAAATCTACAGGTAGGCACTTTGCAAAAAACACCTCTGTTTTCTTTCAACAATTTGGATGTGTCCACGTTGCGCTTTGGGGCGTTTCCTGTCGCGGGCGCTAGGCCTACCCACACAAGTGAGGTATCATTTTTATCGGGAGACTTGGGTGAACGCTGGGTGGAAGGAAATTTGTGGCTCCTCTCAGATTCCAGAACTTTCTGCCACAGAAATGTGAGGAACATGTGTTTTTTTAGCCAAATTTTGAGGTTTGCAAAGGATTCTGGGTAACAGAACCTGGTCCGAGCCCCACAAGTCACCCCATCTTGGATTCCCCTAGGTCTCTAGTATTCTGAAATGCACAGGTTTGGTAGGTTTCCCTAGGTGCCGGCTGAACTAGAGGCCAAAATCTACAGGTAGGCACTTTGCAAAAAACACCTCTGTTTTCTTTCAACAATTTGGATGTGTCCACGTTGCGCTTTGGGGCGTTTCCTGTCGCGGGCGCTAGGCCTACCCACACAAGTGAGGTATCATTTTTATCGGGAGACTTGGGGGAACGCTGAGTGGAAGGAAATTTGTGGCTCCTCTCAGATTCCAGAACTTTCTGCCACAGAAATGTGAGGAACATGTGTTTTTTTAGCCAAATTTTGAGGTTTGCAAAGGATTCTGGGTAACAGAACCTGGTCCGAGCCCCACAAGTCACCCCATCTTGGATTCCCCTAGGTCTCTAGTATTCTGAAATGCACAGGTTTGGTAGGTTTCCCTAGGTGCCGGCTGAACTAGAGGCCAAAATCTACAGGTAGGCACTTTGCAAAAAAACCCTCTGTTTTCTTTCAAAAATTTGGATGTGTCCACGTTGCGCTTTGGGGCGTTTCCTGTCGCGGGCGCTAGGCCTACCCACACAAGTGAGGTATCATTTTTATCGGGAGACTTGGGGGAACACTGGGTGGAAGGACATTTGTGGCTCCTCTCAGATTCCAGAACTTTCTGCCACAGAAATGTGAGGAACATGTGTTTTTTTAGCCAAATTTTGAGGTTTGCAAAGGATTCTGGGTAACAGAACCTGGTCCGAACCCCACAAGTCACCCCATCTTGGATTCCCCTAGGTCTCTCGTTTTCAGAAATGCACAGGTTTGGTAGGTTTCTCTAGGTGCCGGCTGAGCTAGAGGCCAAAATCTACAGCTAGGCACTTTGCAAAAAACACCTCTGTTTTCTTTCAAAAATTTGGATGTGTCCACGTTGCGCATTGGGGCATTTCCTGTCGCGGGCGCTAGGCCTACCCACACAAGTGAGGTATCATTTTTATCGGGAGACTTGGGGGAACGCTGGGTGGAAGGAAATTTGTGGCTCCTCTCAGATTCCAGAACTTTCTGCCACAGAAATGTGAGGAACATGTGTTTTTTTAGCCAAATTTTGAGGTTTGCAAAGGATTCTGGGTAACAGAACCTGGTCCGAGCCCCACAAGTCACCCCATCTTGGATTCCCCTAGGTCTCTAGTATTCTGAAATGCACAGGTTTGGTAGGTTTCCCTAGGTGCCGGCTGAACTAGAGGCCAAAATCTACAGGTAGGCACTTTGTAAAAAACACCTCTGTTTTCTTTCAAAAATATGGATGTGTCCACGTTGCGCTTTGGGGCGTTTCCTGTCGCGGGTGCTAGGCCTACCCACACAAGTGAGGTATCATTTTTATCGGGTGACTTGGGGGAACGCTGGGTGGAAGGAAATTTGTGGCTCCTCTCAGATTCCAGAACTTTCTGCCACAGAAATGTGAGGAACATGTGTTTTTTTAGCCAAATTTTGAGGTTTGCAAAGGATTCTGGGTAACAGAACCTGGTCCGAGCCCCACATGTCACCCCATCTTGGATTCCTCTAGGTCTCTAGTTTTCAGAAAAGCACAGGTTTGGTAGGTTTGCCGAGGTGCCGGCTGAGCTAGAGGCCAAAATCTACAGGTAGGCACTTTGCAAAAAACACCTCTGTTTTCTTTCAAAAATTTGGATGTGTCCACGTTGCGCTTTGGGGCGTTTCCTGTCACGGGCGCTAGGCCTACCCACACAAGTGAGGTATCATTTGTATAGGGAGACTTGGGGGAACACTGGGTGGAAGGAAATTTGTGGCTCCTCTCAGATTCCAGAACTTTCTTCCACAGAAATATGAGGAACATGTGTTTTTTTAGCCAAATTTTGAGGTTTGCAAAGGATTCTGGGTAACAGAACCTGGTCTGAGCCCCACAAGTCATCCCATCTTGGATTCCTCTAGGTCTCTAGTTTTCAGAAATGCACAGGTTTGGTAGGTTTCCCGAGGTGCCGGCTGAGCTAAAGGCCAAAACCTACAGGTAGGCACTTTGCAAAAATCACCTCTGTTTTCTTTCAAAAATTTGGATGTGTCCACGTTGCGCTTTGGGGCGTTTCCTGTCGCGGGCGCTAGGCCTACCCACACAAGTGAGGTATCATTTTTATCGGGAGACTTGGGTGAACGCTGGCTGGAAGTAAATTTGTGGCTCCTCTCAGATTCCAGAACTTTCTGCCACAGAAATGTGAGGAACATGTGTTTTTTTAGCCAAATTCTGAGGTTTGCAAAGGATTCTGGGTAACAGAACCTGGTCCAAGCCCCACAAGTCACCCCATCTTGGATTCCCCTAGGTCTCTAGTATTCTTAAATGCACAGGTTTGGTAGGTTTCCCTAGGTGCCGGCTGAACTAGAGGCCAAAATCTACAGGTAGGCACTTTGTAAAAAACACCTCTGTTTTCTTTCAAAAATATGGATGTGTCCACGTTGCGCTTTGGGGCGTTTCCTGTCACGGGCGCTAGGCCTACCCACACAAGTGAGGTATCATTTGTATAGGGAGACTTGGGGGAACACTGGGTGGAAGGAAATTTGTGGCTCCTCTCAGATTCCAGAACTTTCTTCCACAGAAATATGAGGAACATGTGTTTTTTTAGCCAAATTTTGAGGTTTGCAAAGGATTCTGGGTAACAGAACCTGGTCCGAGCCCCACAAGTCATCCCATCTTGGATTCCTCTAGGTCTTTAGTTTTCAGAAATGCACAGGTTTGGTAGGTTTCCCGAGGTGCCGGCTGAGCTAAAGGCCAAAACCTACAGGTAGGCACTTTGCAAAAATCACCTCTGTTTTCTTTCAAAAATTTGGATGTGTCCACGTTGCGCTTTGGGGCGTTTCCTGTCGCGGGCGCTAGGCCTACCCACACAAGTGAGGTATCATTTTTATCGGGAGACTTGGGTGAACGCTGGCTGGAAGTAAATTTGTGGCTCCTCTCAGATTCCAGAACTTTCTGCCACAGAAATGTGAGGAACATGTGTTTTTTTAGCCAAATTCTGAGGTTTGCAAAGGATTCTGGGTAACAGAACCTGGTCCAAGCCCCACATGTCACCCCATTTTGGATTCCCCTCGGTCTCTAGTTCTCAGAAATGCACAGGTTTGGTAGGTTTCCCTAGGTGCCGGCTGAACTAGAGGCCAAAATCTACAGGTAGGCACTTTGCAAAAAACACCTCTGTTTTCTTTAAAAAATTTGGATGTGTCCACGTTGCGCTTTGGGGCGTTTCTTGTTGTGGGCGCTAGGCCTACCCACACAAGTGAGGTATCATTTTTATCGGGAGACTTGGGTGAACGCTGGGTGGAAGGAAATTTGTGGCTACTCTCAGATTTTAGAACTTTCTGCCACAGAAATGTGAGGAACATGTGTTTTTTTAGCCAAATTTTGAGGTTTGCAAAGGATTCTGGGTAACAGAACCTGGTCCGAGCCCCACAAGTCACCCCATCTTGGATTCCCCTAGGTCTCTAGTATTCTGAAATGCACAGGTTTGGTAGGTTTCCCAAGGTGCCGGCTGAACTAGAGGCCAAAATCTACAGGTAGGCACTTTGCAAAAAACCCCTCTGTTTTCTTTCAAAAATTTGGATGTGTCCACGTTGCGCTTTGGGGCGTTTCCTTTCGCGGGCGCTAGGCCTACCCACACAAGTGAGGTATCATTTTTATCGGGAGACTTGGGGGAACGCTGGGTGGAAGGAAATTTGTGGCTCCTCTCAGATTCCAGAACTTTCTGCCACAGAAATGTGAGGAACATGTCTTTTTTTAGCCAAATTTTGAGTTTTGCAAAGGATTCTGGGTAACAGAACCTGGTCCGAGCCCCACAAGTCATCCTATCTTGGATTCCCCTAGGTCTCTAGTTTTCAGAAATGCACAGGTTTGGTAGGTTTCCCGAGGTGCCGGCTGAGCTAAAGGCCAAAACCTACAGGTAGGCACTTTGCAAAAATCACCTCTGTTTTCTTTCAAAAATTTGGATGTGTCCACGTTGCGCTTTGGGGCGTTTCCTGTCGCGGGCGCTAGGCCTACCCACACAAGTGAGGTATCATTTTTATCGGGAGACTTGGGTGAACGCTGGCTGGAAGTAAATTTGTGGCTCCTCTCAGATTCCAGAACTTGCTGCCACAGAAATGTGAGGAACATGTGTTTTTTTAGCCAAATTCTGAGGTTTGCAAAGGATTCTGGGTAACAGAACCTGGTCCGAGCCCCACATGTCACCCCATTTTGGATTCCCCTCGGTCTCTAGTTTTCAGAAATGCACAGGTTTGGTAGGTTTCCCTAGGTGCCGGCTGAACTAGAGGCCAAAATCTACAGGTAGGCACTTTGCAAAAAACACCTCTGTTTTCTTTAAAAAATTTGGATGTGTCCACGTTGCGCTTTGGGGCGTTTCTTGTCGTGGGCGCTAGGCCTACCCACACAAGTGAGGTATCATTTTTATCGGGAGACTTGGGTGAACGCTGGGTGGAAGGAAATTTGTGGCTACTCTCAGATTTTAGAACTTTCTGCCACAGAAATGTGAGGAACATGTGTCTTAAGCCAAATTTTGAGGTTTGCAAAGGATTCTGGGTAACAGAACCTGGTCCGAGCCCCACAAGTCACCCCATCTTGGATTCCTCTAGGTCTCTAGTTTTCAGAAATGCACAGGTTTGGTAGGTTTCCCGAGGTGCCGGCTGAGCTAGAGGCCAAAATCTACAGGTAGGCACTTTGCAAAAAACACCTCTGTTTTCTTTAAAAAATTTGGATGTGTCCACGTTGCGCTTTGGGGCGTTTCCTGTTGCGGGCGCTAGGCCTACCCTCACAAGTGAGGTATCATTTTTATCAGGAGACTTGGGTGAACGCTGGGTGGAAGGAAATTTGTGGCTCCTCTCAGATTCCAGAACTTTCTGCCACAGAAATGTGAGGAACATGTGTTTTTTTAGCCATATTTTGAGGTTTGCAAAGGATTCTGGGTAACAGAACCTGGTCCGAGCCCCACATGTCACCCCAGTTTGGATTCCCCTCGGTCTCTAGTTTTCAGAAATGCACAGGTTTGGTAGGTTTCCCTAGGTGCCGGCTGAACTAGAGGCCAAAATCTACAGGTAGGCACTTTGCAAAAAACACCTCTGTTTTCTTTCAACAATTTGGATGTGTCCACGTTGCGCTTTGGGGCGTTTCCTGTCGCGGGCGCTAGGCCTACCCACACAAGTGAGGTATCATTTTTATCGGGAGACTTGGGTGAACGCTGGGTGGAAGGAAATTTGTGGCTCCTCTCAGATTCCAGAACTTTCTGCCACAGAAATGTGAGGAACATGTGTTTTTTTAGCCAAATTTTGAGGTTTGCAAAGGATTCTGGGTAACAGAACCTGGTCCGAGCCCCACAAGTCACCCCATCTTGGATTCCCCTAGGTCTCTAGTATTCTGAAATGCACAGGTTTGGTAGGTTTCCCTAGGTGCCGGCTGAACTAGAGGCCAAAATCTACAGGTAGGCACTTTGCAAAAAACACCTCTGTTTTCTTTCAACAATTTGGATGTGTCCACGTTGCGCTTTGGGGCGTTTCCTGTCGCGGGCGCTAGGCCTACCCACACAAGTGAGGTATCATTTTTATCGGGAGACTTGGGGGAACGCTGAGTGGAAGGAAATTTGTGGCTCCTCTCAGATTCCAGAACTTTCTGCCACAGAAATGTGAGGAACATGTGTTTTTTTAGCCAAATTTTGAGGTTTGCAAAGGATTCTGGGTAACAGAACCTGGTCCGAGCCCCACAAGTCACCCCATCTTGGATTCCCCTAGGTCTCTAGTATTCTGAAATGCACAGGTTTGGTAGGTTTCCCTAGGTGCCGGCTGAACTAGAGGCCAAAATCTACAGGTAGGCACTTTGCAAAAAACCCCTCTGTTTTCTTTCAAAAATTTGGATGTGTCCACGTTGCGCTTTGGGGCGTTTCCTGTCGCGGGCGCTAGGCCTACCCACACAAGTGAGGTATCATTTTTATCGGGAGACTTGGGGGAACACTGGGTGGAAGGACATTTGTGGCTCCTCTCAGATTCCAGAACTTTCTGCCACAGAAATGTGAGGAACATGTGTTTTTTTAGCCAAATTTTGAGGTTTGCAAAGGATTCTGGGTAACAGAACCTGGTCCGAACCCCACAAGTCACCCCATCTTGGATTCCCCTAGGTCTCTCGTTTTCAGAAATGCACAGGTTTGGTAGGTTTCTCTAGGTGCCGGCTGAGCTAGAGGCCAAAATCTACAGCTAGGCACTTTGCAAAAAACACCTCTGTTTTCTTTCAAAAATTTGGATGTGTCCACGTTGCGCATTATGGCATTTCCTGTCGCGGGCGCTAGGCCTACCCACACAAGTGAGGTATCATTTTTATCGGGAGACTTGGGGGAACGCTGGGTGGAAGGAAATTTGTGGCTCCTCTCAGATTCCAGAACTTTCTGCCACAGAAATGTGAGGAACATGTGTTTTTTTAGCCAAATTTTGAGGTTTGCAAAGGATTCTGGGTAACAGAACCTGGTCCGAGCCCCACAAGTCACCCCATCTTGGATTCCCCTAGGTCTCTAGTATTCTGAAATGCACAGGTTTGGTAGGTTTCCCTAGGTGCCGGCTGAACTAGAGGCCAAAATCTACAGGTAGGCACTTTGTAAAAAACACCTCTGTTTTCTTTCAAAAATATGGATGTGTCCACGTTGCGCTTTGGGGCGTTTCCTGTCGCGGGTGCTAGGCCTACCCACACAAGTGAGGTATCATTTTTATCGGGTGACTTGGGGGAACGCTGGGTGGAAGGAAATTTGTGGCTCCTCTCAGATTCCAGAACTTTCTGCCACAGAAATGTGAGGAACATGTGTTTTTTTAGCCAAATTTTGAGGTTTGCAAAGGATTCTGGGTAACAGAACCTGGTCCGAGCCCCACATGTCACCCCATCTTGGATTCCTCTAGGTCTCTAGTTTTCAGAAAAGCACAGGTTTGGTAGGTTTGCCGAGGTGCCGGCTGAGCTAGAGGCCAAAATCTACAGGTAGGCACTTTGCAAAAAACACCTCTGTTTTCTTTCAAAAATTTGGATGTGTCCACGTTGCGCTTTGGGGCGTTTCCTGTCACGGGCGCTAGGCCTACCCACACAAGTGAGGTATCATTTGTATAGGGAGACTTGGGGGAACACTGGGTGGAAGGAAATTTGTGGCTCCTCTCAGATTCCAGAACTTTCTTCCACAGAAATATGAGGAACATGTGTTTTTTTAGCCAAATTTTGAGGTTTGCAAAGGATTCTGGGTAACAGAACCTGGTCTGAGCCCCACAAGTCATCCCATCTTGGATTCCTCTAGGTCTCTAGTTTTCAGAAATGCACAGGTTTGGTAGGTTTCCCGAGGTGCCGGCTGAGCTAAAGGCCAAAACCTACAGGTAGGCACTTTGCAAAAATCACCTCTGTTTTCTTTCAAAAATTTGGATGTGTCCACGTTGCGCTTTGGGGCGTTTCCTGTCGCGGGCGCTAGGCCTACCCACACAAGTGAGGTATCATTTTTATCGGGAGACTTGGGTGAACGCTGGCTGGAAGTAAATTTGTGGCTCCTCTCAGATTCCAGAACTTTCTGCCACAGAAATGTGAGGAACATGTGTTTTTTTAGCCAAATTCTGAGGTTTGCAAAGGATTCTGGGTAACAGAACCTGGTCCAAGCCCCACAAGTCACCCCATCTTGGATTCCCCTAGGTCTCTAGTATTCTTAAATGCACAGGTTTGGTAGGTTTCCCTAGGTGCCGGCTGAACTAGAGGCCAAAATCTACAGGTAGGCACTTTGTAAAAAACACCTCTGTTTTCTTTCAAAAATATGGATGTGTCCACGTTGCGCTTTGGGGCGTTTCCTGTCACGGGCGCTAGGCCTACCCACACAAGTGAGGTATCATTTGTATAGGGAGACTTGGGGGAACACTGGGTGGAAGGAAATTTGTGGCTCCTCTCAGATTCCAGAACTTTCTTCCACAGAAATATGAGGAACATGTGTTTTTTTAGCCAAATTTTGAGGTTTGCAAAGGATTCTGGGTAACAGAACCTGGTCCGAGCCCCACAAGTCATCCCATCTTGGATTCCTCTAGGTCTTTAGTTTTCAGAAATGCACAGGTTTGGTAGGTTTCCCGAGGTGCCGGCTGAGCTAAAGGCCAAAACCTACAGGTAGGCACTTTGCAAAAATCACCTCTGTTTTCTTTCAAAAATTTGGATGTGTCCACGTTGCGCTTTGGGGCGTTTCCTGTCGCGGGCGCTAGGCCTACCCACACAAGTGAGGTATCATTTTTATCGGGAGACTTGGGTGAACGCTGGCTGGAAGTAAATTTGTGGCTCCTCTCAGATTCCAGAACTTTCTGCCACAGAAATGTGAGGAACATGTGTTTTTTTAGCCAAATTCTGAGGTTTGCAAAGGATTCTGGGTAACAGAACCTGGTCCAAGCCCCACATGTCACCCCATTTTGGATTCCCCTCGGTCTCTAGTTCTCAGAAATGCACAGGTTTGGTAGGTTTCCCTAGGTGCCGGCTGAACTAGAGGCCAAAATCTACAGGTAGGCACTTTGCAAAAAACACCTCTGTTTTCTTTAAAAAATTTGGATGTGTCCACGTTGCGCTTTGGGGCGTTTCTTGTTGTGGGCGCTAGGCCTACCCACACAAGTGAGGTATCATTTTTATCGGGAGACTTGGGTGAACGCTGGGTGGAAGGAAATTTGTGGCTACTCTCAGATTTTAGAACTTTCTGCCACAGAAATGTGAGGAACATGTGTTTTTTTAGCCAAATTTTGAGGTTTGCAAAGGATTCTGGGTAACAGAACCTGGTCCGAGCCCCACAAGTCACCCCATCTTGGATTCCCCTAGGTCTCTAGTATTCTGAAATGCACAGGTTTGGTAGGTTTCCCAAGGTGCCGGCTGAACTAGAGGCCAAAATCTACAGGTAGGCACTTTGCAAAAAACCCCTCTGTTTTCTTTCAAAAATTTGGATGTGTCCACGTTGCGCTTTGGGGCGTTTCCTTTCGCGGGCGCTAGGCCTACCCACACAAGTGAGGTATCATTTTTATCGGGAGACTTGGGGGAACGCTGGGTGGAAGGAAATTTGTGGCTCCTCTCAGATTCCAGAACTTTCTGCCACAGAAATGTGAGGAACATGTCTTTTTTTAGCCAAATTTTGAGTTTTGCAAAGGATTCTGGGTAACAGAACCTGGTCCGAGCCCCACAAGTCATCCTATCTTGGATTCCCCTAGGTCTCTAGTTTTCAGAAATGCACAGGTTTGGTAGGTTTCCCGAGGTGCCGGCTGAGCTAAAGGCCAAAACCTACAGGTAGGCACTTTGCAAAAATCACCTCTGTTTTCTTTCAAAAATTTGGATGTGTCCACGTTGCGCTTTGGGGCGTTTCCTGTCGCGGGCGCTAGGCCTACCCACACAAGTGAGGTATCATTTTTATCGGGAGACTTGGGTGAACGCTGGCTGGAAGTAAATTTGTGGCTCCTCTCAGATTCCAGAACTTGCTGCCACAGAAATGTGAGGAACATGTGTTTTTTTAGCCAAATTCTGAGGTTTGCAAAGGATTCTGGGTAACAGAACCTGGTCCGAGCCCCACATGTCACCCCATTTTGGATTCCCCTCGGTCTGTAGTTTTCAGAAATGCACAGGTTTGGTAGGTTTCCCTAGGTGCCGGCTGAACTAGAGGCCAAAATCTACAGGTAGGCACTTTGCAAAAAACACCTCTGTTTTCTTTAAAAAATTTGGATGTGTCCACGTTGCGCTTTGGGGCGTTTCTTGTCGTGGGCGCTAGGCCTACCCACACAAGTGAGGTATCATTTTTATCGGGAGACTTGGGTGAACGCTGGGTGGAAGGAAATTTGTGGCTACTCTCAGATTTTAGAACTTTCTGCCACAGAAATGTGAGGAACATGTGTCTTTTTAGCCAAATTTTGAGGTTTGCAAAGGATTCTGGGTAACAGAACCTGGTCCGAGCCCCACAAGTCACCCCATCTTGGATTCCCCTAGGTCTCTAGTATTCTGAAATGCACAGGTTTGGTAGGTTTCCCTAGGTGCCGGCTGAACTAGAGGCCAAAATCTACAGGTAGGCACTTTGCAAAAAACCCCTCTGTTTTCTTTCAAAAATTTGGATGTGTCCACGTTGCGCTTTGGGGCGTTTCCTTTCGCGGGCGCTAGGCCTACCCACACAAGTGAGGTATCATTTTTATCGGGAGACTTGGGGGAACACTGGGTGGAAGGAAATTTGTGGCTCCTCTCAGATTCCAGAACTTTCTGCCACAGAAATGTGAGGAACATGTCTTTTTTTAGCCAAATTTTGAGGTTTGCAAAGGATTCTGGGTAACAGAACCTGGTCCGAGCCCCACAAGTCATCCTATCTTGGATTCCCCTAGGTCTCTAGTTTTCAGAAATGCACAGGTTTGGTAGGTTTCCCGAGGTGCCGGCTGAGCTAAAGGCCAAAACCTACAGGTAGGCACTTTGCAAAAATCACCTCTGTTTTCTTTCAAAAATTTGGATGTGTCCACGTTGCGCTTTGGGGCGTTTCCTGTCGCGGGCGCTAGGCCTACCCACACAAGTGAGGTATCATTTTTATCGGGAGACTTGGGTGAACGCTGGCTGGAAGTAAATTTGTGGCTCCTCTCAGATTCCAGAACTTGCTGCCACAGAAATGTGAGGAACATGTGTTTTTTTAGCCAAATTCTGAGGTTTGCAAAGGATTCTGGGTAACAGAACCTGGTCCGAGCCCCACATGTCACCCCATTTTGGATTCCCCTCGGTCTGTAGTTTTCAGAAATGCACAGGTTTGGTAGGTTTCCCTAGGTGCCGGCTGAACTAGAGGCCAAAATCTACAGGTAGGCACTTTGCAAAAAACACCTCTGTTTTCTTTAAAAAATTTGGATGTGTCCACGTTGCGCTTTGGGGCGTTTCTTGTCGTGGGCGCTAGGCCTACCCACACAAGTGAGGTATCATTTTTATCGGGAGACTTGGGTGAACGCTGGGTGGAAGGAAATTTGTGGCTACTCTCAGATTTTAGAACTTTCTGCCACAGAAATGTGAGGAACATGTGTCTTTTTAGCCAAATTTTGAGGTTTGCAAAGGATTCTGGGTAACAGAACCTGGTCCGAGCCCCACAAGTCACCCCATCTTGGATTCCCCTAGGTCTCTAGTATTCTGAAATGCACAGGTTTGGTAGGTTTCCCTAGGTGCCGGCTGAACTAGAGGCCAAAATCTACAGGTAGGCACTTTGCAAAAAACCCCTCTGTTTTCTTTCAAAAATTTGGATGTGTCCACGTTGCGCTTTGGGGCGTTTCCTTTCGCGGGCGCTAGGCCTACCCACACAAGTGAGGTATCATTTTTATCGGGAGACTTGGGGGAACACTGGGTGGAAGGAAATTTGTGGCTCCTCTCAGATTCCAGAACTTTCTGCCACAGAAATGTGAGGAACATGTCTTTTTTTAGCCAAATTTTGAGGTTTGCAAAGGATTCTGGGTAACAGAACCTGGTCCGAGCCCCACAAGTCATCCTATCTTGGATTCCCCTAGGTCTCTAGTTTTCAGAAATGCACAGGTTTGGTAGGTTTCCCGAGGTGCCGGTTGAGCTAAAGGCCAAAACCTACAGGTAGGCACTTTGCAAAAATCACCTCTGTTTTCTTTCAAAAATTTGGATGTGTCCACGTTGCGCTTTGGGGCGTTTCCTGTCGCGGGCGCTAGGCCTACCCACACAAGTGAGGTATCATTTTTATCGGGAGACTTGGGTGAACGCTGGCTGGAAGTAAATTTGTGGCTCCTCTCAGATTCCAGAACTTGCTGCCACAGAAATGTGAGGAACATGTGTTTTTTTAGCCAAATTCTGAGGTTTGCAAAGGATTCTGGGTAACAGAACCTGGTCCGAGCCCCACATGTCACCCCATTTTGGATTCCCCTCGGTCTCTAGTTTTCAGAAATGCACAGGTTTGGTAGGTTTCCCTAGGTGCCGGCTGAACTAGAGGCCAAAATCTACAGGTAGGCACTTTGCAAAAAACACCTCTGTTTTCTTTAAAAAATTTGGATGTGTCCACGTTGCGCTTTGGGGCGTTTCCTGTTGCGGGCGCTAGGCCTACCCACACAAGTGAGGTATCATTTTTATCGGGAGACTTGGGTGAACGCTGGGTGGAAGGAAATTTGTGGCTACTCTCAGATTTTAGAACTTTCTGCCACAGAAATGTGAGGAACATGTGTTTTTTTAGCCAAATTTTGAGGTTTGCAAAGGATTCTGGGTAACAGAACCTGGTCCGAGCCCCACAAGTCACCCCATCTTGGATTCCCCTAGGTCTCTAGTATTCTGAAATGCACAGGTTTGGTAGGTTTCCCTAGGTGCCGGCTGAACTAGAGGCCAAAATCTACAGGTAGGCACTTTGCAAAAAACCCCTCTGTTTTCTTTCAAAAATTTGGATGTGTCCACGTTGCGCTTTGGGGCGTTTCCTTTCGCGGGCGCTAGGCCTACCCACACAAGTGAGGTATCATTTTTATCGGGAGACTTGGGGGAACGCTGGGTGGAAGGAAATTTGTGGCTCCTCTCAGATTCCAGAACTTTCTGCCACAGAAATGTGAGGAACATGTCTTTTTTTAGCCAAATTTTGAGTTTTGCAAAGGATTCTGGGTAATAGAACCTGGTCCGAGCCCCACAAGTCATCCTATCTTGGATTCCCCTAGGTCTCTAGTTTTCAGAAATGCACAGGTTTGGTAGGTTTCCCGAGGTGCCGGCTGAGCTAAAGGCCAAAACCTACAGGTAGGCACTTTGCAAAAATCACCTCTGTTTTCTTTCAAAAATTTGGATGTGTCCACGTTGCGCTTTGGGGCGTTTCCTGTCGCGGGCGCTAGGCCTACCCACACAAGTGAGGTATCATTTTTATCGGGAGACTTGGGTGAACGCTGGCTGGAAGTAAATTTGTGGCTCCTCTCAGATTCCAGAACTTGCTGCCACAGAAATGTGAGGAACATGTGTTTTTTTAGCCAAATTCTGAGGTTTGCAAAGGATTCTGGGTAACAGAACCTGGTCCGAGCCCCACATGTCACCCCATTTTGGATTCCCCTCGGTCTCTAGTTTTCAGAAATGCACAGGTTTGGTAGGTTTCCCTAGGTGCCGGCTGAACTAGAGGCCAAAATCTACAGGTAGGCACTTTGCAAAAAACACCTCTGTTTTCTTTAAAAAATTTGGATGTGTCCACGTTGCGCTTTGGGGCGTTTCTTGTCGTGGGCGCTAGGCCTACCCACACAAGTGAGGTATCATTTTTATCGGGAGACTTGGGTGAACGCTGGGTGGAAGGAAATTTGTGGCTACTCTCAGATTTTAGAACTTTCTGCCACAGAAATGTGAGGAACATGTGTCTTTTTAGCCAAATTTTGAGGTTTGCAAAGGATTCTGGGTAACAGAACCTGGTCCGAGCCCCACAAGTCACCCCATCTTGGATTCCTCTAGGTCTCTAGTTTTCAGAAATGCACAGGTTTGGTAGGTTTCCCGAGGTGCCGGCTGAGCTAGAGGCCAAAATCTACAGGTAGGCACTTTGCAAAAAACACCTCTGTTTTCTTTCAAAAATTTGGATGTGTCCACGTTGCGCTTTGGGGCGTTTCCTGTTGCGGGCGCTAGGCCTACCCTCACAAGTGAGGTATCATTTTTATCAGGAGACTTGGGTGAACGCTGGGTGGAAGGAAATTTGTGGCTCCTCTCAGATTCCAGAACTTTCTGCCACAGAAATGTGAGGAACATGTGTTTTTTTAGCCATATTTTGAGGTTTGCAAAGGATTCTGGGTAACAGAACCTGGTCCGAGCCCCACATGTCACCCCAGTTTGGATTCCCCTCGGTCTCTAGTTTTCAGAAATGCACAGGTTTGGTAGGTTTCCCTAGGTGCCGGCTGAACTAGAGGCCAAAATCTACAGGTAGGCACTTTGCAAAAAACACCTCTGTTTTCTTTCAACAATTTGGATGTGTCCACGTTGCGCTTTGGGGCGTTTCCTGTCGCGGGCGCTAGGCCTACCCACACAAGTGAGGTATCATTTTTATCGGGAGACTTGGGTGAACGCTGGGTGGAAGGAAATTTGTGGCTCCTCTCAGATTCCAGAACTTTCTGCCACAGAAATGTGAGGAACATGTGTTTTTTTAGCCAAATTTTGAGGTTTGCAAAGGATTCTGGGTAACAGAACCTGGTCCGAGCCCCACAAGTCACCCCATCTTGGATTCCCCTAGGTCTCTAGTATTCTGAAATGCACAGGTTTGGTAGGTTTCCCTAGGTGCCGGCTGAACTAGAGGCCAAAATCTACAGGTAGGCACTTTGCAAAAAACCCCTCTGTCTTCTTTCAAAAATTTGGATGTGTTCACGTTGCGCTTTGGGGCGTTTCCTTTCGCGGGCGCTAGGCCTACCCACACAAGTGAGGTATCATTTTTATCGGGAGACTTGGGGGAACACTGGGTGGAAGGAAATTTGTGGCTCCTCTCAGATTCCAGAACTTTCTGCCACAGAAATGTGAGGAACATGTCTTTTTTTAGCCAAATTTTGAGGTTTGCAAAGGATTCTGGGTAACAGAACCTGGTCCGAGCCCCACAAGTCATCCTATCTTGGATTCCCCTAGGTCTCTAGTTTTCAGAAATGCACAGGTTTGGTAGGTTTCCCGAGGTGCCGGCTGAGCTAAAGGCCAAAACCTACAGGTAGGCACTTTGCAAAAATCACCTCTGTTTTCTTTCAAAAATTTGGATGTGTCCACGTTGCGCTTTGGGGCGTTTCCTGTCGCGGGCGCTAGGCCTACCCACACAAGTGAGGTATCATTTTTATCGGGAGTCTTGGGTGAACGCTTGCTGGAAGTAAATTTGTGGCTCCTCTCAGATTCCAGAACTTGCTGCCACAGAAATGTGAGGAACATGTGTTTTTTTAGCCAAATTCTGAGGTTTGCAAAGGATTCTGGGTAACAGAACCTGGTCCGAGCCCCACATGTCACCCCATTTTGGATTCCCCTCGGTCTCTAGTTTTCAGAAATGCACAGGTTTGGTAGGTTTCCCTAGGTGCCGACTGAACTAGAGGCCAAAATCTACAGGTAGGCACTTTGCAAAAAACACCTCTGTTTTCTTTAAAAAATTTGGATGTGTCCACGTTGCGCTTTGGGGCGTTTCTTGTCGTGGGCGCTAGGCCTACCCACACAAGTGAGGTATCATTTTTATCGGGAGACTTGGGTGAACGCTGGGTGGAAGGAAATTTGTGGCTACTCTCAGATTCCAGAACTTTCTGCCACAGAAATGTGAGGAACATGTGTCTTTTAAGCCAAATTTTGAGGTTTGCAAAGGATTCTGGGTAACAGAACCTGGTCCGAGCCCCACAAGTCACCCCATCTTGGATTCCTCTAGGTCTCTAGTTTTCAGAAATGCACAGGTTTGGTAGGTTTCCCGAGGTGCCGGCTGAGCTAGAGGCCAAAATCTACAGGTAGGCACTTTGCAAAAAACACCTCTGTTTTCTTAAAAAAATTTGGATGTGTCCACGTTGCGCTTTGGGGCGTTTCCTGTTGCGGGCGCTAGGCCTACCCTCACAAGTGAGGTATCATTTTTATCAGGAGACTTGGGTGAACGCTGGGTGGAAGGAAATTTGTGGCTCCTCTCAGATTCCAGAACTTTCTGCCACAGAAATGTGAGGAACATGTGTTTTTTTAGCCATATTTTGAGGTTTGCAAAGGATTCTGGGTAACAGAACCTGGTCCGAGCCCCACATGTCACCCCAGTTTGGATTCCCCTCGGTCTCTAGTTTTCAGAAATGCACAGGTTTGGTAGGTTTCCCTAGGTGCCGGCTGAACTAGAGGCCAAAATCTACAGGTAGGCACTTTGCAAAAAACACCTCTGTTTTCTTTCAACAATTTGGATGTGTCCACGTTGCGCTTTGGGGCGTTTCCTGTCGCGGGCGCTAGGCCTACCCACACAAGTGAGGTATCATTTTTATCGGGAGACTTGGGTGAACGCTGGGTGGAAGGAAATTTGTGGCTCCTCTCAGATTCCAGAACTTTCTGCCACAGAAATGTGAGGAACATGTGTTTTTTTAGCCAAATTTTGAGGTTTGCAAAGGATTCTGGGTAACAGAACCTGGTCCGAGCCCCACAAGTCACCCCATCTTGGATTCCCCTAGGTCTCGAGTATTCTGAAATGCACAGGTTTGGTAGGTTTCCCTAGGTGCCGGCTGAACTAGAGGCCAAAATCTACAGGTAGGCACTTTGCAAAAAACACCTCTGTTTTCTTTCAACAATTTGGATGTGTCCACGTTGCGCTTTGGGGCATTTCCTGTCGCGGGCGCTAGGCCTACCCACACAAGTGAGGTATAATTTTTATCGGGAGACTTGGGGGAACGCTGGGTGGAAGGAAATTTGTGGCTCCTCTCAGATTCCAGAACTTTCTGCCACAGAAATGTGAGGAACATGTGTTTTTTTAGCCAAATTTTGAGGTTTGCAAAGGATTCTGGGTAACAGAACCTGGTCCGAGCCCCACAAGTCACCCCATCTTGGATTCCCCTAGGTCTCTAGTATTCTGAAATGCACAGGTTTGGTAGGTTTCCCTAGGTGCCGGCTGAACTAGAGGCCAAAATCTACAGGTAGGCACTTTGCAAAAAAACCCTCTGTTTTCTTTCAAAAATTTGGATGTGTCCACGTTGCGCTTTGGGGCGTTTCCCGTCGTGGGCGCTAGGCCTACCCACACAAGTGAGGTATCATTTTTATCGGGAGACTTGGGGGAACACTGGGTGGAAGGACATTTGTGGCTCCTCTCAGATTCCAGAACTTTCTGCCACAGAAATGTGAGGAACATGTGTTTTTTTAGCCAAATTTTGAGGTTTGCAAAGGATTCTGGGTAACAGAACCTGGTCCGAACCCCACAAGTCACCCCATCTTGGATTCCCCTAGGTCTCTCGTTTTCAGAAATGCACAGGTTTGGTAGGTTTCCCTAGGTGCCAGCTGAGCTAGAGGCCAAAATCTACAGCTAGGCACTTTGCAAAAAACACCTCTGTTTTCTTTCAAAAATTTGGATGTGTCCACGTTGCGCATTGGGGCATTTCCTGTCGCGGGCGCTAGGCCTACTCACACAAGTGAGGTATCATTTTTATCGGGAGACTTGGGGGAACGCTGGGTGGAAGGAAAATTGTGGCTCCTCTCAGATTCCAGAACTTTCTGCCACAGAAATGTGAGGAACATGTGTTTTTTTAGCCAAATTTTGAGGTTTGCAAAGGATTCTGGGTAACAGACCCTGGTCCGAGCCCCACAAGTCACCCCATCTTGGATTCCCCTAGGTCTCTAGTATTCTTAAATGCACAGGTTTGGTAGGTTTCCCTAGGTCCCTAGGTGCCGGCTGAATTAGAGGCCAAAATCTACAGGTAGGCACTTTGTAAAAAACACCTCTGTTTTCTTTCAAAAATATGGATGTGTCCACGTTGCGCTTTGGGGCGTTTCCTGTCACGGGTGCTAGGCCTACCCACACAAGTGAGGTATCATTTTTATCGGGAGACTTGGGGGAACGCTGGGTGGAAGGAAATTTGTGGCTCCTCTCAGATTCCAGAACTTTCTGCCACAGAAATGTGAGGAACATGTGTTTTTTTAGCCAAATTTTGAGGTTTGCAAAGGATTCTGGGTAACAGAACCTGGTCCGAACCCCACATGTCACCCCATCTTGGATTCCTCTAGGTCTCTAGTTTTCAGAAAAGCACAGGTTTAGTAGGTTTCCCGAGGTGCCGGCTGAGCTAGAGGCCAAAATCTACAGGTAGGCACTTTGCAAAAAACACCTCTGTTTTCTTTCAAAAATTTGGATGTGTCCACGTTGAGCTTTGGGGCGTTTCCTGTCACGGGCGCTAGGCTTACCCACACAAGTGAGGCATCATTTGTATAGGGAGACTTGGGGGAACACTGGGTGGAAGGAAATTTGTGGCTCCTCTCAGATTCCAGAACTTTCTTCCACAGAAATATGAGGAACATGTGTTTTTTTAGCCAAATTTTGAGGTTTGCAAAGGATTCTGGGTAACAGAACCTGGTCCGAGCCCCACAAGTCATCCCATCTTGGATTCCTCTAGGTCTCTAGTTTTCAGAAATGCACAGGTTTGGTAGGTTTCCCGAGGTGCCGGCTGAGCTAAAGGCCAAAACCTACAGGTAGGCACTTTGCAAAAATCACCTCTGTTTTCTTTAAAAAATTTGGATGTGTCCACGTTGCGCTTTGGGGCGTTTCCTGTCGCGGGCGCTAGGCCTACCCACACAAGTGAGGTATCATTTTTATCGGGAGACTTGGGTGAACGCTGGCTGGAAGTAAATTTGTGGCTCCTCTCAGATTCCAGAACTTTCTGCCACAGAAATGTGAGGAACATGTGTTTTTTTAGCCAAATTCTGAGGTTTGCAAAGGATTCTGGGTAACAGAACCTGGTCCAAGCCCCACATGTCACCCCATTTTGGATTCCCCTCGGTCTCTAGTTTTCAGAAATGCACAGGTTTGGTAGGTTTCCCTAGGTGCCGGCTGAACTAGAGGCCAAAATCTACAGGTAGGCACTTTGCAAAAAACACCTCTGTTTTCTTTAAAAAATTTGGATGTGTCCACGTTGCGCTTTGGGGCGTTTCTTGTTGTGGGCGCTAGGCCTACCCACACAAGTGAGGTATCATTTTTATCGGGAGACTTGGGTGAACGCTGGGTGGAAGGAAATTTGTGGCTACTCTCAGATTTTAGAACTTTCTGCCACAGAAATGTGAGGAACATGTGTCTTTTTAGCCAAATTTTGAGGTTTGCAAAGGATTCTGGGTAACAGAACCTGGTCCGAGCCCCACAAGTCACCCCATCTTGGATTCCTCTAGGTCTCTAGTTTTCAGAAATGCACAGGTTTGGTAGGTTTCCCGAGGTGCCGGCTGAGCTAGAGGCCAAAATCTACAGGTAGGCACTTTGCAAAAAACACCTCTGTTTTCTTTAAAAAATTTGGATGTGTCCACGTTGCGCTTTGGGGCGTTTCCTGTTGCGGGCGCTAGGCCTACCCTCACAAGTGAGGTATCATTTTTATCAGGAGACTTGGGTGAACGCTGGGTGGAAGGAAATTTGTGGCTCCTCTCAGATTCCCGAACTTTCTGCCACAGAAATGTGAGGAACATGTGTTTTTTTAGCCATATTTTGAGGTTTGCAAAGGATTCTGGGTAACAGAACCTGGTCCGAGCCCCACATGTCACCCCAGTTTGGATTCCCCTCGGTCTCTAGTTTTCAGAAATGCACAGGTTTGGTAGGTTTCCCGAGGTGCCGGCTGAACTAGAGGCCAAAATCTACAGGTAGGCACTTTGCAAAAAACACCTCTGTTTTCTTTCAACAATTTGGATGTGTCCACGTTGCGCTTTGGGGCGTTTCCTGTCGCGGGCGCTAGGCCTACCCACACAAGTGAGGTATCATTTGTATAGGGAGACTTGGGGGAACACTGGGTGGAAGGAAATTTGTGGCTCCTCTCAGATTCCAGAACTTTCTTCCACAGAAATATGAGGAACATGTGTTTTTGTAGCCAAATTTTGAGGTTTGCAAAGGATTCTGGGTAACAGAACCTGGTCCGAGCCCCACAAGTCATCCCATCTTGGATTCCCCTAGGTCTCTAGTTTTCAGAAATGCACAGGTTTGGTAGGTTTCCGAGGTGCCGGCTGAGCTAAAGGCCAAAACCTATAGGTAGGCCCTTTGCAAAAATCACCTCTGTTTTCTTTCAAAAATTTGGATGTGTCCACGTTGCGCTTTGGGGCGTTTCCTGTCGCGGGCGCTAGGCCTACCCACACAAGTGAGGTATCATTTTTATCAGGAGACTTGGGTGAACGCTGGCTGGAAGTAAATTTGTGGCTCCTCTCAGATTCCAGAACTTTCTGCCACAGAAATGTGAGGAACATGTGTTTTTTTAGCCAAATTCTGAGGTTTGCAAAGGATTCTGGGTAACAGAACCTGGTCCGAGCCCCACATGTCACCCCATTTTGGATTCCCCTCGGTCTCTAGTTTTCAGAAATGCACAGGTTTGGTAGGTTTCCCTAGGTGCCGGCTGAACTAGAGGCCAAAATCTACAGGTAGGCACTTTGCAAAAAACACCTCTGTTTTCTTTAAAAAATTTGGATGTGTCCACGTTGCGCTTTGGGGCGTTTCTTGTCGTGGGCGCTAGGCCTACCCACACAAGTGAGGTATCATTTTTATCGGGAGACTTGGGTGAACGCTGGGTGGAAGGAAATTTGTGGCTACTCTCAGATTCCAGAACTTTCTGCCACAGAAATGTGAGGAACATGTGTCTTTTTAGCCAAATTTTGAGGTTTGCAAAGGATTCTGGGTAACAGAACCTGGTCCGAGCCCCACAAGTCACCCCATCTTGGATTCCTCTAGGTCTCTAGTTTTCAGAAATGCACAGGTTTGGTAAGTTTCCCGAGGTGCCGGCTGAGCTAGAGGCCAAAATCTACAGGTAGGCACTTTGCAAAAAACACCTCTGTTTTCTTTAAAAAATTTGGATGTGTCCACGTTGCGCTTTGGGGCGTTTCCTGTTGCGGGCGCTAGGCCTACACTCACAAGTGAGGTAACATTTTTATCAGGAGACTTGGGTGAACGCTGGGTGGAAGGAAATTTGTGGCTCCTCTCAGATTCCAGAACTTTCTGCCACAGAAATGTGAGGAACATGTGTTTTTTTAGCCATATTTTGAGGTTTGCAAAGGATTCTGGGTAACAGAACCTGGTCCGAGCCCCACATGTCACCCCAGTTTGGATTCCCCTCGGTCTCTAGTTTTCAGAAATGCACAGGTTTGGTAGGTTTCCCTAGGTGCCGGCTGAACTAGAGGCCAAAATCTACAGGTAGGCACTTTGCAAAAAACACCTCTGTTTTCTTTCAACAATTTGGATGTGTCCACGTTGCGCTTTGGGGCGTTTCCTGTCGCGGGCGCTAGGCCTACCCACACAAGTGAGGTATCATTTTTATCGGGAGACTTGGGTGAACGCTGGCTGGAAGTAAATTTGAGGCTCCTCTCAGATTCCAGAACTTTCTGCCACAGAAATGTGAGGAACATGTGTTTTTTTAGCCAAATTCTGAGGTTTGCAAAGGATTCTTGGTAACAGAACCTGGTCCGAGCCCCACATGTCACCCCATTTTGGATTCCCCTCGGTCTCTAGTTTTCAGAAATGCACAGGTTTGGTAGGTTTCCCTAGGTGCCGGCTGAACTAGAGGCCAAAATCTACAGGTAGGCACTTTGCAAAAAACACCTCTGTTTTCTTTAAAAAATTTGGATGTGTCCACGTTGCGCTTTGGGGCGTTTCTTGTCGTGGGCGCTAGGCCTACCCACACAAGTGAGGTATCATTTTTATCGGGAGACTTGGGTGAACGCTGGGTGGAAGGAAATTTGTGGCTACTCTCAGATTCCAGAACTTTCTGCCACAGAAATGTGAGGAACATGTGTCTTTTTAGCCAAATTTTGAGGTTTGCAAAGGATTCTGGGTAACAGAACCTGGTCCGAGCCCCACAAGTCACCCCATCTTGGATTCCTCTAGGTCTCTAGTTTTCAGAAATGCACAGGTTTGGTAAGTTTCCAGAGGAGCCGGCTGAGCTAGAGGCCAAAATCTACAGGTAGGCACTTTGCAAAAAACACCTCTGTTTTCTTTAAAAAATTTGGATGTGTCCACGTTGCGCTTTGGGGCGTTTCCTGTTGCGGGCGCTAGGCCTACCCTCACAAGTGAGGTAACATTTTTATCAGGAGACTTGGGTGAACGCTGGGTGGAAGGAAATTTGTGGCTCCTCTCAGATTCCAGAACTTTCTGCCACAGAAATGTGAGGAACATGTGTTTTTTTAGCCATATTTTGAGGTTTGCAAAGGATTCTGGGTAACAGAACCTGGTCCGAGCCCCACATGTCACCCCAGTTTGGATTCCCCTCGGTCTCTAGTTTTCAGAAATGCACAGGTTTGGTAGGTTTCCCTAGGTGCCGGCTGAACTAGAGGCCAAAATCTACAGGTAGGCACTTTGCAAAAAACACCTGTTTTCTTTCAACAATTTGGATGTGTCCATGTTGCGCTTTGGGGCGTTTCCTGTCGCAGGCGCTAGGCCTACCCACACAAGTGAGGTATCATTGTTATCGGGAGACTTGGGCGAACGCTGGGTGGTAGGAAATTTGTGGCTCCTCTCAGATTCCAGAACTTTCTGCCACAGAAATGTGAGGAACATGTGTTTTTTTAGCCAAATTTTGAGGTTTGCAAAGGATTCTGGGTAACAGAACCTGGTCCGAGCCCCACAAGTCACCCCATCTTGGATTCCCCTAGGTCTCTAGTATTCTGAAATGCACAGGTTTGGTAGGTTTCCCTAGGTGCCGGCTGAACTAGAGGCCAAAATCTACAGGTAGGCACTTTGCAAAAAACCCCTCTGTTTTCTTTCAAAAATTTGGATGTGTCCACGTTGCGCTTTGGGGCGTTTCCTGTCGCGGGCGCTAGGCCTACCCACACAAGTGAGGTATCATTTTTATCGGGAGACTTGGGGGAACGCTGGGTGGAAGGAAATTTGTGGCTCCTCTCAGATTCCAGAACTTTCTGCCACAGAAATGTGAGGAACATGTGTTTTTTTAGCCAAATTTTGAGGTTTGCAAAGGATTCTGGGTAACAGAACCTGGTCCGAGCCCCACATGTCACCCCATCTTGGATTCCTCTAGGTCTCTAGTTTTCAGAAAAGCACAGGTTTGGTAGGTTTCCCGAGGTGCCGGCTGAGCTAGAGGCCAAAATCTACAGGTAGGCACTTTGCAAAAAACACCTCTGTTTTCTTTAAAAAATTTTGATGTGTCCACGTTGCACTTTGGGGCGTTTCTTGTCGCGGGCGCTAGGCCTACCCACACAAGTGAGGTATCATTTTTATCGGGAGACTTGGGTGAACGCTGGGTGGAAGGAAATTTGTGGCTCCTCTCAGATTCCAGAACTTTCTGCCACAGGAATGTGAGGAACATGTGTCTTTTTAGCCAAATTTTGAGGTTTGCAAAGGATTTTGGGTAACAGAACCTGGTCCGAGCCCCACAAGTCACCCCATCTTGGATTCCTCTAGGTCTCTAGTTTTCAGAAATGCACAGGTTTGGTAGGTTTCCCGAGGTGCCGGCTGAGCTAGAGGCCAAAATCTACAGGTAGGCACTTTGCAAAAAACACCTCTGTTTTCTTTCAAAAATTTGGATGTGTCCACGTTGCGCTTTGGGGCGTTTCCTGTTGCGGGCGCTAGGCCTACCCTCACAAGTGAGGTATCATTTTTATCAGGAGACTTGGGTGAACGCTGGGTGGAAGGAAATTTGTGGCTCCTCTCAGATTCCAGAACTTTCTGCACAGAAATGTGAGGAACATGTGTTTTTTTAGCCAAATTTTGAGGTTTGCAAAGGATTCTGGGTAACAGAACCTGGTCCGAGCCCCACATGTCACCCCAGTTTGGATTCCCCTCGGTCTCTAGTTTTCAGAAATGCACAGGTTTGGTAGGTTTCCCTAGGTGCCGGCTGAACTAGAGGCCAAAATCTACAGGTAGGCACTTTGCAAAAAAAACCTCTGTTTTCTTTCAACAATTTGGATGTGTCCACGTTGCGCTTTGGGGAGTTTCCTGTCGCGGGCGCTAGGCCTACCCACACAAGTGAGGTATCATTTTTATCGGGAGACTTGGGTGAACGCTGGGTGGAAGGAAATTTGTGGCTCCTCTCAGATTCCAGAACTTTCTGCCACAGAAATGTGAGGAACATGTGTTTTTTTAGCCAAATTTTGAGGTTTATAAAGGATTCTGGGTAACAGAACCTGGTCCGAGCCCCACAAGTCACCCCATCTTGGATTCCCCTAGGTCTCTAGTATTCTGAAATGCACAGGTTTGGTAGGTTTCCCTAGGTGCCGGCTGAACTAGAGGCCAAAATCTACAGGTAGGCACTTTGCAAAAAAAACCTCTGTTTTCTTTAAAAAATTTGGATGTGTCCACGTTGCGCTTTGGGGCGTTTCCTGTCGCGGGCGCTAGGCCTACCCACACAAGTGAGGTATCATTTTTATCGGGAGACTTGGGGGAACGCTGGGTGGAAGGAAATTTGTGGCTCCTCTCAGATTCCAGAACTTTCTGCCACAGAAATGTGAGGAACATGTGTTTTTTTAGCCAAATTTTGAGGTTTGCAAAGGATTCTGGGTAACAGAACCTGATCCGAGCCCCACAAGTCACCCCATCTTGGATTCCCCTAGGTCTCTAGTTTTCAGAAATGCACAGGTTTGGTAGGTTTCCCTAGGTGCCGGCTGAGCTAGATGCCAAAATCTACAGGTAGGCACTTTGCAAAAAACACCTCTGTTTTCTTTAAAAAATTTGGATGTGTCCACGTTGCGCTTTGGGGCGTTTCCTGTCGTGGGCGCTAGGCCTACCCACACAAGTGAGGTATCATTTTTATCGAGAGACTTGGGTGAACGCTGGGTGGAAGGAAATTTGTGGCTACTCTCAGATTCCAGAACTTTCTGCCACAGAAATGTGAGGAACATGTGTCTTTTTAGCCAAATTTTGAGGTTTGCAAAGGATTCTGGGTAACAGAACCTGGTCCGAGCCCCACAAGTCACCCCATCTTGGATTCCTCAGAAATGCACAGGTTTGGTAAGTTTCCCGAGGTGCCGGCTGAGCTAGAGGCCAAAATCTACAGGTAGGCACTTTGCAAAAAACACCTCTGTTTTCTTTAAAAAATTTGGATGTGTCCACGTTGCGCTTTGGGGCGTTTCCTGTTGCGGGCGCTAGGCCTACCCTCACAAGTGAGGTATCATTTTTATCAGGAGACTTGGGTGAACGCTGGGTGGAAGGAAATTTGTGGCTCCTCTCAGATTCCAGAACTTTTTGCCACAGAAATGTGAGGAACATGTGTTTTTTTAGCCATATTTTGAGGTTTGCAAAGGATTCTGGGTAACAGAACCTGGTCCGAGCCCCACATGTCACCCCAGTTTGGATTCCCCTCGGTCTCTAGTTTTCAGAAATGCACAGGTTTGGTAGGTTTCCCTAGGTGCCGGCTGAACTAGAGGCCAAAATCTACAGGTAGGCACTTTGCAAAAAACACCTCTGTTTTCTTTCAACAATTTGGATGTGTCCACGTTGCGCTTTGGAGCGTTTCCTGTCGCGGGCGCTAGGCCTACCCACACAAGTGAGGTATCATTTTTATCGGGAGACTTGGGTGAACGCTGGGTGGAAGGAAATTTGTGGCTCCTCTCAGATTCCAGAACTTTCTGCCACAGAAATGTGAGGAACATGTGTTTTTTTAGCCAAATTTTGAGGTTTGCAAAGGATTCTGGGTAACAGAACCTGGTCCGAGCCCCACAAGTCACCCCATCTTGGATTCCCCTAGGTCTCTAGTATTCTGAAATGCACAGGTTTGGTAGGTTTCCCTAGGTGCCGGCTGAACTAGAGGCCAAAATCTACAGGTAGGCACTTTGCAAAAAACACCTCTGTTTTCTTTCAAAAATTTGGATGTGTCCACGTTGCGTTTTGGGGCGTTTCCTGTCGCGGGCGCTAGGCCTACCCACACAAGTGAGGTATCATTTTTATCGGGAGACTTGGGGGAACGCTGGGTGGAAGGAAATTTGTGGCTCCTCTCAGATTCCAGAACTTTCTGCCACAGAAATGTGAGGAACATGTGTTTTTTTAGCCAAATTTTGAGGTTTGCAAAGGATTCTGGGTAACAGAACCTGGTCCGAGCCCCACATGTCACCCCATCTTGGATTCCTCTAGGTCTCTAGTTTTCAGAAAAGCACAGGTTTGGTAGGTTTCCCGAGGTGCCGGCTGAGCTAGAGGCCAAAATCTACAGGTAGGCACTTTGCAAAAAACCTCTGTTTTCTTTCAAAAATTTGGATGTGTCCACGTTGCGCTTTGGGGCGTTTCCTGTCGCGGGCGCTAGGCCTACCCACACAAGTGAGGTATCATTTGTATAGGGAGACTTGGGGGAACACTGGGTGGAAGGAAATTTGTGGCTCCTCTCAGATTCCAGAACTTTCTTCCACAGAAATATGAGGAACATGTGTTTTTTTAGCCAAATTTTGAGGTTTGCAAAGGATTCTGGGTAACAGAACCTGGTCCGAGCCCCACAAGTCATCCCATCTTGGATTCCCCTAGGTCTCTAGTTTTCAGAAATGCACAGGTTTGGTAGGTTTCCCGAGGTGCCGGCTGAGCTAAAGGCCAAAACCTACAGGTAGGCACTTTGGAAAAATCACCTCTGTTTTCTTTCAAAAATTTGGATGTGTCCACGTTGCGCTTTGGGGCTTTTCCTGTCGCGGGCGCTAGGCCTACCCACACAAGTGAGGTATCATTTTTATCGGGAGACTTGGGTGAATGCTGGCTGGAAGTAAATTTGTGGCTCCTCTCAGATTCCAGAACTTTCTGCCACAGAAATGTGAGGAACATGTGTTTTTTTAGCCAAATTCTGAGGTTTGCAAAGGATTCTGGGTAACAGAACCTGGTCCGAGCCCCACATGTCACCACATTTTGGATTCCCCTCGGTCTCTAGTTTTCAGAAATGCACAGGTTTGGTAGGTTTCCCTAGGTGCCGGCTGAACTAGAGGCCAAAATCTACAGGTAGGCACTTTGCAAAAAACACCTCTGTTTTCTTTAAAAAATTTGGATGTGTCCACGTTGAGCTTTTTGGGCGTTTCTTGTCGCGGGCGCTAGGCCTACCCACACAAGTGAGGTATCATTTTTATCGGGAGACTTGGGTGAACGCTGGGTGGAAGGAAATTTGTGGCTACTCTCAGATTCCAGAACTTTCTGCCACAGGAATGTGAGGAACATGTGTCTTTTTAGCCAAATTTTGAGGTTTGCAAAGGATTCTGGGTAACAGAAACTGGTCCGAGCCCCACAAGTCACCCCATCTTGGATTCCTCTAGGTCTCTAGTTTTCAGAAATGCACAGGTTTGGTAGGTTTCCCGAGGTGCCGGCTGAGCTAGAGGCCAAAATCTACAGGTAGGCACTTTTCAAAAAACACCTCTGTTTTCTTTCAAAAATTTGGATGTGTCCACGTTGCGCTTTGGGGCGTTTCCTGTTGCGGGCGCTAGGCCTACCCTCACAAGTGAGGTATCATTTTTATCAGGAGACTTGGGTGAACGCTGGGTGGAAGGAAATTTGTGGCTCCTCTCAGATTCCAGAACTTTCTGCCACAGAAATGTGAGGAACATGTGTTTTTTTAGCCAAATTTTGAGGTTTGCAAAGGATTCTGGGTAACAGAACCTGGTCCGAGCCCCACATGTCACCCCAGTTTGGATTCCCCTCGGTCTCTAGTTTTCAGAAATGCACAGGTTTGGTAGGTTTCCCTAGGTGCCGGCTGAACTAGAGGCCAAAATCTACAGGTAGGCACTTTGCAAAAAACACCTCTGTTTTCTTTCAACAATTTGGATGTGTCCACGTTGCGCTTTGGGGCGTTTCCTGTCGCGGGCGCTAGGCCTACCCACACAAGTGAGGTATCATTTTTATCGGGAGACGTGGGTGAACGCTGGGTGGAAGGAAATTTGTGGCTCCTCTCAGATTCCAGAACTTTCTGCCACAGAAATGTGAGGAACATGTGTTTTTTAGCCAAATTTTGAGGTTTGCAAAGGATTCTGGGTAACAGAACCTGGTCCGAGCCCCACAAGTCACCCCATCTTGGATTCCCCTAGGTCTCTAGTTTTCAGAAATGCACAGGTTTGGTATGTTTCCCTAGGTGCCGGCTGAACTAGAGGCCAAAATCTACAGGTAGGCACTTTGCAAAAAACACCTCTGTTTTCTTTCAACAATTTGGATGTGTCCACGTTGCGCTTTGGGGCGTTTCCTGTCGCGGGCGCTAGGCCTACCCACACAAGTGAGGTATCATTTTTATCGGGAGACTTGGGGGAACGCTGGGTGGAAGGAAATTTGTGGCTCCTCTCAGATTCCAGAACTTTCTGCCACAGAAATGTGAGGAACATGTGTTTTTTTAGCCAAATTTTGAGGTTTGCAAAGGATTCTGGGTAACAGAACCTGATCCGAGCCCCACAAGTCACCCCATCTTGGATTCCCCTAGGTCTCTAGTTTTCAGAAATGCACAGGTTTGGTAGGTTTCCCTAGGTGCCGGCTGAGCTAGATGCCAAAATCTACAGGTAGGCACTTTGCAAAAAACACCTCTGTTTTCTTTCAAAAATTTGGATGTGTCCACGTTGCGCTTTGGGGCGTTTCCTGTTGCGGGCGCTAGGCCTACCCACACAAGTGAGGTATCATTTTTATCGGGAGACTTGGGGGAACGCTGGGTGGAAGGAAATTTGTGGCTCCTCTCAGATTCCAGAACTTTCTGCCACAGAAATGTGAGGAACATGTGTTTTTTTAGCCAAATTTTGAGGTTTGCAAAGGATTCTGGGTAACAGAACCTGGTCCGAGCCCCACAAGTCACCCCATCTTGGATTCCTCTAGGTCTCTAGTTTTCAGAAATGCACAGGTTTGGTAGGTTTCCCGAGGTGCCGGCTGAGTTAGAGGCCAAAATCTACAGGTAGGCACTTTGCAAAAAACACCTCTGTTTTCTTTCAAAAATTTGGATGTGTCCACGTTGCGCTTTGGGGCGTTTCCTGTTGCGGGCGCTAGGCCTACCCTCACAAGTGAGGTATCATTTTTATCAGGAGACTTGGGTGAACGCTGGGTGGAAGGAAATTTGTGGCTCCTCTCAGATTCCAGAACTTTCTGCCACAGAAATGTGAGGAACATGTGTTTTTTTAGCCAAATGTTGAGGTTTGCAAAGGATTCTGGGTAACAGAACCTGGTCCGAGCCCCACATGTCACCCCAGTTAGGATTCCCCTCGGTCTCTAGTTTTCAGAAATGCACAGGTTTGGTAGGTTTCCCTAGGTGCCGGCTGAACTAGAGGCCAAAATCTACAGGTAGGCACTTTGCAAAAAACACCTCTGTTTTCTTTCAACAATTTGGATGTGTCCACGTTGCGCTTTGGGGCGTTTCCTGTCGCGGGCGCTAGGCCTACCCACACAAGTGAGGTATCATTTTTATCGGGAGACTTGGGTGAACGCTGGGTGGAAGGAAATTTGTGGCTCCTCTCAGATTCCAGAACTTTCTGCCACAGAAATGTGAGGAACACGTGTTTTTTTAGCCAAATTTTGAGGTTTGCAAAGGATTCTGGGTAACAGAACCTGGTCCGAGCCCCACAAGTCACCCCATCTTGGATTCCCCTAGGTCTCTAGTATTCTGAAATGCACAGGTTTGGTAGGTTTCCCTAGGTGCCGGCTGAACTAGAGGCCAAAATCTACAGGTAGGCACTTTGCAAAAAACACCTCTGTTTTCTTTCAAAAATTTGGATGTGTCCACGTTGCGCTTTGGGGCGTTTCCTGTCGCGGGCGCTAGGCCTACCCACACAAGTGAGGTATCATTTTGATCGGGAGACTTGGGGGAACGCTGGGTGGAAGGAAATTTGTGGCTCCTCTCATATTCCAGAACTTTCTGCCACAGAAATGTGAGGAACATGTGTTTTTTTAGCCAAATTTTGAGGTTTGCAAAGGATTCTGGGTAACAGAACCTGGTCCGAGCCCCACATGTCACCCCATCTTGGATTCCTCTAGGTCTCTAGTTTTCAGAAAAGCACAGGTTTGGTAGGTTTCCCGAGGTGCCGGCTGAGCTAGAGGCCAAAATCTACAGGTAGGCACTTTGCAAAAAACCTCTGTTTTCTTTCAAAAATTTGGATGTGTCCACGTTGCGCTTTGGGGCGTTTCCTGTTGCGGGCGCTAGGCCTACCCTCACAAGTGAGGTATCATTTTTATCAGGAGACTTGGGTGAACGCTGGGTGGAAGGAAATTTGTGGCTCCTCTCAGATTCCAGAACTTTCTGCCACAGAAATGTGAGGAACATGTGTTTTTTTAGCCAAATGTTGAGGTTTGCAAAGGATTCTGGGTAACAGAACCTGGTCCGAGCCCCACATGTCACCCCAGTTAGGATTCCCCTCGGTCTCTAGTTTTCAGAAATGCACAGGTTTGGTAGGTTTCCCTAGGTGCCGGCTGAACTAGAGGCCAAAATCTACAGGTAGGCACTTTGCAAAAAACACCTCTGTTTTCTTTCAACAATTTGGATGTGTCCACGTTGCGCTTTGGGGCGTTTCCTGTCGCGGGCGCTAGGCCTACCCACACAACTGAGGTATCATTTTTATCGGGAGACTTGGGTGAACGCTGGGTGGAAGGAAATTTGTGGCTCCTCTCAGATTCCAGAACTTTCTGCCACAGGAATGTGAGGAACATGTGTCTTTTTAGCCAAATTTTGAGGTTTGCAAAGGATTTTGGGTAACAGAACCTGGTCCGAGCCCCACAAGTCACCCCATCTTGGATTCCTCTAGGTCTCTAGTTTTCAGAAATGCACAGGTTTGGTAGGTTTCCCGAGGTGCCGGCTGAGCTAGAGGCCAAAATCTACAGGTAGGCACTTTGCAAAAAACACCTCTGTTTTCTTTAAAAAATTTGGATGTGTCCACGTTGCGCTTTGGGGCGTTTCCTGTTGCGGGCGCTAGGCCTACCCTCACAAGTGAGGTATCATTTTTATCAGGAGACTTGGGTGAACGCTGGGTGGAAGGAAATTTGTGGCTCCTCTCAGATTCCAGAACTTTCTGCACAGAAATGTGAGGAACATGTGTTTTTTTAGCCAAATTTTGAGGTTTGCAAAGGATTCTGGGTAACAGAACCTGGTCCGAGCCCCACATGTCACCCCAGTTTGGATTCCCCTCGGTCTCTAGTTTTCAGAAATGCACAGGTTTGGTAGGTTTCCCTAGGTGCCGGCTGAACTAGAGGCCAAAATCTACAGGTAGGCACTTTGCAAAAAAAACCTCTGTTTTCTTTCAACAATTTGGATGTGTCCACGTTGCGCTTTGGGGAGTTTCCTGTCGCGGGCGCTAGGCCTACCCACACAAGTGAGGTATCATTTTTATCGGGAGACTTGGGTGAACGCTGGGTGGAAGGAAATTTGTGGCTCCTCTCAGATTCCAGAACTTTCTGCCACAGAAATGTGAGGAACATGTGTTTTTTTAGCCAAATTTTGAGGTTTACAAAGGACTCTGGGTAACAGAACCTGGTCCGAGCCCCACAAGTCACCCCATCTTGGATTCCCCTAGGTCTCTAGTATTCTGAAATGCACAGGTTTGGTAGGTTTCCCTAGGTGCCGGCTGAACTAGAGGCCAAAATCTACAGGTAGGCACTTTGCAAAAAAAACCTCTGTTTTCTTTAAAAAATTTGGATGTGTCCACGTTGCGCTTTGGGGCGTTTCCTGTCGCGGGCGCTAGGCCTACCCACACAAGTGAGGTATCATTTTTATCGGGAGACTTGGGGGAACGCTGGGTGGAAGGAAATTTGTGGCTCCTCTCAGATTCCAGAACTTTCTGCCACAGAAATGTGAGGAACATGTGTTTTTTTAGCCAAATTTTTAGGTTTGCAAAGGATTCTGGGTAACAGAACCTGATCCGAGCCCCACAAGTCACCCCATCTTGGATTCCCCTAGGTCTCTAGTTTTCAGAAATGCACAGGTTTGGTAGGTTTCCCTAGGTGCCGGCTGAGCTAGATGCCAAAATCTACAGGTAGGCACTTTGCAAAAAACACCTCTGTTTTCTTTAAAAAATTTGGATGTGTCCACGTTGCGCTTTGGGGCGTTTCCTGTCGCGGGCGCTAGGCCTACCCACACAAGTGAGGTATCATTTTTATCGAGAGACTTGGGTGAACGCTGGGTGGAAGGAAATTTGTGGCTACTCTCAGATTCCAGAACTTTCTGCCACAGAAATGTGAGGAACATGTGTCTTTTTAGCCAAATTTTGAGGTTTGCAAAGGATTCTGGGTAACAGAACCTGGTCCGAGCCCCACAAGTCACCCCATCTTGGATTCCTCTAGGTCTCTAGTTTTCAGAAATGCACAGGTTTGGTAAGTTTCCCGAGGTGCCGGCTGAGCTAGAGGCCAAAATCTACAGGTAGGCACTTTGCAAAAAACACCTCTGTTTTCTTAAAAAAATTTGGATGTGTCCACGTTGCGCTTTGGGGCGTTTCCTGTTGCGGGCGCTAGGCCTACCCTCACAAGTGAGGTATCATTTTTATCAGGAGACTTGGGTGAACGCTGGGTGGAAGGAAATTTGTGGCTCCTCTCAGATTCCAGAACTTTCTGCCACAGAAATGTGAGGAACATGTGTTTTTTTAGCCATATTTTGAGGTTTGCAAAGGATTCTGGGTAACAGAACCTGGTCCGAGCCCCACATGTCACCCCAGTTTGGATTCCCCTCGGTCTCTAGTTTTCAGAAATGCACAGGTTTGGTAGGTTTCCCTAGGTGCCGGCTGAACTAGAGGCCAAAATCTACAGGTAGGCACTTTGCAAAAAACACCTCTGTTTTCTTTCAACAATTTGGATGTGTCCACGTTGCGCTTTGGAGCGTTTCCTGTCGCGGGCGCTAGGCCTACCCACACAAGTGAGGTATCATTTTTATCGGGAGACTTGGGTGAACGCTGGGTGGAAGGAAATTTGTGGCTCCTCTCAGATTCCAGAACTTTCTGCCACAGAAATGTGAGGAACATGTGTTTTTTTAGCCAAATTTTGAGGTTTGCAAAGGATTCTGGGTAACAGAACCTGGTCCGAGCCCCACAAATCACCCCATCTTGTATTCCCCTAGGTCTCTAGTATTCTGAAATGCACAGGTTTGGTAGGTTTCCCTAGGTGCCGGCTGAACTAGAGGCCAAAATCTACAGGTAGGCACTTTGCAAAAAACACCTCTGTTTTCTTTCAAAAATTTGGATGTGTCCACGTTGCGCTTTGGGGCGTTTCCTGTCGCGGGCGCTAGGCCTACCCACACAAGTGAGGTATCATTTTTATCGGGAGACTTGGGGGAACGCTGGGTGGAAGGAAATTTGTGGCTCCTCTCAGATTCCAGAACTTTCTGCCACAGAAATGTGAGGAACATGTGTTTTTTTAGCCAAATTTTGAGGTTTGCAAAGGATTCTGGGTAACAGAACCTGGTCCGAGCCCCACATGTCACCCCATCTTGGATTCCTCTAGGTCTCTAGTTTTCAGAAAAGCACAGGTTTGGTAGGTTTCCCGAGGTGCCGGCTGAGCTAGAGGCCAAAATCTACAGGTAGGCACTTTGCAAAAAACCTCTGTTTTCTTTCAAAAATTTGGATGTGTCCACGTTGCGCTTTGGGGCGTTTCCTGTCGCGGGCGCTAGGCCTACCCACACAAGTGAGGTATCATTTGTATAGGGAGACTTGGGGGAACACTGGGTGGAAGGAAATTTGTGGCTCCTCTCAGATTCCAGAACTTTCTTCCACAGAAATATGAGGAACATGCGTTTTTTTAGCCAAATTTTGAGGTTTGCAAAGGATTCTGGGTAACAGAACCTGGTCCAAGCCCCACAAGTCATCCCATCTTGGATTCCCCTAGGTCTCTAGTTTTCAGAAATGCACAGGTTTGGTAGGTTTCCCGAGGTGCCGGCTGAGCTAAAGGCCAAAACCTACAGGTAGGCACTTTGGAAAAATCACCTCTGTTTTCTTTTAAAAATTTGGATGTGTCCACGTTGCGCTTTGGGGCTTTTCCTGTCGCGGGCGCTAGGCCTACCCACACAAGTGAGGTATCATTTTTATCGGGAGACTTGGGTGAATGCTGGCTGGAAGTAAATTTGTGGCTCCTCTCAGATTCCAGAACTTTCTGCCACAGAAATGTGAGGAACATGTGTTTTTTTAGCCAAATTCTGAGGTTTGCAAAGGATTCTGGGTAACAGAACCTGGTCCGAGCCCCACATGTCACCCCATTTTGGATTCCCCTCGGTCTCTAGTTTTCAGAAATGCACAGGTTTGGTAGGTTTCCCTAGGTGCCGGCTGAACTAGAGGCCAAAATCTACAGGTAGGCACTTTGCAAAAAACACCTCTGTTTTCTTTAAAAAATTTGGATGTGTCCACGTTGAGCTTTGGGGCGTTTCTTGTCGCGGGCGCTAGGCCTACCCACACAAGTGAGGTATCATTTTTATCGGGAGACTTGGGTGAACGCTGGGTGGAAGGAAATTTGTGGCTACTCTCAGATTCCAGAACTTTCTGCCACAGGAATATGAGGAACATGTGTCTTTTTAGCCAAATTTTGAGGTTTGCAAAGGATTCTGGGTAACAGAAACTGGTCCGAGCCCCACAAGTCACCCCATCTTGGATTCCTCTAGGTCTCTAGTTTTCAGAAATGCACAGGTTTGCTAGGTTTCCCGAGGTGCCGGCTGAGCTAGAGGCCAAAATCTACAGGTAGGCACTTTGCAAAAAACACCTCTGTTTTCTTTCAAAAATTTGGATGTGTCCACGTTGCGCTTTGGGGCGTTTCCTGTTGCGGGCGCTAGGCCTACCCTCACAAGTGAGGTATCATTTTTATCAGGAGACTTGGGTGAACGCTGGGTGGAAGGAAATTTGTGGCTCCTCTCAGATTCCAGAACTTTCTGCCACAGAAATGTGAGGAACATGTGTTTTTTTAGCCAAATTTTGAGGTTTGCAAAGGATTCTGGGTAACAGAACCTGGTCCGAGCCCCACATGTCACCCCAGTTTGGATTCCCCTCGGTCTCTAGTTTTCAGAAATGCACAGGTTTGGTAGGTTTGCCTAGGTGCCGGCTGAACTAGAGGCCAAAATCTACAGGTAGGCACTTTGCAAAAAACACCTCTGTTTTCTTTCAACAATTTGGATGTGTCCACGTTGCGCTTTGGGGCGTTTCCTGTCGCGGGCGCTAGGCCTACCCACACAAGTGAGGTATCATTTTTATCGGGAGACGTGGGTGAACGCTGGGTGGAAAGAAATTTGTGGCTCCTCTCAGATTCCAGAACTTTCTGCCACAGAAATGTGAGGAACATGTGTTTTTTAGCCAAATTTTGAGGTTTGCAAAGGATTCTGGGTAACAGAACCTGGTCCGAGCCCCACAAGTCACCCCATCTTGGATTCCCCTAGGTCTCTAGTTTTCAGAAATGCACAGGTTTGGTAGGTTTCCCTAGGTGCCGGCTGAACTAGAGGCCAAAATCTACAGGTAGGCACTTTGCAAAAAACACCTCTGTTTTCTTTCAACAATTTGGATGTGTCCACGTTGCGCTTTGGGGCGTTTCCTGTCGCGGGCGCTAGGCCTACCCACACAAGTGAGGTATCATTTTTATCGGGAGACTTGGGGGAACGCTGGGTGGAAGGAAATTTGTGGCTCCTCTCAGATTCCAGAACTTTCTGCCACAGAAATGTGAGGAACATGTGTTTTTTTAGCCAAATTTTGAGGTTTGCAAAGGATTCTGGGTAACAGAACCTGGTCCGAGCCCCACATGTCACCCCATCTTGGATTCCTCTAGGTCTCTAGTTTTCAGAAAAGCACAGGTTTGGTAGGTTTCCCGAGGTGCCGGCTGAGCTAGAGGCCAAAATCTACAGGTAGGCACTTTGCAAAAAACCTCTGTTTTCTTTCAAAAATTTGGATGTGTCCACGTTGCGCTTTGGGGCGTTTCCTGTCGCGGGCGCTAGGCCTACCCACACAAGTGAGGTATCATTTGTATAGGGAGACTTGGGGGAACACTGGGTGGAAGGAAATTTGTGGCTCCTCTCAGATTCCAGAACTTTCTTCCACAGAAATATGAGGAACATGCGTTTTTTTAGCCAAATTTTGAGGTTTGCAAAGGATTCTGGGTAACAGAACCTGGTCCAAGCCCCACAAGTCATCCCATCTTGGATTCCCCTAGGTCTCTAGTTTTCAGAAATGCACAGGTTTGGTAGGTTTCCCGAGGTGCCGGCTGAGCTAAAGGCCAAAACCTACAGGTAGGCACTTTGGAAAAATCACCTCTGTTTTCTTTTAAAAATTTGGATGTGTCCACGTTGCGCTTTGGGGCTTTTCCTGTCGCGGGCGCTAGGCCTACCCACACAAGTGAGGTATCATTTTTATCGGGAGACTTGGGTGAATGCTGGCTGGAAGTAAATTTGTGGCTCCTCTCAGATTCCAGAACTTTCTGCCACAGAAATGTGAGGAACATGTGTTTTTTTAGCCAAATTCTGAGGTTTGCAAAGGATTCTGGGTAACAGAACCTGGTCCGAGCCCCACATGTCACCCCATTTTGGATTCCCCTCGGTCTCTAGTTTTCAGAAATGCACAGGTTTGGTAGGTTTCCCTAGGTGCCGGCTGAACTAGAGGCCAAAATCTACAGGTAGGCACTTTGCAAAAAACACCTCTGTTTTCTTTAAAAAATTTGGATGTGTCCACGTTGAGCTTTGGGGCGTTTCTTGTCGCGGGCGCTAGGCCTACCCACACAAGTGAGGTATCATTTTTATCGGGAGACTTGGGTGAACGCTGGGTGGAAGGAAATTTGTGGCTACTCTCAGATTCCAGAACTTTCTGCCACAGGAATATGAGGAACATGTGTCTTTTTAGCCAAATTTTGAGGTTTGCAAAGGATTCTGGGTAACAGAAACTGGTCCGAGCCCCACAAGTCACCCCATCTTGGATTCCTCTAGGTCTCTAGTTTTCAGAAATGCACAGGTTTGCTAGGTTTCCCGAGGTGCCGGCTGAGCTAGAGGCCAAAATCTACAGGTAGGCACTTTGCAAAAAACACCTCTGTTTTCTTTCAAAAATTTGGATGTGTCCACGTTGCGCTTTGGGGCGTTTCCTGTTGCGGGCGCTAGGCCTACCCTCACAAGTGAGGTATCATTTTTATCAGGAGACTTGGGTGAACGCTGGGTGGAAGGAAATTTGTGGCTCCTCTCAGATTCCAGAACTTTCTGCCACAGAAATGTGAGGAACATGTGTTTTTTTAGCCAAATTTTGAGGTTTGCAAAGGATTCTGGGTAACAGAACCTGGTCCGAGCCCCACATGTCACCCCAGTTTGGATTCCCCTCGGTCTCTAGTTTTCAGAAATGCACAGGTTTGGTAGGTTTGCCTAGGTGCCGGCTGAACTAGAGGCCAAAATCTACAGGTAGGCACTTTGCAAAAAACACCTCTGTTTTCTTTCAACAATTTGGATGTGTCCACGTTGCGCTTTGGGGCGTTTCCTGTCGCGGGCGCTAGGCCTACCCACACAAGTGAGGTATCATTTTTATCGGGAGACGTGGGTGAACGCTGGGTGGAAAGAAATTTGTGGCTCCTCTCAGATTCCAGAACTTTCTGCCACAGAAATGTGAGGAACATGTGTTTTTTAGCCAAATTTTGAGGTTTGCAAAGGATTCTGGGTAACAGAACCTGGTCCGAGCCCCACAAGTCACCCCATCTTGGATTCCCCTAGGTCTCTAGTTTTCAGAAATGCACAGGTTTGGTAGGTTTCCCTAGGTGCCGGCTGAACTAGAGGCCAAAATCTACAGGTAGGCACTTTGCAAAAAACACCTCTGTTTTCTTTCAACAATTTGGATGTGTCCACGTTGCGCTTTGGGGCGTTTCCTGTCGCGGGCGCTAGGCCTACCCACACAAGTGAGGTATCATTTTTATCGGGAGACTTGGGGGAACGCTGGGTGGAAGGAAATTTGTGGCTCCTCTCAGATTCCAGAACTTTCTGCCACAGAAATGTGAGGAACATGTGTTTTTTTAGCCAAATTTTGAGGTTTGCAAAGGATTCTGGGTAACAGAACCTGATCCGAGCCCCACAAGTCACCCCATCTTGGATTCCCCTAGGTCTCTAGTTTTCAGAAATGCACAGGTTTGGTAGGTCTCCCTAGGTGCCGGCTGAGCTAGATGCCAAAATCTACAGGTAGGCACTTTGCAAAAAACACCTCTGTTTTCTTTCAAAAATTTGGATGTGTCCACGTTGCGCTTTGGGGCGTTTCCTGTTGCGGGCGCTAGGCCTACCCACACAAGTGAGGTATCATTTTTATCGGGAGACTTGGGGGAACGCTGGGTGGAAGGAAATTTGTGGCTCCTCTCAGATTCCAGAACTTTCTGCCACAGAAATGTGAGGAACATGTGTTTTTTTAGCCAAATTTTGAGGTTTGCAAAGGATTCTGGGTAACAGAACCTGGTCCGAGCCCCACAAGTCACCCCATCTTGGATTCCTCTAGGTCTCTAGTTTTCAGAAATGCACAGGTTTGGTAGGTTTCCCGAGGTGCCGGCTGAGTTAGAGGCCAAAATCTACAGGTAGGCACTTTGCAAAAAACACCTCTGTTTTCTTTCAAAAATTTGGATGTGTCCACGTTGCGCTTTGGGGCGTTTCCTGTTGCGGGCGCTAGGCCTACCCTCACAAGTGAGGTATCATTTTTATCAGGAGACTTGGGTGAACGCTGGGTGGAAGGAAATTTGTGGCTCCTCTCAGATTCCAGAACTTTCTGCCACAGAAATGTGAGGAACATGTGTTTTTTTAGCCAAATGTTGAGGTTTGCAAAGGATTCTGGGTAACAGAACCTGGTCCGAGCCCCACATGTCACCCCAGTTAGGATTCCCCTCGGTCTCTAGTTTTCAGAAATGCACAGGTTTGGTAGGTTTCCCTAGGTGCCGGCTGAACTAGAGGCCAAAATCTACAGGTAGGCACTTTGCAAAAAACACCTCTGTTTTCTTTCAACAATTTGGATGTGTCCACGTTGCGCTTTGGGGCGTTTCCTGTCGCGGGCGCTAGGCCTACCCACACAAGTGAGGTATCATTTTTATCGGGAGACTTGGGTGAACGCTGGGTGGAAGGAAATTTGTGGCTCCTCTCAGATTCCAGAACTTTCTGCCACAGAAATGTGAGGAACACGTGTTTTTTTAGCCAAATTTTGAGGTTTGCAAAGGATTCTGGGTAACAGAACCTGGTCCGAGCCCCACAAGTCACCCCATCTTGGATTCCCCTAGGTCTCTAGTATTCTGAAATGCACAGGTTTGGTAGGTTTCCCTAGGTGCCGGCTGAACTAGAGGCCAAAATCTACAGGTAGGCACTTTGCAAAAAACACCTCTGTTTTCTTTCAAAAATTTGGATGTGTCCACGTTGCGCTTTGGGGCGTTTCCTGTCGCGGGCGCTAGGCCTACCCACACAAGTGAGGTATCATTTTGATCGGGAGACTTGGGGGAACGCTGGGTGGAAGGAAATTTGTGGCTCCTCTCATATTCCAGAACTTTCTGCCACAGAAATGTGAGGAACATGTGTTTTTTTAGCCAAATTTTGAGGTTTGCAAAGGATTCTGGGTAACAGAACCTGGTCCGAGCCCCACATGTCACCCCATCTTGGATTCCTCTAGGTCTCTAGTTTTCAGAAAAGCACAGGTTTGGTAGGTTTCCCGAGGTGCCGGCTGAGCTAGAGGCCAAAATCTACAGGTAGGCACTTTGCAAAAAACCTCTGTTTTCTTTCAAAAATTTGGATGTGTCCACGTTGCGCTTTGGGGCGTTTCCTGTTGCGGGCGCTAGGCCTACCCTCACAAGTGAGGTATCATTTTTATCAGGAGACTTGGGTGAACGCTGGGTGGAAGGAAATTTGTGGCTCCTCTCAGATTCCAGAACTTTCTGCCACAGAAATGTGAGGAACATGTGTTTTTTTAGCCAAATGTTGAGGTTTGCAAAGGATTCTGGGTAACAGAACCTGGTCCGAGCCCCACATGTCACCCCAGTTAGGATTCCCCTCGGTCTCTAGTTTTCAGAAATGCACAGGTTTGGTAGGTTTCCCTAGGTGCCGGCTGAACTAGAGGCCAAAATCTACAGGTAGGCACTTTGCAAAAAACACCTCTGTTTTCTTTCAACAATTTGGATGTGTCCACGTTGCGCTTTGGGGCGTTTCCTGTCGCGGGCGCTAGGCCTACCCACACAACTGAGGTATCATTTTTATCGGGAGACTTGGGTGAACGCTGGGTGGAAGGAAATTTGTGGCTCCTCTCAGATTCCAGAACTTTCTGCCACAGGAATGTGAGGATCATGTGTCTTTTTAGCCAAATTTTGAGGTTTGCAAAGGATTTTGGGTAACAGAACCTGGTCCGAGCCCCACAAGTCACCCCATCTTGGATTCCTCTAGGTCTCTAGTTTTCAGAAATGCACAGGTTTGGTAGGTTTCCCGAGGTGCCGGCTGAGCTAGAGGCCAAAATCTACAGGTAGGCACTTTGCAAAAAACACCTCTGTTTTCTTTAAAAAATTTGGATGTGTCCACGTTGCGCTTTGGGGCGTTTCCTGTTGCGGGCGCTAGGCCTACCCTCACAAGTGAGGTATCATTTTTATCAGGAGACTTGGGTGAACGCTGGGTGGAAGGAAATTTGTGGCTCCTCTCAGATTCCAGAACTTTCTGCACAGAAATGTGAGGAACATGTGTTTTTTTAGCCAAATTTTGAGGTTTGCAAAGGATTCTGGGTAACAGAACCTGGTCCGAGCCCCACATGTCACCCCAGTTTGGATTCCCCTCGGTCTCTAGTTTTCAGAAATGCACAGGTTTGGTAGGTTTCCCTAGGTGCCGGCTGAACTAGAGGCCAAAATCTACAGGTAGGCACTTTGCAAAAAAAACCTCTGTTTTCTTTCAACAATTTGGATGTGTCCACGTTGCGCTTTGGGGAGTTTCCTGTCGCGGGCGCTAGGCCTACCCACACAAGTGAGGTATCATTTTTATCGGGAGACTTGGGTGAACGCTGGGTGGAAGGAAATTTGTGGCTCCTCTCAGATTCCAGAACTTTCTGCCACAGAAATGTGAGGAACATGTGTTTTTTTAGCCAAATTTTGAGGTTTACAAAGGACTCTGGGTAACAGAACCTGGTCCGAGCCCCACAAGTCACCCCATCTTGGATTCCCCTAGGTCTCTAGTATTCTGAAATGCACAGGTTTGGTAGGTTTCCCTAGGTGCCGGCTGAACTAGAGGCCAAAATCTACAGGTAGGCACTTTGCAAAAAAAACCTCTGTTTTCTTTAAAAAATTTGGATGTGTCCACGTTGCGCTTTGGGGCGTTTCCTGTCGCGGGCGCTAGGCCTACCCACACAAGTGAGGTATCATTTTTATCGGGAGACTTGGGGGAACGCTGGGTGGAAGGAAATTTGTGGCTCCTCTCAGATTCCAGAACTTTCTGCCACAGAAATGTGAGGAACATGTGTTTTTTTAGCCAAATTTTTAGGTTTGCAAAGGATTCTGGGTAACAGAACCTGATCCGAGCCCCACAAGTCACCCCATCTTGGATTCCCCTAGGTCTCTAGTTTTCAGAAATGCACAGGTTTGGTAGGTTTCCCTAGGTGCCGGCTGAGCTAGATGCCAAAATCTACAGGTAGGCACTTTGCAAAAAACACCTCTGTTTTCTTTAAAAAATTTGGATGTGTCCACGTTGCGCTTTGGGGCGTTTCCTGTCGCGGGCGCTAGGCCTACCCACACAAGTGAGGTATCATTTTTATCGAGAGACTTGGGTGAACGCTGGGTGGAAGGAAATTTGTGGCTACTCTCAGATTCCAGAACTTTCTGCCACAGAAATGTGAGGAACATGTGTCTTTTTAGCCAAATTTTGAGGTTTGCAAAGGATTCTGGGTAACAGAACCTGGTCCGAGCCCCACAAGTCACCCCATCTTGGATTCCTCTAGGTCTCTAGTTTTCAGAAATGCACAGGTTTGGTAAGTTTCCCGAGGTGCCGGCTGAGCTAGAGGCCAAAATCTACAGGTAGGCACTTTGCAAAAAACACCTCTGTTTTCTTAAAAAAATTTGGATGTGTCCACGTTGCGCTTTGGGGCGTTTCCTGTTGCGGGCGCTAGGCCTACCCTCACAAGTGAGGTATCATTTTTATCAGGAGACTTGGGTGAACGCTGGGTGGAAGGAAATTTGTGGCTCCTCTCAGATTCCAGAACTTTCTGCCACAGAAATGTGAGGAACATGTGTTTTTTTAGCCATATTTTGAGGTTTGCAAAGGATTCTGGGTAACAGAACCTGGTCCGAGCCCCACATGTCACCCCAGTTTGGATTCCCCTCGGTCTCTAGTTTTCAGAAATGCACAGGTTTGGTAGGTTTCCCTAGGTGCCGGCTGAACTAGAGGCCAAAATCTACAGGTAGGCACTTTGCAAAAAACACCTCTGTTTTCTTTCAACAATTTGGATGTGTCCACGTTGCGCTTTGGAGCGTTTCCTGTCGCGGGCGCTAGGCCTACCCACACAAGTGAGGTATCATTTTTATCGGGAGACTTGGGTGAACGCTGGGTGGAAGGAAATTTGTGGCTCCTCTCAGATTCCAGAACTTTCTGCCACAGAAATGTGAGGAACATGTGTTTTTTTAGCCAAATTTTGAGGTTTGCAAAGGATTCTGGGTAACAGAACCTGGTCCGAGCCCCACAAATCACCCCATCTTGTATTCCCCTAGGTCTCTAGTATTCTGAAATGCACAGGTTTGGTAGGTTTCCCTAGGTGCCGGCTGAACTAGAGGCCAAAATCTACAGGTAGGCACTTTGCAAAAAACACCTCTGTTTTCTTTCAAAAATTTGGATGTGTCCACGTTGCGCTTTGGGGCGTTTCCTGTCGCGGGCGCTAGGCCTACCCACACAAGTGAGGTATCATTTTTATCGGGAGACTTGGGGGAACGCTGGGTGGAAGGAAATTTGTGGCTCCTCTCAGATTCCAGAACTTTCTGCCACAGAAATGTGAGGAACATGTGTTTTTTTAGCCAAATTTTGAGGTTTGCAAAGGATTCTGGGTAACAGAACCTGGTCCGAGCCCCACATGTCACCCCATCTTGGATTCCTCTAGGTCTCTAGTTTTCAGAAAAGCACAGGTTTGGTAGGTTTCCCGAGGTGCCGGCTGAGCTAGAGGCCAAAATCTACAGGTAGGCACTTTGCAAAAAACCTCTGTTTTCTTTCAAAAATTTGGATGTGTCCACGTTGCGCTTTGGGGCGTTTCCTGTCGCGGGCGCTAGGCCTACCCACACAAGTGAGGTATCATTTGTATAGGGAGACTTGGGGGAACACTGGGTGGAAGGAAATTTGTGGCTCCTCTCAGATTCCAGAACTTTCTTCCACAGAAATATGAGGAACATGCGTTTTTTTAGCCAAATTTTGAGGTTTGCAAAGGATTCTGGGTAACAGAACCTGGTCCAAGCCCCACAAGTCATCCCATCTTGGATTCCCCTAGGTCTCTAGTTTTCAGAAATGCACAGGTTTGGTAGGTTTCCCGAGGTGCCGGCTGAGCTAAAGGCCAAAACCTACAGGTAGGCACTTTGGAAAAATCACCTCTGTTTTCTTTTAAAAATTTGGATGTGTCCACGTTGCGCTTTGGGGCTTTTCCTGTCGCGGGCGCTAGGCCTACCCACACAAGTGAGGTATCATTTTTATCGGGAGACTTGGGTGAATGCTGGCTGGAAGTAAATTTGTGGCTCCTCTCAGATTCCAGAACTTTCTGCCACAGAAATGTGAGGAACATGTGTTTTTTTAGCCAAATTCTGAGGTTTGCAAAGGATTCTGGGTAACAGAACCTGGTCCGAGCCCCACATGTCACCCCATTTTGGATTCCCCTCGGTCTCTAGTTTTCAGAAATGCACAGGTTTGGTAGGTTTCCCTAGGTGCCGGCTGAACTAGAGGCCAAAATCTACAGGTAGGCACTTTGCAAAAAACACCTCTGTTTTCTTTAAAAAATTTGGATGTGTCCACGTTGAGCTTTGGGGCGTTTCTTGTCGCGGGCGCTAGGCCTACCCACACAAGTGAGGTATCATTTTTATCGGGAGACTTGGGTGAACGCTGGGTGGAAGGAAATTTGTGGCTACTCTCAGATTCCAGAACTTTCTGCCACAGGAATATGAGGAACATGTGTCTTTTTAGCCAAATTTTGAGGTTTGCAAAGGATTCTGGGTAACAGAAACTGGTCCGAGCCCCACAAGTCACCCCATCTTGGATTCCTCTAGGTCTCTAGTTTTCAGAAATGCACAGGTTTGCTAGGTTTCCCGAGGTGCCGGCTGAGCTAGAGGCCAAAATCTACAGGTAGGCACTTTGCAAAAAACACCTCTGTTTTCTTTCAAAAATTTGGATGTGTCCACGTTGCGCTTTGGGGCGTTTCCTGTTGCGGGCGCTAGGCCTACCCTCACAAGTGAGGTATCATTTTTATCAGGAGACTTGGGTGAACGCTGGGTGGAAGGAAATTTGTGGCTCCTCTCAGATTCCAGAACTTTCTGCCACAGAAATGTGAGGAACATGTGTTTTTTTAGCCAAATTTTGAGGTTTGCAAAGGATTCTGGGTAACAGAACCTGGTCCGAGCCCCACATGTCACCCCAGTTTGGATTCCCCTCGGTCTCTAGTTTTCAGAAATGCACAGGTTTGGTAGGTTTGCCTAGGTGCCGGCTGAACTAGAGGCCAAAATCTACAGGTAGGCACTTTGCAAAAAACACCTCTGTTTTCTTTCAACAATTTGGATGTGTCCACGTTGCGCTTTGGGGCGTTTCCTGTCGCGGGCGCTAGGCCTACCCACACAAGTGAGGTATCATTTTTATCGGGAGACGTGGGTGAACGCTGGGTGGAAAGAAATTTGTGGCTCCTCTCAGATTCCAGAACTTTCTGCCACAGAAATGTGAGGAACATGTGTTTTTTAGCCAAATTTTGAGGTTTGCAAAGGATTCTGGGTAACAGAACCTGGTCCGAGCCCCACAAGTCACCCCATCTTGGATTCCCCTAGGTCTCTAGTTTTCAGAAATGCACAGGTTTGGTAGGTTTCCCTAGGTGCCGGCTGAACTAGAGGCCAAAATCTACAGGTAGGCACTTTGCAAAAAACACCTCTGTTTTCTTTCAACAATTTGGATGTGTCCACGTTGCGCTTTGGGGCGTTTCCTGTCGCGGGCGCTAGGCCTACCCACACAAGTGAGGTATCATTTTTATCGGGAGACTTGGGGGAACGCTGGGTGGAAGGAAATTTGTGGCTTCTCTCAGATTCCAGAACTTTCTGCCACAGAAATGTGAGGAACATGTGTTTTTTTAGCCAGATTTTGAGGTTTGCAAAGGATTCTGGGTAACAGAACCTGATCCGAGCCCCACAAGTCACCCCATCTTGGATTCCCCTAGGTCTCTAGTTTTCAGAAATGCACAGGTTTGGTAGGTTTCCCTAGGTGCCGGCTGAGCTAGATGCCAAAATCTACAGGTAGGCACTTTGCAAAAAACACCTCTGTTTTCTTTCAAAAATTTGGATGTGTCCACGTTGCGCTTTGGGGCGTTTCCTGTTGCGGGCGCTAGGCCTACCCACACAAGTGAGGTATCATTTTTATCGGGAGACTTGGGGGAACGCTGGGTGGAAGGAAATTTGTGGCTCCTCTCAGATTCCAGAACTTTCTGCCACAGAAATGTGAGGAACATGTGTTTTTTTAGCCAAATTTTGAGGTTTGCAAAGGATTCTGGGTAACAGAACCTGGTCCGAGCCCCACAAGTCACCCCATCTTGGATTCCTCTAGGTCTCTAGTTTTCAGAAATGCACAGGTTTGGTAGGTTTCCCGAGGTGCCGGCTGAGCTAGAGGCCAAAATCTACAGGTAGGCACTTTGCAAAAAACACCTCTGTTTTCTTTCAAAAATTTGGATGTGTCCACGTTGCGCTTTGGGGCGTTTCCTGTTGCGGGCGCTAGGCCTACCCTCACAAGTGAGGTATCATTTTTATCAGGAGACTTGGGTGAACGCTGGGTGGAAGGAAATTTGTGGCTCCTCTCAGATTCCAGAACTTTCTGCCACAGAAATGTGAGGAACATGTGTTTTTTTAGCCAAATGTTGAGGTTTGCAAAGGATTCTGGGTAACAGAACCTGGTCCGAGCCCCACATGTCACCCCAGTTAGGATTCCCCTCGGTCTCTAGTTTTCAGAAATGCACAGGTTTGGTAGGTTTCCCTAGGTGCCGGCTGAACTAGAGGCCAAAATCTACAGGTAGGCACTTTGCAAAAAACACCTCTGTTTTCTTTCAACAATTTGGATGTGTCCACGTTGCGCTTTGGGGCGTTTCCTGTCGCGGGCGCTAGGCCTACCCACACAAGTGAGGTATCATTTTTATCGGGAGACTTGGGTGAACGCTGGGTGGAAGGAAATTTGTGGCTCCTCTCAGATTCCAGAACTTTCTGCCACAGAAATGTGAGGAACACGTGTTTTTTTAGCCAAATTTTGAGGTTTGCAAAGGATTCTGGGTAACAGAACCTGGTCCGAGCCCCACAAGTCACCCCATCTTGGATTCCCCTAGGTCTCTAGTATTCTGAAATGCACAGGTTTGGTAGGTTTCCCTAGGTGCCGGCTGAACTAGAGGCCAAAATCTACAGGTAGGCACTTTGCAAAAAACACCTCTGTTTTCTTTCAAAAATTTGGATGTGTCCACGTTGCGCTTTGGGGCGTTTCCTGTCGCGGGCGCTAGGCCTACCCACACAAGTGAGGTATCATTTTGATCGGGAGACTTGGGGGAACGCTGGGTGGAAGGAAATTTGTGGCTCCTCTCAGATTCCAGAACTTTCTGCCACAGAAATGTGAGGAACACGTGTTTTTTTAGCCAAATTTTGAGGTTTGCAAAGGATTCTGGGTAACAGAACCTGATCCGAGCCCCACAAGTCACCCCATCTTGGATTCCCCTAGGTCTCTAGTTTTCAGAAATGCACAGGTTTGGTAGGTTTCCCTAGGGGCCGGCTGAGCTAGATGCCAAAATCTACAGGTAGGCACTTTGCAAAAAACACCTCTGTTTTCTTTCAAAAATTTGGATGTGTCCATGTTGCGCTTTGGGGCATTTCGTGTCGCGGGCGCTAGGCCTACCCACACAAGTGAGGTATCATTTTTATCGGGAGACTTGGGGGAACACTGGGTGGAAGGAAATTTGTGGCTCCTCTCATATTCCAGAACTTTCTGCCACAGAAATGTGAGGAACATGTGTTTTTTTAGCCAAATTTTGAGGTTTGCAAAGGATTCTGGGTAACAGAACCTGGTCCGAGCCCCACATGTCACCCCATCTTGGATTCCTCTAGGTCTCTAGTTTTCAGAAAAGCACAGGTTTGGTAGGTTTCCCGAGGTGCCGGCTGAGCTAGAGGCCAAAATCTACAGGTAGGCACTTTGCAAAAAACCTCTGTTTTCTTTCAAAAATTTGGATGTGTCCACGTTGCGCTTTGGGGCGTTTCCTGTTGCGGGCGCTAGGCCTACCCTCACAAGTGAGGTATCATTTTTATCAGGAGACTTGGGTGAACGCTGGGTGGAAGGAAATTTGTGGCTCCTCTCAGATTCCAGAACTTTCTGCCACAGAAATGTGAGGAACATGTGTTTTTTTAGCCAAATGTTGAGGTTTGCAAAGGATTCTGGGTAACAGAACCTGGTCCGAGCCCCACATGTCACCCCAGTTAGGATTCCCCTCGGTCTCTAGTTTTCAGAAATGCACAGGTTTGGTAGGTTTCCCTAGGTGCCGGCTGAACTAGAGGCCAAAATCTACAGGTAGGCACTTTGCAAAAAACACCTCTGTTTTCTTTCAACAATTTGGATGTGTCCACGTTGCGCTTTGGGGCGTTTCCTGTCGCGGGCGCTAGGCCTACCCACACAAGTGAGGTATCATTTTTATCGGGAGACTTGGGTGAACGCTGGGTGGAAGGAAATTTGTGGCTCCTCTCAGATTCCAGAACTTTCTGCCACAGAAATGTGAGGAACATGTGTTTTTTTAGCCAAATTTTGAGGTTTGCAAAGGATTCTGGGTAACAGAACCTGGTCCGAGCCCCACAAGTCACCCCATCTTGGATTCCCCTAGGTCTCTAGTATTCTGAAATGCACAGGTTTGGTAGGTTTCCCTAGGTGCCGGCTGAACTAGAGGCCAAAATCTACAGGTAGGCACTTTGCAAAAAACACCTCTGTTTTCTTTCAAAAATTTGGATGTGTCCACGTTGCGCTTTGGGGCGTTTCCTGTCGCGGGCGCTAGGCCTACCCACACAAGTGAGGTATCATTTTGATCGGGAGACTTGGGGGAACGCTGGGTGGAAGGAAATTTGTGGCTCCTCTCAGATTCCAGAACTTTCTGCCACAGAAATGTAAGGAACATGTGTTTTTTTAGCCAAATTTTGAGGTTTGCAAAGGATTCTGGGTAACAGAACCTGGTCCGAGCCCCACATGTCACCCCATCTTGGATTCCTCTAGGTCTCTAGTTTTCAGAAAAGCACAGGTTTGGTAGGTTTCCCGAGGTGCCGGCTGAGCTAGAGGCCAAAATCTACAGGTAGGCACTTTGCAAAAAACCTCTGTTTTCTTTCAAAAATTTGGATGTGTCCACGTTGCGCTTTGGGGCGTTTCCTGTCGCGGGCGCTAGGCCTACCCACACAAGTGAGGTATCATTTGTATAGGGAGACTTGGGGGAACGCTGGGTGGAAGGAAATTTGTGGCTCCTCTCATATTCCAGAACTTTCTGCCACAGAAATGTGAGGAACATGTGTTTTTTTAGCCAAATTTTGAGGTTTGCAAAGGATTCTGGGTAACAGAACCTGGTCCGAGCCCCACATGTCACCCCATCTTGGATTCCTCTAGGTCTCTAGTTTTCAGAAAAGCACAGGTTTGGTAGGTTTCCCGAGGTGCCGGCTGAGCTAGAGGCCAAAATCTACAGGTAGGCACTTTGCAAAAAACCTCTGTTTTCTTTCAAAAATTTGGATGTGTCCACGTTGCGCTTTGGGGCGTTTCCTGTTGCGGGCGCTAGGCCTACCCTCACAAGTGAGGTATCATTTTTATCAGGAGACTTGGGTGAACGCTGGGTGGAAGGAAATTTGTGGCTCCTCTCAGATTCCAGAACTTTCTGCCACAGAAATGTGAGGAACATGTGTTTTTTTAGCCAAATGTTGAGGTTTGCAAAGGATTCTGGGTAACAGAACCTGGTCCGAGCCCCACATGTCACCCCAGTTAGGATTCCCCTCGGTCTCTAGTTTTCAGAAATGCACAGGTTTGGTAGGTTTCCCTAGGTGCCGGCTGAACTAGAGGCCAAAATCTACAGGTAGGCACTTTGCAAAAAACACCTCTGTTTTCTTTCAACAATTTGGATGTGTCCACGTTGCGCTTTGGGGCGTTTCCTGTCGCGGGCGCTAGGCCTACCCACACAAGTGAGGTATCATTTTTATCGGGAGACTTGGGTGAACGCTGGGTGGAAGGAAATTTGTGGCTCCTCTCAGATTCCAGAACTTTCTGCCACAGAAATGTGAGGAACATGTGTTTTTTTAGCCAAATTTTGAGGTTTGCAAAGGATTCTGGGTAACAGAACCTGGTCCGAGCCCCACAAGTCACCCCATCTTGGATTCCCCTAGGTCTCTAGTATTCTGAAATGCACAGGTTTGGTAGGTTTCCCTAGGTGCCGGCTGAACTAGAGGCCAAAATCTACAGGTAGGCACTTTGTAAAAAACACCTCTGTTTTCTTTCAACAATTTGGATGTGTCCACTTTGCGCTTTGGGGCGTTTCCTGTCGCGGGCGCTAGGCCTACCCACACAAGTGAGGTATCATTTTGATCGGGAGACTTGGGGGAACGCTGGGTGGAAGGAAATTTGTGGCTCCTCTCAGATTCCAGAACTTTCTGCCACAGAAATGTGAGGAACATGTGTTTTTTTAGCCAAATTTTGAGGTTTGCAAAGGATTCTGGGTAACAGAACCTGGTCCGAGCCCCACATGTCACCCCATCTTGGATTCCTCTAGGTCTCTAGTTTTCAGAAAAGCACAGGTTTGGTAGGTTTCCCGAGGTGCCGGCTGAGCTAGAGGCCAAAATCTACAGGTAGGCACTTTGCAAAAAACCTCTGTTTTCTTTCAAAAATTTGGATGTGTCCACGTTGCGCTTTGGGGCGTTTCCTGTCGCGGGCGCTAGGCCTACCCACACAAGTGAGGTATCATTTGTATAGGGAGACTTGGGGGAACGCTGGGTGGAAGGAAATTTGTGGCTCCTCTCATATTCCAGAACTTTCTGCCACAGAAATGTGAGGAACATGTGTTTTTTTAGCCAAATTTTGAGGTTTGCAAAGGATTCTGGGTAACAGAACCTGGTCCGAGCCCCACATGTCACCCCATCTTGGATTCCTCTAGGTCTCTAGTTTTCAGAAAAGCACAGGTTTGGTAGGTTTCCCGAGGTGCCGGCTGAGCTAGAGGCCAAAATCTACAGGTAGGCACTTTGCAAAAAACGTCTGTTTTCTTTCAAAAATTTGGATGTGTCCACGTTGCGCTTTGGGGCGTTTCCTGTTGCGGGCGCTAGGCCTACCCTCACAAGTGAGGTATCATTTTTATCAGGAGACTTGGGTGAACGCTGGGTGGAAGGAAATTTGTGGCTCCTCTCAGATTCCAGAACTTTCTGCCACAGAAATGTGAGGAACATGTGTTTTTTTAGCCAAATGTTGAGGTTTGCAAAGGATTCTGGGTAACAGAACCTGGTCCGAGCCCCACATGTCACCCCAGTTAGGATTCCCCTCGGTCTCTAGTTTTCAGAAATGCACAGGTTTGGTAGGTTTCCCTAGGTGCCGGCTGAACTAGAGGCCAAAATCTACAGGTAGGCACTTTGCAAAAAACACCTCTGTTTTCTTTCAACAATTTGGATGTGTCCACGTTGCGCTTTGGGGCGTTTCCTGTCGCGGGCCCTAGGCCTACCCACACAAGTGAGGTATCATTTTTATCGGGAGACTTGGGTGAACGCTGGGTGGAAGGAAATTTGTGGCTCCTCTCAGATTCCAGAACTTTCTGCCACAGAAATGTGAGGAACATGTGTTTTTTTAGCCAAATTTTGAGGTTTGCAAAGGATTCTGGGTAACAGAACCTGGTCCGAGCCCCACAAGTCACCCCATCTTGGATTCCCCTAGGTCTCTAGTATTCTGAAATGCACAGGTTTGGTAGGTTTCCCTAGGTGCCGGCTGAACTAGAGGCCAAAATCTACAGGTAGGCACTTTGCAAAAAACACCTCTGTTTTCTTTCAAAAATTTGGATGTGTCCACGTTGCGCTTTGGGGCGTTTCCTGTCGCGGGCGCTAGGCCTACCCACACAAGTGAGGTATCATTTTGATCGGGAGACTTGGGGGAACGCTGGGTGGAAGGAAATTTGTGGCTCCTCTCAGATTCCAGAACTTTCTGCCACAGAAATGTGAGGAACATGTGTTTTTTTAGCCAAATTTTGAGGTTTGCAAAGGATTCTGGGTAACAGAACCTGGTCCGAGCCCCACATGTCACCCCATCTTGGATTCCTCTAGGTCTCTAGTTTTCAGAAAAGCACAGGTTTGGTAGGTTTCCCGAGGTGCCGGCTGAGCTAGAGGCCAAAATCTACAGGTAGGCACTTTGCAAAAAACCTCTGTTTTCTTTCAAAAATTTGGATGTGTCCACGTTGCGCTTTGGGGCGTTTCCTGTCGCGGGCGCTAGGCCTACCCACACAAGTGAGGTATCATTTGTATAGGGAGACTTGGGGGAACACTGGGTGGAAGGAAATTTGTGGCTCCTCTCAGATTCCAGAACTTTCTTCCACAGAAATATGAGGAACATGTGTTTTTTTAGCCAAATTTTGAGGTTTGCAAAGGATTCTGGGTAACAGAACCTGGTCCGAGCCCCACAAGTCACCCGATCTTGGATTCCCCTAGGTCTCTAGTATTCTGAAATGCACAGGTTTGGTAGGTTTCCCTAGGTGCCGGCTGAACTAGAGGTCAAAATCTACAGGTAGGCACTTTTCAAAAAACACCTCTGTTTTCTTTAAAAAATTTGGATGTGTCCACGTTGCGATTTGGGGCGTTTCTTGTCGCGGGCGCTAGGCCTACCCACACAAGTGAGGTATCATTTTTATCGGGAGACTTGGGTGAACCCTGGGTGGAAGGAAATTTGTGGCTACTCTCAGATTCCAGAACTTTCTGCCACAGAAACGTGAGGAACATGTGTCTTTTTAGCCAAATTTTGAGGTTTGCAAAGGATTCTGGGTAACAGAACCTGGTCCGAGCCCCACAAGTCACCCCATCTTGGATTCCTCTAGGTCTCTAGTTTTCAGAAATGCACAGGTTTGGTAGGTTTCCCGAGGTGCCGGCTGAGCTAGAGGCCAAAATCTACAGGTAGGCACTTTGCAAAAAACACCTCAGTTTTCTTTCAAAAATTTGGATGTGTCCACGTTGCGCTTTGGGGCGTTTCCTGTCGCGGGCGCTAGGCCTACCCACACAAATGAGGTATCAGTTTGATCGGGAGACTTGGGGGAACGCTGGGTGGAAGGAAATTTGTGGCTCCTCTCAGATTCCAGAACTTTCTGCCACAGAAATGTGAGGAACATGTGTTTTTTTAGCCAAATTTTGAGGTTTGCAAAGGATTCTGGGTAACAGAACCTGGTCCGAGCCCCACATGTCACCCCATCTTGGATTCCTCTAGGTCTCTAGTTTTCAGAAAAGCACAGGTTTGGTAGGTTTCCCGAGGTGCCGGCTGAGCTAGAGGCCAAAACCTACAGGTAGGCACTTTGCAAAAAACCTCTGTTTTCTTTCACAAATTTGGATGTGTCCACGTTGCGCTTTGGGGCGTTTCCTGTCGCGGGCGCTAGGCCTACCCACACAAGTGAGGTATCATTTGTATAGGGAGACTTGGGGGAACACTGGGTGGAAGGAAATTTGTGGCTCCTCTCAGATTCCAGAACTTTCTTCCACAGAAATATGAGGAACATGTGCTTTTTTAGCCAAATTTTGAGGTTTGCAAAGGATTCTGGGTAACAGAACCTGGTCCGAGCCCCACAAGTCATCCCATCTTGGATTCCCCTAGGTCTCTAGTTTTCAGAAATGCACAGGTTTGGTAGGTTTCCCGAGGTGCCGGCTGAGCTAAAGGCCAAAACCTACAGGTAGGCACTTTGGAAAAATCACCTCTGTTTTCTTTCAAAAATTTGGATGTGTCCACGTTGCGCTTTGGGGCTTTTCCTGTCGCGGGCGCTAGGCCTACCCACACAAGTGAGGTATCATTTTTATCGGGAGACTTGGGTGAATGCTGGCTGGAAGTAAATTTGTGGCTCCTTTCAGATTCCAGAACTTTCTGCCACAGAAATGTGAGGAACATGTGTTTTTTTAGCCAAATTTTGAGGTTTGCAAAGGATTCTGGGTAACAGAACCTGGTCCGAGCCCCACAAGTCATCCCATCTTGGATTCCCCTAGGTCTCTAGTTTTCAGAAATGCACAGGTTTGGTAGGTTTCCCCAGGTGCCGGCTGAACTAGAGGCCAAAATCTACAGGTAGGCACTTTGCAAAAAACACCTCTGTTTTCTTTAAAAAATTTGGATGTGTCCACGTTGCACTTTGGGGCGTTTCTTGTCGCGGGCGCTAGGCCTACCCACACAAGTGAGGTATCATTTTTATCGGGAGACTTGGGTGAACGCTGGGTGGAAGGAAATTTGTGGCTCCTCTCAGATTCCAGAACTTTCTGCCACAGGAATGTGAGGAACATGTGTCTTTTTAGCCAAATTTTGAGGTTTGCAAAGGATTTTGGGTAACAGAACCTGGTCCGAGCCCCACAAGTCACCCCATCTTGGATTCCTCTAGGTCTCTAGTTTTCAGAAATGCACAGGTTTGGTAGGTTTCCCGAGGTGCCGGCTGAGCTAGAGGCCAAAATCTACAGGTAGGCACTTTGCAAAAAACACCTCTGTTTTCTTTCAAAAATTTGGATGTGTCCACGTTGCGCTTTGGGGCGTTTCCTGTTGCGGGCGCTAGGCCTACCCTCACAAGTGAGGTATCATTTTTATCAGGAGACTTGGGTGAACGCTGGGTGGAAGGAAATTTGTGGCTCCTCTCAGATTCCAGAACTTTCTGCCACAGAAATGTGAGGAACATGTGTTTTTTTAACCAAATTTTGAGGTTTGCAAAGGATTCTGGGTAACAGAACCTGGTCCGAGCCCCACATGTCACCCCAGTTTGGATTCCCCTCGGTCTCTAGTTTTCAGAAATGCACAGGTTTGGTAGGTTTCCCTAGGTGCCGGCTGAACTAGAGGCCAAAATCTACAGGTAGGCACTTTGCAAAAAAAACCTCTGTTTTCTTTCAACAATTTGGATGTGTCCACGTTGCGCTTTGGGGCGTTTCCTGTCGCGGGCGCTAGGCCTACCCACACAAGTGAGGTATCATTTTTATCGGGAGACTTGGGTGAACGCTGGGTGGAAGGAAATTTGTGGCTCCTCTCAGATTCCAGAACTTTCTGCCACAGAAATGTGAGGAACATGTGTTTTTTTAGCCAAATTTTGAGGTTTACAAAGGATTCTGGGTAACAGAACCTGGTCCGAGCCCCACAAGTCACCCCATCTTGGATTCCCCTAGGTCTCTAGTATTCTGAAATGCACAGGTTTGGTAGGTTTCCCTAGGTGCCGGCTGAACTAGAGGCCAAAATCTACAGGTAGGCACTTTGCAAAAAAAACCTCTGTTTTCTTTAAAAAATTTGGATGTGTCCACGTTGCGCTTTGGGGCGTTTCCTGTCGCGGGCGCTAGGCCTACCCACACAAGTGAGGTATCATTTTTATCGGGAGACTTGGGGGAACGCTGGGTGGAAGGAAATTTGTGGCTCCTCTCAGATTCCAGAACTTTCTGCCACAGAAATGTGAGGAACATGTGTTTTTTTAGCCAAATTTTGAGGTTTGCAAAGGATTCTGGGTAACAGGACCTGATCCGAGCCCCACAAGTCACCCCATCTTGGATTCCCCTAGGTCTCTAGTTTTCAGAAATGCACAGGTTTGGTAGGTTTCCCTAGGTGCCGGCTGAGCTAGATGCCAAAATCTACAGGTAGGCACTTTGAAAAAACACCTCTGTTTTCTTTAAAACATTTGGATGTGTCCACGTTGCGCTTTGGGGCGTTTCCTGTCGCGGGCGCTAGGCCTACCCACACAAGTGAGGTATCATTTTTATCGAGAGACTTGGGTGAACGCTGGGTGGAAGGAAATTTGTGGCTACTCTCAGATTCCAGAACTTTCTGCCACAGAAATGTGAGGAACATGTGTCTTTTTAGCCAAATTTTGAGGTTTGCAAAGGATTCTGGGTAACAGAACCTGGTCCGAGCCCCACATGTCACCCCAGTTTGGATTCCCCTCGGTCTCTAGTTTTCAGAAATGCACAGGTTTGGTAGGTTTCCCTAGGTGCCGGCTGAACTAGAGGCCAAAATCTACAGGTAGGCACTTTGCAAAAAAAAACTCTGTTTTCTTTCAACAATTTGGATGTGTCCACGTTGCGCTTTGGGGCGTTTCCTGTCGCGGGCGCTAGGCCTACCCACACAAGTGAGGTATCATTTTTATCGGGAGACTTGGGTGAACGCTGGGTGGAAGGAAATTTGTGGCTCCTCTCAGATTCCAGAACTTTCTGCCACAGAAATGTGAGGAACATGTGTTTTTTTAGCCAAATTTTGAGGTTTACAAAGGATTCTGGGTATCAGAACCTGGTCCGAGCCCCACAAGTCACCCCATCTTGGATTCCCCTAGGTCTCTAGTATTCTGAAATGCACAGGTTTGGTAGGTTTCCCTAGGTGCCAGCTGAACTAGAGGCCAAAATCTACAGGTAGGCACTTTGCAAAAAAAACCTCTGTTTTCTTTAAAAAATTTGGATGTGTCCACGTTGCGCTTTGGGGCGTTTCCTGTCGCGGGCGCTAGGCCTACCCACACAAGTGAGGTATCATTTTTATCAGGAGACTTGGGGGAACGCTGGGTGGAAGGAAATTTGTGGCTCCTCTCAGATTCCAGAACTTTCTGCCACAGAAATGTGAGGAACATGTGTTTTTTTAGCCAAATTTTGAGGTTTGCAAAGGATTCTGGGTAACAGAACCTGATCCGAGCCCCACAAGTCACCCCATCTTGGATTCCCCTAGGTCTCTAGTTTTCAGAAATGCACAGGTTTGGTAGGTTTCCCTAGGTGCCGGCTGAGCTAGATGCCAAAATCTACAGGTAGGCACTTTGCAAAAAACACCTCTGTTTTCTTTAAAAAATTTGGATGTGTCCACGTTGCGCTTTGGGGCGTTTCCTGTCGCGGGCGCTAGGCCTACCCACACAAGTGAGGTATCATTTTTATCGAGAGACTTGGGTGAACGCTGGGTGGAAGGAAATTTGTGGCTACTCTCAGATTCCAGAACTTTCTGCCACAGAAATGTGAGGAACATGTGTCTTTTTAGCCAAATTTTGAGGTTTGCAAAGCATTCTGGGTAACAGAACCTGGTCCGAGCCCCACAAGTCACCCCATCTTGGATTCCTCTTGGTCTCTAGTTTTCAGAAATGCACAGGTTTGGTAAGTTTTCCGAGGTGCCGGCTGAGCTAGAGGCCAAAATCTACAGGTAGGCACTTTGCAAAAAACACCTCTGTTTTCTTTCAAAAATTTGGATGTGTCCACGTTGCGCTTTGGGGCGTTTCCTGTTGCGGGCGCTAGGCCTACCCTCACAAGTGAGGTATCATTTTTATCAGGAGACTTGGGTGAACGCTGGGTGGAAGGAAATTTGTGGCTCCTCTCAGATTCCAGAACTTTCTGCCACAGAAATGTGAGGAACATGTGTTTTTTTAGCCATATTTTGAGGTTTGCAAAGGATTCTGGGTAACAGAACCTGGTCCGAGCCCCACATGTCACCCCAGTTTGGATTCCCCTCGGTCTCTAGTTTTCAGAAATGCACAGTTTTGGTAGGTTTCCCTAGGTGCCGGCTGAACTAGAGGCCAAAATCTACAGGTAGGCACTTTGCAAAAAACACCTCTGTTTTCTTTCAACAATTTGGATGTGTCCACGTTGCGCTTTGGAGCGTTTCCTGTCGCGGGCGCTAGGCCTACCCACACAAGTGAGGTATCATTTTTATCGGGAGACTTGGGTGAACGCTGGGTGGAAGGAAATTTGTGGCTCCTCTCAGATTCCAGAACTTTCTGCCACAGAAATGTGAGGAACATGTGTTTTTTTAGCCAAATTTTGAGGTTTGCAAAGGATTCTGGGTAACAGAACCTGGTCCGAGCCCCACAAGTCACCCCATCTTGGATTCCCCTAGGTCTCTAGTATTCTGAAATGCACAGGTTTGGTAGGTTTCCCTAGGTGCCGGCTGAACTAGAGGCCAAAATCTACAGGTAGGCACTTTGCAAAAAACACCTCTGTTTTCTTTCAAAAATTTGGATGTGTCCACGTTGCGCTTTGGGGTGTTTCCTGTCGCGGGCGCTAGGCCTACCCACACAAGTGAGGTATCATTTTTATCGGGAGACTTGGGGGAACGCTGGGTGGAAGGAAATTTGTGGCTCCTCTCAGATTCCAGAACTTTCTGCCACAGAAATGTGAGGAACATGTGTTTTTTTAGCCAAATTTTGAGGTTTGCAAAGGATTCTGGGTAACAGAACCTGGTCCGAGCCCCACATGTCACCCCATCTTGGATTCCTCTAGGTCTCTAGTTTTCAGAAAAGCACAGGTTTGGTAGGTTTACCGAGGTGCCGGCTGAGCTAGAGGCCAAAATCTACAGGTAGGCACTTTGCAAAAAACCTCTGTTTTCTTTCAAAAATTTGGATGTGTCCACGTTGCGCTTTGGGGCGTTTCCTGTCGCGGGCGCTAGGCCTACCCACACAAGTGAGGTATCATTTGTATAGGGAGACTTGGGGGAACACTGGGTGGAAGGAAATTTGTGGCTCCTCTCAGATTCCAGAACTTTCTTCCACAGAAATATGAGGAACATGTGTTTTTTTAGCCAAATTTTGAGGTTTGCAAAGGATTCTGGGTAACAGAACCTGGTCCGAGCCCCACAAGTCATCCCATCTTGGATTCCCCTAGGTCTCTAGTTTTCAGAAATGCACAGGTTTGGTAGGTTTCCCGAGGTGCCGGCTGAGCTAAAGGCCAAAACCTACAGGTAGGCACTTTGGAAAAATCACCTCTGTTTTCTTTCAAAAATTTGGATGTGTCCACGTTGCGCTTTGGGGCTTTTCCTGTCGCGGGCGCTAGGCCTACCCACACAAGTGAGGTATCATTTTTATCGGGAGACTTGGGTGAATGCTGGCTGGAAGTAAATTTGTGGCTCCTCTCAGATTCCAGAACTTTCTGCCACAGAAATGTGAGGAACATTTTTTTTTTTAGCCAAATTCTGAGGTTTGCAAAGGATTCTGGGTAACAGAACCTGGTCCGAGCCCCACATGTCACCCCATTTTGGATTCCCCTCTGTCTCTAGTTTTCAGAAATGCACAGGTTTGGTAGGTTTCCCTAGGTGCCGGCTGAACTAGAGGCCAAAATCTACAGGTAGGCACTTTGCAAAAAACACCTCTGTTTTCTTTAAAAAATTTGGATGTGTCCACGTTGAGCTTTGGGGCGTTTCTTGTCGCGGGCGCTAGGCCTACCCACACAAGTGAGGTATCATTTTTATCGGGAGACTTGGGTGAACGCTGGGTGGAAGGAAATTTGTGGCTACTCTCAGATTCCAGAACTTTCTGCCACAGGAATGTGAGGAACATGTGTCTTTTTAGCCAAATTTTGAGGTTTGCAAAGGATTCTGGGTAACAGAAACTGGTCCGAGCCCCACAAGTCACCCCATCTTGGATTCCTCCAGGTCTCTAGTTTTTAGAAATGCACAGGTTTGGTAGGTTTCCCGAGGTGCCGGCTGAGCTAGAGGCCAAAATCTACAGGTAGGCACTTTGCAAAAAACACCTCTGTTTTCTTTCAAAAATTTGGATGTGTCCACGTTGCGCTTTGGGGCGTTTCCTGTTGCGGGCGCTAGGCCTACCCTCACAAGTGAGGTATCATTTTTATCAGGAGACTTGGGTGAACGCTGGGTGGAAGGAAATTTGTGGCTCCTCTCAGATTCCAGAACTTTCTGCCACAGAAATGTGAGGAACATGTGTTTTTTTAGCCAAATTTTGAGGTTTGCAAAGGATTCTGGGTAACAGAACCTGGTCCGAGCCCCACATGTCACCCCAGTTTGGATTCCCCTAGGTCTCTAGTTTTCAGAAATGCACAGGTTTGGTAGGTTTCCCGAGGTGCCGGCTGAGCTAAAGGCCAAAACCTACAGGTAGGCACTTTGGAAAAATCACCTCTGTTTTCTTTCAAAAATTTGGATGTGTCCACGTTGCGCTTTGGGGCTTTTCCTGTCGCGGGCGCTAGGCCTACCCACACAAGTGAGGTATCATTTTTATCGGGAGACTTGGGTGAATGCTGGCTGGAAGTAAATTTGTGGCTCCTCTCAGATTCCAGAACTTTCTGCCACAGAAATGTGAGGAACATGTGTTTTTTTAGCCAAATTCTGAGGTTTGCAAAGGATTCTGGGTAACAGAACCTGGTCCGAGCCCCACATGTCACCCCATTTTGGATTCCCCTCTGTCTCTAGTTTTCAGAAATGCACAGGTTTGGTAGGTTTCCCTAGGTGCCGGCTGAACTAGAGGCCAAAATCTACAGGTAGGCACTTTGCAAAAAACACCTCTGTTTTCTTTAAAAAATTTGGATGTGTCCACGTTGAGCTTTGGGGCGTTTCTTGTCGCGGGCGCTAGGCCTACCCACACAAGTGAGGTATCATTTTTATCGGGAGACTTGGGTGAACGCTGGGTGGAAGGAAATTTGTGGCTACTCTCAGATTCCAGAACTTTCTGCCACAGGAATGTGAGGAACATGTGTCTTTTTAGCCAAATTTTGAGGTTTGCAAAGGATTCTGGGTAACAGAAACTGGTCCGAGCCCCACAAGTCACCCCATCTTGGATTCCTCCAGGTCTCTAGTTTTTAGAAATGCACAGGTTTGGTAGGTTTCCCGAGGTGCTGGCTGAGCTAGAGGCCAAAATCTACAGGTAGGCACTTTGCAAAAAACACCTCTGTTTTCTTTCAAAAATTTGGATGTGTCCACGTTGCGCTTTGGGGCGTTTCCTGTTGCGGGCGCTAGGCCTACCCTCACAAGTGAGGTATCATTTTTATCAGGAGACTTGGGTGAACGCTGGGTGGAAGGAAATTTGTGGCTCCTCTCAGATTCCAGAACTTTCTGCCACAGAAATGTGAGGAACATGTGTTTTTTTAGCCAAATTTTGAGGTTTGCAAAGGATTCTGGGTAACAGAACCTGGTCCGAGCCCCACATGTCACCCCAGTTTGGATTCCCCTCGGTCTCTAGTTTTCAGAAATGCACAGGTTTGGTAGGTTTCCCTAGGTGCCGGCTGAACTAGAGGCCAAAATCTACAGGTAGGCACTTTGCAAAAAACACCTCTGTTTTCTTTCAACAATTTGGATGTGTCCACGTTGCGCTTTGGGGCGTTTCCTGTCGCGGACGCTAGGCCTACCCACACAAGTGAGGTATCATTTTTATCGGGAGACTTGGGTGAACGCTGGGTGGAAGGAAATTTGTGGCTCCTCTCAGATTCCAGAACTTTCTGCCACAGAAATGTGAGGAACATGTGTTTTTTTAGCCAAATGTTGAGGTTTGCAAAGGATTCTGGGTAACAGAACCTGGTCCGAGCCCCACAAGTCACCCCATCTTGGATTCCCCTAGGTCTCTAGTTTTCAGAAATGCACAGGTTTGGTAGGTTTCCCTAGGTGCCGGCTGAACTAGAGGCCAAAATCTACAGGTAGGCACTTTGCAAAAAACACCTCTGTTTTCTTTCAACAATTTGGATGTGTCCATGTTGCGCTTTGGGGCGTTTCCTGTCGCGGGCGCTAGGCCTACCCACACAAGTGAGGTATCATTTTTATCGGGAGACTTGGGTGAACGCTGGGTGGAAGGAAATTTGTGGCTACTCTCAGATTCCAGAACTTTCTGCCACAGGAATGTGAGGAACATGTGTCTTTTTAGCCAAATTTTGAGGTTTGCAAAGGATTCTGGGTAACAGAAACTGGTCCGAGCCCCACAAGTCACCCCATCTTGGATTCCTCTAGGTCTCTAGTTTTTAGAAATGCACAGGTTTGGTAGGTTTCCCGAGGTGCCGGCTGAGCTAGAGGCCAAAATCTACAGGTAGGCACTTTGCAAAAAACACCTCTGTGTTCTTTCAAAAATTTGGATGTGTCCACGTTGCGCTTTGGGGCGTTTCCTGTTGCGGGCGCTAGGCCTACCCTCACAAGTGAGGTATCATTTTTATCAGGAGACTTGGGTGAACGCTGGGTGGAAGGAAATTTGTGGCTCCTCTCAGATTCCAGAACTTTCTGCCACAGAAATGTGAGGAACATGTGTTTTTTTAGCCAAATTTTGAGGTTTGCAAAGGATTCTGGGTAACAGAACCTGGTCCGAGCCCCACATGTCACCCCAGTTTGGATTCCCCTCGGTCTCTAGTTTTCAGAAATGCACAGGTTTGGTAGGTTTCCCTAGGTGCCGGCTGAACTAGAGGCCAAAATCTACAGGTAGGCACTTTGCAAAAAACACCTCTGTTTTCTTTCAACAATTTGGATGTGTCCACGTTGCGCTTTGGGGCGTTTCCTGTCGCGGGCGCTAGGCCTACCCACACAAGTGAGGTATCATTTTTATCGGGAGACTTGGGTGAACGCTGGGTGGAAGGAAATTTGTGGCTCCTCTCAGATTCCAGAACTTTCTGCCACAGAAATGTGAGGAACATGTGTTTTTTTAGCCAAATTTTGAGGTTTGCAAAGGATTCTGGGTAACAGAACCTGGTCCGAGCCCCACAAGTCACCCCATCTTGGATTCCCCTAGGTCTCTAGTATTCTGAAATGCACAGGTTTGGTAGGTTTCCCTAGGTGCCGGCTGAACTAGAGGCCAAAATCTACAGGTAGGCACTTTGCAAAAAACACCTCTGTTTTCTTTCAAAAATTTGGATGTGTCCACGTTGCGCTTTGGGGCGTTTCCTGTCGCGGGCGCTAGGCCTACCCACACAAGTGAGGTATCATTTTGATCGGGAGACTTGGGGGAACGCTGGGTGGAAGGAAATTTGTGGCTCCTCTCAGATTCCAGAACTTTCTGCCACAGAAATGTGAGGAACATGTGTTTTTTTAGCCAAATTTTGAGGTTTGCAAAGGATTCTGGGTAACAGAACCTGGTCCGAGCCCCACATGTCACCCCATCTTGGATTCCTCTAGGTCTCTAGTTTTCAGAAAAGCACAGGTTTGGTAGGTTTCCCGAGGTGCCGGCTGAGCTAGAGGCCAAAATCTACAGGTAGGCACTTTGCAAAAAACCTCTGTTTTCTTTCAAAAATTTGGATGTGTCCACGTTGCGCTTTGGGGCGTTTCCTGTCGCGGGCGCTAGGCCTACCCACACAAGTGAGGTATCATTTGTATAGGGAGACTTGGGTGAACGCTGGGTGGAAGGAAATTTGTGGCTCCTCTCAGATTCCAGAACTTTCTGCCACAGAAATGTGAGGAACATGTGTTTTTTTAGCCAAATGTTGAGGTTTGCAAAGGATTCTGGGTAACAGAACCTGGTCCGAGCCCCACATGTCACCCCAGTTAGGATTCCCCTCGGTCTCTAGTTTTCAGAAATGCACAGGTTTGGTAGGTTTCCCTAGGTGCCGGCTGAACTAGAGGCCAAAATCTACAGGTAGGCACTTTGCAAAAAACACCTCTGTTTTCTTTCAACAATTTGGATGTGTCCACGTTGCGCTTTGGGGCGTTTCCTGTCGCGGGCGCTAGGCCTACCCACACAAGTGAGGTATCATTTTTATCGGGAGACTTGGGTGAACGCTGGGTGGAAGGAAATTTGTGGCTACTCTCAGATTCCAGAACTTTCTGCCACAGGAATGTGAGGAACATGTGTCTTTTTAGCCAAATTTTGAGGTTTGCAAAGGATTCTGGGTAACAGAAACTGGTCCGAGCCCCACAAGTCACCCCATCTTGGATTCCTCTAGGTCTCTAGTTTTTAGAAATGCACAGGTTTGGTAGGTTTCCCTAGGTGCCGGCTGAGCTAGAGGCCAAAATCTACAGGTAAGCACTTTGCAAAAAACACCTCTGTTTTCTTTCAAAAATTTGGATGTGTCCACGTTGCGCTTTGGGGCGTTTCCTGTTGCGGGCGCTAGGCCTACCCTCACAAGTGAGGTATCATTTTTATCAGGAGACTTGGGTGAACGCTGGGTGGAAGGAAATTTGTGGCTCCTCTCAGATTCCAGAACTTTCTGCCACAGAAATGTGAGGAACATGTGTTTTTTTAGCCAAATTTTGAGGTTTGCAAAGGATTCTGGGTAACAGAACCTGGTCCGAGCCCCACATGTCACCCCAGTTTGGATTCCCCTCGGTCTCTAGTTTTCAGAAATGCACAGGTTTGGTAGGTTTCCCTAGGTGCCGGCTGAACTAGAGGCCAAAATCTACAGGTAGGCACTTTGCAAAAAACACCTCTGTTTTCTTTCAACAATTTGGATGTGTCCACGTTGCGCTTTGGGGTGTTTCCTGTCGCGGACGCTAGGCCTACCCACACAAGTGAGGTATCATTTTTATCGGGAGACTTGGGTGAACGCTGGGTGGAAGGAAATTTGTGGCTCCTCTCAGATTCCAGAACTTTCTGCCACAGAAATGTGAGGAACATGTGTTTTTTAGCCAAATTTTGAGGTTTGCAAAGGATTCTGGGTAACAGAACCTGGTCCGAGCCCCACAAGTCACCCCATCTTGGATTCCCCTAGGTCTCTAGTTTTCAGAAATGCACAGGTTTGGTAGGTTTCCCTAGGTGCCGGCTGAACTAGAGGCCAAAATCTACAGGTAGGCACTTTGCAAAAAACACCTCTGTTTTCTTTCAACAATTTGGATGTGTCCACGTTGCACTTTGGGGCGTTTCCTGTCGCGGGCGCTAGGCCTACCCACACAAGTGAGGTATCATTTTTATCGGGAGACTTGGGGGAACGCTGGGTGGAAGGAAATGTGTGGCTCCTCTCAGATTCCAGAACTTTCTGCCACAGAAATGTGAGGAACATGTGTTTTTTTAGCCAAATTTTGAGGTTTGCAAAGGATTCTGGGTAACAGAACCTGATCCGAGCCCCACATGTCACCCCATCTTGGATTCCCCTAGGTCTCTAGTTTTCAGAAATGCACAGGTTTGGTAGGTTTCCCTAGGTGCCGGCTGAGCTAGATGCCAAAATCTACAGGTAGGCACTTTGCAAAAAACACCTCTGTTTTCTTTCAAAAATTTGGATGTGTCCACGTTGCGCTTTGGGGCGTTTCCTGTCGCGGGCGCTAGGCCTACCCACACAAGTGAGGTATCATTTTTATCGGGAGACTTGGGGGAACGCTGGGTGGAAGGAAATTTGTGGCTCCTCTCAGATTCCAGAACTTTCTGCCACAGAAATGTGAGGAACATGTGTTTTTTTAGCCAAATTTTGAGGTTTGCAAAGGATTTTGGGTAACAGAACCTGGTCCGAGCCCCACAAGTCACCCCATCTTGGATTCCTCTAGGTCTCTAGTTTTCAGAAATGCACAGGTTTGGTAGGTTTCCCGAGGTGCCGGCTGAGCTAGAGGCCAAAATCTACAGGTAGGCACTTTGCAAAAAACACCTCTGTTTTCTTTCAAAAATTTGGATGTGTCCACGTTGCGCTTTGGGGCGTTTCCTGTTGCGGGCGCTAGGCCTACCCTCACAAGTGAGGTATCATTTTTATCAGGAGACTTGGGTGAACGGTGGGTGGAAGGAAATTTGTGGCTCCTCTCAGATTCCAGAACTTTCTGCCACAGAAATGTGAGGAACATGTGTTTTTTTAGCCAAATGTTGAGGTTTGCAAAGGATTCTGGGTAACAGAACCTGGTCCGAGCCCCACATGTCACCCCAGTTAGGATTCCCCTCGGTCTCTAGTTTTCAGAAATGCACAGGTTTGGTAGGTTTCCCTAGGTGCCGGCTGAACTAGAGGCCAAAATCTACAGGTAGGCACTTTGCAAAAAACACCTCTGTTTTCTTTCAACAATTTGGATGTGTCCACGTTGCGCTTTGGGGCGTTTCCTGTCGCGGGCGCTAGGCCTACCCACACAAGTGAGGTATCATTTTTATCGGGAGACTTGGGTGAACGCTGGGTGGAAGGAAATTTGTGGCTCCTCTCAGATTCCAGAACTTTCTGCCACAGAAATGTGAGGAACACGTGTTTTTTTAGCCAAATTTTGAGGTTTGCAAAGGATTCTGGGTAACAGAACCTGGTCCGAGCCCCACAAGTCACCCCATCTTGGATTCCCCTAGGTCTCTAGTATTCTGAAATGCACAGGTTTGGTAGGTTTCCCTAGGTGCCGGCTGAACTAGAGGCCAAAATCTACAGGTAGGCACTTTGCAAAAAACACCTCTGTTTTCTTTCAAAAATTTGGATGTGTCCACGTTGCGCTTTGGGGCGTTTCCTGTCGCGGGCGCTAGGCCTACCCACACAAGTGAGGTATCATTTTGATCGGGAGACTTGGGGGAACGCTGGGTGGAAGGAAATTTGTGGCTCCTCTCATATTCCAGAACTTTCTGCCACAGAAATGTGAGGAACATGTGTTTTTTTAGCCAAATTTTGAGGTTTGCAAAGGATTCTGGGTAACAGAACCTGGTCCGAGCCCCACATGTCACCCCATCTTGGATTCCTCTAGGTCTCTAGTTTTCAGAAAAGCACAGGTTTGGTAGGTTTCCCGAGGTGCCGGCTGAGCAAGAGGCCAAAATCTACAGGTAGGCACTTTGCAAAAAACCTCTGTTTTCTTTCAAAAATTTGGATGTGTCCACGTTGCGCTTTGGGGCGTTTCCTGTTGCGGGCGCTAGGCCTACCCTCACAAGTGAGGTATCATTTTTATCAGGAGACTTGGGTGAACGCTGGGAGGAAGGAAATTTGTGGCTCCTCTCAGATTCCAGAACTTTCTGCCACAGAAATGTGAGGAACATGTGTTTTTTTAGCCAAATGTTGAGGTTTGCAAAGGATTCTGGGTAACAGAACCTGGTCCGAGCCCCACATGTCACCCCAGTTAGGATTCCCCTCGGTCTCTAGTTTTCAGAAATGCACAGGTTTGGTAGGTTTCCCTAGGTGCCGGCTGAACTAGAGGCCAAAATCTACAGGTAGGCACTTTGCAAAAAACACCTCTGTTTTCTTTCAACAATTTGGATGTGTCCACGTTGCGCTTTGGGGCGTTTCCTGTCGCGGGCGCTAGGCCTACCCACACAAGTGAGGTATCATTTTTATCGGGAGACTTGGGTGAACGCTGGGTGGAAGGAAATTTGTGGCTCCTCTCAGATTCCAGAACTTTCTGCCACAGAAATGTGAGGAACATGTGTTTTTTTAGCCAAATTTTGAGGTTTGCAAAGGATTCTGGGTAACAGAACCTGGTCCGAGCCCCACAAGTCACCCCATCTTGGATTCGCCTAGGTCTCTAGTATTCTGAAATGCACAGGTTTGGTAGGTTTCCCTAGGTGCCGGCTGAACTAGAGGCCAAAATCTACAGGTAGGCACTTTGCAAAAAACACCTCTGTTTTCTTTCAAAAATTTGGATGTGTCCACGTTGCGCTTTGGGGCGTTTCCTGTCGCGGGCGCTAGGCCTACCCACACAAGTGAGGTATCATTTTGATCGGGAGACTTGGGGGAACGCTGGGTGGAAGGAAATTTGTGGCTCCTCTCAGATTCCAGAACTTTCTGCCACAGAAATGTGAGGAACATGTGTTTTTTTAGCCAAATTTTGAGGTTTGCAAAGGATTCTGGGTAACAGAACCTGGTCCGAGCCCCACATGTCACCCCATCTTGGATTCCTCTAGGTCTCTAGTTTTCAGAAAAGCACAGGTTTGGTAGGTTTCCCGAGGTGCCGGCTGAGCTAGAGGCCAAAATCTACAGGTAGGCACTTTGCAAAAAACCTCTGTTTTCTTTCAAAAATTTGGATGTGTCCACGTTGCGCTTTGGGGCGTTTCCTGTCGCGGGCGCTAGGCCTACCCACACAAGTGAGGTATCATTTGTATAGGGAGACTTGGGGGAACACTGGGTGGAAGGAAATTTGTGGCTCCTCTCAGATTCCAGAACTTTCTTCCACAGAAATATGAGGAACATGTGTTTTTTTAGCCAAATTTTGAGGTTTGCAAAGGATTCTGGGTAACAGAACCTGGTCCGAGCCCCACAAGTCACCCGATCTTGGATTCCCCTAGGTCTCTAGTATTCTGAAATGCACAGGTTTGGTAGGTTTCCCTAGGTGCCGGCTGAACTAGAGGTCAAAATCTACAGGTAGGCACTTTTCAAAAAACACCTCTGTTTTCTTTAAAAAATTTGGATGTGTCCACGTTGCGATTTGGGGCGTTTCTTGTCGCGGGCGCTAGGCCTACCCACACAAGTGAGGTATCATTTTTATCGGGAGACTTGGGTGAACGCTGGGTGGAAGGAAATTTGTGGCTACTCTCAGATTCCAGAACTTTCTGCCACAGAAACGTGAGGAACATGTGTCTTTTTAGCCAAATTTTGAGGTTTGCAAAGGATTCTGGGTAACAGAACCTGGTCCGAGCCCCACAAGTCACCCCATCTTGGATTCCTCTAGGTCTCTAGTTTTCAGAAATGCACAGGTTTGGTAGGTTTCCCGAGGTGCCGGCCGAGCTAGAGGCCAAAATCTACAGGTAGGCACTTTGCAAAAAACACCTCTGTTTTCTTTCAAAAATTTGGATGTGTCCACGTTGCGCTTTGGGGCGTTTCCTGTCGCGGGCGCTAGGCCTACCCACACAAGTGAGGTATCATTTTGATCGGGAGACTTGGGGGAACGCTGGGTGGAAGGAAATTTGTGGCTCCTCTCAGATTCCAGAACTTTCTGCCACAGAAATGTGAGGAACATGTGTTTTTTTAGCCAAATTTTGAGGTTTGCAAAGGATTCTGGGTAACAGAACCTGGTCCGAGCCCCACATGTCACCCCATCTTGGATTCCTCTAGGTCTCTAGTTTTCAGAAAAGCACAGGTTTGGTAGGTTTCCCGAGGTGCCGGCTGAGCTAGAGGCCAAAATCTACAGGTAGGCACTTTGCAAAAAACCTCTGTTTTCTTTCACAAATTTGGATGTGTCCACGTTGCGCTTTGGGGCGTTTCCTGTCGCGGGCGCTTGGCCTACCCACACAAGTGAGGTATCATTTGTATAGGGAGACTTGGGGGAACACTGGGTGGAAGGAAATTTGTGGCTCCTCTCAGATTCCAGAACTTTCTTCCACAGAAATATGAGGAACATGTGTTTTTTTAGCCAAATTTTGAGGTTTGCAAAGGATTCTGGGTAACAGAACCTGGTCCGAGCCCCACAAGTCATCCCATCTTGGAATCCCCTAGGTCTCTAGTTTTCAGAAATGCACAGGTTTGGTAGGTTTCCCGAGGTGCCGGCTGAGCTAAAGGCCAAAACCTACAGGTAGGCACTTTGGAAAAATCACCTCTGTTTTCTTTCAAAAATTTGGATGTGTCCACGTTGCGCTTTGGGGCTTTTCCTGTCGCGGGCGCTAGGCCTACCCACACAAGTGAGGTATCATTTTTATCGGGAGACTTGGGTGAATGCTGGCTGGAAGTAAATTTGTGGCTCCTCTCAGATTCCAGAACTTTCTGCCACAGAAATGTGAGGAACATGTGTTTTTTTAGCCAAATTCTGAGGTTTGCAAAGGATTCTGGGTAACAGAACCTCGTCCGAGCCCCACATGTCACCCCATTTTGGATTCCCCTCGGTCTCTAGTTTTCAGAAATGCACAGGTTTGGTAGGTTTCCCTAGGTGCCGGCTGAACTAGAGGCCAAAATCTACAGGTAGGCACTTTGCAAAAAACATCTCTGTTTTCTTTAAAATATTTGGATGTGTCCACGTTGCGCTTTGGGGCGTTTCTTGTCGCGGGCGCTAGGCCTACCCACACAAGTGAGGTATCATTTTTATCGGGAGACTTGGGTGAACGCTGGGTGGAAGTAAATTTGTGGCTACTCTCAGATTCCAGAACTTTCTGCCACAGGAATGTGAGGAACATGTGTCTTTTTAGCCAAATTTTGAGGTTTGCAAAGGATTCTGGGTAACAGAACCTGGTCCGAGCCCCACAAGTCACCCCATCTTGGATTCCTCTAGGTCTCTAGTTTTCAGAAATGCACAGGTTTGGTAGGTTTCCCGAGGTGGCGGCTGAGCTAGAGGCCAAAATCTACAGGTAGGCACTTTGCAAAAAACACCTCTGTTTTCTTTCAAAAATTTGGATGTGTCCACGTTGCGCTTTGGGGCGTTTCCTGTTGCGGGCGCTAGGCCTACCCTCACAAGTGAGGTATCATTTTTATCAGGAGACTTGGGTGAACGCTGGGTGGAAGGAAATTTGTGGCTCCTCTCAGATTCCAGAACTTTCTGCCACAGAAATGTGAGGAACATGTGTTTTTTTAGCCAAATGTTGAGGTTTGCAAAGGATTCTGGGTAACAGAACCTGGTCCGAGCCCCACATGTCACCCCAGTTAGGATTCCCCTCGGTCTCTAGTTTTCAGAAATGCACAGGTTTGGTAGGTTTCCCTAGGTGCCGGCTGAACTAGAGGCCAAAATCTACAGGTAGGCACTTTGCAAAAAACACCTCTGTTTTCTTTCAACAATTTGGATGTGTCCACGTTGCGCTTTGGGGCGTTTCCTGTCGCGGGCGCTAGGCCTACCCACACAAGTGAGGTATCATTTTTATCGGGAGACTTGGGTGAACGCTGGGTGGAAGGAAATTTGTGGCTCCTCTCAGATTCCAGAACTTTCTGCCACAGAAATGTGAGGAACATGTGTTTTTGTAGCCAAATTTTGAGGTTTGCAAAGGATTCTGGGTAACAGAACCTGGTCCGAGCCCCACAAGTCACCCCATCTTGGATTCCCCTAGGTCTCTAGTATTCTGAAATGCACAGGTTTGGTAGGTTTCCCTAGGTGCCGGCTGAACTAGAGGCCAAAATCTACAGGTAGGCACTTTGCAAAAAAACCCTCTGTTTTCTTTCAAAAATTTGGATGTGTCCACGTTGCGCTTTGGGGCGTTTCCTGTCGCGGGCGCTAGGCCTACCCACACAAGTGAGGTATCATTTGTATAGGGAGACTTGGGGGAACACTGGGTGGAAGGAAATTTGTGGCTCCTCTCAGATTCCAGAACTTTCTTCCACAGAAATATGAGGAACATGTGTTTTTTTATCCAAATTTTGAGGTTTGCAAAGGATTCTGGGTAACAGAACCTGGTCCGAGCCCCACAAGTCATCCCATTTTGGATTCCCCTAGGTCCCTAGTTTTCAGAAATGCACAGGTTTGGTAGGTTTCCTGAGGTGCCGGCTGAGCTAAAGGCCAAAACCTACAGGTAGGCACTTTGCAAAAATCACCTCTGTTTTCTTTCAAAAATTTGGATGTGTCCACGTTGCGCTTTGGGGCGTTTCCTGTCGCGGGCGCTAGGCCTACCCACACAAGTGAGGTATCATTTTCATCGGGAGACTTGGGTGAACGCTGGCTGGAAGTAAATTTGTGGCTCCTCTCAGATTCCAGAACTTTCTGCCACAGAAATGTGAGGAACATGTGTTTTTTTAGCCAAATTTTGAGGTTTGCAAAGGATTCTGGGTAACAGAACCTGGTCCGAGCCCCACATGTCACCCCATTTTGGATTCCCCTCAGTCTCTAGTTTTCAGAAATGCACAGGTTTGGTAGGTTTCCCTAGGTGCCGGCTGAACTAGAGGCCAAAATCTACAGGTAGGCACTTTGCAAAAAACATCTCTGTTTTCTTTCAAAAATTTGGATGTGTCCACGTTGCGCTTTGGGGCGTTTCTTGTCGCGGGCGCTAGGCCTACCCACACAAGTGAGGTATCATTTTTATCGGGAGACTTGGGTGAACGCTGGGTGGAAGGAAATTTGTGGCTACTCTCAGATTCCAGAACTTTCTGCCACAGAAATGTGAGGAACATGTGTCTTTTTAGCCAAATTTTGAGGTTTGCAAAGGATTCTGGGTAACAGAACCTGGTCCGAGCCCCACAAGTCACCCCATCTTGGATTCCTGTAGGTCTCTAGTTTTCAGAAATGCACAGGTTTGGTAGGTTTCCCGAGGTGCCGGCTGAGCTAGAGGCCAAAATCTACAGGTAGGCACTTTGCAAAAAACACCTCTGTTTTCTTTCAAAAATTTGGATGTGTCCACGTTGCGCTTTGGGGCGTTTCCTGTCGCGGGCGCTAGGCCTACCCACACAAGTGAGGTATCATTTTTATCGGGAGACTTGGGGGAACGCTGGGTGGAAGGAAATTTGTGGCTCCTCTCAGATTCCAGAACTTTCTGCCACAGAAATGTGAGGAACATGTGTTTTTTTAGCCAAATTTTGAGGTTTGCAAAGGATTCTGGGTAACAGAACCTGGTCCGAGCCCCACATGTCACCCCAGTTAGGATTCCCCTCGGTCTCTAGTTTTCAGAAATGCACAGGTTTGGTAGGTTTCCCTAGGTGCCGGCTGAACTAGAGGCCAAAATCTACAGGTAGGCACTTTGCAAAAAACACCTCTGTTTTCTTTCAACAATTTGGATGTGTCCGCGTTGCGCTTTGGGGCGTTTCCTGTCGCGGGCGCTAGGCCTACCCACACAAGTGAGGTATCATTTTTATCGGGAGACTTGGGTGAACGCTGGGTGGAAGGAAATTTGTGGCTACTCTCAGATTCCAGAACTTTCTGCCACAGGAATGTGAGGAACATGTGTCTTTTTAGCCAAATTTTGAGGTTTGCAAAGGATTCTGGGTAACAGAAACTGGTCCGAGCCCCACAAGTCACCCCATCTTGGATTCCTCTAGGTCTCTAGTTTTTAGAAATGCACAGGTTTGGTAGGTTTCCAGAGGTGCCGGCTGAGCTAGAGGCCAAAATCTACAGGTAGGCACTTGGCAAAAAACACCTCTGTTTTCTTTCAAAAATTTGGATGTGTCCACGTTGCGCTTTGGGGCGTTTCCTGTTGCGGGCGCTAGGCCTACCCTCACAAGTGAGGTATCATTTTTATCAGGAGACTTGGGTGAACGCTGGGTGGAAGGAAATTTGTGGCTCCTCTCAGATTCCAGAACTTTCTGCCACAGAAATGTGAGGAACATGTGTTTTTTTAGCCAAATTTTGAGGTTTGCAAAGGATTCTGGGTAACAGAACCTGGTCCGAGCCCCACATGTCACCCCAGTTTGGATTCCCCTCGGTCTCTAGTTTTCAGAAATGCACAGGTTTGGTAGGTTTCCCTAGGTGCCGGCTGAACTAGAGGCCAAAATCTACAGGTAGGCACTTTGCAAAAAACACCTCTGTTTTCTTTCAACAATTTGGATGTGTCCACGTTGCGCTTTGGGGCGTTTCCTGTCGCGGACGCTAGGCCTACCCACACAAGTGAGGTATCATTTTTATCGGGAGACTTGGGTGAACGCTGGGTGGAAGGAAATTTGTGGCTCCTCTCAGATTCCAGAACTTTCTGCCACAGAAATGTGAGGAACATGTGTTTTTTAGCCAAATTTTGAGGTTTGCAAAGGATTCTGGGTAACAGAACCTGGTCCGAGCCCCACAAGTCACCCCATCTTGGATTCCCCTAGGTCTCTAGTTTTCAGAAATGCACAGTTTTGGTAGGTTTCCCTAGGTGCCGGCTGAACTAGAGGCCAAAATCTACAGGTAGGCACTTTGCAAAAAACACCTCTGTTTTCTTTCAACAATTTGGATGTGTCCACGTTGCGCTTTGGGGCGTTTCCTGTCGCGGGCGCTAGGCCTACCCACACAAGTGAGGTATCATTTTTATCGGGAGACTTGGGGGAACGCTGGGTGGAAGGAAATTTGTGGCTCCTCTCAGATTCCAGAACTTTCTGCCACAGAAATGTGAGGAACATGTGTTTTTTTAGCCAAATTTTGAGGTTTGCAAAGGATTCTGGGTAACAGAACCTGATCCGAGCCCCACAAGTCACCCCATCTTGGATTCCCCTAGGTCTCTAGTTTTCAGAAATGCACAGGTTTGGTAGGTTTCCCTAGGTGCCGGCTGAGCTAGATGCCAAAATCTACAGGTAGGCACTTTGCAAAAAACACCTCTGTTTTCTTTCAAAAATTTGGATGTGTCCACGTTGCGCTTTGGGGCGTTTCCTGTCGCGGGCGCTAGGCCTACCCACACAAGTGAGGTATCATTTTTATCGGGAGACTTGGGGGAACGCTGGGTGGAAGGAAATTTGTGGCTCCTCTCAGATTCCAGAACTTTCTGCCACAGAAATGTGAGGAACATGTGTTTTTTTAGCCAAATTTTGAGGTTTGCAAAGGATTCTGGGTAACAGAACCTGATCCGAGCCCCACAAGTCACCCCATCTTGGATTCCCCTAGGTCTCTAGTTTTCAGAAATGCACAGGTTTGGTAGGTTTCCCTAGGTGCCGGCTGAGCTAGATGCCAAAATCTACAGGTACGCACTTTGCAAAAAACACCTCTGTTTTCTTTCAAAAATTTGGATGTGTCCACGTTGCGCTTTGGGGCGTTTCCTGTCGCGGGCGCTAGGCCTACCCACACAAGTGAGGTATCATTTTTATCGGGAGACTTGGGGGAACGCTGGGTGGAAGGAAATTTGTGGCTCCTCTCAGATTCCAGAACTTTCTGCCACAGAAATGTGAGGAACATGTGTTTTTTTAGCCAAATTTTGAGGTTTGCAAAGGATTTTGGGTAACAGAACCTGGTCCGAGCCCCACAAGTCACCCCATCTTGGATTCCTCTAGGTCTCTAGTTTTCAGAAATGCACAGGTTTGGTAGGTTTCCCGAGGTGCCGGCTGAGCTAGAGGCCAAAATCTACAGGTAGGCACTTTGCAAAAAACACCTCTGTTTTCTTTAAAAAATTTGGATGTGTCCACGTTGCGCTTTGGGGCGTTTCCTGTTGCGGGCGCTAGGCCTACCCTCACAAGTGAGGTATCATTTTTATCAGGAGACTTGGGTGAACGCTGGGTGGAAGGAAATTTGTGGCTCCTCTCAGATTCCAGAACTTTCTGCCACAGAAATGTGAGGAACATGTGTTTTTTTAGCCAAATGTTGAGGTTTGCAAAGGATTCTGGGTAACAGAACCTGGTCCGAGCCCCACATGTCACCCCAGTTAGGATTCCCCTCGGTCTCTAGTTTTCAGAAATGCACAGGTTTGGTAGGTTTCCCTAGGTGCCGGCTGAACTAGAGGCCAAAATCTACAGGTAGGCACTTTGCAAAAAACACCTCTGTTTTCTTTCAACAATTTGGATGTGTCCACGTTGCGCTTTGGGGCGTTTCCTGTCGCGGGCGCTAGGCCTACCCACACAAGTGAGGTATCATTTTTATCGGGAGACTTGGGTGAACGCTGGGTGGAAGGAAATTTGTGGCTCCTCTCAGATTCCAGAACTTTCTGCCACAGAAATGTGAGGAACACGTGTTTTTTTAGCCAAATTTTGAGGTTTGCAAAGGATTCTGGGTAACAGAACCTGGTCCGAGCCCCACAAGTCACCCCATCTTGGATTCCCCTAGGTCTCTAGTATTCTGAAATGCACAGGTTTGGTAGGTTTCCCTAGGTGCCGGCTGAACTAGAGGCCAAAATCTACAGGTAGGCACTTTGCAAAAAACACCTCTGTTTTCTTTCAAAAATTTGGATGTGTCCACGTTGTGGTTTGGGGCATTTCCTGTCGCGGGCGCTAGGCCTACCCACACAAGTGAGGTATCATTTTGATCGGGAGACTTGGGGGAACGCTGGGTGGAAGGAAATTTGTGGCTCCTCTCATATTCCAGAACTTTCTGCCACAGAAATGTGAGGAACATGTGTTTTTTTAGCCAAATTTTGAGGTTTGCAAAGGATTCTGGGTAACAGAACCTGGTCCGAGCCCCACATGTCACCCCATCTTGGATTCCTCTAGGTCTCTAGTTTTCAGAAAAGCACAGGTTTGGTAGGTTTCCCGAGGTGCCGGCTGAGCTAGAGGCCAAAATCTACAGGTAGGCACTTTGCAAAAAACCTCTGTTTTCTTTCAAAAATTTGGATGTGTCCACGTTGCGCTTTGGGGCGTTTCCTGTTGCGGGCGCTAGGCCTACCCTCACAAGTGAGGTATCATTTTTATCAGGAGACTTGGGTGAACGCTGGGAGGAAGGAAATTTGTGGCTCCTCTCAGATTCCAGAACTTTCTGCCACAGAAATGTGAGGAACATGTGTTTTTTTAGCCAAATGTTGAGGTTTGCAAAGGATTCTGGGTAACAGAACCTGGTCCGAGCCCCACATGTCACCCCAGTTAGGATTCCCCTCGGTCTCTAGTTTTCAGAAATGCACAGGTTTGGTAGGTTTCCCTAGGTGCCGGCTGAACTAGAGGCCAAAATCTACAGGTAGGCACTTTGCAAAAAACACCTCTGTTTTCTTTCAACAATTTGGATGTGTCCACGTTGCGCTTTGGGGCGTTTCCTGTCGCGGGCGCTAGGCCTACCCACACAAGTGAGGTATCATTTTTATCGGGAGACTTGGGTGAACGCTGGGTGGAAGGAAATTTGTGGCTCCTCTCAGATTCCAGAACTTTCTGCCACAGAAATGTGAGGAACATGTGTTTTTTTAGCCAAATTTTGAGGTTTGCAAAGGATTCTGGGTAACAGAACCTGGTCCGAGCCCCACAAGTCACCCCATCTTGGATTCCCCTAGGTCTCTAGTATTCTGAAATGCACAGGTTTGGTAGGTTTCCCTAGGTGCCGGCTGAACTAGAGGCCAAAATCTACAGGTAGGCACTTTGCAAAAAACACCTCTGTTTTCTTTCAAAAATTTGGATGTGTCCACGTTGCGCTTTGGGGCGTTTCCTGTCGCGGGCGCTAGGCCTACCCACACAAGTGAGGTATCATTTTGATCGGGAGACTTGGGGGAACGCTGGGTGGAAGGAAATTTGTGGCTCCTCTCAGAATCCAGAACTTTCTGCCACAGAAATGTGAGGAACATGTGTTTTTTTAGCCAAATTTTGAGGTTTGCAAAGGATTCTGGGTAACAGAACCTGGTCCGAGCCCCACATGTCACCCCATCTTGGATTCCTCTAGGTCTCTAGTTTTCAGAAAAGCACAGGTTTGGTAGGTTTCCCGAGGTGCCGGCTGAGCTAGAGGCCAAAATCTACAGGTAGGCACTTTGCAAAAAACCTCTGTTTTCTTTCAAAAATTTGGATGTGTCCACGTTGCGCTTTGGGGCGTTTCCTGTCGCGGGCGCTAGGCCTACCCACACAAGTGAGGTATCATTTGTATAGGGAGACTTGGGGGAACACTGGGTGGAAGGAAATTAGTGGCTCCTCTCAGATTCCAGAACTTTCTTCCACAGAAATATGAGGAACATGTGTTTTTTTAGCCAAATTTTGAGGTTTGCAAAGGATTCTGGGTAACAGAACCTGGTCCGAGCCCCACAAGTCACCCGATCTTGGATTCCCCTAGGTCTCTAGTATTCTGAAATGCACAGGTTTGGTAGGTTTCCCTAGGTGCCGGCTGAACTAGAGGTCAAAATCTACAGGTAGGCACTTTTCAAAAAACACCTCTGTTTTCTTTAAAAAATTTGGATGTGTCCACGTTGCGATTTGGGGCGTTTCTTGTCGCGGGCGCTAGGCCTACCCACACAAGTGAGGTATCATTTTTATCGGGAGACTTGGGTGAACGCTGGGTGGAAGGAAATTTGTGGCTACTCTCAGATTCCAGAACTTTCTGCCACAGAAACGTGAGGAACATGTGTCTTTTTAGCCAAATTTTGAGGTTTGCAAAGGATTCTGGGTAACAGAACCTGGTCCGAGCCCCACAAGTCACCCCATCTTGGATTCCTCTAGGTCTCTAGTTTTCAGAAATGCACAGGTTTGGTAGGTTTCCCGAGGTGCCGGCCGAGCCAGAGGCCAAAATCTACAGGTAGGCACTTTGCAAAAAACACCTCTGTTTTCTTTCAAAAATTTGGATGTGTCCACGTTGCGCTTTGGGGCGTTTCCTGTCGCGGGCGCTAGGCCTACCCACACAAGTGAGGTATCATTTTGATCGGGAGACTTGGGGGAACGCTGGGTGGAAGGAAATGTGTGGCTCCTCTCAGATTCCAGAACTTTCTGCCACAGAAATGTGAGGAACATGTGTTTTTTTAGCCAAATTTTGAGGTTTGCAAAGGATTCTGGGTAACAGAACCTGGTCCGAGCCCCACATGTCACCCCATCTTGGATTCCTCTAGGTCTCTAGTTTTCAGAAAAGCACGGGTTTGGTAGGTTTCCCGAGGTGCCGGCTGAGCTAGAGGCCAAAAGCTACAGGTAGGCACTTTGCAAAAAACCTCTGTTTTCTTTCACAAATTTGGATGTGTCCACGTTGCGCTTTGGGGCGTTTCCTGTCGCGGGCGCTAGGCCTACCCACACAAGTGAGGTATCATTTGTATAGGGAGACTTGGGGGAACACTGGGTGGAAGGAAATTTGTGGCTCCTCTCAGATTCCAGAACTTTCTTCCACAGAAATATGAGGAACATGTGTTTTTTTAGCCAAATTTTGAGGTTTGCAAAGGATTCTGGGTAACAGAACCTGGTCCGAGCCCCACAAGTCATCCCATCTTGGATTCCCCTAGGTCTCTAGTTTTCAGAAATGCACAGGTTTGGTAGGTTTCCCGAGGTGCCGGCTGAGCTAAAGGCCAAAACCTACAGGTAGGCACTTTGGAAAAATCACCTCTGTTTTCTTTCAAAAATTTGGATGTGTCCACGTTGCGCTTTGGGGCTTTTCCTGTCGCGGGCGCTAGGCCTACCCACACAAGTGAGGTATCATTTTTATCGGGAGACTTGGGTGAATGCTGGCTGGAAGTAAATTTGTGGCTCCTCTCAGATTCCAGAACTTTCTGCCACAGAAATGTGAGGAACATGTGTTTTTTTAGCCAAATTCTGAGGTTTGCAAAGGATTCTGGGTAACAGAACCTCGTCCGAGCCCCACATGTCACCCCATTTTGGATTCCCCTCGGTCTCTAGTTTTCAGAAATGCACAGGTTTGGTAGGTTTCCCTAGGTGCCGGCTGAACTAGAGGCCAAAATCTACAGGTAGGCACTTTGCAAAAAACACCTCTGTTTTCTTTAAAATATTTGGATGTGTCCACGTTGCGCTTTGGGGCGTTTCTTGTCGCGGGCGCTAGGCCTACCCACACAAGTGAGGTATCATTTTTATCGGGAGACTTGGGTGAACGCTGGGTGGAAGTAAATTTGTGGCTACTCTCAGATTCCAGAACTTTCTGCCACAGGAATGTGAGGAACATGTGTCTTTTTAGCCAAATTTTGAGGTTTGCAAAGGATTCTGGGTAACAGAACCTGGTCCGAGCCCCACAAGTCACCCCATCTTGGATTCCTCTAGGTCTCTAGTTTTCAGAAATGCACAGGTTTGGTAGGTTTCCCGAGGTGGCGGCTGAGCTAGAGGCCAAAATCTACAGGTAGGCACTTTGCAAAAAACACCTCTGTTTTCTTTCAAAAATTTGGATGTGTCCACGTTGCGCTTTGGGGCGTTTCCTGTTGCGGGCGCTAGGCCTACCCTCACAAGTGAGGTATCATTTTTATCAGGAGACTTGGGTGAACGCTGGGTGGAAGGAAATTTGTGGCTCCTCTCAGATTCCAGAACTTTCTGCCACAGAAATGTGAGGAACATGTGTTTTTTTAGCCAAATGTTGAGGTTTGCAAAGGATTCTGGGTAACAGAACCTGGTCCGAGCCCCACATGTCACCCCAGTTAGGATTCCCCTCGGTCTCTAGTTTTCAGAAATGCACAGGTTTGGTAGGTTTCCCTAGGTGCCGGCTGAACTAGAGGCCAAAATCTACAGGTAGGCACTTTGCAAAAAACACCTCTGTTTTCTTTCAACAATTTGGATGTGTCCACGTTGCGCTTTGGGGCGTTTCCTGTCGCGGGCGCTAGGCCTACCCACACAAGTGAGGTATCATTTTTATCGGGAGACTTGGGTGAACGCTGGGTGGAAGGAAATTTGTGGCTCCTCTCAGATTCCAGAACTTTCTGCCACAGAAATGTGAGGAACATGTGTTTTTTTAGCCAAATTTTGAGGTTTGCAAAGGATTCTGGGTAACAGAACCTGGTCCGAGCCCCACAAGTCACCCCATCTTGGATTCCCCTAGGTCTCTAGTATTCTGAAATGCACAGGTTTGGTAGGTTTCCCTAGGTGCCGGCTGAACTAGAGGCCAAAATCTACAGGTAGGCACTTTGCAAAAAAACCCTCTGTTTTCTTTCAAAAATTTGGATGTGTCCACGTTGCGCTTTGGGGCGTTTCCTGTCGCGGGCGCTAGGCCTACCCACACAAGTGAGGTGTCATTTGTATAGGGAGACTTGGGGGAACACTGGGTGGAAGGAAATTTGTGGCTCCTCTCAGATTCCAGAACTTTCTTCCACAGAAATATGAGGAACATGTGTTTTTTTAGCCAAATTTTGAGGTTTGCAAAGGATTCTGGGTAACAGAACCTGGTCCGAGCCCCACAAGTCATCCCATCTTGGATTCCCCTAGGTCCCTAGTTTTCAGAAATGCACAGGTTTGGTAGGTTTCCCGAGGTGCCGGCTGAGCTAAAGGCCAAAACCTACAGGTAGGCACTTTGCAAAAATCACCTCTGTTTTCTTTCAAAAATTTGGATGTGTCCACGTTGCGCTTTGGGGCGTTTCCTGTCGCGGGCGCTAGGCCTACCCACACAAGTGAGGTATCATTTTCATCGGGAGACTTGGGTGAACGCTGGCTGGAAGTAAATTTGTGGCTCCTCTCAGATTCCAGAACTTTCTGCCACAGAAATGTGAGGAACATGTGTTTTTTTAGCCAAATTTTGAGGTTTGCAAAGGATTCTGGGTAACAGAACATGGTCCGAGCCCCACATGTCACCCCATTTTGGATTCCCCTCAGTCTCTAGTTTTCAGAAATGCACAGGTTTGGTAGGTTTCCCTAGGTGCCGGCTGAACTAGAGGCCAAAATCTACAGGTAGGCACTTTGCAAAAAACACCTCTGTTTTCTTTAAAAAATTTGGATGTGTCCACGTTGCGCTTTGGGGCGTTTCTTGTCGCGGGCGCTAGGCCTACCCACACAAGTGAGGTATCATTTTTATCGGGAGACTTGGGTGAACGCTGGGTGGAAGGAAATTTGTGGCTACTCTCAGATTCCAGAACTTTCTGCCACAGAAATGTGAGGAACATGTGTCTTTTTAGCCAAATTTTGAGGTTTGCAAAGGATTCTGGGTAACAGAACCTGGTCCGAGCCCCACAAGTCACCCCATCTTGGATTCCTGTAGGTCTCTAGTTTTCAGAAATGCACAGGTTTGGTAGGTTTCCCGAGGTGCCGGCTGAGCTAGAGGCCAAAATCTACAGGTAGGCACTTTGCAAAAAACACCTCTGTTTTCTTTCAAAAATTTGGATGTGTCCACGTTGCGCTTTGGGGCGTTTCCTGTCGCGGGCGCTAGGCCTACCCACACAAGTGAGGTATCATTTTTATCGGGAGACTTGGGGGAATGCTGGGTGGAAGGAAATTTGTGGCTCCTCTCAGATTCCAGAACTTTCTGCCACAGAAATGTGAGGAACATGTGTTTTTTTAGCCAAATTTTGAGGTTTGCAAAGGATTCTGGGTAACAGAACCTGGTCCGAGCCCCACAAGTCACCCCATCTTGGATTCCCCTAGGTCTCTCGTTTTCAGAAATGCACAGGTTTGGTAGGTTTCCCTAGGTGCCGGCTGAGCTAGAGGCCAAAATCTACAGCTGGGCACTTTGCAAAAAACACCTCTGTTTTCTTTCAAAAATTTGGATGTGTCCACGTTGCGCTTTGGGGCGTTTCCTGTCGCGGGCGCTAGGCCTACCCACACAAGTGAGGTATCATTTTTATCGGGAGACTTGGGGGAACGCTGGGTGGAAGGAAATTTGTGGCTCCTCTCAGATTCCAGAACTTTCTGCCACAGAAATGTGAGGAACATGTGTTTTTTTAGCCAAATTTTGAGGTTTGCAAAGGATTCTGGGTAACAGAACCTGGTCCGAGCCCCACATGTCACCCCAGTTAGGATTCCCCTCGGTCTCTAGTTTTCAGAAATGCACAGGTTTGGTAGGTTTCCCTAGGTGCCGGCTGAACTAGAGGCCAAAATCTACAGGTAGGCACTTTGCAAAAAACACCTCTGTTTTCTTTCAACAATTTGGATGTGTCCACGTTGCGCTTTGGGGCGTTTCCTGTCGCGGGCGCTAGGCCTACCCACACAAGTGAGGTATCATTTTTATCGGGAGACTTGGGTGAACGCTGGGTGGAAGGAAATTTGTGGCTACTCTCAGATTCCAGAACTTTCTGCCACAGGAATGTGAGGAACATGTGTCTTTTTAGCCAAATTTTGAGGTTTGCAAAGGATTCTGGGTAACAGAAACTGGTCCGAGCCCCACAAGTCACCCCATCTTGGATTCCTCTAGGTCTCTAGTTTTTAGAAATGCACAGGTTTGGTAGGTTTCCAGAGGTGCCGGCTGAGCTAGAGGCCAAAATCTACAGGTAGGCACTTGGCAAAAAACACCTCTGTTTTCTTTCAAAAATTTGGATGTGTCCACGTTGCGCTTTGGGGCGTTTCCTGTTGCGGGCGCTAGGCCTACCCTCACAAGTGAGGTATCATTTTTATCAGGAGACTTGGGTGAACGCTGGGTGGAAGGAAATTTGTGGCTCCTCTCAGATTCCAGAACTTTCTGCCACAGAAATGTGAGGAACATGTGTTTTTTTAGCCAAATTTTGAGGTTTGCAAAGGATTCTGGGTAACAGAACCTGGTCCGAGCCCCACATGTCACCCCAGTTTGGATTCCCCTCGGTCTCTAGTTTTCAGAAATGCACAGGTTTGGTAGGTTTCCCTAGGTGCCGGCTGAACTAGAGGCCAAAATCTACAGGTAGGCACTTTGCAAAAAACACCTCTGTTTTCTTTCAACAATTTGGATGTGTCCACGTTGCGCTTTGGGGCGTTTCCTGTCGCGGACGCTAGGCCTACCCACACAAGTGAGGTATCATTTTTATCGGGAGACTTGGGTGAACGCTGGGTGGAAGGAAATTTGTGGCTCCTCTCAGATTCCAGAACTTTCTGCCACAGAAATGTGAGGAACATGTGTTTTTTAGCCAAATTTTGAGGTTTGCAAAGGATTCTGGGTAACAGAACCTGGTCCGAGCCCCACAAGTCACCCCATCTTGGATTCCCCTAGGTCTCTAGTTTTCAGAAATGCACAGTTTTGGTAGGTTTCCCTAGGTGCCGGCTGAACTAGAGGCCAAAATCTACAGGTAGGCACTTTGCAAAAAACACCTCTGTTTTCTTTCAACAATTTGGATGTGTCCACGTTGCGCTTTGGGGCGTTTCCTGTCGCGGGCGCTAGGCCTACCCACACAAGTGAGGTATCATTTTTATCGGGAGACTTGGGGGAACGCTGGGTGGAAGGAAATTTGTGGCTCCTCTCAGATTCCAGAACTTTCTGCCACAGAAATGTGAGGAACATGTGTTTTTTTAGCCAAATTTTGAGGTTTGCAAAGGATTCTGGGTAACAGAACCTGATCCGAGCCCCACAAGTCACCCCATCTTGGATTCCCCTAGGTCTCTAGTTTTCAGAAATGCACAGGTTTGGTAGGTTTCCCTAGGTGCCGGCTGAGCTAGATGCCAAAATCTACAGGTAGGCACTTTGCAAAAAACACCTCTGTTTTCTTTCAAAAATTTGGATGTGTCCACGTTGCGCTTTGGGGCGTTTCCTGTCGCGGGCGCTAGGCCTACCCACACAAGTGAGGTATCATTTTTATCGGGAGACTTGGGGGAACGCTGGGTGGAAGGAAATTTGTGGCTCCTCTCAGATTCCAGAACTTTCTGCCACAGAAATGTGAGGAACATGTGTTTTTTTAGCCAAATTTTGAGGTTTGCAAAGGATTCTGGGTAACAGAACCTGATCCGAGCCCCACAAGTCACCCCATCTTGGATTCCCCTAGGTCTCTAGTTTTCAGAAATGCACAGGTTTGGTAGGTTTCCCTAGGTGCCGGCTGAGCTAGATGCCAAAATCTACAGGTAGGCACTTTGCAAAAAACACCTCTGTTTTCTTTCAAAAATTTGGATGTGTCCACGTTGCGCTTTGGGGCGTTTCCTGTCGCGGGCGCTAGGCCTACCCACACAAGTGAGGTATCATTTTTATCGGGAGACTTGGGGGAACGCTGGGTGGAAGGAAATTTGTGGCTCCTCTCAGATTCCAGAACTTTCTGCCACAGAAATGTGAGGAACATGTGTTTTTTTAGCCAAATTTTGAGGTTTGCAAAGGATTTTGGGTAACAGAACCTGGTCCGAGCCCCACAAGTCACCCCATCTTGGATTCCTCTAGGTCTCTAGTTTTCAGAAATGCACAGGTTTGGTAGGTTTCCCGAGGTGCCGGCTGAGCTAGAGGCCAAAATCTACAGGTAGGCACTTTGCAAAAAACACCTCTGTTTTCTTTCAAAAATTTGGATGTGTCCACGTTGCGCTTTGGGGCGTTTCCTGTTGCGGGCGCTAGGCCTACCCTCACAAGTGAGGTATCATTTTTATCAGGAGACTTGGGTGAACGCTGGGTGGAAGGAAATTTGTGGCTCCTCTCAGATTCCAGAACTTTCTGCCACAGAAATGTGAGGAACATGTGTTTTTTTAGCCAAATGTTGAGGTTTGCAAAGGATTCTGGGTAACAGAACCTGGTCCGAGCCCCACATGTCACCCCAGTTAGGATTCCCCTCGGTCTCTAGTTTTCAGAAATGCACAGGTTTGGTAGGTTTCCCTAGGTGCCGGCTGAACTAGAGGCCAAAATCTACAGGTAGGCACTTTGCAAAAAACACCTCTGTTTTCTTTCAACAATTTGGATGTGTCCACGTTGCGCTTTGGGGCGTTTCCTGTCGCGGGCGCTAGGCCTACCCACACAAGTGAGGTATCATTTTTATCGGGAGACTTGGGTGAACGCTGGGTGGAAGGAAATTTGTGGCTCCTCTCAGATTCCAGAACTTTCTGCCACAGAAATGTGAGGAACACGTGTTTTTTTAGCCAAATTTTGAGGTTTGCAAAGGATTCTGGGTAACAGAACCTGGTCCGAGCCCCACAAGTCACCCCATCTTGGATTCCCCTAGGTCTCTAGTATTCTGAAATGCACAGGTTTGGTAGGTTTCCCTAGGTGCCGGCTGAACTAGAGGCCAAAATCTACAGGTAGGCACTTTGCAAAAAACACCTCTGTTTTCTTTCAAAAATTTGGATGTGTCCACGTTGTGGTTTGGGGCATTTCCTGTCGCGGGCGCTAGGCCTACCCACACAAGTGAGGTATCATTTTGATCGGGAGACTTGGGGGAACGCTGGGTGGAAGGAAATTTGTGGCTCCTCTCATATTCCAGAACTTTCTGCCACAGAAATGTGAGGAACATGTGTTTTTTTAGCCAAATTTTGAGGTTTGCAAAGGATTCTGGGTAACAGAACCTGGTCCGAGCCCCACATGTCACCCCATCTTGGATTCCTCTAGGTCTCTAGTTTTCAGAAAAGCACAGGTTTGGTAGGTTTCCCGAGGTGCCGGCTGAGCTAGAGGCCAAAATCTACAGGTAGGCACTTTGCAAAAAACCTCTGTTTTCTTTCAAAAATTTGGATGTGTCCACGTTGCGCTTTGGGGCGTTTCCTGTTGCGGGCGCTAGGCCTACCCTCACAAGTGAGGTATCATTTTTATCAGGAGACTTGGGTGAACGCTGGGAGGAAGGAAATTTGTGGCTCCTCTCAGATTCCAGAACTTTCTGCCACAGAAATGTGAGGAACATGTGTTTTTTTAGCCAAATGTTGAGGTTTGCAAAGGATTCTGGGTAACAGAACCTGGTCCGAGCCCCACATGTCACCCCAGTTAGGATTCCCCTCGGTCTCTAGTTTTCAGAAATGCACAGGTTTGGTAGGTTTCCCTAGGTGCCGGCTGAACTAGAGGCCAAAATCTACAGGTAGGCACTTTGCAAAAAACACCTCTGTTTTCTTTCAACAATTTGGATGTGTCCACGTTGCGCTTTGGGGCGTTTCCTGTCGCGGGCGCTAGGCCTACCCACACAAGTGAGGTATCATTTTTATCGGGAGACTTGGGTGAACGCTGGGTGGAAGGAAATTTGTGGCTCCTCTCAGATTCCAGAACTTTCTGCCACAGAAATGTGAGGAACATGTGTTTTTTTAGCCAAATTTTGAGGTTTGCAAAGGATTCTGGGTAACAGAACCTGGTCCGAGCCCCACAAGTCACCCCATCTTGGATTCCCCTAGGTCTCTAGTATTCTGAAATGCACAGGTTTGGTAGGTTTCCCTAGGTGCCGGCTGAACTAGAGGCCAAAATCTACAGGTAGGCACTTTGCAAAAAACACCTCTGTTTTCTTTCAAAAATTTGGATGTGTCCACGTTGCGCTTTGGGGCGTTTCCTGTCGCGGGCGCTAGGCCTACCCACACAAGTGAGGTATCATTTTGATCGGGAGACTTGGGGGAACGCTGGGTGGAAGGAAATTTGTGGCTCCTCTCAGAATCCAGAACTTTCTGCCACAGAAATGTGAGGAACATGTGTTTTTTTAGCCAAATTTTGAGGTTTGCAAAGGATTCTGGGTAACAGAACCTGGTCCGAGCCCCACATGTCACCCCATCTTGGATTCCTCTAGGTCTCTAGTTTTCAGAAAAGCACAGGTTTGGTAGGTTTCCCGAGGTGCCGGCTGAGCTAGAGGCCAAAATCTACAGGTAGGCACTTTGCAAAAAACCTCTGTTTTCTTTCAAAAATTTGGATGTGTCCACGTTGCGCTTTGGGGCGTTTCCTGTCGCGGGCGCTAGGCCTACCCACACAAGTGAGGTATCATTTGTATAGGGAGACTTGGGGGAACACTGGGTGGAAGGAAATTAGTGGCTCCTCTCAGATTCCAGAACTTTCTTCCACAGAAATATGAGGAACATGTGTTTTTTTAGCCAAATTTTGAGGTTTGCAAAGGATTCTGGGTAACAGAACCTGGTCCGAGCCCCACAAGTCACCCGATCTTGGATTCCCCTAGGTCTCTAGTATTCTGAAATGCACAGGTTTGGTAGGTTTCCCTAGGTGCCGGCTGAACTAGAGGTCAAAATCTACAGGTAGGCACTTTTCAAAAAACACCTCTGTTTTCTTTAAAAAATTTGGATGTGTCCACGTTGCGATTTGGGGCGTTTCTTGTCGCGGGCGCTAGGCCTACCCACACAAGTGAGGTATCATTTTTATCGGGAGACTTGGGTGAACGCTGGGTGGAAGGAAATTTGTGGCTACTCTCAGATTCCAGAACTTTCTGCCACAGAAACGTGAGGAACATGTGTCTTTTTAGCCAAATTTTGAGGTTTGCAAAGGATTCTGGGTAACAGAACCTGGTCCGAGCCCCACAAGTCACCCCATCTTGGATTCCTCTAGGTCTCTAGTTTTCAGAAATGCACAGGTTTGGTAGGTTTCCCGAGGTGCCGGCCGAGCCAGAGGCCAAAATCTACAGGTAGGCACTTTGCAAAAAACACCTCTGTTTTCTTTCAAAAATTTGGATGTGTCCACGTTGCGCTTTGGGGCGTTTCCTGTCGCGGGCGCTAGGCCTACCCACACAAGTGAGGTATCATTTTGATCGGGAGACTTGGGGGAACGCTGGGTGGAAGGAAATGTGTGGCTCCTCTCAGATTCCAGAACTTTCTGCCACAGAAATGTGAGGAACATGTGTTTTTTTAGCCAAATTTTGAGGTTTGCAAAGGATTCTGGGTAACAGAACCTGGTCCGAGCCCCACATGTCACCCCATCTTGGATTCCTCTAGGTCTCTAGTTTTCAGAAAAGCACGGGTTTGGTAGGTTTCCCGAGGTGCCGGCTGAGCTAGAGGCCAAAATCTACAGGTAGGCACTTTGCAAAAAACCTCTGTTTTCTTTCACAAATTTGGATGTGTCCACGTTGCGCTTTGGGGCGTTTCCTGTCGCGGGCGCTAGGCCTACCCACACAAGTGAGGTATCATTTGTATAGGGAGACTTGGGGGAACACTGGGTGGAAGGAAATTTGTGGCTCCTCTCAGATTCCAGAACTTTCTTCCACAGAAATATGAGGAACATGTGTTTTTTTAGCCAAATTTTGAGGTTTGCAAAGGATTCTGGGTAACAGAACCTGGTCCGAGCCCCACAAGTCATCCCATCTTGGATTCCCCTAGGTCTCTAGTTTTCAGAAATGCACAGGTTTGGTAGGTTTCCCGAGGTGCCGGCTGAGCTAAAGGCCAAAACCTACAGGTAGGCACTTTGGAAAAATCACCTCTGTTTTCTTTCAAAAATTTGGATGTGTCCACGTTGCGCTTTGGGGCTTTTCCTGTCGCGGGCGCTAGGCCTACCCACACAAGTGAGGTATCATTTTTATCGGGAGACTTGGGTGAATGCTGGCTGGAAGTAAATTTGTGGCTCCTCTCAGATTCCAGAACTTTCTGCCACAGAAATGTGAGGAACATGTGTTTTTTTAGCCAAATTCTGAGGTTTGCAAAGGATTCTGGGTAACAGAACCTCGTCCGAGCCCCACATGTCACCCCATTTTGGATTCCCCTCGGTCTCTAGTTTTCAGAAATGCACAGGTTTGGTAGGTTTCCCTAGGTGCCGGCTGAACTAGAGGCCAAAATCTACAGGTAGGCACTTTGCAAAAAACACCTCTGTTTTCTTTAAAATATTTGGATGTGTCCACGTTGCGCTTTGGGGCGTTTCTTGTCGCGGGCGCTAGGCCTACCCACACAAGTGAGGTATCATTTTTATCGGGAGACTTGGGTGAACGCTGGGTGGAAGTAAATTTGTGGCTACTCTCAGATTCCAGAACTTTCTGCCACAGGAATGTGAGGAACATGTGTCTTTTTAGCCAAATTTTGAGGTTTGCAAAGGATTCTGGGTAACAGAACCTGGTCCGAGCCCCACAAGTCACCCCATCTTGGATTCCTCTAGGTCTCTAGTTTTCAGAAATGCACAGGTTTGGTAGGTTTCCCGAGGTGGCGGCTGAGCTAGAGGCCAAAATCTACAGGTAGGCACTTTGCAAAAAACACCTCTGTTTTCTTTCAAAAATTTGGATGTGTCCACGTTGCGCTTTGGGGCGTTTCCTGTTGCGGGCGCTAGGCCTACCCTCACAAGTGAGGTATCATTTTTATCAGGAGACTTGGGTGAACGCTGGGTGGAAGGAAATTTGTGGCTCCTCTCAGATTCCAGAACTTTCTGCCACAGAAATGTGAGGAACATGTGTTTTTTTAGCCAAATGTTGAGGTTTGCAAAGGATTCTGGGTAACAGAACCTGGTCCGAGCCCCACATGTCACCCCAGTTAGGATTCCCCTCGGTCTCTAGTTTTCAGAAATGCACAGGTTTGGTAGGTTTCCCTAGGTGCCGGCTGAACTAGAGGCCAAAATCTACAGGTAGGCACTTTGCAAAAAACACCTCTGTTTTCTTTCAACAATTTGGATGTGTCCACGTTGCGCTTTGGGGCGTTTCCTGTCGCGGGCGCTAGGCCTACCCACACAAGTGAGGTATCATTTTTATCGGGAGACTTGGGTGAACGCTGGGTGGAAGGAAATTTGTGGCTCCTCTCAGATTCCAGAACTTTCTGCCACAGAAATGTGAGGAACATGTGTTTTTTTAGCCAAATTTTGAGGTTTGCAAAGGATTCTGGGTAACAGAACCTGGTCCGAGCCCCACAAGTCACCCCATCTTGGATTCCCCTAGGTCTCTAGTATTCTGAAATGCACAGGTTTGGTAGGTTTCCCTAGGTGCCGGCTGAACTAGAGGCCAAAATCTACAGGTAGGCACTTTGCAAAAAAACCCTCTGTTTTCTTTCAAAAATTTGGATGTGTCCACGTTGCGCTTTGGGGCGTTTCCTGTCGCGGGCGCTAGGCCTACCCACACAAGTGAGGTGTCATTTGTATAGGGAGACTTGGGGGAACACTGGGTGGAAGGAAATTTGTGGCTCCTCTCAGATTCCAGAACTTTCTTCCACAGAAATATGAGGAACATGTGTTTTTTTAGCCAAATTTTGAGGTTTGCAAAGGATTCTGGGTAACAGAACCTGGTCCGAGCCCCACAAGTCATCCCATCTTGGATTCCCCTAGGTCCCTAGTTTTCAGAAATGCACAGGTTTGGTAGGTTTCCCGAGGTGCCGGCTGAGCTAAAGGCCAAAACCTACAGGTAGGCACTTTGCAAAAATCACCTCTGTTTTCTTTCAAAAATTTGGATGTGTCCACGTTGCGCTTTGGGGCGTTTCCTGTCGCGGGCGCTAGGCCTACCCACACAAGTGAGGTATCATTTTCATCGGGAGACTTGGGTGAACGCTGGCTGGAAGTAAATTTGTGGCTCCTCTCAGATTCCAGAACTTTCTGCCACAGAAATGTGAGGAACATGTGTTTTTTTAGCCAAATTTTGAGGTTTGCAAAGGATTCTGGGTAACAGAACATGGTCCGAGCCCCACATGTCACCCCATTTTGGATTCCCCTCAGTCTCTAGTTTTCAGAAATGCACAGGTTTGGTAGGTTTCCCTAGGTGCCGGCTGAACTAGAGGCCAAAATCTACAGGTAGGCACTTTGCAAAAAACACCTCTGTTTTCTTTAAAAAATTTGGATGTGTCCACGTTGCGCTTTGGGGCGTTTCTTGTCGCGGGCGCTAGGCCTACCCACACAAGTGAGGTATCATTTTTATCGGGAGACTTGGGTGAACGCTGGGTGGAAGGAAATTTGTGGCTACTCTCAGATTCCAGAACTTTCTGCCACAGAAATGTGAGGAACATGTGTCTTTTTAGCCAAATTTTGAGGTTTGCAAAGGATTCTGGGTAACAGAACCTGGTCCGAGCCCCACAAGTCACCCCATCTTGGATTCCTGTAGGTCTCTAGTTTTCAGAAATGCACAGGTTTGGTAGGTTTCCCGAGGTGCCGGCTGAGCTAGAGGCCAAAATCTACAGGTAGGCACTTTGCAAAAAACACCTCTGTTTTCTTTCAAAAATTTGGATGTGTCCACGTTGCGCTTTGGGGCGTTTCCTGTCGCGGGCGCTAGGCCTACCCACACAAGTGAGGTATCATTTTTATCGGGAGACTTGGGGGAATGCTGGGTGGAAGGAAATTTGTGGCTCCTCTCAGATTCCAGAACTTTCTGCCACAGAAATGTGAGGAACATGTGTTTTTTTAGCCAAATTTTGAGGTTTGCAAAGGATTCTGGGTAACAGAACCTGGTCCGAGCCCCACAAGTCACCCCATCTTGGATTCCCCTAGGTCTCTCGTTTTCAGAAATGCACAGGTTTGGTAGGTTTCCCTAGGTGCCGGCTGAGCTAGAGGCCAAAATCTACAGCTGGGCACTTTGCAAAAAACACCTCTGTTTTCTTTCAAAAATTTGGATGTGTCCACGTTGCGCATTGGGGCATTTCCTGTCGCGGGCGCTAGGCCTACTCACACAAGTGAGGTATCATTTTTATCGGGAGACTTGGGGGAACGCTGGGTGGAAGGAAATTTGTGGCTCCTCTCAGATTCCAGAACTTTCTGCCACAGAAATGTGAGGAACATGTGTTTTTTTAGCCAAATTTTGAGGTTTGCAAAGGATTCTGGGTAACAGAACCTGGTCCGAGCCCCACAAGTCACCCCATCTTGGATTCCCCTAGGTCTCTAGTATTCTGAAATGCACAGGTTTGGTAGGTTTCCCTAGGTGCCGGCTGAACTAGAGGCCAAAATCTACAGGTAGGCACTTTGTAAAAAACACCTCTGTTTTCTTTCAAAAATATGGATGTGTCCACGTTGCGCTTTGGGGCGTTTCCTGTCGCGGGCGCTAGGCCTACCCACACAAGTGAGGTATCATTTTTATCGGGAGACTTGGGTGAACGCTGGGTGGAAGGAAATTTGTGGCTCCTCTCAGATTCCAGAACTTTCTGCCACAGAAATGTGAGGAACATGTGTTTTTGTAGCCAAATTTTGAGGTTTGCAAAGGATTCTGGGTAACAGAACCTGGTCCGAGCCCCATAAGTCACCCCATCTTGGATTCCCCTAGGTCTCTAGTATTCCTAAATGCACAGGTTTGGTAGGTTTCCCTAGGTGCCGGCTGAACTAGAGGCCAAAATCTACAGGTAGGCACTTTGCAAAAAAACCCTCTGTTTTCTTTCAAAAATTTGGATGTGTCCACGTCGCGCTTTGGGGCGTTTCCTGTCGCGGGCGCTAGGCCTACCCACACAAGTGAGGTATCATTTTTATCGGGAGACTTGGGGGAACGCTGGGTGGAAGGAAATTTGTGGCTCCTCTCAGATTCCAGAACTTTCTGCCACAGAAATATGAGGAACATGTGTTTTTTAAGCCAAATTTTGAGGTTTGCAAAGGATTCTTGGTAACAGAACCTGATCCGAGCCCCACAAGACACCCCATCTTGGATTCCCCTAGGTCTCTCGTTTTCATAAATGCACAGGTTTGGTAGATTTCCCTAGGTGCCGGCTGAGCTAGAGGCCAAAATCTACAGGTAGGCACTTTGCAAAAAACACCTCTGTTTTCTTTCAAAAATTTGGATGTGTCCACGTTGCGCTTTGGGGCGTTTCCTGTCGCGGGCGCTAGGCCTACCCACACAAGTGAGGTATCATTTTTATCGGGAGACTTGGGGGAACGCTGGGTGGAAGGAAATTTGTGGCTCCTCTCAGATTCCAGAACTTTCTGCCACAGAAATGTGAGGAACATGTGTTTTTTTAGCCAAATTTTGAGGTTTGCAAAGGATTCTGGGTAACAGAACCTGGTCCGAGCCCCACAAGTCACCCCATCTTGGATTCCCCTAGGTCTCTCGTTTTCAGAAATGCACAGGTTTGGTAGGTTTCCCTAGGTGCCGGCTGAGCTAGAGGCCAAAATCTACAGCTGGGCACTTTGCAAAAAACACCTCTGTTTTCTTTCAAAAATGTGGATGTGTCCACGTTGCGCATTGGGGCATTTCCTGTCGCGGGCGCTAGGCCTACTCACACAAGTGAGGTATCATTTTTATCGGGAGACTTGGGGGAACGCTGGGTGGAAGGAAATTTGTGGCTCCTCTCAGATTCCAGAACTTTCTGCCACAGAAATGTGAGGAACATGTGTTTTTTTAGCCAAATTTTGAGGTTTGCAAAGGATTCTGGGTAACAGAACCTGGTCCGAGCCCCACAAGTCACCCCATCTTGGATTCCCCTAGGTCTCTAGTATTCTTAAATGCACAGGTTTGGTAGGTTTCCCTAGGTGCCGGCTGAACTAGAGGCCAAAATCTACAGGTAGGCACTTTGTAAAAAACACCTCTGTTTTCTTTCAAAAATATGGATGTGTCCACGTTGCGCTTTGGGGCGTTTCCTGTCGCGGGCGCTAGGCCTACCCACACAAGTGAGGTATCATTTTTTTCGGGAGACTTGGGGGAACGCTGGGTGGAAGTAAATTTGTGGCTCCTCTCAGATTCCAGAACTTTCTGCCACAGAAATGTGAGGAACATGTGTTTTTTTAGCCAAATTTTGAGGTTTGCAAAGGATTCTGGGTAACAGAACCTGGTCCGAGCCCCACATGTCACCCCATCTTGGATTCCTCTAGGTCTCTAGTTTTCAGAAAAGCACAGGTTTGGTAGGTTTCCCGAGGTGCCGGCTGAGCTAGAGGCCAAAATCTACAGGTAGGCACTTTGCAAAAAACACCTCTGTTTTCTTTCAAAAATTTGGATGTGTCCACGTTGCGCTTTGGGGCGTTTCCTGTCGCGGGCGCTAGGCCTACCCACACAAGTGAGGTATCATTTGTATAGGGAGACTTGGGGGAACACTGGGTGGAAGGAAATTTGTGGCTCCTCTCAGATTCCAGAACTTTCTTCCACAGAAATATGAGGAACATGTGTTTTTTTAGCCAAATTTTGAGGTTTGTAAAGGATTCTGGGTAACAGAACCTGGTCCGAGCCCCACAAGTCATCCCATCTTGGATTCCCCTAGGTCTCTAGTTTTCAGAAATGCACAGGTTTGGTAGGTTTCCCGAGGTGCCGGCTGAGCTAAAGGCCAAAATCTACAGGTAGGCACTTTGCAAAAAACACCTCTGTTTTCTTTCAAAAATTTAGATGTGTCCACGTTGCGCTTTGGGGCGTTTCCTGTTGCGGGCGCTAGGCCTACCCTCACAAGTGAGGTATCATTTTTATCAGGAGACTTGGGTGAACGCTGGGTGGAAGGAAATTTGTGGCTCCTCTCAGATTCCAGAACTTTCTGCCACAGAAATGTGAGGAACGTGTTTTTTTAGCCAAATTTTGAGGTTTGCAAAGGATTCTGGGTAACAGAACCTGGTCCGAGCCCCACATGTCACCCCAGTTAGGATTCCCCTCGGTCTCTAGTTTTCAGAAATGCACAGGTTTGGTAGGTTTCCCTAGGTGCCGGCTGAACTAGAGGCCAAAATCTACAGGTAGGCACTTTGCAAAAAACACCTCTATTTTCTTTCAACAATTTGGATGTGTCCACGTTGCGCTTTGGGGCGTTTCCTGTCGCGGGCGCTAGGCCTACCCACACAAGTGAGGTATCATTTTTATCGGGAGACTTGGGTGAACGCTGGGTGGAAGGAAATTTGTGGCTCCTCTCAGATTCCAGAACTTTCTGCCACAGAAATGTGAGGAACATGTGTTTTTTTAGCCAAATTTTGTGGTTTGCAAAGGATTCTGGGTAACAGAACCTGGTCCGAGCCCCATAAGTCACCCCATCTTGGATTCCCCTAGGTCTCTAGTATTCCTAAATGCACAGGTTTGGTAGGTTTCCCTAGGTGCCGGCTGAACTAGAGGCCAAAATCTACAGGTAGGCACTTTGCAAAAAACCCCTCTGTTTTCTTGAAAAAATTTGGATGTGTCCACCTTGCGCTTTGGGGCGTTTCCTGTCGCGGGCGCTAGGCCTACCCACACAAGTGGGGTATCATTTTTATCGGGAGACTTGGGGGAACGCTGGGTGGAAGGAAATTTGTGGCTCCTCTCAGATTCCAGAACTTTCTGCCACAGAAATGTGAGGAACATGTGTTTTTTTAGCCAAATTTTGAGGTTTGCAAAGGATTCTGGGTAACAGAACCTGATCCGAGCCCCACAAGTCACCCCATCTTGAATTCCCCTAGGTCTCTAGTTTTCAGAAATGCACAGGTTTGGTAGGTTTCCCTAGGTGCCGGCTGAGCTAGATGCCAAAATCTACAGGTAGGCACTTTGCAAAAAACACCTCTGTTTTCTTTCAAAAATTTGGATGTGTCCACGTTGCGCTTTGGGGCGTTTCCTTTCGCGGGCGCTAGGCCTACCCACACAAGTGAGGTATCATTTTTATCGGGAGACTTGCGGGAACACTGGGTGGAAGGAAATTTGTGGCTCCTCTCAGATTCCAGAACTTTCTGCCACAGAAATATGAGGAACATGTGTTTTTTTAGCCAAATTTTGAGGTTTGCAAAGGATTCTTGGTAACAGAACCTGATCCGAGCCCCACAAGTCACCCCATCTTGGATTCCCCTAGGTCTCTCGTTTTCATAAATGCACAGGTTTGGTAGGTTTCCCTAGGTGCCGGCTGAGCTAGAGGCCAAAAACTACAGGTAGGCACTTTGCAAAAAACACCTCTGTTTTCTTTCAAAAATTTGGATGTGTCCATGTTGCGCTTTGGGGCATTTCGTGTCGCGGGCGCTAGGCCTACCCACACAAGTGAGGTATCATTTTTATCGGGAGACCTGGGGGAACACTGGGTGGAAGGAAATTTGTGGCTCCTCTCAGATTCCAGAACTTTCTGCCACAGAAATATGAGGAACATGTGTTTTTTTAGCCAAATTTTGAGGTTTGCAAAGGATTCTTGGTAACAGAACCTGGTCCGAGCCCCACAAGTCACCCCATCTTGGATTCGCCTAGGTCTCTCGTTTTCATAAATGCACAGGTTTGGTAGGTTTCCCTAGGTGCCGGCTGAGCTAGAGGCCAAAATCTACAGGTAGGCACTTTGCAAAAAACACCTCTGTTTTCTTTCAAAAATTTGGATGTGTCCACGTTGCGCTTTGGGGCGTTTCCTGTCGCGGGCGCTAGGCCTACCCACACAAGTGAGGTATCATTTTTATCGGGAGACTTGGGGGAACGCTGGGTGGAAGGAAATTTGTGGCTCCTCTCAGATTCCAGAACTTTATGCCACAGAAATGTGAGGAACATGTGTTTTTTTAGCCAAATTTTGAGGTTTGCAAAGGATTCTGGGTAACAGAACCTGGTCCGAGCCCCACATGTCACCCCATCATCGATTCCTCTAGGTCTCTAGTTTTCAGAAAAGCACAGGTTTGGTAGGTTTCCCGAGGTGGCGGCTGAGCTAGAGGCCAAAATCTACAGGTAGGCACTTTGCAAAAAACACCTCTGTTTTCTTTCAAAAATTTGGATGTGTCCACGTTGCGCTTTGGGGCGTTTCCTGTCGCGGGCGCTAGGCCTACCCACACAAGTGAGGTATCATTTTTATCGGGAGACTTGGGTGAACGCTGGGTGGAAGGAAATTTGTGGCTCCTCTCAGATTCCAGAACTTTCTGCCACAGAAATGTGAAGAACATGTGTTTTTTTAGCCAAATTTTGAGGTTTGCAAAGGATCCTGTGTAACAGAACCTGGTCCGAGCCCCACAAGTCACCCCATCTTGGCTTCCCCTGGGTCTCTAGTTTTCAGAAATGCACAGGTTTGGTAGGTTTCCCTAGGTGCCGGCTGAACTAGAGGCCAAAATCTACAGGTAGGCACTTTGCAAAAAACACCTCTGTTTTCTTTCAAAAATTTGGATGTGTCCACGTTGCGCTTTGGGGCGTTTCCTGTCGCGGGCGCTAGGCCTACCCACACAAGTGAGGTATCATTTTTATCGGGAGACTTGGGTGAACGCTGGGTGGAAGGAAATTTGTGGCTCCTCTCAGATTCCAGAACTTTCTGCCACAGAAATGTGAGGAACATGTGTTTTTTTAGCCAAATTTTGAGGTTTGCAAAGGATTCTGGGTAACAGAACCTGGTCCGAGCCCCACAAGTCACCCCATCTTGGATTCCTCTAGGTCTCTAGTTTTCAGAAATGCACAGATTTGGTAGTTTTCCCTAGGTGCCGGCTGAGCTAGAGGCCAAAATCTACAGGTAGGCACTTTGCAAAAAACACCTCTGTTTTCTTTCAAAAATTTGGATGTGTCCACGTTGCGCTTTGGGGCGTTTCCTGTCGCGGGCGCTAGGCCTACCCATACAAGTGAGGTATCATTTTGTATCGGGAGACTTGGGGGAACGCTGGGTGGAAGGAAATTTGTGGCTCCTCTCAGATTCCAGAACTTTCTGCCACCGAAATATGAGGAACATGTGTTTTTTTAGCCGAATTTTGAGGTTTGCAAAGGATTCTGGGTAACAGAACCTGGTCCGAGCCCCACAAGTCACCCCATCTTGGATTCCCCTAGGTCTCTCGTTTTCAGAAATGCACAGGTTTGGTAGGTTTCCCTAGGTGCCGGCTGAGCTAGAGGCCAAAATCTACAGGTAGGCACTTTGCAAAAAACACCTCTGTTTTCTTTCAAAAATTTGGATGTGTCCACGTTGCGCTTTGGGGCGTTTCCTGTCGCGGGCGCTAGGCCTACCCACACAAGTGAGGTATCATTTTTATCGGGAGACTTGGGTGAACGCTGGGTGGAAGGAAATTTGTGGCTCCTCTCAGATTCCAGAACTTTCTGCCACAGAAATGTGAGGAACATGTGTTTTTTTAGCCAAATTTTGAGGTTTGCAAAGGATTCTGGGTAACAGAACCTGGTCCGAGCCCCACAAGTCACCCCATCTTGGATTCCCCTAGGTCTCTAGTATTCTGAAATGCACAGGTTTGGTAGGTTTCCCTAGGTGCCGGCTGAACTAGAGGCCAAAATCTACAGGTAGGCACTTTGTAAAAAACACCTCTGTTTTCTTTCAAAAATATGGATGTGTCCACGTTGCGCTTTGGGGCGTTTCCTGTCGCGGGCGCTAGGCCTACCCACACAAGTGAGGTATCATTTTTATCGGGAGACTTGGGGGAACGCTGGGTGGAAGGAAATTTGTGGCTCCTCTCACATTCCAGAACTTTCTGCCACACAAATGTGAGGAACATGTGTTTTTTTAGCCAAATTTGGAGGTTTGCAAAGGATTCTGGGTAACAGAACCTGGTCCGAGCCCCACATGTCACCCCATCTTGGATTCCTCTAGGTCTCTAGTTTTCAGAAAAGCACAGGTTTGGTAGGTTTCCCGAGGTGCCGGCTGAGCTAGAGGCCAAAATCTACAGGTAGGCACTTTGCAAAAAACACCTCTGTTTTCTTTCAAAAATTTGGATGTGTCCACGTTGCGCTTTGGGGCGTTTCCTGTCGCGGGCGCTAGGCCTACCCACACAAGTGAGGTATCATTTGTATAGGGAGACTTGGGGGAACACTGGGTGGAAGGAAATTTGTGGCTCCTCTCAGATTCCAGAACTTTCTTCCACAGAAATATAAAGAACATGTGTTTTTTTAGCCAAATTTTGAGGTTTGTAAAGGATTCTGGGTAACAGAACCTGGTCCGAGCCCCACAAGTCATCCCATCTTGGATTCCCCTAGGTCCCTAGTTTTCAGAAATGCACAGGTTTGGTAGGTTTCCCGAGGTGCCGGCTGAGCTAAAGGCCAAAATCTACAGGTAGGCACTTTGCAAAAAACACCTCTGTTTTCTTTCAAAAATTTAGATGTGTCCACGTTGCGCTTTGGGGCGTTTCCTGTTGCGGGCGCTAGGCCTACCCTCACAAGTGAGGTATCATTTTTATCAGGAGACTTGGGTGAACGCTGGGTGGAAGGAAATTTGTGGCTCCTCTCAGATTCCAGAACTTTCTGCCACAGAAATGTGAGGAACATGTGTTTTTTTAGCCAAATTTTGAGGTTTGCAAAGGATTCTGGGTAACAGAACCTGGTCCGAGCCCCACATGTCACCCCAGTTAGGATTCCCCTCGGTCTCTAGTTTTCAGAAATGCACAGGTTTGGTAGGTTTCCCTAGGTGCCGGCTGAACTAGAGGCCAAAATCTACAGGTAGGCACTTTGCAAAAAACACCTCTATTTTCTTTCAACAATTTGGATGTGTCCACGTTGCGCTTTGGGGCGTTTCCTGTCGCGGGCGCTAGGCCTACCCACACAAGTGAGGTATCATTTTTATCGGGAGACTTGGGTGAACGCTGGGTGGAAGGAAATTTGTGGCTCCTCTCAGATTCCAGAACTTTCTGCCACAGAAATGTGAGGAACATGTGTTTTTTTAGCCAAATTTTGTGGTTTGCAAAGGATTCTGGGTAACAGAACCTGGTCCGAGCCCCATAAGTCACCCCATCTTGGATTCCCCTAGGTCTCTAGTATTCCTAAATGCACAGGTTTGGTAGGTTTCCCTAGGTGCCGGCTGAACTAGAGGCCAAAATCTACAGGTAGGCACTTTGCAAAAAACCCCTCTGTTTTCTTGAAAAAATTTGGATGTGTCCACCTTGCGCTTTGGGGCGTTTCCTGTCGCGGGCGCTAGGCCTACCCACACAAGTGGGGTATCATTTTTATCGGGAGACTTGGGGGAACGCTGGGTGGAAGGAAATTTGTGGCTCCTCTCAGATTCCAGAACTTTCTGCCACAGAAATGTGAGGAACATGTGTTTTTTTAGCCAAATTTTGAGGTTTGCAAAGGATTCTGGGTAACAGAACCTGATCCTAGCCCCACAAGTCACCCCATCTTGAATTCCCCTAGGTCTCTAGTTTTCAGAAATGCACAGGTTTGGTAGGTTTCCCTAGGTGCCGGCTGAGCTAGATGCCAAAATCTACAGGTAGGCACTTTGCAAAAAACACCTCTGTTTTCTTTCAAAAATTTGGATGTGTCCACGTTGCGCTTTGGGGCGTTTCCTTTCGCGGGCGCTAGGCCTACCCACACAAGTGAGGTATCATTTTTATCGGGAGACTTGCGGGAACACTGGGTGGAAGGAAATTTGTGGCTCCTCTCAGATTCCAGAACTTTCTGCCACAGAAATATGAGGAACATGTGTTTTTTTAGCCAAATTTTGAGGTTTGCAAAGGATTCTTGGTAACAGAACCTGATCCGAGCCCCACAAGTCACCCCATCTTGGATTCCCCTAGGTCTCTCGTTTTCATAAATGCACAGGTTTGGTAGGTTTCCCTAGGTGCCGGCTGAGCTAGAGGCCAAAAACTACAGGTAGGCACTTTGCAAAAAACACCTCTGTTTTCTTTCAAAAATTTGGATGTGTCCATGTTGCGCTTTGGGGCATTTCGTGTCGCGGGCGCTAGGCCTACCCACACAAGTGAGGTATCATTTTTATCGGGAGACTTGGGGGAACACTGGGTGGAAGGAAATTTGTGGCTCCTCTCAGATTCCAGAACTTTCTGCCACAGAAATATGAGGAACATGTGTTTTTTTAGCCAAATTTTGAGGTTTGCAAAGGATTCTTGGTAACAGAACCTGGTCCGAGCCCCACAAGTCACCCCATCTTGGATTCCCCTAGGTCTCTCGTTTTCATAAATGCACAGGTTTGGTAGGTTTCCCTAGGTGCCGGCTGAGCTAGAGGCCAAAATCTACAGGTAGGCACTTTGCAAAAAACACCTCTGTTTTCTTTCAAAAATTTGGATGTGTCCACGTTGCGCTTTGGGGCGTTTCCTGTCGCGGGCGCTAGGCCTACCCACACAAGTGAGGTATCATTTTTATCGGGAGACTTGGGGGAACGCTGGGTGGAAGGAAATTTGTGGCTCCTCTCAGATTCCAGAACTTTATGCCACAGAAATGTGAGGAACATGTGTTTTTTTAGCCAAATTTTGAGGTTTGCAAAGGATTCTGGGTAACAGAACCTGGTCCGAGCCCCACATGTCACCCCATCATCGATTCCTCTAGGTCTCTAGTTTTCAGAAAAGCACAGGTTTGGTAGGTTTCCCGAGGTGGCGGCTGAGCTAGAGGCCAAAATCTACAGGTAGGCACTTTGCAAAAAACACCTCTGTTTTCTTTCAAAAATTTGGATGTGTCCACGTTGCGCTTTGGGGCGTTTCCTGTCGCGGGCGCTAGGCCTACCCACACAAGTGAGGTATCATTTTTATCGGGAGACTTGGGTGAACGCTGGGTGGAAG